>NW_026692254.1:1602500-6602500 GCF_021218885.2 Marmota monax
CTGGCAGAAGAGGAGCAGCGGCCTGCTGAGAGGCAGAGCCGCCCCCTCCCCCTGCACCGGCAAGGTAGAGGGAACTGTGACCACGCACAGAGCAGGCCCAGGGGCCTGCTGGGGGGCAGAGCCGCCCCCCACCCCCCGCGCCTGCCAGGTAGGTGGAACTGTGACCACCATCAGAACAGGCCAGACCTGCAACCGAGAGACAGAACAGGCCCAGTGGCCTGAGGAAGGGTAGAGCCGCCCCCCCCCCCGCACCTGCAAGGTAGGCGGACCTGCGACCCACTGGCAGTACAGCCCCAGAGGCCTGCAGAGGGGCAGTGCCGCTGCCGGCACCTGCAAAGTAGACAGAACTGTGACCACCCACAGAACAAGCCTAGCGGCCCGCAGAGGGACAGAGCCGCCGCCCGCGCCTGCGAGGGAGACTTTGCAACTATACAAGACCAATATAAATATATAGGGGGAAAATTCAATAACACAACAGTTTCACTAAGTAGAAAGGAACGCGAACAGTATGAAGAGACAAGGAAAGAAAGGACCACAAGCAATGCAGGTCAACTCAACGTTAGAAGAGGTAATAGCTGCAGCAGATGGAATGTCAGATAAAGAATTCAGGATATACATGCTTCAGATGATCTGGAGTCTCAAGGAAGACATCAGACAGCAAAATCAGACAATGAAAGATCACTTCAACAATGAATTACATAAACAAATCCAAGAAGCAAAAGATCAACTACACAGGGAAATAGAGGTTATAAAAAACAAACAAACAGAAATCCTAGAAATGCAGGAAGCAATAAGCCAACTTAAAAACTCAATTGAGAATACTACCAGCAGAGTAGAACACTTAGAAGACAGAACATCAGACAATGAAGATAAAGTATTTCAACTTGAAAAGAACATAGACAGCTCAGCAAGACTGTTAAGAAACCATGAGCAGAACATCCAAGAAATATGGGATAACATCAAGAGACCAAATTTAAGAGTCATTGGGATACAGGAAGGGACAGAGTTTCAAACCAAAGGATTGAGCAATCTATTCAATGAAATAATACGAGAAAACTTCCCAGACTTGAAGAATGAGACAGAACCCCAAATCCTAGAAGCCTACAGGACGCCGAATGTGCAAAATCATAAGAGACCCACACCTAGACACATTATAATGAAGATGCCCAACATACAGAATAAGGAGAGAATTTTAAAAGCTACAAGAGAAAGGAAGCAGATCACATTTAGGGGTAAGCCAATCAGGATAACAGCTGATCTTTCAACACAGACTCTGAAAGCTAGAAGATCCTGGAATAACATATTTCAAACACTGAAAGAAAATGGGTTCCAACCAAGAATTGTGTTTCCAGCGAAATTAAGCTTCAGGATGGAAGATGAAATTAAAACCTTCCACGATAAACAAAAGTTAAAAGAATTTGCAGCTAGAAAACCATCTCTTCAAAACATCCTTGGCAAAACATTACAGGAAGAGGAAATGGAAAATAACAATGAAAACCAACAGTGGGAGGTAGGACACTAAAGGGGGGAAAATAATCAAAGAGGAAAACAAACCATGTTTAGTAACATAAATAAACAAATATGGCTGGAAGAACAACCCATATCTCAATAATAACCCTAAATGTTAATGGCTTAAACTCACCAATCAAGAGACACAGGCTAGTAGAATGGGTCACAAAACAAGACCCAACAATATGCTGCCTACAGGAGACGCATTTGATAGGAAAAGACATACATAGGCTGAAGGTGAAAGGTTGGGAAAAATCATATCACTCATATGGACTTCGGAAACAAGCAGGAGTATCCATACTCATATCAAATAAAATAGATTTCAAGCCAAAGTTAATCAAAAGGGATAAAGAGGGATACTACATACTGCTCAAGGGAACCATACACCAACAAGACATAACAATCATAAATATATATGCCCCAAACAATGGTGCAGCTATGTTCATCAAACAAACTCTTCTCAAGTTCAAGAGTCTAATAGACCACCATACAATAATCATGGGAGACTTCAACACACCTCTATCACCACTGGACAGATCTTCCAAACAAAAGTTGAATAAGGAAACTATAGAACTCAATAACACAATTAATAACCTAGACTTAATTGACATATATAGAGTATACCACCCAACATCAAGCAGTTACACTTTTTTCTCAGCAGCACATGGATCCTTCTCAAAAATAGATCATATATTATGTCACAGGGAAACTCTTAGACAATATAAAGGAGTAGAGATAATACCATGCATCCTATCTGATCATAATGGAATGGAACTGAAAATCAACGATAAAAGAAGGAAGGGAAAAGAATACATCACTTGGAGAATGAACAATAGGTTACTGAATGATCAATGGGTTATAGAAGACATCAAGGAAGAAATTAAAAAATTCTTAGAGATTAATGAAAACACAGACACAACATATCGGAATCTATGGGACACATTGAAAGCAGTTCTAAGAGGAAAATTCATTGCTTGGAGTTCATTCCTTAAAAAAAGAAAAAACCAAGAAATAAATGATCTCATACTTCATCTCAAAATCCTAGAAAAAGAAGAGCAAAACAACAGCAAAAGAAGTAGAAGGCAAGAAATAATTAAAATCAGAGCTGAAATTAATGAAATCGAAACAAAAGAAACAATTGAAAAAATTGACAAAACTAAAAGTTGGTTCTTTGAAAAAATAAACAAAATCGACAGACCCTTAGCCATGCTAGCGAAGAGAAGAAGAGAGAGAACTCAAATTACTAACATACGGGATGAAAGAGGCAATATCACAACAGACACTTCAGAAATACAGAAGATAATCAAAAATTATTTTGAATCCTTATACTCCAATAAATTAGAAGATAGTGAAGGCATAGATAAATTTCTTAAGTCATATGATCTGCCCAGATTGAGTCAGGAGGATATAGACAACCTAAACAGACCAATATCAATTGAGGAAATAGAAGAAACCATCAAAAGACTACCAACTAAGAAAAGCCCAGGACCAGATGGGTATACAGCAGAGTTTTACAAAACCTTTAAAGAGGAACTAATACCAATACTTTTCAAGCTACTTCGGGAAATAGAAAAAGAGGGAGAACTTCCAAATTCATTCTACGAGGCCAACATCACCCTGATACCTAAACCAGACAAAGACACTTCAAAGAAAGAAAACTACAGACCAATATCTCTAATGAACCTAGATGCAAAAATCCTCAATAAAATTCTGGCCACTCGGATACAAAAACTTATCAAAAAAATTGTGCACCATGATCAAGTAGGATTCATCCCTGGGATGCAAGGCTGGTTCAATATACGGAAATCAATAAATGTTATTCACCACATCAATAGACTTAAAAATAAGAATCATATGATCATCTCGATAGATGCGGAAAAAGCATTTGACAAAGTACAGCATCCCTTTATGTTCAAAACTCTAGAAAAACTAGGGATAACAGGAACATACCTCAATATTGTAAAAGCAATCTATGCTAAGCCTCAGGCTAGCATCATTCTGAATGGAGAAAAATTGAAGGCATTCCCTCTAAAATCTGGAACAAGACAGGGATGCCCTCTCTCTCCACTTCTGTTCAACATAGTTCTCGAAACACTGGCCAGAGCAATTAGACAGACGAAAGAAATTAAAGGCATCAAAATAGGAAAAGAAGAACTTAAATTATCACTATTTGCAGATGACATGATTCTATACCTAGCAGACCCAAAAGGGTCTACAAAGAAACTATTAGAGCTAATAAATGAATTCAGCAAAGTGGCAGGATATAAAATCAACACGCATAAATCAAAGGCATTCCTGTATATCAGCGACAAATCCTCTGAAATGGAAATGAGGACAACCACTCCATTCACAATATCTTCAAAAAAAATAAAATACTTGGGAATCAACCTAACAAAAGAGGTGAAAGACTTATACAATGAAAACTACAGAACCCTAAAGAGAGAAATAGAAGAAGATCTTAGAAGATGGAAAAATATACCCTGTTCATGGATAGGCAGAACTAACATCATCAAAATGGCGATATTACCAAAAGTTCTCTACAGGTTTAATGCAATGCCAATCAAAATCCCAACGGCATTTCTTGTAGAAATAGAGAAAGCAATCATGAAATTCATATGGAAAAACAAAAGACCCAGAATAGCAAAAACAATGCTAAGCAGGAAGGGTGAATCAGGCGGTATAGCGATACCAGACTTCAAACTATACTACAGAGCAATAGTAACAAAAACAGCATGGTACTGGTACCAAAACAGGCGGGTGGACCAATGGTACAGAATAGAGGACACAGAAACCAATCCACAAAACTACAACTACCTTATATTTGATAAAGGGGCTAAAAGCATGCAATGGAGGAAGGATAGCATCTTCAACAAATGGTGCTGGGAAAACTGGAAATCCATATGCAACAAAATGAAACTGAATCCCTTTCTCTCGCCATGCACAAAAGTGAATTCAAAATGGATCAAGGAGCTTGATATCAAATCAGAGACACGCCGTCTGATAGAAGAAAAAGTTGGCTACGATCTACATACTGTGGGGTCGGGCTCCAAATTCCTCAATAGGACACCCATAGCACAAAAGTTAATAACTAGAATCAACAAATGGGACTTACTCAAACTAAAAAGTTTTTTCTCAGCAAAAGATACAATAAGAGAGGTAAATAGAGAGCCTACATCCTGGGAACAAATCTTTACTCCTCACACTTCAGATAGAGCCCTAATATCCAGAGTATACAAAGAACTCAAAAAATTAGACAATAAGAGAACAAACAACCCAATCAACAAATGGGCCAAGGACCTGAACAGACACTTCTCAGAGGAGGACATACAATCAATCAACAAGTACATGAAAAAATGCTCACCATCTCTAGCAGTCAGAGAAATGCAAATCAAAACCACCCTAAGATACCATCTCACTCCAGTTAGATTGGCAGCCATTATGAAGTCAAACAACAACAAGTGCTGGCGAGGATGTGGGGAAAAGGGTACACTTGTACATTGCTGGTGGGACTGCAAATTGGTGCAGCCAATTTGGAAAGCAGTATGGAGATTTCTTGGAAAGCTGGGAATGGAGCCACCATTTGACCCAGCTATTCCCCTTCTCGGTCTATTCCCTAAAGACCTAAAAAGAGCATGCTACAGGGACACTGCTACATCTATGTTCATAGCAGCACAATTCACAATAGCTAGACTGTGGAACCAACCTAGATGCCCTTCAATGGATGAATGGATAAAAAAAATGTGGCATTTATACACAATGGAGTATTACTCTGCATTAAAAAATGACAAAATCATAGAATTTACAGGGAAATGGATGGCATTAGAGCAGATTATGCTAAGTGAAGCTAGCCAATCCCTAAAAAACAAATGCCAAATGTCTTCTTTGATATAAGGAGAGTAAATAAGAACAGAGTAGGGTCGAAGAGCAGGAGAAGAAGATTAACATTAAACAGGGATGAGAGGTGGGAGGGAAAGGGAGAGAGAAGGGAAAATGCATGGAAATGGAAGGAGACCCTCAGAGTTATACAAAAGTACATACAAGAGGAAGTGAGGGGAAGGGGAAAAATAATATAAGGGGGACAAACGAATGTCAGTAGAGGGAGCAGAGAGAGAAGAGGGGAGGGGAGGGGAGGGGAGGGGAGGGGAGGGGGGATAGTAGAGGATAGGAAAGGCAGCAGAATACAACAGACACTAGTATGGCAATATGTAAATCAATGGATGTGTAACTGATGTGATTCTGCAATCTGTATATGGGGTAAAAATGGGAGCTCATAACCCACTTGAATCAAATTGTGAAATATGATATATCAAGAACTATGTAATGTTTTGAACAGCCAACAATAAAAAATTAAAAAAAAAAAAATAATATTGGTACTCCCCACAGGAAGGAAAATGGAAAATGCATCCATCAAGAACTTGTTTTGAAATATATTTAGTGATGTGAGAAATATTTAAATTGCCTTATATTTAAAAACAGTATGTATAACTATGAATTTGATGTGATTCTAATTCTTAAAAAATAAAAATAGAAGTTAAATGAAAAGACATTTACTAAAATGTGAAGTGAATCCCATCTGTGTATGATAGGATTATCTCTGGTACGTGCATTTATGATTTATGAACTATAAATTGGCATGATAGAATAACACAAATGGAAGACTCAAGTTATGACAATGTAGCATTCTGTTTTAATATTAAAACAACAAAATATTAGAATGTAGTAAGCATTTTCCTGAACTATCTTCATATGTTCCTCCCAACAAACCTGTGAAATCATTATTATTAATTTCTCAATGAGAAAAATGACTCAGAAGTCAAATATAGAAAGATGAATATCCATGATACATAAACCTAAAACTTTCTGACACAAACCACAACATTTTTATCAATTCTAAAGTAATCTGAATGAAGGAGAGCACGATCAGCTGATCATGGTTGTCTGGATGCTTGTCATTTTGTTGTCCTGTGACTGAGTCAGCTCTGCAGGGAGGTAGCTATTGATGCCCAGGCCCAAGCCCCTCAGAGGAGACAGCTGAGCCATTTGCTCAACAAAATGTGGCTGGTCAGAATTCCTCCTGGTGGGTGTTGTAATGTGTTTGTTTTGCAACTTCCACAGGGACCAGTGAACAACTAGGTAATGAGATAGGCCATTCCACATGTTAAAGACATGGTTCTTGGCACCTCTTTGAGAATTTACTCAGAGCCCGTGATCATTCCTTAGAAACATATTGACTCATTGATTAAAATGTGCTGGAATTGGTTAACGTTTTCAATATCAAGTCGTTTATAACACATATTATTTGGGAGATCTAGAATGCTCTGAGAGCTAATTTAAATTGTAAGTGCTCTTGAAAGCCATGACTGGAAATGACTCTTAGCCTTTCAGGCTCTTGCAGTAATTTGCAGTACTTTCAGAGAAGGGATTTTAAGTAGTTTGATTTATTATATGTGCACTCTACATCCAAAAGAGCCCACGCATTACATAGGAGAAAGTATGAGGCCAAAACTCTCCTCCTTATTAGAAATGTAAAGAACACACAGCCTTGAACTGGTCAAATGCCCCAAAGTCCCTTGAGAATCCCAATGCTAGTCAACAATGAGCCTGTGGACAATGAGGCTCATTGTTGACTCTGAATATGTGTATTCTCTTGTACAAATTTTACCAGAGTATTAGGATGTTAAAATGTAAAACTTTCAAATAGGAAAGCTATGATGCCTTGAAGACCTTTCAAGTGCCCTCTTCATTAGTCTGAAAGGGTTCTGGGAATTTTTTATTCAGAACAAAATTTTTGGAGAAAGGTGTATGTGTTAAATCCCATCCCTCTGCCCAAAGGAGGAGAAATGGCAAAAGTATTTAGTGAGAAAAGTTTCCATAAGACCATTCCAAGAACTCTTAGACATCCCTTGCAGTTAGGGAATATACTGGCCTTATATGAATAATGAATATGTTTGGAAGTGATTTAGAACCTTTCACAGTGGAGTAATTGCTCTATTAGGATTGAGTTTTTTGGAGTCAAGGGATATAATCCAGAAAGTTGGAGAAGAGCTGATGTAAGATTGTCTTGGATTCTGTCCAGTGGGGACACCCAGAGGTGTAAACAAATATCAGCAGAGAGATATCTGAAGATATTGCCAGTTTCTGGGGTCAAGTTAGGGGTCAAGTGATGCAAGAGAACAGGCACATCACTGCTAACAGGCTGCACAGGTGGGAGCTGCATGATGATGGTAAGAGGTTGGGGGTCCTTCAAACAATCCACAAAAATGCTTCATAAAACATTAATTAGCTATTTGGGAAGCTGAGGCAAGGGAGGATTGATCTTTGAGTCCAGCCTAGGCAACATAGCAAGACCTGTATCTCTAAGTAAATAAGTAAATAAAGTAATTGGCTTTAAAGATCAGCTGGCCTCGGAATGCAAAACCATCTTTTTCTTCTGACTCTGCTTCTTCCTCTCTCCTCAACCCAGAAGTCATTAGAAACTAAAGTCAGCAAGAGAAGAGAGCAGGGTGTAAAAGAAGAATGATCACACCCCACTCCCAGCTTCCCACACATAAACAGCACCAACTGTAAAGACTTTGACTTCAAAATGTGTTTAATGTCTTCATTATTAGATGATAGCAAACATTTAACTTTTATGTCCCCATACTGTTGACTGTGTCTGATAACTAAGTATCTTTAGGACATTTTACATTGTAATCATGATCAGTGAGACCAGGGACATCTCAGAACTTCTTTAAAGAGCAGGAAAGAATGACCTTCTCTAAGTACTTTTTTTTTTCCCTAGAGGCTGTTAAGAGACAAAAATTAAGTTGCTTCATCTCTGGTCCCATGAGTTGTGTCTGTTCAATATAGAGGTAAATTTGTCAGAAACCTTGCTGATAGGCATCCCCTGGAACCCTGCCTATATTTCGGATCTCTTCCCCAGTGGTGACTCCTCTGAGACCATGATGCTACTAAAATCTGGAAGGTTGAGACCCAAGGGCTTCAAAGAGATGCCATCTTCTGCAAAGTGGATAGAACAGAAGACAATGGGTGGAGTTAAGACATTCAGATGGAGAATCAGCTCAAAGCAGATGCCCTTCCTTGCACTGTAGGGCCAGACAGAAAATATTTCCCATGTTGATAAGGAAGAAGGTTTGAAGTTGATATCTTTTTCACTAGATGTGTCAGAATAATTCTGTCAACAAATAAAATGATACACCCTATATTTTAGTATAAGCATGCCCTAAATATTACATGGGGAAGATCCATACTAAAAAATTTATTAATTGCTTATCTGAATTTCAAACTTTGCCACGTGTCATTTATTTTAAATGACAACCTTAAGCGAATCCTTGCTCTCTTTGGCCCACTGGGTTTGGATTGAGATCATTGCACCTTTAAAAATGCCCAGAGTTGGAGCCTTCTTCAGTTACTGCAATAGTCCTATCTCCAAATCAAAGCTTGTCATTCATTGTTTGATACCTTGAGCCAGGACAAAAGAACAGTTTAAATTGTTTAAAAATGAAAACTCTGATCCCTTTATTCTTCTCCCCTATGTGAGGCACAATTAAAACTGAAATAACAGTTTATGGGTAAGTTCTCTGGAAAAGTTCTTCAGCAGTGTAGTCGTGGGCAAGACACTTGACCTCCTGACTTCTCTGCCCCATCACCTGTAAATTGCAAATATCAAACTCCTAATGAGAACCAAATGAGCTAATCAAGGAAAATTGACTTGCAATACCCTGAGAGTCCTTATAAATGCCACTATTCTTGGCAGTAGTA
The DNA here is from genome assembly GCF_021218885.2 of Marmota monax. Classification (NCBI taxonomy): domain Eukaryota; kingdom Metazoa; phylum Chordata; class Mammalia; order Rodentia; family Sciuridae; genus Marmota; species Marmota monax. Next base: position 1,611,771 of record NW_026692254.1, read on the forward strand.
TAGGGATCAATATGTCTAAATTTTAAAATTTCTCTCTTAGTTTTCAGTTTGCACAGGAAGGTTCATGAAAATTACTTTATTAAGTGGCAAGAAACCCCAGAGGACCTAACTCAAGTTCAGTCAGGGATATGGGAACCATGACAGACCCAAGAGCTCCAGCAACCCAGTTCTCATGCCTTCCCCACTGAAGGCTTTTCCTAGACCCTTCTCTAAACGGTCAGAACTTTTCAGTGCCTCTGTCTCTCCCTTTGACTCCTGCCTCTGGGATAGTACTCGCAAATGGAGAAACAGCTCAGAAATTGGCAGGAAGGAGCAAGAAAAAAATGAAGGAGGAAGAGCTACAAATCAGATCTCAGTATGTGACGCTCAATGGTTCATTGTTCACATAACAGGGAAGCTGTCTGGGCAGGTGGCTATAGTGGCCATTATTCCATGCTTCTCAGGCCACTGTAGGCTGGATTACTGGAGCAGGAGCACTCCTCCAGTGCACTAGATCCTGCAGGTGGTTCTCAAGGTTCCTTTCACTGGCTTCACCACCACTCTTTCTGTGGCTGCTTTTCCCCAGTTTCTGGTAGCCTCGTCTGACTTCCTTACAAATTCATTTATTTTTCCTGTTGTTTTTGTTATTCCAGATAGCAAGTCATAAGCAAAGACTATTTGATCTTAATTTTGCATTGCTCACTGTCAGTTCTCTTTTAATCATTTTCTTCTGATCTTCATCAAAAAGTTACTTGTAAAATGCAGTAAGAAAAGCCCTTAATATCTATCCCCCAGACACACTTCTTCTTCCTCTAGCTTCTTTTTAATGACAAAGTGGCAAGTGACTTCCAAGAGAGCTTCAGGAAATCTAACCAAATGACAAAATAGTTGTGTGATGTCCAATATACTGAAAAAAATTGTCGTAGAGAAAAACCTTTGGTTAAGAGCCTAGGAGGAAGGTAAAGCCATTTTAAAAAATCAGAAGCTCAGAGGAGACAAATGGTGCTTGATGAGCACTTGAGATGAATACCACAGGCTAATGTGAGCAATCAGCAGGTTTGTAGAGAATATGCTGATATCTGCAGAAAAAAAAATGCAGTGGCAGAGGCAAGCTTACAGATAAACACAGGAGCTCAAAAAATATTGCTAGGAAAACCTTGACATTTGACCATCTCGTACGGTTCAGCTAGATGAAAAATTCAGGGTTCAGTTTTTGCTACTGATTATCCTTCCTGTATAAATTCATTCCAAGTATTGTTTCAGCTCCCCCCTCCCCAAATGATACTCTAACCCATAGCAAATCAGCAAGGCAACTTTCAATATGAATATTTAACTATAAGATGACAGAAACAATGAGAAATACTCTGATAACTTTTTAAAATCTGAATCAAATTGGATTAAATATAGGAAAGTAACTCAATTCCAGATTCATATTTATTATCTACTGTTGAACACTCTTGTTAATAACTCCCCCAGCAAGTTTCCAGTTGCCAGCTCCCATCATTGGCAAAGAAGACGTCCACTGGATTTCCTGAGTCATGCAGGACTCATCTTCTCATGCCTCTTAGAAGATCCTTTGTGGATGTTTCCTGTAAAGTCTGTGTTTATTTCTTTTCTGAGCAGTTAAAAACATCTCCACTTAAATTGGTACAACTATCCACTTCAAATGGAATGCATAGTAAACCTCAGTTGAAATGAGCAAGGAAGGAAATTTAATTTCACGCCTACATGCAAAACACAGTCCCACTTTATTCTTACGGAGATAGTAGTAAAAGGTATAATTCGTAGTTGTCTTTTGGAGTTTGATACTCTATATTCCTGAAGAAGCATACTTCAAAACATCTATATAGTGATAGATGATGGACTCTACCATTAGTTGATTGACCATTAGTTGATTGACTCTGTCCCTCTAGGTAGCAATAATAACAAAGCAATAGCCAGGCGTGGTAGCGCACATTTGTGATCCCAGCAGCTTGGGAGGATGAAGCAGGAGAATCAAGTTCAAAGCCAGCCTCAGCAATGAAGAGGCAGCTAAGCAACTCAGTGATACCCTGTCTTTAAATAAAATACAAAATAGGGCTGGGGATGTGGCTAAGTGGTCTAGTGCCCCTGAGTTCAATCCTCAGTACCCCCCAAATAATGATGATGATGATGACGAAGAAGAAGAAACAATAATCTAACCATCAAAATGGCTCATTCATCCTTTTAATTAAAGCAAAGCATGGTGGGCTGAGGAAATTTGTTCACAAATGAACTTGTGCTCTCTGGGTTATTACTGAACCCCTAAAGTCATTACTGAACCCCTAAAGATAACATGATGGATGCTCAGATCCCCTATTGAAGAATGTAGAACCAGTCTTTCATAATGTTGGGAGCACTATCAAGCAGAAAGCTCCTAGCCTCTACTGGGGTTACCTCAGCTAAAGAGAGCCAAGGCCATGCCCCGTTCTCAAAGATTCGATCCAATGAACTATCACCCGGGAGTAGCAAATGCCTGGTCCCTTTGTTCCAACATGCCACAACTCCAAAGGTCACAAAGGCTTTACACCTCCCATAAAGACGACTTTAGTCTACTTTAAGACTGTGTCACACTCTACTTCAGTGCTCTGCCCAATTTTACTCCTGTCCTTGCCTTTCTGTGGGTGTTGATCTCAAGAGAACTTCTTTGTCATCTCTTTGCATGAAAATCTTTACTTCAAGGTCTGCTTCCAGGGGAACTGAAATTTCAGTTGCTACTTCATTTTGTTTAAGACTATGGGGTAGCACATCAAAACCAGTGAGACTTCTTTATTAACCCAAGAGCTACAAAGAATGTGCTAAATAATACTCCTCTCTAAATTATTGTGAAACTTTTTCACAAATTTGCCTGGAAAACAGAGTCTCTTGAGAGATGAATGAATAATGAGTTTGATAAGAATAGGGGAAATGTAGTATAAAAATGGCTGTGTGATGTGGGCAGAAGTTAGAATGGCAGGAGGGCCAAAATATGCTTAACTGGCTTTGACAACTAATTATTTCTGAGAACTTTGCCATTTTACATCTCGCAGTAGAATGAGGTCTCTATTAATGGTCAAACTTTGGAAATCTTACAGATTTTTTTTTAATTCCCATAATATTTAGCCAATGCCCATTTTTTAAAAAGTAGCTATCCCATTTCTTGATTGTGTTTCAGTCTAAAAATTAAATCAGTGTGGGTGTAGGTGTGTGAAGCTGGAGGCTTTATTTGCATTGTCCCATTCAGAGCCTGTAGCCCCTTGTAACTGAAACATGATAGGAATTGTGACTAGATCAAAGACATATGGATACTATCTGTATAACTTACTTAAATTCCTGAAAAATTCATTAGTTGTTTTTTTTTTTAAAATTTATACCCGAAATGTCAAATCAAGATGTAGGGTAAGAAATAAACAAACTCATTCATATAAAACAAAAGAGTAAGACTCATCTGCTAACGACAGTTAAATATTTCATGAGATACAGGATCCGTGAAAACTTTTCAGCTTTTGCCATTTGGGAAAGTCAGTCTACTCAGTATCATAAGATCAATCAATCATCTAGTTAGCATAGAAGGGAAACTGAAGAGGATTTCAACAGATCTGTGAATTGAGAAAGCCACTGCAGTCAGTAAAGATGAGTCATTAATTGATATTAATCCTGCTGACCTGTTGGGGTTAATGAATAAGGTTTTTGTCCTGAATGTTTTCCTGAAACCAGTGTGTCTTTTTTTTTTTAATTATACTTTGATGTTGTTTATTTATTTTTATGCAGTGGTGAGGATTGAACCCAGTGTCTCATGCATGCTAGGCAAGCACTCTACTGCTGAGCCACAACCGTAGCCTCATCAGTGTGTCTTTATTTTAAAAGTTTGTTCAACACTCTGTGTTCCTGGAGTTGTACTTTGGAATAACTCACCACCCTCTAAAATCAGTGCTCATAACTTCAGCTCTTTTTATTTCCAAGCCTGGCGTATAATTCTTAACTCCAGTAGAGTCCAGAATTAGCCAACAGCTTTTTGCGATGTCCTGTTCATAGGCTAGCTTTCAGACTCCCACTGCTTCTACAAAATTGGCAAGATGTGGCACCTCAGACCCACTGTGGGAGCACATGTACCACATGGGCTTTTATTAAGGTCTGCATGAGGAAAGGAAATTGCCCAAACCAGAGAGTGACACAGAATTTTAGAATCCACAACTTCAATGCCATGAGGTAAGGGTTGATCAAATTTACTTCTTTGGTTTCCTTCTTTTGTCCCTCAAACCTTCCATCTTTTCTCACTGAGGCTTTTAATCCTGGCTGTGCAACAAAATTACCAGTTCAGTGTTTTGTTTTTTTTTTTAATTTGTCTTTTATTTTATTTTTTTAGAACCCAGGCGCTTAAGTATTGAAACCATTTCTGGGAATGGAGCCTAAACAGCTTTATTTGTGGAAAAAAAAAAAAAAAAAGACCTACTAGCAATTCTGTAGCATGGCCAGATTTGAGAGACTCAAAGCTCCCTGGTCTAGAAGAAAAGTGCCAGTGGAATAGAGGACTGGCAGGCCATGCCCAGTTAGTTGTAGGATCCACCACCAATTGCCGTCCACAGTACTAAGTTGTATCACAGTGCTCTGAGAGAGGCAGATAACATGCCCCAAGATGTGAGAACATTGTTGGTGAAACAATTTCTGCTTCTTAGCTCTTCCTGGTTATACTAGAGTAACAGGGATCTTTACTTCTCTACAATGTGGCAGAATCTTTACTAGAAGGATATCCATAACTCAACGAAAACTGTTTTGTTGGATTTGCATAAATTTTTGTTTTAAATCTCAAAAAATAATGATGAAATAACTTTATAACACATTTTACAAATAACTACCCTTGTTGCACTTTAGCAGTCTGTGTTAATTTTTTAAGTAATGACCCTTTAGAAGTTCTAATCCAAGCCTGTCTTTTGGAGAGCGCACCATGCACAGATACACGGTGGATGGAGTTTGTTGGGAACATTCCCATATGTTCCTTTAAGTGATTTTTTTTTCTTTTACAAACTACAAAGAAAATATTGAACGATTTTTTTTCTCCCACACTAGTGTGTCTTTTCATACTCTTACTAGGTGTCTTAAATCTTTATACTTCCTTCTTCTCTCATCTCCCTGCAAGGCAGCTTACCCGTAGTCCATGACCTGCTCTCTTTCATTTCCTTTGTATTCAGAGAAAATGTGTCTGAGCGGAAAGTCGTGAGTCCTCCCCTCTTTGAGCATTTTTGACTCTGCTGTCTTGGGGCATCACTCTTTATAATATAGATTTTTTTTTTCATGTTTTCCCACAGTTGCCAGAAAAAGATGCAAAATGAAAAGAGGGTATTGATTCTCTTTCTTCTATGAGGCATAGACTATTTCAGATAACTTCAGTTAGAAAAATGAACAGGGTGTGTGTGTGTGTGCGTGTGTGTGTGTGTGTGTGTGTGTGAGAGAGAGAGAGAGAGAGAGAGAGAGAGAGAGAGAGAGAGAGAGAGAAAACTCTGGTGTTTCCTTAGGAGTAAATCAACAATAGACCCAGAAAGCAAAACTAAATAGAATAAATAAAAGAAACCAAAGTACCCATTACTCACTAGCTAATAACAAAAATTCTGTATTGAATGAGCTCACATTAAAATATATACATTTGAAAACACTAATTTGGAAAAGTCTGCAATAACTTGGTTCTGATTAAAAAGCGATGGTGGTTCTAATGAATTTTGTAGGTAAAGAATACAAGTCTTTAAATCCTTATCTCACTGGATAGATATTGCTATCTAGAACTTCCCACAACTCATCCCATATGCTGTCCACTAAAACATTTTATGCCACTTCAAATTTCTTGGTGTCTTTCAAAGGCTCTTGTAACTTCTTAATTGTGGATAAATCACAATGCTTGCTGGTATCTTACATGCTCCATGGCTATGTCACTTCACCATGTACCTGCATGACCTGATTATATTCCTTTGTTTAACTTCTGACATATTTGTCAGCCTGTCTCCTCTGCCATCTCTTCTTTGTAGTGTTGTTGTTGTTGTTGGATTTTTATAATATTTTATTTGCTCCATTACAATGACTTCTGACTTCGTTTCTCTGCTTCTAGTCTTGTACCCCCAACATCTATTCTCCAATGACCTGAGCAATCTGCAAAAGCCAATCCACAAGGATACTTTTCACTTAAAATTCTTTGGTGACTTTCTGTTGCCTCTTTAGCAAACTACATAAGGACTTGGATGCCCTCATTACCGTGTTCTTTTTTCAGGTTGTCAAATCACCGCGGATGCAGATGTCAGGCTTCTGAGTTCTCACACACTTCCCGCCTCTCCTTCCTCCATTCTGGGCTTGTTTCTGCCACTACCCAGGATATTCTTCATTTTCTTCTGCAATTGATTACTTGTCATCTACCTTTCAAGGCTCAGCATGGGTTTTGGCCTTCCTATGGATCTGGGCTTCTTTCATCTCTGGCCTCCCAAAGCTTCCTAAAGATTTCTCTATGCAGCATTTGCCATTATTAAATTCATAGAATAGCTGGGTCCCAATCCATTAGTCTTGTTCTCCATGATAGCAGAGCCATGAGAATTTCATCTTAGTACACCCAGCGTTGAACCACAACAATATGCTCAATAAATATTTCTGGAATACTTAAGCCAAAAAAAACCCTGAAAGATTAACTCATAGAATGATTTTATTTTAAAAATTGGGAAACTAAGGTATAAGAAATTGAAGTAACATACCGATTACAGAGGCTAAATGCTAATTTTGTAGTTTAGCTGAAACTAGGGCCCATTGCTTTTTGACACATTTTGAGTTATAAAATTTAGCATATTCATGAGAACCATTGATATAATTTGATTACATTAATTTTCCCTAATTAGGTTTACTTAGGAAAATTGCAGCGATGTTCTCTTTTCTTTCCTGTTCACAGTGACCCAAGAGTTTGATATTTTCCAGCCATTGGTCATTTCCTCTGTGTCTGCTCTTGATTATACTCTACAGTAGCTTGTCTTGCAATCTTAAAAATCTCATGCATTATGTCTATTAAAATATTTTATAAGCTAAACTATTATAATTCTAAATGGTACATTAATTTGCATGGAATTATAAATGTATTTACTGATTAAAATCAATACTCAGAGATTAAATCAAAGAAATGTCATATAAAAGGGGAGGAGAGTATCAGTGGTATTTTGTTATGACCTAGCCATGACTTGACCCATCTTAATATAGCCATATGATTCTTTTTTCTAATACTGAAGGAGGAACTGTTTAGTTCATGTACTGGTTATACAGTGTGAAATTCTTTGATTTTATAAATAAGCAATACTTGAAGTTGTGCCCGGGTTACATTATGTATGCAGTATTGTCAAAAATTTGCCATTATTTCTTAATTCTTTACCCCTTTTACTTTCGCTATTGATCTGAGTATTCTGCAAATGTGTACATTTGGTCCTAGAAGGAAAACCTTCCAAAAACAAACAAAAAAATAAAGAAAAGAAAAAGAAAACCAGCTGCATGGAGGAGTCAAGTCCTAAGTTTACCTGGGTGCTCACCTTGAGATAAAGCTCACAGAAAAGTCTAGCCTATACCAACTAACTACCAATTAACTCATGGAAGCAATTAAAATGATCACTATTTTTAAACCACTGGCTTTTGGGTTGTTTGTTTTGCAGAAATAGATGACTGATTCAGTTCCTCCTTCATAGCCCACCCAATTGAAAAGACTTACTGGTTTTGCATAATTGACCCTGGTACACACTTGCCTCTCTGCCTGGTCCTCCCCTCTTTCCCTTTTGCTGTTGTGTTAGGATTTTTGAAGTCCCATCTGATTTAGGGTACCTTTGCTGGTGCTCTTTTAAGTTGCTTTTCTTCATTTATTTTTCCCTTCCTTTCCTTTTAACTGATTTGCTATTTCTCCTGGAATACGTATTTTTACACTTTATTTCACTTTCTCCTTTTTCTTTGGCTGCTCTCTAAACTTCTTTACACTCTCTCTTCTACTCCCATGTGTGCCTACTGCTGCTGATTGTAGGCTCTTGTACCCCATCCTTGTGTGACGATGGCCCAGCAATATCCTGCTCTTCTCTCACCCACTCTGTTCCTCTCGATGCAGAAAGGCAGCTGTAACAAATGATCTGCAATCTTCCCCTTGATAATTCCACTTTGCTTTTTGGCTTCGGTGGTCCACCCACCCCCAGCTGCTCAGGGATAGGGCTCATTAATCATATTCCCTCCCAGCTGCTCTGTTTTTGAACAGAGAGAAGGGATGGGAAGAGGAAGAGGAATTGTGATAAGGCAGGTGAGGGAAGGAAGAACCAGAGGAGCTGGTTAATACTATCTTTGTTTTCTGAAATGAAAATTGGAGAAAACAAGGCCTAAAGTGCATCCATTGTATCAGAACAGAGAAACAAGCTACTCATTGTCTTGCCAAAATTTGAAAATGTGTATGATTCCTCTCCATTAGCTCACAGCAATATTGGATATGTGTTTGACTAAACTGGAACAAATTATCAGCCTAAGATGCCCAAAGGCGGCTCAATACAGCCATCCATATGCTTCTCTCAGTTAATTTGGAATACAGAGAATTCAGTATCCAAACTGTCCCAATGAACCATCCTAGAATTCTGCCCAGGAGAGGAAAGGGAAATGATTTATGCTACCCCTTGCAAGTTCTCAGGGATGCCCCCAGGATTATGTCATGTTGAAGGGAATTTGGGTGAGTACAGAAACTTGCAACTCCTGACTGCTATTCTTTTCATTAGCTTAATTATATTGCTGTTTGGAATCCCTGATTTCAAAATCCTTTCTTAAAAGATCAGCAACAGCTAAGCTTCTGCATTATAAATTACATAATTACAGCCACCACAGAGGACCTAGGGGCCCCTTAGTTCCTTACCCACCCTCTCAAGAAATTCACATTGATTACTACATACTCAGTCCCTGGTCAGAAAGTCCCAGAAGGTGCTATTACTTGCCTCTATACCATTATAATCTGTAAAATTGTGTACAAGTTCCCCCAGGTGATGAACTTCGTGGAACATTGCCTCCTAGAATATTTTTTCTGTCTCTCCTTTCCTTGCACTTCTGGGAATAGTTAAAACACAGGACAACTTGCAAAATCATGTCAGACATTTCACTTAATGTGAACTCCTCTGCATCTAGATTGAACATTTCCTGAACAATGTGTGTGCCCATCTTTTCTCCCAGAGTGATACCACCGTATTCTTTTCCTTAAGTGGACACCACCTTAGTTTTCTACAACAATCTTAACTGGGAGTCTTAAATCAATGTAAATTTACTTTCTCATCATTTAGGAGACCATGAGCCTGAAATCAAGGAGTTTGATGGAGTTGGTTTCTTCTAGAGATACCGAGAGAAAATCAGTTCCAAGCCTTTCTTCTAGCCTCTGGTGGCAGTGGGCAATTGGTGGTGTCCCCAGGCTTGTGACCGTGTATTTTCCACCTTTGCCTTTGACTTCACATTAACTTCTCCTTGTCATTTTTCCTTCTTTCTCTTCATAATGGCACTTAGCATTGGACTTAGGACCCATCCAGGTAATCCAGAATGATCTCATCTCAAGATCCATAACTTAATGACACCTGCAAAACCTATTTTCTAAATATAATCACATCACGGATTCCAGGTAGACTTATATTCAAGAGGACACCATCCAGTCCCCTATAGGCACCTTATGGGTAGGCACCTTATTTTCAGTTCTTTGTTTCTCTGCATTTGTGCTCTGGATTTGGAGGTGACCAGAAGAAATACCTCCTCACCTACCTGCCACTGACTTCCCAGCCTTTGAACTGGTGTTGGCAATGGAACACACCAGACCAGCAGAAAGGATTGCTTTTCTCATCTGGCCTTGTCCTCACACAGGAGGCAGAAAAGAAGCCAAAAAGTCTATGCACATAATTTATTTTCTCCAACTTGCCTCATCCTCATCTAATTCTTTTTCTCTTTTAGCTGAAAAACTCTTTTCCATTCCAAGTGAACACTGGCCATTCTGTCCCCACGTTATCCTAAAACCCATGGATAGTCTTTGGTATTCCCTATGTCGTAGTCCTAAGACATCATATCAATCTAGACACCTAAAAGCACATTGAACATTTGCTGAAAACCCATGATGTGCCAGATGCTGCACATGATGTAAATTGCACGTTACTGCATTTGACCCTTGCAACAAGCCTTTAAGATAGATATCAATGTTTTACTTTATACATGAAGCAACTGAGTCTCAAAGAATTTACAAAAATTAAAATTTGTCCAAAAGTAACACAGTCAATCAATAGCGGAGTTGTAATTGGAATCCTATCCTCTGATGCTGTCCCCCATCTTACTTCATTGGCATTCAGCCTACTTAACATCACTTAATCATTTGCTTTTGGCATAGAAGCTCTGACCATTCTCTATACTTTCAGTTTCCTCAGCAAAACAGCCACACAATTACTGGCTGTCTGGTCTATTCTGTGACTCTGAGTTGGTGTCCATGAAGGACCACACAGTTATTTTGGTAGAGTGGGCTATTCACAGCCCCATGGGAATTAGCATGCCAGCCAGCGTGCCTCAGCCAGCATCCTTCTGAAATTCTTTTTTTGATTAATTCCTTCTGACTCTGATTATTCCCTCACTGTGACCCCCCTTGGCACTTACATTACATGCTAAGGTTGTACTGAATTCATTTGTTCTTGTTGAAATATTGTTCTGTAATTGCTTCTAAACAATTTCATTTCTGCATCCACTGTAGGCAAAGTGCTAAATCTGACAATTTGAGAAGTTATTACATAATGTTTATAAGGCCCTGAGCAATTTCCCAGGAATTGGACACATCGTGGTGATTACCTGTTCTATATCAACATGTGTTTATTTGTGTTTCTCTCTAGTGAGGCACCCTCCAACATAAAACACAGCTTTTTTTCCCTTGCATTTATTCCCTTACCTTTCCACTCTTTCTGTGGATCCTTCTAGTTCTCCAACTACACATGTTGCAATACTAACTTCATGGTGACTGACAGAGTAGGTTTCTTTATAGTTTTTTGAGAAAAAAAATGTGTGTCTGTCAGATCCAGACCATGTCATTTTAGGATCCATTTGCTACTTTAATACATAAAACTCTTTGCTTTAATTCCAGGAAGAGTCCGTCTTTTTCCAAATTCTAGAATATAGCAAATACAGCTGTACAAAGTTTGTGCTACATTGGCTTATGATTCTTGCTCTTGGCTGTTGCTCAAATCTGAACATTATTTTATCCCAGAGATTTTAATTCTGGCCTGGTTAGGAAAACACCCTAATCTGTCTGTCTCTGTTGTGCCAGCTCCTCTGGGAGAGAATAATCCCTGATGCTGTTTCACAGTTTTTCTTTTGTCTAACTTTGCATATGCACATTATATTATTTCTGTCATCTCCCACTCAGTTCTGCAAAACTATAGGCAGTTGATTAAGTCCAAGAATAGGTTAGAAACATCTTTTTCAATGAAGCTTTTATGGGAGTAACATTTAAAAAAAACACATATATTCTTAAGACATGTAGCAAAATAAATGAGACTGCTGACTTCCATGTTGTACAGAGGAAAAGCTCTGCTGCCATAGTCTAAGCTATTCATCAGGAACAGTGGAATTATAGTCACAGAAGTTCCAATATTGTAGAAGAAAATGAATAGAAAGAACAGCTCTGTTGTTTTTCTTGTAGTCCTTTTTAAAATGCTCTATAGAATGTGTCTCTAGACAAAGAGGAATGAATGCAAAGAAGAGAAAATTTTAGAAATTTCTTTCAAACATTCTATGCTTCTGTCTATTTAAAAAAATAGGATAGCTTCTTTTGAAAGAATGATGTCCAGATTATTTTCTCATCACTTACTAATAAAATTGCACCGAAAGACTGACAGGCCACAATGGAACCTAGCTATAAATGCAGTGTGTTTTTTTAGGCACAGTCAGGAGGAGTGTGATCTCTAATTCCAGAATGGGCATAACAGCTAAGACATTGTCATTTAGTAAGTGGATCAAAAAATCATTTCCCCTGTAGCAAAAAGGGAAAAAGAAACCCAGCTGCATCTATAGAAAAACTATCATATGAAAATGAATATTTTAAGGGAAATAAATCCATACCTACTTTATTTAGCATGACACAGTGCTTCAGCCAGTTGGCTGTATTAAAATGAAGACTCTCTAACCCTGTTGAACTCTGTGTTGATAGGCAGTCAGAAAATAATGACTTTATAGTTTTGCATCTGCTTAGATCTTTCCAGATTTTCTAAAATTACTAAAAACTTTGTCTACTTATTATAACACTTTGTTCTCTCCTGATTTGGGCCTTTGATTGGCATGTCAGCATTAAAGCACCATATTTTGGCTTGTCTACATAATATTAAAGAAATCACATTGCTTCAAACTCTGTCCCTCCTTCCTTTAAAAAGGTACATAGCAGTGTGATACTAAAACATCAAACCTACTTTTTTTCTCACTATATACTCTAAAATCACTTGAATTTATACACCATGAATATATGGTATCTTGAATTTGTGTCAGCCACCTTGTGTTAAGAGCTTTAAGACATTATCCCATATAATCTTCAAAATAACCTTAAAAGCTATTTGTAAGGTTCCATTCTATTTATAAGAAGAACAAGGCTTCAGGAGGTTAATCTGGCATAAGACCACATAGGAAGGATTTGAATTCAGTTCTTTTTGGTTTTACCTTTGGTTCCACTTCACTCTAAAGCTGTCTTCACATAGTGGAGATTGTCTCTAAGAGACTTTTGAAAAGAAGTAGGAGGTCGGAAAATCTGACCATTTTCACTTGAAGTGGATAGAGTTGGCTGATATGGAAGCAGACACTGTTGTCATTCCATGCATGGATTTCTGGCATGCTATTGTCATGTTTTTTGAGCTACTTACTATTTTTGAGAGCACCTTAGACCCTGGTAGGACTGGTGTAGTACAAATGAGGGAGGGGAAGAAGTAAACCTTCCTTTTCCTAGGATTGTAACAATAAGCTGACATCAGGCACAGGTGTCTACTCTTTAATCATCCCCAGGAAAGCCAGTATTTGAGTGAGCTTATTCTTGCTTTGTGACCTTGAGAAAGTTACTTTCATTATTTTAAGATTGTTTGATGAAAATGAAATAAAATTAATATAATACTAAACAGAATGTCAAATAAATAGAAGGGATTCAATAAATGGTAGATTAGATGATTCTGTTCTTGTCTTTCATTATTTATTCATTCTTTTATTATGGTGAACATAAATATTATTTTTTCTGATCATTTTCTCTCAAACTCAGTGCCTCCATTTACTCCTGTTGCTCATTATATTTTCTAGCTACTAAAACCCATATTTTCCCCATTTTTGAAAAAACTTTGAAATTGCCATTTATTTTATAATTGGAGTAAAAGGAAACATGCCAGCTGCCCAGAATGGCATCATCTGCAAATGTTCTCACTGAGCCATGTGTTCAAGGTATCTGTTCCTCTGATTGCTAACACAGGTGAGCTATTTGCATTGGCAACACCACATATGGTTGAATTTTAACTTAAATTGGAATCATGAACTGTCACTAAATATATCTTATGCAACATAAAAACAGAAAAGTATTGTACATATATAAAGTGGATTTTCACGTGCCTGGCAATGCAATTAAAGCCAGTAAAAAAATGGCTAGATTGTTGGAATGAATTGCAAAGCTTGAGGGAATTGATATGTCTTAAGAATTGGTATTCAGTGACTCTGGGCTTTGATGACATACAGAATAACAGGTGTCAAATTTTATTAAGTTTCTAAGATCTTTGCCAAACTGATATATCCATGTCTCAATGCAAGAGGGGGAAAAAAACGTTATGTTCTTGCCAAATAATTCTTTCTTCTTGTTTTAAAAATAAAATTGCACAGGCTTTCATTTTTGGCACATTCCCTGTTCCTCTTAGGTAACTTTGTCTCTTTGTTTTGCTGAGACTTTTTTTTTAAATCTGATTTGTGATGTGTGCAGGACATGGAAAACATCCCCTAAACATTCCTTTCCTGCTTACCTGTCTTACTGCTGCCCTTTTTCCATCACTAAGAGGTAGTTACTGTAGAGGCCTCAGAGTTCCAAGAAGACAACATTGCCCGATCTGCATCCAGGTCTACTTCAGAGATAGACGTTCCTATGCTCTCAGAATATTTAAATGGAGACTAGAAAGGAATCACTTTTGAAGTCACAGTCTGAGAACTCTTTCCCAAACCTAAGTTCCTATTTCTCCCTGCAAAGAATCAGAAACTTCTGGCACACTGTTGACATAGACATGAAAAGTGAATTTAGAAGGATGAGCACTGGTAAAAACATTTTCAGGTTTCCATTGGACCAAGATGGTGAGATGGTAATTTTGTTTTTCAGGAAAAATCTAGAGTGATCAACAAAGACAGATGAGATGCAGCCAACTCACCAGCATCTTCTTGATGCCTCAGAGTGAACTTTTAGAGGAAATGAGAGATGGACTCTTTTGCAGGGAGGTACCAGTGGAAATTTCTAGATGATTCCAAAAGTTCACCGGTGATAGTGGCAGCACTCAATGCTACCCGTGTGAGAGACCAGACCATTGAAAGTATCAGAACAAGAGCACAGCCTAGAAGTGACCACAGCCCAATCACCATACCTGCTGCTATGCCAGGTCTGCACTGGAAGTGAACCACCCTTTCTAACTTCCACTTTGAAGCTCACACACACATAAAAAGACACCTTGCCAGGTGGAAAAGCACTCTGGAATATTAGAAACTTCCCAGAAAGGAGACCAGAAATGACTAGGGGTTGTATATGAGAAGCATGAGGGAGCCCCAAGATGGAAATTTTGAATGTAGCATAAAAGTACAATAATATCTGAATTTGAGTAAAAAGTTTCCAGTATCGACTGGTTCAAACCAAAAATGACTAAATGGTTACTAAATGGAATAAATAAGTTTTCAACTCCAGGCAGACCAAAGTATAAAGCTGTTACCAGTTATGGGTAAGATGAAGAATTAGCGTACACCTGCAGGGGGCAGGTAGTGTTTCCCACTAAATCAAGGGGAGTTTTTGTGTTTGGAATGAAACCTCCCCCTAGACTTTTGCCTGGTGACTTACTGCATTTTTCACCTTTAATAAGCCCATTACCCTTACAAATTCCCCAGAATCTGACCCTGCTGTCTACCCTGCTCTGCCCACAGATACTGGCTTAAGTTCTTCTTCACCCTGTGAATTACCTGATTTGACTTTAATTCCATCCTGGTTTGGTTTCCTCTCTTGCCTCTACTTACCCTTGTCTGCTGTCTCTTCTGGGAAATTTCTTCCAGCTCTACCATTAATAGGCCCACTTAGTTTTCAGAGCCTTTTCACCAAAAATTCCTGAAATTTTCTGCATCCAATCATTTGCAGTAGTTCAGTTTTATGGGGCTTTTCAGGATGCACATGGCTACCAAAGTGGTCTACACATATGGGATCCTATTTCCTAAATCTGTGACTCCTAATAACTACTAATACTTTCCCTTCTCTTTGGGATGGGCATTTCAGATCTCAGCCACAATTTGTTAGTATCCATCTCTTGGGCTGTGGTGGGACAGAGACTTCTCCAGGGACATTTCTGGGTTTGAGACTAATGTTCCATTTACCACTTCTCAAGATCCTGTTCCTCTTTTGCAGAATAATTCCTCCTCGGATGTTTTTCAGTTCAAGCTACCAGGCTTTGTGCTTTTTTCCTTTTCCTGAACGTTTTTTCTACTAGGCTTTGTTTTATCTGTTGTTTTTTACTTGCATATATGGATGCTTAGTTGGGCTGGCATGCACTAGTGAAATGTGATTCGGCAGCTCAGGGACAGAACAGACATGATTAGACCCTACAGAATCTAAGAAAAATAAAATTTGGTTTGGAGCTTGGGGAGTGCAGTTTTTAAGTTATTCTAAGATAAACAAGGAGGATTTTTTGTAATTTGTTGAAATTGTCCCAGGAAAATAAGGTTTATGAGCTAGGTCCCATTTTAAGAGTTGGACTAAGTGCTGATCTAAAAATGGTTGATATATAAAGAAGCAATGGCTTTATTTTTTCAAAACAAAAGTAGAGATTCAACTGAACTGATAAATATGAATGTATGCATAGAGACTGGTGAGCATAACCATTTTTTAGACTTTGTAGGAAAACACAAAGTATACAGATGCCATATACTTGTGGCACAAGAATTTCATCTTTTTCATCATCCATTCTTCCCCAAATAGTGAGCATATCAACTATGTGCCAGCACTGTTGTAAGCCCCAGAATTATAAAAATAAGAGACATGACTTTTGATCTCTTATTAGAAAAGAAAATAGTTCATTTGCTCCAGGGTATTTAGTGCAATCATGGCCTGTTTGTGCTGGTTTCATTTGAGGGAGTATAAGGTGGAGAGGAAGTTTGGGGAAGGACTTCTGGAAATGTTGAAACCTGACCTGATATTGAAGAATAGGGACAGGGTTTTAGTAACAAAGAACAATCAATACATGGATAAAGAACAAACAAGAATTTTTTTATACATGATAAAGAAGGGAGAATAATAAGTGAAACAAGATAGGTGATAGGATCATATAAAAAATTTTAGGGCGTATATTAAGAGATTCAGATTATGTCTCCAGTGTCTCTGGAGAGCCATTAATAATGTTAAGTAAAGACATGGCCTGAATAAATTTTCATTCTAATGGGCTAAGACTGGTAGTAGGTTGTGGCTATGATCTAGGCAGGAAATGATGGAAAGGCTGAGTTAATGAAGTTCTCTAGGAAAGAAGGAGGCATGGAAGATATGGCAACTATCATGGTATGATAGTATGAAGGAACAGAGTATTTTGAATACACTCTATGTGGGTTGTAAACCATCCAATGAGTTAATAAGGAACAAATGAGTTTCGGACACATGAGAATGAATTTTTTTTTTCCTGAATGTGTTTGTCTTGAGGTTCTTTGTTGAGATTGTTCAGAGCCTGGGAGCAATCTAAAAGGGGATGATCAGTTTGTATCTGGAGGACAAGGAAGAATCATCCAGGCTCATTGGATTTAGAAAAGAAAAGATACTAGGATAACATGGTATTGCTTAACCTCTCTTCCCCTTCCTTCATCATCTGCAAACTGAGGGCAACAGGATACAAATGGGATAATAATATGTTATGTCTGAAGAAGACGCCTGAGCAATGACTGATGGTTATTGCTAATGTTGTCATTCATTTGTTAGGATAGGGTAAGATCTTAACCCTATTTGTATGATTTATTTCTGAATTTAAATGGCAGTGCCTAGAGATAGCCTTAGACACTCTAGTGGGGACCCACTTTTTGTGAGGTGCCAAGGATATTACCTACCACAGGTGCACAAAAATCTGTTAAAGTAACCAAGCTTCTATTGATGACATTATTGTCAGTTGGACTGTATTTTAAAAGTTCGTTAGAAGTCTCTTCCATTTCAAAATATTTCTTCCCACCTGTTTGGAACAATCTCAACATTAGATGTTTTCCTCAAATGAATTCAGATTACTAAATTCCTAACTTGCAAAGATATTTAATGGGGGTGCTTTTTTACAGCCTCTCTGGCCTCAAGGGACCACTCAGAATTCTTCAGTAATTCCAGAAAACTTTGCTCAGGCCATGCATATTAGAATAACTATTTTCCCCCTTCAAAATCATGAAAAACTACTCATTTAAAAATATAAAATCTCCCTTTAATCAATATGAAATGTGTCATTGAAGAAAATCTGTAAAATGGGTACAGGATTACTTCCTCTGCAGATATAATACTATAACTTGTAATTATTTAACTTCTTGCAGAGAAATTTGCATCTGAAGGAAGGTACTATAAATGCAAGTTTCTTCCTTTTGTGTTGCTAATGTCTTAGAAATTTGACTCCAAAATCTTGTTGGTTTTGTCTCAACAAAACATACTCACAGCTCCAATGCAACTTGTTTCTACCTTCCCTCTGTTTAATTAAGTGGAAAGGAGAGAAGGGAATAATATCACCTAGGAGATTCACATAGCCTCCAAACATCACATATTATACTTTTAATGCATGGAATAGTTTAGACTCTTTGAGACAGTATGGATACTGTAGATTTAATTATGTTTTCTGGATGGTTCCCTAAGACCTCCATGACAGATTTAGATAGATTTGTTCAAAACCAGATCAAGAACAAATTTAGATTTCACCAGTAAAAATAGATATGCAGTAATTGTGCTTGGGTTTTTGCAAAAAGAAAGACGGAGTTTATGACTTTGTCTTTGTACTTCCCCACAAGGAGGTTCAGTACCAAAATGGCATGGTGGTTGAAGTATAGAGAGTGAAGAATTGATACACAGCACGAGAAGGCAGGTAATACAATGTTCCTTTTCAAATCACCTGTAATTGCGGGAAACTGAATCATAACTCTTCAAAGAAATTCTAGGAACCACTGTAAAATACATGTCCCAAGGACATACCACCCAAGAAATGAGGGAGCTGAGGTAATTATGCACTTTCCCACCATGGTTAAAGGTTACTCCTTTGGGCACTTATTCCCATGCTGTAGCCTCTGGCAGTCAAGGATCCTGGGCAGAGCAGAGCAGGTGCTGACTGTGTGACTCGGGTGGTATAATAAGTAAATGCTTGGTAAAATTTTTAGTTACAAATGACAGAAACACGTGAACTTGCTAAATCTAATATAACCTTTCTGGCTCATGTAATCCAAGGAAAAATTTAAAAGACCAGCCTCAAAGTGAAAAGGTGGCCTATGAGTCTGGGAAAGAATTGTAACAAGGGTCCTGGAGCCTGTCTCTACTTCATATATGTGAACTTTCTTTTTCTATCTTTCCAGTCTTGCCTTTTCCCCACAGCTTTCAGCAGGCAGCTGAAAACTTTTGAAAGTTTATCAGATATCCCTGGCCAGTGGGAAAAGACTGATATCAAGCTCTCTTATGATCTCAGGGAAGAGAAAATCCTGGGGAAGAGATTTATTAGCCCAACTTGTATTAAGCATCTGCTCTTGGCCAGTCACCTTGGTCCTATAAATGAGGTCATGTGGTGATAGTGATAATATTATACATCTACATTGACTATATGATGAAGGCAGGAAAAATTACAGCAAGGGAAAACATAGAAGAAATTAAGTGAGTACTGCATTATTTCCTTATCTTTGCTTGGAAAAAATCTAGAAGAAATTGTTCAGTCTGCACCATGAAGGACTTAGAGAGAAATGAGATTATTCTGACATTAGAGCTTATTGAGCACTGGGATATGTTACTAAAGAAGCAGTTAAATGTCTTCTCTTAGAGGTTTTTAAAAATAGAAGTGATTTCTCATCAGTTGAGATGCAAATAGTTTTCAAAATGGATTAGACACACAGAAATTTTGTTTAACATGCAAACCCTTGACAAGATCCCGCCTTTTTCACTAGTTAATTTGACTCATTTATAGCACTTTGACACATTTCAACAAATATCTATTAAGTGTCCACTAGTATCAAAACATGAGGCTACAGCTAGAGAATTTGTATTATGTAGGATAATTTAGAAAACTGCAAATGACTAATATGTGATCGGTTAGGGAATTTGTTAAAAGGAGATTCAGATTCATTGCTATGGGAGGGGAGGAGAAAGGAAGAGAGTGAATAAGTGAGGGAGATGCTAACTGAAAAACAAGGAACAAGCAGAGAGGAATTAGCAAATGGCTACTTGATGGATAGGCTGAGGTTTGAAATGGTCTTTAAGCGTCAATAGGATTTTAACAGTGGAGATGGGTGAAAAGTCATTTGGGGCAGACAGAATGGCCAAAACAGTGATTTGGATCAAGTTCAGGGGAGCAGCAAGTCATCTTTTTAAATGGAAAACTGTAGTACAGTGGGGAAGAGATAATAGAAAAGATTACAAAAGAAAGCTGGAACCATCTTGTGGAAGGTCTTAAACTGCTGAGTTTTAAGTTTTGTGTTAGGAAGATTAGTATGGTAAAACTGTGTGACATATAATGCCCATGAGAAAGTGAAAGATGGAAAAAAGGAGATCGAAGGTCATTGCAGAGACCCCGTGAGAAACCCAGGGCAACTTAATTGGGTAGTGGCAGCAGAAATGGAAAGAATATATGTGGAAGTAAGAAGGTAAGAATATAATCTGCAGGTATGATTGATCAGTGGGTTTATATATTGTGTGCTTTCATCACACCACACATTTATTGGAAAATGATATTCATCAACTTCCTGCTAAATATTTATTTGCATATGCACTTAAGTCTCCTATCAACCAAAGGAATAGATCTGTTTTACATCATATTTTGCATATGAGCAAACTGAAACAAACCGGGGCCACCTTGCTAGTTCAATAGTAGTCTCTCATCTATAGTTTTGCTTTAATGTGTTTCAGTCAGCAGTGGTCAACTAGGGTCCAAAAATATTAAATGGAAAATTCCAGAAATAAGCAATTGATAAGTTTCAAATTGCATGACATTCTGAATACTGTGATAAAATATGGTGTCCGCTTCTACTTGTCTGTGAGGAGAATCATCCCTTTATCCATTGTATCCACTTTGTATACAGTACTCACTGGTTAGTTATGTAGTAGCCTTCTTGGTTATCACATCTACTATCATAGTATTGCAGTGCTGTGTTCAAGTAATACATAGAGTTCAATACTTTCCAAGGTTTCAGGCATCCACAGAGTGTTCTGGCATGTATCACTATGGATAATGGGGATTATTGTAACCTATTACATGGAACTTTGAACCTAGGATGTCTATCTCTAATGTTCACATTCTTAACCGCAAGTACCTCTTCTCTAATTTAAGGGTAGAGTGAAAAAGTAAAAGAGATTTCATAGGAGGTGTTCCAGTCATGCCCTAGTACATAATAAACTCCCTAAGACTGGCTTTAAACAACAACCATTTTATTATAACTCATGGTTTTTGTCAATTGGGAACTTAGACAAGCTTAACTGGACAAGTCTTCTATTAAATAAGACATTGACAGAGGACACTCAGTGGTATTAAGTGGCAGGTGGGCCAGTCTAACAGAAAGAAAGTAGCTTAACTCTCATGTCCGGCACCTTCACAGGGAGGACTGAAAGTCTGGGTTCAACTGGGCTGTTAACTAGAACCCTACACTAAATGTTTTCATCAAAGGAATCTCAGGCAATCAGTATATTAACTTTGTCTGTTTTGGACTTTTTTATACATATAACCAGGAAATATGGTCTCCTATGTCTGGTTTCTACAATCCAACATTGTGTTTGTGACAGTCATCCATATTGTTGCATGAAATTGTAGGTCATTCGTTTAATTGTGGTATAGTATTATATTGTGTGAATATACCACAATTTATTTATACCACCATTCTATTATTAGTGGATACTTGGCTAATTTCTAATTTAAGCTACAATGAATAGTGCTGTTATGAATGCTCCTGCATATGTCTTTGAGTGAAATATGTTTATGTTTCTGCTGAGTATATTCCTAGGATATGGTTTATCAGCTAACAGTCTTTCCCATATCACTTGTAAAAATTTGTACTCTCATCAGTGGTGTATGAGAATCAAAGTTGCACTACATCTGCTGGTAGTATCAAGTCTTATTAATTATAGCCATTTAAGAGTTTTGGGGGTGGGATTGTTTTGATATAGATTGGTCCAAACTCAAGAGTATTCATACCTTGTCTAATTCTCCTACTTTATCATTCTTTACTTAGCTAGCTCTTTATTTTTTTCTTGACAGCATATGGGAGATGCCTGTCTGATTATGACATTTTGTCTGTCTTTATAGGGATATGTGGAATATCTCTAAAGCTCTAGTGAAGTTTTGAGGGAAATGATTCAAATGAATCAAATTAAATTCAAATGACCTCCCGTGACATTTTACTGAAGGTCTTTCCACATATTTAAGACAAATGACAGTCATTCCTTGTACTGTATCTGTTCCCATATAAAACCAAATATTTCTGCATTTATCCCATAACAATTACATATTAAAAAATACTTTCAGGTAAAAAATTTTTTGAATTTTGCATATTTCAAGAATCTTCAGATTTAGTTCGACCTCATCTAGTATGTTTCCTTCTAAGGAAGACCAGAGAATAAATTTTGGTTCAGTTGCCAGGAAGTCAAAGAGAAAATGACCTATACATGTGTACACAGATGTAGTAGAAGGTGTTTCCCCAAATTTCAAATGCAAAAGATCTATGAACTTGTTGAAATGAATGCTTTAAATGGATTTTATAATGCAGGAATGATCAAACTCTTTTCTTTTGTGAAATCCCTTCCCTGCCCACATCTTTTCCTCTTTTTTTCCTTTTTCTTTCTCTCTTGGGCAATGGTAAGGATCAACTGCACAGTGAAATCACTTGGTGCAGTCACCAGCTCATAGTATAGCTGCTTTTTTGTTGTTGTTGTTGCTGCTTCTGTTGCTATCTCCATTAAGATATTTTCAAATATGAAATTAACTTGATTAGAATATATAAGGTGCTTCTATAAAGTTTGACATACAGAGCTCTCAGAGTTAGAGAGAAACAAGCCAGAAAGGATAAATGAAGCCACCGAGTTTCCATAGTAAGAGATAAGACTTCTCTGCTGTCTTCATACGCCCTTCCAGGAAGCTGGAGGTTTAACTTTCCTTGTAGTTTCTGTAAAAATATTCTGGAACTGAACTTGAGCAACTTTCAAGTATGTTTCTTTTCCTTGCAAACAAATGAGCCCTGACTTGAACAGTCCCTTTGGTAGACATGTCATGCATTATAGTAGTTTTTGTGACCCTCTCATCTCTGCAACTAGATTACAAAATCCTCAAGGGCAGAGATGTCTCTAATACGTCTTTGTATTCTGCCTTGAACTTAGCACAGGGTGGGGAAAATGTCATGTTATCCTGCTGATTAAGTCCATTAAGGATTCAGGTTGCATAACTGTCCTAATGGGGAATGGAGAATAAATTCTGCAAGTGACTTTAATGTTCACCAAAAGCATCAACAGCAAATATAGAGGCAATGCCCTTTGGTCATACACAATATACAAGGGAGAAAGTGGTCTCTTTCTAACTTGTGGTGAATTAACCTCAACTAAGTTCTCACCTCAGGGAGACAGTATGCTCTCTGTTCTCCTAGAGAGTTTTTCTCAGTCTTGGTGTGAAACCACCAACTGAGATGGAAGATCCATACTGGGGCAGAGATTAAAGAGGGGACAAAAAAAATGTCAACATAATTCCAATAGAAATTCAAGTTAATCCCCAGGAGAGCCTCATCTGTTGAACACAGAAGCATCTGCTTAGCAGATCATTGTGGGTATGATGATAAATTTCATAAAAGAATATTTATAGTCAGATCTGTCTTTCTGAGTACATAGCTAAAAATTGGCTTTTTAAGGACAAACTGTGATTCACTGTTTGTCCCAAATTAATGAATTGGGAGGGATATGCCATGTGAAGACATCTCTGTCCACATATAGGAAAGAAGTGGGATACTTTCATATCCATGAAAAGGAACAGCTTCATCCATTTTCCTTATGTATGTTCTTAGGAGTCACTTCAGTAAAACATGTCCATCTGCATGTTCCACAGGACTAATGAATATAGAGTGTGTTCAGCTATTAGATGCTAGGACCCAAGTGAAATCCTTGGACTGCAACTTAGTGTTATTAGTTATTCCATAATAAGCAAAGGCAGAAATCATAGCACATAATTGTTTTCCATCAGGAAAAAATGATTTTTAATACAAACATATTCTTCCAACTTGTTTTAACCCTCTAGAGGTAGGTTCTAAGAGTCATCATGAAAACATTGACCAAAGGCAGGGATCTGAGCCTTTGGTCGGAGATGGTAGGGGAAAGGGAGATTTAAATTCCTCTGCTTTGCACCGTTATGCTCTCTTCTCCATTTAGAGGGGAAAGACTTTGACAGAAGAATGTCTCTTCTACTCTTTAAATAGTAAGCTCAAAATGGACTGGAAAAGGCTCTGAGACAGGTTCCCAAGTTTTGTTGCACAATGGAACCACCTGGAGATCTTTAAAAAACTGCTGATGTCCAACTCCCATCCCCAGACATTTTTATTTCATTAGTCTGGAGAGTGATCTGGGTATAGGAATTTTAAAAAGTCTTACCCTATTCTGAAGACTGGAAAGTAAGCCTTTAAAAAGGTCAAATAAAATATAAATGAGTGTGTCAATTCAGTTTATTTTAAACAAACATTTACTGAGAATGAGCTCTGTGTAAATCTATATGCTCTTATAGTACAAATAGAAAGAAGAAATCATATACCTACCCACACAGTTGAGTGTGTGTGGGGTTGTGGGGAAGTTGAGATGTACAAATATATGCTATGCCATTACAACTCAATTGAATGCAAAATAGTATCATATTGTGGACAAAAATAGAAATTGGCCCAAAGTAAAGTACAGAAAAGGAGTAGAGGAAGAAACTATTTTACAGAGGAATTTTTAATATATAAAGTAAAAAATGAATGATATTTTCTGAATCTTTAAGATCCAGGGAGAGAATGCAGGACAATGGGATACAGGGAAGGGTTTTGCCATAAAGGTTTCTCTATGTTGTTATAATAATTTGGGGTTTCATTGGCGTAAACAACATTGGTGAATGGAGTGTGTCTTAGTAATGATCCAGCATCAACCAGATTAATTATTTATGCATCTTACCTGACAGCCTGCCCGCCTGCTTTCCTTTTTCCTTCCTTCCTTCCTTTTCACTTTCCTTCCATCCTTGTCCTTGTCCCCACGTCTACCTACCTACATATCCACAGAGCGTCCTACAACTTTTCCTGTTACTGCTCACGTGAATAAACAGGTTTTGAAGCACAGAGTGACTTAATCACTAACCTTGCTTTCCATTTACGGTGTGGTTTCTAACTCACACATCACTGATGGTTTTTGTGGATATTACACTTGCATAATTTATTCTCCTTCTCCCACTTGGAGAAGTATGAATATGTTGAAATAAAGGTGAACTAGTTTTTCTTTTTTTAATTTTAAAATCACCCTCAAAGGGGAACAATAATGAGACAACAACGTGAGTCACTATTTACCTCAATTTGTTGCATGCTCAAAACTGGACCTGAAGTGAATTCCATATTTAATAAAACAGCTGCTGTGCAACAGAAGTGGCAGTAATGATGCCAGACACACTGTTCCTCTGGAATCTTACTGCAGGCCTTCATTAGTGTGACAAGTGAGGAGTAAGAAAATCATTTCCAGAACTAGAAAATGCCATCCGGCATTCCGAAGTGTAACATTTATCTTTGACTTGGATTTGATCTTAAAGGGGAAATATTAGCAGACAGTGTTTTTATTATTCACTTTGAGTGAGGTAGAGTTATTTTAACCAAAAGTTGTATTTGTCATTGTAACAGCATTCCCTGATTTTTTTTTTTTTTTACTTCATATGTATTCACAGTTCCACTTTCATGTTCTAGTTATTATTAGGTCTGTGTTGATATTAATAGTCCACACATTATTTTTAAATTGACAAAATTAATATCCCCAGCCTATAAATGTCTAGATTACACTGAATATATTATTATAGTTAATAGTATTTTAAATGATACTTCTCATTATTTTGCATACCAAAATACAGTTAGATGTTTATCTACGTATAAATGGTTTAGGAGCATTTACTCTGTGTTTTTGTAATGTGAATATATTTTAAGGAACATTTCAACCTGTAAAGCAGCCCTGATAAATTAGAATTCAGAGACATTGCTTCTATCCATTCTCTTTTGACCTCAAAAAGTTCATTTCATTTCAAAGTTCTCTTTCTCCAGCTTTGCTTCTCTTATGCTTTTCCCTCTCTGGTTGCCTATTGGTGTATTGTTTTTTCCAGTCCAGTCAAAGAGCAGAGAGAACAAAGGAAGAGCAGATAGGTAAAACTGCCATTCATGGGTTTCCTAGTTCCTTGAATACTCAGAGAAAAGAAACTAAAATGGTAGTTTGAATTTCTTTTGGTTCTGCTTGATCTCTGATCCACCCATCTGACATAATGTATTATTGGAGTGGATAATTGGAAATTCACTGGGTGTGTTTTCATATGCTTATCATAAAGAACAGATGTAAGAGTCGATTTCCTATTTAAATTGTTACTTGAGCACTGAACAATTTATTTAATCAGAAATTTCTTTATTACTCATAAAACTTCTCCAGTATGATCCCATGTGTTTACTTCAATTCTGAGAGTGACTTTCTACTGAGGGCTGATAAACTCTGTTGTTTGAATTAGGATATTAACCAGAAAAGGTCATGCATCTGATCCCAGGTGGCCCAATTAGTGTTGAACAAAGAAAATATCTGTATGATTATAGGTTGCACTTACTTGATGGAGGTTAAAATTGCTACAAACTCTGTGCCAAGTCATTTTCATGGCTGTGGCAGTAGTACCAAGAGCATGTTTTGTTGATGGTAGAGATGATAACCAGGAGAAATGTGATGGACAGTGTTAACTAGAATTCACTTCCACCTTTTCCAAGTGCCTTACCAAGCTACAGGCACTTGAGAGTTAAAAATCAGACTCTTTTGTATGGTTCTGGGTGCAAATTATATTCTTTCAATCAGATTGCACTTGAATGAGACTTGAGAGAAGCTGCAGGAAAGACCATCTCCCTACTGCTACTCTTGCTGGTGGGGAGGTTTACAAAAATTAATAGGTGTAGCTGTTATATTTGGCCTCGTAGATATCTGGAAGCAATTGTGGCTGCAACAGTACTGCTTCCTGACCTCTGGTTACAGCAGCAGCTACAGCTTTATGTCCCTATACTCATTTGTTCAGAGAAAAGCTCCTGTCTTATCATGCACCATCCCTTCTAGGAAGATTCCAAGAAACAAATCTACATCAAATCCCATTCTTCCTGAAATACTAATTTTCTATTACCTAAGTCAACTTTGACTGACATGAAAACAGAAATAACCATAGAAAACAAGAGTTATAGTTGATTGTCTATTAAGCACCAGAAAAAAAAAATGAGCCTCAATGAGATTGAGTAACTTGTGTAAGTTCACAAAACTAGTGAATGGCAAAGCCAGCATTTGAGTTTGGGTTTCTCTATCAGCAAAGCTAGCATGAAGAGGGCAAGCTTTGATGTATCTGTTTCCACTCAAAAGTTTAGAAACCCGCAAGGGCTGAAACAGTTTACAAAATCTAAGCATAAGGTTTATGATGTCATTGATTTGAAAGAACACATGATAGGTGAGTTAGATATAATATGTGTACCCTTGACCTTGGAATAGCCACACCACTGAAGCAAGTCCATGTCAGCCTCCACCACTATGGTATTATCCAGGAATCACAGGTGTAGATTCAAGTTCCAGAAAATAAGTGTGATTCTTCAGCTCATCCCTTTTATCATCACAACATCTAGGAGTAACTATCGCCTTACTGGGTTGGGTTTCATATTTCAGATCTCCTCTACATTGTTTGTGTGTATTTTTGAAAGTGTTTATATTTCTAAAGTTTGTAGAGATTGAAGCAGACCCTGAGAAGACAAAGTGCATCATTTGGCTGGGGTTTTCAGAATTGTGTGATCTAATTTAAAACAAAAGGCAAGAAAGTGGAGGAGTAATAGGGCAGGAGACACTCTGTTCTTCCTTTGTCAGTAAAGATTCTGAAAGATGATAGACTGGGCCGAGA
The DNA here is from genome assembly GCF_021218885.2 of Marmota monax. Classification (NCBI taxonomy): domain Eukaryota; kingdom Metazoa; phylum Chordata; class Mammalia; order Rodentia; family Sciuridae; genus Marmota; species Marmota monax. Next base: position 1,639,325 of record NW_026692254.1, read on the forward strand.
GCACAGCTATTTACAACAGTGATTGGGACTGTGATCAGTCTGCAGGAACACTCCACATGGGAGTCATAGGAATCACAAGTGGAACTGGAGATGACTTTTTTAAGAAGATATGGATCTGGGACCTAAGCAGGGGAGAATGAGCTGTCACATGGAAGAAACAAAAGGCTAACTGAAGCTGATGAGGGAAAGGTCGAGGGAGACAAGGTGTTTGTCAAGGATAACTGCCCAGAAAGGTTGGGTCTACTCCACGAAGCACCTCTACCACTGAAGGGTTTTGTGCAGTGTCATACTTGCGGTTGAAGAGGTTCTGCCAAAGGTGGAATTCAGCCCCACAAGAGGGTAAAGACGATGCCCATTACTGAAAGTATGCAATATGTTCCCTGTCTAGGGACTGCCCATTTCCTTTCCAACTCATTGACATGAGCTCTGGGACATCAGAGGTTGAGAACAACATTCTAAAAGCAGCCAACTTAGATTTAAATCCTGGTTCTGCTATTTACTTGGCTATTTTTTTTTAATTCTTTATTTCAATGCTATATTTTGGATCTTAAGTATCCCCCAAAGGCTCATGTGTTAGAGGGGTTGTCCTTAGCATGGCCTCCTTGGGAGATTGTGGAATCTTCAAGATGTCATGCCTAGAGGATGCTTTTAGGGCTTTGGAGTCATATCCTTGAAGGGGTTTGTGGGATCCTGGTCTTTCGCTCTCCTACCTTTGCTTCGCGCTAGCTTCTCTTTCTTTTAGACTAGCTTTCTTAGTCCTGTAAGAGAATCTAAAAGTTTCTCAAAGAATCTAAAAGTGTTCCAGAAACTGGTTTATTTCTGAGACTATAGACATCATGCCTGCTCAAAACCTTACAGAATGCTAAAGAAAGGGAGGAAAGGAGACCTGGGCCCCAGGTCAGATTGGCGATCTGTGCCTTCCAGTCCTCCATCCCTATGTGGTGAGAAGGTCGGGAAACCACAGTTTAGGGGTGATTCTGCTGCATTCTCTCTCTGCTGACTGCCAGATACAGATGAGTGAGTGTTTAACCTCAACGTCAGTCGGAAATTTTATTCTTTGTATTTTTGAAGCTCTAAACCAGAAAATGAACAGTGCTTATCTTTCTGCCTTTGCCTAATAAGTAATTGAAGTTTACATAAAGACTTGGCTTACTTTGGTTGTTTCCCTGTTGGGTATATAATGTCCAAATTTAATTAAAGTCCATGCTGTGGGCTATAAACTCCTTTAGTGAGAGAAAACGATGGGAAGGCCCAGATATATTTTTATTAGGTTTGTGTCGATTGAGTTAAAACATGTGCTCTGACTGAGCTGGATTGGAACGAGCCACTCATTCTTCCATGCCACCTGGCTATGAAGCAAACACAAAGAATTTGGCTCCGACACGAAGAAACCCTCAGCATTAGGGAAACGGAGCTACATTCCCACATGGAAACATGGCAACTTCAGTCTCCTTTATTGTCCTCCCTCCTGCCAACCGCCTGCGTGTCTCTGTTCTTTCCAGGAGAGGGAGAATAAAAATATCTTAACAGAAATGGAAGCCAGTGTTTGTCTTGTTTTGTTTTGTTTTGCTTCTCTAGCAGGGTGCACTCACCAAAGCATACCAAATGCAAGGATGAAACGGTTTGGAATGGGAAAGAAATAGCTACTTTTTAAGTGCTGAAAGTATCAACACAGGTGAAAGTCACAGGCTAAGTCTGAATGCATCAGAAAAGAATTTCAGGTCATTAGATAAGGCCAGCAATCATGGCAGAGGGAGGCAGTGTGGCTCGGGGGCTGTGGGCACCGGGCTGTCTTTGTCTTGGGAACTGACTTGCTGAGTGGTCTCCAGGAACTTAATTAAGTCCCTGGATTCCTCTTTTGACAAATCCAGATTACAACAATAGCCACCATGGCCAACGGCTATTGAATTCTTGTGATAGTAGAGCATTAGAAAATCAGAATTCTACTTAAGAGCTGATAATTATAGAGGACAGAAAAGCCAGCCAACTGGGACAGAGGAGCCAGGTGGGTAACTTTTCATGGTTCAAGAGCTGGTTAAAAAACCATCCAAATTGTGGGCCAGGGAGAAGGAGACTTTTATGAGTATTTGGAAAATTTTGACTCTGTCAAAGACCAGGCGTTTTAAACCCTCATGTTGGTGGAGTGTGAATGGATAGCTGACCCGACTATCTCAGGGGTTTGGGAGTGTCATTCTGATTGGTCCCAGATAAATGCTTTCTGGAAGGTATTGGTGACAGACATTTGGAATTTAAGAGAGACATCAGTAGGCAGGTTTCGGGGCTTATCTCAGCCTGCGTTATAGATGTATGCTGGGCACAGTAGCTGAAACACTGATACAAAAGAACCATTTCTGAGAAGCCTTTACTTCAAAAGAAATCGCCCACAGCAGAGGGGCTGATGTGGAGCTGAATGGATAATGAAAAATACAATAAAGACCAAATCTGACAGGGATTTGAATTATATGCAAGGAAAGTATTTTTGAGGAAAATGAGGTGGTAGGGAGGGTTCAGGACAAATTGAAGAATTCATAACCAGAACGGCTCACAACTTGTATCATTTAATCCTAGAAAATTCTGAGTCTCCATGAGGAAGCAGTTGGTTGAAACTGTAACATCAGGATCATTTTTTATTTCTGAAGTTTGAGGTCACCTGTGAATTGAGACTGCCCAGTAGTTCCTATTCCCTGCTGAACCCAGTCCCCATTCCAGTGTGGGAAAACTCTGACCTTGATGGAGCCATCTGCAGATTACCAGAGAAGCTGTCTGTGATCACTCATGCACAGCCAGGCACAGATATGAGCCTCACAAATATGTACTTGCTGTTCACAATAGACCTGTCAGAGCCAGGTTTGAGAGTATCTCTCCACTCTGGACTCCCCTCCCCTGACAGTGACTCCCAAGGGAGTGATGCCCTTCATGCTTTTCGTCCACATATGCCCAGAGAGACCTCAAGTAGCTTTGAAAGACAGACAGTGAGAAATGAATAAAAGGGAGAGAAACTGTGAGACTTGTATAGAAGCAGAGTGACAGAATTGAAGAGAGACTGAAGAGAGGCTAAGCGTGATGCTTAGATGACTTCTCTGCTCCCTGGGGGATGGTTAGCAGCGTCTGAAGCCCCGTGTGCATGTCCTGCTGCCATAGAAAATCCAGGGGCTTCCCACTGCTATTGTTCCACCTGATGTTGCACAAGCTGTGAGACTGCACTGCCCATACAGAGAAATGAGAAGGGAAGCAGCCTTTCTAGTTTTATTGTCTCCTCACTCTTTCTTACAGCCATCCCCAATCCTCCGTGTACATTCAAGGGACCCTAATTATCCTCGGGGAGCAGACATTATGTTGTGCTCAGAATTGCTCTTCCCATCAAACTCTGGCCTATTTTCTTTTCATGAGGTTTAAGAGCTTCTATTCTCTCCCCTCGTGATGTTCTTACCCAGGAGGCTTCTGAGTCCCACAAGCAAACAGACCCTGGGTGAGCTGTCAGGTTGGGCTGATAGCTGCCCATAGATGGACAAGCCCTATGGCCCGGAACACCACACCACAGCCTGCCCCAGCTGGACTCATTGCAAGTTTTCCTTTAGACTTCATAAATTCCCACCTTCCAGACTTTCCTCCTTTCCTTAGGCCACTGGGCATGATGAACTGGTGACCATGTGGCCATCTCCACATTTCATGTTATTTCACAAAGAAGCAATCTGGCCAGAGCAAGTAGATTAAAAGTAGAAGGATATGTTGGAATATCGTGATCCTGGGGGTTTGCAGGGGGCTCTTCCTGACTTTATTAAAAGTCCTACCATTCCAATTACAAATCAAGACTCCTTGGAGCCATGACCACTCTCACTTCATTCTTAAATTCTCCCCTCACCCACTCCTCCCCTTTCGCCCAAAGACTTCTCCCGGACTTCCTCTCTTACAATTAAACACCCTGAGCTTGGGTTTTGTTTTAAGGCAGACGAGTGCAGAATGTGTTGTCACTTAAATAATAGATGTAGCAATGTCTGGTGAGAATAATTGCACTGATGAATCAAAGGACTGTGAAGCACTGGCAGGAGGTTCATGCCTCTGTGCAGAGCATGCCTTGCTGAATTTCTGGAGATTCCATGATCAGATTGTGTGTCTCTCATAATCATCCCAAGAGAAAAGCTTTTGTGCCCTTCATGGAACCTGATGCATAATGCAGCAGGGATCCATTATTAATGGGGAAGATAGGCAGACAAAAATAAAATGACAACAGCAGCGAACATTTTGGTAGGGCCTTCTTTTTGCTCATGACAAACCTCCTACACCTTTTTGCCTCTTCCCAACAGGCATCTTTATTTTAGAGTCAATTCCAGTGGGTCAATCATGAGCCAGACGGAAGGAAGACATATAATATTTAAAGTTTTATTACATTGCCAAAAATATCTCTTTTTGTCTCCTAACCAAAAATGCCCAGGCGTTGCCAAATGAAAATTTTCTCCATATATCCTGTGTTTGCTAAAATCCCTAGATTGGCACTTTTTTTTTTTTTTTAACAACAGTAGCGCTCACTCCTACAGGTGAAAAATATATATATATACTTCAATGTCTCCTCCTCTTCTAAGTGGCCTGAAGGTGGCTTTCCCTCAATAGGTGCCTTTGGGGCTTGAGAAGTCCTAAGAATCCAGAGACAACTTAAGAAAACCTATTTTCTTCCCTGTCTGCCCACTATTTGTAGAAGACAAGAAAGAAGAATATAAAAAAAGACAAGCTCCCTAAAGCTCACAAAAGATTCCATATCTGGTGATCCTGCAATCCACAAAATAATAGAAGTTCTGAAATCAGTGTGGCTCATTTTGGACAATGGAGGGGACTGTGGCAATAGTTCAGCAGTCTGTCCTCATTTGTTTCAGAAAGGATAGATAGTATCACAGAAAAACAATCCAAACAGGAACCCTTGAACAAACAATTACAAGCATCATAAAGCAAGCAGGTCTGGAATCGATCCCAGCAACCATTTCCCATCCTAGCTCTTCTTTAATTTTGCCTATTAGGTGGTTTGCGGATTCAACCTTCTGTGAGTGTCCTTAATGGTACAGTATCAATTTCCCCAGGTAAGGAATGTCTGTGCCCGTTACCCCCTCAGTAAAGCCAAATAGCGCATCATTAAGTTGTTTATCTCTCTGATATGTGGTTGGACTAAATAAAAGAGGGAAGGGGGAGAGATTTGGGTGCCTGAGTACCTCTCTCTCTCTCTCTCTCTCTCTCTCTCTCTCACACACACACACACACACACACACACATTCACACACAACATAAGATGATAAAATAAAATAAAAATATCAGAAAATTATAACAATCTTTTTTCCTTTGCCAGAATATTTCTCCCCCAAGGCACTGCTGACCTCCATAGCATGTCCATCTTGTCCTTTGCCCAGCAGCTTGGGTGTGTCTGCTCTGTTCAGCCTCCATTTTCATCTCTGGAGGAAACTGCCCCCCAACCCTGACACACACACATATGTGACATCCTGTTTGGACTCACAGGACAAGCTTCTTTACATGCCAACTCATTGCCTCAGACATCCATTAGCTGAGGGTCCTTAAAATACTGGGGACTCCCTCACTGGATTCAACCACACGTGGGCCTATTCAACCTCATTATGCTTGACCGCCAACTGTACATTTTGTTGGAATATTTGCCCACTTTGCTTTAACTGGAGAAGAAGGTTCTCAACAATGTGAGAAATAAGTGTACTGACCTGAGGGTATTTAACAGCACTAATTGTGTTTTTTTGGGGGGTGAACCAATGTTATGATTTAGATGTGAGGTATTCCCCAGAAGCTCATGTGTGAGGCAATGGAAGAGGGTTTAAAGATGAGGTGATTGGGTTATGAGAGCCTTAATCTAATCAGTGCAATCCTAAGGGATTGACAGGGTGGTAACTGTGGGAAGGTAGGGTGTGGCTGGAGGAGGTGAGTCACTGAGGGCATGCCTTTGAGGTTCATATTTTGTCAGCGGTGAGGGGAGCTCACTTGCTCTCTGCTTCCTGGTGCAATGTCCTGAGCTGTTTTGCTCTGCCGGGCCCTTCTGCCATCACGTTCCGCCTCATCCTTGGGCCCAGAGCAATGACACCTGCCCTCTATGGACTGAGTCCTCTGAAACTGTGAGCCCCAAATAAACTTTTCCTTCCCTAAATTGTTCTTGTCAGGTCTTTTGGTCACAGCAATGAAAAAGTTAAATACTTTCTCTTCCCCTGGTGTGTATTGATGGGGCCTCTCCTACCAATTGTTCAGCGTTTTATGTAATCTGGCCTGGGCCCAACTCAATCTCATCTCCCACCCTCAACCTTCTTCCTTAGCTGCTTTAATGCCCTCCGACTTAGGCTTTCCTCATCTGGATTGTGCTTCATCCAAATTTCCTCATGAGATTCACTTCTTACCATTTAGATGTCTGTTCAATTGTCATTTCCTCAGAGAACTCTGACCTCCATAGAGTGCCCTCCTTCGTTTCACTGCTATCTACACCAAAACCCCCTTTAATTTTCTTCTCTGGGTAATCACTTACAGTCAGATTGACCTATTTCTTTACATATTTATTGTCAGTCTCTTCCCTGGGATGTGATCTCTGAATCGTCTCAGTCTTACCTACTTATTCATCATGGTGTTCTCAAGGCCAAGAATAAAACAGAGTAGCTATCATAAATATTTAATGAGAGAATGAATTTGTAAATGCATGAAAACATACCAAGTGCTAGCCACCTACGTACCTGGCTCAGCTTGTTAAATCACTGCAAAGATCTTAAGGGATAGTTAGTATTATGATCTTTATTGAAGTTAGATCTTAGTTTTTTCGCTTATTGTGTCAGAAAATCTCAAAAGCTGTGACCTAATCAAGGCAGAATATTATGTTCCTCTCATGTAAGAGAATTTCAGGGGTGATATTGGAGTTCTAAATGTCGTCTACTCTATCACCCTCATGTTCCAAGATGGCTACTAAGGCTCCAGCCATCTCTTCCACCTCTAGGCAAGCAGATGAAGAAGAAATGAAAAATAGAAATGCTTCCCTCTGTTTAAGCAGTTTCATCATAGTCCTTTCAACATCCCTCATTAGTCAGAATTTAGACACATAATTTACCTACTTATAAAAGAAGTTGGCAAACATAACCTAGGGTGGCAATGTGCTTATCCAAAACAAAAACAAAACCAAACAAAAAGAGATTCTGTTTTTAAGAAGGAAAGGCACTTAATCCCCACTGACTCTCACAGAAAGGTCACTCTCCCAAAGTCACACACAGCTAATAGATTGTAGAACTGAGATAAAAACCCAAGTCTGACATCACTACATTACTCCCCATAGCATCTAACCCCCCTTCCCACATAATCAGTAATGTAATGGCTCGACAAGATCCTTTTAGAGGGGTCCTTGGCACACTCCAAAGGCAGCATTGACATCTTCTATCTCCTTTTTCATATTCCGAGAATCCAGGGAAGTTCCTGATAATTGTCAGATCTGTAGAGTCAGCATTCATAGGATCTCTCCTCTCTGAACAACCCTCTCCCTTCCCTTTTCTTACACAAATACTCCTTTGTCCTAATAATACTAGTGATGGTAATAATTGTTTCTGTTGAGAATTTGCTTTTTATTCACTGTTTTACTGAGGGTTCTATTTGCATAAGAAATAGTTCAGTGGATTCTCCCAAGTCACCAAATAAGGTTAATCTGTGACTGAACCCATTTGAGAGATGGGTAATCTAATAGGTTTGGAGATGTTAAGTATTTTTTTCCAAATAAAACCAAAACTTGACTCTGAAGTTCATTCTGATAATGAGTCTTCCCCAACAAAAGACAACCTTGCCTTTGATGCTTTTGTCTCTATTTTCTCTACCACAATCACACTTAAAGTGCATCTGGGTGATTCAAAACAAATGATTGTCTTTGAACTGCAGTGAAGTTTTGTGCCTTATTTTGTCGTTTTAAGGAAATCCCTGCTCATTCGAACATGTTTGCTATTCCTGCAGCTTGACAGCCTATATTTAGCTGGAGGTCCAAAGGTCCTACTTGTCTAACCAAAGCCTCAATTTCTTCGGGGCTATTCTAGCCTTGTCTGAGTAGGACAGGCAAGAGAGAATTCAACATGCAAAATCTGAGAAAGTAGGACCAGTTAGCCTTCCTGAATTTCTTTTGGGAAAGTGGGACCAGTTAGCCTTCCTGGCTATGGCAGGGCTATATTCATCCTTGGGATGAAAATTGCTTACTTGACTTTGACCATTGCAGATACACTTGAATCACAAAGCGGGTACAGCACTAGAATGGTGGATAGTTGTCTTCTGTAGAGTGAAATTACACCCAGTGACCCTGAGGCAAGAGGGTCACCATGCATTACAGAGTCCTGTGCCTCTCAATCACTGCAGGGATGCATGTAAAATTTTCCTATTGCTTCTGTGTTTCAGTAAGTCTCTGTGCATTGTGTCATGATAATGTATTCTGCCATGTCATTTTTCTCCAATTATCTGAGCATTTCCAGGGATTCTGAGGTAGTGAGATATACATTGAAGATGCTCTAAAGAAATAAATTGAGGAGTTTTCTCTGCAAAACTAATCGTTTTCTCTAAAACCCAGAAAAGCTTATACCTCATCTTGCATGTGAACACCCCACTGTGAGTTTTTAAAAACAGCAAAAAGACCTGGCAGAGGAAAGATGAATATTATCACTTTTAAGAAATTTTTTTATCATGGGTAAAATACTTGGGAAGAAATCTCACTGGTTCCCTAAGAAATGTCTCAAAAGTTTAGGAGATTGTCTTAGGTATAATCAGCAAGCTGGAACTAACAAGGCAAACCAGGTACATATATAATATATAGTGTTGAGGAGGGTGTAAGTGCATAGCTAGGCCTTTATTTTTAGCAAACATGTATTTAATGTGTTGTATTTCCTCCTCAGCTTTGTTACACTCCATTGGATTAAGAGGTAACTTAGCAGGCAAGCTAATTTTGAAATCACAGACACACACTGCATAATGGCAGACATGGCTTTTAGAAGTATAATTTGCTGTTCACAAATCTATATTATGCAAATCTCAAAAGACTGCCTGGCATTCCATTTTGACAACATTTTTAATGGCTCTGGGTCTACACTATCTCAACAGCTCCAGATCCACTTCATTATGTCTTCTGTGCTTCATACCAACGTGTCTTACTGTTCCGAGCTCTGATGATTTTATTATTATTGACCTATTCCTCTCAGCATACCCCTGAGGTAGGTCAAAGGTAGATTCACTGTTATTGCATATTATGTCTCAGCAAACATTCAGGCGCCTATCATTTAAAAAATATCTGGTGTAAAAACCCGTTCATCTTACACTGAGATCACCTGTCACGACTAGAAGGAAACCCTCTGATGAGCTCCAAGTCTGAATTTCTCTCTATAATAAATAGCAAGGGGAAAGATTTAGGACTTACTGGATGGAGAATTAGCTAAAATATATTCAGGTGATGCTTTGTCCTGGAAATTCTTCATATTTAAGCTATTTTAATCCTTAGAAAAATCCTATAAACAATGTGTTATTTTATGACCTCTACTTTACAGATACGATGATTGGAATTTGTTGAAATTAAGGCTCCTGTATAAGCGCATACAAAAATAACAGGTTTGGAACCCAGGTCCTCTGGCTCCAGAGTCCATACTCTGTCTCCTTTACCCTGTTATGTGTCTCCTTTTGCAGTATCATCCATCTATCTATCCATCCATCCATCAATTAATTCATGTAGTCTTATTTGTTCCCCAGAAACATTCAATGAATGATTATTGCCCTAGGTACTGATGATACATAGAATAGATAGTACTTTGCCTTCAAGGAATTTATAGACCAGACCAGCATGAGGGAGACATATAACATTTAATGAGAGCATAATGTAGGAAAGGAAAATGACAGAAGTACTACAGAATCTTAGAATTCTCTTCACCCAGCCTGGGACATATAATTGTTATGGAACAATTTATGGAATAGATATCAGCCAAGTAGACTCTAAAAGGTCGTGGAGAAATTGCCTACATAGATGGGGAAGAGGAAATGGCAAATGGAAGGAACAGCTTGAAAAAAGGCACAGAGGCAAGGAAAAAAATAATATTATGGAGACTGGCAAAAGATTTGGTTATATTGCAGCATGAACTCTGGACAAAAGAAGAGGTGACAGAATTAGCAAGGACTGGGATATAGGCCATGTTAAAGAGTCATCCGTCTTCACATTAGGGCTCACAAAATGATCGACCAAGAAGCAGGAAGAAAATGTTAAAATTTATATTTTTATTTTAATATTTTTCTCAGATTTTGATAAAGCTTTAAATAAAAATACAAGTACCATGATGCGGAAATAATTTGTATAGGAGAGGTACATGTTAAAATTCTTTACCAAATATGGCCAATAACAATATGTTCGTAGGTCCCTGCCATAAATATGGAGGGACTATAGACAACTTAACTGGGGGCTCTCTTGGCACATGCATATCTATAGATCGTCCTTGAAGCACTGTTAAGGATAATGGCAGAGATGTAAGTCTCTAGGAAAGCAGTGCATTGAAATGTTCCCACCAAGGAATTTAACATTGGTGAAAATAATAGCTAAGACTATGAGAATCAGAGAAGGAAATGAATATTTTAAAAAATTAGAATTTTTACACCAGATATTGGATCAATAAGGGTTGGTGATGGATATATAAGAAGTATAAAACGCACCTTCTCACTTTATGCCAGCTCCAGAATTAATCCCTCTTGCTGTTTTGAATATGCCCAATATAGACCCCCAGGACCTTAGGCATCCCTAATCTGTTCCTGGATTTTTTTTTCTCCTTATCTAGTAGTTATCTTTGTTTACTTCCCATCTCTGTCATCTTATCAGTGAGACCTCTCTTGACCATTTTATGTAGTTCCTCAGTACTCCCTACCAATCTTAATTAGCTTCATAGTATTAATATCTGGCAAACTTTGTAATCACTTCTTTGTTGTATGATAGCATGGCATATCATTGGATTGATTTCTGTCTTTCTCATGCAGCATTGTCTGATGCATAGAACATGTTCAGTAAATGTTTATTGAATTAAGCAGCAGATGGATGGATTGATGATTGGATGGATAGATGGATGAGTGAAAAGTAACTCTTGTTCAACTTCATTTATTGAATTAGAGATTTTTTCCACCTATTGGAAGATGAGAATAAGAATGTCCTTAAGGTGTTAGAAACTCTAAATTTATATTGTTACAACACTTTACCTGGTCTATAAAGAGGAAATAATCAAAGTGTGTTAACAAACACAGGGTGTTTATTAATGCAGTTAACTGGACAGTCCAGAAGTACAGCAATCTTGGAACAGTTTAATGTAGAGACTCGAGACAGTATTTAGGGCTGGATTTGTTACTTTTTGTTTATTCTTTCCAGTGTTCAAACATTTTGCTGAACCCAATATAGAACATCCACATTGTTGTATATACTGACATAAAATTATATGAGCATAGCACTTCTTTACAAAGATATAGCTAAGTAGTACATTAGTGAGTCTAAAATTTCAAGAACATTCAAACAGCAAACAAGGTAAAGGTCATGAAAATTCTGGACTAAGTGAATCATGTCAGAGCTCATTCATTTCATCCTTGACTTTCTCTCTTCAGACTCTGCTCTGAGATGCAGGCTTTCTTCATGGTGTCAAAAGAGCTACACCTTTTCCAAGCTGTCTCTAAGATCCCAAAATGGTTTTGCCCCCAGCTCCTCACTCTTTATTATTATTATTATTATTATTATTATTATTATTATTTTGATTTATAGGCTTTGATTTTATTTTATTTTCCCATATTATTTAATAGGGCATTGTAATTGTACATAATGGCAGGTTCATTGTTACATACTCATACAGGAACACAAGATTCCAAAGTCTTAAGCTTTGCCTAGATCAGGGTACTCTTGAACCAATCACAGAAGTCATCTGACACTATGTCAATCAACTCTGGTCTAGGATTCCTCAATCAATGTCTGTGACAAGAAAGATAAGATATTCTTTTTGGTTTAGACAAATAAGTGCTTTTTTTTTCTTTCTTTGTTTTTTTTTTTTTTTTGATCTGGAATAAAACTGAAGTTTGATTGATGCTTTATAATGCAAAATGCTAGAATGTGGAATTCAGATTGGAAGGGGGTGGGGAGAAAACCACAATAACTTGTATAGACTTGGAAATAAATCTTGGTGCATTTTACTCCATTTAGTACATTTTACTCCATTTAGGGATGTTAGGCTCTTTTTGTTGTTGTTGTTGTTGTTGTTAAGAATGCCTTCCCGTAATGCACCTAAGATGTCACATACATGCAAAATTTGAGCATCAGACTTTGTTATAGCATTGTTAAACATATTTTGTAATTCTTAATCATGTTTTACATATTTAAATTTACCTCTTCCCCACTGAATGCTATGGAAATACACATGATGATTTAAGAGTAATAATTCACTATTAAATTTAAATAAAAGTTAAGTTAGTAAACAAGTATCTTTCCCTTAAATTCTAGTTCTCTCTGCTTACTTGATATCACCAGAAATAGATAAAAGGTCAAGATTTAGATCCCCAAAATACTTGCTTTTGCAAAGGAACTAAATAGGACATGGGTGGACTGAGGGATGCCAATTTTGATGGAGTCCAATCATTTCTTCTGAAGAAATGGTCATGAGAAAGCTGAATACTAACCTTCTGTTACTGTTGATAAAGCACAATATATAACAGGTTATATCAATAATTCTGTGGAGCAGGGTACCTCTCAGCTTTTAAGTCTCTGAAAAAAAAAGTTTCTTTTAAGTTTCTGAAAAAAAATGCTATTTTCCAATATCTGATCCTTCTATTTTCTTCATAATTACTATCTTTTTCTTTGTCATTTCTCTCACAAGTTTGATATCTTGTGTAATTATATTCTTTCACTTAGCAAACACACAGTCAACCAGTCAATCCAATGTGTTTATTATTTGAATAAATTCTTTGCTTTAGGCTCAGCTGATAATGTCCATTTTTTTTTGTCCCAGCTATAGAACTAGTAAATATATACTTTAATTTTTTTCTGTTTTTCACTCACTTTAAAAAAATAAAGCTATAATTAAATTTCAGGTTTGAGTCAGGTATAATATTGTATGCTGGTAATCCTAACCACAATAGACTGAGGTAGAAAGATTGCTTAATCTCACAAGTTTGAGACTATCCTGGGCAATATAACAAGATTCTGTCCAAATAAATAAAATAAAATTTCAAAATTCCATGCATGTTTTCTAAGTATTGTTTAGCAATTGATAGTATTGATACTATTGGTCAGCTAGCAGTGGTGATATTTGAGAGCACAAAAGTTTATTTGTGTTGATTAGTTAGTGAAGTAAAATGTAACTTAGCATGGAAAAGATGATAAATTAGGGGCACCCCTTGTGCTCTGCACTCCATATCTGTCTGCTAAAAGCTCTACTCCATGGACCTTGTTGATGTCACCTATATACTTGATAATGATATTCCCATTCTTATGGAACTGGACATCCTAAACTTTCTACTTGCTTTTGGCTCACCTTCTTTCTTCTCTTAGAGAACTCTTGTTATTACATTTTGCAATGGAAATGTAGAAAAATTATTTTTGCTTGGAACATATTTTTTTTGAGAATTTCATGATATCCTTTGGATATCTGAAAATGGTTGGCCCTATGATTTGTTTCTAAAGCCATGTTTGGGGAATACCAGCTTCTGAGGCAAACAATATTTCTGCACAGCTGGCCCCAAAGGCAGTCATCATGCCAAATCCACCCATGCGATGGTCGATCCTTGTGCCAAAGAGTTCAGAAACACAAATCCAATTTAATTCTGGCTCCGAAAAGCAATAAGTGTTTAAATTGGATTTCTGTGGAGTTTGTTCTTATTAGGCTCAGCATGCAAACTGCTTTATAGACATTTATTATTTAATTATTTCTAACAAAGGATCTTATAGACCCAACATCTATAATTAATTGGGAATGAGAGCAGAAGGCATCTTGATGCTAGCCAACATGTGCTCTGTGACCCAGAACTTACACTAGGAGAGCTATCGGGTTCATACCAAACACCAGGGTCTTTGGCAAAAGTTTTCTTCATTAAATTCAGCTTTGTGGTTTTATGCTTTTAATTCAGGCTCTCAGATATATCTGTCATTCTTATATGCATCATATACAAAGTTTAATTGTCAATATGATGCAAAGGTGGCACCTGGGTAGTGACCCATCAGTGGCTCTGCTTCCAGTTCAACCATCCCTTTCACCATGTCTTCTCTTCTCTTTTAACCCCAGCAATTCCCAGGGCTTATTCATGAATTTCTACTCCAGATTCATCCTGGACAAATGCCTACCTCAACATGGCCCATGGTCTGTGATTATTGGTCTTATCCCATCATTCTTAATCTTCACTATTTCCTCTTCTGTTGGGAACCAATGAAAAAAAAAAGATGATTTAAGAAATGATGAAAATGGTTTATTTTATGCTTGATTATTTTATTTTTCCCTAAGTGCTTTTCAGTTTAGTATAAACCTTAGAAACAGAGATTTAACATAAACCAATGACTGGAATGCTTGAAAAAATAGCCCCATGTAGACTAGTGGGGAAGAAAATTCAAACCAGACTCATATGCGTGGCCATAGGAGATCTCACTGCTTACCTGTTTCTTATATTTGCCCAAGACCTTTGTTCACAGCGTTTGATAAGCAGTCCATTATTCTAATTTCCAGAAACTTCTTTAGAAATAAGCATTTTTTCCACTATTCTTGATCATATGCTCTGAGATGATTTACAAAATACCTTTTTCTTAATAAGATTTTTGTTTAGTAGACCCTTTGTAGTAAGAAAAAATGATTCTCATAAACTTCGATAAATCCTAAGTTTAAAAAGTTGGAAATTTAGAAATTTACAAATCCTAATTTATATTTCTAATGAGAATAAAGTGTTTTTCATGCATTTGTTCATATCACAAGTTAACTGCCTTTTCGTTTTTCATGAAATTTTCTTCTTTAGCAATTCTTTTGTTGATGTCATTCATAAGAAAATGCAAAGATTTACTTTTCCACAGTCAATGACAAAGGAAAGATCAAAATAAAGGAAGAAGGTATGCCATAAACTATCTATTGGGTTTACTAACTAGCTGGGTGCCTATTTCTATCAGTCTCAAAATTGTCACTGTGCACATTTGGGCATCTGTAAAACTCTAGCCTGCTGTACCATGGACTTTCAGACTGGTAATCCAGATAGGAATCTATAGATGATAAATATGTGAATGCCAAGGGTCTATTCTTTTGACTTTAAGCTTTATGTTTTTTTAGCTCTGCTTGTGACTTAGTTGCTTTGAATAATTCACCTACCTCCTTTCTGCCCTGGTTTCCTCATTTATAAAATGAATATAGTAACACATACAAATATTATCTTCCATAGAGTTGCTATGGGGATTAAATATGTAAATATGAGTAAAATGAATAGAAAAGTGCACAGAAGTATTAGTTACTATTGTAACACTAAAGCTACATCTAATATTATTACCATAATTATTACATTATTGCAATTACACTGATAATTGCATCATCTTCTTTAGGTACAATGTTGGAACAGAAAAGTCACTCAGATTGGAAAGACCGGAAGAGAATATATTATAAAATACAAAAGTAGCAAAAGTCTTAATTTCTAATTTCTGCTGCAGGCCCTACACAGTGTTCAAATCTTAAAGTCTGGAAGTTCTGTCTTTTATACTTGATACAAGGAAATTACCATCTATGTGGGCAGGTATGGTCAAAAAGATCAGCATCCTCTTTATTTGTGCACACGAATATCTATTAAACAATTTTTAATTGTTTGTGGTAGTGTGGGCAATACAGATATGAGAAATATCTGTATAACTTCTATTATCAGGGAGAAAGAAGAAAAATATATAGACATTTAACTACAGTCAAACATCTTATATCTACAAACATGGGCAGAATCAGAGGTCATGTGGTAGATGAATATTTTGGCTATATGCAGGATCAATGGGGCATCATTCATTCAGTCTGAATATGGAACCATTAGAGTCTGTTAGGATAATCATTGTTACTGGATTATACCATTCCATCATCTGGTTGGCTCAGTCGTAAAACTGTTTATTATCTCCACAAATCACTCTAAACTCAGAGTAGCCTGCCATGTGGAACTTCGGCAATGATAGGACACCAGTATGTTTCCTCTCAGTGGCCTGTGACTGCTGGTGGTCAGGTCTCTGCAATGAGTATGGAAGAAATGTACATCCCTGAATTGTTATTCAACATCCATGTGTCACTGAATGGTTGGGGTACAAACATAGGATCTTACAAAGATGCCCTCTTTCTAGCATTAACTTCTAATCCCTATCCTGTGTTCTTTCTGGAGATCTGGTAAATCCTCATGACCCCCAGAATTTCTTTGGTATCTGAGAATTGGGGGCTGGAATTAAGGTCAACTCTTTTCCAGGCTCTCTTCAATTTTCAACTCTAATGCAAAAAGAAGAAGCAAGAAGGCGTAGGAAAGAGGAGAAATCCATCTCCCTCAGACAAGGGCAGAGTTGAGACAAGCAACCACCTGGAATTATCCTCTGGTTGTATTGGACATTTCAAGTTTGGCAGGGTGGGAAACTTCCCAAATAGCTGACTGTCCTGGCCTCATATTACACTGCCAGCTATAATGGGGGAGAAAAGAAGGAGTTAATAACACTTATAAAAGCACACATCATGTGAAAGAATTTTAGAGGCAAGGAAGACTGGAAAAGTTAAGAGTAGAGAGATGATTGAACAAATTCCACCTACCCTCCTTTTTACTTCTAAAGGAAACCCCACTGTTAGCATAGTGACCTCCTCTCTAGGATGGAGTAGATGGGTGGCCACTATGGACAACCCCCAGAGTTCAAAGTGTGTGCCCCTATAGATTGCTCTTCACAGCCTTTGGGGAAATGCTTGCTGATGGGTGTGAAGCCCAGAGGATATGGGAATTCAGAATTCTTTGCATAAAATTACATACCAAAGTATATATGTCTCCCCTCTTCCTCCAGTCCCCCTCCACATTAAGTGACTTTCTCCACACCACTTTGGAGCAAATCCGAAGTACCCTCTTCAAAATTGTAGGGTCCAGGTAGGAATATGATTAAATCTGCTCTCCAAACTGGCCCAAAGTTGTCAGGGTCAGAATGCAAATGTTTCCTTTGGCATCATTTGAAGTTACACAATGAAGAAAAGGCAACTACACATCTGTCTTTCGCCCTTTGGCAGCTGATCACAAATGTCATAGCTTGTGAGGGTGCCAATTAGTGTCCCTTGCAGCCTAAAGAACCTGTCATACATAGAAAATACCAAGCAGCCCTCACTTTGTCCTTGTGAGATACAGCCCCTGCTTCTCTGCATAGAGAACATCCAGTTCTGAAGGCCTTTGCTGCAGATATCAGAATCTGCTAAATCTCCTGTTGGAATGATGACGGTGGAGGCTGGTCAAGAAGGGATTTGAGTCACTGCACTCCCACATATACTATGCTAAGTCTCCTCAGCAACATCCAGCTAAGTAGCAGTTAATAGAAGTCAGATGGAAAAATTTATCTCAGTCATGTGAAGGATATATCAGCATGTGTATGTGGAGATATATAAGTATGTGTATATATATCACATGTGTTTATGTGTGTATTGTGTATATGTGTGTATATAACACATTCTCAAGAACAACGGATGGTTGTTTAATATTTAAATATAAAAAGGACAACCTTGGTGATTATGAAAAATTAACTTGCTATGTGTGTATATGCATTTAAAACTACAGATATTCAAGAATTTTATATTCATTTCTAAGAGTCCCATTCTTTTTATATCCTCCTTCCTTTCTCTTTTGGTTTACAAATTGAATATGTGTATGTTAGGGCATTTGGCAAGATAAAGACAGCTGGAAGTAATATTGCTGAGCTTTGTTTGAAAAGCTGAATTTTCACAAGTGGTTTAGAGTTTAGGTGTGGGGAGCAGAAATCCTGTGTTTCCAAATAACTTTTGAAAAGTTGCTCCCCTGATGTAAAGATTTGAAAGAAGTTATTCACAGCCTGCCTTGCACATTTTAAAAGTTGTGTAAAACTACACCACCTACCACAAAAGGGGAAAAAAAAAGATATAGGAAAAGTCTCATCAACATTTCTTCGAATTATGTATTTTTGAATGTCACAACTTTATATTATGATTTCAATCTGTCAATGAAAATATATGCCAAAGACTTTTGAAAACCTCCCTACCCCCACCCAAATCCCCACCCCCACGTTCCTATTCACACACAATCCTCTTTGCCAAGTGTATAGCTGGCTTGCTCCTGAATATGGCACAGATCTGGTATAAATAAAGAAGAACAAGCAGCTCAAAGGAAGCATCTTTGATTTCTGCTGTGCTGTAGCTCCTCTTCATCAAGGAATAAATCTATACTATCATTTAGAGACAACCTGGAATATTAGCAAGCTACTTTTACAGCCACCATCTTTTTTTTTTTTTTGTAAAGAAACCTATGCAATGATATAATAATTCTGCTGTTGATCTAACTCTTCTATTGTTATTTTATACACATAAATCTTTCTAATGTAAGATGTGGGGTTTTTTTTTTGTGGTGAGGGGTCTGAAAATCTTAGTGCATGATAATGGTGGGGTTGCAGTACTGAGTGACACTGTTGTGATCATTTCCTAATTTAGTAGACTCTCAGAAACAGGGTGCTTGTTCTTTTGATAACAGGGCTAACTAGTTCCTGAAGTAATACATAAAAGAGTCAGGCTGTATGAATTCCAGAGTCTTGAATTCCTTTTGCTGTATTCTGCAATCTTTAAGCAGGAAATATAAACATGTACCAGCTATAAAATGTGTGAGAACAAGAATAGGAATCGCTATCTTTTTTGCATCTCTCAAGTATGACATAGAGAGGAGAGCTGTATCTTATTACTGACCTTGTCCATCAAGCTGATGTTTGTATATTGCTTTTCCAGGGCCTAATGGCTGAGCCCTATCTCCAAATAAAGGATAAGGGAACAATTAGAATCATTTGTGCCAAACCCCAGCATTGGCGCTGCAGGCCCCTTTTGTTTGAGTCCAATAAGGGAAAGGTTTAGTGTAAATGAAGATCAGCTGTTTAGAGTTACCCAGCCAAGTCTCTGTGCTAAAGCTAAAGGGAGCTGGAGGAAGATTTATGAGGGAGATTTTTGGTTTTATTTTTATTTTTATGTGCTTGGTATGGGAGGAAAAAGCATGGGACAAAAGAAAAAAGGAGGAGCCGAGCATGGTGGCACATACCTGTAATCCAAGGCAATTGGGAGACTAAAGCAAGCAAGTTTAAGGCCAGCCTCAGCAAATTAGTGAGACCGTGTCTCAAGATAAAATAAAATAAAAGCTGAGGGTATAGCCCAGTAGTAAAGCATCCCTAGATTCAATCCCCAGAAAAAGAAAAGAAAGACAAGAAAGAAAAAAGGGACAGGAAGAAGGCAAAAAGAATAATGATAAATATGCCTGAATGACTCCGAGGGAAATCTTTTAATTACCTAATGCTGAGTAAAATTAATGGCAGCCAAAAACAAGAGCGTTTCCCCTGTGTTAGATGACCTCCAAAACCTGGCAAGTGGGATCATTTTTTTTTTTAAATGACAGCAATGCTCATGATTTCTTCTGGTTCTTTTCATTCCCATCTTTCTCTTACTTCCCATTCTTTTGCAAGTGTTAGAGCAGATGGCTAAATACTAAAGAGATTTCTAAAGAGAGGGATCTAATTTGGCTACCTGTTGCTAGGGGTGAGTAAAAGCAGTCCAACACCTGTGGCTAGCTTTCATGAAATTGTACTTTCTTAATTCAATGCCATTTCAGGCTCATTAGTTTGAGGGCATTATTTATCAAAAAAATTTTTTTTTCTTCCTTAAAAAAAATACTTAGACTCTAATGACTTACAAATTATATATAGCACACACACACATATATACAATTATGTATGACACACATATAATGATATATTATATATATATCATATATTTATAAATATATGTATGTATATAAACTTATGCTTCATGATTAAATGGGTTGCAGAAAATTATGTTTATGTAGAAGACAGCGTATTAGGCCGGAACACAAGCTGTACTTAACAGAGTCATAATAATTAGTTCTGTAATCTCATGTAGATAAAGAGTGATCATCTATTTTTCTTAACCATTATTTCCTCATTTGTCAAAAGGAGCTAAGAGCAGACCTTGTTGCCTTGAGAGCAATAATTAAATCATAACAATACATTAATAACAAAACAAATTTTAAATAATGCTTGAACTGCTGTTTAAAAATAAATTGTAGACAAAACCAAAGCATTGCTTTACTTGAGCATTTCAATTTTTATCCTGTAAAACTCAGCAAATCTTGTAAAATCTGCTCAGTGCTTGACCATGTCAGTTTATAACAAAAACACCAAGTGTGCTGTGCGATTATGCTCATGGAGTATTAGAGGAAAACAGGTATTTTCTTTTTTAAAAAAAATGTTTCTATTAATGCATTATATTTACATGTAAGTTATCTTAACATTTACATGTAAAAATATTTACATGTAAGTCCTAAATATGTGGCTTTTTTTCTGATAAGTGAGCAATTCTTGTCCAGCTTTCTTGTTATTGAAACCATAATTTGGTGATTGTGGGCAAGCTAAAATCACCTACTGGGTAAAAAAGGAAGCATCTGTGTAGTAAGCCTCAGTGTTTGGGAGTCTCTCCATGTGTGGCCTGCCCAGAACTTTTCTTCAGAGATTTCTGATGGGGATAGGAGAGAAGTAAGGGTGGTTGGGAGGTTCAAAACAGAGATCAGTTGTACTGATGACCCATAAATGGACCAGCAGTCATTGCATGCCCATCTCTCGGAATCATCTTCCTCAGTTACTTACTGACAATGACTACTCAATACACTGCCACCCCACCTCCTGGGTTTGTTTACATTATCTGCTTTACAAAGAAACTTTCCTTTCCAGATGGTATGTGCTTTGCAAGGCTCATTTCTGTGGGAGCTCTGCTTGACAGAAGCAAGTATACCTCATTCACAGACCCCACTTCAGCTTAAGTAAACACAAAAATTTAATTCTCCATTGTTTAGAAATTAGAGTAGGATTTCCTACCCAGGACCCCCAAAGACAAATTGTATTAGTTTATCTTGAAGAGTGAATGTTCAGTATGGCTAACCTCCCTTTCGAGTTCCAAACCAGCAGTCCAGGGGCTCACATAGCATGGTTTTTGTTAAAGAAACCCCAGTGGCATGATGGTGTGATTCAGGATTTCTCGGGGTAGCATCAGTAAAGGGACCACAACAATCCTGTCACGATCACATTGTTTCTCCTGGTTCAAAGGGACCACAAAAGGTAATCCAAGATTCAAGCGTTCTTTAATATTTTAAGACATATAGTACAATATTTGCCTTCAACTTTTAGCTTGTAAGAACTAAATCCGAATTTGATTTCTAAGACCTATATAAAATCACACATAATAGTTTTTAGGAAGACAAGAATACAGTGAGAGGTAATATTCATTCAACACGAATACCAATATTTGTTTCCCACTACATGATCTTTGAAATAACTTTGAAAATACAACAATTCAAAGTACATGTTTACATCTTGGTTTATAGATATATGATACCTTGGTTATTTCTAGTTTTTTAAGATCAAATCTCAACATCATTTCATGTATTGTATTTGTTCAGGTCTGTCTTCCAGAGAAATAAACCAAAAACTTGCCAGGTAGCAAAGATTTTTCTGTTGACTCTTGCTGTTAATATTAGAATAAAACTGTCCGTGGTTTAGACCAGAGGCTGGCCAAAGCCTTTCCACCTACTTTACCATCATTTTCTTTTCCCTGTGGCTTGTATTCAAATGCATCTTCTTTTAGTTTTTTTTTTTTTAAGTATGTCACACCCACACCAACCACTTTTTTTTCCCCCCCTTCCATGTTGTCTTGATCACTTGGAATGATTTCCTGTTCCTCTTCTGGTTGCCTCCTAGTAATCATTCTGGCATTCTCAAAGACAGGCCTTCTGCTGGGCACATGGCAGACGCCTATAATCCTAGCTGCTCAGGAGACTGAGACAGGAGGATCCAGAGTTCAAAGCTAGCCTCAGCAACAGCCACGTGCTAAGCAACTCAGTGAGATCCTGTCTCTAAATAAAATACAAAATAGAGCTGGGGATGTGGCTCAGTGGTCGAGTGTTCCTGAGTTCAATCCCCAGTACCAAAAAAAAAAAAAAAAAAAAAAAAGCAAGTCAAAGAGAGGCCTTCCATATGTTCCTATAAGACAAAAATCCTCTCTTACCAGCTCTCATTGAGATAGTTATCCATATGTCATAGCACTCATTAAAATTGCACTTTATTTGCTGGAGCCATATTCTGATTACTGTCTACTATCACCTCTGGATTACAAGTTTCATGAGGGTAGGGTCTTCATATATTTCGGATCACCATTATATCCCTATAGTCCTGTTAAGGTGGCATATAGTTAGAATTTAGTAAACATTTATTGAATGAATGAATAATTTAAAAAATAAAGGTATGATGCAAGGCAAGAGAGAAAGAGTGGAAGAATGAAAGGAAGAGAGGGAAAGATGGAATGAGAAAGGACAGGCAGACTAGGAAGGAAAGAGGAAGGACAGATATATGGAAAGCCGAGTGTGATATTCTTATTGATTAATTTCAAACCATGTATATATGCCAAAAGTTTATTCATCTATTTACTTGAAAAAAAAATAGATGGAAACAGAGACTTGAAAAAACTAATCATCGAGACTGTTTTTATTTGACATGTGTTAATTTAAGCAACTCAATTTTTCTCCACTAAACCCTAAGAAAGTTTGGTGATGATCTCCATGCACACAAATTTTCCCATTGAAGCACACTGACACCTGGGAAAGCACTGTAGTTTTGCAGACTTATTTAGCAAATAGAAGCATCTTTAAAAGTCCTTCAAAAGCACAACAGCAGGACTTTGGTGTCAGTAATCATATGCCATATTTCAGGCTTTTAATTTCCTCGAGATGATATTTCTTATGATCTGAAAGCTTTTCTCCCTCCCCTGCATCAGATCTTATTTTAACATACTGATTGAGCCTCTTTATCTTACACTTCCTGCTGTGAAAATAGATGCTAAAATGTGTGTAATGTCACATTTACTTTAAGGCATCGCAGGGTAAAATTACAGGAACCAAAGGCACGGACTGTGGTGTGTATGTGTGTGGCTTCTCTTCCCCCATCTGCAGACCTCCATTAGCAGCTCCAGCCATACATTCAGGCCCATATCATCTCAAGGAAATTAAAAGTTTGAAATATGGCATGTTTAATTTGATTTCTATTCTTCTGTTTATTAAAAATCTTCAACTTGTTTTTTTTTTTCTGTACGCTAAGATTTATAAAAGAACAATCTCTGTTTATGAAACAAAGTTTTGATCTGATCGTCTTCACCTCTATTCTGTGCTAATTTTCTTGGCAGATATTTCAGAGTTTGAGTTATGTGGTTCATAGAATAACATCAAATTTCTCCTGTCTATTTACTACTCGTGAGACCTAACTGCTAATCAGGGTGTAAAACAGTGATTCTCACTCAGGAGTGAATTTGCCTTACAGGGGACATTTGACGATGCCTGGAAATATTTTTGTTAGTCCTCATTAAGAGGTAAGGAACTATTTGCATCTAGTAGGTAGAGGTCAGGGATGTTCCCAAACATCCTAATAATGTATACTGCAGCACCCATATCAAAGAATGATCTGCCCCAGAATGGCAATAGTTTCCAGATTGATTTTGGCTTAAACCTTAAACATCAGATTTCTCCTCTGTAATATTAGGAAGGGTTATGCCACTGTATCATAGCAATGTTGTAAAATTATTTGAAATCATGCATGCCTTGTTCTTAGTGTAATCAATAGTTCATGAGCATTTTAGCTACTATTATGAATATAGTTGCATCATTAAGTCCATAATTAGACCATCTTTCCTTTCACTTATGTTTTCAGAAATCCATTACAATTTCGTGATACTCTCTCTCAATCTGACCAACTTCTAATTCTTTACCCACATTAACATTAGAGGTCTACCTCCAATTACTAGAATGTTCTGAAATTAACCCAAAGATGCATTTAATCCTGTGGTTAACACCATTTCAGAGCACAACTCATACTTCAATGAAATTCCTTGCTTATTATTTTTAGAGTATGATCTCTGCATTATGTGTCAAAATTGCTTTTATTAAAGATGCATATTCCATCACTCTACTTATTATTCCCTATATCAGCATCTTTAGGAATGGGGTTATAAATACGGGTATTTAGCTACTGGATTCATCCATATCCATAGTAAAGAGCAATTACCATCACAGCAGACTTAGAATTTCAGAACAGCTAGGATTGAATCTTGTATCCCTTTATATCCTTTGTATTTAGCATTGTGTCTGGAATAGAGTAAATATTCAATAAATAATGATAATATTTGAAAGAACAAATTAGTAATTAGCAAAATCTTTCATTCTGTCCTTCAATTTTGACTTTTATTTACTCATGTTTCATTATTGTTGAATTCCTCAAATGTTTACATGATCAAAATAATTTACATTGATATTTTACCCTTTAATATATGGTTAATAAATAAGCAGATACCCAAAGTAGTTATACATACATACATGCATACATAAATGTATGTAATTTGTGCATAAGAAAAATTAATTATTTAATTTCCAAAAGGGAAGCCAAACTGACAAGCTCATGTTGATTCCTTATTAAGGAGGATGTTGCTTCTCTCAGTCAATTATAGCTGGGTAAATAGGGGAATGGATGAAAGGAAACCTCAGCATTACCAGATTTTTCCATTCTTCAAGAAAAGTCAGAATTAAATATTATATGAAAATATGGTTATTAAATCAGAGGTTAAAGCAATTAAAACCTAAAAGAAAAACAAACTAACAAAATCCAATCGGGGCTTGTATAGGTAAACAAAACACGATCATGGTCTTTGCTCATCTAATGGTTCCTTCTTCTGAATTTTACTACATAAAATCATATCTTACCTATAACACACTTACATATAAGAACAGAAAAAAAACCAGTAACATTTGTTCTCCTCTGAATGCTAATGTCAGCATGTCTTTTTCTTCCCCATAATGCTATCACTGGTCATCATGACAAGTGTTAAAAAAGAAATAGGGTAAAAGGTATGTAGGTTGCTTGCATGTGAGCTGAAGTTTAATCACAGTTGTGCATGTAACGAAGGCTCCACAGGTGTCCTTGTCTCTGGAAGTCTTGGCTGTGTCCTTATAAGATATAATTCACAGTCTGCAGTGAGAAACAGGATATAAATCAGTTGGTCAGTCTTTCTGCATCATAAATCACGAGCATGATGCTTTGGTAATTTAGATCAGCAGTAAACCCTGGACTAAATAAAAGAAATCACCCTTAGCTCAAGTCTGCTCCTAGATTAAGCTATGTGACTTTCCAATAAATATGGCTAAGAGTTCTGGAAAGATTCAGACAACTCTCACTTTTGTTGAGGGGGGGAAATGGGCAGAGCAAAAGAGGAATTGAACTGTTAGGGAAGAATTGAGCAACAGACACAGGTAGGTAATATAATCAAGTACAGCCTCCTGGGTGAGCAGAGTGGGTACTTTGTGCTTAATGGAATGTGGTTTTAAGTGCTATTAAAAATATATCTCTTCTAGTAGGTGATTAAGATCCCAAAATTGGAGTAATTACTTTAAGTTTAGTTGGTATATCAAACAGCTAATGTTGTACAATGCCCTTCTAAACCTCTTGGGCTGAAACTCCCAGCCACTCACATGGCTAGGATTCGCTGGACTTGCCTCAGTGGCTCTACATCAAACCATGCATCCAACTGGGATTGACTTTTCACTGTGAGTTGTGTGCAGTTCTGATCCTCACATGCTTGCTCTGGCACCTCGTGCTAAGGGGTGAGGGCTGCTAGGAGAAGCTCTTTTACATGATGACAGCAGAAGTACAAGAGACACACATGATGGCACAAGCACATTTTCAGCTGCTTCTTGCATCACATCTGCTATCATCAACCAAATGGGCAAAACGAATCTTATGGTCAAACCCAGAGTAAGGAGGTATACTCTACTTTTGGTAGAAAGAACCACAAAGTCACAAGGCAAAATGATAGGACACAATATCCAGAAGGGGTGAAGAAGTGTGATAGAAGACTCACAGGTGATTGTATGGGTCCTATGGACATGGTATAGAGACGGATTGCATCATGAACAAGGGAAATTTGCCAGTTCCAGGCATATGTTAAAAGTTTACACAGAGACTTTGATCTCGACAGAATTCAAGAAGACTTGAAAGACAATGGAAAGGAGGGATAACCACCACACTTGCTGGCCCAGTGTTGTTTGCTTCTCAATGGTTGGTGAGCATTTGAGCTCATGTTAGTTCAGTCAAGCTCCATCAAATATCTTTATGCCACGTGTGATGCTTCTTATAAAGAAAGTATTCCTCTATCTATTTTAATTTGCTTTGAAAGCCACAGAATTAAATTCATGGGTGGATAGTATATCACAGTTGGTGCCTTGGTTGACAGGGGCACACTCCTAGCCTCAAGAAATAACTTGCAAATAAGAGGCATAATTCACCTCTTATTTCAACTACTTCCACTCATACAGAATTGCATCCACTCTCTGATCCACCACAGGATTGTCCAGGAAAATTTGAGTGAACACACTAGGGAATTTGCAAGGGGACTTAAGGAAGTAGGACTACCATATAATAGTCCCAGTGGAATCTAAAGTGAGCCAATTTGGGGGGATCATATACCCAAAAGACCCCAGCCTATGATGATCCTCCTGAAGTCATTTTCCCTAGTCAAGCTTTACCTCACTGGGGAACTGACCTCCCAGGACTTCATGTCTATTTTGTTTCTCATTGAGACCTGATGTTTCATGCCATAAAAATAATAGTGAAAGATTGATAGTTTAAAATGTATAAAGATGAATGGGAAAATAAATGAGTAGTAGCCTTGTCATTAACAAGATAGTTCAATTATATTTTAACTGAGGTTTTATATGTTATCATCTGATTTCTTAAGGCCTATGTAAAAATCAGTCTATATCTCACTCCTTTACTGTATGGGAGGTTTGAGAACACCCAGACCAGCTTATATCTCAGGAGACAAACAATCTGACATAAAATGTTGGTTGCCCCATATTTAAAGAAAAAAAAATCTCCTATCTTTCTGGTAGTTCTAGAGATGATGAGGAGGATATATTAATAAGTAATTAATCAATTAATGCTTTCCATCTTTAATTCAGAGAGATGCAACCTTCTTTATTTCTGTATCCCTCTGCAATATGCTCCAGTATTTTTTTCTTTCTAAATGTAATTATTTTTTCAGAATATTTCTCTCAACAAGCACTTATTTTTCTCTCTTATTTTCACTTGTGGCCAAATGGTAAGAAAATTATTTAACCCTGGTAATGATTTATTTTTTAATTTTCTAATTCTATTATTGATTTTAGTTTATTCTGAACACTTAATTTTTACTGTTTATGTCTATGTGTTTTGAATGTTCATGTCTGTGTATCAAAAAAGCAAGTTTGTTATTGTCTTAATCAGCCTTATGTGGTTACTCAGTCAGTACACAAATTTTAATTAACTTCAACAAATGGTTGTCATGTGTTAACTGTGTCTAAGGCATTGGGGTTAAACATTGGAGGTAGAACTATGAACCAGACTTAGTCTATGTCCTGAAGAAGGTCATGGTATCAGTGGAGGGGAAGTTCCCGTGCAACATAGAGTGATAGGGTCAGGACAGGAGAAGACCCCTCTCTGTTTTTAAGAAGATCAACTCACCCCCACAATTGTATCTTTTCTCATGGAGGAAGAGATATTTTCCTAATTTATGATGAAAATTTTAAAACATTAAGAAAAATTGAAAGAATGATGTAGTTGACACATATATCCCCTCTCTCGATTCAACAGTTGAAATTTTTTTATATTTGTTTTCTGTTTCTCTCCATTGATACATCCATCCATTTTTCTATCAATCATACAAAGGCAAGTTATTTTCGAGAAATCATGACAATGTGCCTTGAAAACTTTGGCCTACATCTCTAAAGAATAAATATGTTTTCCTACATAATTATAATAATCCCCTCCAAGACTGACAAAAATTATAAATTATCTAATATCCAACCATGTTTCCTTAACTGATCCTCAAATCTCTTATGGATTTTCATTATTGCTGTTGTTATTATTGTAACCATCATTCAATCATGGTTTAAGCACTGATTTTTTTATATTCTTTTGCTTAAAAAAAAAATAGGACAGTGCCTCCTATTTTGTAAAGTCCCAGTTGGTGGTTTTCTATTTCTTTTTTTTTTTTTTGAGGGGGGGGGGGTGCTTAGGATAGAACTCAGGAGTGCTTAACCACTGCGCAACATCCCCAGCCCTTTTTTATGTTTTATTTAGAGACAGGTCTCATTAAGTTGCCTAGAGCCTCACTAAGTTGTTGGGGCTGGCTTTGAACTTGTGATTCTCCTACAGCCTCTGTAGTTGCTGGGATTACAGGCAAGCCCCACCAGCATTTTTCTATTTCTTTAAAAAGCTAAATCATACTTCTTTATATCCTCACTTCTTATAAACTAGGAGTTACATCTCAAGTCTTGGTTTAATTCAGATTAAAATTTGGGGAATAGAAAACTTCATGGATAATTCTGTGGATTACAGACACATCAGGAGTTTCCTGATGTTATTCTGTGGTGCCACATTTGTTCTACTGGCTATGATGATTTTTGCCAAATTGTCTCTGTTATGAAGATGAATATTTTTTTCTTTTTGCAATCAGCAAGTCATCTGTGAATTGATACTTTGGCACTATTGTAGCGTTTGCTTATCAAAACATAAAGCTTGTATCATACATTGAGGAACATAGCTGAATCACTAGAGTGGGGTTAGCAAAACAGTGGTTCTCTATCATTCCTTCTTCAAAGTTCCACTAGCATCCTTCTGTAAGATACTTTCATTTTTAATCTACTTCTTCAAAGGAGATGTATTTGACTAGAGCATGACTTAGAAATGTCAAATATTTAGCTACACATACACAGTAAAAGTCAAATAATGTAGAGAAATTTAGAGAACTTAGAATAATTTAGAGCTAGAAGAAACCAAAACCAGTAAGTATTCCAATACTCTTTTCTTAACACATGAGAAAAGTAAGGTCCAACTGTGCTGTTTATTTTCGTCTCATAAAAAGCTAGCTTGATGTAAGAGATCTTTGCATAAAGGGAAACACACTGTACAGGGGTAGAAACGAAGTCAAAGTACCCATGTACAATCACCACTCATTTTCTGGCAATATTGTTTGCTGAATTATAATTTTGTAGGATGACAGGAGGTTGCTTATTCCAGCTTTGGTAAATATTTTTGCACATATGCAAAGAGCAGGGTGTGAGTTTTTATATTTCCCTACATATGGGATTGCTTAAGCTTCATTTCTAATGTTAAAATATTTTCACTGGCCTTAAACTGATCTGATTTGTGTACCCAGGATCATTTCTAGTCTTGGAATGATCAGCAGTGTCAGTATCTCAGAGCTGTGAATACAGCAACCACATCATCTCTCTTCCTGATATATCAGAAGGGGGCACTTTATTAATCCAAGTGAAAATTTGAAGGTCTCCTCTGATTATCTGTAAATCCCAAAGCTTGAGTTTACATATATTAAACATATAGTGGGACATAAAATGGAAAATACTGGAATGAAGTGAATGAAGAAAGGGTAGACCAATCGGTGGGGAAGGGGACAAGAGTGACAATCCAGTTGAATAATATAGGATCCTTATTCCTCCAAAAGCCCTTAAGCGAGGCATTGGGAACCTACTCAG
The DNA here is from genome assembly GCF_021218885.2 of Marmota monax. Lineage (NCBI taxonomy): Eukaryota > Metazoa > Chordata > Mammalia > Rodentia > Sciuridae > Marmota > Marmota monax. The sequence goes on from NW_026692254.1 coordinate 1,669,196, forward strand.
CAAGGAAAAGGCCAGAACTTGCAGAAAACTTGATTTTATTTGTCAAAGCCAAAGAAATTTCCTAAATGAAATCTCCCCAAATAAAAAAGAACTAAGAAAACAAATAATCAAAAGGTAGAGTTTAGAAGCAAGGCTTAGAGGGGAGGCTGAGTAACTGAAAGCAGCATTGCCAACAGCTGGCTTTGTGTTTTTCTTTTCAAACATATGTCTTGGGCCTACTATGCAACAGGCATGGTGCTGTGTTTTGCATGCAATATCCAATGTTTTTGTTTTTGTTTTTGTTTCAGAACAACCTAAAAGCCAGTATTTGTATTACCATGATTTTAAAGATACTAAACTGAAGTGAATCACTTATGGCCACCCAGTGGTTCCCCTGAGCACTGCACTTTTAATCTATAGGTAATAGTACCTTTCTCTGCCTGGTAAATGTTTTCTTGCAGACAAACCAGGACAGGCTATCTGGATTGAAAAGGCTGAAACAGAGAACTCTAAAAGCAACAGATAAATAAAGTGAAATGACTCCTCTTTCCTTTCAGAATTTTGAAATACCTACGGACTTCCAGCTATTAAGTAAAGAGATTATGTCTGGCTGGCCTGACTTCATCTCCTGAAATATAAAACAGCTAAGGGCCCTGCTCCCAATGTGAAGACTAGTGTGGCTAATACTAGCATGGTGAAGTTCACAGGGAGACCAAAACAGGCCCATTCTGCCCTTGAGTAGCACCTGTCAGTTCAGTCTCCAACTTGATGCTACAAGGCAAATGTCTGCCAATAAACCAAGGCTCTCCAGAATGCTCAGGGTCTCCAGAGAAATTACAGAATCAACTTGGCTTTAAAATTCTTGTTTCTTCTGTGTCACAGACACTTTTCTAGGCAAAAGTCTCCTGGTTCCAGTTTCCATAGCATATCTTCACCAATTCATTTTTTCATAAATATCCCAAATAAATTGGAAACATCTATTATACCTTCTATAAATTTCCAGAGTTGAATGTTGAAGACTGCAGTTTTGAAATAAATAGGCATAAAATATGCTTTGGAAAATATAAACCCAGGTCAGCGATCTCAAATACAGTCCTATTTTCCTTTGCAGTCAATATGGAGAAGAACCTGTTCTGCACTACAAAACTAATGTGTGGTAAAGAGAAATTTTGAGTGACAGTCAAGAGGCCAGGTTTTAGCCAAGAATCTATAAAGACTTGACTTTCAAAAAGTCATGGGATCAGTTTGGCTGCTCATTTCATCATCTCTTTTATCTCAGATCTGAAGAATGAGGCTGTGTCTTATGACAAAGGAAAATTTATTAGTTAGCTTTGCTGCTTAACAAAACAACTTAGTGGCTTAAAACAGCAACCATTTTCTTTAGCTCAGGACCTGGTCTGGGCTGCTCAGCCTACTCTGCCTGAGTTCTTCCATGCAGTGGTAGTAAGTCAGTTATTTACTGGCTGATGGAGGATCTGGGATCAGCTTTACAGCATTGTGTTGGCCAAGGCACCTTGTTTCTCCTATCCTTGGCCTCTCATCTCTAGCTCACTAGCTCAGACTTATTCACAACGTACCTGTTTCTACAACACTAACTGGACAAACCCCATTGGTCAGCACTTCCAAGGTCTTGCTTTCGACATATTTGCTAATGAGCCATAAGTGACATGGCCAGATCCAAGAGGTGAGGAAATTTTTCCTGTTGGTGAGTACCACATTACAAGGATATTAACTAATGCAAAATGCAAAAGATGGGGAGATTGTATCCATTTATACAATCTTCCACAGAAAGGAAAATCACTCCCTTTGAACCATGCAAATGAAAACTGTCATTGAGCATCATAAAGGATATGAGATCAGATAGAACAAGAATGCTTCTGAGTAAGTCCAGCTTTCCAGAATCTATCTTATGTTTTCCTTGGTGTCACACTCAGGACATCTTTTGGCATTATATTTTGGAGGTCTTTGTCAAAGTACATGTAGATCTACCTTACTATTTTTAGTGGGTTCCATAAAATGGACATTCTTCTTTCTATATTTCTATAACTGCTAAACTTATCACTGAAAAAAAAATAAATGAAACTCCAAAAGTAAAGTATATTGATCACCAAATGTTGTAGCTGATAAGAGAGTAAGGGACCAAAGTACTGTGTGTTTGTCCCTGGCCTGAGGGGAGGCCTCTAACGTATGTTGTGTCCATGGAATCCTTTAGTGCAACAAGGAATTTAAAATACTGATGAGCTGGTAGCTAGAGCCCCTCTCAGCTCTAGTATCCTATGACTGTAAAAAATATTGCATGCCTACCCAGCGGCATCTAGAGAGCCTTCATCAACAATATAAGGTACAATCAGGGGGACATTTATTTGAACAAAACACCCAATGAATCAGGTCCCCTGCTTCACAGCAGAATGCCTAGGCCTACAATTTGTGAGCACTAATAACAAGTGAGGTTGAGCCTGTGAACTCCTTGTCTCAAAATTAGATTCTGAAAATTTGCAGCCATTGCTGTAGTCTTGGCTTGTCGTTTACATTGAATTATTGGACTGAATTATTTCATTTCGTCCCAGTGTGCCTTGTCAACTGAAAATATTGTCCCAGGAAGTTAACCCAACAATATTTTGTAAAGAAATCATTCCTGCAGGAATGGAAAAACCTGTTGGTAACCTGAGTCTGACCAACTGTATCAAACAGACACAGGATGCTGAGACAGACCTGGGACTCACTTAGATGCTTAAATCAAGAGGAAATCGTAAAGCTTGCACTGGCTGCATAAAGCCAAGTCTCCTTTGGGCCCAGAATAGATTTTGACTTTGTATTTATAAATAGTCCCTGCATAGGAGAAAGAATAGACACTTGAATGGCTGTTTATATTTATAATTATTGTTGGCTTTAGCTTTAGGTTAGAAATTCTCCATTCCCACGTCAAGGACTTGCATATCCCCAAATAGTGATTAGTAATACTGCTTAAACATTCTAGTTTCAGAAAACAGATGCAAACTCTGTTCTAGTTTTCACACACACACACACACACACACACACATACATAGAATTTTATTAATCATCCATTAATTCATTTATTCATTAACTCATTTTAAAGGATGTTAAGTGCCATGTAGTTTCTTTTTTCACCCAAATTCATTCATTTTTCTCCTGGCAGCAAGACCCTGACTTTCTTTTGGGGAGCCACATCCTTTCTCACTATCACTCCATGTTTTTTAGGTGGGTGGGCTCAGGGGTGGACATGTGACTCAGATCTGGCCAATCAACACACCACATTCTCCTGACCACTGTGATTCATCAGAGATGGCTTGCTACCCAAAGCCAATGGTGCACAACGTAACTTCCACTGAGACTATTAAGACAGAAGCCATCTCATCTGCCCTTTCTAGATGGATGTGATTTGGAAGAGAAGATGCTTAAATATCTTGGACACCATCTTTCTAGCACATGGAGCTCTAGCATGAATGCAATGTGTTGGGAATTAGTACCAAACAATGGGAAGAAATCAGATCCTGCTGACATCTGATTTACCTCCTCCTCTGACTTCCTTGCCAGATTCAGATGGGAACTGCTTTTTGAGTCCCATCAGTCATGACATATTTTCCCATCATAATCATTAACACTTTGAATTGAAATATCCCCTCTATCAGTTTCTTCTCCCTATTCAACTGTGAACTTGATGTATTTTTCCTCTGGATCTGCACAGGGTAGGCACTTCATAAATATTTGCTGAGATATAGCCAAAAAGGTAGTGTGTGTTTGTGTGTGTGTGTGTGTGTGTGTGTGTTCACATGAACACACATGTGTCTGCATGTATGAGTTTGGGATAAAGGAAATATATGTAGTTAATATATAGACATATGCAATGCTTTTCTTCCAAAAAGAGAAGAAATGTTTTTGGAGTACAGCCAAACTATTCGTGGCCTTTCCATTACTTTTAGTTTTATAGCAGGGGATTGCTGTGCTTTTGACAAGCACTAATTAATTCCATCTCTGGGGAATAATGGGAAATGTAGGCTTCTGCTGTTTGCACCAAGGTTATCAGTTATATTGGTTTTAGTGTTCTGTCCTGCTCTAGATATAAAACATGCAGCAAAATGCACAGTCGCCTCCTCATTAGCTGTAAACAGTGTATTTCAGATTTGTCAAGCATACATATTTATTTTTATATCCAGGCATTTTCATTTATCTTCCTTGCATGTCCATGAAGTTTTTGCCAGTAAATTAGGAATATACTAACTAGTTCTGAAAACGATGGCACCCAGGAAATTTTATTGATCTCATAATTTACCTAATCTTTTGGTTAATTATAAGTCCTGTCTAGCTTGGTATGCTTTTCAAGTCATCTGTGCATCGTAAATATGTAATCTCAGTGCTCACCCTCCCCACGTTTCTGACAGCCTCCCATGAGGTCAAAGGTGTAATAGCTACAATACCAGAGTTCCTAACATATTTAATTGAACTATTAATCTACTTTTATCTTTGACACTAGAAAGCCAACTACATTTAATTTTCAGAGTTCTTCAATGCATTTTCTTATGTTGGATTTTTCCAAGCCAGATCTTTAAGAGTGTACCACTGGCAACTCTTTTAAAGGCAACTGGAAAAATGTGGATGTCAGTGGAGTTACTGTATGAGCTAATATGAAAGTGTATCATTTATAGTGATTCATTCATTTGCTTCCTAATGCAATATGTGACTAAGGCACTTTATTAAAAACAAAACAGATTGAGTCTCACTAAAGCTTTGAAAATTGTAGCAGATCAATCAGCAGCAGCCTTGGAATAACCCATTATTTTCAAAATGTGTGGATAGTTATTAGAATGGAAGTTATCTTTGTTAAATAACCTATGAGAACTCGATGAAGACAAGTATAACTTCTTGTGGCAATGATGACATTTTAAGTGGTCAGACCTCATTTTGTGTTCGTTATCACAACGGAGCCCTGAAACTTGAATCTTCAGAAATATGTGGATCTATGAACCTTTAATTAGGTTAACAAAGTACTCAATCACATGTCTAGCTCTGCCCCTTATTTTGTATCAACTAATAATCTACTACATATGTTTTTCAATTGAGGAGACAATTTGCTGCTTTTCATTTTATTTCCTGTGCTTATTCTTGAGCTCATGGGTACAGAACTGTTTTCCTTCACTTAAAGCTCATCTTACCTGCTTGCACAAGGTTTTAGTGTTCCTCTTTGAAAAAGAATCTGCATCATGTATGCCTTCATAAAAGCTGTAAAAATATGACACTATGGCCTTCTAACTAATGTTTCTGGCTTTAATTTGAACTATGATTAAGAGTGATTTGAGTCATGCATTTGAACATTCCACTTAAAAATCAATTTAGACAGGCAATGCCCATGTAAATATTGATTATAAACCCACTGTGTTTCTAGCAAGTTAGATTAATATCATGGGCTAAAATCCAGAAATCTGTTTTTCTTTCCTACTATTTTAAAGCATATGACAAAAATCCAAATCCATTTGCAGAATGGTCATATATTTTGCAAACGCCCATGGGACTAAAATTTAATTTAGATACTAACCATCCCCCCCACACAACTCTAGTCAAAATAATCAAAACCACAGCTCTCTTATGTGTACAGAACCGTTGAAGCTGCATATTTCACTTTATTTGATTATATTTTAACTTTTTGCGCTGCATTCGCTGTTGAGTCTTCCATGTATCTTGTTAAATATGAGCAACTTCCTTGAAAACAAGTCATTTCAACTGACATTTTTTGGCTTATGTTCAGCATTTTACAGTCAGTGTGTCAGAGACATAAGTTTATAATTTGAGATGGTGCAGACCTTACTTCTTCATCCTGATATTTCTATCTACTTTTGTACTGAATGGCAAGCTTTAATACTGAAAGAATAAAGAGACTCATTTCTAGATGTGATAACAGCAACAACAACAAAATAGTGAAGAAAAAAGAAATACATTGTATTCATTTATTTCATATGATACAGTATGTCAAACTTTCAAATGACCATTAAGAATTTGCATAATGTAAAACATAAAACTTTGCAGCATCTGTACCATCTTGGTTGCTTCAGGGTTAAAATGATAAGCTTGAAAAGGTAATTGCTGGCCATATTTATAGATAAAATGAGTTTTACCCTTGCATTTTAATGTGATGTGTGAGAACATTGATATTAAAGCCTAGTGTTTTGCTTTGGAGAATAATTTTTCTTTTTGGACTGATGCAGCAATCCCTTTATAAATGTTTAATTCTTCCCCTATGTAAGCAAAACCTTGCAGGCTCTCTCTCCCACTGTTCATAGATGAAAGCATCCAGGAAATTTAGAGGGCAACCCCGATGAGATTGCCTGACTCACAGAAATGAATCATTCATGCTGGAACCTTAGGCACAGGGGTGTTGTGTTAGGGGAGTAGTCTATTAACTTCAGCATGTGCTGCCATCACATTCACAGCCTCTCCAAAAAGGCAGGACCGGCAGCATGGAAGTAAAGTCTGGGCATTGTGCCTGCCTCTCCCAAGTCACTGCCTTTGCTACTGCTGCTACCACAGGAATGGCTGAGGGTAGAGAACCCTGAACATCGTGTGGCTGGCCATAACACCAACCCAAACTTCTGCCTCATTATCTTCCATGATGCTTTAAGTCCCACCATAAAAAATAAGTCCTTAGGGAAAGGATCAGAATTAAGCATATTGGGCCTTAAAGATTTTTGTTTTAGTTTTATATTTATATTTTTAAAACATACTTCAATGCAGCTGTGTGTATGAAATTTATGTGTACTTCATACACATAGCTGCATAATATGTCTATATTTTTACCTGAGAGTGGTTAAGTAATTTGCTTCTGAACACACAAATAGTAGAGTAGGACCAGGATTTAAAATCTAATTCCTCGGTAGACAAAGCCATGCCTAATTCTCTATAAAATCATCCAGCCCGTGGTTGGAAACACCTTTCCTCATTATAAAAGCATCCGTTGTGCTCCAATTGGGGCACATATGGTAGAATGGAGGGAGAGTGGGCACAAGAGTATGATGGGAAACTGGCACTCCAAAAGAACCAATAAAGTGAACAGCAGCAAAACAAGCTTTGATTGGGACTATAGGGTGCACAGAGATGTTGAGGGAAGGAATGGGTTGTTAAGAGGAATGTGTTAGACCAATGACACATAAGGACTCAACTCTTGTCCTTGACTGTGCTAACTAGTACTCTGATCACCCCTTGAACTAAATCTCCCAGGATTCATGCCATGTCAAATCTCCTACTCTTGGATGAGGCCTGTGACTTGCTTAAACCATCAGAATACAGGAAAGAGACCCAGTTCAGGTTCTGGAACTCAGTTCTTAAAAGATCTGGCAGCTTCTGAGTTGCACTCAGTGCCTTAAATTCCCCTGTAAGAAGCACACCTATTCTGTTCCAACAGACCCTGTGGAAAGCCATATAGAGGGGGCATGACCCACAGGAAAGGCCCTGAAAACTTAAAGAGAACTAAGGAGCCCATTCAGTAGAGAATCACTATGACCCCCAGAGAGCCATCGCAGCTGAAGTCCTGTGAATGTTCCTACTATGTGCTAAATTGTGAGAAAATAAATATTTTAGGCCTCTAAGTTTTAGGACAATTTATTAAGTAGTAGCAATGGACAACTGAAACCATTTGTTTTCTACCAATGCAAGGATCTTATTTTTACCTCTGATGTTTTATGGTCAGGATGGGTGGAGAAGCCCTGCCTCTGAAATCACAGATGCACCATGGAAACCCATAGGGAAGGGCAGGCTGTTTCCTATAACTCATTTGTGCCCTGTTCACTTTTCTCTGTCCCTTTCTCCTAGGTTCAGATAACACATGCATAAGAGAATTGTTATCAATAGCTTCCTCACCACGATATCACCATCTCCCTTTGTGATGACAGTGTTTCCTATTGACCAAAAGGGAAAATTAAGTGGAGAGAGGACAGTTCTGTACAATATTATTGAAGAATCAGGAATGAAACAACTCCTAAAACCATGAGGTCAAGGTTCTTTCTAGAGTAATTCTTGTTGTGTTGACAGTTGAATGAGAATTTTGCTGATGCCTTTTTCCTCTCTCATCAAGTAAAGAAGAAAAAAGTAAAATGATCATCCTGCCAGAACACTTGCCCTATGTCATGACTTGATGGAATATTTGAAAGCATAAAATTTGAGAGGAAAGAAAAATTAGTCATTGTTTAGAGGATGGGTTAAAGTGTTATATAACTTTGACTCCTACATAAGCTAAGATGCTGGAGTGAGCCATTGTGGATCCAGAAATAGGCTTGCTGTATGCCTCCTGTCCCTCAAAAGCAGCTTCTAATTTTAATGTTTTCAATTCATTTTGGATCAGTTGCCTTATGTGTATAAGATGTGGCCTGATTTGTTTGGGGCTCTAGGTGTATGAGTCAGTGATCATTTCCATATCAGGCACACGTGTTTCTTACAAAAGCAGGTAAAGACCCAAGGAGATAGGATGGCTATTGTTCAGTGATGTCTTATGGCCACTCAATTAGATTTTTTTTTTTTGGTTCTCATTTAAAATAATCAGAATTTCATCATAAAGCCTTCTAAGTAAATTTGAATGTTAGATGAGGTGTGTAATAGAATGAAAATGGAGTTACAAGGACTCCTGTTCAAATGCTAACATGCCTTTTTCTTCTATTACTGGAGATGGTAGAGTGGCTTTGAGGATTAAGACATTTAGACAACATTTCATGCCTCTCTGACCATTGGGCCATTTTCCCTATTCAATCAGTGATAGGTTGTGTTGCTCATCCATTTGAAGAGCACTTCGAGAAATCTTGGCATTTGGGGCTCATTGTCTTTATAGAATTGCATTGTCATGAGTTTTAACTTTAATGATAGGATATATCTTGTCACTCTTTTGAGAATATGCATTCCATAAAGTATTACTACTTATAGGACTAGGCAAGTACTGAAGTCCTTGAGACATTTCCAAAAGAAGGGACAGTATGACTTTTTTTTTTTTTTTCTTGTTTGTGTCAGGATAAATCCTGTGGTTCAGGGGTAAAAAGAAGAAGATAAGTTCTCGGGTTTTGTTTGTTTAAGAAAAAGCTAAGTTCTAAGGACAATAAAGAGAATCACAAAAGGAGGAATCCATCCTTTCAGCCATTTCTTTTTTCATCTAAGGATTTAACTGGAAGGATTTTTAGACTTTAGATGAACCAAGTAGAAGATAAGGTGAACTCACACATAATGCTTAGTTAGGTTTTGTGGAGAGAGGACAGCTCATGGGGAAATACTAATTGGTCAGCACAGATATCTAGAAATTCCATAGAGGTTGTAAAAATAATTAGATCTTATATAAACCAGTACACAGTAATATAGTAAAGATTAGTGGGGTGGTGCAAGACTAATAGCCATCATCAAAACACAAAGATTTTTCTTCAGTTTTTTCCCCAAAGAAACGTATGAACTTATGCACATTCCACTTATTGTTGACTGTTTGAACCCAGTAAAACGACTGCTTTTCATTGCATATTTAGCTTGGTTGGTCATACATGTAGAGATTAAACAACAAACTTAAAATTTAATTTCCAATCATATTTGACTATCAAAAACATGACCTTCTTCTGTGCCACTTGTATTTGTGTTGAGTATCTATGGCTAATGGCTTTCTATTTCTCATACCATGATGGCTTTGGAAAAGACTTCATTCTTTGAAAATAAGCATATTGTTGGTAAAGATGAGTTGAACTTGGCAAGCTCTGTTTTGTTTTGTTTTTTTCTTTACTTTTTTTCTTCCTGCCATCTTGTGTTCTGGAAATTATTCACCTTTAGTCATCTTTTAGAAACTGTAAGACATGTCTTTCCTTCCATAATATCATGCCCTGGTAGCAATCCATTTAATATCTCCTACTAAAATGACCCCAGGAGATAGTAATTAACCTACTCTTGAGTATAATAATAGAATCAGATTGATGAACAATTTTCTTCAAATATTTTAAATACTGGCATAAAACTAAAAGGCTGTGCATTGCTTGTCTTAGAAAAACAGTTCAGAATGCGTTAGAATATCATGAATAAATGAACACTTTCATTTATGAGCTTTATATAGAAATCATTGAGTTTTCCTGCTCGAGGTGCAGCCTGCAAGGTAGTTAATCTTCTCTTGGCACTTACTGTATAATGCAACGCCTCTCTGGGCAATCTTTTATATTAAAATACAACATTTAAGCTCCTTTCCCTCACAAAGCATTGCAAGAATGAATTGTTCAATCTCTTTTTTTGATAACATGCTAGACATTATTTCAGAAATAACCAAGATGGTAATTCTCTAAACATCTCTCTTTATAGCTCATTGGAAGATAGGTATTTTCAAAGCAATGCAAAATTATTGGAAAATCAGAAGAACTCTATTTTGGTACTAATCATGCATGTCTCAGCATTAGCACCCATCTGAGTGACCCTACACAAGTCATTGACCTTCCCTAAAAAATTAATTTATCATCAAAATGAAAATATTAATTTGAAAACTTCTAGGTAACTTTCATATTAAAATATCCATCTCCTTATTTGGATCATTTTCCTCATTTTTATTTCCATCCATCCCATCCCTTCCTATTATATTCTAATGACCATGTATTTTAAACTGCAAAGAATTATAGTCCATTTGAGATCAGCTTTGTGATTTCTTCCTTTGCAAGAAAGTTGTCTTTCATTCTTACTAAATTCATATGCTATTTCTCACTTTGTAAAGGAGATTGAATGGCAGGAATCAGCTGGTCTAGAGAAAGCTTAGACCTCATGCCAGTCAATGGTAGGCAAGACATAGGCTAAATGAGATGGTGCAAAATTCCCTTTCTAAAGAGTATTTCCCAGAAACTCTTTCAAATGTTTAGAGAAATACCTTCTGATTAGAGGACAATGGTACTGTCAGTTTGAAGTGAGCTTGCTAGGATGACTGCCACAATCACCTGTGAAAATTGTTTAGTACAAGTACTACCTTCTCATAAATCACAGCATAAATTTATTTAAAATGGACATTCATTCTGAGTTTTGATCTATAGCTGGTTTTACAAAAGACCAACCCATAAGTTTAAATAGTTCAATTAATGATTTTTCAAGATGAAGGATTGTCGATAGGAAATATTTCTGTGAGCTGGATTAGAATTCAAGGATTATAAATTTTCTTCTGAACATTATAACTATGAAAAATAAGGTCTGCCCAGAGACACATTCTGCCATTGAAAATAACCTATAATTATTTTATAAATTAAGATGTGGACTTATTTTGTTTGGGGCTTATGGAGAAATTTGAACACACATGTTTATGTGTAAATGTTCGGTGTGAAACATAGCATTTTTATTTTTGTGCAAAAAGATAAGAATTTTCCTTTTTTGTGAAGACAAAGGAAATCACTCAAATCCTCTGGACACTAATTTATAAGCTGTATGAATTCATTAACAAAAAGAAGCTCCAAAGTTTGTGCAATTTCCCCAAGAAAAATAGCTGATTTTTAAAAAACAAATCATAATGAGTAATACTATTATTATTATTCTCACTGGTGGTGTACAGGTCATTAATAAAATAGAGTCTCCATGATATACGAGTTTTAATATAAAACTTCCATCCAACAATTTATAGATTCATCCATCAAATAAAATTAGCTCCTACCATGTCTCAGGCACCATTTTCAGGACTGGAAATGAATCTGTGCCAAAAATAACACTGCCTCTCTTTTGGGATCTGTATCCTTTAGGGGAAGTAGTCGATGGCCTATAAATTAATTAGTTTACACTAGAATATTAAGTGACAAGAGTTGTGGAGAAAATCTATAGTGTTGAAAATCATGAAAAGTCAGAGAGTCTTTCGCTGAACAGGGTCCTAGATAAGGATTAAATGATATAGTGCACAAAATATTCTTAGGATGGTGCTTGACAGCCTACTGAGCCATGTAATCTTGAGGAGAAAAAGAAGGGGTATTGAAAAGCAGATATGGGAGTGCCCAGGGCTACTTGCTTGTTACCCAGCCTAGAGCACCCCTCAGTGTTTATAATTCTTTCATCTAAATTATGAGATAGTCTCTGACTGCCTTATCCTATGTCATTGAATGCATGATGAATACAACTGCTATTTTTCTGAATCTATTCTCACGAAACACCTTCTAATCATGATTTAACTTCTCATGTAAATTGCCTACCTGGGGAGAATATTCTGATCATATAGACTTCAAGTAGCTGTCCTGAATTCTTAGTTATCTCTCATTACATGTTCATATTGAGATACACTAATTATAATTTGGTTTCCCATGTAGCTTGGCCACATGGAATGAACATGCTGATCAGAGGGACTTTGATTATTTCAGTTCCTGTGACAGCTCTTGCTCATTATAAGTTAAGCCAATGCCATTCTGATTAAACACATTTGCCTCTTGTACTGGGTAATGTCACATAGTAGACACTCAGTGAATGTCTGTTGATTGATGGATTGAGACTTCTTCCAGGGCCATGGCAGAATCAGACTTCCAATGGTAAATTCACCAGGAGGTGACGAGAGCTATCCTGCGAGGCCTCCTGGGAGCTGGCCTGCCTGTCTTTCCCAGACATTTACCCACTGTTACTACATAGCCCGAACACACAGACTGATTTTTCTGCAGAAAGGCAGCAGTAAGGTGAGAGCGGGAATGGGGTGGTAGCACTCACTTCATCCTGTTGATGTCGAGGAATTACAGAGCCTCAAATCCCAATGGCAAAATTAATAGTAATAGGATTCACTTATTATTCAGCAGACCCTGCATTGCATACTTCATCCCTATCATTTCACTTAATTTTCCCACCCTGCAGGCCACTGCCTATATCAGCTGGAAACCTCTCTTCTCTTTAATTCAAACCCACATTTTTCAGAAATGTTTGAATGAGGATCTCTGACTTTTGGGCTAAACAAACATCATGCATGAATCCACTGGTTTCTCTGTGAAATAGAGGCCTGTAATTTTCTCTTATCTTTCTGAGTATCACACCAAGAGATATCGTCTTGTGTCCCGTTAGCTATGTAGGAGGATCTCGATGTTTGCTACCCACTGATTCATTCCTCCCATGGCTCAGTTTATATAATGATTCTTGAGAAAGAACTTGATGGCTGGCAGCTGATGGAGATTTCCATTCCTGCCCCACTCCCTTCTCCTGCTTACTGCCTGCTGCTCTCTCTGTGAAGCCAAGTAGAATTTGGAAACTTCAACTCCACCCAGTCATTAATGAATAAATATACCTGAGACTCAATTGATAAACGTAAGCTACCATCAGTGTTTTCTTTCCTACTAGGTCATGTTGCTACTCTTTTCTGTTCCTTGAATGGTTGGTTCCTATGGCAAATCCAAACATAAAATTAATTTTGTGAGTCATAATTATTTACATAACAAGAAGTGGTTTTTATTTTCTTAATTTTCTCAGGGCTTACAAGTTACTTTGGCCAAGTTAACCATGGGAGACCTCAGATTCTTTTTCTTGGAAATAAAAGCTTTGTGAGAGGCAACTGTATTAGATTAGTGGTTTCCCAAGTCCTTAAGGTGGTGGAGTGCCTGCAAGCCATGGTATGCTTTGTGGGATACAATGAAATGTTAATACCAAAACTAGATTTAAAATAACCAAATATATAATTTTATGACTTTCCAAATACTCTCATATGTGATTACGATGAAGTCAAAGTTAGCACTTATGAAGCTATAATTAATTCATTAATTATATTAAATAAGATTATTGAGTTGTTACACAAAAATGTGCTTTAAAGTAGCATTTGTCAGATTCACCTGGAGGGACTATCAAAATACAGTTTACTGGGCCCTATTTACTTTTTTACAAAATCCTGGGTGATGCTGATGATGATGGTATGATCCTAGAAATCACACTTGAGAACCACTGGCCTCTACTATTCTAGGCAAAGAATCAGCAAACTATAACCTTTAGGTCAAATTTGGCCTATTCCTCTTTCACTAACTTATTAATGAAACACAACACACTCATCTATATATTGTCTATAGCTATCTTTGTGCTACAAGGGCAGAGTTGAATAGTAGCCTCAAAAGCAAAAATATTATCTCCCCCTCTATAAACAAAGTGTGCATTTTAGGTTGTCAGGATGAACCTTGTGTAAAATAACATAGTTCTTTCCTCACGGAGCTTACATTCTAGCATGATACTAAAAAGAGATTCAAAGATAAAATACAGGAAAAAGTCTTAAATGAAAGTATTTTCCTTCAATTATTCACAAACTAGTTTCTATTTCTTTCTTCCATATAAGGATCACTTCTTCAACCAAATTTCTATGATTCTAGCTCATGTTCCAATCTCTTCAAGTCTGTTTGATTAAAATATCCTCTGAAATAAAATACTCTCCAAACTTTCTTTCTCTTAAGATTTTTTTCCCTTTAGTGTATTCTAGATAGCATTTTTAGAACAAGTATCCTGAATCTAGCCTTTAAATGATGATCATCTCCAGGAAAAGGTTTGGTGGTTTTTATATTCTACATTACCATATCAAACCACTACAATTTTATTTACTACCTGTGATTTTCTATAGTCACAGCCCTGCACTGACCTGTCCAGAAATGGGTTTTATCAGTAGGAATGGCCAGAAAAATATTCATCACATCGTCACAGCCTCTACCACTCCCTATTTTTCTCCTTGTCCTGAGCAAGAGCCACTAGATTTTCATACCTAGAGCCATCTTAGTTTGCAGCCCCACTCTATAAACTTGCCATTAAAGTTACATGGGTTAACTGTCTTACAAGTTAATATATATTCATTATTTATTTCTAATAACAAATTATCTTAAAACTATGTGTCTTAACAATCTCTTTTTTTTTATCTTGCAGCTTTTGTGGAGTAGATTTTAGGTTAGCATCTTGTGCTTAGAGTTTTTCATGAAGTTGCATTTAAGATTTCCATTTGGATTACAGTCATTTGAAGGCTCACCTAGGTCTACTGGATCCCCTTTTGGTGGATGGTTCACCATAGAATTGACATGTTGGTGCTGATTGTTGGCCGCAGCCCTTTCCTCCTCATGCCATGGAAGCTAGCTTCTCATAGAGCAAATGGACCAAGGCAAGGAATCAGCCACAGTGTCTTCAAAGACATAACCTTGGAAGTCACACTCTACCATTTTTACAATATTCTATTTATTACTCAGGTCAGTCCTAATCAAAATGAGAGAGAATGACACAAGTGTACGGATATCTGAAGGCACAGTCCCCTCCAAGACACAGGGGCTGTCTTGGAGCCCTGCTACCACTTAGGCAACCTTTTTTTTTTTCCTACTCTAGGTGGGGCCTTTCTCTTTCTATTATCATCCTATCTGGAATGTTCTCTTTCTCTCTTTTCCCCACATTTTCTGACTTTTTCTTAAATACTCATCGTGGCCTAATCTTTCTTGTGACATCTCTGAATCCTTTGGCCTGAAGAAATTGCATCTTCCCTTGTTCTCTGTGGATTTGTCATCAATACCACACATTTTTAGCAGCTATTCACATATGTCAAGTTCCTACTTACAAATGAAATAGTCCAAAGAGCTCAGTTTACCTATGCAAAGACACCTTTTAATATTACTAGAAAAAACTTCACAAGACATTGAAATACAAGCTCTCAATTAGAGACAAAATTGTAGTATAGTACATAATGCATCAGGAGTCATATTAATGTG
The DNA here is from genome assembly GCF_021218885.2 of Marmota monax. Lineage (NCBI taxonomy): Eukaryota > Metazoa > Chordata > Mammalia > Rodentia > Sciuridae > Marmota > Marmota monax. The sequence continues at coordinate 1,684,831 of NW_026692254.1, forward strand.
GTATAATTGATATATTTAAGATACTGGTGTCTACTAGAGCAGTACCATGCAAAATCAACTATCCACATGAATCTCTCTTTTTTATTAATTTTTTTAATTTACATATGACAGCATAATGCATTATAATTCTTGTTACACATATGAAACACAATTTTTCATATCTCTGGTTGTATACAAAGTATATTCACACCAATTTGTATCATTATACATGTACTTTGGATAATAATGTCCATCACATTCCACCATTATTTCTAACCCCATACTCCCTCCCTTCCCCTCCTACCCCGCTGTCCTATCTAGAGTTTGTCTATTCCTCCCACTCTCCTCTCCCTACTGCACCATGAATCAGCCTCCTTATATCAGAGGAAACATTCGGCATTTGTTTTCTTTTTTTTGTTTTTTTTTTTTTTTGAGATTAGATAACTTCACTTAGCATACTTCTCTAACTCCATCCATTTACAATAGCCTCAAAAAAAACTTGGTAATCAACTTAGTGAAAGATCTATATAGTGAAAATTACAGAACCCTAAAGAAAGAAACCAAAGAAGACCTTAAAAGATGGAAATATCTACCTTTCTCTTGTATAGGCAGAATTAATATTATCAAAATGACCACACTTCCAAAAGTACTATACAGATTTAATGCAATTCTGATCAAAATCCCAATGACATTCCTCATAGAAATAGAAAAAGCAATCATGAAATTCAGCTGGAAAAATAAGAGACCCAAAATAGCTAAAGCAAATCCTTAGCAGGAAGAGTGAAGCAGGTGGCATCACTATACCAGAACTTAAACTATACTGCAGAGCTATACTAACAAAACCAGCATGGTATTGGCACCAAAACATGGTAGACTAATGGTACAGAATAGAGGACACAGAGACTAACCCACAAAATTACAATTATCTTATATTAGACAAATGCTCCAAAAACATGCATTGGAGAAAAGATAGCCTCTTCCACATGAATACCATAGAAATCTATTTAAGTGTAGTTTGAGATTCAGTAGGTATAGGGTAGAGTCTGAGATTTTGCCTTTTTAACAAGTTCTTAGGTGATGCTGATACTTCTGGACCATGGGACATCTTCCATAGAAACTAGAAAATGGTCATAAAATATAATAAAAATAGAAAGTAGATTGAAAAAGAAGTAGTGGAGAGAATCATGGCTGTGTTCAATCACTAGAATTAGCAAGGCAATGAATGTTTGAAATCATCAATAACCTAAGTATTTCTTTATTTCAGTGTACTTTCATCTGTTCTCTTTATACACATCTGTATGTCCTACCTGCCCAGTGGTGATATAGGCTTTTTTTGGATTGGGGACATTCATGTCACCCATGGAATTTTCTTTTCCTCAGAAGTTGTTCCATAGTGCATAGCACTTGATTGCTGCTAATTCTCAGCCAGTCTTTGAATTCCAATAATAAATTCACAAGATTTTCTCTTCCCCGAATATTTCTGTTTTCATTGCAGAGATCTGAAAATGCATTTTCATTAATGTATGAAATAATTTGTTTTCAATTATTTATGATCATAATATAATTTCTGATAATAAAACATTTGTAATTCTAAATACCAAGTAAAGTAACATGATCAAATTAATTTAAAAATTCCTGATGCTCAGATCACACCCAAGACCATAAAATTAGATTGTTGGAGGTAAGCCTAAGATATCAGTATTTTTTAAAGCTCCATGAATAATTTCAATATGAAATAAAAGTTGAAGACTGTTATTCTAATTCATCTCCTACCAAGTTTTAAAATAGAATGATTATACTTTTTTTTTACTGTGCCACAAAGCATATTTTAAAATGTGTAATTTGCAAATATCAGTGAAGACTGGTTTAGAGAAAAATGTTCATCTTTTCTAACCAGATGTAATTGCAGCAATTTATGAATAAACATAGATAAGCTATAGTAATTTTTGTGATACTAGAGCAGTCTAGCTTTTCCTTAAATGAGTATTCTTTCTTAATCAAACAGAACTTGTTGATGTAGGTTGTACTTTTTTCTTTAGCAAACACTTAAGATCATTTTGCCAAATTATTCTGGCCATTTAAAAAAAATGAAAAAGGCATTTTGCAAATATTTTGCATCTACTAGTCAAAATCAGTGTTAGTTCAAAATAGGACACTGTTACATGCCTACCTCATAGATGTTGTCATCATGAAAAGTTTTCCTTTTACATTTAGAAGAGTTGTGGCTCAGAAGAAATACCATCACTCATCTTGCTTGCTTAGCTTCTGAAATGGCAAAAGGCTGAATAAGGGTATCTACATATAGTTGCTTGAACCCTGAGTACAGGATCAGAGTAACCAGCACCTCCTTGAGACTCTGCCTTTTACTTCCTGTGTGATCCCTGGAAAGGCTCTTCACTTCTCACGGTTTCCAGTATTTCCTTTGTAAAATGAAGAAGTTGAAGCAAGAGGATTATGAGAGCCTTATAGCTGGAAAGGGGTGGGGTGAGGGACAGAGGTGCTTTGAGTATATCCAGATCAGTCACTCTGTGAAGTGGTTTAAAATAATTTTCATTGAATGCTCAAAATTTCAGTGAGCCTATAGAAGCCTTTTCAAGTACACAGACACAAAAGTCACTAGATTGTTAAATTAAGCCCATGAAAAATCATAGAACAGCCAGGCATAGTGGTGCACACCTGTAATCCCAGTGGCTTGGGAGGCTGAGACAGGAGGATCGCAAGTTCAAAAGCCAGCCTCAGCAAAAGAGAGGCACTAAGCAACTCAGTGAGACCCTGTCTCTAAATAAAATACAAAATAGGACTGGGGATATAGCTTAGTGGTCCAGTGTGCTGGAGTTCAATCCCTAACCACCCCCAAAATAAAAATTTTTTAAAAATCATAGAACATAAAATAAAAAGACATTAACTGCTGTAGATTTCATTCTCTCACAGGAAATTTTATACATCATTAATTCCAACCGCTTTGTATCACAGATAAGGAAGCTGAGGCCCTGAAAGCTCACAAAACTTGCTATTATTGATACCTAAAATAGCATGCTAATAGGGGATGAGAATTTGTCGTTTCACAGTCTAATCCTTTATGTCAATCCAAACCTTCTCTACCATCATTATAACGCAACATTTAATTCTGCACTGCAGAAGAGAGAGATATAAGACATATTCATGGTAATTCAGAATTTCTGAAACAGGCACATCAGGAAGACTTTCACAAATAGCCCAGAATGTGATAACTGGGCTCCAATATCACAAAAGGTGACAAACAAAGGGCTACTAGCATTGGACTATGTAATTCAGATGTCTGTAGCTGTATTCACAAAAATTCTCACCCCTTTATGTGAGAAGTCATGTTTCTTCTACTGACCTAAGAATTATGTAAAGTACATAATATAGTAATGCTATGCATATTGCATGCATGCATGCATACATATAATCATACGTACTAAATTTCACAGGAACATCATTGGTACTATGAACTCCCATGATCCTAGATGAAGGAGTTTAAGACTCTTAAATACTCATTCTTCAAGACTGTTCCTGTAATCATTTAGTTAAATCCCATTTTACTAGTGATGGTAAGCTATGTTCAATTGAGATATGTAGCTAAAGTCCTAATAACCTCTACCAAGAGACTGTGTTAACCCTCCAGTTATTCAATAGATAATTATGTTACCTCTACTGTGTGCCAGGAACTTCTGGGGCACTGGGAATATTGTAATGAACAAGAATATCCATTCTTTCCAGGAGTTTATGTCTAGTATAAAAAGTAGTTTTAAAACCAAAAAGAAAAAGAAAAAAGAAAAGAAAAAAGCTGAGCATGTTGGTGCACACCTGTAATCCCAGCAATTTGGGAGGCCAAAACAGTAGGATCCCAAGCTCAAGATCAGTTTGAGCAACTTAGCAAGACCCTGTCTCAAAATAAAAATAGTTTAGGATAGAGCTCAATGGTAAAGCACCTTTGGTTCAATTCCCAGTACAAAAGGAAGGAAGGAAGGAAGGAAGGAAGGAAGGAAGGAAGGGAGGGAGGGAGGAAGGGAGGGAGGAAGGAAGGGAGGGAGGGAGGGAGGAAGGGAGGGAGGAAGGAAGGAAGGAAGGGAGGGAGGAAAAAACTAGAAGGCCAGGTCAGATCACATCAGGTATATACTTGTCACTGGTGTGAAGGATGATATGCAGGGACAGGTGTTAGAGAATGGAGAATGAAAGGCAAAGGCCACAAGTGGCCATAGGGCTGCTGCAGTCTGTCTGGGCACAAAATAACTGAGCCACCACAAAAACTTGTAGATTCCAATAGCAACTCTTTATTCCCGAACTCTCACTGACACTCTACACGCACGTTCTGGGAAAAATACACTCCCTCCACCAGGCTCTACATACCAATTCTCTCAGAACCCTGGGAGAACTCCACCGGAACTCAAGGAGTGGGCGCCTGAGGCAGCAGGATACGCCCTATTCCCAGCAGGATCCACCCTAAACCTGGAGCCACCCTAATCCAGCAGGATCCACCCTAAACCTGGAGCCACCCTAATCCCTGAGCAGGGTCACCTTTCAACCAAAAATGCCATGCGTCCTACTTGGCTATGGCTCTCAGCATAGGGCTATTCTCTTAAAGGTAGTAAGTTTTTCACTGGGATTTGAACATTGAGATGGAAACAACATCACAAATATATGGGGGAAGAGTGGTTTAACCAGAGGGATCCAAAAATGCAAAGGTGCTGAGATGAGACTGAGGAGCTTAGCATGTCTGTAAGAAAAGGAATTGGAATAGGAGCTGATTTTCAAAATCTTTATTGCACTCATACATTTAAAAATGTATTATTCATTCATCAAAATATCTATCAAGGGCTACTAGATGTCATGCACCATTCCAGGGATAGTCTCCTGATTCTGTGCAAACTATGTCCCAGTAGGGGACACAGACAATAAGCAATGTACATCCTAAGGAGCAAATTATATAACGTACTAGAAGATAAATGTTACAGAAGAAAGATAAGATTAAGGAGAAGGTTAAGGAGAACCTGGGATATGGGAATGGGAGGTTAGGGAGGGTCTCATGGAGAAGGTGAGATTTGAGCCAAAGGAAGGTCATAAAGGAATTAGATGTACAAATAGGTGGGAAATAGCATTAGGGAAGGTGGGAGCAACAAGCCGAAGATGTGTCTGAGAGACAGCAAGAAAGCCAGTGTGGCTGAGGCAGAGTGAATAAGAAGGAAAACAGTGGGAATCCGAATCTGAGAGGTGCTGGGAATTAGACACTGTTCATTTGTGACAGGACTTTGGCTATTCCTCTGACATGAGTAGGTCCTTTGCTACCATTCTAAGATCATCATAGACAACGATATGATATCAAAGAATTCTTTCCTTTTTGGACAGGAAAGCTGAACTTTCCACGCAGTGGTGAGACCCAAGCCTGGAGTCCCAAAGTCTTGCCTCAATGAGTGGTTACCAAGGGAAAGAGTGGCTTTTCTATGTGGATGTTATTTCTATAATTAATTTTTTTATTTATATATGACAGTGGAATGCATTACAATTCTTATTACACATATAGAGCACAATTTTCATATCTCTGGTTATGTGGATGTTATTTTAAAAACAAATAGTGTTACTTCCTTGCAAAAAATTGCTTTAGTATTTTTTTAAAATCCAGAGACCTTTTGATTTTCTAAAACAACAATAACAAGCTTATTCTCTAGAATTAAATACAAATGCATACCCAAGCCATATAAAAAGAAAAGTACCTGAAACAGTCTATAAAAGTTTAAATTTCAGTGGAGCACTAATTTAATCAGGGGACTTTATCTACAGCATTTTTGCTGTCTCCATTAAGCATGTTATACTGTCTTTGAGGTCTCTGAATATCTGCATCCAAAAGGAAGTTATCCTCGCCTTTTATCTCCAACAGATGTGGGTATCAAATGTTTATGAGCATGGAAAAGTCTTTCCATTAAATGAAACCCTGTCAAGTCATAGGATTTTCTTTTATTATGTCGTTTTATTCACAAAACATTTCTTTTGAAATCACTAAGGCCACATAAACATGAAAGAAGCAATGTCGAATTTTCACAACACATGTTTCTGTCACTGCTGTTTTGGGCAGAGTTTATCCCAAAGTGGTCTGTATGTCACTGTTTTCCAAGTAGCCTCTAGTCTTGACCTTCCGGGGGCCTCAAGGACAGTGATGTATTCATCCCCGGAGAATATTTTTGGAGCTTCAGCTTTCCTCTACCACAAAAGCAAATTTTCTTTTCCTAAAGTTGTTTTACTCATCATTGTCATTTCCTTTTGGTGTCCTTTACAGAAACAGAATTGAATTGTATTGGGAATAACAAGAAAATAATTTGTTCCTATTTTATTGTTTTAATATCTTGTGTTAGTACCACCAGTGACTTATATTTCTTAATCCTTTGTTCCTCCATTTTATCCTCTCTCAGTCTATCAAGGGTATGGAAGGAAGGAAACCAGTCTGCGGGGTTTCAAGGGGGAATGTGTGTCAAGGGGAACTGTAGAGTGATGAGAAGGAGGTGTCGTTTTTGTTTTTCATTCATCATGGAACACTGGACTGCATGCCTCTGGTCACCTACAGGAAGGAAAGGGATTGTCCAATAATTTTCTACACATCACAGTGCAACTATAGTAGGCACCACAACTCAGGGAAATTGGGTATATTTTTCCTACCATTGCATGCTGTTTTATGCTTTGATTTGGGGGTGGAGTGTAGATATCAGAATGTTTATTTTTGGATGCTGATATATACTACATACCTACTGGCATGCACTTTAAATCCTCTCCTGACAAACTGGCTTGAATCAGTCTCTGTTTTAGAGTAATATCATCCTTACTTGAGGTTTCTTAGGCAAAAACCATAAAGGGTCTCATTTTGCTGAATCCCTGTGTTACTGATTAAGACAGAATAACTATGACGGGGTGAGCATCTGACATTTCCTAAATACAGCTAGAATTTTTCTCCCTCTTAGGGTCCCCTGGGTTTTAAGGATTTGATTTGAATTTTTCGTGCCCTCTTTCTTAAAATGCATGGCTAAGAAACTTGCTTTGTTCATTGATTCTTGGTTATTCTTTATGAGAAAAGAAAGAAAAACACGTGTATTATTCCTAAGTATGTCCCAGTCCTGGTCTTCAGTGATACCACCCTCTAATTTAAAGTGATCTGACAGCCCACATATTGCTACCAACACTGACACTTATTTAAGGATATAGGACAGGCATCTTCAACTTTTTGTCTAAAAAGCTTGATAGTAAATATTTTAGGCTTTGCGGGCAGTATTGTATCTGTTGTAGCTGCTCAACTCTGCAGAGTTGTAAAGGCGCCATAGGCAATATGGAAAAAAGCATGGCTGTATTCCAGTAAAACTTGATGCATGAAAACAGATGGTGGAACTGGAGCTGGCCCAAAGGCTATAGTTTAGTGACCCTTGGTATGGAAGATGGTTCTTGGATATTTTGATATAGCTAGTTTCTGTTTGCTCTTAGTTGATTAAGAAGATGTTGCCAGGGGTCCCAGCAGTAAACTACACACCCTTCTCATGCCATCATTGACCTAATTACACATCCTATTTTTCTCTATTTACTGTAGACCCATCACCAACACAGTAGGGAAGAGACAGGGAATTTATTCTAATATATATATATAAAGCCCCTTTACTCTTTTTTAAGTCTTTGACCATCAATTTTATTATATAAAACCCGCTAAGCTTCTGTCCAGGTGTGAACTTTATACTGATGCCAAAGTCAAGGAGTTTGATATTGCCTCTGGCATCCACCACCATGTTCTCAACCTTCAGGTGTGTGATGCCCTCTTAGGTCAGTGGCCCCACCGCACACACAATCTGCCTGAATAGTCTCCGGGCTTCCTCCTCCTGCATGTCACCAAACTGGATGTGGTCAAGTAGCTGTCCCCCACCTGAATGCTCCATCATGATGTAGATTTGTTTACTGGTTTCAATAACCTGAAATAGCTGGAACACATTGGGATGTTTCAAGGCCCATCATCACATTTGGTTCATGGTGTTCGGAGAAGTTCTCTTTATCGGGACTTTCACTGTCACCTCCACCCTAGTAAGGAGACGGCAGGCAAGTTTTACCTGGGAAAACCCATCATGCCCTATGACCCTCAGAACCTCATGTTGGTCCATGAAGGCCATCCCATCACCAGGAATCACCATATTAGTCTGACTAATCTTTGTTTTGCCTCCTAATCAGGAGCATCAACTAAGGATGATAGCTAAAAATCAAACAAAGAAAACCCACGTACAAACAAAAAACAAACCAGAATCAAAAAGCAAACCCCTCATAATGGCTCTTGGTTAGGTCAGAACAAGAAAATCTAGTCATGCCTGGATATAACTTCTAATATTCATATCCCTTTGGGACCTCTGGGACATTTTGACTTTCAGTCTAAGAACAAGAAAGGATCCCAGAAGCTTTCACTTCAGTGGTGTATGATTAAAAATTAAAATCTGTATAATATTTTATCTTAAGTCTAAAACTCTAATAATTTTAGACTCTGAAAGACTTCAGCATATCTACACTCAAGGCATTCAATTCCTTTTTCTTCCAACTCCAAATAATTGGTGTCAAAAGGATAGTAGCACCTCACTCACATGATGACAGTGTAACAAGATGCTGTGTTCCCTAAGGTATTATAGAGCATGTTAATAATACCTATGTGGTTGAGAGGAAGGGTTCATCTTAAATTCCATAAGGTCCTCATCATATTTCTCATTAGAAACTCTGGCATGCAAAACATAGTGGGTTGATATATTGAAAATGATAAAGGACAAAACATGGAATCCAAGAACGCTAGAATCAACAAAAGTGTCCTTCCCCATGGGGATGAGAAATAGAGGTGTTCTCAGATGACTGGGTCCCTTCATGCTGCTGTGACGAAATAACTTGAACTGGGTAATTTATTAACGTAAACTAATTTCTCACGGTTCTGTAGACTGGCAAGTTCAAAGTCAAAGCACTTTGTTGCTGGATCTTCACACGAAGGAAGGGGCAGAAGGTTGGAACTAATATCTCAAGCACAATTTGTTTTGACTTGAATATTCTGGTGATTGAATCCAGGGCCCTGAAAATGCTCTACCATGGAGGTGTATCCGCAGTCTTTGTATTTTGAGACAAGATTTGCTAATGTGCACAGGCTAGGCTTGAATGTGTTATCTTCCTGCCTCAGTGTCCCAAGTAGATAGGCTTTCAGCCTGTTATGGTTTAAATATGGGGTGCCCTCTTCAAGCTCCTGTCTTATTACAGGAATATTCATATGTAAAATGATTGGATTGTGAGAGCTGTAACCTAATATGACCTTTCTAGTTTCAGTGCACTAACAGGATGATGGGGTGTGAGAGGAGTTGATCACAGGGATCATGGCTAGGAAGGGTGCTTCTTCCCTGCAATCCCTTCCCCTCTCTCTGCTTTCTGCCATGAGGTAAGCAGCTTTCCTCTCCTGAGCTCTTGTCCCATGATGAGTTGCCTTATCTTGAGCCCAGAGCAATGGAGTTGGCCACCTGTGGACTGAGAACACTGAAATCATGAGTCCTGGACAAATTTCATTCTCTAAGCTCTTCTTGTCAGGTAGAGTGGAGGTTGGTTACCGTAACACACACACACACACACACACACACACACAAAAGCTAACTAAAACAGATTCTGTTCTGAGAACTTGATTATATTTTGCCCATATTCTGAGACTCTACGTGAGGCTGAATTTAAAAGTGATATATTAATCAATGTGGTGGAGGAAACTTCAAGACAGCACAGCACTCCATCCCCAGCATGGATACTACTAGCAGCCTTTAGTCTGGTTTATGGTGAGAATGTTTTATGGGGAGGAGCACAATACAGAGCTGATTTTTTTTTTTTTTTGCAAAGTTGCAGTAGAGAAGTGCATATAAAGCTGTGGCTGAGAAGGGTGTGCTTGTTGAAGAGATTATAGTGACTAAAGAGATGCTAAGTAGTCTGCAAAAACACAATAGGAAAGATGCTGTAAAGACCAGACCCACTTAGGGCTCCAGGATGTAGAGGAAAATATTTGTTTGAAAATCCATCATGGAACACTATGCTAGCTCAGGGGATGCCTAAAAATCATTTCACCATGCTGAGGTACATAGGACCTCAGATACCACTTCAGCCTTGATTCCACACCCAATGCATACACATGTTACATCATGACATCAAAAACTGAGGGGAATGGAGGTGGAGATGTATAGGAGCAGCATTCTGTATGCTACTGAAGTTACCCAGCTACAAGTTCACAACAGAGTGGTTTCCCTTTCTCATGTAAAACGGAATGCCCATGGGAGTCACAAAAGAAATACCTATAGAATATACCTCTCCAAAAGGTCCCTGTAGGGGAAGGAGAGTTTCTCACTTCTCGTGGTGGGTGGGGTCTGTGTAAGCAGCAGACCTCTGCAGTCAAGTAGCTCTTAATAGCAGGCTTTGCCCACCAGTGTTCCAGAAGACTGCAGAAGCTCACATCCAATTTTCTCTTCTAGGGGTTGTGTGTTCTGAATCCAAACGATGAAACACACCTCTGAAAATCCCACAGAGCTTACCCAGCCCCTACTATTTACTGTGGCTCTACTTTCTCCTCCCATCTTGGGAGGACAGCTTTTCTTTTGGTTTCCAGCACCTGTATCCTTTGCTAGATGAGAGCCTGTTATCTCTCAAATTCACAATATTGACATCACTTGCCCTGGAAATAGAAACATTATGCATGTATACTACTAGCCCTCTGATATGCAGAAAACTTGTTACATGCCTGTGCAAAGTGACTCTGGCCTAATCATTTGAGATTGTTATTATTGTTTGCTTTTTATGACAAGAAAACCACCACTGAGAGGTAGTGTGACTTGCCTAAATTTCTATATCATATAAACTCATGGGCCTACCCTTTACCTCCAGGTGCTTTGCCACTAACCCCTGGGACTTAGAGACCTCTGAAGGTCTGGCTTCAACCACTCCTCGTTCACATATTTTACCTGAGAGATCATTACCCTCAGATGCCAGACACCACTTCTATGGACAAAATAGAAAAGTTACAGCTACACAAGACCACCCAGACTGAGAATGTTTTAAAATATATGGTGCTACCTACAGGATCAATGGTAGTAGGGATCTTTAGTCAAGAATTTTCAAAGATACAGCCTGTCTCATAGAGTTAAGAAAGATCAATGTTATCCAGAGATGTTCTAATCAAGATAACTCTGGTTCCAAGTGCTCTTGTAAAACAGTTGAATCTTCATATTTTACCAGTATTGCTGCTAGACTGTAGGGTATGATCTGGTCAAGGGTACAGTATAGGAAACTAGGGACCAAAATGGTCTCATCTAAGCAGGGTGGAAGGACAAACAAAGATGTGAATGGCAACACTGAAAACTCACAATCCAAGAAATCCAAGAGACCAAGGAGGAAAGCTGAAGGTTATTAAAACTAAGAAGGTTAAAGTGTTTGATGAAGTTGGAATACAGAGCCAAGAGTCATGTACTAGTGTATGTGTGCACCCACACACATGATGCATAAAAGAAGGGAGGAGAGGTGATCTTTGGTGGCTTATAGCGTTACCACCAAGGTATTCTACCTGGTGTAAATTAGTATGTTTGACCTCACAGATTAAAAGCAAAAGCCAGTTAACCTACATCAATCAATCTGTCTGCTTATCTCCCTATCAGGGACCAACCACAGAACTGAAATCCAAATGAAACAGATCTGCAAGCATCCTCTTTTCTTCTTCCCCTGTTGTCTTGAGTAGAGATGTTCATTGGACATGGGAGCCTTTGCTCCACTAAGAAGCTCTTGCTTTCTGTCACTTACTCTTCCCTACACAATTATTTCAAATTCTTTGCTGAGGATATTTTAGCTACTTTTTCTGGCAGCTAATTTTTTTTTTAAGTCGAAGCAGAAAAGGATTTGAAAAAAAAGAGGAATAAGTAGCCAAAAGACAAAGATGCTTAAGAAAAAGTGTAGATTCTGTCTTGTGAAGAAGAAAAGTCAGGTCAGGTGCAGTGGCTCACACCTGTAATCCCAGTGGCTCAGGAAGCTGAGACAGGAGGATTGCAAGTTCAAAGTTAGCCTCAGCAATGGTGAGGTGCTGAGCAACTCAGTGAGTCCCTGTCTTTAAATAAACTACAAAATAGGGATGAGGATATGGCTCAGTAGTTGAGTGGCCCTGAGTTCAGTCCCCAGTACCAATCCCCCGAAAAAAAAGAAGAAAGTCAGGATGGTTGGCCAAAAAGCTAGAAAGTTTCTGAATGAAATATGAAACTTGATGAAATGCAGACTTGGGCTTGTTATTAACACATGCCTCATAATGAATCCCTTACTTTGAATAAAATGCCAGTGTATTCCTATGAAACTTCCATGAAATGCCTAGAGAAAAAGCCCAACATATTGGTATGAATATATGTTAATACTTCAATTTATACTAATAAATATGCATATATAAATATGCTGTAGATAAATATTTATGTATAAATAGATACTGTGTGTAAGCATGTATATATTTATATAGTTTAAATTATGTGTATATTATTTAAAACCTCCAAAGTTTTCCAATTAAATGCTCATGAATTTTGATATCAAGAAGTATTCAAATAATTATAATTATTCCCTACTCAAATGATATATTATAATTGGAATTACATACAGATTGTTACACTATTATTACAAAAGTGACAATGAAGATGTTATGTAAAAAGCAAAACCCAGAGTTTATAGTTTTATAGCAGAAATTAATTAATTAAATCCTACTTTGTCGGAATTTAATTTTATGTAGAAAATGCTATGTTATTCAAGTATTTTATAATTATGAGAAAACCAAGTCCACTTTGAATTCCTTTCATTTTTAGTGTGATTATTTTAAAATTTAATTGTGAATTAGTTAAAAATGTGATGGAGTGTGCTTATTAAATCACATAGGTAAATTTGTAGATCAAGTGTCAGCTCTGCCAAAGAGAATGGTTACTTCCCTTGAAGTACTGATCTGATCCAAGAGATTATTTTTTTGTTGTTGTTCTTGCTTAAATTAAAAATATAAACACATTCATTCAAAAAAATCAACAAAGATGTACAACATGAAAATTCCGTATTATTTACACATATATGCAAAATATACATATAAATGTATAATAATTTTACTGATTTTATTGCATAATAAACATAATAAGGATCCCATCTCTACTAAATTTTTAATCATTTAGAAAGGAACTGGACAGTGTTTGGTGTTTTTTCTGACTCTGAAATAATGCTTATTAGTAACTCCAACAATATTGGAATAGATACATTGCATATATTTTGTAAGTTTAACACCACTCTATTAGCGTGTCATCTAGACACTTTACTAATTTTTATAGTATAGATTTTAATTAAATAATGTTGACATTTGCAACAGATACAAGTTTTTTGATAGCTTACTTTAATTCCAGGCCCCAAACTAAGTACTGTTGCTTCCGCTGTGGTCCTTTATTTTTCAGTCTTAGAGGTTACATAATTTTATCACCCCTATTTTATAGATAAAAAGATTAAAGACTATCTCTGCCTCACTCAGGTTCATTGTGTATACAGTAGTAAACAATTTAATATTATATAAGCCTTTTTTAAAGTACTGCTCTTCACAGTGTGTTGCCATTTTTATTCCAAATTATGAAGGTGTTGTGGCATTTTACATTTTAATAGCACAGAAGGTAAATAAAACTTTTGAATTATTTATCTTCATTTATTACAGATACTGTGTAAGAGACATCCATCTGCTAATTCTCTTTCAACTTGCCCAAAAGAATGACTACCATTAAAAAAAAATTATGTAAAAACTTGTCCAAATGTGTGCTCAAAAAATGTTTTCTGATTAGTTGATTTACATAATGTTATTTTGCAGTTAAAAGGGTTCTTTCTCAAAGTGCCAAATGATGAATCCCTTCTGTGGATGATTTTATTCTACAATGGATGCCTCGTTCAGGTACATGAATGTTTTTAAGTCAATGTGAGCTGTTGACAACGTGGCTAATTCTGGATAAGCCTATTACAGATGAATGATCCAGACTTATCTCTATATTTTGTAGGCTTACTTGGAAAGACACCAGCAAAACCAGTGGCATAAAGGGTTAAATTCACACAGCTGGAAAGGAGCACTCCTTCTGTACTTTAGATTGTGTTTTTGAAGGTCCACCAGTTCTATTTACTGTATTTTTACAAACCAGGGGTGTTGCGTTATTTTACCCCCACCCATCACAAGACTACTCTGCTTTTAACAAGAAATAACACAAGGCACAAAAAAGAACAAAAAGTTAACAATGAAAGCCATCAACAGATTTTCTTTTCTGAGCACTGCTTTTTGAAACATCTTTTATAACAAGTGAAAAGAAGGAGGAAAAAGAAATTTTACATGATTAAGAAAGGATAGGAATAGAAGATGCATAAAGGTGTGATAGAAAATGAAAATATGGTGACAAAAAGAAAAGTAATTCTCAGATGGCCACCATGTTATTTTCCATGACCTGCTCACACTGACTTCTTGTAGACATTTATTTTTTTCCTTCCTTAAACCTCTTTCTTTCAGTTAAAAAGCTTATTAATATGACCAGCCATGAACCAGCACATTCTGAGGAGGACATTTCTCAGTTCATTGTTTCTTTAGTATTTAAGTACTAAATGTACCCTCCGAAATAAATGCAGTAGCTTTTAATTTATCCCTTTAGTTTTGGGGGATGGGGAGTGTGTGGGGGGAGGAATCCTTCATATCTTCCCTAAGGAGGCTAGGGTTATTAACTGGAGTTGTAATTTCTTTTTCATCATAAGCCCAATCAATTTGATTTCTTTCTCTCCTAAATGAAAAAAATAAGCTAAGGCCAGCAAAAAGCCATAATTGGGTCACTAATTAAATGCCAGGCATCCGCTGCCTGTTGGAGTTGAGGGTTTACCAGATGAAGGCAATGAAATCATACACTGCAATTTTTGACAGCATATGTAAAAGAGATGAGGGATATAATGCTGGTCTGTCTGTTCATTGTTGGATAGAATTATTGATTGATGCAACACCAACAATCGTGGAGATAAGTGGTTTGGGAAAGTATAAAATATTAAGTAGATGTAGCGGATATTTTGCCACCAAATGTCTAAACCCTTCACATGTGTGTTGTTGCCACTACTCTGCAGATAAAGAACAAAACATGTGTGGGCGTAGAGCCCCAGCCTAGACACCTAGGCATGATAGCAGGCCTCCTACAGAGAATTTACAGGAGCTTGTCACAACTAGGAGAAAAAAGGAGATAGTGAGTGACACCACTTGTCAGGACCTGAGAATTCATTGTTGGATTGGGTACATAGAGGACCTTGGGATCAGCCATTTTGGTGGAATTGTAAGGTGGGGAGCTTAATTAGAGTAGAACTGAAAAAGACTGGGCAGAGAAGACAATTATTACACGGCACTCTGCTGTAAAGGAGTCAGTGAAATAAACCAATAGCTGGCAGGAGAAATAGGGTCAACCAGAGCATTGGGATGCAACAAGCTGGCAACAACAGAAGTCTTGGACATTACAGTCTTGAATTCTCCTACTAATCTGATAATGTCTATGATTTTACTTTGTTTACGAAGCACACAAGCAAGTTATTCTTTAATCTCAATTTCTCATGGCAAAACATAGATTAATTTATTTCAAAAGCATTGGTTCCTAACTTTATGGTTATCATTAGTTTCAGGTGACTTTTGCATTTCTTTCATTATGCAGCATTTGTACATATAGGTAATGCTGAGGCCATGGAGACCTTGGCTATTTCAGGAAAATGTACTATGTATTTGTACTGAGAATTACACCCCAAGCCCTGCTAACCAAACTCTGCACTCATTGTATACTTCTTAGCAAGGAATCATGGATCTAGGTATGGACCAAGAAACCTCCCTCCTCAAAGCTGCCTCTTTGTCTTAAATACTCAGAGGGAGGAGCAGAAGGTGTTCTCCTTCAGCAGTCATTCCAGAAGTCTGTGCATCTTTCAAAACCAAGATGCTTCATCTTAGATCCTTGACATTTATGAGGGAAATTATACCCCAAAACTATATTGCAGGATAATAGTAAATCTAATGAGAGGATATATGAGAAGAAATGAAATTTTTGTTTCCATTTTTCACATGACCTTGGATAAGGTTCTCAGTTGTTATCTGCCAGCTCACTGAGCCTTCTTTGGATGTGAAGATAATGGTATTAACCACCAGAAACATTTTCAAAGGGCATTCTGCATATCGAAGGTTCTAATTATGCTTCTTCAAGCCCGCATCAGTGCTGATTATTAAACAGTTTTATAATCCTAACTGGCCTGAAATATTCTCTCAATGCAGTCCTTCAAATTATCCTTTTGCAATGATGAATCTTTCCTAAAGCATTTAATTCTGCACACACAAAGAGAAATACCACTGCTTATTCATGAATGCTACTGAACAAAAACTCTATATTTATTTCATGTTCAGGCTGTAAATATCAGAAATTTATGGATGATGGTTTCTTAAGAAATAAGCACTATAGGCTCTGAAATGACTGGCAGTTCTATTATAAGGGATTTTGAACTAGCTTTGAGATAGAGCCTGCTGCAGAAGAATTTATGCACTTTGCTAAACTGTAAAGAGGTACTGCCATGAAATATCAGGAATTTACTTGTTCTCCACATGCTGTGATAGATATGGGTGAACTCCAGTGTTTTTCTTCTAAGTAGTCTTTGGACTCTTCTACTTGGTGATTAGCTGTAATATGTTTTCTTAATTAAGAGAAATCCATCCAGTCATCTTTACCACAAAGTCCTCCACAAGCTGGTTTTAAATCTAAAAAATAAACAACTGTAACCAAGCTTCAATGAAGTGACCCACTTAATAAATTCAAATAATAATCTCCAAAATAAATGTTAGTTTGCTTGAATATTCATGATACTTAACTGGTTCTTTCCTTACCAGTTGAAGAAGCATATAGATTTTGTATTTCTTCCTCTAATTTTTTAAGTTGAACACATCATCTAGTGACCTCCCTTTTCCTCCTTGTCCTTTCCCTCAGTCATGAACTGTACTAACCCAAAGTTATTTAATTGACAGAACCAACCAATACAACTTTGTATTCAACACATTAGCTGATTAAAACCAATGTATCATTAGACATATAATTTGTGTTTTGATTAGCATTCCAGTCATGGGTTCTCTTTTGTAGACTGGATACAGTCTCTCTTTGGTTTGGATCACCCTGAACTACGAGCAGCAAGATATATATGAGTCTCCATGGATATATATAAAATATCCTTATTGTGCATGTCTGAAGATGCGCTATTTCAAAACAAATATCAACATCTCTTTGCCTCTGATTTTTATATATGAGTACCAATTTTTTTAAGTGGAATTTACCATCTTAAAAAAAAAAAACTTTTTAAAAGAGCAAAATTTAGAAGTAGTTATTGAGACTTCTCTTATACTCCCTACCCCTTCACATTAGTCATATATCCCATTAGAGTGTTATGTTTGTTATAATTGTAGAACTTACACAAACACATCATTATCACCCAGACTCTATAGTTTACAACAGGGTTCACCCTTGGTGTTTATGTTCTATAGGTTTGAACAAATGTCTAGTAACATATATCCACTAATATAGCATCATAGAAAGTATTTTCACTGCCCTATAAAGTTCTCTGTGCTTTACCTTTCATCCTTTTCCCCTTCCTATTTTCTAATAACCCTTTTCTAGTAATCTTTTCACTGCCTCCACAATTTTGTCTTTTCCAAAAGGGGAAATCATGGGAATCATGCACTTTTCAAATAGGTTTCTTTTGCTTAGTAATATGCAGTTAAGATTCATCCATATCTTTTCTTTTTAAATATTTATTTTTTAGTTGTAGTTGGACACAATACCTTTATTTTATTTATTTTTATGTGGTGCTGAGGATCAAACCCAGGGCCTTGCATGTGCTAGGCGAACACTCTACCACTGAGCCACAGCCCCAGCCCATCATCCATGTCTTTTCATGGCTTGATAGTTCATGTGTTTTGTTACTAAATAACATTGGGTTGTCTGTATGTGCCACATTTTATTTATCCACTCACCTGTTAAAGGACAACTTTGATGCTTCAGAGTTTTGGCAATAATGAATAAAGTTGCTATAAAGACCCATGTGCAATTTTTGTATGGATATAAGTTTTCAGTTCCTATGAGTAAATACCAAAGAGTGTGCTTGCTAGGTTGAATTGTAAAAGTGTATTTAATTTAGTAAGAAATTATCAAAGAAAGTGCCGAATACCATTTTTCTTTCCCACCAGTAGTACAGGAAAGTTTATATTGTTCTACATCCTCATCAACATTTTGTATTGACAGTATTTGAGATTTCAGCCAATCTAATAGATATATTGTATTGTTTTAATTTATATTTCCATGATGACACATTACATAATATACCTTTGCATGTTTTTATTTGTCATCTGTATATTATCGTCAGTGAGATGTCTTTGGTCCATTTTTAAATCAGGTTTTTTATTTCTTGTTAAATTTTAAGAGGTCTTTGTGTATTTCAGATAATAGTCCTTTTTCAGATGTGTCATCTATAAATATTGTCTTCCAGTTCAATGCTTGTCTTCTTATTCTCTTGACACTGTCTTTTCAAAGCAGAAATTTTTAATTTTATTGATGTCCTGGTCATCAATTATTTCTTTCATGGAGCATGTCTTTGGAGATACACTGAAAAAAGCATTGCCATAGCCAAAGTTTGTTACATTTTTCTCCTATCTGCTAGAAATGTTAGTTTTGCCTTTTTAAAAAAATTTATGTCCTTGATCCATTTGAATTAATTGTCTGAGGTCTATAACTTCTATGTCTAGATTTTTTTTTTATTTGCATGTGGGTTTTTAGCTTCCTAGCACAGTCTGTTTAAAAGATTCTTTGCCTCATGTGTTGCCTTTGCTCCTTTGTCAAAGATCAGTAGAAAATATATGTGTGAATATATTCTATTCTTGATTTATTTATCTAATCTTTTGACAGTATCACACTGTCTTGATTACTATGGATTTAATGTTAAGTCTTGAAGTCAGGTAGTGTCAGTCCTCCAACTTTGTTCTTCTTTAATATGTTGTACCATTCTGGCCATTTTGATTCTCCATATAAATTTTGGAATCAGTTTGTTGATATCCACGAAGTAATTTTCCAGAATTTTTATTGGCATTGCATTGAATCTAGATCATGTTAGGAAAGAGTAACATCTCCATAATATTGAATCTTCCTATTCATGAACATGGAACATCTCTCCATTTATTTAGTGTTTTTTTTATTTCTTTCATCAAGAGTTTTGTTTTCCTCATGTAGATCTTGTACATGTTTTACTAGATTTATATCTAAGTATTTTATTTTGGGGATGCTTCTGTAAATGACATTGTATTTTTAATGCCAAATTCTACTTGTTCATTGCTAGCATATGGAAAAGTGTTTGAATTTAATATATTAACCTCACATCCTATTAATTTGCTATAATAACTTATTTGTTCCAAAAAGGTTTTTGTCAGTTCTTTTGGATTTTCTACAAACATAATCATATAATCAAAGAACAAAGACAGTCTTATTTCTCCCTTCCCAATCTGTAACATTTATTTCTCTTTCTTGTTTTATTGCATTAGCTAGGCCTTCCCATAAAGAAAGGATACATCCTTACCTTTTCTTTTATTTTAGTGGTAAATCTTCTAGTTTCTCATTATTAATGAAATGTTAGCTGTAAATTTTTTTTAGATATTTTTCATGAAGTTATAAAATCTCCCTCTATGTCTAGTTTATTGCGAGATTTTTTTTTTTTTTTAAATCATGGGTGAATTTGGCTGGGGTTGTCAAATGCTTTTTTTCCTATATCTGTTAATATGATCATGTGTGTTATGGTTTGGATATGCAGTATCCCCCAAAAGCTCATATGTAAGACAATGCAAGATTATTCAGAATAGAAATTATTAGATTATGAGTGGTGTGACTAATCCACTGATAGGGATTAACTGGGTGGTAGCTATGCAGGTAGGTTGTGGCTGGAGGAGGTAGGATCACCACAGAGTGACTTTGGGGTATATATTTTGTCCCTGGTATACTTCCCTTTCTCTGTTTCCTGGTTGCCACATTCTTAGCTGCTTTCCTCTGCCCTGATGTGCCGCCTCACCTGGGGTCGAGAGCTATGGAATTGGCTACCCATGGGCTCAACCTCTGGAGCCATGAGTCAAATAAACCTTTTTCTCCTTTAAGTTGTTCTTGTCAGAATTTTTTGATCATAGCAATGAAAAAGGTGCTTAAAACAGTATGAATTTCCTTTTTATCCTAGTGAATAACAAATGCTTGCTCTAGTGAATCAAATGATTTTTGAATGTCAAATTAGCCTTGTCTATGTGGAAAGAGTTCTCTTAGATTATTGAATATAATTCTATTGATATATTATTAGACTCAACTTGCTAACATTTTTTGAGGACATTTATTCATGAAAGATACTGGTGTGTAGTTTATTTCATTGTAATTTCAACATCTGCATCTGGTTATTAAGGTAATGCCTGCCAAGTAGCATGAGTTTGGAAGTATTTCCTCTGGTTCTATCATCTGAAAGAGATTGTATCTAGTTGGAACAATGTCTTTCCTAAATGTGAACCTGTATCAAGGAACCTCTCTGGGCCGAGTGCTTTCTGTTTCGGAAGGCTTTAATTATCAATTCAATTTTTAAAATAGATATAGTCATATTCAGATCATCAATTCTTCTTGTGTGAGTTTTGACAAATTTGTCAAGAAATAAGTCCATTTCACCTAGGTTATCAAATCTAGGGACACAGAGTTCCTTAATTATCCTTTTAATGTCCATGTCCTTTTTTTTAATTTCTGACATTATAAATTTGTGTCCTCTCTCTTTTTTTTCTTAGCCTGTGTAGAGATTTATCACTGTATTGATCTTTTCAGAAAATCAGTCTTCCATTTTGTTGATTTTTCTCAATTTCACTGATTTTGGTTCTAATTTTCAGTGCTTCCTTTTTTCTGCCTACACTGGATTTCATTTGCATTTCATTTTGCAGTTTACTAAGGTAGAAATTAGATCATTGATTTTAATATTTTTTATATTAAATGCTATAAATTTCCCTCTAAGCACTGATTTTGCTGCATCCCAGAACTTTTGATAATTTGTGTTTTCATTTTCACTTAGTTCAAAATAAATTTAATTTCTCCTGCAGTTTCCTCTTTGACCCAGGTGATGTTCAAAATGTGTTGTTTTATCTGCATTTATTTTAGGATTTTTCTAGTTATCTTCCAGTTATTGATTTCTAGTTTAATTTCACCGTGGTCTGGAAGCAGATATCTTAAGATTTCTATTCTTTTTTTAATTATTAGGTTAGGTATATTTTATGGCCCAGAATGTGCTGTATTTTAGTGAATTTTTCATGTGAAGTTGAGAAGAATATGTATTCTGCTGTCATTTTACTGTCTATTTCATTTGGGGAACTTAAGTCCCAAGTTTGCTTTAGGCCCTGCCCTGCCCTTACAGCAAAACAATTTTGGCAATTTATTCTACAACTGGTTTACTGCATTGATCTGAAAGGCTCTGGACATATGCCCCCCCAAAAATAAATGATTAAATAGCATCCTCTGGTATATCTACAGTGGTCACTAGTGGTCAGCATGGTTTTAAGTTCTTTTCATGAATCATCTTATTTAATCCTATGGAGTTTGAGAGGTTAAGTGACTTGTGAAAGTCACCTAGTTAGTAAGAGCAACCTAGAGTTAATACCTAGATGGGCTCATGCTACAGTTTTGTGAACTTAATGGATGTTCTTTAGTATTTTGGCAAGCCAGATCTTGTCACCTATAATCTTATCCATTACACATAAACACGAACATAGTTATGAGAATTAAGGGTCTGAATTAGGGGAGATATGTATATTTCATTTTCATTGTTTGGATTTTGGTCTTAGTTCCTCACTTGAATTCATGTTCTGTCATGTCATCTTCAGACATTGGAGGCAGTCAGAGATAAAAGAATACTCACATGTGCCAGCTATTGAAGCCATTAGGATGATTAGTTGGACATAGTTTTTAAGGAGTGCCATATGGTCAGGAAGAGAGATGCAAAACACAAGAATTATATGCTAAGATATTTGCATTAGGGCTGCTTAGAGAGAGCTTATGGAACATGAGGGGGGAAAAGTACTTAATTCTGATGTGGAAGAGGAGGGAGAATCAAGAATATAAGACAAATTTTTTTCAAAGGTTATTTTAAAGGATGAATAGGAGTTGGACATGTGAGAAAGTAGAATATGAGGTTTCCATGTTTTATGCAAAGTACCAAAATCTAGGAGAGATTGGTGTGCTGAGTCAGGGCAAAAGATGAATCTGATAAATAATTCAAGAGAAAAGAGCAAAGTGGAGGGTTCAGGATCCATGTAGAGCCAGCAAGTAGAAGATCCAAAGGTCAAGCCTCCACTATCTAAAGGAGCCACCATAATTAATGAAAGTTGAGAAGGTAAGTTACAGAGGAATTGAGGAGAGAGGACACTGATATGAGGCATCTGGTTATCCCTTCTTAATTCACCTGTGTTTTTCCATTGCACCAGAAATAGTGAAACCTAAGCCACTGTCACATATGTTTTATGTGATAAAAATAATTTTTCTTAGAAATGCATAAGACCTTAAGGAAGACATGCCCCCTCTATGAAGTATTTTTCTGACACTTATATCATCAAAGTATTTTGTTCCTCTAAAGGAGAGTCAATAAATAGAATACTTCTAGAAGATAAAACTCTTCAATAAGATAATTATACCTAAGTTTTGTTGAATGCAAAAATTTCTGTTAATTAACTAATTGCACAGGTGTACATTCACAATTGTTTTCTTTAATATATACCTAACCTTTTCTGTGATTCAAGTAAACAGATTCAATTTTTCATAATGCTTTCAATTTTGATAGCAAAATAACTCAATTCTGGGGAAAATATACCAATAGCTATCTCAAATTATAGCAACAATAAAAAATAAGAGAGTTTTAACTGAGCAATTTGAGTTTTTTTAATTGAAATATTTGTGCACAAAACTCATGATGCCACCACTAATGGCTAATTTATTTGCTTGTCTGACTCATAATGAGAATGGGTGAATTGTTTTAATAAAGACGAATTGCTTTTAATAAGGACTAAAATCCCTTTAATTCAGTTTAATAGAAGCCTCTGCAATGGCACTTTTCTGGAAGAAATGTAGGAGCTGGTTCTTTTAGAAGTTCCACTCCAGATTTCAGCACTTTTCATGAGAAATCAGATGGGCATTGTTAACATGCTCTATTTCATTGGGAACAATTTGAACTTTTGGTAAGCAGCTCAATAAATGGATTGACTCTTGTAACCTAAAACAATGACATACTGTACCAGGATATGCCACTGACTAAGTTTTCACCCTTTGTTCTTATATTGGTAAGAGCTGCTGAAGAATTTTAGCTTCTATTTTTAATTTTGACTACATATCTGTTTTTCACCTGACAGAGTTACAGAACTAATTCAAGGAACATATTTCTGCATGAACTGAGGAAGTCCCTTCACTATAGTCAGAGGATAAATTAATGTAGACTATCGAGCAGCCCCTAAAGCCCAACTCAAGTTTTGTGACCTTATCTCGATCCCTTGAAAAGTACCCCAAATGTCCATATTTATTTACTATGTCTTTATTAACACTTACTATGTGCTGTGAACTACAGTAAATCATTGAAAGAATATATATGTGAAAGAGATTTGATACCATGGTAGAGAAAGAATCAAAGGCTTTAGAATACCTAGCTCAAATAGTCATCAACTAGTTGAAACTTATCTTAGCCTGTTTTCTGTTCAGTTGGAATTATAGTACCCACATGTATGGCTATTGTGAAGCATTGGCACATTGTAGATGCACAGTGCCTGTTGGTTTCCTATTCTCTCTACATTTATAATCACTGGAGTGAACTATATACACTTGCTCAAGAATTCAAAGTATTCTAAAGCAAGTGCCATACATATGGTCTAACTAATAGTAGGGGTATTAGGATTGGAAGGCTATGGGTCAACAGTATGAAGACAGCTGCTATTTGTTGAAGTTGAGGTGAGTAGGTGAGACTTGATAAGGTCACAAAACTTGAGTTGGGCTTTAGGGGCTGCTAGATAACAGAAGGATATGTCAGAAAAGAGAGGAATGTCCTGACAGAGTGAGGAGTGTATGTAGCATCCTGGGTATTGTTCCACACATGTTACCTTATAAGAACTAAAACTGAAGCTAGTTAAAAATGTATTATTTTAATAAACACACAAAAAATTTGAATTGAGGCTAGTAATTTTAATCCAGCTTTAAAATGAAGGATGAATAAAAAATTGAGTGACCAAAGTTTTAATAACACAGGTTTCAGTGAATTGGGCTGGCTGGAGGTATGGCTCAGTGGTAGAGTGCTTGCCTAGTATGCCCAAAGACCTTGGTTCAATCCCCAGAACTGAAGGAAAATGGAAAAGAATTGGGCTGGTGGTCAAAGCAGTGGGAGAAAAAGATTTAAGATTCCATGAAGAATGAATTGATTGGCCTTGGTTACTGATTATATGTGGGAGTAAGAAAGAAGAAATTAAGATGGGTCCAAGAACACAAGACTTGGTAATTAGGAAAATGAGAGAAGACTAAAATAATTTTGGAAGATAATGTATTTGCTTTTAAATGTGTTCAATTTAAAGTGATTGCAGGGGATCTGAGTAGAAATCTCTATTCAATAGTTGGCATGTGGGGAAAGAAATTGAAGAGAGATGTCAGGAAATCAAGATGTGAATCATACATCCTCACGAAGTTATTAAACATCTGAAAACAGATGAGTTTTCTAAGGCAGTGTTTCTCAACTGGATCTTGTGTTGCTCAACATTCATTCAGCAGTAAATACTTATTGAGACACTGATGCATGTGCTGCATGCAAAGTACCCTTCTGTGTACCAGGGATGTGGTGGTAAACACCAACAAAGCTCCATTGTCATGGAACAGTCAGTGCATGATCCTTGATATGCATGCTAGTCTTCAGTTCCAGTTGCTAGCTGTAACACCAAGTCTCTCAATAATGCTTATTTGCATGTAAGTGAAGAACCATTGCTATTAAAATAATTCTAAACCTATTGTAATTTATTAAGAAAAGAAATAATTCACAAACATGATAAATTTGTAAATAAATTACTTATGATAACCATTGTGCTTCAACACTTTAGATGAGAACCTTTGATGTCAGGACAGGTGAGAAAAAGAACAAAGGGGCTCAAAACTGAACCCTGGAGAACAGTAGCCAGTAGATTAAATTAGTGGATGGAAAGATGGATGCATGGATTGTGGATGGATTGACAAAGAATAGGGATGTGTGGGTGGGTATTTGGATGGATGGATAGATGGATGGATGACAGACAAACAAACAAGTAGATAGATAAAGGTAAAAATTAGAAAATTCAGAGGAACAGAAATAGAGACAATTAAGGCAATGCCATTGAAGCTAAGGGAAGAAAACTTAAGAAGGGAAAATATTGCACAGAAATCAGTGATATGGATATGTCTACAGAAAATGAAATGAGGGTTGGGGCAATGAAAGCTCACTGGTTAAATTTTCAAAGAGAATTTGAGTAAAACTGAGAAGAGTAAAAATAATACTGATGGGATTCTGTAAAAAAACATTCATAAGATACAATGCACAAAATGACTTAAAATTTTATGTAAGCTTACTTGTAAACAAGTTAATTATGGGGAAGAGAGGCAAATATGTTCAGGTAAGAGAGGGTGTAGTTGGGAATGTGTATAGAATCTGAGGATTTGAAGCATATCTGATAGCACCATCTCATGGGTGTGTCACCAGGAGTGGATCCGGGGTCAAGCAGAGAAGATCAAGTCTTAGGATTGAAATTTAAAACAAATGCTCTGATTGGGAGAACAACCATCAACATGAGAATTATTTGAAAAAGATTTGAGCTTGGGAAGTTGCAGAAAGCCACCAAAGTATGTATTAGAGGTGTTTGTTTGTTTGTTTTTTACAGTTACTCCAATAGCTGGGTTAAGGTAAATAGCATATTAGTGAAATGTGACCTTATCACGATCACTTAAAATAAGGGCAAGGAGGTTAATAGAGACCAAAACTAATGGGGTTTTGAGCTAGGGTGGGAGCTGTGTGGATGCAGAGAAACAGATTAAGAAGATATTTAGGACTGATGGTGCTTTGTGACAAACTGTGAGTGATTTGGGTTCACGTGAAAGGAGGTCTCCATCCACAAATATTTATTGAGTGCTCAATATATTAATCAGGCACACAGGAGAAGGTAGAAGCTTTGTTTCATTGGAAGCAATATGATGAATTAAGTTTTGATGATGTTGAGTCAGAATTGCTTTTGAAAACAAACACTAAGCTGGAAATACTCTTTCACAATTATAAATTTGGAGCTCACCTGAAAGAAGGGTTCAAAGCTGAATTGGGGAGTTTTGTAAGTTCTTTCTCTTAGCCAGTTAGTATGTCCAATGAGAAGACAGATGGTGATCAGACCACATTTAAGGAATGAGACATATAAAAAGTACTCAAAGATGGGGAATAAAAAGACAAGAAAAAAAAAAAGTGAGCTAGCAAAATATTGTGGTCTCATCAAAAGCCAATTAGTTTTTAAGTTGGGGCAACATATTACCCCTGGAAGTTAACACTAATAAAAACCTTTTAGTTCAGTGGTAAGAACAAAGAGCAGGCTGCAAAGAGGTGAAGAACAAGTGAAAGTGAACATTAAAAATGTTAGCAAAGCATAGTGTGGTGGTGCACACCTGTAATCCCAGTAGCTCAGGAGGTTGAGGCAGGAGGATAATAAATTCAATGCCATCCTCAGCAACTCAGTGAGACTCTGAGCATCTAAGCAATACTCTGTCTCAAAATTTTAAAAAGTAAAAATTTAAAAAAAGGAGGCTGGTGGAGGGGCTGAGGATGTGGTTCAGTGGTTAAACGCTCCTGCGTTCAATCCTTAGTACCAAAACAAATAAATTAATGAATTAATAAACAAACAAATAAATGTTAGCATATATTCCATTATAAAACAAAAACAAAACCTGGAAATTATTCTTAGCAACAAATACAGAATGAAAATAAACAGGCTAAAAGAAATCACATGATAGGGATGATATAAGAATGGAAATTGGCATAAGGAAAAGACAAAAGCTGGAGGAAGTTAAATATAGGCTTGAAAATACTTAATCATCCCTCTGTTCTATCTGCTACCATCAAGAACTAATGTTACGTTGGCATAATAATGGCATTATATTTCAAGAGCGTAGAATACCACCTGACACATAGTAAACATTCAGTATCTCCATTAGTAAAGATACGCCAACTGCTGTAAACAACTTCATAATTTCAGTAGCTTATCATGACAAGGTTTATTTCCTCTTCAAGTCACAGTCAAATGCAGATTGGCTCCATACAATTCTCAAAGGTCTCAAGCTCTTTATAGCTAATGTTCTGCCATCCCCTCAGGTCTCAGAACAGACTAGTGGATACTTTGTGATCAACTGTCAAGACAAGGAGAGAGACAATGTGTAAGAACTTCCAAGAGGGTTGTTTTTAAGATTTGAAAATGCTGTGTGTACTTTCTGTTTCATTTGGTCAGACATGATTCCTCCTAACAGGAAGGGAGGCTTGAAAATGCAATCTAACTTCAAGCCCTGGAGAAAATGAAAGTTTTTAATAGCTATTACTTTCTAGTAGCTATTATTATTATTATTATTGCCATCAAAAACAGAGTCTTAGTTAAATTATTTCCCTGAAGAGTGGAAATAAGAGAAAAGATAAATTTGGATGGACATTGGACATGGGAAAATGAGACCCATGAACATACCTAAGGCAAGTCACTAGGAAGCTGACAAAGAATCACTGTCATCCTGGAAATAACTTTCAGAATTATCAAGAAGAGATGGCAGAACAATTCTAAGATTATATTTCTATAATTCTTATATCCTACAATTCTGAACTTACATTTCTTGTACAGTCAACTGCTTACTCTATAATTTCCCTTAGAAATTGTCTGTAGATAGCTCAGGATTAACACATCCAAATCTAAATTGATCTCCTCAACCTGACCAAAATTTATTGTACCTAGATCTCTTATTAGGTTCTGATTGATGGCAACACTTTTTCTACCAGATGCCTAAAATCACAGGTCTTTGAATCATTTGGGTCTTCTACTATGCTTACTCCCGCTGATTGACATTGTCTCTCAGACCCTGGCTTCCTTGTTGTCCCTCTCACATCTCAGGTATACTATATATTCCTGCCCTGGGGTCTTGGTTCTAGGTATTTTCACAAAACAAAACTCTAGCCTCTGATATATAACTTTCTCCTCCTTCATGTCTTGATGTCACATTTGAAACAGGTTTCGAAGTTTTCCCCTATGCACCATATTTAAGGAAGAAACACCCCCACCCCTGCCAGTAGCTCCCTGAATCCCACTGTCCTGCCTCGTGTTTTCATTTCCCATACCACTTTTCACCCTCACTCACAAAGTATGGTTTACCTATTTATTATGCCTTTGTTTAAACTGCTGCCTTCCTCCTGACTGAAATGTCAAACTCCTTGAACTCAAGAATCTTTGTCTCTGGCATATGGTAGAGGTGTAACAAAATATTGAGTAAATGAATGAGTTAATAAATAAGTAAATAGGTTAATTTTGCCTTGAGCCCCTATAAACTCATCCATCACTTGACAAGTAGCAATTTTCTTCTATACTTTGCAAATGATTCTGATAATAGTGGTCCAGGTCTTGCAATACAGACAGCAATGGAACTTTAATTTGACACTTTGGTCAGGGAGAAATTACTTTTTTCATGAATTACTGATTTATTCTCTTTACTTTGTCAGGATAAATATCCTCTGTGTTTCAAATTGTGTCTGAAAACTTACAGACCAGCAAATGATTAGGAGTGGGGTGCGTGCATCACTTACAGCTACAGTGATTTT
This sequence comes from Marmota monax, assembly GCF_021218885.2. Lineage (NCBI taxonomy): Eukaryota > Metazoa > Chordata > Mammalia > Rodentia > Sciuridae > Marmota > Marmota monax. The sequence continues at coordinate 1,713,784 of NW_026692254.1, forward strand.
CTCTCTCTGACTCATCTGAAAAAGCCTTAATTGAGTATTTATTCTTATGCTGCAAGATCCAAAAAACTTAAATGCCATTAAGCTGTCTACAGAAGCAAAACGAAATGGAGAATTAAGGCAATTATCAGGATGATATGAACCATAGAAAACATGTTTGCCTCAATCTGGATGTTTCTGGAGAACTTATTTTTGACCTAAATTATCTGAGTAATCCCCTCTTCAGCTTCCATTTCATTTTTGCACAGATAGACAGTAATTTAGTACAGAGAGGGGGCAGCCCATAATATAGGGAAACAGCATAAGAAGAAACTCACCATCCAAGATGTATATGCCTGTGTCTTCTACTTCTACAAAACTTTTGTTGCTAGAGGAGATTTTTTTAAAAAAGATAAAGAGTTTCTAAGGAATTTTTGAAAATTAACACCTGATTTATTGAAGATGTGCTTTGACACCTGCTTGCCTTTTGATCTTAACAAAAACAACTCTTCAGTTTGAATTTCTTTTAGCTCCTATTTGGACTGTGACTTTAGATCCATCTTTGAAAAGCCAGTAGGTAAATAAAACAGGATATTAATCATCACACATTCATTCCAGTGTGAATGCCAGTGAGCAGAAGTGGGGCTATTTCTGGTTTACTTGAAAGCCAGCACCCTAGGGTCTGTCAAATGTAAGTGTGATAATGAAGAATTTTCAGGTGGGTACACTGCTCTTGTGTGACTTATGAAGTATCTCCTCAGGTCAATTGTTTTTGTTTGATAGCTTCACTCTCTTTCCTCTCAGGTATTTCCCAGGAAGATTATTTGTTAACTTTAGAATTTGATATTCAAACTACCCTCCCTGGCCCCAATTGACTACCAACTTCAATCATAAAGAGTAAATGACAAACAAGGAAAGACCTGGGCAAGGCTGTTGTAATGCTGCGCTTGCTGAGTCCTGTGGCCCTCTGTGGCTAACCAGACCTGCATCTTCCTGAAATGCGAGGATACGTTTGCCCTAATAGACCTCTGTGAATCAAATGACAGAATCCCCACAAAGGATTAGTTGATATGATTAGTTGATATCAGCTGTACCCATATGCACCTCATGTATCCACTTATCTCAAATCCTATCCTTTGTCTGCTGTTTGGTTATAGTTTCATTGGAGAAATAAATTAAACACAAAAAAATATACAGTTTCCAGGAAGTAATACAAATAGACATGAAAATTACATCTATTTTGATGCTTCCTAGAATAATAGATTACTGAAGCACAAAAACATCCCCCATTTCTATGTCTCGAGAGTTCAAGACCTTTTTTTTTTTATTTCACTTTTAGGGTTCCACCTGATTTTACCTTAACTTCTAGCCCTCTCTCACTTCTCTCCATTATGAAATGTCCACTTAAATTGGCTAATTTAATTTCTAATCTCTGAAAAATCATTGAGCTTTCCTACCTTCAGGCATCTGTCCACATTCTTTGCGTTATCTGGAATTGCCCAACCTGCCTTTCTGTTTATGGAAATCTAATTTGCACTTCACAGTCCAGCTTGGAACCATTTTTAGTCAAGTCCTCTCTGCTTTAGCACAGAGTTAATTGCTTTCATTTCTAAATTCATAAAATTCAACTCTTTTTTCTTTCATCCTTTTCTTCCTTTAGTCTTCTCTCTTTTTTAATATGTTTTTTTTCTTTTAATTATGAAATATCACTTTATATAGAGAAATGGATATATGCTTAAAATTTTATTTTGGTAAATAGCTCTAAAGTGGATCACTCTCTGTGTAACCATCCCAGGAGAAGAACTAGAACATTGCCAGTATCCAAGAAAGAGAAGCCCATGTGTCCTGTCCAGATAGCCCCCTTCCTTTCCACCCAGCTAACCCCTTCCCTTCAGCGTTTCCCAATATGTACAAATAACTTAAACATGCTAATACATTATTATTTGGGCTCTTTTCTCCCTTTGATATTACTTAAGGTATTTATATATCTTTTTTGTGTAAGCTACAATAATTTTTAAATTTCTATATTTTTTTTATTTTATAGACATACCACAATTATCTGTTCATTGTACTGTGGTTTGATATTTAGATTATTTTAATTTAGGGCAAATGTAAGTATTCCTGCTGTGAGTGTAAAGGGACTCCTTATGTCCCTTTAAACATCATCAATCATTTCCACAGGGCATATACACAGGTAGGATTGTTGGCTCTTAAAGTAATCATACCTAGGTTTTTGTTTTGTTTTGTTTTTTTAGACATCTACACTTTTGCAACCTGTTGGTCATTTTGTTTTTGCAATCTTATGTACCTCATTGGAGTTTTCTAATTACTCTGAAGGTGAATGTCTTTTACTATAATTTTAGACATTTAGATTTCCTCATGAGTGAAGTGCATATTGAAACCCTTTCTTTGTTCGTTTTCTTTTGGATGATCAAACATTTTTCCTCCTTGCTAGGAGAGAATTCTCTTTATATTTGGGATATTAGTTAAATCATTTTTATGTTTTATAAATGTCAACTCTGATTTTATGGTTTATATTTTTAGTTTCTTCAGGATGTTTTTTGAAGAGAGGAGAAATTCTTAACTTTAAATTTATTAAATTTGTTCATCTTTTAATCTTTATGCTTAACCCCTAGAAGTCTTTTCCTCCGCAAAGGCATGGCAATATTGTCCAATGTTTTCTTCTAAATGTTGTAGGTAGTTAATCCACTTAGAATCCAGACCATAGTGAAGTACTGGTAGTGGTATAATTTTATTTTCTACATAGATACTTAATTTTTTTCCAGCATAATATATTAGAAAGACTCATTTTCCACCACCTTCTCTGCTCCCTCTATTATATTTAAAAGATCTACATATGTGTTGGTCTTTGTCCACAGGTATCTTTGTTGATATGTATATAATTTCTACAGTATGCTGATTATTACAGTTTAAGAATATATCTCAGTATTTGGTAGAGTTAAGTCTTCCCATTTTTTTTTTTTATTTTAAAAAAGCATGTTGACTCTTCTTGATCTATTTTATAACCACATGAATTTTAGAATCAGTTTATCTGCTTCACCAACACATCTTTCTGGAATTTTGGTTAGAATTGTACAGCATATATATTTCTTTAGGGAAGAATTTTGTAAAAATAATGGGCCTTCTATTCTGTTAACAATGAACACCAATATGAAAGTCATTCTTCTTGTTATTTCTTTTATCCATGCACTTGGTTATGTAAGACTGCTTATTGACCATTGCATTGAAAAAATTGAGAAGTTTCCTTGAGGTTTAAAACATCTCTCCTACAAAAAAGTGAGATATTATCAGTCTGTGATGACCTCAGTTAAATTTGGTTGCTTGAAATCCCATGATGAGTCCAAGCATTGGATGCATACTCAAAAGGGCTGATCAGTGCCCACAACTGCTCAAGGAATTTCTCCTCTCTCCTATCTTCCTTAACCAACCACTTCTTTCTAACTCTGTTTTGCTCATCATCGAGACAACCTTGAATTGGGGGGTGAGATGGAATGGGGTGAAGTTTGCAACTAGTTCAGCCTTCCCTTAGGATCTAGAGTCTCAAAAGGAAATGTCTTATAGGCTCCTACCTAGGGTAGGCTATGGACATTGACTTTGTCCCACATAATACCTGGGCCCCTAAATAGAAGCCTACATGTTCAGTGCTAAGGAATGGATTCCGGATATAAGCGTCTTTGTTACTTTGATACCTTACTCATGTGTCTGTCTATAGGCTTCCATTTAAACTGAATGCATCATGGTTAAAATCTTATTGGGAGGTTTTTGAAAATTTTTTAAATGTGTTATAATTAGATATATATGACAATAGAATGCACTTATACACTTTGATATATCATACATAGATGGGGGATAATTTCTCATTTTCTGATTGTACATGTAGTAGAATCATATGGGTCATGCAGTCATATATGTACATAAGGTAATAATGTCTGTTTCATTCTACTATTCTTCTTATCCCCATATCTCCTCCCCTCACTTCACTCCCTTCTACCTCATCTAAAGTAACTCTATTCTTTCCTAACACCTGCACCCCCAATACACACATTGTGAATTAGCATCAGAGAAAACATTTGGGCTTTGGTTTTTTGGGACTGGCTTATTTCACTTAGCATGATATTCTCCAGGTCCATCCATTTACCGGAAAATGTCATAATTTCATTCTTCTTTAAGGCTGAGTTATTGGGAGGTTTCATCTGAATAAATTCATCCACATGTCAAAATCAGCACCTAGGAGAAATTTTCTCTCCTGGTGTTTTGAGAAACATCTGTATAATATTGAAGGGAGAAGAAGGCTATGGTGGGAAGAGCAGGACTTGAGGCTATTCCACCATTTCAGTGAACATATTTAAACCTTAATTTCCTCATCTGTAATATGAGGAATGTGGGAGTTAGTGGCAATAGATATAAAGCACTCTGTAAGCACATGGGAAAGAGTTTTCACCATTATTATTTTCATCTCTTTGTGGCATCTTTATGTCCTCCTGACTTTAACTATTAATTAGCATGTTTTGCAGAACTACAGACTGAACATGGGGGCACTCCATTACTGAGCTACATCTCCAGCCCTGTTTTTATTTATTTATTTATTTATTTTTGAGACAGGGTCTAAGTTGCCCAGGTATCCTCCTGCCTTAACCTCCTGAGTCACTGGAATTCCAGGTGTGCACCACCACATTCAGCTGTTGATTTTTGAATTAATAATTTGTTGTTTTAACATTTTCCTTCCTTGAAGGAAATAGTGCATCTTAAGTTTTTTTCTTCCTAATACACTATATTGCCTAGCATAAAATAGGTGCTTATTTTTGCCACTTCAAGTTTTCTCATTCACAATAGCCATTTTTACTTTCTTCATAACACTTGGCAGTCTTTGAAATCATATTGCTCCATCACATGTCTACTCCACATAGAATATAAGTTTCCATCCCTGTCACAAAGTTAGTTTCATATTTATTGAATTAAGGAAGTGACTAAATTTTTATAGAAACCAATGAGTGAGAACTTTTTTATGACATTGGGACATTTTACTGGTGTCTGTCATTTTTAGAACCCTATTCATTGTTCAGTACTGCACTTCTAGAAGACATTTATTCTGCATTCGTCTAATTATTTATTCAGGGTGCAAACTTCTTCTGAAGAACAACATTTGGCTAAAGTTTGAGCAACATTTACTATTATCCCTGGCAAAAGTGTTAAAAATCTCCTGCTTACAAATTGGATGGGGGTACATCTAGAGCTTTTTTTTATTAAATTCAAGCAATTCTGATTAAAATCCTCATGTTTTCCCATGGTAAAAGTAAGATTTCATTATTTGGTCATAACATATGGTATATTCATATTTGAAAGAGGGAGGAAAATAATACTCTATAACTAAAAAGCATATGTTGAACTCTTCAAAGCTATAAATAATTTGTTCTTTGAAAGGTAACATACTTGCAATTCTCAAGGTTTTGAAAGTTTTATTAAAACTATGTTTTCTTCAGGGCAAATGAAAAAGATGTATTTCCTTTTTATCTTCTCAGAATGTCCTAGGAATTGCCCATTTTGCAAATAATTATATCCCTCAAACATGAATATCTAAGGTGTGACAGAATACTCTAGCTTTAGAGGATTCACATAAGGAACAGAATAGACTGTGGAAATGTCTTCTTGACCCAAAAATTCTCTCCTGGACATCCAGATCATCTGGGGATGCCTAAGAGAAAGTTTTACACAAATAAGAGAATGTGGCGGCCCATCTTATATGGGGAGCAGCTTGTCTTGTATTGTCTGTGTATATAATGGGTATTTTTTCAATTGGTGTATGTCAAATGTGCTGTGGGGGTAAAAAGTCATGAGGTACCAGTCTTCTATTTCTATTCCTCTCTACTCTGCAAGACAGAAGCAGAAATCATAAGATTTCATTCATTTCCACACTCCTGGAAGGAAGGATGTCATCTTTAAATTTCAGTGCAATTGTTTAGCACCATTTTTGTCTTCTAGTTGATTATAAATACCAACAAATACAAATAGAGATTCTGTGTTTAATATTTGGTTTAGCTGTTTACAGTTTGCAAAGATCTTTGCAACATATCTTCAAAGTAGCTCTTGTTGATCAGTGTTGCAGATTTCCCTTCCCAGTGCTTCAAGAGCACTTAGCTGTCTGCCCTGCTCCCCAAACAAGGATGGGGCAGATACTCAAGTCTGGGGGACTCAAGATTTCCTTCCTCCTTATGAAGAGTTTGAGTGTACCTGATTTTTATTGTTAAACACTTTCTTTTATATGAGACATCTTTCTTAAGAGTGAATTCACATTGTTTTAGGATTAGATATTTTAATACTTTCAACCTCAAGGAAAAAATATTATTTTCCTTTCAGGAACTCTTTAAACAACTTTAAGTGCAACACTTTCAATGGTTTTTAGATTTGGGGGAACATGATTGAGTAGAAGTCTGTAATGTTGTTTCTATAATCAATGGGAGAAAAACAAAAACTCCTGCTAAAAGACAAATATGCTTCCCTTTAACTGTGATTTCTCTTGTAACAATGGCAGGCAAAAGATCACTTCTCTCTCTCTCTCTCTCTCTCTCTCTCTCTCTCTCTCTCTCTCACACACACACACACACACACACACACACACACATACACACACACTTCTATTCCAGTCTGAGTAGTCTGGTTACAGATCATGCCCAGCCCAGTCTTATTACCAACTCAACCTTGACATCAAAGGCAGGTGGATGCACTCACTTTTGCAAGATGATCTTTTTATTGTACAGTTCCTTCTTATATGAAAAGCTTTTGTTTTTGAGCTGGAACAAACCCAAATATCATGTATTGTGTTAGGCTTTGTAGCTGCCCATCCATGGTGATGTACTCCATGTTACTGTGTTCTTTTAGATGGTCTTATTTAGTCCCTTCCCAGGAATCTCACCTAATCAACACTGGCTCAAAGCTCTGTTTACCTCATTAACATTTTTTATATAATTTCCAGGTGTGTACCTTGCAAATGCGCTAAGCCAACATTAGGTGTGAAAGAATGAGATGGGAGAGTAAGAATTGTATAAAGTGAGAATGATACCGGATTAGTATGGGAAAGGCAGTGTGTGTTTGTGTTTGTGTATGTGTATGTGCTCCTTATATAAGGGAAACAAATGAATGATTTTTTTCAAAGTGAGAAAATTGACCATGTATGACCAATATGAGGCATTTCTCCCAGATGACAATAATTTACAAGGAATATGTAATAAACAAAATTGTACATAACAACTTGACTTTAAAATATACAAAGTAAAAATGGACAGATAATGGAAAGCTTATAAATCTATAATAATCATGAGATATTTCAATACATCTGTCCCAAAATCAGATCAATCAAGCAGAGAAAAAATTATGTAAGAGAATACATGAATAACTCATATAATATTTAACATAGAATGAAATGTATGTATCAAATCATTTCACTTGTCATGGTGTTATAAGCATAATTTGTAATAAATATTTAAATGTAAAATATTAGTTATTGAAAAAATGAAATAATCAGCTAATTTGTTTTCTGTACATGACTCCTAAATAAAGTTATTTTTTTGTTAACATATTGCCCCAAATCATGGTCTCTTAAGAAACAAATAAGCCAGTAAAATTACTTCATTAGCATTTCATAAACAATTTAATCTAATTAGTCTAATTTTGGTCAAAATACTGTGTTCAATCAACTTTTTTCTTTTTTCACTTTAAAGTATCATCTAAACAGAATCTAGTTCAACAGGATTTTGATACATGATACACTGGCATTATGTAGACACTAAGGAAGTGGTTTTCAAATGTTACCCTACACGGAGACAACTTCTTTGAACAAGATCATTGGGCCCATTCCCAGAGTTCCTGATTCTACCGTAGGTCTGAAATAGGGTCCACGGATTTGTAATTCTAGCAAGTTCTCAGGAAACACTGCTGATGCTGGTTTGGGGACTAAGCTTTAGAAACTGTACTGAAACACATGAGCAGAGGGCTGCTGAGTCTTCCAGTTCCCCAAGATCCATTCCAGACATGGATTGGCATGACAATCATCCTGAGTGTGTAGCACAAGGCAATGCTTTAAACAAGACTAATAAATGCAAATGGGAGAAGAAGTTTAAATATGTAATGTGGTATTGAAAAGAACAGGCAGAAAATAATTTAAAAAAATAACAGAGGTGAAGCATAGAGATATGCTCATTGGTTAGCTACCAAAATGGGATGATTTTATACAGATTATGCTGAACATTTTCTATCACCCAAAGGTTGTGTGCCTTTGCCCTAGAATATGTTCCACCCTCTGATTCTCTAGAAAGGATATAAAAATCTCCTGCAAATTTAGTTATTTTCCCAAGCTTGTCTCATTCATGAATAACACAAGGCAATGGTGTTTATGACTGTTGGCATAACAATTTCCATACTAAACTAGAAGACCTTTGAGGGCAGAGACACTTTATTTTCATTTTTGATTATCATGTATTCAACATTGTGCCTGGAAAATATATTCACTCAATAAATGCTTGGTAAGTTAGAGCCCTTTATGAACAAAAATCCCACCCCATCCATGACTTCCCAGCACTGGGTAGAGTGTCTCATACTAAATGAGTATTTATGAAATTAAACTGAAAGGGAGAGAAGCTCTAACATCTCCCAGCATTAGATTGAAAGGAAAAAAAATAAATCTCTAAAGCATATATCACCTTGTTCCCTGTTGCACCACTCTATGAAGGAGCAGATAAAACCATCTGCTCTCCATCCAATAGAGAAAACATGTAGCTGATGTTGTAAGGAGCAACTAGGTTATGCCACCTCTATTTACCACCTTCTCCACACACTACCATTGTCCTTGTGAGTGAATTTGTGTTTCTGTTCCTTTGTAGTCTTTGGCACTGGTTACCACAGTCCCACACTGGTACCGTAGGATACAAATTGTCAGCCCTAACACAAACCCTGTCTATGAAGAGGCACTTGGTTGGCAGAGTGAAAACACAGAGTAACGAGATGCCATCTGCATTTCCTACTACATAGCTCAATTAGTTGATTGATTTGTAACACTTTAAAAAACATTTTCTAGGCAAAGCAAATTAGGAGAGTGTTTTATAATGTATTCAGTTTAATTAAAACTGCACTAAGTGGAGTACTTTCCTTCTTGGTTTCAGAAAAAAAATCAGAAGGAGGTCACATATCATATTGATTTTTAACCCTCTAAGCAGGAGCAAAATAACATTGCTGAAGGTTGCATCATCCGGAGCGACACAAGTGCCCCTCTTTAAAAGGATTTCTATAATTGCAATGTAGAAGATTGGGTAGCAAGAGAAGGAATGAGAATGCTGGCATGAAATGGGGTGGGAGTCGTGGTGGGAAGCAGGTAACATATTCTGAATTTGAATAACCAACACCTGTTCCCTATTGCACACACAAGAAAGCTCTTATCATCTCAAGGAGGCAAGTAAAATCTTTTGCTGCTCCAGATGAATCGAAAGACTTGAGAACAAGTTGGAAAGATTGAATGTATATTCAGGTCTTTACTATTAAGGTAAATGCTTAAACAACCTCCTGGCATCATACTTTTCCAGGTTTGGATAATTTTAGGTGTTAATCTGGTTTCTTCCTCTCACATCTCAGATTGTCTCGACCAGACTGCATTCTCCCCATTCCTCCTGCCCGTCACTTTACCAAATTCCAGCGGCCTTCCAAATTGTTAGTCATCTGATTAAACCTTCAAATAATTGGAGACATTGCTTGAGTAATTATGATTTATTTAAAGCCACTTTGTTTACATTGCTCTTGTCTTAGTTTCTTCAAAGCCAATTACTGAGAAATTGATTGGATTGGTTTGATTTTTTTTTAAGTCATTTGGAACTTCAGAACACATCCCTTTGCATAATTTTTTGAAAGAAAAACCAAAACAAAACAGAATGGAGGGAGTAGCCTGTGTAAATATGTACAATTAATTTCTTTAGAACTTCTGTAGCATGAGACTGAGTGGTTAAAATAAGAACTGTACTAGAATAGTAATAGTTACCTTTCAGTAGGAGTAGAGATTGAAGTAAATCAGTTAAATTCACTATTTATGCTCCATCTCATTTGTCTAAATCACTTATATTTAGTAAGGCAAACTTTCTTCTGATTCTGTTAAATTTCATAAGAACTGTGTGCTAGCAATTGAGCTGCTAGAGCTTCCTTATCCTGTTGAATTTCTACTCCTACTTAGATGATAGTTACAAGAATCTTGCAACAATACTATCCCATATCATAGAAGATTTTTTTCCTATCATGAATGATTAGATATTCCATTACTTAAATTCTCCTGGAAGGATTCAAAATTGACCAACATAGTAGTGAATTCTACCATCTACTCACTCTAGAAAATATCTTCATGAGTGTATTAGTCCACTTAGGCTGCTATAACAAAATACCATAGACTGCTTGACCAAAGCAACATACCTCAATTTCTCATCCTTTTGAAGGTTAGCAAGCGCATGATCAAGGTGCCAGCAGATTCTGTTCTTGGTGAGAAGAATACCATTTCCTCGCTTTCTTCTCACTGTGTCTCACACATGGAGGAGGGAGAAAAAGAAAGTTCTTATCTGTTGTCCTCTTCTTGTAAAAACACAAATGTTTTCATGGCAGCCCCATGCTCAAGACTTCTAACCGTAATAAGCTTTCAATACCCACTGCCATCAAATATAGTCACATTAGTGGCTAAAACTTCAGTATATGAATTTTAGGGTACTCACACTTTCATTCCATAGCGGTGAATACACACACATACACACATATTGGGGATTGAACCCAGGGGTACTTTACCACTGAAGTACATCCCCAGTCCTTTTGTGATTTTTTATTTTGAGACAATCTCTTATTAAATTGCTTAGATTCTTGCTGAGGCTGTCCTCAAACTTGTGAGCCTCCTGCTTCAGCCTCCCATGTCACTGGGATTACAGGAGTGCAACACCATGCTGGCTTGTTATTTTATTTTTAAAGGACCCCATAATCATCCTACCTTCTCAAAGACAAAAATGCTAAAAGATTGCCTCTGTGGGAACTCACTGATTCCTAAAAGGGTGTTTGCCCTAAGAATATAATGAATCCATACTCCTCCCAAAAAAGAGGAAAGACAATATAGTACTCGCAATTTTAAATATTACTAATGGGACTGGAAGTAAAAATAATTGTTATTTAATTACATAAATGTGTACCTCAATGCACAAATGCCTGATAGAGGATAATGACATCGGACATGGAAAATGTTCTGTGGCTGCTGGGAACATTCGACAATAATTTACATGTTTAATTAGTTGCTGTGAAAGGCTCATTGTGCAATTACATGTTCACTTAGGTGCTCAAATAGATACTGGGAATACCTATGTTTCGCTTGTACCTATTGCCCAAATTGCTGCTGGAACAATTCATCCATTTCCTTCTGTATGGGACTCTACATAGGATAGCACTTTACCATGTGTTTAAAACGCCTTCTGCCCTTAGGTTTGACGGCTCAGTCTTGCTCTGAGCACTATTGCTAGGCAAACTATTTATGGAACAATATTGCCCTCTGGCAGTGAGGCAGCCAGCGGTTTTAATAACTGTTTTATGTCATTTTGACAGCTTTTAAACTAGTCACACCCAGCAGTTTAGGCCAGAAGGGAAACATCAGTGAATGCCTGCAGGAGTTTTATATTACAAAACCTGTATGCGCGTTTATATTAGGAAAATGCTACAATTCTTGCTTTAAAGGAAAGCTGCCTTTCCCAAGAGGCAGACTGAATTTTTCCACAGCAAAGCTTCAGAAAAGTGCAAATAATAATGACAATATTGTGCTCACAGTACAAGCAGGGAACAGAACCATTCTCCCTTGGAGAGATTCATGAGCTGGAGCTCCGCAAAGATCAACGCCTGTAAGCTGATCACAAAACATCTTCCTGTAACGTGTGTTCAGACACTCATGGGATCAAAACAGGACCTTAGGGTCATATCTGATCCTTTGGATTGAATCATCTTGAGGAGTGTCTGGGCTTCGTGAAACTGGCCCAGAGCTGCTCGCTGAAGCTAGAGAAACCAAAGACTTGGCAGCAGCTGCCATTTCCTAGAGGGGTTTCGCAGCTGCGTCTCAGCTTCTCGGGCAAAGGGAATGCCTCAAAAGAGCCAGGTGGGTTTTACTAGCTGGGGCTGAATTTACAGGGAAGGGGCTCTGCTATTTAGAAGGGTGGCTTCCACAGACCCTGAGAAAGGCATCACTCAATAAGCAGTGGCTTTCCAGCCCAGAGGTTCCTGCTGAAAACATTTCTGGCATTTCAGAAGGCAACTCTGGATCTCATTTAAGGCAATGGGAAAGGATACCTAGGCCTTATGCAGAAATTCCAAGCACCATAGAATGGGTCATCCATCTCTGGGACAGAGCATAAGGAGAGAGGCCAGGAAATTCCTCAGAGGGAAGAACAGAGAAGAATAGCAATTTATGTTTTTATTCCAGGCATGCACACACTGACACCTTCTAATAAAATGCTTGGAAGTTTTCTGCACACAGATTTTCAGCCTGACCTTATGTGAATGGACACACATACCATGATTCAGATAGGACCATTTTTGCAATTCTAGTCCAATAATACAGAAATTAAGGAAGTTAAAATAGGATAAGATATAAGCCCCCAAGGACTATTACCTAAGACCTAAAGAAAACAAAGTTGCTAAATTGAGAAAAATGGGTTTAAATGAAACCTAGAAAGAAATTTCAGAATCTCCATATACTGAAATAATCAAGATAATCCATACCATTAATTAAATGTATTATGTATGATCTTTTAGGTAAAATTTTTGAATTTTTTTAACTCTTGCTTTTTAAAAAATAAGTTGCCATCATTCAAATACATCCTAATGGAAAAGAGAAGGATTTTGCACAGGTAGATAATTAAGACAATTATTTTAATTGCATGAGAGATAAACAAGAGTAGCTTCAATAATATAATCAATTCAGGGGGGAAAGGTTATTAAGGCCTATTTTAGCCGACTCAAGAATATGTGTTACAAAGAGATACACATCTTCTTAAGGTAAAATGCCAGGAAAACCTCAGGCCTATCACTAAATGGCAAACAGAAGAGATGAGGAGACAGAATAGGGGTACAGTGTGGTGACTCATGTTTCAAAGCAGATCCAACCCAGAAAAACACAGAGAGCTGCTGCTCAGAACATATACCAACCTCAAGCAACCATTCAACCACGGATCCTTCCCAACAACCTGTTTTCCAAATGTTTTCAAAAGACACAGATGACTCCAAAAGCAAAGCAATTCATCATTCCTAGTAATGACTACAGGAAGACCTTTGATCTACCTCTCTGCATTTATCGTTCCAAAGCATTCTTCAGATGTTCCTTCTTACACACCATCTCTCACTTCACAGAGATTCTCCTTTCAAGAGCTGGGCAGAAATGATGCAGAATGACATGGAGTCTATAATTTTTTTTTTAATTTTTTGGCTTCTTTTGTGGGCAGGACTGGTATCTGAAAGCAAAATTGGGGGAAGATACTGCATATTCCCACTTTGATGGAATAAAAACCCTATTTCTAGTTACTACTACTAACAATATTAATAACAATATTGACAATAACAACGATAACGATTGTCATTACTTTTTAAAAGAATAAATATGGACTAGTTAGTATTCAAAAATCCTGTGAAACCAAAGTTATTACTTCTATTTCACTCATGTAAAATAAAGACAGCAAGGTTACATAAATTGTTAAAAGACCAAAGCTAGTAAGGATTTAGACTCAGGGCTATCTTCCCTAAAATCCATGTTGGTTTGATGACTTTGTGTTACTATTATTTCTCCATGTTAAAAGAGCCACAGGTGGGCTATGCTTGGTGGCATGCTTGAATGTGATTCTTTAGCCTCCCTGTATCCACACCCTTCGCCATGTACTGACTTCCCAGTGCCTCCCATTGGAGGAGCTATTTTTCCCATTCACTTTGATCTGGGGTTTGGCCATGTGACTTTATTTGGCAATAGAATGACTCCTAGAGGACAGCGTGCTTGAAGTTCAGGGTTTCATTGGCCGTGGTGCACCTGTCTGTCTTCTGAACCCTGTCATGGCCAAGAGAAAATCATGCCCTGGCCAGCCTGTTGGATCCAGGGGAAAAATGAGATGGGTGGGACACAGCTGCCCTGCTGGCTTGTGAACAAACCTTAGATGACCCAAATATCCCTGCACGCTAATAAACAATCTCTGCCACCTGAGTTTTCAGGTAGTTTGTCACAATCGCTGTGCCCTCTCTAAGGTCTGTTTTACAAAGTGGGTGCCACATGAATGGGTAAGCAGGCACATATACAACATATAAACACCAACCTACATACAAGTCTTGGTAGATCCTTCAAATATATATAACCATTTGGTAAGGTAAGAATAAATTCATTCTTATCAAAAGAGGGATTTCAATGTTTTATTTTTCCTTTGAAAAGTTGTAAAAATTTGTTTTCCTCTTCAATTCCCCTATTAAAAACCAAGGGGATATTTTCAAATGATTTAGCTGCTTAGCTCTGGTTTTTGTCTCTCATGAATTTTCCTGATAACTGACACTTAACGGCACCCTGGGTGCATGGATGACACATCTCAGTAAGAGGGAGGCATCTTGACCCCTGCAGGGCTGTGACAGTTCTAGGCACTTCTATCTAATTCCACTCTGGTTGTTCTCAACTGCAGAATTACCTGAGGTGGTTTTGACTTTGAACAAGTTCAGCAATGATGAGTAACTGAATTGGGAAGTAACTTTGCAACATCAAAGTCTGCCATCAAGTGGTATCATGTCATTTTATTATATAAGACACCAGACAAAGGCTAAATACAGAAGGAAAGAAAAAGTGTGGGTGTATATATTAAACTACACACATGCACACACAAACATGTCACAAAGCATTTGAAGCTGTTCTTAGACAGTGATTATGTAAAGGAGTTCTTTATAACTTTGACTTTTGGTATACAGACCTACCTAGCACTTGAAATGAATATTTGATACAGCAATAGCTACATTCCTAGACCATGATTAAGTATTTAGAATAGAGTGGCAAACTGGCTTAATTTTTATAGAAATTCAACTTTTTGACTCAGTGTTGTGCTTAATGTGTTGCACATTAATCCTACTGAGAACACTGGATATGGGTCGATAGTCACAAATACAAGCCAATACATTCAAAATTGATATAGTGTTATGGTGAACTGATTCCTTTCAAATGATGTTGGTAAAAATCATAATGCATGAATAAAAATGTACATGTTATGGTAGTAGGAAATCTGTGAAAGGTACCTTAATTTTCTAATAGCAAAGCGAGATATGAAAAGTGAAAAATGAACTTATTTTGTTTGATTCTGTTTTAATTTTTAGCAAAATTTGTGCAATTTCAATTATGTATTAATGAGATAAATTTGTAACTAGAGGATTCCAGGGTTTAATACTGCCCTCCTCCTGATAAAAGAGATAGTAATTATGGAAGAGAGAATGGGCAGGGTCAGCCAGTTAAAACAAAGTCTTTCCATTCCACAGAAAAGAAGTGTGTGACTAAGGCTGACTGTACCACACAGCATCATCTGCCATTTTTTGCTCTCGTTAAACTTGTAACCCATTTGGATTCAATCTAATTTTGGTGTTCCATTTTAAAGATCTTCTGTGTCTTGTGTTTTTTGTTACCTATTTCTGTAATATTGATCTGATTAACACATGGAATCATTAACAAAACCTGGTCAACCTGACTGCTATAAAGATATTTATTAGTTCTGTTCATCCATTCAGCACCATCTTGAAATCCATAATTCTGTATGTGGGTATCTAACAGGAATCTTAAAATTAACTTTCTAAAGAGAACTTTTGACTTCTCCCCTTTTACCAAACTTATTTTTCCCCAGTCTTTCTGTACCCACCTCACCATCATAAATGGTCTCACTAGTTGTCTATTTACTTGCGTCCAAGTCTAGGGATTAGCCTCCATTTCTTGTGTTCCCTCCATATTGTATCCCCAGTTTATGCACTGACCCTCCAAGCTTTGTAGTTAAAATATCTATTCTTTGAGTGCAACCTCCATCATTTGAGACATGATCATCTTTCATCTAAGCTGCTATGGCATAGCCTCTGATGGGTTCCCCTGATTTAACTCTTTCCCCCAATACAATATTCTCACAGAACCTCCCAAATGAGTTTTTAAATACAAAGCAGATTATGAGTCTTTCCTTGAAACCCTCTAGTGATTTCCTAAGCACCTTGTGAATAAATTTTAATTTTTCATTTCAACGCACCATGGCCTTCATGATTCAGTCCTCATTTATCTCTCAAATGTTTTCTCCTTCTGCTCTTGGTACTGCTCATTCCACCCATTCTGGCCTTCCTGCTGTTGCTCTTAAGCTCTGTTCGAACATTGAATTCAGGAATCTTTTCTTTTTCTTTTTTTTTTGTGTGTGTGTGCTAAAATTTACAATTCTACTCCTACTTCCAGCTTCCCCACCTGTGAAAAATTTACCTTTGGATCATACTATACTGATGACTCTCCTGTTTACCAATGATGTGTGATCTCATGCATATTACAGAAACACGCGTTATAGCACAGTGTATTGTACAGGTTATAATGCGCAGAAAATGGCAAACAAACAGGAATGATACATGCAAATTGTTATGGTAAGAAAGAATATTTTTTAGTTTTTAATTCTTATATTCTGTTTGATTATTTCACATACTATTTGCATGTATCTATGTATTTATTGTGTTAAAGAGAGAAACCAAAGTTAACAAGACCCCAAAATGAGGAATGAATATTTTTTGCAATAACCGAAATATATATGCAACATCAACATATCATGTATAGGTACATACACATGTGGAGACATATTGATAGAAGTTATACTTAGCATGAACTCACCTAACATTTCAGTGAAAATCTATAAAATGCAAATATTTATAATTCTTACATTTTCAGAAAAGTAGACATAAATGCACATGCTTTTGTATCTGACATCTTTTCATGGAACCAACAGAATACTCTGGGGAGAAAAATGGAGAGAGACAGAGACAGAGAGAGACACTCAGGAGGAGTAAAGAAGAAAGAAGGAAATAAATATCACTCTCTTTCCTTTATCTGAAGACAACTATGAAAATAATTGTCATATTTCCGTCATGTTTAATTCATTTGCTGTTTTTTCCCTCCCAGCTAAGCATACATTTTATTTGAATCTCTGTGTGTATCAATTGGTTATTTCTAATGACATTTCGGAACTGGAGATTTATTTCTGAGAAGCAAGCTCTGCCCACCACCAGCTGTTTCCATCAGTGCCATTTCTTTTTTGTGGTTTCCTCTTCACTTAATTGTTAGCATTCTTTCTTTAGAATTGGAACAAATTGGCTATTCCTGAAGGAAAGGCTTTTATCCTTTGGCTACAGGGCTTAATATTTCTCTTCAGAAATTAAAACAGTCTCTGTTCTCTTTTATATGCCTTAAGTAATTGATTATTTCATAAACAGTGAGGCAACATTCACAATTGTCAAATAAAAACATCAAAAAAATTTACACAAATATATCATTTTCTAATGAAGTTAAAGGTGATCATTAATAGTGGTTTCTTAGCCATTTGATAAGGGGTTAACTTTTCCTTAAAAATCTTTAAGTAGTTGAGAACTAGCCTCAAACCCCATCTGAGGATGGATGGTCTAAAAGAGATGTCTTCAGAGTCAAGCTTTGTGAACACAGCATAAGAAAACTCCCAAAGAAAATGACTTGACCCATCTTTTATTATCTATATAATTGATGGTGATAATGTGCAATTCCAATAATCTTTTTCTTATTTACGATATTGCAATCTTTACATTTTGCTGCAGAACAAACCATGCCATAATATAAAGGCTTAAAAAGACAGGTATTTATTATATCTTATGATCCTTTGACTTGAATATGTCTCCATCAGTCTTACGCAGACTTATTCACAGGGTAGCAGAGGGGATTTGTCCAAAGAAAGACCAAGCTCCATTACATAGACGCTGTTAAAGTCTCTCACATGTCAGGTTGGTAATGTCCAACTGACCAAAGCAAATCATATTTCCAAGCCCAGATTCAATGAAGAAGTTCTTGCACCTCTCAAGGGTGCAAGAATTTGTTTACATTTCAGCAGTCTATCACAGAAACCTAGAAAGAGAAGCTGGTCTTTCTTCTTCTCCTTCTCCTTCTCCTCCTCCTCCTCCCCCTCCCCCTCCCCCTCCCCCTCCCCCTCCTCCTCCCCCTCCTCCCCTCCTCCTCCTCCTCCTCCTCCTCCTCCTCCTCCTCCTCCTCCTCCTCCTCCTCCTCTCTTTTAACTGTAATTACACAGTTATACAAGTTCTTCCACCAATGTTATGTTTCCTCTTCCACTTTCCATCAAACCTTATATAGATCATCTAGGGAAGAAAAGCAGAGCCCTAGTGTACTCTACATTCTAACAACAGGGGTCACACTTTTTTGAACCCAGAACAGCTGCTTAACTTTGTACACTCTGTGCACCATGATCTGGGAGATTACATTCACACCATATTATTTGTAATTTTTTATTTTGAATTATTAGAGCAATAATTTCTTGGCAAACAATTGTTTCCTTTCTTTAGGAAGGGATTTTTTGTTTGTTTGTTTGTTTTAAATTTTCTCATTCTTACAAAAGTGAATTTTTGGCTTGCAACTTCTGCTGACAAGCCATTATTTCCCAAATGAAGAAAGACTTGTTATAACAAATGGCAAATAATTCCCCACCTTACATAGATTATCTGTAGCTCCTCATTTCTTCTACCTTGAAATGTTTGTCTTTTCCTGTTTTCAAAAGGACCAATTAATCTACTCTGAATTCTTGTAGATGGTGTTTACTCATATTCATATTTACAACCTTAAGTTTTCACAAATTTAAGTACTTTTTCCAGGCTCTTTGATTTCCCAAATCTGGAATTATTTCTCTCTAGACCCCATTTTCTTTGAAGTTCTTCATTTGATATTTTTTCTTTCCATTTAACTATATAAATTGTTTTCTTCCCTCTCTCAGGGGATCTCTGCTAATTCTTTTTACCATCGATTGCCAAAGACAACTATAATCCTGTATTGGTTCATTTCTATGTTAAACAAGGTTTTTCATTCTCTGAAACTGACATGAAAGATTTTAAAAGCTCTGCGAGCATCTATCATTTTATAGCTATAGCATATCTTAGAATTAGGTATGCTATTAGAATTAGTTGCAAAAAATAAGGTAATCGATAAGAAATAAAGACATATATATATATATAAAGATATATCTATATACATATATGTATATATATGGATTGATAGCAGTAACATTGCAAAAATAAAATGAAGCAAAAAATAAGAAATTAAAGACTTCTTATTTATATATTATATATATTTCTTATCTTATATATATTGTATCTATAACCTATAAAGATATATGGCCAGGCACAGTGGTGCATGTCTATAATCCCAGTGTCTTGGGAGGCTGAGACAGGAGGATCACTTTCAATGCCAGCTTCAGCAAAAGAGAGATGATAATCAACTCTATAAGACCCTGTCTCTAAATAAAAATAAAAAAAAATAGGTCTGGGATGTGGCTCAGGAGTAGAGTGCTCCTGAGTTCAACCCCTAGTACTTCCCCCACAAAAATATATAGATATATATGTTTACTATTGGCTTTCAAAGAGATTCAAGAATTCTAAAATTTCTATTTGAGAATGAGTGTACAAGAAATAAGGTCAGAAAAAGTTTAAACTTGTTACTCTCATCCTGAGAAGGTATTTCTTACAAATTTAAAATGCATTTACTTTTCAATAACAACTGACTCACCCTCCTTAAACTATTAAATTTGTCAGATGCATATGCATACACAAACCCACACATACACACACACTCTCACACACTCACACACACACACACACACACACACACAAAGATGTGTTTTATTTTTGCATTTGAAGAAGAAAATGTTAGATTTATCTTTCCCCAAAAATTTAATTTTTATCTCTGTTTATTTAAATCCTCTGAGAAAAGTTGAAAGATATATTTCCTCAGTCAAATTCAAAGTGGGGTGTTTTTAACCTTTCTGTACCTAAGGAAGGATTTTGATGGATATAAAGATCACTCAGTTGGAACTAGGGACACCAGGTCCTAACTGAGCTTGAAAGCCTGACTTCCCTTCTCTTGAAAGATAAAGGGTTTGGGCTAGTTGATTTGACACACTTAGACATGTACCACACTTTTCCCAGTTCTAGTCATCTAGACAGCTTTTCTATTATAACTTTTCTGTTCAATTTCCAACTCTTACCAGCAATACAAAAGAAAGATAAACATAACTAACAGAGGGCAACATAGATAGAGAAAACAATAATGCAGTGTATCTGTCAGTCACAATAATGCTGCATAACAGACTATACCAAAACTCAGTGCCTTTTTTTTTTCTTTTTTTTTTTTTTTTTTTTAGGTGACCTAGAGTAGTTCTGCCTCAAGTAATAGATCATCCAATCTCAACTTTAGGCTAAGGTTCTGAAGGAAGAGCTCATGTCTGCTCCAAGAGTATTAATCTGGGCTCACCTGAGATAAGGCAGCAGAAACCTCCTGGAACAAAATACAGACAATGAGCCCTGGCCAAACACCTAGGCCCACTTAAAGTATCTTCTCATGTCATATCTGTTGGCATCCCATTGACTGAAGTTGGCTAGAGCAAGCCTTTAAGGAATTGGTTGCAGGACCCCCCCACACATACTAAAACTCAGGAATGCTCAAGTCCCTTAAATAAAAAGGTGAAGTATTTGAGTATAACCTGTGCAAGTTCTCCTCCATGTTTTAAGTCAATTCTCAGTTATTCATGATACCTAATACCATGAAAATACTGTGTAAATAGTTGCAATGCTATATATTTTTGAGAATATGTCTATTTACAGAGAGTGTTTTTTTCCCTAATATCTTCTATTTGTGGTTGGCTAGAGCTGAGGGTACAGAACACTCAGATATGAAGAGACATCTGTGTCTCCACTGACATAACTGTCGCTGCAAATGGTGTTATTGTCATTTTGTAAGTTCAGAAACTGAGGCTGAGAAAGATTATATGATTTGTCCAAAGTTATAGGGCTAAGGTCATAGTGGACCAAGAATCTGGGTCACAACCCCTTCCCAATTCATAAAGAGCTTAAGAAGTCACAGGTTACAAAACACTAAGGACTATTGTGACTACTGTAATGATTAGATCCTAATATTAAATATGTGATAGGGTAGTACTTATTAATATCTTCTCTTTAGGTATTTAAATCCCTTCATTAGTGGAGAGCTGCTAAAAGCCCTACAGGATAATCCTGAAGTGCTATTATTCTTCTTTATACTTTCAGTTCCACCTGCTCTTATGTCTTTGAACTTTATTCCTATCAGATGATTAAATAATGATTAGCTTGTCTAGAAATAATTGATTTTGTTTTGTGGCTCCACTTGACCCCAAGTGACATGATGCAATTTTAGAATGCCACAGATGTTAAGTTGTGAAGCAGGGAATGTTATTTTTTAAAGCAGAGAAATATGATGATTCCATATTTACAACATAGTCCTAAAAATGAGGGGATATAAATTCTAAACTTTAATCTGCTATAAATCAACTATGTGATTCGGGGCTATGACATCTCATTTGACTCTGAATTGTCTAAGAAATAAAGTGAGATGATGATGGCAAAACGGACCAAGAGCTCTCGGGAAAGATACAGTTTTAGTGCGGTTTCACATTACTAATTAATTTACCATATCAATTCCCTGGTAGCTCATTCTAATATTCTGAGTTACACTGGCCAAGTATATTACAGTGATTTATTAGGAGTTTAATGGAATTATGCAGCATTACCAACACAGGTTTCATAACCAAAGCATTAAAAACTTCACATTGTTTACATTTTGTTTTGTTCCCCTGAAAACCCCTATTCAAAGACATCCTTTTTAGAGGTACTTCTACATCCCCCAAATGATAAATAACACAAAGTAGTTAAATAGATGCCACAAACAGCATTGGTCTTAAAAGAGAAGTCACCATCGGTCCCAAGGCAAAGTTCTCAAAACAGGGAAGAAGAAGATGAAGGGAAGATGCAGTTTCCATTTAATTTCCTTTCTCAGTATTTTCCTGCTGTTTTGTTTTTAATATCTCCCTTGGAGCAATGAGTCAAGTGTCTTCCATCAAAGGAGAGCAATAGTGATATACATTTTGCACATAGTAAAATCTGTACAATTTCATGGCTGCTGAAAAGGAAAATATTTTCTTTCTTTCTCTTTTCCCTGTGTTTCCTTAATGTAATAAAATAGCTTCCCTAGGAGGTCAAAGGATTCTGCTATTTCTCTTCCCTCGATTCTTAAGACTGTTGTAATTGCCTGTTTTGAAACTCTCGCTTTTTGTTTGGGGAAGTTTTAATGGATGGTTATTAACTGATGCCTAAAGGGGGCAAGTTATCTATATGTAAAAGTGGGGGAAGTTACAGAAAAGTAGCTATAAAGACTCCAAGCAATTCAAGAGAATGATTCTAATTGCTGTCTCAAAAACTCTCCCCTGCAGTTGGAGCCTTGGGCCTCCGAAGCTCATGTATCTCTTCAGTGACTCCCATGCCATTCCTTTTCCTGTTTGCTCTGTGCCACTTTGAGTTTTCCAGTTCCTTTCTCCTTTGAAATCTCAAAGGCTGTCCCCTGGAGGTCCCCCTGTCTGCTTCTGAACACTCACTGGACAGTCTGGGGCGACAGAATTCCCCTGCATTCCTTCCTGCACCGTGAATTGTGAAGGAAGGGGAAGAAGCTTTCACTTCAGCGCAGATCTTAACAGGAGAGTCAGGGAAGACCTGAGAGGAGAGCCAGCCCTGCCTTGCCTCTCCTGCGCACTCCCCTGCCATCTACTCAGAAAGAAATGCTCAGAGAATCAGGATCCAAGGAAAGTGGACTAAAAGTGTAAACAGCCATATGACCCTCCCCATTCCCCTTCTACAAAAATAACAATGAAAAATGTATTAATGACTTTTAAAGAACAGTATGACTGTATCGATATGACAAATTTAAGTGGATTTTGAATTTGACCCTATTCAAATTCAGATTGGTTTATATTTCTATAGAACACTCTATGGAATAGCCCAAATATTTTGTGAAACTGCTAGACAGTGAAATGTTTGGCAAGTTAAAAAATTAGGTCTCTGAGGGAAGGGTCAGAGAACTTACTCAGGGGTTTCTTGAAGAGATCAGTCTAATAACAATGACAAGACCATCCCCACAAACAGATCACTGTATTTCTTGATCTTTGGGAAATTTCTTTGGAATTCCAAAGTAAGAATAAAGTTGGCTTCCCATAATACTGGGGCAAGTTGATCATTAGATTTACTTAAATCCAAAGAAATAAATTATAACAAAAATGGAAAAATACAAGAGTTTCACATTAAATCAAGGCCACATTGATAGGTATGCACATATAATTATATTTCCAGGTCTGATACCTCAAACCTTAAGCCTTGGGGCAGATGTCTTTCCTCTGTCCAGCTAAGAGTGCCTCTATTTTCATAGTATTTTAAGACACAAATGAAGTTATTCACAGCATTTACCAATAGAGGATTTCACATAAAACTCCATACGTCTGGCTTCTCTTCAAAGACCTGCACAAGTATGCCCCAGAAAATAGAATCCCCTTCTTTTGGTGGTGGCTAGTGCACACTGGGTTTATGTGGTCACGTCCTCTCCACCCCCTGTCTCCCACCACACATGCACTTTAGCGTCTAACTCAGCTCTCTTCACTTGTTCCCTTGACGGCTGGGCTGCCGTGGCTCTTGTGTTTATCAGGCAGGCCTCTGTCCTGCCCCATGATGTTTTCTCAAGTGTTGGGCTCTATCTTTTCTCTGATCCCAAATCCAGTGGGCTCTGGCTCTGTGCCTCTCCTGGATGACAATGGCTTTTCCTGATATCCCTTCTCTGCCTCAGTCAGGGCTGGCTTCTTCTAATTGTGGATTCTGGAATGTCACCCTGACCTTGCCCCAGACTACTCCCAAGTCAGCTTGGAAGTCATTTAAATCAAATCATATAATAAAACAATTAGAATGCTGGTTTTGTGATGATATACATTGATGGTCTTAATACATACACTTACAGGAGTGTTTTCTCTCTTTTAATTGATTGACTGATTGATTGATTGCTGTACTGGGAAGGTAATCTACTACCTCACACTTGCCAGGCAAGCTCTCTACCACTGAGCTACAACCCCAGCTCTTTTAAGTTAAACAAGAGCATTTCCTTGTAAAAGAGAATATTTCCAAATCTATCAAACAACAGCATATTCAATGCAAAAATAAATTTCTGTTTCACAGGAGGGTGAAAAAAAAACAAAGCAAAACTAAACTTCATGTCTTGATTACTCAACAAGAGATTGTATTGATGACACAAATGTCCTGAGCTAGATAGTGATTATATTTAAGTGCCATAGAAGATTTTCTTGGAAGAGATTGCAATCACTATAAGTACTTAGCATTGCATTGCTTACATGAAAAGAAAGTGACTGTTCAGAGGAAAAGAAACCTCCTTAGTATAGATTAGTTTGTCTATTGTCCATTAACTATGAATGAAAGTTGAAATTCTGCTCATTGTGATTCAATGGTAGATTCTGGAGAAACAATAGTCCTTGTTTAAGGAAGTGTCTGGAAGATCGGCCAAGTTTTTCACTGGTGTGGTTACTTGTGAAGGTTATAGAAATTTGGGGATGGAGTTGGTTTGTTTTTTTATTTTTTTCCCTGTTACCACACTATAAATATGTTGTGATATTACATGTGTATATCTCCACACTCATACTCGGAGGCTCTCCAAATTTAACCATAGCAATAGCTATGTCTTATTTAGTTTTATATAATGTGGTTCTATGTAAGATCATACTTAAAAAGAAAATACTGGCATTGATAAGCAAAAATTTAGAATAACATGAATCTGTTCAAGGTCTCCTATTTTTCCACATGGGGAAATGACTAAGAGACATGTTGTTTTTTACAGTTACACTGTTGGTTACTGGCAGAACCAGGTCTAGAATATGAGGCTCACAACTCCTAGTCAAGTGTTTATTGTCATTTATGTGGCTTTTATTGAATGTTTGCTGTGTACACTTTGCCAAGCATGAATTATCTCAGCTTACAGTTCCACTAATCCTGTGAAGATAATATTATCCACTCAGTGGGAATGAATAATTCTAACACTCAGAATTTAACTCTCACTTAATCTGATTCTAATATCACTAACTGTACTCTTAACCATCTTTCTTCTCTGTCCTTAGAGCCATTTTTTTTCCAGGATGGTAGAATGAATGATAAGATCAATTTTTTTCTATATTTTTGTTTTTATACCCCAAATAACATATTTGATAATTATAAATTTATTAAATGCTCATTATTATTCTGAATTCTATTCCTAAGGGAGTATAATTATAACTAAATCCAGTTGACATCAGGGAAGTTCTTGCTTCTGAGTTTTCGAGGAGGTGGAAGAGGATTTGATGTGACTATTTAAATTCCTGGCATCAAATTTTACTCTTCAACATAGGTTGAAATTTAGGGGAAAAATATTTTATCCCTAAAATTTTTACTTAAGGTATAGAGGATACAAAATGCAGAATGATACAAAGAAACCATTGTGTTAGGTGGTGCACCATGTCAAAGTGTGAAGGATTTTGTCCATTTCTACTGGATTTATCCTCCACAAGCACATCATGAGACCAGTTGGTCCCTCTTTCCATCCAGGGCCACCATGGTTGTTTCTTCCTGTATACCCATCTCTTGCATTCTTCTTGGGGCTTGGTGTTTGTCAGGCTTTTTTTCTTGCTCCTCTTCCCATCTCATCATACCTGTTTTGCTCCTTTCTGTTTCTGCTTATATTCACCCTCCTTCATACTTTTGGACACCATGTCTGTGCTTGTAGCCTTCAGATTTCTATCTACACCCTGTATCGCTCCAATTGCTGACCTGATGGTTCCATTCCAATATTCCAACAACTCATGAATGTTTCTGGAATGTAATTTACCACACCCAGAATGTGCACCTCTCCAGTACTCTCTATGAGCTGGTGACTCTACCACTTTCCCATTGCTGAAGATAGACACCTAAGATTTACACTAGAATGCTGTCCTCCCTCTTACCCAGAGCACTTAACCAGTAGCTACACCTTGTCAAAGCCACCAGACTTTTTTTTTTTTTAATGCTCAAATTACTTTCTTTTTTTAACATTTCTTTTAAGGTCTCCTTGGGACATTTCTGTTTCCATTGTCTCTTGCCTGGGCTGAAATAGCTTTTCACCTGTTTGCTCTCTGACTCTTGAAACTGGTCTTCCACACTGCTGCCAAAGCGATCTTTCTAATATGTAAATCTATGTCTCTCTCCTAGTTCTCTAGTACTGCATCAAATAGAAGGAAAAGTCTCACATTCTTAACCCTGTTTCCAAGGCTATTATGAGTTCCACCTCCGGAGGCTCCTCTCTCACTCCTACTTACTGATCCATGTTGGATTTCTTACAGTTTGCTGAATGCACCCTGCTTCCCTATGCTTCTTTGTCTCCTCACATGCCACTGACATTTAAAATCATGGCCATGGTCTCCTGAAGTACTTATATTCTTTCATCAAATGCCAGTCCTGATACCTTTCTTGACATTGATTTATCGTGTAGTTTAATCAGATAGTTGTTCCCATTTTTCCCTCTGTGTCTTACAAGGGCTTGCATTCTGTACATACTTCAGTTTAATTTACTGGATCATGCAATGAAGACATCCATTTACCTAAATGGCTAGGAGTTTCTTAGACCTATTTTGAATCCATTTCTTTATTCCTAACAGCTCCTGCGATACCTTTCATATTGTACATCTTAAATGATGTTTGTGGAATGCATGTAAATAAATTAATGGGCTATGGTAGGCACTTTAACATATGTAACATTTTTTTTATGCTTTCATTTATAGAGATCTATGAACTCTACATGAGTGCAATATCATGAATCTATAGATAATGAAATGCTCAGAGAAAGTTAGCAACTTATAAAGGGATTCAGGTACTAAATAGCCAATTATTTGTCACTATGTTTATTTTTTTTCCTTACTGTATCAAACAGATATTGACATGTATGAACTTAGGGAAGTTACTTGGTCTAATTTTGCTCTATTTTTCTCATTTGTAAAAATGAGTTAACAATATGTACCTCTCACTAGTGTGATGATCCTATGAATTATTTTATCTAATGCATGAAGGACAGACCTGACACATATCAAATACTTGACTGAGTTAATTGTCATCTTTATTATTAAGATCATTATCAATAGAGAAGATAGAAGAGACCGGAATCCCTGGATAAGTTCTCTCATTGTTATTCAACATATTTTATCCAAAACATGAGATGTCTGTTGTTGTCCAAACTTTTTTTCCTAGGAAGCTACCAACTATCCAGTCTTTGGGAATCTAAAGAAGTTGAAAAAGAAATGTGCCCTTATTTTCATGGTAACTCCTGATATCACTGCTTTTTCTATGAGCTTTTTAGCTCAGAGCATCAACCAGATGTCCAGAGAAGTCCAGTGACCAGTGTCTTAAATCTCCACTTAAGCTTTTAGTGTTATTAATTCTGGGAATTCCTGGGATATCTATATTCAGGGTGAAATAAAGCAAAAGTCTAAGATCCCTGTTCTGTGGATCTACAAATTTCTCTGATGCATGAAAATGTTTTTGGATATCTTCAACAAGCACTTCAAATCACATTTGAAGAAAGTGAACACCAAAAAGAGACTAGAAAGAAAAGTCATTTATAACACATGTCCTGTCTTGTAAAAGGACCTTGATATTCCATAAAAGCGGGTTCTAGGTACTGAGAATTTTGTGCACTCAAATCAGAGAAAAGGGGCTTTGAGTTAAAGAAAATGAAGGAGCAAAGAGGATTGGGGAGGAGTAGAAGAAACAAGGAAATAGGAATAAAAGGGACTAAAAATGATGATTCCATTTAAGGTGATCCTTTAATACTCATGTCCCAAGGGATCACAAGAGTTACCCAGAGACTTGGTGTTATTATTCAGCAAACATTTAGAATTAACACTATCCTTATTGATGAAATTCTCCCTGGAGTTGTTTGCATACACCTTGATGTTGATGTTCTAAGAAGCTATTATATCCTTGTATGTATTAGATTGCAGAACAACTAAATTAGAGTTGCTCTTGAATTTTGATTCAGTCAAACAGGCACTTTGTGTTAGGTGCTACAGTCCTAAGGGTTGTTCTCCCAGCTCAATGGAAGTTCCTGGAGCTTGGATAAAGAGGTAGCCAGTGTGAGCTGTCCACTGAGATATTTGTTTTATTAATTCAGTGTTATGCAGTGAAATAGCAGCCAATAACAGTTCCCAACTTAAGCATGTTTCCAAATGCCAAGTAACAAAAGGAAAAGTATCCTCTGCACCCAATAATACTTAGGAGTATACTAAGTTTCTGGAAAACTGGTTGGTCAAAAACAGTGAATGACAATTGTCACCCAGCTCCAAAACTGTAATTTTCTTTTGTCCATAGCTGGTGGGTTTAAGAATTCAGAGAAGTTAGGGGAAAAAAAATAGAGAATTAGCCTCTCCTGGTTCTTCTTCCCTTGGGAACCTACCTCTCTGCCAGATGAAGAAATAGATCTTTATAACTCTATTGTATAAAATACAACCAAATGCCTGCCCAGGAGACATCCTAGAAACCACTGCAGCCATTCCAGTAGGCAAGGAGGCATCTGTCTGTGTCTGTGTTGGAGCCTCATTGGTACCTGGTATTGCTATGTACTGTTGTGCCATTCTCATGAGAAAAAGGGGAAAAGATAGGACATGCAATATTTCAGCACAAAAGAGAACAGTTTACACATTTAACTCAGAGGAGTTGATTCATTACAAAATTGCTCCTTTGCAAGATTATATGTTTGAAAAAATGAATCTTTCTACCTAGGGAACGGCCCTCTAATGTAAGTTTTATGAGAATTAATGTTTAAATTCCATTAAGTACCACTATAATTAATTAGTATTCTAGATACTAGCCCACTGTTGCCTTCTAGAGTACAGTCTAGGGGAGAAAACATATATTGGAAAAGTAAACAGAAAAATAAATATTTACTTAGGATTCTGGTAAGTTTTCTCACTGGGCAGAGGACAGTCCTGCCACAAGAGAGATTAGTAAGAGTTGCTTACATTGTTCTTATTGGTCTGCCAACTCCTCTTTAAGCAGATGGTTTAGCTGAGTCCTAAAAAACTGAGAAAGTGAAACCATTGGGAGAATAAGGGAAAGAGAAGAGACTATGCCTAGATCTTACCATCTGAAAAGCTTAGTGGGGAACTGAGAGAAGTCCACTGTGCCCAGAAGGTAATAACTAAGAAGAAGGGAGATAGGCAACATGGCGTTCAGGAAGGAGACCAGGCTCTATCATGTGGGACTTTAAGAACACTATGACTATAATGAAGGCTAAAAGCAAAGGAATTAAAATATCTAATTGCCATTCTGAAATATATTTTTAACTACTCTTTGGTGAATAAATTGCTGTAAAGATAAGGGGCAAAGTAGCAGAGCATTCACCATTCTGTGGTTGATTACAAATAACACAGTGATGGCTTAGGCTAGGGTGATGTCCACTGAGATACAGAAAAATGAACAGATTCAACATGCATTTTTAGGGGAAAAATTGAGAGCTATATATACTGCTGATTTGTATGGGAGGGATGCCGGGCTGTAGGATATCTCACGAATGCCTGCCCAGCTTATGGTCTGAGCTCCTGGTTCAATGGTCTGATCGGGTCAGAGTAAAGACATCAATTACACCTTCAATATCTTGAATATATTTATTCATATCTCCCTCCTCTCTCCTCTTCCCTTTCTGTACCATGTTTCTCTAAATCCCTTCTATCTTTTCAGATTTAATTTATTCAACAAACTTATATGGAGCAATAATAAAAATAATGATGAGCTTTAAAATTTTGACTGCTTCTAACAATATACATGCCCAATTCAAAACAAAAGTCTTATAGGAGAGATCCTACCTTACAGATAAAAGATGTGGAGGCACAAATTGTCAGCAACCTGTGTAAGATGATACAGCTATGTAGCAGTTGCTGGGAACATCAAGATTTTGCCTTCATAGAGTCTAATGAAGGTGGCAGACTTATAAACAAATAGATACAATGCATTGGCAAAAGTTTCTATAGTAATAGTATCAATAACCTTTTATATACACACAGAGGGGTGCCTGACCTAGTCCTTAGCCCATTTTGTTGCTGCAACAAAATAGTATACACTAGGGAATTTATAAACCTATAAAGAGCAGAAATGTATTTTTCACATTTCTGGAGGCTGGGAAGTCCAAAGTCAAGGTGCCAACAACTGTGTAGTCTAACAAGTGCTTTTTCTCTGCTTCCAAAGTGAACTTATTGCATCCTCCAGAGGAGAGGAACATATGGTAGAAGGGGGAAGGGCAAAGAGCCTAATGCTACATGAAGCCACTTCAACAAGGAACTTGATTTCCCTCCGGAAAGAAGGAGCCTTCATGACCTAATAACCTCTTAAGACCCCACCCCTTAATAGTATCACATTGTCCATAAAGTTTCAATACCTGAATTTTGAAGAAGACACATTCAACGCACGATAGCAGAGATAGTCAAGAAGACTTCCAGGGAAAGATGATACCTGAGCTGCACTTGGAAACATAGGTAAAAATGATGCAGGTGGTATTAATGGGACATTAAATTATTTTCAGGCAAAGACATGCATATGGGAGAGATGCCATGTGGTGGGACAAGAGGAGGGATAAATAATGAAATAATATGAGAAAGGTGAGTTAAGGATAAATATAGCTGTAGAGCTAGATTCTGTAGATGTAGTGTAGAATTGGCCCTCAGGGATACACTTAAATTTTTATTTCAAATGTCTCTCTCTCATGGCAGTATACTGAGTGGATGAATTGGGGTGGAGTCAAGTCAGAAGTTTAAAAATCCACTTTTAAATCTTTCATATCCCCAGTTTTCTTTTTTTAATTGATGCATATTATTTATACAGACTAATAGGCTTCATGTTGCATATTCTCATGTATGTAAAAACATAATTTGATAAACTGAAGTAAAAACAGACATAGAGCAATGGTATTGGAAATGAGAAAATAATATGAATGTGAAGATTAAATGAGAAAGGACATATAAAGTGCTTAGCACAAAGTTTGGCATAAATATTTTTATAAGAAATATTATTGTTTCAGGTATTTGTTGCTGCTTAATAACTCATTGTGAAGTTTAGTGGTTTAAAACCACAAAGATTTCTACTAATTCTGTGAATTTGGTATGCTGTGCACAGTGTTTTATCTATTTTTTATTACAAGTAAATTTTATTTAATTGGTCAAATTAACAACTGTATCATTCAAGTAGTTGAATTCAGTTGGAATAGACTGTGGCAAGAACAGGAGGAATGTCTTCTCTTTCCCCAAGACCTTTCTTTCATGAACTCTAGTTATTCAGTCTGGAGAACATGACAACTGCACTCTAAGAGAGAGAAATTAGAAGCTTCCAGTTCTCTTAATACCTGTCGTTGGAAGACCTACAACCACACCTCTTTTTCTTTGTAATTTGTCAAGGCCCGTCACAAGGCCAGCCCAAATTCAAAGACAAGAGAATTAGTAACCAACCACTCTTGATGTGAGGAGTCACATGCAGGTACAGGGATGAAAGTAATTGTGGATGACCATATTTGGGGACTGTACCACAGTTATCAAGATTGTCTAATATCAGTTTAATTCTTGAAATAGTAGTCTGTTTTTAACTTTTGTTGTTGCTTTTCTCTGGCTTTGAAATCCTCCTTTCTATGTCACATGGTGTCTTAGTGTTTAATCTTTCCCTGAACCCTTGTTTTAGTTTCTTTCCTCCTTAATTTCATAGATGATATAATAGTTACCAGAAGTGTAATTCATTTTCCTGAGGTAAATGTTTTCAAAATTATGCTCTTTGTTTATCTTCTGCATTCTTTCTTTTTCTATTTCCTTTTTAATTGACAGATGTTTTCAAATATACCAGTATATGCATGTATATGCCTATAAGCCCCATGCTTATTTTTCTTGACTGAGCCTTGAGAATATCAGGTCTACAAAGTCTACTGAAATGTACAAAAAGAAGTTGGTTAGATTCACCCTGAGACCTAGGCAACTTGAGTTTTCTGTATCTATCTGGGCTCCATTAATTTTGAGGTTGAAGATTATATGCTAAAAAGGCAACCACAATCCTAGCACAGAAATACTTTCTCTGTATGTTTTTTGTCTTTCTCTTTTGTGAACAATGCATCTGGTTTTTGTGTCCACCTGATATTAACTCTGGAAAGACTCTGTGGTTCTTATTACCAATAACTAAAGTGTATTCCTGATAGCCAATTCTATACTACATCTACCTGGTTCTTACAATTCCAGATAGTCCCCAGACTCATTGGAGGAGTAATTGTTCCATTAATTCACAGAACCCTCCCAATTTGGTGTTGTATGTTGGATAAAAGTCATGGAGAAAAAAAAAAAACTCAATCTCTGTCTCTTCAGTGATGCCTTAAGATACAACTTATTATCTGAACTATGATACATTGTAGGATAAAGGGACATTGATAATATAGTAATCATAATAATAATAAATAAGACAGCAAACTAGGACTTTCTTGGAAAAAGGGGTTATAGGGCCACCCAAATGACATCACGCCTGGAGCCATGGAAACCAATGGGTTTCTTGCTCCCTGTCTCTCCCATGGCCAGCCCTCCATCTTCAGATTGTAGTCCTACAGACAGGCAGGGCATAATTCCACAGTGATATTCTCAGTGGAAACCACACTGTAAAAAAAAAAAAAAAGACAGTTAAAGTAGACTCAGGCCTTTTCTTCTCCCTTCATACTGATATTGAACCATGATAAGGGAAAGCATCCAAGCTGGATACCTGAGTTGATTCTAATCTCTTCAGGTTTTAAAGATACTGAATATCTTATATTTTCTCCTTCCAACATTCTGTGACATACCCCTGGGTGGGAAAGTTGATCCTACTTTTAATTGCTCAAATGACAAATCTATAGCAGATAGCTCAGCATGTGAAAAATTCTAGTGGAGTTACTGTATGACTCTACACCTTGAAAAATCACTGTACCTGTTAATAGCAGGCAACTTTTCCCATCCCCAACATGTATACAATGAGAACCACAGTCCTCTTTGATGTAATAGTAAGGTATGTTATAAGAGGTCCCTGGTAGTTTTTGCTAGGACCAAAGAGATAAACTCTAAGGAAGGAATTTTTCCTTTTAATTTTATATGGCACAAATGACATCTGAATAAATTCATTTTTTTTTGTTTGAAGCCAGATGGCCCAATGGGCCAAGTCACAACAGGGAGAAAATTTATGAATTTGATCATCAATGCACATTTGGTTCTTATAATCACTGCACATAAAATAATTCACTTGGAAACATTACTCATTTTTATCAAAGGGCCACACAAGAGTTTTATTGTGCCTCTTATTTTTTAGACTGACTGCTATTGTAAATGAAGTTTTACTACTTTTTAATCACCTTACCTTGGCAAGTTGCTATTCAATTTTCCTTGGCAAAATAAAATAACAGTCAAAAATGATTAATTCATTGATGGGTAGATGGAGGGTTAGGTAAGGGAATAGATAAGTGATTAAGCAAGAACAATAAAATCCTGGTAGTAGAATTTAGATGATGGGCATAAGGGGATCCCTTGTAAAATTCTTCCAACTTTTCTGCATGTTTGAAAATGTACATAATAAAATACTGAGAAATGATTACTCATTGTTTTCAATTAAAAGTCATGTAAGGAAGAAAGGGAATTTGTATTATGTTATTCTTTCTCTGACCCCAAAAGAGTCACTTAAAGTGGTTGGGACAAAAGTTCCAGACACAGAAACATGATACTATGAAACTCTTGCACCTGCCATATTCCATGCAGTCTAGGTGGACACATGGCAGCTGGGTACTGACTTTGTCCTGTTGGTCCCCTTGGAAGGTACAGATTCTCTCTCCCCTCAACAAGGAGTGCCATGATCTTGAAAAAAAATATCTAAAGGTCTGTGCATAGAGTTATAAAATCTCAGGTTTCTTGTAGAGGAGGGGAAAAACTCTATTGAGGCAAAGTGAACAGAGAAAAAGGGTGAGTTTGAGGTGCTGAGGAGGGAATTAGGAAGCTGAATAATTTCTATGTTCTATAACTAAATCTTTGAGTTAAGGGGTTCTTCCTGGGGGAATGGATAGGCAGAAGAGATAGGAAGCAGGAGTGCTGGATCAGAGAACAGAGAGGCCCAACCTAAAGAGTTTTAGTTGTGTACTTCAGTGATGCAGGTCCACAGGTGTCAGACACACCTGAGTAGCAGCTGCAGATATTCTATCACACCAATCCCACTGCACTGGCCCTTCATTCCTGTCCTCTTTTGAAGAAAATAGAAACCCTATTACAAAATGAATATGATGGGGCCTATCCAAAAGATAAAAAGAGGAAATAAAGAATGCAAACAAAATTAAAGAATATTAGTATAAAGCTCATGAAAATCACCCATCACAGTAATAATATGTGAAAAGATGCAGGAATATTTTATAAAATACTTTTTCATGTTCTCCAAGAGTTTCAGTTAGCATGTTTTACCACAAATAAGAGCTCAGATGAAAAGTAATATCCTATCAAACATGAAAGCGTTAGAACTAAGTGACATTAAACATAAGGAGTATGAGTTGGACTAGCGTCAGATAAAGACCAGGGAGATAAGTTTGAAATATCTAAACAACACAGAAGGAAAAAGAGTGAAGTCAAATAATTCTAGATTTGATGATAGACATGAAGACAGTCAAAAGATACCCCATGTTCATAAAACGGATGTTGCTGAGAACAAGTAAAAGAGAGGAAAAAATGTATCTAAAGGTAGAAAAAGAAAATATAAATTGAAAAGAAGAGGATCCTAATTTGAAAGATAAAAAAGAGACAAAATATGTGCCAGGAAAAATGACAAGAACTTTCAAGGCATTATAATATGTTACTGAAGGGGAAGAATAAATAAACAAACTGCATTTCTATACAAGCAGAAACAGCTAGTGAGAGTAATGATTTCAGCAATGACCATAAATTGTGGCATTTCTCATGTAATGCTTAATGTAATGTCTAATATCCAGAGATGGTTGGTCAACATCCACAACATTGAAGGGAAAAAAAAATATGATGGAAAAAGATACTGCTCCCCATTGTCCTTCAGGAACTAAGAGAACTTAAACAACTTTTTTTTTTTTTAAGTAGTCATTTTTTAATTCTCCTAACATGGCATAGAAATGATTTTGATGTTAATTCTCTGTACTTTTCATCCCCATGAGCAGCTCACTTGTGCATGGCCAGTTTCTTAGACTGGGCGACCATCTGTGTCAGCCATTAAGAGGGTAAAATCATTGGAGTGATCATTTTTTTTTTTTTAATTTCTAGTAGCACAGGCAAACCAATTGACTAAAATCTTAGAAAACACCTGGAAATTTTATGAGAAATGCCACAATTTATGGTCATTGCTGAAATCATTATGGGTCATTGTTGTTGTTTTTTGTAAATTTTAAGGCTGATTCCAAATCCCTAGAACCCCAAGTGTTACTCTTCCTAAGAGCAGATCTGCGGCTCGTGAGAGTTAGTCAGGAGGCATCCTCAGTATTTCCCCTTATGAAGAGTTGGTGTTTCAAGGGTGATTCAAATATTTGTAAATTATATTACATTTTTACAAGATGACCTTCTCACCAATATATTTTTATAATTCTGATGTTAGTGTATTTGCTTTGTGTTGTTAAGATAGAAAAATATATTACTGGGAGGTAATTACCTTAAAGCTATTTAATTATTGATTTCTTTAACATAGCAGCTTGACATTTTGCAGATATAATGAAGGAAAAGATATGCATTAACAGAATGAGAATGGAATAAATGCACATTTTAAAGGAAGACATAATCCATTTTAATAGATATATAGTAATTATACAGGAAGTGTGACTGTGTTTTCTTCATAAATGACATTAGCTATTCAAATTAAAATGACAGAACTATAATATGTAAGAATATTATGAGAGTATTTAGAACCCTAGCTTTGGCATAAGGATATGTGAAAATTTTATGTTTACCAATATCTTTTTTTGTAGTCCCTTTCTTCATTACATTTTATCAAAAGCACACTTTATTTTGAAGTATTTACATTGGCTTGTGCTTCATTATTCACCTACAAAAACATTTTGGCTTTGCATATTTGTCTAATAGCTGTAAATAAATGCAGCTACTTCTCCCCTGAGAGAGAGAGCAACTATGCATTTTAGACTGAATGAAAAACATCAGCTCAGGGCTTGCAGAGTTCTTAGCCTTGCTGAGTCCTTGCTTTTCATTCCTAGTTTATCTGTCTTTCTGATTTTTAGCCACAGTGAACATGCATCTTACTACATGGTAATGAGCCCTTAAAATGACAAAAAGAAGTGCTTACACATCCAGAGCAGTGTTCCAGCCTAAAGAATAGCCTTTGGTGAAAACATGTTTTGAACAGTATTTTGGACTCACAAGAACAATGCCTCATTTAATTACAGAGGCACGTGATTTTTGACATAAAATTGTATGACCAAGGTGGTCAACCACATATGAAGTAAACTGTGTTTGAAATAATAGTCAGCCACTGTTCGTATTTACATTATAACATGAACTCAAAGAGAAGGATTTGTCCCATTTAGATAATTCAAAGAATATAATTAAGATTCTAAACACAGCTCTCAAATTGAAGTTTCAGGAATATCCTGGATCATAAACAAATAAATAAAAA
This sequence comes from Marmota monax, assembly GCF_021218885.2. Lineage (NCBI taxonomy): Eukaryota > Metazoa > Chordata > Mammalia > Rodentia > Sciuridae > Marmota > Marmota monax. Next base: position 1,750,609 of record NW_026692254.1, read on the forward strand.
ACTATTGAGCATTTATAAAAAAAAATTGAAAATAGAAAAACTGAAAAATATATCTACGGATGAACAGAAAATGATGGCAAAGATAAAATGAAAAAATGGAAAAATATTTTTAAATTGATTGATAACTGTCAAGTACTTTAAATATAAAGAAGGGAGAAAACACAAAAGCACAGAACTTAAAATGGCATAAAGGAAATGAGTTGTGTTGGAAATTAAAAGAATATTAAAATAGTACTTTATAAATCTCTACAAAAATGCATTTAATAATTCTTAAGCACTTAGGAACCAAAAAGTTAATAAAAGTAATCCCAGAGAATAGATAAAAATCAAGTTGATGAGTAATTATGAAAATTCTTTTTAAATTATTAAAAAGCTATAGCAAAAATAAATTTCCAGACTTGTTTTTTTTTAATTCTAAACTTTCAAAAATAAACAAATTAAAAAAAAACTTAAATAGAAAAAGAAAACAGAAAAATAATTCAAAGTTTCAAATTATTTATAGAAATATAACATTGCATCTAAATAGAAATATACTAGATGACAAAATATAATATTCTTACTATATTCTTATTTATATAATCATACTTATTAATATTGAAACTAAATATTAAACTTTTACAATCAGAATAGTAATATATTAAAAGAATTTTATGTCTTAACCAAGAATATTTATTTCTCAAATAATCAGCACTGAGTTTAATAGTAATACATTAGAAATTTTCTATTCATATTAAGAACAAGATGGTAAATGCCTAATATCCCTATCATTAACTTTATTGTAGAAAGAGCACTTGTAATTCAATTAGAGAAATGAAAGCTAAAGGTATAAATATAAGTAAGGAGGAGAGAAAAATTATAATCGATTGTCCATTGACCTGGCCATTTCTGGAATTTCCTTTTTTGTAATTCCTATAGAATTAACATTCTATTCTGAATGGTAACAAATCTTAGTTGATTTATTTCATTGGGTAATATAAAAAAGTGGTTATGTTTGTCTAAACAAAACGAAGCTGATAAACGCTGATTAACCAGAGTCAGCTATTGATCCATGAAAACAACTTATTTGCTAGGGAGTTCAACAGAATCAACTGAAAAGTTTATGAAACAATTAATATGTAAATGCAATCAGAAATAAATTCATCAGCTTCAGTTCTTCATCTTTTCTCTCTAGACAGTTTAACTATGCATAAAATAGATGGTTCAATGTGTTTGTATGAGTTTTATGTATTTTATTATTATTTCTACTCTACCTGTTATTACCCTATTTTTAATTTTTTAGATCTATATTGGTATATTGCCTATTCCTTTTTACTATGCTTTACCTTTTTAAAAAGTCTTAGATTTATTAATTATTTCTATTCTTCTCTTTATTTCTAATTAAATTTTTTTTTCTAGTGACCTTTCTTTTGATTTGCATAGATACAGGCTCAGTTGTTCTAAATTCTTAGCATGGCTCCTCAATGGTCTCCATTGATCAGGACATGTGGGATTTCTATAGAATTAACTTCCTATTTATGAAATATTCTAAATGGTAACAAATTTTAATTTATTTATTTTCATTGTGTAATATAAGAAAGTGATTATGTTTAAGAACAGAAAAGCTTAGGGCTGGGGTTGTGGTAGAGCACTCACCTAGCATGCATGAGGCACTGGGTTCCATCCTCAGCACCACATAAAAATAAAATAAAGGTATTGTGTTCACCTACAACTAAAAAATATGTAAAAAAAAAAAAAGCTTAGCTTATATACACTGGTTGGTGAAAGTCGGCCATATTAATATATATCAAAAAATCATGTATTATTATGAAGTAAATGGGACATATTTCTCATGGTAATTAAATATCTATCCGTATATTCAAAACAAGTTCTTTTTAATAATTATTGTATTAATTATACAAATTTATAAATTTGTACATGTATTAAAAAATGTGGTTCAATACATATACAGAGTTGTATAATGATGAAATCAGAGTGTTACAGCTGTTTACTGTGAGGAGTCCTTGTTTCCCTAATGTTGAGGTATAATACCAGAGAAGCACAAGGAGGCAAGTGTAGAGTGGAAAGTGGAAGGCTTTATTAAAGGATAGCAGCAAAGACTTCTCCCCAGAGGAATCCATGGAAAGGGGAGGTCTTCTCCCTTTTATATCGAAAGTCTTCTTTTGTCCTCCCACATTCTTGTCCTTTATTTCCCTCAATCTTGCATGTGATGGGGGATGCAGGTGAGAAGGCCAATAGGTGGGAAACAAGTGGACTATGGGGTGGGAGGAGTGATCTGAGCAGGAATGGCCTAGAGTGATTTGATTAGCATCTCCCAGTTTTGCTGGGAGCTACTTCTTTTTTTATTATTATTATTAGTTGTTCAAAACATTACATAGCTCTTGACATATCATATTTCATACATTTGATTCAAGTGGATTATGAACTCCCATTTTTACCCCGTATACAGATTGCAGAATCACATCGGTTACACATCCACATTTTTACATACTGCCATACTAGTGAATGTTGTATTCTGCTGCCTTTCCTATCCCCTACTATCCCTCCTCCCCTCCCCTCTCTTCCCATCTTCTCTCTCTACCCCCTCTACTGTAATTCATTTCTCTCTCTTGTTTTTTTCCCTTTCCCCTTACTTCCTCTTATATGTAATTTTGTATAACAATGAGGGTCTCCTTCCATTTCCATGCAATCTCCCTTCTCTCTCCCTTTCCCTCCCACCTCTCGTACCCGTTTAATGTTAATCTTCTCATGCTCTTCCTCCCTGCTCTGTTCTTAGTTGCTCTCTTTATATCAAAGAAGACATTTGGCATTTGTTTTTTAGGGATTGGCTAGCTTCACTTAGCATAATCTGCTCTTGACTCATTAGACCCAATTTACCTATCTACACTAACTACCTATCTTTAAATCTGGCTTCAAGAGTAGCTAACATTTGTACTTAAACATCTTTCTAAAATTTTATTAATACTTTATTAAAATTTTATTAATAAGTAAAATTATTAATGCAATAATTGTAAATATATATGGGATATAGTGTGATATATTATATACTAATCAAATCAAGGTAATCAAACTTTAGTCTCCTTATCATTATGTTGTGTCTGAAGCCTTCAAGCTCTTTAATTCTAGCTATGCATTGAATAATTGTGAACTATAGTCCAGCCCACTGTTCTATAGAATACTAGAACTCATTACTTCTGTGTTAAAAAAAAAAAAATCTTAACAAAGTCTGTTCATGTCTCTTTTCAGTAGTTAACATTCATTTAGATGTGTAAGCATTTTCTCTTTATGATTGTGTTATTGCAGGGATCAGAGAAGCAGATAAACACACATGGAGAATATAAAAATTAGTAGCTTTGTATGCAAACAACAACAACAAAAAAACAGTTGGAAGGTATAATGGGAGAGAAAAAAAATTTCATAATAGAAACCAAAATGTAACATACCTAATATTAAATTTAACCAAAAACATGACGGACCAAATGTAGAAACTTAAAACTCTAATGTTAACATTAAAGACTAGTAAAATTAGAGATGCATATAGCATTCTATAAAAAAAACAAACAATATTCTACACTAACAAAACTCAATTTATTCAGCTATAAATTTAATGTGTTAACACTCCTTCCCAGTTCATTTTTATACTTGACAAAATAAGACCAAGTTCACCATGAAAAATGTCTCCAAATTTTTCAAAAAGAAGTACAAAGGAGGTAGAAGTGATACCACCAGCTATCAGTGAGGAGTTCGGCGTCCTCCAATATTGAAATTTGAACACTAGAGAAGCAGCGGAGACAATCATAGAAAGCAAGTTTTATTTCAAGATAGTAACACAGACTTCTCCAGGGAGGGAGAAAGGGACTATAGCTGGTATCCTGGTAACCCAAAAAGTGAGAGCATTCTGCACCTTTTATACATTTTAGACTTTCTTTGTTCTCCTGCTCCCTTCCCCCTAATCTCTCTCCTTCCTGCCAGGTGAGTAGGCCCAGGAGCTGCCAGTGAGATGGCCAAAAGGTGAGAAACTGGTGGCTGGAAGGGCCAAGGTGGAGTGATCAGGGCAGAAAGGAAGTGGGGCAGGAAGTGAGCAGCAGCCCAGGGGGCATTAATTAAGCAGCCCCCAGTCTGCTCAGAGGTGCTTCCTTAACAACCTGGGAGGGGCAGTATAGGCAGGTAACCTTGGTAATCAAAGAGCTCTGGAGGCATTAACATTCCAGTCTTCCAGGGGCTGTTTCCAACTTCACCAACCCAAATTGTCCTCCATTTTCTAGATTTCACCTGATTACCTATCTGCACTGACTGCCTATCAGTGCAGATAGCTTCAGAAGTAGCACTATCCAATATAAAAGGGCCAATAACACTGAACTAAAAGAGCTTGGCTCTATGAACCAATAGATTTTTAGGAAACAGGCCCCAATATTCAGACCCAATGCCATTCTACCCATTGTAAAAAGAGAAATTATTCACTAAGCAATGTTGGTACAGGAGACTTAACTATGAAAAACTCAACTCTGGTCTCATTTCTTTTACCAAACTAAATTATACTACAGCAATGTGAGGACACACATAAGTAAACTCATTTAGAGTTTTGGAATTGGTAGAAGGTCTCCATTAAGAACAAAATCCACAGAATACAAAAAGGAAAACATTGAAAAATCTACAAAGTTATGACAAAATTTTTAAAAAGTAATAAAAAAATTCAGTAAAAAGCGAGTGATTGAGGCCAATTTTCTTTTTTTTGGTCTGTTTTAAAATTTATATTTGACAGTGAAATGCATTACAATTCTTATTACACGCTTAGAGCACAATTTTTCATATTTCTGGTTGTATACAAAGTGTATTCACACCAGTTCGTGTCTTCATACATGTACTTTGGATAATAATGTTCATCACGTTCCACCATCATTAGTAACTCCAAGCCCCCTCCCTTCCCCTCTGACCCTGCTGCCTTATGTAGAGTTCCTCTATTCCTCCTAGGCTCCCTCTCTATCTTACAATGAATCAGCCTCCTTATATCAAAGAAAACATTCAGCATTTGGTTGGGGAATTGGCTAACTTCACTTAGCATTAAAAAAAATCATATAAACTAGTAAAGACAAAATACACTTAAAGAGATAATTGACAAGTCCCTGAAAGATATACAAATCACCATTAAAAATATAAGAAAATGGCCATGTCCATCCTCATAATTAAAGAGTCAAACAAAAACAGAATGCCTTGTTTCAATTAATCAGATTGAAAATGTTTTAAAAATAGGTTAAGCTTTATAATATTCAGTATCAATGAGATCCAAAAATATAAGTTTCATTAATACATTGTTGCTTGGGACATATGTATAATATATATATGTATATATATATGTATAAAATATATACCTCTGCTGGGAATTTATTCAATAACATACACATATTTTCCAAGATGTACTGTAAGAATGTTCACCATAAAATAAACAAACTGAAAATACCCAAAATGGTCACATAAGAGAACTGGTTGAAGTGTTAAGGCATATGGTATTATCCAATGGAAGGTTATATAGTCTTTGAAAACATGTAGTATGTCTTTAGCTATAAAAAGACCACAAGGTAAAGGGCTGTAAAACATTAAAGCAACAATCACAGGTGCATATAATATGATTCCTTTGGTATAATGAAAAGACTGATTGTGCATATGCATGTTTATGAGTAAAATGTATCTAGAAAGTCATAAGGAATATAACTATGGTCGCTTTCATGTAGAACAGTGGCCCTCAAAAATCACTGTGCGTCAGAATCACCAGGAGGATTTGTTAACCCCAAGTTATTGGACCTCACCTGCAGAGATTCCCACTCTGAGTTATTATTAGAGGTAAAGCCTAATAATTTGCATTTCTAAAACTTTCCCTGGTGATGCTGCTGCTGCTGCTGGTTCAGGTGTGAGGACTATTGTTATATAGAGAATCTAGATTCTTACTTACTATCTCCCTGCTCCTTTTTTTTTTTTCATTCATATGAACCCCCTCTCCTACTTTATTTCTCTTTTAAGATTCAAAAACAACAATCTGAGTCATTATGCTCTGGGGAATTTTATCTTTCTTTCTTATAACTTATCCTATTAAAAAGGAAAAATATTATTTAAAAAAAATTCTTCCAAACAATGCCAGGTACAGTGGCACACACCTGTAATACCAGCGGTTTGGGAAGCTGAGGCAGGAGGATCACAAGTTCAAGGCCAGCCTTAGCAACTTAATAAGGCCCTAAGCAACTTAGTGAGACCCTGTCTCAAAACAAAAAAGGCTAGGGATGTAAAGCAGTGATTAAAGTGCCCGGGTTCAATCCCCAGTTTTTTTTAAAAAAAAAAATCTTCCATACAAATCAACTGCTATTTTAGTTACTACTTAAATAATATTTTATTGTTATTTACTTTCTTAAAAATAGACTTGGTGAATATATACCACATTTCCTTTCTTTGTTCATTTGTTGATTCTCTATACTGACTATTTCGAATAACTGTACAATAAATATGGCAGTGCAAATATCTCTTCAACTTGCTATTTTCCTTTCCTTTGAATATACACCCAGTAATAAAAGTGTGTGTGTGTGTGTAATTAATATTATTAATCCATAAAAAGAATGAAATCCTATCATTTGCAGCAACAGGGATGAGCCTGGAGGACATTAAATGAAACAAGTCAGGCAAAGAAAGACAAACACTGCACGTTCTCACTTATATGTGAAAGCTAAAAAAGTTGTTCTCACAGAAGTAGAGAATAGGAGAGTAGTTACTAGGGGCTGGAAAGGAGGGATAGGAGAGAGGATATTTAACAGGTACAGGAGTGCAGTTGGAGAAAAGGAATAATTCCTAATGTTCTATAGCGCAGCAGAATAACTATGACTGACAGCATTTAATTTTATGTTTCCAAATAGAGGATTTCAAATGTTCCCAACCAAAGAAATTATAAATATTTGAGGTGATAGGTATGCCAGTAACCTGATCTGGTCATTACACATTGTGCAAATGTATTGAAATAATATGTATTAAAATATCACATTATACATCATAAATATAAATGATTATTATGTTTCACTTAAAAATTTAAATATAAAAATTTTAAAGTAAGCAGTGAAATCTTTTTTTTTTTTTCATATTTATCCTTCCTTAGATATACCCTTGTGCCCCAATTTGAATTCAGAATTTAAATTAACTTGTATGGTCCTTAAAGAAGTAGAATATTTTAAGAACACTGGGAGTCACATCCTTTTATCATATCATATTTAGCACCGAATTAATATAATATAATATAATATAATAATAATCAAACAATGAAGGGACCATTGCTAGTTCCTGTTGAAATAGGAATGACAAATACACAATAAGCAATCACCACAAAAGAGCACCACTTGAGTTGACAAGCTCCCGAGGGGGACTCGTGGTGTTGGGAGATGCCATCTTATTTGTATTTCTATTAGTGCATTTTTATGATTTTATGGTTTTATGATTGCATTGCTTTATTTGGATATGAATTTTATACAATATTTAGAGCAATAACTATCAACACCATAGCCGAGGAAATGTACAATTCTATCCCCTTTCTCTTTTTCTTTTATCAGATCAGACCATATTCCCACAACCTTGACTTGGTATTATTTTTATTTTGTTTGGATTTTTGTCATAAGTTCTGTTATGTTCGTTATATAGTCTCCCTCTGAAGCATTGAATAACATATGGAAACAAATATGAAATAGCTAAACATTTGAATCGCAGTCTCGCCAACCCTCATATCTTTTAGTTGGGGCAGAAAACCTGAGCAAACAGGCATTGCACTAGACCATGTCGGCAGTAAAGCAAGCCATGGTCGGGTTACCAAGGGAATTGATTCTTATGTTTTGTTTTCCATACCAAGGCCATTTTTTTTTCTTTTCCCCTAAAGATCAAATCTGGTGGTTCATTAGCTATTCTGGATGATCTCAGCTTTCTCCACTGTGCATGCTCTTGTCTTCCCAGCCCCACACTCCAGGGGTTTGATAGAACAAGGTTAATACTCAGAATCATGGTCAGGAGCAAATTGATTACAAGTAAAGGAGGTAAAGCTTGTCTGTCACCATCTCCTTATGGCCTCATGTTAAGCAGACAGTTGCATCAACTGAAGCTTTAAAATGCTTTTTTTTCCCCTCTGACATCTGTAACAGAAAGCACTATTTCTCTCGAACCATATGCCACTAAGTCTGATTAATTATGATCAAGATAGACTGATAGATACACCATAGAAAATAGCTAAATCCCGCCAATAACTGATTCCTATGAGTGTTAAATAATCTTTCCTTTTCTTACCCCTAAAACACCCAGTCTGCTGCTATTTAACCAGCATTTGATGAACTTCTCTCCCATGCTTGGTAGTTACCAAAAAAGAACCTCTTTCTTGCACACTTATAGAAGTTGCTATGCATCTAGATTTTGATGTGAATGGTATTCCCAGGAGTTGTGTAATTACAATCTGCCCATCCAGCCAAGGCACTAAGCTAGAGCAAAGAAGGGGGTGGTCATCACAATGAGTTATGAGACACCATTTGTGCTCTTTCAGAATTCATAATTGGGCAGTTGGGAGAGGGGCAACTGCAGCTCTAACTAGTAGCTCAGATTGTATTTATGTTACTATAGATATCTGAATAAAGGGGTCCATAATCAATAAAGAGGGTGTAATGAGTTTTGCTTGCAAATGGGTGCAGAAATCAAAAGAGACCTCAAAGAGATTATGACATTTGATTTCCATGTTTCAGAATGAGTCATACTTTGAACTGAGGGGAGCAGATTGTGGGTCACAGTATAGTTGAGAACAAAAAGAATGTTACTGTTGCCTACAATTGTCTGGGGTGATCACTAACTGAGAGCAATTTAAACATTTTTTTCTTGTAATTTGAAGGACACAAACCATGGGCTCTCTCAGTGAAAGACCATTCTTCTCTAAATTGTTTAATCTGCAGTCCCGATTTATTAAGATCTGTGTGGCTTGTCTTGGGAGTCTGAGTAATCACAGGCATTGTATAGGGGAATGCATTTGCATGACATTATAAGAATGTCAAGTTGTCTTTCAAAACTGAGTATAGATAAAAGGCTCACCAGTGCCTGGACTATCTCTGAGTGCTAACTGTGGGAACATCCGCCCATGGCATTCCCTTTACTGTATGCACACATTTCAATCAGCGCAAAAGGCCTTCTGTCTACAAAAGCCTGGACAGTCCTCACCTCTCACTCATAATGCCACATTAGCATTTCTATTCTCATGTACTGTGGTCATAAGAGGCTGGGAGATCTTTGGAGAGACATTTCTCAACCTGTAGACACAAAAGGGGTGCTCTGAGTCTTCTGAAGGACATCAACTCAGTGGGGTGGAGGTCTTTTAAAAGACCCCATATTGCACCCCATCACCTCCAGAGACTGAAAGGGAAGCATTTGGGGAAAGCAGAAATGGATGTAGGTTATTCAAAGAAGGAGGTTGTAATAAAGAATATTAAAGAAAATAGTATATGCACACACTGCCTTCTTTGAGCAATTTTCCTTATTGGCATTGACAGTTAATCCCCAGAAGATCTTCCCTCTTTAATTCTTGTAGGTGTTATTCTTGCAAAGGTGCAAGGCACATGGACACATTCTAAGACTCTAGCCAGTGTTTCTTGAATTATTCAATTTCAAAAAGTTTGAATGTTTTTACTACAAAAAATATCTTAGGAGCCTTTTTCTGTTGATCTACATGTTGACTGCAAAATTGTGCCTTTCAAAACGTTGTATATAATAAATGGTTTTGCATATGAAATTAATTAAAGAAGCTATTTAATACTAGACGTGTTTGGAAGCATGGGCTCTAAAATCAAAGTCCATGGGTTGATGTGTATGGCACACCAACTGAAAAACATCATGTAACTTTGCCTTAGTTTCTCCATCTGAAAAATAGGGATTAAGTATATGAAGTCATGTCACCAGAGTGCCAGGAATTTGTCAAATGCTCAAAAATTCTTAGATAAAAATTATTTCTCCAGAATTCCTTTGGTGTCAGATGTAGCCAGACATAATTTCTAAATAATATGAAATAATTACTATTAACAAATTGATGCCAGGCTAAAGCAAACACACTTGATCTTTCATGCAGCTTATAATGTCCCTTTAAGACCAAGATTTTCTCAAGATTCACTTTTTTGAAATATTGAAAATGACTTATAGATTTGGATGTCTATTATATGGGTTAGGAATCTGTTTGACTACAACTAAAAGTGACTTAAATAAGTAGTATACTTTCTTATGGAGCAAGGTTCCTATCCATGATTCAGGTGCTCAAAAATGTACCTGAGGAACAAGCTGTTTCTGTCATTTTCTTCTAGCAGTCTGTCCGTTTGGGCTTATGTTATTTACCCCAGGGTCACAAAGTAGCCATAATATCCAGACCTCCTACCAGCATCACTGTCTTGAAGGAGGAATAAGGGTCATCACCAGATGATCTATTATTTCAATCAATAAAGCAAAAGCTTTCCAAGAAGTGCCCCCAACAGAGATCATCTTGTATTTCATTGGTTAAAACTGTCAGGGGACTAGCTGAGGCTATGCTAGCCTTAAAAAATAAAATAAAAATCAGCACCTTTTAGCATAGAGCAAACTTTAGTGATCATCAAAATCACCTGAAGAGTTTACTGACACAAAAATTTCTAGTTTCTACTCCCAGAATTTCTGATTCAATAAGTCTGGAGCAGGGATCAGGAATTTGTATTTCTAGCAAATTCCCAAGTGAGACAGATGCTGATGTGAAGACCACACTGAGAACCCCTGTATAAATCACAAACTTTTGCTATAAAGAGTCATATATTAAATATGTTATGCTTCCTAAATATATAGTCTTTGTCACAAATTATAGTGCAAAAGCAACCATAGAAAATATGGGTTAGAAATGATGGCGGAATGTGATGAACATCGTTATCTATAGTACATGTATCAAGACACAAGTTGGTGTGAATATACTTTATGTACAACCAGAAATATAAAAAATTGTGCTCTATATGTGTAATATGAATTGTAATGCATTCCATTGTCATATAAAAATCAATTTAAAAAAGAAAATACATGTTCCAATGAGTACAGCTGTGTTTTAATAAAATCTATTTTCTAAAAAGTTATGTGAACTAGCATTGATATAGAGGATGACAGGAATAAATTTTGGGTAGTGTTCCCATTATTGTAGCAGCATAGAAAATCATACCATTGTAGTATGTTCATGGAGTCTATGGATTATGAAAGGGCACAGTGGTGATGACTTTTTACTGCCCTACTGTGTCTGTGACTTCAGTTGGGAAGAATTGAATGGCTGGGGTTGACTTGAACACTTGAGGGCTGGAATCATCTGGAGGCTCCCTTCACATGCCTGGCACCTAGGCTGGGGTGACCAAGAAACCCTCTTTGCTGTGATTATGGAATGAAGCACCAACATGTTGCTTTTCCTTTTGACTTGGATACTCACATCAAGGTGGCTGAGTTTTGAGAAGGAGACTTCCAAGAAGACCAGGGTAAACTTCATGGTCTGCATTGGCTTAACTTTGAAAGTCATGACCATCACTTGCATCTTGTTCTATTGGGAACAAATGAGTCACAAGCCCACTAAAATTCAAAGAGAACTAGATTTTGCTTCCATGAGAAAATAACAGAATCACCTCATTGAAGAGCATGTGGGATGGGAGAGGTTTTGTGGTTATCTTTGGAAAATACAGTCCTCCCTAGAAAGATGCATAACAGTATATTGTGTACTCTCTGAAGGATTGTTAAGCCTCTTGAGATTCCCATTAGAAGTCTGTGTCCCAGCATCAGAGCATAAAATGCAGGTCCATCCATGCATTATATGAGAACATATAATTTGACCTGACCAAAGCTGCCATTTTCCCATGTCCTCTCCTCATTTCTAGTCAAGTCAGCTAGGTTTTATCGATTTCCTGTTTCTGCAGACCTTGTCCAGCTTTGAGGGATATAATCCGAACAAGTGAATAAAGGAAGAAAACCTGAATGGGTTCCAGCCATCATTCAACATCATCATTTAACAGAAACCTTGAATTTCCTTTTTTTTTGTCTGTAAGAATAATGACAAGGCACCATACACCCTCTCAAAGAGCTTATGCTATTTGTGGAAATTGGACCTATGCTTAAAATAGTGATAAATATCTGTAGGGAGGCACATATGGTATGCCAAAAGAAACACATTTTGATGGCTTTAAAATGAGGCTGAGATTCTTCTCTGCTGAATAGCTGAAAAAGTTACCCCAGGGAAGGGATATATTGATTTAAATTTTGAAAAATAAAAAGGGTAAACGGAAAGGAGGAGAAAGTGTTTTATAGAAAGAAGCACTTAGTGCCTGATGATACAAGAGGAGGAGACTGGGTTTCATCAGAGTTGGAGAACAGATCATTAGGTCAGAAGAAAAAAGTGTTTTCTGAGAATGGGAGATAGCATTAAAAAAATAGCAATGGTCATTATGTTGAATGGGCTCCTGTGTAACATCTAATCTTTGGTTATTTTCCATGGTGCAATGTCTGGGGGTGAGGTTGGCCATACTGTTCTATCCTCTTTCATCACTAGCCTTCTGTGCCGGGACCATCTGTCCTGGTGTCCAGAGTCTACTTGTCCTTCTGGTTATACCAGTCATAACAAAGTGTAGAATGGGTTTTTTAGTCCAAAACACTCATCTAAGTACATTACACTGGACTTTTATGTAACTGCAGAAATATTAGGAAGACAAAACAACAAACATTTAAATAAAAAAATTAAAGATAAATTTGTCCTAAAGCAAATATTTTGACTATTATTTTTTTAAAATATTCCCTTTCCCATTAAACAGTGACATCTTAGAATTAGGGCAAATGCAATTTTTGGTTTAAAATATTACAGAAACCCTTCCCTCAATGTAAACTTCATTTAAGAATTTCAGAGTAGACATTTGCCTCTAATTTTATGGGTAAACCCAGTCTAACGCATTTAATATTTATCCAACTCCCTTTGACTTTTGACAAAGTAGCCTATAACTATGACCTTGATAAACTATTCCATTGAGATAGGTTCTAGTTATAGACTTCTTGAAGTTGGCACTTGATGCATGGGTCTGTGATGAGCTGAACTCTGACAACATCTTTGGACAGTGTTTAATTTACACAGCAGGGACCCAAGCACTGTCGTGGTCAATGAGTCAGGACAAATTCTGCTTGTATGTGGTTGAAAAATCCTATGTTTGCCTCACTTTTAAAACAATCACCCTAATAGTATGCTACTTATTATTTAAGAGTCTGTTTTAATCCTATAAATCAATGACCTCTCTAGTTCCAAAGTTGACTGAGCTTATAAACCATGCCAAACTTTCAATTGAATAACATTTCTTTATAAAATGTGAAGTGCTTTCAAAGCATTGCCTTATGGCAGAGTAATAAAAACTTATTTTAGAGCATGCATGTTGTCAAAAAGTCACAAAGCCATGTTAAGAAAATTTTCTTTATATGAGAGATGGGGTACTACCAAGCAAGTAGTCAACTCTCCTTTTCCAAGTACACTCACAAAATCAATACTTGAATCAAAACCAAGGTAATACTTTCAAGAGTTATCTGAGTAATTTTTCACATCTCCTAATTTAGAGAATGCCCTCATCCTTTTTAAATAAAGTGTTTACTAACCACCATTGTCTTAAAAGTTGGATTTAGACAGCAGACCAAAGAAGAAAAATGTACAGTCATTGGCATCAGTGAAAATATAATTTGCTTATGGCAATGCTGTACTACTTATAATAATAATATTGATAGCAATAATACTGATAATTAACATTTATTCAATACTAATTTTCACATGCTATGTACTGCCACAGGCAATGTATTATTTAATCTTTGTAATAACCCTGTGATTTAAACCATAACCTTGATTTTATAAAGAAACCAAAGCTGAAAAGATTAAGGTTCTTGTGTTTGCATAAGTTATCCTAGCAAATAGTGGAGCTGGGATTAGAACCCAGATTCCCTTGTCTTCCAGCTTGATGTTCGTCCTAAATCACAGTTTTATTTACAGAATAATGTATCAAGATTTAATAACTAAGTGGTAGGCAAATGGTCAAAGCTGAGTTGGTATCTGATGAACATGTTGAATTCATTTTGCAGGAAGATCAGAGTTTGAGAAGCCATTTGAGGTTGGGAAGGGGAGGTTAGAGACAACATTCATAGAAAAATCTCCTTTAGGAAAAACAAATGATCGCCCCGTGAATTGGATATTAGACATCAGATTAGCTTAAATAAAATGAAATTTGAGTGTGGTAGTCTGGTGGGGGAACTCTCTCTGGGCCACTACATTATGTTGCTAAGGTTGTTCACTGTGTAAAGGCACACAGCAGAAATATATGTCGGGTGAAACTCTACCAACAAATGAGTACCTGTGGCTATTTCTCCAAGGCCTTATCATAGCTCATTTAACCAGCCTGTGGGATAAGCAGGAAGAAGCCATTCACTGGGAGTGGCTCTTAATCAGTGACCAGTGAGAGGTGATTCTTTTTCATACCCCAACGCCCCTTTCCACCTGTGGAATAACTTGGAGGCATTTCTTATAGTGTCTCCCGAGCTCACCAAACAAACTGAAATCTAGTTGCCTACAGGGGTTATTAATTCTACAATGTATCCCTTATTGATTCATTCCCCTACTTTTCAAACCATTTTACTGTTGTTTCCTAGGCTTGCCTCCCAAATAAGAGATTTTCACTTAAATCTGTGTCTCTGGGGTCTGTTTCTGGAGAAACCCCATTTAAGACAAATTAAACCTGCTTCCTACAAAGGCACCACATAGTTTAGCTACTGCCATGAGGACCTGAGAAGCTCCATCTTTTCATAGAATAGGCAAAGATAAAGAATCTTAACAGGTTCCTGGACAAGGGTTGGAGCACAACAGAGAAATGATTCTAGCTCCTGTATGGTTTGGATGTGAGATGTCCCCCCAAATCTCCTGTGTCAATGCAGGAATATTCGGAGCTGAAATGATGGGATTTCAAGAGTTGAAACCTAGTCAGTCCATCCTACTTTAAATGGACTGCCTTGCTAGGTGTTAACTATAGACAGGTGGGACATGGCTAGAGGAGGTGGATTGCTGGGGATATGCCCTGGAAGGGCTCATTTTCCCGATGGTTCCCCCACCCCCAACTTCTTGACCTCCATGAAGTGAACAGCTTTCCTCTACCACCATGCCCTTCCTCCCTCGTGTTCTGCCTCACCTCTGACTCAGACCTATGAAGCCAGCTAACCATGGGCTGAACCTCCGAAAAAATGAGCCCAGAATAAACTTTTCCTTCTCTAAGTTGGTCTTGTGGGGTAATTCAATCACAGAGATGTAGCACTGACTAACAAAATCATATACTTCACATGGAGGGGCAGACATGGCTGGGGAAAGCCTGGAACCTAGGGAATTGAGTTTTACTGCTATTATTTTGGTTAACTGAAGGCAAGTAAAGAGAGCTTTCATTAGCTGGGAGGAGGTTAAAATGAAAATAAGAGATATATCTAAAACTCCTCCGATTGAGAATCAGTGGGGATTGATGTCGAGTGAGTTGGTAATGGAGGAGTGGAGAGGAGAGAAAAAGCAAAAAATAACCTTCTTTGAGAACTGGGAGTATAGCTGTGCCCTTGGCAGTTTTGATCTATGTCTAATTTGTAGCCTCTGCTTACGGGGTAATATTTATTGGTCTTGAGAATTTCCTAAAGCAACCTTATAGTTCACCGGAATGGTACTCATTTCTCCAAAAGAACAGACCCTGTGAAACCTTCAGAGATACAGTCAGTATTTCATATGAGTTTATGGATTTTTCTCCAGCCCTCTCCAATACACATAAAATTTCTTATCTCTCTTTTCCCTGCAATGAAATCCTCAAACTTGTCTTTTCTCTGTGTGAATAAGAATATAGGTGTTTCTTAATAATACACCTTCTAACAAGTGATCAGAGCCACATTTTTCATATACCCATGCCAGGATCTGCTTAACAATTAATTTTGATGGCCCTCTCTCAACATCACAGCTGGTGGCAGCCTCATTTACACTGTTCAATGAAGATACTGAAATGTTCCCTGCCAGATAGTGAAAGGGAGCTCACACTTACCAGCTCTCACTTTGCACAGATTTTCAAGCCACTTAGTACCTTTCAAGTGTCTGGAAGCTAATAGAAGTTCTTTACACATGACTTACTTGATAGAGGTCACAGTTGACCAGAGTTTTTGCTTCTTTGTTTATTATATATGCATGTGATTATTTATGTATTGCTAAGAAGAAAATATAGTGTTCTTAATTATTGATAAATGAGGAAGCGTTTCATAGTTGGAACTTGGTTTTCAAAGAATAGAGCTCTCTGAACTCTAAGTGAAACTATCACCAATTACCTGCATTTTTAACCATTTTAATTTTGCCTTTCAGCGTATTGACAACATATCTAGTCTGAAGGAAAGAGTATTCAACCTTAAAATGATGTAATTTTGTGCCATTTGAAAACTGCTAAGAACAATATATCATTATTTGAATGAACCAGGTGAAGGAGAAATTCCATGACCTTAATTTTTTCATGGAAATTAAGGGGTTCTGAAAATGACAGAAAGTGATATTCAGGAAACTTTGCCAAAAGACAAAAAAAAAAAAAATTCTCAGGGTGATGGGTTTCAGTTATTTCATATCCATGCTGAAAATGAGCCAAAGGTATATTTACTCATTGGCCCCAAGTAAATTATTGATCTTCAATTGGAGGAGATCATGACATTTCTTATGGGCAGAATTTACAGTGTGCTATCCATATATATATATATGGGATTTCAAGAGTTGAAACCTAGTCAGTCCATCCTACTTTAAATGGACTGCCTTGCTAGGTGTTAACTATAGACAGGTGGGACATGGCTAGAGGAGGTGGATTGCTGGGGATATGCCCTGGAAGGGCTCATTTTCCCTATGGTTCCCCCACCAGGGAGGAAAAGAGAGATAAGAAATTTTATGTGTATTGGAGAGGGCTGGAGAAAAATCCATAATAATAATCATATATATATATATATATATATATATATATATATATTCATAATATTTATGATAGAGGGAAAAATATGTTCACTTTGATGGGATTTCTTAGTATATTTTTCTTCCACCTGAAGGATAGCTGATGATACTGACTCCCTCCAATAGCAATGTTTTAGAACTAGGGTTCCAGGAATCATAGGTGGAACAATCAGATAAAATCAAATGTTATAGCATATCAGTAGCATGTGCAAATTAATTTTTGTTTTAAATTGGACAGATTTCTGTTATATTATTCCAATGATGAACCAGTGGAAAAAGACAAAACGAGCTGGAGAATCATAAGGATGAAAGCTTGACCTTCATTAGGCCATGATTTTAGTGACTAGAAAAGTAAACTGGCTGTGGGTCATTATGTGGACCATTATGTAAGTTTAGAGGGAAATCCATCTCCTGAATTCACTGTGGGTCATAGTTTGCTTCCTACTTTAACATACACACCTCTCCAATGCAGAATACACAGGATGAAGAGACAAGGTGGGCACTGTTCAATATACTCTCCACTAGCCACATTTGTCCACTGAGTGATAAAAATGTGGTCAGTTCAAATTGGACTGCATTATAAAACACGCCATGGATTCCAAAACCTTAATACCAAGAAAATGCACATTAAAATGTATATATTCCCAGAGTTTTTTTTACCAGAGTTTTTGTTTCTTTATTTATTATATATGCATGTGATTATATATGCCTCGGCTTGGGAGGCCAAGGCAGGAGGATTGCAAGTTCAAAGCCAGCCTCAGCAACAGTGAGGTGCTTAGCAACTCAGGGAGACCCTGTCTCTAAATAAAATACAAAATAGGGCTGGGGATGTGGCTCAGTGATTGAGTTCAGTGCCTAGTACCAAAAAAAATTATATATTAATTATAGGTTGAAATGATAGTGTTTGAATATATTCAGTTAATGAAATAAAAAAATAAGCTCATATTTCTTTCACTTTTTTAATGTGGCTATTAGAAAATTGTAATCACATGTATTGGTGACAATATTTCTATTGGATAGTCCTGGAACTAAGGATACTAACTGTATTGGACTGATATTTTTCTACTTCACTCTTTCAGAAAATAAAGAAACTGAGCTTGTTTTAATTTATGTGTTCATTCCTTTAATTCAGCCAAGAGCATCACACCTATGAATCTAACATATAATGATGCCAATAAACCCATCTAAGTAATGAAGCCAACTACATATTTTACAAATTAAAGTTTTACAAATGTGTCTGAGTTTCTAATACTCTAAAGCATCCTGCTGGGTGGAAGAATTGTTCGGCGAGAACCGATTCATTGAGCACCCATTGGCTTGGCACTATAGAGGGAACAGGGAGGAAAAGGGTTGTTGAGATGACATCCTGGTCAACTCCCATCTTGAAGTGTTCATTTCTCATAAGTTGGGAACTCTTAAAATGTCTAAACCATTATCCTAAACTGTGAAGATATAAAGACATATATTCAAAGTATATATCATCAAAAACTCTTCTAGATTAAGCCACCCTTTTTCTACATCACAACTATTTCATATGGAGCAGCCATGATGATGTTCTTAAAAAGTAAACCATATTTCTATCCCACTCCTAAAATCTCAGACTGGATTTCCAGTGCATTTAAAAAACAAATCTCACTATGGCCCACTAGAGCTTATGGGAAGTGACCTCTGTCGTCTTCTCCCTTCACTCTTCCCCTTTATGCTCTACTCTCCAGCTAGCTAATGCTTCAGAGTCTTTGCCTCTGTCATCTTCTCTGCCTGGAGCTCTTCCTTAAAGCTTTACAATCATGGCAAATATGAGCCCTACGGCTACATCTATACTGTCTTCTCTGGCCACCTTATCGCAAGTAGTTCCCCTACCCTTCTGTTAGTTAATTTGAATCCCGTTTCCCTATTTAATTTCCCTTGTAGTGCTAGTAAATATCTGAAATTACCTTCTACTTTATTTTATTTAGCTGCCTATTGTCCATCTCTTCTTACTAGACTGGAGAACACCAGCCTATCTCTTGCCTTTGGTGATTTTTTTTTCCCCATATCCACTTTTATGCGGCTTATTGAATAGATGGATAAATGAAATATGATGAAAATCAAGATAGAGGGAATTCAGGGTGCTAGAGGAGGATATGAAGGTGGCACCTAATCTAGATTAGGGGGTTAAGTAAGTTTTCTGAAAGATATAGCATTTTAGCTGACATCATATGGATTAGCAGAAGTTGGCCAATCAG
Source organism: Marmota monax (assembly GCF_021218885.2). Classification (NCBI taxonomy): domain Eukaryota; kingdom Metazoa; phylum Chordata; class Mammalia; order Rodentia; family Sciuridae; genus Marmota; species Marmota monax. The sequence continues at coordinate 1,769,875 of NW_026692254.1, forward strand.
CAAAGGGTTTTACGTTCTGGGCAAAAAGCAAAGATCTGGTGGACAAAAAGACAAAGGCACTGACATGCTCAAAGAACTACAAAAAAACCTCAGTGAAACTGCAGGGAGAAGTGGGGGAAGTGTTGAGGTATCAAGACAGGTATATCCAGGGGCTGGATATGCAGAATCCTTCCATTTCGTAAGAAGTGATGTATAAGAAGCCTGATTTAGACTGTTATAGGCACAGCTGTCTGAGCATTCTGCAAAAGGAGGCATGCCTATTTGTGAGCTTACTCACTCTACCCCACCCCATATTTAACTCCTCATCAGATTGTAAACTGGACAAAGTCAGAATCCCTCTCCCACCTCATGATTCCTCCTTCACATGAAACACAATGCCTTGTACAAGGCAGGCTCCCAGAAAGCCAGAAAGTGCCTTTTAAGTTGAATTGAGTCTTTTCTCATATTATTCTACAGGCCATTATCCAAACTGATATTTGGGGCTGCCTAGATTATTCTGAGACATCACACAAAGAGTAAGAATAACTCATGCTCCATTGATCCTCTGTAATAGTTACTTTGAATTAATATGAAGAATGGACATGCACAATAAATTGACATGCTCCGACGCCTTTCACTGTGGAAAAATACCATCATGACAATAAAGAAGCCAGGAGAGACCTTTCAGAGATATGGATAAATGTCTTCTTTTTTCCTGAGTGGGAACTGATAAAGAGAAGCAAAATGAATTCCTGGTGTAGTAGATTTTTTAAAAAAAGAAAAAAATCGGGGGGCTCATGTGAAAAAAAAATCTGTATCCTTGTGGGAATCATCAATTCTGAAATGTCTGTTCATTTTCCAGAGATTACTCTTCATTAGATAGGGTTTTAGCAAGGTTTTGAAAGACATCTGTTGACTAAGTAGAAACCAAGTCAGAGTTACCAGAATTCTAGGACGCAGCTAAGTAAAGTTTGCTTTGCTTTTGTCTCTTCAGTGTCAAGACAAACAGCACCCTGATTGTGCATCATGCCATAGACTACCTCCCAGAGTCACATTATTTTCAGCAAAATAAAAAGGCTTAGAATTTGGTTTTTATTATTATGACAGATACATGAAAAAAATGAAGAAATAATAAAGTAAGAATAATGATGTTTGATATTCTCAGAATGTGAACTAGTAGATTAATGTTTCCCAGAAACATCTTGAAGTCTTATTTTGTATGATTGATTTTGTTTCCCTTATTGTGGTTTATATGTCTTTATTTCAGTGTACAGCACATTCCCTTAGTCATTAGCATTCACCTGGAAAAGGACAAGCTAAAGTAAATTATGAAACAACTTGAATCAGCTCAAAGCCATTGGACATTTCTAAAACTTTGGTGGACCACTGGTTCATAGATGGCCCATCACTTCCAAGACTGACTACTTCTCAATATCTCTGTTCCAAAATGGCAAAAAAGCTCATCTGAAAGGCTGAAGCTCTGTAAAGTCATGTTTAGTCTCCAAGTTCATTGATTTCCTATGAGACATCCCTGTCTTAGGAGAGACAGGAAGGAAAGGAAGAAAGTTTTGGTCCTTGCCAGATACCAGCTGAATAGAATTAAATATATTATCAAACCTTGACTATTAAAGTGACCTGAACTCCATATGTCTTAATAATTCCAGTGTGACATGTGTGCAAATAGGGAAAAAAACAGATAGTCCACTTATTTCACAATTACTATCAAACAGTTTGATTTGATTTGATAACACTGCTTTTACTATAAGTTTTTGTCTTCCATACTCATGGTATTTATGGAAATATATTTTAAAGTAATATTGGCCACTTGATGGGTAAGAATTTTCTCAAGGAAAAAATATCATTTAGAAATGAAGTAGGTTAATCTTGCTGCCATGGCACCTTTAATCAAGTTAGATGAGAAGGACAGAGGTGGGGAAAGAGTGAAAAGAGACGAAGAACTTAAGAGGGTCACATAACATCATTGTAGAAGATGTTGCTCATACCACGTTCGTATTCCTTGGACCTTAATATTTCATGGTGGCCCCATGAATTTTAACCTACTAGTATCTGCAGCACTGTGCTTTTTTCCATAGTATTAGAAAACTTCACTGCCAGAAGAAGGCTATTATGGCAGACTACCAGTGCCAAGCAATCAACATCCATTGGAACCTGGCCTCAGTCAATGATTCTCCTGTGTATAAATGCCCCAGATCCCCTCTTCTTGGGTGCCACAATTCTAAGCCACCTATTTTATACTGCTTCTCATAGTTTCCTGCAGTATTAAGCTCCTGTGCCCCAATGTGGTATATGGCTTAATAACTCACCCTTTTATTGACTACATTCCCACCTCTATATCACCCTCTCTTTTCGTGTTTCCAGGGATCATTTTCCAAATCAAGCAACCCTACTCTTAGGCTCTCCTCCTAGTGGAACCCAAATAAAATAACGGCTGTATCTGTTCATAGCAGTTGGTCTATGGACTACATTCATCAGGATTAGAGAATCTTCTATTTAAGTGTTAATGATATTGTATGTAGCTGGGTCACCTTTCTTTGCTCAATACCCATCACAGGTACATGTTTTATAAATACTTTCTTAAGTTCAGACTAATTCCATAAATGGAAAGCTTATACCTTAGCACATTTCTTGTCCACAGTGAATGCCTAGTAAATGCTTTATCAGATGAAGTTTGATAATTATGTCCTTGGCAGTGGAAAGGTCTATGTCCAATTTTTAATTATGTCTAGTACAATGGCAGAATCTGTAGTGCTTGAAGCCATCTGGTTGAAATCCACCTGCTTATATAGGTATTTTGAAGGAATAGGGGGGCACCTTATCCATCTTAGCCCATCTGGAAATAATTCATCACTGAAGCCAACTTGCTAGATCTCTCTAGACACCTCACTCACTTTTTCAAATGAGAAGGATCTGGTTTCAAGGGCTGGACATGGAATCTGAGTGTTCAGTGACTCATGTCTTAAGAAATGTGAATATGAGAGGGAAGATTTTATTACTCAGAGTGCAGCAAGGTGAGAGCGTGCTTGAGTTTGGTAAGATGCACATAACTTATTTTCTGGACACCTCTTTAAAGTGTCTTAAAGCTTAAAAGATAAAGGACCCAATGGGTTTTCACTCAGTATTTTGACCCTAAGCTAAAACTGTGCGTCATATTTCAACAGGGTCTTTGTTTTGCATAGCAAAACAATTCTCTCCCTTTTAAAACGTAATCTTAGATGAAATGGAGCTCTAGATCTCTGTACAACAGCTGGTATTCATACTCTATCACTAGATGCCTCCTTGTTTCTCAATCTTTTTATTTTTTTTATTGGTTGTTCAAAACATTACAAAGCTCATGACATATCATCTTTCATACATTTGATTCAAGTGGGTTATGAACTCCCATTTTTGCCCCAAATACAAGTTGCAGAATCACATTGGTTACACATCCACATTTTTACATAATGCCATATTAATGACTGTTGTATTCTGCTGCCTTTCCTATCCCCTACTATCCCCCCTCCCCTTCCCTCAATCTTATGGTCCCCTGGGATGACAAGAAATGAGAGCGAATGGTTAAAAATGTAGGGAACACTTCCACTTGAGTGATCTCTTCATCACCACAGTAAAGTGAAATATTGTGAAAATTATCCAGATCATTCAAAGTCTAGAAAATTTTTATACTAAGCAGTCCAGTTAACTAAGGCAAGGATTTCCTGAAAAAATCATTGCCTCTATTATCTGCCTCATGTTGAACTCCTGAGTCTGACTTTTAGATTTGTAGTCAAATGGTATAACTTTTTCTCCTTCAGTCAGCCTGTTGTCACGCAGATGTAGGATTGGATTCTAGAAGTTGACAGACTTTGTTTTTTCCACTGTGTTGATTATTAGATTTCAAAGTTTTTAAATTTGAAGACTATGTAAATCATTCATTGGAACCTGAACACTTGAGGACTTATTAATATGCCAAACTAACATTATTTAGTCTTGGGAAAAGATTTTGTTCTTTCCCAAGTGCATTCCCCCCACCATATATATATGTACATATATATAGAGACAGATATAAATATAGATACAAATATCTTTATATTTTTCTCTATATATTACACACACACACACGCACAGAGCGAGAGAGAGAAAAACATATTTTACATGTGTACATGCTCTGATAGTGGGAATTTATCTAATGGCTTTAGTGAAGGGCCATGTTTTCTGCCAGTGGATATTCAATACCTGCTTGTCCATTCACAGAAACATGTTATTTGGTACCTTATCTTATGGAGTCCATTGAGAGCAGAGGCTGAGCCTTGTAAGTGCTGACCTAACATGTTGAAGTCTCAACTGTTAGTTCATTCATCTCTGTCTCTCTCTCTGTCTCTCTGTCTCTCTCTCTCTCTCTCTCTCTCTCTCTCTCTATATATATATATATAGATATATAGATAGATAGATAGATATAGGTATAGAGAGAATATATATATATATATATATATATATATATATATAGAGAGAGAGAGAGAGAGAGAGAGAGAGAGAGAAAGAGAGAGAGAGAGAGAGACAGAGAGAGACAGAGACAGAGAGAGAGAAAGGAACAGTAATGACCCTATTTGGCCCATAATGCTTTGCTCATAGGCCTAACTGAGGTAAGATGGGAAGAGTTTGTTATAGGAAGATCAATCAATTGATCTATTGTAAATTATCTGGTAGATAATTCATCTGCTTATTCCACTTCTCAGATAATGCTTTTTGTAAGTGGTCTATGCTCTATAGGTGGCCTGTAGTGACTTTTTTTATGCCAGAGTAGGTCCACTGAAGCCTAAGAATGTACTGAAAGCAGACCTTGCAATTAATCCGTGTAACCAGCCCAATACAACTGAATCTTTCTGGCAAAACATGAAATATTCACCTATCCACAAATAACATAGGTTTCACACTCTCATTAATTTCTAATGAGAAATCCAAAAAGAAAATTTGGATAATCATCATCTACAAGCCATAGAAATATATAACTGCAGCCACCAGATGCATCTACTAGATGCAAATAGACTCACACAATTATAGACCTTATAGTTTATTAGGACCTTGAAAACTCCTTTTTCCTGCAGCTCCTTTTATACTTGACAGGAACACTTATGTCGGAATGAGTGATGATCTACCCTCTGATCAGTTCATCCCCAGAGAGTAGGGCTCCCATTAGCTCCCATCTGTGCTGTGTTATTAGGGAAGTCCAGAAGCAAAGAAAGAATATGGCAGGATCTATGTGCACAGTGGTCGTAGGGCCTTCCTGGAGAGCTGCAAAAGACCAAGATAATTTGGTTAAAATAGATACAAGCACTTAAAACCCTGATAGTGACAAACTGATAAACTCTGATGGTGAGGAGGACCTGTTCTAATGGCTTAAATGAGGTGCCATGTTTCCTGCCAGTGAGTATTCGATACTTACTTATCCATTCAGAAAAATGATGCTCATTACCTTATCAAATGGAGGTCATTGAGAGCAGAGGCTAAGCCTTTGTAAGTTCCCAAGATTCTTGTCACACACACTGTAGACTCAATTAGCATTTCTTGTTATGGAACTTTTATTGGTTGGTGTTTGATCTGGTTATCCTTATTGTACAATAAAGCCACAAAGTAAGCTATAGAAGAAGTACTTCAGGAATTCAATCCTCTTTTAATCAAAGCAAAGACAGAATTCTAATAAAAAGTGTTCTTAGAACCAATTTATAAAGCTCGTTACTCAGTGCTAAGAATAAAGAGATAAGCTGTGTTTACTTGGAATTTTCTCTGATAGATCACTCTTGTTCGATGCATTAAAAAAAAAAAAATAGAAACTTTCTCACAATTGATCGGCCCACCAAAAGATTACTTCTTTAGAGCAGATTTTGCTGTGGCAGGTTTTGCTATGAAAAGTGGGACTTTCTCCCCAAAATCACATTATTCAGGTTTGAACATTGTCTGATGAATGTCCAAGTTAAAAATCTAAACTTCATTTCTGACTTCCCATTCTTTACCATGAAGTTTTGACTCGCATCTAACTGAGTACATTTTTTAGATGGACTGCACTGAATCAAGTACTTCCTCCTCCCTACCGCCTCCCACATCTGTATTTTTCTCTCCATCTCCATTGTCAATATCTTACCTCAGGCCACCAAAGATCTTTCCTGGATCTTTGCCTCACCCTCATAGTTAATCTCCTTAATTTTCCTTGCCAACAATATCTCCTCCATCCCATTGTAATCAGAATCGCAATTCTGATTGGGTTATCTTCTCCCTGAAATTCTCTATTGGTGTCAAAGCCTGAGAGCATCCTCAGGGTGGCCTGGCCTGTCTCTGCCTGCTCTCTGGCCTTGCTTAGCATTTTATGCTCCTCATTCAAATTAACCACCAAACCATTGATCTCTCCAAGAAGCAATGCTTTCTTCAACTTTAGTATTTTCACTGAGTTTTCCTATTTCTTCTTCCCTTGTCTTTCCTTCATCCCTGTTCATTTTTCAGGACTCAGAATGTGTTCTATCCAATTCTATTGTAGCTTTTCCTCCATGCAACCCCCAAGACTGACTTCCTTTTCTCACTGATGGAATCCTAGAGCCAGTGCTCCGTGCTGATAGAGTTTGCATCAGCCCTGACCATGCTCTAATAAAAGCAACCATTAACTTGTTTATTTCTCCCACTGTGAAGTCAAGCTCTATGGCTCTTTTCAGTTATACATTCCTAACAGCTGGCACTATGTGCCAATTCTGTAAACATTTGCCAGACAAATGAAGTTAAAGGTCATATAACTAGTAATTGGAAAAGTCAAAAGTCAAAAACCAACTCTTGATACCATCTGACCAAGCAATCCCAAAAGGATGAAATAACCACTTGGTAAAAATATTGACACTCCCACATTCGCTGCAGTATTATTCACAAAAAAACTACAGAAGCAACTAAGTAGAAATAGATAACAAAAATGTGGTGTATATATTATTTATATTTATTTTTATTGGTTCTTTTTAATTATACATGATAGTTAAATCCATTTTTATATAATTGTACAATTATGGAAATAACTTATTCTAATTAGGATCCCAGTACTTCTCCTTCTCCTTTAGGAGTGGTGTAGATATTTATATACAATGGACCATTGTTCAGACTTAAAAAAGGAGATCCTACCATATACCAAAACTAGATGAACCAGAGACATAATGATAAATGAAGTAAGCCACATGCAAACAGAATAGTTTTGTATGATATCAATTAATTGTGGCATCATTTTTTAAAAAAAGGTTAAGTGTAGTGATAGAGAATAAAACTGCAGTTACTAGGAGCAAAGTGGAGAATGGGGAGATGTAGGTCAAAGCATAAAAATCAGCAGATATGTAGGATGAAAAAGTCTAGAAATCTAATGACATCATGAGGACTAGAGTTAATAAAGTTATATTACACATGAAATTTTCATTAAGTAGATTTTAGCTGCTCTGGCCACAGAAAATACAACTATGTTAGATGATAGATATGTTACTTTGCTTCCCCATAGCAAACACTTTGCTCTCTATACATATCCCAGGACATCACATTGTAAACTTCAAATATATACAACAAAATTTATTATTTTTTTTAAACAACCCACCTCTTTAGATTTCAAGTACAGTGCTGTAATATCCATACCACACTCCTAGGTCCTGGGAGAAACTAGAACCCCATGCTGAAGCATGAATGACTGTGACTCAAGTACTTTTACCTAGTACCCCTCTACTCCCTTCCGGTTCTGAGTACTAGCTTAAGATGATAGGCTACCCTTTAAATAAAACCCATTTGAATGAATTATATTAAAATTTTCATATTCTCATTATCCTCTCAGAATTGGGGATGAGACTTTTCTTAAAACCAGCTTTGATGTGTATTTTCTTAAATATGTTCACTCTTCTCTCTTTATCTCTCTTTATTTCTTTCTCCCCATGAATTCTACTAGCAAGCCTTCCTAAAGACTGCTTATTTTTATTTTTATAGTACTTCCTTTCTTTCCACTGTCCCTTTTTTTCTTAAGAAGTCATTTGAGCTTTTCTAATGCATATTTGGTAATTCATATTCATGTTATACCAACATAAGGAAAATAGCAGTCCCTCAGCTTTAGACTTCAGAACCCAAGATCCCCTGAATGCACTGTTTCGCATCAGTGCTAGGCTCTACCTCCACAATTGGACAGCTTTCTGTGAAGCTAGCATTTACCTATCCAGTCATGCTTGCCATCCAACAGATTGACCAACACAAAGCCTTTGTCACATCACAAACATCTTCTCAGTGGTTTGCCGGTTTTATTCTCATAGCGATGTCTTTCAATGAACACAGTTCTTAATTTTACTGAAATCCATTTCTTTTCTCTTATAGTTACTTTGCATATGAATTCCCTTAAAGCAATATTTACTTACCTTCATATAATATCAAACAATGTATATTATATTGTTTGTAAAATTATTTTTAAATAATTATTCACTTTATTATTTAAAGAATAGCTTCTAAATATCCAGCAATTTTCTCTTTTATTCTATTAATACTTCATTTCTCAGGACATACTGCAGAACATTTGGTTATCATTAGTATTTCTACTTTATATTTGTTGTAAAGTTATTAGGTGTCTTAAAATTTAGCTTTGAGGATAAGATAAGAAAATGTACAAGATGCTAATAATAAATTTCTTTCCCTGACACCACTGTGGTGTCTTTGAATTAAATAAAATCTAGACCCCATTTGGAAATGCTAACTCTTAGTTTTCTTATTGAAATGAACTGTCCATACTTGTATGTATATCCTATGTGGAGTGTGAAAATTGCATTATTTTAAATCACTGCATCTTTCGATTTCATGTCAGGACCTCAACTGTACAACATTTAGTCAGAACATTTGGTCTAAAGCTTTTGAAATCACATGAAGCACATTGAAATTCTGTCAAATAATTATTGCATGAATGCCTTGTCACTTTTAGTCAAGAAGCATTGAGAAAATGAGTAGCCTCATTAATCATCAAAAACACCAGAATGCACTTTAAGGATCAGGAAATTGGAGACAGGTAGGTCAAGTCAATTGCCCAAGATGATACAAATTAAATGAAGGTCCAGTCAGGGAAAATAATCCAGCCTGAATCCTGAAGTCTGTACATCTTTGTTGTATGCACCTATCTGACAACAAAGCTAAACTTCAGTGCTTATGGTTTGATAATAAGGTATTGATATAAACTATACTAATGTTCTCTAGAAAAATGATAGGTGATACTTTCCAGGATTTTGTTTGAATAATTGGATTTAACTTTATTTCTTTCATGGCTACTTTAAAAAAACGTTTATGGTCCCAGGTACATTGGCGCATGCCTGTAATCCCAGCAAATCAGGAGGCTGCGGCAGGAGGATTTTGAGTTCAAAGCCAGCCTCTTCAATGGCAAGGTGCTAAGTAACTCAGTGAGAAGCTGTCTCTAAATAAAATAAAAAATAGGTCTGAGGATGTGGCTCAATGGTTGAGTGCCCCTGAGTTCAATCCCTGTTACCCTCCCCCACCCCCACTCCCCCCAAAAAGAATGTTTATGGTTAAGTATACATGTTTGATGCCACAATTCAAATTTCCTAAGCATTTTTAATATACAGGAGTAAAAATGAAAGTTACTGCACAATTTTTTGCTGCCTTTTAGTGCACTTATATAAGAATGAATGAACTGATTGATATTTAAAAAGGAACTTTTCTCTTTTGCATGTAAAAATAAATCTTAAAACATTATTTAACTACCATTATTGAAATAAATTTAGTTTTGCTCTTATTTGATTAATAATGGTTTCATTTATTATTTAAAGAGTCAGATAGACCAGCCAGATTTTTCATATATATATTTGAAATCACCCATGAATGTGCATATATCCCATTGAATGTGCATCTGGAATTTTGTGGGAGGTGGAAAGGAGATTTTAGAGATTGAGAAAGGCCTATAATGTAAGAATGAGTACAGAAGATAACAACAGATGAAGGAAAGAGAAGTGGACTGACTGCATTAGTGACAACTTACATGTGGAATTATAGTAATTCCTCTGTGTTCTGTGATGCTTATTAAAAAGGATTCAGCCAATGCTCCCATAGGCCATGAACCAGCCAGCACATTGTTTTCCACTATAACACCTTCAAATAAAATGCTGAGTTAAAATTCATTGTAGCAGAGAATGGCTTATGGCTCACAGACTATAGCTTCTCTCCTAAATATATTCACAAATGCCTCATAAACGTTTGCTTCAGTGTTTTATTTAGAAACAACATGGATAAATATTTGAAAGAGTATTGATAATGACACAGCAAAAGTAAATTGCAAAATATCTCTGATGAAACCTTTAAAATCTGCACTCTTCAAATAGAGTGGACTGAAGAGACAGAAAAATGTAAGATAACAGCAGGTGGCTCTTCATGATGTGTGTGCATGTATGTATATGTGTGTGTATGTGTGCGTGTGTAGCTGTGTGAGGCAAATGATATTTGCAAAATAAGTCCCGTATCTGCTGAATAGAAAAGAGCTGCAATCAACAGACACATCTGCCAAGAAAATCTGGGGTTGTAATTTAGGTTTTATAGTCCGAGAATGACTAGATTGCTTCTAAAAGCACTACTTCTCCAATGTTTTTATTTCATTCCTTGATCAAATATGTCAGCCAAGGAAGAAAATGGTCATTTATTTCTTTTGAAAGCAGGAAGGAAGAGATATTTACCTTAAATAGCAGCCATCACAATGTTCATAAAAATTTCCAACTATTTATCAACATGCCTGGTTTGCAAGTGCAATTTACTTAATCGGATTTGCACTCTTCAGTAACGCAGCAGCTTCCATACTGGAGGTTGTAGAGTTATTCCAAGCTATGAGCAGGCCAGTCAAATGTACATATGGCAGTGTAATTGTCAGAAAATGTCCATGTGTCAGATGGGGTCATGGTTTATAGTGAAAAAAAAATCCTGTTAGTGCTTCTGTAGCATATGAGGAGACAGCTCCACTTTATTAGTGAAATTACACTGGCTATGGATGACTGACTGTGTTGATCATTTGCAGGCCAATTGTGAAGTCATTGATGGGGTCACTGGGCAGCCCAATCCAACTCAGTCATTAAGACAACTGGAATAACCAGACTGTAAAATGGTTGGTCTGGTTTGTTCTTAATGATGTAATTGGATCGACCACAGAGAGATCCAATTAATTGCTGAGCAGTTGGTGACTGTGGTGGTCTACCAATAAGCTGAGCTGTCAGTGATGAACTTGAATTGACTATATAGTTTCCTGATCGATTGCATAATGAGTTACTACCAAGGTGGAGGTTCAGTAGAATTGATTAAATTTTGGTGATTTCATTGAACCCACAGATGAATCGCGTATCTTAAGCATATGCATTTGTTTATTTTATTAATGTAAATACATTTGCAAGACATCAGTGATATATAATGCTGTTTTAAGATATGACTATTTTATCTTGCCTGGATATGTTTCATTAGAAAATTCTATGATATTGTAGAGATCTGTAAGGAAATTAGTTACTTTCTCGAATAGGAGAGAAAATGCAAGCTCAAATAAAAATTGTATGTTTGGTGGGTGTAAGGAGAGAGAAGTATTCTTCCTTCACTCCTGCATGCCCAATATGAGAAGCTCAGTGCATGGTTATCACAGACTATTCCTGACATAGCACTGCCAATCAAGTATTCTCTGCTTTGCTGAGTGACCTGTGGGAAAGAACATGTTACTAGTGTAGCATGGCATGAGGAAGTAAACAATGACTACAATAATCTTGGGAATAAACATGGAGCCAGTGAGTAGTTCAGTTCTCCCCCATCCAGCAAGACAAACTGCCCATGATGATTCCCCTTTGAAGAAAAAACTAAGAAAACTTAGGTATTCTTGACACATAAGGTATTCTTGGCCAGGGCTGCTGTGTAGAACTGTACCTACTGTACCTACCACTCACCTGTGCCTAGAATAGACATTCAACAAATATTTGTTGAGTAAGTGAAGGAATGTGTTCTGTTTTTTCTAGAAATTTCTTCCTGAGAAGTCAATATCATAAGATATAAAGAGGTAGATAATTATTGCATTTTTTACTTATTTTAAGAAAACAACACATTTATGAATTGCAAGTGATTTGGGGGGTAAGTCAGTCCACCTGTGATATTTTGGAAATTTTTAACTTAAATAATCTATATTGAGTAATTATGCATGTCAATACATGTATACAAGAAAACTTGTCCCATAAATTATATTCAGATACCTCACTCTAAATTGTACTAGTTCTCATTATTATAGTTGCTGTCCCTTATAAAGGAATAAGTCTGAAGGGTGGGGAGTAGCCAGAAAAATAAGACCTTTATTGAAAACCTACTATGTGCAAAGTTCTATCATATATGCCATACTTCCATAAACTTAGTTTGGAGGATTATTTAATGTAAACATTTCCATAGAGATGGATATTTCCACAAAAAGTTGGCCATTTTATGAGTAAACATTATCTTACTCATATCTTTTCTATGCTTTTGAATGAAGAGATCTGAAACCAACTTGAAGCATTATTACTGTGAAGTTGTTTCATTCCAGAATTAGTGGGTTTGTTTTCTACAAAGAACATAAGCAAAGGTATATTGTAACACAAATTAATTTATTGAACCACTTTGTCAAAAATGTTCAGTATGATACCTAGCATATCCTGTGTCTGTAACATGTGAAGAGGAAAAGTGGTACAATGAAGGTTTGGAAGAATAGAAGTAGTGAAATACGTTGTGTAAAATTTATATTTGAAATGGTATAGCTTTTAGTTCTATTGTCTGTGTTTGTTATGGCCCTTCTAAACTTCTCAGCATTTTTAATAAAAAATGTGGACGACATATGAACTTAAGCTCTTACAGTATTAACATATTCCAGTACTAATGAGCAGTTATCTTTATAAGCAAAGTTGTGTTTGTCATCATTAATGAGAATATGGAGGTCTGAATTATGGTCAGTGGTGAACTAATTACCTTAAAAATAGTAGAACTTTTTCTTCAACTGCCTGTTTCTTGAGAGTCATTTTTGTTTTTTCTTAAGAAACTATTTTCAAAATTTAACTTGCAGTTAAAACCTTCACTGTGGCAATCATTAGCATTATAACAAAACTTTTCAAAGGGAAGGGCTAGGATTGTGGCTCAGTGGTAAAGCACCAGCCTAGCACATTCGAGGCCCTGGGTTTGATCCTCAGGACCACATAAAAATAAAATAAAGATATTGTGTCAAAGATAAGAGGGGAAAAGAACAATGACAGTAAGATTCAGACTAATTTTGCAGAATATGTATGATTTATACTCAATCAAAGAGAGACTTCTGGTCTTTTAAATAAATATTACAGGAGACTATTATACTAAGAAAAGTCTTTAGATAAAAGATCATTAAACACCCAAGATACCTTTGCCTATGACATACCTATTAAATGAAGATAATATTCTGCACAGTCTTAGTCTTCATAGGAAAAAGATGAAAACTGCAAAAGGTTTTTCAAAACCTATCTTAAATATCAGATCGGATCTGCCTGGTAGCATTACCAGTTACAGTGGAAGAGGAAAAAAATGCAAAAATATATATACTTTTTTTTCTTTAAAAGCAGAATAAGTATTATTCTTGTGGTTTATTGCCTCCTCTGCTGGTAAGGATGGGGTTTGGTTGGAGGGAGATTGGGAGGTCTCCAGAATTAAATGACAAATTTAATCATCTAGAAAAATGATCAGCGCTAATAATCTCAACAACAGACTTTTAGATATGTCAACTATCTTTTCATTCTAATTTGCTACTACAGCTGGCACTTGCTAGCATTTTGCATGTAACAACATGGTAGCCATGGCTCTGAAATGTGCATCTCCATGGGAGTGGAGCAAGCTCATCAGCTGGAATGATTGGAGAGCTGGTGAGCCTGGAAAGTATGACTTCTGGGGTCTTCTCAGATTTTAGCTGGGTGGTCCATCTGTGCCTGTCCTCTCACTTATATTAATGCCAGGCTAGGGCTGTTGTCTTGTGGCCTTGATGCATTACCAGAGGGAGTACCAAGTTTCAGTTAGACAGGAGGAATAAGTTCTGGAGATCCACTGTATAGTGTATTTATTATAGTTAATACTATATACTTAAAATTGCTTTTAAAAATAAATTCTAAATGTTATAAAAAAGGATGGGGATGTGAGGTGATGAATATGTTAATTAACTTGATTTAACCATTCTACAAGGGATACACATGTCAAAGCAGCACATCATACACCATAAACATATCAATTTATCATTTGTTAACTGAAATAGGAAGGTGTTGGGCAACACTTAAGTCAGGACAAAGCAGGATTGTCCTGTGAGGCTCTGACCCAGGAAATAATTCAGGAAACACATTTGGGGTTTGGCAGGTGGAAGACGAGAGATGCAGTTAGGCTAGTAGACATGCTTTATTCATTGGTGGCCACAGCCATTAGCAGACTCAGAGCTTCAGCTCCCAGCCAGTTCCATATTAGCCCCTCTCCCTGCATTTCCATAGGCCCTTTTTATATGCCTGTCAAAGAAGGCACACTGCCAACAGGTTAAAATGGGGGGAGTGGGTGTGTCAATGCTTACAAGTTGATGTTTATGATCTTGAGTCTATATACTGAACTCCAGTGTTTCTGGCCTTTACTTACCATAACATAGCTAGTTCCTGGTGCTGTCTACACTAAAAACATAACATAGCCCACCAGAAGTCTTGGCGAAGGCCGAACTACAGCCATTTGGGAGCTTTCCCCAACAAGGGTTCTTTCACATTGTCTTGGTTTCTTCTTGGTTATAAGTACCTACAACCTATATTAAAGTAGAAGAAACTCAGAGGCCAAATTTCAACATATATCCACCCCCTCTATGCTGGAAGTAGCACAGTCTCCCCTCAAAAACCATCAAATTCCACTCTGCTCTAGTGCAGAGATACAGGGTAATAAACATGCTGACATTTGCTCTTGAAGGGAATAAAATTAGATTTCTGCCAATTTAAAGCCATGAACAAATGTCAGAATTAGGATCAGTTTGCTAGATTAATTTGTAATTCCACATGCAAAAGCTAAAATATCTTCACAGTTGCTTTTGATACCCTCTGCTACAATGTACCTATCCATTAGTACATGGATACAGTGAGTGCATTCCAGTAGGCCATCTAGAATGTGGGTTTTGGTTTTCATTTCATACTTTAAATTTTTTAGCATTAATAACCATGTATTACCTGTATTCATATATTACCTCTTTTCATTGAAAATGTAGTGAGCACGTAAGTATCAGTTGGATGAATAGTAAAGATGAATGACTAGATTGCAGGCTTTAATCTCAGGATACATTTTAAGTTCAGAAATATTCTTATGAGCTGTGAAGTTTCAATGGCTTATACATACTAATTTTTAGAGAAAAATGAGCACTGTTTTAATAAGTTAATGTGCTTACCTGCCTGTTACTTGAAAGCATTTTTTCAATTATCTTTAATTATTATTCAATAAAAATTACCTGTGCCCAAGGCAGAATTTGAATGGAATAGACTGCTCCAGTGCTCATCTGAATATTATTACAAAGAAAAAGAACAGCCCAGAAATTGAACATGGGGACAGAGTGAAAACACTTAAAGGCAAAGGATATTTCTTTTTCTTACAAATTATTCCTGTAATTTTAACCTGTTTTACTCAAAGATGTTGCCTAACATTTTTCTTGCATCCTATATTAAAATTTTGCTATGTCCCTTATCTCTAAGATATTCTTCTTTTCTCCTATCCCCAAAAAATACAGTACAGCCACTTGTCAGCAAAATATAATATATTCTCTGTTGTCTTACCATTTCATGTTTTAATTAGTCCCCAGCTACAAGCTAAATAGAATCATTTAAGGAAAGCATAGATTTAAAAAGAAAATAGAATAAGACACAACATCATCCCCACAGGCTGTAAAAATCATAAATTACATTAAACAAAGGATATTACATCCCTACCACTGTGAACCAACAAGCTGTCCTAAAGATCCTGTTTGAATATTCTCTCTCAAGTGCAGTCCAATTGGTTACCTCATTTCAAAGGCCAGAATTAGCCAGATAAACCTGTAATTCCAGCTACTTAGAAGGCTGAGTCAGGAAGGTCACAAGTTTGAGGCCAGTCTGGGCAACTCAGCAAGACACTGTCTCAAAATAAAATAAAAAGGACTGGGAATGTAGCTCAGTGCTTGCCTAGCATGTGCACAGGCCCTGGATTTAATCCCCAGTACAGAAAAAAAAAGTAGCTTATCTTTGATACTCTATAAATTATAGTACATTCAACAAACATACTCATTCATTCATTCTTCCTTTCATTTATTCCAAAAGAATTTTTTGACTGCCAGAGATACGGAGAAATACTTCCCCACAAGTCACAGTATAGGTTCCTTTGGGTGACGGTGATGGGCTAGGGAGATACATAGTGAATAAAAAATTGCAAGATGATAAGTGTTACACTGAAGGTCAGCATACAGAAAAGAGGTTACTAATTTGACCTAAAGGAGACAGTTCTTGGATTATTGAAGAAAGAAATTTTGAAGAAAAAGACTTTTTTATTCTCAGAGAACAGCATATGCACAGCAACAAGGCAAAAATAAAAGCATGTTCCAGAATTCATGAGCAGGAATGTATGATTAGAATGTAGAATGGCTTTAGGGGCTGATTAAAGGTGCCAGAAAAATAAGACCTTGTGAGAGTGGTGGTGGTAGGCAGCCATACCAGGATTAAGGAGCCATTGCCCCAGTGCATAACATGGATAGAGATTAAGCCAGGGGCCAAGTGTTTCTCCCTTGTGCATTCACATTCCAAAGCAACTCTTCCAAATCCATGTAAGCACACTTAGATACATAGAGCAAGGAGAGGTATGCACAACATATTCCCAATAAACATAGTCCAGTATGCCATAATGCCTTCCAAATAGCCAGGCTTATGTTGTTGAATAAAATCTCATCACAAGGGTTTGGTCTTTGTCCCAATATTATCCATTCTTATAAAATAAGCTCCCTAAAAAATCATTATGCATTAAACCCATGTGTTAAGCCAGCAGAAGAGAGTAAGCATTAAATGTCCTAGAATGAGAGGAATAAGTACCCAAAATTGTGAATCAAGATTCTACAAAGGGAGTTTTTTCCTAGTGACTTGACAGTGTTCTTCTGTTGTGTGTGGGCTTGTAGAATGAAGGAAGACAGAGAATCTGGGTTTAGAAGACCTCGGCCTGTGTTATTTGTTACTGAATATGGAATTTCCTGAACCTCTGTTTTCATGTGATATAAACAGGGAATAATATAACATTGATCAAATAATATAATGTATATCAAACTACTTGTAAACCAAAAAAAAACTATGCAAATTGAAATAATGATCTTCTGTGTGTGTACATGTATATGTATATGTATATGTATATGTGTGTGTGTGTGTGTGTGTATGCTTTAGAAGTTGATTTTCTCCATAGAATATTTGCATTGTGATCATAAAATAGCACTCTTTTCTGTTAAAGGAGGGGCCTTCATTAGGCTTTGTAGTCTAATCAAGCTATTTGACTAGATTTAAAGACTCAAAATATTCATATCATGTAGGACCAACATGAATTTTTTAATGGGAATTTTTGAAATATGAAAACATTTGATGCTACTAAATTGAGGTCTATATCACGAATGCCATTAAAATATATAATAATTCTTTCCTGGATTTCAATGACAGTGGTGCAAGAGCTCCTATTTGGGTGTTTTCTCATGGATCCTGATAACCATTGATCCTATAGACCCCATTTGCAAAGAAAATCTGTCAGGCTGAGCTCTATTATGTGACCAAAGCTATATCAAGGGAGGGCGTCAGTCCTGAGGTCCCTTAGGCGGCTGCTAAGATTTGCTCTTCTGCCAGTAGCAACTAAAGTCATTTCCCTGCCATGGCCAAAGAGACAAGCTTGCTTATAGGAACCCTGTCAGGGAA
This sequence comes from Marmota monax, assembly GCF_021218885.2. Lineage (NCBI taxonomy): Eukaryota > Metazoa > Chordata > Mammalia > Rodentia > Sciuridae > Marmota > Marmota monax. Next base: position 1,787,814 of record NW_026692254.1, read on the forward strand.
CCTGAACACAAGATGATTTAGTGCAGAGTTTGGAGGGAGGAGCCTAAAGCCCTTCCCTGGCCTGACCATCTATATTTAGGATACATGAAGAATGTATCCTGAATGTCTTGACCCATGAGTGACTGGAACCAAGTCTCCCTCCATTATTATTTGCTTTATGCCAGTCCATCACATGTTCTGTCCTCCTGTCTGTGTCAGTCCCTGCCAAGCTTGGAAGCCTTGCTTGGCTGTACCTCTTCTGGTCTTCCACACTCACAGCTTGACTTCTCTTCCTCACTGACAGTGCTCACACTGTGCTCAGGATTTCTCTTCTCCTTTCTGGCCTCAGGACCATAAGAATAGCCCTGGTTGAAACTGGCTGTTGAGACCCAGTCACTCCTCACACTCTGTCCTCGGAACATTAAGTGCCAGGTAGATAAGCCAATCCAGAGGCCCAGGTCTTTGTTCTGGAAGCAATTTGGCTAAAGAAAAGTAAAATCTACCTCCAGTTGACCTGTCTTCAACTCCTGAGTTCATGTGTTGATATGTTTGTGTTGTTTTAGAAACTCTTGCTGAAAATGTTATCTAAATGACTTTCTGCTATCTCAGGGGTTTGTCAGACTTAATATCTAAGCTTTAAACTGAGACTAGACCTGAGGATCCAGATAATTTCTACCTACATATGTCCTTTGTTGGAGCTACATGATTTGATTTGACACAGTGGGTTCCACATGGAAAAAAAAAATGCCCATACTAAGAATACTGATTTCAGTGGCCAAATAAAAAGTGAGGTTTGTATTTTCATTTTCTTAGTCTTAAGTGTGTGTGTTTGAGTGTGTGTGTGTGTGTGTCTGTGTGTGTGTCTGTGTATGTGTGTGTTTGTGTCTACCTATCTGTCTTCTGATGGAGCACCAAGGTAGAGATGAGAGAGGGAGGCTTCCTGTGGGGTGTCCACTTTCTAGGGTCTTACTCTCTGCAGATGCCATGATATGCTGCCCAAATTCAGGGCTAAAGTATATAGCCAAATAGCAGGCAGTGAAGGAGCCCAAATATTGGCCATAGGAGAAAGACATTACTAGCCCTGCAATGGAAGAAACACAGGCGTTGTTATGAACCCAGAAGCCAGAATCATCATACAGGAGTTGGGGTGAAGGAAGGATGGGCTGTCCTTTATGGCTGAACTTCAGAAGCCACATAGGCATGCCAGAGATGACCCCAAAACAGAAGAAAAGGGAAGAAATACACTGAGCTTTTATGATTCTTAATTGCCAAACTTTTGCCAGTGTTTCTGATGGACCAAATGTGACAGGAATCTACAGAGCCAGAGTAGCCAGGTACATGTGGGTGAGTCTCTATGACACAGACCAGAACAGGACATACAGTGAAGAAAAAAAAATACAAATGAGCAGGCAAATGGCACCTGCTAAATCTGATCTCTGAGGGTGAAACCAAGAGTCTGTATTTTCAACAAGTTATCCATGTGATTATAAGTGCACCAACATTTGTTATCCTTTCCAAAACAATGAAGTATGACAATTCTAGCTAAATAATTCTGATGACAGGAAAACACTAAGTGCAATTGATCCGCCTCCTTCTCTGATTTTTAAGCCCAATATGATTCATAAAATACACTGACTATATGGCAAGTTGGCATTTAATAAATAAAAAAAGCTTCTCCCTTGTGCAACCCCTTAGGAATCATTAAAATGTCATCCTATAGTAATCTGAGATGTACAGAAGAAGAAAGTGAGGTATGCTTATGTAAAATTAACTCCACACTGTAGCATAAGTGGTTCCAGAATCCTTCATTATTAAGGTCTGTAATTGATGGCTGAAAATAGAACCCTCAGGCTAGGGGTGTAGTTTAGTCATAGAACACTTGTCCAGTATGCAATAGGTCCTGGTTTCCATCCCCCAGCATCATATACACCAACACACACACACACACACACACACACACACACACACACACGTAAAACCCTTAAATGAGAATAATGTTCAAAATCACACATACACTATTGTGAATATGTTCATCTCATGAGCATGGAAACCAGGAGCTTGTTACATTTTGACCTGTTTATTCAATTCAGCTCTGAACTGTACTTTATTAACTCTTAAGGTTTTAAACTGCCTCCTATATTTAACACATATAGAAATTTTTATTTATGGAAATGTTCTATGTACTTATAGGTGTGGGAAACAGATACAAATACTGCAATTTAATCTGATAGAATTCTATGGCAAATTAGTTCAATATGCCTTAAGGGAAGACCCTGTATTGACTTTATTTGTCCCTAATAAAAAAAGGATTGAGAGCTATGTCTTTGAGAATTTTTGAGTTTATATATAAACTAGGAAGAAAAAACAAGAATATGGAATGAGTGTACCAAAGAAAGATATATTCTTTACACAGGACTGCTGTTCTTTATAGAAAATAAAGTTTTAGAGGAGTCAAGTACTTGATTTACCAAACATCTTCATCTCATCTTCATCACAGAACAGTCCCAATAGCCAATTTACATTTTAAATATAGGAAAGGAACATCATTATAAATATATTTTTGTTATGATTTCCCAAGTTTATCTCATTCATAATATGTCCAGTGATTGGTGATGATAATCTTTGAACCAATCATTCTTCTCATTACTGGTTTCAGGGTCTAATGCAATCAGAGGGGGCCAAGATATATGCTGTTATATTTCTAATGCCTACTTCTAATACCTTCGCTTGCCAGATGACCCTGAATAACTCCTGCACAGTCTCTGGTATTCAGACTCCTCAACTAAAATAACACTATTGGAATTAGCTGACCTGCCAGAACTTTAGGAACATATAATTAAATCAGTCTATAACATAGAAGCTTGCTTGTGTCCTTTAACATTAAATCAGATTGTTTCTTCATTACTTACTGCCAATCGTACCAGATTGTTTGCTATGTAACACACAGAATATTTTCTAACATCCATACCTTTGCTCAAACACAAATACCAACCCCACTTCCAGGTACCCGTCCATTTCTTAAGACCAAGATCAAAGCTCTTGTTGCCTTATTTGCTACTCCATTTAAGTTCTCTTCTCTCCCCTTTATACTCCCATAACTCATTCTGTTTATCTTGTTGGAATCTTGTCACATACAACTCCGTCCAGATTCATGCAATTTTGGTTTATTGTTGATTCCTCTACTAGACTAGGATTTCTTCAATGATTATGATTTTATCTGAGCATTTTTCGTGTCCCTAAAGGTTAGCACATAATATACACTCTGATGAACTGAATTGAAAAGGTTTATACATTTCGTCATTTAGTTATCATTGCATTTTATGGCAGTCAGTCTCAAGATGGCCCCAATGATTCTTACTTCTTGTTATTCATGGACTTGTATATGAATCAAAGCTGACCACTGGGCCAGCAGAATATTGTAGAAGTGATAATGTGTGTCTTCTGAGGCTAGGTCATAAAAGCTTTTACAGCTGTTTAGTCTTTTGAATTTCTTCATCTGGAGGAACCCAGCCACCACACCATCAGGAAACTCAGACAATCCTGAAGAGAGTCTCACATGGAGACAAAGTGGGGTCTCATGCCAATAGCCAATACCAACTTGTCATGTATGTGAATGCCACTCTGGAAACATTGTCCAGTCTTTGTCAATCCTACGGATGACTGTAGCCTATAGATGTGACTAAAACTCTGTGAGAAAACCTCTAAGCAAAACTCTTAGTCAATCCCCCAAATTCCCATAAAAAAGAGAAGTTATTACTGTTTTAAGTTACTAATTGTTGAGATAATGTTTACTCATGGAGTGGATAACTAATGTGAATTTCTTGCACCACCCTCCTTGCTTGGGGACAATATTATGGAGTAAAAATCAAATAAGCCTGCCATTGAAATCATGCTTGGTACTTAATATCAATATTAGTGACAAATTATCAATATCATTATGTGTTGGTTTTAATAGAATGTTATCATAGTAACATTATTATTTTACTATTAATTCTTAATATCCCAATTATTGGTATACCATTAATAAATTAGGAATAATAATATTATTATTAATATTATTACTGTCTTATTATGATACTAACATTTTGATGATAATACTAATAATTATAATTAATATTATCTTTATATATACTTGTAAAATATTATACCCTCATTTGAATGCTAAGGAAACAGAGGCTTAGGCCAGTTAATTTGTTCAAAGTCAAACAATGAATATGATGAATCATGACTTGAAGCAATATTTGTCTTAGCAAAAATTAGCTCTTGAGTTTACTTTCTCATCCACATATTTGGTACAGCAATACTTAACCTGCATTGCTCTTGTGATAATTAAATGAAATAAAACTGGTTGCTTACAGAAAATACACAAATAACAGATGCCCTTTCGTCTCCCTGCCTTTTGCAATCTACTTTATTTCTATCAGAGTTAAGTCTAAAAAGGGGCCCCAAACCCAGGCCATTAGGCAGAACTGTCAGCAGCAACAACCCAGGTGGATAAACACATTGAGTACATTTCCACACATTAGTCCAGGTCTTATGATTGTGCCACATGGGTGACTCTTCTATTTCTTGTCAAAGAGACAAGATTTCAACTCAGTTTCTATTGCTTTTCTCAATTCTAGGTTGTATATCTAATAATAGCAATGCTTACTTTTTGATCATAAAATAGAAATTGTTAGGTTGTTTCCTTATTGTATGTATGAGAAAGAAAATGAATTTGATGCAGATGTGAGTCCCACTGACCATGGAAATAGAATTGGAAAGTATCTGTGAGGGAAAAAAATTCCTTATGATTTACACACATGCTCCTTTCTAAAAATCTTTATTTTCTGTAGAAGCGTTCTCATTACAACCAATTAGTGGGCAATTACACAGAAAAGAGTCATAAGAGTCATCATCTATCACATATATTTTCTCCTTTATTCACAATCAAGGCATGATCTTTTTAAAGAGAGAAATAAAATTCACCACCTAAATCTACTGAGGTTGGTTTAGTTTCATGTGGTTGACCAGAAAAAAAAACATTCCCTTACCTGAATATGCACCTTAGTTTTAAAACAGTCTCTATAGTTTTATTATAACTTTCAGTGATCTTTTTATTCATTTTACGTTTCCTTCAAAGAACAAATGCCTCATTGATAGAAATGAACTATCCATAACAGCATTGGTGTGTGGGTAACTGATGTACTCACCACTTTAATTCTATCTGGCAATGGCCCCCTTGAGCTGAGCAGTAAGAACAGCAATACCAAATCATGGTGAACCTCAACAGTTTTCAAGAAAGTAATATGGATCTAATTGGGCAGAAGCTTAGCAAGTAGACCACAACTATTTCTTTGTAGAAAGTCCAGTTTATGTACTACAGAGATTGTGCCTATGAGGATTGCCTTGCTAAATGGAAACCACAAGGACTGGGCCCCTCAATGTCTATTCTTGTATCAGAGCTGTGAGGGGGCTTGGCCTGTGTTCAATAAGGGTGTATTTTTTTCTTTGCAAAAATCTGGACTGTATGAATCAACCCACATATGTACTTGGCCGACAGACTCTGCTGTAGGTTACTAAGACAATGGATTTTGATGAACTGGGCTCTGACATATGGAAAGTAGACATTAAAGACAGCCATTGAAAAACATTTTTTTAACCTTTTAGCAAGGTTGAATACCCAGTCTTTCCCAACATTGTTTAACCATAAAAGTCTTCTTAAATATATAGCATGCATTATGATTTACTTTGTGGGACTTCTTTGGGTAACCTGATCTTTTAAAAGAGTGAGAAATTCCATGGAGTGAGGCACAGAAAATCTTGTCGAATGGGACCCTTTTCATCTATGTCAGTGTGCTGGTTCCTCAACTTTCTCCTTATTCAACTGCCTACAGTCTTACAAACTCTGATCTACCTCTAACATGAGTCACCCTTGTTGTCACAGGAACTTCTCCAAATGATTGAACAACTTATCCTGCTTTGATGCATGCATGTCATTTAACCATTAGTCCTGTTGATCTGTGTTTTCCTAACTTGCATTTTGAAACCATTTCTCTTCATGCCATCATGGCCCAGTCATTCATGTCTATCTTCTTTGACTTTCTCAGAAACTTGGTTGTTTCCAAGCCATGAACATTTATTAACATATGTGTTAGCCTCTAAGCTGCTTCTGACCACAGATACCTTAGATTCCTCTTGGTTATAAAATTTCAAATCTATTTCTGACTGATATACAAAAAAAAGTAGACCCACACCCCCTGGTTATTTGTCCTAGACTTGTATTTAGCTGTCTTGTGACTGATTCTTGCACAACTTTTGAGAAATTCCTAGCCCATCACCAACTCTCTTGATCTGAGCAGATACTCAAGAGTCATCAGCCATTGAAACTTTCTGTCTATTACTGTTGACTTTTTATAGTGTAAAGCTGAAAATATCATCTTACCCCAATCTCAGGAATTTGTGAGACTGAAATTTTCAAGAATCACTCACATGTAATATTTCATTCAATATACCAAGAAACTTGGTTTATTTTCTCTTCAAGGTAGAATAATTTTCCCCTAGAGTATCAAGCCCATTTTTTCCCCTATGGGGCTGCAATGCATTCTATCATTCCTTTGTAATTTAGTAATGCTTAGAACTCTTTCTGATAAGGAATAAAGTAAGCAATGATCACTCAATCTACCAATGGTCTTAAGTTTGTAAGAAATCATTTCATGGTACCAAAGAAGAGAAGGAAGTTGCTTTTATCCTAATACTCATCTCTCCATTTCTTATCTTTCTAGGCAAAACATTTAATGTTTCTATCATGTGAAGGCCTTAATTACATCCTTACCAGATGTGTTGCAAAAATTAAGCATCAATTAACTTTTTCTGGATTGCACACATCTTTAAATTCTGTTTTCAGATCACTGCAACTTAACTTTGTGATTTATATTGGAAAGATGGCTTTGAAAGTTCATTTCATTTCATTTCATTATTCTTTAGGAATTGTATTTCATCCACTTAAATATTTCCATGGTAATCATGGTTTGATGAGAAGAGATTGGCTAGTGTAGCCACATCACAGTAACTATGAGATAAAATCCAGTAGGGCCCAGATAGTTTTTGATGAGTTCTTGGATCTCATACATGCAAAAGAGGCATATGAAAATAAAAGTTATAAACATCATTTTGTATTCAATGTTGTTCTCATTTAAGACAGATTGAATCTTTTAAATAAATACATCAGTAAAACGGAGAAATACAATTATGAGCTTGCAGTATGGTTTTGCTTGATAAAGCATTTGTAAAAATCAAAATACTTTCCTGTGAGTCATAGGCACAATCTCTGTGAGTCAGTTGTTAGTGTAAGGAGTACAATGCAAAATTCAATTTGGACAACTACTTTGGTTATTCATTGCTTACATATGTAAGAATATGTAGCTTGTATTTGTTTATATATGACTATAGCTATAACTGACTTTTTTGCCTAAATTATTTCCAAACATAATCATTTATATTTACCTTCTTTTACATATAGAACTTTTATTTCAGCTTTAATTTCAAATGTTAGAGAGAGCCTGTTTTTTTATCCTTCATTCCTCCAAAGAGGCTACTTATAATATACCTATCCATGAAGAGAAGATATAGAAGTATCACATAAGAGGAATTATAGCATTACATTTACAAATAAAGTCCATGGGAGCAGATTGTTCAAATTCAAATGTATTTCATCAACATGGTGGATTGAATCATTGGTCCTAATTCTCAACTACTCCCTGTATCTACACCCTTTCCAAGGCCTCACCTTGAGAAACAAATATATCCAAATTCTTTGTCTTCTGCTTTGGTCATGTGAGTTATTTTGGCCACTAGAAGGACACGGGAAATGATTCTGTGTTAGTTCCAAAGTTAGACCTTATATGATCTTGTGTGTTTTCTAATCTTGAAACTATCATGAAAATATTCTTTAGCTAACTTGTTAATCCAGAAAGGATGAGAAACATATGGAGAAGAATTGTGTTAAGCAACCCATAGTAAGAAAGATGAGCTTCTCCAACTGCTTCAACCTGAATGAGAGGCTCTCGTGTATTCCTGGAAAGATTTGCTGAACCTAGGCTGACCACTCTTCTGTAGGAACTGCAGCAGAAATCCCAGACAATTTGGGAGACTGCTTTGTATACTTGAAACACATACATGTATGTGTGTAATTCATATGTTTATATATAATTCCTATTAGAGTAATCCTTTATTATTGTACTATATTGAAGTTTTATGAATATCTGTTATGCTGCAATACCTTACTGCTGTAACCACTCATAGCCCATGTAACTTTAGTAACTTACTTATTATATTTCTGTCTCAGTTCCCTCACATACAAATAAAAATAGTAATAAACTGTTAGCTCCTAGAATTATTAAGAATATTAATGTTAATTTAAACTTAAACAGAAACTGATTATTGTATATTAACTATCATTATTTTATTATTCTTCCAACTTCACTCCTAAAATGTTTTATGAGACCACTGTGAAGTCATGCTGTTTGAAAAGAAGTCTGACCTTTTGGCCATGGGAGTGACTCAAGTAACTACAAAATCTCTTCTCAGCCCATGCACATTTGAGAAGCCCCAGTTACATCACCTGCCCAGCTGGGGCAAGAAGAACTGCTTTACCCATGGGCAGGAAACAAAGAGAAATATTTTATTATTTCTCACCCTATCTCCATTTTCCATGTTATGTTGAGCTAGTCAGAAATCAGTGCCATCATTCTTCACTTCCTTAACATGCTGGGAGAAACGTGGCTGACTTCATAACAGCACTTCTCAGTTTCCCCTGAGCTCTAACGCAGTGGAAACAAGTAAAAAGCCTTCTTATAAATCAGAAAAGCAATGTTATTAATTTACACCCACACACCCACACACAAAAGAAGGGTCTTTTTCATTTTGACATATATTTGCTAATAAACCATGGCTTCAAAGGATATCTTCTATTATTCCCTGTTCATCTATATCCACTTCTTCAGAGATGAAATTAAAGGACCAACTCTTACTGGCCCAAAGGCATTGCTACATTTTAAAATTTTACAGAATGAGAAATAAAAAAATTCATGGCTGAACAAATAGCTGTCAACTGCATATACTTCTGAACCAGTGTCAAGTAAAATATCAACACACTGGGAAAAAACAAACAAACCCAGAGTCCACAAAAAATAAATAAATTAAGCAAATAGTCTTCTAGGGAAAGCCATGAAAGACTCTAGAACATGTCCAATATTACCAACATGGATTAAATTATAAGAGGAGGCCACATACAGTAAGTCAGAGAGGGCTTCATTGTTGTTATTTTTATTAAAGGAAAGCAACCATTTTTCCAACAAAATAACCTTCTGAAGCCTGTTGAAATTTTAATCTTCTAAAAATTCTTTCATAACAACATCAAACTTCACATTTGGATGTTACTTTTAAATTTCTCAAGTCATCTTATCCCCACTTTAGCCTGGTGAGAGGTGGGATGACTTTGTTTGCATTTTACATATAGGCCTCAATGACGGATTGATCCAAACTAAAGTATGAGAATGAGAATAAGAATAAACTGAGCAAAGGGTGGTATCAGTAACCACATAAGAACTGTTAAGGCAGCGGATCAAGGGTTGATTCTTGGTTTTACTCCTTGCACTTTAGGAGCCTTGTTAAGGAAGTCAGATTCTAGGCCAACATGATGAAGATTTGGGCCTATTTTTTCTTCTATTAGCTGCAGGATCTCTGTTCTAGTGCCTAAGTCTTTGATCCACTTTGAGTTGATTTTTGTGCAGTATGAGAGAGAGAGAGAGGTTTAATCTCATTCTACTATATATGGATTTCCAATTTTCCTAGTATCATTTATTAAAAGGTTATCTTTTCTCCAGTGAATGTTTTTGGCACCCTTGTCTAGTATTAGATAACTGCATTTATATCGGTTTGTCTCTGTGTCCTCTATTCTGTATCATTGGTCTACAAGTCTATTTTGGTGCCAATACCATGCCATTTTTGTTACTATAGCTTTGTAGTGTAGTTTAAGGTTTGGTATTGTGATGCTTCCTGCTTCGCTTTTCTTGATAAGGATTATTTTAGCTATTCTGGGTCTCTTATTTTTCCAAATAAATCTCATGATTGCTTTTTCTATTTCTATGAAGAATGTCATTGGGGGTTTAATAGGAATTGCATTACATCTGTATAATGCATTTGGTAAGATGGCCATTTTGACAATTTTAATTCTGCCTATCCAGGAGCATGGGAGACCTTTCCATCTTCTGAGGTTTTCTTTAGTGTTCTGTAGTTTTCATTGTAGAGGTCTTTTACCTCTTTTGTTTAGATTGAGTCCCAGGTTTGTTTGTTTTTTTGAGGCTATTGTGAATGGAGTCATTTTTCTAATTTCTCTTTCAGTGGATTCATTGCTGATGTATAGGAACACATTTGATTTAAGGGTGTTGATTTTATATCCTGCTACTTTCATGAATTCATTTATTCTAAAAGTTTTCTGATGGAATTTTTGAATCTTCTAAATATAGAATCATGTCATCAGCAAATAGTGATAGTTTGAGTTCTTCTTTACTTATTTATATCCTTTTAATTTCTTCCTAATTGCTAATTGTCTAATTGCTCTGGCTAGTGTTTCAAGGATGATGTTGAATAGAAGTGGTGAAAGAGGACATCTTTTTCTTGTTCCAGTTTTTAGCAGTAATGCTTTCAATTTTTCTCCATTTAGAATGATGCTGGCCTTGGGTTTGTCAAATGCTTTTTATACATCTATTGAGATGATCATATGATTATTGATTCTAAGTCTATTAATATGATGAATTACATTTATTGATTTCCATATGTTGAACCAATCCTGCATCCCTGGGATAAATCCCACTTGAACGTGGTACACCATCTTTTTAATATGTTTTTGTATGCAATTTGCCAGATTTTTAAGAATTTTTGCTTCTATGTTCATCAGGGATATTGGTCTGAAGTTTTCTTTCCTTGATGTGTTTTTGTCTGGTTTTGGTATCAGGGTAATATTAGCTTCATAGAATGAGTCTGGAAGGGTTCCCTCATTTTCTATTTTATGGAATATTTTGAGGAGTATTGGTGTTAATTCTTCTTTGAAGGCCTTGTAGAACTCAGCTAAGAATCCATCTGGTTGTGGGCTTTTCTTGGTTGGTAGGCTTTTGATGGCATTTTCTATTTCATTACTTGAAATTGATCTGTTTAAATCATGTATGACTTCCTCATTCAGTTTTGGTAGGTCATAAGTCTCTAGAAATGTGTCAATATCTTTGATATTTTCTATTTTATTAGAGTTTAACTTTAATTTGAATTCATCCCATTTATTGATTCTTGATTTTACTCCTTGCACTTTTAGTCAGCAGTGAAAAAGCTGACTGAAACAGTGGGCTTTATAACTTCCTGATTTCAGTAGAGCTGGAATGACAGGTGCCTGGTATTCTTTTGGGGTACCTAGGATATACCCTGGAAGGTCCTGGGAAAAGCAACAGCATCAATAATGTGAGAGTAAGTAGGCCTTGGAAACTTCCTATTCCATCCCATTTATTTCAAAAATGAAAAACTACAGTTTTTCTCTTCATTAGAATGGCCAGGGTTTAATCTATTTTATTTATTTTTTCAAAGAACCAACTTTTTATTTTGTAAATTTTTTCAAATGTTTCTTTTGTTTTTATTTCATTAATTTCAGCTCTGATTTTAATTATTTCCTGTCTTTCCACTGCTTTTGGTGTTGATTTGTTCTTCTTTTTCTAGGGCTTTGAGATGTAGTGTTAGGTTAGGTCATTTATTTGTTGACTTTTTATTCTTTTACTGAATGCATTCGATGCAATAAACTTTCCTCTTAGAAAGTTTTTGATATGTTATATCAGTGTTCTCATTTACCTCTAAGAATTTTTTATTTCATCCTTGATTTCTTCTACAATCCATTCATCAATCAATTGTGTATCATTTAGTCTCCAATTGTTATAGTAGCTTCTATTTTTTTATTTTATTGTTGATTTCTAATATCATTCCATTGTAGTCTGATAGAATGCAGTTTATTATCTCTGGTTTGTTTTTGTTTTTTGTATTTACTAACAATTCATTTATGGCATAAGATATGGTCTATTTTAGAGAAGGAGCCATGTGCTGCTGAGAAGAAAGTATATTTGTTTGTTGATAGGTGAAATATTCTATATATGTCTGTTAAGTCTAAATTATTGGTTGTATTGTTTAGTCCTATAATTTCCTTATTTAGTTTTTGTTTGGAAGAGCTGTCCAGTAGTGAGAGAGGTGTCTTATTGTATTGTGGTCTATTTGACTCTTAAAATTGAGAAGGGTTTGTTTGGAGCATAAAAATTTATAATTGTTGTGTCCTTCTTATATGTACTTCCCTTAAGAAGTATGAAATGTCCTTCTTTGTCTCTTTTGATTAACTTTGGTTTGAAGTCTACTTTATCTGAAATGAGAATGGAAACTCCTGCTTGTTTATGCAATCCGTATGAGTGATAAGCTTTTTCCCATCCTTTCACCTTTGGCCTGTGGATATCTTTCTCCATGAAGTGAGTCTCTTGAAGACGGCATATTGTTGGGTCTTACTTTTTAATCCAATCTGCCAGGCTATATCTTTTGATTAATGGGTTTAGGCCATTAACATTCAAGGTTATCATTGAAATATGATTTGCATTTCCTGTCATTTTTATTTATTTGTGTTTTTTTTATTTGGTTTCTCATTTGGTTGAATGTCCCTTTAGTGTAGATCCTCCCTTTGCTGGTTTTCACTTTTTTTTTTTTTCACTTTATCCTCATGGAATATTTTGTTGAGAATGTTCTGTAGTGTAGGCTTTCTAGTTGCAAATTCTTTTAATTTTTGTTTATCATGGAATGTTTTAATTGCATTTTCATATCTGAAACTTAATTTTGCTGGATATAAAATTCTTGGTTTGCATCTATTTTCTTTCAGAGCTTAAAATATATTATTCTAGGACCTCCTAGCTTTGAGGGTCTGTGTTGAGAAACCAGTTGAGATCCAAATTGGTTTTCCCTCATATGTAATTTGATTTTTTTTCTCTTACAGCCTTTAAGATTTTATCTTTATTCTCTGTGTTAGTCATTCTCATTATAATGTATCTGGGTGTGGGTCTGCTGTAATTTTGTATACTTGGGGTCCTGTAAGCCTCTTGTATTTGGTTTTCCAGTGTACTCTTTAGGTTTGGGAAATTTTCTGCTACTATATCATTGAAATGATTGTACATTCTTTAGGTTTGTCTCTCTGCTCCTTCATCTATTCTGATAACTCTTAAATTTGGTCTTTTCATGTTATACCATAATTCTTGATGGTCTGTTCATGGTTTCTTACCATCTTCTCCACATGTTCAACTCTACTTTCAAGATTATATATTTTATCTTCATTGTCTGACGTTTTGTATTCCAAGTGGTCTAATCTGTTGGTGATTCTTTCTATTGAATTTACAATTTGGTTTACTGATTCCTTCATTTCGAGGATTTCTGCTTGTTTTTTTTTTTTTCACGATCTCTCTTTATTGGTCTTTCACTTCCTGTATTTTTCCTTTGATTCCACTCCTTATACTATCCTTTACTTCACATATCAATTTAACGATATTCAATCTGAACTCCTTCTTGGACATTTCTTCTACCATGTTATCAGTGGCTTCTGTTGTTGAGGCATCTTGGTTTGTTTGGGGTGCTTTATTCCCTTGTTTTTTTATGTTGTTAGTGTGTTTTCCATCTAAATAATTTTATATTTTCTTTTTTATGGGAGGTAGTCTTTGGAAAACACCAAAGAGATTTGGCCAGTATTATAGCTTACTTCTCCTACTTCCTTTTGTCTTATCACATTAATGGAAATAACAGAAACACATTCAAAATAAGCATGATATTGGTTGCCTTGCTGTTTCGAACATCACATATAATGCCAGTTTGAAATTCTATTGTTACTCATTTCTGGTGCTTGGATAAAAGAGATGTGTAGATGGATGGTTGGATGGGGAGATGATAATTAGATACATAGATAGATAGATAGATGACAGACAGATAGATTTGAAAATTGCTTAGGCAGAATGAACATCCCAAGGCTGTGTGAGCCATGTAATGTTCTTTTTTGGGGGTGGTACCAGGGATTGAACTCAGGAGAACTCAACCACTGAACCACATCCCTAGCCCTATTTTGCATTTTATTTGGAGACAAGGTCTCACTGAGTTACTTAGAGCCTCACCATTGCTGAGGCTGGCTTGGAACTCGAAATCCTCCTGTCTCAACCTCCCAAGCTGCTGGGATTACAAGCCTGTGCCACCATGCCCAGCTAAGCCATGCAATGTTCTACCTCCTTTCTTTGTCCCAGTACTTTGCTTCTTTCCTCTAGAAATTAACACCTTGCCTAATTTGAAAAATGGGTAATTTGATCTTTTATATGAACCAAAATAATCTGGTGGTGTTAAAGTAATTTGGGTAATATCCATCGCCCAAAAAAATTTGACTTGAGGTAAGCTGTATTTTGAGGCAGAATTATTTAACTGAGCAAGCACAGGGAAAAGAGACAGGAAATAGAAGAATAGATTTTAATCTCAGCCCTTTCCCTCCCCACCTGAGAGCACTGAGCTCACCATTTAACCCCCACGCCCTATAGCACTTATTGTGTTTGTGAAATAGAACCACTCATCACAACTCAGGTCTGAACACTGCCTTTTAATACTAGCTTAAATGATGAAACTAACATGAAAAACACTTAGACAATGAAGCAGAGTTTTATGCTAATGCCCACTGGCCTTGTTATTTCACATTTATCATCACCATTTTCCGATTCTTACCAATTTTCTGGGTTAGAACAAGTTCAGAGAACAGAGGCACTCATTTGTGGAAGTTGGCTCTACTTTGTTATTTAGATGAAGAATGATTTGTGCTCTCTCTAAAGATATGCACTATGAGCAGAAGACCATTTTCTAGGTGGACAGTTTATACCAGTTTATGTTTGTGTGTTGGCACAGTTATGCTAATCCTATGTGATATTTTCCCTTCGGTGCTTTTGCTTATGAAGCAGCCTAATAAAGTGACTTCTGCTAAACAAATAGGTCTGTTCACAATAACTGAGATACTTAAGTGAATTTAAGCAGGAGGTATTTTGGTGTTGTGGACCAAATTAACTAGCTGAAAATCCATTAACTTCAAAGTTCCTGATGGATATTTAGGATAATTTCAGAAGTACAAATGTAACAGTCATGGTAAAATTTTCTTTGGCATATGCGTAAAATTTCTACCACGGGCCCATTCTAAAAATCAATATCATAATAATTCCATCAAAGAGAAAACAACAGAGCATTACGTGCATGATCAGAGAAAGCTGCAACGGAGAGGAAAGTCCAGCCACTCTGGGACAATGAGAGACATGCAATTAGTAAGTGCAATTTGCATCGCTCCCTGAAGTTCCTGGATTTTATAGCAATTCATGCTGTAACCTATATAAATTGGACAACAGTAATGGTTGTGGTTTCACTTCATTAAAGTCAGGAATACAAAGCATCTTCTTTTACAATTCACACATTCCTACTTTTGCCATATATATAAAACCTTGACCCCACTCTCCACTTTTCACTTGGGTATTTTCTTTTGCCAACAGTGTACTTATTACCCCCTACCATCTCCCTGAAGATATTTAGGTAGCAGATATTTACACTGCTTAAAAAGAAAACTACGAATAGGAGCAGAAACCTAGAACTCAGAAGATTTTCTAGTGCTGCCAAGAAGAGAATTGATGGAATTACTCAATGAATCAATTGACCAAGACTACATTCAATGACATTATATAAATCCCCTGTGAGGAGCAGCTCTGCCAATAGAGAGATTCTAGGACAGTATAATTATGAGGTCTCTGCCATCAGAAAGCTTATGATCCAGTTGAGAAACACCATAAGCACATAAAATGTCATCATCAATCTGTCAATCATCCCTTCTTCCCCTAGGTCTTTGTAATTGCAATCATTTATTGAGCACTTCCAGTATGCTCAACATTCATTTACTCCTAAAGGTAAGGGAGTAGGTAGGTTAAAGTATAATCTCCATTTTATAGGCATGAAAATTGAGCTTTAGTGAAGTAAAGACACTTTGTAAGGTAACACAGCTTTTAAGTGGTGACAGCGGGATCTGTAAACAAGATCCCAGCTTACGCTGTCCACCTGGTTGTACTATTCTTGGAAGGCTTATCTTCTGTGTCCAAGAAAATCTCCATGAAAGCAGGAAAATTTCTGTCTTCCATATCCTGTGTCATCTGCAACCCCTAAGATTGTTTGTGAAAAGAATATGTACATTCAGCTGGGTAAGATGGTGCATGCCTATAATCTCAGCTGCTGGGGAGGCTGAGGCAGGAAGATCATCAGTTCAAAGCCAGTCTTAGTAACTTAGCAAGGTCCTAAGTAACTTAGCAAGATCTTGTCTCAAAATCAAAATAAATAAATTTAAAATAGGGGTTTGGGAAGTGGCTCAGTGGTTAAGCACCCCTGGGTTCAATCCCGGGTACCAAAAAAGAAAAAGAAAAGAATATATACATTCAAGTTAGTATTTATTGAGTGCCAGCTCCACATTTGTTATACAGTGGTACATAAAAGAATAAGGAAAAGTACAAGGCAATATGAAAATGTCTCATTAAAGAATCAGGATACATGCCAGGAGCAAATTTTATTATCAGAAACATCGTAATGTGGAATAGAATTTTTATAGGAACCATAAAAATATGTTGCAAGGAGATTATTTTTTGAAAATAACATTAAATAGTATCCTGATAATTATCGAGAACATTGATAAATGCCATCAAACTGAATGGCACTCACTTACACTGTAGTCTAACCAGTTAGCAAAACACCTATTGTTAAATTCAAGGCTGGGGGACTGGACCAAATGAAATAGTGCCCCTTCCCTCAAACTCATGCCTCCCTGAACTCTTAGAATGAGACCTTATTTGAAAATGTAATTAGTTATGATGAGGTCATACTGGATTAGGGTGGTCCCTGAATCCAAAGACTGATATTTGTGTGTGTGTAAATGTGTGAGTATATGTGTGCATGTGTATTACAAGGGATTTAACCCCAGGGTTCTCTACCTCTGAGCTACATCCCCAGTTCTGTCTTATATTTTTACTTTGAAGCAAGGTCTCATTACTTGCAAAGGCTGGCCTTGAACATTCAATCCTCCTGCCTTGGCCTCCCAAATTGCTGAGAACTTATAAGAAGATCATATGAAGAACATTGACTACCTGAGGTGAAGTGCTAAGGTATATGGAATATTTATTAAAAATACTGATTCCTAGGCATCTATGAAAACCCACCAAGCAAACTGCCTGAAAAGAAAGTTAATAACTAGCATTTTACTCACCCTGGAAGTTTTTTGCTCTCTGAAGTTGGAAAATGATGCTTTGGGAGTGTGAAGATGTTTGAGGCATAGTACCTCTCTACCATGCTTACTGCAAAGTTTGTAAAGCAACATAGCAATAATTCCCTGCACAAATCCAGAGGAAAGATGGCATTGTGAATGGGGGTGCATAATTTAAGTATGTTCTGAATTTACAAAATTTTATTTTGTTTTCCAGCTTCAGTACACCCTGAAAGATGATCAATAACACTTTTGTATGCAGATCAAATTAAACCACATTAAGAGTGATAGGTACCATGTTTTAAATAGGGACTGTGTGATGTTTACTTCATAGACATCATCCTCTTGCATAATCTAGACATCTTTGCCTAGGGGTGTTGGTCTGTTGTTAGTGGTTCACTGGAAATTACCAAGTAATAATTAGTCAAGCTCATTCACAAAATCAGGGCTAACTAAACTTAAGCCTATTTCTTTAGCCTTATTCCCTTTATTACAGACTCAAGAATGAAGCACTTCTCTTTAAAAAATCCCTGTGGCCTGTTTAAAACTGAGACTTGTTGCATGGTCTTTGTGAAATTGAAGGTTAGAAAGTTATCTTTTCCAGCAGCCTCAATTTCACATAAACATTTAGGAAAAGAAATATTTTTATACTAAAATAGGCCTCAACATAAAATTGAGTCAAATTTTTAAACAATCAGATGCAGCTTTAAGATAAAAGACATGTGGTTAAGGAAACTTCACAACGGACCAGAATTTCTCAGGCCATCATCAATGAGCAAGAGGGTGAGAGGATCCTGATTTAGAATTTTCAGTATTCTAGACCACTCTATGGTAAGCATTATGAAATAATCTCCTGTATTCCCTTATTGGTTTTGTCCTGCAGTCCTTTTCAATTGATTTCTATAATAGTTTCCCGTATATTCTACAAAATGGAGTCATTCATACAAATTTGTTTACTCCATGCAGTAGCCATTTTCTCTAATTTGAGCACCCTGACCTTTCTCTCTGGTTCATTTTCCCTGTGGGTGGTGATGAGAGTGTGGTTTTAGTCCATTCTGGCAAAACAAAGTAATTTCCTGGCTGGGCACCAAAGAGAAATAGTGGGCTTTCCAGTACTGAGCAGTAGCAAGAGTGCACCATAAAAAGGCTTACATAAGCCCATGGCTCCTGCTGCCTAGAGAGGTCCTGTTAACCATTTCACACCCAGTGGCTTGAGAAGAAGCATGGCTGAAGGTCAGAGTTGCTGACTGAGATAAAAGACACATGATAGGCCGCCATATGACTAGAGCACATGGGAATCCAACACAGTAAGCAATCAGACCCCCAAAAAATCACAAAATAATTCCCTAAACACAAGAGCTGTTTTCAAAGTGGACCTTGCCGCCATAGTTGAAAAGTTTATGGTTCCTCCATATCCAGTTTCTCAAAGATTTAACTTAGACGTTAAGTACCCTTCAAATAATTTGTTTTCCAGAATATCTGCATGTTTCACAGCTCAGAAATTAAATTAAAAAGAAAAAGAGTCCCAGTCAAAGTTTTCCAATGAATACATCATGAGTGGATCCCCTCCCAATACATCTGTTTGCAGGATTCAGGTTTGGCCTTTCCTCCCCAACCTTTACCAAAAAGTATATTATAGATGATTGGCTTGTTTTTAATGAATAAATCATCCAGCTATTTCTATGGACCAAGCCAATACTTCAGGTGTAAAATTTACCATGGACTTTCTGGCAATGTTATTTTAGGAATGTGTTTAAGCAATTGAGTAGTTACTATAAATGTGCCAATGTGACAATTTTGTAACCTTTTTTTTACAAGGTTGGTGAGTTTTTTTGGACGTTTATTTTGTTTATTTATATGCAGTGCCAAGAATCGAACCCAGTGCCTCACACATTCTAGGCAAGCATTCTATCCCTGAGCCACAATCCCAGGCTGCCAATTCCGTATCTTTTTAAATGAGCACTTGCTGTCCTGCTGAAGGATGGTTATATGGAATATTCCTGAATACAGCAGAGAGGTAAATAAAGCATTGTTTGTCTTCTGCAAATGCAAACCAAGTCTTGATTTTGACTGCCCTTAAATTTTGACCTATAACTGGCATCAATGAAACCCAGGAAGCAGCCGCAGCAGCCCTTAGCATCACAGATGCTGGGGCAGAATCAAGTTTGGAAAATAGAATTTTAAGGGATTATAGCAGTAGACATTATATAACAAGATCAGCATAAAGGGTAAGACATCTGTTTGCTGTTTTCAGAAAACCACCATTCTTTTACCCTCTATTAAAATAATCTTAATGGATACCTGTTTTGGGTCTTTTTTACCACATGTCCAGTGTAAAGAAGTTTGACAGGATTCAGGTTTGGCCTTTCCTCCTTTTTCACGATTGGCCTTTTTCATTTTTCATAGTTGTTTTGTTAATTTTTCTTTGGTTTTTGTTTCAGTTGTTCATTTTATTTAAAAGAAAAAAAAAGAAGAGAGAGAAAAAGGGAGGTCAAGGGGAGACACTAGGAAATTAATTATTTTATGTGCATATATGACTACGCCACAATGATACTCACCATTCTGTATAAATATTTTTTAAAAAATATTTTTAAAAAATCCTGGTAAAATTATAAAGCAAAAAAAGACAAGGAAAGAAAAAAGGAGACTGTCTTACTACAGATTTACCATAATAATTGCTATTTCACAGGTAATATTCTGGATGACCTGAGCTTGCATGTTTGAAACCACCGAAGAGTTTAGCATAGAGTTATTCAACAACTGTTAGTTCCTAATCTTTAGGTTCCATTCCCTTGAGGAGATTTTGATATTTATAATCTATAATACTTTAAAACACAAAGTTTAGAAGATTGAATTATAATTTAATATTGCAGTATCCAAAGGAGAAATAGTTTAAATTTTTAAATATTATAATTTAGTTCTATCAATATCTCTGATTCTCTATTTATTATCTAACTGTATGTTATATACATGTACTACTATAATAAGCATATTGGCTCTTTGTCATTAAGTCCTGACTTTTTGGTTGGAGGAGTTTCCAATTCCCATGAAGAGTATGGTATCATGTGTCAGGAAGGACTTGAAGCCACTGAATAAGAAAGGTCCCAAATTCTCAAGGATCAGTAAAGACTAGGAGGAGTAACACTGCTTTTATATGCTTCCAACTTGTTATACAGCAAATTAAATAAAAGTCCATAAAGCAAAACCCCAAGTTAAAAACAGTATTTCAGAGGACAATTTGGGCACCATCCCAAGTCCCCAAGGAAGACTTAGTCCTTAGTAATATTTGTTAATAAACACTTCAAAAGCACTTAATTAATAAGAACACTAAAAGTTGTGAGTTCAAGTTATGAAGTGGATACCACTTTGATTGAAGCTTGTCACTGCAGTGACAGTTTGGCTTTGAAATACCCATGAAGAGTGGACACACCACAAAGGGCCAAGAAATGAGAATAAAGGGTGCTTCTTCCATAGAGAGAGCAAGGCCCAAGGTTTTGAACTTTATTCCAAATGGTCTTTCTTCTGGAGACCTCTGAGTCAGAAAGTTTTCATCATTAGGTCATTCAGTCTGTTGGTCCAGTGGGAGAAAACAATTGAGACTTTGAGACGTTTTTTCTATATCCTTCAGTTGGCTACATCAATTGCTAAAAAAGATGAACAAAGTAAGGTGGTGTCTCCCCCAGAGGAGAGGGGGACATGCCCCTCTATTTGGAATTTAGAGAGATAACATGCAGTAGCTACAAGCAGATAAAAATGCAGAGTAACAATAACAGTTCGAAACAAATGGTGCATTCTCTCTTTTATACATAGCACACACCATCCACCCCAATCATCACACACACACACACACACACACACACACTCACTCACACACACCATTCCTGCTATCACCCAGCCTGAGGGGGTCAATATGAGGGGGTCAATGTGGGTAGAGCCATTTTGGTTTGCCACTTCATATTTCTGAGACATAAACCTATGGAAAATTACTCCGGGGAGATTGTTCTCTTGAGGTTTGCCTTTTGAACAAAGAGATTCTTTCTTGCAGGAGTGGGAGGGACACCAGCCTGAGAAAAACAGTTTTTTGTCCTCACAAAATGCTCTTTGGAAAGATATGTTAATGAGCTTCGCTTTGAACTGCAAAGGGCACCTGCATTGCATGTCAGATGCTAATGGAAAAGTAGAAAAAACGATAATGCACAGTACTCCCTGCACAGTTGTATGGTGGACCCCCATTCCCTTGAACCTCACAACCAGACTTCAGAGCCACCCTGTGACTTGAAATAGTGTTCTCCTTTTGAGGACAGATTTGTATTTCTCCCAATAATGACAGTTTTTTAAGGTCATAATTCTTTGGCTTTGTAAAGCAGCATCCTCCATGGACAGCCTCATAAGTAGCAATGAATGACAATTGTTCCTTGAAATTTTTAATTACTGTGACAAAGAAAGAGTAATTATTAACTTTTGTATCTGAACCACCTCTGCAGATGTTCTTAATCAAATAAAAGAAAGAGGAAACAGAGTGTTCTGAGAAGCAGGAATATGAAATATACAATAAGGGGTTGCAGCTGGGTTGGGGTGGTTGACATGAGCACTGCATTAGCACTTGGTGAACAATAGCTCCAACGTTGGAAGGGTAATTTCATGTCACAGACTGGATGGCGAAGAAGAAAAACCTATTCCTGGCGCTGTCTTCTCAGTTTGAGGGTACCGAGGGCACCTTCAGAGTGACAGCAGTGTGGGAAGGAGCTCTGTACCTTAACAGAGTTAGAAACTGAATTATACCAAATTAACCTCTGATAGGCTGGATACTAAGAGTTTAAGTGGATAGTTGACTGATTTTCTTCTCAATTCTTCATTTAGGTTCTCCCAAAAGCACATCCTAAAACAGGGATTAGAGTGCAGGTAGATTATTTGTGAGTGAGGTAGTTAACAAGAAACCCAACCTAGCACATACCATCAGGTTTACCATTCTGGGAAATTACAAGTTTATGCCCTGGAGAGGTCTGTACTTTCTTACTTTTGCCAGACTTCTGTTGAGGCTGCTGGGGTGGCAGGTGCTAATACTCCACACTCCCAGGTTTCTAAATATTTTATCAGAGCTGCCTAGTCTAAGAAAGCCCTCTATGGCAAAGAGATGTTAGCCATGGCCTAGCTTATGCACATTGCTAAGACCCGAAAGGATATGGACCAGCCCACATCCAGACCAGGTAAACTCACCTTTTATGAATTTAAAACCCATCTAAGTCATCTACTTCTTACCAGAAGGAAATGATTACTCTTATCCAGAGGATACAATTACTATTAGATGAGAAGTACTTCTGAAGAGATGTGTCTCAGCTTCTGCCGTGTTAAGACTTACCCTAACTTCTTATGACCATCATTGCACAATTGCCCCCAGATCCAGCTTCTCAGCCCCAAAATAAAATTCACAAAGAGCTTGGAGAGACACATTTCCCAAAGGTGAATGTCAGATGGAGTCCCAATCACAACCAATCTACTCTTTGTTGGGTCACATTTATAGTTTGTGTTGACTTCTAATTCTCTTTTACAAAATGAATTCTGGCCTCTTAACCATTGGTTTGTCAAGTGTGGAATATGGTTGCTCTCTACTACTAGGAAGGAAGGAACAGGTAGCCGAGACACCTGTTGGACACACTGCAGATGGATGGCTTCATGTGTGATTGGCCTCTACCATCACAGCATTCGAAATGGTGCAGAAAGGGGTCATGGGAAGAAAATAATTCTGATTGCCAAAATCAGAAGGTGTTGTCAGAGGTCAATTTTTTTCTGGGAAGTAGACCACGAGGGAGATTTGCAAGCAGGAGTTTCATTGGATGATGCTCTCATAGCACCTGGAGGAAGAGGAAACTTGAGGGAAGCCAGGTTGGGAAAAGATGAACTGTGATATAGTTACCGCAGAGGATTCTGTTGATCCCACAAGAAGCTGAGAAAGTGTATTACTTTGCTAGGGCTGCCATAATAAATTGCCACAGACTGGGTAGCTTGAATAATGGAAATTACTTTTCTTACAGTATGGAAGTCTAAAAGTCACACATTTTGGTGGCATTAGGGTTGTTTCCCTCAGTTGTTACTCCTTGGCTTACAGAAGACCCTCTTCTCCCTGTATCTTTACATAGTCCTTCTCTGTGCATTTCTGTGTCCATATTTCCTCTTCTTATAAGGACAGCAATCATACTGGATTTAAGCCCACTCTAAGGACTTCATTTTAATTTACCCATATAAAGGTCTTATCTCCAAATGCAGTCACATTCTGGGTTCCTGGGGGTTAGGACTTCAAAATATAAATTTTTAGGGAGGATATAATTCAGCCCATATCAAAGGGTCCTTCAGAGTTGTATCAAATGTAAGGGAGGGGGCTGGGCCTTTCACCTACTCCATGAGTCCATCATTGGATACAGGCTGACTTTAGGAGGCCAGAATGGCTGAGGTGGTCTCTTTGGCAGTGTTTGAGGGGGAGTCTGCAGAGCTATCAACCACCAGAAGATGGAGGAGAATGATAGGTATTAGTCCTGAAGGAATGGGGCATTTATGGATAGCACCCCACACCACAGCTTCCCCTTGAATTGTTCTTTAACTTTGACAGACATTTCCCCACAGTGTCTCTTATGATCATTTCTTTGGTTACAAGGTCAGGGCAGGACATGCTTGCCATGCTAGAATTTAGAACTGCAGGTCCTAAGCCTATGCATGTGCATGTGTCTCTTCTATGCTAAGCATATGAAATAGCTTCAAGGATCACGACAGATGTGCCATTTGTGAGCATGTCCATTTTGATCAATATGAGGCAGGCCTGAAAATTAACTTGTACAAATGAGCCTCCAGCTCAAACCAAAATAACTCTTGGTTCTTCAGATGTATGGACATTTTTCTTATAGAGTTGAAGAAAAGTCAAAAAGGGCAATTTATCAAAACAAAACAGGAAGAGTCTGAATTGTGCTGCCACAGAGTGACAGATGTACTGGGTTTGCAAAAGACCCCCCAAAACAAAGGATCCTTTTCATGCACACAGGAGCAATTTCAAAATGCAAAAAAAAAAAAAATGTCTTTTGAGTGCTTATGGATTATAAATGCTTTCCAACTCATCTTAACATCTCTGGAATATGGAGAGAAAAAAAAATTCCCTTCTGTAGTGTGGAAGTTAAAATACTAAGTTCTGGGGTGTTGGAGCCAAGTGTGGAGATACTTAATACTTTTATGCAAGAAGCTGAAGAATGATGTTCAGTGACATTTGTCAAGGACTTTAGAATACCAGAACAGGGACACCTGTAGGGTCTTGTGAAATCTTTCCATTACAACAGCTCAAACTGTCAGATTTCCCATTTTTTCCTTTCTCTCACTGGCTGATTTGGCCAGTATCATAGGGGCCATTTTTGTAACAGTTTCTCTTAAAATAGAATTATTCAGAAATTGGTAAAAAAATGTTTTTCACCAAAAAAAAGTGACCCTGATATTCTTATCTAATGGAAACCTTGTCTTGATCTGGTTTAACATGGTGCTGGGGATGTAACTCAGTGACAGAGCATGCAGAGGTCCTGGGTTTAATTCCCAGCATGCACAAAAAAATCATTGTAGAAATAAAAGGACCTCTTAAGTGAACACTGATATTCTTATATGCCAGCACTGCACTAGAGTTTTCAGGTGCCAGGTGAATAGAAACTTTACAAACAAGTGATTAATGTTTTTGGAGCTCTTAGTACATATCAGGCCCTTTGCCAAGCAAATGGGGACACAGATGTACAGTTGCAAGGAACTGAATTGTGTCGACAACAATGAGTTTAGAAGTGGATTTCTCTCCAGAATCTCTGGAGAATCTCTAGAGAACAGTCTAGTTCCACTGACACCTTGATTTCAGCCTTGAACCAAGTCACATTGAGCTAGCCATTGGACCTGCAAGAAATGTGAACTAAATAAATAGGTGTTATTTTAAGCCACTAAGTCCCACCAGGTCAATATCTCCATTTTGGAGATGAGGACACTGACACAAAGGGTAAGTAACTTGCTCAAGGTCACAGAGCTGATCAATGGTAAAGTTGGAACAGGTAGCTGTTACGTGGAGAAAACTGGGGCGGCAGCAGAGTCCAGGACAGCCTCCATGATGGTTTAACCCCTCTCCCAGGTATATATTTCTTGTTCAGTATTCTCTGCTTTAGTGTGTGGATCCTGCAAATATGATGGCATAGTCACTGTCTTGGTTAGAAAAACAGATTTTCACAGATATAATTAAAGTATTTGGTCCACTGGGTTAATTAAGGGAAGAATTCCTGCTGAGTCTGACTGGGTTCTTAAAAAGGAGTCTAGGGGTTAGAGATGAGAATAGTCATAAAGACACACTCTTGCTGGCCCTAAAGAAAGCAAGCACCATATCCATGTCCACAGCAAGGCATTGCACATGGCCTTCAGGAGACAAAAGCTGTCTCTGGCCAACAAGAAAATGTGGACCTAATCCTACAACTGCAAGGGACTGAATTCTGTAAAAAGCTTAAAAGAAGAGGCTTGAAAGAGAACTCTATGATTTTGTCATTTTTTAGTGCAGAGTAATACTCCATTGTGTATAAATGCCACATTTTTTTTTTAATCCATTCATCTATTGAAGGGCATCTGGGTTGGTTCCACAGTCTAGCTATTGTGAATTGTGCTTCTATGAACATCGATGTGGCAGTATCCCTGTAGTACGCTCTTTTAAGGTCTTCAGGGAATAGTCCGAGAAGGGCAATAGCTGGGTCAAATGGTGGTTCCATTCCCAGCTTTCCCAGGAATCTCCATTCTGCTTTCCAAATTGGCCGCACCAATTTGCAGTCCCACCAGCAATGTACAAGAGTACCCTTTTCCCCACATCCTCGCCAGCACTTGTTGTTGTTTGACTTCATAATGGCTGCCAATCTTACTGGAGTGAGATGGTATCTTAGGGTGGTTTTGATTTGCATTTCTCTGACTGCTAGAGATGGTGAGCATTTTTTCATGTACTTGTTGATTGATTGTATGTCCTCCTCTGAGAAGTGTCTGTTCAGGTCCTTGGCCCATTTGTTGATTGGGTTATTTGTTATCTTATTGTTTAATTTTTTGAGTTTTTTGTATATTCTGGATATTAGGGCTCTATCTGAAGTGTGAGGAATAAAAATTTGTTCCCATGATGTAGGCTCCCTATTTACCTCTCTTATTGTTTCTCTTGCTGAGAAAAAACTTTTTAGTTTAAGTAAGTCCCATTTGTTGATTCTTGTTATTAACTCTTGTGCTATGGGGTGTCCTATTGAGGAAACTTGAATTTGCAGGAAAATGGATGGCATTAGAGCAGATTATGCTAAGTGAAGCTAGCCAATCCCTAAAAAACAAATGCCAAATGTCTTCTTTGATATAATGAGAGCAACTAAGAACAGAGCAGGGAGGAAGAGCATGAGAAGAAGATTAACATTAAACAGAGACATGAGGTGGGAAGGAAAGGTAGAGAAAAGGGAAATTGCATGGAAATGGAAGGGGACCCTCATTGTTACACAAAATTACATATAAGAGATTGTGAGGGGAATGGGAAAAAAAACAAGGAGAGAAATGCATTACAGTAGATGGGGTAGAGAGAGAAGATGGGAGGGGAGGGAGGGGGGATGGTAGAGGATAGGAAAGGTAGCAGAATACAACAGTTACTAATATGGCATTATGTAAAAATGTGGATGTGTAACCGATGTGATTCTGCAATCTCTATTTGGGGTAAAAATGGGAGCTCATAACCCACTTGAATCTAATGTATGAAATACGATATGTCAAGAGCTTTGTAATGTTTTGAACAACCAATAAAAAAAAAAAGTTATGAGCAGCCTTCACAAGGATCTGCTGCCCCTAGAGGGCCTTTATCCTTAAAAAAAAAAAAAGAAAGAAAGAGAACTCTAACCTCTAGTGAGCATTGTAATGCAGCTGATACCTTGACCGCAGCTTTTCTGACTCTGGGTACGTAGAGGCCCCAACTAGGCTGGGCCCTGAAATATAAGTTGGTGGGAAATAGATAATAAAGAGTTGTTTGAAGCCATTACATTTGTGGTAAATTGTTATGCTGCAACAGAAAACTAATACACAGAGAGATTGTTCTCCTTTGCTTCACTAGACATGAGAGGAGGGAGGGATTATCATCCAGGCATTTCAAGTTCTTGTTCTTGTTCTTCAGTTAATCAGTAATGACCTTGTCTCTTTGCCATTCTATTTATCCTTCACTTAATCATGACACCAAGGAAGCTCCAAGTGTTCTGGTCTGCCATGCTCTCAAAACCTCTCTTTGTATAAACTTGATACTTAAACCCTGAAATTTAATTCACTTGCCAGCAGAAGCTACTCTTTTATAAAAAAAAAAAAAAAAAAAAACACCATACCTAAGCTCTGTTTTAGGAAAACTGGGACTCACCCCTGATATCCATTGGGCTGTATTTGTACATGTATTTACACAGCATATACCTCCATCAGTCCCCAGTTATAGCAGTATTTGCATGTATACCATTATCTTTGAATGTTTGTCATTGAGGAAGCAAGTTACATTCATCAGAATCCATTCATTGTCCCAGTATCACTGAACACAGGATAATCTTGGCTGTGTCAGTTCCCTGTGACGGGTAGCTATGAAAAATGGAGGTCAGCCACAGATATTCCAGTCCTGCTTCACTGTGTAGCCCTCTTCAGGGGCAATGGATATGATGTTGAAAAAGATTAATAGAACGTATGTCATCTTGTTTATGGGGCATAAAACCCCCCACAGTGGATTAATGGATATCTCGGTGAAAGAAATACATCTTTACTCCTTTATGCCTTGATGGGTGAGCTACAGTTGGCATCAGTGGAAATATATGGAGAGACTGCCTTTAGAAGGTCAGCTTTTAAAGGACTTTTTTGACCTCTAAGTCAATGAAAATAGATTTTGGATTGTTGACCAAGACAACTGTAACATCAGACTTTCAACCTTTAAAAAATTCTCATTGAAGCATAACATACATATAGTTGCTGAGTGCACAGCTTGATAAATTTTCACAAACTGGACACATCCAGGGAACCAGCATCCAGATCAAAATACCAGGATGTTAAGCATTTCTCTAGGTTGATTTTCAGCAACCCTCACCCCAGAGTAATTGCTACACTGACTTCTAACACTGTAGGTGATTTTGTCTAATTCTATAATGTGTTGGAATTTGAAAGAATTGGAATCATCCAGTGTATACTTTTTTCCTGGATTCTTTCATGCAACATTATGCTTGTGAGATTCACCTATATTATTGTATATAGTTATAGATTTTTTTCTTCTAAAGCTACATATGTGTTTTGTCAATCTACATCCATCTTTACATATACTTGATATTGTCTTTTTCCTTTTTAAAAGCTTTTAGTTTTTAATACATTCTAGTTTGCAGGATATCACTGTTGCTATTGTGAAACTAATAAATGCCTTGTATGAAGACCTTGATATTGATCTAGAGAACCAATGAAGGATAGTATCACCGGAAAAGATGACAGTTGGTGACAACAAATAATCAACATTCAGGGTCCTCTGCAGTTCTGTTTGCAGGTCATTTGGCAAACATAAGGGAAAGTCTACTTACTCAGTATCTTATTTTTTGGTTCTAGAACTCACTTTCTTAAAAAATCAGGCACATACCTACATTTTAGTTGTTTATTTGCTTAATCATATACCCTACAAATATTGACAGACCTCCTATTATGTGTGAGTACCTATGATCATATACTAGTGACACAAAAATGAGTAGCACCTGATTTTTCATAAGGTTGCCATCTAAGGAATAAAGAGGACTAGAGTCAGGTTGTTAATTCCCAAAGATAAGAATGTTTCCTTTTGTTTTATTTAATATTATGTTTTAGAATGAGGATCCATTGCAGTTTATTGACAACTTGTTCTTTAAAGGAGTGAATCCTGTTAAATATAGGAAATGAATTATGAAAGAGTAGATACATACTTTAGGAAGTTCACTGAGAATACAGATTAGGACCAACAAATGGTGATTTTGAAGGAAGTAATTGGAATTGAAATATCTTTGTCAGGTCTAGGTTCCCACCTCTAAATGGGGACACTGTTATTTTTTATACTTTGTTGAGTTTCCCTACATGATATTCAATGAAATTAAGGTTGCATTGGTTGAGGCTTAGTCAGGGCAGCAGAACTCTGTGTGTGATATAGAATAAATGATTTATCCTATAATTAACTAGATATTATAAAATCACGGGGAAAAGTGGGTGTTTTGGTTTGGACATGAGGTATCCCCCAAAAGCGCTTGTTAATGCAGGAATATTCAAAGGTGAAATGGTTGGACTGTGAGAGCTATAACCTAATCAGTTCATCCTAGTTAAAATGGACTGACTGACTGGTAACCCTTGGTAGATGGGGCATGGTGGGTCACAGGGTGGGGCCCGTGGCCTAAAGGTGTTCATCTTCCCTGTGGTTCCTTTCCCCTCCCCTTTCTCCTTCCTTTCCTCCCTCTCCTTTTACCTCCCTCCCTCCCTCCCTCTTTCCTGATCCCACCCTGAGCTGAACAGCTTCCCTCTGCTGCCCTTCTCCCATGGAGTGCTGCCTCATATTAGGCTTGGAGCAACGGATCTGGCCATCTATGGGCTGAGACCTCTGAAAGTGTAAGCCCCAAATAAACTTTCCCTGGTCTAAGTCATTCTTTTTTTTTTTTTTTAAATTTTTTATTGTGGGTTGTTCAAAACATTACAAATTTCTTAACATATCATATTCCACACTTTGATTCAAGTGGGTTATGAACTCCCACCTTCACCCCATACACAGATTGCAGAATCACATCAGTTACACATCCATTGATTTACAAATTGCCATACTAGTGTCTGTTGTGCTTCGCTGCCTTTCACATCCTCCCCCCTCCCCCCTCCCCACCTCTCCCCTCCCCTCCCCTCCTCTCTCTCTACCTCCTCCACTGTATAACCCTGAGGGTCTCCTTCCATTACCATGCAATTTCCCTTCTCTCTCCCTTTCCCTCCCACCTCTCATCCCTGTTAAATGTTAATCTTCTTCTCCTGCTCTTCGTCCCTACTCTGTTCTTAGTTACTCTCTTTATATCAAAGAAGACATTTGGCATTTGTTTTTTAGGGATTGGCTAGCTTCACTTAGCATAATCTGCTCTAATGCCATCCATTTCCCTGTAAATTCTATGATTTTGTCATTTTTTAATGCAGAGTAATACTCCATTGTGTATAAATGCCACATTTTTTTTATCCATTCATCTATTGAAGGGCATCTAGGTTGGTTCCACAGTCTTGCTATTGTGAACTGTGCTGCTATGAACATCGATGTAGCAGTGTCCCTGTAGCATGCTCTTTTTAGGTGTTTAGGGAATAGACCAAGAAGGGGAATAGCTGGGTCAAATGGTGGCTCCATTCCCAGCTTTCCAAGAAATCTCCATACTGCTTTCCAAATTGGCTGCACCAATCTGCAGTCCCACCAGCAATGTACAAGTGTACCCTTTTCCCCACATCCTCGCCAGCACTTGTTGTTGTTTGACTTCCTAATGGCTGCCAATCTTACTGGAGTGAGATGGTATCTTAGGGTGGTTTTGATTTGCATTTCTCTGACAGCTAGAGATGGTGAGCATTTTTTCATGTACTTGTTGATTGACTGTATGTCCTCCTCTGAGAAGTGTCTGTTCAGGTCCTTGGCCCATTTGTTGATTGGGTTGTTTGTTCTCTTATTGTCTAATTTTTTGAGTTCTTTGTATACTCTGGATATTAGGGCTCTATCTGAAGTGTGAGGAGTAAAGATTTGTTCCCAGGGTGTAGGCTCCCTATTTACCTCTCTTATTGTTTCTTTTGCTGAGAAAAAACTTTTTAGTTTGAGTAAGTCCCATTTGTTGATTCTAGTTATTAACTTTTGTGCTATGGGTGTCCTATTGAGGAATTTGGAGCCCGACCCCACCGACTGTAGATCGTAGCCAACTTTTTCTTCTATCAGACGGCGCATCTCTGATTTGATATCGAGCTCCTTGATCCATTTTGAATTCACTTTTGTGCATGGCGAGAGAAAGGGATTCAGTTTCATTTTGTTGCATATGGATTTCCAGTTTTCCCAGCACCATTTGTTGAAGATGCTGTCCTTCCTCCATTGCATGCTTTTAGCCCCTTTATCAAATATAAGATAGTTGTAGTTTTGTGGATCGGTTTCTGTGTCCTCTATTCTGTACCATTGGTCCACCCGCCTGTTTTGGTACCAGTACCATGCTGTTTTTGTTACTATTGCTCTGTAGTATAGTTTGAAGTCTGGTATCGCTATACCGCCTGATTCACACTTCTTGCTTAGCATTGTTTTTGCTATTCTGGGTCTTTTATTTTTCCATATGAATTTCATGATTGCTTTCTCTATTTCTACAAGAAATGCCGTTGGGATTTTGATTGGCATTGCATTAAACCTATAGAGAACTTTTGGTAATATCGCCATTTTGATGATGTTAGTTCTGCCTATCCATGAACAGGGTATATTTTTCCATCTTCTAAGATCTTCTTCTATTTCTCTCTTTAGGGTTCTGTAGTTTTCATTGTATAAGTCTTTCACCTCTTTTGTTAGGTTGATTCTCAAGTATTTTATTTTTTTTGAAGATATTTTGAATGGAGTGGTTGTCCTCATTTCCATTTCAGAGGATTTGTCGCTGATATACAGGAATGCCTTTGATTTATGCGTGTTGATTTTATATCCTGCCACTTTGCTGAATTCATTTATTAGCTCTAATAGTTTCTTTGTAGAGCCTTTTGGGTCTGCTAGGTATAGAATCATGTCATCTGCAAATAGTGATAATTTAAGTTCTTCTTTTCCTATTTTGATTCCTTTAATTTCTTTCGTCTGTCTAATTGCTCTGGCCAGTGTTTCGAGAACTATGTTGAAGAGAAGTGGAGAGAGAGGGCATCCCTGTCTTGTTCCAGATTTTAGAGGGAATGCCTTCAGTTTTTCTCCATTCAGAATGATGCTAGCCTGAGGCTTAGCATAGATTGCTTTTACAATATTGAGGTATGTTCCTGTTATCCCTAGTTTTTCTAGAGTTTTGAACATAAAGGGATGCTGTACTTTGTCGAATGCTTTTTCCGCATCTATTGAGATGATCATATGGTTCTTATTATTAAGTGTATTGATGTGGTGAATAACATTTATTGATTTCCGTATATTGAACCAGCCTTGCATCCCAGGGATGAATCCTACTTGATCATGGTGTACAATTTTTTTTATATGTTTTTGTATCCGATTCCCCAGAATTTTATTGAGGATTTTTGCATCTAGGTTCATTAGAGATATTGGTCTGTAGTTTTCTTTCTTTGAAGTGTCTTTGTCTGGTTTAGGTATCAGGGTGATGTTGGCCTCATAGAATGAATTTGGAAGTTCTCCCTCCTTTTCTATTTCCTGAAGTAGCTTGAAAAGTATTGGTATTAGCTCTTCTTTAAAGGTTTTGTAAAATTCTGCTGTATACCCATCCGGTCCTGGGCTTTTCTTAGTTGGTAGTCTTTTTATGGTTTCTTCTATTTCCTCAATTGATATTGGTCTGTTTAGGTTTTCTATATCCTCCTGACTCAATCTGGGCAGATCATATGACTTAAGAAATTTATCTATGCCTTCACTATCTTCTAATTTATTGGAGTATAAGGATTCAAAATAGTTTTTGATTATCTTCTGTATTTCTGAAGTGTCTGTTGTGATATTGCCTTTTTCATCCCGTATGCTAGTAATTTGAGTTCTCTCTCTTCTTCTCTTCGCTAGCATCGCTAAGGGTCTGTCGATTTTGTTTATTTTTTCAAAGAACCAACTTTTAGTTTTGTCAATTTTTTCAATTGTTTCTTTTGTTTCGATTTCATTAATTTCAGCTCTGATTTTAATTATTTCTTGCCTTCTACTTCTTTTGCTGTTGTTTTGCTCTTCTTTTTCAAGGATTTTGAGATGGAGTATGAGATCATTTATTTGTTGGTTTTTTCTTTTTTTAAGGAATGAACTCCAAGCAATGAATTTTCCTCTTAGAACTGCTTTCAATGTGTCCCATAGATTCCGATATGTTGTGTCTGTGTTTTCATTTATCTCTAAGAATTTTTTAATTTCCTTCTTGATGTCTTCTATAACCCATTGATCATTCAGTAACCTATTGTTCATTCTCCAAGTGATGTATGCTTTTTCCTTCCTTCTTTTATCATTGATTTTCAGTTTCATTCCATTATGATCAGATAAGATGCATGGTATTATCTCTACTCCTTTATATTGTCTAAGAGTTGCCCTGTGACATAATATATGATCTATTTTTGAGAAGGATCCATGTGCTGCTGAGAAAAAAGTGTAACTGCTTGATGTTGGGTGGTATACTCTATATATGTCAATTAGGTCTAGGTTATTAATAGTGTTATTGAGTTCTATAGTTTCCTTATTCAACTTTTGTTTGGAAGATCTGTCCAGTGGCGAGAGAGGTGTGTTGAAGTCTCCCATGATTATGGTGTGGTGGTCTATTAGAGTCTTGAACTTGAGAAGAGTTTGTTTGACGAACATAGCTGCACCATTGTTTGGGGCATAAATATTTATGATTGTTATGTCTTGTTGGTGTATGGTTCCCTTAAGCAGTATGTAGTGTCCCTCTTTATCTCTTTTGATTAACTTTGGCTTGAAATCTATTTTATTTGATATGAGTATGGACACGCCTGCTTGTTTCCGAAGTCCATATGAGTGATATGATTTTTCCCAACCTTTCACCTTCAGCCTATGTATGTCTTTTCCTATCAAATGCGTCTCCTGTAGGCAGCATATTGTTGGGTCTTGTTTTGTGATCCATTCTACTAGCCTGTGTCTCTTAATTGGTGAGTTTAAGCCATTAACATTTAGGGTTATTATTGAGATATGGGTTGTTCTTCCAGCCATATTTGTTTATTTCTGTTACTAAACATGGTTTGTTTTCCTCTTTGATTATTTCCCCCCCGCTCTTTACTGTCCTACCTCCCACTGTTGGTTTTCATTGTTATTTTCCATTTCCTCTTCCTGTAATGCTTTGGCGAGGATATTTTGAAGAGATGGTTTTCTAGCTGCGAATTCTTTAAACTTTTGTTTATCGTGGAAGGTTTTAATTTCATCCTCCATCCTGAAGCTTAATTTTGCTGGATACACAATTCTTGGTTGGAACCCATTTTCTTTCAGTGTTTGAAATATGTTATTCCAGGATCTTCTAGCTTTCAGAGTCTGTGTTGAAAGATCAGCTGTTATCCTGATTGGCTTACCCCTAAATGTAATCTGCTTCCTTTCTCTTGTAGCTTTTAAAATTCTCTCCTTATTCTGTATGTTGGGCATCTTCATTATAATGTGTCTAGGTGTGGATCTCTTATGATTTTGCACATTCGGCGTCCTGTAGGCTTCTAGGATTTGGGATTCTGTCTCATTCTTCAAGTCTGGGAAGTTTTCTTGTATTATTTCATTGAATAGACTGCTCATTCCTTTGGTTTGGAGCTCTGTACCTTCCTGTATCCCAATGACTCTTAAGTTTGGTCTCTTAATGTTATCCCATATTTCTTGGATGTTCTGCTCATGGTTTCTTAACAGTCTTGCTGAGCTGTCTATGTTCTTTTCCAGTTGAAATACTTTGTCTTCATTGTCTGATGTTCTATCTTCTAAGTGTTCTACTCTGCTGGTAGTATTCTCCATTGAGTTTTTAAGTTGGTTTATTGCTTCCTGCATTTCTAGGATTTCTGATTGCTTGTTTTTTATAACCTCTATCTCCCTGTATAGTTGATCCTTTGCTTCCTGGATTTGTTTGTGTAATTCGTTGTCGAAGTGATCTTTCCTTGTCTGATTTTGCTGTTTAATGTCTTCCTTGATACTCCAGATCATCTGAAGCATGTATATCCTGAATTCTTTATCTGACATTCCATCTGCTGCAGCTGTTATCTCTTCTAAAGTTGCGTTGACCTGCATTGCTTGTGGTCCTTTCTTTCCTTGTCTTTTCATACTGCTTGCGTATCTTTCCTGCAGGTGCGGGCGGCGGCTCTGCTCTCTCCTTATTCCAATTGGGGTGTCGTGGCTACCACGCCGGCAGGTCACTGGGCCTGTTCTGGGAGCTGGCAGTGGCTCTGTTCTGCCCCTACTCCAATTGGGGTGACGAGTGTACCACGCCGGCAGGCCACCGGGCCTGATCCGCCGGTCGATTGCAGGTTTGCCTACCCTGCAGGCGCAGGCGGCGGCTCTACTCTGCCCCTACTCCAAATGGGGTGACGTGTCTGTCGTACCGGCAGGCCACTGGGCCTGTCCCGCTGGTCGGTCGCAGATCTGCCCACCTTTCGGGCACGGGTGGAGGCTCTGCTCTGCCCCTACTCCAATTGGGGTGTCGTGACTACCCCGCCTGCAGGACGCTGGGCCTCTTCCTGGCACGGGAGGCGACTCTGCTCTGTCACTACTCCAATTAGGGTGGTGTTTGTACCACGCCGGCAGGCTCCTGGGCCTGATCCGCCGGTCTGTTGTAGGACTGCCTACCTTGGAGGCGCGGGCGGCGGATCTGCCCTGCCCCTCCTACCACGCCTGCGGACCCCTGGGCCTGATCTGCAGGTTGGTCACAGGTCTGCTCACCCTGCGGGCACGGGTGGCGGTTCCGCTCCGCCCCCACTCCAATTGGGGTCACGTGACCACCACACCGGCAGGGCCTGATCCGGGCGTGGGAGAAGGATCTGCTCTGCCCCTACTCCAGTTGGGGTGACGTGTGTACCACACTGGCAGGCCACTGGGCCTGACCCGCCAGGCTGTCACAGGTCTGTTTACCTTGTAAGCGCGAACAGCGGCTCTGCCCTGTCCCTCCTACCACGCCCATGTACCACTGGGTCGCGGGTCTGCCCACCTTGTGAGTGTGGGTGGTGGCTCCGCTCCGCCCCCTCTCCAATTGGGGTCACGTGGTCACCACGCTGGCGAGCCGCTGGGCCTGCTCCGGGCGCTGGCGGCGGCCCGGCTCCTCCCCTCTGGCTCGAGGACAAATTGAGGAGACTCGGGTGACTGTGCCTCACCCCCCCACCAGGAGACCAACTGCTTATGTCACCGCTGGTATTGATGAAGATCTCTCCTCCGCCGCTTTCTGATGACATCAGATCTCTGCCATGTTGGTATCCTATGCGAATGGCAGCATTTCGTTCCCCTTGCCAGGCAACCAGAGCAACGGGTGAGTCCTGACCGGCCCTCAGCAGGACCCGGACCGAGACGCAGTTTCCGCGGGCTCCTAGCCCCGGTCCAGGGAAGTTCCGGGAACCGGAACTCGGCCGCTCCGTGCTCGGTGTAAGCTCCTATAAGTGTAAGCTCCAAGAAGCAGTCCCCGTGGGCTCAGTTCCGGGAGCCGGAATTCGGCGGCTTAGTGCTTGGTGTATGCTCTGATAGTAGCAGGGTCCAAGAAGCAGCCTCCGCAGGCTCCGCAGCCCTGAGCCAGGGCGGTTCCGGGACGGTTCCGGGAGCCGGAACTCGGCCGCCCCGCGCTCGGTGTTTGCTTCGATAAGATCAGATTCTAAGCAGCACCCAGGCGCTGAACCCTAGCAATCTGTCTGCAAGCCGCAGGCGAATTGCAGCCTGAAATTACCTGTTCTATGGCTGAATGAGCTGCGGTCAGTCGAAAACAGGGAAGGTGACGTCAGTTTACCAACATGGTGGCTGCTGGCCTCCTCTGTGGTCTGACCGGTGTGGAGAACCGAGATGGACCGCTTCCTTCCCCCGTCTCGAACCCAGAATTCATCCCTGAGTACGGTGCTTGCGCGGCTGGCAGAAACTGCAGCGCTGTAACCCTGCGTCTCTATCCCAGCGCGCCTTGCAGACTCTAGCCGCGGGGCGATTTGCTGAATAAGCAGTTTTACCCTCCGTGCGACAAACCTCTCGCGTTTGAGTCCCCGTAGCCGATCCTCGTGCGATGGAAATCCTTCCTCCAGGTTCCGGAGCACCCCACTATTGCTGGAAATTCCTAACAAGATATCCTTTAGCCGTCCTGACTTGTCATACTCCCACACAGTGAAGCAGCACACGGGGGTAATGCACTCCCCTCGCCGCCATCTTCCTTCCTCCCTAAGTCATTCTTAAGGGTATTTTGGTCACAGCAACTCAAAAGCTCACTAAAACAGTGGGAAAGTAAATATGCAAAAGAGGATAGATTTCTCTCGCCCAGCAGAGAAATCTACTACTCAGGGCCCATGAAATGGAGCTGGTGTTATGGTTTAGAGATGAGGTGCCCCCCAAAAGCTTATGTGACAAAATGCAAGAATATTTTGAGATAAAATGATCAGATTATGAGGGGTGTAACCTAACCATTGAATTGATCTACTGATCGGGATTAACTGGGTGGTAACCTACCCAGGCAGGTAGGGTGTGACTGGAGAAGATAGGTCACTGGGTGCATGTCCTTGGAGTTTATATTTTGTCTCTGCTGAATAGATTCTATCTGCTTCCTCCTTGCCATGTCCTGAGCTGCTTTCTTCTGCAACACTGTTTTGCCCTGATGTTCTGCCTCACCTTGAGCCCAGAGCTCAAGGTGGCCATCTATGCACTGAGCCCTCTGAAACCCTAAGCACCAAATAAACTTTTCCTCTTCTAAATTTTTTTTTGTCAAGTCTTTCTTTTGGTCATAGTGATGAAAAAGATGAGTAAAGCAGCTGGTTAAGAAATCTATGGAAAGCATCCAATCAGTGCCTGGAGTATGTCAGCAGGGCAGTGATCAAGAGCAGGTGTTAATGAGGAAAGTTCAGTGCAAAATAGGAGAGAACATGAAGTCATGAGCCAAAACTGGACTCCACAGGGACAAATTGGCACGCATATCTGTCTCTCACTGGGCCTTACAGCTACAGAAGGACCCTGTGTCCTCACTACAGAGAACATGTGTGAATAACATAGGATCCAAAAAACACTGGAGGCAGAGACTGGCAGGAGCTAGAGAAGTCCAATAGCTGCCACCCTACACCCAGGTAAAGATGTGTGCAATCTGCCCAGAGCTATAAACCCATCTCTCTAGTACAATGGCTACAGCTATGCTTCTGCCCTACAAGTCTCATGGAAATTTCTCTGTGGCCAGACCTAATCCAGAACTACTCAGAGAAATGTAGCTCAAGCTTACTAAATTGACAACGTAAAACAGCCACAGAGATCATCACAGAGCAGGAAGAAACCATAGAGATGATATAGTTCAATCCTTTCATTAGACAGATGTGAAAACTGGGGCCACAGAGATGAAGGCCCACCCAATGTCACAGAGCTAGTTACAGGCTTAGAAATTCAATCCTATGTGTTTCCATCTGGGAGGTATCATAGAGAGAATGCTATTTGTACAGTTAAGATACCTGAATTTTTGTCATTAATTAAATTTTGGCTTCAGGGAAAAAAATCACTCAGTTTCTGGGTTCATGTTTTCTAGTGATTGAATGTTATGTGGACTAGGCCCAACAAATTCAAGTTGCCCATTTAGTAACTAGCGAATAAATGAATAGTCTCTCAATAAGCAACATTTTACAAAAATTTCCCATGACTTAAAGAAAAGAGAATGGAAACCACACTCCTCTGTCTCAGTAATGAGCCATTCTTTTAGGTTCTCTTGAAATTTATCCAGGGCTAGAATGGAAAACCTCAGCCCTTTCTCCTTTGCACAAGTCATATCTCCAGTCTTTTCAGCCATGTAGCAATTAGACATTCTATGTTCATCTTGTCACCCCATGGTAGATTCTGTTTCCTGGATTCTACTTTAGTGTGACCTTTTCAACGTGAGTCAAGTACTTTCTTAGCTAGAAAAACAAAACTCCAAAAAGTGGTGATAGGAAGAAGCTGGAAGAATACCAGACTTCTGGTTATGTATTTCTGTATCTTTGCTCATGAATTTTCAATCAGCATTTAGCAGCAACAGCTCATTTCTGCTTCATGTGGCATCAGCTGGGGTGGCTCAAATGCCTGGAATGGAAACCATCTGAAGGCTACCCTCTTCCAGTTAAGGCTGTTAGCTGGAATTGTTACATATAGATTCTCCATGTGGTCTCTAGTTCCTCGTGGCGTGATGACTATGTACAGGAGACAGCCTCCCAAGAGAAGCAGGCAGAAATTTTATTGAATTATATCATTTTGAAATTGATTTACATCATTTCTTCCATAGTCACAAGCCTCCCAGATTTAAGAGAAAAGGGTTTAGATCCCACCTCTCAATGAGGGTGGGATCCCACCTCTCCAGTTCAAGAAAGCTGTGGGAAGAAAAGTACTCAGTACCCGAGATGAGTTTATAAACACAGAGCCTGTCGACTAAATAAATTCTTGTCCAACAATACCATGGAGAATGTGTATGTACACACACATATACATACCTAATAAGTACATGGTGAATGAGGTTAATTCTTGGATTCAATTTGCTTCTAAGAAAAGAGAACTAGGCCACTCAGTTATTTAAAAATAAAAGTAACTGGGGATATAGCTCACTTGGTAGAGTGTTTGTTTCACATGCACAAGGCCCTGGGTTCAATCCCCAACACCACAAATTAATAAATAAATAAAATGAAGTGCTTCATTCTCATCATCCATTTTCACTCACAAAAAAATAAACTGGACTGCTGAATTTTGGACAAAAATCATCTCCATGATAACGGAGCCTCATTTGCTAAAGGAAAGGTTTCAATTTCTTGCAACATTTGAAAAATTTAGACATGGATTTTATAGTGTTTAAAAATACAAATAAGAATAGCGTTAACACTAAAGAGCTAATCTGCAAACACA
This sequence comes from Marmota monax, assembly GCF_021218885.2. NCBI lineage: Eukaryota > Metazoa > Chordata > Mammalia > Rodentia > Sciuridae > Marmota > Marmota monax. The sequence continues at coordinate 1,827,863 of NW_026692254.1, forward strand.
CACACACACACACATACTCACATATGTTCACACACATACACAGGGAAAGGAGTGTTCTAAAATAAAATGAGTAAATATGTGCTTGTTTAGCTTGGTCTTCTTAGATTTATATTAAGCCAAGTTTTTGCTTTTGATTTTTTTTTGTCACAATTAGTTGATTTGAGAAATAATCTGAAACCTGGAGGGGAAAACTTAGCAATCATAAGTACAGAAGTGAGTATAATTATATCTTTGGAAACTACAAGCAGCTCAAGACAGGTGGAAAGTAGGATGTGTCTAAGAAAAAAAATAATAAGGCTACAGGTCTTATTATTAAGTTTAAGGCTTTTAATTTTGAAGTATTTCAAACATACAAAAAGTTACAGAACAAAAAATATATTTATGCATAATTAATACCTATTAGCCATTTGCCTTATTTTTCTCAAAGCTTTTTTTTCTACATAAATAAAATATTAACTAATACCTCAAATCCCTATCTTTCTCATCCTTTACCTTCCATCCCTCTCCAGAAAACATTATCCTAAAGTTAGGTGTGGCACTCCTTTGTATGTATCCATATTTAGTTCTGACAAAAGATTAACTGAGTCATGTTCAAATTTGAGAATTTGACCAGACAGAAATTCATGAATTAGACATCTCCAGATTATGGGACGCTTTGGGCTGGACTGAAGGTACATGAGGAGGCTTTTGTAGGGTGAATGTGGATACAGGCAAAGAAAATATTTGATAATTGTTTCTTTTTACTGTTTACGCTCAGTCTGTTTGTGTAGGAACTTAGGGGTCTGGCGCTACACCAGCCTAATGTCCTCTCAATTATTTAAATAGTACAATGTATTTCTACACTGTTGTATATTCATGTTTTAAATTTCTTAGAAATGCATTTCTATTATGGAGTACATGACCTTTGGCAACCCTTTTCTATTGTTCAACTTTATGATTCTGAGCTTTAGTCATGGGACATAAACACACCATAAGCAGAGTGGAGATGCACATTTTGTTATTACACGGAGTTAATCATTTATTCAGCTAAATTTATAGTTCACCTGAAAAGTGAACTATAAATTTAATGGGCATAGTTTTGGTATTTGTAGAATATATTAATGATATGCTAACAGGGCTGGACACCAGACCCCAACGTGAAAACAGAAGAAAAGAAACATGGTTATTTGCACCCTAGTCTTTCCAACTCTGAAGGCTAGGTGCTTTCTCTTATAATCCGTCCTGTGGGGCAATTAGAGGGGCTGTATGGTCTTTGTTTATTACAGCATGGAATCCATTGCCTGCCCAGAAGGCAGTGCACCTTAGCTGAGGTGGAGTGAGGCGGAGACCTGTGAAGGGATGAAGGAGCCAGATCTATGGACTTCCACGGATTGGAGGTGTGAATCAGTCTTGCTGGTTCCTCATGACCCAGTTACCATGTCTCACCCCACAGGTCTCTCTCACTGGGAACTTTCACACTTGGCAAGCAGGATCTGTACCTCACAAGTTGGGAGAGCTGCAGGTTTAGGTGGATGATATCTATTGGGTTCTTTCTTATCCTGCTGCATTCATGCCCTATTTCATTCCCTACTAACATGAGAAAGGCTTTATTTGATGCTTTATCAGTTGCACTTTGATAGACTGAGTGATTCTCAAACTTTTTTCTACATTGTTCAAATGAAGGAACTAAAGAGATGTTTATTTTCAGAGTCACCAACTTAATATAGACTAAGCATGAGCATTATGTATATTCCACCTCTTGTCTCTGTGTACCATACCACTCTCTGAATGCTTCAAAGAAACTCCTAACACAGAGAAACTCTGTTTGAAAGAGGATAAACAGACCGTGCGCATGTTTTACTTTTGAGGTGACTTTTTTGGATTCAAAATATCTACCAAATTAAATGGTATATTGACCTTGTGTCACCATCAACTAACAATGTTTTATTTCTATTGCAATTCTGAGTATGTTAGGCTAAAATATAAGCAACTTCACGACAATCAAGTTGCATGGAAGTTTTTTAGGACAATGTTCAAATACTAACAGGTTTGATAAATATATTTGTCTAACAAGAGTAGGACAAAGAGCTCTTTGTTTACTGACATACTTTATTGTCATTCTGCTGTGTGCCTCTCGTGTGGCTGTTTTATAGAACATAAAGTCTAGGTATCCTGTTGGATTCCCAGCTCTTATTTATAGCTTGCTGCAAAGTGGCTTATTGTCATTTATTATTTCTTATTTGATTTATATAACATCTTTCCACCAAAGAGCTTGTGGGTTTATTTATATACAGAGTGTGCATACACACACACACACACACACACACACACACATACCGGTACTCTTGAACTTCACTGAATGCTGTGAGCTATATCACTAAATGCATCTGTATGAGGTTTTTCCATTTGCTTTTGTTTGTTCTAAGACCATGTTATAGGAAAGAAATTGCCATATTTTCTTTCACTTTGAGTGCTTATTGTTTGCCTCTAGGTGGATCGGATCATCTTCTGCGTCTTCCTAGAAGTTGATTTCAAAATCTACAAAAAGAAAATGAGCGAGTTTTTCCCTGTAGGTGAGTAAAGCCATTTGTTTCCTTTGAAACTCACAATTGAAGAAGTAGAAGCATTACTTATATTTATATCTCACTTTACATCTTCAGGACTGTTAACAACTGTGATTCCCATATGTCAGCCATCTCTGCAAATGTGTATCATAGCTTCTAAGCACTGAAGGAGATGACAGTAAACCTGGGCTCTAGACCTCTCTGTCTTAGGAAGTCTTTTCATTTCTTAGGTCCCCATTCTTTACATCCAAGTGAGGGTTTGGACCAAATGACTCCACTTGTCCCCATATTGCTTGGTCTGTATTTTCTTCCCCAATGAGTAAGATTTCCAGGCCTCATGACTACATTGATCACATTAAATCCTTTTGTTGGAAATTTTGAGGAACCCATTTATATTTGTAGTAACGATTCAAACTGTTCCTGCATTCCAGCCCTACTCCACCCAGTTTTCTCCTGCCAAATTTCAATGACTACAGTGGCACTTTCTAAGGCAATCTGAGAATGGTAGCCATTCACCTTATTTCACACTCCTTTTTAGAATGTAGGAGAAACGTCCGGTTATTAAAGAACCTTGAGTAATGGATTTACATCCACTGAATGTGCCATTAGTCGTACTGGGATAATTTGAATATTTCTTCCCATTCTCCCTCTACCAGCCTATTAAGGCTGAGGCTTATTTAATGCCTTGTTATTTTTATGGTGTCATTAAAGTCACAGTGCCCAAAGTGCTTTCCTTAGCCACGGTAAGAACTGCCTCCTGGAAATTTCAGGCTACTGTGAGCATTGTTAGTGCCTGCCTTCCAGAAAGCTTTATTTTCCTGAAGTTTCCATCTCATCAGTAAGTAGTTTTTTCACACAATGGGTGACTGTGCTTGGTGGGAGAGTGAATAAAAGGGTGTTGGTGCACATTCGCCCTATTAAGCCATCTGACAGAACTAAACAAGAAAAAGCATGCCCCACCCACAGATGCTGATCTATCTGTAGGACTCGGGCAATGAAGGGAACCATGGCAGAAAAATGATGATGTTCAACCCCCATGCCAATGCTCTAAGTGGACCCAGTTCTTCTAACTTAAAGTCCTTTCTCCAGTTTTATAATCAAAAGGTGAATCTTCTAAATGTATTTAACTTGGGACTTTAAAGTATTTCCCTAACTGGATCTTAATACAAATTCCTCGAAGATTTTTATGGGATAAGGAACAGGGTTGTGTTTGTAATCTTCATTCTCCTCTTCCTTTGCTTCCTCCTCCTCCTCCCTGTCCTTTCTTCACCTTTCTTCATAGTTTTAGCACCTCAGTGTTTCACAGTGTAAAGCACACGATAACTGTTTAATAAGCAGTTGTTGCAATGAGTTGAATTTAATAAATTCTTCTGGCCCTAATCTGATGGCTTTTTTTTTTCCATTTGGAGTTCTTTTTTTTTTTTTCTGTTTCAATCCTTTAGTTCCATCTTTTTCCTTGATTTCCTTTCTAACTACCGTGAGCTGATTGATACGTGCATTTTTAAGTGTTTTCTTAAAAGGAATTGTTCATTATATAAAAAATATGACTTGGTCTCTGACACAAATCGTCTCACATCTTGTCAAAATTGCAGCATAATTTTTAAGATTTTATGAATTTTAGATTCCCTCAGATGTTTAAAAATAGTGACGTTCATTTTTGTGTCTTCTAAAACAAAAACATGTTTTCACTTGAACACTTGATTAAAAATGCCACAGTCCGGCTGCAGCAAAATAACTGGGGGGTGACGAGCAACTTGTGTACACTGATACTGCAGGAGTGGGAGCCGTTTATTGTAGGACAGGAGGGGTATATATACATTCCACACAGCTTATCTTAATTAACATAAACTAGATACAGCAGTCAACCAATAAGGAATCTCCACACTTAATGGCTCGCTGGCGTTACTTCACAAACCACTCCCTCTGGCAAAATGCCAGGCGCCATCTTGACTTGTTTACAGACCCTAACATTAAAAAAATAATTGTGTAATTATGATCCACTGATGTTGAAACAAACCTATCCATCAGCAGGTATATCTAATGATGCAGAGCCAAAAATCACACTGAGATTCTTAGAAAATAGGGCAGTTTTAGAGGTCTAGAATATATTAATAACTATGCAAATAAATCATTATTTGAAAAATTGCTATGTTAAACAAATCCAAAAACTCATCTCAGTACTTGAGCAAGTGAAATAATAATAAAATCACCCTCAGTTTCACATCAATGCTTCAAAGCACACCATGCTCATGAAATTATTTCCAGTGCTTATTTATAATAGTGAGTGCATTTTAAACTAAATGTCAAAATCCTCAAAAATTGTGGTGTATTTCTGCAATATTGAGGCATCAGCCATTTGTAAATGCCAAATATATGATACAAAATAAAATTGATGGCGAATAGAATATATGATTGCTAATACATATGATATACATGGCCTGCCCTTAATGTGAATTAAGTGGTTATTTTATAACCACTCCATTTTCTATTGGAATGAATTTTTCCTGGCTTACTATATATTTCCCTAAACTGGCATTCAGAGTGTCTCTTGCTAGTGCTCATAACCCTTCCTAACGCAAAATAATAATAGTTCTGAAAACAAGTCATTTTTATATGAATCGGCACCTTTTTGTTTGGGAGTTCTTTAATCCCATGTTTGTGATTGTATCATAATTGAGAATCTACAACAAAATGTATGAGAAAACAATAAAAGTTAAAGTAGAAGAGATCATGCTGAAGATATGACACAGGTGTAACTACTCCTCTAGGAACAATTGCTGACATTTATGGGCTCTTTCCTATTAGCCAGACACCCCATTCATTTCTTTACATAGGCTAATCAATTCATCTTCTCATCAGTTCTTCTAAGAACTCTAAGAACACAATACAGATTAACCCTGTATTGTGATTTCTATTGTTATGGTTTCTTTTTAATGTGTTCTTAAGGACACTTGTGTAGGACACCCCTGACTGGGGAGAAAGTTAGTTTCAGATGGATGTATTGGGTGAGACATCATGAGGAAGTGAAACCAAAATGCATGATACAGAATAAATTTATTACTTACAGGTCCAGAGAGGTTAGGGGTGCTGTCAGGAGGCTAATGGAAGTTTGTAGGCAGCAAGGAGCTCCACTAACAAGGGGAGTAGGGAGAGACAGACAGTCCGTGGGACTGTGCCTTCTTTAGGGTCCATAAGGGTTATCCCTCAGGCTTTGACACAGGGCTTTGTGGATTGGCTAGTTTAAAGAAAATGTTCATGAAAAGGTAACTTATTTACATGACTTTGGTGTTGGCCATTAGATTTGATCATGGGCAGCATTGGTGGAATATGTTGGGTTTTTAGGTCAGTGAAATGAAGAGTGAATATGTCCTATCACAACCACCCACACAGGGAGTGGAGGTTTTAACTAGGCCAAAGATGATGGGGTATAACTGGGTTTCAAACAACCATGACAGGCTTGAAAATGCATGCCAAGGCAGTTACTGCATTGTACAATCATTGTACAGCCCTACTTTTTAGATATGTTGGAATATGAGGCATACTTGAGGAAAGTGTGGCATACAGCTACCAACCAGCAGAACTATATTTTAAAATTGAGAATGACATCTGTCATTGTACAAGTGATAATAGGTTCATTTTCTCAGAGCATCATCAGAGAAGGCTGAGGTCAAGCTCCAGGATGTCTTTGGAGGGAGCACTGAGAAAGTCCTGTCCCTGATTTCATCTGCTGCCCATTATTTTTCAAAGTGGCCATGCTCCTCTTTCTTCCAACTCCTATAAATGTCCTCGTGGAAACTTTTCTCATGCGAATCACTTTGGTATCTTATCATGGATCTCAAAATAAAATTCTATCTAAATCATCCAGGCAGCATGGCAGGTGAGCAGGTGAGGGATAATGGAGTAAGCAAAAAGACCTTATAGCATGACCACAGGAGAAAATAGAAAATTGCCTACATTAGTTTTCCTAGTTCTGCTAAAACAAAGTCCCATAAAGCGAGTGCTTTAAACAACAGTAAAACATTTTCTCACAAATTCTGGAGGCTGGAAGTTCAAGATCAAGGTATGGGCAAGATTAGTTTCTTCTTAGGCTTATAGATACCTGTCTTTTCTCTTGGTCTTGCCTCTGAGTTGCCTGTGATCTAATGTCCTCCCTCTTCTTATAGGAACACCAGTCAGATGGAATGAAGACCCTCTCTAATGACCTTATTTAAATTTCATTGCCTTTTTAAAGGCCCTGTCTCTTAAATAGTCACTTTATGAGGGACCAGGGGTTAGGATTTCAACATATGAATCTTGCAGGGTGAGGGCACGACTCAGCCCATAACAGTGCCCACCATGGAAATGTGGTGGGAACCTCAAAGGAAAGAAATCAGCAATGATTTTTTTTGCAACAGTTTTATGTCTTGCCGTGGGGTGAAGCACATTTGACTTTTTCCTTCCAGATGTATTATTTGGAAGTAGAGCGTGGCAGCTTTATGGAATTATCATACACTTTGGTTGCAAATAATTTATAGTTACAGTGCACCATTACATGGCCTAAAGCAAATAGTATTTCTGTGATTCAACTCGGAAGTCTCTTTGTTCTTTATATAAAAGGTTCGTATTTCTCAGTGTGCAGAATTGTGTGTAGTTTTTATTAAATGTAAGGGGGGTAAAAGTCCTTATCTGAAATATGGAAGTCAATTTTTTCTTAAATCCTAATAGAGAACTTGGGGATATTAATTTTTCTCATAATAACAAATAATAACTTGACAGTTTTGTAACAATATCAAAGAATCCTGATGTTGGAAGCTTGGAGAGAGCCCTTTTGGCCCTTCCTTTAAGGGAAATCCTGCATTTGTTCACTGCAGTGGTTTCCAATTATGAATGACTTTGCCTTTAGGGAACATTTTAAGACATATCTGTTTTTCATAAATATGGTAGAGAAAAGGCTACTGGTTTGTGGTTGGTAGGAGCCAGGAATGTTAATATACAATTCTACAGTGCATAAGACAGCTCCCCATAATAGAGAATTGCTGGGAGCCATTAGCCAAGTAGGTATGACAATTTCCTTGCCAGCGTACCCCATGTTGCAGTGACATTGAATGTAGGTGACCTTGCTCAAGGACCAGGGCGGATTAGGGTGTTCCCGGTTTAGGATAATTGGGTTTAGGGCGTTCCCAGTATAGGTTCCAGGTTTAAGGTTTAAGATTATTCCTGCTGGGAATAGGGCGTATCCTGCTGCCTGAGTTCCCCTTGAGTTCTCACGGGATTCAGACAGTATATTTTTGGGAGACAGAATCCCAGTGGAGGTGGATTTGGGCAGAGAACGTGGATTTCCCCAGAACGTGATTGTAGACGGCTGGTGTGAGTTCGGGAATAAAGAGTTGCTGTTTGAATCTACAAGCTGTGTGGTGGCTCGTGATTGTGTGCCCAGCCAGACTGTGGCATTTGTGCCCAGCCAGACTGAGGCAGAGAATTATCTATCCATAAATGTCATAGTAAAGAGATAGAAAAACTCTGTCTACTGTAACCACCATTCTCTTACCATTGAGGTCACTGAAACTGTCTTTGCATTTAGACTGGATTTATTTCAAAGGGTTTCCCTACTGGTGCCTTACCCAAATTTCTTTGAATAGTTGGATTTGGAACCTATGCATTGACAATACCGTTCTTATACCAGAAGAAGTCAAGCATTGTGCCAAACAGTTAAAACACAATATTAGCAAGTAATCAGGTATCACATTGCCATGGTCATAGCATCCAGAAATTCAGAGGAAAATACACATGAGGAACAGTTTGGTTGAGGCAAGTTTCACAAAAAGCATGGCATTTGTAGTAATCTTTAAAAGATGAATGGGAACAGAAAAGTGATGCTGAGTGTTATATAAACGACACAGAGGAAGAAGGACAGTTTGTATTAGAGAAATTGTGAAATAAAGTAGGATGCTTATTTCCAATTTGTGCGTCTTGGAGTAGTTTGATGCTCCTCCTCTTCTAATAAGCAGTCAGAACTACGAGCAATTTTTGGAGTGAAAGAGAAACATGATAGATCCTATACACATAGTGTCTATTGTATGTCTAAGGATGGTTTCACCTAAGATTGTTCAACTTTACAATAGTTGCAAAGTGTTAAGCTTTTAATAGAAACTATACTTCAAAATTTGAATTTTGATCCTTTCTCTGGCCAGAGATACACAGTATGATGTTTTCTCATGAGGCTGGGCAGTAGCAGTGAGCCATAAGTCTCAGACAGTCATGTGATGATGAAGGAACCCAACAGATACTCTACAGCAGACCGTAGATGGTTTGGGATGTTCACTAGGCTCAGTGTATTAAGGGTTTTTGGGGATTGAGATATTTTGAACTCACAATAGGTTTATCAGGATGCAACCCATCGTAAGTCGAGAAGTCTCTGTATTTAAGAAGGATTATTTCAGTCCATTAATTAAATACAGGCCTTCAAACAACAACCCTATGTAATAGAATCTTCATGTGCCTTCATGGGGATGGAAGGTCGTGAACAGAGACTGAAGAAAAAAAGCTAAGTTGTCCAAAGTCACATAGTTGGTGAAGAATAGCATCAAAGCTTTTCAACTGTGCAATTCCTCTTCCTATAATGGTCCAGAAAACATGGATAATCATGCAAAGCACCTTATCTGTCACAAAAATCCCATATTCCTTTCACAGTTATGTGCTAGAGCTCCTGTCACACTAGTGTTCCTCCAGTTATATAATGCCCTCCCATGTGCTCCCCCTCCTCTGCTCACTTCCTCCTTCCTCACCAGTTTTCTAAGAACAATGATGAAACACAGGGTGTGGAGGGCCCCGGAGATTTTCTTTCTTCTTGCCAAGTCAGTTGCTGTTTGAAGACAGCAGCTTGAGGCACTGTTGATGACAGGGTGAGGAATTTCTCAGAAATATAATCAATGACTAGTGAAGAGTTTGACAGTCAAAAGAATCTATGGGGAAAGGGAATACGCTGCCACGTTTGCCATTGCAAGATGTAGCTTCTAATCCTGTCACAACCCCAGAATTTGTGGCTTTGTGCATTTTGTTTTTCTATGCTTCAGTCTTGTCATGGGAAAACATAGTCATGGGCCAATTCCAAATCTAATGAATAAGAATGTAAATGAATATTCAGGTAGGTATCTAGACCATGCATAATAAATTTTAAAATATCTACATTTATTTCTTTTAAAAAAATTTAAAGTAGGCAACTTAACTTTTGCGATCAGTGTCAAAAAACCCATAACTTCTTATTACCAAAGTAATGTTGGTATATAGTAAAAATCAGATGAGCAAAAAGAAAAAAAATGCAGACCATTTCCTGTCCTATAATTCAGAGATGAATTATATTTTATTGTTTATCCTTCTGGTCCTTAGAAATTAAAAACGCAAACAATCAGAAATTCATTCTCATAACTTGCTTTTGTCATTGAACACAAATCATGAACATTTTCTTTTCGAGTCATTATATATTCTTCCATAACATATAATTTTAATGGACCCAATGCTTCCCCCAAAACATTCTTTATTAAACTTTGGAATCTTTTTTTTTTTTTTTTTGCGAATGATCCTGTATTTGTTTATAAGCAACATTTAAAAAAAAATCTTGATAAATAAATATTGGTATCATTCGTATTTGTCAATACTTTCTGAAAGGTGGAATTTCTTTTCAGATGCCTACAAAATCCAGATGCTTTTGCTAGTAATTGTCAAATTGGTCACTCTGTTTGGAGCACTGCCTGCAAATGCTGGGATTTCTATTCACTCCTAGCAACCTGAGCTTACATTCCCATGAACAGCAGATAAGACCTTGGTTTTCTCCTGCTCTTCTCAATGGGTCACATTCTCATAATGTTATCACTTTTACACATGAAGTAAAGTAATTAATGGATAACCATGTGCAGTTCTTTGGCTACTAATTTGGTCTATCCATTCCAGTTACTTAATATATCCACAAATTTCTTATTTGAAATTACTAATTATATCATTATATACTTTTCTTGATTATTTCATCTTTGACTTACAAGATGTCTTTAAAGGTCCTTAAACCTATCAAATATGTGTTACCAATAATTTATCTGTTCATTATTTGTCTTTGTCATATTTTTATTTTATAACCAACAAAGAAAAGAATAGACAGATGAAAGAAAAGTGTAAGGAAAGAATTAGAATTGAGAAAGAAAAGGAGAAAGGAAAGAAGCAAGGAAAAAGTAATGGAAGAAAAAAGAAGAAGAAAATTTTCTCTCTCTCATTAGTGCATCAGAGTTATATATAGTAGTTGGGTGCATTCTTACAAAATCACACATGAATGGAATTTTATTTATTCCATTTCAGTTCCCAGTCCCTTCTCCTCCCTTTCCTCCTCCCTCCCCCTACTCTCCTTCCTCTACTCCACTGGTCTTTTCACTCACCTATTTCTGATTGGTGCTTATAGATGTACATTAATGTGGAATTCACTGTGGTATGTTTATACATGTACACTGTATAATTTTGTTAAATTTATTACGTGTTTCTTCCCTTTTTCCATCCCTCCTCTTTCTTGATCTCCTTCTTCTACTCCACTGATCTTCCTTTTATTTTAATGATATCTGATTTCACCACCACCACTCTTTCCTTATTTTGGTCTAGTTTTCACATATGAGAGAAAACATATGACCCTTAATTTTCTAAGTCTGGCTTACTTCACTTCCCATGATGTTCTCTAATTCCATCCCTTTACTGGCAAATGCCATAAAGTCATTCTTCTTTATGGATGAGTAAAACTCCATGATGTATATCTAACACATTTTTTTTTTCATTCATTCATCAATTAATGGGCATCTGGGCTGGTTTCACAACTTGACTTTTGTAAATTGTGCTGCTATAATCATTGAAGTGGTTGTGTCACTATAGTATGCTAATTTTATTTCTTTTGCATAAAAACTGTGGAGTGGTGTACTGGGTCATATGGTGGTTCCATTCTTAGTTTTTTGAGGAATCTCCATACTGCTTTCCATTATTGGTTATGCTAAGTTGCAGTCCCTCCAACAATGTGTAAGTGTACTACTTCCCCACGTCCTCATAAACATTTATTATTATTCATATTCTTTACACCATTCTGATTGGAGTGAGATGAAATCTTAGAGTAGTTTTGATTTGCATTTCCCTGCTAGAAATGCTGAACTTTTTTTTCATATATTTGTTGGCCATTTGTGTTAATGAAAAAAATCCTAAAGTAGTGAAGTAAAAACCAAAAAGTCAAAATGAACTTAAGATTAAGCCTATAGACTTGATTCCAGAGGAAACCATTTTATTTCTAAATAGAATTGTTCTGTGGGCTGGGTGTGTAGCTCAGTGGCAGAGCACTTGAGTAGCATATGCAAGGTCCTGGTTTTTATCCCCAGCACCACAAATAAATAAAAGATGACCTTGGACATCCTTCACGGGATATCATCGTATTTAAAATAAACAAATAACAAATAGAATTGTCCTTACTTTCTACTCCTCAGACATTTTTATGAAAAGCAATTTGCTTCCTAATTTTACCAGGGGAGACAATCAAAAAAGTTTCCCCCAAAAAGTTTCTTCATCCTAATACCCAGAACCTTGATTATGTTATATTGCAAAGAGAAAATCAACTTGCAAGTGGAATTGAGGTTTCAGTCAGCTAACTTTATGTTAGGGAGGTTATCCTGAGTTTTCTGGATGAGGTCAATATAGTCACTAGGGTCCTTAAAATTGGAAGAGGGGGACAGAAGAGAAGAATCAGAAGGAGATGTGATTTTGAAAGAATGTTCAGAGGGATGCAACAGAGTTAGTTTTGAAGACCATGGAAGAGGATCATGAGCTAAGGAATATGGGTGTTCTCTAGAAGCCAGGCAAATGAATAAGCTCTTCCAGAGCTTCCAGGAAAAAAAAAAGAATGCAACCCTACCTGCAGGTTGATTTTTGCTCCCTTGAGGGACTTGTGACTGATAGAACTGAAGATAATAGGTTTGTGTAATTTTAAGCCCTAAATTGGAAATTTACTGCAGATATGATTTTTAAAAAACACACCAATAATCTTTGAATAAGTAACATTCACATACACATATACAAACACTGCTTACCCAGTCTGAATTGCACTTTTTTTCCTCTAAATGCCATATTCAGTGCATATAAAAACTACACAGATTGAAAGAACTCAGAATTTTCTTCTATTATGAATACTTACAGGGACATGACACATTTGTGCACATTTAATGTGCAGATCACATTGCTTTAGAATTCTACAAGCCATGCTCTCTGTAATGTGACATAAATGAGCTTACTGCCTACTTAGGAAATGGGTGCTAACCATTTCCACTTGATGGGCCTCAAAAGCTACAAACACATTTGCCTTCAATGAAAATCCAGTGAAGTGTTGCTGTAACCAAGCAACCTGGATGTAGGAACAAGCAGCAGGCACAGACAGAAAGCAATCTGTCCCTTCAACAGGGTTGAGTGTGCAGTGAGTGTAGCAAATGCTGATAAACAGCAGAACAAATAAAGACCTGGGAACACAAGCCTTGACTAAGTAGAGTTTGATCTCATTAGAAAAGTCCTAGCAAAAAAAGACAGGACTGAATGCTACTTGGAGAAGGGAGTATACTGTAGGCATCTTAACAGAGATTCTGGCAGGGTGCTTTTGAAAGACCCTTCAAACATCCTGGGTAGACTAATTTCTGTTCTTTAGTTGAAAACATTGAGGCACAAATTCAGGGAGACAGTTCCTTTTGAGGAACAGTATATGAATGAATAATCCCTGATAAGGCTAAGAAGTATAGATAAACAGAGGAGCTGAAAATCCTGCAACCTATATTCCGCTTGATAGACAGCCCTACTCTCAAGCACATGGCTTTGAAGGGTTGTCTTTCTCACTCTCTATTCATTCTGTGATCCACAGCAATCACATGATTATCCCTATCCTTCTACTGCAACTGTCCTTGTTGAGGTTATTAGAACCTCTTGGATGGGTTGAGCATGGTTACCAAAGCCAGCACATATTTGATTTTATCCTATGACTTCACAGGACCCTTTGAAGTCCTTCTCATGCCTGAGTGAGCAGCAGTTATCTTGATGAATGCCCTGTCATCTGCTTTTCCAGACATTTGTCTGTGGCTGACCCAGTCCGATCTGGTACACTCACCTGCACACAAGTCACCTCCACTGAAGACCCTCAAACATCTTCAACACAGCCCATCCAAAAAGCAAATTCAAAATCTGTCCCAATCTTCCCAATTTTCCTCTTCTTGAATCCCACATCTCAGTAATTGGTACCATGGTGTACCCAGTGGGAAAAACTGCAAGCAGCAGGGCCATGCAGTTTTCTAAGAAGTGCTTTTGATTAATTAATTTATAAATTAATGAGATCTGAGTACTCAATGAGACATATTTGCTTTTATCTGTTTATTTATTTATTTTTAAAATTTTTCAAACTGGGATGTAGTTCAGTGATAGAACACTTGCCTAGCATGCATTAGGCCCCGAGTTTATCCTCAACACCATAAAAAAGAAAAATTTAAAAATAAATAAATTAATTAAATTTTCTTCTACTTCTATCAATTATCTTACAGAAACTATATTTAGCCATTTGTTAGATTCAGTGGCTCCAGGTATTCAACTTAATGACAAAAGCCAGACTAGGTAAAGATGTTCCCTTATCAGTCTATCTTTGCCTAGTTTCTGCTTTCAAGACAAGTAAGCCATGAGGATTTCCAACATCTTTTTACTATAAGGAAGTCCTGAAAAGCATTTCTATTGCTAATAATATTTTCTTTCTCTGCAAACAAAAAATTTTTCCTTGGTAATAAAAATTTTTCCTTGGTAATAAAAAAAAATTTTTTTCATTGGTAATAAAATATCAAACAGATAAGGAATGCACAAAGAGGCATGTGGTAAGAAATTAAGCTTCAAGGCAGAGGACTTATGAACAGATGAAATAAAAAGCCACAACAGGATGATGGAATTGCTCACCATGCAGACTAGCTCCTGTGTGTGAGCATCCCTAATTTTTTTTTTTTTAGAGAGAGAGAGAGAGAGAGAGAGAGAGAGAATTTTTTAATATTTATTTCTTAGTTTTCGGTGGACACAACGTCTTTATTTTATTTTTATGTGGTGCTGAGGATCGAACCCAGCGCCCCACCATGCCAGGCAAGCACACTACTGCTTGAGCCACATCCCTAGCCCCCCTAAAATTTTTACAACGAAAATTAGAGATCAATTTTAGGTGTCTGTTCTTTTGTTCCCTTAGGGGTAGAAAGAATGCTTTAGTAGCTCATGATGGTAATTTTCCCCTTCATAACACCTTTATTTTTCCATGCTGTCACAGACTTTCTTGAAGTTAGTATTCATCCAAGAACTATGATAGACAATCTAAGATTCCTGACTACAGATTATGATACCATCCATCCAGCTGTAAGACAGCAGGGTGATCTTAAAACACAGAAGAAAACATGCAGTATCTTTGTGAAGAGCATAATTGTTTCTCAAACCCACCTTGGGCACCCTTTACATTAACACGAGTTACTTCAGCCTTGATGTTCCTAAAAATGAACATCTACTTTTTTGAAAGATCATCATCCAGTGCAGCAATATCAGTACTTTGCACCAGTGGCTCTGAAGCTTCCCTGTGCATGAACATCAGCTGGAGGGCTGGTTAAAATATAGATTTCTAGGTCTCTCCCCCAGAGCTTCTGATTCAATAAATCTTAAGTTCCACCTGAGAATTTGCATTTCTAACAAGTTTTCAGATGACAATGATGCTTTTGACCCAGAAACTATATTTTTGAGAACTTCTGCTTTTAGAATAACATTTTTTAGAGTTTTGTATGGGTGTGCATTTTTGTTTTTTCTACTTTCTCAAAACACTATTAGTAGGAGGACCCAGAGGAAAGAAGTAGACATATTTGAAGTCACTCCAAAACCCATGGGATGCTTCATTAAACAAACAAAAAACCTGTGGACTTTATTATCGAAAAATGAAGTGCTTCTCCGAAGGCAGGTATAATGATTACAACAAAAATAATTCTTATTAACTTTGTCTCCCATAAGAGTTGAAATAGACAGTCTAGACTTCAAAATAGCTAACCATTTTCTTATAAAATGGCCTCTGAAGTATCTGAAGCTAGCTGTTACCAAGAATTGGTTATTCATGAGAAACTGTTGGTTTGCACATACATTTTTTATCAAAATAAGAACTTCAGTCATATTTGTGTGTTTTGTGAAGAACTCAACAGGCTAATCTGACACAGAGTGATGCGGTGAATAAAAACAGCATCCATTATGAAATTAGCATCAAAGAGGCCCCTTAAAAGGAAATGGAGTTTTACCCTCTGTGTGGTCTACTCTCGGGAAGAGGGGGGATTTTCTGGATTGGCATTTCTGAATGCACAGAACAATACCATCTGATGGATTGCTCTCTGTTTTGAAATGGTATTTGTATCACCTTGGCTAAAAACCTTTTATTTCATTTTTGTCCTCTAACAAAGAAGTATGATGCTTGAAGAACTGTTTAAAAGGGCAGCATCTCTGTGCCCACGCTCCATCAGTCTCCTAACTACTTCCAAATTTTGAATGGCATGGCTCCCCATTTCAATGGGCTATCATTTCTTTTTCTTGTTTTTTTTTTCTTTTTTAAACACACTGTCTTTTTTGGTGCCTAGTTTTCTTAGAGAGAAAGTTAAAAAAAAACTCAGTAGAAATCTGCAGCTTAAATATAACTCAAGCAAGCACATTATATAGAATAATGTTGAGCTGCTGTGGATTTTATTAATATGTAATGGCACATTAGGTGCTTTCCAGACCAAAAGTATTTTCTGCTTGATTTTAATACAAATAATACCAAAATATTGGGTATGTATTTTATAATTTCTTAGTAAATTCCTCTCATGAAAAAAAAAATCTTTCAAAGCATGGTGTTACTCTTCACTTCCTAAAGTTGATTAATCATTCTAATTTTCAGAATAAAGTTTATATCCTTTAACTGGGTGTGTGTGAATCAGTAATTTCCAGAAAAGTAGAAAACAGGACCAATAAGATATATGTATATATATATATATATATATATATATATAGAGAGAGAGAGAGAGAGAGAGAGAGAGAGACGTGTACATCTGTGTGTATATATATATATATATATATTTAGACATATGTGTACATCTGTGTATATATATATATATATATATATATATATATTTAGACATGTGTACATCTGTACACATAATACATATTTACATATATGTATATATGGTGTATGATACATACATAATGTGTATATTGGAGATATGTATTATAAAGAACGACTCTAGGATTATGGAGTCTCACAAGTCTCATGATCTTCAGTCTGCAAGGTGGAGACCCAGGAGAACTAAGGGTGTAGCTCCATTCTGAATCCAAAGGTCTAAGAACCAGTAGAGCCAAAGAGGTACTTCTATTCTGAATCCTTATAGGCTTGAGACCCAGAAAGAGCCAATGTTTCGATTTGATTCCAGGGTCAGGAAAAAACAGACATAGAAGAATGAAAGCAGTCTAGCTTGAGGGTTTCCTTTTACTTTATGTTCTATCCAGGTCTTCATCTGATTGTTTGATGCTTGCCAACTTTGGGAAGGCAATCCGCATTATTCTGTCTACCTATTTAATGTTAATCTCCTCCAGAAACAACCTCAACCACACACCAAAATACTGTGTGAGCACCTTATAGTGCTCATAAAATTAATCATCATACCTGGTATAGAAGGATTGGCATTCAGAAATGCCAATCCTTAGTCAGAAACTATCACTTCAGCTGTACTTTCTCATACAATCCCTCTCTTTAGCCATTCAGAGCTAGTTGTATTTCCTTCAAAGCATCTTGACTGTCCACATCCAGGCCTTTGGACAAATGTTTTCTTTTATGCTTGAGTGTGATAACCCTGTCTTGATTTGAGGGTCCCAAGAAGAAAATTCTGAAACAAGGATTCAAATGGAAGTATTTTATTTCAAAGGGAATCTCAGGAAACACCAGTAGGGGAATGTGGAAGTGGGACCAGGAAGGAAATGAGAGCAATAGTTTACATCACAAACCAATTACCACTGCACATCTGGGGCTCAAGTCCAATGGGGAGAAGGGAGTTAAGGGAGATAGTATGGAACAAGCTTGGGATGTTTTTCAATGAACTTGAGAAGCAAAGGAGCTGGGGTACTGATATGCAAATCCTGTCATTCATTTGTGAATGCTGAGCCCTGCAGGGTATTCATTTCCCTAATATTTCTTGAGTGGGCTCTAGCAACCAGAGGAAGCTCTCAAGCAGAAGACCCAGGAGCAGGAGGCTGGAAGTCAGGCTGTTATGCACTAAAGTATCAAGGAACAAGGGGACGTAGACAGGGGACCTACATTTTCTGGGCATATACTGCAGCCTTTCTTTTCTTCTAGCTAACTTGACCTCAATCATTAAGACACAGATGAAACCTCACCTCTTCTGGAAAAGCCTTTATAGATTTTTGTCTCTGTTTTAACTGCTTCTTGTCTGTTTCCCAATAGAACGTCTGCTTTTCTCCATCAGAGACTCTGTTTCATCTGTTTCTTCCAGTTCTGACTATTGTTTTACTTTTCTTTACCACCCACTTTATGAGGGTAGGGATTATTAACCTGTATTTTCAAGGCCCAGCACAGTTCTTACACACAGTAGAGCCCAATAAGTGATTAAATATCAAAAATAGTAATAATGACACCATAATGGCAATAATCAGCATCTACTGAATGCTCATTCTGTGTAAGCACTTTACACATGTCAGCAACTCTAAGAAGTCAGTACTTCTATCATCCCTATTTTTCAGATGAAGAAACTGAGGTGTATACTATTGTATGCTATTTGCCCAAGATTGCACAGCTATACATGATTGGACCATTCAGTAAAAATTATAAATAAAATGAATGACATTAGATACCAAGGACTTATATTTATAAGGCGTGTTCTCTATCTCCATAGAACTTATGATCTAGAGAAGAGCATGTGGAAGACAGATATATTAACCAAGAAGTAGACCATGGGGTTTATAGTTATTATAGCTAATTTTAAGTGCTTAATAATGTTTAAATAACTGTCCTAGTGTTTTACATGACATTACCTCATTTAGTCCTTATAGCAACTCTAAGTAGAA
This sequence comes from Marmota monax, assembly GCF_021218885.2. Classification (NCBI taxonomy): domain Eukaryota; kingdom Metazoa; phylum Chordata; class Mammalia; order Rodentia; family Sciuridae; genus Marmota; species Marmota monax. The sequence goes on from NW_026692254.1 coordinate 1,846,531, forward strand.
GGCATTGTTATTATCCCACTTCACAGATGATGAACCTGATATCAGGAAAATTAGGTAATTTCTCCAAGATTGCATGCCAAGTGAATGGGTAGTTTGAGAACAATATGCAGACCTAAGCCCAAATATCCTTAACATTCATACTCAGAAGGCAATAAAAATAAGGCAAAACAAAAAGAACACTATTCATTCAGATTTGGATTAAACAGATGCTGTAGAAAGCTTTGTAGACTTCTTCTCTGATTTATCTGTGTCTTGTCTGTTTCCAAGTACAAACTCTGCTTAATTCCATCAGAGACTTTAAGCTTGACCTTGAAGGATGCGGGTGAATAAAAGTGGAGAAGGGCATTCCCAGCAAGAGTAAGGCAGGCTTAGGAAGCTAAGCCTCAACACAGGAGAATGCTAAGATTTGGGTACATTTTGTCTTCTAAAGGTCTGTGTGCTGGAAGCTTGGTCCCAGTGTAATGGTATAGAGGTGATGGGGACTTGGATAATTAGATCATGGAGGCACCACCCTAGGAAGAGTGTAATGGTATAGAGGTGATGGGGACTTGGATAATTAGATCATGGAGGCACTACCATAGGGAGGGAGTAATGTAGTTCTCTTAGGACTTGGTTAGCTTTCATGAGATTGGCTTGTTATAGGAGAGAGACCCTGGTCCCTCCCCATTCTTTTTATGTTACTCTCACCACATGAGGTCTTCCACATGCACTGCTCTTGCATGAGCTTCCACAAGGATGCCCTCTGCCATGTTATGATGCAGCCAGAGGCCTTTACTGGAGGATGAAGAGATATACTTTTAGCCTATAAAACTGTGAGCTAAATAAATCCCTGTTATTCATAAAGAACCCAGCTTTAAGCATTTTGTTGTAGCATCAAAAAAGGGACTAAGACAGGTACCTTGAGAGAACAGGGCAAACCAACTCCTAAGGACTCACTTCCTAATGCCATATCCTTGGGGGTTAGGATTTCAGTACAGGAATTGTGGGGTTATAGATGTTAGACTGGTGCTGGATATGGAGGGCATTCAAGGTAAGATGTGGTAGTATGCCCTAAGTTCAAAAGAGCACGTGTCATCTACAACGCAGAGGAATCACACATCCTACCCCCACTTAAAAGGGTCACACTGGAAGATGAGGGGACTTACATGGGAATGGTTCAACCACTAGGGCACTTGAAAGCATAAATGTTTGGATCTACAAGTGTAGCAGAGCAGTGTTTTCCTGGTGCCATACAGGGATTTAACATGTGTCTGTGTTTAACATTCAACCAAATGTTGATGTCTGTTTTGCTCTGATACTTGAGATAAGGGTGCAAGCCTTTAATAAACATAGACAATGTGAAATTTAAAGTCCATAATTCACAATTCTGGAGAATTAAAATGATTTAGGTGGCCATGCATAATTTGTGTAAGTAAAATGAATTTCTGAATATTACAACTTATTACAAATATGTAATAATTTTATAAAACATAAATGTAAACCCTGGATATTAAATAGTGCCTTAAATGTGTTCACTTTGTAACTCAACACAATGATATGCAACAAAAACGAGTGTCTTTTTACCGAGCTCTTTTTTAAAAAAATATATTTTATTAGTCAAAGTGGAACATTCTGGGATTTTTAGCTCTTATATGACTCTCTCTTTATCTTCTCCTACTTTTAATAGATGATACCAATGAGGAAGAGGATGTTGAAATGAAAGAAGATTCAGGTATTGAACTTACAATTTTATTATTTGAGATGGGTTTTTCTTTATTTATACCCTATATTTTTTCAAAGAAAGACAAAATCAGCTTAATAAAAATAGACATGCATGCTCAATGTTGTAAAATAAGGAAGTAGTTGCACTAACTCTTAAGGCAAAAACTATGCTTAACATGATGTTATAGTTTATTATAGCGTTGTATAATAAATCACCCCCAAAACTCGGTGCTTAGAACAACCACTTATGCTCATATATTTTGTGCATGAGGAATTCAGACAACATAGCAGAGATAACCCAATCATCCTGTTCCACGAAGTCTGGGGCTCACAAGAGTCTCCAGAGCTGGAGGCTGGAATCATCTGAAAATTCACTCATTTACTTACCTGGCTGGCAACTGTTTCTACCTATCAGCTGAAACTTAAGTTGGAAAATTTTTCTGAAATACTTGTACATGGCCTCTTTATGTGGCCTGGACTTCCTGACAGCATGATGGCCAGTGTCACTTCTCTTGAAAAGGTGAGAGAGCCAGGGAGAAGCTTTACCCTTCCTAAGATCCAGGGTCACAAGTCTCATTGAATCACTTCCGCTAAACTATACTCTCTGGAATAGTCCTCCCAGCTTCAGGATAGAAATATAGGTTTAATCTCTTGATGGTGAGTGGTTCTTCAGAGCAGGTAAAAACCTAAAATGTTGCTGTGGCCATCTTCGGAAAATATAGTTTCTATATATGGCATGTTGTTCTCATTATCTGAAATTAAGATGCACGCCAACTCCTTAAGTGTCAATGAGGGAAATCTAGTAGATAAAAGCATGTGTTCTTGCCTAAGGTAGACACTTAATATGTCCTTACTAATGAATACAATGAATTCATAGATCAATAGCCCTGTATTCAATTCTAGCTACACCACTTATTGACCTTCAGCAAGTGTCTTTTTCTATAAACTTCATTTTATGCTTCTCACCAGATTGCTTCTTTTAAGGGATTAAATGAGGTAACATACCTCAAATGTTCCTCATAGTGCTTGGGCCACAGTAACGATTCGATACATTCTTGCTTTCTTTTTTTCTCTCTGTCTCTCATTTCTAACAGATATTGGAAAGGTATAGCACTTAATTCTATGTTTAAGATTCCCATGCTCTCCATTTCAGCAACTGCACTGCTCTCGCCATGAAATTGGGCCAGGTTTCAAAATTTCAAAAAATAGATGTCTTGGCGGTTCTAATTTTGTGTTACCCCCTATTTGTTGCCATAACCCCCTACAAATGACTGACAATCTCAATTTGAGCAGCTCTGTTAATAGGAGGCTCTTCAAATTCTGATGCAATAGATTCCATTTGGTTAAAATGGGCCTCCTGCTTATTCAGTTAAATTTCTCTCTCTTCCCTGACCACTGACTGTCTTCCAGGGGAAATAACATCAGTTCCCTTTCTTCATGAAAGTTCATTGGAACAATGATCATAGTTTCTATCTTCCCCAGTCCAGACATGTCTTATTTTTGAAAGGTCCTCTTGATCTCCCCAAAAGCAATGGATCAAGAAGGCATGAGAAGTTGTGGGAGGATCTGAAAGTCAGAAGCAGGAATGAAGAGGGTGGTAGCATCTGTTGGTGCCCTACCTATGTCCCCTCAGCATTCATTATTGTTTTATGATATTAGCTTTCTAAAGAATTCTATTGCCTCCTGGCTAAAGACTTTGCTGTGGTCATGAAGGCAAACGCAAGGTACCAAGGAGTTAATTTCTCTGGACTAGCACTCCAATCAGTGCTGAACAAGAACTGGTTAATCACCCACCATTCCTGTAGGCTACATCAGAGGCAAGTTATATTCCATTACCACCCAGTGCAAATAAACCGTGAGCCTCAGATCTGAGCTTCATGTACAATTTTAGATTTTCTCATGGTCACGTTAAAGAAATAAAATGAAATGAAATCAGTTTTAAAAATATTTTGTATAACATCCCAAATAATGTCATTTTGACATAATCAATATAGAAATTAGATTAATTACATATTTTACCTTTTTCAAAAGTAAATCTTTGACATTGCTAATTTTTAGACATTGGTGTGTATCTTACATTCACATTGCAATTCAGACTAGCTACCTTTCAACTCTCATCCATGATATGTGACTAGTGGGCTGTGGTATTGGACGTCATGATTTCATGCCATCATTCAGAGGTCTCTAGGAGATTTGAGCCCTGGATGCCCACAGTGCGATTTACTCATTAACACACTTGGTATCAGCTGTCTTCTTTTTCCTATCTCACCTTTCTGGTGCTTCCTGGAATAATGTCTCAAATTAACTACTCAAACCCTTGCCTCAGTGTTTCCTTCTGAGAGGATCAGATTTATTACAAGGATTCTGCTTGCTTTTTAAAAAACATAAAGCCCAAGACAAATTTTCTACTAAAATTTCAATTTCTAGACCCATGTAGAATGTCTTATTTTTTAAAGAACAATATTTTCTCAAAAAATACTTTGTTGAGAAAAGGTTTTAAATGGCCACCCTGCTGTGGATTAACTTCCACAAATTGAATGTTAATCTCTGCTATTCTCATTTATCTTGCTTCTACAAAGTGTCCTTGAAAGTGTTGTCTGTGGGGGTATAGCCCTTTTGTTCAGCCAATATAAGAACCTTATCTTGCCATGGGTCATTTGCCTAAGTGCCCTAAGTACATATTTTTAGGCAAAGGGAGTTGACTTCTTAATGAGATTTAGATACCTATCCAAACCACTGAGTGATTTTAAGGAAATCATTATTAATGCTAATGCAGAGTATACAGGGTTGGAGTCAGCATTTGAGGTCTAGGGCATTAATTGGATCATCATTTCTGATTTTAGTCCCACCAGATTTCCTGGGACTCTTATCTCCTGCAGCTGAACACAGCTGTTAAATTCACACTCGAAGGCCCAAGGATGCTAAGCCACTCAGGCAGAGTGGGCTTGGGGAGCTACTCTCCATTTCCTAATATCTGAGTGCTGAAATCACGGGGGATTTGTGTGCTGGATGGTTCCCTGGCGTGCCAGCTGGCCCTGACAGACGTTGGTGGGCAGGCTGGCTTTATTCACACTAGAGCATGTTTGTCCCCAGGAAGCGTCTGAATCAGTGTCTCAAGACCAATAACTGCTGCCTTTCCTCTGTCCTCCATCACCTTTTCTAATACAAATAAAAAAGGTGGAGGGATTTTTAAGAATGCAATTCACACAAGTGAAGGACTACTTGAGTGAATCAACCTGCCAACAAATGCTGTTGAATGCTAGTGAATAGCAAATTAAATACCAAAAAACCAGTGGTGTTCTAGTAAAATGATAGAGTAGAGGAGACCCTGTGTGAAGAGTTTGCAGATTTCTGTGGTGTGAATACACCTACCATGTTTCGTTTGTTTGGGTTTTTTTTTTTGTTTGTTTGTTTGTTTTTTTCAAACTATCCAACATGAAGCCAATGAGCGTGAGAGTTCAGAAGAGATGGTGCAATTAATTGGTGTGAGCTGGCTTAGATCAGCCTCAGCACACTGCTGCTCAGCCAGTTTTTAATCAAGCATCCACTTGTGCCAATCACTTGTCATGCATGGACTCATTTCATATGTACAACATTATGAGGTAGGAAATGTTATTATCAAGGCTTAAGAGGGATTAGTTCTTGGTTAGATAACACAGCCAGAATACAAATCCAGATTGGCCTGACCCCAGGGCCCAGGTTTGTAGCTTTCTTTCTCCTATGTCCAGACTCTTATGATATATAGAGGTAGGAACATCTCAGATATCTGTGTCGGACAAGGTCTTTCTTCATGGTGAAGCGCCTATGAGAAATGGAAAAAAAATAGACTAGCTTAAATTCCCAGAATTCCTTTAATGTCCTTTAATCATCATCTTTAATCTTAGCATGGTAACTATTTCCCCATGTCCTTTTATTTCCATGGCCATGCACTGTTGAAATTGGCCCCAGTCTGAGCCAGCAGGGATAGAAAATCAGCAACCACCAATGGCAACTCAATCACAGCAGTGCCAGGTGCACAGCTGAGTTCCCCAGAGGGCAAAGTCATGCTCATGGCAAAGCTCCAGGTTTCAACAGAGGCAACCTAGAAAACACAGCACACTGTCAAGGGGAAGCCTGGGGATACTTTTGAGGAGAAACAAGAACAACTTACCCTTTAGCTCCCCCGGGGTTTCCTGCTGAGCCATAAGTAGAAACCTGGGCACAGAAGCATGTATATCAGTGGCTTTTATTTGAATGCTTTAGAACACTTTAATCATGGGTATCATGAAATGATACAATATCCACATCATGGACAACTTCATAATTAATAAGCATCCATATCTACTGACTACCCAAGGAGAACCCTACAACTTTTTTTCAAAAACAAGATGTTGCAGGCTGGGGATACAGCTCAGTTGGTAGAGTGCTTGCCTTGCATGCACAAGGCCCAATCCCCAGCACCACCAAAAAAAAAAAAAAGACAGATGTTGTAGTTGTTTTTAATTTTTTTTTTTTTAGTTATCGATGGACCTTTATTTTATTTATTTGTATGTGGTGCTGAGAATCGAACCCAGTGCCTCTCGCATGCTAGGCAAGCACTCTACCACTGAGCCCCAACTCCAGCCCCAAGATGTTGTAATTTAAGAACACTTAAATATTTTAAAATGTGGGCAGTTGTCTTTCTAAATCTCACCCACTCCCCAAAAATTCTCCCTCAAGTGGAAAACCAAGAATTAGGAATTTAAGACTTCCTGGTTTAGAATTGGATTTCCAACACTGGAAACTGTCCTGTTGGTCCCAGTTGCAGGTGACACACTTCAGGGGCACAAAAGGATTAGAGTCTTCTTCCAGTGAGATTGCAAAAGTCGCGTTGCCCATTTTATGAATCTCTTTGAGCCAGTATTTGTGCTCAGTGAGCTGTTCCAAGTATCTCATTTCTTTTTTTGCTGAACCCATTCCAAAGGTCAACACACATCTCACACCTGGTGACAGAAGTTTGGGGGGGCTGCTAATGTAGTCATTGGCAAAATTTTTCACCCTGGCCATAGTAATGACCTTAGATGTGATTGACTCGCAACCACAGAAAAAGTGAGCCTAGTGCCCAAAACCTTTGTAGTCTATAACACTGAAGATTTTTAATAACACATCTATCAAATGTGGGTTTTTAAAGTTGTTCTGTTCCTTTTTTAATAAATGGGAAAAGAAAAACAAATTGCCATAGCTCTATAGTATAATTTTGGAATCCTGGCACAAAGGCAATAGCTGCCAAGAGAGTGAAAGTTAGACATGGGCCCCATTATATACTGACTTTAAAGAAAGGCCTGAGTGAGGCAAATATAAAATAGAACTTAAAATAAATTTCTTATGGTACTGCTAGGCACCAAGGATATAAGAGGAATTGGAAAGACAAGTGCCCTTGTCTCATGGAACTCACATTCTTGGGGACTAGGGCGGGGAGCAAAACATAAAGAAAAAAACAAAAGAACAAGATAATTTCAGATATAACTGATGTGTTTGGAAGAGAACTCCCCTGTGAGAGCCCCCTTAGAATAGATGGTCAGGGAAGGCCTCTCTAGGGAGCTGAATTTGATCTGAGATTCAAAGAGTAAATACAGGGCAGACATATACATATATGTGTTCCAGGGGTGGATGGGGGAAGCAACAGCAGATGCAAAGACCCTGAGGCAGGAACTAGCTCTGCAGTGACTGAGGAACACAAAGAACAAGTGAGAAATAAGGCTAAGAAGGTAGATGAAGCCCAAATGAAGTACAGGACTAGGCCATAGAGTTAGATTAGGATCTTATTCCAAGTAACGGTATTTTTAAACAGGCAAGCGATATGACCTGCGTTGTTTTCCAAGATCACACTGGCTGATGTGTGGAAAACAGATCAGAGGAAGTAAAGAGTAGAAGCAGAAAGATTAGAAGGCTATAAATTAGAATTTAGAAGATTACTGTAACCCAAGCAAAAGCTGCTGCTGTTTTGAGCGACTGTGATTACAACTGATGAGCAGAGCAGATAAATCTGGGATATATTTCAGAGCAGAGCTGATAGGAATTGGGATTGCTTGGAATGGAAAAGTAAAGCAAGAGAAATACTGAGGATGGCATCTCAGGTTTGGGGTTTAGTTCCTGAGTGGGTAGCACATAACACCCATCCCTGAGCTGTGCAGTACTGTGTAGAGGAGAGGTTTCTAGACCCCAAGTGTTTGGCTCTGGCTCACGTTAAGTTTGAAATGCCTGAAGGGAGTTGAATGAAGGGAAATCCTCAGGGCTGAGAGGAGTGAGCACACTCTGATCCCAGCCATGAAGGGACAATAGGGAGTGGGTAGCCAGAGGACCCAAGAGACAGAGAGGGCCCTGTGGAGAAGACCGATTGATAGGGACTTCAACCTTAGACTAAGGAACACAACCATCCCGAGAAGACTACCAGGATTCTAGGAAGCAAACATCCTGGCTTCCCCTGAGCTGGATGTAGCAGGAAGCCAAAGAACCAGGAAGCTCCCAGCTGAAGACATAAGCCCAGAGCTCAGCAGAACCCTCAGGGCTGGACGTGTAAAGCAATGCTTAGCAGAGCACACTGCATCCGAAGAGATGAATTTGGAGACACGTTCCTAAAAGTATCTTCAGAATTTAATTTATTAGCCTCCTTGGACAGATTTAGCAAAACACGGAGGGAAATGGGAAGCACAGTAGTTTAATTGGGGACATGTGGAAGTTGTTTAGAATCTGGATTACTAAAGAAGTCTGTTACAAAGAAGCAATAGAGTTTCAGGCCCCACCTCACCCCTCAAACACGAGATGGCGTTGCACTTCATCTAGCCCTACTTTGAGGACTCCGATGAAATGGTCAATGACCACTGTCAATCCATGAAGTTTTATTCTCTTGGAGAAAAGCAATATATATGATTTAAGGTTCCCTTATAGAAAAAAATAAATAAATTGAACAAAGCACTTGTCTGTAGTTTAACATGTGTGTGAGTCATTAATGGTGTCTACAAAAAGAAAAAAATTGTTTTAGCTAAAAACCTTAAAGTTTAAGTCTACGTAGGTTGGAGAATCACGAGTCCTTGCCAAAATTTAGCTCAGCTGTGATGACAGATGAATCTGCAATTAAGATTCAGTGTGTGTGGGTTTACTAAAAAGAAAACATCTTTAAACTTCAACACAATTTTGAACCCTACTGGTAAATATTTAAATAAGAATGTATGAAATCTTTGTACTTCCAGAGGGGGTAGAGCCAAAAGGTCTCTCTCCACCCCACAAGAAGAGCAAAGCAAAGAAGCCAGAAGGTTCAAAAGACTCTAGTGAAGGTAAGTCCTGTTCTTCCTTCCTTTAGAAAATTATACCATGAAAATAAACTTCTATTTAATTTCAAATTTTGTGTAGTTCAGATATTCTTAAGGGTTCAAAAAATTACAGAGCAATTCTATTGTTCTTTCCTTATATATTTACTATCTTTGCATGTAAGGATGGAAAAATCAGATTTGGATGTTTTTGTTAAGATAAAAACCAAATTTTATGTTTTGGGGGGTTTGTTTGTTGTTATTTTGTTTTATACTGAAGATTTTAACCCAGGGGCACTTTACCGCTGAACTACAATCCCCAGCCCTTTTTGGTTTTTATTTTGAGACAGGATCTCACTGAGTTGCTTAGAGCCTTGCTAAGTTGCTGAGGCTGGCCTTCAACTTGCAATCCTCCTGCCTCAGCCTTTCAAGTCACTGAGATTATAGGCATATGCCACCATACCCGGCATAAAAACCAAATTTTAAAACTTCATTTTCTCAGTATTATGAAGTGCTCACAAGTTACATGTTCTGAAACTCTGTAAAGGTGAAGGTCAAGATTGGCACAGGAAGACCTGTGCTATAAGCAGTTGGCTTATTGGCATAATTTGTTTATCTCATGAATGATACTCAGTCTTTCCAGAATCAAACCTCAGCTGTGAATGCTGAAAATGTTTTGTCTTTAATGTTCTCTTTTATTTTGTAGAAGCCAATGTATCTTTATATTTTTGCACTTGAATGGGCAGGTCCAATTTTGCTCAGTTTTGTAAAGAAATGATGCTCCCCTTTACAGCACTGGTACAACATCCAAGTCATTCAAATGTTCTTTTAAAAAATGTGAACAGGGTATTTTTTTTTCAAGTGAAGATCAAACCTAAGCATATTCATAAACTTCTAAAAAGGAACATACCTATGTCTTTTACTTTCTTGCCTGGAGCCCCATTTCTTTGGTGAAATGAAGAGTATAGTACTGCTGATAGAGTCAATTCTGCCCTTGAGGGAAGTGCAAATATTTATTGGGGATTATACCTGTGAAGAATAAAGGCAGAGGAATAAGGGAGGGAGCAGGAGAAGGAAAAGGAGAGAAAGCAGGAAGACAGATGAATTAGGAGTATCCTCAGTCAGCAGTGCCATCTGAGAAAGTCTGGGGAGGCCCAGCACAAGGACTGATCCTTAGAGGAAGGAGTCTCATATTAAGCAGGAATGACTGGGCTCTAATATCCCACTGTCCCTTGCTCAGTCACTGGTTGCAAGCTGCACAGGGGGAAAATGGCCTTGGCATGAACCCAGTACTGCAATGGATTCCTAAAGTGTGGCTGCCAGATGATGTTAGCTTATTTCTCTCCCAGCAGCAGGTTGTTGCTTGAACAGAGATTTTGAGCAGCACACACCATCACTATACAGCATCCTGGATAGTGTTGTGGGTCCAGGTGATCCATGATGACACTGCTCTCACCCTCCTCTGGGTCAGAACCAACTGAGAAGGCAAAGCTTTAAGAAAAGTGAAAATCAAGATATTAGCTTTATTCCTAATGCAGTTAAACTGGAGTCTCTGATCACCCTGCCCCATATAGGCTTCCTTGCCAGAGAGGTCTTACCTTTTATTATTTTCATGAGCAAGTGTGTGTAGGTGTCCTCAGCTGACTGGACAGAGTCTGCCCTGGTGAGCTCATTATATAAAGAACAAATCAGGACATCCCTTCCCTGCAGGCAGGTGGGACTGAGAGAGACAAGATGGGGCTGTTCCTTCTGAGCTCACTAGAAGTGAGGAGAGGTGAAGAAGGACATAAAGACATAGCACTGGATGTTCTCTCCCTTTCATGCAAAAATAGCAAGGGATGAACATTCCCTACTAATGGTAGAGAATGGAAATAATATGCATAAAATGCCCAGCATAGAGGTCTGGCATTCTGTTACTGGTTAATATTCTTAGTACTCTCATAATCAGGTCAATTAAATGGGCTTAAATGTTTAAAAACATTTAGTTAAAAAAAAAAAAAAAAACACTTAGTACCATGGAGAAGGCCAGAAACTCTGCCTGACCCCAGATGATAAGCTTTGTTAGTAACTGATGGGGAGAAGAGCCAGGGTGTCAGTGTCACTGTAATTAGGTCATTTAGTGGACAGTCTCTGAAGATCATGCTTAGGAACTGAGTTAGGAGCAAAACAATTGCTTTTTCTTTAGAGAAGAACTCACTGAATGTTTCTCATCCAGTGCATGATCTATGTGGAAGATTGTTTTCCAGAGCTTGAGTGTGTTGTTGTTACTGAGTCCCAAAAAGTGTGTAACAAAAGGTAGCAGTTGCGATGCCTTTAATTAAGAAGGGATTCGTCCAAGTTGCTCCTTGCAAAAATGTGTGAAAGCTTCTTTCACTTCATAAATAAATGGCTTTGTTGAGGAACATTATCTGCTAATCCTAATATGACTCAGTGATACAGCTTCCCTTCCGCCAAATATGTGATCTTGGAATCCTTTCTGAGTCATTAAGTCTAAGATGAACATGTGATAACTGTGGATCTGTTTCCAGGGACACTCTGACTGTCACGTCGTGGTGAAATGTAAACGTTAGTCATTCTCCAAAAACACGGGAATTGTGCTTTTGTTCCTAAAACAGCTTCAAAGCCAAATTAAAAAAAAAGTAGAAATCACTGGGGAAGGAAGGAGGAAAAGCATGATGTGACAGGCAGTGGCAGATAATTCCAAGATTGGGTGCTTTTTATCTATCAGTGTTTCTATTTTGACAAAATAACCTATGTGCCTGAATTCACACATTATACTGTTGCTTATCTTTCATTTCCTGTCATAATACAGAGCCACAATCATTCTTTCCCACTTAGTATGCAAATGGAATAGTGTATCCCTGGGTGGAGAGGCACATTTTAATGTGGATCATGACCCTTCTTTCTAGATCTTCCTCCCATTTTATAGTTTTTGGTCATTTCTAGCATGGAGCTTCTGCTCTCTTGCGTTCTTTCTCTCTCCCTCTCCCCCTCCCTCTCCCCCTCCCTCTCCCCCTCCCTCTCCCCCTCCCCCTCCCCCTCCCCCCTCCCCTCTCCCCCCTCCCCCCTCCCCTCTCCCCTCTCCCTCTCCCTCCCCCTCCCTCCTTCTCTTTAGATCCCTCCATTTAACACACCACCACTTTTTCCCATCTTCCTTCTCTCGTCCCTTGGAATCCATTCCCCTGCTTCCACCCTCACAGAGACTACTAATTGCCTCAGTTTACCTTGAAACACACATTCTCAGAAAGGATCATAGAAATAAACTCACCTAGATTCCCTAGCATGTATAATCATGATAGCTACATTTAGACCCAGAAGTAGAATTTGGAGACCATATGGCCAAATTTTCTCATTCTACAGAATTTTGTAAAAGTACAAGCTGCAAATGGCTCTTTAACTTACCCAAGTACATTCAGTATTAATGTAGCAATCTCTCTCTCTCTCTCTCTCTCTCTCTCTCTCTCTCTCTCTCTCTCTCTCTCTCCCTCTCTCTCTTAAAGAAATGACACAGCCTTTGCAATCTTCTTCCCTTTCTCCTTTCTGGAAATTAGAACAAATTTTTTGAAGGATGAAATGTTGCCAACATTATAGCTGTAATTGAAGGATTATTGCTTCAGAAAATATTTTTTACACTATTGAACATCAAAACTACAAATATAACAATTCTAAATCTATTTTTTATACTGTGGACTTTTATATAGAGTTTTCTTTTTATTATTTTGACTGAAATCTTGTGGACCACAGTGCACTTTGATTTAACATGCCACTGTACAATATTAATAATGAAATTATTAGTAATTTTATACCACAGATTGCTTGTTTGGCATCTGATATAAGTGTTAATTCTGAGAACCCAACAAGTCATAAACAGAATTATTTGAAAAAAAAATCTGATTAATGATAGTTGTATTACTTCCAATTCTCAACAATTTAAACCAATTTCTTTCTTCTTAAAAAATTAAAAGAATGTCAAATATTACTTAGCCATATAAAAGAATGACTTGATGACTTTTGCTGGTAAATGGATAGATCTGGAGACTATCAGGCTAAGTGAAATAAGTCAATCCCCCAAGACAAAAGGTCAAATGTTCTCTCTGATATGCAGATGCTAACACACAATAGTGAGGGGCAGGTAGAAGTTCAGTGGACAAACCAGGCATGGTGGCCCACACCTATAATCCCAGCAGCTCAGGAGGCTGAGACAGGAGGATGGTGAGTTTAAAGCCAGCACTAAGCAACTCAGTGCGATCCTGTCTCTAAATAAAATACAAAATAGGGCTCGGATGTGGCTCAGTGGTTGAGTGCCCCTGTGTTCAATCCCTGATACCAAAGGGGAAAAAAAAAAAGTTCAGTGGATTAGACAAAGGAGAATGAAGAAAGGTGTGGGGGATGGGAATAGGAAAGACAGTGGAATGAATCTGACATAACTTTCCTCTGTTCATATTTGAAAACACTACAGTGAAACTCCACCTCATGTACAACCAAAAAATGAGATCCTAATTAGAATAAATTATACTCCATGTATGTATAATATGTCAAAATACACTCTACTTTCATGTATATCCAAAAATAATAAATAAAAGATAAATGAATGTCATTATAGAAAACTTGGCACCTTTAATAAAATATGATTTTCATATAGCTCCATGATTCAGAATTAAATCTAGGAGTTCCTTTAATAAAAGTCTCTCAGGCTTTATTTGCTTGAAAATGTTGTTATTTTTCATTTTTAATTTTCATTCTAAAGGATCATGTCTAGGTAAAAATTCAAAGTGGAAGATAATTTTCTTGCAACATTTGGAAGATATTTTCCCATACCCTTACAAATTCTGTAGTTGCTGAGAAGTTCTCTCTCAGTTCCATGGTGGCTTCATTTTAGTTATCTTTTCCTTCCGGCTGTTTTGACAATTTTATCTATCTTTTGTTTTCCATGGTTTCACTATGATGAGGTGGTATGAATTTATTTTTATTTATATTCTTAGTATTGTCTGTACTTCCTGGATCTGGAAATGAGCGTCTTTTCATTAGTTTTGTTAGTTCACTAAATATTGCTTCTCTACGGCTTTCTATTCTCTCTCTTTAGCTCACATTGCATTCTGTGTCTCTTCTCATTTTTATTTCTCATGATTTCGTTTTAAATTTCTCATTTTATTTGCTAATTTTCTGTTCCACTATTTAATCCAATGTTTAACTCTTCACTGAATTTTTAACTTCCATTATTATCATCTTCCTTCGTTTATAAATTTTATTTGGTTCCTTTTCAAATATACCTGGCCATTCTTTTACTTAATTAACATATGAGTATCTTTTAAAATAATCTATATTTTTAAAAATAATATAGTAAAGTCAAACTTATAGTTGTTCCTTTTGTATATTGTCTGTTCAACTGTCATTTTACTTAGACTTTTTATCTGTGAAGACATTTTGAAGTTGGTTTCAGAGCTCATTTATTTACATTGATTTTTCTGAAATGCCTAAAGATACTACCAATTTAGAGATACTTTCAATACATATTTGGCTTAGAGTTTTTGTTTTGTTTTGTAATGGTTCTTAAACCCATTTTAGTATATATGTAAAACTGGGAAATCTTAATAGAGATGTTTTTCTTCCTTTTATCCTTCTGTAACAAATTCTAAAGTTGACATAGGAAAATTCCCTCTGTATTCATAACCCCAGGTCTGGCCCCTCTAGATCTCATATATATATGGCTCACTCCAACTCTATCTAGTGGTTCTCAAAAATTTCCTTGAATCAGTATTATCAGCATCACTGGGAATTTGTTAGAAATATCTAGGATTCATCCCAAACTGGATCAGAAACCTCAGGTGCAGTCCAGTAATCTATATTAGTAACAGCTCTCCATGTGATTCAGATGCATGCTCAAGTTTGATAGCCTCTGTTCTTAAATGTAGACATCTGGGATTGGCAGATGCCTAAAAGTGAACACTATCTTCTATCATTGTTTACAATTCTTATTTCAGACTCCTTCAGAATTTTGGTTTCTAGAGATTTCCCTTACATAAGCACCAGCTCAGCCATGTATTCAAGATTCAGTTATATAAATATATAAAGAGAGATATAGATAGTACATGTCTACAAATAAATATACACACATACTATATATATATATGTGTGTGTGTGTGTGTGTGTGTGTGTGTGTGTGTATACAAAAAAACCATATGTATGTAACACATAGTCTGGATATGTGTATATATAGATATATACACACACTTATATATTTTAAAGCAAAAACATATTTCAATTAAAAACTAGTCAGACTTTATGCTGCTAAGTTTAGTGGCATGTTTAGAATAACAATTGTCTCCATACATACATCTCCACTGTTTTCAGTGGCTTTTGGTAATGAATGTTGCATTTCCATCATACTTTTACAGAAAGCACTAGCATTTTGACTCTTGTTCTACAATTACCTTTGCATAGCATATTCAAGAAGCATGCATGGGATGTTCAGTCTTCAGGAAACCACACCTTGCAATGCTAAATCAAGAAGCCTGATACTATGCTTTAAAATATTGATGATCCCTTTTGTCAGATGAAATTATAGGTGGAATATTTTGGAAACTAGAAATCACTAAGCTAGTGTAAAGCTTCTAATGTTAGTATTAGAATTATTATTAATTTTTTTATTGAAGTAAATTTTTCTGAATACATGAACCATTTGTGGAATGTCCCTCGTATTTCCTGAGAAGCAGGTTTTTTTCTCTACCCTATTATTTTCTCTGCATATTGAAGTATCATGTGACAGGCTGTTTTGTGAGTGACTGGACAGAAGGGACATTCTATCTTTCAGAATGCCATGCAGCAGTTCATGCATTATATTCATAAGCATGATCTTTAATTTAATTTTTTTTGACAAGTGCAGTGAAGGGTAAAATCAGGCAGTCATAATTCTGACTTTGCCATCACTCAGACGAGCTTAGTGATTGACCAGCTTTTAAAGAAAAAAAAAAGCAGGAATGAGGAAAAGCAGCTCTCTCATAAAGAAAAGCTTTGTTTTATCCTCTAGATCTCAAAATACCAAGCAAAATGTAAATTTCTGTGGCGAGAATCAGAATTCAATAAACGCCTATGCCACCATCTTGCTTTAATTATGCTCTTTTTATTCTGCTTGATGCAGAGCCATTCTGAGCTAGCCTCTGTCACAAATTAGTAGAAGGACCCAACAACCTATTTCATTTACTCATTAAACACTGCAGAATCAGCTCTAGGACTTCAAATGGAACTTACAGAACGTGTGACTTTTGTGACATTTTCCATAGCAAGAAGAGTTAAACCTACCTGGGCAAAGTAAGCACGGGTCTGGTTTGAACAGGAACCATTCCAGTCTGTACCTGTTGTCATTGTCACTATTAGCAATGCTCCATTTCCCTCTTGGAGGTGTCCTAGTTTAGAAGATAACATTCTTGTATCCCTCTGTCCATAAAAAGTTCAGCAAGAGTGAGTGTTGGCAGAGAGAAGCCTTGATGGTCCACATTCTGCTTCCTACTTGGGCAGTTTTTTTCTAGCCCGGGACTCATTTTCTCATACACTAAATAGTAGGGGAAAAATCCCTACTGTGTGGAACAGTAGGGAGATTTTTTTTTAAGATGCTATAAAGAAACCACCTGGCACATTAGCAGATGAGAAGAGCCAGCAGATCAAAGTATATTGACTCTGAAACATGAAAACTTTCTTTTCACCAAAATCTCATTCATTTTGTGTATCAATGATTAAAATTCCTGTTAATATGAATGAAATATTTTGGAAGTAGAGATAAGATTCGAAGTACATTGACTCTGTGTAATATTTTAGTAGGTTTTTCTCCTTTTTTTTTCTTTTGGTTTACTCAGAACACTCTGCCCACCTCCCTTCCCAGAGTTTCCCCCACCAACTGCATTAATTCCTGCCCCAAGTGGACTTTCTCCCAGTCTAGCCTCTCCTTCCTGAACTCTGTTCTCCTTATCTTTTGAGTTCAGCTTCAGAAGAAACTACTCTATCCCCAACATTTACACAACTACACACCTCAATCTTTCCTCAACCTGTACTAACTACCTCTAAAACTTTCTGTAGGGCTCCAGCTTAGGCAGGGGAATGAGCAAGGAAGGTATTATTGGCTATCAAGTCAGATTTTGCCACTAAGACATTCATTGTCTGGCTCTCATGGTCCCTTCAGATCTACTTCTGTAAGATACTAGGGGCAAGGATCTCACCTGTATTCTGAGAATGGGTTTTAAAGACTATAAGCTTAGTCCCTACAGTCTTATTCCCCTGCCTGAGCATTTCCCAAAATGTGACTGATGGAACCATAAAAGGGGTACCCTAAAGCCCTTCCAGTGTATCTTCAAAATCAAAATGATTTTTGTGTGGAGCTGTGCTCCCAAGTCTCCATTCACCTGGAACATGGTGTGAAGGGGACCCACTGGTGTTGTGCAAGTGATGGTACTGCAGAGGTACCCCACAGCGTCCTTCCTCTACCCACATCACAAAGCTCGTCACCACCCAGTTTCTCCAGGCAGTCTTCCAGAAAGTTTTGTTAAATACTATTGTAATTCCCTTTATCTGCAATTTTACTTTCCTAGGTTTCAATTAGTGTCTAACCATGGTTGAAAATATTCAATGGAAAATTTCATAAATAAGTAATTTATAAGTTTTAAGTAACTTTTATCACAGCATAGCATTATAATTACTCTTATTACTAGTATTATTGTTAATCTTTTACTCTGCCTAACTTATGTATTATGCCTTACCATAGGTACAAACCTATGTTATGAAATATATGGAATTTTCCAAAATGAGAAGGGCTGGATCTATCTGGTAGAGGAAAAATGGAAAAGTATATAATATATATATATGGGATTTCTCTGATATCCAAAGTTTCAGACATTCATTGGGGGTCTTGGATCAGATGTCCCATGAATAAAAGAGGACTATTCTATTTTACAATAGATACATTGTTGTAAGCACTGAAGAAACACAAACATGCAGACACACACACACACACACATACACACACACACAAATGCCCATATGCTTTCTTGGGGTTTATATGTTACAGTATGTATATGAGGGTGTTAACTGATTCATAAAAATATGCAAGTCAAATGTTGCATTATTTTTCTGTTGCTGCCTGATAATATATCACAAAACTTAGAAGCTTAAAACAATAATAAACATTTATTATCTCAGAATTTCCATTCATCGAGAATTTGAGGATAGCTATCTTGATGGTTTTACGTCAGACAATTCCATACTAATGTATGACATTCTAGGTCATAAAAGACAGTGTGGCCACTGCTGTGTTCTCTCTTCAATCATAAGCTTTGGGGTGAGGATGTCTGAGGACCCTTTAGTAGCCCTATAGAGAGATCCACATGGCAAGCAACTAAGGCCTCCTATTAACAACCAACATCAGTTTGCAAGTCATTTCAGTGAGTCAGCCTGGAATCAGATCTTCCAGTCCTAGACAAACCTTCAAATGACCATAGACCTGTCACTCATCTTTACTGCAACTTCATGAGTGACCCCAAGCCAAGTGCCATGGGAGGAAAATTAAGCAAGAGATAAACACAACGTATGTATTTAGTAGGCTTTTCATCACTTTGACCAAAATACCCAACAAAATTTAGAGGATGAAAAGTTTATTTGGCTCTTGGTTTCAGAGGTTTAGTTCACTGTTCCGGGCCCAAGGTAAGGCAGAACATCAGATGGAAGGGTGGGTTAGAAGAGTGCTGCTCCACTTTTGGCAGGTAGGGAGCAGATAGAAGAAAGGTGGGAAGGGACTATGGGAAAAATGAACCCTTCCAGGACATGACCTACCTTCTCTAGCCATGCCACACCTGCCAATAGCTACCACCCAGCCCATTCCAACTAGAATGGACTGATTAGGTTACAACTGCTAACGATCCAAACATTTCACCTCAGAACATTCCTGCATTAACACAGGAGCTTTGTGGGGACACCTGGTATCCAATCCATAGAACCAAGTGTGTATGTGTTTGTGGGACTAAAAGGAGAGGGAGAATTAAGAGACAGGCCAGGGTTTCAAATATGTCAGAACTCACTGATTATTGAGTTGGTATATGAGAAGAGACCCAAAGAACATAAAAAGTAAGCAAGCAAGAAGCTCTCTGGAGAAAAAAATATTGCAGTAGAGGAAATTAAAGTCTAAATAAGGGACATAAGAAGCAAAATTTTAGTGCAACAGCAGCAGTCTGAGCAAGGGAGAAAATGACTGGAGAGGGTCACTGCATTCAGGTCCCACAGAAGAGTGGGTCCCACATGTGAATGTGCATCAGAGTCACCTGAAGATGCATTAATTCCATTCCCAAAGTCTCTGACTCAGTAGGTTTGAGAGGTCCAAGAATTTGCATTTCTAATGAACCTCCTGATAATGATGATGTTGTGGGCTGGGATGTCTATTTTGAGAATCAGCATTTGGGGTATTATGGGCTGCTGTAAGAACTTTGGCTTTTTCAACCTCAGTGAAATGGGAATAGAATACTTGAATCAAAGGGATATGCTCTAACTTAACATTTCAAAAGGAAATTTCTGGTTGTTGTGTTGAGAGTAGACTAAGGAAAGAAATGGGAAGGCAGTTTATTAGAGCCAGAGATAGTGGGGGTTTGACCCCTGGTTGCAGTAAAAGAGTGAGAATTGGTCTAATTCTGAACATATTTTAAAGGGAAAGTCAAATTCACTGACATATTGGATGCAGCAAGGAGACAAGTATTAGCCTTTTCATCTTCTCCACAATTGATGAATCTAGAATAGAAATTATATCCTGTTTATGCTTAATTTAACCTATGTAGGAAAAAGAATCCTTCAGCATTCTTATCCTCCATCATTACTCTTCATGTACTTCTTGCTCACCCCACCCTAGGGCAGATCACGTAAGCCCACCCTGAGCCTAAATTTCCAAAGAAGCAAAAGTAAAATTTTTAGACATGCAGAAAATTCTCATAACAACAAAAAGAGTGAAAGTACAAAAATATTAACAAAGAAAATAACTAAGTACAAAGACGATTATTTTGGATGACTTAGATACTATGGATTCCCAGATGGCCTGCTCTCCATGAAAGGTGTTTATTACTGTTTTAGTCAGCACCTTTCCATTTAAGGGATGGTCATAAAATTGCTTTCATTTATGATTGTCAAGCTCAGAAAGAAAGAAAGGAGGAAAGAAGAGAGGCAAGCTTAAAAAGAGTCCTGAACTAGGAATCAGGACACCTGAATTATATTTTTATCTCTTAAATGTATATTTCAATCCTTCACATAATGTCTGAGGTCCCTTTTGCATATCACATTCTATAGTTGTATATAACCCTATCAATGAGAATTAGTTCTTTATGAGATCTTTTCTTCATGCTCAGTAAATATTTACCTCTTTAATTTTAAAACTCTGAATCATGCTTTTAATGGCCAAGTGAACCTTTGAATATCTAGGGTATCCCTCTCCATTCATATATTTGAAAACTTTCTTTTAAAACTCTTCCAAAATTATCTAGAGGTCTTATGAAAGATGATAGTGAGTTAGCTATTAAAAAAAACAAAGGAAAAGGTAATTTTATCAGGGATATTCAGTGATTCTCTTCATAATAATTTATATAGTATTTTCCTTTAAATCTTACAAATAAATTCAGACAACATGTGTTTAACCTTTGTCTATTTTGATTTCTAAAACTAAGGATAAAAATAAATCATTCATATGCATTCACTTTTGTTTTATTGAAAACTCATTCCTTGGGTTTATAGAGTTTAAATATTAGAGTGATCTCCCACCCAATGCTGGCACCATACCAGTAGGACGTTTGAGGGTTTATAATATTGGGTACTAATTTTTCTACAGAGAAAGGGTTTGTTTTGCTTTGTCTTTAAGGAGAAGAATTGTTTTTTGAACAGTATTGGATTTCCACATTAGGATTTTGCTGTTATATTTCAAAATTTCAATTTTCTAGTGTAACCAAGTTGTGCTTTCCTACTATACCAGAGAGAGCCTTAAAACTGTCCACCTACACAGGAATTACCTGGATGCACGCCACACTCTCTAATGCCTAGCAGAAGTGTGCCCATTCTCTCCTAACTCTTGTCATCTGGAGCCATCAGAGACAGTCTTAGGAAATGATTTTACCTCCAGGGATCACCCAACTAGAGGAATGATACACAGAAAACCAGGGTACTGTATTCTCCCTGGGCAATGATGTTAGCAGATCTACTTGAATCATTTCTCAATTCTGTATCCTGAGAATTCCCTGCTGGCCTTTAACAGTGGTTACTGCTGGCAGGAGGAAAGTAGACACATGGTTTAGGAGGAAGGAGCAGAGGGATGGAAAGCTGGTTCTAAAATGTGTAGTGAAAGTGGGGCGGTTCTGCTGAATGCTTGGTAAGCAGCTGCAAACTGCTGCTCTTAGGGGACCTTCTCATTCCTTCAGTCTAAAGCAGCCCCCATGATGAATGTTGAAAATGCAGCTTCCTGATCTCTACCAAATCAGAAAGCTGCATATTAACTACCTGCAATGCATATTTGAAGCACCATTTCTGTTGCCATTTGTTTTATTTTAAACAATCTCAAACTTATAGCAAATTTGCATGGCTTGTAAAAAAAAAAAAAACAAACAACTTTTTTTTTTCCTGAACTGTTTGAGAATAGGTTATCAATCTGAAGTCCCTCACTCTCAAATATTTCACTGAGCATTTTCTACAAATATAAGCATTCCTCCTACACATAAGCACAATAAAAGAGATCAAAATCAGTACGTGAACACAGATGCACTACTACCATCTAATTTTCATATACCATTTAAGTTTTGCCAATTTTTCCAATGATGTCATATTTAACAGAAAGATCCTGAATTAACTAAGTGTTCCATTTTATTGTCATGTCTCTTTTCTCTCCCCCAGTCCAGAACGGTTCACCTGCCTTAATTGGACTTTAGCATTTTTTGAAGATTATATGTCTGTTATATTGTAGAAAGTTTCCTGTTTGGGTTTGTCTGAGTTTTTCCATGACTGGATTGAAGAACTATCACAGAACCAATGGTGTATTCTTTTCACATCATGCTATGAAGTTTGCCTGATGTTGGTGTCTCATCAGTAGAGTGTTCATTTTGATGATTTGATTAAGGTGGTATCTGAAAGGCTCCTCAACTTTTCCCTCTATTTTTAATTAATTGATATCTTATAGGAAGATATGTTACAACCATTTAACACATTTCATTACTCATTGAACTTACCATTTATTTATTTGTATCATTATGAGTTCATGATTTCCTGTTCTAACCAATGAATTATAATTATGCCCTAGACCTGGCATAATGATTTGAGAGATATTATCTAAAATAGACTGGTCAGCTGATCTTCATAGTTAAATGAGGAAAAAAAGCTCACAAGACCATGCCTGCTCCATCACTTCTTCCAACTGCCTAAATGCTCTTCTGTAAACCTTTCATTACAGCAGTGACCATGACAGCGAGTTACCCAACCCTGGTTAGACCTTTCAGAGTGCAGCCCAGTGTGGTACCATGTGAGGATGAGAGAGTGAGCTCCAAAATGTGTTTGTTATTTAGAGTTTTAAAAACTCTTTATTCGGTCCCTCACCAAATTTCACTTGTTCTTTGTGTAATACTAAATCAACAAATCAGCAAAGGGTTATTACACATCTGTCCACATGACCTTGAATTGGTATCTAATTTTTTTTCCTTTTGTAAATATGTAAATGCACATGAGGCAGAGGTCATGTCTACACTGGCAAGGTTCATTGTGTCAAAGTCCTATCCTCCCTGCTTGTTCCCCTGGGTAGATTCTCCCCTGGATTAGCCTTCTTAATCGCCATCTGTTCCATAGAGACAGATCTAAGGGTAGAGGTCAGGAAAGTTTTTAATAAGGCTTGTGCATGTAATCCCTCTCTTTGACCTTCCTGATGATTCTCCAGCTTTCTTTATGCCTTGAGACTCTCCTCTAGGGACTACATTAACTGAAACCCCTCAAATTCAAGCTTTGGATTGATTAGCATTTCTCCCTAATTGTCTCCCCCAACTAAAAAAAAAAATTAATATCCTAAATAGACTGCAAATGTTCATATGCTTTGGTGTTTTGTAGGGCACAGACCTACAAAGTTTTGTAGGATATTTATTGCCCTGTCAAGAACAAATGTTTGTCCCCTCCCTACATTGAGAAGGCATAGGCTAGCCTGGTAGGAACTGATCACTGGAGATTGGGAGGAAGGAGGGCACTTACTCTCCTCCACCCTTGAGCCAGACATCAAGGACACAATAAGACAGCAAGGACACAACACTTGCAGATGAACCTCTCCACCTCTAGCTGTCACTAAGTTTTGGTTAATCACTTCTCAGGGTAAAATGTGGCAATGGCTTCCCTCATTGCTGGCCCTATGGATCTTCACTGTCCTTTTTTCAGTTTCCTTAATTCTATTGACATCTTTTTAAATATCCCTTCATTAATCTCTTCATACTTATTTAAATATACCCTGCTTCCTGCTGGGACCTGGGTTAGTCTTTTTCTGTTGAAATGTCTATCACCATT
Source organism: Marmota monax (assembly GCF_021218885.2). Classification (NCBI taxonomy): domain Eukaryota; kingdom Metazoa; phylum Chordata; class Mammalia; order Rodentia; family Sciuridae; genus Marmota; species Marmota monax. The sequence continues at coordinate 1,870,035 of NW_026692254.1, forward strand.
GCCATCTGTGGCCTAGTATCTTAACTTTTACATTGCTATAATCCAAAGACCTGACAAGAGCAACTTAGAGGAAGAACAGCTTATTTTGGTTCACCGTTTCAGAGGCTTCCATAGTCAGCTGACTCCCATAGCTCTGGGCTCAAGATGAGGCAGTACATCATGGCAGAAGGGCTCAGCAGAGAAAGCAGCTCAGGATTTATAAACCAGGAAGCAGAGAGAGAGAGAGCCCTCCACTCACCAGCAACAAACTATAAACTCCAAAGGCACACCCCCAGTGACTTACTTCATCCAGCCATCCCCTGTCTGCCTATAGTTACCACCCAGTCGATCAATACCAATGGATTAATGCACTGATTAGGTTATCCCTACTAAAATCTAATCTTTTCACTACTGAAAATTTGTGCAATGTCTCACCCATGAGCTTTTGGGGATCACCTCATATCTAAACCTAAACACTCAGCCTCCAAGTCTGACAGTTCCACTTCAACCACATTCTATATTTACTCACTTTTCTTTCCCTTTCTGCAGCTATTTTACTTCTCATTCAGCAGCAGTGTTTATCTTTTAAAATGCACCTTTGTGGTGGTGGTTTGGTTTTTTGAATCCTTCTTATTTTCCCCTCTTTGTTGTATTTTCATTGTCATTGCATGAATATGTGTTTGGATATAAAGCCATAGTATCTTAATTAAGCACATGCATGTTTGAAGTTTCTCTTTCTTAGCTTTAAAAACACCCAAGTCACCCTGGCAGTTCTTAAATACTTCCTCCACACAAGTTGGCAAAAGCAGATGTCTGTCACAGGTACAGTTCTGTGGATGCATAACAAATCACCCTCAAACATGTTTGCTTAAAATAAGGACATTTATTTTGCTCACACATCTACAAAGCTAGGCGAGGTTCAGCAAGTATAGCTTGTCTCTGCTGTATTCGGCATCTGCTGGGGTGGCTCAGATAGGAGAAGATAGAGTCATTAGGAGGTTCCCTCATTTACTTGCCTGAACCCTGGGCTGAGAAGATTCAAACAACTGAAGGCTGGGAAGAAATAGAGCCTCTTGAACATCTCATTAGCTTGATGTAGTCCCTCTATGTGATCTACCAGGCTCAGGGCTGTCTGACTTGTTATACATTGACTCAGATCTCTCAAGTACTTATTTCAAGAAAAAAAGCTTGTTGGAATCCACATCATCTTTCACTGACTTAGCCTCATAAGTCTTTTGTGTCATTTTGACCACATTCTATTGGTTGAGGTAGATAAATCCTCCCAGGTTTAAAGGAAGAAAACAGAGATCCTACCTCTTGATGGAAAGTCACGTTGTAAAAATGCAAGAAGTAGGAAAATATGTAGATAACATATGTACTCATGCAGCAGTTTGGGAAAACACAATATGCTCTAGTATCTATCCAACATATATACATATATAAATAACAATTTTTGAAACCCCGTGGAATGAAGTTCAGATGATACTACTGGAGACTACTAATGGAAAGCAAGTGAAGATAGGAAGCTGTAAGTGTGGAAGTCAATATTTGTTTTGCATAATCATGGAGTTCAGCATTCAAGAGTGAGGAGATCCAGACTGGGTACAGCTGGGGAGATTAAAACTCTGAATTCCTAGCCATGTGTGATGGCACACACCTATAATCCCAGCTGCTTGGGAGGCTGAGAAAAGAGGATTGTGAGTTCAAAGCCAGCCTCAGCAACCTAGAGAGGTTCTAAAGCAACTCAGGGAGACCCTGTCTCTAAAATTAAAAAGGGCTGAGGATGTGGCTCAGTGGTTAAGCACCACTGGATTCAATCCCTGGTACCAAAAAAAAAAAAAAAAAAACCCAAAAAACCAGAACTCTGGATTTCTGTCTAGGCTAATTGACCTTAGTAAGTCTCTGGTATCTGTCAATTAAAGGATTTGATCTTTATGATCTGGATGCCTCTTCCAAAACCCTGATTCTGTAAAAGGTTGAAGTTCAGTTATACCATTATAGACTCACCATTTGTATTTCTTGCTTAAAGTCACTCTTCTGAAAAATCTGCTGACTCTAAATTCCATTGCTTTTGCTGAGAGGACAGTCACACTCTGCTGTCTATGCAGCTCTACTAAATCAAGTGTGAGCTTTAAGTCTTCAATGGCACCAAGTGTTATTTCAAGAATTATTCTTCCTTTGTGTATGAAAATTTGCGTTTTGAATATGTGCCATCAGAGAAGTAATAGGAAATTGGAGATTGTATTGCAGCCAAATCAGAGGAATACATACACACATACACACACACATGTGCATGCACACACACACACCTAGCATTGCTCTTTTTCTCTAAGAGACAGTTTTGATGGTAGATGAGAGCATAAGAGCACTAAATTTAAAGGATAGGAGATATAAAAGAAATGGAAAATCAAGTAAAGGCAATTCCAGGATTGTCCTTGAGGCCCTCTTTGGAAAATATCTTCATATGCAATGATACTCTTGATAGGTACATTCTGATAATGGTTACAACAGAGCTTGCTGTGGCTGAAGCCCTGAAATGATCAGTGTATGGGATTGCACATATCAGTCCATGCAGTATTTTTAAATCAGTAATTTTTTTTATACACTCACAGGTTATTACTAATGTATAAACAAGTATGAGAACAATAAGCTACCTACCACACAGTTTGTGTAGGCCAAGACTCTCAGACCCAAGGATAGAAAAGCCATTTCAAATTGGTTTAAATAAACCTGGATCTGGAAAGTCTATGATCAGAGAATTGGATCAGAGAATTAAATAATCTACATCAGTACTGAGTCTTTCTCCCCATCTCTGTGCTCTGCACCCCTGTTTGTTGGCTCTATTTCATATACTCTTCCTTTCTGGGGCAAAAGTAGTCACAGAATATCACCTCATCAACCCCAGTAAAAATGAGGACCTTCTTTCCCAACAGTTTCAATGACAGATCTAGGATTGAGTTTAGTTGTTTTGAGTTTTGTTGTCTCTAATTGGGTATACTTGTGACAACTGTCTATCCCTGAGCTGTGGCCAGAGGCATACAATGCTCTTCCTGGGCCTGGGTCACATGGGATCTCTGGGACCATAGAGGGGGTGTATGTGTGTGTGCGTGTGTGTGTGTGTGTGTGCAGGGAACAAATAGAAGGTACAGCCAGCTATATTTCAGTTTAATGGATTAAAGCAGGGACTCTCCAGAGGAAAACAACTGAAATATCAAATTAAAAAATGGTATAGTCCATTTTTAGTAAGTATTATTTGATTATTGAATGCTTGTCTTATGTTGTTTCATAAGACATAAATTAAGAATGAAGAGGACATAAGGTTATACCTAATTATATAATTTGTTATCCACTCCCCCATTCTACTCTTCCTTCATTGTTAGGAAAGAGTGAAGTGAATTTTCAGAGACATTGACGCTACTTAAAAATTCCACCTCAGAGATTAGAGGTATGGAGAGAAGCTATGGAAAAGGCATCCCCAACCAGAACAAATGCAAAAGAAGCATTAACAAGTGAAAGTGAATGGAGCAAAGATATAAAACAGGAAAAGCAATGTGGTGGGAAAACTAAGGAAACACCAGAACAGAAGATATACCCAAAGCAAAAGAGAAGGGAGCCATGACTGTGGTAGCTGGGTTAAATCCGTAGAAAACAGACTTGAGGAAAAGGAGTGTATGACTTACTGGAGTAAACAGTACCCTTAGCCTAAAAGAGAGTGCTTTGGAAAGTAATGTTGAATGGGACTTTTAAAATTTCGTTGTTCACTTTTTAAAATGTCATTCTGTATTTCCAAGTTATTTGACAGCGGGTCAGAGGACTGCCAAAAGTACTGTTTGTGAGTGACTTCGGTTTCAGTGGCAGGCCCAAGGCAAAGGAGAAATTTGAGCTTCTGTTTACTCAGAAATTCTTTGGATTGTGTGGTAACCCTGTCTTTAGAAGCCTGATTGTTTATAAATTGGCAGAAACACAGAATTGATTCCCTCTCAGTGTTCAGCTACTGCTAGATTTCCTTGTCTACCGCCCATTGAATTAGGGAATGTTGGACCTCATCATCTGTTAATAACTTTACTAGCAACACGTAGCTGTTTAGCACTCTTCAGGGCTGTTTTTCAGGTCACAGTTTCTTCTGATAGCATTTCAGAAAATAGATCTTAGAAATACCATGAAGAACCAGTTGATGAGTTAAAAACCTGATTTGGAGATTCAGAGATATATCCTAGGCAGCTAAATCTTGAGGTTTTTATTTTCTACTTACTCATTGACACTCTACAGTGTTAGGTTTCCACATACTAAGTTTGATCAGGACAGTTTCGAAGCAGTCTAGCTCCAGTGACCACAAATTTAAGAATCAGTGAAACGTGACCAAAACATCACATCTCTCAACTACCAAAAGATACCTCCAGAGGGTTATTGGAATGCAAAGAGGATGTTTATTGGGGCAGGGAATGCAAATCAAATAAAGCCCTAAAAGAAAAGATAGTGATGATTTCACATCTATGCCCAGAAATTCAATTAAATTCTAATTGAAATATAATTCTGCATAAAATTTAATTATAGGACAATGAGTACTTTCACACCATTAGTTGGGAAAGTTTTCCTGGTCCAAAGACAGTTGGAGAGGTGCAGAGCCATGTGTCATAACGGAAAGGTCAGAGGTTACAGTGGCATCCAGACCCAGGTGTAAATTCTGGTTCTACCACTTCCTGGCTTGCAGGCTTTGGTAAGTTCCCGTAAGCCTCAGTTTTCCAAAGATTTGGGCAAAGATTAGAAGTAAAAACTTAAAAAGAAAAGCAAACATAATACCTGAAGTATAAAAATATATTAGGTATTCATCAATAGTAGTTATAATTACTATTATTCCTGTTAACCAGGAATAATACTTATTCCAGGTAATAGCTATTTCCACTCTCTTCTCTGCAGGAGAAATTCCATGAAAAAATTGTGTGTGTTTAAGTAGACTGGCTAAGAGTTAAAAACTAAAAAAAAAAAAAAAAAAAAAGTATGTCCCGGGTAGGAGAAAAAACGTCTTGCTAGTTTCCTGGGTAAAATGTGGTCAAGTTCTTATTTTCTTGCTATGCATATCTTTTCCAAAAATATTTGCTGTGTGTACTTTCCTCTGTGTAGAAACGTTCCCAGCCACCTAACTATTGCCATTCCTTCAGTAAGTCTGCCATTATTTTTTTAACAGGTGCCAGCCAAAAGACTCATAAGCCCTTATGAGCTAACAATGAAGTTTCAACTGAGAAAAGACATAAAAAGCCAGTTTCCTGAAAATTATAACATACATAAGTTTGGAATGTCCTTGTTTGTTTGTGTCTTTCTTTTTTGGTTTATAGAATACTCTTAGATCTTTATGTTGAAAAACTGTCAATTATTACTGGCTGCTGGCCACTTTTTCATCTCCGGGGTAATAGATTTTTACTATAAAACTTCAACTCTGGTCAAAGCAGACAGTGTGTTATAAAAAAAATAGACTGAGCACAAATGCAGCCATAAAAAATCTCATATGTTTACCTCTAAAAGTGAAAAGGTTTATGGTATTTTAGAGAAATGGCATTTAATAATAAAAAAAAACTAGGTACTCAGTAAATACTTGTAGGTGGCCAAATGAATGAATTAATGAATGAGCAAATGAACAAAGGGAATTAACCATGACTGCAAATAATTTCTCTTAAATGAAGTATACTGCTTATTTTCCTAGGGTAAAAAAAAAAGTTAAGATAAATCATTGTTTAAATGATACTTTAGGGACTAAAAGAGTAGTGCATGTGCTAAAAATGCATTGTTCCCAAAGCAGAATGAGATGGGTACAGTTACAGATAGCCTATCAATCCCTTTCTTTTCTGGGATAGGTGGCCTTGGGTATAATTTAGTTTTTGAAATTCTTCCTTTTCCTGGGCAGAGAATAGCCCCCAGAATATCAGACCTGTGGTTATTTGACAACAGCTCAATTTACCTCACAGCAATTTCTGTCATCCATATCAACAAAAATCTTCTGGAAGTAAAGGTCATTTCAGGCCAGTGAAAAACAGCAATGGATTTATTAGGGTAGTTTCTAAGGCTGAAAAGGAGGTACAGTCCAAATGTGAGCATGAACTTAGACCAGATTTAAATTCTTACTTAATTGGAAGTCTCAACTGCCTTTTCTAAAATATAAGGCAAAGATAGTGTCTGTCTCCTAGTATTTTTGGTCAGGATCAAATGAGACAATAATGTAAAGCACACAGTCCAATGGCCAAATACTATTACTACTTCTGACATCAAATGTATGGGTTTTTCCTTACATTAAATTATTCTGTAACTCTCTGGATACAAACTAGGTACAATTCAATTCAGTTCTGATACTAACTACCAAGGATTGGCATCAGCCACCACAGATTTAGGGCTCAGTCCCATAAGAGAACCCCCACTTCAGATGCCAAATGCAAGTCTAGGCCATCTGTGTTTCTGCTAGACTGCCCAGAAATCAGGGGAATGGTTACCACACCTCCCTCCTCAGGTTGGATTACTGGCTAGAATGGCTCACAGAACTCAGGGAAAACAGTTTCCATACTATTACCCATCTATAAAGTATAAAAAAACAGCCAGATGAGGTAAGGTTGGGAAGTATCTTCAACACAGGAGCTTCTGTCCCTGTTGAGTTGGAATATACCACCATCCCAGCAAGTGGATGCTTTTATCATCTTAGAAGCTCTCTGAACCACATTGTATAGGATTTTTATAGAGTGATTCCTAGGTGATTACCTAGGCATAACTGATGAAGTTATTGGTCACTGGTGATAAACTCAGTTTCTAGCCCTTCCCTCTCCATTGAGGTGAGAGGGTAAGACTGAAAATTCCAACCCTTATTATATGATTTGTTCCTCTAGAACCCACTCCCCTCCTGAAGATACCTAGGAGTCCTGCCAAAAGTCACTTCATTAACATAAACTCAGGCATGATTGAAAGGGGCTTATTGTGAATAACAAAAAATGCACCTATCACTCAGAAAATTACAAGAGTTTTAGGAGCCCTGTGCCAGGAACTGGGGATGTAGACCAAATATTTATTTATTGTTTCATTACAGTATTACACTCAATCATAGTAAGCGCTCAAAAGTAATGGAAAGTAATCGGCGGTCAAACCAACTCTTACATGATCAGGAGGAATTTCATTTCACATCCATGGATCTTGGAGCTAAAGGCATAGAGGTATGAGAGTGTAAGGAGGCAGAGATGAATGCTTTCTGCAAGAAGTGATTTCCCAAAGATCACAAGGCAGGAAATTGGGCAGTGTGAAGAAGGGAAACTGGTGAATGAGAGGAAGAGAAGATAAGGGTGGAGAGGAAGTATAGAGAAGTGGAGAAGGGAGAACCTCATGGGTGAAGAGCTTAACTTGCGAGAAGAGAATTCTTGGTAGTCAGTATTAGGGTTTCTTTGAAGGAAACCCACCCTCGTGTCTCAGACTGTAAAAATCAAATTCCATTAAAGAGGGAGGTTTAGATGAATTCAACTGGATCATGAGGAGATCCAGTCTAGAAAGATTAAAAAGAGAATGTGAAAAGAAAAGCACAAAAATATATTAAAATTAGTTCAACTGCTGCTGGGTTCTTCACACTCACAATTGATCAGAAGGTGACACATAATATTCCTGGAGAACACTCAGCTTAATGTCCCCATGTACCCTCCCACATCCTGTCTTGGACTCTCTGTGGATACCTTCCCACTGTCAGAGAGCTCAGTCCCTTGCCATGTAGGACTCTTCATAGGCGGATGTGTATCTTCATAACATGGCCACTGGCTTCTCTTAGAGCAGGGTCCCAGAGAGCAGAGTAGAAGTGTCAGCCCTTTTATAGTCTAATCACAAAGCAATCTAGCATCATTTTTGCCATGTTCTGTACATTAGTACCAAGCCCCTACAGGCAGCAGACACTCAAGGGGAGGAGAATTGGAGAGTTCCATCTCTGGAAGGCAGGACTATCTAAGAATTTGTGGGCATATTTTTGAAATCACCATAATTCTAAACAGCTTTCTACTTTCCTGTTCCAAGACATCTACTTCTAGGTGTGTCTGTGCCCTTGGATTCTTTGAGACCTTCTCAAATATTAAATTTTCTTATTGACTTAAGCTCCAAAGTCCTTTCCAATATCATGTGAGGTCTTGAAATAAGTGAAAACCTGGGGACCTTGCTGTGTTGCAGAAAGTGATGTCATTGGCAAACAGGAGGTGACTGAAGGTTATCTTAATAGAGCATCAATCCAATCCTATACCACATGGGTTATCATCCCTCAAAGAGAAGTTCAGATGTGTGGTTTCCTAGGCTGAGTCTTCCCCTGCTGTTTCATCAGGTCTTTCTGAAACAGAGGTCAGCATATTTCTGTAAAGGACCAAATGGGAACAAATTTCGGCTCTTCTGGCCACATATGGTCCTGTTGCCCATTTTTCATTATTTTTATTACAACCCTTTAAAAATGTAAAAAACATCTCAGCTTGCAGGGTATACAAAGACTGACCTTCAGCCCATGATTTGCAGACCTCTTCTGTAAAATAATCATAGATACTTATTGTGCCTTGGAAATAGTTTAGATGTGTCTCTCCACACGACCCCACCACAGTAAAAGACACTTTCCATGTCTCTCAAATTTCCTAAAGAGATCTAATTTATCTTACTCTAGGTAAAGAGCTGGGAGTCCTCTGTTCCGGTTGGGTACGTTTTACATAGGATTTCTCTCATGCCTTCAGGGAGACAGAAACAGGTTCAAAAATTAAGTCACTAAAATGACTAATGTGGTTCTGTCAGAGAAGAATTATAGACCTGCAGGGTGATGGTTTCTTAGAGAACTCATTTTGCATTTCTATCCATCAAGTGAATAACAATAACCTTCTCCAACACACTGAATAAAGAATATAAAGACAGCCAGTAAGTGTTACTTTCTCTTCACTAAATATTTGCACCAGAAAGGATTTCTATAGCAATGAAAATTTGTGTCAGAGTTTTTTATTTAGAGAGAGAGAGAGAGAATTTTTTTAATATTTATTTTTTAGTTTTCGGTGGACCCAACATCTTTATTTTATTTTTATGTGGTGCTGAGGATCAAACCCAGAGCCCCACGCATGCCAGGCGAGATGCTACCACTTAAGCCCACATCCCCAGCCCCAAGATTTGGCTTTTAATAGGGAAAATAATCCAACCTCATAATTTGGCTTTTAGGTCTTTATGGTTTTCTAATATGCCAGTATGCTTTATTGAGGGTATCTAATGCATACACACACATACATACGCACACACACTCAGATACACACATACCCTGTGTCTTTATTAACTACAAAATTAAAATCCTCACATGAGAATTCTTAAAAACAAAAATACTTAATACTCTACTTTCATGAGGACATTAGTAAAAATATATTACCTAGCCCACCTATCAAGAAAAGAAATGTGTTAATATGTATGTATGATTAATAAATCCAAACTAGAAGAAGAAAACAAAAGCTGAAGGAAGAAACTAAAAACACATCATTTCTAATGTTTCACATCCCATTTAACTAGTGCCACATCCTTATTTTACTCCATGCCCAAACCTGTAGTGCTACAGAATTGCTAACTTGAGATGCCACAGAAAGACCACGCAGAGACTAGCAAATTCTTGCAAAAGGAGGGAGTTTTGGCTAAATAATTTAAAGAGTCAGTGAATCAGGTCTGTATCTCTGTTTTTTAATCATCTATGGTCTTAAGTCTTTGTTTAATCCTCTTCAAGTTTACCACATGGGACTCATTATTAGATTTAATCAAAACTGACCAAAGTCATAATTTAATTAGCTTTAATAGGTCAGATCTTGAAGGGTTATCTTTCATTTCAAACACATAATGTTTCTTCTTGTAATCATTTGTTCTTGTAAATGATTTTGATCATAAATTTATTAGCCAGTTGCTGAGGAAATTATCCATTTTCCATTCATTTGAATGGTTTAAAAGGCAAATGCATGTATCTGGATATTTGTCCCAACATTGCCATGTGATTAGAATGATTTTTTTTTTTAATCTAACTTGACTTGTTTTGATTGACATTTGCAGTCACAGGACAACATTTATTACGATATTGTTGTTTTGGGGTTTTCATAAGAAAACTTATTTGTAGCATAAGTGCTAACATCTAAGGCCATTCAGGCACTCCTAGAAACTACAAATGTTCCGAGGGGTTAATAAAACAGAGAAATTGGTCCCATCACATCCAGTAAGATCTGACATTAGTAATGAGAACTGGGAGATGAAGAGTAATTTGCTCTCAAAAGCAAACTGCGAAGGAGATAGAGAATCCTGAAAACCTTCAAGCGATGGCTGTAGGATTGTTTTCCTGTGGTCTTCCTTATCCATAACACTCTATCATTCCTCTACCATCAAATTATTTTTGTCCATTGTTCCCTGTGGCAGCCACTGCCTCCTCAAGGGGTGCCACATCTCTTTAGATAGGAAGGGGCTCTACATATTAAATGACTTTCCCTGGAACTCAAGAGACGGACCAGGCCAATGTCCACCAGGCAGACTGATTCACATTTTGAAGGAGAGCCATCACTTGTAGAGATTTTTCTTTCATTGATTATGAGCCAGTCTGATATTTTTTTTTTAACCCAACATATTTTGGTGGAGAGGAGACAGCTGGAATTCCTTTACAGTTATTCAAAAAGAGTGTATTAGATCAAGGCAGACTTCTGCAAATTGAACAATTTGGCAACTGGTACAAAGAACATGCCAGAATATTCCTTAGCTAGGGATTCATGTGTCATTTTATGTCTACCGCATTGCACACACTGGCAATGCATAATAGTCTGTAGCCTACTTTGCCACCAAGGGAGGAGAAACAGATGTGTCTATTTGTCTTTTGATGTGGCTTCAGATATTTACGTGGACTTGTTTAAAATGTCATCCTCAACCACCCTTGACAATTTTTTCGTAGTGCTCGAGTTTGTTGACTAGTTGTTTCAGGTGACTATTTAGAATGTGGTTCTGATCTCAAGATGATCCACTGTGGCAGCATTGCCCTGGCATGGGGGGAAGACACAGACAATTGGGAAGCAGACGTTAAGAAATGACTTGTGGAATTTTATTTATTAAAAATGAAATAAGATCCCCAAAAGATTCTTTATAATATTCTTTATTATGCCTAATGGAAATTTGGGGGTAAATTTATCATTCCCTGCTCAGTATAGTAATTATAGAATTACTGTTATAGGTAAGAAGGTTAGATGATTAGTGTTATCGGTAGTCTTGGGAGAGTTGACAGGTTCATTACTAAATAAAAGTAATTTATACTAAATTGAAAATGGCAGCTGATTCTTAAAACATGGTTTAATGGGCAAGACATCATGAGGATATTGGAGACATGTTGGAGAAGAAGAAGTTGTAATAGGTCTGAAATCACAGAAAGTATGTGGTTGTCCTTTTGCTTAGGCTCTCCCTGAGGGCTGACAATAGGATATATTCCTATTTGTGACAGAAAGAGAACAAATATTGGAAGCAACTGTCTAAGGCCATCAGTCAAAATGCACAACCCAGACAAGGTCACCAAAAAAAAAAAAAAACTAATCAAGAACATCTGCAAGTAACATAACCATATCCCCCCCCCCCCCAAAAAAAAGACTTGACACATGCATGTTTCACCTTTTTAAAATATACATCAATTTTCTAAATATCATTTTAGAGTAATTTTTACTGGGATTTTTTTTTCTTTCATCTATTTGGCATCTCTTCTTTCTACTAAAATGTGTCTGTTGCATTAAATCTACATGACACGCTTTGTTCCCAGCCTCCCTAAACTCTGGTTTCCCTGAGCCATCAGCTGGAGTGGAGTTCAGGGTAGCAGTATAGCATGCTGATTATCCACTTGTATATGGGAGGCAAATGATCAAGGCTCAAATCCTATTTCTATTCCCTGCCAGCTCTGGAAACTTCGGAGAGTTACTGCATTTAGAAGACCATCTATAAAACAGAATATTTACTATATCTGTACCACAAAGTTATTATGAATGTTAATTAGGATAATTCAGAGCTTTTCCTGTAGAGGTTACCACCGTCTCTCCTCATTCACACCTCCATCCAACCACCCACCAAAGCCATTGATCTGGGAACACTTGCTAAATCTACCCTGTTCTCTCTCTTTCCTCGCCTGCCACCCCTTTATCTCAAACTACTGTCATCTCTTCCCTGGAGTATTTTAATCAATTCTAAAGAAGGTTGCTTGTCACGATTGCTCCTCCTGCCCTATCTCCCTCAATGAATGCCTGACGAATAGCCATGTGAGAGAGAAGACTTCCATGTCTCCCTACTACCCTCCCTCCATAGATGTGTCTCACTCATAACAAAAGATACAAAGCCCTTTCTTATATGACCACTTGTTCTTCATCTGGCTTTGCTCCTGCCTCCCCTCCCTGTGGGGTCAGTGTTGCAACAGAACTGAATTATTGTCACTCTCCAAACAGACATGCTCTGAGTCTTTTTCCCCTCGCCATGGAGAACACTCCTTCTCCCCTCAACTCATCCTGCTCCATTTACCAAAATATGGCACTCAGTGTCTATACTCCAGTCCCACTGCCCCCTCCCAAATTGTCAAAGATGTCAAGGTCTTTTCCATATGAGGACTTCTCCACATAGTCATCCCTCTCCCCACTTTTACCTCATTAAGTTCTACCCATTAATTTTAAATTTAAATTTTAATTTAATTTTAATTTTTTTGGTAAAATACCCTTAAACTTGTCAGCTCAAATGTCACTTCCACAGAGAAACCCCCTCCTTTATCATTGGTTGAGGGTGGCATTTTCTCCCCCACACTTTAGTTTGGGCAGGACGAGCATCCTGTCGAGACCATAAAAAACCCTCAGGGAGCATGTTCATGAGGAGAAGCCACTGCTGCACACAAAAATGAGAGGTGAGTGCCAAGTGATAACAGTGGGGTATGAGATCTTTGGTGACAGTCCCAATGGACTCTTATTTTCTTGACTCCTTTCCTCACTAGTTAATATAAGTCTCAAATACACTTATCATTCCAAATTTTTTTGAGAAGCTACTTTATAAAAGAAATGGATGAACTTAACTTTAAATCTTATATTATTTTACTCAATATATCCAAAGTCTTATTTCAACATGGAATCAATATAAAATCGTTAGTGAGATATTTTACCCTTTTTTTGTATTGTCTTTCAGCATCTGATATGTATTTTGCATGTATAGCATATCTCAATTTGGACTCACCATATTTTGAGTGTCCAAAAGTCATGTGTGATATAACTAGTGGCAGCATGGCTCTAGAGGACAGATTCTTGACAGAGGTGAGCAGGTCAGTAAATTTTTGCTCCATGGTAAGAGTCTCAGCTGAGGCAGGGCCTCCTCAGAATGTTTCAATGAGCCCTTGGGACTGGAACTAGGTACTCACCCTAAGAACATCCACAGCTCTCTGCTGCCTCCTGCACAGTGTTTGTTGTACTTAACTGGGGTTGTCTGTCACCCCTCTGCCTCTCCTCTAGGCTTCTGGAGGATGTGAGTTCCCACCTGGTTCAGCTCTGTGTCTGTAGCACCCAACACAGTGTCCAGACTGAGGAAACTTCTTCAAAGATTCAAAGATTTTCATCACATTTTAAAGATAAAGTAATTTAATTAGGACCCTTTATGAAATTTTAGTGAAAAGGTAAATTTTGTGCATTGGTTTTATGAGGTCTTTTTTTTTTTTTTTTTTTTTAAGAAATACTACTGTAGTCTCAAGGGATTACTCAACTGGTGGCTGTAGAAATTCAGAAGTTTGAAAATGAGCAATGCAGCCACAAAGCTGAGTAGGCTGTCCATAGCCATATTTAATGAATTAAAGTAAACAATATCATGCTTTCTGTTCTTACTAGTTAATAATCTAGAACCTAGACCAAGGCTTCTCACAGTGAGGTACCAGACCAGCAGCAGATCAGAAGTGTCATCTGGGAATTTGTTAGAGATGTAAAGGCTTAGGTCCCACCCCAGCCCTCCTGAACCAGAACTGGGCAATCTGTGCTATAACAGGTCTACCAAGTCCTTCTGAACCTCAGTGAAGTTTGAGAACCCCTGTTTTTGATGCAATAACTGCTAAATTACTCTCCTATGAGAAAATCATGACACCATAGGGAAGAGGGCTTTCTATGCCTCCAATTTTACACAAACTAAGCATTGGTTCTGTCTGCTGAGTGTAGTTTCTTTACTTGCAAATTAGAGTTGCCCTCCATATCCTCTTGTTCTGCATCTGCAGATTCAAACAACCAAGAATTAAAATATTTGGGAAAGAAAATGTGTGTACTAACAGGTACAGACATTTTCCCTTGTCATTATTCCCTAAACCATATAGTAGAATAACATGCACATAGTATTTGCATTGTATTAGGTATTATAAGTAATTTGGAGCTGATTTAAAGTATCCAGGAGGTTATGTGTGGGTTCTATGCAAGTAGTATACCATTTTATATAAGGTACTTGTACATCCATGGATTTTGGTGTGCAAGGGAGTCCTGGAACTAATCTGTAGAAATTCTTTCTGGTACAATGTCATATAGAGATTCAATAAACATATGTTTAAGTAAATCCATTTTTGGAATTCTGCAATTTTAAAGTAGTGGCAATATACATATAGATAGCACTGTTGTTTTTACAGTTGTCAGTCAGCTTTGGAGTAGATATCAATAATTATATATTATAGAATATATTATAGAACTATAATGGGTGAGGGGACATTGCTACAAAATGTTCATATTGAATCATGGAAAACTCATACATTGCTTTCATCTTAAACTTCAAAACTCCAAATCATTATCTTGAAATTCTTATTTTCACTACCTAAAAAGCAAAGTCTCAACCCAGAAAGAACAAATATGCTAAAGGAAGAAAATGATAAAAATATGAAAAGGAAAGTTTTTCCCTTCCAGGATAATGTGGGGTTTGCTCATAACCTCAGATATATGTCTATTAAATTGCACCCTAGAGAGGACAGATATTAAACTATACAAAGTACACAAGACTTTCCCTTTGGGAGTTGCCCCACATGGTACTTGTACTCACACATGGATACCTGCAAACAGTAAATTCCCAAGGGGCCACATGGACAACCCCAATTGGAGAGTTGGCATACTCACTGATGTCACACATTTCCTTCAGCTCAAATATTCCACATTATTCTACGTATTTGAAATAAATGCTATCCGTATTCTGAATAATCATCTCTAGCCTCAGTTCCATCTTGTGTAGGCAGGAACATCTCAGGAAACCATTCCATCCTTTTGTGTCAACTCCCAAAGGGAAAGACTTTTGTTTCCCAAAGAGCCTAATTTATTCCCTCTCCAGCATTTTGAACTTTGTAGGTATTCAACAAACATTAATTGATGACAAAGATTTTTAACAGCTTTTGAATGTATTCATGGGGTGACTTTTCTATTTAAAGAACATCTTTATATACTTTCCATTCTTCAGCAAAAAAGCAGTTCCTCTTGCCAGTTCTGTATTTAACATCTGCACGAAGCACATTGTGTGCCTGTTTTAAACAAATGTGTGGGCACACTGGTTATCTCAATTCAGGAACATAAATGACAGTATGTAGAAATACAGTTTGTAGAAGGAAATTTAACCTTAGGGCTTAAAGTTAATGGAAAAATGCACTTGTTGCTTTATTTGAGAGTGGAAGAGAAAGTGCACAAGGGAATCTCATTGTAATGCTATTATGCTAACTTCACCTTGGTCATAATTTTCCCAGATATGAGGTAGACACCAGGTTATTTGTACACCTTTGAATGGGTGTAATTTATGGTCAATTCACCATTATAGATAAACTATTAGAATAACGTGTCGGCGTAATTAGACCTCTAACCTCAGTTGCACTGTAAAGACATTAGAAGACATTGGGAAAGCTGCTTAATTCCTATTTGTTTGTTTCTTTAAAAAAGACACATTAGTGTATTTCTTATTATTGTCATTCCTTAATGGTTATTGATTGTGTGCAGGATGCTTTGTATCTGTTCAAAGTACTGCAACTTCCCCAGGGAAGTTTGTGCTAATGAATAGTTTTTCTAAAGTACTTAGAAATCCTTGGATTAAAAACTAACCATATCAGAATAAAAGTATTTGTATTAACATGCCATATGGGAAACCATATGTTATCTATTAGCAGAGTAATATTGAAAATAGACCTCTGGTGCATTGGTTTATGCTATTTATATACCAAGATATGCAACAGCAAGTTGGGCTTGCCAAGGTCATACTTTCAATGCTGAAATGCCACAATGTTTAATCCTCTGCACATATTTGTTGAGCTCCTTCTTGACTACATAGCATGGGGTGACCACGAAGCACGGTGTTTATCATTATACTGAACACATGGAAGGGATAGTTGCATGCTAGTCTCTTCTCCTTGAACTCATGTTGCACTTAGGTCTTGCTTGACAGGCACATCTAGTTTGGAAATAACAAGTTTTGTTATTTCTTCTTCCTTGTGCATGGTTAACTATACTATTTAAGACATGCTTATACAGAGAGAAGGCTGAGGGAATTTGCTTGTCTGTCCTGAACTGAAGATCAACCTACGACTCTTACGCCTCCTCCATAAAGTCTTATAATGCTATTTGAGTTTATTTGGAGTAGGACTGGCTCTGCCAGGCAGGAACGTGTGGATCAGCCTTTTCCCACACTGGCTATGGATGTCCCAGTACTTCCCAGGAGACTCTTAAGTCATTAATCTGGAGAAGAGTATTGTAACACACTCCACACAAAATCTCCACTGGCCAGGGAAAAGAATTTCTTCTCTTATCTTGGTGCTCTTAGAAGGATACAAAACAGTGATGGGTGTCTTATAACAAAGGCCTGGGCTCCTGTCTAGACAATTCTCCTTGAAAAATTCTCCCCCACATGATTCATGGCCCTCATATTTAATAAATAATCTGAAAATCTTAGAAAATAGTTTTCTCTCTTTTTCCCGACTAATACATGAACTAGCCAGGCAGGGCCAGGTAAATCCAGAGCACATTTTATTAATTTGCAAATATTTATTAAACATAAACCAATGCTCATTCTAGGTACTTAGGAGACATCTGTAAATAAACCAAAGATCCTCACCTGAATAGTTCATAATCGAGAGGGGGCAGGTACACATAAACATGAATATAATACCCACATAAATTATATATTAGAAAATGATGGATGATTGGATTAAAAAATTAATCTAGAAAAGAAGAGAGTAGATAGAGGTGGCAAATCGTTGCACTATTCAACAAAATATACATCACAGACTCCATTGAAAAGGGTACAGTTTAGCAAAGACTTGAAGGAGGTGGCGGGGGACACACCAGGCAATACTGGAGGAACGGCACAGAGACCAGCATGGTGGCATCACACAAGTGGAGAAGAGACCAGAAGGAAGTGAGGGCAGGAAAACACCAGGAGTCCCCAACACTTAAGGTCTTGCTTCCATCAGAGCTTTTGAGCAGAGGATTGGTATGGTTCAAATCACATTGACTTTTATGCTAAGAGTAGACTTGAGAGCAAGAGCTGGAACCACAACACATGTTGAAAAGTCATTGCCACAGCCTTAGAAGGAGGGGACACATAGTGGCCCCAGGAATGGTGGTAAAAAGATGAACTCTAACTTACCTGTGCTCCCTGTACTTCACCATGTTTGATTATTAAGAACTATTCTCTGATGGCAGCTAATAAGAATACAGACAACAATAAGTGTTGGCAAGGATATAGGAAAAAGGCACACTCATACACTGCTGGTGGGACTGAAAATTGATGCAGCCAGTATGGAAAGCAGTATGGAGATTCCTTGGAAAATTGGAAATGGAATCACCATTTGACCTGTTATCCCTCTCCTTGATCTATACCCAAAGGACTTAAAAACAGCAAACTATGGGACACAGACACATCAACGTTTATAGCAGCATGATTCACAATAGCTAAACTGTGGAACCACCCTAGATGCCCTTCAGTAGATGATTGGATAAAGAAAATGTGGTATATATACACAATGAAATATTATTCAGCATTAAAAGAGAACAAAATCATGGCGTTAAATGGATGGAGTTGGAGAATATAATGCTAAGTGAAGTAGGCCAATCACAAAAAACCAAATGCCGAATATTTTCTCTGATATAAGGATGTTGATTCATAATGGGATTGTGGGGTGAGCATGGGAAGTAGAGACGAACTCTAGACAGGGCAAAGGGAAGAGAGAGGAAGGGACGGGATAGCATAGGGGAAGGAGAGACAGTGGAATAAGATGAACATCATTATCCTAAGTACATGTATGAAGACATGAATGGTGTGAGTCTACTTTGTGTACAAATAAGCTCTATATGTGTAATATGAATTGCAATGCATTCTGCTGTCATATGTAACAAATTAGAATAATTTTTTTAAAAAAGAACTATGATATAGAAGAGGCATGAAATTTTTAAGCTAACCTACAATTTACTAAAGTTTAAGCAAAAATTCAGATACAATTCATACCTTTTCTACGTAGAGAGCTGAAAAATGTTTCAAGAAAAAGAACTACTGATTAGGGAGAAAAATGAAGTTTCCTTTTATCTGTGAGTAAGTATATATGAACATTCTAATTGCTATAAGGCATTGTGCTGAATGCTAAGAACTGCAAGGGGTATCTCCTATAAGAAAGGGCTGTTGCTATAACAAAATACCTGAGGCTGGATACTCATAAAGAAGAAAGATTTATTTAGCCCACAGTTTAAAGACTAGATGTCCAAAACCAGGCAGCCCCACCAGTTTGACCTCTGGTGAAGGCCTAATGATTGACAGTTTTGCAATGGCAAAAGCACATGCAGAAGAGACCACATGTTGGGACAGGAAGTCAGAGACAGTTAAGAGTCAGACTTATTCTTCTTATAACAACTCATTCTTCTAGAAACTAACTGGAGTCCTCAGGATCTTCATTATTCCTCTCTGAAGACAGTACCCCCAATGAACTATTCTACTTCTTCCAGGCCTCACCTCTTACAGGTTCTACCACTGCAATACCACAACATTGAGTCCAAGCTTCCAGCACATGAACCTTTGGGGGCACAAAGTCCAAACTATATCAAACCATGACAGCAGGTGAGCAGAGGACATGGGCAAAGAGAGAGACCTCAGGCTCTGGCATAATCTGAACCTCAACTGAAGTCCCAGCTCTGCCATAAACTATGATATCAGAGAAGTTACTTGAATTCCCATCTGTAAAAAATGAGATAAAGATTAACTCAGGGGCTGGGATGTGGCTCAAGCGGTAGCGCGCTCGCCTGGCATGCGTGCGGCCCGGGTTCGATCCTCAGCACCACATACAAACAAAGATGTTGTGTCCGCCAAATACTAAAAAATAAATATTAAAAAATTCTCTCTCTCTCTACCTCTATCTCTCTCACTCTCTCTTTAAAAAAAAAAAAAAAAAAAGATTAACTCAGTGGAGTCTGTTTCAGGATTCACGGTAATCTGCGAGGCGTATAAGTATCTAAGTGGTGCAAAAGGAAAGCTTGCGAGCAGCAGGTGCCACTCATGTTAGAGGATAACTCCTCTACCATGCATGGAAAGACACGTATGAGGTTTCTCATAGCCACCTTGGAACTCTACTAAGTGTAATCGATTAACGTGGACCAATCAGCTGATGACACTTCCAGAACAAAACATTTAAAGATCAGGAATTAACTTTTCCACCTTCCTTTCCTTCTTTATTTCCTTCCTTCTTAGAGTCATTATGTCCCAGTGTCCCATATCATACCTGCCCAATGTCCTATTTAAAGGATGGTGTAACTATGTAAAAGATGCCATATTATCCCAGTTTCCAATTTATAGGACAATCTATGCTTTTATTCTTTTTTTAATTTTTGTTTTAGTTGTCAATGGACCTTTATTTTAATTATTTATATGTGGTGCTGAGAATCGAAGCCAGTGCTTCACATGTGCTAGGCAAGCACTCTAACTACTGAGCTACAAGCCCATTCCTATGCTTTTATTCTTAATGATAATGAAGAATATATAACTTCTAGATTGTGATTTCCAATCTACTTAAATGCATCTGTGTGGATTTTATTGAAATATTTGCAGAATTGAAAATTAGGGGACCTAATGGGTTCTGCAAGGCTGAGCATGTTAGGTGCCCACGTTGAAGGGAGAGGGGCTTCGGGGACCAGACTTGGGCTAAGTCATGAGGGCATCTCCATCTCAGATTAAAGGAAACCAGAGACAAGGAAATGCTCTATGTTCTCCTAGAATGCTAAAAAGGATATTGTAGGAAAATTGGCAAAATTTTCTTGTGGTCTGTGACTTAGATACCAGGAATGTCATCAGCATTAATCCCCTGTTCTTGATGTGCATGTTGTGGTTGTTCACAAGAATATCCTTGTTTATAGAAAATATACATCAAAGAATTCGGGGCTGATGGGAATGATTAGGGGATGGTTACATCTGCAATTTACTCTCCAAAGTTTCAGGGGGAAAAAGAAAGAAATTTTCTTATAACTTTATGTTGTTTAAAATTATTCAAAAGAACAATATATTTTATATTACAATTTTACAATAAAGATATAACAAAAGTGGGCTGGGGTTGTGGCTCAGTGGTAGAGCATTTGCCTAGCATGTGTGAGGCACTGAGTTCGATTCTCAGCACCACATGTAAATAAATAAATAAAATAAAGGTCAATCAACAACTAATAAAAATATTTTTTAAAAAAGATATAATGAAAAAAAGGTAATTTATAAAGGCCTAAAGATCTTTACATTTAAAAAAACGTTCAGAGTTGTAGCATTGCTCCCACCTGTTTAAGTTCCAGAAGGATTTATTTTCCAATGTTCTTTGTGTTCTGTTAATTCAACAAATTTGTAGGAGATTATAGCTTAGTTCTTCAGCTCTTTTTGTATTATTATTTCCCATATTTTTGATGACTCATAATTTAAGCATCTTATCCAAACAACAAATATTAGTTACATTTCCAAGTGGGTGGTAAAGGACTAGTATTTAAAGCCCCTTATTGCTATTATTTGTTATATATGGATCACTAGATAAATTCCTAACCATCTCTGTATCTCAGTTTTCTAATTAATAAAATGTAGATCATAACACCTACTTCACAGGGTTGCTATGAGAATTAAATTTAATAATCTGGGCAAAGCATTTAGACACTGAGCAGAATATAGGCAATACTCAATAAATGCCAGGTGGCTCTAACTAGTATTAATCTAGGGCCCCCGAAACTGTATTGTTGAATAAAACACATAACATTATTTTATTGGTGGCAGTGCACACTCTTTAGGAGCAGTCCTCTCTCATGTAAACTAATTTTATTTTCGAATATGTATATTCTAGACAATTCTGGAATGTGTGAAATGAAAATATGGATGAAGAGAGTGCAAAATTAAAGGCTGAGTGCTAACTTGGAAAAAAGATAACTTCAAGCCTTTTTTCTTCGTTTGTTCTTTTTAGATATACTTGACAGTAGAATGTATTTTAAAGTATTATACATATATGGAGAATAACTTTCTCTAATTACATTCCCATTCTTTTTTTAAAAATATTTTGTTTTAGTTGGACATAATACCTTTATTTTATTTTTATGTGGTGCTGAGGATCGAACCCAGTGCCCCGTGTGTGCTAGGCGAGCGCTCTACCACTGAGCCACAACTCCAGCCCCATATATTCCCATTCTTCTTATTAAACATGATGTGGAGTTACACTGGTCCTGTATTCATGTATGAACACAGGAAAGTTATGTCTGATTCATTCTACTGACTCTGCTATTCCCATTCCCTTTCCCCTTCGTCTAATCCAATGAACTTCTATTCTCCCTCAATACACATTTATTGTGAGTTAGCCTCCACATATCAGAGAAAATGTTTGGACTTTGGGGTTTTATTTTTTGTTGTTGTTGTTGTTTGTTTGTTTGTTTTTGCCAGGGAGGATTGGCTTACTTCACTTAGCAGGATAATCTCTAGTTCCATCCATTTACTGGCAAATGCCATAATTTCATTCTTCCTTAAGACTGAATAACATTCCATTGTTTATATATACCACATTTTCTTTATCCATTCATCTGTCAAAGGGCACCTCATTTGGTTCCATAGCTTAGCTACTGTGAATTGAGCTACTATGAACACTGATGTGGCTGCATCATTATACTATGCTGATTTTGAGGTCCTTGGGGTATATACCAAGGAGTGGGATAACTTGGCAACATGGTGGTTCCATTCCAAGCCTTCTGAGGAATCTCCGTACTGTTTTCCTGAATGCTTACACAAGTTTGCAGTCCCACCAACAATGTTTGAGTGTTCCTTTTTCCCCACATCCTCACCAACATTTATTGCTACTTGTATTCTTGATATTTGCCATTCTGACTAGAGTGAAATAAATTCTCAGTGTGGTTTTAATTTGTATTTCTTTAATTGCTAGAGATGCTGAACATTTTTCATGTATTCGTTGACCATTCATATTTCTTCTTCTGTAAAGTGCCTGTTCAATTTCCCATTTATTGACTGGGATATTTGGGTTTTTTGGTGTTAGGTCTTTTGAGTTCTTTATATATATACCCTAAAGATTAATGTTCTATCTGAGGTGCAGGTGGCAAAGATGTTCTCCCATTCTGTAGGTTCTCTTCACCTTCCTAGTTGTTTCCTTTGCTGTGAAGAAGTTTTTTAGTTTGATAACACCCCATTTATTAATTCTTGACTTTACTTTTTGTGCTTTAGGAGTCTTGTTGAGGAAGTCATTTCCTAAGCCAACATGATGGAGTGCTGGTCCTACATTTTCTGCTAGGCAGACTCTCTGGTCTAATGCTTAAGTCCTTGACCCACTTTGAGGTCAAATTTCATTCTGCTACAAATGGATTTTCATTTTTCCCAGCACCACTTGGTGAAGAAGCTATCTTTTCTCTGATGTATGTTTATGGTGCCTTCGTTTAATATGAGATAACTGAATTTATGTGGGTTTGTCTCTGTGTCTTCTATTCTGTTCTATTGGTATTCATGCCTGCTTTGGTGTGAACACCATGCCGTTTTGTTACTTTAACTCTGTAGTATAATTAAAAGTCTGGTATTGTGATGCCTCCTGTAGGTCTTTTTAACCCAAGAAAAATAAGCATTTCATTTTTTATTAATTAGCTATCATCAGTTCCTCACAACAACAATATTGCTGCATATCAAATCACTCCCAAATGCAGTTCCTGACAATGGTTTATTTACTCTCAGTTGATGGAGGCTGGGCTCAGCTGGGTGGTTGTATTTTCCAACTGTGAGTTGCCTGAACCCAGCTCCAGATTGTGGTTTGGGTTCAAGTCTGCACCACGTATCTCTCATCCCCCTTAAACCAGCAGCTACAGGGACATCTTCCTATCGTGGCAAATATCAGGAGCACATGTAACAAATTAATTTATGCAGTATATTCAATCCCTTTGCTCACAGTCTGTCCAATAGCATTTCATTGTCCAAAACCAGATCACATGGGCAAGTCCAACATCAATGGCCTGGAAGTATTCTGTATCACAGTGAGAGGACATTGAGATATATAATCCTATTACAGGGAATTGAAGGATTAGGACCAAGAATCCAATTTGCAAACCACTGCATTTGAATTGTCTAGAAATCTTGAGACTTTTATGAGAAAAAGCAATAGAACCAGCAGGTAGAATACATCAGTTTATTTCCCCAGGAGCAGTGATGGATTTAATCTGATTTACCTCCCTTTCTCTTCAAATCTCCATGCACATCTCATGAAAAGAGCTACAAGTTTCAGGGTAGCAATTCATGGACATAGGTTGAAAGTTTGCCCTTGTAAAACTCTCTCATATGGAATTAAACTTGGACTCAATTAAACTTGGACTTATCATAGTCTAACCAGTGTTGTGTGTATTCCTTCCATTCACATAAATTCACTTTGCAGCAGGAGTCTCTCCTCTCATTTCTATGTAATTTTATAAAATATTCTTGCAAATAGTAACATGTTCAATAAATATGGATTGAAAGATTGGGAAGTGAGAGTCCTAATACTGGAGAAATGAGAAGATACAGCCAATAGAAGAAACCTTGCAGGATACTGTGCTTTTCTGCATGAGAAAGCAAAGTGTTATGTCACACTCAGTATAAATACTATGGAAATTTATTTTCTGAAGTAAATATGTGATTTAAAGGTATATTAATCAAGAGAATTTAGCTATACAGAACATAGTTTCTGTGTGACGTTTTAAGCTAACAAAATAGCTTGGCGCTTCTCTGTACCTATTGTTTCATATTTATTGTAAGCCTTTTAAAATCCCTTCTAAAAACCACAAGTTTATATGCCCCACTCCACTTAACTTTTTTATTGTTTATGTGCTTCCTGTGAAGACAGTCAGACAAGTCTGATAAAAAGAAAGCTTGTCCTTATCAAATACTTACGGGCACCTGAATAATGTGATTTTTTTTCTACCCAGGCAAGTCCACTGTTTCACTAAGAACTCACCCATTGGAAGCATTTTAAATGGATGCAAAGTTAAAAGCCAGCCAAAATGTCCTTCTAAAAGAGAGTGCAATGAATGCTAATCTAATTGCCCAAGAATGCATATGCTGGGCTTTAAAAACAAGACCTCTACATTGGTTCCCCCTGCTGGATTTGAGGATGCATTGTTTTGGAAATTGATGCAAACAACATCCCTAAACCTTTTTCATCTGAGGGCACGTTGCTCAAATATAGCATGCTTCTAGAAAGCATTTATGTTGTGATAAGCATGCTAAGTGTTCTTGAGTTTGCTTCCCAGGGGCAGAAATACTGCACGTAGAAAACTGTGTGGCTCATACTCAAAGTGGATAACAAAAGTGTGCCAGTTGATGTCTGTGCTAGGGAGGGGGATGGCATGCATGTGCACTAAGGAAAAAACCCAGGGGAAGTAGGCCGGGTAAATTGCCAGTCTAGGTTTTATTATTAGAAGGTTGGATTTGGGGGTCTGACCATGAATTTATTTTTTATGCTTTTAAAACTTCTGGAACCAATCCTTACATTCCCATGACTCATTTCTCTTTCCCTACTTGTCTTACTCTTTGTAAGAAAGTGCTTTATCCTCACCCTATAAGGGACATGGTACCCAGCCTAATTCTAAAGGTAGGTTTTCACTTGTGGACATCACTGCAAAACCTGTGTTATGAAGTCTATCTGTTGGGAAAAGCTGGGATTTCTCCCCTGATGGGAGGAAGTAGGGGAATAATGGCTAAGTTTTTGGTACATACCACTGTAACAGGTTGGCCTTGTTAAGGGGGAAAGATCACCCATGGTGGTTATTTCCTGCTAGAGCAAAAGCCAAAGCTGTTGTTTACATGGAGAATCACAACAGAAAAAAATGTCAGAGAATCATGTGGTTCTTATAAATATGCTATTTAGAACACTGGACATAAGAGCTGCAGGTTCTCACATCAAAGATTATACATTGTCCCTCATCAGATGGCACAGTGCTGAGCCATCAGAGGGGATTCTGTACTTGTTATGTATTTATTGGTTGCATTCTTCCCAACTTCAGAGCAACCCCCACACGCTCTGCCTTTTTTTCCCCCTCACTCTCCTATACACCTTGCCTTTCATTCAGGTCAAATCCAAATGTGTTCTGATCAGAAACTCTATTCCATAGTTTATTTTCCAGAGCTTCTTGGTAAAATGTTTCTCCATTGCTCTTGAGGTTCTTGTTTCAGCTGTACTCTAAAGGCCTCTCCTGGGGAGGATTTCCTACCAGTCCTTCTGCCTCTGCATTAACAGCCAGCAGTGGTCACAGATGCTGGTGGGTCAAAACACTCAAGCAAGATGAGGTTAAGTGATTTGAGCCTGCATGTGGGTCAAGAGTTTTGAAAGGCTGGATGAGTCTTCTGCCCCTCGTCACACTGGCTCATTCTGGGCTAAGTGGGAAGGTGTGAGGAAAGGTCACTCACGTGCCCAGCCCCTTCTCTTTTCATATTTGTCTGCATGGGAGGCTAGCCCGAACTTCTTTGCAGTGAGGCTGGCTTTCCAAAAGGAGGAAGCAGAAGCTGCCATTCCTCTGAGAGGAGCCAGACATCCTTGATCATCACTTTCACCACATCTTGATCTAAGCAAGTCCCAGCACCAGTCAGAATTCAGAGAGAAGCAAGAGAGGCTCCATTTCTTGGGAGACAAAGGATTTGAGGCTGTCTTTAACCCATATTAATAATAGGCTGGTAACTTCTGTTTCTCTATCTTCTGTACTTAACTACATATTTTATTTTGTTTTTGTATCCTTAAAGAAATTTTCATTTTGATTTGCTTTATTTTCCAAACAGAAAGTGATTGGGGGCGGGGGCAGGGGGGGGAGTCCTCCCAGCAATGTGGTATAAAATCGGGTCTTTAATTACCTTTGGAAAGTTGATTTTTTTTTACATACCAATCCGCTGATATAATACACATTTTAAGACGAAAGAAAATTTTAGATAGTTGCTAGTACACATCCCCTGTTGTCCTGCTTATTTATCTTTCACAGAGTTATATACTAAACCCACATAATCAGTTCCAGAAAATATTCCATAGCATAAATATGTTTAAGACTGTCATGTACAAGCTAAGTTAAAATAGACTTTTTTGCAACATATATCAAACAGGAAAATAAAGGGCACAGAAATTTGTTCAACCAAGCTTCTTTACACAGACCCTGTAACTTGAGTCACAGGAGAAAAGTAGATTGGAAATTAAATCTGTATTGCATTTGGGAAATGCAGAGCAAAGTGATGTTACAGGACTGCTGAGTGAATTTTGTTTACTGCAGTTCAACATTTAATCTAGCAAATCATGTGAGAAGGGATGAGTATAAATGCACCTATTTCTGTAAGTAATTTTTCTGTTTCATGCCTCTGATTCATCTCTCTGCCTTGCTTTATGGGGAGTCATGCTACATTGATTGCAATTAATTTCAGTGCTGCATATTAGCCATAAAGAGATATTTCATAAATTGACTTGATGTGTTTTTTTTTTTCCTGTGTGGTTTTCTTGAAAGATGAGAATGGTCCAGAAGAAAAACAAAGTGTGGAAGAAATGGAAGGGCAGAGCCAAGAAGCAGGTGGGCTCAGATTTCTTTTGAGGAGTCTCCTAGGCCTCATCCACAGAGGTGAACAATAACTTTACTCAATGCTATTGTTTGAAAATGTTTATACCTTTTTCCCTGATTAACTCCGACATTCATTCAGGTCTGCAGTCCTGTTAACTATGAGTTGCCTGTACTTCTAAATAGAATGTGGTCCATTCTCAGTGTCTCATTCACCAGTTCCATTACGCTTCCCTATAATAACAGTTTGCTTGTAAATGCTCTAAGAAGGGTGACTAGAGATTGGAAGTGTCAAGTTAGAGCTTGGATGACTTGGGTCAGGCAAAAATGAGTATTTAGTTTGAGGGGGAAAAATTAACTGAAACTGTTTAAAGGCAATGAAGAAGATGCTCTTCCTCCACAATGAATAAAGTGGTTTTCACTATTTTGCACTAAATTTTGAAAAGCTATGATTCTGGTTATTTCTCTGCATATTATAGGAAATAGTGTCATGGAGCCTGACTATCCCCCCACCCTCTAAGAGCAATAAAAGAGATCAAAAACCTTCCTGACGTCACCTCTGTTCACTAAAGGACAGATGTGTCAGTTGAATGTTTAGAGATTCTACAACAGATATTATAAATTGAACATTTTAAAATAAAATAGCACTTAAAGCTCAAAAGGGATTGAAATCACCTTTGATTTATCATCTCTTTCTACCCAATATTGTACTCAGGCACGCTCTCCTTTAAAAGAATAATAGGCACAACCATGCAGTTACCAGCATAACCATCAAAATAAAAACATCCTTCTTCCAACCATTTCCAAGTGATCTTTCCAGTTCTAATGAGGTCCACAGAGGGGCATTTTTTTAAAATAGTGGACTCTGTCTGATGTGTGCCAAGCACGTCCCACGCTATACGCTGAACTCCTGGAATTAAACCAGGTAGTGTGATAAGTTTTCCACTGAAAACTTCCCACATTAACCTTGGAACTTTTGCTAGGGAACTGGAAGCTTTTATTATTAACCTGGAAGATGGAATTGAAGAAGGCCAATCAAAGAAAGCACTGAAGCAAGGCAGCAAGGACCTTGTGTACCTATTACTGGGTCAACTGGCTCCCTTTGCTGAAACACAGTCCTTGCAATGAAATGAATTTCTGATACTGCAAACTGTTGTTATCCAACCTTCCCCACCCCCCAACCTGCGGATCATTATGAGCCATAGAAGATGAGCCTTATGTGAAAAGCTGTCACTGTTTTTGCTGTTTGGGGCTGACAAGTATTTGTCTACCAACTGCTGACAGCTGAGGCCATTCGCTGACTGTTGAGGTCTCCTGGGTTTTTTTCACTCATTTCTCTGTCCCAAGCTGTCTTTATCAACATAGATATTTTTTTTCTAACCCACGTACATATACACGTACTCTCACATGCATGGATATACATGCACACACACTTTCCTGTGTTCTATTTTATATTTTTCCAGTAATCAGCTGAGTACAGATAGTTTCTTTTTGGATTTGGGATCACCTTGACTATGAGCAGAGAGTGGTAGAAAGTAAGCCCTCTTCTCCAGCACTTGCCTCTGATAACATTATCACCCCAAAATGGGTACCTTTCGATGTAAAGGAGAGCTCTAACTGCATCCCTGAGTGTCACCCCATGCTCTTCCAGGTGAGCCTACTGCTTTGCAAGAGTCTAGCAGCAGGATTTGTTTGAGACAGTGTCCGGTGTCACCAGATATCATTATGTTCCCTCTGCTCATTTCCCAACCACCCTATTGAGAGTGCAGAGAAATTGAAGACATGGTTCTGATTATTAAAGCTCTCTGACCTGCTGTCATTTTCCAAAATAAAAATATCTTCTTTCCATTTGATATAATTCCCAGTGCCAGTTTTTGTTATGTAACTCTGCCGGCTTCTTCCATATGACGGAGAAAAGATACAATCTCAAAAATAGCATTATTTAGAAATTTGACAGTTGTCATGATTGAATCAAATCAAAATCATATGGAATATTTATCAAGGTGTCCATAACAAATCCATACCAGTGGTTTACTGTGACCCAGACACTGTTTGGACACTGAATATAAAGCACTAAGTAAAAAAATAAAAACAGCACCCCTATTTTCCCAAAGTTTGTATTCTGGTGGGGTGACCATAACAATAAACAGACAAAAAGGAAATATATCAGATAGTGTAAGTGCCTGGAAGAAAATGGAGGAATGATGGCAGCTTTTTGTTGGCTGGATTTGGGGAGGAAACTGGAGTTAAAATGAGATTTGAATGATGAGACGGTGAAAGGAACAGAGATGGCAGAGCAGAAATAAAATACCTCTTAGCCACTTTGGGCTTAATATTGAAGACAGGCCAGTGTGACCAGAGCAGAGTGGCCTCAGAAGAACATTGTGTGAGATTCAGTAAGAGATCACATGACTAGACAGTGTCTGATGGTGTATGGTTTGACTTCATAAGAACTGCAGTAAAGATGTTCATGGAAGGTTTTACGTATCAGAGCAACATGATCTGTGTTTTAACAAACTCACTGTGCCTGTGAGGGAAACTGGGTCAGAGAGCTGCAGAAGATGAGTTAGAAGGAGACCACAGGAAAGCAATGATGGTGGTTTCTGGAAATGAGGCCAAAAGGACCGATTCATGTCACATTCTGATGGATAGAGACAACAGGACTTGCTGATGTACCGGATGAGGCCTATGAGGGAAGAGGGATCCTTTCCCATCCTTGATCTTCCGTTTCAGCTTCAGGGACTGCATAGATGACAGCGCCACTTACTGATACTCGCAAGACTATCCATAGGGCACAGTTTTTGTTGAAAAAGTTAATAGTTCAGTTTTAGCTCTTAACCATGAAACAATGCCTAGACCACCATATGGGATGCCAAGAAGCCAAGTAGATATGCCAGTCCAGATTTCCAGGGAGAGACGAGGACCATAGACACAGGTTTAGAAGTCACTGACATAAATAATATTTAAAACTACGGGACTGCGTGACATTATTAGGGAGACTAGGCAAATAATGAAGATAGTGGGAGCAGCCACAACAAAGGGCCTCAAGAGGAACAGGGCAAAGACTGGGAAATGCTACTGAGAAGTAAGGAAAAAAAAAATAAAAGAGGCATGATCATTGGGATTGCTAAGGAAAGTCATGGGCACCTTTGATAAGAGAATTCTTGAAGAAGACCTGGAGAAGGTACCAATTGGAGTGGATTATGGAGAGCTTAAGTGAGGAGGTGGGGAACAGTAACAATAACTTCTTTTAGACAATTTTGCTATGAAGGGAGGTAGAGAAATGGAAAGATGCTGTGTCATCAAGGGAAGGTTAAAACTCATATTCTCTCTCTCTCTCTCTCTCTCTCTCTCTCTCTCTCTCTCTCTCTCTCTCTCTGTTTTTTAATTGAATATAGTCACCTAACCAAAAAAAAAATGATCTTTATTCTCTCCAACTATCCCCCTACTAAATACTTTATTCTCTGTTCCAGTAGAGGCATAACCTAAATGTAATAGTCACATATATCATGGACAAAAGATATGCTAGAAAATAAGGGATTTGCCTCCAAATGTGTGTTGTTTGTCATGAAAATATGATTGTCTTTAGTTCTCTGACCATGTTATTTTAAGAAAACATACATACATCAGTCTGTATGTATATTTATATGTGTGTGTATTCATATGCATATGTAAATATGTACATATATATGAATATACACACACTTTTTTCAGTTTTCAGGTATTAACCATTCCAAATGAATTTAATAATCTTTCATGTCTTAAATATATGTTTTGATGTTAGCAGCCAGTTATTGTTCTTGGTGCCAAACATGAACAGAGTGCCTGTGATGCTGATGATACTAAGAAGAAAGTCAACTGGGAGGAGGTTAATTGGTGCTGTGAGGGGGGACAGGGACCTACCTCTACATCCTTGGTCCACATTCTGTGCTTGAATGACATGGAAGCCAAATCGCTTCTGGTACCTTCCTCTAAATTTCCAAATAACCTCTGGTCCCTTTTCCCTAGTCTCCACAATGACAGCCACAGAATTATTCTCTGCAGTATGGTAGCCTGGCATACTGGTAACCACCGAAGAGCTATGCAAAGCTATGCAAAAACACATTTAAAGGCCCTTCATAGAACCTTGCTGGGATATACTTTCTTTCGCCATCTGTCACCAAGAAAAATAATATTCCATTCTTTGAGAACTCTAAAGGAAGTAAAATGCTACCATGGTTGGTATGCTACTACCAACAAATAGCATTCTTCACCAAAATAAAAAAAAATAGTTTTTAGTCCATTGGTCTCTGTCTTTAACTGAAGGTTTCTGTTGTATTAATTATGAAAAAGGATCACAGCCCCCTGGACCCTTCAAAGACCATTCAGTGCATTACAGTATGAAAGAAGCTCATACTTCCTTTGGTGGAGTGTGGAGGGAGACGCAGGGAGCCAGAAAGTCACAGTTTGACAGTATTAACTCTGAGGCCATGTTTCCTTTTCTGCTTTACAGATGGTGTGAGCAGTACTCCTGTGCCCAGCCCAGCTTCAGAAGAGACAGTTGAAGTCTGTAAAGATGAAGGTATGAGGCCACTTACTACATCTAAAAATCAGACTCTTAGAAGTAGATTATTAGTGTTTTGTTTATACAAAAAAATGAAGCAGCAAACAAATCTAATTCTCTTCAAGCTTTTCTATGCCTCACCACCTATTCTGTTTTATTCCATATCTAGTCTCTTCAGATTTATATACACATTTACATTTGTTCCTCTGGAAAAAAATAACCACTTATAAGATAATTATCAGAGAAATTATGGTTAGAGGAGATGTTTATTTAAAACACCAGAATTAGTCAATTCTACTATTTACAGCTACTCATCAGAAACAAATTTGAAAGAGTGGCAATTGCAGACCAACTACCAGAGATTCTGCTATCCAAGAAAGAAATGTTTGAAAGGTATTCTTAGCAATAAAACATTGGTGAGAACATCACTCTTCATTCTAGCACTAAGAGAAAACATTGCTGACCCAGGTATCTCCAGAGAGGGGAAATTTTTTTTTTTACTTTTCTAGGAGAAAATTAGTGGAATAAATAAGGAGGAGACTGATGTCATGGTGTTAACACTTTAAAAAGTTATCTCAAGGAAAATAAAATAGCCCTTTCTTCTCCCTCCTGACTGACACATCTCCACATAGAAAGGTAATATTATTTTATATCTGTCACAGGTAACTACTAAAACAATTCTGTGAGTGAGAGTAGATTGTTATATTTGTATAGATGGGTGTCTAGTAGACCATTTGGAACTTTGAGATATGTATGGTGAATGCATTTCTTCATTTTGGGGTGATCCTCAGGTAGGTCTATATTTGCCATTGATATTGCTACTCTTTGAATCAATGTTCAGAAAATCAAAGTGGCCTTGAAACTTTAACACTTATTTATTTGCATCATTAATTCAATTTCACTTTTTTTGCCTGGTAAATTAACTGATGGATTAGTTAACCTAAATCAAGTGAGAGAGTTGTTCAGGGTGTGAATTTTGGAGTCAAATGACTGGGACTTAAATTCTGGTTTGCCAGTGGCAACACAACTAATTTGACAAATAATTCAAGTCATTAACAAGGAATTATCAAGCACTGACCAGTAATAAGACCCTTTGTGCTCCAGTTTTCTCCTCTGAAGAATGGAGACAATGATGTCTTCTGCACATGATACAATAATACACCTCAATTGCTTAGACTCTTCACCTGGCACTTTGTAGATTGGACTTCAAGAAAACAGAATGAGATGGAGATTAGGAAGCAGATGTTCATTAGGGAGTGCTCTTGAAGAAATTCACCCCTATAATAAGAAAAGGAAGAAAGCAGAGCTAGATAGAGGAAGAAGCTAACTCACAATGCATTATCAGAAGAAATCTCGGCTGACTGGAGGAGGTCTGAAAATAGTATGACCCCTCTGATATGCGCGCACTTGGTGTGAGAGAATCAGGCCATTCAAACCTCCCATGGACAAGGCATTTGATGCTTTCTGCCCTGGGAAGGGGGTGTGGATTTTAGTGAAAACAGATCCTTCCATTGCAGCCATTATGGAAACCAGAGATGAATGAGATCTGTCCACATGTGGGAGAATAAATTCTTCATTCCTGATATGGGATCTGAGTGACCCAATATAGTATCCACCATACTCTTGTCATTTCAAATGCTCCCTTTCTTGTTTGTTGCCATTTTTCAAATGAATCCCTTGATACCACCCTTTCTACTACTTAAATTTGTGTTCAGGTATCCCTGGTCTAAAAACCACTTGATATATCTAAAAATGTCATTTATGTCAGATATCCACAGGGGTTCTGGTTTAAACAAAAAATCTCTAGGTCATTGTTCAGAGACAAAGAAATGAACCCCTGATCATGTCAGAGTAAAAAAAAAAAATAACCAGAAAGTGGTGTTCATTTTAAGCAGGAAAATATTTGAACATGTCTATCATTTGGCTTATGATAAAAATTTTAAAGTGTCATGAAGTCAAATGATCAAGTTTAAAAAGCAAGGAAGAGATAATCTAATTTGAATACCTCGAGCTGAGATTTTTCCCGTTGAGTTATTTAGTTTGAAGATGCCACACCTTTGCAGAAACACAGTTTGTGATTTTTTTTTTCATGATGCTTTTAGGATCTCACACCATTAATTGCTCATGCCAGGATCAATTTTTTTGAAGACTTTTGGGATTTTTTTTTCTTAAAACTTTAAATGGTGGTAACTCTATCAAAGAGTTCTGTTATGTATACAAATGAAGTTCCCTCCTAAGACTAATTGTGAAGTTTTAAGGATTTTACTGAAATCAATCATTAATGTCCACTAACCTATTTACTGGGGAAAAATTAAAATGTTTAGAATTCACATGAGTAGATAATCTAACTTCAATTAAAAATAGAACACAGGTGATTTTTGTCTTTTTATTCTGAAATAGCACACATGTAAGGCAACTTTGTAATTGATTATCAGATAACACCTAGACCAAGTGTCTAATATGTACAGAACTGTCATCTTGACAGATAGATGCATAGCTTAGAATGAAAAAAAAAATGTTCTCCATTGAAATCCTCTAAGATTGAGGTCAAGCTGAGGTTAAAAGGAAGTCATAAGTGTTGAGGATTCATTTCAAACATTCTCCATTATTAGCTTTCATGCAGAAATATCTCTCCTCAGTGACACCAGGGCTATTTTAGAACCCTGCAGTTATAAGATCACTTATAGAAATGCTTATTAAACTTTCCAGTTTAAGTGGCAGAACATTTTTGCTGATCAAAGGTCCTGAAGGAGCCCTTGTCCTCTTGACTTTGTTTTGAGACTTTGATCCTGACTGAGCATCTTCTTGGGCTTTGGAACCACCCATGTGTATAGGCCTTGTCTTCTCGTTCCAATAGAATTTGAGATTTGTTCATTACTTCCAGTTTTGCTTGTTGATTGGTTGGCTTTATATCATTATAACTGATTTTCACTGGAAAGTAGCATCTTCCAGAGTGCAGGGATTGAAAACAAGCAAGTAAAAAATGAAATGGCTAATGTCTCATTTTGGAGGAGGTAAGATTTTTTAAAAAATTAAGCCATATGTGAAAGTGGCAGAATTTTGATAGAAGGTGTTATAACCCAGGCATCAGCTATGCCAGTGATTTTGTTCAAATATTTTAGGACATATTTCCCTCTGGCAACCAAGAACTGGTATTCATCACCATCGTACTCCACATAACTGCTTACTGCAAGCTGCTAACAGGAGGTACAACTGATTGGCTTATGGATCAGGAGCTAGATTTTCATCTACATGCAGGAAACAGCTGTTCCCAATGAATCATTACAACTGTAGGGGTGGGCAGGAGTTGGGAGGATGAAATATGAGGAGGAGGCATGCTGACCCAAAGTTCATCCACACAGGGTGGATGTCAAGGATGTGGCAACTAGAATGGAATTAAATGAATTCCCAGGTAAAGGTGACCTGGGAAAAATATCAATAATGTTGATAGACATTCTGAGGTTATTTGTCAAATAGGGCATGCATTTATATATTGAGGGACTCTTCCTTTACTAGCAAAAATAATCTATTAATTTTATGGTGTTTTTATACTTTAAATCCTTAAAACAAATTCAGAAATACAACTGTCAAACCTATTTAATTTAACAAATAGGCAAAAAGACAAAGGGCCATATAAACACAGGAGTAAAATGCATAGGAATATCAAGTCTTCTGGTTGAAATTCTGCAAAGTTAACCTTGTTAAGATATAGTCAGCCTTCTTCAGTCAAGCAGGACTCTCTATTATAGTTGTATCTACACTTTTAGATCTTATTTTTGCATCTTCATCCACTGCTAAGACCAAGTCACTTTATTGAGGAGGGGGAAGGTGCTGTTTAAACATCCTTATTTATCTGTCCTATTATTTAATCAGTATCTAATTGGAATTTGAAGGTCAACTAGACCAAATCGTAGGCTCATTAATATTAAAAGCAAAATCAATTAATACTCAGGTACACACCTGAACTTGTGTTCCCTTGGAACTCCATGTAAGTCACATCATGGCAGTTATGAAATGGGATGTCCACTGGCAGAGAATTTCAAAACCGTTAGTCTACTTTCAGACATCAAAATTACTGTAGCAAAAAGAGAAAACTGGGAAAAGAAGCTTTTCAAAAAGAGCAAAAGAGAAAGGGTGAGTTTACCTATGAGGAAGTGGATTCCTGTGCCTGCAGGAAGGAGATGGTATAAATAATTCCAATCATCAGCATTGTAAATCTGGTCACTGGTGTGGGCTCAGAATTGCTCTGAGGATTTTTTCCTCCCCTTGTCTCAATTGTTGTAGAGAAACAAAGCCTTTTGCCCCCATGAAATTCCCATCCTTGGTCACTTTCCTTGGTTCTTGGTGTGTACCATCCCCTCCCAAGCATCTCACCCTCTCAACTATCATAGTAGGGAAAAAGTGGTCCCCCATCCTGGATCTGTACTGATAGAGAGTCTGAATACACTTTAGCATCCTTGAGTTATCACTCTTGGATTTTTGGAGTCTTCAGTGTAGAATGAAAGTGTCTGCCCTCTGGAGTTCAGTGAAGGGGAAAGAACTAAGATATATGGAGTGTCCTGGGTACTCAATGTTTTACATTACTGTACAATGCATTCTTCATTTCTCAAAAGGGTAACCTCAAACTCAGAGAAGGAGAGAGAAAGGTGTACGTGCAGTGGGTAGAGAATGACTATATTAATGTTGAATCCCGTAGCTAATGCCTATATGAATGTGACATCCTTTTACAAAGGGAGAATTTATTCTATTTTTAATATAACATGTATTTTCTGCTTATAAGAACAATATGTGTTTATTGGAAAATACTTTCAATATAGAAAATTATGAAAAGTAAAAGCATATAATTATTTTCCCTTTAAGCTTTCAATGGTAAAAAAATTTTAAGAAGTCTATTCTGTTGTTTCATTTAACACTAGACCATGAATATTCTTCCTTGTCTTTAAATATGCCCAGAGGCATGATTTTTATTGGAGGCATAATATTTCATCATCTGGCTGTCCCAGAATTTACATACACAGTGTCCTAATGTTAGATTATTTTGTTATTTACAGTTTTCTATTATAAATAACAGGGAAAAGCAGTGTATACAGTTTAGATAAATCTTTATGTATATCTGTGATAAGTTCCTCAGGATAAATTGCTGATTCTTTGTTGATTTACTAAGGGAAAAGTTTAAAATATTATTACTTACATGTGTTTTCTTCTTTTAAAAGCAATGCATGTTTATTATATAAACAAACAAAAGAAGAAATGAAAAATACCACACATAATCCTAATTCCCAGAATTAAGTATTAGTAATATGCTGATAGGTAAATTTCTAGTATTTTTCTGAACAGTCACATATATACACAGAGGTTTTCTTAGGGTATTCTTTAATATGTAACAGTTTAAAACTATCTTTTTTGTTGGGGGAGAAGGGTACTGGGAATTTACCTCAAGGGCAATTTTCCTCCAAACTATATCCCCAACCTTTTTATTTTATATTTTGAGGCAAGGTATATACTAAGCTGCTCAGGGCCTTGCCAAATTGCTCAGACTGTTCTTGAATTTACAATCGTACTGTCTCAGCCTTCCCAAGTTGCTGGACTTACAGGTGTGTAACACCATGCCTGTCTTAAAACTATCTTTTAAGTATAAAAATATATTATGAAATTCTCCCAGTGTCTTTCGATAGTCCAACATAATTTAATTGTGTATTTCAAAAAATGATTGTTCATATACTTACCCAGTTTCCACTTTGAGTTGTTTGTTTTAAAATCAGAAACCACCTTTTAATTTTATAAATGTCATGATCATTTCTGTAAGAAAATTCCAATCTATGGAAATGCATACAATTTTTTTTCTATAATGAATAGGGTTTATTGTTTTTATGATATTTTGGATAGTATATGTTCATTGTAGAAATTTTAAATAATGCAAGAGATAAATAAACAAGTATATGCAATTACCCTACTCTAATATAATTACTATTGCATTTGGGTAACCATTCTTTTTGTATCTCTAAACATTTGCACAACACTTTTATATAAATAGAAATATATATTAATATGCATAGGTAATGTGTAATTTTAATGCAATTTTTTATTGTTTATTTACTTATCACTTTTCAATTATTTATTTATTTTTTTTTCTTTTTATTGTTGGTTGTTCAAAACATTACAAATTTCTTGATATATCATATTTCACACTTTGATTCAAGTGGGTTATGAGCTCCCATTTTTACCCCATATACAGATTGCAGAATTACATCAGTTACACCTCCATTGATTTACATATTGCCATACTAGTGTTGTGTTCTGCTGCCTTTCCTATCCTCTACTATCCCCCCTCCCCTCCCCTCCCCTCTTCTCTCTCTACCCCCTTTACTGTCATTCATTTCTCCCCCTTGTATTATTTTTCCCTTTCCCCTCACTTCCTCTTGTATGTACTTTTGTATAACCCTGAGGGTCTCCTTCCATTTCCATGCAATTTCCCCTTCTCTCTCCCTTTCCCTCCCACCTCTCATCCCTGTTTAATGTTAATCTTCTTCTCCTGCTCTTCGTCCCTACTCTGTTCTTAGTTACTCTCCTTATATCAAAGAAGACATTTGGCATTTGTTTTTTAGGGATTGGCTAGCTTCACTTAGCATAATCTGCTCTAATGCCATCCATTTCCCTGCAAATTCTATGATTTTGTCATTTTTTAATGCAGAGTAATACTCCATTGTGTATAAATGCCACATTTTTTTTATCCATTCGACTATTGAAGGGCATCTAGGTTGGTTCCACAGTCTTGCTATTGTGAATTGTGCTGCTATGAACATCGATGTAGCAGTGTCCCTGTAGCATGCTCTTTTTAGGTCTTTAGGGAATAGACCGAGAAGGGGAATAGCTGGGTCAAATGGTGGCTCCATTCCCAGCTTTCCAAGAAATCTCCATACTGCTTTCCAAATTGGCTGCACCAATTTGCAGTCCCACCAGCAATGTACAAGTGTACGCATTTCCCCACATCCTCGCCAGCACTTGTTGTTGTTTGACTTCATAATGGCTGCCAATCTTACTGGAGTGAGATGGTATCTTAGGGTGTTTTTTTTTTTTTATTGTTGGTTGTTCAAAACATTACATAGTTCTTGATATATCATCTTTCACACTTTGCTTCAAGTGGGTTATGAATTCCCATTTTTAGCCCATATACAGATTGCAGAATCACATCAATTACACATCAATTGATTTACATATTGCCATACTAGTAACTGTCATGTTCTGCTACCTTTCCTATCCTCTACTATCCCCCCTCCCCTCCCCTCCCCACCCCTCTTCTCTCTCTACCCCCTCTACTGACCTTCATTTCTCCCCCTTGTATTATTTTTCCCTTTCCCCTCATTTCCTCTTGTATGTTCTTTTGTATAACCCTGAGGGTCTCCTTCCATTTCCATGCAATTTCCCTTTTCTCTCCCTTTCCCTCCCACCTCTCATCTCTGTTTAATGTTAATCTTCTTCTCATGCTCTTCGTCCCTACTCTGTTCTTAGTTTCTCTCCTTATATCAAAGAAGACATTTGGCATTTGTTTTTTAGGGATTGGCTAGCTTCACTTAGCATAATCTGCTCTAGTGCCATCCATTTCCCTGCAAATTCTATGATTTTGTCATTTTTTAATGCAGAGTAATACTCCATTGTGTATAAATGCCACATTTTTTTAATCCATTCGTCTATTGAAGGGCATCTAGGTTGGTTCCACAGTCTTGCTATTGTGAATTGTGCTGCTATGAACATCGATGTAGCAGTGTCCCTGTAGCATGCTCTTTTTAGGTCTTTAGGGAATAGACCGAGAAGGGGAATAGCTGGGTCAAATGGTGGCTCCATTCCCAGCTTTCCAAGAAATCTCCATACTGCTTTCCAAATTGGCTGCACCAATTTGCAGTCCCACCAGCAATGTACAAGTGTACCCTTTTCCCCACATCCTCGCCAGCACTTGTTGTTGTTTGACTTCATAATGGCTGCCAATCTAACTGGAGTGAGATGGTATCTTAGGGTGGTTTGGATTTGCATTTCTCTGACTGCTAGAGATGGTGAGCATTTTTTCATGTACTTGTTGATTGATTGTATGTCCTCCTCTGAGAAGTGTCTGTTCAAGTCCTTGGCCCATTTGTTGATTGGGTTGTTTGTTCTCTTATTGTCTAATTTTTTGAGTTTTTTGTATACTCTGGATATTAGGGCTCTATCTGAAGTGTGAGGAGTAAAGATTTGTTCCCAGGATGTAGGCTCTCTATTTACCTCTCTTATTGTTTCTTTAGCTGAGAAAAAACTTTTTAGTTTGAGTAAGTCCCATCTGTTGATTCTAGTTATTAACTTTTGTGCTATGGGTGTCCTATTGAGGAATTTGGAGCCCGACCCCACAGTATGTAGATCGTAGCCAACTTTTTCTTCTATCAGATGCAGTGTCTCTGATTTGATATCAAGCTCCTTGATCCATTTTGAATTCACTTTTGTGCATGGCGAGAGAAAGGGATTCAGTTTCATTTTGTTGCATATGGATTTCCAGTTTTCCCAGCACCATTTGTTGAAGATGCTATCCTTCCTCCATTGCATGCTTTTAGCCCCTTTATCAAATATAAGGTAGTTGTAGTTTTGTGGATTGGTTTCTGTGTCCTCTATTCTGTACCATTGGTCCACCCGCCTGTTTTGGTACCAGTACCATGCTGTTTTTGTTACTATTGCTCTGTAGTATAGTTTGAAGTCTAGTATCGCTATACCGCCTGATTCACACTTCCTGCTTAGCATTGTTTTTGCTATTCTAGGTCTTTTATTTTTCCATATGAATTTCATGATTGCTTTCTCTATTTCTACAAGAAATGCCTTTGGGATTTTAATTGGCACTGCATTAAACCTATAGAGAACTTTTGGTAATATCGCCATTTTGATGGTGTTAGTTCTGCCTATCCATGAACAGGGTATATTTTTCCATCATCTAAGATCTTCTTCTATTTCTCTCTTTAGGGTTCTGTAGTTTTCATTGTATAAGTCTTTCACCTCTTTTGTTAGGTTGATTCCCAAGTATTTTATTTTTTTTGAAGATATTGTGAATAGAATGGTTGTCCTCATTTCCATTTCAGAGGATTTGTCGCTGATATACAGGAATGCCTTTGATTTATGCGTGTTGATTTTATATCCTGCCACTTTGCTGAATTCATTTATTAGCTCTAATAGTTTCTTTGTAGAGCCTTTTGGGTCTGCTAGGTATAGAATCATATCATCTGCAAATAGTGATAATTTAAGTTCTTCTTTTCCTATTTTGATGCCTTTAATTTCTTTCGTCTGTCTAATTGCTCTGGCCAGTGTTTCGAGACCTATGTTGAACAGAAGTGGTAAGAGAGGGCATCTCTGTCTTGTTCCAGATTTTAGAGGGAATGCCTTCAATTTTTTTCCATTCAGAATGATGCTAGCCTGAGGCTTAGCATAGATTGCTTTTACAATATTGAGGTATGTTCCTGTTATCCCTAGTTTTTCTAGAGTTTTGAACATAAAGGGATGCTGTACTTTGTGGAATGCTTTTTCCGCATCTATCGAGATGATCATATGGTTCTTATTTTTAAGTCTATTGATGTGGTGAATAACATTTATTGATTTCCGTATATTGAACCAGCCTTGCATCCCAGGGATGAATCCTACTTGATCATGGTGCACAATTTTTTTGATATGTTTTTGTATCCGATTCGCCAGAATTTTATTGAGGATTTTTGCATCTAGGTTCATTAGAGATATTGGTCTGTAGTTTTCTTTCTTTGAAGTGTCTTTGTCTGGTTTAGGTATCAGGGTGATGTTGGCCTCGTAGAATGAATTTGGAAGTTCTCCCTCTTTTTCTATTTCCTGAAGTAGCTTGAAAAGTATTGGTGTTAGTTCCTCTTTAAAGGTTTTGTAAAATTCTGCTGTATACCCATCCGGTCCTGGGCTTTTCTTAGTTGGTAGTCTTTTGATGGTTTCTTCTATTTCCTCAATTGATATTGGTCTGTTTAGGTTGTCTATATCCTCCTGACTCAATCTGGGCAGATCATATGACTTCAGAAATTTATCTATGCCTTCACTATCTTCTAATTTATTGGAGTATAAGGATTCAAAATAGTTTTTGATTATCTTCTGTATTTCTGAAGTGTCTGTTGTGATATTGCCTTTTTCATCCCGTATGCTAGTAATTTGAGTTCTCTCTCTTCTTCTCTTCGTTAGCATGGCTAAGGGTCTGTCGATTTTGTTCATTTTTTCAAAGAACCAACTTTTAGTTTTGTCAATTTTTTCAATTGTTTCTTTTGTTTCGATTTCATTAATTTCAGCTCTGATTTTAATTATTTCTTGCCTTCTACTTCTTTTGCTGTTGTTTTGCTCTTCTTTTTCTAGGATTTTGAGATGAAGTATGAGATCATTTATTTGTTGGTTTTTTTTCTTTTTTTAAGGAATGAACTCCAAGCAATGAATTTTCCTCTTAGAACTGCTTTCAATGTGTCCCATAGATTCCGATATGTTGTGTCTGTGTTTTCATTAATCTCTAAGAATTTTTTAATTTCCTCCTTGATGTCTTCTATAACCCATTGATCATTCAGTAACCTATTGTTCATTCTCCAAGTGATGTATGCTTTTTCCTTCCTTCTTTTATTGTTGATTTTCAGTTCCATTCCATTATGATCAGATAGGATGCATGGTATTATCTCTACTCCTTTATATTGTCTAAGAGTTGCCCTGTGACATAATATATGATCTATTTTTGAGAAGGATCCATGTGCTGCTGAGAAAAAAGTGTAACTGCTTGATGTTGGGTGGTATATTCTATATATGTCAATTAAGTCTAG
Source organism: Marmota monax (assembly GCF_021218885.2). Taxonomy (NCBI): domain Eukaryota; kingdom Metazoa; phylum Chordata; class Mammalia; order Rodentia; family Sciuridae; genus Marmota; species Marmota monax. Next base: position 1,912,391 of record NW_026692254.1, read on the forward strand.
GTTATTAATTGTGTTATTGAGTTCTATAGTTTCCTTATTCAACTTTTGTTTGGAAGATCTGTCCAGTGGCGAGAGAGGTGTGTTGAAGTCTCCCATGATTATGGTATGGTGGTCTATTAGACTCTTGAACTTGAGAAGAGTTTGTTTGATGAACATAGCTGCACCATTGTTTGGGGCATATACATTTATGATTGTTATGTCTTGTTGGTGTATGGTTCCCTTAAGCAGTATGTAGTGTCCCTCTTTATCCCTTTTGATTAACTTTGGCTTGAAATCTATTTTATTTGATATGAGTATGGACACTCCTGCTTGTTTCCGAAGTCCATATGAGTGATATGATTTTTCCCAACCTTTCACCTTCAGCCTATGTATGTCTTTTCCTATCAAATGCGTCTCCTGTAGGCAGCATATTGTTGGGTCTTGTTTTGTGATCCATTCTACTAGCCTGTGTCTCTTGATTGGTGAGTTTAAGCCATTAACATTTAGGGTTATTATTGAGATATGGGTTGTTGTTCCAGCCATATTTGTTTATTTATGTTACTAAACTTGGTTTGTTTTCCTCTTTGATTATTCCCCCCCTTTACTGTCCTACCTCCCACTGTTGGTTTTCATTGTTATTTTCCATTTCCTCTTCCTGTAATGTTTTGCCGAGGATGTTTTGAAGAGATGGTTTTCTAGCTGCATATTCTTTTAACTTTTTTTTGTCGTGGAAGGTTTTAATTTCATCTTCCATCCTGAAGCTTAATTTCGCTGGATACACAATTCTTGGTTGGAACCCATTTTCTTTCAGTGTTTGAAATATGTTATTCCAGGATCTTCTAGCTTTCAGAGTCTGTGTTGAAAGATCAGCTGTTATCCTGATTGGCTTACCCCTAAATGTGATCTGCTTCCTTTCTCTTGTAGCTTTTAAAATTCTCTCCTTATTCTGTATGTTGGGCATCTTCATTATAATGTGTCTAGGTGTGGATCTCTTATAATTTTGCACATTCGGCGTCCTGTAGGCTTCTAGAATTTGGGATTCTGTCTCATTCTTCAAGTCTGGGAAGTTTTCTCATATTATTTCATTGAATAAATTGCTCATTCCTTTGGTATGGAGTTCTATACCTTCCTGTATCCCAATGACTCTTAAGTTTGGTCTCTTAATGTTATCCCATATTTCTTGGATGTTCTGCTCATGGTTTCTTAACAGTCTTGCTGAGCTGTCTATGTTCTTTTCAAGTTGAAATACTTTGTCTTCATTGTCTGATGTTCTATCTTCTAAGTGTTCTACTCTGCTGGTAGTACTCTCAATTGAGTTTTTAATTGGTTTATTGCTTCCTGCATTTCTAGGATTTCTGTTTGTTTGTTTTTTATAACCTCTATCTCCCTGTATAGTTGATCCTTTGCTTCCTGGATTTGTTTGTGTAATTCCTTGTTGAAGTGATCTTTCATTGTCTGATTTTGCTGTCTAATTTCTTCCTTGAGACTCCAGATCATCTGAAGCATGTATATCCTGAATTCTTTATCTGACATTCCATCTGCTGCAGCTATTACCTCTTCTAAAGTTGAGTTGACCTGCATTGCTTGTAGTCCTTTCTTTCCTTGTCTTTTCATACTGCTTGCGTTTCTTTCTTCTTGGTGAAACTGTTGTGTTTTTGAAATTCCCCCCCCTATATATTTATATTGTTCTTGTATAGTTGAAAAGTCTCCCTTGCAGGTGCGGGCGGGGGCTCTGCTCTGCCCCTCCTCCAATTGGTGTGAGGTGTCTACCACGCCCTCGGACCCCTGAGCCTGATCCGCCGTTCTGTCACAGGTCTGCCTACCTTTCAGGTGGGGGCGAAGGCTCTGCCCTGCCCCTCCTACCACGCCCGGGGACCGTTAAACCTGATCTGCAGATTGGTCGCAGGTCTGCCCACCTTGCGGGCACGGGTGTCAGTTCCGCTCTGCCCCCACTCCAATTGGGGTCACTTGACCACCACACAGGCGGGCCACTGGGCCTGATCTGGGCGCGGGCAAAGGCTCTGCTCTGCCCCTACTCCAGTTGGGGTGAAGTGTGTACCACGCTGGCAGGCCGCTGGGCCTGATCCGCCGGTCTGTCGCAGGTCTCCTTACCTTGCCGGCACGGGCGGTGGCTCTGCCCTGCCCCTCCTACCATGCCTGCAGACTGCTGGGCCTGATCTGCAGGTTGGTCGTAGGTCTGCCTACCTTGCAGGTGCGGGCGGCAGCCCCGCTCCTCCCCTCTGGCTCGACGACGACAAAGCGAGAGAGACTCGGGTATCTGTGACTCACCCTCCCTACCAGGGGACCAACTGTTTCCGTCGCCGCTGGCACCGATGAAGTTTTCTCCTCGGCCGCTCTCCGATGACATCAGATCTCTGCCATGCTGGCATCCCCTGTTCAATGGCTGAATCCCATTTTCTTCTCTTCCAATAGGCGGAGCTGTGCCCTCTGAGCTGAGCTTCTGCCCTCTATGTGCTGACAGAAATCCCTGTACGGTGGCTCCTGGGAGTCTCTCAATCCTGTTAGTCCAGAGCCCTTTCACTTATCCGGCCCCTCCCCCTGTTCCTCCTCCCAGCCAGCCAGCCAGGTCCTGTTCACCAGAGGCGGTTCCCCAAGGATCTGATTACACTTGCAGCCCCACCGCGTGTCCTATATCCCGAACAATGAACACCCTCTCTGTCATTCATCTAAGCCCCAGTGCTGTGGTGGGGTGATCTGGGAACCAACAGTTTAATTTTTCCGTACCCCTTTGGTGGGCACGCCCCCAGAAACTGGCGGCTAAGATCTTGGGTGTTGCCGCTGGTGTTAAGGGGAGGTGGGGATCTGGAATCCCCTCTGCTTCCCTACAGACACGCCCCCGGTGGTTTCCTGGCTGCTTGTATCTGGAGGGGGTGGGAGTCACACACCTGCTAATGTGGATTCCGCTGGGAAGGAATTCTGTCGGCGGAACTCTGGTGATGTCACCACTCTGCTATGGCGGGCCCCAGGCTCCTTGCCCGAGTGTCCGAAGGGAGGGGTGGGACTGGTCTGTCTCTGGTTGGTTTCAGCTCCCGGTTTGCTATTTCATGAAGGCTTGGCGAGAGACCTCTTCCTAGAGTCCCTGCACCGCTCCTGCTGCGCTGCACCTCGGAGGCTATCCGCCCTGACGCGGGGGCCGCGTGCAGGCAGCCGACAGTCGCCGAGTCGCGTGGGCAGCGGCTGGCGGGTCTGGACCTCTGCGCTGCGTGGCGGAGATTCACTCGTCTAGCACAGACTGTCACCTCCAAAAATCCTACCGATTCCCGGCCGATCTCTCTTTAGTGGAATTTTGCTAGGAGTTTCTCAGCAGGTCGAATCTAAGCGTATCCATGCGTCTCTCTGACCCCGTAGTTGAGGAGGTACTGAAAGCGCTGCCTCCCCTCTCGCCGCCATGTTGGATCCCCCTCTTAGGGTGGTTTTGATTTGCATTTCTCTGACAGCTAGAGATGGTGAAAATGGGTTCCAACCAAGAATTGTGTATCCTACTTTTCAATTATTTAAAGAACAAAAACACTAATTAAGAATCTAATCAGGGCCAGGTGCAGTGGTACATGCCTATAATCCCAGTAGCTTGGGAGGCAGAAGCAGGAGAATTGCAAATTCAAAGCCAGCCTCAGCAAAACTGAGGCCCCAAGCAACTCAGTGAAACCCTGTCTCTAAATAAAATACAAAATAGAGCTGAGGATAAGGCTCAGTGGTCAAGCGTCCATGAGTTCAATCCCCAAAACCAAAAAGAAAAAGAAAAAAAGAATCTAATCAGGGGTAATATCCCAAATGTATAACTAACTCTTACAACTCAATAGAATAAAAAGGAAATATTTTAAAAATGAACAAAGAAATGAATAAACATTTCTCCAAAGATGACATACATAGGGCCAAGACATATCTGAAAAAGTACCCAACATCACCAATCTTCTGAGAAATGCAAATAAAAATAATTGTAAAAAAATGACCTCATACCCACTTAGATAGCTATTATTTAAAAGACAAGAGATAGCAAATGTTGATGAAGATGTCACGAAAGGGAGCCCTTGGACATGAATGATATGTTTATAGATTGGTATAGCTATTATGGAAATCAGGATAGAGGTTCTCAAAAAAACTCAAAATATGAATATTACAGAATCCAGCTATCCCTCTTCTGGATACATAGCCAAAGGATGTGAAATCAGTACTCTTGAAGATATCTACACTCCCAGGTTCATGGATATTGACTACACTAGCCAAGATCTGGAATCAACCTAAGTCTGTAGACAGATGAATCATAAATAAAGTGTGGTATACATACACAATGGGATATTATCCAGCTGTGAAAAAGAAGGAGATCCTGGCATTTACAATATGGACATTATACTAAATGAAATAAGCCAGATAGAAATGAGAATACTGCATGATCTTACTTATGTAAAAGGAGGGAAAAAGGTAAAAGATACAGAGATAGAGAATAAGCAGTGGGTATCAGGAACAGGTTGGGAAGGAGAAAATAAGATGTAGATCAAAGGACCCAAAGCACCAGAACAAGTCTAGAGAGCTGGTGTACAATGTAGAACCACAGTTCATTTTAAATTAGTAGATTTCTGGGGCACTTGTCTCAAAAATGTAACTGTCTGAAATGTTGAATGTGCTAATTCACTTCATTATTGCAGTGTATTTGAGGTTTGTAATGGAGTGCTATGGCATACAAATGCATAGTGTTACAAACCTCAAATATATTACAATAATATTTATTTCTAAAAAAGGTGGCAAGGGAGAGGGAGTCATCTAGTCTCTAGTCCCAATTTCCTGAGTCTAAATTCCTTCTCTATCAACATACAAGTATGAGCAAATTACTTAGCCTCTCTGTACCTCAGCTTCATTATATGTATAATAGGAACAATAATAACACCTACCTCACAGAATATTCATGAAAATGACTCAATTCACTTAAGATATTTTAAGGTACACCTGGTACATAGTAGTACATTATTTATATATATAATGTGTGTGTGAGTGTGTGTATGTGTGTGTATATATATATGTGTGTGTGTATGTGTGTGTGATATTTTATAAATATCATAATCTGCACAGTTTTTTCCTAAATCTTGCTTTGTTATAAGCAGCGAAACTTTGTAGAAATCCCTCTTAAGCCATTTTGTGCAGATATAATTTGTTTGGTTTGTAGCTCACATGACATTCCATAGTTCAGATGTGTCATAATTTATTCAGCTCTTCTCCTGTGATGAGCAAGCAATTTCTTTCCATTTTATTGCCATACAAACAATGCCACAATAGTCATCCTTACCCATATATCTTTACACGATGGCACTTTTATTTGTATGGGAGAGATTCCAGGAATGTGAGTTCTGCTTTAAGAAGTATGTATTTTTAAAGATATTGTCAAAATTACCTTCTTCAAAGGCTATAGCAGATCATATTAACATCAGCAATTATTAACATTTATTCTTTCTCATTTTTGCCAGTTCAATGAGTGCAAAGTAATATCTTTATTATTTTTAAAAAATCAGTATTGCTATCCCAATTTTGCAGGTATCTGAGGCTCAGAAAGTTTGAATAACTGGTCCAAGTATAAGAAATAGAACCAGAATTTGGAAACTAAATCGTCTAAATCCAAAGCCCGGACTTTTCTATCCACCATGCTGCCTCTTATGTTATTCTTTGGTAGTGAGGAACGTTCTTTACATGAGGTGATAGGATGCAGGAAGGTCCAGAGCTGTCAGATAGTACAAGGGAATGCTGTTACCTGTGCCAGATAAGCAGGACAGTGAAATGGGAAGGCCCCACGGCGGGCAGTTTGGTGGCAGCAACTTGTTCCAATCACAACATTGACCATAACCTGGGGTCAAGGATATAATGACACATAATTAAATGAATGTATAGAAACCCCCAATTGCACCCCTCACTAGATAAGAAGCCCAACCCTTTTGTATGTATTCATGCTTCTGTATACCTGCGGTGTGGACTGCTCACTTATTTGGCATTTCCCAGATGCCACTGGCCTAAAGCATTCTGCCGTCACTCATTCACATCCATTTTGTTCTACATTCTGTATACTAAAACCTGATCATTTTTCAAGGCTCACCTCCAATCTTTACATCAATTCTTCACTTCATCTCTTCCTTCTCTTCTTCCATTCCTTCTTTCCTCTCTCTTTCCCATCCTTGTTTTCTCCCTCCCCTTCCTTGTCTTCTTCCATCACAAATTATCTGGGCAAACATTTTGGTCACAAGAATTTTAGTCAATGACAGTGGGGGAGAAGTGTCATGAATATTTTCACCTTTCTTGATTTCTCTGTTCATTACAACTCACCTGCCATATAGTAGTAAATTGTCCTGTTTCTCATATTTGTGAAACTTCAAAAATTACCATGTTCTTGGGCTGGGGATGTGGCTCAAGTGGTAACACGCTCGCCTGGCATGCGCAGGGTGCTGGGTTCCATCCTCAGCACCACATACAAATAAAATAAAGATGTGTGTCCACCAAAAACTAAAAAATAAATATTAAAAAATTTTCTCTCTCTCTTTAAAAAAATTACCATGTTCTCTGTATCAATATTAGTTATGTATATGACATATCTAACTCCCTAGGATATTTACTTATTTTAAGAGCAGGTATCAAAGGTACCATGGACACTTTCCCAATTTTTATTTTTTTTTACTATTATTAAGCCTTCTTGTAAAGAAAATTCCCTTTCAGAATTCTCATACTTCAGAAGTATGTTTTCCAAATAAGTCAAAATGCAGCAACAAAACAAGAACATGCAATTTTTTTCATTTTCAACTTGGATATTCTTACAGTATAAGAGAATAAAATGGACATCTTTTAATTTTTTTTTAGTTGACACATTGTATTGATAAATATTTATGGGTTACAGTGATATTTTAATACATATATGTACATTACATAATGATCAGATCAGACTGATTGGCATAACCATCACCTCAAATAAAATAAATTTCTTTTCAGTGGTAAATTGTGTGTGTGTGTATGTATATAAAGTTTTGTATATATGAAACTAGTTTTTGTATATCTGAAACTAGTTATTTGTGCTTAGTTTATAATGATACTTTTCTGATAAGTTTTTAAAAATATGCTTTGTTCATGTGTTTTAAATAAGTTAACGTAGAAAAATATTTTAACCTAATTTTTGGCATTAAAAGTATATTTAACTGGGTGCACTGGCATATGACTGTAATCCCAGTATCTTGGGAGGCTGAGGCAGGAGGATTGCAAGTTCAAGGCCAGCCTCAGCAGTTTAGCAAAGCCCTAAACAACTTGGCAAGACCCTGTCTCAAAATAAAAAGGGCTAGGGATGTTGCTCAGTGGTTAATCACTCCTGAGTTTAATCCCCAGTACAAAAAAGCACAAAGAAAGAAAAAGTTTACTTATAGACTATTTTAATAGTTTCAGACATTCTTAAATAGCAATGGAAAGGCAAGTGACAGTTGCCTTCCAACTATACTCTCATTTACATATATTAATATATATTAGTTTTCCTTATTAAGTGTGGCTGTAATAATATATTTATAACTGTCAATTCAGTTATATTCTGTCTTGGGAGATATTTCTAAAGATCTAAAGAGGGAGGCTTGAAAAATAAATTATCCCAAACTAGGGCATGGGGATTATTTGAGTGGGTTTCCAATTCCTTTGTCCAACACACTATTTTAGAACTAAATTTGAGTCCATATAAGTCAAAATTTGTATGAGTATCTTTAACAATTTTCAAATTCAGTAGCCTTATTTTTAATTTCCTTGGACCAAATTTTTCAGGCTTTCCAAGCCTCGATTTACATTACATTCATATCATCTGAACTGTATGAACTTTGGTAACTTTCTTACCTCGTTTTCTTTTGTGTAAAATGAAGAGAAAAATGAAGATAATAACAGAATTATTCAGGCCAAGCAAAGTGGCACACACCTTTAATCCCATCAGCTTGGGAGGCTGAGGCAGGAGGATCACAAGTTCAAAGCCAACTCAGCAAATTAGTAAGGCCTAGGTAACTTAGCAAGACCCTGTATCAAAATTTAAAAATAAATAAATAAAAAGGGCTAGGGATATTTCCCAGTGGTTAAGCACCCCTGAGCTAATCACCCAGTACCAATAATTAATAATAATAATAATAATAATAGAATTATTTATATCATGTGGTTGTGAAAACTCAAAATAATATATTTAAAGTACTTACAACAGCATCTCAAAATGGTAAATGTTCAACAGTTGTTGGCAAAAAATTTCTTTTGCAATTATTTTTATGAAATTGATATGCTAGCCATAGAATCCTTACTCCAGGTAGGAATCCCATATCTCTTTGAATCAAGAAGTCTATTGTCATGCTAATGCGTGTTAGAGGGATTCAGTAACAGGCAATGCCCAAAATATTTGACAAGAGATGTGGTCATCCCTGACCATCGATGTGAATTCACCAGTATGCCATACTGGTGTAGCAGTTGAAAATTGAAAAGCAGTGCAGGTGCACCATACAGGTAAGGAACCCGTCAGAGCTCTCTACCAGGTACCATTCATAAATAGGAACTTGATAGCTGGATAGCCCTGCTTGAATATCAGACATGTAGTCTCTTTTGTAACTTTCATAGAGCTTTCTACCTGTTTTGTTTTAGTCTCTTATAGGTAAGACCTAGAATGGAAGGTCTGTACATCTATATTTTAGGAGGCTTTTTGAGAGCAGTTGGCCCTCCATACCAGTGTGTTCCACAGTCATAGATTTAACCAGCCAAGTATCAAAAATATTTGAAAAAAAATGCAGCTGTCCTAAACATGTACAGATTTTCTTCTTTTCATTATTCCCTAAAAAATAGTCTGACAACAATTTATATGGCACTTACATTATAACAGGTATTATGATTTGAGGTAAGGGGAAAGATATACTTAGGTCAGATGCAAGTACTATACCAGTCTATACAATGAACTCCAGCAACCACAGATGAAGGTACCCATGTGGGATCCTGGAAACAATTCCCCACAGATGCCAAGGGATGACTACAATCATATGTCTTTAAAACCAACACACTTTGGGAAATGATTGGGAGCACTATTAAAAATCATATCCTGAGAATAAACCACACTAGGACTAAAGATACTCGAGGTATAAGTTCACCCAACATAAAATCATAAAGCCGGGGCTTGAGAGTGTGGCTCAGAGGTAGAGTTCTCACCTAGCACGCACGAGGCCCTGGGTCCGATCCTCAGCACCAGAATAAAAAAATTAAATAAAATAAAGATATGTGTCCATCTATAACTAAAAAATAAATATTAAAAAAATGCATGAACTCTTCTCTGTCTACAAATTAAAATCATAATATCTTCGCTCATATTTAAAAAAATGTTTAACTTGTGACTCAAAGTCTACTATTTACTATTCTTAGAGTATAACTTTTCCTGACCTTATCACTTTCTTGTTAATTAGTATAAAAATAATATTTGGAACATTATGTAGAATATTCCCACAAAAAGTGATCTGCCTAATCAATCTGGAGTGATGGAACAGAAGGTCAGCTAATTAAGTGCAATCTGTTTTTCTATAAACATGTCTTAAGACTAGCTCAGAGATTCTCAAGTTTCATGTACTTTGAGCTCAAGTATATATTAATGATTGAAGTAAAAAGACAGTACAGTACTTATAGGGTGCTTAAAAGGAATCCAGAATTAATTTTGAAGTCTTGTGCCCCCATATAAGGTCTGAGTCCACTGAAAGACAGAGATCATTGCAGTGGTTCATAATTATATTTTGACTAGGCGAAAGACGGTAGAGGAAGGCAATAAGAAAATACACACTTCAAATTTAAAGACAACCTGGAAGTGTTCTTGCTGAAACACTCTCACTTAGAATGTTAGAGCGTCCTCCAAAATGTTAATAAGCATTCCTTGATAAATGAGTTCAGAATTCAAAATCCTTGGAAACTGCAAGGTTAGACAAAATTAAGTGTTTCTATATTACAGGACTTCTCAGGGCTTTCCACATGCTTATTAATGTGCATTGGAAGCACAGGGAAAGTGGAGTATGTGGCATTCATCACACTTTTTAAAAACTTTTAAATTTTGCATGCATGATTAATTAGTCCTCCAGTTGGTTAAAAACAACAATAACAATAACAACTCTGAAAGATGTAGAAGGCTATTGTCATCACATTTATTGACCCAACCTGATATTTAAATATTTTATTTGTTCCCTTTTTATGGTAGAAAATATTTTTAAATTCCCACAAAGAGTTTTGATTTCAGGAAATTACACAATTATGATACAAAATTTAAAAAATGTTAAAATTGGAATCTAAAAATTTATAGTGGTACAATGGTATTGGGGAGACAGTACCCCATGTTTCAGAAAAGGATGTAGCCCATCATATTTGTTTTGTTTTTTGGTTACCGGGGATTGAACTCAGGGGCACTCAACCACTGAGTCACATCCACAGCCCTATTTTGTATTTTATTTAGAGGCAGGGTCTCGCTGAGCTGCTTAGTGCCTCACTTTTACTGAAGCTGGCTTTGAACTCGTGATCCTCCTTCCTCAACCTCTCAGGTCCCTGTTCCCAGTCCATTATAGTTTTGTTTTGTTTTTTAATGCCTATCTATGTAGTTTTATTTGTTCTAATTAGTTATACATAATAGCAGAATACATTTTAACTCATTGTAAACAAAATGGAGCACAACTTCTCATTTCTCTGCCTGTACGTAATGCAGAGTCACATCATTTGTGCAATTATACATATACATAGGGTAATAATGTCCATCTCATTCCACCATCTTTCCCACCCCATACTGCCTCCCCTCCCTCCCCTCTGCCCAATCCAAAGTTTCTCCATTCTTCCATAGCCCCTCTCCCATTACGGATCACCATCTGCTATCAGAGAAAACATTTAGCCTTTGATATTTGGGGATTGGCTTATTTTGCTTAGTATAATATTCTCCAGCTCCATCCATTTACCTGCAAATGCCATGATTTCATTCTTCTTTAAGGCAGAGTAATATTCCATTGTGTATAGGTACCACATTTTCTTTATCCATTCATCTGTCAAACTGCATCTAGGTTGCTTCCATAGTTTACCTATTGTGAATGAGCTGCTATAAATATTAATGTGGCTGCATCACTGTAGCATGCTGATTTTAAGTCTTTTGGGTATAAATTGAGGAGTGGGATAGATGGGCTCAATGGTGGTTCCATTCCAAATTTTCTAAGGAATCTCCATACTGCTTTCCAGAGTGGATGCACCAATTTCCAGTCCCACCAGTAATGTTTGAGTGTATCTTTTCCCTTATATCCTTCCCAAAACTTATTGTTGCTTATATTCTTGACAGTTGCCATTCTGACTGTCATGTTTTCTCTGATAGCAGATGCTGATCCATAATGGGAGAGGGGCTATGGAAGAATGGAGTGAGATTAAATATCAGTGTAGGTTTGATTGACATTTATCTAATTGCTAGAGATGTTGAACATTTATTCATATATTTGTTGATCAATTGTGTATCTTCTGAGAACTGTCTGTTCAGCTCCTTAGCCCATTTATTGATTGGGCTATTTGTTTTCTTGGTGTTATATTTTTTGAGTTCTTTATATATCCTGGAGATTAGTGTTCTATCTGATGTGCGTGTGGTAAAAATTTGCTCCCATTCTGTAGGCTCTTTCTTCACCTTATTGGTTGTTTCTTTGGCTGAGAAAAAGCTTTTTAGTCTGAGTCCATCCCATTTTTTGATTCTCAATTTTATTTCTTGTGCGATAGGAGTCTTGTTAAGGAAGTCAGGTTGTAAGCCAACAAGATGAATATTCTTCTATTAGGCACAGAGTCTCTGGTCTAATTCCTAGGTCCTTGATCCACTTTGGGTTGAGCTTTATGCATGGTGAGGGATAGGAGTCTAATTTCATTTTGTTACATGTGGATTTCCAGTTTTTTCAGCACCATTTGTTGAAGAGGCTATCTTTTCTCCAATGTATGCTTTTGGTGGCTTTGTCTTATATGAGATAACTGTATTTATGTGGGTTTTTGTCTGTGTCTTTTATTCTATATCATTGGCCTACATATCTGTTTTGGTGACAATACCATACCGTTTCTGTTACTATAGCTCTGTAGTATAGTTTTTAAGGTTGTGATACATCCTGCTTCACTCTTCTTGTTAAGGATTGCTTTGGCTAGTCTTGGTCTTTTATTTTTCCAAATGAATTTCATGATTGCTTTTTTATATTCCTAAGAAGACCGACATTGGTATTTTGATAGGGATTGCTTTAAGTCTGTGTAACACTTTTGGTAGTATGATCATTTTGACAATATTAATTCTGCCTATCCAAAAGTGTGGGCGCTCTTTCCATCTTCTAAGGTTTTTTTCAATTTTTTTCTTTATTGTTGTGTAATTTTCATTGTAGAGTTTTTTCACTTCTTTGGCTAGATTTATTCCCTTGTAATATATTTTTTGAAGCTATTGTGAATGGGGTTGTTTTTCTAATTTCTCTCGCAGAGGATTCATCACTGATGTATAGAAATGCATTTGATTTATGGGTGTTGATTTTATATCCTGTTACTTTGCTGAATTCATTTATTAGCTCTAGAAGTTTTCTGGTGGAATGATTTGGATACTCTAAATATAGAATCATGTCCTTGGCAAATAGTATTAGTTTGAGTTCTTTTTTTTTTCCTATTTGTATCCCTTTAATTTCTTTCATCTGTCTGATTGCTCTGGCTAGAGTTTCAAGGACTATGTTGAATAAAGTGGTGAAAGAGGGCAACCCTGTCTTGTTCCAGTTTTTAGAGAGAATGCTTTCAGTTTTTCTCCACTTAGAATGATGTTGGCTTTGAGCTTAGCATAGATTGTGTTTACAATGTTGAGGTATGTTCCTACTATTCCTAGCTTTTTTAGTGTTTTGAACATGAAGGGGTGCTATATTTTGTAAAATGTTTTTCTGCATCTATTGAGATGATCATATGATTATTGTTTTTAGGTCTATTAATATGATGAATTACATTTATTGATTTCCGTATGTTGAACCAAACCTGCATCCCTGAAATGAACCCCACTTGATAATACTGCGCTATCTTTTTAATATGTTTTTGTATACAATTTGCCAGAATTTTATTGAGAATTTTTGCATCTATGTTCATCAGGAATATTGGTCTGAAGTTTTCTTTCCTTGATGTGTCTTTGTCTGGTTTTGGTATCAGGGTGATACTAGCCTTATAAAATGAGTTTGGAAGGGTTCCCTCCTTTTCTATTTCATGGAATACTTTGAGGACTACTGGTGTTAGTTTTTCTATGAAGGTCTTGTAGAACTTGGCTGAGAAACTAAGTGGTCCTGGGCTTTTCTTTGTTGGTAGGCTTTTGATGGCATTATCTCTTTTATTGTTTGATATTAATATGTTTAAATTGTGTATGTCCTCCTGATTCAGCTTGGGTAGATCATATTTCTCTAGAAATTTGTGGATGTCTTGAGATTTTTCTATTTTATTGCAGTATAAATTTTCAAAATAGTTTCTAATTACCTTCTTTATTTCAGTAGTGTCCTTTGTAATATTTCCCTTTTTATTGTGAATTTTAGTAATTTGAGTATTTCTCTCTTTCTCTTCATAGTGTGGCTAAGTGTTTATCAATGTTATATATTTTTTCAAGGAACCAACTTTTCATTTTGTCAGTTTTTAAAATTATTTCTTTTGTTTCAGCTTCATTGATTTCAGTTCTGATTTTAATTATTTCTTGTCTTCTACTAGTTTTGGTGTTGATTTGTCCTTGTTTTTCTAGAGCTTTGACATGACATGTTAGGTCATTTATTTGTTGACTTTTTATTCTTTTCATGAATGAGCTCAATGCAATGAACATTCTTCTTAGAATTGGTTTCAGAGTGTCCCAGAGATTTTGATATGTTGTATCAGTGTTCTCACTTGCCTAAGAATTTTTTTATTTCCTCCCTGATGTCTTCTGCTATCATTCAGTAGCATATTATTTAATCTCCAGGTGTTGGAATAGCTTCTATTTTTTAAATTTTATCATTGATTTCTAATATCATTCCATTATGACCTGATAGAATGCAGGGTAATGTCTCTATTTTTTTTATATTTGCTAAGAGTTGCTTTGTGTCATAACTTGTGGTCTATTTTAGAGAAGGACATGTATGCTGCTGAAAAGAAAGTGTATTCACTCATTGACAAATGAAATATATGTCAAGGCTAAATTACTGATTGTATTATTGAGTTTTATAGTTTCTTTGTTTAGTTATTGTTTGGAAGATCTATCCATTGGTGAGAGAGGTGTTTTAAAGTCACCCAGTATTATTGTATTGTAGTCTATTTGATTTTTGAAATTGAGAAGAGTTTGTTTGATATACATACATGCTCCATTGTATAGGGCATAAATATTTACAATTATTATGTCTTGTTGGTTTATGAGTCCCTTATGCACTATGAAATGTTCTTCTTTATCTCTCCCATCTTTGGCTTGAAGTCCACTTTATGTGATATGAGGATGGAAACTCCTGCTTGTTTATATAGTTCATGAGAGTGATATGTTTTTTCCCATCCTTTCACCTTCAGTCTGTGTATGTCTTTTCCTATGAGATGAGTCTCTTGAAGACCGCATATTGTTGGGTCTTTTTTTTAAAATCCAATCTGTCAGTCTATGTCTTTTGATTGATGAGTTTAGGCCATTAACATTTCAGGATTATTATTGAGATTATTTGTATTCCCAGATTATTTGTATTCTCATTTTTGTTTATTTTAGTTTTTAACTTGACTTGGTTTCTCCTTTGATTGGTTTTTCCTTTAGTGTAGTTCCTCCCTTTGCTGATTTTCTTTTTTCATTACCTTCTCATGGAATATTTTGCCAAGAATGTTCTGTGGTGAAGGCTTTCTCATAAAGTCTTTTAAATTTTGTTTATAATGGAATGTTTCTATTTTGTCTTCAAATCTGAAGCTTAATTTTGCTAGATATAAGATTCTTGATTAGCATCCATTTCCTTTCAGAGCTTGGTATATGTTGTTCCAGAACTTCCTAGATTTGAGGTTCTAGGTTGAGAAATCTGCTGAGATCCAAATTTGTTTCCCCCTATATGTAATCTGATAGTTCTCTCTTGCAGCCTTTAAAATTCTATCCTTATTCTGTATGCTAGGCATTTTCATTATAGTGTAACTTGGTGTGGATCTATTGTAATTTTGTATATTTTAAGGTCTCATAAGCCTCTTTTATTTGATTTTCCATTTCATTCTTTAGATTTGGAAAATTATCTGATATTACTCCATTGAAAAGATTGTGCATTCCTCGAGCTGGGCACCATGGCACACGCCTATAATCCCAGCAGCTCAGGAGGCTGAGGCAGAAGGATCAAGAGTTTAAAGCCAGCTTCAGCAATGTGAGGCACTAAGCAACTCATTAAGACCCTATGGCTAATAAAATACAAAATTGGGCTGGGAATGTGACTCAGTTGTTGAGTGCTCCTGAGTTCAATCCCCAATACCCACCAAAAAAAAAAAAAAAAGATTGTGCATCCCTTTGGTTTGTATTTCTGTGCCTTCCTCTATTTCAATTAATCTTAAATTTGGTCTTTTCATGTTATTTCAGAATTCTTGTAAGTTCTGTTCATGGTTCACTGGTTGGTCAACTTTATTTTCAAGATTATGTATTTTGTCTTTGTTACCTGAGGTTCTGTCTTCCAAGTGATTTAGTCGGTTGGTAATGCTTTCTATTGAATTTTCAATTTGGGTTATTGTTTCCTTCATTTCAAGGATTTCGTTTGC
Source organism: Marmota monax (assembly GCF_021218885.2). Classification (NCBI taxonomy): domain Eukaryota; kingdom Metazoa; phylum Chordata; class Mammalia; order Rodentia; family Sciuridae; genus Marmota; species Marmota monax. The sequence continues at coordinate 1,928,117 of NW_026692254.1, forward strand.
TTATTTGTTTTTCAGAATTTCTGTTTGGTTTTTTTTAGCTCTTTATTGAAGTGATCTTTCATTATCTGTATTTGTTCTCTTACATCATCCTCTACTTTACAGAACATTTTAAACATGTACATTCTAAATTCCTTCTGACATTTCTTCTACTGTGTTGTCAATGGATTCTATTATTGTGGCATCTTGGTTTCTATGGGGTACTTTCTTCCCTTGTTTTTTATGTTGTTCCTGAGTCTTCCCCTTTAGCAGTGCATATTTAAGGTATTACAGTTTCTATCCTATAGACTTATAGTGCCCCTGTAGGTTTCCAATACTTTACTTTTAAGGGGGAGATCAATATAAATAGCACCCAATGCAAACAATATGCGGCCTTAAACCAAATAGCTCCTATTAATATGTTTACAGTGTTCTTGCAATAAACAGAAATGATGTGTTTGATTATTGCCTATAATAGGTTTGCCAAAGGGTCTACAATTTCTAATGGTAGACAAAGAAAGAACAGGAGTGGTATAGGATGTGTTGTTTATGAGGTGGTGAGGGAGAAGATAGAAGTATTAGATCATAGGAGAAGTGAAACAGGAATCAGAAGTTGGCTGTGAGCAGGAGAAAAGAAAAAAAGAGAATCCAAGGAAACAGATATGTAAGAGGAAAATATAGAGAAGGAGTAAATAATAATAATAATAGCAACATAAGATAAAAAAGAAAGAATATAAAAATAAAATAATATACAATAAAACTGTAATATACAATTCAGACATCCTAGTCCTCAATAGCTTGATGCATGAAAAGTATTTGGTTTCAAAAATGGTGGGGATGTAAGAGCAGGAAAAGAAAAAAAATCTCAAAGGAAAATTGAACAATTGTTTCTATCAGAGTTCAGTAGTTTCTCTGCTTCCCTTCTCATCTGATAGGTGGGATTTTCTGGAGTTTTCTGGCATCTCCACCCTCAGCAAGGTGAGAATTACTAGGGTAGGAGGATTAATTAGTCTTGGTAGGAGTACCCCTGGAGGTAGGGTATAGCAATTGCCAATCTCTGTTGGAAGGCTGCACCCCAGGAATCTCCTTTGGGGTCCACCTGTGTGACATAGGAGGCTGATCTTAGCTCCTTATACCACTTATGGACCCCCAAATTCCTGGTCTCTAATTTAGTCTCTAAACCATATCTCTCCTACCCCCACCACTTTGGCTTCCCAATCAGGCACCTCTATCCCCAGAGGTCCTTAGGGATGAGGGCAGGGACCTGTACACCTGTCATGAAAAGCTGTTTTGTATCAGGTGTATCAGGATCAGGCACTGAGGGCCGTGGACTGTCGATGTAGCTGCAAACTCTGGGCCAGGTTCATGGATTGGGAGAGGTTGGAAGCTTCAGGGCCCTGTTGATTGCCAAACCAGCAGGACCAGGGGATCTGTGGATACTGGATTGGGGAGGGAGTCAGGAACTACACTGGTGTTGGTCCTGGCCAGTGCCAGCCAGAGTTGGCCCTGGAAACTTGGTGGGTGCCAGACTGGTTGGCTGGGCAAGCCAAGAGCAAGATGCCCTCATACCCTCTTCCAATCTACTAACACCATCAAAGGCTCTCTCCTGCCTCTGCAGCAAGATGGTAGCAATTAGCACACCTAACAGGGAGACCTCAGGTGTTACCAAGCCTGCAGGTACCTTGATGATGGTATTTCAGGCCTTGGCTGGTGTCCCTATATGGAAGCTGCTGCACCCTATATAGAAGGTGGCAGCAGTGGCCCAAACCTGAAGGTACCTTGGTGTTGAGCTTCCAGGCCCTGGCCTGTGTCCCAAGGTAGAGGCTGCCCCAACTCAAGATGGTAATATCAGTAGCAGAGGTAACCCAAGATAGCAGCGGAGGTGTTCCAAGATGGAAGTGACTTCATTCAGAAATGGGGCAGTGAGGGCAAGCCATGTGGTCACTGTGAGTGGTCTTGCTTGTAGATGCGGTGCTGTGGCAAGTGGCGCTGCTGCAGGCAGCTGTCTCCAGGCCTGTCCTGTGTCCCAAGGTGGAGGCTATCACATTAAGGTGGCTATGGTGGCAGCTGTGGTGTCCCAAGATGGGGGAGGCTGCCTTGGGAGATGAGGCTGCAGCAGCAGGTGGCTCAGTGACTGTGGGCAGCCACATTGGTATTTGGGGAGCCTGCAGTGTGGGCGGGGTCGGTATGCACTACCCAGTGGGTCTGCTCCCATCATCGTTTTTGAAAAAAAGATTTTCACAAGCAGAGATGTGTTGCCCAGTCTCCTTCCTAATGATGTGTTTTATCATCTGTCTTTTATGCTGATGTTCCAGAGGGACACATTAATAGAGAAAAAAGAAAGGGGAATGGTTGTCTCAGAACTGCTTCATTCCTTAATTAAAAAGAAAAAAAAAGAGAATAATTGGCTAGCTAATGGCAAACATTGGAACTTTTTTCTTTTTTTTAATTGTTATTTTTGCTATAATATTTGTACATCTTTATGGAGTGTAGTATGATAATTAGATGCACTTATACAATAGGTAATGATCAAATTAGAGCAAAAAGTACATCCACATCCTCAAACATTAATCATTTCTCTATATTTGGAAGTTTTGCATTCTTCTAGTTATTTTTAAATATATCATATTGTTGATAGTTACCCTACTCTGCTATGGAAAACCAGAATAAATTCTTCCTATCTAGCTGTGTTGCAATGCCCTTTATCTCTGACTTCTTTCTTTCCCCACTCACTCCCTCACCCCCGCTGACCTTCCCAGACTCTAGTGACCCTATCCCACTCTGTTTTCTATTAGCTGAACTTTTTAGTGGAACAGTTTTAATAAGTATAAACACAGGGTTTCTTAACAAGCATTGATGGCATTTAATAGAAAGTTTATCTTCTTATTTCATTTTGTAATTATCCCTGATATTTCATACCAGATATGTCAAATTAAAATGGAACGGCAAATGGGTTATTTTCCTCAGGCAAAAGGAACAGTGACACTCACATAAATATGTGTCTATATTTAAAACAACACACAAAAGCCTGTTTTGAGACCCAACACAGTCTGTGCAAGGCAATCAATCTCCCAGCTTGATCTATGATTCATAATGTTTCTCTGATCCCAGGAGACTCAAAAAAGAGTGAAGACTCAAAACCCATTTCATTGCCTCAATCTACCTACATCATCATGAATTTTGACTAAACCAGCCACCTCTATCCCCAACATGCCATGAGGCAGTATTGGTGACTTGATATTCACTGAATAACTTCTCCATACACGTAATGAGGCAAACAGTTCTACTGACCTCAATCTCAGGTCCATAGTTAAGGCCCTGAGATGCTCCAAGTGCCTGGTCCTGGTTTCTCTCCATCTTTCTTAGTTTCAGGAAAGTAAGCAACCATCCTTCTTCGGTCCTGCATTTTCCCACTTCCTGCTTTCTCTTTTTTTTTCTGGAGCTTTCTTCCAACCAAAAGTGCTGGTATAAACTAGTCCAGAAAAGTTGAATGTACAGCTGCTTGATTGATTACCTAACACTAGTATTTGCCAGGATCTGTGGGAAGAGCAGCAAGTTGGCACCACAGAACTCCATGGTCATGTTAACCCATCCAGACATAAATCTTCTTCTGAACAGCATTTTCTGTCCATGGTGGAATCCCCTTCCAAATTTCTTCTCCAGAGCTTTCCCCAAAGTGGAGTAAGCACATTAGACTCTTTCTCCTATATTATTCCCCAAACAGCATCTCCTAAATTTGTAAGCATATTCTTCCAATTCCACTAGTGCATCCCCCTCTCTGTGATCAGTACTTCCTACTTGACAATCTCCTTTTTTCATCAAGTATAAAGAAATCCAAGAATTTGCTTGTGGTCCATATGGTAAACATATTCCCTGGATTCTTAAGTACAGAATCTAACTGCAAAGATTCTATCTTCTTATCCTACCATATAACATGATTTCTGGAAGAAGAAGAAGAAGGAGGAGGAGGAGGAGGAGGAGGAGGAGGAGGAGGAGGAGGAGAAGAAGAAGAAGAAGAAGAAGAAGAAGAAGAAGAAGAAGAAGAAGAAGAAGAAGAAGGGGGAGGGGGAGGGGGAGGGGAGGAGGGGGAGGAGGGGGAGGAGGGGGAGGAGGGGGAAGAAGGGGAAGAGGAAGAAGAAGAAGAAAAGAAGAAGGAGGAGGAGGAGGAGGAGGAGGAGGAAAAAAATAAACAAACAACAACAACAACAACAGCAGCAACAAAAAACTTCCTTCAGAGCCCAGACTGTCATTCCATGGTAAACTACATTTGACTGTTGTCACCACAAACATTGCTTTTCAGGAGCAAAAAATGAAGGCAGGATTTAAAAAAAATCATAATCACATTCCCTTGTCTCATACCCCAAATTTCTTTGCTGTCATGTTATGTCATCTTTGTTAATTTCTTTCTTTACTTTGAAGAGTCCTTTCAGCAGTAATGAAGTAATTGTGTGACCTAAGAGTTTCATACCCAGATCCTAACTGGTTCGACTGGAAAAATAATAACAATCAAGAAAATGTTTTATAGACCCCCAAATATCATCTCAATTCTTTCAATGACTCCTCAAGGGTTAGTAATGCCAACTGCTGCAACAAAAATGTCAAACTTATGTAAGAGAAATTTATTTTCTCAGTCACATAGAATCCACAATGATAGGTAATGCTCTCTGCAGTCATGCAGAGATTTAAATGAATGAAAACTCGTGATTTTTTCTTTTTAATTTGTGGTCCCCCAAATTGTTCTGAGTCTTGACATTCATTCAGCAAATGGGGAAGAAGAAGCTTTTTATGGTCAGACCCTTCCCATCAGCCAAAATTCAGTCATGTGAGTCTCATGGGTCACTTGACTGCAGGGAGGAATTTCCCGAGTTTCCAAGTTCCTCCTTCCTTTGTGGTTAAGAGAAGAAGCCTGGTATGGTGGCTCATGCCTATAATTACAACAACTCACGAGACTGAGGCAGGAAGATGGCAAGTTCAAGGCCAACCTCAGTAATTTAGCAAAGCCCTAAGCAACTTAGTGAGACCCTATCTCAAAATAAAAAGGATTAGTAACATACTTTAGTTGTAAAGTGCTTCTGGGATCAATCCCCTGTACAAACCAATCCCCTATACCAAACCAAAAACAAACAAACAAAAGAGATGAGAAGGAGTAACAAGTGTGTTGAACAGATACCACTACCTAATATCTTTGAGAGATGGGTGGTGCTGTTATTTCCCTTTACAGATGTGGAAACCAAAACCTAAGTTGGGTAATTTGCCAAGGATCACATAAACATTTAGCACTAAAGAATAAACTTGAGATGAGATATTTTCAGGGAAAAAAAAACACAAAAACTCCCACTTCTATGGGTTGTCTTTTATTTTATTATATGTGTGTTCTGTATTAAGGAACACACACACACACACACACACACACACACACACACTAACGTTTTATTGCGTATCAGCTATCCAGCAGGGAAAAATAATGGTAATATACCCTTGATTCTTCAATTTCTGTTTTGAAGGAAAATAGTATGTTTTGAGTTGCCTGCTATTTTTTAAAGTCAGTGATGCCTAGAAGTAAATGATAATATGTTTAGATTTTTGCATGCTCTGTGTTTTTTATAGCAGACTCACTCAATAATTTTTTATTGTATTTTTATTATTTATATTCTTCCTTATTCCAAAATCATATCCACAGCTATTCCCTCAATAATGATGCCTGTCATGAAGCAACAGGGTCCTTCTGTGAGCTAATAAAGGAGAATGTGTCACAACAGAAGCCCACACAGAACTGATTGATGTATTTGCTCACTGGTTTTCCTAATGGTACATAATCTTACTGTATTTGGCCTTAGGTTTCATGTACTAATGTGTTAAATAGACAACTGGTTTTAGTGAATCTATGGTCAAGTGCATATATTTGAACCCTGTATAATCAGCTGATCTTACATAGGTCAAAGTTCATGGTCCTATTAATATACTGCACTTGAAGTTGGCTCTGTTTCCTAGGTTAAGTAAAAGGTGACCGTTCCTAGGACCTAGTGGCATTACCACGCAGTAAGCACATAACAGTATACTCTCACTTGAATTGCTATGACACTGTCATGTTTCCCTCAAAGTAAAATGTAAGTAGCTAACTACAATCTGCAGCATTACAGACTCTTCCTGTCTCTGCAGTCTTATCTCATATCAACACACCTTTCTTCCTGTCCAATCTCATCACAGCTTTCTCTCCTTCTGTTTTAGGTAGCTCCCATTTCCACTCGACCTCTATACCACAGTCCTGTTTGGTACTTCATAACACTTAATTGCTGCTATCTCTTACTAGCAGACTTTTAAACATGCTTTTCTTTTGTCTATCTTCCCCCAACATTATACTTTTTTTCCCCTTCAGTTCCATAATGTAAGATAACTAAGAAAACTAGTCAGAGTAGAGTGCCCAGAAAGGGTTCCACTGAAACCTGTGGAAGGAGTCTGGGGTTGAGGGGCACAAACTTTGGAATGTGTTCACAGAACATGAGATTTGAGCTGGGATCTGAAAGATGTGCAAAAAGAAACTATTCTAGTCAGGAAGAACATGTATGAAAGGTTGGAAGTAGGACATCAAAAGACCTATTTTAGGTACACTGAATAAACCCAGTTGGCTTAAATGATGTATCCATCACCCACTCATTAATTATTTGCTGATGAGAAGTCCTGATTACAGAGGACTCTGAATACCAGATTAAGAAATTTGGGTCAAATCAACATAAAGCAAAAATTTTCTGCCATTAGATGTTGGTAGCGTATAAGTAGTTTTTTTTTTTTTTTAGTTTTTAGAAATTTATGATTCTCTTTCTCTAATTCTTTCTCTGAACATACCCTCTGATTACCTAATTAGACTCTTTTTCTTCCTAGCCATTCCTATCCCCATTTGTAAATGCTACTCTATAAGCCAAATTAGATTTTCTAGTTTCTAATGGATGATTCTTTGGCAAGAGACATTTTCCCATCTTCATTATTCTGGACTTCAAATAAATAGGCCATTAACTATTCATGTAAATCAGGCTAATAATAAATTCTCTAGAACAGCATTGTCCAATAGAAATGAATGTGAGCCACAAATAAAAAACCCATATGTAATTTTTAATTTTATAGTGTTCACATTAAGGAAAGAAAAAAGGAGGTGAAAATAGTTTTTTTCTTTGTATTTTTTTATTTTAATTTGTTATATATGACAGCAGAATCCATTACAATTCATATGACACATGTAGAACACAATTTTTCATGTCGCTGGTTGTACTCAAAGTAGAGTCACACCATTGGTGTCTTCATACATGTTCCTAGGGTATTGATGTCCATCTCATTCCATCGTCTTTCCTACCCGCCATGCCCCCTCTTTTGCCCTCTCTTCCCTTTTCCCGATCTAGAGTTTATCTAAGAAAATATTTTTAATAACATGTTTTATTTAACCAATATAATCCAAAATAACCAACTACAAAGTGTAGACAACATAAAAATTACGAAGAGATATTTTATATCTTTTATGTACTAAGTCTGTGAAACAGAGTGAATACTTTACTTTTGCATAGCATGTCTTTTGGACTTGCCACCCATCACAAATGAGTGTGAAGAGTATTTAGATTTAGCTAAAGGAGCATATGCTAGAGAGAGTCTCTTGCTTTTCGTCTTTAAGCTCTGTTCTTAAGGAGATCTCCTCTATAGAATTTGATGTGATCACTAATGATATAACCTGGGCCTTTCTTGCTTCTCAGGCAGGTTATTTGCCAAGTTGCAAGGAGTTTTAACAGATTGACAATAATATCCAGTACATCTAATGTGAAGAAGAGATGCTCTGAAAATGGCTCTCCCGTCTTCATTTATTGGTGTGGAACTCATGAATCTGGCCACTCAGATCTGTGTGTCCTTCCCCACCACATAAGATGCTGTCCTCCCTGCAGTGCAGAATCTGTGGCCTCTCCACAGGATACCTAGCAGAAAATCCCACTTTAAGTGAAAGAGCATTCACATACACAAAGGCTTTGTTCAACATATTCAGTGTATTTTAAGGCAGAAGTTCTCAAAGAGTAGTCCCTGGGGCAGAAACATTGGCACCTCCTGGGGACTTGTTAGAAATGTAAATTTTCAGCCTGGTGCTGTGGCTCCCACCTGTAATCCAGCAGCTGGGGAGGCTGAAGCAGAAGGATCTCAATTTCAAAGCCAGCCTGAGGGAAAGCAAGGCCCTAAACAACTCAGGGAGACCCTGTCTCTAAATAAAATACAAAAATAGGGCTGGGGATGTGGCTCACTGGTTGAGTGTCCCTGAGTTCAATCCCTGGCACCCAAAGAAAGAAAGAAAGAAATGCAAATTTTCAGTCCCCACCCACCACCATCCAGGCCTACACAATGGGAAGTTCTGGGGGTGGGGCCCAGCAGTCTATGCTAACAAGTCCTTCAGGGGATCCCAATGCATTCTAAAACTTGAGGAATGCTGTAGTAAAGATATAGTATGTTGGGGAGTGTATTAGGTGAGTGCCATGAATAGTCAATGTTTGGAAGGAAAAAAAAACATATATAATTTTTTCATTCTTCAAATGGGATCCACTGACACAACCAGCTATCAAAGTACTAAAATTCACACTCATGTACAACATTATGAATGAATTTCACAAATGTATCATTGAACAGAAGTAACCAGACACAGCGAACCACATATTGGGCAGAATTCAACTTACGACAAGTCCCAAAGCAGGCATCACTGAATGGATGCTGGTGGAAGATGGAGTGATGATTTTGGGGTGAGGGAAGTATCTGGAAAGAAGGATGAGGAGTGCTTCCAGGATGCCAGCCATGTTGGTTATGCCGAATGGTTCAACTCATAATTCATCAGGCTGCACACTTACAAAACTTTTACTTTCCTTTATGTATATTTATAATAGACAAAAAGCTAAGAACTCAAGTCTTTTTAATGAACATTAGAAATGCAAGGTTCTTGGAGGCTTTTGTTTTTGTTTTTTTGTTTTTATGTTTTGGTACCAGGGATTGAACCCTGGGGTGCTTAGCCACTGAGCCACATCCCCAGCCCTTTTTAGTTTTTATTTTGAGACAGGGTCTCGCCAAGTAGCTTAGGGCCTCTCTACATTGCTGAGGCTGGCTTTGAACTTGCAATCCTCCTGCCTCAAGCTTACAAGCCATTGGAATCACAGGCATGTGCCACTGCGTCCAGCAGGAATACCAGGTTTTAGGAAAATGTTCAGTGATATAAATAGCAAACAGTTTAATTCTTCAGTCCTCTCTTAGTTGTCCCTCCTGAGACTGCCATTAAAGTGACACCACTTAGTTCTCCAGTTTAGAGGACTGTCACACACTGCCTTGATCCTCTCAGATTAAAGTCCTTTCCTACCTCTTGGTCTCTGCTCAGTGTCATCTGTTCCTTGTTCTCTGCTGACTTCAGACCAATCCCCAGAAATTGGTTATTGCCATTAACTCAAATTGATTCAAGTGGAATACTTCCAAGATCTTCACTTGAAAAAGCCCCCAAAGACAAATGTTTCAAGTCTTTAATGGAGGAAATATTGCCCTGGAAACTGTGAGAGGACAAGATGGATAACTTTGGGACAGGTGGTCCTCTCAAGCAACACCCTATAGTCCTATCACAGTCAACCCCATCACATAAATTCTCCTCACCAGTGATGGAGGGAACAGTAGGACGGTGCAGGTGTAGCAAAGGAACAGGGGTTGATGTTGCCTTAAAGAGAGGTGGTGCTCTAGACAGAAGTACTACTATCCTAAAATGTTTGTGAATTCTGTTTGCAATGGTGCTTTGTCAGGTAAGAATCACAAAAGAAAAAGGGATCACAAATTTGTGTTTAGGGATTTTTCAGTATTTTCATTATAGACTCTTAGAATAAACTACTTCTCATTCTGATGGAATATTAGAGACCATTGGTTAATAAACTGCTGTCATTATCTTTTTTGAAGAAAATTTTTCAGTATGTTTTTCTAATCAAAACAGAACTGATATTCTGACAGTACACCTTTGTGTACAGTAATTTTAAAATACTGAAATGTTCACCTGGTATTTGGCTAGCAATGATGTACTCCCCTCCTTGCAAGTGAGCCTTCCCACCATCACCCTGCTATGCCAGGCAGACGTCAGGGGCTCTAAGATCTTGCCCCAATGACATGGATGTGTCCATCTTTATTTGCTGGCATCAGTGCCAGTGAAGTGAGCTATCACTCCAGAGTATCATACTATATATACACACTACACAAACCACTTGATGTAGTTCCTCAACTACATCAATGAAAACATGATCGCTGGGAATTGGAATGGGGAAAGGGAACCTTATATTTAGAAAAAATTCCATTTCCAAATCCATTTTGTGACTTTTCTCTGCTGGTAACACATGTATATATTCTTGTCCAGCAAGCATCCAAATGTTAAAAGCATTATCCACCTAGCATTTGTACCATTGTTGAAGCTTTACCTCCCAAAGTGATAGTTTTGCAAGATGGGGCCTTTGAGAGGTAATTAGGATTAGGGGTGAGGCCCTCATGGTAGGATTAGTTCCCTTATAAAAAGAGGAAGAGAGATTGAGAACTTTTTCTTTGCAAGCACAGTCACCAAGAAAGAGCTATGTGGGAACACAACCAGAGCCTGCTGTGAAGAACACCTCCATCAGAATCCAAATCTACCATCACTTCGATCTTAAACTTTGCAGTCCTCCAAACTGTAAGGAATAAATGTCTGTTGTTTAGGCCACCCAATCTAAAATATTCTGTTATAACAACCCAAGCAAACTAACAGTCAGTCATTGCATTAGGGAAAGCTAGAATAATTTCTAATACTTTTTTTTCCATGCTGGGGTTGAAACTCATCCTTGTGCATGCTGTGCTAGAACTCTACCACTAAGCCACATCCCCAGCCCATGATTTCTAAAACTTACAGTTAAACCTACTCTAAGATAGTAGCAAATTCAAATAAAATCCCCCTGGAAATAGTGAATAACACTTTAAAGTTAATCCTTAGTATACTTCCCAAGGTCCTCTTAAAATATCCTTTTATAGTGTTTTGTTTTAACACATTTTTCTCATTTTATGAGGCAAAACATTGTCCTCATCATGCAAATACCTCTATACACCCCATTTCCTATAATACCAGATGTCACCTGATTTTTTTCCTACCACCAGGGTCATATTTGAAAATGAAATTTACTGAACTTGTTTTATCCTGCATGAGCCAAGCAGTTCCCCTCTTTAACTTTCTGTAAGGTTTTTGGTCGAGTACAAATGAACACTATACATTTTGAAATGACTAAAAATGTGAACATTTTCAAAAGTGGACCTAAAAGAATGCCAACCTTCTTAAACTAATATTTGTAAAGAGCACTTGAGAAATGTTTAGAGAATATATGCACATTAAAATTAGATAATGAATTTACAAGAACCACAAACTGAGTTAGACTCTCTCAAGTTATACAAAAGAAATGTACATCGAGATAAAATCTCTTGGTCAGAGAGGCAAAGAATGAGGAAACTATGCTATGAACCCTGAGCACTGCTTCAGCTGTTCAAACAGTTCCCTAGAGACTCAACACCCTCTCCAACAATCATCCATTCAAGAGCTAATTGATTCCCTTCACCATAATCTAAGATCATTTCTCTCCTGGCAGGTGGAACTCTCATGTCAGCTCACCTTAGTAGCTGTGGTCCAACAGTAGATGTCCTTCCAGAGCCCATCCCTCATCAATCATCTGTAGCGTACGGATTATCAGGGTAATATGGGGCAAAACAAGGCAACCTCTTTTCCCAACTGGCTCTTATTAGTTGGCAGCCCCTGTTCCCAATATGCCCTAATTAAAGGCAACGTGATATAAGGGAACAGAAAACTGTAAGTCAGGAAAACAGGGTGAACATTCACATTTTGCTACTAAGTAGTAGGAAACTATCTTGACTATCTTAGTTTTAGTTCCACAAAACAAATCCTGAGACAAGGATAGTATGCAAGTGGTTTATTTGGGAGGTAATCCCAGAAGCACAGGTAAGTCATGAAGAAGTTGGACAAGGAAGGGAAAACCATCAATGGATGACATTAGCAAGCAAGTTACTGCTGAGGGAATCTGGGGCTCTGTTTCTTTGAAAGGTGTATAAAACATATTCAGGATCATCTCTCCAAGGGGTGGGGAAATTGCATATCCCCTAAATCCTTTTGGGTCAGATACTGGACATTAACTCCTGGGTAATTCTGGTCCATTCAGGGTAATGGTCTCAGTCAAGTCTCAGAAAGCAGCTGGTTTACTGGAATCATCTGCTGCAGTTTCAAGGGTTGTCCAAAGGGGAATGAGTGGGTATGGGCTATTTCTATTGCAGGTACTCAAGCTCTAGAGAGATAGAAGTGAATCCGAGGCTTGGACTTCCACCACAGCAATAACATGGGATTATTCTGAATAGCGGGGAAAAAAAGAAAAAAAGTTTCAGCTTGAATTTCCAAGAGATCAGACAATAGTAAAATAACTTAGGGTAGGTTTCATAAAATGAACAACAATGAAGCAATCCATATAGTAGAACAATATGCACTCACTTGAGGAAAAGTTAAAAAGAAAAGAAAAAAAATAAAGGAAAATAAGCACATGAGAAAATGAAAGCCTACCATTTGTCCTCTATTTTTCTTAGATGGAGTTTAAGGGGTTATGGATCCTTCTAGTTAGAGAAGCAAGTGCTAACAGGAACTCATCCAAGTCTTTGAGGTTCACATAGAATTAGTTACTTCCACAAAGCATCCAAATGCTTATCTTAGTCTCTTAGACATGTCACTTTATATCATTTGGACAAGTTAGGATCCTGCAGGGTGGGCTATGACTTAGGCTTTGAAGACTCAGACATCCTTGGCTCTCAGCAATAGGGGGTACTGGCATCTCAGCCAGTGTCTGGATAAAAATAATCTAACCCCAGAAGCTGTAGCATTTGTGAATCTGAAGACAGATTCTTTCTATTGCCTTATTTCTCTGTGAAATAGAACAACTGAGAAGTAGTAACCCACTTTTGGACTGACTGAGCTCAGAGGAAACACTACAAAAAACCTTTACACTTCTCCCAGTGGAAAGGTCCTCTCAGTAGTACAGTGAAAATAACCTTTCATCACCAGACCCAATTAAACCAAAATGCAAACAAATCACTTCTGTTCTTCCAGGCTTGTAGGTGAATTTTTTTTTCTCAATTGGCGAAATAAATGTACAACATGATATTTTGAAAAATGTGTTAGTCAGCTTTCTGTTACTATAAGGAATATCTGAGATAATCCATGTAATAAGAGAAATGGTCTATTTTGGCCCACAGTTTCAGTCCATGGCTGATTGACACCATTGCTTTTGGACATGTGGCAAGGTAGAACGTCGCATCAGGAGCATGTGGCAGAAGAAACGTGTTCTCCTCATGACCCAGGGTGAAAAGAGAAAGATACTCAAGTCCTATAGTTTTTTTTTGTTGTTGTTTTGTTTTTTAAGGTATATCCCCAGTAACCTAAGACCTCCTCCTAGGCCCTACATCTTAAAGTTTCCTCCACCTCCCAATAGCACCACACTGAGGACCAAGCTTTAAATACATGGGATCTTGGATGACATTCCAGATCCAAACTGTAGCATATTTCCACTCTGTAGAATGGTTAAATAATGGTAATTAACATTATGCATTACCTCACATACCATTATTTTTATGAAATAACACTTAAAATCTATCCTTCTAGTAATTTTCTAGTTAACCTTCCTTACCTGTGGGCTCTGCATTTGTGGATTCTACCAACTGAAGATCAACATACTAGAAAAAAAGCAATTGAATCTGTAGTGATCATGTACTGACTTTCTTTTCTTTGTAATTATTCCTAAACAGTAGAACAACTATTTGCAAAGCCTTTTTGATAATATTAGGTATTATAAGTAATCTCAGGATGATTTAAAGTATATAGGATGATGTGCCTAGATTAAATATTACGCTGTCTTATAAAAGATATATTTTATCATTTATAAGCATCTGTGGATGTTGGCATCTGAGGGGGTACAGGAGGGAACCAATCTTCTGCAGATAACCAAGGGACAATTGTATACATTACATTGTTTTTAACTACAGGCACCATGTTATACAATTGATCTCTCCAACCCTTTTTATATTCAGAACCATGGCTACATTTCATGTCTGTGGCCTAGCCAGACTTTTTTCTTTATTTTAAGTGATGTCAAGAGAGCCTCTGGTGTGAGATTTCACAAGGTAGAGACAGGCAAGATGAGAAAGGAGTCAAAAAGAGGAGGTCAAGGATACTGAAACAGCCAAGTCACAGACAACTAAAAATAAGAGCAGATTTGCCTTTGTTTACGTTGCCAAAGGGGAAAAATTAACTTGATGGAAAGGGTAATTAAGCATTTCTTTTTCCATAGTGGTCCAACCCAGCTTCATATCCAGCTGTTCTGTTTTACATTGTGATGATTCTTGATCCAGTCGCTGAGTTAAAGAGGGCCGGTGCGGCCCTGGTGGCATGCCACAGTTCTTCCCCGACTATTAACCTTTATTTTATAAGTAGACAATAAAACTCTCAGTGAGAACCAACCAACTGGTAGTCAGAGAATAAGGGGAAATTGGGAACATTTACAGAGAGATGTTGTCCAGAACAAAGACATAATTTGAACAATTCTTCAGATTAGCATTATCTTAGATCATCTAATTTAATAACCTCCATTCCTCATTAAAGAAATTTGAGATTATGAAAGGTGAATGGATTTCCATGGAGTTATGCAGTTCATAGTTCTAAATCCTGAATCACAATCATCTACTAGTATTCCTCTCAGCCTAAGATTTGACCAAAGTTCACTGTTTGGAATTAGGAACAGGTTTTCTAATTAGATATCAAGTTGGTTGTCTATGATGGTAGTTTTCCCGGCTATGCTTCAAAAGCTGTTAGGGCCTTGATTCCAGAACTCTGGGAATGATTAGCCACCTTTTAATGGGGGTTAATGAGAGCGTAATGAAGATAAATGATCATCCATAGCTCTGTTGGACTCCCTGACTCCCAGAGCCATGTCCTGTCTGTGAACCCAGATACCTTTCAGGTAAATATAGTTCATCCTTGTATATCCAACTTCACTGGGACCCAGCACAGTTCAGATAATTGATATCTGCATATTCTGGATGTGTTATAGAATGTATTTTTTCTATATAAAGGATTAGCCATTGTGAAATTTCCATGAGACTGTAAACAGCTGCATAGAATCCAGTTTACCGTGGATAAGCACCCCCCCGTTCAGATGGAGGAAAAATTACTTTATCCTAATTGCTTCACATAATAAACTAGAGATTTCAATAAACAGGCCAGGATAAATGGTTTGTTTGGTATAATCAAATCAGTTTTCAAGAATCAAAGGAAGCCCAGGTGATTGCATTTCTGTGCAACTTTTGCACTGAGCTCTGGTACTCATTTAGATATTTACACATTGCTGAGAAACAATATGTTGTGTGTGTATTTTTGTGTATACCTTTATTTTATACAAACTTGTTAGAGCATCTATACCAAAATGATTGCCTGCTGTCCTAAATAGTCGTTAGGGGTTAACAATCTTACTAGAAGTATTTTGTAGACTTCCTGGCTTGAAATTATCTTCAAAGAGAGTTAATCATCTATCATTTTATATCTTATATTTATCCCTAATTTTGGCACAAAATGTTTCTTGCCAAGTGGATCATCTTCCTTATGCATTAGAGACATCCCAATAACTTTTTGGCTGTTTTAACAAGTCAAATTTACCTTAAAGGTTCAAGATTTGTCATTGATGAATTCTTGAAGTGGGCATCAAGCTTGGTGACTAATACCTCAAAAGTTGTCCTGACGATCTTTTGTAAAATGGCAGCATCACAGGCACTAAGATATAGATATTTACAGTTATTTTTAACATTTCTGGGGTCATAGATCCACATGAGAATGTGATCAAAAATTATTTCCTTCCCAAATTTAACATATGAATATATAAATGCACTTTTGTAAATCTTGCCAAAAGGTTTTATGAATTCCTGGAGCACACCCAGGGATCCTCTGGGGCTAAAAATGTTTGTTCTAAGTGAATATTTTGGGAAAAGATAACTATTTATTTTGATTTATTGCATAGATATGTTTATAAAAATTTCAGTAGTTTCATCATTTGTCATCACAGATTAAATCCATTCATGTACTAGTCCATGTAGATATGTGTGATTGACTGCATTAAAAGTAGCCTACTTTGGGGAATTTCTATTTTATGGGGTTTTTTTATTTTATTTTAATCAATTTTAAATATTCTTTTAAATCTTTTTCAATTTTCTTTATGGGAGGGTTTTTAAAAAAAATTTATGAAAGCATTTCCTTTTTATTCTTGTTAATCTTCAAAGCATATCTATGTATAGACCTTTGGCTTGAATATTTGATATAATAATTGCATTTAAAAAAAATCTTTAAATATGACATTGACCTCAAAGATTCTGAAAGTCAGAATCTACATATAAATTTAATTCTAGTTTCTGCTATTTATTAAAAAAGAAAAAAAACACTGACTGAATATCAGAATTAGATAATAACTTTTGTGTTTTTTAACATGACCAAATGATAAGGTACTACAAGAATTTAGTATAAACAACTACATTTTTTTAGTTGTAGATGGACACAATATCTTATTTATTTATTTATTATGTGGTACTGAGGATCAAACCCAGTGCTTCACGCATGCAAGGCAACCAGTGAGCTACAACCCCAGCCCCAAACAACTACATTTTTAAGGGTAGTTAATAGAACTTGCATAGAACTAATAGGCATCTTAGTTATTGAATTTATAATAATTTATAATTTAAAATAAAAGGACTGGTGTCTTAGTTCATGTAGATTTCTATAACAAAATTCCATAAACTGTATAACTTGTAAACAACCAAAAAACATATATTTATCACAGTTCTAGGAACTGGGAAGTCCAAGATCAAGGTGCTGGCAGAGTTAATGATGTCTGGTTGAAGACCTACTTTCTAGTTCATAGACAGAGCCTTTTTGTTTGTTTGTTTTATACCAGAGATTGAACCAAGGGGTGGCTGAGTCACATCCCCAGCACTTCTTATTTTTTATTTTGAGGCAGGCTCTCACCAAGTTGTTTAGGGCCTTGCTAAATTGCTGAGGGTGGCCTCAAACTTGCAATTCTACTGCCTTAACCTCCAAAGTGCTGGGATTACAGGCACACCCAGCAGATAGCCTTCTTTCTGTGCCTTCACATAGAGGAAGAGATAAAGTGTCTCTCAAGCCTCTTGGTAAGGGAACAATTTTCTTCATGACCTATTCAACTCCCAAAGGCACACTCCCTAATGCCATCACTTAGGGATTAGGATTTCAGCATATGAATTTGGGGAGAGGGGGACACAAACTTTCAGACCATAACAAACAGATAAACTTTCTTTCTCTCTCATGAGTAATTATTTCATATTCACATACCATGCAGCTTGCATTTCCCCCCTAAACAGAAAACCTACACTGCTGCTTCAAACCTATAACTAAGCATAATGTTTTAAGATCAATGATTTAAAACATAAAGGATCAAATCCAGTCTTGCTAAAGTCTGTGGAAGTTCAAATAGCCCTTTTAATAGAGTAAATCTATAGGAACAATCTTCCATAGCTACCTGGTTATTTGTGAATACTATCACAAGCTTATAGTTTTCATCCTACGTTATTGACAGATATGCAGATAGGACCATTTCAGAAGAAGAGGCTCACATACAAGACAGACTGGGTTTGGAGATGTGTCATGTTGACATGAAGTCCTTGTCATCAAGTGAATATGTATATTTGTGTGCACACATAAAATACACTCAAATATTGCATCTCTGAAATGCATACTCGCTTCACTGGTTATATTTAATTTATTATCAGGATACATCTTAGCATGTATTTATTTGGTACCATTAAATAATATTGTAAATATCAACTGAGGATATCTTGGATTCAATGAAATGCATTATATAGATTACATACAGAACATCAGCTCAGAAAGTGCCTTGGTAATGTTAAATCAATCTCCCAAGGAAATTGAAAAGGGTAATTTGCTGAAGACACAGATTTTGGTGACAAAAACAAATGCATCCCAGTGATTAATTTTTCAAATGCTTTCCACTCATGTGAATCATTTGATCACAAGCTTTAAAAATGAATGTAAATTATCTTTTAAAAAACATTTCTTAAGTAATATGTGGTGCAGAAACATACTGTTTATGTAAGTTAAAAAGCGATTAATTATTGTTCAGTGAAAAGGAATAAATTCCAAATATATGTAAAATCTTAGATAATCCTAAAATGTTAATACTGAAATGAGTGTTCTAAAAGACAATATATCAAAAGATAACATTTTCCTATAAATGAGTAAAACTAAAACACTTTCACATTTAAATTGTAGCCTAATAGAGATAGTTCCTTTTTCAATCATTGTTTATTTTCACTATTAATGTAGGAAAAAAGGCAGTTGAAGGATTTTTTTTCAGTCCACATGTTAGCTCCAAAATTAAAAAAGCACATTTTAATGGGAGTTGGTTTAAAACAATTTGACATGAGTGAGATAACAATTTGAAAAATGTGTCTATGCTCAGTTTTGCTTCTAAATTTTGACTTTTAAACTTATTGTCAGTCTCAGAAAGAAATAAGAAGCAGTGAAGATAATTAAACATTTGCCTTGGGGGAATTATTTGCAGTTAATTAAAACCATACACTTCGGGTGTATACTTGCTTCACTGGTTATTAAATTTGAATCATATGTTAACTACCCAGGTTTCTCACTTGTCCATCAAATGTTGCTTGTGGCAGGGCGAAGAAACAAATTTTCCCATAATATTCCAAACCATAATGTTTGAAGCTCTCTGTCTCCAAGTTTTGAGAGGGAGGGAACAAAAGAAAGAGAGGGAAAGGGAAACAAGGAAAGAATAATTATTTTAGACTCTAAGTCATCACTCTTGAAATGCAACTTAGTGATGCAAACTCAGTAGAGAACTTATTTTTAAACAATACAGGTGTAGGTCTGCCATTTCCAGCTTTCTCCATGGCCACATGCTAACAGGATTAACTAGGGGGTTTTAAATATTTTTGAATTACCTTCCTTTTGGCTATTTAAAAATATCTACTAGATTGTAAGCTCTATGAGGGCAGAGATTTAGTTGTATGTTCCCTATTGACTCTCTGGCACCCAGAATAGTGCCTGCCATATGATAGCCCTTAATAAATATTTACAAATGAGTAACAGACCTATTTTATGCATTCCTGCTGACCCATTCACTGGCTCAATCCAGTGTCTTTTTGGAGAACCTCCAGAGAAACCTCTTTCAACATTCTAGCTTTGCAAGTGTTCATAGAATCCTTTTAGCTATGTTATTTCCTAGATAGTATATACTATAACCAAAAAATGAGTGTATGCTAATTCCATACCTAAATGTGCTATATGAGAGAAAGAATGACATTGCTCAGAACAGAGGGTCTGCATTCCCTCATTGCTATTGTGCAACTCATATGGTACCTGGGAAAGATAATCATAATTACCACTGGATTTCCAAAGTGCTATTTCTGATTTTTTCAAGGATTCATGGCTTGTATATGTGAACAACTACAGTACTGGAAACATTAAGAACATTAAAATTAGAAATTCCTTTAATCTTCTCTATTTTGCCTTCCTTTCATATCCTTTCCTACAATTCTAACACTTTCACTGATGTATGAATCCTGCTTTGTATTTTCTACTTTGTTGCAAACAGATTCTCCAACTACATCTCTACCTTTGTAAGCTTTGTGTGTATATCTCACAGGCTACTTTAAGAAAAGCTATTTATTAATGAAAATCTTTTAAGTATTTTAATGGTTATTTTTAAAAAAATAATAAATTCTGTTGCCCTGAAATATCTATCATGTTAGTACTGGAAGGTGCTTTTCTTTTCTCAGTTAAAAATGCTGATTAAATGTTTGTTGTCAGATTCTTCAAAGGATGACAATATTATAAAAGACAATGAAGTAACAGATCATTCTGTGTGTGACCAAGATCATCCCAATGGTAAGTTGTGAGATCCTTTTATAGTTATTTTTTTCCTCTTGGAAAACATTCCATCTACAAAAGCAGATTTGAGTTTTTTTCTGGAGAAAATTGAATTCTGAGGTATTTTCTTAGTGCTGAACACCAGCTGATTGGTAGCTGACATCTTGAGATAGGGTTTCTGCTTTCCACAATCTTCATTACCCATTATTTATGTACCAGGCTGGCTTCATTTATTTTGCTTATTGTTACCTGCCTGTATTCTATAAGCATTGGTTTGGCAACTACTGAAATGAATGTGTGATAAGAATGAGAATAAATGTGAGACATATGGAGAATAAACCCAGGAGATTAAATCTACATATCCTTGGAATACCAAGAAGACCGAATAGAACAAACAAATGAAGCAATCTTTAGAAAACTAATAGGAAAAGAATTTTCCTAATGCAAACCAGTTTCTCTGTCCAAAATATGAGAGTATGCATTATATTTATAGACAAAGAAAATGAAAACTCAAATGAGAACAGACACCTACGTAGCCTCATGGAATTTCTGAAGATCAATGATAAAGGCTTTCAAAGCATACAAGAAAGTCTAAATCGGGTTACAAGTAATATCACCAGAATCAGATTAGCTTTAGCCTTCTTCTTCTGCAACCCCAAATGCTTAGAGAAAATGAAGTAACATTTCCAGAGCTCTAAAGGACACAGTTTCTATATTTAGTGAAGTTATTATTCATGCATGGAGTCAAAAGTAATATTTTCTCAGGAATACAAAGATTAAGAAAATATGCTACCCAGATATCCTTTCTGAGTGAACTAACCAAAGGCCTGTACAAAAACAATAAATATAGGAAGGAATGTAAAATCCAAAACCAAAAAGGCACAGTTTAGAGGAACTATGTGGTCAGACCAATAAAATATATGAAAATATTAACATAATTATTTCAAAATAAGCATCCGAATATTTCACCTAATTCTTTTTTTTTTTTTTTTGAGACAGGTTTCGTTTTTGGTTTTTTGCTACCAGGCATTGAACTCAAGGGTACTCAACCACTGAGCCACATCCCCAGCCCTTTTTTATATTTTAGTTATATACAGGGTCTTACTGAGTTGCTTAGGGCCTCACTAAGTTGCTGAGGCTGGCTTTGAACTTGCAATCCTCCTGCCTCAGCCTTCCCAGCTGCTGGGATTACAGGCATGTGCCATGGCACCCAGTTGAGACAGGTTTTTCTAAGTTGTTGTGGGTCTTGCTAAATTGCTGAGCCTGGCCTCCAGCTTGTGATCATCCTACCTCAACTTTCCAAATACCTTAGATTTATAGGCAAGTGCCACCATGCCCAGCTCGAAATATTTTAACTGAAATTTATAGTATATGCTGTTCAAAAATGACAAAGGTAAAGAAGAGACTTCTACTATCAGAAATGAAAGTCAAAATAATGTAGGCCATTTCTCTCATTAAAGAACTAGACAATTTAGACAAAACTATATATATTACATGTATATGTGATATGTTATCTGATTACATTATATATCATATGGTATTATGTTTATCACAGAAATATGTGTCACACATAATATGTATTATTTAATAAATTATGCACATATCTATTTTATATGTATTGTGTGAGGGGAAGAAAAAAAAAAACGACAGAGTTAGAAAACATCAGAGGGTTGATAAGATAGCTAAGACTTATCAAACTAAACCCAGAATTTAAAACTGCTGTTTACCTTAGGAGAAGGTAAACATTTTTTTTTTGGCTGATTCTGCAGAAAATTGTCTGGAGTCCTATTGATGAAAAGGAAAAGGGACCGTACTATACCCACCACCCTATATTTTGGGCTGAAAACCTAAAGATACATATCCCAGAAGAATAAACCCACAGTATATCTATTTTCTGAAAGCTGTTTTCCATTTTCAAGTGATCTCCATCCCCAAATTAAATTAAGAACAGCTCAGATTATTAACTCTCCCCAGGCACCTGAGAAAAACACACGTGAAATATTTATTAGAGGAAAAAAGCACCTTGTAGACTTCAAACATTTTTTTCTTTCAAATTTGTGAAATATAATGTCTTGCTGGGCATGGAGGCATACACCTATAGTTCCACCAACTCTAGAGGCTGAGGCAGGAAGGTTGTAGGTTTAAAGTCAGCCTCAGCAACTTAGACATGCCCTAAGCAATTTAGTGAAAACTCATCTCAAAACAAAAAAAGCTGGGAATGTTGCTCTGTGGTTAAACACCCCTGGGTTCAATCTCCAGTACCAAAACAAACAAACAAATAAATCTAGCACACACATACCAAAAAATAGCTCCACACCAAAATGAGTAAATAAGATTACATGAAACAGAATATGAAGAAATGAGATAAATAGACCCACATGAGCTGAAAATATTAGGGTTATAAGTACAAAGTATAAAGTAATGGTGAAGACTCTGTATAAAGGAATAATGATAAGATTGAAAATTTTATCTGAGAACTAGATATTGAAAAGAAAAGAAAGCCTAGAAATAAAAGATCCTGAGATTAAAATTAATGATTCAATGAATAGATTTATGGTTTAATAAGATATTAGATGCAAATGAAAAAGAATTTGTGAACCCTAAGTTAGGTTAGAAGAATATATCCAAACTAAAAACAGTGGGCAAAAGGATAGCAAAGGCTCAAAAAAAGGAAAAGATCACATGTTAATGGAGAGAATTGGTCAGGAGCAACATTTGAAGAAACTATAATGAGAAATTTCCCACATTGATAAGAACATTAGGCCAAATGTCCCAAAAGCCTTTTGAATTCAAAGCAGAATAAATAAAAATAATTCCACAACTAGGTCTATTATAGTAAAACTGCACAAACCAAAGATAAACAAAACTTATAAAAAGCAAACTTCACTTGTACTGATAGTTGATTTTCCAATAAATATAATGAAAATAAAAAAAACAGTATGGCAACATAGCTGCCAACCAAGAATTCTCAACCCAGGAGGGAAAAACATGTTTCAAGAATATAGGTTAATCAAGACTATTGCCAAACAAAATAAAAAGCATGGCTCATCACTGCTTTCTGGTGTTCTACAGTCAGGAACATACTCATTCCAAGTAGAAGGTCAAAGACAAAGGAAGGAATTAGAGCAAAGTAAATGGTAATTGGATAAATCAAAATGAATATTGATGGTACTAATCAATAGTGATAATAATCATAATGCCTTGTGGGAATTAAGATACACATTGCTTTAAAATATTCCACCATAATGACATTTACTGAATAAGATAAATTTAAATGTTCTGGTATTGTTCATTGTCATGGGAGGTAATAGTATCAATTAATTTTCAAATTTTATAAGATTCATGCTTCCCCAAGAGTCAGGAAATGAGATGAGCTCTGTGATTGCCCCAGCTGACAGCCTGGAGAGTTTCTAGGTTATGGTTCAGAGAAGAATGACTCCAACTCTGTCAGAGTCCTGTAGCCTCTTACAGGACTGAGGATCTTTTACAGACTCTTATTTTCGTCCAGGAGACAGAACTAAAGATCCTGGGAAGCTAAAGTGGCAAGAGTTTTCAGGGCAGAGTAATGGAGAGGAGAGAGCTCCACAGAGGGGACACCTTAGAGATCCACAGAGGGAATGCCGTAGTCTTCAGCTGAGTACTCTTTGGTGCATGCACATTTTAAAGGAGACTACCCAAGGCTATGTAAATATGCTAAATGGCTTTAGGGAATTATACCAGAAGTTTATATGGAACTGGAATGAGTGCCTATTGCCATCAGACCCTGGAAAAGCTATTACTTCACAGAGACCTCAGAAGAGTTTTGCTTCTGTAATAGAGCAAAACAAGCAGTAGACCAAAGGCTACTCTAATCCTCCATCATAAACTTAAATCGTTAAGACATTAAAGGATCAAATTATTTCTGTGTGGGCCTGGGGCTGTAGCTCAGAGATAGCTAGCCCTTGCCTAACATGTATGAGGCACTGGGTTTGATCCTCGGCCCTACATAAAAATAAATAAAATAAAAGTATTGTCCATCTTACAACTAAAAAAAAAAAAAATTTAAAAAAATGTTTCTGAGTAACCTAGCTACATTCCAGAATTTAAGAATTTAAGAATATTTATAAGTATATAAGTATATCTCACATCCCACAATGTAAAATTGACAAAATTTCCAGGAATGAAAAGAAGCAATCCAAAGATACTTCTCTGTGCCTCTTTCCTATCTCTGCACATCTTGTGAGCAGAGGTCTGTGTTCTGACCAGTTTTATCAAGAATGTTTATATTGCAAACAACCTTGGAAGATAGAGAACAGGCTTGCTGATAGCCTCAGAAGATAAGAGTAGTGTCTCCCACCAGATCAAAGAGCAGATATACTTAACTGTCCACAATAAAAGGTCCAGATTCTCCTTGTCCATAATAAAAGATCCAGATTCTCCAGATTCCCTTTGATACAACCCACCAAGTGTGCAACTATCACATATCCCCCTGATAATACCCTGTGGGAACTGTGCTCAGGAAATGGGAAAAAGTACTCTGGTTACTGCTATTGATCTGAATACTAAATTGTTCTTCATCTTCATCTTCGACCTCAGAAATCTAAGTCTTTTGTCAGCATCCATGGAACCATGGCTAGTTAATTTGTTAATTTGCAAGTAGATCAAAATCTCAGATCCTTCAAAATATTTGACAGGAAACAGGAATATATGACTCCCAGCAGAAGAAAAGTCAATTAATATAAATCAATTCAGAAGCAGCTCAGATAAGATAATTAGTATGGCCGAACATGCTAAAAATTATCATAGCAGTATTCCATATCTCTAAAAAGCTAAAAGAAGTATTTATTATGTTAATTCATGACATGGAAGATATCAAAAGACCCAAATTGAATTTATATCGATGAAAAGCAGTGTCTGAGGTAAATTGCACTTAATGGGAAAACAATGGCAGAGTAAACACTATAGAAGAAAAGATTAGTGAATTTGAAGATGTAGCAATCCAAATTGAAACTATCCAAACTGAAACACAGAGAGAAAAAAAAAAATAGCTGAAAAAAAAATGAAAAGAGCATCAGTAAGCTATGAAACAATGTGCAGGAAAATTCCAATTATAGTAATCATAAATTAGAATGTCTGAAATAGGTATGGGAACAACAGATGGAAAAAAATATTTTTAAGTAAAAATGGATAAAATTTTCAATTATTTGATGAAATTATGAACCCACATATTCAAGAACTTCTAGGGCCCCCAAACAAAATAAAGATAAAGAAAATCATTCTAGCACATTATAATCAACTCAAAACCAGAAATAAAGAGAACAGTATAATAAACAATGAGAGAAAAAGTACAAGTTAGACAGGAAGAAAAAATAAGGATGAAGAAAATGTCTCATTGGAAACTACAATTGCATTTTTCAAATGTGGATGTGGATGAATTTCACAATGTAATGGTAAACCGAAGAAGTTATGAACAAGTGTGTAGATCATCCTCACCTTACAATAGGGTTACATCCTGATAAACTCGACGTGAGTTGAAAATATGTCAAAAATGCATTTAATACTTCTCACCCACCAAACATCACAGTTGAGTCTAGTTTACCTTAAATGTGCTCAGAACACATAGTGGAGCAAAATAATCAAACCAAAGCTTATTTTCTAATAAAATAAATATATCTTGCAATTTATTAAATACCTACTGAAAGTGAGAAACAGAATGGTTGATGGGTACACTTTCACAGCATCATCAAGTCAAGACATTGTTAAGTCAAGCCATCATAAGTTAGGGACCGTCTATGTATTATAGAACTTAATTGATATCAAGTTCAGAAATCAGGGAAAAAATAACATACATTTAGAAAAACATATTTTGGCAGTAAGACAATAAAATCTAGGTAGTGGATACTCTGACAGCCAGGGTATTGGTTAAAGCTTGGTGATTGGGGAGGAGGTACTGATTAGGAGAGGGCCACAAGAAAGACTTCTAGGCTAAACAGTTATTATAAAAACATATTTTGTTAAATTTCCTTTTGGTTATTTAATTTTGTCCTCTATATTTGTGTATACCTTCTTATATGTATGTCACAATTTTATTAAATAGTTAAAAGAGGAAGGAAATGAGGAAGGGAAAGAAGTGTGAGGGAAGAAAGGAATCATTAAGTCTGGTATCGCTATACCGCCTGATTCACACTTCCTGCTTAGCATTGTTTTTGCTATTCTGGGTCTTTTGTTTTTCCATATGAATTTCATGATTGCTTTCTCTATTTCTACAAGAAATGCCGTTGGGATTTTGATTGGCATTGCATTAAACCTATAGAGAACTTTTGGTAATATCGCCATTTTGATGATGTTAGTTCTGCCTATCCATGAACAGGGTATATTTTTCCATCTTCTAAGATCTTCTTCTATTTCTCTCTTTAGGGTTCTGTAGTTTTCATTGTATAAGTCTTTCACCTCTTTTGTTAGGTTGATTCCCAAGTATTTTATTTTTTTTGAAGATATTGTGAATGGAGTGGTTGTCCTCATTTCCATTTCAGAGGATTTGTCGCTGATATACAGGAATGCCTTTGATTTATGCGTGTTGATTTTATATCCTGCCACTTTGCTGAATTCATTTATTAGCTCTAATAGTTTCTTTGTAGACCCTTTTGGGTCTGCTAGGTATAGAATCATGTCATCTGCAAATAGTGATAATTTAAGTTCTTCTTTTCCTATTTTGATGCCTTTAATTTCTTTCGTCTGTCTAATTGCTCTGGCCAGTGTTTCGAGAACTATGTTGAACAGAAGTGGTGAGAGAGGGCATCCCTGTCTTTTTCCAGATTTTAGAGGGAATGCCTTCAATTTTTCTCCATTCAGAATGATGCTAGCCTGAGGCTTAGCATAGATTGCTTTTACAATATTGAGGTATGTTCCTGTTATCCCTAGTTTTTCTGGAGTTTTGAACATAAAGGGATGCTGTACTTTGTCGAATGCAAACTATACTACAGAGCAATAGTAACAAAAACAGCATGGTACTGGTACCAAAACAGGTGGGTGGACCAATGGTACAGAATAGAGGACACAGAAACCAATCCACAAAACTACAACTACCTTATATTTGATAAAGGGGCTAAAAGCATGCAATGGAGGAAGGATAGCATCTTCAACAAATGGTGCTGGGAAAACTGGAAATCCATATGCAACAAAATGAAACTGAATCCCTTTCTCTCGCCATGCACAAAAGTGAATTCAAAATGGATCGAGGAGCTTGATATCAAATCAGAGACACGCCGTCTGATAGAAGAAAAAGTTGGCTACGATCTACATACTGTGGGGTCGGGCTCCAAATTCCTCAATAGGACACCCATAGCACAAAAGTTAATAACTAGAATCAACAAATGGGACTTACTCAAACTGAAAAGTTTTTTCTCAGCAAAAGAAA
This sequence comes from Marmota monax, assembly GCF_021218885.2. Lineage (NCBI taxonomy): Eukaryota > Metazoa > Chordata > Mammalia > Rodentia > Sciuridae > Marmota > Marmota monax. The sequence goes on from NW_026692254.1 coordinate 1,955,512, forward strand.
CAAGAAGAGAGGTAAATAGAGAGCCTACATCCTGGGAACAAATCTTTACTCCTCACACTTCAGATAGAGCCCTAATATCCAGAGTATACAAAGAACTCAAAAAATTAGACAATAAGAGAACAAACAACCCAATCAACAAATGGGCCAAGGACCTGAACAGACACTTCTCAGAGGAGGACATACAATCAATCAACAAGTACATGAAAAAATGCTCACCATCTCTAGCAGTCAGAGAAATGCAAATCAAAACCACCCTAAGATACCATCTCACTCCAGTTAGATTGGCAGCCATTATGAAGTCAAACAACAACAAGTGCTGGCGAGGATGTGGGGAAAAGGGTACACTTGTACATTGCTGGTGGGACTGCAAATTGGTGCAGCCAATTTGGAAAGCAGTATGGAGATTTCTTGGAAAGCTGGGAATGGAGCCACCATTTGACCCAGCTATTCCCCTTCTCGGTCTATTCCCTAAAGACCTAAAAAGAGCATGCTACAGGGACACTGCTACATCGATGTTCATAGCAGCACAATTCACAATAGCTAGACTGTGGAACCAACCTAGATGCCCTTCAATGGATGAATGGATAAAAAAAAATGTGGCATTTATACACAATGGAGTATTACTCTGCATTAAAAAATGACAAAATCATAGAATTTACAGGGAAATGGATGGCATTAGAGCAGATTATGCTAAGTGAAGCTAGTCAATCCCTAAAAAACAAATGCCAAATGTCTTCTTTGATATAAGGAGAGTAACTAAGAACAGAGTAGGGTCGAAGAGCATGAGAAGAAGATTAACATTAAGCAGGGATGAGAGGTGGGAGGGAAAGGGAGAGAAAAGGGAAAATGCATGGAAATGGAAGGAGACCCTCAGAGTTATACAAAAGTACATACAAGAGGAAGTGAGGGGAAGGGGAAAAATAATATAAGGGGGACAAACGAATGTCAGTAGAGGGAGCAGAGAGAGAAGAGGGGAGGGGAGGGGAGGGGAGGGGAGGGGAGGGGGGATAGTAGAGGATAGGAAAGGCAGCAGAATACAACAGACACTAGTATGGCAATATGTAAATCAATGGATGTGTAACTGATGTGATTCTGCAATCTGTATATGGGGTAAAAATGGGAGCTCATAACCCACTTGAATCAAATTGTGAAATATGATATATCAAGAACTATGTAATGTTTTGAACAGCCAACAATAAAAAATTAAAAAAAAAAAAAAAGAAAGGAATCATTAATGGCAGAGGCTACAAAATAAAGACTAAGGTGTGGCACAGGGAAAGTTGCACATACAGTTGACTTCCATAGAGACTCAAACGCTAAAAGTTCTGGGTTATAGATTCTAACAACATAAGGCTTTACGAATATCCTTGATACATGTAGATATGTAGATAATGACAAATATGAAGGAAAATATGTTAAGTTTTAAAATTCCCCCAAAAGCTCATATTAAACATGTAAGTTTATTTAATAATGCAAATAATAATAAAATGTAACTAGCAATGTAGCCAAATCACAATGTATCAAACAAGATGACAGAAACACAAGCAAATAGTTATAACAGTAAGTATAATTAAGTTACTTTATCAAGTGTGAAAAGCATTCAGATTGAATGAAATTCAATAAAATTGTAACATTTTAAAAGGATAATGTTAAAAAAAGTATCTTTGGGAGATGAACATCAAAAGAAAACATGAAAAACTTCTTTAAAACTATCCAATTAGAATTCTAGCCAAAAGCCTCAAGGGAGAAAGAGTTGGTTATCTTATATTGATAAAAAAATTCAAATCCCTAATTAAATATAACAGTGATGGATCTTTGTCAGATGATGGGGCAAGATACAATACAAATAAAAACCTGTTGGAAATGGGTTGGGGAATTCACAGATACAATATTATCAGCAATGAAAGAACAAATGGACTGAAAACGACGTGGAATGTTTTTAAAATGTGGTTAACAGTGTGGTTCTGCTGTAGGAGTAGACAGCTGATCAATGAAACAAACTGAAGAGTTTAGAAATAGACCCAAGTAGATCTGGGATTTCAGTACATATTCTAGCTGACATTTCAAAGACAGATCACTCAATAAATGGCATTAAGACAACTGGTTGGCTATTTGGAAAAGTAAGTTGAGTCCCAACCTCATTCCTTACACCAACATAAATCCCAGAAGGAGCAAAGATGAAATGTAAAAATGCAACTATAAGATATTAGAGTAAAAGAACCAAAGGTTATTTTTCAGCACTAAAGAGAAATTGAGCTATAAAGCCATGAAAATACATAACAGAAACTTACATGCATATTACTAAGTGAAAGAAGATAATCTGAAAAAGCTATACACTATGTGGTTCCAATTATATCACATTCCAGGAAAGGCAAAATTATATAGAGAGTAAAAAGATGAGTGGTTTCTGGAGTTCAGGTGTAGGAAGAATGAATGAAGAAAGCACAGAGGAGTTTTGAAGCACTGAAACTAGTCTGTATGATACCATAATGGTGGGTACATGTCAATTATAATTTACTAAAGAAGAAATATAATAATTGCAAACTTGAAAATGATGGTCCTGTTACTTCTAGAAATGAAAATAAAATAGGAATGTGCTATCTTCTCTTTTTGATAATTGAAAATGCACACAATTGGTGGAAATGGGGTTTCCAAACACACATAAAAGGCATAATATTCTGGCTGCTTTGGCAAAACTTAATAAATGATGAAAAGTTCATACTTGGATGGAAAAATTATGCTGCAGGAGTTTAAACTCAATTAACACCCAGCAAGAGCATGGAGATATTTATTCACAAAAATGTTCATTGCAACATTGTGCTTAATGGTGCCTGGGTGCACACACAGATAAAGAAAATATCTGAAATTTCATCCAAAACATGGAATATTGTACATATTTTCAAAATAAGGTTTCTGGAGAAATTGTCATCATGGTAGATGATGCTCATTAAAACATGAAATAAAATGGCAGGAATCAAAATATTATACTCATGTGTCTGTATATATGCATAAATATGTGTTTATGAACACATATACATGTCTAATATTAGATATACACGTATATAGACACAGAAATTAGTATGTAGGGATACATATGTATGTTTATGTATATGTGTGTATGTACTTATATGTATGCATACACATAAGAGAAAGATAGCAGTTCACAATTTTAAAAATGTCCACCCCTTAGTTATAAAAATATCTGTTAAGTCTCAATACTTAAAATCACAATGGGAATTGGAAAAGATTTTGATTTGAATAATAATAAAAATACTACATACTAAAACTTGTGGATGCATCTATAAGGAAATTGCATTTCTTGTTTCTTTCATAACTGTAAGAAAAAAATAATTTTAGAAATAATTTACATTTAAAGTGTAAATTTTAATGGACCTACAAGAAAACCAGGAGTATCTAGGAAATAGTCAAATTCTTGCTAATCTAGGTTTAACTTTTGCTTTTAATCTGGGATATTTTTAGGCATGGTAAAAGAGAAATTTTGAATATTAGCAGCAATCAAGTTTCAAGCCTAACCAAAAAAAAGGCACATTTTCCATTATCTCTTTAAGAGAAGCATCAAAGAAACAGCCTTTGTTCTTAGAAAAATTTGAGCATCTAATAATCTGCAAACAATAAAACTAAGTTGTTGTTGCTTTTGTTCAAAAGCAGTCCATTTGCAAAGTGAGTTTAGGTTAAAACCCTAGAAATGCTTAATTCTAGACTGACATCCCCAGACCAATTTTTATGCAAATTAATTAAAGCAAGAGCTTTAGCTTGAGCCAAACTTAATTACCAGGCCTTCAAGAAACAATCATGTGATCTATTTCTAAAGCATAATGAATGGATTTTTGGATTATCTGTTCTAATGGTCCCCTCCCATTAGTATGGATGATTGAGTTCTCTGTATGAAAAATATATACATAAACTGTGGGATCCTTTGTGCTCTTTTGTTTCCTCTACCAGGAGGGATTAGGTCAGAGGACTGTAGGGGGAATTCAAGCAGACAGAATATAGAGAGGCAAACATAAAGCTTGCCCCCGTGGGGCCAAGAAAGCAAGATGGAATGTGAGAGCACAGAGGAGAGAGGCAGGTGGACTGGAGAGCCCCAGCATCATCAATACCCAGCGGGCGACTGGGTGCAGGCAAAGAGCTCACACATACCTTGTCTTTAATGTGCCAAATCTTGTCTTGGCTTGGGAATGAACAAACATGATCATTCTTGAATTTCAAAAATGAGCACTTCATTTCTTCCCTCAGTTTTTACTAACTTCATTTTAGAAAAAGGGAAAAGAGGAAAATATATGTATTTCTATTTTGAGTAATGATTGATGAAATGCATAAAGGACACAGGTGAAAACAGATCAGAAATAGAGACAAGTGAAGAGGGCAGGGGAGAGAACTGTTGCCCAAAAAGCTCTGAAATGGCCTGTCATCTTCAAAGTGAAGTGTCAGGCCTCACAGTCCCCAAATCCCTGGTATTCATCAACAGCCTCAGATTACCACTTCAGGCAGTCCCACCTTATCAGCAATGCCCCAGGCCCTGTTGAATTGTGATCTTCTCACTCCTGATTGAATCCTTCTGCAAATTTGTCAAAAGCTGCATAGGGACAGTCAGGAATGCGGACTGTGTCTACTCCCTGATTGCCCTACTCTTTCCCTTCATTGTACAGACAAAGCCAAATCACGAATAATGAGTTAAAGATTGCAGCTAGGACCTTGGTGTAATGATTAGATGTGATAGTCACTTCCCCATATTAGCAATGATAGACAGCATCATTCAATAAATAGTGGAAGTTCCCTCTTAATATCAGCCACCCATAAACAAACATGGATGTGCCTGGACACTTCACCAAGAGATATAGGAACCTAGGAGATATTCTAGTGGCACATTCTAACTGCTCCCCCCCCCACCCCCCCACCAAAGATGATGAACTTGAGGGAGAAGAAAAGAATATTTTTGCAAATGGGAAAGAATGCTAAATGGGTACAAAGGCAAGAAGAATAATGATGAATATTAGGTTTAGGGAGAATGCTAGTTGATTTTGCGAAAGACACAAAAGTAGATAGTCAAGTTACTTAACCAGCTAGTTTTCTAGAGTTCAAGAATGGGGACTGAGAAAAAGAAATTTGATTTGGCTACATGCACACCACACACACACACACATACACACAATTTCATCACAAATGCATGTACACACACAAACAGAGACAAAAGAAAATTTAGCCAGAAATGTTTCTTCTATGATATCACTGAGGGCTTTTTTCTCTACCTTTAAAGCTTTCTCATCATAATTATTAAATTATAAAATGTTCAATTCTTATAAAATATAAAATATATGATAGCAAAATAAAAATTCTGTAACTTAAAATCCTGCCTACCATTCAAAGGTAATCAATGTTGAAATCTGAGATAACAGCCTTCCAGTTTTTTGTCTGCACTGATATAAATATGAAGAAAGGCACCTGTGTGTGATTTAAAAAATCAAATCGTTTCTATTTTAAACCTCATAATATATTTTCTGTCCTGTTTATTATCATTTCTCATTCCCTTTTGCTCACTATCTCTGCTTCCTTGGTGTACTTTCATTCGAGAGTTTGATATCTAAACATCAGTTTGTTTATCTATAGGGTTTTTCTCTTCTATAACATCAACTATAGATATTAATACTGTCACTACACTTTTAGGTTTATAGATTTTTTTTCTTTTTTTCTCACTCAGTTTCCTGTTCATCAGTTCATCTTTTCATTTCCTCGTTCATTATTCCTCATAGTGCCAACAACAAATACATTTTCTGTAGTTTTTGTAGTTTTTATAAAAGCAGTTTTCCTTAACATAATTCTCTTATGTTTCAATTTTTAAATACCCTTTTTGGATAACTGGAAATAGCCATCATGGTAAAATGTTTCTCAGGAGAAAAACTGAAAATATGCCCTTTATTTTTGTGTGTGTGTGTGTGATTCATATTAGTATCTTTCCTTTCATCCAGCCATTTTGATGTCTAACTAGTATTAATTTAGAGAAAATCTGGAATTCAAAAAGTGTGGCTCAATTTTTTTTTTAATCAGAAAAAATTAGGTTGGTGTCCTTGCCTCTCATTTCTTGAGGTTGATTTTAGAATTTTACATTTATCCTTATTAAGATTCATATTATTTCACTTAGTGTATTGTTTCAATTTTGATTTTGTTGTCAAATGTATTATTCATTCCTCTTAGTTCTCTGTCATGCCATAATCTTCTAGAAGTGGTTTTGTCAAAAAGTTGGAACCCTGTATTACATCTTCTTAGAAAGTGCTCATTCAATATTTAATGCCTGTGATATGAAACTATCTACTTTTGAGGACAGCACTCTATCTTATTTAAAATCTACTCCTAATACCTGACATAGTTAGCATTTAATGAGACTCCATACGTGGTTGACTTTATTAGCTTTACCTCACTGTGACCAAAATACCTAACATAACCAAAATTTATTTCCTACTATTCATCAGTTTCACATCTGGGTTCATGCTCAAGTGAAATGAATACATAGTACAACAAAGGACCTGTACAAATGCTTTTTAGCAGTGTTATTCATAATAGTCCCAAACCAAAAAACAGTTCTTACATATAGCATAGTACATTCAGACAAGTAGAATAATACATATCAATGAAAAATAATGACCATTTTAAACATGCAGCAGCTAAAATTAATTTCACAGACCAGACAACAGGTCTTGCAAAAATAAGACACAAAATAGCATTTTTTATGTTTATATGAAAAACAACAACAACATAATAATAATAAAACTGTTGCTTGTTGTGGGGCATCAATAGGAGGAAGCCACAGGTGCTAGAAATGTTCTTCCTCTGCGTGGTACTTACTCATAAAGACTAAGTGTGTGTTTATGTAAGGAGTCATTAAGCTGTATACTTAACAATTTGTGTATTTTACTATATGCAAGGTAGACCTTACTTTACAAACTCAAATACAAAAAGATATTTTCCAGTCTAAACAAAAAAAGAGATATTTGTGGTGAGATATACCTAGTAATAGATTTTGAAAGCAGAATGTGGATCACAATATTTACCTTACCAGGACAATGTGATGATTAAGGATAATAGATGTGAAGCATCTAGACAAAGTCTGGTATTTTTTATGAGATCATTAACTGGCAGATACACTTATATCCCATAGACCAGTGCTTCTCAAGCTTTAGCATGCACACAAATCTACGGAGATCTCATAAAAATGTCGGCTCTGATTCTGCAGGTCTGGAGTGAGGCCTGAAATGCTGCATTTTTTAAAAAACCTTCCACATCATTCCATTTCCACTTTCCCACTGACCGTAATTTGAGTAGCAATGGAAGGAATGGGGAATTTTCAGCAGGGGAAAGATCTTGATCAAATTTATGTTTTAAAAGACCATCCTGCTATTTATTGATGCACAAAATCGATTATAAGAGAATAAGATGAAAGATCCAAGAGACACACGCTGTACCTCTGGTGAGGAAAAGGAGAAGAGGAATGTAGTATGGGAAAAGAAACATCTGCAGAATCATCAGTACTTGGGATTTCATTGAACTTTAGCTAGGAGTAATGAAAGACAGTTATTAAAGACAGCTTGAGGTTGTATCTTCAATGATCAGACATGTAAATATGCTTTAGTTCTGATTATTTTATCAGATCCTTTTGATAACAATTGAGCTCAGGAGGAATGGATGTCATAAAAAAAGACCTTTTTTTTTTTTTTCCTATCAGCGTCACATTAAGAGAGAATGGATCAAGGGAAAGTAATACAGAGGGTAGTTTAATGACAGTTGTATCAAATGGGAAGATGAAGGATGAGGGACTGTATATATCAGCATTATTACAGTACCAAGTGAGCCCCAAAGTGTCATTAGACAACAAGGGTGTGTTGCATTTATGCCTGGCCCTGTTTGTCTTTGCTCTAAATGATTTTATTCCAGGATCTAGACCTGATAGAGCATGCTTTGATAGGAGCAAAAGGGCTGGAGGAAACATGCAATGGAGCTTAAGCTTCTGCTTGGATGTAGTGTACATTACATGTCTCCCAGTGGCATTTTGTAGACCAAGTCACATGAACAGGCCTGAAGTCTATGGGGGTGGCAGCAGCATATACTTCACCCAAAGAGGCCTATACAGGTCACATGGTAACAGTTAGGAAAATATAATCCTCTTACAGGAAGAAGTAGGGACAAGTTGAAACAATAATGCTGCCTATCCCAGGGATGTACCCAAGCAAACAACCCAAGCCTCTCTGTGTGTCCCTTTTGTTCCTGTAACTCATCTTAGCTCTGGAATTTTTTTTTTTTATTCAATAGTTAAATACCCTCAATGCAAAATATTTCATTAGCATGAGGCAAAATAGACACATTTCTATTTCCTCTGTTAATGAGCATTTAAATGTTTAAAACGCTCAAGGGGAGGGGAAGGAGAGTAGCCAGAGGGAGGGGAAGAAAAGCCAATACTGGATAATCAGCCTTGAAGTAATCAAGAGTTGACTGAATTCTCTCCTGACCTTTCCTATATCTAATAGGCGACTTCAGAGAAAAGTTGAGCTGTTATATGATTTATTCCTGCGTGCTCCCATTACCCAAGTTTTTAATGCTCTGTTGATTAAAAAAAAATAAAATGAAATTGCAAGTGGCATTTTGATTTTTTGGAATCCTCAATAGCGAAAATATTTATTTCTTAAAAGGTGGTTAAATGTATGAGCTAAATAATAATTACAACAACCAAAGAGGAGACTTGTGGGCCCAAATTATCTCACAAAAAATTGATATAAACTTGATCATTTGAAAAATGATTATTGTTGCCCCTTGTTTCAGTTCAAAACTGTTCTGTATCTCTCCATGCATGATTGAAGCATTTTCAAACCAGGGATAAAGCTATGGTCATGCATATCACATTTCTTTTATTTTTCAATCACTATTCTTAACAGGAGAAGAGAACGATTCAACAAAGAATGAAACGAAAATTGAGACAGAGTCCCAGAGCTCATATATGGAAACCGAAGGTACTGAAAACAGAATATATTGTTATCAGAGAATGAGATGAAGCTGTGAACCATGACATCTATATATAAAGTGTGTGTGAGTGGCGTTCATGTGTGTGTGAGGCAAGAGTCCTGGAGGTGACAAACAACAGTTTACTGCTTTTTGAGCCTCCTGAAACTTGGAGGAATGAAGAAGAACTTTAAACATTCTATGCTGTACTCCCTGTGTTTTGTCAATGATGCCAACTGCAACATCCCTGAGTCTCCATTGGCCTCTTTCTATTTAGAGCTTTCATCAAACCCAGAAGATACGATGATTGTGGAGCAGCCAGAAGTGATTCCACTGACAGATGACCAAGAAGAAAAGGAAGGTGGAAAAGGTAGGACCGCTCTTAAATGAACCCATCAAGAGAGCTTCCTTGTATTCCTACCCAGAACTCAACTGTCAAAGTTATCCTCATGCAATCGCAGTCTGTAAAGGGGGAAAAGGAACATTCTTTTAACCTTGAACCTGCCTTTGAAACTAGAGTAAAATTTAGATACTTATAACATCTTTTTTGGTTTTCCCCTTTTCAAACAGAATGAAGATGCTTTTGTTATTCATTGAGGTTCAAGTTAAGTTTTTAAAACTCTAGTATTGAGAAGATCTGTAAGAAATCAAAATTACACACTACCGGGAAAATTCCTAGAAAATCTGATGGCTTTAAAAAAATAAATTAACCTTTTGTATTGATTTCATTCTGTCTTCCTTTGCATGGTAGTGATTAAAGAAGCAATTTATGTAAAATACACTCATCATCACATGAACCTTCCAATTTGCAAGCTTCTCCTGATAATCTTGGGATACAATAATATTGAATACTGTTTTTAAAAATGAGTGAGGTTATAATGATTTCTAAGGATTAATGAGGAATGAACAATTTGAAAATATTAAAGTAATATTTAGGGCAATAAGCCAATATATTAGAGTGAAGATAGAAATCTTTTATAAAAATCCTTTTAAAAACTATTATCAAAAAGTTTTGTATTTATTTAGGAACTTGAAGAATGCAATTTTTTAAGAATAAAGCAATCTCTTTAAAAAGAACTCATGAAATAATTTGTCTGGTGCACTATCTCATAAATCATACTGTTCTTAAATATGTATTTGGAAAGCAGTTGCAAGGTGATAACTTGATAGACCTTGTTTATAGAACAGTGTGATCAATTTTGCTTCCAAATTAAAACACAGACATGATCTCAATTGTAAAATCAGGTCAATAGCAACTACAGCTTCCAAATTATGAACAATTCTTGGCAGGGGCATTGATACAGTTTAATTGCTAAACTAACTTAGTAATTGTGACACTTTTCAAAAATTTTTCACTGTATTTGTATCACAATATTCTTCCACATCTATATCTCTATGAACGTTTTCTCTATTGCAAATCCTAGTGCAGCCTTATGCCACCATGTTCCTGGCAGGCCAAGTGAATGGTACATTTGAAGTATTTATGTCTGACAATGATGAAAGAAATTTGATGCAACCTTTACTCAGATTCAGGTACATGATATATAGTTTCCTTTGATTCTAATCCTAAAATGAAAACACACAATGTGTGCCCATTTACTTAACTTTTCATTGCAGAAATTATTTGCTTTGTATATTGTGCCTGAAGAAATGCAAATGAGTTAAAGAACATCAAACAATGGGTACATTTTCCTCCTTTTATCTTGACCTGTAAATGGAAAAGCTCACATTTACAGTTCCCTAGCAGGGAACATTTCTCCAATTACTGAAAAGTTAAATACCTGCTTTTCCTCTCCTCCTTATAGGTATGCCAGTCCTCTTCTGTATATGGTGGAATGGCAGGTCAAAATCTGCTACGTGTTTGTAGTGACCTTAAACTTGAATTTCTTTATCAAAATGTGACTTTTTACTCTAAAAGAGCAATACCAGTTGGCTTATGTTAACCATGTTTTCCTTTTCTGTCTTTATCATATTTATCTTGGCCCAGCTTTGAATATTTCTGCAACTTCAATTATTTCAAATTGAAATAACCTTAAATGTATCACCTCTGTCATCTTATACTTTGCATCAAAGTAAGAATTGAGAGTTATTTTGTTGTATTTAAGAAAAGTACTTGCCTTGTTCCCTTTTCTGCTACTAATAATATACCACAGACTGGTTAAGTTATAAAGAAAAGAGGTTTATCTTGTTGGGTGTTTCTAGAGGTACAACATCAGGGGCCCCCATCTAGTCATGGCCTTCTTGCTCGTAGAGCTTTGGGGTGGCACAGGACATCACATGGCAAGAGACAGAGAGCATGCAGGTATATGTGTGTGTATTTTGAATAGAGCTACAGGATTCGATTATGAGGGCTCAACCCTAACAACCTTATATGATCTTAATCACTTCCCAAGGTCCTCACATCTAAACTCCATGGTCCAATTAAACTTCCACCCATTTAATGCCTCACAATGGAGATTAAATGTCTGTATAGGAAGCCACATGGGATATTCAAAGCATATCCAAACCATAGCAGTACCCAAAGGAAATGAGGACAGAGTAGATTCATGGTGCCCTATAGTAGTTCTTCTACCAATGACAAGTGAGGCGACCTTAAGTCAGTTATTTCACTTAATTTCTTTCAAGTTCCTCATCTGTGAGATGGTGATGACAAAAGCAGCTGTCACATATTATTGTGATGACATTTCAAATAGTAACATGTAAAACAGTTATAACAATACCTGGCACAGAGGAAGCATTCCATAGTATTTATTATTTAACATAATTTGATAGAACGATGACAAAGTCAAAAGAATCTACATGCAAATTTCCCAAGTTTATTCATTCATTGTTCTTAAGTATTTTGAATCCATAAAAACTTCACATAGTCTACATCATCCTTCAGCAACAAATGGTCCTTCACTTTTGATTGACAGTACCATCTTATGAAGGAAGTTTTGATATGGCTATAAACCTACATTATTACCTATTTTATTTAATACAGATAGAGCAAATAATGGAAGGTGAAGTTTGAGGCAATTTTTTCATTTATAAATTTCTCCTTGTCAAGATCTCAATCTCTTCTGTTTAAGAAATGATAATAAAACCATAATTTCTATTTGCAATGATGTCATTGAGCTATTAGTGAATTTGCAAAAGAAGCATAGTAAATAAATTCAAAGAAATCAAATTTATTTTGCTTTCTTTTGACTCATATAAAGTCTTTTTCAAAAACATTTTGAGGATATAGCCCCAGGTTCTGTGTATATTTGCAAAGTAGTCTCCTAATGGAAAGTTGCACAAATGTATTAAGAATTATCTATGAACAAAAAAATGAGTATTCTATTACATTTGTAGAAATATTTTTATAGCTCTAAAACTATTGGTTCTCCTTTAATATGAGAATCTTTCTAAGGAGAAAGAAAGTGGTTTCTTTAAAAAAAAATTCCATACCAGGAAAAATGTGTAACTTCTTTCTCTGATTTTGCAGCATTTTATAAGATTAGAAAATGTAGATAATCTTCAGGACACATCTTCTATGGCTCCCAGGTGTAGGAGCACAGATGTTGCAACATTAAGTTTTGAAGTTAGCTCTACCAAAATATGGATTTTAAAAAGAAGGAAAAATATTCAGCAGAAGTTCACGCTGATAAAATTACACAATAGCATAATGGACATGTCCCTGGGAGACCTAAAATACAAAAATTTCAACTGGCATAAAGCGAAGTTTCACATATGGTAGCTTTTCTCATAGAGCCACATCGCCTCTTCCTAAATGAGTCCAGTTTTATGCTTCCCAGCAGGATCTGCAATACATATAAATCCAGTAGAATAACATCTTTTAGGTTAATAACCAAATAGGAAAGAATTTCGGGAGATCTTCTCTAAAAGGAGTCTCATATTGTAGTATAAGATCTATATATATAGTTAGCATTCAAATGTTTTTCATGAGATTTTTATTTCTAGTTGAATTTAGAAATTTTTGACATGGAATCTCAACTGTACCGACATTGCATTATTATTATACAGCAAAATTTTCATTTATTGGGAATTTGGGGCTTTTACTCCACCTGTTACATGTAATGCACATATTCATTCCCAATTATTTTTTGTATATCAGTAAGCATAATACAGAATGACAGTATTTTATCTGTTTACCTAAGGCTGACCAAAATGTTGACGGAGGTTTAAGATATATTATGATCTAAGGTTTTCTTGGCAATAGATGGATCTAGACAGGCATATAAGCAAAAAGTTAAGTGCAAGCCAATGACAAGTATATTATCGTGTCATTAGGCTTATGTTTTGGCAATTTACCAGCATGACCATGGGACAAAGAGCCATGGCTTTTATCCCTGGTTGTGTGATTGCTGGCAATTCTTTAACCTCTAAGAATCCATGTATTTAGTGTAGTTATGAGAGGCATAAACCAGGCAGTTATGATATTCTCCAATTTTGTTAAGTTTGCTCAAAATGGCAATTCTGAAGAGTCACATTCTTCATGAAACAAAAATGATGACATGGAAGCCAAGGGTTATTAATACACTAAGAGCTGAAGTCTTGTTTTTTTTCCAGTTTTATTTATGTTATTCTATAAAGTGCAGAGGTCCCTTAGACCAGGCAAAAAGGTAACCAGATTAACCATAGTTTATTTTTTATAACTATATTTTATATAGGAATTATTTACTCATCATTAGTTTGCTATTTATCCAATGAAGGTACTTAAAGGGGGACATGCCTTTGAGCTTAAATTAGGTTTACACACAAAACCTGGAACCAGACTAGATTTCCATCATCATCTTCTTTAGTTCACATGGGAGACATCTTTCCTCATAACTCCTCTGGCTACTGTTTCATTTTTCCGTGAATTCATGGTACATGATCCTCTTCCTCTTCTCTTACCAATCAAATCTGTTAGAGAATGTATCTTGTCTACAAAGCACCACTGTACAGTCCTAGGTGTTTTCCATTATTGATGGGATTCCTACATCGCTGACAAAGCTTTGAAAAGCAGCCTCTGTGCAACAACATAGCCATATATAGGATCAATAATATTTGGGCTTTCATATATAGCCTGTGTTCACTGCTACAGAGAATCATAGTGTTTAGCCATATGTTCGATTCATGCAAAACATTGTACAAATTTGAATAATAAACTCTGCTCAGAACTGGGCTTGATTTCCATCACCATCTTGCATCTTGAGTAATAAATTAACTTACCAGAACTTTCCATCTTCAGAAAATCTTAGTATCACCCATCTTTCTAAAGGAAATCAATTTTAGTAATACTGCATTTTTCACATTAGCAGCACTATTATTTAGTTTCCCAGGGCAGTTTCCTTTTCAAATGATTTTTTTCTGGCCTTCTTTCCTAATCATATTTTGTAGCTGGAATTTGTCAACAAAGATTTGTTTTAAGGTGTAAGTTAAATCAAAAAGGCTGGGCCCTGTTTGTGCTTTATGAATATTTAAAAGTGTTTAATGAAATTCCCTGTATTGGTTAAATACACTGAACATAAAAATTACTAAATTTTAAGCTAAAATGTTTAAATTTTCTACATATCTTATATGTATGTAATATAAGTAGATATAGAACCAATTTACTCAAATTACACTGTATAAAGTAAGAACTAAGTATAGATACAATGTTTAAATTATTTCAACATGATTTTTAGATTTATTTATTTATTTATTTATTGTAGTAGCACTAGGGGTTCTGGATTGAACTCAGGAGCACTCTACTATTGAGTTACATCCTTAGCCGCGTGCCCAACCCCTGCCTTCTTTTTTTTTTTTTCTTAATTTTGAGACAGTGTCTCACTGAATTGCCCAGGCTGTACTTGAACTTGCAATCTTGTGTCAGCCTCCAGTTATCTGGGATTATAGGCATGTGCCATAGTGCCTGGATAAATTTATTTTGGGAATATTAATCTTCTTTCTGTTTCACCCTCAAACAAATATGTAACTGACCTATAAATTAACAGAAGAATGCAAAGTCTATTCACTGCTATAATAATGCTGATTCACATAAGAAGTATATTATATACATATATATGTATAAGCATATATAAATTTAGACTGCATGAATAAAGTTCACTTGTAGCTACCTCACAAGAAAGTTATTCAGCCCCCTTGAATTTGTCCAAATCCTCCAGCTTGCTCTGAGCATCTTTTAAGATCAAGAAAAGATATTGCCCTGAATCTCCATCTTACTTGTTAGAAGGAATCAACAGTCCCCTTTGATATCCTGAGAATTCTGTGGCATGAGGACCGTTTCTTCCAATCCTGAGCTCCAGGTTCCAGCCTCTGGTGACTTCCCACTTTGGGCCTTTGCATTTCGTAAGAGTCTCTAGTCCTCATTTTGCCTCCAACTCAGATAATCCCACCCACTTGGACACCTCACATCCCTCCGGAAGTACCACACACTCAAAGATGTGTGTGAACTTAAGTGAATGTTAAAATCAACGGTTGTGATTATTAGTCCATCCCCATCTGGAGACTTTTCAGAGATTATCTCTTCTAATAACTCTAGTATCTAGCTACATCCTGAATCTTCTCTTATTTGATTTCCTCCCCTCTCTAACCTCCCCATCCTCAGTTTCATTTCCAGTTAAACTTCATCTCATGTCTAGATCAGTCTGGTCATGTCTTGAAGTATATGATTTTTACAATCATGTGGCTTATCAAAGTAATTTACAAAAGCCAAAATTCCCTTAATGTGGAATTCTGACTTCAAATGCTGAACATCTTTTTCCCTCTCTGAAACACTAAAATTCTGCAACTCTGTCCACAAATTACCTGAATTCTTATCGAAACTAATGAAAAGAATAACGTTTATTTACATCCAAACATAATTTTGTTTTATATATACTACATTTCACATCCTAGAATTTAAAATTAACTTCCTCTAAAGTAGTCAGTATCACTATTAATATTTGGTGACTTGTTCATTATATTTAGTTTAGTCCCTCTGACATTATAAAATGCTAAATTGTAATTTTCAGAGAGATAAAATCATGACTGCCATACAAATATAAAACAAATATATGTAAAAGATTTTATTTAAATCATTCATTAGTGAGGAAACCAGGAAGATATTAAAATCAATTCAAAATAATATTTGACATATGTATATATGTAACCCATATATATATATATATATATATATATATATATATATATATAAAATTAACTATTTACTTGTGGATATACACATGGATTATGGATATATACCTAGTACATATTTAATTAGGAATTCTGAATATATGGATATATACCCAGTACATAGTCAATTAGGAATTCTGAATATATCCATTCAAACACTCACAATTCAGGAGCACCAAAATTTACATAACTGACTTTTATCACTTATGACAATAAAATGTATCCTTTCTTTCCACCAGACAAAATTCATCTTCATTGTTCTGAACAAATCTCATTTTCTTTATCACAAGTTTTCTGCAAGTTAACTTCTACCTCTATAGATGTGTGAGACAGTCTAGTGAATAGAAAGGAATAATATACTCTTGTAGAATCAGATGATTCCAGATAGAAAGATGGACAATACCCAGCATTCCATTGAAATGACACCCAGGGATGTCTTTTTTCCATTGTCAAATCTTAGACAATTTTTCTTAACAGTACACTGAAGGTAAAATTGACGTTTTTACCCTTTTACCCATCTCACTGTATTCATTGTTAACTATTTGACACATTTAACAGGCTATGTTAAAATACTAAGATAATATTGGGGTAGGGTAGGAGACATCAATTATACCTGAGATTATAGCTTACTTGCTTTCTATCATTTTGTGCAAGTAACTGCTATCCTATATATACTGTAAGCTATGCTATATACACTTTGCTGTACCCATACACATACCACACACTGTTATACTATACACATATTGGAGATGTAGATGCACTTCTATGATGCATCAATTGTAAGATGGACCGTTGTTTATGAATTAAGACTTTTTTAAAAATCTCAGTAATTGAAGTAGAACCATCATTCTACTGTCTCTATGACTTTGAAATTTTTAGATTGAACTCATGAAATTATACTATTTGTCTTCCTCTGTTTGCCTTATTTCACTCAGCAATATACCCTCAAGATGTATCCATCTTGTCCCAAATAGCAGGATTTCCTTCTTTGTTATAGCTTAATGACATGCTGTATTTGTGTGTTCTATAATGTTCTATTATATATTATATCTTCTCCATTTATTCATCCACTGATAGACATGTGGATTGTTTCCATGTCTTGGCTATTATGAATGATGCTGCAGTGAACATGAAGTGCAGCTGTTGAGCTACACATGGATGTGTAAATATGTTTATTTGTACACTACAAGTGAGACTTACATTTTATTGCAAACTAGAGATCCTAATAATAACTATTTGTAGTGAAAGACCATTTAAGGAACAGAACTGACAAATGCACTTCTAATCTATAGCATAAGTGGACTAGGCAGGTAGAGATTGGAGTAATATGGATCTGTAAATATGTTTATTTGTACATGCCCAGAAGTGGGATTGCTGGATCATAGGGTAACTAGTTTTAATTTTTTTAAGGAAACTCCATGCTGTTTTCCATAATGGTTGTACTAATTTACTTTCCTACTTACACTGTATAAAGAGTCCCTTCTCTTCACATTAATACTTGTTAGCTCATGTCATCTTGATAATAGCTATTCATAATAACTGTAATGTCATATCTCAATGTGGATTTGACTTGATGATTGGTGATATTGAATACTTCATCATGTACTTCTGGGCTATTTGTATGTCTCCTTTGGAGGAATGTCATTTCAGATTCCTTGCCCACTTTTAAACCAGATAATTTATTTCACTGCTATTTAGTTGAATAAATTCCTTGTGTGTTTTTTTCTTTAAAAAAGAATTTTTATTTTTGTTGTTCTTTTCTATTGTTTCTCTATTCTCTTTATATTTCATTAGAGATTAATGATCTCTCCTCCAATCTTTATTTCTTTTTTTTCTACCATTGAAATTGGTTTGTTCTTCTTTTCTAGTTCCTTGAGGTATAGTTAAGTTGTTTAATATCTCTCTCTTTTTTGTTTTCAGAATGTAGGTCTTTATGACCTTACATTTCCCTCTTTATACCACCTTTGCTATATCCTGTGAGTTTTGATATGTTATGAGTTTTGTGTTTGTGACTCAAGATTTTTTTATTTCTTTTTTTTAATCTTTTTCTTTGACCTATTTGGTTGCCCAGGGGCATTTGTTTAATTTCCACTTATTTTGTGAATTTTCCAAAAGTCTTCCCATTATTGATTTCTAGTTTCATAGCATTATGATCAGAAAAGGTATGAGGAGAATGTGCACTCCACTGCTATGGGATGAAATGTTCTGTATGTCAGTCACATCAACTTGGTCCACAGTGTTTGTTCAAACCCACAATCTCCCCATTGACTTTCTTTCTGAATGTTCTAGCCATCGCCATCGTTGACAGTGGGGTATTAATGTTCTCTATTGTTAGCATATTGTTTGTTTTACCTTTCAGTTCTGTTAGTACTTATTTTTACATATTTAGATGCTCTGATGTTTGGTACAGAACTGGTAAATATCATACAAGACAATTAAAAATTTACCATTGTTATATCTTTTTGATTAATTGATCCCTTTACAATTATATAATGACCTCCTTTTGTTGCATGACTATTTTTTAAAGTCATTTTGCTAACATATAGCCACCCTTGCTCTCTTTTGACAACTCAAGCTGTCAACAGAAGCCAGAGTGGTGTTCTCAAAGCAGAAGTACATAGGAGCCCAAAGCTGGGGTGGGACCATGCAAGGACTTCCTGTATCCCAAGGATTGTGGACCTGGAGTCTTGCTGGCAGCTCAATGACAGTCATATGGTTTCATCATCAATTCTTGTGTTTTTCATGTTAAATCACAGACTCTAGTCAGTAAGGACCATAAAACATTACATTTACTGCACTTTCCTGGCCTTTGGTATAGGAGGACTCATATGTAATTACATGAAATTCAAATTTCAGGGCCCATAAATTAAGTTTTATGAGAACATGCAAAGCCTAAAACATTTACTACCTGTATCTTTACAGAAAAATGTTGCTGAGCCCCTATTTATAACATCGAATGTAGCCCAGATTCCCCTGAATCTAAACTCCCTCATTTTGATTCAAGAGCTCCCAAATTTTGAAGTCTTTAGCAACACACACAGACACATATGCATGAACTTGAGATGTTTCCCTTGAAAGACAGATTTATTCTACAACATTATGCCCTTCTGTAGGCACACTCAGTTTGCAGAGCTCCCTAAACTGAAAGATTGGAAGAAAATATCTTCCTCTAATGTCAGCCTCTGTGAAAAGGGTTCCAAAGCAACCTGTCTTGGGTCTCAAACTTTCCGGGCCATAAGTAGAATCAGGAAACCCCTACAACTCAGAAGCTTGCTCTCTTACTTTGACTAGGCTTTATCATCTTGCCAGTCTAATTTCACTTGGCTCTTTTTCTCTTAAAAATAAAGTTTTAAGTTTTCTTTGAACACATTTTCTTTTCTTTGGCCACTCTACATAAAAGGGAGTTAATTCCATCTACTTCCCAGTTATCTGATCTTGGCTTTTTTTTTTTTTTTAAGCATACTACAAGTGAGACTTACATTTTATTACAAACTAGAGATCATAATAATAACTATTTGTAGTGAAAGACCATTTAAGGGACATAATTAATAAAGGTACTTCTAATCTATAACATAAGTGGGGTAGGAAGGTAGAGATTGAAATAATATGGATGTATAAATATGTTTATTTGTACATTTTTGTAAAGACCAAAATATTGTACATGTATATAGTTTGAAAAAAAAATAACCTTAAATGCAGATATTGGCTCGAGTAGAAGCTCAACATTTATTTAAATAAAATAAAACTACTTTATTTAAAGTAAATAAATAGCCACAAAACTATTATATCAGCTGGGCATGGTGGCACATGCCTGTAATCCCAGCAGCTTTGGGAGGCTGAGACAGGAGGATCACAAGTTCAAAGCTAGCCTCAGCAATGGCAAGGCAATAAGCAACTCAGTGAGGCCCTGTCTCTAGATAAAATACAAAATAGGACTGGGGATGTGGCTCAGTGGTTGAGTGCTCCTGAATTCAAACCCTAGTACCAAAAAAAAAAATACTGTTAGGTCATATGTTTTGGCTGAGATATTTATTGCATGTGGATTTAGGTTTGACCATTTCACTTGACTCATCAGATGCAAGACCTTCCAAAGTACTTATTATGTATAGCAAAGGTATAACGCATTCTGATTTGGATTTCAAGTATAAATGCTCCTTTTCTCTCTGCTCTAGAAGGAAACTCAATTTCTTTTCATTACTCTTTATACATCAGGTGCCTTCATTTCAGCACAGTATGTAAAGAGCAGGTGGTATAGGGAGTACTTTGAATGTTAATTATTTTTTTCATTTATTTCACTGTGAGGATTTACCTTTCAATTTGTTTTTATAATCAAGATGGAAACAATTAAGGAACTTGCTGCTCGAATGTTTCACTACATTTATTTTATGACATCTGCTGCAATGATCTAAAAAAAAGGAAAGAGGAATGTAAGCATTTTAACAATAGCAAAAGGTCTGGGTTGATTATATGTGATTGCTTTATTTCATTGTTAATCTTCAAGGGAAATTCTGAGATCTATCAGTCATGTTTCTAACCCATAAATATCTTATTGTTAGAACTTACACTTTTAATATTAAAAGCACTTCAGTTCATTTCTCAGAGATATTATCATAGAGTATTTGCCTTGGTTTTAATTGAAACTATTTTTTAAAAACTGCAGAGAAATAGGAAAGAAAGGGGGGAAAACAGATGTTTCAACCTCTGCCCCTTTTATTTGACAATGCTGGGAGTTGAACCCAAGGCCTCATAGATAGGTCTTTTTAAAGACATATCAAAGGAGAATGTTTTTTTCTGAATTATCATATTTAGTTCCTTAAATATTAGTAGAAATTCACTTCACCTGTTCTTCATGTTTCATACACTTATAATCATAGCACATAAATATTCAGGATTATGATTTACTTTGTTCATAATATATTAAGTTAGAACCTATAATATTGAGGTAAGAGTATTTTTAAAAAATTAATATAGTCAATATTTTTCATTGTGTTACCTTAGTCTTGTCTTTCCCATTATAAAATATTATAGAAAACTTTATGCAATCAGAAAATATAACTTGCATGAAATCTAATTTTTATCAGGATAAAAACTAGACTGAATATATAATATAAAATTTGTGTCTCTTGAGCATATGAATATGTATATTTTATATCACCAAACCCTTTAAGAGATAATCAATAAGTAAACCTTCAGTTACCTCTGACAACACAGGAAGATATCAAGAAGATATCTTATTATTTTATCATAAATGATAAATAAAAATTTCAGTCCAGACATCAAATATGGGATTGAAGTTTACCATTGTTTTCTAATTATCTAAAGTAGGCCAAATAATAATTCTCCAAAGGTATTAACATCCTAATTCTTGGAACCTGTGAATATAGTACATGTTGTGTTTGCAGATATGATTAAATTAGGGCTCTTGAGAGAACTCTGAAGTGTCCAGGTGTGCCCAATGTAATCACACGTGTATCTGTAAGAGAGAGAGGAAAGAAAAGCAGGAAGGTCAGACAGGGAAGGAGGAGTATTGATGGAAGCAGAGGGAGAGAGAGATTGATATTTGAAAATGCTATGCTGCTAGCTTTGAAGTTGGAAGATTGGAGCCATGCGACAAGGAATCCAGGTGGCTTCTAGATACTGGAACAAGTAAGGAAATGGATTCTTCTCTAGAGTATCAAGATGAAAGGCAGCTCAGCCAACATCTAGATTTGTGCCCACCAAGACCCATTTCAGACTTCTGGCCTCTAAAACTGAAAGATAAGTTTGTGTTATGTTAAGCCACTAAATCTATGTTAATTTACAGCAGCAAAAAGAAACATATATTAATTACCTCTCCCTGTGGTTTCTCCTGGATAAAAATCCAGACTTGTTTCAATAGGTTCCTGAGGGGGACGGGGGAAGAGACCCCAATCTTTCTACGTTTTACTTGGGAATTACTATAAAATCAGCCTTTCTAGAATGCATCCTAAATTAGTCAATGTTTTTGCTGTGATATCCCTTTGTAATGTCACTCTCTTTTGGTTACACAATTAGAATTTAGCTCCAGTTAAACTTATTTACTGTGACCATAGTAAAAGCTGTTCGAATTCTTATACATCTAGGAGGTGAGAAGAATAGAAAAGTTATTATGGAAATAAAGAAAGGGAGGAGAAATTAAATGATAGGAAGAAAGGAGAGCAGGAGAAAGATGGAAAGAAAACTGGTTTCGATTTTCTGGTCTGGAACAAATAATAAAACATCAAACCAATACTTTTGAAAATGGAGAAGATATAAATTTATACCTAGCAAACTTTCCAAATTTGGCTCTCCCTGACTGTAATATCACAAAATGGGAGTAGGGATGTTGATCCTAAGAGCTTTCTAGTCGTTATGGCTAAACTAACCACAAACGGTACAATGTTTTCAAACATAAGTCTGCACAAGAGTTTAGTGTTTAAAATACAGATTCCTGTGTGCCATCCCCAGAGATACAGTTGGTTTTGGTGGGTTTGGGAATATGTTCTAAAAAGTGCCAGGCTGATGGCGAAGCTACTGTTGTTGACCATGTTTGGAACAACACCACCACTCCTAGTATTTTGCACCTAAATTCAAAGCATTCCTTCTTAGACTTTTCTCCCTACCTTATCTTGGTTGGTGATGAGGTATCTGAACAAAGCAAAGATGACTGACAAAAGAGGTGGAAGAGTTACCTTCTTCTCAGCCACCTCAGTTTCATTTTCAACAAAATTCTCTCTTTCTCTCTCTCTCTCTCTCTCTCTCTCTCTCTCTCTCTCTCTCTCTCACACACACACACACATACACACACACACACACAAACAAACAACTACCCAGCATGTATGTGTACAGGGCACTGGGGTTGGAGCTGAACACAAATAGATTAAAATACACACATACACACACACACACACACACACACTGTATAATATATTGTATATATATATAGACAAATACTGTTAAGGAGGAGTTAAAGTATATAGTAGTGAAAACAAATTTATCTAAGCCGTAGCTTTCTAAATGTGTTACTTGGACCAACAGCATCAGTATCATCTAGGAACTTAGCTAGAAATGCAAATTCCTGAGTTCTACCCCAAGTAAATCCCTTATATAATAATTGCTATAGTTTGGTTTCTTTTTTAAAAAAATATTTTTTTAGTTGATTATGGACCTTTATTACTTTTTATTTATTTATATGTGGTACTAAGAATCAAACCCAGTGCCTCACACATGCTAGGCAAGCACTCTGTCACTGAGCTGCACCCCCAGCCCTGGTTTGGTTTCTTATTTAGACTATTAAGACTTCCTTGAAGCTTGGCCCATGTGTGTGTGTGTGTGTGTGTGTGTTTTTCATGCATTTCTTGTGTCATACTAAGAAGTTTACATTCATATATCTTAGACACAAGCTAGTGAAAATATTAGAAAATACAAAAAGAACTTTGACTCTTAGTCAGACCTTCCTGGCAATAGGCTGCCTAATACCCCTTCTCTGCCAGTAACACAAGCTCCACCAGGTTTTCCAAATTGCCTGAGGCCTTGTTTGAGCATAGATTGCTGGTCCCTATCCCTCAAGTTTCTGATTTGTTAGTCCTAGAGGCAGTGTCAGTCAAGAGTTTTACATTTTAACAAGTTCCTAGATGCTGCTGCTGGTCCAGGGACTACATCTGGAGAAACATTAGCAAAGCCCTCATGCATTATCCAAACCAGCTGACTCACATTAGGCACTGCAAAAGGAGATTCTCCTTTTAGCATAGCTGTGAACTATTAGTACCTGCAAGTGGGTGCTGGACATTTGGGCACATGGGTACCTTACCACAGGATAAGGATGGAGATGGACTTGTTACTGAGCTGAGTCTACACTGTGCAAGAGATCAGTGGCTTCCAACCCTCTCTCACTACAGGTTTCCACCTTGTGATCAAGGGCATACACAGTCTATCCCTCCCTCTGTGGCAGGTGACTTGATAAAGGGAACACACTTGTTAAAAACCGTGATAACTTAGTGAAGAGAGTGCAAACTAAGGGCTCTGTTTATTCACTGCCCTGGGACACTCCAGGATCATCCAGCGTATATATTTGAGTTGTTTATTCAAAAACATATTTATTACCAAAGCAACTTTCTTTCCTGGTTTCAGTGAATAGGAAATAAAGGGAAAGGGAAAATGGGGAGGGGGTGCAGGGGAATCCCCCCATTTTCAGATGTAGAGACAAAGAGGAGTAATGAGAGAGAAAATGGCATTCTTTCTGCACAGGTTTAAAAGAGAATAGAAATAGAATATGAGACATAACTCGTTCGGCTTTGCAGGAGTTACCCTGTACAAGTAAAAATAAAACTTAGATTTCAGCAGTCCCCTCTCTGATTTATATCAGTTTGTCTTCCAAAATCTAACATTTTCTCAGCTGAATTTGAGGGGATTAGTTATTTTTAAAAAGAAGAAAAAAAATAGGAGCTGAACAGGGTTTTTAGAGCAATACACATAAGCTGTTTGCCATATTGAATCAACACCTGGGGCATTGATTTGAAAGCTAAACGCAGGCTGTTCACCTGGATTGCCAAGTATAACAGAAGCAACTGTCTCCCTGGCATCAGAGGGAACACACTTCACCAGGGCTCCATCTGCCCCTGCCTTTGAGAGGACCAAAGGCAAAGAAAGAAAAGCACAGAGGTTGCTCTGAAATGGAATTCCAACTTCACATTCTTTTCTCCCCTTTCCATAAACTACCTGTGATTTCTAATTAAATGCTGTTCTCAACCAAGCTGACCTAATTCTCTCTTTCTTCCTCCAAGTTTGTCCTCTCTGGGGTGTCAGTCTTTGGCCTTGCTTATTCACTAAGCACTGTGGTTGTCGCTTAGCTCTCTAAGCTGGTTGGGCTAGCCTTTTCCCGACATTCCAAGCAGTCATCCTCTCATTGACCCAGTAATTCAAGAAATCCTGTACCTTTCCACTCTGGCCAGATGCCCTCTCTCTTCTCCCCTATTGTTCTTTAGCAACACCACCAGCAGATGGTTAGAGATTTTTCACCCTTTCAAAAGCTTTATGTTTTTCCCATCTCATCAAGCATATCTCAGCCAAGTGTAATTAGCTTAAGGCTTTTGAGTCCTCGCGGGAGATCAGTTAAAGACCTGAGCAATTTCAATAAAGAGCTTGAAAAGCAAATCCTGGAAGGCTGTGCATAACCCCAGGAGAGCCAGTATTATTTAGAAGCAAAGACCTCTCTCTTCCCCTCATCCCTCTTCTCTTAGGCATTTAAGTTCTCAGAATATTCATGAGGCCTCCAGGGCTTTGGGACTCTTTGGGCCTTTATTGGGTAGGTGGGATATTGAAGCTCTCTCTCTCTTCAGCAGGTCAGTGTTTGGTTCCTTTTAATTGACTTGAATCAGGGGGTGCTTTTTGGGTAGCCTTACATTACTCCCAAATGGCCAGCAGTTTGTTTGCTAAATCTCTTAGCCTTTTCATCCTGCTTTTTATCCTTTGGTTGTTGGAAACTAGCTGGGTAAGCTTTCTTTGTAGTTCAGAACAGTTGATATGAAGGCTAAATTAATTAACTGTGCTATGGATTTGTGCCTTACCTTTTGAGTGATGGGAAACTCCCTAGAGTTCTGAATAGCCACGTTTTCCAGCTATGTAGCTTAAGTCTTTTTTCCACCCTATATGGGAGAAAGCGAGTTTTTGAGACAAAATTAAACTCCATTTTTCACTGAAATAGAGTAGAGTAAAGCTTAAGTATGTGAAGTGCAGATTGTCCGTGGGGGTGTTAGAGAGGCATGGACTCAACCTTGAATGGTGAGATGTGTATTTTCCCCATACATTCCAGTGCCAGCCCCTGAGTCCCAGGTGTTGGGTAACAGGATGGTTAAGTATGTTCTAATGTCTCCTTTCTCATTACTAAGGCTTGAGTAAAAAGGGGAATTACTTTTTGTAAATCCCCAACCCAACCACCTTTTTCAGATAAGAGGAACTAAAACCAACATTTGAGGAAAATAACTTTTATTTTTGTCTTCAATGCACTAATCAATTTCTTTGAGCAGTGATGCATAGATACAGAGATGCAGTTACCCTGAAGATTATATATATTGCTGCACCTTTAAAGGACAGTACGATCACAACTTAAATGAAAATTCCTGTTAAAACATAAATATGTTTTCAGCAGTGGGGTGATGTAGAGTTGGCTTGGTAAGCAGACTCCAAACACTTAAGAATTAATTTATTGTTATCTGCAAAATATGACATAATGTTTGAAGCACAAATTGGCTTATGAAAGGATGTAAGCAGGATGAATGTGTCCTATAGGTATGACAAAATAAGAACTCAGTCTTTTATAACTGCTTTCTATAAATGTTAATTTTGCATAGAAAAATGATAAAGTACATAAAAGAATGATAAAGATGCACTATTGTTACTTAGAATGTGGCAGGCCTAAAGAAATTAGACTACCCCAGAGAAAGGGGCATTTCTCAATCACAGAAACCAGTTGCATTGGTGCAGAATGGATAAGATGAAGGAAAAAAATTAATGATATGACCTTCACTTTAAAATAATAATGAGGTGTAAGGGAATTCGTGAAAGTGTCCAGAGAATGTGCAGAAATTATCTTCTGTGGAACTTATAGTTTTACCATTGCCATAGTGCTAGGGGCAGGATAACTTTGGTTTATTTCACTTTCCAAATAATTGGTGCTTAATCATAAAAAATTTGAGACTAGTTATTAATATTTTGAAACTTTTCAAAATTATAGTATCAACTTTTCTCCAATTTGAAGTTTCAGAAATTAAGGGTAAGCAAAGTGAAATGTACCTGGCAAGGGTCAGACATTCAGTAGGTGGAGCCAAGACCTGACATTTGTTGTCTAACTTTCTACCCTAACCCTGTATTCTTTCATCTTTTCCCTTATAAGCTCCTCTAAGGTTCTATGTCTTATAGAATCTGATACTCCAGGAGAAATGTGCTGCATATTAACTTAGCTTCTTTCTGAAGTGGTCAGTTCACACAACTATAAATCTTGGAATTGATCCTGGAGGATAGCTAGTTCAACCTCTCCCTCTGATGCATGAGGCTCTATGGTTTCCTTCTCAGCTAATTGATGCTGTAGCCTCTGCCAAAAGCTATGTGTAATGGGATGGGGGACTGGTTCCCTCTGTAGTCTCACCATTGCGACAGTTCCTGGGGCAGGGTAATTTTATTCATTTTGTTTTTGAAACAATTGGTATTTAATCAGAAAATTCTTGGGACTAGTTACTAATATTTTGAAACTTTACAAAATAATATTATCTACTTTCCTCCCATTATTCTATGCCTTTGCTGATCCATCCCAGTTCTGCCCTGCAAAGTGAACTGAAATGAACCTGGCTATATGGCAAGAGCCCCTTGAGTATTAGAAGACGGAGTCTTCATAGCCACCCTGTGGCATCTTCGGGCTAGACATTTAATTCATTCTCACTATACCAAACACCTCTCATATTACATGGTCTTTGAACGTTTCATTGTTTTAACCCTATTTTTATGTAAGCCAGATTTGCCAAATTCTTTTTCAAATTATGGGTATAGAACTGCACACAATGATCCAGACCTTCACTTATCTAGTCAAAGACTAGAGATTTATTTTTAAAAGAAGTTTCTCAGGCTCTGGCAAGTCTGTGTATAAACCTCTCCTTAGATACAGGGAAGAAGTGTCCTAACAGTGAAGCTAAGAACCAGCCTGATTGACGCCAGACTTCCTGGGTTTGCAGGCAGGCTCTTCTCTAAGGAGCCTTGAACATGTTGTTTAACTTTGTTCCTTTATCTGTAAATGGGATAATAATACCACCTACCACTGAAGGTTATTTATAGGGATTATGTGATTTTAATGTGTGTAAAGTTTAATAAATAGTGCCAGTCATAAAATAAATGATCAGTAAATGTTGATTGTGGGTTTTATTCTACACAGAAGCTTCAGACTACATTTATGTGAGAAACACTAAGAAACCTAAGAACTATAAGAACACTGAATTACCTTCTGCCTTACAATTACTCAGTTGATCTGTTAGTCCTTACAGGCACTATGTGAACCATGAGGGTGTCACATAGCCATGCTACTTACACTCTCTAATGTGCCCAGTAGTCTTCCTTTGGCTGCCGATGTCTTAGATGGCAGGAGGTTTCATTGAAGGGATGCAGCTAGTCAAGAAAAACTCCCTCCAGTCTGTGGCTTCTGGTACATGTGGTCTGTCATGGGAATGTATCTGTCACTACTGGCTCTGTCTCCATACAGAAATGACAGGCGCCATGCAAACAGCCCCAAAATCTGATGCGTGGGGAGAAAAAAAAAACCTATTAACTTACAGAATAAAACATTAGTGGAGGTGGATCAATGTGTTCCCACTGACTTTATTCTTACTTGGGCTCCAAATAGTAAATGCTGCAGAATATATTATGATGTGATCTTCATGGTTGACATTTGTATAGAAACTCAGCAAAACGGGGAGATGGGAGCCTGGAAAGAGCTACCTGTCAGCTTGGAGATTTAAAACTTTAACATTTTACATTAATCCCCTTAATCATACTCCTTGTTATGTGGCTTTATATTTATTAGAACTTACTCCAACTGTTTGCATTGGAATCGTGGCCTATTATAGAGGCAGGAGACTGAAATGACACCTCTGTGTTGCTCTGTATCATTTTTCTCCACCATCTATCCTACCTAGAAACTCTGCATCCCCAGATGACCATGTTCTCAGAGAAGAACTGGGCTGAGGACAAAAGAACTTAAAAAAAAAAAAAAATCAGTACCTAGAAGAAATGCTGAGAGAGACAATGAGAACTCGTCCTTCCAGGCCATTCCCGATGGGTTCAATCTTACATGATAATGGCAGAAGTCCAGTTTTGTTCCTACTGTACTTGATTTTAAATGCTAGTGTTAATAGTCTTGTTTCATAATGTGCTGCTTCATAATAACTGGAGTCTT
Source organism: Marmota monax (assembly GCF_021218885.2). Classification (NCBI taxonomy): domain Eukaryota; kingdom Metazoa; phylum Chordata; class Mammalia; order Rodentia; family Sciuridae; genus Marmota; species Marmota monax. The sequence continues at coordinate 1,984,595 of NW_026692254.1, forward strand.
AAACATCACTATTATTAATTATTATGAAAACTATACCTGAGAAAGGAGGAGGGACAGGAGAGCTAGCTGGGGTTGTGATATATGTTCTGGGATATGTGGGTCACCCAGACAGCCCTGCCTAGCCTAACTGCAGAGGGTTAACCTTCAAAGAATCTTGGATGCAGAGCTACCATAGAACCAGCATCTTGTGACATTTTGTGCTGGGTACAAAATTATATAGATGCTCGCCTCTTATCTTTATATATGCCAAAGATCAATCAAAGAGGCCAAGGGAATGAATTGAAAGAAGGGTACATTGCCTTACCGTTTTTATCTTACTTTCCCTCTAGAATTTGTCTTTTGTAATAGCCACACTGTAACAATAACTGAAGTGAACATTCTCAGTTCTAGAGAATGGTAAAAAAAAAAAAAAAAAATAGCACTGCACTATGATACCACAATGTTATTACCTCAAATTGCTCTGGGCTGGACACTCTTTAAAGTGTTTTGTACTTGGCTATATGGAGGTTTCTGGAAATTCTCACAAGAAGCCCATCCCTAGATTTCCTGGGGATGCTGCACCTAGATTATAGTTCTTGGTCTTCGAGAGCTTGGGGGTATAAGAATCCCTTTGGGAGATGATATCACCTCCATCCTTCATGGGGGTGGGGTAAATTTAGATGTCCCTGGCAATCACTTTCCCACAGTCACGTTTTTAGCTAGAATCTTCATGATTTGGATTCTGGAAACTCAGTAACAGGAATAACTTGGGGGAGGGGAGTGATCAGGGTGACGTAGACTCAGGAACCCAACAACAGATACCGCACCCTCTCAATACGTTGTCTTATATGATCCTATCAAAACCAAGACATTCTCCCCAGATGTCATTGTCTCCTTTAATAACCAACCAGTGCTTTTCGAAATGTAAAAATGTGCTTCAAACATTTGAGGGTCTATGAGGAAAAAGTTTCTGGAATAGAATAATCCCATAAATCTTTGGACAAAATATCTTCTCCCACATGGGAAACAAGATGATTTGGGTCAAACTCAGGCTGGGATTCTAGTGATGGGTCAGTATGTTATGTGCTCGGAATCCCAAAAACTGTGTTCCTATTCAATTCTGGTAACCCTCTTGCCATTGATCAAGGAGAGTATGAGACCAAAAACTGACAAGTGACACTTCTTTGCTGGAGGCCGTGAGTGGTCTCTGATGGGATGAAATGGCACCAAGCCGCCTGAAGCCAAAACAATGACCATTGTCCTAGGATGAGGCAATTAACAAAACCATCTTGGCAGATACTGGCTTTTGTCTGTCTGAAATAAATACAAAGTCCCAGTTGTCTAGAGCTGACCCAGAGATGGCAATGCTGGCAGGTTCTCATGGTTCTAAGTGGTGCAGTTTATTTTAAGGTATGGAGTATTCATCAACGTGCTATCAGAAGCAGATGCTAAGATGAGGGTTATTTAGGAGAGGCAGGACATTTATGAAACGAAATGTTCACGTAAGAGAAAATGGAGCTGAAAAAGATGGACATCAGCCCAAACACTTCAAGCTCAACTCTGTAGGGAAGAAGGCAGTGAAGGAAGGTTGGGTGTATAGTGTGAGAAAGATTTGTAAAGTACCCAGATGCCCTTGAGGAAAATTAGTATTGCTGCTACGCTTTGTCATCATCTGGGGACAGCCTAAGTGAAAGATAACCCTGGAGCAAGTGCACTGATGGATTCCTGAGTGTGGTTCTCATACCTTTCAGCTTCAGGATCAAGGCTCAACATCTCACAACTCCAGGGACCACAGTTTACATCAGTGATGTCTCTTGGAGGTGTGCCATGCATGGTCTGCATAGCTTCCCATGGTCATCCTGTTCGGGGTCATTTGCTCCCCACCTTGGTGAATGAATACCCAAAGTCACTAGTCAGCATCCTCAATTGCATTCTGGGTCCCCCATTCATGTCATATGGGAACTTCCTGGTCACCAACAGCATGATAAGATTCTAAGCCTAATCTCATGGAGATACTGCTTGTCTGAGCTTATTGAGGATAAGGGATGACTCTCTCAATTCCAAATTAGAAGAGGGGTAAATCCCCTGCTCAGTTTTTGGCTTTCTTTTCTACCTATCTACATGCCTTCTTCCTCTGGATCTTTGGCCTTTATTCCACATTTGGAAAGGGCATCATAAGAAGACGACTTTAATTTTCTTTTCCTTTTTGACTAGTACTTCCCCTGCATTGGTGGTTCTCAATGTTGACTATAAATTATAAAAATAACCCAGGAAGCTTTCAAATATCCTACTACCCAAGCCATAATCTACTCTTAGGGGTGGGAAGCAGATATTGGGATTTAAAAAAAAATCCCCCTGGTGTTTACAATGTGCAGCCAAGGTATGAAACTCTGCTGTACCCCTTTATGCAGGGGTGGCATTGGCCTTTGGACTTCCAACTGGCTGAAACAGTCACTAGCTACACAGGAAATGTGGTATTGACGAATAAAGCATAACGAAACATTATTTTTATGTCAAATTACAGTCCGTTTTACAAATGCTATTTCTTAGTTTTATGTTTGTCTACATTATTGGGGTGTATTATTGCTAAGCTTCGCTTTTGTTTCCTGTGTTTGTGGGTCTTATCTAGAAAATCATTGCCTATACCAATATTCTGAAGTAGTTTCATATGTTAACATTTAGGTCTTTGACTCATTTTAAGTTGGTTTTTGTATAGGGTAAGGAGTAGAGCTCAAGTTTCAATCTCCTACACGTGGATATTCACTTTTCCTAGCACCATTTGTTGACGAGGATGTCCCGTCTCTAACGCATGTTTTTGGTAACTGTATCAAGAATCTGTTGGGTGTAGATGTGTGACTTTATTTCTGAGATTTCTGTTTTGACACATTGGTCCATGTATCTGTTTTTGTTTTTTTTTTAAATGCCAATATCATTCTGTTACTATGACTCATTAGTTTGTCTTGACAGATCAGCTATTGCAATGTCTCCAGCTTTGTTCTTTCTGCTCAAAATCACTTTAGGCATTTGAGGTCTTTGTGCTTACATATGAATTTTAGGATTGCTTTTTCTACTTCTTCAAAGAATGTTATTTGTATTTTGGTAGGGATTACAGTGAATCTGTATATTGATTTGGGTAATATGGACATTTGAGCAATATTCCCATAATACATGAACATGGAAGGTGTTTCTATTTTTTTAGTGTCCAATTTCTTTCATTGATATTTTGAAATTTTAATTGATAGCAGTCTTTCACTCCTTGGTTTTTTCCTTTTTTTTTTTTTTTTGGTATCTATTTTGAATGGGATTGCTTTCACAATTTCTTCCCTAGTGGTGTATAGAAAAGCTACCAATTTAAATGTTTATTTTATATCTGATTACTGAATCCATTTATTAGTTCTAATACTCTTTGGGTATAGTCTTTAGGTTTTTCTACATATGCAGTCATCATCTGCAAACAGGGATAATTTGATGTCCTCTTTCTCTATATGCATTTTATTTTTCTTGCCTCATTGCTCTGACTAGAACATCTAGTAGTATACTCAATAAGATTAGTGCCAGTAGACAACTTTTGTCTTGTTCCTGATCTTAGAGAAAAAAACTTTCATCATGTCCCCATTCACTATGATATTGGTTGTGGGTTTATCACATGCAGACTTAATTATGTTTAGGTATGTTCCTTCTATACCTAATTCATTCAGGTGACCAAATGGTTTTCTGTTGATATGATATATTATGTATATTGTTTTACATATGTTGAATCATTCTGCATCCCTGAAATGAAAGTAACTTGATTATGAAGTCTGGTCTTTTTGATATGTCATTGAATTTGATTTGCTAGAATTTTTTGAATATTTTTAATCTATTCTCTTTTATGTCTTTGTTATATGCTGGTAAAGTTTGTTAACAGAGTAACACTGGCCTCATAGAAAGTGGGAATTTGGAAGAATTTCCTCTCTTTCAATTCTATTGAATAGTTCAAGAATTATTGGTGTTTGTAGTTCTTTAAAAGTTTTGTAAATTTCAGCAGTAAAGCCAATCAGTCTTGAGCTTTTCTTTGTTTGAAGTCTTTGTATTACTAGTTCAATCTTCTTACATGTTATCAGATGAATTGAGTTTTTATTTTTATGGTTCAATATTAACAGATCATGTGTCCATAAATTTGCCTATTTCTTTTAGGTTTTTCAAGTTGTTTGCACATAGTTTTTAAAAATAATCCTCATATTTTTAATTTCCATGTCCCCTCTTTCATCTCTAATTTTATTTATTTAGGTCTTTTTTTTTTGGTCACTCTTAAGATTTGTCAATTTTGTTTATCTTTTCAAAGAACAAAATCTTTGTTTTATTCATCTTTTGCATTTTTTTAATATCCATTTATTTCTGCTCTGATCTTTCTACCAATGATTTGGGAGTTGGTTTGTTATTGCTCTTTTAAGCCCTTGGGATGTATCATTAGGTTGTTTATTTGAAATTTTTCTATTTTTTTCATGTAGGCACTCATTACTATAAATTTGCCTCAAAGTACTGCTTTTGCTGCATTCTACAAGCTTTGTTATGATGTTTCCATTTTCATTTCTTCCCAGAAATTCTTAAATTTTCCTCAATGACTCATTGTTTAGAGAATGTTTAGTCTTCATGTATTTGTATATTTTATAAAGTTTCCTTATTAATGTCTAGTTTTATTCTGTTGTAATCAGAAGAGAAACAGGATATGATATCAATTTTTTAAAATGTAAGACTCATTTTATGATCTGATATATGGTCTATTCTAGAGAAAAGCTCATATTCTATATATTCTGCAACTTTTGGATGGAAATATACTCTAATGCTCCTATTTTTTTGAAGGTTTTAAAATATCTTTATAATTTTGACAGTGTAACTGCAACATGTCATGTTAAACATCTTGTAGTGTATTTTGGGGGTTCTCAAAGCCACCTATATCTATGTTTTCTCCAAGACTATGGAATTTTTCTGCTATTGTTTCATTGAATAGGTTTTCTATGCCCTTAGCCTTTATCTCCTTGGCTTTGGATATTCCACTGAAGCAAATATTTGTTCTCTCATGGTATCCCAAAGTTCTTGAATGCTTTTTTCATTCATACTTTTTAGTTTCTTTTGTCTGAAATCAATATTTAATTTCTTTGTCTGTGATTAGTGAGTTTTTGATTAATGCATACCGTGTTGGAGTTACCCATGCTATCTCTACAGGCCATGTGAGAGTAGGGACACTCTAGCAGTTTTACATGATATGGTGTTGACAGTGGAGAGTGTGGGGTATATACTGTGTATCTACTCCTACAATGACATTTATGCCTCTATAGGATAATGGGGTAATTCCTCAGGCATTCTTTTTAAAAAAATTTTTAATTAGTTATACATGACAGTAGAATGTATTATTTGCTTTGCTATATCATACATAGATGGGATATAATTTCTCATTTTTCTGAGTGTATATGTTTCAGAATCATATTGGTCATGTAGTCACATATATACATACAGTAATAATGTCTGTTTCGTTCTACTATCTTTCCTATCCCCACATCCCCTCCCCCTCCTTCCATCACTTCCCTCTACCTAATCTAAGGTAACGCTATTCTTCCCTAGTGCCCCCCACCTTATGATGAATTAGCATCTGCATATTAGAGAAAACATTTGGCCTTTGGTTTTGTGGAATTGGCTTATTTCACTTAGCATGATATTCTCCAACTCCAATCATTTACTGGCAAATGCCATAATTTCACTTTTCTTTAAAGCTGAATAACATTCCATTAAGTATGTATACTATATTTTCTTTATCCATTCATCTATTGAGGGACACCTAGGTTGGTTCCATAGTCTAGCTATTGTGAATTGAGCTGATGTAAACATTGATGTGACTGTGTCACTATAGTATGCTGATTTAAAATCCTTTGGGTATAACAAGGAGTGGGACAGCTGGGTCAAATAGTGGTTCCATTCTCAATTTTCTGAGGAATCTCCATATTGCTTTCCATATTGGTTGCACCAATTTGTAGTCCCAGCAATATATGAGTGTACCTTTTACACCATATCCTTGCCAATTTTTATTGTTGACTGTATTGTGGATGATTGCCTTTCTGACGGGAGTGAGATGAAATCTTAGAGTAGTTTTGATTTGCATTTCTCTAATTGCTAGAGATGTTGAACACTTTTTTATATATTTGTTGATCAATTGTATTTCTTCTTCTGTGAAGTGTCAGTTCAGTTCCTTAGCCTGTTTATTGATTGGGTTATTTTGTTGTTGTTGTTGTTGTTGTTATTGTTGTTTTTTTAGTTCCTTATATATCCTAGAGATTAATACTTTATCGGAGGTGCATGTGGTAAAGATTTTCTCCCAATCTGTAGACTTTCTCCTCACATTATTAATTGTTTCCTTTGCTGAGAAGAAGCCTTTTAATTTGAATCCATCCCATTTATTGATTCTTGATTTTTACTTCTTGCATTTTAGAAGTCTTGTTAAGGAAGTCAGATCCTAGGGTAACATGGTGAAGATTTCGGCCTATTGTTTCTTCTATTAGGCATAGGTTCTCTGTTCTAGTGCCTAAATCTGATCCACTTTGAGTCGATTTTTGTGCAGGGAGAGAGATAGAATTTTAATTTTATTTTGCTACACATGGATTTCCAGTTTTGCCAGCACCATTTGTTGAATAGGCTATCTTTTTTCCAGTGAATGTTTTGGGCACCATTGTCTAGTATGAGATAACCGTATTTATGTGGTTTGTCTCTGTGTCCTCTATTCTGTACCATTGGTTTATAAGTCTATTTTGGTGCCAATATCATGCTCATGCTGTTTTTGTTACTATACCTCTGTAGTATAGTTTAAGGTCTGGTATTGTGATGCCTCCTGCTTCACTTTTCTTGCGAAGGATTGCTTTAGCTATTTTGGGTCTCTTAGTTTTCCAAATAAATTTCATGACTGCTTTTTCTATTTCTATAATGAGATTTTAATAAGAATTGCATTAGATCAGTACAACGCTTTTGGTAGTATGGCCATTTTGACAATATTAATTCTGCCTATCCAGAAGCATGGGAGATCTTCTGAGGTTTTCTACAATCTTTCTTTATAGTGTTCTGTAGTTTTCATTGTAGAGTTCTTTCACCTCTTTTGTTAGATCGATTCCAGGTATTTTGTTGGCTCTGTTATTTGTAATGGGATCTCTTGCACTGGCTGCTCTTGTACTAGTAAAGGGCCTGAAGCACTTGTCCTCCAACCAGTGGCACAGTGCCAGGTCCTGCGTGTAAAGAGGAGGTGATTGGAATCACAGTACCCCTTTTATGATGCTCACACCCACTCCTAACAGCAATATGTGGTCAGACAAGGTGTGAGGGCAGTTGGCGCTGGTAGTAAGAACTGTAGTGTTTTTCTCAGCTGCTATTCTGTGAGTGTCCATCCAGAAGCAAGACCTCAGCCCCCCACCCCAGCCATTTTTGCCTGGGGAAGTGATGGCAGAGACTTTTCTCTACATGACTTAACTATAGCACCCACCACAAAGCAAGTGGGAGCTGCATGTGTCCGGAGCTGGGCAAAATTCCTCTCTGGGCCTCCTTTGGTTGAATGCACACAGGGACGTGTTCACATCAGGGAATTTTCTCCTGCTGCCCTCTTTCAGCTATAATGCCCACTAGGGAGTGGGTCATAGCCAGAGCCAGACAAAAATTCTTCTTGGAATTTTCTTTGAGTGCATCCAAGGGCAGGTGCTGGACAGGGCTTTTCTCCCCATACCTCCTCTTTCAGCTGAGTGCCCACAGGAGTGAGCAAGAGCAGCACCTGACTGGCACAAGGCACAGTTTCTCTCTGGATTTACTTAGACCATGTACCCCAGTGATAGCACACACTATCACAACTGTCGCTTACAGCTGCCACAGCTGGAACCATGGACTTCTTGTCCCATCCTATTAGTGACAGGCACCTGTGCAAAGCACTGGGGTAGGAAGAGTGGCAGAAACTGCATTGGCATCTGCTTTCTGTCCTTGGCATCAGGGAAAATCCACACATGACTGCCCTCAGGTCTCAGAGGGTCAGATGTGCCCTGTTTTCCACTCTATGTTACAACACCCTTTCCCTATAGTTAAGGGACTCAGTTGGTTTGAGTCAGTCACTCTGCTGGTTCAAGTTTGGTTCACAAGGCAGCTATCCATTGAACCAGTGCGGTAGAATGTCTGTGGTTTCCCAGAGATAGGAATATGCAGTGGTTCTGACTCCCAGAGCAATTCAAATTCAGACAATAGATCCCTTCTGAAGATGGTTCCTGGTTATTGCACCCTGGAAGGATATTCACTATGAGACAATGTGAGATCCTTTTCCAAAGCAAGGATACTGTGTACATTTCAGGTTACTTACATGTAGCCTATGAGGGTTATGAAACATTATAGTAGCTAGGCTTAGCTCATATCTGTGCTGATAGAATTTTATGGAACTATCTTTTTAACCCTTACTACTGCAGAAGGGAAACTTTTCCTCCCCTGCCTTTGGAGCTGAGGTGAGTGGCAGGTGCCAGGATATTCTGTTTATCTTACTAGGCTGTTGTCCCATGTCCCTGAAACTTACATGTTTCCATTTTCTCTCTGAGGAATTCCATTGTTTTCCCATAGTTACTCACCTTAAATGCAGCTGTACACCTGTTTCTTTGGTTATTCTTTGTGGAGGAGCAGGTGAGTACTGGGAGTCTCCAATTCAGCATCTCAAAATACTCTAAAGTTAATATTTTTGATCATGGGAGAATAAATTGTGGCAAATGCAGAAAGTGTAATGTCATAGGAAAGCTAAAGGAGAAGTTAGAGAATGTGTACCCTTTAGGTGCATTAATTAGCTCTAAAGGTAACCAATAGAAAATTAAGTTGGCTACCAAAATCTAAGAAGAAAATACTGGCATTAGTGAGATATGCAGATATAGATAGATTATTCATTAGATTAGTCTTTGCAAGAGCCAATACTCCATCTAAGACAGATGAATATGGTAGCACAATCCATGTAGTTTAAATATGAGTATATACCCAACAGAAAAAACTAAAGCTAGAGATGGGACAAGCTGTCCCATCATGGGTTAGTCTGGGATAATTAACTTATACTTGTATCTCATAAAAGTTACAGATTAAAAAATACAATTGGGATTTCACACTATGGTACATGGCAAGGGATGGTTTGGGAGAACATTCCCAATCAAGGCCATTGTGTTGATACTCCCTGGAGCAGATGGGCATGCTATAGGCTGAGCCCTTTCTTGGAGCAGTGTTAAATGCCTAGTTGACAGCACTTTGATTCTCCATGGACAAGTCTTCCTATTTTAGTAATAAATGGGCTACCAAATGTTGCTATATTTAAAGTTTCTTAAGTCTTGTATCACTCCAGGGGGAGAGAGAGAGAGAAAGAGACATATTTATGGAGAATCCACAGAGTGGCATTCCAATTTACCACCTTGCAGATTCTCTGGCCGTAACTGTAAGTAATGGCATCCTATTAGTGCCAGAAAGCTTTAGCAGATGGTTTGTTCTATGCACCAAGTGAATTTAAGATGTTCTGAGAAGAATATATTGAGACAGACTCTAGATAGATCACTGATTTGAAGAGAGGAACCGAACGGAAGACTCCCATTGTGACTGAACTTGCCATTAGGTAGATCTACACATTTAACTATCATTTAACTTCCATAGGATCTGCAACATGAGGAAGAGGATGCACTGACTCAAAATTCCCATTCAGTCTCAGAACTTGGCACTTTCTTTTCACGTTGGGAATAACAATGTTTCTCTGAGATTTCATAATTTTTTTTCTACCACCTCTACTCAGCTTTAAAAGAGGTCTGCTTCTAGTGTATGTGAATTTTACTACTATATGAGGACATATACTCTAATTCCAAAAGATTCTCAACAAATGGCAAGTTTTGATAGGAAAGAAAGCATTAATGGCCTAATACCATGCTCCATAGGTTAGAAGACATGTTGTGATAAATACACAAGGAGAAGTTGTGTCTTGAGTTTGTGGATCACTAGATCCAGATTTTTCCATTCCACTCAATTGCTAAGTAACTCTTCTCTGATAAAGTCTGTATGCTGGGGGAAACCCTGATCACCATCTGGGTTCAACAGAGGCCAAGAAAAATAACAGGGCAGCAAATCAAATATCCCTGGGCCATGTCCCCTTTCCCATCTCAGGCCCTTTTTTCCCGGATGAAGCATCTGCTCTGGTATTTGGTGCCCAGTCCTTTCATGGAGGATTTCTACTGGGGCAGGTTTCCCTCTGGCCAAGTAAAGATCCTGCCCTCACCTCCCAAGGTAGCCAGGGATCTACCTTTGGAGTTCCTTGTGTGCCTGCCTTCTGGAATGGGTAGAGTACTCTGATGATCCATAGAACTGAGTCTTCTCATCTTCTCACTATAGAAAGGTGAGAGGGAAACAGAAGCTGGAAAGTGATCAGGCTTGCTCTTGAGTGGCCCATCTTTCTTTCAGTAGGAAATAATACCTTAGTCCTTCAAAGGGTGTGTGTGTGTGTGTGTGTGTGTGCGCGCGCGCGTGCTTGTGTTTGTGTGTGTACCCATGTGCATGTGATATTTTCAGTCATATCTTTAGCCCTTGAAGACCAAGGAGAAAGAATCTGTCTGCATGTTTAGATACCATTTAGTTATTTTTATTAAGCTACATTGTAATAAAGTAACTTACAGTTGATTCAATCATTAAAACTAAGGAGACTATATAAATGCAGCTTAAACACTATGTATTAAGTATGTACCAAGTTGAAACTCTCTTTCCAGAAGTAATATCCTAAGTAGTTTAGGCCAGGCATGGTGGTGCACACCTATATCCCACTGGCTCTGGAAGCAGAAGGATTGCAAATTCAAAGCCAACCTCAGCAACTTAGGCCCAAAGCAACTTGGAGAGATTCTGTCTCAAAATATGAAGATGAAATGGATTGAGGATGTGGTTCAGTGATTAAGTACCCCTGGGTTCAATGCTCGGTACAAAAAAAAAAAAAAAAAACCTAAATGATTTAATATCAATAGTGCCTATACAAGGTTTTTCTGTTTCTGCCATCTCTGTAGATAAGAAGACAGTGGTTACCTGAAGAATTAATTGACGGAGAGTTCTAGCCAGTTACTCGTTTCTAAACTATCTCACCCAGTCCTGATTCCTATGTTATATTATAGCTTTGTTTATCCCTTTAAACAAAAACAGCTGTGTGTTGATTGAGCTCATTTTATAGAATTTCATAAGCTTCCTGAATATGTTGAGAGTTTATTTTTCCAAATTCGACAATTCCTTTGTTTTTTTTTTTCCTACCCAAACAAAGCAACCCAATAGGTATTTGTTAAATTTAGCCTACCTTAAAAGTGAGTATTCCTTTCTCATCTCTCATAAATCTTCCATAGTATTTATATTTTTCATTTATATAAACTTTTTATATTTCTTGTTGAACTTTTAAAAATATATTATTATTATCATCATATATATTTTTAAAAAACTCAGCAATACTATTGAAGTGCCAGAGCTATTTTTGTTTCTTCGTTGCTATTTTTATCCTCTCCCTGGAAAATTCTATGTTAATATCCTTTATATTTATCTATGTTAATATCCTTTATATTTATTTATATTTATATTTCTAATAGAATACTCATTTTTTTCTTATTTATTTATAATGGTCCTTTACATGTTGTGGCTATTGCTTTTTCATCTTTAGTTCACAGATGGGAAAGAACACAGAGATTATCCTATCCCACCTATTTGTTCTGCAAATGAAGAAACTAAAGACAGATGAATTTTCCATTTTTGCGTAGAAATTTAGTGGATAATCAAGATTAAAATAGTTTCCTTGGGTCCTTATTTTAGGTTTCTTTCCCAACCACTTGCCTCCTTGCCTCTACTTTTTCTCTTCCTCCTCTTAAAAAAACCCATCATGTCATTTCATATGATTCAAAGTAAAAATAGATTGGTTGCCTACCTAAATAGATTAAGAACTGCTAACTCCCAAATCTGTTCTTAATTTGTGATATCTCCTCTGGATCCTAGGATTTTTAAATAAAAGTCTCCACTTGGGTATCTTATTGTCCTATCCAGTCTAACCTTTCAAAACTGAGCTTTTAATATCTGATCCCCCATCTGCAATTCTTTGTCTACCTCTTCTGAGCAAATGGTAGTTCCGTTGTCCTTGATGGTCAAATCCCAATTGTTGAAGTTGCCTTTGACTTTTCTCATATATCAAACTCTCAATCTATTCAAATGTGGCCACGTCTCCCATCTCCTCTACTCCCACCTCAGTCAAAAGTGCCTTTCACATCAACTATTGCAATACTCACCTGATTGATTCTCCAACTTCATTTGGGAGGAAGTTTTTTGTTGTTGTTGTTGTTTTTTAACCACAACCAGAGTGATTCTTCTACAAAATAAGAATGTTTTAATTCTCCTCAAAATGGTCCAGTGACTTCCAGTCTCATGTAGAATATAATCGTACATCTATATGATAGGACACACAATCTTGACCTGTACCCTGCTTTTTTGACAGTTTTTCCCCCTTCTGACACCAGTTTCTTTAATCCACTCATATAATTTTTGTGACAAAAAGCAAAGATAAGCATACTCCTGACACTTCCTACTTCTTTACCTGAAATGCTTGCCTCTACACATCCTCAAATATAAGCTCTATGACTGCAAGGATCTTTTCTCTTTGACTGCTGTGTCCTCAGGACCTGCAAGAGTAGTTAACACTCAGAGTACGCACAATACATCATTGTTGAGTGAGTGAATCATACTTACCATCAATTATTTTTTAGTTGTGTTGCAAAGGGTATTTTGAGACATTTTATGTTCCTTATAGAACTGGTAGAATTCCTAGAGCTAAGGTGATAACTGTTCAGATATCACATCACAGGATTAGAATAAAAAATCCCTTGCTGTGTCACTCTTCCACCTTTCTCCTTCTTCCCAACCACTCTCTTGTCATCCTCATCTCTTTTCTACTTCTTGAGCATGCCAAGGGCTAATCTAAGACTTTGGGCCATTTTATAGGAGGTGACCCCTGCAGGGAAACATCTGTTCCTAAATGTTTGTGTAACTGATTCCTCACTCAGGTCTCAGTTGGAAGTTCCCCTCCTAGGTGAACCCTTCCTCAATCATTCAAGCTAAAGAACTCCCTTTTCCTGTCTCCATATTGCACCACACTGTTTTATTAAGACCCTACCAACATATTGTCAAAGACTCACATTATGTGACATAATGGGTACTCACAAAATATTTGGAGGGAGAATAAATGTCATTAATCTAGTCACTGAAGATCATAAGACTTTTGCCTCCATGACAGCCTCAGCCACATGGTGCTGAAATGATATATGTGTGAATCTGTCTCCTACATTCTGAGACAGGAATAATGTTGAATTCATAGTTAACTTCCCATCATCTCCCACAGCTTCTGGTACCTATTGGTATTTCATAGATGTTTCCTAAGCTAACATGGAAAGGCCCTAGGCTTCTTCACCAAGTTCGTATCACTTGAGTGATGGAGAATATGAATCACAGAAAGTAAAATACTAAAAATATTAAAAATTGAATATTATGAAATGACCAGGGGAAGCCCTCTGAGGAAGAGTACAAAGGAGAGTTAAGATGTAGAGAAATTAAGTGCCTAGAATTAGCTGTCAAAGAAATATAACAATGAGACCATCAATTCATGTTCTAGTTCAGAGAAACACCAAGCTTCTGTTGCTAGAAATTTAATGGCTCCTTTTTTCCTTAGGATAAAAAGTAATGTTACTGATGTGCTGTGTTAATAGCTCCTGTGACTGAATCATCTATTTTTTTGAATGCCTAAACATACTCTTTACACTGTAGCTATTCCAAACTTTCCTCCATTTTCTCTTTGATTAGTCTCCAAATCCTCTCTCCTTGAAAATGGTCCTGTCTCCCATTTTCCAGAGAAAATGAAGGTCATCAAAGGCAAATACAACAAGATGGAAATTATCTTGTCCATCAAAATTGACTTTAACCAGACATATGCTCCTTCCTCAACTCATTTCTTGACATCTTTCCAAGAACTAATCTTCATATTGCATCTGAGTTCCTTTGTATTTTTTATCATTCAAAACTCTCTCCTCAATTATTTCCAATTTTCCAGCATTGTGCTAGTTCTTTCCCTTGGGACTTCAAGCATATACAAATCTTTATTGTCTTGAAAGCCAATGGTTACTATTATTGCCTCCCCACTTCAAGCCACCATGTTTTCCTTTGTGGCTGAGTTTCCTGTATTTATGACTTATTTTCTCTATTCCTTCATTATCTAGTCATTCCATTATCAATTACAAAGTCTTACTCTTGCTTCAGGTCTCTGCTGTGTTGATATTAGACCTTCTGCTCTTTGGCTTAAAAAGTCTTCCTTGAGGATATTTTTCATTTTCATCTCTTCAGTAGAACAATAAATCAAATTCCAAGATCACTGACACATTCTGAGGGCCAGACACTGTCTCAGCATCACTCATCAACTACTTTAATGAGTCATAGAAGTAGGCCACAGGATTCATTGGTTAACCGTTGAGTCAAATACTGTCTTACAAGAATGCAAAGAGAACTGAAATTTGGAAAATTGAAAAGAAGCAAGCTAACTTAGGGTAATCGGTTGTAAATAGTAAGATACATATATCAATATAGATTATTTTAAATAATGCAAAGGATGGTACAAGGGCAACCAGCAGAATTTCATCTGAGTAGCTGTGCTGATAGAAGTGATGGCTAAGCTGAGACCTGACGCATGAGCAGCATTGAGTTAGCTGCCTTGGGGTGGGGACAAGCTGAATGTTGTGGAAGGGGCAGCCCATGCAGAGGACGCTGACAATCACCTTCATTCACCCCCTGTGTACTTGAGTCTACTAAGACATCTTGGTGGTTTTATTTTAAATTCGCAAATAATTTTACACATTTAAGGGTTACAATGGAGTGTTTTAATATATATACACAATGGGTAATGATCATATCAGGATAATTAGCATATCCATTGCCACATTTGTCATCTCTTTATGGTGAGAATATTCAAAATCCTCTTTTAGGTATTTTGAAATATACAACATACTGTTATTAATTCTAGTCACCCTATGGTACTATAGACACACTGATTCCTGTTATCAAACTGTAAATTTATTCCTATTGACCAACCGCATCCTATTCCCCTTCTCTACTACGCTCCCTGGTTACTGGTAACCACTATTCTACTCTGTATTTCTATGAGATCAACTTTTTTAGATTCTACACATGAGTGAGATCACACAGTTTTTTTTTTTTTTTTATTTCTGTGCCTGGCTTATTTTATTTACTATTCTCCTGGCTTACCCATGTTGCCACAAATGACAGGACTTCATTCTTTTTTTTTTTTTTAAGGCTTAATACTACTCCATTGTGTATATACCACATTTTCTTTATTCACTCATCCACTGATGGATAATTGATTTCATTTTCTTGAATTATGAATAGTGCTATAAGAACATGTGTCTCTTTGACACATTAATTTCCTTATAATCAGTATTTCTTGAAAAACTTATTTCATGTAACACTTTGGGTACTTTCAGGATATTAAAGAGAACTCCTGGCTTAGGAGACTTAGTTTGGTATTTCCTCTGCTAAGCCATGTACTAAACAATTGATCATGGTACATCTGAACAGGCAGAGCAAGTCCTGGGGTGGGACAGATACAGAGGGGAAGGGAAGGTGAGCCTCAATACCCTTGTATTCCATCTAGTTCTGAAAAACATAACTCGACCATACACACAACTATGTGAACAGTCACACACCTTAGGACTTTTTCTGACATGTGTCTTCTACTAGTGCCTCTTGTATGGAGTACTCAAATAGCAGGAACAACTAACCTCCACATATAAATAATTTAAGGTAAGAAAAAAGAGTTTTTCTTGCTCACTTCACAATCCCAAGTGGTTCTGAGTGGGGGGAGGAGAAACTGCTCCACACAGTCTCATATATCTTATAATTGTGCCTTTATTAAGACCTTGGGTTCTAAAATGTAACCAGATCCTGGGTCAGAAACAGTAGCATCACCTGGTAACTCAAACGTGCAAATTGCCAGGGCCCCCAAAGACTGGCTGAATCACAGGCTCTGGAATAAGATGCAGAAATGTGTTTTTATAAACTGTCCAGGTGGTTCCAATGCTCAGTCAAGTTTGAGAACCCCTGCCTATGGCCTGGCAGAGGACAGCAGGCAGGGAACATGGAGTCCATACCCGAGAGCCTGTTTAAGGTGCCGTTCCCAGAAGTAGCACTTCTCTCTCCTGATCCCAGTCCATTGGCTTCTGCGCAGTCATGAGTCCTTGCCTAACTACTTAAGAAACTGAGAAATTGCCCAGTTCTGTGCACAGCAAGAAAAGTGCTTCCATCCTGTTTTTTTCCTACTTTTAGTCTCTCTACCTTAAATTCATTCTCCTTCAGCAGTCAGACTAACCTTCCTAAAATACTAGTCTGATACGCTACGTACTGACTGAAACTTTCAGGGGTATCACAGGCTTTCAAATGGCATTCCTATTCCTCTAGGGCTTGTCCCTGTTGCTTCTCTGGCTTCATAGTTTGACACCCCCACACACACACACTCACTCACACATGCTGAGCTCTAACCTCCATCCATCCTGAACTACTACAATGACAACTGGCTGATCGTTTGTTGGGCTATGTACCCTCTTCTCTGGACCTTTGTGCTTGCTGTTCCTCCCATGATTCTTCTGGCCACTTCCAATCATCTTCCGAGGCTCAGCCAGTATATAATATTTTATTCAGAAAATATCTCCCTGAAACCACTTCTTAATTCTACCCATTCCCCTAAAATTGGTTAGATACCCTCTACTATCCCAGAATAATTCTTAATCCCTTTGAATTTTAGTCACACAAGTCTTTATAGGCCAGAGACTTAATCTTATACATATATTCTTTCTTTGTTAGCCATAGTTTGGTATGGGGTAGATGCCCAGAGAATCTTTGCTAGGTAAGGAATGCGGAATGATTTAATAGACACTTGGGCTCAGAGGTTACTGATAGAGGAGGACATTGATTGTATCATACTTTGACTAAAATTCATTATTAAGTCTACCAACTTCTCTCTTCCTTAGTTAACTACTGGATCTTAACTGCAGCCAAGACCTTTGACACTGACTATAAGACCGATACCATGAATAGGTGGGACTGGGGGAAGGAATACCTTCCCATCACCAGAAAATCAACCCAAAGCCCAGCCCTGGTTGGTCTGTCCATCTTTTTCACAAACAAAAGTCTATCTTCCTTCCGTATTAATTTACATACATAATTTACATAATTAGTAGGAAAATAAGGAAGTACAGTACTTGAAATGTAATCAAATTACATTGTTTAGAAAACAGAAAAATGAAGTTTACTGATGTTGGTAGGTTAACAAAGCTGTCTCAGTAGCTTAATCATCCACTGGATGAATCAGTCCTCTATTCCTGTCAACGCTTCTGCCATGACTCATTCTGGTGGGCTAATTTCTAATCAAAAGTGATAAGCTGGGAGGACGTTCACTTAAATTATGACAACACCCTTCACAGGGATGAAAATAAGTATTAGCCTCAGCAAGTTGCAATAATTCATGTGCATAGAATAGGAGCAGCAAAACTCTCTTCCCCAGTCTGCCCCTTGCCCAAGCCTTCAATGATCTCATGATCCCATTCTGTCCTGGATCTGCCTCATCAGCTATTGCCTTCCCTCCAGCTGTGCTGATTATCCCCTCAGAATAACAGCATGCTGCTTCTGCTCCCATCCTAAAAAACACATTCATACAGCTTCTGTGTAGGGTAAGTCCTCCGAAAATGATATGTAGACAGGAGAGCAATGGGTTTATTGAAGAATAAAGCATACAGATGCCAAAGGGAAGCAGAGGTGTGCAGTGAGATACAGGTGGTGTCACCTGTTCAGCATTTAACAGCCAAAGGGAGACCCAAGCCTGAAACCAGGCAAATCTGGCTCCAGAACCCAGGAGCATCACTATTGCCTGTGTTCTCTGTATCTTTCCCTGACATGATGGGTAGTGAATTTGGTCAATACTGAAATACTTTCTCATAATTGTTTATAAAGGGCCAAATACACCACTAAGCGCCCAAAGTGCCTCATTCTATATATCACTTACCTATGAGGTAGCTGGGTTTTTTTTTTTGGGGGGGGGTTGTTTTATTAGGACCCTGAATCACATTGAGGTTCAATAACAACCATAATTGGCCAGTAAGTAGCAGAATCAAAATGCACAGCTCAAATTCATGCTTTCCACCATGATTTGACAATCCTTTATATTGAGTTAGATTGTATGATTATAAAAATGAATGAATCTAACAAGCTATAGGAAATTATTTATAAGAAGTTCTAGATTAAATGAATGAATGAATAAAGTGCCTTTCCGAAATTTCTGTCTGGAATTATGGGTATTATAATCTTTAGCAAAAAGAAGAGTCATGTTATTTTTTTAAGTGGTGCATTTAATTATATGCAGTGGTGAGTTTTATTGTGGCACATTGGTACATGCATATTACATAATTCCACCAATTTTACTCTTCAATACCTCCTCTTACACTCCCCTCCTGCCTCTCCCGATACCCTTCTATTTTTCAAGAGTCATGTTATTTAGATAATGCTGTTTTCAAGGTTTCATTTTTTAATGTTGCTATAGCTTTATGCTACAAATACAATTTCTTGTAGTTGATACATTACACATACATACTAGAAGAGGTGTAGGAATCTTTTAAGTTGCATTTTAGTGAGAAACAGTCAGTAAGCAGATGACTCTCAAGCTTCCATGTGGACAATGATGACCAAAGCAGTTTATTAAAATGCAGAATATCAGGTCCTACCAACCACAGATTCCTATTCAATACTATTAAGAAGCTGGAAGTCTGCATTTTGTAATCATCCTGAGTCCAATGCAGATATGAGTTGCTTTAGAAGAAATTAGATGAATCAGTAAGGCTACCATTTCACTAATTAGCTTCTTTGAAAAACCTCGAAACACATAGCTTTTCTAAAGGGTAAAATAACTACCAGAATAAAACTATTTGTCCATTATTTTCTATAATGGCTTGTAAACTGTATGATAATACCCAAGATCCAAAATATGATGCATGCATCTGTCAACTTAGCTTAATTGAATCCGGGTAGACAGAACATTAAAGTTATTTAAAACTTGATATTGATTTTTAGGGGAAACGCTACTGATGATTCATTTTGCATATTCAACATGTTTATGTTATCCCAGAAGTTTAATTTTTCTATTAATAATGTGCTAGTGAAATTAGAGAGACCTTCAATTGTAAGAATAATTATATATATATATATATATATATATATATATATATATATATATATATATATAATTTTCTTTCTTATATATTGTAAGAAAGAAAATCTCAGAACAGAGAGCTCCATATAAGGGATAGTGCTTTAGTATGTCCCTCCTAAAGCAGATCTTGGATCCAGATGGTTTACCTGGAAGACATTCTCAGGAAACATAAATGAGGGAGTGCAGCAGATAATAGGAAGACTATCCTTGTCAGCAATGGCAGCTCAGTTCCACCGAGGACCCTTTAATGAACCATGTAGAACACACCTCAGAGTTGCCTCATCATGGATAGGGAAATTGGGGTGTGAGCCAATGACTCACTTTCCTCATTGGTGGAAGAGCAAATGATTCTCAGTTGTTCATGTGCTCAGGATGCCCGGGCTGTCCTCTCCACTGGCTAAACAAGCTACCCTGATGATACTAGTGGACACAGAGAGATGCAAGAATTATGGGTATTGAGAGGAAAACTCTCAGTATAAGAATACTATCACGCAGCCACACAGGGACTCAGAGGTGGGTCCAGTGGTGAGATGGCCTAGACATCAACAATACCTACTCCACAAAACGAGGAGAGTTGGGTGTCTTAATGTTGCCATTGATGAATAGCAGTTTTAAAACACGTCTTCCTTAAGAATTAAGACCACAGCTAGAGCTAATCATGAAGATTTGTGTCTTGAATTCATACTACTAGTGTGGTCCCTAGAAATCTCAGGAAATGTAATTTAAGTGATCTGGAATTGGTAATGCTGTCCAGTCACTAAAAAGTAAATGTAAATCCTGTGTGTAAACTTGGCTTCAATCCAGCAGTTGTGAAGCAATTGATGGTTCAATTCATCTCAACTCCAGCCCCCACCCCATACTATGTGAAGAAGTGGAGGAAAAGTGTCTTCAAGTCCATAAAACACAGTAGTAACAACGTAGCCACAAAATCGATACAACCTTTCTTTTACAGAATTTAAATTTACATTACATTTCTAAAAAGAAAGTATTCCTTTCCTTTCTTCCAAGGCATGTGCTTGTATACACATGCACACAAGCCACCACATATTTGTCTCTTAAAAATGAAGTCTACAACAAAAGGAATTCAGGAAGAGGGCGAAGGGATGGGAAAAGGAGAGAACAGTGACCAAATCTAACCAAACTTTCGTATGTGCATGCACAGATGTGGCATGCTGGGTTCCAGCATTGGATGTATCCACAGGACGCTAATTAAAAAAAAAAAAAAAGTAAACTGTAAATGGAATGAAGAGGAATCAGTGGAGTGGAGAGAGCGAAGCTGGGGTGAGGGGAGTGCTGGGGAACAGAATCGGGAGCGGTTGCTTTCCATGCTTTTGTGATTCTGTCAGGGTGTATCCTGGTATTGTATACAACTAAAAAAGAACTTTTAAAGAGAAAAAAATAAGAATGAAGGATACATCCTGCTATATGAAAACTGTCATCTTTCTTTCTCCAAGGTTTACAATGACACCAAAACAATGCTCTATTGAAAAGAGCTAAGTAGTAAGCAGATTATATGCAACAAAACCTGAAAGCTGAAATTGAAGGGAAAATTTTGTATAATACTTCCCATATGCCCAAAGGAAGATCAGGGCAAAGGAGATGTTCCTGTCTCTTGCGGCATTTTGAATTTTCAAACTTTTTTTTTTTTTTTAACAAGGAAAAATCTCTCTCTAATTCTATAAAAGGAAAGAAATGAAGCCTGTTGAGTTTTTCCCCCCTTTAAAAAAGCCTGGTTTTCAGGCTTTTATTTGACAATCACATATGGATTGGTCTATGCTTTTTCACTTTATTCTTTTAGAAAAGCATTGTGTCCTATGATCAATAAATCAAAATTGGATTGCCTCCTCCTCAAAGGTGAATTGTTATCTTACTGAAGAGGTTATGTGACAGGATCTCTAGTTTGGTAAAAAAATACATGAACAAAAAAGAAGGATTAAGATTTCTGTGGCTGAAAGGAAAATTCTGGATGCTATTTTTTGTTTGTTTGTTTTGTTTTGTTTTGTTTTTTTGTTATGGGGAGAGTTTCCTGAATTGTCTCCTAGAACAAGAGATTAAATGTCAAGAGATAAAGCAGGTGCGGGGCCCATTATTCAGTACTGCCAGAGCCCATTCTCTCATCGAAGATGCTGTTTTCACACAGAGAATGAAATCAGCTTGACAACTACTAGAAGTATCCATGACAGTCTGAGAGGCAAAAGCCCAAACAGAGGGCTAAGCATCCCTTCATTTTCAAATCCTAGAGCAAGTAAAGATTTGTGACTGTGGGAGAGACCAGGGTACCTGAAGACATGCAATCCAGACAAAATCAAAATCCAGCTTAGAAGTTGATCAAGCTCAAAGGAACAGACCAGTTAAGATGCTCAACACTACAGGGTTCTGGGAGGGCAGTAAGCAGCCCAGGACGGTCAGTTCTTAGAGGGGCTGGTCCTGGGTCCTGGAGAGATCGAGAGCATCACAGATCCTTCTGCTCTGTATTGACAACCACCTTTATTCCTGGGTCTTCAGACTCTCCGTCTGTCCAAGGAAGCCATAAAGCCTCATTTGTAGTATCTGTTTCTTGGCACAGTGCTAAGAGTTCTACAGTGACATTAACCTAGATTTCCAGGGTGTACAGAGTGAAACTTATTTTAAAAAGGAGAAGCAAACCACCCAGCTTTAATTCTAACCTGACAGAGAGATGTGGTCTGTGTGATGCAGCCCTGTGGAGGGGAGAATGTCGGTGCACCACTGTGGACCATATCTACTACTGCAGTCCACAGAGACATTCCTGATATGACAAGACCTTACCCTCCTCACTGTGAATCAGTTTTAACTTGACTGCATTTCCCCTAGTACATCTTGGAGACATGGAAGGCATTTGAATCCACTGCTTTCAAATGAATTAGAATTGACCAGGTGTAGGTCTATGAAAGAATTGGGGGAGGGGCGCCATCTCCCAGATTTTAACCCCATTTCATCTGCTTCTGCAGGGCCATCCATCTCCCCACTGTCACTAGTGTGGGCTGATAGTGGAGCTGGGAGAACTTTTGGTCTCAGCCTCATCACTGGGTGGTCTGGGGCAGCTGGGACACTTCTCTAGGTCCAGTGTTCACACTTGTCCAGGTGCTTGGCTGAACTGAAAAATGGTCAAGGAAAGAAAAATATTTCACAAGGAAAGCATTCTTATTCAGACAAAGAAAGACAACATGAACACTGGTTCATAAGATTATAATCTAAAACAGAGAGGAAGGCCTTGGCAAACATAATTCCTCACAGGTAACTGAATTTTCTTTAGCGAAAGCCTTCTAAGAACAATTTGTTATGTGCTTAGTGAATGTGGCCTAAATAGTCTTTCAGAGGTAGGTGTGTGTGTGTGTATGTATGTGTGTGTGTGTACGTTTAAGTGTTTGCTCTGGTGGTGCAAACACCAGAAGTCATACAAATGGTTAAATTCAAAGAAATTGAAAGATTAAGATCCCAGTATCTGTGATGGGGCTTTGTGATGAGAAGCTGAGTGAACAGTGGGCTTCAGTTTAATACCAGGTGTGTTTGAAAATGTCTCCTAGTAGGAAAAATTCTATCATTTTTCTTTGAAGCTGAAAGAATTGGTGTTGAGGGGCTGTGACCAAAGATGGAATTAGCTTTAGCAGAACTGAACACACTTACTTCCAGTTCAGGGCCCCCGGACAGCCTTCCTCTCGTGCTTCTCTGAACCTGCATGTTATTGCACAGATGCAGTTTTCTTTCTGGGAATAGATTTGTAGTGCCTTGATCGTGGATTAGGTAATGTGCTAGGTTTTATTAAATGTTTGTAACAAATTACGCTGTTTAGGAAAGATATAATACAAAAAAGAAAGGGCAAAAATCGAATGGAAACAAGAGCATAATTAAAAAGGAACAGAATTAAATTATCTCTGATTGAAGAGCTTTAGCTGTAATCATTCAGGGTCTCAACCCAAGCAGCAGAGGTGCCTTCTGCCATAAGTGTGTATATAGTTTCTGAGAATTTAGTTTTCGTTATTTTTATCAGTAAATTCTTCCCTTATGAAAGAGTTCACATAAAGAACCATTGAAAAAACCAAAGTTGCCCCCTGTGTGTCTTTTTATATAGATAAAGCCCTATTAGGGTAAAAGAATCAAGAGACTACTCTTGTTTAAAAAAAAAAAAAAATCTCTATACCCCAGGACCCTGCTGTGCATAGATTTTGCTGGTTGCAGTAAAGAAACAAAAGCCACAAAGGGTGTGTGATGGTGTGGGGGGGAGGGGGGGAGTTTTAAAGACACCCAATTTGTATTATTCCTGCTGTAAAGATCCTGATCTGAGAGGAGCTCTGGCAGCCCCCAGCAGAGAAGGGCCCCCTTATAGTCCTCATTCCTGCCAAGCCCTGGGGATGGGGGATGCATAATGAGGCTGAGTGAGGATGCTTAATTGGGGCCTGGAAAAGGGAAAGAAAAAAAAAACCCATGTGTGGGAGGTGATCAGAATCCAGCTTAGGGAAGCCAAACGTGACGATACCTGGGAGGGCTTCAGGGTTCGTGACCACTTACAGAGAGGCCAACACTACTTTTATACTTCCAGGGAGGGAGGACAACATAGTATGGAGGACAAGGAGGGGTACAAGGGGCCAGGCCCAAGGGGATCTGGTTGAAGATGTTAAGAACTGAGTTCTCCAGATACTTTATAAGCAGGAGGTCTTTCTACTTATCTAAATGGTTGGCATGGGTGTAAAACAGTTGAAAATGTCTTCTAGCTCAAACTTTATCCTCCACCGCCTAAGGTGTTTTCATCTCCCACAGAACAGAGGGCTCACTCTGCTTTGTGCCTCTACAGCTCACAGCACACCCCTCCACCCCCCAGTCAGTTGGTTGATGACTTCCTGTCTGGGCTAGCTGGTGAACTCCAGGAGGGCAGCGGTGTGCCTCACAGCATTTTGTGTCTCAACACATGATAGGCTCTGAAATATCTGGTGGACTTTTTATTCTTTTCTCCCTCAATATTGGGTTTCTCTGTAGAAAAGAATCGACTGCCATTCTGACAAAAACTCAAGCATTTCCCAGCCATTCTAAAAAGGGACCAGAGGAAAGCATGTCGTCTGATTAAAGAATTTATTCATATTGGGGTCTCGTGCCCACCCCCCACTACCATCCTGCCTTTCATCTTCTAAGGGGAGCTTTGGGTTTTGATTAGGATAGAATATTCCCAATTGATACATGAAGAGGTGTGCTGCCATGGAAGGGTCTTTTGTAGAAACACACAGATTTTCCACAAGTATGTCAGCTTCATCATTCATTACCTGATAGGGCAAAGGGAGTCACAGAAGTCTACAGTGTTTGTCCAAATGACAGAGGTACAGTGGTCAAGTAGCAGCTTTAGAACTGGGACTTTTGGAGACAAAATGGCCGAATAACAAATGTTTTAAAATTTCATTGTACTTTTGTCCCAAAGACCATAGACTAAGTGTAAATGAAGTGTATCAGTTTGCTTGGGTTACCATGATTAATACTATAGATTGACTAGCTTAAACAACAAGAATTGGTTTCTCAGTTCTGGAGGTTGGAAATCCAAGAACAAAGTGCTAGTTGATTTGCTTTCTGCTAGGGGCCTACTCTGTGTTTCATAGGCAGTTTGCTTTCTCACTTGGTCCAGAGAGAGGGGAGGGGGAGGGGGAGAGAGGGAGAGGGAGAGGGAGAGAGGGAGAGGGAGAGGGAGAACGCCCTGTTAGGGTTCCATCCATATGGTCCCATTTAACTTCATTTTCATAACGGCCCTAAGTACCATAACATTAGGGGTTGGGACTTCAACATATGAATGTGGGGACAGGGAAAAAACATTCAATCTATAAAATCCATTCAAGAAATACTCTTGACATGGGTGGCTGAGGCAGGATCACAAGTTCAAGGCTAGTCTTAGCAATTTAGCAAGACCTGTTAAGAAGGGCTAGGGAAGTAGCTCAGTGATAGAATACCCCTGGTTTAATCTCCAGTTTTATTTTGTTTTGTTTGGTTTGGTGGGGCGGGGGATGGGGGGCGAGGATATTCTTGAAACCAACTGCTGGCAAAGGCCAGGTACGTGTGACATCCGTAGCAATAACCAGAATCAAGAATGCACAATTGATACTGGGCTTAAGGTGGTGTCACATTTCAAAACCTCACTCGCCTCCCAAAATAACAACATGAAGACAGAGAGGCAAAAAGAAAACATCAACAAAAAGTACAGTTATCAAACAAAAGAAAGGGCTGGTAACCAGCAAAGGAAAGGAACTTTCCAGAAATGAAAAAGGAATGAACCTCGTATTGTCCCAACACATTTCCTATCTTTGCATGCTCAGAAATAATCCTGAATAAGTTACCACTTACTTCTTCAACTAGTAGAGGAGCAGCCCAGGGGAATTTCCACAAGAGCATAAATTCAGCCATGAACACCTTTTATTCCTCCTTTCTCCAGAGAGACAGGAAAACCTGGCTCTAATTCTCCATTTCAGTATCTCCTACTGGGAAGAAAATGGAAAAGGAGAGGCAGACCAATAACAAATGCCTAGAACTAATTGTCTTTAACAAAAACTTCAAATACACACACACACAACCAGAAATTTCATCAAAAAGAAAATAAGAGAAAATACGTAAAGCAAGACCTTAGTGTGAGCATGAAGCAGAGGGAAGAGGTGCCACCCCAGACCCCTCCTTCCATGAAGGAACTTCTCCCATAACGCCTTCCCCCTGGAGTCTGCAGAGTTGGTCGCTTTTCAGTTTGAAAAGATGAAAGAAAAAAGCAAAAGAGAATAGAAAATTTCCCAGACTAAGTCTTTCTCTTGAAAAGTTTGAGTCTTATATTGAATTGGAAAAAAAAAAAATTCAAACCCGCAAAGAGCTCCCCTGCAAGATGACAGGCAATAGTGCAAAGTGGGGTGAACCTGGGTGATTGTGAGATATGTTCCACACTTGAGAAATTCAACACAGATCACATAAGTAGATGCTTGGGCTGCTTTAATTCTCCCCAAGAAAACTTCCAAAAGAAAATGCTTCCTGTAGGCAGCTCCAGGAGGACCACAGATACTGGTCAGAAGTAGGATGTACATGCCATGCTCATCACCCAAAAAAACCCAAAAACACACATTTAAGCCATAACAGAGAGAATGCAGGAAGGAAACAAATAAATAAGCATGTAGAAGACAAAAATGAAAGAAAACATAACCCAAGAAAAAAGGTTAAAATTTGCTGAATTGATGATCTAATGGGCCAACCATTTTCCAAATGTCATACAGAAATCTCACCCCAAAACACAACTCTGAAAAGTTAATAAATTGTCCAGTTATGTTGGCATCCCATTTTAAAAACCTGAAATATTTAATACTGATTTAATCTTAAAGAAAAATCTTAAAGAAAGTACAGACAAATGACAATCCAGGAGAAAATATTTGTAACATATTGCACAAAGAAATTTAATTTTCTTAATGTATGAATACTTAAAAGTTAATAAGGAAACAAAATAAACAACTGAAAAGAAAAATTAGTAAAACCAAAAACAGAGAACCAGAAAAAGAGGAAAGTAAAGAAACCTCACTCATATTGTAATACTAATCAGAACTGGAAGAACTTATCCATTTTTCTCCCTGGAATGTTTGAGGATATTTAATGCTAGGAGACTATGGAGAAAACATTTTCATGCCCTGCTAATTGGGTCCCAGATTGCTCTCACTTTTTCAGAAGGCAATTTTGCAACATCTATGAAATCTAAAGATGTACATATATTAGATCCAGAAATCCATAAAGAGTTTATCTTAGGGAAATGTTCACAAAATTTTGCCAAGATTTAAGCACAAGAATATTCACTGCAGCCATTTGTAAAATAAACAGTATAGAAACATCTACCAATCCTGTCTACCAATACTGGTCTGGTCAAAGAAAAGTATAGTATATCCATATCTATGCAATAAGATAGTAATATATATTATTGTGGAATGATCACTGATATACATTAAATATATATTGTAAATATGCATTAAAATTATTAAAATATAGTAATCTATGTACTAATATTAATACTTAAAATAATGAAGTGTGTATACATTACATTTATGAAAAGGCCACACTGCAGAAAATATAACATGATCAGTGTTTTATGTAAATGAAGAGATGAGAGGAACCCACTGGAAAAGATTAGATTGTGTGCACTGTTTTTTTCTGGAAGGCTTATAGGAAAAAAAATGTAACATGAAGAGAGTTGTCCAGGGTCACTTTTCATTAGCATTTTTCTGAGAAGTTTAAAGTTATGTGAAAGTGTTTTGTTTCTTAACATCACTAGTCTTATTTAAGGATTATGCTTCATGATTTTTTCTATCTTTATTTGTATTTAGAAATAAATGCATGCCTTTAAAAAATTGATCCATATTGCATTAAATTATAATTCATTTATGTTAATTAAATCTTCATAAAACATGAAGATCTCCATAATAATGAATCAAAATCTGGCAAAGAAATGAAGAGGGAAGAGAGGAAGAGAGAGGAGCAAGGCAGGGGAAGGGAAAGAATAAGGATGCAGGATGGATGGGAAAAGAAGGAGAGGAAGAATCTAGACACCCTACAATGAAAAGGTAAAAATCAGAAGAGACCTTTGAAATGCAGGATGGTGGATTAAAAGCATCCAATTTATTCTGAGTGACTATGGTTAAAGAATTTAAATGTTCACTTTTAATGAAAAACAATACATTTTGGCACTTACAGCCCATTTCTAATAAAAAATGTAAAGACTGAAAGAAAAATAGACATATTAAAAATTTATATCTGAAATGTGATTTTTTTTTTAATGGAAGACCAATTTACCTTTAGTAAATTGAGAGGGGTCTTTTTTCAAAGCCAGAATAAACAAGTGCAACATTATAACTTTAATATTTACCTGTTTCTCACACAGAATGTAAGAAAGCTAAGAAATACTGAAAAGCAATGTTTTCTGAGATTCCGTATAGTTTAAGAATGACTTTTTTTTTCCATATATTTACTTTTTATTGAATTTGTTAATGTTACAGAGTTCTCGCACTGCCAAACCATGCCTGAGAATCCAAAGAAGGAAATGGTATAATGGACAGCCTCATCAACCCATCATACAGTATATTAAAACTTGATTCATATGCATTTTGAGAATTTCACAATCTCTTATAAAATTATAACAAGAGTTGGAATTTAAGTCTGCTGCAGGTCTTCAAAATTTCCAGTACAGTATGCCATTAAATAAAACCACCTCATATTCATCTCAGTTCATTCCTCAACAATATAACCCAACAAAAGTTTGTGGGAAAAACGCATACTTTAAGGAAAATATGTGGCTCAGGGTCCAAGAGATTACTTGTTAAGGTTTTTGGCTCCCAAATCATGTCTTCAGTATAACCAAGAATTTTAAAGGTCTCCTTTAATCATCCTACCTCCCCGCAACTGGCTCAGCTACTCATCCAAATAAATCAGAAGGCAGGCTGTCCTACCTGCCACCTCAAATACCAACATTATTGCCCAGAAGTGGTAGGCAGGTCCTGTCAGGAGATACTATAGCCCTCCTAAAAGTCCAATTCCTGCACCAACATATTCACCAAGACCAAACTCCTACAGAGAATGGCCCCACACCAGGACAGCTGCCTTCACTCATGTACTTCACACCTGCCAGCAGCAAGCCCACAACTCCTGCCTTTGGTGAATGGATTTATTACAGAGAAACCCAGGCTCTGCATCAAGTGGTCACACACCACTACAAATATTTCTACTGAATCACAGATATAAAACTAGGAAATTTGCTAGACTGTCTCATTAGGTAGAAAGAAATGTCTCAGTAATCCTGGGGCACTTCCACAAGTCCCTTTTAAGGACTAAGTACTAGTGGATAGCTTAAGCTGTAATTATTAAAAACAGCAGGGCTATATCACTGTCTTTTGCCCTGCCTTTCTAAATGAACACTATTAGAGACACTCTAAAAGGCTGGTAACAGAGCTAGTGGGGACAATCACTGTATCTTTAGAATGTTTTAATACCTTAAAAATTTGGACACAGGTATGTAAGGAACTCTTATCAACACCCATACAAGATCCAGGACACTTAAATGGATTGTGGGTGGTTTTGCTCACATTGCTTGAATCCCTTAGTTTGAGTAGAAACCGCTGTCTTCACAGCAGTGTACTGTAAATTTAGACCTGATTGGAGGCTTTAGCAGCACCTGAAGTAGAGTGTCCAGCATTTGCTGTCCCTTATGTCAAAGGCTATTTGGTTCCACTCCAGGGATTGGCAAATTCAGGAGACATTTCACAATTCTAATGCATATTTCAGGTTACTTACCTAACCAAGCAATATGCTGTCAAAGAACTTATTCCAAATCAAAGCAAAAAAGGCCTTAATGTGGAACACAGAAAAAGCACTATCCAAATAAAAAATGACTAAGAGAAATGAGATTATTCCCTCCCCCACCCCTTTTCCCACTTGGTAGACCCAAGTTTGGTTGAATTCAATTTGTAGTTTACCTCAGACTATAACTAAAAACTTAAATTATAATTCACAGCCCTACATAGATGATCTGAACACAGTTCTTTTGAGCGGCATGTTCCAGGACGTATAATATAGCCACAGCCTACTACAGAGTATTCCTTAGGGTGGGGGACAGGACAGGTTAATTAAGGTCACTTAAATCTTCATCTTTTACAGTAGATCAGAACCCAGATGGCTGACTTTCTGCAGGATTTCTGATAGGAATCCAGTAGAGCTGGTTTCAAGGTTCATATCGACACCTTAATAGCTGTAACCTTCTTATCCAGAAGTTGTGATCCACATGAAGTCCACAATGAGTGCAGCAAATCTGAGGTAGTCAACCCTTACGAAGGCTCAGTATCTGAACATAAAAAGATTTTTGAAATGACCACTGCTGCAGGTTTTGGTTTTTTGTATTTGCAGAGCAATTATGAAATAACACTGATGAATCTAGTCCACACATTTATATAACAATGGAAGCTCTCCTAAATCCAGTATACATAAAGAGCAGTTGTGACACTTTAAACTTCCACAGTGCAACAGAGCCAGTCACTTAAACCGAGGGGTCTGCATCAGCTGCTGTAGGTCCAACAGAGATCAGATGAAAGGTTCATGGTGATAAGCAGTGGTCTAGTTACCTCAGAAGGGTTAGCAAAGACCATTCCTCAATTGTACTGTGTGTGGCTGCTTTTCTGATTTTCAAGCACAGCATACTGGTTGTCTAGCTGAAGTTTAAGGGCCTGGTTTTTTGAAACCTCATCCCTACCTCTATTTTTGTGTCTTACTACTTCAAAGTTCTTCTCCATTTCTTTATCCTTTCGGCTTTCTACATGCTTGGCAGTGGACTGCAGGGATGGGAACTGTGTGTCGCTGTAT
Source organism: Marmota monax (assembly GCF_021218885.2). Lineage (NCBI taxonomy): Eukaryota > Metazoa > Chordata > Mammalia > Rodentia > Sciuridae > Marmota > Marmota monax. Next base: position 2,015,256 of record NW_026692254.1, read on the forward strand.
ATTTCTGGTGGTCCTTGTGGTGTTTTCCTTGTTGTGGTTAGCCTGGCCCCAGGAGGCCTATACACACCACTAGTCATTGCTGGTTCTGGGGTTTCTGTAACAACTACTGGAGTAGGAGGCGCTTGTACCGGAGCTGTTTTATTCCAGGGACCTGAAGATTTTTCTATACCTCCACCACCTCCTCCTTCTTCCCAGTTATCACCTGGATCTTCTCTCTTTTCATTGTCATCTTCTTCTTTTTCACTTATCTGCATTGCCTGAACTCTGAGTCCGCTGTAATCAAACCCTTTCTGCTCAAATTCTTTCCATTCATCTTCATCCTTCGTCACGGCCTTGGTGGCGGCCCCGGGGCCCGTGGCCCCCGTGCCTGCGGTCCCTCCATCGCCCGGCCGGGACCCTGTGCCTGCCGTCCCGCCGTCGCCCGGCCTGGTCCCCTCGCCCGGCCTGGTCCCCGCGCCCGGCCCGCCGCCCGCCGTTCCGCTGCTCCCGCCCGCGTTGCCCGCCGCGCCTGTGGCGCTCGCCGCCCTACTGCTCGGCTCCTCCTTCTTATCCCTCTTAGCAAAGAAGTTGTCTAGGCTCCGCTCCTCCATCTCGGCCATGGCCGCCGCCTCCTCGGCCCGGATGGGTGGGGCCGGCGGCTAAGAATGACTTTTTTCAAGATGATTTTAAATAGTGTTGGTGACTTGATTATCAGATCAGTTTATATCATTATAACATACTGTAGCAGAGAAATTCAAACCCTCTCCAAGTCCTGTGTTCACACTGACACTCTGTCCTTCCTCATTAAATTGGTTGTTGATCTCTTTTCACTTAGCTGCCCTTGGATTCTAGACCCAGATAGTGAACTTGGCATATTGTAAAAGGTCTATTTGAGCTCATCTTCCCTAACAATCAGTAGATTAAAAAGGACTAAAGTCTCTTAAGTTGTAAATTGGCATCTATGCATGTGGAGTAACAGCATTCTTCCGTTTGAGCTTGAGAGTTAAATGTATGTGACAAATGTCCTAAGCTCTTCCATTGTGTACCATTAAAAGTCAATGAGGTTTGGACTGTTTATGGAGCTGTGTACATTAATTCAATTTCTCAAAGCTTCAGACCAAATCAGTTATTGATTAGTAGATGATTTTAGGTAATAAGAGATTAGCACATTTATTATGTATTTACAAAACAAGCATAAATCATGCTTGTAATTTCATAGCTATAAGAAACGATGTTAGGACTGAGCCCATTAAACATACATTCAGTGGGTTTGTTAGCTACGTTTCATTGGCCAAAGCAAATTTCATGGCCAAACCCAACACCAAGGGACAGTGGAGTAGACTTCGCTGAGGGTTGCAGATTGGAAGTGAAACTTCCTGAATAATAATACTAATTACAGTAATTTTGAAATCTGAACACAAGCCCTGAGCACCACACCCATCATTTCACCAGTACAACTGCATTCTGAGAAATAATTATTTGCAATTCTATTTGATGTATGAAGTTTACCATCAATACAAATCTCAGAACATCTTAAAGGATCCTTTGATATCTTTCCGTGCTTACATATTTTAAAATCTGGAATACCTGCATTTTGTATATATCTTGGCATCTTGTGTAAAGACCTGCTTCATTTATTGCAATGTCACTGACCTACTAAAGGTTGTTATAATCAAAGGTTTGAGAAGTAATTGAAAATGGTATCAAATGTTCCAAGCTCAATTTTAGCATCTTTTATCTCCTGCTAGGAACCCTGAAATTGTTTGTGTTCCAAGCAGCAGCAATCAAAATGGGGGGAGGGTCAGGCTGTCCAGGCACTTTTTGTTTTGATCAGATTCTGTTGTCCATGCCAAATGGACTCATTTCTCTGGGGCACTCAGTTGCATAGCCCAGCAGGAGAGTAGCCGTTAGGGTAATACCAGTTCCACATGCATGTCAGAAAAACAAATGTCTCTCATTCTCCCTTTTTTCAAATACACAACCACACTTGTGCACATATACATATGGCTATGCAAATTTACACGGCATGCCAATGCACATATTCGTGGCACATGTACACATATTGTACACGTAAGATATAAAATTAAAAAATACCTACCAGACAAACCTTGAGTTGAAAGTGGATCTAATAGACACTGCTTCACTCTGCTTCAGGAATGCAGTAGTAGATAGAGCTACAACTTTGATTTCTGCTCTTCTCTTTGTTTTGGATCTCATACTTGTCACTGCATCTCATGTTAATTATGTTTCATCACAGTGCAAAACCTTAGACTTCTCACACATTCCATTGTAAAATAATGAGGTTAAAAGGACAGGCATAGGACAAGCATTTTAAGAATTTAATGTTTTCTGATTTGCCTTTTGAATTTTTTTTTTCTCTGTTTCTCCTAACTTTTCCCTTCCTCTTCACCTTTAAAAGTGTTTATCATTCTTCCTTTTCACTGAGTATCGTGTAATAAACTGGCATCCTGCCTATTTGATAGAAAGTTCTCCATGCTGCCAAAGGGCTTTCCCCATTGATTGAAGGATTTCCTGAGTCAATTAGCCACAGGTTCCTCTTGATCCCATCAAAAACAAGGACCCTAAGAAGAAAGTCAAGGAAGCCATATTTAAGTAGAATTAGTCTTATTAATTTTCCTTCCATAGTAATCATTTCTTATAAAAAGTAACAATGTTTTAATTCTGATGGCATCCTATAGAAGTAAGGAGTCAAAGAATCTATAGTTATTTTACTAGTTAAAAAAAAAAAGTGAAGGCCTTAACATGCTCTGAGATTTGGTAGAAGTCATTTTAAAAAATCCAGTGAAAAACCAAAATATCCTCTTTAGAAATATGCCTGTATATTCAAGTGTATCTTGCTCATTTTCAATTGGGTACTCTCTTTTTATGTTATATTTATTTTTTTTTAGGTATTCTGTGAAAGAGGCCATTGCACTTTCTTATGTTGCGTTTTGATGAATTTAAGATTGCTAATTTTAATGTTTTACAGGTTGCCAGAGTTTTCCTTAATGGTTAGTGTTTTGTTTGTCCTGAAAAGAAATGTTTGTCTAATGATGTACAGATCTTTATCTATGTTACATTTACAATCAGTTCTTAAGTCTACCTGGAATTTATTTTTGAGTAGTGGAAACTATTCTTTCAGTGTAAATCTACTGATAAGTTTTCTTTTTTCCTGAAGTATTTTTTTCTTTATTTCAAATTCAAATTTGATGAGTTTTTTTGTTTGTTTGTTTTTGGTGGGGGGAAGGTATAGAGTTTTAATTTCTTTTAGTACTTAAAATATTCCATTGTATTGTCTCTGAATTCCATTATTTTTGTTGCAAACTTATCTACAAGCCTTATGTTGCTATTTTAAAATGAATGATTATTTTCCCTAGATAATTTGAGTTTCACCTTTGGTTTTCAACAATCTTTATGAAGATTTGCCCAAACGAGGTTTGTTTTGTGTTAATTTTACTTAGTGTTATAACACCCTTGAAATAGTGGTCTGATATTACATCATCCATTAATTTTGTCATTATCTCTTAAAATACTGCATTTGACCCATTACACAAAGGATAAATCCTATTTCTTATATCTGTTTTTTACCTGTATTTTAGGCTTTGCCTTATCTTTCAGTTTCCTAATCCCCTCTTCAACTGTGTCTACCTACTATCAAATCCCCCTATTAAATGATATTTTTTTCAGTTCTAGAATTTTCTTCTGACATGAATAGGGCTCAGTTCTCTGATAAACTTCTTTGCTATTAAATTTTTTCAATTTGGCATCCAATTTCTTATACACATTAATCTTATTTTAGTTGTGTCTAAAAATCTGAATGTCTGATATGTGTCTATATGTTGTCTTTTTATTCTCAATTTTCAGTGATTTGTTCTTGTACTTCTGGAATGCCAGGTATTTTTTTATTGATGCAGGACATTTTGTTTGAAAAACCATAGGCATAACTTGAGGCTTGAAGTTTTTGTTTTGTTTTGTTTTCTTACTTACCAGAGTACCTCTTTGTTGGTGGGCCCTGGTCTTTAATTTTTGCCTCCCCTAAACCTCAAAAACATTTGGAAGCTGTCTTCAGTTTGTTGACATAGGTAGAATGTCAGCTACCCTTTGCACCTCTTTGAGTTTGTTCTGTATTTATGGCTCTCTGGTGCCTTAAAAGAATTGTTTTTAATAATCTGTCCAGCATTTCTAGCTTTTCATGGTAAGAGGGTTATTCTGAAACATGACAGTCAACCTTAAGCAGAAATCTTTCTCACTGTAATTCTGATTTGCATTTCATTCACTGTTAGCAAAGGGAATCATCTTTTCACACGTTTACAAGCCATTATTACTTCTTTTATGAATTGCCTATCAAGCCTCTTACACATTTTCCTATTAGTTTGTTTCTATTTTTAGAAGCTCATATTGTTGCTATTATTAACCCCTTGCCTCTGATAAAACACAAATATTAATATTTAATTTGTAACTCAAAAAATATTCCTTGTGGTATTTTTGCATCCAAAACCTTATTATGGCCGGGCTCGGTGGTGCTTGCCTGTAAACCCAGTGGCTTGGGAGGCTGGGACAGGAGGATCTCAAGTTCAAAGCCAGCCTCAGCAAAAAAGCAAGGTGCTAAACAACTCAATCAATGAGACCCTGTCTCTAAATAAAATACAAAAAGGGCTGGGGATGTGGCTCAATGGTCGAATGCCCCTGAGTTCAAATCCCTGGTACCTCCCCACCCCTACAAAAAAAAAAAAACTTATTACATTTATGAAATAAAATATTCCCATTTTTCCCTTATTACTTCTATGTTTTGAGTCAGATATAGCACAGCCTATATCTATCAGTATATTCTGTAATTGTGTGTAAAAGGGTGTGTTGATGCCAATTCTAGAATTGGCAGTGTAAGGAAGGATATGACATAGTGTTAACAAGTTCAGCTGGAAGTTTTAAGTTTTGTTTTCCCTTTCCCAACCTCATCCTCAGGGACTAAATGGAAAGAACTCATGGACAGCTATTTTCCTGTAATCCTTCAAGGGCTTTAGGAGTTATATTCTCTTTCTCATATTATCATTTTCTTGATTTATGTAATCTCATATCGTTGATGTTACTCTATTCTATGTCTCTCAATACCTACATGTTTACTTCACAGTTTCCTTTACACTCAATGTAAAAGTCTATTGGGGCATCTCCACTTAAATCATCTTTGACTTTAGACCTCAAATCTAAAATTATTTTCTTTGTCTTTTCCCACTGTGCAGCTATTTTGTCTTCAAGTTCTGACCTCCCTACCATCCATCCACCTGGGCTAGGAGCTCAGTCACTTCTCAGTCAAACCTCTGGACTGTGAGCTCCAGTTACTCATTACCAAGAGCACACATTTTCCATAATGAAAAGATTGAAAAGGTTATAAACTGGATCTTTCCCATCCTTGCATCATTCTCACCAGCAGGCACACCACATTTAACATCATCTCTGCTCTTGTATTCACATAATGAAAATGAATTTAACCTCTGTTTAAAAGAAGTATGAAAATAATGTAAAGTGACTATTTTTCTAGGGTTTTACTTCTATCTGTATTCGCCAATATCCTTATTCTTTAAGTTAGGAAAACATAATAGATATTGTTAACTAAAAAGTAAGAGATGATTGTCCTTTTGAGTATATGGAAAAATTCTCCTAATATTAAAACACATCCTGTCACTTCTAAGAACGGCTATTGCGTCTGGCACAGTAAATGGATGGCATACTTTTGAAGTTGATAGAGAATGACCAGAATTTCTGACTGGATACTCCACAATCCACAATGGCAACAGCTAAGGTCTCCTAGGGAGGCAATAAGTCATTCATTTGTTGGAACAATAACAACAACAATGAAAATCCTTCAGTGTCAGGAGAATGAATTCTTCAGTTTTCAGGCATGCCTAAGGCAAAAGAGGCTTTTGTTTTGTTTTTGTTTTGTTTTTCTTTATAATAAAAGGTTAAATGATGCACACATAGAGAGTATCCTAAATTTAAATTGAACATTGTGCTAATTAAACCACATTTTTTTCTTTTATGCTACCTGATTTCTGATTTAATAAATTGTGTGTATGTATGTTTGCGATTCTCTCACAAATTAAAAAGAACTTGGAAGATGGCTTTAAAGTATTCTAGCAACTCAACCCACTATTTCCTCCTTTAACCTTCTCTGCAAAAGAAGTTGAATCCCAGGAGTATTTTTAAATTTAAGAGGGCAATGGAGGGTGACAGAACAATTGGCAGTCAGGCTGTTATAGTTCTCTATTAATCAGGGACTGTCTTATTCCCCTCTTTCAGTTCAAGTCTCGGACACACCTATAGAGTCTGTGAAAAGTCAAGGCTCCAGTGACACAGAAAACACTACAGGTCCTGATGGTAAGTTTCTGAGCTTTCTGAGCTCAGATTATACATGTGGTATGTTTTCTGTGTGATCTGGGAGTAAGGGAGCTCTCTGTTCTATGAATCAACATATTCAATGAGAACAAAGTAAATTTCAAAAGCCATATATTACTAGAAAATAATAAAAAATAATGGCAGCCCTTTTTTCTTTTTACCACTAACTGTTTTAAACAGCACATGACTTGGTTTAAACATACCTTGCAATACTGAGGCCACCAGTGGGTAAAGCCACGGCTGGACCTGGTCCTTCATGGAAACATCACTCACTTCTGTAAAAGGTGCTTGCTTTGTAGTTACCCAGGCCTCACTTGGCATCCAGATGAGCCCTTGAGCTTATCCAGATGAGCTCTTGGACCATCCCTGTTAAACTCACTATATCACAACAGATTCCTTTGCCAAAAACACAGTGACTCTTTAAGGGCACCTTAAAAATTTACAAAAACCATCCTTTATTTGCATGTAATTTTGAAGGCATCTGTGTTGATCCGTATTTTGTCACTGCGACAAACACCTGAGATGAGCAACCTCGAGGAGGAGAGATTTATTTTGGTCATGGTTTCAGAGCTTTTAGTCCTTGGCTGGCTGGTTCCATTGCTTTGGGCCCGAGGTGAGGAAGAGCATCCTGGCAGAAACGCATCATGAAGGAATGCTGTTCAGCTCATGGCAGCTGGAAAACAAAGTGAAAGGAAGAGATCTGTACAAAATATAGTCCCTAAGGGGCATGCCCCAAATAGCCTACTTCCTCCAACAGTGCCCCATCACCCTATAGTTTCCGCCACCTCCCAGTAGTCCATTCAGCTATGGATGGATTACTCCACTGATGAGAATAACCTTCATGATTCAATCGCTTTCCAAAAAGTTCACCTCTAAACTTTGCTATGTTGGGGACCAATGCATGTGTCACTGGGGGGACACTACATATCCAAACCACAATCACATCTAAAGATTCTGAGCCCAGATACACCCCTACAGCCCACCATTCCACTCTCAACTCCTCTGAGATAACTTTTTTAGATTCCACATGAGTGAGATCATGTGGAACTTGTCTTTCTGTTCCTGGCTTATTTCACTTTAATGTAATGGTCTCCATTTTATACACAGTGTCACAAATGACAGGGTTTCATTCTTTTTTATGGCTGAGTAGTATCCTGTTGTGTACACATATTGCATTTTCATCAGATGATGGACACTTCTATTTCTTAGCTATTGTAAATAGTGTTGTAATGAACATGAAAGTACAGAGGTCTCTTTTTTAAAAATTTTTTTGGTCATTATAGATGGACAGAATGCCTTTGTTTATTTTTATGTGGTGCTGAGGATTGAATCCAGTGCCTCATATCAGCTAGGCAAACACTCTGTCACTAAGCTATAGCCCCAGCCCAAAGATGTCTCTTTAACATACAAATTTCATTTCCTTTGAATATATACCCAGTAGTGGGATTGCTGGATTATCTGGAAGTTCTATCTTAAAATGTTTTAGGAACTTCCATACTGGTTTTCATAATGGCTATACTAATTTATATTCCTACCAACATTGTGCAGGGGTTTCCTCTTCTCCACATCCTATCCAGAATTTGTTATCCTTTAGATAACATCTATTCTTACTAGGGTGAGGTGATATCTCATTGTGGTTTTTATTTGCATTTTCCTGATTATTAACGATATTGAACATTTTTCATATATCTGTTGGCCATGTGTGTCTTCTTTTGAGAAATGTCCATTTATACCTAGTTCCAATTTCTCATCAGTTTTGTTTTGCTGTTGAGTTTCTGGAGTTCCTTCTATATTGTAGATATCAATCCTTTGTCAGATCTATACTTTGTAAATATTTTTGCCTATCTGCAGGCTGTCTCTACACTGTTACATTTTCAAATGATTTGTGTAGCTAGTAATAGGTATGATTTTCTTCTTCTGCATGTGGATATCCAGTTTCCCCAGCACCATTTATTAAAAAGACGATCCTTTTGTGCAATGCATTTCTTAGCACATTTATCAAAAATCAGTTGTCTGTGGGTATGTGGATACCTTACTTCTGGGCTCTCTAGTCTATTTCATTGTTCTGCAAGTCTGTTTTTACGCCCAAACCACGCTATTTTGATTTACAACTGTGTTGTGGTGTGTTTTTAAATAGGGTAGTATAGTACCTTCTACTTCGTTCCTTTTGCTCAGGATAGATTTAGTTATTTGGGGACTTTAGTGTCTCCATATAATTGTTTATCATTCTGTGAAGAACATCGTTGATATTTTGACAAGTGATTAAATTGAATCTTAAAACCACTTGGGGTAGTATGGACATTTTAACAATATTGTTTCTTCTAACCCATGAATACAGAATGTCTTTCTGCTTTTTGGTATCCTCTTCAATTACTTTCATCAATATTTTTAGATTTTTTTTCATTGTATATATCTTTCACCTATTTGGTTAAATTTGTTCCTAGGTATTTTATTTCTATAGCTATTATAAATGGGATTGCTTTCTATCTCAGATTATTTGCTGCTGGTGAACAGCAATACTACTAATTTTTATATGTTGATTTTTATATCCTGAAACGTTGCTTAGTTACTTCTAGCAGCTTTGGGGTATGTGTTTGGAGTTTTATGTTTTATTTAATCATGTCATCTGCAAACAGTGACAATTTCATGGCTTTTCCAATTTGGATACCCTTCATTTCTTCCTCTTGCTTGACTGCTCTGGCTTCCAGAATTATGTTGAATGAAAGTGATGGAAGTGAATATTCTCGTCTTGTTCCAGATTTTACATAGAAAGCTTTCAGCATTTCCCCATTCAAGATAATGTTAGCCATTGGCTTAATATAAATGGTCATTATTTTGTTGAGGTATATTCCTTGCCTATATAATTTGTTCAGCATTTTTAGAACAAAAGAATTTTGAATTTTATCCAATGTCTTTCCTGCATCTATTGAAATTATACTTTTTGTACTTCTTTTGACATGGTGTATTACATTTTTTGATATGCACGTATTGGACCTCTTTCCCTCTCAATCCCACTTGATGGGGGTGAAAAATCTCTTTAATGTGCTACTGCTTTCAGTTTGCTAGATTTTGTTGAGGATTTAACATCTATGTTTTTCAAGGATATTAACCTGTGGGTTTTTTCTTCTTCTTCTTATATTATTGTTGTTGTATCTTCATCTGTTTTGGCATTAGGGTAATGCTGGTCTCGTAGAATGTGTTTAAAAGAATTACTTCCTAACTTAAAGAGAAATGGTATTAGTTCTTCTTTAAATGTTTTGTAGAATTGAGTAGTGAAGCCATCTGGTCCTGGCTTTTCTGGATAGGAGCCCTGTTTTTTTTTTTGTTTTCTTTTGTTTTTTTAATTAGTGATTCAATCTTTACTTATTATTGGTTCTGTCACATTTTTCCATGATCAAATTTGGCATATATTTCATCATTTCTAATGCTCTTTTTTATTTTTCTGGTATTACGTATAATGTCTACCTATAAAGTCTTGAGTTTATGAGTCTTTTTCTTTTCTTAGTCTAGCTGATAATTTGTCTATTTTGTTGCTCTTCAAAGAATCAGCTCTTGATTTTGGTCTCCATTTATTTCTACTCTGATCATTATTTCTTTCTACTAATATTGAGTTTGTTTCACTTATCTTGAGGGATGAGAAAATAAGAACAAATGGCTATTTGAGAAATTTCTACTTTTTTTGACACCATTGACTGATCTAATGTTTCCTCTTAGTACTGCTTTTGCTGAGTCCCACAGGTTTGGGTATTTTGTGTCTCCATTTTCATTTAAGAAATTTAAAAATTTCCTTCCTGATTTCCTTGATCCACTGGTTGAAAGTTATTTGATTTCCATGTATTATTTTTTTTAATTTCAGTCACTCAATATGATGAGAACTTGTTTTGTGGCCTATCATATCTGTCTTGGAGAATGTTCCATGTGCTGTTGAGAAAAAAACAGCATATTTGGCAGCCCTTGGACAGAACGTTCTGTAGATATCTGTTAGGGCCGTTTGTCCTAGGGTGTGATTTAACTGTTGATTTTCAGTCTAGATGATCTGTCCATCACTGGAAGGGGTGTTAAGAGCATCCACATATTATTACGTAATACAATGACGTATATAAGGAAAATGTAATATTGAATTTTGAACAAATTTTCTACTCTTTTGGCATTCTCAAGTCTTTCTTGAACCCCCAGTATTTGCTCTTTCAATAACCCTTTTTTTCTCCTCCCACTGTATTTTCAAATAGCCTGTCTTCAAACTTTCTTCTATCCTATTTTTAATTTTTATAGTTCATGAATTTTTTAAAAAGTGCTTACATCTCTTTAAACTGTTGGAGTAGTGAGATGTTCTCTTCAAGTCCATCGAGTTTCCTTAAAACAGCTATTTTTAACTTCTAAGAGATCTCCCATACTGCTTACTACCTGGTTTGTTTCTGACACCTTATTTTGAGTATTAAGTGAGGTCACAGTTTCCTGAAAAGTTCTTGATTCTTGTTGGCATGAGACATCATCTAGGCATTAAAGGATTGGGTATTTATTATGTTCTTCCTAATCTCAGTTTGTGCTCATATCTTCTCAAGTTCTGATCAGGATGGTTTGTTTCTATCAGATATTTTTCTGAGCCTGTAGTTGCCAGCTCACCCAGTTTCAGATTTGATGGGAGTTTTCTATTCATGTGTTGTCACTGTTTCAGGACTAGAGAGTAATCCAAGCCCAGGTTTGCCCCAAATACACTGTTGGTATACTTTAAAGAAACAAACTAGAATATCTAGAAAGAGTGATGTATCCTCACAAGGCTTTACCAGCCAAAGTAATCTCAGATGCCTTCTTCATAGTTGCCAACCTGTGGTGGGGCACTACATGATTCAGCCCAACTCTGGGAAGTATCACCATGGATGGACCAGCCCCCAGCCCCTCTATCACACCTGTGGCCACCAAGCTGTGTCATACCCTGAGGATATAGTCTGCCAAGACCAGCATAACACTGGGGGAGGTTCAAGGCCCACACTATGTGCTGCCTATCACATAGTGACCCAAGATTGTGTAAATAGAAGTCTGATAGACTGGAGCTATATGTCTTCCCTTGGCACTAGAGCTATTTCAGAGGCTGGGTATACTGGCACACTTGTAGATTTCACCACCACAGTCCAGCACTAAGTCCCAGGGCAACATCTTATCCTTACTAACTGGTACCACCCCAGAAAATGCCATTTTGCATCTCCCTTTGCTGTGCAAGGCTGCATAGCAATGGTGAATTCAGTGCTTTGGCTACCTGGCTGATGCTAAGCTGAGCTGTGCTTGATTCTGTTTCAAGGACATGCAGAGTCTCAGGTACATTAGGGTAGGGTCCACATCACACCTGGCAGTAATGCAGTTCAAAATGAGCCCATCCTTTTGAAGTGTAGGTCTCTACCTGGTGCCATGGAAGTATGAGAGCTCTGTAAGCACTGGCTTGGTCATAGCTGTATTGCCCAAGATTGGGGGATGGATGGTAGGGACAGTCTCTTGGTTACCAATACAGGTGCTAAATCTGGGTTGCACCTGAGTCTCCCACCTTCAAGGACCTGGGGAGTCTAATAGGGAGTCCTTTACCTATCCCAGCATTGTGCTGGCCTTGACAGGTTATATGCTCAGGGTGTGACAAAATGCTTAGGTTTGGGGAAGGGTACCACAGGCAACTCTTCTTGCCTTTTTCATTGTATTTAAGTAAAAGCAGCCACTGTGGTCTCATCTCTCATCTGATTTCCTTAGTTCCTGTGAAGGCAGTTTAGTGTTTGAATGAATATCCATCCTGAAGGATTTTACTCAGTTACCATCTTGCTTTGAGGTGTTTTGTTTTATTTGTAAGCTAAAGAAAAGCAAATTACTTTGTCATTCAGCCACCACTGGCTGAATTTTTCCCAAAGTAGTTTTAAATAAAATTTCTTATTGCAGGTGTCTCCCACATAGTCCTACCTTAATTATAACCTCTTCTATACAAACTGATATCTTTTACTTATTTGAGCATGAAATGCTTTTTTATAGTGTTGTGGTTTAAAGTATCCCCCAAAACATTCCCATGTTAGGAATATGATATCCAATGTAGCCATGTTCCAAAGTGAAAAGATTATAACCTCATTATAATTAAATGGATTAATAACTTGGATGGTCTGAGTGGGTGGTCATTATAGGCAGTAGAGTGTGGCTGGAGGAAGTAGGTCACTGGGGGTGTACCGTGGAGACTATATTTTGATCCTGGCTCCTTGTGCATGCTCTGCTTCCTGCCTCCCTTGAGTGGAGCAGCTGTCCTCTGTCATGCCTTACCTTGGGCCCAGAGCAATGGAGTTGGCCAACCATGCATGAGCCTAAAATAAACATTTCCTCCTCAAACTCATTCTTGTTAGCTTTTCATTGTTGTCACCAAAATACCTACATGCATAGTAACATTAAAAGTATCTACTGGGAGAGAGAACAGCAAACAAATGCTCCCTTTTATTTTTATCCTGTACTTTGCCACACTGTGGTGGGTAGACTTCCAGTGACCTTGTCTACCAGGCTGAACAGTGCAGGAATGATTTTCTTTACACCGACAAAGTTGCCACACCTGATCAGTTTACACATGGAAATAAGCTTACACATTGTTAGAAACCCAGGACAGTTTGCAGATGATAACTTGGGAGAGTTGAATGAGAGACCCTAGATGTTCTTTCAAGCATCTTTGGAGTGTGAAGCCGGTATCTGACATTATTTTATTCAAGCTTTCATGTCTGAGAAAAAGATTTATATTGTTGATTTTGTACAAATAAATCACCACCTAAATGAGAAACAAATGGAATTTACTTATTCAGAGATTATTATAGTGAGGGTGTCAGTCATTATCACTTGTGTTTGGAGGTAGTTGGTATGGGGAATCTGGAAACTGTTACCTAAAGTGGGGCATCTTAGGTTTTTAATTCAGAGGTCTTTCCCTGGTTGGTTCCAAGTTGAAAGCAGGTACAGAAAATATGGAAGCTGATGATCACTGACCAAGTCCAGTGCATTCTGAGCCAATTACCAGAGATTGTGGTTTGGTTGCCCAGATGGGTTGCTATTGAGGTTTTAAGTAGAGTTCTACTGCTAGATTATCTGGCCACTGTCCAGTCTCAGCTTACAGAATGTGCTTGGATGCTGTAACAATATCAATCTCATTAAACCTGCTGACCCTTGGAAAGTTTGAGTGACTGCTTTTAGCTACAGGAGAAAGGCAATAATTACACACTCTATTTTTATGCAAATGCTTACATAGAATACACAGTCAAATGAAAGCATACTTTTCCAGAGCTGTGTGATCTGGTTAGATTTTTTTTTTCCATAGTGTTTGCTGCTGCATCCATTGGCAAGCTTGCAGGGTCTGTTTTGAATTCTGAAATTGAAAATGTGGCAAACCAAACAGGTCTATTGACAGTGCCATTTTGAAGGGAACTGCTTAATTTTCTGCATCTTAGTGATCTGTTTTGCTTTGTTTTCTCTTTATTTTCTTAGATATCTATTAAGGCCTTTGAATTTATTTCTATAAGGATGGTAATATATACCCAAATTGTCAAACCAAAATCTAGTATGAAATGATAGCTCAGCTTCTACAGTTTAGTGAAGAACTATAGTGAATGCCCTTCCCTGCCCATGAGAATATACAAGGATGGATTCAAACACTCGAATAAATAGAAACAAACTGAAAAAATGTATAAGACCAAAAAAAAAAAATCAGTAATGTTATACTAGCTTTCTGTTGCCATGACAAAATACTTGAGAGAATAAACTCACAGGTTTATTTTGGCAAATGGTTTCAGTCTGAGGTTTGCTGGTTCCATTGCTTTGTGCCTGAGATAAGGTAAAATGGTAACCAGGAAGCTGAGCAAGTGTCCGGGGAAAAAACATGCCCCCAATGACTTGCTTCTTCTAACTAGGCCCTACCACTAGATCCAAACCATAACTGTTTAAGAGATTTGAGCTTAATAAATATTTGACTTTTTTGTTTTCCTTTCTGGTTACAGTTGAAATGAACAGTCAGGTTGACAATGTAAATGACCCAACAGAGAGTCAGCAAGAAGATTACCAATAGGTAAGATGCCCCTGTGGTGGGATTTTTCAATTCGTTAACCAGGCAAAAGGAATTGTATGCCAATGACATATGGATTTCCCTCAGTTTTGCAAAGTCCCCTCACTTGACTTGGACTAAACTTTTAAAATATTTAAATTCCTCTGTGTAAGGTGAATAAAAACTTATTATAATTCCCTAGAAACTTGCCATCTTTAGGGGAAAAGATAATTCACAGCATACTTAAAATCATGAAAAAAAAAGTCTTATTCTTTGACAAAATGAGAAAAACATTTTCTTCCATCTTATCCCCTGGCCTCCTTGGAGTAATCAAATTATTTCAGCAATCCTAAGCTGTTTCCAAAGCATTGCTTTTTTAGAAGCTGTCTGCTAAGTTGTTTGGTATCTTTTTTGTTGTTGTTTTAGTTGTCAATGGATCTTTCTTTATTTATGTTCAGTGCAGAGAATCGAACCCTGTGCTTCACACATGCCAGGCAAGCGCTCTACCACTGAGCTACCACCCCAGCCCAATGTCTTTACCCTGCGGAATGTATAAAGACCTAGGAGTTTGTGTGGGCAGAAGCAAGCCTGCTGTAGGTCCTGGCTACCTGGGGACACAGGCGTGCACTCAAAGGCTTGTCCGGTTGAATAGGCCTAAGGGAACTCTCCAGGGAAACAAGAAGTCTAGACAAAACCAAGTTGAAGTGTTTTTGCAGACAAACATTCTAAGTCTCAACAGACACTGAGGTATATCTAGAATGATGAATGATCTATTACCCTTTTCCACATCTTGAGAGGGCTGTTGAGGAGAATTAAAATAAAGCAGTCTCACTCTGTAACTTCTCCAATTCCTAGCTTAAAATATTTAACTATTTGAATTATGGGTCATTGAGACACAAATCTTGTTGATACAGCCTGCTATACTCTCCCACACTGCACCAGACTTACGCTCCAGTATCATGGTAGAATACATAAAATTCAAGAATTATCTGTCCTCCCCAGAACTGTCTTGAATTTCAAACAAAATTAAATATAAAGGCATTGGTATGATGCATGAGTAACATAGGACTACTAAAAATACACAAACATGTTCTATTAACATTTCTTGTCTAGTTCATGTATTTTAAATATCCCGTTAAACTACAGAAATAATACAGCTGAGAAGTCTCCATTAAAAACTAATGAAAATGAGACTAAATCTGAGCAATTTACATGCACACTTCTCAGTGCTTCTTGACCTTTCACCCTTTTGTTGCCAACTAACAACTTATAAGGGATAAATCTAGATCTTATAATGTTCCTGTGTGATCAATATCCAGATAAAGTACCAGGATATATCTATTTTCCTTAATGTGAAAATGATATTTTCCTTTATCATAAACATGAACCCATGCACTAACCCAAATGAATAAGTTGTCAAAACAAAGTCTTAAATGAGTTTAAGGATGTTGAAATCCAGGAAATAGAAGAGACTTACATAAAGGTCACTTGGGTGATGAACAGAAGTTTAAATACTCTCTATTCAAAATTCTTTCATACTGTATTACCCCCTAGTGACTTTCTGAACATAGTTGTCATAGTGGTAGGATTTTTTTCCCTTATCTTTTCTTCATGACTTCATATATTGTCTACAGTAAGCATGATTTTGCTTCTATATATGCAGACACATAGCTCAACAGCATTGTTTGTTTGTTTGTTTGTTTTTAAGATTCATAGGCCACCAGAGAAGATGTTGGTTCCTGATAGAGATGACTAACCTAAGACCTCCAATTCCTAGCTTTAAAAGTTGCTGTTTTACCTGCTTTCGTATGCTGAGTCACTGTTGTAACACTGGTTTTCTGAGCTCAGTGCTTGCTTCCACTTTGCCAGTATCAGATAAAGTTTTTAATCCCAATTGTCTAGTAAAGTTGATTCTGGATCTGGGGTTTCTGCAGAGTCAATGAACCACAGATCAAAAATATTCTTAAAAAAATATCTGAAAAAAAATGACTTAATAAGGGAATTCTTTTAAAAGACTAATAAATTAATTTTGTTATTCTAAAATAATAATAATAATAATAATAATATCTGTACTTAACATGTAGACTCCTTTTGTCATTATTCCCTAAACAGGGCAGTGTAATAGTTATTCACATAGTTTCTACTGCATTAGCTATCAAAAAAATCTAGAGATGATTTAAAATATACAAGACAAATGTACATATAGAGACTGTACCATTTTATTTGAGGGACTTTGAATATCCACAGATTTGGGTATCCTTAAGCGTATCCACAACCAATCCATCCTGGATACTGAGGGACCACTGTACAAATAAATGTCTTTTTCACTCCCTCCACAACTCTTTTCAGCTTGGTACACTTTGTACTATCTATGCCCTTTTGGTCACAATCTAGGAGAAGGAAAAAAAAATGCCCGTAAGAGTAGATATTGTTTACTTGGATCAAACATCTGTTAATGTATTTAGAACATGCATTTTATTCTATTGTTCCCAAGAATGCAGTTTGGGACCTTGCACATGGTTGTCACACATTGAGCCTTACCAGATTTAACTTGATTTGCACTGAAACTATTGGAAACCAGGGACTGCAGATATAAAATTTACAATCACAGCACCAACTGTTAAAGGATATGGAGCAACTGGAACTCTCCTACATGGCTAATGGAAATGTAAAATGATGCAGTCGTGTGTTAGCTTTCCAAAGCTATGACAGAACATCTGAGAAAATCAGCTCAAAAGAACAAAGGTTAGTTTGCCTTACAGTTTCTGTCCATGGTCAACTGGATCCACTACTTTTGGACCTGTACAGAGGCAGAATATCAATATTGGCCTCAAGAGTGTGGTAGTAAAGCTGCTCACCTTGTGGTATCTCAGAAGCAATAGTAGAGAAAGGTGCCATGCTCCCAATATCCTTCAAAGGTACATCCCCAGTGATCTAACTTCCATCAATTAGAACCTTCCCTACAAGTTTCACCAGCTCCCAACAGCACCATTGTCTGGAGACCAAGCCTTTAAAACAGACTTTAGTGGACATTTAAGATCCAGGACAGGGGCTGGGGTTGTGGCTCAGCGGTAGAGCACTCGCCTAGCACATGCAGGGTGGTGGGTTCAATCCTCAGCACCACATAAAAATAAAATAAGGGTATTGTGTCCAACTACAACTAAAAAAAAAAAACCCTCAGAGTATTAAAAAAAAAAAAAAGATCTAGGACATAACATTATGTTCCCAGCCCCTAAAATTTTACTGTTCCAACACTGCTCAAAAAGTCCAAGTCCAAATGCTCCTCTGAGACTCGGGGAAAACTCTCAGCTCTGAACCTCTGTAAATGTCAAAAGAACAATTGTAAGATGCAGTGGCACAAGGTAAACATTCCAAGATATAGGGACACAGAAATAATAAGGACCAAAACAAAACCCAGCAATGCCAACGTAAAATCTTGCTGGTGAAATGTGAACCCCCACAGATTTGGGTTGACATGCTGGCTGTAGCCTTTCTTTCTTTCTTTTTTTAAATATATTTTTAAGTTATAGATGGACACGATACCTTTATTTTATTTATTTTTATGTGGTGCTGAGGATCAAACCCCGTGCCTCACACATGCTAAGCAAGTGCTCTACCACTGAGCCACAGGCCCAGCCCCAGTAGCCTCTTTCTTAAACTGGCTTGGCTCCCTGCTTGCAGCTTCCCTCAAGATGTTTTATGTTCTGAGATCTCCACAGTGGCTTCACCTCCACACATTACCCATCAGGGACTGCTCACAGGGATTCCAATCTTTCCACACTCCAGTCTTCAAAGGTTTTCCTTTGAAATCTCAGTGGGAGTCACCATAACCCTATAACTTTCACATTCTGTATGCCTATAAAATCATCACTCTATATATGGTGCCAAGGTTGGCCACCTGCATGAGCTGAACTAGGACCCTCATGAACCACAGATGCAGTGGCATCTGAGTGCCTTGATGGCTGAACACAGGGAAGTGAATCCTGGGTAAATAATTCCCTAGGCAGCCCTGTGCAAGCAGGACGCCCTTCTCAAATGAAAGGTTTATACTTGTACACTTTTGAGCATGCCATAGGTGGGGTGTTACTCACTTCTGAGATGCCCCCAAGAAAGCTTTCCTATTGTTTCAGTGCAAGAACATGACTTTTTTTTTGTTTTTTAATTGTGCTAATCTCTTTGAAGTTTCCAAGGAAGGTACTCTTTTTAAACAGACTCCTTTTCTGGCCAAACACCAAGTATTTTAAATCTTTCCCCTCTACTTGTTATTCCCGATTATCACGCAAACATGGATAAAAGAAGCCAGCAATACCCAGGCTTGAATGCTGTGCTATTTTGAAATCTCCTCTACCAGATAAATCAGTCCATCTCATTTAAACTAAGCTTCAAAGTCTCAGGGCATGGATAAAATGCAGACAACTTGTTTGCCAGAGTACTGCAGAAGTAGCCTCTCAAACTCCTTCTGACATGAACAGATCAACACAGCCTTTACTGTCCACATTTCTATCAGCATTCTGGCCTTCTGGGCCGCTACCAGAATTGCCTATTAAAGCTCCATTTACAGAATTCTAGGCTTTCTCTAATCTTCATCTCCAAATTTTTCCAAATTCCTTCTGCAAACCAATTCCAAAGGTTTCTGAACCACATTGTCTGGTATGGTCATGGCACTGACACCCCCTTGTTGGTACCAGTCAGCTTTCCGTCCCTGTGATAAAACACCTGAGAAAATCAATTCAAAGAAATTTTGGGATTTTTCAGTCCATGGGTGGCTAGATTCATTGTTTTGCAGGTTGCAGAGACAGAAAATATCACGGTGAGGAATACTTGGTGAAGCAAAACTGCTTATCATGTAGTGACTGGAAAGCATATAATGGAAAAAAGCAGGTCTGGTCCCTATATCACCTGCAAGGGTGTACCCCAAATGACATTTTTTCTACTAGGCTCCAACTCTTAAAGGTTTCAACACTGCCAATAGCACCATCATCAGCTGGGGACCAAGCCTTGAACACAGGAGACTTCTGGGGGACACTTAAGATTCAAACCATAATAAAGCACTTCAGGAAACTGATGATTTCTTACAATATCATATACATTAGATATGTATTAGATAAGGTAGATTCTTATGACCAAAAAAATTTATTTGAAATATTTGAAGCAAATAACATATCAATAAAAGGCTTCAACAAAAATATTCTTTAGTAGAGAATTTCAAGATGACTTGAATGTGGTACCCAGCACTCATCTCCTTCTCCACAAAGAAACATAAAAGTTACAAGGATACAGCTGCATTTTGAGGTGAATGGCTATGGAAGAACACCTAAAATCAGCGACAGAGACTAGCACCTTGTAAGATTCAGAGACCTGTGATACCAGCACAAGAAGAGGAACAAAAAGCCCTGGTATTTTTCTGCCCTAGGTCTGCAGGCAGAGAGTTCTCCCTCTGCAGGGCTAAGCTTGAAAGAGTATCAGAAAACTATTAGCAGAGATGCTAGCAATCCTACCTATTGGAAAGTTTCACAATCCTTACAGCTTACTTAGATAAGTAACCTAGAATCTGTACAGCCTTTTTTTATTTTGGAAAAGGATTGTACATCATCTCCCAGCACTCAGGATATAACCAGGAGCTACTGTCAAAGTGCAAGAGAAAAAAATTAAAATCTTCAAGAGAGAAGTGCCAAATAACATTTAAGAGTCCCCAGTAGATTAACAGCAGATTTCTCAGGACAAATGCTATAAGTCAGCCAGGAATGGAATGATGTAATCCAAGTCCTGATAGAAAATAACTACCAACCAATATTGTGGTGGGTAGCAAGGTTATCTTCAGAAATGAAGGCAAAACAAAGACCTTCCAAGACAGACAAAAACGGAGGGAATTCATAACCACTAGACCTTACAAAAGATATGTACATGTGTACAATATTCAGAATTGAAATAACTGGGATCATGAGAACTTGTGAAAATATAAAGAGTAGATACACACACAAAAATAAAAGATAATCAAACATTGTCAATATACTAAACCACAAAGTTAAGAGGAAGAATAAAAAATATCTAAAGCCAATGGTAGAAAATCAGCAAAATGACAAACATAAGTCTACACCTATTAATTATGCCCGTGAATATAAATAGACTAAATTCTCCAATAAAATGATGTAGACCATTTGAAAAGATTACAGAAAATAACATGTTGTCTACAAAAAAAACTTAGTTCATCTGTAAAACACAAAGTGGAAAAATGTAAATTGATATTCCAAACAATCTGAATCCTAAAGCAAGTAGAAATAACTATACTTATATCTGACAAAATAGATTAAGACAAAAACTAAGAAGAGACAAAGAAGGTCACTATATGATGATCAAGGGATCAATTCATCCAGAAGATACAAGTGTTAGCTGAGCGTGGTGGCACAGGCCTGTAATCCAAGCAGCTTGGGAGGCTGAGGCAGGAGGATTGCAAGTTCAAAACTAGCCTCAGCAAAAGTGAGGGGCTAAGCAACTAAGTGAGACCCTGTCTCTAAATAAAATACAAAATAGGGCTGGGGACGGGGCTCAGTGATTGAGTGTCCCTGAGTTCAATTCCTGGTACCTCTCCCTGTCCAAAAAAAGAAAAAGAAAAACAAACAAACAAAAACAGAAGATACAAGTGTTAATATGAATGCACCTAATGTCACATCAATTTTTTTAAAACAAACGCTGATAGTTTTAGAGATAGGGTGCAATACAATAATAGGGGGGATTTCAATACCCATGCTCCTAAATGTAAAGATCGTCTAGAGAAAAATATCAACAAAGAAATATCAGAGTTAAGCTATACCATAGTCCAGAGGGACTTACCAGATATTTACAGAAACTTCTATCAAATAGCAGGAGAATGCAGTCTTTTCAATAGTGTATGGAATTTTCCGCAGAATAGACCATTTATTAGACCACAAAATTCATAAGAATTGAAATCATATCACGAATCTTTCCTAACCCCAATGGAACAAAACTAGAAGCAAACAAGAGATTCTACAAATACATTGGGACTGAACAACACACTTTCGAATAAACAGTGGGTCATTGAGAAAGAGAGAAGGGAACTTTAAAAATGTTATGAAATCAAAGGAAACACACTGTGCTAAAACCTGTGGAATGCAACAAAAACAGTACTAAGAGGAAAGTTTATAGCCAGGAATGCCTTCCTTTAAAAAAAAAAAAAAAAAAAACAACAACAAAAACAGTTCAAAGAAACAACCTCATAATGCATCTCAAGGACGTTGAAAGGCAAGAGCAAGCAAGCCCAATATTAGTAGAAAGAAAAAAAGATGAAAGTAGAAATAAAGATTTATTTTTTATTTTATTTTTTAGCACCAGGGATTAAACCCAGGGGCACTTAACCACTGAGACACACTCCCAGCTCTTTTTTTTTTTTTTTTTTTAGTATTTTATTTAGATATGGAGTCTTGCTGAGTTGTTTAGTGCCTTACTAAGTTGCTGAGGCTGGTTTTGAACTCATGATCCTTCTGCCTTAACCTCCCCAGCCACTGGGAGTACAGGCATGTGCCACTGTGCCTGGCTAGAAATAGAGATTTAGAAGAAAAATGCAACAGATGAAACAGAGTTGGTTTTCTAAAAAGATGAATCAATGAGCATAAAGGCAAGATTAACTGAGAAAAAAGAAGACCCTAATAAATACAGATGAAAAAGAGATATTACCTCTAATACCATAGAAATAAAAAAAATTATTAGGGACTATTTTGAAAAACTATGCTCAGGGCTGGGGTTGAGCTCAGCAGTAGAGTGCTCACCTGGCACATGTGAGGCGCTGGGTTGGATCCTCAGCACCACATAAAAATAAATAAAATAAAGATATTAAAAAAAAAATTGTGTGCTCATAAACTGGAAATACTAAAAGAAAGGGATAGATTTCTGGACACAGATAACCTACCAAAATTGACTCAAGATGATATAAAAAACCTGTACAATAGCAAGCAATGAGAAGAATCAGTAATAGTCTTCCAACAAAGAAAAGCTCAGTACTGAATGACTTCTCTTCTGAATTTTACCACTTTCAAAAAAAGCTAACACCAATGCTTCCCAAACTGTTCCATAAAAATTGAGAGGACCCTTCTAACTTATTCTAAGAGGCCATCATTACCCTGCTACCCAAACCAGACAAGAGCATAAGCACAGAGAAAGATATAAATCAATATCCCTGATGAACACATTAAAAATCCTAAACAAATTCAACAGCATGTCAAAAAGATCATTAACCATGATCAAGTTGGTTTTTATCCCAGGAATGCAAGGGTGGTTTAGTTACTCAAAAAATGTGATTCATAGCCAGGAAAGGTGGCACATGCCTATAATACCAGTGGCTCACAAGGCTGAGGCAAGAGGATCATGAGTTCAAAGCCAGCCTCAGCAAGAGCGAGGTGCTAAGCAACTCAGTGAGACCCTGTCTCTAAATAAAATACAAAATAGGGCTGGGAATGTGGCTCAGCTGTCAAGTGCCCTTAAGTTCAACCCTGATACTGCCCCCCAAAATATGTAATTCATTATATCAATAGAATGAGGATAAATATAATTATCTCAATAGATGATGAAAAAGTGTTTGATATAATTCATGTCCCTTCATGATGAAAGTCCTAGACAACTTAGTTTATAAGTTTTGTACCTCAATGAAATAAAGCCCATATACTGCAAATCCATAGTCAACATCATGCTAAACTAGGAAAAGTGGAAAACATTTCCTCTCAGATCAGTAACAAGACCAGGGTGTCCACTCTCACTGCCCTTATCCAATAAAGTATTAGGAGTTTTAACCAGAGCAGTAAGGCAAGAGAAAGAAATAAAAGCCAACTAGGAAAGGAAGAAATCAAGTTATTCATATTTGGAGATATGATTCTATATAGGGGAAATACTAGACTCCACCTAAAGATTATTAGAATTGATAATTCAATAAAGTAGCAAGATACAAAATCAATATAAATCAATAACTTTTTTATATAGCCATAACAAATTTCCTGAAAAAGAAATCATGAAAGCAATCATAACACTATAAAATAAAAAGCCTAGGAATTAACCAAGGAAGTGAAAGACTTCTACCATGAAAACTACAAAACACTGGTGAAAGATATTGAAGACACAAGAAAATGGAAATACCTTCATGTTCATGTGACCTACAGCAACCTACTAATTTACTAACTCAATGCAATCCCCATCAAAATAACAATAACTGCTTCACAGAAATATACAGAAAAATCAAAAATTCATATGTGAGCACCAGAAGTCCCTGAATAGCCAAAACAATCTAAATTGAAAAGAACCAAGCTGGATGCATCACAGTACTGGATTTCAAGACATACTACAGAACTACAGTCATCAAAACTCCATAATACTGGAGTGAAAACAGACATACAGACCAATGGAATGGAACAGATCCCAGAAATAAATCCACACACCCACAGATAACTGACTCTTGGCAAAAGGTGCCCAAAACATACAAAGGAAAAAGGACAAGCTGGGGTAACTGGATATCCTCATGCAGACGACTGAAATTTGACCCCTATCTTTCACCCTGTATAAAAATCAACTCAATGTGGATCAAAAACGTAAATAGTTTCAAGACCTGAAACTCTGAAACTACTAGAAGAAAACAGAGACACCTCGAGACATTGGTGCAGGCAATGATTTCCTGGATAGGACCTCAAAAGTACAGAAAGCAAAATTTGGCAAAGGGGATCACGTCAAACTGAAAAGCTTCACAGCAAAGGAAACAATCAACAGAATGAAGAGACAACCTACAAAGAGGGAAAAATTATTTGCCTACTTATTATTCATGTGACAGAAAGTTAGTAATATTCAGAATAAAAAGAAACAGTAATAAAAAACTAGTAATCTAATTTTAAAAATTGGCAAATGATCTGAATAGACACTTCTTATTAGAAGAAATATGAATGAGCAAGATATGAGAAAATGCTCAATATCATTAGTTATGAAGACTATAAACCCAGTTAGAATGCCTATTATCAAAACAACAACAGATGCTGGCAAGCATGTGGAGAAAAAAGAAACTTTTATACTCTGTTAGTGGGAATATAGATTAGTAGAGCTACTGTATTATAAATTATCAGTTCCTTAATAAAAAACAAAATTAAAAATAGAACTATCATGTGTCCACTAATCCCACTCATATCCGTAGGATATAAAATCAGCATACCAAAGAGATTCCTACATGCCCACATTTACTGCAGCACTATTTAGAATAGCAAAGATATGGGATCCGTCTAGTTGCCCATCAACAAATCAATGAATAAATAAAATTTGGTGTGTGTATATATACACACACACACACACACACACACACACACACACACACACACATATACACAACAGAGTATTATTCGGCCATAAAGAAGAATGAAATTGTCATCTGCAACAAAATGGACAAACTAAAGTGAAATAAGACAAAGACAAATACTGCATGTGGTCTTATATGTAGAAACTAAATGTCAACCTGAAATTAAATATTGCTAGGAAGGGGTATAGGGAGGTGGAAGAAAGTAGATCATATGGTCAGTGTGCATGGTATGTATGAATCCCATTAGAATTACAATTAATGAGTCATTAATGTTTTTTATTTATTTATTTATTTATTTATTTTTTTTAACCAGGGATTGAACTCAGGGGCATTCGACCACTGAGCCACACCCCCAGCCCTATTTTTTTTTTAATTTTTTATTGTTGGCTGTTCAAAACATTACATAGTTCTTGATATATCATATTTCACACTTTGATTCAAGTGGGTTATGAGCTCCCATTTTTACCCCATATACAGATTGCAGAATCACATCAGTTACACATCCATTGATTTACATATTGCCATGCTAGTGTCTATTGTGTTCTGCTGCCTTTCCTATCCTCTACTATCCCCCCTCCCCTCCCCTCCCCTCCCCTCTTCTCTCTCTGCCCCCTCTACTGACATTCATTTGTCCCCCTTGTATTATTTTTCCCTTTCCCCTCACTTCCTCTTGTATGTACTTTTGTATAACTCTGAGGGTCTCCTTCCATTTCCATGCAATTTCCCTTCTCTCTCCCTTTCCCTCCCACCTCTCATCCCTGTTTAATGTTAATCTTCTTCTCATGCTCTTCGACCCTACTCTGTTCTTAGTTACTCTCCTTATATCAAAGAAGACATTTGGCATTTGTTTTTTAGGGATTGGCTAGCTTCACTTAGCATAATCTGCTCTAATGCCATCCATTTCCCTGTAAATTCTATGATTTTGTCATTTTTGAATGCAGAGTAATACTCCATTGTGTATAAATGCCACATTTTTTTTATCCATTCATCTATTGAAGGGCATCTAGGTTGGTTCCACAGTCTTGCTATTGTGAATTGTGCTGCTATGAACATCGATGTAGCAGTGTCCGTGTAGCATGCTCTTTTTAGATCTTTAGGGAATAGACCAAGAAGGGGAATAGCTGGGTCAAATGGTGGTTCCATTCCCAGCTTTCCAAGAAATCTCCATACTGCTTTCCAAATTGGCTGCACCAATTTGCAGTCCCACCAGCAATGTACAAGTGTACCCTTTTCCCCACATCCTCGCCAGCACTTGTTGTTGTTTGACTTCATGATGGCTGCCAATCTAACTGGAGTGAGATGGTATCTTAGGGTGGTTTTGATTTGCATTTCTCTGACAGCTAGAGATGGTGAGCATTTTTTCATGTACTTGTTGATTGATTGTATGTCCTCCTCTGAGAAGTGTCTGTTCAGGTCCTTGGCCCATTTGTTGATTGGGTTGTTTGTTCTCTTATTGTCTAATTTTTTGAGTTCTTTGTATACTCTGGATATTAGGGCTCTATCTGAAGTGTGAGGAGTAAAGATTTGTTCCCAGGATGTAGGCTCTCTATATACCTCTCTTATTGTTTCTTTAGCTGAGAAAAAACTTTTTAGTTTGAGTAAGTCCCATTTGTTGATTCTAGTTATTAACTTTTGTGCTATGGGTGTCCTATTGAGGAATTTGGAGCCCGACCCCACCGAATGTAGATCGTAGCCAACTTTTTCTTCTATCAGACGCAGTGTCTCTGATTTGATATCAAGCTCCTTGATCCATTTTGAATTAACTTTTGTGCATGGCGAGAGAAAGGGATTCAGTTTCATTTTGTTGCATATGGATTTCCAGTTTTCCCAGCACCATTTGTTGAAGATGCTATCCTTCCTCCATTGCATGCTTTTAGCCCCTTTATCAAATATAAGGTAGTTGTAGTTTTGTGGGTTGGTTTCTGTGTCCTCTATTCTGTACCATTGGTCCACCCGCCGGTTTTAGTACCAGTACCATGCTGTTTTTGTTACTATTGCTCTGTAGTATAGTTTGAAGTCTGGTATCGCTATACCACCTGATTCACACTTCCTGCTTAGCATTGTTTTTGCTATTCTGGGTCTTTTATTTTTCCATATGAATTTCATGATTGCTTTCTCTATTTCTACAAGAAATGCCGTTGGGATTTTGATTGGCATTGCATTAAACCTATAGAGAACTTTTGGTAATATCGCCATTTTGATGATGTTAGTTCTGCCTATCCATGAACAGGGTATATTTTTCCATCTTCTAAGATCTTCTTCTATTTCTCTCTTTAGGGTTCTGTAGTTTTCATTGTATAAGTCTTTCACCTCTTTTGTTAGGTTGATTCCCAAGTATTTTATTTTTTTTGAAGATATTGTGAATGGAGTGGTTGTCCTCATTTCCATTTCAGAGGATTTGTCGCTGATATACAGGAATGCCTTTGATTTATGCGTGTTGATTTTATATCCTGCCACTTTGCTGAATTCATTTATTAGCTCTAATAGTTTCTTTGTAGACCCTTTTGGGTCTGCTAGGTATAGAATCATGTCATCTGCAAATAGTGATAATTTAAGTTCTTCTTTTCCTATTTTGATGCCTTTAATTTCTTTCGTCTGTCTAATTGCTCTGGCCAGTGTTTCGAGAACTATGTTGAACAGAAGTGGTGAGAGAGGGCATCCCTGTCTTGTTCCAGATTTTAGAGGGAATGCCTTCAGTTTTTCTCCATTCAGAATGATGCTAGCCTGAGGCTTAGCATAGATTGCTTTTACAATATTGAGGTATGTTCCTGTTATCCCTAGTTTTTCTAGAGTTTTCAACATAAAGGGATGCTGTACTTTGTCGAATGCTTTTTCCGCATCTATCGAGATGATCATATGGTTCTTATTTTTAAGTCTATTGATGTGGTGAATAACATTTATTGATTTCCGTATATTGAACCAGCCTTGCATCCCAGGGATGAATCCTACTTGATGATGGTGCACAATTTTTTTGATATGTTTTTGTATCCGATTCGCCGGAATTTTATTGAGGATTTTTGCATTGCATCTAGGTTCATTAGAGATATCAGTCTGTAGTTTTCTTTCTTTGAAGTGTCTTTGTCTGATTTAGGTATCAGGGTGATGTTGGCCTCGTAGAATGAATTTGGAAGTTCTCCCTCTTTTTCTATTTCCTGAAGTAGCTTGAAAAGTATTGGTATTAGTTCCTCTTTAAAGGTTTTGTAAAACTCTGCTGTGTACCCATCCGGTCCTGGGCTTCTCTTAGTTGGTAGTCTTTTGATGGTTTCTTCTATTTCCTCAATTGATATTGGTCTGTTTAGGTTGTCTATATCCTCCTGACTCAATCTGGGCAGATCATATGACTTAAGAAATTTATCGATGCCTTCACTATCTTCTAATTTATTGGAGTATAAGGATTCAAAATAATTTTTGATTATCTTCTGTATTTCTGAGGTGTCTGTTGTGATATTGCCTTTTTCATCCCGTATGCTAGTAATTTGAGTTCTCTCTCTTCTTCTCTTTGCTAGTATGGCTAAGGGTCTGTCGATTTTGTTTATTTTTTCAAAGAACCAACTTTTAGTTTTGTCAATTTTTTCAATTGTTTCTTTTGTTTCGATTTCATTAATTTCAGCTCTGATTTTCATTATTTCTTGCCTTCTACTTCTTTTGCTGTTGTTTTGCTCTTCTTTTTCAAGGATTTTGAGATGAAGTATGAGATCATTTATTTGTTGGTTTTTTTCTTTTTTTAAGGAATGAACTCCAAGCAATGAATTTTCCTCTTAGAACTGCTTTCAATGTGTCCCATAGATTCCGATATGTTGTGTCAGTGTTTTCATTAATCTCTAAGAATTTTTTAATTTCCTCCTTGATGTCTTCTATAACCCACTGATCATTCAGTAACCTATTGTTCATTCTCCAAGTGATGTATTCTTTTCCCTTCCTTCTTTTATCGTTGATTTTCAGTTTCATTCCATTATGATCAGATAAGATGCATGGTATTATCTCTACTCCTTTGTATTGTCTAAGAGTTTCCCTGTGACATAATATATGATCTATTTTTGAGAAGGATCCATGTGCTGCTGAGAAAAAAGTGTAACTGCTTGATGTTGGGTGGTATATTCTATATATGTCAATTAAGTCTAGGTTATTAATTGTGTTATTGAGTTCTATAGTTTCCTTATTCAACTTTTGTTTGGAAGATCTGTCCAGTGGCGAGAGAGGTGTGTTGAAGTCTCCCATGATTATTGTATGGTGGTCTATTAGACTCTTGAACTTGAGAAGAGTTTGTTTGATGAACATAGCTGCACCATTGTTTGGGGCATATATATTTATGATTGTTATGTCTTGTTGGTGTATGGTTCCCTTAAGCAGTATGTAGTGTCCCTCTTTATCCCTTTTGATTAACTTTGGCTTGAAATCTATTTTATTTGATATGAGTATGGACACTCCTGCTTGTTTCCGAAGTCCATATGAGTGATATGATTTTTCCCAACCTTTCACCTTCAGCCTATGTATGTCTTTTCCTATCAAATGCGTCTCCTGTAGGCAGCATATTGTTGGGTCTTGTTTTGTGATCCATTCTACTAGCCTGTGTCTCTTGATTGGTGAGTTTAAGCCATTAACATTTAGGGTTATTATTGAGATATGGGTTGTTCTTCCAGCCATATTTGTTTATTTATGTTACTAAACATGGTTTGTTTTCCTCTTTGATTATTTCCCCCCCCTTTACTGTCCTACCTCCCACTGTTGGTTTTCATTGTTATTTTCCATTTCCTCTTCCTGTAATGTTTTGCCAAGGATGTTTTGAAGAGATGGTTTTCTAGCTGCAAATTCTTTTAACTTTTGTTTATCATGGAAGGTTTTAATTTCATCTTCCATCCTGAAGCTTAATTTCACTGGAAACACAATTCTTGGTTGGAACCCATTTTCTTTCAGTGTTTGAAATATGTTATTCCAGGATCTTCTAGCTTTCAGAGTCTGTGTTGAAAGATCAGCTGTTATCCTGATTGGCTTACCCCTAAATGTGATCTGCTTCCTTTCTCTTGTAGCTTTTAAAATTCTCTCCTTATTCTGTATGTTGGGCATCTTCATTATAATGTGTCTAGGTGTGGATCTCTTATAATTTTGCACATTCGGCGTCCTGTAGGCTTCTAGGATTTGGGATTCTGTCTCATTCTTCAAGTCTGGGAAGTTTTCTCGTATTATTTCATTGAATAGATTGCTCATTCCTTTGGTTTGAAACTCTGTCCCTTCCTGTATCCCGATGACTCTTAAATTTGGTCTCTTGATGTTATCCCATATTTCTTGGATGTTCTGCTCATGGTTTCTTAACAGTCTTGCTGAGCTGTCTATGTTCTTTTCAAGTTGAAATACTTTATCTTCATTGTCTGATGTTCTATCTTCTAAGTGTTCTACTCTGCTGGTAGTATTCTCCATTGAGTTTTTAAGTTGGTTTATTGCTTCCTGCATTTCTAGGATTTCTGTTTGTTTGTTTTTTATAACCTCTATCTCCCTGTATAGTTGATCTTTTGCTTCTTGGATTTGTTTATGTAATTCATTGTTGAAGTGATCTTTCATTGTCTGATTTTGCTGTCTGATGTCTTCCTTGAGACTCCAGATCATCTGAAGCATGTATATCCTGAATTCTTTATCTGACATTCCATCTGCTGCAGCTGTTACCTCTTCTAACGTTGAGTTGACCTGCATTGCTTGTGGTCCTTTCTTTCCTTGTCTCTTCATACTGTTCGCGTTCCTTTCTACTTGGTGAAACTGTTGTGCTATTGAATTTTCCCCCTATATATTTATATTGGTCTTGTATAGTTGCAAAGTCTCCCTCGCAGGCGCGGGCGGCGGCTCTGCCCCTCCTCCAATTGGGGCAATGTGCCTACCACGCCGGCAGGCCTCTGGGCCTGCTCTGCCGGTCGGTAGCAGGTCTGCCTACCTTGCAGGCGCAGGCGGCGGCTCTGTCCCTCTGCGGGCCGCTAGGCTTGTTTTGTCAGTGGTCGTAGTTCTGCCTACTTTGCAGGCGCAGGCAGCGGCACTGCCCCTCTGCAGGCCTCTGGGGCTGTTCTGCCAGTGGGTCGCAGGTCCGCCTACCTTGCAGGCGCGGCGGGGGGGCGGCTCTACCCTTCCTCAGGCCACTGGGCCTGTTCTGTCTGTCGGTTGCAGGTCTGGCCTGTTCTGTTGGTGGTCACAGTTCCGTCTACCTTGCAGGCGCGGGGGGAGGGGGCGGCTCTGCCTCTCAGCAGGCCGCTGCTCCTCTTCTGCCGGTGGGTCGCAGGCCCGCCTACCTTGCAGGAGTGATTGGAAGCTCTGCCCCTCCGCGGGCCACTGGGCCTTTTCTGTTGGTGGTCACAGTTCTGCCTACCTGGCAGGCGCGGGGGGTGGGGGGCGGCTCTGCCCCTCAGCAGGCCGCTGGGCCTGCTCTGTGGGTGGTCACAGTTCCCTCTACCTTGCCGGCGCAGGGGGAGGAGGCGGCTCTCTGTTTTTTTTTTTTTTAAAGAATACTTGTATTATTCACCAAAGCCCCAAACTGGACACAACCCAAATGTTTCATAGCAGAATAGAAGTTTTAAAAAATGTGATCATTACACATACAACGTAATGTTAGTTAGCATTACAAAAGAAGAGACTGTGGTCAGCAAGCAGCAAAATGAACGATTTTCAAGCTTTCTGCTTAGTGAAAGAGCCAGGCACAGGACAGACACGTGTGTAGTTCCATTTTTAGGAAGTTCTAGATGAACAAAAATTAATCCTTTCATAATAGAAATCAGAAAATTGTTGGTTCTAGCAGGAGTGGCCTTAGGAAAGGGAAATTTCTAGTGACAGTTACACTTTTATATCTTGACAGTGGTGGGTATTAAACTGCAACTTCTTTTCAAAACAGAAGAAACGGTATAATTTTAGATCTGTGCACTTTCCTATAGGTGAATTATATTTCACTTTTAAAAATCTAAAAAAAATATTTGTTCTGCTAGGGCAGAGGATCTTCCCAGAGTTCTCTCATAGGTAAGGAACACAGCAGATACTAAGAAAAATCTCAAATGGTGGCATAAACATCAATGACTTTTGCAAATCAGTATTATATTATTCAGATGTGTGTGAATGGGCCAGAAAAGGGAAGCTATATCAATTCAAGGTTAGGTTTTTCAAAGATTACTTTGAAGAGTTGCATTAATCGTCCCATCAGCTAAAGCAGGTTGTCAATGTGGCGACATTTATTAGCAGTGATTTATATGCTCCTTAAAGGTACTGTGTGCCAGCAATTATAGCTCAGATATCCAGAGCTCTTTGATAGTCAAATAAGATATTTCTAGGCCTGTTTGAGGGGTCAGAGACATGTAAAAGCTGTATTAAATAGATATTCCTTGCTAAGCCTATGAAGATGGAGACGATTTATCTCTAATCTAACAAATGGTTTCTCTTTGTCTTCGGCAGGGGTGCAAGATGAAGCAAAGGAACAAAGAAATGAAACTAAATGACAGTCCTCGGAGTTGCAAGGCTTCTCTTGGCCCTGGGGAAGTTTGGGAAGAAGACAGCACATACTGTGGAGGAGGGTGGGGGTGGGGGGAAGGCAAGTCTCATGGAAGGATGGGGGATCCTTTGCTCTAATTTCTCCAGCTACATTTTGTTCTGTTTACCTGCAGAAAAAGAAAAAGAAAAAGAAAAATGTTTCCTTAATCTGGTGGGAAGACCCATGTTATCACATCTTTCAGGCACTCTACTTGTCATTTCTGTCTTTCCTCACACGACTTTGCCCCAGGGTCACGGTGGCACATTTTAACATTCCCACGTGTCTCCTGGTCCCTGTCTGCTCTCTTGGTTATTTCACAAAGCTGGTCATACAGTGGTTTCTTCAAAGAAAGAAAAGGAAGATGATTGTTTGGCAAGTTGCAGGCCAAGTTTCAGGAATCACCAAGCCCAACATCAGTATCATCTACAAAGACCAGGAAGACTAGGAAATGAGCAAAACCCTCAGAATTCACTTGGAAAAGGTCTGGACCATGAGTTGAAAATATTTTTTAAGGGATTCCCAAGGTACAGTTTGTTCTGTGTAGTTAATGAGAATGGTGAAAGTAGGATTCAACCCAGGGCAGAGCACATACACATAAACAAGGAAGTTAGTTGCAGGCAACCGTCATAGTTTCTTCCTTCATAGTACTTCGGAGCACACAGGCACTCCTCATCTTTAATACTGACCTCCAGCAGAGCTTACCTGGGTCCTGAGCCTTTGCCATGTACTTCAGCATGGAGCCCACCAATGAGATGTAACTCTTTGCTACACAACTTTAAAGGATGCACTTAGCTAGGCGGTGTTGTGAAAAGCAAAGTGAGTGGCCAATGCATTTAGGACTCTAATGTATGCTTGTTATTAATTCCTATTAGTTTTAAAAGCTCCATTTGAAATCTCTCGACACAAATGTTTTTCATAAAGGATGATTACATATTTACTCAAGGTTTGATGCCCCCTCAAAAAAACAATTCTCATTAGAGGTTAGAAGCAGTCAGAGCTTTTCCTTGCTGTGCTGGCTCTCTGGTCTACATTTAAATGCTGTGGTTTGCTTATGCGAAGTCCAAGCCTGATTGGATGGCTGGTCCCTTTATGGAGTATGGCCCTAAAGGGGAGCAGCAGTTCTAACAACTTAAGGTGCCAGTGGGCAGTAGGCACAAGGAATGAGGGCCAGAGGAGGCCAGGCATCATCACAAGTATCCATCCCAGAGCCAGCCTAAGGCAGATGCCTGCTTCCCACAGCCTCCCTTGTTCTAAGGCCATTCCATTGTTTTCTGTGGAAACTGATTTCATTTCTTACATATCTTCTTCTGTCTTCTAAATAGAGTGTTAGGATTATAAGTCATTTTTCTTGAGAGGGAGAAAAAGAATTGAATTACTTCTAAAATGAAAGTATATCTGCATTCTAAATATCCCATCCAATCCTTCAGTTTTGTCCTTTCCTAGGAAAATAATCATCTCCCATGACTTTTCTTTCTGAATTTATTGCCCCTTCCGAATGGTTTATTTGATATACTGGAATAATTAGCAAATTATAACTCTGCATATGTCATAGGTTTTAACAACACTTATTTTTTTAAAAAAAGCTGTTTATTGACATAGCAATGATATTTGAGTGACTTCATGATGTGGAAACATGATCATTTCTCCTTCAGCTGTTATTCCGTAGTTTGATATGGAAGCACATATGTCCTTTTTCCCCATTAGACATTGCTTTCTAGAAAAGGAAAAGGCTTGTTTTAGATAATCTGAGAAACAATGCCATCCAGCTATTGATATTTCTGTATTTCATGCCATCTTTGTAACTCAGTTCCACATTGTTAATCATTCTCATCAAGTGCTTGACCAGTACAATCTGCTAGGAACTTGTTTTCTAGTGACTTCAAAAGTTAGTGCTACTCAGCCTCCATCCATGAGTTACAATTGAACACAACTCAAAGGAGGCAAGAGGAACAGAAAGATGAAAAAGACCTAATATCCCTGAGAGGAACAGCCAGGATTGGAGTTATTCCAGTCTGGGCATTCTCCTTATCATCCACAGCTATTTCATTCATTCATTTTAAATGTGGGTGGGTTAGGAAAGGGAGGAGGGAGTGCTCTGTGTTCAAACTGGAGGGGAAAGGAAAGTAAACTTTGTATGCAGGAAGCTAAGAGAATGAGGAGTAAACATCATCAGCCCCATTGCTGCATTTGTTTAAACTTCTTTTTATGATTAGATTGAGCTTTCCTTTTAGCTTTGTTATGCTTTATGGTTGCTGTTTGGCTATATTATTATATGCTTTGAAACAAATAATGTAGTTAATTTTCATTTCAATAGTGAACTGTTAAAAAGAAAATCTAGCTTTTGGTCAGATGGAAGACACCTCAACACAGGAAACCTGTATTTGTTGGCTTTGTCATTGCACAGGTTATACAAGGGAATAAATTTGAAAAGCTGATTAATTTTCCTGCACATGAATTCTGGATGTCAATTTTCAACCACACTTCAACCAGGCTATGTGGTATGAAGGGTTACAGGAGAGAGGGAGGAAAATAGCCCTATATTAGTCATGTTTGCATACAGAGGATCGAAGTAGGACTTCAACATAATACTCCTAATTAAAAAGGTACTCACTGGAGGAGAGAAAAAGGGGCTTTTCCTCTAGCTGGTAACTATTCAGATGATGGACAAGTCCTCTTTCATAAAAGCTTACAAAGAAGACATCCGAAACACGGTCTGTGATACTGGGTCACATATTAATCACCACAGCTAATTGTAAATCTTTCTATGAAACACTGAAAAGCCTCTTTGTGAATTAATACAGTTCTGCTTGATGCATTTGATTTGAAAAGACATTTCTCTGTATGTGGCGCATGTCGGCTGTGCTTTGAAAAATAACAAAGTTAGCAGAATACATTCAATATATTTTCTTGGGGAATAGGGTTTTTATCATATGACTCATTAAGGATTTGCCTTATCCTGACATTTGTGATATAAAGGAAAATCAGAAAAAAAGTAATTTTCTTGATCAAGATATGTTTTTACTTAATGCAAATAAATGTAGTCTGTTGCTTGCAAGGAAAAAAATCTTCTGGTATAAACTGCTCAATAGGATAATACGTGCCTCTTTTGTTAAACCAGCCTTGAAATGCTGGACTGCTTCTCAATCCGTTTGTTTCTTTTCATCTGTGCCATACACTAAGACACTTAAACAACTGTTGCCTTCATACTATATTTGTTAGAGCAGAGTGCAAATAAAATTCGTTTGAGAGGATAATGTGGAATTATCTGTTTCATGAAATTTATTCTTTAGTTACAGGCAATTAATAACTTGAAATGCTCACTTATTACTACTTGGTTATAAATATGTGTATTTAAAATTACTCCTATAGGCCAGGCATGATGGCACATGCCTGTAATCCTAGCGATTTAGGAGACTAAGGCAGAAGGATGACAAGTTCAAGGCCAGCCTGAGCAACTTAGTGAGAACCTGTCTCAAAATTTTAAAAAGGGCTGGGGATATAACTCAATGCTGAAGTGCCCAAACCCTGGGTTCAATTCCCAGTGCAAAAGGGAAAAAAAAAAAAAACCTATGTAAGTCAATATTATCCCCTAAGACAGATCAGTGTTTTGGTCATACTTTTCAAACTTTAAATTACAGAGTAGTTTTGTAAGGATACAAATCCCAATGTCAACATTTTGTATAAATACTATCTAATTCATGACTTTAGAAACAGCTTCTGAGATGCAGACATAAGTTAAGATAAAGCCAATAGTTCCATGCGCATTGGTCCATCACCGATTACTGGAATTCTCCAGCACTTTCTATGAGCCTGGTCATTGTGACGTCCATAATCCTCCTCAGTCTACTATTGACAGATGGTGATAGAAATGATAGAATTATACAATTGTTAAAGCATGGTGATGGGCCATCAAAAATCACTACCAAAAAATGTTCTTTTGAAAACAAATATGTATTCATTCCATAAAATTTATTTTAACCCCTATAGAAAGAATATGTGCTACCAGTGGTATTGTTCTAGAAGGCAATCAAATCATCCCTTTTATCAAAGCCAGAGATGGGATTGTTTAAGAACACGTCATCTAAACTGTACCAGAGGAGCATTTTTCTAGAGGTAAACAAAGTTTGATTAGGGGGGAAAAATATAGGCAGGACAGTCTCATGCTGCAATGAGCAATCCCAACACAATGTTTCAGGGTGACCACAAAGATCATTTGACATGATTCCCTGCTAGATACTTTTTCACCTACGTCCAATTTTTCATGTCGTTTTCACTCTTAGGTTTCTCTCTTAGCCCTTCTTCACTTTTCCCTTACACTGACCAAAGGTGCCACTAAACACTGCTTAACTTCAATGTGGGCTCAAAGGATAATGATACCTTTTTAAGTTCATGTTGAGATTCTGGCTCAGTTGTGAGGCTTTAAGAAAAAAGGTACCTCCATTTCTTAGTTTGAAAAATGGACACATGAATATATACCTGAACTCACAAATATAAACATGAATAAATTGCCAAAATATTAGACTTTAAACTCTTGTAAAATTATTTACAAGAGCACTTGATAAATTATTAGCATTAGGTTCAGATATTTTGTACCAGAGGCAAATGGCTCTTTCTCCAGCTCAAAACTCTTTATCAAGGGATAAATAAATAGTCCTTACAATTAGGTAGTAAATATAAAATCCTATTCTACTGAAGTTGACTTAAACTTTGCTCCCAAATTAAAGACCCATGAAGATAAAGTTGTTTTTACTATAAATTAGAAAATTGGGGATTAGAATTTTTGAAACGTGTATGTAAAATATTGACACTTGGCGTATGCTTATTTGTTAAAAGCCTCTCAGTTAACATGCATGGAAGGATATAGATACAAGAGATAATTATGCCAATTGTAATTTCTCTTCCCTGGAAGAGATGAACACATCCTCCTCCTACTAAAATTGAATGTGGCCATAGGACTTGTTTTGTACTATGATATGTGAGCCAAAATGGCATGAGTCACTTCAGGCAGAAGCTTGAAGTCTCACTCTTTTTTTGTCAGCAAGACAGCCTTCCCTATCAGCGTAGAACCTGGAGTGAACATATAGTTGAGATTCAGGCAACCATCATTAGTAAGGTGATATGAGTGAGAAATAAACCTAGCTTTGAGATTTAGGAGTCATTTGTTACTCTGTATAACAATCTGTACTGATACACATGCAATCAAAACATTTAAGTAAAAAGTCCAAGAATCTGTATGATCTGTCTCTCAACCTCATCTTATGTGACTTTTGATTTGGCTTATCACGCTGCCAGTATATTGACATTCTGTCTATTCCTAGAATAAACCATTTTTTTTTCTAGCCTCAAGCCCTTGAACTTGAAAATCCTTGAAATCTTGAGTCGTATCACTTCCTAGAGATAGCTTTTGTAGCTACCCTATTTCAAATAGGTCCTTCTTCCCAAATTATGTTTGCCTACCTAACCCCATCTTTGGTACTTCAAAGAACACTTCTAATAACTTGTGATTGTTTATAAAGCAAGGATAAAAATTTATATGTCACAACTCAAATGTATAAAATAATGTAACTTTTACCCCCAAGAACTAATTAGAGGAGATTGTAAAGGCATCTTTCAGTGTAAAATGTTCACTTTGGGATAAAGATTATGTCAGATTCAAAGCTTAAACTCCACTAAGACTATTTTTTGCCACTTAAATTCTAGCAGCTCAAAAATCCTTAAGTCTTATTTTCTAATCACTATGCAATGAAACTAGAAATTAAAAAATAGATATCAAAACAATAGTTATTATAGTTTAATAGTAATTTTCTAAGTGCTTTGTCAAGGAGGATATTGAGAAGAAAATAGACTATTTAGGAAAAAAAAAAGAATTGAGAACATGTGGTATAAGCCAAAAGTATGCTGATAGAAAAATTGTTAAAAATTACTTCTATATTAGATCATTTTTTTACATCAAAAACTTTTAAAGAATTTTTTTTAAAACATTCATATTAAGGTTTCTATAAAGAAAAGTGCAAAGAAAATGAGTACTTATATAAAACAAATTTTTAAAAGCAGTAAAATGTTAAATGCTTTGTTGTTTTAAATTCCCTCTGATAGACAAATCCTAACAACTATCATGAATAATTTTAAGAGGATAGCAATAGAAAGTTTAAATATAAAAAGATTAAATTTTATGCATAACAACTTAACCAACTACAAGTTAAATAAATTGTAGATTTTTAAAAAATAAAATTTACCTAAAATTAATATAACACAAAGCAGAAAACCAAAGTAAACAGATTTATAGCAGAAATGAGAAGCAATAACAAGAAAAACATCCAGACTATCTGTCTGTAACCTGTAATAATACTTGATAACAACAGTAATATACTTGATTTATTTTCATTTTATATTTTTTCATAACTGAATCATAATGTGTTTTATTTACACATTGCTTTTCAATTGATTATAAGTATTGTCAATGCAGTGTTTGCCTGAGTCATTTAAAAATAGCTCATCATATGGCTGTAACTTACATTACCACTCACCTGAAGGTTTTCTCTAGTTTGAATGCAACTTCAAAGAAATAGTTTGGCCACAAGTTTTTGTTTACATCAGAGGATATTTTAGAAAATTTTCAGGGTTCATAAATACTTGATGCCTATCACCAAATTCTTTTCTAAAGTCATATTATTAGTAATTATATAGTGAGAATTTCCATTTTATAGAACTCTCATTGTCCTTCAGGGTACTATAAATGTGGACACTAAGACATGTCATCATGAGCAATGGTTTATCACTATTATGTTAACTATCACTTCTTCATTTACTATGAGGGTGGACAGATTTCTGTCTGCTATTTGTATTTTCCCATTGGGGAATTAATCTCTTTATGTTCTTTGGCCATTTGTCAATTGGAATTTTTGTTTTCTATTGATATTTATAAACTCTATATATTTAGAGTATTATCTTTTTGTCATGTTTCCTGCATATAAATTTCTACTTGTGTTTTGATTCATAGTTTTGATTGTGATATTTTCTGACACACAAACTTATTTTTATATTTCCATGCAATCAAACTTCTCCCTTTGTGCAGGCTTTCATTCCTTTTGTAGTTGACATTTATTGTTTTTGCCTGCTGAGCAGTCATTCCTGCTTTTTCTGGTAATGCAGTTTTTCAGCCTAGTATAAAATTCCTTTTATGCATTTTCTGGAACTGATCTTCCAGTCTTACCCTTTGACCAGAAAAGACAGATCTGTGACCCACTCTAGACAATCACATGACTTTATTTCCCTGACAACAGTGATTGGTTTGGAGAGATCAAGTAACCCAGATTGGACCAATGATCACCTTCCCTAAAATTTGGTGCTGACACAAAAAAACTCACAAGTTACAGAAAATATGTGAACTTGGAGACTTCAGCAGCCTTATTCTGACTCAGTTATATGAACCAATAAATTTCCTTTCTAAGCAAGTTTGAGATAGGTGTCTGGTTCTTCTGAGCAGCTCTCCAATTCTCTCAAAGTCAAGAACAAAATTCTTACAATGTCCTGAGGACCCCATGTGATGCTGCTGCACTCCCTCCACCATAGCTCTGCAAACTTCTCTCTTTTCTCCTCCATGGACTTCTCTACTCCAGACACTCTGCCATGTTTCTTGCCTTAAAATTGTGCACCAGCCCTTCGAGAACTCTTTAGTTATACATATGATTTTCCTCACTGAAATTTGTTCAAAGCTTTCTCAGTGAGGTTTGCCACGATTATCCTTTCTAATGCTGCAAACAATCTGTAGCTCTGACCCTATCCATGGGCTCCTCTACACCACACTTTTTGTAGCACTTATATAGAATTTATTCATTAAATTCAATTCAAAAACTTATTGCTTGCTGGGCGCTGTGGTGCTTGCCTATAATCTCAGTGACTTAGGAGGCTGAGGCAGGAGGATTGCCAGCTCAAAGCTAGTCTCAGCAAAAATGAGGCGCTAAGCAACTCACAGAGACCCTGTCTCTAAATAAAATACAAAACAAGGCTGGGGATGTGGCTCAGGGATAGATGCTTGCCTTACATGCAGGAAGCCCTGGGTTCAATCCTCAGTGCTTGAAAAAAATTATACAAACCACACCACACATATATATTGTCTCTGCTCCATGAGGGTAAGGATTTTGTCTATTTTGTTCACTGAAGCATCCCACATACAAGAGCTATATCTGGCACATGCTAGGTGCTCATTAGATATTTGTTGAATAAATAAAGAAATTCTGCTTAGAAACTCTTGAAAAAAAATCCCTTTTATAAGAATAGTGACTGCTTGACTGGAGTTTCTTTCTTTCATTTTTAGGGAAAAATAGAGAGAAAAGATGAATTAAACTATTGGCTATTAGGCAAGTTAACAGGAGGGCTCGGCACTCTGTCCCAGAGGAGAGAGATCAGAACAACAGAAGAGCAAATGTTTGCACAATTATCATGAGAACTGCCTTTTGGTTCAGAAATTATGCCTATTCCTTATTTAATGCAATGCAAAAAAAAAAAAAAAAAAAGAGCAGGGAGAGGATGTGTTCATTGATTCTGCCACACACAAAGCAGGAACTGTATTTTGATGTTATTGTGATTCATCTTTTTATCTGAAGGCAATGACGGAGAGCTGTTAGATATTTTTGGCCATGCTGCCCTCCTAAGACAATGACCTTTCTGTGGCTGAACACATTGAAGGTTGACTTTCACTTGTATCACAGCCTCTCATGAGTTGGGCAGCTTTCCTATAGGCTGCCATCCTGTGAGTGCAGTCACCTTCAGGCTGTGGCCTGCAAGGTCACCAGGGAGCAAGATGATACAACCAAGACCCAGGAGGGATTGCACATAAGTTCTGTTTCATTGACGATGACTTGGTCAACTGAACCTATTCTCATCACCCAGAAAATGTAGTTTGGAAAGAGAATTAAATGAGTTTGATTACCTAGCCTTGCTTGTGCTTTCCCTCTTTTGAGGGCGAAGCTGTGGTCAAGCCCTCTACTTCCATTTTCCATCAGCCTACAGAGGGGAGTCAGATTATCTCAGGTGAAGGTGATTTAAGAAATTCCACACTGGACAGAGGACAGAGGTGGCTGGGGGAGGGGGGACAATATGTTGCTGTGCATTGTCTTAGATAAAAATTTGAGGATGTGGTACAATAAACCTTTGCAGGGTCTCCATCCCTAGAAGTGACTTCTCATTTGTTATTAGGAAAATACAAAGAAAACCTGATCCAGGGGAAGTGAATATGCCTTATTTTTCTAAGTCCTAAAATGTACAGCTTTTGAACTTCAAAGGTCTTTCTTTCTCTGTCTAGAGATAGGGAAATGTTTTAGACGTTCATCTATTTCTTTCCTTTTATTTGCTTTATTAGTTGTATATGTGATTCCATTTTTCCCAAGTGACAAGTAACTTTTAAAATAGTTCTGGTTACATTACATTCAGCTCCTTGTGCCCTGAGTTTATTTAATGTATACTTAATTTTACATTTATACAAGGATCTAATTTTTGGGCTACCTCCTCTATTGTTTGGGGGTTATCTTAGTGCAACAGTTTTAATTATTGTATGTGCTAATGTCTAGTATGGATAATTCATGCCTCAATTTTCAAATTTTCTTGGTTATTACTTAACATTTTGATAAAACTTAAAATAGCTTTATCATATTTCTCAACTATAAGTAGCTGCTATTTTCCAATTCATTCTCTTTCACTATCCAGAAAAATGGATGAGCCAGTCAGTTTGTTGGGCCCATGCAGACGTTAAGGGTACAGGGATCCGTTAAAAATGCAGCTTCCTGAAATGTTCCAGAGAAGAATAGCGTTCCTGTTCATCCCTGGCCTTGTGACAAGGCTGAGCTGTGGTTTGAATAACAATCAGTTTCTGAATATTCTGCTCCAAAGACATTTCTTGACTGTCTGGGCCTCCAGTCCCATCAATCTCTCTTCTGAGTCATTTGGTTCTGCGTAGTGTGTCAGGAGGCAAAAGCTAGGTAAATGTCAGTGTGTCTTGAGTGATCATCCTCTTTAAGCAATCATCCACTTTGCAAGCAAGTGCTGAAGGACTGAACAGAACTGGTCTGTTACAGGACCCTTCATCTGCAGAGTCCAAGACACAGGGATATAGCATTTGGTTATCAAATGCTTCTGCTGCCAAAGCTCAGGTTTGAGTTATTCCTGAAACAAACTGAAATGTCTTTTGGTTCTATTTCACCCGATCCCAGGTGTTGGATACAGCTCAGCTTAGACTCATTAGCAGCCTAGTCTGGCAAAGACTGACATGTCTGCCTCCTCAGAGATGCTATATCCTCTAAAAGATCCAACACAGCAAGGGGTAAAATACTGCTTTTTGTTTTGTGGTGAACAGAAAAGAATAAATCTGGACAGAGAAT
Source organism: Marmota monax (assembly GCF_021218885.2). NCBI lineage: Eukaryota > Metazoa > Chordata > Mammalia > Rodentia > Sciuridae > Marmota > Marmota monax. The sequence continues at coordinate 2,057,867 of NW_026692254.1, forward strand.
GCATAAATACCTAACATTAAATAGCATTCTTCATTGTTCAAATCACTTTATACATGTTAACTTAATCCTGACAATGAGATAGTGATATAATTATCCTCACTTTGTAGATGAGCAAACTAAGGCACCAAGAAACTGTTATTTGCACAAGGACATACATCTGGTAAGCAACAGGGCTGTCATTTGAATCCAAGCCAAAGGTTACTATCCTGACCACTGTGCTACCACTGGAATCACCCTGGAGACTTTGATGAATCACAGATGCTGGACCTCAACCTAGAGTTTCTCATTCAGGAAGCCCTGGGTAAGAACCCAAGATTTTGCACCTCTCATAACTTCCATGTGATGTGGTTGCTATTTCTACTCCAGGGACCAAACTTTGAGAACAATCTTCTTGCACTAAAATGATTGACAGATGCATTCCCATGAAGGTGAGGAAGAATAAACAGACCTAGAGAACATTTAAACCATGCAGCTAATTCTCAGTTTAAGTCAGAATATCTATTTTTTCAGTCCATAAGGCAACTAAAACCTGGCATTGCCTGCAAGTTGCCATCTCCCTCTCTATTTCCGTTGGGTTCATAGGCAGCCATCCAAATATTGAATAATACTAAAGGCATGGTTAAGATTTTAAAAAGAAGAAGAAGAAGAAGGAGGAGGAGGAGGAGGAGGAGGAGGAGGAGGAGGAGGAGGAGGAGAAGAAGGAGAAGAAGAAGAAGAAACACCTGGGTTAAATCTCAGCCTTGTGTTTTACTGTTTGACTTAAGCTTTTTCAGCCTCAGTTGTCACATTTATAAAACAGTAATAATTATTTACCACTTAGGATTTTAATAAAGGTAAATCTTATACATTCACACACACAACATTGCCTGACACACAGAAATAATGGTGATGACTTTTTTTTATGTGAAAAAAAGGATATCTGGTTTCATTCCTTCTTAGAAACCAGCAGAGGAATTTAACTTTGAGAAGTCATCATAGGAGGAGTTTCCAGGGTCACATCAGGTACCCAAATTTTCTCTACAGCTTTAAACTATGACAATAATAAAATAGAATATGTGTATATGTGTGTGTCTGTGTGTATGCATTTAAAATAGAATATAAAATAAAATAGAATGTGTGTGTGTGTGTGTGTGTATAACTATCTACTGCCACCCCACTTCTACTGAAAGGAGACGGATTTATTGACTGGCTCAACTCAAGAGCCATCTTTCCCTGTGCAGAAAAAACAGATGAACTAGAAAAATGGAAGCTGCAAGAAAGGGAGCAGCAATCTAAATAATGGGAAGCTGGGCAACTGCTAAAGAAAAAAAGATAATGTGAAATAATTTCACTTCATATTATAAATGGGATCACCTCTGAATTATTGAAGTATTTGTTAAGTTCTTTTTAGTCTTCCATTCATTTATTTAGCAAATACATCTTGAGCCCCTGCTTTATGTCAGCCATTACCCTAGTTTCTAGAGACACAGGCAGAATCCCCTCTCACACAGAAGAGGGAAGGGCGATGTGAATGAAGGCTGTGGGAAAATGGTAGGCAAGGCCAGTGGGTAAGGACCCGAGAGAAATGAGAACTCAATTCAATTCATGTGGCCATCTGAAAGAACAGCATCGGGCAGAGGGGACAGCAAGTGCAAAGGCCGGCAGGTCAGTTCACACCCAGCCATTGTCAGGGAGTAGAAAGTCTGGAGCAAGACCAGGTCCCATCCTGGGGAACCTGGTAGGAAGATGGCTAAGTGTAGACCTATTTTATTCTGGTTTAAAGCACAGGAGGGACATGATCCAATTTTGAAAGTGACTTCACAACACTGTCACTTGAGGGAGTTGGACTGACTCCAAATGAAGTCTCTAATTTGGGGCCTGCATATAGAGGTAGAAAGAAAAAATAGAGAATAAAGAGCAGGGATCTAGGATAAAGTCATAGGGAGAGATCAACCCAGACCAAGAAGGAGTCAATCTGTTGGCCTTTACTCACTTCCTGAGTTCCTACCTCGGTTTTCTCATGACCTTAAGAAGTAACTTACTAAGTATAATGATCTTGTCTGCAATTACCTTGGATCTCAATTCTAGCTGAATATTAAAATCATGTAGAGAGCCCTGCCCAAAACCAAATTAAGGGATATTCTACCAATAACTGGCCAGTATTCCTCCAAGGTATTGTTAGGGGACAGACAGATGTGAGTGGTGGGAACATGAAGTCAAGGGAATAATTCTATAAAATTGGCCCACTGTGCTGACCCCCACTTTCTAAAAAGTGGCCCTGTCTGGCCTAAATGGACAGAATGTCACATTTCTCAGCAAACTACCTGTTACCAGCAGGTGAAATGCAGGCCTGAGATAATGTTGATGGGAGAAACCCTGGACACTTTTGTGACCAGATCCTGAAACTTGGGAGATAAAGATAATTCCTCCTAATAATAAAATCTGTAAGAATGTATGCTTGAGAATCCAATTAGAATTGATCAGCATAAGCCAAGGGGACCTAGAATTGTCATGGCAGTGGGAATTTGAAAGTCTGATATTACCCTGCTGTCAGTCAAAAGTCAAGAGGTGGACCTAGGCGGGACTCAGAAACTTCTCTGGGATCCCCAATAAAGCCAGGGTGAAGAGGCTTGCTGTTCCTTGCCTCTCTGAGAGGATCTACTTTCTCTCCCTTGAGAGTGTGTCCTCTTTCCTTTTTCCTATTCCTTCAATAAAACTCATACCTGTTACCGAGTGACATGTCTGAAGTCTTTCTGACTTGATCACAAGAATCAGGGTTTGAGGCAGTGGAGGTGGGGGGCGGGGTGGGCAGTGGAGGTGGGGGGCGGGGTGGACAGTGGTATTCCTTTGAGTTAACTCAGTTTCCTGGAAGGCCCCAGCTTGTATCAGGATCAAGATAACAGAACACAAAGAATGAGGAATTGTCCCATGATTCCTTAGACTCCTTTAGTCTGGGACAATTCCTCACAGTTATATGTAATATGGGATCCTGGAAAGGAAAATTAGTGGAACAACTGGCAAAATTTGTAAGTCAATTTCCTGATTTTGATCAGGACTCTGTTATTATGTAAATTTGTGAACATTTGGGAAAGGGGCATGAAACATACAAAGTAATTCTTTGTATTCTTTTTGCATCTTTTCTTAAGGGTCTAAATTATTTCAAAATAGAATGTTAAAAACAAACAAACAAATCTGTTCAGGCCACACCCCAAACCTATATATCCACATTTGGGGGACTGAGGCCTGGCAACAGATGATTTTAAATTCTCTAGAATAATCTGAGTCTCCTTTCTAGAAGAGATCAGTACTCAGAAAAGTAACTGTACTCTAAAATCCTCCCTGCCCTGTTGGGAAAAGAAAAGAGATCAGAAGACAGCTTAAAATTACCTCCAGCCTCAGACAAGTATGCACTGTCACTGTCCTCGAGCTTCTAAGACAATTTTATTCCTACACAGTAGGATGCTCCCTTCCCTGTGGAAATTGGCAAACACTAAATACCAACCTCTCCCAGCAAATACTCATTATAAGAAGACGAGGCTTAATCTGCTTTGATTAATAAGGAGGCAGCAAAAGGCTGAACATGCACTAGAGGATGCGAGAAGAAAACAAAAGACAGGTAGAAATGTGCCCAGAAAAGCAAAGGGAAGAAAACCATGGAAGGTTAAGCAACATAAAAAGATATCTGGATTCTGATTCAATTTTAGTGGTTGCAAAAACAAGGCTCTTGGCTATTTGCATATAAATGCGCTGGGGGTGGGGGAGCCACAGTACTCAGCTGTGCATTCTAACTTTCTCCTTAAAATCTGTTCCCAAAGCAGCTGCAGGAATCAGCTGCAAATTCCAAATCTAAAAATGGCTGAACTGGGGTGGAGGCAAGGAGAGGAGGGAAGAGAGGGAGGGCACCAAATGGTGTTTCAGTTAACCCATCAGGTCCTGCAGCTCACATCCACTGCCTCAAAGCCTTTAAACATCTCAGAGCCCAGACTGGTCTTTAGAGCAATTGAATCAGGAACTCTGCAGGTTGAGGTCTGGCTATCATATCCTATGTTTAACTGTTTCCCAGGCAATTTGAATCAATAGCTTTGACGGACTATAAAGCAGGAATCAGTCTGGAAATTTCTGAAAAGGCAAGTACATATTTTAGACTTTGTAGGCCATACAGATTCTGTCACAATGACTGGACTCAGCCATGATGCAGTCAGACAATACTAGTGTGCATGGCTGTGTACAGTAAACTTATTTATAAAAACAGTAGTTGGTAGTCCCAGCTTCTAGACTCTTGGAGTGTAAAGCATCAACATCCCATGGATGCTTATTAGAAATGCTTTATCTCAAATTCCAGGACAGAACCATCCTTAATTACAGGGTTTTTTGTTTGTTTGCTTGTTTTGTTTTGTTTTTAAACAAAAACATGGTCCCAAGAGGACTGTAGCACATTGAAGAAGTGAAAAAATAGACATAAGGTAAAGGATGCTGAAAGGTGACCAGCTCTGGGACTCTAGAGAGTTCTGCTGAGTCTTCTAGCACCAACTCTTTGTTCATAAAACTGCCCTTAGCATTTAGAGTTATTCAGGGATATAAGGGATCTTTTGCTTGTATAAGGACTTTGAAAGGTCTAAAGTAATACAGGAATGTGAATTGTCCATAGGGGCAAAAACTCTGCTGGCTTCTTGCCAAAGAGGGAGCTGTCCATTGAGCAGGTGCTGGCCTCTCTGTGCTCAGTCCGCATGAGGTTGGGAAGGGCTGGGCTGGCACAGGATCTTATTTCACAGTCCAAGACACTTAAACCCCCATCTCTTCTAGGCCTGTTATTCACAGCTGCACAACTGCAGAGCCTGGGGGCAATTACCATGAATCTAAAGAACTCAGGCTCGGAATAGGCTGCTGAGGCTGAATTTCACCAACCTGATTTCATAACCCTAACATGAGGCTTCTTACTTTTATATCTAACCCTGTACCAATCAGCACCATGGCCGGTTCACTGCTACAGTGCCTAGGAACAGCATCAGAGGTTACAAGTTTCTGAGGGGTAAATGGACACAGGAAGTAAGAGGCTCAGTTTAGGGATAGCATCTGTCTTCAGGTCATGAGTATCTATAAGTGGCTAGTGACCTTCCTATGTTAGCATGCAGAAGACCTGTAGGTTATTATTTGTTCCAAAGAAGCCATCTCCACTTTTCTTGCTGCACACAACTCTGGAAAATGACAACAGAAGGTATTTTTTTAATCTGTTGCCAGGGGCAGATGGCCTAAGGGCCTGTGTCCTGGTCCATAAGGGTTAATGGGAATTTTGAAGGTGCTTCCAGTATGTTCTGTTTTCCCTAAAGCTGAGTTGTTGAGAAGAAAGGTAATGAACTGAGCAGCTTTCTCCCATCACTTGTCTGCCAGTCAGCTGGGACCAGCCTGTTGTCAGATGATGTTTGCCATGTCCTAGAAAAATGCTCTCTCTGCAAAGCCCTGCCAGTGATTAGAGCATGAGAAGAAGTGTGTACATATCGCTCCATAAACCCTTGCACCTGCCTCTGAGGTGTCTCTGTGGAACACAGTTTTGACACATTGAGTGGAGTAGACTTGGAGAGGAGACACGAGGGATGTCACACTACAATTGAGAACTGGGATGATGCCCTGAGCATCTGCAGCCAGAGGAGCCAGCATGGCGAGAGAACTGTTTTCTCAAATCTACTGTGCAGATGCCTCAATTGGGCATCATAGTAGAAGACAAAAATCCCAGCCTAGTCTCCATTCTAACAAGTCCCAGGTGAGGCTGCTGCTGCTGCTGCTGCTCTGTAGAGTTACCCTGAAATAGCCTGAGCACAGAGGTTTCTAGAGCACTAGACCCGAGGTCAGGGTATCTCTGTTCATTCTCTTCCTCAGACTTCCCTGCAAAGTATGGGTGTAGCAGATGGGTTTTTTTTTCCAAAGATAATCTCATCCACATGCTGTTCTCACAGTGACTTCCATGCTCCTCCCACTGAAAGGTGGGGCCAGTGTTCCCTCCCTCCCCTTAAGACAACCTGGCTTATGAATGCCAAGGAAATGCTGTAATTTTTAAAGGTCAGTCATAAAAGCTGATATGGTTTCTTCATAGCCTTCTTGGGATAGTCACACTTAGGATTCAGCCACCATCCAGAAATCCAAGCATCCCTGGAAAGCCTCAGGTGAAGAAGTAATTGAAGCCTCTGAACCATGGGACCTGCTGAGCTTTTTTCACCGACAGCCATCACAACTTGCCAGTCATAGGTGAGCTGTTCTAAAAAATCTTCCCAGAGGATTTGGGGAAAATGGAATGGACCCTTTCTCTCCAGTCAAGTTTGCTCCACCTGAAAGTATGTGGAATGGAGATGTGCTTGCTACCCTGAGTTCTTCCAATGGGCAGACTTGTGAGCAAAATAAATTATCATTGTTCCTCTAAGTTGGTGGGGGGTGCTTTATATGCAACAATAGGGTGGGGAATGTGGTGTTAACCACTCACTGGCCATCTTTTTACTCCAAATCACTGCACAATCTGATTACTTCCATTATTTAAATTACTATCTGCTTAGATTTCTCTAATTGCCTACTGGATAACCTCAATAAGTGTGACTCTTTACTGCCTGCCCTGTCTTCCTCATTGTGCTACCCCAAATACCTTTTCCATGTTTATTTGGTGCCACCATCAATTTGGTTAATCCAATCAACGTTTCCTAAACTCAATCCTAACAACAGATTATTGTTGCTGGAAAATTGATACCAATTGACAGATTGGTTTCTGTTTCTTCCCCTGCATTTTCATGATTTGCACTGCCTGGATTTATGGCCCTCAGGGTCACTATGATGGTGTGTTCCAATTATTTCTGCATCTTTTTCTGGTTTTTTTTTTTTTTCTTTTTTCCTCACTACACAATCACTGTCCTCCAGACTATTACCAAGATGACTTTGGTCCTACTCTTCACTGGCTGCCCATTGCTTTGAGAAGAAAGTCTAAGAATAGCATGGAATGTTCCCTTATAGGTTGGCCTCAGCCTATCAATCAAGCCATATGACCTGTAATAACCACCTTATTCTGAGTTTTTGCTCTCACAATATCGAATTTCAGGAAGCACCCTATTCTTTCATCTCTATGTGCCTTTGTATATGTTCTCTCTGGATAAAACATTTTCTTTCATAAATTCTCCTCATCTTCTAAGTCCTTCTAAACTGAAATCAAACATCACCTCCTCCATGAAACCCTTCTTAATTCAGGTCTCTCTTATTTGCTAACAACTGTACACTCCTCTATTGTTGAACTTCCAGCATTTTACTGCAAGTCATTTACATGCCTGTTTTTACTTCTAGAGAAGTGGTTCTAAATATGTGCTCCTCCAGACTAACAGCATTAGTGTCATCTGGGAAATTCTTAGAAATACAAAATCTCAGGCTGCACTTCGGACTTACTGAATCAGACATACAGGATGGGTGCCCAGAAATATGTGTTTAAACAAGCCCTCTATGCTAAGGTATCAGAACCACTCTCCTGGACCAATTGGATAAACATTAGAATCATGTTGGAAGTTTTCAAGTAATCCTGCTTCAATTAAGATACTTTGGGAATGGAACCTGGGTGTCAGTGGTCTTAAAGCTCCTGGGGATTCCAACGTGCAACCAAGTTTGAGCATCACTAACCTAGATCTGTTCTTCTCAGAGTCTCCAGACCAGCAGCATAAACCTCATCTGAGAACTTGTTAGAGAAACAGAAAGCATCTCAGACGCCGCTCTGGTCATGCTGAATCAAAATCTGCAGTAAAAAAAAATAAACATTTTTGCTAGCTTTTCATTACTGTGACCAAGATATCTGACAACAACAATTTAGAGGAGGGAAAGTTTAGTTTAGCTCACAGTCTCAGAATTTGGTTGATGGCTGGAAGACTCCATTGCTCTGGGTCCAAGGTGAGGCAGAACATCACGGCAGAAGGATGTGACAGAGGAAAGCTACTGAACTCATGGTGGACCAGAATCAGAGTGAGAGGAGGAAGAGCCAATTATATACAAGATATAATTCTCAAGGGTATGCCCCCAGTGACCCACTTTGTCCAGCCATATTCTACCTGCCTAGAGTTACCATAGTTAGTCTATTTAACATAGGATGGACTGATTAGGTTATAGCTGTCATTTAATTAGTTTACTTCATCACTGAATATTCCTGCATTAACACAGGAACTTTTGATGGACACCACATATCCAAACCATAACAATGTGGAAGTTTAAGAAGCACTATCTTCCACACCTCTGTATCCTAACCCCTATCAAAGAACACAATATTTACTTGATAAACTTTAGAAAAATAGCATAAAAATGCCTATTCTTCACATGGTTTTAGAGAATAAAAGGAAATTTATCATAAAATACTTTATAAACAGCCTTATAAATATGATGTGCTAATATTAACTGATAAATTAAAAATTAGTTTAGTAGATCATTCATCCCAAAAGGTTTAATGAGCAACTTATATTTCCAAGTGTGGTTTTAGATACAAAAGATTATACTGAAGGAGAGACACCCTCCAAAGTAAAGGCAGGTGTCCACAAGGTTCCTGCCACCCGTATTCCCATGTCATACTCAGGTACCTCTTACTGAGGGTGAAGAGGAAACACTGGGTCCCACTACTGGCCCACCCACAGGGGCATGCTGAGGGGTCCTTGAGCAACTTAATGACTTCAGCCATTGTCCTGGCCCTGAGGATACACTAGAAATTGCTAGAGTATCTCCACTATCCAATTCTGACATAACATATACTGTGCCCAATCTCACTATGTCGTCAAAGAAGCTACACAATGATGCCCAGCCACAATCAAAGCCAATACTGCATAAAAACCTATATCCCCAAGACACATTATCAGGAGACAGCTGTTTAATAAGAAGGTCACTGCATAAAAGTGGTAGAGATATCCTACCCACCAGATGTCCAGATCTCAACACAGGAACACAAGAAATATGAATAAGCAAGGTAATGTGACACTTTCAGAAGAACATAGTAACTCTCTCCAAAGGAACTTTCTCCAAAGAAATCAATATGGATGAAATGCCTGATGAAGAATTTTAAAGAAAGCAGATGGGGAAGGAGGGGGAAAGATAAGGGATAGTGTTTAGGAATGAAATTGATCAAATTATGTTATGTATTTTTTTTTTTAAACCTTGGCAAAGATAAAACAGTCTGAAAGGGGACCCAGATCATTTCTAGAGTAAATTAAATTCAAACTGACTATCTTAGGTGTCCTAACTCGAAAAGAGTACTCAGAGAACATAAATTGCTTTACACAGTTTGTGTTTTATTTTTAAAGCAATGTTTTCTTATACTTGAAATGGATGTAATTTTTTAGGAGATGATATCTATAGTAATTACGTAAGATCCTTCCAGAAAAACACCATTGATATGCCACCATTGAGTTTTCTTTTCACATTTATCAGTGTAGGAAAAAGACACATCCAATAATCAATTAATGTAATATACCATACTAAGGAACAAAGGGTAAAAATCATGTGATGATCTCAACAAATATAGAAAACATCACATCGACAAAATTCAACACCTTTTTATGATAAAAACTCTCAACAAATTGGAAATAGAAACTTTCTAAACCCAATAAAGGACACCTACAAAAAGCCCCAAGTCAGACTTAATAGAGTTACAAGAGAAAATGGTGTTACATAAGAAAGACCCCCTGAGGTCAAGAACAAGGCTCTCTGCTCCCATCATTTCTATTTAACACTGTATGGGTACTTCTAGCCAAGGCAACTGAGTGAGAAAATTAAGTAAAGGCATACAGATTGAGAAGGAAAGAGGAAAACTCTATTTACAGATGACAGGATCTTTTCTATAGAAAATTTTAAGGGGTTCAGGGATCCACTAAAAAAAAATTTGAACTAATGTATTCAGCAAGTTTGTAGGATACTAGATTAATGTATAAATTTTATTTTTGTATAGTAGCAATAAATCAAAAATATTAAACAATGTCTTTTACAATAGCATCAAAAAGAAATAATACTCAGGAATAAACTTAACAAGAGGTACAAAATTTATGCTACCAAAATCTCATTTCTTAAAGAAATGAGAAGCTATTCCTAAAGTTCATATAGAAATGCAAGAATAACCAAAGCAATATTAAAGAAATAAAGAAGTGGGAGTACTTCTTAATTTCAAAAATTATTACAAAATTATAGCAACTAAAGTAGTGTGGCATTAGCAGAACTTATAGATGAATAGAAAAAAACTGAAAGTTCAGAAATAAATCCAGAGTTAATTAATCTTTTTGACAAGGGTTTCCAGTCCACTCAATCAAGAAAGGGTCTTCTCAAAATATTGTGTTGGAGTTACCAGATATCCACATTTAAAAGGATGAAATTGGACTCCTACATCACAGCATACAGAAAATTAACTTAAAACACATCAAAGTACATAAAGATTAAGCATGGGAAGTAATATCTCTTTGACACAAAAATGACAATGAGATATCACTTTGCATATTAAGTCTCTGCATCTAAAACTATTAAAATTATAATAGTCTTAGAAGACAACCTATGCAAATATTTTCATGACCTTGGGTTGGGTAATGTTTTCTTTGCTATGAACCCAAAGCATAACCAGAAAAAAAAATTAGATCAAAATTTTATCAAAATTAAAAAGGTTTGTACTTCAAAAGATACTATAAAAAAACATAAAAAGATAACCCACAAACTGGTATTAAATATTTATAAATCATATATCTGATAAGGAAATTGTACTCAGAATATATAAGGAACTCTTAGAACTTAACAAACTATTGAATTTAAAAAATGGGCCAAGAATTTGAACAGACATTCTCCCCAGATGATATACAACAGGTAACAAGCACATGAGAAGATGCTAAATAAACATCATTAGCCATTAGGAAACTGCAACTCAAATTCAACCAAGTGAAAAATCAATGAAAAAAACCACAATGAGGTTTCACTTTGCACCCACTTAGATGACTGTAATCAAAAAGGCAGATAATAGCAAGTGTTGATAAGGATGTGGAAAAGTTGGAACCATCATACACTACTGGTAAGAATGTAAAATTGTGCATCTATTCCTGAAAACGTTAAACATGGAGCTATAGCAGTTCTACTCCTATGTTACATACCGGAAGAGAAACAAAAGCATATGACTGCACAAAAACATTTACACAAGTGTTCCCAGCATTATTCAGAAAAGCCCAGAGATCTATCAAATAACTAATCTATATAAGGAAATACTGCTTGGAAATCAAATGAAATGAAACACTGATACATACTGCAACAAATATAAATCTTGAAAATATTATGCAAAGTAAGAAAACCCAGACACAAAAGGCCATATATTATATGATTCCAGTCACATGAAATATCTAGAATAAGCAAATCCATACAGACAACGTAAATGAGTGGTTGCCTGTGACTGGGGACAGGGCAGAGGAAAATGAGAACTTCTAATAGAATGTTGTGTTCTCTTTTTTTTAATATTTATTTTTTAGTTTTAGGTGGACACAATATTTTATTTTTATGTGGGGCTGAGGATTGAACCCAGTGCCTCACACACGCTAGGCCGGCACTCTACCACTTAAGCCACAACCCCAGCCCTGTATTCTTTTTGGAGTAATTGAATGTTTTGAAATTAGTGGTGATAATTTTATGAATATACTGAAAATCACTTTAAATAGGTGAAATGTATGGTATACACATTATATCTCAATAAAACTGTTCTTTAAAAGAAATAAGTGAAGAACCACAAATCATAGGCCAGCCTTGAAAACTTAGCAAGACCCTGACTCTAAATAAAATAAAGAGAAGCTGGGGATATAGCTCAGTACTAGAGCAATTCTGGGCTCAACCCAGTACCTCTATTTCACAGAGGATGGAAGATGAGAATGAACCAGTACCACAAAAACAAAACAGAAACAAATAAAAAAAAATTTAAAACAAGTTTCTTTCCAATATCCATAGGAAAAATAATTTTGGGGGGGGTCAAAGTTAAAAACACCACAGATAAAAATCAATGGTCTGAGGTATTCACTATGGTTCAGATGTTAAGGACCTTTATATTTCACAACCTGAAGCTACCATCTGAAAAAGTTTGTTACAGTTTTCAAAAGCAAAAATTGATTTGGATCCGTGTGTACAAATTTCAGCCCTGACAGAAGTAGTCCTGTCTCCATTTATTACACCCATTTTCTTGATTTTTTAATTGAGCATGTAACATTGCTCTATTAGGGCAGCTCTGTGGCATTATACCTCCACAAGACTACCTCCTCACTCCACACCCACGTACACACTGGGTTCTGAGGCATCTGTGGTCCTTGACCACCTGAGTTCCTTCCTTGCATGTTCATTGCCCAGGTAGGCTGTATACTCCCAGCCAGCCACCTGCCTGGCCCATCTGACACTCTGGGTACAGCTTCCCCTTTCAAGTTCTTTAAAATTTTCTAACACCAGTAGTCACCTGATCCGCTTTTTTCCTTTGCAGTAATTATACTGTATTCATGACTTGATATGACATTTCTAAAGGAAAATGCAATTACCGCATCGTGAAAGGCGGAAATAACCTGCTGATGATATTTGAGGAGAGAAAAAAAAATCACTTTTAAGATTTGCTTCAGCAAAATCTCTCAGAACCAGAGTTGCCAAATGGTATAGGATGCTAGAACTGACTCATCTTTCTTTACCAAAATATTAAACTTTGTTCAACTTTGAACATTAAGTTCCTAAAATCTCCAAGTGAGGAGAACTCACACTGGGCCTTAAGACCATTAATACAAAGTATTTCACAGAGAATGGAAGGTGAGAACGAACCTACAAAAACGTTTATCAACTCAAGTCATTCATGGAGAAAAACACTTAGTGCCAATTAGAAGTATATTATTTTCACTTTCCACATTTTAAATTAGTTACAGTGGCATTAACAGTGGTATTATTAATAAGTGTTCTAGTATTTGTTTCTATTTCCCATCACCTGTTAGCCAAAACCTTCAGAATTTTACTGATGTTCTTTTACTGTGCCTCTCATCTATAGGTAGAAAATGAGCAGATCCAAAACTAAGTATCAGCATGGCAACAAAATAATAAATGTTGTCAACTCATACAGAAATGGGTTCAAATCATGGTTTTACCACCTGTTCATTGGATGACCTTGATCTCCAACTCTAGGGTCCTCATCATTTCTAACAACAAAGTGCCGTGCGAATTTGAAATAGTATGACTTCACTTTGCTCTCCTATGAGACTCTCATCTGCTTTACTTGAGAGAAATGGACTCTTTCCTGTGTTGATGGTATATTTTTATGTATATTTTTATGTATCATGAAAGGTCCTCCTACATGTAATTGAGGCTGAGTCCTTGGGAGTCAGCCTGGGCTCTGGGATGGTCAAATGACCAAATGCACCAATGCTATTATCCCCGGGAAGCCCTTTCAAGCATTTTTTCCCCTCACCAGGCCTTTTTTATGTTTGTTTTCGTCTAGTAAATCATCATTTTGGATTCAGCTCAGTCCAAGGGCAGCTTTAATTAATGAGCCAGGTTTCTGGCATTGATAAGAGTTGCTAGGTTAAGGTCAAGTGTGGAGGGCAGTTTTCATTAAATACACTAAATGTGGTTGCAATTTGAAATGATATTGTCTATCACCTCATGAGCTGCTGACTTATGACAATAGAAATGATGGACTTCCAAATTCTAAAGCAGTAATAAAGGGGTGCTATGGAGAAGAACATTTATTTTGCATCCATTGTTAAAGCAATACAGTGATACGACTTATTTACCTGGGTAGGATCAACTACATCCCTGCAGATGGTCTGCTGAGTGCTCCTTGGTACCTCAGCATCCCTGATGCTCATTCTGGGTCTCCTAGACTGTTCTCTTAACAACCAGATGTCAGATATTTTGAATGATGCTTTGCATCCAAAAACCTAAAACAGCATAACAGCATTTAAATTTTTTAAATTTTTCATTATTTTTTATTTGTAGCAGATTTTAAAAATATTACATAGAAATTTTTATTCCTGTAATAAAGGTTGATTCTATGACCTTTTGCAGATTTTTCCCTCCCCCACTATAGGTACCGCCAACCATAAAAGTAATATGTTACAACTGAGGAATCTACATTGATCCTCATTATTGCCCAAAGGCTATAATTTACATTAGGTTCACTCTTTGTAGATTCTATGGGTTTGGACAAATGCATAATGGCATGCACCCATCACTATAATACCTTACAGAGCATTCTCATCACTCTAAAAATTCTCTGTATTCCACCTATTCATCTCTCCCCACCTATAAAACACAAAAAAAATTATTTACCACTCCATAGGATTTTGTTTTCCAGAATGCCAAATAGTTGAAATCATATAATATGCAGCCTTTTCAGACTGGCTTCTTTCATTTAGTAATTTATGCCCTTTCATGACTTGCTCACTCATTTCTTTCCAGTGCTGAATACTATTCCATTGTCTGGATATACCACAGTTTCCTTACCCATTCACCTATTAAAGGATACCTTGGTTGCTTCCAAGATATGTCTGTTATGAATAAAGCTGCTGTAAACATCATGTATGTATTCTTATGTTGGCATAAGTTTTTAACTCATCTTGGTAAAAACCAAGGGTACATCTGCTGGATCCTATATATATATATATATTAATATTATAAAAATATATATAGTGTTGTAAGAAACACTGTTCCACACCATTTCCCAAAGTGGTTCTATTATTTTGCATTCCCAATGGCAAAGAATGAGAATTTCCTATTGCTTCATATCCTTTTTGACATTTAGTGCTGTGTTATGGATTTAACCATTATCATAGGTATGTGGTAACATCTTATTTTAATTTGCATTTTCCTAATGATGCGTAATGTGAAGCATCTTAATATGTTTATTTAACATCTGCATACTATATTGAGAAAGCAAATTTTTATTATTTATGGCATTTTAAGTGATTAGTTTAGACATATTTAAAAATTCACAATTTAAAGGCCCAGTGAATGAAAACACAAGCACCAAAAGAATTAATTGCTGGAGAGATTGCCATATCTTTTAAGAGAAGGACCACCAGCCTACAAACCTGGGAACTAAGTTCCAACATTAGCACCAAATATTGGTACACTTTAGCCAGTTATAAGATAGTGACTTTTTAAAAGCAACAGATGAAAAGCATGCAGAATTGTGACATCAATTGCTGCATTAATGATGTAGGATTGGGATTTTCTTGTACCCGAGATCTGGCATTATTTACAACCAAAGAAACTCAATGTAATATTAAACCACAGAATACCTCTGGCATGCAATGAGCCCGGCTCCAACTAGTTTTCAGAGGTAAAGAGGTAAAGAGGTAAAGGTCACTATCCTGTTCTAGTCCTAAACTGAAGGATGGCTTAGTGATAGCAGGTCCTGTAGGTAAGGGGATGCAGCCCGTATCTTCCAGAACTGATCTGCACGGGGGAAACTTGTCATCACACCCTCCCACCAACCCTTCACAGGCACCTGGCATTCCCCATCCTGTCTGCTAAAGACAGAAGTTTTTAACATGATGGCATTCAATATATATCCACCAACCAGAGAAGAGATAGATTCTAATCGGACCTATATCTTTAAATAGATTACTGAAGGCCCAAAGTCCCATCAGAAGCATTTAGTTAGCTGGAAGGCCCTAGGTCATGTGTTCAGCTCTGACTGCTAAGAGGAGAGCAAGTACCTCACCATTTCTTCTTAGCAAAAAGTGGGTCTGTCTCTTGTCAGTGGGTGCATCCACCAAAATTAGGAAATGGACTCAGTACAGGGCAGCCAACAAATGACATGCATCTAGTTCACTTTCCTTTCTTGAAAATGCCATTTCTGTCTCCTTTACAGGATCTTTGCTCTCGCAGTTCCCATTTACAGCTGCTCTCCCCATTCTAATGGATCTGACCTCTTCCTGTCCTCCAGGTCTCAGCTCCTCTGACTACATCTAATGTCTGTCATCCCCAAAGTCATTCTTAACACCCTCCCTTCCTTTCTTAAATTACTTCTGTCTGACAATTACCTTGAAGACTCTTTTCCTTATGTAATATGCATCCAGAACATTCCACCAAGATGTAATATCCATGAGGACAGAGACTGTGGCTGCCCCCTTACTCAGTCCTTTCCTCAGCATAGTTCAGGAAAAGGGAGGAGTGAAGAGATGTAATGGCATCCAGACACTATCCCAACATGCTTTGCACCCATTTACTGCAGATTTATCTGCTCCCATTTCTGAAGCACCTGGATTCTGGCTTACTACCCTGACTCCACGCTTGCTTTTAGCCACCTGCAACATATTCCAGCTACTTTTTTATTCTTCTTTTATCAGTCCTTTGAATGAGTGAGGTTCCACTCCAGCCACTATCCCCTCCAACACTTTTGGCACTTTTTCTCTCATCTAGTCTCATTTTAGCATTGAGAGATGAAGGGAAAGGAGAGACATAGGGAGAGGGCAACAGGGGTCACTTGGATGTAAAGTGTGGCTACCTTCAGGAAGGACATATTTATAAGTAGGATTACAGTGGAGATAGAGAAAAGCCCTGGGAAAATTGGGGAGGGTTGGATCAGGGCCTATTATCGTTTAAATATGAGGTGTCCCCCCCAAAGCTCATATGTGAGATAATGCAAGAATTTTCAGAGGTGAAATGACTGGATTATGAGAGCTATAAGGTAGTCAGTGTATTAATCCACTTATACAGCTTAACTGGGTGGTACCTGTAGGCAGGTAGGGTGTGACTGGAGGAATCATGACACTGGGAGCATGCCTTTGGGGTTTGTAATTTGTCCCTGGTGAGTGGAGCTCTTTGCTTCCTGGTTGTCATACCCTTCCTCCATGATGGTCTGCCCCACCTCAGGCCCAGAGATACGGAGTCAGCCAGTCTTGGACTAAATCTCTGAAACCACGAGCCAAAATAAACTCTTCCTCCTCTTAAGCTGTTTTTGTCAGGTCTTTTGGTCACAGCAACAACAACAAAAAAGACCTGGCAAGAACAACAACTAGAAGCACAGAAACTACAGGAGATTTGTGAATGAGAACAAAGAACCTGGAAATACATCCTGCCTTCTAGAATTTGATCCTCAGCTGAGTAGATGGGATTTGGCATTCACAACACAACTTGATTAAATAGTTTTAAGCTTCTACTTACTTAAAACCAGTGCTGTGCTGGCTACCCACAGCAGTCAGAACGAAAAGACAAAAGCTACACCATTTATAATACCCTTGTGGCTCATAATCCAGATACTTCCTACAGTGCTCGGATCAAGTAGCTCCATGTGTTCAGCTGTGTGTATTCCCCTTTCACTGAGGGAGCTAAAATTACCTAACAGGAAAAAAAAAAAAAAAAAAACAGCACAACATGATTTGCCCTTTCTTGCCTATATGACTGCAATAATAATAGCTCATATTCATTGAGCCCTTAAAAAAGCATTGAACTAACGACTTTTCATGCATCATTTCATTGAATTCTTATAACCACTTGAAATCTGATTGTTATTACTAGCATTTACAGGTGAGGAAACTAAACCTTGGGCATGCTCCAAAGATCACACAGCTGGCTGAGGGTGAAGTTGGGATTCGTAGGAAGAGTCCTTCCACTGCTACAATTCATGCTATCTGCACAGCCTTTCCCGGATGCCTTTTTCTTTCCATTAAAATGATGCTTATTCTTCAAGGCTTTGAAAACCTCCTTTATAAAGTCAGAATTCACCTTTCTTTCCTATATACTTCTATACCAGCTCACTTGGACCAAAATTTAGCCTCATATCTCATTCTGCCTTTCATATAGTTTATCAGGTAGTCACATGCAGGAGCCATAGAGTCACTAGTTCAAGTCCAGCTACCACCTATTAATGGAGTGCACATTACTTATGAACTATTCTGAGCCTCCGTTTCTCCATCTTTTATGTAGGTGTGATAAATCCATCTTGAAAGATTATATAAAAATTAAAATGAACGCTCACGATACAGTCACCCTTTTTCTGACCCCTTCTCTGCCCTCCTCAATTGTAAGTTCTGTGAGAGAATGACCCATATTACATTCACATCTGTTTTACCATGTTAAATGATCCCTGCCTCCAACACTGACCACAGGCCTTGCCACCCTCTCAGCCTTTTTATCCATGGGTTGACTGGAACATATAAGCAAGGTGGGGCTGTAGAGAGGGTGGAAGCACATCTATTAGCTATTCTAATCCTTGTTTCCCCAGAGAGTCACCCAAGCATCACAATGTTTGTTCCATCCATGGACTAACACCATTGTTTTATTTCCTATATTTCTTCATATCACTAACTTCTAACATTGTATTGTGAAAATGTTCACAAAAGTGAAAGAATTTTACATGGCACACCCATATAGCGACTTTTTAGTTTCTAACATTTTATTATATTTGCTTGATTATGTGTCTGTCCATCCTTCTATCTTTCCATGATCTCACTTCATTTCTGATACATTTATAGGTGAGTAGATACTGGGATACTCACTACTGTTTCAGCATGCATATCATCGATTACGGTTAAATCCATTTTCCATTTTTTCATAAAATTTACCTACAAAAAGCAAAATTCTTAAACATACTATTTGATGAATTTCAATCCAAACCTCTATCAAGACATAGAACGTTACTATGACCCCAGAGAATCTTTTCATGTTGATCCTCAACCTGAGACAGCTACTGTCCTGGTGTTTTCCCTATCATTGCCTATTATGAAATTTCATATATAACTTAAGATAGCTTTTTAAAAAATAAATTTAAATTTAAAAGTCCTAACCTTGGGGTATACTCTATCAGGAAATGATTAGTAAACATCATATCAATTGCCAAAAGAACATACCAATTAATATGCACAAACAAAAAATATGGTCAAAAAATGAGCATCTGCATTCTCACCCTTGATCCACAGGGTTCAAGCACAGCTGTGATTCTCAACGTGTATTCCCAGGATCAGTGGGGCCTCCAAGACCTTTTCAAGCTCACAAGGTCAAAACTGTTTTCATCATAATCCTAGGATGTTATTTGCCTTTTCACCTGCAGTAGTACCATGGGTATAGACTGGAATTTTCCAGAGGCAACATAATGTGATCTCACACCAGGTGAAAGACGAAAGCAGTTGTAAGAATCCAGCTGTCTTCTTCCATAAGGTCATACATTAAATGGTGCTTCTCTTTTCACTAAATTTTTGTTTGGAAAAATATATATGACTTTCATATTATAATATGTGTTAATATTACATCAATAATACATAATATTATGTTAATGTGTAGAATGAATAAGTACAGCATTTAAATTTTTCTCTTAATGTTAAATTCTCATGGTAAATGTCAATAAACTTAACTCATATAAACAAAAGATCATCATTGGGGTAATAATTTTAAGAAAAAGTGTGCAGAGAATACAATGTCTAAGAACCCCCAAGTACTGCCTCATGGGAGACTCTTCTGTGGCTCCAAGAGAGGTTGATGGCAGGTCATAGGATCAGAACCTTTTGCTCTTTTCCAATCTGTTGGGGAAGCCCGTTTTCTATTCCCCCATTAGTTGTCTCTCTGCGCTCCCCCACCAGCAGCAGAGCCAGCAACAATGTCTTAGAAGATTCAGATCTCCCCACAATGCCTCCATTTGCTTTATAGTTCTCCACACACTGGCAATTAGAGTCGGGACTTTCTCCAACTGAGTGAACACAAAGGAAATTTGGGGATGCTGGAAAAGTCAGGCCCGCCCTCCTCTGAAGTTACATAAGGTCCATTGGCAAACATTAGGACCAACCCTCTCCTCTATGAGCAGACACTTAACACATACTGGCTAGAAAAACATTTTGTAACCAAGCCCTTGTGGTACTTCTTTGGATTAAAAGAAAGCCTTGGTTGTAAGATGTAAAGCTAGGTGTTTTTTGTTTTGTTTTAAAATCAAGCCACAATTCTAACCATGAGAGGAAGAAATTCATTCTGGAGAGAAATGGAATGAACAGAGGCAAGGAGAAGGAATCAGGCCATTACAAAGGGACACACCACATGTGCTTAGGAAACATTGCTTTGAGAGGGGCAGGCAAACAACAGTTCCAGCTGTGGAGACAGGTCGTTCACATTTACCTTCTCTCAAAATGATAGTTTACTAGTTCATGTTTTTTCCTATCAGCTCTGAATTGTTAAAAAAAAAAAAAATCCTACCCCATTCATATATTGCAACAACTTTCTTGTTTACCCCAACTGGAAAAGAAGAGAATCATTTCGACATTTCCAAACTGCCTTGCAAAACCTGTGCTTCTGTGCCACGTCTGTTCTAATTTATTTTTCAGTTATTTTTTTTTTTTAATGTAACAGGATAAACGACGTTTTTGCCTTCACTCCTGAAGACCTTTAGCCCAAAATGCAAAGAGGCAGCATTTAAAAGCATCATTTCCACACAGCCTATTTTTGGACTCCTTTTCCTTGATGATATATAGTTTCAGTCCACACAACTTGGAGAGGCTCACCTGGTGCCTTTGATAAGGTGACAAATGTCACAAAAGCTGGAAGCCATCTCTTCCACATGATACCAAGGTCTCCAGCTATTCTTTATCTGAAATAAGACAGATGAGAACCAGTTATTTCAAATACAAATGAGAGCCTCCTTTTATCAATTTGGCAGGATGGATTCTTGTGAAAGTGGGCTTGTTTCCTGGCCAAGGACAAAACAAAAGAGAAAAAACTTCAGCTGCAACTAGCGGGATTGTGTTAAGCATTCCATCAGTGTAAAAAATACCTTAGAAAAATCAACCTGGAAGAAGGAAAAGTTTATTTGGGCTCATGTTTTCAGTCCATGGGGTCTTGGCCTCCTGGCGAGGCAGAACAGCATGACAGGGAACACACGGTGCAGCAAAGGTGCCCAACTCATGGCGGCTTGCAAAGAGAGAGAAAGAGGCGAGGGTCCTAACAGGCCCTCAAGGGCACGTCCCAGTGACCTCACTTCCTTCCACCAGGCCCCACCTCCTAAAGGTTTCACCACCTTCTAATGGTTCCACAGGATGGCAACCAGGCCTTTAGTAGACATTCAAGATCTAAACCACAACAAGAATTTAGGCTGTATGCTGGGCACAACTTCTGTGTGTCCATGTTACCCAGCAACTGAAGAATGAGCCCAGCAAAGATCATTGGATGTCTCACCCAGAAATGGAAGGGTACCCACCAAGTTCAGATGAGAGACAGATCCAGTGTTAGCTACCCAGAGCTTCTGATTGGCAGCCAAAGCCAAGAGTATCAGTGACAAAGAGATAAAAGGAGAAAACATGGAATCCTGAGGTGTGGGGGAAAATGCATGCTCTAGCAGACCCTTTCCTTCATCACTTTACCTTCCCTCATCAAAATCAGAGATGTGGAAAACTTTGAAATTCCCAAGGGGAAAATATTATGGAAGAGAGCAAATCAAAAACAAACTGTAGGATGATGAGGCTAACAAGAAACCTTGGAGAACAGAAATCCATGAGGATTTTTAAGTCATTTGCTTTAGAGTATGCCACAGAACAAACCTTTCATTCTGATATAAATCAGTGGAGCAGATCTATTAGGCTACTGCTGCTCTTGTGAAAGTAGGACCTTGAAGGAACTCAAAGGTGTCATGAGATCTGTACCCAGGCTGGTTCCCAGAGAATGCAAAATTAGCTCTGTGGACAAAGATAATATACAAAGGGACAGATGCCCTCTGGGTGCACTCTGCTAAGGCAATTAAGAGAAACCTTTAGTCTCATTAAAGGCAGCTCTCAAAGTTAGAATAGAGGCCACCTGCGTGTTCAGAATGAAGACTGCTGCCTCTAAGACTTCAGTCTTTCTCTCTCCCTCCCCTGCCCTCTGCAGCTTCCCAATTCATACTACCCAAGAGGCAACAGAAAGAGTTCAGAAAATCAGTCACACAGGTGAGCTGCCCAGTAGGGCAGGCTTCCAAATCAGAGGGCTTAATTTTATGAGTTGAAGTTAAATTACCTGGCACATCTCTTAAGGTAGGAGTCACTGTCGGTTGAGGCGGACCATGTCAGAGAGTCAGACTGGTTGCTCCATCCACAGTGAAAGAGTTGGAGGAACCCAGCAAGGTGATGTCAGTCAGATGCAATAAAAGCCAAAGGGGTGGGGGCTGTTTATGAGACTTTTGATTAAATTCAGCAGTGCTAAAAGGACTGAAAGACTTTCATAGGCATTCATGAGTGAGAACTGCTTTGTCTAACTTTGGCTTCTAGAAAAGCAAAATTCCAACTTGGATTAAGCCTCTGTATTAAAACAGATTCACGAATACTATGACATCTGATCCTCCCAAGATCCTGCCCTCTTTCTTTCTGTCTTGCACTGGTAAGCTGTTCTCTCACACCAAGAAGTTGTAAAGGAGAAAGCAACCTGAGTTCTCAGTGGGACTGTCTGCAGGATGGAATTTATGAGTTCATGTTCGATTCCATGCTATACCTTCACTATGAGATTCAGCCTAGTTTGGGAGAATTTTTAGGTCAATTTTGTTTTGTTATGGTCTTTTCTTTCAGCCATCAGTAACAATTTCAATGGGTCAGACAAATTGTTCAATGGATTTAACCTGGCTATTTATAGTGGTTTTAAGGCACTCTCCACCTTGGCTCACACTGGAATCATCTAAAAGCCCTTTTTATTTTATTTTGTTTTTAACTCTGACACATGGGTCTCACCTTCAGTGATTTTGATTTAATTGGTGTGGGTTATGTTTTGGGCATAGGATGTTTTAAAATCTCTGCAGGTGATTCCAATGTGTAGTCAAGCTTAAAATCTACTGGATATAAGCAATGATTCTCAAATTTAGCATGCCTTAAAATTGCCCCTAGTAGACTTGATTACAGAGCCCTACTCCCAGGGACTGGGTGCAGGTGAGGCCCCAGTTCTGACAACTCCCCAAACAATGCTGATGCCCCTGGCCTGGTTTCCATCCTTGGTAAATCATTGGCTTAAAGCATGACTGCAAAGAATGCTTTAAGAAGCTGATATCCAATAATGACAATATCCAGTGGAACAAGAAATAGCCTTCCTATCCCTCAGATTTCATGGAAGTTTTAGTGTCCTGAGCTTGTTCTTATGTGTGTCAAGAGAAAGGACCAGACTGTGACAATGGGTACCTAGGAAATGGAACAAGTCTTATCTTCTGGATTTTCTGAACTTATTTCTTTTTTTATATGTCTTTCCAACTCAAAAGGTGCATGAGTCTGTGTACCTGTTCTCCAGGTTTCCATAGAAGTATTGGCTGTGACTCAGCCAAGACCAATGCTGAATACTACTCTAGACTTTGAAACCTTCTAACTTGACTTAAAAGTGAGTAACAGGGGTATCTATGAAAGTGCAGTGTCTTTGGGCCCACCTCTAGAACCTGCCTAGACTGGCCAGAGCAATATGAAGGGATAAAGAATGTCCCCCATGCAGTATATATCCATCTATGCAGAAGAGACAGAAGCTGCAGAGGTACATACAGATCATGCTCCAGTGCCCTGGCTTTAGACTAAGGCTGTCTCAGACAATCTGGGATAACAATGGGTGGCAGAGGCCCCAGTAAGGAACTGATATTCTGAAATGCAGGGTCTCCAAATCATTAATTTATAAAGTCAGAGGAATATGACTTACAGCTTTGCTTTTTTCCAAACTGAGGAAAGTAGTCATGCAAGTTGCATGTACATGAGACAAGAAGAAGCCTTTCCTTAATATTCTTCCTACTGAAGAAGGATTACATAACACTTTAAAACCATATCTGTGGAATCTCATTTGATCTACTTAAAACTGTAAGGCAGACGATTTAGTTGGTGCAATCATGTCACATATTTGGGATGAGGAAACAGAGACACAGATGTTATAGGCCAGGCTCTATGAGCAATGACCAAAGAGACTCCATTTTAACCTGAGACTCCCCATCATGTAGGAAATGCTTCTTCCCTGGGAAAGCCTGCCTCTGTACCCATTAATAGTTAACTAGCTTGGCATATTTGACAACACAAAAGAGCAATTCTTATACTTGTAAAATTGTTCTCTTTGGGTTCCACTTTTCTTGGGCAATGTACCTTGTCAGAGATTGATTGTCTAGACATTAGTAACCATTCTCTAAGGTGTACTGAACTAGGGTCATTTTGACACCCTTCCCTTTTGCTTGCTTGCTGCTATGACAACCTGAAAAGTTCCATGGGAAATACCAATGTACCCATTGCATTGTCTCGCTAACTGCCCAATTCAGCTTCTGTACCTGCTTGCTTGCAGCTATGTCAACCCAGTGTTTTTTGTCATTAAATATTCTGAAATGCTCAGGCTCATGGCTGTTCCTTGCAGAGACAGTTATGGGTCTTGTGGGGAGCAGTCGCAGACCAGCTGGCTAAATAAAGACTCTTCAATTTGGACAAAACTGGGACTAGGTATGTTTTCTGAGTGACCTGCCCCACAAAACAGAGAGGTCACACAATTAATTTAGTGCCTTCATTAGGGCAGAATTTTCTGGTTTCCATTCCATGTGGAGGGATTTAGGAGCCTCAGAGACTGCTTTGGAGGTCACAGGGAAGTACGCATGCAAATATCCTGATCCATTCTAGTCAGAAAACTCTCCTTGGGTCTAAGATTATATTTCAGATATTTTTGATGGCATACCCAGAACCCTAGACTCTGACAACTGTATGTCACCTCTCCACAGCCCATCTTCAAAAAAAAAAAAAAAAAACAGGATATTGTAGAGGATTTTTCTAAGATAGTTCTCCATTTCATTTTGAAACAGTTGCCTAATCAGATTTCAGTGTGCAACCAGAATCACCTGGAGGGCTTGTTAAAACACAGGTTTCTGGGTTTCATCCCCAGAATTTCTGATTCAGTACTTATTATGGTTAGGATATTAGGTGTCCCCCAAAAGCACATGTGTGAGACAATGCAAGAAGATTTAGAGGTGAGATGATTGGGTTATGAGAGCCTTAACCCAATCAGTGAATTAATCCCCTGATAGGGATTAACTGAATGGTAACTAAGGCAGGTAGGGTGTGGCTGGAGGAGGGGGTCATTGAGGGTTTGCCTTTTAGGTATATACGTTTTGTATCTAGTAAGTGGAATCACTTTCTCTCTGCTCCCTGGTATGATGTCTTGAGCCACTTTCCTTTACCACACTCTTCCGCCATGATGTTCTGCCTCATCTGGAGCCCAAGGAATGGAGCCAGCTTCTTATGGATTGAGTTTTCTGAAACCATGAGCCACCAAATAAACTTTTCCTCTTCTAATTGTTCTTGTCAGGTCTTTTGGTCATAGCAATGAAAAAGCTGACTAAAACAGTAAGTCCGGGGTAGGTCCTGAGAATTTGTATTTCTAAACTGTTCCTAGGTACTGGTGCTGCTGTTGCTGTTTGGAGACCTCTCTCTGAGAGTTGTTAAAATAAGACAGTGATTCTCAGCCCTGGCTGTGTATTAGAATCACTCAGAGACCTTTTAGAAACTGAAGATAACAGGTTCCAGTCAGACCAATTAAATTAGACTCTGCAGGCAAAGTCTGAGCACTGATGTTTTAAAAAATGGTCTCTAGGTACAGTTAAGGCTTAAGACCTCTGCAATCAGGGGAACCCTAAGTAGAATTATAAGATTTTCAAATCTCTAGGTCAGGGGTTCTCAAATGTAGTTCTAGGGTCAGTTGTACCAGCATCACCGGGGGAACTTGTCAAAAGGGCAAATTCTCAGGTCCCATGTCAAACCTAGAGTCAGAAACCCTTGAGGGTGGGCCCAGCCATCTGTTTTAACAAACTCACCAGGTCAATCTGAGTCCTGCTAAAGTTTAAGAAATACTACTATGAGCCCCTTGGTTTCCTTGCAAATGACTCCCTGGAAGCTGGATTCTTATCTAGGGCCACTACCTGTGTCAGGGCTCACAGCAGGCTGGATGCTCCAACTTCTCAGTCAGTAGTAAGGGTGGTTGAAGGACGAGGAAGGAGACAATTTATCAGGCTGTCAGGGAGGTACCATGACATGCTGCTAATGTCCTTTCTTTTTTGGGACATCTGGTTTCTAAGTTCCGTTGAGGTTAGTTCAGCAAATGACTTTGTAATGTGTCCATCCTTATATATTCAGATGCAGGAACAGCTTCCGGCAACATTGGCATACAGATGAAACTAAGCCTGGGTCTTCTTCATTTGTGTCTCTCAGTTCTCCTCTTCCAAGTTCCATCCACTACCACTGATTTTCCATAGATGTTGTTATTGGGGCCATCATTACTATTCCTGCCCTGGAGGACAGATCAATGAAGCAACTGATTAAACTTAAACATTACACTACCTCCTGAGAGTATATTCATTCCAAAAGAAGACACTTGGGATGGGCAATACTTAACACAGTAGACCATCTTTAAAGATGGAATATTGGACACTTGATCTAATTGAGAAACAGATCGTATCACTTAGATAATTTCCTATTTCTTTGGCACTAAGCTCTCTGTATCCCAGATTTTCTATATCTCAGCCCCCCTTTGCCCTCTGTTTCCTAAATATAAGCCACGCACTGGATTGCAAAAATGGCCAAAAATTCTACCCCTTCCATCAAAAGATGAGACCCATTTTAGCAACTCTTAAATCTAGGTCTGTCCTGGGACTGACTTTGCTGTTGGGACGTTAGAAACCACGACATGCAGGGAGAGATTTGAAAAACGCTTGAGCACCATGGCTTGCTTTCTTGATGAAAATGCCATGTAAATAAGCCCACATGGTGGCTTGGGGATGAGAGGCCATGCAAAGGGGAACTAATACTCTTCCAGCTGTAAGTGAGGTCATCCTAGATCATCCAACACATCACTTCCCCAAATGACCACAGAGAATCAAGCCCAGCAGAGGCTAGCCAACCTGGCCCAGGCAGAACCACCTAGCTGACCCCCAGAACTGTGAACTGAATAAATTGTTCTTGTTCAAATCCACTTATGTTTGGACTGTTTATTATGCAGCAAAAGCAGATACACTTGATTACACCAAAGATTATCTTAATCACATCTAAAGATTACCTAGAAAGAGAACTCTTCTCCAAAGTGTTAATCCCTCTGGGATGCCTTCCCTGAACATCTGTCCCCCATGTATTTTCAGTTGCTAGGCTGGTGACCCCTATATATATTCTCCTACAAAATCAGTGTTTGTGTCTGCGTAACACTTCTCCCTCTAATTCCCATTTATGCTTATCTGCCTTTCCCCACTCCCTGTGAACTCTTTAAAAGCAGAAACCATGAATCAATTGTCTTTGTATTTTTAGCCCCCTAACTCATTTTCATGTTTGTTATGCTGAGCTGAACAAAATGGAATACTTGATTAAGATGAACATTGGGAGGGAGAAGAGGTAGGCAGCTGTGTTCTGCAGTACTCTCAAAGCTGGAGTCTAAATCTCCTAGGACAATCCACATCCACCAAGCTCATCAAATCCAATTGAAAAGACACTTAACCTGGCACAGGAAAACCTTGCCTTGTGAGCCAAGACACTCACCCCCTCCTTCACTTCATAAGAATTTGCAAGAAGAAGTGTCATATTATCAAAGATTCCAAAGATATCTAGTTTATACTCTATTCCTCATTTTACCGCCCATGATAACAAAAGGGGCTCTGTTTACCTGTATATCACCGCACAAATCCAGTTTTACCAATTTAATTCTTCAAACACCTGTTTCGCTCAGTCACAGGGAAGTGCTGTATATAATAATGATTCTAAAAGGCTCACCTTTACCCAGCCATGACTGGGGGTCTGGCATTGCACTCTGAGGTACACTTACATCATGTAGACCTGGCTGTAACAAATGACAACTCTCTGAAAATTTATGGTGCTCATTTATACAGACAGAGCTCAGAGACTATGAGATGAAAAGATCAATGCACAAGTAGAAGAACCATATTTTCTGGTTCCAAAACTGATGTTCTTAAGCCACTATGATGCTGACATGTGTGCTACAAAGAGTGTGTAGCTCTCATTTTGACAACTTGTTTCTCTCACTTACCCCACAGAGCTGACTCACTTTGCAAAGGGAGAAAAGTGGAGACAGCTTTGCCAAAGGTCGCACAGCAAGGGAAGGAATGGCCTCTGGCCAGGCAATCTCACATGGTTGCTGGGACTATTACAAAACTGGTTTGCCTGAAATGGCCTCTGCGAAGCTGCCACCTAAGTACATTGTTAGCAGAAAGAGTCAATGGGCAGTGGCAGGCAGTCAGACAGGACAGCAAAGAAGAAGATTAAAATAATTACAGCTCTAATTGATCAGCTCTGCTCAAGAGGAGATTAAAAGGGAAAAGGCATATTGAAGAAGGCACTCGACATCCGCCCTGGGCCAGATTCCATCTGCCACGGTGGCCAGCTCTCTTCCCCTCCCTCCTGGCCCTCAGTCCAGCAGCCCCCACTGCAAAGCCCCATGACACAGCCTTGATGAAAGTCATTCTTTGTGGAAGGCATCAGGCCGTGCTCCCTTGTAGAACCGCTTTCACAAACAGCAGGGAAGAAGCAGCTCGGAGCAGCAGACAGTGGCCTCCCATTGGCAAACCCCCAGCATGGAGTTGCCAGCGGCATGTGGAAAGTGGAGAAGGAGATGCCAAGAGCAAGGTTGACCCAGGGCAGGGGACTGGAGCAGGAAAGACAAGCCTGCGCCTTGTCATCAGATAACCTCACCCAGCAAAGGCAGACTGGGCTCCAAGCAGCAACTGGCCTCAATTTCAGCTTAGCACACTTCCTGACTCAGCTTCTGGCTTCTTGTAATTGGGAGCGGGGCCAGGGAGCAGTTTGGCCTTATCCATGGCACCCTCCTGTAGACACAGGGACTGGGGCCAGGGAGGAAATAGGAAGGCAGGTTAGGAGGGAGAAGCAGGAGACTCTGCACTTGCCAAAGCCATCTGTTTGCACAGAGCCTGAACAAGGTCAAGAGCAGGTGATGGGGGCAGGGAACAGGAAGAAGCCTCCAGGTTGCCTTTCCCACACATGGGACAGGCACTAACACCTAGTGAGAGGGGACCTGGGTTGAACACTCATCCCTTAGGTTTCATTTCATCTCTGACTTGGGACATGACACACAGAGGACCAGAATAATGAGGGGCTACAAATCTCAAGGTTCACTTGCACTCAGTATCATGGGCCTGTGGCAAACATCCATGCAGACTTCAGAAGAGGGAAGCATGGATCAAGAATCCAGGGCAGGGTGGTCAGACATCGAACCAGCCAGCATGACTGCCAGGGTCACTGCCAGATTTAAACCAATGTTTCTTAAACTGGAATGTCCTATTCCAATCACCTGGAAATGAAGATTATAATTCCGAAGGTTGAGGGAGGGGCTTGAGAGTCTAAACTGCAAACAAGTTTTTAGGTGCTGCTGCTGGTCCAAAAATGACAGTTTGAGTACCAATGGTTTAAACATTTTAGAAAGAGAACTAGGTGGGATCTCAGCACTCTTTTAATGACAATGTGGTGATGGACATGGGCTAAATTGTCTCTAGATCCCTTTCCTCTCACCACTGGGAAAGATGACAGCTGTAACTTCTCAGTAGGGCATGCTGACTTTTTCAGGGTAACAGCTAGAAAAAAATGAGAGCTGCTGAGCTGAGACCTGACTAAGCCTGCTATCTGATCTGCTGTGTTACTCAGGGTAGGCCAGGTATGTTGCAGTCCCAACCCATGAGTCTCTGTGTCTTCTGAAAAGAATGTTTATTTCTCACATAAAACCTGCTGTGCAGACGGGTGACTCTAAAGGAATCTTCAGAATTCTGACTTTACTTCTGTCTTCTGTTACCTCTGCATTAGCCTAGGTTCCCACAATCTTTGTGATAAGGAGGAATTGACATGTGGTATTTTGCTTACATTCCACGGGTCAAAGCCAATCACTCGGAAAAGGGCAGATGAGGAGAAGAAGGGAAAAATGAGTTCTTTAGGGGAGTTAGTCAGCTTTCTGTTACTATAACAAAACACCTGGGATAATCAACTTAGAAAAGGTTTCTTTTGGCTTTTAGAGGCTTCATTCAGCCTTTGGTAGGAAAGATGCTTTATTTTGGGCCTTTGACAAGGCAGCACATCATGGGAGGCATACATGGTAGAGCCAAACCACTTACCCCATAGCCAAGAAGAAAAAGAAGTAGAGGCTAGATCCCACAAATCACCCTCAAGGGCATGACCTCAGGAGTTTCCATTGGGCCTCATCTCCTAAAGGTTCTATTACCTCCTCATAGCACCACCCTAGGGGCCAAGCCTTTAACACATGAGCCTTGAGGGACATTCAGCATCAAAACTATAGCAGGTTGAAGTTCCCTGCCTGATCCCCCATAGAAATTCACCTTTATATATAGGTATGTTTTATAAACTGATATTACATTTTTAATTTAATACCCCCCCTTCAAGAGAACAAGCATAACTTTTGTGTGTGTGTGTGTGTGTGTGTGTGTTGGGGGAGGGAGTTGTTTGTTTACTTTTTATGCTATCAGGTTCCAATCAGAAAAGCCCAGACCAGATTCCAGGAGACCTGATTTTTCATTCCAGCTCTGCCTATTCTAGTTTTCTGTGACATTAAACAATTGATTCATCCTTTTTATGTAAAGTTGAAACTAGCATAGCTGGAAAGCTACATTAAAATGACATGAAAAAACGATTAAGAATATTAGAAGTTCAAATGTACCAAGCTGTTGTTATGTGCGTGGCCTATCACAGGGCATCTCCTTTGGCCTCTCTCTCTCTCTCTCTCTCTCTCTCTCTCTCTCTCTCTCTCTCTCACACTCTTCCTATGAGAACTTCTAGACCTTCCTCAACCAATTTAAAATCAATTCTGGGTGTCCCAGTCTTCAGACACTCGCTGGTTCTGTAGCAGAGACATTCTCTCCATCCCTCCTCTAGCTTAAAGAGTTGATGTGCCTTTTGTATTGCCAGTGCCAAGAATAACAACTGTGTGAGAAGCACCTACAAAATGCAGCACCAAGGCTCACTGATTGCTCTGACAGAGGTGATCTGCTGATGCTTGCTCTTCTCATTAGCTCGCTCATTTATTTCACAGTTATATGGTAAGGACCATCTTCTTTTTTCTTATTTTTTATTATTAGTTGTTCAAAACATCACATAGCTCTTGACATATCATATTTCATACATTTGTTTCAAGTGGGTTATGAACTCCCATTTTTACCCCGTATACAGATTGCAGAATCACATCGGTTATACATCCATGTTTTTACATACTGCCATACTAGTGTCTGTTGTATTCTGCTGCCTTTCCTATCCTCTACTATCCCCCATCCCCTCCCCTCCCATCTTCTCTCTCTACCCCATCTACTGTAATTCATTTCTCTCCCTTGGCTTGGCTGGAGGATCCCCTTGCGAAATGGCTCATTCAGATGATTGGTGAGTTGACAGTGTTTGTTGTCAGGAGGACTTACTGAGTTCCTTACCTCAAGGACTTCTCCACAGAGCTGCTTGAATGGTCTTGTCACATGGGCTTCTGACCAAATGAGTGATCCAAAAGAAGGTAAGGCAGAAGTCACAAAACCTGTTATGATCAAAGCCAGACTCCTTCGTGTCCTTAATATCCTCTATGAAAGTTTACTTTATAAGGGTCAAGAGCAGACAATGATAACTACTGAAGGCCACCTTAGAGGCTGGCTGCCACATGAATCTTGGAAAAAGAGTTCATATTATTCATGATGAAGAGATTTCAAAAAAGCAAACAAGGAGGATGCTTGGAAAGGAGTGTTCTTTGGGTAAAACCTTTAAGGATTAGAAGGAAAAACCTAGATAAGCAAAGAAGGGAAAGTAGGAAGGACAGAAATTAGAGGTTTCTCCAAACCCCTTACCCCTTTTTCCTTTGTTAGCATCCTCCCACATAAGGATTCTCATACCTCTTTTTAGTTATG
Organism: Marmota monax; assembly: GCF_021218885.2. Lineage (NCBI taxonomy): Eukaryota > Metazoa > Chordata > Mammalia > Rodentia > Sciuridae > Marmota > Marmota monax. Next base: position 2,089,656 of record NW_026692254.1, read on the forward strand.
AGAGATAAAAATTAAGGATTTAAAAGATCTTGGAGAGATTAGTCTTCTGGGACTAATTTTCAAAGTTACCCTTGGTTGATCAGAGGTTATTAGAGTTTGACAAAGATACTCATGGGAAGCACCTGACTGGGATTTTTGTTTTGAGGACAGAGGTGGTCCTTTTCTCCTGGTCTTGGTGGATTGCCTCTCTCCATCCATTTTTTTTCTCTTGGGCCTACTTGGCCATGACTAAAGGGGTATAAATGTTTCTGAGACAAGGTTGGCAGGTGGTTGCTAAGGCCAAGAAAAAGCAAAGCAACCTAGAGTCGGGTAGCAGAGATGTAGGCATGGAAATAGAAAACAATAAATAATTTTTGGACAATCGGTGAAGATTGAACTAAGGAGAGTCATTAAGATGATTCAAAGAATTGGACATAGGACACGACAGGCCATGAATCATCAGTACTTCAACTATTATTTAGGGGATATCCATCAACCTCAGATTTTGAGACACCTGTTTCGAGATGATCATTCAAATACAGACATACAGGCAGAGGGACAAACAGAATATTTTTATAAAGTAACACTTGCAAAAAGCTCTTTCGTACCATGCCCATCTCCCTCTAGTCCTATAAAGGTAAGAATCAGACATGTAAACTCCAGAGATGACGTTGGCTCAGGAATGAAGCAAGAGAGAATTGAAGATCCATGGCCGAATGCAGTGGATTGCGCACATAACCTCATCATAGCTGAAACTTTATTGGCTTATTTTAGATGCTTTTAAAACACCCAAGGTCAAAACTGACATTACAAAATGTCAAAATGCCATGTTCTCATGTCTTAATCTGATAAATGATATTTAATAACAGAGCAATACAACACCCAAGAGCCAGCCAACATCATCTTTGATGGAGAAATGATGAATGCTTCCCCTTTGAGATGGGACAAGGGACAATAAATTCCTCAGAATAAAGCTAATACATGATATATGAGACTTCTACCTGGGATATGAGATGTCCCCCACCCAAAGCTCCTGTGTTAATGTAGGAATATTCAGAGGCAAAATGATTGAATTTGAGAGAGAGAACTTAATCAGTACACCCTAGTTTGAATGGTTAGGCAGGTGGGGGCATGGCTGGAGGAGGTGGTCACTGGGGGAGTGCCCTGGAAGAGTTCATTTTCCCTGTGGCTCCTTCCCCCCTTCTCTTTCTGATTCCTGGCTGCCATGAGTGGAACAGCACTTCTCCATCACACCCTTCCTCCTCAATGCTCTGCCTCACTTCGGGCCCAGAGGAAGGGAGGACTGAGACCTCTGAACCATGGGCCCCAAATAAATTTTCACTCTTCTAAGTAGTTCTTATCAGGTATTTCAGTCACAATGATGCAAAGCTAACTTAAAATTCTGTTAAGAGAAATTAAATGAGCTTATAATTTCAGATTTTGTAAAGATGTAAATTCCCACTGAAGTGATCTCTAGACTTAATATAAAGACAGTCAATATCCAAACAGTGAGAATGTGTATGTAAAAATTCACAAGCCGACTTTAAAATTATATGGGCCAAACTAATGTTGAACAAGAACAAATTTGGATGATTTACTCCCTCCAATATTAAAAAAAAATTATTACCAGCATATAGCAAATAAGTAAATAAGAACAGAGGAGTGGAACAAAGGGATTGAGAGAACAGGATTGAGAGAAACAAAGTGTATAGGTGGATATTCTATTCATGAGAAAATCCGTAGTGCAAAGCAGTGGGAAAAGGATGAACTTTTCATTAAATGGGGCTGGTCAATTGAATATCCACATGAAAGAAAAGTGAGATTTATAGACAAATAAACATATCCATAGGAAAATAGAATAATGCAGAAAAATCAGTTCCACGTGGATTATAGATTTAAATGAGAAAAAAATAGTCCTCAAATATAAATCAAGGAGTATCTTTACAACCTTGGAGTAATAAGGCAAGATGGTTTTAATGGTATACAAGGAAGGATCAACCCAAAGACAAAAATTGTTAAATTGACTATATTAAAATTAGGAACATTTGCTCATCAAAAGACACCATTAAGATAGTAAAAGGCAAGTCTCAGAGCAGGAGATATTTTCAACACATACATCTGATAATGGTCTCATAGTTACACTGTATAAAAAGTTCCTGTAAACCACTAAAAAAAAGCCAAATAGAAAAATAGACAAAATATTTGAGTAGTCACTTAATTACACAGGGTACCCATATGGTCAGGAAATACACAAAAGGACGATCAACCTCATTACTCAGCAAGAGACTGCAAATTAAAACCAACAAAATATACCATTGCATGTGCTTTAGGATGGTTAAAATGTAAAAGATTCATTCCAGCATTGGAGAAGTTACAGAGCATACAGAATGGATGAGGGTACAAATTGGTACAGCCACGTTGGAAGACTGTTTAGAAGTATCCATTAAGACTAAACATATATTTATGACCCAATGATTCCATAGCATACAATACATGTGCAAAAGCCATGCACAAGAATTCAGAGAGCAGCGTTATTTGTAATAGCACAAACTTGGTAACAATCCAAATATCCATAAACAATAAAATGGATAACTAAATGATGGTATATTAATGCAATACAATAACTGAAAGCAATTAAAATGATCTATGTAGCAATATTCACGAATCCTACAAACATAATGTGTACTGAAAAAAATCAATCACAGAAGAGTATAAAGTGCCATATGATCACATATTAAGTTTAAAAACAGGTCAAACTAATCATGTTGTTATAATTCTAAATAAAGGTTATCTTCAGGGATAAAGGGGAAGAAAACATTGATGGGATAGGGTATGAAGGGACTTCTGAAACCCTGATAATGTTTAAGTGTTGAGGTGGTTATTAGACATGCATATGAGACTGCTCATACTAATTAAATGTGCTAAACATTTATTGTTGGCACTTTTCCCCCCCTGTAGACTCCTTTATAGTTCAATAAAACATTTATAGTATATTTTAAACAAACTTCTTTTTTTCAGTACTGGAGATCAAACCTGGGGTCTAATGCATACTAGGCAAGTGCTCTACTACTGTGTTACATCCTCTGTCCCTTTTATATTTATTTTGAGACAAGGTCTTTCTACATTACTCAGGCTGTCCTTAAATTTGTGATCCTCCTGCCTCAGTCTTCTGAGTGGCTGGGATTATAGGTGTGCACAACCACACCCAACTGGAATTAACTTTTTAAATGTTGTATTCCCTGCTAGACACAGATGTTAGGGAGAATCAGTGAGCTAGAAGATATGGCCTTTGAGAATTTTTTTTTTAATGAAGGGAAGAAGAGATGTGCAAAATAGTTGAGGAAATAAAATTATCCTTTCCAAAAGAAAAAAAAAGATTTTGAAGCTTTTGTGAAGATTATTATTTGACCAGGGATACCTATTGTTTGTTAATAATTTGAATGAATTATTATTTGTATAAAGATAAAGCACATTGAGACCAAGGGTTGGCTTCATGATTCTCCAACAACGACTTAGAAAAGTCAAGTATCTTTACTCAGAAAGATTCAAGTGAAGATATCACCACCCTTGCCAAGAATCAAATGGACAGCACAAGAAATCTGAATGCCCCTGGAAGTCCCATAACTAATTGCAAGCTCTCATGTTTTAGAATTTAGTGTTTCTTAAAGTTTCTTTTTGTCCATCCATCATCCAGCACACAACTCCTCACATTTATTTGTATTGACTAACTTATCAAGCACGAGTTCTCAAAGGACACACTAGGCTGTGTCCATGCTGAGATTCCTTTTGAGGAACTGAACAGGGTCAAACTAAGAGGTCCTTTGGACTTTAGTCAATACCTGTGGACTCTGAGTACTGAGGAGTCATGTACATATGCACGTGGAGCCTGTGTTCTCAGGTTCTGGAGTTTCATGGAAGCATTCTCTGCAGAATTTGGATCTGGATAACAAATCTGGCAGAATCACGATTGTCATTACCAGTAAGTTCTCTCTACCTAGAATCTTACAGTTGGAGGTCACAAATAGAAGCATCTTGATGCTGTTTTGAGAATAATAATGCTTCAAATATCTGGAGTATCATATCATTCTCCTAAACCACTCAAAATGCTTCCCACTGGGATTTTCACGAGTGTTCTTAACACTTAGCTCTTTGGGTTTCTAAGACACCAAAGAAATCCATTTAGTGAGAAAATTATCAGCATTGTTAAATACACACAATACATACTTCAGGATTGCACTGTCCTTCAGGCAATAAAAATGTACTTTTGAACACTCAATGAGATGAGAGTTCAGCAACAGTCTTCAGCCTAATTGTGTCCATGAGAAGTCAACCTAAATATTGCTCTCATGAGGAACAATGTCATGAATGTCATGCTCCATATCCATTGCTCCTGTCTTGTTGTTTGTTCCCTTGACTTCTGCAGTTGCCTTCTTCTCCACTGTTTTATCCATGCTATCCAACAGAACTTTCTGTATTGTTGAAATTGTTCCATTTCTACATGTCCAACATGGAGGGCATGAGTCAGATATGGCCAGTGAGCTCCTGAAATGTGGCTTATGCAACAGAGAAACTGAATTTTAAAAATTTAAATTGAAATAGTCAGAGACACTCATGGCTACTGAATTGAAAATCACAGCAGTAGAGCTCCACAGCTCTCCTAGCTAATAGCCTCAGCCGCAAGGCTTACAGGGTGAGGAAAGACACAAAATACATAAAAGTGGAAAATGAGTCTCATAGAAAACTGGAAATGGCCACAGAAACACAGACATGGCATTGCAGATCTCCTGTTCTTTTTTTTTTTTTTTTCCTGAAACAATGTTTGGAATCTAAATTTTTATTTAGTATTTTTTTAATGTTAAATCTCTACTGTGAAAAAAAAAATTCATTAAGAACAAAACATCTTGAAGACAAACCAACCTCTCCATTCTGCCAGTGAGCCTCCTGTCTGCATTCTCAACTCTAGTGAGATTCCTAAGAGCAGATGCAACTTGGTTTTACCTCTTCTCCAGAAAAGTTCTTCATCATCTCTAAACAAAACCCAAATTCTTCATCTGCCACTTAAGGCTCTCTCCAGCGTGACCTTCAGTCCATCCACTTGGATTGGATTGGTTTTGCGGCCAGTTCTCCACCTTACCTGTCTGGAAGGGTCTTCCATTTCCCACAACTTCTCAGAAAAACTCATCTCTCTTTGTCTCATGACGTCTACCATCTGCCTGGCCACAGAGCCAAGAGTTGGCTAACATGACTCCTAGACTAGAATTTTGCCTCTGAAAACTGTCCTTGCACGACCTGGCATAAAATATTGGCTGAGGCTCATAGCCACTGCTTCAAGAATGTTTGTGAAAGTTACACAGATTAAACAAGGATGTCTTGTTTCACTCCACTGTAGCATTTTCCAGAGCCCCCCTCCCCCAAACATCAAGAACACATGGTGTGCTGTGGATGAAGGGAAATTCACAAGGGAAAATACCACAAAACTACCTCAAGGAAGAGCATTTGGTAGCACATGGCTTGTGCTTTTGTGATTCAAAGTAATTAGGAGCCTAGAAAAAAAGATATTACATCCTAAACAACCACAAAGAAGATTAAAAAGCAAGATCATCATTGTATGATAACCTCAGAGACTGTATATAGAATAGTTGGAAATTTTTTTCTTAGTTTTAAAACATTTTTAGTCAAAAGACTATTTTAATCTAAAAGGCAAACTTGTTTGTTTATTTATTTATTTATTTATTTATTTATTTATTTATCAATCACCAGGGATTAAACTGGGGGTGCTTAAACACTAAGCTACACCTTTTTTATTTTTATTTTGAAACAGGGTCTCCTTAAGTTGCTGAGGGTCTCACTAAATTGCTGAGGCTGGCTTTGAATTTGTGATCTTCCTGTCTCAGCCTCCTGAGCTGCTGGGATTACAGGCGTGCACCTCTGTGCCTGACAAACTTGAGAGAGATAAATAAAAGGAAAGAAAAAAATCTCTCTTAGTACCACTATCTCCCAAATAACAGTAACACATGCACTAGCTTTTTCTAAATCTTTTTGTTTTCTGCTAGTATTAGATTTTATTTTTAAATTATCATTAGAAGAATTTTTATCTTATTAGACATACAAACATAATTTCACTTTTTATAATATTCCCTCAAGTGAATATACAGTTAATGACTCCTCTTTGGTTGTTTATTTAAATTATTTATAAATTGCATTTCTATAAATAATCCTTGAGGAATACATCTCTATGCATAAAACTTCTTCCATATTTAGAATTATTTATTTAGTAAGGATTTTAAGAAGTAGAATTCCTGGGGCGAAGAATTTGAATATTTTACTGGCTCTGATAGATATTACTAACTTCACCACTTAGACCTGGGGGGGGGGAAATTTAGTGAGAGGGAGGGAAAAGGAGCCATGGGTCAGCTCAGAGTCTCTCTCCTGCTCCTTCAAGGTCAGTTTGATCTTCTGACAATACTGTATGCTGTGGTAGATTACAGATATGGTTGATTCCATTCCTGTTTCCATGTCCTTCCACATTGTGACTTTCAAACTCTTTCTGTCAAACTGTGGAGACTTTGTCCATGTGATCTGGGTTAGCCAATGGACATCAGAATACATGATGTAAACAGAAGCCTGAGAAAATGCTTGCTCATGAGGGCTTGCACTTCTGCTGATTTTTAATGCCAAGCCACCACACAAAGAATATTGGGACAGAACACAGAGTGGAGACAAGTTCTCTCCTGCTGAGTTCCCCAAGCTAAACCAGTCTGCCAATCACCGGACACATAAGTGAAGGCATCCAGCTTATCTACCCACAAACACACAAATGAGTCCAGAAAATACCAACCCCAACCAACCAACCAATCAACTCAAAGAATCATGAGCTAAATACAATGTTATTTTAAATCACTAAATTTAGGAGTAGTTTGTCATACAGCACAAGATAATTATACAGATTCTAAACATAATAAAATAATAACCAATGCACCTGTACCATCAAGGTAGTAGGAAATGAATTCTCCATTTAGTTGTCTTTAAAATCTCAAATTTGGAACCAGTAGCACCCAGTTCCTTACTAAGTGACAATATGCCCTTACTATGTTGCATATACCAACAAATTCTTCATAAAGTGGGATTTAAGCAAATCTGCTAATTGCTTTTCTCCCATAGAGGCCTCCCTTCAAAAGTATGACCTTTCATTTTGTAAATGTTAGTTGTAGATATAACATAGGCATCCATTTTCCTTTCGTGTTGTCTTGCAGTTTGGCTACCTAGGGGAAGAAAGGAACAAAGTGGTGCATGGATCATGTTCTGAACTCACTCAAGATAACTCTGGTTCATACCATCAAATACAGATAACACATCATTTCCCATCCTCATCTCCCGCCAACCACTAGGTCCTGTGAGCTGAGGGAGATGAGGAGTGTGGATTGAGCATGTGATGCATCTAGGTCACATGCTATGCGGTAGAACTCAACTTGCTGAATGTCCTCATTTTTCAAAATATCAATAAAGAGAAGATTACCCTTCCTATTTCCTAATGAGAATCCAGAAAGCAGAAACTGAGTGGGAAGGACCTTTAAAATGGAAAGGAGTCACTGTGTTGCTTGCCTCTTATACTGAGCTCCAAAAGAAAGAGGCTGCTGTCCCATTGGGCATGTCCTTCTTTGGTGGGCAGCAGGGGGCCCAGTGATTGGACTGAAAGTTAACCCCCCTGTGGTCTAAAGAACAGCCAATATCCTTCTCTCTCAAATCTGACCACACTCCTGGAGACTAACCAGAGCTCAAGTATCAGTTGTCATTTAAAGGCTGTGTGATCTGGGACCAGTCACAAATCTCAATTTCCTTATCCATTTCCCTGATTTCATCAGAGTTCAGATAGAGTAAAGACAGTTTTCAAATGGAGAATTTTGAGTTAAATTTTCACTAACCTAGACAACTAAAAAATGAATAGATTTTATGATTAAAAGTATAAGATAGTCTTTCATCAGACTGTAAAAGAATATCTAAATTCTTCACTGTGAAGTTTTATTATATGGAAGATTGCAATTGAAATGGGTCCATTTTAGTTGTTGTAGGTTGAGGTTTTACTTAAATGGGTTTTTGTTCTACAGCAGTTAATTGAACAACAAAGTGGGGAATGTAACTTCTGGGAGGCTCTTAAAAATATAATATGCAATTACAGAAATCACCCAGACCTTCTTAAACCTGTTCCTACCCTTCTTTTCAAACCTCCATTCCAACTCTTCATCTTCATCTTTCTGAAATTCTAGTCAGGGAAATCTACCCCCTCACTCTCTATACCAAGTGTTTTAGTTTTCTATTTTTGCCCTCATGGATTACCATGAGCCTTATGATTTAAAAAAATACAGATTTGTTATCTTATTGTTCTGTAGGTCAGAAGCCCAACATGGGTCTCACTGGGTAAAAATCACGGCTTTGATAGTTGTATTCCTTTCTGGAAGTCTAAGGGAGAATCCCTTTCCTTGCCTTTCTCATCTTCTAAAACCATCCACATTCCTGGCCCCTGACACCCTTCCTTCATCTCCAAAGTCAGCACCATAGCATCTCTCTAATACTTCTTCCATCATCACATTTCTTTATGACCACAGCCAGGAATAACTGATTTTTAAAGAATCATGTGATTAGTTTGAGTCCATGCTATCCAGGAAAATCTCCCTACATCAAGATGCTTAACTTCAATCACATCTGCAAAGTCCCTTTTGTCCTATGTGCTAGTCAGCTTTCCATTGCTACAACAAATAATTGAGATAATCAACCAGTAAAGAAAAGAGGTTTTGAGGCTGGGGTTGTGGCTCAGTGATAGAGCGCTCACCTTACAGGTGAGAGACTCTGGGTTCAATCCTCAGCACCACATAAAAAATAAATAAATGAAATAAAGGTATTGTGTCCAACTATAACTAAAATTAAATATTTTTTAAAAAAGAAAAGAGGTTTATTTTGGTTCAAGTTTTAGAGATTTCCATCCATAATCAGTTGAACCTGTTGCTTTTTTTTTTTAAACTGGGGATTGAGCCCAGGTGTGTTCAATTCCATCCCTTTTTATTCCCCAAATTTTGAGACAGGGTCTTAGTAAGTTGCTTAGGGCTTCACTAACTTGCTGAGACTGGCCTTGAACTTGCCATCTTCCTGCCTCAGCCTCCTGAGTCACTGGGATTGCAGACATATTCATGCATGCCTGGAGAACCAGTTGCTTTTAGGGCAGGGGTGAGGCAGCATTTTGTGGTGGGAATGCATGGTAAAGCAAAGTTGCTCACCTCGTCACAAGCCAGGAAGCCACACAGAAAGAGGAAGGAAACAGAGCCCCCCACAGACCTCTTCAAAAGCATGTCCCTGGTGACCTAAGGGCTTCCCACTAGGCCCCACCTCCTAAAAGCTCTACCAGTTGTGCCATCTGGGAGCAAAGCTTTATCTTATGGACTTCTTGGGGTCACTTAAGATTTAGATTATAGCACCATGTAAGGTAACACTCACAGGGTCCTAGGGATTCTGACATGGACATCTTTGAGGGACATAATTCTTCCTACCAAACTTCTTTTGATGAAAGCCCTAATAATGACTCTTCATCTAAAAAACTTCAAACCACCCTTTAATGCCTCCAGCACCATCTCCTTCATAAAACTTTCCATGCTTAGTCTAAATGGAAGTATTCTCTCATCTGAATTCCTTTAGTACCTGCTTGCCCTAATCCCTTGATAATAACTATTTTTAGGTATCTTTCAACTTTATGTCCTTTAATTTTCCAAGTTCATCATTGGGAGCCCTCCAACTTTACCAAAGACAGGACATACATGTGAAATTACAAAGATTTAAAATTCCGAATTACATATTATTATAGTCTCCCAATATTTAGAAATCATAACTGCTTCATTGATTAATCAAAACTTCTTACTGCTAAGTACGCTTCAATTTGCAGCACACCCTAAAACAGAAGATAAAGACAGTTGGTGGTGAATTGGGAATTATCCTCTTGAAGTCAAGGAACATCACAGGAGAGAGTGATGCACTATCTAAAACTCACAAAGCAATAAAGTGTTGGTGCAGATTTCTGCAGGTCACAGATGCCCCTTCCCAAGCTATAGAGAGGTTCAAAGTCAGTATCACCGTCTCAGAAGTCTCACACTCTTCATGACCCTTTGGTTAATTTGCACCTGAAAATGTTTTCCCTTCATCCAATACTTCTTGGTAACAAAGGTCTCAGTGCATCTTGAAGATCATAAATTGTCTTAAGTTTGATGTACTACAAAAAAGTGTCTTACTCTCATTCAAAGCAAGTGTAAGCAAAAGAGAGTGATTAGGAAGGGCCTAGAAAAATGAGCTGAATAGATGGAGGAACACAGGAGAAATGAAGTGGTCAACAAGTCCCTAGTGAGAGTGAATGTCGGGAAAATTCTAAAGTGCTCCTCTCCTAGCTCCTTTCTTCTATTTGGTTTTAATAGAAATGCTGTATATGCTTTAATGCAGGGTGCCATCTAAAGTGCAGTTTCCCTTGTGAAGCCAGGTGATGCTGCCCGGCTGTGTTCTGTGTGTGCAGGACTTTGCTAGAGAAGAGTACATAAGGTTGGTTCTACAAAGCTTCAAAGGATGGAGCTAGAATACACAGGTGGAAGAAATAGGAAACTGAGTTCAATGACAGGAAGATATTTTTTAAGGTCAGAACTGTCTTTAAATCAGGTAGGCTACTTCTGGGTGGGTGACTGTTGTGCCAGGGATGGTGGATGATCCAATGACATTGCAAGACTTTGATCAAGGAGATCATTGCTCTCGAGGTGAAAAGACCCTTGACCCTAAGGAGGCCTGGGGTGAACTGCAAACACGCTGTCTGAGTTCAGAGACAGTGACATGGACTTTGCTGTATGAGTGAGTGAGTGCAAGGATCCTGATTCTGAGTTCCATAGTTGGGCCATTGTCATGCTGTTACACAGTGAAGCTACTATCAGAGAACAGAACCTCAATGGGAAAACTAGCATCCCATCAAAGGGGGAAAAGGTTTTGCTGGTACAATTTCCAACCCCCCTTAGAGGGTGCCAGCTAATACCTTTGGCAGACAGGAGATGAAAATGGAAGTAAAGAAGATCAGATCACTGGACCTAGCAGAGAGCCAACTTGTTAAGAAACCTCTGAAATTGCTTCAGTGAAAGAACCCTCTATGACAAAAGCTGAGAGAACACAAGAGGTCTCTATGGGATGCTCTGGGAAAGAATTCCAAATGGGCTTGCTATCTCCAGCACCTTCAGCAATGTTTTTCCTTACCTGATGAGCAGTTTTTCCTAAGCAAAGATGCTATACTTTTCAGTGAAAAGTTTTTCTTAAGCAAAGATGCTGTACTTTTCAATGAAAAGTTTTTCTTAAGCAAAGATGCTGTACTTTTCAATGAAATGTAAGCTGATTACCTACTTTCTTTTGATAGATGTGCTTTCATAGATAAAGAAATTTATTCTTTTTTCATTTCAAAATGCAAAATTTGCTTCTATTTCACTATGGACTCGGACCTGTGATTTCCAGGCCAGAGAAAGAAAGGGTGTATGGAGCTGAGAAAAAGGGAAATATTTTTAGCTTGGTCATCTCTCAATAGGTTTAGCTGCAGGTTGTGACTAAGGCTTCTCGATTCTTAGTGCCAAACATTGAGTGACCAGCACTTTCTCTGGAGCTCAGGGCAGTTCAGAAAAATATGTTGGAGGCAACATAACCAGTACCTATGTTTTTGCCTTTCTGTTTGATGTTACATGTGCATAGATTTAAACTATAACTTTCTCTTAGAATCTCAAAATGAATTTCATTTTGATTAAAACATCCCCCAAAAGAAGGCCTCGCACAGAGCAGGTCAAAGCATCAAATGCACCCACAGTCAAGTTTGATGGATGGTGGAGAAAAAATTATCTTTTATCTTAAAAGCATTGGAAAATTCATAATAAGGAATGTTATTCAAATGACTATTTTCATTGGCGTTTTGGCAAATAACAATCAATTTTCTGGAATGGGGCAGAAGAGGGCCCAGATTTGTAGCATCTGCTGATTTCTGTGGTGTAAATACTTCTACCATGACCAATTCCAAGCTACCAATGACACAAAATTTCTCAACTATCAGCTCTTATGAGCTAGAATGAACTGGCTCAGATTATGGAACATATTCTGATTTGCCAGTGGCAAAAGAAAATGTAATTGTTAGTTGCTCGAGTATTATATCCTTATTTTTTTAAAAAATAAAATGTCCTTTTCCAGTCATGGTGATTGTGTATGGAAGGGTCAGTCTGTTGTACTATCTAGGAGAAGTAATTACTGAGGGCTGAGACCAACATTAGGATGACCCATAAAAAGCTACCCAATTTCTCTTGCCAGTTCCTTTTGACTTCTTAAATAAATGCTATCCATATGGCCATGGCACAATTTGGTTGGTTGTTATAATTTCAAATAGACTGAAGACTGCATGACACAAAATCCATGAACTTGAGATTTCTTCTGTCTTCTTGTGTCAGAGGCACCTAGAAGTAACTTCAGAATACACCTTTGGAAAGGAGGAAGGGGGCACACATGAGAACACAGCAGGAAGACTCAGTCCCCATACCTGCCTTCATCTTTTAGTTTGTTCAGATTTCTGGGCGTTTCTATAACTTCCTCTTTTCAATGGGTATATGAAGAACAAGACCCCGAAAGGAATTGGGAGAAATGACTCTTACCTATCAACAGCTTTTTAAATAATCCTAATAAAAAAAGAAAATGTTCTTTCTTCAATCTGGGAACCCAGTATTCTTTCTGGATCTATACTTATTCTCAATTTCTATTTAAAAAAAATAATAATAAATTAGTGGTTGGGGTTATGGCTCAGTGGTAGAGTGCTCACCTAGCATGTGTGAGGCACTGGGTTAAATCCTCAGCACCACATAAAAGTAAATAAAATAAAGGTATTGTGTCCATCTACTAAAAAAAAAATTAAGTATATCAGTTTCTTGGGCTTTAGCTTTCACCCAGGTGGCTATAAATTTTTTTCTCTCCTTTTTCTATGTTCTTAAAACTATGACCCACCTGTTCTTGACCAATTAATAGAGATGTTTGAGGAAGGCAGGGCAGTGACCTCATTAGCTCATAGCTATTGATCAGCTTTAGCTTGTCCTCCATCTTCCCTGTGCCCTCTAAAAAGTCAGGGCTGGCAACATAGCCTTTCAGTCCTGGAGGTCCATAGCTATGATCATCAGTAAACTCATATCTAAAGTGCCGCTTGTGCTCCAAATGACTTTTAAATGTTTTTTTGTTGTTGTTGTGTTGTTTTGTTTCATTTTGTTTTTGTGGTGCTGAGGCCTTGTGCATGTGAGGCAAGCACTCGACCAACTAAGCTATATCCCAGCTCTGACTTTTATATGTTTTGATGGACACAAGACATCAGAGCTGAAAAGAAGCATTTGAGGAATGATTAACCAAGAGAATTCACCGGAAACACTTCCCACGGTGACACTTATCCACACCACACTGGAGCTAGTTAAAGCATTCAGGGTTTCTTCTTGTAGACAGAATTTGTTTTTGAGAAGTCTTGAATCTGATGTGTCCAGGTCAGTTCTTCTCCCCTGGTACATTTTCAGGGAGGTAAAACAGGTCCCCACCCAACAGTTAACAAATAAAATACAGTTACAGAGCCCCTGCCCCCACCAAAGAACACAGGCACAAAAACGGTAGGAAAAGAAGACACATTGCTACTAACATTTGTTTGGAAAATCTTCAGGGAGAAGAGACTTAGAGAAAGTATTTTTAAAAGTTAATAAATCCAGAAAGGGAGTGGTAAGAAATGGAAATCAGGAAGCTTGTCTGAGACCAAGCTCTTGTCTTTGAGGATGGGTTTTGTGTTCCTATGGACAGCACCTCCTGCAGTCTACGCAGCGGGCAACCTGTTTCTGGCCAGCTTTGCTGCTTTCTGATTAATCCCCTAAGAAAGGAATATATGTCTCCTTGGAACAACTTCACCATTGTTTCCCTTTTGAAGGTTTTATCAAAGCCAACAAAACAAAGCTACTTCTGGTTCATTACATTAAAAGTTATCGGAACAAAAAGGTAAAAACACACACACACACACACAGTTCGTGGGCTTACATTTATAAGTCTTCCTAAAATAACCTAGTTTCTCCAGTGTGCTTTTATCAGTCACTGCTGCCAGCTGGAAATGTTGCCCTACCCAGAAGACAGGCCTCATCTTCTCAGATTCCCTGGAACACAGCCTGAAATTCCAGAGAGAGTGCATACTGTTCTATCCCCATCTCTTCTTAGAAATGCCTTCTAAGTTGGTCTGTGCCTCACACATGTCTCACCTCTGAATGTCAACTGATTTCCCCACAATTTATGAAAATCTTGATTTTTTTTCCCTTATCTGAAAATCACCACATCTTACCTAGTTCTTTGCCTCCTGGGATTTTATCTCTGGCCATTCCCAGTCAGTTTTCCAGCTATGCTATAAGAATCCCTAGGGTGGGAACCAGATCTTAATTTAGCTGTATAGGTTTATTATTCCTGTGACTCTTGCAAAAAGTTGGGTTCATCAGAAATGCTCAACAAATGTTCCTGTAGTGACAAGATGAAAATACTGAGCATTAGAGAGTTCAAAAAGTTTGCCCTAAGACAGAAAGTTAATATAGGTCTGAGCCAGCATTCAAATCTGTGTTCTCCAACTCAAAATTCTAAGGGTTTTCTTTCATATATAAAGCACCAGATTTATTTTTAGAGTTCTCAAAACTCGATGAATTAATACTGAATTGGTTCAGGCAATTTAGCTAAGTAACAATAGTAATATTTGTCTTTTCTTGAACACCTGCTATATACTGGCCCTGTGCAAAATCCCTACAGCTGTTGCCTCCAACTCTCTCAAGAACCATAAATTTCACCTGCTCCAGGCATGAATGGCTTGGCTCCCAGTTCAAAGGATGTTGTTTCCAGGAGTTATAAATTCCTTCTGGGCTCAGTGAGGGCCTATTTTATTATACCCATTTTAGAGACTGTCTAAAATGGGTTGAAACTCAAAGATAACAATCAGTTCAGGGATAGACACAAGATTAGAAGCAGACAATACATGCTTCTAGAATGAATGATGAGAGGATGCTTTAAAGAGTACCATTGATGAGGATGGCTTACTGAAATTGTCATTGGGTTGCAGTTGAAGGGGAACAAGACCTCTGGCTTCAAATCTCAACTAGTTGCATAAGCTTGAGCATGTTACTTAACACCCCTGAGCAGCAGGCCTCCCTCTTCTGTAAGTGTAGAAAAATTATGAACAATGTTAAGATTCTATGAATCTTTAAGTGCCTGATTCATAGAACCTGTTCCGTGATTGGTGGCAGTTGTTAAATGGACCCCAGTGTAACAAGGGTTAGACTTAGTGATTGTCAGCTTTACAATGGGGCAAATGCAATATGCATTCTGCAGAAAGCTTACTTTGAATTTAGAAATTTAATCTTTTCTTGGGATAGCAATATGTGGTACAGTATTCATGACGCTGGGCCATGGCAGGGGCTGCAGCTCCTAGTCAGCCAGGAGATTGTTATGGGAAACAATTGATCTTCTGCAACATGCTGTGTGGCGAAACTAGGATGTTCAGTAGACTAGATGTAGTCAATGCACTTTTTATAAAAAAAAAAAAATACACACACACACATATTTAGTTATAGATGAACACAATACTTTTATTTATTTATTTTTATGTGATGCTGAGGATTAAACCCAGGCCTCACAAGTGCTATGTAAGTGCTCTACCACTGAGCCACAACCCCAGCCCTAGCCAATGCACTTTTAACAAGACATAGCCCCATCAGCAGCCAGTGCATCTGAAATACTGTTTGTGGACTCCATAAACCTGGGCAAGAGAGTTTGTTGACTGGGCTTAGCATGATCAAAAACCTTTCTACTCTCCTGTCACAACTGTGCTGGTCTCAGTAATGGTTCAGGGCAGATGAGCACTCTTGTTGCCAGGTGAGGAATTCTGACTAGTTTCTGTCCACAACCCCTGAGTATCACTACAAGTGCACCAATCTCAGCTCATGTTCCAGCCGCCCTTGCCCTTTTAGTTTCCCAAGGTCACCTGCAAGTACATAAATTCATTCTCATGCAACTAATCTTAAAATATTTTGTTCACTCCGGGAGGTGAAAAAGGACAGAGCCCAACTTTCCAGCCTTCAAATGAGAAAGCAAATATAACTCATTTACTGCTTCTAAACAGCTTCTGTGTAACAACCAAGCCACCTCTAATTAAGTCTAAAATGGTGATCTCCTATGAGCGGTGCCTTATTGATCATATTCCTCTCAGTACTAATCAATCATTCCTGCTGGGATTTGTGCTGCAGCCTGGAGCTGATGAGCCAGGCCTCATAATGCTTCATTGGATGTGTATAAATGCTCAGACTGTAAACAGGGAGGGAGGTTTACAAAGCACAGACACAAGGTTTCTATCAGACATCTTTGATGGACTCCTCTGTGTCCCCAGTGACACCCACGTTGGCAGGCTGGCAAAATCCTGGCCTGTAGATATAAGGACTCTTTGGGTTCCTGCATTCAAAGGGAAGAAGACTAAAACTAGTCCTTACTCAAATTTCACTGAAGCTGTCAGACTCTGGAGAGTCAGTATATGACTTATTTGTAGCTGCATAGTAAACCTCCCAAAACTTAGTGGCTGAACACAACCACCATTTATTTAGCCGGTAATTCTGGAGGTTGGCACTTTCGGCTGGGCTAAGTTGACTGATTCTTCTGCTTATCTCAACTGGGCTCACTCATGCACATAAAGTCAGCTGTGAAGCCAACTGGCAGTTGGTTGATTTAGGATGACCTCATCTCTTCTCCATGTGTCTTTAATCT
The DNA here is from genome assembly GCF_021218885.2 of Marmota monax. Classification (NCBI taxonomy): domain Eukaryota; kingdom Metazoa; phylum Chordata; class Mammalia; order Rodentia; family Sciuridae; genus Marmota; species Marmota monax. The sequence goes on from NW_026692254.1 coordinate 2,106,474, forward strand.
TACAGCAGGCTTGCCCTGACTTGTTCAAAAGGCTGCTCAATAAGTCTACAGAAACCACAAGACAGACCAAGTGCTAAAGCACTCACCATGATTTGCACTACGGAAAGCAGTATGGAGATCCCTCAAAAGACTAGGAATGGAACCACCATATGACCCAATTATCCCACTCCTTGTTTTGTAACCAAAAGAACTAAAATCAGCATGCTACAGTGATACATGCATACCAATGTTTATAGCAGCACAATTCACAATAGCCAAGTTATAGAACCAGGCTAGGTGTCCCTCAATAGAAAATTAAAGAAAATGTAGTATATATACAAAATGGAGTTTTATCCAGCTATATAGAATAAAATTATGTCATTTGCTGGTAAATAGATGGAACTAGAGAACATAATTATGAGTGAAATAAGCCAGACTCCAAAAGTAAAGGGTCAAATGTTTTATCTTATATGTAGAAGCTATAGAGAGATAAGGAATATAAAAAAGGGCTGGGGATCTCATGAAAATAGAAGGAAGAACAGTTGAGTAGAGGAAGGAGAATTTGGGGTGGGAGGACTGAGGGGATGGGGAGGAACAGCAGAATGAAATTAACCAAACTAAGGCATATGCATATATGAACATCTCACAATGAATTTCACTTTTATGTATGACTATACTGTACCAATTAAAAACATAAATAAAAATCATGGTTTGCATCATATTTCCTCTGATCCTGTTGGTCCAAACAAGTCACATGGGGGCTGTGGTTGTAGCCCAGTGGTAGAGAGCTTGCCTAGCATGTGTGAGGCACTGGGTTCTATCCTTAGCACCACATAAAGATAAATACATAATAAAACAAAGGTATAAACAATACAATAAAAAAGTCACGTGTGAAACTCAGCATCATTGTGCAAGGGAACTACCCAAGGACGTGGATACAAGGAGGATAGGACAAATAAAGGGCTAATCATTTTAACAACCTACTGTAATTATGACCATGATATTCTAGCACAGTCTAAATCTACCCACACTCTTATCATTTTAGGGAACTTTTTAAAGACATGGTCTTCTAGTTCCTACTTATCTTTCATTATAAAAATACTATTTGTTGATTATTTACCATATGCCAAATGTCACTGGAAACATTTTATTTGTGTTGAATGATCCAAACAATAATCCAAGGTTGCTTCTGTCCCATCAATGTCAGAGCTGGGATTTGAACCAACTTCATCTGAGGCCAAATTTCAGACTCTTGACTATCTATTATAAATCCACCGCTTCCCATAAACTAATAATTGTTTTTTTTATGATTAGACAGGTCCCTTTTCAATTATGAGGCATCAGATAATTCATTAAAACGGTTGGTAATTACTATGCATATATTGCCCCTGGCATATGTGTCTCCTTCCAAGAGAAGTTTCTTCCCCAAGAGCCAGGGAAGCCCAACAGTGAAGACAATAAAAAGGGCCCACTCTGCCCTTTGGCATCTTCTGAGAGCCATGGAGGCCAGGGCGCTTCGAGAAACTCTGCTGGCATTCAGTACTGCTAAGGGTCTGCCTGAGGGTGAGGCAGGCACTCTGAAAACAGAAGAGAAGACACTCATTTTTTTCACTCTTTAAGATACTAAAACCAGAGTCCTAAGGTTTCTCTGCCTCACAATGCCTAGGGGAATCAACTGTATGCTACGGGTTGAATGTGTGCTACAAATTTCATGTGTTGGGGGGCTGGGGCTGTAGCTCAGTGGCAGAGCACTTACCTCGCATGTGTGAGGCACTGGGTTCGATCCTCAACACCTCATAAAAATAAACAAAGTAAAGGCATTCTGTTCATCTACAAATTTCATGTGTTGGAAATTTAATCCCCAAAGTTAAACATCAATGGTATTTGAGAGGTGGGACCTTTGGGAGAGTTGAATCATGACTAATCCATTCTTGGATCAATGGTTATCAGGGGAATGGCTTTATTATAAAAGTGAATTCTCTCTGGCTCACTTGCTCAGTTTTTCCATCTGATACCATCCACCATAGTATGATGCAGTAAGAAATCCAAGTAGGTGATGGTGCCATGCTCTTGGACTTCTCAGTGAGCCAAAATAAACCTTTTTTTTTTTTTTTTTTACAAATTACCTAGTCTCAGATATTTTGGGATAGCAACAGAAAGTAAACAAAAACATCTTGATTGGCCAAGAGCTTGGAAGGCAAAAATGCCACTCAGGACTCTTGGATGAGACCCCTGTACACAAGAATCTTAGATTCTCAACTTCCATGTTCCATCTATATAAAGTAAACTACTGTTGCATCTCAGCCCACCAAGCAATGCCTCCTGCTAAGGCAAGCCCTCAGATCTCCCCTCTTTGCTCTGCCTGCCCCATCCTTCTCCCAGCAGTAGCCTGAAAACCTACAAGTCACAGATTTTTAGCAAGAGTCTGGAAAGCTTGACTGCTGTATCTTTAGGAAATGAGGAGGAACTAGAAGCAGAACAAATCTGTTGCCTTAATTCAGTGTACCAACAAGGAGACTCTGATTAGCACACTGCAGTGTGTAAGGTATTTGACTTACAGCATCTTATTATACTTTTATTATAGTGCTAAAAAGAAGGTCAGGAAGAGACAACCATGTTTGTTTTGCAGGTGAAGGCACTCAGCTCAGTGAATAACTTGCCCAAAATAATTCAATGGTGGGCAACTTGGATAAGAATCATTCCCCAGGGCTGGGGATGTGGCTCAAGCGGTAGCGCGCTCGCCTGGCATGCGTGCAGCCCGGGTTCGATCCTCAGCACCACATACAAACAAAGATGTTGTGTCTGCCAATAACTAAAAAATAAATATTAAAAAAATTCTCTCTTTCTCTTTAAAAAAAAAAGAATCATTCCCCAGAATTCTGACATTATAGTTTGTTTTATTTTGCTTTAAATTTTCTCTTGTATTGGCCTTCCTTGGGCATCCTTGATTCTTTAATAAGTGGAGGAAATGTATGTTTCTATAATTCTAAGCATGGCATCATCTGCCTCCCAACATCAGTCCTTGAAGCAACAAGTAGGATTCCAAAAACAACTCCTGTTGTGGATTACTGTTCCCAACATAGAATACATGTGAATCATCATAGTAGTAACTACATACTTCTGTTTTCACACATAGTTGCATACCCCTCAATGAATTAATTATTGAGCAAACTGACTTGAAGGAGAGATTCAATAAGACATGCTTAGGGTCTCAATGACTTATTTCAAAGGTTATTAGGTCCTGTCACTCAAAAAACCCCAGCTGTCTTCCAGTGCACATAGGATAACTGCCACATTTTTTCAGCATAGTCCAAAGGTGTGCCACTGTTTCTTGTGCAGTTTTGTCTCATTTCCTCTAAATCCTCAGCTTTGACAAACTGGTCCTCTCAAAAGATCCCCAGCTCCTTCGATTTGAGGTGCACTTTCCATTTGAAACTCCCTGTATGCCCATCTTAGGAAAATCCTGACCATCTTCACAATTCAGCTCAGAAAGAAAATCTATTCTATTCTGTCTTCCCAAACCAGCCAATGGTAACTCTACCAGTCTCACGGCTCAGTAAAAAAAAAAAAAAAAAAAAAAAAATTGGAATCTTTTCTCTCATAACCTACATCCAGTCCGTCAGCAAATTCCATGTATATTATATTAAGATTCAGCAAGGTATGAACATGGCCAAACCTGAACCAGCACTTAATTTTTTATAAGTTTTATTAAAACATAGCCTTACCCATTCATTAACATATAATCTGTGAAAGCTTTTGTGTCACAAGCAGCAGAGATGACCGTTTCAAAGAACTGTGAAGCCTAAATTATTTATTCTGACTCTCAGAAGAAAAATTTTGCAGATCCCTTTTCCATATCATGATCTGAACTATAGTTACATGCATGCCCGTGTATGCAAAACTTCATCAAGATATATAATTCAAATTACAATGCTAAACACTAAGAAAGGAAGAGTGAAGGGAGGCAAAGAATCTCCCTAAAAGTCATATCATGTTCCATGCCAGTGGATGGAAATAGATAGCTTGTTAGTGAGAACACTTCCTTGTGCAAAAAGGAAGAGAAAATAGTACTCTCATTTTTTCCAAAGGGCTCACTGAAAAAGGCATTTCAATCTTTTGGGGGTCATAGACACTCTTATGGTATAACCTGAATTCGAATTCTTACACCTACTTCCTCAATGTGTAACTCAAACAAGTTACTGTGCCCAGCCCTCAATTTCCTATATGTAAAATTTAAGTAATAAGGATACCACAGTGGTTTATTATGAGAATAAAATGCCACAAATATGTATAAAGTGCTTAGAAAAGTACTTGAAAAAAATCTTAGCAACTGTTAATTAGAAACTAATATAATGAAAGGTGTGGGTGCTCTTGCCAGGAAAATAAACATTCACATTCACAGATTTTGAACAGATTCATAAGAGAGTCGAGCTATTCCTTAAGCCCACTGTGGACCACGGTTCTTGCTGTGAAGGCATCACAAAGGCATGGCACACTTTGGGTAGGCTGCTAAGCCCCAAGAATGCTCAAGGCTAGAACACAGCATCCCTCTTGCCTCATAGACAATAATCAATAGCCTGGAGGGGCCTTCTGCCAGCCAGGTGGCAAAGTACATCTAACTGTATAGCCGCCCATGCTAACTTGGACCCAGAGAAATTTTTAGGCTGAACAGCACCTGCTGTGGGATGAAACCAGTCCTTCGCCTGGAGATTTGTCCTTGTGTGGCAGCTGCCCCAAGTGTGGAGATGTAAGTGGTAGAGCCCACAGCAGTAATGCTGAAACTAGAGCTGCTAGGATAAAGGTGCCTCAAATTCATTAATCTCTACTGTCTTTGGGGAGTGTTTGTCATCTGCTGGAGCACAGATGGTCTCCCTGGAGGTACAATGTTTGTGATAACCAGAAATAGTCATGCACCAAACTGCTGGGGAGACACCAGCCCAGTCTACACCAGACATGTGTAGTGATGTATTCCTTGGTGTGGGTGTTCAGACTTATTCCACACCTGTCTTGGGGAAGGTATGATCAGATGTCTGCTGGTGCCTGTACTGCCAGGAGATGCATGTTTTATGTTCCCTAACACTGGGGCATCATGAGGGAGATGGGGCCTGACTCACAGGAATCTGGCTAAGGGCCCGACCTCAGATGCTGTGGAGGGGCTGGAATCAGGGCACCTGCTGTCCAACTGCAGGAGGAACTGGAAGGACTCTTGTAATTTGCCTGTGAATAACAAAATGGTCGCTTGTCTTCTTACTGTTTCTTTAGCAGGAAACCAAACTAGATTCTCTACTGTTTCCTGAAAACTTCGTATCAAGGAGTAGATATCAGACAATACTTATCATCTTAGAATCATTTTTTTTTCTGAATAGGGATCATCATTCTTATTCTATCTGGTTTTCAGAATTTTTATGAGTCATTAACTGCTCATGTATCTGCTTCTAAGCTCCTCATATTGTTGACAGAGTTTATTTCCTGGCGGCTATAAAACAAAATTGTCAGCCAAAGGCTACCCTTGGCTCCTAGAGACCTCCTGACATTCTTTGCCATGTGGTCAGCTCCACAGCCCTGCCATGCCATACAACATGGAAACCTGCCTCATCAAAACTAGCAAAGGAGAAAAAGAGCAAATCTAGCTTGCCAATTATACCTTAATAAAGCTAAATAAAATATAATAAAAATTTAAATCCAAAAAAGATAACTGAGTTTGATCTCCTAGCACTGAAGAAAGAAAGGAAGAAAGAAAGAAAGAAAGAAAGAAAGAAAGAAAGAAAGAAAGAAAGAAAACAAAAAAGTCTACAAGTAAGATAGACTTTTATGTAACGTAACATCACAGGGGAGATATCTAATCATTTTGCCATCTCTTATTGGTTAGAAGCAAGTCACAAACAATGACAAAGGTTTTGTAAACCATTGACTGGCACAGGGCCTATCCATTTTGAAGAAGAAAGGATTAAACACAAGCATGAATACCAGGAGGCATGAATCATTGAGCCACTTTAAAGTCTTAAAGTCTGTTCATAACAGAGGACAAAGCAAAGGCTCAACTTGGGGAGCTAGAGAGAGAGAGAGAAAGGGAGAGAGAGAGAGATCATGCAATAATCCTGGGGCTTTGTAAAGGTCTAACACATTACTGGGAATCTAGATGGTCACATGCATACATGGTGATGTGTATATTTCCAGAAAAGACATGGAATAGACTGAAGCCTTCAAAAATTTGATTAAAAATATTAATGAACTCTAAATGGAATAAAATCAAAGAAATCCATAACTAGAGGCAGCATTGCCAAACTGTCAAATATCAAATCCAAGTAGAGAATCTTGGAAACAAGATATAAGTTATTCATCACAACAAAATATCCCCAATAAGACTAACAGGTGACTTCTTTCCAGAAACCATGGAAACCATGAGGCAGTGGGATGTTGTATTAAAAATGCTCTAAGATGGTCGACCAAAAATTTAACACAACAAATCTCTTTCAAATATGAAGGGAAACTAAGACATTCACAGACAAAACCTGACGGAATCTATTACCAGTAGACCTGTCTCACAAGAAATGCTAGCATAAATTCTTAAGACTAAAATGAAAGAATACGAGATGGTTAACTCAACCAGTCATAAGGAGAAATAAAAAAACAGCCAGTACAGTTCACTATTGAAGTAAACATAAAAGATATTGCACATGCATGTTTTGTGTATAAAACTTTTTTCTCTGTCTGATTTTAAAGACAACTGCATGAACAAATAATCATGTTACGTGTACTAAAGGCAATACAGTTTATAGAGATGTAATCTGTACCAAAAGAATAGGAAAAACATGAGAGGAGGGATGATGTATATAGAAACAAAGATTTGGTAAACTGTTAAAATTATCTGGTACTAATTCAATTTGAGTTCTTAAAAATTAAAGTATTAATCATAACTCCAGAGGAAACATACGCATGCTAAAAGAAATGACATGGAATTTCATGGTACACTAAAAATATTTCAAACAAAAAAAAACACATCAATGGAAAAGAGGAACAAAAAAGTGTCATAGAGAAAATGGAACAAAAGAGTTAACATAAATATTACCTTATTATATAAGCTCTAAGTAGATTAAATACTCTCATTAAAAAACAGAGATTGGCAAAATGGATTTTAAAATAACAATCCATTTATAGGCTGCCTACAAGATACACACTTCAGATTCACACAACTAGACTGACATAAAAAAATATAGAAAAAGGCATATCATTCAATTTTTTTAAGCTGAAGTAGATATACTAATGAAAGAAAAATAGACTTTTTCTCTTTTGGTACCAGGGATTGAACTCAGGGGCACTTGATCACTGAGCCCTATTTTGTATTTTATTTAGAGACACTGAGTTGCTTAGCATCTTGCGTTTGCTGAGGCTGGCTTTGAACTGAAGATCCTTATGTCTCAGCCTCCTGAGATGCTGGGATTACAGGCATGTGCCACCACACCCAGCAAAAAAATAGACTTTTAATGAAAAAATTATTACTAGAAATAAAGGAAAATATTTTAATAGAATGAAAGATTTAATCTATATATATAAATTATAAGTATATAAAAAACTAACAACTGAATCCTAAAATACATAAAGCAAAAACTGACAGATTGGCAGGGAAAGGTGATTCAATAATAATTTTTGGAAAGTTCAATGCCTCTCTTTGCAGTAATGTATAGAACATTTAGAAAGCTAGCAAGAAGATGAGAGAATGAATAGCATTGTAACAAAACACTACATCCAACAATAGTAAAACACCCATTTGTGTCAAAAACACATACAACAATCTCCTGGATAGAACATGTGTTAGGCCATAAAATAAGTCTCAATAAATTTATTAGGATGGAAAGTTTACAAAGTATAGTCTAGTCATGATAGAATGCAATTAGAAATCAGTAACAGAAAGATATTTAGAAAAAAATCACAAACATGTGGAAACTAAAGACACATTACTTAATGCCAAATGAGTCAAAAAAGAATCACAAGGGAATTTCTCTAATTGCTATCGATGATGAACAACATCTCACTCCAGTCAGAATGGTAGCTATTATGAAGACAAATAACAATAAGTGCTGGTGAGGACGTGGGGAAAAATGTGCACTCATACATTGCTGGTGGGACTGCAAATTGGTGCAGCCAATACAGAAAGCAGTATGGAGATTCCTTGGAAATCTGGGAATGGAACCACCATTTGACCTAGCTATCCCTCTTCTTGGTCTATAACCAAAGGATTTAAAAACAGCATATTACAGGGACACAGGCACATCAATGTTTATAGCAGCACAATTCACAATAGCTAAACTGTGGAGCCAAACTAGATGCCCTTCAATAGAAGAATGGATAAAAAAAAGGTGGCACATATACACAATGGAACATTACTCAGCAATAAAAGAGAATAAAATCATAGAATTTACAGGTAAATGGATGGAGTTAGAGAAGAATGCTAAGTGAATTTAGCCAATTCTAAAAAACAAAATGCCAATTTTTTTTCTGTGATATAAGAAGGCTGATTCACAGTGGGATAAGCAGAAGGAGCATGGGAGGAATAGACAAACTCTAGATAGGGCAGAGGGATGGAAGGGGAAGGGGGCATGGGGTTATTAATGATGGTGGAATGTGATGGACATTATTATCCAAAGTACATGTATGAAGACATGAATTGGTGTGAATATACTTTGTATACAACCAGAGATATGAAAAATTGTGCTCTATATGTGTGATAAGAATTGTAGGGATCCATCCTCACTGGCCTGTGCAGGTCCCAGGCGCACAACAGGCTTGGTCCACCCCTCTCCCAGCAAGGCAGACACCCACCAGTGCCTAGCCTCTGGCAAAGGACCACTCCTTCTGTTCAGTAGACCACCAAGGCAGGTCAAGCCCAGAGGTCCAGATCCATCCACACAGGCCTATGTGGGTTCCAGGCACACAGCAGGTTCAGTCCACCCCTCCCCCAGATCATAATGGAATGAAATTAGAAATCAATGATAAAATAAGAAATAAAATCCACTCCAACACCTGGAGACTAAATAATATGCTACTGAATGAACAATGGGATACAGAAGACATCAAGGAAGAGATTAAAAAAAATTTTAGAGGTGAATGAGAACACAGATACAACATATCGAAATCTCTGGGACACTATGAAAGCAGTTCTAAGAGGAAAGTTAATTGCATGGAGTTCATTCCTTCAAAGAAGAAAAAGTCAACAAATAAATGACTTAACACTACATCTCAAAGCCCTAGAAAAAGAAGAACAAATCAACACCAAAAGCAGAAGAAGACAGGAAATAATTACAATCAGAGCTGAAATCAATGAAATTGAAACAAAAGAAACAATTGAAAAAAATGATAGAACAAAAAGCTGGTTCTTTGAAAGAATTAATAAAATTGACAGACCTTTAGTCATGTTAACGAAGAGAAAACTCAAATCACTAGCATATGTGATGAAAAAGGAAATATCACAACAGACACTACAGAAATACAGAAGATAATTAGAAATTATTTTGAAAAACGTGTACTCCAATAAAATAGAAAATATCAAAGGCATTGACAAATTTCTAGAGTCATATAATGCTGATAGTAGGCCCGCCCTGGCCCCTGGGGACTCAACCCCCAGTTCTTTGTTATGCATGTCAATGTGGCCAGCTCACAAGGCCATGACACGGGCTTGCAGTTCCCTGTTTATCTGCCTGGAGCATATGTGTCTCTCGGGAACATCTTGACCTGTTCGAGCCTCCTGAAAGGGGACGGTGACATGACGGTAACCCAAGGACGCAGTTATTACTCTCCCCTCCTCACTTTTGAGTAATTTCCCGCAGCTGTTAAAAAGATATATAAGGGGAACAAATTTGGCAATAAAGCACGCGCACATGCTCCCTCCTGAATGAAGAACCTTGGTGTCCTGTGTATTTTTAACCCCGCCGTCCCTCGCCGGACTCGGCTCTGTTAGCCGGACGCGGCAATATAATATGCCCAAATTGACTCAGGATGATATCCACAATTTAAACAGATCAATTTCAAGTGATGAAATAGCAGATGCCGTCAAAAGTCTACCAACCAAGAAAAGCCCAGGATACACAGCTGAGTTCTACAAGACCTTTAAAGAGGAACTAATACCAATACTCTTCAATTTATTTCAGGAAATAGAAAAAGAGGCAACACTTCCAAACTCATTCTATGAGACCAATAACACTCTGATTCCAAAACCAGGCAAAGACACATCAAAAAAGAAAATGTCAGACCAATATCTCTAATTCACATTGATGCAAAAATTCTCAATAAAATTCTGGCAAATCAAATACAAAAACATATAAAAAAGATTATGCACCATGATCAAGTGGGATTCATCCCAAGGATGCAAGTTTGGTTCAACATATGGAAATCAATAAATGTAATTCATCACATCAATAGACTTAAAGAATCATATGATTATCTCAATAGATGCAGAAAAAGCATTTGACAAAATACAGCACCCCTTTGTGTTCAAAACACTAGAAAAACTAGGGATAATAGGAACAACATATCTCAACATCATAAAGACTATCTATGCTAAGTCATAGGCCAACATCATTTTAAATGGAGAAAAATTGAAAGCATTCCCTCTAAAATCTGGAACAAGACAGGGATACCCTCTCTCACCATTTCTATTTAACACAGTTCTTGAAACACTGGCCAGAGCAATTAGACAGACGAAAGAAATTAAAGGGATACACACAGGAAAAGAAGAACTCACCCCCACCCCGTTTTAGACCTGCTGGTGCTGCCCCACGACCTCCACCAAAGCCCATGTAAGGAACTGCATCCTTAATGAGTGAAGAAAAGCTTTCTTCTGGAAAAAAATAAAATGGAAATTGTAATTTAAAAAAATAAGAACTTAAATTGGCACTATTTGCTGATGATATGATTCTATACCTAGAAGACCCTAAAAGTTCCACCAGAAAACTTCTAAAACTAGTAAATTAATTCAGCAAAGTAGCAGAATATAAAATCAACACCCATAAATCAAAGGCATTTCTGTTTTCAGGGACAAAACCTCAGAAAGGGGAACAAGGAAAACTATCCCATTTTTAATAGCCTCAAAAAAAAAGTAAAATACTTGGGAATCAACTTAACCAAACTCAACTCAAAATGGATCAAGAACTTAGGAATAAAACCAGAGACCCTATGTCTAGTAGAAGAAAAAGTAGACCCTAATCTCCATCATGTGGGATTAAGCCCCAACTTCCTTTATAAGATTCCTGTGGCACAAGAATTAAAATCAAGAATCAATAAATGGGATGGACTCAAACTAAAAAGTTTCTTCTCAGCAAAAGAAACAATCAGTGAGGTGAATAGAGAGCCTATGTCTTGGGACCAAATCTTTACCCCTCACACATCAGATAGAGCATTAATCTCTAGGGTATATAAAGAACTCAAAAAGCTAAGCACCAAAAACATAAATAACCCAATCAATAAATGGGCCAAGGATCTGAAGAGACACTTCTCAGAAGATGATATACAATCAATCAAAAAATACATGAAAAAATATTCATCATCTCTCACAATTAGAGATATGCAAAATCAAAACCACTCTAAGATTTCATCTCACTCCAGTCAGAGTAGCAGCTATTATGAAGACAAACAACAATAAGTGTCGTCGAGGAAAGCAGTATGAAGATTTCCTGGAAAATTGGGAATGGAACCACCATTTGACCCAGCTATCCCTCTCCTTGGTCTATACCCAAAGGACTTAAAAACAGCATACTACAGGGACACAGCCACATCAATGTTTATAGCAGCACAATTCACAATAGCTAAACTGTGGAACCAACCTAGATGCCCTTCAGTGGATGAATGGATAAAAAAATGTGGCATATATACACAATGGAATATTACTCAGCAATACAAGAGAATAAAATCATGGCATTTGCAGGTAAATGGATGGAGTTAGAGAAGATAATGCTAAGTGAAGTCAGCCAATCCCAAAAAACAAACTGCTGAATATTTTCTCTGATATAAGGAGGCTGATTCATAGTGAGATAGGCAGAGGGAGCATGGGAGGAACAGACAAACTCTAGATAGAGGGATTGGAGAGGAAGGAAGGGGGCAAAAGAAAAGTAAACTAGACTCAATAAAGCTGAAGGAAAGAAATAATAAAGATTAGAGCAGAGACCATGCATGGTGTCACACGCCTGTAATCCCAGTGGCGTGGGAGGCTGAGGCAGGAGGATCATAGGTTCAAAGCTAGCCTCAGCTATGGCCAGGCACTAAATAACTGAGGGAGACCCTGTCTCTAAATACAATACAAAAATAGGGCTGGGGGGGCTGGGGATGTGGCTCAAGCGGTAGCGCACTCGCCTGACATGCGTGCGGCCCGGGTTCTATCCTCAGCACCACATACAAACAAAGATGTTGTGTCTGCCGAAAACTAAAAAATAAATATTTTTTTTAAAAAAATAGGGCTGGGGATGTGGTTTAGTGTCAAGTGCCTGAGTTCTATCCCCGGTACCAAAAAAAAAAAAAATTAGAGCAGAAATAAATGAAATGGAATATATAAAATGTTATAGGATGTCAATAAAATAAAAGCTAATTATTTGAGAAGATGAACAAAACTGACAAACTGACTAAAAGTCAGAACAATTCATATTACCAGAATCAAGAATTACAAGAAGATGCATTAATACCCACATATCAGAAGTTAAAAAAAAAAGATTGCATACCAATAAATTAGAAAACCTAGATGAAATAAACAGATTCCTGGGAAGATACAAACTACCAGAACTAACACAAGAATGCATAGAAAATTTGACTAGACTCATAAAAATAAAGAGATTGAACTCCACCCAAAGATAAAGATATGACTTCTATTCAACACTTAAAGAATAATTGACATCAATCTTCCAAAATGTCTTCCAAAAATAGAAAACACTACCTCCTAACTCATTTCGTAAGGTCAATAATATTCTGATACCAAACTAGACAAAGATGTCATGATAAATGTAAACTGTAGACTAATATGCCTGTGAAAATAGATGCAAAAATCCTCAATAAAATCCTAGCAAACAGAATCTGGCAACATTTAAAAATACCATTTATCCCATCAATGCAAGGCTCTATGTCACATGATCAACCCACCAAATTCAATTGTATTTTTAACTAGTAGCAATGAACAATCCAAAAACAATTCAATTGATGAGAGCAAAAATAATATGGTGGGACTGCAAATTGGTGCAGCCAATTTGGAAAGCAGTATGGAGATTCCATGGAAAACTGCGAATGGAACCACCATTTGACCCAGCTATTCCTCTTCTCGGACTATACTCAAAGGACCTAAAAACAGCATACTACAGGGACACAGCCACATCAATGTTTATAGCAGCACAATTCACAATAACTAAACTGTGGAGCCAACCTAGGTGTCCTTCAGTGGATGAATGGATAAAAAAAAAATGTGGCATTTATACACAATGGAATATTACTCATCAATAAAAAAGAATAAGATCATGGCATTTGCAGGGAAATGGATGGCATTAGAGAAGATTATGCTAAGTGAAGTTAGTCAATCCCCAAAAAACAAATGCCAAATGTCTTCTCTGATATAAGGGAGGTGACTCAAAGTGGGGTAGGGAGGGAGAGCATGGGAGGAAGATTAACTCTAGATAGAGAATAGGGTGGGAGGGAAAGGGAGGGAAAAGGGTAATAGCATGGATGGTGAAAGGAGACCCTCATCATTATACAAAATACATGTATGAAGATGTGAATTTAGTGTCAACAAACCTTAGATATAATCAGAGATATGATAAATTATTGTATAATGGTGTATTAAGAATTGTAATGCAAAATAAATAAATAAATTAAATAATAATAATAAAATATTTATAAGTAAATTTTCTAAAGAAAGTGTAAGACTTGTACACTGGTAATTTAAAGAACATCATTGACATAAAACAAAGAAGATTAGATCTCCATGAGTTAGAAGACTTTATTGTTAAGATGGTGACTCTCTAAATTAATCTGTGAATTCAATGAAATTTCCAGATACTTACAAAACTTAACAAACTGTCTCCAAAATTATTTGGAAATGCAAAAGACTCACAAAAATAAAAACAATCTTGATAAAGAACAAAGTTGGAGGACTTATATTTTCCAATATCAAAACTTACATTAAAACTACAGCAATCAAGACAGTACTCTACTAGTAAAAAAGTAAAATTGATATTTGAGGGGAAAAAAAAACTCTTAAATTTACAGTCAATTGATTTTTGACAAGAATGCTAGGAAAATTTGAAACACTTATATATATCCACATGGAACAGAATAAAATTAGATGACCCATGAGCACCTAATAATGCTCAACATTATTAATCAATAGAGAAATTCAAATAAAAACCACAATATGATATCACTTGTATGCACTATGATAGTTATAATGAAAAAGTCAGAAAATTTAAAATGTTGCCAAGTTTGTGGAGAAATTGGAACCCTCATATGCTTCTGGTGAGCTTGCAAAAAGTCCTGGGAGTTTCTCAAAATTTAAAGATAAATTACCACATGACCCAATTCTATTCTTAGGAATGTACTCAAGAAAATTGAGAGCATATGTTCAAACAAAAATTCATATACAAATATTTACAAAATTATTCATAATCAGAGAAGAAGTGGGAACAACCTAAATGTTCATCAGTTGAGAAACATTCTGAACATTGTTCTGATATCAAAATGTCACATATTGTATGATTTCATTTTTATGAAATGTCCAAGATTGGAAAATCAGTCTTTTCCAAGGCTGACTTTCCAATAACAAAGGAGGAAATGGAAGTGACTACTGATAGGTATAGGGTTTCCTTTTTGGATTTGAAAATTGTATTAGTCACCTTTTATCCCTGTAAAAATATCTGAGAAAATCAACTTAAAAAGAGGAAAGTTTCATTTTGGCTCACAGTCTTGGAGGTCTCAGTCCATGATTGGTTGGTTATTATTTTTGAGAGCACATGGCAGAGGAAGCTCATGACCACTCAGAGTTGCCTTATAATGGTGGGGACATGAAAGAGGAATACAGGAAGAATCATGGTCCTATTATCTCCCTCAGAAATATTCCCCCAATGACCTAACTTCCTTTCATTAGGCCCCACCTACTAAAGGTTCCACCACCTCCTGATACCACGATGGGCTGGTGAACAGACCTTCAAAACATGAGCCTTTGGGGAATATTCAAGATTAAAACTATAACAAAAATGTTCTGAAATTAGATAGTGGTCAGCATTACCCAATTTGGGGATTATGCTGATATCACTCTATTGAACAATTCAAAAGGATAAACTTTATTGTATGTGAAAAAAAAAAAGGTGGTGAACTAATAAATGGAAAAGGACTTTAAAAAATATATAATAATATAAATACACATGCTTATTATTATCATCACAATCTTTTTCTTTCTTAAGTGCCAATTAAGCTAAGCACAGTGGTGCATGCCTGTAACCCCAGTGACCGAGGGAGGCTGAGGCAGGAGGATCTCAAGTTCACAACCAGCCTCAGCAAATTAGCAAGGCCCTAAGTAACCCTGTCTCAAAATAAAACATCAGAAGGGGCTGGGTATATGGCTCATTGGCTAAGCAACCCTTGGTTCACTCCCAGGTACAAAAAAAAACCCACCCAGGAAACACATTCATTTTAAATTGGAGTACTAAATATCATCACTGTTTGGTAGCTCTGGTATAATTGGACAAATATGTTTACTCTATAACCCAGCAATTTTACTCTTAAATATTTACTACCAAAGAATGGGAGAAATATCTCCACTCTAAGACTTATGTAAGAATATTCATATAATCTTAGGAAAAATAGTTCCAAACTGAAAATAATCCAAATGTACAACCAGAGAATTGATAAGGAAGTTGGTGGCATATTTATGCAGTAGAATATTATTCAGCAACAAACAATTTGCTCACAACAATAAAATTTAATTTCATCATTGGAAGTTGAACCTTCATAGTACATACCATACGGGACAGGCCATACTAATTCATGGTTCTAGAAGCCAGAAAGGGGTGATTTCTGGGGGAAAAGAGAATTAAATGGAAAGAGGCATGGAGAGTGACTTTCTGGAGTGTAAAAATGTTCTGCCTCTTATTGGAGCCAGTGGGAATGTGATTATATAGGCAAATTCAAATTCATCAACTAAACACTTCTGATCTAACACATTTTATGTAATTTGTGTCTCAAAACTAAAGTGCTGTATGATTATAAGATTTTTTTTAATCTCAGATAATTCTGATATGCCACCACATTTAGGAAACACTGGCTTCACCTACGAACTGTTTCTCCTTATGATACAGGAAGAGTGTATGTAGGAATTTCTCTTTACCAACATTTTTTGAACTTCAAGGCTACAGTGATGGGTTGTCAATAGAATCAGTCTCAACAGCCTAAGGAAGCACTCTCTTAATGAATTAAGTGGTATATTTAATTTGTTTTATAATCACAAATCAGATATCTTCTAAGCCTTTAACTTCAATCAACTGTTTCCTCAGGCCAGAGCCTACTAAATTTTGTGCCTATGTGATTTCTCTAAAATTCCTAATGCAGACAGAGAATATAGTTAAAGACATGATTGATATTGTAGGGAGAACACGGTCATAACTATTGTAGGTGCACTTGGAATAGAAGGTGAGGTTTATGTTTTTAAGTTAGCAGAAGAGAATACAACATGCCTCAGCTAAAGCTGCAGGTCACATTTATTTTATGAAGAAGTTGGTAGTATGATGCGTATACAGAATATTCCACACTAACTGGAAGGCCCTGTAATCACTGCAAGACATGGCTCCTAACAGAGGCTCACAGACAACTTCCCACAGCTGAGTAGCCTTGGAAGGAGAAGAGATTGAAAAGCACTCCTGCTAAAACATACCTCAGAAGTAGGACTGTACACCAAGACAATGTGAAATCAGCTCTGGAACTCAAAGAGATAACCTTGATTAAGACCATTGATAAACTTAAGAGAAGGAGATTCAACAATCTAGTGAAATATGAAACATTGACACTGACCCCAAAAGCCATTAGCCAAACACTTTCTTTTTTGGCTTTCCTCCAAGTTAAGAAAGAAATGGAGGGCTGGGATTATGGCTCCTTGGTAGATTGCTCACCTAGTATGTGTGAGGCACTAGGTTGGATCCTCAGCACCACATAAAAATAAATAAAAATAAAGGCATTGTGTCCATTTTAAAGAAAGAAATGGAAACTGTTCCAGAATGAGCCTTTGGAATTGCAACTACTGAGTGATAAAGATGGATTAAATTTGGAAGGGTGTTAGTCAACTCATTTTTTTAATAAAAGTATTAATAACTTCAATTGAGTGTATACTATGGGCAGCAAGCCCTCAACTCTTGCCAGGCAGGCAATGAAAATGGGATTCCCTTCAGTGGAATGAGCTGGCTGCCAAAGAAAAGCTAAGAAAAAATAAAATGATGGAAAAAAAACACAAGACACAGAAAATATTTTCAGAAAGTAGGGGCGGGATGGGTTAGCTGATCATAGGGATCAAGCTTCTATACTAAAAAGCAAAATGGAGCCTGGGGAACATCAAAGGCCTTCCGTAGAATATTCTTCACCATAAAATGTTATAGGTGGGCTGTCCAGTTCCCAACGGTTACGCCCATCTCCAGAGCTACCAGGAGGGATCTTCCTAGTAGAGAGGAGATAAACGTCATGTGCCTTGGGCAATCTATTGCCTGGGAGAGCCACAGAGAGTTCCCAAGGTTAAACCTAAAATCTCCCTGGCTATCATACCAAGAGAAGATGTCCAGTAATTCATGAGTGGCTTTCCGCACTCAACAAATGCTAGCTAATATCAGAAGGTGTCTGGTGTGCCACATAATTGGTACTCAGAGCATGTTTCTTTCTTGCACTTTTCTTTCACCCCTTTAATCTTCTATGGTTAAAATGGTCACAGTGTCTTCACAGCTCTTTCCATTAAATGGTAGAATCTATTTCCTGATGACTTGACTCTGGGCTGGCCTTTCAACTAGCTTTGATGTCATGTGACTTCTGAGTTTAGACCTCAAGTGGTCTTCCAGTGTCTGTTCCTGTCCTTTTGGAATGCTGCTGACATTAAAAAAAAAAAAGAAAGAAAAGAAAAGAAAGAAAGAAAAGAAAAGTTTCTCTATTGGAGACTTGTGCCCACCAAGTCAGCACTTATATTTCAGACACATGAGGAAAATCAGCTTAGCCTTTCTATCAATCTCCCGTTGAGCCTCCAGACAACTGCCACAAGAATGACCACAGATAATTCTAGCAGAATTGTCTGAATGAGCGTAGTCCAGATGGCTGACCCACAGAAGAATGTTAGTTTAGGCCACTAAATTTGGGGGTGGTTGGTTTTGCAGCAATAGGTAACTGATACACTCTCCTTTCTTATTCAGTACCCAAGTTCCCAGATGATTTGAATTTATTAGAGAGGAGTTGAGAGCTCAAAGTCAGAGGACAATTGGAGAAGCCAGAATTTTCAAATGTTGAGAGATTCAAATACTTCCTAGAAATTCCAGTAGGGCTTATTCACTGTAACAATGCATGCATGTTTTTTCTTTCTTATTTTAAGAACTGAGCTAGATCCACAGATCAATAACTTCCATCAATAGCTCTGCAATCGCCCATTATTCCAACTAAAAAAAAAATGCAGAAATGAATGGAAATAGTCCATTTAATTACACCGTATACACACATGTATATAACAGCAGCTTAAAGAGCAAAATGTTTTTCTTAACACCACAGAAAATGTGCACTGTGCAGTTTTTTATGTTAACCAGTCAAAAACTCAAGCCCAGTTAAGCCAAAATCACTTAGCAGCCTGATCAATAATAATAAAATCTTATTCATCAAGGACATACTATGTATCAAGTACCATCTAAATATTTTATGTGATTAGTCCTCCCAACTAACTTTAAGATGGGTACACTAGTTTGCCTGTTTCATAGATTAGGAAACTAAGATGGACTTCATTTCACTTATTTCCCAAGCTCTCAGAACTACTCACTGGCTTAAGTTAAATAGAAATAATCACATTTTTTTTTAACCAGAGCTCTCAATCACCTCTAAATGCTTTGGCCTAAAAGCTCAGGATTGAGGATTTTAGGTTATTGGACAATAAAAATAAACTTCAGACTATACCCTTCATAGAAAGAATCAGAAATATACTCAAGGACCCCTCTGCTTCCTGAACCCACCATGAGCTGAGCAGTTTCCTCCACTGGGTCCTTCCCCAGTGATGTGCATCCTCACCTTGGGCCCAGAGAAATGGAGTTGGGACCTCTGAAATCATGTGCAGGAAGAAGGCATCCTGATCAACAGGATTACAATCAGAAAGAAAGATTGCAGGAAAGATAGTTGGCCTTGCCACAGGGCATGGGCAGAGAACTGTTCACACCACCATGAATGACAACTGCAGGTCTCTGAGAGTTCCTAGGGGAAAGTTTATTGTAGAAAGCTCACAGCTTGATTAGCAGATGCCAATTTGAGCAGGCAGGCCTGGTATGTGCTTTGATTTGCAGACTCAGTGCATTGGGTAATGGGTACATGGATATGGAATAAATGGCTAAATAGGTGCAATAATATGAAACACAAAACTTCCTCTTTGTAATAAAGGTTATAGGTCAAAAGAAATAAAGAAAAAGAAAGAAACCCAAGAACAACCCCTATACACCTATTAAATGTCCAAGCCCAAAGACAATCCCTTTGCTTCATTATACAAATAGGTTATTGGTGTCTTTACCTCTAGTACTCCTGATCTAATTTGAGAGACCTCATAAACTCAGTCTGCAAGCTCACAGGACCCATCCGAAAGATGAGACCAAATCTACTGGTAGGTACACTAAAGACTGGCTATTTGATGATTTTCTTTGGGTCCTGGCTACTTAAGGACATGCTCATCTTCCAGAGCAGTTGTTTTAAATCTTGATTGACTCACTCTTTACAATTCTTAATTAACCTATTCAACTGACTTATTCTTTATAATTCTTAATTAACCTATTCAACTTTCTACTCCCTGTAATGTCCCAGGTCACAGTCTATGGAAGGGTTGTCTATTAATTGAGAATCTACCTTTGGTGTAATAAGTTCTGCTCTAGCAGGTAAAGAAAAAAAGGTGGTAGAAATCATGGTAATGTTTTTAGACACAGTATGTTCTGGAAGAAGTGAACATTTCCTTAGGAGCAATTATGGGAGTTATCCAGTAGTATTCTGTATGATATTGGATAAAACCCATCTCCCTCCATCTTAACCTCTGTATCTATCTATCTATCATATACATTATATATCTAGTTTGAAAGAACTAGAAAGTCTATATTCTGGTAGAGAAAATGGAAGTCACCACTTTCACTAAGAATTGATTGTCATTCTGTAGATAAGATCCAGAAAATACTATCTGTATCTTGCTCTATTGAGAAGCTATTGGCATATATCCTCAAGTTTCAGAAACATTTTTCTCCATAACAAATACAAGTTCTGCATTTAGCCATCCCTAGGCCCATAAATAAATCCCATTATGTACAAGCACCAATACAACTTGTTCATCCACATACCCAACACATCTGTATTCATTGTAGTAAACACCCAAGTTCTAATTAAGGTGCACCAAATCTTTAGTCAAGACCCATTGCCCTATAGTCATTTCCATGTTTGAGAATCTCCATATGGTAGCCAACATATCTAATGGTGGAGATTTAGGATGCTGCATGGCATTTATGACCACTTGTGAATTCAAAAACCAGAGTGTTTTCTCCATCTGTCATCCTATCACACAGTGGCCAAAACAAATAGACATTCTGTAAATATTTATTGAATTAAATGAATCCACATGCAACTGACCTCTTTACAAGTCAAAATCATGCTTCAGATATGAATATTCTGAATAGTGCAATGGCCCTAGATACTTTATGGCATCAGGTTCTTATCTACAGTTCCCAGGCTCAGTCCCCCACGGATTACTGGATTACTTCAGACTCTGAGCCCCTAATTCATTCTGTAATATCAACAAAGCTTCTTTCTGAACCAACCCTCCCAGTATATCTTCATAGAGAAACTTTCTGAGTATAACACCCACCACAAAACACTCATGTCATCCTCTAGTGTCACCCATGTATCCACATGTTCCTACTCCCTCAACACAGGTCAATTGCTTTGTATAGAGTTTACCACTCTATGAACTTTTATCATCTTCATTTAGAAAAGGAATTCAGATGTTAAAGATATTTTCCAAAATGATCCACTAATCTGTGTCAGGATCACCTATGTTAGGATCAGATCTAGAAACATGTTTTTTTTTACTCCCAATCCAATGATCTTTTTGGCAATATTATAATCACTTTTGATGAATACTTATGAAGTGTTAAAAATTAAAGTGTGTGTGTGTGTGTGTGTAGGGGGACAACACATATGGTGGATTCATTTGCTATCTCTCTTTGTATCCTAGAACAATATAATTAACTATGATCTCTCTTAATATATGGCAAGATATAGACTATCTCATAGCAGTTTCTCTTACATAAAGCAAAAAAAGAATGCTTAATCAGTATTTGACTTAAGTATAAGAAAATAAACAAGGATAATACATAAATAATTCATTTGAGCAAGGAATTTCACTATGGAGACTCTTCCTTCTTTTTTCCCTGGAAAATAAAAAGAGATAATATTTATTGACTGTCCTAATATTTGCCAACCAAATTATAAGTGTTTTAGACACATGTATTCATTTTACTTTCAAAATAACCAATGGGGTGGGTGTTTTCATTATCTCCGTTCTATATGTAAGAAACCCAAGGTATGACATAGACTGTGTACTCAATGGCATAAAAGTAATCCCTCAAATTAGTAATATAATTTGGATTCAAATTTGGCCTGTCTAGGGCCAGAGTGGTGTCCTAGGCTGATAATGCTTCATCATGCTATTGACAATCTAAGGTTGAGGAAGATGAATTTTAAGAGATAAGATACATTGTTTCCCCTGGATGTATTTTGTGCTGGTACTATAGTCAAATATGATATTTCCAAAGTTTTCTAGCCCTCTAACATGAATCGTGGTGGCTTCCATCTGACAGAGCAGATTGCACTCTCTTCCAGAAATATAGTCTGTAACAGGTTTGCAGGAGAACAAGATAGGAGCTACAGATGCCCCCCATCTTCTTCCTGCTGCCCACTTGGAATAAATTCAATAGGTTCCATCATATTACATGAGCTTTTATAGCCTGAACTGTGACTGGGTGTCCATTCTCTCTCAGGAGCAGCTCCAGACACGATTACACAAAACCTACCCATTACTCATTTCCTGCCACTTTCAAGCTTCACTACTGAATCCAAAATTTATTTCTGCTTATTATTTATTAAACATACTTCTTGGTGACAAAATCAAGGAGAAAAAAGGATGACATCTTTCTAAAAAGCAGGCCTATGGGGAAAGTTAGGGATTAATTTGAGAAATGATTTTTTTTTTTTCAAAATCAATTTAGTAGATCTTTTTCAAACTATTGCTTAGGAATGGTGTGGTAGATTGAAAAACAATGGCCACAATTTTGCAATCCATCAGGGGATGGAGTTCATTTTTTCCACTCTTTTAATCTGGGTTGTTCATGTGACACAGTTTGGAACAATGAGATATTAGCTAATATGACAAAAAAACTTAAAATTAAAGACTGCTCCATGTATGTATGATTTTTGCCAAAATGAACCCAACTACAATGCTTAACTATAATGCTAAAAAAAAAAGTGCATTGCATTGAGGTTTGTCTTTGCTGGTTGTACTATAAACTTCAAGAATAGCAAGGGTAAACAAGCCCTTGCTAGCCTGAAGACAATGAGGAGCCACATGGAGGAAAATATCACTATCCCAGCCAATAGCCAGCCCACCATCAGACATGTGAGTAAGACCATCCTAGATCCATCAGCTGTTGGGGATCAACCAGCTGGCCACAGGTGCACGATGGAACTCAGCAGAGATCAGACCAGATGGCCTAGTCCAAAAGAAATCTCAACCAACCCACAGAATTATGGACCAAGTATAATGTTTGATATTTTTAGTCACTAAAGTTTGGTATGGTTTGTTCCATAGCAAATATGACAAGACATTGTAAGCTAGTTTAAAAAAAAAAAAAGCATGACACTTCTAGATTCTGGTTCCACATATAAGAAGCTTGGAAGCCACGATTCCATCCTCATGAAAAGTAAAAAACTGAACAGATTGCCAAATCGACTTCTCTTCTTGAGGTAAGAACACAAAGCTAGTATTCACTAGGAAGTCACAGCTCATGAGGCAGAGACTCAGGGGCAGAAACCACCTCCACAATGCTTGCCAGGGATAGGAAAGTCTGAACTGTAATTGGTACGCTGCTAGAGGCTAAACATGAACAAGTCTGAGAGGTGAAAACTCCAGGGGATCCAATCATAAGAAGACCCCCACATTTTTGTGAGATTTACCTCCAGGAGTTTGACCAGATTCTTACAGTAAGCATCAGAGAAAAATTTCTGCATGCTTTTAACAAGGCCAGAGGAAAAGGAAAGATTTTGAAATACACCAGAACACTCAGTTATTCTTAACTAAGTCTACTCTAGACATTCCATCCAACCTAAGGGATACTTGCAGGGTGGGGGGTGGGATAAAACCTGATAAACAAGTTATATCCCGGAGGCATCTGCTCACTAAAAGACCAAGACCTAATTACAGGACTATGGAATATTTCCCCTCCTTCCCCTTTGTACCAACAGTAAAGGCTTATTTACAATAGTTACTTTCACCCAGTATGTGATGTCCAGCTATTGAGAAAAAAACTCAGGGTATATTTAAAAGCATAAAACACAGTGTGAAGAGACAAAGCAAGTACCAGAACCAGACAGAGCAAGGGCGTTGGAACCATCAGGATGGGAATTCAAAACAGCGATGATTAATATGCTAAGGAGTCTAAAGTAAAAAGTATGCAAGAACAGATGGGCAATGTAAGCAGAGAGATGGAAATCCTAAGGAGAACGAAAAAGAAATATTAGAGATCAAAAATGTTATCCCAGAAATAAGGAATGTCTTCTGTGGGCTTGTTAATAGACTGGATGTGACTAAAGAATCTCTGAGCTTGAAGACATATCAATAAAAACCTGCAAAACTGAAAAGCAAAGAGAGCAAAGACTGAAGGAACTAGAACAAGATATCCAAGGACAACTACAAAAGGTACACAAAATGAGAATTTTAGAAGGAGAAGAAAGGGAGAAAGAAAGAGAAGGAATATTTGAAGCAATAATAACTAAAAATGTCCCCAAATTAATGTCAGACACAAAACCACAAATCCAAAAACCTAAGACAACACAAGATATAAGCAAAAACAACAACAACAACAACAAAAAAAAAAACAGCCTAGGAATTTGGTTCCCTTTTCAGTCTGTGTAAAAAATATTTCAATGACATGTTCTTATCATTTAAAAAGAAAAGTCAAATAGTTTAAAACTTGCAAAGAAGAATTAAAAGTCAATTGAAGTTACACTACAGTTAAGTTCATAACCCACTTGAATCAAATGTATGAAATATGATATGTCAAGAGCTTTGTAATGTTTTGAACAACCAATTAAAAAAAAATTTGAACATCCTTCCAAAAAAAATAAAAGACAAATAAGTAATTGTTTTTAATTTAATTCTAAAGGTTATAATCCTAGAGTCCCACTCATGGATATGCTTGAGATGAAATTCCATTGACCCAACCTAAATTTAAGTCCCTCCCTGATACACTAGGAACTGTACAACTTATGTCACAGATCACAAAAGTCTTAGTAAACACCAAGTTTTACCCATAATGTACTATGACTTTCTCTTATTTGTGTATGTTGCTCCCGCAGACTCATACAACAAAAGTTGGATAAATGAGAAAATGTAGAGCTGCCTAAATTTCCAGGTGTTTCCTTCAGTATTATCTAATTCTCAATATCATGGCAGGGGAAGTAAGGCAAATATTATTAAACATTTTATTTTGCATTAGTGGGAATTGAACTCAGGGGCATTTTACCACTGAGCTACATTGCCAGCCATCTATCTATCTATCTATCTATCTATCTATCTATCTATCTATCTATTTGCTGATAGCAGGCCCGCCCTGGCCCCTGGGGACTCAACCCCCAGTTCTTTGTTATGCATGTCAATGTGGCCAGCTCACAAGGCCATGACGCAGGCTTGCAGTTCCCTGTTTATCCGCCTCGCACATATGTGTCTCGGGAACATCTTGACCTGTTCGAGCCTCCTGATAGGGGATGGTGACGTGACGGTAACCCAAGGACGCAGTTATTACTCTCCCCTCCTCACTTTTGAGTAATTTCCTGCAGCTGTTAAAAAGATATATAAAGGGAACAAATCTGGCAATAAAGTGCGCACACGCTCCCTCCTGGATGAAGAAAAAAAAAAAAAGAAAAAAAAAACATACACCCAAGTTTTGGAAAATCAAAGATATAGAAGCATTTCTGAAAGAAGTGAGAAGATGGGCCTGGGGTTGTAGAGATCTCACCTATCAAATGCAAGGCATTGGGTTCGATCCTCAGCACCACATAAAAATGAATAAATAAAATACAGGTATATTTTAAAAAGAGAAGAAAACACATTACCTATAGGAGAATAAAAACAGGAGCTATATATTAAACTTATCCTCAGAAATAGTAAAATGATCAGTGGTTGACAGGACTTGAAGTGAAGATGAACAAGTGAATCTCAGAGTATTGTTAGGTCAGTGAAAATACTCTGTATGATATAATATTGGCAGAAACATGTCATTATTCATTTTTCCAAACCCATAGAATATACTATACCAAGAATGAACTATAACATAAACCATGGGCGTTGGGTGGTAGTGGTGTGTCAACACATAGGTTCATTGATTGTAACAGACATTCCCATAGTGGTGACTCTGTTAGAGGATAGTGATAATGGTGGGGAGGCAATCAATGAGTGTGGACCCATACCAGGGTTATATGGGAAATCTCTACTCTTAAAATTTGTTGTAAACCTATAACTGTTCTTTTTATTTTTTTAAAAAAAGGTTTTTATGAAAAAAAGTGAACAGTTCAAATCACTTCAATTTAAAAGACAAAAAAATGAGAAATTAGTGAATTAATTATGTTTCTTTATACCCAGATTTAGTAAATATGCAGGTATGTTTTCCAAGGTGATATGATGAAATAATGGGAAATTTCACAAAGCAAGGTTTTCTATAAAAGAACAAGTGGTCTTTTCTGGAATAAACAGAGTAAAAAAGACCCTACACCCACCCTGTAGATTATCAAAAACATCACCTATGACATTATAGACAACACTACACCACTGCATTATGCGACCCTTGGACCTTGCCCAGGTGAAGAATAGAACTTTTCTGATTAATCACTGAAACGTAACTCTGTTTAGTTTTTTTTTTTTTCCAAAGATCCCAACTTTACTCACACAATCATTCCACAAATATGGGTCAAAACATTGTGTGTTTAAACTCCACACTCGTTGCTAAAGCAAAGACAATCATTGTTCCTACCCTAATAAAACATATGTTCTTTTAAGAAAAATGGGCATTTAATAAGTCACAAGTGCCATGCAGGATGATCATGAAAATCCAAAATTAGGGAAGCTGGTTTCATTGGGGAGGTTGTGGAAACCTTTGCTTTTTAAAAAATGCTTGATTTGATATCTCAAGGATCTATGGCATTTAGCACAGAATTTGCAAAGGAAATGCTTCTCTGGGCAGAAGGATTAAGGGATGCAAATATTCTACATTGAGAGTGAGTGAATGTGAACGTGGTTGAGACTGAAGAAAGACCAGGAAGCTGTGTTCCTGAGTGATGAGGGCCTTATCACAAGAGAAGTTTAGAGAGTAGTATCAACCTTCTAACTAACTAAGAAGGGCCCCAGGCTTTAGAAGGACCTGTGGGGGCTTTGGGCCAGCAGTATCTTTCTCCATGAGGAAATAGCTTCTGAATCCAAGAAATGATGCCCACCCAGAGTCCATGCTTCCCTCTTTCTAGGCTGTTCTTCAAGTATAGGATACACAGAATTCCTTCTTCAAAGGACCCCTCCACCCTGTTTCCAAGGCCTAAGAGACCTCATTCCCAGGTCAATGTGATGTGTTGACCACACTGATGGAGATGGTACCTGCACGTCTGAACAATGGAGGGCTGTGGGCAGATGGTTGGGGAAAGAACTCCCCAAGGAGTTTAGGAATTCTAAAAAAAAAAAAAAAAAGACTTAACTTTCCAGGTCATTCAGAAAGTGTATTTGCCAAAAGAGAAGGAGCTAGATTGACTTTTTAAATATTTAGGCATCAGGTATGTGGACCACTATCTCTACCTTTGTCCAGGGATGCATAAATGTTAGGCAGGTTTACTAAATAGTTACATAGTGGCCAAAGAACATAAAATTTTGCAGTCAGGACTTCTCAAACTTTAATGAATGTATGAATTACCTGGAGATCTTACAAAATTGCAGGCACTGATTTTTTACTTCTAACAAGCTCCCAGGAGCTGCCCATGTCCTGGTAGAGGGACCACACTTTAATTAGCAAGGTTTTAGGATGTTTTAAGAAATTTTATTTTATTTTTCAAAGAACCATTAGAAGTTCTTAAGGGATTTCAAAGGACAGGTTTTCAACTGGAAAAAGAAGACAATAGCTGGAATATGAAATATAGATTTAAAGAAAGAGAAGGGTGACCACATTGGGCAAGAAAGGAGATAAACAGACTTACAGCCATTAGAATGACCTGCAAGATATTCTGAATTGAAGAAGGAAGTGGGAAAACTCCAGGCAGGACAAAGTTCAAAGAAGCGAATGGGTAAATCAATGAATAAATGAATTGCCTGTTATTCTCTCAGCAAAGGTTTCAGATTAGCAAAAGTCAGCATCATTCTACTTGTGTATGACTGCAGAGAATTTATAGGGTTTTTTTTTTCCTGTCCCCTTATAGATTGTTCAAAGCCATTTTTAAGCCAAATTACCTTTAACCTTCCTCTTTGCCCTTCCCTGAGAGTTAAATAATGCAAGTGATAGCAGTTACAATTATATCCATCTCAATTCATCTGCATTCCTTCTGCATTTAGTTAGGTCATCTGAGGAGTTTTTCCCTTTAATTAACTGGTTCTGACTGTCACACACTCCTCTCAGGATGATTTCTCCAGTATCCATGTGATTAAACAGAACTCTTTTCCCTGAACTCTTTGAAGCAGCAATAGAAGGCTGAAAGCCCAACCATCCTGCAGGGAAATGCCCCCCCCCCCCCCCCCGGGGGGGCGCCCTCTCCAGAGCCTTGCTTGCATCCAGGTTGGGCTCTTGGGAATGTTCCCTGACTTCAGAGGGACTTTCACTTTCTTTGAGACATAGGGACAGGATTCAAGGTCCTGCTGGGTTAACCACTCAGCTCTACCAGCTGCAAAATCATGCTGTCCCACGGAAGCTGGTGCCTCCAGGGAAGGATGGTTCTCCAACAGCACATGACATGCCTGGGAGATGATGCTGCAATAGCTTTTCTCCTCTGCAAATCCCACCCACGCTGCCCCCCTTTCTAGTTTTCTGCTGAGACTCACAAAAGGCAGAAGAGGCAATACTTGGAGAAGTTTCCAGCCTAAATTCAGCTGAAGTGTCTTAGCTTTCTCATAAATGCCCAAGGAATTTTTTTTTTTTTTTTTTTTTTTTTTTTTTTTTTTGTAATTCAAGGCGCAACACTCTCAGCCTGGTATATCATTTATTCCCAATCCTCAAACTGTATAATGGTCCCAAAGATGGCTGGCTTGATTTGCGTACATTTTGAGAGCATCTT
Organism: Marmota monax; assembly: GCF_021218885.2. Taxonomy (NCBI): domain Eukaryota; kingdom Metazoa; phylum Chordata; class Mammalia; order Rodentia; family Sciuridae; genus Marmota; species Marmota monax. Next base: position 2,135,238 of record NW_026692254.1, read on the forward strand.
CATCTTTTCATCTTCATTTATTGTCCTCTCCCATCCTCCCTTCTGCTTTAGGACTCTGTCAAGTAGTTATATATGTTCATTTCCTGGCTATATCCCATTTCATTGTTCCCTCTCATAAAGAGTAATCCTTTATGAAACCTGCTTCCTTCCTCAACCCCCAGGTCTATCCACTGCCTTCTTCCTCCATAGTCACTGTGTGAAACTGCCTGTCCCAAGCTTAATTTATGGGAGTCTTTGTTTCTCCCTCATTCACAAAATGTTCATAAAAAGGCATTTTTTGTGCTTCATCTTTAGCATTTGCTTTGCTGGGTCATGGCTACTTTTTTAGACAGTTCCCAATGCCTGACACCCAAGGCTTCTAACTTAGTGGGAGTCTATAAGGGCAGAGCATCAAGAATGACAACGGTCTGACCATGCAGAAGGAGTGCTAGAGGGCTTGTGATTGGTTTCTTGAGGAGAAGAGTTCTGTTTAATCACTTGGATACTGGAGAAATCAATCTGGGCTACTTCTTGGGTCCATCCAATTGTGCCGTGTGGGAAGTTTTGCTTACATCTTTCAAACTTTCACCAGAAATTGGAAACCCAATTTTAGAGTAAAATTTCCAGATTTTTATCTTTTGGCTCAATGAAATAAAAAAAAAAATGTCTAGCTCAAGCAGCCCAGCTATAGGCCAGTGGTTCAGGCCCTTTGGTTTGTAGTTCTTTTGTGAAGCATCCCACAAACACATTTTCACTCCCAGGTCCTTGGAAACACAGCATTTGTTCACCTGTCACTTTTCACAGTGGCTCTGAATAGTGAAATAAGTAACAATTAAAAGAGTTCAAAATGTTAGAAAGTATCCCCCAACATGTCTTCCATCAGATTAGAATCTGAATAAAGCAGGGCAGCCTTGAGTTCTGTCTCTACTTGTCGAGGCATCTAACAATAAGAAACAACAACCAAAAAATCTGCCTTTAGAAGCCTAAAGAATAATATTTATTTTTAGGCTACATTATGCACAAAAGCATTCCCTCAAAGGCATGGGATTCTTCTTAAAACTCATTTTCAGATATCTCTTTCTGCCCAGAGTCTCTCCCTCAGCATCTGCCAATCACTACCCCACCTTTCTTGCTGTTTCTACATAATCCCAAACATTCAATGCCCTTTTTAGGTACCCCTGGGCTCGGCACATGCATCCACTATCTGGGGGAAAGCACATCAGCCTTCCTGCCCAGAACTGTGGCCAGAAAAATCATCCATCAAGAAATAAGGGTATGATTAGTTAGGTATTCCAATACTTCCCCACACAACAGTATGATTTCTAAAGAATCTGTCACCATCTTTCAAGATCCTACCATCCTTCAAAAGTAGAACCTACAGTCACTCATAGCTCCCCGGGGAATCTTTCTGAACTTGAGCTAATTCTTCAAGCTAGTTTGCTTCATGATTAGTCATCTAATGATTATGTCATCTAATACTTAATCCCTCTCTGAATGCTTTCCATCATCTTTTTTTTTTTTCTTGTTTGAATCTCTTTGACTTTTTAATAATTTTTCAACAAATTTGCCTGTAGGCACTTTCAAATTATTTTTATATTTTAAGTTGCTCTGTTCCGTATGTGTGTCCTTGTGGGTGGGGTACCTTTTGATATTTTATGTGCATTTCAATAGTTTAAGGATATTTAGCCAACTTGTCTAAGGGACTTATTTTTGTATTAACTGATACTTTAAATTTAATATCAAAAGAGTTTAGGTTCTAGCAGATCTCTACATGAAGGGATACACTATGGAATTTTCTATATTGCTGAGGCGTAGTCGGTGTCTTGCTATGTATACCAACTCCCTGCACCAGCTATGCTCACTAATGCTCTCAGTCTGACTCCTGTGCCGCCACAATTATCTCCAAGGTTCTCTTTCCATGGAGGAAACCGTTGTCTTTGCTAGAGGGCCCCTGTAATCTGCATCATCCAAACTCTTCCTGTGATATTTTCATCTGTGGTAGGAAATTTACCTTTAACTACTAAAAATGGTCAGGTTCCTGACCCCAAGGATACCAAACACCTCTATATACTAGGGTCTGGGTAAGGATCTCCCGAAGGTCCATGCGTCAAAGACTTGCTTCCCAGGGTGCATACTGGGAGTTGGTGAAAGCTTTAGAAGGTGGGACCTAGAAGAACATCCCAGTAAAACATCTTTAGACGGATATTCTTGAAGGGGACTGTGAGACCACAGTCTCTTCCTCTTCCTCTCTGCTTCCTGGCTGTTGTTTGCTCTACCATTTTCTCCTGCCATGAGACATTGCAAAGCTCTGCCTCCATCACATTTTTGAACTGTAATCTCCAATATTATGATCCAAAATAAACTTTTTTCTTTATAAGTTAATTATCTCAGGTATTTCATTATAGTAACATGAAGCTGACTAACAGTATACATCACAGATTTCATTCCCACCTCAGTAACTGAGGTAGGAATGAAATCTGTGATGTATACTGTTGGTAGCTGGTTGCCTCTGCGAAAGTACTTAGTAGCTGGTTGCCTCTGGGAAAGTACCTGACCTCCTTGAACATCTAGCCTAGAAGGTGCTTTACTTTTAATGAAAAGAGTCTTATTACCCTCATAAGCTCCTGTTACAATCAAAAAAATCTATGTAACATGCATGTGCTTAGAGGCATTCAATAAAGAAGGAGGAGGAGCAAGAGGAAAGGGGTATCATTATTATTCTACAGAAGACAGCTTCTGAACAACAGAATAGGCAGAAGGACATTTTGTAAGATTTAGAGAAAGCTGCTTATAGCCACTGGGCCTTTGACCTTATGCAGGAAATGGAAAACAGCAAGACCCTTCTTTGACTTCTCTGAAAATTGCCACCAAAACTATTTTTAAAAATCTGTGAAATGTTACATCTAGTTGAATTAAAACTGTGGGGAAGAAAAAAATCAACCTTTAATCCTATCATAGTAGCAGGATTCTTTGCTCCTCAGTCCATATTCTTGGAAGTATTTTTGGCAATGGTCTTGCCAGGAAATCCTTTGAATTACTGAGTCCAAATTGTGAGTTCTTTTTCTTTCCTGGTTTCTTCAGTCAACTCCACCACTAACTATCATATTTCCATCTACACCTGCTTTAGGCCACCCCTTTTATTAGAAGATAATGTAATTCAAGAAAGTGTGCAAGGTCAGAAACCTATGAGTCTCCTGCCCTAATGGGATGGAAATTGAAAACAAAAATAGAGACCACTGATGACGAATATTTGAATCTTACAATGTTTTCAGAGATAATGTAGACCATATGTCTGATAATACAGAGGAAAAATTTGTTAGGGACAGAAGAGATACGTTCATTCTGAGATGCACCAACACCATCTGGTCCCCCAGAAAGGCTTAGAGACAGAACAGCCACAAAGTGAAACTCCTTCTCCCCACCCACCCTGAAAGCTGAGTCTCTCTCATTTTCCTCTTGAAGGAGGAAGCTCGCCAGGCACAGTGTTGTATGCCTGTAATCCCAGCGGCTCAGGAGGCTGAGGCAAGAGGATTGCGAGTTCAAAGCTAGCCTCAGCAAAAAAAAAAAAAAAAAAAAAAAACAGGCGCCAAGCAACTCAATGAGACCCTGTGTCTAAATAAAATTCAAAATAGGGCTGGGGGTGTTACTCAGTGGTCGAGTGCCCCTGAGTTCAATCCCTGGTACAAAAAAAAAAAAGAAGAAGAAGAAGAAGAAGAAGGAGAGGGAGAGGGAGAGGGAGAGGGAGAAGAAGGAGGAGGAGGAGGAGGAGGAGGAGGAGGAGGAGGAGGAGGAGGAGGAGGAAGCTCATTGTCATTCAAATTTATCCCCTTTTCCACTCTGGAGTTTAACTTCTTTCAGAACAAAATTGTCACCTGTGATTGGATATGACCAACAACTGCTAAGTTTATCACAATACCCAGTCCAATTTCCATAAAATCACACGGGTTTCCTAAGCCAGAAGCACCCAAAAGGACTTCAGTAGAGATGGTGCTGCAGGTCTTTTCTACTCCACTAGAAATGGGTCAGCCCCTTAAGTAGAGAACAGGCAGTGATGCTTCTCAGTACATGGCTGATGGCAGCAGGTGAGAGGAAACCATCCTGGACAGGGACTGAGGACCCATGATCCAGGCTGGATCCTGCCACTAACTAGCTATGTGACCCAGGCTTGATTCTGCCACTAACTAGTCATGTAACCTAGCACAAATTACTCCCTGTTCAATTTCCTCTTTCCCAATGCCAAGGTCTGTGCATGGCAATTCCAAGGTCCCTTCCAGCTTCACAGTTCTCCTCAGTTTTCCCCTAAGCTGCAGCGGGTCAGCAAGATCTACTTCCCGGAACATGCGCACGGAAGCAATGTATTGATTCAAAACCTTTCCTTGATCTTCTGAATCTAAGGGAGATTTTTCCATCTTTCCAAATTGCTCCTTACTCTCATTTTCCCCCCTTTTTTTAGAGTACAATTTTTCATATTTTTGTACATAGACTATGTTCATGCCGATTCATGCCTTTTTACATGTACTTTTTTTCTTTGCATTACAATTCTTATTACACATATATACCACAATTTTTCATATCTCTGATTGTATATTAAGTATGTTGACACACAATTCGTGCCTTCATACATGTACTTTGGATAATGATGTCTATCACATTCACCATCCTTGCTAATCCCCTACCCCCTCCCTTTCTCTCCCACCACTCTTTGCTATCTAAAATTCATCTGTTCCTCCCATGCTCCCCCTCCCTACCCCACTATGAGTCAGCCTCCTTATATCAGAGAAAACATTTGGCATTTTTGGTTTTTTGGGACTGGCTAACTTCGCTTAGCATTATCTTCTCGAACACGTGCAAATACCATGATTTTATTCTCTTTTAATGCTGAGTAAAATTCCATTGTGTGAATATGCCACGTTTTTTATCCATTCATTCACAGAAGGGCATCTAGGTTGGCTCCACAGTTTAGCTATTATGAATTGTGCTGCTATAAACATTGGTATGGCTATGTCCCTGTAGTATGCTGTTTTTAAGTCATTTGGGTATAGTGCAAGGAGAGGGATAGCTGGGTCAAATGGTGGTTCCATTCCCATATTTCCAAGGAATCTCCATACTGCTTTCCATATTGGCTGCACCAATTTGCAGTCCTACCAGCAATGTATGAGTGTACCTTTTTCCCCCACATCCTCACCAACACTTATTGTTGTTTGTCTTCATAATAGCTGCTATTCTGACTGGAGTGAGATGATATCTTAGAGTAGTTTTGATTTGCTTTTCTCTGATTGCTATAGATGGTGAGCATTTTTTTTTTCATGTATTTGTTGATTGATTGTATATTCCCTTCTGAGAATTGTCTGTTCAGGTCCTTGGCCCATTTGTTGATTAGGTTATTTGTTTAGGTTTTTTTGTTTTGTTTTTTGTGCTTAGCTTTTTGAGTTCTTTATATATCCTAGAGATTAGTGCCCTATCTAATGTGTGAGGGGTAAAAATTTTCTCCCAGGATGTAGGCTTTCTGTTTGCTTCAACAGATTGTTTATTTTTCTGAGAAAAAAACTTTTTAGTTTGATTCCATTTCACTTATTGATTCTTGGTTTTAATTCTTGTGCTATAGGAGTCTTATTAAGGAAGTTGGAGCCTAATCCCACATGATAAAGATTAGGGCCTACTTTTTCTTCTATTAGACACAAAGTCTCTGGTTTAATTCTTAGGTCCTTGTTCCATTTTGAGTTAAGTTTTGTGCATGGTGAGAAATAGGAGTTTAATTTCATTTTGTTGCATATGGATTTCCAGTTTTCCTAGCACCATTGGTTGAAGAGGCTATTTTTTCTCCAGGGCATGTTTTTGGCACCTTTGTCTAATATAAGATAATTGTAATTTTGTAGGTTAGACTCTGTGTCCTCTATTCTGTGCCATTGGTCTACTAGTCTGTTTTGATGCCAATACCATGCTGTTTTTGTTACTATTGCTCTGTAGTATAGTTTAAGTTCTGGTAGAGTGATGTCACCTGCTTCACTCTTCCTGCTAAGGATTACTTTAGCTATTCTGGGTCTTTTATTTTTTTTTCAGATGAATTTCACGATGGCTTTTTCTATTTCTATGAGGAATGCCATTGGGATTCTGATCGGAATTGCATTAAATCTGTATAGTGCTTTTGGTAGTATGGTCATTTTGATAATACTAATTCTACCTATCCAAGAGCAAGGTAGATTTTCCATCTTCTAAGGTCTTCTTTGATTTCCCTCTTTAGGGTTCTGTAGTTTTCATTAGATAGATCTTTTGTTAAGTTGATTCCCAAGTATCCTTTTTTTTTTTGATTTTATTGTGAATGAGGTAGTTTTCCTCATTTTCTTCTCAGAGGCTTTGTCACTGATAAACAGAAATGCCTTTGATTTATGGGTGTTAATTTTATATCCTGTCACTTTGCTGAATTCATTTACTAGTTCTAGAAGTTTTCTGGTGGAGTTTTTTCGGTATTCTAGGTATAGAATCATATCTTCAGCAAATAGTGCTAATTTAAGTTCTTCTTTTCCTATACATATCCCTTTGATTTCTTTCATCTGTCTAATTGCTCTGGGCAGTGTTTCAAGAACTATGTTGTATAGAAATAGTGAGAGAGGGCATCCCTGACTTGTTCCAGATTTTAGAGGGAATGCCTTCAATTTTCCTCTGTTTAGAATGATGTTGGCCTGAGGCTTAGCATAGATAGCCTTTATGATGTTGAGATATGTTCCTGTTATCCCTAGTTTTTCTATTGTTTTGAACATAGAGGGGTGCTGTATTTTGTCAAATGCATTTTCTGCATCTATTGAGATGATCATATGATTCTTATCTTTAAGTCTATTGATGTGATGAATTACATTTATTGTTTTCTGTATGTTAAAGTACCCTTGCATCCCTGGGATGAATCCCATTTGATCATGGTGCACAATCTTTTTGACATGTTTTTGTATTCGATTTGCCAGAATTTTATTGAGAATTTTTGCATCTATGTTCATTAGAGATATTGGTCTGAAGTTTTCTTTCTTTGATGTGTCTTTGCCTGGTTTTGAGATCAGGGTGATATTGGCCTCGTAGAATGAGTTTGAAATTACTGCCTTTTTCTATTTCCTGAAATAAATTGAAGAGTATTGGTATTAGTTCTTCTTTAAAGGTCTTGTAGAACTCAGCTGTGTATCCATCTGGTTCTGGGCTTTTCTTGGTTGGTAAGCTTTTGATGGCTTCATCTATTTCTTCACTTGATCTTGCTCTGTTTAAATTGGGTATATCTTCCTGACTCAATTGGGGCAAATCGTATGACTTAAGAAATTTGTTGATGCCTTCAATGTTTTCTACTTTATTGGAGTATAAGATTTCAAAATAATTTCTAATTATCCTCTGTATTTCTGTAGTGTCTGTTATGATATTGCCTTTCTCATCATGTATGCTGGTAATATGAGTTCTCTCTCTCCTTCTCTTCATTAGCATGGCTAAGGGTCTGTCAATTTTATTTATTTTTTCAAAGAACTTTCTTTCAAAGAAAGTTTTGTCAATTTTTTCAATTGTTTCTTTTGTTTCAATTTCATTGATTTCAGCTTTAATTTTAATTATTTCTTGCCTTCTACTGCTTTTGCTGCTGATTTGTTCTTCTTTTCTAGGGCTTTGAGATGTAGTGTGAGGTCATTTATTTGTTGGCCTTTTCTTCTTTTAAGGAATGAACTCCATGCAATGAATTTTTCTCTTACTGCTTTCATAGTGTCCCAGAGATTTCGATATGTTGTGTCTATGTTCTCATTAACCTCTAAGAATTTTTTAATCTCCTCCTTGATGTCTTCTGTGACCCATTGTTCATTCAGTAGCATATTGTTTGGTCTCCAGGTGACAGAAAAATTTTTATTTTTTATTTTGTCATTGATTTCTAATTTCATTTCATTATGATATAAAAAATTCATGGTAGTATCTGTATATTTTTGTATTTGCTAAGAGTTGCTTTGTGGCATAAGTGTATAGTCTATTTTAGTGAAGGATCCATGTGCTGCTGAGAAGAAAGTATATCCACTTGATGTTGGTTGATATATTCTATATATGAAAATTAAGTCTAAGTTATTTATTGTGGTATTGAGTTCTATAGTTTCTTTATTCAACTTTTGTTTGGAAGATCTATCCAGTGGTGAGAGAGGTGTGTTGAAGTCACCCAAGATTATTGTGTTGTGGTCAATTTGATTCTTGAACTTGAGAAGAGTTTGATGAACATGGCTGCACAATTGTTTGGAGCATATATATTTATGACTGTTATGTCTTGTTGGTGTTTGGTTTCCTTGAGCAGTATGTAATGTCCATCTTTATCCCTTTTGATTAATTTTGGCTTGAAGTCTACTTTATTTGATATGAGTATGGAAACCCCTGCTTGCTTCTGCAGTCCATGTGAGTGGTATGATTTTTCCCAACTTTCACCTTCAGTCTGTGTATGTCTTTTCCTATCAGATGAGTCTCCTGGAGGCAGCATATTGTTGGGTCTTTTTTTTTTTTAAATACAATCTGCTAGTCTATCTCTTCTGATTGGTAAGTTTAAGCCATTAACATTTAGGGTTACTATTGAGACATGGTTTGTATTTCCAGCCATATTTTTTTTTTAATTTTTATTATTTAACTTGACTTGGTTTTCCTCTTTGATTAGTTTTTCCTTTAGTATACTACCTCCCTCTGCTGATTTTCATTGTTGTTTTTCAATTCTTCTTCATGATATATTTTGCCAAGGATGTTTTTTAGTGCCGGTTTTCTAGCTATAAATTCTTTTAACTTTTGTTTATCATGGAATGTTTTTATTTCACCTTTAAATCTAAAACTTAATTTTGCTGGATACAAGATTCTTGATTGGCACCCATTATCTTTCAGAGTTTGATATATGTTGTTCCAGGATCTTCTAGCTTTCAGAGTCTGTGGTTAAAAATCTCCCGTTATCCTAATTGGTTTTCCCCTACGTGTAATCTGATTCCTTTTTCTTGTGGCTTTTAGAATTCTCTCCTTATTCTGTATGTTGGGCATTTTCATTATTATGTGACTTGGTGTGGATCTGTTGTGATTTTGTACATTCAGCGTCCTGTAGGCTTCTTGAATTTGGATTTCCAATTCATTCTTCATGTTTGGAAAATTTTCTGACATTATTTCATTGAGTAGATTGTTCATTCCTTTGGTTTGGACCTCTATGCCTTCCTCTATCCCAATAACTCACACATTTGGTCTTTTTATGCTATCCCATATTTCTTGAATGTTCTGCTCATGGTTTCTTATCATTTTCACTGTGTGGTCTATGTTCTTTTCAAGATGATATATTTTATCTTAATTGTCTGATGTCCTATCTTCTAAGCGGTCTACTCTGTTGGTGATGCTTTTATTTGAGTTTTTAATTTGGTTTATTATTTTTTTCATTTCAAGGATTTCTGTTTTGTTTTCTTTTAGAACCTCTATCTCCCTATTGAGGTGATCTTTTGCTTCTTGGATTTGTTTATGTAGCTCATTGTCAGAGTGATCTTTCACTGCCTGTATTTGTTCTCTTATGTCTTCTTTGATATCCCAAAACATTTTAACTATGTATATCCTGAAATAGTTCTTTGTCATTTTTTTCCTGCTGTAGCTGTCAATGCTTCTTCTAATGATATGTTGTCTTGATTTGTTTGTGGTACTTTCTTCCCTTGTCTTTTCATGTTGCTCATGTGTCTTCCTTTCCAGCTCTGTGGATCTGGTGTGTTATTGTTTTTACCCTATAGATTTGTAATGCTCCTGTAGGGTCCAAGATCTTAGTGGGGAAGAACAATGTTAACAGATCCCAATATCAACAATACATCACCTATGAACAAATTGTTGTTATTAAGACATTTACAATTTAGTCTCAATGTCCAGAAATGTTGGATTTGATTATTATTTAAAATATAATAAGTAGTTTCATAAAAAGGTTTACAGTTTCTGGCGGTGGACAATGAACTGGGGGTCAGGCGTAGGACAATATGCTAAGGGAGAAAGATGTGAGGGTATAGAGTTAATATATCTTAGGAAATGTTAAGGAGAAATCTAATGAAGAGAGTTAGTAGCAGGGGAATAGACAGGAAGTAATTTAGGATAGACAAGTACATGGGAAGATGGTAGAGTACATAATACAAACACACATATGTATTTAGAAAAATACAGGATGTAAAAATAGTAAAATTTGGAGGGTGAAAGAAGAAGAAAGAAAAAAAGGAAAGAAAAAAGAGAGAAAAGAAAAAGAAAAAAAGGGCGTATGCAACTCCTCTATATTATATTATTCAGGTGACTCAGTCCTCAAAGTCCTATTTCATGCAAAGTTCTTGGTTTCACGTATGTTGGGAATGTGAGGGCCAGAGGATAGAAGGGTAAAAGAGAAAGAAAAAGAAGAAAAAAAAATACTCTTAGAGATCCATTTCTTTCCTGCTTCTCTTCTTATGCAGTAGGTGGGGTTGTCTGTTTTAAGCTGGTGTCTCCACCCTCAGGATGGTATAGTTAATCAGGGTGAGAAGACTGGACCTGGTGTGGAGCGTCAGGAAGCAGGGAGTGCCACCCACCAGTCCCAGCTGGGAAATTGTTCTTTACGGGTCTCTTTTTGTGACCACTTGTCTGACTTGAGCCCCTAGTATTGCCTGGAGATTTCCCAGATCCTGGTCTCTCTGTTATGCTCCAGACTTTAGTCCCCTCCCCTCTCTTACTTATTAGATCTCAACTGTGGGACCTCTCACCCCCAGGCTCACAGGAGGTGGGTGGCACCCTGGTCCCACTGCACTCCTGTCCAATTGAGAGCTGTTTTTGTGTTGGGTGGTCACTGTGCTGAATTATCGCTGCTGGGTGGGATGGGGCAGGTGGGATTGGAAACCAGGTACACCTGCTCAAATGGAGATCTCATCTGACAGCCACGCCCACCAAAAAATGGTGAGAAAGGTTTTCCAACATGGAAGCCGTCTGCTTCCAGCACCAGGGTGTCTGGTGTGGTGGGGGGAGTTGGGCAATGGCCTTGTGCTATGGTTATGTAGCAGCTGAGTGACCTGTGTAGGAGTGGACCGCAGTCTGGAGTTCTGCAGAGGTGCTGATAGGTGATTCTGCTAAGCCACTTGGGCGCCCGTGGGTGAGCTAGAACTGAGGGGCTTTGGGTCTGGAGACTAGAGACTTACTCGAATGCAGAGGCTCTGATTTCTGCACGAGTGGTCACAGCGCTGGTGATTTCTGTGAAAATCCGCTGTATAGGGGTCTTCTCACACTCTCTGAGATGTTATATTCTGTCTAGGTGAGACCTTGTGGAGAAGCTGCCTGTCTGCTTTCTTGGTTTCATGCCACTGAGCAGCCAGAAACAGGACCTCCTCTGTTACACCATCTTGGATCTCCTCTTTCAATTTTTCTTATTAAAAAACATCATACACTGTTTGTAAAAATATTCATACCTACCAATAAGTCAAAAAAAAAAGAAACGTTACTCATAATTCCAGATTTTCTCAAACTGTAACATATCTGTAGAGATTTTTCATACTATCTGAAACATTTTACAACTTTATTATACATCAACCCATTGTTATCTTTTTATATCATTTGAAAATGTAAGTTTAATCGCTCCAATTGCTGATATATGATTGTGCTATGAGTCAATTTACCGGTTGAGATGATTTTTCTTTTGCTGATGTTTGTACTGCTCTATCCCCTCTTCTTTGAGGGATATATCTGGTTGCTCTATAGTGCACAAATACATAAGTGAGGTATCTGCCCTTACCCTTTTTCAGCAGCTTTTTAAATGACTGCAAAATCTTTGAAACTCCTCCAGTTGAGGGGAAGAATGTAATTCCTTCCCAATCTAGGTTGGATTTATGACTCACTTCTAAATAGAACAATAAGGCAAAAGCACTATTGTGTGACTAATAAGGCTAGATCAGAAGAGGCCAGGTATCTCCTGATTGTCTTAGAAGACTTACTCTTAAACTGTGTGCTCTCAATATAGACTTTCTTGAAAATCAGATGCCATGCCATACCATGAAATAAAACCCAAATCACATGGAGGGCCATGTGTAGGTGCTTGGATTGACAGCCTATCCTTCAGGCCAAGCATCAGGCATGTGATCCAAGATATTTAAGTCTCCCCCAGCCCATGGAATCTTCCCAGCTAGGGCCTTAGCTCATGAAACAAAGAGTCCTTCACTTTGCCATGTTTGAATTCCTGGCTCGCAGAATCTGTGAACATGTAAAGTTGTTGACTTACACCACCAAATTTAGGATTATATAGGCAAACTAGTATTGGGGCAGCAATAGTAAATGGAATATCATAGGCTAAAATAGACTTGATTAGTCAGCATGATGGGCAGCACATTCTAAAGACAGAGTTAGGAAAGAAAAGGGGTGAAATGAACATAACCTATACAGAAAATAAAAATACTGCAATTCGGCGGGTAGCAACCCTCAGAGAATTATTTGTTTTCTGTGTAAAACTATCCATAGCAACATCTTTTATGTTTGATATAGTAAATCATATTAGTGTCTTTTGAAACAGCAAATTCTGGATGCTTAAAATATGACTAAGTTTTTTTTTTTTAAAAGAGGGTCTTACAAAGAAAAAAAAATACAATGAACTAATAAATAAAACTGATTCCAGCATCTTTCTTCAGAGGTGGGATGAGACTTGCTTTAAAAGAGGCAATATTGCCAAGTGGTTCAACTAGAGTTTCAAGATCAGATTTATCTGGGTTTTAAATATTTCCCTATGATCGCTTCATCGGTTTCAGAAACCCGCCTTCCCTCATCTCAAAACCAGGAAGAAGTTTCACACACAAGGTTGCTATGAGGACTAATGAGATAATGGATGTGAAGTTCTCCGCACAGTGCCTAGTACAGGGCAGAGCTTGGTCAGCTGCAGCTATTACTGTCTTCCTATTACTGATAATGCTGTTATTAAAGTTCTTCTAGGCTAGTTAGGAATGAAGGATTATTACATATAGGCTGAAAAAACAAAAACAATAAAGACTATGTCATTCCATCTATTACCCAAAGGGCAATTTTATGACACCAGCCATTGCAGTACAGGAGAGAGTTTATAGAGGAAGGTGTTCATGGGTCTACCCTTTTGAAGGTGAGCTGTGCTAGTGCATTGTGTACTCTTAGACTTGAGAAGTTCCCAAGGGATGGCAATGATGGGGGGGTGGGTATGGATGGAGCTTGGTGCTGTGCCGCAGTCTGGCTGGGCAAACTAACCGGAGGGTGACAAGGAACTTGTGAAGGTTGATACAGCGGGAGCCTCTTTATTGTCGGACAGCAGAGGTATTTATATTTAACTCATTATACACAGCTTGTTTCAATTAACATCATCCAGATACATCAATCAGTCATCAAGGAATCCTCATCATCTTAATTACACACAGCTTAACTCAGTTAACATAAACTAGATACAGCAGTCAGTCATTAAGGAATCTCCACACTTAATAGCTCGCTGGCCATTAAGTGTTACTTCACAAACCACTCCCTCTGGCAACATTCCAGGCGCCATCTTGACTTGTTTACGGACCCTAACAGTGCTGTGGTTGGGATTCCCATGCTGGGCGGAGCTGAGGTGGGAAAGAGAAAAGAAAGATAAGCCATGTGCTGGCACAGAGGACCTGAGTGACCTCCCTCCCCAGTGCCTCATGCCAATGTAGAACCCTGAGGCATCTAAGAATTCTAAATGTGAAGCTGCTGTCTTGATGAGGTAGGAGAATAGAACATAATTCATTTAAGAGTTTATTATTCTAATTTATCACTTTGAAATATTTTTACATAGTATGTGAGCCTCTATTTTTATTCCTGCTGTGGGCCCCACAAATACTAGAAGCAAACCTGATCGTGAAGTTTTCATTATTTACTATAATATCTGGTATTTAAATTCTTATTTGTCTTTAGGGAAAGAGTAAGGAAATTGGCTCAACTTAAAAAATCAGGTGTACAATGAACTCCATGTAACACAAGAGGAGAAATAAATTGTTTGGCATAAAAGTCTCAGATTCAATTTTACAGAAGGCAATCTTAGAGATAAAGTTATATCACCTCTGCTGTGGAGACCACCCCAAATTCCAATTAGTATAACTCGTTACTTCTTTCTCTTTGCACCCACAGAGCACTTAATTGAAACTTATTTTTTTCAGAATATATCATGTGTCTGTATTGTCTTCTGAAATACTTAATTTTTTGCAAACACAGATTCTTCAAAGAACAACAGGAGACCTCTCCCCAGGAAAAAAAAAAAAAAAAAAACAGCATGGGCACAACCGGAAATGGGAATATGATTTCAGGGCATCTGTGGACTTGAGATTGAGGGCCTGGGCTTGACTGGGCTAGTGAGGGGAGCAGTACTGATTCTACCCTGCACCACCTGAGACTCCATAAGTACCCCAATCAGACCACATGAAAATAAGCATCTATTGTGACATAAGCAATCATGTCTAAATTTGGTGGTTTACAAGAAGGGTAGTCAGGCAAGATACAGTGGCAATGGCTCTGCCCTGCATGCTGCTCACTGCAGAGGGCTGGACCAAGGAAGATGAGCCAGGATGGCTTCACTCACCCGCTCGGGGCTGGTTGGGCCTGTTTCCTTCTTGCTTTCCCTGTAGTTTCATAGCCTTCCCAGCTTCTCTCCACATGAACTCTCCAGCAGGATAAATGACCTCTGCATGGTAGTCTAAGGCTTCCACAGACAGCTTCTGCAGATGTCTTGCTTGCTGATATCCCATTGGTCTCTGCCAGTCACGTGACCCAACCTGGACCTTTGCAGGAGAGCCCTGCACAAAGATTTGAATGTCAGTGGGGTACACGGCTTATTGGGGCTTCCAAATAGCAGTATACAATATCGCCTTCCTGAGTGAAAGGGGGACAACACAAAAAATCACAATCTGTTAAAGATAATCCAAAATGGAGTTGAACTCTACTTTGTTCTTCCTATCATTTAGGCCTCAGAACAAAAATCTTTTTCTCAGGGCAAGTTTCTCTAACTAGTTAACATCTTCCCTGTTAGACAGTGTCCAAGAATTCCATGACTTTGTTCCTAGATGCTTATCACAGCTTGTAAGTGTGAAGTACTGTGATTTTCTATCACTCGGACTACATCGTCCACTCTTAGAGAACAGGGACTCCAAGTGTTCCTCTCACCATGAATCCCAGCTCCTGGCCCAGGAACAGATACATGGTAGGCCCAATCAATATTTGAAGGGAGGGACCCTGAGAGAGGAGAAAAGAAAGGAGGAAGAAGGGAAGAGAAAGGATATGCTACATGATTAAAGTTTCAGGAATTCAAGGTATGATTTGAAAACAGTAATATCCACTGACTATTAGTTGTCAGACCTGACAATAAGCTGAATATTGCATTTAATCTCCAACAGCCATGTGAAAGAGTTAATGTTCATTCCACTTTATGGGTGAGGAGACTGAAGTTTACAGTACTAAGTGATTTTCCTGAAGCTGAAGAACCAGCAAGTGGCAGAGGTGGCATTTGACCCAGAAAAGTCTTATCTCAAAGCTCACACTCTTAGCCGCTCTTAACCACTATCTCACTTCTGAGTACAATTAGTGTTTAGAGGCAGAAGGAGAGTGTGTAAGAATGCAAACTAACTTGAACATTCTCTCAAGGACTTTCTGAGAAGAGATGTACACAAACTCAAAAGAAAATGAAATGTTTGTTACTTTATAAAAAAAAAGGAAGAAAAAGAAAAAGGAAATTTCAAAAGAATAGTGGAGATCAAGCAGAAAAAAAATGGAGTAAACAAAATGAAAGCAGAAGGAAGATAATGAGGCAGAAAAGACTGACAGAGAGGGCTGCTTGGGTGGGTGGACCTGCATTTCATTAGGAAGGGGCTGCTTACACCTCCCAGCAGGTGGAAAGGAGGATTAGTTGACCAAAGTATTCAAATTGGCTTTGCAAAAGGCAGCTCCCAAGATGAGTCATAATTTCAAAGCACTATGGATAAAAAATGTGCAAAAAAGAAAATTTTATATCAAGGACAAATGTTTATTAATCACAAAACCTGCATATGGGACTTTTAAGTTTTCTGTTGCAAAGATAAAATATATTTCCATAGAAAAATTTAAAAGACATGGCTCACACCCACCAGAATAACTAAAATGAAAAAGATATATAATACCAAGTATTAGAATGTAGAACAATGGAACTGTTCTGTTCTCTGGAATACTTCCAGCAATACTCTTTTTGTAGGAATGTAGCCCACTTTGGCAATGAAGCTGAACATATAGGAATATTCTATGATTTAACAAGGTCACTAGTGAGCATATACCCAACAGAAATACATCCATGTATTCAAGATATGCAACAGAATACTCACAGCGGCACAATTCATAACAAGCTCCAACTGGAAATCATCCAACTGCCCATCAACACAGTAGAGCAGCTAAATAAATCATGGTATATTCACACTCTGGAAAAAATATACAATACAATAATAAGGATTAACAGGGTATAGTTACATAAAAGACCATAAGTTGAAGCTCCCAGACATAAACACTTAAAAAAAAAAGAAAGAAAGAAAGGCAAACTATGCCATTGGAAGTCAAGATGGTGGTTACCCTTATAGTGAGAGGAAGAAGGACTTCCAAAGTAAATGTGCATTTTTTTTCCAATACGGATAATACACTACAATAAAATTCTCAAAGAAAGTATGGTATGTTCATAAACAAAATAGACATCTTGAAGAACTCAAAACTCAATAAAAACACAAAGAGTTCAGAAGAGAAGTAACATAAGGCAGGGGAAAAGTCAACAGACTTTATGTAGGAATCTCGTAATCATAATCTGTTTAGGGAACACAGAGGGATCATTCTGGGCATTTCTGGAGAAACCCTTAGGCTGGAGATCTTAGGAGAGTTCACATTTCTTCTCATAGCATTCAATTTTAAGAAACAGAAAGGTACAAGACTATCATCTTTCTTTGCCCAGATCCTAGCATTGTGCCTTATACATAGTGGGTTTGGAGTGAATGCATGGTGAATGAGTGAAGAATAAAAATAATTGTATATTTTCTCCTTTTAAAGTTGTGTATCCAGATGGATTATTCTAGCAATAGATAATGACATCTGGAGAACATGAATTTATTTGGGAGATACCCCCACCAAGTGCTTGTAGAAGTAGGGAAGTGAGACAAGGAAGGGAAGGTACCAACACAGGATGAGTTAATGAGCAGATTCCCAGTACGGTCAACTGGGGCCAATCCCACTGGGGAGCTCATACATGGGATGTTTGTGGGACACAAACTTTTGAGGTAGTTGAGGTGTTGATATTGCCGCTTGCATTTATCCTTAGCTGCAGAAAGACTAACTCTCTGGCATGTACCAAAAGAGTTACAAATGCTTCCAGAAGAATATCATGAAATCAGCAGTAGTAAGAAGAAGAGGGAAAGGTACCCAAAGTATCTGCTACAGGTGACTGTAAAAATTCCTCATTGGAAACATAATTTTGTTTTCCTCCAATGATCAGTATGGGCCAGGAGTGAGGATTATAGAGATAAACATAGGGTAAAAATCTCAGTAGGAAACAACACTATGACTCACTTCCTTGGCTGCTTTTTGATGTTTAATCCCTTCCTCACACTATTTACTCAACAAACACCCTGAAGTATCCCACCTGAGAAGCCCTAAGAAAAACAGCAGTTGAATATCAAGTGTCCCATGTCCCTTTTTCCATCTTTCTGGAGTCCCATACTCCTAAATACTTTTCTATGAAAAGGCACATGGCCTGTTTGGTTCATGTTCACACATGACTTACATCATGAGCTGCCAGAGTTTTCAACAATAAGGTATTGTGCAAGTTGGCTCCCTATCTCCAGTTTCCATTCCAGCATCAATTAGAGATTGGAAAGAACACAAGTTTCATTTGGAAAACTCACCCTCCAGAAAAGTCATTCAGATGCCAACTTTTAAGATCAGTGTTTAGAAGATAGGAGCCTCAGCTATTTTGGAAGCAAAGATGTTCCTGCCCAGCCCTCACCGGACCCCCTCAGTCTCATTAGAATTCTACCCAACCATGGCTGTTATTTCTAATTCCATAATGACAGTAGTGCATTGAAGTAAAATTTTAACAGTTCTTCAGTTAATCATTAAAATTAGCCTATCAGGGTGAAGAGATCTTCCACTGTTTCAGTGCTGTGTAATTTCAGATAATAAGTGAGATGATGAAAAAGGATTTTTAATGCATTATAACTCCACGGAGGCCATTGAGACTGCGTGCATAGATATTTTGAAATGCCAGTAAGGGCCAAAACCAAAACAAAGCAAAATAAAATCCAGCTCCAAGGAGAGCCCATGTTGATAACGGTTTCCAGAGACAGTATCAGGCCTGGATATGTGGTAGGGAAGGGTTATTCAGAGTTGCTCTTTTAGAACTGCTTCTTATGAAAAAGAAAATCCTTTAACTCCTTTTTGGTTTATGACATGGTGAAATTTATAGCCATTAAAACAAAAAAACCAAGTCTTATTTTGGAAAGATTTATGACTGTGTATATTAAGAAAAAAAGAGAAAATACAGTATTAGTAAGATCTATTTGGAGATATTGTCAACTCCTAAAGGGACCTGACTATATTGCCAAAGTACCCATAGGAAGTATTGTTTCTTAACTGCAGTGGTGGAGCCCATCAGAGGTGGGTGCATGATAGATACGCAATGAACTGTTCTTTAGAGTAAATATTTTAAGGTGTTTTCTTGGGAGCTACAATTTAAACTTTTGTCTGGAAATACTTTCAAATTCACAAAATTTGCAAAATGAGCTGCACCTTTTGAAAAATTGAAGCTGTCTGGTGTAACTGAGAAACTGTGGGTGACAGCTGCAAAATCCATAAACCACCTTTGTAAAGGCCTTGTCGAGGCTGCTTTCTGGTCCCAGAGTTGGAGTACCTTGCTCTCTGATGGGAAGGAAGCGGTCCTGAAGATGTGGCATGCCCTGACATCCTCTTTCCATCTGTCTTCATGCCCTGCTTGTGGGTAACTGAAAACGAGGGCATGTAAACTGTGAGCAGCATCACCTTTCTTTCATTTATTCTTTTATATTTAGCCTTTAAATTAGTTGCCCAGCATTCTCCAGTGTCTATAAACCCCAATTATGTAGAAGTTTATAGATATTAAATTGGTTCCATAAATAAGATCTGAAAAACATGTGAGATGATACATGTAAGGTTAGTTCAATATAAGTGGCCTTTCTCAGGTTCCTTCTGCTTTATTCCAACTGGATTCAAGGCTATTCCGATTAAGGATTTTAGTTATTGTGTTTTGTTAACCCTAGTTTCTCCCCAACTTCTGAGTGTCCTTCTCTTTTAAACAGAACAAAGCTACTTGGTGATGAACTGAAACCCTTTTGGTCTTAGACATTTTTTCACCTTTGGTCCTGACTGCCATGTTGGTTTTCTGTGTTTTCCTTTGTTTTACAAGTGACTTCTTGTGGCTGGACATTGATAAAGGCAGGTAGTTGGGGAAAGGACATGAATGATAATATGATATCAATTCTAGCAATGCCAATGAAACATGGACCAAAAAATAGACCCAGGATCAAGTCAGGGATTTTGTTGTTGGTCATCTGTGGCAGACTGTGGTTCCAAAGAGAAACTCATCTCTAAGTTCTACCCATAGCTCCCTTATGATGCACTGAATATTCTTCACAGTGAGATGTGGGGCCTATATCCCCTTCCCTTGAGTTGGGGCTTGTGACGATGGCAGAATGATGTGATGTGACTTCTGTGGGTTTTAAAGGCCAGTCAGTGTCCGCACGGGACATAGACTTGGAGTCAGCCACCCTGTGAGAAAGTTCAAAATAGGCCACATAAAGACACCACCAGAGGCCCTGAAACTGCACAGAGGGAAAGAGAATTGACAGTGACCCAGTGCTTCAGGGTCTGCAGTTACTGCTTCTAGTATATTCCAACTGTAACAACATGAGAAGGCTGAACCAGAACCATCCAGTCAGATCCTGCCTGAATCCTGGACCCTCAGAAACTATGAAAGATGATAAAATAATTGTCATTGTTTTAATCCGTTAATTTTGGAATGACTTATTACATATCAGTGCATAAGCATAACACCATTCACATCTTTAAAAACTTGAAAATCCAAATCAAGGAGGAAATAGTTAATTAGATGAAACTCCTACTTATATTATTTTAATGATAGTATAATACATTTTTATATGAATGTGGTTCATCAACCATGAGATTTTGGTTCTTCTGAGCTATTTTATTTGTTTTCAAAGGCTTGGGTTATAAGACCAATTAAAAAATATATACCTAACGTATCTAATCCAGGTAGACCCAACAAACTCTGGAGTTTGGTCTTGGTGTATAGGGAGGAAATTACAGTTTTCCAGACAGTATTTTTATTGGTTTTTTAAAAAATAAATAACAGTGGAATGCATTACAATTCTTATTACACATATACAGCACAATTTTTCATATCTCTGGTTATATATAAAGTATGTTGACACCAATTTGTGTCTTCATACATACATGTACTTTGGATAATGATGTCTATCACAAGACATTCTTTAACAAGGCAATATGCTATATAGTTCCTTTCAGGCAGAAATTGTCTCAGGTTTTACTAGTCTGACCTTATAACAGAGACTTCATTTAATTAGTCAGATGTACTGGACTCAGTTTGATCTGTATTGTACAAGGTGAAAGAACACAGCTGATTTGTACTGAATTTTGATTTAACATGGAAAGAAATCTTACTGATATTGCTGGTAAAAACACAGTCCTTGAATACAGAGGAGATAACTTCTTGGAAGCTAACTCCTTTTGCATAATATCACATTTTTCAGAGACTTCTTGGCATAAAATGCACTCTATTCAAATAAGCTGTCATGCACTTTGAGAAGTGCATGTATCCATTAGCTTTAGCTGTGTAACAAACCATCCAAAAATGTAGTGGCACAAAACAATAACTATTTGACTTAGTGTGCACTGCGGGCCAGTTAAGCCGTCCTTCTGGTCTGGGATGGCTCATCTCTGCTGGGAGTTCTTATGTGCCTATGGTCAGCTGGCAGGTTACCTTGTGACTGGATGATTTAGTATGGACTTTTTCACTTGCCTAGCGGTACCTAGGCTATCAGCCAAATTAACAAGGTGACTTCCAAATTTTGTACTTTGTTTCTTCTTCTTTCATCCTCTAGCTAGCTAACTTAAGTGAGTTAATACAAAAGTCTTAATACAGGTATGAGCAGGACAGCAAACCCCACTTTTCAAGTCTAGTTAAAATTCCATTGGTCCAAAAAAATAATTATATGACGAAGCTCAGATTTGAAGTGTGGAATGGCGATTCAACTTCTTGGTGAGAGATGTGACACAGTCACATTGCGAAGGGATGTGCATTCAAAGAGAACAAGAGTCTGGAGCCATTTTATTGAACTGCTATAAGGAGTTGTTCACAGTCATACTGTAAACTTGTTACCAAAAATCTGCCAACAACAGCTTTCATTCATTCACCAGAAGCAGCCAAAAAATCACAAGAGAAAAAAAAACAAAAAAAAACCACCTGCTACCCATTCAAGCTCTCTAAAAACTGTCATCTCCCCACAAAAAAAGGAGCCAGAATATTTAGTTCTGGACAGTTAGTTGTAAGACATGGAGCATAATATTTTTTTAAACACATAATGATACTTATTCAATATAACAGCTGTGAAATGATTATAAAAGAAGAAGTTAGGGAAAGGCCCATCAGAAATAAGATTGGGGATAATGTTTCAGCTCTGCAGCTCTCACTGGGCCCTGGGAAACACAATGCAGAAAGAAGGGGTGGTTAACTTTCTCCCTCCTAATGAACATTATGAGGACAAATTGTCTGTTCACATGTACCCTTTCGGTGGCCTGGTTAATTTGTTAAGCCCAACTGGACACATAAAGAGATTCTCTTTATCTTCATTAAACCAGATGAGATGAATGGCAACCACAGCATCATTTCTCTGGCCCGATGGGTTTTGTCAAAGGGTCTGGGAAGCTCTTAAAACCAGATGCCTGTGGAACTTGACTGGGTCAGGATTTGTTCATATCTTACAACAAACATTGGCTGCTCCCTCTTCCGTTCATAGACTCAGGCAAGCCAAAACTTTTTTCTAAGAACACACAGCAGAGAAAGACAGAGGTACACATGTACGCATGAGCATGCATGTGTGTGCACACACACCCGCACACATTTATAAACCAGCACGACAACTTTCGTCTCACAAATAAAGAAAAGGATTGGGTGTGGGTGGAGGGTAATGTGGAGGTAAAACAGAAATGAGGAGGACAGAGGAGACTGTGTGGTCTCTTATGCAAATCCATAAGGAGCCATCGTGGTTAAAAGAAAAAGTGGCTAAAAACAAAATCCTGATTCTGCCATTTTCAGGGTGGGTGATTCTAATCAGGTAATTTATCCTTGCTCAGTATTCTGGTCTGTTGAAACAAAATAATAACAAAACTCATAAGGTTATTGTGAAGGTCAAGTTAATATTTTTGAGTGCTCAGGGTAGTATCTGTCTTACACTAAGCACCACGTAATTGTTCTTGAAGGATGGCTGCTAGGGCTGGCATGAAACTGCCAAGGAGTAACTTTGTGACACTCTGTTTTGGAACCTGAGTGAAGAAGTGTGGCTGAAAATTGGCAGTGGGCCCTCTTCCTGCTCAAACACTGAGTCTTCACCAGCTCTGGAGAGGCCAAGTACTGGAATCTGTGAAATAATTCTTCTTCACCAGGGACCTTGAAATGAGAGTAGGGGAAAGGCAAAGGAAGGCATGGAATACTTTCAAGCAGCATCCTCGGCAGAAAAAGAGATACAGTGATGATCATCGATTCTGCAATGACAACAAACAGAGACTTTTTTTTTTTGTACATGTGATAGGTCTTTTGTGGACCCACATGGGGGTGTCTCAATGATCAGATTCTGGAACCATCAAGAGGTTTCTTCCTTCATGTGTCTGGCAAGGTGCTAACTTTCATCTGGGATCTTCTTTTGGACTGTGAACTCATGGTGACAGTCAGCTGAGCACCCTATACAGCCCCTCCAGTGCCTGGGATTCCTCACAGCATGGTAGCCTCGGGGTATTTAAAATTCCTCCATGACAGTTCAGCACTCCAAAAGCAAGTAGCCCAGCTAGCTGGTTAGAGGGTGTATTGCTATTATGACCTAATCTCAGGAAGGTCATATGATAGCCTTACTCCTAATATTCAGTTGGTTACTAATGAGACAAGCTTGCAGAATTCCAGAGAGAAAGAACATAGGTTGCTCATCTTGATTGGTGAAGTTTCAAAGATACATTGTAGATAAACATGTGGGAGAAATAATCATAGCCAAAATGCAATCAGCCAAAGGAGCTGTCAAGCCAGAATATATTTTATATATGTAAACAAATAATTTTTCACTTAAAGTTATTTGAACATTTTATTAGTCTTCTCAAGCTGCCAGAGCACAATATCACAGACTGGATGGCTTAAATAACAGGAATTTATGTCTCAATTCTGAAGTCTACAAGTCCAAGATCAAGTTTCTACCAGGGCTAGGTTTCTGGTAAGGGATCTCTTCCTGGTTTGCAAACATCCACTTCTCACTATGTCCTCACATGGCCTTTCCTGGTTGTGAGGGGGAGAAAGAGACAAAACTCTCTAATGTGTCTCTTCTTATAAGGACACTAATCCTATCAGATCAGGGCTCCACCCTTAAGACCTCATTTAACCTTAATTAACTTCCTCAAAGATTCATCTCCAAATACAGTCCCACTTGGAGGTTAAGCGTTCAACATAAGAATTTTAGGGGACACAAACCTTCAGTCCATGGTTACCCCAAAATCATGTCCCTCTTGTATACAAAATGCATTCATTCCACCCACCCTAACAATCCTCAAAGTCTGATACTAACATCGATTCTGAAGTCCAAAGGGTAGTGTAAGTATCAGCTAAATCAGGTATGAGTAGAACTCAAGTATAATTCATCATGAGACAAAATTCCTCTCCAGCTGTGAACCTATGAAGCCAAACAAGTAAAATGCTTCCAGAACACAGTTACAGATAGGCAAAGGATAGAAATCCTATTCTCAAATGAGTTATGGGTACCTACAAGTCTAAAATCTAGCAAGGTAAATTCAATGGATTTTAACACCTCAAAATAATACCCTTTGGTTTGATTCCAAGGCTTCTAGACCCACTGGCATCAGATAGTTTTCTCAAATTCTGCCCTCAGGGAGTGGATGTCATTCCCTTGGGCTCTGCCAATGGAGAGTCCTGTCCCCCAGGGCTCTAGGAAGCTCCTCCCAAGACTCCATCTGGTGACAGCCTGTCCTGTTGAAAAACCAGTGTTAATCCAACACTTTGAAATCAGAGAGACACTCTCATCATTTCTGTATTACTTTCAGGATTCCTCTTCCCTTCTCTTGAAGAATAGCCCACATTAGCAAGAAAATAGCTATACTGTCCTGTCCTGTAGAATCTCAATCCACCAGCCTTTCTTCATTTCATCCCATCTTCCTTCCTTTCAATTCAAACTGGCCCTGTTTCTGATCATATAATCCCATTATCTCTTTATCATAGTCAAGCCAACCCCTTGATGTTTTATTCTGAACACACTTTCTTATTTTTAGCAATATGAATAGGTTGAGAATTTTCCATGTCTTTAAATTCTGGTTTCTTCTTGCCAACACTCACTCTCTTCATTATTACTAATGTTTCCTCTAAGAAGATTCAGGCATTTTTTTTTTCATTTCTTTTCTTTCTGAGCCATGGCCAGAGTCGCCTTAAACATGAATATTTCTACCAACAATCCTTTAGGACAATGTAGATTTTTCTACCCTATATCTCAAAACTCCTCCAGCCTCTACACATCACCCAATTACAAAGGTGCTTCCACATTTTGGGTATTTCTTACAGTAATATCTTTCTTCATGGTACCAAAATCTTTACTAGTCTTCTCAGGCTGCTGCAACAAAATGTCAGACTGGGTGGATTAAATAAGACTTTCTCATGGTTTTTCAGGCTGGAAATCCCAGGATCAAGGTGCCAGCAGAGTCAATGTCAATGAAAGGCTCTCTCCCTGGCTTGTAGGCAGCTGCACTCTTGCTGTGTGCTCACATGACCTCCTCTCTCTTCTCTCTCTCTCTCTCTCTCTCTCTCTCTCTCTCTGTGCGTGTGTGTGTGTGTGGTGGGAGAAGAATTCTCTGCTGTCTCTTCTTATAAAGGCATTAATTCTATCAGATCCAGGTCCTACCTTTATGACCTTATTTAACCTTAATTACTTTCTCAAAAACAACATCATCAAAAATAAGCATATCAGGGGTTGGGGTTCCACATATGAATTTTGAGGGGATACTAACATTCAGTCCATAACAAACTTTATCTAGATAGGTGATTTACTTGGTGTATATAATCTTTAATTTTCTTTATGGCAATATTATAAAGGACAATCTCAATGTTATACTACCATTATGTGCCTTGGCCTTAAAATAGGAACAGAGTTGATCATCTTCTTTGAAGCATAACAATTCTATGTGATGAAAGGGTGACCAGAAGGGATGCATTAGTAAAATTCCATGGTTTGCAAGGGAAAAAGAGACTCAATTGGCTCTTATGCCTAAGAAAGATGTTGAGTGGCTTATAGTACTGAAAGGAAAACATGCAGAACTCAGGATTTCCAGGACAATTATTATAGAGTCTCAGTCCTGCCAGTTTCTGTTTTCCCTGCTATCTCTCTTCTCTGTTTATCTCTCTCATTCTTGTAGTTTGGACTTGTTATCTATTTTAGACATAGGGCCTTCCACACGAGAATGGGAAGATAACCCACAATTAGCCCACATGGTAAGATGTAGCCTCTTTCTTCCAATGTGAACATATCAGCTCCGTTAGGGTCACATGACTACCTCTTGGACTTACTCTTGCTAGAGATGATGCTTCATACTTAGCCAGGACATCACATACTCATTCTTTGGCAAAGGGGTCAGAATCTGTTGTGTCTCCTAAGGACATTTCTAAAATGTAAATACAATTCACATGCTTGGACATGAAAATAAACAGTATCCTAAAGCCCTTAAGAAGTCAAAATGTTTCTAAAAAATTGCACATACTCTCATCCATTTTGTTTTCGACAGGAATCTTGTTGGGAGATATAGCTGACTATCTAAGCTGTAAGAGCAGAATAGTACTCCTGCTGCAGTTCTGGTAAACACAGAGATCACATAGGGATGGCTAGAACTCAGGGTCAAATAAAGCAGGTGGTTCACAAGCCCTTAACTCCAGTACCTCAAATCTTGTAGGGTCCCTTGTCCTTGGGAAAGTTGATTTTGGATGTAACTGCACACTTGTTTTCTAGGAGTACGTGTTACCCTGGCTCCAACTAACTTGTTGCTGGGCTGCTATAGAAGAACTCCCAGCATCATTCATTGGCAATGAGAGGATGTGGTACTGGGAAATTATGTCAGGGCTAAAATATGCATTTTGGAAGTCTAATGGAAGATAAAAATAATTTTCAAAATAGACTTCCAAAATGTTTTCATCTGTGGTAGATTATTTCCTCAGATGAACACATCAATTCCCCCTATCCATCATGATCTTTGCAGTGTGACTTTTCTATCTTTCTACCAAGAAGTGAGTTCTATTTCCCCTTTTCTTGATCCTGGGCTGGCCCTATGATTGGCACTGACCCCCCAAAAAAGGCAGAAGAGAGACAGTAGGGCTCTGGGTCTAGACAGAGAGACCATGGAGAGAGGGAAGCCCTGTAGAAGGAGAGAGGTCATATGGAGATGAACTGAGGGAGCCCAGCCAAGAACAGCCCCAAAGCACCAGGTATGTATATGGGACCATCTTACTTCTTCTAGGTCCAGTTGAGATTTGAAGCCAACACCTCATGGAGTAGAGATGAGCCATCTCCCCATTTCCAGCAGTCCTGCTCAAATCTGATCATCAGAAGCATCAGCAATCAAATAGTTATTATTTAAGGTCACTGAGTTCTAGAGTCAACAGGTCAACAGAAAACTCATCCACCTTTTTATTCCACTTGGAGATCTGAATCCCACAAGTTGAGAGGGCCTGACAAAATTTGAGCTGTTACAAGGATCAGAACATGGTTTGTGTCATTGTCATGGTATACAGAGCATTTCCATCAGCAGATGAAAACCAAATCTAAATGAATTGCTTGTCTGTAGGACAAGCCCATGTCATTCAAATCCTTCTAGTCTCTGAGGGGTCAATGAGCATCCCTAGCTTCCTGAGAGCTACCGTGTGCTGTTTTGGCAGTGTGGAGTCTTTTCAAGCCTTAGTGATTTTTCTTGCAGTTTGATAAGTGGCTATTGACAGAAAGATTTTTAAATATAAGATTTGATTTCCAACTAGGTATACCTCTGCAACAAAGTTTCCATTGGATATCCATGGGAGTATTAGGCAGTTTGATTCCGAATCCTAATCATTCCCCATATTAACACCCACATTTTGAAAGTCATCAGTTCCACCCATTGGTCTCCAAGGACCTAGGAGAACTTTTCAGCGGCTTAGGCATGTCTCCTCATTATCAGGTGAAAAATAAATCATTTGCCTAGATGCATTTTATGGTTGCCCAATATGCCAGCATAATAAAAGTTTGAATTAGGTAATGTTCCTTTTTATTATCAGAAATGAATTACCTCATGGGGCCAGCAGGTACACAAATGCAGTGTGCCCTTCTACTAAGTAGAATGCTTTTTTTGTAAATCAGCTTCTGACAAATTCAGAAGGCAAAAACAAAATCACTATATTCCAAGATTGCTTAGTATTAATATTATAGGTTTCACTGGGTTCATTGTTGCTCTTCATCTAGTAATAAAAAAATCATAATTACCATAGCAATCATGACAAACCATCAGGATAATATTTAATATGAAACATAAATTCTAAATCCTCAATGTTAACCGTGAGCCAAGAAAGGAAATTTTCTGTAGAGTGTGGTGAAATACTAATCATACTCGAGAAAATGTCCATATTTGCTCCCACCAGTCCCCAGAATGATGCTAAAACAGAACATTATGCTAACAAATGTATGTAATAACACCAGCATCCATGTTCACCATAAAAAAGACTATCATGGTTTGAGATCTGAGTGGTAGCATATTCCTGTGACTTTGAAAGCTCATGTTTCATTCTTAAAATTTGAACAGAATTTATCACATAATGAATAAATGCTTACTGTCTACAAAAGATGAGCTCTTGATTATCTCACCATTCAGAGTCCATGGAATAGGATCAGGAAAATTGTTCCAGTCTTTGTGTTCCTAAAGAGTGAACTGAATCTGTCAGTGCTCTTGAACAATATCTAGTATATAATAGGCACTCAGTAAATGCTTGCAATTGAATCAACACTTCTTGCTAACATGGAGCTAATAAAGTATGTGTCTTAATCCTTTTGCTGCTGCTGTAACAAAATACCAAAGACTGGGTAATTTATAAAGAATAGCTAAAGTGTGTGTCTTAGTCCATTTTCTGCCAGTTTAATAAAATACTTGAGACTGGGTAATTTGACAAGAATAGAAGTTATTGGAATCACACTTCTGGAACCTGGGAAGTCCAAGATCATGGTGTTGACATCTGTTCAGTATCTGGTGAAGACCTTCTTGCTATATCATAACATGGCACAGGGTATCATATGGCAAGACAAAAGAAACATGCTAGTTTTTGTCTCTCTTCCTATAGAGCCACTGATGCCATCTTAGGAAGCCCCAACCTTATAATCTCATCCAACTTAATTACCTCCCCCAAAGACCTGCCTCCAAATACCATCAACATATGAATTAGGAGATTAAGTTCCCAACACATGAACTTTAGCAGGACCCATTCAAACCCTAGCAGTATGGGAAGTTTTCCTAGAATAGAATCCATAAATTGAATCTGAAATGCTGGGCAGTTTAATCCAATTAAAGAAACAGCAGAAGGACATCCAAGCAGAAACAACAGGAAGGAGTCATGGATAATGGAAACAGAAAGCTGTGACTCTGAAGTTCTTGGGGCACTACCTCTGCAGCCGGTGGAAGGCAGAAATGAAGCCATTCAGGAAGGCACCAATCCATTCATGGAGGACTGTGGAGCTTGGATTTCTGTCTTTGCATTTCCCTCAAAGGAAAATATTGAGGGATTTTCAAACTTGTGTGTGTGTGTGTGTGTGTGTGTGGTGCTGGGGACTGAACCCAGGGCCTTGTGCATGCGAAGCAAGCACTCTACCAGCTGAACTATATCCCCAGCCCAATATTGAGGGATTTTAAGAAGGGTCTTGGCTGTATATCTAATTTAGAAAGATAATTCTAACTTTAGTATGGAAATGGACACAAAAGAGGTACATTCAGAACAAAGGAGATCACTTGGGGGATCCAGTTGTGGACATTCTGATGCCTTTTTCCGGCCTTTGCAGGTATACAACACAGGCTGGCACTGGCACTATTTCAGTCTCAAGAGCACATGAGACTCTCGCAGATCGAAGTAGCTTGGTTCCCCAGTTTTTGAGGCATATCAAGTGCTGGGTTCTGTGTTTTATGGGAGCATGTTATTTGGAAGCACGGTGGTCTCCTCCCCTCCCCCATTCCCTTCCCATTCCTCCTGACCATGGGCAGAGCCAGAAGGGTGGTTAGTGTGGGTGAAGACAATAAAGTGTCATGATCTCTCTACTGGTTTCAACATTTCTGAGGACAATCCTCCTTCGGGGCTCAGAGTTCTTCTGGTCTTGAGCCAGAATTGGGAGGACAAATCTTAAATGACTGCAGTTGCCAACAAATTGCATTCCACCAACTGGAAATTAAAAAAGACTATTCCCTGATGATAACCATTAGAAAAGGATCCAAAACCACAGGCATTCAGGTTCACAGACTTTCCCAGACCAAAGCACACCATGAACCCACTTGCGTGCCAGGCATTATTTTCAAGGTGCTTTCAAGAACACTGCGAGTTTTAGAAAAGAAAAGCTCCAACCCTGTACTATTTTGTAAACATCAGAAACCGCTTATCTAATGTGGACCCCTTCTCTGTGGGTCTGTGAAAATGATAAAATGTTTCAGAAGAAATATCCAAGAAATCAAAATTACTCAGAGTAGTTGAGAACCATGTCAGCACGGACTCACAGACCCTCCGAGTCCAGTTTGCTTGTTCTTTATGGCCAAGGAGCCTAATTGGTTTTCCAGCTCTATCAAAAGCTCAGACAAGGAAACACACTTGCATGGTAGCAAGAGGGATTAATTTGGACAGAGAAAAAAAAAATTTGCTGATAGGAAAGGTTATTAGGAACTGCACTGGATTATGAAGAGAAAAAAATTTGCAAATTTATTCTCAGTGAAAGTCAATTGAGCACCCACTATGTGATAAGCACTGCTCTGTGCTAAGAGGATTAATTGATGAACAAAACAAAGATCCCTGACCAAGTACAACTTACATTCCAGCATGGGGGGGCCTCAGGGAAACCAAATCAATGAGGCTTTCGTGCATCTGATCTTAGAGTGAGTGGGTACAGTGTGGGTATTGTGCAGTCGGGGTACAGGGTAGTGGGAGTACACTGCATTGTGGGTACAGTGCACTGAGGGTACAGTGCATTAAGACTGACAGGGGGGCTGCAAACAGACAAGGGCAGAATATGAAGAAGCTTGCCTTCCATGTTTCAGAATCTCTCTGCATCATGAAGAGAAAAGCAGTCATGGTGGGAAGTGGAGAGGAGGGTTGACCAGATGAGGTGTGTGCTAAAGGAATTCCACTGGCTTCTTGGAAAATGATAGAGCAAGGGGCCACATTTGGAATGATACAAGTGTGAAATGATGACACCCTAAGTGGAAAGCTATAAGAACGGGATATGTGGCCATTTGGCTGGGATCTGTGAGCAGTGAAGTTTCAAAGAGCAATCAGGCTTTGAATGGGGGTGACTGGAGCTCATGCACTGTGATGAAGAGGCACATGAGGAGAGAGGGCGTCAAGTCAAGTTCAGTGTCCATTCTGAGTGCCTGCTGAGATATTTGGGAAGCTGTGTCCCACACGTGGGTCTGTCTCCAAGAGAAATGATTTAGAGAGACTCGCTTTCAAGATTTTCAGGATGTGCTGTGTGTGACCCTGGGTCAGATGGCATAAGGTTCAGGAGAGCCCTGAATGGGGCTAATGAGATGACACAGCACCAGAAAACACCAGAACCCGCCTTCTTCTAGTGGAATGTGGAAAGGCCAATGAGATTCCAGATTGCTCAACGCCTGCTGTCTAGCTGAGCTAACTTTGTCCTGGGGCAGAACCTCATTTACTACTCAGAATCTCTTAGAAATGCAGTCTTCAAACCTCTCACCTCCAGAATGACTCAAAACTCCTGGGTTCTGATTTTTCTAATGACTGATTCACCAAGGACCTCGGAGAGTTTGAAGAGAGGGCTGATTTCAGCAGGGGCATCCTATCCACATCCCAGATAATCCACCCTGAAAATGATTGGATTGAGCCTTCTTGACACCCAAGCTTTCAAAACAGAAGCCTGGCTTTAGGGGCACGGTGGACAACAGAAGCACAATAAAGACTGTAAATTCTCCAACCCCCAATCCCCAGTGTTCAGGGTGATGTGATTTATAGCCAGGGCTTCCTGCTCTGTGGTCAGCAGAAGCAGCCACCACACGAAAGTGAGTTCTTCAAGTGACCCTGACCTTCTGGCCACTGCTGGACTCCCAGTTGTTTGTACTGCAGAAGGACAGCAGAGCAATGTCAGTCTCCACTGGTGTCTCCAAGGATTGTTAAGAAGCCTTCCTATGCCCCCTCCCCACCCCACCCCCCAGATGGCTCCACAACCTGTGGTTTTCATCCCCAGTTTCCCGCTGTCACAGTGAGAGACGGTCCCAGGCAGGTCGGGAATTCTATCCACAATCATAAACCCACTCATATTTTTCATGGGTTTCCCATAGGAACCTAGAGCATTTTATTTTCCTTTCAGACATATCCACCTAACAGAAGGTAGCCCAAAGCTTCCCAACCCATGAGACTATGACAAATGACTTCACAGTAACCAAGACATGCTGCCATTTGAAAAAACATGTAAGTCAAATGATAACAGATACCAAAAGAAGATATAAAAAATACAGATGAAGCACATTGGAGGCCATTTTATCCCCCTCCAATGTGATGCTCAGAGTCACAAGTGTAGATAAAATAGTTTAGGGGTCAGCAAACTTTCTACACAGGGGCAGAGGGTACTTTTACTTTTTGGCTTTGTGAGCCAGAAAGTCTCCATCAAAGCTATTCTACCCTGCCACTATAGGACAAAAACGATCATAGGCAATGTCTTAATATATGGGTGTGGCTGTATTCCTATAAAACTTTATTTACAAAAGTAGGTAGTAGGTCACATGTGGCTGGCAAGCAGTAATCGGCCAAGCAATGGTTTGTTGAGTACAAAGAGACAGATTGGAATAAAAACGGAAACAAAGCTTTCAGTGACGGTAAAATTTAAAGATGAGCAGGGTAGGAATGAAAGCTAGATTACAGTGGGTTAATGGGTCAGGAGCATATGTATATACACACACAAAATATGTGTGTGCATACACACATGTATAGATATGTGACTGCTGTACCTGTGCATACACATATTTATTTTTAAATATGTATATATATCATATCATAAATGTGTGTATTTCTATTTATAAATATATACACTTGCTTGTAGTTGGATATACTAAATAAGTTTCTTGTTGAAAAAACAATTCTAAATCGAATAATGCATCTCTGACCTGATCTGGGAGTAAGGAATCCTCAGAAGAACATGAAAACGGAGTGAAAGGAGAAGGCCTTTGTGTTTGCATCAACCATGAAAAGCACTGAGATCTCCCTTTGTCAGATGCATGGGGCCCAGCTCAAGCAAAGTGCAGGAGAAAATAGAAGCCCCCCTCTCCCACTGTGATAATTACATGCCAATCATCTTAGGTATTCCACCACTGAAAGGACTTGAACCTCAGTTTATCCTCACAGAATAGCTTTATCACAAAGAATTCAGCACAGCAAGGGCAGAAGGACGTGCATTGACAGGGGACAGGAGAACGCAGACCACTGTTGTTTTTCTGCCCAAGGCTGGGCCTCACAGGAGAGCTTTGTCTCTGGGTTTTT
This sequence comes from Marmota monax, assembly GCF_021218885.2. Classification (NCBI taxonomy): domain Eukaryota; kingdom Metazoa; phylum Chordata; class Mammalia; order Rodentia; family Sciuridae; genus Marmota; species Marmota monax. The sequence continues at coordinate 2,168,275 of NW_026692254.1, forward strand.
AACAAGTACTGGTGTGTGTGTGTGTGTGTGTGTGTGTGTGTGTGTGTGTGTCTATGAGTGTGTATACATATGTGCACATAGACACACATTCTCATAGACACACATTCTACCTACATGACCAGCCTTAAACATTGAAAGTCAACTCCCTCCCCAGCCTCCACCAGAACTAAGAATAAATCCTAAATCCAAATACTATTAGTTTAGCATTATTTAAAATGCTGACAGCTGCTACCTTCTGCTCTAAAACGACTCACTGGTCTGTGATTATAGAACACCGTTTATCTTTAGTGAACAGATTCCAAAGCCTTGGACAAGGGTCAGTCACTCAGGAGATGAACATGTGTCAGGACATCCCAGGGGAAGTGATCTCATGCTGCTCATCGCCTCCAGCAGAAACTCTCCAGGGTCAGAAATACCTGTAGTTCAAGAAACCTCAAGAGATAATTTGACTTAAGTGGTCTCAAGTTGGTAGTGCCCAAGATCCCAGGATAGAACTGATATAAATCTTTTATGGAAAAATTCAACTTCAACCATGGCCTCATAGAACTCTCACAGATAACAGATCAAGCTCCAGGAAAAAAAAAATGCGCAGTTCACAGACATATTGCCATTGGCAGGAGCAGCAGAGAGCAGAACAGAACCCTGAAGCCTTCAGATGTTCCACAGTGTAAAATAACCATTGTTCATGTTTAAAGAAATAAGAGAAATGTGAACATATGAAAAGGAATCAGGTGCTCTATGGAATGGTTTGAAAAGGAACCAAAGAAAACTTCTCAAAATGAGGAGTACAAGTTGAACATCTCTAATCAGAAAATCTAAAATTCAAAATACTTCAAACTCTGAAACATTTTGAGTAATGACACGAAGCCACAAATGTAAAATTCCACACCTGACCTCATGTGATAGCCACAGTTAAAACACATACTAAAAATATTGCATAAAATTACCTTCAGGCTATGTGTATAAGGTGTATATGAGATACAAATGAATTTTATGTTTCGATTTGGGTTTCCTACCCAAGATATTTCATAATTTGTATTAAAATATTCCAAAATCCAGGAAAACCCAAAACCACATCTGGTCTCAAGCATTTCAGATAAGGGACACTGTATAATTGAAAAAAAAATTAAATGAATTTTTAAAAAGGAATGACATACTTGAAAAAAAAGAGAATAAGTGAAGAAAATAGGGATTTTCCATTATTTAGTCAAAAGGTACAAAGGGATGGACCAGATGAAAGGAAGAGAGGTAAGGAGCCAACAGGAGACAGCCTAGATTCGGTCATTAGGTCAGCATGACCCAGTTGGCTACATAGTCTTTTTTAGTTTTTGGTTTTAATGAGAAATATGACTTTTTCTGTGAAACCTCTGGATATTTAAATGATGGAAACTAATTCAATTAAAACAGAACAGGTGTGCAAGCTTACCATTCAATTGATGACCTCAGCTTTACAGTACTGTTGACAATAAGGAAGAAGTCAAATTCTAGGAGGGGTAAGAGTAAGCCATGGTAAGAGGTCGTTTCAGGCCAGGCAGGATGGTGTTCAAAGCATGGAATGGGATGAGTCACAGGCATTTCAGGAAGCTGCTTTTCCCCTGATACGGAAGGAGAGAAGTACACAAAAGGTTGAGTAGATTGGCATTCCCATCCAGCTTGGGAACTTTCCTAAGATCCTGATATTCTGTGGACAAACTGCCGTTGGCCACTAGCTATGGACATTCAAGTCAAGGAGTTCCTGTAAAACCAACCCGAACCTCATGGCACAGCACTGAAGACATGCTTTGGAGGGAAGGCTAGACGTGAGAAAGCTCAGATAGAAACAGAATTTTTGGTGAAAACCTTGGAAACATACTTTCTCTTGCTGTGTGGCAAGTTGGCAGAAATTAAACGAATGGAATTTATCCTTAACTATTCACTAAAGGATTCATCGGTAGCAGGACAATGTAGTAAGTAAATGGCTTTAGCTTTTCTGATGCTGTTTAATGAAAGAAAACTATCTATAGTTTAAGAATCCAGGAACAAGAAGTTTCAAGATTACAAAGAAAAAAGGGGAAGAAGAGAATAGATAAAATACCACTCAGATATTTTGAAAGTTACTAAAAAGTGTTGAATGGATAAAGAAAATGTGGAATATTACTCAGCCATAAAAAGGAATGGTTTTATGACATTTACCAGAAAATGGATGGATCTGAAGACTTTAATGCCAAGCGAAATAAGCCAATCCCCCCAATCCAAAGATCAAATGTTCTCTCTGACATGTGGAGGCTAACACATGACAAAGTGTGGTGGGGGATGGGGGTAGAAATTCAGTAGAATAGACAAAGGGGAATGAAGGGAAGGGAGAAGAAATAGGAATAGGAAAGATAGTGGAATTAATCTGACATAAATTTCCTATGTACGTATATGAATACACCATAGTGAATCTCCATATCATACAAGACTGGGATCCTAATTAGAATAAGTTATACTCTATGTTTGTATAAATAAGTCAAATTATAGTCTATTGTTATGTGTAACTAAAAAGAACAAAAAAACAGATAAATAAAAGAAAGATACTAAAATGTGGCCAAGTTGATTCTGGGTCTCATGTAAAAAAGGAAAAAAAAAAAAGTGACATTGTTCACTGGGTCTTTAAGAACTTCCAGACAAGATGGTCTAACAGAGCAAACCTAATGGTCTGGATTCAAATCTGCCTCTGCTACTTGGGCAAGAGCCTCTTTTTGCAGACCCAGTGGTTTTGCTGCCTCCTGGATGGTGGCCAGCCATGAGCGTTCAACAAGGGTGATTGCTCCTTCAAGCCAAGACCTCCCTATTACTGGGTGTTCAATTTTGGTGCCCATCTCTGCAGCTGCTGACCTCTCTTTCCTGCTATTTCAAAGAACCAACACTCGGTATATAAAGGCTGTGTGCTGTGCAGTCTTAGGATGGGAGTGCATATTTGATCAAGTTCTATGTAAATTCCACCCACCAACAGAGTGAATATTTTCCTTTGCTTTGAAAATACACTTCACCTCTGTCTGTATTTGTGTTTCTACAAGCGGCAGAGCCTTCGTTTATTGTTTTCAATCACCGCTTTCTATTCAACCTTTCCCATCCTAAATTCCTTCTTGAAAAAGTAATGTTGCTCCCAACAGATATAGGCCTTTATCAAAAGGAAAAAAAAATTTTAAATCACTTTTTTAATTCCTCATGTCTATGTGTGAGATGCTTTCAAGAGCATTGCAAGCCAAAGTCCAATCTTTGTCATTTATCTTGAATATTGCGTTGGCTTTGGTTTTGAATCATATTTGACCTGCAAAATCATTAGGCAGCCTTCTCTAAAAGCCAAGTATATGGAAGTAGTATTTTTAACACATTTTAAAAGTGTGTAATATAGGAATCATTTCACTTTAATCTCTGTATCATATTAAATTTAAAAATATATAGATTGCCTTCTTTCTACTTCAGAAGCCTTGTTTCCTGATTGCCTGGAGGGAAACTTGTTGAGATTTTCTGTGCATAGGAAGCATGTAAGGATCATGTTTAAAAATGCAGGTTGGCATCAAGATTCTACTTTTTTTTTTTTTTTTTTTTTTGGTACCAGGGATTAAACTCAGGGGCAGTTGGCCACATCCCTAGCCCTATTTTGTATTTTATTTAGAGACAGGGTCTCACTGAGTTGCTTAGCGCCTCACTGATGCTGAGGCTGGCTTTGAACTAGCCATGCTCTGTCTCAGCCTCCAGAGCTGTTGGGATTACGGGGGTGCCCCACTGCACCCGGCTAAGATTCTGCATTTCTAACAAACTCCAAGGTGAGGCTGGTGCTGCTGGTCCAAGGACCATATTCTGAGGAACAAAGAGACCAGAGAAGTGGTTCTTATTCTTGGTTCCTCTGATGACTCCCAAAGGGAACTGCAAAAACCCAGTTGTCTAGGTCCACTTCAGAGATTCCAGTGTAACTGAGCTGGAGGGTGACCTGGCTATCAGAAGTATATATGCAGCTGGTACCAAAGTGTAGCTTAGGTAGCAAGGCAGTGGTCTAAGATACACATCCTGGATTATGAGATCCTGCAGAGAGGGGTCTATGGCTCTGACATCTCTTCCACCTGGAAGGCTTTACATAGAGACCATGGTGGAATAAGCTTTGTTAGCAACATGCTTAAAATAAATATGAGTCTAGGAGGTTAATTTACCAGTCTCCCTTTGGGACCAGCACATTTGAGTCGGTGGCTCCCACAGACACAAATGAGAGGTCCCATTTGTGTTTTTGATGTCTTATATCTCTGATCTAATTTAAACATCATACACAAACATTCTGGGAAGAAGAAGATACAGTCTTCTGCATTCTCCAGATAGGAGATCTAAGGCCAAGGTAGATTAAATATGGGGGTAAGGCTCTGTTTCTGGAAGGGAAAAAGTATTCTATCTCTATCATATGAAACAACATAAACACACTATATGCTTGGCAAAATCTTAACAATTTATGTTCCTGAAGACTTTGTGGGCAGCATGTGATTCTCAGAGAGCCCTAGAGTATTGTTCCCACCTTGGAAAACAGATACTGTTTGACTATCAAGGTTCTAACATATGTTGGAAGAAAATAAATACAATTTTTAAAAATGAAGTATGTTCTCCAGTTCCATCATGCTAAGGGAAATAAGCCAGACTCAGAAAATCAAGAGTCAAATGTTTTTCTCTCAAGTGTGGGATCTAGAGAGAAAAATTTAAAAAGAGAGATATCTCATGCAAATAGAAGGGAGAACAATAGAGAAGCAAAAGGAGATCCAGAGGAAGGCAAGAAGGAACAGAATAGTAAGGAACAAAATTGGCCAAATTATGTATGGTACATCCTTGATCGAATATACCACAATGAATTCCACTTTATGTATAATTATAATACACAATTAAAATAATAACAATAATGATAGACAGATTGGAGTCCAGTAGAGTAGGAAAGGGGATCAGAGGAGGGAAGAGCTGGGAAGGAGAGGAGAAGTACTGCAGAATGAGACTGGTCAAACTGTGCTATGTGCATGTACAAATAAGTCACAATGAATCACACTTTTATGGACAATTATAGTCTACTAATAAAAAACATTAACAAAAATAAAAGAAATGCAGAGTGGGCAACAGATTTGACTAAGGACACAGTAGAGAAAGAGCTGTTAGATGCAGTGCTTTCCTTGGGCAAAATAAGGCTTCTATTCCCCAGGCTTAGAATTGGTGACAGTGATACTCCTTTTCTGATTCACTTTTAGAAACCTATTTTAGATCTACAGTTACATTTTCCCACATAACAATGTATTGGCAACTTGTGAACTTTTATTATGCTGTTGAACTTCTATATGTGAAGTTATCATTCCCTCCACTTATTTCTATGCTGTCTATGACCTCTAGAAAATAATTCATGAGTACTGAATAATGAGATGACCTTGAAAACATCAAATGAACATCCCAGTGTCCAGATCATGCTGGGTAAGAAAGGATTGAGGATTTCCTGGTATAGCAAGCTTCCACTGCACACATTCTTATTCCACCACATTGATACATATGTTGATGAAATAAATCACTGTAAAAGGATCATTACAATGGGAAGTCCAGATCCAGAGCTCCTTGTAGGTCAATTTTAACCAATTGCCACCAGCATGTGAGTGCAGATTGGATTCACAATGTTGGGGTGACTGTCAGCTTGTACTCAAACTTCAGCAAATGCATTCCATGAATTTGGGAGACTCATAGGAAGGTTTTGATACATATTCAGATGTCCCAAAGGGCACTGTCATTGCTCTGCCAAATCCCACTCTTCTCTGACATTGAGCCACTAAGTACTACTGGTTTGCAATGTTGCACCAGGATACCTGCATGGAAGTAGGATCCCAGGATGATGGCCAAGAATTTCCTATTTCTGGGTGCATATTTGGCTCCCTGGAGTTTCCATGAATGTCTAGGACAGAAGTTGGGACCAGGCCAGCTACTTGTGCCCCAGTGTGATCCAGTATTTCACTCTCTTTGTCTAGAACCCAGGTACCATGGGGGTGCGGAATACAAACCAAATTTGAGTTCCAGTCACCATGTCTATTCACAGTGTCTACTCCACTTCCACATTATCTAAGATTCCTCTTAGACTCCTTGTTTATAATGAGTTTTCTTCCAAGAGAATCCAAACAAATAAATGTCAGCTGGGCTATCTCACTAGTCTATCAGTCACGACCAAACCTTATGGACACGCTCAATGGATACAACTGAGACCAAGGCCAAGATCAGTAAAAGCAGAAAAGTGTTCTGCCAGAGATCCAAAACGATAAATGGAAGAAAGACCATTAAGGCCTCTTTCTTTTTTTCAAGCCAGTGAGCACAAAATTTCTAGAACAAAAGGAATCTACCATCTTATTATAGATGTTTTGGGGATCACAATTAACTTGCCAAGTGGGAAAACCCAAATCAAATTATTATTCAAAAAAACAAACTGAAAATGAAGGCATTCCCAGATGCTTTTGACAAGGGGCAAATGGGCTACTAAATCAAACATTTCATAAATAAATTAGCAAAACGCATTATGTAACACTAACATTAATGACACACACCAGATTGCCAAGGTTCTTAATCAAATCTTTTCAATCTAAGCCTTTATATTGTGAAAGGGTCGCTTCTTACAGACAGCTCATAACACTAAGCAAGTCTCTCCAGTGACGTTCCTGCCATCACCAAATGTTTTCCTTCTGATCTGTCTCCAGGCCTGACATTTTTGCAAATTAAACTGGATTACATTATCCATGATGGCTTAAATTCAATTATCCAAATAACTAACCAGCCAATTCCATGACTAAATTATACACCTGCTGCCTGAACTTTTTGGGTTTGACAATGTACTGGTTTCATTTCTATTTTTAAAAAATGTAGAAGTAGATCTGGATTTCTCTTGGAAGAGAACCTAGGAATTTGTCTTTCCTTTTAAGAATTATTTTAGGGAGACAAGGTCAGATCCTCATTATAAGAGATTCAAACAAGTTAGAAATGGTCAGAGGCAAGAGACGAGTGTCCTTCTCTTTCCCATCCCTATTCTCCCAACATCCTTCCAGTCTGCTTTCTTGGCTGTTTACTTAGGTTTCCAATATTACATAACCTCAAACAAAGCCACAAAAACATCTTTCCCTTTGTGAACTTATCTAAGGAAGGCACATTCTATTTTTAAAAATACGGTTACATTGCCTTTCCCTATAAGACCTCATAGGCTTATATTCCAACAGGGTGCAAAGGTGCCATTCCCCTTCACACTCATCAAAATTTCATATCATACTTCATGTTATACATCTTTTAGCTTTTTTCATACGACAGATCAAACCTTCATTATATTGTATTTGATTTCCAGGGTTACCTGAGAGCATATATCTTTTCAGATTTATTAGACCCTCTATACATAGATTTTAAACTTGTTATAGGAAGTTAAAACTATTTTTTTAGGATATAAACAAAAAAATCATAAAATTAACAACTGCAAGCTTATGTGTTAGTAGAAAATTGAATAATGAATGAAGATGGTATCATTGATTTTACTACAAATAATGAACAAAGAATGCAAGACCTAAGAGAAATATGGTTTCAAGTTTATATTTGAATAAAAGAATAAGAATACAGAAGTAGGTCTTAGATTTGGAGGAAGCTCTGAAAGACAGAGAGTAAAGATGTGGAGAGAATGGAATGGTTGGGGCCTTTTGATCACCATATTAATTTTCTGTTGCTGCTATAACAGATTATCTCAAATTTAGCGGCTTACAGCAATGCAAAATTATTGTCTTATTGTTTGTAGGTCTAACCAGGCTAAAGTCAAGATGTCAGTAGTCTGAATTTCTATCTGTAGTCTCTAGAGGAAGCATTTTATTTTCCTGCTCAATTATTCTGTTGGGAGAGTTTAGTTCCCTGTGATAATAGGACTGAGTTTCCCATTTTCTTGCTGGCTGTAAATGAAGGGCTATTTCCAGCTCCTAGAAGCTGATGCATTCCTTGGTTCGTGGCCACCTTCCTACATCTCCAAAGTCAGCAATGACCAGTTGAGTTCATCTCATATCACCTCTCTCCGATCCACTCTTTTGCCTCCCTCCTCCTCCTCCTGTAAGCACACATGTGATTGGATTTTGCTCAACTGCATAGTCCATGCTGTTCTTTCTGTTTTAAGGTCAGCTGATTAACAACCATCCTTCCATTTGCAATCTTAATTTCCTTTTCCCATATAACATAACAGATTCACAGATTTTGGAGATTTGGGATAGATTGTGGGGAGGGGGAAGGCGGATTGTTCTGCCTACTATAATTGGCTTAATGAAATGTTCCTGGAAGCCTCCAAGCAATGATATAACACCATGAGATTTGTTGGCTTTTGTCCCTGACTGCTGAGTTAAAAGAAAAAAAAAACTTACCTCAAAGCTTATGGGGTACTTTGGAAGTCCCTCTGATTCAACAAGTTGCCATATGTAAACGATAGTCTCCCTTTCTGTTTCTCAAGACCCTCTTCCCTATCCTCCAGGTAGTGACGATCATCAGTTTTTTCACTGTGGTCTTCCAGTGTTCCAAAACCATTCCCTGCTTCAGGAGAAAGTAGAGAACATAGTACTCCCTCAGTCTGTGACATACTTCATCACCTGGGGCCCCAACAGCCCTCTTCTACTGCTAGGTCTCCCCATATCTGCTTCTTATGAGTTTTAGGAGTCTAGGGAGGAGCTAGGTACATAAGGATGCTCCTCTCTTCTCTCCTTTGGTGGATGAGGAAACTTGGAAAGATTGACACTGGACAGACCATAGCTCATCAGACATGTACAGATGAGTCTGATTCATATACATGCATGTACATACACTATACACACATATTATATGTGTATGAGTGTGTATATATATGCATATACATATATAAGAAACAGATACACACATGATGACTCGAATAATCTGATTTTCTTCTAAGGTGTTCAAAACCATATTTTTTTCCATTATTTATTCTGAATTGGTCTGCACTGGGTACATATGAAATAATAAAGTCTACACTGCAACATTTAGGTTCAAGAACAAAAGTCTCTTTCTCAAGTTCATCAGGACAACTGCAGCCATCTATGCTGGTATGCAATAGTCCCAGTCAGATAATTACCATCATCATGTCTTGTTCAAAGATCTTCTACTCTAAAGAGACAGCCTACACCACAGCAAGAAACACCTCGGCTGAGATGCTACCCTAGTTACCTTTCTAAAGAGGAGCAAGGAAAAACCCTTAGAAGTAACAAAGTACCCAGGGCTTCCTAATAAGCATCCTCCTCCTCCATATGGCATATGTTTCAATATGGCAGTACTGTTGGGACTTCCATTCTGGAGATGAGTCTCAAGGTTAAGGCATCTTGACCAGAAGCCTAACTTGACAGCTGTTCTGCCACATGTGCTGTGATAGAAAGCTAAATGAGAGAGGTCTTTAATCCAGCTCACCAAGGAAATGAAGTTAACTCAGACTTTGGGGGAAATTGAAGAACCACATGGTCCTTGATGGAGCTTCCAGGTTTACCTACTACTTTGTTTCTGGTTTACCCATAAACAAAGGAACACTCAACAAGAGGCAGTCACTTGTTGAAGGTTATGCAGCTGGTTCTCATCAAAGCTAGATCATGGGACTCCCAGTGACTCCCTCATCCTCCATAACATGCTGCTGTTTGTCACCCATGGGTTCCTATATTCATTAGAGATGTCACAAAGGAAATGTTAATTTGTTAAACTCTAGCAATCATTCATTAAGTATATGTGTATCAAAACATCACATAGTATATCTTAAATGTGTATAATTTTAAGAAGAAAAAAAAGATGGCACATGGAGTACAGTCTTTTAGAACCTCTTCTTCCCAAAACTCCATGGGAAGCAACAATAGGGAAATAAGATTATAAAATAATATACTCTTGAAAATAGATGGATTGGTGTTAATTAAATTTAGAAATCTGAATCCTTAGCCAAATATAATCTAAAATATGTCACAGAACGCCACAAAGGTTTAGGAATTGTTTACACCAAGTACCTTTGTAATGGTGAGTTCTTAGTGAAGCAAAGAAAAGAAAAAATAAGTTTGGTTTCAGGGTGATACTAGCTTCATAAAAGGAGTTTGGAAGGGTTCCCTTCTTTTCTGTTTCATGGAATAAATAATTTGAGGAGTATTGATGTAAGTTCTTCTTTGAAAATCTGGTAGAACTAGGCTGAGAATCCATCTGGTCCTGGGTTTTTTGTTGTTGTTGTTGTTGGTAGACTACTGATGTCATCTTCAATTTCATCCCTTGAAAGTGATCTGTTTAAATTTTCTATGTCCTCTTGATTTAATTTGGGTAGGTCATATGTCTCTAGAAATTTGTCAATATCTTCAAGATTTTCTGTTTTATCAGAGTATAGATTTTGAAACTAGCTTCTGATTATCGTCTGTATTTCAGTGGTATCTGTAGTGATATTTCCTTATTCATTACGAATTTTAGTAATTTGACTTTCTCTCTTTTTCTTTATTAGCATGACTAAGGGTTTATCAATTTTGTTTATTTTTTCAAAGAACCAAATTTTTGTTTCATTGATTTTTTTTTATTTGTTTCAATTTCATTAATTTGGGCTCTAATTTTAATTATTTCCTGTCTTCTACTTGCTTTTGGTGTTGATTTGTTCTTCTTTTTCTAGGACTTTGAGATGTAAAGTTAGATTACTTATTTGGTGATTTCCTATTCTTTCAATGTATGAAAATCAAGTTAAGAGGCAGTTAGAAGACAGATCTTACTTATTGGTACAGCAAAGCCAGTGGCCCTCCCTCACTGCAATGGGAGAATGGCAACTGGGAAGCGAGAGCTAAGGTTTACAGATGTTGCATAATAGATGTGATTGCAGAACTGGAAGAGAGTGTGATGAGACCAGGTGTCCAGTGACCATCATTAGTAGTATTAACAATTATTTACCTTAAATATTTGTCAGGTGCCAACTCCCAAAATAAGCATAAGATATAAACCATGAAGATCTACACCAAAGATGACACCAGAAAAATGCATAGATCATCCCTTTTTCTCCTGGTGATACCGAATTAATCAAAAAGCAATTACCCTGGTGTGCCTGAGTTAATCAAAGGAACTTTATAAGAAGGTGGAGCATCAAAGAGAGACTCCTACAGGGCTGAGAGAAACCAAGCAGCCAAGCTATGAACTATATATGGGGGCATGGGGCAAGGAACTGTAAAGTCTCTAGGTTCTGAGAGTGGTCCTCAGTTGGTATCTATCAAGAAGGGAACCTGGGAGCTGGGTGGTGGATTGGGATAGAGCACCTGGACTCAATACCTAGCAGAAGAAGGACAAGGAGAAGGCTTGTCACAAGGAAAGGCATTCTGCCACAAACCAGTGAACCTGGAAACAGACTCTGAGAATTGGTCCCAGTCAACACCTTGACTTCACCCCAATCAACCAGTCTGAGTTGGCTGATTTCTTTACTCAACTCAGATTTTCAAATCATGAGAACTGAGAAAAATGGATTGTTATTGTTTTAAGTCACTAAGTTTGTGCTGATCTGTTATAAGGCAGTGGAAAACCAATACTTATGAGAACTAGCAGTAGAAAAAAATAGCCAAAAAAAAGAATCAGGCAGATGGAGGGCACAGGGCAAGCCCATCGCTGCTGTAGCAAGAGAGCATTTTTCATCTTGTATTCTCCACATTTATCCCCCAGTTCTAATTAGAGAGAAAACTGCTACATGTTTGATTTTCCTCGCTCAAATGGAAATAGGCTTTGAACATTACTTCTCTCAGTGTGGGAGGGGAAGATACAGACCAGACTCTCATCCCATTGACTGACCCCTAGGTAGGGTTTGGTTCTATCAAAAGTGATCTTGCTGAAGGCAGGATGGTCTGTACAATATGATCCTAAAATAAGAGGGGACAGAAATATGAATCTGAATCAATATCCTAAGACAGGAAACTAAAGACAGAAAATCCTGGAGCCCTGACTACAGACTGGGCAAAAGCAAGGAACTAGAACTAGAGTCTGAAAGCAAAGGAGGCCCTGTACCATTTCTGAGAAGTGCCATGGCATAATGGGCACCTTGGTCACCACACGAATGGTGACTAGGTGAGGGCCATCCCAGATTGCTTAAGTACAGAGTCACTGTGGGACTCTGCCAAGCTCTGGCACACAGGTTTGGGAAATATACAAGGCAGGCCCTTATTAGTTCCATGGAACGCTTTCTAGAGGTCAACTTGGAATCTGCAGGTGGGAAGTAGGCCAAGACTTCACACACCATGGCTCGTATCAGTTGCGGGTAGGAAATGCCTCTCTGTCCCCAGAAGCCAATTAGTGTAGGTGGGCCTTACTAAAATACCCTGATGGAGGTCTCTGTGGATCTCCAAAGAGGTCTCCAAAGGAATCATCACAAAGACAATTCATAATCTTGGAAGTGTCTCTTGTGGTAAGAAAATCCATCCTTTAAAAACAATGAAATAGAAGATGGAAGGAACTTTACTGAGAACCCATCCTAACCCCCTCACCTAAGGAAAATTATGTTCAAAGAGGACATATGACTATGCAAGGACCCAATACCTACCTTAAACTGTAAGACGAAAGTTACAAAAATAAGAATAAGGTAGAGATCCAACTCCATGCTTTGCAGTGCTACAATCCCAAGCAAATCACTTCACATCTCTGAACTCAACTCTCCTCATCTGTAAAAATGAATATAATGAATACACCCATGATATCTCTATGAAAATTTGATAAAACCATCATGGAGTTGACCATATTACCTAAAGTGATGTACAGATTTAATGCAATCTCCATCAAAATGCCGATGACATTTTTCACAGAACTAGAAAAAATAAAAACAGTTTTAAATTTCATATGGAAGAATAGAAGACCCAGAACAGCTAAAGTAATTCACCATATCCAATTTTAAGTTATACTGTAGAGATATAATAACAAAAACAGCATGATACTGGCATAAAACAGGCACAAACTCCAAAAATGGAATAGAAGACTCAGAGACAAACTCACACAGATACAGTCATAGATTCTTGACAAAGATGTCAAAAAACATAGGTTGGAAAAAAGATGGACTTTTTATCAAATGGTGCTAGGGAAAATTGAATATTCATATATAGAAGAATAAAGCTAGATCCTATCTCTCACCCTGCACAAAAGTCAATTTTAAAAAATGGACCAAAGACCTAGTAATTAGACTAGGAACACTGCAACTGCAAAAAAAAAAAAAAAAAAAAAAAAAAAGGTCAACACTCCAACATATAGGGGCAAGGAATGACTTCCTTAATAGGACTCCTAATGCTCAATAAATACCAAGACTTTAAAAATGGGAGAATGTCATAAAATTAAAAAGTTTCTGTACCACAAAAGAAACAACTAAGAGCATGAAGAAAGAACCTACCAAAAGGGGGAACATATTTTCCGGTTACTCATTTAACAGAGGATCCAAATATATGATGAAATGAAAAAACTTAATGCCAAAAAAAAAAAAAGCCCCACAAATAACTCAATCAATAAATGGGAAATGATCTAAATAGATACTTCATGCAAATTACCAACAAATATAAGAAAATAAGTTCAACACCTTTAGCAATTAGGGAAATGCAAATTAAAACTTCACAGAGATCTCATCCAGTTAGAACAGCAATCAAGAATAAAATAATAATAAGTGCTACAGAGGATGTGGGGGGAAAAGAAAGAGTTTCACACTGTTGGTGGGATTATAAATTAGTAAACTGCCATGGAAATCAGTATGGAGGCTCCTCAAAAGACTAGGAATGGAACCACCATGTGACCCACTATACCTCTCTTCTGTATTTATAAAAAAAAATTAAAGTCAGCATACTACAGTGATACATGCATATCCATGTTTAAAGCAGTACAATTAATGGTAGCCTAGTTTAGAACCAATGGATGAATAGATAAAGAAAATGTGGTATATATACACAGTGGAGTTTTATTCTGTCATAAAGAACAAAATTATGTCATTTGCAGGAAAATGGATGGAGAACATTATGCCAAGCAAAATAAGCCAGACTCAGAAAGTCAAGGATATGTGTTTTCTCTCATATGTGAAAGCAAGAAAAAAAATGGGGGTTGGGGGATGCTAGCATGGAGTGAGCTCATGAAAATAGGTGACTTATAGAGAAGAGGAAAGGCACAAGGGAACAGAGTAGGGAAGATATGGGAGAATTAAATTGATTAACTTATGTGCATGTATAAATAGGTCACAATGAATCCCATTATTATGTATAATTATGAGGCACCAACAACTTTCTTAAAAAGACAATAATCATGGAGAAATCAGGGCATCATTCTGATAGAGAATGTTTCTATATGTTTTTTTGTGGTCTTAGAACCAGCTGTTCTTTCCTTTCTATTTTTTGGACCTATTCCCTAGAATCACCTTGGAAGAAGCTAACAATACTGATTTCTTTTTCTTTCTTTCTTTTTTTTAATCTGCCATCCTAAATCCTCATCCTCTCCTGGCCCAGAATAAAACATGGCTAGTTTTCCCAGTGTCCCACAATAGCCTCTGGGCCTTGTAAGAAAACTCGTAGCCCAATCTACAGAGTAGATGCAGGAAACATCAAAGCCCAAAGTCCCAACTCTGAAGACAGTGAAAGACAGGCTGTTTTGAAAGGATTGGTTTGCTAGATTGCAGGATGCTTCAAGCATGCTAAACAGGAACCCAACAGCAACAATGAGAACAAGACTCAGGGCAACAAAAGTGCAACCACTAAACCTTCATGATTTCGGAGCTCAGGACACACAAGTTTATCACTATGGCACTTTTTATGTCCATGGATTTATAATGAACCTAGCTGTTTGCAAATCAGTACTATTCATGGCCATCGCTTAGCACATAGTGCTGGCGTTTTCAAAGCTGTTATCAAAACTATTTTACCATAAAAACTAAAAGAACCTTTAATAAGTAAAGGAATCTAGTCTAAATGCCCCAGTACCACTGCCATTTTCAATAGACTAAAAATGGCTCATAGCTGTCAGCTAATGTGCTCTTATTATGGCACCACGGTGAGGTCACTTGGGCTATTTTTTTATTTTTTTTTTTCGGGACAGAACTCAATACAGAAATTCCAGTGATTTATTTAGCTCAAGTGTATTGAAATCTTAACTGGCTTCTATCCCCTATCTGCCAGTCCAGAGTAATTTTTGCAATATTTCATCTTGGATCCCAGTTTGCTCGCGCTCTCTCTCTCTCTCTCTCTCTCTCCCCACCTTCTCTCTCTCTCTCTCTCTCTCTCTCTCTCTCTCTCTCTCTCTCTCTCTCCACCTTCCCTCTCTCTCTCTCTCTCTCTCTCTCTCTCCACCTTCTCTCTCTCTCTCTCTCTCTCTCTCTCTCTCTCTCACACACACACACACACACACACACACATACATACATATATACACTATTGAAAATAAAAGGAACTCCCGAGGAGCCAACTTAGGTATTAATATTACTGTTACATAAAATGGTAGTATGGATAACAATCATATTACATAATTGTAATACTTTCTATCGTATTTATATTTTATAGAAAATCACCTGTTTTCTATCCTCTGGTAATCACTCTCACCACCTACTGGCACTTTAAGGACCCACTCCTCAGCTTGGAGTCTCCCAGACAACAGCCCTGAGATGAGGATTTACACAAGAATGATTTATGGGAAAAACACTGAAAAGGATGGGAAAGAGACCTTGATGGGAAGGCAACCGATTAAAAGGCCTTTCAAACAAAAGGTGTTTCAATGAACAGGTTACTGAACTGGGCAGCAGGGGCTCAATCCCTCTGGGGAACTCTGGGAGACTGCATAGAATACGCCTCCAAAGGGTGACAGAGCTGAGGTATTTATCTGCCAACTTCTTTTTGTCATGGGTTCATGGCTGCTCCATGTAAAGTCCTGTGTACTCTGGCGTGCTCCCCACAAAGACTATCACCAGCAAACGCTCTCAGGTACTGGCAACAGTCACAGCGATAGGGCAAGCAATATGGACAGGCACTGACAACATGTGTCATGCTATATATATAAATCTCATCATCTCCAGACTCTCCCAAGTGGCCCTTCTACC
This sequence comes from Marmota monax, assembly GCF_021218885.2. Lineage (NCBI taxonomy): Eukaryota > Metazoa > Chordata > Mammalia > Rodentia > Sciuridae > Marmota > Marmota monax. The sequence continues at coordinate 2,184,338 of NW_026692254.1, forward strand.
ATTCATCTCCTTCCTAACAGTCCGACCATTCAGCACCTGGAAGATCTCACTGGTTGGCCTCTCTGTAACCTGCCCTTGGGCACCGTCCTTAACAGGGCCAATGCTGCCAAACAGAAGAGGGTCCAAGGCAGAGAGACTGTCAATGAGAGGCGGGGTGGGGGGGGGGATTTGAGAATATTTGCACATATATAAGGACAAGCCTTAGAGATGGGACCCATGTTTAAAAATGAAATTCATTTCTGTTTCTCTAACAGGGTCCCTTTCATGGAAGGGTCCACTCATGTATTGAATGTAAACCTTGCAGCTCAACCACTGGAGGCTTATTTTTAAAACTGACTTTTCTTTTCTTTATTCTTCTTCCTCACCCCCTCCTAACTGCAGGGAAAACAAGATTAGCATTCTCCCTGTCCTAAAGCTGAGTGATCTGTTCTTCTGCTTACTGTCCACCTGAACATTCCCAGAAAGGAGAAAACAGCTCTCTGAAGGGTACCGTTAAACATTAATTACATCTACTGATAATATCTAATAGCCCCAGTACCCCCTTTTTAAAAACCCCTCTGTTCACTCTAGCAGTTAGAATGGCAACCTCCATGACCTGAGTCTGTTGCGTTTCTCCTTTGCTAGCAAAGTCATAAAACTGTTTTCTTTTTGTGAAAGCCTTGTCCTTGTTATTGGCATGGGGACAAAGACCAAGCTTTCCGTATTATTTCCTTATACATATAGTCTGAAGATAATTGTATACAATAGTTTTTATAATTTTGTTTTATGATGAGCAACTCTCCACTTGAGGCACCTTATTGGTATTCTAAAAGTTGGAGGTTTTAGAGCCCTTTGTATTTTGATTTTCAAATTGAGGATGTTCAGCTTTTGCATTCAGTGGTTAATACTGTGGATACTCATGATCCACAGCTTGAAACTGGAGCCCAGATCTCCTATTTTCCACCCCAAAGTTATTTCAACAGTGGGTCATGATATTTTCCATGAGCCAAATCTATTAGCCAGATTCTGAAAGGAGTCCCCCCAAAAGCAGCTCCAAAATGTTTCAAGTTAATACTAGACCTTGTACAACCACCACTCCAAGCCCAGCAGGAGAGGCTGGGTGCTCAGAGAGCCAAACCATGCAGCACAAAATAGGTGGTTGTTTTCAAGAGGAGCCTGTCAACATTCTGGGAGGGATCTGCAAGGGCTATGTTCCAGCTTGGCACCCAAAAAGCAATGGCAGAGACACACAGCTTCATTATAATTCCACAGACCACCAGCCAGGGAAGGAGAGCCATGTGGAATTGATTGAACACAATCAAGGCCCAGAAGATTTTAATTTAAAAACAATTCGATTATAAAAAGAAAAGAAAACGAGATTTGGAGGGGAAAAAATGGTGGAGTGTGCATGGGAGCAAAAATGCTTGCATACGTATGACTAAGAAGAGAGACAATGTGAGAGAGAAAAGCATAGACAGAAATGGAAGGACAGAGAACCAAGTGGAAGAGAGAATGAAAGAACAAATATAAGGGGTGGGGAAGAAGGAGTGAGATAAATTTTCAGTTGAGATTTTTAGTTCTAAACAATAGAAAATAAGTGGGGTTCATTCAGATGGAAAATGACCTATTGTCAGAATGATTCAGATAATAAAAAAACAACAATAAACAAACCTTAGGAGAATACAGGAATGAGGCGCTCAGCCCCCCAGGTCTAGGCAGCAGGAACAAGTGGGCCATCTCTTCAGATGTCTGCACTCAGGACCCACCATTTTCTCTGATTACCCCACCAAAGATTAAATTCTTAGGAGAAAGATGCTCATCTATTTTGATTCTGTGACCTACCTCTGGTTGAGGGTTTAGGAGAAAGGATATTGACATTCTTACTTAGATGCCACAGAAGGAGGGTAGGGATATTAAGTCAAAGAGATTCCAGGCAGGAAAAATGCATTGCTGTTCACCATCAAAAGGGAACCCCAAAGAGAAAAAGGAAGGGGAATTCAAAGGGGGTTAAGAGAGGATCAGTTACAAACCTGGGGAAAACTTGGGAATGGGAAGAACAATAGGTGAATGAAGAGGAAAAAAAATGAGTAGAAGGTATGAAAATTACATATGGAAGAGAAGCTACATAAAAGAAGGAAGAAAACCAGCTTCTTAGAGGAAGTGAGGAGTCAGATAGGAGGAAGGCAAGGGGAGAAAAGTTGCATAGGATGGAGATTGTATGGCAGGGAATCACTTGGGGCTCACCCATAAACCCATCATTTCCCATACCTGAGAAGTAGATGGCAAGCAGAAGGGGTCCCAGGCCATCATGAGAGATTTGACGTACTCCAGTTGACAAGGACATCCACTAAGTGACTTGGTTCCTGTGATTGCTCTGGTTCCTCCTCTGCATAACAAAACCACCCAAAACGTAGAAGCTTGAAACAATTTATTATCACTTCTTATGGTTCTTTGGTTTGACTGGATTCAGCTGAGCCCAGGTTTGATCGGGACTGCATTCATCTGAAGGCTCAACTGGGCTGATATGTTCAAGATGACTCATTCACACGCTGGCAGATGATGCTGCAGGTCAGGTGGAAATGTCAACTGAAATATAACCATGTGGCCTTGGGGTCTCACAGCACGGCAGTTGGGTTCTGAAAGGCAGTAATCCCAGAATGAGCATCTCAGGGGCAGCGAGAGGATATTATCAGACAAGTTAAGGTAAGCCTGGAATAGGCATCACATATGCCATATGCTATTGGTCCAAGTAATCATGGACCATACCAGGTTCAAGAAGTGAAAAATAGATTCTTCCTCTTGCTGAGACTTTGGAAAAGTTACACTGCATAAGAGTAGAGTAGGTCAGATGACTCTATAGAAAACATAATCTGCCACAGATATCCAGCCTCTTGACTATGAAAAATGATTTCTTTGTCTCTGAACTGTTTTAAGCCTCTCTGAATTGTTTGCTGCCAATTAAATATGAATTGTGAACTTTCCATCCCATGTGACCTTCCAGAATGTCATCATTTCACCTGCAGTTTGGTCAGAGAAAATGCTATCTTTTGCTAGACTCTGTGACATCCTTGTTGAAAGTAGGGTCCAGTTGAGAGCACACCCAATCTGTAGAGAGCCCACATAAGACAGATGTTTGCAGTATCATCCTCTTTTCATTATTCATTCATTCATCCCATCAATATTCTAGTTCCAGGCACCATGGAAAGTGTTCAGGATGCACACATAAAAGGCATAGTCTCTTGTGCTCAAGGGTCGGGCGCCATGAGAGAGATTCATTCATATCTTATAGGAGACCTAGGGAATTGAGTTTAAATTCAACAAATAGGCTTAAAATTGCATATTTTCAAAATCACTCTTAAAAAAATCCCTTAGGAAGTCATCATTTTGTATACTATCTTGCAAAAAAAACCCAACACAGATGTTTTTCATTCATTGTGGGAAAATGATTGTTGTTTTATTTTCCTAAGCACCAAATAAAACAGCTTCTTTGCATGTATGAGGCGCTTTTCTCCTTCCCTTTCTCACTGCTCTCACCCTCTGGACTGAAATGACCTGCTAGTTGGTCCCCCTGCTTCCAGCCTTGCCAGCCTACAGCCAGAGCAATTCTGATTAAGCTGAAGTCAGGTCACTAGATCACTTTGCTCCTCTGTTGGAATTGAAATAATATCCAAATGCTTTTCCATGGCCTTACATGATGTGACTCCCATCTATCTCTGCAGCATAATTTCTCACCACGTTCCCTTTCACTCCTGATACTCCACAGACTGCTTCCTTCTCCGTGCCAAACTCATTAAGGCTTAAGATTTTTAAGTTCTCTGCTACTTCTGCCTGGCTCTTCTTTTTTCCCCCAATTAGTCCCATTAATCCTTTCACTTCATTTGATTCACTGTTTAAAAAGAATTTGGCAGGAAAACTCTTGCCTGAACACAGTATATAAAAGAGCATCCTCTCTCATCTTCTGTCCTCCTTATCTTACTTTATGCTTCTTCATAACATTTTTTTTTCTAACTGAAATTGAGCATCTGACTCCTTCACTGGAATGTAGCCTCTATGAACGCTGGGTTTTCATCGGCTCTGTATTTTGGTGTAATCCCAACTCCTAGTATAGTTATTGGCACATCTTATTCAATGAATGTGTGTTGAGTTAATGATAGGATGGATGGATGGATGGATGAAATGGGTAGATAGATGGGATGAATGGATAAAAAATGAACATGTACAGGAAGCTGTAGTGTGCCACTCAGATCACTTTCTCAGGAAAGAGGCACCCAGTTCTCTAGCTATAAGAAGTATTAACTTCTAGCTGTCCCTCTGCAGTAATTGCTGTTTACTTAGGAGAGCTACTTTGCCCAAGGTTAGAGCCTCTTGCCAGTAGCAGCTTCCTTCTGTGGACTGGTTTACTTGGAGGTGCACAAGTGCATAGGCCTGCTCCCCCGCCCGACTCAATCTGGTATAATCTTCAAACCTCAGTGCCTCACAGCACAGTTTAATTTCTTGTTATAAAATTCTTCTCTCTTATCTTCTGTAGATGTAGTTCCCAAGATCATTCCCCAGTAAATCTCCTAACTAAAAATTTTTATCCCAGGGTCTATTTTCAGAAGACCTGATCTAAGATGATGCAGTATATTGTATTCACATGAACTTTAGGGTTCTCATACCATAAGAAGCACATAGGAGTTGAGAAAAACTAAGATGTTTGCAGATTAGCATTTTCCATGTCACTTTCATCCTAACATACCTTCTCACAAGCAGAAATTTTGGCCACATCACATGAACTCTTGCCCCTCTTTCTCCTAAAATCTCCCCACGTCTCCCTTGATTTCTCTCTCCACACAGTTTGTAGAGTACAGCTTGATTATATTAAATGCAGATGACAATATAGTCCAACTGTGCCCACTTTGACCAGGAAAGGTATCTAACCAAAGGTAAATGGACAAGCTTATTGTAGAGTCCAGAAAAAAAAAAAAAAAAAAAAACTTCTCCCCAAGAGGAACATGTTAGACTCTGATTACTTGAACTTGGAACTGCTAATGGCAGAAAGGTCAGAAGGAACTGAAAAGATGCTCCAAGAGAAGCCAAGAGGCATTGAGTGAGACAAAGTCATGAAAAAGCTGAAGCATTAGAAAGCAGAAATACATGACAAGGAAAAAAGTTCCAAAATAGAGCAATAATATAAAGTAGAGTATAAGAAGAACTCAACTTTTAGAAGAGGAAGAACAAAGAAATAAAGAAGAAGAAGAAGAGGAGGAGGAGAAGGAGGAGGAGGAGGAAGAGAAGGAGGAAGAGGAGGAACAGCAGCAAAAAGAGTATAAATATTTAATTACATGATAGATAAGTTGCAGGAATCTAAAGTAGAGCGTGTTAACCATAGCTAGTAATGCACATTTGTTCACTTGAAATTTATAAGAGAACAGACTTTAAGTGTTCACACACAAACAAAAGGTAACTATGAGTGGCAATAGGTGTGTTAATTTGACTGGTAATCAGTAAACATATATATGCATATATTCAATCATTACATTGTCTGAGAAAAATCAAGAAATTTCATGTAATATTGTTTGTAGTAAACAATTACAAGAACTTATCAAGTGGTCCATCAGTAGGGAACCAGTTTTGGTTACATCCATATTACAGGGTGCTAGGAAGTCAATAATAAATCTGCCCTATATGTTCTAACATGAGCTATTTTAAAATAAAATAAATGACTGAATAATATTTAAAATAAAATTTTAGTTCCTATTAAAAAATAAAGAAGAAGCAGCAAAAATAGGAGACTCAAATTAACAGGGTATTAGAGAGAATGTACAATGCTAGGGAGTTGGTTGCATAAATCATTTAAAAATAAGTCTAGTCAAAGTGGCTAAACCACTTTGATTCAAAAACAGGTCTATTCTATTCTCATATCCCTAATCAGTCTGATACTTACACCTGTTTTGTTATGGCTGAGGTCTGCTCTGCAATCCTATGTCCTTACCATCCATCAGAACAAGACAGGGAGTCAAGTGGAGGGCCCAAGCTGAAGTCAGTGTCACAGTTTTACTCTTGGTTCCAAGTTGAAAGTCCCTGACTGATCCCTGGAGTACTCCCATAGTCCAGCTCTCAAGAGAGTTTGCTCCCTGCCAAACTCCTGTTCTGAGAGAAGGACTGCTGATCAGGCAGATCCTGAGGAAATCAAATGATTGAAAAGAAGAGTCATCTTGTCATCTGCTCTGCTAGGCCATATGGATAAACAGAAACCATCTCGCAGCAACTTTCCTCTTTCCCATAGACCATCCAAACATCCATTTACCTAATCGTGCTTCCTTTATGCACACATACATATATATTTTACTACTGTGCCATCTGTGTTATCACAGTTATGGTCCTGCCAGCATTTCCATAAAAATGACAGTAAATCTTTCTTTTCTGAGGTTCATAAATAGACTATAAAAACTGGGTTTGAGCTGAAACGTATTCCCAACCATTTCTAGCCAAGACACTAATAGGTTTTGTTAACAAATTAAGCAAATATCAATTTACTTGGCAAGCTAAAACTACAAAAGTTTATGAATTCCAAAGGCAAATATGCATTCATAAAGCATAAAAATAAACTAAATCCCAGCATAACTAAGACTATAGACTTACCCTTAATGTTAATAAGTCTGCAAGCCATTTATTTGATTGATTTAAAATGTTAAAAAAAATCAGGCTAGTACTGTATAATCTGCACATTTTTACTAATTGCATTTGCTAGAGATATTTTTATAATAAGCTATAGAAATGGACAATGGCTACCTTAGGCCATATGGAAACCCATCAGAAGGATTTGCAGAATCTCACAGTATTGCTGGGAAGGGAGGAGAGGATGCTCAAGAACATGGATGGGAAACAGGATTAGGGCTGTGGCTCAGTGGTAGAACGCTTGCCTAGCAGGTGAGAGGCCCTGGGTTTGATCCTCAGCACCACATCGAAATAAATAAATAGAATAAAGGTATTGTGTCTAACTACAACTAAAAAAAAAATAATAAATTAAAAAAATGTATGAGAAGCAGATCCAAATAGTCTTTGTAACATAAGAGCTAACTTGTCTGGGGTGAAGGCATTCTAACCCTTTCACCTTCTGCATAATTACAGTCTGGATTCAAAAATCCCAGGAAAGGCTGTGGCCCCACAGTCAAGCCTTAGTCACACAGCTGAACCTTGTTTGTACAATGCTCCTGGAGTTGCCACAGTAGTAAGCATCTCTAGCTGCGGAGTTTATCACTGCCAAGAAAGAAACAGAGACAGAGACAGAAAGAAGGGAGGAGGGAGAGAGACAAACAGAAAGACAAAGGCAGAATGGGCAGCATGAGAAAGAAAAGAGAGAGAGAGAGAGAGAGAGAGAGAGGGAGAGGGAGAGGGAGAGGGAGGAAGAAAAAACCACATGAACATTCAATACTGGAGAATCGGTTGAATAAGCTACCCTACAAATACACAATGAAATATTACACAATCATTAGAAGCTATTATTGGGCAAATATTTAATAGCTGGTGTTGAGTAACAAAGCAGGTTACCAAACAATGCAACCAATGTAAGCACATTTTAATAGTAAATAAGTAAACTAATTAATTAATAAATAAGCATGGATGCCTAGGGAAAAAAATCCATGATGGGATTTCAAGTTATTTTTAGCTTCTTGTTTTAGCTAATCCTTGTGATTTAAGTTTTTAAAAATAGATGTATCTTGCTTTTGAAAAGATGATTTTAAAATGAGTATACTTTACAGGTTTTAGAACCCTAGTCGGAACCATTGCAGGAAATGTAACAAAGTTGTAGAAGTTGGAGGTACAGAGTAGAATAAAGACTGGAACTCAGAGACTCAGTCTGAAAGTCCTGGCTGTCTTCTTTAATACCATGGGTGTTCTTGTTACCTAAGAAGGGTGGAGTCATCTGGATGTTACTTTTGACAAAGGGGGTAAACACTGGGGCACCCAGCATTCGTCTTATAAATCAGGCCAGCTTCCTTGCTTGCTATAGCTGTGACAGCTGCCTTTGAAGCCGGTTGAGCTTAGGCTTTTTCTCCTCTTTTGCAGGAGAGGGTAATTAAAGTGCTATTGGATATTCTGAGTATTGTATTGGAATTGCTGAATGTTATCTTTCACATGCCATTTTGAAGTCATCTCTGTGTCTGAAAGGTCACTACCGCTGGCTAAATAGCATTGATTTCCAGGCATTTACAGATGTACATGACAGCTTCTGAAAGGGGCTTTCATGGATTGAAGAACCGAGGCATTGGTAAATATCTCCTCTGAACAATGTGGGCAGAAATCATTATGAAATAAAATAAGCCTGGAGGCGCGTTTCACTAGCAGATCTGAAATGGAGACACGCTTTCCAGAGATGAAGGCTGTGGCTGCAATATCCTCAAAGCCCACCCACTCGGGCCACAGCTTAGAGGCTGACATATGGATGACCCGACACCAAGATTGCCATGAGAAATAAGCTCCTGCTTGCAGCTCCTCCCTCCATGTATCCAAGGGACTGGCTTCATAATAGACAAGTAAATTAGGCTTAGGGATCTGCAGGGGTGGGACAGAGGCTCAGGGTAGATAGATGCTGCTTTTTGCTGTGAATTCAGAAAGCAGTCAGATTTAATTTCAATGCTTTTAACTTGAGACACTTCAGTTACAGCCTAACATCATTTCAGAAAATCAGGTAAGCCACGAGTCCTAGCATCCAAGATGGTGGTATAAAGCCCACAGTGGTCTGTCTCATGGTGCCCCATGTATCTTTTTTTCAGGGATCAACCCTCATACACCACAGTCATACATTTGTTGAAAGCTTTGGCTAAGGATGACATAATGGATATTGCCCCCATTGAAAGGGCCACACTGAAGGACCAAGCAAGTCAGTCGGCTAATTCTCCAAACTAAATGCCAAAATGCATCAGATGAAATCTGTACTCCAGTGGATGTGACTCCTGCCGACCAACAGTATGGATTTCTCTTGTTTTGCTTTATTCTTAAGTGTTTGGGTTAGGGCAAAAATTGCAGAATTTTTCCTCGTGCAATGTCAAGTCTTTGATAGGGACAAAAGGAACCTTGGCTTTAGTGTCAGACCCGGATTCCAACACCAGCTTCTCATTTCCAGCCACATCCCCTCAAAAATGTCACTCAAACTAGTGTTTCTCAAAGTATTTTCCAAGTGCCCCCTTGAGGTTCTCTGAGAACCTTTAGGAGCTATGTGGAGTCAAAACTATTTTCATAATCATGCTGATATTATCTTTTTCACTCTCATTTTCTCCTGAGTATGAAGTGAGGATACAGGACAAATGATGCTGCTATCATTCTGATGACTCACAGGATGTGTGTTGATGAATTCTTGTATTTTAAAATTTTTCTGTTTTAGGAAAGAAGAGACCAGAATTTTGAGTGAAATAAGACTCAGAGAGAAAAGTGTCATATGTTTTTTCTCATATGCAGAAGCTAGAAGGAAAAATCAAAACAAACAAACAAGAAAGGGATTCCGCGAAATTGGAAAGGAGACTAGCAGGGAAGAGAAAAGGGAGCATGAGGAGCAAGGAGGAGATGGAGAGGTATTGAGGAGTGACATTCATCATGATTTTATATGTGCAAATACACCATTCTGTAGAATTAATACATACCAATAAAATATAGTTGAGGATAAATTCTGCTCTTCTATATATAGCATAGTAGGGTTACTATAGTAAAAAAAATAACCATACTCTTTAAAATAATGAAAAACATTTTGAACAAAAAATAAACAAGATATTCTGCCTTAATTTTTAACATGATCAATATTGGTAGAAGTAATCCACAAAAAACAAAAGCTCTTTTGGATCCTTAGTAAGTTTTAAGAGTGTTTTTGAGAACCACTGATCTAAGTTCTGTGCCTCTGTTTCCCAAGGTCATTAAGAGCCTATTGTGAGTATTAAATTAGAGAACGTACATGGCATTGGGAACAGTATACCAAAATCCATCCTTCCCTACTCAGATATGGCCTTTGTACCAAGTTGATCTGAGCACTCAACTTGACCCTTAAGGGAATGAGTACAATGTCCACTTAGAAACACCCACTGTCCCCTTGATAATACCTGGCCTTTTGCAGTCTCGGATTTAGTGCTCTGGGGACTTTTTCTTCATTACAATTTCCTGCCTCAACCTCCTACCCCTGGCTTCTCTGAGAGCCATTTCTGTAAGTAGTGAGGGCACTATACTTTATTATTCAAGTGTTAACTATCTAACAGTCACCATTAGACCACATTCCTATGGGAAGGAGGCAGGGTATTTTCTGAAATGAGTAGTCATTTCTGGCATCAACCATTCCAAGACGTGGAGAGGTCTTAGACAGCAACCAGGTCTTGCAGAGGAATGCCTCGGTGTCTCTCTGCATCTCACACCCATGGGCCAGGAGAGTTAGCAGTAGGCATATCTTTGATGGCTCCTAGAAGTGGGACAAAGATGGATCCTGGCACTTGGAGAGAAACGAGGAGTCTGGCAGAAAGGACCTTCAGTTGGCAGTTTTGTGCACTCCTATTAATCCCCAATCCCTCCATATTAAGTTTTCAGGGACTCATTGGTTCTTAAGAAAAATACAACCTGCTACTTGCCCCATCCTGTCATATTTGCAATCCTGACACATCCATTTCCTCTACAAGAGGTCCACTTTGTCATTCTGCACCAGGAAAAAAATTGAACAAGTCTGGAACCAGAACCCCACCCCCCCAGACATTACTCATTTCCAAATACACCATTCTGTATAATTAATATATAGCAATAAAAAATAGTTAAGAATAAATCCTGGTCTTCTGGATATAGCATAGTAGGGTTACTATGGAGGCAATGGAGTGGAGTCAGAGAGAAACTTTGGTCTCCATAGGTATTTCTTAAGCAAGAAGAGCAGGATATGTGATTGAGTCGGGAGGTTGGGACAGGGAACTGCTGGAGATAACCAGGGATTCTGCCTTGGAATACTCCTCTATTGAGAGGCCATTCATTGAGACAAGAGTAATGGAAAGGGAGATAGATAGGAAGGGAGGAGGGGGTGCTGTTAGAAATTCAGGTCTGCAGCTCCGGCTAGAGGAGTGTTAAGGTTACAAGATGGCAGCTGGATTGCACAGGGACTGGGATATCTGGGGAGAGATTTCTGAACCAAGGACATCAGAGCTTACAGCTGGAACAATGAAGCCAGCAGAAAAGCAGCATCTGTTTGGTAATATTTTCCAGAGTCTCTGTTGTTGATCCTCATTGTCAATTCTTTTCCTGACTGCATATCTGATGCTCTGACTTGATTTCCCTTTTGGCCTTCAAAGACACCTCCCACCAAAGCTTAAATCTCTCCTTCTGCTCTCTGAGCCATACTTTCAGTGTTGCCCTCCCTGAGTCCACCAGGGAACATTTAACACATCCAAGGCAGATACCCAGTGGCTGTTCTTGCCCCTTTGTTCAGCACACATCCTTTTTTTTTTTTTTTTTTTTTTTGCAAACTCCCAAGCCCAGCCCAGGAATCCTTTATTCTTCCTTTACTACATAGCTGTATTAGAAACTGAGGGAGCGGTGAGACCACACAGGGAGAGCATACAAACCAGAGGAGGCAAGGATCCCAGGAGAATGAAGACAATAAAGAAGCCATTAGCGAATGTGAAAAACCCTTCTTCTAGCATGTGCTTTTCCAAGTCCTGTTTTCAAGAGAATTATCTTAAACCGCTAAAGTAGAAAACTGTGTTGTTTTGGTAAATTTACATCAGAGTAGTTCTTTCACCCTCAAAGTGAATCAATTCAATGCAGCAAATGTTATTACATTCAAAAGTCAAACATAACAACAGAAACAACAATAACAATAATATCTGCAGCCTGCAAAGAGGTTTGTGTCTCTCTAACAATTATTTGTGCAGATGATTTCATATTCTAAAAATATAGATAGTCCCTTGTAATTCACTATTGACTAAAATTTGTTGCTTAGCCAGTATTTTCTAGGGAGATGAGAAATGATACTAATTGAGGTCAATAGTTTGTTTAGTTCAGATCACTTGCTAGTTTTTGCTAAATGATGAGTCAATCAAGATATATAGCAAAGTTTCTTTTTTTGCGTGGTATTGAAGAGTCAGAGTTCTGATTTATCCGTCAACTCTGACCTAAGTGACAATTTGTAAATTCCCTATGATGCTCCTTGTCAAGAATCTACTTGCAATGGATGGAGTTAAGTTATACTAGTCAGAATTGGCTAGATGATGCTTCAGTGACAAATAATCCTCAGACTTCAGTGGTTTGAACACAAAGATAGATATACAATGCACATGTGTTGCTTGTTGATGGAGGGGTTTGCTCCACATGTATTCAGAGACACAAAGTAGTACCAATAGCAGGAGTTACATATATGACATTCTATTCACATTGTAGTAACCCACGATTTACACAACTTGGTTTAAATTCAATAGGGAATTGAAAATAGAAAAGTATTTATGAGTGAGTGTAATATTGAACAAAATAGACATATTCTAAGCTTATCAGCAAAATATACTACATGAAGACAAAAGCAAGGACAGTAATAAAATAAAATGACTCCAGAACACACCTTGAAATTTTGAATTATATGTTAGAAATACGATATTAGGTGGGGGGAGACCACATAGTAATTCACATCTTATTTTACCAATGAGATTCAATGTGACTTGAATGTGATTTGCCCACAATCATATAAGCAGTAGCCTTCTCAGTTCTCATCTTGTAGTCTTTGAAGTAAAAGCCTACAATGGCTGAATTTTAAAACCACAACAATTATAAAGGCATACTCTACATGAAATTATTTTTCATGAAAAATTACCAATTACTTCTCCATTCTCTTTGTAAGGGGCTAGTTGCCACTTTTTCCAATGGGAACAAAATCAAATCACCACTCAGAGACTCCATGTGCTCCACTGTAAACCTGAACAATCTAAATAGATAAGCAGCTCCCTATGGCATTCTCTGTGAGCTTGTCCTTCAAGCAAAGCCTCAGGGTAAAGCCTGAACTTATGCTTGGATAAGATATTTGAAGTCAAGTAGAAAGGTTGGCAAATATTAAAGAGACTTAAGAGAGCCCTATTCACCCTGGAGTTTGCAATAACCATGTGTTCTTAATACTCCACAGAGGAAATGGGAAGAGATGGGAAATTAATTGCAGACCAAAATATCTTGACCATAAACTCTGCATAATTAATTTCCCTTCTGAGGCTGCTTAATAATCAAAAATAGAAATGTCAAGCTGGTGTACATGTCTTTGTCACAAGACCAATAACTCATGGAATCAAAGATATCACTAAGAATCACAAAGAAGCAACAACAATATAATAATATAAATCATGAGAAGAAATAACAGCTCTGTTATGAGATCTGAATGGTCATGGTCGCTCTTTTAATAATACTTTGATTAAAAAATCAAACTTTTCTGAGTACAGTAATAAACAGCCAATGAGGGATCACCCATTGTCTTCAATGAGGATAAATGTGAGTAATCTAGTTGAGAAACAGCCCTATAAACTCTCAGGGAGTCAGAGGCAAATTAGCAAACTATGACATCTTAGAATGACGTCTTAATCCCTCAGCACACTCAAAATTATGATCTCCCCTCTTTCCTTAACTTAGAATGTCATGATTTGCTAATTGGGAAATCATGCTCCAAATGCAATTCTGCTCCAAAATGGTCCCACTGAAGGGCCTTCTTCTAGACCATCTGTTTGATGGGCACTTTGACATAGGCCCTCTGATGGAGCAGCTCATAGGAACTCAACCTCTGAAAGTTAGCAGGCTTTCCTTTGAATGAAGCTGAAATGTGTCCCTTTAAAAATTCTTCTATCATTTGTTCTTAACTTTGTCCCCTAAGAAAAAGCCTTCCTCTTCTTTTACTATTCTTTTAAGTATTTTAAAGTGGTTTTTACATTTACACTCAAATTTTTATAATACATAAAGTGAGAGCCGTAAGAACCTTATGCATGTTTCAAGTGTAGTACTTGGGTAGCCAGACCATGGCTCTGTGGTTTACTGTCTACAGAGAGTTTGTCCTAGGAGATCGCACATGCTGTCAGATGTTAGAAGTTGACGCTCTACTTGGATGAGTGTGTTTCCTGGAAAAGACATTTGAGAAAGAGAAGAAGCAAATTTGGGGAAGCTGAGACGTTAAGGGTGCAGCTATTGTAGAAGAACTTTAATCTTCTGGATGTTATGAGTAGAAATTTGCCTGCTATAATAAAGATCAATGAGCTTACTGCCATGTTGTTTGTTTTGCTAGTTTTTTGGGGGTGGGGGTTGTGTTTGAGGAAATGAGAACACTGACCACAACAGGGAACTACACATATTATTTCTTGTTTAGATTTTATTTAATAATCATTTAATGTGAAGTCTAAGTAGACCTGAAATGAAGTATGAAAGTATGAAACCCAAGCAACTTTAGCAAACAAGCACCCAAAGATTATAGGATAAAAGAAAAGATTGCTTTCCTCACCTGAAGAGGAGATTGGAGATTAAAACAAAACACAAAATCAAATCTATAAGAGTTATCTGAATTGGCAATTGATCTTCCTGCTGTCTTGCCAAACCTAGACATAAAGCGTTCCATAGACTGTATTATTCATATCAAAGATCATATGCTTGCCATCCAACAAATCAATCTGCACAGGATAGATGAAAAACCAAACATCATTTGTGTTGGTCCCACCATTTATCATGAGTAAGATCCAATAACTCATATAATTCAGCAAGAATCAGTAAATTTCTTTCATGAATGGACTTGCCACCAGGACCATTATGACAAATGAAGTCTCCACCCTAGCACATAAATACAGAATAATTCTGTGAAACCATGAAACTTAGAATCAAATCCTTTCACTGAGGTACAAAAAGCAGTGACATTTTCTGCTATCTTTTGGAATTTGGACTGGAAACAGCTTGAAGGAGATATATTGTGGGTAGTGTGGGGGTCTCTATCAATGTTAATGTGTTGAATTATGCAAGGGGGTTAACCAAGTCAGGGAGCAAAAATAAAGTGGATGGGAAAGACTGGGTGCTCTGAGTGATGGCACCTACAAAATGGGAACCCACGCTTATTTAAAAGAGCAAATTTGAAAGTGCATACATGGAAAACTCTACAAGTACGTTAGTGCATTTCAGGCACATCCCTCACAGGAGTGAAGAATGAATATTATAATTGTACTTAAAAATATACTAGAGTAGAATTAGAAGTTGAAAGTATAGAATATCTTACACTAGGCATGTTTTACAGAATGCCTTTTCTAAATAGCAGCTGCTAATCTAAGTTTTGTTCAATTTGCAAGCAGGTAAATTAAGGTGTGAAAATATTAACCACCCTACTTAATCCCTCAGCACACTCAAAATTATGATCTCCCTTCTTTCCTTAAACATCTTCTAAACATGACTAGGGCCCATGGAAACCATGTTATCCAATCCTCATATCATTCTGACCCCAAGAGCTATATCTGTCTGGGGACACTTATTTTTTTGGCTTTTCTCATGGAACATACACAAGGAAATTCAGAATTAAACTCTCCACACACCTATATAACTTTTGATTCTGACTGAATCCCTCCCTGGAACATTCACTTCCACAAACAGGTGGTCTCTAAGCCTGAATATTGTCTTCATCGGGTTATTCTCCCTTTCTTGTCAGGGTGCTATGTGCCTCAAGTAAGCTGAGCCATAAAATTCATTTTCACTGAGATTGAATTCCATTGAACACCCTTTCTAATGAGTATAAACCATACTTTCATGTTTACTTGCATATCTAGTAATTTGTTATTGTATTCTTAATATCATGAATATTTTGTTGTAACAACACTGGATTCTGTCATGTTTCTCCAAAGAATTTTGTATTTATTGTAATTTTAATGTGTTTGTTTTATTTTAGTAGGCACTTAACTTGTCCATATTCAAACTCTAAACTCTTTTCTTTCTGAAGTGGGTGTCAGTCCAAACCTCAGATTAGTTCTTTTAATTAATGAAGATGGGATACCTGGATTCTCTCCCAGGCATCCAAGCTTGTGTGGTCAGCAAGAAAACTGGGATGAGTGTATATAAAGAATTTGGGTCTTCCTCTTTCTAGTTCCCATCTTGTCAGGACTCTTTTTTCTCTTTGAAGTGGCTAGAGTAGTCATGAACTTTGTCTTCTAGTTCTTCAAATTAGTAAAACTATAGGTTTTCATCAGTTTTTAGCCCACCCACACAGTGCTTCATGTGTAGAAAGAACCTCTCCTCAGGCTAAAAGTGGTATATATGGAACATTCACTCAATGCTGACCTCCTAATCCTTTCTTTCAAGTGTAGCACCCAATCCAGTTTTTGCCTGCATTACTGTGCCTTTAGTATGTATGTATATATTTATAATTCATGTTATATTACTCATGTTTTTATTCTTCATTTACATTTAGCTTCAAGGCAACCCAGATTTGAATCTCCACAAGTTATGCTAGTTGTGTGACTTTGAGACAGTTTTCTAAATTATAAAATGAATATAATGATTCCTATCCCATAAAATTATTATGAGTAATAAAAGTGAATATACCAGTCATACAATAAAAGTTTTTCTCCCTACTCAGCCATAAATGAGCATATATTGATTGCCAAATATTGATTATTGAATCTATCAGGATATGAGCGAATATTGAACACAACTGATCATATATTGACTATTGAATCTATCAGAATCACATGAGGGGATTTTTGTTTGTTTTGCTTTTTAATGAAGCATTGCAAGATCTACAGAAGAAATTCCAAAGTCAGGAATGGAACATGTATTTTTGTGGTATTTTTATGATTTTTCCTCTGGAATATTTCTTAAGACTGCACAATTATTTTTGTTAATCAAATTGATTAACAATGATGCACTTTTCTTTGTTCTGCTGAACATATTCAAGAATTTCCTGAACAACATTTATAGTCTATGAGTAAGTAATTTGCTATAGAAGTTCTTGTGTCTACTTAAGGATGAAAAATTAGAACAGTATCATAAAACTATCTATAATAGTAATAAACCTATAGGACTGAAATGCAACACCGAGAAATATTGTCAGAAATAATTTGGAGTTTGGAGAATACAAACAAAGCTTGTTAACAGGAGACCAAACTAATGTACAATGGATTATAGGAACCAAATTATAAATAGGTCCATAATTTCTTACTTTCTTTTGCTTGGAAGACTTTTCATATTATGTTCATAACCCCTAATGAATTGCAGTCATGAGCTGTGTACAATACAATGGAGTAATTTTAGAGTTGCTTGGTAGCTGCTGGTCATGAGGGATATATATAAAGAAGTGCCTGTACCAATAGGAATATTTACTGGAACTGGTTTCTCTCTTAGTCTAGTTGCTTTGAAAGTTCCATTAGTACTATAGAGAATGGCCACCAATAAGTGAATTGCCAGTGCCTTCAAAGTAAATTAGTGTTCCCTGTGCATTTAATTAAAGTGGACCTCATTTTATCATCCTCAAGGGGAAAATAATATAACAAAAAAAAAGTCCTTATGTGTAGACATTGACTCAAATATGTCTCCCACTTGGGTCCTTAGAGTGATCCAGTTGGCTGCAGAGTTCAGAATTTCTGGAATAGCATATAAATTCAGTGTTTTTTTTTCTCTCTATGGAATGGACATGTCAGCTCTGAGTGGGAATTCATATCCCTGATATGATATAGGACTCACACTTCCTTATAAAGTCCAGCTTGCAAAGCCATCTTGTTAAATTGTAAAAAAATATTCATGTGCACCTCAAGCTGATAAACTTGAAAAGGGAGAAGTCCAATCAGGATGTTATCCTAGCTCATCGATGGGCTCAAGTCATTAAACACATCCTCATCAGAAAATACCATCATGAGACTTGTTAGTTCCATAAACATCAAGAGCAATTATTTCATACATGGGCTGAATTACTGCTCTGGTCTGCAGCTGGGCTGACATGGTATACCGCTGATCTCACAATAGCAAGTATTTCAGTCCTGAGGCATTTTATGACCTGACCATGTACTTCCTGCCTGATTCTTTTCACAAGGAGCATAACAAATGACCACAGAACTCTGTACCTCAGAGGATTGCAACTATCACTACCCATTACCCCACCTGGGAAACAATATTAAAACTGCATGCTTGGACCTCACTCTCAGAAATTCTAATTTAGTCTGGAGTGGAGCCCAGGTATAATATTATTTAAAAGCACCCAAGGTAATTCTGCCATCAAGGTAGAGAGTCAAGGCAGAGAACCCTTGTTCTCTTCAATTCTTCTTTCTCTGTCTGGGGTTGGCAAAAATGAGCCTTCGTATGTTTCAAGAAGTTCTTTTTTTTTTCCTTGCCTTTTTGGGTTAATTCCTATAAAGACTATTTTTATTTAAATATAAGAGAATATCCATCACTCACATATGATTCCATCTCTTTGACTTTCAGAATGTCAGTGGACAGTGTGTGGACACAGAAATCCAAGGGGCAGAATACTTTAGAGGGGTGTCCAGGCTTACATCACATCTTCTGCTCAAATCTTTGAGCTGTGCAGATAAGTCAAGATAAATGACAGGGAAAGGGGAAGGTAATGGTGTCTGCAGAATAACAGGCATGGGAGGAGGAAATACAGTTATTAAGAATGATCAAGGGAAATATCTCTGGTTATAGAGTTAAACACAGGCTATGGACATTGGGTACCATATCCACTATAGGGACCAAGAAAATAATGGGCCATCTTTAATTTGTTGTTCTTTAATTGTTACAGAGTCATCAATGTCCAGAGGATTTTCTTTCTCCCCTCCCCTCAAGATACCATGATACTAAGTCTGAATTTCTCTTCATCATTTGCTTATATTCCATACCTATACATAATCTTTACCCCCAAAGATTTGGATTGGATTTCACAGAAGCTCCCTCGGTGATAGTCAAAAATCATGTAATGGGGCTGGGGTTGTAGCTCAGTGGTAGAGTGCTTACTTAGCACATGGGAGGCACTGGATTTGCACAGCACATAAAAACAAATGAATAAAATAAAGGTATTGTGCCTATCTACAACTAATATATTATATATATATATATATATATATATATATATATATATATATATATATATTTAAATCAGGTAATGCCTTATCCCTGTTGACACTTAAGAAAGCACAATAGCAACAAAAATGAGACTCACCTCAAAACCCTGGTAATACTGAGCATCAAATTTACTTCTGACTCTAAGTTTATCAGAAATACAGGTTACAGCCAAGTGGTGTTTCTTCAAAGAGGTCTAAAACTGTCCACAGCCTCACAAAATGTCTGTTCTCGCCTTCATGAGGATTGTTCTAGTTCAGGTTTCCCATATGAGGTTAAAGAACTACATATTGCACATCACCTGGAACATGAAGCCATTTCAGCCATGGAGCATCCCCTGTTTATACCTGTCCCTTTTTATATCTTACCTGTGAGGGCACCTGACACAGCACAAAGATAATGCAAGTGCAACTCAATGTGAATCACTGATCTTACTTAATTCAAATTTTAGTTCTAATTCAAAGTTACTAAGCAATAGCAAGACACACCAATGAACAGCATATAAATTACATGGTTCATGCTACATGTTCTATTGAGTCATGTCCCATGAATCCATGAAGTTCAGATTTATTTACAATAAGCAACTGACTCAGTCTAGGTATATCCTATTAAAAGGAGCTCATAAAAAGGATGCTCCTTTGTCTTTCAGCTAGTATATACTGTTTGTGTATTTTCCAGGAAGTTTGGTTATTAGTGATCTGCAAGGGAATTTGTTTGTTTCATCTCTTTCTTTTCTAGGTGTCCCAAGTAAAGGCCAAAACTAGAGAGCAGACTTGCTGCTCACCCTTCTCTTTCAAGTGTTATGGTTCAGAAAATGATCTCCCAAAATATGTTGCTTTGGGAGTCAAACTGAGAGTATCTAGGGGACCAGCAAATTCAGGAAGGGGCTTTCTCTAAAGCTCCCTTATTGACTTAAATCCTGATCTACCAAAAACCACAATTGCCTTCCATCTTCTTACTGAAATTTCTTTAACCAAAGAAGATTAAATTTATCATGGAGCAAAAAACTCAAGTCAAACACCACTCATGGAGTCCAGAGGAACTTTGTCCCAGGCCACTGTCTGTTCTTCAGACTCAATCATCTCCCCCAGATTTAATTTATTACCCCTCTAAAAGTGCCCACTGCCCCCACTTCCCTCTATCCAATGAGGAGGGTATTTAAGCTTCAACCATCTGGCCCTTCATTGACTCACATTTTGTGTGGCTCCCATACTTATGCACACATTGATAAATTTGGGTGCCTCATCTCCTGTTGCTCTGTTGTCATTTTATTTTATTAGACTTAATTGTTGAGGTTTCAGAGGAAGTTTAAGCTTCCCTGTATCAGCACTGATAAAAATTTTTTAAAATGTTTTATGTCTGATGCCATCTTAGAGGAATCAGGGCAAGATTCTCAAGTATAGCAGGAGAAATTGAAACTCAAAAACAAACAAAAAATGAAGTGACCACTCTAGAACTTTCAAACAACTTAGAATAAAGAAACATGAGAAATTCAGCTCTTGGTTCCTAATATTCTGATTTACACATTCCCTCTGGGTTGTGATTCTTTCTCAAAATAAGATGTGGACTACCCCTGATATATAGGTAGATATAGATATAGATAGATATATAGATATAGATAGATATATAGATATATATTTATATATTGATATGTATATATAACATATTATAATATTGCATATTTTCTATCTTATACATATACATATGTACATTTATATATATATATATATATATATATATACCTTTATATCTATGAAGAAATTATTTCCGAAGTGCTACTTTAAATGGTCAGCACTGGATAATGTACTACATGTTATGTTAACTACTAAGAGCAATAGGTTCTAGAGTCCTGAGCTGTGTGGATAATAGAGGGGCAGAGATATTTTTCCAGTCATCGCTTTCAGGGAGAAGGCACAGTTCTGAAGGTTGTAAATAATAATTATTTCTTTATGAAAACATGATGTTCCATCATTCAGGATGTGTAACTTCATCTTGCCATGTTCATCTTTGAATCCCTGCTTCCTGGCATAATGTGCCCTACACATAGTAGGTTGGGCTAAATCATTTTTATTTGGAAATCCATAACAAACCTTTGAAGGAGGCAGTTCAGAAATAGTTATCTTTACATTGCAAATGAAGGAAGTAATACTTATGGAAATTAAATGGCATTTCCAAGTTTCACAGCTGGTAAGTATCTAAATCAGAGCTTATGCCCAGATCTCAATGAACTCAGAAAGATTTTCTTTCCCTGCATCTGGGGCATGTGAATACTATGGCCATGACTTCTTGTCTCTTTTCACAGTTCCAAGGTCAGGAATTTTACTCAATAATCTCTTCATTGTTTATGTAACCTTTGCCTCTAATAATCCCCAGCTCAATTCTTGTTATTTGAGATGCAGACACTGAAAATGTTTTGGAACCTTGTAGTCAATGAGGTTGCAAGATGAGAAATGAAGACTGGGTGCTTAAAACAAAGGTTCCTGCCACTGCACAGCTGTGTGCCTGGAACCAGTCCCTTACCCTGCCAAGCCTCTTTCCTCAACTATGAAGGAAAGGGACAGAATAGTTTGTCATTATGTCCCCTTTGAGTTCTAAAAGTCTCTAACGACTCCCCTATTGCTATTTTATTCCTAAAATATTCACCTATTTGAGAGAGTATTTCTCAAAACATGGAACTTATATTTTCTATCTTCATAAAGAGACAGTTTCAATTTACTAACTGGAAGCTCCCCTGATGAATGCAAAGTCATCATCTTCAACCACTTTCTGAATTAATCCAGAGTAGAGGGATAAACCTCATCTTAACTCAGAAAATGACTAACTCGGTGTTGAATCCCTTCTGTGTCTTTCAGATGCATCTTCTTTAATCCAGAAATGCATGGAACCAGAAGACACATTTAATACAACTTTCAATTCAGGGTAAGACACGGTCACTCGGGGCTCCCATTAACAAAAGAAAACCTCTTTAAAGTCTACAGAGGAGAGCAAGGAACTGTCAAAGTATCATGAAAGAAAGAGGAAAACAGAGGGACAAGAATGAGATACAGGGCAAGGGGAAGGAAAAGCAAAGGAATAAAAAGGAAAAGGGAAAAGAAAGAGAAATTAAGTTCGTGAAGTGCCTAACCTATGCCGAACAAGTTATCCATGTGGTTGCATTAGTTTCTCACAACATCCCTGTGTAACAGGTTCCATGCCCATTGGGCAGTTGAAGAAAATAAAGCTTGTGGTGAGCTGTGTGGGAAATGGAGGGGTAGACAGATATTTGGGGTGGGGGACGGGTACCAGGGATTGAACTGGGGGGAACTTGACCACTGAGCCACATCCCCAGCCCTGTTTTGTATTTTATTTAGGGACAGGGTCTCACTGAGTGCTTAGCGCTTTGCTTTTGCTGAGGCTGGCCTTGAACTTGAGATCCTCCTGTCTCAGCCTCCCAAGCTGCTGGGATCACATGTGTGTGCCACTGTGCCCGGCTACACAGATATTTTTTTTTATTTATTTTTAAAATAAATAACAGCAGAAGGTATTACAATTATTGTTACCCATATAGAGCATAATTTTTCATATCTCTGGTTGTATATAAAGTATGTTCACACCAATTCTTGTCTTCATACATGTACTTTGGATAATGATGTCCATCACATTCCACCATCATTGCTAACCCCCTACCCTCTCCCTTTTTCCCTCCCACCCCTCTGCCCTATCTACAGTTCGTCTATTCCTCCCATGCTCCCCCTCCCTACCCCACTATGAGTGAGTCACCTTATATCAGAGAAAACATTCAGCATTTTTGGGGGGAGTGTTGGCTAACTTTACTTAGCATTATCTTCTCCAACGCCACCCATTTACCTGCAAATGCCATGATTTTATTCTCTTTTATGGCTACATAGATATTTTTTCAGGCACTGCTTCCAGGAAGAAGGGGCAAATTAGAGATACAGCAACACAAGAAATTTAGCCCTTGCTTCTTGATATTCTTCTTTATGCTTTCTCAAGAATAGTCAGATAACAGCAACAGTCAGATAACCCATGTCAATCAAGGAGGGGAGGGGAAGTTGAGGCAGCAATAAAGGGATGACATTGTGGTGAACTAAAGAGGGCTTCCTGCCCTGATGAGAAAAACTTCCAACACTGTTAC
Source organism: Marmota monax (assembly GCF_021218885.2). Lineage (NCBI taxonomy): Eukaryota > Metazoa > Chordata > Mammalia > Rodentia > Sciuridae > Marmota > Marmota monax. Next base: position 2,207,490 of record NW_026692254.1, read on the forward strand.
CAGCTAAATCAGAGATGTCTGCTGGCCAAAGCCAGCCACAGACTGCCAGTTTTTGACCTCTGGTAAATGAAGGCTGGTATATAGAGGAACTGCACTTCAAATGTGTGCTTTGGCCACGATGTGCTGCATTTTTCATCGGCAGAGGCCAGGATCAATGTTGTCAAGGTTTATTTTATTTCTGTCCCTGTTCCTAGCCACCCAGTGGAATCAGCATTTCCAGATCCTGCAAGTACTCCATCATGAACTTGCCCAGGCACTAGGTAAGTGATGGGGATGATGGAAACACAACTACTATTTTTTTCAGGACCTTTAAGCACTGGATCGAGCATAGCTAGGATAAGATATCCAGAAGCCTTTGAGGGATCCTTGTTCTACCCACTTGCTTTTATCAGCTTTTTTGCCACTGTGACCAAACAAACTGACAAGAACAGTTTTAGAGGAGGAAAAATTTATTTGGTGCTTACAGTTTCAGAGGTCCCAGTCCATAGACAGTCAACTCCCTTGCTCTGGGCCCGAGGTGAGGCTGAGCACCATGGCGGAAGGGTATGGAGGAGGAAAGCAGCTCAGAACATGTCAACAAGGAAGCAGAGAGAAAGTTCTGCTCACCAGAGACAAAACATAAACCCCAAAGGCACAACTCTAGTGACCTGTCTCCTCCTGCCACACCCTACCAGTTAATCCAGGTCCACAGATTAATCCACTGATCAGGTTAATGCTCTCATAACCCAATCTAAATGTTTTTGCATTGTCTCACACATGAGGTTTAGAGGGACACCTCATATCTAAATCATAATACCATTTATGATGACCCCTAATGATTCAGGGGTTGGTTCTCCCAGAAATGCCTTTGCTTAAAATTATGATCATCTCTAATAGCTAGATGAGACCACCCTTTTGGAAAAGAGGGAAGACCCCAACAGCCCTAGCTCAGCCTCTATCTAGAGACATCACGGTCAACCCAGACTCCTCCCAGGTAGCCATCCTCATCAGCCAAGAGCACCTGAGAGGGGTAACATGCCCTCTACTGGTTTAATTTTTCAAAAATGTATACAACTGAGCCATTTGCCTTTATAATAAAACTTTAAGCTAAAAGCTACATTTAGATTTTTGAAGAACCAACCAACCAACAAATAAATGTCAGCATAAGAAATCCTGCATGGCTCAAGAAATTGCGATCGCACCCTAAAATTCTAGGCACCCAAGAATCCTGGAGGCCCTTTCTCCAAATTTAAACAGAGTAGTAACTATCAATCCACCTAGAGGTATCGTTTATGAATCATTAACTTGTGATACATACATGAGTGCATTTATGTATTCTTATAATCATCAGCAATTCAGGGTTGAGGAAAGAGACCTTTGAGTGTCCTTTGGAGTAATGCCAGTTTTCTTTATCCCAACTGCACAGCTAATGCTCAGGGCATTAGTTTTAAGACCTGGGCGACAAGACCAATTGGGCAAATACAGAAAATGAATTTGAGTTACCCTCACACCAATAGAGCCCAACCTTGCCAAAAAATTCCTGCTTAAACATTAACTATTAGTCTATAAATCTAAAGATGACATAACCTCACTGGAATATAAAAATTCAAAGACAAGTCTCCATGTTTTGTGCTGTCAGTATTGAACAAGATGTGGAAGGCGCCGTTCTATGAGAAAATGGAGTTTTCATACTACTGGTCTTGGCTTCACCTCCTCCTGATTACAGGCATAAAATAAGAACTATCTTGTGAGTGGGCAGAGTTTGCTAGACTTCAAGGATATATTGATATGTCAGCTATATTTCATACAATCTCCTGACCAACTATTTCCTCTTTCCTAATATAAGAAAAACCCACTTGTAATTAGGCTGTTAATTGAGACATAAGTTTTTGCTAAAATGTTAATGTGATCCTCGAATACCCACTATGTACCAAAACTTACATCAGGTCCTACACATGTATCCACAGTTTCTCAGGCACCTAAGGAAGGTCAGTGCTTGAGCCATATCACAGTTCCCCAAATCCATCTTCCCCTAGGACTAATCAGTTACTTCACAGACAGATAACCATAATAAGGACCACAACAGTGGTTGCTCGACCTCTAGCTACCAAAGGAAACAAAGACAAAGCAATGACTTCTACCTGTGATATTTCCCCCATGGCCAGCACCATGGAACGGAAGATACTTTGAGCACAGTAGAAACTGCATATCACCTACAAGATGGGTGCTCTTCAGGGTAATTTCAATGAGGCAAATCCATTAACCATTGGATATAAAGTAGAGCAAAACCTGAGTGGAATGCTCAGGTTTCATTCTTCTCAATAGTCAAGTCAGTTACATTCTTCTCAATAGTTATTGCTAAAGCGTCTGTGACTTGGCCAATTCTTGGTCCTATGGACAAGAAATTCCTAAAAGGGAACAAAAATATGATACTAAACATGAGCTTTTTCCTCTACATTTTTCCTACACAAACTTTCCCTCCTTGGAAATGGGCTCTGTGGAGGACAAAAGGAAGATGGATTCTGGAGCCAGAGAGGACTGGTTGTGAATCCCACCTCAGTCACTTAATCTGAGTGACCTTGGATAAGTAGCTGACTTCATCTCACTGTGTTCTTCAGTTGTCTGATTTACAAATCAGGGTTAATGTCTTAAGGCAGGTTTCCTAAGAGCAGATTCCACAATGAAGATTTGTATTATTAAGGAAAGTGCTCCCAGGGTAAACTGGAAATTGAGTGGGAAAAGTAGGAGGGAAAGGTGGAGAAATCAAAGCCAGTGTGGGACCTCAAGCAAAAGTTCAGAAAAGGGTAGCTTCAGCCTAATGCTGCAAAGGAACTCTGGACTAGAAATTATGCTTGAGTTGGCACTAATCAAAGGAACTGGAGCTTTTAAATCTCGGTATCTAGTTAGTCCTTGGCTAAGGGCCTTGGGAAAAGAGAGAGGATGTAAATTCTGAGGTCCTCCTGGCTCTTCAAAGCAAACACTACTAACCCAAGTGAAATCCAAGAGTCATCCACAGGTGCTTCTAGTTGGAAGCAAGAGCACACCCAAACCTGCAGGTGCATGAAATGGGTGAAAAGGAATTCCTGATGATCTGTGTGGACACCAATACATTTCACCAAAACTAGAAATACCTCTCTTGCTGCACCATTATTAGCATCTATGCACGTACATAGTGCCTGACACATAACAGGTATTTGATTTAAAAAAAAATGCATTAGTGCTATTCTTGTTATTACACAAAGTTGCCCTTAAAATTTTCCAAAAGATAGTCTAGCTACACTCTCAGCTGGAGGGCTTGAGGGCTCTTCTTGGTGACACATGCTGTATTTTGCCCACCACGTTAGCATTCAAAGGCCGGTTTCACATCATGAGCTTTCTCTAGTTGGAACCATGTTTGTTTCCCAGTCTCACAACCACTGTCCTTTTTGGACCCTTTCCCAGGGTCAACAAGTCCCCATTTTCTGCAGAGTGGGATGTTCTGTAGAGAGGTGGATAGAAGTCAACTCAGACTTGAGAGCTGACCACTCTCCCAGAGATGCCACTGGGCTTCCCGCTGGACTTTCCAGGGGCTTAAATCCTCCTCTCTCATTAAATAAACACTTGGCCTTTTCAAGTTTTGCCTATTTATCTACCTCCCCTAAGGGCAAGGGATTCCTTGGAATGACCCACAGTCCACAAAAGGGCTTTTTTTTCCCTTTGTATCTGAGATCTCACCCCAAGAGAATTTGTGCAGCATCTTCCTCTGTAGGGAGCCTAGGACACCCACAGAAACAATGTAGCCTGGGCTTGATTTAATTAATCTTCCTTAACAATCAGCCTTTTCCATGTGCCTGCCAGGGGAGCTCATCTATGAAGGGGCCTCCCCTCTGTGACTAATCCTCTATGTTAAAAGATTGTGCTTTGCTCCAAATCTACCTTTTATATACATCCATTCACAAGAGCTGCATCTTCTCACAATGCCAGACGAGCCCCCTTGGCCACACTACTCTGGAGCTTCATTTTGTGGACTGCCATCATCCCTGAAATTAATCTAAAAGAGGCCTCTTTTACAAGAGTGGCAGCAAATATCCGATTCAATTTACTTTCACCCAAGATTTCCCAGGAGTCATGCCGAATGAGATAATCAATGATGATTATAGGGCCTGGCCTGCCTCACTGAGCCAGTGTGTTAAAAGGAGGGGGAATTTCTGCTTCGGTGCTCACCCAAGTCAGGTGCTAATTCAGGCAGATCCATTATTTTTCTCATCGGCTCTAAACCATATGTGCTGCAATAATCATGCTGGGTAGGTAGAGATGATCAGTCCTCCTACCTAAGAAAAGAGAATTCATTTTTGTTTCTCCTCCCATCCCAGAACAACAACAACAAAAATGTACACAGCATCTGGCGCAAAAATGAGTAGGCTGTTCAAACCAATGATACCGAAGAGATTTAATTTAGATGAGCTAAACTTCCTTGTCTCAGCTGGACAGTCTAGTCAATGCCTCTGCTATTAATTCAATCAAAAGAAAGTATTAAATTACTTGTTGCTGCCATCTTAATCCTGAGATGACTGTTTTCTTCTTGACTGATCATTCTGAAAGAATACAAAGTCCAGGGAAGGAAAGCAGAGGCACATGACTGAGGAGCTAAAGATGTCCTTCAGACTCCCCACACCTCTTCCTGTCCTCACCTCTCTTTCTGGCCTCTGCTAGTCTTGTAACAGCTTTTTTTGGAGGTAGGGATGTTCTTGGGTTATACACATTTTTTTTTAACAAAAGCTGTCACTAAAAATGGAAATAAACACTAGGTATATTAGTTACCTATTGCTATGCAACAAATTACCCCAAAACTTAGCAACTGGAAAAGACAAGTGTGTATGATCTCGTCATTTCTGCAAGTTAGGAATCCAGAACCATCTCAGTTGTGTGATTCTGGCTGAATCACACCTCTCATGGGGTTGTCAGGGTAGCAGAATGCATTGTTGGAGGAAGACCAGCCTCTGAGCTCACACACTCACTCACATGGCTGGAGGTAGGCCTTAGCTCCCAAGCTCACTGTTGTCAACTTTCCCACAAGGGCTGCCTTGCAACACAGCAGCCGAATTCTCTCAGAGTAAGCTTCCCAAGATCTGAAGGACATCTTTAGCTCCTAGAGTAGGAGAGTAGGAGAGAGCACTCAAGATGGAAGCCACAGCCTTTTTATGACCTAATATCCAAAGTGACACCACATCATTTCTGCTGTATTCTATTAGTTAGAAACAAATCCAAAAATCCCACCTATACTCAAGGGAAGATCAAACAGGCATGAATACCAGGAGGCCAGGTTATTAGAGACAATCTTAGAGATGACTGTAACAGATGAGAGACCTGCTCTGCTGGAGAGATCATCTGAGCATGAAAACAGAGTAGTGTTGTTCTGTTTGATGCAGATTTGAGGCAACTCCAGTGGGGATTTCATTTTAAGGATGCAAAGAGTGCTGTATATAACTTCAGGGAAGAAGGAAGGGGTATTTTCATGTATACAAAATTGATCTGGATTCTTAACACCAGAATCGGAGCTATAAGCAGGTTTCTCCTTCCCAAAAATTTCACCAATGGAAATTAGCTAAGGATGTACATGTTGGACTAGGTGCTGGCTAGATACAATGCCTACATCACTAGCAAACCCAGGAACTACAGGTAAGGATCCAAAAAGGCCAATAGGAGAGGAGAAGAGAGATACAACCTAGGATAGAGAGAAATCAGTGGTGATCAAGGATTTGAACAGGGAATTGATAAATGCTGAAGAAACTGGGATGAAAGACCATGGGGAGGAAGTTTCAGCCACCCTAACTGATCCCAGCCCCAAGTCCGTCTCCCAGCTGAATCAGGGCTCCCATTTGAGACCAAAAGAAGAATCACACTGCAGGCCACAGAAATATAGTAAATCTTTGTCAAGGTCAAGATGAGTGTTACCCAAAGGTCTATTTTTTAAAACATGGTCTCCATGGAGGAAACATTGGGAGACAGTTGAGACTTTGAAAAGTAGGACCTTGTGGCTAGTCCTTAGGTCATTTGGTATGTGGCCTTGGATGGGGTTATAGGACCCTGGTCTCTTCCTCTTCCTGTCTCTCCCTGCTTCCTGACTGATAAAGTAAGTAGTCTGTTCTGCCATGCACCCTGCCAAGAAATGCGGCCTCTCCAGAGGCCAACAGAAATGGGGCCACTCAATTATAAGCTGGAGTCTCCAATTTGTGAGCCAAAATCAATCTTTTATCTTTATACATTAATTGCCTCAGGTAATTCATTATAATGATGGAAATTTGACTAACTCAATCATTTTTAAACCATTAAGTTTGGGAATGGTTTGTTTATTCTACCGTATTTAATTGACATATAATTGGTACCTGGAAGTGAGTGCTGGGCTGATGTTAAAAACAAAAAACCCTAAAATGTGTGACATAGGCTTGTGACTGGGCATGGGCAGAAGTTAAGAGAGCCCAGAAGAAACTATTAGTAGATCCTGGAAACATTTTGAAGAAACTGCAGTTAGAGTCTGGAAAAAGGTGGATTTAAGTGATGATTGAGGGACAATTGGCAATTACTTTTGCCTAAAGTAAATTGAAAGAGATAAAATGTATGATGACCTTATAAATATGGTTAAGGAGATGAGGCAGAATTCTGAAGATGGTGATTGGTTTTTTCCTAGCTGAGTATGATAAGGTATGAGAAGAAGGTATGAGAAGAACTAAAGAAGGAACTCGTAATAGGAAGAATTTAAAGAAAATACAGAAAGCCTATTACATGCTAAATTGACAAATAACATTTGTATTTGTCAAATGTTTTTTTCAACATTTCTAATCTTTTTCTTATAGGCAAAAGTGTCTCAGAAGAAAAAAGTGACTTTAAAATCATAATTGAATCAAGAGTGTGTACTTGATCCTACAAAAAAAAAAAAATGAGTGGTATTTAATAGAACTTCTCAACTACACAAAAGGGTAAAAGAATTTTAAGAGCCTCAACCTATAACACTTCAAACTCCATCCAAGTAGAGAGAACTATTTGAAATATAATTGTGGATGTGACTTTTTAAAAAAATAATTATGATGTGGTACATAGAAAACCTAAACATTTTTAAAGGAATTGTAGCAACTTAAAGAAAACAAACAAAAACAGGCCTTTGGCCCCCACGCCTACAAGTAGGAAGTAGGCTAAAAAAAATAGACTATCTCTTATGGAACAAAAATAAATAAATTCAATGGGTAAATCCAAGAGCTTAGAAGGTGAATTTAAAAGCCAAGCAAAGGGACTGATTAGGGAATAGAGCCAATCAAGAAATATTCCCTGCCGCAGGAGTAGAGAGCTCTGATAACATATTCTGTCTAGATTTTGGGATTTCTATGCACCAGTAACTGCTAGGTGCCTCTATTTTCCCCCTCTGGCTGTTACTTCCTCTGGTCCTGTCCCCTGAATTTTAGAAGCTTTGCATTCACATGTTTCTAAATCAAGAGTAGCTGTGCATCTGGGAGGCTTCATCTGCATCCAAACCAGTTGCAGATCACAAGCTCCAGGATTCTGAGCCTGATGCTGTAACTGGGTAAGACATTTGAAGGCCAGGAAGGATTTATTTTGCATTTAATGAGTATCAACAACTGTGGACAGAGGGGAACTGTGGTAAGTTACATATGGCCACAGAATCTTGGCAGCAACTCTCATCAGGAGGTGGAGTCTAGCCTGGCCTTTGAGTCTAGCCTGGGCTGGTAACTTATTTTGCCTAGTGGAACATCAAGAAGCAAAACTATGTGAGTGCCCATGTCTAGTCTTCCAGGTGCCTTGCAGCTTCCACCATTATCTTCTTTGAGTCTATACTGACCTTGGTATAATAAAGTGGATCCATGAGGAGAACAGAATACACACAAAGAAACATCAGGGTGTCCTAGCTAAAAAGTACAACTGCCAAACAGATGGGGAAAGCCATCAGGAACCTTCCGGCCTCACTGACTCTCCAGTTGGATACAGTCCCATGGGTGAGCTCAGATAAAACTGGCAGATGATCAGCTCAGACAACTCAGTGAATTATGAGAAGTTATAAACTGCTGTTGTTATAAGCTGCTAAGTGAAGAGGTGATTTGTTACACAGTAGAGTTAACTGGTATACCCTCATTATCACCAGAACAGTCAGACAGACAGACAGACTCAGGTAGGCAATCCTGTGGTCCCAAGAGGCCCCCAAGTCAGAAAACAACACCTGCCCAGTGCCTGTTGTTCTCTCTCTCTCTCTCTCTCTCTCTCTCTCTCTCTCTCTCTCTCTGTCACATAAGAACTTTAAAAACAGCTGGTATTTTTTTATTCCAGAGGCATCTGGACGCTGTGAAAATGGCTGAATTAACTACAGACAATTCTTTGATTTAAAGTGGCTATTCTAATAAATCATGAGCCCCAATTCCTCAAATCAGGACTTCCTAAGAACTAGGGGAAATTGAAATCATGCAGTTCCAGTGGATGATGCTTAGTACAGGGCTGTAGTCTTGTAAGTTCACCCACTCGGGTTGCCCTCACGGGAAACTGTTCTCACTTCATCAGCAGGTGAGCAGACTGGATGAATCTGGTGACTCACGTGTTCTGGGATGCCATCAGGCTATCCTTGTGTCTGCCAAGAGGGGTGTGCTGTCTGGACAATATGGTTATCACAAATAAATCCTCATCCATATTTCCCTGGGATCAAGTCTACCCCATGAATCAGTATGCAGCGTGAAAATCCACTGAGACGTGAGGGACAGCTCTGTCACCCTGCTCGGCTGCCTGGTAAAATTCCACTAGCTTGTCAAGATCCAGCCCCAGCACTGCCAACTCTGGGAGAACATCACTTGCTTTAATTCCACTCCCCCGTGTGGTAGAATAATAACTCCACAGACTGCATCCTTAACAGTGTTGTGAATCATGGCTGTACTGCCTGGGGGCTGTCTGTGCCTCCATCCCACTGACTTGGGGTCACTTAAGGAGAACAAATTCTGCTGTAATCTTGGTGCACCTAGTGTGCACCTGACACATGGAAAACAGTGGGTGAAGAGCGGCTGAATGCATTCATTCAGCAAATATTTATCAAATTCCTACTTTGTGCCAAGTACTTGTTCTGATATCACAGCAGGGAACAAAACACACCAATTTCTGTCTTCAGAGATCTTAATTTCCACTCGGAGGGGATAAACAATAAACAGAAAGTAATAAGTAAAATATACAGTTTATGAGATCACAAATGCTATGGAGAAAAATAAAACAGGAGAGGAAAAATGAGGAGGAGCTGTTTTAATAGAAGCTTAAATTTGAGTGAAGATTTAAAGACAGAAGGATTTAGCAAAGTGAGACTGAGAGAAGACTGCTCCAGCACAGGAAATAGTCAGTGCAGAGTCCTGGGGTCAGGATGTGTCTGGTTTATTTGGGGCAAGAGCAAGAAATTCAGGGTAGCTATAGCCATATGAGGTGGGGTGCTCCTGTTAGAAGATGGGGTGAAATTGGTAATGGGCGTGGGTGCTGTTTGTGCAGGGATATGTAGAACAAAGGCAGGATTTATTCTGAGACAGAAGTCACTGTAAGATTTTTGAGCAGAGGAGTGACATGGATTTTTAAAGGATAAATTTCACTATTAAATTCAGTAAAAAAAAAAAAAAGGATGATAGAGAGGTACAAGAGGAAGAAATTAGAAGGCAATCAGAATAACCTACATGAGAGATGATGGTGGTGTGGACCAGGGATGGCAGGGAAGGTGGTGGAGAGTAGTCAGGTCTGCGTAGAGGTCAGGAGGCCATGTTTGGATGTGTGGAGTTGGATGTTTCTGTCAGCTGGAATGTGGAGGAGACCCTGGGATATTTGATTCTGGAATCCTTTGAGAGGAAATGTGAGCCAGAGACATAAATTTGAAGGAACTAATAAACTTGAGCACCTTATTTTACTCTTGATTTTTATCTCCTCAACAGTAAATTGAGGTGGAGGGAGAAGAGATTAGATGAGATATTAGAGCAAACGATTATCTACAATTCTTTCCTGTGCGAACACCAGTCATTTATCTAAAAGACAACTCAATGTCCTACATGCTCCTGTCTTTGGCATTCTGCCTTTGCTGGCCTCTCCACTTCTGATTCCATTTTTCAGGCTTGTGCAAGATGTCACTCTTTCAAACAGCCCAGATGTAGCAGGAGAGCAGCTGGTGGTGATGGATGCACTGCACGGCTCTTAGGTACCCCAGGCTTCTGGCTAAAGAGACAGCTCAGTAGGTAAAGGGAGGTACAATTGTTCTATCACCAGAAGGCAGATGAGAGACAGCAGTGGTGCAAAGGGCAGGCCCCTTGTAGAGGAAGCTGGTGCTGCCCAGTGGGCAGAAGCACAAACGACTTTATTCTTTCCAATACCAAGCAGGAGGCTCTTTGCAGGATTGCCTTAAAAATATGTGTCCTGCTTAACCCAGAACAGTCTATTGATGTCTTTTGTTCCAGTGTATTAACAGCCTCTCTGTGTACTCTCAAAATCACCCCAGTTTGAAAGACTTATTTCCTGGTAACCATTTTATAAGCTTACCTCTTAATATCTTTTTTTTTTTTTTACCCCCTGAAGAGTCCTCACATACTCTTTCCCAGATGACCTAGAACTTTCTGACTTTTGAACATTTATGAATTAATTCGTTTTCCATGAGCCAAGGAAACATAGCAAAACCTCTAAATTCTCTTCTTATTGCTGCCCCCAATTCCCAACCCACAGGAGAGCAAGGGATGGGATCCAGGCAATGATGTGCATATGTGACTCTCCAAGAATCAGTGGGGGTCATTGTAGCTCTCTAGACTATGGTCTCACCTTTCCTGAGCCCAGCTCTCTTAAGAACCTTGAAACTGACAGTATAAATGTTTCAGGTCACCTACACAGTGAGGACATAGATCCACACTCTTAGTACTATATCCATTCATATCATTGTTCTGTATGCAACAGACCCTTAGAAACTTCCTCTGTGCACAACACTTATGGGGGATGCAGGAAAGATTCACACAGAATCCTGCTCCTTGGTCTAGTCCAAAACAAACATTTGCAGATATCACCATGACTTGATATAAAAAGTTAGACCAAAAAAAAAGGTCTAGCTGGTCACAAGGCAATCTAGTAATATAAAACCCTTCTGTGCTTTAAGCCAACATTGTGTGTATTGATTATTCACTCCACAAACATTTTTCGAGTGTTATTTATTGAGTACTAGCCACTTGACCCACTTCATCTCATTTAATCTTCAAGGCCATACTCTGAGGTCAATATTGCTATTTCAGCTTGGTAGATGAGAAGCCTCAGGCTCAGAGAAGTTAGATGACTCACTGAAGGTCGCATGGTGGCAGAACAAGGGTTGGAATCAAGGTCTATTTCATGCTCTTTCCAGATGCCATCTATGTGCATGGCACTGTCAAAGCCTTCTGAAGGCCTCAACTCTGCTAAATGGGAGAATCGTCTCCTCAGAACACATTGCTGGGATCTTGTAGAAGGACACACATCCACGTCATCTCTGGCTGAAAGTCAAACTGGCACTAGGGAGAGAGGAGTGAGGCATGAACCTCGGGCACAAGATCCAAGAGGGCACCAGAAAATTTAATAAGCAAGAAAAATCATATTTTAATGCCTTGTTTTAAAAAATCATCAAATAATAAGTTTGCATTCTTTGACCAATATAGCTCCATTTCTCCATCCCCCAATAAACTTGTAGATAGATACAAAATGGAAAACTTCTAGAGAGCTAATGAATAGCTCAGTGCTCATAATTAATAATAAAGTATACTTGAAATTTGTTAAGAGTGTGGATCTTACGTATTCTCATCACATGCATACACACACACATACACAAAAGGTAATTTTGAGGTGATGGATGCATTAATTAGCTTGATTGTAATAATCATTTCACAATATAGATTCATACAAATTTTTATTTTTGAATTTTACCTTTATATAAAAAAGAAATAAAGTTGGCAAATGACAGCCCTTAGGCCAGCTGCCTGGGCTTGTAAATTAAGGCTTTATTACATTTCCCATGTCAATGCAGGTCACATCCACTGGTCCCAGGTAACTGGTTTCACTTTCAGAAAAGACAGCTATCTTTGCCTTTTAAGCCTGGAGGACAGAATACTTGTCTGTAAATAAAGGCCACATGCAAATTAAGTTTCTGGACAATCACAAAGAGTGACACCAGGAGGCAGATTGCTCTTCAACTCCTCCTCAGAGGCAGAACAACCCTAAAGTGATTTTCAAACATGAATAGGAAACAAGCAGCCAGTGGTGGGGAGAGCCTGGGGAAAGGGACCAAGAGGTGAAGGACAGCACAAGGTGACTAGTCCTGATTCCCTGGAGAGATCTAGGCCTGCTACTTCTCCACCCATAAGTGTGATGTGAGCTGTGGCTGTTTTTATCGTGCATACCCGTCAGCAGCCTGGGCTCCACCTTACACAGGCAGTGTGACTCCCGTGCTGATGTTGAGCAATTATTAATGGAGAAAGAGAGTGCCGGGGCCCCCAACAGCCATTTTTAACTGTGGACATTATTGCTCAATTTTGAGCTGCACCCAGGGACTCATAAGAGGAAGACATAATGCTTGTTTGTGGAACTTTTATAGCTAATTGACATTTTTTCAGTGCTCCCCCGACAGCTGTAGTTACTCCTGATTGGAAGGGCCATGAAAAGTATCAAGTTGGGCACTGTCTCCAGATGGGGTCGTATTTCTGATATACCACCGGAAAAAAAAAAAAAAGGAAAAAAAAGAATAAATAAAAAGCCTTCAAAATAAACACACTCAGAAGTGATAAAGAGGATGCCGAAGTGATTGGCAAAAGCAGCTTTCTGTGTTCAAAAATAATGGATGCTGTTTTCATACTCATTGAGGATGTTTTATTACCTGTAGCTATCAGAATTCCTCCTTTTTGGGTAACATTTTCCTCCTTCTACATCTGTTCTTTGCTGTACAGAGAAAGGGGAAACATGGAAGGAAACACATTTCTCCCTTTCTAGTCAATGTGCCTCTTCTCATTCGGAGGCTCCTCAGACCACTATTGTTGGTGCTAGCAGCAGAAACCAGTACTTCTCTTTTCCTGGCTGCTCAAAGTCAAGTTCATCAGACAAACATGAATTGAATCTTACTGAGAAATCAAATGAATGCTAGAAATTTCATTTTCATCTCTGGAAATATTCACATACAGCTCATCCAGGATTAGTAACTAGGATTGCCCAAGATTCACCGACAGAAGAGGGGAATCCTTGGTATTAATGCTAGTTTGGTTTTGTAGAGACTGAGTATATATAGATCAATTTACTGTCATTGGCTCCATCCTAATTTTCTTGACTTCAAAAAGCTGCCTGTGCATTGAGTTCATTGAAGAACATTATTTTCAGGATAGTACAATATTCCAGATGGTTGGCCATCTATACCGATCAATTATTCTGGTTATATGGACGAATATATCACATCTCGCCTATATCCAGGTTTTCTAACCCATATGTTTCTTGATTGAAAACATATCCCATGACAAATCTAAAAAATCATAAATGGCTACATTTGGATGGCCATATTTCATACCCAATGTCTACATATCAAAAAACTTATGCATTTAACTCACAGAAAAGTCTGTCAGGAATTTGCTCAATTCCAGACCTATGTTCGCTGCTCTATAGAAAATTTGAATGAATTTTGAGATTAGATGTCCAAGCCAAGAGGAAGAGGGGCCTCTATAAGCAAGCATAGTGATGTCAGAGAGATGGCACAGAACAATAGCCTAGTAGCAATGAAAAATATATTTTATTCAAAATAATTAGATGAGAGTGCTCAGTGAGCCCTATACACCAAGGAACTCAATACAAATGTCCTGTGGACATCAAAAGAAAATGCCATTCAGTAAAAGGAATGTCCCTGAGATATCCAGGAAGAAATTGTGATTTCTGGAGCTGTTTAAGAAGCATAAAATGACACCTTTTAGAAAATTTTATAAATCAAAATATTTGTTCTTATTATAATTAGTGGAGAGTAATTAAAGGACAAATCCTCTGTGTGAGGCAAGTTTCTTTGGGTCTCAAATAAGAATCCCAATTCAAATTACTTAAGCAAACAAGGGAATGCGTTAACTCCCCAAATGAAACTTCAAATTTAATCTGGGTTCAGATCCGTGGTCCAATGGTGTCATCAAGGCTGTCCACTTTTTGCCCTGCTTTCCTCTGAAATTTTCTTTCATTCAGTCAGTTCAGCAACTCATGGACAAAAGAAAGCTTATTTGTCTCCACAGTTTCAGTTTAAGTCCTGGGGAAGAGTTCTTATTGGCCTAAATTAGATCATGTGCCATCCCTAACCAATCACAATGCCCCGATTGTACATTCCTAAATAATGTACCCACATGGGAAAGAAAGGAAGATTGGTCTCAATTCCTGTCTCATTCTTAAAGAAACAGGACAGTAAACACAGAAGACACATTAAAGAAACAGAAGACACCATGTGCCTGGAATGCCCCTTTCAGTTCCTAGGAACCTATTCAAGTCAAGGAACACAGAGAGCAGGCTCAGGCCAGAATGTCTCCATGTCACTGTTTCTATAGCCTAACTTTTTTTTTCATTTTTTTCCAAATTGTCTTTTTTTTTTTAATTATAATCTCTTATTTTTTTATTGGTTGTTCAAAACATTACAAAGCTCATGATATATCATCTTTCATACATTTGACTCAATTGGGTTATGAACTCCCAATTTTACCCCAAATACAAATTGCAGAATCACATCGGTTACACACTCACATTTTTACATAATGCCCTATTAGTAACTGTTGTATTCTGCTACCTTTCCTATCCCCTACTATCCCCCCTCCCCTCCCCTCCCATCTTCCCTCTCTACCTCATCTGCTGTTGTTCAATTCTCTCCCTTGTCCCCCCCCCCTTTCCCCTCACAACCTCTTATATGTAATTTTGTGTAACATTGAGGGTCTCCTACCATTTCCATATGCTTTCCCTTCTCTCTCCCTTTCTCTCCCCCCACTCGTCTTTGTTTAATGTTAATCTTTTCCTCATGCTCTTCCTCCCTGTTCTGTTCTTAGTTGCTCTCTTTATATCAAAGAAGACATTTGGCATTTGTTTTTTAAGGATTGGCTAGCTTCGCTTAGCATAATCTGCTCTAATGCCATCCATTTCCCTGCAAATTCTATGATTTTGTCATTTTTTAGTGCTGCGTAATACTCCATTGTGTATAGATGCCACATTTTTTTTTTATCCATTCATCTATTGAAGGGCATCTAGGTTGGTTCCACAGTCTAGCTATTGTGAATTGTGCCGCTATGATCATTGATGTGGCAGTATCCCTATAGTAAGCTCTTTTAAGATCCTCAGGGAATAGTCTGAGAAGGGCGATAGCTGGGTCAAATGGTGGAGCCATTCCCAGCTTTCCCAGGAATCTCCATACTGCTCTCCAAATTGGCCTCACCAATTTGCAGTCCCACCAGCAGTGTACAAGTGTACCCTTTTCCCCACATCCTCGCCAACACTTATTGTTGTTTGACTTCATAATGGCTGCCAATCTTACTGGAGTGAGATGGTATCTTACGGTGGTTTTGATTTGCATTTCTCTGACTGCTAGAGATGGTGAGCATTTTTTCATGTACTTGTTGATTGATTGTATGTCCTCCTCTGTGAAGTGTCTGTTCAGGTCCTTGGCCCATTTGTTGATTGGGTTATTTGTTATCTTATTGTCCAACGGCATTTCTTGTAGAAATAGATAAAGCAATCATGAAATTCATATGGAAAAACAAAAGACCCAGAATAGCAAAAGCAATTCTAAGCAGGAAGTGTGAATCTGGAGGTATAGCGATACCAGAGTTCAAACTGTACTACAAAGCAATAGTAACAAAAACAGCATGGTACTGGTACCAAAACAGGCAGGTGGACCAATGGTACAGAATAGAGGACACAGAAACCAATCCACAAAATTACAACTTTCTTATATTTGATAAAGGGGCTAAAAGCATGCAATGGAGGAAGGATAGCATATTCAACAAATGGTGCTGGGAAAATTGGAAATCCATATGCAACAAAATGAAACTGAATCCCTTTCTCTCGACATGCACAAAAGTTAACTCAAAATGGATCAAGGAGCTAGATATCAAATCAGAGACACTGCGTCTGATAGAAGAAAAAGTTGGCTACGATCTACATACTGTGGGGTCGGGCTCCAAATTCCTTAATAGGACGCCCATAGCCCAAGAGTTAATAACTAGAATCAACAAATGGGACTTACTTAAACTAAAAAGTTTTTTCTCAGCAAGAGAAACAATAAGAGAGGTAAATAGGGAGCCTACATCCTGGGAACAAATCTTCACTCCTCACACTTCAGATAGAGCCCTAATATCCAGAATATATATATATATATATATATATATATATATATATATAGCCTAACTTATGAAACCCCTCTCTCTTTAGGGACTGTTGTGGAACTGAGGGTACTGTATAAAGGATACATGCCACTTATCTAGATGGCTGCCTCTGGACAAAATGCCATGAGGAATAGGAGGCATTCTCTTCTGGGGTAATGTCATGAGGCACAGGAGGTGCTACTTGGTGAAACACCATGAGGGATGGGGTGTTCCTGTCCAGCTATCACCACTGCACTCTTTAGTAAAGTCTCCTATCCAGCCTGTCACCACTGATCTTCTCCATAAACGTTTCCCTATAAACTTTATGTCTACCCTCCATCTTTGGGGTGTCTTCCTTGGTCTCTCAGCAACCTATCCCACTGCCCGGGCTGTGGACATTACAGATCCATTGGCACATGGGCTGAGCAGAGGTGGTGTGGACACCCAGAGGCAAGTCTGGAAGCTGATAGAAGAAGGATAGAATTCTTTTTTTTTTTTTTGAGAGAGAGAGAATTTTTTAATATTTATTTTTTAGTTTTCGGTGGACACAACATCTTTATTTTACTTGTATGTGGTGCTGAGGATCGAATCCAGTGCCCTGTGCATGCCAGGTGAGTGCACTACCACTTGAGCCACATCCCCAGTCCAGAAGAAGAAGGATAGAATTCTATACTGATAAAAATGATTGATATTTAACAGACATGAAAGTACGAATTTCTAGAAATGACTCAGTGTGTGAGACTTTAGAGACACAGACTCTGAGATGGAGAATTAAGTGCAGGTGGATTCTTGAAGAAAGCTCTTAGTACAGCCTTGGAGATGAAGGAAAGCTGGACTGCCCAGAGGGAGGACTTGGGCTTTGTCCAGATGTAACAGCTTCAACCCATCCCAGAAAGAGCCCCTGAAACTGGCACAGCCCCTCCAAGTTACCCTGAGCTGAAGCAGAGGGGCAGACTTTTGCACCTTCTGCATTGACCAGTTACAACCAGGGCAGCCTGAATGCACCAAGCTCAGGAAAGGGAGTAGGTAGCAACTGTGGACCAGATGAGCCGTGCAGTACTCTGGAGCCCTTTGTGTTGAATTTATGGAGAAAAGGAATAACTATCACTTACTGAGCACATATTATGTGCTAGTTCCATTCTGGGTTCTTCTATTGCACATGGGAGTCTGTGAGTATAAAAGGGTGAGAATGAAGAGTCTCTGTAATTAATATTCCATAATTAAGAAAAGTATGAGAAACTTAAATGGTAGTTTGGGGATTTTGCCTTAAGAAATTCTCTCCAAATTTGGGTTACAGAACCCATATTAATAGCAAAGGGAAAAGAGACATGAGACTTCTATTAAACCAGTTCAAGGACAAGAAAAAGAGCTGTCCTTTAAATGTGAGCCCCAGGGGCAAGTAAAAATGTGTTTCTGAAAGTGTGTCGAGGGAAAATCAATTCCCAAGAAGAGGGAGGAAATTAAGGAAAAGTCTTTTAAACAGTGTAATCACAGAATTAGCCTAATTTGTGAAAGTTTCTTTTAAAAAAGAGAATCACAAAAAAATCCAGAAAATTGGATATAAAGAAAGGGAAGGAAAAAAATAAAAAAGAAGGTGTGAGGGTTCTATATAAAGACCAGGGAGATGAATATGGCAGGAGAGACCGGTTTTATGTACAAATGGTTTCTAAAGTCCTCTTGTTTCCCTTGCTTATCTTTTCTTAGAAGGGTTATTAGCCTGAAGTTCATAACTGAGCTGAAGAAGTCTCTGGATGCCTGAAAACTGAATATAAATTGTGTTATGTGGCCTCACCACATGTACATTTTTCTGGGGAGAGAATCTGTTGATTACAGCAGATCATTAAAAGTGACCATAATTCCACAAGTGTTTCAAAATCAATATTCCAACCCAAAAAAAGTGACTGTAGTGGGTGAGTAGTTTTAACAGAAAGAGCAAAAAGGATTTAGTAATATTTTATTTTCTTTCTGAGTAGATTTCTCATTTTCATGGTTCCAATATTAAAAATATATAAAGAACATTCTGTGAAAATTTTCTCTCTGGCCCCTGCCCCCTGTCCTCCACATAGTGAATACACACACACACACACACACACACACACACATCATTTATGGGTATATATGTATACTCACATATATACATATATATGTTATATATACATACTTATATATGTATGTGTATTTTTAACCAAAGAGTAGTGTGCTATGTCCATATATCAACTTTGATTTATTTTTTCACTTTGATTTATTTTTTCACTTCTGTACTAGGTATTCAAGGGTGAGTAGTAGAATATGTTATCACAAAATATGCCAGTTTGACATAAGCATTTTTTTGTGTTAAAAGCACTTGGAAGAGGCTGGGATTGTGGCTCAGTGGTAGAGCACTTGCCTAGCATGTGTGAGGCACTGGGTTTGATTCTCAGCACCACATACAAATAAATAAAATTAAAGGTCCATTGGCAACTAAAAAATATTTTTTAAAAAAAGCACTTGGAAGTAGAAGATATAGGAAGGGCATTTGTATCTTCCTTTCCTTTCTGGAACCCTGAGATGAAATTTCTTTACCAGGATAAAAGAAATATTCTTGGATGGGAAATGATACCTGAGAGAATTCTATATGAATGTGCCGCAGTCCGGCTGCAGCAAAATAACCGGGGGGTGACGAACAACTTGTGTAGATTGATACAGCAGGAGTGGAAGCCGTTTATTGTAGGACAACAGAGGTATTTATACATTCCACACAGCTTATCTTAATTAGCATAAACTAGATACATCAGTCAACCAATAAGAAATCTCCACACTTAATGGCTCGCTGGTGTTACTTCACAAACCACTCCCTCTGGCATTTTGCCAGGCGCCATCCTGACTTGTTTACAGACTCTAACATGAATGGACCTTGTTAAAACAATGCCAATCTTGCTGTAGCTCCCCACATGGTTGAGTTACTGTTCCACAATTGCCTCTCTTTGTTGTATGTGATATAAAATCATTTCAGTGTTGCCACCTCATTGGGTGTTCATTTCCTTATGAGGCTCCCATGTCACATAAACCTTATGTAAATCTGTATGCTTTTCTCCTGTTGATCTGTCTTATATCAATTTAAATCTCATCTGGCTGAAAACCCTAAGAGAGAAGAGTTACCATTTTGCCTTCTTTATAACATAAAGGTCTTCCTCATTATTTCTTAGTATTTCTATTCATGGATGTGCCATAATTTATTTAACCAGTACCTCAATGATAAACAACTTGCTTATATAAAAATATTTTACTTATATTGACTTCATTATATAAACTTTATTGTGCATAAGTTGGTACATGTGAAAATATCTATAAGAAAAATTATTTAGCGGGGCATGATGATATATGCCTATAATCCCAGTTACTACAGGGACTGTGGCAAGAAGATCCAAGTTCAAGGCCAGACTTAGTAATTTACTGAGATCCTGTCTCAAGAAATAAAAAAGGCTGGGATGTAGCTCAGTGGTAAAGTGACCCTGGGTTCTATCCTTTTGTTTTTACAAAACAAAACAAAAAACAAATAACAACAACAACAACAAAATCCCAGGGTAAGTGTTTAAGTAGCAATCAGGTTAAATTAGATGTATTTCTAAATATTTCAGTCTCATGACCTACATTTGTAGACTCAGATTCATAGCATTGGTAACGACTCCAATAATCGTACGCACAGTCCCTGAAGGAACAGTGTGCATCAACACAGTGGCTGTCAACGGAGGGCGCCTGTCTTGTCAGGAGATCTCCTTCTGAATTTTTAATTAGTTAATTTCAAATAGTATGTTTTACACAGAGGAAGTCATTAAAGCTGTATGTAGCAAAAGAAAACAAGTCCAGGCTATGGCTTGTTATGGCAGGACTGACATATGTGGTAATTATGTCCAAGTTACTGCAGGACGATGAACAAACAGAGACATTCTCCTGGCTTCTGCCTTAGCTCACTGCTATCTGCCTTTGTAGCACACAAAGCTCAGGAGCCACTAAGCAGGGATGCTAACTAGGTGGACTTGGTGAGCAAAGGCCAGGCCAACAGAAAGAGGGAGAGAGCAGAAAACTTTTCGAGGAAGCATATACTATGCATATTTCCTCACGCATGTTATATTTAACCTCCAAAGCAGATCTGAGAGCCCCTCATAAGCAAGGAACCAAATCTACATGGTATAAACATCTCTACAAAATACAGAATCAAAACAGGTACCTAGGGCTGGGGATATAGCTCAGCTGGTAGAGTGCATACCTTGCATGCCCAAGGCCCTGGGTTCGATCCCCAGCAAATAACAACAACAAAAAACCCCATGGGTACCTAATCCTTTCTGAACACCCCCTTGAGTATGAAGGTCACATGACACAGCCATCTAGATTATGTGACAATTCATCAGAATCTGAGGTGAAACTCCATTGTCACCTAACAGGAATATTTTTCCAGCAAAACACAGAAATATTTTCACTGAGAGGTATATGAATATTATCTAAAAACTCTGTCACTTCTTGTCCAGAGTATTTTTGATGCAAAACAGAAAATTTTTTTCCAAGAGAGATATGAATGTTACCAAAAGACTATGCCACTCTAGTCAGGTTTTAACAACTATTGAAATTGCATCAAACTTGAGCGAAAAGAGTTCTGATTTCAGAGCACTCTTAGGGTTGAAATCACGAATTAGAAATTATGGACCTTATTTTTTTCCCTTTCTATGTCATTTCCCATCATCCTTTCTTCTTTGATTCCTTCCTCATTCTCTTCCTTCCCTCAGTCCTTTAGTTCATCCACCTCTTATTTACATGAGTGTGTTCTGTGAGATAATAATAGGTCTTCTTTTTATTAACAATCACTTCTTCTCCCATCTCAAAGAAGTCAACAAACAAAAAGATTCCATGATCGTATCATTTGTGAAAAATTTGGAAAAAAAATTTCTTGACTGCAACACTATATACAAAATTTCAATGTCATAAAATGCCTTGCAAATTTCCGAAAAAGGAGATGTGATATATATTAGACTGTGGGCACCCATAGTGGGCTTTTGAAGACAGTGCCCCTCTTTCTTAAACCATCCATGACGTGAGTTCCCCGTGATCCTTCCTTATCCCTTCTCCATATCTAGAACCTCAGGGTTAATCTCATATATTAACTTGGGAAAAATTAGCTGAACCCTCTAAGGATCTCTGCTATAATGTTGAAAACTGATCCTTAAATTTATCTAAAAAGATGTCATATTTTAGGAATCTTTTCCTGCTAATATGATCAAATTCTTAATCATTTATCATAAAGTAGAAGTTCTTTATTAAAGGAAAAATGAATTCTTTATCCACATCTATTTTACATTTTATGCATCACAAATGACTAATCATTTTAAAAACTGGCATGTGGCATTTCCTTAAGCGATTTATCACCACATTTAAGTGAGACATGAAGCTCTAATAACACATGCTAGTTGGAAATACAGATTCGTTCTGTGTTTTGTAAGTCATATATTTAAAATCAACAATACTGAAGCTTGTCATCAATTGTGGGTCCATATTTTTGGAACTATGTGAGACATATAGATGTACCGATACACACATATATAAAGCCTATGGAAACTTTTTATGAACATAACTAAAGAAAATCATCAGAAAGTATAGAAAACAGAATGTGTTTTTGGTTTGGCTTTTACATGTAGTAATGGCTACAAAAATAACACATTGAACACACCACAGAAATTCCAAAAATAGAATTTTTACCATGATCTAAATAGTAGCTCAGTGTTCCAAGATGGCAAAATCAGGAACTGTCAGATATCTTACAGTCCCGATTTGAAGAGGCACCCTTCACCTCTGGTCAAAGCAAGCCTCTAGGTGAACCCAGATATATGATGAAAGAATGGAAAATCATACTCTCAGAGTGCAGATAGGACAAGAGGAATTGTTCTGGCTATGTATGGAAAAGATCTATGGGTATGAAACATTTAAAGGCATTTGATGGTAATGTCCCCCAGGGAGACTACACCAGTGACATTCCCACAGAGTAAGTCAGAGTATCTGTTCTTCAATGTGCTCTCTAGTTGGTTACCAGAAATCTCTTTAAGGCTTTAAAGATATATGGTGTCCCAAATGAGAGGCCAATGGTGACTTAATTTTAATTATTTAATTTCTAGTAAAGTAAGCATGAGTGGCATATCCATTGGCCACTTAAAATTTAACTGGTACTAATTGTATGTTTGTATCCTTTGTCATTGTAAAACTTAAGGAATTTTAAAAAGCTATTTAAAAATGGACGGGTACTCTTTTGTTAATTTCAGAGAGCTGTTTACATATAAGTTAATTCTTTATCATATGTTGCAATTTTTTTTCCAGTTTGTGTCTTACGTTGTTTCTGATGTAAAACATCATCTGCATTCTTGCATACCAACATCCTTGTCACTTTTAAGCCCATCTAGTCTAGATTCTTCTGTGCACTCTATCCATCAGGTATGCTTAGGGTGAGTTGCTTGACTGACCAGCACCCTGTGGAGTATCTAAAAATGTCAGTTTATGAAGCTCACTCAGGGGAGTGCGGGGTGACTTGGCTTACCATGGGCTCCATTTCTGAAGTCAAAACTTCCCACTAATCATGTTAGATACATTCACCATTTGGATTGGATCAGATTGAATCTAGGAAAAGTAAGTACAAGTTCAGGGTGTCTCAGCAGTTATCACAACAAAAGGGATTGTTCATCATCCTGTGAGGGATCAAGGTAAGCCTGTGGCTGAGTCCCTGGAGTGGCCCATTGCTGTTTTCATCCAAGTTTCAGAGCTGAACCTGGAGACCATCAGCTCTCTGTTTCCAGGTCCAGTGTCTAGCCCAGCACCTCAGAAGGACAGGGTTCACCTGGCCCATAGAGAAGGCAGGTCTCTCAGCATTTTTTCTAGACCCGAAGCAGATTGATCAGTGGCTTAAGGGACCTGTGAGGTCTGAAGGGCAATTCAGTCCTCTGTGATGTGTTTCACATGGTGAGGTGACAGTCTCCAGCTAGCCAATCAAATGCTAACCTAACCTAGGTGCTGTGATGAAGACTTTTTGTTGTTGTTTGTTGTTGTTGTTTTTAATGTAATTAAAAACTTCTAATCATCAGTTGACTCCAAGTCAGGGAAATTGGCTTGGAGAATTTTTGTGGGCCTGACTGATGCCATTGGAAACCCTTAAAAGGAGGACCAAGGTCTGAGAGAGAGAGAGAGAGAGAGAGAGAGAGAGAGAGAGAGAGAGAGATTCAGTTGGCAGCTTTGATACCCTACCCATGCTCTTCTTCTCTTCCTTGATGCTCTCTGATGGATTTCAGATTTGCTTAGCCAGACCACAGCTGGGGTCATCTCCCCACTGCTTCTGTAGTGGAAGAACATTAACCCTGAAGACTCAGCTTTACTCTACAGCTTCTAACTGTGTCCTCTTTGGGACATGACCTTCAGCTCCTGAAATCACGCCAGTGGCCAGGATTTCTTAGCACATCACTTGGGGATTCCATGGATCTTGATTTAAATTGTGTCCCTGGATGGAACAGCAGAGAGAACAGCAAGGAGAAAGGGAATGGGCTAACCGGAAGCCTCCTGGGGAAGTGGAGAAGGACTGATGGACTCACTTGTCTATCTGAGGGAGGGTCATATGAGATGCAGCTGGAAGAGTCAGGAGTTAAACTTGGGAACTGGGAAGAGCTTGCACCAAGCATCCCAGGGCATATTTTCCCTTGCCCTGCATCTGTTTTGTCATTTGAGAACCTAGACTATTTCTCATTCCACACAAACCTCTGGCTGAGAATCCCCTCCTGAGTCTGAGCCTCTGCCAAGCCACACCCTCGTCTCCCTCCAAAATCTGATTTCATGCTCCAGTGTGCCGTGACAGTCCCTGGGCTGCGCCCATCTGGCTGCAGTTTGCAGTTTCCAGACTTCCTAGAAGCTCAACTGTCTCTCTTCCATGTCCTGCAGACATGCACACACATCCGGTGCATCTGGAATGTCTGTGAGCCTCCAGTTGTAAATCTTTCTTTCCCTATTTGCTAGAATAGGAAATAGCAAATGCATTTAGGAGACTGGAAACCGTTCCCTCCCTTTGGGGGTGGCATGTCCAGTCTGATCCTACTGCCTCAAGAAGGGTCAGCTGCTCACATCTTCACTTTTCCTTTCCTCTCAAACACTGCCAGGGAGTTAGGCCAGATGGCTTTTACTTCAACTTTGCTTTGGAATCACATTTGATACCCATTCCATAAAATCTTCAGACCCTTGCAGATGCCCAACTGAGATGCCTGTCACTTGCTGTACCCTAAATTTTCTCACTTCTTCCTCTTTGTACCCTCTAGTCTGTTTCCAAGCAGCAGCCTGGGGGATTCTCTCAAAACGTTAAATCAATCACTACTACCCCTCACCCCCCAAAACCACGCACCAACTCCATTAAATAACCAGTGAGCATACCCAGCACTGCACTTGGGGAGCAGAGAGGAACAAGAAGAATATGACCCTGTCCTCCTAGATTTCACACCTGGGAGGGGGTGAGCCAAGAAAACAAAGTAGAACAGAGGGTTTTTAAATGTCATGGTATTTCTTTCTGAGTTCTAGAGGAAGTCCAACCTCTAACCCCAGGCTTTTCTGACTTGGCCCTGGCAATCCCAGCTCTCCCCCTTCCCTCCATGCAGCCCTGCCACCTGGTCCCCTGGTGTCCCTCACACAGGGAGGCCATGGCTTCAATCTCTGGAGCTCAGAACACCTGGCAAGACCCTCTCTGTCACTTTCTTGTTGCATTCCTTCTAGTGCTTCCATAAGACTTCTTCCTAGGATCTTGTAGGAGTTGGAAGAAATCCTTCCGAAACCCTTCTTTCTGTAAGAATCACTCTGATGTAATCCAAG
Source organism: Marmota monax (assembly GCF_021218885.2). NCBI lineage: Eukaryota > Metazoa > Chordata > Mammalia > Rodentia > Sciuridae > Marmota > Marmota monax. Next base: position 2,232,680 of record NW_026692254.1, read on the forward strand.
TCAATGATCTTTACCATGAGATGGTGGAAACACTTTAGACACTCATAGAGATGGGCAGGAAAAGGAACAGGAAGAGAGGGGAGAGAGGGAGGATGGGAGCCTGGTGGGAGAGGGAAGAGAGCTCTGGGAATTGGCACGCTGGATGAGCCACTCTTTCCACCATGTCTTCTGCTACATTTATTAGGCATCTTGTGTATGTTGAATGGGTCAATGGAATGGTTCCTGGAGACAGATAAGTGAACAAATTCTTGTCCCCATCCCAGGCCAGGTCTAAACTTACAAAATGGGATTCTGGAAGCTGAAGCTATTTTCTCTTTTTTAAGACTAAGTTTTTTGTACTGCTGCAAAGAAAAAAGAAAGAGGCATGGTGTGGCATAGAGTCAGTCAGTCAACACACTTTACTGCATAGTTCACAGATGGCATAATTCACTCTTTCCCACATACAGTTCTGTGTATGTGGGCACAACAAACACATCTGGTTGTGTGATGACCTGACCAGACCCTCAGTCCCAAAACAGTCCCTCGGGTTGCCCCTTTGTGGTCAATCTCTTCCCCACCTCACCCCAACCCCGGGCAATCTCTGAAATGTTTTCTGTCCCTATGGGTTTGCCTTTTCAAAATTGTCACATAAATGGAAACTTACAGCAATGATATTAAATCATAATTATCAATTTATCGCTCTAGCCAGTTCTATGATACTTTTCCCCCACTTTTCTTTTGCTGCCTTTTTTCTTTAATCATTTCTGCATCAGACAATGACGTAAATCAAGTTCTTTACAGAAAAAAGAAGTCAGGCTGTCTTGGGTGTCGCAGCTTCTTACGGAAAAGCTGCAACTCCCGAATGAGCTTTTACCCTGAGGGCAGGTGCCCAGGCAGCACCAGCTCTGTGGCCGTCTAGCCCCTAAAGCATTGGCAGTGGATGTCCAGCTCAGCTAGACCCTTCCTCTCTCTGAACTCACTGCTTTAGCTGATGTGGGCAATGGAGGCAGCCTGGTGTCCCCAGATGTGGAGGGGGATCCCCAAACTGGGGCAAAGCTCTCTCTTGCCCACCCTTCCCATGACTGACTTGGCTGAAAGGACCTTGGAAACAGTTTATGCATTTGAGAAGCTTAAGCTTAAATGCCTTCATGGCTAATTTATTTCTCCCTTTACTTTTCTCCTAGGATGTCATGTGGGAGGTAGGAGGAGGGTTTCAGGAAGAAGCATTCCCCAAATTTCAAAAGACATTTTCTCCTATTCAAAACCGTCCAATATATTAGGGTGCAAAGACAGCGCTTAGGGCTGTTCTTTTGTGTGTCCTTTCTGTCTTTCCTGCTTTCAGAGAAGGAAAGACTTAAACTTAACTAGTAGAGAGTGAATTAGAGATCCGTCAACAGGGTGGTGGAAGAAGATGAACCTAAACAATGACACAAATTTTCTGAATCATCTGCATATCGCCATTCCCTCTTCACTGAGTGGGTGATGGCCAGTTACTGAAATCAAAATATGTTTTGCTCTATTCAGACTTCTTTGTCTGAAAAAACCTCATTTTAGTTGAGTTTCCTTGAATTTGGAGGTATGGTTTTGGCTTGTCTCCACTGATAAAACTTTGACAGTGTTTCTCAGATAATTGACAGACTATTACAACTCCTGGCTCCTGGCACATTCACTAGGAACAGGATGAAGCTTTTTTGTGATCAGATGTATGTATTCTCAAGTGCTTGTTACCCCACCCCCCAAATGATGGGCAGTCAGCGATACCAGGAAAGGTAAGGAAAACAGATGCAGTTCTTTGAGTTTCTTGAATACATCCATTTCAAGAGGAAGACAGACAATCACTAGCCCAGCTATTGTGGCTGAACAGAGGAGTGAGATACTAAAACAAACAAGTATGAAATGTTCATTTCACTTTGGCACAGATGGTCCTTGGATGGTTCAATTTATGATCTTTCAACTTTATAATGGTACAAAACCAATATTCATTCAGTAGAAACCACATTCTGAATTTTGATCTTTCCCTAGGCAAGCAATAGGCAGTTCAGCTGTCAACCAGCCACGTGACCATGAGGAGAAACAAGGGATTCTCTACAGTGGTCTGGGTGGCCAAGCCAGGATGTTTGGTAGGTTGGGTGTATTAAATGCACTTTTAACTTATATTTTCAATTTACAATGGGTTTACTGGAATATAACCCCATTGAAAGTCAGGGTGCCTTTATTTTAGATGTTTAAGCCAGAGGGCGTTTCTATGTCATCAGAATAATTTCTTGTGATACTGGAGTCTTTGGTCAGTTCTCTTCTAGAACTCCTTTCTTATATCACCCCTCCATTCCTGGCTCCCTCACTTCTCTGGGTATACTACCTCCTCACACTGCTGAGCACAGAAACTCAAATATGAAGACAGTTCTTGGATTCCATGATTAAGCAGAACTGTTCTGCACATTAGAAAAGTAGAAAGACCTGTCAGAAACTAGGAAAAGCCAGACCAAGAGTACATCTCCCATGTCTTCTCATGGGACATCAATTACCTTCAGGAAATAGCTATTCTCAAGTTCTCAGGCTGAGAACAATCAGGAAAGCAGCCACTGCAGTCGCTGAAGGTCAGTGTCATGGCTTAGTGCCAGGCTTGACATGGCTGATCCTGCATCTCATGGGAATAACCACAGGGAAGTAATTTCTCAGGTGAGTAGCACTTCAAATCACCTGAGCAGAAGAGATGAACCTGCTTACCTTGAATTCTGTGGGAAACAGAAACAATGTCAATGAAGATTAGGAAGGATACTATTGCCAACCTCAAAAAGAGTACAAGAAACTACTGCCTTAAATAAACAGCACATAGTCTCTGGGACCGCAAACCCAGGACTTTAAATTTTACTCACCTGACGAATACTCTAGAAATGTTCTCATCTTATGCCCTCAGGGACAATCTAGAGTGTAGCTATGCCAGCCATGGCCATGGAATTAGAGTGAATCTTCCCCAATCCATTTTCTTAGTCACCAAGGCAACTTTCTTGGTCCTTGAGGGAGGAAAAGAGGGGGGGGGGACACCCAACTATTGTTTTGACTCAGGAATGTGTGTCTAGGAATGCCTGGGTGTCTTGTCTTTTTAAAGCAATCTTTGAACACTTTTTACCTTCTCAGGAAACTTATCCTGTGGCAAAGTCTGGGTGGAGCAGGAGATGTCCATGACATTCTCCATGTGACTGGCATCACACTGCTCAGGTACCACATGGTCATGGATAGATACTTCTTCAAGAAAAGGATACATTCTCTTGAGCCACTGTTGTGGTGTGAACTGATAAATACAATCAATAAGACTGTAAGTTATAGGTTATAGATTAGTAAAAAATATAGATCATAGATATAAGATTTTCATAAGTGAGATGCGACAATTATAAAGCAAGAACCGTCATAAACAGGCCTAAGACTCCATTTTGCTGTCTTCTGTAAAAAAGAAAAAAACTGCTGTAAGAGCTATTTCTAAGAAACTGAAATGAAAGCTGTTTTCTTCTAAAAATTGTCTTTTTGTACTTTGTACCCCACAAATTGTACCCTACTCAGGATGCAGCGGTGGTCATGGTGAGCTACATCCTGGGTTTGAATGCCCTTGTGGGTCTACATGACTTTGAAGTAGATTTTCGCCCCACTGACCCCAGCCCAAATTCAGGATGGGACTGTCTAGCATCTGCTTAAACCCAGGACTGTGGTCAACTGAACTGCAAAAGTAATGCTTTTTTTTTTCTTCTGCTTATCACTTGCTTGCTGACTGGAAAATTCCAGTCCTGCCTAGAGCCCACAGGTCCCACTTATTAATGTTTTAATCTCTATGATTGGCTAGCTTACATGACAATAAGCAAGTCACTGAGTTGTGTTTTTTGTGCTTATATTCTCTTTGGATGGACCAGGAAGCTGCTGTCCTCCCCAGAGCTTGAGTCTCTGTGGTGGGTGACAGTACCTGGCCAGGTAAATAAAGCTCTCTTGTGATTTGAATTCAGGTTTAGAGTGCTGAAGACTGTTGGAGGATGAAACACGATGGTGGGCCACGGGTGGCAGGATGATTGTGGTTTTCTGGAAAACTAACAGGGCACCTGCCATCCCTGAGACTGTCAGTGAGGAGCCCTGCCTAGCTCGCTGAGGTCATAGTCCATGAGTAAGAGGATGGTGCATGGAGATAGTGCAGATTTAGATGCAGAGAACAGAGGTCCTGTGGATTAACTCTCAGGCCATGGTGTTCATGACTCAGCAGGTGACATACACAGGAACTTCAGAATGTCCAATGATGGGTTGTGGTGGGAGTTAGGGTAAAACCATAGCTTTTGGTTTCAAATCAATATTGAAGTTGACCAATAGTTGATGAGTGTTAGGTCCAGGTTTCCCTGAAGCAAAAGCTCAGTGTGCCAATAAGTAAGCCCTTCCCTCCTGGCTCCAAGCCCAGCCTTCTCCATTCTGCTCTGGGATGCTGGGACCGAAACCTGCAAACCTTAATTCTGCTTTGCCAGCTGCTCCCTGTTAGGCTCTGCCAAGACAGGGCATTAGAGGGACACCTCAGGGCCGGAGGAAGGAAAAGAGAATTGATCCTATTTGTTCTCTGTTCCTGTCAGCATCATCAATCCCAGGAACACTTCTGTTTGCTTCCTTTTCCTGATGAGATGGCTTCCTGTTCTCGTCAGTATCACCTCATCCTCACTCTTCCTCCCCACATTGGCAGCAGCCCTTACTAGAAGCAGCAGCTGGATCTAGTCTGTAGTTTTTCCAGTATTGACTGATAGATTTCATTGTGCCCTGGTGCTCAGAGAGGCAGCACCCCCTTCCCAGGGCAGCCCCACAGGACCCTCTTCCAGCTGAGACACTGATGCCAGCAGCCAGTACCCCCTTCTCTAGTTTCAGCACTACAGGGGCTTTTAGTCTTAGTAATTCCAACCTTCTTCCCACATGTTCCCCCATCTCTAAGGGAGACAGCTGCTTCCTTTAGTTACTACCTCTGTGACACTTTTGAGTTTCCTTTCATTTTTTATTTTTTGGCTAATTGTAATTATTTCAAACTCTTTTTGTGAAATCACTGGTGTGATTCCTGTCTCCTGTTTCTCCAGGAATGACGTAGTCATTATTTTCCTCTAATCCAGGTTGTGGTGGGGGGCCCGGATTTAACACCGGACACTGAAACTTAGGTTCCAATTAGCTGTCACTTGGGTGAGTCACAACTTCTTTCAAGCTGTTTTACCTTTAGTAAAACTAACAAATCATTTTAATCAGCAATGGAGATGGTAACCCCGTACAGAGTGTAGCGTGCAGATGTGCTAGGTGCAGCCTGGTGCCTGTGTGGGTGTTTCACAACACAATCTGAATTTCCTTCAGTGGCACGTGTGTTCGCCATTCACATTTGTATTCTGTTTAGCCCCTGAGTGGATCCTGGATACAGGTTGTTTCCAAGGCTCTTTCTAGTTCTGACACCCTTTAGTTTCTGGCCAGATACAGGGCTGTCCTGCTCATGACTTTTGGTTTTTCTGGGAGCTTGGAAGCTGTCCTATTAGATAGTACAAGTGATGACATCATCTCTGCCCAGTCACAGAAACAGAAAACAAATACCAGAAATGCTGCTGTCCTGAGCCATTCAGACTCCCTAATATTGTGCTCTTTGGGGTCAGCTTGCGGTGTAGCCCATTCCTCATCTGCAGTGGTGGCTGCCTTTCTGGAAGGTTTGCAGAAATAGATGAAGATTTTCCCTCAGCACTGAAGACTATTGGAGGATGAAACACGATGGTGGGCCACTGGTGGCAGGATGGTTGTGGTTTTCTGAAAAACTAACAGGGCACCTGCCATCCCTGAGACTGTCAGTGAGGAGTCCTGCCTAGCTCACTGAGGTCATAGTCCGTGAGTAAGAGGATGGTACATGGAGATATTGCAGCACTTTACCTGATTGTGAAAACTAGCATCACATGCAGCTGGAAAGATCTAAAGGGCCCACCTCCTCCTGCCTCTGGCTTTTCACTTAAATAGATTTGTACCTGGGCAAGAGTTACTTACAGAGAGTACTCTTGAGGAGTCCCCATCTCCATTAAAATCAACTCTTGCTTTAGCATACACATATACTTGATTCCAAAAAGGGGTTTGAGCCAGAAGAACACATGTGGGCATCTTCAGCATCAAGGGTAAGGTGCATGGGTTTGGCTGTTTGGGAAACACTGGGACCACTATGTACAACCTTTCTTCCTCTATCATGCTGCTCCTTGACACCTGACATTTGTCCTGGGTCCTGGGTCCTCTTGTTTTCGTGGGAGACTGTCATTGGTACAGCGGTAGCCAATAGTGGTCTATCCTCTATTGGTGATGCTGTCATTGGAGGGGACCAACAATGACGTCTCTGTTTGCATCAAATATCAAAGCTAGTTCACTAAGTGGCCCAGTGAATTCATGCATAAAGTCCAGTAGTCCTTTTGACTGACAGCATTGAATTCACACAAATTGGACCATACTGAAAGTTTCTGAAGACTCTAGGTAAGGTATCAACCTACAAGTCCCTGTGGTCAATAGAATCTGACAAAATTCACTGAACCATATTCTCAGGGTGGCTAAGAGGCTTTGGTATTTATTCTAGCAAAGGGACTTCCCTGTCAACCCCCCAAAATAGATTGAACAACCCATTTCTGATGGAGATATATACATATATATGTATATATATAAAATAAATTTTATATATATATATATATATATATATATATATATATATATATATATATAAAATAGTAATTTATAGGATCGCCTACTTAATTATAAATAAACAGTCTTTTAGTTGAGGCCCAGAAGGTGCAGAGATGGTTTAATTCCTGGACACCCCTGATTAAGCAGACATAATGTTCCTTGGCAATTGCTGCTTTCACAGCAGAGATCTATGACAGCGAGGTCTGTGTGGGACTCCCTGCTCCTCTGTTCACAAAGCAAGGATTAGGTAGGAGCCCCCAAACAGGACACACTTTATTTGGGCTTGCTGACTACTGGAGTACATAAGTTGGGCACCCCACAGTGGACATCTGAGGGTCCAGGAGACCATGCTTGCCTCAGGTAAGAGTTTCTGAATTCTTGGAAGCCTAGACACACAAAAGGTCCAAGCACAGGAGAGTCAGTCTCCAGATGGCACAAGGCAGCATCGGTCTCTGATCTGGTTAACATTTAAAGGATGAGTAGTGTATGCTTAGCACTTGGCCCTGTGCCAGGTCAGAGAAGATGCTCATGCATATGGGTTGAATGGACGAGGCTTATGGGGCACCAGTGATGAGCCTTCTGCTAACAAGAACAAAGGCGAACACAGCTGGCTCTCTATGCATTCTGCCTGTCACACTCTCTTGGTGAGGTCCTTGATACCAAGCATGTGACCAGGGGAGCTGCAACAATGGCCAGTTGGGTCTGACCCTTCACTACTTCTATGGTGGGAAGGAGGCTGGGGAAGTGGCCATGACATGAATTTGTATAGGTGACTTCAAGTAGGATAAGTATCATCCATACTTTATGAACTTGCTGAGGTCAACTTCAAATAACTTTTTCAACTTGTTGTGCTTGTTCCTCTCTCCAGCTCTGAAGGGTCTGGTGGGTATGGAAGGTTTGGGAGGAGAATGGCAAACTGTGCCACTAACTACAAGATGGGGACCAGGTGGGAGGTGTGCAGTAGTGCCTGCCTAGCTGGAGTGTTTTCTGGTTAGAGCCATGTGCATACGTAATAGGTCCAACAGAGAGCAAGCTCTTAAAATAAGTGCTGTGGGAACACTCCAAGCCCCAACCCCGGAAGGGAGTGATGTGCTCTTTGATCAGGATTTCTTCACATGTGGTTGTACTGGAGACCTGTAGGCATGGAAAATGCTTTAAAGACCTAACTATAACTTTCCCTATTCATTTGTAAAGGATAAATAGTTAGAATTTTAATTACTTTGCGACTGAAAATTTATAGCCATTGTGGATCAATTTTTCTTACAATACATGCCAAAAAAAAAAAAAAAAAGAAAGAGAAACAAAAAGATAAGCCAGGCATGGTGATGCACGCGCGCGCGCGCGTGTGTGTGTGTGTGTGTATGTAATCCTAGGAGGCTGAGGCAGGATGATCACAAGTTCAAGACCAGCCTCAGCAACTTAGTGAGACCCTGTGTCTCAAAATTAAAACCAACCAACCAACCAACCAACCAAACAAACAAACAAAAAAAATGGGTGCTGGAGGGTGTGGCTCAGTGGTTAAGCATCCTGGGTTCAATCCCCAGTACCCAAAATAAAAAAAGAAAATTGATTTACGATGGAGGCATGCCACCCTCCCCTTTGCCATGGCTTCTGGCTTTTATTTTTAGAGGAGCTAATGAGAGTTTAGACATCAACTCAAGTGCAAATTAAACAACAACAACAAACAACTCTTAATCACCACAAACTGGTGCTATTGTTCACTGTGATTCTTTCCTCTGAAGATAGTCCAGGCAGCTTTGAGGGAGCAGCTGCAGCCTGCCCTCCTGCCATCCTTCTTTCCTTCCTCTCTTCCTGCAGAAAGTAAGGAATGATGGAGTCTCAGGAATCACAACCCTGCAGGCTGTTCTTCAGCGAGACACTCTCAGGCACAGCTCTAAGTGCTACTGGAAAGACACAAACACTTCTGCAAATATTCACAGTGCATAAGGATTTGTGACACTTTGAGAAAAATAACTCTGCTTTCAAGAAGTTGAGGTTGTTTGACTATGTGTTTCACATATTGTTTTTTCTTCTAGGTTTAAATTCTGGAGAAACACGTCTCTCTTTCCAGAGACTTGCCTTAATGTTACCAGTTTTGTAAACTGACCCTGTGGGATTTTGACATTTTCCTTTATTCAGTTTTCCACTTTGTACCTCGTGTACTTCCCACCTGCAATGCACAACTTCTTGCAAACACATCCACTTCTGTCTCTGGGGGAGATTCTGCCCTTTCAGCAATGGGAATGGTATAAAACCAAGAAGTTGAATCCCAAATTTCCACAAAAGTCAGAGAGACCTTTGGATAAATATCTTATTATTCCATTTTCAAATAAAGGGTACCAAATTAGTATAGTCCAAGAAAGTACATTTTGTCAAGCACGTGGTGCATGCCTGTAATCCCAGCGACTCAGGAGGATGAGGCAGGAGGATCACAAGTTTGAGGCCAGCCTCAGCAACTAACTGAAGTCCCAAGCAACTTTGCAAGACAGACCCTGCCTCAAAATAAAAAGTAATGAAAAAAAAAGGGCTGGGGACATGGCCCAGTGGTTAAGCAAGCACCCCTGGGTTCAATCTCTGGTACCAAAAAACCAAACCAAACCAAAACGAACCCCAAAACAGAAGTACATTTTGTATTTGGTCCTTTTGTAAAAGACATAGAATACAGAGCCTGCTAGAGAGACATGGGATAGCCTTAGGAGACAGTACCAGAGCCCAGTGGCAGAGTTCCATAGTGGTTAAGTTCACAAAAGTGCTATCTGAAGGCTGCAAGGATGAACTCACATCCTTGAACCCTCTCAGTTCCGTCAACTGCTTTTCTGTCCTTCCTACCATTTTTAGAGTTTAACAGGATAATGAACCACCAAATAAACAATCATTCTGAAGGTAACAACCTGGTCATTAGCAACATCAACACTCCTACTCCCAGGTACTGTTCTAGGAACCATTTGAAATACGATGCTTTGGAAATTTATAATACTGGGTAGATGTTTTTCAACTTGGAAATCCCTGTTTGCAAAATTCAAAACTGTACTTCAAAATCCCTTTCCATCTAAGAAATTGCTATCTGAAAAAGCAGTTTCAATAGAAAAAAGAAAAAGTCAATAACAAGGCCCTCTTATTATACATGGAAAGAGTCTGTCGTTAAAAAGGTGGAATATACACACCTTAATTTGTCAAGAATGAGCCTCCCTAGATTAATGGTCTTTGTTTCCCCACAACGTAAGTCACTGCCATGACATCTGAAATAAAATTGAAGTGGTTATTTTGTCATAGTTATTGTACCTGAATTTCCTTACTCTCCTTTCATTTAAATTGGGGCGGGGGGACCTTTACGATAAAGTCTCATCTGAGCCACTCTTTCAAATATGTGTTGATATGGGAGAAGGTCTCCTGGGGCATAAGTGTTCAACTATCAACCAATGACCCCTTTAGGCAACTTTTGTAAAAAAAAGACTGTACCTGAGAACCTAATACTACTGTTTGGAGCAGAGATAACTGAGTATATCTTTGCTCATGTTATGCTTAAGTTGCTACCCACAATCTCTTTAAGAGGATGAAGTTTGCATTTTGGCAGGCTTGGAAGAATAGGAGTATGACCCACATCACAATAGAACACTGTTCTCCATCTCTCACAGCTGGGTAGAGGAAATAGGTCATGTGACTTGGGGCTGTGAGAGATGTCCAGAAAAAGAGAAAATCTTCTTTTAAAAGTTGAACCCAGGACACCAGTCAATGTGCTCCAATTCCAAAAATGGGAAATGTAGCTCCCGACAGCTCCTCAGAGGGGGCCTGTATCTTTTGAGTTCATGTGATATTGTAATCTGTGGAAGCGTTTGGTTGCTTCTGCCCAGATTCAGATGAATATGCTGTCTAGAGCTCTGAGTGGAAGCCAAAATTGAGCAGAACTAGCTTGAATTTGCATAAAAATGTAAATGTGTATTAAAATGTAAATTTGAAGTGACCTTGGGACCAGCTACCCTGTTCATTATCTTCAAAGTATCTCCACACTGTGCACCAGAGAATCTCCTAGATGCTAGTCATTGGTGAGCCAGCATGACTTGGTTATTCCCTATTACCTGCCAAAATTAATCACAGGGTTAAATTTGAATATAATTCAGAAATAGCAAGGTCTGAGTGGGAACTGGACTGAAGGTTACTATATTACTTGTGATTTTAAATAAGATTGGTGCAAGGAGGGAATGATAACACTGCTTGAAAAAAGAATTCTGTTCAAGCACCTTGGATTCATCCAACTGACTACAAGAGCCTAAGTTGATAGCTTGTCAATCTGAATTGCCTAAAGGGGTCAGGTTGGTATTACTGATATTTGAGGCACTCTGAAAGTACAGTAATGCAATACACAATTGCTAATTTTCATTTACTCCTTTAAATTAGTCCAAATGAAGAAAGTTTCAATTTTGTCATCCTAACTCACCCATCTTATCTTTATTTCAGAAGGAATTTATTTGTTTAGATGTGACTTTTCACTTGCTTTTCAACTTTCCCTCATGTTTTATTCAGACTCATTGCCTCTAAGATTGGAAGTATGCATCTCACATTTATACACTAGGAACTATAATTGGCCCTACTGAAATTGTTTATTCCTCTGCTGCAACCATGGGCCAAAATGGTATCTAGAGGTCATTCAGTGCATAGGCTGGCATCGATTTCAGATGCAGAGACCAAGGTCCAGAGAAGTAAAAGGACACATTTTTGTTTTCACTGGCTTTATCCAGAGATAGCCAGCACTTGGAACTCCAGACACAATTGTGATTTACTTCAGGTGAGGACTGGAACATAGGATCTTATGATTACTGCATTTCTTACAAATGCATGTCTATTTTTTCTTTCCAAATGTCCTGGGTGATTTCAACAAAATACTTGCCACAAGCCCAGCCACCAAAACAGGCCCAAAAGGGCAAAAGATAGATTATCTGGTCAGTCCATTGACCCAGCAAATGATGGGCAGATTTAGTGCTTGGGCTCCTTTTAAATAACTGACTTATGGTTAATTATTATCTCCCCAGCTTTTATCTTTAATCTTCAGTTTTAAATTCTTGGTAGTAATTGCTCCTAAACCTATGTGTATAATGCAGACAGAAGCAAGTCCTTCTGCAGCAATAAAAAAAAAAAAAAGTCCTCAAGTTTTTTCACACTAAACTATGATTTTTAATTAGTGCAATAATAGTTCCTCCTTATAGGGATAATTGCATCTTTAAGCATATTTGAGGTTGGAGAGCTCTGTTGTGCAGGCATATTCTAAAAGACTGAATGTAAATATGTTTTGTTCACCATTCATTTGTGACTTCAATCACTATTATAACTGCATCTTCTGCAATAAAAATGCTAAATTATACATTATATATCTTTCCAAGCACATTAGACCAATTTTTAAACAGCCTAGTAAGAATGAGCATGTCACAAACTTAAAGCCAAAGTGTAGATATTATCACTTCATTTAATATTGAGAGCAATTTAATTTAAATTCTGGAAAAGCAAATACCTTTAATAAAGTTGGTGTGAATGATTATATAGTTTGATATAACTATTGTACAGGAGTGTGTACACATATAAATCTATAGATAGAATTATGTACATTTCAATATATACCACATATATATTTTAATTTTGCCACTCATATTTTTCTCTTTAGTAAAACAAAGCGATTTTACTGTACAAGGATGTGCAATGCTACATTAAGTCCTGAGTAATTTAAGGGGTTAGTAATAAAGTACTCTAAATTCTAGTCTTCAGCTAAAGATCCAGTAGATACTGTAACAGAAACGTGAACAAAATAATATTTAAAAATATGCATCCAGTTTTGCACTTATTTTGTGCTTAGCAGAAAAAGCTTGAGAATGCACAGCAGCCATTGAGATTTGGGATAATGTCCTCAAACATTCAAGGTTAAACAGTGTCCTGTTTGTAGGGATTTACAGAAATTTTAAGTGATGTCACCTACATCCAATTTGTCAAGCATGGAAGAGTCTAGTTATGATTGGACCAAAAATTCCCTTTACAGAATATGAAATTCTATGTAAACATCAGTGTTTAGGTATTGTATAAAATTTCTGATCCAAATGAGGAAAAAGAAAAGGAAAAAAAATACAGTAAAATAATTTAAAATGCTTCTCTTGGGATATAGTCAGTCACACGGAAGTGATATAAAAAAAACCCAGAGTATATTTTGGTGATGGAGGAAACTAGAGGAAAGTCATTTAAGAGTGGTCTGGCAAGCCACCCACTCTGGGAGGTCCCAGGTTGGCTTGGCTCAGGGAGCTCAAGATAAAGAAGCCACATTCATCCTGCCACGGGGGACGGATGCTGCTGTGTAATAAGGAGGAAGCACTATGGGAAAAGGCCACATTCAAGTGCAGTGGAACAGTAACAGCTGCCTGTCAGGGTCACCATCAGCAGGCAAAGCGTCCCATTCCCAAACTGAGGCACTAGGTATGATGACGTGAGGCGTTCGAGTTGGCTGCTGCACGTCTGCCTTGGGCGGAGGGAGGCAGCCGGGATCCAGCCTTGCATCAGAGCGGGCTTCAAGGAGAAGGCACTGCGTTGGTGGTTCCTTTGTCATCCCGGCTTTACCCCGTCCCATGGCTGCTGTAGTCAAAGACTCCTTTCTTGAAGAATGGTGAGAACTCACAAATGGTGTGTTTTGAAAGGGTCAGTCCCACTTTGTTGATGTGTAGGGGTGATGTTGCAGATTGGAGCATCACGCTGAAAAAGTCCCTGAGGTATTTCTGAGGAAGAGACAAGAGTTAAGAACATGGTCAAGATACCTCTGGGTAGAGTCAAGGAGAGGAGAAGCAATGTCCAAAAACAACTTCATGTCTACCTGGATGCATATGTTTATTTCATAAATCAGACCTAGGGGTGGGGGTAGGGGGACTCCGAGGAACACCAGCATCCAAGGAAGATCCTTGAAGCCCTCAGCATCAGACCAAGAGAAAACAGATTGTGATATCCATAAACACAATAAAACATTTCTTTGGTTCAAGGCTCTGATTCATAGCAATGCCACCAGGTCTATCTGTAGACAACACTCAGAGGAATACAACAGTGCCTGGCCCTGGGGATCTGCTGTGCAGCAACAGTGTCATTAGTTAGTATCCTATTTCTAACCCCCTCACCCCAGTTGCTCATGAAATAGACAATTAAAAGGAAGAAAAAAAAAAAAAGAAAAAGAAAGGGCTGCCCGTCTGTGCAGTTAAATGTCTGGCTTATTGGCATTTTTAAATTGCACAATCTGTATCTGCTTTGAAGCCTTCTTATAATGTAAAGGGGAAAAAATAGGAGGATCAGCTCCAAGCATTGATATTTACAGATCATTTTGTAAATCCAATAATCATCAAGAAAAGGAAATTCTTTCTAAGGTGAACAGCTCAAGACCTCTTGTTCTTGCCCTCCCCTACTGTAGGTGATTGTCACATTATCTGCCTTTCTTGGCACCAAGAAAGCAAAGCAAAGCATTTAGTAGGCTCTAAAATGCTTAGGGTAAAATCAGACATGGGTGCTGAAGGGATGAGACTAGTTAATGTATTTTAGATCTGGCAAATCTCATCTATAACAGAACATGGGTGGAGAGAAGGGTTTAGACCTAAACCTTATTACTCAGTTTGTTTAGAAAATAAACTTAGAAATTAACCATAATTCTGGACTGTAACAAAAATTTTGTTATCTAAGAAACATGACCTAATCCTTGAGCAGTCATTTCCAACTAGGGGCAATTCTGCCTCACAGGGGACATTAGACAATATGGGGAGACATTTCTGATGGTCATACTTGTGTGTTGCATGATACATCTAGTGGGTGAAGGTCAGGAATGCTGCTAACAACCTACAACCCATAGGACAGTCCCTAGAACAAATAATTATCTGGCCCCAAATGTCAACAGTACCACAGCTGAGAAAACTTACCCTAGAGAAAGTAGAATTCAGCTATATCTATGGATTGCCCACCTGAAATCAAAGAATTTCTGAAGGAAATCACTCAGCTGAAGGAAAGTTTATTAGCTCTTTCTTAAAAATAATACAAGAATTACAAGTAACATTTGTATAACTTAGGTTTCTACAGATCTTCTAGTGTCTAATTTTTTATACTTTATAGAAGTAAAACTGATATACAATACACTGCATTCTTTTTTTTTTGAGGTGCTAGGGGTGGAACCCAAGGCTCATGCATGCTAGGTAAATGCTCCAAGCTATGTCCCCAGACTTGAAACTGCATATTCTTTAAATATGTAATTTGATGAGTATTGTTACAAGTAAAAAAAAAAAAAAACAAAAAAACCACAAACCAAGAAAATGAACATTTGCATCACCCCCAGAAGTTTCCCAAGTCACTTTATTTTATGTGGTCATCATACACTGCCTAGAATTACATGTCCTTCTTTTTTTTTTTTTTAAAGACTCAATTTTTATTTTTTTTTAATATATATATATATTTTTTTTTAGTTCTCGGTGGACACAACATCTTTGTTTGTATGTGGTGCTGAGGATCGAACCCGGGCCGCATGCATGCCAGGCGAGCGCTACCGCTTGAGCCACATCCCCAGCCCCTACATGTCCTTCTTATAACAGCTATTTTCTAGACAAGAGGCTGTAGCTAGGAGACATGAGAAAGGCTAGTAATCAAGAAGAGACCTGGAAGCAAGTGCTCTTCACTCAGACCTGGTTTACTGGCTCATTATTCCTAACATACTATTCTCAAAGTACCCTTTCTAGAAGGATCCTGAAACTGACACAAGGTAGAGGTGAGAAGTGCCAAAACCAGCTGCTGAAGAATGAACATCTATCTTAACCTTGGTAGTTATTAGCACCAGAGAGACAAAAAGGAAATTTGACTTCAACTTTCCTAGGAGAGGTGAAGCCAGATTTAAAATTAGGTAGTCAGTGTAGTTAGGTAAATCGGGTCTAATATCGAGTAAGATCTAAAATGGGGGCCATGTTGAGAATGAATTCCGGGAAACTGCAGGACAACTCATGGAATGTTAATGAAGTCCCGAGAAAAGCCCTAGGCCCAAAATCCATCTCAAAGAAATGTTAATGAACAGCCCCAGCAGATTTGAAGATAGCCCATCCCAAAGAAGTGTTAATGAAGTCCTTCCTGCCCAGATTACTTCTTTGGCCCACCTGTGTCACAACCCTCGGGCCTTCCAACCTACATTCCATCACTGAAAGAACTATAAAAAGGGGAAGCAACCGCACTTCCACGGATTCCACCTCTTGGGTCCCCTTCTTCCTCCGGGAGAAGTCTTTTCTGCTGTGCTTTAATAAACTTCTAATTTCTACTCTGACCTTGCCTGGGCATGCTCTCTGGTGTTATTCTTCAACACTGGGGAAGCAAGGACTCGTCACCGGTCAACAGCGGTAACAGAGGGACCCTGAGAATATCTACTTGTAGGGGACTCTGACTTCCATCAAACATGGTTAACAGCAAATACTGTAGACCATACTTGAGCAACCAAAGCTTGTTGAAATCTATGTGGATACTTGATTGTTTTTGGCAAACCAAGAGTGAAATGCTACAGAATAGGATGAGGAGTTCCTCACTTGTGCAAGGAGCTGTGACTCTTCCACAATTTAATGAGGGATGGAGAGAGACTTCTTCCTGCATAGGCATTGTCTCTGTAGCTCTTGGGTGGCTCCTGCTTCAGATACCCCAGGCTTTGCATTAACATGCAAACTAATGTTTACCACAAACTTGCCTTGGAGATGAACTCTGTCAGACAAGGAGGCAATTTAAATCTGGGAACAGATGTTGTATCAACATTTGTCATAATTAGTTCACAAAGTAGAGTCCCTTTAAAGGGCTAATAAAACCTGAAGGGTATAATGAGAAGTAAAAGTTAAAAATATAAATAAAAGTAAAAGAGAAGTATGGGAGACACCTTACCAAACACAGCCTGGCCATTAAAAGAGTACTATAAATCAACTGCAGGTAATGCCTTTCTCTTTAAATAAACTTATTAGCATGGCTTGATGAAAACTCCAGCTAGAAAGATCTGATTTGACCACTTCCAAACATTACAAAAGAGTTTTTCTCTGCAAAACAAATCTCTTGCTAGCATGAGTTTCAGGCAGCTTGGTTTCCTTTATGTGAGCTGCTTCCCAGGTGCAGAGAAAGCATTTGTCTAAAAAATAATCTCTGCAGTGACTCCATTTTGCTCCCAGGTCTGGAGGACCAGGCATGACCTTTGCTAGCTGTGTCCAGAGACAGCCACATGCTGGAGTGGGCTGAGCACATTCTGGTGAACCACTGAACCAAGGGACAGAAGATGGTGCTAAAATTTCAGAAGGTTCCTGAGGTCACAGACAGTATCTCATTCTTTGCAGTCTCTGATCATCCATGGCACACTGCCAAGCTTAGGAAAAATGCTAAGAAACCTTGATGATTGATTTCGATGAGTTAATTTTTTTTAAGTTGAAATACATAGATGGAAAACAGCTCACATCATGAGTGTAAGGCCTAATGATTTTTCACAAAATGAACATACCTATGTGATTGAAGCCAGATTTAAAATTAGGTAGTCAGTGTAGTTAGGTAAATCGGGTCTAATATCGAGTGAAATCTAAAATGGAGGCCGTGCGGAGAATGACTCCGGGAAAACACAGGACAACTCATGGAATGTTAATGAAGTCCCAAAAGGCCCTAGGCCAAAGTCCACCTCAAAGAAATGTTAATGAACAGCCCCCAGCAAAAAGGTGCTGACTCAGAAGTCCTTCCTGACCAGATTACTTTTTTGGCCCACCTGTGTCCCACCCCTCGGGCCTTCCAACCTACATTCCATCACCAAACCTATAAAAAGGGAAACACATTTGCCCGCCAACTGGATTCCACCTCTTGGGTCCCCTTCTTCCTCCGGGAGAAGTCTTTTCTGCTGTGCTTTAATAAACTTCTAATTTCTACTCTGACCTTGCCTCGGCGTGCTCTCTGGTGTTATTCTTCAACATTGGGGAAGCAAGGACTCGTCACCGGTCAACAGCGGTAACATGATCGGTATCTAGGTATAAGTAAAACGATCTCTCCAGCCCCAAGGCAGCCCTCCTCATACTCTTCTTCCATTTACAGTCCTCTCTCCAGGATGACCACTATCCCAATTTCTAGCAGCACAGGCTAGTTCTGCCAGTTTTTGAACATTACGTTAATAGAATATACAAGATATACTTTCCCCCCGGCATTAATTTATTTTTTAATTGGTACAATATTGTTATACATGAAAGTGGGATTCATTGTATATAGTCACACATGCACATAGCATAGTTTGGTCACTTTCATTCTGCAGATCTTCCTCTTTCCCATTCCCTTCTCCTCTTTCCCTCCTCCCTCTCCCTTGATCCCTTTACCTCACTGTTCTCCCTTCTATTTTCATGAGATCCTCCTTTTTAAAAAATTCTTTATTTCTCTCTAGCTTCTGCATATGAGAGAAAACATTTGACACATACAGTATATGATGAATGTCACATTTGTGAGATTAGTCCACACAACTTGTGTGTGTGTAGTGGGGCTTGTTCAGAAACCTTGTTTGGAGAGTGTTCCATATGTGGACATACCAACTGATCAGCTTTAATAGAGGGACATACAACAGTGACAGTTTGGTCTTTCTGTCTGACCTCTGCTTCAATAATGAAACCCACTTTCACCTATTACTGGTGTCTGGTGAGTCACATTTATCACTATCCTAATATCCTCATTTCTCATTAGGGTTTGAGGCTCAATTTAAGGTGGGCCAGTGTTCTAAATCCTGGCTATTGTATATATTTAAATATAGTAAAATTATATAAAAAATGCTAACACATATTTAATTAGTGATTTTTTTTATTGATTGTTCTAAGTTTTCCATAGCTATAGCTAAAGTAAGAAATGAAAAGTTCTCCTGTCAATTCTACCCCTTTTTTGTGGATCCTAAGAATTCTAGCTCTCCCTAGTAAGTGAGAATTATGTCTAGGAACTGAGCTGCATCCCTAGGGTAGCATACTTTATAAAAGAGAACCACAAAAATTGAAGGACATTAGGAGTTCAATTGACTTATTAGGAGTCAAGTGACTTATCAGGGCCAGAAATGGGAAGGTAGGAAAAGGGTTTGTAAAATCCATTCCCCAATTACTGTATCTCACTTTTTTTTTTCAGTTGAACACAATACCTTTATTTTATTTATTTTTATTTTTATGTGGTGCTGAGGATCAAACCCAGTGCCTCACATGCGCTAGGCGAGTGTTCTATGGCTGAGTCACTACCCCAGTCCTGTATCTCACTTTTGTTGGGTCCACAGCCTTCCCTTCCCCCTCCCCTTTCCATGGTGGCTGTGGGTGGGGACTTTCCACCTGGCTGAGGACACTGGAAATGGCCACTCAGAAGCTCACATGGGCAACACTGTGGTTCAGGGGGCTGAAGCAATCGCCCTGTTAACTCACATCAGCCCTGACTGACCTCCACCAGACATGATGTCCCTAAACTCAGCTCCACCAACCTACTGTCAGCAGCTGCAATTTAGATGGCCTAGGCCTTCCTACCTTCAGATTTCCTCATTAGAATTGCTCTTGCCTTTCCTGCTTGTGACTTCCCTGGCCCTCACCCTTTTGCAGACAGGTGAACCTTACCTGGGAGCTCCCCCCAATAAACCTTTTTTGGGTGCGCCTTATTCTTTTTTTAAAAAGAATATATATATTTTTTTGGTGTAGATGGACACAATGCCTTTATTTTTGTGTGGTGTTGAGGATGGAACCCGGGTCCCGCCCATGCTAGGTGAGCGCTCTACCACTGAGCCACAACCCCAGCCCCTGGGTGCCTTATTCTTGTTGCGTGGTTCCTGATCTCATGTGCCCTTTCTTCTTTACAACTTCCACAGAACATTTTCTCTATTATAAAAAGAAATAAAAGCAGCCATAATTAAATTTCTGTAGCCTGTTAGGGATCACAGAAGGCCTGCAACTTCAGACTACCCTGGTGGTGGGTGATGGCATCACAGCCCATTCTGTTAAATGCCCAGTCTTGGGGCCACTCAGAACAGCAATGGAAACCTTGTACAAGAGCAGAATAAGCAAGGGTCCAGTGAGGACCTGAGAATGAGTGATCAAAGGAAAGGGAAGAGGCCCAGAGTAAGGAAGCTACAGAGACAGAAGGGGGCATCTGGGGGACAAAAGAGGAAGGGGTGGGATGGAGGAGAGAACAAAAGAGGTGGGAGAGTGAAGGAGGAGAGCACGACAAATGGCCACAATTTATTTGTTTACAAGTTGGAAAAAAAGACTTAAGAACAAAAGAAATATATCAGACACATTTATCCAGGTTATTTACTTTTTGCTATTTGGACCAACATTAAAGTATAAAGAAGGCATTTTCTTATCAGTGCTTTCAGAAAATCAAATGCCCAGTAAGCCTAAACAGTATCCTAAAGTCCTGAGTTTTATAAGCTGAAGAGCCAGGACTCAGGGCCAAATCTCCCAACTCCAGAGCCTGATCTGATCCACCAGGCTGCTGAGTCCCTCCTCTGTTCAGCACCACTGTCTCTCATGGAGCAAGTCTGCCTACTTGGGGCATCTCACCTACATACGTCATATACCTGCCTTTCCCAGGCCTGATGGTGCTCCCATGGTGACAAGTGGGTACTGGGCTCTTTGGAGTTAACATTCCACAGAGACTTGGGGAAAGAGGTGAGATCCTATACTCTTCTACACAGGGTCATCACCATTCTGTTAATGTACTGATATGTTAGTGCCCTGGTGAACACTGGCCATGTCCTGACTGTCCTGTATCCACTTTTCCTTCTAAAAAAGCATCCAGGTCTCCTTCTGAATCAGGATAACTAGCTGGTGATTTTTTTGCCATTGTTATTCTGGGATAGCAAACAACTAATGAAGCTACCACTTGGAGTCTGCTAAAACCAAGAGTCCTTAGGGACAAGGTACTTCCGATTGCATAGCATTGTCATGGAGCATTTTCTTTCTTTTGTGTGTGTGTGTGTGTGTGTGTGTGTGTGTGTTGGGGGGAGGGGTACTGGGAATTAAACCCAGGACACTCTGCCACTAAGCTGCATCCCTTAAACCAGCTCTTTTTTTTCATTTAGAGAAAGGCTCTTACTAAGTTGCTGAAACTGATCTCAAACTTAGAGTTCCCCTACCTCAGCAACCTGAGTCACATGGGGAGGCTGTGCTTATATGTACCATAGTGTCTGGCCTTGGAGTATTTTCAAGAATGAAAGAAATTCAGAGACCTCAGTGGAAATCTTGAGAGCTTTAAGATAGCCTGTGATCTCTGTCTATTCCCCAGCCTTAGAGTTAATGAACACAGTTTCTTATAATGGCTATACTCCTTCATTTACAATAAAGCTCACTGCTGATGCTCCTCAAAGCATGGACAGGTGGCAGACACATGGTGAATCAGAAGAAACTATCCATGTACAATTAAGCTCCTCCAGGATTGGTCTGTTGTTGCATCAGGTCTATTGTCTCATATGAAGGCACCTGCCCATGGCACTCTTCCCTGGAAAGAGGCTGATCCTGGGAGGTTTTTTTGAATAACATTTAAGATTGGGGCAGCATTCCCAGTCAAGCCTTAGGAGGGAAGGTTCCTTCCCCAAACCCTCTGGAGGCTGAGGTGGGAAAACAAATTTGAGACCAGCCTCAGCAACCTAGTAAGACCCTTTCTCTAAATTAAAAAAAAAAAAAAAAAAGGGCCAATCCAAAATTCTACCGCCATTTGAAAATATAACTAAACATTATTAATCTTTTGAACCAAACCATAGGTTAATATAGTCCACTGGCTGTGTTAATGAGTTTGAAAGGCAAAACACAATCCCTCTAGCAATACAGGGTAATCCAGCAATAATTTTTATTTTCATTTTTTCCTGGATGCAGTATATTGATTAGATTTTCCAAGCTAAAGTTCTAGAATGTGCTGCTACATGCTATTTTATTTTAGAAATTCTTGATGAAGTTCATTATATTAACATGATCCATGTGTTACCCACAAATTTTAGTCTGAGCTCTGGCTGAAAAGAAACACACTGGAAATTATTGGAAAATTGTGCAAAATCTGGACTTTACACAGTCTTCTAGGATTTCCTTTTAAACTCTAGATCTTCTGAATGGAATCTAAGTCTGGTCACAGGTACTGATCACAGGTTCTATGTCCACCCTGGCAAAACCTCTGACATCAGCAGGGTATTTCATGGTGTGGCTCCTTCTTACAGATATTCCCTTTTAGATATAAAATTGGAAAGAATGGAAGGAGTTTTAGTCACCTTTTTCACTGCTATGACCAAAAGCCCTGACAAGAACAATTTCAGAGGAAAGAAAATTTATTTGGGGCTCAGGTTTCAGAGGTCTCAGTTAATAGTTGGCCAACTCCACCCTCTGGGCCCGAGATAGGCAGACATCATAGCAGAAAGGTGTGGAGGAGAAAAGCAGCTTAGGACATGGCCACTAGGAAGGAAGGAAGGAAGAAAGGAAGGAAGGAAGGAAGGAAGGAAGGAGGGAAGGAGGGAAGGAGGGAGGGAGGGAGGGAGGGGGAGAGAGAGGAAGAGGGAGAGAGAGATATGGATGCTCATCAGGGACAAAATATAAACCCCAAAGGTACACCTCAGTGACTGACCTTCTGTCTACAATACCACATAGTTAATTCATTCAAGTGGAATAATGCACTGATTAGGTTAAGAATCATTCTACCTCTAAGATTTCTTGCATTGTCTCACACATGAGCTTTTGGGGCACATTGCAACCAAATCATAAAAGAAGACTTGACACTAGGGGAGGAGGGAAGAGGGATGGAGTCCAACATAGCAAAAAATGTGCAAGGAAGCAAGAGCTGCATGTGTAGAGATCTTCATTTGTAGGGATGTGTAGGGTAGCACAGGATTGAAGCAGAACACAGAGGGCCTTGAATCTGTATGGCCAGTAAATACTTTGTAAGAAGTGTTTTTTTCTTTTCTTAGTTCATATGCACAGTGACCCTAAGATACCAGGGAGGAGGAGGGCCTGAATGAGTAGCTTTTGTTTACAGATGAGGAAACTGAGATGCCAAGAGGCAGTGACTTAGCCAAGGTCAATAGTCATTAGAGACTGACAAAGTAATGGGCTCTTCAAATCTGGGAGAAATTGAATTTTTTCAAGATTTAAGCCCTTATGCCTGAAATATAATGGGGTGTTTCCTCAGGACTGTCAATACCACACTCAGGTAGGCTCCTAGAATTTTCCTTGAATTTCAATCAGCTGCTATGTATGTATGCACACGCATGAAAATAAGAATTAGGGCCTTCTGAAGCATTTTAAAGATCTCAGCCTTCTTATCTATTGGCTCCCTCCCCTTGATTTTAATTAGCAGTAGGATAAAGTCATGATCATTTCATGTTATTAAAGTTTCTGTTTTAATAAGCCTCGTTTCTATAACTGTGGCCAACTGCTTATTTCATGTGCAATATATCACCCCAGCTGTGTCATTCTAATGATTTCCCCAGCCATCTCACTATTGTGGAACTTTCTACTTTTTATAAGATTTTAACATAAATCCATAATTTAATTTAAAGTTGTGGAAATTATTAAAATTGAAATGTTCTTTAAAAATGTAATGGGGCATTATCTGCCTTTGCGTTGTGACATATTAACAGGGAAGAGAGTTCGGTGGCATTCCTCATTCCCAGAAATCATTAACCACTGTGGCAGCTTAAAGACAAGCATCAGTCTTATAAAACTTAGAGGTTTCATTTACCTTGTAGCCTTTGGAAAATCCATCGACTGATGAGTTCTGAAGATTGAGCAAGTCTGAATGGAGATACCTTGGGATGTTTCTAGAACTGAGAGGGATCTGGTCACCACGGGCCATATGTCATGGATCGAACCCATGCGGTCAGTATGATTCACTCAGCAGTCAAGTCTTCCCAGTTCTAAACTCCCATAAATCCGGGACTGAAATCCTCTTACTAACTTTTTAAAAATCATCAAATTTGGCTGCATTGCATCAAATATGTCAGGCTATTTCTCAACATGTCCCCAAATGATCTCCACACACCAATGAAAGTAAGACAGTTTGATGCAGGCAACCCAAGTATCCAGCACAGTTACTGCAACCTAGTTGTTCTCCATGAAGCAGTGTGCCAGGCACAAGGGCTTGAATATACACACACACACACACACACAGCTTGTCCTCACAGGCACATGTGCTGGCCCTTACAATTCATTGTTCAGGATCATTCCTTGTTCGTTCCTGTGTGTGCTTTGCTCCCATCTTCTAATCCAATGTATTTTTTAATGATTGGGTCAAGGTTGCTTTTTATTGACTCCTTTCCCTTGACTTCATTCATGCACCCAACAAACTCTTATTGAAAGTTTTTCACATGCCTGAACTGGGCTAGGTGCTGGGATTCAAAAGTGAGTAAGACTCAGTTTTGTCCTGAGTAACTAAAAGTCCTGTTAGAGGGATGGGCAGGTAAAGCAATAATTAAAATATGGCCAGAAGAAAACAGGAAGGAGAAGCTTTTGGAGCACTTAAGAAAGGAACCCGCCTAGTCCTAGGAACTGGTATAAAACCTGAAGGGTAAGAATTCAGCAGGTGAATAAACTGGAGGAAGATACAGTAGACAGTTCCAGGCAGGGAGGAGAGCAACTACGAAGCCTAGAGGTGGGGAATCAGAGCTCTAGAGTCCTGGCAATAACCTAGCATGAATGGACTGGCCAACTGGCATGGCCTGTTCAGCTTGGGGGATGCACTCTGGACCTGGGACTGTTTCCTGGGTTAGCATTCCACCAGTCCTCATGCTGGGGTCCCATGTACTGTGTGCTGGAATCTCTCTTCTCTTTGATCCATGGAGCTCTGCTGGCTGCCATGTAAAGTGATGTTGATGATACCAGAGAACTCCCAAGAGCCTCAAAATACCTGCTAATTCCCAACTTCTTCCTCCTCTACCATCTATCTGAAGGTACCCTGCGCCACTGCACAACTTCATATGACACTCCCTGGGTTTCTTGCAGCATGACACTTGCACACTTTTTTCCACCTTTACTGGTTTACATCACCTTTTCCATGAAACTCAGGATAGTCTATGTATGTCTTTATAGGCTAAAACACAAACTAAAGCTATTTTTTAATTCCTTATATGATAAAAGAGAAACTTCCTGCTTTGCTCCACCCTGATTTCCTGGGATAGGCCTCCCGAGATGGTAGGCACTCTTTACCTAGTGCAGGGCAGGTGACTTTCACAGTAGGTTTCATTCTCTGCCCAGTAACATCTAATCCCTGAGTGCCTCTCTTCTCCCAGAGAGCCTGGCCATCTCAACTTTGACAGCTGTCTGGAGGTGAGGCATCTTCTTAGACTGAGACTATACACTGTTCAGTGACTAGCAGTTACCAAGAACAGAGTGCACAGTGTGTAGATGGTACCAGCACAGGCCCTAGGGAGCAGTGAGGCATGACTTCCAGCCAGGGTAGCAGGTACTGGGAGAACAGGCCCACTTGGTCTCTATACACAGTTAAAGGATGCTCCAGCAGTATTCACAGATAGTATGAAAACAGGCGGCAGGGTAGATAGGACCTGTGACCTTCTATTAGTTTTCTCTAGCTGCATAAAAATAACCACAAACAGTGGCTTGAAATACACTCATAGTTCTGCCAGTCAGAAGTTCTGGCACAATGTGGCTGGGCTCTCTGCTGAAGCTTTCATCAAGTGATATTGAGGTGTTTTGCCATGTCAGAGTTACTGACATAGATTGGGCTCTTATCTGGAGGCTCTGGGGAAGAATTGCTTTCAAACCCATTCAGGTTGCTGGCCAAATACAGCTCTTTGAGATTGTAGAACTGAGGTTCCCATTTGAGGCCCCGTTGCTGTCAGTTAGGGACTGCTCCAGCTCCAAGACCACCCACGTTCTAGGACTGTGTCTACTTTCTGAAACCAGAAATCATATTCCCCTCATGCTTCAAATCTCTGCTGTCTTCTGCTACAGGCCAGAGAAGACTATGCTTTTAAAGGGCTTTGGGATTAAATCAGATACACAGGAATGATCTCCCTTTTGTCATGTCACAGAGTAATCACAGGAGTGAGTGTATCTCATCAGACTCACAGGTTCTGTGAGTCTCAGTCAAGTGGGGAAAACTACACAAGGGTGAGGGTCATTGTGAATCTCCCCAGCATAGGCATGCAGTTTCCCCACCCTTGGTCTAAGTTGTAACTGGAATATAAAACACATGGCAGAAAGGTCACAGCAGAGCAGGTAGCACCTGGAAGAGAAACTACTCAAGAGAGCCCATTCACATTTGTTGGATGGGTCCGCAGCATGTGTACCCTCTCATCTCCCACATTTGTGCCCATACACCTGTGGTACAGTGTGTTCAGTGTGAAGTATTCAATAGAAGCATTGTCTGGTGGTGAAAAGATGGATGTGTCTACATCGTCTAATCCTTTGCCATAGGTTACTGTAATGAACAGCACAGCTCCATACTATAGTTGTAAAGTACAAATGCCTTCTAATGCTTGAGTTCTAAGCACAGAGCATACACTAATATTTGTTTTTAAAATTGACTTAAAATTTATTTTTCTTTTTCTGGTTGAAAAGTTTCACATACACATATACACACAAGTACAAAGAAAAAAATTTAATGTGTGTGTATACGCATGTGTGTACATTCACTTTAGTGAAAAGTCTCCCTTTCTTTTTCTTTTTTTTTTTTTTTTGAGAGAGAGGGAGGGAGGGAGGGAGGGGAAGGGAGAGGAAGAGGAAGAGGGAGAGGGAGAGGGAGAGGGAGAGGGAGAGAGAGAGAGAGAGAGAGAGAGAGAGAGAGAGAGAGAAAGAGAGAGAGAGAGAATTTTTTAATATTTATTTTTTAGTTTTCAGTGGACACAACATCTTTATTTTATTTGTATGTGGTGCTGAGGATGGAACCCAGTGCCCCACACATGTCAGGTGAGCGCGCTACTGCTTGAGCCACATCCCTAGCCCAAAAGTCTCCCTTTTAACTAACCTCTATCTTCCAAAATCTCCTCTAGGATCCCCCAAATTTTACCATTATTTACTGTTTTTTTTTAATGGGTGTTTTCCAGAGCATTTTATATCTACATAAGCAAATGTAAATATAGCTGCCCCCACTTCAACTTACACAAATAGGGATACAAAAGAGATGCTCTTCTGAACTTCATCTTATTCATTTAACAGTTTATACAAAAGATAATTCTCTACAAGTTCATAAAAAGTTATTCATTCTGCAAGTGATTTTCTAGCTCATTATTAATGGACAGGTAGGCTATTCCAATCCCTGTGGCAGTTCTATAAGATCATAAACCATAAAAGGGAGAGGATTTTTCACTACTTTATCCAAAGGATGCATACTAAATATTCAACATGGTGTGTGGCACATAGTAGGTGCTCAGTAAGTTTACCAAATGAAAGACTGAAGGATGGAGAATATTAAAAATAACATTTTGATAAATAAGATTTTATCTTGGCAAGTAGGTCACTAAACCTACAGGGTAAATTCTTAAAGTGAATTTTTGGGTTGAAGGGTATGTGTGTTTTTAAGATTTTGATTAATATTACCTAATTATTCTCCATAGGCCCTGTATCTATTTATAATCTCTCCAGCAATGTTGGAGAGGAGGCAGTCAACATTTCTGTTTGACCATACTCAAGAGTTTGAAAAAAAATCTTTGGAAGATCATCCAATCCTTTTTCCTGTCCTCATAAAATCAGCAATATTGTAGCTAAGGAATCTTAGCTAGATCCTTTGATTCTTTAACAAAGGAAGGAACTGCAGAAGGTAGGTTGGATTAGAAATCTATATATCCTTAAATATCCAGTCATCTTTCTGAAACAATTTATCCATGTCTCTGTGAAGGATCATGTCCAGTTGAGTTTCCAAATGCCCAGAATTCCCAGTTACACTTCAAAATAATCTTAATCTGAAAGTGGAATCCATTTTTGGGCAATATAAACTTTCAAATATGGGGAACAAGGTCAAGGAGAGGTAAAGGTGGCCCTAAAGGAAGTTGGTTGGGGAAGTGGTATGTCTAAGGGTTTGTTACGCTAGTGACCCCAATTATCCATGCTTCCTGGGACTCACATTCTTGTGTGGCTCTCCCTCTTGAATTTAGGTGAAGCCTATAACCTACTTTAGATAGTAGAATGCACCAGAGGTAATGCTTTGAGTGAAGAAGCCAACCTGGGTTGGATGCTCCAATACTCTGGCTGAGTACCATCCTTATTGAAGCAGGATTGGAATGTAGGCACATAAGTGGTTTGACTGGGTAAGAGCTGAAGTGGATCAAATATCCAGCTGATTTGAGAACCACCCAGAATCATAAGCAATAAAGTGGCGGTCATTTTGAGTCACTAACTTGTGAGGTATTTTATAACACAAGGGTAGATAACCAAAATATATGGGTTTGGGAGTAAGGCAGGAAGATGAGGGAATAAATGAAATCAGTCAAGGTGGAATGAAAAAAAGTTTCTTTGGTTTTTATTTATAATTTATGATTAGGCATAAATTAATGTCCTATTCTACTTCATGCCAATATCTTCCAATCCTTTTAGTATTTCTAATGAATAATTCTGTTTTAGCAGATACTTCTTTTCTACCAGCTACTTTTATTATCCTAGGTTTTAAAGTAAATACTTGAAATAAGTAGTCCTCATTTGAAATACAGCATTTATTTCTTGATGTCATGGAGAAGTCTGAGAGCTCCCAGTTAAAATTCATCAGGGTGAAAATGTTAGTCTGTGATTACAGAATCAGAACTATTCATTATAGCTATTCGGAGAACCTTCTTTATGAGTTTAATGACATAAGCATATTGTATTGAATTATTATGGTACTGCATCAATTGGATTCATAAATTTAATATACTCAGTCTGGTTCACACATTCTAATAAAACCCAGCAAGCTTTAAACATTTTATAAGGGATGTGTGTTTAAAGTCCATGTGATATTCAATTTTTACAGGTTGACATTCTTGCTTGGAGTATTAAATAGCTTTGATGATCATGATGACCCAGTGGGTGGCAGAAAACCTACTAACAGACCAGCCACATTAGAGAGACAAAACCTGCTTGAACATAGAATCTGACTTATCTCCTCTCCAGAGCAAATTCCAAGCCATCTCATTTTCCCAGCTCATAGAGGGGAAGAGTGGGATTCCATTTATTTGTACCTGTGAGCCAGGAGTTAGGACATGTGACAGCTGTATGGGAAGAGGCTGTGGGCTTTCTGGGATATTCCCATGAATGCCACTTCACTTGATTGAAAGAAAAAAAAGGCAGGGGGTGGGGGTGGGGGAGGATGCGTGGGAGGAGTCCAGTTCCCAGTGCTCACTGTAGGTCTTTAATTTGTTACTGTGTTTGGTTCTAGGTGAAGGAAAGGTTAACAGGCTCAACTTCGGTGTATAATAACTCAACAAGGGCAGTACTGAGGAGAGGGCCAAAAAGAGAGCCCTGGGGGCACACCCTGGCCTGTTTGGACTCTGGTTTCACAGTGTGAGCGAGCTCCTTGGACACTCAGCCCTCTGCAGCCACCGCTAGGCAGGGAATGTTATAGCACACGTATCTGGAGTCAGCCCTAACTCCTCTGCATCTCAGTTTTCTCATCTGATTATAGTATCTTCTTCTCAGGATTAGAAAATTAAATGAACTACTCTTTGTGAAGTGCTTGGCATAAGGTCCAACTCACAGTACTTAGGTAATAAGTATCTACATTATTATCTGTAATCTATGTTGCATTGTCCTTGGGGAGCCAAGAGGCAGATGTTCATCTTCTCCTCTTTCAGACATTTAAAACACATGGAATTAAAATGTGAAATATATGACTTAAATGTTTTCCCCTTCAAAGAATAGAAGAAGACAGTAAGAAATTGGATTTTTTCCCCTCCAAATCTCCTTATATTGGATAGCGGCAGACCCTTTATTTCAAGAGCTGCTTTAGAGCAACAAAGAGTTAACATGTTTTCAAAATGGGAAACTACATTTAAAAATAAATTGAAAATCTAAATCATACCAGGTAAATGAATTATCCCCCAAAAGTTGGTTTTAGGACAAATTTTAGATACAGATATTCTGAAAACTATATATATTTGGGGAACTATAAAATGTAAAAGCTACTATTGTTTTTATTTCCAAGCTCATGGCTCCTTCTAGCATTCTTCAGAATTTCCTGACATTCTAAGATCTAGTGACTGCTCCAAATGACCAATTTGACTGAAACAGACTTTCAAGTGAGAATCTTGTCCTGGGTACCTCTTGGCCACAATGTACTTAAACTCAAAATAATCAGGCACTAAAAGACTTGTCACTGAATCATTTGCTGGCATCTCAATCTCCCTTTTGGTGGAGCCACAGACAGACATGGATGCAGCTATACATGGATGCAGGAATACTGGATGACTTGATCCCGCCTCTCCCTGAGCTGTGGCTGTGGTTGAACAGAACAAGTCTTCCCTTTAATATCTGACCTAAGGTAGTCTGTATGTTGATGGCAAATTCCCTTTGGTTAAAATTCAGCTGGCCTTGGCTATCTGAATAACACTGAGTTCCTGAATTCAGGGCAAGGGGGCAAGTTTGGAGACTGGGGTGGGTTGGGGGAAGACCTGTTGCCTTCTTTTTTGTTCTTTGGACCAGGGGTGCCTGATGATCCCTGTGGAACTATTTGCCTTGAAGATTACCCTCCTGCTTTGGGGGTTATTCTTCAGTGTTAGGCCCTGCTCTATGTCCCTGGGGGAAGCCATGGTCAAGCCCCAGGTGTGCAGAGAACTAAGGCACTCAGTGGTGGGCCCATGACCCCACCCAATAGAGAGGATTAGTCAGGGGTCAGGATTATCTGCACCAATGATCCCCTTCAATGGGGACAATGACTGAGGCCTAGCCATGTCAGGGAAGACAGCAGCAGGGAGAAAGGTAGTTCAACTTCTCAAAGGCAACATGTCTAACTCTAAGAAGGATGAGATGAGGTGTGAATTTCACACAGGAAAATGCAAATAAAAACCCCTTTTCTAAACAGATATTATGTAGAGAATCATAGAGAATTATGAAGCTAAATTCAAAAATACACATTGCTAATGCATGTATATCCAGTATGGTACGATGCTCTTAAAGACACTATTCATTAAATGACTATGCACACAATGGCTGTGAGGTAATGCTAACAAGGCTCGATAATGAGTGGCCCCTCCTCAGGACCTTACCTTGTAGAGTACTTCACGTTCACAATATCTTCTTCTTCCTTCCTTTCCAAGGGAAGGTTACTGAATTACTCCAAAGAAAGAAGTATACTGAGTCATGATTTATGCTTTCAAATCAAACTTTGGAAACTCTTTAAAACTGTCCTGGCCATCTCTTAAAATTTGAGAAGCTGATTAAACATGTGCTTACTCAGACATACATGTTTGGCCCTGTTAAACACTGAAGCGAAACCCAAATCTGTGTAAGCATCC
Source organism: Marmota monax (assembly GCF_021218885.2). Lineage (NCBI taxonomy): Eukaryota > Metazoa > Chordata > Mammalia > Rodentia > Sciuridae > Marmota > Marmota monax. The sequence goes on from NW_026692254.1 coordinate 2,263,758, forward strand.
ATTTTTCAGTCATCAAAACCTTGAAGACCAGTATCTGTTTTCACCTGCAATGTGGTGAAAGTAGTGCCAGAAAAGTTGGAAAGAAGCAATGGGTGGAAGTGGATAGAAAGAAGAGTCCAAATCAAAGGTAAATCTAACCAGTTGGAAGATCTTGGAAAAGGCTATTGGGCTTTTAATCTAAAACATAATGGAATAACTGGGGCTATGTTGACACCCACAGTTTCTGCCACATGAAAATTGCCCTTCAAAGTAAGAAATGTCAGTGTGTGTTAACTAAGCTATTACTTGAATGTGGCTTAGATTATTTCAAATAAAAAACTGTGAATAAGTACAATTTTGTGAACTGGAAAATAAACACTATAAATAGAAAAGGAAAGGTGAACATACACTAAGATGCGTAAGCACTTCAGATTCTGGAGCTTTTAAGAGCAGAAGCAGCCCTCCTGTTGTCACAGCATTTAATCAAAGAGCTCTGAATTTCAAGCCCTTCAATCCACTGGGGCTGTGTTTCCAGCTGGCTAAAAATCCATTGAGAAAAACGCAATGGTTTCATTTTCTACCATTTTCAACTTTGATTACCAAGTGCTTTTTTGACTCCAACATCAGTTTCTTAATTTTACTTATAAATAATATGAAACAGGTGATCTCAATTACAAAATAGATTAGGTAAAGCTTTAATTTAAAAAAAAATGGTTGCCTAGAATGAAAATTATATATGTAAATGTAAATGCATTTCAGGGAATTGCTGGGAACAGAAATAAATCTATTTAAAATTGGGTGGGAACTTCACACAGGCAAACAATAAAGCAAAAAGTTGCGTGGAATTGGAACAAAGTGATGTCCTTATCCATTTGTTTCCCTATAAATATTATCTCAAAGGGCTGCAACATATGCTGAGATAAATTAACATTATGAAACGTGACACACACAGAAAAAAAGTGATTGTTAGAGGGAAAATAGCTAACTGAATTCTAAAATAAAAACACAATTTACAAAAGCAACAAAGGACAGTATGAGGTTCACCAGCAAAGGCCATGACAAGCACCTTTTATCTACGGAAAACACAATTTATTTGGGAAACAAATCTAAATAAATGGAACTTAGGGGAACTGAAGCATCTGAAAGAAGCTTAATGCAAATTGGATAGGGCTTCATAAAAGAAAAAGAATGATTCCCAAATGCTGATATAAATAGTGAGCAGAGAATTTAGTGGAGCTGGGACAGAGACTGTGGCTCTTAAAATACATGAATGTGCAAGAAGAATTCTGAATGTGTCTGTTGGGCTGTTGCAACAAAGAAAATATATGAAGAGGACTGCACTGACATTAATAGAAATAAATAAATAAAATTGACTATTTCAGAAAGCAAGAAGTTTGGCTTTTGAGTTTATAATAGTACTAGATGATGCAAAAGTAATAACCAGAATCTTAAAACACACAAAGAAGAAATAAGGAGGACCAGGAGAGAGAGAGAGAGAGAGAGAGAGAGAGAGAGAGAGAAGAGAAGAGGAGAGGAGAGGAGAGGAGAGGAGAGGAGAGGAGAGGAGAGGAGAGGAGAGGAGAGGAGAAGAGAGAAGAGAGAAGAGAGAAGAGAGAAGAGAGAAGAGAGAAGAGAGAAGAGAGAAGAGAGAAGAGATACAGGGAAAGGGCAAGAGATGGAAAATAGAGTAGACAGGAAAATAGGAGGCCCAGACTAGGAGGTTCAATACTGAAAATATGGAATTCCAGAAACAAACCACAGAAACAACCTTGAGAGGAAATCATCAGCAAAGTCTCCCACAAATGAAGGCTATAATGAAGGATTATAAGGAAGACTGAGCATCATGGGATATAAGAGCCCATGGAGGTCCCACAGAATTGATGGGGTGCTTACAAAGTAGATTTCTGAAAGTTTAGAACATTGAGGAAAGAAATAAGCTCCTACATAGAAGCCTTCAAAGCTTCTGGTTAGAGAGAGGGAAAGAATATGGCATTCAGAAAGGATCAAAAATCAAAATGGCTCTGAATTGCTTAACAGCAGTAACAGAGTTAGAAAATGACTGGAGCAATTCTTTGAAATTCGGAAAGAAAATGGTTCCAACTAACATTTTACATTCAGCCAGTGAGTAGATAAATAAAGACATTTTCAGACACCTTGCTAGAAATTTCCCTCTTACACATCCTTTCTCAGAAAGCCACTAGAGATGAGTTCATGGAAATGAGGGAGAAAACCAAGAAAGAGGAAGACATGGGGTAGAAGGCTGAGGGGGGAATGGCGAGAGACCCAGTGGGGGCTACAAGTGAACACCACAACTGTCCACCCTGGCCATGGTCAAGGGAAAATAACACACAAAGCTTGTCAGCCTATGGATGGGACTTGGGTTATTGGTGGGTAGGAGGACCTCAGCTTTGGTCATAAAGAGGCATCCCTTGCTTTCAGTGCCTGCTAACCACACTGGCAAGACAGGACAAGGCAGGGAACAAGGCCTCTCACTCTTGGCTTCAGTTGCTGTTTCTTCCCCAGTGCTAACACATTTTGTTTTCATTGTCCAATTATATGATGAGGACTTTTTGATTCACAGCAAGCTTACATGTTTTCCAAAGAATAAACAATCATTTTAAGGGATTTAAAATGCAAGTTTTATTGCAATTTTAGGTGGTAAGAACTTGGGGGAATGTGGCTGATACACTAAGCCTAAGCAAATCCATCATCAAAATGACTTCAAAGCCTCTGGAGAATATAAAGAGAAGCCCATAAGCTCCAATATTGCCCACTCTCTTAGCTATTATCTGCCAGGCCAGTCTATGGCAGCTCTAGGAGGAGACAGGCATAGATGGCTGCCAGCTCTGAGGTCTCGGGGGGACTAGGCTACACTACCTTCATTTTCAGAACTTATTTTATGTTTTTACAACACAAGTGGACTCATATTTTACCTCATTGCAGTAATTATATAAATATATGCAATATTTAATTATATCTATAGTTGACATCTATACACACCTATAGACAGGTATAATCTATATTCATATACCTTTATAACTATGATTATGATTATACCTACAATTATATCTATGCAATATAATTTCTAGATAATTACATTTTTATATCTATATAATTATATTTTGTCATAATATGCTTGATCTTTTTTATATTTATTTTTTAGTTGTACCTTTATTTTATTCATTCATTTTTATGTGGTGCTGAGGATCGAACCCAGGGCCTTGTATGTGCTATACATCTTCCCTCCCAGTGAATATTCATCAGATACTGACTGTATTTAAAATAACTCAATTAGGGGGCTCTAAATGACATTTTGGTCATTTGATGGTGCCAGGAAAGGACTAAGAACCTCACTGGTGGGTGGGCCATCCATTTATCTACACACAGGATGGTATGTGTACCGAGAAAAAAAGAAATAGGTTCTGGCAGAAATGAGCAACTATGGCTGAATCAACAGAATGTCACTGGAAATGAATGGAGTAAGCATGATGCTATCATATACCTGATTCAAAAAGGGTCCCAGATTCTAAAAAAATTTTAACATACCTCAGGCATTGCTGGAAGGTGGCCAATGTTTTTTCCATCATCAGTGATTGCACCTCATATCCAGCTATTCTTTCCTCTACTTTTCAGCTGTTTTTCCATCTGACACTTCTCCTGGGGCCCAGGAGCTAATTAAGTGCTTCAGTTTAAAAGACCTTCCCTTCTCACCCCTGTGGTGCCACAGCAGGAATGTGGGATGTAAGGCACAGCAGAGTGAGAAAATATTAAAAGGGTATTTAATTAAGCAGAGTAAGCACTAAGGTCAACAGCAACTGGAAGCTAACATCCATCTCTGAGCAAGGAGGCGAGCCACCTTCAGGTGTGGGCGACAGGGAAGCAAGGTAGCCCAGGATGCTCCTTTTGTCTACCTGACTTGTGATATCTACTGCTTCAGAGGCAATGAAACATTTAATAAAAGAAAACAAATAGCAATGCCTCTCTGTATTTAGGAGGAGAGTAGGAATAACTTTCCTGCTGTTTAACACTACAATGCTCAGGCTTCATTTCATTTTGCTTTTAAAATTAAGCAGGGAAATGAAAAATACTCTACACTGAACTCATATAGAGATCATACACAGCTCTTAGTCTGCCATCTTGAGCTCTTCTGGGTTACTTTCATCTAATGCTACTTCCATAAATAGGAAAGAGTTGGAGAATCCCTATCATGTTTTTGCCAAGCCCCAAACACCTTGTAAATGAGCGAGGGAGCTGGGGAGATGACAGATGTTACCGATTTAACACTAGGGCTGCACATGAGGTGGGATTGTAATTGGGATTGATATTAGAATATCAAAAGCCCAACAAATGGAAAGATTACCACTGCAGTTCTATCTGGGGTGAAAAGAAATAGCTTCTATGATGGTTAATTTTATGTGCCAACTTGATGGAGTGCCTGTGTATTTGGTCAAACACTATTCTGGGCATGTTCATAAGGATGTTTCTGAGTCTGAATAACATTTAAAAAGGTAGACTTGGTAAATCAGACTGCCTTCTTCAATTATCTTCCAGTTAATTGGGTCTCATCTACTCAGGCTGAGGCCTGAATAGGACAAAATGGCTCACTTTCCCTGCAGTAAAGGGAGCACTTCCTGTCTGACTGCCTTGAATTGGGACACCAGTCTTTTCCTGCCTTCAGAATAGAACTGAAACACTGGGTCTTGAGCCTCTCGGCTTTTAACATATACTATACTCTCCTGGTGCTCAGACCTTCAGACTGGGACTGGTAGTGTATCATCTGCTCTGGATCTCCAATTTCTGACTGCGGATCTGGGGATTTCTCAGTCTCCATAACTATGTCTATGTATCCATTCTTTTTTTTTTTTTTTTTTTTTTTTTTGTGATTTTTCCAGAACTCCGACTAAGAGAGTTTCCAAACCACAATTAGTGAAGTGGTAAAAAGCACTATTTCAATACTATGGGATTAGTGGAGAAATATAAAATTCACAAATGCATTTAATTCTAGATTTCACTGTTTTGCTAAGATTCATGTGCAGGGTCTTGGGCATCCACCCCAATTTCATGACTATTCCCTAGGTCTCATTCAACTGAGTGACAAACCATCTCTTTAAGACTTTTCTTGTCTAAGCTGCCTCTACATCCTTGCTCAGGCCAAAATCATGTCTTACGTGGAAGACAGTAATAGTCCAGACATTGCTCTTCCTGCTTCCAGTCTCCTCTGTTCCCACCATCCTCTCCACAGGAAGACCTCACCCTCTAATCCTTGCTTTTAACTTTCCTTTGGCTCTTCACTGGCCTCTGGAACAGGCCAAAGTCAGGAAGATGGCTTGTGAGATCTGGGTCTTCCTTTCACATCTACCCTCACCCACCAACCTCATCTTCTCAGAGTAGATTCAGATTCTTTGATCCCACCCTAGTCATGAGGAATCAGAATATACTAGAATAAAGCCCAAGATTCTGTATTTTACAAAAGTTGCTCAAGATAATTTCAAATATTGGTCAGTTTTGGAAACCATGCTTTGGGAATCATACCCACTAATCTTACGAAAAAAAGTCTGTGACTATTGCTACAGTTATGACAATGTCTTAAAGTTACTTATTGAGTTGTCTGCTCTGAGAGGACTGTGAGTTCTCTGAAGACATGGTCCATATGACTGATTTCAGGCAGGACAGGCTCAGTGCAGGCATGGAAGAAGTTCTGAGCATGAACAGTGACAGTAATAGTCGCTAGCATGTTTTAATAAAGACAGTAAAGACCCCAGCAGAGAGAGACCACTATCATCAGGTGCTCCTGTGAAATGCAATGGGAAGTACAGCACCATCTGTAAAAGGCTCCTGCCAAGAAGTCAGACTGGAACCTGATCAAGCCTCTGGTTTAAAGAAATGCAGGATTAGAGGAACACAGGGCTGGGCTAAGCAAAACCCCAAACATGAGGAGTTTAACAGATGAATAACAAAGTGTCAACAATATATAAATGGGGAGAAAAACAGGGAGGGGACTCCTGAGAGATAAATCAACTAATGCCATGTGGATATAATTTAGGTCTTAGTTCAGACATGTCTATTTTTTAAAAATGAGAAAATTGGTGTGGCCTAACACTGACTTGTTTACACTGAGAGATTAATTTGGTATGTGTGTGTGTGTACATGAGATAATATAGTGCTTATATTATTATTTTTTAAAAGTTTCCCCGAAAATAGAGAAACAACATATTAAAATTTGTGGGACCATATGAAGGCAGTACTTCTTCTTCTTCTTCCTTCTTTCTTCTTCTCCTTCTCCTTCTCCTTCTTCTTTTTTGATTGAACCCAGGAGCACTTAACTACTGAGTCATATCACCAGCCCTTTTTATTGTTTGTATGAGACAGGGTAGACAGGGTATCACTAAATTGCTTAAGACCTTTCTAAGTTGCTGAGGCTGGCTTTAAACTTGCAATCCTTCTGCCTTAGCCTCCCAAGCCGCTGGGATTACAGGCATGCTCCACATTGCCTGGCAAGAAGGCGGTTGTAAGAGGAAAGTTTATAACATTGATTTCCTTCATTAAAAAATTAAAATATCCCAAATAAATCATCTAATGTTACACCCCAAGGCCTTAGAGGAAGAAGAACAATATTAATTCTAAACTCAGTAGATGATTGGAAATAATTAAGAATAGGACCAAAATTAATAAAATTGAGAATTAAAAAAAATATAAAGGATCAATACAACAAAGAGTTGGTTCTTCAAAAAGATAAATATAAGATTGATACACCCTTAGCTAATTAACCAAAAGAAAGAGAGAAAAGACCCAAATAAATTAGAGATGCAAAAGGAGCTATCACCACAGACACTTCTGAAATGCAGTGGATCATTAGAAACTACTTTGAAAATTTATACTCCAATAAACTGGAAAATTTAGAAAACACTGACACATTTCTAGAATATACGTCTTACCTAAAAGATAAGTAATAGCCCAGACATTGCTCTTCCGGCCTCCAGTCTCCTCTGCTCCCACATTCTCTCCACAGGAAGACCTCACCCTTCCACTCCTTGCTTTTAACATTCCTTTGGTTCTTCACTGGCCTCTGGATCAGGTCCAAAGTCTAGGCCAAACTTAATTAGAAAGATATAGAAAACCTAAACAGACCAATCTCAAGTAATGAAACTGCAATAACAATTAAGTCTTCCAACAAAGAAAAGCCCAAGGCCAGATGAATTCTCAGCAGAGTTCTACCAGACCTTTAAAGAAGAACTAACACAGTCTTTCTCAAATTATTGGGTGAAATTGAAAGGAAAGAAACACTCCCAAAATGCATTCTACAAAGCCAGTATAACCTTGATGCCAAAACCAAACAAAGGCACATCAAGTAAAAAAAATTACAGAAAAATGTCCCTGTTGAACACAGATGCAAAAAATCCTTAATAAAATCTTAGCAAACTGGATAAACAGTTGTAAAAGTTCAAAAATACATCAAGAAGATAATAAATCATGATCAAGTGGGTTTCACCCCAGAGATGCAAAGTCGGTTCAACATATGTAAATTAATAAATGTAATTCACCACGTAAATAGAATTAAGGATGAGAGAATCATATGATCATCTCAACAGATAGAGAAAGGCCTTTGATAAAATCCAACACACATTCATGTTAAAACTAGGGGCAAAAGAAACTTATCTAAACATTATAAAAGCTATGTATGACAAACCAAAAGCCAACATCATTGGAAAAATGGAGAAAACCTGAAAGTATTTCCTCTAAAATCAGGAACAAGAACAGGATGTCCATTCTCACCACTCTTATTCAATATATTCTTAAAATTCTAGCTAGAGAAATCAGGCAAGAGAAAGAAATTAAAAGGATATAAATAGGAAAAGAAGCAGTCAAATTATCTCTGTTTTCCTCCACCAGAAGATTAGTTCTAGAGCTGATAAATGAATTCAGAAAAGTAGCAGGAAACAAGGTCAACATTCATAAATCAAAAGATTTCCTATATTCCGATAATAAATCTGCTGAGAAAGAAATCAGGAAAAACTATTCCATTCACAAAAACCTGAAAAAAAAAATGCATCCTAAAATACTTGTAGATGGAATGATTACAATGCCTGCTATTTGTGTTAAAATAACTCTGTGTGTGTGTGTGTTTGTCTGTCTGTCTGTCTGTTGGTCTGCCTGCCTGCCTGTCAAGAGATATAAATGAAAAAAAGATTTGACACACTCTGATTAAAGTTACAGGCTGGGTGAAGGGGAAGGATACAATGGGGTTTATTGCATTGCACTTTCTGGTTTTGCATAATTTTTATATGTTGCCATAGAAAGTAAAGAAAAAATGTGTAGGCTACTTGTTTCTATAACAGGGTACCTGAAAGTCACTTTAGTCCAATAAAGCTTGGAAGGTTGGAAAGGTTGTATAATATAGTAGAGATCTGTTGGGAAACAGGAATGCATTCTTTGATTCTAAGAACTATTTTAGCAACCAATATTACCACATTTAACATTCTCAGGTAAAGGCAATGTCTCTTTCAAGCCAAGAGTTGCTAAGAATTGCCAAAGAAAGTCACTCTTGTACTAAAAGAACTGAAGCAATGTCCTTAAATGAAGATGGTTCTCTTATTCATGGGAAAATTCAAGTATATTTGGATGCTAAAATTAATATGCTCCTGAGTCTACATACTGACAAATTATTTTAACTTTTATGTCTGATAGTAGTAAGGGAAATCTAGTTTTAGTGCTGTAAAAATTTAAAAACTAGAGGCAGGAGCAAAATACACTGAGATTTCTTAAATGACCCTTGAAGAAAACATTTCTGCCAATTATGCTGACAGTGCAAATAAGCGTAAAAATAGGGGTCCCTTAGAATATCCTAAATGATATTACAAGACAGAAGAACATGAAGGTCCTCTGAAAACATCAAAGTGGAAAAAGTCCTTTTAGTAATAAATGAAAATGACAAGGGAAAAGAACTTTTACAACTATTTATCCAGTTATATCAGTATTCCACCTGGCCTTTCACCTCATTAATGGTTATGTGTGATTATAACACATTTCTTTGGAGCTGGGGTTGTAGCTCAGTGGTAGAGCGCTTGCCTAGCAAGTGTGAGGCACTGGGTTCGATCCTCAGCACCACATAAAAATAAAGAAATAAAGGTACTGTGTCCATCTACAACTAAAATATATTTTTTTAAATAATACATTTCCTTTTCAACTTCTGAGTTCAAATGTTTTAATTTGAAAAGGCAGTCCACTTGTTGGGCACTTCATTAACTTCTAGACTCTGAAAAGTATTAATTCACATAGATGTTGAACTTGAGTCTGGGTAGAATGAGTGAATACAAAGATTGCTAGGTAGAAGACAGATACACAGTGACTCTCAAATTTCAGAGTAATGAGGGAGTCACCCTAATGAAATATAAACTATTACGCATTAGCAGTGGAAAAACATGTATGAAGTATAACTTGTTTATAAGATGACTGTTTTCCTTCCAACAACAGCTTAACATGATACTTGCAAGAAAAATGACTTATAGGCTTAAGTCCTTCCACCCATCCACTCACCTCTCCATCATCATTCCCTTCTTTTTTTAGCAAAGTAATAAGACAATTAAAAAAACTGGATGAAGGATAGAAGTGAAGAGGGAATGAAGGGATAAAAGGAAGAATGGAAAGAGATTAGAAATGCATGATGACCATATATATATTTGTACATACAGGCTTATTTTAGGTCCACAGAAAAACTGAACAGAAGGGATGTAGATTTTCTATATACCTACATGCCTTTGACCCATAAATGCATTCTAAATCCCACACCATTGGATACATTGGTTGTATTTATTCGAATCAATGAGCCTACATTGATATATCATTAACACCCCAAAATCCTCTGTTCTCTGCCATTCATTCTTGCCTATCTCTGGAAACCCACTAATCCTTAGTCTCTACAGTTTGCCTTTTCAGAATGCCATATAGTTAAAATCATATAATATGTGAACTTTTCAGACTGGCTTATTTCACTTAGTTATATACATTTAAGTTTCCTCCATGCTTCATAGCTTCATAGCTCATTTCTTTTTAGTGTAGAATGATATTTAGTTGTCTAGCACGAAATATCATTTTAATTTAAAAAAATTTTAATTAAAAAAATTTTTCCACCTACATAAGGACATTTTGTTTACTTCCACAATTTGGCAATTACAAATAAATCAGTCATAAACATTCATATGCAGGTTTTTGAGTGAATATAAGTTTTCAACGTCTTTGGGTAAATACCGAGGATTGAGACCACTGGATTATACGGTAAGAGTATGTTTAGTTTTGTAAGAATCTGCCAAGTTCTTTCAAAGTACCTTTCCATGTTGCCTTTCAACCAGCACTGAATCAAAGTCCCTGTTGTGCCACATCCTCATCAGTTTTTGTTGTCATGATTGTTCTGACTTTTGGCCATTCTAATAGGTATATAGTGGTAACTTATGCAATCTGCGATTCCTAACGACATATAATAAGCATCTTTTTGTTTGCCATCTGTATATGTTCTTTGATAAGGTGCTGGTTCAGATCTTTTGCCTATTTTTAAATCAGGTTGTGTTCTTCTTTTTGAGTTTAAAAAGTTCTTTTATATTTTTGGGTAACAGTCCTTAATCAGATATGCCTTTTACAAATGTTTGTCTAGTTTGTGGTATGTGTTCTCATTTTCCAGAAAGTGTCTGTCATAGAGTAGGGGTTTTTAATTTTAATGAGGCCTATCAATTATTTATGTATAGAATAGGCCTTCCGTGCTTCATCTAAAATGTCACAGCTATACCCTTATTCTCTTATGTTATCTTTTAGGAGTTCTAGAGTTTTTCATTTTACGTTTAAGTCCATGATACATGTTAAGTTAATTTTTGTGAAAGATATAAGGGCTGCATCTAGATTCATTGTTTTGCATGTGCATGCACATGCTCTTACCAGTGCATGTGTGATTCCAACATCATTGGTTGAAAAGAGTAGTTTACCACCTTTGTTCTTCTATCAAACATCAGCAGATTATGTAAGTCTATTTGGGGGCTCTCTATTCTGCTGCACTGATCTTTTCTGTCTACTCTCTCACCAATCAAGATAAACAGTGTCTTGATTAATATAGCTTTAGAATAAATCCTGAAGTTGGACAGTATCAGTTTTCTGACTTAATTCTTTTCCTTCAATATTGTGTTGGCTAGATTAGGTATTTTGCTTCTCTATATAAACTTTAAAATCAGTTTAATAATATCCACAAGATAACTTGATGAGAGTCTGGAACAGATATAGTTGAATTATGAACATATTAACAATGTTGAGTCTTCCCATCCATGAATATAGAATATTACTCCATTGATTTATTCTTTGATTACTTTCACCAGAGTTTTTTAAAAATAGTTTTTTAGTTGTCAACAGACTTTTATTTTTATTTATTTATATGTGGCACTGAGAACTGAACCCAGTGCCTCATACATGCAAGGCAAATGTTCTACCCTGAGCCACAACCCCAGCCCTCATCAGAGTTTTATAGTTTTCCTCATATAGAGCATGTATATATTTTGTTAGCTTTGGAGGTAATGTGTTATTAATTTCAAATTCCACTTGTTCACTGCAGATATATAGAAAAGTTACTGGCTTCTGTATTTTGAACTTATATACCACAACCTTGTTATGATTATATCACTTTTAGGAGTTTGTTTTTTAATCAATTCTTTCAGACTTTTTACATAAACAATCTATTACCTGTGAGCAAACACAATTTTAAGACTTCCTTTCAATTGGTATATGTTTTATTCTTTTTCATGCTTTATTGCATTAGCTAGGACTTAAAGTATAATTTTTTAAGTTACTATATGACAACTACAATGCAGTTTAAAAAATAGTCATTGTTTCTAATATTTGTTATTATGTATCAGACACCTACCAATAATTTTACTTGAGTTTTTCATTAACAACTATATGAGGTGGGTACTCTTATTTTCACATTTTATGATGAGGAAAGTCATTCATTAAGTAACTTGTCTGTCCAAGATCACTCAGTCAGTAAATAACAGAGCAAGTATCAACAACCAGGATTGAAAGATTGTGTTGCCTTTAACCTTTATCTTATATCAATTATACTTTACCTTGTGTATGCCTTTAACCTTTATCTTATATCAATTGAGGATATATTATATGCTATGTTTTCTATTAGTACTTTTTCATACTATTCTTTCTTGATTACCTTGACAACTCTGAAAGGTAATTGTTTTAATCCTTGTTTAGCATTGAGAACAAGAAAGTTCAGGGTGGTCAGTAACCTGCCCAATTATATACTGCAGTGTGAGAGAATTAGCATTCAAACCTAAGTTTAAGTATGTGCTCTCATTTTAAATTTTTTGTCAGAACGAATATATGTCATGTGCTATTTTTAATACAGGTTTAAGTGGCCATTCAAAACACAGTAACTGAGGACCAGATACTGTTAAGGACCAGATACTGTTCTAGACAATGAGGAAGTAAAGGTAAACAAGGCAGTTGGAATCTGTCCTTACCAAATTATCTTCTAGTAAAATGTGCCCTCACATAAAAACATAAATACTTTAAAAAGAAGGACAATCAATCAATAAACATGTGCTAAGTGTTGTAGTAAAGAAACTAGGGAATCTGGTGGGGACTGCAGGGATAAGGACTGCTTCTACTTGGTGGTTAGAAAAGGCTTTTTCTGAGGAGAAGATATCTGAGCTGAGGGAGATAGTTCAAGCTCCTAGATGTTCTGGCTGACTTAAATCACAACCAGTAAAGAAACAAAGCTCCTGATTGCCAGCTTAGAGTTTTAGAGTGGGAGCCCAAAGATGAAGAGCAACTTTCCATTTATACATAAGTATATCTTATGTCCCCGAGCTATTAGTCATTATGCCAGTACAGAAAGCCATTTTACAATGGAGAAGGAGAAAAATAGCAGGGTAAAACTATTTGATGACATGTGGTGAGTCCTCCCTTTCCTACATCTGGGTTTGGAAGTTGTTATTCTCCTTGGAAATATTTATTTTAATTCTGCTATCCTCTAAACCAGTGACTACTCATGGAAAATGAAATGGGATTTTTCCCTTCAGTTGGAGACTTCTACTAATGGATGAGATCATAAAATCACAACTCAATGTGATAAGATTTTCATTGTATAAAATGATTTCTTGACATTTAGTAGCCCCAGGATTATACAATTTACAGCTTTTCTGATTCTGTGAAGAACCTTTTTTTTTTTAATGAAATAGCCCCAAATTCCAGCTCAATCTCTTCTAACACTTCAGCATCCACTTAACACTCTTTGAAAATGCTTTGCTACTGATGATTGTAGTAATAGACTAATAACAGAAAATAGTCCCTGCTAATGTGAATAAGCAGATAATCAGAAGAAAAGCCCAAACAAAAGAGAAAGAAAGTGGTTCTTTCTATGGAGTGTTTCTTTAATTGTGGACTATGTTTGATAATAGTTCTATTATTATACATTTTGCAAGATGAGTAGAGAATAGATGGAAAGAATGTTAAATTAAGCATGGAATTGCTAAGTATCTTTTTGATAGCTAAATGAATGAGGAAACTAAGAAAACCTGAGGAATTCTGCCTCCCAAAATTTACTTTGAAACTGAAAGGCTCATTCTATAAAAACGTCTAAGCCAAACAATTCTATTGTTGGAAATTCAAGGTTTGAGGGTAAAATGAAAGTGAAGCAGAATGAGAAAGTGTTGTTAAGAGAAACTAGACTGTGTTGCAAGTACCATTATCCAAAAAGTGAACCTTGACTGTGGAGTGTAGTGGGGATAGATCAATACTGACAGCCATTTCTAATACCTATATTTAGCAAATAAAGCATTTGAACTACTGAGACTTCCATGGACCATAAAAACATCTAAAGAATACCAATAATCCCATTCCACAGACATGCCTGAATATAGACAAAAACACAAATATTGTACAGATCATGAATATAATCAAACATATCTTTGTCCATGCTAATAAGGATAAGTACCACTTTTTGTCATATTTAAAACCTTACCCTGTTCCTGCTTCCCAAGTAAGAATTATTAATATGCTAATCACAGAATGACCCCAGCATTCAATCCAGAGCAAAGGCCTACTTTCTTGCATAATGTACCAAATCACCTAGGACACACTCAAATCCTCCTGCAACTTTTTAACAGTTTTTTACTGAGATGCACCTATGGTTCCCATGGTCCCCCTAGAAATCTTCAAAGATTCCATGACTCTTTATGAACAAAAGTCCTAGGAAGCATTTTAATATGATAGATAGAGCAATTACAGAATGGATTCTGCAAAAACAGGCTCCAAAAATTGTTGACCAGATACTATTTGTGGGAGTAGCTAATACAAGTTCATCAATAAGAGATCAAATTTATGTTCCTCCACTTATTTTATTTTCCTTTGTTGCAGGAAGTCAATAAATCTAACATTATTTTAAAAATAAGTGTATTCCTGGAGGTCTTTGACTGAAAAGCATTGACATTTATCTATTTTCTTCACATGCAGAAGCCCAGGGGATACACTAGGTCATCTGGGGATTCCACAGAAGGTAGCCTTGCAATCAATAACCTTGTAGATATGCAAAGAAAACTAGCTGTACACCACTGTTGAACCTGGAAATTGTTGAAGCCATGCAAATCTGGAGGAATTGTGTCCTTTTCATATGATGCTATGCCTCTCATTTTTTTTTTTTTTTCACATTGTACAATAGCTCCACCATGACCAAATCCTTCAAAGGAGCAGAACCAGGACTGAAGACTAGGAATCTGCTCCCAGGCTCACACTCTTAGCTATCACATTACTTCTGGCCTATCTAACAGTGCTTCAGCAAATGAGGTGAAAATGGGAAAGAAAAAAGAGGTGGCTTTGGGCTGTTGTCTGCTCTTGTACTTTGAAAATAAACTTCCTAGACATTTTTCAGGTTTTTACTTCCAAAGGTAAATGGATTATTCTGGAAAGCTTTATGGTTTTAGAGGATTTCATATGTTTTCCTTAATTACAGTTATTCCCTAAAATGACAGACTATTAGGATGATTAGTAGAATGTTTTCAAGTAGATAATGTTCTCTGAAATTAGTAACCCAAAATGCACCTCTCATCAATGAACAAAAATAAAACAAAACAAAACAACAACAACAACAAACCCTCATTAATTTGGAGGCTAATTTGGGCAGACTGAATGGAATGGCAGTGGAGCTTAATTAACATTGTGGTGATAATCTTAAAAGGTGGTGTTTCTGCAAAAGCGATGACTTTTTTTAAACAGAAAGATCCAACCCATTTAACACTTACAGGAGATTAGTCAAGAGAAGGGACTTGTTCTAGAACACACTTGATTGTGAGCTAAGGCTTTGCCACATACTAGCTATGGGACCTTTATCTTCTCTAAGACACAACTTCCTCACCTGTAAAGTGGACAGAACTCTACCTCATCATCTGCTTGTGAGAGGCAAATGGCCTGATATTATAAGTATTTTCACTCATGCTTTGCCCTTAGTAAATACCGAATAAGTATGAGAAAGCAAGTATTATACAGATATATATAAAATTGCTGATATTTCACCATTTCTGAACTATAGAAATTGCAGTTTCTTAACATTCAGCTAAACAGTTATTGTATCTACCTTCAAATACAGATCAAAATAACCTATCAGGCAGAGACTGAGTGTGTTAGGTCCCTGTTACCTACACTGCTTTGTCTGCTGACATGTGCCCTGGACGATAGCCAGGGACAGAAGGAATGTGCAAGCCTGGGAAGCACAGCACATGTGGTGTGAGCATAATCCTCCAATGTCTGAAGACAGGGTCTGCCCTCAAAGTGCACAGTCACCCTGAATTGGCCAAGAAGGCAATCTGAGGTCCATGCAAGCTAGAAATCTTCAAAGATTCCATGACTCTTTATGAACAAAAGTCCTAGGAAGCATTTGAATATGATAGATAGAACAATTACAGGATGGATTCTGCAAAAACAGGCTCCAAAAATTGTTGGCCAGATATTATTTGTGGGAGTAGCTAATACAAGTTCATCAATAAGAGATCAAATTTATGTTCCTCCACTTACCATCAGCACATTCCCACCCCTACTTTTGATGGTGCTATATGTTAAATGTCTCACTTCTGGGCCTCTGCACCATCACCATTACCACTAGACACACTACTAATATTCCTCTCTACAATGCAAGAAAATTAGTCTCTAAAGCGTCTTATGATATAGATTTTTGGTCCTGACCATCATTTTAGAAAATAATTATTTTAACAGATTTAACATTTATCATTTGAAAAGAGTCAGTATAGTGTCTTTACACTTAATGTGGCAACATTTCATACCTTTTTTCTGATAAACTCAAAACATAAGGTCCAAATCTTGGAATTATTTTAATAACAAGGAAGATCAAAACAGAATTAAATACTTGCTTAAAACACCACTTTACACAGATCCGTGAGGGTGACAAGGCTTATAAAGTTTTACTTCTGGACTTTAATAATATTTCAGATAATTCCTTTTAAGTAAACATCATGTATATTAGCTCGTGCAGATGAGTCCTACTCAGATTCACTTTTCTTTTTTTTAAATTTTTTTTATTGGTTGTTCAAAACATTATAAAGCTCTTGACATATCATATTTCATACATTAGATTCCAGTTGGTTATGAACTCCCAATTTTACCCCAAATACAGATTGCAGAATCACATCGGTTACACATCCACATTTTTACATAATGCCCTATTAGTAACTGTTGTATTCTGCTACCTTTCCTATCCTCTACCATCCCCCCTCCCTCCCCTCCCATCTTCTCTCTCTACCCCATCCACTGTAATTCATATCTCTCCTTGTTTATTTTCCCATTCCCCTCACAACCTCTTATATGTAATTTTGTATAACAATGAGGGTCTCCCTCCATTACCATGCAATTTCCCTTTTCTCTCCCTTTCCATCCCACCTCATGTATCTGTTTAATGTTAATCTTTTCTTCCTGCTCTTCCTCCCTGCTCTGTTCTTAGTTGCTCTCATTATATCAAAGAAGACATTTGGTATTTGTTTTTTAGGGATTACACTTTTCTACATGAGTTTATATTATACCTCCAGACAAAATACCATATAGGAATTTAAGCATGGTTTTAGAGGGAAAAAATGTTTCTGTTATATTTGTATTCTTTAAAAATATCTCGCCTTGTCTCCAGAATATATTAAGAATTAACTAAATGTGTGGTAAGTTATGTAAGAAGTTCAGGGAAAACAGCTATGTTAGTTTTCACATAAAAATACCCTAAGTCAAGGAGTGACTTCTGATACTAGAAGATCAAAAGAAAAGTCACAATAGTTATAGGAAATTAATGCAAGAATCTCAGATTAATTTTCCATTAAAGTGAAGATGAATTATGCTTGCTTCTTGAAAAGAAGATAATGTTCTAAGATTAACATTCAATAGTAGGTGAAATGCACTTCTCTTTAGGTGTGGAATTCTTTCTATACAGGATAACACTGCAAGTAAGTAACAGTCACAGGTGACCAGAGGGGATTGTTAGTACTTTTGCAGTACTATCATTTGGATAAGTGCCTATATATTATTTTTTTAAATTTTTTAGTTGTAATTGAACACAATACCTTTATTTTATTTTATTTATTTATTTTATGTGGTGCTGAGGATTGAACCCAGTGCCCCGCACATGCTAGGCGAGAGCTCTACCACTGAGCCCCAGCCTCAGCCCCTAATGCCTATATTTTAAAGACTTCGTGTCCAGTTTGGACTATGGGGAGGTAGCAGAACCTTTAAGAAGTGGAGTCTAATAAGAGGAAGTTGGTCATTGGGGGAGTGCTCTTGAAGGGACTACTGAGACCAGGGCCCTTTCCCACTTCTCTCTTTGCCATGAGGTAAACACCTTTCTTTACCATGTGTTCCCTCCATCATGTACCACTTTACAAAAGGGCCAACTGACAATGGACTGAAGCCTCTAAAACTGTGAGCCAAAATGAACCTTTCTTCTTTTTATATCTATTATCTCAAGTATTATCTTATAGTAATGGGAAGCTGATTAACACAAGGAAGGGTTTGCGAGAGCCCTTTCTGATGATGATTTTTAGAAGTGTGTAAAACTTCCAAAACTCAGTTCTGAAGTTTTGAGGTCTCTTCAAATGTATAACTCCACAGTCTTACTCAAATGCCTATAAGCATGGTCATACTCTGAAACTTGTACTTCCTTAGATCAGTTCTGTATTGTGGGTCTCAAAATCCTGGAATGTCCCCTAAGGACAGATGATTATCAGTCTTCAACTTTTCCAAGTGCCTTATTTTCCCCTCACTGGAACCTCCAGCTTCTAGATATTTTCCTAATCCTTTGGTACATTGACAGTAGTGGAAACCATGGTCAACCATTTTTACCCAGGTGTCATTAGAAGAATCAGCCTAATTTCTATGTAGCACTTCACAATTCAGAAAGGGCTCTTGCAAACCCTTACTTGTTGATTTCATTTCTAACACTGTAGGTCTTAGATTCCTCTTAAAGTAGTAGTGAAGGGAACTTTGAGAGGCCCCCTGAAAGCATGCAGACACAAAATTTTTGTAAGATATTTGTACTTTTGTCTCCTATCTGCTTAAACAGCACAATGGCCAGGGAGTGACCAATAATTGAGGACTATCTGTGACCATATCTCAGTGAAAACAGTTGGTCCATGCCTTGGCACAAAAACTCAGATTCCAGCCAAATAAGCAATTATGTCCCCCCAAAAAACAAATTAAATGAAGAAATCAACAATGTGTATTGGCAGTAAGGCAGTCAGAAAAACAACAGTTGTGTTAAATTGAGTTCTTATATGTAGTTGGCTTGAAAGATTAAGTTATAATAAGTCCAAAGAAGCCTAACTATAACTAAAATAGGAATGCATTTTTTTGCTTCCAACTGTCTTGAAAAAGTAACAATGATGCAATACTATAAATCTTCAGTTAATTAATTCCAAGTTTTCTGCAGCAAGCTTTGCACCTCAACCTATATTACATACCATCTGTCTATGGTGAATATTTAGTTCTCACTAACATCCTGCTTTTCTACTCTCAGTACAAATGTATCTTTTAAAAATCAGAAAAAATGTTCTGCTAGACCAGAGAGGGATAAGGACTTGTATTTCAAATAAACTGATAATAGTGGCTTTATAATCGATTGCTGCCATCTCCTGTGTTAACAAAGCAGCACCTTCATAAGCGTGAACAAAAACAAAACTGTTTAACAGGAATAATTCCTATCAATCAGAAGGCAAATTTTCTACACACAGAGAGGAAAAAAATGCTTAATTCTCTTACCTCTAAGTGACTTCGCCTCTCAGCAATCACACGTTCATCTTTGTTTCCAAATAGTTTCTTTGGGGGGAATTCAAGGGCAGCAAGCTGAAATACATATTTTACAAGAGCTGTGTTAATATTAAACCTAGGATCTTTGGGCTATCATTAAGTTATTATTTGGAATCTCTATCATGGGGAAACAAGAGGCTGAAAGGTTAAAGATGGTGGGTCTTGCATCAGTTTGCCACCAACCATGTGACTTTAGACAGACATTGCAATCTTGGGTCAGTGGTGGAACCTGATTTTTAATACTGTCTCATATCATGTATCAGACTCTGTGCCATATGGTGTTCTGCAATTTTTGTTTTTTAGAATACAAGTTTGTTCTTTCGCTCCTCTTCTTTTGTGTTGAGATGAGAATTTGAAAACTCAACCTACACACTACCAGAACATTTTGTAAAATAGCTCTGAGATGACTGCTAAGGTTCTCTAAACATTCTATACTGTCTTTTTTTCAGTTCCTATTGCAAATGAAGACTGCCCATGTGAAAAGAGGGCTTCTTGTGGAAGCTTTCACCTTATTTTCCCAAAAGTGAAGGTTCAGAATAAGTTTTAACCTAGTATTGAAATTTCAGTCATTTTTCTTATGCTTTTATTCTGGAAAGTATAAAAATCATAATAAAAAGATAAGTTTTATTATAAGCTCCCAGGCTACAAAGGACTCTATAATCTGGTCAGAAACTGCCCTACCTGCTTTGGCAGAATAAATGTTAAACAGAAAAAACTGCTCTGTTGATGGAATTCACCATTTCCTTCCCTTCTTACCTTGTCGAATCCAGACAAATTGAAGCCAATGAAGCATTATTAAGAAAAAAATGAACATTTGTCTCACAATGTAGGACATAACATGACACCAAATTCCTATTTTATACCTATGCAAATATATAAGTTGATTTATATTTATATGGCCACAGCAGGAGTAAAAAATTAAGGATTAACACCTGTATATGTAAGATTTAAAAAACATAGTACATTAAAATATACTAGACATACAGAAGAGTACATATATAATAAGGGGACAAATTGATGAATTTTCAAGATCTCGATACACTATGTAGCTAGCAGCCAAGTGAAGAAATGAAACACTGCCCTCTCCCCAGGAACCACAGGTACTCCTTCCAGTCACTCCCTCCCACCTCTGCAAAGTCAATGCTAGACTGACTGACTTCCAACAGCATAGTTTGATTCTTCCTATTCTTGAACTTCATGTAAATAGCATCATGTAATATGAAGTCCTTGGTGTCTACCTCCTTTTGCTCAAGATTCCGTTTGTGAGATTCATCTGTCATGTTATGTGTGGCGATAAATGCTCATTCTCATTGCTGTACAGTATTCCATTATGTGAACCTTCTACAACTTATTTGCTCATTCTGTTGTTATTGAGATCTTTGTTCATTTCCAGGTTTTGTCTCTTATCTATCTATCTCCCATCTACTTCTGTTGGTTATACTCTTAGGAGTAGAAATGATACTGGGCCATTTGTTACACATGTGTTCATCCATATTTGTAAATTTTGAATGTTTTTTTTCCAAACTGTTTTGTTTTGTTAATTAACTGACAATTCCTTTCAGAAGTGACTGAGAGACTCAGTTGCTCCAGGTCCTCACCAGGGCTTTTTAACTACTGTCTTTTCTATCTTAGCATTTCTGGTGGGTGTGGAGCAATTTCAATTATGGTTCACATTTGCATTTCTTTGATGACTACTGATGCTGAACATCTTTTCATATACTCATTGACCATCTTGTTAGTCACTTTGGGAAGTGTCCATTCAAATATTTTGCCCATTTTAAAATTAGGTGTCTGCCTTTTCCTTAGTAATTCTCTGTGTCACATTCTTTTTTGCTTTTTAAAATTTTTTATTTGTTCTTTTTAAGATATACATGACAGTAGAGTGTATTTTGACATATTATATATACATGGAGTTAACTTATTCTAATTAGGATCCCATTCTTGTGGTTGTATATGATGTGGAGTTTCACTGTGGTGTATTCATATACGAATATAGTAAAAATGGGAATGAACTGGATATAACTTTTCACACTCTTAGAGGTGCCCTTGATAACTTTTTCAAAGTTAATTGTCAGTTGGGCTAATGTTTGCTCCTTTCATACTCCAGTGCTTTTTATTTTTGTCTTGTCTTGGTACTATGGATTGAACACAGGGCTGCTTTACCACTGAGTTACATTCCTAGCCCTTTTTATATTTTATTTTGGGACAGGGTTTTTCTAAGTTTCCTGAGCTGGTCTTGAACTCGTCATGTTCTTGCACTGCTGGAATTACAGGAGTGTGCCACTGTGCTTGGTCTCCAGTGCTTTTTCTACCAAAACAGAGGAACACTGGAATAGGTGATGCTAACACTAAGGGATGAAATTCCTCTCCTCCTTTTCTCACCAATGTTCTGATTTTGTTGGAACTCTTGATCACTGCCTAGCAGCCACCTATTCATATTGCTGATTTAGAACCCTTAAAGAAAAGTTGCTTTCTTTAATCTTTATCCTAGATCTCCAAAGCCTTCACACCAGCTTCTATACACTGCAGATATCCTTTATCTCATTGTCATTAAAGACATAGAGTCAGTCCTGATCTATTCTTCATCTTGACTTTGCAACCCACAGGTAATTTTAAAATCAGTTTCAGATAAAATGCAAATTCACTGGCACTGAGATAAGACAGACTCAGTTTGAATCTCAGTTTGACCAACTAGCTAATTAACTGTATTTCTCTGAACCTGAGTACTCTGTTAAAACACACACACACACACACACACACCCCAAATCTGATGGGTTTCTGTGAAGATTTAGTACAGAATGGTGAACAGACCTTACCCATATTATCAGTTGTCAGAGATGGGTAACAACTAAGAAAGCATTATGCCTGTGTGCCCTCACTCCCTCTCTCGATCCACTGGGCTGGTAAGGTAGCTTCAAGGAACAGAGGGTTTTCTAGAAACTGGCCTTATTGGCACAAACACTTTTCCTCATGTTGTTGTTCAGAGATTACAGGTACATCAGGGCTCAACTTCTGAGCTTCATCCAGCCTCAATTTCATCTTATACAAATGTGCTCTCCCCTGACGCAGGGATGCTGAAAGCTTGACAAGCATACTTTTGCAGTTGATTGTTTTGTAATCTTTTATGTGGCTGATGAGGTGAATTATTTTGTGAGGAGAAATGGATGGTCACATTCATGGACTCAATCAGAAATGGTGCACTGAGAATTTAAGGTATCTGAACCAGGTAAGGAGCAACCATTAGAATTTCCTTGAGTGTACTCCCTGGATGGAGGTTAATATTTTGTCTATAAATAACAAACATATGAAACAACCATGTATACAACAAACATGTATATGAAGGTATATACAGTGTATAGAAACTGTTGATGTGAAGACTTTGGAGATCTAAGATTAAAAAAAAAACTTTTCTTCAAGTGTACTACACCAGAAATGGCTTTAGTGCACTTAAACATACTAAGTGACTAGCAGATGGGGAGCATGTACAGCATGGATATGAACATACGGCTTCTAGGCAGTGATCAACAGTTTCAACAAGAGCTGCCAATGGAGAAAACTGTACCCCAACAAGGGAGCAGGAGAACCACAGGGGCTGGCAATAGCAGTGAGCAATGGCAGAAAGGGAGAGGGGTCTAGAGATGAGCTCCCTGGAGGCCCATCCTAGGACATACAAACCAAGTTAGCTCCGATCACCTTACTCTTCTCTAGCTAAAAGATAAAAATAATGATAGCTCTCCTTATATGTAGTTAAAGGGAGGAAGGAAAGGAATAGAAGCAGAAGTTCTATGTGATTTAGGAGAGAAATGCAAGCTGCTGGACCCACATCCTATTAGTGGGGTTGGGACAAGAACAAACTAAAGCAAAGTCAAATCCATGATGCAAAATATATAGAAAAGAAATGCCTCCATTAAAATAACTATGTTTATGACAGAAATAGCTTTCTAGTTGCAGCACAAGAGAACAGATTCCCTCTGACAGTGTGGAAACTACCTACATTTCTCCCTTTCTGAGAACTTACCAGTGATGTTTAGGTCTTCCTATCTATTAATTTAGGTTGGGAGATATAAAATTTCCAATTCTCTTAGTTAAAAAGTATTGGGTATAAAGCATTTCATCTAAGTATGCCTTGATTAATATTTTGACACTTTAAAGTGACTACTGGGGGTCACTTAAATTTCCATCAACTGTATTTTCTGCTAAGCAAAAGTATTCTCATTTGTTGGGTTGCTGAATGACTATATCTAAGTAAATTTATTTCAAAAGAATACTATTCTCTCCCATATCTATAATTTTGCTTCCCATAGTTTCAGTTATACTCAGTCTGAAAATATTAAATGGAAAATACCAGAAATAATTAATAAATTTTTAAGTTTCATACTATTCTGAGTAGTGTGATAAAATCTCACTTCTTCCTGCCCAAGCTATGAATCATCACTTTGATCAGTGTATCCACACTGTATATGCTACCCATCTGCTAGTCATTTTGCAGCTATCTTGACTGTTACTAGATCAATTGTTCCAGTATTGCTTGTATTCATGTAACCCTTATTTTACTTAATAAAAGCCTAAAAGCACTAAAGTAGTGATGCTGGCAATTCAGATATACTAAAAAAAAAATCTATAAAGTTCTTTCTTTTAATAAAAAGTTAAAAATTCTTAACAAGAAAAAATGTATGCTGAGATTGTAAGATTAACACTTTAAAAGTATGTGAGAGAGATGGAGGGAGGGAGAGGGAGAGAGAAGAGGTGAGAAATTAAGAGCAAGAACACACATAAACACAATAATTTAACTTTTATTACAGTATATCACTCTAATTGTTCTATTTTATTATGTTATTATTATTAATCTCTCACTGTGCTTAAAAGTTAAACCTCATCAGGGCTGGGGATGTGGCTCAAGTGGTAGCGCGCTTGCCTGGAATGTGCAGGGTGCTGGGTTCGGTCCTCAGCACCACATAAAAATAAAATAAAGAGGTTGTGTCCACCGAAAACTAAAAATAAATAAATATTAAAAAATTCTCTCTCTCTCTTAAAAAAAAAGTTAAACCTCATCATAAGTATGTATATATAGGTGTCAGTACTATTTGTGGTTTCAAGCAACCATGGGGATCTGGAAACATGTCCCCCAAGTGTTACAGGGGACAATTAATAGTTGCTGACATAGAGCATTTATAGTCATATTCCTGATCCCACCCTTCAGCAGAAAAAAGAGACAGTCATCTTTATTTGGATTGGCTTTCTTGTTGCAAATAAATAAACATCTAAAAAAAATGGGGAAAGACAGAGGGCCGTGGTGCCGACCTGCAGTCTAACTAGAGTGGGAAGAAGGAGAACAGAAGCAGGAACTGCTGTTTCATTCTGAAAATGACAATAATACAGTAAAAATCCTGTGAGAAGCCCAGGGAAGAAAAGAAGCCTAGACTCTCGCCTTCTACAAGTGCAAAGGTATTGCTTCATTTGTTTTAAAACGGAACAGCAAAAGCAACCCTCTGTGGATTTCATTTATGAATTTTGAATTAATTAAACTACCTAAAATGTTTTAAAAATAAACAATTTATCCAGATAAAAAAGCAATTGGCCAGGACAAATAATTATGCCTGGAAGACCAAACAAAAAAATAAGAACAAAAAACTTCCATTTGTTGAACATTCTGCTGTCTAAAATGCAACATTTCCAACAAATTAAGACTATATGAGAGAAGTTTATACAGGGAGTGATCCTGAATTATCCTTGATGCCTCCACTCATGTCCCACAAACATTGTCATCTTTTGTTTGCTTGTTTTGGTTTCTCACATTAAATAAAAACTTCTAAACAAAATCAGCAATATTATCTGTACCTTTTCATTTCTTCTCAAGTACTTTGTATTTACACATTTTCACTTTTATTGCCTCATTTTTCTAATCTAGCAGAAATTATAGATTTGATTTTCATGAGAAGTACTGTTAGGAACAATCTGTAGGTGGAGAGACTCCTCTTTGATTTCCCTTGTAACCTGTGAAAAAGGAAATACAGTGTCCTATATATCAAAATCTTAAAGTCCCTGAAGTTCTATAGTCTTCTCAGGCATTCCAACTGCACTGGGATCACTCTGTCTTTGACTTTACATGATCATTCTGGGAATCTACCTATGTTGTCTCCTTCTTCCAAAACCATAAGCCCCATCTAATCATGAGAAAACATCAGACAAATCTCAAATGGGGACATTCTGTAAAAATACTGATCAGTTACCATCAACAGTGTCAAAGCCATTTAAAAAAAAAAAAAGTATGAGAAACTGTCACAATCAGGAGGGTCATGAGAAGAGGTAAGTAAATGTAATGTAGTATTGTGGATGGGATCCTAGAACAGAAAAAGAACATTCAGTGAAAACTAAGAAAATATGAATTAAGTGAAGACTATGGCTAATAATTATATACCAGAATTGGTTCATCAGTTATTTTAAAGGTACTCTTCTAATGATAAAATATGTTAATAATATATATTAATTATATGTTAATAATTAATAATTAATAAATTATTCTGCACTATTCTCATCTTTTTACTGTAGTCTAAAACTATGGATTTCTTGTTTCTGAACATATATGTAAGGAACTTGGAAGTCATCACTCCTATTCTTACAGCATGAAAAAAGCTGAACCAAACTGAAAATCAACAACTCTTCTCACATCCAGGAAAGAAGTGAAGTCACAGTGCAAGCTACTGACCCAAACTGGACAGAAAGATGGTGGATACAGAGAATTACAACTTATCTGGCATAGAAACCCATAGCCGGAGTCAATATTGGTAGAAACACTTTGAACTGTAATTCAGGAATTGCTGGAGGCTCAGGATAGACTTGTATGAATACTAAAAATGGCTGAGGGGGTGGATAATTTTAGGGGGCAGGTCTCCACACTTTTGTGAGTTTTATTTATTTATTTTTATTTTTTTTTATTGGTTGTTCAAAACATTACAAAGCTCTTGACATATCATATTTCATACATTAGATTCAAGTGGGTTATGAACTCCCATTTTACCCCAAATACAGATTGCAGAATCACATAGGTTACACATCCACATTTTTACATAATGCCATATTAGTGACTGTTGTATTCTGCTACCTTTCCTATCCTCAACTATCCCCCCTCCCCTCCCCTCCCCTCCCATCTTCTCTCTCTACCCCATCTACTGTAATTCATTTCTCTCCTTGTTTATTTTCCCATTCCCCTTACAACCTCTTATATGTAATTTTGTATAACAATGAGGGTCTCCTTCCATTTCCATGCAATATCCTTTTTCTCTCCCTTTCCCTCCCACCTCATGTCTCTGTTTAATGTTAATCTTTTCCTCCTGCTCTTCCTCCCTGCTCTGTTCTTAGTTGCTCTCATTATATCAAAGAAGACATTTGGCATTTGTTTTTTAGGGATTGGCTAGCTTCACTTAGCATAATCTGCTCTAATGCCATCCATTTCCCTGCAAATTCCTTGATTTTGTTATTTTTTAGTGCTGCGTAATACTCCATGGTGTATAAATGCCACATTTTTTTTTATCCATTCATCTATTGAAGGGAATCTGGGTTGTTTCCACAGTCTAGCTATTGTGAATTGTGCTACTATGAACATCGATGTGGCAGTATCCCTGTAGTACGCTCTTTTAAGGTCTTCAGAGAATAGTCCGAGAAGGGCAATAGCTGGGTCAAATGGTGGTCCATTCCCAGCTTTCCCAGGAGTCTCCATACTGCTTTCCAAATTGGCTGCACCAATTTGCAGTCCCACCAGCAATGTACAAGAGTACCCTTTTCCCTACATCCTCGCCAGCACTTGTTGTTGTTTGACTTCATAATGGCTGCCAATCTTACTGGAGTGAGATGGTATCTTAGGGTGGTTTGGATTTGCATTTCTCTGACTGCTAGAGATGGTGAGCATTTTTTCATGTACTTGTTGATTGATTGTATGTCCTCCTCTGAGAAGTGTCTGTTCAAGTCCTTGGCCCATTTGTTGATTGGGTTGTTTGTTCTCTTATTGTCTAATTTTTTGAGTTCTTTGTATACTCTGGATATTAGGGCTCTATCTGAAGTGTGAGGAGTAAAGATTTGTTCCCAGGATGTAGGCTCTCTATTTACCTCTCTTATTGTTTCTTTAGCTGAGAAAAAACTTTTTAGTTTGAGTAAGTCCCATTTGTTGATTCTAGTTATTAACTTTTGTGCTATGGGTGTCCTATTGAGGAATTTGGAGCCCGACCCCACAGTATGTAGATCGTAGCCAACTTTTTCTTCTATCAGACGGCGTGTCTCTGATTTGATATCAAGCTCCTTGATCCATTTTGAATTCACTTTTGTGCATGGTGAGAGAAAGGGATTCAGTTTCATTTTGTTGCATATGGATTTCCAGTTTTCCCAGCACCATTTGTTGAAGATGCTATCCTTGCTCCATTGCATGCTTTTAGTCCCTTTATCAAATATAAGATAGTTGTAACTTTGTGGATTATTCTCTGTGTCCTCTATTCTGTACCATTGGTCCACCCGCCTGTTTTGGTACCAGTACCATGCTGTTTTTGTTACTATTGCTCTGTAATATAGTTTGAAATCTGGTATCGCTATACTGCCTGATTCACACTTCCTGCTTAGAATTCCTTTTGCTATTCTGGGTCTTTTATTTTTCCAAATGAATTTCATGATTGCTTTCTCTATTTCTACAAGAAATGCCGTTGGGATTTTGATTGGCATTGCATTAAACCTACAGAGAACTTCTGGTAATATCGCCATTTTGATGATGTTAGTTCTGCCTATCCATGAACAGGGTATATTTTTCCATCTTCTAAGATCTTCTTCTACTTCTCTCTTTAGGGTTCTGTAGTTTTCATTGTATAAATCTTTCACCTCTTTTGTTAGGTTGATTCCCAAGTATTTTATTTTTTTTGAGGATATTGTGAGTGGAGTGTTTTTCCTCATTTCCGTTTCAGAAGTTTTGTCGCTGATATACAGAAATGCCTTTGATTTATGCGTGTTGATTTTATATCCTGCCACTTTGCTGAATTCATTTATTAGTTCTAGTAGTGTTTTTGTAGACCCTTTTGGGTCTTCTAGGTATAGAATCATGTCACCTGCAAATAGTGATAATTTAAGTTCTTGTTTTCCTATTTTTATGCCTTTAATTTCTTTCGTCTAATTGCTCTGGCCAGTGTTTCGAGAACTATATTGAATAGAAATGGTGATAGAGGGCATCCCTGTCTTGTTCCAGATTTTAGAGGGAATGCCTTCAATTTTTCTCCATTCAGAATGATGCTAGCCTGAGGCTTAGCATAGATACCTTTTACAATGTTTAGGTAAGTTCCTGTTATCCCTAGTTTTTCTAGAGTTTTGAACATAAAGGGATGCTGTACTTTGTCAAATGCTTTTTCTGCATCTATCGAGATGATCATATGGTTCTTATCTTTAAGTCTATTGATGTGGTGAATAACATTTATTGATTTCCGTATAGTGAACCATCCTTGCATCCCAGGGATGAATCCTACTTGATCATGGTGCACAATTTTTTTGATGTGTTTTTGTATCCGATTCGCCAGAATTTTATTGAGGATTTTTGCATCTAGGTTCATTAGAGATATTGGTCTATAGTTTTCTTTCTTTGAGGTGTCTTTGTCTGGTTTCGGAATCAGGGTGATGTTGGCCTCATAGAATGAATTTGGAAGAGCTCCCTATTTTTCTATTTCCTGAAATAACTTGAAACGTATTGGTATTAATTCTTCTTTAAAGGTTTTATAAAACTCTGCTATATACCCATCTGGTCCTGGGCTTTTCTTGGTTGGTAGTCTTTTGATTGCTTCTTCTATTTCATCCATTGATATTGGTCTGTTCAAATTGTGTGTATCCTCCTGACTCAGTCTGGGCAAATCATATGACTTAAGAAATTTATCAATGTCTTAACTATCTTCTATTTTATTGGAATATAGGTTTTCAAAAGAATTTCTAATTGTCTTCTGTATTTCTGTAGCATCTGTTGTGATATTGCCTTTTTCATCCCGTATGTTAGTAATTTGAGCTCTCTCTCTTCTTCTCTTCGTTAGCATGGCTAAGGGTCTGTCAATCTTATTTATTTTTTCGAAGAACCAACTTTTAGTTTTGTTAATTTTTTCAATAGTTTCTTTTGTTTCAATTTCGTTGATTTCCGCTCTGATTTTAATTATTTCTTGCCTTCTGCTACATTTGCTGTTGTTTTGCTCTTCCTTTTCTAGGGTTTGAGATGAAGTGTGAGCTCATTTATTTGTTGGTTTTTTCTTTTTTTGAGGAATGACCTCCAGGCGATGAATTTCCCTCTTAAAACTGCTTTCATTGTGTCCCATAGATTCCGATATGTTGTGTCTTTATTTTCATTTATTTCTACGAATTTTTTTATTTCCTCCTTTATGTCTTCTGTAACCCATTGATCATTCAGTAACATATTGTTCATTTTCCATGTGATGTAGGATTTTTCCTTCCTTCTTTTATCATTGATTTCCAGTTTCATTCCATTATGATCAGATAAAATGCATGGGATTATCTCCACCCCTGTATATTTACTGAGGGTTGCCCTATGGCATAATATATGGTCTATTTTTGAGAAGGATCTATGTGCTGCTGAGGAAAAAGTATATCCACTTGATGATGGTTGATATATTCTATATATGTCAGTTAAGTCTAGGTTATTGATTGTGATATTGAGTTCTATAGTTTCTTTATTCAACTTTTGTTTGGAGGATCTGTCCAGTGGTGAGAGAGGTGTGTTGAAGTCACCCATAATTATTGTGTTGTGGTCTATTTGATTCTTGAACTTGAGGAGAATTTGTTTTATGAACGTCGCAGCACCATTATTTGGTGCATAAATATTGATAATTGTTATGTCTTGTTGGTGAATGGTTTCTTTTAACAGTATATAATGTCCTTCCTTATCCCTTTTGATTAACTTAGTCTTGAAGTCGATTTTATTCGATATGATGGCCACCCCTGCTTGCTTACGAGGACCATGTACGTGGTATATTTTTTCCCAACCTTTCACCTTCAGCCTGTGTATGTCTTTTCCAATCAGTGCCTCCTGGAGGCAGCATATTGTTGGATTTGTTTTTTTAATCCATGTTACCAGCCTATGTCGCTTTATTGGAGAGTTTAAGCCATTAATGTTTAGAGTTACTATTGATATATGGTTTGTACTTCCAGCCATGTTTGATTATTTATCTTTTTTTTTTTAATTTAGTTTGTTTCTCCATGATTAGCTTTCCCCCCCGACCTCTGTCTTTACTGAGGCACTTCCCACTGATGGTTTTGGTTATTGTTTTTCATTTCTTCCTCATGTAGTGTTTTGCTCAAGATGCTTTGCAATGCTGGTTTTCTGGCTGCAAATTCTTTTAACTTTTGTTTATCATGAAAGATTTTTATTTCGTTGTCATACCTGAAGCTTAATTTTGCTGGATACAGAATTCTTGGTTGGCATTCATTGTCTTTCAGTGTTTGAAATACGTTGTTCCAGGATCTTCTCGCTTTCAGCATCTGTGATGAAAAATCCATTGTTAACCTTATTGGTTTGCCCCTGCTTCCTTTCTCTTGTAGCTTTTAATATTTTCTCTTTGTTCTGTATATTGGATATCTTCATAACAATGTGTCTTGGCGTTGGTCTACTGTGATTTTGTATGCTCAGTGTCCTGTATGCATCTACAATTTGTATATCCGTTTCCTTTTTTATTTCTGGAAAGTTTTCTGTAATTATTTCATTCAGCAGGTTACTCATTCCCTTGGTTTGAATCTCTATACCTTCCTCTATCCCGATGACTCTTAAGTTTGTTTTTTTTATGTTATCCCATATCTCTTGGATGTTTTTCTCGTGATTTTTTACCAGCCTTTCTGAGTTGGCTAGACTCTTTTCAAGATGATATATTTTGTCTTCATTATCTGACATTCTGGCTTCTACTTGCTCTACTCTGTTAGTGATACTCTCATTTGAGTTTTTAATTTGGTTTATAGTTTCCTTCATTTCTAGAATTATTGTTTCATTTTTTTTATAATCTCTATCTCCTGATAAAGACACTTAACTTCTTCTTTTATCTGTTTATATAATTCATTTTCAGTGTGTTCTTTCACTGTTTGAATTTGCTGTCTCATATCCTCTTTAAGGTTCCATTCCATCTGTCTAAGGTATTCCTTGAGTTCTTTATTTGACCATTTTTCTGATGACTCTAGGTCCTCCTGAATATTTAGGCTGTCCTGCATTGTTTGTACTCCTTTTCTTCCTTGCTTTTTCATGCTGCTCATGTTACTTCTTGTTCTGTTTGACTGCTGAGTTACTGTTTACTCCTATAAATTTATTTGATGCTTGGGAGGAAAGGTATTAGGAGGGAAGGGAAGAAGTCACTGTTGCCGCTGGTTTCAATGAAGTTATCTCCTCCGCCGCATTTTGGTGACGTCAGTTCTCTGCCATGTGTTATCCCATGCAAATGGCGACAGTTCGTTTCCCTTTGCCGGGTGACCAATGCAACGGGTGGGTCCTGACTGGCTCTCCCAAGCCCCGTTTCAATCCTATGGCCACTGCCTATGAAGGCTCCGTTGGCATTTACCTCCGTAGGTTCAGAAGGGCCGACCAGTTGTTTCAGCGGGATTGCTGAGTCACTGCAGTTTGTCTGCGAGAAGCAGGCGAATGGGAGCTTGAATTCAGCCGATCCGGGCTCGGTGTGTGTTCTGAGAGGCCCAGACTGTTCGCCCCAGATCCACGTCAGCTCAGCATTGCCTAGTGATCCTGAGCAAACAGCATTTAGACGGTTTACGACTCCCTATGCCCGCGCAGCTGAAGAGGTCAGAGACTGGATCTCTCCGTGCCTGCCGCCATGTTGGATCTCCTTTTGTGAGTTTTAACTCCAGTAACTACCATAAGGTTCTCACTGTGCAGATGGGAGAAAAAATCCATATAGCATATGGCAGGAGGCAGAAAATGCCGTTCAGCAATATTACCAAGAGTTCTGTACCAGAACCTAACCACCTTGGGTTTTACCAGAGTCCAGCTGATAGCGTGTGTGTGGTATGGCCAGTAAGATTTACCAGATTGTGGTGGGGCGAGAGGCCCAACTCAAGCTCACTAAAGACTTAGACTTAACACAATAATTTAGAGTACTCCCCCCACTACACATATATTACTGTCACAACAATAGGAATGCCATGTGACAGAGGATCCAAACTGAAAGAACTGCAAGTCTCAGACTTTATGTAAGGAGCCTCCAAGAAAGCCCAAGACCACAGAGGAAACAAAAGCAAAACACCAGAGGAAAGTTCAGCACCTGAAACCACAGCTACAAATAGTAAGCACAGCCTATACCTGTCAAACAAAACCTCACACTAAAGGCCAATCTACAATTCCTTTTCCCAATACATCATGGCAAGTTTTCAACACAAAATATTACATGCTTACGCTTAAAGGTAAAAATGAATGTTTTGCTTAAAGACAAAACACAGTCTAAAGTTATTTTAAGACTAAAAAAAAACTAACTGAAAAAAAATTGGTACTTTTGTACTCTGTCCCCCGAATCATCTATCCCCAACAAAAAGTGAGCAGGCAAAACTCAAGAAAGAAATGAAGAGACAAAAACATTAGTGGAATGAAAGCCCTAGCAGAAGGAACAAAAGCAATTAGCAAAATAAAAACACAGGATAGCATAAATATACAAATAGCAAAATATAATAATACAAAATGAAATGTGCTAAGAAACAAAAAATGTGACCCCAGAAATTTACAACTAACTAAACTGTCTTTCAAGTATACATGCCATGGAGAGACATTCTCAAACAGATAGGAACTCTTAATATACATCAAATGACCAAAAATATACAATCAAGAGACTGCACAGTATGAAGATCTCAGGAATGAGGAAACCATAGTAGAGTAAATACTGCTTCTATTTAAACTCATACTAAGAGGTAATTATGTATAATTTATTCAAAAAAGGACAAGAATTCTATATATTTTTGACAATGTAAAAATAATGACTTTAAAAAATGGGAGGTAGGAGTAAATAAAGCTAATCTTATCTCTGTCAGAATAGTCATGATTATGAAATATTAAACACATCATCTGAAAACCAGTGGATTTATAATTTTTAAAATGTTTTTATAATTTTTTTTCTTAAAGTCATACACATTTTAGAGGACATATCTTGTAATGGAGAAACTTTAATTTGAAGTTCAGCAAATTGTATGGTTTTACTTCATTTTCTTTCACTCTGTTAAATTCAAGTAAAATTAAATTTAATGTCTATACTTAAAAATAGCATATCTAAAATGAACACAATGTTTTAAGGTCATTTTATTCTTTTCCCCTATTCTTCTATCACTTTAGATCCTTTTTATCAATTTATGTATCCAACCTTTTATCTGTGCCTATTCATTTTCTAAATGAATACTTAAAATAATGTTCATTAAATGGTAACATTAATTATATTTAGAGAATGACTTTGGGTAATCTGCTGCTTTCTTCTTGTATTTCCTTGTATTATGTGAAATTTTTATAAATGAGCATGCATCACTTTTATAGAAACAGTAAAAAGTGATTATTCTTTTCCCAAATTTAATGGAACAGTTAAATTAACACCATATGTCTTTTTCTTTTAATAACCTGCGATTTGGGGCAATTGGATTTCAAGTCTCTGCAAATAACTGGTTGAACCATGTCGGGCAATGTGTAAAACCTCTCTAGTTTCTAGTTTCATCATCTGTCAAAGGGAAGAAACTGAACTGAGATGTTTTAAAAGTCTCCTTTCAGCTCTGAAATTCTGCAACTTGGATTCTGATGATTAAAATCTCTCAATGCTATGTTACAAGTAGCACTTAGATACTGTGGAGATATTTTACCTATTATCTTGGTTGTGCTGTATGGCTTTTGAGGAGTGTATCTTACTTCCTGCAAAATCTCCATATACTCATTTGAAGCAATGTTCAGATGTGTGCAGGGAAAATGGAGTTTAATATAATAACAAAACAGGTTACTTTTCAAGAAGTTATAGAACAGAAAAAGGACAGGCACAAAGGGGATGCAGTATTCATGAGAAAAACCTTCAAAATGGCCTCTTTTCCTGCTGTAGTCATTAACCTTAGAGCAGGAGTGGGAAATGATGTAAAGAGGTTTGAGTTCTTGTGGGAAAACTATATTTTAGCATTAAAAATGATGACTGAAGTCAAATAAATGGGATATTTGTGGGAGATATCATAAACCTAGAGAGTACTGGAAGAAATTTTAACAACAGCCCTATGGCCTACTTTGCATAATTATGAAATTTGATTATGCAGAATAAAACACAGGAAACAAACAAATGAGGATTAAAATAGCACTTTTTTTTTTTTTTGCTCTAAGAGAAACATAATGACAAGCTTGCTCTGCAATTCAGTAAATAAAACATATTCTGGAGACAAAAGGGCTGAAATAACAGCCATTGGAAAAATGAAGTCAGTAATTTTGAGGTCCACTCATTTCTTATGGAATTTGTCTTTCTCTTCTTCAATACACGTGGAACCTAAAAACTCAAGTGATTCACTTCTAAGTTTTATGTTGAAAAATAGATATGAAGAACTAGCAAGAGAGTAAGATAATCAATTAGTTACTTTAAACTAATGCAACCATTTTATATATTATTTGTGAATCCTGGGTTTAGAAAAATGGAAGCACTGAGAATCCATTCATCTAACAAGTTCAGTAGCTACACGTGCATTTATGCTTTTCAGAAATACTTTCAGCATATCCTCTGCAGTATTTCTTAATGATCCCGGAAACAGTGATATTTTCATCTACAAGTTGTTTCTTCTCTGATTCCCAGTGAACTGACATAGTCATCAAGTCTCCTGACTTCAATGTTTATTACATTAAAAGAAGTTTGCTGCCATTAAGAAGGCAAATTAAATATAATTGGAAAGTTTGCTTTCATTAAAAGCTTTTCTCTCTTAGCCAAGTTCACTTTTTAGTTTAGCTAGACCCTATATTAAGTCCAGGTGGTCTTGAAGGCAACAGACTGCACAGGTTTTAATAAATGGCAATGTCATTACTTTGGATACAAATAACAGCAGTCATAAATATAGAAAAGAAATTAAAATGAGGAACAAAAGCCTTGCTTATCTTCTAAGATTTTTAACAATAGCTAAAACTGGATTATAAATCACTGGAAAAAGAAAGATTGAGAACTAATAAAGTTGTGGAGTCTTTACTAATAAAAGAAAAATACCTGACTTCTGTTAACACTTGATAAAAGTGTAGTTTATTGCCATTCCTATTTACTAGTCATTTTCTTTACTCCAGTGATACATGGCTACTTAACTACTACTCAAGTTTTACAGAAGGGAGAAAAAATTTTAACATGACACTCTAATTGGTCACATCAGCTATAACCTGTCTTTTGCAAGTATATATACCTACATATAACTGGCAGTTTTTGAAACATCTGCACACTGCAAGTTTGTGGCTGTAAATTTCAGCCACTCCAGCTTCTGAGAAATGAAAATAATGAAAACTCATCAAAAGGCTGCCATAATTCTCACAGCTGACTAGATGGAAGCATTTTTGACTACTCAAAATTAATAGCAGCTCCCAAGGCCTTAAAAGAACAGCTGTCACTGAGAAATATACTCACAAACAATAAGCAATTCTCTTCTAAGTTTGATTTGTTAGTGGCATGAAGCAGCAATTGTTCGGGATAACCTAAATGGGTCATTAAGAAGCAATGAGTTACCTTTATACTATCAGAGGTCTAAAGCCCACACGGCATAATACTTATGAGCCACCTGCTCTGTGCCTCTCTTAGGACTTGTCACATACTACATTGTTCTGAAGTATGTGTTGTATGAAGGAGCAATGTAGAAATTTTTGTTGGTGGTCCAGGGAAATCAACAATTAAAATTAGAACACATCATTAATGCAAGCTGCTATCCTCTTCTCACCAAAGTACTAAAATCAAGTACCTTGGAATCATCCTAGGTATAAAATCATACTTGGAAATGTAGTTAGGATTGCATCAATTTCCAGTTATATTTGTATAAAGATTGTATCTTTTCCACATGAAGTTCTCATTCTTCCCAAAGCCAGTGTCAATTTCATTCAGGCATGAGCCAGTGAAAATAGATCTGAGAACATTCATGTATGCGGCAACAATTTTTGAAAGAACATCCAGATCTGTGAATATTAAATATTGCAATTTTAAGAATATGAAGTTGAACCAACTCAAAGGCTTATATTTTCCATCTCTTAGTATGATGCTAATTGTCTCTTTCAGGAACTGAGGCATGCCAGGAACTTGTCATTGTAATGACATTGAATAGAAGAAACAAAATTTCTAGTAGTCTAGTTAGCATCCATGGGGACTTGCTATGTAACTGATTTTTATAGGGAATGAATTTTCTCATTTTTTATTTCATCTAGAGCATTCTGTAAATTTCCCCTTGTAGAATGAATACTGTCATGAAGAGGAACACTGTCAGACAAAGAATAAGGAATCAGGAGACAGGAACCTTGCCCACTCTTAGGTCTTGAACAAAACTCTCTCTAGGTGTTTGGTCCCTCTTGTCTAAAATGAAAACCTAGACTACACATTAAGTCATTATGGTCCCTTGGCAGGTGGAGCCTGTTGCTGTACAAGTTTCCTTACTTGCTGCAAAGAAGAATGATAAAAGTCTACATCTGTGGTAACTGAAGAGACATTTCTTCGTCATTGTTCAGGTCTGAATGAGTCTGTTATTAATGTTGACAATATTCAAGATTATCTGTCTCTAGATATCACTTCTTTAGTTTAATGATCTATAATAATGAAAAATCAACTCAAGTTCACAAGGTGAATGCAAAAGAAAGGACAGGAAATATCTAATCAGTGGTCCACTGAGCATCCTTTGGGTGATGCTTTTCCCCAAATACATGGTCCTGAGACCCACCTCAGGTTTATTAAAGCAGAATTTCCTAGTTGAGGGCTTGAGTTGACATATTTTGGAAAGGCTTCCAAGGTAATTCAATGTTCTTTGCTCCTCCACCTATCCTTGAAAGTAGTGATTTAAATGCTGTTTATCTATTGGGTGGAGAAAATAGTATAATACAAACCACAAAGTGAGAAACCTGGGTCCCTGATAACATACCAGGTCAGAATGCTGGTGGCCTTCTATTTTTGGCTATATAGCTATTTGCTATTAAAAAATTCAAAGAAGCTGAGGGCTTGGTGTGAATAAATTTATCTAAGGCTTACCGGATGCTCCCTGTGGCTACGGTTGGTAGCGTTATAATTTGGGTGGTGAGCAGATTTGCAATTTTTATATTAAATTTGGAATGCTGGTTATAAAACAGTCTAGAATGCATTTCAATGAAAGATGGAAAATAGCTATCAAAGACAAATATGAAGCCAGTAGCCAGCTTTTTTTTTCTTGACTTTCTTTGGTGCTGCATTGGGGAAATCATTTGGAGAACATAGAAGGTGATAAATGGTTTCATCAGCGCAAACTGAAAGTCCACATACAAATTAAATAATCTCTTGCCTAATTATTTCCTTCCCTCCCACTGGTATTTACTGGGCACCCAGAGAATGCTAGCTGTGAGACAGAAAAATTGCTGTAACACAGTAATCTTCCATTTTCACTCGAAGGCTCTCAAAATATTTCTCTCACTCAGATTTGTAAGGAGAAGGAAGCCCCTTTAGGGATGCATCTGATTGAGGCTGACTGTGTTTGACACTTGGGTACTCTAGTGACTCTGATTTTTTCACAAATTGTGATGACTTAGTTATGACATAGGCAGGCAGCATGGACTATTCTAAGAAACATATACTCTCACCAGGCACGGACATTAAAAGTTCCCTTAGCACTTGTTTTGACCACATTTTGGTAGACAAAATGCCCCATTTTCATTGTTCATTCTTTGACCTCTAAGCAGACCAACACAAAATTGCTTCCAAATCACTTCTAGCTAAGAACATTATAAAAAAGTCCTCAATGATTAATTCTAAATAACCCCTTTCATTCTGAGAAGATTCTCCTGAGAAATTAGGCACTGGTCTTTGTCTATTCCTGCAACTATAACAAAATACCTTAGATGGGGTAATTTGTAAACAAAAGAACTTTATTGCTCCCAGTTCTTGAGGGTGAAAAGTCCAAGAGCAAGGGTAAAGCAGATTGGGTACCTGGCAGCTTCCATGTCCTCACATGGTGGTAGAGGCACCTTGTGTTAGGGCACTAATCCCTTTGATTAGGGCTTCACCCTCAGAATATAATCACCCCCTAAATACCTCATTTTAATACCAACAAATTCAGAATTAGATTTCAGATATGAATTTTTGAGACACACAAACATTCAGTTCATAGTAATTTCCATGAGGCTGTAACACTCAGAAGGGAGAACTCCTTGTTAAATGTACTAAAATAAAGTCCTTTCAAAAATTAGACAGCATTGCTGAACTTCTGAGAATCAGTAGCTCTTTCAATGACTCTTTGACTTTCCTGTCCCAAGTCATACTACTTTCTTAAAAACATTCAGAGCCTATAAGACCATTTATCCAAAACGCCATAAAGGGACACTAGGTCTTTACTATTTATTTTAATGGTTAAAAAAGGGATGTGGTTTTCAAAGCTTTCCTTTTTCTTTTCAACTTCTAGATGGGCTAGGTTTCTGTCTGGAGGACTCCCAGACACTGTGATCTGGATTCACCAGTAAACCTCATGGACACTAGACATAAATAGTAACTCTACCTCCTCCTCAGAGAAACAAAAAGGGAACACTTAACAGGATTTTGTTTCTGAGAACCATAACTTGATTGATATTTAAAAGGCTTATTCTCACTTTAATAAAGTCAAAAAAATACATAGTTTCCATATAGAAAGAAGAACACTATAGAAATGGTCAGCATGATAAAATTTCAAAGACATGCTAATCTGGCAGATGCTGCACAATACTTGATAGTTGATTTCAATAACTTATTTTATCTGAGACTCTCACAATCTTTTACACACTGGCTGTGGCATTATCATTTTACAGATGTGGAATTTGAAAACACAGGATTTAATTCGATTAAGATTCCATATGAGGTCAATGAAAGGCAGCAGAGAATGAAAACCAGAAGGAGCTATTGTCTTGCATAATACATGTCAGTATATCAAGAAAACAAATTAATTTGAAACAAAAGGAGAAGCCTATTTGAAATCTGAAAGAAACTGCTAAGGTCAAAAAAAAAAAAAAAAGAATAAGTAAAAATAAACCAACAATTTTAACCATCCAGAATAATGTAGCATTCCCAGTGGGAAGAACTCGGCCCACTCATACAAGCACACCTGAAAACAGAAAATGAGCATGCACTTGCAAACGAGCTAAGACCATGAGCAGCTAATTTGGTCTTCTGTATAGAGGGCAAAGAACTTAGTTTTCTTTTTTCCTTCATAACATTTTGTTACTATACAATATAAAGCATATTACAGTTTTCTGCTTTTTCCCTGCCCTCCATGCCTCACTTGTAGGTTGATAGAAGCCGGGGGTCTTGCCTTCCAAATCATTCATTTACTTTGCTTGTAATAACCCTAAGTTCCTTCTATTTTCTTCAGAGACATATATTATGTGATCGACAGCTCCTCACAGCTTTAACTGGCCTGCCACCCAAGTGTACATAAAGTGTCCCTGAGGGGTCTTCAGTTGACCAACACATTTTATGGAAAAAATTATAGCAAACATGAATCACAGGAATGTGAGAAAACAGGGAAATTAGAAGACTCAGTTGAATGGTGGCTAAGAAATTCTTAAAACCTTATCCCAAGGGTGATGATCTTAGGGCTCTCAGCCTACCCAACTCCTGTGTATTCATTCCTGAGCTTGGATTTTCATAAATTAAGTCTTTCAGGACATTTGAGCAATCGTTTTTTTTTCCTCCCCCACAGAGAAATTTTCAAATCAGAAGACATGTAAGCATGTTCAAGAATGTTCAGAGAAGTTGTCCTAACAGCAAAAATCGGAAACTACCCAAATGTCTAGCAAGAGGATTCTGGAAACTTGATAAGGTGAAAATGCCAATTTTGTTACTAGGCAATACTGTTCATGGAAAAGATTATCTCCCCACCACCTCTTGATAAAGTGCTTCTGGACAGGGAGAATGAGAGCTAGATGGTGGGAAGCCTAGCTGTAGGTGAGATGACTGATAATTCCATGTGCTTCTTGTAGAGGCTGCAAATTCTGCCAGTGGAGTTGTCACACTCCACTGGTAACAGTGCTGGTTTCCTGTGGCATGGGGAAACTAGAGAGGTTCTTGCACCTGC
Source organism: Marmota monax (assembly GCF_021218885.2). Taxonomy (NCBI): domain Eukaryota; kingdom Metazoa; phylum Chordata; class Mammalia; order Rodentia; family Sciuridae; genus Marmota; species Marmota monax. Next base: position 2,304,321 of record NW_026692254.1, read on the forward strand.
CCAGATGGGTCTCATCTCCATGCACCTAAGCTATTACTAGGGAGAGATGGGACGAAGGCTCCTGGACAACTCTGTAGAATGCTGCAGAATGCTGGGAGACCCTCACCAAGCCTCTGCCCTATTGGCAAGCAGTGGTCCCTGTCTTGTATCCTTTCCAGGGACCTTCATGCAAAGTATGGCTTATAGAAAGCGTGTGCTTCTGAATTTATAGTTGGATCCAGGAAGATCTCCTGGGAAGTGCTGCAAATGGTATCTCTGAGGGCTAGATTAAGGCTCACTTTCACAGTCCCTAGATATATCTTTGAATAATGTCAATCTTTTATCATGAACATGTAGTCTATTTAGAAAAAAAAAAGATTAGAGAAAGAAAAAGAAAAAGAATCTCCATAAAAGGAACTGTCACATCAAACTATTTTAGAGTATATCCTCCAGGAGAGAACATGGCTAAACTCCAGAAGAAAATGTGAAAGAACAGGATATAATTTCAGATAAAGTTGCAAAAGATTATAAGCTGTGACAAAAACTGAAGTTTTAAGGTGACAAAAGATTCTCTACCTTGGTGTGCATATTACAAATTCTTTGTATTTTGAATTTCACTGTGCTCTTCAGTATTTTTCCAACTTGATCTAAAACTTGAACCTTGTATGACTAGGAAAATTTAATACATATCATTTTTAAAAAAACACATTATCATCGAACATTTTGTTACTCTTGGTATGAAGAGAGTAAGATTAGTTCTCTACTTGCACAGAAATAATGAGCATGATCTGGTGAAGGAGCTAGGTAAAGAAATGATGTTCCCACCTGGCTATCAAAAAGTTGTCTGTGGGAGGAAATTTTCAGGATCCTTCTGTATCAACCCTTTGGCTTTCCTGAAGAGGTTATGTCTTTAACAAGTCAAGTGATTTCTAGGATGTTTTCAGGCCAAGTAGGCTATTTGAAAGTAGTTGATTACTTCAAGATTAACATTACACAATGACAGCAATAATACTTGACAAATTCCCAATAAGCACATTACTGATTTCAAGTCCCAACATACACTTAGCAAGCAAGATAATATGAATCTGAGCTGTACAAAAGAAACTCCAAATTTACAGAACAATATATGGATGATATTCAATTTTGTATTTCAACTTCCTTTTGAAAATGTTGAATCACAATGCTCTTCTCCTTTGAAATGTTTAATCTAGATCTAGAAAAACATGCTACTATGTTTTAATAGATCATGTGCATTTTAAAACCAAATTTTAATATCATTGTTGGTTTAGAAATGGGAAATGGAGTCAAACTGGTTTCAAAACTGGCTTCTACTCATGGTTGTGTGCCATGAAGCATGTTATTCACATCTCTCACTCTCAGCTGGTAAAGGCCCCTACATTCATAGTACTGTCAAGAGCACCATGAGATGCTAAGCACAATACTAGGCACAGGGTAAGCACTCAGGAAAGGGTGAGGAAATGGGTCGCAGTTGTGGCAAATGAAAGGCAAAACACCATCAGCAGTTTCTCAAGGGCTTAAACCAGCATGCCTTCTTTCAACACACAGTGTATTTTAGGAGCTTACTACATAGTTTCAAATCACTTATCATCTATCTTTTCTCTCTGAAATAATATGCACATGTGTGTCTCACAGTTCCTTTATATAACTAATTTTTTCTGTCCTTCTAATAAAGTAATTATAAGTTACAAACTTGAACTCCACATGAAAATGCAATTTTCATTCTTGGTTACCCTTTCAATTCTCAGTATGTCTTCAGGAAAAGGGACTTCTGTTAGTAGAAGTTATGAGTCTAATGGTTTTAACGCTGAAACTTGGCTAAAAATTGAGACAAAAATAAAAGAATTTTTCTCACTTATTGGTGATCTAAACCATGCCTTCTGAGAGATCATTCATAATATTCTCTTTAATCTGTAGGCATACTTCATTCATCTTCCTTGGAACTTCCAAATAAGTGTTTAAAATCAAATTAAATATCTAAAACAGACTTCTAGATGTAAGCTCTCAACTATCCCAACAATCTGTGTCTATATGGCCATTAAAATGATCTTTTAAAAGTAAAAATTGGATCACTTTCTTATTTGAACACTTTGCAGTGCCTTCCCATGCACTAATATAGGTCAAGGCCCTACTTGATAGGTCTCTACCTAGCCCTCTCATTCCTACTACCACTCTTGCCACTTTTCACAGGCGTTTTAGTCCTAAAACACACCAAACTTGCCCTTGCCACCATGAGCCTTTGTATTTGCTGTTATTTCTACTTAAAATGTATCTACCTCTAGATTTTCATGCTTGCTTCATCTCAACATTCAGGTTTCAGCTCAACCCTCACTTATTCAGAAAGGCCTGCCTGGCCTGTTGCCTCAAAAGTGCCCACTGTCCAGCTCTTATACCATATAATTAGACCCTGTTTCATTTTCTATAAGGCACTTAATATTATTTGAAATTGCCTTATTTGTTTATTCTCTTTACTTCATGAGAGGACAGAATGTGGCTGTCTTGTTCACATCTGTATACAAAGTATAGAGTTGCTCTTGTTGTGAGCAATAAATGAAGCCAGTTTAATTTTCTTCATTTGATGGTCACTTCATTTTTTAAAGTATGTTTGTTATACACATTTTCCCCCTTGAGAAAATTTTACATGTAATAATCTCTTCATTATTTTTTCCTGGCATCAAGAAATCTCTTTGATTTTCAGATTCACATCATTCTTAATCGCATAAGTTTTCTTCTATTATATCTTCAAAGATTGCTTATGTTATATTTATTTAGTTTTCTTTAAAAACACTAATTAGAGAAGTATACTGATGCTTTTCAAACTCTTTTGAATATTTCAATTCATACTGAAACTAGAATGCCATCTTGTCAAAGAGCCCAAACTGAAAAGAAATTATACTAAAATGCCCAACAACTTCTGCTCCATCACCCTGATATTTGTCATGGAAGGCAAGCAACTTACTTAAATTGGCAACTACAATGTGGAATGTTTAATTGTCAAGTATTAGTGATTATTTTTCCTTATTTTGAGGCTTTTTCCATATGATTTTAAGATATATAAGAGATTTTTATTTTTATCCACTACTATTTTACTGAAATCTAGAAAAGTGTGTTTATATGGGATAGGTTAAACTAATATTAGATTTGGTATGAATATAATCATAGGATGAGTGGGAGTGTATGTGTGTGTGTGTGTATGTGTAAAACTTGCATCCTTTTCTTTCTTTTTCTACCTATTACTCTGGGAATTCAGTGATGTTAATACAATGTGCAAAAACTACACATTATTAAAGAACTGATGTAGTAACTCATAGCCAGCTAGTTAATAAGCTGCAAAGTTCACTTTCAGAAAAAGCTGCTCTTTACATTTAATATGTATATAATATTTCTACTTTTTATTGTTAATATTAGTTTGAGACATGGAGGGTAAATTATAGAAATGAACTCATAGTTTGAATTTTATGTGTTTACTGCTGGAACTGAAGCCTCTTGGGAACACTAAACTGTAATTCCTACCTGAATCTTCTTCAATTTTATCAGAATACTAACTAGTGTGAAAGCTGAATAATAGAATTTAAAACACAACTCAACTTTACCTGAACTCAAGGTCCTTCTACACATCAAGGAACCTTTATTTATAGGTATTTCTCTTTGTATTCTAAGTCAGATAAAAAAGGGCAGAAGCCATAATGTTAAGGAAATATTATTTAATATGAACCAAATTAGGGACAAAAGTCTGACTAATTTATTTTTAGGATGTCATAAACTATAAAAATAGTGCTGAAAATCAATAGTGAAAACAGGCTAATTAGACAGTGATTATTCATTGATTTGCAGACAGTTAAACCCAAATTTTCAAAGAGATATACATATACAGACTTCCTATAGTCGAAGTAAAATCATTTTCATCCTTATCATTAGGAAAACACAAATCCATTCTAGGAATGCTTTTCTTTGCTTGAAATTATTTCAAAAGCTAATATTTCTCTAGAAAGGAAAAGATTGCTTATATCAATACACCCTGGCATCTGGTCTCATACATAAAATACTTTCTTGTTTCTAGATAAATTCATATTGCTATCTGTCCCCCTTCTCCATATTTGAAGGCAAAATAATGCTCATGTCTCAGTTTCTCATTGAGTAGACATCTAAGCATGGATGTAGTTTTCTTTAAGAGACAAAATGGAAAAATCTATACTAATTTATTACTATTTCGTTTTAATAGGTTTTATAGTTGAGAAGTTACAAATTGATTGAAAAATTTATTTAAAATTATCATAAAATTTATGAAAAAGATGGAGTTAATTTATTACTATTTTCTAAATCTTGTACTCAAAAACCTTTAAACAATGTAGAATATAAATAAAAAACAAAAACTAAAAAGATATATTTGATAGATGAGTAATTAAAATAAAACTTGGTGATACAAGCTAATACTGAGAGAGAGAGAGAGAGAGAGAGAGAGAGAGAGAGAGAGAGATATGGGGGACATTGCTAATCAATCAGCTCATTTACTTTATGAAATGAATGTTCTTAATTGGAGATAATAATTTCATAACTTACCTCTGCATACTTTAATTTCAATGTTTTATGCATTTCTCGAAAACGACTGTAACGCCTGAATACAGTCCATGTCTCATCTAGGACAGTAATCTATTAACCAGGCAAACAAAAATGAATCAGCATTAATTAGAAGAAAAAGTAAAAATTTAAAAACATAATTTAAAAATTAAATTAAAAGTGATCAGCATGTAAAATTCTCTAGAATTAAAAACATTAATCTAGTTGCATAAATAGAACTTATAAATAATAATTGCACTCTATTAAATGTGCATCTTTGGATCTCAAATATGGGTACAAGCAGCACGTGGCAGATGCCAGAGGGGCCAATGGTAACTTATTAATCAGTTACAAAAACTGTCCTTTAATTCTTCACTTGGGTTGGAGAGAGAAAATCCCATAGGATGACTTTTTTGGTACAGTAGTGTGCCCATACAAAATTTGTCACCAGAGTCTACTACAGTATACAGGAGGAGAAAAAAGCTAGAGAAGGAGACTCAAAGAAAAGAGGAGGGAGAAGAGGCAAGAGGAGGAGGAGGAGAGAAGACAAAGTGGTAGACAGGAGTGGGAAGAGGACAAATAGAAGGAAGATTATTACTGCATCTCTGTGATTATTCATTTAAATGCACAATATATTTTGCCTTCTTTAGAGGAACAATTATCAATCCAGCCCTCAGCTATCTGACTAGGGTGAAATCTCTGTAGCATATCAACTTATCATAGTAAGAGAGAGGCTGGCAGACGACATTGTCCTTTATAAACAGACCTAAAGCACAGGCTAATGAATCTTGAATTCCTAGCTCCATTTCCCACCATTCTGAGTTCCTGACCTATGTACCCAACCTGGAAGACACTCTTCTTCGGATGTTTCCAAGTTGCCATATTTGACATATTCTCCTATCTCAATTCTGGTGTTGTCCATCTCAACACATTTCACTACCATTTACCACTCCATGCCAGCCAAATGGGGATGCTGAAGCCAACCCAGAATACCATTCTCTTAACTTAGCCAATTCAAACAAGTGCTCGGTAGTGCTCCTTTTACTTCCTAAGAATTTCTTGGAGCTCTACCCTTCTATCCTTTGCCATCACTAGCATCTTATTCTAGGCTATTGGATCTCATGTAAATTTTGCAAGAGTCCCTCCTGATGTCTACATCTACATTTGCCCCTTCCAATCCCTTCTCTGAACAACTATCAAGGGATCTTTTTTTCTACTTCCTTCCTTAAGAATACTTAATAGCTTCACTCCTAGAAAAGACCTAATTTTTTTAAACCTGCTCTGACTACCTATAGCACACTCACTTTAGGGGTCTCTCTCCTCAGGTGTTTACACTCCTGCTACACTCCCTGAATGCACATCGTCTCCCACCTCAGGGCCTTTTAATCGGTTGTGTCCCTGTATGGGAAATCTTAACCTGCATATCAGAGAAGTGCCCTTCTTAAAGACAATAGTTTAGCTGAATTCTCCTGCATGTAAATCCCAGGGGCATCATAGGAAAAGAAAAGCAATAAGAGGAGAATACCCAGGCAGGTAGTTTTATGAGAAGGATCAAGTTTTGAATCCCAGTCCTTCTTTGGTTCACTCTTCCCAAAGTCTTAAATGAGATGATTTGGGGGTCATATGAGAATGTACATTTTTTTTTAATATTCATCATTCTGATTCTGTATTCATTTGCTTTAAAATAATGTTTTGATTGTGGCAGGTTTTTATGAGTTCCTTGAAAAAGTTATTTTCATAAGGAAAAAAAAAGGTGAACATATTCCTGTAAATTAGTAAGTAAACACATGAGTACATGTGCTCTGCTGCTGTGGTAAGTTTTCAAGGACTGGTAGGTTCAAGTTACTAGGGCTTGGGAAACATGGCTCTTGGCAGCAAAGCTGGTTGCCCTTCCTCTTCAGTTCCCTCCTCAATAGACCCAGAGGCATGGCCAGCACAACAACTGGGATGGGGACTTTCTCAAGACCAGAGCACAGCAATGCACAGTTTTAGCTGGACACAAACTAGGGATCCAAAAGGGACCTGGAGGTTGCAGGGGCCTTCTACCTTCCCATGTTGCTGGTGTTCTCCCTGCTGCCAGAAAAACCCTAAGAGTTGAACCTCAATGTACCCTGGGAGGAGAAAGATTCAGGATAGCTCCCAGGTAAGACCAAGCTGTATTGTGACGGGATTGCAAACAAAGTTACCAGGAGAAATGTAGGATTCTCACGTGACCCAGACTCTGATGCCCCCTGCTCCCTATCCTCCTTCTGAAATCTTTCCATAATATTACTTGGACTCATGGTTAATCATCTGCAAAATACCTTAGATACTCAGCCTCTGCTGTGAATACCCCCTTCAATTTCGCTTTAACTGAAAGCTGGCTCTTCCCCAAGGAACCACTTGCCCACTAGCCCTCTCAAATAGAAGCAATCAAAAGAATATTTCCACAAGCACCCTTGACCAGGTCTGCTCGTTTATCACCATCTGTTCTGTACTTCATTTTTCTCCTGTTACCAGGCAGAAGATGTACTAATGCTCCTAGTTAAGGTCGACCCTGAGGAACACTGGGCTCCAATCCTTTTGCCCTCTGAAAAGCATGGCAATTAAAAAAACTTAACCATTTTCTTTTCTCTTCATTACACAAACATGTTTCCTCTATTCCATTATTCCCATAAACATCTAAACAAGTTATTATTTCTATCATTTAAACTTTCTATCTTGATCTTCCTCTTCCTTCCTGTCATCAATACATTTTGTCCTTTCCATTAAAACAAAACTCCTTTAGAAATATTTATTCATGTCACCATCTCCTTTTTTTTTTTTTCATTATCACTTGGGTCCACTGCAATCTACTCACCATTCCACCCAAATTATTCTTACCAAGGTCATCAGTGATCTCCATATTGTAAAGTCCCCTGGTTAATTCTTGGTCTTGATCTTACTTGACCTATGGGGAGGGCTTAACATAGCTAATACCTCTCTTCTAAAATCTTTTTCACTTGGCTTCCAGGTTGCTACACTCTCTTCTTATCCTATTTTTCTTTGCTGGGATTTCTCATCTCCCTGACCTCTAAACATCAAAGAGTCAGAGTTTAATCCTGGAACATGTTTTATTTTCTACGTGCACTCCCTCCTTTGGTGATCTCATTCATCTCATAACCTTAAATTTACATGCTATGACTCCCTGGATACTCATATCTCTCCCCTGAACCCAGACTCATATATCCTACTGCTACTTAGATGTCTTATATGTGCTTCAAACTTAACATGGTACACTTATCAAAATTAATCTTACTCAAATCCAATTCCCTTCCTTGTCTCAGTAAATGAAAATACCATTCTTCTGCTTATTCAACCCCCAAACATAGCATTGTCCTAAATGTTCCTCTTTCTCACACCTCATACTGTCAGCAAATCCTTTCTGCCAATATGAGACTCTGGCTCTTTCTTACCACCATTACCATCTTTAAGTACCATCATCTTCGGCTCAATTCTTTTTAGCAGCCTCTCTGTTGATTCCCTTGCTCATGCTGTTGTCTCCCTTCCCACTGTTCCCTCATTCTTTTCTCAATACAGTCAATAAAGTAACCAAAGTGATCTCATTAAAAATTCAATCTGATGAAGCCATTTCTTTGTTTGAATGAGACACCTTCTCAGGGTCCCATCTCACTCAGGCACAAGTTCAAGTCACTGACCTAAAAGGATCTTTTCCTGACCTCATCTCCAATCACCATCTTCCCATTCTCTCTGAAATCCTTGCTTATTCTAGTATACATCAAACATACACACAGCAAATATGACCACAGAGACTTTGTGTGTGCTTTGCTCTTTCTGGAATGTTCTTTCTCAAGTTTTCATATGACTAGTTCCCTTAGTTCCTTCAAGTCTTTGCTCAAAAGTCACTTTCTTAGTGATGCCTTTCTGAGCTATCCTATCTCAAATTGCAACCCCCTTTTCCCATTTCACACCACTTTATTCTCTTCTCTAATTTCTTCTTTTACTTAGCACTTCTGATTACCAAACATGGTCTAGGTTTACTAAAATATCTTGATTTTTGGTTCTCCTCCCCCCTAGAATGTAAGTTTCAGGACAGGTAGCTTTTTATCTGTTGGTCACTGCTCCTTAGAAGAGTATGTGACACATAACTGGCATTCTGAATGAATAGTCGAAAGACTGAGCCCCATGATGGACTTTTCTTAAATATACTTCCATTCTTAGTGACTTGAACTAGAAATGTTCCCAACCACACACTTTTAGCAGAAAAGGCTTTAAAATGACGTCGAACAAAATTAGGGCAAGGTAAACTGCACACCTATCTTGTGGGGCTTTAACCTATAGGCTTCTTCCTCTTTGCTGCTATCACTGCTCATTAACATTGAACGATTTTTTAAAAAAAATCTCTTGATTACTGAAATGGCATTTCAAACCTACCTCACAATATTGGGAATCATTCTTCTTTCCTATGGTAGTCCTAGGATAGTTCCTTTACAAAGGACACCAATTTCTGTAACAAACCACAGGTGCCAAATACTAGGAAGGACAGGATGCAGCTAAGTGGCTGAATAACATTGAGGCATAAGAAGATAAGACAGCAAGAAGAAGATAAAATCCCTTTCTAAATAAGGTGTCCCCACAAAGCATTCAATACACCCCTTTCTGCTTTCTTGATAGTAGCCTCCAGTGCTTACAATAGTAGATGAGATGCTTCTATTGTCTGTTGTAGAGCTGGGAGGAGAAAGAAAAAGATGGCCCAAGGGTGAGAGGGCTAAGCCCATATGAAGCTTTGTAATGTATGTATTCCTTTGAACTGGTCTTAATGAAGTCAGGAAAGGTGCAGAGTGGTCTGTTGTACCCATGAGCTCAAGGAAACCTGCATTTATTGAATTGGAAAGGAAACTCTCTGGAACCATCAATATGATGAATGTAGTGAGTTCTCAAAAATATTGAATGATAAAGATCATTACAGGCGTATTATGGTTAATGAAAGATTTTGCCTTGTATCTTACTTAGTTTAATAACTTCACATACACATCTCAATGACTTCTGTCCTCAATATTTCAGTTCACTGTCTGAAACAGTGGTTCTCCAAGAGGGATACCAACAAGCAGCATCTGCTTCAATCAGGAACTTCTTAGAAATGCATATTCAGAAGTCTTACATTTACTGAATCACAGGTTTTGAGGAGGAGCTAAACAATTTGCATTTTAAAAATCTCCTATCAGGGATTCTGATGAAGGTTAAAATCTGAGCATCCTTGCTGAAATTCACTGCAAGTGTGGCTGCTCCAAAATTAGATAGCCATGCTCCAACAACCTCTCAAGTCCAAACCCTTAGCAAGGCATTTGGAGCCTTTTCTAGGCTGACCCCAGCTCCCAGTGCATTAAAAATCTCACACTCCAGACACCTTGTCAACACAGAATACAGCATATCTGTAGGTCTTTTGAATATCTTCCTACGGCATACATCCCTTTCTGCAAGGGGAGGGTCGCTGTCCAGCCTCCAGGGCAGGGTTCACCCCCCAATTCCTGTCTCAGCAGTATCCCAGCTCTTCCTCCTTCCTAAATCAGAGCCTAAATCACTGATTCCCTAATATGGATTAAATGAACAGTAGCAGTAGGCAGGTAAAGTGTGGTTGGTAGAAATCGGTTACTACAGGCATGCATCTGGGGGTTTATATTTTGTCCCTGGTGAATAGAACTCTCTGCTTCCTGTTTCCACAGGAGTACTTTGTCTCACCTCAGGCCTAGAGCAATGAACTTGGCCTAGAGCAATAAACTTTCACTTGTCTATGGATTAAAACCTCTGACCCATGAGTGCCAAATAAACTTTTCCTCCTTTAAAATTGTTCTTATTGGGTCTTCTGTTCAAGTGGCAAAAAAGCTGACTAAAACAGACACTAATTATATAATTAATATTGCACTAAATAATTTACATATCAAATGTTAATTATATGTCTTTCTACCTTACAAGATTTTAAGACTCCTAAGGGAATAAATCCTCTGCCTTTGGTAGTAATTGGCAAGGTGTGGGGGTGTGTGAATTCTCATTGTAGAGATAAACCTATACTGAGAACCTACTATGGAACTTAAGATTATTTTGCTTTTGAAATCAGATAAGAATTCAGGATTGGTTCAGATCATTCAAAGTGGAGAATGCGGGGGCTGCTGAAGTCTCGGTTGCAGATGCTCTGTTCTGGTAATCTCCTAAAAGTACGTTGTTGTGGTTTTTTTTTTTTTTTTTCTTTTTTCTAAGAATATGGTGTATTCTCAATAGATTTGTAACACAAATTTACAATGAAGCATAAAGAGATTTCCAAAGTCTTCACCTGAGAATTTCACTTGAGATTTTCACTTGGATTCAGGTTAAATACAGTATGAGAAAGTCTCAAGCTTCCTACTTTATATACTGAAGTCTTCCCTTGTCTATCAGCATATAAACAAGATGAGAACAATGATGATAAATGAAGCTCATTAGCAATCATCTCAGAAATGGAAAGTAAGGGAAATATAATTTCTCTGTAGGAAAATGGTCAAAATCCCATCTCTGTCACTGAAACTCACCATTTCTTAAGCCACAGAAGTTTGGAAAAGATATGCAGAAAGGCAAAATGTACATTAAAATCCTATTTTATCCCAAATTAAATCGGGCATGGGGTAGAATATTAGTCTAGAGGCAAGGGATAGCAGGTCAGTACAACTTATATATCAAACCTAAAATATTCAATTATTTTCTTTAATGTGGAGAATGTGAGTTATCATTACTGCATATCTTTGAGGAACAAATTCATTACTTCTCTCTGAATAATTTTGCTGATACAAATCCATCTTTCCTGGGTCATAAAATGATCAGCTGCAACTTAAACACCATAAACATGTCTAAAAGATGGAGTGCGTTTACTTATAAACAATTCTAGATTGAGTGCTTCCAACAAATTTATGTTACAGACATATTTTGCTGGTTTAAGGATTGTGTTGCTTTTAAGATCTGTCATCGATATATATTTGGTTGTGTGCATCTATCTGTGTGAAAAGCAGAATCAACAGCTTTTCATCCACAGGAAAACCTTCTGACTGGCCCCCATTTAAACAGTTACTTGTAGAATTCTCTTCAAAAACATCTTTTAATGACTTTTGGGGGTGCTACCTCAAGTACATATATTTTTAAAAATCTTTGTAATTAGCAATAGTTTGGAAGACATTGTTTAATACTGATCTGATATGTTTAAAAAGTTTCTTCAGACTTTTGCAAAATAAAGTTTTATGCAATGATACAACTATAAACATATTTGAGGAAACATAAAATATATTCCAAATGTATGTATCTGTATAGTAACAAGCATCAATGCATAAGATTGAACTAAAAGCTCCTCAGACATGGAAAATGAAAACTAATATTATCCAAACTCTCCCCAAAGTAGGGGAGGCAAGACGATTTATGGGGTGTGGATAGACTGAAACTTCTATTTACATTTATCTTAGTCTTTTTCTTTATTTCTATTTCTGAAAATGTATTACAATAAATAATAGGTACAATTAGTGAATGTTTGCTTTCTAAGCAAATAAAAATATATTGGCTGTGCCTGATCAGTAAAGTTATGGCTGCAAAAAGTTAAGTTCATGAAGTCCCCATTATTTTCAAGATGTCAGAATCCAATTTATTAATTCTACTAAATCTTTTATGCAGCAACAAAACTTTAAATGTGTTTGGAGAAACATAAAATATATTCAGAATGTATGGATCTCTATGATAACATGCATTAGTGCATTAGGTTTATTAAAATCTCTTCAGACAACTGTTGGAAATGGAACTAAGTCTGGTGTGATAAATGAAGCCAACATCCCATTAAGCACAGCAATATCCCATAGAGATGACAGCCTGCCATAGATTACTCCCAGTTTTGATCTATCTCCAAGATCACCAAATCTGTCATCAAGGACCAACAGCACCAATGCTGTCTGATTTCCAGTGTGTACACATATCCCATGGATCCTGAGTCTGCTGGTGTCTCTAGTGAAGTCTCCCAGGTTCCTTCTTTCCTTTTAGTTTGGACACTCATTGACCCAGGATGGACTCTGGACCATTCTTCCTGCCCTTGGAGTGAAAGCACCTCAAAATTCCTTCTGAGGGAGCCCATCAGAAAAATCTCCCAAGTCAGGCAGCCTATGGAGTACCTTGGCCTTCACTGGGAGGCCCAGCACTGCTGCAGACAACCCCTAAGGCAGGCAAGATGCAGTTTCATGAAATGTAAGCTATTTGACTCAGCACAGTTATACCTTGAAAATTCTTTCAGATTCTCTGTGTGATGAGCATTTCAAAAATGTTCTAGATTCTCAGTCATCACAATGGTCTTGTTTTACTGGAACAATTAAGGTCCCCAAGACCAACTCCCTGAGAATCCTTTCAAGACCTTCCCAAATGCTGCTGTTATGACATTCATTCTCCTTTCTTCAAAACCTTTCTATCTCCACTTAATTTCCTTATTTATTTCAGCCTGAGAGTCCCTAAGGTTAGCCTCAAACTCTATTACTTCCTGATATCAACATATCACTTATACTTTTCTGCCCTTAGTGTTCTCATGACCTAGAAGTTTCTCTCATCTCCACTCAATGAAATCTAGCAATTCCTCTTAAAGAAAAAAAAATATGTCTATCTTTTTAGTTTGTTCTTAGTTATACATAACCGTATAATGTTTTTTGACATATTATACATATAAAGAGTACAACTCCCCATTCTTTTGGTTGTACATGATGTGGAATTACATTTGTCATGTATTCATATATACATATAAGAAAGTAATGTCTGATTCATTCTATTATCTTTTCCTATTCCCAGTTACCCTCTATAAGCCCACCTGTTCTATGCTGTTTGATTTTTCTGCATGTGATTCTCTTCCCTGAATCAGCTATTCCTTGAATGAAGTAATTATTGATTTTCTCTGTTCCTCAGTATATTAATATATCTAATATGGTCTTTTAAAAAATTACAAGCATCACATAAATATGTGCTAAATAATAAATAAATGAATAATAGAGACAAGGGAGCTCAAGGTCTCTTTTCAGTAAACAAACATTTTAAAACTACATTTTCTAATTCCTTTTCTCTCTTGAACTATGTGCAGTAGAATGACCTGCATTTTTGTCCTTTTCTGACTTAATCTATAACTGTTTAAAGTTTTTAGCAAGTAGGCATTGGGGGAGATAAGGAAGAGGGCAAAGAATTGTGGAGCAAAGCATTTATCAAATTCCTTTTGTAGAGAACATTGTGTTGATTTAGAAGAAACACTGTGATAAATGATTTGGGGATAAGAATGGGTGCAGATGAGTATGAGGCTCATAAATGACACAACAAGAAACAAAAGGTAGTGTCTAAATTGACTTTAACAGCATGGATTTTATTAACCTAGACTTTCCTGTTCCAGAGTACCATAGTCCTTTAGGTACACAGCTTGGAAATGAGAGCCAGGCCAAAGGGGCTGGTGCTGAATTCCTCCACTTAGTAAGGCACAGTTGGGGCTCCCAGAAATATCTAGGAAGGATAAATGAAAAAGCTGGTACTATGGGAGGACACAACTGTCTAATGGGATATTTTAAGTTATTTGCTCAGACATGTGCAATGTATATCCCTTCTCACTCCCCAAGGGAAACTTCAGGAATGTTCACTTATTTTTCTTTCTGGTGAATCCAGAGGAGGGCTGTGCTTTGTTAGCCAGGTAGACACAAAGGAAAAGAGACTGTGACATCAGCCATCCAAGGGTTCTGGAGACAAGGGAATAACTGCCATCTGGATCATTTCACCAGCTGTATAACTAATTGCTGAACTGAGAAGGCATCCTCTCTCTTCTGCAGTGGGTCCTACCAGCTAGGAGCATAACCAGTTGCAGAAATTCTGTCTCAGGCAACTCAGGGAAGAGGCTGGTCCCAAAGATGGTGTACTGTACAAGCAAAGATGAAGCTAACTGCAACCCTAGATTTCCCCTTTCTGTTGGTAACAGGAGTGGGAAAACAATGGAGCTTGTAGAATAATAAAGCTCTATACAAATAGAAGCTCTATATAAATAAAAGATTCTTCAGTCATATTGTCCACGAAAATCTAGATATTCCTTCTGTGCAGACACTTGACAGACATGTATAGAACATGTTTCAGAGCATTGGGCTAGTGAACCTGGTCTGAATCTGTGTGCTATGAAGAAATGAGCTCAATGGCTGAGTACTAAATTAACACCCATATTCTGGACAGCTATGAAGTGGTCCTAAATCAAATAATACTGTGTTACTTTGGCTAAATTACCTTCTATCTGGCCTTTCGAACCCAGCCTTCTGCAATAACCAGAAATAATGACTTCTTCATGCTAGAATTTCAAAGAATTTCAGCATCTTCAAAATAGGAGGTAATACTGCTTATTTTTGTACACTTACTTTACAGGGTAGACTGAAGATAAATTTGCCAGAATGTACAAAGGCCCTGAAACTCTGAGAAGATGGACACCTTTCAAATCTATGATCATTACTGATAAAGTACTTCTCCCTCTAACACCTCTGTGAAGCAGGTGAGGAGTAGGGGGAATTATTCTACTTTAAAATTGTGAGAAATGGCAAGAATAACAGCCTAAGCGTTTTTCCTTTAAATTATGTAAATACTGAGAAAAAAAGCAATGGATGTAAACTCTCCATCAGTCATCACTGGAGAATGAAATAATGAAAAGCTCCGAATCAACACAAACTTGGATCTTGGCTTTATCCCAGTCACTTATTAGCTATGTTACTTTGGCTAAATTACTAGATTCCTTCAGGTCTCAACTTTTTCATCTTTAAAATGGACTCATGAACTTAACCTGCATATGAATCAAAAAAGTGTGAAGCAACTAGAAAAGTGCTATATGCTTGGAAATGGTAACTCCTGGCTCCGAGATCATGTTCCTAAATAAAGATATCAGATTATGCACCGTTGAAAGATAAGGGTTCTCATACACATCAACTGCAAAAGGAGGAGTTTCGCAAATGATTTTGTGATTTATTTAAAAACATTTTATTCTAGGAAGAGATGTAAAACTTCAAAAATTCTGAAGTCAAGGGAGACAGAATAAACATACTCATAGAAAACCAGAAATTCGAGTGAAGTAGAAAATTCAAAGTACAGCTATAAGCTAATGACTACTTTCTGTCTGTGCTAGTGACTCAATCTCATTTCTTCTTAGTCATTTCTCTTAGAGGCAGCATTTACTTTGTGAAGATAAACATGAAGGTCTAAGTAAAGGCAATATAAAAAATTAGTTGGTTTGGGTAAAAACCAGGGAAGGTAAAAACCACATTCTTCCTCATTTTTCAGTAGAAGACAAAGTGCTTAAAGAAATGAGAGGGGTGCTTAATAAACAAAATCTTTTAGATTTTAGAATAAAATGTGATCCCTCAAGTTCTAATGTAAGTTCTTTTGTTTGATTTTTATGTTTAAAAACAGCATGCAGACTAAATATTTGAATCTGGATGGGCCACAGCATTTGCAGCACGCCATTTGTCTCAGCTATGCTAATACACATGCAGGGAGGTAATCTATCAGGCTACTAATAAGCACAGATTCAGATGCCAGCACACTACTCTTTCTGAACATTTATATTCTATCAAGTTGGGAATAAGTCTTTCTCAAAGATATATGTGTATACAGTTTATCTAATAGACTGGAATGGCTCTTATTTCTGTTCTGCCAAATAAAGAGAAATGTCTCTCACTGTAAATGTGATTACTGCAACTCCCAAACTGCAAATTTCCTGGCCATTTCTTCTTCATGATTCCTAGCAGGTCTATCCACCATCAAATTCTGCAGGTCTGTCAAAGTCTTAACAATAGCCCCTCTTGACAAAGTAACTGTGACTTGGTCAAAATTCAAGATAAAAAGTTAAAACAAGGGGTTGAGGATGTAGTGCAGTGGCAGAGTACTTTTCTAGCATGTGTGAGGCACTGGGTTTAATCAAAATAAAGGCATACTGTCCATCTGCAACTACAAAAAAAAAAAAAAAAAGTTAACACACACAAAAATAACAGCCAATCTTGCAAAGAAACAGGATTTGAAAGTGGCTACCACATCTAGTGCAATACTAAAACATGTCCTCAAATTCTAAAAAAAATGTAGAAAGTATTTCTATTTGGAAGGTACATTTTAAAAAAGAAGGGGGCATTTGGGACCTGAATCTACTTAATAGCTGTGTGACCTTAGGTAAGTCACTCATAATTTCCTAATTCATGAAATATAAATAATACTCCCATTTTGGTACATTTTCCATATTTGTGGAAATGTCTAGTAAAATGCCCAAGGCATAGAATGTGCTTGACAGATGTTAGTTCCTTTCCTTCAGGAGGGGATCCAAACAACTGCACACAGAAATCAGCCAAGAACAAACTCAGAGAGGCTCAGTGAGTAAAAGGTAACATGAAACACAGTGTGCTATTATATTATTTGAGAATATCCAACTGTGCTGTGGAGCATGGATGAAGCTCCTAAGACGGGCCAAGCATGGTCACTAAATAAGCAAAATTTATAGGACATATCAGAACAGATAAGAAGTGAGCAGGAAGCTTGTGAGACACAACGAAATTCATAAAGTCCACTAAATTAAAGGCTGCTGGTTGTTAACCTACAAGACATATATGGAAGATAGATGAATTTACCAAAAAATGTGATATGATGGAACAGACAAAAATGCTACTCTGAGACAGAAAGGGAGAAAAGTGCTAGGTCATGATATGTCCCCTCTGGGTTGACAGTTGTGTCACTCCTGAATTGACCACCTTTGGTGATAACCAGCTTGATCTATTCTGCCTTATTAATGTTCTACTGGAGAAGTGCAGATAACAACCAGGGCTGTCCACGGCATGCCACTGGCCAGATGTATCTAAACCTTGTCCCCCATGGAGAGGGCACTAAATCTGGGGAAACTGTCTCGGCCATGGCTTCTTGCTCAAAATTCTGTTCTGGTCCTTGTAAGCAGATATCAGTGGGAAAGGCTGAGGTAGCAAAGAGAGACAGGATAGGGGTAAGGCAGAATGCTCTGTCAGCCAATCCCTTTTTCCTTATTCTAAGGGTGTTTAAACTGACTTAATAAACCACGAACAGAGATGGCATTTGGTCTTCAAGCCTTTCTGCACTGTGTGGGTGAACTTTTTCACATCCATGGGGGCTACCAGCTCGAGGTAACTTATTCCATGATGGGGGTCCTGAGGTCTATGGAGAAATAGGGAGCACAAACTGCAACTTCAAGAGAGCTTCTGTCCTTATAAGAATGTCAGCCTTGGTTCCCATGTTTTCTGACTTTTGACAGAAACCTGGCAGATCTGGATTTTTATGTCAAGTCTCTCATGTTTAAATGCTGACATCTCATGGAAAATTTCAAAAATCTCTCTAGGCCAAATAAAAAATATCTTCTGCCACATTTGCTCCTGCTACCTTAAGTCAATACAGTTCTTCAACTGTGTCACACCCTGGCCCTGTGGTCCTTGTCATGTGATCCTCAATTGCAAAAGTAAAATTCTAATTTGAACTGGCACCCTTCAGATTTGCAATTTACCACAACTCACTTTCAATCGTTTCTGTTCAGGGAGGGCTCAGCAGATGTGAGACCTCTCTTAGCTAAGCATCTCCCAGCTGTAAGGCTGGACAGACTGATTAGAAGGAAGGGCTCACAAATCTAAAGTCACATGACTGAAAGAAAAATGACTGCCACTGACAGGGATTCTTTGTAATTGTCTACAGATGGTCTACACATTTGGCTGGAATACTTCCTGGAGGTCATATTTCCTCACTGTCATTCATTATCCATGTCATCGCTGCTTCTCCCCACTTCTCAGGCCACCAATCAGAGCAAAATGAGGCAGCACGTGGGGGCAAGAGGAGACTGCTCCTATGGTGACTTCAGAATCAGATGATTAGGATTAGAGAAGGTTTTGGGTTGGACATTGTGTGTTTGAGATAAGTTGTGTGTGTGGACCTATAACCCTCTGGCCTGAAAGTGGACCAAAGTGACACCGGTCAAAAGAGCTTACCTCAGGCTGAGAAAAGGCAAGGGCCCATACTTTCCTGATCAACAGAGGAGTGTGAACACATTGTTCTAGATGAGACTAGAACATGGGCCTCTATATGCAAGGAGACAGAGAATGTCCAGGTGCCTAGGATAATATGCAAAGAGTGGACAGTGAGCCCAGAGGTGCACCTCTCTGTGAACAAGAGCCAAAACAAAACTAAATTAACCTATGGGTGCCGAAGACTGCCCAGAGCGAGGTTGTTTGTGTGCCGGTGAGCTGGAAGGTAAAGCTGAGAAGGTAGAAGGGGAGGCAGGAGAAAGAAAGTTGGGAGGGACCAGCATCCTTGGACCCGACACAATCCAGAAGCTGCATGCACCCACACTTTCACTACATGACTAAGAGCCAGCCGCCACGCCATGAGCAGAGCAATGGGCAATCAGTAACTGATGGAATCCATAGATACACATGGAGCCCAGGAGCTTATAGGGGGGCTGTTCACAAAGGGTACTCAGTCACTTAATCACTCCTGAAGCTCTGAGCAGGCCAAGCCTAGTAAGAACACCAGGCTCACATGAGTCACATTGCTGGGCAATCTGTCCTGGGTGACCATTACCAGTCAAGCGCTGTGCAGGCTGGGATTCAGTGCTATGCAATACTGACAAAGGCAGGTTATGCTTCCAGAGGAAGACTGGTGATAAACACAACAATGACAGGAAAAAACAGGACTGTGAGCTATGACACGGCTGCTAAGAGAGCACACTGGTGGTAGTTGGAGAATGGGGAACATTACTGCATATGTCACCATTCCAGAAAGGGGATGGGAAGACACCATCTTGTAAAGATCACCTTTTTTATAGAAATAGAAACTCTCAAGAAACAAAATATAAAAATTACACCAGCATTGGCTTATTTCTTTATACTACCATGTTGCTGTGTAAATTAAAATGCAAGGAATTTAAAACAATGTCATATTTCTACGACAAATGAGTATGACAACCTCTGTTAGCCTTAACTACAGATTTCCCTGGCTGGTGTTTTGTATCATGTTAAAATGTAATTTAAAAATTAAATTTTATCCACTCTAGTCCTAGCTAACTGAAAATGGCAAGTATAATGCATTGTAACTGATTTCATGTATCAATCACCAAAAAGTTTAGAAGAGGGAGTTTTAAGATGACAGCTGTCTTCAGTGAGAGGTATTACTTGTGGCAGCTGCAGTTTAGGAAAAACACATATTTTACAGATATATGCTACTGACCAGCAGGTGACATTCAGTAATATTCAGTGCCAAATGTCCTCAGCTCAGAGAAGCCAGACAGGGCCTTCTTCTGCTTCCTGCCTCATCTCTGACACCTGTTGGCAGGAGGTGCATTTCTTTATGTATATGGGGACAGAGTCCCAGAAGGATGTGCTATTAGGATTTATTGGACGGGTTAACTCCAAGGAAACAGAAACTGACATGACCTGGGGGGTTCCTAGGCACAGCTCCTCCAGGGTTCAGTAAAATAAAGGGAAGGACAACTTTCTGCATCATCAGGAAAGAACATTACAAAAAAATACCAACAAAAGAAAGGAATGCAACAAATTGGGATATATCCATACAGTAGGATGCTCTCTGGATAGAAAAATAAAAATGATCACTGTACTAATTGTATGGATGAATCTCTAAAACATCACGTCCAGTGAAAGCAGCTAGATGTAGAAGACTACTGCTGTGAAAGGCCACGTTCTGGCAGGCTGGATCAGGTTCAGTGAACCTGTAGCTGGAGAGAGCACATCAGTGCTTGCCTGAAGGCTGCATAAGGATGCTAACTGCAGAGAGGCATGAGAAATTCTAGAGTGCCTGAAATATCCTAAATCTAGATGGGGCAGGTTCCACAGTGTGCACTTTTCACTGAACATAAATGATGCCTCAATGGAGTAGATTTACAAAGTTAAATGAGACTGAACAATAGTAACCTATGTACTTATCTATCTAAAAGTTAATAAAAGAAAGCTGTTGTTAGTCCACCAAAATAAAGCAAATAAAAAAGACAGTCTTTTTGAATTAAACATGGTTTAATGAAAAGTTCCGTTATTCTCCTTTTAAAGATCAGTGACCAGAACCCCCTCAGGACCCATCAGGGATGAGAAGATGAGCATTTGTGAATGCCTGGTTTTCTTACTGCCCTCCCCTGTGCCTGACCTGGAACATCTCCCTAATAAGCTCATGACTACTTCATTCCACAATGAACAGAACCATGAAAAGTACCAAATTAGAAATTAAAATGAAAATGGCCAATGAAGAAAAAAAGACTAGTAAATCCTGGGGCTAAGGGATGTAGTTTGGTGATGGAGCACTTGCCTAGCATGTGCAAGGCCCTAGCTTAGATCCCCAGCACCACAAAATAGTCCAATCTAGGAAAGGGTGAACAGAAAAGGATAGGAAGCAGAAGGGATGCAGTGGGCTCAGGGAAAGCTGACAGAAAGAGAATACCAGCAGCCACCCCTCTGCATGCTTCAAGCATTTCACATACATAAACTCACATTCCTCACACCAACCCAGCTGGGAGGGTTTTATTATCCCCATTTTACAGATGAGGCATAGTGAGTCCTCTCTGTTTTATACCTGTCTTCTTCCCAGATTCTCTAGGGCCTGCCAAATCAGTGAGTGGAGGCTCATACCTTGTATGTTCACACAGGGGTTTCTAAGTGAACTGGCAGTGACCACCAGGAAGCCATGCAGTAATCAGGGGTCCCACATCAGCAAGGCATCAAGGCCCTGTCCCACTGGTCACAGAAGGCACAGTGGTTCACAGTGGGCACTCAGAACCCCAGACAGCCTTGAAGATCATTAGGGAAGGGTGATGTCAAACACAAATTGACTTTTTAAAAAAGAAGCAACAAAGATTGTTCTAAAGGATAAAGTACAATAATATAAAATATCTATGTACATTAACATCGGATTTTCCTTACAAAAGCCTAAAACTGTTGAGTCTATTGTCAAATAATACTTTTTACCTTTCAAATAATACTTTTCCTAAATGCCATTAACTCAACAAGAAAGAATAACTAGCATCCAAAATATTACCCATAATGAGACTATGTATTCTAGAAAACATGTTCTATACATGGTATATCTTAATGGATGGAAAAAGTTTGCAAACATTTTTTTTTTAAATAAAAAACAGTTAAAATGATTTTAACATAAGATCTTAAAAGTAAAAATTTATGAAAAAATACTCATAAAGTTGTTTCTTCAAAACTGTTTATAGTATTTCATAGTACTTCTTATATGGAGGTACAAAACTGCATGTCCACAGAACCACTAAAATCTCAACGAAGGGCTAAAGTTTCAGTAACAGGTGCAAGACAGCTGCAGTTCTATTTCAATAATGACAATGGATGAATTAATTATCTGTGGGTTTTCTTTTAGGCTTTCTTTAATTTTAAGTTCAGAATGCTAAGGGAGAATAAGATACTCCCCCCACCAAAAAAAAAAAAAATCCCAAAACTTTAGACATAATTGCACATCAAAAGTCACTGAGGGGATAGCAAGGGTTAAATCTTACACATTCTCTAAACTTTTTTGTTTCTATTAAATTTTAATAACAGATATTTATACAGCACTTAGTATGTGGCAGGCACTATTTCAAGTACTTTCATATATAAGATTACATACTCCCCACTCATCCCAGCCTAGTGGGTTTTACTGTTCCCATTTAACAGATGAGGCAAAGCTAGGTTAAATGACTTGTTGAAATTACTTGGAGGATACAAGGCACGATACTGGCACACCTAACCATTCTAATAGCTGCACTTTGTCCAAAGCAAGTCTGCACTTGCTCTGGGGAGGGATAGTATATTCACGTTTGTTTCTAATACTAAACCCTGATACCTCAGTGACAGGCTGTCCCCATGAGAATGAAGTCTCTGCTCAAGTGCATGTGTAGACATTAGGAGACCAGCCCCATTGGGAGAATTAGAAATTCTCCAGGCTAATGCTAACAGTCCAGCCTTCATGCCAATGATTATAATACCTAGGATGTGTACAAAAGGAAGCAGAAGGATAGCATACTTTCAGAACTGGCTTTGGTAAGTTCAAGAAAGCAGAACTCTTTGGATTTGGATTTTATGTATTTTAAAGTATAAGCCTAGACTCTGAAAGGCCCCATATGGTTTTCTGTATTTGGTTTCTCTAACTTGCTTTGACAATAGCATCATCACAATTTTGGCCAGATTTGCAAACCACCTGTGATAGTGTTTACTTCTAATATTTATTTAAGTCAACTCAGTTTTAAAAAAAATATATTAGTATTCAAGTTATATACATGAGGTCAATCTAATAGTTATATTTTATCCACTAGAGCAACATAAATATGCATGTAAACTAAAATCTTACATGTTTTCATAGCTATTAGTTCTATGATTTGGACAATTCTATAATTCTGGGATGGTGAAAGCCAGTCTTTATCCCCAATCAAAAATTTGGAAATAATAAAAACACCCTCAAAAACTGTCTATTAAAATTTAATATATAAAACTGTCATTATATATGAAATATGTATACATATATACATATCATAATATATAATTACAAATGGAACTTCACATAGATATATACATATAGAAAGGTTGAGAACAAATGTAAAGGAACTGTGTAGAAATGAGGCATTTATTAGGTTAGGGACAATAAAAAGTAATGGACCAAGAACATGGCATAATATTTGTGGTTTCTCAAATAAAAACCCACAACATTAGATCAATAAAGTTAAAAAAAAATTACACAGGCATCATGTCTTCTCAACAAAAATCTTGAATATATAAATTACTGTCCAGTTGCATTTTTTTTAAAAGGAAAACTCAGTTTGTAGAAATACATATCTAAAAACCTGATTAATAAGAAGTTTTACTGTTTCTTCAGATGCCTACCTAAAGGGAGGGATCCCCCAGAGCCCAGGGGCTCCTGAAGTCCATCAGGAAATGGGCGAGTGAGAAGGGGCTGACTCAGGATCCCTCCTCCCTCCCTGTCAGAAGCTCCAGGATTATCAGCTTTACAGTTCTTCCTTAGGATATTCTCTAAAGAAAGGTAAGATATGATTGGAGACCACTAGTGATGTCCAGTTTCCTCATTTTATCCATGAGAAAACTGAGTCTCAGAGGGGTAAAAAGACTGAGGGTCACTCGGCAAACAGTGGCAGAATCAGGCTCTACAGAACTTGGTGACCACATTCCGATTCTGCTGTTTACCTGAACAAAACTACCTCCAAGGACATCCTTATGTATCAATACATCAGTGACCCTAGGGGACTTCATTATATTGATACCTTTGTTTATCCTTGAAAATGAAGAAGTGTGATTTATCTTTAATTCACTGAGGAGGGGATGGTAGCCAGCAACAATTAATGAAGTGTTATGAGTCAATGGAAATAAATTAGAAATAAGATGAAGTCATTATTTTGGAAAGCATGATGTAAGGAAACAGGCACATCTCTTCTTTAAAAATATAAATCAAAGCACACCTGAGATAGATTGGTAACACCTCTTAATTAAAATCAGGAAACAACAATAAAAATAGGAGCAGTAATAATGACAATAGCTATAATTTGTGGTTTATTATATACCAGTCACCAGACCCAACATTTTACATGTACTGATAGCCCTGTAATCTAAATATTATTATTCCTATAATAAGCCCATGGGTAGTGTGACTGTCCTGGTTTGCCCAGAACTGTGGAGTCTCTTAAGAGTATAGAACTTTCAGGGCTGATACCAGGGAAGTCCTGGGTACCCTGGAATGAGCGATCATCCTAATATGAGACAGGTAGGAGGCAGAAACTCCCTTGTCTATGTGATGCCCCACTGATATGATCTTCTATAGGAAACCTTATCTCCTTATGGCACAATCTATAGAGTTTCTCAGACTGGTTTAAAGGGTGTGACTAATATCTTACAAAACAAGATATTTACATGAGCTTCATTTTACAAAAAAAGACAGAGAAAGCATTGTACAGCTTCCGACCTCCATTCCTCCAGAAGAGTAGAGAAGGGACACTTACCTTGACCTCAAACTCGAAGTGCTCATCCTTTCCTTGCCCACAGAGGACATAGCGTGGAATACTAATCTTAATTGGGTCCTTGAGGTCATCTGGATTTGCTCCCAAAGAGCGGGAAACCATTCGCTATCAAAGAAACATCAGATAGAGAGAACAAAGAGAAACCAACATCACTCTGCTGCAAATACCCTGCTTGGGCAGGAGGGAGAAAATGTGTTTCAAGTAGAGAAAAGAGCATCAAACCAGTAGTTTATTTAGAAAAGGGATGGTTTCCTTTGAAAGAGAAATGCAAAGCCTCTCTTGTAACAAAAGACCATTTTTTTAGGTATACCATTCCAAGAAGTTAGGGCAAAAGCACTTCAAAATGTTGTTTGTCTTTGAAGTTACTTCCAATTTATAAGAACAAGTGAAAACAGGAACAGATTATATATCCCGACTTTAAAAAAAAAAATCGGTATACACCAGATTCTTTTCTTAAAAGTTTTGATTATCTGACAAACTTTTTTTCTTCACTATCAAACTGCTGTATTTAAAGCCTCAAAAGCTGGAGATTTTATTCAAATTTATTTTATCTTTAACTTCTAGCCATTTTTATAAGGTACCGAAGTGTGGAAAGCTTTTAAAACACAATGAAATTAACCCCAAGTATTTTCTTTAAGCTTCATTTGATAAATAACTGACTTGGCTTTGACAAAATGTTAATTTTTTTTTTTGAAATTTTAAATTGGTCTTTTAAAAACTGTTTTTTAACCTAAATTCTATTATATTTTAAATTGCTGCACTATAGTTATACATAAAGGTAAAATCCATTGTGATATGTTCATACATAGACAGGGCATCATTTGATTAATTTCATTCTGCTGTGCCTTCTCTTTCTCATCCCTCCTCCCTTCCCTTCTTTCTTCTTCCTCTACTACACTGTTCTCCCTTCTATTTTTATGATGTATCTCTTTTTTTGTTAATTCCTTACTTACCTCTAGTTTCCACATATAAGAAAAAATATTCAAATCTTGACTTCTGAATCTTGGCTTATTTCATTCAGCATGATGTTCTTTAGTTCCAATCATTTACCAGTAAGTGACATAATTTCATTTTTCATTATGAATGAGTAAAACTCCATTGTGCACATATACCACATTTTCTTTATCCAATTATCTATTGAAGAAAACTTAGCTTGATTTCATAAATTGCTTACTATAGATTGTGCTGATACAAACATTTATATTCAGGCATCATAATAATCTGCTGATTTTAATTCTTTTGAATAAATACAAAGGAGAGCAATAGCTGGATCATATAGTGGGTCAATTCCTAGTCTTCTGAAGAATCTCCATACAGCTTTCCAAAGTAGATGTAGTAATTTGCAATCCCACCAACAACATATAAGTGAACCTTTTGCCCCACATCCTCACCAGAATTAATTATTTATACTTCTGATGACAGCCATACCTGGAATGAGATGGAACCTCTGTATTTTCGATTTGCATTTCCCTGATTGCTAAGGATGTTGAACATTTATCATATATTTGTTGGCCATTTGCATTTCTTCTTCTGAGAAATATCTGTTTAGTTCATTTGCCCATTTTTTGATTATTTTTAATGTTGATTTCTATTCACATATATATTTTGGATGTTAATCTTTTTTTGGAAAAGTAGCTGGCAAAGATTTTTCTTCCATCCGAGAGGCTCTTTCAGAAATTTTAAAAATTTGAAGCCATCTCACTTACTGATTCTTTATTTCATAAGCATTAGAATTCTTATTAAGGAAGTTGGTCCCTGTGCCACTACGTTGATTGTTGACCCTATGTTTTCTTATACAGCTGCTGTGTTTCTGGTATAACTCATAGGTATTTGATCCACTTTGATTTTGAGCAGGGTGAGAGACAGAGATCTAGTTTCATTTTTCCACATATGCATATCCAGTTTTCTCCACACCAATTGTTAAAAATGCTATTTTTTCTCCAATGTATGTTTTTGGCACCTTTCCCAAGGATAAGATGACTATACCTATGTGCAATTGTCTGTCTTTTATTCTATTGCACTGTTCTTCATATCTGTTTTGATGTCAACACCATGATGTTTTTATAACTATAGTTCTATGCTATAATTTGAGGATCAGGTATTGTGATGTCTCCAGTCTAACTATTAGTGCTCAGAATTGCTTAAGCTGTTCTGGGTCTTTTATTCTTCCATATAAATTTAGAATTATTTTTCCAGTTCCATGAAAAATGTTACTGCTATTTTTATGAAGATTGCATTGAATCTGTAAACTGCTTTTGGTAATACAGCCATTTTCACAACATTAATTCTGCCTATTCAAGAAATGGTAGGTATTTCCATCTTCTAATGTCTTCTTCAATTTCTTTCTTCAGCATTCTATAATATTCATTGTAGAGATCTTTTACCTCCTTGGTTAGATTTATTCCCAAGTATGTGTGTGTGTATATGTATGTATGTGTATATTCATTCATTCACTCACTCACTCACTCATTCATTGAGGCTATTGTGAATGGAACTATAGTGAAAGCAGCCTATTAAAAAGTCTCATAGTCAACAGTGGGAGAAAGATGAAATATAGGAAACCTAAAAAAGCAAATAAATAAAATGCCCCCCCAAATGTGTAACTCCTCAACAATTGAATCCTTAAATATCAAAGGGGAAGAAATGTCAAAGAATTCAAAATGCTGATGGTTAAAATGATCAAGGGAGTACAAGAAAATATAAGAAGTGAACTAACAGAAAATACAGGAAGTAGAAGATCATTTCAATAAAGAAATAGATATTATGAAAAAAACACTAGATATCCTGGAAATAAAAGAATCAATAAATAAAAATAAAAACTTCAATGGAAAGTATCACATTAGACCATGGAAAAGACAGATTTTTTAGGCCTTAACGTCAAGGTATGCAATCTTAAAACTCAAGTAAGCAATAAAAATAAGAAACCATGACCAGAATACTCAGGAAATATGGGACAACATGAAGAGACTGAATCTCAGGATCACTGGCATCGAGGAAGGAAGTGAGAAATAAACTAAGAGCATGCATAATCTTTTCAGTGAAATAATATCAGAAAAATTTTTAAACCTTGTGAATGAGATAGACATCTAAACTCATGATGTATTAAGAATCTCAAATGACAAGATCAAAAAATCCTCTCCAAAATACCTTATAATTAAAATATCTGATATACAAAACAAGGATAGAATTTTAAGAGCTGCAAGAGAAAAATGGCAGGTCACATTCACAGGCAAAGCAATATGAATCATTCATTGCTAACCTCTTAGCCCAGGATTTAAGAGGCAGGAAGGTTTGGAATAATATATGCCAAGCTCTGAAAGACTGCCAACCAATATTGCTTTATCCAGCAAAGAATTGAAGATGAAATAGAAAACTCCCTTGACAAATTGTTTTGTTTAACAAGTACATGTTTAACCATCTACTTTTTTATGTATATAATTTTTTCTTTTAATTTCTTTATTGGTTGATATTAGTATAACATTAGGATTCATTTTGACATAATCATAAATACATGGAATATAATTTGCTCCAATTCAGTCCTCAGTACTTACCCTTATCCTCCCCTTCCTCTCCTGCTGTTCCTTTCCTCTGCTTGACTGACATTCTGCAATTTACTTAATTTTTTTATAAAAATTAGTGTCTTGTGGATATGCATAATGGTAAGATTCACTATAGTATATTCATATAAGTACATAGGAAAGTTAGGTCGGATTCATTGTGTAGTTTTTTTTTCCCTTATCCCATCTCTCCTACCTTTCCCTCAATCCCATTTTTCAACTCCTCTCGTCTTTTGATTAACCATCTGCTTTTTATTTTTAATTACATATTGGTCATTTAACTAACTACCATTTGATTTTATAAATCATGCTTTGATGACCATCTTTGTAAATGCTTTAATTGGTACATTATAATTATACATAGTGGTGGGACTGTTGTAAATATATTCATATATGCACATAATTTCTGTAAGACATCCCCCAGTTCTTCCTTCCTCCCCTTCTCAGTTCTCCTCCCTCTACTTTTCTTCTATACACTCAAACACACACACACATGTGTGTGTATTCTATTGGTATATTATGATTTTGGTACATTTTATTTCCCCATTTTTCCCCTTTCTCTCCCTTCCCCTTTGTCTACTTTAGTGATCTCCATTCTACTTTGATGGTAAATATTTATGGTCTGGGTGGTGAGAAGTCAGAAGGGTCTGAGGAAGAAACATTATAAAAAAATAAATCTTCAAAATGAGTTCTCTTGAATGTGAACAGGAAGAAATCTCTAAACAACCCTCATTTCTTGCACTAACCTGGGGCTTTATAAAATATAAGAAAATATGTTTCTGAAGCAGTATCAGTAATAAAATAATTAAAATCATATAGTTGACTGTTATGGAACAATTACTGTGCCCATAAACTAAAGTTTATATGTACCAGCTTATTTAATCCTCATGATCTTCCTGTGAGGTACTAATGGCTATTACCCTTATTTATTAAATGAGAAGCCCAAGACTGCATGGTGAGGTCACCTGATGAAGGTAAGTGCCAAGATTTGAACTTGTTTCAACCAGAGCCCATTTTTGTCACAAAACTGCTCTTCTGCAATATGAAATTTTAAAATAGAAATAACAAATAATTCAGACACAGAGAATTTAAGAAGCTGTACAATCGCTCTATGATTATGCAGTAAAAAGAAAACAGTGGGTAATCAGCCCTCTTTCTCCCAGGAAGAAAAGAGCCCTGAGTCCCCAGACAAGTGTTAACATGGAAGGCCCCACCTAGCTACAGCTGTGAAAGCTCAGACCTCTATCTGCATAAGATGGACAATTTGGTTCAGAGTGTTGATTTCAATCAAACTAATGGTGTAAACATTTTGGCATGATGTGAAGTTACCAAAGTCTTTTAGAGCATCTTAATATTTTTCCCAGTGGCTAGTCACCCATAAGAACCACTACTGATCAAAATGGTGGTTGAAGACCAAAGTATAAATTATTAAAGGGTTTCTTGATATGAGCATTGTTAAAGTCCTTTCCATTCAACTTCAATGCATTTCCAAATTACTTTAAGCATAGGTTTTTCTTGAAACATGGCACATGTTTATGTATTTAAAGATAAAAAAGGGAGAGAAATAATTTAGTGGTTTTATTTATAGGAACACATTTAATGTTAAAAAATGTCTTTGACCTACAAATGCCATGGTTTAGCCAGGAAGTTTTTGCTCTGCTTCTTAATCCCTGGATCCCTTCTATGTCTTGCTTAATAATATATTTTTAAAGTAGGAGAATGTCCTTAGAATACAATCCTAGTTCTGAGATTTGGACTGGGAAGAAGAGTCATTGACCCCTCTGTACTTCAGTTCCTTATCTACGTTAAGAAGCATGATATTTATCAAAATCCAAGGGCATGACACAGATCCAACCATGAACAAGATGGGTGTCCTGCTCTATGGGACTTACAGTTGGAGGCAGATTCTGACAAGTCAACTGACAATAATATCAAGATTATAAAACTTTGGTGGGGAAAATAGGAGAGTGATAAAATATGTACACTGTTATCTAAATATTGTAAATTTTACTAATTAACAGTTGCAGACAAAACTTCAGAGGCATAGTTTGTGAGCTGCAATGGAAACTTAAACTTTACTTTCCAAATTCCTATGTTCACCTCTAGAATATGCAATTAAACATTACCATCTTCTACTTAAGAAGCATGAATCAAGCTAGGCACCACATTACAAGCCTTTAATCCCAGAGGCTCAGAAAGCTGAGACAGGAGGCTTGCAAGTTCAAAGTCAGCCTCAGCAACTCAGTGAGGCCCTAAGCAACTTAATGAGACCCTGTCTGTAAATAAAACATAAAATATAAAAAAAGCTGGGGATGTGGCTCAGGGGTTAAGTGCCCCTGGGTTCAATCTCTGGTACAAAGAAAAAAAAAAGGCACCAACTATATGTCACATGGAAAATGTGTATTCACATTGAATACAAAATGACTTTTGCAAAACATTTGCAATTTCTAAGACCTTCAGTTTCCCTCAACTCCATTAAGTTATAAATGAAGATTTAATGTTTCCATTCTAGATAGATTTTACTCTAAACATAGAATTTGCTACCTCAACTTTCTCTTTTTATAAGTGAATTTCCAAAATGGGCTAAAGCTGCAACTGATGGTCTGGTTACTACATGGGCATTTTATGAATGGAAAAGTTCTCTAAAAATGCATGTTGTGAAATCAATCCCTAATGAAAAGACAGTAGCCTAAGGCTCTGGCTCATACGTTGTCTATAACCCTACCACCACCCAAAAAACAAAAACAAAAAAACCTGCCTTGGACAATTTCACTGGGCATATTAATTGAATAAGGATCAGTTAATGGGAATGACCAGATCTACTAACTTCAATCCAGGACAGCCCTTTACACACCAGCACCAGCATGTGTACCTCAATGAATGGTTCTAGCTAGACTGGTCACTAGAACCCATCAGGATTAGATGAGGAAGTGCAGCATATTCCTTGCTGAGGAGATATTCCTGTTGTCATTACTCAGCATGCTGAAGACCAGAAAAATTGCCAGAGCCTCTGCTATCATCCTTGACTACAGTTTAGCTCAATTTCACTGATTTCCTATGAACTAAATATTAACAAGTATACAGAAACCAACTCCATCAAAAATGAACAGCTGAAATATAAGGCAGAGATCTGAAGATATTTGAGCGAAATTATAATATGGAAAAAAATTTAAAAGTATGAATTTCCATCAAATCATTGCTGCAGTGTAACTTTAAAAAATTATTTTAAGAAGTTAATTTCATGAGAAATGTAGAATTCTCAGAAAACAGTGTAAAAGGTTCTTGATATCCTACTAAACTATCTTTATAACGAACAGGAAAGTAAAGGAACATAAATGTCTCTGAAATTTATTCTTGATTTGAAAGTGGCTATATTTTTAATATCTTTAGTTTCATACTAGACATGTAAATATGAGCTATACCACATTACACCCCATTGTTTATGGGAGCTTTTAAATATCTATGACATTCTTTATTTTAGAATCAGTCAATTTTCCTACATGCAGCAAAGAAGATTCTTTGACTCAGGGGGAAGCTGGTGACGTCGCATCCTAGGAGAAAGTGAAGAAACAAGAAAGGCTGTCCGTGTGGGAACCACTCTGTGCAGCAGAACTGGCATTGATAAATTTGAAAGATGTTACAAGCAATTTTAAGTGCACTATGAAGTGGTTCTATTTAGAAATAGGAGGGGTACCCAACATAAGAAAGACCTTTTAAAATTAAATACAAATAAATATTTTTATGAGAACCTTAAAGCAATAACATCCTGTGTCAACAAATGTACTGTTGTTGTTGTTGTTGTTTTTGGTTGTTGTTGTTTCATTGTGGATCGAACACTGTAGTCAGATCCTTAACTCCAAGAAATAAGCAAAACATGGGGTACATTGTAATTATTCAGATTAGAATCTTCCTTTCCCATTCAGGGTGTCTCCTTCAAAAGCGATCAATTGAGGAAATGAACAGGAAGTGGATTTAATATCTACTTGGATCACTATCAGCTAGGCAGAGAGCATGGAACATTTCAGTCCTACAGGGAGTCATCAATAGTTCCCCCTAAACACTCTAATTATGTACCAGATGGTTAAATTCAGTTCATCCTTTGACCATGAAAAGGTCAGACCTAAGAACTGCCATCTAATCGCCTTGAGCCCATATTCAAGCTTTACTTCTAAAATACAGACAAACCAATTTTTTTCATTTTCTTTTTTAAAATCATATTTAACAAAATAACTGATTCCTAGCATAATGTTATTCCCACCTTAGCACATGTGTCTAATTACCCCCTTTTTTTCAACCACACATGACACAGTGATAGTTTGTTAGAACTCATGCATCAAGTACTTATTATACTCCAGCAATTGGAAATGGGGATTTGGATGGTAAGGGCAGTGACAGTAGGATCTCAAATGTGAGCCATGTTATGAGAAAGAGAATAAAGATAACCTGTATGAGTGAGTGCAAATCATGAGTGTGTCCTATAGCCAAGATATGTTCATATTAATTTCCCAAAGAAGCCTATCTGTGCTATAAAGGGTGTTGTCTTAATACTATGCTATCTCTGAAGGCTTACTTAGTACATGCATGTCTTGGATTTGGCCAAGATATATGCCCCACATGCTAGCTCCAGGTACATCTTCTTCATCCTTGTCAGGGACAGCAATTAATAGACTGGCATGAACAATGCTAACACCTTACTCACATCAGAAAACATAAATATAAGTTTTCAAATACAGGATAAATTCTTTAATTTTGATATACTCTTATGGACAAATTACCCAGAAAATGATAAACTGTGTTAGACAGAGATGGTTATGGAACACCTTGAGCTTAGCTGATATGCAAGCCATGATTCTTACTAGAATTGGATTTCTTCTATCCAGATCTGAGTTGACTAATATTGTTTCAAGGTATAAAAATACTGGGTAATCTGAGGAATGTTTCAACTTTAAACTATTAAAAATGGCACTATTTTGAGATGTCTAGATCACACAAGACTAGCTCCATTAAAAGGTCATCATCTTGGGATAACTCATAAATGAACAGTTATTAAAAAGATTATTAAATATCGGGTCTAGTACATCTGGCCAATAATATGGCAAAAATTGCTAAATGGCTTTCATCATCAAATGTCTTAAGTTTGAAATCCTGAGGAGGGAAAATCAGATGTCTCCCTTCTAGTTCTATTATATGTCTTTAATCATGAAAAGTGCCACTCATCTTCACTAGTTTTAGTTCCAAACTGCATTAAATTCTAAGGTCCAGGAGAAAATAAAAAGTGGGAGGGGTGGGGGCACTTTCCTTTTTCAGTTTTCTGCAGAGGATATTATTTAAATTTCCATCTAAAGGAGCAACATTGAGCACGTGAAGTTATCCTGTATCATATTCACATTATGCTTGTGTCCACACTTTTCTTTTATAGGAGCTAAAAGTACAGAAACAAAGAGATGTGAGGCTCATACAAGGAAACAATGGAATCGGAAAGAAACTTGTAAAGCAATCCTTAAAAACAAGAATAACAATAATAACAAAACTCAAGCAGAAAAAAATCTTTAATGTCTACATATTATAAGGGGAAAAAAACAGGTAAGAATCAACATAGCTAACACTGCTAACATAAACAAAAAAATAAAATACAAAACACAAAAAGTTTGCCCTCAAGAATAACAGTGACTAAGAGGTGATTTTGGCATTGTGGAAAAAAATATATGCTCTGGAATAAGAAGGTGTCATGGTTTAGATATTAGGTGTCACCTAAAAGCTCATGTGTGACAATGCAATAATATTAAGAGATGAAATGATTCCAGGAAGTTGAGTTTAGGAATAAAAAGGTACAATATACAGGCAAAAACTCTGCACTTAGTAAATCACAATATATGTAATAGTTGGAATTGTTTTCATAATAGTAATGCTCTACATCCTCAGCAACAGATTTTAACCAAATAAGGGCAGTGGATTAATTTACAATAGAATCTCTTTCCTTCTCATCAACTGGATTGTTCAGTTCTATTTCTTAAAAAGGAAGTTTTAACAAATTACAAAGGTGCATCCTTAACACAACTTTAGACAACAATGGTTCGAAAACTATTGTGCAGGGAACAGTGGGGACTAAGGGCATTAAAAAGAAGGAAGAAAAAATTAGCAGAGGCAGAGAGAGGATCATCCAAAGGGTTGTGATATAATACAACATACAGAATAGACTGGCTTTATTTGTTACAGAAGGTGCTTTGGCTAGACAAGACTGTGAGGATGAATAGCAGTATAAGGAGATTACAGAAAGAACAGCCTAGCAATAAGAGCAATCTGCCATGAATAAACTCAATCAGTGGTAGGAAGTGATCAGCCCATTTCATGGAGATATTCAAGCATAGACTGAATTAGAAAACAGTTGAACCAGGTAACTTTAAAGTTCCTAGAACATATGTTCTTCCCAATTTCTGAATGTTCCCAATAGGGAGAAATCGGATAAGTTTTAAGTTTTTTGAGCCTTAACTTCAAAAAAGCTTTGGGAACTTTGACATAAAGCATCGATGGCAGACCAAATTTCTGGTCCTAATTCTTTTCTCCTCATAGTGGTAACATCCATAGTCTTGCCAGAGCTTCTTAATGGATAGACTATACTTCCTTGTTTTTTGACTTTGGGTTCTGTTAGTAATTCATATTGGCCAACAGGAAGTTAGTAGACAATGATGCCAGCAGAGGATTTCATGGCTGCCCTTTTGTACTTCTTTCACCATCATGATGACTACTGTTCCCTCAGCACAAACCCCCAAATGAGACAAACGGGGAAGAAAAACCTTCACTGAGCTGAAGATGACTTTTATCCAACAGCAGAGCCACTTTCATCTATTTGCAAACCAGCAGTGGAAAAAAAAAAAACTTTTTGGTATGGGACTTAGTGTTGGAGTGCTGTTTGTTACTTGGCAATAGCTGACTGATAAAACATTTGTTACAATAGAAGTTTTGAGGAACAAGGTGTCTAAATTACATATTGGAGACTGTTCAACTTCATTAATAAAATGACCTCATCAAAAAGTGGCCCATTCAATAAGACTGCCCAGCTATCAAAAAAGCATGAATAAACTTAATTTAAATCTTTTTATCATACAAAGATTTAAATTGTCTGGGAAAAAGAATGTAATTAAAATTGCTGTAATTATTACTGCTGGAATACTTAAGTGTTCTCTTCCAACAGGAAGCATGCACATTTTTAAAGAAATGAGATTGGGGAGATAAACTGTTTTGAAATGTTTTTTCAACAAAGTCTAAATACATTCACTCTGCCTGTGAGATAGGCAGCTGTGAGCAAAATGGGTTTTAATCAAATTTAGATGAAATAACCATTTCAAAAGTACTCAAAGAGATCTTTGTCTAGAACGTATCAACAAGTCCCAAAATGCAAATGTTTATGCCTATATTACAACAATGCAAGTGCCACACAACCAAGTATGTATGAACCTATTACTTCCTGATTCAGAAACTCCTAACAACTGAGATGTTACATTATCAAATACCTAGAGTTATACCTGCTCTACTACAGAGTGTCTTTGGTACAGAACTCCTGAACAATGAGCCAGAAGGAGGTTGTTATGGCTGACATCTTGGTAGATAATGGTAAAAACAACTCCACTATTTTCTACAGGCATTATAACAATCTTAATACCTACTTCACAGATAGTAAATCAAACTCATTCCCAAGGACCATATTTTATCTCAAGGTACAGAGTATGCCTAGCTGAGAGATGTAATACATAAAATTTGAATGCTGTAGGTTGCTTCTATTATGTAGTGAGATTCCCACTGTAGCCTACTTGGATCATAAAGCAGACTGGAAAAGCCATAATGATTAACACAAACTTATGCAATGCTCATATTTGCTCTATGTTCCAGCTATGAGAAATAATAAAGACCTTTATTTTTAACATGGTAGAATTATGGTTTTGTACCTATGAGGACAAGCAAGTCTGGTTTGTTTAATATTTAACACTCTTTGTAAAAATAATGTATTACTGTATATTGCTACCTTTTTCAATTGTTAGCCCTATGCTGGCATTTTAAATTCTACTCTCTAGTCTTAATGATCATTAATTCTGGTTATCTTATCAGGGATGTATAAGAAAATATGGAATGGGACACTTTAAGACAAAGTAATGGAAAATAAATTAGTTGAGAAAAGTGAAAGAATACATGAAAATAAATTAGTAGAAATAGTGTTGATATTAAAAGGTATCCTGGTGATTTTAAGAATTTTTTCCAAGACCGAAAAAGATTCACCTTGTTTTAGTCAGGTTTTATGTTGCTGTGAACAAAATACCTGATAAAAACAACCTAGAGTCAGAAAAAGTTTATGTGGGGCTCAATTTCTGAGGTCTCAGTCCATAGACTGCAGACTCCATTGCTCTGGGTCCAAGATGAGGCAGAACATCATGGCAGAAGGACCCGATGAAGGGAAGTTGCTCAGCTCATGGTGAAGCCAGGAAGCAGAAGGAGGGGGAGGATAAAAGAGGTCAAAGGGAAATTGTCACCTTCTAGGGCATACCTCAGGGACCCTCTTATATTCCACCAGCCTACAATTACCATCCAGCAGTCCATTCAAGCAAGAATGGAATGGTTAGGTAATAGCTTTCATAATCTAATCACTTCACCTCTGAATATTTCTGCATTAATAGAAGGTTTAGGGGGACACCTCATAGCCAAACCATAACACCTCTATGTAGAGTTAAAAGCCTTCAGGTATGAGGCAATAAGGTATGCATGTATGAAAGAGGGGTGCTTTGGAAATGACAATAATCCACCTAAAAACAAGAGAATTCAACTGACTCAAAATCAAAAAGCCTCCATTGGTCTAGAGCAAACAAAGCTATAGCACCAGTCTGTGGATCATAGCATATTATCCAACCAAGTGCTTGTGTTCTCCTCTTCACTTCCCTAGAGACTAGAGGAGAAAAAATAGGTGAAAATGTAGAATCAGCTCAGTAACTTGTCATTAGCTCTGATGATGGAAGGAGGGAAGCTATGCACTTCCTGGTCTCAGAAGATGGTAAGTTTCAGAGTGGGTTAAATTTTGCGACTGTCCCTGTCATCAAGAAGGGGTACATTCGTGGTGCACATTTCCCAAAGATTTGACCAGAACAGAAAATGTCCTTTGGGTGCCAGGGCTAAAATGAGCAGGTGAGTAAAATCACTGATTCACTCAACTGTGCACCACACTGCAGAGTAGCTATCATGGCTGAGCATGATCCCAGCTGAGAATGGAAGTAGACTGGATGGATCAAAAGAGGCAGAGCTCCTCCCTTCTGAGATTCTGGAATTTAGCAGAGGTATGAGAACAATGGCCAAGCAACTAGGGCCAGATGAAATAAAAAATAAATATAGGATGTGTTATCCCTGGTTGCTCACAGTACTACTGAATCCTATAGACAGAAAGGGTGGGTAAGAAGAGAGAGAGATCTTGTAGGGGAGAGCTAGGAGCCTCTGAGAGAGGATGCTGACCACTGACTTGCTTAGTGGAAAGAAGATCCTCCTCAGGCAGGTAAAAATGTGAACTTGCTTCAGACCAGCAGAACACCTCTTTCAAATACAAATGATGGGTTTGGTGTGAGGCAAGAGGGAGAAAAGCCAGGGAAAAGTGCTGAATGCACTTTGGAGGCAACCATATGTTTATTTGACAAGACAGTAGAAAGAAGCCATTAGAAAAAGCTAGACTTTAAGATGACAAGTCTTTCTAGGACAGAAATACAGAAATTCAGAGAAAGAACTAGAATGTGATGGAAGTTGGGGTTGGAGACTAGGAGAAGAGTACTAAAAACTACTGACAAGTCAGGAGCTGAAATCACACTGGTTGAAAGAGAATAGTCGAGAAGGACGAAAGAAGGCAAGAAAAGGCAATTAGTTGGGGAAGACAACAGTGTAGGACAGGCACTGCTGGCTCCACTCCATGTCCCGCAGTGATGGGAGGACATGTAAAACCTGGGTCCTTACAGGAAGCATGGTGTAGCACTAATGTGTTCTGCCACATCACTGTCCTAATCACAGCTGGAATGGAGGATGTCAATGAAGGTCACTGCCAGACTGGGCACTTTTTCAGGCAGCACAAATTAGCCTGCTAGAAGCTAGCAGGCCTAGACAGATTCCAGTGCACCAGACTATAAATCAACACGAAGCCAAACAATCAGAAATGCTTTAATCATCTGACAAATGATGAGGTGGATGCAAATTTGCAAGCCTGAGTTTTAAGAAAACAAAGCAGGTGGTCATAAAGATATTTTATCAGTCCTCTGCAATCAGGTATTTTCATTTTATAGCAGATATTTCAAATATTTACATTAAACTTCGGAGGTCTGCTTTTTCCCAATTCCAATTTGATTAGCTACACCAAGATATTTGTATTCCCTTGACTGTTTTCCCTTTTATTAAAGATCTCAGAAAATGTACTGCATCTTTAAAAGTCTCCTTCCTAGAGTCTTGTCAAATGTGAGATTAGCCAAAGAGCTTCATCTTGAGAATTGAAAGTCAGTTTCCAGACTTCAGGTGCCCCATGCTGACTACCCTGGAGATGCAATGGGTTCATAAACGACTGGACACCTGGGCCTTCTTGAAAGGGTGCAGAAGTGCTATTTCCTGAAACTGATGAATGCCTAAGTTTCTGCAAGAAGACAAGTTCTACTGTTAATAAATTTTTCTTCTCTGGAACAACAACACACCTGAATTCACTTAAAGCACAGCATCTGATCACATCAAATTGTGTACGTGGAGGAAGTGTGTTCAGAGATGGTGTATGTGGATAAAACACACGATCTTCCCTCATAAGCACAATGTGGGTATTCAGAAGGACAAGTGACTGACACTGGTCATTGCTGGGCTCGCCCTCAACCCTGACCGTTGTGTAGAGCAGTAATTGAACCTCTGCCAGAGAAAGGATATTGACTCCCACATTTCCATGAAGAAAGTAAACCATGTCAACCAAGGTAGTCTGGAATTTGGATGACAAATGGACTCCATTTGCCAAAATTAAATCAGGGATTTCTGCTTTCCAATCCAGAGAAAGCTGAACTAGATCTTGTTGGAGTAGAGGATGATTCTCAAAGGCAGCAGCTTCAGACTTTGACATCAGGACACACAGGAGGTCACGGCATAACTGTTGAGAGAGATTTTTGTTGTAACTAAACACAGTGAGCAGAAGGGCCTCCGTGGATCCCAGGAATCGAATGCTTTGCCCACCAAAACCAATCTGAATTTCTTGTAGTCCAGAAAGAGATAGAACATGAAAGATGTCCATTGAGCCTGTGTGCTTATCTGACAGAACCAAAGAGTATAAAGTTGACTGAAGGAGGAGCAAACATGCTGGCTGGGGGTCAGGTTCTATGCAGTTAGCCACAGCAAGCCAGTAAATGCCTTTGATGTCCTTCACATCACCTATAGGTTCTGGCAGAGAACAAGTCACAACCTCAAGAAAGTCTTTTAAAGAGTATTCTTGAAATTTCAGCATTTGGTCTGGGAATTGCACAAGGGTCTGCTTAAATGCAGAGCTCTTTCTAGCATCTTCTGAGTCAAGGCAGAAAACTGAACTTGGCAAGGAACCTGGTAAAGCTGCAGATGTGAAGGTGGAGGCCCTGTAAGGCTCTGGGCTCTTTTCTGGCCTCAGACTCCTTGCCTCTTTGTTGCTGCTGCTGCTGCCAACCTGAGCTTCAGGAAAACAATGAGATCCGGATGGCACCACACGTGACTTCAAAAGCATGTCCAGGGGCAAGTGCTTCAGAAATGGCAAACTTCTGATGAATGTTGTCACATGGGAGGTGAGCCCACTTGGGTCACACAGAGTCCCCACATGCTTGGCTTGGTGAATCATCTTTGTGCCAGTCTGTAGCAGGTGACTGCTAGTATCTTTATAAAGAGCTGAGAACTTGTGGTAAAAATATCCCAGCCTGTTGTTTCCTTCTGTCCTAATAGTTATCAGCGATGACGGAGAGCTATTCTTTTCAGCAGATAACTCTTTCTCATCTTGCTGTTCACAACAAAACTCAGGGGCCGTTGTGCTCTGAGAAGCACTCCCAGATGTGCTCTCTTCATGAGAAACACTTTCAGAGAGGACAAAGCAGAGCACCCTGCTTTGCCTGGCCTGCTTGCT
Organism: Marmota monax; assembly: GCF_021218885.2. NCBI lineage: Eukaryota > Metazoa > Chordata > Mammalia > Rodentia > Sciuridae > Marmota > Marmota monax. The sequence goes on from NW_026692254.1 coordinate 2,344,603, forward strand.
TCTGCTATTTATAGACACTTGTTGGGACTTCTGTAGCAGCAATGTCCAGCTGGACTCAGTTCCCAAGTTGTGTTCATCTTTGTGAGTCATCAACTCACTGAAATTATCTGACTTACTCTGAAAATCTTCTCCATCATTGGTTACGTTTTCCTTAAGGAAAAAGATTTCAGGTAGATGAAAACATTTTGGTTCAAGATGGCCAGAGTACTCAGGACAACAATATTTGTAACCACTGTCCTGCAGTTCCTTGGGTACTAAGGACTGATCCCTTCTTTCTTGTGATGTTGAGGAGGAAGCTCTAGAGCCTAAGATTCTCTGTTGCATGGGATGACTCCAGTGACTGCTCTGATCCTCCTCCCTCCTCTCTTCTCTAATGATGCTAGAAGTACCAGTGGCATCTTTGGGCAGAAGTGGGACAAGATATTGAGTGGGCCAAAACCGATTTTTCTGTTCAAGATGTCAAAAAAAAAAAAAGTTGAAATGGGGATGTGGCACCATTTCTGTGATTCTTTTGCACATGATGATTCCTGTAGTCATTAGTTTCATTGAGTGTATTAATTCAGAGTTTAAGTAGAAAGCCTAAGCTAGCTGTATTGATTGGTATGATTTAAGAATAGATGATCTGATTTATACATAGCACATTAATTTCCATATTTATTATTTATAAATTGCCAAGTATTTTGATACAAGCATATTGTATAGGATTGATTCACAGTATCCACTTGTTGGTCTAACATTTCATTTTCTCTAAAGCAAATCCTAAGACCTTATTCAGTGTTTAAAAGGTCATTTATAGTTATGAAAATAAATGCAAGACCATATGTCCAAAATGTAAAAATATTAGGGCATACTTAATTAGAATTAGAGGGCAAGACCAAAAGCAATTCACAAGTATTCCAACTCAGGTCTGATTTCTCTTTTTGGTTCATTTCATGAGAATCTTGTGTCCTCTCTGGCTAAGTCAGCATCACCACGGAAGGCTTACTGCACATTTGCTCTGTGTCAGGCACCACAGAAACAAAGAAATAAAAGGCTGCACCTGGGGTAACCTGCTAAGGGAATGGGTATTCAGAGGAGGGTAATATCACTCCTCAATGCTGGCAGGAGGGGGTGGCCAGGGCCACATTCACCCTCTTGCTCCCCATTCAGTAATGAATGTAAATCTTTGGCAGAGAGATTTCTACCACTTAGCAGGGTTTTGTTGTTGTTGTTGTTTGTTTTTATGGGAAAATGTGAAGGACATGCCCTTTCGGGGAAGAAAATACAAGTAAAATCTTACAAATTGTATGCCCCCCAAAATTGTTAGTTTGATAATCAACCAGAGAAATAAGCTAATTAACCAAGTGTATTTCCTTTATGCTGTTGCCAACTCACAGTCTACAAAACGAACAGGGTTTTTAAAACATTAAATAGTACTCAGTTTCATTTCCAAACCCCATATCTGATCCTGATTATATAATTCTGTCTTTTAAATGCAGACCAAGGAAAAGGATACTGTTACAAATGAAAAACTGGGCAAAGCTCCACCAAACCTGCGTGCTGTTCAAGAAAGTCAAAGCAGTTTTCAACCTGCAGGATTCCGTTTAATTCTAAGTCTATATAATAGCTTGCCTTCCCTATTAGCCATTAATCTCACTGGGACTTCAAAATTCTAATTATGCAACTAAACATTAAGAAAATTTAATCACACAAGCATGCCATAATTTAAGGCGACCCTATCAATCTGAAAAATCATTACCTACCTCATATTTTAGCTTACGTTGAATGGTGCCATTGTGAAGTTTCTCATTATCCTGAAAATAAATAAAAAGCCCTCTATATTAAATTATAGCATGTTCATAGAGGAGAGAAAAACTGATTTGATTAGACATATTTATGGGAATAAAATTCTATAGAAACATACTTGTCATTCAACAATGACAACCCTTTTACAGAATTTACGTTCCCAAGATAAACATGACTATTGATCGATCTGTCTGAAAAAGAACTGAACCTAAACGGTTCAATGATCTTAAAGTTCTAATATTGAAAGCAAGATTTCCTTAGGATATTTCTTAATTTGCAGGTTAGAAATGAATTGTCTTTATTTTGATAAAAATCACCTGTTGCAAATACTTTTCTTCTCAAGGGGAAAATATATTTGTCCTTGAATAGTTTACAAAGTAAATTAAATATTTATGGAAATAGGTTACATTTGAGAGAAAACAGAAAAATGTTACATCTAGGATGTTTATAAATCAAAGAATTAGAAAACTTTATATTCACTTAATAAAGGTTTTCTCAGAATCACAAAATTGCCAACTAAAATACTTGAATTAAAAAGATTCATAAACTGTTAAGCCCCATCCAAGCAGTATTAGTACTTTTTTTTTTTTAAATATTCAACATCTGAATTTTCTCTTGAGAAGTGGTCATAAAAGACCCCACCACCATTCCCGCACCACTCATTTATCCACAAGGTCATCTTGAGAAATGAATGACCACTAACTTAGCTCATTCAGCTTACCTTCATCATATCTGCAGATGTGTTGCTGGCATGACCAATAGCATGATGCAAATCCTGAAGACGTCTTTGGACCTCTTCTTCAATGTAAGCATTGATCCTGAAAGTCATGGAGTCAAGACAAATATAAATGCTTCTAACCACACAAGGTTGCTATATCTTTCTTTCCTAAGCCCCAAACAATAGGGAGCTTTCTCATTCTAACTGCCAAACAAAAAATCAATTTGAGACCTCACACAGTTTTTTCTTTCCAGGAAATCTAGAGCCATATGTTCACTGTTTATTTTTTTTCCACCAAATGAGAAAGAACTGGACAAATAACAGAGCATTGAGTCTGGAAAGGAGACTAAGCGACCCCATCCAAGTCTACTGATTTCCTTAGCGGAAACCTGCTGCAGGATGGGGGAAAAAAATCACAGTCCCTCACTTTAGGGACTCATCTGTTCCTAAGGCAGAACAGTGGGTTTCCTCACCCAGAACAGACTGACACAGATGATAATTATTTCTCAAGCACAAGGTCACTTATAAGGATTACAAAAAACAAACAAAACAAAAAACAAACAAAAAAAGAGGTCATAAGATCAATACTTGTTTATTATTCAGCATCTATGTGTAAGACAGCAATGCTTGACATTCTTGCATTATTTCTGGTCAGTCTTATCTCTCCAGATGGGTTATCTGGAGCTGTCCAGTAAGGTACCTTAAAGGTTTCACCTCCCCAAAACCTCCAAACAGGGCCAAGACAGAGAAGAAGCCACAAACGGTTGACCTTTGAAGAAGTTGTCAAGTCCTATCTGGTGTCCCATAGAATGTAAGTGAAGTTGTATTATTACTTAATACAACCATTAGCCTTAACCATCCTAGTGGATGCCAGCTCGATCTCTGGTCTGCATTTAAGTCATTCAATACAGAAGCACCAGAGAGAGTAGGAAATTTCAGCCACACCAAAGGTCTTTCCAATTGCTCTGTTATAGGCTCATCTTCTCCAATGCTACAGACACTGATTAGAAGGAATTTTTTAAAAAAATTAGCTGGTTTTGGCTGGACATAGTGGTGTACACCTATAATCCCAGTGCCTTGGGAGGCTAAGGCAGGAGGTCACATGTTCAAGGTTAACCTCAGAGACTTTGTGAGACTTTGTTTCAAAATTAAAAAAAAAAATTAAATGATTTCCATATTTACATCTTGGAACATATGCCAAATAAATTTACCTGATTTGTGTTTCTAAACATATGCATAATCCTGTCAATATTTCTGTACTACCACTCAACAGAGAAATAATTTTCTGAAATGCTGGACAAGAAGATTAATATTTTAGATAGAATGGCCTAAATAAAGTACAATATTACCTTTCAGTATTGAAAACAAAATCATGTGCAACTGAACATGACCCAAGGGTATTCACAAATTATCTCCCCTGACCGTCAATAAAATTTGAAACTAGCCCCATGAGGCAGATGGGGGACAGACCTACACATAAGGAGCTACAGAGGCTCATGTAATTCTGACTACATTTTGATATCCAAATACTTATTTCCTAATCCAGGCCTCAGAACTTCCCAGTTTGAAGTGTCCCCATGATACAGATGGGGAGAAGGAAAATGATCGCTGCTTTCTTTAAGGCAAAGAATGATTAAGTTGATTTATCTGGGAGCTCCACACCACAGAGCAATTCACAATGCCATCTATATTGAAAATCATTTTATTACAGTAACATCAGATATATATTTATTATATTCATGGTCATTCTGAATATACTAGTACAGTTTTTATAATAAACTCCATCTAAGTATAATCAATACTTATATAAAGTAACGGCCAGCACAAGGTTCTTCTCAGTGTAATTCAATGAATTCTGTTTTTGTGCTTTTCATCATGGCCTTGCATCACTCTGGTTCTGGATGATCTGGTTTCCCTGCACCTTCTCACACAAACCATCTGCATCAAGATACCTTGGATTTGGCTGACTTGGTTCTCAGGTGCTGATTTAAGTTCAAATGACACTCCATCCCTGTCCCCATCATCAGGCATCAGCTGATAAAGACAGAGAACTTCTCAGGCATAGGTATTACTGTAGCCTTTGATAGATCCCTCTACATGCAAAATGGCCAATGCTGGTATGTGCATCACTAAATCAAATAAAATCAAATCATTGCATCAGTTTAATATTGAGTACCTGGCATCCATCAGGGGAGCCAGGTGAGATTTTTCAGCACTGGGTAGCAAGCTGAAAGAAGCAGCCTTCCTCTCCAGGGTCCCATGGTCACCTCTTTGAACACTGTCTCCCTCACAAATCTTCTGCTTTAGTTGCTGGATTTCATGTTCTAACCTACAAAGATGGGAATCACATGAATTTGTTCATTAACAGAATTTCTGGAACACATTCCTTCTGCAAAGCATTGTTTTAAAAAACCCAGGGTATTCAGACAAAAACTCTACATGCAAAGAGCTTTACTTTCTAGTAAAGGTGCTGCACACTTATAAGACAAGGTATGAGGTAAAAATAAGTCATAAGAAAGATCGAAGACAAGTGCTGCCACAGGGATTCAAAAGTTGAAGAATCTGACCAAATAAGGGTAAAGATAACTTGTACTACCTTCCAAGCATATCCTTGGAAATAGCTGTGAAGAATTCTGATTCCTTAATTCCTGCTTCAATAAGAGCTGGTTGTGGAGTACATAAGAAATTCTGTTGAATACTTCTCTTGACAAAGAAATTTATGCTTCAAAGAGCTTTCAGAAATCACCAATTTAGGAGGAAATTCATGGTCAGGCAGTTCTAAGTTGACTTAAAAAGACAGGGATAATATGGGCATCTGGAGTGATGGTGGAAGATGTTCCAGGTGCATACAAAGCAACACAAATGAAGGAGCTATGCCATGAAAACCAACCACTTTTGTGAGGGCAGAAGAAGAGGGGAGATAAAGAAGAGAAGACAAATCTAGGAAAGCAGATTGAGTTCTTTGACAAATTAAAATAACTATGAATCTTGGTTATTTTAATAACAACCAAAAAATTATCTCCAGTGAAAAGTGATACTTCTAATATGAGGTCAACTATGTTTACAGCCATCCTCCCACTGATCTGGCCATGCTTGAATCCAGGGCCATCAGGCTAGACTAGGGCCAAGCTGGCCAATAAATCTGGCCCCAGGGAACATAAGACCCAGTCACTACATGAAGGTGGGCAAGTTATTTCAATCTAGATCTCAATTTCTTTATGAACCAAATAGGAGTCAATTAATCTTTCAGTTCATTCAGCTCCAAAAATAAAATGCTGACACACCAAGGTGCCGCCAGCCCTCTGAATCTAAATTTCAGTAGATAAGAGGGCAAGAAAGCTAAGAGATGACTGGGAAATAGATCCATTATCATTTTGCGTGACACAAGTCCTATGTGACACAAGTCCTCAGTGGCTACATAAGCAAAGCAGGTTCAATTTCCCCATCTGTTAACTGGAAATGATGGTACTCTCTTCCACGAAAGAGTAAACGACAATGCACATATGGCATTAAAACACAGTCTGTGTTAACACAGGATCATTCTTTCTGGCTGGCATCATGAGTTATATTTATCATTATGAAAGGACTCTGATAAAAATATGTGATTAAATATGGGTACTGACAGTTTTCTTCTGTTGTCCCTGCTATGGTGGCAAGAGGGTTTTTCTAGTGGGGCTGCATGATACATGTTATTGGGGCTCTCAGAATTAGCAGGTAGTAGAAAAGAAGACAGTGAAATAAATTAAACCTTGTTCATAAAGTACTGAGAAGCCAATGGGAAAGCCAAGCTCAGTGTTCTGTTGTCCAATCTGATCCCACATAAATTTAATATTTCACACTTGTGGAATTTCACAAGAGGCCAAGTCAAGCTGCACAGCTAATCCTGACTTAGTCACGAGAACCCAGAGAAAATAAACACAATGGAAACACCCACAGCAAGCTCCAGGGACAGTACAGACAAAGCACAGAATCCAGAATTCACTGGCCCGAATTAGATCTTAGCAAAGTCTATTTCACCAAAACTCATGATGCTCAGGGCCTCCTTTGTGTGGCTTCTGAAGGAATGTTGATACTAGGAAATCCTTCCATAAAAATCACAATCTTACCTCCACTCTTATAGAGAAGTAACACTAAATCGCTGGTTGACAAAGTCAGTAACTTCAAGCTAAAAACTCGTGATGCATTCTTATTGCAAACTGCAGGACACAAATTGAGAGCGTGCCCTCCACTACTTCAAATTTCCTGAGGTAGGAGCTTTGTCCAGCAATTTCATTTACATAGCACACCTGTAATCATTTTCTTAAACCATTCACCCATTTCTCTGAAATAATAAGCTTTTTTATTGTTATTTTGTTGCTGTTTTGCCTGAAGGGATTACCAGAGAGCTATTATAAATATGATCCACAGTATAAGCCAATCATTTGGAGGGAAGTTGTTTTGACCTTTTCAGGAAAGATGATGGGCTACAGTAACATTTTTTAGTAGATCTAACTTTGTCATCAGCAAGTGACCCCATGCCTTTGTCAAATGAAAGCTTAAGTCTTAAGGTAGTAGACTGCTTCAGTTGGAGCCCCTATCAGAAGGTGGCCATGGATGGGAGAGGGCAGGTCCAGGCCCTCTAACCTGGGCTTTGGTTAAGGTCTCAACTGCTCAAAAGGTTTGGAGCTAAAAGAAAATACACAGACCTCTGATCTCAACCAACCCCTTGTATAGGTCAGGACACTGAGGCCCAAAGATGAAGGACATTGCCCAACGTCATCAATGTCACCCAGGCAGGAAAGGGCTGGGCCAGGGTATGATGTCTCCTTATAAACCTCCAAACCAGGTGCCACTGGCCCCTCTGAGAATCTTAGCATCATCTGTACAGAATTCGTGTATCTATTAATTTTAAGAACCTACTGTCTGATAAGCATGGAGACAGGAAACAGGCACAGAAAAATAAATATTCTTTAAAAAATTTCTAGTTTCCTAATTCTATCTTTTACAACACCCAAAACAGTAGTATATCACCAAGAATGCTTGAATATTACACTGTGTTCAAAATCAGCTGGAGAGTTTTGTTTGGTATGGTTGTTTTTTAATATAGAGTCCTTGATGCCTCCTCTCAAATATTTGAATCCTGAGAAGTAGGAGAAGTACTGGAATTTAGTTCTCCTCAGGTTGTGGGAATCAGTACATTAGATGTAATGCAGGAATTTTAGGAATGTCACTTTATTGTAACAAGTGCTAGCTCTAGAAGATGTGATGACATTACTGAGGAAGGGCAGGTGTGGGAACAGGGAAGGACATGAGGGAGGAAAGCAAAGAAGAGGGAGAGAAGGAACAAGGGGAGGAAGGGGAAGAAAAGTGGGAAGGAAGGAGGAATGCAGGGAGGAAAAAAAGAGGGTAGAAGAAGGGACAGAGGGGGCAAAGGAAGGGAATGAAAGGGAGAGAAGACAGAAGGGGAGGAAGGAAGGAAAAACAGAGAAAGAGAGGGAGGGGCAGGGAGGGGGAAGTAAAAGGGGAATCATGGCAGAAGTTTTCTTTGAGCAGTTGAGACCTTAACCAAAGCCCAGGAGCAATGGGCAAGGAATTTAATTATGATTTTTTTAACTTTAGGTCTATTGTTCCAAAACAAGGATCCTACGAAATGAAAGAATGTTTAAGAATACTTTTCTCAGGTTTGGTAAAAATAAGTATTTGCCTATGTATCAGAGAATATGTTTAATAATGCTAAGTGAAGTTAGCCAATCCTAAAAAAACAAATGCCGAATGTTTTCTCTGATATGAGGTAACTGACTCATAGTGGAGTAGGGATGGGGAGCATGGGGAGGAATAGAGGAATTCTAGACAGGGCAGAAGGGTGGGAGGGAAAGGGAGGGGGCATGGGGTTAGCAATGATGGTGGAATGTGATGGACATCATTATCCAAAGTACATGTATAAAGACCAAATTGGTGTGAATATACTTTGTATACAACCAGAGATATGAAAAATTGTGCTCTATATGTGTAATAACAATTATAATACATTCCACCTGTCATTTATTTTTAAAAAATCAATAAAAAATTTTTTAAAAAAGAAATTATTATATAAAAAAATCACTTAAAAAAAGACAGAAACTCCATGAGGAATAGAAAATGAGCATGATTTGGTTCCTATTGTAACCCATGTTCTCCCTACTCTACTCTCACCTCTCCTGGTCCTTCTCCAGGACCTCCTGCTGAGCTTCCAGGACATCGGTGCTACTGTTGAGACTAGCAAGCTTCTGCCTCTGCTCTTCTGTCTCCAGGCCCAGGGTAGAGCGCCTCTGCAGAGCAGAGTGCCTTCTCTCCAGTCTGGCCACTGCACGCTCCAGTGCCTCTCTCTGCTGCTTTTCCCGTGATTCTAGAATCTCCTTTTCCTTCTTCCTCACTTTTTCTTCCTGTCGTGCCACATTGGCAGTGAATTCAAAGGTGGCCTGGAGCTGCTGCAGCTGGCTTGCACTGGCTCGGTATTTCGCGAGCTGCTCTTCTTTTTCTTCCATTTCTTTTTCTACTTGATAAAGAGTGTTGTCTAAGCCCAGAGGACCTCTGTCAAGGATTTCAAGCGCTCTCTGCTTTTCTTCCAACAGAGCTGGCAGATGAGTTTGCAGGAGGTACTGTAGCTGGCGTTCTTTATATTGTAGCCTGTACTCTGCTGGCTTTATTTTCTCTAAATCTCCAGCCACATGTGAGACACTTGTGACACTAGCATCATTTTTTGCTAACCACTTAGATTGCTCCTCATTTTCACATTTTAAGCGCTGGAGGGTTTCCTGCTCTGCTAGGACTTCTTTTCTCAGGAGGTCTTTCTGCTGGACCAGGTCTTTCTCCAAGTTAGCTAGTTTGACAAGCTGCCTTTTCTTGAACTCCAAGAAATGTAGGTGAGCTTTTTCCAGATGCTCATCATCTTCCTCCTCCCCTCCTGCCCCAGCTTCCCTGGCCCGCAGGAGGGCTTCCCTGATGTCTTCCAGGTCCCTCTTTTCCTCCTCTGCCCGTTGGACCTCACTGCATCGCAGCAATGGAACCATCTCTTGTTTCTCTCGCAGCTGCTCCTCCAAGTGGGTAACAAGCAGCACCTGCTCCTTCTCCTGCTCCTCCAGTCTCCTTTTCTCCAGTTCCAGCTTGGCGTGCTGTTCATCTTTTTCCCGCTGGAGACGGTCCAGCTCTTGGAATATCTGAATCTTCTCCGCCTGCTCACTGTTGTTGAGTTCTTGGAGTCTCCGGAGCTCCTCTTTGACACGCAGAAAGCTTTCTTCCTCTTGTCTCTTCTTCTGCAGCTCAATTTCCTGCTGCTCTCTCAGCCGTTCCTCCTCAAACTTTTCCTTCTCTGCTAGCAAATCCTTGAGCTTGTTCTCAATGTGGAAGCTGCGGCGTTTGAGGCTCTCCTCCTGCTTGCGGATTTGGCGCTGCACGATTTCTGTCTCTTTGCGCTGGGTCTCCACCTCCTGCTGCATCCTCTCCAGCTCTGCCTTGTCTGACTTCTGCTTTTCCTCCATTTCTTCTATGAGTTTCCTACAATGCAGACATTGACCGATCATTATTTGATCACTATGTTAAATGTTGTTCTAACTTTTCCCTAACTGGAATGTTCTAAAAATGCATACGCAACACAAAGCTAAATTCTCCATTAAAATAAAAGAGGAGAAAGTGTCCTTCTTTCAAATTTTCAACAGCATGTCATCTGTCCAACATATCTGCCTAGTCTCCTGAAGTAGCCTCTGATATAATTTCTTTGTGGAGCTTAGAATCATAATGTGTTATGCATGATATAATTTTAAAAGCCCCCTGAGCTCAAAGAGAAAGAACCATGTCCAATTTAAATTTAAATGTGAATAATTTTATTCAGCCCAATGACTAAAACTTAAGACATTCAGTAACAAGATGACATTAAAATACTCATGCTGTCTTTAACTCTTGGAATTCGAATAGCAAAGTAGAGATAATAATTCATTGTTTCAGCTCAAATAACTACTTGCTACATAGTATTTAATCACTAGTTTAGGTAAACAGTAATCATCAAATGGCCCCAAATATTTGCTTATTAATGTATAACACTGAAAATAACTGGAGTCTCCATTAGAATGCTGAAATGCACAATTTTAGGGGTTACATGTGTGTTTTCTCTCAGAATACAAAATCCTCACTGAGTGCTAAATCAGATTTTAGGCATTGGCTTTGGCCTCCAAAGCAATGATACAGAATAAGATTGTGTATACATGGGCCTGATTCTTGTCTCACCAAACATCTTCCCTCTATGTTGCTGGAAACTAAACTGATTCATTTGTAACATTTACAATACAGATTCTAGAAAATAAATGGCTAGTTTGAAGATTCCCTATGGCCTTAGCTTCTACTCCAATATTTATCCACTTCTTCAGTTGTTAAATAGGATGGTTAAAAAAAAAAGGGAGAAAATACAGTTTTATCAACAAAGACTATTTCAGAGCATATAAACAACTTACCAAATCAATCAAATAGCCAGAAACACACATCCCTGGCCACATCCCACAAAAGAAAAGTGAGCAAAACAGGCAAATTATAGATGGGAAAATACATACAGACAAACAATATAAGGAAAAGTGTGTGTAAAGTGGAGAAGTAATAAGAAAATTTTGATCTTGCATTCATTCACTCTTTGATTCTTTTGGCTTTTTAAAAATTCAAGGAAGACTATTGAGAGAAGACATGTTTTTGAGTTAAGCTGAAACAAATATATATTTGGTGTACTAACCTGGTATATTAAATCTGCTTTCTGACTCTACTCCCCCTTTCTTACAAGTATTTGAAGATAAACTGCTTAAAAAACTAAACATGAAGTAAACTCAAACAGTTAAAAAGAAACCACCTACAGCCATTAGATACGTAAACGACAAAGAGCAAGAGGGAGGGCTGAAGCAGACACATAGGAAGTCAGTGCAGGCAGCAAACACAGGAGTAGAACTCAAATCCAACATGCCTTACCTTTTACTTTCTAATTTTTCAAGTTCTTCACGCTGTTGTCGCTCAAATTCAAGTCTAATAACATCAAATAAAAATAAAGTCACTTTTCTGAAAGTACTTTTCTCCCTCTTTATACATTCACATAATACAAAGCATCAGTTTTCCAAGTATTATTTTTAATTACCATGGATTAGCAAGTTTAAAACACATTCTTTGCTCTATGACTATAATTAGAAATTAGATGTACTTTTGGGTGCTTGAACACAGATTAAAGAGAACAGATTTGACTTAAAGAAAAACAAGTGAAGCACCTCTGAATTTTGAAAAGGAAGAATTAAATGTAACTTGTAAATGATAAGCATGTCTACCCAACTAAGTCACTGATGAGTATGTAAAAATGGAGAATCTCTACCTTAGACAGATGGGTCCTTTTATGGGGAAAAGACTGCCAGGGAGGTAGAGAGAGAGAGAGAGCACAGACATCAATTAAGAAAATTTAGCAGGAGGAAACATAAGGAGAAAAGCAGTAAGTCACTTATAAAGACAAAAGCCATGCACAAATTGAAATGCCTTCTTATAAATATTCCACTTTCCAACAATTTTATAAAGTGAAACACTCCAAAAAGTTCACTGTTCTGTTTTGTGCACTTCTCATGCTAATCATAGTACTCATAATAACCGAGTAACAATAATCATTGTTAACAGCAGTTGTATTTTTATTGTTTCATAGATTGTTACAGTACATACAGGTTCATCAAGATCCTCCTATAATTAATGGTTACATGACAGACGATTTACTGGAGATTAGGAGCTTGTGACAAAAATTCACACTGTGCTAGAAAAACAAAGTAATGCAGGTTGTTGGGAATTTTAAAACTTACTAAAATATTGAGAGCACAGGTTGGCTTCTCAAATATTAATTATTGTGAGGTTTCACTATTCATATTAAACAGCATGAACTATAATTCTTAAACTTACACATTTTCTTGTTATGTAGGTAGCAGAGAAATACATTAAAAAACTGAACTATAGAAAAATTCATTATAAATTGTGTTCCTTGGATAACGTGTAAATCCAGATTGGCAACAGAGTTACTTTTATAATGATCAAACATTTCAAACAGATCTCTTTCCAATTTAATTTGGGCTGTTTTTGAATGTAAGATATGTGGTTGCTTTTGTAAGCAAGAGTTATCTATGATGTAGCAGGTGCTGTGCTGGTTTACACATTAAGTCCCTTTGTCTTCCCAGGAAACATTAAGGGAGGAGAATATCGCCATTTTACAGAAGAAGAATCCAAAGCTCAGATATGTTAAAGAACATGTCCAAAATTATAGTGGTAATATGTGGGGAGCCAAGATTTGAACCCATAACACCATGCTTCCAAAACACCCTCTATTGACTCATTTTAAGAGAAGTGTTCTATTTTATGGTATAAAATAAATACACTAGCTAGGCACAGTGGCACAAGCCTGTAATCCCGGCAACTCAGGAGACAGAAGCAAGAGAATCTCAAGTTTGAAGCCTCAACAACTTAGTGAGACATTAAGTAACTTAGTGAGACCCTGTCTGAAAATAAAAACTAAGAAGGGGTAGGTATATAGATCAGGTGTCTGTAAACTGCCCTTGAGTTCAATCTCTAGAACCAAAAACAAATAAAAGAATGAACAAAATATTAAATCCTTCTTTGAAACTTGGTAGAGTTACATTTATCCTAGTGTCACATGATGATAATCTGCAGCTTACTATAAATATTGCCATACAAAAGAAGTCAGTCACATAAATATGAAGCATTTGCCATCCATGGAGCCCAGTCTAAATTTCATTATATTACATAGGTACAAGGCTTCATTAAAATTAAAATATGATCATTCTCTTTTATTTAACAACAAACAGAACCTTGGTCAATATTTTCAGTTTAGTATGTATAGACATATTTATCAAGCAAAAATGTCTTACTGAATAAAATACTTTTAAAACCCAGAGAATTACCCTAATACAATTACCTTTATTCTCAATTTTTATTTTCTGTGAATAATAGCCCATCAGTACACTTTGACAATGTCACATGTAGGTGGCACTAAGCAAATGTTACCTTGAGAGATGAAAGTGTGGATGAAAACCTCCCATCTGAGGATTATTTCCAAGATGCAGGTACTGTGATTGACACTCATCATGCACCACCCTCATTTTGTTTTCTCAACCTTGAAAGGTTGATGCATTTATCACCCTTATTTTACAAAGCAGGAAACTGAGGCTTAGCGGATATGATGAGCAGAGTCCAAGTTTGCTAGTAAATCAGTGCTGCAAACCACTACCACTCTTGCTAAGGAACAGCATGGCCTCAAGTACTCAAGGAGATCATAAAAATCTGAGTTATAATAGCTAACGTGACATTTTAACTGAGCCCCTACTTTGAAGTTTTAGGCAATGTGGAAAGCCAGAGCGTACAGTAGTCTGTAAAAGAGATGCAGCCTCTGGCCTGGTCTGTGACAGTCTGTGTGTCATATGCAGAGAGAAAACTGATCCCAGAATCTAGTGGGACCTAGAGTCAAGGCAAGCTCCCTGCTTCTAAGTATTACCTGTGCCATTCTTTCTCTTTCATGATCTGGGAACTCAAGAAATTCTCAATAAAACCAGATCTTGGTTTGCTGAGGGAGAAGTGGAAAGAAATGAAGCAGAACAAAACAACAGAAGCCAATCAGGAAAGGACACTGAAAGTTATATTAAAGATTTTGAACTTAACCCTAAGGATGGTAGCAGAAAAATATCTCGGAAAAGGGTTGTTGAAGAACACATACACTGGCTGTTTTGTAGAGAACACATGGAAGGGGAGCAATATGTGAATTCATGAGACAAATGAAGAAACTTGTAGTAACTTAATAAATTAGGAGACTTCTATGAAGGCAGGATCCACTATTTATAATAAGGGATATCCAACTGGAATAAAGAAATGAACATATCTTTTGATATGCAGGAGGTCAAGCTGACAAAATTCAGTAACTGGTTGAATTTTGGTAGGGGTGGTGACAAGAAAAAAAGAGTAAAAGATGAGCCTCAGGTTAGTGGCCTGGATTCAGAAAGTGTGGAAAGGAGGAACATAACCACCAAGAGACTGAGCTAAAGGGTCAGCAAGTCTGAATACAAATTCCAGTGGTTGTGAGACCACACATGAGTTACTTAATCTTGGATGTTTCATTTTCTTAGAAGTTAAAGGAAAGAACAGACCCTACCTAAGAGGGTTGTGGCCAGGATCAAGTGAGAGGACACATGGAAAATATCTGTTGGCACCTGTGCATGTTAGGTGTTCTGTGTCACCATCATGCTACAGTCTACTCTCAATGTTACAGTGAACTAAGGTAGGAAGGAGAACTGGGGAAGGAGGCAGTGTGTGTTAGGGGAGGAGGGAACTGTAGTATGAGCAGTAGTTATGCTAGTACTTAGGGTAGATGAACCCAGGACAGTTGTTAATGCCCATTGAAGCTACCAACCAATTCCCTCCACAGTTAGCACTGCTCTGAGTACTTAAGACTTAATTCCCACAATGACCCTACTCTGCCTTCTGGAAGATAAGTGCAGTTTCACATATGTTCAATTCAACAATTCCTAAGGGTCATCCAAATGGAGATGTCCAGTAGGCAATGGAAGACCAACAAAGACAGCTCCTCAGGCCCTTATTAAGGATGGGGATAAAGACTTTGAATTTGCCAGAGTGGGCTAGCAACTGAAGCCACAAGAGGGAGTGAGGTTACCCAGAACACACAGCAGAATGAGAATAAAGAGGCTTAGTGCAATGTCAGAAAGACCACTTATACACACACACATACACACACACACAGTAGTGATGGGCAGAGAAGGCTGGGTCCTCAAATGAGGCTAGAGATAAGCAGTCAGACACACACAGACATCAGGAAAGAGGAGGTCCTTGAGAACACACAGAAGAGGGTACTTCCAAAAAGAAAAGGAATCAGTGGTATTAAATGTTCAGGAATGTCAAGTACAAAAGAACCCAAGGAGCACCCCTTGAACTTAGCAACATGGAGGTCACTGGTAATCTTGAAGCAACCTTTGTCAGGTTTAGGGCAGACTGAAGTGGGCTGAGAAATGAGGTAGAAGAATATGGAGGCTGTGAGTATATATGCGGTAGAGAGTTTTCTCAGTGATTTTGCTTGTAAAAGGGATGTAGTAATTTTAGGAAGATGGATGTTCATTTTAACAGATGAAAGAAACTTGTATCTGTTTGATCCTGGAATAAACAAGCCATAAGGAGGGTGGGGAGGCGGGAGGGGAAGAGTCAGAGAATGGGTGGAAAAAACTGGGAGGAAGCAGAAAATATCTGATGGTCAGAGGTTTCCAAAATAAGAATAATAATGACTATGGGCAAGGGATTTGGAATTACTTTGGTTCAGATAAAATCTTGGCTCATATGTGACCGTGGGAAAAATCTCTCAACCTTTCTAAACTTGTTTCCTCACCTACAGATGGACTAAGAGGGAGGATCCAAGGAGGAAACACATAAACACTAAGATGTTAAAAAATATTAACTATTAATCCCATAGGATTCACAGTACAGGTACGAAAGTTACCATGAGAAGGAAAAGGGGGTGTTCTGCCACTGGGACAGGAAGGGAGGGATGCAAGATAAATGTAAAGCAGAAATGGGATTTGAGGGTGTTGTTCTCTTAAGAAGTCTGTATTCTCTGCGCAGTTAGAAACAAGGTCCTAAAAGTGAAGAGACATAGTGATGGAGTTAGAGGTGTAAGGGTCAAGGACACTATTTATAATAGGTGATAGGGCAGTAGGTAAGGGAACTGATATAAAAAAATGAAGGAAAACAGGGCTGGATGGGCATCAGTCAAGCTTTGAGATATGGGGGGAGAAAGTTCAATGGTCCTAGAAGTGGGACCCAGGAAAGTATAGAACAGAAGGACCATCTGAGCTATTGGGAAGAGGATGGCCCAATTGTTGGCAGAAGAACTTGATTCGATATTAATCAGGAAATATTAAATGAGGACAAGACTTAAAGGAAAGAGTAGGAAATCAAAGACATATCCAGAATAATTACTATCTAAGAAAAATGTTGCAGGATGGGTAATCCATACACAATCATCCAAGATAACAGCAGGACATAGAAAGATAGTGAAAGACTTTGAAGGAAGTATATGGAAGGGGAGCAGATGACAGGTGTAAGGAGGAGCAAAGAGTGGGACAGGCAGATGCCACACAGATGAGAAATGCTCCACAGGGCAGAGGAAGCAGCTGGGAGCACCTGGGAGGAGGACCTTAGAGTCTCTGGTTGATGAAGTCACTGGCTTTCCTTAAAGAACACTTTCATTTCATAACACTTGACTGGGAATAGAAAGGGTGATAGAGTCTTGGATTCAAGGCAACTGCCAACCTCAGATGCTTGAGGCCACAGCTTATGGCCCCTCATGAAGGGTAAAATCTATTGAAATGCAAGATCCAGAGTTCAGAAATCAGATAGAAATTCCCATTTTAATTCTTAATGAAGAAGTATGACTTCATTTCTGAGACCTGTTTCTGAATAGGGAAGAATTTGGTTGTTTTCAACTGAAAGCAGTATGCCTTTGGTAAACAATGAGTAACATTTCCTGAAAAAGAGAATAACAATTAAAAGATACTTAGTCTTAACTTAAAACAAGTTCACAAACAGTATGAGGAGAAAGTCATAATTATAAAGTTAGGGGTTATATTTTTAAATATGAGGGGATATGAGCTGTGGCAGATATAATGTAAGTATTACATATTTACTAATTATACTTTAAAATAACCCATTAAATTATTTCAAACAGCATACCACAGTAGATTGTAAAATGTAAAAGTGTCAGTATCGAAAAAGTATATAAACTATAATTGTATTCAAATGTGACTTCTTTAAAAATAAGTATAATTCACTATCTTTTCTGGAATTAACATGGCCCCAAATGCTAATTTCCAAAATGGTATAATTAAAAGGAAAACAACAAAAAGATATAATTTTTGTAGCTGTTTCAAGCATTTTAAAATGACCGAAGTGCACATATTGTGTTAGGTCCAACAAAAAAGCTCAGCATACAACCTATTTTTATCAGAAATACTCTCTTCTTTTCATTAAAAGACATCTAGCATTTTTAGGTGTAACTGCACATCTTGCAATTTACATTTCTGTTATCATCGGCAATAGAAAAAACAAGGGGGGGGGTAGGAATTTCTCAGCTCACACCATTACACTGAAAGTGAGACTGTGATTAGGAAGGAAGGAAGGAAGGAAAGAGAAATGTAAATGAACTAAAAACATAAATATTTGCAACCTTGTGGTGTCCTGATGGTGGTTAATTTAGTGCCTCTGATACCATTTCACTTTCTAAAAATAGAAAGGTGACTCCCCAAGTCCAGCCAGCACTTCATTGAGGATGGTTAGGGAAAGTAATGGAGCTGAGCTCCAGCACATCAGGCCTGGAAGGGAGATCTCAGCTGGCAACAGAGAAGAGCTGAAGCAGTCATAGTGGTAAAGTCCCCTGCATGAACGTTTTACTCTATTTTCTCAGCAGATATTTACCAGGTAAGGAAAAATTCTTGGTCAGTGGATAGACTTGGATTTTCATTAGGGACTTTTAGGTTACAGTCAATGCAGGATAGATTTCATGGGTATACAACATGTGCAGTTTGTGACTGAGCTATATGGGTCCCCTACACTTGATTCTCTGCTGCTGCCATCTTGTAATTCTTAGTAATGGTGGAGCCAGAGGCTCCATGTTTTCATTATGTAGCTGTTTCTGACCACACACATGCTTTCTCTGAAAGAACTATGGGCCTCCAGCCTGGAATGCTTGGTGGGACTCCTCAGTTCAGATTCTGATAAGGAATCAGGAAAAAGTCTAGAATGCAATGGAAGATGGTTTATCTTTCCCTGATCCTTCACTGGGTCTAGGTTCTTAACACAGTGGATTCTACAATAGTTTAGGCCAAGATCACTGACCTTCTCAACACCCTATAACTCCTCAGAAACTTTCAATCAGTCTCAAATCATCTTACAATTGGGAAAATCCCAAGGAAGACTGAGATATCTTAAAGATTAAAGAAAAAAGTTTGGATTTCAGTGCTGGTGTTTGTGCTGGTACTATCCAGTCTGACCTTGAGAACCTGACATTCTATAAATGATCTAAAAGCTAAATAACAAGGCAGATACTCATCAGGGTAAGCTTAGGGAAACTGATCAAAGAAAGCACCTGGCCATTCATTCAGTTGTTGATTCTTTATGGAAAGGCTTTACAGTCCTTCCTCTGGGTATCAGCTCTTATGTTAACTTTCACTAGCAAGCTAAGAAAAGCTGCTTTGCAAAGATGACTACAATTTCTATACCACTCACTCTAAATCACCCTTTCACTGCCAGGTTATTTTCCATGTCACATGTCAGGACATACAACAGGAAACTGCTGACAACTACAAATCAGAGAATGCGAATCAAGATGTAGGGGGAGAGGAAGAGTTTTCAAAATGTAACTTAATATAGAAGATTGTGAAATTAAATCCTTCTTAGCTAAAATTTGATAGTTTATAACATAAATATCAAAGGTACTCTGGGAATAGTTTTCTAATGACTTTTAAATTTCCTACTCTAGAAAGTACTAACACTTGCCAAAGAGCTAGTCTTAAGTGTTTTGTATTTCAAATGAAAAGTACCCAAAGAAACAATGATTGCTAAAAAAAAAAAAAAAACAGTAAAATTTGATACCATAAGCATTTTAATTGAGTCTGTTTTCAGCCTATTTCTTATAATAGTGGTATCTTTCTCTAATAAAACAATCAGAACGGACATTCAGAGATATTTCCAATAAAGCCCTAATATCACAGGCACTTTGAACTGGATGGGAACTCGAGATCACACACTCAGCTCAGTACACATCCCTGTCTTCTACCCGCTCCCTCCTATTTTCCAGGCCAGGAGACTGAGCCCCACGTAATATCAGAGAGAAGTCTAAGGTAACTTTCTTGTTAGAAGAACTAAGAGTAGAAAAGCTCATCTCCACCTCCACTTTAACATCTATCCTAGAATTCTTTCTCACCTCCTCTACCAAACCATAGTATTTTCTATCCCAGAAAGAGCCTTCCATATATTAAAAATAATTCATCTTTCTAAAATATATGATTCCACTGGATGGACCAGAAGAATGTGCCATAGACAATATTCCTGATATTTCATCCAGCCACGTATTTTGTGTGTCCAACAAACCTTTATCAAACTCCTACTAGATACAAAGCAGGACTCTGGGGAGAACACAAAATGGAAAAAAGTGCCTTTGGACACTCTTATGAGAGTAACTATAAGTGAAAGAAAACATGACATACATGAATCACAAAAGGTGATGTTCCTAAAAGGCACAACTTTCAATGGAGGATGGGTTACAGCTTTAGGATGAGAGGAGGCCTAGTAGAGGAGGTTTTAGCTGATGTGGGCCTTAAAAAATGGACAGAATTATAATGGGCACTGTACACTGAATTGGGAGCAAAAGTACAGAAGAAAAATAAAGGAAGACAAATGAGAGATACAATGAAGGAAACAGTATAAAACCTCATTTGTCTACTTCTGAGATTAAACAAAGGAAGTCATGAGTAATGCAACTGGGAATTTGGACTCTAAGCAGAATGTTCAAGCTAAGTTCAAGCTAAATCTCAGGGGCAAGCTTCCCTTCTACTGCCCTGTGCAGACCTCTGTCACGGCTCTGGGAAGGACACTCAGGAACTGCTGAGTGTCCATTAATTCACTCATTAATTCACTTGTTCAATATGCCATTCCAGGCACTGTTCTAGGAACTGTGAATTCAATAAAAGAAACTAATTCTTTGCACTCATAAAACTTTTATTTGGTTGAGGGACAGTTAAGTAACAAATAATGAATATATTATGTCATAGGTGCTATGAAAATATAAAGCTAGAAAAGAGGGTATGGGGAAAAGAGAACATGAGGAGAGAGATGCACAAAGAAGGGTCATTAGGATGCATCTGTAGCCACCATGAGAGGGGAATCAGGCAAAAACCAGAAGAAGATATATGAGGCTCACTCGGATCCCAGTAGCACAAATACAGTGAAAGCAGTGAAAAATAGCAGAGGGGGGATATAGGAAAACAACTGAGCTCAAGATGGAGCTAGGGCCTTACAGGTCACAGAAGGTGGGAGCTGTCTTCTCCTCCACCAGGGCTCCTTGAGGACAGAGCCCCTTCCATACCTTGGGTGACTATGTATGCTGAGGGCTGTCTGCAAGGCACAGAGTAGGTGTTCTACCAATGTCTGCCATAGATAGAGCTCTAAAGTCAGTGGTATGAACTTCAGAGCCAGAAACCCAATCACAAGGAGTCACAGAAGACCTGAGAGGAGGAGATGGTACCAGCCAAGGCAGGCCTCCTTTTGCCTTGAGAAATAACAAATTGTAACACTCCTCATCCCCTCATGATGAAAACAATTCACTGCAGCAAGTTTAGAAAAAACGGGTAATTAAAACAGTCCTATACCAGGATTGTTCCATCTTGGTATCAGCCTTAAGCCTTGACAGCCATATATATCCACACACAGCCAAAAGCCTACAATAAAATTTACTTAGTCATCATTTCCTCCTAATACATGCCTGGGACAAATTCCCATATCATTAACTATTACTGTATGACATAGTTTAATATCATAAAATTCTATAATATAGATATACCAAGATTTATTGACAGAGTCTCATGGAGATGGACACAGCCAACCACTCTGATAAAAGTTTGGTTAGTTTAAGAAAGAGGTTAGTTTAAGAAAGAAAAAGCAGTGCACATTCATAGGCAGCAGAAAAAAAGAGAGGAAAGAAGTCTGAAAATGTAAAAAGACTTCAGATATGCCACAGTTCTTCTGTGGTGACAATATATCACAGAAGCTTTATAAGTCTGCTTTACATATTTGTACGCCTTTGACACTGCACCAAGAAAGACAACATGCCAACACACCTAACCAGACACTGCTAGAAAGGTGGGCCTCTGTCTCTCCCACAGGGCTGACAGCAGACTGGAAGTATTCTCTGCTCTGTGTGTGTATTCCCATTCCCAGATCCCTGTGGCCATGCCTTTACCCTCAGCCCTAAGGTCTTCAACTCAATGGCTCATGCCTTTCTTCCCTTATTGTCTCCCTGAAATTTCTGCCTTCAGTCCTCCCCCATGCTTTGATTTAAGCAACAACTGCCATCAAATAAAGAATTCTGGGTGTGGATTTAGCTGACAAAATATGAAAGTAGGAGATTTATATAAGAGGATTAATAGCAATATTATCAACAACTTAGATGGGAAAAAAAGCTGAAATAGTTTGATGTGTTCCTAATAATAAAGCAAAATTTAAATAAATTATGACATAAAGACAGAATGAAGAATCATTGCCAGTGGCCTGGGACAAAGTTTATGATAATATGTTAACAGAAAAAAAAAGCAGAAGACAGGCTTGTATTCCTAACATGACCTCAAAAATTTTTAAATACTCTATATGATGTGTGATGTATAATTAAATGGACATACTTTAAAATATAAGCAAATAGGGGCTGGGGCTGGGCTTCAGTGGTAGCACACATGCCTGGTATTTGTGAAGTACTGGGTTCAATTCTCAGCACCACGTATTAAACAAAACAAGATCTATCAGCAACTAAAAATTATTTTAAAATATATAGGCAAATATTACCAATGCAAACCAATGATTATTTCTTGGTGGAAGAATTATAAACATTTGTGATTATTTATTCATTTCTGAGTGTTTTACTTTTTTGGTAATAGCATTTCCTTTTATAATGAGAAAAAATCACTTGCATTTTTAAAATCTACTCTGATTGTAGTAAGCACTTCACATCTGTTTTGCTTCTAATAAACTACAGCACATTTCTATTTATTTCAAACAATGATGACAATTAACCTTCATAGGTCATAAGATATAGGGGTTGCTGATAGTGACCAAACATTTGAGGTCACTGAGTTGGGAAATTGTTATTCAAGGTTGGAATTATGGTCTCTGATAGAAGGATGGGGCTGGACATGCCTCACCGGGGAATAATTGACCCATACACATGTTCAGGAAAGAATTACTCCTCAAACACCTACTTGGAAGAGAAAAATCAAACCTTTTCACCTATCATTACATGCATAGATCAGGAACAGACACATAGTTGTACCAACAGACACAATTACCAACTGTTTTAAGTGGTAATAAGGAAAGATGAAGAATGGAATGAGTGAAGAGTCAAGATGAATTTTGGATTCGGGTTGGTAAATCCTTTTTGAGGAAGTGACATTTAAACTCAGACCTTAGAAACTAATGTAGGAGTACGCCCTGTGAAAGGCTCATGGATACCTGAACAAGTGTTCCGAAAGGAGGAAAAGGCATATGCAAAGACCTTGGAACAGGAATGAATGTGTACAATGGAGCCCTTGACAGAATCAGCAGCAACAGGCTCTAATCAAATGAGTTAACAAGGATCAGAGAGTTGGTAACATGTAATCAAGTTAATCTGTTACTTCAAAGAATAACCATGCTGTCATATAGGACTAATAGGGAATTCACTGTCTTCCATCCTTGCCCACAGCAACCATCCATTTCACTAAGAAAAGTCCCATTTGCTCAGGTGACCTTCAAAACTGACTTTGGACAGTGCGATTATAAAATGAATGAAGCACAAATGCAGCCCACTCCTCAGAAAAGGCAATCATAAGTAACCAAATAAAGATAAAAGTGTTCTTTGAATTGAACAGCTCATCTTTTCGCCTACTTTGGAAATAGAAAGCACATGGTGCTCATCATTTAAAGTGGCTCACAGTGGAGTAATACTCAGGACAAGCAAGAAAAACAACAACAACAAAAAACAGCCAAGTCAGTAATTAACACTAATTTCAGTTAATGGAGGAAGAAACCCACTTCTTTCAGTTGCTTTCACCACAAGTTCCCTGAGACTGTATCTTAACAAGCCATTTAAGACAATCTATAGCAATTGTAAAGTTAGTAAATGGTCCATAAAATATGAGACAACTGAGACCAAAAACTGGAGAAGAAACCAGCATTTCAGCAACTGAAACATAAAAAAAAATTGTAAGGCCCAATAAAATAAACCAACAGAGACAAACATAGTAAATACATATCAGCTAAAACTCAGGCTAACCACCAATTACCAGCTAACATAAATATTGCCAACAACATGTATAAAACTTCCATGCTTAAGGCCAGTGAGGAAAAAGAAAAAAGATAAAACAATTTACAAAGTAGTAGAAAGCAAGAGAGAAGTGTGGGTAGCAGGGTATACTGAGCTTACAAGAGAATGTTATCTTTCATCCCAAAACATGCAGGAGGGACCATTTGAAAGCAAAAAATTTGTCAAGAATATTTCCAGCTATGATCAAATTCTGTTTCTGAAATTTCTCTCATATTGCTGTGAAGGGGAAAAAGAAATACCTCTTAGTTCACATTAGATTTCTATTAAGTTCCAGGTAGGATGCTGGGCACTCAGCAAACAACAAACTAGATTCTTTTGTCTGTTTTCTAGAAACTTACAGTCATCTACCATGAAGCCAAAGCTCAAAACAATGAAGGATGCAACCCTGTTATTGATGTCTTCTTATTTTCTCCCTAATGTGATGCATTTGTCCTCTCAGATTAATGAAAGGAGGGAGAACAGGAAGAAGAAAAGGAAAATGGGCAGGGAGGTGATAAGGAAGAAACAAGGATAGAGTGAGAGATGGGAGGGAAAATTAAACTTTTTTTTTTTTTTAATGAGTATGGCCAGCTGGTGAGAAACTCTTAGTACCATCTTGGTGCCTTGGGCTTTTTGAATCTGAATCCTAGAACAGTTGGTTCAGAATCAGGTTCCTTCTAGCTTTACATTCCAGGACTCTGCTTCAGTTCTTGAACAGGAAGCAGCAGGAATGTTGGTTCCAAGCTTATACAGCATTCTGCAACATCAGGTAACTCAGCACAGAAGAATCATGCCCAGGGAATGTTTCTGAAGAGAACCACTGCTGCAGGAACCCTCAATTCTATTTCTTGGGAATGAGCTTAGAACTTTGCAACATTTTGTGTGTTGAGGGGGGCAGGGGGGCATCACATATAGCATCAATGGGGATGTGTTCAAGTACCATGTATAATAATATGCATCAAGAACATTAAAACCACATACATTTCTGACCTAGAAATTCCACTTCCATTCTTCTTTACAAATTTCTTCATCCCAATAGCCTATGATAGCAGAAAATTAGAAGACAAAATGCCTACCAAAAGAAGCAAAGTTCAGTAAGATATGAAATAGCCACACAGTGGAACATCCTAAGGATGTTGAATTGATATAGACAGTTATGATAAAATGATATAGAAGAAAAAGTAGGCCCTAATCTTCATCATGTGGGGCTAGGCCCCAACTTCCTTAATAAGACACCTATAGCACCCTATAGCACAAGAATTAAAATCAAGAATCAACAAATGGGATGGATTCAAACTAAAAAGTTTTTTTCTCAGCAAAAGAAATAATCTGTGAGGTGAACAGGGAGCCTACATCCTGGGAACAAATTTTTACCCCTCACACATCAGATAGAGCTCTAATCTCTAGGATATATAAGGAGCTCAACAAGTTAAGCACCAAAAAACTAAATAATCCCATCAATAAATGGGCCAAAGACCTGAACAGACACTTCTCAGAAGAAGACATGCAATCAATCAACAAATATACGGAAAAAAATGCTTATTATCTCTAGCAATCAGAGAAATGCAAATCAAAACTACTCTAAGATACCATCTCACCACACTAAGAATGGCAGCCATTATGAAGACAAACAACAAGTGTTGGTGACCATGTGGGGAAAAAGGTACACTATACACTGCTGGTGGGACTGCAAATCAGTGCAGCCAATTTGGAAAGCAGTATGGCAATTCCTTGGAAAGCTGGGAATGGAACCACCATTTGATCCAGCTATTCCTCTTCTCAGACTATACCCAAAGGATCTAAAAACAGCATACTACAGGGACACAGCCACATCAATGTTTATAGCAGCACAATTCACAATAGCTAAACTATGGAGCCAACCTAGATGTCCTTCAGTGGATGAATGGATAAAAAAAAAATGTGGCATTTATACACAATGGAATATTACTTATCACCAAAAAAGAATAAGATCATGGCATTTGCAGGGAAATAGATGGCATTAGAGCAAATTATGCTAAGTAAAGTTAGCCAATCCCAAAAAAACAAATGCCAAATGTTTTCTCTGATATAAGGGAGGTGACTCAAAGTGGGGTAGGGAGGGAGAGCATGGGAGGAAAATTACCTCTAGATAGGAAATAGGGGTCGGAGGGAAAGGGAGGGAGAAGGGAAATAGCTAGGATGGTGGAAGGAGAGGGTCATCATTATACAAAATACTTGTATGAAGATGTGAATTTGGTGTCAACATACCTTATATACAAACAGAGATATGATAAATGGTGGTATAAAGGTGTATTAAGAATTATATGCAAAAAAATAAGACAGCTCATGTATAATGGCATAATTTGGTGTGAACATACTTTATATACAGAGTTACGGATAATTATGAATGTAATGCACTCCACTACTGTCATGTATGTAAGAAATAAATTGAAAAAGAAAAAAATAGTTATGAAAGAAAAATAAATACTAAAGGCCAAAAATTCTTAGAAGTCCAGTATAAACACATCTTGGTAAAAAGGGTAAAATGCAAATATTCATATTTACATAGCATATAAACATATCTGCATCTATCTAAATATTTATAAATATCTATAAATAAATAGTGGAATAGCCAGGGGTATAGGTTAGAAAATACAGCACTATCTTAACTCTGCAGTAATTTCTTTTTGCTTTCTTGTGATTTCTAATTTGCTCATGATGGACACATTAAAGTTAATAATCCCTCATCCATCCTCTTCCTCTGACCACTGGTGACTACAGACCATCTTCAAAACTGAGGTCCTTCCATGGTTGCCAAGGTCAGTGTTGGTCCTGGTGCCATCCAAACCTGACCTCAGGCAGTGACACTCTTTGGACAAAGCTCCCTAGACAGCTTACCAAATATAGGTCTGACTCTGACTTCTGATATATTTTTTTTCATCTAACAAGGCTTGAGACCTAGGTGTTTCTTCTCTTCAGAATTTAATTATTCAAATTTATCCATTTAAATGGACTCACTACTGGTTATTGCTTAGAGGAGGCTAATGTGCCAGTAAAATATCTTTTATTTTCAATACTGAAATGAACTTGGAATGTATCTAATTTTGCTTCAAGCACTTTCAAGAAGCTGTGAAAGCTTCCACACCCTGCCAAATTAGCTGCCTGTTTGCAGTCTCAGAGCAAGGCAGAGGAGGCCCGAGCAGTCAGCTTGGTTTCTTCTTAAAGATGCTGTGCCAGCTGAGAAAGAATGTTTCCCCTGCAGGGAAATTATTTGCTGGCAAAGACCCTGGCTTGGCACTTCTCCAAAGTGGAGCTAACTCCCAAAGGAAGCCACCAGGCTGCTTTGCCCCATCCAAAGATTCTCTGGCACTAAGTATCACGCATGTGTGTGTACAAATTGGTTTCCAGGCAGCTTGAGATACAGGCTAGCAGTAAGTTCCAAAACTATGCCCAACTTTATATGCCCAGCTGGAAGGATAAAATATTCTTGGGTAGCAAGGACTTTACTTTTAAAACCTTCAAATCTTACTGTTTCAGAGTATATATTTTTTAAGACATGGGTAACTTGGAAAATTAATAGGTTTCCTGTTGAACAAAGAAAAAATGTTGCTTTGAAGAAAAGTTGAATTTTACTGGATATAATAATTTGCAAACCAGCTATAATTCTTTTGGAGAGCTTTGCTCTGGAAAGAATCCAATATTTTTTTATTTCATTGTAAAAAAATAAATACTTGGGCCTACAAAACAGCAAAGAAACCAAGAGATATGTTGATCTGTAATCATCAAGATAGCCACCAAACATATAGGAAGTACTCATAAAGATGGGGGAATACATGACCAATCTGAAGTATGAGGCACTTGGAGACTAATAAGCAGACACATCCTTTGGACTGAGGGGTCATCTGCTGGCCAAAACCTACAGCAGAAGGAATATGTAAGTGCCCACTAAATGAGAATCTCTCTTTGTGCACAATTCAAAGATGTAATAAGGTGCTGTTCCCACGTTCAAGAAACCTACAACAATTAAATGCACAAGTATGCATTAAATGAATTTGGAAAGAGTTATAATAAAGCATTGTTCTTGTTTAGATATGAGGTGTCTCCCCAAAGCTCCAAAGCAATGCAGGAATATTTTGACATGAAATCACTAGATTGTGAGAGAGGTAACCTTATCAGTCTCCCTCAGTGTGAATGGACTTACTGGGTGGTAACTCTAGGGAGACAGAATGTGGTTGAAATAGGTGGAAAAATGGGGTATGCCCTGGAAGGGTGCATCTTCCATGTGGCCCATTTCTCTTTCTCTGCTTCCTGGCTGCCATGAGCTGAGAAGCTTTCTTCCACTGTTCCTTCAGCCATATACTACACCATATATATTACTCTTGGGCCCAGAGTAATATAACCAATCGCTCATGGACTGAACCTCTAAAATCATAAGCCCAGAATAAACATTTCTACTTCCAACTTGTTGTCATCAGGTATTTTGGTCATAGTGACGAAAATCTGACCAACATAGGTATGTACAGACGCCCACTAAAGAATAAAGAGGAAGCATTTAGCTCAAACTGAGTATGCAGCACAGAAAGCTTCCTGAGGATGCAATTCCTATATTCAACTTAAATGATGAAAACTAGCCAAAGAAAGAGGATGTAAGGGTTTTGTAGATGGGTTTACAGACACAGAATCCTGGAGAGAGATGCAAAAGGTCTTTTACTCATTTAAACCAAAGGAGCAAGTTCAAGGTAGAAAGTGACAGAAGACCATGTTGGAGAACAAAATGAAAGATGATGACACTGGGACTTTTCACCTTGTAGAGACTAAGGGCTAGGCCAGATGCTGGGAAGAGAAAGGAGTCAGAATGAAGGGCTAAGGAGGCATAATGAGCTCCATCTTTAGGTTCAAGTTGGAAGAAAATTCCAGAGGCAGTCCATGAGCCTTCCAGAGAAGCCAGAAATCACTGAGAGATCAAAGACAGATAGAACCCTGGAATATGTGCCACTACTCCTCAGGAATGGTCCATATGGATCATTTAACAACAACAACAAATTATCCTACATGTTCTTCCACAGCAATGAGCAGTAAAATTATCAAGCGTGAAAAGGTCCCATAGATCTGCTCAGGACGGAAGTAAGGACAGCAAAAGGAAAAGAGCTAGAAAGATAGTCCCCTTGTGGAGTCAATTTGGCAAAAAAAGAAAAAAAAAGAATTCCCAAGGGATGAAGTGAGTAATGACTGCTCTCAAATGATAGAAAAGAAGGCTGGTGCTCAGAAACCTGGGGAAAGAAGAGACCTGTGAAAACTCAAGAAGAGACCTAGCATCTTTAGAAAAAAGTAGGCAGGAGGGCTTAACACCAAGGACGAGGAGAGGGAAGTGGAGGGGGGTGTATGTCCGAATGTTGGGGTTTAGAGGGATAAGGGAGAGCTAACATTCAAAAAGCATCAACTTTTTTCTATGTAATAATTAAGTAAAGACCAGAGGCTAGTTTGAGTGAAGGAGGGAATCTCAAAAGCAGCCTTGAACCAAGACTGTTATAACAAGAGGTGCCCCATCAATTCCTTGAATTCCTGTTTGTTAAAACTGGTTGTAGAGCTGGGTGTGGTAATGCATACCTGTAATTCCAGCAGCTCAGGAAGCTGAGGCAGGAGGATCTCGAGTTTAATGGCAGCCTCAGCAAAAGCGAGACACTAAGCAACTCAGTGAGACCCTGTGTCTAAATAAAATACAAAATAGAAGAGACTCCAAACCCTGCATTTATCACCAAGGCTTGTCACTGGTGATTTAAGAAAGTGAAATGTGGAGGACTGTGTGAAGACCTGGTGCCCTCTGAGGTGAACCAGCGTAGAGAGAAGCAGAGCTTAATGGAGCAGGTTGAACTGAACAGCTTCTTCTACTTCAAAGACCCCCAGAGTAATTAAAGTTTGGCATGTGCAAAGACATTGTCATTGCTGTCCTGATTTCTGACAGAATTTACTTACATGGGTCTTTCCTCCATACTGAATTATGCTCGAAGGTGACTAAGTCTATCTTCTTCAGTCAAGCCCCAGCACAAGGTTGGACAAATGACAGGTCCTTCAACACCAGCAGCATGACTAAGGTAAAAGTGGTAGAGCAATGACCATCTACGGTACTCAAACTGCATTCATCCTGCAAGCCAAGGAAGAATGTTTCTGAGGGGCCACACAGAGACCTTTTCCCACAGAGTGCCTGATTGCTAACAGAATATTCAAATGCATTGGCACTTACAGGAGGAAGTTCAAGGGCCCAGTTCTTCAAGGTTGTTCTCATTACCTTTTTTAAAAAATACCTTTATTTATTTATTTTTTTGTGGTGCTGAGGATCGAACCCTGGGCCTTGCATGTTCTAGGCCAGTGCTCTACCACTAAGCCACAACCCCAACCTATTCTCATTATCTTTCATGCCTCCTCATAACCTGTTCCTACTTTTTCATATTTGTTTTTCAGCTAAATAGCATGTACCATCCAATCAATTATTTAAGGCCAAAACTGGAAGTCAATGATCTTTTGTTTCATTATGTGCCATACTCAACAAATCATCCAGGACCCATGACTGCTTGCCCTACAGCCTACCCTTATCCTAGGTTCTGTTCTTTGCTGCCTCAGTTCAAGCCCTCACCTCCAGCATACTTGATGGTGCTCCTCCAGTGGCCTTATCACTCACTCATCAGAAAAACTCTTTCCATGCAAAGTTGCTCCTGCTGTCCCTTGTCTATAAACACATCCTGGAACCCTCCCATTGACTGGGTTTTAAATATGCAAATGGAATGGCTGAAATAATCCAAAAATCCATCCATATTAGATTTACATTCATAAGATATTTACTCTACTTAGTGGAGGAACTGGATTTTGAGATAGTCTTTCTAAATTTCTAAACACTATTTCAAAATTGGACATTCTTCAGAAAATAAAAGGAAAAAAAAAGATTGAAGAAAAACCACAATAAGATACCAACACAGATCTATTAGGGTGGCTCTTTATAAAAAAAAAAAACAAAAAAAAAAAAACAAAAAAAAAAAAACAGAAAATTATAATAGTTGGTAAAGATGTGGAAAAACTGGAACCCTTAGGCACTGTCAGTGAAAATGTAAAATGGTGCAGCTGCTATAGAAAATAGTATGATAGTTTCCTGAAAAATTAAAAAGAGAAATATCATATGATCCAACAATTCCACTTTTGAGCATAAGTTCAAAAGAACTGAAAACAAAGACTCAAGTAGATATTTATACATGCATGTTCACATCAGTATTACAATAGCCCAAAGCAGGATATGACCTGTGTCCATCAAAAGATGAAGGGATAAACAAAATGTGCATACATATAATAGAATATTATTTGGCCATAAAAGAGAAGGAAATTGTGACATGTCGATGTGGATCGGACAAATACCACATAGTTCCACTCTTCTGAAGTACCTAACATTGTCAAAGTCATGAAGACAAAAGGTAGAAAAATGGCTATCAGCAGCTGCATTAGGAGGGAATGAAAGTTTTAATTTAACTGGCACAGAGTTCCATTTGCAAGATAAGAACTGTCCTAGTCACTGGTTGCACAGTAATGTCAATGTACATAACACTGCAGTACTATACACTTAAAAATGGTTACAAGGGTAAACTTGATATTGAATGCATTCTACCACAACTAAAAATAACGTGAAGAAATTAGTTACCAAATGCACCTGAGTAGACAGAAAATAATTCTGTTGTGTTTTGGACGATGTATTTTAATCATTATCACAGATTCTGAGCATGCTTTAAAAATAATCTAACCAGAACTTATAAAAATAGTTCACATACACAATATCATGTACATGCCCGAGGAGCCTTAGCTGCACTTTCACTTCTACTTCTAATTCACACTGCCCAAATGCAAAGGCACATTTTCCCTAAAGTAGCTCTGTTCACTTATCAAAGCAAACTACAAATATCAGTGCTTAGCCTTCAGAGTTTCCCTCAGCTAATGCATCACCCCATGGATTCTTTTTAACTTCTCCTAACCTCAACAAGTCTTTCCCAGCATTCATCTGAGATATTCATGCAATTTTCCTCACCCAGAATATCTTCTCTCCAGTCTTCCTCTCCTGTATGGGTCCAGCATAGGACTCACTTCACTTGTGAATCTTGGAGGCAATTCTCCAGAGGAACTGAGGAAACTGATTTTGGGTCCACAAGGGGTGGGTATCCAGGGTTAAGTGTCTTCTTTTTGTTTTCCAAGAAAGACATTATTATAGACTTGGAACATCTTTATGTCCTCAACCATGGAGAAAAAGGCACCAGACCACAGGATTTAGAGCCCCTTTTACTTAAGGCTCTCTATAACTCTGCCAACCCCCTCCACATGGTGCACCCTACTCTTGACAAGGTTTTCCAGTAATTTACCACAGGCTAGGCATTGCTATACCATTGAGAATGAGCTGAACGAGACTGAAATTAGAGAAGATGTTGTAATAGAAAACATTACCTGGCTTCCACAAACATTGAGGACAAAAGGTTCTTGGGACTTAGGCTTATCACACAGATTCCATGATGGAATTATGTAGGTGATGTTGATATCAATAAGGATTCCTACTGGAAACCAAATACTGTTGAGAGCCACAGCTGAAGGGGCCCCAGCAAACTTCCAGCTGCCGGCTGATGATTGGCTCACAGCGGCCCCAGCAACATCTAGCTGATTGGCTCCTCTGCGGTGATGCTCATTGGGCTGTTTCCCTGCCCTTTCAGACCACGGAGCTGCTCACTGGGGGACTTTTTTGGCTCCGCCCACGTGATCCAGCCAATGGGCCTCAAGAGCAGGAGGATTGTGGGAGGTGGAGAGAAGCTTGTGTGGGAGAGAGAGGCTTGGGGAAAGCCGGTGGTGGCAGATGAGGCTCTGAGGGTTTTTCCTGAGAGGCTGTTTTGTTTGGCGTGTGTGGTTCTAAAAATAAAGTTAGTTTCTTTTGACAAGTGGCTCCTGATTGTGCCCAGCCAGACTGCGGCATTTGGTGGCTCGCACGGGGAGCGACTGAGGGTAAGTGAAACTGCTCGCCCCTGAGGGCAGGGCGAGAGGATGGGTAGCCATTTTAAGATTCCTCTTTTATTTTGCTTCACTTTTGTTTTAAGTTGCCTGTCCCTGGAGATGAGTGAGACAGAAGAAAAACCGCTCACATCTGAGGAAAAACTATTTACGTCTGAGGAACAGATAGGGAGAAAGGACAGATGCACATGTCAGGAGGATAGAAAGGCCATAATGACTTTTTGTTGTTCCCTTTTTATTTCATTCTGTCTCGGTTTTGTTTGGCGTCATCTTGTTTGGTTGTATTATAGTAGAAATACGGGATCAGAAATTAGCAAAAAACAAACTGAAAGAGTGTTAAGTAAATTGTTAGAGGAAGGAGGCATCTCAGTAAAATCAAGAGCAGTCAGGGCATACGTTGATACAATACAAAAATGTAGCCCATGGCTTTTTAAGGAGGAGTTGTTAAATATATCACAATGGAACCATCATGGTGAAGATTTAAAAAGAATAGAAAAGAAAAGCCCAGGGACTCTGCCAGTTGGCACATTGCCATTGTGGACGTTCATATCTTGTTTGCTTAGTCCAAAGCCTTCAGTTCAGACAATGGTAGAGGAAGAAGAAGACATATTGATTCAAGTAAAAGAGAAGGTCTCTCAAGTTAGTCAGACAGAGGGAAAGATTCAAGTAAAAGAGAAGGCCTCTCAAGCTAGTCAGACAGAGAAAGAAAGTGTAAAACAGAAAAAGCCATCAGGGGGAAAGTTACAACAGGAGACTGCTACTAACACCTTTCTATCACCAGAGGGTATAAGTGTCCAACCAACAGCACCACCTCTACAGGAGACTGCTACTAACACCTTTCTATCACCAGAGGACGTAAGTGTCCAACTAACAAGGCCACCTCCATATGCTGGGAGGTCCCCAACCCCCGCAGTTGATAGTTGGGATCCTGAGACAAGATCTCAAATATTAACATGCCCTGTATTTGAGGCAGGAGGGCAGCGATTTTACCAAGTTTTAAATTTCAAAACAGTGAAGCAGCTAAAAGAGGCTGTAACAACCTATGGTCCTCAAGCACCCTTCACTGTAAGCATGGTCGAATCCATTAACAACTTGAACATGACGCCAGCAGATTGGGCTAATATGTGTAAAGCTGTGCTAAATGGAGGACAATACCTGTTATGGAAGGTTGCCAATGAGGAATTTTGCAAGGAGACGGCTAGGCGAAATGCAGCAGCTGGTTATCCTCAGAGAAATCTAGATATGTTGTTAGGAAAGGGACCTTATGAGGATCAGCAGCAACAAATTGCATATGATCCTGGTGTATATGCACAAATTGCTGTAGATGCAATTAAGGCATGGAAGACTTTACAAGGACATGGAGGTTTACAAGGTCAATTATCTAAGGTAATACAAGGAGCTAATGAACCTTATGCTGAATTTGTAGATAGGCTTATTCAAACAGCTACCAGAGTTTTTGGGAATACAGAACAAGCAATGCCATTACTAAAACACCTGGCTTATGAGCAAGCAAATCGTTGGTGCAGAGATATCATTAGACCATGGAAACATGAAGATTTAAACACATATATTAAATTATGTAGAGACATTAATGAACAAGAGCAAGTCGTGGCAGCTGCAGTAAAACAGGCTTTAGATGACATTAATGAACAAGGGCAAATTGTGGCAGCTGCAGTAAAACAGGCTTTAGATGCCAGGCCAAGAACATGCTACAATTGTGAACAAACAGGACATTTTAAAAGGAATTGCCCCATTGGAGGAGGGTTTAACAAAACTAGGTATCAAAGGAGTAGAATACCAGGTATTTGCCCACGATGCCGTAGAGGGAGACATTGGGCTAATGAATGCCGTTCTCAAACCACCATAGAGGGTACTCCATTATCAAAAAACAAACAAGGACCAGGTGTTTATCCACGATATCGTGGAGAAAGGCATTGGGCTCCATTGCCAAAAAATGGACAGGGGGGCCCAATGCTCCGGGGCCCAAAACCACAAATATACGGAGCACTGGAGGAACCCAGCAACCCCATCAGGGTAGTGCCCAGGACACATTGTCCATCAGATCCCTCATCAGACAAACCAGAGGGAGCGCAGGGTTGGACATCTGCGCCTCCGCCAGAGCAGTACTAACTCCAGAGATGGGAGTTCAAATCATTCCCACAGGGGTGAAAGGACCTCTTCCCAAAGGAACAGTAGGCTTATTATTGGGACGCAGCTCTTCTACTCTAAAAGGACTTATGATAAGTCCTGGGGTAATTGATCCCGATTATGAAGGTGAAATAAAAATTATAGCCAGTTTTCCAAAGGGTATATCAGTAATTTCACCAGGAGATAGAATAGCACAGTTACTAATAATACCCAGGCTACATGATAAATTTTCCAGTCGTACTGTAGAAAGAAGTTCCAAGGGATTAGGCTCCACAGGTGTAGATTGGGTTATGCTTTCTTTAAATTTAGATTCTCGACCCATGCTAAAACTAAATATTCAAGGACATGAATTTAATGGGCTACTGGATACAGGTGCAGACCTTAGCATCATCTCTCGTCAAGAATGGCCAAAACATTGGCCATTACAACAAGCCACTCAAACGCTTCGAGGCCTAGGAGTGGCGACTAATCCCCATAGAAGTGCAATGGTATTAGATTGGAAGGATCCTGAAGGATGTGAAGGAACTATACAGCCATATGTATTGGATCATCTTCCCGTAAATTTATGGGGACGAGATGTCCTAGATCAATTAGGTTTGACATTAACAAATAACATCAACCAAAATGCACCCACTATTATGACTAGACAAAGTTTTAGGAAAAGAAAAAGATTAGAAAAACAAGAACAAGGTATAGCAGCACCAATACAAATAGATCAAGGAACAGAAAGACATGGGTTGGATTTTCAGAAAGGGCCACTGAGACAATAAAAATTACTTGGAAATCAGAAAGACCAGTATGGGTTCCTCAGTGGCCCCTGACTAAAGAAAAGATACAAGCAGCCCATGACCTGGTCAAACAACAATTAGCGGAAGGACATATACAACCTTCTGTATCTCCCCATAATATTCCCATTTTTGTCATCAAAAAGAAATCTGGTAAATGGAGATTATTGCAAGATTTAAGAGCCATTAATAATGAGATGGTTATTACGGGACCTGCTCAATCGGGGATTCCTCAATTGTCTGCTTTGCCAAAAACCTGGTATGTTTTAGTTATAGATATTAAAGATTGTTTTTTTTCAATTCCAATTCATCCTGAGGATAGTCCACGTTTTGCATTTACTATCCCTGCACTGAATCATGAAGGTCCTGATCAGAGATATGAATGGAAAGTACTCCCTCAAGGGATGGCGAACAGCCCAACTATGTGTCAAATTTATGTTAACAAAGTAATCCAGCCACTTAGAAATCAAAATCCTGAACTACAAATATTTCACTATATGGATGATGTATTATTAGCACACAAAGATAAAAACACATTGCTAGAATGTTATGCCACACTTACAAACTTATTAAAAAATTATAATCTAGAGATAGCAATAGATAAAGTACAATTAAATTTTCCAATTAATTATTTAGGAGTTCTATTATCCTCAACCATGGTCCGTCCACCAAAAATTCAAATACGAGTAGATCAACTCAAATCACTTAATGACTTTCAAAAGTTATTAGGAGACATAAATTGGATAAGGCCTTATTTAGGTATACAAACAGGAGAGTTGGGACCTTTATTTGATATCCTAAAAGGTCCATCAGATCCAAATTCACCCCGAATGTTAACGCCTGAAGCAAGAAAGGCATTAAAAATCATTGAAACATATATGGAAAATATGCATTTGGATAGAATTGATATAAGTTTGCCTTTATTATTTATTGTACTACCAACAAAAAATATTCCTACAGGAGTGTTTTGGCAAGAAGGTCCATTATTATGGATACATTTATCTTATTCTCCTAACACTATTCTTACTAGGTATCCTGAGGCTGTAGGACAATTAATACTCAAAGGAATAAAAGCAGCAAAGGGAGTGTTTGGAATTTCTCCCAATAAAATTATTACTCCATATACTATGGATCAAATTGATGAGTTAGCTAATGAGTTAAATACTTGGGCAATAATCATGTGCAAATCTAATGTTTCATTTGATAACCACTTACCATCTAATCCTTTATTGTCTTTTTGGTCATTGCATCCTGTAATTTTTCCAAAAATGACAAGAAAAACACCTATCATGAATGCTCCAAATATATTCACTGATGGGTCAAATAATGGTACAGCAGCAGTAGTTACCCCTGATCAAACTTTTACATTTTTAGTACCCAAACAATCAGCTCAAAAGGTAGAGCTTAATGCAGTTTTACAAGCTTTTGTGATGTTTAAAGATTCTGTATTTAATTTATTTTCTGATAGTCAGTATGTAGTTAATGCTATAGTATCTCTTGAAGATGCTGGTAGGATTTCCCCTTCTTCTACTGTTTTCTCTTTGCTTTCCACTATACAAAGTCTAATCTGGGACAGAAAAGATCCATTCTTTATAGGACATATCAGGGCACATACAGGATTGCCTGGAGCCCTTAGTTTGGGCAATGATTTAGCAGATAAAACTACACATGACATACATATTTTCTCTACACTAGAAGAAGCTATAAATTTCCATAAAAAGTTCCATGTCAATGCTAATACTTTACAAAAGCGCTTTAAAATAACTAAGGAACAAGCTAGACAAATAATAAAACAATGTCAAAATTGTGTGACCTTTTTACCACAAGTTAATCTTGGAGTCAATCCTAGAGGATTGATACCTAACCATATTTGGCAGATGGACCTCACACACTTGCCAGAATTTGGAAAATTAAAATATTTGCATGTTACAGTTGATACTTCTTCTGGATTTTTGATGGGCTCCCTTCATGCCGGAGAAAAAACTAAAGATGTTATAGCTCATTGCTTACAAAATTTTGCCACTGTGGGTGTTCCAAAACAGTTAAAAACAGATAATGCCCCTGGTTATTCTTCTACCTCTTTTAAACAATTTTGCTCAACATTTGGCATTACTCATATAACAGGAATCCCATACAATCCACAGGGACAAGGCATAGTTGAAAGAGCTCATCAAACTATTAAAATGTACTTATTAAAGCAAAAAGAAGGAATTGGGAAGGGGTATATATTCCCCAAAGATAAACTTAAAATAACCCTTTTTACTCTAAACTTTTTAAATTTGGATTCATCAGGACTTAGTGCTGCAGAAAGGCATATGTGTCCAAAAAATGTGCATAAGCCCAAGGTACTTTGGAAGGATATTCTAACAGGACAATGGAAAGGTCCTGACCCAGTAATTGTCTGGAGTAGAGGGTCTGTTTGTGTGTTTCCACAGGGAGAACAGCAGCCGATTTGGATTCCAGAGAGATTAACCAAGGTCCTGACCCAGTGATTGTCTGGAGTCGGGGGTCTGTTTATGTGTTTCCACAGGGAGAACAGCAGCCGATTTGGATTCCAGAAAGATTAACTAAAGCGATTTCTACAGACCAAAAAGAAGATGATTTGGCTTAAATCCATAACAACTGATATCCAAAACTCCAGTTTGGCTATTCTTACATCTGCAACAGAACCAGGATGCTTTTTTCAATATCTATTTTATTATTGCCCTTTGCCATATCATGAAGTTCTATTTTGTTTTTTGAGCTCATACAGACCTAGGTTAATGTTTTGCTGATCAGTTCTATTTTTTGACTATAGAGTTTTTAAACATTGCAATGGAGATTTCACCTGTAAAAAGTTATAAGGCCTTTACTATAATGTTATGTGTTGTATGTATTATATTATGTGTGCACACTTGTGTTTTGTGTTATATGTTTGAATGTATGTATGTCCATATATCATATATGATGAGGGCTCATGATAAAATGGATCCAAATATTTTTTTTTCACGTGATTTATATGGTTTAATTTAAATTGGGTAAACAACTGTTGAGGATTGTTTTAATACGTAAACAAAAAAGAAGGTTAACAGATCTGTTTGTTTACTTTCACCTTTCCTTTTCATTATATTTAATAATTCTCTTAAAGATAATGTAAATTGTTAAGAAAATTGTTTTCTTTTAGTGCCTTCTGTAATGTTACATAATTTTTTCTTTAGCCATTATTGCCAGAATTCCTATCTTCATCCCAGTGCTGGTGAAGTCAAAGATAAAACCAATCTACAGCTTCTACAATAGCCATCACTGAACTGCTTGCAGAACTTGCCTGGACACATTGTGAGCTCACCTGTATGCATTGTGAACTATCTGTTGGTGCAGCGACTTGTGGTAGTGTTGGGGTATTTTTGCTGATGATGTCATTGGTGGTACAATTTTTCCAAAAGGAGCCATCAATTGGCTTGATGTATCTTCCTCCCTTCTGCTTGTCATGATCGTCCAGCTAAAATTTGGGGGCCAACAGAGGTGAGGCAAAGAACCTCACCCCCCCGCTGGTACAAAGACCTCTCCACAGGTGTGGCTATATACTGGACCGGTAGTCAGTGATGGGTAAGATCTAATTGCAATGGTACCAAAGGACCATATGTACTATTGGACAACCTAAGGCAGGCACGGTCCCTAAGCCACATGCTTGTTGTTTAAACAGAGAGGGGGAGATGTTGAGAGCCACAGCCGAAGGGGCCCCAGCAAACTTCCAGCTGCGAGCAAACTTCCAGCTGCCGGCTGATGATTGGCTCACAGCGGCCCCAGCAACATCTAGCTGATTGGCTCCTCTGCGGTGATGCTCATTGGGCTGTTTCCCTGCCCTTTCAGACCACGGAGCTGCTCATTGGGGGACTTTTTTGGCTCCGCCCACATGACCCAGCCAATCGGCCTCAAGAGCAGGAGGATTGTGGGAGGTGGAGAGAAGCTTGTGTGGGAGAGAGAGGCTTGTGGAAAGCCGGTGGTGGCAGTTGAGGCTCTGAGGGTTTTTCCTGAGAGGCTGTTTTGTTTGGCGTGTGTGGTTCTAACAATAAAGTTAGTTTCTTTTGACAAGTGGCTCCTGATTGTGCCCAGCCAGACTGCAGCAAGATAGCCTCTGGCTTTCTACGAAACCCACTTCATCGTGGCATGGCTACCCAAAGTGAACATGGAACTGGGAGGAGAACCCTTTCCTAGGCACTTCCACTTGGATCATTCCCTTCCCACCAGACTTCCAAGAGAACAGGCCTCTAACTCCACTGTTTGGCCTTGAATCA
The DNA here is from genome assembly GCF_021218885.2 of Marmota monax. NCBI lineage: Eukaryota > Metazoa > Chordata > Mammalia > Rodentia > Sciuridae > Marmota > Marmota monax. The sequence goes on from NW_026692254.1 coordinate 2,384,446, forward strand.
CATGCTATCTTGCTTTTATTTTGAATGGCTTCACATGCATATGTCCATCTTCCCAGGCACAGGGAATACTTTAAACTGTCAGCATACAATAGACCCTCAATAAACACATGCTGATTTCTTGAAGCATCTAAGTTCTACATTCCCATCTTGAGAAAGGAGCCCACTCTTGTTTCCAAGCAGCTTATTAGCTGAATTTAAACAACTATTTAGCTAGGACCCAAATGCTATCCATATTTCTTTCAATGTTCTTCTAGTTTATTGCATGGTGCTTAAGTTTAGGCTGAGGATATTTACGCCAGTAACATCAGAAAAAGGCATAAACAGCATGACTATCACTTTAATTCTGCTTTGTTTTGCAGAGTTGCTGGAGCTGACAACTTCACAACAAGGTGTCTGCTTCCCATAAATCAGAGTAGGCAATTTTTCTCCAATTATATTTTAATTCATGGATAATCATTCTCCATAGCAGGTGGCAAGTAGAAGGGGGCTGGAAGCCAGGGAGAAAGAAGGTATGATAAAGTATTAAATAATTTTTATTTGAATTTGTACCAGCAAGTATTGTAGGAATAGCAGAGACAAAATGCATCTGGTAACAGAACCCAGGTGAACAGAATGCATTAAGTGAATATTGGATGCATCCAGAATCATCTCCTCAGCCAAATGTAGTTCAGTCTAAAACAGATCGTTTCTCACTTAGATTCTCTGATTGCCTAATTCTTCATTTCGTCATAAAGCCCTCCTTCCACCTTTTGCTTGGGGATTCTGAACATGAACTTAAGATTGTTCTAAGAACTGCACTGTCATCTAGGACTTGATCTACACCACAAAAAAAAAAAAAAAAAAAAAATGCTTTCCTTTATCTAATGTGTCTTGTTCCAGTATTTGGAACACCCATGTACAGAGAAATTAATTAAACAAACCTTAAAAGGACCCATATGTCTTACTAAAATTGTACTCCTAATCTGTTTGCCAAATTTTTATTAACCACATTATGTGACAGACACTTTAAAGTACAGAAATGAGTAAGACACAAGATCTCGCACTCTAAAAGCTTCCTACTAATAGGAAAATCACTTACACAAGCAGAATTCTTATCCAATTGCCAGCTCCAGCCCATCCTCCCTGCCTGCTCCATCTCAGGACAGCATGTACCACCTGCCCTGGTGGTTTATACCTATACCTGGATATCACCTTTGATTCTATGATCTCATGTTGCTCCATCCTGATGGCTAAACTCTGATCCAAGCCACCATTATCTTTCATTTGGCTTAAGGAAACAGCTTTCCAAATGATCTCCCACTTGTATACTACATTCTCTAAGAGATATACACTCTAATTTTTATAGTAAATACACCTTTAGGCTACTCCCTTGATTAAATCTCTCCAGTGCCAGTGCCCTTAGAAAACTGACTCCTTCCAATAGCCTAATGGCCCTTCATTAGCTGGCACTTGACTACCCCCAACCTCACCTTGTACCTCTCTTCTTGCTTACTAAATCCCACTTACTCAGACCCTCTTTCCCCTTCTTACTTCAAAGTCACTGTACTTGCCTTCTTCTCTGCCTGGAACATTCTCCATTTCCTTCTTTCTTTCATAATTATCATCTCACTTTACTCAGGTCTTAGATCAAATGTCCTGGAAGGAGTGAGAACCTTTGAGCACATGGCTTAGCTCTGTGAGAAATGTCCATTCCTCAGGAAGCCTTCCCTGACCACTCCACAAACACTGCCCCAGGACATTTCATTTCATTTTACTTTCAGTATTTTTTTTTCAATTACCTGTTAATTGTTTCTGTTCTCTGACTAGCATGGAAACTGGTCTTGCCAGTACCACTGTCTTAGAATCACACTTGGTTCCCAGGAGGCACTCTGAAAAGGGTTTGCTGACATATGAATGGACATTACAAAGAAGAATGAAATGAGGACAACAGAAACACAGCAAGGTAGCATAATAAGGGGCATTTATTTTGGCTGGGAGGAGAAAAGTTGGGAAAAACTTCCAGAGGAGAAATCATTTGTATGGTGCCTTGGAGGATGAGTAGGTAGCCAAAAAAAAAAAAAAAAAAAAGCATCTCAGGCTCTGAAACTTACAAAGGAAAAGCTCCAAAGGATTTGAGGGCATGTCTGAGCAATAAAAACCAATTCTAACGTGGCCCAGAACATATGGAGGGAGGTACTGAGAGAGTTACACAGATGATGAACCACTCAATGGCAAGGTGTCAAAACTTTATTATTCAGACAATGAAAAGACCTGAGGATGAAACTGGTATACTCCAAAATGCCTTTTATAAATACTAAGAAAAACTGCTTGAATTTAAAAACAAATAACAAAAAATGGCATTACTTTTAAGAAGACTATATATTCTCCTGCATTATGGGGAGGGAAAAGGACTTCAATCCCATGTGTAAATGAAAAAGAAGGAGGAGCTCAAGACACAGTGAGCCTGTGTCTCAGATGAAAGGCTGAGTACAGAATACTTTTTGGTTTTCAAGGCATAAATAGCCACATTACATTTCCAGATGGTTTCAAGTTAAAAGGTGTCACTGCTGCTTAGGATAAGAAAGGTGGGATGTGGACTTCAGGATTAACTGGATCTTGGGCTCAGCAATCACACTTCATATCACAGAACAATCTGATTAGAAAAACAGTATTTAAGAGAAGGGAAGCATACTATTTAAACTGAAAATAACCTAAAGACCTGCATACTTTATTACATAACATACACAAATGAATGATTCAATCCTAGTCACTGTTTTATCAACAGGAAGTTGCTAAAACCATTGTAAGGGAATTAAGAACCTATGACAAAATATGATTTCTGTGCCCTACCCCCTTTATTTTGGTGATGCTAGGTCTCGAACCCAAGACCTTGTGCATGCTTGGCAAGATCTCTACCACTGAACTCCATCCCCAGTTCATAAAATATACTTTGTGAAGTATTGACTATTCAGTTGGGCTGAGAGTTCTCACATCTCAGGGGTCTCATTAATAGGATTTATCTCAGAAAAGAATTGTTTAATGAGCCCAACTTTCCTCATAAAACACGGCACAAGATAGAGAGGATGAATGATAAAGACAAAGGCAGATACAAGGGAGTGAACTGCTTGTGCTTCTACAAGTCTACAGACACACTGTTGGACCAGTTGGCTTTTTTCTTTATTTCTCCTTTAGCAAGGCTTAGGATCTGGGCATCAGCCCACTAGCCTATAAAAGGAGAAACCCAGAACTATGATCAAAGGTCTCTCCTGTGATGCTGACAAAATTCCTTGTAGGTATCTGCTTTCCACAAACCAGCGTGCTGACCCAATCTGAAGGAATGAGGACCTTTGAGCATATGGCTTAGCTCTGTGAGAAATGCTGAGTCAGAGGGTAAGAGGCCATGGAATTGGGCCCCAACCACAGTAAGGGGTAATGTGTTGCTGGAGTTAGAGACACCTGGATGCATACACTATAGCTCTAAATGAAAGTATGAGTGAACAAATGTATGCAAATTTCCCCAAATGTCACAGGAAAATAGCTGGCAAAAGAGAATGGATACAAGGTGCTTAATACAGTGGCTGGATGTAGTAAACACTAAACAATCAACAGTTCTAAAAGATGTTGTTCTTGTCAGTTGTATATACTTATTAATTCTATTATTTTATGTGAAGTTCTCTGGGGAAGAAAGATAAAATCATGCAGCCTCACAAAACTGGAAGGACCCTAAAAATCCCTTCATCCAGTTTCCTGTTTTCAGATATTTTTGTCATCACTGACTGTCACTTTCCTGATAAAGTCACCAGGAACTTGGGCAAATAGGCTGACCACTCAATTCACCATTAACCCCCTTTAAAATAGTCTTGTTTGTGTTCTCCATGATCCCCTAGTGTTTGAAAGTATTTCCTGGGCGCTATATTAGATGCCCTAAGAGTTAAGGCTGCCTCTGTTATTACAAATAACTTACAAAACAAGATGAAAGTGTATAAGCCAAAGGGATCATGTGCTGAGTAATCAAAGTGCCAACTCTAAAATATTAGACAGTTATGAAAATGATAATAAAGCTCATAACAACCCTTGCTAATGCATATTGTGTTGTTAAGCAAAAAATCAGAAAACACAATTCTATTTATGTTGTAATTATAGCTAAGTAAAAGTATGTGTGTATATGTATGTGTGTGTGTGTGTGTGTGTGTGTATAGGCTAGGAAGCAACTTGAAAAATGACTACAGCTAATGTACTAAGGAGGTGCTGTTGCAGAAGTTTTAAGTTCCAACTCGTGACTATAATGGAGCTGGCAAGGTGAATACCACAGCAGAGACAATCACAGGGAAGGAGGCTGTCCACTTACCCAGGGTTATACAGCATGACTGCGGACAGGTTCTCACAGGACTTTGAGAGGTCGGTCATGGACAAGCTGAAGGAGGACAGAAGGCCACTCTAAGAGCAGACACAGGGCAGAGTGGTTAACTTAGCAAGGAAGAGAAGGCCAGTGCTGCGGACTCACTGCTTCCAACTTGTAAGAGATAATGAGATGCACATGCTCCTGTTAGCATGCACAACAACTGGTCTATCTGAGGACAGCAGATCTGGAACCTTCAGGCCCTAGTTTAACCTCAAACCAAATCCTGAGTGAGAAGTACACAGGAGCCTGACATTCCAGTATAGGGGACATTCACCAGGAATTGCACAACCCAGATGGTCTCCTTTGAAGATTTTTAAAGTTAAAGTGGAGGAAAGAGGTCACAACCTCTTTGCCATCCTTCTCCCAGGCAGGCAGCATCACCCATTATTAGTGGCACTCACAATTACAGAATGATAAAGACCAGGGAGGCAGAGGTAAGGAAAAACCAAAAAGGTGAGAGTTAGACCTATTTTGCTTCCATGGAAAGCCACTGGCAAACAGGCTTTCTTTCCTCTGTTTCTCTAAGTTTATACCAAAAGAACCCTCAAGAGTGACTCTAGACTGGAACAGAAAAGAGGATTCAGGAGTGGGGCTATGGCTTAGTGGTACAGCACTTCCCTAGCATGTATGAGGCACTGGGTTTGATTCTCAGCACCGCATATAAATAAAATAAGTAAATAAATAAAGATCCATCAATAACTAAAAAGAAATTGAAAAAAAAAAAGAAAGAAAGAAAAGAGGTTTCAGTGGCCAGACCAGCAGCCTGGGGAAGGCTAGGGTCTATAGCTCTGTCCTCCATTCCCATCTTTGGTGAGTGCAACCCCAGGCAGTCCTTCTAGAAGAAGGCTGAGATGAGAGGCTATGTAACTTGATGGTTGAGGCAAAGGCCTCAGACTAGTTTCCTCATGTGGTGGTCTCAGAGCAAGTTAGAGAAAGTAAATCTCAGTCCAGTTTTTCCGCTCAGTTCTCTGGAACATGGGCACAATAACATCTGCTGTGCAGATAAAGTAATAGAATATACCCAGGATGTAAGCATAGTTCCTGGCTTAGAAATGTTGGCTGGGGTCTTTACTGTCTTCATCAGTCTAAGGACCAGCCATGACATCCCTAGCAGATTTCCTTCCCTCCCATCTCTTCTCTTCTTTCTTAGGTCCTCAGCTCACACCCCCCAACCCCATTCAGCAATTAAAGCACCCTCTGGATGGCCCTATCTAAGCAAGTCAAAGTCCCTCCCCATTGTCCTAAACTCCTTCCTGCTCTACTTCACACCTCAGTTAAAAACCTAATTTACTGTGGCTGATTTGGGATTTGATGAAAGGGATTCCAATATTGGGTTAATTTCTAAGACAGATGTGATAAGTGGAAGTCATTCTTCATTAATACAAAATGATACCCAGTTCCTTCGGGGGATGGGGGGGAGGCTGAAGAGAAAGAGCTGTAAAGAGCAGGTTCTCTTTGTCAGCCTGGATTCCACTTGCTTGGTCTCTTGCTCCAACACCCCATTATCTGCCTGGAAGCCAACAGTCTAGAGTCTATCCAGGGTATAGAACTTCCTCTCAAGAGGTTCTGTATTTCAGAAAATTAAACTGTTGGAACTACAGTGAACACCTACACTCCCATGCCAGGTCAGAGGCTCCCTCCTAGAGACTTTATACCCTCACCTTTCTCTTCTCCCGGAGCTTGGCAGCTTCCTTCGGATGGTTAAAGCGAAACATATTGGTCCTTCCCAAGAGTATCACAGCACCTGAAAACACACAAAAACACTGATGCATTTATAATAAGCAATGTGGTCAGCTGTAAGAAATGTAATTTTCAGTGTACTATAAAATAATCAGGGAAAGTATTAGTCACCAAAGTCCACTGACACAAGTAAGTTTATTTATGTGTGTGTGTGTGTGTGTGTGTTATTGGAGATTTAACCCAGGGGCACTCCACCACTGAGCTATATATACCCCTAACCCTTCTTTATTTTTAAGACAATGTGTTGCTAAATTATTGAGGCTGACCTCCAATTTGGATCCTTCCACCTCAACTTCCCAAGTCTCTGAGATTATAGGTGTGTGCCACCTTGCCAGGCGCACATGTTAATTTTAAACCAGGAAAAACTTTATTTTTACAGGTGGATATCTAAATACTTATAATAACCAAGGAAAAGTGACAAATGTAAGCATTACAACTATGATAAGATTTTAAATTTAATATATAGACAATTCCACTTTTGATAGTTTGAAAGCAGAACAAAAAACAGTTCTTAAAAGAGGTTTAACATCAAGCAAACATATGGTCACAAATTTAAAAAAAAATGTTTACTCATGATATGAGCAGAAATCTCAAAGAAAAGTGCTTTCAAAAGAAATCATAGGCAGAGTACAGGTAACTATTACTAACATCTCCCTCAGAATTTGGTTTGTATGGTCTATTTTCAAGGAATACACTATTTTCCATCAAAACCCCATTAAAATTTAGGTGGCCACATTAGACACTCAAGAAAAATTCCTTTTGACAACTAGAGTCCTCCTTATTTAGAAAACGACTGCTCAGCAAGCAAAAAAATTTAAGGAAAATGCACAAGGATAAAAAGTTATAGGTGAGCATGCAGGTGGATTTCAACTTGATTAAGCAAAAACCCTTTCTTTTCTTCTTTGTGGGGAGGAGGGGAGTACTAGGGATTAATATCAAGGGCACTCAACCACTGAGCCACATCCCCAGCCCTATTTTTGTATTTTATTTATAGACAGGGTATCACTGAGTTGCGTAGTGCCTCACTGTTGCTGAGGCTGGCTTTGAACTTTTGATCCTATTGCCTCAGCCTCCCAAGCTGCTGGGATTACAGGTATGTGTCACTGCGTGAGAGACAAGCAAAAACCCTTTCTAAAGTCAGGACTGTTCAATGTAGCAAAGGAGTCATGCAGGGTAGTGAGCTCCATGTCACTGGAGGTGTTTAAGAGAAGTGATCCTGCAGAAGACATTTACAATCCTATTTGGTCCCATCCATGCCTGCATGTCCATAACACCTCAGAACATACCCCATGTTCAAACTAGTCTTGCGGGGGGGACTTATTTGTGAAGACCAGATACACATAATGAAGAAAGTCAACCATGAAGGATGATGAGTATGAGTGTGTGGTTATGTGTGTAACATCAGAGTGACATGTGCAGACTAGAGTAGCTGGTAACAGACCTCTGTACCAAGAACCTAAGCTGAATCTCACTAGATAACCAGAGGCCAAGAGGAGGTGTTCCCTGTGAGGTAATAGCAGAGACAGGCTGAGCCTTAGACTGGAAGATGGCCTGCTATGCTGGGGACAGCAGAGAAAGCCAAGTCCACCCAAAGCACAGGTTGTTTAAAATGACAGCAAGAATCGACATTGGATAGAAGAAGCAGAACAGACTATGTACACCACAGGTGCCAAGACAAGAGTTTTCACCAGAAGTCAAGAACTGGTTGACAGCAATAAAACTCAGTCTATAGATAAGCTTTGTGTATCCTCTATAAGATTTCAAAGTCAAACTATTAATTGTCCAAGTTAAAAACTTGGGATTTCACATAAAACTATGTGTTTCTTTTAGCACTCCTAGGCAAATTAGAAGACACAGTGGATCTTGGCTGTCACTGCACAGAAAACTCTGTGGGCTGCTGGTGGCTGTCTCCTTTGGACAAAACACATAACCAGACTCTTGCTTGGGTCGTGTCTTTATCGGGACCCTGCAGGTGATATCATACCCCCAGATATATATTCTGGAGCTTCAGCCAGTGTTGTCTCTCTACCTATTTAATGTACTGTCATACTCTGTATGTCTCAAAGAAGTTTCAAACCAGTATAGTTAAAACCCAACTGGTTCAGACCATAATCACCTAAACTAACTGAAAGACTGGTTGTAGTTGTGGTCATTATTTAACAGAAATGGAGTCAGTATGAAAAGGAGAAGGTAGTTTTAGGAGATCCAGAAGGGCAGCAGTGGGTAGCATCCGTTCTACAATATATTTACCTCCTCATGTAAAATCACATTTGTATGTTTTCTAATAATGGAAAGGGATCATTAATATTATTAAGAAAGGTGTTTCCCATGCCTTTCACAACTAAGACTAGGTGCTATGGGCGGCAAATAAGTCAAAAGTGAAGCAATGATGTCTTAGGTATATGTATCTTTAATGTTCTTCAGATACATTAAAGATTAATAATGCAATCATATTCCAGGTGTTAATTACATCTAATCCAATTCCTTTTTTTTCCCTGTTAATCAAATGCCCAGCCATGCAAGTTGAAAATTGCTAAAATATGTTAATGGAAAAATAAAATAGCATTTCAGAGGCATATTTCAAATCGCTTTAAATCATTGAAAATAACCTTGCCACCCATGTTATTTGCATGAAATACACATAAAAAACCCTTTAAGGAGTTATAAAAGAAAGCAAAACTATCCATGACAATTCATTATTTCCATCAAAATAATGTGTGTCAATTGTATGGCATGTTAAAAGGGGCTCCATTATGAATGGCTTCCTTCTCTTTCCTCCACTGTACATTTTTACTCAACAAACACTGAATTTTAAAATGTGCTTCATTTTTACATGATGCTGGTTCATTTAATCAGTAAATACCTGATGAATGCTTATTGTATGCTAGTCATGGTGCTAAATATTACAGATACAGAGGTAAACAAATCAGAAAATGCCTTGCCCTTGTGGAGCTTAAGTAGAAAATAGGAGAGAGGGATAAATAATCAGATAATTGCATAAATGAATGCAAAACAGCAGCTGAAGAAAAGAAAATATGCTCAGGGAACCAGCAGCAAAAGAGGAGGGGATTTACTTTAAGGGAGGCTGGGGAAGGATTCCCTGAAGGAAGCAGTGCTCTGAGGATGAGTTGGGGAGAGGGGCATGTGCAAAGGTCCTATGACAGTAAAAAGCAATGATAATGATGAGTGATTAGAAGATAGTCAGATGGCTGTGGCAGAGGGAATAAGGGACATCATTGTGTAAGATAAGGCTTGAGAGAGAAAAATGGAGACAGTGGAGCACCTCAAACCTTTCAGGATATATAAAGTCTCTTTTGCTCTATGTAGTTGCAATAGAAAGACACTGTAATGGCACATGATTATGTTCGAGTTTTGGAAAGATCGTTCTTGCAATTGACTGAAGAATGACCAAAGTGCATGAGAGTAATGTGAACTGAAAAGCTAGGTGACTCTCAGGTTAAAGTGGATGGTACCTCAGGACTGGGTGACAGCAAAGAAGACAAGTAAACAAATCTGAAAGTTATTTAGGAGACAAAATCAACATGATTCAATGATGGGTTAGATACAGAGAGGAGAAGGGAGGTGAGGAAGCCGGATCCTGGGTTTTGGACCACATTGCTGGCTGGATGGGGCACCATCTACTGAGACCAGGAATACTGAAAAAGGACCAAGACTTGATTGGGAAAAGAGTCATGAGTTTGGCTTGAGACATAATGAATTTGAGCTGCCTTTAGCAAATGAAAATATGTATCTGAGGCCCTAAAAGAAAGGCCTATCCTATCTACCTACCTACCCACCTGTTAATTATTTACCGAACACCTGTACATGTATGTATGTGCACATTTTTATAAGCATATATACACATATACAAAGATATTAGATATATTAGTGTAAAAGCCTAGTGTGTGTGTGTGTGTGTGTGTGTGTGTGTGTGTGTATTTGAGAATTCTTTCTAAGAAACAAAGTCACAGATATGAGAATGTTATTCAAGGAGAAAAGAGGGAGGTAGAAGAAAAGAGGACCTAAGATCAGCACTTGAAGGATGTGGATTTAATGGCCAAGTAGAGAAGGATGAACGTGCAAAAGAAAAGGGAAGAGCCATCAGACAGAGAGAAGGAAACTCTCAGGAGCCAAAGGAAGAAGTGGCTATTGGTTCAGAGTGCTTCTGAGAGGTGGTGTGGTGGCCTTAGTTGGTAGTAGCAAGAAGCCAGAACAAAGGGACTGAGGGGTGAGAGGTAAGGGGTGCAGATCTACCAAGTGCACACAACTCACTGAGAAGTCATAGACAGAAAGATGGAGTTGGTAGTAGTCAGGATCCCCATGGGATTTTTGTTTTTTAAGAAAATTCCTGAGTATACTTAAAAAACAATAAGTGAACCGAAAGAAGCAGATGAATGAATGAATGAATGAATAAAAGGACAAATTAATGAGAATGACAATTTCTGCATGAGACCCAGAACATGTGTCTGGCCAAAGACAAGTCACTCCTTAACTTCTCTAGAATTCATCAATCTGAATAACTCCTAAGGTTCTTTCTAGGTCTTAAATTCTTTTTTAACTATGAACTGCTTCTTGCTCTGAGATTAATGTGATTAATCATAGCAGATGGACTTTCTGTGATACACTTAATTTGTAATTTTGAAAGCGTATCTAAACCACTTTGAAATATATGATGGCTTCTTTGAGATTACTTCAGAGCTTGTTAAATACCTGAAGACAGACAAATTCCAGATGGTCTTAAAAGTGAATGAAGAGAAAAATGACATTGTAAAAGGAAAATGACATTTCTAAAAAAAGAAAGAAAAGCTGAATTTATATTTCTGTGAATAAGAATCACTTAATGCTGGTTTCACATGAGATTTTCTTATTTTAATATTTTAAGCAAGCAAAAAAAGTATGTAAATATTTCCTGAGATTTCTAAGGAGTGTAGAGTAATAACTAATGTCACCATTAATTACTCTCCTCCTTAAATTTTAGATGAGATTTTCTAATTCTGTTACTGCACAAATACATACCCTTTTTTTCTACTAAATTTTGTCACAGAATATTTTGAATGATGTATGAAACACGTCATTCTGGGTTATAACTGATATACAACTGAAACACTTGGAATCCCTAAAGGCATGTAACAGTGAATTTGGAGGCCACTGCAGCAAGAAAAATAGGTGGCTTTTTGTAATTCTGCTTCAGGGCACCTCATTCTGTATTTTAATTACTTAAGAAAACATTCTCGGCACACACACAGAGACAAGAGATGACACATCTAAAGTATGCTCGGTGAAAGAGAAGTTTTCATTTTATATGTGACAGTTGGAGAAGCCAGACTTTCTAGAGGAACATGGACTTTTCTAAAATGTCGCTGAAGGACAGGTCAGGGTAAGGGAGGATGGGTTAAGTCCTTAGTCAACTGCCTGGTTCTAGTAAAAAGAAATTGCTTTTTGTGTAATAACTTTCTTCCAAGTGTCTTTAAAAATGTTTATATTGAAATACATTATGATGATGGCATCACTTGGGAATCCTGATAGTGTAATTTCTAATAACATATTACAATACATAGAACAAATTATAGAATATGCTCTGTGATTACCAGACACTTATAGCACTCACTTTGTTATTTAAGATACCTGAATTATAGTACTCTTTTTCCCTATTTCAAAAATGTGAAACTAGATGGGGAAGATTAAGATCTGACATGGTGCTTGCAATGGGTAAGAAAACTGCATGTAAATACCCAGTGATTCAAACAGGACACACAGTGTGGAATTGGGAGGTGTGGGAATGGATGACAGGCATTCTGCATCAGTCTGATACTGCAGCAGGCATCACTATGGAAACATGCCATCAGATCATGAGTTGGCATCTGTGAAGGGTGTAAATGCACAATGACACCTTACCCAAAAGCCACATAAGCCTTCCCTTGTCACCTTCCCTTCAATATTTACAATTCAAATATGGATCTACAATTTCTTGCATTGGATAAATCACTTTGACTCCTGTTTATTCTTGGTAAAGTGAAAATTGCCACAAACTTATATTCTGAGACTCTGGAGGAGAAAGAAAATTGATTTTCAATCTTTGCCACTTATGTTTCTAGCCAAATAATCAATCCATCGAGAATTACATGATGAACTGTGCACAAGCTGAGTGTAGAGCTTTATGAAACTTCAAGATGCTCCAATCCTCTTCTCAGAGAAAATTTTTGATGTGTGCATGGGTGAACAGGGCTTGAATTTTTTTTTTTCTTAAAAACTCATAGGACATGTCTCCTGTCCTTATTCAAAGAAAATGTGGAACGTATATGAAATAATTAAGAGGGCAATTCAAAACAGTGATGATAACAAGGGAAAGATTCCACAGACCTGATGGAAAGCATTATAATAACTGGTTACATTATTAATGACTTTTTTCCCATTGGCCCCTAGTAGTCTACATTTCTGTTACAAACAACCCTTTTAACTCACTTTAGGAACAACCTCAACTACTCATTTCTAGCCTTCCACACACTCCAAGCTTTCAACAGCTGTTACTTCCAAAATAGTTCTTACAAGATGGCCTCCATTGCCTGTCATCCCTAAGCTCTGACAGTTTCTTACCTTTCACTATTGCTCATCTACAAGCTACCCACTGGGCTACACAAATGCTACACTGTTCTTCAACTCTTGGCCTATGTTACTCCTTTACTGAAAGGGGAGCACTGACTCCCTTTGGTCTTCCACAGAAAACTCAATACACTTGTGTGTGAGGCCCCATCCTTGGATTCCCACTGCTTTTACTCCTCACGTTGCCCCTTTCCAGTCTCTTCACTACCCTCTTTGGCTGCAGTATATCTGTCAATTTTTCACCATATGCCATTATGATAAATGCATTCTTTCACTTTAGAATTTAGCTTGGAGCAAATTTCTCCCTTTTCACAAGTCTAAAGCCACCAGGAAGAGTTCTGGTTCTGTGTAAAATGGAACAAGCACATTGCCCTGTCTCTCCCACTGAATGCATTATATCCTGAATATAATGCGTGCAGCAATTATTTGAGGGCCCTGGAGAGTAAATAGTAGCAGGAAGATTGAAGAACAAAAGAATGTGAAGCACCATTGAACTGGTAGTGAATTTATTTTTTTTTTTTAATCCTCCAGTGTTTCTTGGCTTGATTTAAGGGAAAAAAACTCAGAAGTGGTTATTAGGGCAAAATGAAAATTCCATTAGAAGCCCTTTAGCTCAGATTAGAAGAGCAGGCAGAGGGTTGGTCCCTTGGTAGAAAGACCCAGGGAACTGGAAAGTTATTTGGGAAATAGTTAAAAGGGAACTGTTCAAGGAAAGTGATTTTAGAGTTATTCATGAACTGCACTTACCACCAGTAGTACACACATGGATCTGATCCTTGACAGTACAATGAAACTTTGAGAAATGAACTAAGAGACCACTGCTTAGGTCCCACCCTATACTCGTTGCTATTGGAACTACACTGCAAAGACTTGGAAAATTAAATCAATGTTGAAGCCAACGCCACAACCCACACAAGCTGACTACAACTCCTGGCCTGGATCAACCAGGTTAAGACCCAGAGTCTCTGAACTTAATATTCATAAAAACCATTATTATTACTCAGTGAAGGACGATTCAGGAAAATCTCAACTAGTATGGCAAAATACAATCAATGAAAAGTAATGATGAGATGACAAAGATGTTGGGATTATTTGATAAAGACTTCTGATTAGCTATTATAAAAGTGTTCCAACAAATGCTCTAACACTCTTGAAACAAATGGAAAGATAAAAAGTTTAATAAAAAAAATGATTAAAAGAAGTCAAATATTGCAACCAAAAAAAACAAAAACAAAAAAAACCCTCATTGAATAGGCTCAAAGCAGAAAAGAAGTGACAGAGAAAAAGTCCATAATGTGAAAACAGATCAATTGAAAGCCTAATCTGAAAATCAAAACGCAAAAAAAAAAAAAAAAAATACCAAAAAATAAAAATATGTAAACAGAGCCTCATGGATCTGTGGGACAATGCAAAAATATCTAAATTTAATGTTACGGGAGACCCAGAATGAGAGGAAAAAAGTTTATTAAACCAGGCTGAATACTTTCTAAATCTGGAAAATGACATACAAATTCAAGAATTCCAGAAGTTCAGCAAACTTCAAACAGGTAAATGCTAAGAAATCCATGCTAAGACATATTATAAAGCCACCTTAGAGAATTGAGGCTGAAAGTGTAATTTAAAAAAGGAACAGAAAGATCAAAGAAAATGTATGAAATGAGAAGAAAGGGGTAAAAGAGATTGACAAATGGCTGTCTCATGTGCTGAAGTCTGGGGCACTAGGAAACTGGTCTCAGTATGATTAGCTCTGGTCAGTTGTTATCACACTCAAGCAAACACCAGTATCACATACAGACTTAAAAAAACAGATCATGTGGGCCTCATACTTAGGTTTTCTAATTTTAGGATGGGGCTTGGAAATATGCATTTCTAACAAACTCCCAGGTAATGCTGATGTTGTTGATCTGGAGTCACACTTTCAGAAACACTAGCTTTGGGCTCAATCTTTAATAGCTAGGGCTTTGACATTCAAAAATGTCTGTTGACTCAGCCTCTAGGTCTCTAATTTGGTGAAGATATATCTGATGAGTGGTCAGGGACAAGCACAGTTGTGTCCACTGGGGAGTAGACACTAATATCCACTGCCTTTTAAAACATGTACAAGGTCTCTTTTACTAACTGGATACCTTGACTGAACCACTGGAAGATGTGTTTCCCTTTCTAGTTCCCCTAAAATTCTTTTTAAATTTGTCACTGAACAACTCACAGCAGCCCTCCAGCAGATGAAAATTTTATCAAAGGCTCCTCAGCTCCACTCCACAGACAATCACCTGTTCCCTCTTTCAGAGTACTTGAATAGATGCAAATATATTTTGGCACTCAAGCATAACACATTCAAATGCACCTAAGTGTGAATTTCCCAGATGCAGTTTCTGTAGCACTTCTAAAAGGAGAGATGAATGTTCAATGGATATGACAAACCAGCAAGAAAACCAAAGGAATACACTGATATGAATGGGAAAATTAATTACATTTAACAACTATCAGCTTTAAAATTACATTATCATAGAAGAAAAAAACAATTAAGAGGAAATAGTTCCTAAAATTGTAGGACAAATGATGAAATACCTTTTGAATTGCAAAGCAGTTGATTGTAGTGTGTGTGTGTGTGGGGGGAGAGAGAGAGAGAGAGAGAGAGAGAGAGAGAGAGAGAGAGAGAGAGAGAGAGAACACGAACAACCTATCAAGAAGAGCTCCAGGTCTATGGACAAGATACCAAGATATATCATGGTTAAATTCAAACACCTTCTTCTTTGCATGGAATTATTCTATGGAATAATAGTATGGTTTCATGGGAGTGAGGTGAACTAAGCTTTTGAGAATCAAAACAATTAGAGAGCATAGTGAGATGAAATGTTATATATCCTATGCACCCAAAAGAGACAAGGAGAAAACCCATATGCAAGGTTTTGTTTTGTTTTTTGTTTATTTGGTTTTGGTACTGGGCAACTGAAGTCAGAGATGCTTTACCACTGAGCCACATCCCCAGCTCTTTTTTATTTTTTATTTTGAGACAGGGTCTCACTAAATTGAGGAGAGCTTTGCTAAACTGCTGCAGCTGAATTGCTAAATTGTGATCCTCCTGCCTCAGCCTCTGGAATTGCTGGGATTACAGTCATGTACCACTGTACCCAGCCTGGTTTTGGATAATAGAGACTCTGTTATGATTTGGATGTGAGATGTCCCCCAAAAGCTCATGTATGAGACAATGCAAGAAATTTCAGAGGACAAATGATTGGGTTGTAAGAGTTTTAACCCAATCAGTGAATTAATCACCTGATAGAGATTAACTGAGTGGTAACTGAAGTGGTAGCGTGTGGCTGAAAGAGGTGGAAATTGGGGGTGTGACTCTGGGGTATATATTTGTATCTGGTAAGTGGAGACCTCTCTTTCTGCTTCCTGATAACCATGTGAGCTATCTCCCTCTGCCAAACTCCTCCACCCCATGATGTTCTTCCTCACTCCCAGCCTCGAGGAATGGAGTCAGTCTTCTATGGACTAAGACCTCTGAAACCATGAGCCCTCAAATAAACTTTTTCTCCTCTACAGTTGTTCTTGTCAGATCTTTTAATCACAGCAGTGAAAAAGCTGACTAAAACAGACACCAGCCCAAATCACACTAATAGCACTAACAAATGCTCTTTTTTATTGACAAATGTACCAGATGAAAAAAAAATTACTGTAATTTAATGTGGGGGAAATAGTTTATGCCATTTTAAAGACGGCAGTTAACTGACTCAGGTAAAAACTTGCCCTAATAGTGACATTGTGCTAAATTTAGATAAACTATTAGTTGGCATTCATGTGTGGTAAGTGATTTAGATAAAAAAGTGGTAATTACTACTTGTGTTCTTTAATAGGACACCGTAACTAATACATTTCCAACTTACTAATGAAAAGATGCATCTCAATACAAAATCAGCACAAAACTGGAAACTCATAGTGAAAAAGTAGGATGCTATTGGTAATGCCATATGAACCAAGAATCCAATCAATTGCGAAGTTCCCATGGTTATAACTGATTGTGCCTTGGGTTAACATTAATCTGAAATTTTGTTTCTAATATTTTTCTTCTACAAAAAAGGAAATATTCCTTGGATCTGTTTCAAAATTTTTTTCTCTCGTTATGCTTTTCATGAATCCAATCAATGGGCCAGAAATCAGTGAGGTCCATTCTGAGCACCAAGAGACAATGGGTCAGGAAGGGTCCCAAGCCAATAAGCACTCCAGTAAACCAGAAACTGGGGTTAGGACAACAAATGTGGGAGACCAGGATTGTTTGAACTTCAAGAGTCTAGGGCTGTAGGCATATATAACCCATGCCTGGCTTGGATGGCAAGAGATGAAATAGCATATACATATTAAGTTCCACAGGGATAAAGCACATAGTGATAATGAAAATCTGCTGTGACTTTTTGGTGCAGTGTTCTGCTCCAAAATAGCAGCTACACAGCTATTCAAAGATTCATCTTCAAGAGGCTGGGCTGTCATCTGTTAATCCAGAAGACCTGACTTTGCAGAAATCACCTAAATGAGAGCGGGAAAGCACAGAAACACTATACAGAATTTACTTTAAAAAAATTGCTTCATGGGTAAGAGCCAAGATAGTTTTCTGAGTTTAAAATTACTACTGTGATTAATCCTACTCCCTATTTGTTATGTTTTAATGATTTCAAACCCTGCCTGATCAAACCCCTTCCTTCCTCACCAGTGGTTAAACACTATTCTGAAGTAGGCGTATATCATTTCCACTCACATCTTTTTATTTCTGCCAAATATTTTCATAACCATGAGCAATAAAGCATATCATTTTGTCATAAAAATACGTTCCAAAAAAGGTTAGGTAGAGAAGTCTAATCTTAATTTCTGAAAGCTATAGATGTTTTACCTAGATAGGATCTTTCACAGTTAAAGCTTGTGTAAGTTAAAAAAAAAAAAAAAAAGTTACCATTTGCTCCTTTCAAGCACTGTCTTGAGTCACAAAGTCATCTTGCATTACACTGCCCTAGGACTTGTTAATGGCATTTATACTCAGTGCACAGCATTTTAACACCTTCAAACAAAGCATTTTTATGTCAATTTCATTAACAGTGACACTGAGGAAGCTGCTCAGCAGCACATCAGAATGCTAGAGTAACTCAAGTCCATCAGATCTGAAAATCATTGCATCATGGTAATAAAACACTTAAGAGCATGCCCCAGGGAAAGACAAATCCGACAATTAAATCTTCAATGCCAATTGGTACTACCACTTTCTTAGCACAAGTCATATTTGCAATGTTAAGATCAAAAAATTATTTCACTAACCAGAATAAGCATATTCTTAAATATATTTTCCAATTAGTTACAAGTTTAAAGCAAATAAATAAATAAAAATACCACATGGAAGATAAATTATTACTCTTCCAAGGTACGATTTACAAGAGAATTAGAAAAATAATCATATCTATGTAAGCAATTTCTTCAAATTAAATAAACTAGTAATTCCTTTTTATGGGCATGGGGAAAGTAGAGGATAACCCCCAAATTAAATGGCAAATTCTAGGCAGTGCCCATATTAAACAATCTCTAAAAGGAACCAGGGTTCCTTGGAGAACTGGCAGATTCCAGAAAAGTACAAGATGAACCTGGAATATCTTTGTCAGAAAGTAAGCAAGTGCTCACAGATACATAAGGAAAAGATAAAAGAACACAGGAGCCAGCCTGAAGAAGCTCTCACTGGCCAACCCTGGACAATTTGAACAATGAAATAAATAATGGTAAAATAGACCAAAGCCTACTAAATAAAATAGCAAGCTCTATGAATAAATAAGTGTCAAAGAGAAAGCTTTTTTAAAATGGTACTAGGGATTGAACCCAGAGGCCCTTTTACACTGAGCTACATCCCAACACTACTCCCACTTTATTTTAAGACACGGTCTCACTAAGTTATTCAGGGGCTTACAAAATTAAAGATGCTGGCCTGGAACTTGTGCTTTTCCTGCCTCAGCTTCCTGACTTGCTGCCACATTGTCCAGCTGAGAAAACTTACTTTTATAATAAAAAGCCAATAGATACAAAACAGAAGAAATGATAAAATATGACAGCCATGTTTGGGGAACCAACAGAATAATAATTAATTCAGAAAAAAAGTTGAATTGTAAAACCAGTGAATGAAACTATTATGCAGCACAGAACATTTACAATATCAAAGTACCTTCCCAATATACTTATTAATAACACGGTGGGGAAAGAATTTCACAGTGTAGAAGGCTGGCCAGCTCCATCTTAACCAAGGGACCAAAGTGAGCATCCCCAGCAATGGACAAATGAAAATCATGTAATGGGACAGGAGAAAAACACATAATTTTTCTCATTGTCCAATAAAAATGCATAAAAATAGCATAATCATGAGACAACATCAGATAAATCCTACATTTATGTAGGGGGTCACTGTACAACCTATCTGACCTGCCCTTTTCAAAATTGCCAAAGCCATAAAAGTCCAAGAAAGACCAAGGAACTACTCTGGACTGAAAGAGACTAGAGAGCTATGGAAACAAAATGCAAAACACAATGCTGGAAAGGATGCTGGACCAATAAATGACAAATGGCAAAATGTGAATGGGGTCTGATAATCAGACAGTGTTGGTATCAGTGTTAATTTCCTAAATTGGATGGTTATATTTTCGTTACACAGGCAAATGTCAATGTTTTAAAAAAAACCATACACACACACACACACACACACACATATATGTATAAGTGTGTGTGTGTGTATATATATATACACACACACACACACTTACTTAAGTATTCAAAGGTGCTAGGGTGCTGCTATAGTTTGGATCTTGAATGTTTCCCAAAGGTCCACGTGTTGAAGGCTTAGTCTCCAGCGTGGTACAAATGGGAGGTGGTGAACCTTTAAGAGGTGGGAGGTCTTCAGATAATCTAGGGATGCACCCTTGAAGGGAACTCAGGCTCTTATCTCTTCCTCTCATGCTTCCAGGCTATAAAAGGTGAGTGGTTTTGCTCTGCCACATGCTCCTACCATGATGTACTCCCTCACTATAGGCCCAAAGACATAGGGCCAATTGGTCATGGACTGGAACCTCTAAAACTCTGAGCAAAAATAAAGCTTTCTCTTTATAAGTTGCTTATCTCAGGTATTTGTTATAGTGATCAAAAGCTGACTGACACAGTCACCATTTACTTTCAATTAGTTCTGTAATTAAAATGTTCTATACCATTCTTATACCTTTTCTATAATATTGAAATTATTTCAAAAGAAAAAAAGGTATATGTATGCTATAATTATAGCTATTTATAAATAGAACATAAATAATGGAAATAAAACTATCAAAAGAAACCACAGTGGTAAAGTACTAAATTGAATGGGTACTATTTAACTTTTGAAATTTGTTTATTGTCATATTTCCATAACAGTAATAACTTTTAAGACAATTACACATATGTTCATGTTTAATTCAACAAGACAACAGATATTATAAAGAAGCCCTCCAGCAAAACAGAAGAAAATAGCATAATGCAGCCAACAGTCTTCACCCTATGCATACCTAAGTAGTAATTAATTTTAGTATGCACATGCTCCTCCACTGCCTAATTAACTTCCTTTCTTGAACAATATGTACAAAGAACTCTGAAAACCAAAAAACAGATACCTTGATTTAGATGTGTAGCCTCCGTAATTTGAACACCATTCACGGAGCACTGAGACCCACTCAGGGGTATGAGAGTCACGGTCCCCCCAACATTTTCAAAGACACAGTGCTCACTCTCTAAGTCAAGGCCATGAAGAACTAAGATGGAAAAACAAAGGATAAAGGTTAACTTTTTAAAAATTTTGCTTTTGATATATATGACAATGATTTCCAACCATTAACTTATTTTTTATTTTAAATAATCTTCCTTTTCCAAGAAAGTTTTGTAAAGTAGATATTTATGTTTAGTGGGAAAAAAAAAAAACAACTAAAATTTAGGAGTCCAGGGTATTAACTAATAGAAATAGAGACATACTCTAATTGTTACCTTGAAGGGTCTGCCCTCATCTGTATAAGGAAACAAGTTCCTAGATGTTAACTTTCTTTTTCTTTCTTGAGGAGAAAATAGTTGAATAACTTGTTTTAACTGAATTGAATTGCTCTGTTGGATAATAAATTAATTTCTTTTATCAGCCACCTAACGAAGGGCATAAGGGCTCTGTGCGTCTAGGACTACTTATGAATTCCATAATTACAGATAATGCATTCCAGGAACAGAAACCACAGGTGAACTGAGCATGGCATGGATCTCTGGAAGCTCAAGAAGATACCAGAAGCTATACTGAGATGCCTATCACCAAAACTGTGCAAATCTTAGACCACACAGAGCATGCAGTTGCTAAGGTTTATGTAATTATGTATCACTATCCTGTGTTCTTCTTATCTGAGGAATGGCCATCTGCAATATGAATGCCTGTCAAAAATAAACATACATGCTTTTAGGGAAAGTTCCTGGCAAGGTTTCAGGAGTACAGACCATGCACTTTCTACTCACTCCACAGAATATACTACTCAACTTCTCTGGTCACAGAAAATGTATTCTTATCACTTATCATCATTAATAACTACCCCAAATGTCAAACACATAGTTCAACCAAGAGGCCTGAGTCAAGGTCTACTCAAAAACACTTAATCCTGGGGACCTGTGGAATTGGTTTTTAGCTATTCCAGGCTCAAAGTAAATAGTAAATACACATAGGAATATGCTAGGCCTGCCTAAATAGTTTATGCTTTTCAAGAAATCGGGTCCATCCCATTTATTAATTCTTGATTTTTATTTCCTGCACTTTAGGAGTCTTGTTAAGGAAATCAGGGCCTAATCCAATGTGATGAAGATAGGCCTACTTTTTCCTCAGTTAGACGCAGGGTCTCTGGTCTAATTCCTAAGTTCCTGATTCACTTTGAGTTGAGTTTTGTGCATGGAGAGAGACAGGGGTTTAGTTTCATTTTGCTGCATATGAATTTCCAGTTCTCCCTGTTTCTCACAATGCACAAAACTCTAAAGTGGATCAGGAACTTAGGAATTTGTTGAAGAGGCTATCTTTTCTCCAATGCATGTTTTTGGTGCCTTTGCCTAGTATGAGATAACTGTATTTATGTGTCTATATCCTTCCTTGAAAAGGACTTAGATCTTTTATCTGTGTCTGTTAGTATATTTTCATTAACTGCTATCCCCCTGGGATAAGTATAAATGGATTTAAATAAATTTAAAAGAGTAGAAAATATATGTAGGATGACAGGAAGGTTTCATAGCTACATTTATTTACTAAATTAATTGTTCTATGTTATTCATCTGAGTTGTGATCAAAATTACAGATACATATTATGACCAATATTGTATTTGTTCTTTTTTATAATTACTACAATGTCAGTCACTCAAAAGAAGGTTCTTAATTAAATATGATTTTTAAAAAAATCATTGAGAAGAGATAATAAAGTATTACCAATATCCTGCTCTGTTGAAGCATCTTCTCTACCAACATATGTCTGACCTTCCTGGGAAGAAAAGTCAAAGAACACTTATTAGTGAAAACAGGAGAAGGGTTCCTCCACTTTCCATTTAAGCCCAGGGAACCTGATGAACAATGCTGGGGTAAGCCTCAGTGCAATCATGGCTCAGTCTCTGCAACAATACTGCAGTGGGGGATCCAGAAAATGATAACTTAGCAATGGTTAGGCTTCCATCTTGGCATGTATCAATAATTTGCTAGCATCAGCAATTTCATCAATGTTCCTGATCTAGGGAGCTTCTCCTCCAGTGTCCAGGGGGTTTCTTTACATCTAAAGATATGGTACGTGAGTAGGTCACAAAACTCAAGTACAGTACCATTCTCCTAAAGAGGGCATTAAATTCAAGATCACAGAGACAGCCATTGATTCTGACATGGAACTCTGCCATTCAGACATGATTAACCTCCTTGGAACCAAGTCCAACAATGGGCCACACAATTTTATAATTACAACTAGGAACCAGAAAACTGTATATAAAACAAACCCAATTATAGGAGCTTGTAACTCTTCTTCCTCTTTCTACCTTTTTGTTCCTCACTTCCCTTTTCCTGACTCTCTGAAGCAGAAGCCAAAATGAATGACTCATCATTTAACTTCAGAACTACATAAACATGGGAACTTCAAGTACCAGAGAATCCCAGTGAACTGCTGAAATTCCCTAAAGGGCTCAAGAACTTGTTGTATATTCTTTAATTTAATAGCTGTATTCATGGCCATAAAGCATTATAATAAACCTTGCTAGTGTCTAAAGGGAAAACTGGAAGCAAAATGAGAATGTTCCACTTAAGCAGTTTCTACCTTCAAGTGATATAAGATGATTCCAGTACTCAGAAGGTCATCATCAATGCCAATCAAATGAGGCAGTTCAGAATCCAAAACAACTCCAATCCCCTCCTTCCTAAGGGCTAGAGTTTGTTCCTGAAATCGGGAGAAAAGGAAAAGGTTACTTTGGGGAAAGAGAACATCATATTTCATATTCCTTACATTGTTAATTGATGTCTTATTTCTTATTAAAAAACTTCAAGAAAAATGGACTTTAAACTTCATGTTGAAATCCTGGCAGGTGGTAAGCAAAGTGAACCTGAAACATATAAATAAAAAGCTCAATTTAAAATTAATTAGGCTTATAACGTGATATATAACTTTTCAAGGGCAATCTCACAGCCCATTTTCCTTAGGAAAGATTTCAGGATCACCCTGAAAGATTACTACAAAGTAATCTTTCTTCCTTCTTCAGAACCTTTGCACTACTTAAATTCTGGAAGTTTCCTTAACTGCATGTTTTTCTCTCTAGTTACTATGGTGAACTATGTATATTCTTGAGAGCAACCCTTGCCTGTGCATTAGGTATCCCTGTACCACAGGTGACCTCAGTCTCCTGAATCAGCAACTTCTCCCACCTACTGGATCATTCTCGCACACATACAAATCTGCTATAGCTCTCCCACCAACAACCACTATCCTGATCACCTCCCTTGGCCCTACCTTTCCCTCTAACTACCACCAATCTCTCCATGCCCTATGAGAGAAAATCACCAGTCAAATTTCCTTACACATGTGGCTCTCCAAGTTCTTCCCATTCTCTCTTTTGAACCCAAGAGGTGGTTTTAGACCTCTACCTATACTGACACCCTTTATCTCATCCTGACTCTTGACTCTAGCTGCCATCCACATACTAGACTCTCAAAACTGCCAAGGAAGATCTCTCCCTTAGATTCTGTACTTATGTATGTGTATCTCCTATTCAATACATCTGTGGGGATTTCAAACAGGCAGCTCAAACTTAACACAATAAGAAATACAACACAAACCTGTAGACTACCACATCTCAGTAAATGCCTACCTTGAACCAAAAACCAGGGCTTTACTTTGCTTTCTTTCTTTCTCTAAACCCTATGTCTACAGTATTGATTCCTACTTTCAAAATATGCTTCATATCTACTAATACCAAACCACCTGCACCACTTCACCCTGGCCCAAATCATCATATTTCATCTGCATTACTGCAACAACCCAGGCCATCACTTATACCCCTTGTAATATATGCATAACCCAGGAGCCAAAGAAATAACAAAGCAGGTTACTCCTTTGCTCAGATCCCTTAAATCACCTCCAGTTTCACTGAGATACAAGCCCAAGTTTTCATAATGTTTTACAAACTCAAATGCTCTCATCACCCCCTAACCTGCATTTGTCTTCCATCACTGCCCTTCCCCACCTTGCTCACTCGTATCTAGGAGCCATGATTCTTTGCTGCTCCTCAAATTTGCCAGCCTGCCCCATCTTAAGGCTTGAATCACACTTTTACTTCTGCTTTTTTGACTACAGTTTCTTTTGTCATTGCTATCCCTCTCTTCCCTGAGAGCAGGGTCTCTTAATCTCCACAAAATTGACATTTATAATTTCTTTATTCTCATGTACTAGTGGATATTTAGCAGAATCCCTGGCCACTATCCACTAAATGCTAGTAACAAACCACCCTCCCCCAAAGTGGTGACAACCAAAAACCAGACATTGCCAAATGTCCCCCTGGGGGACAAAATCGGCCCCAGTTGAGAAGTGCTTCCTTAGATACATACATAATTTGACCCATCACTACTCTGCTCAAAGACACCTTACCTATTGCCCCATACAAAACAGTAAGTACCCACCTTCCACATGCTGATTTGTATCTCTTCTTAGCAATTATTACACATGTAGAAACTCCTCAACTAATATTTGCCAAATGAATGAGTGGATAGATCCATGGAATTCAGAGCATGTTACTAGTGTGACCCCTCAGGGAAGGGACCATATCTTAACATCAAACCCAACTGGCCCAAAATAAAAGATTTCCAAAATCAGGTTTTTAGGGAAGTCCAAGTTGGGAAGAAGACACAATCCAGAGACCAAAGGTAAAATTTCAGTCTTGATGTTGAACTCTGATGAATTCAGTCTGAGTCACACCTAAGAGCATGACAGTGTGCTCAGTGACTATGGAGCAAAAAGGAGCATGTTCCAAGCTATCAACAACCAGGGCTTCTGGTCATGCACATTTCTGGTGAACCTCTCCCCGGCCACCCACCATAGGACAACAATGACCAAGGCTCATCTCTATATCTCAGAACTGCACAAAACATAATTGCTATTCCTTACATTCCTGGCATGGAATAACATATTTTGGTGTCATTTAAATATTCAAACAACATGCAATCTGCCATTCCTTCAGTAAAAGAGTCAGAACTTCTCAAGCCAGTGTCAAAGCAAAACTCAAATCTTGCAGACAAGGGAGCTCCTATGAGATTCTAGGAGTGGGCAGTGAAGAGAGAAAGGGTCCTCAGGCCTTTCTCTCTACAGATATTTAAGTCTCAAATGCACACCCACAGACCTGGAGTCAATAGAATGAAGGCGATGAAATGAAGTGGCAAAAAAAAAAAAAAAAAAAAAAAAAGATGGTTTAAAAAAAATACACACATAAAAAGCACCACTTGAAAGAAAGCAATTTAATTTAACAACCATTAAATAGATACAGAGAAAATGACCACTGCATAACTTAGATTCAAGAAAAGGAAATGAAGCGTATCATTGTTCTTCAATTACTTCTCTTATCAGCCAGCTCTCATTCCATGGCTCAGAAGCTCAGGATCAGAGGTCAGAGACTTCAGTAACCTTGATTTACTATCCTAAGGCCTCTGCAAATCTTGGCTAAAATGAGCACTCTACATAAAACAACCCCTACTCCTACCTCTCAGACATCAGTAGAATTCATGCTTTTCTTCCTGCCCATAAAATTCAAGCAAAAGTGGGAAGTACGTGATTTCTTTTTCAAAGATATATATTATAGTAGAGAATTTAATCACACAGCTCCATTTTATGAAACAATGCCCCTATTGGAAGGTCTGGTCTCTCTGAACTTCTAGAATAGTGCACGCAAGCTAAGTAGCCCTGTGGCAATGAATTCTTTCAGGCTTCTAGGTCCATATAAAAAGGAGAGTGATTATTCTCATAAGTCCAGAGGCATATGTATTTTCCTTCTGAAAAAAAAAAAAGTGGACAATAAACCATCCCTTCCCCCCCACAAAAAAAAAGGCAATATTTTAAACTATAACAGTTCCTACTCAAACTAGACAAATTGCTTTGGACTACATCCACGTTTAGTTTAATGTTCTCAAAAAAAAAAAAAAAAAAAACCAACCCCACTGAAAAACACTTTTTTTCTTCCTTGATGTAAGTTTCATAGACTTTGAAAAGCACTGCAAATCTATAACTCCGGAGCCATTAGGTCAAAAGCATTATTTTTTCTGACCAATCCCCAATGTGATACACACACAAAAACATATAAAGCACATACTCACACACTCTTCCAGACATATAATAGGTAAAACATGAATTAAGAGAAAATTTTTCAAGATTGAGAGTGGGGGCAGATGAATTTATGATTAATGCTGCCCTAAAGCTCTATGACATTCAAGCTGCATTCAACTACGATATTATAAAAGTGTCACCTCATAAAACTGAGAATGAAGGTTTAAATCATTGCTCAAGTGAAAAAGTAATTTCAGACAAAAATATCTATCACGTATAAAATATTTATTGAGTGGCATCTACTGTTGTACATAATTTATGAAACACCTCTTGGATAAGATGGAATACTTAGCATAGTAGAGCTGGCCACCGTCCCCAACTCCTGGCATGCTGGATCCCAAAGAAAGAAAGAAGGAAAGAAAATACGTGGAATTGCACATATCTTGCAATGAGACAAAGCTTTCAGTAACCAAAATTAATTGAATAAAAAAAGACACTATAGACTGATTAGAAGTGTCAAAACATAAATATTATGTTCATTACATTAGCAAATAATATACTCATCCTGGAGCATGGTGGCACACACCTGTAATCCCAGCAACTTAAGAGGCTAAGGCAAGAGGATTACAAGTTCAAGGCCAGCCTCAGTAATGTAGCAAAACCCTCAGCAACTAGTGAGACCCTGTCTCAAAAAATAAAAAGGACTGGGGATGTAGCTCAGTGGTTAAATGCCTCTGGGTTAGATTCCCAGTATACCCCCCCCCCCAAAAAAAAACCACCTTTCCTTCTACCTCCAGACACTATTCAGTTAAAATACCCCTGAATTTAAAACACTTGTCCAATTCACAATAGCTAGACTGTGGAACCAACCCAGATGCCCTTCAATAGATGAATGGATAAAAAAAAATGTGGCATTTATACACAATGGAATAGTACTCAGCACTAAAAAATAACAAAATCATGGCATTTGCAGGGAAATGGATAGCATTAGAGCAAATTATGCTAAGTGAAGCTAGCCAATCCCTAAAAAACAAATGCAGAATGTCTTCTTTGATATAAGGGGGGGAACTCAAAACAGAGCAGGGAGGAAGAGCATGAGAAGAAGATTACCATTAAATAGGGATGAGAGGTGCATGGGAATGGGAGAGAGAAGGGGAATTGCACAGAAGATGGTAGGAGACCCTCATTGTTATGCAAAATTACATATAAGATGGTGTGAGGGGAAAGAAAAAAAAGAGAGAGAGAGAAATGTGTCACAGTAGATTGGGTAGAAAGAGGGGAGGGGAAGGGAGGGGAGGGGGGGATAGGAAGGGTAGCAGAATACAACAGACACTAGTATGGCCCTATGTGTAAACGTGGCTGTATAACCAATGTGATCCTGCAATCTGTACACGTGGAAAAATAAGATTACATACCCCATTTGAATCAAATGTATGATATGTCAAGATCATTGTAATGTTTTGAGCAACTAATAAAAAAAAATTAAAAAAATAAAATAAAACATTTGTCCAGTGCTGGGGCTGACACAAAATCACCTATGCTGCATTCTGGGGGCTGTGGTGAGTTGCAAACAGGGCTGCCTAGATTCTGGGGGTAATTTGACTCACTAGGAGAATCCTTTGTAACCACCATAACTACGCGTTTTAGTCATCTTTTGTGCCACTGTGACCAATATGCTTAATAAGAACAACATAGTGGAGGAAAAGTTTATTTTGCCTCACTGTTTCATTCCAGTCCATGGTTGGTCAATTCCATTGCTCTGGGCCCAGAGTGAGGCAGAACATCATGGTGGAAGGGTATGGTAGAGGAAAGCAGCCCAGGCCATGGCAATCAGGAAGTAGAGAAATTTCTGCTTACCAAGAAAAAAAATATATAAACCCCCAAAATACACCCAGTGACCTACTTTCTCCAGCCACACCCTACCAGCTTATAATTACTGCCCAATTAATCCATCAATGCATTAATTCACCAATTAGTTTACACCTTTCATGATCTCATCATTTCACCTCTAATAGTCTTGTGCTGTCTCACACATGAGCTTTTGGGGGACACCTCATATTTAAACAATAACACTGACTATTATTGCATTGAGCAGGATTCTACCTGCTCAATTATTCGTTTAATCAGAACTATATCCTTAGTATCTAGCACTGTTGCCTTACAAAACTCAATGACTTTCTTGAATAAATGAGTAAGTGAAAACTAACTGGGTTGGGCATGTAGCTTAGTGGAAGAATGTATGTTTAGCATGCATAAGGTCTGGGGTTCTATTCCCCAAACCAAAAAAAAAAAAAAAAAAAAAAATTCATCAAGATAAAAACCTATCTTATATATTTATTTTTTCCTTTTGGGAAGCCCACCTTAGAGCTAGATTTGAGTTGAAAAAACTAGGGAAACATTGGCAATGAGTCTGCTCTGCTTTAATTAAGAGAACTCTAAAAGTGGAAATTATATTTCCTCACACTGAGTATATTTGGTGAATACAGCTGCTGCAGGCATACAGTAATCATTGAATAGGTACTATTTACTTGGTACTATTATGAGTGATTTTTAAGTGTAAATTTTTTTTTTTTTTTTTAGTAAAAACACCCAGAAATTCAATGTTGGAATCTTTCTGTGGAAATTTATGCAATGGCAAATTATATATATATTGCACTAACTAGCAATGACTCACATCTATAAAGTGCATTTAACTTCTGCAACCCTGAGCAAAAATCACTTAGCAAAAGTGGGGGAGGAGTCACAAGTGGGTTAAATCAGCACCCAGCATGATGACCAGAGGGAGAGAAAATATCAAGCAGACAGGAAGACTTCTATAAAAAATACAATTATCCTGTAGCAGAGCTACTTTTAAGTTAAGTAAAAATTGCATGTGATTTTATTGAAATTTAACAGATGGCAAAGAAACTCAAATATCTGTCGTATTTCAATGAAATGTTTCTTTTTCACAAGCTATTCACTGTGTATACAAATTGATCACTCGAGTTTTGATTTTAAGCACCATTACCCAAGTTTGCACCTGTTTGGGAGTATTTGCCTCCTTTGACACGTGGATGACATCACAGCTGTGTCAACATGGAGCCACATGTTGGGTCATATTTCCTTTCCCTTGAGATGTTGAAGACATGGCTCTGTGGATTCACAAATTGAATAGTACTCAAGGAAATATTAAGCTAGTCTGACTTTTAGTCTATGACAGATAATTTGGTTTTCTGCCTGGGTGTTTAAAGAATTTTTCCTTTATCCTTGAAATTCAACAGCTTGGTTCAGATAGATCTGTGTTGAACATTTTGTACTCTACATTTTCCTGGAAAACAACACTTTCTCCTTATCTGTAGATTCAGTTTTTTTATTTTCTCTTTCATTTCACAAAGTTGTCTTATTTTATTTTCCATATTCTGTTTCATTTGTTGACTGTCTACTTTAGTAACACCAATTACTCTTCTATTATGCTTTGTCCTTTATATCTTTTAGCTTCTGATTGCTCTAATATCTTGATCATTTCATTTGTTTTCACTGACATTATACAGCATTTACTCTCTTAGTAACTTGATTTTCAGTGGCATCTACTCTTTTCCTTCCATGTTCCTAATTTTATTTATTAGTCCTATAGTGATGTTGTTTTGGACCTCAAAATCTTTCTTTAGTCTGCAATCTGCCTTTTTCCATCTCATTCTGCTTTTTATTATCATCTTGCTTTGTTTATTGAATTCATGTTTCTCATTAACTTGTTCCATGGAATAAAACAATTGTAAGGAACTACTATCCTTTAAGATCTGTTTTCATGGAGATTAGAATCTTCTGTCTTTTGCATGCTGTATTTCCTTTCTCTCTCCCTCCCTCCCTCCCTTTCTTTTTCTCAGTCTATCCATTCACCCATGGCTACAGTTAGATTTATTATGGTACTACTTCTTTCTTTACCTTGCAGATGCTTAGATATATCTTTCCAGAAAATCCCGTATGCTCTAACACAGGAACCTTGTCCAGTCGCAAAGGATCTTTCACAGTTAGAAGGCTGAGTAAGTCTGAGTTCTACCCACTTTTCTCTAGCCAGATGCAACAACAGAGAGCTAGGGGATTTCAACTAAGGAACTGTAAAGCCTTTATTTCAGTATCTGGGCTCTGCCCTCTTTTACCAAAGTTGTTAAATACCCTGACCAGGTGCCTTCCTCCTACTTGGGAAGAGAGAGGGAAGCAAGTCCACAAGCTTCCCTTTGTTTCACCAGGACTTGCTTCGAGAGAGCATCAATTCTGCCTTTCACTTTGTCCCGGATCCACCATCAGTCACTGATATTCCTTCTCAATAAGAATAGGAAAATCAAATTGTTCCTCCCAAGATTAAGGACACTGAGGAGGGTGTTAGAATCCCCCCAGACTCAGCTTATGGGGTGCAGGCTTAGAAGCATCACATCTAAATCTCCCCTTTCCCTCAGTGGCCAGCACATGACCTTCCTCATCTGCTTCCTCTTAATGATTTCATAGTCACTGCTGCAGGCTTATATGTTCGTTTTGCTACTTATCACTGTTTATTCCTTTCCTTGAATATCTATAATGTTGCCTCCAATGCCTCTTTAGCACTGAAGTCAAGAATAGTATCTTCAACAAGCTACAAAAAAGGAAGGAAACGGGGGAGCTTGAGATGTGGGAGATTTCTTAAGCAAAAACATAGAGGCTGGAAACATGAGCATAAACACAAAGAACCACTGGACATCCAGTTGAACTGATAAACCTGGAAACATGGTATGGAAAGCCAGGCAGATGGGTTACTACTTGATTCAAAGACTGGAAAACTACTGAGACTTCTGAAAATGGAAGTTGGCTGAGTCGTCAGAAGATGAACCTGACAAAGATGTGTAGGATGAATAGGAATAAAGGGAGAGGGGAAATGGTATTAGAAAGGAAGCAAGAGCTTAAGAGGCACTGCAAGTAGATGGACTGTGTGACAAACAGTTTAGAATTACTGACCTTAAGAAAAGGCATTTTCAACTGTTTTATTCCTCTTAATGAGAAATATGGAAATTGGAAAGTTGCAAGAAAATCTGATATACATGCAAAAGAGATTTATTGCTAGGGAAAAAAAAAAAAGCCTGACATTTCCTTGCAATACTTTCCATGTAGCTCAGTAAGTAGACAGTGTGTTTTTAAAGAAAAAAAAACAAAACACTAATTTGATTGGAAATTGTTGTCTATAACTTACTTTTAAAAAATAATATACAAATGCTTTTCTTGTCACAAGAAAAAAATTAGCCTGAAATCTTAAAAGCATATTACAAGCTGGCATTTTCCCAAAAACTATTGTTTCTTATGTATTATTTTCTACACAGAAAGACTTTTATCTCCTAACAGAGAAATGAAATAGTTGCCAAAATTACTGAGACTGAGAAGTCAACGAAGCAATCAACTGCCTCGACTATGAAAGTGCTTTCTACATGAAATCTGAGCAAGCCATAATGAAAAGAGATAGAGTGCCCTTCATAATCCTGCAGGAAGCAACTTTTTAATTTTTGATATGTCCCCAAAGAGAATGATGGAGTGAATACAAATAGCATTTGCAGGCATGTTCTATGTCCCTGTAAAGCTGATAGAGAAGAATCCTTCACTTGAGAATCCCCCCAGACTCAGCTTATAAGGTTCAGGCTTAGAAGCATCGCATCCAAATCTTCAAATGAAGATTCTTCAAGTAAAGGATTTGTTAATTATACCATTTGAATCATAATCATGTTTTAAAATAAAGAAGAAGAAATAGAACAGTTTATGAAAGTTAAGAACAAATGCACCAGGGATTAGCCTGTATTAAAACTAGGCTCTTGGAAGGAAAAGGCCCAGGTGGGAAGGCAATCCATGTGCTGAAAAAGAGAACAAAAATCAAGTGGGTCAACCTGGAGTCACCCTTTACCTCTCTCTCAGTCTCCAACCACACAACCAGACCATCAGTGAGTCAGACTGGCTCCATTTGCATGATGTGGCCTGAATTACCCACAACCTCCTGTCTCTACTGATGGTCTCGGCTAGCTCCCTCTTCTACCTGGAATCTCTACTGATCTTTCTGCTTCTTCTCTTGTTACCCTACAATCTACTCACTATATGGCAGCCAGAGACATCTTTTCAAAACCTCAAGAGACCAGAGGTAAAACCCTATAGTGGTTTCCCAATGCATTTAGAATTAAGATGGCCTCCACATCTCACTTAATTTTTCCCCACCCACCCCTCCGACCTCATCTTCCCTCCACATGCCTTACAATGCTCCAGACAGAGGCTCCTCATTCATATTGTGAGGCCCACCTCCAAGTGTAGTTCTGTTTACCTGGGCGATTCCCCTGACCCCAGCTCCCTGTGGCTTGTCCTTCTTGTTAATCTGCTCTTTTCACACACACTGCCTCTTCTCTTAGGGATCAGAGACACCAGTGAGAGAGATGAATGAGATCCTTACTCAGATGATGTTTACCTCCTTTGCAGGGACCCACCTCTATTCCCAGGCACACTCTATATTCTACATGGTTCACTATTTTCAGAGCACTCAAGGCTATCAAAATTATCTCATACAATGATTTACTGTCTGCCTGCCCCTCCAGAAAGCAAAAAGTGGGTCTAGATCAACATTTCAGCCCAGGGAAGACCGATCAGGATGTGGTCAGTGAGGAACAAACCACAGAACAGTCTGTTTCAGTAAGTGGCCAAGACTCTATCAGTCCTGTTTTCATTCTCCTTGCCAGGCAAAAGCAGCTCTTAAACCTCAAAACAATAGTTAAAATAGCCAAAGTTAGAATCTAATAAGGGAAACTTGCTTAAATGTTAACATTTGATTCTCAATGACTAGCATCCCAATTTAATGTGTCTAGAAAAATGTGTAGCTAGCATTGCTAAGGTGATATAGGATCAGCACCAACTGTATCATAGAAATTGAACTAGGAATGCAAAAGGCTTGCTTTTTCTATAGCTTTGAAACAACTCATAATTATCATGCCTATGGTAAAAAGAAGCACATTTGACAGAAGGTAACTAAGATTCACAAGGGCAAAACTGGGAAGGGAATGATCTGGCTCCCACATACCCTATGGTACTAACAAACCAAAATTCCTGGCATACTGGAAGTCAGCCCCCAACCAGTAAATATAATTAATATTGTCCTTTTAATGAACAGAAACTCTTGGGGCAGTTAAATTTCCACTAGAGTTCTCACTGCAAAAACATCATTCTTTATTTAAACACTACATGCTAACTGTTGGCATGCAGTTCAGAGAAGATGCTGTGTAGATCTTTTTGATGAAACAGTCCTCTTTGCTGAGCAAATCATCCAGATGTCGGTATTTAAATTATGCAAAATACATAATACCAATTAAAGAAATTATGTGTGAAAATATGCAGGAGCAAATTTCCTCACATTAATATTTAACTAGACTTTTTAAGTAGAGCAAGATCTTATGATCACAAGTACTTTAGTATATTTGACCTAAATGGAAGCTGAAAATATCTAGAAGGGTTCATCAGACAGTTCTACAAGGGCATTTCCTATGTAGTAGAAATTTTACCATATAGACAGTAAATGAAAGATTCTTTTAAGTGAAATGTTGTATCCCAGAAGGCATCAGTATAACAATGGCCTTTAACTCTGGTCTAAAAGCTGACCTGCTCTTATTTCTCACCTACCAAAATATGCAAGCTCATCTCTATTTCCCAGCCTTTGCTCCAGGGAAAAAAGTAGCTCTCCTGTTCCCAATCTGATCTTTCCTTCCCCTCCCTCAGGAAACAATTGGACTCTGTTCTGATCCACTGAGGCCCTTTCCTCTGCATTGACCACAGCTTCTGGCCTAATTACTTGGATTTTAGTTACACACAAACCAGTGACTTTATGTCCATACCTCGCTAGTTTCTCCTGCTAGACCAGTGGATTATCCAAGGAGCCCTGGTCCTTTAAATGAGTACCTCAAGGAAAGGGACTGGGGAAAAGGTTGGTTTTTGTTTTTGTTTTGCTTTAAACTCCCAGGTATTCTGCATCCAGGATTGAGCCATAAGTCTGTATTCTCCAAACAACCAACATGTCTATTCTGCTGTGTGCATTTTGTTATTCCTCAAAAGGACAAATAATGGGACATAACTCCCTCATTCCTCAGTTGGCCTCTTCTATGATTCACTCGACTAATGGCTAAAGAGCATCTGCTAATTGTCAGCTACTAAATTAGGGATATATTGATGTGTGAAACACACACACTCCTACAGGTTATCTATACCTACAACTTTAGATCTGGATCTATATCTACACTTATATGTAAAGATACACCCACGTTATATCAACATATCTATAGGTATATCTAGGCATCAATGAATTAATCTTTAAATAGACTTATCTATGTTTGCTGAGTTAGCTTTACATTGCTGTGACCAAAAATACCTGACAAGACCAACTTAGAAAAGGAAAGGTTTATTCTGGCTCATGATTTCAGAGGTTCATTCCATGGACAACTCTATTACTCTGGGCCCAAGGTGAGGCAGAACATCATGGCAGAAGTTTGTGGTAGGTCACTGGGCAGAGGAAGCGTCCTAGAAGTGTTCATATTCCTTGCAGCCCCTACACACACACACACACACACACACACACACACACCTCTCTCTCTCCCCCCCCCCCTTCCCCTCTCTGCTTCATGGCCAACATGACACAAACAGCTTTCCTCCACTGCTGCCCTTCTACCATGGCATTCTGTATCACTTCAGGTCAAAAGCAGTAGTGCACCAACCATGGACTGAACTTCTGAAACTGTGAGACAAAATAAACTTTTTCTCCTTTAAGTTGGTCATGTCAGGTGTTTTGGTCACACTGATGTAAACCTAACACACACAGAAATTGGCCCTGAGAAGTGAGGGCGTAACCATGAATAAACTGTCATTCAGAAACCCCTGGATCTGGACGGCAGGGGGAGTTTGGAAAAGTTCGGAGATACAGGTTAGAGAAGCCTTAGAATGTTGTAAAGAGAACTTAATGGGCAATTCTGGTGGGAGCTCAGAAAAGCAGAAGGCTAATGGGAGTGTAGGCAGTAAAGACTGTGCTCATGAAGTTTCAGAGGGAAACAAGGACTCTATTGGAAATTGGACTGGATGACATTCATGTTATATTGTGGTTAAAAAAAAAAACAAAACAAAAAACTTGCCTGCATTATGCCCATGGCCTGAGACTATATGAGGACAAATTTAAAGATGATAAACTAATTAATCTGGTAGAGGAAATTTCAAGGTAGCACAACATCCAGGCATGGCGTGGATATTGTGAGAATAAGGAGCAAACAGGAGAGAGAAAAAATTGAAAAGCTTGCAATTTGACCAGAAAAGTGCATGCATGCAAAACTGGGGCCGAGAAAGGTGTGGTTGTTGAAGAAATTACTTCTTAAGAGAAGTTAAGTACTTTGTACAGAGGCTATAGGAAAAATAACTTGAGAGCATCTCAGGAATCAGCAAGACCACACCCTCTGCAGGATCAAAGGAATAAAAGTGAAAACTCACTTAAGAGACCATGGAGGCACCCTGCTTACACAGGGTACCCAGAAAGTTGTTTCCTCAAGATTCAAATCACCATGCTCAACCACCCAGGCAATCAGAGGCTGCTGTAGCCATGGTCCAAGGGAGCCCAGGAATGCAGGAACAGTGTATATATTATATATATATACATCCATATGTATATATAATATATGCACATACATACATATACAAACATACATACACACATATATGTGTGAAATTTTCAGAGGTAGAATGATTAGACTATGAGAGCTATAATCTAATTGGTCCATCTTAGTTTGAATAGACTAACTGGATGGTAACTGCAGGCAGGTGGGGCATGGTTAGAGGAGGTGGGTCATTGGGCCATACCCTGGAAGGGTTCATCTTCCCTGCAGTCCCCTCTCTCTACTTCCCAGCCACCATGAGGTAAGCAGATTTCCTACAGAATCCCACATTCTGAAGTGAGGTTCTGCCTCACCTTGGGCCCAAACAATGGAGTCAGCTAACCATGGATTGAACCTCTGAAACTATGAGACCAAAATAAATATTTTCTACTACTCTAAATTGTTCTCCTTCAGCATTTTGGTCATAGAAAACATAGCATATCTATCAATGTTATAGATTGTAGATATTGTCATTAACATCCATCTCTTGTTATCTTTCATTAGCATAAATAATCAGAATTACCAAAAAACAAACATAAACCCTGAAATCTTCAGCCAGTATTTTGGTGCATCCAAAAAGCTAAGGTCCAGGTATATGACCATTTCAAATACTATTTAATTCAACAAAATCCTAAGTCATGCGGAATTTGGATAGACTTCCATAGCTATGGCAAAATTCAGCTCCACTGGGCGAGCCTAGACACTAGCAGACTGCCAATGTCTAGTTATAGATTGCATTTCCTTGCCCCTGAATTTCACTTAATAACTCAGTGAAGCACACCAGGAAATAAAATGGAGTGCCATATGAACACTGAGAGGAGTCTGTTTCCAAACTGTCCTAAGAAAAGCTATTGCTTTCTTCCTTTGGGCAATATAATAAATTAGTTTGATGTCCACTCTTCAGGGGACTCAGTACCATTAGATCCACCCTACAAAGGCAGAAGCCAAAGTCAGATGGCAATTCCAGTGTCCAGGACCCCAATTACACAATTATCCCACAGATTAGTATTTGGAAAGGTTTATAACCAGTAAGAAAAAGGGGGCTCAGTGTAATTGCCCAGAAATGTTACAGATGAAAAGCACACTGTTGGATTTCAGAGTAGTACTGTAGAGCAGGTAAACTACCAAGGCCCATTTAGACATAAGGCAACTGAGACTTTAAAGGAATAACATCATCTTCTGAAACCATGAGCTACTCAGGTGGTTGCTAAACTCAGAACAGTTCTTCTAAGTCCATGCTGCCACACTTCTTCATGCTGTCCCTATAGCCCACACATAAAAGCTCATACATTCTCATGTGCTACGCATATACTTACAATCATCCACATTTGAAAATCTCAGTTATTGTCTATTTTGCTGGGGGTGGGAAGGCAGTGCTAGGAATGAACACAGGGTCTTGTACACAGTAGTCAAGCAGTCTGCACTGAGCTACAAATATAGCTTTGAATTCTTTGTCTTCGGTGTCTACCACAAATGAAAGGGAATGTTAAAAGGTAAAGAAACACCACTTAAATATCAATAAGCTCTGAGGTATCACTATAATTTCCATGTTTAAAGCAAAGTTTTAAATCATGACACACAATAATGTTAAACTTGTTTCAGATGATTAAATATAGGAAATCAGAGGTTGACTTAATATAGTTAGGATAGAATGTGGCATATATGAAAAGGCACATGTCATGTTCTTCAAAAATGATTTTTGATAACAAATAACAATACAACTTAAAAGCATCAATCAAATTGCATAAAAAAGATCTCAATTTCTATTAAAAGTGTATGCATGCATGCATATAAATGATTCACATACATATATGCATGTTATTAATCTGTTTGGACTACTATAACAAAATACCAGAAATGGGGTGTTTTAAACAACAGACATTTAGTTTTCATAGTTCTAGAGGCTGGGAAGTCCAAGATCAAGGTGCTGACAAGGTGGGTTTCAATTGGAGGCCTCACTCTGGGCAAACAGGAGGCCATCATTTACTGGGTACTCACATGGCTTTTCTATGATGTTTGTGCAGAGAGGGTTCTCTCTCTTCCTCTTCTAAGATTACCTGTTCTCCTGATTTGGGCCCCATCCTTAGGACCTCTCTTAACCTCAATTACCTCTGAAAGGCCCTATCTCCAAATACAGTAACATTGGATGTTAAGTCTTCAGCATATGAATTTTGGAGGGAAACAATTCAATGTAGAACATGTGTGAGTGTATTTACATGTTACATGTTAATATACAGATAAGTATTTAATTTTTATAATGCATTTAACATATAGAATATATTAGAAATACTATAAATAAATATGAGAAAGAAGAGAGGGGATGAGACAGACTGAGCTTGAGTAGATATTCCAGAAAATACTTCAAAACAGAATCAGAGGTTATCTCTGGCTAAGGTTTCCTTTTATAGTTTTTTCATATTCCAAATTTCTTACAACAAACATACTTGTAATCAAAATAATATAGTGTGTTGAGAGCCACAGCCGAAGGGGCCCCAGCAAACTTCCAGCTGCCAGCTGATGATTGGCTCACAGCGGCCCCAGCAACATCTAGCTGATTGGCTCCTCGGCCCCAGCAACATCTAGCTGATTGGCTCCTCTGCGGTGATGCTCATTGGACTGTTTCCCTGCCCTTTCAGACCACGGAGCTGCTCATTGGGGGACTTTTTTGGCTCCGCCCACGTGACCCATCCAATCGGCCTCAAGAGCAGGAGGATTGTGGGAGGTGGGGAGAAGCTTGTGTGGGAGAGAGAGGCTTGTGGAAAGCCGGTGGTGGCAGTTGAGGCTCTGAGGGTTTTTCCTGAGAGACTATTTTGTTTGTTGTGTGTGGTTCTAAAAATAAAGTTAGTTTCTTTTGACAAGTGGCTCCTGATTGTGCCCAGCCAGACTGCGGCATTTGGTGGCTCGCACTGGGAGCGACTGAGGGTAAGTGAAACTGCTCGCCCCTGAGGGCAGGGCGAGAGGATGGGTAGCCATTTTAAGATTCTTCTTTTGTTATTTTGTTTCACTTTTGTTTTAAGTTGCCTGTCCCTGGAGATGAGTGAGACGGAAGAAAAACCGCTCACATCTGAGGAAAAACTATTTACGTCTGAGGAACAGATAGGGAGAAAGGACGGATGCCCATGTCAGGAGGATAGAAAGGCTATAATGACTTTTTGTTGTTCCCTTTTTATTTCATTCTGTCTCGGTTTTGTTTGGCGTCATCTTGTTGGGTTGTATTATAGTAGAAATACGGGATCAGAAATTAGTAAAAAACAAACTGAAAGAGTGTTAAGTAAATTGTTAGAGGAAGGAGGCATCCCAGTAAAATCAAGAGCAGTCAGGGCATACGTTGATACAATACAAAAATGTAGCCCATGGCTTTTTAAGGAGGAGTTGTTAAATATATCACAATGGAACCATCATGGTGAAGATTTAAAAAGAATAGAAAAGAAAAGCCCAGGGACTCTGCCAGTTGGCACATTGCCATTGTGGACGTTCATATCTTGTTTGCTTAGTCCAAAGCCTTCAGTTCAGACAATGGTAGAGGAAGGAGAAGACATAATGATTCAAGTAAAAGAGAAGGTCTCTCAAGTTAGTCAGACAGAGAAAGAAAGTGTAAAACAGAAAAAGCCATCAGGGGGAAAGGTACAACAGGAGACTGCTACTAACACCTTTCT
This sequence comes from Marmota monax, assembly GCF_021218885.2. NCBI lineage: Eukaryota > Metazoa > Chordata > Mammalia > Rodentia > Sciuridae > Marmota > Marmota monax. The sequence continues at coordinate 2,424,311 of NW_026692254.1, forward strand.
ATCACCAGAGGGTGTCAGTGTCCAACCAACAGCACCACCTCTACAGGAGACTGCTACTAACACCTTTCTATCACCAGAGGGCGAAAGTGTCCAACCAACAGCGCCACCTCCATATGCTGGGAGGCCCCCAACCCCCACAGTTGATAGTTGGGATCCTGAGACAAGGTCTCAAATATTAACATGCCCTGTATTTGAGGCAGGAGGGCAGCGATTTTACCAAGTTTTAAATTTCAAAACAGTGAAGCAGCTAAAAGAGGCTGTAACAACCTATGGTCCTCAAGCACCCTTCACTGTAAGCTTGGTCGAATCCATTAACAACTTGAACATGACGCCAGCAGATTGGGCTAATATGTGTAAAGCTGTGCTAAATGGAGGACAATACCTGTTATGGAAGGTTGCCAATGAGGAATTTTGCAAGGAGACGGCTAGGCGAAATGCAGCAGCTGGTTATCCTCAGAGAAATCTAGATATGTTGTTAGGAAAGGGACCTTATGAGGATCAGCAGCAACAAATTGCATATGATCCTGGCGTATACGCACAAATTGCTGCAGATGCAATTAAGGCATGGAAGACTTTACAAGGACATGGAGGTTTACAAGGTCAATTATCTAAGGTAATACAAGGAGCTAATGAACCTTATGCTGAATTTGTAGATAGGCTTATTCAAACAGCTACCAGAGTTTTTGGGAATACAGAACAAGCAATGCCATTACTAAAACACCTGGCTTATGAGCAAGCAAATCGTTGGTGCAGAGATATCATTAGACCATGGAAACATGAAGATTTAAACACATATATTAAATTATGTAGAGACATTAATGAACAAGAGCAAGTCGTGGCAGCTGCAGTAAAACAGGCTTTAGATGCCAGAGACATTAATGAACAAGGGCAAATTGTGGCAGCTGCAGTAAAACAGGCTTTAGATGCCAGGCCAAGAACATGCTACAATTGTGAACAAACAGGACATTTTAAAAGGAATTGCCCCATTGGAGGAGGGTTTAACAAAACTAGGTATCAAAGGAGTAGAATACCAGGTATTTGCCCACGATGCCGTAGAGGGAGACATTGGGCTAATGAATGCCGTTCTCAAACCACCATACAGTGTACTCCATTATCAAAAAACGAACAAGGACCAGGTGTTTATCCACAATATCGTGGAGAAAGGCATCGGGCTCCATTGCCAAAAAACGGACAGGGGGGCCCAATGCTCCGGGGCCCAAAACCACAAATATACGGAGCACTGGAGGAACCCAGCAACCCCATCAGGGTAGTGCCCAGGACACATTGTCCATCAGATCCCTCATCAGACAAACCAGAGGGAGCGCAGGGTTGGACATCTGCGCCTCCGCCAGAGCAGTACTAACTCCAGAGATGGGAGTTCAAATCATTCCCACAGGGGTGAAAGGACCTCTTCCCAAAGGAACAGTAGGCTTATTATTGGGACGCAGCTCTTCTACTCTAAAAGGACTTATGATAAGTCCTGGGGTAATTGATCCCGATTATGAAGGTGAAATAAAAATTATAGCCAGTTCTCCAAAGGGTATATCAGTAATTTCACCAGGAGATAGAATAGCACAGTTACTAATAATACCCAGCCTACATGATAAATTTTCCAGTCGTACTGTAGAAAGAGGTTCCAAGGGATTAGGCTCCACAGGTGTAGATTGGGCTATGCTTTCTTTAAATTTAGATTCTCGCCCCATGCTAAAACTAAATATTCAAGGACATGAATTTAATGGGCTACTGGATACAGGTGCAGACCTTAGCATCATCTCTCGTCAAGAATGGCCAAAACATTGGCCATTACAACAAGCCACTCAAACGCTTCGAGGCCTAGGAGTGGCAACTAATCCCCATAGAAGTGCAATGGTATTAGATTGGAAGGATCCTGAAGGATGTGAAGGAACTATACAGCCATATGTATTGGATCATCTTCCCGTAAATTTATGGGGACGAGATGTCCTAGATCAATTAGGTTTGACATTAACAAATAACATCAACCAAAATGCACCCACTATTATGACTAGACAAGGTTTTAGGAAAGGAAAAAGATTAGAAAAACAAGAACAAGGTATAGCAGCACCAATACAAATAGATCAAGGGAGAGACAGACATGGGTTGGATTTTCAGAAAGGGCCACTGAGACAATAAAAATTACTTGGAAATCAGAAAGACCAGTATGGGTTCCTCAGTGGCCCCTGACTAAAGAAAAGATACAAGCAGCCCATGACCTGGTCAAACAACAATTAGCAGAAGGACATATACAACCTTCTGTATCTCCCCATAATACTCCCATTTTTGTCATCAAAAAGAAATCTGGTAAATGGAGATTATTGCAAGATTTAAGAGCCATTAATAATGAGATGGTTATTATGGGACCTGCTCAATCAGGGATTCCTCAGTTGTCTGCTTTGCCAAAAACCTGGTATGTTTTAGTTATAGATATTAAAGATTGTTTTTTTTCAATTCCAATTCATCCTGAGGATAGTCCACGTTTTGCATTTACTATCCCTGCACTGAATCATGAAGGTCCTGATCAGAGATATGAATGGAAAGTACTCCCTCAAGGGATGGCTAACAGCCCAACTATGTGTCAAATTTATGTTAACAAAGTAATCCAGCCACTTAGAAATCAAAATCCTGAACTACAAATATTTCACTATATGGATGATGTATTATTAGCACACAAAGATAAAAACACATTGCTAGAATGTTATGCCACACTTACAAACTTATTAAAAAATTATAATCTAGAGATAGCAATAGATAAAGTACAATTAAATTTTCCAATTAATTATTTAGGAGTTCTATTATCCTCAACCATGGTCCGTCCACCAAAAATTCAAATACGAGTAGATCAACTCAAATCACTTAATGACTTTCAAAAGTTATTAGGAGACATAAATTGGATAAGGCCTTATTTAGGTATACCAACAGGAGAGTTGGGACCTTTATTTGATATCCTAAAAGGTCCATCAGATCCAAATTCACCCCGAATGTTAACGCCTGAAGCAAGAAAGGCATTAAAAATCATTGAAACATATATGGAAAATATGCATTTGGATAGAATTGATATAAGTTTGCCTTTATTATTTATTGTACTACCAACAAAAAATATTCCTACAGGAGTATTTTGGCAAGAAGGTCCATTATTATGGATACATTTATCTTATTCTCCTAACACTATTCTTACTAGGTATCCTGAGGCTGTAGGACAATTAATACTCAAAGGAATAAAAGCAGCAAAGGGAGTGTTTGGAATTTCTCCCAATAAAATTATTACTCCATATACTATGAATCAAATTGATGAGTTAGCTAATGAGTTAAATACTTGGGCAATAATCATGTGCAAATCTAATGTTTCATTTGATAACCACTTACCATCTAATCCTTTATTGTCTTTTTGGTCATTGCATCCTGTAATTTTTCCAAAAATGACAAGAAAAACACCTATCATGAATGCTCCAAATATATTCACTGATGGGTCAAATAATGGTACAGCAGCAGTAGTTACCCCTGATCAAACTTTTACATTTTTAGTACCCAAACAATCAGCTCAAAAGGTAGAGCTTAATGCAGTTTTACAAGCTTTTGTGATGTTTAAAGATTCTGTATTTAATTTATTTTCTGATAGTCAGTATGTAGTTAATGCTATAGTATCTCTTGAAGATGCTGGTAGGATTTCCCCTTCTTCTACTGTTTTCTCTTTGCTTTCCACTATACAAAGTCTAATCTGGGACAGAAAAGATCCATTCTTTATAGGACATATCAGGGCACATACAGGATTGCCTGGAGCCCTTAGTTTGGGCAATGATTTAGCAGATAAAACTACACATGACATACATATTTTCTCTACACTAGAAGAAGCTATAAATTTTCATAAAAAGTTCCATGTCAATGCTAATACTTTACAAAAGCACTTTAAAATAACTAAGGAACAAGCTAGACAAATAATAAAACAATGTCAAAATTGTGTGACCTTTTTACCACAAGTTAATCTTGGAGTCAATCCTAAAGGATTGATACCTAACCATATTTGGCAGATGGACGTCACACACTTGCCAGAATTTGGAAAATTAAAATATTTGCATGTTACAGTTGATACTTCTTCTGGATTTTTGATGGGCTCCCTTCATGCCGGAGAAAAAACTAAAGATGTTATAGCTCATTGCTTACAAAATTTTGCCACTGTGGGTGTTCCAAAACAGTTAAAAACAGATAATGCCCCTGGTTATACTTCTACCTCTTTTAAACAATTTTGCTCAACATTTGGCATTACTCATATAACAGGAATCCCATACAATCCACAGGGACAAGGCATAGTTGAAAGAGCTCATCAAACTATTAAAATGTACTTATTAAAGCAAAAAGAAGGAATTGGGAAGGGGTATATATTCCCCAAAGATAAACTTAAAATAACCCTTTTTACTCTAAACTTTTTAAATTTGGATTCATCAGGACTTAGTGCTGCAGAAAGGCATATGTGTCCAAAAAATGTACATAAGCCCAAGGTACTTTGGAAGGATATTCTAACAGGACAATGGAAAGGTCCTGACCCAGTAATTGTCTGGAGTCGAGGGTCTGTTTGTGTGTTTCCACAGGGAGAACAGCAGCCGATTTGGATTCCAGAGAGATTAACCAAGGTCCTGACCCAGTGATTGTCTGGAGTCGGGGGTCTGTTTATGTGTTTCCACAGGGAGAACAGCAGCCGATTTGGATTCCAGAAAGATTAACTAAAGCGATTTCTACAGACCAAAAAGAAGATGATTTGGCTCAAATCCATAACAACTGATATCCAAAACTCCAGTTTGGCTATTCTTACATCTGCAACAGAACCAGGATGCTTTTTTCAATATCTATTTTATTATTGCCCTTTGCCATATCATGAAGTTCTATTTTGTTTTTTGAGCTCATACAGACCTAGGTTAATGTTTTGCTGATCAGTTCTATTTTTTGACTATAGAGTTTTTAAACATTGCAATGGAGATTTCACCTGTAAAAAGTTATAAGGCCTTTACTATAATGTTATGTGTTGTATGTATTATATTATGTGTGCACACTTGTGTTTTGTGTTATATGTTTGAATGTACGTATGTCCATATATCATATATGATGAGCGCTCATGATAAAATGGATCCAAATATTTTTTTTTCACGTGATTTATATGGTTTAATTTAAATTGGGTAAACAACTGTTGAGGATTGTTTTAATATGTAAACAAAAAAGAAGGTTAATAGATCTGTTTGTTTACTTTTACCTTTCCTTTTCATTATATTTAATAATTCTCTTAAAGATAATGTAAATTGTTAAGAAAATTGTTTTCTTTTAGTGCCTTCTGTAGTGTTACATAATTTTTTCTTTAGCCATTATTGCCAGAATTCCTATCTTCATCCCAGTGACGGTGAAGACAATGTAAATTGTTAAGAAAATTGGTTTCTTTTAGTGCCTTCTGGAATGTTACATAATTTTTTCTTTAGCCATTATTGCCAGAATTCCTATCTTCATCCCAGTGCTGGTGAAATGAAAGATAAAACCAATCTACAGCTTCTACAATAGCCATCACTGAACTGCTTGCAGAACTTGCCTGGACACATTATGAGCTCACCTGTATGCATTGTGAACTATCTGTTGGTACAGCGAATTGTGGTAGTGCTGGAGTATTTTTGCTGATGGTGTCACCGGTGGTACAATTTTTCAAAGGAGCCCTCAATTGGCTTAATGTCATGGCATTTTGCATCCTCCTCTACTAGTGATGGTCTAAAATTTGGGGGCCAACAGAGGTGAGGCAAAGAACCTCACCCCCCCACTGGTGCAAAGGCCTATCCACAAGTATGGCTGTATGCTGGACCGGTAGTCAGTGACGGGTATGATCCAATTGCAGTGGTACCAACCTAAGACAGGAGGCTGACGCCTAGAGGTCAGTTCATCCGATGACGGGTAAGGACCATATGTTGAATTGGACTGCCTAACAGGCACGGTCCCTAAGCCACATGCTTGTTGTTTAAACAGAGAGGGGGAGATGTTGAGAGCCACAGCCGAAGGGGCCCCAGCAAACTTCCAGCTGCCAGCTGATGATTGGCTCACAGCGGCCCCAGCAACATCTAGCTGATTGGCTCCTCGGCCCCAGCAACATCTAGCTGATTGGCTCCTCTGCGGTGATGCTCATTGGACTGTTTCCCTGCCCTTTCAGACCACGGAGCTGCTCATTGGGGGACTTTTTTGGCTCCGCCCACGTGACCCATCCAATCGGCCTCAAGAGCAGGAGGATTGTGGGAGGTGGGGAGAAGCTTGTGTGGGAGAGAGAGGCTTGTGGAAAGCCGGTGGTGGCAGTTGAGGCTCTGAGGGTTTTTCCTGAGAGACTATTTTGTTTGTTGTGTGTGGTTCTAAAAATAAAGTTAGTTTCTTTTGACAAGTGGCTCCTGATTGTGCCCAGCCAGACTGCGGCAATAGTGCAATAGAGATTTGAAAAATAAAGGAGCATATTTCCATATAAAATTCTTTAAACTTATTTTACTTAATGTATTTTCATTCATTTTACTTAAAATATGTTTTACTTAACCTTAAGTCTAATTTCAAGGCTGAATTTTTTTTAACTACCTACACATGACAGTACATATTGTATGTTATACAAAATGTGGAAGCTAGAACTCTAAAATGATGAAATTAAAAAAAGGCAAACATGCATTAGCCAAAATTAATGACCAGATCGCTAAAGCACTCAATTAAGAAAATCTTCAGGTATCTGGAAGCAAAGGAATTTTCGGCCGCCTTTTATTAACAGAAATCACACTTAAAAGACCCATTTATGTTTTCAGGAAAAATCTACCAGACATCAGAAACACACTTGTTAAAATAAAATTTTAAATTCTATACATGAAGCCCTAACATTGCCTTGGCATGATGCTATGACATCACTACATCAGGGTGCCTAGCTCTACTAATTATGCAGGAAACAAACAAATAATAAAGCAAAGATCCTCCAGTTTTTTTGCAATCTGCTATTTAATCATTTTTTACATAAAATTGAAGGCAGGGGAGAAAACAATATTAGGAGACCTCCTTGAACAGGAAAAAGGGGAGTGGAAGAATGGAGGTTAATTCCTCAATTTGGTGATTTCATTTGTTTCTGGGTCACTTAAGCCAGGATCCTTATCTGAAGCAAATTTAGGAAAAATGGTGGAAGGGATGAAAAAGGAAGAAAATGGAAGAGACTGACTTCCAGTTTCTCACAGTTTGCTTCTAAAAGGGGTATGTCCCATGGTGAGGCATCCTGGTAAGGAAAGACCATCTCCTGATGAATGGGCTCCTTGCTTCTCATTAGTTAATCTGCTTCTTAAGAGGAAGCCAGAGCATAACCCCACTTACACTTTTAACCAAATATCCAACCCAATCATTAAAACCAAATTAGTATAATGAATCAAATTGTTTGAAAAGCTGCTTACACCATGAATAGGGATGGTATGTCAAGAACTCAGATCTGTAGAAAAGAGAGTTTCTGCCCCAGCTATGCAGTAAGCAAGGATGATGAAGGAAGGACCAGCACCATGCAGAAGCCCAAGTTGGGTACTTGATTGATGACTAAGTACACTGTCCTCTATGAACCCAATCAGTTAATACTTTTGAAAACTGTCTGCCGCTCAAGTCCTATGCCTTTGAGAGTTCATGTCACTTATATCACAGCACAACCCTTTATTATGAATACCAACCCCCAACAATCCCAAATGACCCAGAAAATAAATGCATATTTTGGTTGTGAAAATATTCTTGTGGTCAATCATATTTTACAAAAGTATTCCCGTAAGTGATACTTTATACTTGAAAACATGATTAATAAACCCTTGGCAAAATAAATTGTGTAGTAAATCAAAAGGGCACATTCACTCTGATTATGCAGGAAAGGATGTTTCAAAGTCCAAATACAATTTTGAATGCTGACTACACAAGGCCCTAGAAGTTTATTAAAATAAGAAACATAATCCATTTTCAAAAGAGAAATTACATTTGAAAGCTTTTTAAAAGTACAGCCTATGTGGCTAAAGTTATAGAACTTGTCAAGGAGACATGAAATTCAAATAAAACATAAATTGTGTTTGCTGATCTGGTCCATTAGTAGTCAAGTTTACAGATAAAAGGTGCACATGCAACATTTTTCAATCACACACTTCATTTCTTTTGGCTAACAGATGCAGTTTAAGTCACTTACCTAACCATCTAACTTCCCACAACCACAACCAGCCAAGAGTCAAAAGGAAGCAAGCTCTTGCCTAAGCCATCAAACACCGAAATCTTCATTGTTACATTCATTAAAGGTAACGGGGACACAGCTCAGTGGTACAGCACCTGCTTAGCATGCAGGGAAAACTGAGTTCAATGTCCCTGGCACCAGAAAAAAAAAATCTGAAAAACCTATTTACATATTGTAAACCAAACACAATCTCTCACTTTGGAAAGTTGTTTAGCAGTGTCATCCATAGTTAAATAATATCTATACCACGTGACCCAGCAATTCCACTCCTAGGCCACATGGCAGATGTGGGCCAGCCACAGCCACAAGCCAACTCAGGTTGGCTGAATATGTTCATACACATTTTAATATGGGAGTTAAAAAAGAAAAAAAAGAATGCTACTTCATGATTATGTAAACTTAGAAAATTCTAATTTCAATATACATAAGTAAAGTTTTATTGGAATATGTGTTTCATCTTCCTTCATTTATGTATTGTCTATGGCTTTTAGGAGAGGGGCTTTTTTTGTTTCTTTTACTACCACTGCAGAGCAGCTGTGACATAAGTGGTCTGGACCAAGAAAAAGAAACCAGGGGCTGAGGTTGTGGCTCAGCAGCAGAGCACTTACCTAGCACATGCGAGGCCCTGGGTTTGATCCTCAGCACCACATAAAAATAAATAAATAAGATAAAGGTATTGTGTCCAACTACAACTAAAAAATAAATATTAAAAAAAGGAGGAACCATTTACTGTCTACCTCTTTGTAGAAGCAGTTAGCCAACCTCCACACTACACATAGATGTGTTCACTGACAGATAAGCTCAAAAGCAGTGCTATTTAAAACAAAAACAAATCCCTGCTGTAAACTACTTAGATGTCCATTAAGAGTTTACAATGGGTAAATTGCTGTGTATTTACCTAGTGGAATAATATATGATCTGCCCTTTGTATGCATGTGTTCTACATCTGCAACTTCAACTAAATTCAGATCAAAAACATTCAAGAAAAAAAAATCTAGAAACTTCCAAAAAGCAAAAATAGAATTTGTAGCAAGCAGAGTACTACACTGAGTCCACACAAATGAAGTGACATGTAGGTGAACCCTGCTGTAGGCTCCCACGACTTCTTTGATTCTCAGTCTCTCTTCAGTGCTACTTAAGCATTGTTCATCTTGTATCTCAAGTACTATGTATATATAGTCAAGCCTATGATGGTTGCATCTGTACTGAGCATGAACAGATTTTTTTACCTTGCCATTATTCCCTAAACAATATAGAATAACAATGATTTATACAGCATGTGTAAGTATTATACATAACCTGGAGCTGATTTAAAGTACACAAGAGATATGTGTAGATATGTGCCTTCTTGGCACAACACCTGGCACAGGTACCATTTAATCCATGTTCACGGCTGTTTCTCTGAACATTCAAAAGAGACTTACAAACAAAATGCAGGGCAATAATAGGAAATTTGGCACTGAAGAAAGTACTAACTATGACTTCAAAATATCCCTGTATATGGGCATAAAATTTCCTAATAATGATAGTCTGGGTCATTATGGAACAGTTGAGGTACCCTGACACTACAATAAATCTCACTCATCACTCTTGGAAGTTTGTAGTTTTGGATTTTAAATACTTATACAGACCAAGAGGAATCCTTCTCCAGAGGTGTCCCCCAAAGGCTAGACCATTTTCCATGCTTGCCAAAGTATCATCTTTATTCCTGGTAATTATTTCACTATTCGTATTAACATGAAGAAGAAACCCAGCCACAACAAGTACAAAGGTACTGTTCTGCTATATTGTGCTTCAAATCATGAATATGTGTGTTGTCTATTTTCTGAAACATTTCTACTCCAAATGGGTAGTGTGTGTTTCTTTGTTCTAAGGGGAAAAAAATTCTAATAACAACAAAAAAGAATCTTATGGCAAATGCTTGACTCACAATAGCATCAGATAATGAGGGCTCTGCAGAGTCAGAAGGCAATTCCTTCTACTGATATTACACTACCACTGATTATCCATTCTGTGCACTGTTAGGTGAAAAACCAAAGCACATACAAATAGAAAACTGTATTAGTTTTGTTGGAACATAGAAAATGATCACACAAATAGTGGCTTAAAACAATACAAACATTATCTTACAGTTTCCATGGGTCAGGAGTCTAGAAATAAGTTACCTATGTTCTCTACTCAGAGTTTTATAGTATTATATCAAGGTGTGAGCCAGGACTGCAATCTCACCTGAGGCTTAGGGTTCTATTTAAAGTTCGTTCAAGTCATTGGCAGAATTCAGTTCCTTATGGTTGTAGGACTGTAGCTCCCCCACATTTTCCTTTTTTGTCAGCTATCTGCTAGGAAACACTCTTAGCTCCTTAGCCTGCAGGTGACAGACAATGGCCCTCACAAATGGAAGTTTATTTCTTCAGAGTCAGCAAGAGATTTTCTAGCTTCTATGGCAGAGTCTCATATAACATAGCCCAACAGGGTGATACCCAATCATCTTCCCACCCACACTCAAGGGGAGGGATGCTATAGGGATGTGAAAAGAAGAGGACAGGAATCTGAAGATCATCTTAGATCTCTGCCTGAAATAAAAATGAATAAAGTTTCATTTACTTCTTGAAGATACTGGTTTTTGTTGTTCTTATTTTTGTTTTAGGACCAAAGGATTGAACCCAGGTGCACTTTTCCATTGAGCCACATATTCAGTCCATTTTATTTTAAGACAGGGTCTCACTAAATTGCTTAGGGCTTCACTAAGTTACTGAGGCTGGCTTTGAATCTGTGATCCTCCTGCCTCAGCCTCCTGAGCTGCTAGGATTACAGGTGTCACCAACTGCGCTGGGCTTTGAAAGTATTTTCAACTTTAAAACTAGTATTTTTTTTCCTGAGATACTTAAAATCTGAAGTTTCATAGTATTAATGTTAGCAAAAACTAAACAAACATTTTCCTACAAAGTTTTCTTTCTAAAAACAAAAATGTACAATGTACATGCACACACACACAAACACATACACATCAGTTGCAGTGAAGCTAACATATTAAGAAATATTATTCAGTTGCAGGAAAAGATTAAGCCCTCATTTTTATTATGTCTATTATAAAAATGCCCCCAATCCTTCCCTCTTTCCTTACATTTTTCATTTAGGAATACACTCTGAAAAGTATAGAGGCAGTGTAATCTATTCATCGAAAAGCTTGTCCTTACCACTCCCTCAACTTTTCCTTCTGTACTAGACTAATAAAGACATTAGCCTGGCCAGGAAAGAGCATGAGATATGCTCTTTTCATTCATTTTATGCATAAATTTATGAAAAGTAGACAATTATGCAGAAGATACAACAACAACCCATAATATTCACCAATCAAAGAAAGGATGGCTTCCTTGGCTTTGCTTTATAATGTGCTTAGCAAAAATGAAGAAGAAAAAAAATGTTTACCAAATTCAAATCAATTCCATGGTAGCTAAGTGAGGTCACAATCATACCTATGTTCCTCTGCAACCATTGGTCTAGCACACACAGTAGCCATTTCATCAATATTTGTTTGATGAATACTGTGGGCTGTTATAAGACTGACAAATAACATGAGTAGGACCAGAGGCACAGGCTCAGTCTAAACATCTCTTTATGAAAAATAGTTCTTCTGTTCTAATTTTGGTACTTTTGTGGTTGTTTTGAGCAAGGACAATATAGCAATGTCCAACCTTAATGACGACCAGTATTTAATACAGACACAAAGATTGAATAAATGTCCTTGTGCCATGTTCTGTTTTGGACAGTGGTTCTCTTCCCAGAACAGTTCTGCACTTGGAAACTACTGGGTTTCAGGACATTTCAGTCTTTGTGGATAGGGATCATATATCGGGCAGGTCAGGAAAAGCAGGGTCTCACATTCTATTGTGTGGACTGAATCCTGGGCTCTGCTCATGGCTTGTGACCTTAGATGAGTTCTTAATCTTGCTCTATCTCAGTTTTTATAAAGTAAGGACAACAGTACTTATCTCAGGACGCTTTCAAGCTCAGTACCCTTCAGAACAGTGCCAGGAACCAAGCAAGAGCTTGGTGATTGTTGTATATCTATATCTTCATCACTGTAACACACAATATTTCTTGTCAGGGCCAAACTGCCCTTGGAAAAATCAACTTATTTCTCTTGAAATGGAGCCATCCTCTTGGAGAAGCCTTGTCTAGCCATAGACACAAGCCCAAAGATTTAATGCCGATGACTTTTTAAAACTTTGAACAGGTTGTATAATTTAAAATAATTTTTTGAATTGGTGATACATTCAGATACAACAAAATTCAAAATAAAAAGGAGTTTACAACAACAGTACTTTCTCCTATTCACATGCTCCAGCCAACCAGGCCCCTCCTTCTTTGAAGCTCTCGTGGCTCATTTCAAAGATATAGGCACAAATGCAAAAATGTTTATACGTTTTTGTATTTTTATATTACGCACACAAATATTAGTACTTCAGGGTAACATTCTATGCCTTGCTTGTCTCTATTTTAAAATATTTCTGGAGCTCATTCCATATCAGGATATACAATTATGCCTCAGGTTATATAGTTAACACAAATTTCCATTTGGGGATTACGCCCTAGTTTCTTTTAAACTAACCCTATCCATGGGCATTTAAGTCATTCAGAATCTTTCAATCACTAACTCTTGCCAAATATGCTGAGATAAATTACACTGCATATATGCTGACCCTTTCAGCAAGGGTTGAGGGAAAGAACAGCCATTCCTCACTGAGTATCACTTACACATCAGGGACAATGCAAAACCTCCTGGGGGCTTGGACTCTAAACAACTAAGTTCTGTATTAACTAAAGTTTACACACTCCTGTCTCCAGGAAGAGAGTTATTCATCATAGGTGTATTTATTATAGATTTTTTGAAGAAAAGGGACATAACAATACAGATGCTCCTTGAATTATAGTGGGGTTATATCCCAATAAATGCATCATTTGTTGAAAATACCCTAAATCAAAAATACACTGAATGCACTCAACCTACAGAACATTCTAGTGTAAGAGTATAATAACCTTTAGAATGTTGGTTGTTTTCCTAGCTGACTAAGAGCTGCAGCTCATGACTGATGCCCAGCACCCAAGAGAGTACTGTACAGAAGAGTACTAGCCTGGAAAAGGTCAAAATTCGAAATTCAAGTACAGGTTCTACTGAATGTGCAATGCTTTTGCACCATTGTACAGTCAAAAAAAAAAATCATAAGTAGAGTCATCAGATGTCAGAGACTGTCTGTATATGAGCACATACATTTATTCATTTATTCATTCTTATGTATACTTCCCCGCAAAAACAAAAAAAATCTATAATAAATGTACATGAGATAGTTAATAGTCCATAAACCAGAACCCTGGAAAGAGAGGAGGTTTTGGCCTCAGTAATAATTACATGTATGAGCATATGTATTTATTTATTCACTCACACTTATATTTATGTAGATACATACGTACACATTTTTTCAAACTCTGAAGTCATTCCAATAAAGGACTCTGTAAGAACTAATTTAATCACACTTTCAAGTAAGAGATCTGAATAACAAACAAAAGTCACAAGTGGCTTAGAATTCTAAGTGCTCTCAAATGTCCTGAGCCTTGGAGACTCTTTTCTGAAAATGTGAATTTAAATGTTCCCTTCATGTTTTTTGTCCAAGTCTGTACTTTTAGAAGGAGGACATGGGTCAGGTCCTGTTTCACACAATCCCACAACAGTGTAACTCAGAGTACAGTCTGTAAGCCATTTGTTACCATTCCATAATTGGTATAAATTAAACAGAAATGTTCAGAAATTTTAAGAATAATAGGGCAGGGTAATTTTAGGAGCATTGAATCTACTTTTATATATCTCCTCTTTCTCTTTTTTTTTAGTAATTCATTTCATTTTTATTATTGTATTCTATAGAAAGTCAGCATGAAAAGGATTGAAATTTGAAAAATAAAACAAAACTTGCATTTGACCATGGATAATGAAGGCAAGCTCCTCTTCCTGTAGGAGTTTGTCAGAATGGACAGCCTGTGAAGGTTGCTGATGCTGCCTTGATTTCTCCAGCACCTCATAAAGAGGTTGAGCGATAAGGCGGTGAAAAGAAGGTTGTCATCTTTAATAAGAACAAAATTTAACTTTATGCATCAATTAAACCACAAGAAAACGATCAGGAAAGCTAAAAATCCATGTCTTGGTTAAAAGGTAAATTCTGAAGTTTGGAAGAAACCATAAAGGAAATTCCATTGTGTTTTCAATAATAGCAATGTCGTATATAAAATGATTTCAACTGCGACAGCCCTGTGGTCATTATCAACCCACCAGATCAGAGTTAGTTTTTACTTTAATTAATCTAATGAACCGGTTGCCTGGCTTCAGCAGACATTTTTTAAATGTCACTGCATACCTTGGGGCCGTAACTGAACTGGTGGCATACTCTCCTGCACCATCTTGATTCCATTAACTCTTGCCCACGGTGACATTTTATGTCTACATCCTCATATGCCCTGATAATGTAGCCAATTTGTGCTTTATTAACCCAATTAAAATACAGAAATGTTAGGTAACGGAAATCTACAAAATCAAAACAATTTCTTAAAATAGACTATACATTTTTTTTTTAAAAGAGGAGAACATAGCTGCCAGACTTTGGTTACCTAAACAATCCATGGATGCCAAATGCTAGACAAGGAAAATGCTAATCTAATTATAAGAGAACAAACTATCTAAATCCTAAATATTGTATTAATTTGGGCTTAAGCATCTGTAAGCACACTAGGTAGAACTCCTAAAAGCTGTGCAGACTGAACAATAAGTGCCCCTACATAAAACCTGCAGGCAAAACTTGAGAAAAATATTAGGACTCAAAATAAAGTAAAATAAAATAAATCAACTCTATACTGGATCCGATCCATCCATAGTTCATTACCTCTTCTAAACAAGAACCGTAACTTTTCTAAATTAGTCTTCCTCCTACAGAGCACAGGGCAGGTACTTGAACATGAAACAAATACTTCCTTCAAAATTAAGTGAGCATTTTTAAAATCCTTCAAATCTTAGGCCAGACTTTAAAACAGGAAAAGAGGAAAAAGCTTAATACATCTCTTTAGGAGCTTATCTGATTTACCATAGATATGAGCCACTTAGAACATCGTTTCATTTTAAGTTCCTTTTCTTCTAAAAAAATTTTTTACTATGATCTAAAAATTCTACTTTTAAATTAGATAGTCAAAGAATGTTGCAGATAAGGAACAAATGACAGTGACTCATTATTCTGATATGGAAAAAAAACATTCCGGTGTTTTCTTTTTTTTTTTTTTTCATTCCAGTGTTTTCAATTGACTTCTTTCCTTCCTCCAACTGATCCTGGACAGAGGGGTGAAGGGGTTCTAGTAGGTGACCTTTGATTTCATTAGAAAATGAAAAGGCGTGATAGATAGGAAAGGTCTAGTAAAAATATCCAGCCCAAATTAAAAACTCTAATAAAATGTTCTGGTTTATAATGGCAACTGCAAAATCAATAGCAGCTGTTCTACCTTTATTTCTGATTGAAATGCTAACAAAACTAAAAAAAAAATGCAAAACCAATAATTATCTGGGACTTAGAAATCGAGGATTACTGGGCAAGATCCTAAGAGATATTTCTATCAATAAAACCATGAACAAGTAGGTGTTCGAGATACACAGCAAGGTCAGAAATAAGACAAACTTGTGACCATGCCTCTCCACATCCCCATTGCCAATTATTGGTAAGAAGAACCTCCTTTCTGAAGTAGATGAGACAATCTCACCACCATAACTCAACCATCCCCAAAGATACCTCCCTTTTCCCATCAATTTTCACTCAGTCATCAACACAGGAGGGTGGTAGAGGAACAGGACATGGTGCACTGTGTTGGCACATGGAGGAGATAACAGAAAGGGACAGAAAGAGAACAAAAGCTAACCATGTAGTGTCCTATAAGGAAGGAGTTTCTCATGCTGCATTTATACTGTTTAAAAAAACGTAGATGCTTCCATGTATTATGAATAAATCTTCCTTTAAATAAACCCACAAACATATACTCTCTTCAAAAAGACAAACCACACTGGACAAATGACTGGAAGATAAAAGAATTTGACAAAGGGCAGTCCACATAGACTAGTCCTTAAGCTTTTGTATGGTCTGGGAAAGATTTCTCATAGCAGAAAAGTAGATAGTGTCAGGAACTAAAGAAAATAGCCAAACCTGGACAACCTGCTCATTATCTAGTTGAAAGCAAACATCAAACCAAAGCAATACAGTAGTGACATCAATAAACACCTAGCAGCGTCAGTAACAACAAACAACACTAGCAAACATCACAGACAAGCAACAGCAGTCTACAGCAAGAGCCAACAGGGACTCTCCTGGCAATCTTAAGATTTTGCTTAACAAAATAAGAGGAACAGTGCACTTGAAATGTCAGAAATGAACATTTGATACACCAGAAATAAAATGTTTGACTCCATTCTCTTTATAATAAGAAAAAGAAGCTAATCCAAGAAAATAGGAGCTTAAGAAAAAAGAGAAAAAAAAGAGGGGGGAGAAAGATGAAACATCTGAATTGTGAGTATAAACTCAGAATTTACATTCTAGATTAGAGAAAAAGACAAAATCTACACTCGAAATAATCAAACAGGTAAAATCTAAAACAAGTGTGAAATGCAGCCATAGAATGCAAAGTGTCAAGAATAATTAGATTAAAAGAGTATAGAAATGACATACAGAGGAAGGAAAATGGATGAGAAGAGAAGTTGCAATGAAAGAGAAGTTGCAATCAGAGAGTCAATGGGAACAAGCTGAAGAGGCCAGGATCTAACAAAGAAAAGGCTCTCTGAATAGCAAGGCAATAAAAGGCAAAGAATCCTGCTGAAAATTCTGAATTTCAAAAATAAACTTAAAAATCCAAGTTATCAAAACAAAAAGGAAAAAAAAAAAAAAAAAAAAATATATATATATATATATATATATATATATATATATATATATATATATATATGAATGATACACAAGGACAAATTTTTCTTGGCAGTCTCAAACTCCTAAATATAACAAGTGACGTTCAGTGTTTTGAGGGTTAAAAGACCAAGAATAATTCTATACTCAAACAATTTTTCATTTGAAAAAATAATAAAAGCACCAAAAAGTTCTGCAAACTTATTCTGAAAAATATTATTGAGATGATAAGTAGAAAATAATCTAAACAAAGACTGCAAGAAAAAAGGGTGGGGCATAAGGGGTTATGATCTAATCCAAGCTGGAGTGAGCTTTGCAACCAGTTCAATGAAGAGTGTTCTCATAATTCACAAAAGTCAAACTGTGGAACCAAGTCTAGGTATCTGTCAATGGTTGAATGGATACAGAAAATTTGGTATATATACACAATGGAGTTTTATCCAGCCATAAAAAAATGAAATTAAGTCATTTGCAGGAAAATGGATGAAACTTGACAACATTATGTTAAGTGAAAAAGACAAACTCAGAAGGTCAAGGGTCATATGGTTTTTCTCACATGTAGAAAGGTAAAAAGAGATGAAAAATGGGGGCATGGGGTCTTATGAAAAAAGGGTGATCAATAGACAGAATAGGGACTTGGGGAGGGAGGAGGACAGGGAAAGGGGAAATATTGCGGAATGACATTGGTCAAATTATATTGTTATTTCATGTGCATATACAAATATGTAACAACAAATTCCACCATTATGTACAACAACAATGCACCAATAAAAATATGGGTGGGGGGATGAAGAATACTCTCAAATGTTGTAGGAAAAAAGACTTTATAGAACTGAATACATAGGTCAAAACAGTTAACAGAACTAAGTTGATGTGATTTGCTTCAATACACATTTATTGAATATTTCTATAACCAAGATACCATGAGACACGCAGTAAACCAGAAACATATTTTTAGTGAGAGTTACTAAGAAATTGAACAGCAGAAATACTAGAAGAAAATTTGAAAAATTAAGGGAGAAAAGAAAAGAAAGATAGTATCTATCTTTGAGAAAGAAAGCTATACAAATTTATATACTATGGGCAGGCTCAGCCAAGACACAGGAAGGACAAACATATTTTTTTTCTCTTTCTTTTTTTCTTAACTTTAAAAGTAATCCAGTCTACTTCAGTATTACCCCATGGTAAAATTTATAAGAGTCTGAGTTTTAACCTCTTGCTATTTTCCAGATCTTTGCTAATTTAGATCCCAACTCTCTCCCCCAACCGAAAAAAAAAAAAAAAATACCAAGCTAGAAGAGACATATATATGTACACACCTCAGTACTGGTCTTTACTTGAGATTGAATTCATCACAATAGAAATAAACTTTACCAACTCTACCATTAAACATTTACATGGCGTCCAAAGACCTACGAGGTGCCCTTCCATCTTAAATATCAAAATGTCAGATTACAGATTCAGGGTTGGTAAAGTTCTGCTGGAAAAGACTTTCAAGCATGAGGCAGACAAAGGAGGATGGGAAAGTCAAAGATCTGACAACTCTAACCACTTTCCCAAACAGGCACACGTGAGCATATTCATGGCATACAAATACACTCATCTCCTTGCCTGCCCAATAGGCCTGTGCCTGTGGTCAAGTTTTTTCATGCACCACTGTAGCACTCTTCTCCCTTTTTGGTTGTATTGTAATTACATGCTATTTCTCTTCCTGATCTGTGAGTTCTCTGAGAACAGGGACAGCTTCTCTATCAGGTTTGAAACACCAGCACCTAAAGGCACATGGTATAAGGTATATGCTCAACAAACAATGCTGAACTGAACTGAGCTCTAAACATGAGCACATGACATTTAGAAACAAACATTTTCCCATTTAAAATACATACTTTGATGACAGGAGTTCAAGACTAAAGAGACTTGAAAGTGCCGCTTTTTGGAGAGAAAGGAAAAGTAAAATGATGGGAGCAGGTTCTATCTTACCAGAGATAAGTACGATTTGTTTTAAGTGACAGGTAACCTGAGGATGTGAATAAAAGCAGTGCTGCATAGATGACAGCATTACCTTCTGCCCTTCTTTCACATTTTCAGGCAGGTTTGGATCAAACTATCTCAACGTTGTTTCCATATTATATAGAAAATAAGCTTGTCAGCACCTATTCTGCAAGCTGCCTTCCAAACTCACAGAGAATGTATATCTAAAAAATACAAATGAGAAAGATTAAAATAGAGCAAGTCATTTAGCATTGCATGTGGCTAATGTCTTTAGGGGAAACATTTCTATAATTGTAACTTCCTTATTTGGCCTTCTGATGGGAGACATTTATAGCACCAAATGTAAGATGCTGCTTGACTTGGGAGACATAAAAACACATTTCATAGAATAATGAGGGACAAGGAGAAAAAATAAAGCTCCTCTAGCTACTTGGAAAGTTTATGAAGCATACAAACTACACTTCTCTTAATATTTAAATTTTCACTAATGGTGATCCCTGATAAATCATAAATGGCCCAAAAGAGCTTTCCTAAGTAATTTCAAGATATTTTCCCCCTTTGGATCAGTAGACCATTTACATTAAACTGAAATAATTATTACCATGTTAAAAAATAAATAAGTCACTATTTCCCAAAATATTTTAGTAAATTACATTTAAGCTCTATCTTGTGAACTTAGCAAATAGAAGTGAGGAAAGAAGTAATTATTAAATAAATAATGTAATCATGCTCACCATATCCAGTTGTACTGGACTCATTGTACATTAAACATACACAATATCTGCAGAAAGGGATCACATTGTTTCATTCAGACCTTGGTTTCGTTTACCTTACTATTCGTTATTTTTAAACTAAGCTCATGTTTCTCTCTTTCAAAAGGAACTTGGGGCTCTGTCTAGTTTGTGGAAGAATGGAACTTCCCAGACATGAATCTTCCTACTTCTAAAAACCACAAATAGGAACAAGAATAAATAGAACCTCTTTGGATGTTCTGGATGTTTATTTCAAATAATATGAGTTCAGGGTACAGGTAGCAATGACTATGCTGGGGGAGGGTACAACAGGGAAGAATGGGGGAAGGAGGGGAGTGAGGGGCATTATTACTAGGGTCAGAAAACAGCAATGACTATTCACCATTAGGAGGAGTGGGCCAGGCTCAGTAGGAACTTCTCTGGGCAGTCTGAAAAGGAACAGTATAAAAGGAAGAGCACTGAGAGAGGCAGAGAGGAGAAGCCTAGAAGACGGTAGGAAAGCAGAACATTGTGCAAAGAAACTGCCCATGCCAGAAACAAGAGAAGAAGGTACATGCAGCCGGCTGAGGAACCAGGAAGGCTGCCCTGAGTTCTCCACCCTCACAGGACTCTCCTGCTAGTGATAATTCACAACACCAACAATTTAATGACCAAAAAGGCAGGTAAACTGCCAAGTCCACTATAAGAGAAAATAATAATAATTACTATTTCTCAGCAGAAAATTAATCAGAAAAAAAAGAGCTACCAAGCTAAAAAGTTGCAATAAAATATTATAAAAATTCAAAGACTTGGTTAGATAACAGAAGGAAGGGAGAAGAAAATGCACAGAATTCAGGAAGAATAAAAAGATATTAAAAACAAGAGTAAAGGGATCATAGCTCACCTGAGGGTGGCCTTCTCACTTCCATGCAGCCTGTGGCACTGGGTACTCCAAGGGCCAAGCTAGACTTGACTATGCGGCACCCAAGCTGACCTACTGCCCAGCTAACCTTTCCTCTACCCCTGCAGAGCTCCTAACTCTGTGGGCTGTACAGGGAGAAGGGCCTGGGCAAGCAGAGAAGCTAGCTAAGCTAGCTAAGCTAGCTAGCTGCAGTCAGGGCATGATAATCTCCCCTGTCCTTTCCAGAATTTTATAAGAAGAAACTTCTGGACTCCTTTTGGACTCCACCCATGTTTTGGCCCTAGAAAAGTTGGGGGTTCATGGCTGGAGGAAGGAATATTGGGTCTTGAAAATTGAGGGAAAGAATTGGTCCCTGACAATTTCCTATCCCAACACTCAAAGTATGTTTTCTTTTCAGGTAAGACAGGAGAGAAGATGACTGTGCTTACTCTTTTTGGAGTACTAGGGATTGAACTCAGGGCCTCATGCACACTAGGGTAGCTTCTCTACCATTGAGCTACACCCCAAGCTCTGTGCTTGCTTTTACAGATTTTTTTTTTAACTAAAAAAAAAAAAAAATTTGGAGGTCTTGTCATGTTGTCCAGGCTGGCCTCAGTTTCACTGTTCTTTTTTGACACCATGCACAGCAACTCTGATCATGGTTCAAGGGCATAATGGTTCAAGGGAGATAGTGGTGCCTTGCTCCCCTCCTCACCAGTGGGCTGCCTGAGGGCTTTCTGTATATGACCATGAATATAAACATAGAAATCTACAAATTTGAAATAAATAAATCTATTATCTCATAGTGCTAACACATAAAATTCAAAAGGACTTCTTTTGGCTTGGTAATGATACTCCAAAAAAAGTCCCAAATGGACTAAATTGATTTCTTTCTTTTTGTTCCCAACACCCTCCCTTCATCCCATTTATTTCTAAGTTTTTGTTCCTTAAAGTCTGATTGTTCAAATTCCTAGCTCTCTCCTGCCTTAGCCTCAGTCCTTTTAGACTAAAGACTGCAAGACCCTGGTGCTGTACCTGCTGCCCCTAAGGGCAGGCTTGGGAGCCTGATGACAGATGCTTAGGGTTTTTAATTTTACTTTTTGCCTCCAGGGGAACGCTGTTAGGGCCTTACCAGAGCTGGGGAGCACATCCCTTAGACTCAGATGGATTTTCCATTTCCTTCTGATAGCCTTTCCTGTGAATGGTGTGGGATATAGAGACAGGGAAGGGACAGTTAGAGAGCGAGACAAAAGGGGGCAGACCTTATCTCAAGCTCTTGAGCTTGGGCTTCATTTGTAATAAAGTGGAAACCCAGCACAAAAAAAGGGGAAGGGGAAGGGAGTAAAATACAAGGAAAACAGACCCTAGAGAGCATAGTGAAGGATAGAAAGAAACAAGAAGAACTTTGAAAATAAAACAGGACAAAAGTGATGAACATAACAACAAGTCAAAGGAAAAAGAACTAAATATAACCTACATGAAAATAAGAAAATTAAAACAATGGGGAAGATCAAATATTTGGGGCCTAATACAAGCAAACTTCTCTGAAATAAAGCAATACTTTCACCAGGGGCCAGCAAACTAAAACCCACTGGCCAAATCCAGCTCAATCCATTTACATATGTATCACCTAGGGCTATTTTCATAGAGCAAAAACAGAAGTGAGAAGATCTGACAGAAACCACAAAAGCCCACAGGCACAAAACATTTCCACTCTGAGTTTACTGATCCTTGCTCTAAACTGTAAATTGGAAGGTACACCAAATCCTGGAAACATAAAACACAAACTAGGGAAAGTGGTGGACATTGAAGATGAAAGGACCTTTTGTTCAGTTGGGCAAAAATACCAAGCCACTTACACAAGAAAGCAAATGAGTTTGGCAAGCAAGAGTGACATCAACATTCCATGCCAGAAACTGTTGGAGCAGTACCTATAAATAAAGGAAGAAAGAACCAGAAGTATGCATGCTTTAGGCAGTATCTTACCCTAAGCCCTTCCTTAGCAGGGGGCAAGCTCTATCTAACCAAGAACCCCAGAGAGGAGGTCTGACGGAGACCCTTAAGTATATTTCACTGCAGAATCAAGACTCCAATCAAGGAGTTGAAGGAATTGAACAATCCCAAAAAAACTAGAGAGAGATGGCCCAATACCATGTGAATGAAGTACATGGCTGCAACAGCACAGTCATACTCACAGGGAACAGCTCAGAAAAGTTGGAATGGAAC
Source organism: Marmota monax (assembly GCF_021218885.2). Classification (NCBI taxonomy): domain Eukaryota; kingdom Metazoa; phylum Chordata; class Mammalia; order Rodentia; family Sciuridae; genus Marmota; species Marmota monax. Next base: position 2,447,384 of record NW_026692254.1, read on the forward strand.
CACCATTTGACTCAGCTATACCACTCCTTGATCTATACCCAAAGGACTTAAAATCAGCATACTATAGTGACATAGCCACACCAATGTTTACAGCAGCTCAATTCACAATAGCTAAACTGTGGAACCAACTAGATGCCCATTAAGATGAACGGATAAAGAAACTGTGGTATATATACACAATGGATTATTACTCAAAATTAAAAGAGAATAAAATTATGGCATTTGCAGGTAAATGGATTGAGTTGGAGAATATTATACTAAGCAAAGTAAGCCAATCCCCAAAAACTAAAGGCAGAATGTTTTCTCAGATTAATGGATGCTGCCTCTATGATGGAGTCAGGGAAGAAGGGAGACTTTGGATTGGACAAAAGGAAGGGTGGGGAGGGGTTATGAGGATAGGAAAGATGGTGGAATATGATGGACATCATTACCCTAGGTACATGTATGACTGTATGAATAGTGCTTCTCTACACAATGTACAATCAGAGAATTGAAATGTTGCACACCATATGTATATGATGAATTGAAATGCATTCTGCTGTCATGTACATTTTAATTAGAACAAATAAAAAATTTTAAAAAAGAAGCATCACATGATTAAAATGGCAGTGGAAGAGGAGGAGAGGAATCTGGAAGAAATTATAAGTTAATTTCATTGCTGTTCAATTTACAAAGCCAGTAGATACAGAATAAGCTAAAAGAACTGAGAAGTTTTTGTGAATCTACTGTCATAAAATTTACTAACACAAAAATATAGACCTCTGTAAACACAGGGAATACAAAAACCATTACTAAACAAACTATATTAAGAAAAAATCAAAATATGCAAACATACAAGTATATATATAAGCAATGTATAAGGTAACATCATAGAACTAAACCAATCATATTAGTCAATATATACAAAAAGTCTTAACTCAATAATTTTCATATTAATAAAGGAAAATCCTTTTCCATGTAAAGAGCCATATAACACAAAATTAATCAGAAAGAATCAAAATAGGTTAGGGTCAATGGTGTTCAAGAAAAATGGAAACCAAAAGAGTACATGAGTCTGTATTTTGAAATTAAATAAAGTAGAATTAAATAATGTAGACAAGTGACAGAGATGAGTGAACAAACAAAAGGGAAAGCCTAAAAGTTCAGAAATAGGGCTGGGGATGTGACATGGCTCAGTGAGGCCCTGGGTTCAATTCCTAGCACACACACAAAAAGTTCAAAAACATAGCTAACTACATGTGGGAACTGAACAAACTGATGGTATCTCAAAACAGTAAATAAAAATTAATTTGCAGGCAGGAAACATAGGTTCATTTATAGATAGAAAATTTTTAAAAATCCCAACACATAGACAAGATAGTATTTGAGGAGATAGATAAATCAATTACCCTAATTTCATCACTATCCATTGTATACATATATCAAATTATTATACCGCATCCCCTAAATAAATACAAATATTATACCAATTAAAAATAAAATTTAAAAAAGAAAAAGAAAACAATTTGTAAACAGATGTGGCATAACAACGGATAGCCATTTTGAAAAAGATAAAATAGATTCCATATTTTATATAGGATTAACTCTTAAGTGGAATAAAGATTTAAATCTAAAATATAAATAATGCTATAAAAAGTGTATGCCTTCATAACCACAAAGTAGAGTTTGTAACTATGATTCCAACTCCCGAAGCCATCAAAGAAAATATTAAATAACTTTTAAATGTACTGGTAACTGGCCATGGCGGTACACATCTGTAATCCCAGCTACTCAGAAAGCTGAAGCAGGAGGATTGCAAGTTCAAGGCCAGTCTCAGCAATTTAGCAAACCCTACCTCAAAGTAAAATTAAACAGAGCTGAGGATGTAGCTCAGTGGTAGAACCCTCCTGGGTTCAATCACTAGTACTAAAAAAATAATGAAATCCTAAAACTATTGTGTGACTATATTACATTTTAATATATATAAACACAAATCTATAAATATAAACTTCTACATCATTATGTATACAGACACATCTCCCAAAGACAAAAATGAAAACACAAAAATTGAGGGGAAAAAACTGTAATATATACTATAGACAAAGGGGTCAATATATGAAGGGCTCTAAATATTTGGGGAAAGGGGAGCAACCAAAAAGCAAATGAAAACATAAAATTTATGGAAACAAATCATTCACAGAAAAGGAAATATAATTAATTTGTCCTTAAATAAAAATTATTCTAATTTCACTTATTATCAGAGGAACATAAGTCAAAAATACTATGATCCATTTCTAATCTATCAGACCAACCAAATTTTACAGTTTGACCACACTATTGTGAGACTGAAAAAGCAAAATCATATAACTCCCGTGGAAAGAAATTCGGTGGCATCTTTCTAAATTAAGATTTATTTATCCTTGACCCAGCAGTCTCACTTTTGGAATTCTATCCTGTGAATTTTCAGGGCAAATGTGAAAGAACTTTCACACAGAAGTTTTTCAGTTACTCCTCAAGATTCTGAGTGTCAGAAAAAAAAGACTTAGACTTAAAAAAAATCAAACTAAATGTAAACACTATATTTAATGGCTTAAAAGCAATGAGCAACCCACTGTACAGAAGTTAAGTCTCTAGGTCCTTCCTCACTAACAGGAACCAGAACTCCCTAAAGAAATATCTGATTCCAACTCTCAGAAGAGATTCAACACATGCCTTGGACACCTTATTCTGACAGAAAGCAAGAAAGATTTCAAAGATTTATAAGGTTGTATACTGACATAGATTGAAAATAGCCATGAAACGTTTGTGAGAGTTGTGTCAAAGAACAACGATGTCTGTAATTGACTGAAAAACAGTGAATCTAAGGAAATTTCATGATTCTGCCATAATAATCAAGAAGAAAAAAGCCAAAGGGGAGTAAAAAAAAAAGTATCCATCATCATTTGAAATGGCTGCAAAACCAACTTCTTATTTTTAAAACTATAAAGGGGAAAAATTAGCTATTTACCCTGTCTCTTAAGGGGATCAAAATACACCCTGGTGATAAGGTGAAGCTCAACTTTAAAAAATAATGCAGATCAATACAAGAATAAGGTATGATATAATCAGAAAATCATCATTCTGAAATTTCTAATAATATAATTGATTCAGGAAGGAATTAATTATTGTCAAAAACAATAAACAGCACATGGGCTCTAAAGTGACAACACATACTCTTTATTACTTATACTCTGTTACCCAACAAGATGTAGCACATAATAAAGATAAACATAGAAAAATAAAATAAAAAGTAGCAAAAACAAAACAAAAGGACAGTGGGTTAAATTAAGAAGTGAGGACAGACTACAAACTGGCTCCCAGAAGTTCATATATGCATCTGCTTAGGGTGGGGAAACCTTTGACTCTGAGTGTACCCACCAATGTAAACAAGGAACTTGCCTGACTACCTGATGCCCAGTCTATAAGTTCAAAAGGAACCCTTTCTTCACCACAGTAGCCACAAATATTTTATGTATTTCACAAATACCCAGAGAATCGCCCCAGTCGGTTCTCCCAGTACAGTGACTTTCCTTGACAGTCCTTGACAACTCCTCCAATTATACAGGACAACCTGCTTTCTAGCACACATCATACAATGTCCTTCAATAAAGGTTAACAGTATTTTTCCAAAAGTTAGATCAAGAAAAGTATTTCTATGCAGAGATAATATGATCCAGTCCAGACATATAATTCTGATGATCTGGCTTAATCTAGGGAAAAGACTTCTGAATATATAGAATCCAACTCACCACATTTCACTCACATTAACACTTGGCAGAATCACAGTTCCTATGGGGCTCCAATTTGGAATACATAACTCTTCAATACTTAAATTCTAAAATTCAACATGACATTAATGTCTTTAGAGTAAATTGCTTTTCTGTCTTTGAAACAAAATGCGAACAGAAAAGGTCTTCAGTGATCCTGCTACAATAGTCCCACTTCTTATTTCTTTTAAGGTTCATGAGTGTGTGCATGTGCACATGTGTGCACAAACTTTTTGTTCTAAAACATTGGGTGCTCTCTAACCAACATGGAATGGATGGAATATAAGACACCCACCCTCTAGCCCCAAAGAGGAAGTAAACAGGCACTAAAAAAGATCACTAGCATCATAATGGCTAAAATATAAGTAATTTTGCCTAATCCACATTAGTAGTAAATAGTGCATACGACTGGACCTAAATGATCTGACTTTGGAGACCATAATACAATGGTACTCCTGGCTAATTCTCAATAGCACACACTCCACACTCCACACAACACATTTTTTCCCCCACATCTGGTTTGAGGAAGAATGTTAAGATGGAATCTGAATCCACTTGCCATGTTTAGTGAGCTATGAATTATGCACAGCAGTCAATGCTCATGCAGGACAGCAAGACCTGCCTCCCCACACAGCTTTAGATTACAGGGGACAGAACTGTATTTCCAATGCCTCAACATAAGAACAAATCTATGATCCCTGAAGAGCCCATTACACATCAAAACAAGGCACAGAAATACAAATCATAATAACCTTTCCCTCCTCCTTTTCTCTGACTACTATTATTTACAGGCTAGCCCCAGCAAGAGAAATAAGGAGTACCAGATTAGAATCCCAGCAATCTTTCAACTCTTGCTGAGGACAATGATAAACAACACTTTGAGTACATGTTCTGAGAGACCTTGGTAAAAGTCCACTTTAGAGATGCACTATGTTTCCTTTTGTGTGGAAATTTTTTTAAAAATCAGGAAAATGTGCTGGTAGCCCATGATTTCTACATAAAGTGAGTGGCTCATTGACAAATCAGACAGTATATATATTCCAAAAAGGATAGATAAAATATAATGTTGCACATTATATATTTCTATGATCAACATCCCTGCCCAAAAAACATACTAGGTATTGTTTAGCTAATAATGAAAGTTCAGTGGTTAACTATGCTTGAATGACATTATAAACTCATGACATAATGTCATTTCTGTTCCAGAAGATGTTACACAGTGTGTGTTGTTGGAGAAGGGAGTAGTATGGATAATTCCTGCCTTATGAACCATTCACCTGCCTCACCCATGAAAACCCTGAGAGTGGTTTGTAATCCCATCATCAATAGCAGAACAGGTCATATGTGAATGCTGTCTAGCCCTTCTCTTAGGTACAGAATGAAGCTGACTGTGAAATAATACCTTGAAAGGTCTCTGCCTCATGGAATCTTGAAGATTTGAGGCTCAATGTGTTTACAAAGAATCACAGTAAGGCCTCCCCAGGATAAGGAGTTCACCCTTGACATCAACAAGGACTTGAAACAGGACATCACAATAATCAAGGACAGCTTTGCAGCCTAGCTATGCCGGCACATTGGTACAAGATCACAGAAGAAAGATAGAAGCAAAATCCTTTTATTCTTGTGGGATGAAAAAGAAAAACTAACCTGCACTACCCAAGTAAAGCACAACCAAGAAAAAACTTCAGAATCAGTATTTTAGGAGATAGGAGAAATGGGATAGTTTTCTTTTGGCTTCATGAGGCCCTTCTACTTTAATCAATCAAGAAATCCATTAAAGATTCTGTCACAACTCAGATCAAAATGGTGTAGTTTTGCTGTGATCCACTTTACTGCCAAAATGCAGCTGCTGCGAGAGCAATCCACGAAGGCACTGATGGCTGCTGAAGATGAATATCAATTAAAGAAAATGACAGATGCAGCATAAACAACTGCCCAAATGAGCAAGTTCTGGCAAAGAAACAAAGATGCCAGAAAAATTAATACAGTCACTCTATATACAGAGAAAATGTTAAATTAGGAAGTATTTTGCCAACTCACTTTTTCTATCAAACACTGGCTTTTGTCACCTAGGCAAATGATTACCCAAAAATGGGCATGAAAATAAAGGCAATCATTAAGAAATCAAATATCATTTTAAAAGTCAAAACAGGAAGCTGCTGCTAAAATCCATGTCCTGACAACATTTCTGGTATCAATTTTTGATTAATGGTCTGATGTATATGGATAGAAGATGCATTTCTTTTCCAGAAAGCTCTTTCTTTATGAATAAACGTGTCTTAATATTCCAAAAATGGTATGCAACTTTTAAAAACATGATATTTAACAAAAAAGTCAAGTTTGAGCCAAGATTAAATTCAGAAACCAGCATACTTTATATCAAATTTTTGAAAATCAAAGGAAATCCACATAAAAATATGCACATGTGCATAAACACACACACACACACACACACACACACACACACACAATTCCCATCTCTCTACTAGCCATTGTACCAGAAAGCCAAAGAGATTAATGAGATGATTTCTGGAAAGTGCTTAAACTGTTCAGAAGAAAGGTGCTATATAAATGGAAGGTATTAGTTTTCTTATTCTAAAAGGCATTTTCATTCACTACAGGATGAAACATAATATAACTAATATCCAGTCTGCTTACTTTTAACAATGAAAATTAATAAAATCAGAAGTCTTTCTAGAACTTACATTGAGCAAACACGAATTCCCCATTCACCAACTCTAATGTTTATATTATTATCATTTTTTAAACAAGTGCCTAGAGTCATAATTTCTTCCCAAACTAATTCAATATAAATTTAATTACAGGTATACTGATATTTCTGATTTTTGAGAAGTATGCCCTCACCATTAAGACAGTCATCCACAAACATTTATTGACTAATACAGAGAAACATGAAATGTTGCCCCAACCTCAATAAGCTTACAATTGGAGGGAGATGACACATGGATAAAATATAAAAACTATGCATTAATTGTAGCTTAGTGATTGAGCACTTGCCTGGAATGTATGAGGCACTGGGTTCAATCCTCAGCACCACATAAAATAAATAAGTAAAACAAAGATATTGTATCCACCTACAACTAAAAAATAAAAATAAAAATAAAATATCATATTCAACCAACACTGTAGCTGGGGGAGTCAATGGGTGTTCTCTAAAAAATCTTCCCAAAAGCCTAGGCCCAAGCTTTTTCTACAACATAATTACAGGGGCTGGGGCTGGGGCTCAGTGGTAGTACGCTCACCTAACAATGGGTTTCAATCCTCAATACCACATTAAAATAAAAATAAAGGTATTGTGTCTACCTACAACTAAAAAATATATTTTAAAAAGTACATTCAAGGGAAGTGTTCCTAAAAGTAGTATCACACCTTCTTGGGCTCTTAAGTCGAGCACAGTGTCATCAATCCCTGGATCCAAAAGTAATCAATGCAACCTCCAAAGGCCCAAGTGTAGCAAAAGTCACTGCCTATCTTTGGTGGGACCTCTGAAGGCGGCCTTCATCCTAAACCAAAGAGTCATCAAAATGTTTGAATTTTTAAAATTATTCTCCCTCTTTTAAAATCAGCACATTGTCACTTATCCCCGATATCTTGGGCCTGTTCCTCACAGCTCCTAGCCTACTTATAATTTGATTTTTGCTAATCTCCCATAGGCTCAGAAACAAAAAATCCTATCTTAAGACTTATGCACTAAAGGGTCTCTTCCACAAGTTCCTAAACATTCCAGTACCTTTCAATCTTTCTTTGGCTTTTGACCTGTGCTCAAAGGGCTGGCTCTGTTTTAATGCTCCAGTATTTTCTAGGTCATCAAAGTTGTCAAAGGCATATGTGTCTTGTACTACTGGCAAATATCTACTTTAAAAGAGTAATGGAGAATTAAGTTGGGGAAGATAAGTAATATTGGGGAAAAAAGAGTATCTGTCCAAATGACATATATTTTACACATGTTTAAATTTATAGTATTTGCTATGAATCCAGACAAAATAAGACTGAATCGACCCATAGCCGCATACATCCTAGTAATGTACTTTTAAGATAACAAGGAAATGCCACAAGAAGCACAAATAAAAATTAAATGCAGCCTGGCTTCAAAGCAATAAAATCAGGTTGATCTAAGATTTCTCCTTAGCACTAGATGGGGGGCGGGGAGTGATGGGGTGAGGGGGGAACAGAATGAGAACTACATGAGAACAGAATGGAACATGTCTAAGCTTTAACAAAAACATCCTAAGTCCTAAAGACATTTAAACTGTCAAAGACAAAACTCAAGGTCATCTTGGGATGATACCTCTATCCCTCCAAGATACATTAAATGAAGAAGAGAAACAGTAGCCACAGTCCAATGAACTCATGGGAAGCAATGGAAATCAGAAAAAAAGAATGGAGTTCATTAATCCAAATACAGTCTAGATACAAATGGAAACAATTAAAAAGGAGACTTAAAAAAAGATAGAGTATATTGTAATCATAAATCAATAACCCAGAAATAAATTCCCAAATGTATCTAAAACTTTAGAAATTTAAAATATATATTTACTTTTAATCATAAACTGCTATAAAATCTAAAAAATATAAATATTTCATATCAAAATGTATAGGATGCTGCTGAATTCATACTCAAAGCAAAATGCATAACCTTAAGTCACTTTTCATTTTTATACCAAAGACCTAAAATAAAATTTTGGGTTTATTTTAAACCTATTTGAGATAAAAATATGAATATGCAAAATAGGTAATAAAATATATTTTAATACTAATAATATATCTTTTCTTTGAGTAGTAGCTTTCCAATCTTCTCCTCCTTCAATCCAGTTAGAATAAAGAACCCAGACTCCTCATGAAACCCAACAGCTCTACTTTTCCTTGGAAAAAGAATTAATAGGAAAAAAATAAAATCACAACTCTACTTAAAATAAGCCCCCTTTACATATCACTCCACATGAGAAGAGTAAACACACATAGCTACATTGAGCATAGTGAAGCCAAACTAAAGATGGTTTATAATTTCCACATCAAAAAGGCAAGAATATCAATGACTGAAAACCACAATTAACTCAAGACCACATTGAGGCAACAGAGAAAGACATAAGAGTTCTTTCTAAAAGTGAGACTGTTTTCTTATTGGAATACTGAATAATAGTCAATATTTTCCAGGATGGGACTTAATTAGGGTAAGCATGTCACTGAGAGTGTGCCGTTGGAAGAGTTTATCTTTTCTCTGTCTTCTTCCCCTGTCTCTCTTTCTGCTTTCCAGCTGCTGTGAGCTGAGCAGATTTCCTCTGTGAGGCCCTTCCCCCATGATATTCTGCCTTATCTCAGAACTGGAACTAAAAGGAAATATTAATTATGGGTAGTCTGAAGGGAATTAATTTCCTGATATTCAACTTCCACATGTACACTTTCGTAAAATGTATCTGAGAAGGCATCTGCAAGGCTTCAACCCTTACCTCAACTGGTTTCTTATTTCACACTTCTTTGTTTCCATTTTACAAGAGAAATGGAAGAGGAGAACATATCTGCTACCCATAAATATTTCATGGTACACTCGTGATGCCAAACAAAGAGAAAATGTGAATAAATGGTAAACTAAGCCTCCCTAATTAAGGCATATGACAGGACTTGTCTTTCCCTTCTTCTATGCATTTCCATTTTGAAAACTAATGTGGTAGTAAAATCTGGAATTTTGATCTGTGTGGGGAAGCTCTGAATTGAAATGTATCAGATTCCCTTGAGAACAACACACACAGAGACAACCACAAGACATAAAGTTATTATCAACCACAAGAAGATAAAGTTTATTTCAAGTTGGCAAAGTCAGAGGAAGGCACTGTACCTAGCTTCCAAGTATTTTAGCATTAGAAAACAGAAATGGCAGAGATGCCAGAAAAATAGTTCTTAGCAAATTTGTTTGAATTGAAGAGTGAAGTCAGATGTTCTCAAACAAAACACCTGATTTTCCTAGCTGAAATGACAGTAATTAATTCTACAATTCCACACATACATGCAAACACACACAAACACACATACACACACACACTCCCCTCTTCTCTCCCTCCCTCCCCCACCTCCAAAAAGAAAAAAATATCCATAAAATTCATGGTATAAAAATGCATTCCCAACCTTTCCAGAATACATGGAATTTAACAAGATGCTTTAAAGTGAAAAAGCAACAGGTATGATCAATAGTCTTCTGATAAGTCCAGGTAAAGCCTTTTTGGTCAACTTCCCAGAAAGTTTAAAGTATTTAATGATTAGATAACGAAGCCTGTTTTGGGAGTGAGGATGGGGGAGTAGGGTCAGATGGTTTTCAATTCTTGGCTTTCAACAAAACTGAAGGACAAATCTCAAGTTGCCAATACACAGAGTATTCAAAATAATTTCTGATGGAAGATTACTATGTGGCTTTTAGTTCATTACATAAAGACATTTCAAAAGAACTGAGGGATATTACTAAAGCAGTTCTTTATATCCCAACAACTCAATTACTTGAAAAGGTCTACAAAGGGTAATTCTGGGCCCCTCTTTCAATGTCCCTGGGAACAGGCATACATAGTTTCATGATTTAACTGAAGGAAAAGCCCCCATACCTTTTGTCAAATGATACTCTTGTAACAGCATATTTAAGGTTCAATAATTAGTTATCAAAATGTATAAAACATATGCTGCTTTGATATAGTGTGTGCCACTAATAATTATAATGATAATGCACTATGGAAGGAAGTTTTTAAATAATTAGAGCCTCATGGTTATAAGAAATATTTTAAATATATTTAAATTTATTTGCATGGTTTTATTGCAAGGGATTATAATAAAGATCAAAGAAAAACTTACAAGCATAAAAATATATTAAACTAGGAAAAAAAAATTGTGAGGCAAATTGGATATACAAGTTCGAGGAGAAAAGAGAATGATGTAAAATTTCCAACAGTTGGCTGGGTACAGGAATGTAATGCCTACAATCCCAGCGACTAGGGAGGCTGAGGCAAGGGTATTATAAGTTCAAGACCAGTCTCAGCAACTTAGTAAGACCCTATCTAAAACTAAAAAGGGATATGGCTCAGTTGTTAAGCACCTGTGAGCTCAATCTCAGTACTGATAAATAAATAAGCAAATAAATAAAATTCCAACAATTTAAAGAGACAGTATTAATGTATTTTTGTACTATAATGGTAAACACCAAACCTCTATGGATTTGGATTCTAATATACAAAAAAAGAGTGACATAAATTTTATTTTAAAATATTAACATGTAAAACCCACCAAAAATCCCATCTTTGTGCAAACATTAAATGTGTGAAGAATATATTCTGACACCAACTTATACATGTTCAAGGAGTTGCACAGCTTTGCAAAAACTCCTTCAGCCAATATTCAAGAAGTCTGAAGGCCTTGCCCTCTAATTCCTACCATAACTGCACCTTAAGACAGGCAAGCAGTTCAAGTTCTAGATTCAATTGTTTTTCTGGGGTACCCTGGCACCAACTGTGAAGTTCTTCTCCAGATGAACTAAATGCTAAATTCTCTTGTTTATTCTTTCATACTTGTGTCCCAATTGTCTAAAAGTGTTGGTTTTCAAAATGAAATAAAATGCCATTTGCCAAGGGTCAGAGATTAATTCCTTGCTCTCTGAGAACCTGTTCAAGCTGAATATTTATCAGACACAGGAGATCAGATAGGCTGAACTTTGGACTACATGAAGAGAGGCCAGAAGTTGAGTTCTAACTACCATGAATTCTGGAAATGACCTTTGCTTAAATCATTGAACTGTCAGATGCTTCATGCAGGTTCCCATCTATTGAAAAATAAATGTGAAAGAGATAAGAACTCTTGCCCTATTGCAAAAGAGGCCTCAAGAGGATTAACACATGCCTGGAAAAGCATTTCCAGCTCCTAAAAGAAAGAAATGCTTAACATTGGGGCAATAAAGAATTTTTAGTCGTCATTTATTCTAATGTATTCTCTGCCTCTAGATAAAAGCTGAACAAACCAATTCCACACAGGGCTAGGGGCTACAATGGTATTTAATTATAATGAATGGGAAGTCAAGAGGTTCTTTAAAATAAAAAACGGCTCTTTGCTAATGCAGTTTAGATCCACAGTCTCTCAAATCCTGGGAGGTGGTCAGATGATCTCAGTCCATCATGCAGGCTCTGCCCTTCAACAGTGAAACATTTTGCACCCCTCTGAAATATTGTGTGCAGACAGTGCAATGGTCCCCTGCACTACTCGTTAACTCATCTTAACATGTTGTTTTAAAGCATGCAGCAGTAGTTATTTATATTCTTATCGTAAGTACACAGTATATGCAAAATCTCTATATGAATTAGTTTCAATAAGTTAACAACTAAAGAGGACAGAAAAAAATCACTTCTAGAATCTCCAACAAGATTCTAAGACATACATTTATGTACACTCACAACACTCAATCACATCACATATTAAATTCCACATAGCAAGGCTGAAGAAGGCAGTTCTACTTCTCTCACTTAAAAATTAATAAATTAATAAAAATTTCTAACTGGAATTACTAATGGAAAAAATAGTCATTCTTTCTTTACTTCTCTTTTCCTCTTGAACTTAATGAATTTATTTAACAAGAGCTCAATGAGGACCAAGTGCTTGCCTTTCTTGCTCTTCATGCCCAGTTTCTCAGGCCTGTCTGGCACACAGTAGGCACAATCATTTTCTGCTAAACAAAAGGACCTAAGATGATATCTCACCACCATATCTTTCAGAAGTGCAAGGCAGGAAAAGCAGTTATTTCACAATTGTTTAAAAAATTAAATTTTAAGTGAGGTTTATTTAGCTTATTTATATGTAAATAAATATTATAATGGATTTAAAATTACTCAGCACAGATGAGGATTTGAATGAGAATCCATGCCTGGGGGACTGGGGTTGTGGCTCAAAGGTAGTGCACTCTCCTATCAGGGTGGGAGGTGCTGAGTTCATCCTTAGCACCACATAAAAATAAATAAATAAAGGTATTGTGTCCATCTCAAAGAAAAAAAGAAAAGAACTATTGCAAGGTTAAAGAGAGAGTGGGACAGAGGGAGGGAGAAAGAAAAGAAAAAATAACTGAGACTTGAGTTCCAGTTTCCAGTCCAGAGTACAAGACAATTAACAATTGTCACTCCATTCTAACCAGTAAAAAGCTGAACAAACACACTGAAGGATCAACAACTCTGCTTGGATCTGTCAGAGAAGTGAGGTTATAGGGCATACTGCTGCCCCAAAATTAGAGAGACAGGTGCATACAAAGAATCACAGCTTCCTGGAACAGAAGCCCACTAGCAAAAATCACTGGGGAACCCAGTACAAAGGTAGGAAAACCTAAATGGTAACTGCTGCAGAAAGTTTGGTGTGGACAAGTCTCTTAAAATCCTCTGGAGGTGATGGAAAACTGTACATACTTTTTTGAGTTTTATCTTCAATAGCCATACCAGGTTCTTAAAGTAAAGATGGAAAAAAAAATTTCCTCACACTTCCTACAAGGGAGAGAAAACTGAAATATTTTCAAGCATTCTGTTTTTGCTAACAACGCATGCCCATGGACAATCTCTTTTACCAGGGGTTTTCTCAGAGCCTGTCCTACCTGAGTTAGGATAACAACTCAACACGGTCTGCCTCCAGCATTTTGTTCCACCCAAAGGGGAAGGAGGAACTTTAAGATTCACGGACCAGAGCAGAAGCTCACCACAAGACTGAGACCTAATCACAAGACGATTCCCTCCCACAGTCTACCATCACACTACAAAAGGCCTCTTACCCACTGCAACAGATGGTTCCCTCTTGGTTTCCATACCAATAACAGTAACAACAATAATAATGTAAGTGCATTAAAAGGCAAAAACATAGTTTGAAGAGAGAAAACAATCATCAGAGTCATGATCTATATATATATATATATATATATATATATATATATATATATATATATATGATGGGAATGTTGGAATTATCACAGTAGGAAATTTTTTTAATTGACTAATATGATAACAGTATTAATGCAAAAGGTAGACAACAGGCAAGAAAAAAATGTATCATGCAAGTAGAAAGATAAATTCTGAGAAAGAATCAAAGAGAAATGTAACACTGTCACCGAAATGAAGATTGCCTTAGATATCTCATTGGTAGACTGGACACAGCTGAGAAAAGAATCTCTGTGCTTAAAATCAATAAAAATTCCCCAAACTGAAAAACAAAGATAACAAAGACTGGGGGTGAGGGAAGAAAAGAAAAGAATATCCAAGAATGGGAAAGACAACTGCAAAAGGTGTTAACATATGTATAATGAAAACAGAAGGAGAAAAAAGAGAGAAAGAAACAGAGGCAGTATTCAAAAACAATGATGACTGACAATTTCTTCCAGATTAATGTCAAACACCAAACTACGAGAACAGGAAGCTAAGAGCAGGCTGAATGTCAAGAAACTACACCTGGACGAATAATATGCAAACTTCAGAAAATCAATGATACAGAAAAACTCTCAAAAGAAGTCAAAGGGGAAAATACCCTACCTGTAGAGGAAGAAAGAATTACATCAGACTACTCAGAAAGCATGCAAGAAAAGAGAGTGGAGTGAAATGTACAGCGTTGACAGAAAAATCCCACCAACCCAGAATTCAATTCCCTGGAAATTATCCTCCAACAGGGAAGGAAAACAAAGACTTTCTCAGACAAACAAAACTTCAGGGATTTGTAGCCAGTAGACTTGCCTTAAAATAAATGTCAAACGTTCTCCAGAAAAAAAAGAGAATTACATGGATGAGAAACTTGGATCTACATAAAGAAAGGAAAATTACTGAAAATGAATAAATGAAGATAAAACATTTTTATCTTCCTCATTCTTATTTGAGCTAATAGAAACTAGTTTGTTCAAATTAACGGCAATAATGTGTTCAATCATACTTGTGCACACAGGCCTATGTGTATATATATGTGTACAGGTGAAATAAATGACAGCAATGATATCAAGGACAGAAGGGAGGAATTAGGAATATTTTGCTTTAAAGTACTCACTCTACCCATGAAACAGTTTAGGGTTATTTGAAAAGAGAGTTAGATTAGCTATAAATGCTTACTGAGAACTCTCAGGCAACTAAAAAAGAGGTATAATGGATACACTAAGGAAAAAAATGGAATCATATAAAATGCTCAGTTAAAACTACAAAAGGCAGGAAAATGTGGAAGATATAAACAGGAAGAAATATGGCAACAAATAGAAAACAGCAACAAATACAATAGATATTAATCCATCTATATCAATAATCACTTTAAATATCAGTGGTTTAAACATGCCAATGAAAAGACAGATCATCAGAGTGGGTCAAAAAAAAGAAAAAGATCCAACTAACTGTGTATATAAGAAAAGGACTTCAAATATAAAGATAAATCTAGATAGAAAGCAGAAGAATGGGGAGGGAGAAAAATATACCACAGTAACACAAATTAAAAGAAAGTGGGAGCAACAACTTTAATTTCAGAAAAAGTAGACTTCAGAGCAAGAGACAAAGAGGAACATACACCAAAAGGCAAACGGTCATCTCTGTGTATGGCATAACAACATAAAGTCAAAATATGTGAGGCAAAACTTGATAGAACTGAAGAACTAACAGACGAACCCATGTAACAGGTTGGATGTGGTTTATCCCCCACAGGCCATATGCTGGAAGGCTGGTCCGCAGTGTGGTGGTGTTCAGAAGTGGAACCCTCTCAGAAGAGGGCTCTAATGGAAGGTGATTAGGTCACTAGTGGTATAGCCCTTGAAAAGGATTAATGTAGTTCTCAGGGAATCCCAGTTAGTTCTCAGTAAGCAAGATGTTATAAAAAGAGCAAGGCTAACCACTGAATGTCTCCTGCTTCCTGTCTCATCAGGTGACTGTTCTCTGTCTCTGGCATACACTCCTACAATAATACCATCACAATGTTGTGACATGGCCAGAAGATTCTCAACAGAGGCCAAACAAATGTGGCTACTTGATCTTGAACATTCAGCCTCTAAGGCCATAAGCTAAATAGACTCTTTTTCTAAATAACCCCCTTTCATTTTTCCTAAATAAGCCCAGTGTCTATTATAGCAAGAGAAAAACAGAATAAGACAGCTCACTATTAGAGTTGGAAACTTCCAACACTTTTCTATGAGAAATGGACATACCCAACAAGCAGAAAATCTGTAAGGACAAAGTTGAAATCAACAGCAAAATCAATCAACTGAATCTAATTGAGTCTAGTTATACACTGCTTCATCCAGTAACAACAGATTACACATTCTCCTCCAGGTCACTTGAAACATTCACCATAATAGGTTATAGTCTGCATCATAAAAGACACTTTAACAAGTTTAAAAAAAAAGAAATCATATAATCTCTTCTCTCAGACCTCAATAAAATTAAACTAGAAATCAACAACAGAAAAATAGCCAGAACATCTCCAAATCATACTAGATTTAAAAACATATTTCTAAGAAACATGGATTAGAAAAGAAATCTCAATTTTTAAACATTCTGAAGTAAATGAAAATGAAAATGCAATTTATCAAAATCTATGGAATGCAACAAAAGCAGTACCTAGAGGAAAATTTATATCATCCTAGGCATATATTAGGGGGAAAAAAAAGAAAAATCATAAGTTAATCACTTAAGTTTCCACCTTAGGAAACTAGAAAAAATGCATTAAATGCCAAACAAAATATAAATTTTAAAAAAATTAAAATTACAGTAGAAATCAATATAATTGAAAACAGGAACTCAAATGAGAAAAATCAACAAAACCAAAAGTTGGTTCTTCAACAATATCAATAATAAAATCAATAAATGTCTAACCAGGATACCTAAAGGGAAGGAGGTTATCTAGAGGGAGGAAGGGAGGGAGGGAGGGACGGAAACGAGAGAGAAAGAGGGAGAGAGAAAAAGAAACAGAGAGAAGACACCAATTGCTAATACCAAAAATCAATCACACAGTTATGCACAAGTAAATCAGGGGTCCATTTGACCCAGCTACTGAGGTCAGATAACCCTCGGTAACTATTCCCATTCAGACCTCACTGAAAGACAGTTGAGTATGGCTGGCTTATCTATTATACTTATAAACTTTCTATATTAATTCTTATTTTCATTCACTAAATTTTGCTAATTATATCTTATGAAAATCTGTGATGATACAAACTCTGGAGGTAATGACATTATTTACTTAGTTTCTTGGTTACATATAGTTCAACATAATTGGGATCATTCAACAAATATCAAAATTCAAACTTCTATGCTTTGTTTAACATTAACATGAACCCAAGTGTAAAAAAAAAAAATGTATCAGCACAGCTTCTATCAACTACTGACATTTGATCTTCTAGGGCAGGGATGTGCAAACTAATGGTCAGAAGGTCAAATTTAGCACTCTGCCTTACTTTTTTTTAAATAAACTTTTACTGACACAGCCATGCTCATTTGTTTATGTCCCCTCCTGTCTGTGGTCTCCCTACACATGGTCTGAAGTAATTAAAACAGATCATGTGACCCTAACATACTTATTATTTAGTCCTTAGCAGGAAAGGTTTGCCCCTTGCAGGCACTGTGCTGAGCAACTGATACAGATTACCTTTTTTTTTTTTTTTTTTTTATTGTTGGTTGTTCAAAACATTACATAGTTCTTGATATATCATCTTTCACACTTTGCTTCAAGTGGGTTATGAACTCCCATTTTTAGCCCATATACAGATTGCAGAATCACATCAATTACACAGTGCAGTAGAAATGATTATTACCCATTTAGGGGGAGGACACTGAGGTTATACAGATCAAATGACAAGCAGTCAAGCTGAGCTTTGACACCAAATTCACTGGTTCTAGGGTGAACACCACACTGTGCTAGGTTTGAGCTGGGGGAAAACATGATTCTAATTTTACATAACTTCACTAGTACAAAGATGAAGGGCTTAAGCTCATCCCAGAAACACAGATACTCACACACTCTGAGGAAAAGTTTCCTGAATTCCATGATTATCAGTGACATCAGTGTACTAACAACATCCCCACAAGGGCATCATGCTGTTTGTTCCTATCCCCCTGAAGAACAGGTCCTACCCTTGCGAGTGGCTGCGACCAGTCAGCCAACTTTTCACTCTGCTCCTGCCCTGCCTACCTAGTCTATGTGCATTACCATGCCAATCCCCTCCCTAAATATTGGCTCTTTAACTCAGAACATATTATTCATTCTCTGAGTTAAACAGACTTTGGTGGGACAACCTTAGAGTTTAACCACAATGCATATGAATACTCTAGAGTATAAAAACAAGAGCCAAGTTCAGAGAAACTAAACAGTCATTTTTTAGAATGTCATTATATTTTAAGACAACAGGTTTCTTTAGAAGAAAACTTCTCCATTTTAATAATTGCCAAAGACCAAAAGACCAAAAAGCACTTATGTTCTAAGGAATCAATTCAAGATACAAGTTTTCTTAAGTTCTAGACACCACAACTGAAAAACACATTTGGCTTAGGACCAACTAGAAATCCTCAGAACATAATCAAGTCTGAGACAAGTGAACCCCTCCATCCATCCATCTTAAAACCACAAAGCACAAGAGTGTATTAAATGTTCTCTCGACTTTCTATAACAAGTCTGTTAATTTGCTTTAACCCAGTGTTTCCCAGACTTATTTAAAAGAGAATATCTCCTCCCTTTCCCTCTCTCTCTCTCTCGCTGTGTATGTGTGTGTACCACATTTATATAGGAATAGCTCATCAATAAAAATTTCCTGAGTGACAAGCCCTGAACTAAGAACTGGAACTAGAATCTAGAGAAGATACATATTAAACACATAATAGAAAAGTATAAAATAAATAGCATTATCCTGCAAAGAAAAATATAAGGCCAAAGAGAAAACATTCTGGAAAATGCTGCTATGGTAGATGGACACTGAACTAGGAATCAGAGCATTGTATTCTGATCTCAGCTTGGACACTAACTCTATGTAATCCTAAAGAGCCTTCAGCAAAAGATACACTGCATGTAGACCTTAGATTTCCCAATATGACATGACAAGGTTGGATAAGATCAGCTCTAAGATTCCATCCATTTTGAATATTCTGTCATTAATTCAATGTGAAATGAGAAATGAATAAGAAATTACAATATACTACTTAGACACTTCAAAAGAAATCCTGATGGCTCAGATAATGAAACTAAACGGGAAAAATGTCTTCAGAATATATGTCCAGAATTTAAATTAGCTCAGTATTTTTCTGAAGCAATAATGAAGCAATAAGAACTTTAATGGGAAATTTAGGTCTGCCATGATCTGATCCATTTTCTTTCCCTAGCCTTGGTACTTTTATCCCTGAACTCCCATGCTACAAGCTCACTCAATTTCCCCCAAAGCCCCAATTCCCCAAGAAGAACCCATTGGTTTTTCTGAGCTCAGGCCACTAGGAAGCCTTTCTTATCCAACCCAGGATTCCCAACATCAACTTAGTTCAAAGACTACCCTCAAAGCCAACCCTTCTCTGAACCCTTCCTGATATCCTCATCCATCTTCTGAAGACATGACCTATTGACCAAACCCTTCTTTGTATCTCCACCAATCATACATTGACTTCTAGTTGACCTTCTCACTTACTGGCTGTGTAACATGTTTCTTACCTACTCTAACCTCCATTTCCTACAAAAGAACAATGAATGTCCACATCACAGAATTATTATGAGATTCCAATGAACTATTACATGGAAAATGCTTAGAACAATGACTGGCCACAGCAGGGCTTATGGTCAGAACAGTCTCCTGCTTTTACTTCTTTCCTTATGAACAGAAACTTGGTTTTGTTAGAGACGTAAACATACCCAGGTGAAAAAACATCATGTGGCATACTTCTGCAAAGAACAGAGACCCAGGGCTGGGGTTGTATCTCAGTGGTACAGCACCTGCATCACATATATGAGGCACTGGATTCCATCCTCAGCACCACATAAAAATAAAGATTGTATCCATCTACAACTTAAAAAAGAAAGAAAGAATAGAGACCCAAGTTGTTGAGAAGAGCTTATCAGAGGAGTATGGTCAACTAATATATGCCCCATTGCCCTTCCTCATTCCTCCTGACATAACTCAGATGTGACAATGTGGTTGCAAAGACTTCTCAAAACCAAAGGGAAAGTCCAAGAGAATTACACAGACGTTAGCTCTGACAGACATGAACAACTAACCCCATGCCAACAGCAGCCAATCTCTGTATTCTCATTCAGTGTTAGGGCGCCTCTTCACTAGGTGGCATAACCTACAGCCACATGTACTCCCTGATCCAGTTAACTCCTATTAACTTAGCACCAATGACAACATACTTCATTATCTATTTACAAGTTTGGTTTCTCCACCAGTTGGAAAGTGTCATATTCATGTTCACACAACACCTCTCACAGGCAAGTGCTTGATAAAAGTTAACTGAACAACTGAAGTGACATCAATGGTCATCGTAGTTTGTTTCCAGTCCTTTTATAAGAGAAAAACATTACTTTGTTGTTTCAAGATTTTTATTTTTCCCTCTCAGATTAAATTGAGTATTCTTTACAGTAATGAGATATTTATAAAGTGCCACAGACAGCCTAAAACTAAAGTTATTTCTCTAACAAGCCCTCACAGAAGAGCAGCTGTCAATGTTTCCATAAGCAACTCTTATTTCTAACAACCCAGTGAAGTGGCACTAGTATCCCACTTCACAGATGAGGAAACTGAAGCTCAGAGAGGTTAAAGGAGTCACTCAAGGTCATATAGCCAGCATCTAGCAGAGCTAGGACTGGATTGCATACACTTGGGTTCCAGAGTCCATGCCTTAACTGTTATTCTCTGCTACCTCTCAATCACTATGGCAGCCCCTTCTTCCTAATTCCATATAAACAAGGAAAAATCTGGAGGAAATCTGAACTGAAAATCTGTAAAGATTCTTGACTCCAACGATCAGCTGAAACCAAGGAAGAGAATTCTACATCCACTATCCCAAGAGCCGTGTTTACTTTGCTAGACTGGACATTGTCAAATGAATGCATAATGAATGATCACAGAAACAGAAGTAATTGTCCATTTTAATTCTTTTAAAAATATTCTGAAGATGAGGGGAGGTAGAGATAAAAGAAGATATGTCATACAAAAAAGTCTTTTAAGTGGCAGATATAAGTAAATAACAAAGGAAGCTTTCTAATCGAAGCTAGTCAAAATGGCCACCCAAGACTCAGACTGGGAAAACCTCTTAGCTCTAAGTATTAGCCAGGTATTCTTCTCTCAAAGCAACCTTAGAAAACTACTTAAAAGGATGAGAAAAGAACTTCCAGGAATGTGAAGATGAATTTACATCTTCTGCAGCAATTCTCAAGATACATAGCTACACAGGACAACATTCCATCTGAATAATTAACTATACTTAATTCTTCACAATTTATCTCTTACACATATACAGCATAAGGAAAACACTAGTAACCAGTCCCAGATCCACTTAGCAATATCCGTCATGCTCTTTCAAACAACTTCACTACCAAGGACCCTGAAATTAAATATAGGCAGGGCTTGTTTCCCCTAACTACAGTGACATCTAGTGCTGAGAAACAAAAACACACCCTGTAACATAACATTTATCCCATTACCAGCACAGGGAATGCATAGTGTAAAATAGGAATATGCATTATTCTTCAAATAAATGACCTTTTCCATAATTTGGATTGCCCATTGTCTGTCAACTGTCTTCTAATCCAAAATTTAAATACTGCATAATATTAACCCATTGAGAAAATACACTTGTTTGCTTGAGGTGAAAAAGTCATTTTGTTCTTCAATGTTTTTATTTATTTTAAATGCAACTGCAGCTTTACTTATTAACAGCAGACAGAGATGCTAGGAGACTCTGCAGACATTAAAGAACTTCCTATTAAATTTAACAAAAAGCATCCTGGATTGATGTAATAATTTTATAAATACAAGCCATTTATTCAAAACCAACTTTCAAATTTTCTCAAGGAGAATAATTTAAATGCAAATGAAGCCCATTATAGAATGGATTCTGATTTAGATATATCTTATCTTCAAATTCTTCATATTAAAATATATTCTAAAAGATGCAGGCTAGCCATATCCTCTTCATCAAAGTGATGTGCCATTTTGGGTTGAAGAATATAGGTGTTTAGATACCATTATTAAATAATTAGAGTGCTAGATTGGGAGTGAGAAAATGGGACCCAGCCCTATTTCTACCTCTAAAACTTCAAGATCACATTACTTATGTTCTTGTGGCTTCCATTTCTCATTTAAAAAAAAAAAAAGTTTGGGGGATATGGGAAATGGGAGAAGAGATTAGTCAAGATTCTTTCTTGTGCCCCCTAATCTAACATTCTAAATTTTATTAAAAAGATGCTTTAATTATTGCCTGTCATTTATTTAAATCATACACAGTATCACAGCACTTTCAGGATGATATTGCAAAATAGATAAAACTCAGGCAACAAACCAGGTCTGAACTCAGTGTGGAATATGCAAAGATGTCTTGAAGACATTTAGAAGCTGACTCCTGACCTGGATCCAAGACATATTAAGTTGCATCCACTCTGAACTATACTTTCTGAACTAGTAATAACTGTCTAAAGCCTTTTAATAAAGATATTGAGAAATCATACTATGTAAGCGAGCTCTAGTGCTGAATCAGGATATTCATCAACATTCTAGGTAAGTGAAGTTTTGCTGACAGAATAAATCTTTGTTTAGGTTATAGGAAATGTGTGTCAAAAAAGATTTTCTAAAATGAGGAAAGAGCTCTAAGTAATTTAAAATACACGTGGAGTTTTTCTACTATAATTATGGATATTACTCTTATTTTTGCAGAAACAACTTCAAATATGTCCAAAAAGACACAACTGTGGCTTAGAGGCTACATCTAAAATGAGAGAAGTGGGAAGAGCAAAACCAGCAGAATGCGCAAAGAAAAAAGGAAGGAAGTAAAAAGATGAACCCAAAGACCCACCACATTGGGGATGACTCCAAATCACTGAACTGGTACCCCAGAAGGTCCCACTGAGCATTTGTGAGAAGCTGGTGACTGTGTGAGTGACAGCTCTTCAAAATGACTGAGGTGACACCTTTATATGTAACCAGAGTGAAATAAGCAGAAGAAAGCCAGAGGGGTGCTCAGTGACCCAGCAACTGAGGACATTAAGCACTGGGAAAACTCACTGATAACAAGGTCTGAAAGGAAGTCATTGGGAAAAGCATAATAATTAAAAATAATGTAAGTTTTATTCACACCGTCAAGAAATTCAAAACAGAACCACAATGAGATACCCCTAGACATTCACCAAAATGGCTAAAAGAAAAAAGATAAAGAGCCACAAATGTTGGTGAGGATGAAGAACAACTGGGCCTCATGGGAGGTGTAACTGTGACTGATATAACTACTCTGGAAAACTATTTTCAATATAAAAAAAAAAAAGCTGAACATACACCCACTCCAAGATCTAGAATCTAAGCATATACATAATAGAAACGTGCATACATTTGCCAAAAGACATGTATCAGAAGGCTCAGAGCAACACTAACTTCTAAATTAAAAAAAAAAAGTTAAAAAAAAAAAAAAAACAGGGAACAACCAAAATACAAAGAGGAAAATGAATAAACAAACTGTGATAGACCCACAGCATATAATACTAGACAACTATGCAAAGATATGGGTGGATCTCAGACATAATGTTGAACAAATGAAGCCAGTCCACAAAAATATACATTCTGTATGGTCTGTGTGTATAAAGGTCAAAAGCAAGATAAACAAAGCTAGAAGTCAGGCTAGACAACTCCTTTGAAGGGAAGAGGATAACACAGGTTACATGGCAGGGTCTCTGAGGGGCTAATAATGTTTGCTGGTTGCTGGATATATGGATGTGTTTAGTTCATGAAAA
The DNA here is from genome assembly GCF_021218885.2 of Marmota monax. Taxonomy (NCBI): domain Eukaryota; kingdom Metazoa; phylum Chordata; class Mammalia; order Rodentia; family Sciuridae; genus Marmota; species Marmota monax. The sequence continues at coordinate 2,471,113 of NW_026692254.1, forward strand.
TCCACCAACAGTACACTTGTAATTTGACAATGAAACACACACACACACACACATATATATATATATCACACATAACACATAAATGTCCAGACTAAACAAAGGCTCCAAGCAGACATTTGAAAAGAAAAATGGGCCTAAAACGAAAGCCCAGTGGCAAAGGACAAAAAAGGAGCCTTCAATGAAGACCACTCAAGACAGAGAAAAGAGGCAGAGTCCCTATAACAAAGATAAGAGCCTACAAGATAAATCTATACACTACCCTAGGAAACCCAAAGTCTTTCAGAGATAGAAGGAATCCTCAGAGCTCACCTAAACCAGGCCACCCCATTTACAATAGAATAAACTAAGACCAAGAAAGAGAGGACATAACTTGGGCAAAGTTACACAACTAATCAGTGATAGATCCAGGTGTAAAACCAGACCAGCTCAGTTAATAAGACTTAAATAATTATAAAAAAGAGTCATGATATCTCAAATAAATGAATTGTGCTACCACTCAGAATGCATGAGAACTCAAGAAAAGGCAAGCTTTTGTCCATTTCATTCAAATGAGAAAGACTCTGAAACACCAACACAATGCAGGTGATATCCACAGGGTGGAGAAGGGGACTGCAGAAGATGGGGGGGGAGTGGGAGCAATTGTACAGACATTTGGGAATATAGCACATGGCAGATGACACAAAGCAAAACTGTCACTGTTTTACTGTTCTCTACAGGCAGCACTCAATATTGGCAGCACTCAATAACACTTTGCAGAACTGGGCCATTTTTTCTTGTCCAAAAACACATTTCATATCTTTCTTTTATACAAACCATCATTGCAGAAAAGGGCACTAGAACAATTAACTGCAAGTAAGTTTCATATGAAGTAGAAAATCACCTATAAAAGTAGACAAGAACACACAACTGGCTGGATACATTTCGGGGGGTGGGGGGTGGGGAGGAAGGTTCCAAAGATGTCCAGAGATGGCATTAATATAAGAACAAACGTTAATAACATTAGAAAAACAAAATGACATCCAGGGATATAACCATGATACTTTGCTTAAGAAATAGGCTAGAAACAAGCCAAGACAAAAGAAGACTAAGCCCAACCATACTGGAAAGCCATGATTAAATAAAGAGCATTACAAAACACAAAGGGAGATCTGAGCCACTATTTCATGGAAAGTAAATCTTGTCTTGACATTTACGGAGAAAACAGCAGATGGGGCTTCCACAGTGGCCATCTTCTATTTTGGTTTTTAAATACTGATAAACAACCAAATTCACTACAAATAAAGGATCACTTTTAAGATCACTTTTTTGCCATCCACCTTTATAAGATAAAAAAGCAAAAATGACCAAACAAAAGTCAGTGCATTTGAAAATGAAAACAAAATAAACAAAAAAAATGGAACAGAGTAATTAAAGAGAAGTCAGTCTCAAATAATAAGAGCCAGACAGAAAAGATGTGGTCACAATCTGACAATCTGAGACCTCAAAATAGGTTCCAATGCCGACCTCACTTCATCCGTCCTTTACTGTGTACCTCCTCAGCTTCAGTTCCTTGTCTGTAAAATCAAAAAACTAAGACTACCATCTTCACAATGCTGTTGCATGGAATAACAAAGGAAATCCATACACTAATAAAAACTGTGCTGTGTACATACAGTGCCCAAATACACAAAATGAAGTTAATGCTGTGAGAAAACGGAGTTTGCATTTTAATTTATTGGATTAAAATTGAAAATTAAGCTACTGAAAAACTTTTAAATACATTTGCAACATACTTAGTATAGGAATTATTTTTCAGATATAAATTTTATAAAATCAAAATATATATCAAATATATCTAATGCAACTTTAACATCTAAATTGAGAAGAGCTGTAAATGCAAAATTCAAGCCAGTTAACAAAGACTTATTAGGGGAAAAAAATGTAAAATACCTCATGACTAATTTCTGTACTAAATATATATCAAACTGGTAATTTTTTTCATATATTAGGGTAAATAAAGACATTATTAAAATTAGTCTGCTATTTCTTTTACCTTTTTAATATGGCTTTTACCAAGTTTGAAATTGTGTATATTGCTTGTATTCTACTTCTATTAGACATTGCTGGCTTGGAACGATGGCCAACATGTAATAAGAGTGCAGTGATTTATTATCAGCTATTACTCCTATTAATATTATTATTACTAATTTCTGAATGCAAGGCAATTTGGAGAGCTAAAACAGAACACATCTCTACCCTCTGCAACTCAGAGTCTAGTGGTAAAAGGACATATAACAGTTTTACAGGGCATAATTTAAATATCTAGCTGTGTAACAAGAAGACTTATAAAGAAAAAAAATCCATGAAAGTATAGAAAACCTCTGAAACTGCCATTCTAAAAATCTGAAAAAAAAAAAAAAATCAGAATTTATGTTAATCACATCACCCAGTTGGGTAAGATCTAGATTAAAATTACACACACACATATACACATATATGAATGAGACACCAACTTAGAATGAAGGTGAAGTCTGTAGCTTGTGGATGGGTGGTTTGCTCTCTGCTGGGCCAAGACCTGATCTACTAGGGTATCTTGCCTTGTTCCCATGTAAACACATGCAAAAACTCATGAGCTGCACACATCATATCTGCACATTTTGTGTATTTTAAACCTCAATAAAAAAGCAAACTCAGCTGGGCATGGTGGCGTATGCCTCTATCCCAGCAAGACAGGAGGCTGAGGCAGAAGGATTGTTAGTTCAAAGACAGCATCAGCAATTAAGTGAGGCCCTAAACAACTTAGCAAGACCCTATCTCAAAATTAAATATAAAAAGGCATAGGGATGTGGCTAAGTGGTTAAGTACACCTGGATTCAATCCCTGGTATTAAAAAAAAATAGTTGTTTTTTTTAAGTTCCTATAAACAAATCACTATATTTTTAAAAAGTGAATTGATTCAGCTGAAATTTCATTGCCAATGGCATCACTGGATGGCTCCAAATGATTGCATCAGTATACAACTTAGGGGAGTGGGACAGTGCAAGAAGTTATGTAGGCATTTTATTCTAAGAGCCTGGGCCTATGCAATAAATACAAGACAGGTGCTTTAAAGATGATCTTCCACATACTTTAGAGCTTGTTCCCCCAACTCTTGTGAGACGCAGGGCAATTGTTTAAAAAGAGTTTCCAAAAATCAGCAGTGAAAGTGAAACAACTGTTTTTGTTTTTGTTTTGTTTTTTTTAAAGAGCTCTAAGTGATTCGAAGTGGAAACTACTTCTACAAGAAAAATCAACTTCTTATTACATGGCAAATAACCAATTTATCAGTTGTTTGGGATGAGAATCTGGACTTAGCAACTTAAAGAAGCACAATAGCAAATGCTGTATGTAGCTGGATGTCAGTCTGCTGGTAATACTAGTATAATTTTTACTTTAATGACAGGAGCAAGGAAGGCTTAAATATAATTCATTAATATAGACTGTAGAAGAAAACAACCATCTTCAGTGATATGTGTGTTGTTCAGTTTCTTTCAAGGAGATATCAAAGCCACTTGAAACTAACTCCCACCATCTATATGACATAGACAACTTGCTCAGGAAGGTTGCTTTTAGCTGGCAAAGCTGACACCATAAAGTACTAGAGAAAATGATAGAGATTTATAGCTATCTCCCTTTTGCAAGTATCAGAATATTCTGGTAATAAATATCCACAAGCAACCTAGGTCCATATTTCTTTTCTCAGCAGATGGCTACTTGCTAATTATACTGTCTTACAGATACATACTTCTTAAAACCATCACTTTTGCAAAGAAACTTAGAGCTCTGTTGCTTGGAGTTAAGGGAAAATGCTGCCATCCTTAAATAATGCAAAGGCAAAATCAACCAGGATGCTTAGGAAAAGTAATCTCTTAAAACCTGCTGTTGTGATATGAATGCAGGGCAGTGCCAACTTGCTGCTCATAGTAACTGTTGCTAGGTAGGCTGGAATAGGAAACATCAACCTAAAGGGGTCACCTGGAAAGTAAGCCAAATTGAAAACTATATATGAAAGGCTGTCAAAAAGAACACACCCATATTCAGAGCTCATTTTAAATCACATAATTAATCCAAAGGATAAAAAAGAAATGTGTTTAAATACATGGAATTCTTTGTGTGACATCTTTCAATTATAACACCAGAAGAAGCAGGTTTCTCAAGGAATTTTCACACCACAGCAGAGATATTAAATTGACCCTTTCAAACAATTTTCCAGCTGAACATAGGATTCCTATGTCAAAAAGGTAGCATTCAAACATATTTTAATTTGCATCTCTTGTTTGCCTTGAATGTATTTTACACTATAGTTCATTACCAGATTTAGTATCTACTGTGGAAAATATGACAGTTTCAACAAGATCCACACACTCTGTCCAACCCAGTACACACCAGCTATAGTGAATGGGTTGTGTACCTAAACAAGGTTTCATATACATATTTTTTTCTGCCCAACTGGGAAGACAGATATCAAAAATGGATGATATTACTACAATGTTCCCAATACTAAGTACTAACATTTTTCTCAATACTTTGCATGTACTCCTTTCTTTTCTTATGTAATAGGTACAATTACAGTTTGCACCTTCCAGTAAGAGTCTGAGAAACTAAAAGGTTTATGTAACCAAGGTTAAAAAATTATAAATGATGAATCCAGAATAATACACAAGCAAAAATCACTAGCATAGGAAGGCTGAGAACCTTCTTACTCCCAAGCTCACTGATACTCCACTACCACCCACTCTTCTACAAACTCATACTCTTAGAAATAATCCAAGGTGAGTTAAATGTGCACCTGGGTGACATTAACAATAAACCTATCTGTACCATGAAAGGGCTGCTTTTTAAGCTTCTTTGCCAGCAAAACCAAGTTCCTATAATTTAGCACCCAGTGAGTACAGGTATACATAAAGCACACTTCCATGACCAGGTAATCTTTTCCTCCCTGACTGTGACAATAAATATGCAGTAAGAGCCCTTCAGCACACATGCCTCACTGTGAAAGATCAAAAGAAAAATCCCTTATGTATTCAGAATAATTTATTGCAGAGTACCAACATTTAACAGGGTGAATTTGACTTATTTCTGAGCCTTTTGCTCCAGAAATGTTATTCAAAAGGAAGAACCAGCATACACTTGGAATACCTTTATTTATGAGCAATTCCTGCAAGGTAACAACTGCCATGGAAAATATGGTAGGCCTGCCATTATTAACAACATCAGAACTGGTTCTATAAGTAGCTCGGCATGGCCTCTGACCCTACCAAGTGCTATAGTGCTGACAGCCATCTCCCCTGTTAATTATCAAGTCCCAGTTGCAGAAAACAATGAACTTTGTTTATTACATTGCCTTTCATCTTAAAAAAACAGTTGCAAGAACAGAACTTTAGAAAAGGGAAAACATACAGTTTGGTAGAAATTAACAGCCAGAGTTGAACTTTAATGAGAGGTTGACAAATTAACAGCTGCATACTATAGAAAGTGCAGTAACATCCTTTTTTTTTTCTTGCCTTAAGATCAAGAAAGAGCCAATGAGATAGTATGTGTGAAGGCACTAAAAATGATAAAGCACCTTGCACAGGAGAGCAGGGGGGTATTGTCAATGACTTTTGTTGAGAGAGATACAAGGTCATCCACACTAGTCTGCAGATTAAAGCAAGGAGACAACTGGTATCAAATAACCCTCTCTCAAGTCATGTGTATTACATCCCCTCCACAAATCCTCCCTCCTTTTAATACTCTCATCTGTAGATGACAGGAGCACACACTCAACACATATAGTTGAAAACCTCTGGTATGGATGAAACGGTCAAGAGATAAGGAGAATAGAGGGGGGAAAAAGATGCTTATGGGAGATTTCTTTTGCAAAAATGGCAAGAATCCCCTCCCACCTTACTCTGGTTTTAGTCATAGGACTAGCTTTAGGCAATGAGATATTAGCAAATGAAATGGAGTAAGAACTTAAAAAGTGCTTAGACAGACTTATCCTCTCTTGCAGTTCTTAGGACCCTGAGACCACCATGTCAAACCTGTGGATGAGAAACACAAGGCCAAATCATCCCCAGTCGACAATGAGCCAACCACCAGCCATGTGAGTGAAGCCATCTGGAACCATCCAACTCCAGGGAAAGAAGGAGGGCATCAGAAAGCTGCTGAGCAAGCCTAGACCACAATGTCATAAAAAATAACAACAGCCTGTTTAAAGCCATTAGGCTTTAGGGCCATTTGTTAGGCAGCAAGTCTTCAAACTTGTCCTTAAACTTCTCAGAAATAGGAGGACACTACTGACTTCAACAATTATTCACTGAACACTTTTTATTTAAGAAGTATCATTATACAAGACAGTAGAATTTATGAGACATAAAAATATAAGCAAAACATAGGTCCTGATCCCAAGGAGTTTACAATCTAATGGAGAAAATAACAAGCATGGGACAGCTATAACACAACATGAAGGGGCAAACATGGCCTCCCCGCCACTCTCCAGGAATGCCTGTCATTCACATTACATATATGAACCCATTCCCCAAAAACTTCTCTAGTACTATACAGGGACTTTATAACCAATCAACCACCAGTGTTCAGATTTTCTGAGTGAGCACTGAATAAAACAAAACTTGTGTCTTCATGGAGTTTATATGCTAGTGGCTATAAATCTATAAAATGCTTAGTACGGTAAAGGGACTTTTCAGAGTGGTGTGTGTGTGTGTGTGTGTGTGTGTGTGTATGCATGTGTGCATGCACAGGTATACACATTTGTACTTAATATCTGTTTAGCCTAAATTATCTTTTTACATAAACCAAAATTTAAAAAAAAAAAAAACTGGAACTGAAAATAAGACTTACTGATTTGATAAACTCTGAGGTCTCAAACTCCAAAGAATATGGTAGCTGAACTACATTGTTTTATTTAATAAATTATTTTAGGCCTGTTCTATTAAAAATTAGAAGATGAGAGAAGAAACAAGACAACAGAAGACTATGAGAGTTTAAAAAAAGAAAACAATAGTGGGGAAATGTCTTTTAGCATTAGAATGTAATCTCCACAAAGACAGGGACTTTTTACTTTGCTCATCAGGTATACTCAGTAACTAGAACAATGTATAATAAGTAAGATGTTCCTGATAAACATGTGCTCAAGGAAGGAGGGGAAGTAAGGAAGGAAAGAAGGGATGGAGAAAAGTTTACAGAAATTCAGCAATAGGAAGTTAATGAGTTCCTAAAGGCACAACTTACACATGGCCTGCACTAATAAGCAGGTGTTGAACTAGAATGAATGAAAACCAAAGGAGAAAGAACACTGACTAACGTAATTCCCACTGCAACCAATCTCTTGTGTCACTGAAAGCTTGCAAAGTTAAAGCACTGTCTTCATGTAGATGAATGAACCACACAATCCTGTGAGGCCTAACAATGCTTTCGCCAATGACGGACTGAACACATGAAAGTGGCCGCATTACCCTGCAGTGATGTTCCATCATAGTTTGTGCTATGATGCTAGCACAATGTTGAAAGGACTTAACCACGTAGTTCTCAGAACGTGTACCTGTCATTATGTCACACATAGTTGTACTTTGCATTTTTGAAATGGCAAAAACCATATATAAGCAATACATGTGACTGCCTGAGGTCAAAATTTTCAATCAACAAATGCACGGACAGTTATTGATGACAAAACTTATAACCCATGGCAGAAACAGCTGCCTCATCCTAGATCGAAAATGGGGGGAAACCGATAATCATTAATAAATTCTTACCAGAGAACTATCTCCAGATTCAATTCTTAAACCAAAGAGAGCTCAAGATTAACAGTATTTAAAAGGGAGATATCACACACACACACACACACACACACACACAATGTTGTCTTCCCCAGGCTTTGTTTGTAGATTTTCCAGAACCAGAAGATTCAAAGCCTAGGGCAGCAGGAATCCTGAGGACCATAGGAAACTTGTTCTACAAACCTAACCCATCATGAGCCTGCTGAGCAACAGCCCCAGTTATTAGTACTGCTTCCAAATCCATTACGTTCCCCAATACATGTCCTCTCCACAAAATGGAAAACTGCAGACAGCCAGGGGAAAAAAAATCTTTTTATAGGTTGCCATAATCTTCCACAGACAAAAAGTTCAGCTGATTAATTCTATCATAAAACAGAAATAAGTTGGTTGATAGCATGCCTCTCCATGAAATTTAAACTCAGAAAATCTTAAGCCAGGAAAGGATTCCAATTTCATTTTATTATAGTTCTTGTTAGTTAAAACATTCTGAAAGAGTAAAAGGTTCTCTTCCATCAATGTGTTATCCATCCCTGCCGTAGACTTGTAGTACTCTGCCTTTCTATTTTTCCAGAGAAGGAATACCAAGATGCCAGAGTAATTTAAATCTAAATCATTTGCATTAGGATCCCATCATGATGTGAGTTCACAAATGCTCTGTCCTCCAAATTCAGTTCAACACACACTAGTTGTTTACTGTGTGTAAGATATGTAATAATTGCATATAATTAAAATCTGAAGGAAACAGCTTCAATTCAACTTACACTCATTCAAGTAGCTCACTTTCCAAGGAAACCTTCTCCTTGGATGTCTATGGCTTATGGTTTCTGTGTGTCATCCCTCCCTGATACAGTCAAAAGCCCTGTGCAGGGCAATAAAAACACACAAAAAGACCAGACAGATGCTGGAGCAATCCAAGGCTATGTTTTTAGCAAGAAAAGAGACCCTGTTTATTAAAGTGAGAAGAACAACCAAAGCTGGAGGGATTCAAAATGAGAGCACTCATGGGGCCACAAGCACTACAATGCAGCTCTGCTCTGGACAGACACTCATAGGGGCCATTTTCCCTTCAGCCACACCATCTGTCAGGTGGCTGCCAGCTTTATGCTACAGTCCTAACCGTCTGTGATTTATTTTGAAGCACAGAGCTCAAGGAGTTCTTTGGAAGTCAGATAACACACCTTGGGCATTTTTCTTTAACCATCTATAAAACGCTGGAACAGAGAAAATGAAATGTGTACAAAGCAGATAAACCAGAAAGAGGCATAAATGTGGCAGTAGAATAAGAGATAGTGGGAATAGAGAAAGAATTTTAGAATTCTTCCTTTTAAAGGATCATTTAAAAAATTCATCAGCAATAAAACATCAAGATTTGTAAAAAGTCAAGCTGAAAGGTATGTGGGAGGGGTGCTTAGCAGTCTCTTCATACATCACTTCCTACAGTAAGCAATCAGAACAACATCATGACTATGCCAAACGAGAACCAAAGCAAAGGCCCTGGAAGCCAAGGCTTGTAGAAGTTGGATTTATCACAACATTAACTTCCATGTCCCAAGAGAGTCACCACAGTGGAAGACAAATTTAACCATGAGGGAAGTCACTCTGGGACAGCATGCTGAGAAGACCAGAAAGACTGACACAAAAAGAAAAGAAGAGCATGTGAACACACCAGAGGGCCGGCAGCACAGTCGAGAGAGCAGATGTGGAGCACCACAGGCATCAGACAAGGTCTCATGAAATTGAAACCATTCAGTATTTAAACCTAAGGGACTTCAAAACAGGGAACTAGATGCTCAGCTAAAGAAAGAGCTGGAAAGCATTCTGGGACAAGGAGGACACACACACACACACACACACAACAGAGAGTCAGTACCACCATCAGATGAGGGGCAAAGAAAGAAAATGTTTCTGGAGATCAGGTCTAAGTCACCAGGCAGAACTGTAAGTACCACAATCACTCCTTGCTGGCAGGAACTAGAGCCATGGAGAAGACAGGCACCTGCCACTGAAGATTGTATACGAGGCCAGAGGGGAGGGATCTGGTTGTTTTCTCCAATCTCCCAAAGGGAGATTCATAGGACCCTAAGAAAGGGCAGCCCATAAGAGTCAGCCCCCACAGCACAGGGCAGAGCAAAAGAAGGGGAAGAATGGCTCTACCTTTCCCAGGGACATCTAAGTTAGCACTCAAACCTGAAGTAACAGATGCATCACCTGGAGACCTTTCTGAAATGCAGATTCTGCCCCAGGAAGTTTGGAGTGGGGACCCAGAGTTTGCATTTCTAAACAGCTCCAAGGTGGTGCTAAGGATGCTGATCCAGAAGCCACACTTTGAACAGACAAGGATCTAACTGATCTACGTGAAGGACAGTGCTATTATCAAAAGGAATTTAACCATAATTCTCTCAAGAATAAAAATATGCAGTCATATATGAAATTTTCAAATATAAATGAGAAAAATGGGATGGTGTATACAGAAGCATCACTAGGGTAGAAATGCTCCCCACACAATACTTCATGGTGTGTTGCCCACAAGGTCACCAGATCTGTAGAGTTCAAGGTTGTTGTTAGGGCTGAATTGTTTCAGACCAAAATACATGGTGAAGCTCTAAACCCTAGTACCTCACAATGTAACTGTATTTAAAGACTGGACCTATAATAAGTTAAAATTAATTGACTAAGATGATTAAGTTGAAATGAGGCCATTAGGGTGAGCCCTAATCCAGAGTGACTGTTGCCATTATAAGAGGTGATTAGGATACACAGAAGGAGACTGGGATGCAGACACACAGAGCAGGTCATGTGAGGACATGAGGAGGTAGCCATCTGCAGGCCAAGGAGAAGCCGCCTCAGGAGAAACCAACCATGCCAACGTCTTGATCTTGGACTTCTAGCCTCCAGATCAGTGAGCAAATGAATTTCTGATGTTTAAGCCATACAGTCTATGGTATTTTGTTATGGCAGTCTGAGCAGATTAATACAATTTACTTTTTGTTTACTGCTACTGTTTAATCCTGTAAATTTCCAATGTGTGCCTGCTAAGTTTGAAGCAGAGCCATAGAAGTTGGCTCAGAGAATGATGAAGAGATGCAGTCCAGGGCCAGCTCCTGCTCTTCTTTTCTGTTATGGACGTGTTGGCAGCAAGAGAGAGAAACCAATACTGCCTAACTCAAATGATGATGAGCACTATGCCAGATATAAAAGCAGATGCCATAAAAGTACAGAAGAAAGCAATATTTATCCTGAGAAGCAAGGGAGAGGAGAGAAGGGGTGATCAATGGGCCTCGAGGTAGATTCTGACAGAAGCACAGAAAGGCAAAAGTATCCCTAGTGACAAAGCAACACCAGCAAAAGCTAAGGGACTCCAAGAAATCCAATTCCCTACTGCACTCAGCAACCAGCATGTCACCCATCAGGTTGAGATGAAGAGAGAACCATGACAGGACTGCTCAGATGAAACTGAACAGGAGACACCTGCCTTTAAGATCCAACAAGGGAACATGAACTTCAGAAAATGAAGATTAATGAAAATGAGGAAGGTGGATTACAGGGATAGAAAGGGAGGAGATGTCGAGCACAGTAAGAGAACTCTCCCTCATTACCTATTGGCCTAGGACCTGCCTCTTTAAGTAAAATACATGTTCTGCTGTCAACTACTTTCAAAATAATGCTGAAGATTTTATCATCTCTTACCCTGCTAACTTGGATATAACAAAGAGGTTGCCATCCACCATGATTTCCAAGCTGGGAACCAAGGTATATGACATTTATAGATGAATGATACAGCTCAGTGAATCAGAAAGGAAATAGCCTAAGATCCATGTTCTGAGTTCCATAGATCAAAGCTCAGGTTCCAGCTTCTATCATCATGTTGCTCTGCTAAAACAGTCAGCACCTTTTGTCAGAGCACACATGCACCTAGAGGTCTGTCACTGTCCCTCCACCCTCATGCAACAATATTTTGGATTTTACTTATCTAGAACAAGAGAAACCACAGATTGGATGTAGAAAGAAGGGAACAAAAATACTCCTGACTTGAGCACCTAAGAGCTAAGGATACAGTGATGTCCAGGCAAATTTAAGGGACTTTCAAGAGTAATTCATATTTAAGGGTGTCTTCACCCAACACACTGAGCTTAGACTCCTCCCCCTACATGGGGGGAGGGAAGATCCCTATGTTTCTAAAGCTACTGCAAATGATACATGTTAAATCTCAAGACTTATAAAAACAGGCAATGTAAATATACAATAAAGATCATTGCCACTGATTTGAGATGAATTTCATGCAGTACTCTGTATTATGATGAAACACAGCAGAAATACAGGAGAGGATTACACAAGCCAAACAGATATATACCCATGGAATTGCAATCAATTCCAAAGAAAGTTTTCAATGAAAACATTCAAATTCTCCTCTTCTTCACTCCAGCCTGCATGTACAGTCTTCCAATAAGAGATGAAGACAACCCTTAAAGTACCAAAGGTGAGCAGAAACGACTATAGATTTAAAGCACAAATACCGGCAGAGAAATCTAAAACAGGCTTGCAAGATCGAGAGAAGGAAAAAAATCACGAAATAGCATTTGCCTTCCTCCTAACCTTTCACACCTAACATGTATCATATTTTTCCTTCTCATCTGAAAAATCTTTTTAAAAATAAATATAATTAGATTTAGGAAAAACTGGATTGGAATTAAAGGAAGATTTAGCTTCTGGCCCAGAATCACCTTATAAGGAAAAAAAAAAAAAAAGCCTAAGAAAAAGTTCAGAGGTTTCACCATTGTGACTTTCAAAATAAAATTTTGCAGGGCCATTATAAAACCCAGTATATTACTACAGTAAATGGGAATGTAGTTCAGTGGTAGAGCACTTGCCTAGCTTGTGCAAGGCCCTGGGTTTGAGCTCTGGCAACACACACACACACACACACACAGAAAAAAGAAAGAAAACCCTATAGTGTCAAAGGAGACACTGAAGCAGCAGCAGCAGATCAAGCTTATATCTTTCAATTTATTGCTACAGTGCTTCTGGTGTTACTGGGCACTGCATACAACAATGACTTTTCAAATAGCTGACTAGTGATAATTTCTTTCTTCCTTAAATGGAGATATTATTCCTCCCTCCTTGGCAAATTTTCTGGGGAAAAATACATTATACAATGAAAGTTCAAAGAACTGGGGCTTCAGGAGCTACAACACAATCTCTTAAGAGTAGATGTAACATCAAAAAAATATTGTACCTCTTTAAAAGTGTTTATTCCATACATATCTATTCTGAAATGTGAGTGAAGTCTTTGTTTGGTTTCACGCACTAAAATCTCTCAACATACCTGGGCTAAGGTGTAAATCAGTAAATCAGAGGACTTTCCTAACACAGGCAAGGCCCAAAAGCCCAGGGTTGATGTCCAGGGCCATATATATATATATATATATATATATATATATATATATATATATATAAATATATATATATATATAAAAATATATATATATATAAAAATATATATATATATATATATATATATATATATATATATATACATACATATAATCTAAAAAAGGAAATGTTGCAGAAGTACAGTATACATCTTCTGTACAAAATAGTACAACATTCTTATCATAATAAGGAGAAAGAAGGAAATTTGAATGTGAAAATTCTTACTTGGTACAGTGCTTCCTGAAACTGATAAGAAAATTACCAGGATCATCACAACCTGCTACCATTTGAAATTTGGGCACAACCTCTGACCTCATGAAAAACACTCTTATTATCCCCGATTCCCAAGATCTTTATGAAGTATAATGCTGGCTCTGCTCTTTGAGACAGTTGTTAGATACAGACAGAACTTAATTTCTAATCCAGACTGTCAAAAGTCTGCCTCCATGAACCAGTGATTGGATGCGCCATTTTGACGTGATAGGGATCCAAGTTAGGGTTCTGCCCAGACAGTCAGTTAAGCCTCATCTATCTAGACTTGTCAACATTAGATAAAGGTTTAACTCTTGAGATAGTCCTACTTCAACAGACCTTAAAACAAAGAAACAAATGAACAAAAAACTCAGATTCAATGGCCTCTGAACTGCCTTCCCTTGTGCTAAAGTCAGGCAGATGCCATCAGTGCACAAAATTTTAACCTGAACTTCAAACCTGGTGTTACCGGCCCTCAATACATGTCAGAGATTTTATACCCAAGCCGGCAAAAATACAAAAACATAAAGAAACTAGTATTTTGAAGCACCAACCATGAAAAATGGAGGCCTCTAAAAATTTTCACAGTAAGTCCTGCCAGAAATGCATACCATCACACAGTCTAGTCCTTGAGACACATGAAAAACATTTTGATAAGACATTACTAGTTTAGAAATTTCTGAAATTTAGTCATGACACACTCAAACATACTCTACAATGTTGTCAAGGAAAGTATATTTTTAATTTAATATATTGACTTTGGCAAAAGCAGAAAAACAATGTGAATGCCCCTAAAGAATAAAAAGAGTCAAGTAAAAGTAAATATCTTAAATATCAACATAATCTGTGCATGTTAAAACATACAGCTTTAATGTCTAATAAACTACTTACTTTCCCAATTCTTCAAAATCAACCAGTCAAACATAGTCACTAACTGGCTCCACTGACTTTACCTTAAGCAAAACACAAAACTGCCAGGTATGAAAAGGGGGGTAAAAAAAAAAAGGTTTACATACTTAAGCCAACACAGTAAGACTAAAACACCTTTTTATAGTCCTTACTTTCAAAATATTTTGGGTTTCATTCCACTTATTGGTCCATTCCTTGGTCAATTCTTGAACCTAAAAAGAAAGTGGTTATTTTTAATAATTAATAAGATTTTCTTATAGAAAGCTTCCAAATTCTTAGAACTTATGCAGAGATAAAGTATTATTTTTTAAATGAGCTAGCAATTTCTACAAAAGCTATATCACCAAATATAAGTCAAACAAGCTGATCTCATCCTACAACCTACATTTTGGCAAAGGAAAAAACTGACAGAAATTGTCAATCAAGTTGCCTAGAATTTTACAACAGTCTTTCCTGGCACATTAACTAAAGCTGTTTCTGTGGATTATTAACCAAAATCACAAGTTCAAGGATGACAATGTCCCATTAAATGGGTTAATTTTTCCTGACTATACTTTGGGTCCTAAGAAATAGTGATTTACTTTTCTTTCTAATTAGATGTAGTGATTAAATCACCTTGGATGTTGCATTTTCTTTTAGGAGATAATGTGCTTTTGTAGCTAATTAATGGGGTTTAAAAATCTCATTCTATCTTATAAAAAAAAAAAGGTGGTACTTTAATTGACTCTATTAGTGAAAGAAAAGATCTTTTGATAAAAAGCAGCTTCTTTCCACTCTGCTATATCTTTGGGAAGAAAACATTCCCATTGTTGATCATGGAGAAATTGTTTTTCAAAATTAGAGGACATTTCCTACTAGTTCCAGAAAAAAATTCAGATGATCCTAATGATTAATTCATTAGGAAGGAAAAAGTGATACCTGAATTGAGTGGAGGAGGAAAAAAATGAATAAAAAATGTGTTCTGTGAATAGGAATAGACCTAGGATAAAAGAGAGCCTTCGGAAAGGGGAGTCATCCTCTTAGGACCTCTTCCTTTCTGTGCCAGTGTCACTCCTGCCTCCCCTCCTTTCTCCCAGAGGCAGACACCTCACTACATAAACCTCCTGGTCTTCCCTCCAGTGAGCCACCCCACTTAACCAGGACACATGGACCCATAAAATACATCTGCCTTCACTCTCACTGCTAAAACAAGTGAGGGTGTAAGCAGCCATGAAGTACTACTTGGAAAGGGCATTCCTGTCAGCAAACTTAAGGAAAGAAAATGTGGTGCTAACAAGAACTGGAGGATCAAGATTGATGGTTTATCCAAGAAGAAAACCAAACCTCACCCACCTACACTCAATCATTCAGAGGCCATTCATTTTACTCCTCAGTTTACCTCAAGTAAGACTGTGGGGGTTACATTTTTTAAAATAATGTTTCTTCTTTTACTAGTTATTGGTGACAAACTCTACCATCTTCTTGGTGAAAAACAAAAGAAACAGAAGTGGAAGAATCTTTCTAGTTTCACTTTTTGCTCATCCCTAAAGCTATGAAAAGGCAATGTTGATTTGTCTGATCCTTCACTGATACCAACCCCAGATTCACAACAGTAATAAAAACCATGAAGATTTTAGGGTATTTTGTTTTGAAAAAAAAAAAAAAAAAAAACTTTCAGAGAAGAATATTCTTGGTATCCTCTTCCTACAGAAAAGGAATAGCCTGATATGTTGAGTTTACTAATTTATACTAACCAGAGTTTCTCACTGGCAATTAACCTGAGAACACAAAGCATTCAAAACAAATGATTCTGCATTTCACCAACAGATATATTCTCACTGCAGAAAAGCAAACCAATCAATCCTTTCCAAATTCAATCAAGTAATTCTAGCCTTAAAAAAAAAAAAAGTTTTAAAAGATGGCTTGGAATTATCTTTTCATTATATTTAAATCAAATAGTCATTTAAAACATTAATAAAAAATGCAAATGTGTGATATCACCACTAACAATGTGATCAGGTGATGAGATTTATAGCCAAGCAGATGGCAAACAATTAAAAAAGGTCAGCAAAAAACTCGACAAAGGCTTCAAAAATGTTACGAACAACAGAGGCAGTCATTTCTGTCACAGCATGTGTAATGCATTCAAATTAAAATGTTTATTGTTTTCTATTAGCTTACCAGGTATTCTAGAAACTATAATTGAGAGACAATTTAAGACTCTATCCAGACATTTCATAGCATTCAAAATTAGAACCTGAAGCACTAAAATACACATTTTCATGAGAAAAATAGGGATTAAAAAATAATTTTTTTACTACCGCTATTATCAGCTTATTAACCAACATAATTACCCAGGGAAGTGTCAACAAGTTTCTAAGTACAACCCAATTTATATCTTCCATATTGTGTATTCTTGGGTTTTTACCAACAGAATCCAATTATTTTTCTCAGTCTGTTTTAATCATTCAGCACTAGGAAGAAAATCCATTCCAAAGATTGTTCTTAATGTCTGTTTCTCTTTTCCCAGAGGGTGTTATTTTTTTAAAACAACAACAACAAAAAAAAGCATAGAACAAGGTCAGCCATGAAACTGGTTTCCAAAAAGCACCAGCCCACAAGTGTTGGCTGCAGCCTGCCTCGTCCCCTGAGAGCTGCTCTCTCTTCTGGTCACTCACTGCAACGCTTCGACTCTCAGCCAGCTTAATTAAACATGTGCTGGACATCCAGTGGAAACAAAGTAAAGAAATGACCAAAAGCAAAGCAGTGCCCATTGTGAAGTTGAGAAGACCACTGCTGTTTCATCTATTTCATGAATGTTGAGCTCCGCCTCCCTCCACCAGGGACTCCTGCCTGTTCAGATGGCCTGAGTGGTCTTACTGCTTTGTCAGGAAGGCCAGCATGTGCACTTAATCTCAGTTGACCATCATGTGCCACAGAAATCCTATTTACTAAATCACAGAGAAAAGTATGCAATACATAAAAAGGCAACTATTGTGCATCTTTAAAAATGATCACAGGATTGAGGTTGGGGAAATACAGTGTAATGAAGAAGGAAAGTAAGTACTAGAAAGCATGGACTTAAAAAATATAGCATAAGTTATCACTTACTCTTGCTTCATTCTGCTGAAGTTTTTCCTCCATACTTAAAGCTGTAGGGGAGTCTAAGAGGGCAATCTAAAATTTAAACCACAAAAGACATCAGCAGTTAATAAACAGCAGTAACATACTAGAAGAATTATTCCAAGAATATAGTAAATGATCAAAAACTTCCACAAAAAAACATGAGATATTAGTTAAAAGTGATGCCATACCTCCTCCTCAAAAAAAAAAAAAAGTGTCATTTACCACCAAAACTCTAATCCAGGGGATACATATCTCATAATAACCAAAGTCATGGCACCCTGGAAAATGTGTATTTGCAATACAAAGCAAAAGTGCAACAGAGACATTTTACCAAAATAAAATACAATCTAAATTCCTAGATTTTAAGGATTTGTCTGTTTGAACATGCAAAATACAAAATTCAAAAAGAAAGATGCCAAAGTTTTGTTCAACCACAAGCTCCTGAGGTCCATGCATGTTGAAATATGCGATAAAAACTTATTTATTTTCACTGCTAAATAGTATTCAATGTATGCCATGGCTACACTACAGTCTCTAGCCATTTCCTTATCTGTGTTGCAGAAGTGTGAAGATTGACAATGAGAATGATAAACACCAAAATCAGGTAAGAACTGGGGAGGGACGGACAGACAGACAGGAGAGAAAAACAGAAGCAGGCTGGGGCCTCATCTGAGCTCCCAACATGTCAGCTGTGACCTGAGTATTAGGAACACAGAGCTCCCTATCCTATATATCTTCCTCACTTCTTAAAATGTGACAGGAAGAAAACAGAAAGGGAGTTTCCTGCCCCACCCATCCACAATCTCTTTTCTCAATTTAGTATAAACACCTACTGTTTATTCTGGTTATATGAAAGCCTGTATTTGCTGTGTTTGTTTATTACAGGGATTGAACCTAGGGGCACTTAACCACTGAGCCATATCCCCAGCCTGCTTTTATTTTTATTTTGAGACACTGTCTGGCTAAGTTGCTTAGGGTCTTGCTAAGTTGCTGAGGCTGGCTTTGAAATTTCGATCCTCCTACCTCAGCCTCCTGAGTCACTAGGATTACAGATATGTGCCATTATACCCAGCATTTTTTAACAATTCCAATTCCATTGTATAGTTTTCTATTGTATGGACATTCTATAACGTAAGTAAGTACCCTCTTATTAATATAAATTCAGTTTTTTCTAATCTTTTGCTTTATCAGCAATGCTCTACAATAACTACCTTATACCAACCACCTAAGGTATATGTGGTTGTATCACCACAAGAAATTCCTAGAAAAGGGAATCTGTGAGTCATCTATATGTATGATTTTTTGGGGGGGTGGGAGGGATACTAGGGATTGAACTCAGGGGTGCTTTACCACTGAGCCCTTTTTATTTTTTGAGACATGGTATCACTAAATTACTGAGGCTGGCCTTGAACTTGGGGTTCTCTTGCTTCAGCCTCCTCAGTCATGTGCCAACAGGCCTGGCTATATGAATCTTCAATTGGGAAGCTCTCCTCTTCAGAGTCTCCAGCATGGTTTTCATGACTATTTACTTTTCAATTTCTATTCAAACAAACAAAAACACCCACAAGGGGCTGGGGATGTGGCTCAAGCGGTAGCGCACTCGCCTGGTATGCGCGGGGCGCTGGGTTGGATCCTCAGCACCACATAAAAATAAAATAAAAAGATGTTGTGTCCCCGAAAACTAAAAAATAAATATTAAAAATTCTTTCTCTTAAAAAAAAAAAAAAAAAAAACAAACACCCAAAAGGAGGCCTCAGTTAACAAGACTACTGTGGGCCACAATTGGCATCTGTGTACTCAACAGAAAGCAGAACCGGCCAGCAGGGGAGCCTAGGTGTTGATCTTGGTGAGCTAGATCCTTAAGATCCTTAAGCGCTACAGAGCTATCCAGCAGCAGTTATCTTTGACCCTCTGAACTACTTGCTCACATGTGAGGGATGGTCATTTCATATGGACATGTGTGGGGCCCACAGTGGTTTAAAAATCATGCACCACAGGACCCAGCATTCCTTGGTACATCCTCCAGGGTCCTGGCAAGGGACACACCCTGTTACAGGAGTCACTGCCCCAAGGGAAATCTAAAGCTATGATTTCTCAGCTGGCATTATATGTTATTCTAATCCTGAAAAAATTCCCTAACATGGGGTCTTTATAATTAGAGATATTCCCATATTATAAAGCTAGGATCCCACTTTAATCAGATTGACAGAGAATGAGGCCAGAAAGTTAACCTATTAGTCAAATTCGTCCTCCAAATTTGAATGAAACAGAAGCTTTATTATAATGTTACTACAAAGTGTCAATTGCACCTAGCAGGTTGTCTTACACACAGAAGGTACTTCATTAAATACTTTTCATTTAAGAAATGAATTAAAATTATTACCAAGCCTGTTTTGTTTATATAGGGTTGACATTTTTAAAAAAAATTAGCCCTTTATAATATGGCAAATTTTTCAGAATCCACCATTGGACTTTTTTATCTATAACTAAAGCTGAAACATTACTAATTCATTATCAGCTTAGTAGATAATCACTAACTGAGTGATATGCCTCAAAGGCTATTATGACCAAAAGCTCTTTTAGAAAATATGTATTTCCAATTTTTTTTACAAATTTTGAAGCATGTATAAAGGAAGACCTACTTAAGTTCTTCCAAAAGAAAACTAACAAACATAAACCACTGTCAATTCTTCTATGCAAGGTGTCTATGTTCAGGATTAAACAATATTTAGATTAAATTCATGTGTTATTAAACTGAGAGTGATGCTATCTCAAAAATACAGCAATATTGCCTCCCTCAACAGCATAATTAAGCACCTCTTGCCTCCCACTCTTGCCAATACACTATACAATCAACTGCACTATTGTATTTTGAACATATGTTTTGTAGGTTCAGGAAACCATTGGAAACTTTTTTTTTTCCTGTTAATTGTGCTCACATTCTTTCTTAAATTTTCTATTAGGTTGTGGTTGTTTTTATTCTTTTCTAGATGTTCATTTCATAATAAGGAAATCAGTCTTATGTTGAATGAGCTGAAACATTTTTTCCTGGTTTGCATCACACAGATTAGAGGAAATCTTCATGCTATTATGTACATATACATCTTCACTTACTTTTGTCTACCTGAGCTCTCACAGCTTGAGAAGAGTTCAAACTTTCTGTGGCAAATATGTCACTGTTTCCTGTTATTTCCAATAGTTTCATTGTTTTTTTCCTTTATGAAAGTTGACATCATATATCATTTTATTTGAGAATTTGTCATGACAAAGTGATCTTTTTTTAAGCTCATATATTCTCTTTCCTCATTGCTTTCTTTCTCCTTGAATTAACTGGTAGGCCCTTGCCTGTATTTTATTCCATTCTATTCTATTCTACTCTATTCTATTCAGCCACTGGGGATCCCAGGGGTGTTTTATCACTAAGCCACATCCCAATCCCTTTTTACTTTTTATTTGAGACAGGGTTTCACTAAATTTTTTAGGGCCTCACTAAGTTGCTGAGGCTGGCTTTAAACTTGTGATCCTCCTACCTCAGCCTCCTAAATCACTGGGATTACAGGCATGTGCTACCACACCCAGCCCTTTGCCTGTTCTTATACCAACAGATAACTGAGTTCTGCTTTGTAACCCTATCTCAGATGTATCAATATTAAAAGTTCTACATAATGATACTTCTATTATTTAAAATTTATCATTGGCTCCAGCTACAAAAATGAGCAATTTGTTGTTCTTCCATCTTCTCTTTCCCACCAACTTTTTGCTGTTTAACTTTTGTTGTTTATTTCATTGTTATACTGTTTAATTTACTTGTCTCCAAATATATACAAGAGAGATGAGGGAGTCAAGAGACATTCTGTCTCTGCCAAATTCAAAGCAGAAATACGTGAAAATATGTATTAATGTAATAAAAGAGAACAAAAACTTCATAAAAAAAAGGATATCCCAATATCCACTTTCATTACTAATCATCTGAGACGTGCAAAGGTAAAATCATTCTGTGATACTGGTATATGTCTATCAGAATGGTTGCAATGAAAAATGACAATAACAAATGTTGGCAAGATCTATAGCAATTAAAACTGCCATTTTCATACACTTATGGTGGAGAATAAATTAGCATAAACATTTTAAAAACCTGTTTGGCAGTTTCTACGTAACTACTAAAACTGAACATACGTACACCTTCTAGTGTAGTAGGTGATGCAAATACAATACATCCAGAACATATTATTTTATAAAATTATACTTTTAAAACTGATACATGACATTTGCAATAGCGAATACGCAAAATTATTAAAAGCAGAAACTAATTTTTATTTAGCTGTGCTTAAATAAATAACCATAGAACAGAATTTTGATTTCAGTGATATTCTGAAATATTGAACCATAGTAGTAGCACTTGAAATAGAATACTGTACAAATAGAACAATGTCCTCAGAAAGATTCATAGAGATTTTTAATGAGTATTTAAGTGCTTATTTTTTTTAAATAATATAATTTAATTATTTTAGAGTAAGCCTGGATTGTCTCACAATAATTTATAGCTTCAGAGTATAATAAATAACTTTTAATTGGACTCCCATTTCCAATGTAATTTATATCAAAGAATTTATCTTCAATGTGATGTAAAATAGACCATTCCATCCATTCCATACTCAGCCTCAAAACAACAGTAACAAAAATACTCCCTCAAGTACATCAGTAGTTGGGGTAGAGCATGAAATGTAAGGCACCACTTCGCATGTCAAAACCTCTCAAGACATTCCTTAGAAAATGTGTGAATGTTTTAAAAAATTAAACTTTTTCTGTTTGTTTAAAAGGATGATCTCTCCTTTTTTCCTTCATTCTCTTAAATGTTTAAGTACAAGAAGTTACACCTAGAATTTTTCAAATACTTCCTTGACATACAGTACTTTGATCCTATCAAATAATCTTTAAATGCTTACTTGAGAGGAATAATGCTTTTAAAACATTGAAAAGGGATCCCAGTAACAAAGTATATGTGGCTCAGGTTGTAAGTTTTTACATCACACGCAGCTGTACCATTGATTCTGACAACTTCCTTTCACACACGAAGCTCACATCATAAAGTAAAATGTGTGTGGAGATATTTTTAAGCACAATGAATGATTCCTATCTGGTTAATCAGGTGGGATAGGGCTGTCAGGTGTGTTTCAGGACACAGGAAGCTTGGTGAGCTTTTCCATCCTGGCAGTATTTTCATAAATCAAGCTATGTATGGGATGTCAAGAGCTTCAAGTGCTATATGTTCCTACATGGAAAACACTGCTCTGGAGACCACTTTGCAGTTAAAGAAAAATATTTCTTTTAATGATGTACTGAAGACACACATTCAGGGGTTAAGAAAATGGGATGAAATATATCTTTATTTCTAACTCCAATATAACTTGTTCTTGATTTTCTTTCAAGGGTGTCCTTTCTTCCCAGCAGTATCTAAGCCCACGTGAACTTAACTCACTATTCATCACAGAATGTAACTCTGTTTTTTTTTTTTTTGGTGGTTCAGGGGATTGAAGCCAGGGCCATGTGCATGTAAGGCAAGCACTCTAACAACTGAGCTATGTCCCCAGCCCACAGAATGTAACTCTGTATGTGTGTGCTTTGCAGACTTTAAGAAAGTTTGCTATAAAAATAAAAAAGGGATAAGGCTTCTTCACTAGAAACCCAAAAGATCCTGAAGTGAGGTCATTTCAATAATCAATAAAGACCCCAGGGACAGCAATACAGCCAGGTGACAGGTATAATGTCACACGTGTCAATGAATCACTATATCCACCTCTGTGACGGGTGATAAGAAACAGAGATTCCAGAAAGGTGTTCAAACAAGTCTTTCATTCTGCTAAAATACATTTTAAGGTCATAAAATGCATGGGTAGAATTTTAAATATTACTCTAAGCATCTCAATTTCTTTCCACTAATGGAGATTATGCCGCTAATCCTATTGCATGCTAAATTTCCATCCATAATTGATAACTATTAGATAGTTAATCATTTCAGGTTTAGTGGATAAAATCTCACATATGAAGCACATAATGAATGCAAAGGCCAATAGGAGGTTGATGTAAAGGAGAGACTGGCTAACTCATTCGAAGCTTTACTTAGCACTTATTTACTCAAATCAATACTATGAGATAATTGTCTCATTAAGATCTAGAAATAGATGCCATTACTCAAAGAAAATTATCCATAAATCTCAGAAAAACCCAACCTGATTCCCTTGAGCAAGCAGTGTTTTCAGTCTGGCTATTTCAGCTCGCAGCTCACGGATGAGTTTGACGTTGGCATCCTCATTAATGGTAGGCTTGTTGATGATGTTTTTGGCTCTATTTGCATATCGAAGAGTACTTAAGGTTTCTCCATAATTGACATCAGCAGGTGAAATAGCTGTGAAGAATGAATTCAAAAAATAATTTATCTAGCACTCCATGTTTCATTTAACACAAAGTTGGTTTGTAATTTAAAAGTCAGATTAACCCCAGGTCATTGGATAGACTAAATATTCATTGCCATAGTAATGAATATTAAAAATTATCTAAGATTTTATAGGAAAGGGTGTTCACCACACCAAATTAAATGTCATTTTGCTCTTCTCAAGTCTAGAATCAGCCATCTAACCAACTTTAAAATAGGATGAGACACCCCAGCATAGTTAAGGCAGTGGAAAATATAAAAAGAGGATTTTAACACTCTTTGAACTTCTCAAAATTAAGCAGGAATTAAAACACTTTAAATATTTCTGGTCAAGCCAACCATCTGGAAAAATCTACTAGAGCATGATAATTTTTTAAATGATTCAATAGACTAGTTAATTCTTTCTTTCTGGAAACTTTGGTTAATCCCAACCCACCCCCACCAAACCTTAAAGTCAGGATGACTGTGAAATTCATGGAGTTATACACCCAGGTAAGATCCCTTGCCTCTGCAGTTAATGCTTGGCAACTGGTAGGGTAAGGGATACATATGAAGGGGAAAGGAAGGAGAGAAAGAGGAAGGGGGAGAAGAAAATGACTATTCCCTCTTTCTACGTATTTTTCTCTATTCTGCTTCTTTCAGTTAATCAGACAAAATAAATAAGTTTCTTTATTGTTATCATTATTTGTTATATATATTGGAATTTTTCTCTCAATTTTCAATTTCAAATGTCGCATCTACTGCTTTAAATAGAAATACAAGGTTGGATTATTTTTTCCATTGTAAAAAATGATTTTCTTCTGTGAGTTAGTGAAGTTAAAAGTTTCTGCATTGTATTATAAGCAAAGAAAAACTAAGAGTTTCTGCATGATATCCCAACTTCTATAACATGGCCAGGCTACATAACAGTTAATACTATAAGATTACATATTAGGTACAGTAAGTAAATTTCAAGATTGATAAACCATTACTTTTTTAAGATATAAAAGGTATTACACCCCAATGAGACATTTCTTTTTTTTTTTTTTAATTTTTTATTGTTGGCTGTTCAAAACATTACATAGTTCTTGATATATCATATTTCACACTTTGATTCAAGTGGGTTATGAGCTCCCATTTTTACCCCATATACAGGTTGCAGAATCACATCAGTTACACATCCATTGATTTACATATTGCCATACTAGTGTCTGTTGTGAACACAACAGACCCAATGAGACATTTCCAACGTAAATATTTACAGTTCATTCACAGAAAATACTGAATGTTTAGAAAAACAACTGAAAACTCTTACTGGCAATCATGATGGTTTTAGAGTTTCCTCCAAGGCTATCTTTCAACAACCAAGTCAAAACAGAATCCCTGTAAGGCACAAAAACTTGCTTCTTTTTTACAAGAGAGTTTGCTGCATCCTGAGATAAATCAGCTAAAGGGAGGAAGGAAAGAAGGACAAAGAAAGGATAATTACTAAATATTTTTTCCTCTAATTTTGTTTCAAAAACCCTTGAGGATGTTGCCTCTGTTTGCAAGACAAACATAAAGCATAACTGCTTTGTGCTAATACAGCACCACAAGGAAAAAGAGGCAAATGGTGAGCATAAACTTACCTAAGGCAGAAATGACGTTTCCCAGAGTTACGAGAGATTTGTTAATATTCCCCCCTTCTTTGAGCCTGACCCCAGTGGCACCAGTGGCATCTGCACGCTCGCTTCCGGCAAGATCAACTAAGTGGATCTTACTCACAGTTTCACATGGCATTTCAGAATCAAATTTTGCCTGTAGTCAAATATGAAAGTAAAATTGGAGAGATACAAAGGGGCCTGATGTTTGTGATACAAATTCTAATTATTTCCACTTCTCATTGCAACTTCTCAGGGTAGATCTTTTTTCATTTTGTTGTCTTATTGGGATTACAAAAACTTCCAAAATCCAATTCCATATACAAGAAGTCTACCATATGTGATTCTTTAGCTTGCTGGAACCATCTCATTGCTCAAATCACTGTCATTCTCAACAGAGCCCCACTGAATCAGAGTGTGGCAGAATATGAAAGTAGGCCCATTCTCCTCTACAATCTGCAGCATGTCAAGCACAAAAGCTCCCCAAAATATGACAAATGTACACAATTATGTAAAAAATAATTTGATCATTATCTGATAAAACATTTTCACAATTTTTAATGTGAAATATTAATACTATATCCCTTGTTTAATTTTACCAAAATTTAATCTTTCCAAAGACTTTTAATTTATGCTTTACATTATGAACCAAAAGGCAAAACTAAACTTTTGATAAAAATGTAAACCCCTTAAAAACTAGAGACAACCATAACCCTAACTAATCAGAAATCAGGAGAAAAACTAGTAAACTATTATAAATCAAAGCAAAGGTCTAAGGAAAGATAAAGAGAGTTATTCTGACTAACCTTAGAGAATCTTTTCATTTTGCTACTCTGTGATCCCCTTCATTAATAAAATGCTGCCTTTGTTTCTGACATGTTGGTGAAGACATCACCAAATTCCTAACATATTCTTAAGCCCTAAGAGAACCCTGCATATTTTGATTCAAGTGTTCTGCTGGCCTCAGTTTTAAACTATATACGTTTGATCATTTCCCCATGTTCAAGGAGCTCTACATCACTTGATCATAATGACTCTTATATTAGTACTTAAAATGTTCGCTGTCCTTTAATATCATTCTAATAATCATAATCAACACTGTAGGGTGAGCACCATGGAGTGATAATGCACTGCACTCACTCACCTTGGCCTCCAGCTGGTCTGGCTCTGGCTCATAATTCATTATCTCCCACACAGCTCAAAACAACAAAAACTTTTCCTTAATTCAGGAAAGAGCAAGGTGTTCTTTTTTGTTTTGTTTTTGGGAATGCTCGTGTGTGTGTGTGTGTGTGTGTGTGTGTGTTTCTTTTTTCTTTTTAAGTCTAGAACATGATGGAAGCCTACTAAATATTTCTTACGGGTACACAACAGGACATTGAAAATTACTGTGATTGTAACCACGGAGAAACTCGGTGCACAGCACATGTTCAACTTTAATTAACCAGAAAATGACAGCCACCTTTGCTTGCTGTTGTTCCTGGTTCAACAATGATCAGTCCTCAGCTGGTGCTAATCAGCAAGTAAAGTCCTCAGGGATGGAGCCAGCAGGCCCCACAGCTGCCCTTACCTGAGTGAACTTGATGGTGAAGATGGCATGAGACCTGCTACTGACATCATTCATCCCAGTTGCTGCTGTGGTACGATTGATATTTCCTGCATCCATAAGTTCTTCCACATCACCATAATTCTGTACTAAATGTTTGGATAAATCTGGGGGAAAAAAGAGGGAGGTAAAGAAATCCCATTATATAGTAACTGAAAAAATTTCCTTCTATGAAATAATGCATGTCAACAAATCTGCTGAGCTATCTGAAGACCTTACCAGTTTCTACAGTTTGGTGGCATATAATGCACTCAGGAGCTGGACAAGTTGGTTAGTCTCACTGGGCCTCAATTACCCCATCTTATATTGTGTACCTATTACATAGGGTATTTAGGATGTTAGCTACTGACATAAATCTCTTAGCATTAGTAATAGCACAAAGAAGAAAAATGTAAAAGCACTGTCTTCACATAAAATCTGAGCATTTTAAAGCATTTAAAATATATGTGTGTACATATATATTTTTGAAGAGGGGGGAACATTCATATACTGCCAACTCCTCTGCTGTAGCTCCTTCCTTTTCTGTCAGGCAAACAAATATTATCAGTACTTCCATACCCTTCTAGAAACAGCTCATATGTGTATAGGCAATTGTGTGTGTGTGTAGGCAAGTGTGTGTGTGTGTGTGTGTGTGTAAATAAACCCACTTCCCCCACTTCATACAAATGGGAGCATACTTGGCTTGGGGTGTAGCTCAGTGGTGGCCCTGGCACTTGGCATGCATGAGGCCTGGGTTTAACTCAGAGAAAGCCACACAAAAAAAAGAAAGAAAATTGTATACCATAATATTATTTTTCACCCTGCTTGTCTTAATGTAATGAAAATATATTAAAGAATATTCTGAGGCTGGAGTTATAGCTAAGTAATAGTGTGCTTGCCTAGCATGTACAAGGCTCTGGATTCAATCCCCAGCACCTCAGAAACAATGCATATCATAAACATTATTTTGCAACCTGCATTTTTTTAATGCAATGATACATAAAGAACAGTCTGAGGCTGGGGGTGCATCTCAGTGATGGAGTGCCTGCCTAGCGTGTGCATGACCCTACCATTGAAAAAAAAAAACAAAAGCAATATTCTGTATCAGTTAAGGAGATTTCTCACTCATTTTTAAGGATTCAGAGCTTTCACTGAAGTATGTACTGTAAGCAATTTAACCAGTCTCCTATTGAGACTATAGAGGTTGTTTACATATTGTGTTCAATTACAAGTAATGTGACTACAAATAATCTCATACATAGGTCTTTTCAAATGTGTGGGAATGTTTCCACAAAATAAATTCTTAGAGATGGAATTGTTAAAACAAAGGGCATTTGAAATTTTGATACATTTTGCAAAACTGTCCTTCACAAAGGGCAATTTACACCTAACAGTGGCAATGTATAAAAAGGCTGTCTTCCAATACCCTCCCAATGCTCTTATCAGACTCATTTACAGCTGCCAAAGATGGGTGACAAATATCATCTCAAAGTATTTTTATTTTACTTTCTTCTATCATGAGTGAGGGTGAGCATTCTTTCTTGCTATTTAAAAATCACCAGTATTTCCATTTCTATAAATAATCTGTTTACATTCTTTTACTTGTTTGATTGTCCTTATTGATCTTTAAGTACTCTTCATATATTAAGAAAATTAATGCTTTATCTGAAATCTGAATTAAAAATATTTCCCCATTTTGTAATTTAGCTTTTTCCTGTGTTTACAGTGTCTCTGATTGTTTTTTACTTTTTACCATTTCAAATTTGACAAATTTGTTTTATGGTTTCTGGATTTTTCAAATTTTTAAATGCCTTCCCCCTCCAAGTTTCTGAAAAAAAATTAATCGATGGTGTCTTGTAG
Source organism: Marmota monax (assembly GCF_021218885.2). Classification (NCBI taxonomy): domain Eukaryota; kingdom Metazoa; phylum Chordata; class Mammalia; order Rodentia; family Sciuridae; genus Marmota; species Marmota monax. Next base: position 2,500,096 of record NW_026692254.1, read on the forward strand.
TTATTATATTATTTTTACATATAAATCTTTGATCCATTTACCATTTATCCTGCTGTAAAATCTGAAGTATGACACTAGTTTACTTTTTCTCCTCCCAGAAAACCTAATAATCCATACTCCTCCAATGTTTGTATATTTGTTAAAAACTAAATCCCCAGAGCTGGAGATGTAGCTGAGTGGTGAAGTGTTTTGCCTGGCATGCATAAGGTCCTGTGTTCAATGTCCAACATGTGTGCACACGTTCACACTCAAAAAAAAAAAACAAAAACAAAAACAAAACTAAATCCCCATAGTTATCTACATCAGGATACAGGATACCCTTTTTGATTACCAACTCTTCATATACCAGTTTTATAGGTTTTAACATTTAATAATGCAATTAAAAGAAAACATAAGGACACATGTTAAGCTAAAAACTATCAACCATAATAGCGATCATAAACCTCATGGTTGCATATATTACTGTGGGAATGGAAGGCAGAAGTGCAAATAAAAATTTAATATAATTCAGATGGGGTCCTTATGGTATACCTGGTATCTTTTTCAATTCCCCTGGAGATTAAACCCAGGGACACTTAACCTCTGAGCCACATCTCCAGCCCTATATTATATTTCATTTAGAGATAGGATCTTAATGAGTTGCTTAGCACCTTGCTTTTGCTGAGGCTGGCTTTGAACTTGCAATCCTCCTCCCTCAGCCTCCCAAGCCACTAGGATTACAGGAGTGTGCCACTGTGTCTGGCCACCTGATATCTTGAGGTTTAAAAAAAAAGGCAACCCAAAATAGGTATATCTTTAAACCCATAAACAGATCCCAGTCTGGCCTCCAATGAAACACACATGAAAAACTAAATCCAAACAAAAAAGCTTGTCTCCCTCTATGTGCAATGAAGACTCAGCTTTCTTATGCTGAGTGAGATTAGCTTCTTTACAAGGATGGCCTAAAAGCCAGCCAATTTTTTTTAAAATAAGAAGCCAAGGCCAGTTTCTTCCCCATCATTCTGCTGTATTTCCCACAAGTGACTGTGCCATACTAGTGTATCTCAACACAGATGCTGAGTGCCATGCACAGAAATCCTGTTAAAGCTCTTCTTAACAAACAATAGGTCTCACAATATCTTTCTTGCCATAAAACATCACTAGAATCAGTAAAGGTACACTGCTAAAATGCCACACTATGGAAAGATACAGGATACAGGCTTGCTTATCTAGCCTAAGAACACTGGAAAACAAATTCTGAGAGATTGTTTTAAGCCAAAGGAAATCTATTGGCAAGCCTCAGGAAATCAGTAAACATCTTGTGAAGTATGAATTCATTAGATGAACACTGTGTAATGACAGCTCATATTATTTTTACTATAATAAAATTCCAAAAGTAAACAAATTCTTAATTTTCACTATTATGCTAATTTTTTTTCGTCAAAAGCTTTATTTTTACACAAATCCTCAGGAAGGACAGGGATACAAAATATTCATTCTTACCCTCAACATAAGGTCCTTCTTTTGGATGCTCACGAACTCTTAAATTGAAGGTTTTAGATGACTTCCGTCTAAGTAGATCTCTTACACGTTCATTATAAATTTCTAAGTAGCTAAAAATTTTAAACAAAATGGAATTCAAAAAATGATTTCAGGCACTGATAACAATAACAAGACTCATAATAACAGCAACTTCAACTTATGAGAGGTAATTGTATCTCATACAATGCTAAGCACTTTGACTATTTCATTTAATCCCTAAAATAGCTCAGTAATAGGTACTTCTATTATCCCCATTTTATAGGTTAAGCAAAGGAGATCTAGAGTGATTTAAATCACTTTTCCAAAGCCCCAATACCACCAAAGAAGGCCAAACAGCCATGAGAAATACAAGTGACATATCTGCCCCCAAAACCACTGAAGAGACAAGCTCCCAAACAGGTTTAATTTCAAAGAGGAAAAGCACCAGGGCCACCAGGTTTATTTATAGGTTAGATTTAGAGTGATTTGGCCAACATGAAGAATAACACAAACCTTACTCAGCCAAAAGAATGAAGAAAGTAATTGGGTATATTCGTAAAAGTCAAAGGCTAACTCCATTTGAGATAAACATCAAATACTATAGTTTCCAACTGAGCTATGTTATTTCTGATCCAAACTGTACCCAAGAAAGTCATTGAAAAGCTAGTGTTTTCAGCTTCATTCACAACCACTATAAGTACAGGAGAGGAAAAAGCAGACTCTTTCCCTAAGAAAGGCTAGTACTTTAGCACAAACCAAGCAGCCCTGGCTACAACCAAGCTCTCACTTGCTCACGCCCCATCAAACCCTACCTGACTTCAGTCCGAAAAGATGCTTCATCCCATCTGGTGGTTTCATTTATCCGACTGAAGAGCCCTTCACAGATCCGAGGTATTAAGCCTAAATCACCCTGCAATGAGAAGGAAAAATGTCACAGCTGTCATTTGAAATAAAAATAACTGACAACTGAATTTGCATTTTGCTGGAATGGAACTGGACTCCAAGGGCCTGCATGCCAAAACCCAGCCTGCCACCCAGGGACCCTAGACACGATTTACCCTCGGCAGGACTGCTTATTCTCTGAAATGAGAGCATTAGAACCTTCTATTTCTACATGCTGAGACTTGGACAATATGTGATTATTAGAAGTGAACCAGTTAAATCATAGCTTGCAAAGATCTGGAAACTTATTCTCTATAAAACAAGACTTTGTCCAACTGCAAAATAAATGTTAAAAATATCTAGTTAAATGACACAGAAAGAGAAATATACATCAGGAAGAAAAGAAACACTAAGAAAGCTTTAGTAAGTCCTCAAGATTATTACTAGCTGTCTTAAAACATAGATGAGAGAACCATATTAAAACATGTAATTTATGTCTCATTTTGATGCAATGGCCTCCCTAGAAAAGATTTAATACATCATATCACTTTGCAATGTGGGTGTCATATTCAATAATCATGTTTTGGTCGGCATTAATCTGGTAAGCATCACAATGGTACAAGACAAGGCAAAATGTTCTCATGGAGTCCCAAACAACACCACTCCTCATGATTAGCGTGATACTTTTTTTTTTTTAAATAAACTATCATACCCTAAATATAGAAAGAACACCCAAGAAGTACTTACCTGTAAGGTCAGAGAAAAATACCTATCATTTATGAGCACTAGCTTCTAGGAATCAACAAAATTCATACACGGGTTTTTTCTCCCCAAAGGCATAGAAGGGAAGCAGGAAAAAAGAAGTGATAAGAAAAAGTAAATGCAAGATTCTTCAAATATTGTTTGCAGCTCTCATTTGTTCTGCTTTACTTTTCAGCATTGAGGATGCACAGCACGACATGTACATCATTCTACTTTAAAAGAGAAGCCTGAGTTTAAGATGTCACTCTACGTGCACTGAAGTAAGTTCATCTGGGAAGCCCTGCTCTCCTCCAACACACTACTTCCATGAACCACCAAACCTTTAGCATTGAAGATACCGCCACTCCTGCTGGCAGGAAGCCCTCAAGTTCTGCCAGAATCTCTACATCTAGAACACGTAACAGGTTTGGCAGTCACTGAATAGTGCTTTTGCTGTGACATAAGAAAACACACGCAAACACTGTCTAAATTTGGAGAAAACATAGGACAAGATAAAATTCCAACAATCCTGTCAACTTTTCATTCCTTCATAGTTTGGAGCAAGTGTAACATTAATATCTGTTAATTTACATAGATAAACTAATGAACTGTATAAACTATGTTGATACCCATATAAAGTATATGTACACTACCCTTATAAACTATATGTAGACTATGAAACTCTAACTTTTTTAATGTATTTACTGGATTTATGAAATACCTTTCAATCAAAAAGTTAGATTTATTTTTTACATTTTTTACTTGAGGGAAAATGTTCTGAATAATTTTAAAAAGAACAGACTTCAGTATTTTTATTCAAACTTTTGTGTTGGCAGAAAAGGAGAATAAATTACTTGTGGGCCCAGCATATTTTCTTGATAAGATTATAAGGCCTTTAAAAACAGAAAATGAACTGGGACTTGCATCCATTATTCATACTTATATACTTAAAACTATTTCTAATTTAAAATCTCTCAAAGGAAATTTAGTCCAACTTATTACTGACTTTTATTACACAAGAATAATCAGAACATGAAAAGCATGTTAGTACAGACCAAGTAGATAAAAAGATAATTCTATCAGTTCAGAGGAAGATAAGAAATTCCTTCCCAGGCAAACAACGTACAGAATTTCCCATCATAGTGTATGACTTTCCAGATCCAGTTTGTCCATATGCAAAGACACAAGCATTATAACCTTCAAATGCAGATTTCACCACATCTGTGCCAAGGGTTTTGAAAACCTGCAAGACAAAAAAAAAAAAAAGACACACACAAAACACAAAAGATACAATTACCATGGATTTTAATAAAAACCCCTGCAGTGCTGACAATGTTCTTGAATGCTACTTTCATCTCTTAAGGATTACACCATACAAATAAATCACTGCAGGACTGTTAACAACAGAATATGTATGTACCCTAGTTTTTAATCAAAAGTAAACTTCTAAGCAAGCAAAAAGCAACCCCATCCTCTTTCCTACTTAATCAAAGTAAACAAGCCAAAGTGATAATCATGTCTAGAAGCAAAAAAGATTTTAAAAGCATGATGATTTACCATTCATAATTATATGTTTATAAAGCTATTCATTCTATCAGAACTTCTAGAAACGAATATTCAAAACGTGAAGGTCACAGTAGCAATAAATTATTGCCTGAACCATGCTAAATCCAAGTCCTCATTTTTAAGGGTCCAGGTTCACAGAGATAAATCTCTGAAGGTTTTCCTGAAACTGAGTGATAGACGGGTATAAATGAGGCCAGGATGGCTGGATTCCCTCATGACAGAGTCCAGATGCTTTCTCCTGTTGGATATCTGCCCAGGACGGAGAGGGTGGTAGACAACCTGTGTGGGGATGGGGGTCATACCTACAATGGTCTGAGTCCATGTCCATGCACCACATAATTGCAATTTGGAGAGTAAAACAAGATGAAGTACAAATAATTCAGGAAGACAACTAATGTAAATTAGACAAACCAAGAAGTGAAGGATTCTAGTTATATCCAGCTGGGAAGGGGTGAACCAAAGCTTTATTTAGTGTTACTTCCTGTCTTCTAAGCCCAGTACACTAAGGGCACATCAAATTTTTCCCTGCTTCAAACATAGGAACATCGACAACTAAAAGATGTCAGTTATCTTCACAGCACCATAAAATGGTGAAGAATTCCTAGGTGGAATCTCCACAGTCCAAAGTGGGAACCTTACCCACTTTCTGAGTTAATTTCCTGCAGAAATGACCAGCCTGTGAGTGATGTCCATTAGCCAAAAAACAAGAGACCCAATTAGATTAACCACAAAGTCATCTCCAACTAAGGGCTGAGAGCAATATATCCTAACTATGCTACACCTGAGAATCACCTGGGACACTTCAAAGAGTTCCACAGGCCAGGCTGGTGACCCAGCTTAATGAAATGCAATCTAAGGGCTGTAAACCCAGGAATCAGTGTCTTATAATACTCCCCATGTGATTTCAAAATAAGCAAAACAGGTAAACCTGGCCATCTTCATCTCAAATCCACATTAGTAGTAGTAGTAGTAGTATAGTAGTACTAGTACCAGGAATTGAACTCAGGGATGCTTAACTACTAAGCTACATCCCCAGCCCTTTATATTTTTTTTATTTTGAGACAGGGCCTTGCTAAGTTGCTTAGGGCCTCATTAAGTTACTGAAGCTGGCTTTGCACTTGCGAGCCTCCTGCCTTAACCTCCTGAGCCACCATGCCTGGTTCATATCCAAATTTTTAAAAATCCTATTAATAACACCTGCCATCCCTGGACAAAATGAAAATATAGCCAACTGAACTTCAGCTTTCTCTAGATATCTTCCTCCCAGCATCTTGTTTGGACTTTGTTTCCTCGTTCTCAAGGAGGTGAAAGATTCACAAACTACCACTTCAATTGAGTCATTTCCACAGATGGCCAAGGTCATTCCTTCTGAGTTAATTTCTACTCATTTCAGCTTTACAACCTGATATTTTCTGACCTTATTCTCAAATTCTGATGCTGTACTCAATTTCCAATTATAACAGTGGCTCACTGGGCAGTTTCTATACAATTTCACGTGTTCATGTATTAATCCTCATGAAATTACTACAGGGTGAGTGGCATTACCAGACCTCAAATGAGGAAGGTGAAAGGGAGAGTTAGGGAAGTGAGCACCTGCAGGTGGGTGGCCAAGCCGGGACCTCACCCAGGTCTTTCAGACTCCAAAGGTTTTATGGTTATATGTCCTCTTCCCAAACCTCTAAATTGACAATGAAGTCCTAAACCCCTCTGGAAGCACTCCTCCTCAAACTTCTGTTAAGAAGCAAGACCCATAATCCCAGGGAGACTAAGGGCTCCAAACCATCAGTCTGAGATTCATTTTCATCACTACACTTGAGTAAAAACTCTAAAATATTTCTCCAATTTCTTCCTTCTAAACAAAAAAGAAAAATGAGGCAAGATCATTTCACTGGATAGGGACACCTTACAAAAAGTTCTCAGAGGATAGAAGATGGATCTTCTCTTACAGTTTGGTCTGGGGCTAAAACAATGTCATACTTATATCAAATCCAGACGTTACCACAATGAAGTTCTTCCCTAGGATTAAAATTAATACCCACCATTTTGTTATTACTTTTATTAGAAAGCTAACCCAAATGGTTTTCTGACAGACTCGAGGTATATGTGCATGAGTGCTTAAGTTTGAGACTAGTGGACATGACACCAAAAGGGGTCTAGAAATTGCAGTTCTGGAGGTGTAGAGATCAGGCCAGGCTCATTCTCAGTTTCAGGTAACCCACCCACAGCCAGCTGAGACCTGAGAAGCAGCAAGCACTAACTTTATCTCGAGAGGTCTTACAAGGAAAGACGATCAGGCTCCCACCAAAGACTAATCTAAAAATCTGCTACAGATGGGAAAAGGAGGTCAGCTTTAATAGACTGATCATTCCACTGGCAACAAAACTCTGCCAAAGTCCCTCACCTGGCCCAGGTTACCTCAAATCCACTTAGCTGCATATGGAAGCACAGACTAGACTTCACAGCTGATTTCCAGTGTAATCCAAGGCATCACCGGGCCTTGCTGGAGGAGAATTGCCCACAAGAGGGCGCTGCTAAAATAAAGACTCTCCCATCCTGCCTGCCCACCAGGAGATCTTTTAAGTATCAGGTTTCTCCAGGGTTGAATTAAGGAACAGGTTGTATGAGATCAAAGGCTCATTTTGGAGTTTTGAAGAACCATTAAGAAAATTAAACTTTATTTAATATTTTACTAATGTTTTTTATTTACATGACTATAAATTTTAATTGCTCTTTTTTTCTAATTCTAAAATAATGTTCATCTTACCTGGTATTTGTTTAATGTCAAAGGTCATCTTACCCAGCATTCATTTAACATCAAGGGAAACTTGATTTGAGCTCTGGTAATAGGCGTGATATATTTTCACAATACATTTTTACATTCAACTGATTAAAGAGAGAGCAAGTAAGCATCATGTTAATTTGAGTCCTTCCCTGATTATAGCAGGGATAGCTCACCTAGATAGTCTAAAATGTCAGCACGAACACTTTAGTCAATATTTAAAACTGGAGCCCTTTTTAGTAACAACAGGTGTTAAAATTAGGAATGAAGGGCATTCTCCTTAACAGAGTACTTTTTTTGATTCAGTATTTTTTTTATTTTTTTTATTTTTATTATAATTTTTTATTTGTTTTAATTAGTTACACAAGACAGTACAATGATCTTGACATATCATAAATTTGAATCAGATGGGATATAATTTCTCATTTTTTTGAGTGTACAGGTTGCAGAATCACATTGGTCATGCAGTCACATATATACACACAGCAATAATAATGCCTATTTTATTCTGCTGTCCTTCCTTCCCCCCTTTCCCTCCCCTCCCATCACTTCTCTCTACCCAATCTAATGTGATACAATTTTTTTACCCTCACACCTTCATACATGTATTCTGTATAACGATGAGGGTCTCCTTGCATCTTCCATGCAATTCCCCTTCTCCCTCCCTTTCCCTACCACCTCTCTTCCCTATCTAGAGGCAATCTTCTTCTCATGCTCTTCCTCCCTACCTCATTTTGAGTCACCCCCCTGATATCAGAGAAGACATTTGGCATTTGTTTTTTAGGGATTGGCTAACTTCACTTAGCATAATCTGCTCTAATGCCATCCATTTCCCTGCAAATGCCATGATCTTGTTATTTTTTAGTGATGAGTAATATTCCATTGTGTATAAATGCCACATTTTTTTTATCCATTAATCCATTGAAGGGCATCTAGGTTGGCTCCACAGTCTAGCTATTGTGAATTTTGCTGCTAAAAACTTTGATGTGGCTGTGTCCCTTAACAGAGTATTTTAAAGATAAATCTCGCCAGGCAAGGTAGCACACACCCATAATCCCAGTAACTCAGGAGGCTAAGGCAGGTTTAAAGTTACAGTAATTCAGGAGGCTAAGTCTAAATTCAAAGACAGCCTCAGCAAAGTGCTAAGCAACTCAGTGAGACCCTGTCTCTAAATAAAATACAAAATAGGGCTGGGGATATGACTCAGTGGTCAAGTGCCCCCTAAATTTAATCCCTAGTATCCAAAAAAAAAAAAAAAAAGGATAGATATCTTCCTGAATCTATTACGGCTTATTGACATGAGGTTCTACTACACAATGTTTTAACAAATGTACCTCAAAGCTTTCTTAGTTTTGTAATTGAATGGAACAATCTCAGGTTACTCACCTAAACACCTGGAAGTATTTGGGAAGACGTGCTGCACGTATACCTAAAGCACTGAAGTTATCTTTACCTGTTGAAAGAGTTTCATAATCTTGAACTCTTTTTAAACTCCAGGCATTTATTTTTAGCCTCCAGAAGAGCTAATCTTTTACCTGCTTCCCTAATCTTAACTCTTATAAAGCCCAGGAAATGTCATCTGTTCCGTAAATTAACCACCATCTGTAAACCAGTTCACTGGGTCACCAAATATTTACTTACCGTGCCAGGTCCTGCTGTCACACAATGCTCTATTTTTCTATCCCCAGGCTTTCCCCCAGCACAGCCCTCTGTCCATAGAACCTCAAATTCAGAATAAATGGGGAAAATCCAGCAGCTAACAATAAACAAGTTTAAAAAAGAGGACCTTTGAGGTTCTTCACTCATCCTGTTTTGAAGAGATTCTAGAGATCACCACACTAAACTGGCTTTTCCATTAACAAATTCCCTTTTACCGGCCCCTTTATTCCCATTCCTATAATAAAGCCTAAGTCTAGATTCCAATATCTATAACATTCAATCTCTCACCAGACTATCTACCAACACTGACTAAACCCGGTATTAACCAGTCACCTTGACACTAAGGTCATCTCCTCTCACTCACCCACTCTCATTTATTTGGCCAACATACCGTCCTATCCATTTGTCCTCTAGAACATGCCATTCAATTCCTTTCATACCCTAAGAGTTTCCAGTGGCTTCTCCACACCCTGTACAGGAGCCCCAGGTTCTCAACTCTGCTACTATTCAAAGTCAATTAAGTCTATGAACTTGAGCAAGTTACTCAAGACTCTAAGACAAAGAAAAATGGAGTTAAAATTTATCTCATTTGATTCTAATGATGATTAAACAAGACAGCACACATAACACCAGAGTGTCTGACACCAATGCAAACTAGAGCAACATCAGTTCATCTTTTCTCTCCCAAACCTCTTTCAAGCAGGCATCTCCTCTCTTTCTAATGGTTCCTATTCTCATCACTCTTGTCCCTTTCTGTTTTGCCCTGATGTTTGATTTCGCACAGTCATTCCAGTCCTCCAACTTCAATCCTTACCTTGCCTCAGAAAACCAAATCTCCACAAATCACCTATAAACCAACTACATTTTTCAAATGTTAAGGTGCATGCAAATCACTAAGAACCTTACTAAAAAAAAAAAAGCAAAGATTTTTTTAGACAAGGCATGTTTTTCTTTATATAAAAATTTTTTAAAAAATAAATATCTTGAAATATAACATCATACCATTTCTTGTGAAATGTAATCTGGACTCTTTGTATCAGCAGAATAAAAAGAAAAGTCATAGGTGAAGGTCTTGATCCGTTCTCTTCCTGAGTCCCCAGTCCCTCCTTCTGGTATCTAGAAAAGAAGATAATAATAATGATAAACAACAACAATAATAAAGAGAATAATAACAATGAAACTATAAAGAGTACTGTCATTTGACAAGTGACCCAAATTAGGAAGAAAAAAAAAAAAAATCTGTTCCTAAAATGATCACTCTCTTTTCATATTTATACCCTAAGAAGCATTTAATTACTTCTGACCTCCCTAAAAAAATTGAATAAATAAAACTTAAATACAACCCTCAATTCCCCACCCCATGATCCGAGTTCTCTGTGATACCCGCAGCTATTATTCTTGTATTTTTAAGATTAACCTACATGAACCCATTGCTCCAGTCAGACTCTGTTTTTCCATCTTCAATGATTTTTACTATTCCCTCCACCAGAGTTCACCCCAAAGCTGGGCTTTGCACAGCTCCAAGGAATGCTAGTCATACAAACTATGATGGGACTGGTACCCCTAGAGTTGTGCAATTTGGTGGCTCCTTGAAAACTCCAGGTCAGATGTCTCTCCTTCCATGAAGCTTTCTTAATGTGCTCTATACAGAAATAATTTCTCTCACCTCTGAAAAGCAAACATCTCCTAAGACATATCATGTTGTGAGTTTAAAACAGATGTATGCATATCTCTTGTCTGCCATGCTACATACTTAAATTGAACCCCGTTGTGAGCCATCCATGGGCTGCGTGAGCTATGCACATTTGAACATATGAGGGGACTGGTCTGGTGTTACACAGCCTCTTGGGCTGTGTGGTGCATGTATGCCTTTTCTCTTACTCTTCTGTGATCCTACACAGCACTTGAGATGGATGTGACTTGCCAAGATGTCAGTCAATCTGCTGACCACAAGACATCACCAAGCAAGACTCCACCCTTCAAAACCCAATCCCTTGCATTATTTGGGTGGAATTTTCTATTGAATGTCTTTCTCCTAAATAAATAGAGGGGTTTGGGTTGTGCTCTCTCTCTTGCCTCTTGCCTCCCTTGCTCCCATTGCTTCCAGCATGGGAACTGACACCTGAGGTCGTAGAGCCATCCCTGATCCCCCCAAAAGATATTTCTGTGTTTGAGTAATTTTTAGTTGCCAGCCCAGCTAGCTGGTGACAGAACCCAAAAGTCATATTTTAAAATCTCCAGGGGAGGGAGAAGGGTGGGAAGGAAGAGGTGGGGATCATGAACTGAAATCAATTTCCATGCATGTAATAAGTTTGTCGGGATGAACCCAACTGCTATGTATAACCATAAAGCTCTAATAAAATAAACAAACAAACAAATAAATAAATAACAAAAATCTTCATATGTCCCAAAAGTCTCACATACTTTATTGGACATACTCTAAATAACTTCACTAAGCACCATACTTTTCAACATGATTCACATATTACGAAGAAACAAGTGCTAAAACACTAACAATTAAAGTAATAAAACATTAAAAATCCAGGCATCCATTCTGGTTATTCAAACATTGGAGGAAGAAATGTTTGTAAAACACAAAAAGCAACAGGATGCATAAAGAAAGGAGGCGCACCAGAGGCCAGGGTCTTTTACCAAAGCATTGAGAACACAAACATGAAGCAAAGCCCAGGTTCCTAACAGCAGGGAGTAGATGAGTGATGATGGGTACAGAAAGCTGAGAGGCGCAGGGAGGGCTTAGTGTAGGCTAGAAAGGGCCAGGACACAAGAGAACTGTGCTAAGTGGAGGGGTAAAAAAAACATTCCAGTGGAGAATGCCTAGGGCAAAGGGACCCAGAGTCCCAAGGAAGCCTATCAGTTATCCAGAGCACTGCCTGACTGAAGACAGGAGCATCCCCAGCTTCCATCACTGGAGATCAAGTTGCCTGACTCTAAATATGGATCTAATAGTCTTCAATTCCTTGGACCACAAATTAATAGAAATGCATTCCTCAGACATGGCCTGGAGACTGATCTGTACTTGGCCACAGAGCAGCAGAACTCAGAAACCCAAACCTGTCTGTTAATGAAAATATCAAACGTGAAACCCATAAAGCACATTATTTCCTTATTATTAAGTCCACACCCTTGCTTTCACCCTGAGTAAAGGGCCCTCTGGGTCCTCAACAAATGGTCAAAGAAACAAACAGTATATTTTAAGGACAAAAGAAAGAATTCATCATTGGGGAAACTTGCTTTTTTTTCCTGTATGTTTTCTTCTAGAAAGTAATGCAAGTATTGTTTTTTAATCTTTCATCTCCCAAGTTTTGAATAATAGCATCAGTTCTTCTTCAAGGATTACAAAACATGATAATCTTCATTAAGAATGTTAACAAATCTAAGGGTTAAACTTCCTCAGTACTGCACAGTCTACAGCTCTACTACAAGTTCTCAGGATGAAAAGACCTGGCCTTGCTCCATACCCGGGAGCTCGAGGATCAGAGCATTTGATCTCTTCCAGATCAAATGAAACAGGGCATGGGGGAGGAAACGGCCATCCACTTTTCTGCTTCAGGGCCAGGCCCTACCCTACAGCATGCTGACGTGGCCACCTGACCTGAGAAAGGAGAGTGCAGAAATGACAGGCGTGTTGTATTGACCCACAAGCGAGCCCCACTGCAGTGTAAACATAAGCCTTCTAGAACTGGAGCAGGGCAAAGTCACTACTTGCCTTCAAGTTTGTGATTGTTGTTTTGCTTTTCTCCATTTGAATAATGAACTTGGCCTCCAAGTCCTTTTCCCTGCAACACAATAACAATATTGGTCAAGAAAAGAAAAGTTCATTTTTAAAAATTGTTTCATTAACTTTGTACAGACAGGGATTTGTTTTTAAACAGCATCTGAAAAGCAATCCCTCATAGCATTACTATCAAATCCTTATTAATACTATAAGACATGAAGACACACACAAGAGTGCTACGGTTAAGAACTACGTCTAACAATGTGTTATCAAAATCTATAAGAACTTCTGTGAAGATTTTAATGACAGAGAGAAAGAGAGAGAGAGAGAGAGAATATGAAATGACAAAAACCATGAAGCACCAAGCCTCATGAAAAACAAACAACAACAAAAAAAAAAAAAAAAACAGCCCTACCAACCCAGGTACAAAGAAAAAGATACTTTATCCCTCCGCCCAGGATGAAAACTAAGATAAAAACTACAGCAGTCACAACCAGGTACTGGGTACAGCCCCCTCCTCTCACCACCTTTTCACATTCTTTAAAATTTCATTTCCTAGAAAACAGCAGAACAAGAAGTAAAGTAATTGCTACAATTACAATTCTCCAGAATCAATGACCATACATCTATACAGTGGAGTATTATGCCACTCAAAAGGAATGAGGAAGATGTCAACATGCTGATATGGTGCAGTGGCCAGGATACACAGGTTATGAGGAGAACGTAAGGTGGAGAAAAGCACACAGATGGTCCTTGGTTTACGATGGCTTTACTTCCCATTGTTGGACCATACAACAGTATGAAAGCAATATACTTTCAATAGAAACCATAATTTGCATTTTTAATTGTGGCCCTTTCCTGGGCAAGCAATATGTGGCCCAAACCTCTGGCAATGCTGAGTAGCAGCAGCAAGCTGCAGCTCCCAGGCAGCCACTCAATCATTATGAGAGTGAAAACCACATAAAAATAAAAAGGATGACCTAAGTATTTTTCAAAAGGCTATCTATGGAGAAAGAATAAACTGGAGTATAAGGATGAGAACACACATGGTCTTCTTTTTGTGGTCTTCTCTTGTCCCCCAAGGCCCCTAAGTATCAGGGTGACTTCCAGGTTCATGTGACACTCCATCAAACAGCCTTACCCTTCCTGCCCTACTCAACATTCAGGTACCTAGTCTTGTCCAAACTAACACCTACTGACCTTGAACACATCTCCCCCTTCTGCAGCCACTGTCCCAGTCAAGTCACCACCACCACTTTCTAGTCTTGTCCCCTCCCACCTACACTCTATTCTCTGCTGCCAGAGGGAGCCTTCCAAAATACACATCTCACCATGAAGCATCTGCTTTAAAACCCATCAAGGACTTCTCAGAAACTACAGGATAAGACCAACTCTTATGATCATACCCTAACTCAAATTGTCATTTTAACACTATATTCTGCCTCACCCCCTTTCTCTGGCCAACTCCCAGCCATTCCTCTGGGCTGGGTTCAGACTTCACATACTCTGAAGAGCCTTCACCAAGCACTCTGCTTTATCCTTAGTTAGATGGCCCTTCTGCTCATCTCACCCCTGGACTGTGAACTTAAAAGCGAGGACTCTCAGCCTGTTGAGTTCACATCCTACACCCTTTGGCACAGTGCCTGCAACTCTGACATGGTCATAAATTGATTTCTGCTTGTGCTGGATTGACTGAATTATTAAATGAATGGCTCTTACCCCAGCCTACTCAGCAATGCTCATCCTCTACTACAGGGATCTCCCTACTGGCTCCCTCCCATTCTTGGTTCTTGCCTTTCCACACACTACGATATCTTCCTATCCACATCCTCAAGCAAGGCTTGCCTCAGGCTCAACGTGGCTCGTCTCCTCCTAATAAACCTTCAGAAATATCCCTCCTACCCCTACCTACCTAGCTCATCCCACTTATGAGGGTTTCATCTTTAATGATATCATGTCTCCAATTCATCCAGAGAAACAAGAACCCAGCTTCCTTCACATCCACACCTGATTCCGCCAAGCACAAGGACAATGCTCACAACCAGTCCTGAGAGCAATGACTTTTAATCCTTCAGCAGAGAACTGTAGAATACCAGGCTCTGAGAGTTCCATGGCCTCAGGTCAATTTCCTCTGACATTTAAGAAACATGGCAAATAAATCTTGACATTTTTCTTATATTGAGGAAAATAAATAATCCTAAAATATTATTTGAACATTGACTTAATAATAGAGCAAAATGAACTATGTCTCTCCTTGGCCACTTTGGTGAATTGGGTTTCTCAACCGAAAAGTCAATTATGGTCCCTTCATATAAATAAGTAATTTATTTGAAAGGCCTGGAAACTAGATCATAAGATGTTACAAATGAGCCTGCTGGAGTAAGGATACTGAGTTATAGATCAATATTGGAGGGTTTCAGGGAGGAAAGGAAAAGATTTAAAATATCCAATCAGGAAAAGAGATAAATTATGTCAGCTCTCAGATATGTGAGTAGGGAAATGTTTATTAGGAAAAAAAATACTATGTTAATCTAAATATTTCAAAAATGTTTTTGAATTATTCAGCAATTCAAATTGATTCCACCCATTCAGCTAATGGTTTTTGGTCACTCCATGATGCACAGCTAAACTGGCAATGCTGGGCTCTCCAAAGTGAGCCATTAGTTTATTTCCCCCAAGTCCTGAAACAAACCAGCATTCTTCTATTCACCTAAAAGTTAACATACTATGAACCAATATTTAACTGCCTCCAGTTTGGTGGCAAGACACTCAATAGCAATAATAAAATAAAAAACTATATTTTCAAATCAAGAGCTCCACTGGTAACAATATGGAAAGCAACCCAAGCAATACTATAAGTGGGAGAAAGATGAAGTGGTAAAACAGCATGTCAATGGTGATCAAGTTTGCAGCTCAATAAAAGTATAAACAAAGCCAAAAGAATATACACATCTATGCCTCTGAACATTTCTGAAAAGATAAATGGAAAGTCATTTGCAGTTGTAACCTCTGGAGAGAGAGAGAAAGCAGGACCTGGGGGATAAGAAAATAAACATTTCAGTGTTAGAAATACTTTAGCATAATTTGATAGTGCTTTTATAATTAAAATGAGTCATGTAACAATAAAACACCAGCAGTTCCTCAAGCTCTAGGACAAGTCCATGGGACACTCCTCACCTGACAGCCCACCCAGAGCCCTACAGAGGACAAGGCCCCTCTGGCCTTGCACTTCCACCCTCCCCCACCCCCAGGCCCTTGGTCATTCTCTGGCATTGCCTAGTTTTGCCCCTGCCCTTCTCTACCACTCTACATTCCCACCAGGCAAAATGATGCCCAAGATTCAAAACCACCCCCAAGCTCCTTTCTCAGAGAACACTTCTGATCCCTTAGGCTCAAAAAATGACTCAGTTTCTCAGCTCTACTCTATGACACTTCTTTTTATTTTTTTAAGAGTTACAGATGAAACACAGAATGCCCAATTAAACTGAATTTCAAATAATCACCAAACAATTTCTTTGTATAAGTCTGTCCTAAATATTGCATATTACATACTCACACTTCATTTTTGCCTACTAACTCAGACATCATCACCACCTCTCAAAGCCTGTGCACTCATCAGGACCTTCGAAGTTAGATGTACATATATTCACCTCCTACCCAAGCCCAAACTGCATGTGAGTGACACTTCAATACCATGTAGTAGTGGAGGTTTCAGAAACATATGTCACCTTTATCTCAAAGTCTGGCATCAAACTCAGGGAGAATCACTATATTCCCTGAAGCCCTTTCTTCCTAATGCTACACCTTGTCCTTTCTGGCTGATCCTCAGCACTTGAAACAAGATTATCAAGAGAAGTTAGTACACAACCAGGGACCGTTGACTACTCTTAGGTGCTCTCCATGAAATCATAAAAGCCTTCAGCTTAACTTCTGAGAAAAACCCAGGGGAAAGTATACTGAAAAAATAAATCCTGGAGCGGGTTTTTCAGGCAATCACCCTGACTTCATTTCAGTTTCTCAGAACAGGCCTCACCACACCACACCATGGTCAGTTAGGTCAGGAGCACCAGAACTGACATCCTAATACCAACCTTGGGTGGCAGCTGGTAAGAAGTTGGAACTGCCTCCACTCCATTGCCTATGGGCTGTCACCATGGAAGAGTCCAGGCCAACAGTGCTGCCATAGCTCACAGACACTATGAATGGCCTGCTAAATGAAATCCTCAGCTGACCCCTGCCACAGCAGAAGGGAGCTAATAAGGTGAGACTTTTATCACCTTACCAGGCCTGGGGAAGGTGTCATAAACCTAAAAGATTAGGCAAAGAGCCAACTGGTACCAGTTATATGTTGGGATCTGAAGAAAAGCCTCAATCTGAGGAAGTCTGGCATGCAAAATATTCATTAGAGTGTGCCCTTGGGAAAAACCCCTGGGAAAAGGTGGAGACAGAAAAAGGCAGGGCAGAGGAAGAAGCAGAACTGAGACACACACCCAACAACAGCCTCAACCAACTCCATGGACAGTTCTGGAGGGGAATGGCCCTTCAGAATTGCCCCAAGTGGGAACAATATGCTGTTCTTTATACCCCTGCAATGAACAGTCAGGGACTAGGCACTGCCTGGAAAAGGGCACACCACAGACCAGACCATCCTTGAGGGGCTAACAGCTGAAAGCTGTGCTAACATCACTGCAGAGGCTGGACAATAAGACCTCAAAAAGGAGAATCTGAACAGCAAACAGCATCTACCACACGGATTCCTCTTAGAAATACCATATAAGCTTGGATTCTACTCAAACTTGGGCGTCATCTGCCCTAATTGGAATGCAAATTTCTAGGGACAATTAGCTTATAATTAAACAAAAAACATCCTCTACAGGCAGCTAGCCATCTTTATCTATTATCATACTGGGACTAGACATTTTATTTCATCATCAGTATTATTAAAATATGAAACATTCACGAATTTGCATGTAGTCCTTGCACAGTGATCATGCTGATCTCTGTTTTGTTTCAATTTAGTACATGGGCCTCCAAAACCAGCAGTTTATTTTTTTTTAATTGACAAATAAAAATAATATATGCTTCAAAAAAAAAAAAAAGAAGAAAAAGAAAAGAAACACTATAGATGAACATGTGATGTAACATCAACAACTCCCCAGCAAAAAGTACCAAGCTGGGGCTACTGAGCAAGGAGGCAGATGGTTTTTTCTTCTTCTTCTTTTGGTTGAAGAAAGAATAGCCTAAGAATCAGAATTGTCTCAATATAAAATGCAACTGCCTTGAGATGTGCAGAATCATCACTGAAGAGATTTAGTCAGAGGCTAGACAATTCCTTATCTGGAACACTGTATAGAGAGATTTATATATTCATTCACTCACAAATATTTACTGAGTGCCTTCACAAGCCAGATAATACTCTTGGTATAGGGATAAAGTGGCAAACCATACAAAGGCTCAGTTCTCATGTACTCCGCATTTCGGTGAGACATTGGGGAAAATAATAATAATAAAAGCAATAATACAATGTCATTTTAGATAATAATAAGGGCTACAAGGATATAAGAATGGGTGCCTTGGAATAGGACTGACAGGCAAAGGGAGGCAAGCAGCCAGAAAAGAAGTCTGAAAGGGGGTGATATGTGAACAAAGAGTTGAATGGACAGAAGCCAGGGGAAGGGCATTCCAGGTAAAGACAATGGCAAGGAGCCAGCCAGAGGCTTTGGGGAAAGGATAAGAAGACCATAGTAAGTATAGAAGAAAGGCAAAAATGGAAAAGCCTTAAGGCAAAAGCCAATCATGTCAGATCTTCCAGACTTTGGCTAAAATGGCTAAGACTTTGAAACTGAAATGTGATAGGAGGCCACTGCACAGAAAGGCTTTGCATATAGCAAAAATCACATTTACATTTTTTTAAATACCACTCTAACAACTCTGCATAGACTCTAAAGGGATGAGAATAGAGCAAGGAGATCACAGCTACACATACAAGCGATGCTGGCCCAAAACTAGAGAACACAGATGTACTCAAGACAACTGGGCCACTTCTGAGATGCCCTAGACCTGATGACCAATAGCCAGAATCATCTGGAGAGCTTCAACTCAGACCTAACAAATAGAACTCTTTAACATAGGGATTCAGGAGTATGTTTAACCATCTAAAAGATTCTAATGATTCACCAGGTTTGGGAACCACTGCAGTGATTAAACTGCAGTGCTTCCCTGAAGAATTGGGATTTTATAAAGCTTAACTGCCTCTCAGCTCCTTCTGAGATGGTATTTCAGTAAACAGTGGTCTCATCCCCTCTTCTAAATAAAGCTCAATGCCCCTAACCCCAATTTCTGAACAAAATTTCACAACAGCGCCATGTCTTTTGGGCTCTCACTTTTGTTTTTTTTGTTTTGTTTTGTTTTTGTTTTTGTTTTTATTTTTAATTAGTGAATCTTTAATTCTACAAAATTATAGTAATGAAAAAAGTGGAAAAAATCATTCATCAGAACATTCAGCATATTAAACCAAACAGTATTTATATGTATCCTGATAATTTTATTTTTTTTTAATTTTTTTATAGTGCTTTTTTTTTTTTTTATTGTTGGTTGTTCAAAACATTACATAGTTCTTGATATATCATATTTCACACTTTGCTTCAAGTGGTGGGCTCTCACTTTTGACTTCCAGCTGGGGCTTCTCTTCTGGACCCTAGAGCAGGAAAGTTCTTTTAAAGAAGGTACACAACTATAACCTCTCTAAAGACCAAGAGAGAAGTCAATTCATTACATGTAACAGATGCCTTACTCAGGTCATGAGAACTTAATTCTGACATGGAACCCTGGTCCTAGTTGAAAAGAACTGATAGACAGTTAAAGAACTTTATATGTTACACCTAAAATTAAAAAGAATTAAATTTTGCTGCTCAAGGCTAAAGATGATATTTTAACAGGGAACTTTGGATACTCTTCTACAGGGAAGAAAACTGGGGGTCAAGATGGTAAAGGGTTTGAGAGTCAACATGAAGTTCAGGGAAATGGAGCATGTGAAATGAAATGGACTCAGAAGAGAGTAAGAGACTCAGCCTATGACCTCAACTTACAGAGAGTCACTGAAGCCCAGGAAAGTTGCATGACTTACTCACAGTTTGTTCCTATGGAGTAAGTGTTGCAAAAAGTCACAAGAATTAAGCAACTTCAAAGCCATAGAGAACTACTGAGGGTAAAGCTAGTGCCCCTCACCTGACTCAACTACATCATCCTGAAGGTGGGAGTTACAGCTCCCACAGGAACATAGTGGGCCAGTCAGTAATTAAAGGCATCACAGGAAGATTACTCCAACAGGCCAAGTCATCAAATGTATCAGGCCCTGGATGGGGAAACATGAAGCCCATGTAGCCTCATCTTCCACCACAAAGCCAGCAGCATCCGAGGTCCCACATTCCTAACTATTCCTTCTTGTCAGCCTCATGAAGACCTGCCTCTGGCCTTGCTCACTCTGGTCCTCCTGCCTGGAATGTACCTTTCTCCTCCAATTGACTTATACTTCAAAGCCTATAAATGTGTCTTCTTCTCCAGAAAGACTTCCCAGATCCCTCCCTGCCACTATATTTTGTGTGACAGTCCACAACACTCCACAGCAATTACTTTAGACCTGCTGACTATGGGGAAGCTATATGGTTGTCTTCCATTCTTTATTTACCAGGTATAGGAGTCTAGGAGCCTCCTAGATAAAGCCTAGTATTTTACACATCTCACGATACCAAGCACTATTCTGATGTAAAGGAAGCACTGGAACGAATGTATTTTGGTCGTTTTCTCTTATTCAGCCATATGCACTAGACACGGTCCCAAATATTAATATCTGACTCTTGAAAGACAGACCACATTCATGTAACTTTTGTTACCACAGACTGTTATAACTATTCTACTTTATTATTGGTTACTGTTGTTAATCCTTACTGTTTCAAATTTATAAGTTCAACTTTATGATGGGTATGTATGCATACAAAAAAATAGCATATATAGGGTTTGGTACCATTCTTGATTTCAAACATCCACTGGCTTCTGGGAATATATGTCCCATGAATACAGGGGAGATGGCTATATCTGGTAAATGAATGAAATACTCGTACTGAAAACAGGAGACTTTTCTTGAACTTAGGCACTTAAGCTAATGCTTTCAAAGTTTAGTGTCCTTTTAAAATTTTTAAATAAAGACACATTCTCCCCATAAGCATCAGATAACTTGGCAGATGTTAACTCCATAAGAAACAAAGCTCTTGCCTCTTCCTACAGATTCACAGCTTTGACCTTGACTCCAGGACCAAGTCATAGGGGATTCTGTCTCCTCTGGACTCACAAGAAAAACAAGGAAGCGCATATGCCCATACTACTCTGATATGCTCCCCCCAAACATACAAGCATCAACTCATTTCAAAAAGTGGAAGCTCAAAAGAGATAGTACAGATTTCAACACTTGAAGTACAAGAACACTGATTTCCAGTGTTCAGATATTAAATCAACTATTCAATGCCCCGAGACATCCTAGTGTAGTGCTGCAGTGCCATGAAACACAAAGAAATGTGTTTTCTCAGTCTTCATCCACACCATCACTACAACCTTCCTCCAAATTTATCTCTATTTTAGAAAAATGTTCTTAGTGACAGCTTTTGGGGAAAAAATACAATAACTGGCCTGTAAAAGGGAGACTGATTCCTTTTATAACATCACCTCCTAAATATACCAGTTAGGGGAGAGGCCCTGGTATAAATTCAAACTGAACTGAGGGACTTTTTCTTCAAAAGACTTCACTGCCAGTCATGGGGGAAGAGATGAGATCTTGGTTTCCTGTAACTTTTCCCTCCAGCACACCACCTAACATCTATGTTGCCAAGCACAGAGGTTTAACAATGGAGGAAGAGGGAAGGGCACTAGGTTTAGGGTTGAAACCTTAACTCTTAGCAGCTTTGGGACTTTGAGCACAATATATAACTTAGCTGGCCTTGGTTTTCTCATCTGTATAATGTTCTTGAATAACACCTATTACACACAGCTTCTCAAAAAGTACTCATTGCACAGCAGTGCTGTGGTTAATAAACTAGCTGATGTACACTTTTGCTGAAAGATGTGATAGAAGAAAGCAGGCAACAGGAAGCCAGGCACAGAGCAGATATTCAACCAATGCATTCATTTCCATCACGAAATCAAGGCCCAACCATTTATCCAACCAATGTTGATTGTGTCACTACTGTGTGCCAGTACTGTCTGAAGCAGTGGGGGTATACCAGTAGACAAAACCAACCAAAAGCCCTGTCCTCAGGGAGCTCACAGGCCAGCAGATACATTCATTTTAACATGACCTTTCCAAAAATAGGTAGAAATGAGAGGGAATCCAGAGAAAACACTTGTCAAAGTTTTTAGCCAAAGCCCTCATTAATGAAGAACCATTATATAGCTGATCTTATGAAGATCTTTCCAAGTTTTGTTTATGAAATGTCGTCTTCATTCACATAATCCTGAGGGCACAGTTCAAAAAAAAAGAAAAGATTATCAGAAACAAAAAGGTTCTTTATTTTTAAATACTTGTGAATTATGTCTGCTTGTTCTAAGTACATGCTGACTGTCCAATCTAAGGGCACATGATGCATACTACATCCTTCTGTCACTTCCCCAGGGCAAGCCTGCAGTGCTCACTCACATTAAATTAGAGAGAGCCACTGCAGCCAGAGGCAGGAACAGGTTGATGGACAAACACATATGTCTCTTCTTTATGAGACTCTGTGAGAATACAGAGGCATATAGTCATGGCCAGTGCCCTTTGATGGTCCATGATTACTCCATATGGATGAAACAAAAGGTTGGATGAACCTCTGAACTGGCTTTTGGGCATGGGAGGTCAGACCAAGGAGAGACCTGGCTTCTATTGGTTTCCAAGTGAACAAAGTTGGACCAAAAAGGAAGTCCAAGCACATTTTTTATATTAAAGAAGGGTAGGTCAGCAGACCTTTCCTTTATAGGATATTCTTTGAACACTGAAATGAACCCACTGCCTTCCTCAGTGCCTGATGGAGCACTGCTTAACAAAGACCTGCTCCTTGCCCTCCCCAGCTCAGCTTACACTCCTTTCAGATTATACCAGTCAGACAGGGAACAGCAGTTCTCACCAGAGATTTCAGAGGAGACTGCTCAACACAATAGCAAAAAAAAAAAAAAAAAGCTGGAGAAGCCACACTCTGCACATGTTCATCTAGCCCTCACCTGAGAAACATCAGGACATTACTAGAGGAGAGCCTATTGCTGCTAACCATTACCCAGGGATACCTGATATCATAGAGCAATGCAGATCCAGTTGCTTGCGCAGTAAACCAAACCTCAGCAAGGACTCCAACCCAAGAATTCTCCAACTCTGCTACACACAGGAACTTCTCGGGTGCTCTAAAAGCCCTGATGCCCAGGCTGCACCTCAAACCAACTAAATCTGACTCTGAGATGGGAAGCAGGCATCTTCTGGGAAGGCTGAATTCCAGTGTCCTGTCCTCTGTTTCCCTACTTGTCCTTTAAGTGTTTCAGAAAGACAAACTGTAGATCACTCTACAATCAGATGTCACTACCAAAGCCCACAGGAGAAAACTCACTGTGATATAGGCTTGCACAAAATCAAAGGAGAGAGAAAAAGAAGGACCAAGCCTGCAAAGAACAAGCTTCACAGAAAGTGCAGGGCAAGCTTCAGAACCCCAAGATCCAGTTCCAGTTTCCAAATCTCTAACTGACCAGCACTTTGACAGCCTACTCAGCCTGTCTACCTACCCCTAAAATGACAGCAAGTCTTGCCTAACTCTACCACTAACCTGACCAGGATGGGCAATGAATGACCAATCTTCCACATAGCAAACAGTTGCCCAGCATAACCAGCTGGTAACCAGCATGGTTTATGAAACTACCTTCCAGAGCTGTATCTTGGAGAAGGCCCAGATTCTTAGCTGTTATCTGCTCCCTAGAAATACCAATGTCTGGATCTTTGTGGCAACCAGGACAAGACCAGCTTTTCTACACATCCCATGAAAGGCTGCTTGTGTCTCAACAGAGGAAAAGCAAAGACCACTCAGAGAAACCTCACCAAAATACTGAAAATGCTAATATTGTAGGAGTGCATAAGGGATAATGACAAAAAGTAAATAAAAAGTTTAAATGAGAGGCATTTTAAAATATTCACTCTAAACCAGAAGTTTCAAAATGGCACCCCAGGACTAGGACCAATGCTTTAAAATGTCTATAATTAGTTGACAATATTTTAAAAGTCAGGTTTTACACAGAACCTGGGTTTCTGCTCTCTCTTGAAACACTGGTAACAAGGATGGTAGGATATGGCCCCCCTGTGTCCATGTTCCAAAGGAGAGTGGGGGAGGGGGAAGGAGTTGTACAGTGTCTCCCCAAAAGGAGTGCTCAGATCCCCAAGGCAACCTAGCCCACTCTGTTCTCCCAGTCCGGTACTCCAGACATGAGAGTGGGGGCCTCTACAGGAAACCCAGAGACAGGAGAAGGGACTAGTGCCTCTAATGGTAAGACACTACTTAAATGACTAACTGGCAGCATCTCTAAAAGATCTGACTGTGGTTCCTTGAGACCATCACCATGCACTAGCTGGTGGATTTTATTCTTTTCTCCCATTCATGGTGCCTGTAAGGGACAGAGAGCAATGAAAACACTGGCTGATGTGATAAAAACAATCAAGCTGCTTTTTACAAGATAAAATCCGATATAACCCAGTTGGAGCCAATAAGTTCAGGTTTTCTAATTTCTTATTTAGGGTTTATTAAAGAAGCCACCAGGGAAGGGGTGTTCTCTTTCTCCCTCATTTCTTTCTGTCTTTTCAGTGTGAGCTGTATCTCCCTAACTTTCACTCCATCTGAATCTGTGACAGTATTTTCACCTTCTGATGCCATCAAGGTGTGTAATGTCTGAAGAAGGAAGCTGCCAATCCCCTGGGGCTATAAATCTGAAACAATATTATCAGGTTCTGAACACTCAACAATTCATCCCAGATTCCTGGCAATTGAATATACTACCACAACTTACAGGTAGAAATAAAAGAAATAACCTGTCATCAAGCCAGAATGGCCTGAGGTAAGAAAGCCCTTTGATATCACCAGTGTTTTTTCCAATAAAACAGAGACCAACAGTACAACAGGTCTGGCCTCATTTCTGTGGCTCAGCTGACCAAATAGTCCTTGCCCAACAGAGCAAGACCCTTAGGACACCATATCAGGGCAAAGGAAGTCAGTCTCAAGTTGCACCTGGCCAAACAGCTACACCTCTACTAAGTGGACCTCATTTCAAAGGCAGGCAGGGGATGGAGCTAACATAATGTGTGGCGCTCATCGACTGAGGCCAAGAGGCCTCATCTTGAGATAACAGGATGACATCATATGCACAGTCCCACTTCTGTTGACTCAAGTCCTCAATTCTCAAGTGTCACCTTCCAGTCTTTTATGATTAATCATGCCTTTTCATTCAGCCTCCTTTCTCCTGCAAACCGACACTTGCTCTGAGCTCCCCTCATGCTTCAGCATTCCACTTCCTTTGCATTTTCTAAGCTTGACAACCCCAGTTCAGCCCTTCTAATAGGAAGCTCTCCAACACAAAGAGGTCCTTAGCTTCCTTCAGTTACACAGAAAAAGGACTTAAGAACATGGGCCTCTGAAAATAAACAAGCAGAGAAAATCACATCACATAGAGGAATCAAACGGCTGGTATCAGCCTCGCAAGTGCAATATTAATGTGTAACCAAAATGAACTTCTTTCAAGTCCTCGAATAAGGCCTCTGGACCTCCCCCAAACTGTCCCTCTACCACTCATGCTTTTTGGCTCAACCCCACTTTTGCTCTCAGCTAATATGTCTCCCTCCATGATCCTTCCCTGATGCTGCAAGTCTCAGACCCCAATTCCATGTTTCCACAAGACCTAGACAACAAAGGCTAGGCCTTCCTGGCTCATACTCCACTGTACCCCTGACTGCAGCACGGCAGTTTTTAAAGGTTTTGGAGGGCTCTCCAACATCAAAACTATTTTCATACTGATGCCTGGACACTCTTTTCCTTTTTCACTCTTATCTTGCTAATGGCAAAGAAACAGGTGCCTACGTTTTCCTGTGATTTAGTTTAATTTTTCATATGATAAACACAAATTTACCATAAAGCCAAAGTTCTTTAGGGTCAATAAATTTTGAGAGTTTAAGGGATCTCAAAATCAAAACTTTGAGACCTGCTATACTTGCACATACTCAGCAATGTATTTAAATACTTTGTGAATGATAAGTCAATCCATCAATCAGTCAATGGTAGATGGAACTTCTTTCTAGCAATTTTTATGAAAGTCACTTCTTATGAAAAAGAGAAAGAAAGAAAAGATTCCCAGGAATCAGTCCATTCTCTCTTGGCCAAGAAGGGAAAGACACAGAGTTGGGGAACAACATGTGAGAAAGAGCCAGGACCACCAATGTCCAGATTTCACACTGTCTGCAGCTTGTCTTGGTGTAATGAATTCTATACTCTGGATTGCTTAGAAATTGGCCAAGACCATTTTACCCAGCCAGCACCTCCAGGTACTTAGGAGTTGTCATCCGTTCCTCTACCCCAACTTCCTTCTTGGCAGTCACTATTAATTCGACCCCTTAATTCTCTCTGGAACCCTTCAGGATATAGCTTAGAGGTCCCTTCCTGCAGGCAGATTTCCTGGCTCCTTCTCCCCAGTCTGGATCAGGTCCCTCTGGTATAGGTTCTTAACAGAAGTGTTTGTTGTTGTTGTTATTGTTGTTGCTTTTCTATGATGTCAATCTCCCTAACTAGATTGGAAGCTCCAGAAGAACTAGAAAGTGACTGGTCTTGCTAACCATGATATCTGAGCACCCAGCACAGACAGGTGAGCTATGATAAAGGAGTTGATAAATGATATGTACATGTTGGGGTGTTTAGTTTGGTAGATAGATGACTGATGGGATTTGAGTGGTTAGGCAGTTGACTGGCTGGGTGAATGGTTGAGTAAATGGGTGGGTGGGGACAGGAAATGGGTATATAGATGACTGAATGAATGAGTTGGGCAAATGGTAAGAAGTGGATGGGTGAGTAGATTCATTCTGATGACAATGTTCTAGTTCAGAACTATCTTTGCTCAGTTTCATATCATAGGCCTCCCACACGCCTCTGGAAGCTGGTGGTCTCACTCCCAGGTTTTACATTATACAAATCTCATTGTGCTACACCTATTTGCAAAGTGGCTCCCGCTACCTAAAGAATCAGCTTACAGTTAAATAATTTTTAGAAGAATGAACAGGAACAATAATAAGGTCCAAAGTGCACAACTGGTAAAATACTCTGGAACTTCGTAGCTCTCCACTTTCCTCTTACCACCCACCTGAAGTTCGATACCTTGCATTTCTCTAATCACAGGCCAGTTTAGAGCCTCTGAATGTGTCCTCAGTCATGGGCACACTCTCTAGGATGTTTCTCTTGCCCTCAGAAGGAGCCACTAAACAACTCCCCACCCCCACACTGCCATGCCTTGAAAGCAACATTACTACCTAGAGAACTTGTGAGGCTTTCTTTGTTTCAACAAGATCATGAGCTACTTAAGAAACAGAAATCATACTCTTATTCATCCCTGGCCAAAGAAAAGACTCAGGGAATGTTCAATGGCTGGAAGATGACAAAGTCACCAAGAGAACACTGTTCTTCATCATGCTAGGCCTATTTGGACCTCAAAGCTCAACTTCCCCCATAACATGATGCATGCAGGCTTAGGCTAATACTGATCTTCCTTTTTCCAAAAACTCACTGTTCCATATCATCTACACAGCAGAACTGAGTACTTGGTGAGAAGTGGATTCTGTCCATTCTTTATTGTATTATGTAAGATTCTAGTCCACATAACCATAGTACTCATGAAAATCCTAAGAGACAAGACAAGATTATAATAGTTAACAATGACTGTGACTACTCTGTTCAAGCACTTCACAGTCATTAATTCCTTAAGCCCTCACTATAACCTTATAAATAAGGCATGAGTATCCTCATTGCACAGGTGAAGCAAGATGAGATCAGAAGATCAATAACACATATAAAATTATGTAGGTGGTTGGTACCAATGCCAGAACAAAACTTTAGAACCACCTGATAATCTTTCCTTTTCCATTCAGGCCTACATCACATCCTTCCCTGTGCATGAGCATGATGAAAAGTTTGAGATCACAGGGCAGTGAGATTCCCAAAGAAATTTCACTGATTTAATTAGGCTGCAGTCCAAAGTCAAAAGTAGTAGTTTCCCACAGGCAAAAAGCATTTAATGTCTGCTAAATGGATGAATAAATAAACAAATAGATAAGAAACAGCAAATCAATAACTACAAACATGCTTCAAAGGCTAAGAAAATGTATCAGGTTTATCCAGTACTGATTAATGATAGCTGCTCCTCAAAAATCAAAGTATACTACAAGGAAATAGAGGAAAGATGGCACAAGAAAAACAACCACAAAATTCTGACTCTTCAAAATCAAAAGAGAAAGGAATTACAGCCAAGATCAAATCAAAGACAATCAAATCAATATCACGAGCACTTGATGTGCCAGGAAAAGAAAAATAAATCCTTCCCACTGATTCATCAATTCATTTATCAGTCATCAGAAAATCTGAAAACTATTTGTTAGTAGAAGTTCAGTATAAGTTATACTGGAATTACACTGGTGGAAAGCCAGCCTTTAGACTGTTCCTACTTCTCTCCTTTACCATCCTCCTCCTCCTAACACAGGCCACTGACCTCATCAGACACTGATAACATCAGCCCACATCTCTCCAGCTCACCTTCAGTGGTTGTCCACTGCCAACAGAATAAAAGCTATTGTTCTCAGTGCCAAATGGAATTTACAGGTCACTTAGTTCTACCTCTTTCCTGACATCCTAGTCTGGTGATCAGCCCAGCAAAAACTAAGCTTCGCCAAGTGGCCTCACATCTTGCCTCCCCAACAAGACACATCCCCCACTGCTCCTCTACTCAACCCCTCTGGTCACTGGCTCTCTGGTCTAAGCTTCCTGAGGGCAGAAATCCATTCCATACTCTGTGCCTAATACGACACTCTGCTCTTTGTTTGATCAATAATGCTTGCTTAGTGAATTGTCATATGAATGATCATGATCATACACATTCACACCTCTTGCTCAAATCATCCTGTGTCCATTTTTTTGAGTTTTTTTGTTTTGTTTTGTTTGTTTGTTTTTGTTTTGTTTTTTGATATTGCACTCAGGGGCACTCAACCACTAAGCCACATCTCCAGCCCTCTTTTATATTTTAATTAAGAGACAGGGTCTCACTGAGTTGCTTAGCACCTCACTTTTTTTGAGGATGGCTTTGACCTTTCAATCCTCCTGCCTCAACCTCCAAAGCCACTGGGATTACAGGCATGTGCCATCACATCCGGCTCTGTGTCCATTCTCACCCGCTTAAGAGTCCATTACCCACCAACAGCCAAAGTGACCTTTTGACAACATAAGTTAGATGAGTGCACCCATGTTTATACTCCTCCAATGGCCCCAACATTACTTATAATAAAATCTAAGACCTTTCCATGGGTTATTAGGACCTACATGACCCACCACATGCCCCTCCTCATTGCACTCAGGACTTATGAGCCTCGTAGTATCCACTGAATATTCCATGTATACTGCTGCCACAGGGCCTTTGCAATTGCTGTCATTTCTGCCTAGAACATTCTTCCCACATACTCCCACAACTCACCACCTTACCTCTTTCATCAGTATCACCTACACAAGGTCCTTCCCTGACCACTGTTACCTATGGTTATCCACCCTTTTAATGTGCTTTATTTTCCTTATAGAACTCTGACCACCTGCTACTAAATTATAATCCTTTGTTTACTCACTAGGCCTATGCTGTCCAGCAGGGCAGTTATTAGCCACATGTAGCTTCTGAACGTTTGAATTGTGGCTAGTCAAAACTGAGTTGTACCATAAGTATAAAACATATACCAGATTTCAAAGGCAGAGAAAAAAAAGGAATGTAAAATATTTCATTAATACTTTCATATTGATTACATGTTGAAATTACAATTTTTTTTAAATACTGGGTTACATTAAATAAAGTTAATTTCATCCATTTCTTTTCTCTTTTTTAATGTGGCCACCAAAAAAAACTAAATTAGATTTGTGCCTTACATTGCAATTCTACAGCCGGGCACAGTGGCTCACCCCTGTAATTCCAGAGGCTATCAAGGCTGAGACAGGAGGATCACAAGTACAAAGCCAGCCTCAGCAATGGCAATGCACTAAGCAACTCAATGAGACCCAGTCTCTAAGTAAAATACAAAATAGGGCTGGGATATGGCTCAGTGGTTGAGTGCCCCTGAGTTCAATCCCCGGTACCCCCTTCAAAAAAAAGCACTATAATTCTACAGACTGGTATTTTACAGAAATAAGCTCCCCAGGGGCAGTCACTTTATCTGTCCTTTTCACCAATTAATCTCCAAACTCTAAACAGAACCCTATACACAGAGATGCTCATTAAAGATTGGATAACTGAAAGATCCTCTTCTTGCTGTGAATCTTCCCATCTTACAAGATCTAAGTTAAGCAACGTTCCTTCTAGAAGCCTCTTGGGATTGTCCAACTTGACACTTACCCCCAGGACCTAGGACAAGGGCCAGAACATTTGGACACTCAACAAGTCCATTAACTCAGCAAACGCTAGTTGAGCATCCACCACAAGTGGTTGTTATTATGTGTCATCTACCTCATTTAATTGTCACAGTAACATAGGAGGAGGAGGAAAGGAGTAGACTATCAGACTTGTGTTTTAAAAGGAGGATCTGAGGCCAAGAGAAGTGAAACAATATACCCAATAAGCAATACACAAAATGAGCAAGTGGCAGACCCAGAATGCAAATCCATGTCTTCCAGCTTCAGCCCTTGGCACCTGGCCTTCCACCCAAGGGCCAGGCTGGCAGCTGGCAGACAGCATCACACCCACAGAGATGATCTGGTTGGCCTACATAGTAGACTGTTTGCTTGTTTGTTTTAGCTATAATCTTTGCCAAAATCTGAGACTTTAGGGATTTTAACAGTCCAGGTTTCCATTTTCATTCAATACTTGAACACCTGCTACACGCCAAGTACATCAAATATAATCCAAGAACAAGATAGAAATGGCTCCAATGCTCATAGAGGGGTTCAGACAATAAAGCATCAAGTAATGAAAATATATAAGATACCAAATTGTGATAAGTACTATAAAAGAGAAAAGACAGAAATAGGGGATAGAAAATGCCAGGGGTAGAGGATGTCATTTTCAATGCGTTAACTGAGGAAGCCCACACTGAGGAGGTGACATTTGGATAAAATTCTAAGCAGGGAAAGGGCAAGATGTGTAGACATCTAGGAAAGAAAGACCTCCAGCAGACAGAATGGCAAATGCAGAGGTGGTGAACGGCACCACAGGTTAGAACAGAGAAACACTATCTTTCCAGAAACAGAGTACAGAAAAAATGGACACCTTCCTTTTGATGGTATAGAACTGCAGCTGGAAAGTGATTCCCAGTCAGTACTTACAGTTCCCAGCCTTCCCTGCATCCAGGCATAGCCATGTGACTAGGTCCCACCAATGGAAGGTAAGCATTAGGGAAGTATGTCTCCTCCATTAGCACAAAAAAGTGGGTGTGTCCTTTCTACCCACTCACCCTCTTCCACTGGCTAGACAGAGATGACAGTGAGGCACCAGAAGATGGAAAAAGACACCTGCTGACTGGGAAAAATTACAGTTGTGTGCTTACCGGAGCAAAAAATAAACTTCTTTGGTTTCTCTAGTTCTAAGCCACTAAAACTAAATTTGTAACAAAAGGTCTACCATGCCCTCTTACTTCGCCAATTCTGAGGCTGAGACTCTCCTGACATTTATCCTTTCCTCTGTGCTCAAAGCTTCTAATTAGGAATTACTCCAGGCATTGAGTTTGTGGCTTCTGTACTACAACTGGACTAATTCTGTCTGAATCCAATCCTTGACACAGGGCTGAGACCTGTCTTCCCACACTCACTCTGAACTCTAACCCTTTCCACCCATCAAGGATTAATCTCCACATGTCTTTTTCATTTGATTCATGAGACTGAACAATTAATTCCTCCATGGTGTTAACAGCTCAAAATGTCTATATATACTCCAACAAAGAAGGTATAATTCCTCAATCCTTTGAATGTGCAGAGCTATTCTGGGAGAAATATAATATTACATCAATGTAGGCAAAGTTGGCCTATATTGGCCTAATAACAAAAAAAGTTTAATTAAGAATGACAACTAAATGCACTGTGGAATCTTAGACTAAATCCTGGAGCAGATAAAAGGCATTATTAGGGCAATTTAAGAAATCTAAATAAAGTCTGTACATAAGTCAATAATATCATGTCAATGTTACTCTCCTAGCTTTAATCATTTTACTATAGTAACAGAAGATAATCATATTTGGGGAAGTTAGGCAAAAGGTAAAATAAAACTCTATTTTTAAAACTTGTAAATGTTTCAGAATGAAAAGTTAAAAACTTTCAAAAAGAAGACAACAACAACATGATAACTGAAAGAAAGGCATCTTAGTTAAATCATATCACATGGACACCAGGTGTACTGACAGTTTTCTCACAACTGCCCTTCTATTTGATGAAGTAGAGACGGCTCATATGAAAACATTAGCTTTAGGAAAAGGAAGAAAACAGACAAAAATCCACTTTCAAAAGCTTTATCTCCACAATTTTTTTTTTTCACTTTTGAGCTAGTCTTCATCACCTTGAATCACTGTCTTCAAAGTTCCCTAAAGAACTTTTTTTGTTTGTTTGGTACTGGGGGATAGAACCAAGGGGCATTTTACCATCAAGCTACACACCCATCCCTTTTTATTTTTTATTTGAGACATGGTATCCCTAAGTTGCTGAGGCTGGCCTCCAACTTTCAATCGTCCTGCCTCAGCCTCCTGAGTCACTTGCATATGCACTACCAATGCCTGGCCCTGAAGAACTTTTGTAAGTCTCACTCCTATGGAGCTCACCAAGACCCCAAGTAGAATCACTGTGATTACTTAGACTCTGTTAATAAGACCCAGAAAATAAGAATCAGCAGAGCAACCTGCCACAGTCTGGCTGGGCACAAAATAACCGAGCCACCACACACCTTGTAGATTCAAACAGCAACTCTTTATTCTCGAACTGTCACCGGCACTCTACACGCATGTTCTGGGGAAAATTCCACCTCCACCGGGCTCTGCATCCCAAATACTCTCTGAATCCAGCGAGAACTCAAGGGGAACTCAAGGAGCAGGCACCTGAGGCAGCAGGATACGCCCTATTCCCAGCAGGATCCACCTTAAACCTGGAACCGCCCTAAACCCGGATCTGCCCTGGTCCTTGAGCAGGGTCACCTTTCTCAAACATTCATGCAATGTCACTGCAAATGACCTGGATCCAAGGCAAGCCCATTTCCACAATGGAGAGTCCTCCCTCTAAGCAACATTGGGTAGGCTGACAAGGAAATTGCCATGCGTCATTCCTACTTGGCTATGGCTCTCAGCAGCAACCAGGTGAGACATCACAAGCCATCTCATAGTGGGTTCTAAACACATACTCTAAAAAGTTTAAAATTCTCATTCTAAGCTTGATTAATCCTCTTTGTGATCTCAAGCAATCTCCTCCAACATCACCTACCGCCCCACATTCTGCTTCCCAGAGGAAAGAAATGACATTCACTCTATACCACCCTAATTTTAGTGTCTCTCTTATTTTCAAAAATCAAATTTCCCCAACTTGTCTGGATAACAAATTCACTACACCAGTGTTTTTCAACTGCAGATCATAAAATCAATTTAGAGCGTAACAACCACATTTTTTAAAAAAATATAAAATAGTAGAAAGTAGAAAATATCAGTGTGCATTGACCTGATAAATGTCTTGCTGCTTCTATACACAGTTCTGTACAGCTTCCCAAAACACAAAACTCCTGCATTTCCAATAATATGACAAATCTTTTTGCACTAAATAAGAGGGGGCAAATATCTTAAATGAATCTTATATTCACAATAACTTTTATTAGAAAATCTGAGATGTATTTCCATGGGGGGCAAATCCTGTGGCAAACTGAAGTCAGAAACTTTTCCTGCAAAAGTATCCTTCCCTGAGATAATTAATGAGAAAAAAATAAAACATTGCAGTGCATAAACTAAGCAGATGCCACCTTAACAAAGTAAATCAAGGTCACTGTCACCTGTAATAAGATTGTGGATCAGTGGTAGAACACTAACATAGCATGTGTGAGACACTGGGTTCAATTCTGAACACCACATATAAATATATAAATAAAATAAAGGTCCATCAATGTCTAAAAATTTAAGGAAAAAAAAAAGAAACTAACATGCTGGTTTCATGTCACCCACTTCCCAAACCATATGAAGGAAACAAAATCACTTATCTGGTATTCTTGCCCAAACTGTATAACCTCAATTCAAAACATCAGAGAAATCCAAAATGAGGATCACGAAAAAAATCAAGTGACCAGTTCTCTTCAAAAATCAAGGTCATGAAAAATAAGGAAATACTAAAAAATTGTGACATACCAGAAGATACCAAGAGACATATCAACTAAATAAAATGATCCTGGACCAGAAAAAGGACAATAATGGGAACTTGTGAAATCTAAATAAAGTTTAATTTTTTTAAAAAAAATTGTACCACTATTAATTTCTTGATTTTGGACCCTGTGCCATGTAAAACATTAATATTAGGGGAAGATGAGTAATGGGTATATAGAACTTTGCATCATTTTTGCAACTTAAGTCTAAAATTACTTCAAAATAATAAAAAAGTTTTAAACACTTTTTCTGAGGCAAGGTATTCTATCACATAAATATATAAATAAACACAGCAGAGTGTTGTACCTCCAATTCTCTAACTCAAGAGATAAACATAACAGAGCATTGGGTGTGTAATGTACATGTAATAAACTTAACACAGGGAAAGAGCTGAAGCTGTCATTCTTTACCCAGGTTCCTCACCAGCTCTTCCATCTCTCCCTTCTTCTTGTATCTAACAGGAGGACTAGTAGGATTCCCTATTCCCCTCATAGGCAATAATGTGAGGCATACTAGTGCTGAGGCTATGGATTCCTAGTTTCTTGCAAACATCCACACAAAGTGCAAGGTGTACAGAGGGTAGGAGAGAGGCAGTTATTGAGGCAACAAATATTTCCTGAATGCCTCTGTTCTTCCAGACACTGGTTAGGCCCTGGGAAAACAGCCACGAACAAGATCCATGCAGTTACTGGCTCTCATGGAGTTAACAAAGAGGAGGAACAGGCAAACAAAACTACATACGTGTGTACACCATGTATAAATTCAGATAATGATAAATGCTGCAAAGCCAAAAAGCCAGACTAATCTGATACAGGCTTCTTGGAAGAAGTGACATTTGAGTCACGACCTGGTCTTTCTCTGATCCTGTTTCCTCATCCATAAGCCAAAGCTAATGATCGTCACCCTTGCAGTAGCTCATTTTAAGAATAATATTAGAGGGTTGCGGTGGTGGCTCAGCAGTAGAACACTCGCCTAGCACGTGTGAGGCCCTGGGTTCAATCCTCAGCACCACATAAAAATAAATAAAATAAAGGTATTGTGTCCAATTACAACTAAAAAATAAATATTAAAAAAAAAAGAATAAAATTAGTTAATGACCACATGGGATTTAGAATTTCTAGTAAGTGAATGAGTATCCAAAAATAATTATTAATGACCAAAATTACTTATCAAGACCATTACACTAAAAGCACTAACATTCTCAATTTATAATAAAGTATATAGAGCCCACTGATATTTATTCAAACATCTATGAATAAATCGATAAATGCAGAAACAGCTATTTTCCTCCACTGGGCAGCAAAGGAGAATAATGACTATATGGGGAGATGGAGAGAGCGGGGAACACAAATGCCCACACCAGAGCCAATAAGAATGATGAACCTCCCAGGAGGCCCTCTTTGGCAGTTGCCTTCTAGGTGCCTGACAAGATGAAGAGGTCCAAGTCCAAGGGGGCCAGCATGGACCCCCCCTGAAGAATTGACTCCATCTTTTCATAAGTGGAGATAACAAAGACATGGAAACAAACTGGAGGTTCTCAGTCCTCAGTATGGGGCCAGGTATTAACAAAACACCGTCCCAGCTTCCCTTGAGTTGCAAGTTTAACTATAATTAACACATTTTCTTTCACACACACACACACACAAAAAAAAAAAAAAAAAACCCCCTTTGGTAATATTGCATCCCACTTCTAAACCTGTGAACAGTAAAAAACTATTGAACTGATTTAGAAAAATAATCATGAAATAAGAGTATATAAAGTAAAACAATTTTAGATCAAAGGGCTTTATATTATGCAATTGGATATCTCAAATAACCTTGCAACAGTGGTCCACTTCATGCTTTGAATATAGTCCTTGCTGCTCTGCCACTGCAACTTAGTTTTTAAATGGACATTTCTTTCTCTTCCTTTGTCCCTACTCCTCCCTAATCTCTCCCCTTCCCTAATCTCGAGGGAAACAGAGCTACCTTTCTTCCCCATTTTAAGCAGATTTATCTGTCCTTGAGTACATACCCACCATAGGAACTAAGTAATCCAGCCTTTAGGGATGGTACCAGAAGATCTCAGAAATGGACTAACTCCCAAATTAACAAGTGAATTACAATTCCAACAAAGAACATGTGGAATGTAGCCTTTGAATTACCTCTTTAAAAGACCCCTGTTCCTGCTCATGGGCAGAATCACAGCCTCTGGGACAGGAGACCCCTATGTTTCTCCTTTGCTAGCAAAGCAATAAAACTACTTTTTCCTTTTTCTCAAAACCATGTTCTTGTTATTGGATTGGCATAGGGACAAGGACTCAGCTTTCCGTAACAAACTCTCTGATGGAAAGACACACATGGATTTATCTCTCTCCCTCTGGCGCACATGCTCTCTAGCATTCTCTCTCCCCCTATTTCTCTCTCTCTCACACACACACACACTCTCTCTCTCTCTCTCCACCTTTGTAGCAAAGCAACAGAAGTTTAATCTCAGATTATGTTTAGTAAACACTCTAAGTAATCAAAGAGCTTTTTTAAAATGCTATATGTTATATTCATAATATTTATACCTTGAATATTGTGCACACTAAAGATATTTTTAAATAAAAAATAAATAAGCCATTTATTTCACATTATTTTCAAAGTTCACCTAAAAGAAAGAAAAAATTTCCACATGCTCTGAACTCTAGGAGTCATCAAGAGCAACAGCCCTCCTGATGGAAGCCCACCCAAACCATCAAAGCTCTCACTCCTCATGGGAGAAACTCCCTTTTCTCTATCCAGCCAACCCCTACTTCCCTCCCTTGTCCCTTCAGCCTCCTTTCTCCAACCCCTAACTCCCTACCTGCTCTTTCTTTGTTAAAATAAAAAGACAGACAAAACACCTGTCCTCTGCCAAGCCTGGGTTTGCAAAGCCCAGGTGAGAGCTGGGATCTGAGCCAGACTGTGTGCCTCCAACAAGGAGTAAAGGAGTTTGAAAAGATGTCATTACAGGAGCCAAATTCTTCCCAGGTAAACAGGATCTAGGCTCTCTCCTTCCTTTCATCTCACCATTAATGGGAAGAGCAATCAACAGGTGCCACCTCCATGCCCTTGTGGCTCACACATATCCCCCAGCCTCCTGCAGTTGTGGCAGCACCTCACATAGCTCATTAGTCCCCTCCAGAGCCATTTAGCCTAATCTGGTGGCCTAACCCAGCCAGCTGGGCTCAGGCCTTGACCTGCAGAGCCTCCAACACTGATGAGCTCTCTCCTTCCAGAGCCTGGAACCCGGGGCAAGGCATGACAGTCTACTCTCCTGCTTTCCCCGCCCCCTGCCCACCCTCCATTGCTCAGTCCTCCACTCTTGCCTCCTTAATTGTGGCTGTTAGTAACAACAGTGATGGAAAGAAACAGTAACAGCAATGGTTCACTGATGGTACACAGTTCATCTTATCTCCCCAACAACATATGCAGCATTATTTTACAATAGTTCTCAAATGTGACCTCAGAACCCTTTTACACTCTTAAAAATTACTGAGGAGCCCAATGAGTTTTTATTAACATCAATCATATCCAGTGAAAATTACCATATTAGAAATTAAAACTAAGAAATGTTTTAAACAAAATGCACAGCCCACAGCCCCAAAACATCATTAGACATCATAGTTAATGTATATGGAAAACACTGTATACTGGTTACACAGTACTGCTATCCCCTTGCTCTCGTTTACTGTGGTCTTCTGGAAGACAACATTCACTTCCATCACAGCTGTCACCATCTTCAAGTTGGGACAGTCAGGAACCCCCATGAAAAGCAGCATTATGAGGACAGTAAAAACTCTTGAATAAAAAAGGCACATAACACCTTAGTACTACTGTGCAAACAGTTTTGACTTTATGAACCCCCTACAAGAGTCTCAACAATTCACAGCTGTCCCTGGAACACACTTGGGAGCACTGCTGTTTTATATAACAAGCAAGTAAACCTTACAGAGTAACAACAACTACCCAGGTCCCTCAGCCAGCTACTGAAGAGCTCTGGTCTCGACCTTGGTTACACAGTATTGCTATCCCCTTACTCTCATTTATTGTGGTCTTCTGAAAGACAATATTCACTTCCTTCAAGTTGGGACTGTCAGGAACCCCCATGAAAAGCAGCACTATGTAGATAGTAAAAACTCTTGAGTGAGGGAAGAGATAGTCAGGGCCCCCACCCAACTTCTCACCCCACCAAAAAGGGCAAATGCACTCCTGGACCTTAACTCACAGCCTGTTAGCTATTAAAAGCATGGCATGTGCTTTCCTCTGCCCTCCCACCTGCACTCATAGCTTGTTAGTTATTAAAAGCATGATATGTGCCTTTCCCTACCCTTTCAACTCTCAGTCTTATCAGCTGCAAAAACCAGGTGCATCATAAAGGCCAGGATTCCCCTGCCATGACTCTCCAAGGACAATCAACATAAAAGATAAAACTGTTGGGGAGTCACCAAAACAGCAAACTCCCAGAACCCTTAACTTGTTACATGATTTGTGTTTTCTTCCAGCCTCCCACCTACTAGTCTCTCAACAGCTACAGGAACTCAAACTATAGTGTAAAGATGTTTATGCAGGATGCAGCATCAATATGAGAGATGAATAATTGGTGCCAGGATGACAGCAATACTACCCTGTCCCTCAAGGTTGAAACACTGACCAAGGAAAAGAAAAACATCTTTTGAAATGCACCTGAAATTATTAACATTCTAAACTCTAGCCCAGCCCTACTACCCTTTCATTGGAGTAAAAATAGATCTCCTTCTTTGTCCCCAATAGCCAGCTTGACACTCTCTTGGTCATTGCTGTGTCTCCCTTCTGCTCCAGCAAGAAGTCTCAATAAGAATCTTGCTCCTGGAACTTTACAGATTCAATGCAATTCCCATCAAAATCCCAATGACATTCCTTGCAGAAACAGAAAAAGCAATGATGAAATTCATCTGGAAAAATAAGAGACCCAGAATAGCTAAAGTAATTCTAAGCAGGAAGAGTGAAATTGGTGGTATCGCGATTCCAGATTTTAAACTATACTATAGAGCAATAGTAACAAAAACAGCATGGTACTGGCACCAAAACAGGCTGGTAGACCAATGGTACAGAATAGAGGACACAGAGACAAATCCACAAAATCACAACTACCTTATATTAGACAAAGGTGCTAAAACCATGCAATGGAGAAAGGATAGCATCTTCAACAAATGGTGCTGGGAGAACTGGAAATCCATATGCAACAAAATGAAATTGAATCCCTTTCTCTCACCATGCACAAAAGTCAACTCAAAATGGATCAAGGAGCTAGGAATCAGACCAGAGACTCTGCGTCTAATAGAAGATAAAGTTGGCCCTAATCTTCATCACGTGGGGGCAGGCCCCAAATTTCTTAATAAAACACCTATAGCACAAGAGTTAAAACCAAGAATCAACAAATGGGACAAATTCAAATTAAAAAGTTTTTTCTCAGCAAGAGAAATAATATGAGAGGTGAATAGGGAGCCTACATCCTGGGAACAAATTTTTACCCCTCAAACATCAGATAGAGCTCTAATCTCTAGAGTATACAAAGAACTCAAGAAGTTAAACAACAAAAAAGCAAATAACCCAATCAACAAATGGGCCAAGGACTTGAACAGAAACTTCTCAGAAGAGGATATACAATCAATCAACAAATACATGAAAAAATGCTCACCATCTCTAGCAATCAGAGAAATGCAAATTAAAACTACTCTAAGATACCATCTCACTCCAATAAGAATGGCAGCCATTATGAAGTCAAACAACAATAAGTGCTTGCGAGGATGTGGGGAAAAAAGTACACTCATACATTGTTGGTGGGACTGCAAATTGGTGCAGCCAATTTGGAAAGCAGTATGGAGATTCCTTGGAAAGCTGGGAATGGAACGACCATTTGACCCAGCTATTCCCCTTCTCGGACTATACCTAAAAGACATAAAAAGAGCATACTACAGGGACACAGCCACATCAATGTTTATAGCAGCACAATTCACAATAGCTAGAATGTGGAACCAACCCTGATGCCCTTCAATAGATGAATGGATTAAAAAATGTGGCATATATACACAATGGAATATTACTCAGCACTAAGAAATAACAAGATCATGGCATTTGCAGGCAAATGGATGGCATTAGAGCAGGTTATGCTAAGTGAAGTTAGCCAATCCCTTAAAAACAAATGCTGAATGTCTTCTCTGACTCAAAATGGGATAGGGAGGAAGAGCATGAGAAGAAGACTACCACTAAATAGGGAAGAGAGGTGGGAGGGAAAAAGAGGGAGGAGGGGAGTTGCATGGAAGATGGAAGGAGAACCTCATTGTTATACAGAATACATATATGATGTTGTGATGAGAAAAAGAAAAAAAAGTGTGTCACATTAGATTGGATAGAGAGAAAGGATGGGAGAGGAGGGGAGGAGTAGAAGGGATAGGAAGGGCAGCAGAATAGAATAGACAATGATTGATGTATGTACATTCCATGTATGTATTATATGTCAAAATACATTCTGCTGTCATGTATGACTAAAAAAAATAAAAATAAAGAGTCTTGCTCCTGGAAAGAGAAAAGGGAGAGTAGTGGGGGTGAGGAACAGGAATTGAAATCAAATTTCATGCATGTATGATTTTGTCAAAATGAACCCAATTACTATGTATGACTGTAATGCTCTAATAACAATAAGAGACTTGCTCCTGTAGCAATTGTGCTTTATCTGATTCCTCTGATGAAAAAGTCCATCCAGTCACTAACACAGTGGCCTCCAAATGTGCATTTGCAGAGCTGATGATTCACCCAGATGGGTTATCTCACCTCCTAATCCCTGGATCTCCCATCAGCATCCTGAACCAACTCAAGTGGCCATCATGTACCTTCATCCACCCTAGCCAGCTCTGTGCCCAGCATTACCACCTTTGGGAAAAGTAGTCAGTCTTCCACTTGAGTATATATTGTTCCTACACAAACAAGAGGAAGTAAATACACTATTTGAAAGTAGTTATCTATGGATCGTGGAATTAAGAGTGACTTGCAATTTGATTTCATTGGTACAATCTTACACATAACACATCTTTTATAAGCATGTGTTATCTTCATAATAAAAATAGGTTTTGTTTGTAAATTTTGTTCTTTGATGCTGCCTTTCCTTTCACTACTCCACCTTAGTCTAGAATCAGATCATCATGGGCCATATTTCAGCTCTTTATGGTCACCAGGCACTTAGCCATCCTGAACTCTATGACACAAACAGTCAGGAAAATCAATGGCATGTATAAAAAGTATAAAAAGTACTTTGCCCAGCACTTGGCAAACAGTAAATACGTGTTCATTGTTGCTGTGCTGTTATTATTATTTCCATTAAATGAAACTTCTGAAAACACCAATTTTTATTGTGAAATAACACACACTTATAAAAGATGTGTTATGTGTAAGACTGTACCAAAGAAATCAAATTGCAAGTCATTTTTAATTCCATGATCCATAGATAACTACTTTCAAACAGTGTATTTGCATCCTCTTGTTTGTGTAGGAACAATATATACTGTATTGAAACCATCAGTAGATTCCGATATTTATTTATATAACTTTTACTTTGGAGCCAGGCACTGTCAGAAATGTTACTTATTCCATCACCATCTCAGCCCAATGAGGAGAGTTTTGTGAAGACCACCATTTTACAGATGAAGAAACTGAAGCACACAACTAAAGTGCCAAGACATGAAGCTAGGAGTGGCAGGGTTGGCATTCATCAAGTCCTGTTTAACCATACTGCCCAGAATTTTCCACAGTCGTAGGAATGTTCTATATGTAGGCTGTTTAACATGTGGTTATGGAGCCATTTGAAGTGCCTAGTGCACCTGAGTAACTAAAATTTTGATTTAAAGTTCATGTGGCCAATAGCTATATACTAGTAGTGAGCACAGGACTTTAGAGAAGAAAAACCCAAACCCCCATGTTTAACAAAGAAAAGCCCCTCTCAACTAATTCTACAAAAATTTCAACTGCTCTTTAAAATTACTAATAGACTAACTTTGTTCTTACCTCCCAGTCATCCCCTATCCTCCCCTCATCAAGTCTTATACCTCAGTGAAGAACTTTAAAGAGCTAGAATAAGGTAAGACAGACCTGGGTTTAAATCCTGACTCTATATGGTCCTAGTGTGTGACTTTGGGCAGGCTGGTTCACTCTTGAGTCTTTGTTCCTCATCTGTACAATGGGCTGGCAATAGCAACTTCCAAAAAGCATCCCCAAGTACTTACCAATTATTGTATCAGAAAATGGTCTCTGACAATATCCCCTCAGGACTCCATTCAAACTCCACCCTCTTGTCCCAAACATCCAGGAGAGCACTTCCCCCAGGCTCTAGAGTCCCCTAGAGGATTCATCACATCCCACCAAGTCACTGATCTGGCAGTGCCTTCAGGACCACTAAACCAGCATTTTCCTGAGGCCAAAGGCTCCTGTCATCTGTGAAACCAGTCAACTGTGAATCCTGAGGCCACAAGTACCCATACAAAGGGCCCTAAAGGGAACTGGAGCAGGCTCAGCCCAGCACTATTACCTGAGAGTTCAGTCTCCCCTTCATAAAACGAGGATTAAAAACCCTCTGTCAAGTCATTTGGCAGGAGAAGAAATGTAGCTGCCAAGCCAGAGCAATGAGCATGGGACCTGAAGGGAAGCATCTCCACAGATCCCTTCCCATCCTTAACACAAGAGTTTCTGTCATCATCACAGAACCCTGGCACTAACCAGGAACTAGTTTCTCTTTGCTACCACCTTGTTCTTGCACTGGGAAGACTTTACCTTCTGGGTCTTTGTTCCTCATCTGTACAATGAGCTGGCAATGCCAATTTCCAGAAAGTATTAAGGATACTGATCCCAGTCAGAATACCAGTGGCATGTTTTACTTTCTCTTTTGAACTTGGGAGACATGACATTAAATTCTACCTGAGTGGTTAATCAAGAAGAAAGGCTGAGAACAGGCAGAAAAGGGAAAGAATTAGGTGAATCTGACTTAGATGAGAAAACATTCACAAAGGTGGCTGGCCCACTGCCAGTCCTTGATAAATATTTTTTGGTAAAACATTTTTTAATATTTGTTTTTGAATAAAGGTACAGTCATTAAACTATAAAAATAATAATAGTAATAGCTAATTTTTAATTATTTGTTTGTTTATCTGTTTATTTATTTACTTATTTTGGTGGTGGTGGTGGTGGTGCTGGGAATGAAGCCCAGGGCCTCAACCATGCTAAGCAAACACTCTACTACAAGCCACATCCCTGGCCCAACAAGAAATCTCTGGAGCCTCTGCTAGATACAAGGTACCATATGGAAAGCTTGATCCTCAAGTATTCCCTCATTTGAATCTCACACTGCATTTTTTTTTTCACATTATCAACTGCAATGCATAGCTCCAACCTGAAATCTATTTAGTGATCTACAAACAGCATTTGTTAATGAAACAACAGAGTAAGGTAGAATAGCAAGTATAAGAATGAATTGCATATAATTCATGTACACCTCATGGGTCCTTTTTCCTCTCTACAAGATGTACAATTTAAAATGTATTTTCTCATTCAAAAACATGTAGGGAGGAAACCTCATCTTTATAACTTAGAAAGCTATATGTAACTACTATTACCATTTGATTAAAAAAAAAACCCTAAGATTTAAAACAATTAAGTCTCTTGCTCAAATTTACCCAGTTCATAAATAACAGGCAAAATTTTAGCCCAGGCACTCTGTGTTAAGACCCTAACCCTTTCAACATTGTCAAACCAATGGGGTGGAAGAGATGGCCCTGAAGGATCACCTAGATTTTTCCATAAGAAAACAAGGAAGTAAGACCAATTAGTTACCAAATTATTATTTTATTATCCCCTCAGAGGAAAATAAATTAAACCTATAAAATTGCAAAAATTGAACCAATTTTTTAAAAAAGACTAGACATAAATAAGAACAAAGAAGAAGTCACAAAAAATGTGTATAATAATATACAAATTGCTAAACTTCTGCCCCCCAAATTATGAACACAATTAAGTTTCTGCTAAAGATTTACTCATTTGAAAAGCATAGTTGTGACTTTGGGCAAGTTAACTGTGCTATAGTCTGAATGCTTGTGCCCCCTAAAATTCCAATGTTGAAACCTAGCCCACACTGAGATGATATTAAGAGGTGGTGCCTTTTCGGGGTGACTAGGTCCTGAAGGCAGGGCCCTTGTGAATAAAATTAGTATCCTCCAAGAGACTTTTTTTTTTGCCCCTCCCACCAGGTCAGGACACAGCAACAAGGTACCCTAACCAGATACCTTGTCTGCCTGACCCTTATCTTGGTCTTGCCAGCCTCCAGAACCATGAGAAATGTTTGCCGTTTTCAAGCTACCCAATTTATGGTATTTTTTATAGCCACCCAAAATGACTAAGCAGCTATGTTTCCCACTCTGTAAA
Source organism: Marmota monax (assembly GCF_021218885.2). Taxonomy (NCBI): domain Eukaryota; kingdom Metazoa; phylum Chordata; class Mammalia; order Rodentia; family Sciuridae; genus Marmota; species Marmota monax. The sequence continues at coordinate 2,545,057 of NW_026692254.1, forward strand.
ATGGCATAACAATAAGTCTCCACCTGCTCAAAGCATTGCAAAGATTAGATTCTGTACCTGATACTCCTGCCAGAGAGTCAGGCAGAGAGCAAACTCTCAATAAAGGTGGCTGCTATTATGCCTAAGCAAGATAATTGCTCCTTTGCATCTGGAATGACTACTTCTGCCACATAAGCCATAAGGCAGTATAAACAAATAAACTCATCAAATCTTGGCTGGAACCATGCACTCCTGTTCCACACAAGGACAGATTACTATAAAGGCTCCTAAATCAAAAACTCAGTATCCTACCATTTTGCCCCCATTCATAAGATTCTGGCTACAACAGCATCCACACTGAGCTCCAGGCCCCTTTAATCTTGTTGGTTGCCACCCCCTGGCCTGAGGCTCCACTACTCTAAAAATTACCATCAAAAAAAATTTTTAACAACTTCCACTAATGGACAACCAACAGGAAGTTCTTTCTCCAGAACCAATGGCTCTTTTTAGGTAACTTTTAAAAATTACATAAACAAGTTGTTAATTATTCATTATAAAAGTATGCATGAGTAATGTGAAAATTCAAACAGTAACAAAGAAAAAACTTTCCATCTTTGCCTCACATATTCTTCATCAGGCCTCCTCTTTAGAGGTACTACTGTTACATTTCTTATGAATTGTCCCACACAGCTATAGTTGTGTGTGTATGTACATACATACAACTCATACACACACACAACTTTAAGCCGCTGTACTATGTGTGTATGAATGTGGACATCTTGCTTTTCTCAATCCCCTATTTTAGAGAGCTTGAAAGATCAATGTTTTTTCTAAGTGCTGCATACAGCGTTCCACCATAGGATTTAGACCTTAATTTTAAGAAATTCCCCACATTTTTACATTCACGTCATTTATAGTTTTGTTGTTACAAGCAAGCATCCTTATATATTCAGCTTGGTAGGTAGGAATATAATCCCCATAATAATTCTTAGAAATGAAATCCCCAGATTAAAGGGTCCAATTTCTAATCTTGACAATTACTACCAATTTTTCCAACATGAAAGTTTCAGAGATTTTGACCCTCTATCATTATCAACTTGAAAGTGTCTGTTTTGCCTTTCCTTTACCAGCACTGGTTCATATCTGCCAAGCACACTGGAAAAAAATTTTTTAGCTTATTACCATTATAACTTGCACATATTTTTTATGAATTAGGTCAAGTATTTTTTGGTTGACCACCTATATATCTCTTCTATTTTACTGCCAAATTCTGGATCTTTGACTCTCCCTGAAACTCTCTTTAGAAGGTTACCAGTATCCTCATCTCGAAGACCGAGGACCTCATCTTACTGTCATATCATCTTGGTAACACTTGACACCAAACACAGCCATCTTCAGGGGACCCTTCTCCCTTCCCACCATGACAGCCTGCTGGACTGGTTGTCCTCTATCTGCTGTAAGCCACTCTTCTCCCTGGAATCCTAAGAAGAGTTATACCCCAATGTCCAATTCCTGGCTCCCTTTCTTTCTCACCTAACATTAAAACTGTTGCCTATATGCAAAGTATCTCCCAGTGACAATCCTGGTCTAAGACCTAAAAACAAATCTCCAACCTTCTGATGAACACCTCTAGCAGAGATGAATCTTCTCCTTCAATATACACATAGCACTTTTCAGTGACACTTAACTATACTTCGTGTAACTCAACATATCCAAGATAGAAAGCATCAACTTCACCATGCATTCCCCAAATCTTATTCACCTCTTTGAGCATCAAAACTCAGTTAATGACTCCACATTTTTCCTCTAAACCCTCCTTCTGATCAGTGGAGCTGCCAATCCTGTCAATTATGTCAGTTAACTATCTTGGTATCTCTATCCCACCTTCCCATTTCCCCTCTAACCTAGACAACTGCTTCCTTCCGTCATGCCCCAATTCTGATGCCACCAATTGCCTGCTGAGCAAAAATGTCAATTCAATCTACCTCCACAAAGCACATGGTTTCTGGGCTTGTTTCCTGCCAGTGATCCATGAACCTGGGCTTAAGGTATATATTGTCAAGGCACTTAAATCACAGCACCTTTGCCAGAAGGCCCAGTTTTTTTAGAGTCATATCATTATACCATCCCTCCCTCACCAGACAGGGAACTCCTAGAAGACACTCATCAGACAAAATTCATTCACCTTGTATTCTGAATAGCACCCAGCACATTGCTGTGTATTTGGTAGGTGCTTAATAAATACTTCCTAAATTATCTAATATAGTTTTCTAGTATGTTTCATATTATTCCAAAGAAGAAAAAGAACAACTAATACATGAAAATCCATATTTTTAAATCATTTAAATGACTTTGGGGTCTGTTTATCTTGTATGACTGGATATAAAAAGAAACGTAAATGTTCTTTTATGGCTTAAGAAAAGACAAACTCTTCCCTAAACAGCTTTAGAAGAAACCTGAAAAAAATCACACATATTCCCTCAATAAATAAATAAATAAACTCACCCTGATTTCTAAAAGCACTTATTTTCAATGGTTCCAAATCAGAAAAATGACTTCCTACTCAACAATGGAGAAAATAGATTCAGGTAAGTCAAGAAGTATGGAAATCTCCTGATTTTATGATCTTCTGATGCCCTAATCAGCTATCAGAAGGACCAAACATTGACCTCCAGAGTTGTTAGTATGACTAAAAGGGAGAGGCCATATGGTAAGTCAAATGTCCAACAACTCAGTTTAGAAATTAATAAAAACAAATTGCTCTGTGTGAACCGTGCCTAACAATTTGCAGGACATCCCATTTAAGTATACTTCATTCTTTCAAGTTAAACCAATTTAAAAAGTAACTTTTCCAAAGTATCTTTCTTAACAGGTTATAAAGAGGTCATTGAAAAGGAAACACAGGTTCCTTTTCAGTGAATGAAAAGTGAAATAATTCTGAAAAGCATTACTTAGTAGAAACATAAAACAAGATTAAATTCTACACGTGTTCACAATTCTTGCCCTCAGCATTATTTCAAACAAGGGCAAAGTGTCCTTGACTTTTTTCCCCAGGAGTCAAAACTTTAGTCAAAGTTTTCCTATCCCCTCTTTTCATCCGAGGTTAAGAACTGCTAAGTTACTATTTATAAGTTAGGGTTCACATTCCGAAACTCTAAATCATCTCTAAGACATTAAAAAAGTAGCGTGGTTAATAGTTACAGAACTTCTGAGTGGGCACAAATGAGGGTTGCGCCTGACATCTCAAGGTGCCCCCTCACCATTCCCATGTTCCCCCCAAGTATCTCCGTAACCTTGATGCTTTTTAAGGGGAAACGAGCAAACTTCCCCAAGTTATTGGGTTGGGGACAGTTTATAGGAAATCTTCTTCCTGGCCTCTTGAACTCTTTACCCTTAGGATTCCCTCCAGGACAGAGTGAAAAAGGCAGCAAAACACGAAGTTCTCCAGGCCCCCAGAGGCCCCGGCCTGGATCAGGTGGGCCTGGAGCTTGCCCCTGACACTTAAATTCACGCTGGCCTCTCAGGAGAGCTAGAGAACAGCTTCCTCTAGGTGGGGGTAAGGCAAGGGTGGGGGACGAGCTGTCCCACTCACCTGCGATTCATGGGCCGGACTCTCACGGCCACCTTGACAGATGCCATTGCTCATCCCAGCCCGGCTCGGCCCGGCCCGGCCCGGTCCGACCCGCGGGGATTCCCACCAGGCCAGCGCCTCACGGCCGCCGGCGACTCTACCACTGAACCCGCGGCCCCCGCCCACTTCCCACTCGCCCCCGCCCCTCGGCTCGGGGCCGGACCTGGAGTCGCGCGGCGGCCCCACCTGCCAGGCCACTGAGCATGCCCAGAGCGGCTCCGGCCCGGAAAATCCGAGAACCGGGGTTTGGAGGCGGCTCCGGCGGCGCGAAGGGGCGGAGCCAGAATGCTTAGGCTGAGATGGGGCGGGGCCAGGATACACAGGGGCGTGGCAAATCGCCGGTTGCAGCCCTGCTGGCTGCAGCAGGGAAGTTTCTGAGAGCGATCATCCGCGGATGATTGCAAGAGAAAAACTCATCCTCACCCCTGAAAAACTCGGGAGGAGTCAATCACTGCCATCTAGGGTCACAATCCTGGAGACCGATTAACAAAAACAGAATTTTCAACCATTAACAAAGACCTGGCTTTACCAGCAGTGCATGAATTACAGCTCATCCGTTTTACAGAGGAACAAACTGAAATTATTTCAGAGAAGATGATGGTCAGTTTGTTAGCGGTGAACTCTAAGTCTTTCTCTGCTGGCTCTATAAATGTCCAAGCATGTGTTTTGGACCCCTCAATTTCGGGTACCAAGAAAATAAAGAGTATGAGATGTTTTAAATGCAGGAGGGAATGTTGTATTGGCTGAAATCAGATCTCAGTAAAAGTGCTTGCATTTATGTTAGTTAGCAATTTTGGTTTAAATCATAAAGGAGTTAGGAGAACCACCGTTATCTTTTTTAAAGGTTAGGACTTCCAGTGTAAGTAAGCTTCCACCTAACTCCCCTCTATTGTAAAATGAAATCTATTCATTTAATCATGCATGCATGTATTCTTTCACACAAACCCAAAAGACCACCAGTGAACCGCAGGGTCACCTGCTGGTCACATTAATCAAGGCATGACCTGTCTTCCTCTTGCTGTCCCTTTCAAGTTAGATGGGCACCAACAGCCCAGCCCTTCCTATCACTAAGAGATGGCAACTGGTAAGTCCACTAAATGCCCTGCCACTCCCTCAAAGCCAGTACCTGCGATGTGCGGGTCAACCTTGGCCCCTACATCCCTACCTGGGCCACAAAGGGAGGTTCTGCCCTCACACACTACATGTCCCCACTGGTATTTCACATTCCTACAGCATCCAGGAGTTGGCCAGCACTGGCCATTGTTCAAATAATGGGAGCCCCTCAAGAAGTGGTAGCAGGGATACTGGTAGTGAGCCCCAGCTCCAACACTATCTCGAGGCTTTTGCCTCAACTGAAAATCAGGAACTCCGTGGCCTTAATTAATGAAGTGAAATTATATGCCTCCAAACGCACAACCCACGGAGACAACGAATCATTATTCCATCATCTTCCCTAGAATTCTACAGCTAGACTAGAATCATAATAGCGTCTCCTTTGTTTCTAGAACCTTGGAAACCCTGAGCTTTCTTCCTAGCTGGCACTGAGCTGGGTGCAGATTCAACCAATAGGCGGCGGGAAAACTCGGAGTGCAGGTATCTGGAGCGGTCTTGCGGACCGGGCATGCGTAGTAACAGCCGGTTGGTTAGAGACGCGGCGGGGGGAGCCAGCGCGGCTTCCTAGCTGCCTTGGGTAGGGGCGGGGCCCGCCTTATATGGGAGCTGATGGAGGACAAACTTCGTGGCCGCCGACGCCCCCCCCATATACATATGCGCACACTTGCTCAAGGGTAGCTATTGTGCTCCTGCTGGGGACAAGACCCCAGGTGTTGGCACCCAGTTTGCAGAATACTCGAGAGTCCTACACTCGCATAGCCCGCCCGACTCTTAAAGAAACCAGTATTAAACTTTTCAGAAGGCGTTCTAAGTTACTTATGAAAGCGATTTTCTCTAACTGGGTTTTGGTTTAGTTTGGTTTTGATTAATTGTTTAGGAGGTTCCGTTCGTATATTTGTTAATTTTTTTCAAAAGGCCCGCACATGTTTAAAACTCCCCGCTCTTCCGTGACATTGCCAATTAACACAAAACAGACCATCGTAGCCGGACCTCCAACTGCACACCTGCAGCCCTTGAACAGAGGCACTGAGGTTTCATCTCACCGCAGTCCTGTAAGAACAGGCACTGATTTAATAGAATCTCTCTGTTACAGAGAGTCAAAGACGTTTCTGAAATGGAAGATTATAAGATAAGGGGTTTGCTTATCTTCTCAAACTTTAATGCGCATGCTTTCCCGTGCTTTGTAAACTTGAATGCTTACACAAATCACTCAAAAATCTTGTAAAACTGCAAATTCTAATTCGGTAGGTCTGGGGTAATGTTTGAGATGCTGCATTTCCAACCATTTCCGGGAGTGTGTATGCAGCGGATCCATGACCCACGCTTTGAGGAGCAAGGGAGTGGATGATCGCTGGCAATTTTGTGTGGAAACTTGAAAATACTGATAATGAAAAACTCACCTACGTTTTAAATCAGGGGCCCAAAAGGTCAGTGGATACCCCATTCAGGGTTCCATATCTTTTATGTATTGTTGAACGAATTGCCCAAAACTAAGCGATTTAAAAATCATTCGTTCTTTCTCACATTTGGAGATTGCTCATCTCACATGGCTGGGGGGTTGGGCTCAGTTGGGGGGATTCATGTTCATAAAGATTAGACCAGGTTTTTTTTCTGTAGAATTATTTTGCCTTCCAAGAGGGCACACCCAGCGCTTGAGCCTACGTAGCAATCAGATTACTCTATCCCCTAGGGCAGAGGCAGTCACACGGCCAATCCAGTGCCAGTGTGGGAGGGGATTCCCACCCGGAGGGCATTGAGACTCAGAAGAGACACAAAAGTAGCAGATCTATCATAAGGTCGAAGAACTTGTACAAGGAGAAAAAAAATTACATCTTTAATTGCCCCTAAGTGCATTAGTTTTAGTAACACCTAAGACTTTAATGCCACTAGAAGTCACAGATATTTGTGTTAGAACTGATGCAACTCCTTGAAATAGTTCTTAACACTTACTACTACTGTGAAGTTGTGTTAGTTGCTATAATACTGCCGCTAGAATTTGTTATTTAATAAAACACATATAAGATTCTCATAAATTCAGTTTCCAATATTTTGTTAGCTGTATTTCAGTCCTAGTTGATTTTCCTTTTAATCTTATGTTTTAAGCATTTAAAAACATTCTAAAACTTGCATTCACTAAACAATACAAAGGGTCCATGACATCAAAAGGCTAAAACCCATAATTTAGAAATTCAATTAAAGGCAACAGCAGAGTGGCAGAGACCTGTAATCCCAGTGACTCTGGAGCCAGCAGGATGATGGCAAATTTAAGAGACCCTCAGCAATTTAGACCCTGTCTCAAAAGTTCAATCGAAAGAGAGACAGAGAGAGAGAGAGAGGAATTCTACTGAACGCAAAGGGTATTTTCTATTTTAAAAAAAGTTGAATTGTGATGGAAAGGAGAAAAAGAGAAGATTTTGACACCTAAGAATAGAGCATTAAACTTGTCACAAATAAGGTAGAGTGAGGGGTGGGGTACATTCATGTGTATGCATTGGTTCTGTTTTGACATAATTTATTTTGATTTTCATTTATTGTTGAATTTTTTTCCCAGATGTTTAGCAATCTCTTTATTACCAAAAAGTTGTGAGTAATATAAAGTCCTTGAATCTTAGCTTCTTCATTTCCAAGTGAGATAGCACTGCAATAGACTGTTCATTCCACCTCAAAACATTTGAATCATCTAGAAATACTGTTATCAAAAGAAAAATACTATGTCCCCATCAGCAATGCTTTGTTTTCTTCATAGCCCCTGAAGAATAAAATTTATTTTCTCTCTCACAAACTTGACTTTTTAGAAACCTTGATAAACAGCACACTGGTACATTTAAATTGGGACTTAGGATACAGCTGACATCTCATAAACCCATCAGTTTTCCTATGTGCTAGAAGTACTGACCATAAACATTATTCACATGGTACACTTAACATCTCCTTATGGAGTGTCTTGTATCAAGGGACTTCAGTTGAATTTAGGAGATACTCAGTGAGCCAATAAACAAAAACAAGTGCTCTACAGTTTTCAAACAAATGACTCTGTTATGGTTTGGATATAAAGTGTTCCCCTTAAAGCTCCTGTGTTAATGCAGAAATGTTAATAAAGCAGTGAAACGATTTTGTTTATGAAAGCTGTAACTTTATCAGTGGATTAATCTATTAGATTTGAAAGTACTACTATACTAAGTGATAGCTATACACAGGGTGTATAAGGGTGTGGCTGGAGGAAGTCAGTGTGCCTTTAGGGTTTATATTTCATCCTCATCCCACGCTCGCTCCTCTCTCTCTCTCTCTCTCTCTCTCTCTCTCTCTCTCTCTCTCTCTCTCTCTCTCTCTCTCTCTCTCCTTCCGGGCTATCATGAGTAAAGCAGCTCTTCCCTGTCACACTCTTATACCATGATATTCTGCCTGACCTCCTGCCCAGAGCAATGAAGTCTGTCAACCATGGACTGAACCTCCGAAACCATGAACCCAAAATAAAATTTTCTTCCTCTAAATTGTTCTGGTCAGGTATTTTGGGTCATAGTGACACAGGCTGACTAACACAGTATCAGAGACAGAAATCATAGATAACAAAACCAAATCAAGTACCCTGTTCATTCTCTAAGTCATAAAACTCAAAGGTATATTGAGAACCTTCTAACATACTAAACATTAAAAGCAAAGATAATTTGAAAAGTATACTTTGGAGCCTGAGAGAAAACCTAAGCTCCAAAGTAACTATAAAAATAATCTTACTTAGCAATTTTAGTAAAGCTATAAGCAGGTAGCCATGAATACCAGCTTTCTTTTACAGCAAAGTGAATGAAAAAAATCAGAGCAGATTGAATTTAATAGAAACTATTACCATAAATCATAGTCATTTTATATTCTAAGATGAAAAAGATTATTTTCAATTGCATATAACTATATCTAAGGTCACAAATAGTTCAGAATTGATGGACTTTATAAAGTCTGTGGCAGCCTTTCAACTTCTTAAGAGGGAAAAATCAGATTTGGTTGAAAAGATAGGGAAAAATCTCATGGATTCATTAATTTTGGAGCTGTGCCTTCTAGGAGGGACAGAATTCAAACTGCCAAGAGGAGGTGAGGAAATGACTTTAGAAACAGAGGAAATACCTTGAAAAAATGCCCAGTTAGGAAAGCATATTCTACTTTTAGAATAGTGAGAAAGCCTCTTCACCTGAAGCAGAGTATGAAGAGTTTAAAAATAATTATAGGGACTGGGGCTGAAGCTCAGTAGTAGAACATTTGCCAAGCATGCACAAGGACCCAGGTTCAATCCCCAGCTCCAAAAAAAAAAATTATAAATACAGTTATAAGTTTCCCCCTGCCTTGTAATCTTTGCACTGTCACTTTGCAGATCCTCTCAACTGGACGTGAAATCTGTCTCTCCACCTCTTCAATATGTCTGGCCCTGTAGTTTGCTTTGGCCCACAGAATGCAACAGAATTGACTTCATGTTATTTCCAAGACTTTGCCTCAAGAGATCAAATGCTTCCAAACACCCACTCTAGGAACCCAGCTGTTGTCAAATGAGCAGCCCCTGCCAGACTGCTGAATGATGGTATGCATGAACCAGTCAAATCCAGCATGACAACCAATAACCAGCCAACCACCAAACTTGTGAGTAGGGCCACCTTCGACCAGCTAGCGCATGCAGCTCATCAGCAAATCAAATACTTGAGTGAGGGAAGCCCAGAATGACTAAGGTTGTCCAGACCAACAGAACTACAAAGGCAATGTGTTAACTTAAGAACAAAAACATGGATGGTTGCTGTTTAAACAAGGTATATGTGTGTATTACTTGAATCCCTCTCATCTCATATAATGAGAAAAAATAATTCAGGGGCCTTTTTAATCATGTAGAGCTGTGAGTGACATAAAAACATCTGTCATCTGGGCCCCTGCTCAAGGCTCTTTAGAGTTGAGAGTTGAAAGAGTCTTTATAGTCTTTGCAATGTGACTTTTCCCCATCCTCTGTGGAACCTGAATCAATGAAGTAGATTCACAGATGCATGTATGCTCTCTCAATACATGATCAGCATTTCCACCTCCAAATTTGGGCTCCAACTGTGCATCCAGCAAAATGCCTTCTCTCCTCTCCTCCATGCAGTTCTTTCTTTGACTCCTCTCTTCCCTAGTCCTCCTCAACTGCACCAACTAAGGTGATGGTTTCCTCATCTGAATGCTCTGCAGCATGGTTACCACTGCTCATTTGTGACTCATCAGAACATTTTAAAACTTGGTTTCCTTTTTCTCTCACAATAAGATTACGAAAGAACAAGTCTCACAGTTCTTTATTCTCCTACTAATGCCAGTTGGTAAATATTTAACTTGACAATTAGCGAAACCAACAAACTCTTTACACTATTCTGTTCTGTGTGTGGCCAGTATATAAATATGAATTTCTGCATGATGATTTCTGGCCTATTTTGTCTCTTTTTATTCCTTAAACCAAGCCATAACATAGAGGTTATGCCATTTGTTACTGTCAAGCTTAATTAAGCTCATTATAATTCATTAACCCTTGTGCTTGCTTTGTAATTAACATTGATTAACACAAACAAGTACAAAATAGGCCATCAGCACTTTCCAGAAGTGCTGATTCCAATTGTATTGGTAATTCAATACAGTATAGAAGATGGCAGGATAGTAATTTGTGCTCTCTTTACATAAGAAGATAAATGCTATGGTATAAAACTAAGCCAAGAAACAAAATATTTTATTCATCCTTTTCACCTGATTAAATCTTTACCCTTTTAACCCACCCTATGCCTGTTCAAACCTTTGGTAACATTACTGAAGGTACAGTTTCAAGTAACTTGCTTAATTGCATTTCTAGAACCATAAGAAAGGGGGAAGTGTTTCAAAACTGACAGATGGATGATAGAAGGTCCTGTCACAGCAAAGCAGCCCCTAAGGCTCATGACAGACAAACACAGGGCCAAGATTTCATTTTGTAGTTCTGGGATAAAGTCCAGGACTTGATGGCAACAGGTTAAACTGTGGAGAAGCTCCATGATGAGTGCCCCAGGGACACTGACTCTAAAACACTGAGTGACTAACCTAGAATTAAATTCCATCTGCCCAATCACGGATACCCCCTAAAAAAAAAAAATTCTGTATACCAAATTGTGTTTGGGTTCCCTTTGCCCCTGACCTCAGACATGGTGCATGTTCTGAAATCCATGTTGAACAGAAACCCTTGTGCTCACATGTGAATGTGATAGATTGCCAATAGGGCATTCGCACACATCTGAACTTCCGCATGTTTCCAGGAAGAAAGCTGGAATGCTTAGGAGCCGCAGCAATTTTTGTTCTGTATAAAATAAGTAAGTGGGACTCTGCCCTAATGCACTCCAGGGAAGGATTAACAGAATTCATATCATCCAAATCAATTGACCCTGTGCACATGAGTTGATAATGAGGTCATGGAGTTCTTAGAGTCACTGTTTCTGCCCCAGAAAGTATGCTAAAAATCGTTCAAATGCCAGAAAGGAGTTTTACTGTAGTAAACACAAAGTTATTACTGAAATACAATTCACAAAAGCCAAACTATGGAATCAGGCTAGGTGTCCATCAACAGATGGGATAAAGAAAATGTGGATGTTGGAAAGCTAACGTCACCATACCTGTTTTCGACTGACCGCAGCTCATTCAGCCATAGAACAGGTACTTTCAGGCTGCAATTCGCCTGCGGCTTGCAGACAGATTGCTAGGATTTAGTGCCTGGGTGCTTCTTAGAACCTGATCTTATCGGAGCGAACACCGAGCACAGGGCGGCCGAGTTCCGGCTCCCGGAACCGTCCCGGAACCGCCCTGGCCCAGGGCTGCAGAGCCTGCGGAGGCTGCTTTTTGGACCCTGCTCCTATCAGAGCATACACCAAGCACTAAGCGGCCGAATTCCGGCTCCCGGAACTGAGCCCGCGGGGACTGCTTCTTGGAGCCTACACTTATAGGAGCTTACACCGAGCACGGAGCGGCCGAGTTCCAGCTCCCGGAACTTCCCTGGCCCGGGGCTAGGAGCCCGCGGAAACTGCTTCTCGGTCCGGGTCCTACTGAGGGCCGGTCAGGACTCACCCGTTGCTTTGGTTGCCCGGCAAGGGGAACGAAATGCTGCCATTCGCATAGGATACCAACATGGCAGAGATCTGATGTCATCAGAAAGCGGCGGAGGAGAGAACTTCATCAATACCAGCGGCAACATAAACAGTTGGTCTCCTGGTAGGGGGGGTGAGGCACAGACACCCGAGTCTCCTCAATTTGTCGTCGAGCCAGAGGGGAAGAGACGGGCCGCCGCCAGCGCCCGGAGCAGGCCCATCGGCTCGCCAGCGTGGTGACCGCGTGACCCCAATTGGAGAGGTGGCAGAGCGGAGCCGCCACCCGCACCCGCAAGGTGGGCAGACCCGCGACCTAGTGGTACATGGGCGTGGTAGGAGGGGCAGGGCAGAGCCGACGTTCGCGCTTGCAAGGTAAACAGACCTGTGACAGCCTGGCGGGTCAGGCCCAGTGGCCTGCCAGTGTGGTACACACGTCACCCCAACTTGAGTAGGGGCAGAGCAGATCCTTCTCCCACGCCCGGATCAGGCCCTGCCAGTGTGGTGGTCACGTGACCCCAATTGGAGTGGGGGCGGAGCGGAACCGCCACCCGTGCCTGCAGGCTGAGCAGACCTGTGACCAACCTGCAGATCAGGCCCAGGGGTCCGCAGGCGTGGTAGGAGGGGCAGGGCAGATCCGCCACCCGCGCCTCCAAGGTAGGCAGACCTGCAACAGACTGGCGGATCAGGCCCAGGAGCCTGCCGGCGTGGTACACACACGACCCTAATTGGAGTAGGGGCAGAGCAGAGTCGCCGCCCGTGCCAGGAACAGGCCCAGCGTCCTGCAGGCGGGGTAGTCACGACACCCCAATTGGAGTAGGGGCAGAGCAGAGCCTCCACCTGTGCCCGAAAGGTGGGCAGATCTGCGACCGACCAGCGGGACAGGCCCAGTGGCCTGCCGGTAAGACAGACACGTCATCCTTTGGAGTAGGGGCAGAGTAGAGCCGCCGCCCGCGCCTGCAGGGTAGGCAAACCTGCAACCTACCGGCGGATCAGGCCCGGTGGCCTGCCGGCGTGGTACACTTGTCACCCCAATTGGAGTAGTGGCAGAACAGAGCCGCCGTCAGTGCCCAGAACAGGCCCAGTGACCTGCCGGCGTGGTAGCCACGACACCCCAATTGGAATAAGGAGAGAGCAGAGCCGCCGCCCGCACCTGCAGGAAAGATACGCAAGCAGTATGAAAAGACAAGGAAAGAAAGGACCACAAGCAATGCAGGTCAAAGCAACTTTAGAAGAGGTAACAGCTGCAGCAGATGGAACGTCAGATAAAGAATTCAGGATATACATGCTTCAGATGATCTGGAGTATCAAGGAAGACATTAAACAGCAAAATCAGACAATGAAAGATCACATCGACAATGAATTACGCAAACAAATCCAGGAAGCAAAGGATCAACTATACAGGGAGATAGAGGTTATAAAAAACAAACAAACAGAAATCCTAGAAATGCAGGAAGCAATAAACCAACTTAAAAACTCAATGGAGAATACTACCAGCAGAGTAGAACACTTAGAAGATAGAACATCAGACAATGAAGACAAAGTATTTCAACTGGAAAAGAACATAGACAGCTCAGCAAGACTGTTAAGAAACCATGAGCAGAACATCCAAGAAATATGGGATAACATTAAGAGACCAAACTTAAGAGTCATTGGGATACAGGAAGGTACAGAGCTCCAAACCAAAGGAATGAGCAGTCTATTCAATGAAATAATACGAGAAAACTTCCCAGACTTGAAGAATGAGACAGAATCCCAAATCCTAGAAGCCTACAGGACGCCGAATGTGCAAAATCATAAGAGATCCACACCTAGACACATTATAATGAAGATGCCCAACATACAGAATAAGGAGAGAATTTTAAAAGCTACAAGAGAAAGGAAGCAGATTACATTTAGGGGTAAGCCAATCAGGATAACAGCTGATCTTTCAACACAGACTCTGAAAGCTAGAAGATCCTGGAATAACATATTTCAAACACTGAAAGAAAATGGGTTCCAACCAAGAATTGTGTATCCAGCGAAATTAAGCTTCAGGATGGAAGATGAAATTAAAACCTTCCACGATAAACAAAAGTTTAAAGAATTTGCAGCTAGAAAACCATCTCTTCAAAACATCCTCGCCAAAGCATTACAGGAAGAGGAAATAGAAAATAACAATGAAAACCAACAGTGGGAGGTAGGACAATAAAGGGGGGGAAAATAATCAAAGAGGAAAACAAACCATGTTTAGTAACAGAAATAAACAAATATGGCTGGAAGAACAACCCATATCTCAATAATAACCCTAAATGTTAATGGCTTAAACTCACCAATTAAGAGACACAGGCTAGTAGAATGGATCTCAAAACAAGACCCAACAATATGCTGCCTACAGGAGACGCATTTGATAGGAAAAGACATACATAGGCTGAAGGTGAAAGGTTGGGAAAAATTATATCACTCATATGGACTTCGGAAACAAGCAGGAGTGTCCATACTCATATCAAATAAAATAGATTTCAAGCCAAAGTTAATCAAAAGGGATAAAGAGGGACACTACATACTGCTTAAGGGAACCATACACCAACAAGACATAACAATCATAAATATATATGCCCCAAACAATGGTGCAGCTATGTTCATCAAACAAACTCTTCTCAAGTTCAAGAGTCTAACAGACCACCATACCATAATCATGGGAGACTTCAACACACCTCTCTCGCCACTGGACAGATCTTCCAAACAAAAGTTGAATAAGGAAACTATAGAACTCAATAACACAATTAATAACCTAGACTTAATTGACATATATAGAATATACCACCCAACATCAAGCAGTTACACTTTTTTCTCAGCAGCACATGGATCCTTCTCAAAAATAGATCATATATTATGTCACAGGGAAACTCTTAGACAATATAAAGGAGTAGAGATAATACCATGCATCCTATCTGATCGTAATGGAATGGAACTGAAAATCAACGATAAAAGAAGGAAGGAAAAAGAATACATCACTTGGAGAATGAACAATAGGTTACTGAATGATCAATGGGTTATAGAAGACATCAAGGAGGAAATTAAAAAATTCTTAGAGATTAATGAAAACACAGACACAACATATCGGAATCTATGGGACACACTGAAAGCAGTTCTAAGAGGAAAATTCATTGCTTGGAGTTCATTCCTTAAAAAAAGAAAAAACCAACAAATAAATGATCTCATACTTCATCTCAAAATCCTAGAAAAAGAAGAGCAAAACAACAGCAAAAGAAGTAGAAGGCAAGAAATAATGAAAATCAGAGCTGAAATTAATGAAATCGAAACAAAAGAAACAATTGAAAAAATTGACAAAACTAAAAGTTGGTTCTTTGAAAAAATAAACAAAATCGACAGACCCTTAGCCATGCTAACGAAGAGAAGAAGAGAGAGAACTCAAATTACTAGCATACGGGATGAAAAAGGCAATATCACAACAGACACTTCAGAAATACAGAAGATAATCAAAAACTATTTTGAATCCTTATACTCCAATAAATTAGAAGATAGTGAAGGCATAGATAAATTTCTGAAGTCATATGATCTGCCCAGATTGAGTCAGGAGGATATAGACAACCTAAACAGACCAATATCAATCGAGGAAAAAGAAGAAACCATCAAAAGACTACCAACTAAGAAAAGCCCAGGACCGGATGGGTATACAACAGAATTTTACAAAACCTTTAAAGAGGAACTAACACCAATACTTTTCAAGCTACTTCAGGAAATAGAAAAAGAGGGAGAACTTCCAAATTCATTCTACGAGGCCAACATCACCCTGATACCTAAACCAGACAAAGACACTTCAAAGAAAGAAAACTACAGACCAATATCTCTAATGAACCTAGATGCAAAAATCCTCAATAAAATTCTGGCGAATCGGATACAAAAACATATCAAAAAAATTGTGCACCATGATCAAGTAGGATTCATCCCTGGGATGCAAGGCTGGTTCAATATACGGAAATCAATAAATGTTATTCACCACATCAATAGACTTAAAAATAAGAACCATATGATCATCTCGATAGATGCGGAAAAAGCATTCGACAACGTACAGCATCCCTTTATGTTCAAAACTCTAGACAAACTAGGGATAACAGGAACATACCTCAATATTGTAAAAGCAATCTATGCTAAGCCTCAGGCTAGCATCATTCTGAATGGAGAAAAATTGAAGGCATTCCCTCTAAAATCTGGAACAAGACAGGGATGCCCTCTCTCACCACTTCTGTTCAACATAGTTCTCGAAACACTGGCCAGAGCAATTAGACAGACAAAAGAAATTAAAGGCATAAAAATAGGAAAAGAAGAACTTAAATTATCACTATTTGCAGATGATATGATTCTATACCTAGCAGACCCAAAAGGCTCTACAAAGAAACTATTAGAGCTAATAAATGAATTCAGCAAAGTGGCAGGATATAAAATCAACACACATAAATCAAAGGCATTCCTGTATATCAGCGACAAATCCTCTGAAATGGAAATGAGGACAACCATTCCATTCACAATATCTTCAAAAAAAATAAAATACTTGGGAATCAACCTAACAAAAGAGGTGAAAGACTTATACAATAAAAACTACAGAACCCTAAAGAGAGAAATAGAAGAAGATCTTAGAAGATGGAAAAATATACCCTGTTCATGGATAGGCAGAACCAACATCATCAAAATGGCGATATTACCAAAAGTTCTCTATAGGTTTAATGCAGTGCCAATTAAAATCCCAACGGCATTTCTTGTAGAAATAGAGAAAGCAATCATGAAATTCATATGGAAAAATAAAAGACCTAGAATAGCAAAAACAATGCTAAGCAGGAAGTGTGAATCAGGCGGTATAGCGATACCAGACTTCAAACTATACTACAGAGCAATAGTAACAAAAACAGCATGGTACTGGTACCAAAACAGGCGGGTAGACCAATGGTACAGAATAGAGGACACAGAAACCAATCCACAAAACTACAACTACCTTATATTTGATAAAGGGGCTAAAAGCATGCAATGGAGGAAGGATAGCATCTTCAACAAATGGTGCTGGGAAAACTGGAAATCCATATGCAACAAGATGAAACTGAATCCCTTTCTCTCGCCATGCACAAAAGTGAATTCAAAATGGATCAAGGAGCTTGATATCAAATCAGAGACACGCCATCTGATAGAAGAAAAAGTTGGCTACGATCTACATACTGTGGGGTCGGGCTCCAAATTCCTCAATAGGACACCCATAGCACAAAAGTTAATAACTAGAATCAACAAATGGGACTTACTCAAACTAAAAAGTTTTTTCTCAGCTAAAGAAACAATAAGAGAGGTAAATAGAGAGCCTACATCCTGGGAACAAATCTTTACTCCTCACACTTCAGATAGAGCCCTAATATCCAGAGTATACAAAGAACTCAAAAAATTAGACAATAAGAGAACAAACAACCCAATCAACAAATGGGCCAAGGACCTGAACAGACACTTCTCAGAGGAGGACATACAATCAATCAACAAGTACATGAAAAAATGCTCACCATCTCTAGCAGTCAGAGAAATGCAAATCAAAACCACCCTAAGATACCATCTCACTCCAGTTAGATTGGCAGCCATTATGAAGTCAAACAACAACAAGTGCTGGCGAGGATGTGGGGAAAAGGGTACACTTGTACATTGCTGGTGGGACTGCAAATTGGTGCAGCCAATTTGGAAAGCAGTATGGAGATTTCTTGGAAAGCTGGGAATGGAGCCACCATTTGACCCAGCTATTCCCCTTCTCGGTCTATTCCCTAAAGACCTAAAAAGAGCATGCTACAGGGACACTGCTACATCGATGTTCATAGCAGCACAATTCACAATAGCTAGACTGTGGAACCAACCTAGATGCCCTTCAATGGATGAATGGATAAAAAAAATGTGGCATTTATACACAATGGAGTATTACTCTGCATTAAAAAATGACAAAATCATAGAATTTACAGGGAAATGGATGGCATTAGAGCAGATTATGCTAAGTGAAGCTAGCCAATCCCTAAAAAACAAATGCCAAATGTCTTCTTTGATATAAGGAGAGTAACTAGGAACAGAGTAGGGTCGAAGAGCATGAGAAGAAGATTAACATTAATCAGGGATGAGAGGTGGGAGGGAAAGGGAGAGAGAAGGGAAAATGCATGGAAATGGAAGGAGACCCTCAGAGTTATACAAAAGTACATACAAGAGGAAGTGAGGGGAAGGGGAAAAATAATATAAGGGGGAGAAACGAATGTCAGTAGAGGGAGCAGAGAGACAAGAGGGGAGGGGAGGGGAGGGGAGGGGAGGGGGGATAGTAGAGGATAGGAAAGGCAGCAGAATACAACAGACACTAGCATGGCAATATGTAAATCAATGGATGTGTAACTGATGTGATTCTGCAATCTGTATATGGGCTAAAAATGGGAGTTCATAACCCACTTGAAGCAAAGTGTGAAAGATGATATATCAAGAACTATGTAATGTTTTGAACAACCAACAATAAAAAAAAAACACCCTAAGATACCATCTCACTCCAGTAAGATTGGCAGCCATTATGAAGTCAAACAACAACAAGTGCTGGCGAGGATGTGGGGAAATGGGTACACTTGTACATTGCTGGTGGGACTGCAAATTGGTGCAGCCAATTTGGAAAGCAGTATGGAGATTTCTTGGAAAGCTGGGAATGGAGCCACCATTTGACCCAGCTATTCCCCTTCTCGGTCTATTCCCTAAAGACCTAAAAAGAGCATGCTACAGGGACACTGCTACATCGATGTTCATAGCAGCACAATTCACAATAGCAAGACTGTGGAACCAACCTAGATGCCCTTCAATAGTCGAATGGATAAAAAAAATGTGGCATTTATACACAATGGAGTATTACTCTGCATTAAAAAATGACAAAATCATAGAATTTACAGGGAAATGGATGGCATTAGAGCAGATTATGCTAAGTGAAGCTAGCCAATCCCTAAAAAACAAATGCCAAATGTCTTCTTTGATATAAGGAGAGTAATTAAGATCAGAGTAGGGACGAAGAGCAGGAGAAGAAGATTAACATTTAACAGGGATGAGAGGTGGGAGGGAAAGGGAGAGAGAAGGGAAATTGCATGGTAATGGAAGGAGACCCTCAGGGTTATACAGTGGAGGGGGTAGAGAGAGAGGAGGGGAGGGGAGGGGAGAGGTGGGGAGGGGGGAGGGTGGAGGATGGGAAGGGCAGCGGAGCACAACAGACACTAGTATGGCAATATGTAAATCAATGGATGTGTAACTGATGTGATTCTGCAATCTGTGTATGGGGTGAAGGTGGGAGTTCATAACCCACTTGAATCAAAGTGTGGAATATGATATGTCAAGAAATTTGTAATGTTTTGAACAACCACAATAAAAAATAAAAAAAAAAAAAAAGAAAATGTGGTGTATATATACACAATGGAGTTTCATGCAGCTATAATGAAGAATGTAATAATGTCAGTTGCAGGAAAATGGATGGAACTTGAGACCACTATGTTAAGCAAAATAATCCAAACTCAGAAGGTCAAGGATTGCATGTGTTCTCTCATATGTGGAAGCTAGAGTGGAAAAAGGAAAAGAAAGAGAAGGGCTGGGGTTGGGGAGCACTCACGAAAATTGAAGGGAGATGAGCAGAGTAGAGGAAAGGGACCAGAGGAAGGGAGGATGGGATGGAAAGAAGAAATACTAGGGAAAGGTATTGGCCAAATTCTATTGTTATATTGTGTGTATGTACGAATATGTAAAAAAAACCTGTCATTATGTACAACTACAATACACCAATAAAAATATGAAGAAAAAATTGTTGCTGAGAGATTTGTAATGCTCATGAAGACCCCTGAGATAGTAAAATTTATATTTACACGTGCAACTTACAAAAAAATATAACTGCCAGGTGAAAAATATGGAAAAATTGCTGAAGGCTATATAGCTTCTAAATATTACAGTCTGAACTCAGATATCAGTGTCCTTCGAACTCCAACCTCCTTCTTTAACTCTCCTCCTCGGCAGAGATGTGTTGGAGAAATTGCTAGAAATGGAAAGAAGCTCTCATAAGCAGAAGCAAAACTGAATTAAGAGACAGAAAAAAAAACACATGTATACAAAGGGTCAGCCTTAAACTTGATTGTGATTTTGGTGACATTTTTTTGGATGTCCATAGTGTTCCTTCCTGCCATTATCGACATTATCAAGCACTATACTCAGGGTCTCATATTATTTCCAACAAGATTGTAGGGAGTCACTTAATCCTAATCTTTTTTCCCAACATCCATCTCTCTCTCTTTCTCTGTAAGATATAAACTACAATAACTGGGATGCATAAATATATGAATATAAAATGTACAACTGAATAAATGTTTCATATGTATATACTATCTTTGTCTCTTTTGTTGCTATAACAGAGTATCCAAGACTAGATCATGCACAAAAAAAATAAAGATTTATTTTGGCTTACAGTTCTGGAGGGTCCAAAAACACGAAGTCAGCATCTACCTAGCTTTTAGTAAGGTCATCGCACTGCTTCAGTTCATGACAAAAATCCAAAGGGCAAAAAGCATTTCAAAAGAAACAAAATAGAAGGGGATCATAAAAATAGTTAACAACCCCCTCTGAAGGTAATTATTCCAGTCCTACCAGAGGGAGAATTCACTCTTTTAAGACAACATTAGTCTATTCATGAGTGCTCTGCCCCCATAACCCAAACACCTTCCACTAGGCCCCAACTCCCAGAACTGCCACATTGAAGAATTAGGCCTCAACATGTGTGGGTGGGGAATAAGACATATTCAAACCATAATAATAACCATGTGTTATGGTTTGGATATGAGCTCCCTCCAAATGTTCCTGGGTTCACACAGGAATATTCAGAGGTGAGGATATTGGGTTGTGAGATCTATACCCTAATTAGTCCACCCTAATTTGAGTGGACTGTCTTGGTGGTAAGGTGTAGTAGGTGAGATGGCTGGAGGAGGTGAGGCACTGGGGAC
This sequence comes from Marmota monax, assembly GCF_021218885.2. Lineage (NCBI taxonomy): Eukaryota > Metazoa > Chordata > Mammalia > Rodentia > Sciuridae > Marmota > Marmota monax. Next base: position 2,565,888 of record NW_026692254.1, read on the forward strand.
ATTACTTGGCAGGTTGCATTTTCACTGTGGTCCCTCCTCCTTCTTCTGGCTGTCTGCTTCAGCTGCCAAGAATAGAACAGCTTCTTTCCACCATATCCTTCTGCCATGAGGCTCTGCCTCACCTTTGGTCCAGAGCAATGAAATTGTCCTTCTATGGATGGAGACCTCTGAAACCATGTGCCTAAATAAAATTTTCCACCTCTAAGTTGTTCTTGTCAGGTATTTTGGTCAGTGATTTAAATCTGACCCATACACCATGTAACCACTTAGATAAGATTCAGAACATTTTTGCCATTTAAGACATCTCCCTCAAAATACAGGCTTTTCAATTTAAAGTCAGGCATATTGAGGTATCATATAGTAATAGTCATTGTTTTTAGTTTACAGTTCAATAAATTTTGGCAAATGCAGACAGGTATATATCTCACAACAATCAAGATATACAATGGTACTGTCACTCTCCAAAATTCCCATGTGCATTTTTGTTTCTTTGGGACCCCAGAATAAAACTGTCTTTATTCAGAGATGACATCATCATCTGTGTAGAAAAACTGAAAGAATTGCAAAAACACCTGGAACTAAAAAACAACTATAATATGTTTGTAGGATACAGAGCTAATATACAAATTTGAACACTTTCCTATATACCAGAGGTGAAGAAATAGAATTTTTGAAATTTATAAGCACAATATCATTTACATTAGGACCCCCCAAAATGAAGTACTTAGGTATAACTCTAACAAATTGTGCTTAAGAACTATATGAGGAAAACTATGAAACTATGATGAAAGAAATCAAAGAAGAATTAAAAAAATGGAGAGAAAATCCATGTTTGTAGATAGGAAGTCTCAATATTTTCAAAATTTCAGTTCTTCCAAATATGATGGTTATATTTAATGCAAACCCAATCAAAATCTCAAGAGTTATTTTGCAAATACCAACAAACTGATTCTAACATTTATCTGGAGAGGCAAAATATCCAGAGCATCCAATATGACATTGAAGAATTAGAGCAAAATTGGAGGACTGATACTACTAGTCCATGTGTACATCCTAGGAGATCCTTCCCTGTAACTAACCTCTGGCAATCACTAATCTGCTTTGTGTTCCTATAATTTATCTTTTCTAGAACATCATATAAATAGAATCACATAGTATGTGGTCTTTGGAGTTTGGTACTATGTAATACATCTAAGATTCATCTGTGTTACCCATTGGTTTTTAATTATAGCACAGACTGTTTATCTATTCACCAGTTAAAGGACATTTAAGCTGTTTCTAATTTTTGGCAATTGTGAATAAAGCCACAGTAAATGTTCACATACAGGGTTTTGTATGAGTCTAAGTTTTTATTTCTTTGGGGTAAAAACCTAGAAAGCAGAATTACTTGGTCTATGCTAAATGCATGTTTAACTATATATATTTTTTTTTTAAAAAAGCAAAACCATTCCCCCAAAATACACTGTTTTGCATTCTCACCAGCAGCGGGTAAGAGTTTTAGTTGTTCTTTATTTTTACCAGCACTTGGCATTACTAGTGTTTCTTAGCCATTTTACTATATGCATAGCACAGATTTTTGAAGCTAACAACATGTTCATACAGTTTATTGCTGTCTACAAAGACTTAAATTTGATCTTCAACATCCATTTATGAGAGCAACTTGGCTCTCTAATTGAGCAGTTGATATTAATGATTCTAACTGGAGTTACTTTCACTCGTTCAGTCCAACTTTGATTAGTGTTTTTATATCTCTAGCAGCATCTATGCCAATTTCCTTTGCACATTTATTAAAGGCAAAACTCCTCAACCTTAGTTGGTGCCACCCCACAGATTACACCTGAAGATTATAACCCTTCATTTCCTTTTGTAGTTTTAAAAACACTCAAGAACTTTCCTGGAATCGCTCTTATTTAAATGAGTTTTCTGTCCCTAAAAAAGGACAAATCCCTCCAGCTTCTACTTTTAAGAACGGATCTGTTGGGGTGAGAGGTGGGGAGGAATAGGGGAAGTACTGGGGAGTGATATTGACCAAATTATGTTGTTATATTGCATGTATGTACAAATAAGTAACAACAAACCCCATTGTTATGTAAAAGTATAATATTCTCAGGCTGAAAGAAGGGAGGGGGCAGAAATGCTTTACTGCAGCAAACAAATTGTCATACTCAGAGGCTTACTAGAGAATTCAGCCACTTTCCTTCTTTGCTCTCCATATGCACACAACTATGCATTGTAATTCTCTGATGATTTTTCTGTTTTGGGCAGAAGCACACATGGTCCGAACCTGGTCTTCTTGAATTCGTCACACAGATTCCTCCTGACCTATTGCTTCTCTCTGGATCTCATTGCTAATGCCTTATTCATTTGCATGTCTCTCCCATCTGCTGGTTCCAATAGAGTGTTATTAGCAATGAGACTGGAGACCTGTGCCACCTCCTATACAATATTTGTACCCTCCCTGGGCACTCCCCCACCAGCTATTGTCTTCTTTCTGCCTCATCAATAAACGAAGAAACATACTGGACAACTCAGCATTTAAAAAAAAACTTATTTATTTAAAATAGATAACACATGCACAAAGAACAAATTCAAAAGGTGCAAAAGGGCAGAGAGCTGAAAGTCTCTTTCCATTACCTTCCCCAGATCCCCAGCTCCTTTCCCTGGCCCTCCCAGGAAGAGATATTGATACACTTACAAACATAAAGTCAATATATTTTTATTCTTTGCACAAATGGTTACATGCAATTATGCCTTTTTGAAAAGTGCTTGTTTCATATAAAATATATATCATGTAAAGGATGCCATCTCCATAAGCCTGAATATACTACTAATATGCTTCAGAAGATTTAATTCATTCTTTTTGAGTATTACAATGTTCACTGTTGTGTGTACACTGTGATTTATTTTACCAAAACCTCTTTCAAAGTATCTAAAATAATCACTTAGTGACTTAAACAAGGTAGAAGTCTATTTCATGTGAAAGATGAGCAGAGTTAGGTGATACAGTGCTGGTATGGATAGCAACAGTCTCAGAAACTGAAGATTCTTCTAGCTCATTTTTCCTCTTTTTCTTTTCTTTTTTAGTTATCGATGGACCTTTATTTTATATATATTGCTAAGGATTGAATCCAGGGCCTCACACATGTTAGGCAAGCACTCTACCACTGAGCTCCATCCCAGTCCCCTTTCCTCTGTTTTGAGTATATTGATTTTTTCTTGTGTTTGGAGATAGCTGCTTAAGCTTCGGCTTTGATTCTGCATACCAGCCCCCCAAAATATCAACATATTTCCTCTCAAGAAAGATTCCTTGCAGGTTTCAATTATATCCTATTTTCCAAATCATACAACAGAGAATGAGAAATGTGGTCACAATATTAAAAATTTGAGATGGAAGAAGGGCGAGAATGGGCATTGAGGTAAAACGAGCAGTTTCTGCCCCAGAATTATTGCCAGTCTTTTGCTCTAACCTACAATGCTGAAGTAGGTTGTCTTTGAGAATGTTTCTATTCATACTCTGTGGGGAGGTCTGCAGAATTTCTGGGTCACAGGTATATGCATTTTAACTTTCATAGATATTACCAGTTGCTACCCTTTGACAAGGTACCAGTTCACATCCTAACCATTCTATAAAAGTGCATTTTCCCACATCCTTACTAGTCCTGAGTGCATTTGCACTTTTTGGTCTTTATCGATACGACAGTTGAAATCTGTCATTCCAAATTGTCTTGTTTGAACTTACAGGACTTTATCTTATTTTTGGTGAAGTCCAGTTTTTTTTTTCAAATGTCTAAAAAACCAATTGTATTTCCTTATCTCTGAAATTATTGTTCACTGGATTATTTTCTTATGACTCTGCAGAAATAGTTTATAAATTGGGGAAAATAGTATTTTCAGTAGTATGCATTATAATTTTTTTTCACAATTTTGGCTTTGTCTATTGTGATTTTATTTCCCTGCAGATTTCTTTTCTTGATTTTTGTTTTCAATCTGGGGTCTCACTGTGTTGCTCAGGTTGGTCCCAAACCTATAGGCTCAAGTGATCCTCCTGCCTCAATGTGTGAAGTCCTAGGACTATAGGTGCACACCACCATGCCCAGCAAGAATTCTGTGTTTTGGATTTTTTTTTAAGTTCCTTATTTCCCATCTCTCAAAGCTCACTGAATTGGTTGTTTTTTGGTGATGAGTCAAAAAAAAAAAAAAAAAAAAAAAACAAATCCCATATTTCAGCCACATTATCCAACTCTTCCTTTGGACCTGGGTGGGGCTGGGTCTGCAGCTGCATCAGGTATAAAAACCAGGGGGGCAGCAGTCACAAGTGCTGGTGGATTAGCCACAAAGGTCTTCACCTTCTCAGCAGGTGGGAAGATGGAATCAATTTCCAAAGACAAAGGATAGAGTACTGATAGTCAAATGGGTAACTGACTGGCAGACACACCCTAACAACATGGGTGGACACCCTTCAAGCAGTGAGAATACAGTGTGCTCTGTGACACCAAGCGCTCTGGCTACAGATGCTGCCATGTCAATCATACCAAATGATCAGCCCAAAGGAGAAGGAGAAAGGGAACATATCAGCATGTTTAGGAGTGTGGCTTTGCCAGCTTCTGCTTTGTCTCAAGAGCTTAATCAGCTGCATGTCACTCAGGATTTCAATGGTGAATTTTTTTTTTATGTAGTTGAATTTATCCCTCTTTAAAAATCACTTCTGGATTTCATGACATTTTTAGGAAGGTGCTTCCCATACCAAAACTATAAAATAAATTATCTCATGATTTTCTTTTTCATAGCAATAATAATTACAAGGAGCCAACAATTTGATTTATTTTAACATGACTTCTGGTTATCCTGGCCCCACATAATCATCCATCTTCCACCACTAAGTTAATATGTTGGCTGCATCTTAAAAAGTAGGCACAGGGGGAGAAAAGAGGCAGCAGTTCTTTTTCGTTTAAAATGAGCACCTCTTAATTTCACTTTCTATTTGATATATACTGACTAGCACTGATGTTATTCATTGCACTTTGGAGTTACTTATGGCAGTGTATCCAATTTGCCAGTGAGGAGAATTAAGCACTGAGAGATTCAAACATTGACTCATCTGATCAGAGCTTAGATACTGAATCATAAAATGCTCAACCACAGGGAGTTGTCAAGGATGGAATTCAGCCTTTGAGGGTTGCTATCAGCTGGTTGTACCCCCCCAAATTAATATGTTGATGTCCTAAACCCCACCCCCCAGTACTTCAGAATGCAACTATATTTAGAGATAGCATCTTTAAAGAGGTGATTAAATTTGAAGAAGACAGTAGGTCCTAATCCAGTGTGACTGGTGTCCTAAGAAGAAATTGGGACACTGACACATATGGAAAGAACATGTGGAGTCATGGAGGAGGCAGCCATCAGCAAGCCAAGCAGAGACCTTGGAGGATACCAATCCTGCTGACACCTTCAGTTCAGGCCAGAGCCTTCAGAACTATGAAACAATAAATTTCTATTATTTAAATTACTCAGTCTGTAGTGCTTTGTTTTGGCAGGTCTAGCAAACAAATACAGAGGCACATGCAACTGAATCAATTAGAAATCTTTGGTTGTAAGTCTTAATAATCTAGTCAAGTACACTGTTTTAGGTCACAGTCCCCGGACTCTGCTGCAAGGAGAGCTACATGCAATGGGTGTATTGAAAGAGCTCATGTGCAATGGGTATATTGAAAGAGCTCACAGAAGCAATATCTGTAGGGGAGAAAAGGAAACCATTCATGTTAATTTATGAATAATTGCAGTGGAAGGCTTGGTTGACCATAGAAGAATTCAGAGCTGGAATGACACTTCCAGGTTATTATAGGTTGAAGCAAAGAAGGCAGGTACCCTCTCGGTATTCTCAGAAAGAGGGTCTAACTTAAACAAGGAAGCTCTGTGTGACTGAGGGCAATTGCTGAGAGGGACTCAGCTGTGAGCCATCAGCAGCCAACTCCTCTAGCAGCAGGGTAATGAGTATGTCTGTCTTAGAGAGGAGATCTGAACACATCTACCTGAGAAGAAGGGAATCTATTGGAAGAATATGAGGGAAACTCACAGCATGGAGGAATATTCTGAAGGAGTAGGCCTCAGGAAGGACACGGCCTAGGACATGGGAAGTAAGAAGACAGGAAACAACAGGACAGTTTCTCTAGGCAGCAACCACTGAAATGAATCATCACCAACCACTGATACATCACTCCTATCAAGATTCAGATTCCCAGAGAGAGAGACCACTTGACCTGACTTCGGTTTCCTGCCTGCTCTTTGGATGGAGGTAGAACTAGCCCCATGATTGACAGTCCTGGAAGGTTATACAATGTGGGCAGAAGGGTGGCTCCTGAAGGGCCAGTTGATGCATCATTGCTAGAAAAAAGGAGATGGACAGCAGGCAGGCAAAACCAACACGTGTCCGTTGAGCCCTCTGAGTTGGAGTCTCAGATTGGGTATCCTTGGGTGAGTAGTCTGAACTCATAAAACTTTAGATACTTCATCTGTAGAGTAAGAATATTACCTACCTCCTAGAATTCATCAGGCTTAAATGCTGTATCTATATCTGTCTATATGTATGTATGTGTATATGTGAATACATATATATTATGTATTCACAAATTATGCACATATTCATGTATTTGCACACATATATGATGTACATGACATATATATACATATACATAAGCATATATAAAATGAGAGCTACCCCTTATTTGATTTGAATCTACAACTTAGACCCTCAGCAAATTATTTTGTATAATTTTATCTGTGTGCCTTTTGCTTCCCCACCTCTTCCTTGAGAGCACTTGAGCAACATTTTATTATTATTTTTTAATGTGCTAATATGCAAACTCTAGATCTGAAAAACCCTCTTAGAGATGTTCTTAATTTTTATAAAGAAAACAGTAGGGGTACAAAGATTCACAATTTTATATTCCTCATGTTAGATGAGGGAATGTATAAGATTTTGCATTTAGAAACTAAATAAATAAACAAACAAAAAACCAAGAATTAGTCATTAACGAAACAAGAAAACCAAATAAACGATGAGTTTTTCTGACACATCATCTCTCACAGGGTCTTTACAAGCAGAGCCTTCTCAGGATTTGTCGACATCAGCTTGTCCAAGTCAAGGGCAACATGAGAGCAGGATTGCCCAGGTGTCAGAACACTGAAGTTTCCCTGACAAAACTCCAGATGCTAATGAAAATCCAGAGTGGCACACGGTCCCCATTTCTTTCTTTGCTGGTCATAGAGAGAGACATTCATCATGAAACTGGGCAAAACTTGAATGGAGAAGGGGGAGGTAAAGAAAAGGGGTTGGGATTTTCTCTGATCCATCTATTTTTGAAAAGAGATCTAATTCCAGCAACCAAGTGTAAACTTCATTCCCCCACACAGCCACTAAGAGGGATGGCTTGTGCGGACGCTTCTCAGGTTGCAAATGTTTCCTCTCTGGGGTCGCAAAAATAGCTGATACATCCATTTCCCTGAAATAAATGCCATCATAGAGGTCTTCTTGTAGCTGTCAGAGGTTATGAGCAGCACTGATGGAGTGGGGTAATGACATTGCGAAGTGATTGAAAGGGTTTAGAATGTGATTTCCTATTTGGTTCAGACAAAATAAAACCATTATCTGTGCTTCATCTTTTTTAAAGAGATTGTTTCCCGAGCTCTTTCGTGCTTGAAGCCTGTTGCAGCTCCAAGGAACAATATTAGCCTGTCACAATTATAGATCAGTTCATCACCACAGTCAGCCTCCAATCTCCTTGAACTCTTTCCAGAGGAAATGACTTTTCTGGGTCTATCTTATTCCTGGTATGTCGCCTTTCAAAAAGATGCTGCTGCAGACATCTATTTAGCTGTGGAGACCTGCCTGCCATTATGGACCCAGGTAGACATTCATTTCCAGGTAGACACCTATGAGAAACCAACCCCCCTATTAGTCATGGTTAAGCAGAAATTAGAGACTTAGTCACATGGATATTGGGGCAAGTGATTGCTTAAATGGGTTATGGATATACTTAATGTTGAAGGAGTTAGAGTTCCCCAACACCTTCATATCTTTCACTAGGGCATGCTGGGCTCCATGGGATCAAGTGGCCAATCCTGCCTCTTCTCACACTTTTACCCCCTGGTAACCCAGGAAGCCAGGTGTTATATGTCTTGACCCCAGTCCACACTTTACTCAAACAGAGAAGTACCTCTCTCATTTTCAGGTGTCTGATTACTAGGTTCTGCACTTCAAGGGTTGTTTTTTTCCCATTCCAGGATTTTCTAAGCACAAGGCTTCATCCCAGCTTCCCACACCTGCACACAAGCAGTAGAAAATCCTATGGCCCTGTGCTTCTCCCAGAATCAATATTAATTCTCCTCCATAGGCGGGTGCAAATGTACAAAAACCATCAGCTTGTCCATTAGTGTGTGTGTTTTTTTTTTTATTGTGGCCAAATACAACATAAAATTTACCATTAATCTGTTTATTTATTATTGGTGTACTATAATTATACAAGGTGGTGGGATTCATCCATTTAACCATTTCAAATGTACAATTTAGTGGCATTTAAGTACATTCGAATTATTATACAACATCACCACTATCCACCTCAACAACTTTTGCTTCTTCCCGGGCTAAAATTCTATACTCACTGAACACTAAACACTCCTACCCATCCCCTTAGCAAGCACTATTCCATTTTCTGTCTCTATGAATTTAACTACTCTAATGAATCTCAAATAAGTGGAATCATGCAGTGCTTGTCTCTTTGCTTATTTCATTTACTCTAATACCTCCAAAGTTTATCTATGTTGCAACATGTGTGAGAAATTTATTACTTTCTAAGGTTGAATAATATTCCTTGTGAGTACATACCACATTCTCTTTATCCATTTATCCCATTATTCAGTTGGTGGGCATTTGGGTTGTTTCCACTTTTTGGCTCTTGTGAACACTGTTGCTGGGATCATGGGTGAACAAACATCTGTTCAAGTCCCTGCTTTCAGATCTAATTGTGTATATAACTAGATTTGGTATTGCTGCATCATATCATAATTCAACTTAATTTTTTGAGGAATCACCATACTGTTTTCCATAGTGGCTGCATCATTTCACATTCCTACTAGCAGTACACAGGATTCCAATTTCTCCACATCCTACTAAGATTGTTATTTTTTTTCTTTTTTAAAATATAATCACCCTAACAGATTCCACTGTTGTTTTTAAATGCATTGAATACTGTTCATTTACAAAGCTGCTATGAAGATGGGAAAGAGAAGGAGTATGCAAAGAAAACTAATGAGGAGAGGTCACTGAATACTGAATCAAGAAACTGAGGAGATAGCAACCACCATTACCATAATCTGCACCCCTTTTGATCTGATGGAATGGACACTCCAACATTCCTTATTTGTAGAATATGTCTTACATTTTCTCAAGTTGCAACAGGCTCAGGCTATTGTCATCCTCTTATTATATTAGCTTCCTAAAACTTATATTTATTAATAATAAGATCATTAAAACAGGCTTATGATCATCTGGAAAAAAATATTTGCAATACCTAAAAGTGACAAAGGATCGATGTGTAATCCCCCCGAAGTGCCTAAAAACAATAGGAAAACAATCAAGAAATCCAAGAGAAAAACAGGTGAAGAATATGCATATGCAGCTAACAGATGGGGAAAATTGAATTGTATAAAAAGAAAAACAAAAAAAAAAATTAAATGCACTAAAAGAAATCAGAACAGTAACAAAACAAGGAATCCCAATGTTCCCCTAAGAATAACAAAATTTTAAAAGGGTAATTTTTTTTTTTGAAAGTTAAGTTTGGGGAAGTTGGGGTGTTCCAAGAGCTTCGGTGCAGTGCTGTCATAAATGTAAACTCTTACCAGTTATTCTGTAGAGTAAACTGATGTTTCATCAATCTAAATGTATTTTAGTCAAAAGAAGCGAAAATTCTTGAATATCCCAGATAAATTCTTGGACAGATCTGCAAGAAAATGTGAATTATCTTCGCTACAACTTTGTGGTGCCAGAGTTTGGAGAGAAACACTTTAGTGTCCATCACAATAGGACAAGATACATGAAATTGGTGGATGTAGAATAACATATGATGAAACAGGAGCAATGGATTAAAGATGCCTTAAGCAGCCTGGAGATATGGTTAAACAAAATGTTAAGAGATATGGTTAAACAAAATGTTAAGAGATATGGTTAAACAAAATGTTAAGGAACAACAACAAAAACAACAACTAGGAAATATATATATATATATATATATATATATATATATATGATATATATGTGATATATATATCACATTTACTTTAATGACATTTGTATACATTAAAAGCTTACATAGATAAAAAATAGCACCAAGATTTTAGAGGAGATATCCATATTAGGGTTGTATATTCACACATTAGAATGGGTTCTTGGGAGTGGGAAATGAGAATGGTTATGAAAATGAGGAATAAAGAAGAAAGAAAATAAAATGAGAGGGGACTTACAGTAGACTGCTACTGACAGCATGTTGATGATAATGACAATAATAAACTAATAAATATGGTTAACTCATATTTACTTACCTGAGGGTCAATCAAAGAGTAAAAAAAGAAACAAACCCAAATGAAGAGCCAATGATCAACAGATGAGCTGCTCACTTCTCTTTCTTTCTTATATCATTATATCTTTATTTGTATCTATATTCTACAATCCAAAACATTTCAGCATAGATAGATAGCAAGCAGTTCTACTTAATAAAAATGAAAGTTTTCATTATATTTAATCATGAAAGAATGAATACTCTCCTCTAGGACAAGAGAAGTCTGTTCTCACCACTTTTATTTAAAGTGGATTTACATATTAAAGCCAGAGAAGTTAGGCAAGACAAAGAAATGCAAGGCAGTGTGATTAGAGTAAACTCTGTTTTCAGAAGACATGATCTTGTCTGTAGAAAATTCTAAGTAATCCACAAAAAATAATTAAAAACAATACATGAGTTGAGCAGAGTTGTAGGATATTAGATTAATAATCAAAGTCAATTTCATTTGTATGCACCAACAAAGAACAACCCGAAAAAGAAGTTATGAAAACAATTTCAGTTATAAAACCATTAGAAAGGGGCTGGGTATGTGGCTCAAGCGGTAGCGCGCTCGCCTGGCATGCGTGCGGCCCAGGTTCAATCCTCAGCACCACATACAAATAAAGATGTTGTGTCCGCCGAAAACTAAAAAATAAATATTAAAAAAAAATTCTCTCTCTGTCTCTCACTCTCTCTTTAAAAATAAATAAATAAATAAAAGCATCAGAAAGAATAAAATACTTGGGAATAAATGTAACAAAGTTCAAAACTTATGCTCTGAAAACTACGAAACATTTTTGAAAGAAATTAAAGAGGATCTAAATGAATGGACCTATATTCCATTTATAGAAAGAAAAGTAATAGATGAAAATATAAATGATATAATATAAAGATAATGTGGAAATACTCCCAAACTGTTCTACAGATTTAACATAGTCCTTATTAAAATCCCAGCTGGCTTTCTTGTAGAAATGGCCAACCTGAACCTAGAATTCATGGAAATTTGAAGGATTCAGAAAGCCACAACAATTTTAAAGAATAGAGGACTCACACTTGCCATTTTCAAAACTGTCTACAAAACTATAATAATTAAGTCAGTGTAATACTGTCATAAAGATAGATAAACGGAGCCATGGAATAGAATTGAAAATCTGCAAATAAACTCTTGTATTTATTTATTTTCAGCAATAATGACAAGACAATTAATGAGGGGAGAAAAAATCTTTTCAATGAATAGTGTTTGAAAAGTTGATTATGCAAATAAATGGAGCTGGACTCTTTCCTTAGACCTCATGCAAAATTAACTCCAAATGAATCATAGACCTGAACATTAAAGATAACAATTTTTAAATTCCTTGGAAAGAAATAATAGCAATTTTAGTGGTGTTAGGTTAGATGATACTTTTTTTTTAGATAAAATACCAAAACACTAGTGACAAAAGAAAAAGTAAATAAGTTGGACTTAATCAAAATTTAAGACTTCTGTGCTTTAAAATATGCCATTTAAAAAAAAATATGCCACTAGGAAAGTGAGATGACTACACATCATACCTGTTAGAATGAGAAATTAATTTCAAATATTTACAAATTATATGTCTGTAAAAAAAAACTCAGCCAATAAATTCAACAACAGAAAGTTGAATATCTTTATTAAGGAAATTGGGGCCCAATCCTACACGATGAAGATTAGGACCTACTTTTTCTTCTATTAGACACAGAGTCTCTGTTTAATTTCTAGGTCCTTGATCCATTTTGAGTTAAGTTTTGTGCATGGTGAGAGATAGGGTTTAATTTCATTTTGTTGCATATGGATTTCCAGTTTTCCCAGCACCATTTGTTGAAGAGGCTATCTTTTCTCCAGTGCATGTTTTTGGCACCTTTGTCTAATATAATTGTAGTTTTGTGGGTTAGTCTCTGTATCCTCTATTCTGTACCATTGGTCTACCAGTCTGTTTTGGTGCCAATACCATGCTGTTTTTGTTACTATTGCTCTGTAGTATAGTTTAAGTTCTGGTATAGCAATGCCACCTGCTTCACTCTTTCTGCTAAGGATTGATTTAGCTCTTCTGGGTCTCTTATTTTTCCAGATGAATTTCATGTTTGCTTTTTCTATTTTTATGAGGAATGCTATTGGGATTTTGATCAGAATTGCATTAAATCTGTATAGTGCTTTTGGTAGTATGGTCATTTTGATAATATTAATTTTGCCTATCCAAGAGCAAGTTAGATCTTTCCATCTTCTAAGGTCTTCTTTGATTTCTCTCTTTAGGGTTCTATAGTTTTTATTGTATAAATCTTTCATCTCTTTCGTTAAGTTGATTCCCAAGTATCTTTTTTTTTTTTTTGAGGTTATTGTGAATGGGGTAGTTTTCCCCATTTCCTTCTCAGAGGATTTGTCACTGATAAACCAAGAATCAATAAATGGGATGGAATCAAACTAAAAAGCTTCTTCTCAGTAAAAGAAACAATCTGTGAGCCTACATCCTGGGAGAAAAATTTTACCCCTCGCACATCAGATAGAGCACTAATCTCTAGAGTATTCAAAGAATTCAAAAAGCTAAGCACTGAAAAAACAAATAATGCAATCAGTAAATGAGCCAAGGACCTGAACAGACACTTCTCAGAAGAGGATATACAATCAATCAATAAATATATGAAAAAATGCTCATCATCTGTAGCAATCAGAGAAATGTAGATCAAAACTACTCTAAGATATCATCTCACTCCAGTCATAATGGCAGCTATTATGAAGACAAACAACAGTAAGTATTGGCGAGGATATGGGGGAAAAGGTGCACTCATACATTGCTGGTGGGACTGCAAATTGGTGCAGCCAATATGGAAAACAGTATGGAGATTCCTTGGAAATCTGGGAATGGAACCACCATTTGATCCAGCTATCCCTCTCCTTGGACTATACCCAGAGGATTTAAAAACTGCATACTACAGGGACATAGCCACATCAATGTTTATAGCAGCACAATTTACAATAGCTAAACTGTGGAGCCAACCTAGATGCCCTTCAGTTATTGTGTTATATGCCACATAAAAATATGTGGCATATAACACAATGGAATTTTACTCAGCAATAAAAGAGAATAAAATCATGGCATTTGCAGGTAAATGGATGGTGTTCGAGAAGATAATGCTAAGTGAAGTTGGGCAATCCCCCCAAAAAACAATTGCCGAATGTTTTCTCTGATATAAGGAGGCTGACTCATAGTGGGGTAGAGAGGGGGAGCACGGGAGGAATATATGAATTCTAGATAGGGCAGAGGGGTGGGATAGAAAGGGAGGGGGCAGGGGATTAGCAAGGATGGTGGAATGTGATGGACATTATTATCCAAAATACACATATGAAGACACGAATTGGGTGTCAACATACTTTATATACAAACAGAGATATGAAAATTTGTGGTATATATGTGTAATAAGAAAAGAATGGGAAGTTATACTCCATGTATGTATAATATGTCAAAATACATTTTATTGTCATGTATAACTATAAAGAACAAATAAAAACATTTTAAAAAGTTAAATACCCCATTTTAAAAACAATTGTGTCTTTTAAGAAGATACACAAACGTCCCATAAGTACATGAAAAGGTATTCAACATCACTGTCTCAGGGAAATGCAAATCAAAACCACAATGAGATACCACCCACAAAGATGGCTATAATAAAAATCATTCACAATAATAAGTGTTGACAAGGACATAGGAAACTTGAAAACTTTTATTCATTGAAAATTTTGGAAACTAGTTTGGCAGTTCCCCAAAATGTTAAACACAGACTTATCATATGATCCAGGAATTCTACTTCTATTTTTGAATTCACGAGATATGAATATATATATCCAACCAAACACACACAAATATCTAGAGCAGCATTATTTGATAATAGTCTCCAAAGTGGAAATAACCCAAATGTCTATAATTGATGAAAGGATAAAATGTCATATATCCAGACAATGAAACAGTACTCAGTAATAAAAAGAAAAGATATACTAGCTCATAGTACAATCAGAATAAACCTTGAAAAGAATATGCTGAGGGAAAGAGGCCAGTGACAGAAGGTCATCTGTGATTCTATTCATGTGAAATGTACATAGTCAAATCAATGGAGACTGTAAGCAGATTCATGATTTTTGTGGGGGTTAGCGGAAGAAAAAAGGGAGTGACCAGCAATAGGTGCAAAGTTTCTTTCTGGTGTGGTGAAAATGTCCTAAAATATGTAGTAATGAAGAATGCAGAGTTCTATTAATATACTGAAGTTCATTTAATTGTGCATGTTGAATTACTAAATTGTATGGTATCTGAATTATATCTCAATATGGCTGCTAAAAAAAAAAACCCATAAAACACTTTTTTTTTCTTTTTAACATGTCCCCGTTTGTCTTCTTATTCTAAGAGTTATAATTGGATAGGAAGAGAAGGGTAATTCAGTGCTTTTTAAGATAAATTCCAAATTCATTGCTTCAAATGATCAGTCCCTTAATGGTGAAGTGACACTCCCAATAAATATGGAAATAAACATTTTTCTCCTTCTGCTGCACAGCATGAACACACTGACTGCTATGTAAAAGAGAAAGAAAATTCCAATGATGTTTGGCTAAAATAGACAGTAATATTAAACAGCATGAGAAAAAGATTCAGAGCATTGGGTCTGAACACATACTGAAAGGCCCTTCAAATTAGTCATCAGACTTGGTGCTAACACTAGTCACTTCAATGAAAGTAAAGAGAGAATACAGTGGAGGCGGAGGAGGAAGCTCTTTTACATGCAACTTTGGGAGGGAATTATCCCCTGACTGAGAACATAGAGCAGCAGGAACCCATCATCAGACCGTGCTGCCTATCAACTTAACTGCAGTACACCCACAAAGACTGGATCCATTATCCACAGCAGACTTTAGTTATCTCCACCAAGATAACAAAAGAATCCTTTGTTCTATTTCTTGGATCAAAGAAAGCAATCTGTTATGCCTTATGTTGCATATGAAATTGCTCAAGTCCAAATCATTAGCCGTGTCATTCATTTACAGGAGCCATTTTCACCAGTTAATGTCCAATGAATATCTACATGGAGTGTCCTTTTATCAGGCTGGTGTTGAGCGTAATTATCCAACACATTTCATAATTGACATACTGGCCTTTGTAGAAGAATTCCCTTTACAGTGGTGATACGTTTGCCCAATTTGGTCTACAGTAAATAAGTAAGCATGTGGGGACACAGATCTGTGTATTTTACTAATGAGAGATCAAACAACATGTACTTAATAAGTTGGAAAGAAAAAGTACAGATTGGACTGGAATAATAGACTTCCAAAAATAGAAATGAAATGATGCAAGACATAACAACCATACTGTTGAGGTACTATGTTCCCTTATATCCCAGGGCCCTTTGCTAAGAAGACAAGAATTTGTTTACAGAAGTTCAACATGGTAGGTGTACAACATTATTTGTAGGATTAAAAAAAGCTTCAAATAATATAATTTAATATGGTTTCATATAATAAATTGACAAGTTTATTTTTCTTAGCCTGAAGAATTTCTAATTTTCATCTTTGGCATCATGTTATCTGGCTGAGAAGTCTCTGGGATAATCACAAATACAAACAACGCTGAAATTATTCAGCCTATCTGCTTTTGTGGTTTTATGACAAAAGCCTAGGGTGAAGATTGAGGAGTATCCTGTAATATCCCAATAGACACAAATAAAATAAACTGCATGGAAAAATGCCTGCATTTTTTTAATGATTTAAACACTGTCAAATAATCTAAAAAAAAATAAGTTCTCATTTATTTTTAAAATCTGAAGTCGGTCCACTCTGTGTGTATAACCAGTATCAAAATACGGGTAACTTATTCATGTGACCATCACGTAGACCAGATAATGTAAGACAAAGCACAAGAGAAAAAAAAAAAAGTAAGTCCTTTCTAGAAAGCAACCAAGCTAGAATAGACCCTGGATACGCAGCACAGTCAATTCTCTATATGTATGATTTCCTACAGATCTCAGCTACCCAGAAAGGCCACTGTGCTTCAGTACTGCAATGGCACGAAGTTCTCTTGCTGGACCTCTTCAGTCTGTTCCTCTCCTTGCACAATGAGTCACAAGAAGTTGTGGGGGAGGTGGAAGAGGAGAAAACATTCAGAAAGCAAATCATGGCTTTCTGCTTCCTAGACAATGCCAAGATGACACTAAGACAGAAATGAGTCATGAGGGAAGGTTGGACCTAAAGTTTAATATGACCAAATTAATATGGCTGATGAAGATGGGCACTTCATCACTTCAAATTGTATTCAAAACAAATAAAAATATTATTCTATATATGTGCCAGTTAGCTTTGCATGGTTGTGGCCAAAATATCTGACAGGAACAACTTAGAAGAGGAAAAGGTTCATTTGGGCTCACAGTTTCAGAGTTTTAGTCCACAGTCCCGTGACTCCCTGTAGGCTTAAAGCTAAAGTGAAGCATAATGATCAAAGGAAATGAAGTGGTAGGAGAGAGCTGCTCAGCTCATCGCAGGCAGCCCTGAAGCAGAGAGAGGGTAAGGGGCCACAGGGAAGTGGCCCCTTCCAGGATATGCTCCCAGTGACCCACCTCCTCCAATCATGCCCCACCTGCCTACAGTTACTACCCATTCAATCCATCTAAACTAGGATGGATTGATTAGCTTACAGCTCTCATAATCTAATCATTCCACTTCTGAATATTCCTGCATTAACACAGGAGTTTGGGGGGTTATTTCATAGCCAAACTGTAACAATAGATTTAAGTAATTCTTCCCTGAATACACATACACTAAGAGAACTTTCTGAGGCAATGATCACTGCTTTCATCTTCCACGTTGCTTGGGGAGTGGTATGGGTGACAGCTGAACAATTTCAACACGTTGGGATGGGTGCTAAGGTAACTGGATAATTATATTGGGATTCAAAGAAATCAAATTCTTCCAATTCATCTTTGAGATTCATGCCTGTCTAGTGAAGGAGTACCTGATTTGGCTGGAGGAAACAGTGTTTAATTCCCACATGTTAAGAAGTGGCAAATGGAACAGTCGGCCAACCTTGCTTAAAGCATCTTGTGTGCATTGCAAAAGAAAAACATATTGGGATTCTGATTTTTCCAATATTTTCCAGGATTCGTTTGTTGGCAAGAATTCACATTATCAGGGGAAGAGAATTCAATGCACCATAAATTAGCCTACAGAGGTTCAATTTTCCATTTCAGTAAATACTAATCACAAAGGTGAAGGCAGTTCAGGTTTATCCCTGAACTCATTGCTAATGAGCACTGAGAATGAATGTCTCAGACTCCATAATTGCAGGAAAGTACTAACACCAAACCTGAAACATGGCTGAAGTCTGGAGTAGGGATATCCTGAGAGGCTCCAAGATACACAGAGATGAGGAAAAGGGATGTATCCTTCTGAGGTCCAGGTCTACGTGCACATATGGAAGCCTAGGGGCCTCCCATCAATTGCTCTACCTAGTTACTTGAGTTAAGTGGAGAAGGGAGCTTCCAAAATCATGACAGAGGCTTTTTCAGGATAAGCCCTTCAATCTCATGGTCAAAAGAGATGGTCTACTTTATTGGATATGGTTCATTGTGATGTCTTCAAGTTCTATTTAAAAAAAAGTTTTTACAATCTGTCATAAAAAAAATCTGTCATTATGCAAAATTTCAACATTTGGGGATATTATAATTTAAATATGAGGTGTTCCCCAAAAGTTTATGTGTATGACAATACAGTAATGATCAGAGGTAAAATGATTAGATTATGAGAACTGTAACCTAAATGGTGGATTAATCCACTTGAACGAATAAACTGGGTGGTAATTGTAGGCAGGTACAGTGTGACTCGAGGAAAAAAGTCACTGGAGGGTATGCCTTGGGGTTTATATTCTGTCCCTGTTACCTTATGTGCTCTTCTCTCTCTCTCTCTCTCTCTCTCTCTCTCTCTCTCTGTGTGTGTGTGTGCGCGCGTGCGATTCCTGGCTGCCACTTTCTAAGCTACTTTCCTCTCCCATGCCCTTCTGCCATGATGATCTGCCTAATCTTGGAGCCTGAGGTATGGACGTGGCCAACCATGAATTGAACCTCTGAAACCCGGAGCCAAAATAAACTTTCTTTCTCTAAGTTCTTGCCAGGTGTTTTGGTCACAGTGACGAAAAGCTAACTAACACAAGGGAGGAGAGGCAAATGGAGACATGGACTTTGCTGCAATATTTATTTGCAACTTCCTCTGAATATTCAATTATTTCAAAGTAAATATTGCAAAAAATTGTTGGTGAATTTGGCATAAAGCAAAACTAATATAATAATTATAAGAAATGAATCTTCCTTCATTTAAAAGTGTACATTCTGGACAGTATTTGTCTTGGGTGTGTTTTACCTTAGATAATGCTTTAATGCAACCATCCTCATAACATTGCCTTCTCATTTATATAGTAATTCATTTACTTTCTGAATTCCTTCCTTCACTGAAGATTGATCAAGTACCTAGCATAAGCCAGGGTATTGCTGTAGGTGCTGGGTATAGAATGTTTAGTGAACACACCTAAGATTTTTTTTCCTCGTAGTTCTTATAGTTTAATAGGAAAGACAGCCATTCTAACAAATCTAAAAAAAAAAAAAAATTCACAATTGTCATTGTGATGAATACTCTGAAAGGGAGGCACACGGTGAGATAATAACAGCTTTCTCTGGACTTCTTACATGGACTAAATGAGATTCCATATGTGAAATGCTTTTAAACCCATTAAGTTTTTGGCAAATGCTGGTAGTCATTAATATTTGATGCAAACATGGAAATTAGTTTTCTTTTCAATTTAGTCATTCAAAAGGTGCCCCAATTATAGAATTTTTTAAGGAATCTCATCCCTCTATTTGGCTGGATGTACTTTTTCCCTACCCTATGCCCCGGGAAATTTAGATACCACCTGCCCACCCTCATAGGCACATATGTGCAGCCTTCTCCAACCCCAATCCACACAGCCTGAAACATGCACAACATAGAAGTGAAAAACTGGCTTTGGATTCTCTGAGCAGCTGGCTTCCTTTAGAGATTATTTCAGGACAGTTGGGAAGGCTGCTTTTCTGGATGGCCTACTAGCATGGCATTGGGGAGAATCCAAGTGCTTTTAAGGAATTGCCAGATTTAATTTTCAAAAAGTAGTGCATCTTCTAATGCCAGTGTCTAGCCTCAAAACTGACCCACGTCCCTGTCCCCAAAATCCCTTGGGATTCTCAGTGTGGCCAGAGGCATTCACATGTCAATCATAGACACAATTTTCAGCAAAACTTAAGCTGAGAGACATGGGACAAATATGTGGGCTGTCACACAGAGACTCAGAATTTGAAGAATGCCAGCAGAAAAAGACACACATCTTTCAGGGGACTTGGAGCTACCTGGTCATCAGATAAGAACCACAGGGTTAAATAATCTTGGATATGAGCAACTTCCTATTGGGGGAGGGTAGTTGAAAATGGATGTGAAATTCATGCCATAAATGGAGATGAGAGAACAGGAAGAAAAAAAAAAAGATGGAGTGGTAGTGGGATCATGAGTTTCATTCCAATAAGCTTGAAATGCTGGACCCTTTCTGGTAAAAATGTCTAGAAGATAGGCTGGCAATTTGAGAAGGGAAAGAGATAAGGGACCATCAGAACAGAAAAGGCTGTCAAAGTAATTATAGTAGTCAAACCAGTTGGTGTCAATAAGATTCCAACTTTGCTGCTCCTCCCAGTTCACTTCTTGTGTGGCAGATTGAACTGTCACCACATCCTTTCTCCCTGCCTCTCCATACAGATCATGCACATTTCTGACCTCCACAGGATCCATTTGCCTATTGTGTCTGATACAGAAATAGATATGCAACCTGTTACAGTGATCATAGACATGGTATTGAATCCACCTGGCCCATTTCCCCATCTGGAAAAGGCAATAATAGTAACTCCTGACTCATAGTGTCATTGGGAGTATTCAAGTCTTTAACACATGTCAGCTAGTGCTCAACAAATGTGTATTGTTAGCACCTGGGAAGCAGCAAGAGATGAGATATGGACAAAGGAAAGGTGATTGACTACTTTCATAGGAATGTTACATAAAAGTAGGAGATTGGAAAACACCCACACCAGCCCTGGGGGGCGGGGGGACCTACATTCTCAGTAGGCCTGATTCACCCCTCCCCCACAGGGCAGACACACACCAGAGCCTAGCCTCTGGCTCAGGACTGCCCCTTCTTAACAGCAGACCACTGAGGGAAGTCAAGTTCAGTGGGAGGTCAAGCCCTGAGGTCCAGATCCACCCACACCGGCCTGTGTGGGTCCCAGGCTCTCAGTAGGCTGGGTCCACCCCTCCCCCCATGGGGCAGACATCCACCAGAAACTAGCTTCTGGTAAAGGACTAACCCTTCCGACCAGCAGACCACTGAGAGGGGTCAAGCCCAGCAGCCCAGATCCACCAACACCAACTTGCACAGGACCCAGATACAGGATGCAGTAGCATTCATTGAGGGACACTAGCAGGGTCTGGAAGCCCAACATCAAGGTGAGGTACAGACAACATGCATGGGTACTATAAAAATATAGGGAAGAAACTGTAATATCTCAGATCCACACAACAAGAAAGAAAGACACATAGACAACATGGAAAAACAAGGGTGGAAAGTACCCCAAACAAACCAGGACACTATAATAACAGAACCCACGGACAGTGAAGCTGATGAAATGTCAGAGAAGGACTTCAGAAGGTTCATAATTAAAATGATCTGTGAATTAAAGAATGGCCTAGATGAACAAATACAGGCAAAAATTGATCACTCCAACAAAGAGATAAGACAGCAAATAAAGGTAGCAAACGATTACTGCAAGAGAGAGATAGAGACTCAGAAAAAAAAAACAGGCAGAAATCCTTGAAATGAAGGATACAATAAATCAAATAAAAAATAGAAAGCATAACCAACAGACTAGATCACTTGGAAGAAAGAACGTCAAATAATGAAGACAAAGTATACAACCTGGAAAATAAAGTTGATCACACAGTGAAGATAGTTAGAAAACATGAACAGAACATCCTAGAATTATGAGACAGCATCAAAAGACCAAATCTAAGAGTTATTGGGATAGAGAAAGGCACAGAGTTTCAAACCAAAGGAATGCACAATCTCTTAAAGAGATAATATAAAAAAATTTCCCAAGCATGAAGAACGAATTGGAAAATCAAATACAAGAGGCTTATAGGACACCAAATGTACAAAATCACTACAGATCTACACCAAGGCACATTATAATTAAAATGCCTAGTACACCGAAGAAGGAGAGAATCTTAAAAGCTGCAAGAGAGAGAAATCAGATCACATATCAGGGGAGACCAATTCGTATCTCAGCAGATATTTCAACCCAGGCCCTTAAAGCCAGGAGATCATGGAACAACATATACCAAGCTCTGAAAAAAACAATGGATGACAACCAAGAATCTTATATCCAGAAAAACTAAGCTTTAGATTTGATGATGAAATAAAAACCTTCCATGATAAACAAAAGTTAAATAAATTTATAACTAGAAAGCCTACACTACAGAACATCCTCAGCAAAATATTCCAAGAAGAGGAAATGAAAAACAATGATGAAATTCAGCACAGGGAAGGATTATACTAAAGAAAAATCTAATCAGAGGAGAAATCAAGTCACGTTAAATACCAAAAATAAACAAAAATGGCTGGGAATACAAATCATGTCACAATGATAACCCTTAATGTTAATGGCCTAAATTTACCAATCAAAAGACGTACACTAGCAGAGTGGATTAAAAAAAAACCCAAAAACAAAAAAACGGACCCCAAAATATGCGCTTCCAAGAGAGTCATCTCATAGAAAAAGACATCCACAGACTGAAGGTGAAGGGTTGGGAAAAATCATACCACTCACATGGACAGCAGAAACAAGCAGTGGTTTCCAGCCTCATATCAAATAAAGCAGACTTCAAACTAAAGTCAATCAAAAAGGATAAAGAAGAACACTACATACTGCTCAAGGGAACCATACACCAAAAAGACTTAACAATTATAAATGCCCCAAACAACAGAGCAGCTATGTTCATCAAACAAACTCTTCAGACACTACAGAAATACAGAAGACGACAGCACAATAATTTCAGGTGACTTTAACACATCTCTTTCATCACTAGATAGATCTTCCAAACAAAAGCTAAACAAAGAAACTACAGAACTCAATAATACAATCAATAACTTAGACTTAACTGACAGATATAGAATATGTCATCCTTCAATGAGAGAATACACTTTCTTCTCAGCAGCACATGGATCCTTCTCAAAAAATAGACCATATATTATGCCACAAAGCAACTCTTAGCAAATATAAAAAATACAGATACTACCCTGCATTCTATCAGATCATAATGGAATGAAATTAGAAATCAATGATAAAATAATAAAGTCCACTCTGACACCTGGAGACTAAATAAAATGCTACTGAATGAACAATGGGTTACAGAAGACACCAAGGAGGAGATTAAAAAAAATTTAGAGGTGAATGAGAACACAGATACAACATATTGAAATCTCTGGGACACTATGAAAGCAGTTCTAAGAGGAAAGTTAATTGCATGGAGTTTATTCCTTAAAAGAAGTAAAAGTCAACAAATAAATGAGTTAACATTACATCTCAAAGCCCTAGAAAAAGAAAAACAAATCAACACCAAAAGCAGCAGAAGACAGGAAATAATTAAAATCAGAGCTGAAATGAATGAAATTGAAACAAAAGAAACAATTGAAAAAAATTGATAGAACAAAAAGTTTATTCTTTGAAAGAATAAATAAAATTGACAGATCCTTTGCCATGCTAACGAAGAGAAGGAGAGAGAAAACTAAAATCACTAACATACGTGATGAAAAAGGAAATATCACAACAGACACTACAGAAATACAGAAGATAGTTAGAAATTATTTTGAAAACCTGTACTCCAACAAAATAGAAAATATCAAAGGCATCAACAAATTTCTAGAGTCATATAATTTTCCCAAATTGAATCAGAATGATATACACTATTTAAACAGATTCAATTTCAAGTGACCAAATAGCAGACGCCATCAAAAGTCTATGAACTAAGAAAAGCCCAGGACCAGACGGAGACACAGCTGAGTTCTACAAGACCTTTAAAGAGGAACTATACTACCAATACTCTTCAATTTATTTCAGAAAATAGAAAAAGAGGCAGCACTTCCAAACTTATTCTAGGAGGCCAATAACACTCTGATTCCAAAACCAGGAAAAGACACATCAAAAAAATAAAACTTCAGACCAATATCTCTAATGATCATAGTTGCAAAAATTCTCAATAAAATTGTGGCAAATAGAATACAAAAACATATCAAAAAGATCATGCACCTCGACCAAGTGGGATTCATCCCAGGGATGCAAGGTTGGTTCAACATACAGAAGTCAATAAATGTAATTCATCACATCAATAGAATTAAAGATAAGAATTATATGATCATCTCAATAGATGCAGAAAAAGCATTTGACAAAATACAGCACCCCTCTATGTTCAAAACACTAGAAAAATTAGTGATAACAGGAACATATCTCAACATCATAAAGGCTATCTATGCTAAGCCCCAGGCCAACATCATTATAAATGGAGAAAAATTGAAGGCATTCTCTCTAAAAACTGGAGCAAGACAGGGATGCCCTCTTTCACCACTTTTATTTAACATAGTTCTTGAAACACTGGCCAGAGCAATTTGACAGATGAAAGAAATTAAAAAGATACACATAGGAAAAGAAGAACTCAAATTGGCACTATTTGCTGATGATATGATTCTATACCTAGAAGACCCTAAAAGTTCCACCAGAAAACTTCTAGAACTAGTAAATGAATTCAGCAAAGTATCAGGATATAAAATCATCACCCATACATCAAAGGCATTTCTGTATATCAGTGACAAATCCTCAGAAAGGAAAACAAAAAAAAACTACCCCATTTTCAATAGCCTCAAAAAAAAAAAAATAAAACAGTTGGGAATCAATTTAATGAGGTGAAAGATCTATATAATGAAAATTACTGAACCCTAAAGAAAGAAATCAAAGAAGACCTTAGAAGATGGAAAGATCTAATTTGCTCTTGGATAGGCAGAATTAATATTGTCAAAATGACCATACTTCCAAAGGCACTATACAGATTTAATGCAATCCCGATAAAAATTCTAATGACATTCCTCATAGAAATAGAAAAGGAAATCATGAAATTCATCTGGAAAAATAAGAGACCCCTAGAAGAGCTAAAGCAATCCTTAGCAGGAAGAGTGAAGTAGGTGGCATCACTATACCAGAGGTTAAACTATACTACAGAGTAATAGTAACAAAAACAGCATGGTATTGACATCAAAACAGACTGGTAGACCAATGGTACAGAATAGAGGACACAGAGACTAACTCACAAAACTACAATTATCTTATATTAGACAAAGGTCCCAAGAACATGCATTGGAGAAAAGATAGCCTCTTCAGCAAATGGTGCTGGGAAAACTGGAAATCCATATACAACAAAATGAAATTAAACCCCTATCTCTCACCATGCACAAAACTCAACTCAAAATGGATCAAGGACTTAGGAATAAAACCAGAGACCCTACGTCTAATAGAAGAAAAAGTAGGTCCTAATATCCATCTTGTGGGATTAGGCCCCAACTTCCTTAATAAGACTCCTGTGGCACAAGAATTAAAATCAAGAATCAATAAATGGATGGACTCAAACTAAAAATCTTTTTCTCAGCAAAAGAAACAATCTGTGAGGTGAATAGAGAGCCTACGTCTTGGGAGCAAATCTTTACCCCTCACACATCAGATAGAGCACTAATCTCTAGGGTATATAAAGAACTAAAAAAGCTAAGCACCAAAAAAAAAAATAAATAAATAACCCAATCAATAAATGGGTCAAGAGCCTGAACAGACACTTCTCAGATGATATTATACAATCAATCAAAAAATATATGAAACAAGGCTCATCATCATTAGCAATTAGAGAAGTGCAAATCAAAACCACTCTAAGATTTCATCTCATTCCAGTCAGAATGGCAGCTATTATGAAGACAAACAACAATAAGTGTTGGTGAGGATGTGGGGGAAAAGGTACACTTATACATTGCTGGTGGGACTGCAAATTAGTGTAGCCAATATGGAAAGCAGTATGGAGATTTCTTGGAAAATTGGGAATGGAACCACCATTTGACCCAGCTATCCCTCTCCTCAGTCTATACCCAAAGGACTTAAAAACAGCATATTATAGGGACACAGCCACATCAATGTTTATAGCAGCACAATTTACAATAGCTAAACTGTGGAACCAACCTAGATGCCCTTCAATAGATGAATGGATAAAAAAAAATGTGGCATATATACACAATGGAATATTATTCAGCAATAAAAGAGAATAAAATCATGGCATTTGCAGGTAAATTGATGGTATTTGAAAAGATAATGCTAAGTGGAGTTAGCCAATCCCCAAAAACCAAGTGCTGAATGTTTTCTTTATTATAAGGAGGCTGATTCATAGTGGGTTAGGGAGAGGGAGCATGGGAGGAATAGATGAACTCTAGATAGGGCAGAGGGTTTGGAGGAGAAGGGAGAGGTCATGGGTTTAGAAATGATGGTGGAATGTGATGATCATTATTATCCAAAGTACATGTATGAAGACACGAATTGGTGTGAATATACTTTGTATACAACCAGAGATAGGAAAAATTGTGCTCTATATGTGTAATAAGAATTGTAATGCATTCTGCTGTCATATATAAAAAATAGTAGAAGATTGTTTAGATTGTAACTGTTGACTAATAAAATTCATGATACCTCAAATTCAAAATCAAAAGTAGGACTCTTGTATATACCTATATATTTATGTAAGCATGCAAGTATGTGAACATACACACATATGTACACCTATACATATGCCTGAATTCTTTAGGAAGACATCAATTTAGCTGTTTTTCTTTAGAGCACATCCTGTAATTACAATTTTCTGCTTTTTTGTGGGATTATTTAAGTTGATCCTTCCACTGGATTATAACCTCCATGAGGGTATAGGACATGTGAGTGCTCACACCTCATCATGAACCTATTGCCTAGCACATAGTGGGAGTTCAATGATGGTTTGGTGACTGGATTCATGGTGAATGGATGGAGAGGATGGTCATGAGGAGAGAGCAGCTTTAGAATTTTGGCTACAAAGAAAGTCTTCTCTAGATAAATATTATTCCATCATTAAATTAAAAAAGTGGATTTGCTTACTTAACTAATTCCCTAATTGACTTCTAATATTCCTAAAATTTGAAGAATAAAACGTGTCATGAATAAATCAGAATAGATTTCTAGAACATAAATTTTTTTAAAGAATGAAACTAACAGTAATTTCTCCATAACTGTGCTCCTTTCCAATTTTATGCTTGAACCAATTTCTTATGTGTCAGTCTGTTTTCTATTATTATTACGAAATACCCGAGGCTTGGTAACTTTATAAGAAATAAAGGTTATTTAGCTTACAGTTATGGAGATTCAAGGCATGGCTTTGGCATCAATTCAGTCCTTAGTGAGGTTGTCAAGGCAGATGACATCTCAATGGCAAGTACATTTGAAAAGGAGAGATCACATTGCTAGAAAGGAAGTCAAAGAGGCTGGGGAATAGTGAAATTTATTCTTTTTTTTAACAACCTTCTC
Organism: Marmota monax; assembly: GCF_021218885.2. Taxonomy (NCBI): domain Eukaryota; kingdom Metazoa; phylum Chordata; class Mammalia; order Rodentia; family Sciuridae; genus Marmota; species Marmota monax. The sequence continues at coordinate 2,593,220 of NW_026692254.1, forward strand.
ACAAGAACTAACTTAGTCCCATAAGAACTACCTTATTCTCTTCTGAGGTCAAGTCCTCAATGACCTAAAGACTTTTCACTAGGCCACACCTCTTAAAAGGTTCCACACCACACAAATCATCAAACTGGGGACCAACTTTCCAATACACAATCCTTTGGGGGACAACCCACCTTCCAAATATAGTACCTTTAAAGGGGGTATTAAAGTTGACCACTTTACCAGCAAGTACAATTAATGACAATTGTGTACTTGTCATTGGACTAGCATTGCACAAAGAAGGCAAGATGTGTGTCCCCAAAGGAGCTACAATAGTCTAAGAGGTACAGATATGTTTTGAAAGTTAGTAAAAACTGACATTTATTGAATTCTGTTTCAAACAGTGTTCCAAGCAGTTTTCAAGGCTGATCTCTTTTGAATCTCACAACATTCATACCACTCTGAAATAGAAACAAATTGTCACCATTTTATGTGAGACAAGTTGAGGCACAGAGAGGCTGTTTCTAGCCCAGCATCACATGGCAGTCAGGGAGCCAAACCTCAAGAGCCTCTGCTGTTTATCACCACTCTCTGTTCCCTTTAAGTGCAGTAGCTGAAGATGAGAGCTAGAAGCATGTTTAGAAATTAAGTGTACAGAGTTTGGCTCATTTTTTTTTCTAGAAATTGAAATAATTTTATATTTGCCCTTAGACATCACACAGTCACCTTAGAAGTTCTGAAAGCAAGTAATTTTGGAGAAATTTTGAGAACAGAATGGAATATTGGCCTAAGAATTTTATGTTTTCATTTTTTTTTTCTGATTTGATCAATAGTCAGATGCACCTCTGTAAATCTCAAAGTCCAAAGACTGAAGAAACTGGTGTTCTGACGCCCATGGTCAGAAGCAAAAGGGCATCTCACTCACTCCAGAGGAGGGGAAAGGACCATTCTTACTTTTGCCTTCTTTGCTTTCTCATTTTCTATTTGTGTCTCCAGCTGATTGGATGGTACCCACCCATAGTAAGTGGATCTTCTCCTCACATGGGGAGCACGTCTCCTCTGGAAACACCCACCACAGACACCCAGGAACAGTGTTTCACCAGTTAATTAAGCAGCTCTCAATCCAGTTGAATTGACATCCACAATTGACCAACAGACCCTGCTGGGGCATACATACTTGAAGCCTGTCTGGCTCTAAGTGAGAATGAAACTTGCACTTTGTGGTCTGGGTTTGCTTTTAGATAGTGTTTTGGTGTTCTAGTCTACAAGTTCCCCAGTAAGTACAACCAAGAGGTGCTGGGTATATGCAATGTCTCCAAGACTGTGGCTTAGTCCATGGTAGTTATATACCTCTACAACTCAGTGGCCCATGTCCTGTAGGTGTCCGGTGCTAAGGAGCAGATTATTTTTAATGCCTGAAATTATACAGAATATTTAACACACTGGGTATGTTAGATTTGGCTGCAGTAACAAACATTCCCCAAATTTCAGCAACCTAATCCAACAAATTCTTTTTCTCATTCCCCTAAGGTCTAATATGTGTCAGTAGAAGGTTTCTGCTTCTTGTGGTCACTCAGGGATCTAAGTTGATGGAGGACCCACCTCAACATATACAGTTGTCTATTGTTTTGGATAAAAGACCCTCATAGATTCCCAAATCCACATATGTTCAACTTACACACATCCTCCTTTATACTTTAAATCATCTGTAGATTACTTATATTACTTATACTCAAAACAATTAATACAATATGAATTCTATGTAATCAGTTGTTATGGGAATGATTATAATTATAGGGAATAATGACAAGAAAAAGGTTTATATATGTTCAGTAACAGATGCAACTTTGAAAATTATTTTCCACTTATGGTTGGTTGAATACAGAGGTATAGAATCTGCAGATATTGAAAGCTGACTAGATTTTTAATTGCTGGGACAAGAAAAATGAAGTATGATAAATCACACACCAGTTCTTAAAATATCTACCAGAAGTGACATACCACTTTCACTTAAATTTTATTGGGGAACTGGGGATATAGCTCAGTTAGTAGAGTGCTTGCCTCGCATGCACAAGGCCCTGGGTTCAATCCCCAGCACCACAAAAAAAAAAAAAAAAAAAAAAAAAAAATTTTATTGGCCAAAGATGGTCACAGGGCCACAGCTGATTTCACAGGATGCAGAAGTTTGGCCTCTCATGTGATGAAAAGGAAGAATGTCCATTCAAGGTGCATGTATCCTTTTGTCCCTGTTGAAATGCAAATATTCTTGGGACAGGGACTCTACATTATCAATTTGCCATGGTTAATGATCTGTTTATTATAACACATTTTTCTTGAGAATAAGTCTTGATGTGATTAGGAAAATAATCTTGGAGAATAGACAGGACATGAGGTTGACTGAAGTCACAGCAGATGAGGTAGGATTATCAGAGACCCTTTACCCAGAAGGAAGCCTAGGATTTTAGCTGAAAAGAGAAATTTCATGTTAGCAGGGAAGAGACTAAGGCTTTTGAAATTATCTAGAGGAAATTCTATCACTAAGTAGCTAGAACTTCTTGGACAAAATCTTCTATTTCTCAGGCCATTGGCTCCCAGTTTATGTTCTGAGGCTACTATAGGATGTTATTTCTAAGTCAGAGGCCACTCTACTAGCAACAAGACTGTCACAGACACAGGAAAGAAGAAAGAAATAGAGACAGAGACACACAGAGAATCAAGGCAAAGCATTAGATTGGATGCCTATAAAGAGAATATCAGTGTATGTTTTAGAGGCAGGCAGACGGTGTCTCCTAACCCTCCTGGCTTACCACATTTGGGGGTGTGCGTACTGGGGATTGAACTGTAGATTGCTTAATCCCAAGCCGCATCCCTAGCCCTTTTTATTTTGAGACAGTGTCTCACTAAGTTGCTTGGGCTGGCCTTGAACTTGCGATCCTCCTGCCTCATCCTCCCCAATTGCTGGGATTACAGGTATATTCTACCAGGACTATCTTGGCTTACCACTTTCTACAAGGCTCTCAGTACTACAGGATTTATACTAGGGTCTTTTCAAATGGCAGTCTAGGTCTCAAAACATTTCTTCTGTCAATTTCAGAAAGAACAATTCTTCATTCTCACTGGGGAGAGAGAGGAGTCAGCTCTCCTTTACATTTAGAGCTGCCCTTGAAAATGTGAGCTTATTAACCTCTGCATGGGCTAGGGAAAGAATAAGGGGCTTCCTGGACAAAGCTTAGCCAAGAGAGACTCTGAGGGTAGTTTTTATGAGTAATATAACTTCTTCCTCCAGAAATTTTATGGTGAGCTGTCAGCAGCATAGACTTAGCAGCAGAAGCTGACCGACTGCTTGGTATCTAAAGGCCTTGATTTGAAAGCATATTCTCTGCAGGGTCTTGATGTATTTTTAAGAAGACAGGCAGAAATTACTTATTCCTCCTGGTGTATGATTTCTCATTTTTCTTCCAGCAGAAATGGGGAATGGATTGCTCTGGGATTTGCTGGCTTCTTGAGCATTCGGGAGGGTGGCAGTTAGAATGACAGTAATGACTTAGGTCTCCTTAGAGGGTGGTCCTTTCATTACTGGGCCAGCCTGAGCTCCAGCTCATCGTCATTCACACTCTGCCACTCGGCTTGCTCCACTTCCCACTCTGTTCATCACAGCTGGAAGCCCTGGAGGCTCCAGCAGCTGTACGCCCTGCAAGCTGGCTTGTCTCTTGCTAGGACATCCTGTCAACCACACCTGCCATCTTCCCCAAATGGGACACAGGCTGGAGGAAGCCCTAAAGAGTTTCTTTTCCCTTTTTTCCTCTACACACATGCAAACACACACACACACACACACACATACTTGCATGTCCACATATATGCACACACAGACATACAAGAGAACTTGCATTTAGAAGAACACTGGAGGCAGTTTGAGAAATGAATAAGGAGTTTTAAGGAGGGAGATGTGGAAATAGAGAGAGAGCCAGCCCCACTTACTTTGAATTTAGTGAGGAACCAAGGTTATTGGCTAATTACATGTACCAGGACTGCAGAGAGAAAGGAAAGGACTGATCTTCATAATCCATACAAAAGGCCCATGTCTCTGTTACATTGTCCTAAAGTCAATAAATGTCAGAGTGACTATCCACTGCTGTATAGCTGCAGTGGGGAAGAATTCCACAAATGTCATGTTGAGCAAAAGAGAGCAGACACAAATGAATACTATATGCACTTATATTACACTTCATGTAAAAAAAAAGAAAAGAAAAGATGGGGGAGGCAAGAGTCACGATAGTATTGACTGGAAAGAGCGATGCCAGGGGTTTCTGGAAGCTGGTCATGCAGGAGCATTAAATTTGTGAAAATTTATAATTTTTTCTGCTCAAAATAACAAACACCAAAATCTGATCATGTCACTCCCTGTCTTCAAGGAGTTTCTTGGCTGGTCATGGTCTAGATGACAGATTCTAAATACTCAGCTCAATTGTCCCTCCTCCATGAAGGCTTTCTTAGCTCATCCTTTACAACATAGACTATCTCGTGGTAACAAGTCTATCTGTGTGTTCTCCCATTAAATCATGAGAATTTCTAGGGCAGCTGTTGGGCCATTTTGGGGGGTCTTGGTGTATAACATAGTACCTGATGTAGAGTAGTCACAGTCCATTTGATAAACAGATATATGAATAAATAAATGAGTGAGTGAGTGACTTCTCAGTCACTGCTCATCAGAGCCCAGGTCATGAGAGGTGTGTTAGCACTATGCTTCCTGTGTTCATGACCCACCACTACCTGACACCCACTACTCACCCTACTTTGGCCTCTGGTGCCTACTATTCCACTGAGAGATCTCTGGCTTACTTAGATCAATACCAGTCTTCTAAAGTTCAATCCAGTGTACTTTTCTCAAACTTTATTGTGAGTGAGCTCTGAGACATTTGATATTATTGAGCACTTTCTCATCTTTTAAAAACTTCATCCTCTACTGACTTCTCAGATAATAGTCTCTTTGCTCTCCTTCTATCTCCCTGAATATTCTTCCCCAGGCTTATTGATGGCTCCTGGTTCACTGCCTCCACACACTGAAGTCTGATTCAAGTTCTCCTTTCACTCTGTTCACAATCTCTACATGTTGATTTTCCCCATCTCTGGGATGCCAAGTTGCAATGTCCTACTAAAAAGCTCTTCTTGAGCCCCAGAGACATTGCAAGACCCCATATCTGACTCTAAATTTACCATTTTTTCCTCTCCCCAACCTGTGCCTCTTTCTGAAAATCTTAGTTTTGGGGAACAATGTCAATGTCTACCTCTTCTTTCAAGCCATGAACCTGTTGTGATTTTTGGTGCTTCCCTGTGTCTCACCACTGCTAACAAATAAGCTCCACATCCTGTAGACGTTTCCTGTTTAATATTATCCTTAACGTGTTACTTCTTCTTCATCCTCATTACTATCACCTTAGTTCTGGCTTTTGCCATTGAGTCCTCACAGTTTTGCAATATTCTTTCAATTACTATCTCCATATCTAGTTTTCCATCCTTTTGATCCATCCTTCACCCTAGTCTAGAAGGATCTTCCTAATAATATTGGTCAGATCATATCACTTGTTTGCTTTAAACCTACATCGCCATTCCAAAGTTTAAAAAATGAACTATAAAATATGAACTATGAAGGCCTTCTACAATGTGGCCTGGCCTGTGCTTTCCTCTCCAGTCTTAACTCTTGCCATATTAACTTTGCTCATTATATTTGAGAAATTACTCCTGTTAACCAGTCAGGATGTTTGGTGCCTTTGCCTTTTCTCTGAATGGTCCACCTCTGTCTAGGATGGCATTCTACAAGCTACTTATCCAGTCTTGGTCTCTACGCCAGACACTGCCTACCCTGTTTTTCTGACATGCCCTGGACTCACCTTTTCAGGAATGCTTTTTCACAAGCCTCCATTCCATGGGTAAACCTGGTTGGCCTCCTTTGACCCTCACTGTCCCTGACATACCTTTTGGCACCACCAATTATAGTGTATAGTTCCACATTCATAATTCCCCTCTAAGCCTTAGTGGCCACAGTCATGTCTTATTTGTGCCTTTGTGTGTGCAGTGACCAGCCAAGGGCACTCAATGAAATGTGAAATGTTAATGACTCAGGAACTTGCTCTCTGTGATTTTCATTGAGGAAGAAAAAGCATGGAGTGGCCCAAAGTCTGAAGGAGCAAACCATAAATGCGTCAATATGACGTATGCAACGGGGAATCATTGTTTTTGCCTGCCTCTGGGGAACCAATCTCCTTCCATTGCAGAGTATTGCTGAGCTCTCAGGAATGGATGATTCAGACCTTTGAAAATGAAACTTGAATCAGTCTCACAATGACCAAAAGTGTTTCCTTCAGTCTGGAGTTCCAAAACCATTCTGATTCCTGTCCTATTGAAACATTGCTGGTCAGATTCTCTGGCTATCTCATGGAGGTCCAAATCCTTCTCATAAATTTCATTTGTCTATTTCAATGAGCTGGAGTTGGCTTCTCTTTTTTTTTTTCAGCATTAGGCTATATTTTTTATTTTTTTTAAATTTTTTTATTGGTTGTTCAAAACATTACAAAGCTCATGATATATCATCTTTCATACATTAGATTCAAGTGGGTTATGAACTCCCATTTTTACCCCAAATACAAATTGCAGAATCACATCGGTTACACACTCACATTTTTACATAATGGCATATTAGTGACTGTTGTATTCTGCTACTTTTCCTATCCCCTACTATCCCCCTTCCCCTCCCCTCCCATCTTCCCTCTCTACCTCATCTGCTGTTGTTCAATTTTCTCCCTTGTTTTCCCCCCCTTTCCCCTCACAACCTCTTATATGTAATTTTGTGTAACATTGAGGGTCTCCTATCATTTCCATATGCTTTCCCTTCTCTCTCCCTTTCTCTCCCCCCACTCGTCTTTGTTTAATGTTAATCTTTTCCTCATGCTCTTCCTCCCTGTTCTGTTCTTAGTTGCTCTCTTTATATCAAAGAAGACATTTGGCATTTGTTTTTTAAGTATTGGCTAGCTTTGCTTAGCATAATCTGCTCGAATGCCATCCATTTCCCTGCAAATTCTATGATTTTGTCATTTTTTAGTGCTGTGTAATACTCCATTGTGTATAGATGCCACATTTTTTTTATCCATTCATCTATTGGGGTTTATAAAGAACTATACAAGGGCATCTAGGTTGGTTCCACAGTCTAGCTATTGTGAATTGTGCTGCTATGAACATTGATGTGGCAGTATCCCTATAGTGAGCTCTTTTAAGATCCTCAGGGAATAGTCCGAGAAAGGTGATAGCTGGGTCAAATGGTGGATTCATTCCCAGCTTTCCCAGGAATCTCCATACTGCTTTCCAAATTGGCCTCACCAATTTGCAGTCCCACCAGCAGTGTACAAGTGTACCCTTTTCCCCACATCCTCGCCAACACTTATTGTTGTTTGACTTCATAATGGCTGCCAATCTTACTGGAGTGAGATGGTATCTTAGGGTGACCTTGATTTGCATTTCTCTGACTGCTAGAGATGGTGAGCATTTTTTCATGTACTTGTTGATTGATTGTATGTCCTCCTCTGTGAAGTGTCTGTTCAGGTCCTTGGCCCATTTGTTGATTGGGTTATTTGTTATCTTATTGTTTAATTTTTTGAGTTCTTTGTATATTCTGGATATTAGGGCTCTATCTGAAGTGTGAGGGGTAAAAATTTGTTCCCAGGATGTAGGCTCTCTATTTACCTCTCTTATTGTTTCTCTTGCTGAGAAAAAACTTTGTAGTTTAAGTAAGTCCCATTTGTTTATTCTTGTTATTACCTCTTGGGCTATGGGCATCCTATTAAGGAATTTGGAGCCCGACCCCACAGTATGTAGATCGGAGCCAACTTTTTCTTCTATCAGACGCAGTGTCTCTGATTTGATATCTAGCTCCTTGATCCATTTTGAGTTAACTTTTGTGCATGTCGAGAGAAAGGGATTCAGTTTCATTTTGTTGCATATGGATTTCCAATTTTCCCAGCACCATTTGTTGAAGATGCTATCCTTCCTCCATTGCATGTTTTTGGCCCCTTTATCAAATATAAGAAAGTTGTAATTTTGTGGATTGGTTTCTGTGTCTTCTATTCTGTACCATTGGTCCACCTGCCTGTTTTGGTACCAGTACCATGCTGTTTTTGTTACTATTGCTTTGTAGTACAGTTTGAACTCTAGTATCGCTATACCTCCAGATTCACACTTCCTGCTTAGAATTGCTTTTGCTATTCTGGGTCTTTTGTTTTTCCATATAAATTTCATGATTGCTTTATCTATTTCTACAAGAAATGCTGTTGGGATTTTGATTGGCATCGCATTAAACCTGTAGAGAACTTTGGGTAATATCGCCATTTTGATGATGTTAGTTCTGCCTATCCATGAACAGGGTACATTTTTCCATCTTCTAAGATCTTCTTCTATCTCTCTCTTCAGGGTTCTGTAGTTTTCATTATATAAATCTTTCACCTCTTTTGTTAGATTGATTCCCAAGTATCTTATTTTCTTTGAGGATATTGTGAATGGAGTGGTTTTCCTCATTTCCACTTCAGAAGTTTTGTTGCTGATATACAGGAATGCCTTTGATTTATGCGTGTTGATTTTATATCCTGCCACTTTGCTGAATTCATTTATTAACTCTAGCAGTTTCTTTGTAGACCCTTTTGGGTCTGTTAAATATATTATCATGTCATCCGCAAATAGCGATAATTTAAGTTCTTCTTTTCCTATTTTTATGCCTTTAATTTCTTTTGTCTGTCTAATTGCTCTGGCTAGTATTTCAAGAACTAAATTTAATAGAAGTGGTGATAGAGGGCATCCCTGTCTTGTTCCAGATTTTAGAGGGAATGCCTTCAGTTTTTCTCCATTTAGGATGATGCTAGCCTGAGGTTTAGCATATATAGCTTTTACAATGTTGAGGTAAGTTCCTGTTATCCCTAATTTTTCTAGTGTTTTGAACATGAAGGGATGCTGTACTTTGTCGAATGCTTTTTCTGCATCTATCGAGATGATCATATGGTTCTTGTCTTTAAGTCTATTGATGTGGTGAATAGCATTTATTGATTTCCATATATTGAACCAGCCTTGCATCCCAGGGATGAATCCTACTTGATCATGGTGCACATTTTTTTTGATATGCTTTTGTATTTGATTCGCCAGGATTTTATTGAGAATTTTTGCATCCAAGTTCATTAGAGATATTGGTCTGTAGTTTTCTTTCTTTGAAGTGTCTTTGTCTGGTTTCGAGATCAGGGTGATGTTGGCCTCATAGAATGAATTTGGAAGAGCTCCTTCTTTTTCTATTTCTTAAAATAGCTTGAAAAGTATTGGTATTAATTCTTCTTTGAAGGTTTTGTAGAACTCCGCTGTATACCCATCCGGTCCAGGGCTTTTTTTGGTTGGTAGTCTTTTGATGGCTTCTTCTATTTCTTCCTTTGTTATTGGTCTGTTTAAATTGTGTGTGTCTTCCTGACTCAATCTGGGCAGATCGTATGACTTAAGAAATTTATCGATATCTTCACTATCTTCTATTTTATTGGAATATAGGGTTTCAAAATACTTTCTAATTATCTTCTGTATTTCTGTAGTGTCTGTTGTGATATTGCCTTTTTCATCCCGTATGTTAGTAATTTGAGTTCTCTCTCTTCTTCTCTTCATTAGCATGGCTAAGGGCCTGTCGATCTTATTTATTTTTTCAAAGAACCAACTTTTAGTTTTATCAATTTTTTCAATGTTTTTTTTTGTTTCAGTTTCTTTGATTTCTGCTCTAATTTTAATTATTTCTTGTCTTCTACTACATTTGCTGTTGTTTTGCTCTTCCTTTTCTAGGTTTTTGAGGTGTAGTGTGAGTTCATTTATTTGTTGTTTTTTTTTTTTTTTTGAGGAAAGAACTCCAAGAAATGAATTTCCCTCTTAAAACTGCTTTCATTGTGTCCCATAGATTCCGGTATGTTGTGTCTGTATTGTCATTTGTCTCTAAGAATTTTTTTTTATCTCCTCCTTTATGTCTTCTGTAACCCATTGATCATTCAGTAGCATATTGTTCATTTTCCATGTGATGTAGGATTTTTCCTTCCTTCTTTTATCATTGATTTCCAGTTTCATTCCATTATGATCAGATATGGTGCATGGTATTATCTCCACACCTTTATATTTACTAAGAGTTGCCCTATGGCATAATATATAGTCTATCTTTGAGTAGGATCCATGTGCTGCTGAGAAGAACGTGTATCCACTTGATGATGGTTGATATATTCTATATATGTCGGTTAAGTCTAGGTTATTGATTGTGCTGTTGAGTTCTATAGTTTCTTTATTCATTTTTTGTCTAGAGGATCTGTCCAATGGCGAGTGTGGTGTGTTGAAGTCACCCATAATTATTGTGTTGTAGTCTATTTGACTCTTGAACTTGAGGAGAGTTTGTTTTATGAACGTTGCAGCTCCATTGTTTGGTGCATATAAATTGATAATTGTTATGTCTTGTTGGTGGATGGTTCCTTTTAACAGTATATAGTGTCCTTCTTTATCCCTTTTGATTAACTTAGGTTTGAAGTTGATTTTATTCGATATGAGTATGGCCACTCCTGCTTGCTTCCAAGGGCCATGTGAGTGGTATGATTTTTCCCAACCTTTTACCTTCTGACTGTGTATGTCTTTTCCTATCATATGAGTCTCCTGAAGGCAGCATATTGTTGGATTTGTTTTTTTGATCCAGGTTACTAGCCTATGTCTCTTGATTGGTGAGTTTAGGCCATTAACATTTAAGGTTACAATTGAAATATGATTTGTACTTTCAGTCATGTTTATTTATTTATTTATTTTAGTTTGGCTAGTTTTTACTTTTTGGTTATTTTCCTTCCCCTTTACTGAGATACCTCCCGCTGTTAGTTTTGGGCACTATTTTTCAATTCCTCTTCTTGTAGTATTTTGCTCAAAATGCTTTGCAGTGCTGGTTTTCTGGCTGCGAATTCTTTTAGCTTTTGTTTATCGTAAAAGATTTTAATTTCATTGTCAAATCTGAAGCTTAATTTTGCTGGATACAGTATTCTTGGTTGGAATCCATTGTTTTTCAGCATTTGAAATACATTGTTCCAGGATCTTCTCGCTTTCAAAGTCTGTGATGAAAATCAGTCGTTAACCTAATTGGTTTACCCTTGAATGTAAGATGCCTCCTTTCTCTCGTAGCTTTTAATATTCTCTCCTTGTTCTGTATGTTGGCTATCTTCATAATTATATGTCTTGGAGTTGGTCTGTTACGGTTTTGGATGTTTGGGGTCCTGTAGGCTTCCAGGATTTGGCAATCCATTCCATCTTTCACCTCTGGGAAGTTTTCTAGAATTATTTCATTTAATAGGTTGTCCATTCCTTTGGTTTGAATCTCTATGCCTTCTTCTATCCCGATGACTCTCAAATTTGGTTTTTTTATGACATCCCATATCTCTTGAATAGATTGCTCGTGGGATTTAAGCATCTTTTCTGTGTTGACTATATTCTTTTCAAGTTGATAAACTTTGTCTTCATTATCTGATGTTCTGACTTCTACTTGATCTAGTCTATTTGTAATATTCTCGTTTGAGTTTTTAATTTGGTTTATAGTTTCCTGCATTTCTAGGATTACTGTTTGATTTTTTTTAAGATCTCTATCTCCTGGTAAAGCTTGTTCTTTGCCATTTGAATTTGTTTGTTTAATTCATTTTCAAAATATACTTTTATTGCTTGGGCTTGCTGCCTCATGTCTTCTCTAATATTCCTTTCCATCTGAGTTAGGTATGCCTTGAGTTCTTTCCTTATCCCTGTTTCTGATGCTTCTAGGTCCTCCTGTAGAATTAAGTTGTCCTGCATTGTTTGTACTCCTATTTTCCCTTGTTTTTTCATGATGTTCACGTTACTTTCCAGCTCTATTTGATTGCTGTGTTTCTGCTCTCTTCTATAGATTTGTTTTGGTTTTGTATATCTCTGTTGTCTCTCCTTTGTGTTGGTAGACTATGCCTGCTAAAGTGGAATCTGCTGGGAAGGAATTCAGACAGCTGAGCTCCAGTGACGTCACCTCTCTGCTATGGCTGGCCCCAGGCTCCTTGCCGGAGTGTCCGAATGGGGGGGTGGGACTGGACTGTCTCTGGTTGGTTTCAGCTCCCGTTCACTGGCGGGTGGCCGGTCTCCAGCCGCCCAGTCATGCGGGCAGCGGGTGGGCTGTTGCCGGCGGGCGGGAGATCTCTAGCCGCCCAGTCGCAAGGGTCTGGCCTCTAGTCCCCTGGTTTCTCCTGCTAGTCCTGGTTTCTCCTGCTAGACCATATTTCCCCTGAGTGATGCCTCTCGGCAGTTCAAACTGTACTCTGGGCCTGCCATTTGTTGGGTATGGAGGGTGTCTATTGGGAACCCCAGCACTCTATTGTTTTGATTTTTTTTCTGCTTGCTCCTCCCCCATCGCTGGCTAGACAGGTTTCGTTTTCGCTGATAATGGGAGGGGGAGTTGAAGGTCAGGTGTCTCTAGTTTTCCCTGCGTCTTTATGCAGGCTCACTCTGATAGTCCCTCCCCCGGAAAGCCTAGGAGAGATTTTATGCGAATTCCCCGCTGTATGGGAGCTGAGCTGAGTAACACACACCTGTTTTATTGTTGCAATCTGTCGGAGAGTGGCGGTGGTTACTTCAGCTCTCCAAGATGGTGGCCGCTGGTTTCCTTGGTGGAGTTTCCTTTGTGGGGGATAGAACTATACCACTTCCTTCCCCGTCTGAAATCCCGAACTCAGCCCGCGGCTTAGTGGGGGTTCAGCCGGCAGGATTCCACAGAATCCGCAGCAATGTTTCTCCCTGCTTGCTGGTCGCTTCTCGGTGGTGCCCTGCCGTCTGTAGCCGCGTGGCGGGCCGTGCGGATCAGTCAGCCTGGATCTCCCAGCTTCTCTTAATTGCACTTAAAGGACATTTATAGATATAACAATGCAAGTCATCATAATCTTAATTTCTGCCTTGAGTCCTTCCCCAGCTGTTGCCTTCCCCCAAAGTCCTATCTATCTCAGGTGAGGTTCTACCTTAGCCGTCTTGGGTGATTTTCCTATTGGCTCCCTTTCTCCCTGAACACCTGCTTCTCAACTCGTCTTGTTATCCCTATTTCCATTATCCATTAGGCTGTGGTTGTAATAAGGGAGCTGTTGGGACAGCAGAGATTTTCGTCATTTGAAAATAGGTTACTATTTCTTGTTGTCTGACTTGGCAGGAGTGAGCAGGAAAAGAAGACTGGTGATAGGGTTGGAACTAGGGAATGGATGAAATTAAATGAGGCCAGAAGTGTATAAAAAATGTGTAAAGTATTCAAAGTATGAAAACTTGTAAACTACCATCTGGAGACAAGGTTAATTCTCTTAAGAACTTTCCTTGGAGGGCACTCTGGCTATCTGTTTTAATTTTATCAAAAGTGGAAGATTAACTGGACATTTATTCAGATGGACAAAGAACACCCCCAGCTCCTGAGTAGGTGTCTTCCAAAAGTTTGTTTGTAAAGAAGTTGCATGAAACTCAAAATGTTTTTCTGTATGAAGCAATATCATAAATTATGGCCATGAAGGATCAAGTCAAGCCAATTCATGACTGTGCCCCTCCACATGTGGAGCCCTGATTCCCTGGTTGCCCTGTGAATCTTGCTGTACCCTGTAGGGGGAGCCCAAGATTCAGACAGGCAGTGGAAAGGTAGAAGGGATGTGAAGTCTGGCTTAATTTTACCCCCTCAGTGGTTCGGAGAATGGAGATGCAAGTAGAATCAAGAGAGTCAGGGACACCAGAAGAGTGATGAGTCCTAATGATATCACTTGAGCATCTGTATCTATCTGTGCCTACTGTCCTCACCAACTAAGAAATTCATGATTATGCAATTCCAGCAAAATAGCCTCTTTTACAAAATCTTCCATAGCACAACAACCATAAGCATCATAAGTTACACCTTTCTCTCTCTCTCTCTCTCTCTCTCTCTCTCTTAGAATTTCAATGGAACTAATTTACCTGTAACTCCCAACTTAAATCTTAAAATTAACAGGTAACTTAACCATTGTAATCACATGTCACTATAAAACAAAAGTGAATGAAATACAGTCACCATTCTTAGCTCACAGTCTTATAGGAAACAGAAAACAAATACAGCTGGTTGATGAAGGAATTGAAGGACAGAGAAGTAAAATAGCCTTCCCAATGACACATGGTAATCCTTGGAGTTTGTATTCAAACCCAGGCAATCTTATTTTAGAGTCTAGCAAATTTAACCATTACTGATATCTCCTCTCTCTGAACTATGCATGATATTATTAAAGGATCAGTAGATTTCCTCTTGAAAATTGTCATTAGTTGGAGAAACATTTCCCAATGGCACACAAAAACCTAAGATGAGAGTGTAGACGGGGGAGGGCTTGTTTTTACCCAAAAATCTGTCTTTCATTGGCCTGAGGCTACATGGTGGTTCCTGGGGACCATTGTTTGTTCTGCAGGCCCAAATATCACAATTCAAGCAAATGTGCATGTTCAACTCCTGCTTTGCCTTAGTCAAGTTTGGCTGGCAGTGCAGTGGGACCATTTGCATTTGTGATGTGCACTCCAGCATTTTCCACCCCAGCATAGCTCCCGGAGGAACTGGGAGAAGCCCCAGCTGTTATCTCTGGATTCCCCCAGTTGCTGCCACAGCAGCAGTCGTTTAAAATTTCATCACTTCTCCAACATTTTCAATATACTCACTCCTGCCAACCTTGGAGTGTGTCATCTTCAGACTTAATGCAATAGAGACTGTAGATGCTAGCAAGCGGTGCAGAGAGGGAAACCATGCTGAGAATTTCAGGCTGGCAGAAACTTGGGGTCAAACTTTATCTTACAACCTCATTTCCTAAGCTGGGAAGAAAGAAGCCTAGCCTAAAGCAAAGCTTTCCTCCAAGCTGGGCCATTTCTCTATTGCCTTGACCTCAATTTTTAAAAAAATTAAGATACCATCCTTTATGGAGTGCCACTTGACCTTTTACAGGCTCAAGCAGCCAATTCCTTGATTTCACTCTATAAAAACTGGTTCTTTGCTGGTTCAACATCAGCTTGTTCTTGTCTATACTGTTGCTACTCAAAGTGTGGCCAATGCCTGACAACAGCAACACCCTGACAGCTTATTAGAAATGTAAGCTTTCAACTTCAATTTCATATCATCGTATCGGAATCTGAAACTGAAGAAAATTCCCAAGTGATGCACATTTAAGTTTGAGAAACACAGATCTAGATCAGTGGTTCTGGTTTGCATTTATGTTATTACTATGACTGACAACAGCAACAATAACTGACATAAAATGAGCATTACAAAGTGCTGGCTCCTGAGCGTTTGGCACACATTAACTTCTTTAATCTTTGTAATATCTAATGGGTAAGTCTGTGTTATAGTTTAGATATGAGGTGTCCCCCAAATGGGGACAATGCAAAAGTACTCAGAAGTGAAATGTGTGTGAGACAATGCAAGAATGCTCAGAGGTGAAATGATTGGGCTATGAGCACCTTAACTTAATACATGCATTAATCTTCTGATAGGGATTAACTGAGTGGTAACTGTAGGCTGTTAGGGTATGGCTGGAAGAGATGGTCCATTGGGGACATTCCTTTGGAGTACATATTTTGTGTGTGGTGAGGGGAGGTCTGTCTCTCTTTTTGCTTCCTGGTGTGATGTCCTGAACTTCTTTCCTCTACCATGCCCTTCTGCCATGATGTTCTGCCTTACCTCAGACTCAGAGCAATGGAGTTGGCCATTGTGAACTGAGATCTCTGAAACTGTTAGCACCAAATAAACTTTTCCTCCTCTAAAATTATTCTTGCCAGTTCTTTCAGTCACAATGATGAAAAAGCTGACTAAAACACGCTGTTAGACCCTTTTTTCAGAAGTGGACACTGAGGCAAGGGAGTTAGCCTGCTCATTGGTGGGGAAGGGATGATTTGGGCCCAGAGAATCTGACTCCAGAACATATACTCTTCACCATCACACTGTATTCCTTTTATAAACAACTGAATAACTGAGATATAGGGCTGCTGACAAGTTGACAAACACCACCCGACGTTACATGGTTTTATCTTCTACACCATATGTGTTGTCTGCAAGGAATAGAATGCATCCAGATGTTTGCTACCCAAGGTATGAGGGTGAGCATAGAGATGCTAGGTGGAGGACAGAGGTGCTGAAGGGGTTCAAGGAGTTGTAATGTTGGATGAAGGAGAAGTGAATAATTAAGTGAATAATTAAGGGAGCAGTCGTGCACACCTGTAATTCCAGCAGCTTGGGAGTTTGAGACAGGAGTATTCCAAGTTCAAATCTAGCCTCAGTAACTTAGCAAGGCCCTAAGCAACTTAGTGAGACCCTGTCTCAAAATAAAACAAAAAAAAAGTGCTAGAAATGTGGCTCAGTGGTTAAGCACCCCTGGGTTTAATCCCTGATACCAAAAAATCCTGGGATGGTAGGAGCTGCATCCAGTGCACCACTGGCTGTAACCCAGGCATTGACCACCATGATGGATATATATTAGGCATCCTATGTGTTCATACGTGGAGTGACTATTACAGGCTAGCATTGCAGGGAGAATTCTCTTGGAAACCAACTAAACCCCATTATTCGTAGCAAACCTGGTTGGTTACCTTTCCACCTTACTTCTCTCGTATCCTTGCTGTTCTGACATCCCTCTCATCTGACCCACCTCCTCACTGCCCTGAGCCTGCCAGACCTTTCCATGAAGCCACAGAAGCACCATTCCTGGTATACAAAGGATCATCCAGGAATGCTCCCCCCACTTCTGGCTTCCATGAACCCTACTTGTCTCTCCCACTTGACAGCCATTATCTGAATGTTCCCAGATGATTGTATCTCCCTCTTGTCTAACTTTAGTACTTGGGGGTATAGGTGATCTTTTCTTCCTTCTCATACCACTCCACACTCTTAGGAAAGCCTTTCTATTCTCCAAGATGCCACCTCCTCCTTCTTCTGGAGCACAGTACCAGTATGTTTCACTCAACCCTCTCATGCCTGTTTACTCTCCACTAGAGTAGTACAAGTACTCATACAAAAGTGTAAATTAAAATGCTACATTATCTTAGGATAAAAATCTATCTTCTTACTTTGGATATAGATTGAGATTTGCACCCCCATCTCTTCGCAGTCCTGCCCTCTTTTCATGCTATTGCCATTCTGTGCTCCAGCCATTCTAAACTACCTAGAACCGTTCACAATTTGCATCTCTTTGTATCACAATTCCCTACTTATTATTCATGATTCAACCCAGATATTGTCTCCCTTAGTAAGTATCCTCTGATCCCCATCTCTTATCCCTTGTCCTTGTATATATACACCCAGAGAACCAGGTTTCTCCCCACTATACTGCTAATAGCAGTGTTTATAATTACCTGTTGCATCTCTGCTCTCTGCCTATACATAGGGCAAGGAAGTCTTTCTTCCTCATGCTGATTCCACAAACTGTCCACTATTCAGAGATGGGAAAGGATAAAGAGCCAGTTGTCTTCAGTGAGTTTACTTCTTACCACTCATGGCCTCTCCTAGTTGCAAGGAAGGTGGAAACATGTGCTTTATAAGAGACATACTGCTATGCTGAACAAAGTGGAGATGTTCTTTACAAGGAAAAGGAGAGAATGGACATTGGGAAGCAATTTTTGATATCTGACACATCCCAGAATCTGCAGAACTTAACAGAAGGCCTAGCCAAACATAGGACTCAATAAATATAGATCAGATGAATGAATGAGTTACAACAGAGAAACAGAAAAAAAAAGACATCAGAAACAGACAGGTAGTGGTGGTAGGGATAGTAATTGAACTAATCTATGCCTTGAAAGTGACGGGAGACCTCTCTCCATGTACTCTTTCTGGGCCTTCCCCTTAATCTTTATGCTCTCATCTCTCCAAGGCCCCTTCTTCCCTAGGCCTTTGATGCCTACCTGGTGCCCATTTATGGGGGTTTTATGGAAGCTCAAACCAGCCTTATCTTCCCCAAATGCTCTAGGCTGTAAGATAATCCTTCTCTAGGCTGGAAATTTTCCCCTTCAGATAAGTGTTTAAAGTGATACCAATTCTATTATGCAAATGTTTGAAAATTCACAAGTACAAAAAAGATGAAAAGCAAAGCGCTATGGATTGGATATGAGGTGTCCCTTGAAAAGTTTAGATGTTAGACAATGTGGGCATGCTCAGAGGCAGCCTGGTTATATTATGAGAGCTGTAATCTAATCAGTGGATTAATTCATTTGATGCATCAATAATTCGAATGGACTACCGTGTGGTAATTGTAGGCTAGTGGAACTTGGCTGGAGGAAGTAGGTCACTGGGAGTGTGCCTTAGGGGGATTATTTCTTATCCCTGGTTCTTTGTGTATGTGTTTTCTTCCTCTCCTTCCTAGATGCCTTGAACTGAGTAGCTTTTCTCTGCTGTACTCTTCTGCCTTATGTTCTACCTCATTTCAACCCAGAACAATGGAGTTGGTTGACCATAGACTGAACCTCTGAAACTATGAGCTGCAAATAAACTTCCTTCCTCTAAGTTGTTCTTGTTAGATATTTTTGTCACAGCAACAAAGAACTAGCACACAAAGCCTTCTATAATCCAGCACAGACCATTCTCAATATTTTTCTTTGTCTGTATATTTTCCCTACACATTTGGAATACATACTCTGGGCTATCTTGTAATTTCTTGATTCACTCTGTTAAACATTTTCTCATGTTAGCAAACAAATGTTTGCTATAGTTTTTGTATTGCTACCTTGCATTTGTTGTCATGTTTTGTTTATACTTGATCATCCCTTTCTATCCACAACTCTGCAAATCAGACCTCAGGGCTCAGATTCAGTATGTTAGCTTGGGTCCTATGATAAGCAGATGCCAAAATGGAATGAGAAGTGCAAGAGACTTAATGGGAGAAATGCTTGTTAAGGGTAAACAGAAGGAACAAGAATAGGCAGGGAGAATCTTCAGAGCAGATGCAGGCCTGGACCCTGTGAAAGAGAAAGGGAGGGAAAAGGATTGGTAGAAGGGGCCTTAGGCTGCAGTGCCACTCTGAGAAAGTTATAACCAGGCCCATGGGGAGCCTCAGAGTAAGGATTGCCCTTTAAGAGAGTTCTGATGTGACTGGCCTGGCTTTAAGAACCCTACCATGTTTAATCATTTGCTGGCAGCCACCTGGAGGGAGCAGTGTCTCAGTATGAAGCTTGCTGTGACTCTGAAGTTGAATCAGTTGGAGGCTCTTATCCACTGACATTCCTCTCAATAGATTCTCTTAGAATCTGCATGGATGCCTTATACATTCTTATAGAATATGCAAATGGAACATAATCTAATTAGTTTAAAATAACGGGTTAGCCATCCTGTGCCCAGAGACTAAGCTTTTCTACAAGGGCAAATGTTGAGAAATCATCCCCACACATTGGCCCTTTCTGGCAGCAGTCAAGGGTTAATATTAGTTTTATAGTGTTGACTATTTATCTTTGTTGATGACAAAGGAAGGACATCCAAGTAAACATAAGCAGTAATTAGGAGATAAGTAAGTCCACAGTGCATTGGATAAAATATCATGTGCTTGCTCAGAACAATAATTCTTAGAGGAATGCAGCAGTGCATTCTGGGGCTCTCATGACACCCATCAATCTGACAGTCTGTATCGATCTCTAAAGATTGACTGTGACTATTTGAAACATACCTATGCTGGTCAGCACTGCCTGGTGGAGAAAGTCCATTTTAACTGTTTCAGTACACTTTGGCTTTTCTTCTAATCTATGAATTGAAAACTCATATTTTACAAAACTCAGACTAGAAGCTGAGCTTTGTAGGAAATTTTGATGCATTTGATTTCTTACAGAAATAATCTTAGGAGAGAGAATGAGGAAAGCTGGATAGAGCAGATGAAGAAACTGAGCTAGGATATGGCCATGACTGGAGTCATGCTTTAAAACATGAATTGTAGTACAGAGTTGGTCCCACCTTGAGGTAAAGAGGTCAGCCTTGTGCACATCTGTGTCAGGCAGTCATTGGCAGGGGTTGACTTTTGTGGGAAAGATACATAATCTCCCAGGGAGGCATTTCCCATTAGAGTGAGAACAATTGTCTGTAGAAGGGGAAAGTTTTGAACTGGGGTTCATGTAGAAAGTGGAGGATGGAGCACTAGATCAGGCTACAGCCAACATCTTCTTAAACATATTTGAATCAGGCATATTAATAGTTAATTTTTTAAGGAGTGAGGGGACAGTGGCAAATGGAGACTTCATGGGACCACCTAGAACTCAGCCTGAGCCAATTATGGTTGGGTCAGCTTTGCTAGGTCATCTAGTATTTTGAGAGGAGCTGGAAGTCTGGATTTTTATGTGAAATGTCTGATTTTTAAATATTGGCAAATACTGGAAAGACCAAATAAAACCTTCACATGGGTCTCCTGTGCACCACCTCTGTGCACCTTCCTGCTCAGCAAACTGAGGAGCTTTCTTAATATGCTTGCTTCATATCATGCTAGGGAGCTGGATGTGAACACAGGGTAAAACCTTGCATTTGTTGAGTTCTGGATTGTGGATTCAACCAACAGTGAATAAAACAATAATCAGAAAAAAATTTGCATCTGTACTGACCATGTACTTATTGTCTTTGTCATATTTCTTAAGCAATATAATGTAACAACTATTTACACAGCATTTACATTTTACTAGGTATTGTAAGTAGTCTACAGATGATGTAAGAATATATAGGAGGATGTGCGTTGGTTATAAGCAAATACGACCGTATTTTACATAGGGACTTGAGCATCCATGGGTTTTGTTATGCACAAGGTCCTGGAACCAATCCTCTGAGGATCCTAAGGAAAAACTAATTGCACGTTGAATATGCTAGAATTCAATTCTGATACATGTGGCAGAAAACCAAAAATAACAACTGTTTAAAAAAAGATAGAAGTCTTTTCTTCTTCAACGTAAATGAAACCTGGAGATAAGCTGCCCAGCCTTGGTAGGGCAGCTCCATAATCTTCAGGGACTCAGGCTGTTTCTGCTTCGTTGCTCTGTTACTTTTGAAGCATGGCTTGCTTCCTGTGATCTAAAACTGTGCTCTCCCATGTAGTAGCCATGGTGCTCTGTGGAAATGCAGCTAGTCCTAACTGCAAATTGCTATATTAAAGCCGCATCAAATTTTAAAGATTTATAAAAAAAAGATATTACTAAAAGTTAATTTGCCTATTTCTATTGTTTTTTAAATGAGGCTACTAGAAAATTTAAAATTCGATGCCTTCATTTGTGGCTTGTGCCATATTTCTTTTTTTCCCCTTCTATTTGTTCTTTTTAGATATATAGATAGTAGAGTGTATTTTGACATATTATGCATACATGGAGTGTAACTTATTCTAAATAAGATCCCATTCTTGCGGTTGAACATGATGTGGAGTTTCATTGGTTGTGTATTCATATATGAACATAGGAAAGTTATGTTCAATTCATTCCACTGTCTTTTCTATTCCCATCTCCTCTCCCTTTCCTTCATTCCCTTTGTTTCTATTGGATAGTGCTGCTCTTAGATAATAGCTCAAGCTCCATCTATCTCTTCCATCCAGATTCCGGATAACAAAAAGGAGAAAGTTCAAAGAAGAGCAAGAACCTGTCTTTTTTCCCCACATTTTTTTATTGGCATGTTTTAGTTGTACATGCACACAATATAACAATTTTATTTGGTTAATATAGTTTTCCAGCACTTTCTCTTTCCCTCTCCTCCACCCATCCTCTACTCCTTTTCCTCTATTCTACTGATCTCCCTTTGATTTTCATGAGATTCTCCCCACATCCCCACTTTTTTCTGTTTCCTTTTTAGCTCCCCCATGAGAGAAAACATTAGACTTGACTTTCTGAGTTTGGCTTATTTCACTTAGCATAATATTCTCAAGTTCTGCCCATTTTCCTGAAAATGACATAGTTACATTTTTCTTCATGGCTCAATAAATCTCCATTTATTGAAACTGTTGTATACATACAACATTTTCTTTATCCGTTCATCCATTGATGGACACCTAGTCTGGTTTCATAGTTTGGCTATTGTGAGTTGAAGCCTTTTAAGAATGTTTCTTGAAAGTTGTATGTAGAATTTTTAATCTATATCTTATTGGTTAGAACTTAATTACATAGCCACATTGAAGAGCAAAGAAGATTGAGACATGTTGTACACATTTGGTCCCAACTTATATTTCCCATTTATTGCCTACTTTCAATCTGCATGGATTTGCTTATTCATTAACTCTCTCACACACTGCCCTACACTTACTCCTTATGTATTTATTAGACCTTATTGTGTGCTGACCTGGTGCCACTCACTCAGTATTCAGGGGTAACTCAGCGTCCTCATACTCAAGGAATTTCCCATTAAATTGTCTTGGGCAATACTGTGAAATGAGTGAGAGCAACAATTATTATAGGGGATAGGATGGATTTCTGTAGCAGTAATAAAGACTGGACTAGTAGATTTTTGCTTGGGGAAACCAGAAAATACTCATCAAGGATATGTGGAAGGTGGACAAAGATTTAATTAGATATGTTGGAAGACATTTAAAAAGGGAATGGCACGAATAAAGCCTTGGCATTATAATACAGCATGGCCCATTTCAGAAATGTCAAGTGTCTGGTAAATTGACAGTCTATGTTCAACAGTAAGAGGTGCTGGTGGTAGCTGGGGATTGAGGATGTAGGCAGGAACTGAACCAACTTACAGCACCAGTTATTGAGCGCTTCCCAAGCCTTGGCAGCTCGTTCTGCACTTGTGTGTGGCAAGATGGATATAATGAAGAATTACCAACCTCCTCTTCCCCTACAAGCAGGCTTCATTCAACCAATGATTGAGAGGAATTGGTGAATAAAGCCTCCAGATCTTTTGCCCCTCATTGGACATAACTCTGAGACACCTTGTCTTGTGGAGTTCCCTGAGTCTAAATAATCACTTGCTTAGCAAGTCCCCATCCTCCCCTTTTTATGTTTTATTTTTTTTGGTTTTCATCTCTGCCCTCATTCTCTTTTCCCTTTATGAGTATTTTCTGGGATCAACACCCAAATACATTTCTTGCACTAGAATTCCACCTCCAGATTGGTTTCTGGAGAAACAATACAAAAAACAATTAAGTGTGTGATTTTGAGTAAAAGTAATATTGATTAAAAAATATAGGGACCCATTGTTTTG
This sequence comes from Marmota monax, assembly GCF_021218885.2. Classification (NCBI taxonomy): domain Eukaryota; kingdom Metazoa; phylum Chordata; class Mammalia; order Rodentia; family Sciuridae; genus Marmota; species Marmota monax. The sequence goes on from NW_026692254.1 coordinate 2,616,408, forward strand.
AATCAGGCTTCTCTCTAAGTCCTGACAAACCAAACTAAAAATCAAAATGGTTTCACTCACCCTAGAGTTTCCTATCACCATATTGAATCTAACCAATTTTCTGACCTTCCAAGAAACCAAGAGAAATGAAAGATAACAGCCTAATTTCCAAGAAAGACTAGTTTCGAGACAATAAATTTCCTGCTGTCTTACTCCTTATACAAGAGAAGTAACCTAATAGAAACTGATGTAAGCCAATCAGTGATATTTCTATTTCTTATTCTGTATCCCTGTCCCCATCTTACAAGGAAAGTAACTTGGAAATCACAAATTCGCTTTTTGTTCTTAATTTGTCCTTTCTTCAGCTTCTCCCTGTCTAACCAACCTTCCTGTTCAGCCCATTGAAACACTAATTCCATCTTATAGAATGAAGTGTTGCCCAATTCTAGAATAGAAAATAAAGTCAAGTAAGGTCTTTAAATTGTAATTTTGTCTTTTCACAGTAAGTTTAACTTAGTGGGATGATTATTTACTGACAGCATTAGCAAGAAAGCTCTTCAAATCAGGACTTAGTCTCTTTCACCCTCTGCCTCTAGTTCATAAAAGGTACACAACATACATGTGTTACATAGCTAAATAATGATGACTTTAAGGCTAAATATTAGAAATCCTGTACAGGGACTTTCTTACCAGTTGACTTTCTTGCAAACTTTTCTGCTGCCCTCCTTCAGGCTGTCTGTCCCACCCGAAGATTGTACTTGTCTTTATTTCTCTTCCATCTTTTCCCTGATTCTCCAAATCTCTCCCACTTCATGTGCAAAACTATCTACCCAGATCTCTGTTCATTTGCCTTAACTTGGTCCTATCATAAATTTTATTCACTGTTAGTCAGAAGCCTCAAGGTATTTTTCCAAATAAAGACCAGTTTCAGACCTGGATTGATGGTACATGCCTGTAATCCTAGCAACTCAGGTGGCTGAGGCAGGAAGATCTAAAGTTTGAGACCAACCTTAGCAATTTAACAACGCCCTAAGCAACTTAGTGAGAACCTGCCTCAAAATAAAAAATAAAAGAACTGGGGATGTGGCTCAGTGGTAAAGTGTCCCTGGGTTAAGTCTCCAGTACAAAAACAAACAAACAAACAAAACAGAACTTCTCTTATGGAGGTTGTCTTAAAATTGGGTATGTTTCCCTAATCTTGGAGTGAGTTAGGGAAAGCAGATGAAAAAAGGTGAAATAGCTTTGGCCTGCACATTTAACTTTTGTGTATATATAATTGTCCTTTCTAAAAAAACAAAACAAATAACCACAACAAAATAAAAAATTTAAAAAACCCAGAAACTACACTAATGGACAGTTGTTTTGATTCTGAGTATAAACTGACGCATAATGAAACAACAGAAAAGTAGCTTTTTTTTGCAATTAGAATCTATCCAAAATAATTTTCTGTTTTATCAAATGTTACTTAGGATCAAAAAGCTGATTATTAGTGTATTTCTAAGGGCAAGCACCTGGGTGCTTGATAAAACTCCTCAGAGCACTTCTCAGGCAGCAAGGAGTCCAGTTGTTTGTGAACATTCTCTCCCTGGCTACAGATGGCTCAAAGGTGGCTTCACCTCTAATTTTGAGATTTTAAACGAATGTTTTCCAACACATATTTCAAGGATAAGTTTCCAAGTTGAGTTATGGATATTCTCATAACAGAAGATTCTATGGTCAAGGATACTGACAATTGTGTTAGAATAAAAATTTGGGGACTTGTTTTGGGAAGTTTAAAGGTTGATTGGTGTTTTACAATTATAATTATGATATATTCTATCTTTTGACATGCAAAAGATTAGACACATTTTGTCACCTGAGCTCAATTCCCCTTAGGATAAGCCAAAGGGGGTGGGCATGGGTATCGTCATTTATAGCTTTCTGTCTGCTTAGAATTGAGCCAAATAAATTATACTCTTTTATTTAAAAAAAATTGGGGGTGTGTAGGGCATGTTCAACTTTAATAGATTAGTGCATTATAAATCTACAAAAGATTAAACTATAATTTGCAGTAATTCATATGAAATGAAAGATAGCACGTCTCAGAGAACCAGTAGTCATTGGACACTCTTTGGGAAATGAAGTTCTAAATACTGGAATACTACATAGTCATTGAGAATTATGCAAGTGGATTTATACATGATGTCTTAGACAGCTGGCTACCTATGAAATATTAGGTAGGAACAAAAATTGTTCAATGATATGTACAAATTATATTTTTTTGGAAAAGTAGCAGGTGGCTGAATTTAAATATGTGAAAAAACTTATGCCTGGTAGACATAAAAAGGGGTTGGGGGCTTGTCAATTATAGTAGACCTGTGTCCCCCTCAGGGAGGGTCAATGTGTATGGGGAGTTAATTTTGTTGTTTGTAAATATTAAAGTGAGAAAGTTATGAATGATTTTTCTTAACTTTGCATAAGTTTTCTGTATTTTTTAAAAATATAAATATATCTCAAACATTCACAATGTTCACATCTGGTGGAACTCCTTGCTCACTATACCCTTAAGCTTCGGTTGACTTTAAGAATTTAGGTGAATTGAAAAAAAAATGTGTACCTCATGCGGGAACTGTATTCTTATGAGGAATGTTTGTCTGTCACTTAAATTTGACCATTAGTGTTAGTTTCCTGGAAGGAAAAAAGTGTACCTCTCTCAGCTTTCCAATTTCAGGTGCAGATAAATATGTAAGGGAATAATGAAGAATAGGTGCTCATAGCTGACATCTAATTGCTACAGAGCTTAGGGAGTAGGAAAAATGAGAATGTCTATAAGGAATTTCTCCCTTCTTCTCCCACCTCACTACCTCACATCAACTGAAATGGAGCAATTTGTTGGTTTTCTTTTTCAACTGTTCCAGGGAGATGTTTTAATAACTCTTTGTTGGCAAGCTCTTAGTACCACCAATATATTTTCCCCATCAGCCAATTTTGTCTCCATTGTTTGTAGAACTGTTTGCCATGTCTTTCAAGAAATAGGGAAACTCTTTGTGGTTGAATAATAAGAAGATAATGCTGGGTGATCAATGCTGTGAAAACAGGAGTAAGAAAGATTTAGCGATACCAGTGAGTTGTGAATATAATCCTGTTTTATATTTGAGACAAAATTGGCAGCAGGTACCCTGTGACAGACCTTCACTCCCTTTCTTCTCTTTCTACTTTGGGTTGCCTGGTTGCTGAATCTTAGCCCATGACAGTGAGGGACTGCTCTGAATTTGAAGGTGTTGGGTGGGTGGGGGAAGTGTGTTAGTTTGAGTTGGGTTCTCTGGAAGCAAAAGCTGAGATAAAGTGTTGATGCCCCAGTAGGGTCGTGGTAAGTGAGATAGGAAGGAAGAAAGTCAATCCAAGGTGTGTCAAAGATCAAGTTACTTTTTCACATGCAACTGGGGCTCAGTTCAACTGGGAACAGCTAGCAGACCTAGACTTCTGAGTTGATAGATGGAAGAGGGAAAACTGAGGCATGTAATCCTCCAACTCTCATTTCTCTTTTGCTGAAGGCTGCTTCTGGGGTGTCTCCCTAGCACTGCTTGTCAGTCCTGTAAGTGGGCTGAGCATACCAGATGGGTCCTTAGAGCATCCTAGGTGCTTGGAGCTCATACCTGGAAAGGTAAGTGCCAAGTGGATATGGATAGAGTGTGGGTAGTATCTTTGACAGGTCAAGTGTATAAGAGTGTGCTGATTTTATTTGGTGCCCATGATCGGACCAAACCACCTTCCTATTAACATTGGAATAGAGCGCAGGAGAAGAGGGTGAAAAAAAAAAATGAAGAACAGAGAAAGAAACCAAAGACGGATGGAAAAAGAGTGAAGAAAGGAGAGTTGGGAGGGGAAAAGGAAGAATATTAGGTGAAGTGTGCTCCACATGGTAGATGGTATCAGCAAAAAGACTTTGTACCATAGGCCAATTGTCTTGTCAACACTGGTGCTCATTTACCCAATAATAAAACACAGGTACAGCTGATCAAGGAGGAGCGTAGACAATGCTTACTCTAAAAATGACTGCTGCCACTTAAAAATAATTAGGCCTCCTGATGGTTGTTTCACATAGATTAATTTAAATTTTAATTTATTAATTGTGATTTTCACAAGAAACCTGCAATATAATATTTTTGTTCCGTTTTGCAGATGAGCACATCAAGGCATGGAGAAATTAAGTGATTTGGAAATCACCACTTGTTAAGCATAAAGACTAGCTCCCAAATCCATGTTCTTTCCCTACGGGATGTTACATTACTCAGAATCATCCAGTAGAGAAACTTCTAAAACTAAACTTGGAGTAAGCCCAGAGATTGGCTGAGCATCCTCAACATTAAATATTAGTACTCCACACAGTTTGGGGATTCAGTGAAGGCCATGTGGTAGAACCCCAGTGGTATCCAGTTTGATTGGAAGGAAATTTATTTCCACTGAGGATGGTGAACAGGGTCCTGTGTGAATGTAAGAGGGGTTACTAAAGCCAGAAGATATGTTGACCTCAAGGTAGAAAGTCAGCAAAACCAAACTAGTGTAGAAGCTGAATAATGGAGTCAAATAAACACATTTATCAGACTGTTGCATGAATATCTGTACCCGTAATAAGCAAAAAGCTACTGGACTTTTTATCTTTGTTTTGAAATAAGTCTGCACTTTTTAGACTTTCTTTCTTTTCTTTTCTTTTTCTTTTTTTTCTGGAACTGCAGAAGACCCAGGAGTGACCTGACTACTCAGGAGCCAAGACAAATTTGGCAAAATGTCTTTGGCTAACAACTCTATGTAGGACTCCTTCCAGGCAACTCAAATTGTCTAATTTTGCTCATCTCAGAGTGACACGAAGACATCAGGAGACTGCATAGAGTACATTATTTCCCTGGGAAGAGAGCCAGTGTCCTGGTGTCATACTGAGCGATGATGTGCTAACTCTACCAGGAGGAGATTACTTCCTCTGGGAAACAGTCCTGTATCTGATCCCAATATCTAGCCTAATCCATCCTCCAAGACCCCTGCTTAGCTTGCTTTATTTTACTTTATTTTTACTTAGTTTCAGCTCCTTAAGACCAGGGACTTGCTTAGATGAGTTATTCAATTCCCAACAAATCCTTACCAAATGAATGAGGGAGTATGGTTTATGCTTCTGCCAGTTATTAAGTTCTCAGTCCCAAATCCACCTACGTTTGTTTGTACTGCTAAAACGGCTATAATTCCAGAAGCTATATCCAGCTTTGGTACTCACTACATTTGTTAACACAGACTTCAGTTTCTTCTTCTGTAAAATGGGGACAATAATGGGATCTCTACCTTAAAAGGTTGTTGTAAAAATCAAATGAGTTACTACAGGACAAGTACCTTAATGTGAATTATCATTGCTGTTATTTTTCTCAGTGCTGGATTGCGATTCTTGGTTATTTGATAACCAAATTTTCAGAAAAATAAAGTTGAAAGGTCACACTTCATACTCCAACGACTAGATCTGGAAGCTGGTCAGTTTGCGTCTTTCATCTTCTCAAATCATCGCACCACAGTTATTTTTAGAATCTATTCCATATATAATGCAATGCCTACCCTCATTTTGCAAAAGTCCAATTTTAAAGACAGCATTTGAACTTCAGTGATTAAAGAAAGCTTTTGAATTGTTATAGATTCCCAACTCCATCTAAACAATATGTTTTTAATAGGAACACAGCTTGTGATTTATACTAGCTCACTTTGATCTGCAATGCGGTCGGCATCATCAACATTAAGATGAAATTACCCTGCAATCACAAACAGGGAGCTCATACTTGTAGTAACTGCACAAAGAAAACCTCATTATTCTGCAATACACACTTCAAAACAAACATACAACCCTTTCTCCCTCTAGTGGCCCATTTAAAAAGCAACCTCAAGAATCACGAAAGCCAACCTGGCTTATTAAGATCCAGGGAAGAACAAAACAGAGAGTTTACACAAGACTTGGGAGATTCATAATATTTGTTTATTATTGATTGTGATAAAAGTTCGCCTTTTATTTATATAAAATGATATTGCTGTCAAGTTAACAGGCTGGATAGCAGCCACAGAAGTTTTGTGATTTATCCTCACTTGGCACTTTATTTTTTATTAAAAACAATAAACGAAAGTCTAAAAATACTGGTAGCCAGGGATTCTGTTTTCTGACTGCCTCTTAGAAAAATGAAACCACTTTACCCTCTGGCCTTGTGCTTTACATATTTGGAAGCATTAGAGCCGTATAACGATGTCTTACTGCTGTGGATTAAATGGTTTTCCTAACCCCAAATTTATCCCCACCTGGAACCTCAGAATGTAACCTTATTTGAATACAGAGTCTTGGCAAAGTTGAAGTCATACCAGATTAGGTGTTCCCTAAATCCAATAACGATGTGCTTATATGACAAGGGAAGGACACACAGGGAGACAAAAATGAAGGGAAGAAGTCCACATGGGAATGAAGACAGAGACCTAGGAGGCTAGATTCTGAATCTCCAGAAGGAACTGACTCTGCAAACACCTTTATTTTGGACTCCTGACCTCTTGAACCAGGAGAAAATAAATTTTTCTTGTTTTAAACTACACACTTTGGCTGAGGATGTAGCTCAGTGGCAGTGCACTTGCCTAGCATGCACAAGGCCCTGGGTTTGATCCCCAGCACCACAACAAGAAAAAAAAATTCTCTAAACCACTCACTTTGTGGTAATTTGTAACAGTAGTCCTGGAAAACAACTATATATCAAGATGACTCTCCACAATCATGATAATTTTATGTGAATTAACTCATTTCTTTCTCACCATATAGCACTGAGTTAGATGCTATTATATATACCCATTTTACAGATGAGCATAACTCAGTTTCAGAGAAGATAAGTAACTTGCTTGAAGGTATAACTTGATGATATTTAGGTGTGGCTGCCATGGGATCTTTCATACTTTCTAAGTGCCTGAGATTGTTACACCTTTTCTCTGCATAAGTTGTTTGTTAGTTTTAAATTTTACTTTATTGCTAGGTGCAGTGGTGCATGCCTGTAATCCCAGCGACGCAGAAGACTGAGGTAGGAGGATTGCAAGTTTGAGGCCAGCCTCAGCAACTTAGTGAGACCCTGTCTCAAAATAAAAAATAAAACGGTCTGGGGATGTAGCTCAGCAGTAAAGTGCCCCTGGGTTCAATCCCTAGTACTTGAAAAAAAAATTACTTTATTGAAGAATAAGCTACATACAATAAACTATACAAACCTTAAATATATCATTTAATGATTTTTTACATGTGTAAATGCCCATGTGACACCCCCAGAAGACCTGCCATGACTTTTCCCACAAGATGTGGTTTCGAGACATTTTAACATTAAAATATTATAGAAAATAATATAGGTTATTTACAAAACTTTCAGACATTATGAAGCTGTAATTTCTCTCATACATTATATCTTACTCATATACCCAGAGTTAATAATTGTTAATGGGTGGAAAGCATATCCTTCTAAATATTTTCTATGTTTGTACTTACATATCTGATCCATCCATAATTCTTATATAAACATGTTTTTGTACATATGAGTATATGCACACATGTACAAAAACATGTATGTACATGCACATACTTTTTTGACATGTAAGTTTATTTAATGGAAATTTTATATAACACATGAACCTTTATAAGGAAATGAAGATATGGTCGGACAAAGGAGGTATGATCTAATAGTAATAACCTGAGGGGAGATTTAACTTGACCTTTTTGCTCCGATTCTTCTCTGTGTTCCTGTATCTTCTGATATCAAGATATTCTGCCACAGACTTGGGAGGACACCTGTCCCATGAGAGCTTTATGACCTGCTTCAGGGGAGAGAGTGGGGGAAGGTGAACGTGATCTTCCTCTTCTGTTATTCTCTCATATTATAGGGTAGCGTGTCCCAAACGCCTTAAAGTTGCTTGTGTGTTTGAGTCCCTTGTGTGTATTATGGCTGCGCATGCAGGAGCATGTTGTCCTGCGGAGGTCTGCTGTTCTTCTGTCACATAGTCAGGTTGCAGCAGTGAGGAAGTATGGTGTGGACACTGAACTGTAGGCCCTAAGCTGACTGAATACTTCTGTGCTATTTAAGGACAAGGGGTTGGAAATATTCTTTCTCTGAAACCTTTAAGAGCCTCTTTTTCTAAATGTAGACTGCTCCAAAATGAGGAAGGTGTGTGTATGTGTGCATGCATACTTTTTCTAATGTGGTATGATTTTTAAATATCTTCCTGAAGCTTACTATTTTTTTCACCCAATAAAAAGTCATGCCATTTTTTTTTTTTTTTTTTTTTTTTAGATTTCCAATTCATGTTGGTCTACCTGGAGAGACCACTTTGTCCAGTATCAATCATTTCTACTTTAGTGTGAAATAAGCTTCCGAATGAAGATATGCTTGAGTATCTGTGAAAAGTGGAGCACGTATTCCCACTGAGCTTTCTCCACTCCATTCCACCCTCTCACAGCCACACTGCTAGAGACGCAAAAAGGAAAGACTACATTTACCAGATTCCCCTGCATCTTGAGGGTCCATGTTTCTTCCCAGCAGTCATCCACTGGTTTGGAAAGCGATAATGAGACAGACACTCTTCATCTGCTCCTTCACACCCTCTTGTGTTCCTGCAGGCCACTGTAGTCATGGCAGATGGTGACTTGCCTGCGGAGGCTTCAGGCTCTCAGAGAAATCCATTTATCAGGACTGACTAAGGCCAAGGTGATGTATTTCTGGAGCTAATGTGACAGTGGCTTCCTGTCCCTTGGGTCACTGTTGAGCCTTTGTGGCCCAAGAGCCAGGAATAGGGTCTGAGACTTCTTGTCTGGAACTGGGGCAGCAGCTGCTTTGAGAGGCCTCTTCCAGGGTGGGTCTGGAAGCTTTTCCCTAAAACTCTGCCTACAGTCCTGTGGCTGCCTTCCCTTTCCTTTTGAAATAGGGTGGCTTCTGCCATTGCAATGAAACCACTACTGAATTGGGACAAAAATGAGGAAGGACAGACAAGGGCAAAGACTGGAAAGTTGAGACAACATCTCTGAATTATTTACATCCACTAATGAAAATGAATCATCTCAATTAATTAATTGATAATTAAATGAATAATAAGTAACGGAGGAAGATCTTAAACATTTCTATTTGACTTTCTTTGTTTTGGTTTTGGTGGTGGGGATTGAACCCAATCCCCAGCCCTCTACCTGACTTTTAATATTGTCTTTAAAATTCTACTTTAATATGGATGGTTTATGCCCTGGGAGTACGTAGTGCTGATAGGAAATCACCAACTCACACTTGGAACATGTGACATCTTCTCTTCTAACACTCACTGAACTTTTTCCTGGCTGAAGGGGACCAAAATCATCCCTTGCACTAAGCTCTAAGCTCCATGAGCTTGTAGCAACATTTTCAATAAACATGGTGTGCTAGCCAATTTTCCATTGCTGTGACAAAATACATGAGGAAACTCAACTTAAGGGAGGAAATATTTATTTTGGTTCATGGTTCAGTCCCTGGTCACTTTATTTTTGGGCCGGTGGTGAGGCAGAACATCATGGCAGGATGTACATGGTAGGTAAGTTTCTCACTTCATAGAGGCTGGGAAGGAGAGAGGGAGGGAGGGAGGGAGTGGGAAAGGAAGGGGCTGGGGACAAGAACATATACTTCAAGGGCACACCCCAAATAACCTATTCCCTTCAACTAGGCTCCACCTCCTAAAATTACCACCACCTCCAATAGCCCATTAAATTATGAATCCATTGATGGATTACTGACATCAAAGTGCTAGTGATCCAGTCTCTTCCCAGAGACTCCACCTCTTAATACTGCTTTACTGGGGACCGAACTGTCAACACATGAGCTTTTGGGGAACATTTCAGATCCAAATCTTAACACATAGTATGCCAGGCTTGGCCTAAATTAGACCAGTGATTGGTTAGTGATGAGTTAGTGTGTGTCTGTTGTCCTGAAGAGACTTCATGAAAGGCATTAATTTGGAAGTTTTGTTCCATGGTGCTTGCTGCCCAGTGACTGGATATTTTGAAGGACTAAAGGCAGAGAGTTGCCTTGTTGTGACCAGGGTCATGGCTCTGATCTCTGCTGGCTTTATTCATTTGGAAGAGTGACCACTACTCCTGGACTGACCCTGATAGAGCAAGGCCTTGTAGGATGTCCATGCACCATGATATGCCCATGGCAGATTATGCAGGATTTGGACATTCCGTTTTTCCCTTTCTTGTAAGGATGCCCTGAATACTTGGGATGTCTTTGATGTTCCCTGTACCCCTCTGTACATGCCATTCTGAGCATGCACATAGCTCCCTACTTCCTACTTACACATCTTGGACTCTTCCCCAAGGGCTTTTTGTTTTGTTTTGTTTTTGGCTTTAGGGGCAGTCTCAGCCTCTATGCAGGGTCAGGTGGAAAGTGCTAGGGAGCTAATGCCCCAGGAGTAGCCCACAGGCAATAAATACCCCAGATTTCTTATTCTTTAAATGCAGCACCTCCCAGTGTGTGTTCGATACAATCTCCCAGAGCTCACTAGTAGTTTTAAACTCTACTTGACTATGTCTGTAAGCTGTTCATTAACCCTTGTACCCTGAATTGACAGCTAAAGTATCCCTGAAAGTAAGGCTTTCGGATCACTGATGCATGCTTCACTAATGTCCTCTGAAATTCGTCACTGTGTTGGTTCTGCATCTGTACTTCCCATTGACTGTTCCCTGCCAACCCCTCAGTGCAGCAGGCACAGTAAGACAGGTTCCTGTTTGTGAATTACTGTGAGCTCTGCTGATTTTGGTCCAAGGTCTCCCTAACCACTTTGAACAAAATTTTCTTGGAAATGCAATGCAACCTGAGACTTTCCCTACTTGACCCTTCTTACTTTTCTCTCCTCCACAGAGTAAGACTTGTGGCTCCATCTGAACAGCTCTCATATTTCCAGCTCTCACGTTTTTTACATTACCCTTCAAATTTCTTGCATGAAAATCCTGTCTTTCTCACAGAAGTCTACAAACACAGCTTCCTTCCCTTCTGGTCTCATTCTTCCCTTTTCAAATTGATACTTCCTGCCTTCACCTTCAAAATACCCAAACAGCTTTGTCTTGGAGTTAGCTTCTATGTGATCCCACCTAAATCACATTCCTAGGCTTTTCTATTTAAGAGGTAAGCCCAGGTTGACCAATAATGCAATTCCTATACCTTGAAAGCCCAGCCCAGGCTTCTGTTGGGAAAACCCACATTTTGATGGTCTTCGTATAAAACTTTTTATATTTTTGTTCAGAAACAATAAAAATAAGAGCAGCCTGAGTTCTAATGTTGTAGTGTTTCCTATGGCCTGAACTTCAGATACAAATCATATGTTATGGTCATCTTCTCACATGAATTGAATACCAACCAATATCATCAGTAGTAGACTTGCAAATTATTCTCTTCTATGTTACTTCAAACAGATTGAATAACAATAATCCATTGTCAATATTTGCCTTGCATGAAACTCATTCTCAAGGAGCATAAAAGTAAATATTTTCTACATGGGATAGGCCCAGAGGTATTAAGATTTTTAACAAGTCTCAAGAGACTCATGATTATGTCCCCACTTTAAATGTTCATATAACCCTGGTCTAGTTACAGACATTATATCAAAGTGGCCAAAATAGGAATTGGTTTAATTGCATTATGTTATTTACTGTTGACATTGAATTTCTTTTTAGACTACACCTGTGTGTTTGTTAAAATCCCCAATACTTTAAATAAACTAAAACATAGTCAGCAGGAGTATTAATCTTGCATGGTATATAAAGTTCTAAATAGAAGAGGATCTTGAGTTTATGAGAAAAATGGTATTTATGAAGATATTATCTGATATTAAGTATGTAATTTTGCAGCTATTTTTAATTCTCAAGCATTTAGCTTTCCTAATTTAGAGAAATCATAATGTGATTCATTTTCTTATGCAAGAATCAATGTAACTGTGAGTGAAAACACAGGTCTTAACATGGCAGATTTTTCTCTGTAAATTGGCCTCATGGTTCACCTAACTGGCTTTTCCATGGTGAAAAGGTTATATCCTCAAGGATCAGGAATATTCATTCCATAAGAGTTGACAGCTAAGGGAGTGTGTGTGCATGCCTGTGTCTGTGTTTGGGGGTGTGGTCTTTCTCCCATTTTTTGTCAAGAGGGCTGAGGTCTAGAGAATTATAATAACTTCTTGAAATACTCCCCAGTTCCATGTGTTCCTTGGTTCACTGTTGGGCTTACAACCTTTAACTTCCTTTCTTCTAGCCTCCGTATTCTGTGCTGTGACCTAATTGCACTATTCAGTACTGTTTTTACTTCCTGAAGAAAGTCCATTTTCATGGCTGAAACAAGCCCTTTAGAGAAGAGCTAAAAGCTGAGGATCACTGATGGTTTGATCTCCAATGCCATATGTCTGTCTGAGCCGGGTAGACATCACAGAGTAAGAGTTAGAACTTCATCCTTTGTCAAAATGTTTATAAATATACACGAATGTGTTGTTTTATAAAGGCATTGAACAAAGGTTATTATTGAGAAGTAATCCTAATATGTTTTCTTAAAATTCTGTGGGATGTTTGAATTGAAATGTATCTTAGAGTTATTAGCCCTTATGTTTATTAATGAGGATACTGAAGAGTTTTTGGAATTTGTCAGGAGGATGAATTTTTTTTTTCCTCTGAACTTCAAGCTTTGGGACCTGAATCTTGTGAGTTAAACTGACAAAAGACAGAACAATAGGACAAAATTACAACTTTTATTGATGTTAATATTTTTACTCAGAAGCTTGACAGAAGAGAAGTGAATATTCAAAAAATCAGTTACATGTGGGGGTGAATATATCATTTTAACAAAGGACAATAAATTGTATAGAAGTGACTAAACAGGAAAGAGGATTTGGGCTTCTAAGGTTAATAGACTATGGGAAAGTGACTAGAAAATATGTGAAACTGATAGAAAATAGGATTATCTTAATAAGAACTCTATGCTGATTTATCCTGGTATCACTCATCTCTGGTGAAGAGCTTTAGTCCCCTCTTCCTGGTACAGAGGATCATCTATCTCAAAGGAAAATTCATCTTTTGCATTTAGGCAGATGTAAGACAATTTTTTTCCCTATATCTATTGTTTCCCAGCTGTCTTCAACTCAAAATAAACTTATGTCAATGTGGCATAGTTTGGGGTGGCATGTTCTAAGAATAGGTTATTTTTTATCATTACCCATTAAATTATCACACACAGAAAATTTTATTCAAACCTCAGAATTGAGGAGCAAAGGAGGAAATTCACTCAACTTGACTTGAGAGCACAAGAAACAAAAATCAGAATGTATTAGGGGTTTCTTTAGTACAAACTACAAAAGAGAAATCAGAAATTTCAAATGTCCAGATTAAAAGGCTGAAAACCTTTCCTTCAACTTGTCAATTTTAAAGATGAAGAAATAGAGATGTAGAAAGGTTAAATGATTTGTCCATAGTGACCCAAATAGATAGGTAGAATAGCCAATTGTAGGGCTAGATCTCATTATCCATATATCTCAGTTAGGGAAGTCTTCTAGCTACAAAGATCAGAAATTGCATCACAAAATGGCTTATTTGGCAAGGAGATGACCTCTCATAATAAGTGTCACTGAAGAGCGGCACCAGGCTTGATTAACTCAGTGGTTCCACAAGGTCATTAAGGATCAGCATTCCACCTCTTCTCAGCTACCTGAATTTTAGCAAATCTTTAAGTTAACTCCTTTGTGGTTCTTAAATGACTCCCTTTGTTTCATGTGTTGTTTGTAAATAGGTAACTGTTCAATGAAAAGAAATTGGTGCATTTACTCTGAATTTAGTTCCTTTTGTTAGTAAAAAACTAACAAAGACTACCTATAGACTTCTCTCAGACATTAGCTAGGATTATGTCAATCACCAACAAAGACGTTTCACTCTCTACTATTTCCTTGGGCAAGAGAATATGTCACCTGCCATGTGTGTATAATCTTATAGAGGGGGCCAATGCCTGGTGAAGAGTAAATACAGGAAGGATTTCCATAATGAACCAACACAGTGAGTCTGGAACCTAACACCCAAGACTTTTTGGAATCCAAAGTAGGCTTACTCCATAATCTGGGAATGTTCAATACAGGCAACTGGAAATTAAGGACAATGTTTTGGATGCAGAGGCTGAGATGTTTCTTAAATTAAGAGCTCAAGACTGTACCTAGACTCTCATCAAGAAGGCACCAACTAGACGGGAGGAGGAAGCCCGGCGCTAGCCCAGCCCAGACCGGAGGAGGAAGCCCGGTGCCAAGCCAGACCGGGGGAGGAAGCCTGGCACCGGCCGGCCCGCCCCACGTGCTAGTCCAGAGGAAGCCCATCAACCCTTAAAACCCATCAAAGGGGGTGTGGCTACCAGCACGGTTCTGCAGCTTATCCAGATACCCGGTTTCCAACTCCCCCACCCTTAGCTGCGATAACTCAAAATATTTTCCACAAGCTTTTGGGAGTTGTAGCTATCAACACAAAACAACAACTGTACAGGCATCTGGTTTCCACCTCAGAGACTAGAGTAGGGAAGATACAGGTGGAAGCTCATGTCCTTTCACACTGGCTATATCCACCACCATGAACACAGAGACTCAAGCTAGGAATAGACAACGCCACCTACTGGAAGCAAGGAGAACAGTGTTTTGAGAGACTTTTTTTTCTCTCTCTCTTCTCTCTCTTTCACAACCTTAACATATGTGAAACCAAGAAGTATGCATGAACAACTGAATGACCAAAATAATATAATATAGACGAATTGCATATACCCCACCTTTCCCCCATTTTTTCTTTATTTCTATCTTACTTTCTTTTTCCTTCTCTCTTATTTCTCTTTTCTTCCTTGTTATTTTTTTCTTTTCTTCATTTGTATTCCCTCTATCCCACTTTTAACCTCCTAACTTTTGCTATCTATACATAGGGTAACTATCTAAATACAGATAGGACTTTGAGTCTATACATTCTTCCATAAATTACCAGTCTATTGGTTAGAGTTCTCCAAAGTTGCTAAGTTAGTTTAACCTCATAACCTCACTCCTTTCCCTCTAAGTATAACATCCTTCGTCTGAAATTAAGTTTTCTATATGCCACCAGATATGCTATGCCTTTTATGAAACTAATGACTATATTCTTAAAGAATAATTAAAACCAATATCTGTAGATTTAGAATCTTACTATAAATGTATTAATAATGAAAACTTGTGCTTAGATGATGTACTGTTGATATTGGGAACTGTTAACATTGTCTTTCTCTGCAAAAGAGGGATTTTGGAGCTATACAAGAACAACATAAATATATAAGGGGAAAACAATTAACACAACAGTTTCACAAAGCTAGAAAGAAGCATGAGCAGTATGAAAAGACAAGGAAAGAAAGGACCACAAACAATACAGGTCAATTCAACATTAGATGAGGTAAGATCTGCAGCTGATGGAATGTCAGATAAAGAGTTCAGGATATACATGCTTCAGATGTTCTGGAGTCTCAAGGAAGACATTATACAGCAAATTCAGACAATGAAAGATAACTTTGACAATGAATTACATAAACAAATCCAAGAAGCAAAAGATCAACTCTATAGGGAGATAGAGGATAAAAAAAAAAAAAACAAACAGAAATCATGGAAACGCAGGAAACAATAAACCAAATTAAAAACTCAAATGAGAGTATTACCAGCAGAGTAGAACACTTAGAAGATAGAACTTCAGACAACGAAGACAAAGTTTTTCAACTTGAAAAGAACATAGACATCTCAGCAAGAATGTTAAGAAATCATGAGCAGAACATCCAAGAATTATGGGATAACATAAAGAAACCAAACTTAAGAGTTATTGGGATACAAGAGGGTATAGAGGTCCAAACCAAAGGAATTAGCAATCTATTCAATGAAATAATGCTAGAAAACTTCCCAGACTTAAAAAATGAAAAAGAAATCCAAATACTAGAAGCCTACAGGACACCAAATGTACAAAATCATAAGCGATCCACACCAAGACACATAATAATGAAGATGCCCAACATACAGAATAAGGAGAGAATCTTAAAAGCCGCAAGAGAGAGGAAGCAGATTACATTTAGGGGTAAACCAATCAGGATAACGGCTGATCTTTCAACACAGACTCTGAAAGCTAGAAGATCCTGGAACAACATATTTCAAACGCTGAAAGAAAAAGGGTTCCAACCAAGAATCATGTATCCAGCAAAATTAAGCATCAGGATTGAAGATGAAATAAAAGTCTTCCATGATAAACAAAAGTTAAAAGAATTTTCAGCTAGAAAACCAGCTCTTCAAAACATCCTTGACAAAACATTACAGGAAGAGGAAATGAAAAATAACAATGAAAACCAACAGCAGGAGGTAGTACAGTAAAGGAAAAACTAATCATAGAGGAAAAACAAATCATGTTAAGTAACATACATAATCAAATATGACTGGAAGTACAAACCATATCTCAATAGTAACCCTAAATGTTAATGGCTTAAATGCACCAATCAAAAGACATAGGCTAGTAGAATGGATTAAACAAAAAGATCCAACAATATGCTGCCTACAGGAGACTCATTTGATAGGAAAAGACATACACAGACTGAAGGTGAAAGGTTGGGAAAAATCATACCACTCATATGGACCCCGGAAGCAAGCAGGGGTGTCCATACTTGTATCAAATAAAATAGACTTCAAGCCAAAGTTAATCAAAAGGGATAAACAAGGACACTATATACTGCTCAAGGGAATCATACACCAACAAGACTTGACGATCATTAATATATATGCCCCAAACAATGGTGCAGCTACGTTCATCAAACAAACTCTTCTCAAGTTCAAGAGTCAAATAGACCACAACACAATAATCATGGGAGATTTTAACACACCTCTATCACCACTGGACAGATCTTCCAAACAAAAGTTGAATAAAGAAACCATAGAACTCAATAATACAATTAATAACTTAGACTTAATTGATATATACAGAATATACCACCCAACATCAAGTGGATACACTTTCTTCTCAGCAGCACATGGATCCTTCTCAAAAATAGACCATATATTATGTCACAGGGCAAATCTTAGCAATTACAAAGGAGCAGAGATACTATCATGCATTTTATCTGATCATAATGGAATGAAATTGGAAATCAATAATAAAATAAGAAACAAAAATTCCTGCATCACATGGAGAATAAACAATATGATACTGAATGAACAAAGGGTTACAGAAGATATCAAAGAGGAAATTAAAAAATTCTTAGAGGTAAATGAAAACTCAGACACAACATATCAAAATCTCTGGGACACTATGAAAGCAGTACTAAGAGGAAAAATCATTTCATGGAGTTCATTCCTTAAAAGAAGGAAAAGCCAACAAATAAATGACCTCATACTACACCTTGAAGCCTTAGAAAAAGAAGAACAAATCAGCAGCAAATACAGTAGAAGGCAAGAAATAATTAAAATCTGAACTGAAATTAATGAAATCGAAACAAAAGAAACAATCAGAAAAAAATTGACAAAACTAAAAGTTGGTTCTTTGAAAAAATAAATAAGATTGATAGACCACTAGCCACGCTAACAAAGAGAAGAAGAGAGAGAACCCAAATTACTAGCTTACGGGATGAAAAAGGCAACATCACAATGACAATTCAGAAATGCAGAAGATAATTAGAAATTATTTTGAAACCCTATACTCTAATAAAATAGAGGATAGTGAAGGCATCGATAAGTTCCTTAAGGCATATGAGCTACCCAGATTGATTCAGGATGATATAAACAACCTAAACAGACCAATATCAAGTGAGGAAATAGAAGAAGCCATCAAAAGACTACCAACCAAGAAAATCCCAGGACCTAACGGATATACAGCAGAGTTTTACAAGAACTTTAAAGAAGAAATAATACCAATACTCTACAATCTATTTCAGGAGATAGAAAAAGAGGGAGTACTTCCAAATTCATTCTATGAGGCCAATATCACCCTGATTCCCAAACCAGATAAAGACACCTCAAAAAAAGAAAACTACAGACCAATATCCCTAGTGAATTTAGATGCAAAAATCCTCAATAAAATTCTGGCAAATCGGATACAAAAACATATCAAAAAGATCATGCACCATGACCAAGTGGGATTCATCCCTGGGATGCAAGGCTGGTTCAATATACAGAAATCAATAAATGTAATTCACCACATCAATAGACTTAAAGATAAGAACCATATGATCATCTCGATAGATGCTGAAAAAGCATTTGACAAAATACAGCATCCCTTTATATTCAAAACTCTAGAAAAATTAGGGATAACAGGAAATTACCTCAAAATGGTAAAAGCTATATATGCTAAGCCTCAGGCCAGAATCATTCTAAATGGAGAAAAATTGAAGGCATTCCCTTTAAAATCTGGAACAAGACAGGAATGCCCTCTCTCACCACTTCTATTCAACATAGTTCTTGAAACACTAGCCAGAGCAATTAGACAGACTAAAGAAATTAAAGTCATAAATATAGGAAAAGAAGAACTTAAATTAGAACTATTTGCTGATGACATGATCCTATACCTAGCAGATCCAAAAAATTCAACCAAGAAACTTCTAGAACTAGTAAATGAATTCAGCAAAGTGGCAGAATATAAAATCAATACCAATAAATCAAAGGCATTCCTGTATATCAGTGACAAATTCTCTGAAGTGGAAATGAGGACAACTACTCCATTCACAATATCCTCAAAAAAAAAAAATACCTGGGAATCAAATTAACAAAAGAGGTGAAAGAGTTATAAAAAGAAAACTACAGAAACCTGAAGAAAGAAATAGAAGAAGACCTTAGAAGATGGAAGGATTTACCTTGCTCATGGATTGGTAGAATTAATATTATTAAGATGGCCATATTACCAAAAGCACTTTTCAGATTCAATGCAATTTCCATCAAAATCCCAATGACATTCCTTGCAGAAATAGAAAAAGCAATCATGAAATTCATCTGGAAAAACAAGAGACCCAGAATAGCTAAAGTAATTCTAAGCAGGAAGAGTGAAATTGGTGGTATCGCGATTCCAGATTTTAAACTATACTATAGAGCAATAGTAACAAAAACAGCATGGTACTGGCACCAAAACAGGCTGGTAGACCAATGGTACAAAATAGAGGACACAGAGACAAATCCACAAAATTACAACTACCTTATATTAGACAAAGGTGCTAAAACCATGCAATGGAGAAAGGATAGTATCTTCAACAAATGGTGCTGGGAGAACTGGAAATCCATATGCAACAAAATGAAATTGAATCCCTTTCTCTCACCATGCACAAAAGTCAACTCAAAATGGATCAAGGAGCTAGGAATCAGACCAGAGACTCTGCGTCTAATAGAAGATAAAGTTGGCCCTAATCTTCATCACGTGGGGGCAGGCCCCAAATTTCTTAATAAGACACCTATAGCACAAGAGTTAAAACCAAGAATCAACAAATGGGACAAATTCAAACTAAAACGTTTTTTCTCAGCAAGAGAAATAATATGTGAGGTGAATAGGGAGCCTACATCCTGGGAACAAATTTTTACCCCTCAAACATCAGATAGAGCTCTAATCTCTAGAGTATACAAAGAACTCAAAAAGTTAAACAACAAAAAAGCAAATAACCCAATCAACAAATGGGGCCAAGGACTTGAACAGAAACTTCTCAGAAGAGGATATACAATCAATCAACAAATACATGAAAAAATGCTCACCATCTCTAGCAATCAGAGAAATGTAAATTAAAACTACTCTAAGATACCATCTCACTCCAATAAGAATGGCAGCCATTATGAAGTCAAACAATAATAAGTGCTGGCGAGGATGCGGGAAAAAAGGTACACTCATACATTGCTAGTGGGACTGCAAATTGGTGCAGCCAATTTGGAAAGCAGTATGGAGATTCCTTGGAAAGCTGGGAATGGAACGACCATTTGACCCAGCTATTCCCCTTCTTGGACTATACCCAAAAGACCTAAGAAGAGCATACTACAGGGACACAGCCACATCAATGTTTATAGCAGCACAATTCACAATAGCTAGAATGTGGAACCAATCTAGATGCCCTTCAATAGATGAATGGATTTTAAAAAAATGTGGCATATACACACAATGGAATATTACTCAGCACTAAAAAATAATAAAATCATGGCATTTGCAGGCAAATGGATGGCATTAGAGCAGATTATGCTTAGTGAAGTTAGCCAATCCCTAAAAAACAAATGCCGAATGTCTTCTCTGATATAAGGTGGCGGGGGTGACTCAAAATGGGATAGGGAGGAAGAGCATGAGAAGAAGTCTACCACTAAATAGGGAAGAGAGGTGGGAGGGAAAAAGTGGGAGAAGGGGAGTTGCACAGAAGATGGAAGGAGAACCTCATTGTTATACAGAATACATATATGATGTTGTAATGAGAGAAAGAAAAAAAAAGTGTGTCACATTAGATTGGATAGAGAGAAAGGATGGGAGAGGAGGGGAGGAGTAGGGAGGATAGGAAGGGCAGCAGAATAGAATAGACAATATGATTGATGTATGTACATTCCATGTATGTATTACATATCAAAATGCATTCTACTGTCATGTATGACTAAAAATAAATAAATAAAATTTTAAATAAAAGAAGGCACCAACTTCATAATCAATTAAAGATAAACTATTCTTGGCGACCTCGAGCAGGAGCTGTTTGTGGCTGATAATAATACAAATTGAAAGTGAGAAAGCAAACATTCTTCCAGTTTCCACCCATATGATGGCAGGTGGGTATCCTGCCTTACCTGCCCCAATTTTATTCCTGGAAAGAGACCGTCTATAGAAAAGTTCACCAGCTAGACTGCCATGAACAGGACAAATGATTACACAAAACTTCCCATCTCCTTTTATTCTAGAAACTCTGCCTCCCGGAAACACCTGCAAGTGACCCTTTAATGATTGCTTTGTCTTTTCAACTCTCTTTATTCTGGGAAAAGGTTCCTTACACACAGAACTTTTAATATTGAAGTAGTATCTCATCCCCTGAGAGCATATGCCCTGGCATCATTCTGACACATGCAAACTAGTTTTTGATGGGTTGGGCTTGTGTACTAGTCCTTCTGATCAGAAATGGAAGAAGAAATAACGTAATCATGGATGTTCATAGATGAGGCCAAGACCAAAGCTCATATTGTCCACTCCAAGGGACAGTGCCTCAGGAGGCCCTGTCTAGACAAGCATCCTGAGGATCAAAAATCTTAGCTCACTCCTCTCCCTTTTTTCCGCTTATTGCTTGGTTATCACTGTACCTCTGGGCAAGCCAATAGATCAAAATTGAGGAAGCTGCTCATGGGGAATTTTCCAAATTTTCTCCTACCATACCCCCTGTGTAGTCCTGCTGCCCCATCTTCATTCAGACTCTCAATTCCCCAGCCTTCCCCTTGGGCTGTGCAGACACAAAGATTGATGAGTGCACTGGGCTTCGGGAAGCTCCACAGAGTTCTGGCCTCCTGGAGGACATCAATTTGGCTCCCTTTTTCCCCTTTAGTGGTAATTGAATGTCAGGATAACAGATGGAGGGGAGGCAGAATGAACCACAGCCTCACTTTCAGCAAGTGGGGCAAAGAGTGGAGGAAGGAAGGGTTAAAATGTCAGTTCTGAGACTTAAGTTTTTAGGTTCATTTGGTGTTTGTTTTTCTAAAAGAGTTTGGAGGGAATTTGGCAAGTAAAAAAAATGCAAGGACATCTTAATTTCTTAACAATAGTTACTAAAGTGTCTCTTTGTAGGATGTGACATAGACCTGTCCAAGGAGAGATCTCCATGACTGACAATGAGAAACCAGAAAAAATTTTGAGATAGTGATTAGATCATTTGCTCAGACATTTATTCACCATCAAGTCACTTGAACTTGTCCTCAAATACTAAAATACTTGTACTAACTACATTACCAGATTGGACTTTGGTTAATTGCATCTTCTCTTCCTCCACCTCCTTCCACATGGAGCACCCTTTCTTTTAGGAAATAATCCATGTCTTCATTGAGTTTCAGGTAAAGATGAGTCCATCCATTCCTGGCTTTAGCCATGATCAGATGATTTAATACTAGAAATCTGAGTACAAATCTGCAAAGAAGCTGGTCCAGCAATGGGAATAGGATCATTACTTTATTCTGAAATTCATTTTTGACCACTTAGAAAAGAAAAACCCTCTTTCCTCTTGCTACCTGTAAGGTTATAAGCCTGAAAATACTGTGAGCAACCTGAGATTTATGTCAATATAAAGAAAAGCAGAAACGTGCCATGAAGACAGAGGAAGAGGGCATGATGAGCTGTGGAATCCAGCCATGCCTGTCATCCTGTTATGAGAGTCAGTAGGTCCAGTTGGAGGACTCTCATTTATAAAAGAGAGAATTCTAATGCAGTCAAATTATATCAGCTTTAACTTCAGATATTATCCCAATTAAATCCATTACTTGTCTTCTCTATGCCCTCTATGCTTCTGGATGAATCTGAGCCAGTACAATGCTCTGCTATAGTCTTCAAAGAATATGCTTTTCTGCAACACTGTCCAAAGAGTAACTAACTATTCACCTTTGTTTTTAGAGACTTTGTTATTTTTAAACTTCTCATTGAAATGTTATAAAATTTAGTGAAAAAATTTGCAGAATTAATATAAAGAATTCTTGTGTTCCCTTCATCGGTTTCTCAAAGTACTGACACATTATTAATTTTTAGATGAAGCATGAATACTAGGAAATTAATATTGATAATATGTTAGATAATCTATACACCTTGTTTAAATTTTACCAACTGTTGCACTAATATTCTGTTCTTGGTCAAGTTTCCAATTTAGGATTATAAATTGCATTTGATTGTTTTTTTTCCCTCTTTAAATGTATCTTAATCTGAACCATTCACCAATCTTTGTTTTTCATGGTCTTGACACATTTGAAAAGGACTGGTGAGTTATTTTACAGAATTTCCTTCAATCTAAATTTTTCTGATGTTTCTTTATGATAAATTCAGATTATGTATTGGTGGCAAGAATGGAACAGAAGTACAAGCTGTGGTGGTGCACACCTATAATTCTAGTGACTCGGGAGGCTGAGGTAGGGAGATTGCAAATTTGAGGCCAGCATCAGCAATTTAGGGAGGCCCTAAGCAAATTAGTGGATCCTGTTTCAAAATAAAAAATAAAAAGGGCTAAGTATGTGGCTCAGAGGTCAAGTACCCTGGGTTAAATCCTAAGGCAAAAAAAAAAATGGCATTGAAGCCATATTGTATGTTAGTGCTTCATATCAGGAAGCACATGATGTTGTAGGAAAGGAATCAGCAGATATTTTTCTTTTTTGTAAAAGACCAGATAGTACATATTCTGGGCCCCAAACACAGTCTCTGAGACATACTTTTTTTTTAATGTGTGTGTGTGTGTATTAATAATATCTTGAAATTGCAAAACCATTCTTAGCTCCTGGCTATACACAAATGGACTGAAGATTCGACCTTGCCCTTGGGCCAAAGGACCCCAGTTATACAGGGATGCTTTGAAAATATGTTGGGTAATAGCATCCTCCTTTTCAACAACCCCACCCTACAAACTTGGGAGTAAAACATTTAGATCATGTACTACCTTTTTGGAAAAACAGAACCACAGAACAATTTGTGTATGTGTGTGTGTGTGTGTGTGTGTGTGTAAAGATTTATTTTCAGGATTTGGCTCATGTGATCATGGTGGTTGTCCACAAATCTAAAACCTGTAGGGTAGACTGTCACACTGGAGATCCAGGTAAGAATGGAAATCTGTCTGCTGGCCGAATTTCCTCATAATAGGGCAAAATCAGTCCTTTGTTTTATCCAGGCCTTCAGCTAATTGGATAAGGACCACCCACCATATGAAGGGCAATATACTTTACTGATTTAAATATTAATCTCATCCAAAAATACTCTCAGAGAACATCTGGAATAATATTTGACTAAATATCTGAGAACTGTGGCCTAGCCAAGTTGACACATAATCTTACTATCACAAGACCCTATCAAAACCTGTAGGACTGTACACAATCAAGTCATCATTAATTTCCCAATCTCCCAGCACTTTCCTACTTGATAATTGTGCTCTGTGTAGATCAGTAGGTCTCAAAGTTTCTTGTGAATAACATTCACCTGGAGGGCTTTTGGAAATCAGACTTAGGTCCCCATACCCAGAACTTCTGTTTCAGTAAGTCTGGGATGGGACCCAAGAGTGTGCGATTCCAAAAATGTCTCACCTCATGTTGATGCTGCTGGTTTGGAATTTTGGAGAACAAATGTTATAGACATTCTGGTATTCTTTCTGAATAAACAAGCAAAGCTCCTTTGCAATTCAGGTTGCTCATCTGGATGTCCTTCTGCCAGGATGAATCTTTCTCTGGGTATCTGCTTATAATTGGCTGTTGTTAAATGCTTAAGGACTGATGCTGGTGGAGAGGACAATGTCCTGGTTCATAGCATTTGCTGGTTTCTTTTGTGCCACTCCTCCTACTTGATTTTTTGTCCTGTATAAATATATAAAAATGTACATTTTTACATATTGATATATGCTTTCCTGCATTTAATATTTCCCTTACAATATATATTTTTAATTTTTCTCCTACCTGATTTTGAGCTACCAATGGATGTCCCTGAACATGAACTTGAGAAGACATGCCCCTACTGGTTCTCAGGAATCAATGTAAGCTAGCTCAGAGCACTACTGTTTTGGCGACACTTTTGCATATCTGCTCACTTCCTTTGGGAAGGCTTCCCAGACCATCTGATCAAATAGCCCAGCTCTTCCCCAACCAGTCTCTCTTATTTTAGTTCATTGCATCTATTTCCAGCTAGAATAGGTTTCCATTTTTAAGTATTAAGTAGAAATCTTTTTAAAAGGCAGACTTTTTTTTTTTTTAGTCTCATTCCATGTTGTATCCTTGATGCCTACAAGGATACTTGGCACAGAACAGGTGATCAATACCTGTTTGTTGAATGTATGAACAAAGGCAGGAATTGATCTGTGCATTTGTTCATTGTCTGTCTCCTGCGTATACCACTGGTACTTCCAGGAGGGCAGAGATTCTGTCTGGCTTTGTTCACCATTGTTCCTTCATCCCTGGTATATAACAAATATGAAATGAATAATTTTTAATGACTTAATGTATTGAGTTGTGGTGATGATAAGATGAGAGAGTGTATTTAAAAGTACTAAGGAAGTAGGAAATGGTGATACAAATATAAAAGGGGCTGCGTACCTATCCAGCCTCTAACTGTAAAAAAAATTCTGGCCCTGTCAGGGAGGGTGTACAGAGAGTGCAGACATGAAAGATCCTGGAACATCTCTCTGATTTTAAGAATCCATTAGCCAACTCACACTTTAAGTTGAATTTTTGTCTCAAGGTTTGAAGCACAAGACTTTCTTTTTCCTTTTCTTTCTTTCTTTCTTTTTGGCAATACTGGGGCTCTAACCCAGGACCTTGTGCACACCAGGTAAGCTGAATTACACCTCTAGCCCATCATGATTACTTGTTTTGGTGTTATTTTTCAGGAGATTACAGTCGAAGAAGCTATGACCTTCATACAATTATGAGAGTATAAGATTGGCAGGGCTGAAGGCCTCCAAAGAAGTGCATGTGACAAATATTCGGAGCTAAATATAATCCACGAAGCTCAAACTTGGTAAAGAATTTCAAGAATCAAGAGCAAATACCCAGTTCCTTCTACCCCTTTATAAGTTGGCTTGTCAGATGGTGCCCCTGAAAAAGCAAAGCTGTTCAGGGGACCTGGTAGGTGTCAGCCCAAGAAATATGGGCAACTCATCTGCATATCTTTTAGTGACCTTCCAGAATGACAGCCAAGCCACCAACGCTTCCCTGTTTGCAAATGATAGAGATCTTATTTCTGGGGACAGCAGGATTGATGTGGCAGCCGCAATGCCATTAGACCTGGAAGATGCTCTGTTCTCATTACTGTCTCCTGGCAACATAGCACCAGATGCCGCTGTGAATATTAACCATCCTCATTCATGTAACCTTTAGTGACTTCCCCCAATATGCACAGGCTGCAACCAGAGACGGCTGCTATCTGCTTCTGCAGTCTCCATCTCAGCAAATCTTTCCTTCTCCTCCCCTTTGGAGAAAAGAATCATTAATGAAATTTTTATCTAAGGACAGGATTTCTACTTCTCTATGGAAATGCTTACTTTCCAAGTCACACCCTATTTTCTAACAAAGATAATGGTGTTCACATCCTGCTGGGGCTCATCTGTGATCGCTTTTGTTGATTTTATCTCCTGGTTGGAATATGTAATTTGTCTAATATCTTCACTTTCTTACGTGTGGGGTTTAAAAACAAACATGGAATTGGGCAAAAGGAGAAATCAAATATTACCAAAATCTCAGTGGGTTTCATACTTCTTATCAACTTCCAACAACCTTAAAGATGGAGTCATGTAATAACAGGTCACTCCAGATTCTGAAGTCTAGTTCTTTGACTTCTTGTGCTAACACATACCCTTGGAAAGGGAAGATGTATTAAATTGTTTCAAGCTGGGATGACGAGTTCCTTAAGCTTTTTGTCTTATTTCTTTAGGTCTCTTAGACATTAGCCAGAGGTTATTCTTGAGGGCAATTGATGCACTGCAGGTAACAGAATCTTCCCGTCTTTTCCTTCCACCATCCTTTTTCTTCCCTTAATACTTAGTGAGAGGTAGTCAGAGCTAGGTCCATCCTGAAGCCTGGCTGTGTTTACTTGTGGGATCCTGGGAAAGTTGCTTAATCTTGCTGAACCTCAGTTTCATGCCTATAAAATGCAGATACAGGCACCTACTGCACCCAGGTTGTTGACAAATTAAATGACATAATATATATGACATGCTTGGCCCAGTGTCTGGCACATAGTGAGAACTCAGTAAATAGTAGGTTGTTAAAATAAATAGCCCTTAACACAACAGACCTCCTGGTATAGGCTTGGCTTACTTTGATTTAAGAATTGGCCATGTGACTTGTTTCCAACAATGGTATGTCAGCATATGGGACTGAAGTAGAGGCTTGATAAGGGATATTCTTTGCTGTTCTACCTCTGGGAATGTTGCTGCCACTATATGAGGAAGCCTAGTCTATCCTCCTGGAGAATGAAAGGCCACACGGAAAGAGACTCTGCAAACTCAGAAGCTGAATAAAGCTGCATGAGTGAGCTCTTACCTAGCATGCACTCATCTGGGGCAGCAGAACTCCAAGGTCAACCACACAATCTTGAGAAATACAATTTTCATTTTAGCTATTAAGATTTGGAGACATTTATTATGCAGCAAAGACTACACT
The DNA here is from genome assembly GCF_021218885.2 of Marmota monax. Lineage (NCBI taxonomy): Eukaryota > Metazoa > Chordata > Mammalia > Rodentia > Sciuridae > Marmota > Marmota monax. Next base: position 2,643,729 of record NW_026692254.1, read on the forward strand.
GATGCTGGTGGCTTTTGTAATTCTCATCTTATTTAAAACACACAATAATCCTGTGAGAAGGGTACTGTCTCTCCCACTTGACTGACAATTAAGTGGACACTCAAGGATATCAGGTGGGTGTCTCTCTGATTGTCCAGATGCTTAAAGTAGCTGTTGAAGAAGTACAAGATGCAAAGCCTATTTAAACAGTCTTAGGGGAGAGAAACTTTTCACTTAGAATCCTATGTTGGATCTCTTGATATTCGTAAGGTTTTGTAACATACAGTCAGGAAAGCATGACTGAGCCAAGGAAAGGAGCTTACACACCAACCCAGCTCTCCTCTCCTCCTTAAAGGAAGAGACTGGCTACAGTTTCTCATCTGATGCTGCTGTCCCTGTTGGTGGCTTTATGGGTGTACTGGTGTCACCTCCTAGATCAACAGAGGAATAGAGTCTTCTAGAAACTGCTGCTCTTGAAAGCTTAGATGCAGGGCAATCTTTCTGGTGTCCCCTTAACCCATTAAGGACTGATTTTGTCCCTCAGTGGAGTAAGTTACTATACAGCTTCTAAATTTCAAGCATTAAACAAACAAACAAACAAACAAAAAACCCATTACATTAACTTAAACTTGTAGATTTTAAAAGTCTCCTAGAAAATTCAGGTGTCCTCAAAAGAACAGCGTATCAATCCAGTTAATTGCTCATTGTGAAATAGATCACAAGGCAGATTTATATTGGAGGGTGTCTAACATTGATGATCTTAGGTCAATACTATCCAATAGAAATATACCGTTAGCCACAGATGTAATTTTAAGTTTTCTAGTAGCTGCATTAAAACGAATTTTAAAAAAAAAAGAAAAAACAGAGTGGGGGATACAGTTCAGCAGTAGAGCTCTTGCCTAGCATGCACTCATCTGGGTTCAGTCCCTAGCATGGAAAAACAAAAAGAATTAAAGTAAAACAGGTGAAATTAATTTCAATATTTTTATTTAAACTGATTTCCAACACTTAATTTCAATGCACAGCCAATTGTTAACAGTTATTAATGAGGCCAGGCACAGTGGTGCATGCCTATAATCCCAGGGTCTCTGGAGACTGAGGCAGAAGGATTGCAAGAAAGTTAGCCTGTGTAACTTAGCAAGGCCTTAAGCAACTTAGTGAGACACTATCTCCAAATAAAAAATAAAAAGGCCTGTGGTTCTGGCTCAGTGGGTAAGAGGGTTAAATCTCTGGTACAAAAAAAAAAATTAATGAATTATTTTACATACTTTTGGGGGGCATCAAATTTTCCAAATCTAGTATGCATTTTTCATTAACAGAACAATTTAGTCTAGGTTCACCACACAGGGCTAGTGGCTACTCTGTTGGGCAGCACAGGTGTAGAGACAGTTCACTGGACTGTAAAGTGGAGACAATAATACTGTCCTTGTAGTACGCTGTGACACAAAATGAAATCACAGGTGAAAGTTCTGTGTCATCATACAGGACCACAGAGATGTGCCAAAAGTCTTTGCATAATTTTAAACTTTAATAACTTACATTAAAATTCAGAAGTGTAAATGCTACAATTTTATTAAACATAGAATTTGAAAATGTTTTAAGTTTGCTTTATACATATTTACTTTCATAAATTTAAAATGATATTTTTTAAATTTAATTATAATTTTTTTCTATGCTAGGGCTTGAACCCAAGGCCTCAGGTACTCTATCACTGGACTATATCTCCAGGCCTAATTTAATTTTTTATGTGCAGCAATTTCTAAGATGTCACTCGCAAGTCCTCTTTTTTGGCCATATCATCATTAAATCTAATGCCATTAGACTGTTTCAGTGTAGAAATCATATCAAACTGTCATGTATGTTTTGGACACTCACTGAACAGCACCTGATGAAAATTTATAACATTAAAAAATTGACTAGAGTGACACAACACAGAAATTTGAATTTAATGAGAATTTGTTACTATTAAAAATTTTAATTCACCTTTAAAATGTTATTTGTTGTAATATTATAGTATTTAAAGTTTAAATTTGCACTAGCCTTCTGGATACCATATTTATGTTACCATCATGTTGTAAAAATTGCTTTGCACCTATCAATTCTAGCCTGTCACTAAAGAATTATCCTCAAAAGGGCTGTGCTACAGAGGTTGTTATACCAGCACTGAGGGTCAAGAAATCTATGATGATGGACAGGCCTCATATGACCTGGAGAATGACTCACCCCAATTTGACCACAAGAATAAGGCCATTCCATCCACCTCAGAGAACTGGTAGTCATTTTTCTCGTTCTGTATAAGAGCTAAACTGCTTTGTATTTTTCTGGAGATATTGAGGGGAAGGTCTCTGCAACTCTGCACAGTGATCTGGGATAGTATAATGAACTGCCATGTCTTAAAGCATAGAGTAGAATTGGTAATAGTGAAAAACTTACCAGGAATACCTGAATAACTTGGTTTTAAAGTCAGAAGTCTCCCTAACTTTTGAAGACTATGATCATGACTAACATAAATCCATTCAACTAACTTTGCATTTACTGAGAAAGGAGCCATTTCTGAGAGAGAAATGGGAGAGCACATGGCTTTATCTGTGGAGTGTGGCTAGATTTCAGCCCCAATACAACTTTCTGATTGGACCTCATAGACAACCTCTGCAGCTCTACATGGTGGTCTTAGCTACTGTCTATTCACATAGTTTCTCAAGATAAAAATGGTACAAGGAGTGAAACAGCCATCTAACTGACTCATGGACTAGTTTGGATAGGTTATGGTCCATTGGCTGTGATATTACCTGCCTTTAAAAAGTAATCAAATAAAATACTAACATTTTTTAAATTTTTAGTTGTTGATAGACCTTTATTTTATTTATTTATATGTGATGCTGAGATGCGAACCCAGTGCCTCACGTATGCCAGGCAAGTGTGCTACCACAGAGCCCCAGCCCCAGCCCCAGCCCAAATATTCACCTTCTAAGGAAGAGAATACAAAAAGACTCCAAATGTCTTTGGTGTTGTTTAGAATCAATGGAAATGAACTTCTGAATTCTGCCACCCTGCTAAAAGACATTTTATTTTATTAATATGTTTTGCCCTTTCCCCACAGCAACTGAATATATCACATGCCACAAGACCAAATTACATTTATTCCCAATAATTTAAAACTGGTGCTTGATCCAAGAGAACCCAGAAAGGAAGAAATGATTTTTTTTTTGCCACAGTCTAAATAAATTTGACTCTTCCCAAGTGGGGCCATGGCCCTTCAGACCAAAAGAGTACACCTATTTACCCAACGAATGAAGAAATAACACTGAAATTATGTCTAGTTCATTCTCTCTGGCTTCTAATCTTCTTTGATTAGAGATTAAACAATTCCCAAAGAATGGAAAAAATGAGAAGATACACATTCCCCATGTGTTCGAGCAGATGGCATATGGAAACTCAATGAACTGATGATAAAAATACATACCCATAGTATTGACACTTATTGGTGTAAAGAGAATTCTAAAAATCTAATTGGCCTTGATGATGAAGAGACAATCATTTGGCTTCATTATTCTAAATGAAAATGGAAACAGAACTTGTTCCCTAGTTTCAGAAAGAATTTCAGAACTACCCAGACTCTTCCTATAATTGCACTGTTACTTTTAGTGAAAATGACAGGTCAGGCAATCTTCATTTTCTTATGCCACTTCTGAAATAGTAAATACTGACTTTTCTTTTTCTCTGTCAGATACACTCACAAATAGGCACCTTTCAGTGTGTCATAATTTAATGTAACAGTTCCTTTCAGCCTAATCCTCTACTTCATAGCCTGTGGTCATAATCTGGATTCAACCAGAGACATGAGTAGAGAAGAGATGCTTTTTCCTCTAACCTCGCTTTCAAGAGTTCAGAAAAATCCCAATTTCAGCTGTGGAGTGCAGCAGACTCCATTGGTCACCTGCCCATATCCTATTGCACTATTTCTTGCTGATGAGAGCTTTTTTCTTACAAGATCACTACTCTGTTTGATGACCTTCTCTCATCTTATGATTGAATCAATCTAGAAATATCATCAGGATCATGACTTAGTTGGTAATGGATAACAGTTAGAGGATGAGTACTCTAGCTTCCTCACCCCTTGAGTGGGAAAACTTTCAGGCATATTCTAGACTATCTCTTTCTCCTTGCGGACTGCAGAGATGGGTTGCTAGGTAAAACAGAGGCTGTCCAATGATAATTTTTTAGTTACATGTATCTTAAATATTGCACAGAACAGTTTTATACTAAAAATTATGTGTTGCTCATCAAAAATTCAAATTTAACACGGCATCCTATATTTTTATTTGCTAAAATGACAACCATACTCCAGAAAGATTGAGCCCCAGTTGCCCAGGGTGATCTATTGATATTGCAGCTTGCTTTGGTGTCTTTCCCTATATAATTTCTTCTACTGATGGTTCCTGAGATTCGCTTCTACCATAGATCAGGTTCTCTAGAAGATGAGCCTGAGCTGGGGATTCTTACACAAGTGATTTATCAGTGAAGTACTCTTAGGAGAAAGTCATAAGAATGTAAGAGAAGCAGGATAGGTCAGAGGAAGGAGTTGAGCAAGGATGTAGTTTCAGAAAACTGATTTCAGCCTGCTCCCATGGGGAGCTCTCTGGTATGATTGACATCACAAAGTTGCCACTTCTTAAGTTTGAAGAGACTGACCTTCGCCCCATCCTTCCTACTCTACCCATTATTTAATTACTGGCTGAGGTCTACCTAGATGGGTGCAAGGTAGAGGGGTAGGGGCAAGGCACCAACAACCTACTGTAACACCCTCAAACAACTTGACTTCATTCTCTTGTCTTGGGGTTTGTTTCTGGGAAAGTTGAACACTGAACTACTGGTAAAATCTTTGATGTGTCCTTAATTACTTTAGAAGTAATCATTCTTTGAGGACTAAATTCTATAAATTCCTTGAGGGCTGGGACTGCAAGTTGCAATGCTTCACACATGGCCAACAAATACTTGGTTAAAGTAAACTGTATATAGAAGCAAAAAAGCAAAACTGAGACACTATAGTATAAACATGAATAAAATTTGTAAGATTAATTAGTACATAGTGAAATATAATAAATTAGGTACTCTATTAGATTATTCATTTTAAAAATTCAATGAACAAAACCACTGCAATCATGTCTCCAAAATACCTTGGAACTAGTCCCAACCTTGTTAGACCCTTAGTGAATAAATAAAATACAGGAACTCATAGAGTCCTGCTGAATGTCATTGAAACTCAGATAGCAGTAGCTAAGAGACAGAAGTTGGGGGATGATGAAAGATATACTCTCCCAAAATGTTTCCCCTAGTGGTCTGACCTTTTTGGGTAAGCAGCTAACTATATCAAATAAATATGTGACACTATTGGAACCCTTGGTGAGGGCCAGAAAGCTCAGTTTTCAAAGTTGCCATTGCTTGGATCTGAAGATGCTACCTCTCTGAAAGAAGTCATCTGCCTAACTGATAATGCTTATGGACACCAAATCTTTCAGTGATGGATACCGGAAGAGGAGAGACAACATCTGGGACATTGTAGCAGCAAGTGTTGAGGCACTCAGTTTGAGCAGGGGCAATGCAATCCAGGTCTTGTAGAGAGAGTTTCAGAAGGCAAAAGACAGAGGAAAAAAACTTAAACTTGATAGAGTTCTGTCAGCACCAAATTGGGTCAGACACAAAAGAGAATGATCAGAGGTCCAGACATGGGAACCACAGTGGGAGCCTATACAGGGTGCCCTTTAGTCCATAGTGCCTCTGTTAGAAGGCAGATTTGGTTCTAGAGTCATTTCATCCATCACCTTGGGTACTAAAAGAATAGAGGCAGAATTACAGAAAAAGTTTCCTTTTCAAAGAAAAAGTTTCCGAATATTTGATGCAAGGTCAGGGTGGGAGGGCGTATGAACATTCAGCCAAAGCCTCATCAATCAAGGCAGTAGGCAAGCTTTGAGGTCAGGGACATGAGAGGGGTGGTTGAAACAGGAACAAGGGAGCATTATAGAGAAAACTAATGGAAAAATCTTTAACACTGCCCATGAACACTAAAGATTTGAATACTCTATCATATACCAATTCCATTCTTCCTATCTATTCAACAGAAATGTGTGTGTGTTTTCAGTAAAAGTTACACATGGAAGGCCATAGCAGCATTATTCATGATAACCCCAAGCTGAAACACGTTTATCACACTAGAATGGACGATTGTGGTATATGCACATGATAGAATACTAGTTAACAACAGAAATATATTGTTAAAAGTAACAATGTGAATGAACCTCAAAAGCAAAATGTTGAGTGAAAAACTCTAGGCACCAAAAAGTACATACTCGTGTTAGTTAGCTTTATGTTACTGTAACAAATACCTAAAATAAATCAATTTGTTAAAAGAGATTTGTTTTTGTTCACAAGTTTGGAGGTTGTGGTCCAAATGGTTGGCCCTGTGCTTTGGGGCCTGTGGAGAAGCAGCACATCATGGCGGAAAGCACATAATGGAGCAACACTTTTCACCTGGTATCTAGGAAAGAAAGAAAAAGAGGAAGACAAAGAGATCAGGTCCCATAATCCCCTTTGATGGCACATCCCCAATGACTGGAAAACCTCCCACTAGGCCCTATTGCTTAAAGATTCCACCATATCCTCATAGCATCATGGGCTGGGACCAAAACTTTAACACATAAACCTTTGGGAGATATTTTAGATCCAAACTGTAGGAGTACTTTAGGATTCATTTGATAATAACTATAAACATAGGCAAAACTAATCTCAACTGTTAAAGATTGGAAGAGTAGTAATCTTGGCTAGGAAGGGGTTATTGACTGAAAGTAGATACAAGGGAGCTTCTGGTAAACTGGTGATGGTCTATTTTTGACCTGGTTGCTGGTTACTTTATACATCTATGGGTTCAGTTTGTGAAAATTAGTCAAGCTACATACACTTAAGATTTATTCTATATGTATTTGATTCTTCATGAAATCATCTAAAAGATAGAAAGAAACACTATTGAATAAAGAAGACAAGATTCAATTATGTCTTAACTTTGCCAAAGTCACCTCCCTATGTCATTGTTTTCTATAGAACATGAAAAGGGGGAATGAAAGAATGAACATAGGTAGAACAGTCCTTGACTTTCAGAGTGCGACTGGGCAATAGTCAGCTTGCTCTGTCTTATCTTGCTCTCCAACAGATATCTCCACAATTTCATTCCTAACAGGTCATTGTAAGGTAGGTCTTGTGTAGTTTCAGTGATAATCACTGGAAAATTGCACAAGTGGAAATGTAGAGTCTTGAGACAGCTCCCAAAGCACCAGCAACAGGGTTCCTAGACCTTTACAGTGCAATTACCATGTATGCTAACGAACCTACTTCTTACTATCCGTAATTTTCTTCAGATTGTCTACTCCATTGTAATTTCTGCAGAATGTGACTCAGTAAGACTTCCTCTGCCTTAATTCTATTATGTAAAATGAGTGTTCCAATTTTCCTCATTCAAATTCCAAGCTCAACTTTTCATGACATGCTCGTGCAGATTGGAGGTTGCATTGGATCCAATGGCTTCTCTTGGAATCATCAAACATGGTGCTGGTGACTGAGGTCACGTAATAGAAATCATTTGACTACTTCAGAGGTAAGGGGCTATGGACAGATTTTTTCTGAAAGAGAATGGTATCCCAGTACACAGATCTACCACTTTTCCATCCTCTCTTCTTCCTTTAGTCCCCAAAGTCAAATTCCCATTCACTTGGTGTAAACTTATTTTTTACCAGTTTGTTTCCAAGCTTTGCCTCCTTTCTGATTTCAGTATAGTCAGGTGTCAAATTTCCATCCTAGACTGTGATAAAATGAGTTCTTAAAATTCCCAGAGTATCCTGAACCTTCCTTTAGGTCATGAGTTTCTACCTCCTGTTTAGCCCAATCATTTGTCAAGTCTGTTTAGCAGTAGCAACAATGGTTGGTTCATGGGTATTTCCATTCATTTCCTCTGCTGCCCACCTTCTGACAGCAAGTCCAGCAAACAAGAAAATGGCCAAATGATGGCAGACTGGTGTGAGCCAAGCAGAAGTAGAAGCCTGAATAATAAGCCTTTGAATAGCAATAACGAAACCTGACTGAACCAGAGGCTTCCTGAGCAGACTAGAAGGAGAACAAGGGCCCCTGTTGGCTGGGAGCATGGATGCTTTCCATGGGGAGACGCCACAGGATTCACTGGCTTTGGCAGGATTATAAAGGCTCTAGTTTCACTTGAATAAACTCTTCTTGAACACCGTCTCCAGTGTATTTCCACAATTCTGTTTTCTTAGAGTGTTCAGAATTCATTCCTTTTTGGTTTTCCTGCTGCTCAAAGCAAAGAGGAACCCAAGGGATGGAGCTTCTCAATGCAAAATAAACACAATTCTTTTTGGACCAGCTAAGCCAGAAGAAAAAGAGGACAAAGAATGAATAAGACATAAAGCTAAAGCAAATCAAATTGTTGTGAATGCTCTCTTGTTCCTCTCTTGCCTTGGTTGAGAGAGTGAATGAACATATCATATTTACTTTCAGCTGCCAAAAGTCCATCTATATCTTTACTTATGCATTTTATTCTAGTTTTGCTTTTAAGAGCTTTCCCATCTGAAATCATGGGCCTTGTCTTTCATTGTTTGTAATCTCAGTGATGAGCTAATAAACTTTTGTAGACAAAGGTGCCTATGACAGATGATGCTATAAAAGGTTACTGCTTAACTTTCAGCATCTTGGACGTTGCCAATTTATATAAATGAATGGCCTCGACCTTCCAATCCAAGCTAAGACCACTCTAGTGACTCAGATGCTCTGGACAAACCTCACTAAAAATATACCCATCAGCCACAGCTGGGATTCAGACCTCAACCAATCTCTGAGCACACATGCTCCCTCCAGAAGTCGGAGTATCTTCCCTTCACCATGGTGAATGCCTGAGGACTGACTTTAATTTCATCTTGTTTGCCTCATGAATGCATTGAATGCTAATGTCTGGAATCTTCCAGTGCAGCACACCTGTTCCTTAGACAGTTTTGAACAAGGATGGGCAGACAGGCTGTTATTAGCTATATACCACTGTAGGAGATGAAAAACTTCCATTATCTTCCTAGGCATTGGGCCTAGGAAGTAAATTGACATAAGACAGACTAATGAGAGAAAAGCAAACACGTTTTAAACATTTTTATGTGCACATGGGAAGGAAAATGAACACCCAAAGAAGCAACTGGGACCAAGAACTTATACCCTTTTTAAACAAAGAAGTGGATCAATTTGTACAGAAACTACAAGACAAAGGGGTTTAGCTTGGGGTAGTAAATTGTGGGAAAGCAACTAAGAAATATACAAGAGAACCAATGGATGAGAAGGTTTATTTCAGTAGGTTTGTTTATAGAAATCCATTTTGTCTTGGATTCCCCTCTCTGGTGATAAGAATGCCCTTCTCTTTCTGCTCCAGGGAGGGTACCTTTCCCATGGGTAGAAATGTGGGGAGTTAGTCCTTCTTCCACCTTGTGTTTCTCAAGTTCCTCCAGTTCAAAATATGCCAAAGCAATATATTTTGAAGTTGCATGTTCTGAACCCATTCACCACCAGGAGCAGGTGGCTGATTTTGCTGTGTTGATTTTTTTGAGGTGGCCCAGCCTCCATAGTATGTGCCATGTGCTTCAAATTCCAACAAATGTGGAATTCCCTGGTGATTCAATTGTCAGTTAAGGAGAGATTCATCTGCCCTCATAGAGCTCATCGATATAAAATCTATCTAAAACTCGTGCTGTGAGGGGAAGCATTAGCACTGAGATCCTAGAATGGAGAGGACTGTTCTTCTCATGGAGGTCAGAAGTTGCCTTCTTGCACTAGTGGAAACTGATCTGAAGTCTTCACAGAAAGAAGGGTTAATAGAGGATATTGGTGGAAACAGTGTAAGCAGAAAGAACTAGAAGCTTTTCAAGAAGCTGAAGGAAACCACACTGGTTGGTGCACCTAGAGAAAAGAAGTGGAGGTCCTACCAGGGAGGGACTTTCTTTCAGGCATCATAAAGTCTGGCCTTTCTCATAAATGCATCGGGGTTTCACTAAATGGAGAAATACAGGGGACAGGGAAGTTTCAGATATATGCAATGGGAGGTAACATGGAAAAAGAGGGAACTAAAGCAAAGAGGAGGCAGATAGGAGAAAATGCTCCCACAAAACAGAAATCTCAAGGAGTGAACTGGAACGATGGCACATTTTCTGGGCTGCACTACCAGGAATCTCCTCCGGGATTAGAGGGATCTTGGGTTGTGGGCTTGAGAGCCAGATCTGGGAAGATACAAAATGGCATCAGGAAGTGAAAGATCCCCAAGAAGCTAGAAACAAGGGAACTAGGAATGGGATCCATCTACTTGACTAGAAGCAGCTAGGAACATTTAATATTTTTCTTATTTTTTAAACATTATCTATTTCCATGCAAACTCTATTTTTGATTTATTCTCTCTCTCTCTCTCTCAACCTGAGAATGATTTTTTAAAATGATTTTGGAAATAATATTGAGCTTAAAAATGTTGAAAAAGTAGAAATGTTTCAAGGAATATCCATATGCCTTTTACTAAGATTCACCTATTATTAAAATTTGATCCTATTTTTTTTTTGTGTGTGTCCTTTGCTCACTCTAGGTAGGCAGGTAAATAGATACACAGATAGATAAATAGGCTTTTTTTTTTCTCCCTCTGAACCATTTGAAGTAAACTGCCTATATCACGTTCCTTTGCTCCTAAACAGTCCAGGGTGTATTTTCTAAGAATAGAAATATTGTCTTCTGTAACCACAATAGAGTTATTAACTTGTGAACTTACCTGGATATAGAACTTTAATCTACAATCAATACCCATATTTGTCAACAGTTGACTCAGTAACTTTCTTTATGGCACTAGTTTTTCCCCCTAGTGCAGGATCCAGTCAAAAGTTAAATATTGCATTTTGTTGTCCTGTTTCGTTGGACTCCGTTAATCTGGGTAATTTTCACATATTTTTGCTATTATTTTTAGTGTTTCAGTGTTTTCCCAGTTTTCTTTCTATTTTGTTCAATTATTGGAGCAAAGTCTATGAGTATCTTTTGTTAGACAGTCTATCATATTTTTCTCTCATATGTTACATGTTTCTGTTACATGTACTGTTCAACTACATCTATTTCACCACACATTTTACAGCAGTGGGTGTTAACCACGTCTGCTTGGTGATGTCCATTTAGCAGATGTAAAGTGCAGTGTTACCTCACTCTTACTCTGGTCTGCGTTTTCTTCCACACAGGAACGTTTTTCCTCAGTCTGTTACTAGATTCCCTCTTGTGTGAATCTCTTCTACATGAGATTTGGTCTTGAGAACAGAAACTGGGTTTTGTCTTTTGGTTTCATTGCCACCTAACCATCTAGCCAAGTGTTATGGAGTAAGTGTTCTTGAAATAAGTCTTTTTAGGAACTATTTTTAAGTTTTTTTTTTAAATAAAGGATAATAGGTGTAGAAAAGACTGCAGAGGCTTTTGTGAATAAAAAATAAAGTCCCCAAACCAGAAACATTTTCCAAGTAATCAAACCTCAACTGATCTGATCAGCTGATGTGAGTTGGTAAATTTGTAAGCAAAGTGGTAGAAAACAGAGAACTCATAAATTTATAGAAGTGTTATATATACACATAAAGATTTTTTCTTTTAGTAAAAGAATTTTCAGTAGATTCTTTCCCAATAGAATTTTTTTCACCTGTTTCTTCAAATTTCATAAAACTCATTTCCTCAGGATCCTTGAAAAGGATTATAAAAGAAAATCAAGATTACATGATTAGAGAGTGGAAAAAGGGGCTTACCTTAAACAACTTCTCTTGTGATAAGTGAAGAAGACTTATTGAATAAATGCTACTTTAATTCACAGTATTCCTGGAAAATGAAATTTGAATGACATAAAATCAGCATCTCTAGGATGAAAGCTACTTCTCTTGGAATTAGACCACAAAGGATGTTCTACAAGCTTTCTTAGCCCCACAACTCACATCCCTGCTCAGTTTCCTCTTGCAGAAGGTTTTTATTTATTTATTTTGGCTGTTTGTTTTTAAAATGCATTTGTACAAACAAAAAAGAGGGAGATGATAAGTGATAACACACTTGTATTGTGGGCTTTTATTTCTGTAAGACTGAGTCAAAGGGTACAAGAATTTAAATTTTAATAAATGTTCTAAACATTTTTTTTTACTTTTCCCCAAATTCATGGCAATTTATTGTTTTATCATACTTTTTATTAGAGTTTCTGTTTCACCATACTCTTGCCAGAGCTGTATGCTTTAAATTATTTTATTTGATAGAATAAAAATTCATTCTAAATATTGCTTTAATTTTATTGGTAAATTTGTTAAATACTAACTAATAAGGGTGCTAAAATTAAGCAAGACACATCATGATCATTCTATCTTATGTAAGGTAAACTACCTTTCTGATGTACAAATATTTCAACATAATAGTGTGCCTAGGATCACCAAATCAAATGCCATTTACAAATTTAGAAAATAAGGAAAACAAACTTGTAGGCAAGTTCAGCATGAGATGGGATTACTGACTGCTGCTACTCCAGGTGATAGAGATGCAACAGAGACAGGTGGCATATCTCTAATTAGTAATTAAGGGTGAGTCAGACATTCAAGGTCAATTTGAAACTATTAATCATACTTAAAGCTGTTTATCAAGTACCATCCAGATATTCAAGTCTATGTGGTACATAGGGTCAAGATAAAAAGATGTCAACTGAGGAGATGAGTTCATGTCACTGATAAATGTAATCAACTATTGACTCTTGGCTTTATTTTTTTTATTACTTTAGTAATTTCAGCAGCAAAAAGAAAATATGGCCAAGGGATGTTGGCTTATTAAAACAATGTCAGTGAGCTTATTAGTAAGTACAAGTTGAGTCTCCAAGCCACCAGGAAAGTATACTCTTTACAATCTTAAAACATATATATTGCTTGTTTATATTTTATTGATTTTGCAAATGCATCATGAATTATTTGTTTATAAACTTAAATGTCTTATTTAAACAGTTAGCAGTGTTTCAATATATTAAAATGAGATTCTTTGTATCAAGTTTCCAGAAAAATGGAACAAAACAACAGATGCCAAATTCTCCCACATTTCACAGAGACTTTCTAGGTCATCAATACAAATGAACTGGTTGGTGATTCAACCAACACCCACCTCTTGGGTATAAAAGGGACATAGCTTTTTTTTTTTCTATTTTCTTTTCACCAACACTTTGGAGAAAGGAAATGGGTTGCCTACCCTCATCTCTAGACTGAGAGGGGGTGTTGAGGGGGATCCTCTGAAAACTTGAAATTCGTCTTTTGGATTTAGAGGGTAATGAGCATATGAACTATGAATTTAAAGCCCCACTTCTGACAACATCTCTCTATCAATTCATGAGAGCTGCCCCTTCTCCTCACATTATCATCTTCCACTCTTACAGTTGTCTGGTTTACAAATCCATACTACCTCTTCCAGTCTGGGACGGTGGGTGACAGAGCCCATATCTCACTAATAATATCTAGACACAGGCTTGACTAATCTGAATACATCCAATGCTAGCAAGGGTGTGAACAGCAAAATCATTGGGAGAATCAGTTACGGACAAAAATCCCTAACACAGAGAATAAGAACCACTCGTATTCATGGCTCAATGCCACACTGATATCACTAGAGGGTGTTGCTATTACTCTGCTTCCCTAATGCTGGATGGTTGAGTTGCTGGACAGAAACCCTAGACCTCATTTGTACAAAAACCTTTGTATAAGATCCAGTCCACAGTGATGGCCTTGATAGGCACCAGGGAAAGTGTAAGCATCCATACTAACAAGGTGATTGATGGCCCTTGTTTGGCCCCTTAGATAATAAGGCACTTTGTCTTCTACATCTATCCCAGTGAAATATGTATGTGCATGAATTCACAGGGAAGATTTACCTAGCTAGACTAAAACTAAACCATTCTTTAATGTATTGAATAATGCAATCAAAAAAGTCTTTTGAAAAGACTACCTCTGGTCAGTTCCCATTCACTATGTCAAAGGCAATAGAACGACGGTGACTGCTTATCATTTCACTGTAAGTCTTGAGCCTAACAACTCTGACAGACAAGCCATGTCCCACACTGAGAAGGCTCCAGGCTGAAGGTGGAAATGGGAGCTTTCATCTTGGTAGAAAATTGCTCTAGTGGCTATGTCAGCAAATAAGCAAACTTAAGGTGTAGAGAGCATGCTTCCTGTGGACAGAGGGTATCCACTGAAGTGACTCTCCTGGGGTTATTGCAGAGGGAGTGACTATCCTGGGGTCTTTAGTTGTTAACTAAGTAGATTTAGTGGCAGAGGTACAGCTAGACATGGTTCCAGGTGTATCTTCAGATGCAGAAGTTAAGAAGGGTTTCACAAGGGGCCAGTTGAAGAGAGGTAGGCTCAAATAGAGAGCTGTACCTTGTGCCCCATGTGGAGGGACCTCTGAGGAACTCATGAATGCACCTCTCCAGACACGAAGTCAACTTTGGAACTCTACCCAGGCCCCACAACAAGGATGCTATTTTGGTTAGCTTTTTCTGCCCCTGTGACTAAAGGATCTGACCAGAACAACTACAGAGGAGGAAGAGATTATTTGAGGGCTCACAGATTTTAGAGATCTAGGTATATAGAAGGCTGACTCCATTTCTCCGGGCTGGAGGCAAGGCTGAATGTGGTGGAAAAGTGTGGTAGAGGGAAGCAGCTCAAATTAAGAGGATCAGAAAGCAGAGAGAAATTCAGCACAGATACAAATAAATACACTAAAGCCACTCTCTAATTCCCACCTCCTCCAGCCACACCCCATCACTTCAGTTACCACTCAGCTAATCCCTATCAGGGGATTAAATCACTAATTGGGTTAAGACTCCTACAACCCCAATAATTTCTCCTCTGAACCCTCTTGCATTGTTTCACACATGAGCTTTTGGGGTACGCCTCATATCCTAACCATAACACTGTCTTAGGACAAGGCAGGGAAGGAAGAACTTTATCTTCCAAGACAAATTTTCCTGAGCCCATCTCTCCGGAGTGGCTAGTAGGCTGAAGGTGGAGGATGGAGACCAAAGTATAAAGTGAAGAAGGTTTGGCTATATCCTGCTGTTCCCACCACAAGGGCAATTTTAAATGAAGTTCAGAGTTTTGATCATCACACCGGATTAAGAACTTTATTGTACAGACAATTTGAATCCCCAAATCCTGCCTTCTCTTTATATTCTCAGTAACCCCCAAGATATAACAGATCATTTGTTTAGGCAAATAATTACAGGCAAAGACTCAGATGTGAGAAAACCCACACAGGAGCATATATAATAATTTTGGTTATCACATCTGTTCTATATACTTGTTTTTCTATTAAATTGTGATCTTTTTATTTTTTAAAAAGTGCATTCATATCACTTAGATGGGAAGATATTTGTTTTGTTCTTGCCATACGTGTACATCTTTAAGAGATTATATGTTATATGGAAGAATTAATCATGCTAATTACATTAAAAAGCATGTTGAGATGCTATAATTGATTTTGAAGGGCATATTGACAAAAGGGAAAAATACCCACTTATCTAAATTTTTATAAATGTAATGTGAAAGTTAAAGTATCTGTGGATACATGTTATACATACATGTGAGTGTGCACACGAGCACACCCAATACATTATTGGCAAAGTCACCCCTAAATTTAGGGGTTAAAAAAGTTATATATAGTGCCTCCCTCTCTACCCTCAGTAAATAAGCAAAAATAAAGAAGACAATGGTCATTACTGACAACTAAATTGGTGGTTGAAAAGATAAGGTACAAAATGAAAAGCTTTCTCCTAAAACAGAAAGAGCAGCACAGAAATATAAAATCACAAGGAGAAAAAAAAAAAAAAAGATTTGGAGGCCTGATCTGGGACCTAAGTGAGACAAATAGGCATTCCAGATGGAGAATATAGAACAGATGGAAGCAAGTTAATCACACTCATAATTGAAAACTTGGCGTGTTTGACAAAGGACTTGGTTTGTTGATAAAAGTATTCACAGCGTTCCCAATGTGATTAATGAAAAAAGACACACACATTAGCACGCCCTGATAAGATTATGAATTAAGGATAAACAGTAAAATGCTCCTTTTCCAAGAGGATAAAAAAAGATATCATTTGCACCAAAGGGTGGCTTCATTCCCATTACCAGCCAAATTCATATTGCCTGTTTCTGGAAGTCTCAAGATGTTCAAGAGAATCTGGATTCTCTTAGGCTTCATGCTGGTATGGTAGAGTGAAGATGACTATAAGATTCTTTGCCATTCTATTAAGAGGTGGAATATATTTTCCTTCCCCTAGAATCTGGACCAGCCCAATGCCTGCTCAATAGAACCTGAGAGAAGTGATACCATGCCAGCTCCAGGCCTGGTTTGTAGGAAGACTAGGTGTTTCTCTTTCCTGCCTATTAGATGCTTGTGCATTGGACACTTGTTTTTGGCACTCAGCTGCTATGCTGTGAGGAAGCCCAAGCCTCAGAGACAGGCCGTGAGTGGGCTTTTCTGTTGATGGCTTAACTGAGTTTAGTGGTCAGAAGCAGAATCCTCTTTAGTGGACTGCAAGAAAAAATTCTAGAATATATAGACTTTAATAATCCATCAAACTTCACTCCCTTGGCCAACATCAGTGGGCTCCCTTAAAAGAGGTATTTAATAGACCATAGGAAGAGAATCGCTTCCCCTTCCAGGGATTATATATAGTTTTTATTGCTATTGTTTTCTGGTGTGCCTCTGGAGACCTTGTGATAGTATTTAATCTTTTCCATTGCCAAGAATTAAATTATGCCTGGGTACCATAAAATGTAGTTTGGGGACAAGCAGCCAACAGATGTCCATGATTATCTAAGATGAAGAAGATTGTTGACCTATGAGGACATGGAATGTCAGGGGTTATGTGAGGTGGATGACTGCATGAAGATGGTTAATATATGAGATCCAAAACCAAAACAGAAACAAACTCAAAACTTCCCCAAATAGGACGTGGACTCTACTGCATTTCCTGTATTCTGATGCTTCAATATCTGGAGTCTTGCTGATCCTCAGAGGGACTTCCCCTCCCAGAGTTAGCAAATGACCTCCTGCTAGAGCCCCTTTAAAATGCAAACCAACTCGTCCTCTATCAGGCTCTCACACTCCAGGCCACTGTCCAACTGGCCCTGATCACACCAGGTACCAGACAATCAGAGACAGCCTCCATGTCCCAGAGCCACCTCAAATTATTCAAAATTGCCTATCCTAAACCCATTTAAATCTAATCTTGATTTTTTTTTTTTTGAATGCCTCCCGCCACCCCCCACCATGTCTCCTCCTCTTGGGAATTGTAACTAGCAAACTGTCTTTTCAATGGCAACTTTCTACTGATCTGTTGGCCTTACTATACCTCAATTTTCTATTAATAGGCTATATTTTAAGGCAAGTGACCTCAGACTTCATTTCCCTCTAGATATTGAAAGATCTGTATCTTAGTCATAATGTAGATGGGGCAGCTCGGTTACTGCCCATTTTATTATCATCTAACATGCTGCAGGTGATCTGTGGCAGATTATAGATTTCAAAGACATTCTACAGCACTGTCTTCCACCCCACATTATCTTCTTCTTGTAAAGTGTTCTTATACTCCTTTCACTTGTTTCCTTCCTGTGAATCTTGTGTTTATGGCAGAAGTGATTTGATGTCTTCTCAGGCAGTTAACTTGTTCACCTTGCCCAACTAGTGTCTGGGATTATGGCTCCTTCCAGCTTGAATGCTGCCTTCCTCCACACATCCTTGAGAGTTTTCAAAGAAGAGGTGGCAGAACAAATGTGGAGAAGGCCACCAGATTCTTAACCACCTAGGCAGGATCCTTGGCTGAAACTTGTTACATGGACCCACTAGCTGCAAAGGGGTCTGAGAAATGTAGTTCCTGGCTGGGTAAATCTCACAGTACAATATTCTATAAAAGAAACCGGACACAAAATTGTACATCTGGTATGTTTCCATTTAAATAAAATAAAAAATAGATAAAACTATTCTGTTAGGAGTTCAGGTCATTTACTCTTAGGTGAGGAAGTAACTAGAAGGGACGTGTGGAAACTTCTTGGTCTCTAATGTTATTTTTCTTGAGCTGGTTTCTGTGATCAGGGTGTACTCATTCTGTTAAAATTTCCTGGGCTGTATACTTCTGATTTATGTGCCTGTCTGTTTGTAAACTATACTTCATTTAAAATGTTTATACTAAAATAAAGTGACACTAGATAGCTTGTTTGGAAAATGGAGTGAAAAATAAACTCCTAAACTCACTTTTAACTCTTTTTACAAGGATAGAATAAGGTACTTTATATCTCTTAAACTCAGTTATCCTATGTGAAACAAAAAGTTTAAAAATAATTACTTTGCTTTGGCTTTTTTGAGGAATGTGATGCAGTAAAAAACTGTTTAGATATGTACTAGAGCTACCGTGTGTGTGTGTGTATATGTGTGTGTGTGGTTTCTAAAGGCTTCTAGACAGAAAGGGAGGTGAGGAAAGGAAGAGGATTCAAGGCAAGTTGCTTTGCAGAATCTTGACTTTGAGTAACATGAATTAAATTAAGATTATGTTAAGAGTGCTTATAACCTGAGAAAAACCCATAGTACATAGAAATAACCACCATAATATAATATAATAAAATAGATGCTACTGTATATCATATTTGCATTTAACTGATATGAATTCAACTATCCATATTTGGCCAATGCACACACATTGTCTCCCTGGTTCCCTTTTCTTCCTCTCTGTTTCCTAGCCACAATGACTGAGCCACTCCTCCACTGCACCCTTCCACATGCACACACCCCTCCTGAAGGAAGTAGGGATTAAAAGAAGTGCATTGTTGCATCATCAGTTCCTCAAATCCACTTTGCTCTCTTGTGAGATCTCCAAGCAACAGGTATAATTTTACCTTTTAAAGAAACAAGTATTTTCATACCATGCAGCCACAGCCCCTAAGTGCTTGCCAAAAACTATATTTCAATCACTGAACAAGTATATTTCAATTAGGTGGCAGTAGTCAAATGGGTATCCCTGTTGGGTGCATACATTAAAACTTGCAGAATTGGTAGATGAGAGAGTTTCTTTCTATAGAAACTTTCCAGTCTTTAAGTGAAGAGGAATTGCAAAATTGAAATATCACCTTTTTTCAGCTGCTAATGACTAATGGATCTTGGCATTACACATCAATGGCTGCTAACATCACAAGAAGAGGCAACTAGACACGACTTTTCCTGACAGAAGAATCAAACACTACCTGTGAAGTGTGCCTGCCAAAAAAAATCAAACTTATCTAAGATCAAGCCTCTAGTTCAAAAAAACACAATTTACATGATATACAAGGAGAAAAGGGATATTTTAAATTACACCACAGGGATGAAATCAACAAAATTCAGAAAATGACAAGCTCTCTGCATGGGCAAACAACCTAGTTTCTTCAAGAAATAAATTGCAAAGAAACAAAAGAGTGAATTTGACTTTTATAGTTTGGATATGAGGAGTATCCCCCAAAGCTCCTGTGTTAATTCAGAGGTGAAAGGATTAGTTGAGAACCATGACCTAATAAGTTTATTCTAGCGTGAATGGACTAACTGGGAGGTAACTGTAGGCAGGCATGGCTGGAGGAGGGGGGTCCTTAGGGGTGTGCCTTGGGGATTACATATCTTGTCTCCCTGGCTCCCCTTTCTCCGTCTCTGCTTCCTGGCCACCATGAGCTGAGCCACTAGTCCACTATACCCTTCCTCCTAGATGTTCTCCCTCACCTTGGGCCCAGAGCAATGGAGTCAGCTGATGCAGACTAAATCTCTGAAATTGTAAGCCAAAATAAACTTATCCTCCTCTAAAGTACTCTTGTCAGGTAATTTGGTCACAGTGACAAAAAGATGACTGACACACAGAAAATGAAGGGGAAACATAGAGTAAAAGAAAATTCAAAGACATATCAATAAACCATGTTATTATTTGGATCCTTTTTTTTTGACTGACACACAATATTTGTACATAAGGTATAATGTGATGTTTTGATTCATGTGTATATTGGATAAGGGTCAACTCAGGATAACCAGCATATCTATTATTTTAAAATCTTATCATTTATGGTGAATACATTAAATATTCTCACTTCTGTTTTAATATTTATAATGCATTATTGTTATTGTCTTCACTCCACTATGCCATAGGGTACTAGCACTTATTCTTCCTATCAAACATTGTACCCACTGACCAGTCCCTCCCCACCTCCTCCTCTGTGCAACTCCTGGACTCTGAAAACCACTATTCCACTCTCAGCTTCTATGAGATCAACTTTCTTATTCCAATTATGAGTGAGATCATGAGATGTTTGTCTTCTTGTAAAAAAATATACTTATGAGATCATTGGAACTCTGAACATTGCTTAGATATTTAAGGATGTTAAATAATAGTTCTCTTGAGGTTTGAAAAAGTATCAGGGTTATATTAAATGATCCTAGTCTTCTAAAGATATGAAATATTTATGGATGAATGATATGTCAGACATATATCAGAATGGCATGTCATGTGAAATGATGCCAGAGGTTTGTTTTAAAAGTATTCAGAAAGAGAGAAAATGGATGAAATAATGAGTAGGAATGAATGTGGTTGATGGCTGTTGGGTGATGGGTATCCAGGACTGTGGTTCATTATTCATTATTCTCTTCTGTTGCTTTTGTATTGGTTCAGAATTCCCTGTTGTTGTTATTTTAAAGGAAAAGGAGAAGGAGGAGAGAAGAGGGAGAATAAAAGGAGTAAAAGAAGAAAAAGAAAAGAACCTCAAATGGTTTATATAATAATATCTGGGAAGATAGTACCACACATATTTAGAACTGCCATATTACCCATGCTCCTGTTACCAAAGATAGTATTGACACAGTTACTGGTGACACTGAGTTGAAAGTGATTCAGAATGAATCTATGAATGTGAAGATGTTTTAAGAATACCTTAAATGATTTTTCCTAGGTATTTCCCTTTTCTAATGTAGATGAACAATAGATGATTTAAAAATATATGCTAACATGAATCTCATTCATTTAAGAGGGATAAAAAATTCAATAAGGAAAAAAATTCTCTTTCATTAGAATAAAAGTTCTAACTAATAAGAATGCATTATGGCTGAGTGGGAATTGGTGGTTGTTGTAGTCAGCTTTTTCACTGCTGTGACGAAAAGACCTGACGAGAACAAGGTAGATAGAGGAGAAAAAGGTTATTTAGGGCTCATAGCTTCAGAGCTCTCAGTCCATAGCCTGCCAAACTCAAATGAGGTGGGGAAAGGTGTGGAAGAGGAAAGCAGCTCAGGACTTGGCAACAGGGAAACAAGGAGTTCTGCTCACCAGGGACAAAACCTATACCCCAAAGGCATACCCCCAGTGACCCACCTCCTCCAGCCACACCCTACCTGTCTACAATTACCACTAAGTTAATCCATTCAAGGGGATTCATACACACAGTTTAGGCTCTCAGAACTCAATCATTTCACCTCTGAACTTTCTTGCATTGTCTTTCATAGGAGCTTTTGGGAGATACCTCATACTTAAACCATAATAGTGGTATTTTCTCTTTCCTTCTCTCTTTTCCTTTCTTGCTTCTTCTATTCCTCTTCTTTTCTTTTCTTTTTTATTTTTTTCCTGTACTGGGCATTGAACCCAAGGGCCTCATATCTGTTAGGCAAGTGCTCTACCACTGAGCTATATCCTATCTTTTCAGTATGAAAAATCTCAGATCAGATATTTATGTAAGGAAAGTGCCATTCAGTCAGTAACCCCTCCAAACAACAACAACAACAAATGGATAATGCTAGTCATATTTTGCCTTTCTGACATTTTCTAGGAATCTTCAAGAACTTTGTCTTTCCTCTCTACCAGTAAGACCATTTAACACAGTTAAACAACTACACAACTACAAATAAAAAGTTTGGCTAAAACCAACCATAAAAAAATTTAAAAAAATTCAAAATAGTAGGGTGTCTTATCATGGAGAACTTTTTAGTTTCAACGAAATATAAAACTTCATCTAATGGTCAAGTTAGCTTCCAGGATTTGTGCAAATGCAGGATAGAAGGAAACAAAACTGGACTTACTGGATGATTAACAATGTTCCTGTGCTAGTCTTAGTAGTAATTTTATAGTTTTTAAGGGATTTTTTTTCTGGTTACGGATGTGAGCAAAGCAAGGGTTTTGTTTCAGGTGCAGGCTGCCTTAGCCTGAGGGAGCTCTGTGCACCTGGCAGAGTGGAGCTCTGTGCACCTGGCAGAGTCAGATCCTGAAGCTGGAGGGATGGCCTTGTGAAACTTAAATTAGCCATGAACATTTTGTTATGGGCTAAACTGTGTCACTCCCATTCCCATTCATATGTTGAAACCCTAGCTCTCAGTACCTCATGACTGTATTTGAAGGGAAGAGTAACTAACCTGGATAATTAGGAAAAAAATATTTATTTTTAGTGTTATGTCCATAATTTATCTTTAAAGAAAAAGAAAATAAAAGCATTGCTTTCTTCAAGTTTGTTCTGTAATGCCAACTCTGAAATTATAAGAAGGTCTGCATTAAACAATTCTTCCTTCTCAGAACAAGATCCATAGTAGGGATTAATTGTTAGAGGTGCTGGGGTTATAGGCCAAAACTAGGGCATATGCCTGTAATCCCAGCAAATCAGGAGGTTGAGGCAGGAGGACCACAAGTTTGAGGCCAGCCTCAGCAATTTAGAGAGACCTTGTCTCAAAATGAAATAGAACAGCCTGGTGTGTAGCTCAGTGTTAAAGTGCACCAGGTTCAATCCCCAGTACCACAATAAACAAACAAACACCAAGTAAGTAAAGGTGCTGGCTGCACTCCTTGAAGGATTCTTCACAAAATCATTTAATCTCTGAATACCTGACATTCTTCCTTTACTAAAGTGAAGAGGACATTCTTTGTTAAGTGCTGAACTGAGCTCCCCACAAAATTCATATATTGAAATCCTAAGCCCCAGTACCTTGGAAAGTGATTGAATCTTTGAAGAGGTAACTAAATTAAAATGAAGTCCTTAGGCTGAGCCCTAATCCAATATGAAGGCATTTTTATCTAAACACACACACACACACACACACACACACACACAGAGAGAAGGAAGACCATGTGGAGATATGGGAAGAAGACAACCATATACAAGCCAAGAAGGGAGGCCTCAGAATGAATCCAAACTTACCAACACTTTGGTCTTGGACTTCTAGCCTCCAGAACTGTAAGAAAAAAAATTTCTGTTGGTTAATTCAGCCTGTCTGTGGTATTTTGTTACATCAGCCTTTGCAAACTCATACATCCTTGATCAAGGAAAATTCTCCAGAAAAGGAGCAGCTGTGATATCATGTTAATTCACAACAACTGGGGGAAGGATACCCTGGTGGAAGGAATCCACTCTCTAAGATTACAGAGTAATGGCAAGGGATTTCTTAGGTGCTCCATTAAAAGCCAACATTGATCTAGCTTCTACTATGGGTCATCCTAAGAGGACACAAAGGAAGAAGGGAGGATGGGGATGTATTACTTAATTGCTAGGATTCTAGCTCAATGTTTTCCTATTTTACCAAAAGCAAAAATGAAAAAAAAAAAAGATGAAGCAGGGGAGGGGAAGGAAAGTGTGGTTTGTTTCTCTTAATTAGAAGCATAGCAGGACCAGTTGGGAAGACAGGGACATCACAATCTGCTCTCTCTCTTCAGAGTTCCAAGTGAAGCATGAATCACATTTTGGGACAGACTGCCTTTCCTCATTACCATAATCTACTCTATTCACTAATGTTTTTTCCAGATTTTTTACTCTTGCATGCTGGGTAAGAAATTGTAAAGAAAGCTAATTAAATTAGTGTTGAAGTTTATCAAGCTGATTTTAATCTCCCTATCACATTCTGTACTTAATAAGGTGAAGGAAAGGTTATTGATTGGAAAACTTCTGCAGGATACTTTACGAGCAGGCTAGCAAAATGTAATTTTTCTTAATCGAAAGTTGGCTAGGCATGGTGGCATACATCTTGGAGGGGGGCCGGTGGAGAGGGCTGAAGTAGAAGAATCCCAAATTAGAGGCCAGCCTTCGTAATTTAGTGGGACCCTGACTCAAAAAAAAAAAAAAAGGATTGAGAAAGTAGTGTTCCTGGGTTCAATCCCCAGTTACCACTCTCCCCAACTCCTCCCCTAAAAAAAAGATTGGTTACCTCAAATCTGCAATGTGATTTTCATTAGTGAAACAGAACTCACTCTTTCAAGTATTTATTCCATCTTACTTTCCGTGAGCTGTAGTACATTCCTACTAAGCAGGAAAAAGTTCTTCCATAATCTGGGTAGCATACTTTCAGGTAAGATCAGATAAATCTTGGTGTAATGAGAAAGTGTTGGTAGCCATCCAGGAACTACATGTGAGGACCTTTTTAGCACTGTAGCAATTGAGTGGGGAAGTCTGGTATTGGGAACTTCCCGTGGCAATCCCACAGGGTAAGACTGCCCAAATATATGTGAATTCCCCCTCAGCTCTGCTCAAAAAGGTCCCACACAGCACCAGAGAAGAGGTAACCTGATGTGGTCACACAGCCTCTCTGAGATGGGTGGAACCTGCCAAGATGTCAATCAACCTGTTGACTGCAAGACATCATGAAACAAGGCTCCATCCCTGAAACCTTATCCCTGCTTTTGATGTACCCCCTTAAATAAACCATGGGAGCCATTTCCTAATTGTTCAGCTCCAGCTTATGTATGGGCTGGACCTGTCTTTTAAAACTATTTTTCTGACTCTGTGTCTTGTTGTTTCACTAATTATTCTGACTTATCTTCTCTGGTGGATTATACCCTTCTGGGCAGGAAGAAGAACTCCAGTGAGGCACTGGTCACCTCCCAATAAGGAAGCCCCCATCACCCTTATATATACAGGTTATGATAAAAGAGAAAGTAGTTATGCTACCTGAGTATGGAAGAATGCCAAGTGACCACATTAAATGGAGTTGAAATGCTATGTGTGAATAAAACAAGGCAGAATTCTCAGATCTTTACTTTGTTCAAAGGCAATCTACAGTCAAGCAAATGAAAAGTTTATGGATTCCTAAGCTTATCTTCAGGCTTGTACCTAATTTTGTGTTCATAGATGTTTTATATTCCTTTTTTTTCTAAACTGGATGCATAAATGGAATCATCTCCAGGCTTCAATAACCTGGAACAGCAACACAGAATATAATTTTGTCCAGAAAAATTACTTTGGGTAGGATATTTAGGCCAGTTCCCAAGAGGCATCACAGTGACAGCCTAAAAGAGAAAATATTCAGTAAATTGACCTGTTGTTTGAATACATGAGATAAACATCTTTCATTTAAAATTTCCCAAAGTGACAATTGTGTAGGGCCTCCTATCAGCTGTCCAGCTGATTCATGTAATGGCTCTATTTCGGCAGCCATGTAGAGACAGCACTCCATGAAATAATTTTATGATGACTTCATCTATCTGTTGATCAGTGTTTCCAACTGGAGTCAATTTTGCCTTCCAAGGGATATTTGGCAAAATATTGTGTTATTGTTTGGATTTGGAATGTCCCCAAAGGCTCATGTGTTAAAGGCTTGGTTCCCAGCTGGTGGTGCTATTGTGAAGGAGTAGAAAATTTAGGAAATGGATCCAAGTTGTTGGAACTAGGTTATTGGGGGCATACATTTGAAGGCTATATTTTGTCCCTACTTTTATCGATTTTGGTCACCATGGGATGAACAGTTTTCCAACACACCCTTCTACCATGATGTACTGTCTTACCACAAGCTCAGAAACAATAGAGCCAACTAACCATTGTGAACCAAAGTAAATCTTTTTTCCTATAAGTTGATTTTCTCAGGTATTTTGTCACAGCAATGGAAAGCCAACTAACACAACTGGAGACATTTTGATCATCATAATGTAGGATATGCTATTTAATAGGTAGAGTCTAGATTTGATTAAAAAGTCCTAAACGGACACACAAGGGTGCATCTTCCTGGCAATCTCTAAGTACTAAGCCTGCAGAAGTTGGTGTCTGCACATCTCCTCCTCCTAAAGAATTATTGCTTCCAAATGTCAGTTATGCCATACCTGCAAATTTCTACAGACAGTCAAAGTTAAGATTCTGCTATTAGGGTCAACAGAGTTCTTCCATCTACTAGATCTTGAAGCCTCAATTTCCTCATCTGAAAACAGAGAAAATATGAGTATCTATCTCATAGAGTTGTTAAGAGGATTATGTGATGTAACAGAGGTAAGTTGCTTAACACAGTGCCTAGCAAATTATAAATGCTCATGATGGGCTAACCATTACTACTATTATAATATTTATAACCTACTATTTTATATACTTTGAATAATAATGTCTTCACTTCTTTCTAAGGATTAACCTCTTAAGTACTCCCTTTATCTAAAATAAGAAGAAGGAACTTGGTCATTGGTATTTAAACTTGGCTTAATAAAGTCAAAGAATTGAGTGGTAATATCTCTTATCTTCCTTCCCTAGACTTCTCATGGTTGGGGTATGGGGTATGGGGTTGCCAGTAAATGGAGATAGATATGCCCACCTATAATTCAGATAAATCACATCAGCTTTTATCTGTTTTACTATTACTTTGAGTAAGGGATTTTAAAAATTATTGAATTAAAAAGTTCATTCCAACTAAAACATTTTATAATTATGTGATAATTTAAAATAGTTTCAACATTGAATGCCTGAAAAAATAATCGGAAACGTTGGAGT
Organism: Marmota monax; assembly: GCF_021218885.2. Lineage (NCBI taxonomy): Eukaryota > Metazoa > Chordata > Mammalia > Rodentia > Sciuridae > Marmota > Marmota monax. Next base: position 2,670,536 of record NW_026692254.1, read on the forward strand.
AACACATAGTCTATGACGGATATTTTTTTCCTGGAATTTCACCAGGGTTTTATTTGAAGTATAATCAGTTCAGGCAGCAAAAGATTTCATTAAAATTGAATCTGAAGTGGGTGTTCTTAATCTGGATTTTCCCACTCTTGGCCCAAATCGTGTCCACCTGGTCCATGTATCCGTGCATGAACACATGCAGTGCATCATTGACATGAAGATTTATTGTCTGGATCGAGAAATGTGTACCTTGGATTGAATAAACTTATGCCATTGTGTTGGCTTTGTGTTTCCATGACTAAAATACATGACAAGAACAGCTTAGAGGAGGAAAGGTTTATTTGAGGTTCCTGGTTCTTAGTCCATAGACAACCAAGTCCATTGCTCTGGTTCTGAGGTGAGGCAGAACATCATGGAGGAAGAGTCCAGCAGAGGAAAGCAGCTTATTTCATGGTGGCCAGAGGAAGATATAGAATGGGGAAGAGATTGCCAGGAAGATGCACCCTTCCAGGGCAAGGCCCCAGGCACCCACCTCCTCCATCTATGCCCCAGCTGCCTACAGTTACCACTCTGTCTATTCAAACTAGGATGGGCTGATTCTAGCTCTCAAAATACAATCATTGTACCACTGAACACAGAAGATTTGGCAGGACACCTCGTATCCAAATAGTAACAGCCACTAACCAAAAAGGTCCTCCAGTGGGTCCTGATATACATTTTCAGTCTTTCACCAGAGGGAAAAAGGTACACTTTGGGACTGAGCAAAAGAGGCCCATGCAGACCTCTGAAATAGGTTCTGAGCTTTTTGGGCAAGAAATTTTAGGTTGCCAAGGCCTACGTGGCCACACAAGTTCTCTGGGTAGGCATGTCCCCCAAGGACTGTACATGCCCCCTCTGTAGAGAGAGGGCAAACTTGGGAAAGGGTCAGAACAGAACCCTCTGAAGCCTAGGTTGAGGGCAATTCTCTAGCATTTCCCCTGATGTTTTAGCCTCATAGTTCTGGTGTATTTTGGAATGTCTGCATTGTACTGCCTACTGTCCATGTTGGGGCTGTGCCCGTGACTCCAGGAAGTACTAAGCCTGCAGAAGTTGGTGTCTGCACATCTGCTTCTTTTTTATAGTGATAACTATTCTGTTCTAGGGGCGGCATCTTCTCAGTGTACATACAGCATTCTAAAGAACTCCCTGCTGGAAACAAATCTCTTCTGACTGAAGAATGAACAGTAAAAGAGCTGTACATTTGGCAGGAGCTGAGATCTCCTGCACCCAATATTAAATACCTTTCCAGAAACACTTTCTTAGAGTGTCCTGATAAGTGGCCCAATGCACTATGCCTCTAGGTGTCCAGCTTTTTGTGTTTGTGGGACCAGGGCAAGAATAAAAATAGGAGCTCTCAGCATATGGCCTCCCTCCTCTTCTTACCCCCAATTCCACCTCTCATAGCAAGGTACCTTATGCATGTACACGTGGACTTCCCGTTCTTTCAGTTCAAATCCCATTCATATTCTCCACAGTAACCCCTTGGCCTCCCTTTGGACCTAGGGGTATATAACCTGGCATGGTTATACTTGAGAGGAAAGACCAAGAGAAGAGGCCCATGCTGACCTCTGGTATAGGTTCAGAGCTATTTGGGCAAGAAATTTTAGGTTGCCAAGGCCTAAACGGACACACAAATTCTCTGGGTAGACATGTCCTCCAAGGACTGTATATGCCCACTCTGTAGAGAGAGGGCAAACCTGGGAAAGGGCCTGAAAAGAACCCTCTGAAGTCTAGGTTGAGGGCAAGGTATCCTCTTGCCTGGGTCCAAGGATGGTACTGAACTCCAAAATAATGAGATTATATTATATCTATGTTCGGCTTCCTATTTAGTCATTTATAATATTACCATAAGATCCCTATAAATATCTGGTATAGCTCTAACTTGTTCTCTTTTAAGAATGTAAAACCTGCTATGGTGTATGTGATGATTAATTTTATGTCTCAACTAGATTGGGTCAAGAGGTACCCAGATATTTGGTTAAGATTTTTTCTAAGAGTGTATCTGTGAGCGCGTTTCTGGATGAGATTAACATTTGAATCTGTAGACTCAGTAAAGCAGATTGCCCTCTCCAGTGTAGGAGGGCCTCGCCCGATCTGTTACAGACTTGAATAGAATGGAATGGAGGAGTAAGGGAGAATTAATTCTGACTAGGATAGTGGTCTTCTCTTGCTCTCAAGCTAAGACTTATACTATCATCTTTCTTGATCCTCAGAACTTTGTATTTGGACTGGAACTTATACCATGGATTTTTCTGGTTCTCAGGCCTTCAGATAGAAACTATAGCACTGCTTTTCTGGCTCTTCAACTTGCAGATGGCAAATTTTGAGACTTGTTAGCCTCCATAATTGCATAAGCCAATTTCTTATTGTCTGTCTATCTATCTGTCTATCTATATAGCCATCATTCACCTTATTTGTTGTTTTCCTAGAGAACCCTAATACAACATGAATGTGTCATAATTTAACTAGCTCTTTCTCTAATAGCACATATTGACTTTATGTCTGTGTTCTAGCTATGAACAATGCTGCTATAAAGACATTTTTACATATCATGGTGATATTTCTATGGCATGTATTTCCAGGAATGGAACTGCTACATCAAGAATATATAATTTAAACCCTAATGGATCCTGCCAAATGAATAACAGACATATGAAAAGATGCTAAATATGCTAATCATTGGGGAAATGCAAATTAACTTAACAGCAAAACAGCACACCCATCAGATTGGAAAATTGTAAAAAACAACAACAACAACAAACTATGCTGTCAATATAACTCCAGGGCAAAGCACAGCCTCATGTATTGCTGATGGAAATATGACATGCACCAGCCTTCCTGGAAGGCAGTTTAAAGCTTATTTATAGGGTCACAAAAATAAAACAGAAGTTCCTCATCTTTTCATATTTCTTTCCACTTCTGTCACACTAATACATACCCGGTGACACTATGAACTCAGTCCCTTTTAGATTATCCCCTCCCCTCACAGGGAGTAGAACAGAAAGGCTGAAGAATTATGGATCTTGTGTGCCTTCACTTGAGCTCTTAGAACCTCATCTCCTAGCTGTGGCTGATGTTGTTAATCTTGGACACAGGTTGTGAAATGAAAGTGAAGAGCTATTGAGGAATGAATGGAGAGCCACATGTAAGCACCAAGGAAAGACCTCTTTTCCTTGATTTAGTAAGTTTTCCATTTAGAGGTCCCTAACTCAGACTATATATCCGAAGTTCCCATCCAGAAATGCATAAACCTATCATTCTTTTACACAGGATTTTCTCCAGCTGACTAAGAAATTTTTAGACATGATTTAAAGGTATCTCATGTCAGCAAAACAGGCTGCTGGGAGCCTTGGCCACCCCCACCTTTGGAGACACTATTGATTTTCAGCATGGTTGATAAAACAGAGATAAAAGGCCCAATTTCTCTTTTTATGATAGATATGACCAATTAGCTATAAATGTCAAGTATCCACAACTTAATTAATTCCAGTTCATTTAACTACTGTAATTAGATTTCTTTCCCCCCAAACAAAGCAACAGTCTGTTTTAGAAGGTCATAGACTAATAGTGCAGTGAACTAGCCTGAAAGACCTGCACTTTGGATGAAAAGTTGATGGTGATGCTTGTAGGGGAAATAGACCACACAAAATGAAAAATAATTGGCAGGCTGATTAATAGAGTTGATTTGAAATGTATACATAATGTATCTTTGATTAATAGCACCAATGAGCACTTGAAATTAAACATGCAAAATTTGTAGATTTTTCTTGATCATGAGAAAATAAAAAAAAAATCTGACTGGAGTTTGGGTCAGCTAGATGAACAAGAAGCAAGAATTCCAATTAGTGAAAAATGTCTCTTTTATTTAAGAAAAGCAAGTTAAATAGGCACTTTCTATTACATAAATCAAGTATTCCAGGCACAATGTGAGAAGGGAGAGATTAAATCAAGGAGGGGTTCATTTGTTTATCCTAAAAAATAAAAAGCTTTAAAAAGTTTGAAGAGGTTGGTAGGGACTGTTGGTGGCAGGAGAGGAGTTTGGAGGGATAATATAAAAGGAGTAAAAGAAGGAGAGACCCAAACCATGTGGATGGTGGCAGGGAGAATCTGCAGCAAATGGGAGAACTTCCTCAAGGAGGGAGTGTGAAACTTCAAACTTAAAAATGGAAATGGCTGTTATCAGATTTTAATTTATTATCTGTACTTCTTTTTGTCACCCTTTCCCCAAGAGTTTGGTAAGTCTTGAAAATGAAACTGTCTTGTGACAGCGGTGTTTGGGAGGTGAGAGAAAGAATAGGCTCTATCTAGCGTGGACTGAAGTCATTCAGAAAGAAGATGGCGGCCATGGGAGCCAGGAGGAACTGGGTGGAGCAGTCAGGGTGGAGAAGGAAAAGCAGCTGGATCAGTAGAAAGAATACCTGTGAACAGCTCTCAGAGTACTGTACTGTTGGTTCAGGGGATGGGACATGAGATTTTTATTGACTCCTTCCCTTTATTTAACAGTTTTCAGAGTGGTAAATAGGTTCTCCTGCATACTCCAGTGGGTAGATGTTCAAAACCTGTAAACTCATGTATTATTTAATTATTTTCTTAAATTATTATGAACACATGTATTTAGACACATGTGTTAGATCCCCCCCCCCACTTTTTGCAGTTATCATCATTATTAGTTCAGATTGTTCCATCTGTGGGCCCAAGGGAGCTTCCTCAAGATGGGTAGGCTAGTGATAATATAAAGAAAAAGGGTATCCCCAGAAAGCTAGAAGTCTTGAGGTTAGTAAGGCAGCAGGGTTATCTTATTTTTCTGAAAGCTGAAATTCTTCCAGCTGTTTCTTCCTGTCTCTTCCTTTTCCATCTCTCTTATTTTAAAACTACACCACTTAGCCTTAATTCAAGCGTTTTATCAACCTAAAGAAAATTCATGACTCAATTTCCCTTGTGTATATTTATAAAGTGCCTACCACAGTACCAGGCTATGTGAGGCAATGCTTCTTTCTCCAGTGTCTGGGGTTTTGACTCCCATTTTTGGACATTACATTGTTTGTGAAGGAAATCACAGTGGTGACATTCTTAACCTGGAGTGGACTGTAACATTCAAAATGGGAGTTAGTATATCAGATTAAATTGGGGAAGTGTCAACAGTAAAAGCTACTGTGAAAGGCAATCAATCTTCAACAGTTGGGGTAAAGCTTTCTCCCTAGAATGGCTTGTTGTGATTGATGTATAAGGGAACTTTGTCCTTGCTGGGAGTTTCTGAGCATAGGTTATTAAGTTCATGGCCATAACCAGAGTGGGCAAATGGAGATGTCACTGTTGATGGCCTGGCTGACTATGTTATAACTATGATTAAAATGGTAAAAGCTGAGTAGAATTTCATCCCCTGAACTCAAAGCTGTTCATAAATGTAGCTACTCAGACTGGATTCTGAGATATCAACATGTATCATATTTTGAGTTTCATAGAAGACTTCCTGCAAACTCTTCTTGGATTTGGGGGAAAGGCATCAGTCTGTCATGGTACTCACATCTATCATGTCCCATATGATCAAGGGCCAACAAGTCTTTCTGTGGCAACAAGTCCTTCTGAGGGGCTGCTGTCTTTGGGAGGATCAATTCAAAGCACTGGAATATTAATATTTCCAGACTATGACTGATCACAGGTCATTGAAATCTTAGAAACTGAAACCAAGGATAAGGGAGGAGCTACTGTATTGGTTTTAGCATTTGTTTATTATGTGGACTTAGGTTGGGTTTGCTCTGAAGTCAATTTAAATTTTGAAGGCAAGTAGTTTATTAGGGAGATGATTCTAGGAAGCACTGATATGGGAGTGTGAAGTGAGATAGGGAAGGAAAGGAAACCTATACAAGACATATTAATGAGCAATTTAGTTCTGTGAGGTACTGGGTCTCCTTCCCACTGAGGGAACTCTGTGAAGCTGTGCCTCAGCATTGTCGCACACAGAGTCAGAAGAAGCTGGGTGTTTATCCATTGATACCCATCCATGGAGGGCTGAGGATTGTTCCTTGGGTGCTTCAGCAGTCCAGTCTTCCCATTCTCTTCTGTGTAGGATCTGAGCTTGCTTCTGCAGCCTGAGAAGGTTCCAGGAAGAGGATAATGGGTACTTGTTGTAAAGAAGCCACTGTGGTAAATGGGCATGTGTGAATGGAGATTCTGTTATAAACATATTAGCTAATATCTCTAAGCCATGGTGTCCTCACATGAAAAGTGGAGATAATATGAGCTACTTGTCAGGGCTCTTATGAGGGTTAAAAAAGCTAACGTGAAAGGGAAATGTTGGGTGCTACTTCTTTCTTTCATTCTTCCTTTCTTCCATATTTTCATGTAAATACTCCATAGTTATCACAGCAAATAATCAAGCAGACAAGATTTCTGTGTTAGAGAATTGGTGGTAGGAGAAGCTTGGGTGTGTGCAGCGGGTCGACAGCAGGCCCAGTGGTGTTGATGAATAGTAATAAGAGCATCAGGTGCAGTATTGTCTCCTCATCCACGGGGACACTTCAATATATTCACACACAAAGATAAGATTTCTTCAGTTTCTTCTCAGTTTTCCCCAATGGCAGCCTTTTAGTGTAATATTCAATGTGTTTCAAAAGTGAAATCGTTGCCTAGCATTTTAAAATAGAATTTTTGCTTTGGGATTAGGCAGCAGAATATGAATAATTTTTATCTATATATCTCCTTCCATTCTTCAACCAAGTACTTTCTGTCATTAACTCGACATATTCCACACTTCCTTTTGGGAAGAGAAAACATTTCATCCATGTGTGAAATGGCTGATGTTCTTTGTGTTTCCTTCATTTTCTAGTCAGAGAAATCAAGACTCAAAATACATTTCTGGTTAACAATATATGAACCCATTCCTAGAAAATCCAAGTTCCAGTTTCACCTACTTCAATCCTAATGAAACTGTACTATCCAAGCCCTCATAAAAGAAATAATTGCACTCTGGTTTCAACCTGGGCTGTGGTAAATGGATTATAGATGGCTCTGAGTCTTCTCTTGGCCAGGAAGTAAGGCAGAGCAGTTTGAACGCACTTGTGGGCAGATAGGAGTCTTAGTCTGTTTTCTGTTGCAATAACTGGATGACACACACTGGGTAATTTATAAATAATTAAGATTTTCTCAGTTCACAGTTTTAAAGACTGAGAGTTGCAAGGTTGTAGGTTCTCATCTGCCGAAACCCTCTTTGCTGGTAGGGACTCCTTGCAGAGTCCCAAGTCCAGGGCACCACATGGCAAGATAACAAACTTGCTAGAGAGAACTTACTTCTATAACAAAGTCATTCCCTCAACAACCCATTAGTTCATAAATGAATTAATCCATTCATAAGGGCAAATTTCTCATGATCCAATCACCCCTCACCAAAGGTCCCACCTCTCAAATACTATTATCACATGACTTGGGGATTAAGACCCAACATATGAAATTTGGAGCACACATTCAAACCATAGTAGTGGGGATCTGTGCTATATCCTTTTTTTCTGTTCTATTTTTATTTTATTCCATGTGCACATAGATGTGTGTCTATATTATATATATATATATATATATATATGTGTGTGTGTGTGTGTGTGTGTGTGCGTGTGTGTATGTGAGATATCTCATGTGTGTGTGTGTGTGTGTGTGTGTGTGTGTATGTATGTATGTGAGAGAGAGATGAATATTTGGTGTAAGACCAAAATAACAGCCCCAAATTTCCATGGCTTTTACACCAACTGTTTTAGTCAGGTTTTTTTTTTTTTTTTTTTTTTTTTTTTTTGCTGTTGTGACTAAAAGACCTGACCAGCACAATTGTAGACGAGAAAAGGTTTATTCAGGGGCTCAAAATTTCAGTGGTCTCTGCCCATAGACAGCAGCTTCATTCCTCAGGGCTTGAGGTGAGGCAGGACAAACATGGTAGAAGAGTGTAACAGAGGGAAGCAGCTCTCAAGATGATCAGAAAGCAAAGAGAGAGGTCTCCACTTGCTGGATACAAATTTGAACCCAAAGCCACACCCCAATTCTCACCTCCTCCAGCTACATTCTACCACTTCAGTTACCACTCAGTTAATTCCTATCAGGGGACTGATACACTGATTGGGTTAAGACTTTTATAACCCAATCATTTCTCCTCTGAGCCTTCTTATATTGAGCTTCTCAGGACACCTCACATCCAAACCATAACACCAACAAGGTTGATTTCTTGCTCCTTCTCATGTTTATCAAGAGTCAATCAGATGGAGAATGAACTGGTCTGTGTAGTTCTCCTTATAGGACCTAGGCTGATCCACAGCCATTACTTAATATATTGCCATTAACTATAGAAAAATAAAGAGAGAGCCTGGAATGACTTTCCACAGATGATTTAATGTTCAGCCTGGAAGTGACTTACATTATTTGTGCTCCCAGATCATGGACCAAAATTGGTCATACATTCCCAATCAGCCAGAAGAATTCTAGGTAATGCAATGCTAATGCATTCTGGGTATTTTGCTAATACCCAGAAAAGAAGGAGAACTGGAATTTATGGTGAGTCACAGTAATGACTATTACAACTTAAGGTTAATACTTTAGAATCCTTATTAATTTTCTGTTTCTATATAGAAATGCCCTTACTTCAAAGACATATTATCATCATATCCAAAATATAAAACTTCAATGACTTATAGCTAGATCAGCACTGTCCATGAAACTTCCAGTGGTAATGGAAATAAGTCAGTCATGTTCTTCCTTGAGTTCATATCAGTCAGGTTAATGCATAGGTTTCTTTTTATCTAATGAATTTGTGAGCTTCTTTTTAAGTTTAGAAACTTGTCTTTCTCTGTGACTTCCTCAGTGCCCCAAATTATTATCAATTATCCCAGTTTTCCTGAGACTAGTGGCTACCCAAATGCAGAATGTTCAGTATCAAAACCAGGACATCTCCAGGCAAACTGGGAAAGTTAGTCACCAAGATGCCCAGCACAAGGTTGAGTTCATGGTTTGTCCTCAATCAAATATTAAAGTACCAAAGCTGTGTTTCAATTGCAGCCCTCACCATACACATCTGAGAACTGTGGCCACACCATAAATGATTAAATCCATGATAAAATACAGTGTAATAAATTTATATATACTTTCTTATGTCCAAATAGCATACTAAACAAGTGGATTTTGGAGGAACTGTGTGATGCCTGCACCTCTCTCTTTTTATATTTCCACATTCAGTTTTCTTATTTCAAAGTCAAAAGTAAAAGGAAATTATGTATTGCTGATCTTGGATATAACAGATATTGTTAAAAGCATGTGCATAAACCCATCCCCCCCCCACACACACACACTATTAGATGATGGACCATTGACTTAAGATAGCTATTCTAAAGTTCAAATGTTTATTTTAAAACTTTTTGATGGTCTCTCCCTCACTCCTTGAAACATAACCTTCTAACTCTTTGGGGAATGTGGCCAAGTTCTTGCTGTGTGGATTTTCCAAGTCTCTACTCTTACAAGTGGTGCCAGAGCTTTGATTCCGATCTGTGGATTTGAAGCGGGGGAAGGGGGGCTCATTCTTTATTGTGCCTCGAGCCTCTGAATGCCTCAGTCACTACAGCATATTGATTTTCTCAACTTCTTCAAATGAGAAACTGCCTTTTGAATAGTAATAAGGTAGCTCTTTACACACCCCCTGAATAACAATCTCCATCTGCATCTGTGTGCAGAATAGCAATGTTTTGAGTGTTTCTCATTATTGCAGGGAGCGTCATCATATTTCATATCAACGTTACCTGGTCAACTTCACAATGGCCTCAGATTGTGCATATGTAACCCAATAGCTGTGTTTTTGAAAAGCTGGGGTGGGGGTTAAATTAATTTATGCAGATTAAATGCTGGTGGCCACATATCTGCTTGGATCATGTGGAGAAGAGCTCATGCAGGGAGAGAGAGATCAATCCAAGGGAATCCCTTCCACGGCCCAATATCTGAGATTCTGTGAGTCCAGGGCTCTCTTCATTGTATATTTTACTGATGGATAACTTTAGAGTTTTTTGTGGTTTTTTTTTTTTGTACCAGGGATTGAACCCAGAGGCACTTAACCACTGATCCACATCCCCAGCCTGTTTTTATGTTTTATTTTGAGAAATTTTCCTAAATTGCTTAGGGCCTCACTGAGTTGCTGAGGCTGGCTTTGAACTTGAAATCCTCCTTCCTCAGCCTCCTAAACTGCTGAGATTAAACATGGGTGCCACCATGCCTGTCGAGATTTTTTTTTTTTTTTACTTTCACTCCTAAGTGATATCCTAAAACCTGAGCTTCCAGACTTATTCCCATGACAGTTTCCAGAAGACTGCAGTTAGCAATGTGTCATTCACGCATGCAGGATAGCTGACATAAAAAGAAATAGCTTGCTTGCTATGGAGTTCGTAGTGTCTAGGAACATAATTGTGGAGATGGGAAAGATAATGAAAAGATGGTTAGGGCACCTTTGGGCCTAAGTCACACTGAGGTGCAATCAGAGTGGAATTTTTTTATTATTATTTTTAAGAGAAGTAGACAAGTTTACTAAACATGAGGCATTTACCCCAAGGGAACAAGAATTCTTCACATCCATCTTTTCAAGAACATCTTTCCCCTACCTCCAATTTTCCAATATTTCCAGCATACTTCTGTGTTTGGTTTCAGAACCTAATGAATAAACCCACCTCTGGTCCCAAGCCCACCCCTAATCTTGCAGGAGTGTGGGACAGAATTACAAATGGAAATCCACAAACCATATCAAATAACATGTTACAGCATCCTTCCTTGAAAAATATAACTTCATAGTGAAGGTATGATACCAGGTTCCAGAGAGTGGAATTTTCAAGCAAAATGAATCTAAGAAGTATACAGAGTTGAATTGAGAAATCAAATTGGGACTCACTTAAGAGGATGTTAAGTCCTCAGTTTGTCATTTAAGCACTTGCAATCATGACTTATACCCTTCTTTGAGGTCAGTGGATTCCCAGGCTATACCCAAAGCTAAATGATCCAGAATCTTTGGGGTAGGACCTAGGCATCAGGAATTTGGAATACTCTAGGTAATGCCTGGACTAGGGCTCTCTGCGTGATACCACACTGCCTCTCCATGCACACCTGAGGAAATGCTATAGCTCTATGTATAACTCAGCCAGCTGCTCAGAAGAAATCAGACTAACAGGAGCCTGTGAGCTTGATGATGGTCTGTGCACTGCCTCTTAAATTTCTCTGCCTAGCAGAGGCATTGTGTAATTCGAATACCCAATAGAATAAAGGCCACTTGCTATAAATCCCAGGGCACTGAGAAAAAGCCTGGGAGGAATGCTTTTTTACCACCACAATTTTCAGTCTGTTGTAAAGTACTTTAATTGCTACTCAGTGTAGGATTTTCCTGTATATTTTTGTAGCATAGTGAAGATTAACAAGGAGCAAGGGGCTGAATCCCAGCACCTTCGGTCTGGTGGGGATAGGGAGAGCAGAAGCCTTGATCTTTCAGAGATGGATTTACAGAAATGTGAACTGAAGACACAGCAGGAGATCTTCAAAATAACTCTCAAAGAAGCTTCTTTGATGAGCCAGGGCAAGTCAGCAGCTTCTGCACTGTGCATTCCTGCTCATAAATCACCAGGATTTGCAGGCGCTGCAAGATATCTCCCACTATGCAATTTAAAAAGTGTTCTTGCTGCAGTAGCATTAAAGATCTACTACCAGTTGTTTTGCTCAGGTACCTTGAATCTTAAGAGACAATTTGATTTTAGTTGTTAATAATTGGGTACTCACAAGTTTAAAAAAAATCTTGCACAGTCTGAAAAGAATCTTGGGAAAGTCATTTTCCATGAAGAATATGCCCAGGAAAGCACTGAAGACTGAAACACATACTTTAACCTTCAAAATCAAGATATGGACCCTTGCTATTCAAAGTGCAGTCGATCCATGGACATCACCTGAAAGCATGGTTAAAATGCAGAATTTGGGACCAGTGTAGTGGTGCACACCTGTAATTCCAGCAACTTGGAGACTGAGGCAGAGAACTGCAAGTTCGAGTCCAGCCTCAGAAATGTATTGAGGTCCTAGGCAACTCAGTGAGACCCTCTGTCAAAATAAAATAAAATAAATAGGGCTGGGGATGTATCAGTTGTAAAATGTCCCTGGGTTCAATCCTCAGCAAAAAGAAAAAAAAATCACCCCAGACTCAATGAATCTTTTGCATTTTAACAAGCTCCTCAGTGATTCAACTGTGCAGCTGAAGATGAAACTGTCTGGAATCTAGGAAAAGAATGTAAGAAGCTGTTCTTGTGAAAGACACCACACCATCTTCCTTTCTTTAGATTAGAGGTGATTTTTCTCTTATTCCTCAGATCTAGATAGGTACCATGTCCTGCTGTTTTTTCATTCAAATCAAATCTCTCATTTGTCTCATGATGTTGTTCAGAATTTCCTGACATCTGACATCCGGGTGGTTACTGCAGCAGCCTCTATCTCCCCTTCAGGTTACTTCTGGAATAAATCCTTTCCTTACCTCTGCTCCACAATCACTCCCTTTCCCCCCTCATCTCAACTGTGCATTTCTCTGTCTGACTCCAAGGCTGTTCGGCACCTGGCTCGGATGACCTGTCCAAGCCAATTTCCCACCGTTTTGCCTGTGTGTCTCTCTGGCTTTTCACCAAGCCACAGGAAGCTGGCCCAGCCCTCTGCCTCTGGGCTCCTGGAAAATCATTTCCTTTCCATCTTCCCTCAGCCTCTCCAAACCTTCTTTATATTTCAAGGCTACGTTCCTTTGCTCTGATACAGAAATCAAATGTCTCCAGCACTTAGGATTTTAATCACTTGATAATTAATTGCACGTCTTCTCAAACTGGTCACCAATTTTCATGGACCTAAGACTGAACCGAGTATGGAACTCTCAAACAGGAATGAACGTAGCCTGAAGATGAACCCAGCTCCTCCACTCAGAACAGGCCTGGTCTTCTCCTGACTCCCCAAAGGCAACAAGATCGGTGCTCTCCCATGACCACATATAAGATGACCTTTGATACCCAGGACTCAGGTCAGGCAGGGTGGTTTACCTCTTTCTTCAGACTAGGGGCCCTCGGGTTCAGTTCTGTAGCCTCTCTGGGGTCAGCACTGTCAACACACCCAGCAGGCAGATCCTGGTGCCACCTAGGTGCTAGATGGAGGTGGTGGCGAAGATGGGTGAGAGGGGGCAGACCAGGAAGTATTAATACCAGGAAGCTACCCTGTGTTGCTGGTGTTCTATGAACCAAACACTGATTCTACATGTTTTATGTATGATTTCTTATTTTTTAAGGTTGCTACTGAAAAATAAAACAGATTCAGAAAATCAAACAAAGCTAATCATGAATTATTATAAGGCAAATGCTCTTGTAAATGTTAGCCAGAAACAGGACCTTATTAGTCATCCTGAACCCTCTTGATCAGGACCTCCTACTTCCTTTCCCTTTTCCCAAATAAAACCATTATTTTGACATTTTAAATTTTGGGAATGGCTCTGCCATGCTTCCCAGGCTAACCTCAAATTCATGGGTTCAAGTTATCCTCCTACCTCAGCCCCCCAGATCATTGGGACTACAGGAATGCACCATGGTGTCTGGCTTATTTTGACTTTTGTGTGTCCTGGGGATGGAATCCAGGGCCTCATGCATGCTAGGTAAGCACTGAGCTGTATCTCCTGCCCTTTTAATTTTATTTCGAGACAGGGTCTAAGTTTCCCTGGCTGGCCTCAAACTTTTGATCCTGTTATCTCAGCTTCCCAAGTAGCTGGGATTATAGGTGTGCACCACTATACCTAGCTAATTTTTATTTTATTTTATTTATTTTTTTGCTGTGGTAAAACTCATATAACAGAATTTACCATCTTAACCATTACTATTGTAAAGTTTAATGACATTAAATACATTCACATTGTTGTACCACCACCACACTATTCATCTCCAAAACTTTTTCATCATTCAAAAATGAAGTTCTAGCTGGGGATGTGGCTCAAGTGGTAGTGCGCTCGTCTGGCTTGTGTGAGGCACTGGGTTCGATCCTCAGAACCACATAAAAATAAAATAAAGTCACTGTATCCACCTAAAACTAAAAAATAAATATTAAAAAAATGAAGTTTCATACCCATTAGATGATAGTTTCCTATGTCTTCTCCTACCATCAGCCTCTGGTAACCATCATTTTGTTCCCTATCAATAAATTTGACTAGCATTGATACCTCATATAAGTGGAATTATTCAGTATTTATCATTTGAGCATGTCTTTGAAGTTCATCCATGTTGTAACATGTGTCAGAATTTCCTTTATCAGGCTGCATAATATTCCATTGTGTGTATATTTCATATCTGGCTTAGCTATTCATCTGTTGGTAGATATTTGGGTTGCTTTTAGTTTGGGACTATTGTGAATAATGCTGACAGTCAGCTATGAGTACTGGGACATGGTGGCATCATGACAGTAGATTGTAGACTTCTCAAGGTTTTCGTTTACTGTTCACTAACTTTGGTCTATAGGTCCAGTGGGTTCAGTTAATTGTGTTCTCAGATCACAGGACAGATGTATGTGTGAGTTCTTTGTTTTCTTTTACTTACACTTTCACTTCCATTCATCTTCCCTTAATTGCTAGAATTATCTCTGAAAGTAGCTAAAACAGAGATAAATTCAGTTATCAAAGTCAAGGCAATGGTATTCATCCTGACTTAAAATAAATTGCCTCTTTCAGTGTTGGTTAGTTGTTATCTGAAATCATTCTTTCCTTGAGCCAAATAGAGCATTCACTCCAAACCAGACACCATTCTAGAAACTCGAGAATTTTCAGGGAGAGAGGTAGACATGACCCTTGCTTCCACAGACATGTGCCATAGTAGAGCTCTATTGGAATTATAAACAGATGTACAAGCAGGATAAATTCAGAAAGAAATTTAGAAGACAAGTTAGAAGGGGGAAAAAATAAAACAGGAGGTTGTGACTGGGCTAGGATAGAGGTAACTTTAGAGGACGTGATCAGAAAAAACAAACAAACAAACTCTCTGAGGAGTAGTTTGAGCTAAGAGCCAGATGATGAAAAGAAGGAACCATCATGGTTGAGCCAAAGAAAGAAGAGTTGAAGCAGAATATTGGCAAGTGCAAAGATCCTGTGGTGAGGAAAGGGACCTTCTCAAGGAACAAAGAGGTTGTCCTGACTGAAACAGGCTGAATAGATGCCAGAAATTGATGTTGATAAGGGTGACATGAAAGTGGTAAGGAATGGGCAGTTAATTATTCCAACTCAAAATTTTTTTATGACCATGAGTTTTCAAAAACAATGCTTTTATTTGGCAATGAGTTTTTTTTTTTTTTTTTTTAAACTTCATTTATGGGCAGAATGAAATGCCAAGTAACGTTTCAAGTAGATTTCACCTCTACTTTCTTTAGGAAAATTAATGCTGTTCAGTAATGTTGTTATGGTGAAATTAAAAAAAAAATTAAAAAGCCCAGGTCAGTGTGCTTTGCCCTGGACAGAGAATATGCTATCTATGCTGAATATGCAGGCAGTTGAGCACCCTGTCGACTGAGTGACCTTCCCATCTAAATGTGTGTTCTCTTTTGAGGGCTTGCTCCATGTCTAATTTAATGTCATTTAACATTTTACTCCTTGATTCAAAAAAAAGCATATTTGACAGGATTCATACCCCATAAAAATATTTGTGATTAAAGCCACTTCACTTGGACACAACCTCACTTTTGTGGTACTCCTGCCATAAATATTTAATGACTCTCATCCTGAGAAAACACCAGACAAACTCATCTCAAAGGACAACCAGCCTGCGCTTTTCAAAATGTCAAAGTCATGAAGAACAAAGAAAGACTGAGGAATGGTTCCTAGATTAAAGGGGAATAAAGAGAAATGTCAACCATAGGCAATCTTTGATCTGATGCTATCGTTTAGATCTAAATATCATCCGAAAGCCCATGTACTAAGGGCTTGGTCCCAGGGTGGAACTGTTGGGAGGGTCTGGAACCTCTTAAGAGGTGGAGCTTAGTAGGAGGTCTTCAGTTCATTGTTGACATGCTCTTAAGAGGGATTGGGGAACACCAGTCCCCTTCACATTGACTTCCTGCTTTCTGTCCATGATGAGGTGACATCACATTTCACTCCACCATGTGTTCTCACCAGGATTTGCTGTCTCAATTCAGGCCCAAAGCAACAAGGTTTATTGATCATGGACTGAAAATTCCAAAGCTAAATAAACCTTTTCTCTTTATACATTGATTAGATCACATATTTGTTATAATAGAAAGTTGATTATTACAGCGATTTGGGAGGTTGAGGCAGAAGGATCACAAGTCTGAATCCAGCATGGGCAATTTAGCAAGACCCTATATCAAAATAAAAAATAAGAGGGGCTGCGGATGTAGCTCTGTGGTAGAGTGCCCCTGGGTTCAATTTTCAATGCTGAAGAGAGACAAAGAGAATAGGGAGGGGGGCTGAATTTATTCATTTTTATTAGGAACTCATCCCCACAATAGCCCACTCCTAAATTAACAACACTAATCCAGAGCCCACACAACCAAATCACCTCTTGAAGGTCGCACCTCTTCATACCACCACAATGAAAGTTAAATTTCACCATGAGTCTTAGAGGGGACATTCAAATCATACCATTTGCCAAAAATACCTCTTGTTTTCCAACCTGATTATGTGTTCTTAAATTCAGTCACACGTTGCTTAACAACAGGATATATTCTGGGAAATGGCTTTGTTAGGCAATTTCATGATTGTGTAAACATCATAGAATATATTTACACAAACCTGGATAGCATAACCTATTACACACCTAGACGATGTGGTCTAGACATGATGAACACACGACATGAGAACAAATCAAGCACAAGAGAAGATGAAGCCATCAAGTGATTGGGTAAACACAGAGACAGTAAACTTGTTCGTAAGTAAAAGGAGTATACACTAAAATGGTGATAAAAAGTATACTACAGTAAGTACATAAATAACATAGCTGCTTGTTATCATTATCAAGTATTATGTAGCATAATCACATGTGCTATGCTTTCATATGAGTAGCAGTGTAGTAGTTTGTTTACACCAACATCAAAACAAACATGTGACTAAGGAGTTGCACTTTGATATTACAACAACTACAATGTTAGGAATAGGAAATTTTCAGCTTCATTATAATCTCATGGGACCATCATCACGTACACAGTCTGCCATTGACCAAAATGCTGTTCCGTGGTGCATTTCTAAGTGTATTCCTCTTACAATTTCTAAGATTTTGCAATGGAGTGGGAGAGGTCACTGACTAGCCTCAGGGGCCTATGTCTTTCTGAATAGACTTGAAAACTGTTTTAAGTTTTGTCCTCCAAAAGCACAGGAAACAGCGTTGCATTTATTTATTACAAAGAGTTATCTTTATATTCTATCAGGGTTATATTTCAGTCCTTGAAAGCGTATTGCATTATAGAGACACTTTTGTTAAAAGAGAAAGATTTGAAGGATGCCAAGGGTTATCTTGGCAAAAATCCATAGTAAACAACAGAGCTGGAGTCTAAGAGATCACAATATACAGCCTCCTGGATAGATGACCCTGACCTCTGGCAACTGTGTGTGTGTGTGTGTGTGTGTGTGTTTATGTGTGCATGCGCCTTTAATAGGAAAGTTTTACTTGCAGTTTCATGTTAGTAAGTGGATAGTGATTGGCTAGAACTTTAAATAAATTAGGAAATAGTGTAATGAGAACTTGTATCCATCCCATGAGGAAGTTTCTCTTAGGGGGGAAAAACCAACAGATAAAACTATAATTCTGCCTTTTCTTCCAGAAAATAGCAAATTCAGCATTAAGTTTCTGTTCTGTGGTATAAAGTTTACATTTCAAAAAGCCACTGATCATTTACTATACAGCAATGTGCTCTCCCTGCGAACTTGCTTTGTCTATGCTGAGCATTCATTCTCAGATTCACCAGTTTAACTGTATTTTGCTTTATAATCGATCACCCCAAGTATCAAGGAGTCAGGGAGGGAAAGAATCTGTGGTCCTTTTGCAATCTACCAAGCCATATTTTAATCAGTTCTATTAATCAGTTTATTCATATACATTAAAAAAAGATTCCATGGACATGTGACATTCTACTAACTACCAGTCTGCCTCAACAAGGTCAAAATTAATGTAGCAAGGAGAACAACATGGAAAGGAAAGAAGATAAAGCCCATAGCCATTTGTTTCACCTCTTAACAGTAAATCTGGTCATCTGGTCAAAGAATTAGTGATCGAGTAGAAGGTTTGAGAGAAGATGAAAGTTCTTCAGGAATTAAATATCTAAAGTCCAAATCTGGGAATACTTAGAGCTCATTTTCTCAGAAAAGAAATTCTTGTACTTTGGTAGGTTCAAAGAATATTTTGGTAAATTCTTCCAGATAAAGCTCTTTGCTTTTATCTGTCTTATGTCCAATTTTTTTCCTACTAATAATAAAGCAATAAGAAGGAACTCAGAGATCATCCAATGCTTTCATTTTGAAATTTAAAACATCTAACATCCAAGCTAAATTTTTCACCCCAAATCACATTGCTACAAAACAGCAAACAATATCTAGAACTCAGTTTTCCCAGAAGTTCATAGAATGTCACATTTCAGTGATCAATAAACATTACTTGAATGAATTAAATGAAGTCGAACTGCTTTTCTACACTGATTAGCAGAGAAATATGTTTACTTGAAGATGATAACAGTGTATTTCTGGGGAAAGTGGAAAACAGAGGAGGCTGTACTTACAGCCAAAGGTACTTTCTGTACCTTTAGCAAGAAATTGGTTTGATTTGGTTTGGTGGCAGGAGGGGAAAAGCAAGGGACTTGGTTCTGGTGCTGAAAGTTTTGTTCTCCGGGAGGCAAATCAGAGGTTCTATTCTGTTTAAAGATGGCAGTAAATAAATAGATATTTGTCCACCACCTGGCATCACTGATCTGTAACGATTAAGGCCCTGAAACCGCACTGTGTAAGGTTGAGCCTAGAACTGGCCCCATCTCTCCCAGCAGAAGGGAAACAAATCCACCCATGCAGTCCTTTCATCTACATATGCATGCTCCATCCCATCTCCCAGTAACACAGTGAGACCAGGAGAGAGGCAGGGAGGAAAACAGCTTTATTATGTTCACCTTAGAAAACCAGCATTTGGATAATCAGCAGGTAATCAGAGATTTTTTTTTTTCATTCATTGACTTTCCATTCAAGGTCTGTCATTATTTTGTCCTGTATTTTGGCTGGGATTTTTTTCTGAAGACAAAAGATGAAAAGCATCAAATCCATATTACACTGTGGGATTTCTTCCATTTGGCATAAATAAGCAATGAGGACAATAACAAAGCATTTAAATAATAAAGAAAAAAGTCCTTGTCATTTTCCTTAATTCACAGTAGTACTACTAAATTCAATGCAAGATGTTTTATTGATTAACTCAGTGAAGTAGGCACTAGAAATTAGTCTTGCAGGGGGAAAGAATCTGATTTAGGGAAAATTATATTCAAGAGATTCATGTTCATTTTAAACCTCAAAGGGTGACTGATAATGAAAAATTGAGGCCTTAAGCTTCTGATTAAAATTGATTTAGGAGTGGCCTTAGCCAAAGCCAAGGAAATGCAGAAATCCTCATTATCTCTCTCATGTGGTTGTTCCCCAATTAATTAATTAACCCTAATTGTTCCACATAATCCTCCTGCGGTAGAGGAAACTGGTGGAGTTACTTTCATCTTAATGAGAAGGAACTTGAGGCAATGGGATGTGAAATGATCTCTTAGGACAGAGGGAGTCCATGCTGGAACTCAGGACAGGTTGCAGAAGGCTGGGAAGCATCCTGTCCTGCACACAGAAAGGCTTCTCACAGATCAGCAGGTGGCTGCTCTTTCATTTTTTATTGTTTTTAATTGACATGCCATAATTGTACCTATTTGTGGAGCTGATTGTGACATCTCAATACATGTACACATCATCTAACAAGCAGATCAGGGTAATTGGCACATCCATCATCACAAACACTTAAAAATTTCTGTATGCTGATAACCTTCAGAATCATTTTGTGTTATTCAGCTTTTTGTCACTGTGAGCAAAACACCTGACTAGAACAACTTAGAGGAGGAAAAGTTTGTTTGGGGCTCAAGGATTCAGAGGTCTCAGTCCATGGCCGGCCAACTCAATTGCTGTGGGTCTGAGATAAGGCAGAACATCATGGCAGAAGGGTATGGAGGAGCAAAGCTGCTCAGCTCATGGCCTCTGGGAAGCAGAGGGAGTAAGCAAGGAATCTCTAAAGGCATGTTCCCAGTGACCTACTTCTTCTAGCCACAATCTACCTGTTTACAATTATCACCCAGTACAGTAGTTATTAATTATTAATCTGTCAAATGAACTAATCCACCGATTAGGTTACAACTCTCATAATCTAATCATTTCACCTCCGCACTGTCTCACACATGTGCTCTTGGGAAACACCTCATCTAAACCATAGCACCTATCTACTTGGTATTTCAAAATATAGTTAATTATTGTCAACCAGAGTTATTCTACAGGTTTAAAGAACCTTACAAGCTATTCCTCTTTCCAACTGCACCCTTGTACCCATTAATAATCTTCTCTCCATCCACCCATCCCCAACTCTTCCCAGATCCTGGTAACCACTACTCTATTCTCTACTGCTAGGACGTCAACTTTTTAGCTTCCACACACAAACAAGAACATGTGGTATTTGTCTTTCTGTGCCCCAAGTCAGTCTTTTCAATTTAAGGCAGGAGGAAGTTAGACTGCACCAAATTATCTGCTGGTTTTTGAGACAAACAGCCATGATGCCATGTAAGAACCATATTTCCAAATATTGAATATTTGCAATGGGTTTCAAAGGGAGATAAAAACATGGAGACACACACATGCACAGAATGATCTTTATCTTCCTATGAATGACTGTATCGAGCTGTTTATTTCCTTGCCTTCTAAAGGAATCTAAAAATGTTCAAAACATATTTTCAAAGCATTATGCAGGCAAGGTATTGAGATTGCTCAGCCACATTCACAAATACTCTCAACATTTTTAAATGGTTCTTCCAAGCTGTCTTGAGGGATTGAACTAAATGAATGTTTTGGTAAATATAATACACTACTGGGTCCTAAAGCTCTTTATTTTGAGATTAAGGAGACCGAGAGAAAATATACTCAGAATAAATTTGGAAAACTGGAAGGAATAGGTGCTCTTAATAAGTTGGCTGATAGAGCGTAAAATCCCATCCAAAGAGCAGGAGCAACAGGGCTCTGCACTGTTATCCTCATTCAAATTCATGGAGGAATAAATCAACAGCATTTGAAGTGCCTGAGAGCAAGTGTGAACGTGACAAGCCCTGAAGGAATCATCGAAGGCATGAAGTCAGCTTTGTGTGGCAGGGTTGTTGAAATCCAGTTTACTTAGTTTTGATCCATTCAGAGGAGAGGAATGCGTGTGCGCGCACACACACACACACACACACTTTAAGCAGATTTTTTTTTTTTAGAATTTTTGTCAGATACTCGGGCACTTGGCTGCAACTGCTTCTGTTGGTCCACACGAGCCATCACGGTACTGTAGCTGGTGAACTGTTGGGTTGCAAACAACATGGGCAGATTGCTTCAGTGGTGTTGTCCTCCACTGTACCCCGTGAGTTCTCAGGGTTTAGACCTTGAAATCTTCCCCCTTTTTGTAAGTATGATGCTGCTGGGCGAAAGAAACCTTTCAGCTCCAGTTTAGAGGAATAAAGTTAAAACCCGGCGACACTCGTAAGGAATACAACTGTCCTCCCAGCTGAATTGTGCACACTCCTCCCCCGGAAATTCATATGTTGAAGCCCTAATGCCCCATGCCTCAGAATGTGTCTGGGGAGATAAAGTTTTAAAGAGGTAATTAAGTTACAGTGAGGAACTTGGGGTGGGCTCAAATCCAATCTGACAGGTGTCCTTACAAGAAGAGGTGATTAGACACACAGAGGGAGCTCAAGGGCACTGCATCTGAAGGAAAGGCTCTGTGAGAACACTACAAAAAGGTGGCCACCTGCAAGCTAAGGAGAGAGGCCTCAGAAGAAAACAGACCCGCTGACACCTAGCCTCCCAAACTATGAGAACTATGAGAAACTAAACTGTGAGAAAATAATTTCTGTTGCTCAAACCATCCATTCTGTGATATTTTGTTATAGCAGCACCAGCAAGTTAATACATGTTCCTGACCCTGCCTGCTATTTAGCATACATTTAGAATTGAATAGACTTCTTATATCTATGTAATAGGAGTTCAAAAATATTTGGGGAATGAATAAATGGCTATTCCTCTCCTTCATAGTTTCCTTATTTTCTAAATGAGGCATAGTCATCCTACCATCACAGGGTTGGAGTTGGAAGAGACTATAAAGAATTTAGAATGTTAGCAGGCAAATGGTAAACTCCATTAAAAAGTTTGTTCTTATGATTTATACTATGAAGCTTTATAATAGTTTTCATTTTTTGGTGGTTTTATAGGCAGCAATCCTTTAACAAGGCAGTGAGACATTTTCTTGAGTGCTGTATTTTACTTCATGCTGTTCCAAAAGGCCCTAGGCTATTTTTCTCTGAACTGGTTTGCCTATCAGAAAATCTCAGAAATCAGAATGGATGAAGTTGGTCCTGTTGCATCCGGCTCATTCTTTAATGGCTGGATTAGGTTGTTTTACAATTAGTCAGGCATGGGAGTGGAGGGTGGAAGGAGAGAACTGCTATTCTTTACCTTCCCCTGTCTCTCCCTCTTGGAATCGCTGTTAATGCATTTGACTCAGAGCCAGCAGGACTTGGACTTGGATGTACTTCAGACTGAGAAGGAGAGAGGCCAAGTTTCCACAACGAAGTTTTAAGTACAGTGAGCAAGAGAACATTCGTGAATTTTGTCTTAACAACTCTTCTGCTATGGACCAGATTTTACCTCTTGCTTAAAAATTGCCTTAGTTTCATGTGATAACCCTTAGCTATTCCCCTTTTCCTCAGAAATAATCTTCCATGGTATAAGACCCCAAGTAAAGGGCACAGGGCCAACTTTTCTGCTCTCTATATTTCATGATTATGAAGCCAGCCTGCTGCATGCTCCATTAATCTCTCAAACCATTCTCTCAGACTTGGGTTGTGCTGAAGGTGTTTCCAATTTTAACCTGTGTGCCTTCTGTGAGACTTTGTTATCAAACTATCCCGGAGTGCCCCAAGGCCATTTGGTGTCCCTTGTGTCTGTTCCATTTCCTCACTGCATTATTATTAATTTGGGGTTTTCTTGTTGATCATATATGCATTTGCCCATATCTTACGTCCCCTATAGGTCGGGAGCTTGTGGAGAGCTTGCTGGGTATTGGTTGTGCTTCCTGTAACCTGTACCCAGATATGAGTATAGAGTGCTTCATGACGAAATGATGGGATGGGAGCAACTGGTCCCCTGTCCATCTCCACCTTCCATCCTGTCTGTAGTACTTTTTTCTTTATTTTCTCTCTTAGAGTATTTTTTCCTGAGTAGTGTGGTACATCAAAACTGACAATTATGCCATTGAAAGGGAAGGCAGATAATAAGAATGTTTAAAAATTTTTAATTTTGAAATGCTGTGCACTACCAGAAATAGCAAACCTGGCAGGCTTAGCTATTAGGGGTGAGGAACACACCACGAAAAGGATGTGTGAGTTCACAGCAGTGGCTGTACAAGGGAAAGTTAAAACAGAAACCAGTGAAGAAAGAGAAATACAGGCATTTTTCCCAACCAGCTAGCACCCTGAAAGCAAAGGGTACCAGCCTAGAGAGTTGTGAACAGGGTCAGGAAAAAAGTGAATGCAGAAGAAATATAGTAAGTACACCAGCCTTTTGGCCTTTCCCTCTGTAAAAGATGCTCTGCCCTGAAACCCACTGATTGCCCCCAGGACTTGAAACACACAGGTGATTGTGAGCTCCAGAACAGAGGGCCGGCTTCCCCAGAACCCCTTTCTAGGCAACTGGAACTTCCTCCAATGGCCTAACATCTTTTTTTTTTAATGTGATTTTATTAGAATCTTCAAACCATAGAATATTAGAGCTGTGAGTTTGGAGATTTTCTTGAGAGTCTAAAATCCCCTTTTTACAAGTGCCCAGTAACACAAGGTGATGTGAAAATGGGTGATTGCCTACATATAATAGCTAGAGCTTATTTATCTTGTATTTGTTTTCAAGTAAGCTTTTTATTAAGGTACAACATACTCAGATGAAAATGCACAAACCATGAGCATACATCTCACTTGTTTCACAAAATGAAGACACTGAACCAGGTAACTAGAACTCAGATTACAAATAGAAAATTCGCAGCACCTTAGAACCCCTCACTGTGCATCCTTCCCCTCCCCAGCTAGGGTAACAGCTATTGTGATTTCTAATAGGACAGACCAATTTCACCTGTTTTCAAACTTACATAAATGATGCATACAGTAAGATTTATTTTATGCTTTTCTCCTGTCACTCAACAATATGTCTGTGAGATTCATTCATGTTGTTTGCATGTGAAAATAGTTTGTACATTTCTGTTGTTGTCATATAATATTCCATTGGATGAATACACTACAATATTCGATTTCTTTATCGATTATACTGTTATGGATCTATGGGTAGTTTCCAGTTTGGGGTTATCATGCATATTTCCTTGAACATTCTAGTGAATTTTTGTTGTTGTTTAAATATGTATGTATGATTTCTGTTTAATATATATCTCAGAGTGGGGTTCCTGGGTCACAAAATATGCGTATGTGCAACTTTAATAGGTAAGTTCAAACAGTTTTACAGTGGTTAGACAAATCAGTGGTGCACACCTGAAATCCCCATGACTCAGAAGGCTGAGGCAAGACCATCTCAAGTTTGAGGCCAGCCTCAGAAACTTAGTGAGACCCTGTCTCAAAAACAAAAAGAAAGAATTGAGGGTATATTCACAGTGTCACTGGGTTTAATCCCTAGTACCCCCATCCCCCACCACTGCTGAAAGAAACTCCAGGAAAAAAATATGGGCCAAGGACCAATCTCAAAGAACTCAACATGGGACACAAATAGGTCACAACTCAGTACTGAAATGTTTGACAGTAATGTGAAATGTTGGCTTAATGTGTGTTAAATGTTGGTGCTAACTGTTAAATACAAACAGTCCCTAAGTACAGAGAAGAGAGAGAAGGCAGAACATAGGTGCTGCGGGTGGGGGAAGCTTCAGAAAAGAAATGAAACTGCTGCTGGGCCCCTAAGGGTAAGATGTTTGCAGGTGGAAAAATCTAGAAGAATATGTCATAGCATTTTCAGTCATGTGCATTCATGTATAACACTAAACAAATATTTTAACATTGACAATGACCTAAATTTCCAGCTTCATCACATACGATCAGAAACACACAGTACGTGGACCAGCTCACTAAGTGTTTCAGAGAGTTAGTCCCACTCTTTGATATTTCAGACTGTTCTCTTATCTCTTGAGATGGCTGTTTCTTTAGTTGTTTATACCCAAAGAGTGAAATATGCTTTGAAATTAGGGGAGGTTTAAAACACAATTTGTAGAGTGGAGAAATGGATTCAACAAAATGTACTTTCTACTTCTGATTTCAAAATATTGAAATAAATCTATTTTTTGTAGTCAATTAAAAGAAATGTTATACAATTAAGTATCACTAGAAAGGTCTTTATGCTTTACTTAGTGGGTATCTTTTTTTATCTGTTAAGTAGGAAATATGACAGAGAATGCAGATTGCATTCAAATATTAACTTTCACATTTTGTCTTTAGAAACCAAAGCCTTGGATAACATCTCCCATTAAGAAACTATATCTCTCAGCCTTGTTTGTAACTTAGTGAACCCATGCAACTGAGTTTGGGCCAAAGTGATATAGATACAAGTTTACTTTGAAACCTACTTAAAAGGCAGTGGGTGAAGTTTTCTTGCTCATTCATTCCTGTAGCCTAAGATATGGCTGAAATTCCAGCAGCCACCTTGGACTGCTGTGATCTTTTGAATGAAAGCATAAAAGCAAAGCAAGAAAATAGATCACAAAAATGGAAACATTTGTGCAACTGCCTTGGACTGTTGATCTTCAGTTGTCTTTTACATAATAAATCTTTGTGAATTTCAACTATTGCCAATGACTCATTATGTTCACAGCTGAACACAGCTCCCCACTGATGCAGATAGTAGAAATATAAAATTCATAGTTTCCCAGTCTGCAGATGAAGGCCAATCAGCGAGTCCTGATGTGTTTCCCTCTCCACGGGTTTCCCAATGGAGAATCCCATGGGAATTGCACCTTCCCCCACACATGGCTTCCTGCACTACTCACAAATGTCACTATTGATTTAGTTCTACTTATTTCCCCTTCTCTCAGTTCTGGATTGCTCTCTCCTTACATAAAGATCACAAACTCTGTTATGACCGCCATATCAGAGACATCCTTGGCAGAAAAGGATTGAGGCACCTTGAGGAGATTCATGATTATGCTAGCTCAATGTTCCTAAGGCCAAGGACCAAGCTCAAAGAACTCAACATGAGTTGAGTGAGAAAACCATTTTCCTCTAGAAAGCCCACGTGTCAGATTGTATTTTCCAAAAGTGGCCATGAGAATATCTCTGGTCCCACATGAACTTCCAGAAATTTTTCATTTCCCCCACCAAGATTGGAGACCTCCCTTTGAACCTTGGGAGTTCTTTGTGACCATCCCAATCGATAAAGGATACCAGAAAAGATCCTATGTGGCTTTTCAAGACTGGATCATGAAAGGCCATAAAATTTCTGTCTGATGCTTCCTCTAACTCTGAGTTGCCATGTAATAAGTATGCTGCTTAAAATCACCATGCTGGGAATACCACACAGACATATAAAGAGATGTCTCAATACCTAGATGCTCCAGTCCTGCAGCCACTTTGGGTTTGGTAGCCTAGATGCCAGACATAGAAATAAGAAAGTTCTCAAGACAATCAGAATTCTAGCCACTGTCTGACATGAGATCCTGAGCAAGAACTACTTAGCTGAATGCAGTTAATACTCAAAACTGTGAGATATAATAATAACATGTATTATGGTTTAGACATGAGGTATCCCCTGAAAGTAATGTATGAAACAATGCATGAAAGTTTAGAGGTGAAATGATTGGTTTATGAGATCAATGCATCCATCCACTTGAATGGATTTGCTGTGTGGTAACCTGTAGGCAGGTAGGGTATGGCTGGAGGAGGTAGGTCACTGGGGGCATACCTCAGGTCAGGGTTCTCAGATGCTTTCATTTCTGCCCCCCATTCCATGCTTAGATCCATACAGAAATGTGTCCAGTAGGTGGTCCTTCCCATTGCACTTGACCTCCTCCTGTAACAGAAATTTAACTACCCATGAGACAACCTGGAAAGTCTCAAGCTGCTTTAGAAGCTGGAGTTCTGTCACTTCCCTGTGACTTATACTTCTTGGTCTTAGCTTAGAGCTCTGGACCCATATATCCAGCCAGTTTTCACCTCCACAAGTAACCTTTAAGCTACTTAAGACACCTTCCTTGCTTCTTGTAAACTTCTGATTCTCTAAGTACTAAGTGTTGTTTGGGGGATGAATGTGGGGGTAGGTTATTAATGTCTTCCTGAGCCCCACAGAGATGCTACAAGTGTGAGGAAATTATGAAGTCAAAACTTTGCAGAGAAGTCTTCAGTGGGACATAACATAACAGAAGGTTAAAAACAAGATATAAAATTAGAATTGTGATTATGTAAAATAAACATAAAACAGTTTGCAAGGAAATATCTCCTGATAGAAAAATTATATTTAAAGGGTGATTTTTCTGCCTGATTTTCACAATATTTTATATTAAAAATGGAATTAAATTGTTTTTATATAATGCACTTGAAAACTTCTAAAGAGGAAAGTGGAGTTTTATGGCTGAAGGAAGATAGAGATACTAATGAAGGAGGCATACTGGCTTCCTAGAGAAAGGGCTTACCACTAAGGTCATACTTAAATTGTCAAGAACCCTCCCCCTAGCCAAAACAAAATAAAATGTATTCTATTTAATGCCCAGTCCACCTGCTTGAGCTTAGATAGTTCAGTTGATCTGTTAGCCAGTTTATCCAAAGCAACCAACATTCATTGTTCACAGAACATTCAGTTTTTCTCTTCCCCTTTTCTCCTTTCTCTCATAAATACTGTATTTGCTTTGGTTCATTGATAGTCCATGGATCATTTCCTTTATAAGGTCAACTTGAAAGCAAAAACTAATTAAAAATCTCTGAGTAACTTCTTTGACTTTTTGTTTAGTATAGAAATAAAAACAAACCTTCAATGACTCATTTTTCTAGCATCAAAAATAGAAGTTAGTCACCAATATTTATTTTATTTCTTATTTCTTTTCTACACTAACATTCTGATGTAGCTTCTCATTTCCCCTTGAATATGAACTACATCTGCCTTATCTTTATCCATCATGAGGTTATTTTTTGTGTTTTTTTGTTGTTTATAATAGAATTAATATCGATCATACAATGCAAAGTCTGAGAAGATATGAACAGATTGGAATATAGAAATATAATTTGTAAAAAACATCAGAAGCAGACATAAGTATTCTCTGCAGAGGGCTCTGTAATGAGGCAATAGCTAGGGGATGTTCCTCCTGGTGTAAAGAATGTGTTGCAGCATCTCTAAGGACTTACATGGGGCCTTGCTCAGATTGAGAAGAAAGTGGACTTACACTGCTTGCCAAGGTTGGAGCTGCCTTGAGATAGTCTGGGGTGAATGCAGATACTAAGGCAAGAGGTTTGTGGGGAAGCCAGGACACAGACAGATCTGATAGAAGGTAATGGTCCTCAAGCTTGCAGAAAAGTAGACATGCCTGGGAAGGTCAATCAGCAAGTCCTGATGTGTTTCCCTCTCCACCGGTTTCCCAGTGGAGAATCCCATGGGAATTGCACCTTCCCCCACAGAGAGGCTGTGGATCTGGGAAATGCACAGCTAGCTCAGATGAAAGCCTTGGTGGCTTTATTTAAGAATCCAAGCTTCAAATTCTCCCACTTCTCTGTACTCCACAGAGCCAACACAAGTATCATTTTGAAAATTTCATAAATTTTGGATATTTACACTTTTTAAGTGTCTTCTTTCTTCAACAAGCTTGTAACACCTACCAAAGCACAGAACAAAGATACATACCTGTGGCTTCCACAATATAAAGACTATATTTATCACATATATTTATTTTTAATTATATATTTTCACATATATCTAATATATCTTAATATATTTTTTGATTACATATTATACTTAATACATAATTTAATATATTTAATCAATGTGCTCTTTTTAGTCAAATATTATTTAGGGAAGAAATGGAAACCACTATTTCTAGCACCTACTATGTGCCAAATATGTACTAGTTTCTTTCCTATGATTTATCTCAGAAATTGATATAAAAACCAGGCATTTTTGACAGTATTACCCTTAGACAAGTAAGGCTGGAGAAACCCTGGCTCTGTGTTTAGAAGTTTACCTTAAATCCTTCTCCAGCCATGACCCACCCAGTACAAAGGGTCAAGCAGAAAAAACCACCAGGACCTGCACCCCTTCTCTTACTAGATATGTTCTGAGTCCAGTGACTTCAGAATCCTTTGCCTTAATGATAGTGAGTCTTATTTTAGGACCTTCCTGGGCTCTTCACTCCTAGGGGCAGGCTTTGACTGAATAGTAGCCTATAGGTCACTCCTTAGGACAGCGACCAGTTGAGGGAAAGATGAATAGAACTTGGACTTGCCATATGCTTTCTTGTGAAGTCCCTGGGGTTTGGGATAGAGAAGAAGAGGGCAGGGACCAGATTAGGGTAGGACACTAGTCTCCCCTTGTACTCTGCATGGGGCTGCATGTATTAGGAGTAGTTCTGAGTTTGTTTTTACTTCCTCCATTTTACAGAAGAAAAAAGCTGAATCTTAGGGAGATCAAGCATCTTGTATAAGTTTCATACCTAAAAAGTGGAAAATAAAAGATTTTTACTCACCACTTGGTCTAGTAAGAATCAAAGTAACTGATAATGATGATGAAATGGGCTATTCAGAAAGCTATTAGTCAAATGTAGCTTTTAGAATGATCTACCTTTCTAATTGTTTTTGCTGATAAAGAGGATAAATACTAGCAGTGTTGCTGAAAAAGAGAAATACTGCGTTTCACTAAAGACCCCTACAGATAAGACTACCGAAGATGAGAAAGCCTTTTTCAGTCTTCCACCTTCATGTATTTGAATATGAATTTATAAATCGGGAGCTGATAGTCAATGAACAGGAATGTCACTACCTACCTATACAGTACACATTCAACTATCAAATTAAAAAGAATCATATATGCTGTACAAAGAACCTTATTATCAGGATAAAACAAAAGCTTTGCAGTTGGGATTTAGGTTATGTAAGACCAGCCACTCATTTTATGATAAAGATGTCAAGGCCCACAGAGGATAAGCTAATTGTTTAGCTTAAATAATAAGTACCATGAAATTGAACCTTGACTTCAGAGGTACACTATAACTAGTCTGTACTAACTTGAAAGAGACAATATTTAAATTTTCAGGAGGTTTTCAAGTCAGCTGACCATGATCAGAGTATTTATACCACAGGAATTGGCAAACTCTACAAATCAGGGCTTTCCTCTTCTACCCACGGAGAACTGGTTGTTCAACTTTCACCAGCACACCATCAGCCAAGTTGTTTTTTTTTCCTCCTATGTCTTGAGAGATTGAACATTAGGTTTCTTGGACTTGAATTTTTTTCTCTGTTCTTATCAGTTACTCTGTTTGTTTGTCACTCCGTAGGGCACAGTACCCACAACATCTGCCAGATTTTCGTTCTGCAACCTTCAGACTTCCCAATTCAACTACCTGCTTGATCCCTCTAATCAGGTGTCTCAGAGTCAGCTGGAACATACCCTAGGTAAAATGAAACCCTTGATTCCTGATTGCTTCCTGTAGCTTGCCCTTGCTTCTACAGGTATTTGCCCTGGTATACTGGAAGGTATAGTAGATTATCCCCATCTTTTCCTCATATTGTGTGTTGAATTGTGTGCCCCACATTCATAAATACCTGTGAATGTGACCTTATTAGGAAACAGGGTCTTCCAAATGCAAGCAAGATAAGCTTATATTGGAGTAGGGTAGATCCTTAATCCAATAGAACTGGTGTCCTTAAGAAGGGGAGAAGAGAGACAAAAACAGTTACATGGAGAGAATTCTATACAATGACAGAGGAAGAAATTGGAATGATATATATACAAGATAAAGGATGTTGGATTTCCAGCAACTACAAGAAGCTGAGAGAAAGGCATAGAACATATTCTCCCCTATGGCTTTGGTGGGAGCAGGGGAGAGAATAGCTCTGCTGATAGCTTGGTCTCTAAAACTGTTAAGAGAATAAATTTGTATTGTTTTTAAAATACCCAGTTTGTGGTGATTTGTTACAGGAACCCCAGAAACTAATATACCTCACAACCCTCACCCCTCCATGTTCAATCCACCAAAAGGGATTGTCAATTATGGCTCGAAATAGAACTCTAATATATCTACTTCTCTGCTGTCACATAAATTCAGGTCACCCTCATCTCTAGCTTGGACTGCAATTTTCTAACTGATCTAGACTTGACCCCACCAATCCATTCTGAAAGACCCATAAAAACATTAGGTCATGTTACCTCCTGCTTAAAAAATGGATTTTTATTACTCCCAGTATTACATTCAAATATCTTAACATGGTTTTCAAGATGCTATCAGACCTTTGAAATCTCACTTTAGAAAATCAAATTCTCCCTGACCCTTTGGGATCCAGGTACATTGGTCTTTTTTTTTTTTCTTCACCTTCAGTTTCTCCTCTTCCTTCTTTCTTCCACTTCCCCAAATTTAGCAAATTCCTTTCCATTTTAGCACCTTTTCAGGAAGTACTTATACTCTATAACTCCTCCTACTACTGTTCTAACCAGCTCCTTCTTAACTTTATCTCTATGAATTCCCTCCTTCCACCATAAAAAGTATCTCCCTTTCCAGAGCTGTCTACAGTGGGAATTTGCCATTCCCATATCTAGAAATGGAGTCTGATTTTCCTCAATTTGAATTTAGGCTGGCTTCCTAACTTACTTGTAACAAAAGAACTTGCTGAACGTTTTGCTGTGTGACATCCTAGATTAGGCTCCCAAAGTTACAAAGCTTTCACTTAATTTTCTTGAGATACTTGATCTGGGGGAACATGGCCACTATGTAAGAAATTCAACTACCCTCAGACCACCAGGCTGGAGATACCACGTATGGATGCTAGAGTTGACAGCCCCATCTGAACTCAGTCTTTCAGCCATTCCTAACACCAAACTTGTGAATCTTTGTATCCTCTATGTCATCCAGTCCACCAGCTGAGTCCCACTGAGTGATTTTAGTCACTCCAAAGAGTAGAAGAACTGCCCAGCCACACCCTGCCTGAATTTTTGATTCACAGTGTCCATTAGACATAATTCAACAGGTATTGTTTTAAACTATGAAATGTTGGGATAATTTGTAATGTAGCAATGAGGACATCTCTATAGTAGTTATTCACATCTCACAAACATTCACTCATTGTTCTGACATCTCTGTGAGATCAGAAGCTCTGTGAAAGCAGGTATTATGTCTATCTTGATTATGATACTATCTCAAGCAGCTAAAATAGGATTTGCTATGTTGTAGGTGCTCAATAACAAAAAGTCCTAAAGTTTCAGTATAGCAAAGTTGGGCTACTTAAAGCACAAAGACTTCTGGGATACCCTACGTTGTATGAAGGAAAAAATGAGCTCTTTCAGTTCTGGCCACTTGAAATGAAATCTGACATTTGCAATTTCAGTCACAAAGAAATAACTTGGAACTAATTTCTTCCATGCTTCTAAACTGACCAGTCTTATTCAGAATCTTCTACTGAGATGACAAAATGTATTATAAGTTATATTAATATCTTTCAGGAGCTGAAGTAATTTGATACAATAAAGGTCAGAATGTAGCTTCATATGAAAGCTGAAAAGACTATGATTTAAGGGAGACTATCCAATATCAACAAGACACGTACTCTTGTTTTTTCACCATCAATTTTAATAAACTCATTAACCCATGTGATGATGTTTCTGCCAGTAAATATTATAGAAACTTACAATAGTTAAACTGCCCCACATTCACCTTAAACAAAATAGAATGGGAAGTATCAGCCTCATTTACATAATTGTTTTGGATTCCCTAGACAGAAATAATTTTCAGGGTTGTCTTGTCCGGACATAATCTGCAATTCAAACTAGAGGTTTCAGAATTTTTTCATTCAGTTTCGTTGTGATAAGAATCCAACCTGTCTCTTCAGGTTAAATCTTGCCTGAAATGTTTTACACATATCCTGGTCTTTTGTTGCAAGATGATTCTGACCAATCTAAAATTAGAGTGTGAAAACACTATCTCTTTATTTCTTCCACACCCATCCCTGAGATGTGAAAATGCCACCAACCAGATTTTCTTCTCATCTATGCCCTAATGTATTTTCTTGTATAGTCATTTTATATTGATGGCTCTACACATACGACAATTCAACTTTACATTTTTTGACTTTATGATGTTGTGAAAGTACCAACACCCCCATTCTGTTTCTCACTTTCAGTATAGTATTCAATAACTTAAATGAGATACTCAATACTTCATTATGACTTTGTCCAACTAAAGGATAATGTAAGAGTTTTGAGCCCAATTAAGGCAGGCTAGACTAAGCTGTGATGAATAATAGGTCATGTATATTAAACACATTTTTTCATTTATAATATTTTCAACTTAAAATAGGTCTATTGGGACATAAGTCAAGGAGTATCTATATAGTTGCTTAATAAATACAAAATTAAATTACTTAATAAAGGATGCTCAAAATGGATCATATAATTACAAACTGATTACTTTGATTTCCCCTTCAAAGTATATGCATCACCTCAGATATTTAACTTCTTACATTCTAAAAACAGTCTATAGTTGTAAAATAGCTTGCATACAATTCATTTGAACTTTCTAAGAATTATTTCTCAGAGGTAGTTTTAATTATTGTATAAAGTCAGGATGGGTTAAGCTATGCTGCATTAACAAGTATCTCTCAAATATCAGTTAATTATTTATCACTTATGTTACATGGTGTTTGGGGGCCTAAAGGACGGGGGGGCTGTCTATAACTCTTATAATCACTTAGGGACCTAAGTCTGATAGAGGTTCTGTATTGGGATATGTTTCCAAGATCATGAAAACAGGAAACAGGGTTGCTGCCAAACTGTGCACTGGCTCTTGATGTTTCTACCTGGAAGTACTACATACCTAATTTTCTCACACTTTATTAGCCAGAGAAGGCACATGGCAGTGCCAATTTTCAAAGGTTGTAAAGCTTTTAAAGCCTTCCAGAAGCCTGGGGAAAAAAAGAGACAAGAATTGGGATATTTTGCAGTGCTTTAATGAACATCATAAATTAGAAAGTGACTTACGGCCTCACAATCATTTGTTGAAGGCGAACAAAAATTCCAGAATTTTTTACTCTTACCTGTAAGAGGATAATCTACTGACCATGTATTTCCCAATGTCCAGTAGAAGGCAATTAAAATAAAGGAAACTGCCAGATAAATATAATCATTTTTGAGATAAACAGTTGATCTGTGTTTGTATAAGAAAATTGTTGCTATGATTTGGATGAGGTTTGTTCCTTCTAAAACCTATGTTGAAACTCAATTCCCATTGAAGCAGCATTGAGAACCAGGATATTTGGCCTACATATATCAGGGAATGAAGGATCTGGATTATTCTATTCTTGGATTAATGAATTAATGGGTTATCATTGTAGTGGCTTTGTTATAAACATGAGCTACAGCACGCTTCCTGTGTTTCACCATGTGTTGCCTTCCACCATGCTATGATGCAATAAGAAAGCCCTCACCAGATGCTGACTGGATTCCAGTGGCATATTCTTGAACTTTCCAGCTTACAGAATAGTGAGCCAAATAAACTTGTATTCTTTATAAACTGCCTAATCTTATATTTGCAATAGAAAATGGGCTAAGACAATAGTGTTCCATATCTTAGAGTATCTCTGTACTTCTAGAACTAACTATTGTAAAACAATGGGATAATCTACTGACCATTCTTCAAGAGGAAATGCTTAGGATCTTGGTACCCAACAGCGTAGGCATCACTTAGGAGCTTGCTATAAAGGCAGCTTCTCAGGCTCTATCCCAGACCTAATAAATAAAAATTTGATTTTAACAAAATCTCTAGGTGAACCACATGCACATTAACATTTGAAAAGCAGTGAATTAGAACTTCTGGAGTATACCCATGAAATAATATGTCATGGTTGAAATTACACAAATGGTGCCCAAGGTTTAAAAAAGGTTTTCTTTTTTAAAATTTGAATTTTCAAATAGTCATAGGGCTTATGATTAAAAGAAAATTAGAGTGATGAATCAGAGGAGAAGAAAAACCTGCTGTACTTAAGAATTTTATCTGTATAACACTTGCTTGGTAGGTGGCTCTCCTGGGAATGGCATCTTATTTTTCTAGTCTCCAAGGGAATGGCAGGTATGTGATGTTATTACTTTAGCTGAATTCCAGGGAGAACAGTACAGTATTGGCAGATAATACTATACTGAGCACAACCTACATATCTCACAATACTAAATGGTCATAAGTTGTCTTTGGATTGGATATAAGGTCCTCAAAGGCAAATTTCTGTTTCAAACTTTGTGGAATGAACACATTTTCAGAGTCTTTCTCAGATTCCACCTTTTCTGGGAAGAAAGTTTATTTTAGTATATATGAATGACACTCTACTACTAACATTAACACAATTGTATGCATCAGAGGTAATACTCATTTGTTTTTGTTTCTGTTTTACTGTCTCTAAAAACAATAATATGTTCACAAAGAATAAAACAGTAAGATTGAAGTAAAATAAAAAGAAATTAATTGCACAAAATTATTTGCTCTCTAAATGGGAGTTGCTTTTTAGGAAGTTTTAGCCAACATAATTCCAGCCACCTGGGAAAATGCAAACCTGATTTGGTGCTCAACAATAATGTTTAGAATTGTTTAATGCTTCTTGTGAAAATAATTTCACTCTACATAAATTTCTTAATGTAATCACCACCTGGGGAGAAAAGGAAGATACAAACAAATTGCCATACATTTGGTGGCTCTATCTAACATAAATAAGACACATATATCCACCATGGTTTTATGATACATTTTCATTTATACAAGGCCCCTTCTCAAAACTAGTGCAACAAGATACTGAGAACATTTAATGAGAAACATAAAACACGTACAGATAAGGTAGGAAAATGTATGTGTATTTGGAATCACTTGGAGACACCTAAGTTATCATCCTTATAATTCAAATGTCTTGACACAGTTTTATTCCCACCTGGTTGTAGTAATTTTTCTGTTTCCCCTAAAATAAGCAAGTTTTATCATCAGCAGGTACATGAAACATGGATAGGGTGGTTATTGCACTGCTTCTGGGTTTAGTTCGATAAAAAGCCTGTTTTGCAGGAAGGTAAATCATGTTGTCTACCTGAAATATGAGTCCAAACTGAGAACACCAAGAAAACACATTTGCTCTTTTTACTTTAAAAAGTGTGAATTTTTGACATCTGATTCCTGCAAGAGGTCAGATTTTGTAGAGCATTTGGTTATAGAGGAATGCTAATTGTTTTACAGTACATTTGACCAGAATTTGGATGCTATAATGTTCATAACATTGCAGAATTACATAACCCGATGATGGAAGGTTTCTCACAGGACCAGTAAAGCTCCTCTCTTCCCTTCATTTCCTTCCACCCCTGCTTCGAGTTACTGGTTTCTCAAAATCACTCAGGAAACCACTGAAGACGGTTAACAGATTATTCAAAACCCCCAAATGACTACCCAAGGACAGGAAAATGCACTTGTTTTTTTTTTTTTTTTTTTTTAGAAATACCTGGAAAACAGCATGCAGACCACTGCCAGTGAGCTGGCATCCTTCTCACAGTAATGAATAGTAGCCATTAATTTGGTTGTTAATGGAACACAATGTCCAGTCTATCTTTAGACCTCTAAGGTTCCTGTGGTGTTTTCTTCCAAGCTGGAGTGGCTTTGCATGGGTATATATATCTTCTTTTCATAGTTAATGAACTCTTGGATTTACTTATTTGTTTATTCATTCATTTATTTATGATTCTGGGGATTGAATTTAGCTACATCCCAGCCCCTGGCAGGATCCATTTATATAATACAGTTAAATTAGAGTTTATTTCCAGAAATGTATTTTAGCCATTCTCATTAGTATCAAACAGAATTAAGTCATTGCTCAGATGCCCTTACTAGTGAGTAGGGCAGCTTGTCCTTTATTATGTAGAAATTATTTCTGTTGTAATTTGTTAAGGATACATTCATAAGTCTTTGAGATAAGATTACTTACATTTCTCCTAATTTTTATGATAAAAGAATGCTTTTCTCTGATCATTTAAGATTAATTCCTATCCTTATGTGCCTCTTAATGATATCACATTTGCTTTAGTGTTGCCTAATTGTCCATGAAGCATCTTTCATTCATTCAAGATGTATTTGTTATCAGTCACTTTTCTAATTACTTGAGTGAGCAAAGCAGACAAAACTCCCTACCCTCAAGACACACACAATTTTCAAGTTGCATCTTTAGATGATCTTTCAAAATAAAAGATCCTAGCTGGTGAAATCAACTCATTTGGTCCCTATGTCCAAATCATAGCTAGCATTTAGTAGCTAGCTATGAACATTTATGAACCATTTATTTTATGTCTGGAAAATGGATAATCACTTTATAGTTAGCTCATTTAATCCTCACAATAACTAGAAGGAGGCATTATAAGATGCTTATTTTACAGGTGAGGAAAGTGAAGGTTAGAGATATTAAGAGGGGGACACATGATCAGATTCCTTTGGCTCTTAAAAGCCTTCCCATATTCCAGTGATGCCTTACACACATATGATGAATGTATGAAAGAATGGAATGAATGAATGCACTGTTTGGACTTACCACTCATCATAACATAAACACTAACTCCTTAAATTACTCTAGAAAGATTAGGCATTTTGTAGGGGAAAGGAGAGAGTAGGAGGGTTATTAGGGAATTAGTGGGTTTGATTTTGAGTGAGTTTAGGCAGTTGATCTTACCATGATTGGGTACCTCCAGAGCTGAGGCATGGTCGCCTTATTTCCTAAGGGGGCAGATATACCAATTCTCTTTGCTCTGGGGTCTCAAGCTGAGCTGCCTCTGAGATTCAAAACCAGTAGCAGTGTTGGAGAAGAGTTCCCTCAGAGACCCTGGAATGGGAGGAGATCTGAAGGAGGGGCATCTAAGGCGATGTTAAACCGTGGTGTGACAGAGCCCACAGAAGAGCCACCTGATCGGGTAGTCTGCATGAGAAACTGCGCCTGCAAAATTAGATAGGATTTGAAAAGATGGAAGGCACCGCTGTCTAGGGTAAAACCTCTAAGGTTTTGGTAAAGGAAATGAATCACTTCCCTTCCTTTTTCCCTCACAGTATGGCTCTAGGACCCCAGTTAAATTTCCAGACAATCTCTTTCCCTTCCCCATTCCCCTTTCCCGCCATCTCCCTCCTCCCCTCCCTTACCGCGCCAGGCATACGCATGCGCGGAGAGATTCTTAGCCGTGCCTGCCCGAGATCTGGTGGCATCGATCGACTCGGAGCTCGGCTTCTCGACCTGTCGGCGCTCGACTGAGAAGCGCGGTAGCCTTACTTCCGGTGCCTGCCTCTGTTTCCGGCTTTGGCTTCTTAGGCCTCAGGTGGGTAGAAGCGGCTTGTACCTTTCGGTTGTGGTTGCTGCTGAAGCTGGCCCGATTCTCCGCTGTTTGAACCGGAGCAGACGAGACACGAAGGTGGGTTCAGGACGCATCTGACCACTGGTTTGCGAAGGAGTGGGCGTGGGGGCGAGGAAGAGATCAAGACTAACGGGCTGGCGTGGCAAGGCCCTCCGAATTTAGGAGCCTCCTCTCTAGTGCGACAGGTTGGGGCTTGGAATTTGTGGCAGCTCCTTTGGGCTTCGGACCCGGGCATTTGGCAAACGTGCGGATGTTTGGAGAGGCAGGCAGCTTGCTCTTGCGAGGTAAAGGATAATAATGTGCTTGTGCTTGGCGTTTGCATTTAGTTCACTGCACTTTCAGGTGACTTTCAGCAGCTCTCTTGGATTGCGGAGGCGGGGGGTGTAGTATTTTCGGGTGTCCCTTCACGAATCCAGCCCACCGTCAACTTCTAGATACTGCAAGAACCTCCACTCTGGTCTCTCTCCTTCATTTTGACTTCGGTCAACTTCCTACTAGTTGTCTACTTCGTGACCCCCAGCCCTTCTCCAAGTTTCAGTTTAGGGGGTTCCCAGTTTTTGAGAGGCGATATCTTTCATTCTGTTTTCTGCATAAGTATTACTCTTCCCTGGTAAGTCATCATGTGACGTTCGTATACATCGTAATATTTGTGAGATAAAGGAATATGTGGGACACTGAGGAAATAAAATATGTTCACAGTTTTCTGCTAAAAACTATGTGGAATATGAGGTATTTAAATATGAGCATGAAATAATGTGGCGAATGTGAAAGAAAAGTATGGGGGTGGGGAAGAAGGCAAGGGCTGAATTCTCAGGCCTGCTGCTTATTAGGTGTGTTACATTGGGCAAGTCCCCCTAACTTTCAGTGACTGATAATATTAGCTACTAGGTGCTTTTTGACAATGCAAGAGTTCTATTGGGTAGGTACTGTTACTATTCCCATTTTACAGATGAAGATCCGAGAGATTAAGGAACTTAACTTCCGTGAAACAGCTAGTTAGAACCATAGACAAGGTTTGAGTTCCTATCTGGTTGGCACTAGAATCTGAGCTCTTAACCATCATGCAACACTTTTCTCTCTGAACTCCATTACTTCACATTGGTTAGCGGTAACCTTAGAGTCAACCTTGGTGATGATGTATATAAATTAAAATAGGCATGAAAGTTCTATATAGGTGTACCTGTGAAGGACTTTGCAAACTTCATTTAATGATCTGTCATGATGATACTAGATATATGTTTGCTGGTCTCTTTTTCATTTTTCTTCATATCTAAATTTTTAAAGCATCGAAAAAGAAGTTATATCAGGCAGGTGAAAAAACTATCATTTCTCCTAAGTGGAAGGTAAATATGAAAGTATTATTTTGAATAAAATGAGGTTATTAGAATATGGTTATGTACTGCTGATCCACCAAGTTTTAAATTAATTTATTTATTCATTTTGTGCTACTGGGGATTGAACCCAGGGGTGCTGTTTCACTGACTTAACATTCCCCAGCAAAAGTTGCTGAAGCTGATTTGTAACTTGTGATCCTCCTTGTCTCAGTGTCTGGAATAGCTAAAAGTGCAGGCATGTGTGCTACCACATCTAGCTTGTTCTACCAAGTTTTGAGCCTGAGCATTATTGTTTTGCCTAAAAAAGAGTACTAGCAAATACTGGGGAAGAAGTAAAGTCTACTGCCAACTGATAGTTTCTGACATTTGAGATTGAAGGAGAATTGAAAGATTAATAACCTTTGTGTTATGTCCTTTTGCTGCATTCCAATAT
Organism: Marmota monax; assembly: GCF_021218885.2. Classification (NCBI taxonomy): domain Eukaryota; kingdom Metazoa; phylum Chordata; class Mammalia; order Rodentia; family Sciuridae; genus Marmota; species Marmota monax. The sequence goes on from NW_026692254.1 coordinate 2,711,211, forward strand.
GATCTAATTCTTGTTGATAACAGATTATTTATTATCTCTTTAGGCTACTTGAAGAATCTGACCCAAACATGGATATCAGACCAAATCATACAATTTATATCAACAATATGAATGACAAAATTAAAAAAGAAGGTATGTGCTTTTTAAAATATTTGTTCACAACTAAAAATGTGTTAGTTGGGCACAATGGTGCATGCATGGAATTACAGCAACTAGGGAGACTGAGGCAGGATCGAAAGTTTGAGGCAAGCTTCAGCAATTTAGCTAGGTCCTAAGCAACTTGGTGAGACCCTGCCTCAAAATTCCCAGTATCCTATCCTCCCCATCAAAAACAAAAATAAAACTAAAACATATTTATTGCCAAGTACAGTGACACATACTTATAATCTCCATGACTAGGGAGGCTGAAGCAGGAGAATCTCAAATTCAGGACCAACCTTGGCAACTTAGTGAGACCTGATCTCAAAAATTAAAGAGGTCTTATGATGTAGCTCAGTGATAGAGTGCCCTGGGTTCAGTCCTCAACACCACTCCCTGCTCAAATGTGTTTATTCACTACTGTATTAAGAATTATACAGCTCCAAAACTTCTCATCTAGTCATTTTTCTTAGTGCCTGAAATAATAGTTTATTTTATGTAAGGCATTTAAAACTTTTTAAAAATAGAAATAGGTAGAGCCTGACAGTGAATGAGATTTGGATTTACTCATTGTGGTCTCAATATTGGGAATAATATGATGTGTTTTTATTAAAATAACTGTAGAACTAAATAAATGAATAGTAGGGCACTCAATACAGTGCCATTTTATGAAGAATTTTGTCATTGTTTCATTCACAAATGACTTGTTTTTCCTTCTATTTGAACAGAATTGAAGAGATCCCTATATGCCCTTTTTTCTCAGTTTGGGCATGTGGTAGATATAGTGGCTTTAAAGACGATGAAGATGAGAGGGCAAGCCTTTGTTATTTTTAAGGAACTAGGCTCATCCACAAATGCTTTGAGACAGTTACAAGGATTTCCATTTTATGGTAAACCAATGGTGAGATAATCTTATTATTTCAACTTTAATCACTGTTAGTTGTATAGTAAACTTGTGAATGTCAACTTGAAACTGTGGCTATTGCTTTCTGCTTTTAATTATGCATTTTAGAGGGTATTTAGGTTTGCTTTATGTTATTTTTATAGAAATATACTAGTAGAGTCATATACTCCTAATTTATGCCAGTTTAAATGGGTAGAACCAAAGTACATTGAGACATACAGCATTTTAAAAAATGACTATACAGGTAATATTCTTACCTTATAAAACCTAGAATTAATAATAACCCAGAAGATTTAAGAAGAAATCTCTCTTTTAAACTTGTAAAAACAACAAAAAACAAAAATTGTGGGTGAAAAAGGAAATCCAGACTGAAGTTTCAGCAAATACTGTGGGGAAATACTGCGTATCAGAAGCTATGCAGTATAGAAAGAGCAGTACCTTAAGGAAAAGTCATAGATTTTAAACTGACAAGTTTTATGAGTCACATGAGTGGAAATGAAATAGCTATGCATGAAGTGCTTTAAACTCGGGAGTGACAGTGAGATTCACATTTAGCTGATGGTTGAACATTGGATTGTTGTAGGGCCAGACGGAGAGCAGGGAACTCAATCAGTAAACTCTTGTTCAGGTCAGAGGTGGTAGTGGACTGTGTAATAGTAGAAACAGTAAAAAGCGAGGGTCCTACAAATGTGAGCAAGTAAACTACCTTAGATATTGATTACAAACTGATTTTCCTCAGGAATTAGAATGTGGTGTGGAGGGGTCTTGGAGAGAGAATCAAGGCCCAGGGTTCAGAGGGTCTGGGTCCTCATTCTGGTTCTGCCACTGATAGATTCTGTACCTATGGTCAGTTTTAATGTATAAGCAGGTTGGATTTCCTTTACCCTAAACAGGTATTAACAAATGCTCTAAAAGGACTAGATAAGAAATGCTTTTGACTCTGTGGGTCACATACAATTTCTGTTTCGTGTTCTTGTGTGTGTGTGTGTTTTACCTGCCTTTAAAATTGTATTTAAAAAATTCTTAAGTTACAAAACAAGCCATATCAAAACAGAATGACTGGATTTGGCCCACAGACTGTTTGTTGTGTAGTACACTGGTATGATCATCCCTTCTTTTCACAGATGAAGAATCAGGCACAGAAATATTATTTGATCATCCAGATTATATTAATATAACCAGGGGCAGCATCAGAACTTAAAAACATCTCCTAACACCTAGTCTTGTGATTTTATTTTTTCTTATGCTAGGAGTTAAACTTTCTATAAAGGGTCAGATAGTAAATATTATGGATTTTGCTATCCAGGTGATCTTTGTTGCAGCTACTCATGGAATTCTGCCAACATAACAAGAAAAGCAGCAGGAGATGAGGTGAAAATGAATGGGTATGACTGTGTTGTATCAAGACAGACATAATTTATAAAATCAGGTAGTGTTAGCTGTGGACTCTTAGTTTAAGGACCCTGTTCTACATCCTGCTGTTCCCTGAGTTTGAGTAAATTGTCATTTTCTGAAACCAGCTGAACTTTCTTACTAGTATGAAGAAATAGCATAATTGAGTTCTCAGTTGGTAGGCACATAAGATTGGGTTTTAGGCTTTTCCCTGAGTGGCTGAGTGGAGATGACAGGTTTTTTTGTTTGTTTGTTTGTTTTTGTTTTTTTTTAGAGAGAGAATTTTAATATTTATTTTTTAGTTTTCGGCGGACACAACATCTTTGTATATGGTGCTGAGGATCAAACCCGGGCCACGCGCATGCCAGGCGAGCGCGCTACTGCTTGAGCCACATCCCCAGCCCAAGAGATGACAGTTTTGAGTGTTCCTGTTTACTCAGATACAGGAAAGGTGGAAATCATTTGCTTTTTTGGCACCAGCCTCATATTGCCAACTAATTATTTAATATCAGTGGAAAATGTCTGTCTGTCTGATTTTATATGAAGGCATTTTGGAGGTTTTTTTCCTGCCTTCAGGAAAGTAGCAGGTCTGCCATATTTCTAGAAGAGGAGGAATGAAATTCTTTGAACTTTCTCATTTATGTTTCTTTAACTGCTTTTAGTTGCTCTTCTGTTTTAACCTCAATATACTAAAAAAGAAAGAAAATTTGCTTTCATTTGTAATTCTGAACAAAATTATTTTTTGTGATTCGAGGACATTTATTTACTTAATTCCAAAAATACCTCAGTAAAGTAGAATCATCTTTGTCATGAAACCTATAATATATATAATATAAACATATATAAATGTATATCTTGGCCTTCTCTATCTGTAAGTTACAAATGAATTTTTATCTTTTCTGATATTTAGTTTAGGTCAGGGTTTCTAAATGCTAACATTTTTGATGATGTTTTGAACCAAATAATACTTTGTTGTAAGGTTCCTTTTTGTTCATTGTAGGGTATTTAGTAGCATCCCTGGCCTCTGCCCACTAGATGCTAGGAGCATAGCATGTCAGCCAGCAGTTTCTCCTGAGAATGCATCTGTCTCCAGGAAGCAAAATTGCCTTTAGTTGAAAATCACTGGCTTAGACCAGCTAGTTAAGAACTGTTGCTGAGATCATATATTTTCACAGGTGACAGTATCATAAGGAGAAATCAGGTCACCTAAGGTCTGTTTAGGTCAGAGACAAGTTGAAGACCTAGTGAGTTGGGAGAACATACTTGGAATCAAGTTAGAATTTAGTGTGAGCTGTCAGCTTGTCTGCTTTGATTAGATCATGATGGCAAGACTAGCAGAGCTGCTTGCAAGAATAAGTACACCTAGAGCTAAAGAAGTTCAGCGGCCTAGCCCATGCAGAAAAGGCCTGGGGTTCTGAAGTATGGTGCTAGGCCATCTTTCCCCTTGTTTCTCTACCACATTCATCTCCAGTTGAAATAAAGGAAAAGAAAGAATTGCTCTTGGTTTTGACAAGTTTCCTGCCTTCTAATCCAGATCATTTTACATGGTATTTTTTCTTTTCAGACCAAGATCAAATTCTTGTATACAAGGCAATTTTAGATGCTAATTGTAGGACTATTGTGTTTGATGTGATAAGAGAGGTGGTTGCTCTTTCAGCTCCAGAGTAGAAGTGTTTGCTTGAAATGGAATTTGGAGTTTGCAGATAATTGTACCCCAGATAACAGTTTAATTCATTGTAAAAAATTTTGGATAGTTTATTGATGTTGAATTAGCTGGGTGGTGATGCTTTAGGCCAGGGCCACACTAAAAAAGTTGTTTTCCGAGCCTGTAGCATCGCCATCCTCTTGTGCTTATTAAAAGTACAAAATCTCTGGACTCACCCAAATTTACCGCAGTTTTTCCAGGCAATTAAATTCCACACTGTAGTTGAAATGCCATCTTAGACTAGTGGTTTTGAGTGCTTCTATGTCCTCAAAGGCACTTTGGTTCCTGCTGGCTCTGACATGGTAAGAATGAAGCAAGTGGCCTCACATTAGTAGCTGTAATGCTATCCTTTTGTTCCCTTAAAAAATTTTTTTAAATCTAAGTTGATGCTGCTGTTAAAGTCATTTCATTTAAAAAAAAAAAAATGATAGATTCAGCTGGGCTTGGTAGCACATACCAGCCACTCAGAAGGCTGAGATCACAAGCTCAAGGCCAACTTAAGCAATTTAGCAACCCTGTCTCAAAATAAAAAAGGGCTAGAGATGTAGCTTAGTGGTAGAGTGCCCCTGGGTTCAAGCCCCAATATGGGGGTTAGGAATTTGCAGGGGAACCCCACATTCAAAGGGAAGTCATTCCCAGTTTTTAATACTTGAACCATTAAAACTAACAAATTCTAGATGACACATTCCAAGGCTGGTTTGGTACATGTGGACCCTTCTAATGAGAGTGGCTGGTAAGAGGTAGGCAAGTTTCTAATGCAGTTTTCTCTTACCAGATGGAGAGAAGCAGAAACACAAATATTACAGAGTCTGGTTTTTCCCATTTGAATATGTATAATTTTTCTTTGCGTATACACAGTTGAATCTTTGTCTTACTTGTAAATCGTAGACCACACTGTATTTTCATTTGGCACTCAGTGTATTTTGATGATTTCCTTAGGGATGTGTGTAAGATTCTCTTATAGTGTATTTGTGTAATGGAATTTGAATCATTAATGACTAGTGTAAGTAGCCTTCGGCATAATGAGATGTAATCTGTTTTCATACAATTAAAACAGCGAATCCAGTATGCAAAAACAGATTCTGATATAATATCTAAAATGCGAGGCACTTTTGCTGATAAAGAAAAGAAAAAAGAAAAGAAAAAAGCCAAAACTGTGGAACAGACTGCAGCAACTGCAAACAAAAAGCCTGGTCAGGTAAGACAGAATAAAAGTTCATATTTTTTTGATGTTAAGAACTTGATAGAAAAAATCAGGCCTTGTGGTGGACGGCTATAATTCCAGTGACTTGGGAGGCCAAGGCAGGAGGATCGCAAATTAGATACCAGCCTCAGCAATTTAGCAAGGTCCTAAGCAACTTAGTGAGACCCTGCCTTAAAAAAAATTTTTTTTAAAGGGTTGGGGATATAGCTCAGTAGTAAAGCGCCCTTGGGATAAAAACCGTCCGTAGCCCACCTGCCCCACCCCCCCACAACCTGGGAGGTGGGAGGAAACTTGATGGATTCTTGTCATAGACAGGAGGATCTTTGAGGCATGTATTTATTGTATACATGTGTGTTTAAAAAGTGGAATTTTAAGAAGTTGAAATGAACTGAATTCTAAAATTCCAGTGTTTATATTTTAGCAGTAAATTAAAATATAAGTCTTTTCATATAGAGATTTTAAAAATAGTTTTATTCTTTGCATGAAATTTAATTTCATCTTTCTTCAAAACACATTAATACCTCTTGGTTTACTCCTCAAGTTCTGTTGCCTGTAAATAGTACTGCGGATATTATCTTTAATCATGTGTACTCCTCTCAAAACTTTCTTTGAATAATTCAGGAATATAAAATCTAATTTGAAATACCAGATAAAAGCAAATTACTATCCAAAAGGTAGTTACTTCTGGATTGAAAGTGGTTAGAAATCAATTTCACTAAGTATAATGCTTATATAGAGTTGGGTTTATTTATCTATTTTTAAGTAAGACCAGTCCTCATTTTTTTCCTCTGTTATGTATTTCTCCATAATTTTAAAGATTGGAAGTTAAATTTTATGATATGGTCCTTGAAATTTAGGGTTAGACGTTTCAAAAGTAATGGCTGAATTAAATACATGAATATTTGAATCAGAATAAAAATGTAGGTTCTTAAAGTAAAATCAAATGGAATAATATACCTTTAAAAATTAATGTTATTTTTATGTTATATATGCCTTTTGCCCTTTTAAAGAAATTGAAAAGCTTACCTGTACCCCTATTTCTTTTGTTTAGGGAATACCAAATTCAGCTAATCCCCAAGGAAATTCAACACCGAATCCTCAGGTAATATTTTTTCCATGTGATGCTTTCTTTAAAACAAAATCGTAAAAATCATAACAATAACTTGCATGTCCAAAACCAAAATTATTTCACCTATAAGACATATGTTAAGTTGCATGCTATTTTAAGAAACTCATTTCTTAAAACATTTTAAATTCATTTAAGAGGAAGCCTTTTTTGGTTTTATTAGTGTACTTCAATTACGTACTCTAGGTGACAAAATTCTCCAAATATGATTGACCTCCAGATGCTTAAATCATAAATATTGCCTTAATTACTATTAAGTACTTAAAACCTGTAATAAGATTGCATTGTTCCAAACTTGGGATGTCTTAATTTGAATGTTTGTGTCTTTAAGTTGCTGTTTGGAGAAATAAATATTTCTCCAGTGCCATTGCTTTTTGGCTTCATTGTTTGGTGTCGTAAGATTTCACAAGCCTATATTGGTGTATAGCCCTCTGAAGTTTAGGTTTTCCTGTGAGAACCAAATGGCTTACAGTGCTGTGTATACTTACAAGCTAACTTTGCTTCTTTTTTTTTTTTTTTTCTTTATTTCTTAAATAGGTCCCTGATTACCCTCCAAACTATATTTTGTTCCTTAATAATTTACCAGAAGAGACTAATGAGATGATGTTGTCCATGCTGTTTAATCAGTAAGTTTTCTCATAAACAAGCCTCCTGACAGGACAAATAGCACTTCCATGGGTTGCATCCATTTGTCATCCCACAACAGCAGTTCCTTACAGGTTCATTTGATTTGGTCCAGAATTAATCACAGATTGAAGCCAATCTACATATTTAGCAAATAAAAATCTAAATTTCATCTAATGTTTGAATTATTAGTTCTGATTAAATGAGTAAAGCAGGGAGTACGGCTTTGATAGAGTGGTGGAAATAAAATTAGCATGGTTTTTTTCAGTTCTTAATTTTTCTGTTTTTGTGGTACTAGGGACTAGACCCAGAGTTTAGTATTTGCAAGGCACTCTATCATTGAGCACGTGCTCAGCCCAGTATATGCAGTTTTTCATGGCATTTAGTTATATCTTATGCTCTTCCATCCTACTCGGGATTCTTGGTGTGATATGGTTACTTTTCCTAAACCAATGTCAACAAATTATCTACATTTTAAACAGAAAGCAGATATTTATGTATTCGCATACATATATGAGTTGTTTTTATTCTTCTTAGGTTCCCTGGTTTTAAGGAAGTGCGTCTGGTACCTGGGAGGCATGACATTGCTTTTGTTGAATTTGAAAATGACGGACAGGCTGGAGCTGCCAGGGATGCTTTACAAGGGTTTAAGATCACACCATCCCATGCTATGAAGATCACCTATGCCAAGAAATAACATTTGGGATAGTCATCTTTAATGGACTTGGTATTATTTATGGTGTTTGTTTTGATAACATTTGGCCAGGTCATTTTAATGGTTGGAGGTTGGGGAGAAGTGAAAGTGAAATTTTTATGAAAGACTTAAAAATTCAACCATTCTTTCTTTAGCCTGAGTGAACTATGAAATGTGAAGGCCTTAATTTTGTACAATAAACTTCTCTTTGTATTCTGTACATATAATGCTTCATTTATTGGCCCATTACCCTGTCATCAGATGCTTATTCTAGTTTAGAACACATTTTAAATCATAGAAAACTCTGTATTGATATGTTTTTCTGTTGTTATTTTGGAACAGCTAATGATACAGCAACATTGAATCATTTTAACAAAGGGTAAACAGAATTAGTGAATAGCAGCTAGTAAATGACTTATCTTGATAGTTAAAATGAACATCTGGGTATTACAAGAAAATGAGACCTGAGCAGTATCTAAATTTGCAGAGTATTTTGCTGGTAGTAGGGATTTCACGAATCTTGTCATGCAGTATTTAATTGGATAAAGGCCATTTGTGAGTAACTGAGCTTACTGTTGTCTAGGAAAACAGAAGAAAAGGGACTGCTGTCTTCAAATTTTGCATTTTTTTTCTCTTCCCTCTTGGGGCAGAACTATTTCTTTTTTTAATTTTTAATTTATGTATATATCACAGCGGAATGCATTACAATTTTTATCACACATCTAGAGCACAATTTTTCATATCTATGATTGTATACACAGTATATTCACATCAATTTGTGCCTTCATACATGTACTTTCAATAATAATTCCATGCCCCCTCCCTTCCCCTCCAACCCCACTGCCCTATCTAGAGTTCGTCTATTCCTCCCATGCTTCCCCTCCCTATCCCACTATGAATCAGCCTCCTTATATCAAAGAAAACATTTGGCATTTGGTTTGGGGGCAGGACTATTGCTTAGTTAAAATCTAGTTTCATTATTCGGGGATCTCCAGTGGAAGATTTTGTGATTATAATCTTTAGATTGACAAAGAGTTGCTAGCATTAATCTTTTCTACCTCTGTAATGCTTAAATACCAATTTTTTCATTAGATATTGATAACCCCTGTTTAAAATCTTGGGTATCTTTAGAAGTAGACAACTTTTTGCAAGTATAACACATTAAGCTATTATTTTTTGGTGTTCTTGCTTTAGTATTTCCTTGAATATGACTTTCCCTTATCACTTAGAATTTGTATTATATACTTGTGGAAAGGCCACTTTTTCATTACGAGGCAAAATCATTTTTTATTCCTTAAATTGCCACATTCAGCGTTGGATTCTGCTGAATGATTTTCTTAACCCAGTTGTCAAGCTCATGTACTTTGGTAAGATACATCAACAGTGATTATTAGAAAAAGGACCATGCTCTTGGATGTTATGGCAATTTTGTTATTAAATATTCTTACTCTCATCACTGTGTTTGTTTCAAAATAGAAAATATTTCATAGCCTGATTCAAAGCTGTGGGCCATTCTTTAAGTTGATTTATCAGAGCAAGTAGAAAGGCCAGGGTTGCTAGGGTGGTGTGATAACGAGAAAGGAGGGGAGAGGATTATAGAAGCGGATTGTATAGGCTTTTTAAGGAATCATTTATATTTTAATGAAATTGGGAGATGATTGTAAAATTGAATTACAATTCATATACAGTAAAAGTCACCCATTTTAGTGTTCCATTTAACTACTTTTGGCAATTATATATAGTCATGTAGTAATCAAGAGGCAGAGCATTTCATCATCCAATGATATTTCCTTGTGCTCCTTTGGAGTCAATTCTTCCCATGTTCAGCCCTAAACAACCACCTATCAGCTTTCTGTCCCCATAGTCTGCCCTGTTCAGAATGCTTTTAAGATGGATCTATATTGTTGCATGGATCAGCATTTTGTTCCATCAATGGATTGGCCATTGTATTCTTTCCAGTTTATTTACGTACAAGTGTATGTGGCTGTATGTTGTGGTAGATCTTGATCAGAAGAGTGATACTAAAATACATTTTAATTTTTAAAATTTTGATAGAATTTCCAAATATGTGAAAATTAACAAAAATAGAATACAGAACTCCCATAAACACTTCAAGATTATCCAATTGTTAACATTTCTAAACCATTTGAGACTAAGGTTACTTGACTCCCAATTACCCCTTAATACTTCAATGTATTTCCTAAGTAAAAGATCACTGTCCCGCATAACTGCAATACAAACATCAAAATCAAAGCAACATCAATTCCTTATTGTCATCCAATCCAAATTTTGCTGATAACCCAATAACATCCAAGAAGTCTATCCAGGATCATGTTGCATGTAGTTACCATGTCTCTTGAGTCCATCCCCCTAGGCCCAACCCCTCAAAGGTTTCACCACCTTTCAATAGAGCCACCCTGAGTACAATCCTTTAACATATTTTGAGGGATTTTCAAGATCCAAACTACAGCAACCTCCTCTAAGACTTCCAAAATTTAGTATCAAAATGCTCATGGATCATAGAGACATGTAAAGTTAAGTTTATGTTACTCCCACTTGCCTGCTTCTGGACTTCTTTCTCATGGAGAGGGACACTACTAGAAGTCACCAAATTTAAAGCACCAGTACAGAATTCCATCTATTCAACAAATATTTACTGAGTACCTGTTATGTACCAGATACTGTTCCAGGCACTAGAAATATATCAGTGAATTAAAGAAGGCCCAAGCCCCAAAGGTTTTTCTAGCATTAGGATACAAAGACAACAAGTTTTTGTAAAAGTGGATCTCTGTCCTCATCAATTGTTTCTTGAATAGAGATCTCAGTCAGGATGCTCTCTCTGACTTAGTTGATGATTTCGGAGCAGAACTCATCATCCCCTCACCCCCAGATATGGTCAACTCACAGAATGAGGGACAAGAATTCATATTACTAAATAATTTGTGGTAAAATCCAAAGGATACTTAGTGAAGCAAAATATAATAAAAAGGTTTTATTGTTTAGGATATATGTATGTGTATGTGATAAAATTTTATTGTTTGTATATGAAAGGGTTTGGGGTGTGTGTGTGTGTGTGTGTTTGTATTATTTCTTGAGGAGGATCTTTTATACACTTGGCCCTGATTTGGAAGCTTGTTTTATTTAATACCTTCATTATGGACAAGGAAGCTCAGGCACACAATAGCCAAAGTAACCTTCCTTTATTAACCACCCTGCTCAAGGTCACACAGAAATTGTAGTCCAGTTCTATTTCCACTCATCACTGTCTGTTATGGTTTGGATCTAAAATGTCCCCCCAAAAGTTTGTTGAAAGCATGGTTCCTAATGCAGCAAGGTTCAGAGGTGGAGCATTTAGGGAATTATTGGATTGTGAGGGATATAAGCCCATTCATGAATAAATACATTTAATAGAATAACAATTTGAAAGGACTAGTGGGCAGTAATTGTAAGCAGATGGAGCATGGCTGGAGGAGGTGGGTCACTGGGGACTTGCCCTGGAAGGCTTCAAGCTTCCCCACCCTTTCGCTTTCCTTTCCTCTCTTCCCCCTTTCTCCTTTTCCTTCCCCTCCCCTTCCTTGCTGCTTTCCTCTGCCACACCCTTCCACCATGATGTTCCACCTCACCTTTGGCCCAGACCAATGGAGTCAGTTGACCAATGGACTGAGATGTCTGAAACCATGAGCCAAAACAAACTTTTCCTCCTCTAAGTTGTTCTTGTCAGGTATATGGTCACAGTGAAGAAAAGCTATCTCATGCTGTCAAGTTAGAATTGGGGTTTTAAATCTATTTCTTGTTTTGTGCCAAGGAAAGGATGAATTAGAAATCATTTTTGAAAATAGAATGTTGGTGCATTTTTCCTTCCTATAATCTAGGGGCCTAAAAGTATCTTTGGGAAGATGGAAACATCAATTAAATCTTATTCCTGATCAGGCAGCTGTTTTACAAACTGTTACAATCTCAAACCAATCCTCAACATGGGAGAGTTAAAAGACAATTGCTGTTAAGAGACACTCTTAAGAAATGGAACTGCATAAACGAATTGCTACACGACGTACAGGCCCCCAAAGCAGAATAAAATGACAAAGCCACATTCAAGCTATCACAGCCTAACAAATGGGTTAATGCTAACATGAAGTGGGTTTTGTTTGTTTTTTGTTTTGTTTTTTCTTTGTTTTGGTACTGGGTTCAACCCAGGGGTACTTTACTGAGCTACTTGCCAAGCCCTTTTTATTTGTTGGGACAGATTCTGGCTAAATTGTTGAGGCTAGCCTAAAACTTGCAATCCTCCTCTCTCAACCTCCTAAGCCTCTGGGATTCCAGGTGACTAAATGTGAAGTTTTTATTGGTCTTTTGAGAGTGAAGAAATAAAAGAAATGCCAAGCCTTTTAGGCTCATCCTGGGAGGACCTAGAAGGCATCTGCAGTAGACAGAGGCAGGATGGAGACTAGAGGCTGTCAGGTAAAAATTTGCAAATAGAAATTTGAACTTTCAATAACACAGCAAGCAGTTGTGCCTAGCAGCTGTCTCAAGGAACTGTGGTCACTGGAGGTTCAGTAAGAGTCTGTCTGGAGCTTGCTCACCTCCTTCCTCTGTGTTTTCAGATGTACTCTGGGCACCTTTAATCTTCCAATGACATCTTTTTCCTTCAGTTTCCAAATAGATGTCCCATCTGAAGAATTATTAAATAGAGACTCCTGTAGGGTCTAAGGATAGGCAGGAGAATGGAAAGGGTAGAAGCAGTCTCCTTGCTGTGGCCTCCAAAGTCCTGTAGGATCTCTACCTTTCAGGTTTCATCTCCCATCTCTCTTTCTCACTTGCTGTTTCTTCTCACAGATGACTCTTTTTTGATAACATTAAACTCATTTGTGCTTCAGGATCTCTAAGCTTATTGCCTGGGATGTTTTTTTCTCCAGATACTAGCATTCAGGTTTCTGATCAAGATGCCTCCCTAGATAGACATTTAAAAAAAACATTCTGTATGTTCCTCCAACCCAATGCCAATATCACCAAACTGTGGTACACTGTCAAAAAGCATGTATTAACTGATAGCTTGGTTTATTTACTTGGTGATTTGTCTCAGACTACCATGAAAGTCCTGAGGCAAGAACATGTTTCTCTTGTTCATCACTCTAGTACCCAGAAAAACTTGGAACATAAAAAATAAACATTCACTCAATATTTATGAATGCATGATCTCTCTGAAATCGTATGCTGAAGTATGTATACATACACAGATGCATTCTCCCCTGCTAGGGAAAATCCCTAGATTTTATTAAATTAAAACTCACTAAACAAATTATTATGACAGAGACTCTGGGGACCTGCCATTTGTCACCAGTATGCTCCTCAGACCTTTACTCATAAAAATAAAATCTCAGACCTCACCCCAAACATGTTAAATGTGAATCTAAACCTTTGCAATAGACTTCTCCAACTCAATGCAACCTTAGCAAGAGTCTCAAGTGATTCATATATGCACATTAAAGTTTGAGAAATACTGCTCCAAATACAGTAAAAAAATTTTAGCCAGGGCTTCACAGTCTTCATTAGTATTCACTGGATACATTTTCAAGAAATAAAATGCTTATTAAATATTCAAACAGAAGATTCTATAAGCCTTTAAGTTTAAAATGGAGATGTATGCTTCTTACAAATTTCTTGTTTTATACCATATCCTATTCATCAATATACTACCTTTGAAAAATATTATTTGAGTAAATGACCTAATTATTATAACCTTCATAAAAGTAATCTGCTTTGTTAGTTCTTAACCTTGGCTCACACTGTAATCACCCCAGGAATTTAAAAAATATTGGACTGAGTTTCACTCCTAGAGATTTTGATTAATTATCTGGGATATACATTGATCAAGGGTAGTTAAAAATGTTTCCCAGATGATTCTAATATACAGCCAAAATTGAAACCCATTATATTATATAACATCTTCTCCCTCCGATCATTACTTGGAATGCATTCCCAAAGATGGGTAAGAAAGAAAGGCCGGAAGATCCTAGTTTGATGGAATTTTCTTTTCCCCTTCCACCCTCTTGAAGCCTTCCTTTCTAGAATTTGGTAACTGATGAGAATTTTGAGCAAAAAGTTAATACACTGAGGTTAATGGAACTGGTGAAGATGATTATACTAAGCAACTGGGTAAAGCTAGATAAACTCAAAGCTATTGAATCATAACTTGAGTCTCCACTGTAAATTCATGTTTTTTAATATAATTATATAGATGCATTCAAAGATAGATAATCTCTCTCAATAAGGTTAGGATTATGAAACACAAGGACAGGATGAGGAGTAGTTATTGGGGGTCTCCCCTTGAAGGACACTGTGTGTCCCTGCCCTCTTCTTCTTCCTCTTCTGCTTTCTGACCATGAGGTGAGCAGTTTTTCTCTGCCATAGTGTGCTGCCTTGCCACAGGTCCAAAGCAATGGGACCAACTGATCTTGAACTGAAAACTCCCCAACTGAAATCCAAAATAAACTTCATTGCCTTATAAATTGATTATCTCAGGTATTTGTTATTATCTCAGGTAATAGAAAACTAACATACAGAGAAGAAAGTATGACCCCATTTCCCCCAACCCACATATCTCTTCGTGTCCCTATTGGTAGGGTCTGGGTGTATGTTATAATGTATGTCTGGCCCAGGAAAAACATGACTTCTAAGAATCTTATCAGAAAGGATTTGTAAATATAAGAATCCTTTACTTGTCTGTTATATAAATTCAGATTTTATTATTGGATTTGCTTGAATCAAAATTATTTGTATTAGGGGCTGGGACTGCAATTTAGTGGTAGAGCACTTCCCTAGCATGTGTGAGGCACTGAGTTTGATTCTCAGCACCACATATAAATAAAATGAAGGACTGCAGGGCTCAGAGGTGCATACCTGTAATCCCAGCAGCTCGGGAGGTAGAAGCAGGAGGATTGCAAGTTCAAAGCCAGCCTCAGCAAAAGCGAGGCACTAAGCAACTGGGTGAGACCCTGTCTCTAAATAAAATACAAAAAATAAGGCTGGGGATGTGTCTGAGTAGTCAAGTGCCCCTGAGTTCAATCCCCAGCACCCCGCCCCAACCCCCAAATAAAATAAAGGTCCATCAACAACTAAAAAGAAAACTTAAAAAAATTATTTGTAGTAAAAATATAGCTCTCGGGCTGGGGATGTGGCTCAAGCGGTAGTGCGCTCACCTGGCATGCACGGGGCGCTGGGTTGGATCCTCAGCACCACTTAAAAATAAAATAAAGATGTAAAAAAAAAAAGATATAGCTCTCACATTTTCAACAGATTTCTATAGCACATCTTTGCTCATAAACTGAAAATTATGAGGGCTGACCTAAAAAATAATTTTTAAAAAACTAGTTTAAAATTCTCATGGTCCTTTCACCAATGTCCTGTTGATTGATGCAATAAATCACAACTAAATGTGGCTTTAACAATAGGGCACAATTCTGAATATCATTTGTGTGTAAAAATGATATGGAATTTGGCTCTCTTTGGAATATCAAATGCTGAATAGCTGCTGGAGTCCAGTAGCCTGTTATGAAAACAGGGTGGAGGAGTCGGGGGAGGGGGGGTTGACCCTTCCTATTGGACAGGGGTATTTGCCCAGAGGTCTGGTTTTCACATAAAAGACAGGAACCACTGAAGTCAGTCCCCACTTCCAGTCCTAGAGGTCAGTCAAAACAGAAAGAAAGGAAGATGGCAAGAATAATATTACTTCTCCTTCTGGGTCTTGTGGCTATATGTGCTGTGCATGGAGTATTTATGGAGAGACTTGCTTCCAAGAAGCTGTGTGCAGATGAGGAGTGTGTCTGTAAGGAATTTTTCTTTTTTTATGCTTTTCATTATCATTATGTTATATTATATTATATATATATATATATATATATATATATATATATATATCTCCAATATATCCACTAACAGCACAAAATCGAATTGTACTTCCAAGTGAATTTTCTTCAATGTCTGTGTTATCAGCATTGCACATCCTGGTCCATGCTCTTGGGGTCTGACTATGGAGAATTCACTTTTCTAAGATGTTGTTGCAGCACTAATATTTTGGTTCACTTACTCTTTGTGAGTTGAACCCAGTTGCAAACTGGGATGTGTGAGTCACTCTGATTTTCTAGTTTTGTTTTTTTTAACATGCTTATAAAATGTAGTAAATTCAATTTTCTTTTCTTCCAGATACTATTTCTCTGGCTAGTGCTCAAGAAGATTACAATGCCCCAGACTGTAGATTCATTAATGTTAAAAAAGGGCAGCAAATCTATGTTTACTCAAAGCTGGTGAAAGAAAATGAAGCTGGAGAGTTTTGGGCTGGCAGTGTAAGATGAGATTATTAAAAACATACACATATCTTCACACATGTTGCTCTTAATTTTTCCTCAATTACCTATCTGAAACCCATTTTAATGCTTAAAACTGTTAAAAACAATTGGAAATTGTAAATGCAAAAATTCAGGTGTATTGCTATTGTTGCATTTTAAAGAATCAAAGGTAATTTCATAACAAAACCAAAGGCAGGTTAATGTGATGTTTTGGCAAGAATAAAACCATAAACATTGGGACTTGGACATCCCAAAGAGTTTGAATTTTATTCAAAAATGTTCCAGAGAACTTGCCAAGTAAAAGATATGTGTGCTGGCAGTTAGTCTAAGTTAAAATATCCTTTTAGGAAACTTTAGTACCCACTTTCATTCCAAAGAATCTGTTTTCTTCAGTTAAAATACACAGGGCCAGACCCTGGGGAGAGATGAAGCAAGGTTGGTTTACATCTTGGTTGGCAATCCCAAAGAGGTTCTAAGGTAATGAAGAATTAGATTGAAATGCATTCCAAGTATACTTTCATTTGAATTGTTGTATACTGAGAAATAGATATCCTTTAAAACAAAAGTTTCAAGTAAATACTTTAAAAAATTACCGACTTTATTATTATTTTTTATGGATTCCTAAAAGATTTCAGGCTTATCTGATATAAATGAAGTTCCAACTTTGACTGAGTTCCCTGGAAACCAGAGTGAAAGGGAGGTGCTAGTAGTTACGAAATTCTTTTTATCAGCAAAGAGGATACCTGCAGGTTTTGCCCTAACTGATCCTCTTTTGGGTATTCAGGTTTATGGTGATCATCAGGATGAAATGGGAATTGTGGGTTATTTCCCCAGCAACCTGGTCAAGGAGCAACATGTGTACCAGGAAGCCACCAAAGAAGTTCCCACTACGGTAAGCATCTCAGAAGTGAACATTAGAGGTCTCAGATCTTGGGGTAATATAGGCTAGTGCTAAAAATGCATCATGCGACCTACAAGATGTGTTGGAAAAGCCCTCTATTTCCAATGCCAACTTGCCAGAAATAGTGAGGTTTGGGGGGACATTTAAATCAACTATTTGTATTGAATATTAGTGCAATACTCCTGCAACTCCCTAGCCCACCCCTCTTTTTAAAAGTTTATTATTTTTGTTTTAACTTTATTTTTTTCTGTGTTGTTGGGGATATAACTGACCAGTAACAACTGTATATATTTAAGGGGTAAAACTTGATGTTTTGATATAGTATGAATGGTGAAATGATCATCACAATCAAGCTGGTTAACATCTGTTACCTCACATAGTTACTTTTGTGTTTATATGTGTGTATTTAAAGCACTTCAGATCTACCTTCTTAGCAAATTTCAAGCATACAATACAGTACTCCTTTGTTTTATATGTGAATCATCCTGAAAGGATTCCATGTCATAAAGAAAGAAACTAAAATAATATAAACTGACTCTCACTGACAGTTTACACATATTTATAAAAGACAGATGGGGGGGATTAGCACCTGTTTTTTGATAAAAATCAAAACATTCTAGAAAAATCTTTGAATGCCTTATTTTTGTGACAAATAGACTCAAGTATGAAGTGCACTCATACTCTTTCCAGAGCCCTGGGTTCTGGTAAACTCATGGCAAAAAAAAAAAAAAAAAAAAAAAAGATTTTTCTGAGCTGCTTTGCACGGTAGTTGTTTTGAAGAGATTTTTCCCAAAGCTAATTACTGTGTTTCAAATATTGCCTAGCCTATACAAATACCACTCACTTGTCAGCGCTTCTTAGGACTAAGCTTGATCTGTCAAATAACCATAAATTAAAAGTTTATTTGACTGCAAATTGGTGCAGCCAATTTGGAAAGCAGTATGGAGATTTCTTGGAAAGCTGGGAATGGAGCCACCATTTGACCCAGCTATTCCCCTTCTTGGTCTATTCCCTAAAGACCTAAAAAGAGCATGCTACAGGGACACTGCTACATCGATGTTCATAGCAGCACAATTCACAATAGCAAGACTGTGGAACCAACCTAGATGCCCTTCAATAGACGAATGGATAAAAAAAATGTGGCATTTATACACAATGGAGTATTACTCTGCATTAAAAAAATGACAAAATCATAGAATTTGCAGGGAAATGGATGGCATTAGAGCAGATTATGCTAAGTGAAGCTAGCCAATCCCTAAAAAACAAATGCCAAATGTCTTCTTTGATATAAGGAGAGTAACTAAGATCAGAGTAGGGACGAAGAGCAGGAGAAGAAGATTAACATTTAACAGGGATGAGAGGTGGGAGGGAAAGGGAGAGAGAAGGGAAATTGCATGGAAATGGAAGGAGACCCTCAGGGTTATACAGTGGAGGGGGTAGAGAGAGAGGAGGGGAGGGGAGGGGAGAGGTGGGGGGGGGATGGTGGAGGATGGGAAAGGCAGCGGAGCACAACAGACACTAGTATGGCAATATGTAAATCAATGGATGTGTAACTGATGTGATTCTGCAATCTGTGTATGGGGTGAAGGTGGGAGTTCATAACCCACTTGAATCAAAGTGTGGAATATGATATGTCAAGAAATTTGTAATGTTTTGAACAACCAACAATAAAAAATTTAAAAAAAAAGTTTATTTGAGGACTTTCATTTTAAGCAGCTTTTGACTTGAAGTGGTAATTATTTCATATTCTTTGGAGTCTGGCCTTTATTTCTTTTAAATCCAGATTTCTCTTTGATTGGATATGATTTTAAAGAAAGAACTTATATCTGTCTTCTGGCCCTACCTTCTCAGTTCAATCTTTTCTTTCTCTCTCTTTTTCTCTTTCAGGATATCGACTTCTTCTGTGAATAAAAATAAGCTAAAACTTCAGATAAAAAATGAAACACCAAAAATGAAGAAAAAAGCCAAAATAACAAAGAAGTGCCTATCTCTAATTTCTGACTTTTGTTTCAAGAGGGTCTGGGTCTTGGGTCTGGAGGTGGAATAAAAGAGGATTTTCAACTCAGCCTTTTTTACTGTGGGTATGGTCTTTCCACAAACAGGACGGAATTGAAACTGAAGAATTCGTTTTCAAACTAGAGAATCTTCTTTTACATGGGAATGCATGTAGAAGATGATTTATTTCTAGTTATTTCTAGATAGTAATTCTTCCCAGCTCTTTGACACCCTGTACATAAACTTGGTGAGCCCTAGGTTTTACCTTTGGAAATCATGGTTCCTAGTTATTTGTCTCTCTGGCTATATGGAGCATTAAGAATATATCTAAAGTAATTACATTATTAAGGAGTATTCTAGTATTATTACTTTTAATAATTATAATTTTGGATGTGAAGTTGTTGGGAATTTTAAAAAAAGAAGTTTTTAGACTCAGATGTTTTAACTATGTTTCTGAACTTTTAAAATAATTTCACATATTATTTCGATTAAATAACTTTACCTTTTAAATAATCAACTTACCTCCCTCCAAATTTGAATAACTATATGTGTATATCTGTATGTACTAGAAGAGGGCAGTTTATGGAAATAACTTTGTGTGTGTGTGTGTGAGCGCGTGCAAGGGACCTCAAGCTTGCTGGGCCATTGCTCTTCCACTGAGCCACATTCCCAGTCCCTTGGAGGTTTTCACTCCTTCCTTCTTTCCTTTCTTTCTTTCTTTTCTTTCTTTTCCTTCCTTCCTTCCTTCCTTCCTTCCTTCCTTCCTTCCTTCCTTCCTTCCTTCCTTCCTTCCTTCTCAGTACTGGAGATTGAACTCAGGGGCACTTTACCACTGAGTTACATCTCCAGTCTTTTTTATTTTTGTATTTTGAGACAGGGTCTCACTAAGTTGCTTAGAGCCTTGCTTAGTTGCTGAGAATGGCCTTGAACTTGCAATCCTCCTGCCTCCGCCTCCTGAGGCACTGGAATTGCAGTTGTGTGCTACTGCACCTGGCTTTACTACACTTTCAATGGAACAGTTTCCCCTTAATAGTGCTCTCACTGATGTTTCAAGCTTCCATTCATCAAATGACAAAGTCAAAAAATGTCTGTGGGCTTCTTCTCTACTTCTATTTCAATTTTTAATTTCTTCTTTCTGTGCAGATTCCTCTAGTCAAGTATGATGTGTCAAAAATATCTGATGAGGGAATACAGATTTTGTAGTTCTGAAAGGCCCACAAGTTTTTCTATAGTTAGCTGGAAGTCTGCACTGTAATTGTGTATCACTAATGTCATTATTTTGATTTACTTGTGAAGTTTTGTTTGTTCATATGTAATTTAAATCTAATCTGCTTAAAAAAGAAAGTTTCTGGGATTTAAAAAAAAATCAACATTTGACCTTTGGATATACAGACTGTTTGGGAATGGAATAGCTTTTCAGTTTTCTATGATCTGGTCATCCCACAAGCGTGAAGAAGGAAGCAGAAGAGAACATTTAAGGCAAGTCAGAGTCTTGGGCCAGGGTCATTTTTCAGTTGTGTTCACTATGGCTTTAAGTGAATGTCATTTTACCAAGTTTTTAGGGAGGTCATTCAGTAAAATAGTACAAAAAAGAAAAGAAAAAAGAGAGAGAGAGAGTAAAAAGGAAAGCAAAAAGAAAATCTATAAAACACCCACAGTTTACAGGACTCTAGCTAACTTCATTTCATAAAAGTTTTCAGATATCATCTGGCATCTAGGGCTCACAGCACAATTTTAAAACAGATATTACTCCTACTTCTGTTTCTTTCTGCCTCTCAGTTGCTGGCTCCCCTTTGCCCCTTGAGACGCCCCACACCCTCATTTCACCATTCATCTGGCCTCAGGCTTCCAGCCTCACTCCCATGCTTAGGGCATCTGCAGCAGAATTCCCACTCTGCTGCTATAACATGCTAGATATTTTACTGATAAAAATCAAAGGTACTGATTCTGATCATATGAAATTTCTAAATCAAAGATATTTGTGACACTCTCCAGAGTGCATACACTTTAGGAATTTTATATCAAAATCACCTGAAATTATCTGAAATATTCCAAAGTCATTCCACTAGCAACTCAATGACGTGGTATGAAATGTATGAGTACAATTTTGATTATAATTCCTAGTTCTGCCCACAGCCCTTTATTGGCACTGATGTGTCAGTTAACTACATCCCACCACGTTTTATAAGAATCCACATATTAGATATTATATAAAATTTGCTTACCTGTGAGATCTATAGGCAGGTGGGTGTGGGCATGCAAAGTTCTCACATCTAGGCTCAATGAAGTAGGATTGCTTCCCATGCATATACCCATTCTGGAAAGAGCATAAACAGCAACACCTCTGGGAAAACTGACCTCAAAAAGGGAGTGTCTTATCACAGTGTGAGAGGCTAGGGTTTCCATACCTGATGGCATTTGTGGCTACTGTAGTGCTATGAACTGTCCCTCTGCTCTTGTGGTGTTGGAAGTCCAAGTCTCTGGCCACATACAGTAACAGCCTAGGTGACCACCAGGAAGAGAGGACACCTCCACTGCCCATAGCAGCAAGTATCCACCTGGAGATGAAGGCACAGTGTCTTCTACTCTTCCAAATGAATATGCACGGATGTGAGGTGCATACAAATCAGCAGTTTATTCTGTCTAGATGATTAGATGTTGGGTATACCTTTTTATGTTAAATAATTCTATAAATAATATAAGCAATTTGAAAAAGTTACATTGGATTGGTTTCCCCAAATGATGTCAAAATCAACAGAATACATGTCGTGTAATATGGACCATTGTAGGTTTCTTTGGCATTATTTTACATTGTGAGGAATAATGGCCAAGCTTTTTATTTTTGTGACCACCCTCTATCTTCCCATTTCACTCATTTACAAAGTGAGAATAATAATGCCTTTGGGGGTAATAATAACTAACTTTGAACATAATTATGAAGATTAAGTTAAATAAGACACTGTAGGTATCACCCAGTGGAGTGCACCATCCACAGTAGGTTTGTAATTAAATTTAAATAAAAAGTGAGACAACTTTAAGTTTTTTGAGACCTCTGAAAAACTGCTTTTAAAAGTAAATTAAAGTATATCTTGAGCATCTTTTAATTCCAGAACACTAATTGTTGGGAGCTGCCCTGGATGCAGACCTTCAAGTCCTAATGCCCTGGGCACTGACCATGATAGTGCCAGACTGCAATAACTTGGGTGTTACCCCAGCTCAGATAGCAAGGTGTGGCTCCAGGTATAGGCATCACCCACCGGAGTTGAGCTACACTCACCTGTTCTTTTGTAATCCTACCCCTTGTCTCATTTAAATGGCTTCTCCCCACTAAAAAAGTTCAGCATGTGCTCCTCGCTCTCTTTTCTTGCCTGCCTTGTCCCCCTTGTGGGAGCTGCAGCTGAGGAGCGGTCATTGAACCCAAAGAAAAGGTACTTTCTGTGTCTATGTCTTTATTTATTCCCCAAATTCACTTGGAGTGACCCTGACTGGTTTAGTCGTGAGACGTGACAACTTATGTTAGTCCTCAGATTTTTCTGAAATTATCTACAAGGCATGTTGCAAATACATGCTGCAAGCACAATGAGGCAAGCATGCATGTGCACACACCAGCACCGGTGTGTGCCTACACGTGAGCATGACAAATGTTATTCTTCAAGTCTGGGGTGGTTCATCTTTCCTGACTTCATTATTGGAGAAGTGTCTGGTGCTTTGTCAGATTTTTCTTTTAAGCCTTGGCAAAAGAGAACAAATCAGGGAGGTACAGGTGCTTCCTTTACAAGCACCCTTATGTTCCTACTTTGTCCTCTCCCTCTCACCCTCTAGGGTTCTCCAAAAATGTTGCAAAAGGTAGGGGGCATCCAGGCCTCACCCTATTGTTCCATTCCCAGCCAATAGTGACTTCACTTGACTTCAGCCATTCCTCTGAGTGCTTGTCCTTGGGATGACTAATACATAAGTGGCCAGGAATCCTTTTGAAGAAAACCTTTATCCTGCAGAAACTATTAGCCTTGACCTAATTAATGGGTCTTTAGATCTGCAGAAAACCTAATTTTCAAGGCACTGACTTTTGAATTTCCTGGCTACTTCCTGGGAACAAGCATTTAGCAAATGACAAGAAAGGGCAATTTAAAGCAGGGCTTTGGTAATCTGTGAACACACTGGGAGCTCAATTCTGAAGATAAGGTAGCATAATATGCTTATTCCTGTGGTAATAACCTTCTTTGTTAAAAAGTTGTCTCTTGTTCAAGGAACGAGTGGTTAGGAGTGCTGTTTTGCTTTTTTGCAAAGCTGTATGAGGTAAATTAGAAATCAGAAGCCCCATCAAATATTAAGACTAGAAACCCATCCTTTAAATTTCTGACTATGAATTCATAAGACCCTTTCCAAATCAGGTCTAGCAAGGGTTTTTTTTTTTTTTTTTTTCGGACTTTCTGTGTGATTTATCAAAGAGCAACAGTGTATCTGAAGTAATTTTCAGAAATGGCAATTTACAAGTAGACTTTTATCAGAAACTTCCTGGTGATGGCAGGTCTCTTCATTTCACCACCCACTCCCAAATGCTTTTGTGAAGACACTGTTTGCATGAAAAATTTCTGAGTCACAGTTGATTTAGTTCAGTGTTCCCAATGAACAAGGCAACTAAATCTAGCAGTAGTTTTCTGGAAGCAAGGTTTTAGAAAAGCCCTATACACGTCATAAGTGGAAAGAAAGATAATCTTAAGAGTGTCAGCCTTGGGCTGGGGCTGTAGCTCAGTGGTAGAGTGCTTGCCTCGAATTTGGAAGGCCCTGGGTTCTATCCTCAGCACCATGTAAAAATAAAATAAAGGTATTGTGTCCATCTACAACTAAAAAAATAAAAATAAAAAAAGAGTGTCAGCCTCTTTAGCGTCACCCTTTCCTGACCTTAGATAAATATGGCCCATTATTTCTTCTCATGTTTATTGATAGAGGGGGTGTATATGCCCTCATGGATCAGATTCAAGGCAGGGAAATAGTAAGCCTGTTCATGTAGTATTTAAACAAATCCCAGAAGGGGGTAAGTATTTCAGCTCTGAGTGGAGAGAAGAAATAGGAGTAAGTATGAAGAAAATCTCATTCCTTCAATCACCAACCTCATCTATTTGAAAACAGAGAGGAAAAGAGAGCGAGAAAAAGAAAAAAAGAAATGACTACAACCTATAATACTTGTCTTACTCTTGAAATACAATTTCAGGCCTTCTGATATCTTCTAAGCTGCCCCACCTACAAATACCATGGTATATCAGCAATTTAATCAAAAATGATGTATTGATCCATTTATATAATCTGCCCTGTATGTTATCTAGCTCATTATGAACTAAGACAGAGAATGTTCCCCAACTCCTGATTTAAATATTTTTCTAATGGAAGTTATTTTCTGTCACCTGTGAGCAATTGTTTTAATTATTTTTTTAAAGTGTACAACATGCTTAAGTCAGCGTGTTCTGGAGGTAAAAGATGAGGTGGTCCTACCATTATCTCACTACCTTTCTCATCTCTTCTTACCTTCCCTCCTGTTTGCCGATTTGCTTCAGCATGTGAATTTTATCAAACCAAATAAATCAGTCAAGATGGGAAAGCTAATTTTGTTTGAGTGATGCTATATGTCAAGCTGGGGAGAAAAAAGATGCCAATACCGCCTTTTAGATTTCTACCAACCAAAGGCAGAAATACTGCATCATGGCCACTGAGTGCCTACCCATCCCCCTTCACTGGATCGCTGTTCATTCTTGGTTTATCATTTCTCTTCTGGCTTTCTCTCTTTCTCTGCACCTTATGACGCCAAAATGATTTAAGAAATTTTTAAAATCAGCTTCTAGACCTTTCCCTGGGTTTTAAGTTATACTATTAGTGCTGCCACAAATGGATTAGCAAACAAAACTGAAGCGTTGACTCTGAAAGCCACAAGCAGACACACTTCAGTTGATGCTCAGTGGACAGAAGACAGTGGAGGGTCATCCAGGCCTGTGGAGGCCCAGGAACAGCCTTACATGCCAATCTGTCCTGCAGGAAAAGGCCAGGGGGCGCTGGGAACACTAGGTGAAAAGACAGGTGGTCATGGGGAAGAGAAATCAACCTTTGTGAGCACCAAGGGCAGACCAGTGTCTTAGATCAGATTCCCCAGAAGCAGACCCTGAGATAGGGATTTATGTACAGTGACTCATCAAAGAATGACTCCCAAAGGAAGGAGGTGAAGGAGAGAGGGACAGAAAGGCAGGGAAGGGGAGGGGACCTAGCCAGGCTGCCATTTTATACCAGGTCTTTTAGCCACTGGCTTCCATTTGACTCTGCAGGGGGCTCTGGTGTGCAGTAAGTTATGCCTCAGAGTCATCCAGACCCAAAGCAAGAAAGGTGATCTTTCTTCTGACCTGTCAGTCATTGCTCTGGTCCAAATGTGTCCTCCAAATTTCATGTGTTAGAAAGTTAATTTACAGAGTCATATGTTCATGGTATTTGAATGGTGGGGCTGTAGGGAGGTGATTGGGCCATAAGGGCTCTGCTTTCATGAATGGACTAGCCCATTCCTGTATTAATAGATAAATGGATTGTGCCAGGAGTGACTTTGTTATAAGAGTCAGCTCTCTCTGGAATATTTGTTCTGTCTCTCCACATAATGCCCTTTGCCATGGCATGTTATAAGGAGGATCTCACCAGATGCCAGCATCGTGTTCTTGGATTTCCCAGCCTCTGGAACCATAAAAGGAATAAATGTGTATTCTTTGTAAATTCCCCAGTCTCAGGCACTTAGTTATAATGATAGAAAATAGACTGAGACGGTCACTGAATGTTGCAGTGGAAGGGTATTATTCTGAGATAGTTCTGCATATAGGCAAAGTGTTCTCAAGTAGGCTGTAGGTGTTGGAGATGGCAAACCAAGGCCAGAAGATGCATGAAGACACTAAAATGGTATTCTGGGCATTTGGGTGTTACACTGATTTTAGGCTGGTTCCGTACAAGGTGCTTTTCATTTCTTTTCATCCTCACACTATCTCTGAACATGCATAAATCCCTGTCACATCCTCTGTGGGAAGAGAAGCTAATCTAGCCTCAGATTTCCATCTTGATTTGTTTCTGTGGACCCTGAAACTTTCTGATATGCAAGTTAGTTGTGAGAAACTTTAGTAGGACTAGGGTGACCTCCAGTGGCTAGATTGGATCTGCTGTACAGAGAGACATTTCTAAACTGGTGTGAGCATCTTTAGCAGCATTCAGAATCATTGCTCTCAGGGCCACATTCTCAGAGGGACTCTCATCCTCCCCGTACACACACACACACACACACACACACATCTTAAAGTCTGCTTGACATTTGGCATAGGTGGGGCTAGTGATATGCCTGTATTGCTGATCTTATAATAAATTTAACTAATTTAAAATTTTACAAATTAGGGAAAGCCAACATTTTACTTTCAGATTCGATTTGCTTGTTTGCTTTTGATATGGAGCCCTAGAGAGTTTATAATTTGTTTTAGTTGATTTCATTCATTTATAGAAAACTAGCAATAGCATCTTGTGCTCAGAGAGTAGAAGCTTGTCTAGAAAACAATGAGCACAACTCCTAGCCTCCTCCAGGGTGCCATGGGGTAGCTGAAAGGCATAGGGCTTGGTGTCCCAAGTCATTCACTTTGGTAAAGTTTGGAAATAGGGATCTGAAGCCAGAGAGTCTGGCTTCACAATCCACTGGCCATCCATGACCATCTGCTGGAATATGATTAAAGGAAAATTCATCTGGGTATCTACTTCATCTAACAGAAAGTTTCTCACCTGGGGGCTATTTTGATCACTAACTGCACCTGCTGGAGACATTTGGCAATGTATAGAGAAATGTTTGGTTGTCACAACTGGAGGGGAGCACCAATGGCATGGAGAGGGAGAGGCTAGACATCCAACAATAGGAAAGCTGCCGAGGTGGAGAAGCCCTAAGCCCTACTTTAAGAGGTGGTATTCATCAATGTATGAGTTTTGAAAGAATGACAAATTCAAGGAAGGCCTAAGCAATTATCTGACTGGGTGTTTGTTTTCCAAGTCCAATTTGGAGTGTATTTGTTCTGTAACGAGCCATTAGGTAGAGCTGGTACTTGAAAGATAGGTTTGGGCAGGTTCATCCTGACACACATACCACCACGCCAGCCAGAGCCCAAAACAGACAGAACTGCCATCTGCAATAAGCTGCTTACAAGAAAGCACCAGATGCCTCCTTTCTCCATGATTTTAAATGTGTTCCTTTTGCTTTATGCCCTACTTGTGCACATCCTTGTTCCTGAGATTTAACATCTTGCCAAACGTCCCCCATCAGCTCCAGGAGGGCTCTGAGCTTGTGAAGGCTGACGTGTGATAGGGTTAAGAAGATTATTTGCATTTCTTCTGGAGTCCATTTTTCGTCTCCTCTAGAAGATTGCTTAATTGCTTTTCAAACAGCGATCACGTCCTCCTCACTTTACAGAGTCTTCTTGATGATTACAATGTCCTATTATTTTTCAAATAAAAATAGCACTGCCTTACCCCTCTGTAATGTATGCACTGTCGATTTCAATAGCACCAGCTGTCTCTGCCCGACACGGATCTCTGTTTGCCTTTATTTCCCCTCCTCTGATATTGTCATCCAGTTTAACCTTTCTTGGGAGAGCTTCCTAGGCACATGATTGTATTTATAGAATCGCTGTGCATTTGTGGATACAATTAAAATTTAAACATTGCACACTGAACCCACTGTTGACACTTCTCATTTCTTAGAGGAAGAATTTACTTAAACATTAATGACTAAATGTGCAATGAATGTTTCAGAGTGTAGTTCAGTTCTGAGAAGGGGAGAAAGATACCAATCAGTTCTCATCTGTAATAACTGTGGATTAAAAGAGAAATGTCATCAGAGACCTAATGCCTCATTTGAAATGTGTTGTTGCTTTTTCTCATACTCAAAGCATACATGGATGTATACCTGAATGAAACCTAAACTTAATTGTTGCTCTAGTCTGCCTTGTTATTTTTTATAGTTTGAATATGGCTCACATGATTTTTAAAACTTGTTATTAAATTTAAAAGATGCAAAAACCTCTTTTCCTTATATGACATTGTACTGAGTTTTTCAGAATGGAAGCTTTGAGCCACAGGAAAGCAAAAGATGGCTAAAATATATACAAGGAGTTGGAAGCTGGGTTTGAGTCCTACAAACACTATATTCCTGTGCCTTCTCCCCTCCTGAGACTTGTCAATGAAGAGACATCCACAAAGTGAAAGAACCAAATGAGTTGTAAATATCATCTTAATTAGTCTTTAGGCAAGCATCCGAATACCTCATCTTCCAATATGAGACTTCTGTGACATAGGAGGGTCTGGAGAATGTGGCTCAGAGTGGGAAGTCTACATAAGATTTCCTATTTCCTTGCATCCAGGTCACCTGCTCTGTGGAATGGGATTCAATTAGCCATGTGGACCAACGTCTGATCCACTTGAGTACTAATGGGAAAGTTAAAACAATAGAGAAGATGAGTAGGTGCTGTGATACCTTGTTCCATATCATCTGTATCTTTGCCCCATGGCATTTTGGGTCATGGGAGTTCACTTGTTCATGGTAGTCTGGAGATGGCAGGGAATTAACACCCCGGGAGCCTTTAAGCAATGATTGGCAGGGTTGGTATAGCACACCCTACCTGGGGAGGGGAAGCCTGTCAATTGTGGAATCTTCATTATTTCCCAGAAGTCCCTAGTGAGACTAAGTTCCAGGATCCCACAAAAATGGCCTTCTCCATATCACTCCCACCCTTTGTGGCTTTCTTCTCTTCCTGCTTCACTTTGCTACTTTCCTGCTCATCTTCCCAGGATTCACCTTCTAAACAAATTGCTTGGAATAGGATCCTTGTTTCAGAGTCAGCTTCTTGGGGGAGCCAAGGACAAAAATATGCCTGGCTCTGTTCCTACCAGGCAGGACCTGCCTGGGGGGAATTGGAGACATACAGCATGTGGGAAAAATACTTAGCACTCCAAGGCACAAGAGGTGACACAGTCGTATGTCTTCTAAGCCCTGTTAGTCCCAACCTAGTTGTAGAACTTGGCCCATTGAGTGTCTCAGATTCTGACCAGTAAGACTTGCCATTCCGTCACCACTGGGGAAGAACTAGAAGGCAGGGTAGCAGAAGAGTTGGGATATTCCCCTCAGGTTCCCAGCTCATCCTACTCCTCCTTTCCCAAGTAAAAGAAAAAAAGCTAAAGCAAAGATTTCTTTTCCCAATAGTTCAGGTTCATCCCAGGCTATTCCCATGGCAAACCTGCAAATGCTCCAAGCTGCCTGTGGTCAGAATTTTCTGCCAGCCCACATCCCTGCAGGAAGGCAGCATAGGATTTGTCTCTATTTCATATTCAAAGCTTCTTACCCTTCCAGACACCCATCGCTTTCAGATTCATCACAGAGTTCTTTACTATTCAAACACGACTGTTCTTTAATTTCTCCACTGCCTGGTAGGAACACGACTCAGAGCTGTGAAAGACTTGTAGCGCAGCCTTTTGGGTGTACTTTATTAAAAGGTAAGATTATGCTTGAAGCAAAGGTTAGGCAAACATTTGCTCAATGCCTTAGAACTCAACAGAGAAGGAGAATTTTCTCAAGTCAGGAAGCTGCAGAAAATGGCTGCCAGGTTAAGAAAGGTCTTTACTTAAAGGTCATACAAAATATAATGGGAAAAGATTTTTAAAAGCTTGAAATCAGGGCTTTTTAAATTTAATTTAATTTAATTTAATTTTTTAGGGAGAGTGATTCCTAGTAGATATTTCTTTTATTTTCCAACTTTCAAAAATTTATGTCAGTCTTGAGACAAAGTTATTCTCAAGTGCAAATGTATAATTGAAGGGGTGCCAATAAATTGGCTCTTGGTGAAGCCTCTAATTTAAATAGGAGGAAAGTTATTAAGCATTTGGAGATACCAGCCTCCCCTTAACCATCAAGACTCACCAAATGCCTTGCACCTTTGTAGCTCTGTTTTTCTCTGGACAGCTCCAAGTTCTAGATAACCAGGTCTGGTCCTGTTTGCTGTCATTTCATATCTTCTCTCTCTCTCTCTCTCTCTCTCTCTCTCTCTCTCTCTTTCTCCCTTTCTTGTTGTCTTTCTACCAATGATTAAACCCAGGGGTGCTTTACCACAAAACTTCATCCTAGCCCCTTTTAATTTTTTATTTTGAGACAGGGTCTCACTAAGTTGCTGAGGGTCTTGCTAATTTGTTGGGGCTGGACTCAAACTTGTGATCCTACTGCCTCAGCCTCTTGAGTCATGGGATTACAGGTATGCACCACCACACTGGGCTAGAGCTGCACTTCTTGAATCTGTTCCAGGGCCAGAAACTTTACATTTCACAGTTGTGAATTTTGCAGAGCCTTTCCACCAGAGGAAGGAATTGCAGAGCCTGGCAGGGAAATAGGGACCGTACCTAAGTTTGGAAAGCTCAATTTTCCCAGAGACCCACATGTAGGAGGCCACCCAATACTATGAGCAGGCTCCAGGCAATACTCATTCCATGATCAAACAATGAAGAGGTTAGGATGCTTTTTGGTTATTTCCCAAGTCCTAGGCTATGTGCCCTTTAAGATCCAGCATCATTTCTCTTTCCCATCTGATTTAATAAAACCCTCTCAAAAACTTGTTTGAATGTGTTACATGGTATTAAAATGACACAGGTGGATTTGATGGATGGTTTTGCTTCTGTGAGATTTGTAGCAGGTAGTTCACTTCTCTAAGATTGATTGGTACCAGTTGTAAACATTGTAAAACACTGCTTTACTTGCTAAATAGTCACTATCTTGAAGCCTCCCTCCTCCAAGTGTCTGTCCCTTCATTGCCACACCCGCTTCATAAGCTCCTATCCTGATACCACAAAGATCTCTGACAGTTACAGGATTAATGCTTGGAATAACATATATCCTCCTGGACTCTGCTTCATTTTGATAGACTGGTGCACATTCTCTCTAATCCTATGCATTAATCCAGTGACACTCAGCTCTCCTCACTTTCCTTCTCTGTGGGATCTGGCTCTTCAAAGTCTTCAGTTTATTGGTTATTTCCGGACGGCTCAAACTTATTTCCTATATTTTGCCCATCTTTTCTGGTTTTCTTTGCGAGGATTTGGGATGCAATGATAAGTCTATCACTACTGGAAGCAGGAACTTCTTCAGTGGGACAGATAAGTCCCTGTTAAACTACTAAGAGTTTGGTTACTTGCAGCCAAATGAATCCCTAACTGATAAGCTTGCTGAGACCATGCTGTACATGTGATCTATGCTCAGTTGGCATGTGTAACTGAGAAGGAGACTGAGAAGCCTGCCTCAATTGGAGGGGAGAAACATAAGAAAGCAGAATCTTGAAAAAAAGTTAGGACTTCAGGATAATGAGAGAAAGATAATTTGTTTTTTTTTTTTTTTAATTTTTTATTGTGGGTTGTTCAAAACATTACAAATTTCTTGACATATCATATTCCACACTTTGATTCAAGTGGGTTATGAACTCCCACCTTCACCCCATACACAGATTGCAGATTCACATCAGTTACACATCCATTGATTTACAAATTGCCATACTAGTGTCTGTTGTGCTCCGCTGCCCTTCCCATCATCCACCCTCCCCCCTCCCCACCTCTCCCCTCCCCTCCCCTCCTCTCTCTCTACCCCCTCCACTGTATAACCCTGAGGGTCTCCTTCCATTACCGTGCAATTTCCCTTCTCTCTCCCTTTCCCTCCCACCTCTCATCCCTGTTAAATGTTAATCTTCTTCTCCTGTTCTTCGTCCCTACTCTGTTCTTAGTTACTTTCCTTATATCAAAGAAGACATTTGGCATTTGTTTTTTAGGGATTGGCTAGCTTCACTTAGCATAATCTGCTCTAATGCCATCCATTTCCCTGTAAATTCTATGATTTTGTCATTTTTTAATGCAGAGTAATACTCCATTGTGTATAAATGCCACATTTTTTTTATCCATTCGTCTATTGAAGGGCATCTAGGTTGGTTCCACAGTCTTGCTATTGTGAACTGTGCTGCTATGAACATCGATGTAGCAGTGTCCCTGTAGCATGCTCTTTTTAGGTCTTTAGGGAATAGACCAAGAAGGGGAATAGCTGGGTCAAATGGTGGCTCCATTCCCAGCTTTCCAAGAAATCTCCATACTGCTTTCCAAATTGGCTGCACCAATCTGCAGTCCCACCAGCAATGTACAAGTGTACCCCAATGGTACAGAATAGAGGACACAGAAACCAATCCACAAAACTACAACTATCTTATATTTGATAAAGGGGCTAAAAGCATGCAATGGAGGAAGGATAGCATCTTCAACAAATGGTGCTGGGAAAACTGGAAATCCATATGCAACAAAATGAAACTGAATCCCTTTCTCTCGCCATGCACAAAAGTGAATTCAAAATGGATCAAGGAGCTTGATATCAAATCAGAGACGCGCCGTCTGATAGAAGAAAAAGTTGGCTACGATCTACATACTGTGGGGTCGGGCTCCAAATTCCTCAATAGGACACCCATAGCACAAAAGTTAATAACTAGAATCAACAAATGGGACTTACTCAAACTAAAAAGTTTTTTCTCAGCAAAAGAAACAATAAGAGAGGTAAATAGGGAGCCTACATCCTGGGAACAAATCTTTACTCCTCACACTTCAGATAGAGCCCTAATATCCAGAATATACAAAGAACTCAAAAAATTAGACAATAAGAGAACAAACAACCCAATCAACAAATGGGCCAAGGACCTGAACAGACACTTCTCAGAGGAGGACATACAGTCAATCAACAAGTACATGAAAAAATGCTCAACATCTCTAGCTGTCAGAGAAATGCAAATCAAAACCACCCTAAGATACCATCTCACTCCAGTAAGATTGGCAGCCATTAGGAAGTCAAACAACAACAAGAGAAAGATAATTTGGATTTCTTCATTTTGGGGGGGAAAAAAAGAAAAGAGGAAGAGATCCATAAAGTGTACTAACAGGATGAAAGGGTTATTAGAAAAGTTTTGAAACTGCTGAGTGGTAATATTTTTAACTCAAGTTAATAACTTTCTGGAAACCCATGAGGGAGGCATTTTGTCTTAGCTTTGCCATTAAGCACAAAGCCTAAACTTTAGGCACATGATTTATAGCCCTCAGAGCTCTGCAGATTTCATTAAAAAGTACTAAATAAAGCCTGACACCTCCCATGGTGTTCCATAGGCTGGGATATGGAGAGATAAGGAATCTTTTCCAAGGTCAAACTCTAGGCAGCAGTGAGCCCACAGATATGAGGTTCACTGAAAAATAAACATTACCTCTCTCTCTCTCTCTCTCTCTCTCTCTCTCTCTCACA
This sequence comes from Marmota monax, assembly GCF_021218885.2. Taxonomy (NCBI): domain Eukaryota; kingdom Metazoa; phylum Chordata; class Mammalia; order Rodentia; family Sciuridae; genus Marmota; species Marmota monax. The sequence goes on from NW_026692254.1 coordinate 2,744,583, forward strand.
CACACACACACACACACACACACACACACACACACACACACGTAGTGGGTTAGAAATAGTCTAAGTCTTTTGCCCTCTAAGACAGGTTGTATTTTCCAAAAATGGTCTATCAAACCACATGCTCTTACTAGGATGGACACAGATTCTCTTTCATTAAGAAGTGAAGTCTCCTCCTTTCCTTTGCAGCTGGGTTGAAGTGTGGAGCTGGAGAACATGATGCTATATACCTCTAAAGATAAGTCAAAAAAGAAAATGCTACTTTCACTGGCCTTCTTGGAACTGTTGACCTTGAACTCTGCCACCAGTCACATGGAAAGTTCTGGCCAAAGACCTTGCTGAGGTACTATTTGACATCCAGCATTGACTACCCATTATCAATGTCACTAGCAGCAGCAGCAGCTGTGTGAGCAAACGAGGCTTCATTAAATTCCATTCTCCAGCCTTTGACTGCCTCCATGGACACTGCAAGGAGCAGAGATGAGCACCCTACAGCAATTCCCAATTTGCAAGTTCATGGGCAAAATGAATGTTGCTTTTTTTTAAAAAAAAAAAAGCATAATTAACTTTATTTTTTTATTTTTATTTCTTACATACGTGACAATAGTGGAATGCATGTAAAATTAGGAGTGGTTTGTTATGCATCAAAAACTAACTCCCCTTCCCTAGTTCTGTCGTAATGCTTATGAGAATTGCTCAGATATCATTCATGACAGAAGTTACCTGACACACAGTCTACCAAATGCTTTAGTGGTTCAAGTGAAGACATAAAGGTGAAACTCTGGCTCAATAAAGCTTCCATCTGGCATGAAGTTTTCCTTGTTGGCATGACTGGCAAAAATATTGAGTGCAGTTCTAGCCCCACCCTATGAGTGGATTTGGCATTAGAGTCTGTGTGGGTAACTGTATTGAGAAAAAAATCAGAGACAAAGGTGAAGGAAGATTTGACAGAGACCAGAAACCGAATGTCCATATCTATTTTCTCCTCCTTCCCTTGATATCTTTCAGGAGGGCAGATAAATATCCAGTGTCTCATTGCGGGGTTCTTCTGCCCAGAGGAGTCCAAGCCACCCTAAATCTTAATATCTCAAATAATTAACAAATAATAAAACTCAAACACTCAGAAATATATTTACAAACAGTGAAGGCCATGATAGATCTAGTCCACCTGGGTTCTTGAACTAGACAAAGAGAAAATGGCCCCCGTGGTTTATTTAAGGGGGTACACCAAAGGCAGGGGTAAGGTTTTAAGGGTGGAGTCTTACTTTGCGATGTCTTGCAGTCAGCAGGTTGATTGACGTTTTGGCAAGTCATACCTATCTCAGGTGCTGTGTGGAATCTTAGGCAGAGCTTGAGGGGGAAGTTCACTTGCATCAGGCAGTCAATCCCTGTTGGGGTACTCCAGGGAGTTCCCAGTGCCAAACTTATCCCCTCAGGAGGCTACTAATCACACACAGTCCACACACAGCCCACAGACAGCTCATGACAGATATCGAGTTCCTGACTTTTAACAGCCCAGAGACCATTTTGAATAATGATTCCTGTTGCAGATGCATATGATGCTCCAAGCGACTCCCCTGCAGTGCATTGAGTCTTGCTGCAGACAAGGAGGAGAGATCCACTGCCGCCACACCAATTGTGCATACTCCCTCTGTTCTATTTTCTGAAGCTGTAGAAATAATCTACAATCCAGATGAGCAGGGGCTACTGCCCTGGGGACACCCCTTCACAATGGGGGATAAAAGGTGATGGATAAATGTTACAGCCTCCCCTTCCTCAAATGGAGTAATGCTGAGCTATGTTCCACAAGGTCCCTCAGAGAAAACCTGATACTGAACCCCAATTGCCCACAGCAGTAAGCTGCTCCATAACACTCCTTTATCTGGCTTTTTTCCTTTCCCTGTCTCACTTTTCCGACTCACCTACTTCTACAGGTTGGGATCAGGTCCAGAATAAAATGCTTATGATGAAGTCCTTATTTCAGGGTCTGATTTTTAGGGAACACAAATCAACAGAATTACATTACCCAGCTTCCCTTGCAGCCACATATGGCTACATATCTATTTTTCTTGGCCGCACGGTTACTCGATAAATTATGATTTCTCTTTTGTTTCTCTTAGTCAACCATTGTAGGGTGTGGCCTGTTGTCTAAACTTTCTTAGCTTAGAAATAAAGATAATAAATTTCAGAGCCCAAGAGCCATGTTTTTTTGTGGGGGAGGGTGGTACTAAGGATTAAACTCAGTGGCACTCAACCAATGAGTCACATCCCCAGCCCTCTTTTGTATTTTATTTAGAGATAGGGTCTCCCTGAGTTGCTTAGCACTTCACCATTGCCAAGAGCCATGTTTCTAGGGTTCAAATCCTGGTTTACTCACTTACCAACTTTGGAAGTTTGCTTAACTTTGCTATGTCTCAGTTTTCTCACCTATAAGAAAAAGATGATAACAATAATAGTAACCTGCTTGTGGGTGTGAAATAAGGACATATATGTTAAGTGTTAGGAAAGTGCCTGATGAATAATGTTAAATCACAGAAGTAATATAATATATATATACATATATACACATATATATCATATATATATACATATACACATATATAAAATATAATATATATAATATTATATTATATATATGTATATATCAGTATTTTTGTGATATTTCTGTACATATATGTGTATACACACACACACACATATATTTATTTTTTTTAGAAAAAGCAGCAAAAAGTGTTATTGCTTTGCTAGCAAAGGAGAAACACAGGGGACTCCTGTCCCAGAGGCTGTGATTCTTTCCATCAGGGAAAACAGGAGGTTTTTAAAGAGGTGATTCAAGGGCTACATTCCTCCTATTCTCTGTTGGAGCTGTAATTCACTATTAATTTGGGAGACAGTCATTTCTGAGATCTTCTTGTGCCATCCCCAAGGTCTGGATTACTTTATTTCTGAAATGGGTGTGTACTCAAGGACAGATAACTCTGCCTAACTCCGCCAAAATTAGGGAGCGAGAGGGAGGGAGAGGAAGAGAAAAAAAACATGTTGTTTTAAAAATGTCACAGGGCTCTGTTCAATGCATGAGGTGGACCATGGTTACATTTCTCCACTGTCAATTTCTACATTCCATTTTTATGGGAAAATGGGTGAGACATCTTCAAACTGCTTCTGCTGAGAGAGGGTGAAGTTGGGGGAAATGCCCTGATGCCCTTGTTCTCTGTCAGGTGGAGTGTGGACAGTTAAGGGTATTCAGCATCAGTCTTGATAGATAAGTGCAGATCAATGTTCAGACTCTGATTTCTATCAGTACATTAAAATTTGATGGACTTTGCTAATCATAGCCAATTTAATCACATATACAACTCTTTTAGAGATTTACCTTTCATAAACCTTCTGAAACTTCTTAGTTTTGTGCTGTCTTTCATCTTGAACTTTAACACAAGAAGCTTTACCATATAAAATACTTTCTCATGCAGACACATTTCTTTTACCCTCTAATTTTCCATTCTAAAATGCATTTCCATACCTATAACTTTCTTTTCTTTTATCTTTTCTAGTTTTAGTTCCTTTCTTAAATTCATATTCTGAAACAATCTTTATGAATGTTATCTGTGAATTTAATTTACACAACAAAATTCATCCCCGGAGAGGGTCAGACGATCTGGCATATACAAAAACTTTGCCTTAATCTTTTTTTCCTCCCAATTTGCATTTAAGGGGTTGGAACACAATGCCATCAACTTTAAGTGAGATCCCCATTGTCAATTGTACCCATAGCCTCCTTTGGGGCCTTTTTATTATTCTAGGCATATGGATATTCAATGGAGGAGGCCCTCTGCATCCTTTTTTTTTAGGCTTCCTTGAAGATCCCTATGCCAAACCTGCCAACAAAACACAGGTTGGCTTTAGTTTCTGTTTTTTATTTTATTTTATTTTATTTTATTTTTTTCCTCTTTTCTGGGTGCAGTTGTTTATCCTGCTTGTCTCCCCAAGCATTCAGTTGGATGGGTTACTGTTAGAGCAAGAACTCCTCTGCTCCAGTAATGGTGGATATCCCCTGGCCAAATGGGTTTTCTGTCAGATTTTAAAGGGGAGACCATACCTGTCCCCGGGTTATAAACTGATAGTGCTGGAACCTACTGCCACATATCCTTTGTGGTCAGAGTCACCACCCTCTATGAGCAAAATGGGCTGAAAGGCAGGGTAGAGGCCATATTCTCTTTGCCTATTTTCCTACATTCCAAGCTGCTTTCCTGGGATTGCCCCCCACCAAGGCTAGTATCCTTGACCTTTAAGGAGATAATCTGCAGCTGCCTGGGGTTGGGCTTAGGAACAGAGCTGGAGGTGACAGCACTGAGTTTAAAAGATTTAAATATTTTTAACTCTTTCTTCTGGTGTCCTGTTATCCTTGCACACAAGAGGCAGTGCTTTTTTGCACTTTCAACTTAGTTCTTGACTGTTCAGATTCCTTATTATGTAACTTCATAAATGCCTGTACATAACAGAATCTCTTCCATATATTTCACCCCTGACAGACTAACTCCAACTGCAAGATTGTATAATAATCCAGAAAACCAGTCAAATGTCAGGTTATGTAACAATAAAACATCTTTCCTCTTAGACAGGCTTAGACCTATAGATGACCCATTCAGCCAAAGTCTTTCTTTCCAAGAGACTACTTATTGGTAAGATCAATTTAGCATGGCCCATTTTTAAAGGGCCAGTAACAGATTGTTAAAACATACACACATTCATGTATGACTAAAAAATAAATAAATAAATAAAAATTTAAAAAAAAGGAAAAAACATACACACATACACACACACACACACAACCAGGGAGGATCCCTGAAACCATGGCTGACATGGGAATCTTTAAAACAGGAAGAATTACACAAATTTCTTCCACTTACTTTACCTCTGACAGACCAACACCAACTGCAAGATTGTACAAAAAAGAAACACAGACAGATAATCAGAAAGGAGCCCCCAAGCCATGTCTGACAGACAGGAACATTTTAAACAGCCAATATCTTTCCTAAAAGATTATCCATAAGATCAACAGCAGTATTTGCCCATGTCTTAAAAGAGGCAACAACAGATACAAACAAGCACAAGACAGACAACCATAAGGAATTCCTGAACCTATAGCCAAAGAACAGATGAGAACCAAGAACAGACGAGAATGGAGTAAAATCACGAGATTCTCAAGTCTTGCTTGACCATAAATCCTACACCAAAACAAAATCAAAACCAAAACCAAACAAACAAAAAACACCTCCTATACCAGGGGCACCACTGATGTCTCTACAAAGAGGGACGAGATTTGTGGACTCAAGGGTCTCAGTGTGCACACCAGGGGACTTACCAGATGGCCTAGGATGTTGCGACTTGGAAACTGGGTGTTCCAAACTGGATGTTTCAGTTTCCTTTTTCTCACTGTGGGCCAAGATGGAGCTAGCTGTGTGGTTCAGGAAGAGAAGAAGGAAGTTCCTCAAAGGAAAAGGAGCTTCTGTAATTGCTGGGACAGTTTCTCAGTCCTGCCCTTTACTCACAGGAATCGCTCCTCCAGTTCCATCCAAGGCAAACTCAGCTGTCTCCTAACTCTCCAGCAGCTAGTTCTGCACAAGTTGTAGCCACCTTGCATCAGCAAGGAAATGGGGTTGTTGGGAGAGCCAGGCCTGCTCTAGAAAGCCAGAGTGGGGGCTGTTCTTGGGTCCATTTGGGGTGCCATATTTGTTGCTGAAAGCTCAGTCCTTGTCTCCAATGCCAATCCAATAACAAGGACATGGTTTTGAGAAAAAGGAAACAAAAAGTTTTATTGCTTTTCTAGCAAAGGAGGACTCTTATCCCAGAGGCTGTGATTCTCTTTATATAGTCTTTTTAAAAAAATTGTTCTTATTAGTTATACATGACAGTAGAATGTATTTTGACATATTATACCTATGTGGAGTAGAACTTCTCATTATTTTGTTTCTACATGATGCAGAATTACATGGTCATGTAATCATATAGTCATATGTAATGTCTGATTCATTCTACTACCTTTCCTATTCCCATGCTCTCTCCCTTCTTTTCATTCCCCTTTGTCTAATCCAAAGTACTTTTATTCCTCCTTACTGGCCTTCCCCTTACTGGAGTTAGCATCCGCATAATCAGATAAAATATTCAGGCTTTGGTTTTTTGGGATTGGCTTATTTCACTTAGCATGATAGTCTCCAGTTTTATCCATTTACCTGCAAATGCCATAATTTCATTCTTCTTTATCTTTTTAATATGGCTAAGTAATATTCCATTGTGTATATTATATACCACATTTTCTTAATCCTTTCATCTGTTGAAGGGCACCTAGGTAGGTTACATAGTTTAGATATTGTGAATTGAGCTGCTGTATCTAATCACTCTGATGAAAAAATAATGGTAGATTCCCACTCCCATCCAAGATGTACCAACACGTGAATGATTTGAGGAATTCTGGCTGTGAAATCAAATCAAGAGAATGCCTTACTTGCAAGTGTGCTGATAATGTTGAGAAGGCAAACCAACAGCGCATTGTTGGTGAGGTGATTTCTGAAGACTTGGGTGGCATGAAACTCCTGCAGAAATGGGCACAGGTGGAGGGCCCAATGTTAGAGAGAAGGAGCACATACTGATGGGGGCCATGTTATCCCCAGAGGATTTGCTGAGTTGGTCATGTAATTGGTAGTCTGTTGCTTGGTTCCACTTGCTGTAGTATTTGTGTATTTCCTGATGCCTATGAATTTGAGCAGAGGTGACCCACATGGAAAACAAAGATGGTCTCCTTGACTCTGGTAGGATGAGCACACCTTGTCCATAAGCACATACTCAGCAGATTTCAAGAAAGAATCTCAATGTAGGATCCTTTAAAAAGGAAACTGTCATTGGACATATCTTGAAGATGGGATTGGAAAAGAAAACTTTTTTATTTGTTTTTTGCTTTTTTGTATCATGGATTGAACTTAAGGGTGCTTAACCACTGAGCCACATCCCCAGCCCTTTTTATATTTTATTTAGAGACAGGGTCTTGATAAGCTGCTTAGAGCCTCACTAAATTGCTTGAGACTGGCTTTGAACTTGCAATCCTCCTGCCTCAGCCTCCTGAGCTGTTGGGATAACAGGTATGTGCCACCACATCTGGCTAAGAAAACATTTTTTAAAGGCAGAAGATTTTCTGAAAATTCTGCAGAAAAAGCTATGAGAGATTAATCACAACTTTTGTAGCAAAAGATGATGTCCACTCTTGTTCTAGTTTGGGTCACTCAGAATTTTCATCTCACAGAGCTGTTCCTTTTCAATAGGAGCTGGAAAAGCATTTAACTACTCCGGTTGATGAGTCCTAAAAAAAACCTTGGATTTATTATTAATGCTTTTGTGTAATGATAACTACCAATCAAGGAGAACTTCTTAAATTCCAGTACTGTCTTGCTTCATTGAATCTCAAATTGATACTCTGAGATGGGTGATTTTATTATTCCCATTTAACAGAGGAAGAGTACGAGAAATAGATTAAATAACTGAACAATAATCAGAACTAGCATTTGGCCCCAGATAGTGTGACTATAAGCCTTCTCTCATAGCCACTATTCTACAATGGGGCAGTTGGGGCTCAAACTTTAAACTTTTTTATTATGTTTCATGAAAAAATTTGAAATTTGGAATTTTGGACTTTTTAAGATTATTGTACTTAAGAGACATAGATGGTCTTCTAATTGTTTTCTTTCTGTATGCCAGATTCATGTTTTACTCTTCTAATTGGAATCAAATTCACATAACCTAAAGTTCATCATTTTAATATGTTCTCAATGTTATACATCTATCACTAGTATTTAATTTCAGAGTATATCCCTCAAAAGGAAACCCTGTATTCACTAAATAGTAATTCCCCATTCCCCCACCCCATGCCTCTGGAAAACACTAACAAAATTTATGTCTTTATAAATTTTCCCATTTGGGACACTTTATAGAAATGGAGTTATATAATGTGGCTTTTTTTCCTGACATTTTTTTCTTAGCATATATTTTTATGTCTTAGCTGTGTTGTAACATAAATTAATTCTTTATTTCTTGTGATCACCTTATAATATTCAATGGTTACTAAGATACCACATTTTATTTATCCATTGATTAGCTAATGAATGCTGTTTCCACTTCTTGGCTATTATAAATAATGCTTCTATGAACACTTACGTCCAAGTTTTTGTGTACACATGTGCTTTCAATTCTCTTGAGTACATAACAAGGAATAAAATTGCTGGGTTATGTGGAATACTACACTTCAGCTTTTAAGGAACAGCCAGAATGTTTCCTACAATGGCTGTACCACTTCATATCCTCATCAGTAATATATTAGGGTTCCCATATTTCCACATTCTTTGCAATATTACTATTACTTTTTGTCTTGTAGCCATCCTGGTGGACATGAAGTGGTATTATATTATGCTTTTGATTTGTAACAATGTTGAACATTTTTTTGTGTGTGTGCTTACTGGCCCTTTTAAAAATATATCTGGAGAAACATGTATTCAAACCCTATGTTCATTTTTTGAGTTTGTCTTTTTATAAGAGTTGTTGGTGTTAGATCCTGATCAGATACATGATTTGCAAATATCTTTTCGCATCATGTGGGCTGCCTATAAACTGTCTTTGTAGTGTTCTTTCGTTTTAACAAATCAAATTTCTTTCTCTCTTTTATTATTGTTTATGCTTTTGGTGTCGTATTTAAGAAACCATGGCCTAGTTCAAGGTCATAAAGATTTATGCCTGTTTTTCATTTCAAGAATTTTATCACTTATATGAGGTCTTTGATCCATTTTAGTTTTTTGGGTTTTTGTTTTTGTTTTTTGCATGTAGTCTGAGGTAGAAGTCTAAATTCTTTCTTTTACATGTGGATATTCAATTGTCCCAGATTATTTGTGGAAAAGTCAAATAAAATTTCCCAAGGAATGACTTTAGTACTTTACTCTTGTTGGAAGTCAACTAACCATACCTGAGTGTGTTCCTTTATCATCCCTTAACTTTATTTCACTGATGTATATGTCTATCCTTATGCCAGTACCACATTTTTGATCACTGGATTTTTATATTAATTTATGAAATCAAGAAATGTGATCCTTCAACTTTGTTCTTTTGTAAAAGATTATCTTAGCTGTTTGGGTTACATTGCAATTCTATATAATATTTAGAATCTGAATGAAAATTTCTGCAAAAAAAGGCAATTGGAATCTTGACAAAAATTGAATTAAGTCTATAGCTCAGTTTGAAAAATATTGGCCTTTTAAGGATACTAAGTCTTCTACCCTATGACCAGTAGATTTGTTCCCACCTCCATTTTAGTTTTTTTTTTTTTTTAATTTTCATGCACATTTTTTCTTTTATGTTGAAAAGAGACAGATATATTAGTTTTCCAATTTGGATATGCTGTTTGCTTCTTTTTCTTGCCTAATTACCCTGGCTAGAACTTCCAATACAGTGTTGAATAGAAGTGGTGAAAGTAGACTTCCTTGTCTTTTTCCTTACTTTAGGGGGAAAACGTTGTGTTTTTGTTTTGTTTTGTTTTGTTTTTTTCACCATTAAGGAAAGATCAGCTGTGGGGTTTTCACTGATGATCTTTATCAAGTTGAAGGAGTTTTCTTCTATTCTTAATGGGTTGAGTATTTTTATAACAAAAGGGTGTTATAATTTGTCAAATGCTTTATTCTGTAGCTTTTAAACACACCGGTCAGATGCTCCTGTTAAAATGTAAAGCAGACCATGCTACTCTTGGGTTAGTGACATCCTGTCACAAGCTGTCCATGGGTTGCATGTGGGTCACCGCGCATTGAAGCCTAGTGGATAGAAACATCTTTTGTCTGGGAATGACCAGGGGACATATTCCCAGGGACAGTGTGAATTTCTATCCCATTCTGCTGTGGTTCACACAGCATCTGAGATAGGTGTGACCTGCCAAGATATCTATCAACCTGCTGATTGTAAGATATCATGAAGCAGGACTCCACCCTTGAATCGTTATCCCTGCTTTTGATGTATACCATTAAATAAACCACCAGAGCCATATCTTTTCTTTGTCTAGTTTCAGCACCCATCCCTAGATCTATCAGGGGCTCCACTTTATGTAAATATATTTCTGATTATTTGTATTTTGTTCTTCACTAATTATTTGAGAATTTAGGTTTTCAGGTGGCTTACACTCTCCTTGGCAGGAAGAAGAACCCCCCAATGAGACGCTAGCCATCTCTCTTGTTAACATTCCAATCCTTTTTTTTTTAAAGAGAGAGTGAGAGAGAGAGAGAGAATTTTAATATTTATTTTTTTAGTTATCGGTGGACACACATCTTTGTTTGTATGTGGTGCTGAGGATAGAACCCGGGAAGCACGCATGCCAGGCGAGAGCACTATCGCTTAAGCCACATCCCCAGCCCAACATTCCAATCTTTTGAAGAGTTAAAAATAATTGCTTATAAGGAACTAAAATTTTGGTCTCCAATCCCTCTGATTTCCTATAATCATATTATGTGTTTTTCATTACTATAACAAAATACCTAAGACTGAGGACTTTAAAAGAAAAAGAAGTTTATTTACCTCATGATTCTTGAGATTCAAGGATATAGTACCAGCATTGGTTTGGCTCTGATGAGGACCTCCTGGTGTATAGCATCACAATGGCAGAAGCCCATGTGAAAGTAGAGATCACATGGTGAGACAGGAGCCCAGAGAAAGGGGAGTGACTAGCAATAGCTTCCTACTAGGCCACACCTTTTAAGGAAACTGCCACCTCAACACAGCCACTCTGAGGACCAACACATAAACCTATGGGGGACATATACAAACTATGTCCAAACCATAACACTCATCTTTTCTTTTGTCTATGGTCTCACCTTTCCAACTGTCTCATGGATACTAAACATCTTGAGCTAATATCTTTCTCTGACCTTTGCATTGTCTCTGCTGTAAACCATCATCTCTAGATATTGTCCTGGTTCGGTCCGCCACCTCTTCAAGGCATTGCTCAAATTTCACCTTCTCACTGAGGCATTTTCTGACCACTTTATTTAAATTTGACCACCTCCACAGCATACCTAAATCTTCCCAGTCTACCCTATTTTAATCAATACCATTTATCTTCTATATGCTGCACAATTTATTTACTTACAGTGTTTGGTCTCTATTCTCTATTTCCCCCACTAGAATTTAAGCTCCACTGGGCTAAGAATTTTCATCTGTTTTGCTCAGCACTTGGAAAAATGCCTGGGACATGGTAGGTACTCATTTTTTGGCTGAATATTGTAGGCAATATCATGCTGGTAAATGTTTAATAACTAGCTCTCCAAGGGGGAAAAAAGCCTTGATTTGTAGCATTTGTCAGTTTTCATGGTGCAAATACTCCCAGCATGCTGATTTCATGCTTCCCTACAGGATTGCAGATACCATGTTAGCACATGATATCATTGAGAGAAGACTTCGGAACAGCTGTGCACAGCTGGCTTTCCCAGTATGTCTCTGGTTCTGGGCTAGGGATAAAATGTGGATTTCATCTTGTTTGAATGAAAAGTTTGAATGACTGGTCACACTGTTGAAAAGGATATAGAAATAGCCTAGACTCACCAGGATAAATTATCTAATTACTTGGGAATGTTGCAGGAGTATAGGAAGGTTATTTTTCATTTTATTTCAGAAAATGTATGTAGGAAAGAGATAATAGGACATTCTGAAACTCTTTTATTTCTCTAGTTTGCTTTTTCTTTTTCTTATTTTTTTGTCTTTTTCTAAGTCTTTTATCTTAAAAGCTGAACATTTTTTAGCCCTACCAAAGACTATAATTTTTCATTGTAGGAGAAATATTTATATATACAAAAAATAATTTCAAAAATAGTTTCCACTTCTAGGTCTGTGAAATGGTATGAGTATTGTAACTGTTTTAGCTGTACAGGAGAACTTGTAATAGGTCAAGTGTTTGTGACAAGGAAGCATCAAAGGACAATCTCCATTTGCTTTTTGAGTGAGAAACATCTTTAAAAAATGGATGATCCCTTTTCTTCTGTTTTGATGAGTGGATGGCTGAAGAGCTAAGGTGCAGATATATTGGAAATCCCTGAGTACATGAGAAACATTCAAAATCACACAATGGGGAGACCTGGAGTATAGACCTACTGTTTTGGTTAATTGGTTTCCCAGGCAGAAGAGAAGCAGGTGAGAAACAGATGAGAATGAAAGAGGTGGGGAGTCCTTTAGGAGGATATTGCCACAGGTGTGAGCAGTGAAGGGCCAAGAGCCACCCCACAGGACTGCAGACAGCACATAGCTTAGTGGTAAGACAACTGGTGGCCCTTATGAACAGGTGGAAGAGAAAGGAAAAGAAAGATGGTGACAGCATGCTGATGTTGTAATTTGCACATCTAAAAGAAGAACAGGACAGAAATGGTGAAACATAGATTAAATATATAGTTTATTTAGAAGTGTTTCTTCCTTCTTTTATTTTAATATTAGGGAATGGGTACAATTTACTTGACTCTATTTGAGTTAGAGAAGAAAACTAAGTGCAGAGAACCATGGTGAATGAACTCATAGTAGCTCCAGGATTTTTTCACAACAAATATTTATTTATCAAATATTAGTTGAGCACCTACTCTGGTATGTCATGTCCTATTATATGTCCTAAGAATATGGTGGTGGAAAATATGAGTCTAAATTATTTGTTATGATTTGGATGTGAGGTGTCCCTCCAAAAGCTCCTATTAATGCAGGAATATCCAGAAGTGAAATGATCAGATCATGACAATCATTTCCTAATCTATCCTAGTTTGAATAAACTGATTCGGCGGTAACTGTAGGTAGGTAGGGAAGAGGTGGGTTGCTGGGAATGTGTCCCGGAGGGTTGTTCTTCCTGCAGTCCTTTACTCTCTTTCTTCCTCTGATTCCTGACCCTGTCATGAGCCGAGCAGCTTTTCTTCCCTGGGCCCTTCCCCCATAATGTGCTGCCTCACCTTGAGCCCAGAGCAATGGAGTGGGTCATCTATGGATGGAGACTCCTGAAACTGTGAGCAGGTATTTTGGTCACAGCAAGGCAAAACTGACTAAAACAGTGTTAAAGGAAAACTTCACTGAAGGTAAAATCATGACTCTCAGTGTGAGTGCCCAAACAAAAGACAGAATAGCTGAATGGGAAACAAGCAAACAAACTGTTAAGGGGTTAATTTACAATACACTTTACCAACAATGAAAACCCCCGAATAAGCTGTGAAAAAATAGGCTAAGAACCTAAATAGCTATTTCACCAAAGAAGACTCACAAATGGCCAATAGCTTATATAAAATTATCTCAATGTGGCTAAACATCAGGGAAGTGTGAATAAGACCGCAGTGAGGTATTGTCTCATGCCTATCAAGATGACCATTATCAAACAATAGAAAGAAGTGTTGACAAGGATGTGGAACTCTTGTGCAACATTGGTGGGATGTGAAAAGATGCAGCTACTATAAAAAGCCCTATGGAGATTCCCCACAAAATTAAAGCTAGAACAACCATAGGACCCAGCCCTCCCACATCTGGATATTTATCCTAAAGAATTGCCATTAGGATCTTGAAGAGATGGTTGCACCTCTTGTTCCTTGTAGCATTGTTCACAGCAGCCAAGAGATGGACAACCTAAGAGTTCCCTGGGAGATGAATGGATAAAGCTAAAGTGACATGCACACACTATGGGATTATTATTTAGGATTTGAAAAAAAAAAAGAAATCCTATTATATACTACACTATAGATAAACCCTGCAGACATTATGCTAAGTGAAATAAGCCAATAACAGGACAAATGAGTCCACTTAAATGAGGTATCTAAAGTACTCAAACTTAGAAGAAGAGGATTGAATGGTGAGTGTCCAGAGTTGGCAGAAGAAAATAGGGAGTTTTTCAATGGGTAAAGGGTTTTAGTTATGCAAAATGAAAAAGTTCTAGGAATATGCTGTAGAACAATATGTACATAGTCAAAAATACTTAACTAAATACTTAAAGTTTTTATGAATAGAAAAATGAAATGTTTTTAGGCAGATAGAAAGTCCTTCCCTTTGTTTTAACTTCTTTTGAAATATATAGAAAAGACTACATATAGATATATGTCCTCTTTCACTTTTTTATATAAACGACAGCATATATTACACAAATGTGGTAAAAATTGTTTTTAAAATGTTACTTGGAGATTATTATATAATACTAAATAAAAGGTCTCACTCATTAAAAATAAGTTAGTTATTTTATAGTTTAGTTTAAGATGAAGGACTATGTTAAGATAATTTTGACTTTTTTTTTCTTTGCTTCAGCATTTACAAGAACAAGAAGCTCAACTCCTGTGTGACTTTAGTGAGAAAGAAACACTTTAATTTATTTTCCTGCTTTAACAGCATTGGAATTTATAAACCAACAACGATAAAACTTTTGTTGATTTTTTGGTTTTTCCTAGCTCATTTGAAAATATGGTTAACTGAATTATTTGCACATTACACTACAAAATACATAGAATTGCCAGAAAAAAAAAACCATTAAATATCCTTTTAAAAAATGCAAGACAAATCTAATAGGGTCCAGAATAGATAGGAAAATGAAATCCCATAGCACTAAAGGGGGAAGTAAAGCTTTGGGTATTAGGCTGTCTAAAATATTTGGGTTTTAATGGCTATGTGATGTGGGAGAATCAGAAATGGTCCCTGGTCTTAGCCTTCTCCTTGGAGATTTAGAATGTAGATTTCTAAACATTCAGGACTTTGGAGGAGCTATACTTTAGGTTTTCATTTTGTTTGAGGGGGAAATCTATCAATCAACAAGGCAATAATTACAATTTTAAAATATCACACAGATATGTTAAACAGCAGATTAAAAATAGTCAAAGAGAGAATGAGTAAACTGGAAAATTATTTTGAGGGAATCATCTAGAACATAGCACAGGGCTGCTAAGGCTTTTGCCACTGGAGCTCCTGCGGCCTAATTAGGAACCCTGGATCCTGTGGGTCCATCTTGTTGCAGCCACAATTGCTGCTGCCACTTCTGCTGCATCATTTATGTTGGTGTCACTGCTGTTGCCAGAGACACAGACTGCAACTGGAATCAGGAAGGGTGTTTATTACCTCCTCCTGCCTTCCCGTAACCTGCCAGTATTTCTCTCTAGCAATGTTTGTCTGGAAGGCAGCAGGCAAGGGAGTCTAGTCATTGCAATTGGAAAGACTACAATATTCAGTAAAGCACAGATGGGTGAAGTAGGAGTTGGCAACAGACAGACCAGTGTGTGGTACACTTAAAAATCATTTCAAATGCCTCCAGTGGAGTGGGGTGTTGGTGGTGGTATGCAGTAACAAAGGCCTAAAAATAGATAACTATAATTAGGTAAGTATGAAAAATTGAAAGAGGGAGGAAGGGAGGTAGAGATACAAGTAAACTCAAGGTTTAATATTATGGTCATGGATCAGTAACTGACATCAAAGGATGACTGTAATGAAAATGTGACCTGAGTATGTGACTGCGGTGACACAGCAACCAGAGGAACCTAACACCAGTGCCAACTGCTCCTCCAAAAGGATGTTGGCCAGATTGTAGGAAACCCAGGCAATCCCTTTAGGCAAAAAGTAAACCAGATGGTTTAACAAACCATCAGTGCTTTCTCCTTCTTTTCCTTCCTCTCTCTCTCCCCTTCCCCTCTTCTTTCTTTCCCTTTTATGGTATAAAATTTTCAGCAAGGGTGCATTACAATCTTGGAGATCTGCTTCGTCTTGCTATTACTACCCCATTATGCTGTGTATGTAAGATCCTTCTGAATAGATCTTTAAACTACTTACCAAGGAGTGGCCTGCCTCTTCTTCAACCTGAGTTTACCTTCCACTCCTAGCAGAAGATGGTTCTGATTTTGGCAGTGATTTTTCCCAATAATGATGAACCAAGAAAATGATATAATCATTTCATTTAAAAATGAAGCAGAGGTTAACTGCTATTAAAGAAGATAAATGGTTAAAAGTTATTGACTCCTAGAGTGCGGCAAAGAACTTGGGGAAGGAAATTGTTGGTTTTATTTGAGCCTTCTCTGCTAGTTCAATTTTTGATTATGTTCATGTATTATTTTGGAAACAAAACAAAAAAAAACCCACTAAACTAAAACTTTAAACATAAAAGTTAAATTTTATATTACACTTTGTTACCTAAGCTTTATAATGTTTATAACAGTTTATTTTATGATTACAAATTTAAGTAAATATTTTGGATGTTGGAGATGACTCTTAAAACAATTGATTTGTTGGAAATTCAGTTTTGTTTTGATATCAGTGATTATTATTATATTTTATGCCAAAATATATTTTATTAAAAAAATGTTTGTGTCTATTTTTGGTGAGTGTGATGTTAGTGGAGTATAATAAATACACTTGAATTTGACTAGGGAGCTTGAATTTGAAAAATCACCCTAATTACTGAGTTTTAATTCATGTGGGTCAAGTTTTCTTAGGTAGACAGCAAAAGAAAAATAAATGAAAAGTATAATCTTAAAAATGTGATATATACACACAGTGGAATTCTATTCAGCCATGAAGAAGAATGAGGTTATGTCATTTAAGGCTGGGAAGATGGCGGCGAATGGAGTGCATCACCCCCATGTACCGCATCACTGCGCGGGTGAATGATGAGTTAGAACGGCAAAAAGCTATCTTGTTAGGAATTTCCAGCAAAATTGGGGTGCACCGAAACCTAGAGGAAGGATTTCCATCTCCCGAGAATCGGTTACTGGGGCTCGGTTACTGGGGCTCAACCACGAGAGATTTGTCCGCCCGGAGATTCAAGCTGCTTATTCAGCGGCTTGCCCCGCTGCTAGAGACTGCGGCGCGCGCCAGGAAACGGCATCCCTAGAAATGGGCGAGCTAACAACACATAGAAATGGCGCTGCTGATTCTGCGGGCTCCTGCAGGCTGTGCCCTCACTGTGCTCAGTGCTGAATTCTGGGTTTGAGATGGGGGAAGGAAGCGGTCCAATTCTGTTCTCCACACCGGTCAGACCACCGAGGAAGCCAGCGGCCACCATCTTGGAGAGCTGACATCACCATCGCCAGTTTTCGACTGATCGCAGCTCATTCAATGATAGAACAGGTCTGTGACATCTTGACCATCCCCCATACAGCAGGTAAATCACATAAAATCTCTCCCCAGCTTTCTGGGGGCGTGATTAACAGAGCGAGCGAGAATAGAGGCGTGGGGGAAAGGTAAAGGCACCTGACCCCCAACTCCTCCCTCCCACCAGCGGCAAGAACAAAACCTGTTTCGCCAGCTCTAGGAGGCGGGGCTAGCGGAGGGAATCAAAACAGTAAGGTGCCGGTTCCCAAAAGCCACATTCCATGTCCAGGAAACTACAGGCACAGAGTGTAGTTTGAACTGCCGAGACGTATCACACTGGGAAAGGCCTGGCTGACAGGAGAAGCCAGGGGACTAGAAACCAGGAATAAACCTAAGCTAACAGGTTTTGAGAGACACCAGGGAGTGGGGAGGAGGGAGCGGCCTCACATGGACTGTTTCCTACAGCCGGAGGGCAAAATCTTGGCCTGGAAGGCACAGCACCACCTACTGGAAGCGAAGAAAATAGAAGCCTAACAGTGTCCCTTTTTTCTTTTAATTTTTTTTTAAAATTTTTAAATTTTAATTTTTTTCTTTTCTACAATTACATTATTATTTTTTAAATGTAATTTTTATTTTACTGCATTTTATTTTTTTTATTATCATTTCCTTTTCTATTCTTTTCTCTTTATTTCTTCTCTCCCTCTTTCTTTCTTGGTTTGCTTCCTTACCTTTTCCCCATCTTTCCTCTTAAGCATGACCATCCAGATTACGTACAACTTACTAAATGCAGATAGATGAATAATAAGAATTGGTCCATAGTCCGCCTAAGCCCTTAATTACCCCCAAGTACTCCTGTCTATTCTCTTGTTAATATCTGCCTGCATTGGAGCAACCCCCCAAAGAAGCTAACATATACTAACCTCTATACCATCAAAGTGCCCAACCTCAACATAAAATCCTAAGTTCAAACCTCAATTCTACACATGCCATCAAATTCTGTAGGCCTCTAATGAAACTAATGAATTTTAATTCACAATTAAATCCAACATCTCTAAATATTGTCTCCCAACACAAAGGAGAGATATTGGAACTATAAAAACCAAAACAAATGTAAAGAAGAAAACAGAAACACAGCAGTCAAACAGAGTGGGAAAGCAACGTGAGCACCATGAAAAAACAAGGGAAAAAAGGATTACAAACAATGCAGGACAACTTAAATTCACAGGAGAGCCTAGAGGCTTCAGATAAATGGACAGAGAAAGAACTCAAGACATACCTAACTCGGAATGGAATCTTAGAGAAGACATTAGACAGCAAGTCCAAACAATGAAAGTATACTTTGAAAATGAATTAAATAGGCAAATTCAAATGGCAAAGAACGAGCTATACCAGGAGATAGAGATTTTAGAAAAAAATCAAACAGTAATCCTAGAAATGCAAGAAACCATAAACCAAATTAAAAACTCAAACGAGAATATTACAAATAGACTAGATCAAATAGAAGTCAGAACATCAGATAATGAAGACAAAGTGTATCAACTTGAAAAGAATATAGTCAACACAGAAAGGATGCTAAGAAATCACCAGCAATCTATCCAAGAGATATGGGATGTTATAAAAAAAACAAACTTGAGAGTCATCGGGATAGAAGAAGGTATAGAGGTTCAAACCAAAGGAATGAACAATCTATTGAATGAAATAATCCTAGAAAACTTCCCAGATATGAAAGATGGAATGGATTGCCAAATCCTGGAAGCCTACAGGACCCCAAACATACAAAACCATAATAGACCAACTCCAAGACACATAATTATGAAGATATCCAACATACAGAACAAGGAGAGAATATTAAAAGCTACGAGAGAAAGAAAGCAGATTACATTCAGGGGTAAACCAATTAGGTTAACGGCTGATTTTTCATCACAGACATTGAAAGCAAGAAGATCCTGGAACAACGTATTTCAAACGCTGAAAAATAATGGATTCCAACCAAGAATACTGTATCCAGAAAAATTAAGCTTCAGATTTGACAATGAAATTAAAATATTTCACGGTAAACAAAAGTTAAAAGAATTCGCAGCCAGAAAACCAGTACTGCAAGGCATTTTGAGCAAAACACTACAAGAAGAGGAATTGAAAAAGAGCACCCAAAACTAACATTGGGAAGTAACTCAGTAAAGGGAAGAACAAAAAATATAACCAAAAAGGAAAAACGAGCCATATTAAAATAAATAAATAAATAAGCATGACTGGAAGTACAAACAATATATCAATAGTAACCTTAAATGTTAATGGCTTAAATTCACCAATCAAGAGACAAAGGCTAGTAACCTGGATTAAAAAAAAACAAATCCAACAATATGCTTCCTTCAGGAGACTCATATGATAGGAAAAGACATACACAGGTTGAAAGTGAAAGGCTGGGAAAATCATACCACTCACATGGTCCTCAGAAGCAAGCAGGAGTGGCCATACTCACATCGAATAAAATCGACTTCAAGACTAAGTTAATCAAAAGGGATAAAGAAGGCCACTATATACTGTTAAAAGGAACCATCCACCAACAAGACATAACAATTATCAATATGTATGCACCAAACAATGGTGCTGCAACGTTCATAAAGCAAACTCTCCTCGAGTTCAAGAGTCAAATAGACCACAACACAATAATTATCAGTGACTTCAACACACCGCTCTCACCATTGGACAGATCCTCCAGACAAAAGCTGAATAAAGAAACTATAGAACTCAATAGCACAATTAATAACCTAGACTTAACCGACATATATAGAATATATCAACCATCATCAAGTGGATACACTTTCTTCTCAGCAGCACATGGATCCTTCTCAAAGATAGACCATATATTATGCCATAGGGCAACTCTTAGTAAATATAAAGGTGTGGAGATAATACCATGCATCTTATCGGATCATAATGGAATGAAACTGGAAATCAATGATAAAAGAAGGAAGGAAAAATCCTGCATCACCTGGAAAATGAACAATATGTTACTGAATGATCAATGGGTTACAGAAGACATAAAGGAGGAAATCAAAAAATTCTTAGAGATAAATGAAAATACAGACACAACATATCGGAATCTATGGGACACAATGAAAGCAGTTTTAAGAGGGAAATTCATTGCCTGGAGTTCATTCCTCAATAAAAGAAAAAACCAACAAATAAATGAACTCACACTTCATCTCAAAACCCTAGAAAAGGAAGAGCAAAACAACAGCAAATGTAGTAGAAGGCAAGAAATAATTAAAATCAGAGTGGAAATCAACAAAATTGAAACAAAAAAAAAACATTGAAAAAATTGTTAAAACTAAAAGTTGGTTCTTCGAAAAAATAAATAAGATCGACAGACCCTTAGCCACGCTAACGAAGAGAAGAAGAGAGAGAACTCAAATTACCAGCATATGGGATGAACAAGGCAATATCACAACGGACACTACAGAAATACAGAAGATAATTAGAAATTATTTTGAAACCCTATATTCCAATAAAATAGAAGATAGTGAAGATATCGATAAATTTCTTAAGTCATATGATTTGCCCAGATTGAGTCAGGAAGATACACACAATTTAAACAGACCAATAACAAAGGAGGAAATAGAAGAAGCCATCAAAAGACTACCAACCAAGAAAAGCCCTGGACCGGATGGGTATACAGCGGAGTTCTACAAAACCTTCAAAGAAGAATTAATACCAATACCTTTCAAGTTATTTAAAGAAACAGAAAAAGAAGGAGATCTTCCAAATTCATTCTATGAGGCCAACATCACCCTGATCCCGAAACCAGACAAAAAGACACTTCAAAGAAAGAAAACTACAGACCAATATCTCTAATGAACATAGATGCAAAAATCCTCAATAAAATCCTGGCGAATCGAATACAAAAGCATATCAAAAAATTAGTGCACCATGATCAAGTAGGATTCATCCCTGGGATGCAAGACTTGTTCAATATACAGAAATCAATAAATGTTATTCACCACATCAATAGACTTAAAGATAAAAACCACATGATCATCTCCATAGATGCGAAAAAGCATTCGACAAAGTACAACATCCCTTTATGTTCAAAATACTAGAAAAACTAGGGATAACAGGAACATACCTCAACATCGTAAAAGCTATATATGCTAAGCCTCAGGCAAGCATTATTCTAAATGGAGAAAAACTGAAGGCATTCCCTCCAAAATCTGGAACAAGACAGGGATGCCCTCTATCACCACTTCTATTCAATATAGTTCTCGAAACACTGGCCAGAGCAATTAGACAGATGAAAGAAATTAAAGGCATAAAAATAGGAAAAGAAGAACTTAAATTATCACTATTTGCGGATGATATGATACTATATCTAACAGACCCAAAAGGGTCTACAAAGAAACTACTAGAGTTAATAAATGAATTCAGCAAAGTGGCAGGATATAAAATCAACACACATAAATCAAAGGCATTCCTGTATATCAGTGACAAATCTTCTGAAATGGGAATGAGGACAACCACCCCATTCACAATATCCTAAAAAAAAATAAAATACTTGGGAATCAACCTAACAAAAGAGGTGAAAGATTTATGCAATGAAAACTACAGAACCCTAAAGAGAGAAATAGAAGAAGACCTTAGAAGATGGAAAAATTTAGCCTGTTCATGGATAGGCAGAACTAACATCATCAAAATGGTGATATTACCAAAAGTTCTCTATGGTTTAATGCAATGCCAATCAAAATCCCAACTGCATTTCTTGTAGAAATAGAGAAAGCAATCATGAAATTCATATGGAAAAACAAAAGACCCAGAATAGCAAAAGCAATTCTAAGCAGGAAGTGTGAGTCAAGCGGTATAGCGATACCAGATTTTGAACTATACTACAGAGCAATAGTAACAAAAACAGCATGGTACTGGTATCAAAACAGGCAGGTGGACCAATGGTACAGAATAGAGGACACAGAGACCAATCCACAAAATTACAACTTTCTCATATTTGATTTGCAGGAAAATGAATGGAACTTGAGAACGTGATGTTAAGTGAAACAAGTCACACTGAGAAGGTCAGGGGTTATGTCTTTTCTCTCATATGTGAAAGCTACAAGGAAAAGGAAAAGAAAATTGACAATGGAGTGATATCATGAAAATTGGGAGATCAGTAGAGTAGAGGAAAGGAACCAGGATGTAGGAGAAGGGAAGGGAGGGAGGAGAAAAATGCAGAGGAATGATATTGACCAAGTTTTACTGTTATATTGTGTGCTTGTATGAATATGTAATGATGAGTCCCATTATGCACAATTATAATGTATACCAATAAAAAACATGGAAAAATGAAAAAGAAAGTATAATCTGTTCCATGGTTTTCAGGAAGAAGTTAAGGCAGGTGTGAGATGGCTATGAGGTGGAAACCTAACAGGAACAAACCAAGTAATTCACTCTCCACTTTTCCTCACTCACTCTCATGTCCATGTTTCACGCTGTCTTTCTTCTTGTTATTTTTTCTGCAGCCCTTTTTACTTTTCTCCTATGTTCATGGATAGGCAGAATTAATATTGCCAAAATGGCCATACTACCAAAACACTGAGAAAAACTCTCAGTGTTTGTGGCTACTAGTACCACTTTACTGCAATGTACCAATAGGGTAAAAATGTTCCCTTTTCTCTATATCCTCTCTGCATTTATTATTATTTATATTTTTGATGAATACCATTCTGACTGGTGTGAGATGAGATCTCAGTGTAGTTTTGATTTGCATTACCCTAACTCCTAAGTTATTGAATTATTTTTCATATATTTGTTGGCCTTTTGGATATCTTCTTTTGATCAGTGTCTAATTAATTTTCCCATTTATTAATTGGGTTATTTAATTTGAAGGGAGTTAAGTTTTTTGAGTTCTTTATATATTCTAGATATTAATCCTCTGTTAAAAGAGTAGCTAGCAAAGATTTTTCTCCCATTCTGTCCCAAATCTTCACATTCCTCATTTTTTTCTTTACTGTGAAAAAGGTTTTTGATTTGATGTCATCCCATTTATTAACTCCTGGCATTATTTCCTGAGTTTTAGGGGTCCTATTTAAAAAGTTGTTGCCTATTCCTATATTCTGGAGTGTTGACCCTACATTTTCCTTTAGAAGTTGCATAGATTCTGTTCTCATTTCAAAATACTTGATCAATTTTTAGTTGATTTTTGTGCAGGGTGAGAGATAAGTTTTCCCAGCACCATTTGTTAAAAAGTTTTCCAGAACTATTTATTAAAAAGCCTGTCTTTTCTTCAATGTATGTTTTTGGCACCTTTGTCAAGGATCGGATGATTGTAGATGTGTGGGTTTTTTCCTGTGTCTTCTATTCTGTATCATTGGTTTATTTAAAGAAAATATGAATTCTAGCAGTCTTTTGGTGGAGTTTTTTGTTTTATGCATCTGTTTTTATGCCAGTACCACACACTTTTTGTTACTAAGCTCTGCATTGTAATTTGAAGTCCTGTATGGTGATGTCTCTAGCATTGCTTTTTTGGCTTAGAATTGCTTTCTTTATTCTGGGTATTTTATTCTTATAAATGAATTTAGGGCTGTTTTTTCCAGTTCTGTGACGAATGTCATTGATATTTTTATGGGAATTGCATTGATTCTGTTATTGTTTTTGGTAGTTTGCCATTTTAATAATATTGATTCTGCCTGTCGATGAACATGGGACATCTTTCATATTGAGATCCTCTTCAATTTCATTGTTGTGTCTCCTCCTCCTCCTCCTTCTTCTTTTGTAATTGTAGATGGATAGCATGCCTTTATTTTATTTTTTATTTTTTTTTTAATTAGATTTTTAGTTTTATTTAGGTGGACACAATATGTTTATTTTTTATTTTTATGTGGTGCCGAGGATCAAACCCAGTGCCTCACACATAAGAGGCAAGCACACTGTCACTAAGTTACAGCCTTCCAATTTCTTTACTCAATGTTTTATAGTTTTAATTGTAGAAGTTTTTCATCTCCTTGGTTAGATTTATTCCTAAGTATTTTATTTTTCTTGAGGCTATTGTGAATGAAATTGTTTTCCTGATTCCTTTCTCAGTAGATTCATTGTTGGTATATAGGAAAGCTATGGGTTCTTGTATGTTGATTTGTAAACCTGCTAGTTCATCAAATTCATTTATTAGCTCTAGCAGTCTTTTTAAAAAATTCTAATTTGTTATATATGACAGCCAAATGCATTACAATTTATATTACACACATAGAACACAATTTTTCATATCTCTGGTTGTATACAAAGTATATTCACACAATTCATGTCTTCATACATGTACTTAGGCTAATGAAGTACATCTCATTTCACCATCTTTTCTACCCTCCCTTCCCCTCCCACCCCTTTGCCCTTTCTAGAGTTCATCTAATCCTCCCATGCTCCCCCTTCCAACCAAAATATTGCTAGAGCTATGAGGCTGATTCATAGCTCTAGCAGTCTTTTGGTGGAGTTTTTGGATCTCCTAGGTTTAGGATCATAGCATCTGCACACAGTGATAACCTTATTTCTTGTGCCAAAGGAGCCTTATTAAGGAAGTTGGGGCCTAATCCCACATGATGGAGATTAGGGCCTACTTCTTATTCTGTTAGGCTAAGGGTATCTAGTTTTATTCCTAGGTCCTTGATCCATTTTGAGTTGAGTTTTGTGCATGGTGAGAGATAGGGGTTTAATTTCATTTTGTTGCATTTGGATTTCCAGTTTCCCAGCACCATTTGTTGAAGAGACTGTCTTTTCTTCAATGTATGTTTTTGGTGCTTTGTCTAATATAAGATAACTGTAATTATGTGGGTTAGTCTCTGTGTCTTTTATTCTGTACTATTGGTCTACCAGTCTATTTTGGTGCCAATTCCATGATGTTTTTGTTACTATTGTTCTGCTGTATAGTTTAAGATCTGTTATAGTGATGCCACCTGCTTCACTCTTCTTGCTAAGGATTGCTTTAGCGCTTCTGGGTCTATTATTTTTCCAGATGAATTTCATGACTGCTTTTTTTATTTATATAAGGAATGTCATTGAGATTTTGATTGGAATTGCATTAAATCTGTATAATGCTTTTGGTAGTATGGTCATTTTGACAATATTAATTCTGCCTATTCAAGAACAAGGAAGATCTTTCCATCTTCTAAGGTCTTCTTTAATTTCATTTTTAGCATTCTGAAGTTTTTATTGTAGAGGTCTTTCACCTCTTTTATTAGGTTGATTCCCAAGTATTTTATTTTATTTTTTGAGGCTATTGTAAATGGGGTAGTTTTTCTCATTCCCCTTTCAGAGGATTTGTCACTGATATATAGAAATGCCTTTGATTATTGGTGTTGATTTTGTATCCTGCTACTTTGCTGAATTCTTTACTAGTTCCAGATGTTTTCTGGTGGAATTTTTTGGGTCTTCTAGTTATAGAATCATATCATTGGCAAATAGTGCTAATTTGAGTTCTTCATTTTCTATCTGTATCCCTTAATTTCTTTCATCTGTCTAATTCTTCTGGCCAGTGTTTCAAGAACTATATTAAATAGAAGTCGTGAAAGTGGGCATCCCTGTCTTGTTCCAATTTTTAGAGGGAATTCTTTCAATTTTTCTCCATTTAGAATGATATTGGACTGGGGCTTAGCATAGATAGCTTTTACTATGTTGAGATATGTTCCTGTTATCCCTAGATTTTCTAGTGTTTTAAACATGAAGGGGTGCTGTATTTTGCCAAATGCTTTTTCTGCATCTATTGAGATGATCATGATTTTTCTCTTTAAGTCTATAGATGTGATGAATTACATTATTGATTTCCATATATTGAACCAAACTTGCATCCCTAGGATGAATCCCACTTGATCATGGTGCATGATCTTTTTGATATATTTTTTGTATTTGATTTGCCAGAATTTTATTGAGAATTTTTGTGTCTATGTTCATTAGAGATATTGGTCTGAAGTTTTCTTTCTTTGATGGGTCTTTGCTTGGTTTTGGATTCAAAGTGATGTTGGTCTAATAGAATGAGTTTGGAAGTGCTCCCTCTTTTTCTATTTCCTGAAATAAATTGAAAAGTATTGGTATTAGTTCTTCTTTTAAAAGTCTTGTAAAACTCAGCTGTGTATCTATTCGGTCCTGGGCTTTTCTTGGTTGGTAGGCTTCTGATGGCATCTTCTACTTCATCCCTTGAAATTGATCTGTTTAAATTGTGTACATCATCCTGATTCAATACAGGCAAATCATATGACTCTAGAAATTTGTCGATGTCTTTGATATTTTCTATTTTATTGGAGTACAGGTTTTCAAAATAATTTTTAATTACCTTCTGTATTTCTATAGTGTCTGTTGTGATATTTCTTTTTTCATTATGAATTTTAGTAATTTGAGTTTTCTCTCTCCTTCTCTTCATTAGCATTGTTAAGAGTTGTCAATTTTATTTATTTATTTTTTCAAAGAACCAACATTTTGTTCTGTCAATTTTTTCAATGTTTCTTTTGTTTCAATTTCATGATTTCAGCTCTGATTTTAATTATTTCATGTCTTCTACTGCTTTTGGTGTAGATTTGTTCTTCTTTTTCTAGGGCTTTGAAATGTAATATGAAGTCATTTATTTGTTGATTTTTTTTTCTTCTTTTAAGGAATAAACTCCATGCAATGAACTTTCCTCTTAGTACTGCCTTCATAGTGTCCCAGAGATTTTGATAAGTTGTATCTGTGTTTTCATTCACCTCTAATTTTTAAAAAATTTTTTTAGCTGTAGGTTGACATAATGACTTTATTTTTATTTATTTATTCTTATATGGTGCTGAGGATCAAACCCAGTGCCTCACCCATGCTAGGTGAGTGCTCTACCATTTAGCCACAACTCCAGCCCTCTAAAATTTTTTAAATCTCCTCCTTGATATTTTCTGCAACCCCTTGTTCATTCAGTAGCATATTATTTAGTCTCTAGGTATTGGAGTAGCTTTTATTTTTTATTTTATCATTGATTTCTAATTTCATTCCATTATAATCTGATAGAATGCAGGATAGTATCTCTATTTTTTTATATTTGCAAACAGTTGCTTTGTGGCATAATATATGGTCTATTTTAGAGAAAGATCCATGTGCTGCTGAGAAAAAAGTGTATTTGCTCATTGAAAAATGAAATATTCTATACATGTCAGTTAAGTCTAAATTATTGATTGTATTATTGAGTTCTATAGTTTCTTTGTTCAACTTGTGTTTGGATGATCTATTCAGTGGTGAAAGAGGTGTGTTAAAGTCACCCAGAATGATTGTGTTGTGGTCTATTTGACTCTTGAACTTGAGAAGAGTTTGATGAACGCAGATACTCCATTGTTTGGGGCATATAAGTTTATTATTGTTATATCTTGTTGATGTTTGATGAATGGTTTCCTTAAGCAGTATAAAATGTCCTTTTAGTATATATACTTTTTGATTAACTTTGGTTGAAATCTATTTTATTTGATATGAGGATGGAAACACCTGCTTGCTTCTGCAGTCCATGTGAGTGGTGTGATTTCCCAATCTTTCACCTTCAGTCTGTGGATGTCTTTTCCTATGAGATGAGTCTCTTGGAGGTAGCATATTGTTAGGTCTTTTTTTTTTTTAATCCAATCTGTCAGTCTATATCTTTTGATTGGTGAGTTTAGGCCATTAACAATCAGGGTTATTATTGAGACATGATTTGTATTCCCAGCCATTTTTGGTGTTTAACTTGACTTGGTTTCTCCCTTGATTAGTTTTTCCTTTAGTCTAATACTCCCTCTGCTGATTTTTATTGTTGTTTTCAATTTCTCTTTATGGAATATTTTGCCAAGGATGTTCTCTAGTGCAGCTTTCTAGTTGTAAATTCTTTTAACTTTTGTTTATTATGGAAGGTTTTTATTTCATCATCAAATCTAAAGCTTAATTTTGCTGGATATAAGGTTCTTGGTTGGCACTCATTTTCTTTCAGAGCTTGATATATGTTGTTCCAAGATCTTCTCACTTTCAGAGTCTGGGTTGAAAAATCTGCACATAATCTAATTGGTTTCCCACTTTATGTAATCTGATTCCTTTCTCTTGTGTTTTTTTTTATATGACAGCAGAATGCATTACAATTCTTATTACACATATAAAGCTCAACTTTTCATATCTCTGGTTGTATACAGAATATATTCAAACCAATTTGTGTCTTCATACATGTACTTTGGATAATAATGTTCATCACATTCCACCATTATTAATAACCCCATGCCCCTCCCTTCCCCTTCCACCCCTCTGCCCTATCTAGAGTTCAACTATTTCTCCCATGCTCTCCCTCCCTACCCCAATATGAATCAGCTTCCTTATATCAGACGAAACATTCAGCATTTTTTTTTTTTTTGGATTGGCTAACCTCACTTAGCATTATCTTCTCAACTCCATCTATTTACCTCCAAATACCATGATTTTATTCTCTTTTATTGCTGAGTAATATTCCATTGTGTGTATATGCCACTTTTTTAATCCATTCATCTATTGAAGGACATCTAGGTTGGTTCCACAGTTTAGCTACTATGAATTGTGCTGCTATAAACATTGATGTGGCTGTGTCCCTGTAGTATGCTGTTTTTAAGTCCTTTGAGTATAGACCAGTGAGTGGGATAGCTGGGTCAAATGGTGGTTTCATTCCCAATTTTCTGAGAAATCTCCATACTGCTTTCCATATTGGCTGCACCAATTTGTAGTTCTACCAGCAATGTATGAGTGTACCTTTTTCCCCACATCCTCGCCAACACTTATTGTTGTTTGTCTTCATAATAGCTGCCATTCTGACTGGAGTGAGATGATATCTTAGAGTAGTTTTGATTTGCATTTCTCTAATTGCTAGTGATGATGAACACTTTTTCATATATTTGTTGATTGATTGTATATCATCTTCTGAGAAGTGTCTGTTCAAGTCCTTGGCCCATTTATTGATTAGGTGTCTCATGGTTTTTTAACATTATCTCCTTATTTTGTATTCTAGGCATTTTGATTATAACGTGCCTTGGTATGGATCTGATGTGATTTGTATATTTGGCATCCTGTAAGCCTCTTGTATTTGATTTTTCAATTCATTCTTCTGTTTGGAAAATTTTCTGATATTATTTTGTTGAATAGATTGCTCATTCCTTTGGTTTGGAACTCTATGTCTTCCTCTATCCCAACAACTCTTAAATTCGGTCTTTTCATGCTATCCAATATTTCTTGAATGTTCTTCTCATAGTTTCTTACCATTTTCACTGTGTGGTCCACATTCTTTTCAAGATTATATATTTCGTCTTCATTGTCTGAGATTCTGTCTTCCAAGTGGTCTAATCTGTTGGTGATGCTTTCAATTGAACTTTTAATTTGGTTTGTTGTTTCTTTCATTTCAAGGATTTCCACTTGGTATTTTTTTAGAACCTTTATCTCCCAATTGAAGTAATCTTTTGCTTTCTGTATTTGTTTATGTAGCTCTTTGTCAAAATGATCTTTTGCTGCCTGTATTGGCTCTTATATTGTCCTTTAATTTGCAGAACATTTTAATTATGTACATCCTGAACTCCTTCTCTGTAATTTCTTCTGCTGTGCTGGCCATGGATTCTAATAATGTGGTATCTTGATTTTTTTGGGCATTTTATTCCCTTGTCTTTTCATATTGCTTGTGTGTCTTCCTTCTAGCACTGTGGATCTGAGGCATTTCCATTTTTACCCTATAGGCTTATAGTGCCCCTGTAGGAATCCAATATTTTTCCTTTGAAGTGAAGGATAATGTTAACAGATATAAACAATATACACCCTAAAAAACAAATGTTTGCTATTAGGATGTTTACAATTTGGTCACAATGTACAGAAATGGTGAAATCAATTATTACCTACAATATACTCAGTAGGTTTGTAAACGGGTTTACAGTTTCTGATGGTGGACAAAGAACTGGGGGTGAGAAGTAGGATGATATGCTGAGGAGGTATGAGGTGAGGATATAGAGTTATTATACCTTAGGAAATGTGAAAGAGAAATCTAAAGAGAAAGATTAGTAGCAGGAGAAGGGAGAGGAAGTAATTTTGAATGGACAAGTAAGTGGGAAGACAGTAGAGTACGTAAAACAAACACACACATATTAAGAAAAATTTAAAATGTTAAAATAGTAGAAACTGGTGAAGAAAAAAGAATATACAGCACAACTGTAATATACAATTCAGATATCCCAGTCCTCAAAATCCTAATTCATGCAAAGTACGTGGTTTCACATATGTTGGGGATGTGAGGGCAGGAGAATAGAGAGGGAGAGGGGAAAATAAATCTTGAAGGAAGAAACAGGATAGTTTTGGTTGGAGATCAGTGTCTTTCCTGCTTCCCTTCTCATCCAATAGATGGGGTTGTCTGTTGTTAGCTGGTATCTTCACCCTCAGAATGGTGAAGGTAACCAGGTGTCACTATGCCAGGGTAGTGGCAGTTGGGGAGAGGGGGAAGTTAGAAACTGGGTACCTGGCCAGCATGAGTTTCAAATTGGGAGTTGCCCCCACTGAAGATGGTGATGAAGGTGGCCCAAGATGGAGGCACCTGCTTTCAGGGGTGAGGTGTCAGGTCAGGTGGGAGGAGTCAAGCAATGGTGTTGGACACTGAGTTCAGAGACGAGCTCTGTGGCTTGCAGTGTGTGGCTGTCGGCTGACTTTAGAGCCTGTGTGAGGTTCTCAGGTGCAGGCAGGCCACTGCACATAGGGGACTATCTTCACTGCTGCAGAGTCCCAAGATGGCAGCAACTGGGGGAGCCCCACGTTGGTAGATGGGGGTCCACATGGGAGTGGCAGCCAGAGTTCCTACTCGTTGGAAGCTGCCGGGTGTCCTGTGTGGGAGCAGCATCTGTGATATCTGCTTGGGTGGGGGCCATAAGTTTTTTGCAGGTGCTGCTGCCACCGAAGGTCTTACTCGGGTACTCGATAGTCTTGTGTGAGTGCGTAATTGGGAGACCTACTCTGATGCTGAGGCCTGGAGCCCTGGATGGGCAAGGACTGTGATTCCTGTGTGGGAGCAGGAATAACGCTCACAGAGAAGCAGTATTCTCGCTTCTTGAGTCCCAGGTCACGGAGTGACACAGAATGCTATCTCCCTCTGGCCCACCATCTTGGATTCTCCCCCACCCTTTTTATCCCCATTAATTCTTCTGGGTTTATAACATGCAATTGTCATGGTTTGCTCAAAATCAGTGATTAAATGTGTTAAATAGCAACCTCTTATTATATGATCTAGGAAGATTCTCCTTTTATTATGTTTTTATTAGTACATTATAATTATGCACAATAGTGGGGCTCACCATGACACATTCATATATACACACAACAGTGTTCTCCCTTTCATTCTTTAGTACTTCCTCTTTCCCTCCCTGCCTCTCTCTCCCTGATCCATTCTGGGAAGATTTTCCATAATTTGGAGAAAAGATAATAAATAATGTTAACTTTATAATCACTGGCTGAATGAACAAATTTCTGTTGACTGCATCTAGAGCAGGTGTTGACCTGCTCAGTCTCCACTTCATCATGTCTCTAAGTTTAAGAGGCTAGTGAGCACACACTATGCTTTTCATACTTTCTTCTGATAAAGGAGGCAACTTAGGTTCTGTCAATTAGACTGTCTCACCCAGTGAAAGGTTCATGGCGTGAGATGAAGACCATCTTCCTGCACACATTGTGGCTGTCTTGTGGGTAAACAAGGAGATGGGTGAGGAAATTGTATTTTATGAATTTGATGATAAATGTGTTTTTTTTCTTATTGAATGTTATGTAATATGTTAATATTTGGAGGTCTACATGACTTGGTAGTCAGTATTTTCCAAATATCCAAGAGATAATGTTACAAAAATCACATGTTGGTAACGATCCATTCAAAGTGCAAGAGAAATCAATGAATTTTAATGTAACAAAAAAGGAAGAGTTCTGATATATTTACAGATTTCACTGTGCAATTAAACTTCAAGAAACTATCTTCAAATTTTGAAGTAGTACCAAAAAGATTAACTACATTTGAAATGACTGTACATTTGTGTGGGGCTGGATTTTCTTCACATACTTCAATCAAAACTATACCTTATATACACACTACCTATGTGACTCTACACCATGTTCAGCCAGAGGGAGGAACAATTTGTGCTCCATTTTGTACAATGTGTCAAAATGCATTCTACTATCATGTATAACTAATTAGAACAAATTAAAAAATAAATAACTAAAATAAAAACCTCTAAAAAAAACCCATACACTCGAAATAGATGGAAGGTAGCGGCAGGTACGAGAATCCAGGTATCTTTTATTCAGTCATATATCATAGATATGTAAAAATGTAAAACAATGGATTCTTTTCTCACTAATTTTATCATGTGGAAACTATGCTACTTTTCTTAGAAACAGTGTTTACATTCATAGGTAAATGGATTTATTATTGTTCTGTTCATACATAAATAAATATTAACATTTTCTCAGTTATAGTTTATAATACTATAAATATGTATAGAAATCACCCATATGCTTTAAAATTGTTTTGAGTCCTCAATAGTCTTTAGCAGCCTAAGGGGTGAGGGTTTCTTTGAGGGAAAACAAAAACAAAACTCGGAAAAGGCTATTTTAGAGATCATACAATTCAATTCCACAGTTGACCAGGAGATGCCGCTACTAACACACTCCTCACAAGGCTAAAACTCGAGGCTTCAGTTTTTTCAGTAAGGAGAGTGATTTACAACATGGATTTAATGAGTTCAGAATTTTGTACATTACTTGATGGTTGGGAAGGAGATAATAAAGAATGGAAGATCGTCTCTAAGTCTTAAAAGAACCTAAGAAAAGCTTATGATCAGATGGAGGGAGAGAAAGAAGAGAAAAAGTGTGTGGACCAAAGCCACAGAGAGGAGGCTAACACTGTTGATTGGCACTTTTTGTTCCAGCCAACACTAACCCCTCTGCATTGCACATCCAGGGTGGAAAACAAAGTGCAAGAGGTTGTAAACGAGGTTGGGCTTTTCCCAAAGGAAACCTTTCCTCCTGCTCTGATTGTTCTTTATACAGAGAACAATTCCTTACCATAACTTTCTAGCTACCATGAGAATTGGCCTGGAATCCTTGCTAATGGTACACCCGCCATTATCCACAAACCTGATTTCCCTTGCCAAATCCATAGAAAAGTTCTTTGAACAATATTTTACAACCCTATAGCTATGTTCTGATTAGAAATGTCAATTTCCTAGAACCATAAAAAATTATATATTCATGTATTCATGGAGTTTATTCCTCAGGACTTTTTTTTTTTTTTAAGCCACATCATTTGGAAGATGTAGTGCTTAGCCACCTGGGGTATTATTGATTATTGTAGGCTATTTTTTGTGAATTATCCATTCCTAACGCTCCTGACCCATTAGCAATGCTTTAAAATAAAATGTATATTTCTCTTTTATGTATTCATAGCTGTGCTCTAGTATATAATCTGTCCTTTCTAATTCACAGTAGCTTTGATATATATATAGGAAATACAATGCTATCCCTATGCTAAGACTCGGTTCTGGAGCAGAGCCATTTCCTCTACCGATCTTTCTTCTTTATTTCCTTTTCTGCATATAAATTCCTTTTGCTGTACTGATAGGCTCACCATTTTTTTTCTCCTCTAGATTTTAATTTCTCTGTCTTCCTCAAGGGAATCCCTCTGCCTTGTACTGATTTAATATCCCCAGCCTTGCTCTGGATGACTCACACTTACTCCTCTTCCACCCACTGGCTGATGAAAAAAATGCAGAGGCTATTTCTGCAGAAGAGGAACCTCATCTGGTCCCTGCTCCTACAAAAGAAGGAAGTTTAATGCCTTGGTGTAGCTCATTTATCACAGTCTTTCCCACCCTGCCTTACAGAGATCCGTGTAAACTTGCTTGACTGTCAAAGCTATACCTGGTCAATGTCAAGACCTACTCTGAACGATCATCTGATGATTTCTGCAGGCTTACATTTTCAAGCTCTGCTCAGTCTCCAGGATCTTGCTTCTTATTCTTCTAGTGTCTGTTCTGCTCTAGGAAGCGTGAAACACAACAGCTCCTTTGAATTTTACCAAAAGCCCTCCTGCCCAAAGCACTGGTAAGCACTAGTAAGTTTTACAGGACATTTGAAGGGAGCTCAGAGGAGGGTGGTGATAGAATCCATTTTCCAATGGAACCATAAGCAATATCTTTTTCCTTTGTCAGACCTCCCTTCCTTCACCTGATCCCAGCAACCTTCTACTTTACTCACTCTTTCCCCCCAATTTCCCTTCTTTTCTCTGTCATCAACCCCTTGGCTTCCTGGATCACTATGTACTTTTCCTTCTTTAGAAAGGAGCATTGCATTTTCCCTCCTCACAGTCTCCATTGGAAGGTATTAAGAGGGTGAGAATTTGACCTGGGATGTGTAGAGGTGGGGCCTTTGGCAGGAGATTAGGCTTAGATAAGATCATTAAGATGGATCCCTATGATTGACTAAGAAGAGGGAGAGAAACCAGAAGAGATATGCATACACAGACATATTGCTTCTTGATGCCGGACACCACCCTGGGACTCTTCCAGCAAGAAGACCAACACCATTTTTGTCCCCTTATCCTTGAACTTCCAGAACCATGAGCCAAAATAAACCCCTTTTCTTTATAATTGACCCAGTCTATGGTGTTGTGTTATTAGCAACAGAAAATGGGAGCATATGTACACAAAAGCTAATACACGATGATCATTTTCCCTATCTCCTTATTATTTTGGATTTGCAGTTTCTCTTAAGTTTGGATTCCTCACAAGCAGATCTCCAGTCAAGAACTTTCACAAAATTGGTTGTTTGAAGGTGACAATGGAGGGAAGTGTTTTTGTCAGCTTTTTCATCACCAAAAAGGACCTGAAAAGAGCAACTTTAAAGGAGGAAAATTTATTTGTTACTCATGGTTTCAGAGATCTCAGTCCATAGGCAGCCAACTCCATTGCTCTGGGCCCAAGGGGATGGCAAAACATCATGGTGGAAGAATGTGGTGAAGGAAAGTGGCTCAGGACATCGCAATGAAGAAGCAAAGAGACACCGTGCTTTGCTCAACAGGGATAAAATATATACCTCAAAGGCATATGCGAGTGACCTACCTCCTCCACCCACACACTACAGTTATCACCCAGTTAATCCCTATCAGTGGATTAATGCATTGATTAAGGTAAGGCTATCAGATTCCAATCATTTCATTTCTAAACTTTCTTGCATTGTCCCACACATGAGCTTTTGGAGAGCCTCAGATTTGAACCAATACAGGAAAGAAAACAATGGAGGACACAATCTAGCAACTGATATATTTCCCCTCTCCAAAGATATTAGGAATATTCATGGACATGTAGGATTTGAAATGTACATCAATAGATGTACATTTAACTCTTAAAGAGACTGCCCTGCTTTCCCAAAGCTTTTACATTGGCTTCAACTTGTTCATGTGAGGGGTCTAGTTCTTCCAAGATCTGTAAATCGAAAAATGCAAAGCATTTCTGGGAGAAATGAAAGATCTAAATAAAAGGAGACATAAACTGGTTTTTTATGGGTCAGAAGACTCAATCGTGTTTTGTTCATTTTGCCCAAACAGAACCACAGGAGCAATTCAATCCCAGTTAAAACTCCATCAGACATTTTTCAAAGCAAAACTGATAACTGGTTCTAAAATCATACAGAAATGCAAAAGACAGTCAAAGCAACTGGAAAAGAACTGGAACTAAATGGAGGATCAACACTAGCTGCTTTCAGGAATTGTTATAAGTACAGGAAATCCTTTAAAAGCTCTGAAGTTAAAGCCACACTAAAGAGCAATTAAATCTCAGGCTGTAAGTGTGCAGCTGAGCAGCATTTGAGTATTTGAAGCTGTCCAGATAATTTCTTTCTGAAGCCCAGATTAAAAACAGTCCAAGATTCTTACTTGGACATACTCAATTCAACCTGTAGAGGGCGCCCCAGGCTTACAATTTACAATCTAAATAGGTGATCATCCCAAATTCTGAAACCTGTTTTTTTCTCAGCTCATCAGATAATGTGAGTTAAAAGAGGAAAACATCAAGAATTTAAGACTGATGGTCACTTCCCTGACAAAGTCAATCTTGGAAGATTCCTGAAATGAGATGAAAAATTCCAAGTCTCTTGGAATGTTTTGGACTTTTGATATAACTAGACAGGGCAGGGAAATCCAGAGGATTTTATAATATTTCAACTGTTATAAAAGAAAGTTGAATATTAAAAGAAGACCGACTGTGACTTACATTGGTAGTATTCTTTTAAACATATATTCAGGATTTACCTTGCATGGGGATTGGGAACACATTTTTCAGTTTTTGATTCTGTATCAATAGCACCTGGCATGAAGGAGAACTCATTACTCACAAGTTCGAAAGTGATGTTGATAATGAATAGAGCTTTAGATTCAGCCTGGCATTTGGAATATTATAACACTTGGCTCTTGACTGACCTTCTGAGCAAGCACCTCTGTTTTAGCCACACTAGTCTCATCACCTCTTTCCAAATTTGACAGCTTGCTGCCTCCTATGCCTAAGTGTCCGAAGCAGGGAAAGCTTAAAATGCATCTCACAAGGTTGATTCTGGTTGTCTCCAGCCCTCAAGGTCCCCTTTCTCCACAGAGCCCTGTAGCACCTTTCTGGATGCTCACTGAAACTCATCATGTATTACCCTGGATTATCATATAACCCCTCCTTCCTACAATTCGAATTGTTTCAGACCTTGACTGATCAGATTATTTGCTTTTTGTGTCCTGGGACCCGATTCTTAAAAACTATCAGTAGTGCTTGTATGTAAATTGTTGGTTGATATTTGCTTGTTGAAAATATTTGTTATGATTAGATGAGGTTAATGTGAGTTTGGGAAAAGGACCATGGTTTATCATTTTATCTCTAGTGCTTAACCTCCTGCCTGGTACAGAGCAAGCACTTGATACAAGATTGTTGCCTGAGATAAATGCATCCATGTTTAATGTATAATTGCATATGAATGTGATTATCTTCAAACTTATTTATATATTTATTTTTTTGTCTGAAACAAATTTATCAAAAAACATCTCAGAACAATCAGAGAAAGGACAGAGGAGCAGGACTGGGGGAGTGTCCCA
The DNA here is from genome assembly GCF_021218885.2 of Marmota monax. Classification (NCBI taxonomy): domain Eukaryota; kingdom Metazoa; phylum Chordata; class Mammalia; order Rodentia; family Sciuridae; genus Marmota; species Marmota monax. The sequence continues at coordinate 2,781,772 of NW_026692254.1, forward strand.
GGGAAACAGTCTCTGATGTCTTCTGCAGGTGGGGGCAGAGGAGACTGCTGATGTCCAGGTGGATACAGAAGTGCTCTTAGCTAAAACACGGGCAGAGGAACCTCAGGTAGTTGGGACATGTTGCTCCTGCAGCTGTTCAGAGTCCGCATGACCAATGCCCATGCAAGGTGTCAGGATCCAGAGCACAGGTTCTCTGGCTGTGCACTGGTTTATTCTGGACACCTCTCCCCTTCATTGGAGCCATACTTTATGAATCTGGCAAGTTTCTCCTCTCACATTGGAGCCACCTTACTGCTGACACATGGCATGCAACAGCACTGTTGTAGGACATAGGTAGCAATCCTCCCAGTCACCGGCTTCTAGAACTTTTTGTTGGCCTGGGGTTGCCCAGAGTTAGTCTGGGAGGCTAAATCAGGTGTGAAGGTCCTTGTAGTCTGGTAGCACAAATGGATAGCAGGCCAGCTGGCCTTTCTGATGCGCCTCTGCTATGACTGTTGGGTCTCCTCAGGCAACGAAGACTCACGGGGTAAGGGGAAGGGGTGAAGGGCAGGCTCACTGGGACACCTCCTTGCGAGGACAGGGGAATTGGAAAGATCCAAGGGGCATGGGAGAGGCTTAGCCCTTGGAGGCACAGGCTTCCCCTGGAACAAGCAGCCTGACCCCTGGCTCTTCTTGTGCTCCAGTATAAGGTAGGTAGCCATGGCCACTTTGAACTTTCTCTTGGCCAGAGACACCCAGGTCTTGTGAAGATCATAACCCATATCCAACATTATTGTTAGTATTTCAGAGTTTGGGTGTTTGGGGAGGGCCTCACCATAATCATGGGGTAAATACTGCTCACTCTGTGTCAGCCATGGGTGCTGAAGGATCTGCTTGGCTGTGGGCTGCTTCCTGGGGTCCAGCTCAGTATTTGGCAGGTGAGTATTTGTGCTGACACAGAAACACAGGGAGGATTGCAGTAGGTTCCGAGCACAATCTGCCTCAGCAATTCCTAAATGGGTACCTCTGTGTCAACATTAAATACAGAATGACACCTAGGCTCCAGATGTCCAGTCAGGGTCCCTCATATGCTTGTTTCAGGATAATTTCAGGGGCAAAGTGTGAGAGAGTGCACCAGAACTCGTGCAGTTTCTGCCCAGGTGTGACTGTGGTACTGAAGCAAAAGTTGATAAGTTTGATGTGACCTGTGGCATCCAGCATGATGTTCTCTGGCTTCAGGTGCTACTGCCTTGTCATGGCAGTAGCCCATGGCACATACTACCTGCTGGAAATGTCTATGGGCCTCTTTCTCCTGCATGCCACCCTGCGGGACATGATCCAATAGTTGTTCCCCACCTGCATGCTCCATCACCATGTAGATATTTTTGTGGGTCTCAACAAACTGAAATAACTGAATCACATTGGGATGCTCCAAGCTCCTCATCATAATCAGTTCGGAGAGGACCAGGAGGTTCTGCACTGGCTTGGGGTGATGGCGCGCCAGTTTTATCTGGCCAAACCTGCCATTCCCAATGTCCCTCAGGACCTCATATTGGTCCCTCAAGACTGCCTTCTTTCAGGAGCTAGGCCCCTAGAACACTACAGTCTCACTACTCTGGCTATACATCCTAAGCAGGAACATCACCTAAGGATGCTAGCAAAAAACAAACAACAACAACAACAACAACAAAATCCAGACGGAAAAACAAAAACCCAAATCAAAAACACAAACAAGACAAAACAACAAACCCAAATCAAAGAACCAATATCCAAAGGCCACCACAACCAACTGGCAACCATCAACCACCAAATGTACTATAATGATCCGGGAGTCCAACAGGTCACAAACAAGAGCTTCCTGTGCTTGTGGACAAAAACCCAGCTGCGGCCACTCTCTTATATACCTGCACTTAATGGCTCCTTGTGACATCAGAGCAAGTCAGTGCCCCATCATGCCTGGTTATAAATCCCAGTGGTCATCTCCCTTTTGGGTCTCCAAAAGGGCTTCCATTTGCAGAATAAGAATAAGGAAGAACTCTTTTTTTGTTTGTTTGTTTGCTTTAGTGGGTTATGGAGACTGATATTTACTTGTTTAGAAATTAATATTTGTATAGAACTTCAATGTACTTTTCATCTTCAGCCCCCAAATCTGGAATAACTTTTTGCTTTGAAGACATCATGTACAATCAAGATACTCCATTCCTTCTCCTTCTCACTTGGAATAACTGGTGTCAAAAGGATGGCAGCACCTCACTTACATGGTGATACAGCAACAAAATGCTCTTTTCCCTAAGACACCATAGAGCACAGTATTAACACCGTGGGGATGAGAAGGAGGCTTAAAGTTTCATCATAATTTCTTTATATAGTCCTATACATAATGCATACACATTACACTGTGACACCAGTAACTGAGGGGGACAGGTAGAGATGTCCAAGAACAGCATTTTCTGGTACTGAAAGCTATGCTGCTATAGGTTCACACCTAAAGGGAATGCCCTGAGGAGCTGCACAGAAATACCTGTATGATATACCTAAAATGAAAGAGATAGAAATTCAAATATTTCATATGAAAAATCAATTAGAGAGGGGAGAAGATAATCATTAGTAGATAAAGGCACAGAGAATCAGAAGCTTGCCCTGCTCTCCTTATAAGGTCACAAGTCCCACTGAACCAGCCACCTGCCCTCCTCTCCTTATAAGGACACCAGTTACACTGAAACAACAGCTTGCCCTTCTTCCTTATGACCCATCTTAGGTAATTACATCATAATATTGCTAGTTATGAAAAAAATGTCCTTCTTCTGATGTGTGGGATTAGAACCTATACAAATGCTCTACAAGATATAATTTAACCCATAACATTCTTTATTCTTATTTTTCTTCTTTTTTTTTGATTTGTTATAATATATTCATATGTACACACAATAAACAGTATAATTTGATCAATTTCATTCCCCAGTACCTCCCCTTTCCCTCCTCTCCCTCCCCCGATCCCCTTCTTCTATTCTAAGGTCTCCCTTCTATTTTTTTAATTGGTGCTAATTAGTTATAGATGACAGTAGAATGCCTTTTGACACATTGTACACGAATGGAGCACAACTTCTCATTCCTCTGGCTGTACACGGTGCAGTCACACCAGTAGTGTAACCATACACGTATGTATAGGGTAATAATGTCTGTCTCATTCCACCATTCTTCCCATCCCCACAGCCCCACCCCTCCCGCACTTCCCTCTGCACAATCCCAAGTTCCTTTAATCTTCCCTACCCATGCCTCACTACGGATCAGCATCCGTTTATCAAAGAAAACATTTGGGCTTGGGTTTTTGGAATTGGTTTCTTTCTTTCTTCTTTTTTAAAATTTATTTATTTATTTATTTGTTCTAATTAGTTTTACATGAGAGCAGATGCATTGTGACTCATAGTATACATGGAGCATAATTTTTCATTTCTTTGGTTGTACCCAAAATAGAGTCACACTATTTATGTCATCGTACATGTGCTAGGGTAATGATGTCCATCTCATTCCACCATCTTTCCTACCCCCATGCCTCCTCCCTTCCCCTTCCTCCCCTTTGCTCTATCCAAACTTCCTCCATTCCTCACATGAACCCCACCCCCCACACAATATGGATCAGCATTCACTTATCAAAGACAACATTCGGCCTTTGGTTTATTTGGATTGGCTTACTTCACCTAGCATGATATTCTCCAACTCCATCCATTTACCTGCAAATGCCATGATTTTATTCTTTCTTAATGCTGAGTAATATTCCCTTCTTTATATATACCATAGTTTCTTTATCTATTCATCCATTGAAGGGCATCTAGGTTGGTTCCACAATTTAGCTATTGTGAATTGTACTGCTATAAATATTGATATGACTGTGTCTCTATAGTATGCTATTTTTAAGTCCTTTGGGTATAGACTGAGGAGTAGATAGCTGAGTCAAATGGTCGTTCCATTCCAAGTTTTCTAAGGAATCTCCATACTGCTCTCCAGAGTGTTTGCACCAGTTTGCAGTGCCACCAGCAATCTAAGAGTGTGTGTTTTTCCCCCACATCCTTGCCAACAAAGATTATGGCTTGTATTCTTATTATTGCTTATATTCTTAATAATTGCCATTCTGACCGGAGTGAGATGAAATCTCAGAGTAGTTTTGATTTGCATTTCTCTAATTGTTAGAGATGATGAACACTTTTCCATGTTTGTTGATCTATTGTATTTCTTCTTCTGTGAAGTGTCTGTTCAGTTCTTAGCCCATTTATCAATAGGTTATCTGGTTTTTTTTTTTTTTGGTGTTAAGTTTTTTGAGTGCTTTATATATCTTGGAGATTAGAGCTGTATTTGAGGTGTTTGTCATAAAGATTTTCTCCCATTCTGTAGGCTCTCTCTTCACATCATCGATTATTTCCTTTGCTGAGAAGAAACTTTTTAGCTTGAAGCCATTCCATTTATTGATTCTTAATTTTACTTCTTGTGCTTTAGGAGTCTTGTTAAGAAAGTCACATCCTAGGCCAACATGATGAAGATTTGGGCCTATTTTTTTCTTCTTTTTGGCAAAGGGTCTGTGTTCTAGTGTGTAAGTCTTTGAACCACTTTGGATTGAGTTTTGTTGAGGGTGAGAGATAGGGGTCTAATTTTATTTTGTTACATATGGATTTCAGTTTTCTCAGCATCATTCATTGAATAGTCTTTCTTTTCTCCAATGTATGTATGTGCTTGGCACCTTTGTTTAGTATGAGATAAGCATATTTAGATGGGTTTGTCTCTGTGTCTTCTATTTTGTACCATTGGTCTATGTGTCTATTTTGTTTCCAATACCATGCTGTTTTTGTTACTATTGCTCTGTAGTATAGTTTTAAGGGTCTGTTATGTTGGATAGAAGTGATGAAAGAGGGCATCCCTATCTTGTTCCAATTTTTCTCGACTTACAATGATGTTGGCCTTGGACTTATCATAGACAGCTTTTACAATGTTGAGGTGCGTTCCTACTATCCCCAGTGTTTCTAGTGTTTTGAACACAAAGAAATGCTGTATTTTGTCAAATGCTTTTTCTGCATCTATTGAAATAACCATGTGATTCCTGTATTTAAGCCTATTGATGTGATATATTATGCTTATTAATTTCCATAGGTTGAGTCAACCTTCCACCCCTAGGATGAACTCCCCCACTTGATGTGGTGCACTATCTTTTAATAAGTTTTGTATGTGATTTGCCAGAATTGTATTGAGAATTTTTGCATCTATGTTCATCAGGGATATTGGTCTGAAGTTTCCTTTTCTTGATGTGTAACACTAGCCTCATAGAATGAGTTTGGAAGGGTTTCCTCCTTTTCTAGTTCATGAAATAATTTGAGGAGTATTGGTGTTAGTTTTTTTTTAATGTTTTGTAGAACTTGGCTGAGAATCTGTCTGGTCCTGGGCTTTGCTTTGTTGGTAGGCTGTTGATGGTGTCTTCTATTTCCTTGCTTGAAATTGATCTGTTTAAATTATGTATGTCCTTCTGATTCAGTTTGGGGAGATCATATGTCTCTAGAAAATTGTCTATGTCTTTGAGATTTTCCATTTTATTGAGGTATAAATTTTCCAAATAGTTTCTAGTTCTCTTCCATATTTCAATAATATCTATTGTGATATTTCCTTTTTGATCATAAATTTTAGTAATTTGAGTTTTCTTTCTTCTTCTCTTTGTTATTGTGGCTAAGGGTTTGTCAATTTTGTTTACTTTTTCAAAGAACAAACTTTTCATTTTGTCAATTTTTTCAATTATTTCTTTTCTTTTAATATCATTGATTTCAGCTATTTCCTGTTTCTACTACTGTTGGTGTTGATTTATCCTTCTTTTTCTATGGATTTGAGAGGTAATGTTAGGTCATTTATTTGTTGACTTTTTATTCTTTTAATGAATGAGCTCAATGCAGTGAAATTTCCTTCATAGAGTCCCAGAGACTTTGATATGTTGTATCAATGTTCTCATTTACCTCTATAATTTTTTTTTATCTCCTCCTGTTGTCTTCTGCTATCCATTGTTCATTCAATAGCCTATTATTTAATCTCCAGGTATTGAAGTAACTTCTATTTTTTATTTTATTATTGATTTCCAATTTCATTTCATTATGATCTGATAGAATGTGGGGTAGTATTTCTATTTTGTTGTTTTTGCTGGGAGTGGCATAACATATGGCCAGTTTTAGAGAAGAATCCATGTGTTGCTGAGAAGAAGGTGTATTCACTTGACGATGGATGAAATACTCTACACATGTCTGTCAAGTCTAAATCATTGATTATATTATTTAGTTCTATAGTTTCTTTGTTTAGTTTTTGTTTGGAAGATCTATCCAGTGGTGAGAGAGGTGTATTAAAGTCACTCATTATTATTGTATTGTGGTCTATTTGATTCTTGAAATTTAGTTTTATGTAGATGGTCTGTTATTTGGAGTATATTTATGATTGTTATGTCCTACTGGGGTATGATTGACTTAAGCAGTATGAAATGTCCTTCTTATTCCTTCTGACTAACTTTGGTTTGAAGTCCACTTTGTCTGACATGAGGATGGAAATCCTTGCTTGTTTATGCAGTCCATGTGAGTGATATGTTTTTCCCAACATTTCACCTTCAGTCTGTGGATGTCTTTTCTTAGGAAGTGAGTCTCTTAAAGACAGCATATTATTGAGTCATTTTTCTTTTTTTAATCCAATCTGCCAATCTATGTCTTTGGATTGATGAATTTAGGCCATTAACATTCAGGGTTATTATTGAGATATGATTTGTATTCCCGGTGATTTTGGTTTATTTTTGGTTTTTAACTTGACTTAGTTTCTCCTTTGATTGACCTTTCCTTTAGTGTAGGTCTTTCCTTTGCTGGTTTTCATTGTTGTTTTTTCACTTTCTCCTAGTAGAATATTTTGCTCTGAATGTTCTATAGTGCAGGCTTTCCAGTTGTGAATTCTTTTAACTGTTATCATGTAGGGTTTTTTATTTCATGTAAATCATGAAGCTTAATTTTGCTGAATATAAATTTCTCAGTTGGCATCCATTTTATTTTAGAGCTTGATATATGTTATTCTAGGACCTCCTGGAGTTGAAGGTCTGGGTTGAGAAATCAGTTGAACTCCAAACTGTTTTCCCCCTATATATAATTTGATTTTTTTCTTTTATAGCCTTTAAGATTCTATCCTTATTCTGTATATTATTCATTCTCATTATAATGTGACTTGGTGTGGGTCTGCTCTAATTTTGTACATTTGGGGTTCTTTAAGCCTCTTATAGTTGATTTTCCATTTCATTCTTTAGATTTGAGAAATTTTCTGATATTATGTCTTTGAAAAGATCGTTCATTCTGTTGGTTTGTATCTCCATATCTTTGTCTATTCTGATAAATCTTAAATTTGGTCTTTTCATGTTATCCCATATTTCTTAGAAGTTCAATTCATGGTTTCTTACCATCTTCTCGAGAAGGTTGACTCTATTTTCAAGAGAATATGTTTTGTCTTCTTTGCCTGAGGTTCTGTCTTTGAAGTGGTTTAGTCTGTTGGTGATGCTTTCCATTGAAATTTTAATTTGGTTTATTGTTTCCTTCATTCCAAGGATTTCTGCTTAATTCCTTTTTATAATCTCTGCCTCTTTATTGAAATGATCTTTCACTTCCTGTATTTTCTCTCTGATACCATCCTTTATTTTGAAGACCAGCCTAACTATGTATCTTCTGAACTCCTTTTCTGATGTTTCTTCTACTGTGTTGTCTGTGGATTCTATTGTTGGGACATCTTGGACTGTTAGAGGTGCTTTGTTCCCATGTTGTTTGTATGTCTTCCCATCTAGTGGTATGCATCTGAGGCAGTCTTATAGTGTCCCTAAAGGCTTCCAGTACCTCACTTTTAAGGGGGAAACCAATATTAACAGCACCTAATGTAAGCAATATATACCTTTAAACCAAATAGCTCCTATTAAGGCATCTACAGTTTTGTTGCAATAAACAGAAATGATGTGTTCAATTATTGTCTACAATATAAACAGCAAGTTTGTTAAAAGGGTTTACCATTTCTGATGATGGCGAATGAGAGAACAGAAGTAGTGTAAGGTGTAAAGAAGTAGTGTAAAGGCTGGCTGTTAATATGAGAGAACTGAGAAAGAGAATCCAGGGAAACATAGGTATGAGAAAAAATATACACACATTTTTTTTTAAAAAAAGTAAAATATAAGGATACACAACACAATTGCAATATACTATTCAGATGTCCCATTCCTCAATAAATTGATCCATGAAAAATATTTGGATCCAAAGATGGTAGCAATGTGAGAAAGGGCAAAAGAAAAAAAAAGGTGGGGGAGTCTCAATGGAAAATTGAAGGATAGCTTCCATTGGCTTTCAAAAGTTTCTCAGCTTTTCTTCTCCCCCATAGGTGGGGTTGTCTGAAGTTTGATGGAAGCTCCAGTCTGGTGTCAGACAGGTTGGGTGGCCAAGCCAATAGCAAAATGCTCTCACAGCCTTTTCCAGTCTTCCCACTTGTCATAGCCAGCTTTTTCTGTCCCCATGCACTTCAGGACTCACTGAGCTGGAGATAGCCTGGTTTTCTCCAGTTTCTCGATCCGGCCCCCAACTGCCTCTAATGTCTGGTGTTCTGCAGGCTTGCTAGACCCAGACTGGCCCACACAAACCCAGCTGTAATCTGATGGAACTGGGCTTCAGATTCCCCAGGCTCTGCTTTTCTGCAGTCCCAGGATCTCAATGCCCTCTCAACTTGCAGAGAGACCACCAGGGGTGCACTCACACAAAGGAGCAACCCTGCAAAGAGGCAGCCCGTTGGTGGCCGCTAGCACACTCAGCAGAAAGACCTTGGGTGCAACCAGACTTGCAGGTACCCCGATAATATATCTCTAAGTCCTAGCTGGTGTCTTCAGACTGAGGTGGCTGGGTCCCAAGATGGCAGTGGTGGCGGTGGCAAACTTGCAGGCTCTGGTGGGTTTCCCAACATGGAGGGGGCGGCTGCATGTGACCAAACCTGTGAGTACTGTGATAATTGACTTCCAGCAGCAATGGGCTATCCCCTGGTGGTCTGTGGGTGGTTGGCAGGCTAACTGCAGGTGATCAGCGGGTGGAGGTCAGGCGGCAGGTGATGGGCAGGCGACAGGTACATGGGCCAATGGTGGATGATAGGCAGCTGTCAGCAAGCAATCTGTGCTCAAAGGCAGACAACATGCTGGTAGAGGGTGGGTGATCAGGATGGACAAATGGGGATAAACAGCAGGAGATCAGTGGACAGCATGGGCTGCCTTGCAGAGGAACAGAATTTCCTGTTTGAATCTGTGATAAGAAACGCAGCCTCCCTCTAGATGGCCATCTTAGATCCTCAAACTTATTTCTTTAGGTAGAATCTTGCTTCTCCTCTTTTCCCTTCCCCCATTTCATTTTACCTCTGTTTTCTAAAGAGACCAGTTGGTGTGGATACAGGTTGTTTCCTACCTTTTTGCTCTGGGTTGCTCTCTCTTTCCCTTTTCTCTCCTCTGTATTTCTTACCTATGAAGATATTCACTGACACATTAGATAGCGAGATTGATTGAAGTAGTGATGAACATGAGTAATATATGAGATCTTTGCAACCACTCTCACGTGGCCCACACATATCTGATTTTATTGATTGGGAAGTTGTAGGCACAGTCGATAACTGCCCAGATTTATCAACCTATAGTCACAATTGCACAAAATGTTACATTTAGTAGTTTAGTGAAAATAAAGAGGTAGTTTACCCCCATATACATTCATCTTAATTCTGTCCAGAAACCCTCAGTGGCAGGGGAGGTTTATGGTATCCTAGGTTAATAACTTTCCTTCTAGAAAAAATATATAAAATACATTATTTTTCTTTAATAGTCAATGATCTCCCTTCCTTCCTTATTCCTTCCTTCCCTTCCTTCCTTCCTTCCTTCCTTCCTTTCATTTAAAAAAATTTTAAATCTTCAGAAAAGTTTCTATCTTTGAGTGCAAATTCCTATGGGAAACTTGAGACTCCCTCGGCGGTTCTCAAACTTCAGTGTGCGTCAGAATCACCTGGAGGGCTTATTCAGACACAGATGCTGGAGCTTACTCCTAGAGCTTCTGATTCAGGTGGGGCCTAAGGTACCGCTCTTCTAATGAGTTCCCAGGTGATGCCAGTGTTGCTGGTGTGGGATGCCTTTTCGAGAACTACTCCCTTGTACACAGCTTGACATTCTGACATTGTGAGAGTTTGAATCCAGCAAGTGACCATCTTGGAAGAAGAATCTGATTGGTTCAGGTTAAATTGGAAAGAGCTGCTAGAGTGTAACCCCTGTGGTAAGGGAGAGTTCAGTGTGGGCACCGGAGACAGGACTGGCGAGGCAGACACCGTGGTGGTGTTACTGATCGCTTCTGTTTGACGTCAGTATGTAGGCAGCCTCCAGAATGCCGGTGTATTTCAGCAAGAACTTTCACCTGCATCACCAGGGCCTTTTCTGCACCCAGGTAAAGTGACACCCCTGAAGGCAGTCATTACCTGATGGGGGAGGGGGGCTCTAAAATCCTCAGTTCTAGTTGTGGGTGCCTCTGTGTGGTACTGTTGAGATCCCCAGTTGGCTTGGTGGGAGCACTGGTGCTTACAGAGGGACTGACTACCCACTAACTCTCACTTTTATTTCACCAATTTCACTTTTCCTGCCTCATTGTCTCTGCAGTCTCTCAGGCAAGCCCTTCAGATGAAGTAGTTTTAGACTCCTTTTCTGGAAACCCGATTTAATACATATTTAAATTCTAACCTGCCATTTAGACTCTGGGTGAGCCTGGTTACGGATTAGATCTCTGGCATCCCATTTTCTTGTGGGGACAATGGAGAGAACACTCTCATATCCCAGGGTGACTGTGAAGGTGGACTGAGATAATACTCAAGAGGGACCCTGGGCCCCCATGCCTGGAAGTGCAGTATAGATGCTCAGGAGTGTAACTCACTCTGTGATAGTCACCTGTCTATTATGATAGCAGATACCTGAGATTATCAGCTCATAAGCAGAGAATACTCATTTCGGATCACAATTCGGATCCACGATCTGTTGGCCCCATTGCTTTGGTGGAGCAGCACATCATGGCAAGAGTGTGTGGCAGAGGAAACTGCTCACCTCAAGGCCAGGGAGCAAAGGAGAGTAAGAGGAAGGGATTGGGGTCCCACAGTCCCCTTTAGAGCATGTTCCCAGTGACCGGAGACCTCCCACTAGACCGCACCTCTTAGGACTTCCACCACCTCCTGATAGTGCCATCCTGAACACCAAGCCTTTAGCACAGGGGCCTTTACAGAACACTCCAGATCCAACTTATAGCACTCTACTCCCTTGAGGCTGGTTGCTTTTTGGAAGGAAGAAGGAAGATGGCAGAGGAGGGAATTAATCTGCTCTATCCATGAAACACACAAGGGAGCCACAGTGAGATGCATGTGAGCCAGCACATCAATTTCTCCATCACCCAAGAATGCAGCTCCTTCTCTTAGCTGGAGGAACAATGAGTATGCTCCTGGTGGCCGTGGATGCTTTGAGCCATCTTGCTTCCATACTGGGATTTCAGTCTTCATCTGTAACATCTGTTTGTTTTGTTTTGTTTTTAGTTGAATATAGACACAATACCTTTGTTTTACTAATTTATTTAATTTATGTGGTGCTGAGGATCGAATCCAGTGCCTCACCTCTGCAAGGCAAGAGCTCTACCACTGAGCCACTTCCCCAGTCCCTGTAACAACATCATCTTTGACAAAGCATAAAGCATATTTGATGTTAGCTGTTGAGTTTGGGGTAGAGAGGACTACCTCATCAATTATATGATAACATCCCCTTTGTTCTTCTCCCTCCATCTCATTTCAGGAAAGGTTTTGTTTCTTTTGTGATTTCAATAATTTTAGAGCAGAAATATTAGTGAAATGTTTGTCGTTCTCTCATTTGTTTGAACATTATTGATGGTTTAATTCTGTAAATAGGAAGAGAAAGAAAACAAACAATTATTTTCAGAATTCTGTGTTCAACAATTCTCCCTGCCCTTCCCACCTAATATTGCAATGTTGAAACAAAATCTGAGCAGGAGACACTGGCAGGGAAGGCAGATCAATACAGGCTGCCTCTTTCTTCTCCATCCACTTTGTGTGAGTTTCATGTGGGCTCATCTGTGAGGAAGTACATTTCTAAGTGTATTCTCTGCAGGCAGATATGTCTGAAGGGCAGAAGTAGAGCAGGACAGAATACAAAGAAAGTAGGAAATGTAAGAGAAATGAAAACAAGTACAAATTTAGAGTGTAATTATGTCTTCATAATTACAAATAATTTAAAAAATCAATTTTAGTGTATTCAAATTCAAAGGAGAGACTCCTTCTGAGAGAATTCTATATGCACCTTGAGACCTGGGGCAGTGGACTCTGAAGTGGGTTTTATCTGGCATTCCATCCCTCAACTCTGTTTCAGGCAAAAGGAGCAGCAGAGAGCACTGTGGGGTTCATCTTTCAGGCTCCTGGAAGAACAATGGAAGATGATGATGGGTCAGGGAGATTAGGGCGCATTTTAAATAGACAAATGGAGTTTGAGATGCAGATAATTAAAAAGCTCAGGAGCTGAAGTGAATTAATTCTCCCTCTGATTGATTATGAAAGCCTGTTTTCTTTACCCTGGTAGACTACAGGCTCCTTATGTCCAGGATTCATATCTGATGCATCATTATTATTATTTTTTTGTCCAATATGACTGAGGCCTTGAAACGATCTTATACAAGTAGTTTCATGTTCAGATTCCAATGCATGATGTTCTGGTTATGCACTGGGTTTGAATGCAAGTATATGTGTAAGATTCCAAGTGTCAAGTAGATGCATGTGTACATCTCATGTGCACAGTGAATGTAAGAGAGAGAGAGAGAGAGAGAGAGAGAGAGGTTTAAACATGGAGATCAGAAATGTGCATTTAATTCAATTGGCTCCAAGGATCCCCTGAAAGTTCGTAAAGAGAAGATTAACAAAATCAGCATTTTATTTCAAGAAATTTACTCTGGTAGAGGATGAATTAAATATCTAAGAATTGCTAAAGATTGATGGTTACAAACAGAAAGAATAGTTTAAAATTTCTTGAAAATCAGCTAGGTAAGAAGTAAGAGATAACCTAGCTACCTCAGCAATAGGAATAGACACAAAGAATGTATCTGAGAGATATTTACAGAGTCGGATGCTCACGACCAGCAATTCCATGTGGGAGGGATCAAAGGAAGAACTATCAATATTTTAAAAATGTGATGTGTCTGTCTATCTCTGAGTCAGGACCTCATTAAAAGATTACTATACCCAGTTATTTAAAATGTTGGAAAGACCTTCAGAGGAGATTCAGTTGCCTTCCTGATTACTTCTGTCTTCTAGCCCCTTCTTGGTTGGCTCAAACAACCATAGATCAAAAATATTCAGGAAAAAATAATGACTCAGTACTGCCCATAGGCAAGCTTTTTGACTTGTCATTATTCCCTAAATAATGCAGTACAATAACTGTTTGCATAGCATTTACATTCTATTAGATTTAGAGACAATTGGAAGTATATGGGAGGATATGCATAAGATATATGGAAATATTAGGCCATTTTCTATAAGAAGCTTGAGCATCCATACATTTTGGTATCCATGAGGGGTACCAATAACTGCCATAATTGAACAACCATGTGTTGTCCAATGAAGTCTGAGTGGCCAAGCCTAGAACACCACAACATTTGTATTACCTAATCCTCTGAGGATACTGAGGCATAAATATGCTCTGTTTCATATGGAATTTGTTTTCACTTTATAAGGACAGCTGAATTAGTTCAGAGAGAAGATGGCCTTCTTATCAATAGGATGGAATGAACGTAATTTAGAGCACTCAGAAAATCTAACTCAAGCCCTTAACCTCCCTAGGGATGGCAGGACCTACAGAGAGAAGTGTCTGCATGAATGTTTTTGAAGACTGAGCACTAAGCACTGTGGCCTCGAGGAGCAGATACAGAGGTTCTTAGTGGTCCAGTATGTGGTCAGTGAGAGGACACTTGTGATGAACAGTTTTGTAGTTTTTCAGCACCAGACTCTTCTTAATATCTTTATGTCATATAACCTGGGTTTTTTTATAATCTAATACAGGTGGTGAAAGAGCCCAAATAAAGACTGATCTTAGACATCTTACTGGACTTTGCCAAGTGAAAATGGAGATAGACTTAATTTGTTTTAAACAAATGAAGAAATGGTGTGATTTATCTACCCAAATACAATGAACCACAAACACCTGTTACAATGATTAAACTGCAGTATCCTGAACTTTTATTAGACTAGTTTTTCAGAAGTGCTTTCGATAGCTGATTTAATTGGATTTGCCTTGCAGTAAAACTCTCAGCTGCATGGACTTACCAAGCTTAGAATGGAATTTACTATTATTTGTGATGTCAGTGGCCTGGGAAATGTAAGATACGCTTTAGACAATTTTTTTTGACCCTTGTTAAAGGTGTGTGAGCTTTTAAGTTCTTTTTGAACCTTGCCCACAATAATTCCATGCCTGTTATATCGTTCTGAAATTGTAATTAGGCATCTCTAATCATTGGTATGGTTGATGTGCTAGAGAAGTTCAAAGTGAGCCAGCTTGGGATTGGAAAGTTTTAGAGACAGGAATAAACACAAACAAGAATCTGAAGCATTTTCCCAGCTATTGCCTAACTGCAGTAATTCACAACCACGCATTAGCCAGTGAAATTTGAGTGGCCAAGTCCAGAACACCACAACATTCAAAATGCGGGGACATAGCTCACCTTCATGCTGTGAGCACTGGCCACAAGTTCTTCATTTGTCTTCGGAATGCCTCCTATTTGCTGTCTCTGAGAACATCAGGGGTTGTAAGAATCAGATTTGAGGGTGCCCTATTCCTATGGAAATGAGTCTTCTGAGAACTTCCCTTTTGAATGTCTTCCATATCATTTTTTTTAGTTTCTTCTTTTTTTATTCATGCATTATAGTTACACATAATATTGGGGTTCATTTTGACATAATCATATAAACATGGAATGTAATTTGATCCATTTAGTCTTCAATACTTAACATTTCTCTCCCTTCCCCCGACCCCTTCTTCTTCCTAGTCCTCTTTTTCCACCCACTGGTCTTCCTTCTATTTATTTACATTTTTTTTAAATTAGTGCTTTATTGATAGACATAAAGGTGAAATTTATCACTGTGGTATATTCATATACGTATGTAGCATAATAAAACCAGACTCAGAAAGTCAAAGGTTGAATGTTTGCCCTCATGTGTCTTCTACATCTTAAAATCAGCACCTGTTGTTAGTAAAGAATGAGTGCATTTCAAACTTTATCATCTATGTGGTTCTGGCGTGCTTAGGACGTTCCTGTCAAATTGATCAAGACACAAATTGTTGGTAATGTTTGAGAGGTTGTATTGCCCATCATCAATCAATAGCTTCCAATGTATACAGGACTTTAAAGAGCTTATTTGGACCTCATCATAGGCTGTCAGGTTAGTGTCATCTCCTCTGGGAAGTCACCTTCAGAGAAGAAACATATAAATAAGCTAGATAGTTCCCATATCTTTAATAAGGTATAGTAAGAAGTAGCTTTGTCCTTTCTTTCTTAAAAAGAAAAACAAGTATATATGTGTGATATGAGGTTACACAAGTGTATGTATGTATGCATGCTCAACAATATACATGTCTACACATGTTTAAACAAACCCCCAATCCTCCAAATGGTGAAAGGACTTGCTTAGGATCTTGTAGCAGGATTTCTGAATAAAATCTGGAGACTCTGTGCTAATCCAGAAGGTATCTTAGACAAATGAGGAGAAATGACTCTAAGAAATAAGCTTAAACTTGCTATGTGAACAAGCTTTCTTAAGAAGATGATACAACTACATTTTCATGATATACTGTGTATTAAAAAAATCCCAGTCTCCCCCATATGATATCATTTGTAGCAAAGGGAAAAATGCCTTTTATGCACAGTAAAAAACAAGCTTGATACGATTGAGTTTAGAATAGCAATAATGTGCTTTTTTTCTTTTTTACTTATCTGTGTTTTCTAATATGTATCCACGAGTTTGCATTTCTTGTGTCATAAATATAGTAACATGGAAAAGGAATAAAAGGGTGTTCACTCTCGGTGCTGTTCAAAGGTATGGTGGATCATGAGTCAATAAGCCACCCACTGTCACAGTGATATGCAGAAGTGAGAAGATTCATCAAGAGGGATTCTGTAGAGGGAGAGCTTTCTGTTTGTCAGTGGGAGAAATTGGCCTCTACTTTCCAGTCCAGTTCTAAGATTCTGTAACTTGAAATTCTTCTCATGTGAGCCATTCCCGGAACTCGATTCTAAATACTCAGATAATTAGGGCTTCCTAGTGACATAAAGTGAAGAAAGTGTTAGAATATTGCTCACCAGAGTAAAATCTAAAGTATCCTAAATATGTTCTTTTTTCCCCTGTGTGAACAATATGAGAAAGGTACAGAGGTTTGCAGAGGAGCCAGGCTGGTTGCATAGTAACTGCAGGTTCCTGAAGCAGAATTACCTTCTCCTGGAAGTAAGTTTCAGTACCCCTGAGGACAAGCCATGTTAGCAGCCTTATGGAAGATTGCTAAGCCCTCTTTCTATGAAGTAAATAAAATTGGCAAATAAACGATAACCTGTACAGATCCTGTTTATCCTTTATTGCCCTGTAAGCATTTGAAATGTTAATGATCTTCCTTACTCTAGACAGGTTTAAAAAGGAAAGGAGACCCCACCACAGTGTCTGTCCACGGGGAAACTTCTAGAGCAAGGCATTGACTTCAGCCACTCTGCTTAGAACAAACACCTTGCTTTGTGATAGAAATGAAAAAGACTATTTGTAGGAGACCCAAGAAGTGCATCCTCCTCTGGGCAAACCTGAGCTGAGGGTTCTGTCCAAGGGATTTTCCTGGGTCACCCCGCTATTTCCTGGGTCACCCCCGCTTCACATAATGAAAAAATGAAAGGAATCTTGTGAATAGAAACACCAGTTCATTAAGCACCACACATGGGAAAAAATATTTTAAAAATATTGAGCACATTTTCCTTCTCTTCCTTCAATTTTTTTTTTCTTAGACATTTATGAGGCCGATAGAACATTTAGGGACTGAGTGGCTTCGTATTTATAGTTCCTGCCAAGGAACTCCTGCAGTTCTCTGCTTGTTCTGAGTAATCTATCAAAAAACAACTAAGAAGTTGATGATCGCTACTGTGTGGGACATAACCCATCTCTACATCATCACCCATGTTCTGGGAACATTTTTTAAGATAAAACAGTGAAGTTCGACCAACAGGAGGTGTTTTATTTGTTTTTTCGTCATGGTTTTCCTTTGCCATTTTGCTATGTTAGGCAAGGGTTACAAATTACATTATTGTATTATGATTGTTATGATTATTTTGTTAAATAATGATAGGTTATTTTCTTAACAGCTATGATTAGCTTCACCCTGAGCCTTTCAACCACACAAGGGAGTAAGGTTTCAAAGCCTGCAAGTTAACTCTGCTCATTAATCGCCCCAAACCAGTTCTGAACTAAGGGGGCACTACTTTAGCATACCCAAGAACATACATGTGGGTAATTTTCCATTTTCCCCTTCTCTACACAATAGAATGCAACAAGAGCAATGCAATAGAAAGGAAGACATTATTTTTAAAATAAATAAATACCATACTCTTTCTCTCTTTAAAAAAAAAAAGAAATACCATAGCACCATAATCAATTATTTTTATATTATTATTCTCCCTTTTGCTCTTCATGTATGCTATGTATGGAGAATGTATATTTTGCAGAGATATAGTATTTGTAGAATAATTTATTACAGGTTTAAGAGAGTCTATTCTCAGTTTTATATCAGAAACACTTTTTTTTTCTATGTTTAATGGTTATTTGTAATTGTTTGGTGACATAATGTCATAGGATGTGATACACCATAAATTTCCTAAGCCTTCTCTTATTATTGAACTTCTGGGTCATTTTATAGCCACGTCATTATAGATAATGATGTAAAAATAGGCTGTCTTTACATTTTAATAAAGACCCAAGCTATTATTGCGTTCCTTAATGGGTTACTAAAGACACCGCTGACTGTGTAGTTGTTTGTTAGGGTCCTTTATCTATGATTATAATGCCATTAGCCTGTTTTGTTTAAGGCACATGCTTTCTACTGATTGGATTTCAGGGAAACTAGAACTGAAGCACTGGCCCCTGAGTGCCTCTCATGTTTGAACATCAAGTCCATTAAAAAGCAGTTTAAGAAACTCAAAAAAAAAAAAAAAAAAAAGTCAACCTTGATTAGCTGGAATGCCTGAGTGCAGAGTGTTCAAGTTAATTGAATTTCCTGATATTTGCTACCAAACTTATTTTAGCTTTTATTTATATAGAAGTTACAAGTTGGAACACAATTTTCAGGATGTAATTTCTTACATCATGTGCTTTGGGATTGGTCCTTCTTTGTCCTGGCTCCCAGTAACGTGTGTGAAATACTTGTCTTTGTGTCAGGGCAGCGCCACAAAATATGTCTTATGTGAATTCCATCTCATTAAAGTTTGTCCCTTTGAAAAGGTGTCTCCCAGACCTACCTGGTGTCATTCCAAACACAGTGATGGTGTAATATTGTCCGTGTAATTTGAGTAGAATGGTCTCAAGAGGTGAAAATTGAGAATTATCTGGGGGACCCACGGTCATCTTTGCAGGGATGATTGTTTTAACAAAATTCCAGACGTGAGCATACTCATGCATTATAAACAATGTTTTTATTAGCAATGAAACCCCTATAATAATGGTGGTCTCCTAAGATTATAATGGAGCTGAAAAATCCCTCTTCCTGGTAACATCATAGCTGTACACATCATTCATGTACTTGTGATGATGCTGTTGTAAACCTACTGCATGACCTGTTTTATAAAAGTACAGCTCAGGCCAGATGTGGTGGTACACACCTGTAAGGTGGGGAGGCTGAGGCAGGAGGATCATGAGTTCAAAGCCAGCCTCAGAAAAAGCAAGGTGCTAAGCAACTCACTGAGACCCTGTCTCTAAACAAAATACAAAATAGGGCTGAGGATGTGGCTCAGTGGTCGAGTGCCCCTGAGTTCAATCCCCAGTACTTAAAAAAAAAAGTGCAGCTCATAAATCATATATATTATATGATATGATGAAAATGAGCAACTATGTTACTGGGTTTATGTATTTGCTATAATCTACCTTTTGTGTGCATTCCTCTACTTTTAAAAAATGTTTGCTGTAAATCAATATGCCTTATTTTGCTGGCAGTAACTTCATGCATTTTGTGGTTATGGTGTCTCTTGATTCCATCATTTTCTCTAGTGTCTGATCTTGTACTTTTTTGCTTATCATGGTCCTGGGAGCAATAGGCAAGACCATGTTCATATCATATAGCTTAGGTGTGTAGTAGACTATACCCTGTAGGTTGGTGTAAGTACACAACATGAAGTCATCTAAGGACACATTTCTCAGCACATACCCCATCATTAACTGGTGCATGGTTGGTTTTGAGTCTGTTTATTTGCTCTCTCTTTTCACAGTGGACTGCCACAAAAATTCTAGTTAATTGAAAATTTCAGAGTTTAAGATGCATAGAACTCCAGAGCTTGTTGAGAGATCATGATGATTATCTAGGTGATATATTTAAAGCCCATGGGAGTCATGAGTTTCTTAAAGAATTAGGGCTTGACTTAAAACCCGAGAGTTGTGATATATTACCTACTTCTCTTTCTCTCACATGATGACCATATTTAGAGTTTTATTGCATATACTCTCTCTCTCTCTCTCTCTTTTTTAAATAGCCAGGAGTAATTGATGGGGTATTATTCAAGGCATTCACAGACCTTATTTTCGGTTTTGCTCTTAACTCACTCAGCAAGTCTGCATTAAGTAATAAAAAACAGATGGGTGACTTTGGTGTCATTCTTTTGCTCATTTGGTAACCTCTTATTCTATACCAACATTGTGTTAGGATACTTGTGAAGTGCCTAGAACACAGGAACAAAAGACACAATAATGAGGCAATATGGGATGGTGCTCAAACACACCAGGACTTGGACCCCAGCTTCGTTATTTATTAGCCATTAACTTAGGAAAATTATTTTACCTCCCTATCTATGTAGCGAGTAACAGAAAAAAGTTCAAAAGATCAGTATATTCCTCTCCAATCTTCACACTCTCCATCTTATTTATGAATTAAGAAGTATCTCTAGAGGGCGTGTGATCCTGTCTACCCTATCTCACCTCAGGAACATGGTGATGCTTGGGTATCTTTGATGAGAAGTTGGGTAGTAGATGGCAGTGTACCACCCCAGAGGCTGGAGGGTTCAGGAACATACTTGGCCCCAAGGAGAATTGTTTCTGTTACCAGGGAGGCTGTCTCTAGAAGTCATTTCCTGCCACCAAGAATTCTACAGGCCAATGGGCTTCATATCTTCCCACCTGAATGTAACACACAGACATGGGCTCTTAGAGACCTCTTGGGATCTTGAAAACATTCTTCCTCATTACCTATCTACTAGTGGCTAGTAATACAGATGTATTCTTGATTTTCTGCTGTTAAATCTCCATGTAAATGGAGAGTTCTGCAATTTTTAAGCTTTCCTTTTAAGTGTGGGAAGAATTTTTTAGTCCTTGGACAATGTTATGGTTTGCATATGTCTCTCAAAAGCTCCTGTATTAATGCAGGAATGCTCAGAGGTAAAATGACTAGAGTATGAGGGCTGAAACTTCATTAGTCCATCCTGGTTTAAATAAACTGACAGTGGTAACTGTAGGCAGGTAAGGTGTGGCTGGAGAAGGTGGGTGCTGGGGGTATGCCCTGGAAGGGTGCATCTTCCCTGTGGCCTCTTCCCTTCTCTCTCTGCTTTCTGACCCCAGCAGGAACTGAGCCATTTTCTTCTTTTGAGCCCATCCCCCATGATATGCTGCCCTGCCTTGGGCCCAGAGCAATGGAGTTGACCATCTATGGACTAACAACTCTGCAACCATGACCCCCATATAAACTTTTCCTCCTCTAAATTATTCTTGTTGAATGTTTTGGTGACAGCGATGAACCAGCTAACCATAACAGAAAACTTTTATAATTTTTTTTTTTTGCTTTCAAATAGTTTGAGAAAAATCCGTCTTACTTCTTGGCATGCAGGGCTGCTAGTAGAGTGAAGTTCAGAATTTACAAAAGGAGTGAGTGAGAGGCCTGAGATAGAAGGGACTCCAGCTTCCTCAAATTTCAAGGTGAAATGCAGTTAGGATGCACTGGGTTGACTGATCCAAACCCAGAGGCAAGAAAATGTGCCAGGGACACAAAAATAAGGCACAAAGAAAGGTAGACCAAGGAGCTGCACATAGCACTGGTCTGAAAGGGATCCGGGGGTGGCTGTTCCAGGTTCCAAAAGTGGTGCAGGCAATCCTCCTGGGAGCCAGATTGGAAATTTAGAAGATTATGTAATGCTATAATTTTATAACTCTGTGTGTGTGTGTGTGTGTGTGTGTGTGTGTGTGTGTATAACAGAGAAGCTCTATTTCAAGATTTTTCTGCCACAGTCTATATTAAGATATAACTGGCAACTTCATAAAGGAATAAAATAGCCATTAATATCACAAAAAAGAAGCCTCTGACAGGGCATTCCTTTTGAAAGACCTCTTGCTACCCATAACTTGAGCAGTGGCTTCGTCGTGCATGAAAGTCATCCAGGCTCAAGACCTAGAAGCCACCTCCATGTGGCATCTTTCAGTTAGTACCCTTTGCCGATCTCCCTTAGGGGTTCTGCTGTGGTCTTCCTGCCCACCCACTCAGCCTGTTATGCTTATCCTAGGCTACCTTTCTCTTCACTCTATCTTTCTTTCTTTCTTAATACCTTTATTTTATTTATTTATTTTTATGTGGTGCTGAGGATCGAACCCCTCGCAAGGGCTAGGCAAGAGCTCTACCGCTGAGCCACAACCCCAGCCCCTTCACTCCATCTTTCTTCCTTGCTTCTGATATCACTGACTCAAACCCAGGTATGGTAATGCTTCCTTCTAGCTAAGGAATCTGTGGTGGATCTTGACTGCCTACAGAAGACACTCTAAGCTGCTTTCTCCTGCATTTTTTCCCATGAACCTCTATAGCTTATATCCCACTACTTCCCAATACTTTTTTACTGCTCTCACAGCTTCCTGGAACTGTTTACCTCATTGGTCCCTGTGGTTCTCTGCTACTGGAGCACCATGACATTTTTTTTTTCCTGCCTTTTGAAATTTTATCTTCGATATTCTATTTTCCCCTATGAAACAATCTTTGATCTACACCTTCTCACCTTCTCTCCAACTTGGAAATGATTTTTGTCTACTTTGTATTCCCATTACAAGTTGTTTAGACAGTCTTCCGTTAACCACTGCTGATGTCCTGCCCAGGTTCATAGGTTGAAATCTGACTTCCTAAGGGGATAGTATCAGGAGATGGAGTCTTTGGGAGATGACTAGGTCATAAGTTGGGGGGAGGGGGCCCTCAGGAATGGGATTAGCAACCTTATAAAAGAGGCCTAACAGAGACCCCATAACCTCTTCTACTCTGTGAGGACAGAGATAAAGTGCCATCTCTAAACCAGGAAGTAGGCACTCACCATACACTGTGTCTGTCTCTATATTAATTCAGCCTCCAGAACTGTGAGTAATAAATTTGTGTTGTTTATAAACTACCCAATTTATGGTATTTTATTATGGACTAAGACAACTAACTATGTGAATACAAGAGTCAAGAACCCAGAAAAAAGACCTATATTAGGAACATACATTTGAGACTTGTCAGTATACAGATGGTTTTCTGAAACACTAAGGAGAATAGACAAGACAGAGAAGTGGGCCAGGAAGCACCCAGTATTTAGAAGCCCAGGGATATGGTTCTTATTAAATCATCATCATATAAGCATAGAAGCCTAGCATAGAGCAAGAATTTGAACATTGATTGAAATTAAAATGGAGTCAATACTTCCTAAACCTCAAATTTCTAGTGTTCAGAATTTTCCTGTACAAGGGCTAAAAGAGGTCTTTACTATACCCCTTTCCAGTTTGCTGATGCATAAGTCATGTCTTTCCCACTAACTCCTTCTGTAAGAAATAATGGGTCCTAGATAGATTTATGCATACATCCCCTCAAAAATACAAAGATGATTTCTGTAATATGCACTGGGGATAGAATAATTAATATAAAAATGAACTGATGAGATTTTTTACAAACATGTGAGAGTGACAGACATGGAAACATGCCACAGTTACAATACACGCAATAAATTCTACCACTGGGGCAGGAATGATCAAGTTTGTCTCTCATCCAGCCTCCTACAGGAGAAAGAGACACGAGGTAGGGTTTTATTTGCAGGTCAGTGTGGGGACACTATTTTCCAGCAGGGTTGTGAAAGACGAATGGCTCTCAAATCTTGATGCTGAGTCTTCCCTCAGGGGTTGAGAGAAATCATGGTGTAGAGATAAGTGTATTAGAATCAGACCATTTGAGTCAGAAAAATCTGAGTTTAATACCTGGTCTTATCATTTATGTGCTACTCAGGGTTAGTTATTAAACCTTTTCAAAACTCAGTGCACTTCTCCCATAGGTCTAAGGTGGAGATGAATTCCTGTGTCAGGGCATTTCATTCTTAAATTTGTCATTGTTGTTGTTTTTTCTATTTCCTAAACTTTAAGTTTAAGTTCCTTCTGGAAAATAAACAGGAAACTCTCTTGTACTTTATTTCCTAAGGACATACAAATTAAAAATTACCTAAAATCTGAGAAAATGAAAAGAAAAAAATAACTTTTAACTGGTGGGCAGAGGAGTGAGGAGCCTTTTTATTCCTATATTCAAGTATATCCAATGCTAACTAATAAAAACTTTTATTATATTTGTATGGAAAGTTAAATGAGTCACCTCCAGAAGCAATGGGTAGAATGAGTGATTGTGAGACAGGCAAAATATTTCTGGGTTTCTCTTCCTATTTTTCTAATAAATGAGTCACAGAAATAAAATATGAAACTGACTCTTCAGAAGCAATCCTGTGGAATGGGAGGAAAAAAAAAAACTCAGCCCAAAGCTTACTAAGAGAAAAAAAATACCCACATATCACTCTCTCTCATGGGAGATTGATGACACAGTTGGGGTCAATGTATACTGTTTTTGAAAGCAGAAGAATTGAGATACAACCTCTCCTTATTCTCAGATAATGAAGAATAAAATTGGAGCTTGAAAAGAGGCTTTCTGAAATCAGTTGACTCTAAATAAATGAAATGATGCTGTGCAGCCCCAAATTCCAGAGACCAGCATCCTACCAGGTTTATTTTTAATGATTCTAATTATTTATTGCTATGCAAGAATCAGTCTGCCATTGAAGACCTGAAATGTAGAAGAAGTTCAAGAAGCCGATTGAAGGGATAGATAAGGGGAGGCAATGCAGAATGAACTCTTAAAAAATCATGTCCTGTGCATATATAGGTAAACCACAGGAAATTCCACCTTAAGGAATAAGTAGAAAGAAACAATCAAATATAAATAAATAGATGCATGTAAGGAAGCCTGGTAGAGTAGAGGAAGGAGAATGGGGAAGGGGAGGGAAGGAGAGAGGGAAAAGGAGGGAATGATGAACTGAAATTGAATTCCATGCATGTTTGAGTTTGTCAGAATGAGCCCAACTACTATGTATGACTATAAAGCTCTAATTTAAAAAAGAACCAGTCTCTAATCTTGATTGCTTAAAACAACAAACCATCATCATCTCATGATATCTTAGGCTAGGAATTCCGGAAGGGACAGGATAAGAATTTTCTATTCCATGTGTCATTGACTGAAGTGATTTGTTAGTATTCATCTAGATGAAGGACTAATCTGGAAGGTCCAAGATGCTTTCACTCATATTTCTGGCATCTTGGCTAGGAAGGCTGGGCTCCGCCTGGGCTCTGGAATGGAATGTCTACATGTGGCATCCCATGAAAAGTGGTCTATGGATCAGTCAGATTTGTTCCATGTGTCTCTGAGTCCCCAGAGTGAGTGCTCTAATGGGATGGATAAAAGATACAAGACTTCTTATGCCCTTGGTAATAAGTCCCAGGACATTAGTTCTACCACATTCTATTGGTCAAGATCATCACTAAGGGAACGCTGTATTTAAAAGGAGGAGAATGAGACTTGACTTCTTAATGGCAGGAGTAGTGAGAATTTGTGGCTGTCTTTATTCTATTATACAGACTTATGCCTAGATGAGAAATGCTAGGGATATTTATAACTCAGGTATTTTAAAAAAATGTACTCTTCTGTAGCTCTGTATAAACACATTTCTGCATGTTCTAGTGGCCCGTGGCTACAGTCACCTATAACTCTCTACCTGAGTGTTTTCTCTGGCCACAGTATTTTTCTCAGCTCACTTCAAAGGTTAGGCTGGAAAATCTATGTACTTACATTTACCTTAGCTCTCAGGTAATTATTAGTAGGAGATGGAGAATAAATATCCCATCTTCTTGCCCCTTAGGTGGGACAGCTTTAAAATGTGTTTAAAATGTGTTCTACAGAGTTGCCCAAATGTCTCTGGAATGATTGAGCCCTAGTTGCCCAGAACAATAATCTGCTTATCAACCAACCCAACCTTCATTTCTTTCTTCTCCCCATTTTACTTTTAAATTCCCCTATCAGTGCTTTCTGGTAGCTTCTTCCAAATAAATTGCATATACTGCTTGTTTCTGGGAGAACTATTGGATACTGCATATGGATAGATTTTTTTTTTTTTGAGAGAGAGAGAGAGAGAGAATTTTTTAGTATTTATTTTTTAGTTTTCGGTGGACACAACATCTTTATTTTTTTTATTTTTATGTCGTGCTGAGGATCGAACCCAGAGCCCCGCGCATGCCAGGCGAGCGCGCCACCGCTTGAGCCACATCCCCAGCCCCTGGATAGATTTTTAAACACAGAATTATGGTATCTGTAGATTTGTCTGGATTTGGGAGCAATATCACATCTCTTTAGGATCCAATTAAACCAAATATAATTTAAATGGTTGTTGACTTGATAGAATTCAACTGAACCTCCTCCCCCTGAAAGGACTTCTGACCCCTGGGTCACTGTTTTTGTCTCTGCAGAATGCTTAGGATATTAAGCTGATTTTGCCTAAGCTCTTTATCCTGCCCATGTGTATACAAATGCCACTGGATTGTCACCCAAGGAGAAGGTCTGAGAATTTCTTGGAGAGAGGAAACTCAATTCAGCATAAGTGGGGTCCTTGAAAAACTTCATAAAAATTACTTTAAGGACATATCAGAGAACAGACAGACACATTCAAAGGAGAATGAGGGCCATCTCAACAGCAAGATGCAGCAACTCCTTGGTTGTGGGTATTATTATATTTATGGAGGACAAGTAGCTAGGGCCTGAAGTAGAGGTAGAGTTGGTGCAAAATGAACACAATTTCGAGCCAGTTTTCCCTGCACTTGCTCATTGCACTGACATCATGTTACTTTCTTTGGGCAAGGACAGGAGCTAGGTTGCACAGGGGTTGCTTATTCTGCATTCCAATGATTCACAGGCATTTCCTGTATTCCAGTAGTTTATGGGCACTTTTCTTTTGAGACTCAGTATATTGTTCTTTTTCTGTGCCCCTGAATTTCTCAGGGTGATACAATAAAAACGTGTGTGTGCACATGCTTACTCTGCCCTCAGTAATTAGCCTACTTTGGTCATTTTGCTGGTTATGGCTACAGTGTATTCTGCTTTTTATCTATTTTTTTAATAGAAAAATATAAATAATAAAAACCTGAATTTTTTGTCCTTTTTTTTAACTCCCAAAAGAACAATGAGAACTTTTTTTTTTTTTTAATCTTATAACCAGTGGCATACCCAGAGTATTTGGAGCTAAAGCAAAACTATTTTTTAACTTCTCTCATCTATACAACAACATTATTTTGAATAATAACCATATAATAATCATTAAAATAATTATTCTTTTGATCTAGTCCTTATCGTTTCTAGGTTTAGTCTTTGGTTTTAAAACAACTCATAATTAAAAGAAGAAAAATAACAATTTAAAAAACAGTCTTCAAATCCAGTAAAATATTTCATGTGTGGGCTAAAAATTTGTCCTTATCAAGCAAAATGATTACACATGCAGTTCATGTGTTGTTTCTACTGTTTTAAATTTCAAATACAAGTGAAAACTCCAGGGAGTCATGTAAGATAACAGAATTGAAATAATTCAAATGTTTCTTTGCCTTTACCATTGCTGTGCATCCTTGTTTATTTTGAGTCTTTTGTTTAGCTCAGGCCTGTGAAATGCTGCAGGAGTCAGACTTAAGATCTGAGCTTAACAGACAGCCAAAGGAAGCTGCAGACCTTGGAGATCTTTATGAACTCACCCTCAAAGCAGCTACAGGTAACAGAGTCCTTGTGTGATAGCAGTGGAAGGTATAACTGGAGATCTTTGAATTGGCTTTCATGTAGAACATAACGCTTATTAAATGATAAGTAACTAAAATGTACAATTTGAAGTTAGCCCGTTGTATTGCCAAAATCCAGCATTCCATAATTATAATAATTGTTTAGAATTTGGACCAACAAATGCTTGTTTCCGGGAGCACATGGTGGCACATGGTGATGAGTAAAAGCAAATGGACATTCAGCTTCAGTGTTGTTTTCAGATACAAATGCAGGTAATGCATTGCTCTTGGTCCCACTCTGCTCTTGGTCCCACACTGCTTAGGACTCTGATGGGATATTTGTCTTTGATTAGGGAGCAAAAGAGGAGTTTAGGCTTCCTTCCCTCTGATTTCAGCAGCAGGATGGGAATTAAATCTGGGAGTTCCTTATATGCATGGATTCTTATTATCTGTGAACAAAGAACTTGGGCAGACAAAAGACAACGAAGCCTGTTTGTCAAATCCTGACACTTGAAGAAGATATTTTAATTTGGTACAATGTGAACTCTTTGATTTCATTGAAATTTTTAGATTTTATCAAAATCTTTTGAAGAAATTGTGACATAAGTGAAAGGACACATGCAAAGTCCACGCAAAGTTGAAGGACCACACCACACACCGGAATCCCACATGAGAGATTTATTGTCAGAGCATGGAGCAAACTGACAAGGCTGCCCCTCCGAGAGCAGCAGCCTGTCGGCACTCCCAGGGCAGCTTTATAGCCCGCAACAGGACTTTGACAAGCATGCTTAGGGGTTACTTTGTGGGCTGGGATGGGGTCCACTCTTTAGCAGGCACATGTTCTCATGGGAGGCTGAGCAGCAGAGCCTCAGGATCTCTAGATAAAATGGCTCCTAAATTGAAACTTAGGAGTTCCCTAGATAAAAATCAGACCTAAAATGGTGGATCTGATGCCAATAGTAGTAAGCATTGGAGATGGGATGCATTCCTAGAAGAAGGAATGGATGGCAGGTGTGTGGAGAACCCAGTCTCAGGAAGCACTCCTGGTCTCTGTGGGATGGTGCTGAAGTCTGTGATAAGAAACAAGTTTGGACCATTTAGTAGCAAAGTGAAAAAGTTACCTCTGCATGTCTTTTTACATGTCAGTTTACATGTTCATAATTGTTGTGGAAATGTGATGATTTATCACTTTATGGGGCTTCCCACATCACATTTTCAAGGTCAGACAGTATCATCCCATATCATTTCTATGAGTCAAGTTCAAGTGATAGGTAATAGGTGTGAGCAGTGGTAGCATGAGGTTAAGAAGTAATTCTATACACTGGGCCCACTGTGCTGATCCCCATATGCTTTCTTTAAAACAAACAAACAAACAAACAATTTACCTGCCCCCTCCTTTCTGGTTTAAATTAATAGAATATGTTACATTCCTCAGAAAACAACCTATTGTCTGCAGGAGAAATATAGGCCTGAAATGTGGTAAGAAGAAGACAAGTTACCCAGAAGGGGGGTACTTTTTTTTTGACCCTTATACAGAGCAGATCCAAGAACTCAGAGATGAGGGTAATTCCCCTTCACCATAAAATCTGTAAGAACAATTTCCAACTAGAACCAGTCAACATGAGCCAAAGTGACCCAATGTTGTCATGTGCAGAGGGAACCTGAAAATTTGATGTCATTCTGCTGTCAATCAAAAGTCAAGAGATGGACGAGGGCAGAACTCTTTGGAAATTTATTTGGGACACCCAATAAAAAGGAAGGGCAGGAGTGTCATGCTGTTCTCCTCTCTGAGAGGACCTGTTCTGTCCTTTGAGAGTGTCCTCTTTTCCCCTTTTCCATCCTTTCTAATAAACTCATGTCTGCTACTCTGAGTGACATGTTCAGAATATTTCTGGCACAATTATAAGAACCGGTGAGAAAGAGGCCACCTCAGCTCTGTGGCAGGCCCTTGCCCTGTGACACCAGACTTTCCAGTTTAGTAATGTTTTAATGTAAAATTTTTATTGAGATACATGAAATTGCAACAGGTCACAGTGTTGGACTCACTTATTACCGATGCCTTTTTATTAATGAACACAGCTCTCAGATGGAGAGACAAAAGTTTAACAGCCACCCAAGAAAACACATGGCCCTTCCACTAGACCCTCTCTTCCCTGCAAGGGTTACCACTATCCTGACTTCTAATCCTACAGGTTAGTTTTGTCTGTTTTACTATTTTACCTAGATGGAATCATGAAGCATGTGTTTTTCTATGTATGGCTTTTTTGACTCAATGTTATATTTTATTGGTTGTTTAAACCATTGCTACACCTAGTAGGTTTGTTTTATTGCTAGACAGATGATCCTTGACTTAGGCTGGTTTGATTTAAAGAGTTTTTGACTTCAGTAGAAACTATACTTTCAGTTTTCATCTTTTCAATGAATTATATGAGATGTGTAATATGATTATAAAATACGTTTGTCATAAGTTGATTTTGCCCAACTTTAGGCTAATGTTAGTATCATGAGGATTTTTAAAAAGACTGGGCTACAATGTTTTTCAGTAGTTTTTGTGTATTAAATGGATTTTCAACATTATTTTAAATTGACAATGGGTTTACTGGGTGTCTCTCTGGCTTTGGTTTTTATATTTTTTGGAAGATACAGGCATTTTTGTTGGGTGTACACTAAGGAGTGAATGCTCCTGCATCTTCTGTTGAAATGCATTGCCCTTTCTTTTCATCCCTAAAACCCTTTTTATCTCGGAGCTTCAATTAATTCTCTTCTGAGCCACTGTGAAACTTTCTGGTTCAAGTAGATTCCTTTTTCAGGTCATCTGTTCACACTCTCCTCACAGTTTCTGCCTTGAAACTGATATTATTTGGGTGCCCCTCTTCTACACCCAGTACTTCTTCTGTAGAAGCACCCCTTCTCCATAGAAAATCTTAATTAAGCTTCTCCAAGAGACCCTCACCATAACTGTTCTTAGACTATCAGCAAGAATTCCTGCAACAGAGTTTTCATGGAAAGGTGTGTTGCAGAAGCAGGATGTGATACAAAAAAAAAAAAAAAAAAGACTAACCCTAGGCCTGCACAGAGGCGTTTGCATTTCAATAGACAATAGTCAGGCCCTGTGGAGCTAGCAGGTGGGAGGGAAGGGGAGAACTCTACCTATTCTGGGCGCTGATTCCTGCAGAGAAAGTTCTTGATTTTGTATCCAGGCCTGGGATCCACTGTTCTGGAAAAAGCTGAATTTGTGTGGATTTCTACAGATTGTGAGCCTCTGAGCCTCTCCCCCTTCATACTGGGTATAAAGGTCTGAAACTTTCTGAACTCAGGGTTAGGAGGGTTTGATGGACTATGGTGAAAGCCCCCCTTCTGAACCTGGCTGCCACCAGTAAACCTGCTTCCTTCTTATCCTCTATGTCCAGCCGCCTCTGTTGGACAACACTTCCAAATAGGGAGCAGGGTTCAAGTTTTCCAAAACCTGGTCTGACAGGTCCTCCAGGCTTCCACCAACCACCACAGTCTTTTGCCTGTTTTTGTTTACCAGTCATTACCTTATTTATAGTTCCTAAGTTGCTCTTCTTCCACCAGCACAGTATTTTTTTTTAAGCCTAAAATACTGACTTTTCATTTTCTAGATCTTGAAGATTCTGATGAAAGAATCTAGCACAAAATAGATTATATTGTAGAATATAACAGAGGAGATATCTGTAATAGATACCTGATAGGCATTGCCAACTTTTGACTCATTCCCTATCTGTTTTTCTTTATTCTATTCCAGTTACAGATAATTTCCATTTTCTCTGAACTCCTTGGATCAGAGATCACCTTTATATCCTCTCAATCCAACTACTTTCCCCATCCAATTTGAGATCCAATTCTGACTCCCCTGAAAAGAATAGAGCTCCAGATCTGAACCTTTACCTTCTTGACACTTATCAATCTTATATCACCTTTAATGTCTCCAGCCTGGGCTGAGGTTCTCTTATCTGGTCCTTTTGCTTCCTTCCTGGTGTCCCTGTGGTCAGTTTGCTACATCATTCATTAACAAAATGAATCGGTTCATGTCCCTCCTCCATTCTTAAAACACTGAAGTGCTTTCTACTTACCTTGGACTAAAACTCAGCTGCATTATTGTCACCTGGAAAACTGTACTGTTTCTCTTCTTCCCTAATGTTCCTTCCCCTGAAATGTTTTCTAGGTCCACCACCCCTGTCAACCCTCTTACTCTGCTTTGCTTTTTAGAGAGCTCTTGCTAGTGACTGAAACTGTAGTAGTTTTTTTTTTTTTCTCCCTCACTAGCATGTAGCTCTAACACACAGGGCAGGACTTTGTCATAGTTACCACTGTAGCCCCAGTGCATAGAATAGTGCCTGGTCCATTGTAGGCACTGAATAAATATCAGTTGAGTGAATGGATGCGCGAATGAATGAAGACATACATACACAGTCCCCTGGTTCCTCCACTTGTGCAAAGACTCAGGATAAAGCTCTCATTCTCCCATAATCTTCCAGGATGCCCCTATAATATGGTCTCTCTTCTTTCTACAATGATTCACATTCACCTTTAATGGATGACTTATTTTATTCTGCCTTATAAAAATACTTGCTTGTCTGCCTCCCCTCTAGGTTGTATTCTTGAGCAGGGCCTCTCCTTCTCAGCTGTCTGTGATCCTGAATAGGAATTGCAAATGGGTTTTCAAGCTGCCTGTCTTAATAAAGGGTTTAATTGATGTGAAAGGGGTTCTGCCATTTAAAGAAACTGTTTATGTGCTGTGAAAAGGATCTTACAAAAAACAAATCAGCATTCTTAAGTGTGTTAGCGTTGCAAAAAGATGTTTTTTGGCCTTCAAGTCTCTTCTAATATTCACTTCAGACAAACTCTGCCTAAGGAAGTGCTGGGTGTCAGGACTCAGTGGCCCAGTGCTGACCTGTTTATTTCAGCTGAGTGGACATTGGGATATTAGCTTGAAAATTTGATTAGAAAGACTTATGTTTGTTTAAATGTACAATATCAGATAAACACTATTTTTTCTCTCTATTGGAAAGTCCAGAAAACCACAACTCCTATATATTTTTTTTGAAAATTGAAAATAAAAAGTTTAATTTCAGAAACTAAATTCATCATTTATAAATACACTAAAGCATAGTCCACTCAAATTTAGATTAATATAGGTACAGTATTTCAACAAAATGACAACTTTCCTAAACGGTCATAGAGCAATTCCTCTCACCCAGGACACTTAATGATTTGAAATGAGAAAATGAACCTTTTTTTTTTTAATGTTAAAGCGAAAACTTTGAAGACACATTGTTAAAAGAATATGACAATTAATATTTCATTCTGATGTCCTTGGGATTCTAAAATACTCCTGTGGTGACTGAATCTTCCCTATTGTTAAAAAAAAAAAAGAAAGAAAAGAAAAAGAGGCTAGCTAGCCTCTCCACTGCAAGATGCCAGACGGCCCCTCCTCAACACCACTGGTCAGCCAGCTGCCTCTAGGGGCCCCTGGGCTTGTGGTCTCAGCACCTTGGGTCAGTGCACATAGCAGAGCTCCACTGCTCAAGGACGCTTGGTCAGAGGTGCAAAGACCTGATCAACAGGCCCCCTGCTGCAAGTCCTGCTCTGCGCTGGCTGAATCCTCAGTGTGGACACACACCTGGCTCTGATTTCAAGGAACTCAGGACACTGGCCATGTAACCCTGAATGCAAAGACATGAAATGGGAATGTTCCGTGACCACATAGCTACAACTGCACACTCCATGACTGACTGAAGTATAGTTTTGTTTTCAAATGCTTCATCTCTGTCTTAAACAGCTTCCAGAACATTCTTTTGAATCTTATCTGATTCAAGATTTTTACACAATTAAATAAAAAGCCTACAGGATAAATTGTTTTCATCTTGTCTTCATTCTAGTATACAAACTACTGACCCCTAACTTTTAAAAAACATTGTAGCTGGGCTGGGGATGTGGCTCAAGCAGTAGCGCGCTCGCCTGGCATGTGTGCGGCCGGGGGGCGGGGGTGTTGGTTGGATCCTCAGCACCACATACAAACAAAGATGTTGTGTCTGCCGAAAACTAATAAATAAATATTAAAAAAAAAAGATTCTCTCTCTCTCTCTCTCTCTCTTAAAAAAAACAAACAAACAACAACAACAAAAAAAAAACCAAACAAAAAAAAACATTGTAGCTATGAATTAAAACCTGATCATCCCACTTCCTAAGTGGACTGCTGCTTCTAGTGGACTTTCAAACACACTGTGACCTGGCCTGAGAGGAGTAAAGCACATGTGACATTGCATTGCAAGCCTCCAGGTGGCCTCTGACACTGGCCTGGTGTCCCACATGGCCCCACTAGGCAGGCCACAGCCCTGAGATGACAGCCAGCCAGCACTACAACGAGCACTATCTCTCATCTGGCAGCTCCATCGTGAGCTCAATACTGAACGTGTATCAAGGGAAGATTCACTTTCAAAAACATAAGTTTTTCAAAATGCTCCATCTTGAGCCAGAGCTGGCCGATTTTGCCATTCTACATGGATGTTCTGAACAGCTTTTCTGAAGGAACGGTACTTGGGGGACTGCCCCAAAATCCCATGGCCAAAGTTGACATCCTGGACCAGGATGATCTCTTCAATTTCCAGTAGGTGAGCGGGTCACAGCTGTGCTCCTCCAAGCACCATGTCTTCAGGCGGCTTCTCCCCTGGTCTCTTCTCTTCACCTTGGCCACCAGTGACCACAGGCTCTTGCCTCCACCAGAGTCTCTATAAGGGACCTGAGTCACAGCCATCGGAGGCAGCTGTGTCCTCTGAGGTAGAATTCAGAATTTCTAGCTCCCTGATTAAATCCTGCCTGTACTGCTCAACCTTCTCCTCTGTGAACAGGGAGGCTTTGTAGCCAGGGTCCAGCTATGTGGCAAAGACGTACCTCAGGTTGTGGAAGGTGGTGAACAGGTGGCTCTTCATGGCTTCCTTCAGTGACTTCTGCATGGTGTGGATGCCCATCATCTCCCCAAAGAGCATCTGGACCTTTCTGCTGAGGATGTGGATCATGGGGATGACCTGGCACAGAGTAGACACGTGGGGACTCATCTCCCAGCTCGCAGTGTCAGAGGGTCTCAGTGTGTGACACATGGACTTCATGACCTCTCACTGGTCGCGGTTCATCAGCTATCTGAAGTTGCACTCTATGGACATCTTGGTAATCCTGCTGCAGCTCTGCCAGTTTCCCCTTTACCTTGAGGGACTGGGGACCTGCTTGCACAGCTTCCAAGCGATGCTCAGTAGATTCTGCACCATCCTCTGGCTCTTGATGGCCTCGTTTGTGATCAGGTTCACTGTGTGGCTGAAGCACTGATGCTCAAGCGCTCTACCTCATTGAGAGTCTTGTAGATGCTTGGATTGTTGGTGACCGTGATGCCAACATGCAGGCCCATGGAGGTCACCCCGGCTTCCCACCAGCACTCCAGCTGCTTCTGGATGCTGTTGCTGACACCTCTGAAATGCTGACCTACCCAAAACTGCTGAATAATGGTGGTCTTCACAAGTGTGGGTGAGCTAACAACATGGAAGTGACCCAGTGAGTGGGAAGGGTCAGGTACTTGTGAGTCTGGGTGCTCATCCATATTCCTGATGTGAAGTGGACCATGCTGCTCTTGACCTCTCCAGCTGTGACAGAATCATCTGCTTCACATTGTTATTCATACACAGGATAGCTGTCCTGAGAAGTAGGAAGGGGAGGGCAAAGAGTACTGAGGTTTCAAGTGTTCCAGCAGCCTGTTAAAGCCAACGTTGTCCACAAGGAATATGGCTGGAGGTCAGGTGAGATCATCTCCACTGGTGATATTTTTGGCAACTGGGTAAAAGTCATAAAACTTCTCAGTGGGGTCATGGAAGGAGGAAGTGCCTGACAACTTAGTGTTCAGGGGCCCTGGATACCTGGAGAGCGGGAAGGGGGGATCTCAGATGGACATCTGCCTTGAGCACGTGGTGGACGAACCTCTGCAGGGGCCTCAGGAGGCAGCTAGTGCCCAGGTTGATTGGGCCTCAGTGCAGGCACACCACCTGGGTGGAGTCGGCAGAGCAAATGGAGAAGTGGTTCCACAGCATTGAGCTCTTCTTGCTAACAGGAAAGGTGGTCAGGTGGTCTTCTGACCACCACTGGCAAGCCAGGTACCTTGGGGGAGAAACTTTTCACAGAAGCCAAAGTGGCATACAGAGAGTTCACCAAACCCACACCCAGGAAGCCCTTCTGGGTCCTGACAACCTCAAGGTGGCATCTGAACAGATGCCACAGGTGCCTATGTCCTCCTTCTCCCAACTGATGATGCAGCCACAGTACCAACACATAGCCTTCAGACTGTCCCTGGGGGCCGGTAGGAAGTGGTGCCAGACCTCTGACTTCAGTCTTTTCAAAACCTTCTTATTCTACAGAAGACGGCACCAGACGCATACACCTTCCACAGCCCCTGTATTGATGAGTACTCTATTCTCTTATTGACAGGCTTCTAACTATAACAAAATCATCTAAAATTCTTATCCATAAGAAGGGGAATTAATTTCTAGATTGGATGTCTTTTGTTTGTCTGTTTCCTTGTTTAACAAATCCAAATGCCATTTAATCATCATAGGATTTCCAACATTGGAACTTCTTCTCAATTGTGGGATACAAATGCTCTCCTTTTGGAAGCATGCCAAAGAAACCACAATAGAAAATGCGTAGCATTGACCAAATACACCTGCCTTGCAGAATCTTACATCCAGCCTAAGATGAAATTATTGATGTAGCATTTAGAGCCACTATGTGTTTTGCTTGAAATATTTCTGTTTTTCTTGATTCTAAAATGAGATGTCTAAGATGACCTTAGTTCTCTCATCTGGATTTGGAGGGAAGACATGAGAAGAAAATATCATTTATGCATAGTATACACGTACACTTATTTACTTTTAAAAATAACTTTGATTTTTAAATAACCAATGGGAGAAGCAGAGGAAAAGCACTTGTTTTCTTTTTGAGATTTCCCAATAGAACATTCCATGAGAATTAAAGATACTTTGTACATAAGGAAGAAAAGATAACTAACTTTTCAAGCCACAATTTTAATTATTTTAGCAATCAACTAGAGTTTCTTTCTTCTTATCCTTCATTATTCTGCCACTTTGAAAATAGGGCAAATAATTAGGTCATCAGAATTAGAAAAAGAAGTCTCAGATAACAATCCATTACATTGCAGATTCCAACATTAGTGCAAATGTAAAAAGCAGCAGAGCAGATATTTTATATGAATTTCATGCTAATTTAGAGACAGTAGCCATATCTGTAAAATAATTTGAGATTGGATATTCCCAGAGCTTTAATCATTTCCTACTTCAATTCATATTAACATATCTCTAAAACCAAATCAATGCATTTATGCTAAAGTTAAGGAAGTGACATTAGCTTATTATAAGAATAATATTGTAATAATAAATATTTATTTGGGAAAATTTACTCTAAAGTTGAGATGTCTATGAGTAAGGGAATCTATGTATGACAGAATAAGTTCCTATCTAGTGGCAAAAGGCAAAACTTTCCTTTGATGGCAGTCACAGTTTGTCCCAGTTCTGGTCTCACTTTTTGCTATTGACATAAACTTGGATGGATTACTTGGCTTTGCTTAGGGTTCCTGGTTTCAGGCAGCTAAGATTCTTGCTTACTTGGGCTTAGGTGGACTTAATTGGGAAGGCTGGGCATTGATAGGAAGGCTGCAAGTTAGGTACAGAAAAACAGACAAGACCAGGAACTCTACCTGGCCAGAACCACAGCCTACATATTATTCCAAAAACTTCTGTTTGGGGCTCCTATCCTCATGTTTGGGGGTGTTGCTACAATTGCCTTAAGTATCATCATGGCCACACCTGCACATGGATTTCAGGAGAATGGCAGGGAGGCCTCTTAGTGTCGGAGAATCCCGGATACAATCCTTGGTCCTCTTCTCATCAACACCTATACTCAGTCTCCTTTGTAATCTCACTTGGTCTCATGACTTTAAATATAATCTATTTGATGTTGATTTCCAAATTCGTTTGTTTATTAATTTATTATTATTCTTTTTTTTAAAAAAAGTTTTAATTGATTTTTTAAAAAATAAATGACAGCAGAATGCATTATAATTCTTATTACACATATAGAACACAATTTTTCATATCTCTGGTTGTATATAAAGTGTGTTCACAACAATTTGTGTCTTCATACATGTACCATGGATAATGATATCCATCACATTCTCTGCTTAAATCCCTTTCCTGAACCCCAAACTCACATCCACCCAACTACCTACTTTAACATCTCCCCTGCGATGTCCAAGAGAAAACTCATGATAACATGTTTTCATCAATTTTTTTTGCCACTGTGACTAA
This sequence comes from Marmota monax, assembly GCF_021218885.2. Classification (NCBI taxonomy): domain Eukaryota; kingdom Metazoa; phylum Chordata; class Mammalia; order Rodentia; family Sciuridae; genus Marmota; species Marmota monax. The sequence continues at coordinate 2,819,562 of NW_026692254.1, forward strand.
AAGACCTGACAAGAAAAATTTTAGTGGAGGAAAATTTTATTTGGGGATTATGGTTTCAGAGGTCTCAGTCTGGCTGATTCTGTAGCTCTGGGCCTCTGGGTTGAGCAGAGAACATCATGATGGAAGGGTATGGCAGGGAAAAGAAACTCAGGACATGGCCACCAGGAAGCAGAGGGAGACTCTGCTCTCCAGAGACAAAATATATATTCCAAAGCTACATCCTCTAATGACCCTCCTCCTCCCTAGGTCACATCCTACCTACCTATTAGGACCACCTAATTAATCCTTATCAATCCTTATCAGTGCATTAGTGTATTCATTAGGTTAAGACTAACATAATACAATCATTTCACCTCTAAACTTTCTTGCATTGTCTCACACATGAGCTTTTGGGGGACACCTCATATCTAACTATAATATGTCTAGAAATAAATTTCTTTTCTTCCCCTCATCCTCTGGCTTGCATCTGGTCATTCTCATTCCACTGAAGCAAAACCTATCCTTTTTCTTACTTAAATACTTTTCTTTTTCTTATATCTCACATCTAGTCTATTAGAAAATCCTCCTGGCTTCATCATGAATATAAATCTCTCATCTGGATTATTTAACCACCCTATCCATTGTTTCTGCTTTTAGCTTTGACTTTATACACCTCTTACATACTATATACCTAACATAGCAGCCAAAATGATCGTGTTAAAGCATAAGTTGGGTTTGTATATGAATCTTGTTTTCAATTAACTTGGATTAATATCTAGGAATTAGGTTCCTGAGTTGTATGATAAGCATATAATTAAGGCTATAATTAATTGCCAAACTGGATTCCAAAATGGCTGTGCCATTTTTGCATTCCTACCAGCAATGTCTGAGAGTTCTAATAGCTCCAATTTCTCTCTAGCATTTGGTATTTTCAGATTTTATGTTTTTTTAAAATTTTTTTATTCTAATAAATATATTGTGATATTGCATTGTGTTTTTTTGCATTTTTCTAATGACTTGGAGCATCTTTCCATATGCTTTTTTTATCATTGTATATCTTCATTGTTCAAGTGTTTATTTAAATCTTTTGTCCTCTTAAAAACTGGGTTATCTTATTGTTATTGAGTTCTGAGAGTTCTTTATATGTTCTAAAAATGTTCTCTATCAGATGTGTATGTTGCTTACACATATCTTCTCCTAATCTATGTCTTGCCTTTTCATTGTCTTAAAAATGTCTTTTACAAATAAGTTTTTAAATTTGATGGAAGTTTACTGTATCTATTTGCTCTTTTGTGGATCATGGTGTTTTGGATGCTGTATCTAGGAAATGTTTGACCAAATGAGATCATAAAGATTATTCTTAAATTTATAGTTTTTGTTTTCACAGTATATCTATGATCCATTTTGAATTATGTATTTTTTAGCTTTACTCATGTTTGCTGTAACTAGAAACAACTCAATGTCTCTCATCTGGGAAATGGAGCAACAAATTATGGTATATCCATACAATGGTTATAAAAGCAAAAGATAATTACTACTACCCATAATGGCATAAATGAACCTCCAATGTATTATGCAAAGTGGAAGAAGTCAGGCTTTCTAAACTACACATTATTTGATATATGATTTCATTTGTTTTATATTCTGGGAAAACTGAAAAAAGAACAATGAATTCCAGTGACTAGAAATGGGATAGAGGTGGATTTCAAAGAGAAATGGGAGAATTTGGGGGGATGATGGAATTAATTGTCCGTATCATGATTGTGGAGGTGATTGTATTTATCAAAACTCACAGAATTGTGCACAAAAGAGTGATCTTTATTGCTATAGTTTGATTATAAAGTATCTCCCAAAGGCTCATGTATGAAATAATGCAAGATGGTACAATGATTAGATTATGAGAGTTAGGCCTTGTCACTGGATCAATCCACTTGCATGAATTAACTGGTTCGTAACTGTAGGTACATAGGGCATGACTGGAGGAAGTAGGTCACTGGAGGCATGTTTTGGGGTTTTATATTTTGTTCCCAATGATCTAAGCTCTTTTTGCTTCCTGCTGTCATGTCCTGAGCTGCCTTTCTCCACCACACCCTTCTGCCACAACATTCTGTCTCAACTTGGCCCCAGCCAACCATGGAAGGTGTCTCTGAGACTATGAGCCAAAAATAAACTTTTCCTTCTATTCAGGTCTTTTGGTCATAGCAACACAAAGCTGACTAAAACATTATATCTTCAGGGGAAAATCACTGAGTTGTACATTTGTTACAGTTGATAAAGACTTACCACCCAAAGTCTAAAGTATATCCACACATCTGGTGGTGTACACTATAGGGTTTGGAAAAATGTGTAAGAAATGTAGGTTGATTAGCTGTAACAAATACTCTACTCTGGAGGGGGATGTTGAAAACAGGAGAGGCCACACAAGAGAGGAGGCAGAGGGTAAATGAGATAAATAACTGTGATGTTCCTCTCAATTTTGCTGTGAACCTAAAATTACTGTAAAAAGTATTTAAAATAGCAAATAAATCCTCATTTAGTAAAATAATAATGTAAATAATAAACCAGATCATTAATTCCTTGAATCGGAATTGTTTTGAGTGGAGTAAAAATTCAAATTCTTGCAATGACTATATTCCTACTAGTTTCATGTTCACTCATCGCTACTGCAGCAATTCTGGATCCCTTGCTGTTTCTTAAATATTCCTTCCTCAGAGTATACACTGACTGCTCTCTCTGTCTAGCTCCATGGCTCCCAGGGCATTCACTGGGTGTCCTGAGGCACTGAATCCAATTCACAGTGGTGCTGAGGGATATTTTAGAATTCAAGGGAGATACAGTGACATCTTCAGAACACATCATCAACTATGTAAAGGGAGTTACTAATTTCAACATTCGATTGAGCGACATTACTTTTGGTGATAGAATATTGAATATATATATGGTTCAGTCTTGGAAGTTAACCAGCAAGCACAGTGTGAAAATCAATATAACACAGGAAATGAGAGTGGAGATGTCCAATCTGAATCAAGGCTGTGGCACGTCCAAGAGGGCTCACATCCTGTTAGAAAGTAATGGTGGTCATTTAAAAATAAAATTTAAAAATTATTGTTATTTTTATCCGTTTATGAAATCTAAATAAACAAGCCAAGCTCCTTCCAGAGGAAGGATCCCACTGTCACAACCTCCTCAGTCTTTCATGATGGCTGGTGGGGTCAACCCTCCATTGGAATTGATTCAACAGATGCTTTCCTAAGTACAGAGACAGGGTAGAGGGGGAATAGATAGACAAAAGGACAAATGTTCAGATTATGACGTGAGCTATTTGAGTTTCCACTTACTTAAAGTAGAATAACCAATATCCCTTATCCTTCAAGGGCATTTTAAAAATGAAACCATCTGATGTCTAGAAAGCAGTTAGAAAATGCTAGGTCCTCCAAGTACATGGGTAATCTGAATGTTACTTTGTCTTTAGGATCCATTTAGACCATCTGAAATGTGTAGGAGCTGTAGGTTCATGGGTTTATCAAGAGAAATTTGGAAAACTCATATCTCATACCAGACTCAGCCACCTTCAGAAGCTTAATTTTCACTAGGTCTCTCCGCAAATGGCAGTTGAATTTAATCAGCTAATGGATATCTCTATTCAATGAAAATGGAGTAAGATAATCTCTTTCACTGGACATTTTATCATCCAAAACGGATGATAATTTATATAAAAAGTATAATCTAATTGAATACTTGGGCATGTGTATAGAAGAAAGAGACATGAGCTTGGAAGATTAGAAAAAGGCTTTAGTGACAAGCTCAATCTTGTCACTGAAATGCTTCCTGCATCCAATTATGTAGGGATTTGGGCATGTATACCACTAAAGTGGAAGGGATCTTATTAAGTTATGAAATTTATGGCTGTATACAGTTCTCTTGTTTTACTCCATTGAAAGAAGAGAATGATAATGTCAGCCAATTACTTGTTTCTCTTCTGTATACATTCTGGTTGATCCTGGGCTGACTTTCTTATTATTTTAAATGATCATATTACTTTCCTGTTGCACAAAATTCTGTAGTACAATGCTTGATTTACTGATACACCTTTAGGACTCTCTTTAGGACTCTTATTTGTCTCAACTCTTCTCTCTGTTTCTCCAGAAGGGTTTGTTTGTTTGTCTATTCATTTATAGTTAGTAAACGATTTTATTTGGTAAGGGCATACAGAAATGTTTCCATTACTTTTAGGGAAAGGGGATAATTCCTTAATATTTTTTTTCATCAGAAGTTCAAAGTAACTCGCTAATATTCTTGCCGGAGTAATTTGCAAATATTCTAATGCTAAAGAAAAAATTTTCAAAAGGGTTTCTTTGGGAATATTTAAAATTGTGACATAATTTTCTCTTTCACTACCTAATATTCTACTTACCTTCCATCCTTATTTTTACTCCATATTGCCCGAGGCAAGAATACTCATGTACATGTCATGGAACCCGCTAAAATACACGGCAACTGTTTGTCCATATTTGATGTTCACGGAGAATTTGTTGGTCATAGGGGAAGCATTTATTAAAGCCCCTCTTGTGTTTGCTGATTTCTTCTCCTTTGTGCTATTTCCAGAATTCAAGCCTCTCCTTAGTTTGCTGTCGCTCCCTAATCCAGAGCTTTGCTAACAAGATTCCCAGCTGCTTTAAAAAATGCTTTGAGTAAATGCCAGAAGGTATAAGTGGCATTTACTCAGAAAATATTTTTAGAGCAGCTGATGGTGTTTACAGTTTGAGTGATAATTGAAGGCATCGTTTTCAATTCAGAAGCAAGTAAACAAAAGGGTCTTCTCAGCTTGAAATGTGTTGTCTCTTTAAAACATTTGTCTAGCCTGGAGAACAGCAGTATTAACTCCTGTCTCATCTTCTACCTTTCACTTGACACCAGCAACCACATTCCTACTTAGAGGAAAACCACAGAGTCCCACAGTGCGAATTTAATATTTTGTGTTTTAATGTTTTAACTAAAAATATTCTGAGTAGATAATATGTGCATGGAAGAAATATAAAAAGTGAACAATTCATACAGGGGACAGTAAAACTATTTTCTACTATGTCTTCCATCAATCTTCTTTCCCTGCGACCACCATCTATTAGTTGTTTCTTGTGTATTCTTTCAGCTAAATTTTAAATATGTGTATGTATGTCTCCATATTTGAACCAAATGAAATACAACATCATGCTTTGTGTTTTGGTCCTATTACATCACGATATGCAGATCTGGATGATCTTGGTAATGCTGGTGTAGTCCGCCATCATGCTGATAAAGGTTCACTTACTGAGTTTGCCCCCACTACTAAATTTTTGTGCTGTTTACTATTCCAAGCAAGGCTGCAATTCATATCCTTGCACACATGTCATTTTTCATGTCAGCAACATATTAAAATGAATTTTTAGCACCGATTTTCTGAGTCAGTGGGCATTTGCATTTTTAATTTTAGCAAAGAGAGAGACAACATGCCTGTGAGAGATACTGTATTCAGATCCATCAAAGGACTGCTTCTCTGTAATTCCCCCAGATCAGATCTGTTGATTTTACCAATCTGATAATTAAAAAAAAAAAACCCACATAATTAACACATAATTTCATTACAGATTCATTTGAATTTCTGTTATTGTAAATGAGGTTGGACATTATTTTATATGATTAAGGTATCCTAATCCCATTTTTTTTCTATGGGTTGTGGTTCCCTCATTAACTTCCTTTGTGGGATCTCTTTGTATCTGAAGGAAATTACCTCTACTAACTTACGTATTAAGGAAATTGCTGCTGATTTTCCAGAGACCGTCATTTGCGTTTTGGCTTTTTAAAAGAATGTGATTTTGTGAGGCCAGAATGATAATTTGTATGTAATCTCTCCTCCCCATTCCTTCTTTTATTTCTTTGTGCTTAAAAAGACTTTCTCCACTTCAAGATGATAAAAAACAAAAAACAAACAACAACAACAACAACAAACCCACGTGTTTGTTTAGTGCTGTGGGGACTTTGTACACTTGTATTTTTATCTCTCCAAAATTTATTTAGCACAGGCTGAGACACAGATGCGAATATTTTTTTAAAACATTTATTTTTTAGTTGTAGGTGGACATAATATCTTTATTTCATTTTTTTTAATGTGGTGGTTTGAACCCATTGCCTCACGTGTGCTAAGCGAGCACTCTACCACTGAGCCACAACCTCAGCCCCACAAATACGTATCTTTTTAAAATATATATAGTTGTTGGTGGACCTTTATTTAATTTTTTAAAATTTTTTTTTGTTGTATTTTTATGTGGTGCTGAAAAATGAACCTAGTGTCTCACACATGCCAGGCAAGTGCTCCACCACTGAGCCACAACCCCAACCCCACAAATATGTATTTTTACTTTCAAGCTGCTTAGTTGTTTCTGTGCCACTCAGTGGATAATTTGTCTTTCCCATTGATATGCAGAAACATCTTTATCATGTACCAGCTCTCAGTAAAATTTGAATTTGCTTTGTAATTTTTTTCCTCTTTGTGTCTTGTTTTTGAGGATTGTATTAGACCTTCAAAATATGTTTTAATATTTGGTTGTAATAGTTCTTCTTCATTCACATTCTGGTTGTTTTTTATTTACTTTTTCATATAAACTGTAGATTAAGTTTTAAATAATTCAGAATTCATTCTTTAAAAAAATCTTTTTGGTATATATATATATATATATATATATATATATATATATATATATAAAATTGTTTTATTTTATTAGTTTTTCTATTAGTTTTTTATTAGTTTTTCTCTCTCCTTTTCTTTTTATTGGTCCTATTCAGTTATATAAGACATTAGGATTCATTTTGACATTATTATAAGAGCATGGAATATAATCTGCCCTAATTCAGTCCCTAGTACTTCTTCTCCTTCTTTCCTCCCCCTCCTCCCTCCCTCATTTTTTCCTTCTACTAGTTACCTAGTTTTTTGTTGTTGTTGTTCATGTCTTATGGATACATATTTTTTAAAAATATTTTTTAGTTGTAGATGGACACTATATCTTCTATTTATTTATTTTTAATGTGGTGCTGAGGATCAAACCCAGTGCTCAACCACTGAGCTACAACCCCAGACCATGGATACATATTTTTAATGAGTTAAAATACATTACTCATCCTTTCTATTCCCAAATGGTGCATGAATTTTGCATATTCTTATGTAGCATTTTTTAAATTTGTTATTCTTAGATATACATGACAGTAAGATGCATTTTGACATGTTATACCTACATGGAGTGCAACCCATTCAATTGTGATCCTGGAGTTACACTGGTCATGTATTCATATATGAGCATTGGAAAGTTATGTCAGACTCATTCTAGGATCTTTCTTATTCCCACCCCACCTACTTCCCTTCATTCCCCTTGTGTAATCCAATGAACTTCTATACTCCTCCTCTCTACCCTCCTCCTTTATTATGGTTTAGCATTCACATATCAGAGAGAACAGTGAGCCTTTTGTTTTTGGGAACTGGCTTATTTACATAATATGATATTTCCCAGTTCCATCCACTTACCTGCAAATGCCATAATTTCATTCTTCTTTATGGGTGAGTAATATTCCACTGTGTGTATTTATACCACATTTTCTTTATCCATTCATCTGTTGAAGGGTACCTAGGTTGGTTCCATAGCTTAGCTAATGTTAATTAAGCTGCTATAAAACATTGATATAGCTGTGTCACTGCAGTATGCTGATTCTGAGTCCTTTGGGTATAAGCCAAGGAGTGGGATAACTGGGACAAATGGTGGTTCCATTCTAGGTTTTCAATGAAACCTCCATACTTTTTTCCAGAGTGGTTGCACCAATTTGCAGTCCCACTGGCAATGTGTGAGTGAACATTTCCTCATATATTCCCCAACATTTATTTGTTACTTGTATTCTTGATAATTGTCATTCTGACAAGAGTGAGATGGAATCTCAGTGTAGCTTTGATTAGCATTTCTCTAATTGCTAGAGATGTTGAGCATTTATTCATATATTTTTTGACCATTTGTATTTTTTCTTCTGTGAAGTATCTGTTCAGTTTCTTTGCCCATTTATTGATTATTTGTTTTTGGTGTTAAGTTTTTTGAGTTCTTTGTATATCCTGGAGATTAATGCTCTATCAGAGGTGCGTGCAGATGGCAAAGATTTTCTCCCATTCTGTAGGATCTCTGTGCACGTTCTTGATTGTTTCCTTTGCTGTAAAGAAGATCTTGTTTTGATACCATCCTATTTATTGATTCTTGATTTTACTTCTTTTGCTTTAGGAGTCTTATTGAGGAATTCCATTCCTGAGCCAACATGATGAAGAGTTGGGCCTATTTTTTCTTCTAGTAGGTGCAGAATCTCTGGTCTAATGCCTAGGTCCTTGACCCACTTTGAGTTTTGTGCAGCGTGAGATACAGAGGTTCAATTTCAATCTACTATATATGGATTTCCAGTATTTCCAGCACCATTTATTGAGGAGGCTATCTTTTGTCCAATGTATGTCTGTGGCACTTTTGTCTAGTATGAGATCGATGTATTTATGTGAGTATGTCTCTGTGTCTTCTATACTGTTGCATTGGTCTTCAAGTCTGTTTTTGTGCCAATACCATGCTGTTTTTGTTAGTATAGCTCTGAAGTATAATTTAAGGTCTGGTATTGTGATGCCTCCTGCTTCACTTTTCTTGCTAAAGTATTGTTTTGGATATTCTGGGTCTCTTAGTTTTCCAAATGAATTTTATGACTGCTTTTTTATTTTTATGAAGAACACCATTGGAATTTTAATGGAAATTGCATTAAATCTGTATAGATCTTTTGGTAGTATGGCCATTTTGACAATATTAATTCTCCTATCCAAGAACATGAGAGATCTTTCCATTTTCTGATGCCTTTTTCAATTTCTTTCTTTAGTAACCTGCCATCTTGCCCCTCCTCAGGTAGTATTTTAATGTCTTCTTCATGTAAATTTACATGCTAAATTTTTTCTATAACCTGTATATTACTTCTGTACTCTCCATATACTAATATTTTAGTTGGGATTATTTCTTCCTCCTATTTTCTATTTGGTGTAGTTTACAGGGGCAGAGTGTTGACTTTTTTTATGTTGGTACAAGAGATTGAACCCTAGGGGTGCTTGACCTCTGAGCCTTATCTTCAGCCCTTTTTTATTTTGAGACAGGGTCTTGCTAACTTGCTCAGGGGCTTGCTAATTTGCTAAGGCTGGCTTTGATCTTGCAATCCTTCTGCCTCAGTCTCCTGAGCTGCTGGGATTATAGGCATACACCACTGTGCCTGGCTAATTTTTGTATATTAAAATGCCCAGGCAGTTTATTAAATTCTGGTTCTGGTTATTATTATTTTCCAGTATATTCTCCTGAGTTTTCCAGGTATTATAGAACATCTTATATTCAATTCATATAGTTTCACTACTTCCACTTCAATTTTAAAATATCTCTAATTCCTTTCTCTTGCTTAAATATAATGACTAGGATGTATGGAACAGCGTTAAAGAATAGCAGTAGTTGTGTACATACCTGCCTTGTCCCAATTTCATTTTTCCTCCAATTAACAGGAACTGTCTATGTTTTATGAGCTAGATAATACTATTAAGGATATAGTCTTTCTATTTAGGAGGCAGTTTCCTTGCTTGTTAGTAAAAATAGATGATGAACTTTATTAAATGCTTTACAGTATCAGAGATAGTCTTGATTTTCTTTTGACCTATTGCTATCTTGAGATGTAACAACAAATCTCATAATATTGAAACAATCCTGAGTTACTAGAGAAAATAGCACTTATCCAGGTGATATTGTTCTTTAAATATGCTCCTGCCTTTTTTATTAGGATTTATGCATTGAGTTTTGGCACCACTGTTATTTGTAAATAGAATTTAGACTTTCCCCTTCTTTTTCAATGCTTTGAAACCATTTTAATTTTCATTGAAATATATATTCTTAAGTGGTTTTGTAGACTTCTTCTGTGAAAATACCAGAGCCTTGAACTTTCTGGGATGAGCAAAATTCTTATATGTCTTTCTCAATTGTTTCTATGGCATTTAGTCTATATTTTCCTACTTTTTTTGGGGGGGTTCACTTGATTATTTTTATTTTCTAGAACATTCCTAATTTTAAATGTTAGACTTAAGCAAAACAATCTATGTCTTCAAATTCTAGTTTTATAATTTATTTGCTCTTATTTTTTTGTTCTATTTGTACATTCTTATTTTATTTTTCTGCATGCCATTAGCTAACTATTTATCTAATTTACTTTCTCTAAAACATAAAGAAAAAAAATCAGTTGTAGTTTTTAGGATTTTTTTTTTTTTTTTTTTTTTTTTTTTTTACATTTTCTTGCAGCAGTGCTGGGTATGGAATCCAGGGCCTTGCACATGCTAAACAAATACTCTCTCACTGAACTATATCTCCAGCCCTGAAAGTCAGTTTTTTAAAATTAAGTTTTACATTTTAATTTATTTATTTTATAATTCCTTATTTATTTTATCAAACTTTTTCATTCTGATTTCCATAGTTCTATCTTGTTTTCCTACTAACTTCTTATTAGAATTCCTAATTAAATATATGTTTGTATGTATATATTTATATATACATTTGTTTAGGTATTTGACTATAAATTTTACCCTTAGCACTGCTTTAGCTGTATCTTGTAAGTTCTTATTTATTTATATCTTTATAATTCACATTTATTTATATAATATACCTAAATTATTTTACTACACTTTTCTAGATATTTGATAATGATAATTTTGATTTTCCTATTTGACACAACAATAGTTTGAGGAAGTATTTTTTACTGAACTGGTTACTATGGCCAGAGAAATCCCCTGGTTGCCCAGACCTGACTTCAGTGTCCTCCTCTGGAGCCAGTTTCACTGAATGGATTCTATTCAGTTGAAAACTCATGAGCAAAGAGCAGGGGAAGAAGTGGCTTCCAGAGGAAATGGGATGCAGTGCCCAGAAGTAGTTCGTAAATGGATTTGGAGCAGAACCAGGAACAAAGATAAAGCCAATGAAACAGAACTACACTCAGAACTTTGCCAGGCACCTTGAAGAGACCAGAGCCTTGAACTCATGTTATACAATTCCTACCTCAAAACACTCATTGAAAGTTTGAAGGACCAAAGCAGCAAGCGGTACAATTGCCCTTTCCGCATCTTCCCCATCCACCTGAATTTTTTGCATCTGTAGCCAGCAGCGCCCACCAAGCTGAAATCTTTTGTTCTCAAGTGTTTCCATTTCTTTTTTTCTGCTTCAGGGTTTTCTTTAGCACAGTGGCACAGGGAAGCCCTGAAAGGCAAGGGAATGAATTCCTTTAGGAATACATTTCAGACAAAGGATAAATAACATTGGTGGAAAACACCCCATCCTTCCCCTCCTCCATGGAGTTGATGCTGAGGTGTGTTCTACACACTAACTCAGAATGTCCTCAGCAGTTTGGAGTCTCAGTTTCTCATAAAAGTAACTCATCTATCTGTTAATGCACTTGGGTTTTTCTCCCTTTTCTGTTTTTTCATTCTTCCCTCATGATTTTGAATCCCCACCCCCTCTCAACACCATATAAACTAACCATGACAAATTCCTTGGTACATGATGCTAAAAAAAAATCAAGATAAGACACAGGTATCTTATGAGGAATCACTGGAGAGTGATGTCATGTAGTATTTGTCATAGATGGTGGAAGTGAATTCTGGCTGAAAGGAGACAGCGGTGCTTAGAATGACTAGAAATACAGGTGCTCCTTGTCTTATGATGCGGTTACCTCCTGAAAAACTCCTGTAAGTTGAAAGTGTCATAAGTTGGAAATGCATTACCTCCACCTGACCTCCTGAACATGAGAGCTTAATAATACAGAACACTGTAGAGTGCCTTTTTGTTTCTTTTTATTTTCCCCCCCTCATCATCACAGGGCTGACTGGGAGAGCTAGGGCTCACCGCTAAAGTCCAGCATCACAAGAGAGTTTCATAATACATATTTCCAATCTGGGAAGAGATCAAAATCCAAAATTCAAGTACAGGTTCTACTGAATATATATCATTTCCATACCATTGTGAAGTGGAGAAATCATTAACTTGAACCATTATGAACTGGGGACTGTCTATACCAGAAGGAGGAAAGAAAAATGGAGAAGTGTATGGTGTGTTGCTGTAGCATTATCTTAGTAGCTGACTACCAAGGTTCCGGAAAGTAGTGGAAAAGCATAAGCTAGGTGAGATAGCAGGAGTGTGTTACGCCAAGAGTCGGTCAATCTATTCACAGAGGAACACATATTTGTTGAGGGCCTATTAAATGCCAGACTTTGTTCTAAGTGCTAGGCTGCAGTGGGGAAAATCAAAATCTCTCCCTGTATAAGTCTGTATTCAAATGTGGGCAGGATGTAGATAATGAAGAGGGGTACAGTTAAAACACCAAACTTTGGTGGTTTGAGATGGTAATAAATATGAAGAAATGAACTTGTGTCACAGGCACTATGGCAGAGATAACTAGAGTACTGAATGGATTTTAAGGGAGTCAAGGGAGGCTTTTCTGAGGAGGTGACTTTTGAGCCTTGATAATTGAAGAGTGAGGTGGAACCAGCCATGGTAAGATCTGCGGCATGGGGAGAATTTAGCTCAGTGAAAAAGCAAGTTCTTCAGGGCATGACGCATAAGAGAATTTCATGTTTTAAAAATGCAACAGTAAATTGCTTTTACTGTAAATGCCACCAAGAGCCATTGCAGAATTTTGAGCAGCTTATTAATATAACCTGGCTTGCTTTTGAAAAGATTTCTCTATGGCAAAAACAGAAATTAGAGGGATGTGAATGGAGACAGACTGATTATTAAAAGGTCCTACAGGAAATCATTTCACTGTGCTTATGGGAAGGGTAGTTGTGCTGGATGGAGTGTCTCCATGATCCTCCTTCATGGCTGGAACACTCATTGCTCCAGCTGCTGACATTGTTGCCTGTCGATGGTTCACACTCCAGTCATTCCCCAGGCATGGCCCTTGGATAAAGGGAGCTGCCTTGGCCAACATTATTCTCTCTTCTTAGAAGTAGCTAGAATTGAGATTCAAAATTGTGCATTAGAGGAAGACCACATTTTCAGATGCTCTGTGGTCAGGGTTCAAGTACTAGGAGTACTGCATGTCAGCATGGTGGGTGAAAGAAGAATTTCACTAAAATTCAATATTGAATGGTCAGAGTGTCTTAGAGACGCAAAAATCCACGTGTGTTCAACAAACAACAAGAAAGGGTGCACTGGGGCCAAACTGGTTGTGGCAGTGGAGTGGCAGTGGTGGGATAGCACACAGAGAGAAACACAATGGACTGATTTGGCATGAAAAGAACCTGTAGATCAGAAAAGCATCATGAACTTTGTTGACCCACATGCTTCACAGTGAATTGGTGTTTGGAAAGTGCTCTGTATTTCTCAACTGACAAATGGAGAACTGAGGCGGGATCCAACCTGAGCAGGCTACATGGCAGCTGGCTGCATCCAGGACCCAAAAGATCACAGCAAACATTGCCATATTGCCCCAGCAAATGCCTGGTGTGTGTCCTAGGGTGTACCTAGTGAAATGTGGGTGAAACAGGCATGAAGAAGATTGGCCAAGTTATTTTCTCTTCTGAAAAGTAACTTGTAATGAAATTCAAGGGGATTCAAGTCAGAAAGATAAAAGGGAGCCCAACTCACTTTCCCTTTGAGTCCAACAGTTCTTATGACCAGCTGAAGAGGGTCAGGAGTCTGAACAGGAGGGTATGGATACACTCAGACACTAAGCCTGGGAGGGCTGTATCTCTGGGCAGGAATGTGTGTACAGGATTGGCTCTCCTGTCCCCGTGAGTTGAATTCCTGGGAGGCTTCTGCGATCCAGACTCCCAGCAGAGATGGACATCTGCCGGGCCTCCAGTGTGTGTCCATCTAATCTCTCCAGAGCAGATGCTGCCCCACCAAGTCCCTAAGGGCTTACACCTCAGCCCCAGCCACCAGAAATTTCCTCATAGAACTCTGCAGCAGCTCCACTCAGGGAGTAAGTGCATTGATCTCTGCGTGGGCTCTCTCTCTTCCAGCAAGGAGTTCCACGGAACAAGGTAGAGGAGAGTGTGGCTACAGAGTCACTAATCAAGACCTCCGGAGACCAAGCAGGAAGGAGGTCTGATTTTATTGCACAGTTACCTAAGCAGATTACAGGCAGCCACCAATGCAATGTCTGCTAACTGTCCTTGCAGTGACCAATGGAGGAATGGGCCATGGAGCAAGTGCAGGGACTGCAACACATGGCCTCACGCTCAGGGCTGTGCCTACAGGGTAAGTGGTTTGCCACTCACACGCCTCACATGGGGAAGTGGTTTGCCACTTAGACGCCGCCCTTAATGTATGTCATGTATGCAGTACTCCCTGCACTTATCCCCACAGATCTCATCTGTGCAAAAACTCCAATCAACCATACTCCCATCCCATTCTACCTGCTACTGGTGAGAAGGGAAGCTGAGAGTATTTCAACCAGCTGGCCGCTTGGTGAGCAACTGGAAAGGAAGAAGGGATTAACAACTCCCAGTCCTTGCTGTCTCTGTGGCTCAGTACACAGACCAAGAGGGAAAGGAAAGGACAGGTGGACATAGGTAGTATCTAACCATACTCATTGACCGTTGACCACCTCAGTGGAGATGATTCTTCCATTTTTTCATTAAGAATATTTTATTTACTTACCTACTTATTTATTTGTTTATTGGTGTTCTTGCTGTGATAATTGTTCCATGGAGATATATCCATGGAACATTTTATATATATAATTATAATTATATATATATCGTTCCTCATTTTTAGCATTTTTTAAAAGATTAATTATTTTTCCTTGCCTTCTCTTTCAAGGGTTAGGATTTTTGATTTGTTTATTTATTTATTTTTATTTGTTTCTCTTTCTGCTAAGTTCTCTTATTCGCTCTTTCTCTCTCCCTTTACTTTGCTCTTCCTATTTTTTCTCCTCCTTCTTCATAACTGTCACCTGCCTCATCTCTTCTGCATTCTCTATGTTCACATTTTGAACACTCTAAACTCTTTTCTATCTTCGTATCCCATGTTCTTTTCTCTTAATGAACTGTATTTTTATCATTTTTAAAGAACTATAGGGTTTATATGACTCTTGCCCCCACCGTTCATGTCTTTGTAATTATTACTGCTGTGGGTGACATAGTTGACACCTGCTATTTTCTTTAATGCCAGATCTAGTTCACAAACATATTATGAACTTCCTCTGAAAGGGGCTACATGGCAAGGACCTGAGAGCAACCAATAGGAGCTGAGCAGGGGCTGAAGAATCCCACTCCCCTGGAAGATCTACACTTGGGCCACATTATTAACTGGCACCAGAGGGACCTTGGAAGTGGCTTCTTTATCTTTCATTCTATGAGAATTGGGGAACCATGAGTAGAATAAGGTGGTGGACTGACCTCATGAACAAATAACATGGCACTATGATTCCTAGTGTAGGATTATTTCTGAATCCCATTGCATAATGAAATCACCTGGGAACTATTAAGAAACACAGATCCTAGGATCCCTTTACAAGAGATTTGGATTGAATGACTCTAGGGGAAAGGTTAGGAACTTGTATTTTCCAAAAATTCCCAATAAAACTGAAATAAGTTGGACTTGGAAACCATATTCTTGTATGTTCAAATCTATCTGTAAAGTGTCAATAAAGGGAGAGAACATAATTGACTTCAAATTTTACTACTGAGCTATAGTAACAGAATCTGCAAGGTACTGGCATAAAAACAGATAGATAAATCAGTGGTACAGAATAGAAGACATAGAGACTAACCCACACATTTACAGTCACTTGATCCTTGATAAAGGTGCCAAGAACATATACTGGAGAAAAGACAGCCTTTTAAACAAGTGGTACTGGGAAAACTGGTTATCCATATGTAGAAGAATGAAAATAGACCTTCATCTCTCACTCTGCACAAAAATCATCTCAAAATGGACCAAAGATCTAGTGATCCAAGTCCTGGAAGAAAACATAGGGTCAGTACACCAACATATAGGGACAGGTAATGGCTTTCTCAATAGGTCCCCTAAAGCTGAGGAAATAATACCAAGAATTAATAAATGGAATTGTATCAAACTGAAAACTTCCACTCAACAAAGGAAACAATTAATAATGTGAAGATAGAATCTATAGAATGTAAGAAAAATCTTTGCTATAGCTACTTTTCTGACAGAGGATTCATAGATAGAATATGAATGTTTTAAAAAACCTTAATACCCTCCAATAACCCAGTTAATAAATGGAAAAGTTAATTAAACAGACACTTCTCAAAAGAAGAAATGCAAATGGCCAACAATTATATGAAAAAATATTCAACACCATTAGACATTAGGAAGATAAAAATCAAAACTACATTGATATTTCATCGCACTCAAGTCAGAGCGGCAGTCATCAAGAATACATACAATCATAAATACTGGAGAGGATGTGGAGAAAAAGGAACACTTTGCACTGTTGATGAGAGTGTAAATTAGTACAACCACTATGGAAATCAATATGGAGTTTCCTCAAAAGACTAGGCATAGAACCACCATCTAACCCAGCTATGCACTCCTTGGCATTTATTCTAAAGAATTAAAGCTGTAATATTATAGCAGTTTATGCATACCCATGTTTATAGCAGAACAATTCACAATAGCCCAAACTATAGAACCAGCCTAGGTGTCCATCAACAGCTGAATGGATAAAGAAAATATGTTATGTATACACAATGGAGTTTTATTCAGCCAAAAAGAAAACTGATGCTATGACATTTGCAGGAGAATGGATGGAACTTGACATCATCATGTTAGTGAAATAAGCCAAATTCAGGTCAAGGCTTATATGTTTTCTATCCTGTGCAGAAGCTAGAGAGAAAAAATGGATAAGAAAGGCATGGGGGAATCTCATTAAAATTAAAGAGAGATCAGTAAAGTAGAGGAAAGAGATAGGGGGAGGGAAAGAGGAAATAACCAGGGAATGATATTAGCCAAATTATTCTGTTATATTCTGTGCATGTGCAAATATGTACCAGCAAATCCTGGTGTTATGTACAACTATAACGCCCCAATAAAAGATATTGAAAAAAGAAAAATAATCAAGGAGCAACTTTTACCTAAAGACAGGTGATGAAAGAGCTTCAAAGACCAGTTCTCTTACCTCTATTTAGGAACTATCTAAAGGACTGTGCCATCTTCCAAACTCCTCATTTGATCAGTGAGCCTTCTGAAGCAATTGAATCATAATCCAACTCTTTTTTTAAAGTTTTTAAAATACCTTTATTTTATTTATTTATTTTTATATGGTGCTGAGAATCGAAGCCAGGGCCTCGCATGTGCGAGGTGAGCACTCTACTGCTGAGTCACAACCCCAGCCCCATAATCCAACTCTTAAAATTTTTTACGTTTGTTTAATTAGTTATACATGACAGTAGAATGCATTTTGATACATCATATATAATGGATTATAATTTTTCATTCTTCTGGTTGTTACATGATGTAGAATCACACCAGTTGTATAGTTATATATGCGCATAGGGTAATAGTGTCTGATTCATTCTACTATTCTTTCTACCCCAAACCCTTTCCTCTCCCTTCACTGTTCTCTACCTACCTAATCTAAAGTAAATCTATTTTTCCTCTCTCTCCTCCCCCCATTGTGAGTTAGCATCCACATATCAGAAAAACCATTTGGCTTTTGGTTTGGGGGATTGGCTTATTTCACCTAGCACGTTCTCCAGCTCTATCCATTTACTGGCAAATGCCATAATTTTATTGTTCTTTAAGGCTGAGTAATATTCCATTGTACAATCCAACTTTTGACAGCTTAATTATTCTTCCTTTACTCCTGTGCAGGTGTGTAATACCCAAGAGCATTCCCCTATAAAATACCTACAGATAGTTCTACAATTGAGCTTCTAGAAAATTGGTTCTAGAAGGGGTATAAGATTCCCAAATGGAGTATTGGAGCTGGGTCATTCAAAATGTGACTGGAGAACTTCATCTTTAGAGGTGGGTAGAGCAATTGGTATAGTCTCCAGCATGTTGTACTGCGACAACAAAATTATTAATATTTTATCATTGGTGACCTGAGATATGATTCTTACAGAACAGAATGCTCTAGCAGGTACAACATGTCAGGCATTTTAGAGGCACAGGGGAAGGAGTAATTATAATGACTTTGGAATTGGATGTTACTTGCTAAGTAAAAATGATGCATTGTAGAAATTCAGTGAAAGGTCAAGAGTGATTAGACATCAATTTAAGGCAAAATGTGAAAGCCAGAGGGCCTCTTTTCCATTGTGTAAAAAAAAATAGGATATTGTGCTGCTGTGCAGTAAAAATCTGAGAACCAAGCCTATAACTTAACTAAAAGGAGAGAAGAGCTCCAGAGAATGTGGTTGAAATATCACCCACCTGGACATCATGCGGTATATTGGTCCTCCATGTTGATGACATCCTAATAGTTGAGCTAAATTAACAAGAGTTATCAAGTTTACTAGAGGTATTATTAAGACACATATGTTCCAGCGGGTGAGAATAAACTCCACAAAGATTCAGGGGCCTCCTATATCAATAAAATTTTGGGGAGATACTGTGGTTTGGAAACATGCTGGACATTCCATTCCATAGTATTGGGTCTCCTATTTTCCTGACCAGTGGGAAGGGAACTCGATTCTCAATAGGACTCTTACTTCAAGTTCACATGTTTCTCTGACCCAGTTACTGAGTGAAAGGAAAGGTTGCCAGTTTGAAGTGGGTAAGAGACTAGCAGACTCAGGTTTTCTAGCAAATAGTTGCTTGATCCATATGTTTCATCAGACCTTGAGGGATTACAGGAATGCATGAGGGCAAAAGATGCTCTGTGGATCTTCAAACCCTACTAAGAAAAATTAACTTTAGACACCGAGGTTTCTGGGACAAGATCATGCCATCTTCAGCAGAGTGGAAAACAACTCCTTGCATGTTACTGGAGTTGGTAAGAAATTAGTAGTGAGGCATAACATAATCACTAGACTATATTTGTATATCATGATGTGGATTGTGGGTTCCACTACATCTCACCAATTTATAAGTGTTCAAATGTTGAGTAGGCCCTGAATCAGTACTGTAAGATGGAAGCCATACAACTTAATCTGGTATAAACAGAGACGGGAGGCAAAAATAAACTGAGTTACCAAGCAAACCAGAGCCTCATACTATTCAGCACCATGACACAGAATCCTCTCTTTTGGTTCACAGCTATGGTGATGGTGGTGGTGGTGGTGGTGGTGGTGGTGGTGTGTGTGTGTGTGTGTGTGTGTGTATACGACTCACATATGACCAGTAGACAGAGGAGAAAAATGGTGTAACCCTGACAGATATCTATGAGGGTGAAATACTTCCAAAGGACACAAATTTGGGCAGTGTGCCTGGTCACCTATTTTCAGTGGAATAAAAAGTGGCCCCCCATAAGATATATACAATTCCTCAGCTGTGGGAATGGTTTTGCTGATTGGTCAGGGACCTGGGAGAAGAGGTATTTGAAAATAAAGAACATGAAAGTCTGGGTAAATAAATGTTTATAGGCCGACGGAAAAGGCACAAAAATGTGCAGGGTTTTTTTGTTTTGTTTTGTATAGAGAGCACCTTCTATGGAAGAAGTACAAGGCAACCAAGTGGAAAGAATGATTTAGTCATTTTAAGTTGAGCATCCTCTGACACTGACCATTTTCTACTGCTGGTACAGTGAGCATAGGAATGGAGTAGCCAAGGATGAAATATACAGGTGGACCCTGTAACATGGAGTCCCAAAGTACCGATCATTAGTTTAATATGTAGTGAAAGAGCTGCAGTGATGAGTCTGTGACCATGTATTCCCATGTGTGGCAATCCATATCACATTGGCAATCCAGATGCTATCAGCCTCATCTTGACTTCTGAAGTTATAACTGATGAACCAGCTTAGAGATGATGCCCCACAGGGACGGGGTATCATCTTCCAAGATGCAATACGCAACCTCAATCCATGCATCCATCATGAATAGAATTCATGTGTTACAAATGAAGAGGAAGATGTAGGAGTAACCTTACTTATTATGTATGACCCATTTGGGAGATTTGTGCTTTCTGTCTCTATAACCTTTCATTCTGCTGGGTTTTGAGGTCATGGTTTCCATTGTGGTAATGCTTCTACCAGGAGACTGTGAGTCTCATTGAACTTTGAGGTGCTCCTTTCATCTGGTTTCTTCTGACTTTTTATGTCAAACAGCAGACAAGGAAAGGAGTTACCACACTGGCAGAAATAAGTGACCCTGATCATCACAGGATATGGGACTGCTGTTATACAATGGGGAGACATATGTTTAGAGTCCAGGGAGTGCAATGTCTCTTGGTTCATCCTGTCCACTTGTGACTGGGAATGGATAAGAATAGCAACCCTGACCTCAGAAGGGCATGATGACCAGTGGCTTATTCCCCTTAGGGATGATAACTGGGGTACCCATCAAATAAATAACCTAGTTCATTGCTTTGCAAGCCCAGTGTGGGGGTGCCAGTGGGGAAGATTAGAATAGAAATATAAAAGGGAGATGATAAATATTCTGCAGTCCTGAGACCAAAGCTAACCTTTGTCTTATAAGTTTTCCCCAAGAAAAGTCACCAGCTAGGATTATGAAGGAACTGCTCTCAGGTACCTTTAACTTATTAATTGAAGCAAGCAGATCCAAGAAGTACAAAGAGTGGATTTAGTAGATGCGGTGATGTTGTTCCAAATTCTTCTTAAGAGCCAAGGCACCCATGCCCACTGGGTGTGTTAACTGCTGTCACCCTTCAGATGAGTCTCCCTATAATTGTCTTCTGCCAAAGGCTGATGCCCATTGCAAAGCTGTACCCCAGCCAGTATCCAGTCTTCTTCCCTGTCTAGGAGAAATAGACATAAAAAGGCTGCTACCCACTGCCAATACCTCAATTTGGGGCATTTTTGAAGGGCCATAAGCTCCAGAGTTCCCCTGAGATTAGCTGCTATGGAGACTGAATCACCTTTTCACTTTTCTCTCTGTCCATACCTGCTTCCCTTACTCTCTGTGGTGGCTTTTAAAGTATGTATACAAATACTTTAGTGCTCCTTCCCTTGAGAGATGGAGTTCAATTCCCCTTGTGTGTGGGTTGGACTTGGTGATTCATTCTAGTGAATGGATTATGACAGGTGCGATGAGATGTCACATTCTAGAGTAGTTTTCTAGAAAGACTTTGACATCAGTCTTGGGTACATTCTCACCCTTCCTCCTTCTTTCTGTCTTAGCGCTCATTCCAGGGAAATCCAGCTTCCATGTCATTTGGACATCATTAAGAGGCCCATGTGGTGAAGAACTGAATAAGACCAACACTATGACTTGAGCTTGGGAGTGAATCCTCCCCTGAACTGGCAGCTTGACTGCATTCTTATGAGGGACCCAGAGCTACACTACACAGCCAAGCTACTCCTCGATGCTTGATCCACAGAAACACATGTGTTTAGTCGGCATTTTTACTGATGTGTCTAAAAGACCTGACAAGAACAATTCTGGAGGAGAAAAAGTTTATTTGGGGGCTCATAGTTTTAGAGGTCTCAGTCCATAAATAGCTGCTCCATTTCTTAGGACTCATGGTGAGGCAGAACATCATGGAGGAAGTGTGTGGTGGAGGGAAGTGGCTCACATGATAATCAAGAAGTAGAGAGAGCCAAAGCTCAGTTCACCAAATGCATACCTCAAAGGCACACTCCCAGGGACCCTCCTCCTCCAGCCATACCCCACTGACCTTCAGTGATCACTCAGCTAATCCCCACAAGGGATTAGTTCACTGTTTGGGTTAGGGCTGTCATAATCCAACCATTTTACCTCTAAAAGTGTTCTTGCATTGTATCACACATGAGCTTTTGGAGGGCACCTCACATCCAAACAATAACAACATGAGATAATAAATGCTTATCACTTTAAGCTTCAGAGTTTAATGGTAAATTTTTACATAACAATGAATAGCTAATACACTCCCTTATCAATGTTATCCTCAACAAAACTCTCCAGTGAGTTTCCTGTCTACAAATCTTCATCTCAGAGTCTGTTTCCTGGGAAAGCCATCCTAAGACAGAAAGCAAAGACATGTAGATGTAAAAGGGCTTGCTCTTTCTGTTGAATAATTTATTGTTGTTGAGTGCAGGGAACCAACATATAGCAGTAAAATGGTGGAAGCTTAGAAAGGAGATTTTCTAACCAGATAGAATTTGGCCTTCATCTTATAGGCATTTGGGAGCCACTGAAGTTTCTGGGGACAGAAATAACATTTTAGAAGGAGAATAAAGGATGTATAAAAGAGAGACCAGCAATAGCAAATAAAAATCTGGAGTCTTCTGTGATGTTTGGACAAGAATCAAAAGATCATTAACTGCTCCCTAACTCTGATGGGTAGTACTAATAAAATAGGGACAATAGCAGTATCTACCTTTTAGGGGAGTTCTGAGATTAAATGATTTAAAAATGGTAAAGGACTGAGAACAGTGCCTGGTATGTAGACCCACTGTTATGGTTTGGATATGAGGTATACTATGAAAGCTCCTGTGTAAAACAATGTAGGAATTTTCAGAGATAAAATAATTAGCCTGTGAGAGATATAACCTTATAAGTGGATTAATCCAGTTGATGGATTAAAATTTGAAAGAACTGGGTGGTGATTATAGGTAGATAGAGTGGGCTGGAGGGTCAGTCACTGGGGGTGTGACTTGAGGGATTGTATTTTGTTCCTGTGGAGTGGAGCACTCCCCCCGCCCCTGCTTTCTGGTTGCAATGAGCTGCTTTCCTCTGCCATGTGTTTCTACCATGATGTTCTACCTCATCTGGGGCCCAGGGATGTATAGGCATTCAACTGTGGACTCAACTTCTTAAGCAGTGATCAACTTTTCTTCTTATAAGTTGTTCTGCTCAGGTATTTTGGTCACAGCTACGTAAACCTAACTAAACATTCACCATGTAAATGTTTGTGAAATAAAAACATGCTAAGCTGGATGGCACTTCCTTGGTCAGAATTTACAAGTTAACATTGGAATAGGCCAGTGTTGGAGGGGGTGAGAGGATTGTCAGACAGGTGATGAAGTGATTCAGAATAAGGTCAGCATTCTAGGAAACTTCATATTAACAGTAGTTGGGCTGGGCCCATGGTTACCATTCTTGAGTTCAAAGCCTTGCTCCCTTCCTCAAATGCAGTTTGTGTTGTTGATAATAGCAAGAGAGGCACTGATGCATCACCGTGGCAGTGAAAATATACTTAGAGCTCATGTTCTGCTGACACTGAATCAGGAATTGCAGTCTCCTGAGACAACAGTTAGGAGGAAGCCCATAACCTGCCCCCATAGCCTTTACCCTGCATATAAGGGGGACCCATTAGAGAGATGTCTCATGCCATAGGGCTTTACTGTATCTCCTCCATGAATAGCAAAATAGACATTTGATGCTTTAGCCTGACGAGTTCCTGCTACCTCTTCTCACAGGTCACAATGGATTATTTTTCTGAAAGGCAATTTCTCACTTGCTCAGGATGTAGAGAGCTTTCTCTGATATTTGAGCGGCTGGTTTCCGCTAATGGGTGCGATTAGTCAGAAAGGTTATTGAATATCTATGTCATTAAGAAAGCATCAAATGTCATGTGAGGATGTCAAGGAGGAAGTTGATGACCAAGAAGATAAGATGGATAAATGCTCGGAAGTAGGCATCTTACCTGAACAAAGGGTGGTATTTTGAAATAAGGCTCCTTGCCTGTTTTTTTTAATACCTTTATTTTATTTATTCATTTTTATGTGGTGCCAAGGATCAAACCCAGTGCCTAGCACATGCTAGGCAAACGCTCTACCACTGAGCCACAGCCAAAGCCCCTTCTTGTCTGGTTTTACCTCTACTGGGCTCCAGAATCTTGACTGAAAATTTAAAGAGGCTGTGCCCAGATTAGTATTTTATATACAGAATCATCTAGCAGGAGTTCTTTAGCTTGTTACTTTTTAAAGATGACAAGAGAAGATATGGAGAATCACTGAGCCTACATTTTGGCGTTGAAATGATACATAAGTACTGTAGCTTGGGTAACCACCCCTAAAAGAAAGACTGAGACAAGGTCTGGTGAACAAGGAGATTATCTGTGGGAGTCCAAGGAACAGGAGTGCAGCTCAAGAGGAGGATACATTTCCAGTACCACTTAGATGCTTCTACAGAGTGACTTTTTATGGCTACAGCCACAGGGTTATGTCATAATTCATTTAGCTACTCTCCTGTGGTTTGACATATAGACTGTTCCTTTTTTTTAATTTTACTCTTGAAAACATTATTTGAAAAATATTGCAAACATAGATAATTTCCCCCAAATAAATTGTAGAACAATAATGCTATATCAGACTCTTTATATATATTGCCAAATTTTCCTACAGAAAGTTGTACCAGTCCACACACTCACAAGCAGTTGTATGAGAATGTATATTTCTTCATAAGCCAAGATACTACTATTCTTTTTCATCTTTGCTAAATAGATAAGATCTCAATCTAAGTTGCATTTTTCTGATGTATAGTAATGTCAAACATTTAAAAATATTTATTGATCACTACAATTTCTCCTATTATGAATTGCCCATTCAGATCCTTTGTTATTTTTTCCTAGTGAAAGTGCTAGAAGATTTTTTTCATATTTATTTGAACAAATTCTTCATATATTACAAATGTTAGTCCTCACTTTAAAAAATGTGTATACACTTGACCAATTTGTTGTTTATTTTTGTATTTTGTTTATAACTGAATGGATAACTCAATGATGTAAAAGCTATCATATTAAAATACACCATGCTTTTCAACCATAATATAGAAATATTCATATAACATTCAAGAGACTTGCCTTCCCTCACTAATAACTACTAACATTATTGCTTTCTGATCGCACTTTCCTTTCTCCACTGGTTTGAAATGCTTTCTTTATTATAAACTAAATACAAATATCTGAGTCTATAAAACACCTAAGCACAAAATGAGAAATATAGATGTTTTGAAAATGTTTAAAGGAAACCATGTACAATTGCATGCTGATAAATATGTAACTATAATTGAAACATACTATTGTACTACTCAGGATTTTCTAGAGAAACAAGTTAACAGGATAGCTAGCTAGCTAGATTATATATTTATATTTATATTTATTAGGGGAAATTGTGGAGGCTGAGATGTCTCACAATAGGCTATCAGCAAGCTGAAGCACCAGGAAAGCCAGTAGCATGGCTCAGTTCAGGTCCAACAGTTTAAGAACCTGAGGGGTTGCTGGTGCAAACACTGGAGAATGAAGTCTGGACTTGAAGTTCTTATGTCCAAGGGTAGGAGAAGATGGGTGTCATAGTTCCAGAAGAGAGAGAGCAACTCCACCTTTCCTCCACCTCTCCTCTCCTAGAACACCTACTCAGATATCCAGCTGATAAGATGGTGCCCCCTCTGTTGGATGAAAGTGCATCCCCTTGCGTCTCCTTATTTAGTCCACTGATTCAAATGCCAGTGTCTTCTGGAAACAGCCTTCAAGGATAGACTCAGGGTGTGCCTGTGGTTTTGGAGGAGCCTGGGGTCTTCCTGCTGAGAGTGTTGGTGGCCTTTGTCTTGCTGCTGCATCTCAGGGTTGTTCCTTTGCATGGGTGTATCCCTAGTGGTCTCTCTGCAAGTAGGAGCAGCATTGAGATCTTGAGATTGCAGAGTAGCCGAGCCTGAGGTATGTGAAGCCCAGATCAGTGGGATACAGACTGGGTTTGCAAGGGCTGATCTGGGTTTGGTGGTCCCGAGAGACATCAGAGACAGGGCTGAGAAACTGTGGAACACTGACAGAGACAGTTTGACTTTCTAGCAAGAATTATTTTATTTTTTGATTCACTAATCTCTCTACCATATTTGGAACAGGATGGTTTTTATGCATCAGTGTGTGGAGGACAATGATACATGGTGTTTTGCATTTTTTTGTGGTATTCTTATGTCTTTAATTTTTTCTCTTTGTATTCTTCCTTTCTCTTGTCTATTTTCTTTCCAACATATCTTCAACCAACAGCCAATCTCTGTCAGCTCCTCTTCCACTCTTCCTGTGAAGTTTTACTTCTAGCTTCTCTCTTCCTCCCTCATGAATATTGCAAACTACACAACCTCTGTTCTCTCATCAAATACAAGAGGCTTATAGGACCCCAAATATTCAAAATTATAGCAGACCCGCATCAAGATACATTATAATGAGAATGACTAACACAGAGAACAAAGATAAGATCTTAAAGGCTGTGAGAGAAAAAAATTTAAATTACATATAGGGGGAAACAAATTTGGATCTCAACTGATTTCTCAACCCAGACCCTCAAAGCTAGGAGGTTCTGGAATAATATATTTCAAGCTCTGAAAGAAAATGGATGCCAACAAAGAATTTTATATCCAGCAAAATTAAGTTTCAGATTTGAAGATGAAATTAAAACATTCCATGATAAACAAAAATTAAAAGAATTCACAACTAGAAAGCAACTACTGAGCATTCTCAATATTTCATGAGGATGAAGTGAAAAAAAAAAAAGAAGTGAAAACCAGCAAAGGGAGGATCTACACTAAAGGGACATTCAACCAAATGAGAAAAATGAGACAAATCAAAAACCAGAAATAAATCGAAATGACAGGGAATTCAAATCATATCTCAATAATAATCTTGAATGTTAATGGCCTAGACTCATCAATCACTCATACATTGCTGGTGGGACTGCAAATTGGTGCAACTGCTTTGGAAAGCAGTATGGAGATTCCTCAGAAAACTGGGAAATGGAACCACCATTAGTCCCAGCTATCCCACTCCTTGGTTTACACCCAAAGGACTTGAAATCAGCATACTATAGTGATGCAGCCACAGCCATGTTTATAGCAGCTCAATTCACAATAGCTAGACTATGGAACCAACCTAGGTGTCCCTCAATAGGTGAATAGATAAAGAAAATGTGGTATATATACTCAATGGAATCTTACTGAGCTTTAAAGAAGAGTAAAGTTATGGCATTTGCCAGTAAATGGTTGGAGTTGGAGAATATCATGCTTAGCGAAATAAGCCAATCCCACAAACCCAAAGGCCAAATGTTTTCTCTAATATGCGGATGCTAATTCACATAAGGTGGGAGGGGGGCATAGGGAAGAATAGCATTACCTTAGATTAGGTAGAGGGTAGTGATGGGAGGGGAGGGAGGGGATGTAGGGATAGGAAAGATAGTAGAATGAAACAAACATTATTACTGTATGTATATATGTGACGGCATGATCAGTATGATTCTGTAACATGTACACTCAGAAAAATGATAAATTATATTCCATCTATGTATGATATATTAAAGTGCATAAATACATTCTACTGTCATGGATAACTAATTAAAACAAATAAAAAATTTAAAAAATTTTTAAAAATGAAACTACAATCTATATGTGTATTACATATGTTATATTGACTCTATGTGTTGAAAAATATATAATATATACAAAAAAAGGCTAAGCAATTAAAAAGTTCATTTATAGGCAAATGGTTAAATAAGTATTGGTATTGAGACTCAATGGAATACTATGTGGTGGTGACAGTGAACAGGGTAGATTCACGTGTACATAGGAAAAATCACTGTAGCAACCAAGTCAAATGGGCAATTGTGTAGCAATATACTATCTATCATGCATGTCAGACATTCTTCATATAAAATAAAGTGATGATGGTCATCTGTTAGGGTCTGTAAACAAATCAGGATGGCCCCTGGCATTTTGCCAGAGGGAGTGGTTTGTGAAGTAACACCAGCGAGCCATTAAGTGTGGAGATTCCTTATTGGTTGACTGCTGTATCTAGTTTATGTTAATTAAGATAAGCTGTGTGTAAGATATATATACCCCTCCTGTCCTACAATAAACGGCTCCTACTCCTGCTGTATCAGTGTACACAAGTTGCTCGTCACCCCCCAGTTATTTTGCTGCAGCCGGACTGCGGTAGTCATCCATGTGTAAATGGTTTCAGATGTTCTAGAAAGTTTCACATCAAAATGATAATAATAATAACCTTTACTAACGATATCAGGATTAAGATGAGCTTTGCTTCTGAATTCTGAGAATACGTAGTCACATTTTATTTGTTTATTAATATAAACATAATTTAACAGAATATTTGCATTTATGCCTAAATATTCATTGCTTTGTTGTTCATGATGACGTAAGTATCAGAAACAACCTAAACTGTCATCAGTGGAAGAGTGGTTAAATAGATTGTGTTACAGTCATGGTATTTAATCATATGCCACTATTAAAAAAGAGAATAAGGTGGATCTCTCTATAATTACAGGTACATTTGAGTGTTTTGAAGGTGGACTAACTACATACCAATAAATTGGCAATGTTTACCTTTGGGGAAGGGCCTGGGAAGGAAGGTTGCTGAGAATTAGGATTGTAAATCTGTCAGGACACACATTTACATTTGTCATTCTTATGGTTGACCCACTCTGTGATTCTGTTTAGCTGTTACTTCCATTTAAACTTTCTCTTGTTTGACTGAGTCAACAGAATTCTGAACTCTTCTTGTCATAAACCAAAAAGCTTTCCACCTTTCTCTCTTAGTCATAATTTCAAATGAGCTAAAAACAAGGGTTGCTTGTGCACACTGTATTGACCCAAAATATTTGTTCTATGTCTTAAAGAAAGCCAACCGTTGGTCAGCTTTCTCAGGAAAAACCATCATGTGGTTCCTCCTGTGGGAAACAGGAGTCCTGTTCTATTTCCTGGAGTTGGGGACACACCATTCTTGTATTGCCAAATTGTGGGGACGAGGGAATGATGGCACAAAGGGAACATCTTATCTCATTTTATTCTCAAACCTTAAAAGATCCAGAGAGTGCTAAGCATGGTGGTGCCAGGTACTTGGGAGGCTGACATAGCATATCAATTTCAAGGCCAGCCTCCGGAATCTTAGTGAGATCTGGTCTTCAAACAAAATAAAAGGGTCTAAGTGTGGCATGTCATAGGGTTCAATCCCCAGTATCGCCCCAAAAAGAAAAAGAAAGAAAGAAAGAAAGAAACCTCCCAAACCCCAAATCCCAACCATTTTATCAAAGGGAACTCTTTTTAAATTAATTAATTAACTACTAATTAATTAATTAATTAATTTGTTGTAATTTGTTAGACATGATAGCAGAATGCATTTCAGTTCATAGTACACAAATGGAGCACAATTTTTCATTTCTCTGGTTGTACACAAAGTAGAGTCACACCATTCGTGTTTTCATACATGTACTTAGGGTAATGATGTCCATGTCATTCCACCATCTTTCCTACCTCCATATCCCCTCCCTTCCCCTCCTTCCCCTTTGCCCCATCCAAAGTTCCTCCATTTCTCCCAGGCTCCCCACTACCACCCCCATTATGGATCAGCATCATCTTATCAGAGACAACATTCAGCCTTTGGTTTTTTGGGATTGGCTTACTTCACTTAGCATGATAGTCTCCAACTCCATCCATTTACCTGAAAATGCCATGATTTTATTCTCTTTAAGAAAAAAAAAATTTTGTATTTATAGATGGACAGAATGCCTTTGTTTTATTTATTTTTATGTGGAGCTAAGGATCAACCTCAGTGCCTCACACATGCTAGGCAAGAACTCTGACACTGAGCTACAGCCCCAGCCCAATTTTATTCTCTTTTAATGCTGAGTAATATTCCATTGTGTATATATACCACAGTTTCTTTATCCATTAATCTATTGAAGGACATCTAGGTTGGTTTCACAATTTAGCTATCGTGAATTGTGCTGCTATAAACATTGATGTGGTTGCATTACTATAGCATGCTGTTTTTAAGTCCTTTGGGTATAAACCAAGGAGTGGGATAGCTGGGTCAAATGGTGGTTCTATTCCAAGTTTTCTAAGGAATCTCTGTACTGCTTTCCAGATTGGTTGCACCAATCTGCAGTCCCACCAGTAATGTAAGAGTATGCCTTTTCCCCGCATCCTTGTTAACACTTATTGTTGCTTGTATTTTTTTTATGAATGCCATTCTGACTGGAGTGAAATGAAATGCCTATCTCTCACCATGCACAAAACTCAAAGTGGATCAAGGACCTAGGAATTAGACCAGAGACCCTGCACCTAATAGAGGAAAAAGTAGGCCCAAGTCTTCATCATGTTGGATTTGGCCCCTTCTTCCTTAATAAGACTCTTAAAGTACAAGAAGTAAAATGAAGAATCAATAAATTGGGGGCTGGGGTTGTGGCTCAGTGGTAGTGCACTTGCCTGGCATGTGTGAGGCATTGGGTTCAATTATCAGCACCACATATAAATAAATGAATAACATAAAGGTCTATCAATAACTAGAAAATACATAATAAAAATCAATAAATTGGAATGGTTTCAAGCTTAAAAGCTGCTTCTCAGCAAAAGAAACAATGAGGTGAATAGAGAGCCTACAGAATGGGATCAAATTTTTACCACACACACATCAGATAGAGCACTAATCTCCAGAATATATAAAGAACTAAAAAAATTAACACTAATAAAACAGATAACCCAATCAATAAATTGGCTAAGGAGCTGAACAGACACTTCTCAGAAGATGTTATACAGTTGATCAACAATATATTCAAAAATATTCAACATCTGTAGTAATTAGAGAAATGCAAATCAAAACTACTCTAAGATTTCATCTCAAAGGGAACTTTTATTTGCTCTGTCTTTGTAACTTCACACAACTCAAGGAAAGACAATTTATGTTGCATGAATAATAATTCTTTTTATTTTGAGTAGTATTTCTTTTTTATGCTTTTTAAAGTGCATTATAGTTACACATAATAGTTTGTTTCATTTGACATAATCATACATGTATGAAATTTAATTTGTTGCATTTCAGCCCCTAGTGCCTCCTTTCCTTCTCCTCCTCCCTTTCCCTATTCCCTTTCCTCTACTCTACTGGTCTTCCTTTTTGTTATGGCTTGAATATTAGGTGTCCCCCTAAAGCTCCTGAGTGAGATAATGCAAGAAAGCTTAGAGGTAAAATGATGGAGTTAGGAGATCTATAACCTAATCAGTGTGTTAATCCCCTCATAGAGATTAACTGAGTGGCAGTGGCAGTGACTACAGGGGGTGGCTGGAGGAGGTAGGTCATAGGAGCCTTAAGGGTATATAATTTGTGAGCTGAGCTTAGTCTCTCTCTCCTTCCTGGTGCCTTGCTCCCAGTTGATTTCCTCCACCACACTCTTCCCCATGACATCCTTCATCATCTCAAGCCCCAATGAATGGAGTCAGCTATCTATGGACTGAGACCTCTGAGACCATGAGCCCCTAAATAAACTTTTCCTTCTCTAATTGTTTATGTCAGGTTCTTTGGTCACAGCACTGAAAAAAGCTGATTAAAACACTGTATTTATTTGTCTATTAATTTTTAATTGGTGCTTTATATATATACATAAAGGTGAAATTCACAGTGGTACATTTATACTTGCACATAGCATAATTTTGTCAAATTCATTGTGAAATTCTTCTCCCTAAGAAAAGGCCATTTTCTAAAGTCACATTCTCTAAACTACTAACTTATTAAGTTACCTGGCAAGCCAAGTTCATATTTAGCTTTGAATATTCCAGGTTAGCACTGCAAATAGATTTTTTTTTTTTTTAAGAGAGAGAGAGAGAGAGAGAGAGAGAGAGAGAGAGAGAGAGAGAGAGAGAGAGAGAGAGAGAGAATTTTTAATATTTATTTTTCAGTTTTCGGCGGACACAACATCTTTCTTTGTATGTGGTGCTGAGGATAGAACTCCGGCCGCACGCATGCCAGGCCAGCGCGCTACCGCTTGAGCCACATCCTCAGCCCTGAAAATAGATCTTGATAGTGGTATCCAAACACAGAAATGTTTGATTCAAGAAGATCCTTTCTTTCCTACTAAATTTGCCTTGAAGATTAAGCCTCATTTCCTGTAGAACAAAATTTCATGAACAACTAGAATTGCGTTTGAATTGGTTGGTTCTGAGATACTTTCTCATTCCTGAGTCCAGGGAATGCTTTGAACATTGCTAAAGGGCCTATGGACATTGTCAATATCTTTGGGTGATGTTTGAAGAAATACTTGTACATAGGGTATAGTATTATTTCATGTTACTAAGATGAAGGTGAAGTGGCCTAATAAAAATTAGTTTGGTTTATATTTCTGGGCAGTTTGTCTCAGATTTCCCACCCAGGTTTGTAGTAGAACTCAATTGACAAATAGAAACACTAAATGAACTCCAGTTGTAGCATCTATATTAAAATACCCATGTCCCCCAGGGTTGACAATAGTCTACAGTCCACGAATGTGCAAGTGCACACACACAGGCACATGCATGCTCACACCACACATTTATGTATACCCAGCAGAAAGTCACTACCTATGTGTAGCATTTTTCTATTATAAAAGTGACACATGAAAAAAAATGACACATGTTCAGTAAAGTAAATTTAGAAAAACCAAAACTAAAAATGAAAAAGAGGAAATTCAAAATCATTACTTATCTCACCACCCAGAGATAAGCTTAGCATCATTAATGCAGAAATCAAAAGAAGCATATAAAACTACCTATAAATTATGATCTCAAGCAGTTTGCATCCTGCTTTTCTTAACTTCATAATTATAGCATCAGCATTTCTCCATGCCATTTAAATATTTAAAAAACCAACACATCAATTAAAGGATGAAATGTGATTCATGGTGGTGTTAAGAGTTGTATTGAGCTAATCATTTTCTTATTAGATATTTGGTTGTTGCTGATCTTTAGATTTTTTATATAACAGTATGATTAGCATATTTCTGCCAGTCTTTTTGTACCTCTGATTATTTTATTAGATTAGATCCTTAGAAAAAGGATTATTGGGTCAGAGAAATGTCATGTTTTTCTATTCAAGAAAAACATGTTTTTTTGTGTGTGAGTCCTTGAAAATTGGCAAGTAGCAGGTGATCAGTAAATATTTGTTAAATGGGGATGCATATTTTAAATTCACAGTGCCAAATTGCTTTCCAGATAAGTTATTCCACTCCCACCCATATAAAAATGAGTTTCATGCCACATTCAGCAGCATTCTGTACCATGATTTACTTTTTATCTTTGATTATTCATAGGTAGGAAGTAATAGGCTTTGTTTAATTTTTACTTTTCTGAATCATTTATTTTTCTATGTGCTTTTGGCTATATATTTCTTCTGTAAGTTATCCATTCCTAATTTTTCTTATTTTTGGGGGACCTGTTAGATTTTTTAAATATAAAATGTATGTACATACATACACACACATATGTATGTGTTTACACATATGTATATGTGTATATATGGATATACATATATGTCACTTATGTAATTCTTGATCAGTATTATTGTAATATTTTTACAGGTTGTAATTTGACTTTAATTTTATTTAATTTTTGTTTTGAAGTAAATAGACATTTTAAAAAAAATTTCATCAGATCTAGTTGATTTAAAAAAATTTGCTTTTCTTTTGGACTGAAAATGAAATACTTTCAAGATTAATGAAATATCTTCGTCTGGAACAACTTGCTTATTTCATATATTAACTCTTTTATTTACCTAGTATCTAATTTGCATAGGGTATGACATAAGTAACTAAGTTTTCTTTTCCAAGCACCAAAATTGAAATGTCAGTTTTAATTATCTATTTTTTTCCTGTTGTTTTGATGATGTTTGCTTATTGTGTGTCACATTCTTACAAATTCCAGGACTTGTTTCAGGCTTTCAACTATGCTCCTATGGTCTCGTGTTGGTGTCACATATTCTTAAATGTTAAATATTTATAAGTAGAAAATTTTCACTCTACATTTTCTGAGAACACACAGCTATTTCATCCCAGGGTGAGGCATGCATAGTCTCACAGTGAAAAGTGAAAAGATAACTCAGAGAACTAGTCTCCAAGTCTAGTGCCAAGAATTGACCCCTGAGAAGCTTCTCAACCTCTGTGAACACAGTTTTCTTATTTGCTATATGAACATAATCATATTGACCTTCTGGTTGCTGCACTTAATTTAGATCATGTTAAAGAATTCAGTACAGGACATTCTCAGCTTCAAGTATTTTTTGGTAACTATTAACAGTTAACTGTTAACAGTATTGTTCTAATTCTTATTTTCCTAATCTATATAATTTTGGGGTTGACATTATATTAATCAATGTTCTCTAGGGAAACAGAACCTACAGTCATGCATTGCTTAATGATGGCATCTGGGGGTACAATCTGAGAAACATGTTGTTAGCTGATTCTGTTTTTGTGCAAACATCACAATGTACTTACACCGCCTAGATGTCAATCACTCAATGTGGTTTATGGATGCAATCAAGAGACAAGGTAAACACAAGGTGTATGAGGCTGCTTCTAGTGTAATCGAATATTGTTTTATAGTAAATATTTGTATAAGTAGTGTGAATATATTCTAAAACAATGATAAACATATAGTATGCTAAATACATGAGCCAGTCACAGTGTTTTATTATCATTACAAGTTTTAGGTACTGTACATAATGGTATTGCCATGTTTTTATATGACTGACAGCAAAGTAAGTTTGTTTATACCCATATCACCACAAACCCATGGGGAACATATTGCACTACAGTGGCCACATCATTAGGAATTAGGAAATTGTCAGCTTCATTATTCATCTTATGGGACCAGCGCCATATATGTGATCTTTCATTGAGAGATTCTTAGTTATGCAATGTGAGACTCTGTGTGTGTGTATGGTGTGTGTGTGTGTGTGTGTGTGTGTGTGTGTGTGTTTGCAGAGAGAGAGAGAGGGATTGGAATTCAGAACCTTGGATTCCTGAGAATCTGTCCTCTAGACATTCCATACACCTGAATATTCTACCCTTCCTATTCCACATCAATTGAAGTGACTTAAGTCCCACTTAAATGTAACACTGAATACTCAAGTTCTGCTTTCAAAAAACTTAGGGGAAGAGAGAGGCAGCCATATGAAGACTTTCAATAATACAGTATTTAGAAGCTATAATAGAAAAATAAATGTAATTCTAGGAGAGTAGGAAGAACGGAATGAGTCATTGCAATATTGGGGAAAGAAGTAGAAAAGGATTCTGAAGGAGGTGATGTTACAGCTGGGTGATGAAGTTAATATTAATAACAAAGCAGAAATCATCAAAGACAGTTCCTCAAGAGGGTATGGCAAGTTGAGAGAATATTAAGAAGTTCAGACAGGCTGTACAGTGAGATGTTGAAGCTGGAGACAGGATGAATAGGAGGTTGGAGTTAGCAGCTGACAGGCAGCAGATTTCTTCCTATGACATTGGACTTAATCTTGTTGGTCATGTGTTGCCAAATTCTGGTGCACCATTCATGACCATTCCCCTCTTCTCACATTCCTGGATGCTTTTGATTTTATGGCACCTGTGATTCTTCTTCAGAGAAATTCCTGAAGGTCACTGGGAGCCATTGGCAGATAGCTGGATGGGTCTGGGATGTAACATCCCTACACCCAGCTGCAGGTCTCCTCTTAATCAGTGATAGACAGATGCAACGGTATGAATACCCATTCAGTACCTCCGGTGAGTATTTGTGGTTTTGTTTATTTTCTTAAATTTAATTTCTGGATTTTTTATATATTTATATATATTCAGAAAGAACAAAACATATTCAGAAATAACAAAAAGACATAGTTCAAAAGTCTCCCACTTACTTGTGTTTCTGTCTTACCCACTTCTCCTCTCTGAGGTCAACCTGAGTTTCTAGTGTTTATTGTAGTTTTCCAGAGATATTCTATATGTAATGCAAGCAAACACTTAATTTTATTATTCTCTTCTTTCAGACAAATGTGATAGTATTGGCTAATACTCTATCATACTCATTTTCTTTAAATTAATAAAATTTTTGTATTAACAGTTTTACTAAGATATAATTCAACCTGTAACTATATAAGTCAATAAGTCACATGTTCAGACATGTGCAACCTTCTTCCCCACCTAGTTTTAGAAAATTTTCATCACTCCAGAAAGTCACCCCATACCCATACAGAGTCGTATTATTTCCCTTTATAGTTCCAGCCCTAGATAGCCATTTGTCTGCTTGCTAGTTCTTTAGGTTTTACATATTGTGGACATTTCATACACCTAGAATTATGTAGCATATGTTCCTTTGTGACTGGCCTTTTTTACTTAGCATAAGGTCTTCAAAGTTTACCCACATAATAGAAGTATTACTTTATTTTTTGTGGTCAAATAATGCTTAATTGTATGGACATACCAAATTTTGTTTATCCTCTACTAGATGATGGGCATTTGGGCGTTTTCACTTTGGGGCTGTTATGAACAGTGCTGCTATAAACATTCATTTTTAAGCTTTTGTATGGATGCACATTTTCAATTCTTTTGTGTAAATACCTAGGAGTGGAAATATTATTTAGCTTTTTGGGTTTTTAAAAATGTTTTTATTACTGTATTGTAGTTACACATAACAGTTGGGTTCATTTTCACATAATCATACATGAATGGAATTTAATTAGCTCCATTTCAGTCCCGGATGCCTCTTCTTTCCTTCCTCTCCTTCCTTCCTTTCTTCCCCTTTCTCTACTCTATTGATATTCTATTTATTTATTTTTGATTGGTGCTTTATGGATATACATAAAGGTGGAATTTGTTAAGGTTTTTTTTAAATACATGCACAGAACATAATTTTGTCAAATTCTGCTGAACGGTTTCCCAAAGTGGCTGGTCTATTTCACCTTCTCACTAGCAATGAATGAAGATTCCAGTTTATCTGCATTTTCTATATTATTATTGTCAGTCTTTTTCATTTTAGTCATTTTAGTGAAGGTGAATTGGTAACTCATTTTGGTTTTGGTTTTCATTTCTCTATTGACTAGTGATGTTGAACATTTTCTTCTGGATGCAAGTTTGTTATCAGACATAAATTTTGTAAATGCAATCTGCATTTCTGTGATTTGAAATTTCACTTTCTTTATGGTGTCTTTTAAAACATAGAGATTTAATTTATTACTACTACTATTATTAATATCAGTAGTTGTAGTAGTGACTGAGCCCAGGGGAACTTTACCACTGAGCTACATCCCCAGCCCTTATTTTTTTTATTTTGAGGCAGGGTCTCAAGAAGTTGCTGAGGCTGGCCTAGAACTTGCAATCCTCTGGACTCAGCCTTCTCAGTAGCTGGGATTACAGGTGTGCACCATTGTGCCCAACTAGAAGGCTTAAATTTTGATGAAGTCTAATTTATCTATGCTTTCACTTGTGCTTATGATGTCCTATTTAAGAAACTGTTATGTAATCCAATGTCACAAAGATTTACTCCTATGCATTCTTCAAAAATTTTTATAAATTTAATTTTTACACTTAGTACTATGGGTCATTTTAATTTAATTGTGGTATAAGATGAAAGGTCAGAGTTCAATTACAATCTCTTGCATGTGGCTGTCTAGTTGCCCAAACATCATTTGTTGAAAAGATTATTCTTTTCCCATTGAATGATCTTGACAGTCTTGCTTAAAAGAAATGACCATAAACATTAGGGCTTATTTCTAGACTCTTGATTCTATCCCTTTGATTTATCTGTCTGTTCTTGTGCCAGTGCCACATGCTCTTGATCTTTGTAGCTTTGTAGTAAGTTTTGAAATGGAGAAGTTTAATAAAGTCCTCCAAATTTGTTTTTCTTTTTCAAGGGTGTTTTGGATATTCTTGGTTCCCTGAATTTCCAATTTGGGGATCATATCTTTTTAACAGACTTTTTTTTTTTAAGAGAGAGAGAGAGAGAATTTTTAAAATAAATAAATAAATAAATATATATATATATATATATATATATATATATATATATATATACATATTTTAGTTTTCAGTGGACATAACATCTTTATTTGTATGTGGTGCTGAGGATGGAACCCAGCCCCGCGTGCATGCCAGGCGAGCGTGCTACCACTTGAGCCATATCCACAGCCCTTAATAGACTTTTTTAAAGAAGAGTTTTTTGATAAAAAAAAAAATGAGAAGATAGTAAAAAATAGCTCCCATATGCCATATACTCATCTTCCCCTATTATTAATAACACATTAGTATAGTATATTTATTACAACTAATGGACAAATATTAGCAGGTTATGATTAACTAAAATTTGTACTTTATTCAGATTTCCAGAGTTTTTACCTTATGTCCTTTTTGTGTTGCCTTATACCATATAGGATGCTACATAACTCATTTATCTCCTTAGGCTCCTCTATTTTGACAATTTCTTATACTTATTTTGTTTTTGATAACCTTGATGGGTTTGAAGATTACTGAAAAGTATTTTATACAATGTCCCTCTTTTGGAATGTTTCTGGTGTTTATCTCCTGGTTATATTGTGGTGATGAGTTTTTGGGAGGATGACTACAAAGGTGAAATACTGTTTTCATCACATTGTACTAATGGTACATAATATCAATTTAGCACTCTTGGTGCAGAGTTTAATCACCTTCCCAGGATTGTGTCAGGTTTCTGCAATGTGATGCTACTTTTTTACCTCCACTTTCCATGTTATTCTATTTCAAAGGAATCAATATGATCTAAGTTATTCATGATATTGTTCAAGTCTTCTGTTTTGTTATTGACCTTCTGTTCAGTTGTTCTATTCATTATTGAAAGTTGGGTATTAAAGTCTCCAATTATTATTGTTGAATTGTCTATTTCTACCTTTAATTCTGTTGTATTAATACATTCTGGGGATCTACTGTGAAGTGCATGTTGTTTGTAATTCTTATGTCTTCCTGATGGATTGATCATTTTTTTAATCATAAAATGTCCTTCTTTATTTCTAGTAATAATTTTTATCCTGAAATCAATTTTGTTGGATATTGGTATAGCTACTCCAGGTTTCTTGGTTACTATCTGTATGCTGAAACTTATTCTATTCCTTTTCTCCTATCCAATTTGTGTCTTTAAATCAAATACATATGCCTTGGTATATAGCTGGGTCAATTTTATTTCTTATATATGTCAATCTCTGCCTTTTGATAATATTGTTTAGCTCATTTACATTTAATGCAACTAATGATGAGGTAGGATTTATGTCTGCCAATTTCCTATTTGCTGTCTATAGGTCATGATTTATGCTTCTCTGTTTCTTAATTATTTCCTTTCTTTATGTTCAATATATGTTTTCTAGCATATCATTTTAATTCTCTTGTTTTAAAATAACTTTTAAAAACATAAACATAGTTCTATATTTTAAAAAGTTTTTAAAAATATGTTCTTAGTTGTTGTGCCAGGATTAAGATTAATATCTTAGTTTAAAACAATCTAATTGAAATTAATACTAATTTAATTTCAATTTATATAAAAGCTTTATTTACCCTAACTAGCTTCATTTCTTCTCCCCATTTGTATTATTCTCATCAATTATATCTTCATATATTATGAGCTTAGAAACAGTTATATAATTATTATTTTGTGCAGTTGTCTTTTAAATTAGATAAGAAAACAAAACAAAAACAAAAACAAAAACAAAGTACATGTATACCATCTTTGATATTTACTTATGAATTACCAATACCAGTGCTCTTTATTTTTTTATGTGGATTTGAGTTATGTCTAATATATTTTCATTTCATCATGTGGGATTTTCTTTGGTATTACTTATAGAGCATTTTTGTCAGCAATGAATTCTCTCATTTTTTGTTTATATTGTCATATTTTAATTTATTCGTCATTCTGAGAGATATGGCCTTGCTGGTTATAAAACTCATGTTTGACAGTCTGTTTCTTTAAGCACTCTGAATAAGTCTTTCATGGCCTTTGGACTTTCATCATTGCTGAAGAAAAGTTAGTTCTTGTGGAGGATCACTTGTATATGATGACTCATTTTCTCTTGTTGCTTTCAAGAATTTCTTCTTGTCTTAGCTTTTGATAATTTGACTATGATGTGATTAGGTGTGGAACTCTTTAAATTTACTCTACTTGAAGTTTGTTTGTTGACCTTACCGGAGGCATAGATCAATGTTTTTAAGTATTCTTTTCTTTCTGGTACTCTCATGTATGTGTGTTTTAGTATCCCACATTTCACTGAGGCACTTTATTTTTTCTCTCTCTCTCTCTCATATTCTCTCTCTCTCTTGCATAAACTCAATTAATCTGCAGATTATTAACTTGTTACTTCTGCCAGTTTAAATCTACTGTTTATCTAGTGAATATTTCATTTCAGTGATTATACTTTGCATTTGCAGGATCAAGTGGACTCTTTACTATAATTCCTAGGACTTTATTGACATTCTTAATTTGTGTCAACATCATCATCACACTTTTTTTTTTAACTTCTTTAATCATGGTTTCTCTCAGTTCTTTGAATCTATTTATAACGACTACTTTAAAGTCTTGTCTTTTAAATCTGACATCTGGTCACTCTCACAGGCAATTTCTGGGCCTGCTTTTGTCCTTCCAATATTTGAGTCACATGATTCTATTTCTTTAGATGTTTTATAATTTTTTTTTGTTGGAGACCAGACATTTTAGATAGTAGATTGAATATATTATAGCATACTTATGGATTAGTCCTCACTCCAAAGTGCTTGTTATTGTTATTCTTCCTTCCCATGTTACCAGAGTTCATTCATTATCATTTCCTTTCCACTTAGGTACTGTTTTTCAGCCAGATAGATATGTTATGAAAAATTCTATTAGAGTTCTTTTTTTTATGAGCATATGTTGATTTCTCCTTCATTTTCAAATGATACAGGATTCTGGGTTTACAGTTCTTTTCATTAGACCTATGAAAAGTGTTGTGTCTATTTTTTTTCTTTCCTCTGTGATTTCAGATGAGAAATCTATTATTCAATTGTTACCCCTTATAGGTAAGTAGCCTTTTCTTTCCCATTGCTTTTCTTTCTTTTTTTTTCTCCTCCTCTGCAGGAGATGGAACAACCCAGGGCTGCATGCTAGGCAAGTGCTCTCTGGAAGCTACATACCCTGCCATCCCACGGCCTTTTGAAGTCTGACTATAACGTTTATTAGTGTGAATTTTTTTGACTTTATCCTCTATGGGTTTTACTACTTTTGCTTCTCGTATCTGTAGGCTCAAGTATTTAGCCAATTATGGGAAGTTTTCAACCATTAATTCTTTAGAGCCCTGTCCTCTACATTTTATCTTTCTGATGACATAAATGTTGGGTCTTAAAAAAAAAAGTTCCACAGATCACTGAGAATATGTGAAATTTTTAGTCTATGTTCTGTTTCTTATCCTGATTAATTTCTATCAAACTGTCATTCTGTTCGTTTGTTCTTTCCTCTTATTTCCTCCAGTTTGACACTAACCCTGTCCATTATTTTTTGTTTCTTTTGTTATTTGTTTGTTTTGGTTTAATTTCTGTTGTTATAATTTTTAGTTTTAAAATTTCCAAAATTAAGGATTTTAGTTTTAAAATTTCCAAAATTTTAGGATGACTTCTTTAAAATCTTTGTCAAATAATTTTAACATGCCTATCAAGTTAGTATTGGCATACAGTGACTGCTTTTTAAAAAATGCACTAGTGTACTCCAGGAAGGTTTACCAAGAGTAAACCTCGGCTAATGAGGACAGGAGTTACTGAATGAATCCGTCTTTTTCCCTCAGCTGGGTTCCACATAGGCTCTCGGATATCCCCACTCGCCTCTAGTAGTAACCTGATGATTACTATTGTCTTATTATTTTTCCTTCTTTGTCTCACTTTCCCAGCTCCTTGACATGCTTCCAGTGATCACCTCTCAAACACTATGACACAAAATCCATGTCTTGGATCATTTTCCTCCCCTGCCCCTTCTCTTCCTTCTTCTTCTTGGTGGGATAGGTAGGAAGTAAAACAGATGAAGGCAAATGATGACAACCCTCCCTGTCTTCTTTTTAAGATACACACTTTAAATATATGCAACCAGGACAGGAAACATAATATTTAGATAGATATTGATCTATATAGTATATTCCCCTACACATACATTTCTAACTTATAATACCTTGCTCACTTTTCATTCAAGTCACGTTATCTATAACAAACTACTTAACTTTGAGAGGGGTTCTGTTTTCAACATCCAGCAAAACAGAATTACATGCATTTCTTATTCTCTATTAAAATAAACATGATGCATTGGCAACACAACTTTAATGATGCTTCCTCTCAAAAGCCATCAGGTTGAATCACTAGAAACTCAATCTAACCTCTGTTTTGATCTGCTACTTTTAAAGCAGGTCATTTTTTCTTCCCTCCTTAAGCTCTGGATCTCATGAGACTTTAGTCAAACTCATCAAAATTCTGAACTGACCACAGAGAGATGATCACGCTCCAGGAGTGGGAATTTGAGAGCAGCGTAAGAAGCTGCATGAAATGGAACTAAGTGCTTCTCTGAGTTGGTGCTGATTGTGTTGCTGCTATTCGATGCTCCAGGAAGTGAAATTCCTCTTGATTAAAAGGGGAAAAAAATAGCATTGTTTTTACCAGTGCTTATTCAACATAGGTAATTTTGACAAGGACATATTTGATTAACTCTGGGTTATAAAGTGAAAATGACAAATTTTATTTATTAGCCTCAATTGGTGGTAAGATACATAGTGAATACAGTTTGGTGTTCATGCAGAGCAACTACAGGAAGGAACTACACAATTTAAGGATATTCTCAAGATTCTAGTTATATCATAAACCCAAAAGAAGTGATAGATGCAGAGTTAAGAAAATAAAATTAGAGGTATGTATCTCCATCTCCAAACATAGGTGGGTAATAAGTATACTGAAGTTATTTTATCATGACTCACATTAAGTTTTTCAATCCTCTTTCTGCCAGGGTAACAAGAAATGGGGATATAGCATTTAGTTTCCAGGAGTAATTTCCACCAAGAGGTAAGAGAGAAAGAAAGAAATGAGAAAGATGATGAAGGTTATGAGGATGGTCTAGAAGGTCCAGAAACGTTATCCTAGGCAAAATTGACAGAAGAATGGATTAAGTGGATGCCTGAAAGACCACCTCAGGGCAGAGAGGCTGCTCAGGTGAGGATCTCCTAACCATCCCATCCCTGGACAGTGGAAACAGCACCAGTCCTGACTCCCAGGTCTGAATCTATGTGTGAGTCAGTACCACAAGTCACCTTTCTTTACCTTGACCCTCATATTATCATGGCTGGAACTTGAGTTTTATGGAATTTGCTTCACAGATATGAAACTTGATGTCATGAATTTATCATTTGACCACACCCTGATTGCATCACCAGCCTGGTGTGGCTTAGAGTTCTCTCTCTAATTCCTTTTAAAGAATCATTGAATGTAAAATATTAGAAAGAGGCACTAGCTGTTTTGTGATTTTTAATTTCTCCTCTCTATCTTTTTCTTAATTTTGTTGTTGAGATCTTTATCCACCAAAAATCCTACCCAGAACTCCAATCTGTTAAAGAGGTTAAGCTTCTTTCTGTGAAGGGAGGATAGCATTGTGGTGTCCAGGAAATACAGATTAACCATAAATCAGGAGACCCCCATTCCTGTTTGGCGCAGCCCCTACCACACCTCCCAGTGGTGGGCACTTTATAAATGCTTCCACACTTAGTCTCTTGACTTTATTTTCCTGTCAGTCCTGAAAGAGATACACAATGGCAATGCTAAATTTTATCTGAAGGTTAATATCACCTTTTGAGCTGGGCATGGTGGTGCACACCTGTAATCCCAGCTATCTGAGAGGCAGAGATAGGAGAATTGAAAGTTGGAGGCCATCCTGGGCAACGTAGTGAGACCCTGTCTCAAACTATAAAATAGAAATGGCTGTAGTGGTCGCTCAGTGCATCCCTGGGTTCAATCACCAAAATCAACACTTCTCACCCCCATCCCAAAAAAAGAAAAAGAAAAGGAAGAAGAAATCACCTTCTATATTCTAAAGCAAAACAAGCTTTTCTGCAAAAAAAAACCTTTTCCATAAAACTTAGATAATACTAACCCAGATGCAGCCTCCAAACTCCCCTTTCTTTTGCCTCATAAATGATTGAACTGCTGAACTGCTTTTCTCCACTGATCAGCTTGTTAATCAAATTTTAATTAAGCCTTTCTCCTTCCTCCAGGCACCTGGACTTTGGCCCACCCTCTGCCTGACCCAGCAGACACAGCCTCTTCTGAAGGCCCCTGCTGGAAAATAGTCTGGTCTGAGAGCAAAACACTCTCTGGCTCTTCATCTCATCTCCCTTTCATCCCATTGTACCACACAGAGTCTTTTCTAGCCTTATTTATTTCACTATAAAGAAAGCCCTCAATCAACATGGATCTTGTTTATATTGATTGCATTTCCTTTGTATATGTACCCAGAAATGGGATAGCTGGATCATATGGTGGATCTCTTTAGTTTTCTGGAGAACCTCCATGTTGTTCTGAGTTCATATTCCCAACAACAGTATAGAAAGTTCTTTTTTTTTTTTTCACATCTTCACCAGCATTTGTTTTATATATATCCCCAAAGTGTATGTGTGTGTAT
Source organism: Marmota monax (assembly GCF_021218885.2). Lineage (NCBI taxonomy): Eukaryota > Metazoa > Chordata > Mammalia > Rodentia > Sciuridae > Marmota > Marmota monax. Next base: position 2,864,068 of record NW_026692254.1, read on the forward strand.
ATGTGTGTGTGTACACATATATATGAATATTTTTCATCCATAAAGAGGAATGTAATCCTGTTATCTGCAGTGAAATGGATGGAACTGGAGGATATTACCTTTCGTCAAATAAGCCATACCCAGGAAGATGAGCACCTCGTGTTCTATCCTCATGTGTGTAAGCTTAACAAAAACTGGTCTGAATGTAGAATGAAGGTTAATAAGTTGGAAGAGTATGGTTGGGAGAGTGGATAAAGAGAGACTGGATTTTATCAGTGCATGTTATGTGACTGTATGGAAATATCACATTGAACCCCATTAATATGTACAATAATACATGTGAATCAAAAATTTAAAAAAAAGAAAGAAAATACTTCTTTCCTAATCTTTAACTGTTTGCAGACCTCTTGGTCACAGTGTTTTCTCTGTTGCAATCCCCTGCAATAACCCTGTAAGTGAAATCTCTCCTTTCTAAGTCTGTTTTTGTCCTTTATTTGACAGCAGGTATCTTTGTTTAATTTTTTTAATTGACACATAATAATTTTACAAATTTATGGGGTATGGTCTCTAATTATCACCAGCAGCATCACCTGAGAACTTGTTAGAAATGCAGATCCTCAGGTCGCTCTTGGTCCTCCTGAATCAGAAACTCTCAGGGATGGGGTCAGATTTCTAAGGTTTAGCAAACCCTCTAAGGGATTCTCAGCCTGAGTCACTCAACAAGGTACAGGATGAGCTTTCAGGTGAGGCCTGAAAATGAACAATCCGGAACAGCCCTGAGGGATGAAGAGGACTCTGCCTTCCAGGATCCTTCCTCCTCTGGTGGCTGTGCTGGGAAGGCAACTAATCCCCACCCCCTCGACTGCTCTGCCTTTCCAGGTGTTGTTAATAAGTGTTTTCTTGGCAGTTCCTGTATTCAAAGAAAGAAATCAAAATGTATTGAGCGCCCATGAATGTGCCAGACACTTGGGCTTGGCATTTCTGATGAGTTATTTATGTGATTTTTCATAAAAACCAGAAAGATGAAAAACTTATCCTGTGTTTCATATAGAGGGATGTTTGAATTTTGTTGGGGAACCTAAAAATTTTGTTGAAAACCTGAAAGACATTAAGACTAAAAGTATTTCTAATGAGGGAATTTCGTGCCCTTTATGGGGGTAGGAGAGAGATTTTTATTGATGATGAGTGTTGTTCTGGTAAAGACCAGAACCTCTGAAGGGCAGTTGAAATACCTTCCTATCATATAACTCAGCATATCTACTTTGGGTTACGTTTTCAGAGAAATTTTCTCCCAATCCTTAGGAAGAAATAATGATCCTGTAGCCTTGTCTGTGGTGTGGTCAGGGAGGGGTTAGAGATGTTCTGGATGCCCCCCTACTGCGGAATGGATAACAATATGACAAACACCAAAACATTTGTTTTCCAAAACAAAAACAAATTACGTTTGTAATTTGTAGTCCTAAAATTGCCACCGTGGATAAACTTGTTTTATAAAAGCAAATGCAAACAAATGGATGGACACCAAACTAGTAGGATATGGGCCTATGAGGTAGGGGAGGGAAATGAGATTGGAGAAGTGGGACAAAAAGGGATTTAATAAAACAGGAAAAGAGCTTTGCACCATCAGTAAAGAGGGTATGTCCTGAATGGAGTCATATTAACAAAGTCCTCTCACCTGAGGTAAGAAAAATAAAGGGAAGGGAGGACAAGATACAAATATAGCTCATTCATCATTCACTTTATAATAATTGAGAAAACAAGAAGAGAATAAGGTAATGGATTGACCTCATGTGGAACATGGCACCATGATTCCGAGTGTAGGATTATTTCTGAATCCCATTGCATAATGGAGTCATCTGGGAACTATTGAGAAACACAGATCCCAGGACCCCTCTGTACAAGACATTTGGGTTGAGTAAATCTAGGGGAAGGCTTAGGAACTTGTATTTTCCAAAGGTTCCTGATAAGACTGAAATAAGTTGGGCTTGTAAACCATCCTCTCCTGTGTTCAAATCTATCTGTAAAGTGTCCATGAAGGGAAAGAGTACAACATTTAGGCCAGTCTGTTGAGAATATTTTTCTATCAAGAAGCAAGTTTTCTTGGGAGAAAATTTTACCAAAACGGTAGAGATTATTGGGAGCAGGGGAGGGTCCTTTTATCTCAAGGACAGTGCAATCCAACTGCCAGGACATCCTGCTCTTCCTCCTCTTTGATTCTGCAGTGGGACAAGTTACTCAGTACTGACCAATCATGTCTACTTCTTCCTTTATTTACTCATTAGCTAGTTTCTTATGGGGCAATCATGGGAAGGATACTGCACTATGTACCAAGACAGATTTATAGAAAATGAGTTATGAAACTGTCCCTCCAAGCCATCCCAGGGCTGTGTGGGTGTTGGTTGATATGCTACAACAAGGACGGAGAACTGGAGGATGTAGGGGATAGACACACTTTACTCGGGGTTGACAAAATACCCTCAAGACACTCTCAGGTGGCATTTTTATGCAATCTAAATTTTCACATTTTTGCTCAGTACTTTGTCTGCTAAGCCCATATAACAGTTTTGTAAGTGACATATGGAATGGTTCCAGTGGAAGATTATGAGATTATTATGGGTATTTTGACATTGATGGTGACTCTGAAATTTCCACTGTGGAGAAGTTATCAGCTTTTGATTTGAAGTGGAAAGGGGTTTTCATGAATCGTGGTGGATGTCTATCAGATTGTCTGGTGGAGTTGCTCTTCCTTCTCTTGTCACAGCTAATGAGAGGCAGCCAATTTGTATAACGTACCCCTGTCCTTCTGGTTTCTGTTGAATGGTCTCAGGATGGCCATTTGACCCAGGCAGAGCCAGTTAGAATCCTTCTCTGAGAATTTTAAAATTTGATACCAAGATAGTTAAGAGTATTGATCTACTTTCTGAAGACAGGTACTATGCTAGGTCAGGTATTATCTTTGGCTCTGAGGCATGGAATAGAGCGATATTATGTCTTCCCTCACAGTGAGCAGTTACTATCTGGTGGGAGTGGGGAGACAATTGATAGACATGTAAACCAATAACTCTATAAATATAAAACACACAACCCCAGAATGGGTCAACAATCATGGATAAATAAAATTATTATAGCAACAATCATAGGAAACATAATAGTGAACATCTGTTGGACACTTGTGTATAAAGTGACATGCTGATGGCCTCACCTATATTAACTCATTTAATATGACTGCTCAAGGAAGTGAGACCTATGATTAATCTCATTTTGGAGAAAGCTCTCCTTTGCAGTGAGAAGCAATGGTGAGAACTGTAAAGAAATGCAGAGATGAGACTTGGAGTTGTTGGTTCCAGATTTTCCTAAAGCCCAGCTGTATGGGGGCTCTTACAGTCAGGTAGGAATGTTGTTCAGCTTTTTCTTCATTTTCTGAGTTAGGAAATTTTCCTCTATCCTCACATTTTAACTTTCTGTTACTTGCAACTCAAAATTGCCAAGACAGTTTGGAAACTTATCAAGATTTATCAAGTGGCCTGTGTGTGACTGGCAAGCATGGGTGAAATGACAAAGATTGAACTGATACTGACAAAGCTCCAGCTCTCAAGGGGCAGCTCACAGTTCAGGAAAAACTCTGAGAAAAGAGAGGTAGAGGCCAGAAGTGGAAGCCCAGCCATGTAACTTTACTCTCTTCATTATGCCTTTCCTTGAGACAGGCACCTCAAGCCCAGCACACCCCCTTTTTGTGCACCCTTGATCGCCCGCCCCATAAGCTCTATGACTACGCATAGTCCTGGAGAGCAGAGTCCCATCTGTCCTGATGTACTGATACATGCTACATCTCTTGCTCCTGGCATTCACCTTGAACATGATTCCAAATTGAAAAACAAACAAACAAAATTCCTGTAGAATATATCTGAGGGCTGATTGTGACTGTTATCTTTCAACTTTGTTTTAAGAGCTTAAATTGATCTCTTTTCATTTAAGAGAAACCACTGTCTGCTAGATAGGTGTGGAGTGAAGAAGGTGATAATGGATAACTCTGGTTACTAATCACTGCTTTCCCCTTTCTCTGAAAGTCTACCTAAAACAGCCCAGTGGGTCTTCGTAGGGGAATGGAAGTACAAATGGTCTGTGGAGTGGAACAATGTGGCCTATGGTGGGATTTGGACCTTGTGGTCAGACCCCTGATGAGTCAATTACTGGCTCTATGACCTTGGAGGAGTCACTCAACTATCTCAAGCATCATGGTTTTTCACCTAGAAATGTAATATGGATGATTCCCACATAGCACTGTTTCAAGAATTAAATGAAGAAGTACACAAAAAATGCTTAAATGGTACGTGATACACCAACGCACTTAATATATGATCGTCATCACCATCACAGTGCAAAAGTGAAATACATAAATATGTAGGTTCTTATTTACAATAAAATTAAATATCAAAAATAATGTATGAGAGTAGAACAAGCAGAGCAGGAAAGGGAGGAGAAGAGGGAAAAGGAAGTTACTGGGGAATGAGATGGATCAAACTATGTTGTGTGCATTATACAATATGCATAATGAATCCCACTATTATATATAATTTTAATGCACCAATAAAAAAGACTTAAAAAGCAGGTATGAAAAAAATCAAAAACAAGTTGCAACACATACATAAACAGTATGATCTAATGTATGTAAAATTTAAAATGCAGATATGATATGCTGCTTATTCATGTTCAAAGCCAGTCTCAGTAAGTTTGCAAGGCCCTAAGCAGTGAGACCCTTCACTAAATAATTTTTTTTTTTACAAAAAAGGGCTGGGAATATGGCTCAGTAGCTAAGTGCTCCTGGGTTTCATCCTTGATACCATTAAAAAAATCCATATGCAGCACAATGACACTAAACCCTTATCTCTCACCATGCACAAAACTCAACTCAAAATGGATCAAGGACCTAGGAATTAGAACAGAGACCCTGCACCTAATAGAGGAAAAAGTAGACCCAAATCTTCATCATGTCAGATTAGGCCCTGACTTCCTTAACAAGACTCCTAAAGCACAAGAAATAAAATCAAGAATTAATAAATGGGATCCATTTAAACTCAAAAGCTTCTTCTCAGAAAACAAAACAATGAGGTGAAGAGAACAAATTTTTTGCCACATGCTCATCAGAGCAATAATCTCCAGGATATATAAATAACTCAAAAAACAAACAACCCAATCAACAAATGGGCCAAATTGCTAAACAGATACTTCTCAGAAGAAGATATACAATTGGTCAACAAATATATGAAAAAAATGTTCAAAATCTCTAGTAATTAGAGAAATGCAAATAAAATTACTCTAAGATTTTATCTCATGCCAGTCAGAATGGCAGTTATCAAGAATACAAACAGCAGTAAATATTGGTGAAGATGTGGTGGAAAAGGCACACTCAATGGTGGGACTGAAAATTGGTGCAAACACTTTGGAAAGCAGTATGGAGATTCCTTAGAAACTTGGAATGGCAATATCATTTGACCTAGCTATCCCGCTACTTGGTTTATACCCAAAAGACTTTAGCTAAATGTGGAACCAACCTAGATGCCCTTCAACAGATGAATGGATAAAGAAACTGTGGTATATATACACAATGGAATATTACTCAGCATTAAAAGAGAATAAAATTATGGCATTTGCAGGTAAATGGATGGAGTTGGAGAATACCATGCTAAGTAAAGTAAGCCAATCCCAAAAAACCAAAGGCCAAATGTTCTTTTCAATAAGTGGATGCTGATCCATAATGGGGGGGGGAATGGGGAAAATGGAGGAACTTTGGGCAAAGTAGAGGGAGAGAGAGAGAGGAGGGTACAGGGGCAGGAAAGATGGTAGAATGAGATGGACATCATTACCCTAGGTACATGTATGATTGCACATATGGTGTGACACTACATTGTGTACAAACAGAGACATGAAAGGTTGTGCTGCAATTGTGTACAATGAATCAAAATGCAGTCTGCTATCATGTATAACTAATTAAAATCAATTAATTAATTAAAAAGAAAAAAAGGGCTGGGAATGTGACTCAGTGGCTAAGTGTCCCTGGGTTTCATCCCTGATACTGAAAAAAAAAACCCTATGTTATATAAACACATAACAAAATTATATGATATATTGATTATACACATATAAATATATAACATACACATAATATAGAAGGAAATATGATAAGTTGCTTGTGCATATACACATAAGTATATACACTTGTACTTTTATATGTGTATGCAGTATGTAGATGTCAAAAAGCATGAAAACATGTACAGAAAATATACATACTATTTTCCAGATAATATTTACTTTTGATAGTGATGGTGAGAATGGGCCTGTGTGTGTTCTTGTGTGTGAGAGACGTGTGTTCACAGAGCAGGGTTGGTCTGCATGCTCAAAATGTTTCATAATTTAGTATGTTGGAAAATGCATTCTAATAACTTCCATCCGATCACTAGAATTCTGCCTTCTTCATTTGTATTCCACTTGGCTATTTCTATTTTAATATGCAAAAGAAGTTATGTTGTGATAACCATCTAACTATGAATTTTTTAATGAGGATTCTTGGCCCAGAATATTTCCAAACGGGTTGTGTGGTTGGAGAGTTGGCAGCAGGGTGGGAGAAGGGTCATGAGACTGGAGACTGGTTTTATGGATTTATGTTGTACATTTGTACATGATCTGGAGAAAGAGAGAGACTTAGAGCAAGACATCACAGACAGGTTGTTTAATCTTTTTCAGTCCATTTCCTTAGTTGTGAAATAGGAATAATAAATCGTATTTTACTGGGTTGCTGTAAATAAAAACATGGCACTTGGTGAGCGTATGAAATACCCAGCATTATGACACCCAATTTATATTTAAAGCATCTATGAGACAGACATCGGAGAAGAAAGAAATATCAATCACTTGCCAAACTGAAAGATGATGTCTGCAGGCATCAGAGCAGCAGCCAATGAAATCTCGCTCCTCCAAATCAATAGGTGCATTCAAAACATCAAACAAATCCTGGTGTGATTCTGAAACCGAGTAATTCTTTCCCCACCCTGCAATTTGTTACAGCTTGGTGCATATGGACAGGGAAGAGGAACTGTGAGCTCATCCCTCCCAGGGGAAGGGAAAGTAAAGGCAAGTGAGTGACTAGGTCAGACTTGGGGAAGGGATGAGTAGCTCAGCAAAGCAAAGGGAAGGAGAGGTTCATGGCAGGCAGGGTTGCCAACGAAGGAGGAAGGAACTGCAGAAGGACAGTTTGTGAGCCACTCCCAAAGGGGCAAAGACAGAAGCAAGGCTGAATTGAGGCCATCTGATGTCCAGGATGATGTAGCTTGGTAATGAAGTATGGTAAAGATAAATAGGACCTGTGTGGTAGCCTGATCCTAGAGAGAACATGAAGTCTCCTAATCAAGTTGGTGACTTCAAGGTGGACTGCACAGAGTGTTCTTTGTGTAGAAAAATGTAATCAGTCTATCCATCAGGGAACTAATGCAGCTGGAGACCTAATACTCAGTTAAGGGATAGTGTGCACCCTGCAATTAGAAAAGTCAAAGCTCATTGATATTGCCAATCCTGTCAACAATCAGTTCTGCATTCTCTGACTCTTGTCCTCTATGGCTATAAATGTTAAAATAATAATAATAATAAAGAATTGTAAGGATATATGGTGCCATTCTGGCTCATCCTGTACCATTTCAAGAGGCATTTTGGTTACTGATGCCTTTAGTCATAGTGGACGACAAAGGGAACATTTGTAGAATGTCAATCAGGAGGCAATTTAATATCATGTCAAAAGCATGGCTTACACGTCAGACATACTGAGGCACATTAGTTCATTCATTCAGCAATTTTATATGGACCCAGCATTTACTTCTATTGGAGGAAGATAAAAAATTAGGAAATGAATGACAAGATCTAAGGGTGTGGCAAGTGTTGTGAAGGAATTAAAAAGAGGTGATAGGATTCATAGTGACTGGAAATAGTGTGGACTTTCAAAGTGGGCGGTCACCTGAGTGTAAAATAGCCCACTGAGGGGATGAGTACCTCATGTAGACAGGATGGCAAGAGCCAAGGCCTCTGCTAGAGGGCAGGGTGTGACCAGTACAGAAAGTGCAGGATGAGGGGACAGGGGATTTATGAGTATCAGTGACATGAGATATTGTCACAGAGATGATTTTAAATATTACTTTTATTAGCTGCATGACCTTTACCAAGTTTCTTTACTTGCTTAAGATTCTATTAAGTAATCTTAAAATGATGATGTTAATACCCACTCTATTGTTAGGATTAGAAATGTTAACTAAAATGTAAAGGACTTAGTAAAATAGGGGACATTAGTAGGTGTTCAAGAATGAAAGTTTTATTATTAACACTAATATTTAGTCAAATAATTCCATCAAGTTTCCTAACAGGGTTAGATTCATATTTGGGAATTTGCTCATGGCTGAGAAGTTAGGAAATTTTATTTTGGGAGAATTGAAAAAGCCACTCTAGGATTCTAACGTGAAAAAGTTTCCTCATGACAAGCACTTTGAGTGTTTAATTGTGGGGTGACTGTATAAGTTAATATCAGGGGCTAAGAAAGGCTGCTGAGACCTAGAATACATGGATGAATCCAGTTTGTACCATCCTCAAATTATTTTAACAAGAAACCCTATCAACCATTGTAGATTGATGTGAGTCAAATGATGTGACTCCTCTGCCTTAAATCCTTCAGAGTGGATTCTCATCTCAAAATAAACCCTGATGTCCTATCATGGTTCTCAGATCCCTATGTGATGTAGACTCCTTTACCTCTCCAATCCCATTTCCCTCCATGGCACCCCTCCCCAGCTTCTTCAACCATTGTTCTCCTTAATATTTCTCAAACACATCAAGGACTATTGCATCTCAGGACTTTTGCACTTGCTGTTTTTTTCTGCCTATGAAGACCCTTCCCCATTATCAGCATGGCTCCCTCCCATTGATCAATCATGGACTGAATATTACTACGCAGGTAGGTCTTTTCTAAACTCCCTATAAAATGCCACCTCTTCTCTTCCCACTCTGCCTTAGTTTTCCTCAGGGTACAAATTACTGCATGAAATGTTATTTTATAACTTAGCTGTTTGTTATTTCCTTCCATTGAAAAATTCCCTCCATAGGATAGGACCTGGGTTTTGTTTACTATTGATGCTCAAACTCCCAGAATACATCTGGGTGCCTGATCAGTATCTGTTCAGTGAGTGGATAGTAGTTCTCATTGCTGAAGTTGTTCCCTAAGGTCAATTAGAAACTTTGTCATTTCCTTAGATGTCACTCAATAAATCTCATCGTTCATTCACTAAGCTCTTGAGCATCTAATGTGTTCACACAGGTCTGGGCACTTGCTGGCTTAAGTTTAACAGTGATGAGAGTGGAGGCTTCAGAGAGAGAAGGTATGAAGACTAGTCCAATCTACCAAGATGGGTTAATTGTATCAACAACGAAATCACCTGAGAAATAGGTGAATACATTCTACTGTGCTAAGTTAAAACAATGCTAGGTAAAGTCTAATTTCTCGACAATAACAATCCTCCTCCAATCTCAAACCATTTTAACCTTCCCCAAAGAAACCAATTTTCCCAAAGCATTAACTCCTGTTAAATCTTCTATTGACCCAAATATATAAAATGTATATGCAGAATTTGAGCGTTACTTTAGATACTTGTTATCATATGTATTATTCTACAACTTGATTTTATTTTATATGAGGTTATATCCAGAAAAACCATAACTATTGAGTTTTCAAATTATTTACTAGTCATGTCTTTTGTCACAAAAAATTTTTATGTAGTCACAGGTGTTAATATTCTTGCATATTTTTTTTCTATATAAGAGGACATATTAATCCTTAGGATTATAGACATCTCCTCTATGTTATTCCACTAACTTTAACTTTATACTACTAAGTGTATCATCTTTTTTCAGCTTACATCTTTGATCTACTTGGGATTTATTATGGTGAATGATGTAAAGAATCAAATTTTATTTTTTCAAGAAGATATTCCATCATCAAAATGTTTCAGAAATCCCTAATACCACTGTTATTTATATGCTAAAGTATAAGCTACTCATGAATCTATTCTTGAGTCACTGTTTATCTCTGTTTACAGAGTGTGGCTTTAGTGTATTTTTTTCTATTGTTTGGTGAAGGAAAATCTTCATCTTTCCAAAATATTTTTTAAATTTGTCTATTTTTTCTATACTCTAATACACTAAATTTTTGAAGAATGCTTGTCAAATTAAAAAAATCAGGGAACTGAATGTCCTCTCTCACCCCACTCTCATACTTGCCAAAGATTCGTACTATTTTATTCACCCACAAAACACATATTTTTTAGCTATCTTTACTATATTGCATTGGTTTGGTTTTGTATCATAATTTTCTGCTTTTATCTTTGCTATTTTCTACCTCTATCCTTTCTTCTTCTTTTTCTACTTTCTAGTGTAGATGATGAAATCATATTCTATAACAAAAATCAATAAACTAAGATATCTTAGTGTTCTGCTGAATAAATTACATGACCAATTTTAAATATCTTAGATTGTATCTGTTTATGAAAGAAAAGTATGATCTGGTGTTAGTTTAGCTATCAGCACAATTCTAAGACTTAATTATTTTCCATTAATACTTTAAAGAGATGAATCTGTCATTGCCTTATATTCAGGATGTCTGTCTGAACGTGGACCAGCTTTAATGTCTTGATTATAATCAGTAGAAAGTGATACTGTTTAATTTTTGAGGCTAGGTCACAAAAAACAATGCAGCCTAAGCCTACATCCATTATCTCTTGGGATGGCTTGCTCTTGGAACATGTCTGCCATGTTATGAGGAAGCTCAGGGCATAGACAGATCACATCTGGTTACTCTGGTTGATAGCGCCAAACTGAGGTCCCAGCCAACAGCCAGCACCAAGAACCAAAAATGTTAGGAAGCCTTTGAGACGGTATTAGTCCAACCACCATCTGGCAAAAACATGAGGGAACCTACGTGAAAACCACCTAGTTACCCCAGAAATCATGGGTTGGATCATTGGGCTCTGCCATTAACTAGCTGTATGACTTTGGGTAAATTATATGACTTATCTGTAAAATGGTGCTAATAATGCCTACACTAGAGGGTTGTTTTGAAAATTAAGAAAACAACTCTTGAATGTAAATACTATTCATTTCAGTTTATCTGAGAATATGTACCAGGAAAGATCAAGTAAATCGTTCAAAGTCAGTCTAAAATATAACAAGAAGCATAATGTGAGTTTGAACTCAAATTTGATTCTAACTCCTGTTCTCTTTACCATTATTCAATTTTAATGCTAAAAACAATCACCATAGCAACCCATTAACCTATCTAATCTCATACAAGGACCTAGAGAATCAGTACCACCCTTTTGCAGGTCTTGTTTAATTTAAGTCAGACTTGGCAACAAGCTAAAGTTATGATGCCATTTAAAGCAAAAGAGGGGAAAAAATGTACCACTGGTTTTGAATACCTGAGCCCACAGCAGGTTAAGCAGACGCCTCACTGTGACTGTGTGAGAGAGAACAGCTAGTTCTTGTTGGCCTCACTTTCTCATAATGCTGTTTTTGGAAAATGATTTTTACTAAAATAGCAGGCCATGTATGAAGCTTGTTCAAATGCCAGAGTTGCTCTTGGAACAAAAATACAGTTATATTGCATATTTTCATAGAGATACCAAGGAGAAAGGAGCTGAGTAACAGAGAAGGGAGTGTGAGGAGGGTGAGTAGAGTCTTAAGGCGAACGTATTTTCATATTATCAAAGTTCCCATGTAAATTTTCTTTGCACTGATGGATCATATACTTCACGATGGGTTGAAATGATTTCACACAGCAAAATTGATCAATAACAATAGCAAAACATATTGGACATGTCCCTACAGGCAATCATGTTACAAATCCAAAAGGTAGTGCCATGGTTCTACTTTTGACACATAAGGTAATATTGAGAAAGGGAAGTTTACTTCAAAGTCTATCCTTTAACAATGGTTTGCTGCTGATACATTGATTTTCCTAATCATCATTATCATTATAACTATATATCATGAGTTAATATTTGTTGAGTACTTAGTGCACTTACTAATAATATATTTACTATCTACTAGACAATGTTCTAAATACTTTTCATGTATTACGTCCTTTAATCCTCAGAAAAATAACTTTTTTTGTGTGTGTGTGTGGTACTGAGGATCAAACCTAAGTCTCTTTACCACTGAACTATATCTCTGATCCTTTTTATTTTGAGACAGGGTCTTACTAATTTGCCCAGGCTGGCCTCAAACTTGTGATCCTCCTGCCTCAGCCTCTCCAGCTACTGCAATTACAGTCATGCATCATGATGCCCAGTTCATGCAAATACTTTTAAAATACACATTATACAGTGGAAGAAATTAAAGCATAGAAGTAAATATAGTTGCTAGGTTAGGAAATTCAGGATGTACAGGGAGACAAAGCCAAGGTTCCTAATTGCTTTGATATTTATTCTTATTGGTTTTTATCAATATTAGTTGCAGATAATATTTGTTGATATGTGTGCTAGGCTTGAGTGAAGCACTTCATCTTGACCAAGGCAGAAGGACAGAAGACAGTGAAAAGGGAATGATTTTCTCAACATGTGAACCAATGTTATTTAGTTCCCACCCCTTTCCTTCATTATTCCTTAGTGAATTCTTTGGGTTCCACATGCTACAACATTGAAACTAATGGTTCCTAGAAAGATAGAAGTAGGAAGGATTCTGAGACTTTTCTTCCATCCCCCTGATTTAACAGATGAAATCTAGATGTCTATAGAATCATAAAACCTGTGTTCTCTGTCCTCTGCTCTCAGGAATGTGATTATTCAAAATAATTTTTATATACTAGCAGCTTTGCTTCTGACTCATTGTATGATCCTGGCCACAGTATCTAATCTCAGTGGGTCTAGTTTTCTTATCCATCTGATGAGCTGGTTGGTCTGTGATCTCCCAGACCCCTTGCAGGCATATTCTGGGTGGGATATATGCAGTGTGGCCCAAGCACCCATAGGTTTATGTTATTTCATCCCAACATGAGGAGATAAAGCATTTATTTGCACAAAGATTCAATTTTTCTGTGAGTCCAGTAAGTTTGTATGTCCTAATCAGTGTGTCTCAAAATGTGGAAAATACTGGGAATCCTGCTTATAAAGAGAAAAGAGCAGGAAATTAAATCCCATTAGATCAAGCACTTCTTTAGTTCTTCTGCCTTCTTCCAGGTGAAGGTCTCACTTTGTAGGTGATGTCTCATCATTACTCTATCACCTCTGAGCCTCTCTTTTTCATTTAATAACAAGCCTTTCTACACAACCTATCTGGCCAAAGTTGAATAACATCATTTGGTGTTTTCCTTTTCTTTGTTTTTCGTTTGCTTCTATTTGTGTCAACTGAATATGATGTCTTTCTATTCGGGAATGCTATAAGGATCATTTTAACGTTAACTAATTTGAATGCAAAGGTTGATATACAGAAAAATGATGAATAAATATTAGTAGAGATATATTTATTATGTATGCATTATTATTTATTGTTGTGGAACAAACTACTCCAAAGGAATGGCTCAAATCTGCCCTCTGTGTTTAGATTACTCTTCCATGGGTGGACAGTTTTGACTGGTCTTATTTGGGTGTTTTTTTTATGGTCTTAGCTGTTTCTGTTACATATTGATAGTTCAAGTCTGTGGATTCCTTCTTAGAAGAGTGCTTTTAGAGTCACAAAATGAAACTGAATTTCAAAGGAAACCGATTGTTTTGAAACCCAAGTATCAAATCATAAAAGTTTATAGTATTGCAATACACTGATTCCTTCATTAACACACTAAGTAATGAAATCTAATAACAGGTCAATTAACTACTGTAATCCTGAATAGTGGTGAATGTAAACAGTGTTTCAAGATCTCCGGGATAACTGTTACATAATCCAAAAACATCTATTATCATTAGTGCCAAAATTATAGATTCTAATAAGATAACTCATTTTTTTTTGCCTAAATTCATAATAGAAATAAAGGTTAAATTGCATTCAGAAGATAGAGAAATTTTTTTAATTTAAGTTTGTATGTCTCTACATAATGAAAAAATCTAGGTTAAGATCACATTCCTTGAATTCTCTTTTCTTGGAGAAAAGTCAAAATTGAATGTAAAGATTCTGGGGGACATAGTGATCCATCTTGCTGAATCTTTGTTCTTTCAAGTTCTTGTTGGCTCTTATTACTTGTTTTTTTTTTTTTTCATGGAGTATGTGATTTTTCAATAGTGTTCAGTGTTACAAATTGTTCCTTCCACTCAGGTCTTACTTACTTTGGCATCTTGCAATCAGAAGGCTGTCTTTGATTCTTCTCCTTTTTCCTCAGCACCCATGAGGACCTTCTTTGATGTTCCCTATTTCCTAGATATCCAAAGGATTCTCTGATACTTAAAATACTGTTATGCCATTTTGACATATTTGCTTATTCTCTGTAATCAGTGGTCTGAGGATGAGTGTTGTTTGGTGGAAGGAATGAAGAGTGCAGAGTACATGTTATGTTAAGCAAGTATTGATAGGTATAGAAGCAGGTTGTTCCCAGGGGAGAAGCATTTCTCATATGACATGGAGTCTCAGGGAGATCTCAGTTCTTCTGGAATGATGAAAATGGTTTCTATAGGTGCTTTGGAAACGTGGGCGGGACTGAGGAACGGGATAGCTGATGCAAACCTGAGAAAACAGCTGTTTCCTCCCATTCCACTGCCTTCCTGGGGAAAGCATTGCCTCTTTCCTTTTTGATCTGATTTCTAAGCATCATGAAGGAAGTCACACAAAGATTCAGAAAGTGAACACAAACTGAAATAGCTGTCCATTTTGTCTGAATTAGAGAGTCTTTATCTAGCCAGCCAGTGACTGCTCCCTACAGGACCCATAACTGTTTCTGCAAGGAACAGCCTCGAGCCTGGGAATTTCAAGGTATTTAAGGCAAACCCCTGCAAAACTCAAAAACTGTATCCAGGTTGCCATAGCTGCAAGCAAGCAAGGAGGGGCATGAGTACAGAAGCTGAATTGAGCCATTAGCCAAACAATGCAATGGGTACATTGGTATTTCTCACAGGACTTTCCATAATCATAAGCAGAAAGAAAGAGAGTCCAAATGACCCTAGTTGAGTACAAGTTAAAGAATGGTTACTAACATCTAGACAATCTCTGAGAGGGTACATTGCCCAAGAAAAATGGAAATCAAAGACAGAACAATTTTACATTGTATAAGAATTGCCATTTTGTACTGCCAAACATGCTATATTAAGCAAGTATTGATAGGTACAGAAGCAGATTGTTCCCAGGGGAGAAGCATTTCTCATATGACATGGAGTCTCAGGGTAAAAATGGAGTCTGTTTGTTCGTTGCCCATATAGCCTGGCCCATAACAGCTGATCCCTTATTTTCGAGGACTTCAAGTAAGGATTTATCATACTTTGCTATATAGGATTGATTAAGTTTAGAGATAATTTGTGCCAGAACATCTGACTACAATAGTGTAAGTCCTTATAGTACAATATTGTAGTACAATATTATAAGTGTTTATATTACACAAATTATTTCCATGAAGCAGAGTTTGGTAGTGAAAATCTGAGATTAAGAAAAGCAAAAATGCGAGGTACAGTGGAGCAAGTTTATAATCCCAGTGGTTGGGGAGGCTGAGGCAGGAGGATCGTGAGTTCAAACCCAGATTTAGCAACTTAGTGAGGCCCTAAGTAACTCAGCGAGACCCTGTCTCTAAGTAAAATATGAAAAGAGCTGGAGATGTGGCTTAGTGGTTAAGTGACCCTGGATTCAATCTCTAGTACCAAAAAAAGAAAGAAAAGCAAAAGCAGCCATTTCGGTTATGCATAGCTGACTGCAATTTTTAAAAATCTATTTATTAGATCTGTAAACAGAACTATCTGCAGAAGAAAGAATGATGTTGCAATTGTGATGACATATAGCCAAGCAAATCAGCCAAGAACACTGTGATTTGAGGAAAAGTTGAGAATGCAGAGGTTCCAATGGCTCTCGGGGATTAAAAAAAAAAAAAAATGGAACTAGCATTTGTCTCCAAGAACAAGTAAATGAGAGATGGTACTAAGTTAATGTCAAAATTAAGTATTTATTTGTACCCCGTTGACTATATTTTCCTACTGTATCATCAAGTACCCATGATTCAAAATATTATTTATTTTCCTTGTTCATTTTTAGATTACATAAGCAAAAAATGTTTGTTGTTAAAAACACAAAGAATATAAGTAAAAAGGAAAAATTCTTTCCCTTTCTATCAGCATGATCCCTGATGGTAATAGCCTTTAACAGTTTAGTCTTTAACTTCACCTTTTAGATTTTTAAATATGCAGATCTACATAATTGTGTGTATATACGTAATTAAAATAGGTTCATTATAAACATATTGTTCTTTAATTTTCTTATTTCACTTTAAATAATTGTTTTCCATTTCTTCATGTATACATTAGTATAAACTTCCATTATTTTATTTTTTAATTTACTTTTTGGAACTGCACTGTTTTCCTTGTATGACTACCCCATCATTTATTTAATATTCATCTAATGCCTGGTTTTTCAGGTTGTGTCCCACCCAACAATTATTAACTAATTGAGAGTTTGTTATCCTCTAGGGATTCTGAGGAGGAATATAAGCTATTTAAGGAGCAGTCTGTTCTCTCAAATAGTTTGAGGCTGAAGATGTGAGTCAGATACATTGTGTAACAAATAACCTTCACATTGCAACAGAAAATACTGTGAATTCCCAATGCCATAGAATCTAATAGAAAAAGGAATCAAAATAGCCTAAAAAAGAAAGACATTGTACAAGAGTGTTTTCTCAAAAGAAAAATCCAACATATTGAAATAGAATGGTTAAAGGGCAATTATTCATAGCATAAAGATTTTGTTCTTACAAAGTGTTTGATTTGTTAAGATCCCTTCTGGTACTTAAATCCTGATTTTTGTATCAACAGTTATTTGATGTAACCTAGGACACTTGTCAAGTGGAAAAAAAAGAAGCTTAAATATTAGGGACTTCTGAAGGTTGGTGCTGTATCTCCATCTCCTGAAATACTGAAGTGAAAAAAACATAATTCAGTGTATTTAACAAAGAGTTTTCCGCCTCACTTTGGATTAAATAGGCTCACTCGTCTCCAACTCTTGAGTACTTACTTGTTCCTCCCTGTCTTTCACTTTCTGGAGATTAACTTGATGCAGGTTCACTGCCATGGCCACAGTGTACATGGTGCAGGAATTAACTGGCAGTGCCTTATCTCAAGCCCATGAGTTTCTTGCCTTTGATACAGAGTGACTTCTCCATTGCCCCTGAGGCTTAAGGCACACTGGAACCTGTTTGGTATCACATGGGCTCCCAGTATGGTGCAGGGGATCAGTGCCTGATAGAGTAGATCTCCTATCAGTGTGAACAAAAGAGAGTATATAAATTCTCCTTCTTCTTCCTTCACCTTCCCTGCTAGCGGACTGTCTGTTGATGCAGTATACTTATGGTCTCCCAGAAGATAGTCTCAAAAGATGATACAACTGGTTGGTCTTAGTAGGAAGTGGTGGCTGTCTCTGTAGTGCATCATCTCTCTTTTGCTCTGTGTCTTCTCTGCTCTGCTCCTTTTCCATCACTTCTGCTTCTCTGAAATTGTACTTTCTAAAAACGTGTTGCACATAAGCTGTGGTCTGTAGAAGTCACACTAAGACAACGGAGGTTGCACAAAGAGGAGTAAAGCAGATGTTCTGTACTTTGCTTATTACCTAGTTTACAGCTACCATTTAAGGCCACCTACTAAGTGCCCCACAATTTTGTCAAGTCCTTTCATTGAATAACCACCTCCCTATGAAGGGGTTATTGATATGGACTGGATTTTTCATTTTACAAGAAAGAAAACTTCAGATGCACTGATATATTTTTATAATTCTGAAGACTTCAATTTTCTTCTGAGATAAAACATTTATGTATGTGTCTTGCAGCTTTCAGGATTAAGTATGGCTGGTGATTTTAGATAAACATCGAAGACATGGTAGGAAATCCTCTAGAAAGATTTTTTTTTTTCTATTTAGGGCATATCAATTTTAAAGATTTAGGTGTTTGTACAAAATCCAACAGAATCCTGTCATCAGGCCTTCAGTGTGAGGTAGACAGGTCCAGAATTTGGGTCACGCTAAGCAGAGAGCAGAAAACTAATTGTAGAGGCTGGTTATAGCCAGACAGGATACAGGCAAGGTGAGGCAGCTGGCATCAATCAGGAGATATAATAGAAAAGAATCCCAGACAGATAGATACTATAAATTATGAATACAGACACGAATGTTTGTTTGCTTGTGTAGAGATAATCAAGAACCTTGTATAGTTTCTTGGGGGAAAATTGTTTCAAGCCCAAGGAACAAAAGGGGGATTTGGGTTGGGTGCAACAGAACATGCCAATAATTCCAGTGGCTCAGAAAGTTGAAGCAGGAGGATTGCAAGTTTGAGGTAAGTCTGGGAAAACTAGGGAGAACCTGTTTCAAGATAAAAATTAAAAAGAGCTGGAGATGTAGCTCAGTGGTGAAGTATGCCTGGATTTAATCCCCAGAACCACAGTAGAGGTGTGGGGGCACATTTATTTGGTTTTATTCCTACCTAATTAAGCATATCTACCAACCATAATCCTCTCTTGTTGAGCTGATTTGGCAATGAAGGCTAAACTTGTTAATAGAGGCTAAACCTGGATTACCACTTTAGACCAAATTCAACATTTAAAGTACCTGCATCATTTTAAAATACTTTCTATTTTGCCCATGTGGATGTTATATCATCAGGGATCCTGGAACTTGGAGCCTTCTGTGGCTCTGGGAAGAATACTTGCACACATGAGAGTGAATCCAAGTAGTTTATATAAGAGGTGAACCCAAGAAGTATTGGTAAGAGAGTAAGGAAGTGAGTCAGGGAAGAGAACAAAGCTAATAAAGGGGGTGAATTGAGACTATTACTGCTGCTACTCCTCTGGGAGACTGTGGAACCTGTTTTAGAGATATCCAACCAAGAGACAAAGCATCTGGGGTATTTATCTACTGACTCTTGTCAGATATTTATTGAAAATTGCTCCTAGGCCTTAGCTCTCTGGTATTCCTAGCTCACCCTCTACAAGGGCTAAATAAACTCTTAGGGCTACAGAAAGCCCTGATGCAGACAGACTTAGGCATTCTTTTTTTTTTTAACACAATAATTGCTCCATCTTTTAATTCGAAGATTAACAATTCATTAACTTTACTTCTTTGCTCAAGTTAGCCATGATATCATGTTATTATTAAAAATAACATAGATCATTTACTTCTTATTTATCTATCTATTTATTTATTTAGTTTTGCATTACAATTCTTAATACACCATTATACAATAATTTATCATATCTCTGATGACATGTAAGGTATGTTGACACCAAATTCACATCTTCATACATGTATTTTGTATAATGATGAGGGTCTCCTTTCACCATCCATGCTATTCCCTTTCTCCCTCCCTCAGACTCAGGTACTATATCCAGGAATGATGATTGTGAAGGATGGGTCACCAATAGCATTTGCTACCCTGGGTTATGATGCCTGTTAACTTTCTTTATCTCCAGGTGTGTTGATACATACCTAATCCCAGTTACGCTCAAACAAACACAGTTTACAGATATTTATCTTACTACTTACTCAGTGGTTAATGGATATGTTGGGAAAAATATGGAAAAGGCATGCAACCTAAGACACTGTGGTGTTCAGGCACAAATGCCTGAAAATGGTAAGAGGTAGCCAAGGATACCTGAGTAATGGGCTGTGACTGGTTCCAATCATGGACCCTTCCACTCCTCTAATTCTAGTTTCTCTTCTTCAAACATGGTATCAACTCTTACCTGAAAATGTTGGGATTTATTCTTTGACTGGGACTAGTATTTTTTTTGAATTGTTTTCTAAAAGTGTCACAAGTATAGAAAAAAATTGGCTGTTTGTTTTTTGTTGTTGTTGTTGTTGTTGTTGTGTCTATTTTTTGTTGTTGCATGTCGAATGAATTCCATTACTAACAAAATTTAGGATTCAACCTTGTCATTCAGATCTGCACCTCAATTACAGGGCTAGGTGACAGGATTTAATTTTCCTTTAAAGGAATTATTTTTCTACTTTTAATTAATTATTACAAAACATGATATAAAATTTAATGTTTAAAGGCTTTTTATCCTGTGATAGTTTGTGTAGATACAGGGTAATTTAACATAATTCACATGCTTTTATAAGAATATCTTCCTCTCAAGATATTATCAAATACAATAATTTTCTTAATGTTGTCTCATGAAAAAGTTCAAATATACAGAAGTTTGAAAAAGAGGTACAACAGAGCACATATAAACTTACCACTTGAATTCAACAATTGTTTTTACTTTTGAAATTTTTCTTCCTATGTTCAATATTTTTTGATTCACTGACATCATAAAAGCTTATCTCTAAAAATTCTATCATGTATCTCCTAAAATCACAATCATTTTACAATATTACCTAATAACTAGATGATAATGACATTTCTCCATTGTTATTCAAAATACTTTCACAGCAATCTCTTGAAAGAGACCATCACAGTTATAATCTATAGCAGTTTTCTCACACAGTTTTCTTTCCAATAGCATTTGCTTCTTCAAGAGATCAGGTCAACTTTCTTGTCATATGAACCCCATTCTATAGTTCTCTGTTTCCTCAAATTGTTTAATTTTCTCCTTTATCCTTTATATTTTGTATGGGATGGGAATGAGATCCAAATGCTGGATTTAATTAATCCTTTGGAACACTGTTGGAAGTAATCCTTCACAGATGATGCTGCCCATCTCATTTTGCATTACACCAGGAGGCACATAAATCCAGGTGGCCCCACTGTTTGTGATGATTGTTATTTAGTTAAGGTAATGACTTGTGGATTTCTCTATCATAGAAGTACATATTCTCCTGTAACTGGCAGTCTAAGGAGTGATATTTAGGCATTTGCTCAAATACAGGTTTTAAAAAATTATTTATCATAAATTTATTATCTTACATTTTCTATGGGTCAAGGGTCCAGGTATGGGTTGGTTGGGTGCTCTGCTCCCGGCTCTCAACAAGGGTTAGCTAAGGTTGTGATCTCATCTGATCCTCTCAGGGTCCTCTTCCAAGCTCACCAACTTAAGGTAGAATTTATTTCCTTTTGATTATAGTACTGAGGCCTTCATTTTCCTTCTGGCTATTGACGGGAGGTCATGCTCAGCTCCTATAGATTGTCCTCAAGTCCATGCCATGTGTCCCCTTCCATGGGAAGTTGATAATACATATGCCTCTAGAAGACCAAGAGAACCTCTGCTGGTTTAATGTCAAATATAGTTTTGACTTACATTTCTAAAACTAAAGCTTCATAAAAATATTAAAGTATATAATTTTTGATTTCTACAATCTACCATTAATTGCCCATGTAGCATTCATCTCTTTGTTTCTTTATAACTAATGTGTTTAACTAGACTAAATTCAGCAAACTATAGCCCCTGGGTCAAATTAGGTTCACTTCCTATTCTTGTAAACAAAGTTTTATTGGGTGGGACACAGCCACTCTCACTCATTTGCATACCATCTCTGCCTGTTTTTGTACTCCATTGGCAAAGTTGGATATTGTAACAGACCATATAGCCTACAAAGTAAGAAATATTTATTCTCTGGTTCTTTATAGAAATTTATCAGCCTCTGAATGAATGGCCTCTTAGATCTCTCTGAGCATTAACATTGTATTTTGCGTCTTTCTGTTAGAATATCTAGCACCAAATCTGGCAGACAAGTAACTGGATTTTGTCCTTATATCAGTTTCTTAGGGAAATAAATGGCATACAATAGGCTAAAGATAATGAAGTGAACAATTTGATAGGTTTGACATGCACATATATCTATGACCCCACCACTGAAATCAAGATATTGAACATATTTGTCACCCACAAAAGTTTTCTTATATCACTTGCTAATTCCTTTCCCTGTTCCTAGACAACCACAAATCTTTTTACTGTCACAATAAATTAGTTTATATTTCCTAAAATTGTGTATAAAAGAACCATATAATACATACTCTTCTTTTGTTTGACTTCTTTCATTAAGATTAATTATTTTGAAATATGCCTACATTGCTGTATGCCTCTTTTTAATTACTGAATAACATTCCACTGTAGGGATACACAATTTTTTGGTCAAGTCAATTGTTGATGGACATTTGGGTTGTTTCCAGTTTTATGCTATTATAAATAAGGCTGTTATAAGCATTCTTTTGTAAGAACATATTCTTTTCTTTTTCTTGAGTAAATATCTTTTAATGAATTGTTAAAATTTTAAGAAACAGAACAAATGTTAATTTTTTTTTGTAATGACTTCACATTTAGATGCTCCTCTCATGAGGATTATATCTCATCAATGGTTAATCTTTCAAATGCTGAGATGGAAAATTATACATAAACCCCCAAACTTGATAATTTATATTATTAAACATG
Organism: Marmota monax; assembly: GCF_021218885.2. Lineage (NCBI taxonomy): Eukaryota > Metazoa > Chordata > Mammalia > Rodentia > Sciuridae > Marmota > Marmota monax. Next base: position 2,886,606 of record NW_026692254.1, read on the forward strand.
TTGCATGCATATAGAGACTGCTATGAAGTATATATTACAGCCAGTTCTAAATGACACTCTGAAATCAGTTCTTTCTAGTTTCAGATACTTACTAAATGATTCTTTGTTTCAAAGATTCCCATCCTTCTCAGGAGCAACTTCAGTGATTAAAGAGATTAAAAGTTTGAAGCCTGCATCCTTTATTTCCAAAAGCCCAGATCATGGGTTCAGGAACTACACAATATTGAGGATCCTTTATTTCAATTGGGAGCCAGTCAAAGGTCTTCTCATGATTTTGAGAGATTGAATCAGTTATAGTCCTCTGGTGGCAAACAAGAGGTAGCAGCTCTAGCTAACTTTTCCAAAAAGGGATTTTCAATAAGCTCCTTTGGACCATACTAATACAAGGTCCAGCTTCCAGGATAGGGTAGGGTGACAGACTGGGTTTGCAGGAGGTGAGACCCAGAGAATGAGATGACCTTGTTAGTGGGACCATCCCATAGCTTCTTAGGGGAAATAAGACTGAAAGGATGGAAATGGAGCCGTCTCCTTCCTTCTTGTATTATTCAAGTTTCAAAGTCTAAGAATGAAGCAACTAATTGGCCAGCCCAGGACAAGAGCCTTGCACCTGAATGTACCAGGAGAGCAAAAAGAAGAATCTAGCAGAAGGAGCTTCAAGGTCACTACCAACTCTTGTATGTGTGCAAGCTCTTGGAGTCTCCATACCACCAAGACCACACAGAGTGAAGGAGAGTCAATTACCCCCAGGAAACTGGGGAAGTCAGAAAGCCAAATAAACACTGGTCTGCATAAATACTGACAGTCTCTTCTGCTGATGGGTGATGTTAGAAAGGTTTCCTTCTGCACACTTCAAATGCAATTAGATCTAAAACCCACTTTAGTTTTGCAGATGAATCAAGGAAAAACATGTGTTCTTTGTGCTTTCTCTTCAGTTCTTCAGCCAAAAAACAAAACCACAGTGAATGGGGGAAATAATAGAGCTCAGACACACATGAGGAAACCTGGCCAATCATTTTTGTGGAAGACTGACCCTGTGGAGTAGTCAGCATTGACAGCCAGCACCAGCCTTTGGGCTCCCACACAGAATCTTGACCCCACGGGCCAGTTGCCTGATTTGCTGCTAAAAGCCCTCTGCTGAGAAGGATTATCTTTGACCTTCAAGCAAACCACAAGCATCTTCTATTCTGTAGGATGTGGATCTGAACTTAGACTTGTGGAATTTCATAACACCATCAACATTGTAACACAAGAACAAAGGTTCTCATCTATCAGGGAGTTCAGGTTTGAGACACTTGAGAACTCAGAATGGAGGAGATGATCTTTGAATATTTGATTCTATAATGTTTGATGACAAAAAGATAAGGTAAGAGCCTTTTTCTGTCCTACAAGATGGTTTTGGTGCCCCTAGTTATAGAGACTCATAACTGTACTTTGTTCAGACCGAAAGTATAAAGAAAGAAAATAGTAATAGACACAGTGTCCTTGTGCACATGCTTGTAAAGTTCTTTTCAGAAAACATTTATTTTTTAAGCTTCTTAAAAATAAAGCTGTAAATATACTACAGGAGTATAGCAATTCTGGTATGATGGTCAACAACAGAAAATCAAACTGATATGATACTAAGAACTTATCAACAGACCTTATTTGAAATTTTATTTTTAAAATTTTGCCATTAATGTCCTTCTTTGTGTTCAGGATCCCACATTATAATTAGCTTTGTCCTCTTTGTCTCTTCCCATCTATGAGTTTTTCTTTCTACTTCATGGCCTGGGAATTTTTTTGTTGTTGTTGTTTGGGTTTTTTCTTTTCTTTTCTTTTTCTTTCTTCTTTTTTTTTTTTTTTTTTTTGGTACTGGGATTGAACTCAGGGGCACTCGACCTCTGAGCCACATCCCCAGCCCTATTTTATATTTTATTTAGAGACAGGGTCTCACTGAGTTGCTTAGCGCCTCACTTTTACTGAGGCTGGCTTTGAACTTGTGACACTCCTGCCTCAGACTCCCAAGCCACGGGGATTACAGGTGTGAGCCATTGTGCTCAGTTTGGAAAATTTGAAGTGTATAGATCCATTATTTTGTTGAACACTCTTCAGTTTGAGTTCATCCGATGTTCCCCTCAGAATTACAGTGAGGCTTTGCATTTATTATGGACTCAATGTGCGTGTGTTCCCTGCCAAATTCCCATGTTGAAATCCTAACCCACCCTCAATGTGATTTTATTAGGGGGAGCCTTCATGGATGGAATTAGTGTTCCTACAAGAAGAGGCACTAGAGCTTGCTTCCTTCCTCTCTCTGCTCTAGGCCATGTGAGGACATGACAGGGAGAAGAACTTCTGCAAACCAGGAAGCAGGACCTCACCAGCCACCAGATAACCAGCACCGTAATCTCGACTTCCTGGACTTCAGAATTGTGAGAAATAAGTGCCACTTGTCAATGGTAATTTATGATGGCAGCCTGATTCTAAGATAGCATTTCTGACAGATAGACAACAAGAGTGCATAATGGGGGGCACCAGAGAATCGATGTTCTGTTCTATGTCTTGGTAAGGTCCCTTAGATCTCTTGATGGAGGTGGGTGGTATCTACGAGTTTCCTTCACTGAAGTCCCTATTTCCCCTTTGATAAAATATTGTCAGAAGATAAGATGCTTTGCGACTAGGCAGCTGGCTCTGCTTCTCATCATACTCTCACCCATCAGCATTAGAGCCCATTAAAGATTCTTGGCTTCAACGACAGTCACTGTAGTGTTTGCTTAAAGGTGGTTTGCAGTGTTCATCATTTCTTGTACATTTTCTATGTTCATTGTTGGATTTCGACTGCAAGGATGAATTTTATGAGTGTTTGCTAAATGTCTGTGCTATGAGGGAATGGGGTCAGGGGACCTGCCTCAGTTCTCTTCTTCTAAGGGGGTTAGTGCTGACTGCAAAAGCCCTGGCTGCAGCTGCTGAGGTGGGGACAGAGTCCACTCTCCTCAGCTCTCACCGCCCTCGTGTTTTTGCTCCTGCTGTTTCCTACATGGCAAGACCTCCCCCTTCACCAGCGACTTGTTCTTCAGGCCTTAGCCCCTATCAGTCCTTAGCAGGGAGCTTTCCTGTCTTCCTTTCTCCACGACTGTAACTGTTCTCTGTGCTCTTCCTGCCATAGACCAGAAAATACTATTATAAAACAGCCTTATTTTCTTTTATGACTCCACCACACTGTGAATAAAGACCACATTATTTTTCTCTAGATTTTTGAGCTATCAGGCAGCATCTAACATATAGGGCCTTCCTGCAAAGGGGCCGATGGAGGATAAATGAATGTAAAAGAGTGTTTGTCACCAATTCCTTCCTTACATTACATATTTAAATATTTATTAGGGCATAATTCAAAATGTGCTCTTTGGGGGGGTGTAGAGTTCTATGAGTTTTAACATGTATACTCTTATTACCTCATTACCACATCAATATATCAACAGTTTGCATCACCCCTAAATGGTCCCTTGTGCCCTCTGTGGCCATCCACCCCCAACCCTGGCAATCACTGATATTTTCTCTGTTACCTTCATTTTGCCATTTCCAGCATGTCATATAAGTGGAATTGTAAAACACATAGATAGCACTTAGCACTTGACTTCTTTCACTTACCGTAATGCTTGTGAAATTAATCCATGCTGCCGTTGTTATTAGTACTTTGGTCCTTTAGATTGTTGAGTTTTCTCCCATTTTATGGATTTAACACTTATCCATGTACCAGTCACTGGGCATTGAATTGCTTCCAGTTCTGAGGATTATGAAATGAAGTGTGTGTGTGTGTGTGTGTGTGTGTACTTGTGCGTTCCTTTCTCTTGAGTCTGTGCCTAGGAGTGGAATGCCTGCAGTGCATAAGAAGTTTCCAAACCACTTTCCTGGATGGCTAGACCTATTTTCATTCTGACCAGCAATACAGCTTCGGGAGAACACTAAGACAACTATGGCAATACTGTCCCCACCCTGATTGTTATAGATGAAGGAAATTAGGCCTCTTTTCATTTGGCTATTTGCCATGTGTATGTCCTCTCTACTGATAAATCATTACAATATTTTGCCCTTTTCTTATTGGGTTGTTTTCCTGTCAAGTTTTGCATGCCCTTTACATATTCTAGACAGAACAAATTTTAAATGGGAATCAAGTCCAATTTATTTTTTTTTCTTTTAGGGTTGGTGCTAATGTTTATTTTTGCAGTTGATTTGTTGTTCTTTTAACCTCCTTATCCGAATTGTTTTCTTTGCCACAAAAGTTTTTTTTGAAGAAAACACAAGTCTTGGTTTCTAGAGCCATGATCAGGACAAGTCACTTCCTCGTCATTGCTTGATTTAGTTTTCATATCTGTGAAATGGGAACAACACTTCCTTCCTTGGAAAACATATGTTGCCTTCTGGTAAAGTCAAAATATTTGCCTGATGAATGAAAAAAAAAATGATTGAGCTTTGAGAATTCTACATTAGCAGGTAGATGAGGCAAGAAGAAATGAGAATTTGCAGCCAAAGAACTGATGAAAAGAACTTATGTCATGGGATCCTCACCTTCAGGAAGGCAAAGAGAAGTAGCAACTGGAGAGAATTCAGAGAGAGACTGCTTTCCTATTGACTCAGCCAGACCCCGGAGCAGGGAGAGAATCTTCTGGGGAGCAGATATAAAAATTGTTAATAATTAATGATATTAATTATTAATATTCAAATTTAAGGTATGTCTAAATACTGAAAAAGAAAAAAAAATCCAGTTGTTTCTATTCACGATGTCACTCTTACTTCATGGAAGATGTTATTCCATGAAACTACAACCTGGCCTCTCTTCCCTTTAGGTTAGTTTAAAAAAAAATAAAATAAAATAAAAGCAAGAAAGGAGAGCCCATCTGCCAAATCCAAGGAGTACCACCCAAGAAGTCCTTGGCATGTGCCAGAAACTTTACATGTTCCCCACATCTGGTGTTTACACGGTTCTGCAGAGAACTCAGCATGCAAGGAGGCTCTGTTCCAATAACTGCAGAACATAACAGATGACAGGTGACCCTATAGTGCAATATAACTGGAAATTGAAGTGACTGTCTCAGAAAGCCAAAGTTTATTCCTCTCCATTGCACTTCAGTGTGCCAACCTTCTCTTTCTAAAGAAAAATGGACACAGAAAGAAACACAGGCCTCTTGACGCACTGACTAACTCTCTCTTTGGAATGGCTCCTTGACATCCTGTCCTATTGTTAGGTAGGTTAGTTAGGTAGAGGGAAAGGATAATGAAGGACAGACATTAGGCCTATGCACCAAGAAGCATGCAGGAACCCCAAACCAGAAACTGTAGGGAAGCTTACCTGAACAGGCAAGCTTTGGGAAATGAGATCTGGAATGCCTGAACTTCCCCAGACTGCAGAGAACTATAATCCTTTGAGGGAGTTATTATTTTGTTGAGAGCCACAGCCAAGGGGCCCCAGCAAACTTCCAGCTGATTGGCTCACTGAGGCCCCAGCAACCAGCTGATTGGCTCCTCTGCAGTGATGCTCATTGGGCTGTTTCCCCGCCCTTTCAGAACATGGAGCTGCTATTGGGGGACTCTTTTGGCTCCGCCCACACGACCCAGTCAATCAGCCTCAAGAGCGGGAAGAGATTGGGGGAGGTGCTCGCAGGGAGTGCCTGAGGTGGCAGTTGGGCTCTGAGGGAATTCCTGAAGAGCTTGTGTGGGGTGGTGTGTGTGTTCTAAAAATAAAGTTCGTTTCTGCTTGATAAGTGGCTTGTGAATTGTGCCCAGCCAGACTGCGGCATTACTTCAAATCCTGGGACCCTACCTCAAATAGGTAAGTATCAGAAAAGTGGGGACTGGGACTGGGGATGTGGCTCAAGCCGTAGCTTGCTCGCCTGGCGTGCGTGCGGCCCGGGGTTCGATCCTCAGCACCACATACAAAGATATTGTGTCCGCCGAAAACTAAAAAATAAATATTAAAAATTCTCTCTCTCTCTCTCTCTCTCTCTCTCTCTCTCTCTCTTTCTTTAAAAAAAAAAGAAAAGAAAAGAAAACTGGGGTCTGGTACATCAAGACCCCCAGCTACAGCTAATGAAAACTCCTCCAGGGGCACTGTAGTTTTCAGATAAGTACCATCATTATCTCTTATAACCAACTATGCATAATGTTATAACCACTCTGTCAACCAGAATTTCCGGGCCCTCATACAAGAAGTTGCTGGGGGATATCCAAAAGGTAATAAACCAATTTAGGGTGACAGAGAAATCAAAGCAAGAACAAAAGACTCAGTTTGCTTAAAAACTCTGGCCCTGTGAGCACCACGCCAGCCTCTCTCAGAGGTGGTCTGTGCAGTTCCTATGTTGTACATAACCCTTTCCTTTCATTCTCTCTAAACATTTGCTTTCTACTTTGTGCTTTTTCTTGAATTCTTTCTAGTGAAGTCATAAAGAGTGGCATCTGAGGACTGTGGTGGCTGCTCCAGCTCCACCCAGCAGGCTCCAAGCTCTGTAACACGATTCCATCCCATGTTATAATGTTGCTACATTCTCAAACCAAAATGTCCTGGGGCTGAGGATGTGGCTCAGTGGCACAGTACTTGCTTAGTATGGTATGAGGCCCTGGGTTCAATCTCTAGTACTGAAAAAAAAAATCTTTTTTTTCACTTCTTGAGTGTGTCCTTGCAGATTCCCTTGACTCCAGCTGTCTTTCATGTCAGGAGTTTTCAGATATTAACATGGCTCTCTCACTGTGGCCCACTGTAAAAAGCTGCCAATGGAGTCATTTTTTTTTTTTAACCACCCACCTTGCAAACAAATTGTGTATCGCTGTTCAAGTAGGATGGGATAGGATCTTATCAGACAGGACTTCACCAGCTGGAACCAGAAAAAAAATATGTCCATCTGGCCTGGGCAATGTGCCCTCCTGGAAAATTACTAAATAGCGCCAAACTCTATAAAAATACATTCCTTAAAATGCCAGCAGAAGGCACAGACTTATGGAGAAATGAAGAAATTATGCAGTCTTTGCAAAACCCCATTTATCACCAGTCTTGGGAATGGGAATAAATGCCCACCCAGTTTCTGTGCCAAGAACATTAATAATTAGTTCATGGGTGCTGTCACCCAGGAATGTCCTGGCTGTGATTCAGATTTTAGGCATGAGTGATTGTGATATAAATGCTTGGAGCCCATAGAGTAATGAGACATTTTGTCCTGCCGAGGCTGGGAATCAGAAGCAACCCTCCTGCTACAGGGAGGTGGTGAGAAGTAATGGCTTTGGAGATGCCTCTATGGGTTGGGGAAAACTTTGCTGTGTTCCTCAGCTCTTCGTCGCCGTGACCAAAATACCCAACAAGAACAACTAAACGTAGTTTATTTTGGGCTCGTGGTTTTATAGGTCTCAGTCCATGGTCAACCAGCTTCCTCACTCTGGGCCTGACATGAGGCAGAACATCATGGTGAAGGAAAGTTGTGCTTCTGGTGGCTAGGAAGCAGAGAGGTGGAGAGATGGCCAGGAGCCAGGGACAAAGCACAATCCCCAAGGGCACATGGCAGTGGCCTACTTCCTCCAGTCCTGCCCTCCCCGCCCCCCCATCCACAGTTACCACCCAGGACTGCAGTCCTTTCAAATGAGTAAACCATCGAGAGTAGATAGAGTAATCCACTGATTAAGTTACAGCTTTCACCATCGAATCATTTCTTCTGAACATTGCTCCACTGCCTAATAAGAGCTTCTGGTGGGGAACACCTCAGATCCAAACCATAACACAAGCCAAATTGATTCTAGCTGCTTTCCTTCTCTTTGACCACACCTCTTGCAGAACTGTTTTGTTGTTTTTCTGATTATAAAGAGAAAAGTCATCAGACCAAGGTCCATTGTATACCCTCTTTACCCCTCCTCCATGGCCACGGCCTGCTCACAGGCTCGAATGCCTCCTGACCCTCCTCCCCACTTCCTCCTTCCCCTGGTCCATCTCACCCTGTGTTATGGGCGAAGTGGCGTCCCCCAACAGTTCATATGTGCTGAAGTGCTAACTCTCAGATCTTCAGAATGTGACTGTGTGGAGATAGATAGGGTTTTAAGGATGTAACTAAGTTAAAATGAAATCATGAGGGTGGACCCTAATCTGATACCACTAATGTCCTTATAAGAACAGAAAATTAGGACACAAAGGCACAGAGGAAAGGCCATGTAAGGACACAGGAAGAAAATGGCCATCTGCAGGCCACGAAGAGAGGCCTCAGAGGAAACTAACCTGGATGACACACCTTGGTCTCAGAATTCTAGTCTCCAGAACTGTGAGAAACAAATTTCTGTTGTTCAGTCTCCTAGTCTGGCATTTTGTTATGGAGTCCGAACAAACTAATACATACTGTATTCCACAAATCACTCCCATTCTTGGGTACTGTCTTTCAGCCTCAGAACCAAGTGCAGAGTCTGAACCTGGAAATTAAATTCTTTTCCTTTCTTTTTACATTGGTACTGGGGATTGAACCCAGGGGCATTTTACCACCGAGCTATATCCCCAATCCCTTTTTTTAATTTTTTGAGACCCTGTCTGGCTAAATGGCCAAGGCTGGCCTCGAATTTGCAATCCTCCTGCCTCAGCTTCCAGAGTGGCTGAGATTACAGGTGTGTGCCACCACGCCTGGCTATGAAGTTGTTTTCTCAATATGACCCTTCCCATCTTGCCTTACCCTGTTCTGACTTTGCATTCAGTTTCCTTGAGCACCAGTTTTTGACCCACACTTTCTTATCTCTTTGCCTGTGCTTTTATCCTAATCACTGTCCCTCAAATCAAGTGTGGGTCTCTTGCTCCACAAGGCCTACTCTTTCAGCCAAAGAGACAACAGTCTACTCTCACGGCTCACTTCTACCCATTTCCTAATTATTTATGTACACATTCTTCAGTGAGGCTAGGAGCCATGCCTGACTCAATGACTTTAGCCTCTCATACCCTGTTTCTCAGATTGGTAAGTCTCCTACCCATATTTGTTGAAATGACTAAAAGAAATAATTTGTGACTGATAAAGGCTGTATGATCCCCTATCCAGGAATAACAGAAAATAACCAGAAGTTTGTGATCAAACAATGTTGGCTGTAGGGTTTTTAAAATTTTATTTATTTATTTATTTTTTTGGTGGTGGTTGTTCATTTTGGGGGGGTTCGTTTTCGTTTGGTTTGGTTTGGGCAGTGCTAGGGATTGAACCCAGGGCCTCACACATGCCAGGCAAGCAAACACTCTACTACTGGGCCACATCCCCAGCCCCCTGATGTTGGCTAGACCACCACATTACTGTCTTTCTGCATGTCCCTTTGCTTCAATGTCTAAAAGGGATAGTTCTATCTACTTTATGGGATTATTGTATGGATTAGAGAAGGTAACATGCAAAGGACTTGTCAAATTAGACCCTCAAAAGGATTAATTCCCTTCTTTATAATTGTCTGTCAATGCTTAACGTAAAGAAATAAAGTTCAAACAGGATAATTTTAAGCATCAGAAGCAACTGCCTGAGCCAGCCATCTCTGCAGACCACATGTAGGAGCCCACTCACTCCCCAGGTTATTCCAGGTAAATAAGCAATTCTTCTGCCCCTTTCTCAGTCATAAGCACTGAGAATCAAGGCAGTCAGAAGAGATTCTCAGTTATTTCAGTTATCATAGATGATAAGAAGCTCTACATCCTCTTCAAGGGCTTCACTCTGTGTGTCCAAAGGGCCACCAGGGTTAGACCCCACTAACAGGCTTGAGTGGATCTTGGTTGACATACCACAAGAATGCAACACACCAAGAAGTCATGTTCAGTTGAGCAAATATTTGACAAATACCTGTGCATCTGCAGAGGGCAGTTCCTTATCTTCAGGTATTTTTATCACCCTGTGGGTGAATACAGGTACATAGGCAAAGAGCTGTGAACCAGAGAGCAAGTAACTGCAAGTACAATCGATCTTATTGGTGTTTTCTATATTTCAAGTTCACCTATGTGCTAACTCTTATTTGTAACCCCCAAATCATGGCTTCTGGTACCTGCACAGTAATTTGTAGACATGTGCATAGCAGCCAAAATTTTCAGTCACCTGACTCACAGCAGAGGTAGAGCAAGGACATGCTCTGCCGTCCTGTTTCATCTCTCATGCTATAAACCCAGGTCCTTTCCATGATCTGTGTAGTGGCCCAATCCTCACATTTCTATGTTTTTTCTTGGTGATTTACCCTTTAAAATACTGTCTGGTATTCCCAAGTATGAAAAGGCAGTGATATGGGTTATGGAAAAAATACATGTGTTAGCTAATCTTTATTCAGGCATTAATTATAGTGCTATTGGATGTGAATTCAATGTCAATGACTCAATGGTATGTATTATGTAAGGTTTCTTGTTATTTTGGTACTGGAGATTGAACCTAGGAGCACTTTACCCCTGAGCTATATCTCCAGTCCTTTTTATTTCTTAATTATTTTTTTTATTTTGAGACAAAGTCTTTCTAAATTTGTAAGGCTGGATTTGAATTTGCAATCCTCCTTCCTCAGCCTCCTGAGTCACTGGGATTATAAGCATGTGGCAATACACCTGAGTACATAAGGTATTTTAAAGAGCAACATGTCAATTACAAGGCTGATGAAAATGTTGTGACCAGAGAAACTCTCAAGAACTTAATCCATTTCCCTTAAGAATGATTGTTCAGTATTTGTTAATTGATTGTTCCCAGATACTTTATAGAGCATAATTGCAATGAATAATAAGAATTGACCTTGTTTGGTTTAAAATGCAGTTCAAGGTCAGAAGTGGTGGGTGAGAGTGGAGAAATGCAAGCAAGGGGATTTCTCAAATGGCAGGATTGGGCTTGTCTTGTGGCTGCAGAGTCCACAACTATGTAGCACAATTAGATTTTCACATTTACACTCTGTTGCAAGGATGGTTGCAAGGATGTTGAGAAGGATGGTTTTGAAGAGGGGGTTTCCAGGTTAAAACAGCACTCCAGAGCTTTTACCTGCATCAGCCAGCTGCATACACCTTTCAGGTTCACTGTCACTAAAAAAAATGTGACTTTCTCTTAGACCCAGAAGACAAACTATCTTGTTCTGTCCCACATTTGGGAATACTAAAGCTGTAACTAAATAATCATTTGATAAAGAGTGTGTGGCATTATAGGAGTAGAAATATTGCCAGTATCAACTGAAGGGGATGGAAATGAAATGAATGAAGACTTTCAGGCTTCTTGGCTTTGGCAGGATGGGATGACAGGTTATTTGGCTGTACCCTGCTTTTCAAGAGGAGAGATGACCCCAAAGGTGATTCAGAGCTAATCAGGGCCACTATCTTGGTTTCTATACTCCAAACAGCCTCTACCTAGTAGCTGAGGGCAGACCTAGGGGCAGGACATGCCTAGAGCCCTGTGAGTGACAGGGCCACTCCTGTGGGCCTGGAAGTTAGCATACAGAGCCAAAGAAGATGAGTCTTGAGATTTAAAATCTAATGGAATTAGGCTTTTGGACTTGCTCTAGAATCTGTAGCCCATTTCTTCTGATATTTCCTTTTGTTGGGTTCACAGGTTCACAGGTGGAGAGAAATTTTGCTTGAGAATGAATTATACCTCCATTCTCACTTATACCTGATTATATGATGTTTAGATGAAATCTAAGACTTTAGAGTCGGTGGTAGAATGAGTTAAGAATTTTGTGGCTGTGGAGATGGAATGGATTTATTTTGCTTGTGAGAAGGGCATGAATTTTGCTTGTGAGAAGGGCTAGGAGTGGAGTGTTATGGTCTGAATTATATGCCTTCAAAATTCATATGTTGAAGCCCTAATCCTCAATATTAGTACCCTAATGTTAATACCCATATAAAAAGAGACACCAGAGGACTTTTTCTCCCTCTTCCTCACCTTTAGCCATGTGAAGACACACAAAAGACAGTAATCTGTAAGCCATGAAGAAAATCTGCAACAGAAACTCAAGCTGGCACCTGATCTTGAACTTCTAGCCTCCAGAACTATGAAACAATTTTTTAAAAAAATTCAACGAACCCCATCTGTGGTATTTTGTTATGGCAGCTGGGCAGAGTAAATTAGAATGCCAGCTATAAATTCTTACAGGTGATTTTAAAAATAGAGCAGGGAGAGTTGTATATCTGTGTGAAGGGGCAAAAGTCAATCAATTGGGGTGCTGGATGTACGGTTTTCCTTCTACTAGAAAACCTATTATGAGCTGGGGGTGCAGTGGTGCACACCTGTAATCCTGGTGGCTTGGGAGGCTGAGGCAGGAGTATTGCAAGTTCAAAGCTAGCCTCAGCAATTGAGGAAGGCCCTAAAAAATTATCAAAATAAAAAATAAAAAGTGCTGGGGATATGACTTAATTTTTAAGCACCCTTGGTTTCAATCTCCATTACAGAAAAGAAAGGAAGGAAGGAAAGAAAGAAAGAAGGAAGGAAGAAAGGAAGACAACCCATTATGAGAAGAAAACAATTGGATATTTTCTATCCTTCCTTTATACAATTAGCTTGATTCATATTTTCACATTTAATTTCATGCATTTTTATTTGTAACACATTAGACAGAGTCATGAATTGGGAGGTAGGAGATTTGAGTTAATTCCCCTATTTTGCCACCAAGCAGCTGACACTTCTGTGTCTCAGTTTCCTCAATGGTCAAACACAGAAAATAATAGTATACTAGCTCTGCCCAGATCATAAGGTCATTGCTGGAAGATGAACATATCATGTAAGTAAGAAAAAAATTAAAAGCTATAAAGATGCAAAGTGTGAACATGGCAGAAATAGAAATTGGCTCTGAATTGCTGGGAATCCAAGCCTGAAATAATTCTTGAAAGGAAGAAAGTCACTTAGGACTTCATAAGTGTCACATTGCTCTTCATGGTTTAAGAACACCAGAGCAGCTAAGAAATGTTACATAAGGAAAATAATTCCTACCACTTGGTAATAGTCATTTTTACTGAACTTCGTTTTTGCTCTCATCTATGTGAACAAATGTTCCCATATGCAAACCAGGTCCTGCTTCAATTAAAACTCTGAAAACAAAACAACTACCACCACCACCACAACAGAACAACAAAAACCCCTTCTGCTGGAAATTGAAGTGGCTAATTAATTAATTTATCCTGGCTGCAGATATCTATGTACTCATTATGTGCTTAGTATTGTTCTAGATGTTTAGGGAGGCACCCAGAAGCATTAAGTCCAATCTCCCTTTGAGAATATAACAATGCAGTTGGGAATAAGCAAATGGCATTTAAGAGCTGCTAAATAGAGCAGGCAAGTAGTACAAGAGATGTCACAGGAAGATTTGTGACAAGTGCTGACAGCATGTCAAGATTTCAAAGAAAGAAGATGGGAGAAAGTTGAACTAATCATTTACGATGGGCACTGATGATTGACAGAGCATTGAATCAGAAAAGGAGGATGGCTTTGCAAGTGGACATACAGGTTCAGGAAGTCCTACACAAATCCACTAGCTGGGGCTATGTAGCAGAGTAATGGTCTTTCTGTACAATGTAATTTCTTTGCAATGGCAATTTGGTGCAGACTGGGATCATTAATATTCTGATCACATAGTCCTGGCCACTATATACTACTCCTGTCTCCTTTTGGAGCAAAGGGTCTTAAAAATGCATGAACCATTGAAGTTATTATTTTGAAAAATTCTGTGCAAAATAAGTTCCATGGAATTTGGTACCTTTGAACATATATTAATAGGTCTTGCCCTAAAAATGAAGATGAGGGCTGGGTATGGTGGTGCACACCTGTAACCCCAGCAACTCCAGAGGCTGAAGGCAGGAGGATTGCAAGTTTGAAGCCAGCCACAGCAATTTAGGGAGTCCTAAGCAACCTAACAAGATCTTTTCTCAAAATAAAAACTTAAAAAGGACTGGGGGATGTAGCACAGTGGTAAAGTTTTCCTGAATTCAATCCCTAGTATCAAAAAAAGAAAGAAACTTAAAAAAAAGGACATGTGGGCCAAAAAAAAAATGTTTAGAAAATACTACACACTGTATCTTTGCTGGAGAGTTTCAATATATGTTAATATATATACAAGATTGATTTCAGTAACTCAGCCCTATTCCTGCCCCTTGTTTTATAAGATTTGATGATTCTCTGATATCTGGACTCAATATATAAATACTGAAGCAGGTGAAAGGCAGAACTCTTTGTTAGTTACAGCTCTTATGAAGAGAAGGCTGACATGCAAGGCCATGTAAGGGGTTACACCTGGGTACAGGACAACTACAAATTGGAGATACAGGGGCAACTTAGGCATGTCAGGCAGGATTTCACAGGCTCTCTGTGCATGAGCTTATTTAAATAATGTTGGACTCTAACACATAAGGGCATCCCTCATGTTCTAGTACCTTGCCTGTATCTATTTGGACAAATGCATGATGGCCTGGAATGGGAGAACCCAATAAGGAATATGGTTGGGATGTTGACTCAGCTGCTCAAGAAAGGGAACTGGCAGCATCTAGCTAGGGCTTCAAAGCTGAGTCAAGATAGCATTTCCAACAACAGCAGCAAACATGATCTTCCATGATCTTTATTGCATTATAGGGGCTAGAAGCCTCATAACTACATTACTAAGATCCCCTAGGGGGTCACTGTTATTATTAGATGCTGCCATGAAGATGCATATATGTAATAAATAAAAGGCACTGCCAATCTTTGGAGTGACAGGAGCATGTCTGGGCTTTGGCTTTTGTATTTTGTGTATTTTTGTGATAGTCCCCTGATCACTAGTTACCATGGGCCTGGAGACAGCAGTAATAGCTCTTGCCACTTCCTAATTCTGGTGCTCCTTGAATCTAATGGTGGTTTTGCCTGATCTCTGTGGTTCCAGCCCTTCTGATGGAATTGTAAGTTCTCAGTCCCCTGCATTCAATCCTTTTTTGCTTTAATCTGAAAGTGACTGCTGTTTTCCTGATTGGGCCCTGACACTAGCATAGTTAAGCTTCTGAGAAGCCTTTCTATAAAATAAAGCAAAAATAATAAGAATAATTTTAAACTAGCAATTCCCAAATATATTTGACCATAAAATTTATTTTCCCATCCCAGCCAAATATCTTCTCTTTTTCCCCTAAAACACTTCTGATATCTTGAAAAAACTTGGTCTTGAGGTATATGTTTGGAAAACATCTATATAGTTGGAGACTGAGAGCTAGGGGTCCAGAAATGTGGGCCTAATCTCAGCTATGTGACCTTGGGTAAGTTAAATCATCTTGCTGACTTTACTTTCTTCACTGGTTCATATGAAAAATTGGATGAGGCTCACCAACAACAGGTTTTCCAATTCTAACATTTTTTTTTTTTTTGGTTCTGTGAAAAAACATGTCCTTAAAATCTATTGCTGTTCAGGTTAAAAAAAAAAAAAAAAAACTACTGTGTTTTGCTTTGCCTTCTCTTATTTCTGGCTGGGTATGCATGAATATTTTAAGATTTGAGCTAGAAAAATTCTAAGCACTTGCAGCAAATAAATAAATACTGAGTAGCTCTTATTAAAGTTATATGGTGCTTTTAGGATTTCAAAATGTTAGTGCTGATCCCCAAAACCTGGCATCTTCAGAAATAGGTTTCCTAGTGCATTAACAGAACACGGACAAAGGATACAGGGAAGAAACTTATAGCACTCAAACCGAACCATTTTAGAAAGTAGCATACAAGCTCCCACCATTGGAAATATTCAGCTGGAGACTAGACATCACCTTGACAGGGATGACAGAATTTTGTCTTTATTTTGTTATCTTTTCAGAATTTTGTAACTGAAAGGTGTGGTGCAGAGCATCCCCACAGATCCTTCTATTTTACAGATGAGAAAACAAAAGACAGAGAAGTTTCCTAAGGTAACACAGCTAGTTCATGGCAGAACTGGAAAGAGACACAAGATATCTCCTCCCTGTTCCTCTGTGCATGCCTGGAACTAATTTTAATTTCTTTGAGGAACAACATTCAGATGAAAAGCCATTTAGTGTGAATTGGAGAAGACTCAGAGTTACCAGATACTGTGGGAAGGTGAGATCAGAAGGCTTCTGGTCAACTTTCTGCTCTTGGAATTCTTCTACTTGGGCATCCTTGGTGTGGAGATCCTGTGCTTCATCCCTGCTGAAATGGTGGATGTGTTTGTCGACATGACCAAAACACCTGACAAAAGCAATTTAGAGGAGGAAAAGTTTATTTTGGTTCATGGTTTCAAAGGTTCAGTCCATGGTGGACCAAATCCATTGCTGTGGGCTCAAAGTGAAACAGAAAATCATAATGGAAAGCCATGGTGGAGGGAAGCTGCTTGCTCGTGGCAACCAGAAGTAGAGTGAGAGAGGAAGAGACCAGATCAACCCTTCCAGGGCATGCCCACAGCAACCCACCTCTTCCGGCCATGCTTCACCTGCCTACAGCTATTACCCACTCAGTCCATTCACATGAGGGTGGACTGATTAGTTCACGGGTCCCATAATCCAATCATTGCACCTCTGAATATTTTTGCGTTAATACAGGGGTTTAAGGGGACATCTCCTATCCAAACCATAATGACAGCCATTAAGCTTTCCTGCTGACATAATCACACACACACACACACACACACACACACACACAATAAATAAATAATAAAAAATAACAACAACAATAAAAAAAAACCTGTACAGCACCCTTCACCCTCAGGAAGATAGTCTCTCCCTGTGACATTCTTACAACTATAGTACCTGCAGGCAGTACTGAGAAACCAATCAATACAAGGCTCTTCTTCAGGTTCACAAACTGCTCCCCCAAGAGACACAAAATGCAACCTGAAGGCTGCACCATTTATGGTGTGGCTACTTGGAGCTGGGAGCTGGGCTTCTTTCCTAATTGCTTCATAGAATCCATATTTGCCTTCCAAGTGCAGCTGGTAGTGGGTGTGTGTGGAGGGTGAGGGCCTTTTTCTTTTATTATCCAATAGCTTTTATAATCCAAATGCTCCTGAGCGGGGGACCAAAGAATGCTGCCAAAACAGAGAATATGGCTGTGACTCTGCAGAGAACCTGGGGGCGGGGAAGAGAGGGGGATTCACACAGGTCTGATTTTATCCTGAGTGTTTCCCCTAAGGAAGAAGGCCCAAGTGTAGTGAAGAAAAACGATCCTCAAACAAACAAACAAACAAACAAAAACCTGAGTTTTAAGTTGTAGCTATTTGTTCCTTTTTGTTTTGTAGCATGGGAGATTCAGCTAGAGCCCTGAGAGAACTTCCCATAGTGACAAAAGTCAGCCCTAATTTTCCAACAAGTTATACTCAGGGATTTGGTAAAGGTCAAGAGGGCAGATAGGGTTATGAGAGTGTGGTTTATATCTTTTGTTCAAAATTAAAATTAACGCACCACATTTAACCCTTTCAATGCCCATGACTCCCTCCTTACAGTGATTCCTGCTTCTGTTCATGGTTTCCCTTGGTTCACGATTCCATATCCACTGTCACTCCACCACCCTTACTTGCCCTTTACTCTTTTTTTTTGGTTTTATTTTAATAACTAATTTATCAATTTATTTCTGTAGTACTGGAGATTGAACATAAGGCACTCTGCACTGAGCAATATCCCCAGCCCTTGTTATTTTATATCTGAGATAGGGTCTTGTTAAGTTGCCTAGGCTGGCCTTGAACTTAGGGTCCTCCTGCCCCAGCCCTCCTGAGTTGCTGGGATTACAGGTGTGTGCCACTGTGCCCAGATAGTTTTATTTTATTTTTGATTGAATGTGATATTTGTCTATATTTATGGGGTACCTTTTGCTTTTGTGAGTGACTGCTGACATTTGAGTGCTTGTGTCCTCTCCAAAGTTCATTCGAGCCCTATCACCACTGTGATGGTATAAGGAGGTAGGGCCTTTGGGAGGTGACTGGCCATGATCAGTGTTCTTATAAAAGATGCCCCAAGGAACTCCATCCTCCCTTCCATCATGGGAGGAGATAGCAAGAAGGTGCCATCTATGAATTAAAACAAGCAAACAAACAGGACTTAACCAGTTACCAAATACGTCAAAGCCTTGATCTTGGACTTCCCAGTCTCCAAAACTTTGAGAAGTAAATTTCTGTTTTTTCATGAGCTATTTAATTTATGGTATTGTGTTAGAAGACATTGCCTCTTCACTGGCATACAGTCTCCATTCTGGACCCCTTATAATTTGTCCCATGTGGTCCCTGGAAATAACCTCTTCAGCCCAAGATTTAATTCCATGAGTTCTCATTCAAAATCCTCTGGGATCTTGACCCTCCAAGCCCTTGATGACCTAGTTGATTCTTCTCCTTCAGTTCTAACCTTGGAGTAGACACTGTCTCCTACTTGATGTTCTTTATCTAAGAAATGTGAAGCTTCAGAAGAAACATAGTGCCATAAGTCCACACTCCTTATGTCTGAGGACTATCAACCAGGGACCCAGACTTGAGCACGTATCTTCACCCGTCCTGACCTTCCTTTCTGTGATGCAAGGGAGGGGAGAGTTCATGAGTTTTCCTCTGAGCAGGGCAAGGACTTTGTAGGAGCTTTACTTACTCATCTGCTATGTGTTTGTTTTGTCAGTGGATTCTCTGCTAGACTCCCAGCATAGTAGTAAAGAAGAAAAGCAAGATCCCTCCTTGTGGAGAGCTTATATTTCAGTGGGAGATGCACATAATAGATAAAAAAAATAAGTAAAGATGATAGTGTAATGGATGGAGATTAATCTGATGGTATGTTGCACTATATCAGAGTCAGGAGGGATACTGCTTGGATTGGGTTGCCACGCAAAGGATCTATAGCCAGATGCTATTTAAGTTGCAGTATCAAGGATAAGACGGAAGTTCTTAGAGGAGATTGTCATTTGGAGAGGAAATGGGCAATGAGGTGGAGGAAATGTAGTAGCAGCACTGAACAGAAACCATAGGAAAGGGCATTTTTCCTACTTACTCCTTCCTTCTGGAAAAGGGACAGCAGAGAAATGCTCACAAAATCATTTTTCATCCCTCCCTTTTGCATTCAATATTGTATCAGAAGTCCCAGCCAACACATTAAGGCAAGAAAAATAAGTAAGGGTGTAAAACATTGGAAAAGAAAAAGTAAAACTCTCTTTGTTTTCTGACAACATATAGTACATGTACATAATCTAAAGGAATTTATGAACTCTTGGAACAAATTCATTAATTTATCAAGGTCACAGTTAATACAAGGTTTAATATTATAAAACATCAAACGTATTTCTGAACCAAGAGCAAAATTTTTGGGAAATTGTCAGTAAGAATAATATTATTTAAATTAGTATCATAAAATAATTATGTTGCAATAAAACTAATCAAAGATGAACAAGATTTCTGTGGATTATAAAATGTTACATCTATAAAAAATAAGTTAAAAAATAAAAATAAAATGCTAAATCTATCTTAGAAAACCATTTGGCAATTTTGTATAAGTTAAACATACAGTTATTATATGAACCACAAATTTCATTCCTAAGTATTTACCCAAAAGAAATGAGAACACAGGTTTGCATACACACATAATCAATAAGAATATTCATAAGCAGTTTTATTTGTATGCACTCCAAACTGGAAACAACCCAAATGTCCATCAACATGCAAATGTGTCCACAAACTGTGGCATGTTCATAAATGGAACACTAATCAGCAACAAAAATAAATGAATTACTGAGATCAAATAGCAACGTGGATGAATCTCCAAAATATGTTGAATGAAAGCAGTTAGACCTGAGGATATATAATAATATGATTCCTAGTATGTGAAGGTAAAGAACAGACAAACTAATTTGTAATACAATTAAGAAATGTCACTGACTAAAACTGGTTATAAGAAAATTCCTAGAGGTGATAGGAATGTTCTTTACCTTGATTTGGATAATGGTTCCAGAAGTGTTTATATTTTTGAAAGTTAAACCACAAACTTAAAATCTCCACATTTCAATGAGCATAAAATATATCTTGATTAAATAAAAGCTCTGCTTACCCTTGCCTACTTTCTTTTTTTTCTTTCTTCTTTTTAGTTTTACATGACAGTAGAATGTATTTTGACATATCTTACATACATGGAGTATAACTTCTCATTTTTATGGTTGTACATGATGTAGAGTTATACTGGTTGTGTATTCATATATGAACAGGAAAATATGAACATAGGAAAGTTATATTCAATTCATTCAACTATATTTCCCATCCTCACTCCCATCCCCCCATTCCCTGTTGGTTGTCTAACGGGGGAACCTCCACTACCCACCCCACCGCCTATTGTGAGTCAGCATCCACGTATCAGAGAGAACATTCGGCTCTTGGTTTTGGGGGATTGCCTTACCTACTTTCCAAAGTTAGTGAAAGCATTTTTTTTTTAAAGAGATTCAAGAAAGACTGATCTTTGGGTGGAGAAATCTATGGGTGGGGAAAATTCTAGAAGCTCAATTCTAGGAAGCTCCTACTTTGTGTTACTTTTATCACAACTTTATTTGTTTTAATTGTCTGGGCTGCTTAAGATGGTTGTTGTAAAGATTAACAAAACGAATGCTACCCATAACCACACAAGGCAGGTAAGAGATGCATTTTTTATACACTCATTCAGAAAATGCGTTTTTCAAATTATATTTTTTCTGAGCAGCACAGGATCTGACATAGAGCCCACTGATAGGAGTAGGTCCCTTTGGTTGAAGCAGGAGAAGGGTGGGTAGGAGCTCCACTCTTTCCTTCTCTCCCTGTCTTTCAGCCTAACCTGCAGCACCTCTGCTCAGCGGGAGATAGTTTAAAATCCACAGATGGAAAGGATTCTTTTGTTAGACTTGCCACATTGACTTGCACTAGACAATCTTAGAAAATGCTATAATATCACCTCTCAGCCTTGCTGGAAAGGCATGGTTTCTCAGCTGTGACTAGCATGAGAATAGCAAAGTCTGAATTTCCTAACAGGTATCAGAATTTCCTATCCTCATCTCTTCACTCACAGCACTGCCCCTGTTTACAGGAAAACCAGACCCCATGTTTGCCCTTCCACTTCCTCACCTCCCAGACTGAAGGCATCAGGATTTGCTGCTGGCCCTTATATACCAAATCTGAGTAGGTACTAAAGGTCCTTGTCCATATTTCTTTTTCATTTTTGCTTCACTCTCCTTCTCTCTTGCTTGCTTCCTTCCCTCATTCCTCATTTCCTTCCTTAGCTTTTTCTATCTTTATTTCATGGTTTTTATTTTTGACTTTTTCTTCACCCGCTTTCTCCCCCCCTCCTCTTTCTTTCTTTCTTCCCTGTCTCTTTCTCTTTCCTTATTTCATAGGGTTTTTTTTTCCACTTTTTTCTCTACCTACTTCCCTGATTTCCTCCCCCTGTTCCCACCCCCAGGCATCAGAAAAGGACGAAATTGATTGCTATTTGAGTCTTAACTAAGTCCCTGATAACAGGCAAGTAGTTCGGGGGAAAGGCTAGTCGGAAGGACAAACTTATTGAATAAATATATAGCACATGATTAATTGATTTGAGAGAGGTTCCCAACAGGATGCCACCTGGGGTCCCTGTTCCATCAATCAAATTACTCTCGGAGAACACCTTGCTTACTCCATCTCAAAGAGAGTTTGAAGTATTAATTAATGAGCGATTAGTTCAGCCTCATAAGTTATTGCTCTAATAAAAAGGGTGTTGAAGCAGGAATCAGACCAGTTTGAGTGTGTTATTGCTGTTCTAACAGACCTCTTCAATTCAATAATTAGGAAGCACGAAATGTAGTTTAATAGACATAATTTGATGACATAAAATTGTTCATCTGGTGTCAGCCATTTATCTTTATTAATACATCTCAGGGTCACATGGAAAATAACTCTTTGCAATAGGAATTACTGAGACTGCTTGTTTTTCCTGTTTTTCTCTGAAGTACTGTGATTTCCTGATGCTGTCTCTGTTATCAGCTCCATGATATTGGGTAAACTTCACTGATCAGGCTGAATGGTTTGGTTAATAGATTTAGGAGTTTTGATTACATACAAAGAGAGTAAGTTTTGGGGTAGAAGCCCTGTTTTATGTCCCTCAGGTCTGTGCCCACAATGCCTCAGAGTTCTGATGAACAAGTATTTCTAACCAAATCAGAATTGAATTTCACTTGTGAAATTGCGTATATAATTAGAAGAGCTTCGTGTGAGATTCAATAAGTTTATAGAAACTGTCCATAATTTATCACATCATACTCTTTGCGTTATACTGCGCTTCTCATTCCTGGTCAAGCTTCTTTATTTCAGTCTCTCTGTAATTCTTAGTTGTGTCATTCTTTTTTTTTTCCATTCATTCATTCATTCTTTGTGAGTGTGTGTGTGTGTGTGTGTGTTGTTACTTTTGTGGAGGGGGGCCTGAACCCAGGGGCACTTTACCACTGAGTTACACCCTCAGCCCTTTTTATTTTGAAACAGAATCTCCCTAAATTGCCTAGGTAGGCCTCTCACTTGCAGTTCTCCTACCTCAATCTCCCAAATCACTGGGATTATAGGCAAGTGCCACTGAACCCAGCCTTGGTTGTATCATTTGTGAGCCTTTTGAAATTGCCTCTCAGGAAAATATTGATATTTTAATAGAAGGTCCTTCTATTCTCTTATTTTAAAAGTGCATTAACTTAGAGATGTGTTTTATTTGTTCCTCAAGGAATTAATGTTATTCATCCTTTTTCACTGACTGTTGGCCAATTCAACAAGCATTGATAGTATTCTTAATTCTAACATGGAAAGAAACAGCATGGCAGTGGTGGAAATTAAAATAATTAGGAAAGATGGTGTTCTGGGTTCTTCTTCTTGCTGTGTGGATAACTTAGCTCTTTATGTAACTATGGACAAGTTTCTAAGCCTTTAAAAACCTCACTTTACGTATCTATAAATTGAAGATAATTATACCTCCCAGGGTCCCTATTAAAATCGAATGAGGATAATTGATGTGAAGATGCTTTCAAAAAGTAAGAGTTCTGTACTAAGCCAAGATTAGCAATGTAGTCATGCATGACAAAGCCTAAAGTGTCTTGGCCTTTCCCCTGTGGGGCTGGTTTGTATAAAACTTTTCTGCATCTCTAATTAGGCAAATGACCTTTAGTGCTTCAGTTTCTAGTGTCCAAAAACCAGAGTCAGCATCTTTCTGCAGAAACTGTAATTTATTTGATTTACAACATGGCTAATAGTGTCACCATCTTGGCCACCCAGACTGAAGCACTAAAACTATTTTGATGTGGGTTGTAGTGTCTCAATTTGTATAGCATTGTGCTGCTTCACCATCCCTGTGTACCAGTTTCCAAATATCACAAACTGGATGGCTCAAAACAATAGTAATTTATATTTGTAACCTTTTGGAGTCTTGAAGTTTGCAACTCAGGTGCAGGTAGGGTTGGTTTCTTTTGGAGGTCTTAAGAGAGGGTCTCTGATCCTTGCCTCTCTCCTAGGTTTTAGTGGTTTCCAGCAATCCTTGGAACTTGTAGACAACTCACTATAATCTCTGCCTCATAGTATGGTCCCTAGTGTGCATTTCTATTCCTTCTTTCTCCTTATTGATGTAACAGGGATTTAGAGACCGCTTTTGCTAAAAAGCACTGACTCGTCACTTGAGCCTGCAGATGTCTGATGGGTAACTAAAAGCAGGATAAAAAGCCTTCATTTTCTCTCTGTCTCCTTTATTACCTTAAACTTTGGGTCAGATTCCTGCTCAGTTCTGCACATAGGAATGTTAACCATTTAAAGAGTATACATCTAAAGCCAGGAATATTCCCCCTTTGAGGCTGAAGACACCAAGATAAGAGTAACTAAAATACTTTCAAGCTTTTTAGGGACATAATAATCAACAGACTGTCAACCAGGTTTTACAATAGTCCTGTTCCAACCCCCCTGCAGAAGTCTCAGTCATTGTCCTACACCTGCCAGGAACAGTAGAAACAGAGCCTTGCAGGCAGATTTCTCTGAGATGAGGCTCCCCCTAAGCAGGAGCAATCGTCTCATGGGAACCGATTTGCCCCCTCAAATAACAAGACTTCCTTGGAGCTTCAGAGAACCAGATTTGATATGATAATCAACCAGGCTAGAGTTTGATCAAGACAGATCAATTCTGGCCCTGCCCCAGTTCTTCCTCTGTTTAAACCTGAAAGGTCATGTCAGTATCTCCGAAGATAGGGTTGAGGCTGCTGGTCTCCTTGTCTTTCTAGAATGGCTGTGCTAAATATTAAAATTGCTTTCCTCCTTCACCATTATTTTTTTTGTTTTATGCTTGATGAGTGACTGGACCTGGTTTGTTGGGTCTTCCTGAAGTCAGGCCGCCCTCTGCCCTGGGTAACATAAGGACACAGGGTGTCATTGGGATTAGGGCCCGCTCTAATCTATTATGACTTCATTTTACCTGGATTACATCACCAAAGACCCTTTTTAAAATAAGGTCAGATTCATATATACTGGGAATTAGGGCTTAAATATATCTTTTAAGGGAATGTAAGTTTAATCATTATACTCTGAAACATTTTTAAAAGGCCATCTTTACTCTTCAGAGCATCCTGGTTTGGATGACAAATTTGATAGTTACCAAAAACCAAATCCCCCTCTCTTAACATTATCTCATCTACTTGCAGAACCAGGAAGAAATGGTTGCCTGGATTTTATCTAGATAAATTTGTACCTATGAAACCTTCCTTTCTGACATCTCTCACCCAACTCTGTCAACATTTGAAACTGTTAGACCACCCCTACTGACCTGGTCTGGTTTTGTCCTCAGTCTCCAGACTCAGTCTTCCGGCTCCTTCTTCCATGCCAGTTCTTCATTCCTGGATTAAACCATCTGCATGCTAACTCATCCTCTTAAGTGATATATTAGTCCGTATAGATCATTATTTCAATGAGGCAAAAATAACTCATGCTTTGAGTGATATATAATTTGGAATTCATGCATTTTCATCTCTTTCCTATGGGGATAATGTCAGGAACTATAAAACATTTTGCTGCCTACATTTAGTGTATATCATGTTTGTTGAGATTCATCCTTATGTCCTTGGGCTTCTTTTTAAATGCTTGAATCAAGAGTCAGATGAGGAAAAGAAAAGACCAAAGAGGACAGATAGTCAGCTGAAGCTATTTGTAAATTGTCTTGTAAGTACAGTTTGAGGAGTTTCTTTAGGTAAATACCAGAATTTTGAGTAAAGGGCACTCGTGACATTCTTGATTCTACTCTTAGTTTTGTTATGACTTAGTGTACCTTGCTTTGTATTCGTACAACTTTGTAGGATCATGTGGGAGAAGATTATTTCAGAGCTTGAGTAGGTTTTGAGCCACAGACGGTGGGAGGCACACATGACATCTGTCTGGTTTTTCCTCCTCCTAACTCAAATTGTAGTGTTTTTTGTTTTTTTTTTTTTCACAGACTTAAAATCCCAGGGATGGAAGCAAATTTTAGTGGTTTCTGAACAGCCAGCTCTGGCCTGAATTCCACTTCACAAATGCATAACAGATTACCATCAGTCAAGACATGAAGGTTGGCTGCTCTAAAAATCTACAAAAGAGTGGGGTGGATTTCATCTATTTAGAACCTCGAAATGAATGTTTTCGAGAGAGAGCCAATAAGCTCTGGATGAAACCTATTCTGTTTGAATGTATTTAGAAAAAAAAAAGAAATAGAAAGGGGGATGGACAGAGGAACATCTTTTAGGAACAGGCATAGAATGGGCTGGAGAATTCTGACGTGGGGTGCAGCTAAAGGTTAATCTTTAACATTCAGAACAAAGTAATTTAAGCCATTTAAACTTCAAAGGACAGAAAACTAGAGGACTCCAATGTATTCAAGATGATTTTCTTTTGGCTCTGGCCAAGTCAAACAGAGAAAAGAGATTTTCTTCTTTAAAGAAAAAGGAAGAAAGAAATAGTTCTGGTATAATCAGAAGAAAAATGCTAATGGGAATTGTCAAGGGATGACTCTCCTCCAAAGAAGAAAGTGGAAGAGATTGGATTAGAACTGTTTTATGTTACTAATAATACCATACCATAGAATGGGTAAGTTACAAAGAAAAAGGTTTATTTTGGTTCACGGTTCTGGTCCAACGTTAAGGGGCTATAGCTGGTGATGGCCTTCTTTTTAGCAGAGTATCCAGGTGGTATAATGTATCACATGGCAAAGAGACAGGCAGTCTGTATGTGTGTATCTGGTCTCTCTCCCTCTTCTTATAAAGCCACCAGGATTCAATAACTCGGACTCTGTCCTGATGACTTATCCAATCCTAAACACTTCCCAATGGCCCTTCCTCGAAATGTCATAGATTTAAGTTTCTACCCTCTTCATGAGGATTGAGATTCAACACATTTGGGAGACACTAAAACCATACCCAAGCATAGCATAGATGAAGTATAAATCAGAGTCAAATCTGGAGAAACCAAGTCATAATTCTAGACCCTCATTTTTCTAGTACACTACAAAGATGGTAGAAAAACACTCTGCAATGAGCTCCAAAGTTGTTGGGCATAGGTAAAGTTTGCTATGAGCAAGACATCAAATTGGAGCATAGATCTTAACTGTATTTTAATCTGTATATTAGCATTTTTATACATGACAATCAGGCATAATGAAAATGATGCTAATTGTGTTAATAAATAATTATACATTTTAAGGAAATACACAGTTGACAGATTGGCAGACCCTCTTCCTTCCAGCTTTCCTATTCTCTAATACTCCCAGGTTGGAGTGGCCCCTTATAGGTGAGACAGCCCCACCCTTACCAGTTGAGGAACATGACCTTTGCCTCTGAGGCTGTTACTGTAAACTGAATCTCAATGCAATTGATCACAACTATCAGATGGATCTATTCTATCACTGGATTCCTGATCAGATCAATGCAGAGGAGAAAAATATAGAAATAAATCTTTTGCTTTCTTTTCTTTCAACAATTTTTCAAATGTTTATAAATAAGGGATTTTTTCCAGAAGTAGGGCAAGAATTGATGAGAAAAGGTAGCATTGGTAGAAAATACTTTCCTAGAAAACAGATTTTTTAAAAAATCCCATTATTTTTGTTTTCTCTCATTGGAGGAGACTTGTAGAGAATGTTTTTGCATTCTGGAGAAGTGGTAAGATAACAGAAGCTCTAATGAAAAAGTACAGCTCCACATATGAAGGTAATGTTCCTTCAACCCAGCCTGAGAACCCTCTGGATTGGCTAGTGATGATATTTCAGGGAAGTTGACATCTGAGGGGTCCAAAGAGCTTGAGCCAAATATCTACCTCCTGTTTCTTTCCACTCCCTTTATCTCTCCCTCCAGGTCTGATGCCCTAATGAGCAGATGACACCAGAGTCAGGGAAGTCTCAGACAGAGGAAGAGGGGACTCAAAGGCAGGAATTATGTTAACCCCTGGACTGATAGGAAAATGTGTAATTTCAGATCTCCTTGTTATGGACGGCGATAAAGTAGTAACCATATCTGTTTACTGATGTGATATTGGGACTTGCTGGGTAAGATTTTACATCAGACACCTGCTCTATGATGTTCAAGGAAACCTCATTCTTCTCAGATAAATCCCTGCTCTTCCAAGTTGAGCTCTCACAGTCCCAGCTGGGAGACCCCTCACTGCTCAGTCCTTCAACCCTGAAGTGCTAGACCCTCCTCTGCTCCAGTTGTAATGACACTCATTGGTGTCTGGGGAAGCATGGGTGTGAAGACTTGACCTTGGAATTCCCTGGCAGTGAATTCAGTTACCCCAGAATATTCTGAAGGGATTGAAATGGTGAACATTGCGTTACATTTAACATTTTCACTGCTGATCCTCTACCAAATGTATTTTCAACAAGTATAGTTAAAACAAACTGGGTGGAACAGTTGCATTTCCTGTTGACCTGTGACACAGCTGCCCTGAAACTAACTCTTCTGTCAAAAAATAATTGCTCCCAATGCCATAACTCACAGTAGCATTGTACATTGCACTTGTCTGTGCTTGAAAGTTTAAATAGATCTCCTATTTCTTCTGATCTTTTAAAATAATTGTGTAATGAAGCCTACTGTTCCCTTTATTTGGAGATCACTTACCAGCTGCTTTTGAGTATAAAATGTTTTCTTTCTTTTGTGAAGGAATGTCTAGGGTAGATAACTTTTGAGGTTTATACTTACTTTGGGTAAAGTAAAAAAAAAAAAGTTGATGACCATATATATTAGTGTCTAAATTAAAACACAACGTACTTGACCATGACATTCAAACATTTTAGAATCTCTAGAGATTTTTCACTTCATTAATTTATTCATTATACATTTATTGAGTACCTAAATGTGGATTTTCTAAGACAGTACCATCCTGGAGAAATGTAATGCGAGACACTCATTTAATTTTAAATTTTCTACTAGCCATATTTTAAAAGGGTAAAAGGAAATAAATGCTTAATTTTAATATATTTTATTTAACACATTTGTTCAAAATATTATTATTTTGACATATAATAGATGTAAAGAAGTTATTAATGGGATATTTAATATTCTCTCTCTCTCTCTCTCTCTCTCTCTCTCTCTCTCTCTCTCTCTGTCATGCTAAGTCATTGGAATTCAGTGAGGATTTTATACTTGCAGGACATCTCAATTTGAACTAACCACAATTCAAGTGCTCATGAAGTTTCATGTGGCTCATAGCCATTATATGGGATTGTGCAATTCCAAGGAATTACAAGATCAAAAAAGGCATTACCTTTAGTTTCATAGAAAATAAATAATCAGGACAAGGGAATATACTGTTTTCATTCAAGGCAGTCAAAAGATCACATGTATGAAAATGAGATGAAATTTTGCCTTGTTAAAGTAAATATATCCATGGAGACTTGGGAAGAATTTATGGAGGTGAGGTGCGTTAGAGGTAGACCTTTAAGATGAGTAATGGGAGGGGAGAAATGAAAGGGTGATTCTGCATGGGAAGACTAAGCATGGTGGCTTAAGGATGAGCTGTACTGGGACTTGAACCACAGCTGAGGGTCCCAACTCTCTGTCCTTCCATGTTTTGACCACCTCCTGCATCCCAGGGCCAACTAAGAAAACTTCTTCAGGGTTGTTATTGTGGAAAGATATAGTTTTCAACTTGACTCTCGTGTGATCTGCAAGATATAACCAGTGGTTTTCCAATCACTTTTCACATACTGACTTGATGCAACCCAGAAGGCTCAGAACCAGATGTGAGGGTTTCTCTCTGCACACCAAACAGTTCTCCAGTGGACACAGCCAGGTGTCATTCAATCCAATTCAATTTTGACACTATCTACCTGAGATGACATCAGATCTCCCAGGTTGAAGGCTCAGTCCCACAAGACTGCTCCCACTTCAGATGCAAGTCACAAGTAATATGTTGTCACCCACACTCCTGACCAATCAACCATAAATCAGTAGTTCCCACAATCCCTTCCTGTTAGATGAACTTGCTAGAGTGGCTCATAGAACCCTGGGAGATACTACACTTACGTATTTTCTGTTTTATTAATAGAGGCTACAATAAAGGATACTGATGAACCACCAGATGGAAGAAATACATAGGAAGGGGCACAAGTGCATCCATACCGTCCCTGGGTGCACAGAAGACATGCATCATTCTGGAGAGTAGAAGGGTTTTAGAAGCCCAGTGCCAGAAAATTGGAACTAAGACCTAAAATGTGTATATGTGTGTGCATGTGTGTGTGTCTGTGTGTATCTGTTTACCTTTTTTCTTTATAAATCACAATATCACTGATAGTCTTGCTGAATCTCTGCCTTACTGATGGAGGGACGCTTCTTCTCATTCTTTTTTTTTTAAAAATTTTTATTTGTTCTTTTAAGTTACACAAGACAGTAAAATATATTTTGACAATCATACATACATGGAATATAGTTTCCCATGATATCGAGTTACACTGGTCATGTATGCATATATGAATTTCAGGAGCTGCCACATAGGAGCTGAGCGCCCCCTAGCTTTGAGCAATGGGAATGTGGAGAGGTGGCAAGCCAGCCATGGGCTGTGTGTGTGAGCTGAGAGCATTTTGAGCACACAAAGCGGACTGGCCTGACGATGCTGCTCTGTCTGGGCTGTGCATGAGTGTGTCTTTTTCACTTGCTCTGCCTTTGATCATCACACAGCACATGAGATGGGCGTGGCCTTCCAAGATGTCAGTCAACCTGCTGACCTGAATGACATCATGAAGCTAGATTCAAGTCCCTGAAACCTGACCCCTGGCCTCATTTGAATGGCTTCTCCCCAATAAAAAGGGGTTCCAATCATGCTTTCTCTTTCTTGCCTGCCTTGCCTCCTTTGTGGGAGCTGGGTCAAAGGAGCCATCACAGAAGCCAAAGAAAAAGGTATTTCTCTGCCTCTGTGTGATTGTTTCGTGCCAGCCCAGTTCACCTGGAGTGACCCTGGCTGGTTTAGTCATGTGTTACAATATACGAACATAGGAAAGTTAGGTCCAATTAATTCTACTATCTTTTGCATTCCCATCCCCCATTTCTTCCCTCATTCCCCCCTGTGCAATCCAGTGAACCTCTAATCCTCCCTCCCTACCATCTATTGTGATTCAGTATCTGCATATCATTGAGAACATTCAGCCTTTGATTTGGGGGAGATTGGCTTATTACTGGCAAATGTCATAATTTTATTCTTCTTTGTGGCTGAGTAATATTCCATTGGGTATACATACCACATTTTATTTATCCATTTATCTGTTAAAGGGCACCTAGGTTGGTTCCATAGGTTAGCTATTGTGAATTGAATTATTATAAACATAGATTTACTTTCGTCACTGTAGGATTTTAAGTCCTTTGGGTATAGACTGAGGAGTGAAATATCTGGATCAAGTGGTGGTTCGGTTCTAAGTTTTGTGAGATATCTCTCTACTGCTTTCCAGAGTGGCTGCACCAATTTGCAGTCCCATCATCAATGTCTGAAAGTACCTTTCTCCCCACATCCTTGCCAACATTTACTCTTTTATTCTTGATAATTGCCATTCTGACTGGAGTGAGATGGAATCTCAATGTAGTTTCAATTTGCATTTCTTTAATTGCTAGTGATGTTGAACATTTTTTCATGTATTTGTTGACTGATTATATTTCTTCTTGAAGTGCCTGTTCAGTTTGATTGAGTTATTTGTATTGATTGAGTTATTTGTGTTTTGGGTTAATTTTTTTTGAGTTCTTTATATATCCTGGAGATTAATGCTCCATATGAGATGCAAGTGGCAAAGATTTTTCTCCCTTCTGTAGGCTCTTTCTTCATTTTCTTTATTGTTTCCTTTGCTGTGAAGAAGCTTTTTAGTTTGATATTATCTCATTTATTGATTCTTGATTTTACTTCTTGTGGTTTAGGATTCTTGTTGAGGAAGTCAGGTCCTAAGCCAACATGATGGAGATTTGGGCCTGCTTTTTCCTCTAGTAGGCACAGGATCTGGTTTAACACCTAGGTCCTTGATCCACTTTGAGTTGAGTTTTATGTGGGGTGAGAGATAGGAGTCTAATTGTGCTACGTATGGATTTCCAGGCTTCCTAGCACCCTTTGTTGAAGAGGCTATCTTTTCTCCAATGTACATTTTTGGCACCTTTGTCTAGTATGAGATAACTATATTTATGTGGGTTTGTCTCTGTGTCTTCTATTCTGTACCATTGGTTTCTATGTCTGTTTGGGTGATAATACCATGCAATTTTGTTACTATAGCTCTGTAGCATAATTTAAGGTCTAGTATTGTGATGCCTTCTGCTTCACTTTTTTTTAATGAGGATCACTTTGGCCATTCTGGGCCTCTTGTTTTTCAAAATGAATTTCAAGACTGCTTTTTTATTTATAGTCATTAGAACCTTAATAAAAATTGTGTTAAATCTGCATAGCACTTTTGGTAGTATGGCCATTTTGACAATGTTAATTCTGCCTCTCCAAGAGCATGGGAGATCTTTCCATCTTTTAAAGCCTTCTTCAATTTTTATTCTTTAGTATTCTATAGTTTTTATTGTAGAGGTCTTTCACCTCTTTTGTTAGATTCATTCCTCAATATTTTTTTTTTTTGAGGCTATTGTGAATGGGATAGTTTTCCTAATTTTCTTTCAATTGATTCATCATTGATGTATAGGAACACAATTAATTTGTGGATGTTAATTTTATATCCTTCTATTTTGCTGAATACATGTATGAGTTCTAGAAGTTTTCTGGTGGAGTTTTTTGGGTCTTCTAAATATAGAATCATGTCATGGGCAAATAGGGATCGTTTGAGTTCTCCTCTACCTATTCATATCCCTTTAATTTCTTTCTTCTGTCTCATTGCTCTGGCTAGGGTTTCCAGGACCATGTTGAATAGTATTGGTGAAAGAGGGCATCCCTGTCTTCTTCTCATTCTTAATTCCTTCATCGGCAGCTTTTCCCTTAGCATTGATAATAGTTGAGTTGGGTACTTATATTTTTTGACTCTTTAGAGTTGTCTTTTATTCCTTGGCAGTTAACCACCTTCTACTCATTAGGAATTCTTTAGATTAAATATTTCTTATCCAAACAACTGGGGTGGCTCTGTCTCCTGATGGTATAACTGATATATCACCCCTCCCCCTGTTCTGTCTACCTTGTTGCTTTTAGTAGATTTAAGAAAAAAGGCCCAGAGAAACATGCCTCTATTTCACATTTGGGCAAATTCATCCTGGGGCAAACTTTGCTGGGCTCTGCCCAAATCCTTTGAGCCTCAGCATTTTAGATCATGCCTACCTCCAGTTTCTCGTATCTATGTCTCCTTTCTGAGATTATAGAAGTTGCTCTGGCCACACACCCAGCTGGGTATCAGTGCCAGGAAGTTCATACACCTGAAGTGCAGGTGTCAGTCAATGACACACAAGATTTGGGGTACAAATATCCCAACTCCCTTGCCTCCGAGCAGGGTAACTCTGAGTGAGGTATATATCAGGGTTCCCAGAGTTTCCCTTGGAGAAGGTAGCTAGAATCATAATGTTTACTATAGCTAGACCCTGTTGGTCCCTTCCCTTTTCTCACTTCCAGTGTTTCCTAAGATCAAATACCTTCACTGCACTTGCTCTCTCAGACACTGCTTCTGAAGGAACTTAATTTCAGGTAATATGCTACCCCAGGTTCACTGGGATTCTATATTGTAGGTTATGCAGGGATCTACCAACTCTAAAACCCATAGGTTGTCAGATATAGGACCGCCTCAGCAATTGCAATCTGAGGCAAATGAATTGGCCCTTTTTAAATTCCTTAATATGCTTTGAAGCTGTGAAAACCTGTTGCTAAAACATCTGTTTGGTTTATTTACTTCAGTCCAACAATCAGTCAGTCCAGTTGGAAATGTGTTTGCTTGTGTAAACTGAGTAACCAGGGGACCATTGACACTTTTCAC
The DNA here is from genome assembly GCF_021218885.2 of Marmota monax. Classification (NCBI taxonomy): domain Eukaryota; kingdom Metazoa; phylum Chordata; class Mammalia; order Rodentia; family Sciuridae; genus Marmota; species Marmota monax. The sequence continues at coordinate 2,919,877 of NW_026692254.1, forward strand.
ATTTCAGTTACTTAGTTGGGTGTTGCTGGGACACATCTGTCATCTCAGCCAATTCTACAATAAACTGAAATAATCATAGCACTACTCTCCCCCAGGCTGTTGTGAGAATAATTCCTAAATATTGTTGTGAGGCACGTGGCACATAGGGATGTGTTATGCATATGTTAAATAACAAACTTGAAATACTCTATTTAAGGGTACCCCAAGAAAACAGATTGAAGAATATTAATGCTGGAAATTGCTATTTTTCTCTTGCACATCACTGGTTAAACAAGTCATTCATTCAATATATATCCTGGTCACTCGGCTTTATTCTGGGCACGAACAGTTCCTGGGTTGATATGTTTTTATTTTGGAGTTCTGATATCATGGAAATAATAAATCAATATAAACCTAGAATGACTAAGTAGTAGATGGCACAAATGACTGCTATAATTTGAGTCTTTCATGTTCCCAAAGACACAGATGTTAAAGGGTTGATCCTTTAAAGGGTATTTAAGGGTGGTGCTATTGAAAGGAGGTGAAGCTTAAGAGAGGTGGGTCTTAGTGGGAAGTCATTGGTGGTGTGCCCTTGAAAGGTGTAGTTGGATTCTGACCTCTTCCTATTTCTCTTTTTGCTCTCTGGCTCATGATGAAGTAATCAATTTTGTTCCAACATATGCTCCTTCCATGATGTGCTGCCTAACCACAGGTCCAGTGTATCAGGGCCTCCCTACCATGAACTGAAAATGCTAATAAATAAACCAACCAACCAACCAACCAACCAACCAACAAACAAACAAACAAAAAACCCTCTGCTGTGTGTAAGTTATTTATCTCAGGCATTTTGTATGGTGATAAAAATCTAACTAGCAATGACACAGGTCTGTTTCCCTCCTTGCACTCACTCCTTTGCCATGTGACTTTGTAGTATGGTATTTGCCCATCATGGGAAACCCCCTTGACTCTGGACTGAGCCATAGGACTTGTTTTGCCTAGTAGAATGCTCACAGAAACATGTATGAAGAGGTTTGAAGTGAGAATATGTACCAGAGCTTGCTCTCTCTAGCATCTCCATCTTTGCTACGAATAATTGGTTGGTTTGCTGGAGGATGGAGACATGTGGAGAAGAGCATGACACCCAGTCACTTTGGGCAATGCCAGTCATGATCATACACCAGTAAATCATCCCCCATACAAGTATAGAGTCCAAAGGAGGGCAGAAGAGCCACCTGCTGAGCCCACCACAAATTTCTAACCTGCAGAATCATGGGCTAAATACATGCTTATTGTTTTAAGTGACCATGCTTTGGGGAGGTACTGTTTTTTCTAAAAGTAGTGCTATTTTGATACTAGACAATATGGTCAAACCTACCAGACCATTGTTCTAGTTCTCTAGATCTTCTCCTCTGTGTTGACAATACTGTCAGACTTTCTGACACTATCTCACTGACTCACTGCCAAGTGTTTCCTCCAGATTCAAGAACTCCAACCCTTTCAACATTGTTCTCTTGACTCCATCTCTCTTCCTATCCTGCTGGGAGTCAGACCCTGTCTCCACCATTAGCCAAATATGGAAGCAAATATTCCTATCGTATAACCCCTCAATAAGTTTTTTGTTCCCTTTCACCCTTTATAACTAGAGTTCATTATGACACTTGCCGGCAGCAGAAAAAGCATTTTATTACTCAGACAGACAGTTTAAAATAAATTTTCTTTGACATTCTCCAAGCCAGTGTGGGAGCTGCAGAAACACACAGTGGGTGGGAAGACACTGATTGGCAGAGATATTTTAAATATACTTTTACACAAAGGGAGGCATCTATAGTTTTCATGGCACTTGACTCTTGAATCTGAACTGCGATAGCTCATTTTCTCCCAAACCATTTTAATAATATATTCAAAAGGGAGCTTCTTTCCATGAATACAGTTACTCATGAAGCACATGTATACATGGCAGGTTCCCTTTGTGGGGCCTATTCATGTCTTTAACACATTGTAGTATCCCTTTTTGTTTTCTTCTTTTCCTCTATCAAAGCTCTAAAAATGACTCCCAAAGTATTTGGAATTACTGAAAATTTTACTAGAGAAGCAGAGAGTGAAGTTGTATTGGGCATCATGTTGCAAAAACTTCTTTTGCATTTTACTGTTCTATATCCAAATTCCTCCATATGTTTCTGTCCTAGGGAGAAGCAGCCTTGTAAGTAAACACTAAAATAAGTGCTAAAGCTCCAGTATATCATATTATTTTGCTAACAGCATGTATTATAAATTTGAGAGAAATGTTATCTCCCTACTTTTGGTTAAAACAAAAGATGGCTGCAGAAATTTGAGGACTCCAGAATTTTTGATACCCGCTCTGGAGTTCAGTTTTGGGGACGATTCCTGGATATTAATCAAAAAGCAATCGTCCCAGCAGACGTGTACCTGTAGGAGATCCCAGAGATGAAAGCAACACTTTTCTGGGGTTCTCCAACATTTGAAACCTCAGCAGAGACCACTGAGAAGGGTTGGAGTGGGAAAGGAAAAAAATATTAAGCAGCTCTTTAGCTTTTAACATTTGCTTGCAAGCAAAAATGGTGCATGGTGGAAAGACACATGGAGTTTATTTCACAGAGCATAGGAAGATGTGTAGTATTAGATGGAGAGATAACCGATGAAGTAAGTGTTATTCCTGATTCTAAAGAAAACCATGGATGATATAGGAATAAAGCTTCCATGAACTAGAAATTTAACCTTTTCTCCAAGTGTCTTTATTTATGACTGTTTTTTGGTTTGCTTTAAAAAAAATCCTTCATTTGCCTTCAGTTAATTGTAAATGCTTGGTATTATACATCAGGGAACTCATGAAGGGAACCAAGAGACAGTATGGGTCATAAAATATTCACTTTAGCTTCTAATTTTGATTCCAAGGCCAAATAATAAAATGTAAATAAGAGAAAATATTCTAAATGAGTCATAAGATCCACAAAGGTGGAAAATAAGATTTTTAAACTCTTGGATCATGTTAGCATATACATAAGTTGATGAATCATATATTAGTGCTACTTTTCAGAGTACAAACAGATGGTGCCTCCACTGGAGGAAAGTGAACTTTACTCATCTTTAAAAAACTCCTTGGATACAAAGCAAGTGCCAGGGAGTCCAGCGGCACTCAGGCAGCTAGCTTCACCTCTGTGACGAGTGCTGCAAACTGGCCTCTCCACAAAGGTCCATCCTTGTTTCGGCAAAGTGCAAACATAGGATTAGATAGAAATAAGATGTAAAGGTGGATTGTTGCAAAGGAGCTATCTTTGCCAAACTCAAAGAGAATCATATAAGGAAAGCAACTACACTAAGAATGGAAGCAGAGTTACCTTTGAGTTCATTTGCACTGCAAAAGGGTGGATATCACTGAAAGGGGGAAAAGTGAGGGAAGTGAAAATTTACTGGGTCCTGGAGGCCACAGTGATGGACTTGATTCAGTCCACCTGGGCTTCAACACAATCCTTCTATCAGATGCTGTAATGGCTGTTTTCATATCTCCTTGGAACCCTTTATCATTTCTTTACTCCTCCCTTGGTTTCTGTTGGATTTTTCTTTCAATGGCTTTTACATTGACTCTTTTATGGAGGCCCATCATTGGGCCAGAGCATCTATTTTGTCCCACAGTGCAAAGTTGAAAGTGCATTTATGTTTGAGACCCTTTGAAATAGACTTTAGCAAAAGCTGGTGAATGTAGAAATTAGAAAGTCATTCTCCTTTGCTTTCATTGAGGACACCTTTAAGATGGAAATTATGCTCCAGAGCTCGCCTGCAGGAAGAGGATGAGGGCACAATTAGAGGCTGGAATCACTTCTGAAACTACCCCAGCTAGGCTTCCTCCCCTTCTCGGGTCTTGCTTCTCCACCCATTCATCTTTTCCCCTGGGGGCACTTCCTTAATACATTCATGAAAAATTCTTGTTTGGGACAAGCTCCTAGAAACCCATTTCAAGATACTGTCCAAGGAATAGTGGTATCTGCGCAGATGCTCAGCTGGGCTTTTCCACTCAGTATTGACAACAGGTTTCAGTTTGTAAACTCTCTCACAGATTGTACCCTCGCAACCAAATACATTTGCTCAGAACATTCCAGGAAGCTGTAGATGGCAACAGTATTCTGAACTGTTTTACCAGGAAAAAAAGCAAGCAAACAAACAAAAAGAACAGAACGGGAACAATAATGAGCTTTCAATTACAGAATAAAAAATGATTCCCCCCTTTTTCCTCTCTTTCTTTCTTTCATTTTTTTTTTACTTTAAGAACTATGATTAGAGAGACTGATAAATTGGTTTTTTAAAAACTTTATTTATTTGTTCTAATTAGTTATACATGAAGGCAGAAAAATTGGCGTTTTTAATAAAAAAAGAGGATCACCTCTCAGCAGAAGTTAATAGCTTCCTCTTTGGAACTTATTTTAGTTGGAGATTAATGGGACGCTAATCCTGAGTCTGTGAGAAAGGCGTCACCATGTATCATGGACATAGGACATTGGCCCTGAGAATGATGACGCATCAGGTGATGAGTTTACTCAAGACACAATGGAAGAGATCTGAATTTTTCTAGTTTAGAGCTCAACGTCACAGTGGCTGATGGTAGGAGAAAATTCAATTCATTACTTCCCCTGTACACTTCTCAATGGAAACCTCTTACACAGACTTACCCTGGTCAAAATAAAGTTCTGTGAGAATATAAGTCAACTTTATAGGAGCAAATGATTTTGATTGTCTGTTTAGAGGTCTTTCTCTGTTGCCCAGGCTGATCTCTGGCTCCTGGACTCAAATGATCCTCTGATTCACTCTCTGAAGTACCTGGGCATACAGGACAGGCCACCACACCACACCTGGCCCCTAACATCTTTTTTTTCAGGACTTCTCAGACTCTTCATCTTGTAAGGTACACTGTAAATCTGTCAACACATTATTTCCCAAACTTAGAGGTCTACATTCTTTAGAGGATCTTTGTTGGTATAAACTGATAAAATTTCTTTTTACCTTCCTCAACTTTATTCCTTTATCTCTTTCTTTTGCTTCCTTATCTGTCATTTGTATGAAAATAAGTGTAAATATAGGTGTCTAGTTGTGTCCTATTCACCTATTGCCACGAACTCTACATCCTTTCTGTTTTGGAGGAATAAGGCCTATAATGGTCTCATATTTTGGTATTTCAGGTGTATATAAATCTCTGTCCAACCAAATTAAAGCCCCTAGAGAAAAGAGTAGAAGTTGATTTTTTTTTTTTTTGTACCAAGGATTGAACTCAGGGGCACCCAACCACTGAGCCACATCCCCAGCCCTATTTTGTATTTTATTTAGAGACAGGGTCTCTCTGAGTTGCTTAGCTCCTTGCAGTTGCTGAGGCTGGCTTTGAATTTATAATCCTCCTGTCTCAGTTTCCTGAGCTGCTGGGATTACAAGCGTGTGACACCGCATCTGGCCAGAAGTTGAAATATTTTTAATAAAATAAAACACAGATATTCATATTCAGTCAGTAAATTGACAATTGGCAAAAGTCAGCAAGCATTCCCACTGAGAAGAAAGTTTTACAATAACTTTGGGAAATAGTCTTAAAGTTCAAAGCCTTAGCATTTGCTATTTATTATCCTTGTGACAACCTTCTTAAAGAACTCCTATCATAACCTATCATGTCATCTGTCTATCTATCTATCTATCTATCTGTCATATCTTCCCTCTAGAATGTAGGGTCTAGACTTCTTCTGTACCAGACATGTTAGATGTTTGATATGCAACAGAAAAAAAGGCAAAGAAGAAACCCAGGAGAGAAGGGAGGAAGGAAGAGGAGAGGGATCCAATGTGTTCACACGCTGATGGCGCTTATGTGCTTGTGCCAAGGTATGGCTCCTGCCCTCACTCATACCTGAACTATAAAGGTGTCCCCTTAAAAGCTAACATAAGTGGTCTTCTGGAATTTGAGTGGAGCTGGGATAACTCTTGGCAGAATAATGCTAAGGAATTAACTTTGATTTGAAAGTTGTGATGGACATCTATTTTAGCTCAGTTGAAATGTGTCTTAGGAGAGAGATGAGTTGATGCTAACACTCTTAAACACATAGGCAACTAAGCCAATCAAGGGGGGTGAGTCAGGTTCTAGTTTGGGGACCAGAGGCCTGGGGCTTAGAGAAGAATGCAGAGTGAGGCAGTGGAGTGGAGGTGTCATCACCAGAAGGTCTAAAGATGCTCTAGGCATTTACAACACTGCTATTTCCCAAAATGCTTCAGGTAGATTTCCAGTTTTCCCAGCACCCTTTGTTGAAGAGGCTATCTTTTCTCCAATGCATGTTTTCAATGCCTTTGTCTAATATGAGATAACTGTATTTATGTGGGTTTGTCTCTGTGTCCTCTATTTTGTACATTGGTCTCTGTGTCAGTTTTGAAGTCAATACCATGCTATTTCTGTTAATATAGCTCTATAGTATTATTTAAGGTCTAGTATTGTGATGCCGCCTGCTTCACTTTTCTTGCTAAGGATTGCTTTGATTATTCTATGTCTCTTATTTTTCCAAATGAATTTCATGACTACTTTTTCTATTTCTATGAAGAATTCCATTGGGATTTAATAGGAATTGCATTAAATCTGTATAGTGCTTCTGATAGTATGGCTATTTTGACAAAGTTAATTCTGTCTATCCAAGAGCTTGGGAAATTTTTCTACTAGGGTCTTCTTTAATTTCTTTCTTTAGTATTCTGTAGTTTTCATTGTAGATGTCTTTCATCTCTTTTGTTAGATTAGTTTCAAAAAAATTTTTTTGAGACTATTGTGAATGGGGTAGTTTTCCTAATTTCTATTTCAGTAGATTCATCACTGATGTATAGGATTTATGGGTGTTAATTTTATATCCTGCTACTTTGCTGAATTCATTTATGAGTTCTAGAAGTTTTCTGGTGGAAAACTTTTAAATATAGAATCATGTTGTCATCTCTGCTTCTCTTTCTCATTGTTCTCAGCCTAAAATCAAATCCTAAATTTTTTTTCTTCTTTACAGCCCTCTTCTTCCAACTCAAGTGAAAAGCCCTCCATCCAAAAGCGGGCCCTATCACTTACACTCTATATGGCTCCTGTTAGCTGGCTACAAATCCTGACTGCTTTGGGGGAATTTCAGGTGATGGAGAAAAAATAGCATAGAGTTCCACGTTCAGTAAAGCCATCAGGTGATAATTGTTTTCAATGTTGCTTAATCAGATGAACCTTTGTTTGGTTGAGGAACAGTGGGCTTTTCATCATTAGTTATTGTAACAGGCTGACCAGTAGGAAGAATTCAACACAGAAATTGTTTCAGTTATTTTTTTGTTTGTTTTTGTTTATTTCCTTTGTTTTATTTTGTTTTTATACTAGGGATTGAACTCAGGGGCACTTGACCAGTAAGCCATATCCCCAGCCCTATTTTATATTTTATTTAGAGACAGGGTCTCACTGAGTTGCTTAGTGCCTTGCCATTGCTAAGGCTGATTTGAACTCACAATCTTCCTGTTTCAGCCTCTGGAGCTGCTGGGATTACAGGCGTGGGCCACTGTGCCCAGCTTATTTTCTTGTTTGTTTGTTTTGGTTCATTTGGTTTTGGTATAGATGAATACATGAATTCACCACAAAATAGATTTTTGTTGTTGTTCTGCTGTTTATGGAAATGTCAGCTCCTTTATACTAAGGAAAGACTATATTAGGCTCGGTGGTATTATTGATTGCAGTTCTCTCTCTTCCTGATTTTAGTATGACTTGATGGTGGGAGGAGTTTTTTTTTTTTTTTTTCTGATCATTTTGATGTTGGGGGTGACCCTGAGACCAGCATGACAGTTCTGTCCAGGGGCTTTAGGAGAGGAGTGCTATGTCTCAGTTTGTCTTCTTGAGTTTCTGAGCCCACCATATCCCACGGCATCCATGGCTCATTATTTTTCCCCCCAACATTCATTTTAATACATGCACATAATTTCATTTATCTGTAAGTGACATATAATGACTGTAAGTATTAAAGGAGTACAGTGTGACATTTCAATACATGTACACGACACGTAATGATCAAACCAGGGTAATTGGCACATCCATCATCTCAGGCATGTGTCCTTTCTTTGTGCTGGGAACATTCAAAATCCTCTCTACTAGCTATTTTGAAATGCACCATAAATTATTTTAATGATAGTTACCCTACTGTGCTATAAGACATGAGAAGTTATCCTTTCTATTTAATTACACCCTTGTAGTCAATAACCATCTTCATTCCATCTCTCGCATACCCTTCCCAGGCTCTAGTAACCACTCTTCTGTTCCCTGCTTCTATCAACATTTTTAACTTCTGCATGTAAGTGAACATGTGCAGTATTTGTCTTTCTATGGACAGAACTCATTTAAGCAGGGTTCTAGGTGAAAACATGTGGGGATAACCCTAAAACTGATCCAGGCCAGACTTTACCCCAGCTGACACAGCTGATCCCTGGTCTCATAAACAAGTAAGTATTTCAGGACACTGGATTCTAGGCACGTTGGCTATGGAAAACTGTGAAGCATGACTTAATACAGGCTCTAATGGAACCTCAACCTACTTTGTGTGGAGGCTCAACAAAAGCTGCTTTGCCTTTTATAAGAAGGGCCTTTTCAGCCATTGTCATTCATTTTTGCCCCACTATTTTGTCTTCTGCTAGTTTCCCTTTGTCCTGCTAAAATTTTTCACCATGAGCAATATGCAACATGATGAGGAATATACCAAATAACTTGATCAGAGAAAAAAATAAATAAATCCTGGCAGAAGAAAAATTCTGTAATAAAATACTGATCTACTTTAAAAAAATGGATTGGATGAAAAAAAGAAATTAAAAACCATCCTGTTGACAATGGGTACTTTCTGGATATTTCAACAACAGAATAAAGCTGACATGAAATGCTAAAAGCTAGGAAAAAAAATCATGTAGGAAGTGTTGAAAATTGAATGATTGAGAAAATTAGGCTCAATAGGAATATTCAACAGAAAATAAAACAAACAATGACTAATTGAGTAAAATTGACTAAAGAATTAAATCTTCTCAAGAAAATATTGATGTAGACAAGACAGCCTTGGGGATATTGGACTTGATATAACTAGGAACTGCAGAAAAATACTCTCAACAGCAGAAGTTGCCTTAGGAGGATCTAGACAACTGAGATCCTTGTGCCAGGCATGTGGATCTTGTATCTGGGGATCCAGCTCACAGGTCACCTCCCACTTCCAGGCAGTCTCTGGTCATGAAGACACACTATGGAGAGTCACAAAGGCAAAGTGCCAAGTGCTCTGTAAGTCCAGCTCTGTCTGCCTACTTGTCAGTGGGGTTTTCTTAAATTCTGGATTTTTTTTTTTTTTGACAATCAGCAAGGTAGACATAACCTCCTAAAAGCTTATCTCAATTTTAAGCCAGAGCTTCCTGAAACATTTCAATTGTTCATCATAAACCACTGTAGTATTGTCTGTTATATGTGTGAGCATGTGTGTGTGTGTGTGTGTGTGTGTGTGTGTGAAAGTACATTGTTTAGCTTATGTGTAAGTGTGCACATAACTGTATGAATATGTAAATTTATGTATATGTGCATGTATGTAAATATGTTAATTTTAGGATTTACATGGATCTACATACATGTATGTATATATGCGAGTATGTATATGTGCATGTGTGTTTCTGTGGACTTCCCAGACTCCAGAACTGAAGAGATAAATTCTCTTTCTTATAAATTACCTAATCTCAGGTATTTTGTTGTAGCAGCAGGTACTAACAGAGACAGAGTTTGAAGCAAAGACTAGTACTCACTAAACTCCTTGCCCTTCACGCAGAAGGCCTGGAGTGGAGGAGGGGGATACAGGTAATGTGAACCACCCTTCCTGACCCCTTCAGTGTGTCTTTTCTTTTGTCTGTACCACACAGGTGCTATAGTCCCTCATCTGGTTTCCTTACCTCTTGTGAAGGTATTTTCATGCATGGATAGTGGTTCAAATTGATGTTTCTGTAAGGGACTCTGAGCAAGAGAAAAAAAAAAGAGGGAACAATTTATTATGAAGCATAAATCTTTACAGTAACAAGATCACCTGGACCAAAGGCTGACTCTGAGTATGACTAGAATTGTAACAAGTCAATACCATGCCTGCCTGTGGGATCCAGTCTGAAGGAGACAGCATGCCTTACAAAGGCTGCTCACTGAAAATGCTTTACCCAGTCAAGCCTTTGACTTAACTTCAAAGTAACAGGAAGTAAAAAAAAAAAAGTAAGGAAACAACTCCTCTGGAAAATAATCATAAATCCTTCAGGACAAATGGCTTGGTCTCTTCAAAAAGTCAAAGACAGACAAAAGGGAGGGAGGGAGGGAGGGAGGTGGAGAGAGAGAGACAGAGAGAGAGAGAGAGAGAGAGAGAGAGAGAGAGAGAGAGAGAAGGAAGAAAGGAAGGAAGAAAGAAAGAAAAGAAGGAAGGAAAATAAATGGGAGGGAATTGTTTTACATAGAAGAGATATGACAACAGAATGAAATGGTCACTTCTTGATTGAATTTTAGTTTTAAAACAAACCCAAATGTTTATCAATTGGTGAATAAGTGAATAAAATGTGGTATATGTTCCTATTGTAGAATCTTTTTCAGTAATAAAAGGAATGAAGGGCTGATCCATGCTATAATGTGAGTGAACCTCAAAAACATCACGCTAAATTAAAGAAGCCAGACACAAAGCTTACATATTTAAGTTATAAGAAATGTTCAGAATAGGAAAAGTCTTAGAGGCAGAAAATAAATTAGTAAAAAATAGATTAGTCTATTGACCAGGATGAGGGGGGAAAGGGAGATACAGTTAATGGGTCGATTTCTTTATGGTTAATGAGAGTATTCTGGAATTAGAATTTGATAGCTATGCTGGTTGCACAACTTTGTAAATATACTAAAACCTACTAAACTGAATACTTTAAAACTGTGACATTTATGTTATTGGAATTGAGCTTCTAAATAGATAAATGTGGCAGAGCTTCATGAAACAACAACAAAACCCCAAAACTATGAGGCATTATTTGAATACTTAAGGAAAGTTGAATGTAGATAGGATATTAGATGATATTAAGGAAATTGTGTAGGTGTGTTAATGGTATTGTAATTAGTAGGACAATGAATTTTTAGAAAATATATTCTGATACATTTAGGAATAAATTATAGTAATGCCTATAATTATTCTCAAATAGGCCAGTAAAAATATAAGTAAAATAGCTGGTGTGGTGGCACATGCCTGTGTTTCCAGTGGCTCGGGAGGCTGAGGCAGGAGAATCGCAAGAACAAAGCCAGCCTCAGCAAAAGCAAGGCGCTAAGCAGGTCTTAGTGAGACCCCGTCTCTAAATAAAATACAAAATAGGGCTGGGGATGTGGCTCAGTGGTAAAGCGCCCCTGAACTCAATCCCTGGTAAAAAAAAAAAGCCATAAATAGAAATAACATGGCAGGTAACAAGATTTGAATTTAAGTGGCAGGTATATGTCTTGCCACTGTATTATTGTTTCAGGTTTCCCTATCTTTAAAAAACTTAAAAAAAAATTTGGAGAGATATTGAGATAATGAAGAGATCACTCTGGTGAAGTGGAGAACACATGGGAGAAACAAATACTATATTTATCAACATTGTATTTTCAATATCATCCTAATGAAGTATTATTGGCTATATGTTTTGGAACTTGAGATAATATTAGGGCTCAGCTGGGGAAAATAATGTGTGAGAATAGTGTGGGAAATCCTGAAAATGAGGGTATGGAATAAGAGTGGAGAGTTTTTAAACCGTTACATAAATGTAAATGATAAAAACAGTTTACCTAGAGAAAGTAGTCAGTGTAACAATCAGAGATCTCAGAAACTGACCCCAATACACCTGGAAATCACTTATAGTTAAAGGTGAAATTAAACATCAGTGAAGGAAGAACAGATTATATAACAAATTGTTTTGGATCAAATAGCTAGCTAGCTGTTTGCAAAAAAACAAACACAGGTCTTTTATCCCTTATTGCAGAAACAATGCTAGCTGTAGACCTTGCAAAATAGAAAGCATAGTTGGGCGTGGTGACGCACACCTGTAATCCCAACAGCGTGGGAAGCTGAGGCAGGAGGATCGTGAGTTCAAAGCCAGCCTCAGCAAAAGCCAAGTGCTAAGCAACTCAGTGAGACCCTGTCTCTGAATAAAATACAAAATAGGTTTGGGGATGTGGCTCAGTGGTCAAGTGCTCCGGAGTTCTATCTCCGGTTCCAAAAGAAAAGAAACCACAAAAATTATCTTATCAATAATGAAGTCATAGCTTCTGTTTCTATACCTGAGTAGTAAAACTGAGACTTGAAAACAACCATATCTTTCGTACCCTCAGTGGGAAGTCGAGCCACAGTTGCCACTGTAAAATTTTTGATTCCCCAAATTTGGTGGTGCTAGAGATTTTCACTGTGCTGTCTTTCATCCATGTAGGCTTTGTGGAAAGCTTGCTGTTCTAAATATGGTTGAATGAGGAAAATCACTGTTAACTACTTGCTTGGAAAGTTCCAGAGAGTGTCCCTTTGGGCTGGTGGTAGAAAAGACCAGGTTGGAGCTAGAGATGCTCGATGATGCAGCTCAAGGTTAGACGGGCTGTGTGCACACCTGATAGTGTTTTCTAAGACAAGAAAAAAGCACTTTTCCAGGACATCCTGGGGACCCACAAGGTTCATTCAATTACCGTGTTAGTGCCACTTTCCTTCTTCAGAGTTGCTCTGTGAACATAAAAAGGCATCTTCAGAATGATGGTGAGGTCCACGTGGAAACAAGGTCCACGTGGAAACTAAACACACTGAAACAGCTCTGCCATCTTTCCACCTGGGCGCTGCGAGAGCTACCTCTGGCATTCCCAGGGGCACAGTCTCAGCACTCCCTGTAGTCGCCTGGCCTTCTCCAAACGTCAGCTGAGGTTAATAAGCTGTAGATGGAGTGGATCTGGACCCTATACCTGGCTTGTGAATGAGTCTAATGCCCTCTCCAAGGGCTTTCTAGACAGAGTTTATATTCTCTTGGGACTTCTACATAGAGCAGCCATTACTGAAAGGTTTGGAAGCCAAGAATTTTTTAAAAACCCCAAATTAATTTGTCCTAACCCTCAGAAATGGAAAGTCACACCTTCCTATTGTTCCAGGCCTTTACCCTCCGGCTTCCCCTGCAACTCAACCCTGTCTCTATCATGCAGGGCAGTCTGGAGAGATTGTCTCCTGTTCCGATGTAGGTTAACTTTTGCAGATCCCAAACCTGGTGTTCTCCTCACTAAATACAAAAGGCCCCTTGCTACCTTTTAGCAACACGAAAAATAAAACTGGACAAAAATAAAAGCCATCAAGAGATTTCTTTGGTTTTCCTCCACCTCACTCTTCTAATCCCATTCTCTCTAAGTAGAAGAGAGAAGGACACAGTTTCATTTTTGTATCACAAGTAAAAATTTTCTATCAATTCTTAGGAGGCAGAATAATGATAGTTTTATTTTAAAATATAAATGTTTATTTTTTCTTTATTACACTCGATATTCTCACTCACATGCCTAGGGCTTTTGAAACAGAAATGAATAGTCATTGTTCTCCAATAACTATTTTGCCCCTCTTACCTTAACAATAGAAGCCAAACTTTTTAGCTGCGTTACCAAGAATAAGAATGTTTGCTAGTCTGCTTTGCAGCTATGCTATGTGTCTATTTTCTGGAAAGCAGGACAATCTAAGCAGAAATGTCTGATGACTTCTGTGAATGTCTTTAATGGAAAAGACAAGTATTTCCTCTATCTGCTATTTAAAATGTGATTGTGATAGATGGGGCTCTAGCAGCCACCTTGGAACATGAGTCAGACTCAGCTTACTGTTGATGGCAGCATAACACCCAGAAGACTGGGTCCTTCTTGACAAACTCTTGAAGCTGCTAGCTCCGAAATGTTTTCCTCTAGACTCCATTCCCATTATGTTGTATTCCCTACCATTCACAATCAATTCCAACTCACTGAAAGGAAGAAACTTTTTGAGATTCTTTCCTAGAAGCAAGGTTTCTTTCATATCCATTGGTCAGAATTAGGTCACATATGATGAACTCATTGTCCAAGAGAACTGATGGTCCCTGGAACTGCTGAAGTTAAGATGCTAATGGAAAGCTGTTAAGAAGAACTGCATGGGTGTGTGGTGGTACACACCTATAATCCCAGCAACTCAGGATGCTCAGGCAGGAAGATTGCAGGTTCAAGGCCAGCCTCAGCAACTTAGTGAGGCCCTGTCTCAAAAATAAAATATTTTTAAAAAGGAATGGAAGTGTGTCTCAGTGGTAAAGTGACTCTGGATTCAATACCAAGTACGAAAACCAAAACCAAAACAAAACAAAATTAAAAAAAAAAAAATCCCTGCCTGGATCAGTTAGAGCTGGGTGAAAGCCAAGTAGGACCCCACTCATAAAGAATAGATGCTCTGTACCAGGCAGAAAACAAAGGCTGCCACCCCAATATGAACCAGCCTCACAGTGCTAATACCTTCCTATATTTACTATAAAATCTTTATGTCAAACCCAAACTCTACTTCACCTATTATTTAGCTTATAAAATAACCCTCCATAAAACAGCTGAGACCCCATCTCTAATTGCATCCTCTCCCCCTTCCTCATTCACAGATACCCAGACATCTGTAATTTCCATGCATTTCTCTAAAAATTAAGTATAGGCCTATATTCTTAAGAAGCATGTGGTAAAGTTAGAGATTAGCATGCCCTGAGACTAAGCAATTTTATTTTTAGGCACTGGAAACTTTGTATGATTTCTAATTGAATGTACTTAGCGTGGTACTGTTATATATTCTCCTTCAAATTGATTTTGTAAGATTTGTCCATGTTGTTACGCATAAGGTTTAGTGCAGACATTTTCATTTCCAGGTTGTATTCTATGATATAAACATAAGGCAGCTGAATGACCTATGCTCCTATGAATGGAATTATGCTATCCCAAATGTTTACTAGTACAACATTCTTTTATGAGCATTTCATATAAAGTTATTCCTCTGTATCCATAAGGGATTGTCTTCAGGATCCCCACAGACACTCAAATCTGTAGCTGCTCAATCCTTTACATCAAAGGACGCAGTATTTGCTTATAACACACACATCCTCCTGTTTACTTTAAATATTCTCTACATTACTTACAATGTCATAATACAACCACTCTGTGAATAAATGTTGTTATACTGTATAGTTTGGGAAATAATGACGGGAAACAGTTTGCATGCCTTCAGCAACAAATGCAATTTAAGAGAAAATATTTTTGATCCATGGTAAGTTGAATGTATGAATGTGGATCCACAAAAGCCAACATCTTGACCACACACACAAGAGTTTCTGTAGATATATTTTTAGGTCAGCAGATATTTGCATCTTGAGTTTTAGACAGTGCTGGCTGATTCTTTTTCAAAATGTCGGTGTCAATTCACTCTTGCAGAAGCAGTTAATGAGACTTCCTGTTTCTTTGCATCATTTCAGTACTTGGTAGATTCAGGATTCTCACTTTAGCCAGTCAATGGTTATGTAATGTCATTGTGCTATAAGAATTTCCATTTCCCCTATTAGTAGTTAGAATGTCTTTTCAGATACTCAGTGTTCTTTGATCTCTTTTCTGTAACTTTTCCTTTCGTATGTTTTGTCCATTTTTCTGCCAAGTGGTTTGGCTTATTGATTGGCAGAAGCTCTGTACATATTCTAGATCACAGTCCTTCCTCTGTTTTGTTCCTGGCTGCGGCTTGAACTTTCACTTTCTAATGAGCTTATCCATGAACAGAGACTATAGATTCTCACACATCCGTATTTTCTTTTAAGGGTTGAACTTTTTGTCTTAAGGAATCATTCCCTACTTTGAGCTTGAAAGACCATTATTTTTTATTTCTAAAAGTTTAAGAATATAAAACATATATGTCATCTGTATCTTATCCTATGATACAGAGAGTTTTATCACCCAGGTCTAAGAATTTTTAACAAATTTATTGGGATTTCTTTCTTTCTTTTTTTACATCTGAGCAATTTGGAATTTTAAAAAATCTACATATATCTGGGGCTTTTATATGTGGTTTATTTTTTTTAAAATTTAACCTTGGTTTTATATAAAATATAAAATTTATCATAATAATTTTTAAGTGTACATTTCAGTGGCATTAAGTGCATTCACATTGTTGTTCAATCATTATCACAATTGATAACTATAGCTATTTATGCTTCAAAATTGAAACTCTTTCTCATTAACCCATAATTCCACAACCCCCCTCTTCTAGCCTCTGACAACATCATTCTATTTTCTTTCTCTGTGAATTTGAGATGACTCATATATATGAAATCATACAATACTTGTCATTTGGAGAGTAGTTTATTTCACATGGTATAATTGTTCTAAAGGTTTGTCTACCTTTACAGCATGTGTCAGAATCTCTTTCCTTTTTAAAGACTAAGTAATGTAAAATTACATTGTCAGTAGATACTTTTATTGTTTCTACCTTTTGGCTATTGTGGTTACTGCTGCTCTAAACATGGGTACACAAATATATGACTCCCTACTTTCAATTTTGTGGGCATATCCTCAGAAGTGAACTTACTAGACTATTGTGACCACTGTGACCACCATCAGAATAGGCCAGACCTGCAACCGACAGACAGAACAGGCCCAGTGGCCTGAGGAAGGGTAGAGCCGCCCCCCCCCGCAGCGCCTGCAAGGTAGGCAGACCTTCGACCCACTGGCAGAACAGCCCCAGAAGCCTGCAGAGGGGCAGTGCCGCTGCCTGCGCCTGCAAAGTAGGCAGAACTGCGACCACCGACAGAACAAGCCTAGCGGCCCGCAGAGGGACAGAGCTGCCGCCCGCGCCTGCAAGGTAGGCGGACCTGCTACCGACCGGCAGAGCAGGCCCAGCAGCCTGCCGGTGTGGTAGGCACATTGCCCCAATTGGAGGAGGGGCAGAGCCGTCTCCAGCGCCTGCGAGGGAGACTTTGCAACTATACAAGACCAATATAAATATATAGGGGGAAAATTCAATAGCACAACAGTTTCACCAAGTAGAAAGTAACGCAAACAGTATGAAGAGACAAGGAAAGAAAGGACCACAAGCAATGCAGGTCAACTCAACGTTAGAAGAGGTAATAGCTGCAACAGATGGAATGTCAGATAAAGAATTCAGGATATACATGCTTCAGATGATCTGGAGTCTCAAGGAAGACATCAGACAGCAAAATCAGACAATGAAAGATCACTTCAACAATGAATTACATAAACAAATCCAAGAAGCAAAAGATCAACTATACAGGGAGATAGAGGTTATAAAAAACAAACAAACAGAAATCCTAGAAATGCAGGAAGCAATAAACCAACTCAAAAACTCAATTGAGAATACTACCAGGAGAGTAGAACACTTAGAAGATAGAACATCAGACAATGAAGATAAAGTATTTCAACTTGAAAAGAACATAGACAGCTCAGCAAGACTGTTAAGAAACCATGAGCAGAACATCCAAGAAATATGGGATAACATCAAGAGACCAAATTTAAGAGTCATTGGGATACAGGAAGGGACAGAGTTTCAAACCAAAGGAATGAGCAATCTATTCAATGAAATAATACGAGAAAACTTCCCAGACTTGAAGAATGAGACAGAATCCCAAATCCTAGAAGCCTACAGGATGCCGAATGTGCAAAATCATAAGAGACCCACACCTAGACACATTATAATGAAGATGCCCAACATACAGAATAAGGAGAGAATTTTAAAAGCTACAAGAGAAAGGAAGCAGATCACATTTAGGGGTAAGCCAATCAGGATAACAGCTGATCTTTCAACACAGACTCTGAAAGCTAGAAGATCCTGGAATAACATATTTCAAACACTGAAAGAAAATGGGTTCCAACCAAGAATTGTGTTTTCAGCGAAATTAAGCTTCAGGATGGAAGATGAAATTAAAACCTTCCACGATAAACAAAAGTTAAAAGAATTTGCAGCTACAAAAACATCTCTTCAAAACATCCTTGGCAAAACATTACAGGAAGAGGAAATGGAAAATAACAATGAAAACCAACAGTGGGAGGTAGGACAGTAAAGGGGGGAAAATAATCAAAGAGGAAAACAAACCATGTTTAGTAACATAAATAAACAAATATGGCTGGAAGAACAACCCATATCTCAATAATAACCCTAAATGTTAATGGCTTAAACTCACCAATCAAGAGACACAGGCTAGTAGAATGGATCACAAAACAAGACCCAACAATATGCTGCCTACAGGAGACGCATTTGATAGGAAAAGACATACATAGGCTGAAGGTGAAAGGTTGGGAAAAATCATATCACTCATATGGACTTCGGAAACAAGCAGGAGTGTCCATACTCATATCAAATAAAATAGATTTCAAGCCAAAGTTAATCAAAAGGGATAAAGAGGGACACTACATACTGCTCAAGGGAACCATACACCAACAAGACATAACAATCATAAATATATATGCCCCAAACAATGGTGCAGCTATGTTCATCAAACAAACTCTTCTCAAGTTCAAGAGTCTAATAGACCACCATACAATAATCATGGGAGACTTCAACACACCTCTCTCGCCACTGGACAGATCTTCCAAACAAAAGTTGAATAAGGAAACTATAGAACTCAATAACACAATTAATAACCTAGACTTAATTGACATATATAGAATATACCACCCAACATCAAGCAGTTACTCTTTTTTCTCAGTAGCACATGGATCCTTCTCAAAAATAGATCATATATTATGTCACAGGGAAACTCTTAGACAATATAAAGGAGTAGAGATAATACCATGCATCCTATCTGATCATAATGGAATGGAACTGAAAATCAACGATAAAAGAAGGAAGGAAAAAGAATACATCACTTGGAGAATGAACAATAGGTTACTGAATGATCAATGGGTTATAGAAGACATCAAGGAGGAAATTAAAAAATTCTTAGAGATAAATGAAAACACAGACACAACATATCGGAATCTATGGGACACACTGAAAGCAGTTCTAAGAGGAAAATTCATTGCTTGGAGTTCATTCCTTAAAAAAATAAAAAACCAACAAATAAATGATCTCATACTTCATCTCAAAATCCTAGAAAAAGAAGAGCAAAACAACAGCAAAAGAAGTAGAAGGCAAGAAATAATTAAAATCAGAGCTGAAATGAATGAAATCGAAACAAAAGAAACAATTGAAAAAATTGACAAAACTAAAAGTTGGTTCTTTGAAAAAATAAACAAAATTGACAGACCCTTAGCCATGCTAGCGAAGAGAAGAAGAGAGAGAACTCAAATTACTAGCATACGGGATGAAAAAGGCAATATCACAACAGACACTTCAGAAATACAGAAGATAATCAAAAATTATTTTGAATCCTCATACTCCAATAAATTAGAAGATAGTGAAGGCATAGATAAATTTCTTAAGTCATATGATCTGCCCAGATTGAGTCAGGAGGATATAGACAACCTAAACAGACCAATATCAATTGAGGAAATAGAAGAAACCATAAAAAGACTACCAACTAAGAAAAGCCCAGGACCGGATGGGTATACAGCAGAGTTTTACAAAACCTTTAAAGAGGAATTAATACCAATACCTTTCAAGCTACTTCAGGAAATAGAAAAAGAGGGAGAACTTCCAAATTCATTCTACGAGGCCAACATCACCCTGATACCTAAACCAGACAAAGACACTTCAAAGAAAGAAAACTACAGACCAATATCTCTAATGAACCTAGATGCAAAAATCCTCAATAAAATTCTGGTGAATCGGATACAAAAACATATCAAAAAAATTGTGCACCATGATCAAGTAGGATTCATCCCTGGGATGCAAGGCTGGTTCAATATACGGAAATCAATAAATGTTATTCACCACATCAATAGACTTAAAAATAAGAACCATATGATCATCTCGATAGATGCGGAAAAAGCATTCGACAAAGTACAGTATCCCTTTATGTTCAAAACTCTAGAAAAACTAGGGATAACAGGAACATACCTCAATATTGTAAAAGCAATCTATGCTAAGCCTCAGGCTAGCATCATTCTGAATGGAGAAAAATTGAAGGCATTCCCTCTAAAATCTGGAACAAGACAGGGATGCCCTCTCTCACCACTTCTGTTCAACATAGTTCTCGAAACACTGGCCAGAGCAATTAGACGAAAGAAATTAAAGGCATCAAAATAGGAAAAGAAGAACTTAAATTATCACTATTTGCAGGTGACATTATTGTATACCTAGCAGACCCAAAAGGGTCTACAAAGAAACTATTAGAGCTAATAAATGAATTCAGCAAAGTGGCAGGATATAAAATCAACACGCATAAATCAAAGGCATTCCTGTATATCAGCGACAAATCCTCTGAAATGGAAATGAGGACAACCACTCCATTCACAATATCCTCAAAAAAAATAAAATACTTGGGAATCAACCTAACAAAAGAGGTGAAAGACTTATACAATGAAAACTACAGAACCCTAAAGAGAGAAATAGAAGAAGATCTTAGAAGATGGAAAAATATACCCTGTTCATGGATAGGCAGCACTAACATCATCAAAATGGCGATATTACCAAAAGTTCTCTATAGGTTTAATGCAATGCCAATCAAAATCCCAATGGCATTTCTTGTAGAAATAGAGAAAGCAATCATGAAATTCATATGGAAAAACAAAAGACCCAGAATAGCAAAAACAATGCTAAGCAGGAAGTGTGAATCAGGCGGTATAGCGATACCAGACTTCAAACTATACTACAGAGCAATAGTAACAAAAACAGCATGGTACTGGTACCAAAACAGGCGGGTGGACCAATGGTACAGAATAGAGGACACAGAAACCAATCCACAAAACTACAACTACCTTATATTTGATAAAGGGGCTAAAAGCATGCAATGGAGGAAGGATAGCATCTTCAACAAATGGTGCTGGGAAAACTGGAAATCCATATGCAACAAAATGAAACTGAATCCCTTTCTCTCGCCATGCACAAAAGTGAATTCAAAATGGATCAAGGAGCTTGATATCAAATCAGAGACACGCCATCTGATAGTAGAAAAAGTTGGCTACGATCTGCATACTGTGGAGTCGGGCTCCAAATTCCTCAATAGGACACCCATAGCACAAAAGTTAATAACTAGAATCAACAAATGGGACTTACTCAAACTAAAAAGTTTTTTCTCAGCAAAAGAAACAAGAAGAGAGGTAAATAGAGAGCCTACATCCTGGGAACAAATCTTTACTCCTCACACTTCAGATAGAGTCCTAATATCCAGAGTATACAAAGAACTCAAAAAATTAGACAATAAGAGAACAAACAACCCAATCAACAAATGGGCCAAGGACCTGAACAGACACTTCTCAGAGGAGGGCATACAATCAATCAACAAGTACATGAAAAAATGCTCACCATCTCTAGCAGTCAGAGAAATGCAAATCAAAACCACCCTAAGATACCATCTCACTCCAGTAAGATTGGCAGCCATTATGAAGTCAAACAACAACAAGTGCTGGCGAGGATGTGGGGAAAAGGGTACACTTGTACATTGCTGGTGGGACTGCAAATTGGTGCGGCCAATTTGGAAAGCAGTATGGAGATTTCTTGGAAAGCTGGGAATGGAGCCACCATTTGACCCAGCTATTCCCCTTCTCGGTCTATTCCCTAAAGACCTAAAAAGAGCATGCTACAGGGACACTGCTACATCGATGTTCATAGCAGCACAGTTCACAATAGCAAGACTGTGGAACCAACCTAGATGCACTTCAATAGATGAATGGATAAAAAAAATGTGGCATTTATACACAATGGAGTATTACTCTGCATTAAAAAATGACAAAATCATAGAATTTACAGGGAAATGGATGGCATTAGAGCAGATTATGCTAAGTGAAGCTAGCCAATCCCTAAAAAACAAATGCCAAATGTCTTCTTTGATATAAGGAGAGTAACTAAGAACAGAGTAGGGTCGAAGAGCATGAGAAGAAGATTAACATTAAACAGGGATGAGAGGTGGGAGGGAAAGGGAGAGAAAAGGGAAATTGCATGGAAATGGAAGGAGACCCTCAGGGTTATACAAAAGTACATACAAGAGGAAGTGAGGGGAAAGGGAAAAATAATACAAGGGGGACAAATGAATGTCAGTAGAGCGGGCAGAGAGAGAAGAGGGGAGGGGAGGGGAGGGGAGGGGGGATAGTAGAGGATAGGAAAGGCAGCAGAACACAACAGACACGAGTATGGCAATATGTAAATCAATGGATGTGTAACTGATGTGATTCTGCAATCTGTATATGGGGTAAAAATGGGAGCTCATAACCCACTTGAATCAAAGTGTGAAATATGATATATCAAGAACTATGTAATGTTTTGAACAGCCAACAATAAAAAATTTAAAAAAAACATAATATTTTTAACCAAATTCTGGAACACGCAGAATATTAAATTCAATTGCTAAAGAAAAAAAATAAATAAAATATCTTAATATGCAAAAAAACAAAAAAAAATAATTAATTAGTGTTAGAAATGGCCATTATGCCATCACTATTATTATTTGAGAATGCAATTGGGAGTGTGTATGGAGTGGGCTGAGTAGGTCTGACTCCAAAAGTTTATGTCATTTTTAAGTGTTTCAAACTCAGCTCTGACCCTCAATGCATGTGTGAACTTGAGTAAATTATCTGGGCTCTGCAGACCTAGTGCCTTCTTCTATAACAGGTGGAAGTAGTCGTAGCCTCATTTCAGGCTTTTTGGTGGGTGAGAGTGTGGATTAAATAAAATAATGTATCTAAGATGCTAAGGACACTGCTGACATGTAGGAACCACTAAATAAATACATGAAGAAATTTAATATATTTCATGCATTTCTCATTAAGTCATGTTTCTTTCTCTGAGCATTTGAAGACATTGAGCAGCTGAGCATCCAAATTACATGCCCCATAACTATTCCACAGATGCCATTTCCTGTGACATTGGAGGAAAGTTCTTTAAGCACCCTAAGTTTCCTCATCTATAAAATAGGTGAAATTTTTTACCTCATGGAATGGTTCTGATAGTTAAATGAAAAAAAAACATTAAGTAAGCATAACTGACAAATAGCAAGTCTATAATGCACGCCGGCTTTTGCTGTTTTCTGAATGCTCTGTCACCTGGGTACCCATCCTTTCCTAGGCTCTTTGGTTTTGTGAAATTCATTCCATTAATTTCATCTTTTTTGCTGAATGTATGCAAAGTAGATTTCACTAGTATGGAATCTAAGATCCCTATTTGACCCAGAAGGGCACATATTTTGCATGGTGAAGCCACCCTCTCCTGACAGTTGAATACAGAATTATTCTTAAATGACTCAAAAACTCGGGGGGAGACTGACATTGTTAAAAAGTTGAGGATAAGGACATGTTCCTAAAATGACATTTTCCCTATTTCCCCTTAAAGGGATGATCATATGTCAACAGGTCCACAATTTTCCCAAGAAAATAATCTTTGGTTGGTTTAATCACATGGACATGAGCATGCTATATCTTCCAAGCCTGCTTGCAGGAAAATTCCAAAGCTGATCTAACCAACAGTCCCCTTGACCATATAAAAAGTAAAATAAATCTCAGTAAATGTATGAATACAAGTCCCAATTTTGCAAGACCAACTTCTTCCAAAAGTAACTTCCTGCAGAGTGAACATTGGAACAAGGTGATTTGTTCCATAGAGATATTAAATGTGCAGAGCTTAAAGAAGGTGGTTGAGGAAGACGTCTAGAACTAATAAATGAATTCATCAAAGCAGCAGCATATAAAAATCAATACCCATAAATCAAATGCATTTCTATACATCAGTGATGAATCCACTGTAGGAGAAATTAGGAAAACTATCCCATTCACAATAGCCTCAAAAAAAATTACTTGGGAATCAATCTAACAAAAGAGGTAAAAACCTTCTACAATGAAAACTACAGAATATTAAAGAAAGAAATTGAAGACCTTACAAGAAGGAAAGATATCCCATACTTTTGGATAGGCAGAATTAATATAGTCAAAATGGCCACATTACCAACGGTGTTATACAAACGTAATGCAATTCCTATTGAAATCCCAATGACATTCTTCATAGAACTAGAAAAAAGCAACCATGAAATTCATTTGAAAAAATAAGAGACCCAGAACAGCCAAAGCTAAACTTAGCGAAAGAGTTAAGCAGAAGGCATCACAACATCAGACCTTAAACTATACTACAGAGCCATAGTAACAAAAAATGTCATAATATTGGCACCAAAACAGACACATAGACCAATGGCATGGAATAGAAGACACAGAGACAAACCCACATAAATACAGTTATCTCATAGTAGATAAAGGCACCAAAACCATACATTGGAGAAAAGATAGCCTCTTCAACAAATGGTGCTGGGAAAACTAGAAATCCATATGTAGCAAAATGAAATTAAACCTCTATCTCTCACCCTGCACGAAAATCAACTCAAAGTGGATCAAAGACTTAGGCACTAGAACAAAGACCTTGCACCTAATAGAAGAAAAAAATAGGCCCAAATTTTCATCATGTTGATTTGGACCTGACTTCCTTAACAAGACTCCACACCATGGAGTATTACGCAGCACTAAAAAATGACAAAATCATAGAATTTGCAGGGAAATGGATGGCACTAGAGCAGATTATGCTTAGTGAAGCTAGCCAATCCCTAAAAAACAAATACCAAATGTCTTCTTTGATATAATGAGAGCAACTAAGAACAGAGCAGGGAGGAAGAGCAGGAAGAAAAGATTAACATTAAACAGATACATGAGGTGGGATGGAAAGGGAGAGAAAAGGGAAATTGCATGGTAATGGAGGGAGACCCTCATTGTTATACAAAATTACATATAAGAGGTTGTGAGGGGAATGGGAAAATAAACAAGGAGAGATATGAATTACAGTGGATGGGGTAGAGAGAGAAGATGGGAGGGGAGGGAGGGGGGATGGTAGAGGATAGGAAAGGTAGCAGAATACAACAGTTACTAATAGGGCATTATGTAAAAATGTGGATGTGTAACCGATGTGATTCTGCAATCTGTATTTGGGGTAAAATTGGGGGTTCATAACCAACTTGAATCTAATGTATGAATTATGATATGTCAAGAGCTTTATAATGTTTTGAACAACCAATAAAAAAAATTAAAAAAAATAAATAAAACACAAGAAGTAAAATTAAGGATCAATAAATGGGGGATTCAAACTAATAAGCTTCTTCTCAGCAAAAGAAACAATCAATAATGTGAAGAGAGAGCCTACAGAACGGGAAAAACATCTTTGCCACCTGCACGTCAGATAGAGCACTAATCTCTAGGATGTATAAAGAACAGAAAACTCTTTAACACCCAAAAAAACAAATAAATGGGCAAAGGAACTGAACAGACACTTCACAGAAGAAAAAATATATGATCCATCAACAAACACAGAAAAGTGTTTATCATCTCTAGGAATTAGAGAAATACAAATCAAAACTACTCTAAAATTTCATCTCACTCTATTCAGAATGTCAATTATTAAGAATACAAGCAATAATAAGTATCGATGAGGATGTGGGGTAAAAGGTACACTCATACATTGTTGGTGGGACTGCACATTGGTACAACCAGTATGGAGATTCCTCAAAAAACTTGGAATGGAAACACCATTTAACCCAGCTATCCCACTGCTTGGTTTATACCCAAAGGACTTAAATTCAGCATACTACAGTGAAATAGCCATATCAATGTTTATAGAAGCTCAATTCACAATAGCTAAACTACAGAACCAACCTAGATGCCCTTCACCAAATGAATGGATAAAGAAAATGTGTTACATACACACAGTGGAATATAACACAACCTTAAAGAAGAATGAGATTATGGCATTTTCAGGTAAATGGATGAAACTAGGAATATCATGCTAAGTAAAATAAGCCAATCCTAAAAAACCAAAGTCCAAGTGTTCTCCCTGATAAGCGGATGCTGATCCATAGTGGGAGGAGAGGAGGGAAGAATGAAGGAACTTTGGATTGTGTAGAGGGGAGTGAGGGGAGAGGGTGGGGCTGTGGGTATGGGAAGAATGGCAGAATGAGACAGAAATTATTAGTCTATATACATATATGATTACAATACTGGTGTGACTATGCACCCTATACAGCCAGAGGAATGATAAATTGTGCTCCATTTGTGTACAATGTGTCAAAATGCATTCTACTGCCATGTATAACTAATTAGAAAGAATTTTTAAAATTTTTTTTTAAAAGAAGGTGGTGGAGATGGAGTAGTTTGACAAATTATAGGTTTTGACTTTATGTGATTGCCCACTAGCCCTCAACAGCTGGTCTGGATGGTGACGAGAAAACTTTGCCATCTTCAGATAATAAAACATTTATCTTTTAATATTTGTATTATCACAAAAGAGCATGCACCCAGTTTGCTAAACATTTATGTAATTTTACTAAATGGATACATACCCAGGCGGTGGCCCCCTCAGTAAACATAGGTGGGTCACAAGAATGAAGCAGACATGTGGACCAATTGGGACTCTCACACACTGCTGTTGAAAATGTAAAATTGTGCAGTCATTGGAAAACAGTTTGGCAGTTCTTCAAAAAGTTAAACACAAAGTTACCATGTGATCCAGCAATTCCTCTCCTAGCTATATTCCCAAGAAAAATAAAACCACATATGCATGCAAAAATAAAACTTTTATATGAATATTTATTGCACCATTATTTATAATAGCCCAAACCTGAAAATGACTCAAATGTTCATGAACTGATGTCTAGATCACAAATATGACATATCCTTACCAGAGATATTATTTGATATCAAGAAGGTATGAGTTACTTACAAATGCTACAACATGGATGAGACTTAAACGTAGTGTGATCAGTGAATTAAGGCAGTCACCAAGACTATATATTATTTGAGTCTATTTATGTGAAAATTCCAGAATAAGCAAATCCATAGAGATAGAGAGTAGGTGGGTTTAGGGTTGGGGGAAACGTGGAGTGGGGAGTGGCTGCTGGTGGGAAGGAATTTTACTTTGGAAGTGATGATGATGTTCTAATCTTAGGTTATGGTGCTGTTTGTCCAACTCTGAGAATACTAAAATGTCTGAATTATACCCAAGGTGAATTTTGTGATGTGCAAATAAAGACATTTTAAAAGAAATAGGTAGGCAGTTTAGCCAAGTCTGTGGATGGGAACATTAGTCTAAATGTAGCTGTAAAAAAGAATTACAGATGTGAGACCTGGTCAACTAACGAGTAATTTTTTCCCAACCAGGGGCAATTGTGCCTCCCAGAGGCTATTTGGCAATGGATGTCTGGAGATATCATTGTTGCCACAATAGAGAGGATGCTACTTGTAGAGGCCAAGGATATGTCTAAATATTCCACCTTGCACAGGACAAAGAATTATCCAGCCTAAAATACCAGTACTGTTGAAGTTGAGAAACCCATCTTCATCTGAAAGGATCCAGGAAAATAGTAGTACCCACTTTATAGGGCTGTCCTTTGCACCCCTTCCCCACAAAAAAAAAATGTCTGGGTTACGTGGAAGTAGAGAGTTCTCATCTAATGGCATCATTTATACTGACATCATCTCGGTCTGTCTATATTCTGATTCTTAGAGTTTCTTACCATGCAGGGTCTACCTGGGTAGAAACTCGCTGCTGTTTTGTCAGTTTCCAAGAACTAAAAATTCAGAAATGATTAGAATATCATATATCATTAACTCAGCCCACTTGGCATGTCCCATGTTTGATGTATCTATTATACCCTCTCAGGGATCAAAGAAAAGTTATGCGTCCTTACTTCTAAAGTCTAGAAAACAGATTTGTCTTAATTTAGACATAATCAGAATCCATTGTCTCTGTGTTATTTCTGAATCCAATTTCATAGGATCATAAAATATTCACCAAGTCTGGGAGGGGGTTGTCAGCCATTATGTAGACCAGAAATATATATTCGATGGAAATTTTATACCCTAGCCAATTAGAACACATGATAGAAGGTGACTTCTAGTATTTCTAGGGATTCTTTATAATCAGCCACACTTAGAGACAAGTCAAGCAGCCAATTACCCAGGCAAATTAATGGGAGGAGATGTCATTATAAGACTGGGCACATAGCAGGCACATGCAGAGAATTCTGGAACTTGGGAGCATGAATTGGACTCAGTTTGCCCTTCAAATGTAAATAAGCTGCTAGGGGTCAGGAGGTTTAGTTCATTCATCTCCTAAAGGTTTTAGGATCTCATTTTCTTTATGGATGAAATAGAATTTTAGAATAAATTAGAGGCTTTCCAAATTAATGAAACTTATTAAGTAAGTCTGAATTTCCAGGCTGAATTTCTAGAACATCCTACTCCATAAGTCTGGAATCAGGCACAGGCATCAAGGTTTCTGCTATGGATGATTTTAACATGCATCCCAGTTTGGGAATAACTGGACACATTTGTCATATTGATCCTGGATGCATTACCTATACTGAGATCCAGGACTTAGTATGGCGAGGCTATAATTGCCCTTTGCATATAAATCATGAAGGGGGGAAAAAAAGAAACCTTCCAGGGAAGATGAGGCCCTGGCAAGGAGGGTGCTAAGGGGAGGGAGGATTCCAGAGTGCTGGATGCTGTTGCTATGGCAACCCCATCCTTTCCCAGCATGTGTTCTGAAAGGCTGCCTGTGTGCTGTGTGGTGGGTTGCACCTCTGATGGAGTGCAGATAGCTCCTGTTGTCAATTTGGAGATGAGGACTTGTGGATACAGCAGGATAATTAAATAAAAGCATATCTGAATGTTAAGACTCAACATCACCCAGTCATATTAAGTGTTTGGTTCACATCCATTGCAGGTAAAGCAAATGAAGCCCTCTTTTCTGTTTTGGTTTTCAGAGACTTCTCAGAGTTTGCTACTTTTATGCTCTTTCCCAGAAATGACAAAAAAAATCCAACTTAAATTGGTTTGAGTAAAGTGACATACTTAATCTCATAAATAACCCTAAGACAATTGGACTGTTCTTTCACTCTGAGACAGTCCTGCATAGCTTGCTTTCTCCTTGTGCTCATTGTAATATGATGGGAATGAGAAGGAGAGAGGAGTCCAGCTGTGGAATACTAAGGATGGCCATTAAATGACCATGGAGAACCTTGCCCACTTGCAGGTCTTTTTCTTGCTGATGGCTTAGCAGTCCAAGGTGATGGGCTGGGGTAAGTTCAGTCATAGCCTTTCACCCATAAAGTTTAGTATTATTTATTGGCACCTGCTGTATACAAGATGCTGTCCTGAGCATTTTGCCCTGGTTTAGTCCTCAGAGTAACCCTATGATTTAGCTTCATTGTTCATCCCATCTTATGACCTGTCCAAGATCTCTCTGCTAGGTAAGTGGTGGGATAGGAGTAGCCATATGTCTGTGAGAGCCTGTGCTCCTAACTACAGCTGTCTCCTAATTAAACACACGACTTTCCTTAGGTCTACATGAAAGGATTGTGTTAGACAAGGGCACTTTTTGAAGAGGTGGCACTTGGAAATGCCAAGTGGAATAAACATTTAACAGGACTCTTGAAAGCCTATGTATTATATTAACACATACTGATAGAACAATCATTCATTTCCCACATTTATTTGACGTTGGAGCACCGCTTTCTCTCATTTTGTAGGACTATTGTTGAAAAAAAACACTTTAGGAAATATAGCACTTAATTATTTTTAAGAATCATTATTTATTAATACTCATATTAAAGCATTTTTTTTCTTCCTCAGCTGGTAATTCTTGCTATATTCTTAATCTGTCAAACTTTATCTGTCCTTCCTCACTTTTTGTTTTCAACTCTATTAATGTATACTTTATCTGCAATATGTTACACATATTTAAGGTATGCTGTTGGCTGTGTTTTCATGGATAGATAGATAGATAGATAGACAGATAGATAGATAGATAGATATGGCTATAGATATAGATATATAGATCCATTCATCTTTCAATGGACACTTGAGTAGTTTTCGTATCTTGGCTAGGGTAAATAAGGCTGCAATGAACATGGGCATGCAGACATCTCTTTCACATACTGATTTCATTTCCTTTGAATATATATCCTGAAGTTAGATTTCTTGATTCTATTTTTAAATTTTTAAGGAACGTCAACCTTTTCCACAATGGTCACAACCAATTCACATTCCCATCAGCATTGTATAGAGTTCCCTTTTCTTCACATACTCCTCAACTCTTACTTTTGACATTTTGATAATAGCCATCCTAACAGATGTGAGATAGTCTTGATTTGCATTTTCCAGATGATTGGTGATGCTAGACATTTTTTCATGTCCCTGTTGGCTTTTTTAAAATGTCTTATTTGGAGAAATGTCTGTTCAGCCAAGGTACCCATCAACAGATGAATAGATAACAAAAATGTGGTTTATATACACAATAGGGTTTTATTTACTATAATTAAGAATGAAATTGTGTCATTTTCAGGGAAATAAATGGAACTATAAACCACAATTTTAAACAAAATAAGTCAGAGTTGTAGATAAAAGCATCTATGTTTTCTTTCTTATGCAGAAGCTAGAGGGGGGTGGAGAAAAACAGGAAAGTGGGGAATGCCACGGAAGTAGAAGGAGGAACGTTAGGGTCTATATGTCTGTTTTTCTTCCAGCACCATGCTGTTTTTGTGAACTATTGCTCTAAAGTATAATATGAAATCAGGTATAGTGATGCCTCCAGAACCACTATTTTTGCTCAGGATTGCTTTGGCCTTTCTGGATCTTTTGTTTTTCTATATGACTTTTAGGATTTTTTTCTTCTAGTTCTATGAAGAGCATCTTCATTATTTTCATGGGAATTGCATTGAATCTGTAGATTACTTTTGATCATATGAACATTTTAAACCATATCAATTCTGCCTACGAACGAACATGGGAGGTTTTTCATCTTCTGTGTCTTCTTCAATTTCTTTCTTCAGTGTTCTGTCATTTTCCTTGTAGAGGAAAATAGTTAGATTTATTCCTAGGACTTTTATTTAAAAAGTTATGCATAAAATTGTTTTTCTGATTTCCTTCTCAGCAGATTCATTATTGCTACACAGAAAAGCTATTGACTATTGTATGTTGATTTTGTATCCTGCTAGTTTGCTGAATTTTCTTATCAGCTCTAGAAATCATCTGGTGGAACCTTTAGGGTCTTCTAAGGATAGGATCATATCATCTGCAAAGAGGGATGATTTGACTTCTCCCCTTCTTTTATATGTCTTGCCTAATTGCCCCAGCTAAAATGCCAAGTACTTTATTGAACAGGAGAGATGAGAGCAGACATTGTTACCTAGTTCCCAATTTTTGAGGAAATGCTTTCAGATAATCCCCATTCACTCTGATACTGGCTTTGCATTTGTCATATATAGATTTTATTATGTTAAGTCCCTTCTATCCCTAGTTTCTTCAGGACTTTTTTTTTATCATAAAGGGATGTAGTATTTGCCAAAGAATTTTTTTGCAACTAGGGAGATGATCACATGGGTTTTGTTTTTGGTTCCATTTGTGTGATGTATTATTGATTTACATATGTTGAACAGTCATTGCATCTCTGGAATGAAACCAACGTGATGGGGTATATGATCTCTTCAGTGTGTTGTTGAATTTAATTTGTTAATATTTTATCGGGAATTTTTGCATCAATGTTCATCAATGATATTGGTCAGTAGTTTTCTTTCCTTGAAGTGTCCTTATCTGGTTTTGGTATCAAGGTGATATAGGCTTCATTGCATATGTTTGAAAACATTCTTTTTCTTGAGTACTGGTGTTAGTTCTTTAAAGATCTGGTGAAATTCAGCCTTGAATTCATCTGGTCCTGGAATTTATTTGTTAAGAGGCTTTTTAATTTATTTATTTATTTATTTATTTTTACTTCTTTGGTCTCATTGCTTGTTATTGGTCTGTTTAGTTTTCTTATAGTCTCTTTCTTATAGTCTCTTAGTGTTCTCCCCCCCCCCCTCTCGTTTGGCTAGGGGTTTATCAATCTTGTTTATTTTTTCAAAGAACCAACTCTTTGTTTCATTGATCATTTGTATTGTTCTTTTAGTTTCTAGTTCATTAATTTCAGCTCTAAGCTTTATTATTTCTTCTACTAGTTTTGGGATTGCTTTGCTCTTGTTTTTCTAAGAACTCAAGATGCATCATTAGACTACTTATTTGGAATCTTTGGTTTATTTAATGTAGGCAGTCAAAGCTATAAACTACTGTCTAAGATCTAACTGCTTTTATTGTATCCCAGAGATTCTGGTATGCTATGTTTCCATTTTTTTTTTACTTTAAAATTCTTAAAATTTCCCGCTTAATTTCTTCAATGACACACTCATCATTCAAAAATGTATTATTTAATCTCCATGGATGTGTGTTGCTTCTATAGCTCTTTGTTGTTATTGTTGATTTCTAACTTCATTCCATTGAAATCTGAAGATGTAAGAGATTATTTCAATGTTTTGTTTTGCTAACATTTGTAAGTGGTATACTATGTGGTCAATTCTGAAGAAAGTTCCATGAGTGGCTGAAAAGAAAGTATATGTATGTGTTGTTGGATAAAATATTCTGTAGATAGGTGTTAATTTCAAATGATTTATAATAAAGTTTAAATTGGATGTGTGTATGTTGATCATAAAGTTAATTTTATATAGAAAACTCAGTATATAAAAGCAGATTTTTATGTTGATTTTGCATCCTGCAATTTATTAAATTAAATTAATAGTGTTAGTGGAATTTTTTTTTTTTTTCTTGATTTCCCTGTCTAGAAATGGCATTCCTACTTCTGAATAATAAAGTACTTTATATTTGTCTTATGATACCTGTGATTTCTACCTTATGTCATACTTATCAAGGAACATATCTATTTCCATCTGCATGGGTTGCCATTTTTTGAATATATTTCTTTTTTTTTTTTTTTTTTTTTTTAATTTTTTATTGTGGGTTGTTCAAAACATTACAAATTTCTTGACATATCATATTCCACACTTTGATTCTAGTGGGTTATGAACTCCCACCTTCACCCCATACACAGATTGCGGATTCACATCAGTTACACATCCATTGATTTACAAATTGCCATACTAGTGTCTGTTGTGCTCCGCTGCCTTTCCCATCATCCACCCTCCCCCCTCCCCACCTCTCCCCTCCCCTCCCCTCCTCTCTCTCTACCCCCTCCACTGTATAACCCTGAGGGTCTTCTTCCATTACCGTGCAATTTACCTTCTCTCTCCCTTTCCCTCCCACCTCTCATCCCTGTTAAATGTTAATCTTCTTCTCCTGTTCTTCGTCCCTACTCTGTTCTTAGTTACTTTCCTTATATCAAAGAAGACATTTGGCATTTGTTTTTTAGGGATTGGCTAGCTTCACTTAGCATAATCTGCTCTAATGCCATCCATTTCCCTGTAAATTCTATGATTTTGTCATTTTTTAATGCAGAGTAATACTCCATTGTGTATAAATGCCACATTTTTTTTATCCATTCGTCTATTGAAGGGCATCTAGGTTGGTTCCACAGTCTTGCTATTGTGAACTGTGCTGCTATGAACATCGATGTAGCAGTGTCCCTGTAGCATGCTCTTTTTAGGTCTTTAGGGAATAGACCAAGAAGGGGAATAGCTGGGTCAAATGGTGGCTCCATTCCCAGCTTTCCAAGAAATCTCCATACTGCTTTCCAAATTGGCTGCACCAATCTGCAGTCCCACCAGCAATGTACAAGTGTACCCTTTTCCCCACATCCTCGCCAGCACTTGTTGTTGTTTGACTTCCTAATGGCTGCCAATCTTACTGGAGTGAGATGGTATCTTAGGGTGGTTTTGATTTGCATTTCTCTGACAGCTAGAGATGTTGAGCATTTTTTCATGTACTTGTTGATTGACTGTATGTCCTCCTCTGTGAAGTGTCTGTTCAGGTCCTTGGCCCATTTGTTGATTGGGTTGGTTGTTCTCTTATTGTCTAATTTTTTGAGTTCTTTGTATACTCTGGATATTAGGGCTCTATCTGAAGTGTGAGGAGTAAAGATTTGTTCCCAGGATGTAGGCTCCCTATTTACCTCTCTTATTGTTTCTTTTGCTGAGAAAAAACTTCTTAGTTTGAGTAAGTCCCATTTGTTGATTCTAGTTATTAACTTTTGTGCTATGGGTGTCCTATTGAGGAATTTGGAGCCCGACCCCACCGACTGTAGATCGTAGCCAACTTTTTCTTCTATCAGACGGCGCGTCTCTGATTTGATATCAAGTTCCTTGATCCATTTTGAATTCACTTTTGTGCATGGCGAGAGAAAGGGATTCAGTTTCATTTTGTTGCATAAGGAGTTCCAGTTTTCCCAGCACCATTTGTTGAAGATGCTATCCTTCCTCCATTGCATGCTTTTAGCCCCTTTATCAAATATAAGATAGTTGTAGTTTTGTGGATTGGTTTCTGTGTCCTCTATTCTGTACCATTGGTCCACACGCCTGTTTTGGTACCAGTACCATGCTGTTTTTGTTACTATTGCTCTGTAGTATAGTTTGAAGTCTGGTATCGCTATACCGCCTGATTCACACTTCTTGCTTAGCATTGTTTTTGCTATTCTGGGTCTTTTATTTTTCCATATGAATTTCATGATTGCTTTCTCTATTTCTACAAGAAATGCCATTGGGATTTTGATTGGCATTGCATTAAACCTATAGAGAACTTTTGGTAATATCGCCATTTTGATGATGTTAGTTCTGCCTATCCATGAACAGGGTATATTTTTCCATCTTCTAAGATCTTCTTCTATTTCTCTCTTTAGGGTTCTGTAGTTTTCATTGTATAAGTCTTTCACCTCTTTTGTTAGGTTGATTCCCAAGTATTTTATTTTTTTTGAAGATATTTTGAATGGAGTGGTTGTCCTCATTTCCATTTCAGAGGATTTGTCGCTGATATACAGGAATGCCTTTGATTTATGCGTGTTGATTTTAAATCCTGCCACTTTGCTGAATTCATTTATTAGCTCTAATAGTTTCTTTGTAGAGCCTTTTGGGTCTGCTAGATATAGAATCATATCATCTGCAAATAGTGATAATTTAATTTCTTCTTTTCCTATTTTTATGCCTTTAATTTCTTTCGTCTGTCTAATTGCTCTGGCCAGTGTTTCGAGAACTATGTTGAAGAGAAGTGGAGAGAGAGGGCATCCCTGTCTTGTTCCAGATTTTAGAGGGAATGCCTTCAGTTTTTCTCCATTCAGAATAATGCTAGCCTGAGGCTTAGCATAGATTGCTTTTACAATATTGAGGTATGTTCCTGTTATCCCTAGTTTTTCTAGAGTTTTGAACATAAAGGGATGCTGTACTTTGTCAAATGCTTTTTCCGCATCTATCGAGATGATCATATGGTTCTTATTTTTAAGTCTATTGATGTGGTGAATAACATTTATTGATTTCCGTATATTGAACCAGCCTTGCATCCCAGGGATGAATCCTACTTGATCATGGTGTACAATTTTTTTTATATGTTTTTGTATCCGATTCGCCAGAATTTTATTGAGGATTTTTGCATCTAGGTTCATTAGAGATATTGGTCTGTAGTTTTCTTTCTTTGAAGTGTCTTTGTCTGGTTTAGGTATCAGGGTGATGTTGGCCTCATAGAATGAATTTGGAAGTTCTCCCTCCTTTTCTATTTCCTGAAGTAGCTTGAAAAGTATTGGTATTAGTTCTTCTTTAAAGGTTTTGTAAAATTCTGCTGTATACCCATCGGGACCTGGGCTTTTCTTAGTTGGTAGTCTTTTGATGGTTTCTTCTATTTCCTCAATTGATATTGGTCTGTTTAGGTTTTCTATATCCTCCTGACTCAATCTGGGCAGATCATATGACTTAAGAAATTTATCTATGCCTTCACTATCTTCTAATTTATTGGAGTATAAGGATTCAAAATAGTTTTTGATTATCTTCTGTATTTCTGAAGTGTCTGTTGTGATATTGCCTTTTTCATCCCGTATGCTAGTAATTTGAGTTCTCTCTCTTCTTCTCTTCACTAGCATCGCTAAGGGTCTGTCGATTTTGTTTATTTTTTCAAAGAACCAACTTTTAGTTTTGTCAATTTTTTCAATTGTTTCTTTTGTTTCGATTTCATTAATTTCAGCTCTGATTTTAATTATTTCTTGCCTTCTACTTCTTTTGCTGTTGTTTTGCTCTTCTTTTTCAAGGATTTTGAGATGAAGTATGAGATCATTTATTTGTTGGTTTTTTCTTTTTTTAAGGAATGAACTCCAAGCAATGAATTTTCCTCTTAGAACTGCTTTCAATGTGTCCCATAGATTCCGATATGTTGTGTCTGTGTTTTCATTTATCTCTAAGAATTTTTTAATTTCCTCCTTGATGTCTTCTATAACCCATTGATCATTCAGTAACCTATTGTTCATTCTCCAATTGATGTATGCTTTTTCCTTCCTTCTTTTATCGTTGATTTTCAGTTTCATTCCATTATGATCAGATAAGATGCATGGTAATATCTCTACTCCTTTATATTGTCTAAGAGTTGCCCTGTGACATAATATATGATCTATTTTTGAGAAGGATCCATGTGCTGCTGAGAAAAAAGTGTAACTGCTTGATGTTGGGTGGTATACTCTATATATGTCAATTAGGTCTAGGTTATTAATAGTGTTATTGAGTTCTATAGTTTCCTTATTCAACTTTTGTTTGGAAGATCTGTCCAGTGGCGAGAGAGGTGTGTTGAAGTCTCCCATGATTATGGTGTGGTGGTCTATTAGACTCTTGAACTTGAGAAGAGTTTGTTTGACGAACATAGCTGCACCATTGTTTGGGGCATAAATATTTATGATTGTTATGTCTTGTTGGTGTATGGTTCCCTTAAGCAGTATGTAGTGTCCCTCTTTATCTCTTTTGATTAACTTTGGCTTGAAATCTATTTTATTTGATATGAGTATGGACACGCCTGCTTGTTTCCGAAGTCCATATGAGTGATATGATTTTTCCCAACCTTTCACCTTCAGCCTATGTATGTCTTTTCCTATCAAATGCGTCTCCTGTAGGCAGCATATTGTTGGGTCTTGTTTTGTGATCCATTCTACTAGCCTGTGTCTCTTAATTGGTGAGTTTAAGCCATTAACATTTAGGGTTATTATTGAGATATGGGTTGTTCTTCCAGCCATATTTGTTTATTTCTGTTACTAAACATTGTTTGTTTTCCTCTTTGATTGTTTCCCCCCCCCCTTTACTGTCCTACCTCCCACTGTTGGTTTTCATTGTTATTTTCCATTTCCTCTTCCTGTAATACTTTGGCTAGGATGTTTTGAAGAGATGGTTTTCT
The DNA here is from genome assembly GCF_021218885.2 of Marmota monax. NCBI lineage: Eukaryota > Metazoa > Chordata > Mammalia > Rodentia > Sciuridae > Marmota > Marmota monax. Next base: position 2,957,198 of record NW_026692254.1, read on the forward strand.
AGCTGCGAATTCTTTAAACTTTTGTTTATCGTGGAAGGTTTTAATTTCTTTCTCCACCCTGAAGCTTAATTTCGCTGGATACACCATTCTTGGTTGGAACCCATTATCTTTCAGTGTTTGAAATATGTTATTCCAGGATCTTCTAGCTTTCAGAGTCTGTGTTGAAAGATCAGCTGTTATCCTGATTGGCTTGCCCCTAAATGTAATCTGCTTCCTTTCTCTTGTAGCTTTTAAAATTCTCTCCTTATTCTGTATGTTGGGCATCTTCATTATAATGTGTCTAGGTGTGGATCTCTTATGATTTTGCACATTCGGCGTCCTGTAGGCTTCTAGGATTTGGGATTCTGTCTCATTCTTCAAGTCTGGGAAGTTTTCTTGTATTATTTCATGGAATAGACTGCTCATTCCTTTGGTTTGGAGCTCTGTACCTTCCTGTATCCCAATGACTCTTAAGTTTGGTCTCTTAATGTTATCCCATATTTCTTGGATGTTCTGCTCATGGTTTCTTAACAGTCTTGCTGAGCTGTCTATGTTCTTTTCCAGTTGAAATACTTTGTCTTCATTGTCTGATGTTCTATCTTCTAAGTGTTCTACTCTGTTGGTAGTATTCTCCATTGAGTTTTTAAGTTGGTTTATTGCTTCCTGCATTTCTAGGATTTCTGATTGCTTGTTTTTTATAACCTCTATCTCCCTGTATAGTTGATCCTTTGCTTCCTGGATTTGTTTGCGTAATTCGTTGTCGAAGTGATCTTTCATTGTCTGATTTTGCTGTTTAATGTCTTCCTTGATACTCCAGATCATCTGAAGCATGTATATCCTGAATTCTTTATCTGACATTCCATCTGCTGCAGCTGTTACCTCTTCTAAAGTTGCGTTGACCTGCATTGCTTGTGGTCCTTTCTTTCCTTGTCTTTTCATACTGCTTGCGTATCTTTCCTGCAGGTGCGGGCGGCGGCTCTGCTCTCTCCTTATTCCAATTGGGGTGTCGTGGCTACCACGCCGGCAGGTCACTGGGCCTGTTCTGGGAGCTGGTGGCGGCTCTGTTCTGCCCCTACTCCAATTGGGGTGACGTGTCTGTCGTACCAGCAGGCCACTGGGCCTGTCCTGCTGGTCGGTCGCAGATCTGCCCACCTTTCGGGCACGAGTGGAGGCTCTGCTTTGCCCCTACTCCAATTGGGGTGTCGTGACTATCCCGCCTGCAGGATGCTGGGTCTGTTCCTGGCAAGGGAGGCGACTCTGCTCTGTCACTACTCCAATTAGGGTGGTGTTTGTACCCCGCCGGCAGGCTCCTGGGCCTGATCCGCCGGTCTGTTGTAGGTCTGCCTACCTTGAAGGCGCGGGCGGCGGATCTGCCCTGCCCCTCCTACCACGCCTGCGGACCCCTGGGCCTGATCTGCAGGTTGGTCACTGGTCTGCTCACCCTGCGGGCACGGGTGGCGGTTCCGCTCCACCCCCACTCCAATTGGGGTCACGTGACCACCACACCAGCAGGGCCTGATCCGGGCGTGGGATAAGGATCTGCTCTGCCCCTACTCGAGTTGGGGTGACGTGTGTACCACACTGGCAGGCCACTGGGCCTGACCCGCCAGGCTGTCACAGGTCTATTTACCTTGCAAGCGCGAAGGGCGGCTCTGCCCTGCCCCTCCTACCACGCCCATGTACTACTGGGTCGTGGGTCTGCCCACCTGGCGGGTGTGGGTGGCGGCTCCGCTCCGCCCCCTCTCCAATTGGGGTCACGCGGTCACCACGCTGGCGAGCCGCTGGGCCTGCTCCGGGGGCTGGCGGCGGCCCGGCTCCTTCCCTCCGGCTCGAGGACAAATTGAGGAGACTCGGGTGACTGAGCCTCACCCCCCTTACCAGAAGACCAACTGCTTATGTCACCGCTGGTATTGATGAAGATCTCTCCTCCACCGCTTTCTGCTGACATCAGATCTCTGCCATGTTGGTATCCTATGCGAATGGCAGCATTTCGTTCCCCTTGCCAGGCAACCCAAGCAATGGGTGAGTCCTGACCTGCCCTCAGCAGGACCCGGACCGAGACACAGTTTCCGCGGGCTCCTAGCCCCGGTCCAGGGAAGTTCCGGGAGCCGGAACTCGGCCGCTCCGTGCTCGGTGTAAGCTCCTATAAGTGTAGGCTCCAAGAAGCAGCCCCCGCGGGCTCAGTTCCGGGAGCCGGAATTCGGCCGCTTAGTGTTTGGTGTATGCTCTGATAGTAGCAGGGTCCAAGAAGCAGCCTCCGCGGGCTCCGCAGCCCTGAGCCAGGGCGGTTCCGGGACGGTTCCGGGAGCCGGAACTCGGCCGCTCTGTGCTCGGTGTAAGCTCCTATAAGTGTAAGCTCCAAGAAGCAGTCCCCGCGGGCTCAGTTCCGGGAGCTGGAATTCGGCTTCTTGGTGTTTCGTGTTTGCTCTGATATTAGCAGGGTCCAAGAAGCAGCCTCCGCAGGCTCCGCAGCCCGGAGCCAGGGCGGTTCCGGGACGGTTCCGGGAGCCGGGACTTGGCCGCCCCGCGCTCCGTGTTCACTCCGATAAGATCAGATTTTAAGAAGCCCCCAGGCGCTGAACCCTAGCAATCTGTCTGCAAGCCGCAGGCGAATTGCAGCCTGAAATTACCTGTTCTATGGCTGAATGAGCTGCGGTCAGTCAAAAACAGGTGTGGTGACGTCAGTTTACCAACATGGTGGCTGCTGGCCTCCTCTGTGGTCTGACCGGTGTGGAGAACCGAGATGGACCGCTTCCTTCCCCGTCTCGAACCCAGAATTCAGCCCTGAGTGCGGTGCTTGCGCGTCTGGCAGAAACTGCAGCGCTGTGTGTTAGTGGAATTTTTAGGGTTAACTATATATGAAATCAAATCATCTGCAAACAGAGACAATTTTACTTCTTCCTTTCTTTTTTTTTTTTTTTTTTGAGAGAGAGAGAGAGACTGAGAGAAGAGAGAGAGAGAATTTTTTAATATTTATTTTTCAGTTTTCGGTGGACACAACATCTTTTTTTTTTTTTAATGTGGTGCTGAGGATGGAACCCAGAGCCCCGCGCATGCCAGGCGAGTGCATTACTGCTTGAGCCACATCCCTAGCCCATTACTTCTTTCTTTCTTATTTAAATGTCTTTATACCTTTTCCTTGCATAAGTGGTATGGCTCAGAATTTTAGTATTATGTTGAATAAAAGTGATAGGCCTGGTTGTTTGGTCCTCTGGGGCTTCTGGACTGGAGTTATGGGTGTTAGCCTGGTATTCACTGGGTGGGCCTGGTTCTGGCCTAGGTGGCTAAGCCAGGTAGCTACTTTACTCTTCTTTGCCCATATGGAGGGTATCACTCTTCACACTGTAGTGCATGAGCTTGGAGAAGGGTGATGGGGGTGACGATGAGGGAACTAGTGTTGGAAACTACTCTTCTGCCATCTTGCCAACATCACTTCTGTTCTTTCTGTCTTAAAGTGAATATCTTGACTTCTCACTAAGCTGAAGATTATTCTTGAAAATGCCGAAATGGTTCTCAGTTATTTCACCAGCCACATAAGGAGATTTCTGCATTGAATTATTTTTCAGGTCTTTTCACTTTTTTTTTGTTTTCCTTTCAATTTCACTAACGCAAAATGCTATGCAACCCCAACAATTGCACCAGCCATACAAATTAACTTGGCATGAGAGCTCTCATTCTGCCTATCAATATGACAGATGATTCACTGATATTCTGACCCATGCAGGAGAAACATAATGCTTCCTTTTGTATATGAGGAAAAGAAGAGATTTTCAGCATCATTAGAAATGGTAAAGCAATGGAAGATAATTCAGAGTTCTTCGAAAAGATGCTTGGAATTTCACAGCACTATGTGAAGAGAACTCTCCTTTTCTTTGCAGAGAAGCAATAAGTTGAGGATCCATAACATTTTGATGAGCCATTGGGTCTTGAAAATGTTCCTTAACTAACTTAAGAATTATCAATGGAGCTTCTACTATGAAATCAGCACTTTGCTGTCAGATCCTAGGAAGAGAGAGACAATGAAACACAGCCCAACTTCCAAGGGGTTCTGAGTGAAATATTTTCACATAATTTTTTGTCTGCATTTTTGGGTTTTAGTTTTGTCAAGAAAAAAAATGATTAAATAGCAGGTTTCATTTATCAAACTTTCTTTTGCAGCAAAGTCAAACGTTTGGAGATTGTTTAAAGTAATACCACTTAAGTTTCTCTTCCAGTAAGTTTGAAAAAACAACACCCTTTGAAAATGAGAGTATCAAAATGTATCTTACTTTGATGCTGTGTTATATTATTTCGATTTTTCTACTTTTTTTTTTTATCAGACTTACACATGGATTAGTTTATTTCAATCCCCAGGTGACCTGGTGGGATAAGTAGTAGAGGTGTCCCCAGTCTGACCCAGTAGACATCTTTAAAAAATCTCTGACGGACAGAGAGAATGACATTTTTGTAATGCTGGTCAAAGGATAACACTTTGCACCTCTACAGCACTGTGAGATAGCTAGGATCATCTCCATGAGACAAAGATAAATGATAGGTTCTGCCCAGCATCACATCGTTGTTAATGCTGGAGTACAGCAAGAATTTGTCATTAGAAATGAACCAAAACACTCATATGGATTTGCTGCTCTGGAGTGAGATGGAACTTGGACATACAAAGGATAGTGCAGGACTCTCCATCAGGCTTCAACCAACAGGAGAGAAGACAACTCCTGTTTGACTCTCAAGGTGTACAGGAGTCATGTGACAGTGGTCCACTTCACCTTTTGAATATATAGCTCTTGCTGATTATTTTTAAAGGGACATGTTTTCTTTTCCTCTTCTCCCTTTCCCCCTCCCTAACCTGGGGTGGAGAACAAGGTTACCTTGAGTTATCTGTGCTCACAGGAAGATGTCACCAGAAGACATAGGAAGTGACTATCTCCCAAATTAACAAGCAAATTTTAATACACTATCAGGGCACACTTGGGATCCCTGTCAGGGCACACCTGGAATGTAGCCTTTGAAGAACTTCTTTAAAAGCACTCTATTTTCCCTGCTGGGCAGAATCACAGCCTCTGGGACAGGAGTCCCCTGTGCTTCTTCTTTGCCAGCAGAGCAATAAATCTTTTTCTTTTTCCCAAAACTGTGTCCTTGTTACTGGATTGGCATCAGAACAAGGACAAAACTTTCTAAAATGGTTATGCTCAGCCACTTATAAGCATTTGATGGTTGGGCACAGAGTCATTCATTAGCTCAGTCATAGCCAGGAAATTCAAAGGGGGTGTTGTTGCCATGAATTATATAAATCATTGGGATAGGTTCATTTCTAGAGTTCAAATTCCAAATATCTCCACTTACCCATTTTCTTTGTATTATTTTTTACTTTATTAACTCATTTATTTATCCATTTCTTTATTCATTTGTTCACTGAGTCTCATTATTTTTTTAAATGTTCACATAGACCTAGCAAAAGTAATTACAGTCTTAGTATAATGTATCATATTGTCAATGAACTAAAATCTTTTCCTCACAGATCTTTTAGTTTCTGTAACGATATTCTTGCAAGGATTCAAATACTTTTTTCCAAATGTGAACTCATAGAAATTTAAAAGTGTGTATTTTATCTGAGATTTTCTCAGATTTGAACTATGTGTTTTTCCCTCACTGTCTCTTTCACTTCAACATTTAGGTTTCTTAAAACTGGGTTCTACTGTTTTTGTTCTTTGTTTTGCTTCTACACTTAAAAGTAATCTTGAGTTTTTAGCTGTAGCATAGTTAGTGATCCAACTCTATCGTAATTCTTAAGAGGGATATTTGTCTAAAATCAAACACCATGACACTTTTTCTAAATAAGCTAATAACATCTTTCTCCTATTAAAACATATTGTTTGCTCATAATCAAATCACCTTATGTTTGTCAAGTTATTCCTTTCAGAAAACTGTTTCTAGCATTTTTCCATGAATGATGTTAAGCTGGCTAACATCTAATTGATTATTTGAGCTTATGTTCTGGTTTAAAATAATGGTATTGCAAAATTTTCACACTTTAGATATTTAACCCATTGTGAAATATTTTGTTTATTGAGGTGAGGGCCATAAGGATCATGTTTACCCTTCTTGGCAACCTGGAAATCAGCACAGTGTTTGTGAAATGGTTATGCATATCACTTGCTTTCCTTTGTGGTCTGCTAGCTTTCATCATTGAGGAGGTAGAACGCCAAGATTTACTGTTAGACTGGGTCATGGGTCTCAAAATATTTTTTCTACATCTTCCCACTAACCCCACTTCCAATCCTATATTTCTAATAGTCATCTCATAGGTTCTTCAAAGTAGAAGGAAGGGGCCATGCATTAACAGCTCAGGATGTTAGATGCTGTTTCAGGTGGGCTTCTTACATACATGATTTCATTCTGTCCTAGCAGAGCTTAGAGATTTCATCACCTTTTTACATATGAGGAAACCACAGAGGGCTGAAGAGGGCTGAACTGGCCTGATCTAACTCAAATAGGAAGTGGTTCTACTACTTCCTGTCACATTGATCTAACTCATATAGGAAGTGGTAGAACCAGTGTCTGAGGACTGCTGTCTGAATCCTAGGCTTTTGTTCTTCCTTATATATCGTTTTGCCTCATCTTCCCAGTATCTTTATCTTATTTAAGACTCGTCAGCAAAGTTTAAGTATTCATTTGCTTCCAAACACCTAACACCATCACCCTCTCTATTTTTCATTCATCAATTTTTAAAAATCTAGATCACCACTCCCTAGAACTTCATACCAGATCCCAGGTCTACTTGACCTCTTCTGGCTGCCCCCTATTCCTGTCTATCTTCCTCTTCTGTCCAATAGATCCATTGCCTTTCATACCAGAGCTGGTGATCCTGCTTTCTACCCAGTCAGGCTGAATGCAAAACTCACCTCAAGGAATTTCCAAAACTGTAAAAATCAAGGCTGCTACACCCAAAGTTAATATATGATTCAAGATTTAAATTGTCACTGAAGGCAATAATGTGAGAGTGTCAAGTGACCATGTGTGACAACTGGTCACTGAATGGTCCATTCCTGCTGTGGAATATGGCCAAAGGACATCTGAAGAAGTAAAATTGAGCTGGACCATAGGGGGTGACAGCACCCCAAGTATTGGGGGTCATGCTAGTTAGGAAAATAGCAGAGGAAATATGGGGGACTCACATGAACATGGCTGGTTCAAAGCACCAGGGAAGAGTTTGTCTGTGAAGAGCTTCGGGGTCTTTCCAGAGGAGACAGTGAATTCTTCTGAACATCAGGCTTGAAGGCCATGGAGGTTGCAGGGACAATGTTCTGTTACATTCTTTTCATTCTTCAGTTCAATCATTTCTCAGCAGATTGTTTAAAACATTGCTTTAGCATCTCGGAGGATAGATAAATTTAGAAGATATGATTTAAGTACTGACTTAGGTATTTATCTGCTTCTGTAAGAATGCACCATGCACTTCCATAATAATAATTATTATTGTTCTTTCAATTATCTTTATCTTTAGCCTTGCCTCACCAACTCTTTTTCAGCCATGACTGAGTTGCATGTACTAAAATCAAGTTCTGCTCTGTCCTTTGTAATAAATTGAGCTGCAGCCTGAATACTCTAACTGAGTATACTGATTGTAGCTCTGACCTGACTTCATTTTCAAGACTGTCAAAAGTAATTAGGGACAGAGAGATTTTTCCCGCTCAGCATCTGGAAATGCAAAGATACCAAGAAGAAATCTGAAGTGTTATTAACATCACCTTTCTACCTGCTTTTTATATCACTCTGTAAAATAGTCTATTCCACAGCCAGCAAGGTCTGGTATGAGAGCTGGCCCGTCTTTCTTGGAGCATCAGATTTTCCCTTCTACTAGAAAGCAAGAAATGTATTCCTGTCTTTCAGAGATCGCGGCGGATTTTGTTGTCACATTGACCTGCCATGGATGGCTGTGCGATTTAGGCAATTTATTCAATCTTGCTTGTCTCATTAGAAATTAATAATTTCTAAAGATAGAAATTTGTGAGGATGCCATGAAACAGCATTTGTAAAGCAATATACAAAGTAATTGGCATATTACAGCACCCAAAAATACATATAGCTGTTAGGGTTGGTAGATACAGTAGTGGAGGACTTTGAAGCTATATGATTTTATTTACAATTAAAAAATTATTTCTCTAGAAACAATAGGGCCAGGAATAGCTTTTTTTTTTTTTTTTGTAGTGAATAAAGGTGAGATGCAGAACATCAGAAAAGTAAAAGGGGTATAGGTCACTCTTGGGATTTGTCTTCCTTCGATAATAACCAAAATCATCATAAATTTATTTTAAACCTTTTAATGTTTTCAATTGTATAGAAAATTTGCAAAAACATACAGCGGTATCCAATCAGATGAGGGTAAAAGGTAAAAGAGCAGATTCAGACAAAAAAAGTCTCTCCTGAATTCACAGCTCTGTCCAAGGCTGTTCTTCCTTACCATTCTCTTTTTCAGCTACTGGAAAAGCAACAATACTTTTGCAGAACACAGCTTGGATCCTAAAATCCAACATGATATGCTCAGCTCAGGGTAGCCTCTAGGCTACAAACTAATTCAGCTTTTCATGATTTAAAATGGGCTTTGTTTTGAGCACAAATCCCTTTTTTGTTAAAAAGGACTTAACAAAGCTATTCTTCCCTGTGAAACCTAACTAAGTGGGCTAACCTCAGGCTAACTCAATCAGATGTGTTATTTTTTTTTAGCATTTCAGTTTTAGAAGAAAGAACCAAATGACAAGAAGAAAGCTTAAATTATCCTGAATGACATTGGGTTACAAGGAGACTTGATCTGAAAGAAATGATGGAGGTGGGGTCTGATGTTTTTAAGTACAGAAAATTTCTGGTTGTTGATATACCCGTATAGAAAATAATCAGTTAAAATGGTGCCATGCAGTACATACAGGGGGCTTTTAGCTTTAGCAGGAAAAAGCATTAGATAAGATGCACAGCAGCCAATGGGAAAAGTTAGTTTGTGGTGAGTTGGCTAAGATTGGCAGATGTAATTCACCAGGGTAAGTGGATGGTCATCAGGGTTACAAAGAACTCAGGATGAGGAAACCTCAGGATCTTGGAGGGTTTTGGGAGAAGTGTTGTCCTGATGAAGACATCCATATAGATTGACAAATTCATATCTGTTAGGGGATAGACAGATGAGGATGGTGGGAACATGAGGTTAAGAGAATAATTCCATAAAATGGGCCCACTGTGCTGATCCTCATATGCTTTTTTTTTTTTTTTTCCAAAAGGCAATTTACCCAGTAGCCCTGCCTGGCTTAAGGGGACAGGATATGTCACATTCCTCAGCAAGTGATTTGTTATCTACAGGAGAAATGAAGGCCTGAAATAACATTGATGAGAAGAACCCAAGTTACCCTCAAGGGGGAGATGTTTGTGACCATATCCTGAAACTCTAAGAGATAAAGATAGTTTCTCCTAACCATAAAATCTGTAAGAATGTATGGTTATGAATTGATAGGAAAGATAGTAGAATGAAATAGACATTATTACTGTATGTATATATGTGACTACATGACTAATGTGATTCTGCAACATGTACACTTAGAAAAATAAGAAATTATATCCCATCTATGTATGATATATCAAAGTACATAAATGCACTATTATGTATAATTAAATAAAACAAATTAAAAAATAAGAAAAAAAGGAATCTAATTAGAGCCAATCAGCATGGGGCCAAGGTGACCTAGAGATGCAGTGGTACTTGAAAGTCTGATGTCATCTTGCTGTCAGTCAAAAGTCAAGAGGTTGACCTGGGCAGGACTCTCTGGAAACTGCTCTGGAATCCCCAATAAAAATGGAGTGTGGGAGAGGCATATTATCTCTCTCCTCTCTGAGAGGACCGGCTCTCTCTCCCTTGAGAGTGTCCCCTTTTTCTTTTTTCCATCTCTTCAATAAACTCATACCTATTAATCTGAGCAACATGTCTGAAATCTTTCTTACTTGGTCACAAGAATCGGGGTTTAAAGAGGAGGATATTCACGTTGCTTCAGTTTCTCAGAAGGCCCCAGCTCTGTAACAATATTCTTGTCTCATAATTACCTTTATTTTATTCTAAATGTTACAGAGTAAGGGACTGTTGCAGACCTGAGGCAGCCACTGAAGTTCTCTTTCACTGGCTCTTGCTGATCGCACCAGAAGGATTTCAGACATGTCACTCAGTAGAGTAGCAGGCATGAGTTAATCAAAGCGATTTAAAAAAGGAAACAAGGACAGTCTCAAGAGAGAGTGTGAGTCCTCTCAGAGAGAAGAATGGTGTGCCCTTCTTGTCCTCCAGTTTTATTGGGAGTCTCAGTGAAGTTTCTAGAAAGTCCCACCCAAATCTACCTCTTAACTTTTGACTGACAGAATGACAACAGACTTCTAAGTCCCCAATGCACATGACAACTCTTACTCACTTTGGCCCATGCTGACTTGTTCTAATTGGAACCTGTTCTTACAGATTTTATGGTTAGGGGGAATTATCCTTTTCTCTCTGAATTCTGGAATCTGCACTGGGTAAGGGTCAAAAAGTTACCTTCCCCCCTTGAAGGTAACTTGTCTTCTTCTTATCTTCATTTTGGTCCTACATTTCTCTTGCAGATAATAGGCTATTTGCTGGGGAAAGTAACATACCCTATTGACTTAAGCCAGGCAGAACTGCAGGTAAATTGCTTTTTCAAAGAAAGCATTTTGGGGATAGCACACTGGGTCCAGTTTACAGGGTTGGTCCCTTAACTTCACATTCCCACCACTCACATCTCTTCCTTATCACAAAAAAAAAAAAAAAAAAAAAAAATTCTAGAAACTTTAAAGTACCATCTAATTTGGACTGGTATTTTAATGTATCTTCCCTTTGCCTAGAAAGCTCTGGAAAATTGTTCAACAGAGGAGTCCTTTCTTCTGGGATGATTTGCATTCAGTTAGTGGCTCTGTGTTTCTAGATTAGATTAAATACCACCACTCCTCTGAATAGGGTGGGAAAATCAGGTATGCTATTATCTTCTGTTATTCCCTAGACCTTTTCCCAATTTGCCTAGAAAATTGGAAAGAGCTGAGAACATGATAATAAAAACTGAAAAATAAACCCACATATATAGACACAATTTAGGTTTGGCATGCATACATACCCCTCCCACCCACACACACACACATACACGCACACACAGTCATGCATGGTTCATTCTTGTTTAAATTTACAGACTGTAAATGTGCATTTAGAAATACAAATACCTGTGTTCCACTACAAAACCACTAAATCAGAAAGTCCAGGTGGGACCCAGCAATCTTTGTTTTAATGAGGACTCTAGGGCTTTCTGATGTACACTGAGGTTGGGACAGTACTATCTTACAGGAACTTTGAATGATAAAGGAGTCAATACCCAAAAGAATTTCTGTTTTAGTTTCAGTTGCCCAGGAAATTAAAATAACACTGGCATTACAGTTAATTTTTGTGCTTTGGGTAATAAAGGCTCAGATGTGTTGTTGTTTTATGTAAAATTAGGATCATATTCTCATTTAGGTGGCTTCAAGGGGAAAAAAATGTCTGAGAAGTATATTATTCCATGGAATTGTTAAGTCTCTCTCATCTAAAGCTCCCAGACTGAGACTCCAAGTCCTGTGTTGAATAGAACTGTGAGCTCCTCACCCCTGCATGTCCCTCCTGTGAACTGGGGACAGCTCCCATTGACTGCCAACAAGCTGGGGCTGTTCCATTAGCATTCCACAGCAGAGGAAAGAATCTGCATAATGATAAAGGCTCTTTGGGGTTCAAAGAGAGCAGGCTTTGTCCTGATTTTAGAGGTGAATTTTTCATTCTCTTAATAACTACTGCTACTAGGATGTTTCTTATTTGGGAAATTGCCCTTTGCTTCCAGTAATTAAAATCCCAAGAGGAAAAACCCCTCTGGGGGAAATAGGACTATGAAGTAGTACCAAAAGACTTTGCATGATACCAGAGAATAAATGCACTCTGTGCCTGTGAAGGGAGAGGGAAGTAAAGAGTACAAAGAGAAGAGACACCCACCTGGAGTGATGTTGGAGCATACTGTTAGGAAAGGGCTAGTGGAGAATCCTCTGCTGCCTGAAGGGAATTGCAAGATGCTCAATATTGAATTGAAAACAGTTGTTTTACTGTACTAGCAATGTTTCTTCTCTCCTTCAAACCTGCTTATAAACATTTTCTGAGTGCAGGACATTTTGTAGACATTTTGAAGACAGTCACGTTGCTGACTGTATGTCAGGGCAATAAAGAACCCATCATCAAGAGGCAGAAGTATCCATGAGAACATGCATGCTGTGAATATGTCCAGAAATTTCAAATCTCCACAGGATGTATAAGGAGTGTTTGGATGGAGCTTTAAGTTTCTAAGACAGGAACTTCAGGGAATGACAAATTTGCATTTATTTACAGTAGCATTTGTTCACATTCACTACATTAGGAAACAATTCCAGATTGCCAAATTCAAGTACAATTGGTGGATATTGCCCTCTTTGAATTACTTAGATTATGATGCAAAAGATAATGAAAATAATAGTATTTTTTTAGAGCAGTAGTGTCCAATAATATTCTTTTGCAATGATGGAAATGTTCTATATTTTCACAGACCAACACTTGAAACATGACTAGTGCAACTAAAGAACTGAATTTGTAATTTAATTTAAATAAATTTCTATTTCTGTCCAGTGGCTACTATATTGGACAGTACAGGAAGAGAAAGGTTGTATCCTGTTGCTCACTTGAGCCAAGGCATATTCATTACTCCCAAAATGCTCCAACTACAGCCGAAACGTTGGCTATCTGCTCTGAACCACTCTATACCAAGATCCTGATCCCATTGTCAGGCACAGAATCCATTGTTCATTCCCTGAGAACCCCAGTTCCTGTCCCTGGGCTTCAGATCCCTATAGGACTGGAGAATTCTGTGCCGTTTCATGGGTTTCCCAGATTCCACTTGGGCTGCCATCTCAGACTTGGAACTTCACATCCTGAAAGGGCTTGTTTAGCTCACATGTCTCTGTACCTTTCTGCACTTACCCTTCCTTGTTGACCTATTCCAGCCCACCTGCCTAAGCCATGGCTAGAGCAAGAGTTACTAAGGAGACGTGCTCTCTTGCTGATGTCTTTGCTCTCACAGTTTAGGATCTCTGGTCTTGGGTAAGAAAACTTCTCCATCTTCCCAACATTTTCAATGTAATACTCACCAGCCACCTCCCATCACACACATGTGTGCATACATGCAAACACATGTAAGGAAAATGAGAGTCACAAAAATGAGCCAAGTAAGACAAAGAAAGGCAAAAATGTGCCGAGAGAAATCTATAGCTTTAATTTCTAAAGGAAAAACTAAACTGACATATAGAATCAAGGTTATAAATACTAAAACAGAACTTTGAGACTGCACAATCAAGGACCCCAGAGATTATGAGCAGCGTTGGTGAAGATAAAAGCCATAAGAATTAACTTTGACTGTTAGATTTGAGGTGATGCATAATAACATTTATCCTTCATTTTGTAGGTTATGAAGCAGTGTCCTTGTCATTAAATCATAGTTACCTATGATCACGTTCATCTGCTCAATTGAATCATTTTCTCTTTGAGTGTCTTTCCAATTTTGACTTTTATGCCAAACACATAGCAGGTCTTCTGCTTAATTGTTTCCTTGCATCTTCACAATCATCCCATGAGACAGACAAGGTTGGAGGCATTCAGCATATTGACCCTGTTGTCACTAAAGTTCCTTCATGCATGGAGCCTATATGGAAATAAACATGATTTCTGACCCAATAGAATACAACTTAGGATTCAGCAGTATTGAAACACAGAGGCAGATTGTATTCATCAGAACGAACCTTTAAATTGTCCAACTACCCATTTTGATTGGTTTAGAGGATATCATGCAGCATAAAGAGAACATGGTATTAGGACGTGATAGCAAATATCAATTTTCTATCCTGTCCCTTTGTAATGCTTCTGGATGCCTTGGAAAACACCCCATTTGCTGGGTTCAGATCAGGGTTCCCTCTTGCTACTCTCTTTGAGAAATGGAGATATTGAACACCTGTAAAAATCACTCTATAGCACCACATTGTGACTCTTTATATAAATAAGTCATTCCAATAAGCGAAGGTGAACTCATCAGTGATGGGCAAGCTCATCTTTGTTCCTTTCTTCAACATTCTCAGGCCTCTATTATTTCCCCATCTACATTTCTTTTTGTCAGGCTCCCCACCAGAGCTAAGGAAAGCAGAAAAAGGAAATGCTTTGGAACTTGCAGCTTTCATTAGCAGAGCTTCTTAAAATCTTATTTGAGGGAAAGTTGAAAAATTCTCAAAATGAGGTGGTTATGCTGTTTATTTATGTTGTCAGCAGATTCAAATTATTAGTGCTTTTTCCTTCTCATGGGTACTTTAAATTTACCCATAAAATTGGGAAATTATATAAGAGACTTCTAGAGTGGTAAGCAAGGACAAATATTATAAAAGCAGAAATAGGGTTATTTTATGGGGGTAGAGTGAATTAATCTTAAGTGAATATATATTATACAACTGCCTCATTCCTTGGGACTTCCATCTGCTTTTTATAATTTATAATTTATAGTTTTAATATCTAACCATTTTAATTTAGTGATCCAAAAATAAGTGCTAGATATTTTGAGCCAAATAAATGCACTGCCATTAGCACACAGCAAGTTGCATGCTGCTAATTACTAATTATTCATGTGGCTAACATAACCCAAGCAGAAAAAAAAGACAAAGTAAAAAAGAAGAGCTAGAGAGGATAGAAAAATAAAATTTTAAGCCAGGAAAAAAGTTACTTCATCAAATTACCTAGAAATACAGTCAATTAACAGAGCTTGACTAGCTTTAATTTCTCCTGAGGTATCAAAACAATTGTGCAACCTGAAGACAAATATCAATCAGTAAAGAAGAGAGTGAAGGCTCTTCTCTCTTACTTTCCTGGGCCCAGTTATGACAGGGCGCTAATTTCCTGGATCCTTGTAAGTATTAGGATGGAATCCTGACCAGGTGACCTTATACAGATATTTTTTCTCCTGTTTGTGTTTTGGTGCCCATTTTTGACAAATGAAGTGACTCAACCTGTTTCAGTGATATTTTTAGAGGAGTTTTATGTCTAAAGAAAAGGCCAAACCAAAATGAGGTGGTGTCACCTCCCACCTCTCTGCTCAGATGCTTCTATATGCATTGATGACATAGTGAGTCCCTGGCTTCCCACGGAATGAGATAGAATTTCACAGCCAGGTGGAAACCAGACTGCATCGTTCTTGGAGGAACCAGAGGAGAGAGCAGGTTACTGGAGCCTCTTGAAAGCAGGATCCATTGAAGGAGAGACAAACAGAGAGAGCTGATGGTTTATCTAGGCCCACAGCCACAAGAGAGCAGAACATGAAGTTCAAGCTAGATTTGCAAATACCCGGACCTAGGATCGCTCAAGAAACCCCTCTGCCTTTCCCTGCTCCCAACAGACACATGTTTGCTCTGTGCTGTGAGGTTTTTTGATGTACTTTATGATTTTTAATGGGTAACTATTGGTTTGTATGTCAAAATTACCTATGTGAATAAGGATGCGTATATATTTTCTCTTTTGAATAACATGCATCATTTGTTTGTCTAAATACTGAAAACATAACAATTATGATTTGAGAGCTCTACTCTGTGAACTAAAAGCTCTGTGGATTTTAGAAGTACAAGTGAATCTTAATAATAATAAATATAACTTTGATCAAGTTGTTAGTGCCAGACACTATTCTAAACATTTTCCATCTATTTACTCATATAATTCTCAAGACAGCAATATGAAGTAAAATTTATTATTCCTGTTACACAGTAAGAAAACTGAGGCACATAGAGATCACACAGCCCTTGACAGAACATGGAGTTGAATCCAGAAAGTGTGGCTTTAAAATTTATGCTCTAAACCACTGATTTTTTTGAATATACTAAAAATTATAAAATGAAGTTCAAAGCCTTCTTCTATAACCTCCTAATTTTTCTGCCAAAGGTTAATAGGCTTTTCAACCTCTTAATAGAAAAATAATCATGCCTATGAAAAAAAAAGATATATCAAGAAATTTGTATGTGTGTCTTACATATGTTCACACTACTGCATAGGGAGGTCCCGCTTTGCATAGTATGACCTCTACTTAGTGGTTTTCAAAGGGCTGAAGATGTAGCACAGTGATAGAGTGCTTGAGGCCCTGGGTTTAATCTCCACCACCACATACCAAAGGCAAGGGGGCTGGTGGAGGGGGTGGGGGAGAACCTAAATGGTTTCCAGGCATTTGTCTCTCTGGCCCACTGCAGTGCCTGGAACAGAAGTCCAGAGACTTCCCATTGCACCATCTTCTAGTCTTTTCTGTTATTTTTTTTTTTTGGGGGGGGGGTGGGAATAGAACCCAGGTCTGCTTTATCACTGAGATACATTCCCAGTCCTTTTTATTTTTATTTATTTTTATTTTGAGATAGAGCCTTACTCAATTGCTGAGGCTGGCCTTGAACTTGCACTCCTTCTGCCTTAGCCTCCCAAGTCACTGGGATTACAAGCATGTGCCACCACACCAAGTTCCTCTAGGCTCTTGAGTTGGAGTGAGTAGGTGGTGGTGTTCATTTCTTAACTGCATCAGTCAGGGGCCCAAGAAGGGCCAGAAGCACAGTTGATGGTTTGCCAGAGGAGAATTTAACAAGGAGCAGGACTGAGGGAAACAAGGGAAAGTGGAACCTCAGAGCACCAGTGCAGCAGCAGGCTGTCCTTAAGTTCTGGAGGAGCCAAGGGAGAGACCAGGTCGCTAGAACATCTTGAAAGGAGGATCCATGGAAGGGTCTCTGGACAGGAGCAGTGCCCACAGAGGGATGCAGCCAAACTGTAAAGAAGCCATGGGAGGAAGCAGAATAAATACCCGAGCTTCTCTTTCTGCTCCCCTGTTCCAGTTCCCTGATGGTTCCTTCCATTGTCTGAATCCAGCTGGGGGCCAGAGGGCAAAGAAGCCCAGGGGATGCTTCTCATCGAGGTCAGCCTGGATTTTAGCCCAGGCCCTGCTGTATGGATGACACTTTGACTGCTCCACTAAGTCACGGTTCTCTCACTTTGCTCTCAGTGGACATTGCTCACCCAATGATCATCCATTCTCTTTGAAATCGTGGGTTTAAAATATTATCCTTTTTTTTTTTTTTTAAATGTCATTTTACTGAAGTCTCAGGAAGCAGAGGATAAAAATGCAAGAGGTAGAACCACTTAATTTAACTGAAATGAATTTAATAGAGCCTTAAAATTTTAAGTATAGGTTGTATGTTTTAATGAAAAACTTACTCCTAGGTATTTTACCTTTTAGTTAGATCATTGGAATTGATTATTTTCTTCCATGTATTTTGAAACTTTATAGTTTTAGATAAGGAAATCTTAGTTTTTCTATATTCATCTTACCAAATTCTCTGTTTATAATTATATTTTGGCTGATGTAATCCAAGTATTTTTTTTTAAATCAGAGCAAATAATATTAATATTACATGCTTCTTTCCAACACATATACTTAGTGTATTATTCTTGCCTAACTTCTTTGACTCAGACTTCCAGAATAATGCTAAATGAATTTTGATAGCATTTTTATTTTTATTCATGTACTAGAAATATTTGCATTTCTGACCTATAAACATGACAATTCATATTCCATATGTGATTATTTCACTTTATATCTCATGTTATTTTTTCTTATTATATTGTTTTCCTTTTTAATGAGCAAGAAATATAGGTTTTAATAAATGTCTTTTAAAATTTAATTAGATAATTATGTTTTATGACATTTGATTTATATTATGTTCACAAGTTATGTATTATATTAGATTTACCATTTTTGAGCCACTTTTGCATTTCTGGAATGAATATTTAATTATAATGCCTTATTATTAAAAATATTCTCCAGAGTTATATTTCATTAAGATTTTGATATTAATATTTATAAGCTAGGTTATAGATTATTATGTCATCTTTCATAGATATTAATATTAGTCATAAAATGATTTGTATAACTTAAATTTAATTTTTTTTTCTATGTCTTGAGAAAGTTGAATAATAAACTTTCTAAACCTGGTGCTTCTTGGAGATGTAATTCTTTGAACGCTTTCTTGATTTCTGCTGGATTCCTTTAGAGTTTCTATTTATTCTAGAGTTGATTTTAGTAACAAATAGAAAATATTTAATTTAATCTAGGATTTCAACTTTATTTTTGAAGATAAAAATCTTAATCACATTTCAATATTTCAATAATAATATTTCAATTTTGTGATTATTTAAAATTTTTCTGTATTAGTGTTTTCCCTTTCATATTTTACTTCTTTTTATATTTCCACATTCCCACCCCCTTTTTCTTATGTCAGGCATTTTTACCGTTTATTGTTGTCATTATTTTAATGTCATTTTTGTTTTACATTTTTTATTTTGCACATAATTTTCTTTTTCCCTGTTTCCCAACTCCTTATTTTATTCATAATTTTGTCCCTTTTATTTTCATGTTTATTTCATTATTTATTTTTAAAAATTTTAATTAATGAATTATGTGTTTCCTAATAATTATAGAGTATTTAAGGCTAAGGTTTATTATGAATTGAGTTTTATCTATAATAAGTTTTGCTAGTACTTAGACATGTCTGGCTCTTTTATTCATTGTATTTTCTCCCTTAAAACTATGCCATATTTTTATTTAACCTTCTCTTTAATTTGCAATTATATTCTTTTTGTTGATGTTGACTATTTTATTCTTGATGATATTGTTATTTTTTGTGTGACAAAAAGAAGAGTTTGGACAATCTATTCTCAAACTGCCCTTGTAATCCTCAAGTCCTGGGTACATGGCTAGTCTGATATGCAACCATATAAAAGTATTTGTTGTTGTTGTTTTCTGTTTTGTTTTGTTTTTTTGGTACTGAGAATTGAACCGAGGGCACTTAACTACTGAGCCACATCCCTAGCCCTTTTAATTTTTTACTTTGAGACAGGGTTTTGCTAAGTTGCTGAAGGCCTTGTTAAAACTGAGGCTGGTCTCAAACTTGCAGTCCTCCTGCCTCAGGGTTCTGAGTCTCTGGGATTGCAGGCATGCATCACCACACCTGGCAGTTTTGTTTGGTTTTTAACATGAAACTATTGTTATAAATGCAAAAGAATGTAGCTTTAAAAACAATGCAGTGGATATGAAACTTAGAGTTTCAAACTCAGGTGTGCCCTACATGGAAAATTCTTTAAATTTGTGTATGAAAAAAAAATTATGCATCCCACCTTTCTAGTAACATTTGATCCAATCCATTTCTGATTTTTTTTCCCTGTCGAATCCAGAGATTTCTTGGGTCTGTTGAAGCTCATTTATGTTTGTGGGCAAGTTAACTAGAGCTCAGAAGCTCCAGCCATCTGGATAGCACCAATTCTCCAGGGGAATTAATAGGTGCATCAGAGGGGGCTGGAATGTGTCCACCACTCTTTGGCTGAAGTGATCTTGAAGTCACTGGTGCATGTGTCCGTCACAGGCACAGTCCCACTCCCACTATGGCTCCTGCTGTACTCTTCTGGGAGCTGTGACCACATTTCCCCGTGCTCCTTTCATAGTACATGCACTATCACCCTTTGATGCAGTGATACATCTTGCTACTTACCCATGTAACCCCAGGAATGGGCACACACCAGCTCTCTTTCTCTATCTGCCAATGTCATGCCAGGCTTACAATCATGATAGACTGCTAGATGCTCTTCCACACCCCTTGGAGTTGGGCATATCTTTCACACCAAGAGGCTTTATGATACTAACTCTCTAGCCCTTCCTCATGAAGATGAAATGAGCAGAAAACAATGTTTTCATGCTCTAAGTCCCAGGAGAGAATAACAGTGGTCCTTTTCCAGTCTCATTTTCCCCAACATCAATATAGAATTCACTCGGCCCATTCTCTCTTCCCAGGCTTTCTTCTCCTTTTCCTATCAAACTCTCTGTATCTAGTATTCTGTGCCCTATATTAAAAGGGATTCTAAGTCACCATGCAAATTTACAAATCTAACACTGGAGATTGGAAGTTGGAGTTGTGGATGGGTGCTAGAGTGCTTTCCTGGCATGTGTGAGGCACTGGGTTCGAGAAGCATCGCATATAAATAAATAAAGGTCAACAACTAAAAATAAATAAATAAACTAATGGATGGTGTATATGTGCATTAGCTATAAATTATGCCAAAAGATATCCCTTGTCTCTTTCTAGCAGGCAAGTAGGGGGAAATCTGCAATGTGTAGGTGAAAAAATACATGAATCCATGAATACATTGAAATATCATCCCATGCAAAGCAATATGCTAAAATAAACTTTCCCACCACCCTTATCCTTTTACTATTCCCAATCAGAATCACTTAGATTTGTGTTATAGTTAGGGTTGTGTAATCTCAGAGTTGGAGATACTACAGATTTGATACAGATATTTGGGTTGGTATTATATAGCTTATGGAGACCACATGATTGGGAGACATGAGTTTAATCACAGTTTTTTAATTCAGTTTTTCATGAATTATCATCAAGTTCCATGTCTGCTCATTCTCTGAGTATTCATGTGAATCTTGAATGATCTGTGTTTCTTGAAACTACAATAGGCATCTTCACTTAATTTCATTTCATAAGTAGATTTGGCTGTTTATTATTAATGGAACTTTTTCCATTTGAAGTTTCTGAGTGTACATCATATTCTTTTATGAGGCTTAACCCTATTTGATCTGGCATCCTTACACGTTGGGAACATTGGAAGAGTCAACTTTATTGTGTGAGCTCTTATCTAAACTCTTGGGTAGATATTTATTTTTTAATCATAAAAATCACAGATCTGTAATCATTTAAACAATGCAGTCATGAATAAAGTCCTTATACTTGGATTTGGCATTAAGATGGAGTAAGAGAGTACCATGGAGTAACTTTGAAGAATGCCAATCATATGCATCACCTAGTATTTAGTACTGAATTCATATTTTGACTGGGTGGACTTAAGTGCTACAGGAAAATTTCCACACTAAACTAACCTCATCATCACACACATATGCTCTTCTTGGAAACTTGACTTTAAGGTGAAAAAAAGGGAGTAATTAGATGGGTCTGCATGGTCATGGTCGAGGGTGTTTAACATTTTTGTTGTTGCTGTTAATTAAAGATGATTCTTAGGATATAGAAAAGCTAATGTAAGAATAGTCTCTTCCAACACCACTGGGATTAATCTTCCTGTGGCAAACAAAGCCGAGCCAAACACCCCCCAGCCCTTCTGTTGTGCAGGGCTGATGTTCCTGGCTTTCCTTAAGGTACCAGATGGAAACTACTCTTGAGTTCCCCTCCGTGGTGACTCACTGGCTCATTATCCCACGGTCAGCTCATATATTTTTAACATAGTCATTTGATCAAGTGATTTCTTCAGCACATTTGCACCTGATGGGCCATTTTATTGACGCCCCATCTCATTTACTATCATGTGTAGTTTTTAGCTGAGGAGGTGACTTCAATGCTTTGTGAATATTTTTCCTATGCAAAGGTGAGTGAGTACCTGTTCAAGGCTTCTGGTCACAGGAAAGAAGAATAAGGATTTTTCTTCTATACTCTCTAGAGATCTTGCAATATGCATTCCCTTAATGAAGCCAGACACATCCACTTTCCTTTGGCTTGTGCATGATCAGTCAAAGTGACTCAGCGCTGTAATTTTAATATGCCAATTATTTTCTAAAGAAAAACACAAGACTGCTTTGTATGCAAGAAAAGAATGTGTGTCTATTTCAGACATTGTAGATTCTTTGCACTGGGTTAGAATTCTTATTCTCTAAGAAAGCCATGGCCTTTACAAGGTAGCAGCTTTGGCATCCTTGGGAAAATTTGTGCTCCATTTATGAATTCTTTGTTATAAATCATTTTGTGCATTGTATGATCATTAGATGAGGTGAACTATATTTGAATAGGCAATTTTATGACCGTAAGCAGAGGATAGCCCTTGGGCACAAGTTAGTTTATGTTCAGGTTGATAGTACAGAGCTTTATAAAGAACGAGATAAACCTGATTCAGACTTGAAAATGTAGTACTCATTTATTGGCTCCTTTTACTACCATTTATGACCTCACCATTTTTAAAATAAAAAGAAATTTTCTAGCTTATTTATTTTATTCAAAATATCATTTATGAGGCTTTGGGAAAAATTTTTAGTAAAAATCTCTCATAAATCCATCTTCTCCAAAGATAACATTGATAACCTTTTTACTTTCCATAGAGCTTGGCAGTCATGATTGGATATGAAATCTATTCTATTAGAGAAGGGTGATGTATTTGGTTAAGAATAAACATTGGGTTAGTGGTGTGGCTCAGGGGAAGAGCACTTGCCTAGCATGCATGAGATCCTGGGTTCAATCCCCAGCACCTCAAAACAAAACAAAGGATAAATTTATGAAATGTACCTGGTTGGTTAAGTTGCTTTTAGGTATGTTTGGGCATGTTCTGTGTGCAATGGGACTAGAAGTGATATGTATGAAGGAAAAGGAACATATAAGCAAGAACAGACTGAACAGTATTCATGCCTTTGAGGCAATGGAGAAGCAAGCCATGAATCCAATATGCAGCTCAGTCTATTGAAGCTAAGATGAAACCAACCAGGTACAGCTCCTTTGTCCTGGTCATGGGGCCCCTTTCTTAGAACAATTTTATTACAATGAGCGAAGCTATAGGCAATTGAACTAAACAGTAATTAGGGAAAAAGGTATGTTTTACAAAGATCCTGTGGAGGACAGGCTGTGTCCTCCATAATCAATAGAACAGTGGTTTTCTGCCTGTGCCTGACCCTGATTTACTCCATTTTATAAAGAGGTAGATTGCTATGAGTTATTCCATTTTGAGTTTAAGTGCTGAGGTGGAATGACTTTATACCTTGTTTGTACAAGTGAACAACCACCATCTGCCTAGCACAACCATAAGACACAACCTGATAAATCAGTCATGCAAATAATAATGGCCACCTGTGAACTTATTGAATCAGAAGCACATGGATGCATGGATTTACAAACTCAGAAAACCCAGGTCCATGAGTTTATTAAACATACCAGATCACCAAATGAAGCAACTCCCTCGCCTGAGACACAAAAAAGGAGGAGCACACTGAGACAAGACATGATGGCACACTGACCCTGGCACCTGGTCTCATGTCATGACCCTTGCTCAGGAAAATTGCCACGGGACAAATCTCTGTCGTCAGGCTTCAGCAAAGTGCAGTTTCTCCCTCCTGCAATGACAGTACACAGCTCACTCCAAACTGACATCTCAAGCTGACATTCCAAGCTGACACTCTGAAACTGCCAACCATCTGGACCCTGATCTAGAATAAATTCTGTGCATTGACAGCTCTGTCCCCTGAACAAGTTCTTCAGCAGGTTTCTGGTTCCTAATCTTATCTGACTATCTACCGTGACCCTTAAGATTCTGTCTGCTTTCTGCCTGTGCTCTCAGTTCAGCTTTCTGGACCCCTGGGACCTTCCTAACTCTTCTTAGCCTGCCACCTATATGTACAATTGTGTAATGTGTGATGTGTGACTTGAACATTAAAGATATTGGCAGTTAAGATAGGAATGAAAGAACCTATGATTGCCCAGCTTCTGACTATCAGATGACTCGTGAGTATTCAGTGACCTGCACTCACTGAGAGTGGTATAGCCTCTGAATTGAACGCTATCCAATGAGTTCTGATACTGTAAATATACAGACATGTTTGGTCTGTTAATGGAATAGCTCACTTATGACACTCTGCTAGAAGAAAGCCAGGGAAGGAGCTTTAGAGGACTTTCTCAACAGGAAAGGCAGAGATCATGAAGGGAACGGACCTGTGTTCCAACGGGAAAGGATTTTACTGAGCCAGCCGACTGCAGGGGCAGATCTGTGCAGTTCTCAAAGGTGTGAACTCTGAATTTGGATACCCTGGATTCATATCCTGAAAGGGCAACTAACCTAGTCTATTAGTTTTCTGAGTGGTAAAATGGGAATGGTAAAAGTTACTGTGAAGATTATGAGAATAAAATGATATAAATGCTGAAAACAGCACTTTACTTGTTCCATAGTAAAGCAACTCAATAAATATCAGCTATTATTATCCCTCAGTGACTTGATCAGGCTCAGTGTAAGCAAACTGGGTGTTGAAGCAGCATTTTCTTGACTATTGCTCTATGGAAGAAACCTGAGAATTAAGACACTCAAATGGATTTTCCTGGTGGGTCTTATGAAGCAAGTGACTTG
Source organism: Marmota monax (assembly GCF_021218885.2). Classification (NCBI taxonomy): domain Eukaryota; kingdom Metazoa; phylum Chordata; class Mammalia; order Rodentia; family Sciuridae; genus Marmota; species Marmota monax. The sequence goes on from NW_026692254.1 coordinate 2,981,469, forward strand.
GATTACTCACAATTTTGATGATGACATTTTCATTTTGATGACACTTTCTGCTTTTTAGAAAAATTTTTTGGTTCTTTTTCTTTGCCTAAAGGGTTAGGATAGGAAGATGAGAGTCAACACATGTATATTTTTACATTGTGCTCTTCAAACATGCATGTGATTTGATTCTTGATTTTTTAATCTAATATTATAATAAACATTTTCCAGTTATACTTTTTCATAATGTTAATCATGTTAATTCTTAATTAATATTCATCTCTGAGTATCAATGTGCTTAACATTAATATTTGGATAATAGTCCTTTGTATGATCATGTAATTAAATATTGCCCACTGTTGGAAATTCTATGGATTTTGATATTTTGATGTTAAAAGCGATGTGTCAACAAACACTTCTTATTCATTTAATTCTTCAGCAACTACTGATTGAGTACCTAGAATATTCCAGGCACTACGGGAGGTATTGGGAATAGTAATGGACTCAACATAAGTTTTGATCAACATCTGTGGTCTTCATTATGAGCCATTGCTGGAAATAGAGTTTCTGGTTCAGAAAGAACGATCATCTTGAGTTTTTTCATACCCTTTGCCACATAGCTATCTAGAAATAAGCCAATTTAACATCCTCAGTAATTGATCACGTAATCTTGAGTCAAAAACAGTATTTCTCAGGAATTTACACAAGTCTAAAAACATCTCCACCCACTGGAGAAAGCAGATGGAGACTTGATTCTGAGAGGCAGACTTTTCTTTCTACCTTAGGAACCATGACTGTGGTGAATATGCCACCTCAACTTATTTAACGTGGAAAAATCCTTGTAAAAGGTGAGAAATGAGAATGGGAGAGGTGGAGAAAGAATAAGACCTGTGCTATTCATAAATTCAGTGACACCCTTTTATAAAACACAAATTGTTAAATTTTGAAAAGAGGCATGATTTGAGAATAAGTATTAAAAAGATGGAGTGATAAGAATAATAGTGTAGTGGAATTGCATAAATTTCAATCTGCCCCTTTACCTTAAACTAGTAGGTATGTGGTGACAATATGCATCAAAGATTGGTCACACTGTAAGAGGAGAAATGAAGTGATAGTTGCCAGCAATGCTTTGAAACTCAATAGACATTAGAAAGTGATGAATGTACAGTTTGGTCCACTGATTAAGTTATAAACCTTATTCCAATGTGCTTTTTTTTAAAATGAAAATCTTTCTTTCCATCAATGGACTCATAAATTAATTCTTGTCCCTCTTCTTATAAAGGAGCTATCTGTTCATAGTTTAAAACAAGGTCACCGAAAGGAATTCAAAAATTTATTTTGAAGAATAGCTCCTTGGCATTTTTAGAATTTTTTATCCATGGCAAATGACCCCCATGACTGAAGCCAGTAAGCAGAGTAGGTTTCTGAAGAGGACGATTGGTTGGTACCCTCCTTGGGGGTCCATATGGAAGACACTGAGGGGAGGTAAGTACAACACCAGGTGAGTCTGCTTCCAGCAGAAGCCTGCCAACAAGGCCAGAGGCAGGATTCCTATTTCTGGAATGATCACTGTCTTCAGAACATCCTTTCTCTCAGGACTGCTACTACTATTACTACCAATAACAGTAGATACCATTTGTTAAGCTGCTGCTATATTTTGGACACTTTGCAAAATCTTGCGTATGCTAATGTTATAGGCCAGGTGTAGGATATTTTATTGCTCTCCTTACAAGCAAAGAAACCAAGGCTCAAAGAAACTCAACTATCTATCCAAGGTCACACAACTTTGGCAAATGAATGTATGCAAACTCAGAACTTCTTTAAGATCTATTAACAGGACAGTTGCTGCATCAACACCCACTGGCATCGCTGGAGGCCTCAGCCTAGTTTGCAGAGGTTGGTAGCATGTGATCTCAGCTGAGCTGTGGGACACTCCTTCTCCAGTGCCCTGCACATTCAGGGAGAGGTATTTTATGCATGGGGTTTGTAAGGAAGGAGATAACTGTCATTATTTGCATGACCTCTGTGACAGTTGAAATGGTGGAGTGTGCAAGTATTTTCAATGACAGTACTGTATTTATGGAAACCACTGCTGCTATGAACTTAGCAAGCCACTGAAACAGGAAGAAACAACTGCTACAAATCTAATTGCAAAACCCTGCCTTGCTGCTTCCTCAAGTCTCTCATCTGTGGTTGCACCACTTGTCAAAATGAATACAGGCAAAGCTGAGTCAAGAAATTCATTTTAATGACAGTTTCTGCTTTTTAGAAATCAGCAATTATATGAAAAAATGTTCAATATCTCTAGTAATTAGAGAAATGCAAATCAAAACTACTCTAAGATTTCATTTCATGCCAGTCAGAATGGCAATAATCAAGAATTCAAGCAACAATAAGTGCTGGAGAGGATGTAGAGAAACAGGTGCACTCATACATTGCTGGTGGAACTGCAAATTGGTGCAACCACTATGGAAAGCAGTATGGAGATTCCTCAGGAAACTTGGAATGGAACCACCATTTGACCCAGCTATCCCATTCTTCCATCTATATTCAAAGGACTTAAAAATAGCATACTGTAGTGACACAGCTACATCAATGTTCATATCAGCTCAATTCACAATAGCTAAACTATGGAACCAACCTAGATGCCCTTCAACAGATGAATGGATAAAAAAAAACAACTGTGATATATATACATAATTGAATAATACTCAGCCTTAAAGGGGAATAAAATTACGGCATTTGCAGGTAAATGGATGGGTTAAGAGAATATCATGCTAAGCAAAGTAAGCCAATCCCCAAAAACCAAAAGCCAAATGTTCTCTCTGATAAGTGGACGCTGACCCATAATGGGGTGGGCGTGTTTGTGGGGAGAATGGAGGAACTTTGATTGGGCAAAGGGGAGGGAAGGAAGGGAAGGGGGCATGGGGGCAGGAAGGATGGTGGAATGAGATGAACATCATTACCCTAGGTACATGTATGACTGCATATGTGGTGTGACTCTATATTGTGTACAACCAGAAAAATGAAAAGTTGTGTTCCATTTGTGTACAATGAATGAATTGAAATGTATTCTGCTGTCATTTAGGATAAATAAAATAAAAAAGAAATTCAAACTATCCAAGACTAGGAGCAGGTTCAGAGGACTGGGTGAATGCCACTGAGTTTGTTCCTGAGCAACTCTACTGTGGCCGTACCACCCCTTCCTGCACTGAAGCGCCCCTGCAGGGCTCAGTGACCAAGGAAGAATCAGAGAAAGAGCAAACTGCAGTAGAAAGTAAGAAGCAGCTTTGCCCCTGTGCTTCAGTGGGAGAATGCCACTATGGGGAGAACTGTGTGTATCTCCACGGAGACTCGTGTGACGTAGTGGGCTGCAGGTCCTCCACTGGATGGATGCAGCCCAGAGGACACAGCACATCAAATCTTGCATTGAGGCTCACAAGAAGGACATGGAGCTGTCTCTTGCTGTGCAGAGCAGTGAAGATGTGCTGTGTGGGGTCTTCATGGAGGTGCTCTCTGAGAAAGCCCACCCCAGCAAGCGCTGTTTTGGGATCCTCTCCAACTGCAACCACACCTACCATCTCAAGTGCATTCGCAAGTGGAGGAGTGCTGAGCAATATCATAAAGTCCCACCCCAAATGCTGGATCACATCTAACTTTGTCATTCCAAGTGAACACCGGGTGGAAGGAAAAGAAGAGAAACAGAAACTCATTCAGAAATACAAATACAAAGAGCAACAAAGTATGCAGGTATTTGATGAAGGATACGGCCATTTGGAGGGAACTGTTTTAACAAGCATGCGTACCCTGATGGCAGTAGAGAGGAGTCACAGAGACTGAAAGTGGGAACATCAAGTGCATACCGGGCCCAAAGAAGGAACCACTCTGGGAGCTCATTGAGGAAAGAGAGAACAGCAATGACGAAGAGGAAGTTGTCACCTTCCAACTGGGTGAGATGTTGCTTGTGCTTTTGGCTGCAGGTGGGGATGACAAGCTGATAGACTCCGAGGACAAGTGGGACTTGTATCACAATGAGCTGGAAGATTTTTATGACACCTATAGCAGCTTTTCGAGGCACGGGAACTGGTCTGCGAGCCTCAGACAGTAGCTGTCATCTGTGTGGCAGGGCAAGGCGTGTTGGTCTCCTAGGCAGGAATCTCCACTCCAGGTGCTGTCGTGATCACTTACCCAGGGCCTGCAGCTCCCCTCTCCTTCCCCCCAAGGAGTGTCTCTTTACTCTGTTTCAAAAAGTTACAAAAATAAATCTTAAAGTTAGTTTTTTTTTTTTTTTTTTTTTGTAACATGAATTTATCTGTCAGCACAGGTTTGTTGTGTCATCTGTTTTCAACCAGGTTGTGTCTATGGACTTTCTGCACTCATTTCCAGGACCCCAGGTTCAGAAGCAAAAGTACCAGCCATGCTTTGGGGTCCAAAAGTAGGGGTGAAGGGTGAAGGGACCTAAGCTAGTTGGCAAGTAGCCTTCTGCAGATGCAGGAGGTGGGTCCTGGAGGGTTCTAGTAAAATGTGCACTTCTGTGTTTTATCAGTACCCTCCCTTACATTCCCCTCCATGTGTGCTTGTCCAGTGGTTTTGGTTCTTGTTTAATTGAACACAAGAAGTACTACTGGGTAATGAGAACCAGGTGTTAATGTATTGAGTCTAACACGCTAGGAACATTTGAAAGAACACACATGGATGCTACAGTGGCATACCATCGGTGCAGGATTGGCAGTTGACTTCCAAGGGCTTGGTATAAGCATGAGTGTGTGAGAAGCTTCCTATCCCTGCATAGATGCATTATTTTTAGCCTTAGTGGACAAACTTGGTTCAGTGGTTTCAGCCTCATGTGGCAGATAGATCTTAAAGGTCAAAGCAGTATGTTGGTGGTAGCTACGATAGCAGTGCTACCTCTGTCTATATGCTAGAGAAATGGGGTCAGCCATAGTGGGTAAATGACTGGTTATCCCATGTATCAACACAGAGTGGGTCTTCGATGCAGTTTTATTTAATGTTTCATGGTGTAGCTTTTCCAGTCCAGACACTTTTGGAAAAACTTTATCCTCATTTGAGGGGTTCTTTTGTCAGGTTTCTATGTGTGTTTTTGTGGGTATTGCCTCTTTCCACCCCTGAGCTTTGCAGGTAGACAGAAGTCATTCAGAACTATGTTCTAAAGTGTTTATTGTAGGCTAGTGATTTGTTTACAGTAATAAGTCACTCTTTTTCCCACTAAAGGGGAAGGCATGGTAATCCACAAGACAAGCTGAATTTAAGTTGTTAGAAGAATTCCTTGATGGGAAAGTTTACCTTTGCATTTTATTGCTTTGTTTTATGAAAATGACTTGGGAGATGCTTCCTGATTTTTCCGTCTACTGCTTTGGTTCCTTGGATCCCACCTATTCTTTCACTTTAAGAAAAAAACAAGCTATTGTTGCAGAGCTCTCTGTGTTTTGCAGCTGTCCTTTTGTAAGAAGCACTTTTCCCAAATAAAACAAACAAACAAAAAGATCCATTAACAAAGGGTTGCTCAAGAATTCAGATGGAGCACAACAGAAGAGTCCAGGTTGCAGGAGCATCCACAAAATGACTTAATGCTAAACGGATGAGTTCTGCTTAGGAACCCTTAAATTTCCATCACCTTGGAATAAAATTAATCCCAGACCTTAAAGAAACTCATAAGGATGAAATCTTACTGTAGAGAGTAAAACACATCAAAGGCAAATCCTGAGTCTCTGGGCTCTATAGAAAGAGTCATGCTAGAGGTACAGTTGTTCACATCCCCCCCCCCCCCACCGCCGCCCTTTAATTAAAATTCCTTTGGTCTTAACTGGTTTAAGTTGACTTTGTCTTCTCGCTTAAACTACTTGAAAAAGAGACCAACCAAGACAAGCCAAATTCAATTCCAAGTTTTCTCCTAGTAACAACTCTGAAGTTTCTGAGAAACTCTGAAGTTTCAGAAAACAATCAAAGATCCCTTCGAAAAACCAGGCAGAGGGTATTTTATCTCCTTAAGCACGACTCAATGCAGAGAGACCCAAGCAAAGCCAGTTTTGTTAAAGGAAGGCTCATGTCTCCCTCCTTGTCTAAGTGCTGTCTGAATTCTGTATGAGCACACAAATTGACCTCACTTACTCCAAGTGGAAATCAGTGTTAATGCCTACTTGTGTTTCATATATATTGACCATTAGCAAATACTAACTTCCATTTTGGGAGAGGCCAATATATGTGAAATACAAATACTGAGAGTACTTAGAATTTTTCTGGCAATTGGTCATTACCACAAGTTATGGCTAACTATTGCCATGAATTATCGTGTAACAAAATGCTCTAAAACACAGTAGTTCAAAATGAAAATTTATTATCATCTATTGTGGTTGTGCAGGTTGCCTGGGCTCAGCTGGGTATTTCTCACGTGAGGTCTATCATGTTTGCTGTCAGGTGGCAGCTGCAGATGGATTTATCTTCAGGCTCACTAGACAAGAGTTCCAAAATTTTTTTTTCATTCATATATCTGGCACCTCGTCTGGCATGGCTGGCACTGCTGAAGGCTGAATGGACATCTGTTTCCAAGCAGCCTCTCCAAATGGACTGATCAGACTTTTTCTCAGTGTGGTGGTCTCACGGTAGCCAGACTTCTAACTGGTGGCTGGCTTCTCCCAGAGAACATGTGCTTATGATAGAGGTGGGAATTGCAGAGCTTCTTATGACTTAGCCTCAGAAGTCACAGTGTCACTGCTACCATATTCTCTTGCTCACATGTGTCAGAGGTCCAATCCAATTGCAAGGGGAGAGGGCCACATAAGGACAGAATTACTAGAAAGTGCCATTCATCCATATAGGTCATTTTTGGAAACTAGTTACCACGCCATGATATTCATATGCCTCATCAGTGGTCTTGCTTTTGTTCAACTGGGTATAAACCAGCTCAGGAGTGGAACTCAGATGGAGATATGCACATGGCTTAGCCTACCTATTACTTGTAAGGATCACAAATCACCTCAAATAGTGTGATAGCCACTTAACCTCTTCATCCTTCTGCCCTCCTATCCTTATCCCCATAAATACACTCAGCATTGGTTTTCAACCCCAATACATTCATGTGGTTTTTATGCATGAAATTATCTTTTTCTCCAGAAATTCCCCGGAAACAGATCCTTCTCTGACATCAAACTAAGTATTCTTCATATAACCCTCCTCTGCATGACACTCTTCTTGGGTTGGCTTTGGTGCAAATTATCTTCAGCCAAGCCCTGTTCTATAGTAGCACTCATTCAGGATTCTACCCACAGACTCCTGAGCTTTTGGCTCATTTCGGCCTCATGAAATTTGCCTTTTAAAAACAAAATCCTCACAATTGACAATAGAAAAGAAACAGCCTTCTCTAATATCATCAGTACTATTTTTCTCTCTTGTTACATAGGGATTTGAGGATATAGAGCTCTCTATTTAAAAAAAACACATTTTTTTTATTATGGGAAATTTCAGATATATACAACAGAACAATAAAACCGCCTTTTTCATTGTCCAGTTTCAGCAATCATCTGGATATTTGCCACTTAATTTTATTTTTAAGAAAACTTCATAGTCAGCTTCTGTTGGGTTGGAAGAAGGAGACACAATCAAATTGCTGAACACCATTCTCACTTCCCAGAATTTCCAACTCTTTAATTGATGATGATTTCTCTTTCATTTTATCTGGTCACAGCACAACAAAAGTGTTTTGAAATGAATACATGCACATGGAAAGAGGCAAAATTCCTACCCAGGAATCAATTCAGCACATCATGTCGTAAATATGAGTTTTAAAAAAGATGTTAATGCAGGCCTGAGGTTTATGGTTCAGTGGTAGAGTGCTTGCTAAGCATGCACAAAGTCCAAGGTTCAATACCCATCACTGAAATAACAAAAACAACAACAACAACAAAACAAGATGAGAGTGTAAACATGATGCCCCAGTCAGGAAGGTATAGTGTTGCTGAGAACAATTTCTGGCACCCAGATATGACACACCTACGTCAGAGGAAACACCCCTGATCCTCACTCTAACTGTACTAGCTGTATTTCTCAATGCACAAAGCTTTGGTAGGTTCAAACAAACAAACAAACAACAAATACTTGAAATGTGAAGCCACTAGTGATCCTTTTACAAAGCAAAATGACTTTCTGTAAGTGATTCTTAGATAAAAACATTTTAAACAATTTGTTTCTCTAAGGCAAATGTTCATGTATTCAAGAGTAAAAGGAACCCTTGGGGAGAACACATTGTCCCTCTTCAAATATCTCAAGAACTGTCCTACAGAAGAGATACTACATTTATCCACTCTTATTTCTGAGGTCAGAGCTGGGGCAAATGGGTAGATATTGCTAGCAGGTGGACTTCATATCAACTTAACAAAAACCAAAACAACAAGTTCAGCACTTTTCCAAAGTGAAGAGGGTTTTCATTTTTACAAAATGAAGTCAGAGAGCTTCTAGTCATGAACAGCATAGTTAAGCATAGGTTGAATAACTGCCCCCTGTTTTATTGTCATGTGTATCTGAAATTTCTTATAATAAAAAATGCCATTTTTTTTCAATAGAGAGCTATGTGTCCTCAAACCCCTATGTAACACAATAAAAACAATACTAATAATATTAAAGAAGGCCATTTCTTTACTATTGTCAATTGTGAGGATTTTCTTTTTTTAAAGGCATGCTGAATACAGGTGGAAGAAGAATTCCTATAGTACCTAAGCTTTGTGTGTGTGCACATGCATGCGCGTAAAGTTGTGTATTCACAACTAACTTCAAAGTCATAAGGCAGAAATGAACGGAAAGCTCAGGAGTCTGTGGGTGAAATGATAAGTGCTATTGTAGAACAAGGCTTGGCTGAAGACACTTTACAGCAAATTTAACCTAAGAAGAGGGTCATGCAGAGGGGGGGTATATGAAAAATACTTAGTTTGATTGAGATCAAACACGTGTAGCTAAAGAAGGATCTGCTTCCAGGGAGTTTCTGGAGAAAAAGATAATTTCATGCATGAGAACCACATGAATGTATTGGGGTGGGAAACCAATGCTGAGTGTAGTTATGGGAATGAAGACAGTAGGGCAGAAGGAGGAATGAAGAAGTTAAGTGGTTCTTACACTATTTGAGGTGATATATGATCCTAACGAGCAGTAGGTAACCTAAGCCACATTCAAATCACTATATGAGCTGACTTATATCCTGTTAAAGGAGACAGGCCCATTAATGCATTTGGATATCATGGTGGCATGGTAGATAGAGGTGGAAGAGGGATTCCTATAGTATAATGGTACCTAAACTCTGTGTGTGTGTGTGTGTGTGTGTAGATTTGTATATTCACAGCAAACTTTGAAAAATAGAATTGTTGGTGACTCCAGAAGAGATTAAAAACTCAAAACAGCTTCACACATCAGTAATAATTACAGTATAATCATTACTGTAACCTAATCACATCTGAAAACATGTAGAAATTAGGAAAAGTTTACACATTATTTTCGTAATCATTGTTTTCTAGCACAGTTTATGTTGAACGTTTTATCGTCACAAAAAAATGTACTTTGAATTTTCGAGCAAAATTCCAACATGCTGCTGTTTTTGTAAAAACCCAACTTATCTCTGGTGCTAGGCTAATACTGCCCTAAACCATATATCATTTTCCTAAAAACCAATTTATTTCAGCTCAATCTTCCATCAATGGCATTGCTAATAATTATGATAGAAAACTTCGGCAGTACATGTGAAGGTTTCCAGGGTACTAGCAGTTCCTACTGTGCCAAATTTATAAAAGATGCATTGGATCTGTTCATGTCTAAGGAGTTTAAGTTCCTTTTCTGGTTTTGTGCTATTTTTTAGTTTATTTGTATTTCAGTGTTTATTTAGCAGTACTGCATATTGAACCCAGGGCCTTCTGCACACTAGGCAAGCACTCTACCACCAAGCTACATCCCCAGCCCAACTTATATATTTTGAAGGTATGTAAACTAACAGTGAACAAATATCCCCAGCATTTAAGGCAGGGTGGACATTTTTCTCAAATTAATTTGTTTTAAAATTAACAAAAGTAAAATAAATCTTCTGATTTATTTGCTGGCCAGGCACTTAGAATGTTAACTGAGTACAAAAATGTCAAACAGAGGTTATATGAATAAAATGACATCTATACATATACCATTGGTTATTATTGTGTTGAAGAGTGTGTTTTGCCCTGATTTGAAGGGTCTGTGATACAGCCTTCATGAGAAAATGAAGCAATAAAAGAATCACATCTGCTTTGCCCCATTCCGTCATCTTGTAATGAATGCACATATGCTTAAAATAAAAACAAACCTGGAGAATTAGCACATTGTATTTAATGCTTTTATGCAATTGCCTGACAACTTAAAGTATTTTTTTCTAATGAAAAAAGTAATAAATCTTCCTTGTATAAAATTTGGGAAAACCCACATAAGCACAAAAAGAAATCATCACGAACCCTTATCATTCAGAGATAACCTCTGTCAGCATGTTGGTAACTTTGTTTAGATATTGAATCTGAATCTCTCTGGGATTACAGGAATGCACGATGTTCAGGATAGAGAATTACAAATAAGTCAGAAAACCAAATCTTCTATATATACTATCATTGGTGCTATGGAAACCAACATCTGACCTGAACACAACAAGAAATCATGTTTGATGAGGAGGAAATGTGCACTATAGGGCCATGGTGGGAAGCTGGATGGAGGCAGCCTGTACTGCCCAGGGCCAGATGAAGAAGTCGGTAGGAACATGCAGTGAACACTGGTGTCATTCACCAAGCTTGCATCTGACAAAGGTGGATTTACCTGACCTTTCACAATACACACACCCCAGGGTTCATACCAACCTTGTGGGACTCTTCTCTAGCACTCAGGGTAGGGCCTGACGACAGATATACAGGGCAGATGCTTGCTGAGTATCTGCTAATGGATAGCAGAATAATAAGAATGATTGAACCCGGAATGGGCCTTTCCCCATGCACTGTATCTTTCACTCATAAATGGGCCTTAATGGGCCTGTGCTTCTCATTCTGACTCTAAATACAAAATATTTAACAAGCTGACTTTGTTTTCCCTGAAAACACATATCCCTTGCTCTATCAAAGCCTTCAGAACCAGGAATTTTGAGCATAGTAGAATTTGCACTGAGATGCTAGTTAGAGAATCATTGGGTACAAATGACCTTTGTGCTGGAGAAGAAACTTAATAATAGCATGTCTGGCTTTAGGCTAGTCTTTGTAGTCCAAATAATGAAAGCAGTTTTAAAGTTGAGTGACAGTATCCTGAATTGATCCTAGAATCCTCTTTCGATAAAGCCTTAGAGGTAAAACTACTAATGACAATTTCTATAAGACCCTTCATGAGGTCTCTAACACTGAGAGCTGCAAAATCTCTCTTTAAGGAAAAGAAAATGAGTTTTTACACATCCCCTAATTAAATAAATATAGTATCTCCTAAAATATAGCTAGTTTTCCTTTGGCTTTCCCTCAAGTTCAAGGTGACCCATTGATGACAACCGGATAACAAGGCCCATTTAAGACGTTCCAAAGTCAAGTAAAAATAACCCCATTTTTAAATTAGTTAAGTAATTTTTAATTCTCCCCCTGGTTATATTATAGGTGACAAATAAGGATTGTATATATTTACAGTGTTCTACATATTTTGATGCAAGCATGCATAGTGAAATGATTAAACCAGGAAAAACAATTCTCTTTGAAAGTTCCTAAGTTATTTTGTAATCTAGAAAAATTTGTTAGCTAGAGGTTAAGAAAATGCAGCTAACAGGAAAATGCAAGGTACTGATAGGAGTAGCCTGAATAAAATATATAAGTCAGATCTATAAGCTTTTGTGGTCAGCTGTGGACAGGAATTGGCATATACACAGTTCTGTGGTTAGCCACATAGAAACAGATGCTTAACACCCAAAGGGGTCTCATGTGTCCTGTCTTATCCATAACATGGGCCATATAGTTCTTTTCCTAGTCTCACCAGAAGGATCAACCCATTGTCTTGACAGTTATTTTCAAGGTCTTCCCACTCACCTACAGGTCAGAATTTACACGTTAGTTTCTTCTTGTGCATTTGCCAAAGCAGCTGATAAAATTCCACCTCTAACTTCCCTTCATTCACAGTTTTGCAGATATGGAAAAAACATTATTGTCATCACCCACGTATATTTGAGCTCCTGTTGGAGGAGGTGTCCAATTTCATGTTTTATGCTGTACCCTTCAGCAGATACCACAATGTCAGGTGACAATTATATGCTCCAGATATTAATTGTATTTTAAGATAGCCTTTAAAACTTGGCAAATCCCTTTATTAGGTAGTTTAACATTGCATGGAGCTTTTAGTTTTGTTATGTTTTGCTTTTCATTGTTGCTTTTTATTTTGGATGTTGTTTTGCTTCATTTTCTATTTTCCTGTGGTGGGCAGAATTCTCAGGTGTCTTGGATTCCTGATCCCCAGTGTCAAGTCTCTCTATAACCTCTTCCCCTTCCATGTAAGCAGGATCTGTATATCCCCTGAATATCATTCCTGGAATTGGTAACATTATATAGGGAACGTGAAGAGATTTTGAAGATACAGTTAATGTCATTCATCAATTGATTCTGGGTTACTCAAAGGGAGATGATCTGGTGGGCCTGATCTACTCAGGTGATCGATTACAAGTGAAGCTAAAGATCAGAGAGACCTGCTTTTGCTGGTCTTGAATATGGGAAATGCCATGACAGCCAGCAAGAACTGAGTTCAGCCAACAACTTGAATCATCTTGAAAGAGGACTCCAAGAATTAGATGAAATTGAAGTCCTAGCTAACATCTAGAACACAGTCTTTTGATATCCAATCTACTAAGTCATACCAAAACTCCTGACCTACAGAAACTGAAATCATGACTGGGTCTTGTGATAAGCAACTACGTTTGTGGCAGTTTTCTATACAGCAATAGAAAACCAATTCGTCTCCTCTCTCATACGTGCACCTAACAATATGAGTGCACACACAGTGTTAAATCCTTTACTGAAGAAGTTTATCAGGTAGGGAGTTTTTTGCTTAGAAAATTATCCATATTTCCTATAAAATATTTTGTACATTCAATATCTGAACTGTAAGTGAGCAGAGAAGGGGACCCATCCTCTGCTATAGGCAACTCTGACTCAGTTTAAACCATTAGCAAGTTGTTCCTTCAGCACTTGAGATGTCTTAGGGCTCTAGGCACACACCTGGGAGCCCATGTGAACCAAGGAGGCCCCGTGCAGGAAGTATGAAAGAGGATGATGAGTAATGGGAGTTAACGTTGGAAATCTGTTGTGTCTGCCTCCTTGTAATCCAGACTGCTATCACAATTTCAAGATGTTCCTCTTCATTTAGATCCTGCTCATTTGTCAGATCCTTCTGCCTAAGACTGATAGTCTTGGAAAATTTGGTTGGTAGAACTGTCAAAACCTGATGTCCTTGTTTATCTTTCTGCTTGCTCAAAATTATGGCAATAATATATTACAGTAGTTAATTGTTTGATGCATTTACTTGACTACAGCTAGTTATTACATGTATTCATAAGAAAACTCATGTTTGTGCAAAAAATGCATGAGCGCAATCTAATCATAAGAAAACACCAGATAAACTCCAGGTGAGGGACATTCTAAGACCAGTGTTCTTCAAAAGTGATAAGGTCAAGAAATAGTAAGGTGCCGGTTGTGGTGGTGCACACCTATAATCCCAGTGGCTCAGGAGGCTGAGGCAGGAGGATCACAAGTTCAATGTCAGGCTCAGCAACTTAGCAAGGCCCTAAGTAACTTAGCAAGACCGGATCTCCAAATAAAATACAACAAAAGGACTGGGGATGTGGATCAATGGTTGAGCATCCCTGGGTTCAATCCAGGGATGAAGGGGAAGGGAGGGATAAAGAGGTAGGAGTGATGGTGGAATGAGTTAGACATCATTATCTTAAGTACATGTATGAAGACACGAATGGTGTGAAAACACTTTGTGTACAACCAGTGACTTGAAAAATTGTGCTCTATATGAAATGAATTACATTCTGCCATCATGTATAACAAATTAGAATAAACAAATAATTTAATTAAAAATTTTAAAAAAAGAAAGAGAGTGTGGGGTTATATCAAAATATAAAGTTAATGAATAATGGTTGGAAACAAAAGAAAATAAGGAACCACCAATATTTTCATAATTTGTTTTTGTAATATCTTGACAAACGAGGTTCAATATAATTATTTGCCTCTGAAATCCTGGATATTTTATGATTTAAAAATATTATCCTGGGCTGGGGATGTGGCTCAAGCGGTAGCGCGCTCACCTGGCATGCGTGCGGCCCGGGTTAGATCCTCAGCACCACATACAAACAAAGACGTTGTTTCCGCCGAAAACTAAAAAATAATAAATATTAAAATTTTAAAAAAAGAAAATAAAAATATTATCCTTAGAAGGGGAGCATAGGCTTCCTCAGACTCCCAAAAGGATCATGGAGATAAAGATGAAGTTTCACTGACTGAAGGCAATTAAAGTTGAACATACCGATGCCAAAGTAACACGATTAAGACTGAAGAGGAATGACTGGCCAGAGGAACCTCTTTCCTTTGGCTTTGGTTTGGAACGAATTGGCCTGAATCCAAAGCCTTTTCTTTAGCATCCTTCAGTTCCACTCTGCAGATGTGTTGGTGAGGAAAGCTGACCCAGAACCACAGGTGAGGCCAGCACACTGACACTCCCCTTCCATCGGACATTAGCAGCTTGCTGCCCTCTCAGAACAGCAGTGTGGAGGACTCATCTTTCTCCATCATCGCACATTTGTTTTGAGCTTAGGTCAAGCTTTAAATTATTAATCATTTCCTGGGCTATTTTTTTCTCAGTTCAGTTTTCAGACCACTTTAACATGCATACATGGGCTTTATCCTTCTGCTGGGATATTATGCCAAACAACCTTTAGATGTTTCTGGCCACCTCTCCATGTGCTGGTGATGGAGCTTCTTGAGTCTCACTGGAAGGCAACATGGTAATATGCTTTTAGGAATGGATATTTCAACAAATAGCTGCATGATACAAGGGACAGAGAGAAGAAAAAACAAAGGTCAAAAAGTAAAGGGGTGAGGGAATGAGGAATTAGGAGTGAGTCATTAGACCTACTCTAAAGACAGCCATCAAATCATTCCCTCAAAAGATGAGGACACCTGAGGACCAAACCTGCTTCCCTTCTCTTTACTCTTCTGACCTGAAGAGACTCTTGAGATCTTATTGGAATAAACTTCAGAGGCTCCAAATAGAAACATGGGTTTGCTCTATTTGTTGCTAACATAGCTCTTGAGAAATAAACAGATAAGATTTGATGAAAAGTTCAAGCTGATTGGTTTTGCAGTAGTGAATTATGATGTGGTCAAAAAATATGGAAGTAGAACAATGTCAAGTCACTGTTGTCAAGAGATGCGGGACTGTTGACCAACCTGCCCCATCTGAGTAGCCCCATTCAGACTTCCAGAGCACTGATGCCTCAGAACTTTGCCTATATTTGGCAAGTGTATTAGTCAGGGTTCTTTAGAGGAACAGAGAGCTGGAGGAACCAGTAGCTGTGTAGTCCAAGATGCTGAGCTTCAGAACAAGAGGGATCAATGATGTTACCCTCGTCTGGAACCAAAGCCCTGGAAACTCCCTGAAGAATCACTGGCAAAGTCCACTTTGAAGAGTGAAGGAGCCAGTGTCTGATGTCCTCAGGCGATCGCAGCAGAAATCAAGAACCCATTCAAGAAGAATCCAGCTTGAATCTGATGCTGCTTCTTTGTTTTTCCAAACTTTATTCCATCCAAGCATCCAACCTATTGGATGGTGCTGCCCACACTTAAGGTGAGTCTCTGCTTCAGTTCGCTATCCCACATGCCAATCGTCCCTAGACATACTCTCAATGACACACCCAGAAGCCTCTTAATCTTAGGCATCTCTTAATCCAATCAAGTCAATGATTCAAATTAACCATGAAAACCAGTTGTAAACGTTTAGTGGCTGTAGCTAGAAGGCCATTTCCACCTGTGACAACTAGCAAAGTTCGTACAGATTCAAAACTGAGAATGTTGCACGAGAAATATTAACAGCATAGTTGAATATAAATGTTTCACTGAGAGTTTGGAAACATCTCATTTGAAGATCTTGAAAGAGGCATTTGGAGGAACTCCTCGTGATTTTATTTGGGCATGAAAAGATGCTTAGGGATTTTCTAGATTTTCAGCAACCTACATTCACAACATGGGGGCTTATAATCTAGTTATGGACTTTTTCTGTTTGACTGAATTAAAAGTGAGGGAAATTTAGCTTAGATTCCCTCCAAGGAACTCCTGGATCAAGGGACAGAAGATAATGTTGACGCCTACTATATGTGAGGTTTTATACTAAATGTGTTACATGCATTTTCTCCTTTAGGTCTTGCTATATTCTTAGAAAATGAGTACTACTAGTCTCATTTTACAGAATTTCATGAGTGTTTTGTGGAATCAATTTTTCTACTTCATACCAAACAATGGAGTATAGTGCTATTCCCTGGACTCTGTCTTCAAGAGCTGGACAGGTCTTGAAGTCAACAGAGCTTGAAGTCCTGATCTGGTTGGAAAATTGTGAATCTCCTTTCAAATCAGTCCATGCCAACAACAACAACAACAAAATCCCATAAGTAAGGCAATAATCTCATAAGTATCTTTGCAGAGGAGATGCCATAAAACTAACATTATGTTTAAAAGCCTGTGACTTTCTTTTTTAGCTGTGAAAATTTGATGAGAATAATCTTTTGGATCAATATGTTACAGAAAAGAGTTAAGAAACCTATCAGTTTATGACAATGAAAGTAAAAAACGCATTTCTAGGCAAGGTAGGGAGAATTTAGTTTAGGGAGATGACCTTTTAAATTAATTAACAGAGGGTCATAAACTTAGAATATGTGTCTCTTCTGAAATACTGATGCTGGCGAAATGTCATTGTGATGAGATGGGAGAAACTTAAGTACCTTATTAAGAATTCCTACCATCTGGGCATGGTGGCCCACACCTGTAATCCCAGCAACTCAGGAGGCTGAGGCAGGAGGATCACAAGTTCAAAGCCAGCCTCAGCAATTTAGCAAGGTCCTGAGCAACTTAGCAAGACCCTGCCTCAAAATGAAAACTAAAAAATGGACTGAGGATGAGGCTCTGGGGTTGAACATCCCAGGATTCAATCCCTGGTACCAAAACAAAACAAACAAACAAACAAACAAAGCCCACCAACTCTGAAACCAATAAAGGGTTATAGATGGACACTGAGAAGTCCAAGCAGGGCAGCAGGTGGCACTACTCTAGGAACTTTCCCATGAGAACAGCTCAGGGCGATGTGTAGTGGGATGAAGACAGGGACCTTCAAACCCAAGTTTGACTTCAGAAGTAGAGGTATCAAGACACCTATAGGGTGACCATAAAATTTGACTCTTTGACTCTTCTTTATACAGAGTGACCTTCCAAGGTGGTAATGTAGTAGTTAGAAGCACAGGCTCTCAAGTTTGAAGAAATGCATTCAAATTTCTGCTTTGTCACTTAATAACAATTTGATATCATATAAGTCACTTCAGCTCTCTGATCCTTAATTTGTTATTAAACTGGGTTATAATGCCACCTACTACAGGGGGTTTTATGAGCTTTAATTAGTAAATATTTGGCAGAGCTCCTGGTACAGAGTAAGTGTTCAATAAATGGTAGAAGTCACCATTACTATATCTTCCAGTCCAAGTTCCCCATCATGGGATAGGCAGAATGAATCAAAGTGAGGTTAGGGGAACACAACAAATTTATAAGAAATTGACTGATGCCGCAGTCTGGCTGGGCACAAAATAACCGAGCCGCCACACAGCCTTGTAGGTTCAAAACAGGAACTCCTTTATTCTCCGCACTCCCGCAAATGTCACGCACGCGGCCTTCTCTCAGGACACACCACACACCAACGGGAAATCCCTCCTTCGGCACTTCCCCCACCAACTCGAACTCCGAACTCCCCAGGAATCCTCCAAAGTAGCAAGAACTCCAAAGTATCAGGCCCAGGCGGACAGCAGGGGTCTAATATACAATTGAATACACAGCTTAACATAACCATTATCATCTCAATGGCTTGCTGGCGTCACCTCTCAACCACTCCATTCTGGCAAAAATGCTATGCATCATTCCACTGGGCTATGGCTTTCAGCAGACTGATACACAAATGGATAAGATGTCAAAATGTGTTGAATTCACAGAAGTCGGATTAATACAAAACCAATACATTTTCTAGTTATTTTATTTACTTCTTTGTTAGAGTAAATGTGAAAATCAAATACCCAAATGAAAGAGATTCAATAGGTTCCCAAATAAATTTTATCCCCATAAGGTTTGAAGTTCCTCAACAGTATGTTTAGTGAAACATGACCCATGAAGTTGGAGATCACTTTAGTATCCATCATCCTCAAAGAAATTATAATTAAGAGCTAATCCATACTCAGTAAGGACAGAAAATTCTCTCTGCAGAGTAACTGTGCAAAGTTAGATCTATCTTTAGATTTTTCTCCTCTGAAATTATTCCCTTTTATTTGGAATCATTTAGCAAATTTTATGCATATTTACTGAATATATTTTTATTATCTTCATTGAATAATAAATTTCTCAAAAAAAATGGTCTGGAAAAGTTCTCATAGGTATCTGAAAGACTAGTCAATTGGATGTGTTCCCTTGTTGCTTTGAATCAATGATACATGTTTATTATCCAGTAGGCATTTATTAAGCACCTACTATGTTCTAAGCACTCTGCCCAATGTACAGGGGAAAAAGATGAACAGGTTCACCCTCCCGAAGTTCACATTCCTGTGGATTATACAGAGCTGCTCCAACAGCAAGTAGCTACATGACACCTACTGGGCACCATGCATTATCCTGAGTACTCCTGTGGTTAATGCACTCTCTCTGAAGAGCTGCACTGAGATAGATACCATCATACACCCATTTTGCAGAGGGGGACACTGGGGCACAGGAAGGTAAGGTAATCTTCCCAGGAACTCCCAGTTAGATAGCAATAAGTCTGGTGGTCTGAACCAGATGGTCTGATTATAGAGTCTAAACATTTAACCATTAAGTTGTGCTGCCTCATGAAAAGACAGAATAGGTAAACAAATAAATATGAAAATGACAATTTCAAAGAATGACCATGTCATGAAGCAAGGGAGCAATAAATGTTAGGAAGAAATTAAAGTGGGCATTAACAGGGAAGGTCAGTGATCTCTTGGCAGGGCATGTTTGCACTGAGATGGGGCCCAGTCAGCCAGGGAGACCTTGTGAGGAGGTGTCCTAGTCCCTTTGGGCTGCCCTAACCAGCACCTCACACTCTTACTACAGAGAGAACCTCTTGGCCTTTTATCTCCACTGCCTTTCTGCCTGGATAACAGGATGCTGATTTTTCCTTGTGTTTACCACTTTGCATACAGGCACCCAAGAAAGAATAGCAATTGTCTTTAGATCAATATTTTCAAAATGCACCTGGTTGGAAATCTCACAATGCACCATTAATGAGCTGGTGGCATCGTGGGCCTGGCAGGCTTTGGGACATGGCAAAAGGGACTCAATGAAACCACTGAATCATCTTATTATGGTGGGCCTCTGGACCACTCACACATAGACTGTGGGAGAGCTTCCTTGGAGTCTTTGCTTTTTGTCCTGCAGAGGATCTAGAGGGTAGCTGGGGATTGCCCCACATCTTCATGGTGGAGCTAGGTTGATGCCGACTCATAGAACATTTATAAATCAGCTGTGTGGTCTTTTCATGCCTCCGTGTCCATGTTGTTAAATAGTTCATGAGCATATCTCACACTTACTGAGCTCAGTCTGATCTCCAGGTGCTGTTCTAAGTACTCTTATGGGTTATCTTGTAAAATCCTCATGACCTCCCAGTGAGCTAGAGATGATTGTCATCTTCATCGTAGAGTTGGGAAACCTGACCCTATTTTAGTCAGCTTTTTCTCTGCTGTGACTGAAAGGTCTTGAGGAGGAGGTAAAATTTATTTGGGGTTCAGGGTTTCAGAGGTCTCAGTCTTCAGAGGGCTGGCTCCATTCCTTGGGGCTCAAGGTGAGGCAGAACAACATAGCAGAAGAGTGTGGCAGAGGGAAGCAGCTCACAGGATGGTCAGGAAGCAGAGAAAGAGTCCACTCCCCACATACAAAATATATACCCCAAAGGTACGACTTCAGGGAACCACCTCCTCCAGCCATACCCTACCCACCTTCAGTTATAACTCAATTAATCCCATCAGGGGATTAATTTGCTGATTGGGTTGAGAGTCTCATAACCAATCATTTTTATCTAAACCTTCTTGCATTGTCTCACCCATAAGTTTTGGGGAGCACATCACATCCAAACTGTAACAGACACAAATTCACATCTGGAGTCCAGATGGATGAATAGGAATGCTTTCTTCTCTGAGTTGGTGTAAGGCATAGGATCCCTCTTTAGAATGCTGCCAGTTGAGTCTTATTGTATGCACTCTCCCCTTCTCCTTTCTAACAGATCTTGGATTTGTTCAAGATGTCCATGAACTGCTAAGCAGATGTTGGCTTCCCAGACTCTTCCACAGCTGGAGGTGGCTATGGTACAATTGATATTACTAAAAGCATGTTCTGCATCCCCAGTTTATGCAGATTAGAGCCTTCATAGCTGGGTTGATAACAAAACTAGGGCCACCCTCAATCACATCCTCATCCATGAAAGCCACATGAAATTGAACACATTCTCAAGTCTGTCAGTTTTTCTCCCTAGACTCTCAGAGTTCATATCTGGTGAGGAATTCATACATGTGGCAGTTGACAATAACACAAAGCAGGATGTAGTTCAGGTGTTCCCCAGATCTCATGAGGACATGGGAGAAGGAGAGTAATTCCATGATCTCAGGCCACATCACAGGAGAGATGAGTCTTGAAGGAGGCAGGGAGGCAGCAAGAGCCCCTGGAGACAAGCTCAGCACATATGAGCCCAGAGGGGTGGCAAAGCATCCATCTGTGCACACACAGGGCATGCATAGGGGCAGGTGCAGGGGCTTTCTCTCTCTGGTTAATTAGTCAACCAATTTCCCCCTTTCGCTTATGGAGTGGTCTTCCCCTTCACACTCAAAGAGTGTCCTTCTTCCCTTCAGTCACTCTAAAACCACAATGGATATTCTTTCACAGTGGTCAATCAGAACTTTCCATTCTGATTCTTCCTCTGGTAGGTCCCTGAAAAGAAGGCAGAGACCCCACATTTTCATTTGGAGAATATGCATCCACATGTTGCTTACACATCACAATTCTCCAAGGGTGTTACTTATGGCCACAAGACTAACATTAGCCACATGCAAGATAGTTTGCATTACCAAACCTGAGAAGGACCATGACCAGCAAGGACCCAGCCAGGGCCCAGGAGAGAACTGATGGTGCTTTTGTTTATGCTTGGCTTTTATGTCTTGTGCGCCTCTCTCTCTCTCTCTCTCCACCCCGCTCTCTTTCTCTGGCAGTCTTATTTTCTTTCCCACCATGGTGGATGGCAGTCCCCCAGTTTTATATTTTACAGCTTCACAGGGAGATTTAGAATTTCCCTTTTTATCTCTCTGTGGAAGAAGGATTCATTGTCCTATTTTGGATCAATCAAAAGTCCAAATTTACACAGCAGCCCAAAAGTTGCCAACTGGATCATGGGGTTTGGTCTCCCTTGATCCCGTTCCTGAGAGAAGGGAGGTGGCAGGGCAGATGGCGCTCCAATTATCTTTGACTCTTACTTTCACCATTTTTTCATCTTAGTGCCGCATGTAAGGCAAGTAAGTTACTGAATTTTCTGGGCATTAAATTACTTCTGGACTTTTAAACAATTGCTTATTGCTTTCTGTTTCCATATTAAGCTCATCGGCCAGGCTCCACTTACTTTCTTTTCCTATTGCAGGCACCCCTGCCTTTCCTATGTCCTTCCCTGCCTCCTCCCCCCAGATTGTTCTGATTCACGCAGCCCTGCCTTTCCTTCCCTAACAATACATTATTAGCTGACACCTTCTACTTCTTTTTCATTTCCTGCTTATACTTCTTAATTAGCACCTTTCCCACAACTTATTATGCCAGAATATTTTGGTGACAGACATCATGCTGCCTCATTAACTAGATGTTTTATTCTACCTTCTTTATTTCCCCGCCAGATTATAGGAAGCCGGTTTCTTCCTTCTCTTGTGGCTCTTATCATAATGTCAAGTGTATCCACTAGGTTTTGCTGCATAACAAACCATCTTAATGCTTAGTGGCTTAAAATAGCCATTTGTTTGAGCTCAGGCTTCTGCAAATTGACTGCACAACCCAGGCTCAGCTGGGCTGTTCTGCAGGCCTTGTGTGCTGTGGGGTCGTTCATGCTTCTGTGGTCAGTCTCTTGTCATGGATGCAGCTCTGCTTCTGGGAGTCAGCCTACTCTGACCAGAGTGGAGGTCTGGCTGGGCTGCACCCCTCTGCTTCCAGCAGGCTAGCCTGAGCTCATTTACATACTGGCAGCAAAGTTCCAGTGTGTCACGTTCACTTTGTGGCACTTTTACTCTTGCCCCAAGGACTAAAGCAAGTCATATGGTCAAAATCAGTCAGTGTAGGAGGACAAGAAATGGCATGGAGATAAGGAGGGGAAGATCTTCTGCCCAATTTTGCAATCTAATACTTAAGGTATGTCTTTCTCTTCCTATTTCTCATTTAAGTCTTGCTTGATCCTTTCATTAACTGGCTGGGCTATATTTATCATTTTGAAGTTGGATTCGGATTGGTGTGTGTGTGTGTGTGTGTGTGTGTGTACAAGTACATGCATGGTAAATAGGGAAATGTTTCTCTTTTTTGCTGAGTTTTAATTTCTTATAATCCAAGATCACATTCTCACAGACTCCGAATCAAGTAAGAATGGGAACAAGCAGAATATATAAATTTTATATATACTAATTTTCCCAGTACCTCATGCTAGGAAAAACAATGATTCCAAAACTAGCTGGGCAGAGCATTTATTACTTGAAATATATACCTCCTTTACCTCCTTTGAAGCACATGCTGGAAAGCCATTTTGAGGCACTGTTACTATTATAGCAATAAAGAGCTGTAGTCCATTAGACTCTCAACCCAGCACCAAGGATGTTGCTATTTATCTTTATGTGTGATGTCTAGCCCTGTCTGAGAAGGTCCAAACATGTTAACTGATATTCCAGTCAACAAAATACTTTAACTAATTTGACCAATGGTTACTCAATGTAAATTTTTTCTTACTCTGTTTAATAATCCTATTTGGAGAAATGTATTATACATCGCCCCCCCAAAAAAAAATTATTCAGACTTGCTTTTGGAGAAGCTATATTAAACTTCAAGTCTTTTGAAAAAGAAGGCTAAAATAGTAACTTAAGATATTGCCTAGAGATGAAGATGCAGAGGTGTCAAATTATACCGATGCTCCTAGGCCTGCGTAAGGTCCAGTTCCCATGTTAAGCTCTCGTTTTATGTCACTCATTGGTAGCTCTGCTTCTCTGATCAAGCCATTACTTACACAGACATGTCCACTTTGCCAGCTCAAATCTTTCCAAGTCATGTCACAGCAAGCACTGAGAAGAAGTACACTTTATCTTGGTTTGGGTTCTCTAAGATGCAGATCCTGAGACAAGGACGTGAGGGTAGACATGTGGGGGGAGTCCTGCAGGAGCTGCAGGGCCCAATGAGGGGGTTAGGAGAGTGAGGCAAGGAAGAAAGCAGAACCAGTAGAGTGGGTTAATGAGTGCTACTTCTGGGAGCATTGGGGGCCTACCACTCCCAAGCTGTCAACCTCAGGGTCAACACTTCAGTATCCACCTGCTCCCAGCCTCCATAGGGTGAGGGTTGCCCAAAGACATAACTCCCTAGAACTCTCTGGGTTATCCTGCTTCAGCTGTACCAAGATCTAAGGATACTAGAGAGACAGCAGGTACACTCATGTGGGTAGGGGATATGGAGTATGGGACCAAATGCTACATGAAACATGTCTTAATAAGTAAACTCAGGACCAAGGGTCCGCAAACATGAACTTTGACTTCTGTTCTGTGCTTTGGCGATGAATTGTGCAGTGATGGAAAACCATTTACCCTCACTGGGCCTCAGACTTTCCATCTGGGAAATGAAGTCATTGGGGTATTTTTCTAGCCAGGTAAAGATGGACAGTACCAGATCCAAAAAAAAAAAAGTGCTATAAGGAGAGATGGCATCATCAGGGGGTAGAGAACCTTGGACTCCTTTCCCCTTTTAAAATTGTATCTTCAGTAGGGCTGCCCTAATAAAATCTTCATTTCATTTTTAATTGCAGGAGTGATATAGTAAAATCTTCTTTCCTTACTTAAACATCCCCATTAGTAAGATTTTAGTGCATACTAAATAGTGGTGTTGCAACATTTATCTTCTTGTTTAGAGTCTGTGGATTGGTTGTCTCTGATGGGTTCTGCTGGAGTCAGCTGGACTTGGCTCATGGCTGCAGTTGGGGTGTACGTCTGCTCCTCATGTTTCTCTTTGACCAGCTGTTGGGGAGATGCTCTTCTCATGGAGGGTTTAAGGATTGAGAGAGGAAAGCAAAAATGTATCAGCATACTTATGGTCTTAGTTCCAGTGGCATTCATTAATATCCCATTGGTAAAAGCAAGTCATATGATTCAGAACCCAAACAAAGAATGAAGAAGGGCACACAGACCAGCATGAAGCCATAGCAATGGCAGGGACATTTCATTCTATACCTGAAGGAAAGGGAAAACTTGAGAGCAATAGCCTGATCCATTCCCATACTTGAAGTCATCCTACTCTTGAGAATTATACCCATGGTGTTGGTCTCTTATGAACCTTGTGGCTTTGTGTGGCCAGGTCTGTCAACGAGGGCTTATTCTCACTCATAGCATTTTTTATTCTGCAGAGAAAATGCCTGCAGGAAATGTTTTTGGTGTATCATCATGCAATTGTTCCCCAGCTACTCTGAGTAAGTGTTGGTTGCTAATGGTTCATGGTTATCCCCCTCTCTGGAGTCATTAGCAGATGCAACATCCCTCAGCTGATGAGACATTTCAGCCTGTGATAGGAAGCTACAGCCATGATTGATTTATATGGATTGTAAAAGCCATCCCCCTTGCCTGAAGATGAGGACAATTTGGCAATATAATTTATATCCCTGTGAATCAGGCCAAGGGTAAATTTTCTTTGACATCACATCTTTGATTTTCTATCTCCTTTACCATTCCTCTTTTCCCTCTGAGCAGTTTTCTCCTGACAGAATTTCCAAAAAAAATAGAAAGAAAATGAAAGAAAATCGCATGTACCCAAGTCCTTTTCTTGGGCTTTTCTTCTAGGAAAACTGACCTACGGTAATGCCTATCTTTTGGCATGTCTTTTAGTAGCTCCCAATAGTTCAAGCATTTCCCAATATATGATTGTATGTGGCTGAATGGAAACAGATGTTTTCCTTACTGGGGAAGTAGGGGGAAAAGCAACAGGCTCCTCAAAAATCCTCCAGTAGCTCCAGCCATCTGATGTATTTACTCCATTTTGACCACACAGCTATCGTGGGTCCTTGTTCAGTATCTCCTAAAACAAGGAGGCTTGAAAAACAAAGATCGTCTTCTTTACACCCAGAAAAAATGTGCGGCAACAACTGTGATTGCCTACAGGGCTGTGAGCTGCTGCTCACGTGGCCCTTTTTAGCAGTCCTGAATCTCAAGTTCGTTTCAGATGAAGCTCATGGTATAGGTCATGGCTTTGAAGCAGTCCTGAGCCAGAAACACTATGGGGAGGATGTTATGCATTAAGCATCTGCTACGTGTCAGCCAGGATGCTCAACCTTTTGTGTGCATGGTCTGGGAATCCTGCTAATAATTTGATATTTTTATATCTCCTTGTGACTATGGGCAATTGATCAACCAAGTGACCTTGACAATGTTTGCAACTGCCAATTTCCATCTCAACAAATAAAGGTCTGAAGGAAAGTGGGGGAATTAGACTAAAAAAAACACTGAAATGTGTTTTCTGGAAGGATGATATCTTTATGATTTGCTCCAGATTTGCACTCAGTGAAGTTAGAGCAACAAAGTAAAGAAGTTTACAGGGTTTTTCACTCCAATCATGTATCCTAAGATACATTTTTGTTTGCTTTTTGCATAAGTAGTTCTTTATCATTCCTTTTCCATTCACTGGTCCCACCAATTCCCCTGAAAGCATATGATGTTCCTATTTTCTTTTCTTTCTGTCTCCAAATCCTCTCTCCAGCCTCTCCTTCAAGTTCAGATTTCTGCCTTTCCCTGTATAAATTGCCTGGACTTTGGGGGCCTAACCTTGATTTAGAGGAAGAGAGACTAAAAAGATAAAAATACCCACCTCTCACTGACACCCAGGAAAATGTGTGGTGACAACTGTGATTTTCTACAAGGCTGTGAGCTCCTATTGCATGGTGCTTATTAGCAGTGTCCTGGTTCTGAAACGAGAGCTCCACAGTTTTTTTCCATATCCACGTCTTACATTGGCACCGCATGCAGCAGTATAAATCTCCAGCCACTAAATTCTGCTTTGCAATTCCCCAGGCTGTTCATTTATTATTAATTACGACCATTATTTATATAGAACCAGAGAGTTTTACGTCAAGGCCGAGGCCCGGCTGGAACATAAAACAGCACAAGGATCAGCTTAGCAGCAAAAAATACCCAGGATTAGTGGTCTTGGCTCTCCCCACATCCTCCCTCCTACACCAATGGCAGAGGTGATGTGAACAGGGACAGACCGGAAGCTGGGGGAGGAGCAGGTCTTGCTTGAGTTTTTATGCTCTGACAAGTTTCCTTTGGAAGCAGAACAGGTAACCAAGGGGCAGAGGGCAATGCATTCTGAAATTTTATGGTTGGAACAATAGATCATTTTATACATGAATTTATTTATGTATTCAACAGCAAGTCATTGAGTTTGATCACGTTCGAGGTGTAAGGAACATCTTGACCCTCCTGGAATTTATATTCTACTAAGTGTTCAAGGTCAAACCTGAGATTAGGACAGGGTCTGAGTGTTGGCATGAGGAAGGGGGGTGGAATGGGGTGGCAAGAGGGAGAAAGCAGTTACCTGAGAGCACAGCCAGCATGAATGTCCCTTTTCATGGAGTCATTCCATCTCAGCATGGCAGTTTTCTAGCATCGGATTTTGTTCTTGGAAAATGAACCCAGAAGGTGTTCCAATATCAACAGGGTAGAGTGTCAATTTTATTTAACACACACTACCCTGGTTTGCTACATGTTAAGCACTGCCTGAGGGTTTTCTATACATTAACACATGTAATTGTCATGACAACTTCTCAAGGTAGACACTGTTATTGTTCTCACCTTGTAAGTGGAGAAACGGAAACTTAGCTACCCTGCTAAGCTGCACCGACCATAAAACTGGGGTCCAACCAAAGCCAGGCATTCTGGATCCCGAGTCATCCTCTCAATCACGGCATGTTTTGATATGAAAATGCCACAGTTATCCCCTTTGCTTCTTCTCACATCAAATTATCCTTTGCTCACCCCAAAAGAATGTACTTATTGATTATAAACATGGTGCTAAGAGATAGAAAGAAGGCTGATGGTCACCACGGATTGAGGACTGGGTGGAAGAATGGAGAGAGAGAGGGCATGAGGTTTTCCTCTGGGGTGATGAGAATATTTTGGAAGCAAATAGAGCTAGCGGTCGCACAACATGGTGAATGCAATAAATGACACTGGGTTATTCAGGTTCATTTTTTGCTCTGTGACTTTCACCTCAATGGAGAAAATAAATAAATAAATAAATAAATAAATAACAAAATGAGAGGCAAGAAAAGTATGTCTCCTCATTCTCATGCAGCAGGAGGATGGATTCTAAGACTCCTGAACATATGTTCTCTATTTCTGTGGAGACCCAAGGAAGCTGGGAATTTGTTCAGCCTCAGTGTTCAGGGAAGTTTTCACTAAGGGTTTTTATTTGAGCTAAGCCTTAGTCAACAGCATGAACCCAGGAGTCTTCTTGAGCCAGGACATTAATGTAAATGGGTTGTCAAAGGAAAGGCTTGGTAAAGATTTTGGTAAAAGACTTGGTAAAGATTTTGCTGAGCTGAAACAGCTATGCTTTTCCCAGCAATATTCAACATTAAAAAATTTAAACATTATGGTAGTCAAAGAAATGAATGTGTTGGTTTGATTTGGACACATTCAGATTGGATTTTCACACCTGACCTTGAAGGATGAAAGGAATCTTTAAAGGGAAAAAAAACACTGTTGAATTGAGTGCCTCAATCTGGGTTACCCCAGAAACAGACACTGAGACAGGGGTTTGGTTGTAAGTGGCTTAGGTGGGAGGTGGAGGAAGCACAGTGGGGCACGTGGAAGGGAAACACAGGCTAGGGGCTCAAACAGGGTGTGTTCAAATACAAGTCCCTTCTGTGGGCAACTGGGAGATGAGCTCTCAACAGAAAGCTAGGAGCCCGTGTAAGAAACATTTTAGAATTAAAATGTAAATACATGTGTGTATGTACCTTTTCCCATCACCCATTGATTCAGGAATGCTCCAGTGGCTCTATTACATGGCAGGCACAGAAATCTCTCTCAGGGAGAGAGAGTACTCAAGGACAGAAATGTGGGGGCTAACAATTATCCATTTTCTGGGTGCACAAAATAATAAAAATAATAAGGTTAGGGGGATACTGGTGGGGTACCAATAGCACTGGATACGGTAGGCATTCTTGCTGTAGAAGGAACTAGATGTAGCCAAGCAAAAGCTGATCATGCAGGGCCTGTTGGCAGAGTGCTGGGATCTGGGGCACCTGAAGGAGAGTCAGCCAATTAGTTGCTCCCAGCACTTTGAATCTTGTTGAGAACTAATTTGTGGCTGCAGTGCTGGCAGCAGTACGGAGTCCATGGTGATCGGTGGTTTCCTAAGCAGCTGCTCTGACTGCCCATCTCCTAGACTCTCCTACCTGGGGCTGGTTCTCTAGTCTTCCCTTCATTTCTGGGGAGTTCTTACGTCCTTCCAGCAAATTTGTTTCTGCACTGAAATGAACAAAGTCCATTTCTATTCCTTGCAACTGAAGATCAGACTACTACAAGTTAAGGGGAGAGAAGCCTGCTGTAGGATACTTAATTTGGAGGGTCAAGGCCTAAGACCCAAGAAGAGATTGAGAGCAGAACAGTGAGAATGTAATAGCAAGAAATAGCATCAGACAACGTCGAGGGACAAAGTATGAGAGTTTGACAGATGAGAGAAATAGGCCCTTTGTGAATCACACTGGGGTGTCATCTGGAGAGAATTACTAAAGCTTTGAAGAATACCACAGGAGGTATCAAAGAAAAACTTATCTTTAATCAAGATTCCTCAGGCCAGAATGCCCATGAGAAATAACTATAATCAGGTTCCCGGGAGTGACTCTGTGTTACCAATGAGAACTGGTAGGTCCAACTTCTTTAATTCACTTTTCTCAGAGGCCTGACTTGGGCCTTACTGGAGTCCCCAGCTTCCGTCTTAGTGCTTGGTAACTAATGGGTGAATTGGTTTTGTTCATGGTCTCCTTCTCCTGATGTTACGTATCCACCATTGCAATTCTTTCTGGCTTAGACAGTGCTGAGGGACTGATTAGAGAAAACTATTGTTTTGCAGTAGTTTTAACAAAGTGACTTGGAATCTAACCACTACCTCTTAGATGAAGCATGAAAGACTATCTGGCCTTAGGGTTCAAAGTCAGGAGTACAAAGTAACCACACAGAGTGGTAGCACTTAAGCACTATTATCAATCATTTAGAGATTATTATGAGCTTTTAGTGCCAAGAAAAAGTAGATGGTGGTCCCACGTTACAGGTGGATACTTGGATTAGCTTATAGAGAATAGTCCAGGAGAAAAATAAAATGAGGAACTGAGAAGACCCCTGGACCTGGAGGGAAGAGATGAGGTCTTAGGCTTCAGTTCTGGTACAGAGAAAAAAAGATTGAGAGAAGTGATTGTACCTCTCTGGGCCTCTGAACCTCAGTCTCTGTATCTGGTAAATCCGGTGAAAATCAGCTCCGGAAGAGTACCATTTGAATATCATTCTCTCCCCCTGCCCCGCCCCCAAATCCAGGAGGTCCCATACTTAGTTTCCACCAGGATTCATTTGCACACCAGCAACTCACTCTCCTAAGAATCACTTGCAGAAATCACCATTGTCTGGGGTACACGTTGGACACAGAATGGAGGTGAAGACCTCTGGGATAGCCTAGGATTGAACAAGAATGTTCCCTAAACTCTCTTCTATTTTAACTTTTGGTTTTATAATCTGAAGTGACTGTGGAGGACTCTTCATTTCTGCCAAGACTTGAGCTGTGTGAAGAGATATGCTCAACTCTCGGGGATCTGGAGCCAGCCTCTATAGCTCTTCTTGGGATAATCCATTTAGAGGGCAAATGTTCCACATCACATCTGGATTTGAAGCAATAACAGGAGTTGCAGTGCCCATTCCAGAACTTCAGCCATGCCTGACAAGTTAAAATGTGTTGAGATTAACCTTAGATATCTAGACAAATCTTTTTGGGGGGGAAGGTACTGGGGATTGAACCCAGGGATGCTTAAGGACTAAGCCACATCCCCAGCCCTTTTGTTTTGAGACCATGTCTTGCTAAGTTGCTTAGGGCCCCCTAAGTTGCAGAGGCTATCCTTGAACTTGTGGTCCTCCTGCCTCAGCCTCCCAAGTGGCTGGGATTACAGGCATGCACCACTGTGCAGGATGGATTCCTAGACAATTCTTGACCAAATCATGATTGATTCAATATTTCTATTCCTAAGAGTGAAACTCTGGATATCACATGGGCTCTTCAGAAATGGAGCATGAACCCAGATGAAACCAAGTGCAAGGGGCTTACTTGTGAGGTGATCCTGAGAAGCCAACAGGGAAGTGAGAAAGTAACGCAAGGGCAGAGAGGAATCCAAAGATGTTGCAGTGTTAAACAAGGTACCACAGTGGACAAGCAGAGCTTAATTCCACTGGGGAACTCTGAGGAATAGTGTGGAAATGCCAGAGAATTTGCAAACAACTAGGGGGAAGAAAGCCAGCACACTGCCCTTAAAAGTCCTGTCCATCATTGGTTGTAAGTTGTATCTAAGGGCCTCAATTCCCCAGCATCTCTGGCCTGAGTGATTGAAGAAAGGGCTCATGGAGCCAGAAACAAACACACGAACAAAACCTTCCAGTTCTATCTGTGTTGTCACCAGTAAACAGACTTTCCTTCTTTTTAAAGTTGTATAGTACTCCATTGTATACTCATCACATTTTCTTTATCAATTCATTCATTAGTGGGCACTTATAGCTTTGTTATAGCAAACAATGCTGCAATAAACACAGGAGTGTGGAAATCATTATGCTAAGTGAAATAAGCCAGGTACAGAAAGATAAATACTACATGATATTATTTGTATGTGAAATTTAAAGTCTACCTCATAAAAACAGAGTAGAAAGGTGGTTACCAAAGGCTAAGAACAAGGAAAAGAAATGGGGAACAAGAAGATGTTGACCAAAGTGTAAAAGTTCTAGGTATGATGGAGGAATAAGTTTTAGTAATCTATGGTACTATATGGGGAACATAGTTAATAATAATGTTTTACATACTTCAAAATTGCTAAAATGGATTATAATGTTCTTGACCTCGAAAAATGATGGTGAGGTGATGAATATGTCAAATAGGTTTTTTTTAAAATCTTAAATCAAAACATAACATTGAACCTCCAAAATATAAAAATTATTATTTGTCAATTAAAAACATAAATTTTAGAAAATGTTCCCCAAATCCTCTCAGACAGAGTCCCAGGTGTTTGAGATAGGCAGGCTTCAGCATATGGAGGTAACTACCAAAAAGAAATAGGGCAGGACAGTGTAGCATCTGCTTTAACACACGTGGCTGAACTAAATCTCTTTGAAGTTTGTGAAGCATTCAACACATGACAATGTTGTCTCCGAGTTGTCTGTCTCCTTTCACCTTTCTTTTCTTTTTGTCTGATGCCCCAGCCAATAGCCACAGTGATAATCCATCACAAGTATAGAATGCTTCTTCTCTGGTACTTCTCATTGTATTGATTTCTTTCCATTCATTGGTTCATTCTCTTTTTGACCAAAATTTGTAGAAAATCTTCCACTCCTGATGGGGGCAATAGACTCTGGGAATAAAGTGTTTAGCAAAACCAGTGTCTTCTCTTTTATTCCGAAGAGGACAGACAAGCAGCAGCTGCCTAAATATATAAATAAATGCAGATTCTGGGACAAGGGTTCTGATGGATAAGTTGCACCTTACAGAAATCTGACTAACTCACAGTTTAGATAAAAGTGCCCAGGAAAATGAAATTTAAACTAACAGTTGAAAGATAAGCAGGAGAAAACTGAGAAGAAATAGCAAAATACTTCAAGTAGAGGTAATAGCAGGTGTAGAGACCCTGGGAAGACAGCATCAATAACTAGAGGAAATGAGATAAGATCAGTGTGATTAGAACCCAGTGAGTAAGGCACAGTGAGCTCAGAGAAGTGGACAGAAACCTTGGAGACCATGAAGGATGCATGAAGGGCAAGAGCAGTGAGAAGCCACTGACATGTTCAAGCAATGGCCAAAGAGAATGAAAGAGTCTAATTAAGTTTTAAAACATTGCTCTGGTTCCAGAGTTCAAAATGGTTACAGTAGGTCAGCCATAGATTGGGAGAGCAATGAAGAGGCTACTCCAGGAACTTAGCAATGAAGTAAAAGTAGCCTGAGGAAACTGGTGGGAGTGGAAATGGGAAGACATGAGGACTATGGGGAATCTCAAGGAAGAAAACCAAATAGGACTTACAGAGTTCATGGGTGTGAGGAATGAAAAGATGAAGATGTCAGGAAGAACTTTGCCTTATGCCAATTCTCAAATAAAGCAGACAGGAAGCATTGATTTGTTTAATGTTTACTCAGCTTCTAGAGATGGGTACTGTTAGAGTCTGTAAACAAGTCTGGATGGCGCCTGGCATTTTGCCAGAGGGAGTGGTTTGTGAAGTAACGCCAGCGAGCCATTAAGTGTGGAGATTCCTTATTGGTTGACTGCTGTATCTAGTTTATGCTAATTAAGATAAGCTGTGTGGAATGTATATATACCCCTCCTGTCCTACAATAAATGGCTCCTACTCCTGCTGTATCAATCTACACAAGTTGCTCGTCACCCCCCGGTTATTTTGCTGCAGCCGGACTGCGGCAGGGTACAATACTATCTCACTCATTTCATGAATGAGGAAATCAAGGCTCAGAAAGGTTAAGAAATATGCCCAAGAACATACTGTTAATAATTTGCCACTCCAGGCACAATGGCCCAAGCCTATAACCACAGTGGCTTGGGAGGCTGAGGCAGGAGGATCACAAGTTCAAAGCCAGCCTCAGCAATGATGAGGTACTGAGCAACTCAATGAGACCCTGTCTCTAAATAAAATACAAAACGGGGAGGTGGGTAGGAAAGATGATGGAATGAGATGGTCATCATTATCCTAAGTACATGTATGAAGACACAAATAGTGTGAATATACTTTGTCTACAACCAGAGATATGAAAAATTGTGCTCTATATGTATAATGCAAATTGTAATGCATACTGATGTCATATATAACAAATTAGAATAAAAGTTTTTAAAAAATAAAAAAGGTAGTAGAATACAACAGACACTAGTATGGCAGTATGTAAAACAGTGGATGTGTAACCGATGTGATTCTGCAATCTGTATACGGGGTAAAAATGGGAGTTCATAACCCACTTGAGTCAAATGTATGAAATATGATATGTCAAGAGCTTTGTAATGTTTTGAACAACCAATAATATTTTTTTTTTAAAAAGTTAGAAAAAAAAAGTTAGAAACAAACAAAAAAATACAAAATAGGGACATAAATGAAGAACTGGGAGATATCAAAATCCATGTTCTATCACCCTCTGCATAGCCCTTTCTTTGCATTCTTATTCTCTTGTCTTCTCTATGCCACCTTTGAATGTTCCTTATGCTTTCTCTCCAATTAAGTCTTTCAGCCACTATGAAGGTGTTAATCTCCTGGAAACCTTCTCAGTTCTGGGTGCCATCCAATACACCAATCAATAAAACTAACTTGTGCCCATGGGGGCAAGATTTATCCATTTTATCTCAGACTTTCTGCATAGTGCCTTTGTGCAGATTTTCATGAACAGCTTTCAGGAGTTTGATGCTCTGATCTGGAAGATTATAATCCCACCAAACCTCCCACGGGAATATTACTCCCCCCATGCTTCTCCTGCAGCACTTGTTCTGCAGGGAAGAAAGGGCTCAGAGTCAGCCTGAGTTCCCAAGTAAACCGCCTCCATCCCCAAGAGCAGGTTTAAGAAGAAACAGAATGAGAGGTCTGTGGTGTTCGTTCTTTGCAAAAGTTAGCAG
This sequence comes from Marmota monax, assembly GCF_021218885.2. Classification (NCBI taxonomy): domain Eukaryota; kingdom Metazoa; phylum Chordata; class Mammalia; order Rodentia; family Sciuridae; genus Marmota; species Marmota monax. Next base: position 3,015,897 of record NW_026692254.1, read on the forward strand.
AGGTAACTTGAAAGCATAGTCTGAAAAATCTGACTGAACTGGAATTTTCTAGAAGCTTTTGGTTGACCCTTGGCTCATAAATCAGAAATATTGAATGGAAACTAGACACCCATCAAATGCTTTAAAAACTTTGATTTTTAAACACAGTCTTTTTTATTATGAAAAAAGTGATAATCATTCTAATAAATACAAAATGGTCACATATTGCACTCATTTATTTTTTTGTGTTCTGGTGTTACCTAAAGTGAGCAGCGTAAGAAATTAAAAAGAAGATGATTGTCCAAATTAAGGCAAACTTGTACCCATGACCTGATCCATTAAATCAGTACCACAAACATGGGGCAGATGCTGGTTTCAAATACTGTACTCCTTTTCCCTCTGCAGACACTCACCCATGGTTGGAGTGGAACCTCACCCAGAGTGAGTGAGTTCCAAGAATTCTTAAGTGGCCCATGAGGCCACATGTTAAGAAGAGGCATGTGCCTTATTAATCCCATTTTCTGATGAGTTAGATCACTCAATACTATTGATACACAGTCAACAGGAAATGCTGTGCAAGAGTCAGAGGTGATCCAGGAATTATTTGAATAGTCATCTCCACCTGAGCTAAACACACCATGAACAGGTGCCTTGAGGATGAGAACTTCATCTTGCCACTTGTTTTTGAGTGTATAAGTTTCCTTCTTGTCTTTAACTTATTTGTCTTTAGTGAATGGCTAATTGGCGGCAAAGAGAGGGGGGGAAAAAACTCCCAATAAAGCCCTTTTCATGTATTTTATCTTCTGAATAGATAGGAGATGATGTATCTGCAGAAACTCACCATCAGACTCCTGTAGAGAAGTTCTTTTGTGTCCAAAAACCTATTCTGATTTAAGGCATTGCAGAAACATTAAAAATTCTTCCTTCAAAAGCTTGGAAATTATGCTTTTCAAAATTCCTCAGAAGCTTTGATAAATAGTCTCTAAATCTGGACAATCTTGAATTTGCTATTAGCTCTGATGTTTTAAAAATAGAAATTGTTGGATGGGGAGTGTAGCTTAGTGATAGAGCACTTGCCTAGCATACAGGAGGCCTTGGGTTAGACCCCCAGTACAACAAAAAAGAAATAAGATGAAAAATGGAAAAGGAAGGAAGGAAGGAAGGAAAGAAGGAAGGAAGGAAGGAAGGAAGGAATTGTTTCAAACCATAATAAGATGACATGTTTTTCCTAGGAAAAAGGAAAAATTAGTGTACACTTCAGCAAAAAAGTATATTTTAGTCTTTTATGAAAAACTAGGAAATACAAAAATTCAAGGTGAGCTAGATCTTCCTAATACATGTGCCAAGCAAGTAACATAAATATTTCTGAGATAGTAGAAATATCAGCAAAGTCTCATTTACCAGTGGAATGATCTACCAAAGCCATCCTCACAAGGGGTGAATTCTATGTAGCTATAGCATGTATGGCATATAGCATGTATGGTCCTCCAGAGAAAGATAACCCATAGAAAAATATATATACCTACTCACATATATAAGTGTATGTGTGTACATATATCTCTGTGTATATGCATACGTGTATACACACACGTATATAAATAAAATCCCTTAAAATTTTACCAAATTTTATATTTGGTGTAAACATTATTGAGGTTAAGAAGCCCCATGGCCTACCACATGCCTGCTAGAGACCCCAGAAAGCTGGTGGTGCATTCCTGGTCCTCCTGACTATCAAAGAAACAGCACCACATTTTGGATGCTGCTTCCAAGCATATACAGCCTTTTGGAATACCTTGACCCAGCCCTCAACGTACTGCCACCTGGCTCATGCTATAATTGAATCTTCAAAAGGCCATTACATCATTTTATCAAACTACCTGCTTCTGGATGGTATAGAACATAGTCAGACCAGGGAATTCCATAAGCATTGGCCCATTGCCACACTTCTTTTGCTGTGAAATGAGTTCCTTCATCAAAAGCAGTACTATGTGGGAATATCTTGGTGGTGGATAAGGCATCTCTATACATAGTCATTAAGTTCTTAACTTCTTATAAGTTGATTAGGAGTGTTCAGTGGAGATAATACATATATCTCTATTGCCATATCAGGCCATAAGTCATCAGTGATTTTTTTACCACTGGTAAGAGGCACTTGTATTTTTAAGTCTAATAAGATTAGAGAGTCAATTCCAGAAACTCCAGAATCACTTAAGAAAACTTGTCCTGAAAATCATGCTCCTCCAGCCAAGTACAGTAGCACATGCTTGTGATCCCAATGACTCGGGAGGCTGAGACAGGATTTTGCAAGTTCAAAGCCAGCCTCAGCAACTAGTGAGGCCCTAAGCAAGACCTGTCTAAAACCTTTTGCATCTAAAACCTACTCTGATTTAAAATTTTATAAAAATAAAAAATAAAAAAGGCTAGGGATGTGGCTCAGTGGTTAAGTGTTGCTGGGTTCAATCCCTGGTACAAAAAACAAAACAAAACAAAACAAAAAACCCTGCTGCACAGCCACTCCTGGTACCAAAATCTGTAGTGGTCAAGGGTCAAGTTTCTCCAGAAAAACAAAACCAAGAACCACAAACATTCTGTCTGTTTATCCATATACCTTGATATTAAAATATGTGCTTTTATTTAAAGAGAGATATAAAAAATGCATTTATTTATTTATTATGAGAAAGTGGCTTGTGTAATGATGGAAGCTGAGAAGTACAATGATCTTTTCTCTGAAAGCTAGAGAACCAGGAAAGCTGATGGTACAGCTCCCATCAAGCCTTATGACCTAAGAACCAGGAGGAGGGATAATGTGTGTTCCACTCTATGTCTAAAGACCTAAGTACAAGCAGAGAAGGTAGCATAAATTCTAGTCCTAGAACAGAAGAAGACTAATTTCTCAGTTCAAACAGTCAGATGGAGAGAAGAAATTCTCCTTTCCTCATCCTTTTGTTCTATTCAGGCCCTCCACGGATTAAATGATGCCTGCATATAGTGGGGAGGGGCTTTACAAAGCCATCAGTTCAGAAATGACCTCACAGGCAAGCCCAGAAATAATGCTTAATCAAATATCTGGTAACCCTGTAGCCCAGTCAACTTGACACAAAATTAAGCATCACATATGATCTTATAGGTGAGTGAATACAAGATATTTTACCTTTATGACTTCAAAAGAGGAACATTTAGAAACTCTTAACTTACATAATGTTGAAAAGTTATTTTTGTCAATTATGAGATGTTTATCTTAAAGCATTCCTTATTTTAGAAAATATTTAAATCCCAAGGAACAAACTTTCAATATCCTTTGAAAACAGATCACCACTTCTCAAATTTACCTGTGCACACAAATTCCCCGGAAGATCTTGTTAAAATGCAAATTTTGATTTGCAGCACAGAAATGGAGCCTGGGACATTATGATTCTAACAAGATCCCAGGTGCTGCTACTGCTGCTGCCCTCCAGACCCACTGAAATGGAAAGGCAGTAAATAGCTTGTTTGTGTTTTGTGTGTCAGGGACCTATAACCTACCCTAAGAAAACTTGGCAGATTGTAAAAATTCAAGTAATCCTTCACATTATACAATACTTTTATTTGTTATTTTTTGCAAAATAATGTACAACTTAATGAAAAGTAATTCAGGAATGTATTATGAAAGAAACAAAGACTGCATCTTTCATTTGTAACCACTGTCAACATTATAGCATTTGTCAGTGGTTTTCAACCCTCACTCAGCATCAGAGTTGCCTGAGAATCTTACATAAACTACAGAAACTGGTTCTCACCTTCCCAAGATTTGCTTTTAATTGATCTGAAGTGGAGTTCTAGACATTGATAGTTTTTAAAGCTTTCCAGGTGATTCTAATATGCAGTCAAGATTTAGAATCATTGGTTACCCACAGTGTAGTATTTATATTAATCTAGCTATAAGAAAGCATGCTTTTTATGTTTAAAGATAAACTAACAATTTTCATAGATATAATCCCATTTTTGAGTGGCTGCATAACATTTCTTTGGAGGGATAATAGACTTAATAGACTGGTCAGTCTTCTGTAATTGACATTTATCATTTTTCGAATTTTTCTCTCCTGAAAACAGCATTGAAGTGAATATAATTATATCTACATATTTGAACATGGTTTTTAAGGATAAATTCTTAGCAGTAGAAGTACTATCAGTTTGAAGTTATTATGATGTCAAAACACTCTCAGAATCACTTTCCATGCAGACAGGTAACATGCATTGGCACTATCCTCAAATGAAGCTTAGAATAGCACTGGAATGCACAACTGCATACTGCAGAAATGAATGCAAGGATGGAAGAACAGAAGAATACCCAGTTCTCTGTGTGCAGGAGAGACAGGGTTAAAGACAAATGAGCCTTTGAAAGAGAATCTCAAGAGACTTGATTTAGGAATGACACTGGCTGTAGGCAGGGCTGGGAGTGGTATAATAAGTATATAAAATCCTAAGCAATGGGGCAATTTGAGTATTTGTGGTGGTTCTTCTGGTCTAGGTATGATGGGTTGCCTATGGAGATACCATCTGAACAATCTCTTTCGAGTTTGGATGTTAGAGTCTGTAAACAAGTCAAAATAACACCTGGCATTTTGCCAGGGGAATGTTAGAGTTCCTAAACAAGTCTGGATGGTGCCTGGCAAAATGCCAGAGGGAGTGGTTTGAGAAGTAACAAAAGTGAGCCATTAAGTGTGGAGATTCCTGATTGGTTGACTGCTGTATCGAGTTTATGCTAATTAGATAAGCTGTGTGGAATGTATAAATACCTCTGTTGTCCTACAATAAACGGCTCCCACTCCTGCTGTATCAATGTACACAAGTTGTTCGTCACCCCCCGGTTATTTTGCTGCAGCCGGACTGCGGCATTTGGATCTGGTGAGAACAATTTTACTGAGATACAATATCACTTTTTCAATTGCTAATGCAATACACATTGCATGTGGCCAGAGATAACTATGAAAAAGATATGGCCAGCCAGAAAATGGATATGCACCTCCTTGGTGTCCTGGCTGTGTAGATAGTGGCTAACAGTACCAAAGGTAAGCGAGCAAGAAGAGGGAAGAGGCACTGAATAAATGTGAGTGGTTATTGTACAGATATGGGATCCTGTTTTATCTTGAACAAAAATGAAAGAACCCAGAGCACCATATGGATAAGTACATGATATCATTATGTAAATTGGTCTCAATATAACAGAGGGCCCACTTGTCTTTCACTCCAACAGGAAATGTGTACGTACTTTTAGCAAGTAAGGTATTTTAAAAATTAATAACATTGACCAGAGTGATGAAAAATGGCAACAAATTAGAAAACACTGCAATGATTTTATCACATTAATTAAAGGAGAAAAACCATAAGGATGTCGTAATAGATCCAAAAAGCCTGTGATAAAATTCAATACTTATTCATAGTGGAATTATGAATAAGTGGAAATTACTAAAACAAAACAAACAAAAACAGAAACAAGGCTGGGCACTGTGGCACACACCTGTAATCCCAGTGACTGGGGAGACTGAGACAGGAGGATCACAAGTTCAAAGCCAGCCTCAGCAAAGTGAGGTGCTAAGCAACTCAGTGAGAGCCTGTCCCTAAATAAAATATAGAATAGAGCTGGGGATGTGGCTCAGTGGTTGAGTGCTTCTGAGTTCAATCCCCGGTACAAAACAGCAACAAAAACTAGGGGAATGATAAATTTAAAAATAAATGCTATCAAAAATTGTTCCTGGTGGTGAAGTTTAGAATTGTTTTCTTCATTTTAGGTATAAAATAAAGATAACCACCATATTCGTTTCTACCTGTATTGTTGGTAATCGATTCTCTAAGTAAAGGAAATCACACGCAAGAAATGAAAAGGAGAAACAAAATAGTCTTTACTTACTACTGATATGATTGTGGTACATCAAAAAATACCTAATACACATGCTGCTTATAACTACAAATTTAGCAAGATTGCTAAATAACAGGTTGATATGTTTCAGAGGCTAACCAGAAAATAATAGTAATAATAGTAATAATAAGAACAACAATAATAATACAGATCCATCATTAAAACCAACCAAAAATTCTAAGGAGTAAGAAATATTTATCTAACAAAATAAGTACAAAACATGAATATAGATAAATGTCAGATTTTAATGAAATATATGCAAAAGAATCTAAATAAAAAATACATACCATGTTCATAAGTAAGATGTTAAAATCGCAATTACTCTGATGCAGCAATTTTATTTCCAGAAATATGCCTTAGAGAAATTCTCAGACATAAACACTGAAATAGGATCTAGGACTCGTTGTGGAAGTGTTTATAATGCAAAAATGAAAATCAGTTTAACTGTCAATAAATAGAAGAATATACATAAACACACATATTATTACAGTGTTTACATGAAACAGGAAAATATGTAGCATTTAAAAATTAATGAACTAAGTTTATATGAATCAACATATATGAATCTAAAACAATTTTAACTCAGAAACATACATTATAAGGAAATATAGAATTGTGATGTAAAATTTTAAACAAAGTGAAATAAAACCATATGCCTACTTTTATGCTTTTATTAGTGCATTATAGTTATACATAATAGTGGGGTTCATTTTGACATAATCATACATGAATGGAACTTCATGTGCTCCCTTTCAGTCTCTAGTTCTTCCCCTCTCCCTCCTCTCCTTCTCCCCCTATTGCCCTTTGTCTATTAAAACCATAAACCTTCAATGAGTACATTTTTATGTAGTAAAATTATAAAACTATGGCCAGGAAGAATATGCACCAAATTCAATATATGATCTTCTCCAGGTAGGAAGGAAATAAAATGGGTAGGAGTTCAACAGCATGTGTAGTGTTTTCTTAGAGAAAAAAGGGAGAATCTGAAAGAAACTGCATTGGTACTTCTTACATCTGAGTGCCATTTTAGTTGTGTCATCCTTTAATTTCATAATCAATAATTGTTCTCAATTTATTTCATCCCTGTTTGTTCCATCCCAGGAGCTCTGCCTTCCCATAAGTAATAATCACCTACATGGCAGGGGTCATCTCATATACTTTTTCTTCTTCCTAAGCCTTCAGCACTATGCTGCATTCTCAGGCAATGTACATGAGTACATTTCAATTCTGTTGAAAAATACTTAATACTCCAATTCATAATGACATTCAGCAGAGGAAACCTCATGGAACTAGTTGCTTCCTCACCATAGTCCTAGTATGGTTTTGCATTGAGAATGCTCCAGGTTTCTTCTTACCAACAAAACTTTAATTTCAAAATAGGTAATCAGCCACTTAAATAGTGCAGACTGGTGAATTCTGTCAAATGTTCCTCTTGAATGTTTGGAAATTATAACTTGTCCTAAACATATAAATGTAATCTCTTTGACAGAGATGACATTTCAGATTGATCCACTTTTAAAATATCCTGAATATTTGTGGGGTTTTTTTTGTTTGTTTGTTTCAGTGTCCTAAGAATTTAATTACAAAGTTTCCTCCAGTTCTTGTGGCAGAAAAATAATATTAAATCCTCTATGTAGATGAACTTACTTGAAACAGTTGATTTCACGGAGGTGGACCCACAGTGGTCCACCTACCACATTTCTGTGTTAATCACATGATCTGACACCATCATAAATGTGTTTGTTTTTTTTTTTAAAGATAAATGCTCATGTTTTAGTCAGCTTTTTACTGCAGTGACTGAAAGACCTGACCAGAACAATCATAGAAGAGGAAAAGTTTATTTGAGGACTCATGTTTTCAGAGGTCTCAGTCCATGAACAGAAGGCTCCATTCCTCAGAGATCAGGCTGAGGCAGAACATCATAGTAAAAGAGTGTGACAGAGGGAAGCAGCTCACATGATGATCAGCAAGCAGAGCCAGAGACTCCACTCACCAGATACAAAATGCGTACCCCAAAGGCATGCCCCAATGACACACCTCCTCCAGCCACACCCTACCTGCTTCAGTTACAACTCAGTTAATTCCATCAAGGAGATTAATTCACTGATTGGGTTGAGGATCTCAAAACCCAATTCTTTCTCCTCTAAACCTTCTTGCATTGTCTCACACATGGGCTTTTTTTTGGGGGGGGGCTAATATCTGAACTATAACAGATTACTATCACAATTTGTCCTCAAACAATTATAGAGGGAACCAGGTCATCAATGATGAGGATTCAAGAATCAGACACAACCCTCTTGGTGAGAGAAGATTACACAAATAGTCAAAGTAATCCATGCAAGTGATCATGGGCACCAGAAATCTAGACAGAGACCCCAGCCTAGGTGTACAACTTAAAGATAGGGTCATTTTACAGGGCTGTCAGTACAGGGATGAGGATGCTCAATTTTAAGCAACATGTCAGGATCCCTGTTACTGGCTTCATGAGACATGACATAAAGTAGAAGAAGTTGACTTCATGGAATGAAGATAGGAGACCAGTAACTTGATCTAGCATCTCATTCATTACCCAACATACACACACACACACACACACACACTTCCAGCATCTGAAATTTCATCAGTATTTAGTAAATTCCTTGGACTGAGGCATTATTTCTGACAAAAAGAAAAACTCCTATTAAAATGAAAATATCTTGCCAGGCACAGTAGCACACACCTATAATCCCAGTGGCCCAGAAGACTGAGGCAGGGTAATTACAAATTCAAAGTCAGCCACAGCAATTTAATAAGACCCTATCTCAAAATAAAAAATAAAAAGAGTTGGGGATGTGGTTTAATGGTCGAGCACCCCTGGATTCAATCCCCAATATAAAAAAAAATCTTACCTAGAAGTTAACAATTGAAGTAAGTCACTAATCATTAAAAGTAAAAGGAAAGTAATATTTTATTGCTTACAGTTTATAATAATATACTATGGAAACGTCTTGTTATTCCTAATTATTTTTTATTTGAAGAAACTGTGGTCAGAAAAAAGGAGATAATTAAATATTGCTAATGATCCCAAAGTTGCCATGTGGGATTCAAATTGAGGTTCCTGTGACAACAAATTCCTTGCCCTTTCTACATAGCATGCTGCTTCTTTATCAGAATAATGGGCAAGCCCCAACATTAGCATCTAGGAAGACAATTGTCATGAGGAATAAGGAACATAAACCAGGGAGCCCCTAACTGTGGATGTGGGTAGAGTGTACAACAGGTCTAGGTCCCTGATGAGGAGTGCCATGGGCAGACAAGCCCATCTCACAGTTAGTTCCACTGTCAAGCTTGTTCATCTCCTAGATTTGCCAGGCAGGTCTTCTTCCAGGACACTTCAGAGCAGCTGTTGAAAGTCACATTGAGACTTTCCTATTCTAATGGTCTGTATCCCCTCACAATATCTCAGAATGCAGCCTCCCTTCTCTATCCAGCCTATTCTGAGGAGGAAGTCGGAACCCCACCTGCAGCTCCCTGGCCTGTAGTGTGAATTTATAGAAGCAGTAGGCACCATCTGAGAGCGGAAATTTAAAGAGCTCTTGGTTGGTTCTGGTTCTGAGATTAGCATCAAAATCTAAATAAATAATGTAATGTTCCTAATCAAGAGTCATGCAGATAGCAATTAGAACTGCATTACAGGGATTACTCATGTCGATCTCTGTACCTGAGATCAAACTCAGCTAATTTGCCTCTCTTATTTTAATTCCATCAATTAGAGAAATAAATTGCCAATAAAAGCTCATCTTTTAAAATAATTTGTTTTAACCTTTTATAAAGTACTTGGGGAAAAGCACAGAGAAGAGCTTCCTAAGTGAGTGCTAATTAAGATTGAGGGAGAGAGAACAGGTAGGAAAAATACTGTTCTAAACAACAGCAGAACCCTAAACCAAATGGAGGAAAAATAGATGCAGAAGGGTTTCTGTGGTCTTCTGAAACTAAGGATTTCAGTTTGGAATCAAAACTAAAAATAAGATTTAGAACATAGTAATAAAATGAGCTCATATTAAAGATGGGTCCTTTTTATTTGTGCATCCATCCTGTCACTGAGGATGATGTTAAGTTTTAGAAAGACAGTGATAAGCTCCATGGCCACGGCCCCTACCCTCATGGAACGTGCAGCTTTGTGGAGAGACAGTCAGTAGTCACATGTACACACAGATAAATATGAATTGATTGTGTTAGGAGGAGGCAGTGGGTGGGAGGGCAGCCCTGATGTCCATGCTAGGAAGATAGAGGTGAAAATGACATGTAGGAGTAGTTACCCTTAAAGGGAGACTAAATACTGGATTAGATTTCATCAAATGGAGGAGAGTGGAGATCTCATTCCAGGCAGAAGGAATGGCCTCTGAAAATACCAGGAGACAGGAAAGACATAGAAGGATCTGAAGGAAGAGCAGACCACCCAACAGAGTAACTGGTAAGTGTTGAGCTCTGAGTTCAGATCAGGCTCCATATATAAAGCACTCTCCACATTTTCTCATTTTATTTAATTATCCTCATTTTATTTATTTATGCATTTATTTTTGGTACTGTGGGATTGAACCCCAGAGGCACTTTACCACTGATCCACATCCCCCACCCTTTTAATTATATAGTTTGAGACACGGTCTCACTAAGGGGCTTAGGTCATCACTAAATTGCAGAGGCTGGTCTCAGACTTGTCATCCTCCTCCTCAGCCTCCTGAGTATGTGGGATTACAGACCTGCACCATCATGCCCAGTTAATTATCCTCATTTTATTGGTTTGGCATCATGAGGCTAAGTCATTTGCCTAAGGCTATCAGAATAAGTGAACCTTCTATTTTCATACCCAGGGATGATACAAGACCCTGGGGGAATATCGCCCAAGTTTCTTTTTTTGAGGGGAAGAATATGCAGTGAGAAAAAGTTGGTCACATAGATGGGCTCACTGAGGCTTCTTCTAGACCCTTAAGGAACAACCACTGACCCAGAGCTTTGTGCACAGGACTGTGTGATCATCTGGACAGACACAGTTGATTGCCAGGTTCCTTTAGTAATGCTATAGGGCAAACACAGAGTCACTACAATCCAAAAAGAATGTCACACACATCATAAGCAATGGACAAAAAGGAGAAAAACCCCGGAGGGTACAGAGGAGGCTATACTGCAAGATAGGGAGAAGGGGAATGCTGAGGAATGTGGTGAAAAGAGGGAGTGTAGAGAAAGCATAGCTGGATAGGGGCAGATGACTGTCCACGTGGGGCAAAGGAGTGTGATGGGCCTCAGCGATCTCCAAGGAGCTGAATCTGAGTGACCAGGAGGATCAAATCACTGTCAAAAGGCAGAAGCCAGAAAGAGAAAGCAGTTCCTCTGCATGATGTAGGTGAAGGTGAAAGGTCATGAACGTGGTTGACCAACATGAGCCCAGGGTCTCCAGCTGTGGTGTCCATGGTGCTGCTTGACATAGACCAGGCGTCTGAATATCCCAGCCACCTTGCTGTCATCCCATAATGTGGACCTGTCACGCTGTTACTCTACATACAAGATAAAGACAAATTTCAGTGGATGCCCCAGGTCTAAGTGGTCTCCTGGTTATGGAAGCCCAGAGGATGAGTAAGAAACAGCATTCAGGCTTCTCTGTGCTTTAAATATTTCTTCCTTATGATACACTGTGCCTCTGTGACCTGAAACTCCTTTCTAGGTGTCTTGGTTTTCCCAGTCAAGCTAAAACTTGCTAAAAGCATGGGCTTTCTCACATCTTCTCATAGTTTGTTTCTCCATTTTAGGGCTTGGCTCTGGGAATTTGTCAACTAGAGCTCACAAAGATGCCTGAGAAAAGTTTGGGTTTGTTGTTGTTGTTGCTGTTGTTTAAGGCTGTTATCCATTACCCTTGTTAAGAGGGTGAATGCTGGGAGAAAATGTAAAACAAAAAAATTACAGCTTGAAAATCTTAGTTCTGGAAAGAACTTCCCTCCCTAATCACCCAGCCAGACCTCCTGATTATATAGAAGTCAAAATTCAAGTCCTCAACACAGGTATGAATTATCTGTTATGGTTTGGATCTGGAATATCCTCCAGAGCTCATATGTTCAGATGTAGGGCTTTTGGGAAGTGATTGGATTATGAGAGTTCCAACCTGATCTGTGGTTAATCCACTGATGGTTAAATGAACTACTAAGAGGTGGGACATAATGGGAGGAAGTAGGTCTTTGGAGGTGTGCCCTGGAAGGGTTTGTCTTCTCTCCAGCCTGTCAGGTATTTTGGTCATAGCAATGAAAAACTAATGCAGTATCGAGGAGGACACAAATGGAATGAAGAATCTAACATTCAGGACTCAGTATTAATTCTAACCCCACTTCACAGATATCAATGGTAAAGTATTTTTCCAAGTTTATCCCTGCCTTTCATTGTGATTTTCAAAAAGATGTCTTAGAAGAGAAAAGTGCCTAAGGCTTAAATTGGAGGGTCTAGGAGAGGACAAGTGACCAAGAACACATCCTCCTCAACCTGCCCTGGTGCACTAGGAGCGTATACTTATGCGCAGAGGTGTGAGTTAATGACTGCTTCCTACCTAGAGTGTAGACACCATGAAGGTTAAGGAGCAGGTTTGGGTTGTTGGATTTATATCTATGGCTATGTCAGCTCACTTAGCACACAATAAACAACAAAATAACATTATTTTCATGATTGAATAAGTACATGGATAGATGTCCTTCCCAGTCTTCAGTCCAGTAAACCTATTATGCCTCCAGGAATTCCAAGCTTCTGGACCTTTTTTTTTTTTTTTAAACCTGTGACCTCTATGATCCAAACATCTAAGTAAAGAGAAATTGGTTAGACAGAGTGCTGGAAGGACTGGTGTAGCTTGGATTAATTTAGTGATTATCACTTTTCCTGTTTTGTCTAAAGCAGTTAAAAATAGGCATCTTCTTTTTTTATCTCAGGCCTTATGAAGAAACAACATGCATTATTTAAAAACCAACAGCAAAAATAAACCCTTGTAAATATTGCACATCTATTTGCAAGTAGAAGATTAATACAATAATAATGCCTCGGATATGAAAAACAGTGAAATGCAAACTTGACGGGAAGAAATTACCTTCCTTCTTGGATAAGAGTCACAGGAGACTGGAGAGCAAATTATTTTCTTAGCTTTGGGTCCTTGAGGTCATCAAAGCTTCCTAAAAAGGATTATGTATCATGGAAAGTGTTAATGTACCTTATTATTCCATTTCTCTCTGATGAATTCTTTGGAATCAATAAAGGTGCTTAACAGTGAAGAATTTCATTAGGCTGCACTGCAATACCAGGAATCTCTTACATTTATATAATACCTATCTTCAGCAAGTTCTCTTGAAGCAATCATAGAGGATGAATAGGTTCTCCTGCTGTGTAAACCTAGTGAATCATGCCGATTTAGGGTAGTTTTCTCCTTTTGGACTCACTGAGCTTGGGATACGACAGAGCTTATACAAGTATCTATATGTTGTCTTGCCATTTGTATGTTCTTAAAATGTGTAATTCCACTAATCATGAGTCCTGAAAGATGTGCATAGTGGGTGTATAACCATGACTGTTTGGTAAAGAACTTGGCTTAATAATTAACTGGGAAGATGAGATAGGGAGATAGAGAAAGTTGACTTACTCTGTATAGCAAGAGTGCAAATAGTCACAAGGAAGCCAACCCTTTGAACAACCATGTCAGGGAGGTTGTAAAGCTGGAGTAGCTGAGAGTTCAGGGTAGGGCATTTCCCACTGGGGCTGGTATATTCTGAGAAAAAAAGAGCCGACTCTGAGGGGAAGAAATCTGATTGGCAGAAGTGAGCACTGATACTATCCCAAGAAGACTCTAAGAGTGACATTATATTTATGTTGATTATGTATTTCTTGCATGATTTGTCTGCTTCAAATTCATTTATGAAGAAAATGATCAATGATGAAATATAAGAACCTGAAGGAGTGTCATTAGAGAAAAGAAAGGAGATGAAGGTCAATGTTCTACCAATGCTGGGGAACCAGATTGAGTCACCAAAGTGCCTGCTATTTTGCACCTTAACTATTTTGTAAACCATATAGCCACTGAAGTTCCTGTAACTACAATTATTGCTCTGTGATTTATCCTTCTTTTGATCTCTTAATTATACCAGGGTCTTTTGATAAAAAAAATATGTGCTCCAACATAAGATTTAGCAAAAAAAAAAAAAATACTTCTGTGGGCCCTGCTAATAATATGTAGCTAGGAAAACTACAGAATCTTTAATTTGTAAAGTTAAACCACCTGTAGTTCAAATCCTTCCATATATTTGTGTTCATTTAGCAAAACTTACCAAAAAAAAAAAAAAAAAAAAAAAAAGCCCTCACTTCTCTGAAACCCTAGGTGGTATGGAGTGTTATGAGAAATATCACAGCCCTGAGTCAAGCTTATTAGCTGGAACCATGAGTAGTCTCTACATAAGCATGCATTAAAGGAAAAAAGAGGAAATTATCAAAATGACACCATCTGCAGAAATTAACAGGGGCAACAGGGTAGGGGCAAAGGAAGACAAATAGTTTGGTTTAATCCATGCATGTCCATTTAACATTTTGAGTTTTCTTTGTTTATCTACACCAGGCTCCCTTTCTGAGAATATACACATTTGGAGAAATACAGTACATGTGATTCATTTTAGAGTGATTTTTTTTTCCCTTTCAAATGCAATGAAATTCTTTAGCTGTGCAATCAAAGTACAGCAACCATCGTGATGACATTTCTAGTTTCAGTTCTACATGGCTGGGACAGGCTTCTCTGAACTCATCTTATTCTAATACATTCCACCTTGGATATTCTTGTCTGTTTTTTCAACTCTGTGCCTGTTAGATATCAGTCATATTCCTAATAGAAAGATTATAGTAGAATCTATCAGGAAACTTCTGTGGCTTGATAAGCACCTCGTCTTCCACCTCCATACGAATTAATTTCAGTTCTAATCACTTTATTCTTTATGTGAAAGAAAACATCTAAATTTGTTCTTCATAATCTTTGTCTACCTTCAGATTCCTAAAAATATCTCAAAATATGCATAAACATAAGGTTCTGAGCAGCAGGCTTTATCTCTTAACCCTTAACTTCATTGTTAGAGAAGTCAGATGCAAAATATTCTCCTTTTAGAAAAAAAAATCCCTATATCTTTTTGGTATTGCTTATTCAAAGTAGATTTTCTTATTTTGGCTTCAGATCACATTAATTGCACTATTTGTTTCTTTTCCCTTTGAGATTCCTATTTTTGTCTGTTTTAGGTGTCTCCTGGATGCATTTCTGACTTTCTAGCAGTAGGCCTTGAAAATAAATAGAACCTTAACTTTACCAGGCTTCAAGGCACTGACGTCTAAATTTTGTTTGTTAATAGCCATAGGCCTTTTAGTAGGAAAAAAAAAAGTTGCCAGCATCAAATTAGAAAAGAGGTAATTGAGGGGTTCGCCCATCAAAGTTCTAGGAAAGCTTGTCAGTGGCTACCTAAATGCATGCACTTTGTATTATCAAAGGTAAGTATTAAGAAAGCTCTATGGCTACCTCTAGGACCTTCTAGAAATGCTAAACATGACTTTATTTAATCTTCCTACTTCTTAAAAAAAAACACTGGGGAAGCATCTCAGAGTGCCTTAGTGGGGAGAGCTCTGGGTAGCAAGTCAGGGCATCTGGATTCTAGTCTCTGACTTACCATCTACCCAGGCATTTGACCTTAAACTAGTCTTGTCACCTTTCTGTGGTTTGACATCTTCACTTGTGGAATGAGAAGTTGAATGAAGAACATCATCTTTTTATAGTTTTTAGAAGCCATGAGCTTCTAATTCTAAGGTGCTCACCAATAAAATGAAAAAACTGAATTCTGAGCCTGAGATTCTCTCTCCTTGCATTATGCAAATCTGGAAGCCTTCAGCATACAGACAGGAAAGGAGCATGCTTTACCATCTGGATAGCTGCCTATTTTGGGTGGAGGGAGGGGGCAGAGGGTTGGAGTAGGTAAATGTTGCAGGACTGCTCTTACGCAGTTAGGGGTGGAGGGCCAGCATGGGCACTGCAGATGATCACCATGGTGACTCTCTTACTTGGATTCTGAATTAATGTATTTCAAGGCTAAGGAGGCTTTCTGAGGCAAACAGGTCAAATGACCCTGTTCTACACTCCAGTGAACTACATTGAGAAGTCCAAACACCAAATGAACTTCATTGGTGGTTGATTTATTTTTTAAATAAGACTAACTGCTTTAATGGTTGACAAAGTTATGATTTTTATGAATCTTCCTTGTAGCCTTCCATGGAAACTTTTGCATCCTGTGAAAACATGAGTACTTCTTACTCAATATATATAGATTTATACTTCTTCCCAGAAAAATATCATGAATTTTATGAAATCTTGCCACAGTCAACAGTATAGCATGAGGGAGGTGCCCGTGGGGACCATTAACCTGAATGATAAAGTCCTTCATTTTAAGACTCTCAGTCCACCTCCCTACCTTTCTTTCAGCCCCTGGACCAATATCCTTTCTCATTGGACATACATCTCTTTGGTCTTCCTTAAAAGTGTTGTCTTTCTCAGAAATGAATAACATGCTAGCCACTGCAAGTGAAGTGCCAGAATTCATCTTCTGTTATTTTTATCCCCCTGCTTCTAGACTTCAAAATGAAATGCTGTCTTGGTAGATTCTCAGCCTCAGGCTCATGAACACCGTGTCAGGTTCAAATGCAGGAATCAGAGAAATCAGTTTTTTCTTGAACTTGTCTTACCCCTGCCTAATGTTGGACTTATTTTGTGATGTGCTATAACGACCCACAGGGGAAGTGATTGGATTATGAGGGCAGCGACATATGTGAAAAAAGGCAACACCTTTGAGACACTTGTCTTATTAGTTTGATAGGTACAATTTTGCTTCTGGGATTATCAGAATACAGGACAGGACCATGTGATGTACCTGGCCCAGATCATGTACTCCCCACTAAGGGTTTTTGCAATTAAAGTCTGAACCCACACATTTTTTAAAATATGTTTTTTCATTGTCAATCTACCTTTATTTTATTTATTTACATGTGGTGCTGAGACTTGAACTCAGTGCCTCACACATGCCTCATTTTTTTTTTTTTTTTTTTGCAATACTGAAGATTGAACTGAGGGATGTTCTACCACTCACTTATATACTCGTCCCATTTTATTTTATTTTGTTTTGTTTCATTTATTTTCATTTCATTTAGAGTCTTACTGTCCAGGTTAGCCCCAAAATTTCAATTCTCCTGCCTCCTCCTTCCAAGTCACCAAGAATATAGGCATGCACCATTATGACCAGCATAACTTTTATATAGTAAGTTCTTACACTATGGCTAAGGTTTTAGAAAGAAATGGAGAGAGAAAATTACAAATGAAGATTCTCAAAAGAAATGAGGGTAAATTCTCTGGGAGGTTACATTACTTAAATGAGAAAATAAAATATTTTTTCTTATATAGTCTCACCTATAAGAAATATGTTCCTGTTTCCTTCATCCTCCCAAATGACGTACTCAATGTTCCTTATTTAACTAAGAACATATCAGTCTGAAGATATTCTTAAAATCTTCCTTAATTGATAAAGTAGTGTTAGAATAGTTATAGGAGAGATTCTTTAGCTCATTATTAGCCAAATAGGCATTACCTGGTAACTCACCTATATGATTCATAGGCCCAAGATAAACTTAGTTTATTCTTGTTGTCTTGTTATACTTATCAATAATATCCCCTTACCTTGTCAAAGTGTCCTGGCTTGGCCAGTAAATGATAAAGGCACCAAAGTTTTGCCAATACTTGTGCCAAAAGTCCTGACTATCTGGACCCAGATGATGATTTTAGGTTTTGGGTCTATGTACATAGAGAGCTCATGAAATGCAAAAGTAAAACAACCTTCCCATCATAAATATCCATTAACTGGCTACACAGGCAAGTCAAAAGTAGGATTTGTTTCCACAATTTGTCATGACCACCACTGGCTGAGTGCCATACATGGGGTGTTGTGATGGAGTGAAATGTGGCCTTGAGATGTCAGTCATAAATTCTTATGATGTCTGTGGGCAGCCACTGGTAAAAAATAAAAAGGATTCATGGCTGTGGAATCATTTTTTATGACCATATCAATATCCTGAAATGTAGAGATTGTGCTAGGATTGCCTTTTCCAAACTCTTCTCTCTCCTGCAGTCTTCTCTATCTCCCTAGTCTATTCCTCATATCCAGAGATTACATGGAGATAATAAGAAGCCTATCATACCCTTTTGACTAATGGTTAAAATAGGAATAAATATCTGCCATAAAGAATTGAGTCAGCTCTGTTTAGTTGTCATGGTCAATGGAATATGGTTGGTTCTGTGTTTCCACATTTGGTATTTCTGCCATTTGACATTAAAAAATTCAATTGATTGACATAGGATGGTTAAATCAATTGCTTTGAATCCCAGATCTCTTCAGTCAATGTCATTTTTACCACTGACAGTTTGGCAACAGTGGAATCAAGGCACTACTTCCTGTTCTCTTAGGCATTAAATGCTTAGAGTTTCTGGGAGACAGTAATCCACACAGATCCAACTTAATTTTCAGATTTTCCCAGATTATGTCTTTATCAGGGAAGATTAGGTACTCTTACTTTACATGCCCATGATTTAAAAGTGTGATTTTCAAAATGAACCAATTCTTTAAACAGTGACACATAAACAGTTGGTTTTAATTGTTAATTTATAGGGGTAACATTTGAAGATGAAGAAATTGATGTTACAAAAAACAAATGCATGTTGTTGAAAAACACCTAGGCTCCTTTTGCAGCCCTGTGTGTGCAGTCATGCTGGAGTATTTGTGAGCTTTATTTTGCTCCTGTTTGAGGCAAAAAAAATGTGTGTATGTGTGTGTGTGTGTGTATATATATATATATATATATATATATATATATATATATTCCTATAGTCTCCACAAATGGAAGTCATAATTTAAAAATACAGATTATAATGCCATAATCTTAGAAGTGCCTCAGAATTTAGTAGTGATGATCAATAATCATCAATTTATATACAAATCTTTCACTTATGTAAATTCACATGATCCTTTCAATGACATGATGAGGTATTATTATATTCATTTTGCCAAGGAGTTTAGAGACTGAAGCTAGAAGTATAAATTTGGGGATCATTAAAGTTCTCCAGTTTGGGAGAATAACAGACAGTGCTACTTTCCAAAAATTTTCAAAGGAGTACTAGTAAACTGTCCAAAGCAATACTTGAAGGAAGTGATGTTATTTCCCTTAGCTTATTTCTCAGGAGAACTAATATAATCCAAAGAAAGGTCATCCGGTGAAATCACTTGTTTCATAAAAAAAGGTTGGTTGAGGTGACCCCATACATTCAAATGCCTAGTACTCAAACTCCTGGTCACCAGCTCCTTGGGGTCTATTTCTGCCTGCAGACGGTTGTACACACAGTGGCAGACAAAGCATTTTTGGAGTTTCATGCTACCAGAGTAGTTAAGCTGTGTTTGCTGAAAGTGCCATGATTGTTGCGCACCTGGAAAAAGCTTAATGAAGCATTCTGCACGCAGGCAGGATGGGGCTGACATTAATCATCGCAGCTAACTCCTGGACTTGAAAGCAGATGGCGAAGCCCGTGGTTTCTGGTACAGCATGGGCGGAGGTCATGAGTTGATCCTATACTTTTCTTTCAGAAGTCTCTCTTCTTTTCCTGGTGTTTTTTATCTTCCTGCTGAAAGGACGACTGTTACAGAAACACAAGAGATAGTTGAACATGATCCTGTATAGAAACGTGTCTTTGTAAAACTACCTTTATTCCATAAATCCAATATTTTCAAAGGAAAGATTAATAAATATTGTTGGAATTAACCCTTTTGAGGGACATTCAGGAGAGAGAGAGAGAGAGAGAGAGAACAGACTTTCCAGGAAAAATCCAAATATTTCAGTTACTTAAATGACTCAATTCCAGGATCTCTGAAACTCTTGCCCAGAGTGTTTCTCTCATTCCTCATGCCACCTGGTGAGACGAATGGCTCCACACTGGGACAACCAGGCATGGTACTTCTAGGCCACTTTTCTGGTAACAAGGGAGACTTTCTATGTCCGTGTGTTTTATTCTTAAGGATTTTTCCATTAAGGGCTTTATAAACATCATTGAGTCTGTTGGTTTTGTGGCATTGGAAGTTTTCTAGCCTTCTCTCTCACCTTCTTTTGCAGAATCACCCTGCTTTTTTGTTTTTTTTTTTTTTGTTTTGTTTTGTTTTTTTTGTCTTTTTCTTTTTCTTTTTTTTTTTTTTGGTATATTTTAAAAGTTTAACATCATGTTAGAGTTTTCAGAGCCACTTGGTTGGTAACTCATTCCAACTGTTCTCAGAAAACAAATGCAATTGCCAACTGGGCTGGCAGCAAGCCTTGCCTCATTTCAGTACATGTGTACCTGTTTTGTTTGAGAGTTAACTGTTTAAAAGGAAATTATAATTCCAGAGCCAAGGCTTTCACATGGGAAGTTGACTTAGGATCTGGACTCCACCGGCCAGAGTACTACAGAGCCATGTCTAGAGTTCTTTGGAAGGCAGAGCCAATGCAGTCACAGGGTCATGTGAACAGGTTCTCAAACACACTGGGAAGTGGAGGAGGTATCATCACCAGTTCCACAAGTGCAGTTCTTATGAAAGAAAGAGACCCTAGGACATGAAAGAGCCTTTTATCACTTTGAAAACCTTTATTACTGTTAAGAAACAGACCTTCTGCACCTCCTAATGATTTTATTAAGTACTAAGCTAACTGAACAAACCCCTTTTTAGTGCCTGAAATATGTCATCTAGCTTTTAAACCTCTCTAAAGAGGCTATATAGATGTGAAATTATATATAATGTTCATAAAAATAAGGATAATTAAATGTTCTTTTATTTCCAAAGGTGAGAATGCTGAATTGTAGTTCTCATTCAGGATGCAAACTGTGAGTAGAATTTCCCAGAGAACCAGATCCAAAATTTGTCATCCTAATGCTATGATAGTATCTTCCAACCAATAATCTAAGCAAATGGGTAGCATGCAGAATTGTATTTCAAAAGGAAATTGTACATTCCTCATTCAGCATCCCTGGGGTTAGTCAAACAACCATTCTAGACAACTTACCAACAAGCAAAGAGGGCTTGAGATCTTTGAACCTGAAAACACTTGGAACCAACTTTGTGTTTCTCTACAAGGTAGGCACATTGCCAACTCACAGGCAGAAGGGCATGCTGTAGAGTTGTTTGGTCAGCAGTGGAGTTTAGTTTTCACTATGCTCCCTGAAATGGGCTGAATATTTATGTCTCCCTAATATTCAAATATTGAAACCCTGATCACAATGTGATGGTGTTTGGAGGTAGAACCTTTAGTAGGTAATTAGGTCATGAGGTTGGATACTGCATGAATGTTATTAGTGTCCTAATAAGAAGATACCAGAGAGCTAGCTTGCTCTCTTTCCACCATGCAAGGATACAACAAGAAGTTAGCAGTCTGTAACATGGAGGGTCTTCATCTGAACCCAATTGGGTTCACACCCTGATCGTGGACTTCCAGTGTTCAATCATTGAAAATAATTTTCTGTCTTTTATAAGCCATCTAGTCTATGGTGTGTAGTTATAGCAATCTGAAATAGGATGCTACCTCGATTTTCCTCCTCCAGCCCAATTATGACCAGCCACACATGTTGGTAAATGTGTTTATGGTAGAGACTGTGGTCATAGGCCTTGAGTCTACAAGGGTAGATTCCATGATGTTGGTATTCTATGACTATAAGCACTTCTTCAGTGCACACGTGAGATGCTCAATCTATTCCTCTGCTCATCACTTATCTCTCTATCTATTATCTCCCAAATCATGGGTAACTGTGGCAGACTGCATTTTCCAAAGATGACTGTGAGGGTATATTTTATCCCACATGATCTTCTTACAATGTAACTTCGAATCTGCTCCTAGGGAATATTGGAGTGTCTACATCTCCTGTTCTTAGACACATATGGAACTCATTGTTGCCATGACTGAGGAGGTATAATGGAAATAATGTGACATGACTTCCAAGGGAAGATCACAAAGCTGCTATATATACATGGTTGCCTTCTTTTGGAGAATTTGGTCTTGGAACCCAGACACATGAAGGAAAACCAAACTAGATCACCAAGAGAAGCCACATGGTGAGTTAATGTGCTAAGTGTCCCAGCCAACAGCCCAGCAGAGATCTGAGCCAACTGCCAGTGGGGGTATGGGTAGGGGAACAGACATGTGAATAATATTTCCAGATGATCCCAGCCCCAGCCTCTTAAGTTACTCTCTTTGAATCTCCCCAGATGGGTCCCAAACATTGCAGAAGAGAGACATGTCATTCCCATCCCAACTCTTGACCCACAGAATCTACGAGCAGAATAAAATGGTTGTTTGATTTCATTAAGTTTGGGAGTAGTTTATTACATAGCAATAGTAATTGGAATACTGACAAAACCTAGACCTGGCTTCTTTGCAAGCCCTAAAACAGAAAAACATATTCCATCTGAGATTTCCCTCATGGCCTATAAAACCCCTTTTTCCACAAGTTATAAGCTTCAGTGGGAGCCAACTGAGCTCAAATGTGAGCTCAAAGTGGCTCAAGATATAGACTTGGCCCTCTTCTGTAGCACTGATTTTAAAAGTAAATAAAGGTCTATTTTGTCATTACTGAAAGCAATTTCTCAACTTTGGTACCTTGAAGGCTTATATTCTCTTTGTGGAAAACCTTAAAACCTTCATCCTCCTGCCTTATATAAACTCAAGGATCCCTCTACCTTTATGATCACCTCTCCTAATGTTCCTTCATGTCAGAAACATTAAGATCTCATCTAGATCCACAGAACAAAGTTACTAAGATTTCAGAGAAGTATGCATAGCATTCACAGTTTTATTGCTTAAATTATCACCAGAAAGAGCACCCAATCTCCTCCTAGGGCCATTGATGCTCTGCTCTTGACTGAGATGTCTGACAGGAATATTTTTTCCTACACACAGCTAAAAAGAAAAAAAAAAGTCACTAATTCCCTCTTCCCTCCAACCCCACATGGGTAAAGTACTGGCATATGTCACCAAACTAATTTTTTTGGACTTTCTTCTTCTATAGGGCCCGATGACCCCTCAGTGGCTTAAGGGGTCACCCCAGTGTTTCAATTACATCCAAATGATCAGACAAGCCTCTCCTCCTACAGTTTTCCCCAACATCCACCTCTGTGTAGTTTGGTGGTCAACAACATCCAGAAGCCCAAGTGCCCCTTCACAACCTCAGCAAAGCAAAGACCTCTTCAATTTCCTTTGCTCATCAATCTGAGAGGACAGATAATACATAATTTCCTCCTACATGGGGCTACAGAGAAAGTGCATCTTGTTCAGAACCAGACACTTGCTTCTGAAGATGACAGTTTGATTGTAATCCCCAGGAGTCAGAGAAAGTAATCAAAGTGGGAAGCTAAACAAGGTTCTCACCTTGTCAGGTGACCAAACAGGGTCATTCTTAGGATCATTTTGTCCTGGAAGCAGGAGCCAAATGTTTGACAAAATGCCAAATTCCTGTGGCAGCAGAAAAGACACTTGTATTACAGAAGGACGTCCCCCTGGGGAACACAGAGGGAATGCTCAGAGACCAAGAAATGAGTAAGACAAAGAAAGAAAAAACTATAAACAGCACTAAAATCCCCAAGTGCTGCCAAATAAAGCTGGTCACTGATTACCATCATCTTGCTTAAATTCAGCCAAGGTTTTAATCAAAGGGTATGTAGATATTGTACACATCTCAGTCATGGGAGAGCAGCAAATATAATTTTTCCAAAGTTGCATGCACATTATGGGCCATATTAGGAGATTGTTAGCCAAGCTCAATTTACAGAAAAGAACACTGGACTAGGTATCAGAATATTCCAGTACTAAATCTACTCCCTTGGAAGTACCCATATAGTGGAAACTGATGTACACTAAGAGCCCCTGGCCCAGAATTCTCTGAACAATTGCTTCAATCTCCCTCTTCTGCATACTAAACATTTTCATAATAGTCCCAAATTTTCTTAGAATTCCTGGGATGGAACAAATGTTCTCATGCTATCACTCTGACCTGAGTTCATCTTTTAATATGCGTTGTCTCAACTAAACTGTTAACAACCCAAAGATAAAATCCAGCTCTTTTCCCAACATAAAACAATTTCTTCTTTTGTCAGGCATTTGAGGGAAGTAGATTATGCACCATGTTGCAAACAGAGCAGAAACACATGCCAGGTGTTTCCCATTCTGTAAAGTATTTCCAATAATCTTGCCACCCTAGTCTCCCTGGCCTTCTGTTACCACCTTCAACTATGGGGCTCAGCCCTTTACTTGATCCTTTTTCCTCTCATCTCATCTCTCTTTTCAAAATGGCAATAACTGACTCCTTGCTCCCCATTTTCTCTGACAGAGCATTTTAAATAATTTTTTTTGGTCATCATTCTCCAGAAAATACAGGGTCCTAAAGAAACTTTTCTCTGTAAATAACTGAAATCATCATGGTAACTAGCAAGACAACGCAAGACTCGCCTCCATACAGTAGCAATAAGAAAGACACTTCTCATCTTCGAGTTTGAGTTGCTCATCTTAAAATGCCAAGGTTGGACTACAATCCCCTACTTGGGCATTCTCCATTCAGCCACTGGGGAGACAGCACTGTGCATGTGGAAAAGAAATGTCAGCATATTTGCATTTGGGCTAATGAACAGATCTGCTAATTGTGTTTTATGTGAAATGTGAAATTCAAGGAAAACACTAGGGGATATTAGCATTGCTAAGCAGTGTCCTGTGCCATTTTAAAAAATATGTTCATTTCTGCTCTGCTGCTAATCATCTGTGAAACTTTTGGGTAATTAGCTAACATATCTTAGTTTCATTCTTTTTAGTTTTGCATATGTAACATGCTGCATTAGTCTTGGTGACCTCTGAGGTATACCATAACCACTTTGGACAACAGTTTAGTGGGATATACTAAAGCCAAACCAATACCCTTACACTTCTACTTTAGGTATCAAGCCAAGAAGAAATGCATATATGTTCCTGCCAAGAGATGTATGAGAATGTTGATAGCAACATTACTCCTAATCACCCTATTGAATGCTGAATGGTGTTCTCCACAGATATGTCTACACCTTAACCCAAGAACCTGTGATTGTAACTTTATTTGGAAAAGGAATCTTTGCAGATACTATTAAGTTAAGGCTCTTGACATGAGATCATCTTTGATTAGCAGGATGGACTCTGAATCCAATGACAAGTATCCTGATTTGTCATAAGACAGAGAGAAGAGGAAGAAGAGGATAAGGCTGTATAAAGACAGAGGCAGAGATTGGATTAGTGAAGCCAGAAGCCTAGGACCATCTGGAACCACCGGAAGCTAGAAGATGCAAGGAAGGATTGTCTCTTAGAGACTTCATGGGGGACTTCTCTTAACCACCTAAATTTTAGGCTTCTGTCCTCTAAAACTATGAGAGAATATATTTCTGTTAACAAAGCCCCAGGAAAACAACACAAGTTCCAAACTGAAAGCCATCCATATATTCATCAATAGTAGTATTGATATATGTCTCAGTTTGTTTTGTATTTCCTGAATTCTTGAAACTGAGTAATTTATAAATAAAGAGGTTTATTCAGCTCACAGTTCTGGAGATCCAAGAGCATGGTACATGAATTTAGTTCTTTGGCTTTTGGTGAGGGTCTCATGGCAGATAGTATCTCAATAATTGTGAAAGGGCTGGGGCTGTAGCTCAGCGGCAGAGCACTTGCCTAGCATGTGTGAGGCACTTGGTTCAATCCTCAGCATCACATAAAAATAAATAAATAAAGTAAAAGCATTCCGTCCATCTACAACTACAAAAAAGAATTTTTAAAGAAGAAAGAATTGTGGGTGAGAGAGAGAGATTAATAACATAGTAAGAGAAGAAGCAAGAGAGCCAACCAAAAAACCCAAATTCACTTTAAAACCTCATATTCTTGTGGTAACTGATCCAGTCCCACAAAGCCTAACCCACTTTCTACGGATGAGCATTCGTCTCTTCTGAATGTGGTGCCCCATTAACCTCATCACCTCCCCCTTAGCTCCCACCTCTAACAGATTCTGTCACCTCTCAGTTCTGTTCCACTGGGGAATATGTCTCTGGCACAGAAACTTCAGGTGACAAGGCATACTCACATCATTGTAAGAGGTCAGTGGCAGTATAGTCACACAATGGAATACTTCACAGTAATTAAACAGGATGAATTATCAACAAAACGTTAGATTCAGGGAAAACAAACTCAAAGTACATAATTCATGGTCCTACCCAAATAGACTTAAAAAACAGGAAAGTATTGTCTTGTGATAATTGTCAAATTTTGGAATTACCTTTGGCAAGAGGCACTGACTGGAAGAGATCACGAAGAGCCCACTAAGGTGCAAGGGTTCCACTTGCTGATCTGGGTAGTGAGTTGGCTTTATAGAAATACATGGAGTTGTATACTTAAGATTATACACTCCATTGTGTGTGTGTATACATATATTTGTTTTTTAAGATTTAAAACTATTTTTAATCTTAAAATATTATTTATAGAATTAAATATTTGTTTCACAAAAGCAGAGAGCATTAACCAGGGTTTGTGCTATGCTTTGAGCTAATATAGAAACAGGAATGATTGGTTATGGTATTTCTATGAAAAATACTTTATAACTTTAAAGCAGAATGGTTGCATACTGGTGTATCTAAATTCACATATACAGTAAATGTCATAGTAAAGTTATTTAGGTTTCAAATGTTCACGTCTAAAAATTGCAAAACTCCCTCAAGTGTGAATTCTACTTTGAAAGCCTCCAAATATGACCCTATAAAAGCAGGTTGACATGGACTATTTTATATCTTCCGATCTGTTCACGATATTCACTTTATAAGTCCATAAAGTCACCACTTTCACGGAGTCCCCCTTGCTTGCTGCTACATGGGATACAGTTGACTGTATCCACCTTAGGGCTGATGCATTCACATTGAGTTTATATTTTATTCATCACTAGTGTCTGTGTATGTGCTATTTTGTAAGAGTTCTTGTTTCCATATATGTATGATAACAATCTGTTTAGATTTTAAGCATTTTGAAACATTTAGCTTGTTAAGTTCCCTAAAAAACAGACAGTGGGATGAAGACTCCTGTGCAAGTGATTTATTGAGATGAGGATCCTGTGGCAGATGGGTAATGAAGTGAGGGAAGCTGGACAGGGAAGAGGAGGAAGCCAAGCAAGAAATGATTCCAGGATATACCTGCAGAGGACATCCTTAGCCTGATCCCACAGGGAGCTCTGGTATGTAAATTACATCTTTGGGTTTCTAAGGGACCTGGGGGTTCACATATTCCCAACACTATCAGTCAGTAGCTGTCAGATAAAGCAGCTCCACTAGTCCAAGGGCAACGTCTGAAGAAGAACCCCTGTTAGACTCTTTTAGTTAACTTTTGTGTCACCATATGCAAAAAGAACAACTTAGAGAATGGAAAGTTTATTTGGAGCTGAGGGTGTCAGAGGTCTCAGTTCATAGATGGTTGACTCCATTGCCCTGGGCTCAAGGTGAGGCAGGACATCATGGGGGAAAGGCCCAGGGAAGGAAAGCTGCTCAGCTCATAATGGGTCAAGAAGCAGAGAAAGAGGAGGAAGGGACTCAGGGAAGATGCATGCTTCCAGGGCATGACCCCACTGAGCCACCTCCTCCAGCCATGCCCTGCCAGCCTACAGTGACCACTCAGTTAGTCCATTCAAACTAGGATAGACTGATTAGGTAATAGTTCCCACAATGCAAACATTTCACCTCTGAATATTCCTGCATTAACAGGAGGATTTGGGGGACACCTTATATCTAAACTATAACAGACTCACAAGTACACTGAAGTTGTAGGAAGAGTGCATCCAAATGTTAAGGGGATCTAGAGGAATCTGGGTGGGGCCTGAACAGCATCCACTACAGGGCCACACCTCTCATCTGTCTGTGAAGTCCCCATTTACAGCTTTGGAACAGTGTTGTCTCTACCAGATATAGCATGGATTAAGCCATTCCTTCTCTGACCCCTGGACTGTGCTTGGGCACAGGGAATGATATGAGTTTGCTATTCTTTGACTTCCATGCATAAATATTAGCTTGGGCCTCTCTTACCCTCCAAACCTATGAAAATCAGAGAAGGAGAATAGGTGACAAGTGGCAGGGCATATAATCTTTTCTCGGATACACATCCACATTCAGCTTTTCTTTTCTCTCCTTTTTAAGACAGAATGGGGCAGTGATTGAAAATCCTGGTCCTATAGTAGGCATCCTGGATTTGAATCTCAGCACATGTTATCCCGCATGTTGACATTTTGCAAATTATAGAACATCTCTGTGTCTCACTTCCCTCCCTTTTTAAAATGGGACTCAGTCATAGCTACTTTCTGAGATTATTTTGAAGATAAGATATATTAAGTTAAACAGTATTACAGTTTAGATATTAGATGTCTTCTAAAGGCTCAGTGTGAGATAATGCAAGAAAGTTTAGAGATGAAATGATTATGAGAGTTTTAACCTAATCAGTACATTAATCCACTGGTAGGGATTAACTGTAAGCAAGTAGGTTGCGGTTGAAGGAGGTGGGTCACTAAATGTGTGACTTTGTAGTTTATATTTTGTCCATGATGAAGGGTGCTGGCCCTCTTTCTCCCCCACACATCTCCATCTCTCTCTCTCTCTCCTCATCTCCTTTCTGGTGCAATATCTTGAGAGACTTTTCTCCTCCGTATCTTTCCACCATGATATTCTGCCTCATCTCAGGCCCAAAGCAATGGAGTCAGCTCTCTACGGACTGAGACCTCTGAAACCATAAATCCCAAATAAACTTTTCCTCCCCTACAATCATTCTTGTCAGGTCTCTTGGTCACAGTGGTGAAAAAGCTGACTACAACAGATGAATAAAACATGGTGAGCTCTTATACTAGGAGCTGACCCACAGTGAGCATTCACTAAACATTTCTGGCTGTTTATTATTAAATAGCCAGGTTTTCCATTCAGTAACAAGAGTGGAATAGGAAGAGCCATATCTACCATGAAACTAATAAAGTCTAAGCTCCCAGATCCCCTACCTGATTTGCATTGGTAATCGGTTATCATTCTTTCAGCAAGAAGACAACTATTTTTGAACCAGGAAGACACCAAATCTTCCAAAGACTTTCTTGGGCTTCTCAGACTCCAGAATTATCAGAACCAAATTTCTGTTGTTTATCAGGACTCAGTGTATGGTTCTCTGTTATAGTAGCTAAGACTATGGAATAAGACAACGAGCAATTAAATAACTCTGCCAAGATCATACCACTAATGAGTAGAACAATGGAATTTGGCCCCAGATATACCTGTCTATTCCTGCTATAGCACAGTGCCTTATAAAATTCGAAGAACTAATTTGCCATGAAGATGGTACACAGGTATGGCTTTGTGTATACAAACATGTAGAATCTGCAACTCATTTCTTACTGATTTTCCAAGTTTTTTCTCAATTTTTAAATTTTTTTGTTTCTTCCTTTTAGATATATATGACACTAGAGTGTTTTTTGACATATTATACATACATGGTATATATAACATCCCATTTTTTGTGATTTTACATGACATGGAGTTACACTAGTCATGTACGCATATATGAACTTAGAAAAGTTATGTCTGATTCATTCTATTGCTTTCACTGAGCACATGTTCCTGAGTACTGAACAAGAATGTAAAAGAATCATAAAGATAGCAATCGAGTTAGTAAATTATTTAGTTCCTTCCGTGGTCTTTTATTTTTATTGGTGCATTAATGTACAGAATAAGGAGACTCATGCCATATTCATATATGCACATAACATAATTTGCTAAATCTCTTCCCCAGAACCTTCCCTTTCCCTCTCCTCTCTCTCCCTGATCCACTTGTTCTACACTATTGATCTTACTTCTACTATTCTTGTTATCATCACCATTATTATTATTTTAACTAGTGCATTATCATTATATTTATGTGAATTCGTTGTGGTATATTTGTACCAGAACAGCATAATTTGGTATATCCTACCAAATTATGTACCCCAGTACTTTCTCATATCCTCCCCTCCTCCTGCCCTCTTGATCCTTTTCCTCTATGTACTGTTTTCTCTACTACTTCCTCCATGAAATGTCCTTTAATTTTCCAGTTCTTAAAAGGCATTTTATTGGGCTAGGAATGTGGCTCAAGTGGTAGCGTGCTCGCCTGGCATGGCGGAGTGCTGGGTTCGATCCTCAGCACCACATAAAAATAAAATAAAGTTGTTGTGTCCACCGAAAATTAAAAAATAAATATTAAAAATTCTCTCTCTCTCTCTCTCTCTCTCTCTCTCTCTCTCTCTGTAAAAAAAAGGGCATTTTATTGCACCTGTTTTATTTACAGCAGAGTTTGGTTGCTGCCCTTAAAGTGATGCATATATAGTTTCCCTGTTATGGTAAATGCAATTTCATATTTGTTATGATTTGAATCTGGAATGTTCCTTAAAAGCTCATGTATTGAAGGCTTATTCCTCAATGCAGCAACGTTCAGGGGTGGGTCTTTAAGGCAGTGATTAGATCATGAATGTTCTGGCCTCATCAGTGGATTAATCCATCAATGAATTAATAGCTGGATTATTTGGAGGTAGGACCTGGTTGGACGAAGAAGGGCACTAGGGTCATGCCCTGGATGAGTTTAATCTTGCTTCTGGCCCCTCTGTCTCCCTCTGTCTACTTCCTGGCTGCTGTGAGCTGAATTGCTTTCTTCTACCATGCTCTTCTGCTCTGATGTTCTGCCTGATTTCAAGCCCAGAGCAACCATAGGCTGAGAACTCTGAAACCTTGGGCCAAAATAAATCTTTCCCCTCTGAGTTGTTCTTGCCAGGTATTTTGGTCACAGAGACAAAAAAGTTAACACAATATTATAATCACACTATTATGCAAATGGTGGGAGCCTTCCCTTTGTCCCTGCAGAGTCACTGTCCACTCCTCTCCTCTCTGCTGTCACCTGATAGAACTAACAAAATCTTATATACCTTACAAGAAAGCATGGAATTCAAAGGTCAACAGGTTCGGCTCTTCCCAATCGTGCTGCGGTAATAACTGAAATTGATTTTCCAAAAAAAGTCAAAATTAAACAGGTTAGATATGATTGAGCAAACATCTCTCAGGTGCTTGTAATAAAAAGGAAATTCCTTGTTTCATAATGTAATAAAATGTGTTTAAGATGTTATAGAAAAATGTGACCAAAGAGAGATGAAACTGTATTTTTAGATGCCCCCTAACAGAAGCACATGTTAAAATGTCATATTTTAAAAGTTCTGGAGATAAAAAGTAAGACGGGGTGCTTAAAAGTACAAAATGGGTATTTTTAGCTGTGGAAATGTATAATGGAAAAAACATGTAGGAGGGAATTGATTAGGTAGGCAGAAAAAGAGCAAACATCCAAATAAATCAGTACATTTGCTTGGGCAGAACCAGGGGGAGGGAAGAAGAATGAGAAGGTAAAGCAAAATAAAATCACTTTCAACAGGCTCCATATATTTTTGCCAAAAGAGAAAAGGATGTATTTTGGGAGTGGTGGTGACCCCTAGAATGCCCTTCCTTTTTCAGTAAAAATTTTACCCACACTGAAGGCTCAGTTCCATAGCTTTTTCTTCAATTGACTGACATGGCCTTAGACAACTAACCTGGTTGGGATTCACTTCTCCCTATCATTCAAAATAGCCTCTCACTTCTTAGGTGTAGGTTTGCTCTTTGCAGCATGTGTCCCTCTTTGGTCTGTCCCCCAGTGCCTCACCCAGACACAGCCCTGTATGCTCATTGACAGTTCACGTGTGTGTCATGCTGCACCTGACCTGATCCATTTCTTCTAGCAAAAATATCCTCATCACCTTCTCCTCCCATCCACCTGTCTTTCTCCCACTGGTTATTAAAGATGAATCAATGGTACCTGGTACAGTATGACTCCTTTATCAGCCTCATTCATGCAACGCCCATGACCTGCTAGGTGCTTCTCAGCATACAGATTACCACATGGAATCTGAATCATCTTACTTACTGGTTTCTCTCATCCAATAAACTGAAGTTTCTAAAGGGTATTGAGCTATATTTTATTTATCCTTGTCCATCCAGAGCTTGACTGGGACACTTGTGATGAACACTTGAGGAGGATCCCTGTTAAACTAAATCAAATTGATCATATTAAATATGGTATTTGGGTCAATATATTCCTAAAATCTTCCTTGGCTCCCTAGTTCTCAAATCTCTGCCCCAGGGGGTTTTGGACATCATCATTTGCTCATCTCCAGATACCTTTACAGGCAGAGAGGAAGGCAAATAGGGGGATCCAAATTGTCACTAATTTGCCAAGAATTGCATTACATCAACAGACTAGTAACTTAGCAACACTCAAACCAGAACACTTTTTAATGAGACTTCGTTACTACTTCATACAGGGGGGAATTAATTTTTGTGGATGATCATTTATTTTATGGCTATGGTAGACTAAATCACCTACTGTGTACTTTTCAGATTCCCCAGACTGGTAGAGGGTCCTAAACTAGGCTCCCAGAAAACTGGGTCACCTATGATACAATGTCACATCTTTAAAATTCGGCAGGCAGTTTGGGGAGGGAAGAGGCTGGGCACAGCAATCAGATGAATTTACTGTGGGTAGATGGCGATTTGTTACATTTTGCATTCTCTGATGTACAATGTCTTTGATTGCTAGCACTGTCATTTCAGGTTTGACATCTTTCTATGGAGAACATCTGTGGCATGCAGCAACTCTCTTCATACCGGCGGAAAAAAGCAGACAAGACACTGCTAATTTTTTTTTTTTATTCAGATGATACAGTGACATATACCGTGACAGTTGTACTGCATCTGGGCTTGAATTATCTTTCAACTTTGACAATTACTAGTTTCTCATCATGCTGCTTTCTCTTGATTTTTCTAATTCACACCTTTGAGTCTACCTGGATGACCAAGGCTTTGCATTGAAACCAGAATGATGGCTCTTTATTTTGCATTTCTTTGAAGGACATTGCCTTTTAAATATGGCTCTCCACTAAGCACAAAAACAAGGGTCAGCAATGTCATCCTTCTCCAAGTCATCCCTGTTCTTCTACAAATGTTCAAATGTGCTCTACTCTTGGTAGTCCCTTTATCTCAAAACCTACCATAGTCTTCAAAAGCTACAAAGCTTCAAAACCAACCATAGTCTTCAAGATGTTCTAGGCTATTCCATAAGGAAAGGAAGATTTGCCAAATAAGCATGTCTATACCAAAATGTGGGAATTCTCTGTTTTAATTCCTCCCTTTCCACTCATACACAATGGCTTTACTTGTGTGGTTACTCTTTACCAGGAGTGACATCAAATGAGTCCCTGTGGGAAGAATTTCAGGCATCAATGGCAGTTAATGATGGATTAGAAGCTCTTCTATGTACCTACAAATAACTGTGGCCCCACCTTTTCCCACATTGCCCAGTGTGATGACAGAGCACTGCACTGGTGTCTAAATATTAGTTGTATAATGTGTTAAATTGTTGTGAGACCCTGGGCATGATGATTTATAGCTCTGGCCACAGTTTTCTCAAGTATAAAGGAAAGGAGAGTATACTCAATGGTATCCACATTGCATACAGTTATAAAATGCTACATCTTACTGATAATGACGACAAGGACATTTTGAAAATGTTCCTACACCTTGACATACAGATGGTAACAAAACTAATGAAACTCACCCTGTAGTTTATTATCATGAAGTATTATCATGAAGGCATCCTATTTGCTTTCCACTAAGTGAAATGCAAATATGAAAAAATACAAATAACAAAAACAACACAGGATATGGGTCTCATTGTGGTGTAGCCATTTCCCCTCATCTTTTTGGTTTAGATTGTTTTCAGTGTTTCTCATTTTGGTCCATACTTTGTTGATGACTAGGCAGGCTGTTCATAAGAGAAAACACTATCTCCCTAGAAGTTTGGTTTCTGGTGATATTTATTTCAGTTTGTAGGATATGGGCCAACTCTCATCAGACACTGATCTTTTTTTAACCATGCAGTATATTGGAAGGTGTGTGGCAGATTAAATGATGACAATTCATTCTCTTCCCACAAAGAACCTGGGGTCCAACTCATGCCAGAGAATGATGAAGCAGGGACTAACTATTCAAGCCCTTCCTAAAGGCCTAATTGTCAAAATCTGTGCAAGATAAAATGTTGGGTTTAACCTTTGAGTATGGGGTAGTTGGTAATGCAGAGATAGGTACTGGAATGAGCCTTTAGAATCTCTGAGAAAGGAGACAGTTATCCTTCTTATGCAAAAATGATGGTATCAACAGCAGGCCTTGTGACTCAATGCCTCTTTCCTTTGGAATCAACAAGATGTTCCTTCATAAAGTCAAATATTTGTTTCTACTAATGAAGTCCTGGAGGCTTGCTATTACCAATCATTTGGAAGAGTTTAATGGATCTAAAATCCCAGGTGGAGTGTGTTTGGACAGAAAATGTGGGTAAACTCTTCTGCTTGAGGCTGGGAAACCATGAATCAGCAAAACATCACTTCCCTTGAAAACAGGATTTGAGGAGTCAGACGTCATCAATACAGCTTTCCAGATGGGCATAGGCAACCCGCTCTCCAAAGATGCTCCAGGATGTACCGACTGGCCTGCCCATGCACAACCTCTCTGCTGGACTTTGCTCTCTGGGCTCAAGAAACTTCAATCAGCTTGAGCCTTTTCTTTATTACCTTTTACAATACTTTTCTATTTTATTTCTCCACTCAGTTGGCAGAGGGTAAAATTTTAAGGTCTTTAAAATTTTTTAATTAATTAGCTTTCTCTGCTTTTTTGTATTTTTTTTAAACTAATAGACTTTTTGGGGGTATACTTTTCAGTGTGCAGGGGGAAAAATAGAGTTAAAAATACTGAATTCCCATGTAAACCTCAAACCACTCCAATTTTCCCTATTTTTAACATCCTGAATGAGTGTGGTACATGTGTTATCCTTGATAGGCCAATGTTGATGCATTATTATTAACCAAAGTTCAGAACTAAAATTAAGTTTCACTTTTTGTGGCATACATTCTGTGACTTCTGATAAATATCTAATGACATGTATCCACTACTACAGTGTCATACAAGTTTAGATTTACAGAATTATTGCAAAGAGAGTCCAGGATGCCTCACATCCAGTTTTTTTATTACAAGCATCTTCTATTATTAAAGGTCATTTAGCCAAGTGTGATGGTACATGCCTATAATCCTAGCAGCTTGGGAGGTTGAGGCAGGAGGATAGCAAGTTCAAAGCCAGTCTCAGCAAAAGTGAAGTGCTAAGCAACTCAGTGAGACTTTATCTCTAAATAAAATACAAACTAGGGCTGGGGATATGGCTCTGTGACCGAGTGCCCCTGAGTTCAATCCCTGGTGCCATCCCCTGCCCCGAAAAAAAAAAAAACTAATATGTTTATTTGAGAGGAAACCCACAAAGGCAAAGTGACATTCTTATACTATCAAGTATATATACTACCAATGCAATTTATCATTGTTGATTTTACATTTGATCATCTGGCTTAAGATAACTTTGTCAAGTGCCTTCTCTGTATACCGACCTCGTTTTTTCCGCCCCCCACTGCCCTTCCATATTGTACATTTCAGGAGAAAGTCACTATGTAACAGCCCACACTAAAGGAATGGAGAATGGTGCTCTACCTTATGAAAGGCAGCATATTTGTGCAAATTATATAGAATTCTTCTGCATTGAAAGTTTGTTTATTCTCCTCCATTTGTTTATTCAATCAATTACTTAAATCCATATGGACCAACGGATATTTATTTTATACCTAGTTCCTTTACTCTTGCTTATCTATAACTTCATACACCTATAGTGATAAACACATTAAAGTTAGAAATATCAAGTTTTCAAATCCACAAACATGGACCTTTTTAAATTTTTTTATCATTGTTTTGCAATTTTCTGTATACAGATCTCATATAGATGTTGTTAGACCAAGTGTTTCTTTTCTGGGGATGCTATGGTGTATAGAACTGTTTTTGAAATTTTTAAATGCTGATTGTTTATTGTTTGGTATGTAAGAGAGTAATTGATTTTTATGTATTATATTTTATTATCACTATTATTTTGTATAGCATCTTGGTATACTGAAACCTTGAAGCACTCACATATTACTTTCTAGAACTGTTTTTTCATTGATGCTTCAGGGTTTTTCAATATAGATAATCATGTCATCTATAAATCAAGTCAGCTTTATTTCTTGCTTCCCAATCTATGTGCCTTTTGTTTTCTTGGATTGTCTTATCATGCCAGTTAGAATTTCCAGTATAATGTTGAATAGGAACACAAAGAGAAGACATCCTGCCCTGCTCTTGATCTTAGAGGAAATGCA
Source organism: Marmota monax (assembly GCF_021218885.2). Taxonomy (NCBI): domain Eukaryota; kingdom Metazoa; phylum Chordata; class Mammalia; order Rodentia; family Sciuridae; genus Marmota; species Marmota monax. The sequence goes on from NW_026692254.1 coordinate 3,052,247, forward strand.
TCCAGTTTCTCACTATTAATTATGATGTTAGATGTAAATTATTTTGTAGATGTTCTTGAAGAAATTCAATTCTCCTCTATTCCAGTGGGTTTTTTTCTTTTTTGAGTTTTTAACATGAACCAGTGCTATGTATTGTCAAAGTTTTCTTTCCAGATGCTTGATATAATCATACGATTTTTCTTATTTAGTCTGTTGATGTGGTAAATTATACTGATAGTTTTATTTTAATGTTGTATCAGCCTTGCATACCTGCCATAAATCCCACTTAATTGTGGTCTAGAGTTCTTTTTACACCTCACTGGATTTAATTTACTATTGTTTAATTGAAGTTTCTATGTTGATATACATGAGAAATGCTTGTCAATAGTTTTATTTTCTTGTCATGTCAGTCTACTTTTGGTATTGAGTGGCAACAGCTTCCTAAAATATTCCTTCTGCTTCCATTTTCTTTATGACATTGTGAAGAAAATTGATATTGTTTCTTCTTTAAATATTTGGCAGAAAATGCGAGTAAAACTTCTGGGTCTAATAGTTGTCTTTTTAAAGTTTATTGATTATTGAATCAATTTATTTAATAGATATGGAGCTACTTATCTATATCTCCTTCTAAGAGTTCAGTAGGTGGCGTCTTTCAAGAAATTGGTACATTATGTAAATATCAATGTTTTGGTTACAGTATTGCTTACAGTATTATTCTCCACGTATTTATTTTATTATTTTATTTATTATTCTACAGTATTATTCTCCACGTATTTATTTTAATTTATTCTTATTTATTTATTTTTGCAGTATTGGGCATTGAACCCAGTTGCACTTTACCTCTGAGCTACATACCTAATCCTTTTTTTAAATAAATTTTTTTTGAGACAGGGTCTTGCTAAGTTGCTAAGTTTGGCCTCAAACTTGAGATCCTCCTGTCTCAGCTTCCTGAGTTGCTGGAATTACAGGTGTGCATCACTATGTCCAATTGTAGAATTAGTTTACTATCCTTTTAAATGTCCATCTTTTATATTTGATTTTGGAAACTTTTTTTATTTCTATTCTTGGTTTTCCTTGCTAGAGGTTTATCAATTTATTGATCTGTCTAAGACACAAGCTTTTGATTTAATTGATTTTCTTGTTTTCAGTTGCATTGATTTCCACTCTATTTTTTTTTCTTCTTTTATTCTGCTTGCTTTAGGCCTTAACATCTTTTCAGTTTCCCCTGGTTGAATCTTTACAGATCTTCCTTATTTCCTCATACATGTATTTAACCCTATAAAACTCTAAAGCACTGCTTTCAGTACATCCCTCCCCCCACACCCTTTTTTTTTTGTGGGAGGGGGTACTGGGGATGGAATCCAGGGGCACTTAACCAGTGAGCCACATCCCCAGCCCTATGCTATATTTTTTTTAGAGACAGGATCTCCCTGAGTTGCTTGAGGCCTTGCTAAATTGCTGAGGCTGGCTTTGAACTCTCGATCCTCCTGCCTCAGCTTCCTGAACTGCATGAGCCACCGCACCTGGCCCACAAATTTTGATGTTGTTTTCATTTTGATTTGGTTCAAAATACATTTATGCATATTTCTCTTGATTTTTTTTATTCATTGTGTTATGTAGATATGTACATATCCTCTAAATATTTGATGATATTCCACGTATATTTCTATTATTATTTTCTAAGTTTAATTTCACTGTGCTCTGAGAATTTTGTATGGCTTCTATTCTTTTGAATTTGTTAAGATATGGTTTATCCTTTTTAATGTTGTCTATGTTAAATAATGTTCCATGTAGATTTGAAAAGAACGTGTATTCTCTTTTTGTTGGATGCAAGATTCTATACATTTTAATTAAATCAAGTTGATTAATAGTGCTATTCAAGTAAACTATATCTTTAGTGATTTTTCTACCTGCTTAGTTTGGTTACTGATGGTGAGGGTTAAATTCTCCAGGAAGAGCAGTAGGTTGTCTGTCCCTCACTTGGCTATGTCAGGTTTTGCTTCCTGTACTTTGGCACTCTGTTGCTGTTCTGTATTCCTTCAGGACTGTCGTGTCATCTTGGAGAATCACCCTGCTTATCATCATGGAGCACCACTCCAGACAAGGCCCCTTGTTCTAAAGACTGCTTGGTCTAAAATTAATATAGCTACTCCAGTTTTCTTTTGATTAGTATTAGAAGGCTATTATCTTTCTCTAGTCATTTGTCAGTCTTTATATTTAAAGTGAGTTTTGTATAAATAACATATCTTGGGGTCTTGTTTTCTTATCTGATAGTGTCTATCTTTTGGTTGGAGTAGTTAGATGACTTATTTAAAGGAATTATTCATCTGTTGGTTTTAACATATTTATAACTCTTTTCTTCTTCTGGCAGTTTAAAATGTACATCTGTATAGCTTCCCTTTATTTCTTCTCTTGGTGCATCAATTATATTTCTTTTTTAAAGCTTACAACATACAGTTTTAGGTAATATAAACCTACCTCCAAATAATACTAAATTCTGCTTTGCATGTTCTACTGGCACATGCAAAGTTCCTCCCTCCCAGACCTTCCATTGTTGCTGTATGTACTTCATTTATCCAAATGCTATAGTTCCCAATACATTCTTACCATTACTGCATTAGCAAACAGGCATCTTCTAGGTCAGTCATCTACATCTCTCTAATATTCTGATCCACATCATTTCCTTCTCCCTAAAGAAATTCTTTTAACATTTAAGACAACACAGGTCTGCTAAGTTTTAATCCCATAGTATTTATTTGTCTAAAAAATTGTTTATCTCTCCTTCATTTTGAAAGAATATTTTTTGCCAGATATATAATTCAAGGTTGATGGGATTTTTAATCAAAGTCAAAACTTAAATATTTCCCAACACTCTCTTCTTGCCTATGTAGTTTCTACTAGGAAATCGGATATAATTTTTATGTTTCTCCTTCTACAAGTGGTATTTTTCTCTAACTTTTTTCAGGATTCCTTTCTTGGTCTTCATTTTTTTTCTTTTTTGCATTTTGAATATGATGCACATAGGTATGGGTTGTTTGTTGTTGTTTTTGTTTTGCATACCTATTCTACTTTATGATACTCTAGTTTCTTATATCTGTGTATTAAATTCTGTTATTAAATTTGGAAAACTATCAGTTATTATTACACATTTGAATCATTCTCCAGCTCCATTGTCTCTTTATTTACCATCTCATATTTCAATTACATACATGTTTTGAAACCACCCTATAGCTCTTGAATTTTCTGCTCTGTTTTTTAATCATTTTTTTTCCTCTTTGCCTTTCAGTTTGGGGTGACCTATTTTCAACCTGAGTCTTTCCTCAGCCTTGTTGAGTATACTCAGGAGTTCATCAAAGGCATTCTTCATTTGTTTACAGTTTTTATTTCTAGAATTTTCATTTGATTCTTTTTTAGAATTTCTGTTTTTCTGATTGTATTATTTGTTCTTGCCTCTGCCCTTGTATGGTTTTCCCATTAGCTCCCTCTACATATTAATCATAGCCATGTTAAACTTTCTATATGACCTTTTCAAAATCTGTATGAGTCTGGATCCAAGGCCTGGTTTGTCTCTTCAGACTGTGTTTCCTATTTTTTTTTTTTTTGGCATCCCTCATAAGTTTTCTATTGAATGATGAACATATTGTATGGGGCAAGAGCTCGTGTATGCTGCAAGAATACAATTGTCCCCGTAAGTCTGTGGTTCCCAGGAATTTATCCTTGTCATGCTAGTCCACAGTAAGCCTCCAAAAATTCATCAAAATAACTATTTAAATCTTTCTTAACATTTAACTAGTTTATGATGCCCACTTTCTGTTCAAAGTAAGCACACTTCAGCTGTAACTCTCAGTATTCATCTTTCTCTCCAGATTTTGAAGTGGAAAATTTGTCCTGAAAATTCAGTTCTATCTTGAATCCAAGAAAAGACATTGATTTCCAGATTTCCCAGAGTTTTTTCATTATAAGGAGAAAACTTCCAAGCTCTTTAATGTTTTAGGTTCTTCAGAGACAGCATTTTCCAGACAAAGTCAGGCCTGTTCTTTCTGCAAGAACTATATTAAAATTGCTGCATGTTTTTTTTTTTAAAAAAAACACAGTTTTATTAACAGTATGAATATATAAATTTACAATGCCAACCAATAATGTGAACTTAAGCACCAAAGTGTATTTTCTCTGTTCACTGAAGCATATATTATTCAGACGCTATTTTAGAAATGTAATAAGAAAATCACAATTTTTACAAAAACCTATGAGTATGTATACAGTTTAAACCCTAGTGGGCCCAGGAAGTACATTCTTCAAAGAGAAAGTCTTATTACTCATCATAGCTTCACTTGAAGAAAACCATGAGAATCCTATAAATTAAATGAAATACTCTATATGTACATGATAAGAGATGCTGGAAATCTTCTCTGTGAGAAAACCATGAATATCTTGTTGACTTAACTCCCCAGGACTTTAAGATTGAAGAATTGAAAATGGTTTCTTATTTTCTATTCTACTTATAGTTTTAGGTTGCCACAGATGAGAAAGTTTCATGGGTAAAGAAAAAAAATTAAATCTCTCTATCTCAGCAGAAATAGAAATCCAGATAGCAAAAGGTAGTCTGTGGGAATAGACATTAGGAAAGACACTCTGTGGCTTGTAGGCTGTGTACAGAGCCTACATGGGCTCACCTGTGTTCCCCTTCTGTGGACATCCTTCCTTTGCCTTCCACCTATCACAGCCCTCCTGATTTATCTGGTTACACTATGGGGCATGTGACATTTCTCAAATGATATGATTTTTGGAATACAACAATTTTAGATCTAGGAAAGACTTTAGAGATAAAATATCTCTTACCCATTTCTCAAAAGAAAAGGCTCACACTCTATAGGAGTTACAGGACCTGCCCAAGCTTATTCGACAAAGCAAACAGAGGTCTCACATTGTTTCTACTTACTGCCATATTTCTCTTTGTAACACCAAGTCACCCACCAGATCACAACCTCGAGTGTCTCCTACAGGGACTTGCTAAATCTCTGGTTTTATTTTATTGGCAAAGGGAGACGTCTGAGGGAAGCTTGACTCACTTCTCATTTCAGCATGTTCTCTTTAGCTAAGCTGCCCTTTGAGTCACGTGATATTTTTCCTTTGGGCCTTTAATTGCTGTTGCACTACACATAAAAATAACCCAAGTTCTTAACATGAGTATTTGCAGCAAGAACACTTGATTATATCTCTCTTTATCAGTTATGTCTGCAAAGGCCACAGCCCTGTGCTCTGGGGGCTTTTCTTCTGTGTGTGGGAAGTCAGCTTCTCCCTTGATAATGAGCAGGTTAATACCTTCTGCTTATATAACACACTCCCTTTCTTCTGCAGATAAGATGAACTCTTGAGCTCTGCAGCAAGGCTGTGACCAGGCTAACTGCCCTTTAGATGGAGTTAGAAAAAGGCAACCTCCCTATTTATACTCACAGGCTCCTGGCTGAGCACCTGTCCCATAGCTCCAATTTAGGGGCTGTTTGCCCTTGTTTATTGCATCTTTCTCCTTACGGGTTTGATTCTGTCCAGCTTTTATCCTGGGACTGTTTGCTCTCTGCATCCAATCCTCTCTCCAACTTAGTCAACATTTGTTTTCTGGATCATTACCACTCTTCCCTTGCTAGGTATTAACCTCGATTTTATATTTCTTGCTCACTTTCATTCCCTTTTAATTCTCCCACTGTTACATTTCTTTTAGCACTTTGTAATCAAAATTACCATTTATTTCTCCCAGGATCCCTTGAGCTGGCCCCTGACTCTGATCCTCCTTGCTGCCTGTGAACAATGCCTCTGCACACCCAAGTGTTACCTTCTAGCACACAATTATGGATTCTTTGACATATGTCATTTTTTTTTCTTTTTGGTAGATGCTTTCTAATGAATTTTGTCTATTGGTGAAGATAAAGTCCACCTGGAAAAACAACAGGGAAAGGAGATGAGGATGTTATTTTGAAATAAATACCTTCTAAGTTCATCAGCTTGAAAGAAAACCTTCTCCTCTCTGACAATGGTCAAATGATACATGATACATTTGAAATAAGTGTCTTAAGAACTTTCCTGCCTCTGGCATCAATAAGAAATAATTCGTATTTCATACCTGTTGCTCTCTGTGCCTAGAAAGCTCCAGATTCGACTCTTGGCCTTGCTAATTTTTGCTTAGAGTTCAAGCCGAGAAGGAGAATCACTTCTTTGGAGAAGCATGCTTCAGCCCTGCAGTGTAAATTATATAGTTTTATTTGATCCTCAGGAATGAAACCGATGATCAAGAGGAAGAATGAGAGGAAGTTTGTCAGTTTCAAACCTGACCCCACACCACTGACCCAGGGCCAGGTGACTGGTGACACAAACAGAGAGAAGGAAAGAACCAAAGTTAGAAACTGTTTGGGCAGCAGTGGAAGAAGAGAGAATCAGACTGAACTTAGTTGATAGAGAAACTGTATAGTGAGCTGATTAGTGAGAAATACCCCTTTTCTCTTAGCCAGTGAATGGAGAGCTGTGGTGGGAAGGCGGTTTTTAAAGATCACATTTAAAGTTATAGATTTTGGAAAGAGAAATTCCTGCATCTTCGTTTTCTTGTACTGCCATAGAGGAACACCTGTGAAGCAAGATATATATATATATATATATATATATATATATATATATATACATATACATATATCCCTCCAAATACAGAAAAATTCATTACTACATGAATTCATAACTGAATTTTACCAGATTTTTAAAGAACTAACCCCAATATTCCTTAAATTATTACATGAAATTGGAAGAGGGGACAATGCTTCCAATTTCATTCTATGAAGTCATTACCACCCTAATTCCCAAACTGCATAAGGACAAATCAAGAAAAGAAAACTACAGACCAATATCCTTGATGAACATAGTTACAAAAGTTCTTTTTTTTTTTTTGTACCAGGGATTGAACTCAGTGGCACTTAACCACTGAGCCACATCCCCCAGCACTTTTTTGTATTTTATTTATTTTAATTGCTAGCGATGTTGAATTTGTTGACTGATTTGTTGACTGGTCATATTTCTTCTTCAGTGAAGTGCCTGTTCAGTTCCTCTGGCCATTTATTGATTTTTGTTTTTTTTTTTTGTTTGTTTGTTTAGTTTTTTTGTTGTTGCTGAGTTTTTTGTGTTCTTTATTTATCTTGGAGATTAATGCACTGAGGTACAGATGGCAAAGATTTTTTTTTTTCCATTCTGTAGGCTCTTTCTTCACATTCTTAATTGTTTCCTTTACTGTGAAGAAGCTTGTTAGTTTAAATCCATCCCATTTTTTGATTCTTAATTTTACTTTTGCATTTTACAAGTTTTGTTAAAGAAGTCAGTTCCCAAGCTGACATGATGTGTATTTGGGCCAATTTTTTCTTCTAATGGTCTAATGCTTACATCCTTAATCCACTTTGAGTTGAGTTTGTACAGGGTGAAAGATAGGGGTTTAATTTCCTTTTGCTATTATGGATTTCCAGTTTTTCCAGCACCATTTGTAAGAAGCTATATTTTCTCCAAAGTATGTTTTTGGTGCCTTTGTTTAATATGAGATAACTGTACTTTGTGGATTTGTCTCTGTGTCTTTTATTCTGCAACATTGGTCTACATGTCTGTTTTGGTGCCAATACCATGTGGTTTTGGTTACTATAGCTCTGTAGTGTAATTTAAGGTCTGCTATTGTGATGCCTCCTGCTTCACTTTTTCACTGAGGAATGCTTTGGCTATTATGGGCCTCTTATTTTTCCAAATGAATTTCATGACTGCTTTTTTTTATTTGTATGAGGAATATCATTGGGATTTTAATAGGAATTGTATTAATTCTGCATAATGCTTTTGTTAATATGGCCAATTTGACAATATTAATTCTGCCTATCCAAGAGCAGATATCCTTCCATCTTCTAAGGTCTTCTTCAATTTCTTTCTTTAGTGTTCTGCAGTTTTCATTGTAGAGGTCTTTCACCTCTTTTGTTAGATTCATTCCCAAATATTTTATTTTTTTAAGACTATTGTGAATGGGGTAGTTTTTCTAATTTCTCTTTCAGGCAACCTATCACTGATGTATAGGAATGCAATTTATTTATTGTTAATTTTTTATTCTCTACTTTGCTGAATTCATTTATAAGTTGTATAAGTTTTCTAGTGGAGTTTTTTAGGTCTTCTAGATACAGAATCATGTCATCAGTAAATACGGATAATCTGAGTTTTTCTTTTCCTATTCATATCCCTTTAATTTCTTTCTTCTGTCAAGTGACTCTGCCTAGAGTTTCAAGGATGATGTTGAATAAAAGTGCTGAGCATAGGGGCATCCTTGTCTTGTTCCAGTTTTTAGAGGAAATGCTTTCTATTTTTCTCTGTTTAGAATGATGTTGGCTTGGGTTTAGCATATATAGCTTTTACAATGTTGAGATATATTCCCACTATCCCTAGTTTTTCTAGAGTTTTGAACATGAAGGGGTCCTGAATTTTGTGAACTGCTTTTTCTGCATCTATTGAGATGATCATATGATTCTTGTCTTTAAGTCTATTGATGTGATGAATTATATTTGTTGATTTCCATATGTTGAACCAACCTTGCATCTCTGGGATAAACCCTACTTGATTGTGGTGTGCTATCTTTTAAATATGATTTGGATGTGATTTGCAAGAATTTTATTGAGAATTTTTGCTTCTAAATTCATCAGGGATATTGGTCTGAAGTTTTCTTTCCTTGATGTGTCTTTGTCTGGTTTTAGTATCAGGGTGATACTAGCTTCATAGAATGACTTTGGAAGGGTTCCTTCATTTTCTATTTCATGGAATAATTTGAGGAGTATTGGTGTTTATTCATCTTTGAAGATCTGATGGAACTTGGCTGAAAATCCATCTGGTACTGGACTTTTCTTGATTGATAGGCTTTTAATGGCATATACTATTTCAGTGCTTGAAATTGATATGTTGAAATTGTGTATGTCCTCCTTATTCAGTTTGGGTAGGTCATATGTCTCAGAAATTTGTCAATGTCTTCAAGATTTTCTATTTTATTTTAGTATAAATTTTCAAAACAGTTTCTGATTATTGCCTGTATTTCAGTAATGTCCATTGTGATATTTCCTTTTCCATCACAAATTTTAGTAATTTGAGTTTTCTCTCTTTCTCTTTGGTAGCATGGTTAAGGATTTATCCATTGTATTTATTTTTCCAAAGAACCAATTTTTTATTTTTTTTCAATTTCGTTGATTTCAGCTCTGGTTGTAATTATTTCCTGTCTTCTATTGCTTTGGTGTTGATTTCTTCTAGGGCTTTGAGATGTAATGTTACGTTATTTATTTGGCTATTTTCTATTCTTTTAATGGCTGTGCTCAATACAATAACTTTCCTCTTAGAATTATCTTCATAGTGTCCCAGAGATTTTGTGTCACTATTCTCATTTACTTCTAAGTATTTTTTATTTTATCCCTGATTTCTTCTGCTATCCATTGGTTATTTATTAATATATTATTCAGTCTCCAGGAGTAGCTTCTATTTTTGTCTTATCATTGATTCCTAATTTCATTCCATTATGATCTGATAGAATGCAAGGTATCTCTATTTTTTATTTTATTTATTTATTTTTGTGTTTTCTAAGAGTTACTTTGTAGCATAAGATATGGTTTATTTTAGAGAAGGATTCATGTGCTGCTGAGAAGAAAGTGTATTTGATCATTGATGGATAAAATACTCTCTCTCTCTCTCTCTCTCTCTCTCTCTATATATATATATATATATATAGTATAAATTATTGATTGTATTATTTAGTTCTATAGTTCTTTGTTTAGTTTTGTTTGGAGCATCTATTCAGTGGTGAGAGAGGTATGTTAAAATCACTTAGTATTACTATGTTGTGATCTATTTGAATCTTGAAATTGAGAAGGGTTTCCTTGATGTATATAGATACTTCCATTGTTTTGGGCTTAAATATTTATGATTGTTATGTTTTGTTGATGTATAATTCCTTTAAGCAGTATGAAATGTCCCTTTTTGTCCCTTCTAATTAAATTTGGCTTGAAGTCAACTTCACCTGATGTCAGGATTAAAAACCCCTGCTTGTTTATGACATCCATCTGATTGGATCTAATCTGATCTAGTCTGTTGGTCATGCTTTACAATGGATTTTTATTTTCTTTTTTTTAAATTTTTATTGTTGGTTGTTCAAAACATTACATAGTTCTTGACATATCATATTTCACACTTTGATTCAAGTGGGTTATGAACTCCCATTTTTACCCCATATACAGATTGCAGAATCACATCAGTTACACATCCCCTCTTTTACATATTGCCATACTAGTGTCTGTTGTATTCTGATGCCTTTCCTATCCTCTACTATCCCCCTCCCTTCCCCTCCCCTCCCCTCTTCTCTCTCTACCCCAACTACTGTAATTCATTTCTCCCTCTTGTTTTTTTTCCCTTTTCCCTCACTTCCTCTTGTATGTAATTTTGTATAACTCTGAGGGTCTCCTTCCATTTCCATGCATTTTCCCTTCTCTCTCCCTTTCCCTCCCACCTCTCATCCCTGTTAAATGTTAATCTTCTTCTCATGCTCTTCCTCCCTACTCTGTTCTTAGTTACTCTCCTTATATCAAAGAAGACATTTGACATTTGTTTTTTAGGGATTGGCTAGCTTCACTTAGCATAATCTGCTCTAATGCCATCCATTTCCCTGCAAATTCCATGATTTTGTCATTTTTTAATGCAGAGTAATACTCCATTGTGTATAAATGCCACATTTTTTTATCCATTCGTCTATTGAAGGGCATCTAGGTTGGTTCCACAGTCTTGCTATTGTGAATTGTGCTGCTATGAACATCAATGTAGCAGTGTCCCTGTAGTATGCTCTTTTTAGGTCTTTAGGGAATAGACCGAGAAGGGCAATAGCTGGGTCAAATGGTGGTTCCATTCCCAGCTTTCCAAGAAATCTCCATACTGCTTTCCAAATTGGCTGCACCAATTTGCAGTCCCACCAGCAATGTACAAGTGTACCCTTTTCCCCACATCCTCGCCAGCACTTGTTGTTGTTTGACTTCATAATGGCTGCCAATCTTACTGGAGTGAGATGGTATCTTAGGGTGGTTTTGATTTGCATTTCTCTGACTGCTAGAGATGGTGAGCATTTTTTCATGTACTTGTTGATTGATTGTATGTCCTCCTCTGAGAAGTGTCTGTTCAGGTCCTTGACCCATTTGTTGATTGGGTTGTTTTCTTATTGTTTAATTTTTTGAGTTCTTTGTATACTCTGGATATTAGGGCTCTATCTGAAGTGTGAGGAGTAAAGATTTGTTCCCAGGATGTAGGCTCCCTATTTACCTCTCTTATTGTTTCTTTTGCTGAGAAAAAAACTTTTTAGTTTGAGTAAGTCCCATTTGTTGATTCTAGTTATTAACTCTTGTGCTATGGGTGTCCTATTGAGGAATTTGGAGCCCGACCCCACTGTATGTAGATCATAGCCAACTTTTTCTTCTATCAGATGTCGTGTCTCTGATTTGATATCAAGCTCCTTGATCCATTTTGAGTTAACTTTTGTGCATGGCGAGAGAAAGGGATTCAGTTTCATTTTGTTGCATATGGATTTCCAGTTTTCCCAGCACCATTTGTTGAAGATGCTATCCTTCCTCCATTGCATGCTTTTAGCCCCTTTATCAAATATAAGATAGTTGTAATTTTGTGGATTGGTTTCTGTGTCCTTTATTCTGTACCATTGGTCCACCTGCCTGTTTTGGTACCAGTACCATGCTGTTTTTGTTACTATTGCTCTGTAGTTTAGTTTGAGATCTGGTATCACTATACCGCCTGATTCACACTTCCTGCTTAGAGTTGTTTTTGCTATTCTGGGTCTTTTATTTTTCCATATGAATTTCATGATTGCTTTCTCTATTTCTACAAGAAATGTCCTTGGGATTTTGATTGGCATTGCATTAAACCTATAGAGAACTTTTGGTAATATCGCCATTTTGATGATGTTAGTTCTGCCTATCCATGAACAGGGTATATTTTTCCATCTTCTAAGATCTTCTTCTATTTCTCTCTTTAGGGTTCTGTAGTTTTCATTGTATAAGTCTTTCACCTCTTTTGTTAGGTTGATTCCCAAGTATTTTATTTTTTTTGAGGATATTGTGAATGGAGTGGTTGTCCTCATTTCCATTTCAGAAGATTTGTCGCTGATATACAGGAATGCCTTTGATGTATGAATGATGATTTTTATATCCTGCCACTTTGCTGAATTCATTTATTAGCTCTAATAGTTTCTTTGTAGACCCTTTTGGGTCTGCTAGGTATAGAATCATGTCACCTGCAAATACACACTGGATTTTTAATTGGTTAATTGATTCCTTCATTTCAAGGATTTCTGCTTGATTTCTTTTTACAATATTTATCTCCTTATTGAAGTGATCTTTCACCTCCAGAATTTTCTCTGATTTCGCTCCTTACATTGTCCTTTACCTTGGGGGTCAATTTAACTATATACATTCTAAACTCCTTCTCTGACATTTCTTCCACTGTGATGTCAATTGATTCTATTATTGGAGCATCATGGTTTGTTGGGGTGATTTTTTTCCCTTGTTTTTTCATGTTGTTTGTGTCTCCCCACCTAGCATTGTGGATCTGAAGAAGTTCAGTTTTTACCCTGTAGACTTATGGTGTCCCTGAAGTTTTCCAGAGACAATTAATAACAGCAGCCAATCAAACAATATACAGCCTTAAACCAAATAGCTCCTATTAAGATGTCTACAGTTTTGTAACTATAAAAAGGAATGATATGTTCATTTATTGCCTATAATAAAAACAGTACCTTTGCAAAAGTGTTTACAATTTCAAATCGTGGATAAAGTAAAAGTGGTATAGAATGTGATGTTTATGAGGAAGGAGGAGAGAAGATAGGAGTAAAAAATTAATAAAAGATTGAAAGAGAGAATAGTAGAGATTGGCTGTTAGCAGGAGAAAAGAGAGAATTGAGGTAAACAGATCAGTGAGAGAAAAAATATATATAAAGTGAAAATTTTAAACTGGAAATAAAAAAGTAAAAATAAAATAATACAAAACAAAATTTAAATATACTAATCAGACACACAGGTCCTCAGTAAATTGATACATTAGAAAAATTGGCTTTATATATGGTTGAAATGTGAGAGAGAAAAAAATCTTGATGAAAAATTGAACAATTATTTCCATTGGAGTTCAAAAGATTCCCAGCTTCCCTTTTCAGCAGTTAGGTGGATTTGTCTGTAGTATGGTGCTTGCTCCACCCTTAGGGTGGGGTTGCTAGTGTGAGAGGGTTAATCCTGGAAGTGGAACTCTTAGAGTTGGAACTCCTAGAGGTGGAGCTTAGGCTTAGGTATGCTCCAATCTCTTCACTAGATGCCAATCCAATGTTTGCATATTTTAAATCAGTGCACCTCCAGGGCCCAGCAATTGCCAGTCTATGCTGGAAGACTGCACCCCAGAATCTCCTTTGGGTTCCATTCATGCATATAGGAGCCCAATACATTACCTGGGACCCCCTGATTACTGGTCTCTGATTCAATCTCCAAACTCAATCTCTACTGCCCCCCTCTTTTGAATTGCCAGCTAGGCACTTCTCTCCTGGCTGGTCCTGCAAGCAGACAAATTGGAGGTAAGGGCAGGGGTAGAGAGAGGGGATGGAGCTGGGTGCTTTTCCGCAATCAGAATTCCTCTGTGTAAACCTCTCTTCATGCTTGATATTCTCCTGGTCACTTAGGCACACACTCTGTCATGCAGTGTGGGTTTGTCTGACTTGCTTTTCAAGCCAGACTTGGGTCTGCCAGCAATTGGCTCTCCCAGCTGCCAGCCTCCATGCCATGGCTACAAAATGAGAGAGATGATGGCTTCTTTCCCATGCAAGGACATTGTGCAGCACACCCTTCTGTTTTAGTCAGGCAGTGACTCAAATATCTAAACTCTCCATACCCTGACACACCTCAGTCTTCCCAAGAATGGGGGTTCCTTTATTGTTTTACAGTTCTGGCTTTTTCTTCCAGCTGCTACTATGGCTGTGGCACTGGGGATTTCTTCTTTATTTTATTATATTTAATCTCCTGAATCCCGAATCTGTTTTGAGTGTCCAGTATTAAATTCCAGTAAATTCCCCCCTATTGTTTGCTCATTCACCACCTTATTGAAAAGCCATCTGTCTGCTTTTCTTGATTTCATGCCACGGAGCTGCTAGGGAAGTGACCTCTCTATTCTATCATCTTCTTCTCTCTCTTTCTAGTTCATTCTTCTACATATGGATATCCTGTTTCCTAGGACCATTTGTTAAAAATGTTATTTTTTCTCCAACATATGTTTTTTGTACCTCTTTTGAATATCAGATGACTGTATCTATATGGGTTTGTCTCTGTGTCTTCTACACCATTCCATTGATCTTCATGTCTGTTTCAATGCCAATACCATGCTGCTTTTGTTACTATAGTTCTGTAGAACAATTTGAGATTAAGTATTGTTGATGCCTCCAACATCATTCTTGTTCAATATTGCTTTGGCTATTCTAGGTCTTTTATTTTTCCAAATAAGTTTTAGAGCGAGTATATGTTCTGTGAACAAATGGATAAAGAATATTTATATATATTTTAAAATATTTATACATTTTTTAAATTTATGCAATTTATTTATAGTATATATAATTTATACATAAAATAATATAAATAATTATTGTATACATAATTTTTATATAATATGTAATTTATGTTTACATATAAATCATAGTTATATACATATAATTTATATATTTTTATGTGAAAATAGATAACAAGTAATTTATTGTGATTAAATACCAAGAAGTATTATTATTGGTCCATACGTATGACAATATTATGCCATTTTCAGTAAAATGGGTAGAACTTGAGAGCATCTTGTTAAACAAAACAAGTCAGACTCAGAAAGACAACTACCTTATGTTTTCTCTCATATGTGAAAGCTGTTGGGAACAGAAGATAAAACAAAGGATAACTTTATGAAAGGGATACCCATAGGGTAGAAGAAGGGACTCAAAAAGAGGAGGAGGGGCAGTTAAGGGGACGTATTGGGAGTGGAATTCATCTAATTGTTATATTATGCACTGATATGCCACAATGAATCTCACCATTCTCTACAATTAATATTCACCAATAAAAAAGGAGATGACAGAGGAAAGCATTATGAGAGACCCTAGAAGTCTCAGTCAGTGGTATCAATAATTTATATCTCTTTGACAGGACAAAAGTTCAAACCTCATTTTAACCTGCTTCTGTTCAAATCATCCACTGAAATGTCTCACTCATTTGTTCAGATTCTGTTTTCAGCAAGTATATGGAAGGCCAAGAGAATTTGAATTGTCCTATGCTAATGACATTGGAAACAATAAATGGGCTTTGCTGTAAGATACGTTAGTATCTTGATACAAAAAGCCAGCAAGTGATCAGTGTCCTAGCCTGCATGCCTGAAATTAAAAATCCTGGATTATGGCAAATTCACCAGAATGTATGGTTACTTTCCCAAAACTAGATCTCTGGTTACACGTAGTGTTCCAGAAGTTTGCATTGCCCCATGAAGCAGTGGGAAGCCCCTTCCTGCCCCTTCAATCTCAATAGGCTTTTGTTAAATAGAGCTTAGCAAAAGTGGTTCTATGGCATTCCAAGGCTGGATCGTAGAAAGCCTCCTGGCTTCCACCTGGCCCTTACTCATTGAGAGGTTCACCAAGTGAGCCTGCCACCATGTTATAAATAGGAGCCTCAGGGCAGTGCCACATGTAGGTGTTCTGGCTGGCAGCCACAGCTACAATCCCAACTACCAACCAGATCAATCATATGAGTGAAGCAGGCTCCAGATGATTCAAGCCTTAAACTTTGAGCCTCCTCAACTAATGGTGAGTAGAACAGAGATGAGTTTTTCTTGCATAGTCATAGCAAACCTGCAGAATCATTAAAGAAATGAGTACTCATGTTGATTTAAGACACTAAGTTTTGGGGTACTTTTTTCAAGTGAAAATAGATAACTAGACAAGAGGCGACATTCCTAATTTTGGCAAGTTACCCTAATTTTTCCATTCAACTACATGAACCTTGTATTTATTCTTTATGTTCCTAGTGTCTATGATCCTTGGATTCCAGTTCTAGTGTATGAGAATATTCATTCCTGCTCAGAGTCAGTCTGGTATGCTGAGGGCCTTGGTTGACTTTACAGGTTCCTGTAGCTCACCTGCATATATTGTAAGGGCAGGTGAGCACTCCCTAGCAAAGAACCTTTGTCTAGTTTTTTCTTCATGCTCCATTGAAATTATTTAATGTACATCTATGGCCACAACTTTCTACTCATTCTCACTCCCTTGATGATTTTCGTTTGTTGCATAGAATTAATATGATATTTATGCTGATGTTTATAACATTTTCTCTCCAGCCTGGACTTCACCCTGACCTCCAAACCATCCTCCTATTCAATCTCTACACTTGGATGAACAACAGGGATCTCAAACTGAAATCTCAGATGTTCAAAACTGGCCTATCTTTTGCCACTTCAAAAATGTTCCTTTCAAAGACAGTGAATGAATGAATGAATCAGACATAACTATGTACATATATGAATACACAACCAATGAAGCTCCATATCATGTTCAACTGCAAAAATGGGATCCAATTAGAATAAGTTATACTCCATGTATGTATAATATGTCAAAATTCATTCTACTGTCATGTATACCTAAAAAGAACAAAATTTTTAAAAGAAAAAAAAATGTTTCATTCAATCTTTCTCATCTCAATAAGTAGCAATTCTATATTTTCCAGTTTACTCATTTTGAAAATATTTGACCCCCCTCTTTACTTCCAAGCTACCAACAAATACTCTTAGCTTTCCCTTTGAGATCTATCCGGAATCTGACCACTTCCTGCCTCCTTGATTACCACGCTGGCCAAAGCTGTCACTGTGACTCACCAAGATCATTGCCATTGCTTCCCACATGACCTCCTGACCTTGCTCTTTTTCCCCTTACCCTCTGGTGTGCTTTCCTCCATAGAAGCCTGATCATATCATTTCCTCAGTCAAACCCTGCCTTACTAGGGAGTAAGGCCAATGACCTGTCCGTGGACAATAAGCTCTCACACGATTTAGCTCCCTAATTTTCCTCTGACCTCATTTCTTACATTTTTTTTCTAGATGACTCTGTCCTAACTGCACTGACTTCTTGCTAGCCTTCAAAGATGTGCTGCAGGTTTCCACCTGCAAACATATGCCCTTGTTGTTCCCTCTACCTGGACTACTACTTCCCCATTTATCCATAGGAATCATACCTTCTCCTCCTTTAGATTTTTGCTAAATATCACCTTCTCAGTGAGACCTTCCTTAATCACCATTTCTGAAATCTTACTTGCATCCCAACCTACCCATTTTCTCTCTCTCACTTAATTTTCTGAAGGACTCAACCCATCCTCTGACACTGTCTTATTCGTTTATTTATTATCTGACTGCATGTGCTAGTCTTAAGTTCTACAAGTAAAGGGATTTTTTTTTCTGTCTTGTTCACATGTTCATTAGGTCCTCAGTATTCATAATGATGTCTGGCATATACTATATGCTCAATAAATATTTGCTGAATAAATTAACAATTGACAAACACTGATGACTTCCAGATTTCAACCTGCAACCAAAGACACTTTCGTTAGACTATATATCCAACCACCTAATAAATATCTCAAATTTGAAGTCCCATTGATCCTCAAAATATCGAAATCAAATTTTAACTTACTATCTCCCCTCCAGATCCCCATGTATTTTCTGTTGGGGAATGATGTCACCATTTACTCAATTTCTCAAGTTCAAAGTCAATGCCAACCACATTCTCTCCTACATTCCATTCATCTGACTAGCTGATAAGATCTATCTTTTGAATCATCTCCTCTTCATCCTCAATGTTTTGATTTTGGCATTTCTTACCAAAGATTCCTTGATGCACTCTCAACCCATAGGACTGTCCTTTCTTCTCCATATATTTCCAGGGTGACATAAGTGAAAGGCAACATAATCACACAGTCACCCTTTTCAGAAGTCAGCATTGTCCATCTCCTAGACATTGAAGCCTGAAATTGTTAGCTTGGGGGTTGAGTCATCCTCTCTTTCTGTTACATTTCCTTCCCAATACATCTGCCTGCATACACTCCTCGGGGTTCCGCGAGACCATCTCTCCCTCCTACACTGCTTTGACTTCTCTGTTCTCTCCATTTCAATACAAAATTCCAGGTAAATTGCCACATCTTTAAGAAGTGAACTCTCCCACTTCTATTAAAACTCCTACAAATATTGATTGTTCTGTGTCTGCACATTTCCTTAGATTCTCCTGCTATTGTGGTTATTCCTTTGTTGCTGGGGGTAGGGAGAACACACCCTCTACTTCATCTCAGAATCACCTGACTTAACCCAGTGCCATGACCTTAAAGAAATGTGGACTCAATGGTAGTTGTGAAGTGAATGATTGACCTCCCCAACTCCAGGCCCTGACTGCATGCTGCTGTATTGGATCACCAGAGCTACATGTCAGTCCCACTTGTTATCTATTCCCCCTTTCCACCTGTTTAGAGAATACTTACATTACACGCTGCAGTTTTGCATCCAAAAAAATCACAAAAGGTTCTGAAAATATCAGAATCCTCTAAATCCTTAGGGAAAAAAAATAATTCATTTGTTTAGAACCAAGTTGGAAGGTCAAATATTTTCATTGTAGATGTCTATATAGGTATCTTATGTATGTCTAACTACTATCTATCTATCTACTCATGATTTAGATATATGACATATAGGGATGGAGAGGAAGAAATGGAAGGTGAGTGGGAGAAAAAGATTATAAGGATGCTCATGTGATTATGAATACTGACAAATCCAAAGTCCTCAATTAAGTTAACAAGCTAGAGACCTAGGAAAAGTCAAGAAATTTAGTTCATATCTAAAGGCAAGAAATCTCAAAATCGTAAGAAAACAATGCTTCTTTTCAAATTCAAAATCAGTAAAAATTTTCAATTTTTTGATGGAGAGTGAGCTTTTTGTGCTATCCAGAACTTCAACTGATTAGATGTGGCCTACCCATCCATATTAGGGAAAGCGATTTTCTTTACTGAATATACTGATTTAGCTAGTAATCTCATCCAGAAACACCCTTGCAAAAATACCCAGAATTAGGTTTTCAAGTGCCTAGGAATGGATAACTTACTCAATTTAAAACATAAAAGTAACCATCACAAATGGCAGTTTTAGTATATCATTGGACCTACTTTTACCAGTTGTTGGAGCTCCTCTTAAGCTTCTGAGTACTTGGCTTCTAATGGTCTGTGTCTATGCTTCTCTGCAGAGGATGTCCTAGGACTGTTGAGTCCCGTTGCCCACTTGGAGCATACAGGCAGCAAGCATAGGGAACTGGGGGTTCCTTGAAACTTACCTTCCCCATTGGAGCCATTGACTGCACCCAACTGATGAAACAGAGTTGTGAAACCCAGCTTCCTTCAGGTTAAGACTTTCTTCACCTGCTTACTGTGTCTGCCTGGGATTAGATTCATTCTTCCATAAAATACTTGCTTATAGGACTGGGGTTGTGGCTCAGCAGTAGAGCACTCGCCTCACACATGTGAGGCACTGGGTTCAATCTTCAGCACCACATAAAAATTAACAAAATAAAGGTATTCGTCCATCTACAACTAAAAGAAATACTATATGCTAAATAAATATTAACTATTAAAAAATACTTGCTTATAAAATATTATCGCAGGTTCTGCTTCTTAGAGGAAACTTCTCTAAAGTTGGTCCCTATTCAGACTTTTAGAAGATGATCCAAAATGTCCTAAAGCTTTTGCACCATCAAATGATCAGTTAAAAGCATCCTTTGTGTTTAGTATTACTAAAATGAACCAAAAGCAACAAAAGAGTTGGGAAGGGTATAAGCTTTGGATTCATGACAAACCTCTAGTCCTGGTCTTTTGTGGGGACAAAGAAAGTCAGCCTTGCTACAATGTCCGTGTTAAATTGCATGCTTTACTGTGAAATAAAAACAATAGGGAAACTACCAGCTCTAATAATAATAAGATCCAGTTAGCCTTTAATTTATATATATGCAGATTTATTTTATAATTGCAGGTTACTGGAGAGGTATACCATTCTTCCCCCAATGACCACAAAAGGTAATTACTGAAAGGGCTCTGCTCTGTTCATAATGTGGAAGTGTCTCACGTCTTGAAATGATTTAACCCCAGGGGGCTGCAGGGCTTCCTCTGAAGAGAACTGAGAGCAAGAAACTCTCCTCAATGAATGGAATATGCCTTTTCTTCACTTATCTTTATGAACTTACTTTTCTGTGTAAGTGGTACCCAGGAGACTGGGAAACACAGCCTTTTAAAGAACCTGATGCTAAATACTGTCAAAGAAAGCATTTTTAAAAAAATAGTCACATGATGCTCCTAAAGCCAGGATGTTTCAAGGGATTTTCTGCTACTCAATGAATCTGGGTTGTTAATCTGTGGAACTTTGAACATGCATGTGCACGTGCGTACACACACACACACACACACACACACACACACACAGAGAGAGAGTTAAAAATCTAATCCCTAGAGTGTTCTGGGATAAATGCTGAAATACTACGAGAAAGAAAAAGGAGAGAGGACTCACAAATGACTAAATAAGCATTTTATTAGTTATGGTAAGTGGCCAAAAGACAACCAAGACCATTAAACATCACCTCCCACAGTGTGGAAATGGAACCACGTGTTGGGGATTTTTAAAAGTTGTCAAGCGTTTTAGTCAGGGATGGAATGCAACCCCATGACATTTGTAGAAAGATCATTGGGTACAATGTGTGGCCCAGTCCCTGATGGAACAAGAATGGAGGCAGGGAGGCTGAACCCAGGCTGCTGTGGTGTGATGGTCCAGGTCACAGGGAAAGGGCCAGAATATAGGATAGGAGAAGAGGGCAGCTAATGGTGGCATTTGTTGTTATAACTGGCAAGAACTTTATATATAATATCCCTGTAAGTGGAGACACTGCTTGGCAGGAACCAGAAGGCCAGTCTCTTGGGGCCTTTCCTTAACTCTGAGATGAGTGCTGGGCATGTTGTAGTTGCTCAGTAATTACTTGCTGACTCAGTTGATAAGACATTCATCTGTCTTCTCAATCATTCTCTGGTAGAAGGTCATTACAGGCAGTAAAATGATGAAACAGCAAATAATGTAACTTTAGCGGGTCTCATAAATTTTCCAAATCTCCGTTTCTGCATTTATAGAATGAGTGGGCTGGATGGGAATTCTTACAGATCACCTGCAGCTCAAATAACCCACGTCAGCCAGTTCTTAGGAGATTGAGGTGGCAACTGTCTTCTCAGGAAATGTTGGCTGAATCCTTGGAATAGGATCAGACTTGAAGAGTGACTGCTCTCAGCCCCCCTCCAAACCCAGGGGCTAACCGAGAGCTGCATTTATTGATTATATTTGCGTTAGTTACAGTCACAGAAACAATTGTTCTATAATTCCCTTTAGTGGATGAAAAAAAAATGCAACCTGTAGTGCAGAGGAGGGGATGCTGATTTTCCAAGGTAGGCTCACTGATGGTATAAAATTGTGTTTTTATTTGAAGTGAATTTCCAGCTGGCTGAATTTATGCAGCCTTTGATACCTGTTCAGTGCTTTAAATACAACCTCCTTCTCCTGGCTTTGTTTTCCCCAAGCCCTGAGAAGGGATTCCCAGATTGTTGATTAAAAGCTATTCAGCAACAGCCTGCAAGTGTTTCCCTGATAACATTCTCTTTAGTGATTCGTCAGGTGCAAGTAGAAGCCTGTGCCTGGGTCATTCCATGCAGGTGTTACCCACTCTGGCCTCGAACCTTCCAGATTGCGCGGACTCAGAACCTAAAGGGAGAGCAGGAAGTTTCCCAGCTCCGGCTTGTCCCAGACTTCACCCTTGCTGAAATCTCTTTCCAGCACACCATTTCCCTTGTCAGTTCCGTGAAGTGAGTAGGAGGCTCTATGGCGAACACTGGGTGCTCCTGGTTTGAAAGGGAAAGAAAGGCAAGCTTCTGCACAGTTCTGCAGAGATTTCCAAGTTAATCCATGAAGCCTATGTCTAGGAAAAGCAGGGTGTGCATATAAGTGAGCCCTCAGGGCTGGAATTTCCCTCCACAGAAATGCTGGCATGAAAAGACCCCAGGACTAGTTTTAACCATGAAGCTTTCTCATGCATGACACTGTGAAGAGGTCGCACCTAATCTCTACTCCCTCCTCCAGCTCTGAGATTCCTAGAACTGTACATCTCATAGTGAATGTTTACTATTCTCAATCAGCGAGGACCGAGAAGCCAAAAGAGAAACATCAGAGTCCTCAGGTCCCTTTGGCTATTTGATTGGGTGGGAGCTCTCCGAGGTGCTAAGGAACTAGAAGGAACAGAACAATTTACCATGAAAATTAGGGAATTTCAGAACATGAAAGCCTGCTCTTAGTACATTGGGTCTAAATTGGGACAAATGGTCACCGCTGGAGAGCAACATCCCTTGGGTAAAATGACCTGCAAGAGTTTCTCTCTGTTCCCCTTCCTGCTCCCCACGATCACATAGTTTTTCTGTCTCTCTTGTCTTTAGGTACTGCCTTAGTTATATAGCCCTTGATAGGTTCACTCCTTAAGAAGCACTTAGTATCAAAGTACCTATGTGGTCGATTATTGCGGTTACAGGTGCTTTGCCCATGCCCTCCGCTAATTCCCTCTCATGTTGATTCTGGGCTTTGCCACGTGACTTGTTTTGGTCAATGGGGTATTAGCAATCATAATACAGTCAAAATACTCAGACCTCAGGACACCATCTCTTGTCACTTTCGGGACTTTAAATTTTTCTTGCAAATCTATGTTAGACTGCTGGATAAGGAGAGACCACCTGGAACTGAAATGACTTATTCCTGATGAGGCTGTCCTAGACCAGCTGGACCTCAGTCCATTTAGCTGCTGATCACAGACATAAGAGCAAGCCCAACTGAGACCAAAACATACTCTCAGCTGAGATTATTCCAAATTGCCAGCCCACAGAATCATAAGATAAATAAATGTTTTAGGCTAACAAATTTGTTACGCGTGCATGCATTCGTGCATTTGCACACACACATACGTACACACACACACACACACACACAAACACACACAATGGAAACACTGTGGCTTAGAATAGAGAAATGGTCCCAGGTAGGTGCTGTATCTGGCATACAATAAATATTCAATATTCAATGGATGATAACTACTACTATCCACTAAGGGGGGAGGAAAAGAAGTAAGAAAGATACCTGTGCCCTCAAACATTATCCTACACTCTGACTATGTGGGTAAACTTGCCCTTTGAAATGAGAAGAGAACAATTCAAAGCAGTGTGTCTGGGAGCCCAAAGCTGCTTGTTACTAATATTTGAATATTCTCACTAAGGCTTTTTCACAGTGCGTACCTGAAGAACAGAAATGATGATTACATGGAGAACCTTGTTCTGACCCCTAAGATGAAGTGGGTAGGTTTGATTTCTTGTTACCAAGGTAACCTCTCTCAATAAGCCTTGAAAAGATAATTGCTCTGTGTGAAGACTTTTGCTTTGCATCACACACCAACACAGTTCACAGACAATGCATTTACATAAGAATCGACAGACAGACAGACCACCCTGACTGGGTGAGGAGCAACTGTTCAAAGTACAGACATGCATCTATAAAAGAACTTAATCAGCACTGGTTTGTGGAAGTCTCATCTCAATATATAAGAAAGATACTAGAGCTATAAGTGTTTTTAAAATAAACTTTTCCAGTTTTCTTGTTTTACAAATGATGAAACTGGGTCTCCCCAAAAGTTGAACTATAAGCCTGGTGTCTCAGAGAATGTTAACCACAGAACTGTTACAAAAAATTAGGTCTCCTTCGACGGGTACTAAGTCAGTTAGGAGCAAGATGCTCTGGAGTACTATGGCACAGTATGATGACTGTATGTAACAATTATATACTATACATTCAAAAAGCTAAAAGAAAGAATTTTCAAAATTTTCATCATAAAGAAATGATTAATGTTTTTTGTTTGTTTTTGTTTTTGAGTACGGGGGATTGAACTCCAGGGAACTCAACAACTGAGCCACATCTCCAGCCCTATTTTGTACTTTATTTAGAGACAGGGTCTCACTGAGTTGCTTATTACCTTGCCATTGCAGAGGCTGGTTTTGAACTCATGATCCTCCTGCCTCAGCCTCCTGAGCCATTGGAATTACCGGCATGTGCTACTGTGCCCAGCTAAGAAATGATTAATGTTTGAGATAAATATGTTTTAAACCAATTCAAACATAACACACATGTACACGTACAGAACATTACATGTTATCCCCACTAAAATGTACAAGTTTTATGTTGTGTTCCAGTTAAAAATAAAATCTTTTTTTACAATGTAAAGAAAATTTGTGTCTCTTGAATCCCAGTCTGTTGTTCTTCTTATCACTTTCTGTAGTTTTTATGACTTAACTGTCAATGAGTTAGAATGCATTCTTAAATAATATTATCTTTAATTATTTAAGGTAGCATTTAAAAGACCAACAACAATTCAAAACTGCATAGAAGCACAAATTAAAGTATAATATAGTTCTTTTATCCAAAAATAAGCCCGATTAACTTTTTCCTATAAATCTTTCCAATCACCTTCCTACAGATGCATCATGTATTTTTAATAAAAGATATCACCTTGTATTCAACTTTAACCTACTTTTTACCTTTAATACTTTATTTTAGTGTGTGTCCTGTTTTCTTAAACATGCATTTACAGCATTATTACTTTGTGTCTCTTCACAGTAGCTTTTATACATGCAGACTCAATGAACTTGAGTGTCAAATCAACTCTACCCTGCATTTCTTTTGCCTCAAAGGTCAGCTTCAATTTGCTCCAGACACAATTCTAATGAGTCCTGGAATCCAAAGAGAAAACCACCTTAGTCACAGTATAAGGAAATGAAGTCAAAACTCACAGCTCGTAGATATCAGGGAAGTTGCTCAGTGTTATTTATGAGAAATGTGTGTTAAAATTGCCTTGACTGTTTTTCTCTTACTAAATTGCAAAAGGTCAAGGAGTCTAACAACACAGTATTAGAGAACATGAGGGTAAGGAAACCAGCTCATGTATTGCTGACAGGCAGGAAAAACAGTACAGCCTCTAAAAAGCAAAATGTGGCCATATCAAATAAAATTACCAGTGCATGCACACATCTTTCAATTCAGCAACATATTGCCAATTCTAGGAAATATCATTCATATTCATCTTCCCAAGTTTTAAAATAATACAGACTTGAAGTTATGACTGCATCATAGTTTCTAATAAAGAGAGATTGAAAACTTCTTAAATGTCCATAAATAGGGGATTGATGACTTGTTCATAGAAGGCACAGAATGCAGAACAATAGAGCTAAAGATTGTAGCCTTTTTTGGACCCATATGGGGCAAGCGCCAAGAATTAATATAAGTAGGAAAAGCAAAAGACAGGATGGTACATAGTGTGCTGCCATGGATGTGAGATGAGAATTCTATTCAATAACTCCAGGATGCTCAAGAGACACCTTTGTCATTCAGAATCCCGGGTGTCATGGAAACTGATCTCTTTGAACAGGTAATGACTCGGGTGCAAATTTTGGTAAATCTCCACTGATTTGCAGCAAACAATTTGTGTCCATGGTGTCGCTTTGGGTGTTTATACAACAATCTGATTTGCTATTTTTCTGTCCTGCCCTCCCCTGCCCAGCTCCTACTTTCCTCATCAAGAAGATTGAGCAAATTCAACAGGGTTTCAGACCACAAAATAGTAACTGCTGTGTTAAACTAAGATTTGAATCCTCCAGGACAACATTTATACTTGGACTTTTGTAAACAAAAGTCCCTTTGATCTGATCACCAAATTAGCCCACAGAGGTCTCCAATCAAATAATGAGGTTGGAATTAGAGGGGAGATTATTCACCATCTTCTCAGTTGCTAATTATTACTGGCCATCCGTGATTTGGGCAGAGGAGTTCTCCTACAAAGAGAGCCTGAGCAACTGATACAGGAGAGCCTGGGCTTACAACCTAGTTATATACTGGATAGAGGGAAGTGTTTTCCCTAATGCCTGTTGTTTTCCAAGCAGGCTCTGACCTTTAAAGGGTAAAGCAATAAGTCTGCTGTTGCAAGGAAAGAGTCCAACTGGCTGCAGCCAGTTACTATCAGCTCTGTTATGCAGAGCTGGTCCCATGACTCAGGGCACTGGGCCTCATACTATTCTTTTCTAATTATTGTGACTTTATCTCTTCCTATTGCATTGTTCTTCTTGTAACCCAAGATTTGATATCTTCTGCACCTTTCTACCTTCCACTCAAAGTACAGATCATAGCATTAGATGGTTGAGCCACCTCTTCAGCTATTCAGTGATATGGAAGTCTATTTTGTTACATTATTATTTTTTCCTTCTACATGTCCATGAATTGCTGGAGGTCAAGAATCTCAAAGCCCAAGTTCTCAAGAGAAAGACTTCCACTAGTCTTTGTGTCATCTGATGCTCCATGGCAAACACTGTCTGGATCTATCCCTTCTACAACCTTTCAACACTCACCTGTTGGTACTAAAAGCACACACCAGTAGTTCTGTGCCTGAGAAATTGTTTTTTCTATGCACAAAAATGTCAGACTCTGTGTTTCTGGAAGCAGTTCTCCACTAATGATGAACACAAAGTGGGTCCCTAAATAACTCAGTTTTTTTCATCCTTCTTTTGTGATGACTTGGGTATGTTTGCACCAAACTTCAGAGTTCTCCACCTGTATTACACTCCAGTTGCCCAAAATGGAAACCTGCTTGATCATACACATAATGACAAAGGCAGGAGAGATAAATAGCCCAGTAAGAGTTTCATTTTTCAGTAATATGATAGAAAATAAAGTGAAAAGATCTAACATCTGTAACCAAGATTCCAAGGAGAAAATTAAGAGGTGCTGGGTCAGAAGCAATAACTGAAGTGACAATGACTGAGAAATTCCCAAAACTGCTGAAAAAATTACATTAATCCTCAAATGCAGATAGCACATTAATTCCAATCAGAATTGATACAAAGAGACTCATCTGTAGATATATTCTAGTAAAATTAGAAGTCACAGTTTTTTTAAAAAAAAAAATAGCCAGATAAAAAGGCAAATATATGACAGTTAGAAAGACAGCAGCTATATCAATGACATTGATAGGACTATGGAATAAAATTTCCATAGTGCTAAGAGAAAGAGAACTGTCAGAATAAAATTGTAGAGCTAGTCAAGATAAATTTTGGGGGAAGAAAGATTACATTTAAAAAAAACATTTTCAGACAAACAAAAAAGAGAATTTTTGCCAATAGACTCCAGCTAAAGAAACTTCAAAATGAAAATATATATATATATATAGCTAGAAAATCTAAGGTGCAAGAAGGAATGGTAAGCAAATGATAAACATGGCATAGTAAATGTAAGGAGTTTAAAAATAAAGTATTAATGGAGATTACAAAATCCCCCAAAGAGATGTGTATTTATGTGTGTTTCTATCCAATGAGGGAGGAGATTTAACAGCAAGGTAGAGCAATAAATACTGCTTTAATTGATTGGAATTTTCCAAAGTCCCTCCCTGAGCAACAATCTGGATGCACATGCAGCTTTTGGAGACAAAAGCTTAAGCTAAAGAAAAAAAAATGAGATAAGTGTGGGGTGTATTCCCTGGTGTCCCTTTTGAGGCAATGATGAGGATAGATCCACTGGTTTTAGGTCATATGCCCTGGTTCTCTCCCTTTGTTTTCTGATAAGCAGAGCCTAATATGAGATTTATCAAAACATCACTTTGCAATTCATCAAGAAGTCGCTTACAGAAGGTTTGCCTTCTTTTGGAGGATTCTTAAGCATGTAAAGAAACTCTTTAAATAGTTCTCATGCTCATTTCTTTATTACTCTCATAACAATTGCAAACGAAGTGACCTGGAGAACACAAATGAATGATCTCAGTTCTTTAAATCAGAAGTTCAACCCGGTTCTGTCAGCAGAGCAGCATTCTTTTCTGGTAGCTCTAGGGCAGCATCCATTTCCTTGCTCATCTGGTTGTTGATGGAATTGAGTTCCTTGTGATTTGAGGCTTGTAAGTGGAGAGCCACATCCAGCTTCTACAGGCCACAGACATTCCCTGACTCTTGCCCCACTTTCTCCATCTTCATAGCCAGCAAAGTCAGTTTACTGAGTCTCCTTCATGCTTCAAATTTCTCCTCTTTCTTCCATCTTCTCTCTGCCTTCCCCAGCTTGGAAATGTTCTCCATTTTTAAGGACTTGTGTGACCACACTGGGCTCACCTGGATAATCCAGGATCTTCTTCCCCATTTCAAGTTCTGTAATTTTAATCACATCCCTTTGCCATCCACATACAGTGACATCTCACAAGTTTCAGTGATTAGAGTATGGACAAAAAAATTTTTTTTGGGGGGGTGGGTCTTTATTCTGTTAATCATGGTGGGATAAAGGGGCATGATCCTACCACCATTTAAGCTTCATATCACTTCAAACTGCAGAAAACCCTTGCAATAGGGAGAAAGGGGGGTGCTTCTGATCTCATTTCTGCTCTCTCCTCCCCTTCCCCACTCCCCAGCTGCTAGGATCCAAGTCAAGCTGTGAGGAAAGTGGAGCAGTTCTTACTGGGCTGAGGAGCACTGCACTGGCTGGCATGGCCAATGGTTAAAGGACCCCTTTGTGGATTCTTCAGAAATCTCCATGGGGTATTTCTCTCCTATACCTCCCTGAAAAGGTGCATCTCTATCCAGTGCACACACATTTTGGGAAGGAATGCAGGAAGTCAGACTGAAGGACTCAAGTATATGGCAATGGGTGGAGGTCCAACTGGGAATTCAACCTTATGAAA
Organism: Marmota monax; assembly: GCF_021218885.2. Taxonomy (NCBI): domain Eukaryota; kingdom Metazoa; phylum Chordata; class Mammalia; order Rodentia; family Sciuridae; genus Marmota; species Marmota monax. Next base: position 3,081,162 of record NW_026692254.1, read on the forward strand.
TGGGCTCTATGGAGAGTGGGAATCAGCAATCGAGAGTACGACTGAATGGTGGCTCTAGTATCCACTGGCCTCTAACGTTAGATCTTGGTTTTGGATGAGCTTCCCCAGAAGCAGACCCTGAGAAGATGTGAAGGTAAGTAGTTTATCTGGAAGATTCCTGCAATTCTGGCAGGGAAGGGGGATGTTACATAAGGAAGTGAAGGAGGCCTATAAAGGTGTGCTGGTAAGTCATCTATAGAATAGACAATTGGAACTGCATCCCGTGGAGGAGCCTGAAGAAACCGTGGAACGTAACTCAAGGTTAGCTCCCCTGAGGAGGGAGGGAGCTGGGGCGTTTGTTCATCCTCTCCATCACTCATTTGTTGAGTATCCTCTTGGGAAATGTTTTATGCTTCAAAGTTTGTGGCCTGTGTGGACAGAGCAGCCTTGTTGAAAAGTTCCCAGTCACAGAGACAAGCATAATGGCAAACGCCTATAATCTTAGTGATCTGGAAGGCTGAGGCTGAAGGCTTGCAAGTTTAAGCAACTTAGCAATACCCTGTCTCAAAATAAAAATAAAAAGAATTAGGAATATGGCTTAGTGGTAAAATAACCCTGGGTTCAATCCCCTGTACAAAAAAAGAAAAATGTCAAAGGTTCCAAGTCACAGATATGCAGAAACAGGCTTCTGAAGTCATGGGCTGCTCTGTGGCATGGTAGATTTCCAGCCAAACAATGATATGCCCGAGTCCTGGAGTGATTGAAAGGGAAGCTTAAGAGGAAGTGATACAGGCTGCTGTCAAGCCTTGATCCCTTTAGAGTCAGAATGTGTCTCCAAATCTGGATGGGGATGATTCTAGAAGTGGAAAAGTGCATCTCAAAGTAAGAAACTGAGGGTTCAAAAGGCCAAGAATATCACGGTGATTAGGGAGCCCAGGCTAATGTGCAAAAGGAAAGCATCAGAACCCAGCATGTGCTCGAAGCTCATTTGTAGGCCATAAATGAGAGTAAGTACCGTGGGGACTCACCAACGCGAAAGAAGCCACAAAGCCTTTATGGAGAAAGACCCACTATGACCCGTGTCTCACTGCATGGATGGGAGTCAGCAGAACTCTAAAGTATAATTTGTTTTGGTAACCTCTTACAGCTGTGACATTTAATTAAAACCAGGAGAAAACATGAGAAAGAAAATGAATGTGCCTACAGTGTAGGGACAGGAGCATCTCCCGTGGTTCACCCTCAGCGTGACCATGGGGACGTCCCCAGGACATGTGACCAATGCTATCAGAGAGCTTGGGTTTGCTGTATGCTGAGATTATCTCTGGAGAAAAGAACCCGCAGCGTTATTTCAGGACTGGAATGGCTTTCTCAGCTCCCTTTTCTTAATTTGCTAGAGACTAGTCCAGAGAAAATAATTAGAGTTGCTTCGATAATGTGTTTGCTTTACCACTTTCAATTAAGGACAAGAATAGAGAGAGAGAAAGAGAGCACACAACACTGCTTCCACTGAAGCACTTGTTTTTATGTTGCCATTCCTCCATGCAAGCTTGCACAATATTTTCTTGGTTATTTGAAACTAATGAGTCCCCAAGTTGTTTTATTTTCAGCAGCTCTATTAAGATATAATCAGCATGCGATACACATACTTAAGGCATATAATTTGGATCAGTTGTGACAGACACCCACACAATCAAGATAGTGAACATATCCATCACCCAAAAAATGTTCTTTGGGCTTATCAACCTTCTCTCTGGCCCTTTCTGCTCCTTCAGGGACCTCTGCCCCAGAAAACCACCTGCTGTCACTACAGGTTAGTTTACATTGTTAGAATTTTATGTGGATGAATGTGGGTAGTGTGTGCAGGTTCTTTCATCCTCCTCCTTCACTCACCGTAATTACGTTGATATTCATTTTTTATGTATTGGTAGCTCATTCCATTTCATTGCTAAGGGGTTTTCAAGTTTTGTAGATTATAGATACAGACACTTTTTAAATTTGAAACACTGTCATTGTATTGGTTTCCTAGGGCTGCCTTAACAAATTGCCACAAATTGGATGGCTTGAAACAACAGGAATTGGTACTCTCACAGTCCCGAAGGCAAGAGTCCAATGTCAAGGTTTCAACCAGATAAAGTTCCCTTTGAAAGCTCCAGGGGAGAATCTGTGCCATGGACTTTCTCTTAGCTTTTGGTGTTGCTGGTGAATCTTGGCACTCCCATCTGTCTCCATCTTTGGGCAACATTCTCCCTTAAGTGATTCTGTATTTGTTGTCTCTTCTCCTCTTCTTTTAAGACCACCAGTCGTATTGGGTTAAGGGTCCACCCTACTCCAGCATGCCCTCAACTTAACTCATTACATCTGTAATGATCCTTTCTCCAAATAAGTTCACCCTCTGAGGGTCTGGGAAGAACACAGATTTGTGGGGGAGGGAGTGGTGGCGACAATAACCCAATACACTCATCTTTTCCCATTAAACTGTATATGGTTCTGTTAAATTAAATTAGAGGGGGGAAAATGAGGTTGAATCTTTTTTTTATGAATTCTCAACCTATCTTGAGATAATGTGAGCCAGTAATCAAATTTCCCAAAGAGTGTTCCAAATAATTACATATAAAATCACATTCTCTAAAAATAGAATAACGTGGCAGAATAAGTTTGGCGAATGCTGGGTTGAAAAGTGTCTTTATTGAAGGCTTATCAAATCTTTAACATGTACAACTAGAATAAACTCGGCTCTTTTCATTGCCTTTCTCAGTGATGCATTGCTTTCAGAAGAGCTACAAAAGGATTGAAAAGCAATTTAAATCTTTATAGCAGAACTCCTAAAAAAAAAAAAAAAAAACCACCGAGGGGAAATACTATCGCATGTACAGAAAAATGTCCCCCAAATCCTCAACCATTTCCTCAAAACCTCCCAGCAGATGCCCCCAAACCATCCTTTTGAGAATACTCTCCCCATCTTTCCCCTGAAAATTCTAAGCTGACTTTATCTCTTTTATCCCCCTCCTCCCATCTCACCCTCACTAGTGATTTTTTTTTTTTTAAGAGGGAAAGGTGTCTGCCCTTTCTAATGTAGAAATATCAGCTTTGAGGCTGGTCTCTGGTTTTCGTCCCTAATGTAACTCACTGGAGCCATCTCTGTTGGGGGAAGGCTGGATAAGAATTCTAGGAGCAAAGTGAGGTAGGTATGGCTGAACCCAGGAAGATGTGACGAAGAAAGAGCAATGGCAAATGCTCCAGAAAGACGGCACCACCCTTTGATCCAAGCCCAAGTAGCAAGGCTTTCTGGGGAATTCCTAAGCAATGAAGATTTCTGGCTTTGATACCTCAAGCTGACCTATTCGAAAGCAAAATGCCCAGGTGGACCTCTCTTCAATAGCTTCCAGATAATCAGCTCACACAAAAATTGTGCAAAAAGGATTTTCTGTTCCCAGACTGACAATGTTTTCTTTTTCCTCCCTCTATCTTATGACTCCTGTTTTTGCCTTCATTTCTTGGCTCAATCTACCAACTTCTCAAGCGAGTAAACAATCTGCCTGAGAAATAAACTACTAAGCATGAGGCAAAAATAACTAACAAATGTCTCTGAGTTGTTCTTCAACAAGAAATATTATTTCTTTCATTCTTGTCATGTAAACTACCCTTTACAATGGATGTCCAAGCGGGTAGACCACATACTCTAGCTTCTTCTGAAACTCTACATTTGTCTTTAGAAACCTTTTTAATGATATATGGGAGTCTCCAAATGCTGGACACACACAACTGATTATTAGTGTTGTTACCTGCCAGTTCTGCAGCAAAGCCCCAATGTTTCCTGTTGGAAGCCACTGAGAGGTCAGCAAGAAGCCCACTCAAAGATTATACTCAAATCAGAATTTAATTTTTCCACCATTTCCCCTTTAATGTAAATTCCCTGTACTTGTGAGGAAACTTGGACAGGTCCAATACATTATATAATAAATAGCACAAAAAATACTTCTAATAGCACATAAAACCTCAATTTGGAAGTTAGAATGGCCAGTTCTTGATAGCATGAAATGTTTGCACACCCTTTAGTGACCCCATCCCCTAGCCGGGCCCACTGTGGCCTGTCAGACTACAGGGACAGAGATGGTGGTGGACGGAATCTTTCTTCATTCTTTTCCCACACAACTCTCACACTGCACCTGCTGACTGCAGGGGCTGCCCTCACCTGGAACTGGCTCAAGTAGTGCAGGTGCTATGAAAAGACCAGATTTGGACAGGGTACTTGTGTTTTTCACCTTATTACAGGATATAAATACCAAGCACCAAGTACTGGGTGAACAGTTGCTCACCTTTTCTCTTGGGAATGCCTTGGTCTCACAATGCAGGATGTGTTTTTCCTTAGCTGGCCGTGCCAAGTCCAGCCGTGACTCAAATGCTCACTGTTGGGGTTCTTATCAACACGTTGAGGTGGTTTCTTTCCCTAGAACCGAAAAGTGGCTCCAACATCATGGGAGACACTCACACACACTGTGACCCTTGGTGGAAAGGTAACATACTCCTTTCCAAGGTGCAACAGCCACTTGCAGATCCCAAGCAAGGATCCCAGCATCCTTCCCTGACCTCCCACTTTCCTGGGATAAGAGAAAGACTTCCATTTCTTGGGTCTCCAAAGTTCAGGGGTGCAGCTCAAGTACTCCACATGGCCTGATTGAGTACCCTAACCTCTCAAACTAGGCTCAACATGGGGAAATAAATCATGTCTACAACTCAGGAGCACAGTTTTTTCTAAAAATACCACAAAATCCTCTTTCTGTATCTGCATTCTCCTGAACCTCTAGATAAAGTCTCCATGAAATTTTTAACTAATCTTCTTTGTAAATGCTGCCTATGATGATCTGATACCTCATTTTGGAATTTCATTTTATTTTTTATTTTTTTTTTGTATCTGGATTCCCATTAGAAATTTCAACTTGAAGATCCTGTTAGAAGAAGACACATGCCAGAGAACAAAAATGCTAGCATACCCTTTCTTTAAGATAGAAAGCCAGAAATTGGACAGGTCTAGCATGTGCAATCTTTGTCTTTGATGCTAAACTCGCCTGATTAGCTATGTGTACATAATGTACAAGGAAAAAAGAAAACCTATGCAAATGTGAAAAAATAACATGACCCAGAGCAAAAGTTGCAAAGTTGAATTATAAGTACCTCTTTGAAGTGTTACATTCTAAATCCCCAAACAATTTTTTGATATAAAACGTTCTAAAATAGTTTTAAAATTACTTCAAGAAATATTCCAGATGTCCAAAAATAAATGACTTATGAAGCAAGTCAGTGAAGTTTATAGATCTAAATTTATTAACTAAGAAATTTTATTTTATTTTTTTAATATTTATTTTTTAGCTTTAGGTGCACACGATATCTTTATTTTACATTTATGTGGTAATGAGGATTGAACCCAGTGCCTCATGCATGCTAGGCAAGCACTCTACCACTAAGCCACAACCCCAGCCCAACTAAGAAATTATATATATATACTGAACTTTAAAATTAATCCAATACATATTATGGTGTGACCCATTTTAATAATTAGGTATGTGTTCATGAAAAGAACATGGGGCTGGGGATGTGGTTCAACATTAGCACACTCTCCTAGCATGCACAAGGACCTGTGTTCCATCCCTAGCACCATACATAAACACACACACACACACACACACACACACACACATCACCACCACCACCCCACAGAAAGAAAGTCTGAAATGATAAACACCTATATATTCTAAGTAGTCATTTCTGAGTGGTAGGATTATAAGTAATTTTCAGTTTTACTTTACATTTCTCTACATTACCTGATTTTTTTACCTTGAATATTTTTACATTTTAGAGTGAGAAGAAAAACAACAAAGACGGTTTTATGGAACAAAGTACATTTTTCTCACAAATATGAGGTGTTTTATTCAACATAATTATGCTGAAATTTATTGTCAAAAATGCAATAAGGATATTTTTATATTAACTGTAAGTTGGTTTGAATTCCAAATTAGGCAATTTTGCATATGAATATGACCATGACAAATTTTAAGGATATTAATGAGCCAGGCCACTTGCAAACAAATCAATTTATATATATATTTCTTCTATTTAGTGGTTGCCAAGGGATTGTAAGCAAATGTATGGCTAAAATTTGTGAACATTTGCCTAGTCACAGAATGGGAAACCATTCTTAAGAGTTAAGTGGTTTAAGTTCCTGATAAAATAGCTTGCTTATCAATATTTGATGTTTATAGTGTATCTGCAATTTCCAACAATACAGAAAGATTTATAGTAAGCATGTCTATTTAAGTAAATATTCCATAGTCACTACAATATAACTATATGCTTTGCTTGTGTCAGTTCTTCCCAGATTCCATAAGGAGGAAGTCTAACTGCTAATGTAATGCATTAAAGAGAGAGAAGATAGAAGCAGCAGGCTTAATTTGTGCACTGTATTCCCCTCCTGTCTTCCCTGGGTATCATGGAGCTCAGAGATGTAGAGTAAATGTGGAGCAAGAATGATCTGGTATAGCATTATCTTTTAATTGGAATTTCTATTTCTGTCACTGTTTCATTTGTGCACCATAATAGTTTAAAACATAGCAATTGGCAGAAGCATCATTGTTGGTTTGGACAGTAGACAAAAGGACACATGCAAGTGTTTGATTTCCAAAAAAGCTTGGCTAGGAATTTAGGATTTTGCCCAGATTTTGCTTGGGGGAACAAATTAGATCTGAAAATTGTTAAGTGCATTAAAACTAGCTTTTTGAGGAGTCTTTGCATCCAAGCAACACTTGTGGGATCCTCCCCAACTCCTTTCCCCAATCCTCCTATGTCTAGCTAAAGGTTATTTTTTATAACTGGAAAGGTTTATTTTCCTGAAAATAACAAATGGGGAGACTGACAACTTAGAACCCTTGTGTTTGATGGGAGGTAATGACAAAAAAACATGAACCAATTAGTATGTAAAATGTGAGCAGAGACTTTGTCCTCCATCATAATGACTTTTCTGATAGTCCTTGTCATCAGATGCAGTTCGCAAATGTAGATGGAAAATACTGAGCCTGGTTAGCCTAGATAATTGTATTTACATCTGTTCTTCCTGGGTCCATATGAGATATTAAAAAATATTTTATGAGTAGCCTTTTGCTACCAAGAGTTAAACCTTATCCTTATGTTCTAGTCAGCTTTCTTTACTATAACAAATACCTGAGATACTCAATTTATAAAGAGAAAAGGTTTATTTTGGCTCCATTGTTTTAGGCCTATGGTGCTACAGACATCATGGCAGGAAGGCATGGTGAGCAGAGCTGCTCACTTCATGGCTGAGATGCATAAAAGAGCCTAGAGTCCTACAATACCCTTTGAGGGCATGCCCCCAATGACCTGAAGACCTCCTACTAGGCCCCACTTCTTAAATGGTCCACCACCTCCAAATAGTACCACTTGGGGACAAAATTTTTCACATGTGGGCTTTGGGGGGACATTCCAGATTCAAACTATATGGTACCTTATAAAAAGCTAATTGTGTTTGTTCCCAAACTTGCTTATACCAGTTTCCCAATTTCTAAAATTATGCAAGCTCTTTAAATGTCACAAAAAGACAATGAAATGTGTGCAAAGAGATTTCTTTTTTAAAAATAAAATAAAATGCAGCTGAATACTTTGGAAAATCTCAGTAGAGATAAATAATTTAAAAATTGCTACAAGTGTAAAGTGGCATGACTATAAAAGATTGTAAAGAAAAATGTTAAAAGTAGATAAATTCTGTATTCAGATTATTTTCCTATTGTTGTCATTATAATTTGGAAACAAGCACAAATTGGCTCTTCATAAGAACAGGATTTAACTCTTAGTTTTATTTTTAAATAAATAAAATCATCCCACTGGCTTGGGAGGCTGAGGCAGGAGGATTTTGCATTCAAAGCCAGCCTCAGTAAAAGCAAGGTACTAAATGACTCAATGAGACCCTGTCTCTAAATAAAATACAAAATAGGGCTGGGAATGTGGCTTGATGGCCAAGTGCTCCTGAATTCAATTCCTAGTACCAAAAAAAAGAAAGAAAGAAAGAAAGAAAAAAAGAAATAAAATCAGAACTCATAGGTGAGTCCATGTATAGTTTTTGTAAGAACACTAAACAGTTCAGAGCACTGGAGGATTGTTACCTGATCCATATGCAAGATTCTTCTTGGATCTTTTACCCAGAGATTCTGATTCAGGTCATCTAGGTGCAATCAAATATGAGAAACTGCATTTTTAAAAATGATGCTAGTATTAGACAGACGAAAGAAATTAAAGGCATAAAAATAGGAAAAGAAGAAATTAAATTATCACTATTTGCAGATGATATGATTCTATATCTAGCAGACCCAAAAGGCTCTACAAAGAAACTATTAGAGCTAATAAATGAATTCAGCAAAGTGGCAGGATTTAAAATCAACACGCATAAATCAAAGGCATTCCTGTATATCAGCGACAAATCCTCTGAAATGGAAATGAGGACAACCACTCCATTCAAAATATCTTCAAAAAAAATAAAATACTTGGGAATCAACCTAACAAAAGAGGTGAAAGACTTATACAATGAAAACTACAGAACCCTAAAGAGAGAAATAGAAGAAGATCTTAGAAGATGGAAAAATATACCCTGTTCATGGATAGGCAGAACTAACATCATCAAAATGGCGATATTACCAAAAGTTCTCTATAGGTTTAATGCAATGCCAATCAAAATCCCAATGGCATTTCTTGTAGAAATAGAGAAAGCAATCATGAAATTCATATGGAAAAATAAAAGACCCAGAATAGCAAAAACAATGCTAAGCAAGAAGTGTGAATCAGGCGGTATAGCGATACCAGACTTCAAACTATACTACAGAGCAATAGTAACAAAAACAGCATGGTACTGGTACCAAAACAGGCGGGTGGACCAATGGTACAGAATAGAGGACACAGAAACCAATCCACAAAACTACAACTATCTTATATTTGATAAAGGGGCTAAAAGCATGCAATGGAGGAAGGATAGCATCTTCAACAAATGGTGCTGGGAAAACTGGAAATCCATATGCAACAAAATGAAACTGAATCCCTTTCTCTTGCCATGCACAAAAGTGAATTCAAAATGGATCAAGGAGCTTGATATCAAATCAGAGACGCGCCGTCTGATAGAAGAAAAAGTTGGCTACGATCTACAGTCGGTGGGGTCGGGCTCCAAATTCCTCAATAGGACACCCATAGCACAAAAGTTAATAACTAGAATCAACAAATGGGACTTACTCAAACTAAAAAGTTTTTTCTCAGCAAAAGAAACAATAAGAGAGGTAAATAGGGAGCCTACATCCTGGGAACAAATCTTTACTCCTCACACTTCAGATAGAGCCCTAATATCCAGAGTATACAAAGAACTCAAAAAATTAGACAATAAGAGAACAAACAACCCAATCAACAAATGAGCCAAGGACCTGAACAGACACTTCTCAGAGGAGGACATACAGTCAATCAACAAGTACATGAAAAAATGCTCAACATCTCTAGCTGTCAGAGAAATGCAAATCAAAACCACCCTAAGATACCATCTCACTCCAGTAAGATTGGCAGCCATTAGGAAGTCAAACAACAACAAGTGCTGGCGAGGATGTGGGGAAAAGGGTACACTTGTACATTGCTGGTGGGACTGCAGATTGGTGCAGCCAATTTGGAAAGCAGTATGGAGATTTCTTGGAAAGCTGGGAATGGAGCCACCATTTGACCCAGCTATTCCCCTTCTTGGTCTATTCCCTAAAGACCTAAAAAGAGCATGCTACAGGGACACTGCTACATCGATGTTCATAGCAGCACAGTTCACAATAGCAAGACTGTGGAACCAACCTAGATGCCCTTCAATAGACGAATGGATAAAAAAAATGTGGCATTTATACACAATGGAGTATTACTCTGCATTAAAAAATGACAAAATCATAGAATTTACAGGGAAATGGATGGCATTAGAGCAGATTATGCTAAGTGAAGCTAGCCAATCCCTAAAAAACAAATGCCAAATGTCTTCTTTGATATAAGGAAAGTAACTAAGAACAGAGTAGGGACGAAGAACAGGAGAAGAAGATTAACATTTAACAGGGATGAGAGGTGGGAGGGAAAGGGAGTGAGAAGGGAAATTGCACGGTAATGGAAGGAGACCCTCAGGGTTATACAGTGGAGGGGGTAGAGAGAGAGGAGGGGAGGGGAGAGGTGGGGAGGGGGGAGGGTGGATGATGGGAAAGGCAGTGGAGCACAACAGACACTAGTATGGCAATTTGTAAATCAATGGATGTGTAACTGATGTGAATCTGCAATCTGTGTATGGGGTGAAGGTGGGAGTTCATAACCCACTTGAATCAAAGTGTGGAATATGATATGTCAAGAAATTTGTAATGTTTTGAACAACCCACAATAAAAAATTAAAAAAAAAAAACAAAAAAAAAAAAACGATGCTAGTACATGGCCAAGTTTGAGAACTGCTACATTAGAACTAAACTTCTGAAACTTTACTGTGCACATATTCACCTGAAGATACCACACAAATGCAGATTCTAATTCAGCAGTAAGTTCCAAAGTTCTGCTTTTAAAAAAAAGGCTAGATAGAAGAATAGAAGAGAGGAAATTTATTGAGGGTTGAGACATCCCATGGCAGGTTGTCTGTAGGCTGAAGACCCTGGCTCAGTCCAAATCTAAAGAGCTTCAGAACCAGGGAGGCTGATGGTGTACCTCTTGTTTTGAGATTGAAAACTTGAGAACCCAGGACACTAGTCTGAAGTCTAAAGAGCCTGGATTTCTGATGCCCAAGTCAGGAGATGAGTGTGGTTCTCTCTGGGACTCAGCAGACTGGGTGGTGCCTTCCCACATTGAGAATAGAGTTATACATTTCTAAGAAACTCCCAGGTGATGCTGAAACTGCTGGCCCAGGGAGCACACTGTGAGTAGTCAGATATTAAGCAAAAAAAAAAAGAGGAACCTCTCTAGCATTGATGCTCAACCTTGACTACACTCATATCACCTGAGCAGCCTCAAAAATGCTGAGGCTTGGGGATCACCCACAGAGAATGTGGTTGCATACACCCAGAGTGATTTCCAGATAAGTCCACTGTATATCCAAGGCTCAAAACCACTTCCCTGGAAGGTTATTCTTTCAGTCAACTTTTTTTCTGTTGTGATCAAAAAGCCTGACAAGAACAATTTTAAAGGAAAACAAGTTTATTTGGGGCTCATGATTTCAGAGGTCTCTGTCCATAGATGGCGGACTCCATGCTCTAGGCCTGAGGTGAGGCAGAGCATCACAGCAAAAGGGTGTGGCAGAGGAAAGCAGCCCAGGGCATGGCAATGAGGAAGCAGAGAGACTTCTGTTCACCAGGGACAATATGTAACTCCAAAGGCATGCCTCCAGTGACCTACCTCCTCCTGTCACACCCTGCCTGCCTATGGTTACCACCCAATTAATCCTTATCAATGTTAGCCCACTGATCAGTTTACAACTCATAATCTAACCATTTACTTCTGAAAATTCTTGCATTGTCTCACACATCAGCTTTTGGGGAATACCTCATATCTAAACCATAACAGTTATGTATTAAATTGCACATTTGACCAAGATTCACATTGAGGCACTCTACCTTCAAACTCCTTCTAAAGGAGAGCATTTGTTTTCTGTCCTCAGGATGGCTCCCCAGTCATTCTGCATTCCTTCCTTTCACCTATAGTCTATTGATTCAGAGTCCCCCTTGAATATCCCCAATCATGATCCCACTATTCCCACAAGACTTTCCCTATACAATCAATCAACTCTGGAGACTTTGGAAGCATGAGCGAGCCATTCATTTGAGAAGAGAGGCCATGTGTTACACTTACTCTGATCCTCCAAACTCAGCTTCCAGAGTTGTAAAAATAGCACATGGATTGAAAGCCAGATGTCATGCTCTGTAGAAAGCTGGTTTGTAACAGGTTTCATCTGTGTGAATGTTCAATGCTGAGAGCTGAGCTGAGAGGCCTGGTATGGGGGAGGACTGGAGGAAGACTAACCTTTTCTAGTGAGGATCTTTGAGAATGCAAAGAGCAGCTTAAATATCAAATTCCATATCAAAAATTAGAAATGAACTTTATATAACTCTTGGAATGATTGAATCAGAGCTTATTACCAAGCATCAAACTAGCAGAGATTGCACAATTATGGGACTCAGTGAACAGATCAAAGACAGAAATGTCTCAGAAACTGAACATGTGAAAATAAATTTGTTGAAAATTTACTATATATAAAGCACTCGGCTGCTAATGGGAGAAATATCAGAGATGTCCTCACTCCCAGCATACAGCCTATAGAAAGAATAACATCTCACCTTTTCATAACATGTGATATTTATCTTTTTTTTTTTTTAATTATATTTTGATTTCAGTTAAAAAATCTGGATCCGTTTTTACTTTTTGATGAATTTAAAGGAGGTAGACCTGGTGGGTTTCCTGATCATCCACATCGAGGTTTTGAAACAGTAAGTATGATAATTTGCTTGTGAAAGTGTGTATTTTTTTTTTTAATTTTTTATTGTTGGCTGTTCAAAACATTACATAGTTCTTGATATATAATATTTCACAATTTGATTCAAGTGGGTTATGAGCTCCCATTTTTACCCCATATACAGATTGCAGAATCACATCAGTTGCACATCCATTGATTTACATATTGCCATACTAGTGTCTGTTGTATTCTGCTGCCTTTCCTATCCTCTACTATCCCCCCTCCCCTCCCCTCCCCTCCCCTCTTCTCTCTCTACCCCCTCTACTGACATTCGTTTATCCCCCTTATATTATTTTTCCCCTTCCCCTCACTTCCTCTTGTATGTACTTTTGTATAACTCTGAGGGTCTCCTTCCATTTCCATGCATTTTCCCTTCTCTCTCCCTTTCCCTCCCACCTCTCATCCCTGTTTAATGTTAATCTTCTTCTCATGCTCTTCGACCCTACTCTGTTCTTAGTTACTCTCCTTATATCAAAGAAGACATTTGGCATTTGTTTATTAGGGATTGGCTAGCTTCACTTAGCATAATCTGCTCTAATGCCATCCATTTCCCTATAAATTCTATGATTTTGTCATTTTTTAATGCAGAGTAATACTCCATTGTGTATAAATGCCACATTTTTTTTATCCATTCATCCATTGAAGGGCATCTAGGTTGGTTCCACAGTCTAGCTATTGTGAATTGTGCTGCTATGAACATCGATGTAGCAGTGTCCCTGTAGCATGCTCTTTTTAGGTCTTTAGGGAATAGACCGAGAAGGGCAATAGCTGGGTCAAATGGTGGCTCCATTCCCAGCTTTCCAAGAAATCTCCATACTGCTTTCCAAATTGGCTGCACCAATTTGCAGTCCCACCAGCAATGTACAAGAGTACCCTTTTCCCCACATCCTCGCCAGCACTTGTTGTTGTTTGACTTCATAATGGCTGCCAATCTAACTGGAGTGAGATGGTATCTTAGGGTGGTTTTGATTTGCATTTCTCTGACTGCTAGAGATGGTGAGCATTTTTTCATGTACTTGTTGATTGATTGTATGTCCTCCTCTGAGAAGTGTCTGTTCAGGTCCTTGGCCCATTTGTTGATTGGGTTGTTTGTTGTCTTATTGTCTAATTTTTTGAGTTCTTTGTATACTCTGGATATTAGGGCTCTATCTGAAGTGTGAGGAGTAAAGATTTGTTCCCAGGATGTAGGCTCTCTATTTACCTCTCTTATTGTATCTTTTGCTGAGAAAAAACTTTTTAGTTTGAGTAAGTCCCATTTGTTGATTCTAGTTATCAACTTTTGTGCTATGGGTGTCCTATTGAGGAATTTGGAGCCCGACCCCACAGTATGTAGATCATAGCCAACTTTTTCTTCTATCAGACGGCGTGTCTCTGATTTGATATCAAGCTCCTTGATCCATTTTGAATTAACTTTTGTGCATGGCGAGAGAAAGGGATTCAGTTTCATTTTGTTGCATATGGATTTCCAGTTTTCCCAGCACCATTTGTTGAAGATGCTATCCTTCCTCCATTGCATGCTTTTAGCCCCTTTATCAAATATAAGGTAGTTGTAGTTTTGTGGATTGGTTTCTGTGTCCTCTATTCTGTACCATTGGTCCACCCGCCTGTTTTGGTACCAGTACCATGCTGATTTTGTTACTATTGCTCTGTAGTATAGTTTGAAGTCTGGTATCGCTATACCGCCTGATTCACACTTCCTGCTTAGCATTGTTTTTGCTATTCTGGGTCTTTTGTTTTTCCATATGAATTTCATGATTGCTTTCTCTATTTCTACAAGAAACGCCGTTGGGATTTTGATTGGCATTGCATTAAACCTATAGAGAACTTTTGGTAATATCGCCATTTTGATGATGTTAGTTCTGCCTATCCATGAACAGGGTATATTTTTCCATCTTCTAAGATCTTCTTCTATTTCTCTCTTTAGGGTTCTGTAGTTTTCATTGTATAAGTCTTTCACCTCTTTTGTTAGGTTGATTCCCAAGTATTTTATTTTTTTTGAAGATATTGTGAATGGAGTGGTTGTCCTCATTTCCATTTCAGAGGCTTTGTCGCTGATATACAGGAATGCCTTTGATTTATGTGTGTTGATTTTATATCCTGCCACTTTGCTGAATTCATTTATTAGCTCTAATATAGGTATAGAATCATGTCATCTGCAAATAGTGATAATTTCAGTTCTTCTTTTCCTATTTTGATGCCTTTAATTTCTTTCGTCTGTCTAATTGCTCTGGCCAGTGTTTCGAGAACTATGTTGAACAGAAGTGGTGAGAGAGGGCATCCCTGTCTTGTTCCAGATTTTAGAGGGAATGCCTTCAATTTTTCTCCATTCAGAATGATGCTAGCCTGAGGCTTAGCATAGATTGCTTTTACAATATTGAGGTATGTTCCTGTTATCCCTAGTTTTTCTAGAGTTTTGAACATAAAGGGATGCTGTACTTTGTCGAATGCTTTTTCCGCATCTATCGAGATGATCATATGATTCTTATTTTTAAGTCTATTGATGTGGTGAATAACATTTATTGATTTCCGTATATTGAACCAGCCTTGCATCCCAGGGATGAATCCTACTTGATCATGGTGCACAATTTTTTTGATAAGTTTTTGTATCCGAGTGGCCAGAATTTTATTGAGGATTTTTGCATCTAGGTTCATTAGAGATATTGGTCTGTAGTTTTCTTTCTTTGAAGTGTCTTTGTCTGGTTTAGGTATCAGGGTGATGTTGGCCTCATAGAATGAATTTGGAAGTTCTCCCTCTTTTTCTATTTCCCGAAGTAGCTTGAAAAGTATTGGTATTAGTTCCTCTTTAAAGGTTTTGTAAAACTCTGCTGTATACCCATCCGGTCCTGGGCTTTTCTTAGTTGGTAGTCTTTTGATGGTTTCTTCTATTTCCTCAATTGATATTGGTCTGTTTAGGTTGTCTATATCCTCCTGACTCAATCTGGGCAGATCATATGACTTAAGAAATTTATCTATGCCTTCACTATCTTCTAATTTATTGGAGTATAAGGATTCAAAATAATTTTTGATTATCTTCTGTATTTCTGAAGTGTCTGTTGTGATATTGCCTCTTCCATCCCGTATGTTAGTAATTTGAGTTCTCTCTCTTCTTCTCTTCGCTAGCATGGCTAAGGGTCTGTCGATTTTGTTTATTTTTTCAAAGAACCAACTTTTAGTTTTGTCAATTTTTTCAATTGTTTCTTTTGTTTCTATTTCATTAATTTCAGCTCTGATTTTAATTATTTCTTGCCTTCTACTTCTTTTGCTGTTGTTTTGCTCTTCTTTTTCTAGGATTTTGAGATGAAGTATGAGATCATTTATTTGTTGGTTTTTTCTTTTTTTAAGGAATGAACTCCAAGCAATGAATTTTCCTCTTAGAACTGCTTTCAATGTGTCCCATAGATTCCGATATGTTGTGTCTGTGTTTTCATTAATCTCTAAGAATTTTTTAATTTCTTCCTTGATGTCTTCTATAACCCATTGATCGTTCAGTAACCTATTGTTCATTCTCCAAGTGATGTATTCTTTTCCCTTCCTTCTTTTATCATTGATTTTCAGTTCCATTCCATTATGATCAGATAGGATGCATGGTATTATCTCTACTCCTTTATATTGTCTAAGAGTTTCCCTGTGACATAATATATGATCTATTTTTGAGAAGGATCCATGTGCTGCTGAGAAAAAAGTGTAACTGCTTGATGTTGGGTGGTATATTCTATATATGTCAATTAAGTCTAGGTTATTAATTGTGTTATTGAGTTCTATAGTTTCCTTATTCAACTTTTGTTTGGAAGATCTGTCCAGTGGTGATAGAGGTGTGTTGAAGTCTCCCATGATTATTGTATGGTGGTCTATTAGACTCTTGAACTTGAGAAGAGTTTGTTTGACGAACATAGCTGCACCATTGTTTGGGGCATATATATTTATGATTGTTATGTCTTGTTGGTGTATGGTTCCCTTGAGCAGTATGTAGTGTCCCTCTTTATCCCTTTTGATTAACTTTGGCTTGAAATCTATTTTATTTGATATGAGTATGGATACTCCTGCTTGTTTCCGAAGTCCATATGAGTGATATGATTTTTCCCAACCTTTCACCTTCAGCCTATGTATGTCTTTTCCTATCAAATGCGTCTCCTATAGGCAGCATATTGTTGGGTCTTGTTTTGTGATCCATTCTACTAGCCTGTGTCTCTTGATTGGTGAGTTTAAGCCATTAACATTTAGGGTTATTATTGAGATATGGGTTGTTCTTCCAGCCATATTTGTTTATTTATGTTACTAAACATGGTTTGTTTTCCTCTTTGATTATTTTCCCCCCTTTAGTGTCCTACCTCCCACTGTTGGTTTTCATTGTTATTTTCCATTTCCTCTTCCTGTAATGTTTTGCCAAGGATGTTTTGAAGAGATGGTTTTCTAGCTGCGAATTCTTTAAACTTTTGTTTATCGTGGAAGGTTTTAATTTCATCTTCCATCCTGAAGCTTCATTTCGCTGGAAACACAATTCTTGGTTGGAACCCATTTTCTTTCAGTGTTTGAAATATGTTATTCCAGGATCTTCTAGCTTTCAGAGTCTGTGTTGAAAGATCAGCTGTTATCCTGATTGGCTTACCCCTAAATGTGATCTGCTTCCTTTCTCTTGTAGCTTTTAAAATTCTCTCCTTATTCTGTATGTTGGGCATCTTCATTATAATGTGTCTAGGTGTGGGTCTCTTATGATTTTGCACATTCGGCGTCCTGTAGGCTTCTAGGATTTGGGGTTCTGTCTCATTCTTCAAGTCTGGGAAGTTTTCTCGTATTATTTCATTGAATAGATTGCTCATTCCTTTGGTTTGAAATTCTGTCCCTTCCTGTATCCCAATGACTCTTAAATTTGGTCTCTTGATGTTATCCCATATTTCTTGGATGTTCTGCTCATGGTTTCTTAACAGTCTTGCTGAGCTGTCTATGTTCTTTTCAAGTTGAAATACTTTATCTTCATTGTCTGATGTTCTGTCTTCTAAGTGTTCTACTCTGCTGGTAGTATTCTCAATTGAGTTTTTAAGTTGGCTTATTGCTTCCTGCATTTCTAGGATTTCTGTTTGTTTGTTTTTTATAACCTCTATTTCCCTGTATAGTTGATCTTTTGCTTCTTGGATTTGTTTATGTAATTCATTGTTGAAGTGATCTTTCATTGTCTGATTTTGCTGTCTGATGTCTTCCTTGAGACTCCAGATCATCTGAAGCATGTATATCCTGAATTCTTTATCTGACATTCCATCTGCTGCAGCTATTACCTCTTCTAACGTTGAGTTTACCTTCAATGCTTGTGGTCCTTTCTTTCCTTGTCTCTTCATACTGTTCGCGTTCCTTTCTACTTGGTGAAACTGTTGTGCTATTGAATTTTCCCCCTATATATTTATATTGGTCTTGTATAGTTGCAAAGTCTCCCTCGCAGGCATGGGTGGCGGCTCTGTCCCTCTGTGGGCCGCTAGGCTTGTTCTGTCGGTGGTCACAGTTCTGTCTACTTTGCAGGCGCAGGCAGCGGCACTGCCCCTCTGCAGGCCTCTGGGGCTGTACTGCCAGTGGGTCGCAGGTGCGCCTACCTTGCAGGCGCGGGGGGGGGGGGCGGCTCTACCCTTCCTCAGGCCACTGGGCCTGTTCTGTCTCTCGGTTGCAGGTCTGGCCTGTTCTGATGGTGGTCACAGTTCCGTCTACCTTGCAGGCGCTGGGGGGAGGGGGCGGCTCTGCCTCTCAGCAGGTCGCTGCTCCTCTTCTGCCGGTGGGTCGCAGGCCCGCCTACCTTGCAGGAGTGATTGGAAGCTCTGTCCCGCCGCGGGCCCCTGGGCCTTTTCTGTCCGTGGTCACAGTTCCACCTACCTGGCAGGCGCGGGGGGTGGGGGGCAGCTCTGCCCCTCAGCAGGCCGCTGGCCCTGCTCTGTGCGTGGTCACAGTTCCCTCTACCTTGCCGGTGCAGGGGGAGGGGGCGGCTCAGCCTCTTACCAGGCTGCTGCTCCTCTTCTGCCGGTGGGTCGCAGGCCCGCCTACCTTGCAGGAGTGATTGGAAGCTCTGTCCCACCGCGGGCCACTGGGCCTTTTCTGTCGGTGGTCACCTGGCAGGCGCGGGGGGTGGGGGGTGGCTCTGCCCCTCAGCAGGCCGCTGGGCCTGCTCTGTGCGTGGTCACAGTTCCCTCTACCTTGCCAGTGCAGGGGGAGGGGGCGGCTCTGCCTCTCAGCAGGTCGTTGCTCCTCTTCTGCCGGTGGGTCGCAGGCCCGCCTACCTTGCAGGAGTGATTGGAATCTCTGTCCCGCCGCGGGCCCCTGGGCCTTTTCTGTCCGTGGTCACAGTTCCACCTACCTGGCAGGCGCGGGGTGTGGGGGGCAGCTCTGCCCCTCAGCAGGCCGCTGGGCCTGCTCTGTGCGTGGTCACAGTTCCCTCTACTTTGCCGGCGCAGGGGGAGGGGGCTGCTCAGCCTCTCAGCAGGACGCTGCTCCTCTTCTGCTGGTGGGTCGCAGGCCCGCCTACCTTGCAGGAGTGATTGGAAGCTCTGTCCCACCGCGGGCCCCTGGGCCTTTTCTGTCAGTGGTCACCTGGCAGGCGCGGGGGGTGGGGGGTGGCTATGCCCCTCAGCAGGCCGCTGGGCCTGCTCTGTGCGTGGTCACAGTTCCCTCTACCTTGCCGGTGCAGGGGGAGGGGGCGGCTCAGCCTCTCAGCAGGCTGCTGCTCCTCTTCTGCCGGTGGGTCGCAGGCCCGCCTACCTTGCAGGAGTGATTGGAAGCTCTGTCCCACCGCGGGCCCCTGGGCCTTTTCTGTCCGTGGTCACAGTTCCACCTACCTGGTAGGTGCGGGGGGTGGGGGGCAGCTCTGCCCCTCAGCAGGCCACTGGGCCTGCTCTGTGCGTGGTCACAGTTCCCTCTACTTTGCCGGCACAGGGGGAGGGGGCTGCTCAGCCTCTCAGCAGGACGCTGCTCCTCTTCTGCCGGTGGGTCACAGGCCCGCCTACCTTGCAGGAGTGATTGGAAGCTCTGTCCCACCGCGGGCCACTGGGCCTTTTCTGTCGGTGGTCACCTGGCAGGCGCGGGGGGTGGAGGGTGGCTCTGCCCCTCAGCAGGCCGCTGGGCCTGCTCTGTGCGTGGTCACAGTTCCCTCTACCTTGCCGGTGCAGGGGGAGGGGGCGGCTCAGCCTCTTAGCAGGCTGCTGCTCCTCTTCTGCCGGTGGGTCGCAGGCCCGCCTACCTTGCAGGAGTGATTGGAAGCTCTGTCCTGCCGTGGGCCCCTGGGCCTTTTCTGTCCGTGGTCACAGTTCCACCTACCTGGCAGGCGCGGGGGGTGGGGGGCAGCTCTGCCCCTCAGCAGGCCGCTGGGCCTGCTCTGTGCGTGGTCACAGTTCCACCTACCTGGCAGGCGCGGGGGGTGGGGGGCAGCTCTGCCCCTCAGCAGGCCGCTGGGCCTGCTCTGTGCGTGGTCACAGTTCCCTCTACCTTGACGGTGCAGGGGGAGGGGGCGGCTCAGCCTTTCAGCAGGCTGCTGCTCCTCTTCTGCCGGTGGGTCGCAGGCCCGCCTACCTTGCAGGAGTGATTGGAAGCTCTGTCCCACCGCGGGCCCCTGGGCCTTTTCTGTCGGTGGTCACCTGGCAGGCGCGGGGGGTGGGGGGTGGCTCTGCCCCTCAGCAGGCCGCTGGGCCTGCTCTGTGCGTGGTCACAGTTCCCTCTACCTTGCCAGTGCAGGAGGAGGGGGCGGCTCTGCCTCTCAGCAGGTCGCTGCTCCTCTTCTGCAGGTGGGTCGCAGGCCCGCCTACCTTGCAGGAGTGATTGGAAGCTCTGTCCCACCGCGGGCCCCTGGGCCTTTTTGGTGATATTTATCTTGTACTGAGTGTTTTACCTTTGTTCTAGCATATAAACCTTCTTAACACTCTGTAAGAAACACTGTAATGAATCCCAGATTATCTCACGTAACAATCCATAGTTTTACAAACAGAGTCTCAAAAATTATTTTATTTGATCTCCATGATACCCTATGCAGTAAGCTATAATTATCTGCTTTTTTACACAAGGAAACCAGACTCAGAGGGAGTAACTAACTAGCCCAAGGTAACACAACTGGGAAACAACAAAGTTCAGAACCCAGATCTGGCAAAGTGTTCTATTTCCTTTACACTATGATGAATAGCTGCTTGACTTGAAATGGCCACATTATTTGTGTCTATTTAGACAGATTTATAAAGCTAAAGTCACCATTTTTTTTTTTTTTCATTTTTACAAAAGATACCCAGTATTTCCTGTGACAATGGTCTCAGGATTTCTGAGAAACCTAAAGTTTTAGAAACCAAGAAGAAAAAACTGTTATCTTTTTAAAAATCCATGTTTATTCCTAATTTTCTGGGTTCCAACCCTCTGCAGATTGTATAAACATTGATGTTATGGCTGACCCCATGGTCTACTCCATTTATGTACAAGGAAGACTGTCTTTGAAACAAACTACAAGTCTAAACGCTAAAAAAAAAAAAAAAGTCGTTCTAGTTTCAAAGACTAGTAGAAATATTGGGGAATGAAATCCACCAAATTATGTGTGTGTGTGTGTGTGTGTGTGTGTGTGAAGAGAGAGACAGAGAGAGCGAGAGAGAAAGAGAGAGAGAGAGAGAGCTAATTAAAATAACAATAATAGAAGGGGGATCAGTGGAGTAGAGCAAGCAGATTAGCAGAGGGAAGAGGGTAGGGAAAAGGAAAATACCAGGGAAGGAGATTGATTAAATTATGTTATGTATATATACAAATATGCCTAATAAAAACACAAAGTACTAGTGAAAAAATATCCAAATGAACTATAGGTGTGTGCCAGGTTACATTTTCCCAAAATGGCCATAGCCACAATCTTCCTCTCACAGGCTCCTCTTTTACAAGGTGACTTGACAAAATTTCCTATGGAGACATGGGTCCAGTTCCCTCTCCTTGATCCTGGGTAGGTTCAGTGACTATAGCAGCAGGGTCACTCTGTGATGTAGAAGGCTAGGTCTTAGAAGGCGATACAGCTGCCACCTGTTCTCTTGGGAATCCACCACCAAACTTGCCAGATCACATGAACAGGCTCCATGTACATGTCCCACCAAGAGCCAGCTATGTGAGTGGGCACACCTCCAGGTGGCCCCAGCACCAGCCATCCAGGCACTCTTGCCTTCCAGTATTTTCAGCCAAAGTTCCAGACATCCTGGAACAGGTTTGTTTGAAATTGTGCCCTGCTCAAACTCTGGACCCACAGAACCCATAATCATAATACAATGGCTATTTTATGCCATTATATTGGGGGGCAGTTCGTTGTGCACCAGTAAGTAGGTAATTGATACACTGGACTGATTTTTCTATCATTCGTTACAACTGTAGTAACAGGCTTTTGGGATAATTGAGCCATTAATTCTGAAGCTGTTACATGTAATTTAAGGATTTTTGAAATCCACACTTGTAGTTTAGAGTCACTGTAACAAAATAAAAATGATAAAATGATAGGTGTGTTTGAAATAAAAGAAAAAATGCTAACTGCACATCATTGAATAGGCATAAAAGACAAAGAAATTGTGAATATTAAAGTAAAATTCAAGTGCATTATAGAAAAATAGGGAGAATGCTTGGTTGGTATTTTAAAAATGACCTACTTAGGGATATCAAAGGCACAATTACGGCTGAAGTTTAATTTTTCAAATGACAAAAGTACCTAATTACATTGTATTTAAGAAAAATGCAGACAGAAAGTAAACTAATTAGAAAAGGATTTCATTTTCATATTATTTGCTCATGCATGCCATGTTATTCTGTTTATCTATTTTCCCCTTCTCATTTATATATGGGGAATGGAAAAAAATTAAGAGTTGAAAAGAAGTGGGGGAGAAAAAAGGTTTAGAGAAATATGTATCTCCACACACATATGCACATGAGTTTTGTGTGTGAATTTTAGCTCCTTCAAAAATTTAATGAGTTCTTAGCATCTGTAATTTCAGAAACTACAAATCTGAGGATAGCTTATAAATAAGCATGCAATAATGAAACAAGCAATCACATCATTTTTGTTCTTGTGTGGCATTGTGACTTTCTAATTTAACTCTTTTTTCTTTTTCCTCATGGTTGGAGGTGTATGAACCTGGAAGTCAATGAGCTAAAGGTGGAGGATGGGTTCATAATGGTCAACTTCTCCCTTATTAATTTCTCTTTCTAAATCTTCAGTGTTGATGAATCCCAACCCAAAGCTACTCTTTTTGCAGGTCCTCTTTATGGTTTCCTAATATTCAATTAACATTGAGGGAAAAATCCTTTCCATAAGTTGCTTCTGAATTGGGGTTTGAAAATCTGCTCCCCTTAGAATCTACAAACAAAATATAAAGCTTTCTGAAGATCCAAATATTCACAGCCCTTCCTGCAATGCTCACTACACATCATCCTCTCAGAGCCCAAGAGCAAAGGTAATTTTCTTGTGTATTGATATTTCTGGGAAAGGATCCCTACTCGCTTCTGCAGCTCATCTTTTGTTTTCAAATTTGCCAGATGTCACAAAGTCAAACCTAAAATGTACAAATAATTCCTCTTTCTTCGTTCAAATTATTAAATACATTAAAATTCATCTCTAAAAAGATGGAAAGTAGGATTTTACATCTTCTAATCCAGGGGACTCCTCTTCCAACAAACATCAAATAGACAGTAATAATGACTAACATACCGAAAAAGAAATTGTATGCACAATATGGAACTGTAATTACTGAGAAAGGAATGTGGAACTTTTGGTCCCAGGAGTAATAGGGGACAGACAGATGAGAATGGTGGAAACATGCAGTTAAGGGAATAATTGTATAAAATGGGCCCACTGTGCTGACCCTCACATGCTTTCTTTTTCAAGAAGCAATTTACCTGCAGCCCTGCCTGACTTAAGTGAAAATCCTTTCCATAACTTGCTTCTGAATTTGGGTTTGAAAATCTGCAGTGTCACATTTCTCAGCCTACTACCTATTATCTGCAGGCCAGAAATAATATCAATAAGAGAAACCCAAGTTAACTCTCAAGGGGGTGACTTCTGTGATGTTTTTCAGAGACCAGATCCTGGAAATCAGGGAGATAAGGATGATTCCTCCGAATCATAAAATCTGTAAGAATTTATGGTTAAAAATCCTATTAGAACTGGTCAGTATTGAAAGCAAAAGTAAATGAAATGGGGACAGGATTTGACGGACCAGCAATGCTTTAGTAAACACCGGAGGTGTACATTTTCAGGAGGAAAATGGCAACGAGTTACAAAAGGGTCTGAGTTTTAGACTTGAATCATAGAAGGATGTGTGGTTGGTCAGTCAGGGGGAACAGTCGTGAAAGCTGTTTTCCTACTCTCCCTGCAATCCATTGTCCTCCTTTTCTCCCTGGGGGTTGTTGTTCCCCTTTGTCTTCCCTGGGAGTTCTTGTTTTCCATATCCTTCAAGCATGAGCCAAGGTGACCTAAAGTTGTCATGGCTGTGAGGACTTGAAAGTCTGATGTCATCCTGCTGTCAGTCAAAAGTCAAGAGGTGGACCTGGAGGGGACTCTCTGGAAACTTTCCTGGGATCCCCCAATAAAACTGGAGTGCAGGAGAGGCACATTGTCCCTTTCCTCTCTGAGAGGACCCACTTTCTCCTTTGAGGGTGTCCCTTTGGCCTTTCCCTATTCTTCCATAAACTCGTACCTGTTACTCTGAGTGACATGTCTGACATCTTTCTTGCTTGATTGCAAGAATCCAGGTTTGAAGAGGGGTTCTTTATGTTGCCTCAGTTTCCCAGAAGACCCCAGCTCTATAACACAAGGACTCCCACATCTGATTATTCTGCTGCATCCTGTCTAGTTAAACAAAAGGTGGTAGTTTCAGCCAGAATAGTATTTTAAATAAACGGAGCAGATTATACGCTAGTCGTGGATGCTACAGATAAAAGTTTTCTACACTGTTTGGAAACTTGGATTCAGTTACTTCAAAAGGATCCCCCCACTAAAAAAAATAATGTGTCTCCTACATTTAAATTTTTTTTTAAATTATATATATTTAGTTGACATCTAGCCACTCTCAATGATACCAACCATATGCCAGGTAGACAGTAATACCAACCATGATGTCCTTGACAATAACCTGGGGATGATTTGAAAATGACCTGCCTGACTTGCATTCACTGTGATGCAGATTTTACAGGGCTGGGAAGGACCCTAATAGCTGCTTAAGCCTCCACAGATGAATCTAATGAACAAACAGGGTTAAGCACCTGTGTAGAAGGGAGAGAAGTCTTTGCTACCTTCTAGAAGGGCTGCAGAGACAAGAAGAAGCATGCATCCTGCATGCCACTTTGTGGAGCTACTATGCCAGGTATGAGAGCAGATACTTTAAAAGGAGGAAGTGAAATTTAGGCCTCTTTAAAGTTTATTTACTTATCGAATTTTCCTCTGAGAAGTTGCCTGCTTTAAAGGCTAGCTTGTTAGGGAAACGTATGGAATGTAGTGTTTTCCTTCTCTTAATTTTACCTCCAAGACTAGACTCAAATCTCTTTGGATCCAAGTCACATGAAGTGTGGATTTGGGTATATCTGGAGAAATGATGGCAATGGTAAGCACTTCTAAGATATCCAGAAGTTGAACTAAATATCGAATTCTGGGAGCATCATCTCCAGTCTAAGCAGGTCTGTAGAGGCTAAAATCTGCATAAACAACTAATGAAGGCAAGGTTCAGTTCGCATTTTGTTTTCAGGAAACAGAGAAGCACCTGCTGTTTATTTATGTTTCTCCAAATGCAGGTGTTTTGAATCTAAATATAAGTGGGCTGTCATTTTCCAACAAGCGGTGCTCTGCAGCTCTGAGTCTTAGCCCAACACATTTACAGGAAGGTTCAAACCTGAGTCATCAATTGAACTTA
Organism: Marmota monax; assembly: GCF_021218885.2. Lineage (NCBI taxonomy): Eukaryota > Metazoa > Chordata > Mammalia > Rodentia > Sciuridae > Marmota > Marmota monax. The sequence continues at coordinate 3,106,560 of NW_026692254.1, forward strand.
TAGCCATTGTGGTCTTTGCTCCAGGGCTATTCCAGAATATTCTATAGTTGGAATCATATACTATAGTGTAGCTTTACAGATAGGCTTCTTCCACTTAGTAATATGCATTTCAGTTTCTTGCATATCTTTTTCTGATGTGATAGTTCTTTTCTTTTTAACACTGTAGAATGATATCCCATGGTCTGGATGTATTAATTCATTGGTCCATTCACCTATTGAAGGACTTCTTGGTTGCTTCCAAATTTGGTTGGCAAATAGGAGTACAATTTTGATGAACATCCATGTGCAGATTTTTGTGTGGACATAAGTTTTCAATTCCTTAGGGCAAATACCAAATGGTTATTGGATTGCACAGTAAGAAAATGTTCAGCTTTGTAAGAGACCGTCACAGTTGGTTCCATTTTTGATCACCACCAGCAATGAACAAGAAATCCTGTAGCTTCACATTCTCATCAGCATTTGGTGTCGTCAGTGTTCTGGATTTTGGCCATTCTAATAGATGTGTGGTGATATCTCATTGTTATTTTCATTTGCATTTCCTGATAACATTTGATATGGAGCAGTTTGGCATATATTTACCATTTATGTATCTTCTTTAGTGATATGTCTGTTTAAGTCTTTTGTTCATTGTGTGTGAGTGTGTGGTAGTGGGGATGGAACACTGAGTCACATCTCCAGCCCTTTTTTTATTTTTATTTTTGAGACAGGGCCTCACTAAATTGCTTAGGGCCTTGCTAAATGCTAAATTGCCTCCATCTTGCCATCCTCCTGCCTCAGCCTCCCAAATCACTGGGATTACAAGCATGCACCACTATGCCTGACTTCAAGTATAACTTTTCATTTTCATGGCTTTTCTTCTACTCTTTGTTCCCATGTGTTTTTTAGTTTAAGGGTTTTTTTGTCATAAAGTTTTCATATTTTATCTCTATAATGGCATAGTTCATGTCTATTCTGGGCATTCCACACCTGGGAGGGTGATTTTATGTCCTTCTTACATTTCACAAAAAAGCTGCCATCATAGAATACTGTCCCTGTGGACATAGCTAAGCCAGTCCATATCCTTCCCTGAAATTTTCCAAAATCTCATTCCAAAACCTTTTGCAGACCACAGTTGTTTTCTTTTATGGGCAATTGTATAGCCTCCGACTGGGAATCCTGCCTCCTCTCTCTCTCCCTACCTCCCAGGCTACTTTCAGTCAGTGGGATCTTTCCTCCCAATCTTTGTTCAGATCATGGCAGTTTTCTTCTCCCTCCTCTCTGTTGATTTACTATCTCATTCTAGATGCAATTCAGAATTTTTGCCATTTCCCACTAGCTCACTGCATGTCCAGCCAATCTCTTCCTGCTACCATGCGGTTCCTTGTACACGCCAGGCACACTCCTAGCTCAGGGCCTTTGCACATGCCATTTCCTCTACTTAGAACACTCTTTCCACCAAGAGTGTCTCCCCCTTTCCCTTATTTAAGTCTCCACTCAAAGGGCACCTTAATAGAGAGGCCACTCCTAAACTTCCTGTACAAGATACCTCCTTTCTGTCATTCTCTCACCATATCCCCTAGCTTTTAATTCTTCTGGTTACCTGATGCTCAGGTATACTTTGTTTATTGCCCATATCCTTCCATTAAAATTTGAGTCTTATTTAGCACAATGGAGTTTTATTCAGCCATTTAAAAAAAAAAGAATAAAATCTTGTCATTTGCAGGAAAATGAATGGAACTTGAAAACACTATGTGAAGCAAAATAAGCCAAACTCAGAAAGTCAAGGGTCGTATGTGGAAGGTAGAGAGAAAAAGAAAGGTGTAAAGAGGATGGATCTCATGAAAATTGAAGAGATAAGTAGAGTAAAGGGACCGGAGGGAGGGAGGGAAAGGGGAACTATTGGGGAATAGTATTGGCCAAATTATTTTCTTACATTATGTGCATGTAGGAATAGGTAACAAGAAATTCCAACATTCAAAAAAAAATTAACTATTTCAAGGGAATGAACTGTTTTGATCACCTTTATTTCCCCAGCATTGAACACAGGGTAGGCCCTTGACAGCTACTCTATTGAATGAATGCCTTAACTCTTCCCTTTTTGAACACTTCTACATTATTTCCCACCAAATCCTAAGAACTTCTGAACGGCCCCAGTTATAAATGTCTTAGGAAATGAATGAACAACAACCACTAAAAAGCTTCAGAAATCATCTTATAAAACCACTTCTTTTCAAAGATGAGAATCTGAAACCCAGGGTGGGTTGGGTAAAGTGCCCAGGAACACACAACTTATTCATTGCTCAGTTGCTTTCAGCAGAAAATAGAAACCCCGGCTGGAGCTGTTTACCAGCCTCACAAAGGAAGGCCCCCATGCTGCGCGTGAGCCTCTCCTGCTTTCAGTGGCATCTGGAAAACTCTGAGCAGGAAGCAGGTGCAGCCAGCTGGCTTTGTTTTCTCCCAAGCCAAAGCAATGCGTGGCCTCAAAGATGGGCGTCAGGGAGTGGGGAACAGAAGGTCTCCCTGTCCTTCTCTGTCGTCATCTTGACTGCACAAAGGCATTAAATAAATATCTGTCAAATAAACGGCTCTGATTGCCCCTAGAGCCAGAAGTGGGGCAGCACAAGGTGCTTGAGTCCTCAGGCCTTGTTCCTCTGCCCATAAACAAGTGTTCCTGTTGCTTCCCACCTCCTTACTGTACATCCACACTCCCCGAAGGATGGCACATCACAATGATAAATGATTTCCAACTTGTTTGATAACAGTTTTATTCTCAAGGAATCCTGATTAGTATCTCATGGATTCTTTCCAACACGCTGTGAAAAATGCTGCCATAATATAGAATTGGAAAGCAAGAAGCAGTACTGGCGTTCTTCATGGGATGCCTTCAATTTACAAGGAAAGGAGCTGGGGTGTGCAGAGGCTTAATAACAGGGCTCGGGATCACCCATCCAGTTACGGCAGAGCACACCCCAGATCCCAGGCTTTTCCGTGAAGCCAGGCTGCCTATTGAATTATGCCAGTTTTGTTTTCTGGAGAAGAATCAAATTCAATTGCACTGTTCAGATACAATGCAATTGCTAAGGCTTATGGTTGATTAGTGAACTCTCCTCAAGGACTTTTGCACTAGTTTATTCAATGAAATCCAACATATACAGAATATATATATATATATATATATATATATATAGTGTGTATATATTATATACACATATAAATATATGTCTATGAGAATTCAGATATACAAGGTATATAGAATATAATGAATACTATGTACCCACAAGCCAGCTTATGATATAAAACATTAATATTGTTGCTTATGTATAGAGTGATGAATCTTCAATGTAACCTACTCTAGAGTGTGATGGGTTCTAATTTGAACTTCCTGATTCCTTCTAAGGTGGAATGCATTTTCATTGACCATTCATTCATGTTTCCTATTCTAAAACTTAACTGCTTATGTAATTAGTCAAATTTTTCTATTGAGTTATTCTTCTTCAAAAACTTCTTCTACCAGGGGTGGTGGCTCATACATGTAACTCCAGTGGCTTGGGAGGCTGAGGCTGAGGCTAGAGAATGGCAAGTTCAAAGCCAACTTCAGTAACTTAGTAAGGCCCTAAGCAACTTCGCAAGACCCTGTCTCAAAATAAAAAATAAAAAGGGCTGGGGATGTGGCTCAGTGGTAAAGCATCCATGGGTTCAATCCCAGATACAAAAAGAAAAAAAAAATTTAAAAAGCCTTCTTCATATATTCTAGAATTGGATAGATCTCCATCATATACATTGATTATATACATTAAAGGTATTTTTCCAAAATGGGAGCTCATAACCCACTTGAATCAAATTGTGAAATATGATATATCAAGAACTATGTAATGTTTTGAACAGCCAACAATAAAAAAAAAAGGTATTTTTCCCTTAGACTGTCGCTTCCCTTTTTAATTTTTAATATTGGCCTACATAAAGAAACATAAGCATTTTTATTTGTTGCTTTTTCCTGTTAAAGTTGCATTTACCACTTTCTCTTTCAAGGCTGTGATTTTTTAACTAAGGAATGCTTTTCTACACTAAATCCATAAAGATATTATACAGTTGCTTCCAAAACACGTACTGATTTGCTTTTTATATTCAGCCTTTAATTCAAACTGAAATTTATATTTACATAGATTATGGAGGAGGCATGGATATTTGTTTTTTCTGGATAGTTAATTATCACATCACTATTTAACATCCCGGTCTTTCCCCCACAGACCTGTAATGCTGACTCCACCATTTGTCAAGCTTTCATGTCTTCATGGGCCTATTTTGGGGTTCTGTCTTCTGTACCATTGAGTAGTCTCCTGGAGTTATAAAGCTGAGCTTTATGTTCTTAAGGATAAATCATTGAAACTGGGTGATGAACCTGCAAGACCTCATTATACCATTCCCTTGTCTCTGATTTGTTAATCTTAATGATGAGCTAAACAATTGTATCTTAGTAGAATACTGAATGCACTGTTAGGTTGCAGTTGCTTATAGGACATGTGGTAAGAGAGTGTGGTAGAGGAAAGTCGCTCACCTCATAGCAGTAAAGAAGCAAAGAGAAAGAGAGAGGAGCAAAAAAGGGGCCAGGAATGAAATATAGTTTGCCCCAAGGATATACCCTTCACGGGCCCATTCGCTTCAACCAGAATCCACCTCCAAAAGTTTTTACCGATTCTCAAAAGTCCATTCATTCAGCTGTGAACCCATCAATGGATTAATCCACCAAGGAGGTCAGAGCCCTCAAGAACCAATGTCTTTTCAAAAGCCACACCTTCAAACAGTGCTACATTAGAGACAAAGCCTTCAACACATGAGCCTTTGGGACACATTTCAAATCCAAATTGTAACAACTTCAGACTGAGATTTTTGTCTGACATCATCATTACACTGCATTCCCTGAGTGTAAGAACAGTGTTATGTTTATTTCTGTTTCCCTGTCATCTAGCAAATTGTAGATAGGAAATGCTTTATAATTATTGGATGAAAAAAATTAGTGAGTGCTCAAATATTCTTTTAGGACTAATGATAAGTAATTGGAAAGAAAAGGGAAAGCAGAAAGGTTGCTGACTCATAAGTAAAACCCTTAGAGAAAAATTAGAATGAGAATGACACCAACTGCTAAGTCCCAGGCTCCATTAGCAGAAAGACTGGGAAAAGCTCATCCTAAAAAGCAAAGCATGTCTGGGAGTATCAGTAGAGCGTGTAGCTTATTGCATGTGGAAACATTTTGCAAACATCAAAGCCCTACACCCCTGTCCAAGGCAAAATAACCTATGTTTTTCAGCAGTTTACGGTATCTCTAATACTATTCCTGGTTGTCTTTCGTACTTCGGAAACAATAGCTTTTTAGCAATCCAAGCTACAGGTGAGAAATAATCAAGATCATTTTCTAAAAACACTAAGAAAAACAGGGCACAGGATCTATTGACAAAGAAGACAGCACAATTCAGCAAAGAGCTCAAAGATAATATGACCTGCCCCGCCTTGATGACAGTTTGAAATGCACTTAGGAAAAATAACAATCCTTTCACAGCAGAACTGATTAATAGTCAAAGCATATAGATAGTGTCTGTTTTGAGTGGTGCAATGTTTTTCTTTTGTTTCCCAGATCGAGCACAAGTATTTTCATGTTGTTGCTCTGAGTTGTTTTCACCAACAGAAGTGAAAGCTTCCATGGGATAAAAGAATGAGGATGCTCTTTGTCACGCAACCACTTACTATTAAAGATGGTATCCACTTTTCTTTGTTTTTTTTTCCTCTTTCATTTCTCCTTAGGAGTAGCAAGATGCTAACTCTAACAGAATAAGAGAACCACCCATCATCTTTATAATTAAATATCAGGAAATCATGGCTATTGTCCTTAGTTTACAGACTCTGGAACCCAGAGAAGTGGAGAGATTAGGCATAAGGTCATGAGGCTATTTGCAAGTTTTCCTGCAAATCCTTCCTCTGTGGGTTTGTTTTTAATTATTTTACATTATAACCCAATTTGAATGAATCAAGCCAATAATATGTAAGGCCTTTTTGGAAACAGAAATAAACTTGGCCAATTTGGCAACTAGACCACAGAAATCAGTTACAAGCTAAAATAAGACTCCAGGCTTTCTTGCTCTGCCATCAGATGATGTGCCCTGAGATGTTTAGGACTAAATATTCTGGGGAACAAAAAATGCCTTCATCTACCTACTTAGCTCAGTACAAGGCTATGGAAGCCAGTGAGGTGTGGCATGTGGTTTTATGTATTAGTAAAGATGGTGCCAGAGGAGAGGGGAAAAACAAAAACAGATGTGTAGGCATGTATAATCAGAAAGGCATTATGTACATAATCCTAGCAACTTTATTCAATGGCTTATTCCATTTCAGTAATCATGTTGGTAGATGAGCTAATTGCAAATTTGTTAAATATTCATAACCAGTAATTTTTGCTAAATGACAATGAACTGCCACACTCCAAAGGATTACAGACCCCTGTGTGACATGATTTCAGAAGCTGTTCCCTGTCATTGTCCCCAAATCATATCCACCCACTTTCTGTCTATGACACAGGCATTGAAGAACAGGGTGAGTGCCCGGTGTGGAGGAGCAGAAAGCAAGCCGCGGCCTCTCATTTTGACACCATGTGGAATACTAAAGCAGATGTTTGGATGTCCAAGCTCAAGCTCTCCCATGTCCAAGCTTTTGCGAGAGGGATTGAGGAATACATTGTTCAAGATTCTATTCTAAACTTCTCTATGTGAACACTGTTCTGTGAAAATGGAAAAATTAGATGAATGCTTCAAAATTATTTGCATTAAGGACCTTTTTGTTACATGTATACTTTCTCCTCCTTCTCAAAGTTGTGATTCATGCACCAGCAGCATTGGCATTACCTGGGTATATATTAGAAATGTAGGATCTCAGGCCTCACCCAGATCTGGTGAGTCAGCATCTGCTTTTTAATAGACATTGCATCTCCAGATGAATCTTGTACACTTTGAATTCCAAAGAAAAACACTTCAACTTTTTCAAGGGAAATAATATCTTGGGTAATTCCAGATCACAGGAGCATGGAAGACATGGGATTCTGATTTTCAGGAAATCTATTAATCCTCAAAGTATGTTTGGAGGTTAACCCAGAAGTTTTTCACATCTCCTTACTGTAGTGACCAGGGTTATTATTTTCTGTTTATCCAACAGGTGGGAATTTCTGTCTTTTCTCTCTCTCTGTGTGCTGTTAGATTAATTCCTTGATTTTCTTACTCTTTATGACAGAGTTTCTTCATTCAATCATAATCTGCTTATCTCTCCTTATACATTGCAATGTATTCTGACATATTCTTACATACCTGGACATTCACAATTCCTCATTTGTCAATGTCAGATTAGTCTGTTCACATAAACATGCTTTTCATTTCGCTCTTACATTTGCCATGACAGTTGTAATTGATCAACTAATTCATTTTGCCTATGTATTCATGGTCACGATTTTCAGTGCCTTTTTATCTAGCATTTATAAAGGGCCAGTTTCATTATTCATAACTGCACATATATTATCTATAATTATCTTTTTTTAAAGAGAGAAAGAGAGAGAGAGAGAGAGAGAGAGAGAGAGAGAGAGAAGACAGAGAATTTTAATATTTATTTTTTAGTTTTCGGTGGACACAACATCTTTGTTTGTATGTGGTGCTGAGGATCGAACCCGGGCCACATGCATGCCAGGCGAGGGCACTACCGCTTGAGCCACATCCCCAGCCCTATCTATAATTATCTTAGCAAAATAGCGCAAAGGAGGCATTTATTCCATATACAGATTAAAAAAAACACACAGTCTCAGAAAAGCTTATTTGTTCAAAGCCCTATGGCAAGTAAATGATAACGTCTAAATTAAAATACAGGTAAGCCTGAGTCTAAATTCTTTTCACTGCCTCACATTCCCCTGTTAGTATTTAGCAATTTATATCATTACAATGACAGTTTTGTATTTGCATAGTCATGTTAGTGATCCTTCCATTATGTTACAAGCATTGGTTTCAGATTACATAGCATATATGTTTTTAATTTGGAAAAAAGAACATCAACAAATGAACCCACGTTCTGCTCAGATCTCTTTGGGTTGCAAGAAAGAGAAACTCACTCAATGTAGCTCAAAGAAAAGATCAGTGAAATTGTCCAAGGATGAGAAACCCACCAGGGCCCCATTGGGATGTAGGCGAGGAACATGGAAGTGGGAACAACTGAAGCCACGAGCCACAAACCTCTCTGGGAGCCATGATGTGTTTCTTAGATCTCTTTGAGCCATCCTTCCCCATTGTCATCCCCCACTCCAGCTTCCTCTGAGGATCAACCCCAACTTCAAGAAGCAACTGTTCCTGTCCAAATGGAGAGAGCCCCACAGTGTAGTCTCTCAGCTGTCCACCCAAATCTGCTGAAGAGACCACAGTCCTTGATAATGTAGAAGTGAGCCCTGGAAGTGCTCTCATTTTTAACATACCCAATCTTTGCTTTATTACGATTTTACCAGAGTCAACATAGGAAACCTAGGGAGCAATGCCTGGCTTCAAAGTCCTGGACAAAGTCCTGGATGGGTTTTAACATCTCCTTTTTATATTTTGCTGGAACTCCCCTACAAAACCCCTTCCAGTGGGAGCCCAAATTTCAAAATATTGTTGTAAAGTTAATCTTATTGCCTTCTCTTCCAATATCAGGAGGCCCCCAAATGATGACCTTGATCTTAGTTGGGAATTTCAGAAGTCTGTGGGACAGAGATACTTAAGTAACTGGGATGCTTATAAAACTATGCCTGTTACATTTTGAGATCCATGGGTTTTAAGTACATCCTCTTGAAAGTACTACTCCTCATAACTGAGCATTCCATAACACTTATCAGTGTTGATCAGTGTGACCACCATGGCCAACTCTGCCTAAGCCTTCACTGTTGACACCTGACACCATTAGAACTTCCCTTGGTATCTTCTCATCCATCAATGAAGGGCCTATGCCTGGCCTTTTCTTGAGTCTGTGTCCACTCCTAGTCAATCCTCTGTGCCTGTAGGCACATTCTATAAAACCCCGAAAGTGCTGTTCACTAGAAGCCAGGCAAACTGGAGCACTTAATGCAGTCAACAATCATTTGTTAATTTGTTCATACAATGAGCATTTAGTCGAGGTGTGTTGATCTCAAAGCAAACATGATGTTGACTTGAACCCTGCCATGAAAACCTGTGAATCATGCAAAGTGGAAACTGACAACTGTGGCTGGGGGCATCGAACAAACAAGTGTTTGATAGAACAAAGAAGGTGAACTGGGGGTCTTGTGTTCAATAAATAAACATAATGTTAGAGCTGAGAACCTGGAAATAGAAGCCTAAAGAGGCTTTCCACTATGGAAGCTCCTTTTTTAATTATAGCACTTGGTTTTACTTGCATATGTTACAAGAGAACCAAGGTGCATCTTCAAATAGTTTGTTGCTGTTTTCAGGGAGCATATCAATGTGTCAAAAGCCTAATTGCATGGGTGAATAGCTGGTGCAAAGATGGAACAGGGAGCTGTAGATAAAAGATGTTTACATCAATTTTTCATTAACAAATCCAAATATATATATGGAGATAAAGACATCTCAAAAGTGGGTAACACATTTTTCTGCCTTCTCGAACATGATACATTAAATGTTTGAAAACTGAGAGTCAAAGTGCTGAAAAATTTTATCTTGGTAAATTAAAGTCATGACCCCAGAGAAAATAATAGACCTACTTCCTCACTGGGTTTTGTTGTTTATTGTTCTTTTTTAAAAATGTTCTTCCACCTTTCCCTTTTTTGTAAGTTGTAACTGTTTGGCTGTTTTTATAGTTCCTATCTTATTTGGATTGTCCTCTATCCCACTTCTAATTTGCTACTTTAAATCTCCTAAGGACAGAAATTAGGGACTGTTATAAACACAAGAAAATTGAATGAGAAAAGGCTCAGAATTAGGAACTCTATTCTCATTTAAAGAATAAACATTCTGTATAGGCATGGTGGCTCAAGCCTATAATTCCAGCAACTCTGGAGGCTGAGGCTAGAGAATTGTGAGTCCAAAACAGCCTCAGCAACCTAGTGAGGCCCTAAGCAACTTAATGAGGCACCATCTCAAAATTAAATTTTTTTAAAAAAAAGGTTGGGAATGTGGCCCAATGGTTAAGTACCCCTGGGTTCAATCCCCAGTACCAAAAAAGAAAAAAAAAAAGTATAAACATCATAATATTCATTTGAATATTTTGAATATTCAAGAGATCTTTTCCATACTTATTAAAAGTTTTTAACTTCATTCCAGATAGGAGAATATAAGGATATGTAGTAGTAAGGATATGCCATCAAGTTCAATGCTCTATGGAACATATTCTAGACAAGCAGCTCCCCACCTCAGCCTCCTAGCCTAAAGGAGGAATGTTATTTGATAGCCCTTGGCCTCTCGGCTTTGTGGAGAATGCAATGTTGCAAAGGGAGGCAATGGCTCCCCACTGCACAATGGGCGGTTGGCTTCCTTCCAGGCTGAGGGAGATGGCACTCCATTGCTGAGCAGGAGTCTTCCTATGGAGTAGATCTGTAGGCCTGCCTCTTTCTTAACAGAGCAGAGTGAGAACAGTTAAAGAGACATGCAGAGGACAGTGGAAGGCAGCCTCGTTCCCATTGGCCGCCATGCTAAAAAAATGCGGATTTCCCATCAATTGAAAAGACAATGAAGAAAGTACTCAGTCTACCAGAAGATTGCCTTCTGGGTAATAGCCCAAGTGGTGTACAGCTACCAGTGACAAGGGCTGAGCAGGTAGATGGACATTGAACCAGGCAGGTTGATCTGTGGGAAGGACAATGTAGTAGAAGAAAGGTTTTCCTCATGACAGACAGCGAGAGGCACTCAGTACTTGCTGCAGAAACATTGTACTATGAGCTTGCACTGATTTTTTTTATTAAGATTTTCAAATATTTTTTAAAAGTAACAAATACATTTGGTTTAAAATTCAAAAGTTTCTAAAGAAAATAGTGAGAAAATAAGTCCTGCCTCCCACCTCTATCCCCAACCATCCAATTTTCCAATTCTCCTTCCAATTAGATAAACTAATTTTTGTGTATCTTTCTGGAAATATTCAATATACTTTCAATAATATACGTCATAAGTGAATATGTATGACTAAAGAACAACAATATACATAATATAAGTGAATCTGTATAAATAGTCTGCAGTTTTATACCGATGATAGTATATATCACAGACATTCAGAACCTTGTAATTTTCACTTAACACAACATCTTGGCAAAACTTCTTTATCAGAATACATATAATATTTGTTTTATGAGTACGTCATCACTTATTTAATTGCCTTTCCATTGATGGCCATTTGGGTTGTTTCCAATTTTGAATTAGGACCAACAGTGCTGCCATGTATAACCCTAATGTGACAGGCTGAAACATCTATCCCATCACCAAAAAAGACATCTGTCCTAATCCCTGAGACCCGTGAATGTTACCAAATATGGCAAAGATTTTTACATATTTAAATTAAATCTCTTGAAGTGAGGAAATTATTTTATATTACCCAGATTGACCCTAAGTGCAATCACATGTATCCTAAAAGAAAGCAGAGGTATTACACTAACAACACAGGGGAGTCAGACCAGGGAGAGGTACTTTGAAAGGTTGTACTTAAAAATTGAAATAATGCAAACCAGGGCAATACAAGCTGGAAGACATAAGCTAGGACAACAAAGCATGGCCCTGCCAACACTTTGACTCAATAGTAGTACTGATTTCAGACTTCTGGAATCCAATATGAGAAAATAAATTTCTATTGTTTTAGGCCACCAAATTTGTGATAATTTATTTTGGAAGCCCAGAAAAATAGTATGCTCAGACATAAAAATAAACACAAAAACAAAATCTCTCTACTTAGGTGTGAGTTGATCACCACAATAAATTTTCAAAAGATGATGCCTTAAGAATGTGCATTTTAGAATTAATGTTGTCAAAATAGCCACACTACCAAAAGCACTATATAGATTTAATGAGATTCCTATTAAAATTCCAAAAACATTCTTCATACAAATAGAAAAAGCAGTCATGAAATTCATTTGGAAAAATAAGAGGCCCAGAATAGACAAAGCAATCCTCAGCGATGAGAGTGAAACAGGAGGCATCACAATACCAGACCATAAATTATACAGAGCTATAGTAACAAAATCCACATGGTATTGGCACTAAAATGGACATGTAGACCAATGCTACAGAATAGAGGACACAGAGACAAACCCACATAAATACAGTTATCTCATACTAGTCAAAGGTGCCAAAAACTTACATTGGAAAAAAGATAGCCTCTTCAACAAATGGTGTTGGAATACTGGAAATCCATATGTAGCTAAATGAAATTAGACCCCTGTCTATCACCCTGCAAAAAAATCAACTTAAAATGGGTCAAGGACCTAGGAATTAGACCAGACACCCTGAGCCTAACAGAAGAAAAAGTTGGCCCAAATCTTCATCATGTTGGCTTAGGAACTGAATTCCTCAACAAGACTCCTAAAGCACAAGAAGTAAAATCAAGAATCAATAAATGGCATGGTATCAAACTGAAAATATTCTTCACAGCAAAAGAAACAATGAAGAATGTGAAGAGAGAACCTACCGAATGGGAGAAAATCTTTGCCACATGACCTCAGAGACAGCATTAATCTCTGGGATATATAAAGAACTCAAAAAACTTCACACCAAAAAACCCAAATAACCCAATCAATAAATGGGCAAAAGAACTGAACAGACACTTCACAGAAGAAGAAATATGATTGGTCAACAAGTATATGAAAAAATGTTCAACATTTCTAGCAAGTAGAGAAATGCAAATTAAACTACACTGTGATTCCATCTCACTCCAGTCAGATCGGCAATTATCAAGAATACAAGTAACAGTAAATGTTGGAAAGGATGTGAGAAAAAATATACACTCATACATTGCTGGTGGGACCACAGATTGGTGCAATCACTATGGAAAGCAGCATGGAGATTCCTCAGAAAACTTGGAATAGAACGCCATTTGATCCAGTTATCCCACTTTTCAGTATATACTCAAAGAACTTAGAATCAGCATACTACAGTGACGTGGCCAAATCAATGTTCATAGCAGCTCAATTCATAGCTAAGCTATGGAACCAACCTAGGTGCCTGTCAACAGATGAATGGATAAAGAAAATATGGTACATAGACACAATAGGATAGTACTCAGCCATAAAGAAGAATGAAACTATGCCATTTGCCAGTAAATGGATGGATCTGGAGACTATCATGCTAAGTGAAATAAGCCAATCCCAAAAACCCACAGGCCAAATGTTCTCTCTGATATGCAGATGCTAACTCACAATAAACAGGGAGGAGGGAAGAATAGAAGTTCCCTGTATTAGACAAAGGGGAATGAAGGGAAGAGAGAGGGATGGGAATAGGAAAGACAGTAGAATGAATCTGACATAACTTTCCTATGTTCATATATAAATGCATGACTAGTGTAACTCCACATCATGCACAGCCACAAAAATGGAAAGTTGTACTCCATGTATGTATGATATGTCAAAATTCATTCTACTGTCTTATATAACTAAAAAGAATAAATAAAAAGAGAACGTACATTTGTAACCTTTATAGATATTGCCATTTGCACCATGTGGCAGGTGTGTTATCTGATGTGATTTGACACCCCCAGTTAGAAAGCATAAATCTTTCTATATCCTGACTCTTGCCAACACAAAGTTATTAAATGCTTTTGTTACAGAATTTAAAATGATATTTTCATTGTGATTTTAGTTTGCACTTCACCTGTTGTAAGTTACATGGGCTCGTTATTGGTGAATCATTTTCATCTCTTTTCTCTCCAACATCTGCTTGCATGAATTGTCATTTTTCAATTGTGATTTTTGATACCTTGTCTAATCAATTTGTATATCTTTATGTGTTCAGGTAATTAACTCTTTGTATCTCTGTTGCTATTTGTTTTTACTTATCATCTTTCATTTGACTTTGCTTATCATGATAGTTAGTTTTCAGGAATTTAAAATTTTATGTAATTAAATTAACCAATATTTTGAAGCTGCTGACTTTCTATAGTCATGCTTTGACATCTTCTCCCATGTCAGGTTATTTAAGTACTTTCTTCAAATTATTAATTGTTTCAGTTTTCAAATTTAAACATATGATTCCTTTAGAATTCATTTTTGCATAAGGCTTAAACTTAATTATTTCCCCCACTTTTACCTTGGTGTCCTAATACTGCTAGCAATGATCCATCATTTTATCTTTTTATATGTACTAAGTTTCTGGAGGAATTTGGGTCTTTTTTTGAACTTTATCTTCTGCTACAGAGATCTTCCTCCTTATGTATTTAAGACAACAAAGCAAACTATAAAAATTTACATTAAAATTTATTCTGGTTCCAGCATCCCTTCTAGCCAGTCCCCTGGCTCCAGACCTGTTTGAGGGGCACTGTGGGACCCATGGCATTGGGAATCCCCCCATAGACAAGCCCTACGCTGCACCCTGACAGCTATCTTGTGCTTTTGCCCATCCTCCTGGTGAGGGTAGACAGCAACAGGGGGACCTGCTAGTGGGAAAAATTACAGAATACCCTCAATAAAGTCAGGGAAGATAACTCCCATTGAAGGGACCAGGGAAAAGGCAGATTAGGACAAGGGTGGAGGGGGCACTTGTGAGGGAAATGAATAAAAACCATCACTGTTTTTGCCAAAGTGGTTACAAAAGTGCAAAATTACTTTTGGGGATGGTGATGTGGCCAAGCATAGCTGCAGGATATCTCAGGAATCCTCTAAGCTTCCCGCCACAGGAACCATGAAATCTCTAAAGCTGTCCAGGGAGTGAAAAATAAGCTGGCACATAAGGGTCACAAGTACCCGGCATCAAAGACAGGAATCCTATTAAAAACAGCAGCAGAACACACTGACCTCTTGCTTCCCATAGATCCAAATGCAGGAGGGGAGATACAAAGAATTTTCTCTAATATATCCCTTCCCTGTGATGGTTTGCAATTTTTGCCACATTTTTTTAGGCTGTGTACAGCGCCTTGAAATTTTTTTCTTTTTTTTTATCCATTTGTTTAACACTCATTTAATGCAGAGGCATGCACAAGATGACTTGATGTCTGCTGGTCTGCTTGTTCTAAAAAATAAAGTCAGTTAGAAGCTAGTGACAGGTGAATACAGGCAGACGGAAGAAGCTAGCTTGTTTCTCATCATATTAATAGTGGAAGAAGCTCCTGTCAATCAACTTCATGATAGCATCAGCTTTAGGCATCACCTCGGAGACTGAAGGCTCCACAAAAAGCTACCCACGTGTTGCAGGACCTGCCCAGGCTGAAAGATAAGCTTTCAGAGCTCATCAGCAGAAAGGGGTTTGCCCTCCTTCTAGCTATTCTATGGGCCCCCAACCCAGGGAATGCAACCATAGCAAAAGACCTTATTAAAATTAAAATTAGCTAAGAAGAAAAAGAAATATATACTTTTCCCTCCTCCTTTTAAGCAGAATGGATTATCTACTGGGCTCTGGATTGTAGAGCTCCTGGGAACCATGTAAGAGGAAGGTCTGCTTGGATCAGCTGGGGGAGGAATAAGATAGTGACAGGAGAGGCCAGACACAGACCACAGACCCTGCAGCTGAGATGTACCAGTCAAATCTCAGACCCAGCAACACCAACCTCCCACAACATTTTTCATCCCTGAAAGTTTTACGTTGAACTATTAACTCTTCCTTAAAGAGGTTATATAGTTTTTGATGAAAATGCAGAGTGTAAGCTGGAGGGCTTTGGGACTATGGAATGAAAGTGCAAGATAAGGGAGGAAATTTTGCAACTGGAATCCTAAAATACACATTCCCGCTGATCTGTTCATATGTGCATGTACGCACGTGTGAATGCACACACACACACACACACACACACAAATACACAGTACCTTTACTCTGTATCTTGCCTAATCAAGAACTGGTTAAATTGGAGAGTAGTTTTCCCATTGCCACCAAGTCCCTTTAAGAATGCTGAGGATGTTACGTCTTCCTTTCCTTCATTGGAGAAGGAGAAATATCCTTTCAGTGGAAGGTGAAAAAATTTGGAAAAAATATCAAAATATGATAAAACATCCAAAGCATGGATGTATCTACTAACACATTTATCTTGCATATTTTGATTATTAGGAAAAATGAACCAGGGTAACAGAAATAAGAAGGCTGTAAAGTGTTTCATATATTATTTACAGATCCCTTCTTACCTGGATGTGTTCCTAGGTACAACACAGTCCGCTTTGGATTATCTGCTGTTTTCTCATTTATGTCTCACACTTCAAAACTGCAAGAGGCCAACATGAAATAACAGACACTGGATTTATTTTCCCATATGAAACAATCCAAAAAAAGATAAAAATTTATGAAACAATGATTTTTCAAGGCATTTTAGGTCAGGTCATGAAAGACAGTGATCTCTTAGAGATAGGAAACAAAGGAAACCACTTCTACAATTGCCTCTGCTCACTGATTTGACAAAGTTTTGACTTGTGGCATAATAAAGGGAAACCAAGGTGGACACCAGCACATTCCAATTTAAAAGATGGAGTTGAGAATCTAAGAAGACCAAGACAACAAGAATTCACAGGATGAAGTACAAAAGAGGAGAGATCTGCACACAGAGAACACCAGAGATCTACAGAAGGTCCTGAGCAAATATTCAGAACATACATAAAATTAATTTCCTGAGACCATGGAAATGAGCATCCAAAAGGATAAAGTGAAAAATTCACAGGGCTGAGAAAGGTGCCTTTCAATCAATAGCCAGACTGAAAAAACCAGAGGGCTTCCTTGATGGATTATATCAAAATTTAATTTAAAAAACCAATAAAAATAATGAACTACTAATAATGCAACAACATGGAAGAATCTTTAAATATGTCCACCGAGTGAAAGACACCAGACAAAAAATGAGTACATACTGTATATCCATTTATATAAGATTCTAGAAAATGCACACTCATCCGTAGAGACGGAAAACAGATCAGTGATTTCCCATGAAAGGAAGAAGGAATTTAAGAAGTCATGAACAAGCAATCTAGGATTGTGGATATTTTCACTGTCTTGATCATGATGATGTTTTCACAGGATATGCTTACATAAAAATATATGAAATTTAATATTCTAAATCATTTACCAAATAGCAATCATTCTTCAATAAAGTAGTTGGAAAAATGATGAAAACATGTAATATTATCTGTCAATTTCAAAAAGATGAATAAACAAAAAATTCAGATGATCAATAACCTGTGTCTGTCATATGCTAAAGAAAGATTTCCCAGTTTCTTTTCTGCCATAGGACTTAGATTATATTTATAGTACTGAGTAATCAGAATTTTAAAGTGTTATTTAGCCAAATTCATTAATCTTTTTCCATGGGTTTTCTACCTTTAATGTAATTCTTGTTGGGTTCCTCCCAAGCCTAAGGCTATATAACCATTAAACAATATTTTCTAGAATCTTCAGGGACTCTCACTAATTCATTAAATATTTACACCATGCTTAGAATTTGCTTTGGTATAGGACAGGGTTTTGTCTTCTGTTAAATAAGTCAGTAACTATACTGAGACATTTATAGAAAACTATTTTTTCCTTACTGCAAGTGCAAAAACTTATCTCAAAATAACTTTAAAAATAAAAATTAAGGCTTTAAAATTTTTAGTATAAAATAGCCATGATAAAGAATTTACCTTCACTACCTTCTCAATTTTTCTTCATTCTTCATTTTTCTGTATTGTCTTGGCTGAGAATTGTTCCCTCCCACTCCCCACCCCGCCACCCCCGCACATCCTAAGCATTAGGCTGTGTGCATGAAGATGTAGCATCTTTCTTCTATACTTCCTATCAGACATTTATCATTCATTGTCTTATTTTGATCATAATATTTCTAGTATAAGTGACTAAATAATAACAACAATGCCAACAATTATACCTGAGAATTTCCTCCCTCCCTTCCCACCCCCCAGCTCTCTCATCCCTCTCTCTCTCACCTCTCCCTCTCTCTTTCTAGATTTCATGATTTCAGAGAATACTTTTGCACAGTCGTGTTTACATCTCAACATTCCCCCCACCTTGCCATGATAGTATCACATGGCCTGAAATCCCCCTGCACTGATGGAATCTAATTTCTCACTTTCTGCCCTATTTCAATGATACCCTATTAACTCTAGGCCTCCCTAAAACTCTCTGAACACAATCACCCCAGACTTTCATTTCTCCCTTGCCTTAGTTCACAGAGCATTCACATACATACCTCCCAGATCAGCCACCTGCTTTTGCTCAGGTTTCTTGAGATACATTTAAGTACAATACAGTTCACCTCTTTAGGGGTACAATTTTGTAAGTTCTGACAAATGTATAACATTGCACAGCCATCACAACAATTGAGATTAAAAAACCTTCATGCCATAAATTCTCTTGTATCCATCTGTAGTCAACTTCTTTCCCTACCTCCATCCTTGGCATTTGATTTCTGACCCTGTATTTTTGCTTTTTCAGAAAGTAATATAAATGGAATCATACATTAGAGAGCCTTTTTAGCCTGCCTCTTTCCACTTAGAAAAATAAAAAGGAATAAATTTGGGTGAACATAAAAAAGTTTGTATAAATTTCCAGTGCATTATGCTTTTTTGCATTATTCCACTTGCTAAGCCCTCTATTACAGTAATAAATGAAAACAGCAGTAGTGGGTATCCCAGGTTTGATTCTCATCAGAGGAAGAGTTCCAGTCTTTCGCCAAACTGATGTTACTGTGGTTCTTTTTTTTTTTTTTTAACCCACTCTTTAATCTGATTAATGAAATCTCTTCTCTTGCTACTTTGCTAAGTATTTCTGGTACTTTTTTATTATTATTATTTTAAATCATGAATGCCTGTTGAGAAATTTGGTTTACAAAAGACTTTAAGATGAAGAAGAGGGTCTTGAATATACATTTGGGTACCTCACCTTACATTATCTTGGATTTATTTCACAACTCTCAAATTGTAGAAATCTGATAGTAATGTAAATGATCCTTATCTATGAAATACAAATTGAGTCCACTGAAATGTAACCCCACTCAGTGGATTTTGACCAGTTTTGCATTTAGTTGTAAATTTATCTTATTCTTGCTTGTCAAACTAAAAATATGTGGTTGTTTTGATTCTCCTTTAAACCAACTATAGTATTTTATCATTCCCTCAATAATCAATGAGCTAAATAAATCTTCAATAGATGTTCATTTATATCTGGATGAGGATCATCATTTTACCTTTTTTTTCTTTCAATAGGAAGTTTGAATATTTCCTGGCCTATCATAAGTACTAGCTCTTACAATATTAATTTTATTTGCATTTAAAATGACTTGAGTCACACTTTAAATTCATCTGGGTAAAGTGAACTTTGAAGATAGCATTCATGTGCTCTGTCATTTTAGATGTTCACCCAATCATTATAGAACATTTCCTGATATTAAGACAGTGGTTGTTAGGGATACAAGAAAATAACTTCCTCTCTCCCCATTTTCTCTTATTTTATGTTGAATGCTGGTTCCTGAAAATCTCCAAATATACCTGTTAAGACAAAGCTAAGTTTACTCCTTTGCAGTAAGAGAAAGCACAACTTTGAGAGTGTTTGTAATATTTCAGAGGGAACAAGGCAAAGAAGGAACACTTGTGAAGTTTTGAAATATGGTCTAAGGTGAGTCTTTTAATAGAGGTTTGCGGACTTGGCTAGGAGTGGATAAAAATCATGACTTAATTGTTTGGGACTGGTGGATGCAGCAAACTGAAGAAATATGTGGAGAGAGATTCAATTCCAAGAAATATTGTGGTTATAATGGTATACAGCCTTAGGCTTTGGAGGGACCCAAGAAAGTATTAAAGACAGAAAACATAATGAAAAGATTAATGAATCTGTCTAAATTAAATTTAATTTTCTTGATTATTCAGTACTATAAATATAAACTAAGTTATGTAGTAGAAAAGAAACTGGGAAGGCTGGGGATATAGCTCAGTTGGTAGGGTGCTTGCCTTGCATGCACAAGGCCCTGAGTTCAATGCCCAGCACCCCAAAACACACACACACACATAAGAAAAAGAAGAAAACTGGGAAATATTTTATAGCATATGACAGATACCAGTTATTGATCATCTTAACTTTTTATTTAATCATCTGTTTTTAAAGTGACAGATAATACTGTGTGTATTTATCATGGTTGTTTTTGTTTTTGTTTTTCAGAAAATTTCTAGAATTACCAATTAAGATATCTACAACTTCTTGGGCAAGTGCTTCCTGGAATAGAGGTAGTATGTGGATTAAAATAGTGAAACAGAAAAGTCATACTGACTAGGCATGAGACTGTGTGGGTGAAGATATAGCATCTTTCTTCTGAACTTCCTATCAGCCATTTATCTGCCGCAGTCTGGCTGGGCACAATTCAGGAGCCACTTGTCAAAAGAAACGAACTCTATTTTTAGAACACACACACCACACCGCACAGCTCCTCAGGAAAAACCCTCAGAGCCCAACTGCCACCACCGGCTTCCCACAAGCCTCTCAACCTCCCCCCCTCCTCCTCCTGCTCTTGAGGCCAATTAGCTGGGTTGTGTGGGCGGAGCCAAAAAAAGTCCCCCAATGAGCAGCTCACTTGTCTGAAAGGGCAGGGAAACAGCCCAATGAGCATCACCGCAGAGGAGCTAATCAGTTGGCAGCTAGAAGTTTGCTGGGGCGCTGTGAGCCAATCATCAGCTGGCAGCTGGAAGTTTGCTGGGGCCCCTTCAGCTGTGGCTCTCAACATTTATCATTGTCTTATTTTGATCACTTTTGGATATAAGTGTCTAAATAATAATAAAAATGCCAAAAACTACAGCTACAGCAACCATTTTATTTACTCCAAGCTTACTTGAGTCAGGCCCTTCTCTTATTTTTTCTGAAATTGCCCCTGTAATTCTGAACACAACCCTAAAGGTAGGACTCACTATGTCTAAAGATGAGGAAACTGAGGTTTAGGGAGGATAACTTCCCTAAGGTTTCTGGCCAGGAAGCGGCAGAACACAGAATTGAATGCAGGACAATAGGCTATAAAGTCTTCATTATGCCCTGTACCTGAATGGAAAGCTTCTCAATGCCAGACCAAGGGCGGAGGTTTTGCCCAGCACAGTCCTGAGCACATTGTATTAATAGGTTCATGCCTCACATCTTCCAAGGATACTGACAGCGAGAAAACTTGCCCAAATTCACACCAAGAAGCCTTCCCAAAGTAGGGGCATCTCCTGACTCTCAATCAAATTTCATTCGATTAGCCACAGATGCTACTTACCTGGCTGACCAACTCAGGGACTGCTCAGTTTTATTTCTGTTGAACAACTGAAGACGCAAAGACCTTCATTTGCCTGCATAACACACACAGGGACAGCCATAAGGACTCTATTACCTGCAAATTGACACTTTAAGCCATGACACTGGTTCAGTTAAAGGCCCAATGTGAGGTGCAACCCTTCATTCACTAGCTTCATTCCCCACGATGGAGGAAAAAACTGAATTTAGAGCATATAACAAGGAAAGAGAAGAAAACACACACATTGTGTCCTTTTCACCCGAGTCCCATGAAAATTTTGTAGTTCTCAGATATGAGATCTTGTCTTTCTATTTTTACCAGATACAAATTAATAGATATATGTATCATCATGTGTCATATAAACACGAGATTCATTGCCACTGATCAGCCATGTCTGATGCTTCTCATTCTGCCATATCTAGGGCAGGTGCCCAAGAACTCTAGAACCCACCTCTGGTTCTATGCCTCCCTTGGGAATCAAGTTTTATCTGATTGTCATATCAGGGGTTTGTTTTTCATTACGTTTCCTGATACTATTAAAAACAGTGATAACTGGGATATCCATAGCTTCTATTCATCTGGGATCTCAGGATCTCTTTATAGTTTAATCCTGTGGGGAAATCTCAAAACTCCACAATCCACCATGTTTATAGTCATTAGTGAGATAAATAGCCTAACAGAATCCACTCTTTTCTTGAATTCATAAACAGAGCAAGGGTGGGGGAGAAATCCACAAGTTGAATACAAGGACTTAGTGTAATCTCTTTTGTGTTTATGATAAAAAATTAACTTAAAAAAGTTCTAGCAAGACTGACTTTGATTTGCTAGGAAAAAAGAAAATAAAAGTACTTATAGTTTGGAAAATTTTTAGAATAGACAATGGAAATACAAAATCTTTAAGGATTACAGACTCACTCTTCTTTTTTAAAATTCTTTGGTTCTTTTTAATTATACATGACAATAGGATCCATTTTGACATAATTGTAAAAGCATGGGATATATCTTGTTCTGATTCAGTCCCCAGTATCTCTTCTTCCTCTCCTCTTCCCCCAAACCCCTCTCTACTGGTCTTTTTGACATTTGCCCATAGGTTTTTTGGTTTGGGGTGGGGTTTTTTGTTGTTTTTTGTTTGTTTGTTTGTTTAGTTTCTTGTGCATGTACACAATGGTGAGATTCACTAAGGTATAGTCATAAATGTACCCAGGAAAGTTATGTCTCTCTTTTCTCCATACCCTCTCCCTTCCCCTCTTCCTCCTTTCCCATTCCCCTTTGTATACTCCAGTAAACTTTTATTCTCCCCCCTTTTTTATTGTGTGTTAGCATCCACATATCAAAGGAAACATTCTACCTTTGGGTTTGGGGGATTGACTTATTTAACTTAGCACAATAGTCTCCAGATCCATCCATTTACTGACAAATGTCATAAAGTCATTCTCCTTTATGGCTGAGTAATATTCCATTGTGTGTGTGTGTGTATCACATTTTCTCCATCTATTCATCTATTGAAGGGCACCTGTATCAACTCCATAGCTTAGCTATTGTGAATTTTCAGGCTATAAACATTGATGTGCTGCATCTCTGTAGCATACTGATTTTAAATCCTTTGGCTTTATATCAAGAAGTGGGATATCTGGGTCAAATTGTGATTCCATTACTAGTGTTTTGAGGACTCTCCATATTGCTTCCCAGAATGGTTGCACCAATTTGTAATCTCACCAACAATGAATGAATGTATGCTTTTGCCCCCATCCTTGCCAACATTTATTGTTACTTGTATTCTCTTGATAATTGACACAGAATGACTTTTCAAGTGTCTTATAATACTATATTCTTTGGTATGAAACTGATTTAAATTTTTATCTTTTAAAAATGTAAGTGTATATTAGTAAGATCACAATTTCCAGTAATAAGTAGTCACTTATTATTCATTACCTAAATTAAAATTCATTACCTAAACTAAAAGTGCAAGAAAATATGTATAAAACACTTTTTTTTAAAGTACAGGATAACCCTTTTATTTATTTATTTTTATTGGTTGTTCAAAACATTACAAAGCTCTTGACATATCATATTTCATACATTAGATTCAAGTGGGTTATGAACTCCCATTTTACCCCAAATACAGATTGCAGAATCACATTGGTTACACATCCACATTTTTACATAATGCCATATTAGTGACTGTTGTATTCTGCTACCTTTCCTATCCTCAACTATCCCCCCTCCCCTCCCCTCCCATCTTCTCTCTCTACCCCATCAACTGTAATTCATTTCTCTCCTTGTTTATTTTCCCATTCCCCTCACAACCTCTTATATGTAATTTTGTATAACAATGAGGGTCTCCTTCCATTTCCATGCACTATCCCTTTTCTCTCCCTTTCCCTCCCACCTCATGTCTCTGTTTAATGTTAATCTTTTCCTCCTGCTCTTCCTCCCTGCTCTGTTCTTAGTTGCTCTCATTATATCAAAGAAGACATTTGGCATTTGTTTTTTAGGGATTGACTAGCTTCACTTAGCATAATCTGCTCTAGTGCCATCCATTTCCCTGCAAATTCCATGATTTTGTCATTTTTTAGTGCTGCGTGATACTCCATGGTGTATAAATGCCACACTTTTAAAACCGAATAAAAACACAACAGGAGAGTGAGAAATTACTGGACCAAGATCTAGGAGAGGAAGGGAATTCAGAGAGGTCAGCCCAGTAGTCCAGGCCACTTCCATCACAGGGATATTGTCTTTCCTGAAAACAGGACTGACAATCTGCACTGTGCTCTGGACAACCTCATTGGCTAAGGACACATTTGTCAGAGTCCTGGACCTATGATGATAAACCATCTCCCTTCTGAGTCTAACATTCCAGGATTCAGGGTGACTAGAGGGTAAAACAGCACTTACACAAACTGCAGAATGACTTCCACAATCCTGGGCAATCCAGAAAACTCCACAGCTCAAAACTGGTTCAGAAGACCCCTGACTACTGTGCTGCTAAGTGCCTAATAAGATCAAAGGAAAATCTTTGGAGAGAGAAAAAAAAAGTTATCCTATACTGAAAATTATTTTGTCAACTAATTTTGCAAGTACAACGTTCAGCACACAGTAAAAAATAAACAAACACACAAAAAGAGAAAACATTAAGTAAAAATCAGCCAAAATAAAAAAACAGGAGACATATATGATTATCAAAGAGAGATAGATATATGGAAAATTCCAGGTGATGATTGATTATGTAAGAGAATAATAGTGAGAATAATATTACTATCTGGAATAAGAAGTCAAGGGTAATCAAAATGCCCTTTAATGGCAAAATTAAGTCTCTAACCACGTGGTGGAATATTTTATAACAAAGGTCAATTCTGGCCCATGGTTGGCAGTTTTTATGGCAAAAGTGTTAATTTTATAAGAAGGAAAGGAAATATGTGAAGATGTGATAGACTTTACATGTCCTACAAAGAATATTTATTCTCTGGTCTTTCACAGAGAACATTTGACCCTTTCTAAAGATAAATGAAAAATGAATGAAATGTACCTATAGGGTTGGCTCTCCAACCATATCACTGAACAAAACCACCAAGATCAGAAGAGAAAGGCTCCAATATGATGACACTGATATAAGTGTAAAGCTGGGGTGCGGCTTAGGTGGTGAAACTATAAGTAAAAGCAAGGAAGTAAGCATCCTAAATGTCAGGAGAATGGCCCCTTCTGGTTTGGGATTGGATCCCCAATCTGTATTCTATTTTATAATAAAAGAGGTTTAAGAGATGAATTTCATACAATTGTTTCTAAAAGATGGAGAAGGAAAGAAGAAATGAAGGATAAAGGAATGAAAGAAGGAGGGAAAGGAGGAAGCCTCACTTTCTAAAATTTGGTCCTCAAGCAAGATGGATGCTCTTAAGTCTAAATGGAAAAAAACAAATTCTTCTAAATGAAAAAAAAAATCCTAAGAACTGTTTTCAAAAACCTCTTGATTTGATAGGTAATTTCATGGGAAATGACTGCCCATTTGTATGTTTATAAAGAACTTGGCTTGGAGAAAAGGTCAGTGTTCTCGCTGTGAATGAAATATTTATGAAACAGCCCTGGCTTCCTGTGTTTCCACACCTGTGCCAACCACCCCACCATGCTACGTATTAACAACCTGCCTTCATCTGCATTGGTCTCGGTACCTTTCTGGGACATTTTTGTCACATCCTCTCTAAAAGAACCAAGTCTTTTTTTTTTTTCCATGGTTGTCACAGTATTCATTCCTGTTTCTTTTTTTTTTTTCATTCCCTCTATCTCTCTGAATATATTCCACTTACCTTTACTTCCTTGACAAGTGATAAGTATAGTAAGTGACAGTTTCAGAACATGTATTAGAAGAATTAGAATTCTAAGGGAAAACATTCACATCATGGCAATTCCCTATGGTTGTGCAGTGTCCAAACTGCATAACTTACACAGCAGCCTGGCTAGTACTGTGTGAAGATGTTGGTATTAAAGAGTAGTAGGAACAGTGCATTTGTACTGCTGTTCGTAATTCAAAGACACAGATAATTTGTGTACCTTCTAAACTTCCATGTAAATTGTTGTGTTGGGTCTCACAATTAAATCTAATGACGATAGCCAAAGTAATTTGTGTTCATGTGAACTGTATCAGATAGAACTGGGCAGAAGTCTGGGTCTTCCTTTTACTGATTGTATGCTCTTGGGCTAATTACTTAAACTCCCTGAGCCTCATATTCTTCAACTTAAAAGAAAAGGTAATGATCTACCACAGAGAATTAAGTGAAATGGCATACATAATGCCCAGTGCCTGGCATATTATGTTCCCTGTAACTATTAGATACTCTTCTCTTATCACTTCCCTGGTTCCCTCCAAAAACATGTGCTTATACCTGCATCCATCTAGACCACCAGTTCAGACCTGGGAGCCATCCTCTGCCTTTCCTAATTCTACAGTCTCCCACACCCATGGCTGCCATATCCAATCAATCACCAACTAGCATTCATTTTCCTTAGTTCCTACCTGCCTGTGTTTTCTCTCCTTAGATTTTTCCCAAACTTCCTATGTGACATTGACCTCCAAGTTTGCCTCCTCCTTTACTCACCCATCTATTCATTCAGTCACTCACACAGAGGAGCTGGAGAAGACCACTCTGATGTGGCAACATCTGCACATCTGGATCAACAGAAGGAATCAGCATTGACATTTCCAGGAGATAGACGTCCAGAAAGGAAAAATGATATGCACAAAGGCCCTGAGACAGGTGCATTTGTGGACCAATAAGAAGCTAGAGAATCCTTGTTGAGGGCTAGACAATGTGGTTTAATCAGCTATCACAAGCTGAGTCATGTAACAGGTCCTTTGCCCATGAGTCCCATGACATTTCTATAGCATCATATTCTGGAGGGAAATAAGGAAGTGGAGAGATGGGGTAGAAGACCATGGCAGATTTAATATGATTCTCCTTCAGAAGATCCCCTTCTTTTTCTTTCCCAAAAGACTTAACTCCCTTCTCCTCTGAGCCATCTCTAGCCTGTAGCCCATAAAACTATGATCGCAATTACAGTTGGCCCTGTAAAAATGATCCACCTTCAATCTTTCATCTTGTACATTGTGAGACTCTAACCGTGCAATGTTCCTGTATTTTTTTTAAAAAAAAAAACCTTGGTCCCACATCAATGTCCATAGCAGCACAATTCACAATAGCTAGACTGTGAAACCAACCTAGGTGCCCTTCAGTAGATGAATAGATAAAGAAAATGTGGTATATATACACAATGGAATATTATTCAGCATTAAAAGAGAATAAAATCATGGCTCTTGCAAATAAATGGATGGGGAATATAATGCTTAGTGAAATTGGCCAACCCCCCCCCAAAAAAAACAAATGCTGAATGATTTATCTGATTTAAGGATGCTGATTCATAATATGCTGTGGGGGTGAGGGAATGGGAGGATTAAATGAACTCTAGATAAGGCAAAGGAGAAAAGGGGGAGGAGGGTAAGGGAGGGGGCATTGGGGTAGAAAAGACAGTGGAATGTGATGGTCGTCATTACCCTAAGTATATGTATGAAGACACGAAGGATGTGACTCTACTTTGTGTACAACCAGAGATATGAAAAATTGTGCTCTCTATGTGTAATATGAATTGTAATGCATTCTGTTGTCATATATAACAAATTAAAATTAAAAAATAAAAAATCTTGGTCCCTATGCATAATCAATGGCATTAAGAATTTAAATTGCAATAGTAAGTGCAACCTTCTTAACTGAATTATCTTTCAAGGAAAGCAGATTACCTGAGATTGTTTAGGTATCTCTTTGTTAGAGTGTCTTCACTGACAGCTCTTTTGATACTTTGATTTCAGTGCTCACATGTGACACTGCCTTTTGCTGTACAAGCTCAGATTTAGAGGTTAGCGATGAATGCTTCCCCCACATTCTTTTTCTCTTTATATTCTGTCTCCTGGATTTTGTGTTCAGTTTAAGGAAGGAACTTTGCATTCTTTGACATCAGACTATCTGACCTCCAGTCAGTCTGAGATGACTCCTCTCTCTCCTATAAAACCAAATAAGTCAGATACCCTCATTGAATCTTACTTGATTTCAGTTCTGAAAAATTCTCCTCAAATGCAGCCTCATATGTTCTGTCCTAAAATACGTCATGTTTCTCTTTAGTCCTTCACGGGGGTCTGCTCCACATCAGCAGGCTCTAAAATGCTGTCCGTCACAGCTCTTTCTCCTCGAAATCTCCATAGAAAAAAAAAAACGGCAGGAAAACCATGTGTCCTGCGGTGTGATTTGGTTTGGTTTTGACCTGGCCACAATTAAGTCCTGATGTGAATTTCATTTCCTTTTGCTTATCCTGCGTGTTAACTTTCTGCTTGGTAAAATTGCAAATTCCCAATGAAAGCATTCTACGATTGATTAGACCCAGGCTGCTTGGCAATTTCTTTCTAATCTCTTTTATTGTGCTTTCCATAAAAATGACAGCCCTGGTATAAATCCTAGTTTAAATCAATACCAGTAAGTGTTAATCTCTTCACAGTACTGGAGATGAAAATGTCAAATAGTACCTGCTGGGCATTAGAACTCCCACTTAAATCATCAAAAATTAAAGCAACACCAAATTGATTTTATTTTCCATCTTTTAAAAAATCTCTTTTAGATCCATTATTTTTTTTCCATTGAGTTATTTTTTTTTCATTTATATTCTCTGGTTGGATGAGATTGATGAACTGAATTTGGAATGGTGAATGTGTTATCTCTTGGCAAAAATATACAGAACCCAAAGCTGTCCAAGTAAGAGTTTTAGGATAGGGTTGATATTTTAGAGAACAATGCATATATTTAAGTTACATTTAAATCCTTATTCATATGATGACACCTCAATAAAATGGAATCTCTTTTTTGTGCGGGGGATACTGGGGATTCAACTCAGTCAAGGGGCACTTGACCACTGAGCCACATCCCCAGCCCTTTTTTGTGTCTTATTTAGAGACAGGGTCTCACTGAGTTGCTTAGCGCCTCACTTGTGCTGAGGCTGGCTTTGAACTCTCAATCCTCCTGTCTCAGCCTCCCAAGCTGCTGAGATTACAGGCATGCACCACTGCACCTGGCAAAATGGAATCTTGGTTAAAGAAACTATACTGGAAGAAGGTACCCAATACTGGTATAAGCATGGAAAATAATATCTAGCCTTTCATCTCCCATCCTTGAGGTTATTGCCAAGGGTACCACATACTATACTTAGAAGATGTCCTCACTGGAGACAGCTACCTTGAATCTGAACATCTCATGACCAAGATGTATGAAAACACATAACTTGAGTGTTGAAACCCAGGAAGAATAGGGCAACCATGGTTTTAAGTCCAGAAGAAACTTAATTAAGCATTTGGCCCAACTTCCCACCCAAGTCATGATCACAGATTTAAAGGCAAAGCAGCAGGTATCTGATATTTAATCCAAGTCTTTTGTCATTGCATCAAGAAAATATGAGGACTATTCCCACATTAAGCACAGGGCATGCAAAAATTTGTGTGTGTGTGCGTGTGTGTGTGCACGCACACACACACACACTCCTAAATATAATTACTACACAGAGTAAACTCTTCATATGTGCTATAATGAAATATAAAAGTGGCAGAATAATACAAATATTAGTGATCAGAGGAAGACTTAATTGAACCAGTTTAACCATTTGACATTTGAGTTAACCTGTGTTTCAATTATGTTTCTAGACAAAATATATTGTATGGTTCCTGTGTGGTACCCTTCCATCTTTCACACGGGATGCTAGTTAGCAATGAAATGCTCACAAAATGTGTAGCCCAGAAGAGTGCCAGGAATAAACTCATTCCCTAGATAAAGCAGGTCATAAGGCAAGGACCTTACCTTTGAATAATAGAGGGCCTGGGATATTTACATGAGCTGACAAAAAAGATTTCTCCAAACTTTGTTTAATTCACAAAGTAATTCATGAAGTTTATTAGTAGCAATTATTAAGGGGCAAAGCCTTCAAAATTACCTGCCTCTCCTCTCATTAGTTTACATGTTGTAAAAGTAGCAAATGAAAATGACTATTTGAGCCAAGCAGGGAACAGAAATCAGCAACATGCACTGGGTAGAGATTGGCAAACTGAAGATCACATCTAAAGGAAATAGCCTAGCTCTAGAAGGCTGTAGGTACAGAAAAACACAGAGATGACATAACAAGCTTGCCTAACTTTTGTAGAGATTCCAGAAATAAAAAACCTGATGTGAAATTCTCCCAATTTATAAATCTGACAGTTCATTTAAAGTCATTTAAATACCAAAAAAAGTCACTTAAATACATCTGTGAGCCATCACTCTGAGACCTCTAACCTAAGAATGAGACTCCAATCTAGGGTTTAATTAACAAGGAAAGGTAAACCATGAGCAGTTACCACTTTCAGGAGCACCTGTTCTCTTGACCGCTTGCATTTATCAGTAAGCCAATGCTCAGTGATTTCACAGGTATGAATCTTCTTATGGAAGAAAAAAATTCTATCTGAAACAGGGGTCAACATTCAATGGCAGGTACTGGAGAGGATGCTGTGGTCCATGGAATGAACAATGACATGGGAACCAGATTGAGGTTGCCCCTCGCTAAGTTAAGTTTATGTTTACATAAATGAATCACTCAGTTCTTGCAGAGAGTCTATCTCATTTGTGAATGTGGAATTAAAAATATATATACCTGATTTGCTTGAACCACAACCTTATTATAACAGAGGGTGAACAGGAAATTAAAGTAAAAGTTTCATCATAGAAACACATAAGAGATATCACCTCCTGACCCTCTCCCAGATCGAGGTCCAAAATTCAGAAGGAACTGGATCTTTGGTGCTGTGCATTCTAAGAAGAGACACAAAGGCGCAGAGGGTGAAATAAGAATGCTGAGGGATGGTGACAGGGACAGTGTCTGTGCTCTCTGCATGGAGGCCCCCAGGAATCCATTTTTGCCATTTCTGTAGCCCCTCCCCTGCTTTTGTGTGCTGTCACTTCTAAAGAGGGCTCTGTTGCCCTCTTTCAGCTAACTGCCCTGGGGATATTAGAGTTGTTTTGTTTATTCAGGGAACTGGAAGTGCCTGGGGGTGGGGGTGGGGGTGGGGGGTCCCTTGTGAGTGAGCTGGTTCTTAGCCAGTGATAGCTCCTTTGCCTCCAGTGACACTCCAGAGCTCCCCTGCAGGACCAGGCAGAGGTCAGGATGCTGCCTGAACTCACACCATGCTTCTGCCTCCTTCCTTTCCCCTGCTGCCTCCTCTAACTCCCTTAACAGGGTCTCCAGGGATACATCCTTCACAAACCCCTTACACAGGAATCCTCTCTTGAACCAGTTCTAGGCATCTGTTCTAAAACATCCTCAGATTTATTAAAACTTTATTAAGTGCCAAATTTTTCAATAATGAAGTATGTCTCCTATTGTCAGGGGAAAAAAAGAAAAAGAGTTAAATATTCATCCAAAATTTAAGACATTTTTACAAATGAAACATTTTGATTTAAGCTCTGGAAAGGTTATGGTGTAGGTGGGTGGGTGTGTGCGTGCACAAGTTATGCTTTAAAAGTCACGTAAGGAATACTGTCAGTCCTTCATGCTGGTGGTTACACACCTGCAGCTTCAACCAACCATGGATTAAGAATATTTTTTTTTAAATTGCATTTGTACCAAACACGTAAAGACCTTTTTTCTTGTCATTATTCCCTAAACAATACAGAACAACAATTATTTACACAACATTTATACTCTATTACGAATTATAAGCAATCTAGAGGTGGTTTAGAGTATAAAGGAGGATGTGTGCAGGTTATGTAAAATGCTACATCATTTTCTATAAGGGACTTGAGCACCCACAACTTTGGTATTCACAGGGGGGTACTAGAACAAATTTCCCATAGGTACCTAGGAACTACTATAAGTTACAGCCTCTGTAACATCATATCCAACTGAATAGTAATGATTGGCAGAAATATCATCAGGGAATCAGATGTTCCTAAGCAATAGACATTATATACTGTCCAAAAAACAACCAAAGAAGAGCAAAACCATTTTGACTAATACACTAGAGGTGAGATTTTACTATGTAAATCATAACTGGGATTAAGGGATCATTTGTGTTTCCTCTTACAAACTAAGATAAATAATGTGTCATTTAAAATCACATGGTTTTTTTGTATCTCAAAGTCAAGAATGTGTTTCTTTAACACCACAATCTACATCAATGAACAAATTCCACAGTAATTTGCAAAATGCACAGATACACAATTGGACAAATAGGTATTTGTAAAACTAATTATAAGAGAAATACTAAAATCATAATGCATTTTTCAAAATAACTTAGTAAAGTACTACTTTGTATCTAGTGATATTTCAGATGTATTTGACTATAATTATAAAAATCAGTAGGAAGAATAAATCTCAGGAGTTTATACTCTGTGCTTAAGAGCTGTGTGTTGCTTTATTTTAATGATCTGTTTGGTTGTAGGTATGTCAGATCTGAAAATAAGATTCTCATGGGTAATATAATTTCAAGTCATTTCTTTGTTTTTAAGAGAATAGAAATGGAAAGAATATTAAAATGTGAGATACATCTGAGGCTGCCAAAGGATCCCTCAGGATGTTGAAACACTTTGGTAAGTTACATTATTGGTATCTTCCTCAATTATATAACGAATCAATTTTATAGGGCTATTTTGAAAACCATTTTGTATCAGAAAATTCTTGCTTACAATCTAGTTAGAATATGAAACACCATCTTCAAACTTAACAACTAGAAGCAAAAACTACAACTTAATTGCAAAGGTAAAAGAAGAGTATTCTCAGGCACTTGAGGTCTCAAGGAGAATGGTACCCAAAAAATCCATTTGCTGAGACCTCCAGAAAACAGGAAGGTAGTTTAGGAGAAAATAATGGTCTCTTGGAACTAAATATCTTCAGGATTATTCAACCCAAATTCCAGATTCTCCAGAGATGCATTGAGAGAGTAAGGGACAAAACACAAACTAATCTCCCTACCCCCTGCCACACACACACACCAAGAGCAATGACAGAGTATTGATGACTTTTAGACATTGAAAGGGAAAATCCACCTAGTTGATCTTAACATGTTGTGAGTAAGACTCTAAAAAATAAAAATAGAATGTTTTGCTTTCAAACCAATAGTATGCCACTAAAAATTATAAAAGAGGAGAAAACAGTAAAGAATCCAAACAAGTGATTATTTGAAATATGAATTTTTTAAATTTATTTAACAGATAAATACTTTAAAATTATGCATATTATTGGGGTATCACGTGATTTTCAATATAAGCATACACTATGTAATATTTAAATCAGGTTAAATATATTTCCTCAAACACTCATGATTTCTTTTTTTTAATATTTTTTTTAGTTGTAGACGGACACAATATCTTTATTGTATTTATTTATTTTTATGTGGTGCTGAAGATCGAACCCAGGGCCTTGCATGTGGTAGGCAAGCACTCTACCACAGAGCCACAACCCCAGCCCTACGCTCATGATTTCTTATGGTGAAAATACTCAAGTCCTTTCTGGTAGTTTTTGGAAATATACAGTACCTGGTTGTTATCTATATTCACACCACTATTCAACAGTAAACCAGAGCTTGTCTCTCTTTTTTAACTGTAATTTAGTTCCCCTTTGATCAGCCTTTCCCCATCTCTTGCTACTCACTGGGAGGGGGGTTACCCAACTGGTCCAAACTGAGCCTCAGTTTTCTCACTAACCAAATAGGTTAATAATGACCAACATATAAAGCTGTGACCATTAAATGAGAAAAATAATAGAGTAAGCCCAATTAGTATTTGTTGTTGCTCTCTTTACCTCTAAAGAACCTTCTGCTACCAAACTTAAACAAAAAGTTAAGAATGGCTTTTAAGCTATGGTTTAGACCATAGAAAACAACTCTGATTGGAAAGTACCCAGCAGATCTAAATGGTTCTAGACAAAGGGTTGTTCTGTTTCCACCTACCCCAAACCAGGCAACTAATGCTCTCTCCTCTGCTTCCCCCTAAGCCCCAAGTCCTACTCAAGTTCAAGTGCAGAGCAGCACTTGCTTTCCCACGTGCCAATTAACCACAACTCTTAAGCAAGGTCTCCTCTGAAGGTTTGACCAAGCAACACCCACCTCTCCCCCCAACACCCCCACCATTTTTCTCTGGCAACATCCAATGGGAGTGCCGTTCCAGATCGAACCACACTGCAGCCTAAACTGCAAAGGTCATTAGAGATGGGAAATGGGGGAGAAGCCATGGAGAGAAGGTTAGAGCTGATTTTTATCATTTTCAAACTCCATTCTATGAATTCCTCCCCACAGTGGGGACAAGTTTCCACAGTTGACAGAATACGTAGTTGGCAAACACGATACAGAAAAATTTAATCCACTGTTTAATTAAGAAAGAGCACCTGGCCTTGATTTAAGCCATACCTGAAGGATTCTCAGCCTCAAAGCTGCCAGTTCTCCTTCTGTTGCTCAGTTCTTGCCAATCAAGCGTGAACCCAGAAGCTTCAGAGGGCAGGCTCACTTAAGGCTTTTACATTGCCCTCCCTTGATCTGAAAAGCTTTGGTGATTACACAGATTGAGGCAGAATTCTGTCACCAGAAACAATTGTGTTCTTCATTCTGTGGCTTCTCTTCCTTGGACATGTGGCTGCCTTCATAAATCCTGAAGGTGATATAGCAGCCGGAGACTGTGATCAGGCTGGGTGATCCCATGTCATATGCTTTATTGCATCCAAACTCAAGGAAGAGGGAGGGAAAAAGAGCATTCACAATCTGTCACCTGGAACTGTTGCCTTTCCCTTGCCCAGAGCCAACACACAGCCTCTCCTGTCTTCCAGGAACCCATCTTCCATGTTGACACTTGCAGCCAAGTCACAGGCAGGATGCCATTTTTCCGATGGCGACAATATGGGATATGGAATAACATTCATCCTGCCCTGCCATGTCAGTCATCCAGGAGGCCTCTGAATATTCAGTGTCCAGGTCTCAGCAGAATCCTGGGGTGCATTTGTGATTTGAGATTAAGGTAGTAGATATTCAAAGGCATTAACGTTGCCAATGGAATACAGCAAAGAAAATTCCCTAAGAAAGGGATGTAATGGAATGCAAGGGGAAAGTACGGGGGAAAAAAGATTTCTTCAATAACCACTTTTCTTGTCTTCTTAAAGGAAGCTGGAATGCCAGCTGCAAGAAAATTTATTCCAATTACACAAGTATTTTGAATATCTTTATGTTTGTGTCTTTGAGTAAAACTCTTGAATGATAGTATAATTCTCTGTCCAAAGATGGTTTAATTCAAAGCACCTCGCTTGGTTCTAGGCTCATAGGCTCTCAATAAATGAACAAAGGGTTAATGTAGGAGAAGTCTATCATTTGGTACTTAAAATAGCTCTCAGACAAACTGGAATTCAAAGAGGTTAAGTAATGAGCTCAAAGTCACATAACTAAGATGCTCTGGGATCCAGATTTAAATCCAAATTGGTTTAACTTCAAAGGGGATATTCTTTTCCCTGGCCACAAAAAGAGAAAATAAGGCACAGCATCATGGCTAATAGCTGGGGTGCAAGGGCCAGACTCCCTAGGTTTGGATTCTGACTTTAGCCCTTAGTGCGTCTGTGATCTTGCTCAGGGGAGCAACTTAACCGGTTTTGGGGTATCTTGGTTCTGGCATATGCTAAATGGGAAATATAAAACAGTGTTACTTCAATCATTAAATGAGTTATCCTATCTAAAGAACTTACAATATTGCCTGGTGTATACTGAACTCTCCATGAATCATTTATTCAGTTAATCATTTGAGCAATATTTTATGCTTGTATCTGTGAGCAAAACTCCTGAATGGAGGTATAATTCTATATCCATGCATATTTTACCTTAAAGCACCAGATTTGCCTCTAAGCTCAGAAGTAGACTGAACAAAGAAGTAAGTGGTTAATTCAAGCAAATTATTAGAATCAGGAGATATATCCTATCCATTAATAAGATCAGTAAAGTCAGGTGTTTGTTCCCTTAAGGTGGATCCCTTGAAGAGTGATGCAGAAGGAGGGAGTAGAGTTCAGCCTTTGGAACTCACCACATCCCAGCGGCTCAAGAAGCCGAGTCAGGAGGATCACAAGTCCAAATCCAGCCTCAGCAACTTAGTGAGTCCCTAAGCCACTTAGCAAGGCCCTGTCTCAAAATAAAATATAAAATTGGCTATGAATGTGGCTCAGAGGTTAATTGCCCTTGGGTTCAATCCCCCGTACAAAAAAACAAAAACCTTACCACAGTCTAACTTTGCACTAGAAGAGTTTGTCACCATCATTCTTAACAGCTGAACCGATTTTGTCTTATCTTCATCACCAACCTCCCTTTTGTCACACAACTGCTGCAGTCACATTTATACTCACAAATGTCTCTAGGTGAGAAAGGGACCCAGGCAAAAGTCAGACTGAGAAAGGCCAGAGTTACTGCTGAGAGCATCTGCCTTCAGGTTCTGTCCCCTATTATGGTTTAGCATCCCTTCATATCACTGGGCCAATTTCCTCGTAGGTGAAATATAATAAAAAATGATAAAAATGTAGGTAGAGTGTCTAGCCCAGGGGACACTAAATAGCCACTGAATAAACAGAACTTGTCCGTCCCTTGTCCTAGTCCACCCATTTCCAGTTTGACCCAAGTTACAACTAAAGACAATGATGTTCCGAGGTTAGTAAAATAGAATTGATTAAATGCAGGAAAGAGAGGAATAACCAAACACACTGAGAGCTGATTTCTGAATATGGCATCACATTTGACTCTGAGATTACTGGAAGCCAGAGCAAAAAAAAAAAAAAAAAAAACAGAAAACAAAGAGTTTTCCCAGAAAGGAATTCTAAACTGGCGACAGGTAGTGAGACATTTTTCGTGTGAAACTGTCTAAAGATTATACTGAGTGACATGATAGTCAAGTCTCCTGGCACCAGTTTTATTTTTTAAATGCACGTCAGGTTTTTATGTGGAGGTTTAATAAAGAACTTGGATAACAACTGAGAGGTGATCATCAAACTCCATTTCAGTTCAAGTGAGTCTAATGGGGATTAAACTGGCATGGTCTAAGAGTGATGCCTGACAGTAATCGAACTGATACAAGGGCAGAATCAGGAAAGCAGAACTACTCTGAGCACTATAAAATAAAAAACTTATTCCAGGGATTCAATTGGACATAATTGTGGGCGGTGCTGGGGTAGAAAAGGGTAAAGTTCCCACCCTGCTGTCCTAAAGCGCTGACACAGAGCAGACTTACTGGTGCTTTCAGAGGAACTCAGAAGTCGAGAAAATCCTGCAGTTAGAGAGGGTCCACTCCCAGGGCTGGTGTAGAAGTCTGCAGAAGCTCTTGTCTCTTCATGGTTCCTGCATTCGCGAGTTTGCAGCCAGAGTCCTGTAGTCAGCACAGTAGTGCTGTTGGTTGGCAGGGCTGGGGGTCAGAAAGAGGAGCCAGGCATGGAAACACACCAAAGCCCACCTGTGCGTCTGTCTCTCTACATCTTACCCTCTTGACTGCTGCTTCCATTCACCCCTTCCAATTACTCACAGAGTTCTCTCTTTTTCCCCCATATTTTTTAATTGGTGCATCAGAGTTGTACATTCTGATGGGATTTGTTGTTACATATTAGTACATGCACACAATACATAGTATAGCAACATAACGTGGTTGATATCTCTCCCCAGCACTTCCCTCCTCCCTCCCCATCTCCTATTCCTTGGTAGGAGATCCTCTATTGATCTCCCTTTGATTTTCATGAGATCCATCCCCATCTTTCTTTTGTTTTTCCTCTATAGCTTCTGCATATGAAAAAAAAATAGGACCACTAACACCAGGTACTGTTTGGCCAACTCTAATCTGGAAACAGACAGTAAAAGTTTATTATACTAAATGTAGTATCAGTTGAGCTCATACTATCTAGTGGTCCCCAAACAAAACATCACACACCACACATTTTTTACAGCTGTTAACAAATTATTACATCCAGTTTTCAGGTAAAATTCCAGGTTTGAGTCAGAGAAGATCTAAATAATCACTTGCTTTAAAACTTGACCTAACCCAAATCTCCAGGTTGCATTGAAACCTAATTACCTTCCATGGCCTGAGTGGATGTGGCTGAGTCCAAACTTCTGGGAGGGCAAGTGACTGACACAAGGTTACACTGGCCTCCATTGAGTCTTATAATGAAGCACATGATGGGAATCATGGTGGGAATAGCAATACAATAATTGTGTCTATGCTTAAAATAACATAATAATTTTACTATGGATTTATGCTCAACAAAGCACTGTGTGTGCTTTATTTTATTTAATTGTCATGATCCTAGATGGTTGAACAAAGTAATAAACAGAGGGTTCATAGACTTACAATCTTAAAAAAGTCACACAACTGAAAAATACAGTTCTGGGTATTAAACTCTAATCTGTCTAATACCATCTACCCACCCTTGTTTTCCTGGTCTCCTCCTACACTGTTTAATAAAGCCCCCAGCATTGCAAAATTCTTAGCATGAAGGAGAGGTACGAGGCAAGTTTTTAGTCTTGTAGATGTTAGAGCTGTGTTGGTATCTTGGCTAACTATATCAGTTAAGATAGATTCTTGCCTGTGTGTACCTATAATGTAGGAATTGTGTGTCCATTCCATTCCCAAGATTACCTCATGGTCCATGATTGCTGCTGTGGCTCCAACCACCATGTGAGCAAATGTGATAGCTCCCAGCTTATGCAGGCGATATCACTCTCTCCTGTTCTTCATGCCAGGGTTGTGCAATAGTAATGAGATGGATCGTATTACCCTATATACATATATGACTACACAACTGGTGTGATTGTACCATATACAGACAGAAGAATTAGAAGTTGTGCTCCATTTGTGTACAATGTATCCAAATGCATTCTATTGTCATGTAATTAGAACAAATTTAAATAAATAAATAGATAAAAGTAGTAAATGAACAACTTCACATGCTTGCCTCGAGCTACCAAGCGAGTGGCAATGTGTTCTTTAGTTCTCAGGATTCATATAAGTATGCCTGGGAAGCTACATACTTGAATTATTCCTCCTTGAAAGTCTAATAAACTCAGTCTGAGAGTTATATTTTGGGCCAGAATATTATATAACTACCCATCTATCCATTGGAAGATATCTCTTGTTATATATTATTCCTAATACTGGTGCATAGTTAATGTCTTTGTGTTTATTTATTTATTTGCCAAATAAAATTTTAAATATTTATCATGCACATGTTTTTAAATATATGTATACATTGTGGGATAGCTAAATTGAGCTAATTGACCTATGCATTACTTAATCATTTTTGTATGTTAAGAATGCCTAAAGTCTACTCTCAGCAATTAAAAAAATATAATACATTGCTATTTACAATAGTTATCATGTAACTGGTTACCGTGAGCTTATTTCTCCTTTCTAACTGAAATTTTGTATCTTTTTAATGGGTTCAAGTTGCCAGTAACCTGGTCTGAAACAGAGTAAAAAGATTGGTAATCCTTGTTTTGCATCTTCTGTAGAAATATTATGTAAAAATTGTGACCAAAATCATAAAAAATTACCCTCAGCAAAGACTTCAGGAACTTCTAAAGACAGAGTATTAGTTTCAAAAAGAAATTTGTTAAATGAGGCTTTATTTTGTTCAGAGTAGGCAAACATGTAATAAGCCAGGCTTCTAAGGGAAAGGGTTGTCTGCTAAAAGCCACTGACCAAAGCCTGAACCAGGTGTTCTGAACCTATTTTTAAACATCTAGTGAATTTCCAAGAGTGACCACAAGGCAAGTTTGTTCCTTTCCCCTAAACTAATATAAACCATCCATCACAGATCAGAATTAGTTCTGTCTAGTTTTCAGTATTTTCTCCTGTTTAACCTTTTTCTGGACTACATCAATTGGTATTTATTCAGCATTAGTTGAGTACAGTCTATATATTATAGGTATTTATTTTTGTGCCATTTTAAGGATGCTTTCATGGCTCCAGTGTGTGCTCCATTTATTAGTGGGCATTAAAACGAATATCATAGAGTATTTTTATTTTTATAGCTCCCCTACTTTATCCAAAGGGTTCTTCTTGCTAACTCCACAGCAGAGACACTCTTGAGGACCTTCATGGATTTGGATTGTACAAATCTGGGAGAGGAAATTGGAGAGTCCCACATCTTGTGTTCCCTATCTGAATTAATACAATTCTGTGAAGAGTTGCTGGTGGGTACATAGGATTCTAGCAGTAAAGGCCAGGATGAGTAATCAAGAACTTTCAGATACATTGGGCAAGGTTAAAATTCTCCCAGGGCATCCAACTGGGTTCAGGACAATTCAGTTCAGGTCCCAGGCACTTGGATTGATTCCTGTCTTCTGGAGATATTATATATATATATAGGAGGAATATATATATATATATATATATATATATATATATATATATATGTTTTATATATTATGCAAGAATGTGTGTATATGTAAAGTGTTCCTGGGTTCAATGCTCATACCAAGCACACACACACACACACACACACACACACACAAATGCATTCTTATTTAAAAACCAAGATAACCCTGGGGAGTAGATATCTCTTGCATTAATTTAGGAGGGATGAGTACCAAATAGTTACACCACTTGTCTGGCATCACTCTGACAAGCCTGGGAATTTGTATCCTAAGGTCTTTTAATGTCCTTGTCATCACATCCAGAGACTTTTTTTCAAAATCAGAAGATGAAAGGCAGGAAGTGGAACACAAGGTGACTCTCAAGTGCTTGCAATTCCAAGTGATGAAATGCGATTGTGAGTGTGTGTGTGTGTGTGTGTGTGTATTTAAGAACTTGATCACAAAACTGAAAAGACATTTCCTGTTTCTTCTGATGGGTGGACTCCTAAGATTGATCTTCTCCTCGTTGCAGTTCATTCCAGTTTCCTCTCCCCATCCTCACACGGGTTCACTGTAATTCAAGGGGAAATGTTAGAAGTCATTGCAATACTCCCATCAGCATTAAATTCTACATTGTAAACTTGATTTTAAATATCAGAGTTGCAAAGCTTCTCAAAACTTCAGATGGGTCAACTTTTCTCAGTGATAACACATTTAATATTTTCTAAGAAACTACATGTTTTGTTTCCAACCATTGATTGGACTGAAGATAACTTGAAGCAAAGATCTATTTCTTTCACTTGGTTAATGTTGTTGTAAGAAATGACGACATAATTAAGTAAAACCTTACATTAGTGGGCATTAAAATGAATATCATAGAGTATTTTTATTTTCTCTAGCTCCCCTACTTTATCCAAAGGGTTCTTCTTGCTAACTCCACAACAGAGACACTCTTGAGGACCTTCATAGATTTGGATTGTACAAATCTGGGAGAGGAAATTGGAGAGTCCCACAAATAGTGATTTTTTCCTCAAAATCCCAAACTATCCATTGTTGTACCAGCTAATTTATTTTCATCTTACACTCTTAATAATTTTCCTCATATTTTGAATATGCAATAATCATCTTTTGGCACAGGACAAAATAATGGAAGAATCAATAGAAACTCAGTCCTATATTTATATATACAGGCATTTGGAGTTATTTTCATTGTGTGGACCTCTTGTTTTGAAACTACTTCTCTGAGTTCTCACATTTGTACCTATCTTCATGGTAAATTGTTTTAGCATGGTCAGATCAATTACCAGTGGCAGTAATGCAAGTATCAATCACGTACAAACATGCAATGGCTAGGTAACAAATGAAATGCTACACTTCTTCTTTTAGCCTGGTACAGTTTGCTCTTCCAGGAGATGCATTTAGTATAAAGTAATTTCCAGGGATGTCTGAAAGCTCATCAGTTAGGCACTAAGGATTCTTTCAGCTCCCCTGATGTACAAAGGGAGAAGTGTACTGCTCTGTGGCTTCAGGCAGCACCATGGACAGAGTCCACACCACGGATGCTATGGATAGTGCTTCTGAATGCTGCTACCCAATAGGGTCCCATTACTTTCATACTACCTCCTTAAACCCCTTTCTTCCCCCATATGTTCTTTTTAGTGAATTCTCCTTTTTAAAATTTTTTCCTAGCTCTCAAATGTTAAGATTTCCTATATATTTTTTTTTCAAATTAAATTCTGATTGTCTAGTCCTAGAGATTTTTCATAAAAATTCTGATTTTCCCATACCTCTTAACATGGTTTCCCTTAATCTTATTCTTCCTGTGTCCATATATGATATGTTTTTGTTCTTGTATGTTGTTCTTTTGTTTATGTCAGCTACTGTGTTCACCAGTCAACCTCTCAGAAAGGCTGAGGTTTGTTTTGGTTATATTTAACACAAGTGCTGTGTTTAAGTATGTAATAAGTCAAATGTACATGTCCTGAAAACCATAATACCATGTATCATATTTTTTCAGAGGTAACTTGTCAGTCAGGGTGCTAGAAAGAGAGAAATGGTTCAGATGAAGAGTTTATTAAGGGAATGTTTTCAAATGTATGGGAGGATCAAGAAAGTCCAATGAAGTGTAGTGAAGCTCCTTGGACTACCAATACATTGGATTCCTTATCCTACTACACCTAAAGAAATAAGGAAAAAGTGTGGTTAACAGGATCTATAGAAGGTCTCTAATATAAGCTATGACATTTGGTAAAGGGCTAAAGGCAAAGGGAGGGATACAGAAAATAAGGGCTGAGTTGACTCTTCTACCCCACTCCCCCATGTTTTAAACAGTGCTTCCTGATGGCTGAATCCAATCAGACGCCATGAAGCAGTGAATCTCACTGATGTGGTTCATAGAAGTCAGTCTCTAGGTAGAGCATACAGTGAAGAGCATACAGATCTGAGGAGAAATTAGAAATAAGTAGACATAGAATATGC
This sequence comes from Marmota monax, assembly GCF_021218885.2. Lineage (NCBI taxonomy): Eukaryota > Metazoa > Chordata > Mammalia > Rodentia > Sciuridae > Marmota > Marmota monax. Next base: position 3,149,320 of record NW_026692254.1, read on the forward strand.
ATTATTGGTATCTACATAATAATGTGAAAAATTACAAAGATATTGTAAATTTGGATCATATTATAGAAAGCAGTTTATCTGTATTTGCCAGTTGGTACTGATAATGAGTGGCTGGCCCTGCAGTGCTCTCCAGCTCAGGGACATTGTCTTCTCTTGAATGTCTAAGCCAATTAGTCTTAAGAGATTCCCCACTCAATACCACTCACCACTCAATAAATTAAACAAACATAAGTAGGTAATTCATCATTGTTTAATACTTTACCATAAATGAAATACCTCCAGATCAATATATTCACCTCCAGATCAATATATTCAGCCATTTGTGAACAATGGACTTCACATTCTACCAACGTCTTCTCCTCAGTTCTTTTAGTGATTTAACTTGTAAAATTCCCCTTGTTGAGGTTGAGCATAAGCTTTAAAATCTGCAAACAGCCACAGTGCTGTGGTTTTTGACAAATCACCTTAGCTCAAAGACGCAAGCTCATGCTCCTTATTTATACATCTATTCTTGCCAAGGAAACTTGCCAGCTCCTCCTGGTGCATGTCTCCTGGGAAAAATGAGAAGAGAAATAATAAGGACACCTTGAAGAAACAATGTAATTATATATAAAGTACTGTGGGCAACAGTGAAATTTGAGACAATTTTGCCATCTCATGTGGAACTGAGAACAAGAGTCCTCTTTTTCTCTGCCAGTGAAACAAATATGGAGACACATTTTACAATAGATATCTTTTTAAAGATTTATTTATCTCACCATTTAAATTTCAGTATTTGTGTACTGATACATGGTAAAATGATTGACAGGCTTTCCCTCATGAGGACTGAACCCATGATTTGGCTATGCCACTGCCACACGCTAACCAGCCAGGTGTTAGTGATGTTGATGTCATGGGCTAAGAGCTGCAATTGCTGTTGGGGGTCCATACAATGAAATAATCCTTCTTAACACCCATAAATAACCAATGCATCAGACGTCACCCACTGTATCCAACATTTAGGAGATGTATTAGCACAATACCAGACCAGTTACAAAATGGGCTTTATAGTCAACACCTCTCTATGTAGTTCTTCTTAAATTGTTCCTAACTCTAAAGCAATATCCATCTCTGATAAATAGGAATTGTAAGATACAACTGTTATTTGTATCAATCATCCCTGCCCCTTTTTCTAGGAAAGAGATCCTTTGTTTTCCTTTGTATAATAGAAACTTCTTCATTCTCAGTTCATGTGATTTAAGTTAGGCTAAAATCAGGTATCAGATCCATGAAGAGACACACACACACACACAGAGGCCTGGCCAGGTAACTGATTCTAATTCTTGGATCCTGTCATCAAGGAAGAATTGTTTGGATACTATGAGCCAAATTAATGAGCTTCGATTCCAAAATTTCCTAAAAATTATTGGGGAAAAGAAGTTCTTTTTCCTCTGATATTAACCCAGCAAAGAAGGCAAAAGACAAAGACCCTAAAAGTGATGATAAAGAAATTCTAGATTGAGCTAGACCTGAATCTATATCTACCTCTGGACTCTTGAAGGATGTGAAACAATTCCCTTCATTATTTGAGTCAGAGTTGCAGTTCATTTGCTTATGACCAATATTTTAAAAACTACAAATTTAATACAAGTGGGAAACTACAATTCGGAATGTGTCTAAAAGTCCAAGGTCATATAACTACATTTCATTACCTGGGCTTCATACATTGTTATCATGGTTGCTTCTGAGCAAGTTAAGCCTTACATCTATTGTCATCACTCAGAACATCTCTGTTTAAGTCAGATTCACACCTCAGCAATGCTTACTTGGCTACTCTGAAGAAAATGTCCAAAACGACACCCACTCTAATTCTCCAAGCCTCTAAGCAAAATATGATTCATTCTTCCACACAGAAATGAGATTGCTAAAGTGTTCTTTCTCAACAGTTTTTTATGAAGTGCTTTTAAAATGCATTATAGATATTAATTTCTTAAAATTAACCCTTTAAAACAGTTTCTAAATTAATCATTTAACTTGTACCAACTCATAAAAATACACTCTTTAATAAACATTTCTGTAGGTGTGCAGACCTTTCTTAGTATTATAGTTTAGATTACTAATCAGAAATATTCTCTTTCCTCACCCTCTCACTATGGATAGTGTTCAGCTGGACACATGAGTTGGTTGGTCCAATATACATTAGTAGACATGATGCAGCACAAAATCATAAGTATTTTTGCATGACTTGGCTTGGCTTTTGAGGACTAATGGAAAGCCAGAAGAAAAGCATGCTTTTGGTAATTACTGGCACTTAAGCCCAGACTTCAGAATAAATATGTGGATGTGGAATAGACATAAACCAAATGCAGGTTGGAACCAAGCTGAGCCAACCTGAAGCCATGTGAGATCATTGCTCAACAAACCTAGCCCAGTACACTTATTGTAAGCCATTAAGTGTATGGTGATTTGTTACACAGCTTTAGAGTGGCAATAGTTGACTACTGCACTTTATATAACCACATTTCTGGGCTTTGCGTACATTAAAGCGGGTCTTAAGAGATATGGGATGCATGAGAGAGATAAGAACTTGGTGTATAATATTCTCCCTTAAACATGGCTTTAGACACAATTAGTCTACGTAATAATGCCCACCCCAAACTTTACACTGAGACCAAGAGAGTGAAGTGGCTTACCTCAGTCATGACAAAAATGACACAGAGCCAAAGTCAAAGGAGCCTCCACTTCAGAGCCTTCCCTCAGCCACTTTTGGGCATTAGTAGATCAATTCATACTGTTCCTGAACCTTTCACTCCTCTCATGTCAGCAATCCTGGTTTTCTCTCCTCCTGGAATTCCTCTAAGAACTACCTTACAGCAAAGCACAGGACATAAAAACTGACCATACTAGATATTTGCAAAGGTTTTTATTATCTGAAAAGGAAAGTAATGCCAATTTGTCTATTCAATATTATCAAACATGGATAAAAAGAGCCTTTCCCTAAAAATCTGTATTCTGGAAGACTGGGTTTAATTTTTATACATCTATGCTAATAGTTTAGAGAATGCATTTTTATTTTCATATTATTTGAATGTGTTCTGCTAAAGATGCTATTTAAAATTTCTGTAACAAAATGAATTGAGACCTCATAAACTGTTTAATCTAGAAGTAAAACACTCAGGTGACTTTAGGGATCAGGTGAGAAATGCAAAACACACAAATCAGGAAGCTAGGTGAGAATTCCACAAACTGGGAAACCCAGAACTTATTATATGGGATGGAACCACTTACTCTGGCTAATTTCAAACATGTTGCCAAACTTTGGTCATTCCAAAAGAAGCCACATCCCTGGGAAGTGATTCTTCCTTAAAGGACTGTGACTATTTTTAATTACATCTTGATCCAAAATAAACATACCTGCAAGTCAGATGCAACTAGTATGTAACCTCTAGCATAAACTAATGCATAATGGACTGTGTTGTTAGAAACTAAGTATAGCTCCAACTAGGTTCTATATGAATAGAATCTTTAAAATAAATCTACAAAGCCACTAGAGATAGTGTCGAACAGTTGGTTCTAGAAAAATCTAAAAGAAAGTACTTTTTGTTTCACTCTCGCCAGTATCATTAGAAGATGAAGTGGATATTGCATGATGAAGTTTCCTAAAAATAAACTTTGCCATGTTTTTTTTCAAATTTTGAAAGGACAGAATATTTTCAAAGGAATAAAAATGGCATATCTTAGAACTAAGCCATAACTTTCAAACTATTCTTCCAGCATGTTAAATAATATTCTACATTGATTCCTCTTATTGGAATAGATCATTCAAATTGATTCTAAACAATGTAGAGTTGTCTATTTCAGGTCAAAGTAAAAACAGTCCTAGAATTTTGTTTTGTTATAGCTGGCAGAGTTGACCCTACAGAACTAATATACTTAACTTTTAATGTGTGAACTTCTATTTTAAACATAAAATTTTTATCTTTTTTAAATCCCAACTTATATTTGCTAATAAGCCATGTACTTTTTCCATTTTGAATTAATTCTACATTATAGGTATTTTGAGAAGCACAAAATCTCCCTATTAAAGATAATTTCCATAATCTTTCAAAGCATGAATTGAGGAAGAGTTACTGTAATTTTTTAAAGATTATGAAAAAGAAAAGGGAAATAATAACACAAAGTAAAGAATTCATGAATAGGTAATCACCTTCTACAGACAATAGCAATGTTCCAATAAGCCCTAAGAAATAACTAATTAATTTTCCAAGTGAGCAAACATTATTTTGTAGTCCTGTAGACCTGGAGAGGAATCTAAAGATAGTGAATAGCAATGTGTTTCTAATTTTCAAAAGAGGATTAAAAGGGCCTTTGGTCCTCATTATTTAGCTACTTCAAATCCTATCAAAATAATAGAACCTAAATTAACACAAGAAATAAATTTTCACTGTCCTGAAAAATAAAGAGGCAAAAAGTAGCTCTTGTTTAGGAAGAATTGGCTAGTCTGAATAAATTTAGTGACTTGTTGATGAAGTTACAAAGTTAATATAAACTCAAACCATTCTAAACTCAATGACTTAATAAAACACTTGATGAAATCGCATGGATTATCCCCACTGTATTTATTTAAGATGGTTTTAGCTGAGAATTTTCAAATGAAGGACAAACAGAGATAGGTCATTTAAGGAAAATGTATAGTTGGCAAAAGTTAGAGGAATGACAGAGAGAACCAACTGAACCCCAATGAGTTAGAAGGAGTGGGTATGTAACAAAACTAACAAAATGTCCCAAGCAATTCAATGTTAATTTACAGCAAATGCAGGATTGTAGATAAATATCACAGGAAAATGAGATGAGATCTTTAAAAATAAGAATTGCCTGGAGAGGGAAAAAAATTAACACTGAGATAAAAATTTTGCAGAAATCTATAGAGTTGTTTTAGTCAGCCTTTTTTTTTTTTTCCCCCACTGTGACCAAAAAACCTGACATAAACAATTAGAGGAGGAAAGTTATTTGGGGCTCATGGTTTCAGAGGTCTCAGTCCATAGATGTCTGACTCCATATGGCAGAAGGGTGTGAAGAAGGAAAGCAGTTTAGGATATGGCAATCGGAAAGCAGAGAGCTCCACCCACCAGGGACTGAATATATACCCCATAGGCAGGTCCCCAGTAAGCTATCTCCTCCAGCCACACCCTTCCTGCAGTTAGTTAGCACCCAGTTAATCCCTGTGAGTGGATTAATCCACTGATTAGGTCATACCTCTCATAATCTAATCATTTCCCCTCTGATTTTTTTTTTTTTTTACATTATCTTACATATGAGCTCTTGGGAGACACTACACATCTAAACCATTACAAGAGGTATCAGTATTTCAGAAATCTTGAGTATGGGCTGGGGTTGAGAGAACAGGGAGGGCAGGGTCTGTAAGAAGAATCTGCTTGAAAAACTTGGTAGTAAATATGATCGAGAATTGTTACTGCCCAATGAAAGTATCATTACTGCATTCAATGTACTCAGAGTGAATGTAGCAGAGATGGATCAGCACAATCCGATTTTTAACAAGGTCATATTTAAACAGAAAAATGAGATTTTTATTATAATGATCCAAAGAATATTTAAAGGTCCAATAGCCTCCCCTAGGACTGCTTTCAGCTCATTCTGTTCCCCTACCCCCTGGTAGGTTATCTTTGATCTGCTGCTCTGTGGGTCCAAAGTCTTCCTTCTAGAAGTACATCTGAATGGGAGAATCCTATTAGTGCTTTAAATGGGTTGAATTTTTTAATCACTCAGAGAACTATTGATTTACAGTTATGAAGTCATGAGATGAATATTCTGGTATTTACAAGGCATCTGCAAAGAGATAGTGGGGTTCTGTGGCACCTCTTAACCATAACCAAATACTTCATGTTATTGCTATAAATACAACAGTAGATATATTAAAAGTACCTCGAGATGTTGGTGACTTTCATACCTGGTACCAAATGTCAATCTCTTTGTGCCAGTTATTTTCTTAAAATCAGTAAAGTTTGGGGGAAGTTTATAAAAAGAAGTAAATCTGTTGGCCACCATAATATTATCAAAAAGTATGATTGTCCTCAACATTTCTCAAGCTACTAATATGCTTTCTACATTACACACTGTGCTTTAGCATCTCTTTAAAGTTTATATTTTGGGATCCGGAAGGTTTTTTTTTTTTTTAATTTTTTATTGTTGGCTGTTCAAAACATTACATAGTTCTTGATATATCATATTTCACAATTTGATTCAAGTGGGTTCTGAGCTCCCATTTTTACCCCATATACAGATTGCAGAATCACATCAGTTACACATCCATTGATTTACATATTGCCATACTAGTGTCTGTTGTATTCTGCTGCCTTTCCTATCCTCTACTATCCCCCCTCCCCTCCCCTCCCCTCCCCTCCCCTCCCCTCTTCTCTCTCTGCTCCCTCTACTGACATTCATTTGTCCTCCTTATATTATTTTTCCCCTTCCCCTCACTTCCTCTTGTATGTACTTTTGTATAACTCTGAGGGTCTCCTTCCATTTCCATGCATTTTCCCTTCTCTCTCCCTTTCCCTCCCACCTCTCATCCCTGTTTAATGTTAATCTTTTTCTCATGCTCTTCGACCCTACTCTGTTCTTAGTTACTCTCCTTATATCAAAGAAGACATTTGGCATTTGTTTTTTAGGGATTGGCTAGCTTCACTTAGCATAATCTGCTCTAATGCCATCCATTTCCCTGTAAATTCTATGATTTTGTCATTTTTTAATGCAGAGTAATACTCCATTGTGTATAAATGCCACATTTTTTTTTATCCATTCATCCATTGAAGGGCATCTAGGTTGGTTCCACAGTCTAGCTATTGTGAATTGTGCTGCTATGAACATCGATGTAGCAGTGTCCCTGTAGCATGCTCTTTTTAGGTCTTTAGGGAATAGACCGAGAAGGGGAATAGCTGGGTCAAATGGTGGCTCCATTCCCAGCTTTCCAAGAAATCTCCATACTGCTTTCCAAATTGGCTGCACCAATTTGCAGTCCCACCAGCAATGTACAAGTGTACCCTTTTCCCCACATCCTCGCCAGCACTTGTTTTTTCTCAGCAAAAGATACAATAAGAGAGGTAAATAGGGAGCCTACATCCTGGGAACAAATCTTTACTCCTCACACTTCAGATAGAGCCCTAATATCCAGAGTATACAAAGAACTCAAAAAATTAGACAATAAGAGAACAAACAACCCAATCAACAAATGGGCCAAGGACCTGAACAGACACTTCTCAGAGGAGGACATACAATCAATCAACAAGTACATGAAAAAATGCTCACCATCTCTAGCAGTCAGAGAAATGCAAATCAAAACCACCCTAAGATACCATCTCACTCCAGTTAGATTGGCAGCCATTATGAAGTCAAACAACAACAAGTGCTGGCCGGAAGGTTTTAATTTAATAGTTTTTGTTTTGTTTTGATTGTGTTTTTACTACTGGGGATTGGACCTCAGGGGCACTTAACCACTGAGCAACATCCCCATCCCTTTTTACTTTTTATTTTGAGACAGGATTTTGCTGAGTTGCTTAGGGTCTCACTTACTAAGGCTTGCCTCTAACTTGAAATCCTCCTGCCTCAGCCTCCAGAGTTGCTAGGATTACAGGCATGTGCCACAATGCCCTGCCCAAAAGTATCTTTTTACAGATGAAGAAATACAGACTTTGAGAGGTGCAACTCAAGTGGCATATACAGCCAATGATAGCAAAGCCTGAAATAGAGTTCCTGGCAACCAGCTGCTGGGTCAATTCTCAAACATGCCACTGCCATTATCCTTCCCATTTACCTTCTTTCTCCAAAATCACTATTGGTATTAGAAAAAGGAGCTTGAGAAATAGTTATCTGAAAGAGCACCATGTGTGCACATCTGGATCTGTACTTGCATTTTGTTTTAGTCAGCTTTCGCATAGCTGTGACCAAAAGACTTGACAAGAACAATTAGAGGAGGAAATATTTGGCTCTTTGCTTCAGATGTCTCAGTCCATAGATGGCTGACTCTGTAGTTCTGGGCCCAAGGGAAGGCAGAACATCATGGCTGTAGAGTATGGCAGAGTAAAGCAGCTCAGGACATTAGGAGGCAAAGAGAGCTCTTTTTACCACAGACAAAATATAAACCTCAAAGGCATGCCCCCAGTGACCCACCTCCTTCAGCCACATTCTACCTGCCAATAGTTAACACCCATATAATCCATATTAATCAATTAAGCCATTGCTTAGGTTATATCTCTCATAACCAAATCATTTCACCCCCGAATGTTCTTACATTGTCTCACACCTGAACTTTTAAGAGACACTTTCTATTCAAACAATAACACATCTCAAATATCAATATAATGTATCAATACATTTCCTCTACTGGCTTGCCCTGTTGTACAATAAAAATTTAATATTTGCATCACAGAAAATTCTCTTTTGATTTCTTTTGCTGTTCTGGAAATATTATTATGAATGGCATTCTACATAAACCATTGAACATAACTTATTTTAATCAGTCATTCAGGTTTTATTTTGTTTGTACCCAATTTTATATGGTTTTAATTACTCAAAATGTAGATGTATGTCTTAGTTAATTTTCTGTTGCTATAACAAAATACCTGATGCCAGATAATTTATAAAGAATAGAGGTAATTTAGCCTTGGGGAAGTCCAAGAAAATGATGCTGGCATCTGGAGACTTCTTGCTGCATCAAACATAGTGGAGAAAGAACATCCCCTGATGAGACAGACCAAGCTCTGTTTTATAGCAAAACCACTCCCTGGGTAACTCATTAACCTCTTAATCCATGAATGAATTATTGCATTCATGAGGGGAAGAACTCTCAAGATCCAATCACTACTTATAGGCCCTATCTCTTGACACCTCCACACCAGCCATCAAATTTCTACATGAACTTCATAGAAGACAAACCATACTCAAACCATAGGAATATAAAAATTCAATACTTACCAGCATTTCATGTTTGGAATTTATTTAGGAAATGAAGTATTGCTCTGTGGTTTCAGAAAAAAATTAATAAATATCTGTAAATAGGCAGTAATTTCATGTTCATTTTCAGAGAGATTTAGCTACATTAGCAGTGCTATTTTGTGACACCCATAATCTTCTAAATTGACTTATTTGATTCTCTTCAGATCTATTTTTCTAAAGACTTGGATTTTATCTCCGTTGCTGCTTTTCAAATGCTCTCTATGAATGTGGTTCTATCTAATGTAATTTTTGCATTTGATTCCACTTTTTCTCAAATGACAATACAGCGCAGGAAGAACCATGCTGTATTGCTTTCTACCAATTGGGTACTTTGATTTGAAAAAAAAATAATATATATTATATATAATATATATATTATATATATATAATATATATATGGAAGAGATAGAGAAAAAATGTTGAAGGTGTTTAACTAAGAAAACCTTGTGTTGTAGTCAAACAGATGACTGAGGGGATAAGCTATACAGCAAAATAGGGATCAAGAAAAAGAAAAAAAAAACAACTTTGGCAGAAATAAGTTCCTGTGCAACAAACCCAGACATCCAGAGCTGATCTGCTCCCTTTAATTAACACTTTCCCAGAAACCTTATTTTCACTCTGGCTCCTTTCATCTTTAGCCCATGTCTTATAATACAAACTTCTCAGCATTTCATAATAGTTTTCTTAAAGGAATTTAAGTAATCATAACAATAATAACTTATAGATTTCTTACATTTTAATCAAAAGCTTCATCGTGGCCCACTTTTAAAATTCTTTTTTCCTTTCCTTTTCTTTTTTTTTTTGGCAATGTTTACAAGTGCTCTGGGGCCAACTATGACTACAACCAGATCTCTGATGACAGTATGACCCATGGCATTGAGAATGTATTCATTTCTACCAAGAGTGCTTTCCTCTGCAATAGATGGTGACTTTGTGTTAAAGTGCAAAGGAAGCTTCTCTCTGTGTGTGTGTGTGTGTGTGTGATGTAATTCCCAGCATCTCCTTCCACTTCTATATTGCCTCTCTTCTGCATACACTCAAGCAAGCACCTAAGAAAGAGTCTCTGTCATAAGGCAGGAATTTGAACTTTGCTAAATGATAAACAAGATGAGTGTAAATACTCTGTAACTCAACAATATTTGAGTTGCTTAAAAGCAATTGTCCTCATTTCATTACAGGCAGAGCATGTCTACTTCCACCCACTCAGGTAAGAAAGGGAAATCAGTAGCTAGTAATTAACAAACACGAGTATGAGTGCCTATTTCTTAACCGGATAATTTAGTTGACCCCCTGCCACTTGGTTCGAATTTGCCTCCAGCTGAAGAAGCCCAGCGAGAAAGTCTTGACCCAGCGCCTGGAATCCGTGGCTACACCTTCTCAAATGCACACCCTCTCTGTCCTTGGGTAGAGGAAAGTCTCCCAAGTCTGAGAATGTGCCTCCAGGTGAGTCAGTCTGGCCGTGTCTCTACTGAAAGCAATCTTGGGGGTGCAGCCCGGACTCCTGCAGGGGAATCTTCTAATCGCTATCGCGGACAGGGGAGAGCTGGGTCTCCTGCTGGCTTCCCAGCTGCTTGGTTCCTGACCTGTCAGGAGCCTACAGAAGAACAAAAACAGCCCAGAGATGGTTCCTACACTCTTGCCCCCTTGGGTCGTCCCTAGAAGGGGCGTCGGGAAGCGGAGCAAACCTCCCTTGGGATTTGCCCAAAGTGGCGGGAGGAGGTTAACATTTGCTTTGTTGTTGGGGAAAGGGAAAGCAAGCACGCCTGGCCTGTGTGAGTGTGTGCGCGCGCGTGCGTGCATGTGTGTGTGTGTGTGTGCGTGCGTGCGTGTGTAAGAGAGTTGTTTCTGTAGAGGAAAATAAGCAAAGAACAGGAATAGGGAGAGGCCGGTGCCCAGCTCCCCTCGGGGCCTCTGTGAGCCGTACACCCCGTAATTCCCTTCCTTGAGCCTTACAGATTTCCACAAACAATGACATCACTCCGGCGCCGCCGGCCTGATTACAGCTGGGGGGATTTTCCTGGGTGCGAGGCCGCCCAGGCAGAGATGGGGGAGCTCTCCGGGTGCTGAAAGGCGTGAGGGCACGGACTCGAGGCGCTGCGCCCCCAGCCGGCGGAGGCGGACCGGCCCGGCCGGGGGCGGGCGGGGGCGGGCTCGGGGCGGCCCAGGGCGGGGCCCGCTGCTACTCCGGCCTTCATTGGCCGCTGTCGGGCGCACGTCACCCAGGCTGGTGCTCGACTCCAGCCCCAGTGGAATTGAAGCCGAGGAGGAGCTGAAAATGCAGATTTAGCATCAAGCACAGACATACACTCGCTCTTTCTCTCCGGTACACACAGCTCCCCACATTCGCACCCCTGCCAGCAAGCCGGGCCGCCCGACTACACAGCCTCCCCGCCAGCCAGATGCTGGAGGAGAACACACACTGATTTGCTGCTTTCCAAGCCCCAATTCAGTCTTTCTTCATACAAAGATTTTTTTAAACAACAACAACAACAACAAAAAACTACATATCTATTTTTTATTTGCACCTTCCCCTTCGGGTCCCCTGCTCCACCAGCCTGCGCTCCTTCTAACCCCACTTTTCACTCCCAAAGAAGGATGAAGGGTGGTTGTGGCTCCCAGTGGAAGGCAGCCGCTGGGCTCCTCTTCTGTGTCATGGTTTTTGCATCTGCCGAGAAACCAGTCTTCACGAATCATTTTCTTGTGGAGTTGCATAAAGGGGGAGAGGAAGAAGCTCGCCAAGTTGCAGCAGAACACGGCTTTGGAGTCCGAAAGGTAAGATTTCCCATGCATTTCGCATGTTGTTTCAAAACGAGAGGAGCCCTGCGCAATCTCCTTGCAGATTTGCAAGTTTGCTCTCTTTTTCATGCGATGCAGATATTCTGCCATCGGCTCTTTAACACGACATTGCCTCCGGTGATTTTTTTTTACGGGTTATGTAATTAAAATGTCCTTCATCTGTAGTAGTAAGGTCATCAAAATAATTTATTGCTCTTTGACTTGGTAGTGAAAATAGGATAACACATCGCAAAGAATGCCATGCGCCCGGGCTGCTGTCCGAGGTACCAAGTTCTCGAGATTGCATGGGGACGAAGAGATGAAGCCCTGGGCTTGATGTTGGCTGCTTTGCCAGGGACGTCTCCCCCACCCCCATCTCCCGAAGAAAGAATAGTTTCCCACCGACAGGGATCAAAGATTGCACATTGCAATTTACCTCGCCGCTCCCTGACCCTGCGCCTGGAGGACTTTTCCTCCTAGTGCCTTCGTTCCCTGCCCTTCTGGGAACAAGAGCTTCCTGACTCTAGGAGACTTGAACCCATGAACTGGTCTCTTTCCAAAATCCGGGCAGAACTTACACGCTGTCGCCCCCTACCCCCCCCCCCCCCCCCCCCCCACGACCACCCACCCCCCGGAGCGCACTCCTGTTTGGCTTCCTAGTTCCCAACTCCTGGTGTAGGAGTGGAGCAGAAGTAGATTTTGAGGGGGATTCCCTTCTGAGTAGTCGAGGTGCCCTCTCCTAATATGTGGGCGGCCAGCCTGGCTTTCCCAGGAAAGCGCGGGGATCCCCATTCCCAGAAGTTGTCAGAGTTCAATTGTTTAGGAAGCTGGATGAGGCTCCCAGCCTCGGACGCCTCCGCACTCCTTAGGGGATTCCGGGTGCCCATTTTGAAAGGAGAGAGGAGAGCTCTGGGCAGGGGCCGGAGCTGACTGGCTTGCTCTTCCCGCTAAATAATCTGTGTCGGTGATCTCGAGTGTCCATAGAAGAAGTGCGGCCGTTGGGGTGGAGTGAGGATGAGGGAATATGCTGGGGCAAGGGGAACCCAAAGGACAGAGAGGTGCAGTTTGGCTACCAGAGGACTGGGTGTAGGTCAGTAAGATTGCAGGCACTATCTCTTCGCTCCAGATCCCACGAGGAGAGACGCCTGAGATAAGGCAGGGGATGCTCTTAGTCGTTGCTTTTGCCTTGAAGGGCCGTGCGGACTGGGGCTCCTTAAGCGTCTCTTCTGTCCCGACTCTTAATGCCTCCCGCCTTTCTCCCAACCACAGCCAGGGCTCCTTCAGGTGCTGCGGGCTCTCCCGCCTCCGTAGGGCGTAGGCACCCGCAGCGATTTTCACCCCAGGTGTGTTTGGCAAGAATTTGACAGAGATCTTGGAGGAGGCACCGGGTCTGCCAGTGGCGCGCGGGCGGGTCTCACAGAAGAGAACTTGTTGCTCCCGGGAAGCGTGGGTGGAGCAGGGACGAGAAGGCGCCAGCCGGGGGAGCAGTCCCTTGTCCTTCTGGCCCAGGGCCTGGAGGCTGTTTCCAGAGCGCTTCCAACACCATAAACAAGCAGATTCCCCTTCTTTCTCCCTTCTCTAAATTTGGCAAGACCCAGGACCCAGGCGCCATTATAAGATGTAACAGTGATTATTAATAACTGACAGTTATTGGGAACCTTTATGTATTGGAGTCCTTAAGTAACATAGCAAACCAAGGGAGGTGCTTGCAGGGTTTGTGGGCTTTGGGGTGTGATGAAAAAGGATCCTTAATTCTTGAGTGTAAAAGGTTGCAGCTGATGCAGATGTACCTGTGGCTCCCTCTCTCTGCCAGGCACAGTTTCCGAGGGCAAGCAGATATTGCTATTAGTTGGTTTATCTCCCCTTTTCCTCCTTCTTTGAAAATATGCCCTTAAGGGTGGATCTACAGAGAGAGAGAGAGAGAGAGAGAGAGAGAGAGAGAGAGAGAGAGAGAGATCCCTAGCAGAAAAGGACCAGGAGTGGAGGGCAGGGAGGGAGGGGGAAAGTTCTGGGGAATGATAATGGCCAAATTATGTTGTTATGCTGTGTGCATGTATGAATATGTAACAACAAACCCCATCAATGTGTACAACTATAACGCACCAATAAAAATATGAAAAAAGAGAAGAAAAAGAAAATATGCCCTTATATCTGATCTTGGAAACCTAATCACATTTAGGTATAGCTGAGACTGATAATGGCTTAACTTATTAATTCTCTGAGAGGTTTTAATTTTTTTCCATAGGAACAAACAGCTTAATGAGGGATTCACAGTTTTGATAATGGAATGCAAGCAAGAAAGTGTAGAGACAATCCCATCAAATATGAATCATTTCAGTAGATTTATTTTTAAAAATGACAAGGTGGTTGTGTTTGGGGGTAAAATCAGATAATAAGGCCTCTTTCTCCCCTATTCTTCCTTGGAGAGGAGCCCACTGATTTTGCATCACAATCTCCAATCTGCAATTTCTATCTGGGAGGAATGGGAATCATCTGTCTCCTAAACTCTCCATAACCTCTCAGGTAGTACCAGTTAAACAATTCCAGTGATCTTTGCCTTGATAGACATTTAAGCAACAATAAGTCTATGATGAGATATTTCTGCAGGTTAGACTGCATTGCACAACACCTTTCTGGACTAAACCCTCTTTTCCTCCTTTGTATCCATGTTTTTACCCATGCTTCACACCTTAATCTGAATCTTCCCTGATGTTATGGAACAAAATAAGATTTCTCCAAACTCCTATGGGGCCAAATGGTAAAGCCTGCAGGACAGAAGTTAGTATCACTTGTGTCCTGTGTCATCGTGTGTAAAGATGAGTGTAGCTACTTTCCACTGAAAAGCTAAATATTCAGGGATCTGTATTTCTGGTGTCCTCACCATAACCAGCACATTACTGTGCTTGCCAGCCTTTGACAAAACTTTCTCAGTTTTATTATTTCAGATTTCCCACTGTCCTATTTTGCTTACAGTATATCACCCTGTACTTTTGCTGATTTCTGTTATCTGTTTTGCATTTTAAATTCCCATATGACCTTTTCCTTTCATGCTGTGACCCCTCAAAGCTTCTCAACTTCCTTCTGAACCATGCAATAGTGTGTCAGATACCAAAGAGTCTCCATGGTCATTTATTCATCCACATGAAGGGACAGCAATGTAGACTAAGAGAATCTGCTACTTTGCTAAATTATCTCATTTGAACCTCAAAAATCTTGTGGTAGAAATTTTTGGCATTAACCCTCATTCTCAGATAAAAATCTTAAAGATATAAATCTTAAAGAGTTTAAGTGACTTTTTCCATAGCTGCAAAATAAAAGAGCTCAAATTTAAAATTAAATTTGCTTGAAGGAAAGTAATTGTTTTTCTATATCATGCTGCCTCCAGGAAGCCACCCTGACAACCAAGAGCTGTGCCTTAAGGACCATTTTATAATTCTGATATTTCCCCTTTCTTTTCTTTCCGTTTCACCTTTTTGAATATTTACCATTTATTTTATATCAACATATGAACTATGTTATCAAATAGTGTATGTGTACATACTTCTTCACATGGATTATAAATCTTCCAAAAGGAAAAGTGACATAATTTTCTATCCCCAATATCTAGCATAATGTCCTATATATGACATATTAGAACAGTACTAGTCAATTATTTAATGATTTTATTCTTATAAGACCATTAGCAAACATTTATTTTCCTTTTAAAATAGAGTAAAAATATCTATGCTTACTTTTTGAAAGGTTTGTGGAGGGTAAATTTTTTTTATTAATATAACCTGAGGGTGTGAGCTTACAATAATGGCAAAGGCATGATTACAAAATTTAAATTATTTAATTTAAATTCTCAATACACCACAAATTCCAATTCCCTTGAAACAGAAGCAAATTATTTATTGAAGCAATGTTCTGAGGATTGGACAAAAACTAAGAGTTAAGTTTAAAAAAAGTCAGGAGTTAAGGTTTAAAAAATGATTAGGAATTTTTGTTTTATTATGGTCTATTTTGCCTTTAGAGGATTAATGCTGGGGTGATTACACAGGTAAAATCACCTAACCATTTTTATATGTGAGAATTTTTAAATTCTAAAAATAATCAACTAATAATTGTGCTATCAAGTAATAAAATTAATTTCTGATCATTTTACTTTTATGGATGTATAATATAATTAAATTTAGGAAAGAGAGCAGCTTAATATTTTCACAAAATGAGCACACTTGTGTAATCAAAACCCAGACTGGAAACAATAGTACCAGTATCCATAAGGCCCCTCCTGCTCACTTGGGTTTTGGCTATTATAAATATAATAGCTATAGGAAGCTATGCTGTGAGAACACAAAGGTGGCTTCCAGGAGCTGCAAGTGGTCCCTACACAGCAACCAACAAGAAAATGAAGACTTTATATCTAAAACTGTAAGGAATGAAATTCTTCTAAAAACCTGAATATGCTCAGAAGTGGATTGTTCCTTTGCAATGCCTCTGAGCAGACTGATACCGTTTTGGCTACTATAAATATTGCTTGGGTGGATATCAAAGTACTTTAGCCATTCATATCCAGGCAGTTTTATATCCAAAAATTCAACCAAATATTTTCAAATATCAGGAAATATTTGAAAAAATATTGTGTCTGTACTGAACATATACAGGCTTTTTTCTGTCATTATTCCCTAAATAATACAGAATAATGACTGTTACATCGAATTTACATTGTATTAGGTATTATAAGTAATTAGAGGAGACTTATAGTACATAAGGAAAAATGTGTGTGGATTATATTGCAAATTTATACCATTTTATATGATGCCATCCTGAAACCAATCCCTGTCAGATAACAAAGGATGACTGTATATGTATTTGGTGAATGAATGTGCGTGCGCCTTCTTTTGGGGATTCCTAGGAAGGGAATTGCTGAGTATGCATACATTTGGCTTTAGGAGATTTCATTGGTTTTCTACTGCTACAGAACAAATCACTAGAACTGAGTGGCCTATAACCACACGGATTTGCTATTTTGCAGCTAACATTGGCAAGAAATCTGGTGCATTTCAGATGAGGATTCTGCCAAGTCCTGACACATCATCAGCCTGCTGTGTCCTCATCTAGACATGACAAGGAAACAATCCATTTCCAAGCATATTCAGGGTTTTAGAAGTATTTCACTCCTTGTGGTTTTAGACCTGAAGTCTTCACTTTCTTACTGGTTGCTGAGCCAGGACCACTTGCAGCTCCTGGAAACCACCTTCATGAGCTTAACATACCTTCCTCAATAACCACTCACACACTCTTGCCCTTCCAGTCTCTTCCTTTGGGAGGAGCCAATTCCTTTTTCAGTTTAACCTGATTAAGTCAGAACCACCAGGATAATTTCTCCTCTTCCTCTGATTCTTTTGATTGATTAAAAAATCAAGTGATTTGGAACCCTAATTACCTTGACAAATCCCTTTACCTTTGAGTAATCTACTCAGAAGAATGAAACCCATCAGATTTACAGACTAGACTGCCCACACACAAGGGAGGTGATTACCCAGGGCATGTACATACACCAGAGAGCAGAAATCTTGGGGCTATCTCAGATTTTTTGTTACTCTAGACAGCCACACAGTTTCTCAAAGTCACTATGCCAATTTATAATCCCACTGCAAGTACTTGAGAGTTCCAGTTGCTCCACATTCTCACCAACATTTGATATTTTATTTATTTTCTGTAAGCCATTCTATTGGGTATGCAGTAGTGTCTCATTATGATTTTGATTGAAATTTACCTTATGACCTTTAAAGTGGAATTCCTTATCATAGGCCCATTGGTGATTTGTATGTACTCTCCTGTATAGTATCTGTTCAGGTCTTTTGCCCTGAATATTTTTTCTTTGGGGCTTTCCATCTTTTTTATTGTATGTATTTTTCTTCTGGGCTTTCCACCTTTTTTTATTTGTAGGATTTATTTGCCTTTTATGGATATGAAATTTTGTCAGATTTACATGTTCAGAATATCTACTTCTACCCATTTAATGGTACCTTAACATTCTAACAATACTGGATCTGGATTATATAATTTTATTCTCACTATATTGGTCAGTCAATTGTCATTCAAAAGAAGTGTTTCCTAGAAGTATCCCCTCATCTCTTATCCCATTTTTTCCCCTAGGTTAAGATTGGCATTGTGGGGGGATGGGGAAGAAGTGAAAAACAGGACATAGACTTGAGCCTACATATTTCCAAAAAGATTCCTATCTACAAAGCCCTTAAAGAACAGTTCTAAACCTATAAGATCTAGTAGCATGGTAGGCAAGAGAAAATATCCACCTTACTTCACTAGGCATGGTTACCATTAATTCTTTTTCAAACCAAATTTAACATATTATGTCTTAGATCAAGTTTAAGCTTTCCCTCAATTCCTCTCTAGTTGACCCAGACCAGAGCATTCTCAGTCCATGTGAAACTTTAGTTAAATATAATCTGTCCCTTTTCCCCCTGACACTAGTCAGAACTATTACAATACTCACTATATCCAATGGATCTCTTGTGACTGAAGGAAACCAGAAATAGCAATGTTGAAAGGTAAAGAAAATGGTATTTTAAGTTAGACATTTAATTCACCAAAGACCATGGTAATTGTTGCAACCAATATACTGTCTTTGTTATATAGCATTAGAAACTTCACTCAAAAGTTTGTTGCCTTCTGCAAATAATTAATAAAAGATGGTTGTTACCAGGCATGGTATCATACACCTGTAGTCCCAGTTACTTGGGAGGCTAAGGCAGGAGAATCACTTGAGTGCAGGAGTTGGAGGCCAGCCTAGGCAACATAGAGACAGCCTGTCTCAAAAATTTTGTTTTAAAAGACAATTAAAGAAATGGTAATTGTGAAAAATAAATAAAATAGTGTATGTAAGATCTGAACAGCGTTGAATGCATGGAATAAAATACTTATTTTTGTAGTTATTTTTTATTTAACTAAAGTAGTTAAATATAGTAGTTAATAACAAGATGGTAGCCTGATAATGTTCTTTTACACATAGAAGTAGTTGTGGCTTTTCCTTTTGCAAAAATGACAATGGATTAGGGGAAGAAAAGGCCCCTGGACCAATGACAATTCATCTATGAGCTAATCACAGTCCATTAAGTAACCTTACCAAATAATCAAGTACATTTAATTCACTAAAGACCATGGGTAATTGTTGCAACCAATGTACTGGCTTTGTTAGAAAATTTGACCAACTAGTAGCTATAGAGAGGAGACTACAGTTACCATGAGAGAGCCTATATAGGACTTGGGATATTCAAGTATTCATCTAAGCTATTAATGGCTTTCCAGTTCCACTTTCCAGCAAAAAGACATCTGTGATAGTGGCTAAAGCCCTAATCACCATACTTGCTTCCCCTTCCTTATGGGCTGTAAAAGACCACATTTCTCATCCTGCTCTGTGGTAATTGTAAACATATGATGGACAGTTCTAGGCTAGGTTGTGTAAGCAGCCTTTCATGCACAATGTATAAAGATTCCTTATCAACTGATTCTCTGTGTTTTCTTTCTTCTGAGGCTTGATATGGTTGAGAACAGCAACTCTGGAAGCCAAATGTCAAATGAAAGGAGTCTAGATCCCTGATTCCTGACTCAGAAGGCCTTTGATAAGTGAGAAATAAACTGCTATTACATTAAGGAAATGTGATTTGGAGGTTTATCTTTATAGTACCATCCTTACCCAAACTAATATGCTGTCAATAAACACCACTTTTCTCATCTTGCTGGAGTGAATCTCTAAATCTTTCAACTAAACCAAGCCAAATCACAATCAAAATAATCTTTATAAGACTTGTGAACACTCTTATATTTTTATCTCATGTTGTTAACCAACTTTCAAAGTATTTTTAATTTTTCTTCTCCATAAGGAATATAAAACCCTTTTGCTACTCTGTCCCTTCTACTGGTAGCCAATATGCCCTGTTCATAATGAATGCTTAGTATGCATTTCCTGACTGGTGAGTATACTTGGATCACAAGATAGTGATTTGGCCATAGGTTCAGAGAGAATGTGCTAGATGAACTATGCTTTAAGAAACTATCTCTATAGGATTCATTTCTCTATAGGCAACAGTTCAGCTAGGAAGTAGAAGCAAGTGGCAATCAGAAAGTGGGTACTGCATATTTCTGTGTTTCCCTAAAATTCCCAATAATCAGTAGTAGAAAGAATGAGCTTTTTCAGCAAAGAAAATAAAGTCTGCATTTAAAACATGATCAAAATTTAAAAGGGGAGGGGAGATTACACTGCTTTTTCCTCAAATGAACAAATATCTAAAATCAGCTTCTATTTAAAAAGGTCTTTATAGTTATAAAGTTACTATTATAGTAAGAATGATATAGCATGGCAGAGAGTGATGCTGTAATTAAGTTTCCAATAATCATATATTTACCTGTACCAGAAGTTAGGCTTAGAGAAGAAAACATAAAACCTGAAGTCCAAACTTTTTCTGCTGACTAAAGCAGTGGTTTCATTTTACATTTAAGCTTGGAAATGTCATTTCAGAAAAAAAAAGTTCTTTATTGGATTTGTGGACCATTGTTCAAAATCCAGATAATCAGAAGATAGTTTAAAATTAGGAGTTGCAGTTTGATTTTATTGACTGATGAATTGAAATACATTTTATTGAGATGGACTTGGTAATGTAGCTAAAGTTCATACCTGGCTGAAGTTAACACTGCAGTTCTGAATGTAATAGTTGTGTATTAATGGATGGTTTCTACATGAGGCATAGATCAGAAGAGCTAAACTACCTTGACAAACTATCTGACCCTAGAGCTATTCTGAATGTAACTTTTTGGACAGTGTTATGATGTGTTGAGATTTTCTGGTGAATATAACAAACTCTTCCATTGTATGTGCAATAATGACACAAACTCAATTTTCTGACATAGAGCAAACTACATGAGAATCTTACAGGATACTAATTTAAAAAATTGACAAAAGCAGGAAGAAATCTGTAAAAGGCGGGGTTTCTCTTTATTTATGACTTTATATTTGACATTAACTTTCATGAATACCCACTTCTTCTCCTGATTTCATTATTTTTAAAAGTACCTAGTAATACAAACAAGCACTGGAGAAAAGCATTTCTTATAGTTATTCTAAATCCCATTGTTCAGAAATAACAATTACCAGCATTTCATGATTTCTTGCAGATATCTTTGTGTGAATACATATAGAGAGAACAAAGATAGGCAAATTGTTTTATAGAAATGGGATCACATCATATCTTCTATTTAAGTTTTCAATTATTTAATTATTATAGAGTTTAATGGGAGAGGAAATGAATGAAAAACTAAACTGTTTAGCATCAAATAAATTTGCTACACAAAAATTCTTAACATACCTCCCTAAAACTAAGGAAAACATGTTGTGTGTGTATTTAGGAGTTTGTGATTTTAGTGTGTGTGTGTTTGTGTATATGTTGCATAGAGATAATTATATGTATTTAATCACATGTTTAATTATTTAATTGCATATTTTAAATTTAGTGAATTATGGCCTCACTTTGTTGCAAACTGTGAAAATTTGCATGCTAGCCCTTTTCCTCACCTTCAGTCTCCCTCATCCTAATGTTTGTTAGATATATTTTGCATCATGCTAAATATAAACATTACCTTGTACTTAGAGCCATAATTCATAGTATTACTGATATTCATGCTTACTTAAAATTGCTTCTAATTTTATCACAAATCCTCTTGGAAGAATTTCTTCAATCCCAAAAGTTATCTTTTTTTTTTTTTTTGGTTTATTGAAAATTAAAGGGAATAGTCTAATCACAAAAAAGGAACTCTCCTCCATTTGAGATTAATGACAGAACATGGCCTAATAAAGTTCTATTTGTAGGTCCCAGAGGAAGATAAGATGTTAACATCCACTTAGGAGTCATATTTATTTCAAAGGCTTAAGAAGCAAAATTAATATTTAGGGTGAAGGAAGACGGGATAGGGCTTCAAGGGAGATAAGATTTGCCAATGAGAATGGGAGAGAGAGCCAACACAAGAAAAATAGTGAATTCTGGGTAGGACTAGAAGCCAACTGGGAGAGAATGGATTTATTGTAGCAACAAATGAGTCATTTTCTTAAGTAACATCCCATTGGGGTGAGGGTGGAAGATAAATGGAGTATTCAAAAATGGAATATCAATGAAATAGAAGGCAAATTGGAAATAACAGTAAGTGAGCTGAACAGGAGAAGCTATGGTTGGTGAGTGGGGTAAATATAGGGATAAGGTTCATGGACATAGGTCAACAAAGTGAAAAAGAGACAAGGTCTTCATTCTTGAAAGTCAAATGCCCAAGGATTCCCACTCACACACCTTATCTATGTCTCAGCAATAAACAGTGCTGCCAAGGAAGATTGCTGATAAAAAAGGAAAAAGGTCCTAGGACAAAATGTCAGAGAATTTTGGACATGAGGAGGAAAGGAGTAGCAAGAGAGGAAACAGAACTTGAACTGTTAGATACAGAAGTAGAATGGAGTGCCTGCAGGGCTGTGAAAGGGAGAGGGGAGAGAGCTAGGAAAGAAAGGATGGGGCCAATCATGGGCACTGGTTTTGGAGAGTAAGTCATTGTTGAAATTGGAGGAGTTGCCTTAGCACTTTGGAAGAAGAGGAGTATGCTAGTTTGGATCCCCTGGAGTAAGCACTGGGACAAAGACTTAAATGTAAGTAGTTTATTCAAGGGATAATTCTAGAAAATACTAACACAGGAGTGGAGAACTGAGACCGCAAAAGGAAACAGGCATAACATATGTATTATAGAGCAAGTTCTCACTGTAGAACACTGGCTCAGTCACATGTACCTCAGAGTTACACATCCTAAGAGTAAGGATGTTGAGCATTCATATGCCAGTTTCATTCCGACACTGATGGATGATTAATAGTTACTCCAGATTGGGGTTAACTCTCCAGGATTTTGGCCTTGCATATGCTCAGAGAGAGCAGAACTTGGCTATCCAGAAAAAATTCCATCAAGAGGAAATAGTTGACATGCATTAAATGGTAAGGCCCAGGGATCTGAGCAGGAAAGTTAAAGCATGTGCCCCTAAAAGGAAGCCCAGTTGTGAAAGGAAGCAGCAAACAGAGGTATTAAATGTCGAAAATTTCTTCAAGAAATGTACTGGTAAAAGGAGAGGCAAGAAGAAAATTAGCAATACAGTAACTTGATGTGGTTGTAATGGTTTTTATGAATGATGACTTCTAAAACACTTGCCAGACCACTCATAGAGTGCTACCCCACCAAAATATTGTGACATAACTAGCTAACAACATCTGCATTATTCTAGCTGGTTTGTTCAGTCATTTACATTTTTATAAATAATAACTGCAATTGTGGAATTACAGCCTGTCAGCACAGGAAGAGATCCTAGAAAGACATTAATTTAACCCTTCATTTTACACATGAGGAAAAGGAGATCAAACACTGTGTTTACACTCTTAGATACTTGAATTCCATTTGCTTATGGCCTGTGCTTTATGCAATGAATGGTTTAGGAACCTTGAACCAGCTTTTCCAGACTGGATGAGATAGTAAACTGGATCAGGTGAGATCCCTATGGGCAATTAACATCATAAATCACTTTGGTTTGACCATATAAATTTACTTTGGGTCTTTCTGGTCTGCTTTTCACCATTTTGTCCATATAATTTTTATGAATTTCCATTTTCCAAACAAAGCTGCTCATAGACTTCAGGAATTCCATATTAACAACATATTGGATTCATACTAAAGATAGAATAGTAATTGTATTTCTTTTACTACTTCTTTAGTTATTAACGTATTGTATAGCTTTGTAAGCATTCAATAAGTGTCAAAATGAATGATTAGAAAAATATTGAAAGGTTTAGCAATGTCATTTAATGCTCAAAATAGGAAACACAGGTGTGTCATGAGGTGCTGCTTTAGGGGATACCAAGCATACTAGAAAAGGATATATGAGTATTCTAGTCTGTGCCTGTGTTAAATGGCTTTCATTAATTAATTACCCTTAATAACCGAACCTTTTGTGACTTAATGGTTAATTAAAAATCCAATAACAAGAGAACAAAGTGATCCACAAATCCTGTCTTTCTTTGACCTTAGATTGTTCTCCATTTCCACAAGGGAAAATAATTTCAATTTCATTAGGTAGCTACCAATTCTCTTCAATGATGGAAGAAGTTTTAACACAAGAATATCAATTCTAGCTGATTCTTGCTGATTATGTTTCTAGGTACTGTCAGACAAGAAAGGGAGACCAAGAGAAACCTTTCAGAGCCCAAGATGTAGGGGGAAGGATGAGAAAAAAAGCCATTTATGATCTCTTGAAGTCCAAGAGTAGCACTTTAGGACAAAAGAGAGGGACAGAATTGGACCTAAGAGAACATTGGAGAGTTGCATCTTCAATGAGGTTGGAATGAACCCAAATTTGGAGCTAGCTGATGAAGCAGAAATAAATCAACATGGCCATTAATTGGAAAGGAGACAGGACCAAAGAAGTATTGTGGGAATCTCAAACCAACATGAAGTCAACAAGTATGAAGTCAACAAGTCATTCTGCCCCACCTATAGAAAGGATTGAAGTTCAGTTCACTGAACCAACTCATAGTGAGTACATTTAGTAAGCAAGTGTGATGTCAGTCATTGAGACACAGGTTTGGGAGCAAGTAGACAACCAGGATGCAATATTGTTTGTCTAAGAAATTTCTCACTATTATCATGGAGAGATGGAGTCCCAATGGAAAAATCTTTTTTTAGGCCTTTGCTTATGTAATATTTACTAAGTCCCATTGGCCAAAGCAAGCTACAAGGTCATTATCAAGTTCAGAGTCAGGATGGAAAGGGACTAACCAAAGGAAATGGATTCAGGGAGATATGAAGAAAATTATGACCATTACTATAGGATGTTCTGATGGGCACAGCATCTCTTAGTTATCCCATCAAAAGATGAAGAAATTGGGAGATGTAACCATCAGTACCATTTCTCCTTAATTGAGGATTGCTCCTTGGAAACTTCAAAGTTTTGGTAGTTCTGGCTTTTTAAAGTAGATTAAACATGCTTCCATAGCCAGAGAACACCCACAAGCCCACAAGATAGAGAGATGCATGAACTAAGATAATACATGTACTGTCTATTGGTGATCTCCAGGGTGGGCCAAAGAAATGTAGGCAGGGTATCAACATCATCTTCAACAGAGAAGACATAAAGTTAGATAAAATACAGGTCCTGACTCAAGGAATCACAGATGAGTGGGAGTTATTTTATAAATAAGTAGAAAACTGGCAAGTTTTGTGATAGATTTAAGATATAGTTCATATGAGGCAATGACTATAGATAGAAGGGAAGACTTCACCAAGCAGGCAATGTTTAGATCAGGTGAATTTACATTGATGCTTATAACTTCGACAGGTTAAAAGGAAAGGTGCTCATAGAGGAAAGCATAGCATATACAACAAAGTACCCAGGATTCTAGGAATGCCATTCTAGGAATGTCTGGATAAATGCCAAGACATGAGACTGAAGAGGTAGACAGAGGCCACCTCATAAGGGATTACCCACACCAAGCTGAGGAATTTGGATTTCATATGTAGGTAGAGAGAGGCAGTGTCCACACACATGAACTCCTAGGATAATTAGTGAAGCTAAGAGAGAATTGGTGAGGGACTTAGAACTCAGCCTGGTTCCTTTGTCCTATGGAATAACTCATGTCCTGGCTGCAGATAACACTATCCCCTTTAATAGATGATGGTACTAGGAAGTCAGATTATGTATATTTGACCCCATTGCCACCAGCTGATAACATCAATGATAGTAATGGCATGATTAATTATTGTCCTTAAAGCCTCAAAGAATGGCTAGTAGAAACATTCAATTCTATCCACAAGTGTAGTTAAGCTAAGACCATAAATGCACCTTATTTCTTCCTCCAACTATAATTATATGAATCTACAACATGCGCCCTAACTTAAAAGCCCCCCCCCCAAAAAAAAGGACATTAGTGTATCTCTGTAATCTCAGACTACCTGAAAGATTGCTCCCTGATACTCCAAAGAAATAATATTTGTTCTTAAATTTCCCTTGAATTTTTTCCTGAGGCTGGGAAGGAAAGTCTTGTGAAGGAGGTTGAATCGGGTTCCCTCTATCTGCCTCATTATCTGGTTGTCATTCTAGACTTGATAAAAATCAATTGTTCTGTTCCTCAGGGTAAATCATAGTTTGAATCCCACATGGATAACCCTGCTGTTTTGTACTGCCGTGCTCTTGGTTATAGGTCCGAGTGGTTCCTGGAATCACAGGAAGAGTTGAGTGTTATCATGGAGGATAAATGATTAGGAGTGACTTCAAAGTGGGCAAGGCGGGTCTGAAGCCAGGCACCCCAAGTGTTGGGCCAATGGTTTTCCACTCTCTCTTCCAGTTTCCCTTCCACACAGTTCCTAACAAATCTGATAATTTGGGAAAAACATCCAACCACATGTTCTTATTCTATTAACAAGTTTTTGTTGAGTCCTATGAAAATGAGCCACATTGAAAAAAATGAGTTCATCCTAATTATAAGATATAGTCCACATTTGTATAATTAAATCAAAATGGATTCTGTCATGTATAACTAGAAAGAACCAAAAAAAGAAAAAGGAAAAAGGAGAGAAAAAATGGTTTCTGAAATATGGCATATTAAAGTTTATGTGCAAAATATACTATTAGTTCCATAGGTTAGTTGAACAAGACTTCACCTGATGCCTCCATCCAGCTTTTAAAAATACCTATTTTATGAATTGGGATGTACAAGGCTCTTAGCAATTGATCTCTACTTCTACATGCAAAGGAGCTTCTCCAACCAACCTTTCTCCTACAGCCTCCTGCTGTCAGAAGAGGAGCTGAAGGCTCATGGACTATCAGGCTCCTCTGCTACATAAAAGGCTCCTGTTTAGAGAAGCTGTCAAAACTTCCACTCCTCTAGTGAAATTGTATTTACTTTATTCGTCTAAATAATGGGGCTTTGCCTTCTGTGGGGAATTATCTTGCACTGTTTCTCATTGATTGAGTTTTATGAGATAGCATATGATTTCTGTGCATCCATATGCTACTCTGATGAGAATGGAATGGCTTCTTGTTGAGTAATTTCAATTATTATATCCTTTTATAGTCTAGGAGTCCTTGGATTTATTCAAAATATCCAGTTACTCATCCCTATTTTCCTTTCCACTATATAGCTACTCCCTGCTCCAAAATGAAAAGGAAAATAATAATAAGAATAAACAAATAGAAGAGCCATACTTTATATTCCATTACCAATGAGTTGATTCATGTTTGAATAATTAGAGTCCCTGAAATAGATTATAGTTTTTAGCTATTCAGCATCTTCATACTTGGATTCTCAGAAATATATGAGCAAGGGGCACTGAGTGGGCCCACAATTGTGTTTTGTGTGGTTGTCATTCTAGGAGGTCATTCTAGTTAAACCATTGTGTGGAATGGAAGTTCACTGTCAGTACATGAGACTAAGAACTGTGAGTCTGAACTTGGAGTAGCCACATTGAAAAGACAGCACATTGCATGAGAATCACACAACAACACAGCATGTGTAATATCCCTGCCAGAACACAGGACTTCAACTTATGATGAGAAAACAGCAGACCACTTGAGGGACATTATATAAAGTAACTGGCCTATACTCTTCAAAAGTATCAAGGACACAAAAGACAAAAGCAGGCAGACTAAAGGACTCATTCAGATTAAAAAAGAAAGAGATTTGACAACTACATGCCACATATGATCCTGGATTGAACTTTGGGCCAGATTTTTTTTTCAAAGAAAATATTATGGGACTGGAGATATAGCTCAGTTGGTAGAGTACTTGCCTTACATATACAAAGCCCTGGGTTCAATCCCCAACACCACAAAAAAAAAGAAGAAAAAGAAGATATTATGAAGACCATTAGCAATATATGATGATGTTTGTAAGTCATAAAATAATATGATATCAATGTTGAGTTTATGATTTTGGTACTTGTAATTTTTTGTTCTTAGGAAACACACACACCACCTATAACTTGCTCTCAAATGACTTCACAAAATTAAAATGTACATTTAGAAAAATTATACAGAAAATTTAGTAAAATGTTAACAACTAGAGACTAGGTGACATGTTTCTAAGTGTTCTTTGCACAATTTAGGCAAATTTTTTGCAAGTCCAAAATTATTTAAAAAATAAGAAAATTACTACAAAAGAAGTGAAATATATATGGACTCTGAACATCCAGTTCTTTCCCTCCATGAACTTGATCTAGGTTAGACTTCCTTAAAAGCCATGAAGTTTTGACCCTCCTCTGCCATGGCAGAGCAGTATTACTATAACAAAGTCAGTTAACTCTCTGAACCTCACTTTTCCTATCTGTATGACCCAGGGGTCAACCTGAAATACTTGGTAATGTCCACACAGACCTTTATAAAATCCCTGTAGAAATCCTGAGCCCATGGGTTGGGGCTATATGTAGCTTAGTGTCAGAGTGCTTGTCTAGCATGCATGAAGCCATGCATTCAATCCACAGTATCTTTCTCTCTCTCTCTCTCTCTCTCTCTCTCTCTCTCTCTCACACACACACACACACACACACACACACACACACACACTCCTAAGCCCTTTCTGATATTCCTACAAATTCTGAGGATGGGAGATAGATCCTCATTTCACTTCTGAATCCAGTTTCCTGCTTCCACCAACTTTCCAGGTAACAAATTACAAATTACAAATTCCCAACATACAATCTCCATTCTTCAACCACTACCTTGATTTTCCCACACCAACAAAGTCCTTACCACTCAACCAAGGCATTTGTGACAGAATGTATTATACTGATGATGTCAAGGGTGCAAAAAGGCGATTTACGTTGCACAACACAAACAACTTTAAAATATGCACAAGGATGTTTTGAGAAGTCCTTTAAGCACCTCACCACTGGACCATGAGCAATGGCCCCTTCATACTCAGCTTCATCCTTCTTGCTGGCTCCTGTCTCTCTCTCTCTCTCTCTCTCTCTCTCTCTCTCTCTCTCTCTCTCTCTCTTTCTTTCTTTCTTTGTCACTTTGTTTCTTTGGCATCCCCTCCTCTTGGGATGAAGGCAAAGTCTTCATCTTCTTGTTTTCTAAGCACCAGAATTCTTGCTGAGGTAGCTTACCTTGCACACAGCTCAGCAAAATAAGTAGTGGTCTCATCATTATCCAAAGTACATGTACGAAGACATGAATTGGTGTCAACATACTTTATATATAACCAGAGATATGAAAAATTGTGCTGTATATGTGTAATAAGAATTGTAATGCATTCTGCTGTCATTTTTTTTAAAAAATCAATAAAAATAAATAAAGAAAGAAAAATAAGTAGTGGTCTCCAGGAAGATGTCAGTAATGTACAGGACTCATCCCTTGATTGACCTGAAGTCCCTGCTATTATCATGTTTGTGAGATAATCTTTGTGAAGATCCTGCCATATTATGGCAATGTGAATTTATAACTGAATCTCTTCTTCAGGCTACTTTCTGCTGGAAACTGGCACCACCCTGTTTTATGGCCTCACACTGAGGATAGATCCCCTTTTGGATCTAAAAGATCCAAAAATGTTGGCATTTGTGTCCTGCCTTCTGGGAGGAGGAAATCAATGTCCCAAACACCAGCCAGCACCTTTATATATGTATGGAGCTGCTCTGTGAGATATCTTCAGTATGGGCCTCCTGATCCCCTTCAAGTGTGATCAGTTGGTTTTATTGGTGTTCCTTGTATTTGCCTTGGGATTTTGTACCCAGCCTCTGCTCTGAATCTGGACTGGTCTCTAACTTGCTTTGGACAAAAATTATCGCAGAAGTTCTTGTATGCCAGTCCCATATCTGAAGAGATCTTGCACTTTTTCATTTAGTCTCTTGCAATTTTGGATTTGCTTATGGAAACCATGCCTCATTCTTGAGAATGAGCCTAGTCTAGGCTTCTGGAGGATGAAAGGTCACATGGAAGAGAACTGAAGGTTCCCAGCCATCAGCTAACCAACACTCAGAAACACAGCCAATTCAGTCAACCACAGCTGACAACATAGGTGTGAAGTGTCCCAGTCAAGACCTGAATGGCTATTTGCTGAGCATCACTTGTTGACTCATGCAATTGTAAATTAAATTTACAGTGGCTACTTTCAGGCTACTATGATTCTTGGTGGTGTGCAGTACATTATCATGTTGACACATGACTGATCCTCAGTGCAACTGAGAACCTCTCTCCAGTGCTAGAGAACTTTCATGGGGATCCTGGTGCCCCATCAGAGCACCCACCTTACTCCCCAGGTTTGCATATCTGGAAATGTTCAGCTCCTTTATGACCCACCTAAGAGCCTGACAACAGAGGCAATTGAAATTGATTCTGCAGAGGCATGAACAAATCAACAGTGCTGAGCAGGAGAGGATGTATTCTCTACCTCTCATTTTTCATGCCTGTTTTTTGTCCACTTCCGTTTCCAAAGCAAAATAGGAAGAAGTGATGAGATTCAAATAATTGAGAAGTACAATCTGAGGCCTAGGCTTTAAGGAAAAGGAACTTTCATTGGGAAAAGTGACTAAATAGAAAAGACCCAGACATGGATCTGGCATGGAAGCATTTTTGCCATATTCTTTTGGTCAAAGCAAATCAGATACCAGTCCAGATTCAGAGGCAAGTTAATGCAGGTGAGCCTCTAGAACTTATAAATAAGATATTACTCAGGCTAACTGAGGTCCGTTATAAAGAGATGCTGGACTATGCTTTCAGTAGCTCTTTTACTGCCTCTCTTAATTCTCCCCTTTTCCTTTCTGGCCCCAGAGACCTCCATTCCTGTCTGAAGAATCTCAACTGAGGCATTAGCTTCCCATGTTTTATGTTATCCTTCCCAGAGATAACTGAACTTCATGAGCACTTGATACACAACACACACAGTCTCTCTCTCTCTCTCTCTCTCTCTCTCTCTCTCTCTCTCTCTCTCACACACACACACACACACACACACACACACAAAGAGAGAGAGAGAGAGAGAGAGAGAGAGAGAGAGAGAGAATTTTTAGATTGGGGCAGAGAGGTAATCTTCCAAGTCAAGGGAAGAAAGACCCTTTAATGATCATCTGTAAGAGAGGAATTTAATGGCATCTAATCATTCCAACCAACCGTGCCTCTTCCATAGAAGTTCTCAACCTGGTCTTCCTCTCTTCTATTCTAATTTCCCACATTTTATTCACAGCTGAGATTTCTAGTTCTATCTTCTTGATTTCTGTAATATTCAATATTTCTGTCAATTGCACAATACAACTTTTCTGTCTGTGCTTTTCCTCAGTGGCCTGCAAGTGTTTCTAAGGCAAAGCCTGGGGCTCATGCATGCGTGTGTGTGCACACATACACACCACACACATCCCTCTGTCAATTCCCTTTTCCCCTATTCCTTCTTCAGAGAGTCATGCCCTGTCCACAGGACTATGTACAATCAAGGGAAGTCGGTAATGGTCTCTGGGAAATGTCAAGAAAATGCAGAAGCCGTTCCTATCTATAAAGTGCAGGTCCCAAAATGGAATTGACATGCAATTATCAGATGAGCAAGTTTTTGTCCACTTTTTATTTTTTTGTAAATGAAATTATGACAATTTTTGTATAGAGAAAGATTTCCAATGGTTCTTCCAAACTAGACTCCCAAATAAGCCTGACTGAGGGTCATGAAAACCAGCACAATGGGCAAACACAAAGAAATCACCCTAAGGAAAGTGATGGTTCTGGTCCAGGGAGTCTTTGCTATTTAGTAGGAGTTCTGGATCCCAGGATCTGTGATGAACAGCAGGCTCTCCTGGGGTTGAAGGCTTGGTCATAGGCCCTTTGGAGCATCCATGGATTGCCCTAGGGGAGAGAACTCTGAGCTAAAGGCAGGCAGGCAGTGGGCTCCATAACTGAGCACTTGTTAGCTGTTCACAATGGGTTGTCAGTTTCTGGGAGGAGGGGCCCTTCCCTGCTTCTGGGAGAGGGGAGCCTATGGGTTCAGAAAGCTAGAGCCATAGTTATCTGTTTGAAATGAAGCAAGTGGAAAAAAAGGGAGGCAGTGAGCAGCATTGCTGGGATCCATAAATTTTTGCGGCATAATGAGAATTTCTAAAAACTCGGCAAGTCTGAGTTAGCAGCATTATTATTCTGTCACCTAGCCTGAATCTTCAAGCTGACAATTTACTGTGAATTTTTTTATTTTACTTTTTTTCTTATTCTTTCTGGAACTATGCATATTTTTCCTTACGAGAATAAGGTAGTGATGTAAAAGAGTGTGTGTGTGTGTGTGTGTGTGTGTGTGTGTGTGTGAGTGAGAGAGAGAGAGAGAGAGAGAGAGAGAGAGAGAGGTGTTTCAATGAAGAAAACATTTAAAAATGTATTAAATGTCCAAGATCTGAGAGTTTTTTTATTAGGGCACTCAGGTGAGTGTTGGGAGACCTACCACTGTTTTTGGTATCCTTGTTGTTTGCAATACAAGCACTCAGAAGAATGCGTCAATCAGCATTACATCATTAAGGTCTGTGTGGGTGGCACGTATCTTCTACTATAAGCATCTGTCTTTCCCTCCCTATGGTGGGGCTCATGCTTGAACAGAGTTCTCAAGCAGCTGTATGGCAGATGCTCAGAGGACAGTGGATCTGGGATCTGCACTTCCAATACAAGAAGCAAAAAAAAAAAAAAAATGTCCAGAAAAATAACCATGCCTGCAGATTAGTATTTTGTCAGATATGCTTATTGGCCAACACTAAGCCAGCCCGTTTCTGATTTAAAGCTCTACCCCTTTATGAAACCAATTAGCTCCATTTTATTCCATAGCTAAGGCAATTTTTCTTACCAAGGAATCCAGGATCATGAGTCTTAAGGTGGGAATGTCACCTAGAGCCTGGTTCTTTATCAGGAATTGCAGCCCAGTGGATTCATAGGCATGACTACAAAGGGGGATGGAGAATGGGAATGCAATGGAAGCAGCGTGGTGGGAAGGTGATGGATATGCAGGAGATCAGCATTTTCACCAAGAATCCTCTCTACTAGGCAAACCCTAACCCTCCCTGAGTCCTAGTGTCTATCTCTAAAAAGCAATGTAGTTAGGAGCCCGAGCATGCAATTCAAGTGCCTCAGGTAACACAACCATGGAATGTGAACTCAGTGTGTGACAAACAGAAGTGGTAGGTCTATGACTTAAAACTGTTAACTATACAACCTCCTGGGGATATTTGAATTTCAATTTTATCATATTTTTTACATTCTTTACTTGCAATTTGAAAATAATCTTACACTTAAGGAAACATTGCATAATTAACACAGATGCATTCACATGCATAGCAACATTATTGACAATATCCAAATGTAGAATGTGCAACCCTAGTGTCCATCAACAGATGAATGGATAAACAAAATGTGGTATATAAATACAATGGAGTATTACTGTCTCAAAAAAGAAGGAAACATTACTTTAAAACAAATAACACAGTTTCCATATATGCTAATCTTGCCTCTCCAAAGTTTATATCTTATATAACCATAGTACAATTACCAAAGCCAAAAATAAACACTGATATAATACTATTTGGTTATCTATAGAACTTATTCAAATTTTTCCAATTGCCCCACTAATGTTCTTTTTTTTTTTCTAATCTAGGATACAATCCAGGATGTGCATTAAGAAAATTTGTTATGTCTCCTTACTCTTCTCCAACTTGGAAAAGTTCTACAACCCTTGGTCTTTCATGAACATGATGACCTTAAAGAGGTCACACAAGTGAGGTTGTGTTCATCTTGATGCATTATATTGAGATACACGATTTTGATGTGTCTCATCACTGTTGAGGTTAATTTAGATCATTTGGTTAAGGTGGCCTCTACTGGGGTTCTCCATTAAAAGGATACAATTTCCCTTTATATGTTATTATACTTCATTCATTAATTTTAGCATCCATTGATAATACTTTCCAGCTACAGTTATTGCTGTGGTATGCTAGCTTTTAATCGCAGTTACCAAAATATCTGACAGGAACAACTTCAAGGAGGAAAGATTTTATTTTAGCTCACATAGTCCCTAGTCGTTTCGCTCCTTTGCTTTGGGCCTGAGATGAGGGAGAACATCATAGTAGAAGAGTGTGGTGGAAAAACAGTTCATGTCAGCCAGGAAGCAGAGAGAAGGAGCAGAAGAGGCAATAAGCAATCCCTTCCAGGGCACATCCCCAGTGCCTACTTCCTCTACCTCCTAAAATTTCCACCACCTCCCCATAATGCCATCACATTATTGATTCATCAGTGAGTTTGACCACTGATGAGGTCAGGGTCCTCATGATCCAATAATTTCCCCAAAACCTCACCTCTGAACATGGCTGCATTGGAGAACAAGCCTTCAATAAACGAGTTTGGGAGAGCCTTCAAACCCAAACCATAAAACAGATTTCCTAAATGATGAGGTTCAAGTTCCATCATTACTTCTACATTTCTTAATTGGAATTTCACTGTAAAGAAGATCTTTTTTTTTTTGCCTCCATTCAAATTTAATTTCTAAAAATCAGTAAAATAAAGCCAGAATAATGGTAAAGTATGTTCCTCCAATGCCCACTGGCACTTAATCCAAAATTCCTTTCTAGGGTTAAAATTCTCAGAGTTACAGTGCCCTCCCTCCATAATAGAAAATAAAACTCAAAGTTCATACTATCAGACAGCGGCCAAAGGCATAAGTCTTAAGAGAGCGAAAGACCATACATCTATTTTCTTTCCCTCCCTCTACTTTTTTTCAAATAAAATTTTAACATTACCCTAAGCACATAAGTGAGGTTAAGTAGAGAGAGGATTCAAGAACTATTGAGCCTGGAAAATGCACATTAAATATTTATGTTAAATTTGCCCTAGAGAATGTGGTTTTTAATGAACAGGAACTAAATCACAAAACCTGCAATATTCTAAAAGATTTTTATTCGCACACCAGTCCCCTAGCAAAGTTGGCTGCACCCTTCAAGTCCACCCTGTATCTTTTGATTTAACTTCATCCCTCTCCTCCTGAACCAGGGATGTCCCATTTGAAGTGCTCCTAGCTAATGTCACAAAATGATAGACAACTAATATTGTTAATATCACTGTAATTTAAAATTGTGTAGTCTTGAAAGCTGAGGGGATTAAACACATTTTTTAAAGTTTTTTGTTTGTTTCTCATTATTCATTGCTGAGTAACAACCCAACTTGAAATTTAGTGATATAAAACAACCTTTATTTTATTATTATCATAAATTTAGGGATCAGAAATTCAGATAGGCACAGAGTAGATGGCTTGTCCATCATCCACAGTGTCTCAGGACTCAGTTGGGAAGACTTGACAGCTAGAGGATGACTGGAACAGCTTAAGTCTGGAATCAGAAGTTTCTTCAGTTAGGCAATTGTTTTCTGATTCATGCTGACTTGAAGGCTGGGCTCAGCCAGGATTTGGGGCTTCCTCATAGCATGCCATCTTGAGAGTAGAAGAGCTTTTTGAATAGTAAGTCAGGATTGTAATAGCAAATGTTAAAGCTTAAGGCAGAAGGTGCATGCATTTCATGACCTAGATTCAGACATTCTAAAATATGTGTTTGTTTGTGTATGTGTATACATCAGGGTTTTACTATATTGCCTCAGGCTGGTTAATCCTCCTGCCTTGGCCTGCAGATTAACTGGGTCTACAGGTGCATGCCACCGTATCTGGCTCCACCACACAGTCATATTTCCCAGACTCAAGAGCTTGGATCATGGACCTCTTGATATGGGGAGTGTCAAAGAACAGTGGCTAGCTTGTCAAAACTTCAAATTTGAAACTCTAGGAAATTACAAAATTAATAAAATTGAAAATATTCTTTTACCCTAAATGCCCTTTACTTCCTGGAAAAAAAAATTTATAAAATATTCCTCGGGTATCCCTCTGACTAAAATAATCTCTCCTTTGGATTCTCATGGAAAATTGACCATAACTCTGGCAATTAAAAAGAAGTGGCAAACATTTACTGAGTGCTCACCAGTGCTTAACATTATTCCAAGAATATTTCACATTCTATCTCATTTAATTTCTCTGACAACATCAAGACAAGGAAATATCCTGTTTCACAAGTAAAGAAGTTGAGGCCAGAGGGGTAAAATAACTTGCCAAAGATCATATACACATTTAGTGGAAAAGTCAGAATTTAAGAGTACCATTAATATGCTGCTATGTACAAATATGTTTTCCCTGGTGGGTTGTGAGATATTTGCAGACTGAGACTATGTCATAGTTATTTTTGTCTCTACAGCACCAAACACAGTGCTTGG
This sequence comes from Marmota monax, assembly GCF_021218885.2. Lineage (NCBI taxonomy): Eukaryota > Metazoa > Chordata > Mammalia > Rodentia > Sciuridae > Marmota > Marmota monax. The sequence continues at coordinate 3,185,408 of NW_026692254.1, forward strand.
CTTATGGAAAGGAAACAGAAATGTACAGTAGAAAAATGCACTAGATGTAAAAATAGGCAATTGAAAGAGAAGAAATTAAAATGGTGAATAAAAACATGAAACATACTGACACATTCAAAATAATCAAAGAAATTCAAATTATATCCATTAAATTGGCAAAAATTAAAATGTCTATCCTGTGTGGTTGAAAGTGTGGAAAAAATGAATGTTTGTGTTCTTATTCAGTTTTTTTTTTTTAAATATACAACCTTACAAGAAAACTTTCTGAAAATATCAAAAGTATCTAAGAAAGCATTGCCTAACCCTAAGTTGCTTAGATGTCTTTCTATGCTTTATTCTAAGAGTTGTTCAGTTTTAGCTCTTAATAGTTAGGGCTATAAATCTCATTTCAAGTTGAATTTTGTATGTGGTGTGAGATAGGGATACAAATATACTTTTTCTTGTGAATATACACTTGTTCACACATGGTCTATTGAAAAGCCTATTCTTTCCCATTAACTTTTATTGGCATCCATTTTGAAAATCAATTGACCATAATAGATTATTATTAATTATTTCACTACTCTCATTTTTATCCTGTTGAACTATGACACCATCTTGGTTATTGTTGCTTTATAATTAGTTTTGCTATTGAAAAGTATGAGTTCTATAACTTTTTTTTCCAAGATTATTTTGGCTACTCTGGTTTCTTTAAATTTCCACTTGAATTTTAGAAAAAGCAAAAACAATAGCTGAGATTTTGAAAGGAATTATTTAGATACTGTGGATAAATTAAGGAGTATTGCTATGTTAAAAATCCATGAATATGGGATGTCTTTCCATTTACTTAGATCTCCTTTAATTTCTTTCGATGTTGTTTTATACATTTTAGTTTACAGGTCTTAGAAATTTTTGTCAAATTATCCACAAGTTATTTTATTTATTTGCTATTATTATAAATGTAAAGTGTTGTTGTAATTCCATTCTTAAAGCATTCATTGCTTGTGTATAGAATAAAATTGGTTTTTGGATGTTAATCTTTGACCCGGAAACCTTGCTGAATTCATTTGTGAGTAGAAATAATTTTTGTTAGATTCCTTAAGAATTTGTACACACAATATAAATCTTCTGCAAATATAGATTTCCTTCTTCCCTTCTAATCTGGCTAACTTTATTTCTTTTCCTTGCCTAATTTACCTCAGTAGAACCTCTAATACCTACAGAATAGAAGTGACAAATGCAAACACTTTTCTCATTTTCTTCTCTTGGGCAGAAAGCATTCTATTTTTCACCATTGAACATGATATAAGCTGTGAATTTTTCACAAGTGCATTTATTAGATTCATGAGGTTTCTTTCCTTCCTAGTCTGTAAAAAAGATGTTTATCATACAAGGATATTAAATTTTTGAAATATTCTTCTGTATTTGTTGAGATGATTTATTCTATTGAATAAAGGATATTATTTTGATAGTTGATTTTCAGATTTTAAAACACCCTTGCATTTCTCAGATAAACTTCATTTGGTCATAGTGGATAATTATTTTATATATTACTGGACTTAGTTTGCTAGCATTTTTATGAGAATGTCTGGGTGTATGTTTGTAAGGGACAGAATTCTACAGTTTTTATTTTCTTACCATATCATTTTATGGTTATTGTATAAGGGTAATATTAGACTCAATAAATATGTTGAAAAGTGTTTCATTTTTTGGAAGAGTATCTGAATGATTAGTATCAGGCTTTAAACAGTTGATAGAATTTACCAGTGAAGTCGTCTGGGCTTGGACTTCATTTTGTAGGAAGTTTTTAAACTATTACTTTAATCAGTTTACTTGTTATAGGTCTATTTAAATTTTCTGTGGCTCCTTGAGCTTTTTTATAATTTTTTATAATCTTTCTAGGAATTTGCTTATTTCACTCAGGTTATCTAATTTGTTGGCTTATATATATTCATATTTGTGATAGTTTGTTGTCTGTTTCTGTAACAAAATACCTGAATTAATCAACTCATGAAGAGAAAAGATGCATTGTGGTTCATGGTTTTGGAGGTTTCAGTCCATGTTCCAATGGCCTTCTTGCTTTGGGGCCTCTGGCAAGGCAGCACATCATGGTGGGAGTACATAGTAGGACAAATAAAACCCAAAGCAAACAGAGGAGGGAATTTGAGAAATTTGAATATTCAAGTTAAAATAAGTGCAATAGAAATCGAAAAACAATATAGAAAAATCAATAAATCCAAGTTATTCTTTGAAATATTCAGTAAGTTGAAAATCTCTAGTGATTTTTTTTTGTCTTTTCTTTTATTAAAAGGCTACTTTTAAAGACAGTTTTAGCTATCTGATATCACAATCAAGAAGACAGTACAAATATTTCTATATACCTCATAGTCAGTTTTCTCTATCATTAACATCTTTTTTGTTTTATTTTATTTTATTTATTCTCCTTAGTTTTATATGACAGTAGAATCCATTTTAATAAATGTATAAAAGCATAGTATATATCTTATCTAATTAGAACCCCATTGTGCTGAGTGAAATAAGCCAATCCCAAAAAACCAAAGATCAAATTTTTCCACTGATATGTGGAAGCTAAATCACAATAAAGGTAGGGAGGGGGAGAAGAAAAGTTCTCTAGTGATTTTTACCAAAAAATAAAAGAGAAAGCTTAAATAAGCAAAATCAGCCATCAAAGATAGGCCTTCACTACCAACATACAGAAATAAAAATAATTTTAGAGAATAATATTTCTATTGTTTGAATTTGGAATGTCCCCCCAAAGCCCATGTGTTAAAGACTTGGTCCCTATCTTGGTGCTATTGGTGGGGATGGAATCTTTTAAGAGATGGGGTCTAGTGAGAGGTATTTATGTCATGAGGGAAATGCCCTTGAAAGAGATAATGGGATCCATATTCTTCATCTTCTTTTCTTTTCTTTCTGATCCATGAAGTAGCTTTGTACACTATTCACTCCTGCCATGAGCAAACTCTGGATTTGTAAGTTAGTTTTGCCAGATACAGAATGGTGGACAACCTCTGTTTTGGCACTTTTCATATATCTTCTCACTGTCTTACGACTTCCATGACTTCCAATAAGATGTCAGTTGCTGATCTTACTGAACATTTCCTGTTTGACGTTTGGCAGCTTGATTATGTTGTGTCTAAGCGAAGATCTCTGTGTTTATCCTACTTTGAACTTGTTGAGCTTCTTAGAAAAGAATAATAATAATTTACATGAAATTAGGAAAATTTTCAAAAGGTAATTCTATTTATCTTTCTCCTTTTCTTCTGAAACTCACAGTTTGGTTATGTTGGTATCACAAGTCTCTGAAGTTCTCCCGGCTCATTCTACTTCATTTTTTTGTCTGTTCCTCAAACTGAAAAATCTCAATTGCCCTGTATTCATGTTTGTTAATTCTTTCTTCTGCCAATTCAAATCTACTATTGAGAACATATAAGAATTTTTTTCTTTTCAGTTATTATAATTTTCAGTTCTAGAATTTCTATTCCATTATTTTTTACATTTTATCTCATTATTTATATTCTCTATTTGATGACTCATTATTCTCATACTTTCCTTTGATTCCTTATACATGATGTCTTCATTATAATAGTTGATTAAGTCTTTGTGTAGCAAATCCAACATCTGGACTTAGAGAATTTTTATTGATTGCTATTTTTTATCCTATGTATTAGCCATATATTCTTGTTTCTTTATTTGCCTCATAATGTTTTTCTGAAAACTTGCTATTTTAAATAATATAATGTGGTAGCTCTGGAAATCAGATTCACTCCTCCAAATTTGTTGTTGTTGCTTTTGAATTTTGTTGTTGCTGTTTGTTATTGTTTTCTGTTGATATTCATTTGTTTGGTGTTTTTCCTGGACTTATATTGTAAAGTCTAACATTTATAGTGTTCTACTAAATCTGGCTTAATTAGCTTAGTGGTCAGATAATGATTAGAGATTTTCTTAAAGACCTTGAATTAATAAGGTGTTTTTACCATTTTCCAAGGAATGCTGTGTTAAAATTGGACCATGCCTTTAATGCTCAGGCAGGTGACTTGTAACTCTGTCATGGCCTTCACTTCCTGTTTTCATAGAGCCTCTAGGTCAACTTGGGATCATCTTAGGTATTTTCTGATTACATGTATAACTCTCTACATGTGTGTAGCCTTCTAAGTCTATGGAAATATATTGGAACTTTGTAAAACCCTCTATGGACATCTCATTCTCTATGTCTTTATTTTACATTTTTACCAGCTTTTCATTTACCTCAATTGGTATAGCTGTTTCAGAAAGCTGCAATGTTAAACAATTATCATAGATTGCTTTCAACAAACACCCTGGAGATAGGACTTTTCCTATTGTGCAAACTCTGAATTTGGTCAAATAATAACCAGCCTCTGAATGGGACTTTTCCAGATATGTTATAGACAATTATCTGGGAAGGAAGCTTTTTGAATAGCTCTGAACTTATGCTGTCTATTAGATTGCTGGTTTTCATAACTGTTGTGATTTTTAAAACTATTGGATTTCAAAGATACTGTAGAAATGGAGAGAAGAAGATAGGAATAGAGCAAGCAAAAACACCATAAATATTGTTGTTATTATTGAGATTCCTCTATTTTTCTTGAATAAATACCCTTAAGATACTGTAAGCATTTTATTAATTTCCAGAGTTCTGAAAAAGTTGAATTGACAGGGGTTTTTTTCAGTGTTTTAGTTTCTTTTACATAAGAGTGAAGTTTTAGAGGTTCCTACTCTGTGGTTCACAATCTCCCCCAACCCAAGCTATATATAGCTTTATATTTAACATGAATGAAAGTTTTTGATATACATCAATAATGAAATACTACATAAATTATGATATATCTCATATAACAAAATCTTATACCACTGCTGCCAAAGAGGTAGAAAATGGAAGTTTTATGAAAGCATGAGTGATAACTGAAAAAACATTTTGTATAAAAATATATATTCTTTGAGTGTGTGTGCATGTGTGTGTATGCATGGATGCCTGTGTGTGATCAAAGGGGAAGACCTGATACTAACTCATTTTACTATTAAGCACATAGTATTTCGCTCTTGGGAGTGGGTGAGCCTGGAGCACACAGTAAACAAATAAACTTTTAAATCTAAGTCTCCTAAAAAAGAAAATATGAAGGAATTTTATTTCATTGCTTGTGTTTTTATTCTCCAAATTTACTCTGTATTCCTTTTGAAATAAATGATATTTAAGAAATATCTCAACCACCTCAAGATCTTACTTGATCTAAAATGTTTCAAATAGGTCTCACTTAATTTGGGAAACCTTACTGTCAAAGCATTCACATCCATTTCCCTTTTCTATTGAACACTGAGTAGCAGCACACACACCTAAATTTCAGTAGCAAATACTTTGAGTGGTGAGACAATTGTAGTAGGACCCCCCTTGAAAAGCTCATTAAAAACCATGTATTGTCTTTCCAGAAAAAAAGTACACACTCACACTCTTTTTACACACACACACACACACACACATACATGTACATACAATATGTGGTACCAGGGATTGAACCCAGAGATGTTAAACCACATCCCCAACCCCCTTTTTTAAAAATTTTTATTTTGAGTCAGGGTCTCACTAAGTTGCTTAGGGAGGCTGGCTTTGAACTTGCAATCCTCCTGCTTCAGACTCACAAGTCTCTGGGATTATAGGCATGCACCACCACACCCAGTGTTCATAATTTTTAAGCATTCTGTCAATGCTTGTGAATGTGTATAAAGAGCATATCTTCACACTATGAAACGCATAAAGACAGGGCAAAGATCTGGTAACTTCAAAGCTCATACATATACAGAGAGGGGGAAAAAACCTAGAGGGGGAGTGTCTTTCTCAAGGTCTTTCTGTTATATGGTAACTGATATGAGCCACATCCAGGTCTGCCAACTTCCAGGTCAAGTTTATTTCCCAAGTTACCCAGAATCATAGAACAAATGATGGTTTTCTTTAGGTGCTTTAAAACCTTACAGGCCCTGTGCTGGAGACAAACTCTCATTATTGTGGTTTCTCTATCTGTCTCTGACACTCAGAGCTGATTCCAAGAATCCTTGGAACAAGAAAGAGGGAAACCTGTTCCATCAGCCAATGGGCATTTACAAGATGTAAGTGGTTCCTCTGTGCCCAGCCTGATAAGAAGCACCAAGGGGTCACAGTGAAAGCCCAAGGTACAGGACACACAATCCAGCTGTGAGGGAAGGAGTAGGTCATAACACAGTTCTGAAGCAACCAAGTGATGCGTGGAATATAAACACCAGTCCAAGAAAGGAGAATGGAGAACGTGGCACAGTATGGATACAAAGCAGACTTCAAGGAAGAGGAAAGGGAATCAAAGGTTGAATAGAAATTGGGGAAAAGAATAAGAGGTGTTTGGGGAGAGAGGAGGGAATGAGCACCGTATAAGCAAAGGCAAGAAGAAGGGAAGAAGTACAGGTGGAAACAGGGGGTCGAGTGTAGCACAAAGGGTGTGAATGGCTTTCTCACATACATACCTAGCCTGAAGGATGTCTGCATTCTGCAGCACCAGCTTAGGTGTTCCTGTCCCTGGGCCAGCCCAGAAGCTAACGTGTCTCTCATGTCCGTTTGCATCTCCACAGCTACCATTCGCAGAAGGCCTGTACCACTTTTATCACAATGGTCTTGCAAAGGCCAAAAGAAGACGCAGCCTACATCACAAGCAGCAGCTGGAGAGAGACCCCAGGGTGAGTTCTCCCTGGATAACTGCCTCCCAATCTCCACTGGCACCACTGAGCTCACTTAGTGGGAACAGAAGAGTAGGCAGGGACTTCTGAAGTCAAGGCATTTAATGGATTACGAGAGAACAAACGGGTCCTTCGCAAAGAGTGGCACTAGGGCCTCTCAGCGCCTGTCTTGTGCATAATAAGTAATCCTAGGCCCCTTTATAGGGCTGGAAGGGAAGAAAACAAGGACACCACCCCTTCCCTGGCTGTCCTGTCCTCAGTTTTTGTGTGAGAATTCTGGGTTGCATGGGAATATGTTTTGGCCTGTGGTGAATGGGAAAAACACCAAGAAGTTTAAGGAGTTTATTGAAAGTTTCTACTGATGAATCCACATGCTTTGCAGAGATTGCCATCACCCATATTGTGAGTGGGCCAATAGACAATCGGCTCTCCCAACCGTTGGTGGGCTCCTTGGTATCCATGCATGGTTGCAGTAGACACTAGACCATTTCAGACTTTCTTTCCACCCCGTGTTTTCTCACACCAACCTAATCTACCATGGTATCTCAACTTTCTGCTTGATGCTCATGACCCCAACTTTTGTTTTTGTTTTTTAATCTTCAATCTTTATCTTACTCTTAAACTCCAGGTGTCATGTCTACTTCCTCCAATAGCTCAAGCTTGACTTTCCCCCAACCAAATGTACCATCTAAGTCACAAGGCAGCTCCTCTCCCAGTGTTCTTGCTCGCTGCTTTTCAGAATAGAAACTTGGATCATCACTGTGCACTGATCCAAATGAGTAGATCTGATTTCTCTTAGGCAACTTACAAAGACAGAAAGTAACACCCAAGGCATGTTGCTTTCTATACATTGAAGGCAATGTAACCTCTTTCCCAGGACTCTTGGGAAAGAGCTGGTGGAAAGTGGGTCAGATGTTTGAGTCACAAATTTGCAGATGAGAACTCTTTTGAACAAATGGAATCTGGAAACTCGTTCTTGTGTGACTTTTCATGTGAACATTTTTTTCCTGCATTTAATTTAGGCTTTAATTAAAGGAATTCACCAACTGACAGGCAGGCAATTTTTCTTTACCTCCGCAACCCAGGTCTTCCAACGTGGCCTAGGGTGGAATTTCTGTTCTGAGAAACTACTTCATTATTGCTTTTTCAGTAAGAGGCCAACTGGCTGGTGCTGCCAGCCAATGCCAACCATTCTTAAGGGGTCTGTTGTAGAAATTGGCAACACTGTGAGAGAAGCTTTCTTTTTCATGTAATAATGGCCTTGGACGTGGCTGTACCAACTCATTGCCTGGGGATCCCTTGATCTTGCCTGTCTCATCTGTGAATCCAAGGTGGTCCCAAGCAGGCAAAGATCACTGTGGTGCATTGTGATAACTGATTTTTCCTTACATTTCAACTATGCCCTCTGATCTTGCCTTTCATAGCCAATTGTTTTCCTTTCATTTAGATATTTTCTTAAAAGTCCCATGGTTTCTCTTCTTCCATGATCAAAGATATGGCCCCAAATTCACTCAGAAACACATAAAAGGAACCAGAGACAGAAGGAAAGAGATGCTTAACAGGCTGGGGCTGAGAAGGAGAACTGAGAAAAGTGAAATTAAAAAGCCATTGTTTGGGTCAGAGAGATTATTGGGAGTAGGCTAAGATTTTCTTATTTCAGAGCTTTTTGAAATAATCTATGAAATCTTGATTCTTGCATTATAATGTTTTCCAGAAGAGGGGAAAATAAAGGCTGGGGTCATAGCTCAGTGGTAGAGCTCTTGCCTAGCATGTGCGAATCACAGGGTTCAATTCTCAGCACTGCATATAAATAAAAAATAATAATAATAAAAAGATCCATTGACAACTAAAAAGAATTTTTAAAAAAGAGGAGAAAATAAGATGGGTTGGATAATAAACGGGAAGATCAGGCAGGCTTTAGTAATTTTAATCAATGGTCTTTCTTTTCAAAACATTTTCTATTATCACTAAAAGTGCACTCACCCCCGTTCATCACCCACTTAAGAGTCTTGGTACCTGTACTTAATAGAAGTTATCACCTGCCCTGTTCATGAAGACCACAAGAAGATAGTAAGGAAACCTTCTTATCAAGGTTAAATATCAGAGATGATGTCAAAAATAAACTCATCCTAGGAAGATAGATCAGGCAGAAAAATCTCTTAATTCTTTATAAAAAAGAAAAATGATGTGTACTTTTCCCCCAAATATTAGACTGAATCCCACACCTCTCCTGCATGATGTTATTAAGGCATCAAATTCTGGCTTCTGCTGACAGCAAAATATGGCAATGACTATCCTTAAACATTGACTAGGAACAGTACAAGGGTAGAAATATAAGGACTCTTCCTTGTGGGCTTGTCAACGTAAACAAAAGGGAAAACATGTCTAGTTTGGGGTTCCCAAGCACATTTCAACAGATTGCAAAAAGAAAAGTAAATACAAATGTAGAAAGAAAAGGGGAAGGGAAAAGTAACCAGAAGAATTGTTGATCTAGGCTTTTCTCTCTTAAGTAGATGTTGTGAGTTATGCTTTATAAACCAAGAACACAAGATGTTTTATCATTCTCTGAAATGCGTTGTCTCCTAGACCTACTAACTATAACTGTGCATGGAACCTCAGCTCAGTTTCCTTCTGCCATCTCTGCACAACTGCCTGGCCTTTCTTATTGTCCATGGGCTTGTGAAATCCCCTTACATAGCCCAAGGAACCTTTCACATAAGTGCAAGATGGTCTGAGAAGAGACAGGCTCTCAGGACTGGACCTACTTATGAAATGTTTTGCCCAAAGATCAGCTATCAACACAAGAAATAAAGAAGAAAAAAATGGAAGGCCAAGGTGGCATTTTATCTTGTTTTGACTTTAGAAGAGAAATTTCAATGATGTCTCCCTCATTTTAGCAACTAATTTTTATGTTTAAGGTAAAATAGGGGGAAAAACTAGAAAAGATTTATAAAGTGCTGCTTTCAATATGTACTCTCTTGTCTTTCTAATTCTTTCTGCTTAAAAGGTTAGTATGTTGCTGAGCATCATCATTTAGATACTAAAAAACAATAATTGCATCTTGTTTATTTCTGAAATGTCTCTACATACTATGTACCTGAGTGAATAGTAGCTGCTCAGTAAATAATTGTCAAATGAATACATCATTAATAATTTTTCCCCAGCATTTCAATACATGAAATAGTATTTTTCTCTTCTTGTGACCCTATTCTGAAATATGCATCCAGGAAACAGTATAATCTTCTCTCTAGCTTCTCCGTTAGACACATTCATAATCATAGCTAAGAGAAACCAATTGCCATTTCATTACTTCCAAGACTGATCACTAAGAATCCCATGAAGAACCAGTTCTTGATTTCTAAAGTCCAACATACTCAGTTCCTGAACATATTCAGTCATCATACAACCACCAAAGTCATGACAATGTGTCTAGAAAGTTTTAATAGCTAAAATAATTCGAAGATGTAATAAACACCAAACTGGGATGAAATAATGAAACTAAAAATGCTGTCTCAACACCAAGTTCAAAAACAAATATTCTCCACCCAAAAGTCTCTGTGAGATTTGTTAAACTTTAGCTGGAACAGTGTCAACAAATCTCAAAGCCAAACCTAATTGTAGTCCACAGTGGACATATTATTCTACATAAATTCTACAAGGACCTGAAAAGTTGCTGAAGATTAGATTTATTTAAGATAATATTTGTTTCTAATTCTGTTGAACCCTACTTGTACATCTGAGATAATGTTGAAATGAAATATATTTTGAAAAAGAAAAAAAAAACATAAATAGAAGGAAGACCAGTAGAGTCTTAGAGGAAGAAAAAGAGGGAGAGGAATGATAGGAGGGGAAAAGGAAGCACTGGGGACAGAAATGGAGCAAATGATATTCCATGCATGTAAGATTAGGTCAAAATGAGCCCTGCAATTATGAAATACTAGAATGCACTCATAGAAGCATTTAAAAAAACGGAGGAGTCACATCATTCTATGAGTAACACACACTAGTCAAATGGAAGCCAAGTAATTTAGTAAAGAAATAACCTAAACTTCCTTTGTTGAGGGAAATTACATTTGATTCAAGTATTACAAACATTTATTTCTTCTTCTTAGCAATCTTACTAGGCCATGCAATTATCCCTCAAAATCATTTTAAACCTGTTCCAACTTTACAAAACAGGAACCTCTATCCGTCCAATGGCAAAATTCCTTGTTTCCCCATCTGAAAGAATGGATGATAGTTTTGTGTGTTTGACATTTAGGAGCTGTTCCTTTTTAGCTTCTTTTCTCTTCTAAATGTATCCACATGTTTAAATGGCAGTCACATGATCCTGCAGGGACCCATTTCTATTCCTTAAGGATCTATTTCTGGAGGGTTTTAACCACTAAGCCACATTTCCAGTTCTTTTTATTTTTTTTGTTTTGAGACAGGGTCTTGCTAAGTTGCTGAGGCTGGCTTCGAACTTGCAATCCTCCTGCCTCAGCCTCCTGAGCAACTGGGATTACAGGCCTGTGCCAGCACACCCAGCTATTTGTGGAGTCTTTATATACTACAATAACCCACAAAAGTTAGTTTCATTGGATAATGCAATCACTTCAAACATTTTATACCTTGCCCCCATAAAAAACAATATTTGCAAAAGACAACTTTTTTGTTCTTTGAAATTAATCAGACATGATTTATGTTATTTGCTCATAAAAGTCTAAGCTAATGAGTGAACCAGACACTCTTCTTCTGCACAATTTGATACTATAGTAATTAATATTGTTTTTGAAAAGAGATTAATTATCATGGTTGAAGCTCAGATGGTTGACAGAGACTAGGAATGGCTTGTAATTGCTGCACATACTTTTCTGAACTTGCACAAAATCTAACTCAGTGCAGTCATTTAACTATAATTGATGAACACCTTATGCATAGACAGCTATACATAAACTCCGATTAGAAAAGTTAAGCATTGCTGTTGAGAGAGTGAGATCTTAAGGAACCCATAAACCTACTAGAGCAATAAGGAGCAATTTAGTCACCGTCAACACATATCTTTTCAAAAAGAATATTGAATGCTTAGAAGTTCAAAGCAAGCCAAGAAATTCACATGCTGTCTTCCTCCACGAGTTATGTAAGATTTTCGTGGCAATTACTAAGCTCTCAGTTTCCAATTCCTTTCCCCTCCCCAAATACTTAGCATTAATCATAGATTTATGATAAGGACAGGTCACTTGTAAGCATTGTGACCAAGTCATTTTTTTTCTTCGATTTATACAAGTTAACTATTTTAATATTACTTAGAACAAACACTAGGGAAAAGACGAAAAGAGCACCATTGCCTTCTACTTTCAAATGAAAAAATTTTTAGAGAAAAAATATCCTCTTTCACTTTTTTCTTGACCCAAGCTTCCTCCAGTACTAAACCAGTGGAATTTAAGGCATTTTCTATCTTTGCGGTGAATGCATGTCAATCAACCCTGGAGGCTGGGCAAAAAAAAAAAAAAAAGAGTAGTTTGACAGTTTTAGAACCTTTTCAAAAGAATTTATACCCAAAGAATAGGCTGGTTTTATCCTTGTACTTGTTACATCTAAAATAGTCAGGCTTGTGCTTTTAAGACTCTGCTCTAAGAAATGTATTGGAATTCTCCAATTTGTTTTCCAAATGTCTCCTAGAGGGAAAGAAAGAAGCAGATAGATTTGATTAGATTTTACTTATTAGGAATCATAAGTAAGTAACATGGTAAGTTTATAATTAATATTATAGCAAACACAATAGTTTTAATAGTATTTTGTATTCCAGCAGGTCTGAATGACTGCTGTTGCCATTAATTCTTATTTCCTTGTAGTTAGTAGTTGGACCAAGTGTAGTTCATGACTTACAAAAATCCATGTAGTGGTTGTTCTGTCACTAATTTGCATTTCATCAATTAATTTTCCCTACATCTCTGCATAAAGAAAATTATAGAACAGAAGGAGTGCTAAGGAAACATGAATTTAGCCCTTTGCGTTGAAGCTTTAAAATATGATTTTACCTGTGAGACAAAATAGACCAAGAGAGGGTAAATGACCTCCTTCGGGTCACACGGCCAGAATTAGTAATTAGTGGGAAGAAAACTGTTCTCAACATAAGGTTTAGTTTAAATAAAAATCTAAGTGAGAATTGATAATGCTTATGAACGTGTGGTTCTTTCAAATAAATTGTCCTCACTAATGAACAATTCTCTACATTAAAAATAGTATAGTAAAAAAAGTGAAGTTACATCTTAAGTTTATGTAATTTACATGAATTCAGTGAGTTCAGCTATAAATGGAAAAGGATAAAAGGAGAGGAAATAACAAGGGTGGGCACTTTGGTTCATCCTCTGCTCAATGCTCATATTCCCTAAAATGATCATGAACAGAGCAACGATGGATTGGCTGAGAGCACAGTTAGCCTCAGTTCCCTGGTAACTCTCATGGCGGGAGGATTTTCCCTTTCTGGGTGAGAGATTTTAGCATTTAAAGATAATACTTTGGGTGCAAAAAATTTCCTGAACACAAACCAAATTCTTCATCTGCTGAAGGAATAAGGGGACATGACTAGATTCTGAAATTTCACACTTAGTATGTACAGAGACACAATATTGGTGGCTAACTTCCCTAAACTTTTTCAAAGTTAATTTTAACCATGCATAATTTCTACTTTGCGCACTTTAGCATTCAATCCCCTAAGGTATGATTTCTCTATGAGAAAGTAAACAAAGATGGTATCTTAACTTGGATTTCCTAGAAACAGATTCTAGGATGGGGAGTGGCATGCAGGAGGTTTCTTGGGGAGAAAGGAAACAGGATCAGGCAGAGAAAGAAGCTGATCTGAAATGTACTTAAACCATTGGGGCCTCAGTGAACCCTTCAGGAAACTTGGAAGCAGGGTTGGCCTTTGGAGTTATGCTAACTTGAGGCAAAGGCTTTTGTGCCTTGCATCAACTAGATTTTAGTAAGAGGCATTCCCCAGAAAGGGACTTGATTTTAGGTAAGTCACCTCTTTCTACCAAAGGCAATTCTCTTTCCTACCAAAGGAAATTCTCTGTGGAAGACAAACTCTGAGCCATCTTCAGCAGTTAGAGATGTGAGACAATTCTGTAAAGATCTGGGGATACACTGCAATATCTTCCAGTTAGTCTTGAATTGCCTTCAGTAAAAGACAAAAATCTCACATTTGGTTCAGGAGACATTTTTCTGGGAGCCCATTCCACCCATGAATCAGCCCAAAGGACATCTGGTAGGACAAAAATGAACACTTATCACCCCTTTAAAAATAATCTTGGGGTTCATACACTGATCCACTGTATTCCATGACCCCAACTCTGTCCTGCTCCTGGTTCATTTTTCCTGGTTTGGTGACATGTGCCCTTAGGAAGAGCTGAGATTCCTGGGCACTTTTTGTCAGCAGAAAGAAAGTTCCAGTTCACTCAGAGTTGACAAGACTTCCAGGGCCAGAGTTCTTCCTGTGGAACGTGGCACTCCATATCCACTCCCTCTGTCTCCTCCAGTTGCCTCTCGTTCAGAGCATAAACACGTATCTGTGGCACATGACCTTGACCACATTTTGAGCCCAAATAGCAAAGCTTTGAGACCCAAGTAGAGCAGTTTCTGACTTCACCTCCCATCTGGTGGCCAAATTCATTTTCAGGACACCCTGCCAAGAGGTCAGCAGATGTTCATAAGCGATGCATTTTGAGAGTGACTTGGCAGCATCAGAAGAAGGAGAAACACGGTAGTGGGGTGGGGAGAAGAAGCAGAGGGAGATGTCTGCATCGATGTCTGACCTGTGGAAAAAACTCATCTGCCCTAATCTGCTGGTTTTATTATACAGCAGGGAGCGACTTTCAGCATCTCCTCTGGGCTTTGCAGATGTGCCTGGCTTCCCGCCTCAAAGTGCTGCTGGTGGTGCTATAATTAACTATTTGTGGGGAACTGGGGAGAATTATTTACTACAACTTTAGAAAGACAGGGGAAAAGCTGCTAATGAGTAAGCCTGGTTGTTTTCCTAGACGTGAGCACATTTTTAAATGCACGGCCATGCTTCCTAAAGAAGCAGGAACAGTGGTGCAGGGTGGCGGAATGATACCAGCAAGCCCAGAGCTCTCCAGGCAGGTTTAACTTTCTTTGGATGAATTCAGACAAGCTGTCGTGTAGAGAAAAGCAACATGGAGAGATGTGGCTCTGTATCATTTTTCTAACCCCTCAAATGCAAATTCTCAAATCGTGGGTTGGCCAACTTTTAGAATTTCCTGGAAAAAAAAAACAAACCTTAAATGAATGTAGGGCTAATCTTTTCTGATCTACCTCAGCTGATTTCTTGAGCCTTCCCCAAGATGCTAAAGGAAGTATGTTTGGGGACCTGAAATGCCTCCTTATATCCTCTAAAAATGAATATTTTGTGTATGGTTATTAAATGCACCATGTAACTCCTTTAACGGGCTTGATAGCAACTCATTTATTCATTCATCAAGTGTTTACTGAGCCCATACTACATGCCATGCACTGTTCTGGATCCTGAGATTCAATAGTGAACAACAACAGCAACAAAAATATTCCTCCTGGGGAACAAAGGAGAAAAAAGGAGATGAACAAAGCAATAACATGACTGGTTCTAAAAAAAAAAAAAAAAGTATTAAGGGGATGAATAGACCAGAGAGAGGGAAAGAGTGAGCAACATGAGAGAAGTGTTTCTATTTTATAAAAAGCATCCAGGATTGTCTACTATGATATAGTGACATTTAATATAGACCCAAAGGAGATAGAGAAGATGTGCACATAAGTATGTAGAGAAAGAGAGGAAACGTCAAAAGGAAAGGCCTCGAGTCTGGGGCACACTTAGTGTGTTCCAAAAACAGCAAGAATACCAGTAAGACTGAAGGAGTGGGTCAAGGACAATGGGAGGAGAAAGGGAGAAAGACCACGGACAATGTTGACATTCAGGGTTAGAACTTCAGATTGACTCTAAATGAGACGGGATTTATCTGCCTCTGGGTGAATAACAAGACTACAGGGTAGGGCTGGAGGGGAAGCAATTGGAAGTTAGGGAGATCAGAATCAGATGAATATTATATTTTAGAAGAGAAAGGCTGGTGGCTTGGGTCAGGGTAGACATGGAGGAGGTGGTGAGAAACAAGTCAGACTTGGGGAATATTGTAAAGTGAGAGTCTTCGAATTTGCTGATGGATTTATTGATAAATTAGATGAGAAGTGGAAGGGAAAAGGAGAAGGAAAGTGAGACAGCTGTCGGTCTGATTTATTATAGGATGGAAGCAGCACTTGTATGAATGGAAAAGATGGTAGGAGGAGTAGGTTGGTGGATAATACGCAGGAACTTAATCGTTTGGTTTTAAGCATGTTAACATCTGTGGTTTCTTTTAAGTATCCAAATGTAGATACAAAATAAACACATGGATGTAAAGGTGCAGCAGAGAAGTCAGAGTTGGAGATATCAATTGGGAGTCATCCATATATTAGTAGTGTTCAATGGATTTCAGAAAGAGTTCTTCAAATAATTTCTTTGTTAAGATTCAAAAATCTATCTAGAAAGTAATTGCTCACTCTTCAAACTACTGCTCCAAAATGAATTTTATTCAATACTTAGGTAGAAGAAACTATAAATGCCCTTAATGATGACATAAACAAATAGTTAAAATATCTATCTAGTGATAGAATATTCTGAAAATAATGTTTTGTGAGGCAAAAGTAGGTTGGAAGTTACAGATGCTCAGAAATGTTTAAAAAGATTCTCCAGAACTCTCCATAATTATTTTTAAATTGCTTCAGTTGTTTTCCCTTTATGATGCCTATTGACATATTTGTGATCTCATATCTATGTATAAACAGGCTTCATGTTCTTTTATCCAAATCAATAAGTGGAATTGAATTCCTGCCATTTTCAGTCATTTCAAAATCTTGTGGGTTCAGGAGAGGATAAGAGGAATGAAACTAGGTCTAGAAATAAGTAAACAGCAGTTAGACAAAGAGATTCATGTCTGAATAACAACTCAGTTGCTGGAGTTTATCTAATTGGTTTGCCATTATCTGTACTGAAAATGTTGTGTTTTCCATCTTCTCTATGGCAAGTATGTCCCATTTAGCAATAAAGAACATATTGCCTGAGAGAAAAACAGGTAAAACAAAACAATTTTCCATTTTTCATTGTCCTAAAAGAGGAGAACAACCCTCCCCAACTATAAAGAAATTCTTTTTTTTTTTTTATTGGTTGTTCAAAACATTACACAGCTCATGACATATCATCTTCCATACATTTGATTCAAGTGGGTTATGAACTCCCATTTTTTACCCCAAATACAAGTTGCAGAATCACATCGGTTACACATCCACAAATGGATGTTAGTTTTTGTAAGGACACCTCTTTGAATCAACATGAGAAAGCCCTCCTCTAGAGAACAGAAGAAAAGAATAGCAATTAAAACCTATTGTGTAGAAATTGTCTATCAGGGAGAAAGGGAGTGTCGGGGGCAAGTCCAGTTGGAGTTCATGCTTGGGTTCTAGTAACAGTTCGGACACCAAGTACATGTCTCCTTGAATGAACCACTTTATCTTCTTTATTTTATTGGTTATTCAAAACATTGCAAAACTCTTGACATATCATTTTTCATACATTCGATTCAAGTGGGTTATGAACTCCCATTTTTACCCCAAATACAGATTGCAGAATCACATCAATTACACATCCACATTTTTACATAATGCCATATTAGTAACTGTTGTATTCTGCTACCTTTCCTATCCTCTACTATCCCCCCTCCCCTCCCCTCCCCTCCCATCTTTGCTCTCTACCCCATCTGTTGTAATTTAATTCTTTCTCTTGTTTTTTTCCCCTTCCCCCTCAAATTCTCTTATATGTAATTTTGTATATCAGTGAGGGTCTCCTTCCATTTCCATGCAATTTCCCTTTTCTCTCCCTTTCCCTCCCACCTCATGTCTCTGTTTAAAGTTGATCTTTTCCTCCTGCTCTTCCTCCCTGCTCTGTTCTTAGTTATTCTCATTATATCAAAGAAGACATTTGGCATTTGTTTTTTAGGGATTGGCTAGCTTCACTTAGCATAATCTGCTCTAATGCCATCCATTTCCCTGCAAATTCCATGATTTTGTCATTTTTTAGTGCTGTGTAATACTCCATTGTGTATAAATGCCACATTTTTTTTTATCCATTCATCTATTGAAGGGCATCAGGGTTGGTTCCACAGTCTAGCTATTGTGAATTGTGCTGCTATGAATATCGTTGTGGCAGTATCCCTGTAGTACGCTCTTTTAAGGTCTTCAGGGAATAGTCCGAGAAGGGCAATAGCTGGGTCAAATGGTGGTTCCATTCCCAGCTTTCCCAGGAATCTCCATACTGCTTTCCAAATTGGCCACTCCAACTTGCAGTCCCACCAGCAATGTACAAGAGTACCCTTTTCCCCACAACCTCTCCAGCACTTGTTGTTGTTTGCCTTCATAATGGCTGCTAATCTTACTGGAGTGAGATGGTATCTTAGGGTGGTTTTGATTTGCATTTCTCTGACTGCTAGAGATGGTGAGCATTTTTTCATGTACTTGTTGATTGATTGTATGTCCTCCTCTGAGAAGTGTCTGTTCAGGTCTTGGCCCATTTGTTGATTGGGTTATTTGTTTTCTTATTGTTTAATTTTTTGAGTTCTTTGTATATTCTGGATATTAGGGCTCTATCTGAAGTGTGAGGAGTAAAAATTTGTTCCCGGGATGTAGGCTCTCTATTTACCTCTCTTATTGTTTCTCTTGCTGAGAAAAAACTTTTTAGTTTGAGTAAGTCCCATTTGTTGATTCTAGTTATTAACTCTTGTGCTATGGGTGTCCTATTAAGGAATTTGGAGCCTGATCCCACAATATGTAGATCGGGGCCCACTTTTTCTTCTATCAGGCACAGAGTCTCTGATTTGATATCAAGCTCTTTGATCCATTTTGAGTTAACTTTTGTGCATGGCGAGAGAAAGGGATTCAGTTTCATTTTGTTGCATATGGATTTCCAGTTTTCCCAGCACCATTTGTTGAAGATGCTATCCTTCCTCCATTGATGCTTTTAGCCCCTTTATCAAATATGATAAAGTTGTAATTTTGTGGATTGGTCTCTGTGTCCTCTATTCTGTACCATTGGTACACCCGCCTGTTTTGGTACCAGTACCATGCTGTTTTTGTTACTATTGCTCTGTAGTTTAGTTTGAGATCTGGTATCGCTATACCTCCTGATTCACACTTCCTGCTTAGAATTGCTTTTGCTATTCTGGGTCTTTTGTTTTTCCATATGAATTTCATGATTGCTTTATCTATTTCTACAAGAAATGCTGTTGGGATTTTTATTGGCATTGCATTAAACCTATAGAGAACTTTGGGTAATATCGCCATTTTGATGATGTTAGTTCTTCCTATCCATGAACAGGGTATATTTTTCCATCTTCTAAGGTCTTCTTCTATTTCTCTCTTTAGGGTTCTGTAGTTTTCATTGTATAAATCTTTCACCTCTTTTGTTAGGTTGATTCCCAAGTTTTTTTTTTGGGGGGGGGGATATTGTGAATGGGGTGGTTGTCCTCATTTCCATTTCAGAAGATTTGTCACTGATATACAGGAATGCCTTTGATTTATGCGTGTTGATTTTGTATCCTGCCACTTTGCTAAATTCACTTATTAGCTCTAGTAGTTTCTTTGTAGACCCCTTTGGGTCTGTTAGATATATTATCATATCCGCATATAGTGATAATTTAAGTTCTTCTTTTCCTATTTTTATGCCTTTAATTTCTTTTGTCTGTCTAATTGCTCTGGCTAGTATTTCGAGGACTAAATTGAATAGAAGTGGTGAGAGAAGGCATCCCTGTCTTGTTCCAGATTTTAGAGGGAATGCCTTCAGTTTTTCTCCATTCAGAATAATGCTAGCCTGAGGCTTAGCATATATAGCTTTTACAATGTTGAGGTAAGTTCCTGTTATCCCTAGTTTTTCTAGTGTTTTGAACATAAAGGGATGCTGAACTTTGTCGAATGCTTTTTCTGCATCTATCGAGATGATCATGTGGTTCTTATGGTTAAGTCTATTGATGTGGTGAATAACATTTATTGATTTCCGTGTATTGAACCAGACTTGCATCCCAGGGATGAATCCTACTTGATCATGGTGCACAATTTTTTGATATGCTTTTGTATTCGATTCACCAGGATTTTATTGAGGATTTTTGCATCTAAGTTCATTAGAGATATTGGTCTGTAGTTTTCTTTCTTTGAAGTGTCTTTGTCTGGTTTCGGGATCAGGGTGATGTTGGCCTCATAGAATGAATTTGGAAGAGCTCCTTCTTTTTCTATTTCTTGAAATAACTTGAAAAGTATTGGTATTAATTCTTCTTTGAAGGTTTTGTAAAACTCTGCTGTATATCCATCTGGTCCAAGGCTTTTCTTGGTTGGTAGTCTTTTGATGGCTTCTTCAATTTCCTCCTTTGTTATTGGTCTGTTTAAATTGTGTGTATCTTCCTGACTCAATCCGGGAAAATCATATGACTTAAGAAATTTATCGATATCTTCACTATCTTCTATTTTATTGGAATATAGGGTTTCAAAATAATTTCTAATTATCTTCTGTATTTCTGTAGTTTCCGTTGTGATATTGCCTTTTTCATCCCATATGTTAGTAACTTGAGCTCTCTCTCTTCTTCTCTTCGTTAGCATGGTTAAGGGTCTGTCGATCTTATTTATTTTTTCAAAGAACCAACTTTTTGTTTTATCAATTTTTTCAATTTTTTTTTGTTTCAATTTCGTTGATTTCTGCTCTGATTTTAATTATTTCTTGCCTTCTACTACATTTGCTATTATTTTGCTCTTCCTTTTCTAGGGTTTTGAGATGAAGTGTGAGTTCATTTATTTGTTGGTTTTTCCTTTTTTTAAGGAATGAACTCCAGGAGATGAATTTCCCTCTTAAAACTGCTTTCATTGTGTCCCATAGATTCCGATATGTTGTGTCTGTATTTTCATTCATCTCCAAGAATTTTTTGATTTCCTCCTTTATGTCTTCTGTAACCCATTGATCATTCAGTAACATATTGTTCATTTTCCAAGTGATGCAGGATTTTTCCTTCCTTCTTTTATCATTGATTTCCAGTTTCATTCCATTATGATCAGATATGGTGCATGGTATTATCTCCACACCTTTATATTTACTAATAGTTGTCCTATGGCATAATATATGGTCTATCTTTGAGAAGGATCCATGTGCTGCTGAGAAGAATGTGTATCCACTTGATGATGGTTGATATATTCTATAAATGTCGGTTAAGTCTAGGTTATTGATTATGTTATTGAGTTCTATAGTTTCTTTATTCAGCTTTTGTCTGGAGGATCTTTCCAATGGAGAGAGCGGTGTGTTGAAGTCACCCATAATTATTGTGCTGTAGTCTATTTGACTCTTGAACTTGAGGAGAGTTTGTTTTATGAACGTTGCAGCACCATTGTTTGGTGCATATATATTGATAATTGTTATGTATTCTTGGTGGATGGTTCCTTTTAACAATATATAGTGTCCTTCTTTATCCCTTTTGATTAACTTAGGTTTGAAGTAGATTTTATTCGATATGAGTATGGCCACTCCTGCTTGCTTCCGAGGACCATGTGAGTGGTATGATTTTTCCCAACCTTTCACCTTCAGTCTGTGTATGTCTTTTCCTATCATATGAGTCTCCTGAAGGCAGCATATTGTTGGATTTGTTTTTTTAATCCAGGTTATTAGCCTATGACTCTTAATTGGTGAATTTAAGCCATTAACGTTTAAGGTTACTATTGAAATATGGTTAGTACTACCCGTCATGCTTGTTTATTTATTTATTTTAATATGGCTAGTTTTTCCTTTTTGGTTATTTTTTTCCCTTCCCTTTACTGAGTTACCTCCTACTGTTAGTTTTGGGTGCTGTTTTTCAATTCCTCTTCTTGTAGTGTTTTACTCAAAATGCCTTGCAGTGCTGGTTTTCTGGCTGTGAATTCTTTTAACTTTTGTTTATCATGAAATATTTTAATTTCATTGTCAAATCTGAAGCTTAATTTCGCTGGATACAGTATTCTTGGTTGGAATCCATTATTTTTCAGCGTTTGAAATACGTTGTTCCAGGATTTTCTCGCTTTCAAAGTCTTTGATGAAAAATCAGTCGTTAACCTAATTGGTTTACCCATGAATGTAATCTGCCTCCTTTCTCTCGTAGCTTTTAATATTCTCTCCTTGTTCTGTATGTTGGCTATCTTCATAATTATATGTCTTGGAGTTGATCTATTACAGTTTTGAATGTTTGGGGGTCCTGTAGGCTTCCAGGATTTGGCAATCCATTCCATCTTTCATCTCTGGGAAGTTTTCTACGATTATTTCATTTAATATGTTGTCCATTCCTTTGGTTTGAACCTCTATACCTTCTTCTATCCCAATGACTCTCAAGTTTGGTTTTTTTATGACATCCCATATCTCTTGGATAGATTGCTCGTGAGATTTAAGCATCATTTCTGTGTTGACTATATTCTTTTCAAGTTGATAAGCTTTGTCTTCATTATCTGATGTTCTGACTTCTACTTGATCTAGTCTATTTGTAATATTCTCCTTGGAGTTTTTAATTTGGTTTATGGTTTCCTGCATTTCTAGGATTACTGTTTGGTTTTTTTAAGATCTCTACCTCCTGGTAAAGCTCGTTCTTTGCAGTTTGAATTTGTTTGTTTAATTCATTTTCAAAATATACTTTCATTGCTTGGACTTGCTGTCTCATGTCTTCTCTAATATTCCGTTCCATCTGAGTTAGGTATGCCTTGAGTTCTTTCCCTGTCCATGTTTCTGATGCTTCTAGGTCCTCCTGTAGATTTAAGTTGTCCTGCATTGTTTGTAATCCTTTTTTCCCTTGTTTTTTCATGTTGTTCACGTTACTTTCCAGCTCTGTTTGACTGCTTTGTAACTGCTTTCTCCTATAAATTTGTTTTGGTTTTGTATATCTCTGTTGTCTCTCCTCTGTGGTGGGAGATTATGCCTAGAAATGTTGGGCTTTATTGTACTTTAAAGCTGATTCATTCAATTCATAAAAGGCTTCCGGGTTCTGTTTGTTTTGGTTTTTTATAGTTCCACTATCTCTCCTTTGTATTAGGAGATAATGTTTAGAGATGTTGGATTTAATTGTGATTTAAGGTAAATTCATTGGTTTCATTAAAGGCCTTCAGATTTTGATGGTATATAGAGAACTGAGGTTTGGACTTAGGATTTTATGTTAAGGTCGGGTGATTTGATGGTATGGAGGTTAGTATATGTTAGCTTCTTTGGGGGGTTACTCAAATGCAGGCGGATATTAACAAGAGAATAGACAGGAGTACTTGGGGGTAGTTAAGGGCTTAGGCGGACTATAGACCTATTCACAGTATTCATCTATTTGCATTTAGTAAGTTATATGTAGTCTGGGTGTTCATGCTTAAGAGGAAAGATGGGGAAAAGGTAAGGATGCAAACCAAGAAAGAGAGAGGGAGAGAAGAAAGAAAGAGAAAAGAATAGAAAAGAAAAGAAATGATAAAATAATAATAATAATAAAAAAAAAACACAGTAAAATAAAAATTACAATTGAAGAGAAAAAAATTACAATTGAAGAAGAAAAAAATAATTAACAAACATACAAAAAAAATTAAAATTAAAAAATTAAAGAATTAAAAAAATTGAGAAAAGAGAAAAAAAAGGGGGGGGGGACACTGTTAGGCTTCTATTTTCTTCGCTTCCTGTAGGTGGTGCTGTGCCTTCCAGGCCAAGATTTTGCCCTCTGGTTGTAGGATACAATCCATGTGAGGCCGCTCCCTCCCCGACCCCCCCACCCCCACCCCCGTGTCTCTCAAAAACCTGTTAGCTTAGGTTTATTCCTGGCCTTTCGTCCCCTGGCTTCTCCTGCTAGCCCAGCCTTCCCCAGTGTGATGCCTCTTGGCAGTTCAAACTGTACTCTGGACCTGCAGTTTGCTGGGTGTGGAGGGTGGCTATTGGAAACCGGCACCCTATTGTTTTGATTTTTTCCGCTTGCCCCTCCCCCAGAGCTGGCAAGACAGGTTTCCTTTTCGCCGCTGATGGGAGGGGGAGTTGGAGGTCAGGTGTCTTTACCCTTTCGCCACTTCTCTATGCAGGCTCGTTCTGATAATCCCTCCCCCGGAAAGCCTGGGAGAGATTTTATGCGAATTCCCCGCTGTATGGGAGATCGGCTGAGTAACACACACCTGTTTTATTGTTGCAATCTGTCAGAAACTGGCGTTGGTGACGTCAGCTCTCCAAGATGGTGGCCGCCCGTGGGTCAGCCTGGATCTTCGGTCACACAGTTGGCTCGTGTTTGAGACTCAGTAACCT
Source organism: Marmota monax (assembly GCF_021218885.2). NCBI lineage: Eukaryota > Metazoa > Chordata > Mammalia > Rodentia > Sciuridae > Marmota > Marmota monax. Next base: position 3,209,493 of record NW_026692254.1, read on the forward strand.
GTCCTTGGTGATGGAAATCCTTCCTCTAGGTTTCAGTGCACCCCAATTTTGCTGGAAACTCCTAACAAGATAGCTTTTTGTCGTTCTAACTCGTTATTCACCTGTGCAGTGACGCGGTACACGGGGTGTGCTGCACTCTGTTCTCGGCCATCTTCCATCCCCAACCACTTTATCTTCTTGTTTCCAGTTTCCTTATTTATATTTTGAGAATCGTGGATCATCTGGTCTCTAAAATGCTCCTTAGATCTTCATGTCCTTAATTCCAGAGATAAACCTAAAGTGTCTCCACCTGATAAAGGTCAAACTCAGGACTAAAATGTAATATTCTAACGAGTATATGATCCTTTCTTTTATATATCTTTATTTTCATCTGAGAAAAGGGGATTTGCTTTAAACCAATTTTCTGAGATATTTGGAGAACTATGTTAGTCTCTTTATCTTTTAGAAAATAATATCAAATCTTGTGTTGAAACCAGTTCGGTAGAGTTCTTTTTTTTATTTCTTACATACATGACAATAGTTGAGTGCATTACATTCATAATTATCCATTCATAGCATAATTTTTCATAATTCTGTATATAGAGTATGTTCACACCAAATTATGCCATTATACATGAGCTCTCTTATTTTTTTGCATCAAAATTCTTAATACACCTTTATACCACAATTTATCATATCTCTGTTTGTATGTAAGGTATGTTGATACCAAATTCACATCTTCATACATGTATTTTGTATGATGACCGTCTCCTTCTACTATGAGTTCTAAAATTCCATTTCTTGCCTCAAGGGAAATGTTAGATGATGGAGTAGAGGTTATTCATGCACTTGAAGGTCATAGCTCCTTTATTGTGTTTTGTAAGTTGAGGTTCTGTGTAAGATTTCACTTGATATGGTGGGTATGGAGGAGTTGGGTTTCCTTCAACTATGAAACAAAGTTTGAAAACCATTGGTTTTTAAACTAGTCTTTTTCTCCAACCCCACCAATCCATACATCCAACAGAAATCACAAACTGAATGCCCAGACAGGTCAGGCAAGTAGATTTCAAATTGAGGTGGGCCAGATAGAAACAAAGCAGTAACCCAAGCAAGAGGGTAAATGATATAATTATCTTCTGCTTCTGTCTGGGGAACACAATAGGAAATGGAGGAGGCTATAGAGAATCAGAGAATAGACACACTGTCAAAACAAAGGAAGCAAATCATCTTCCTCAGCTGTTACCTCCAAAATTGGAAGCCCATAGTTGTCAGATCTACTAATTAAAAAAAAAAGCTAATTACCAATATTTGTGTAGAATCTTTAATCTTTGAAAAACTCTTAGTGTCTAAATCAAAATTTCTTAACACACTGTCCAAGCTAAAAATATGTCAGTAGAATAAGTTTGATCTTAGACCACTATTTCACAATCCCCATCTACAACTTTCCAGAATGGGATGAGCCAGCATCCAGCAAGACATCTCTATGGCCAGTCCTTGACTTCACTCTTTGTCAAGGTTGTCCACATAAATAATCCTCCCCAAAGAAAAAACAGTAAAATAAAATAAAATGAGGAAAGAAAACGAAAATTAAAATGAAGACAAAGAAAACATATTTAAAGACAAAATTAAAAGAAAGAAAAAAAAGAAGATAAAAATATCTCTTCCTCAAGGTAGATCCAAATCTACCTCCTTGCCAATTTAATCCACAATCCAGATTGTGTTTTCTAGGCAAAATGATTCCATCTTCCATGCAAGAGCCCTTCAAACATTTGAAAATCATTATCATGCACCTAAAACTTCTTAAACATTACTTGTCCTTCCACATGTTTGAATTGAACTTGGTGTTCATCTTCTGTGCCTTCCAATCACACATCTCTGCACATTGTTGGGAGCTGAGTACACACACCATGCAGCTATTCTCTGATGATTTCAGAGTAGTACTGGACTCAGTACCTGCATCTTTATGTATTTTTAAAGCTACTCTTCTCCTAACACATCCTAAGATTATTTTAGCCTTTTTTGGAAGTTATAGATCTTATTACTGACTAATATTGACAATATAATTAACTGAAATTCCTATGCCTTTATCAAATACACTGATAATCAATCCACCTTGGAGGTACTGGTCTTAAAACAAGGGACTTAGATTTACTTTTTGAATTTTTCATATCCTTGGAGTTCATGCTGACCTATTAAGTTTTTGGATCCAGACTCAGTCTCCTTCCCATTTTCCTGCCATCAGTAATTTTGATCAGCATCAATATCTGAAACCACTTGTTAAAAAATAAAACTGAATGGACAGGAAAAAAAAATACTAAGCTCAAAACCCTTTGTCCAGGATGACATAAATCTATATTAACATAGACTCTAAGGGATATCTCACACTGACCCCATATTAAAAGGACATTGTAAAGCACCCAAAGTCCCTAAAACATCATTCAAGTTAAATGAAAAAGCAGAGTCTCACAAGGGAGTCTATTTGAGGACTGTATTTCTACAGCTTAACAGCATGGCTCTGAAGCTAGTTGATTTGTTTGTGTATATTGCTGTCTGGGAAATCAGTTTATTTGCCATGGAGCAATCTAATTCAGTCATTCACATGACCAAAATCACCAGACCCACCAGTTTTCAATCTGGTCCTTTGAGGCAATTTGAATTTAGTTGATAACTTGTTCACACACCTGCAACTGTTTCATGTTGAATCACGAAAAATTTTAATCAGAGAACCAAAATCAATGGGTAATTGCTAATCATGAGAGTACCAGGTGGCTCTTAAGTGTGGGCCAAATCAAATTTTTATAAAACTTAATAAAGTGATTCCTTTTAAATGAGTAAGTCAAGACATCTCAGAAGTAGACTGTCAGCTAAGGATCATATTCTTCACAGCTAAAATATAACCTACCATCTGACTTATATCAGTGATCTCAAATAATATTCTAACACTTATTCATCTGACATGGGCAAGTTACTTAACCTTCACCAATCATCTCCATTTAACCATCTCTATCATTAAATATCAACGAAGTCCAAATGACTGGAAATAAATTGCCTTAACTTTTAGTCTCTATCATGGAATCACAATGAAAGTGCCAATATCTGCAAATAAATGTCTGAGACCTCAAAGCTAGAATAGTGACTTCATCTTTAAAAGGGCACATTACTTTCATAAATACATTACAACTCTTTACCAGAGGAGAAAAAGTGACCGTGTCATCTACTTCTTCTGCATGCTTCCCATTTAATTCTCTACTTACTCTCCTTGACTGGCCCTACACACACACACAAAAAAAAAAATCAGTGCAAATTAAGACAGTGATCCTCACACTGTATTATGTTAGAGTCCTTGAATTTCCTACCAGAATATTGTGAATAGCAAAAATATTAGTTTGGATAAAACAGGCTATGCTACAAAAACCAAATTGGTCCTTAAATCCCCTTGGTTTTCTTCTCCCTCCTGCCACAGGTACAGCATGGGTTCATACAAGTTCTGATTAACATAATATTTCAGTAGCTGATGATTTTTTTAAGGTTTCACCATCTTGACAGGCCGCTCCCCTAATACATGGCTTCCAGGGCACTGGCAGAGAAAGGAGAAATAGAAGCTCAGTGAGCTCAACCCACGCATAAATGCCTTAGCTTAGAAATGGCACGTATTACTCTCCTCCAATTGCCCAGAAATAGGCACAATGCATGTCTTCATGTGTTGAGGATGGAAAGGGTAGAACTCCCTTTGCTCAGAAAAGAGAGGCAAATTGGATATAGGAAGAAGTAGAAAGCTCTTACACAAGAGTTTCTTTTTAAATTGAAATACACACACACACACACACACACAAATTCTCTTCCTTGGTGAGTCCTTGGGATTGAGACTTGTCTTTAAGCTGAGTATTTAATTATGCTGACAACAAATACTTAGCTGCAATCTCTGGCTAAGAAGAAAGTATAAGGCATTTGGGCTAAATGTGGCACTTGTATTTCCCCAAGAGGTCTAGAGCAACACCTCTCATCACAGGTGCTTCCGCACTGTTACCTGGTACCTCCTCTATCAATGATTGCATTGATTTCTCCACTCACTTGGCATCTCTGTGACTTTATATTTAGCAGAATGTGATGGTGTCGTGCTATGCCAGCTCTAGGTAGAGACCCCACCTGACCTGATGGCTTCTACTCCTTTCTCTTGGAAGTCAACTGCTAGGTAGCATGTGCAATCACCCTGAAAATACCACATTGTGAGAATTCTAAGCCAGGTGCAGAGGTCCATGTGCTACAGGAAAAAGAAATGGCCCAGGTGAGGTACATCAAGATACCAGCCATGTGAATGAAGGTATCATCCTGGAAGAGGATCTTTTAACTGCAGTGACTCCAACTGGTGCTACCTAGAGAGAAATCATTCAGTCATGTCCCTTCTGAATTCATGACCCAAAAATCTTGAGCCAAATAAAATGGTTGATTTAAGCTTCTAACTTTTGGCATAGTTTACTAAGTGCAGCAATAGTAACAAGACAAAGGTATCTTCCCATCAGTTCAGGTGGAGATGAGTGGTGGAGAATGAATCCTAGCATGAAGCATAGTGAAGTAGGCAGACAGGTGAATCCTGAAGATGCTGCGCCCTAGCTATCTACAGCAGGTGTGTGCTGTCTTTTAAGTTATGCTACTTCTTTGGCTATTATTGCTCCTGTGGCATGATTTATGATTAATTTGTAAATTTGTTTTAGTTTTACAGTTAGCATTAGGGTAAGCACTAGGAGTTGCTATAGTGGGATGTTGAATGTCCCCCAAATGCCCCTGTGTTGCACATTTAGTCCAGCGTGGTGCTATTGGGAGGTGATGGGACATTCAGGGATAGGAGTTCTGGTAGATCATTAAGTCTTTGGGGGAATACTCTTGAAAGGAATAATGGGACACTGGCCCCTTATTCTTCCTCTCTCTGCTTCCTAGCTCATGATATAAGAGGTTTTGCTTTATCTGCATTCCTGCTGCCATACGCTTGCCTTGCTACAGGCCCAAAACAATGAGGTCAATTGATGTGGACTAGAACCTCCAAAACTGTGAGCCAAAAAGAACCTTGTCTCTTTATAAGTTAATCATCTCTGGTATTTTGTTATAGTGATAGAAAACTAACACAGGAGTTGTTACCTGATTTTATTTTGTGCACATTTTAAATAATATATCAATATTAAGAAACCAATGAAAATGATTTTCCTTGTGAAAGAGTCCATTCCTTGTTTTAAGTTCATTTAAGTTTAAGAAATCAATGCATTTGAAAAATATCTAAAAGAAGCGAGACTTTGCAAAGTGTGAACTTTGGTGTGAGACAAAACCAAGGTATCCCTTGTAGTGCACTGACAACAGCAGGTAACAGAAAAAGTGGAAAGAACAGCATGTGCAACAGAAAAAGTGGAAGGAAGAATCTGGAGCTGGGAGTTCTAATCACAACTCTACCATCTATTGACTTTGTAACCTCCAAGGTCCCCATGTGTGAAATGATGAATGATATCAACTGTGTTTATTTCCTGTGGTTACTGTGGTCATCCAGTCCAATGGAAAGGAGAAGTCTTTGCACACTCTGAAGTGTTACTGTTGTTCATAGAGATCCAGGGCAGCATTTTATTCTTTTAATTTTATTTTAAAGAAAATACATGATGCAATGTTATTTTAATATAATTTTTCCTGCGCACATATTTATCTATTCATCAATCTATCCATCCCTACAGGGCAGCATTTTAAATTGTGTGCTGACAAATCTAAAAATAACCTAAAACTGTGTAGGAACTGAGTTCATTAAAAGAAACTCAACTAAAACTATTTCTTAAAATTCAAACCAGCGCATGATCAAATAGTGAATTTCATGGGATTCAAATTTTCTTTGAAGTGCAGGGGAAACTTACAGTATGTTGGGCTCTCTCACACTGCTTAATCTGGGAGTGGGAGGGAAAGTGAAATCAGAGCTCTCTTGCTCCTCTCTGATTCCCTATAGTCTCCCAGTCTTTCTGGAGTGTAAATTCATGGCCAAGATATGAGCTTTGGATAAATTTTGATTTTAATCTCAGGTCCATCACTCCACTTTCCAACCATTTAACTTCTCCTAACCTCAGATTTAAAATGTGCTTAATAATAGTAGCACCAGTCTCAATGGTTAATGTGAACACTAAATAATATGATGCCCAGGTAAGTGTTCAGAGAATGATGGTACTTTGTTCTCTAGCATTTAATAGTGACTGGTACTGGCTTCTGAAACTTATCTCTGTGTGAGCAATGATTGTTCACTGCTCTCCTTTAACAATGTTACATGTGTCAAAAAAAAAAAATAACATGAGTAGGTAATTTTATTTTCATTGTTATTTTACCAAAATAATACAGCTTACAGTTTTAAAAATCATGTGCTAGACTTACAATTAAAATATCCTTCCAGTATGGTTAAATACATCTGATAAACTATCCATTGCTTTTTTTTTTTTTTTTTTAGTTAAGTCATTCATTTCAGAGTCACTCTACAGTGCCTGCTCTCTGGACCAGCTCAGAAGGGTTGTTATCCTAGACTTCACTCTTCCTCCAGGACTCCCCTTTGGGCTGTACAGTGTTGGATACCTCTTTCCCAGATCACCTAACATTCCTCTACCTCAGATGACTCTATCATTTGGATAAAGAATGACCTTCATGGGAGATGATGTTTTAGAACTTTTGTTCTACATTACTTAATTGATAGTTTGGCAGGTTACTGATTATCAATTTGGAATAAACATCTCTCAGAATTGAACGTATTACTCCATTACTCCATTATCTTTGGTTATGGTGGAGCTGTTGAGAGGTCTAAAATCATTCTGATTCCTAGTTTTTTTCCTTATATATATATCTTTCTCTACAGAATTGCTTCAGTTCTTAGTTATCTGCATCTTATAGTGCGATTCATTTCTTTCTCTCTTCTCTCCCTCCCCACCCCCTGCTTTTTTTTACTTTCATTTTTTTCATGAAAGGTAGGTTTTTTATTATTAACATTTGAATATTCACTTGCAAGGCTTTCAAATGTTTTAAACTTAAAGTGTCTCTTAAAGCATATGGTTCTGTGGCCCATTTATCTTCAAATATCCTTGCTTCTCTGATAAAATTGGTGAGTCTACTCTTGAAGGGTTGATTCAACTGCTTTTAAAAAAAATACCTTTCATTTTTTAATCACACAAGTGTCATATGAATGTATTTTTGTGCTAAAAGTCCAGACAAATTTAGAATGTAAAAAAAAAATGTTCTTAACTCCTATCAATCTCATTCTCCTCAGAGAAGAAAATAGTTAAGTTTAATATGTAGCTTTCAGACATTTTATCATATGACTACTTGGATATATGCATACACATGGAAAGAGAGAGTTTGGGTGTGTATGTCAAATGTATTTAAATAAAAATTGGATCATATTATATATACTACTTTTCAAAATATGTTTTTCCATTTAGGAGTATTTCTTAGAGAACTTGACTTATAAGTACACAGGTATTGAACATTTTCTGATCAACTATTACATAATATTTATTTAACTATTAACCTATTGATGGAAGTTTAAGAGGCTTCAAACTTTTCACTTCAGAACAACATTCCATGACCCTTTGTGCATATGTGTAATAGTTTCTTTGGGGTAACCACCAGATCCAGAATTCATGGGACAAATTTGTGTTTTGGTCCTAGATTAATGGTTATGCTTCATCCCAAAATGATGCCTCATAGAAATCTGACGTGGGCCCCTTGTGTTTCCTCCCCATCGTCCTCAGATTCACCCAAAGGACTTTCACTGGTGCTCTTAGTGATTATGTTTGTCCCCATTTAATTTCATCTTTCTTGGGGATAAGCTCAGCAACTGTTGAGATATTTGATCTCCAATGTTCCTAGGATCAACACTGCCATACTGTAGACTAGCAAGCTGGATACTGCATCCCATGCACCTTGACATAGCACTCAATGGAACACAATGATGAATTCTAATAGTCTGAGGGAGCCTATGCCTGAAAATAGTGGGAATGGGCAATAAGAAGGTCTATTGTTCCAAACCTCTTCAAGTGCAGTAATGTTCCAGCAATCTGTTAGATCTACCTAAAACAAACAGAAGAGTTTTCATTAACTCCTCCTGTCAGAAAATGATAATAAGGTACAAAATGATACCTGAGTAATTGACTCCATGTGCCAGTAGGCTTCCTAGTTGCAAAAAAAAAAAAAAAAAAAAAGTACATCTGCTAATAAAATGTGGCAAATGATAAAGTTCCAACTCCACAGTTTGCAGCTCCTATGTCTGCTCTAAAAATCAATGATTCTGATTTGCTTTTCAGTAACCTCACATGATTGCTCCCCACCACTCCCTGCACTTCCATTTGGCTGACAGGTCTTAACAAGTGATATGATGACAACTTTGAACCAAATCTGACCTCCTGCCATCTTTGCCATCTCCTTCTCCTCCCTGGGGATTTCCTCCATCTCCCTTTTTAAAGTAAATATTTTCACTCAAATATGTAGTGACTCAGGTGAAGTTCACCATCAAGACTCCACCATTTGCATTTGAATTGAGCCTATGAAACTCCTCCTTGGTGGACTTGGTGGACGTACTGCCCATTCAACTACCCATCTACTACTATGCAGTTTGGGGGGACAACCAACCTCTTAGTCCTCCCAACTGTGAGATGGAATTATATTTCTCCCTTATCCACAATGATTCTTCACTTTATATCAGCCCTCCTTGAACTTCCTTCTAATTTAAATGCTTTCCCATAACCCAGATAAAAAGTGAAGTCCAGGAGAAAAGCCATTGAACAAAACTGGGGTACTTTATACAGTGATTTTCACCACTTGCTATGACACCTTATTCCCCTGAAGATGCTGAGATTGTCTCAAGGACCCTTCACCGAGCTATTTCATCAGTTCATCATGGCTAATCTGGACATGCAAATGACTAAATATAAGAATTTCTCCCTATTCTAATTAATCTTCCCAATTCATATGAAAAACTGGCATTGGATTCTCATCATTAGCCAGCCCTTTATCCTATACCATCAGCCCTTTGAGTCCATGGGTTCCTTACCTTCAGATTCAACCAACCACAGGTTGAAATATTAAGAAAAAAAATGCATCTGTACTGAACAGGCACAGATTCTTTTCTCATGTCATTACTCCCTAAACTATACAATATAACAGCTATTTACATGTTATACAGTATTGTTAATAATCTAGAGATACTCAAAAATATACAGGAGAATATGCATTGGTTAAATGACAATAATATATCATTTTATATAAAGGACTTGGGCATCTGCAGATTTCATTATTTACATTGGCTCCTGGAACCAAACCCCTGTGGATACCAAGTAATGACTGTGCCCATCTTTATGTTGCTGCTCCCTGTTGACTGTAGTGAATGCCTTATTTGTTAGCCAAGCCATTACAGATCATGGCCCTCTTGTGCAGCAAGCAAGATATTACCTTTTCTTATAGGAATGTGCACCTCCTGAACCCTCTGTACATTGCCTTGTCACCCTCACCTGAGTCTCATGTTTACTGCTTCTACCAGTGGACAAAGGCCCTCTCTCTAAATTGTAGGGAAGCTGTTGTCCCACCTGGCTATCTGTAAAATGGTGTTCCCCAATCAACCACTTGGCTATCCTCTTTGGACACCACCTTCTCCCTATATCATTCCCAAATTTGGAGCCTGCTAGTGCCATAAGCAGAATGCATCACTGTTGTTTTCTACTTTGGAACATTCTCTGTTAGTCTGAGTCCATCTTTCAGAAATTTCTCATGATCTATGCTCCACTGACGAGACTCTTTCTTGTTTTCCAAAGAAGTTAAAGATAGCTTGCTCAATATCCCCGCCCTTGTGGTCATACTTTGACTTGAAAGAGAATACATTTTGGCCTCCAATAGTTAAGTGCCATCTCAAGATCCCTTGCATTTGATCTAACTGTGTATGTGCTTATTGAATTGGCCCATGTCTTTTGGAGATTCTGAGGCTGTTTCTGTGCATACCCAATGATGGGGTGGTGGTCATGTCATTCTGTAATATGTAAGTATTTGAAGGAGGAGGAAGTTGGGAATGGGGAGTCTAACATTTGTGTCAATTTCTATGTCACCTTAAGTAGAAACACCTGTGTCTTTCATTGGTGATGCTTACTTTTGACCCGAATATTCTCTTCAGCCCATGGACTGTTCTTTTCAAAGACAGGCTTACTCAAGGAAAGCAAGAGGGAGGCACTCATTGTTGTATCAAATACAGGTAACTCAATGCCCATCTAAAACCTGCTCCTCATCTTAGTTCAAGATAAAAAGAACATCTCCAAAGGAAGCTTAAAGAACAGACACATTAATTAAAGGAAAGGGTTTTTTAAAAAATATTTTTCTAAGAAGTGCCTAATAACTAATGGACAAGTGAAGGAGACTCATTAATGAGAAGATTTCCTTTGAAAGAGCACACACACTGTGAATAAAAGTGTTATGCCAGGCTTTTTTTTTTTAATAAAGTGAGACATTTTGTCTTTTTCTTATTAATAACATGGACTAGAGAGAATGAGTCTAAGGGAGTCTTGGAGATAAGCTACCATGATTTGAAGACTATTCAGATCTTAGGGAGTTTTGTATTATTATTTCTCTCGGTCCTAGGGGAACTTTTTTCCATATGGTTTATTGCCTTATATAAATAATGGTTAGGATTGGGGGTCCCCCTAGGGAGTTAGATCTAAGTGTAATGACTCATTAGCCCACTTAACCAATGAACTGTTTATCAGGACAATGTCTATGAACTTCTTGCCCCATTGATCAACTGGACAAGGACTCTGATCACTTTACTCAAGATACTACATTCAAATAGGAAAGAGAAAAGATGCTATGATACACAGATGGAAGGAAAGACAGACACATAGACAAATGAATAATGGATAATCAAGATATGAGTAGATGCTAGGTATATAGATAAAGATATTAGAGAATAATGGAGTGAAGGAGAGGGAGAGGGCACGGGGGTAGGAAGGATCATAGGAGGAATTGATACATACATGACTATACAACCAGTGTGATTCTACATTGTGTACAACCAGAAGAATGAGAAATTATGCTCCATTTATGTATGATGTGTCAAAAGTGTGTTCTACTGTCATGTATAATTAATTAGAACAATTTTTTTAAAAAAATAATAATGGAGGACTACATGCTATCGAGAAATGTAAAATAAATAAAAAAAATCCAGTCATCTCTGAGCATCTCTGGGGAATTGTTTCCAGAACCTCCAAGGATATTAAAGTCTGCAGATGCTCAACAACCTGACACAAATGATGCAGTATTTGCACCAAATCTATATACATCCTTCCATATACTTTAAATCATCTCTAGATTACTTATCATGCCTAATATAATAAAAATGTAAATGCTATGTAAATAGCTGTTATGCTATATTGCTTAGCAAATAAGGCCAAGGAAGAAAATCTGCACATGTTCATTACAGATGCGATTCTTAAAAATAATATTTTCCATCTGCAGTTGGTTGAACCCATGGATGTGGATCCTTTGAGTATTGAGGAATGACTACATTTTCACACATGGGGGCATGAAGGGCAAGTTTGAATTCTTAAGGAGATTTCTAGGAGACATGGAGTAACGTGTAGGATTTGCATGATAAGTTGAGATTCAGAACACATTTCACTACACTCTGTCATGTGAATACACACAGAAAAAGCCTCAGAATCTCCAAAAGACACTGACCAATTCAACAAACACATATATGGCTGGATCACGGGCAAGGGATCCTGAGGCTGGTCTCTAAGTATCTGGGATCAAAATATGTGAGCAATTAAAAAATTTCTTAGATTGGTTCTAATTTCTCAGTATTTCTCTGCCAAGCCAGAGTATGACCACTGCAGGATTTCATGGGTACATTTATTTATTTATTTATTTATTTGAAAGATGCTTAAGGTTTCACTTTCTGGGACCAAAGAATTACATAACTAGCAATGTTGTCATGCAAAGGAAAGAGGCAGGAAACAATTGGATCTTGGGTGCTGGCACTTCCAGATGCTTACCCCACCCACATCAAAACAGCAGCCTCCTTTAGTTTTGGGTCAGCTAAAGCAGCAATCATTTACCTACGTCACTTCTATCCACAATCTCTCTTTATGGGTACTGAAAAGCAAAACAAGCCTTCCAGAAATTTTCTGACATTTTTTAACTGACCCAGTTTATCATGGCACATGCCATGGCTGAAATCCACCTCTCCCATGTCTAATATGTGTGGCTCCAGACATGTTCTCTTCAGTCATCCATACATCCCTAGCTTTCTTGAACAACCTGTCACATCAGCTTCACTGCCATCATCCCTGTCTTACAGGATCTGGAAATTTATGAATCTCTATCATCCTCCTGAGCACTGTGTGAGATGGGTCCAAAAATTATCACCATACCTTGTTCCCACTCAATGAAGAGAGGTTCACAGGACTAACAGCCAGAGAAAGAATCACACCCAGGTTTTTCAAGGGCTCCAGAACCAGCCCCATCCACATGGCTCCTGATTACTTTTTAACTAACAGGGCTCACCTAATCTGAAACTGCCCCCTGTGCTGAGCGAACTGTGAGACCCAGCATGCTATTGACGGTGCCTTTCATCTCTTCCATGAAAGTGATTCTCAGTTTCCTCAGGCCACATCCTAATCATCACCATGACCATTTGGCTTTACCTCCAAGGTGTTTCCCTGCCATTTCCTTCTGTGGGGGAGCAGGTGTGGACAAGCTGTGACTCTCTGTGTAGTCTTTTCAGGAGACTGTATTTTGAACTCCTCCTCAGACAATAGCAGAGTGACCCCAGGAGAGTGTAACCTTCAGACGAAAGCTCTGAGGAAGTGCCAAAGCATGTACAAATCCCGAATCAGCTCTGTCCCTGGAAGCCGAAAGCCATCATTACTGTTAAAGAATCATGAGTGGGATTTTCCTTCCTCCTGATCTAGAAGTCAGGCCACAGTCAACTTTCATCCATGACCTCCATGTCACAGACCCACCTGTAGGTCAAGACTAACAGCATCAGAGGACCTAAGAAGAAAATGCTTACTACCAAACTCCCTAGGAACTGAGAATATTCCATATGACCCTAACGACAGTTTTACCTTCAATCTTTTCAGTTAAATTGTATTTTATATGACTTAGTTGATAGAAAATACCATTTTCAAAGCCTTCGGAAAAATCTTCCTCCAAATAGTTCCATAAAAGAAAAGAAAATCATACTGTCATTATTCTATTTTTTTTTTTTCTGTTTCCCCCAAAGTGAACAAGCTTTTGATAAGGAAGTAAAGATTCATCCTGGAGCTCCATTGCAAAAAAAAAAAAATAGCAATGAAAGAATATTTTACTACCTACTCATGTGGCTACTTGAAAATTATCTGAAATAAAAACAAGTCAGAATCAGCATAATAGTGGATAACAAAACCCAGATGTCTCTTGAATAAAAGGTTAATCAAATGCTAATGTTAAATGAAAGGGTTTAAAAGGCAGGAGGAAGAATGTTGGAAATAAATGAGGAAATTAGGTGCAGCCTCCATGTGACTTGGAAGAGCAAGTTCTCTGCACAGAAATTTTTTAAAGGAAATTAACCTTTTCTTTAACACCCAGAATGTGTCAGATGCTTTATAAGAAAAGTACTAAATACTGTTCCAGGAGCTTAAGCTTCAGATAAAAAGCAAAACTACTAAGATGTACTTGGAGGGAGAAAAATGTAGCAGTTGCTGCACTGCTTTGAATATTACCCTTTGGTCGTATTTTGGTAGGCTTTTTTATATAAATCCTGGTTTTGTCGGGAATTCAATAAGAGCTTCCAGTGTTTTTGAGTCCAACTTCTTTCCCTCATGAATTATAGAACAGCCTGTGCCTCACCTCCCAGTTTCCCTAACCCTTGCCTTCACCTTGAAGGAGGGGGGGTCATGCTCACCATATATTAATCAAGGTTTTCTAGGGAAACAGCACCATTGGGATGCAGAGAGAGAGGAATTGGCTGAGGTGATACAGGGGCAGGCAAGTCTGAAATCTGCAGGGCAGTCAGGAATTGGCAGCAAGAATTGATGCTGCAATCGAGCTTATATATTTTGGAAGCAGAATTCCCTCCTCCTTAGGAAACTCACTTTTTCTCCTAAAGCCTTCAACTGGATGAAACCCACCCATTTTATGAGGGTAATCTACTTTACTCAAGTCTGCTAATTTCATCATTTTTTAATTTAAAAAATACCTTCAGGCCAATATTTAAAACTGGTGTTTGGTTAAACATTGGGGCACCGTGGCCTATCCAAGTTAACACTCACCATTAACCATGGCACAGTCCAGAGAGCAAGGCAATTGATAGACAGGGGTGTTGGGAAGGGTGTTGAGAGAGGGTGAGGAGTCTCCAAGGGTAAGGGAGAAGAGAGCACAATTTAAAAAAACAATGTAAATACATCTCCATGAGGACCTGGAGGAATTTCAAGGGTCTTGCACAAGCACGTGTGTGTGTGTGTGTGTGTGTGTGTTGAAACAGGGAAGGAACAAGAGAGTGATACAAATGAAACTGAAGAAATAAACAGGTCAGGGAGGTATTTTTTATTGTCCATTATGATTTGTAACTTAAGCATAGGAATCAACGCAGGCATATTTCACTTTTTAACTAGTGGTTTGAGCATCCTCACACCTTTCCAGAAGGAAGGATTCTCTTCTCCAAGGATGCTGGTGCTGCAGAGAAAGCAGTACCACCAGTAATACACCAAACTTGCCATTCCTTCAGTGAAATCTCCCACTCCTGGCCAACTGGAGCTCCCCACACCATTCTGGTAGGAGGAGTGGGAAGTTCCTAAGCCCCTTGGCCTGTGGAATACCTGGCCTTAATCTCAAAGTGGTTTGGATTTGGGGGTCTCATAGTCCTGGGGTGTACACATGACTAATGTGCCCACCATCAGTCCACCTCGAAAGAGCAACCTGACCAGGAATCTGGGGTTTGGATGTTTTTTCCTTCCCCTCCTGAACGTCCTGCTTTCCTCATGCAAACAGATCTAGCTCCCACCCCAAAGCCAGCTCTGCAGTCCTCACCATGAAGCCCTTCCCCCTCTATACCTACCTGATCAAGCTGGGAACCTTCATGAGATTCTTCCAAAAACAGACAACTCTGCTCTCAGGAGATCCCTTTTTGTGAAAAATGACATCAGCACCAATTTCAAACGTGCATTTTGATGGGGTTCTTATTCAACCTCCACCTTAGCAGGTACCCTGCTACCCTTAGGCATATAAGAATGCTTCCAAAGGTAACAGAAATCTAGGAGAGCATGTCAACAAGAGGAATAACAGGGATTTTGCAACATGATCTATCTAGCCCAGAGGAAAGTGGCTTTGATGAGGAGAATAACATTAGAGTCAGCAGGACCAGGGTAGGTGCAATTCCAAGGATACAGAAGACAGCTCTGAGTTTCCCACCCAGCAGAGTGAGTCTCCATTTGCCTGCTGCTGCAGTTTCAGGGGCTCCAAAACTTACGTTGAAATTTAATTGCCAAAACGACAATGTTGAGAGATGAAATTTTCAAGATATGATTAGGTCATGAGATCACAGCCCTCATGAATGGATTAATGCTGTCATCACTGAAGTGGGTTAGTTGTAATGGGAGTAAGTTCCTACAAAAAGGATGAGATTGGTCTAATTATCTCTCTGTCTTGGGCATATCTCTTGCTCTTGCACCATGTTTCAATACAGCACAAAGGCTCTACTAGATGCCAGTGCCATCCTTTTGGATTTCTCAGCCTCTAAAACTGTAAGCCAAATAAACTTCTATCATTTGTAAGTTCACCCTATCTGTGGTATTTTGTTATAGCAGCATAACATGGACTGAGATGCCTAATCCACCATCAACAGCTCTGTGCTTGACATTATGGATGAAGTGTGTCCCCTCGTAATTCACCTGTTGAAATCTTAGCCCCCTTTGCCTTACAATATGATTAGAGACAGGATCTGAAAAGAGGCAAATAAATTAAAATTAGGTCACAAAGTTTATCTCTGATTCAATATGACTGTTGTCTTTGGAAGAAGAGAAAATGTGAACACAGACATACAGAAGAAAGACCATGTGAAGATATGGGGAGGAGACAGCCATCTGCATGCCAAAGAGAGAGGCCTGAAAAGAAACCCTCCCTGCTGCCACTCAGACTTCTGGACTTCAGAGTTGTGAGAAAATAAATTCCTATCATTTAAGCCCACACACAGTGTGGTATTTTGTTACAGAAACCCTAGCAAAGTAATACATTAAGTTTCACTACCAACCAAACTGTATTGAGAAACTCTAAGAGATTACACAATGCCACAAGAAAAGAAAAGCTGGGTTCTTGTGTTATATATTGGATCATAGAAGGGCATGAGGAAAACAGATGTCTCTACTAAGCACCTTGTGCCTGAAAGGAAACACTGCATTTCACTCAACAGGGGGCCAAGAGAAAGGTCCCAAAGGATGCTGAGCAAATAAGTGATACAAATGCTTAATTATTTTGGATATAAATTTATGCAGTGATATTATCTCTCAGCTTTACTCAATTGCTTAGGCTTATTGGTCAACCTCTAGATTTAAGAGCAAAGTGGGAGGTAGAGTTAGTCTTTTCAAAAGTCTAGATTTGTATACCTAAATCAAGTCTAATTAGTTTTGCAAACAAAAGTAATACATAAGTCACAGATGTGAGGGTCACTTATTTGAGGTTCAGTAAGAAGCTCCTCTTCAAAAAACTAGCACATCGATTATAAAAATCCATGAACATCAGTATTGGTAGAGGTTGTATGTGTGGGGACAGAGGGTGAGGGAACCTCTAGTGCTTTCTGCTGGTTTGGGCCATGAACATAAAACTACTGTAAAACATACAGTTTATTAATTTTTAAAATAATACTAATCATTTTTAAAACTTTTTTTTTTCAAAAAACTAGCACATCAATTTGTCTATATCGGCACGTCTTGTTTTGTTTTTGGTATTGAGAATTCAGCCTAGGATGCTTAACCACTGAGCAACATCCCAGCCCTTTGTTATTGTTGTTGTTATTGTTGTTTATTTTGTGGCAGGATCTCACTAAATTGTTTATGGGCTCACAAAGTTACTGAGGCTGGCCTTGAACTTGCCATCCCCTGTCTCGGCCTCCAAAGTCGCTGGGATTACAGATGTGCATCATTGCTCCTGGCTTAAATACGTATTTTTAAAGAGTATAAATTAAAATAAAAGTAAACCTTATCCAAAGGTAAACATCACTTATCATTCTCCCCCACCCTTATCCTCTTCCTTCTTCCTCTCTCTCTCTCTGTGTGTGTGTGTGTGTATTAAACTGGAGTCCAATTGTAAAATCATTATTTGTTTTAGTTTCCTCTATTATGTGGTTTTTTTAAAGCTGCATTGTTCTTCATTATATGGCTATAGCATCATTTAACAATTTCTCTATTTTGAAACAATGGCCATTTCTAATTTTTTTTAATAGGAAATGAGTTCCAGAGAATACTGTTGTGAATACATTCTTGTATGTACTTTTGAATGCCCTTCAGATCATTTGCAGAAGATAAATTCCTAGAAGAAGAATTGCAGCATTAATCAGTTTGCCCATGTTTTAGGTTTTTAAATACATTGCTATTGATAGAGTATTATTATACTAACTTTTTATCTTTATTATTTTGGCAGGCCAAAAATGGCATTTACTTTGCTTTGTGTGTGTGTGTGTGTGTGTTGTTGTTGTTGTTGTTGTGGTTTTAGTTTAAGTGAATTTTATTTCACACATTGCTCAATCATCTGTATTCCTTCTTGGGTGAGAAGACAATGACCTTAATTGCACTGCTCAGAGCTGTAGCTGCAGCACAGGTCGCTGCCTGGCACTTAGTAGGTCTTCAATCTGAAACAGATGAGTGATTTGGCCTTTTAGGTTTTTGTCATATTTTGGAGGAGTTTTCACCATCTCCTTAAGGAGCTGTATGATCCATTTTACAGGAAGAAAAGTAGTCTTTTATATCATTCATATGGAAAATAGTTTGTTCCCTTGATCATGTAAATTTTTGATAATCATATTAATCACTGCCAATTATCACTATTAGCCCAGCCTGAGTTTAATTCTCACCATTACCCTAGAAGGTGAAAGTCATCACCCTGTTCATTACTGGGGAAATTTAGTCTCTCAGAAGTTGAATAACCTGCTCTGATGACACTCTCAAGAGACAGTAGAACCCAGTTCTGTCTGAAATTCCGTAAGTTCTCACCCAAAATGCTATTCTGGTTCTTTTTAAATCATATTTATAGTTCAACCACTATGGAAATCCGTAGGCAGTTTCCTCAAAAGACTAGGAATGGAACCACCAGATGATTCAGCTCTACCACTTCTTGGTATTTATCCAAAAGATGTGAAGTCAGCATACTACAGTGGTGCTGCGTACCTACGTTCACAGCCGCACGACTCAGGATGGCCAAACTACGGAACCAGCCTAGGCGTCTGTCAACAAGATGAATGGATAAAGAAAATGTGGTGTATACACCCAATGGGATTTCATTTCACCTTCAAGATCAAATTGTCATTTGCGGAAAAATGGGTAGAACCCAAGAGTGTTATATTAAGCTAAATAAATCAGACTCAAAAAGTCACAGGTTATATGTTTTCTCTCATAGGTGGAAGCTAAAGAGAAAAACGTGGGGAAAGCAGGGAAGGGAGAGAATCTAATAAAATTAGAAGGGACACCAGCAGAGTAGATGAGGGCACAATAAGGAGGAAGGAGAGGTGGGAAAGAAGAAGTACTGGGGAATTAAATTAACCATTACGTTATGTGCACGTACAAATATGTCACAATGAACCCCACTGTTAAGTACAATCATAATGCACCAATTTAAAATTTAACTGAAAATACATAAGTACTTTATATTTAGATGGAGGTTTTGAAGTAGATATTTACCTGGATCAATAATAATAATAATAATAATAATATATGTATTATGTATATATATATACATGTTATATGTATTATGTATATGTATATATATACATAATATATATAAAGGTTATATATATATATATATTATGTATGTATATATATAGGTTGTTTTCTAAATACCCACTTATCCATCTGCACCCCTATCTTCTTTAAATAATCTCATGATATTATGACTAATATCTTCTACAACCTTCCTGAGCTGCTTTAAGTATATATAAAATATGAAAATATATTCTTATCTCCCCCTCTTTACACAAAGGGTAGCTTTCTATAAATATGAGTGTGTGTTTTCTTCTTGGCATTTTCCTTATTAGTACATGATCATTTTTCTTGGTCTTTTTACAGATGATTGAGATTGCATTGTATGAATGAGTCATATTTTTATTTAACCAGTTCAAATGTTATTTAACATTTGGGTGCTGCCAATCTTTTGCTACCATACAGAGTGGTACATGTATTGTTGTTCAATGTGTAAGTAAATCTATATGATCAATGCCCAGAAATGGAATGGTTACATCAAAGGGTATTTATATCTGCAATCTGATAGATTTTTACCATATTTTATCCATAGCAGTTGTAACATTTTTATGGTCCTTTTTGGAATAGAGAACATTTTGATTTTATCAGTTAGAAATTATATTTGACTGCTAGTAATAGAGACCCAACTACAGCAATATAAAGAAATAAGTGTTTTATTTTCTTTCATAAAGGGAATAGGAAAATAGGCAAAGTAGAGTTGATATGAAAGCCCCAGAAAGTCAAAAGGAACCCAGGCTTCTTTGTCATTTTGGCTCTGTCTTTCTGAACTTATGACGTCTGATCACAGAGTCACAAAATAGTTGCTGAAACTCAACAAGTCACATCACATTCGAGACAAGAAAAATCCAGGGGTAAGAAGTGTTCTCATAGGAGTTCAAAAATATTGTCCAAACCTATTGGAAAGAAATGCTGGGAAGTATAGTTTTTTGGCTAAGCACAATGCTGTCCTCAGTAATATAAGGGTCCCAGTTAGAAGGCAGAATATGAGTAAGGACACTGAGGGAACAAGCAACAATTTCTACTACTGCTGTGCATCCTGGTCTTTTCCTTATGAACTACCTGTTCCAAAATCAAATAAACCATTACCTGCACTTCCTTTTACTCTTGTATGGCTTCAGTTCTAATTCTAATTCATTATTTATTTCATTTCACCTGCAGTATTTTTTTCTTTAAATATTATTTTTTTTTCTCTTGTAAGAAAGGCCTTATAGAAAGATCTTTAAATTCAGTCCCTCAAAAAAAGAATGAGAAGTTGGGCGGGTTGGGAGGCTGAGGCAGGCAGATTGCAAGTTCAAAGCCATCCTCAGCAAAAATGAGGCACTAAGCAACTCAGTGAGACCCTTTCTCTAAACAAAATACAAAATAGGGCTGGGGATGTGGCTCAGTGGTTCAGCGCCCCTGAGTTCAATCCCCGGTATCTCCCACCCGGCCCTGCAAAAAGAATGAGAAAAACTACTTTAGTATTTTCCTCTATTTATGCAAGGTAAAGTCATAAAAGCATTTAACAAGTTGATTTTGAATAAACAGTCTTATGGCTAATGTATTTGGAGTGATGTGATATAGAAATTTCTTTTTTAGTTAACTAATTGACTCAGTATCATTTATTAATTAATTTATCAGTCCTGATCATTTGAATTTATTATACATAAAGGACTTTAAATACATCATCTGGGTTTGGTTTCCATTAAGCTACAGATTATTGGAAGGAACAAAATGGACGCCTTTTCAATACTGTGCAGGCCCCTTCAGGAACATGACATGTGTTAGGGTCCGTAAACAACTCAAGATGGTGCCTGGCATTTTGCCAGGGGGAGTGGTTTGAGAAGTAATGCCAGCGAGCCATTAAGATGATAGAGATTCCTTAATGACTGACTGTTGTGTCTAGATTATGTCAATTAAGTTAAGCTGTGTGTAATCATTAAGATGATGATTCCTTAGTGGTTGACTGCTATATCTAGTTTGTTAATTAAGATAAGCTGTGTGTAATTAGTTGTGTATATATACCCTTACTGTCCTACAATAAACGGCTCCCACTCCTGCTGTATCAATCTTCACAAGTTCTTCGTCACCCCCGGGTTAGTTTGCGGCAGCCAGACTGCGGCAGTCATGTATCTCAATTATTTCCACCTTTCTGGGGGTACTTCAGTATAATTTCATAGTTTTCTTCGTTAAGACCTTGCAAATTTCCTGGCGATCTGTTCCTAGAGCTTTTTGTTGCTGTTTTTAATTTTTTTCCTTATGACTTTTTCTAAAAGAGTATTCACTAGTGCATAGATAAGCTATGAACATTTTTAAATGTCGATTCTTTGGCAGCTTGTTGAACTATTAATCGTGATAGCCTATAAAATAGTTCTCCTGGTTTTCTAGAAAGAAGTTTATATAACGTATAAATGACAGCCATTTGACATGCCTTTGATCATAGTTACATCTCATCCACATTTCTTGGCATTGCTTTCATTTCAGCCTCCAGAGAAATGATTGACAGCTGTCAGTGCAGGCATCCTGGTCTCGTCTATGGTTTTATTAAGAATAGATCTGTTTTGTTTATATGTCATTTGGTTCCTAATACCCTTTATCATATTTTGAAATATTTTCTATGTTTCTAATTTATTCAGATTATCAGAAGTGGGAACTCAAATTTATCAAATATACCTGAAAACGTGCCTATATGATCTCCTTGTTTTTTCTCTCTTAGCCAGCAAATTAAATAAAGGCTATTATATTCATATTATATTAAATGCATCCCCAAATTTTTTGGTTAAATTTTACATTGTCAGGGATCATTTACTATTATTCTCTGGATTCAATTTGTTGATATTTTATTTAGAAGTCAAAAAAACCCATAGTCCTAAGCAATCTCTCTCTCAAGTCTCTTTTCTGGCCATCTTTTTCTCAGGAATTGTTCTGCCCATAAAATGAACTGGAAACTTTCTGTTTTCCTAGGCTACCGAACAATTTAAATCACAAAGAAATAATATGCACCTTGAAGATCACTGTAATTCACTTTAAAACTGATGTGGTCAGGTCCTTCTTTGGTGGTTTACTTTTGAAGTTTCAATTTCTTTTAAGCTTACTGTCCACTCAGATTTCTACCGATTCCTGAATCAATTTTGGTAATTTATATATTCCTTGAAGAGTGCTTACTCATCTCAATTATCCAATTTACTGCTGTAAACTTGTGTGTAGTAATTTCGTAGCATTGAAAAGCCCTCCAATACCTATAGTAATACGCTTTTATTCCTAATGTGGTGTGTTGTCATTTTCTTTCTCTCTTTTATTATAGTTTTAAAAAGTTTGTCTATTAGGTTGGGCCTTTCACAGAACCAGTACTTGGGAGTTTGGGAGTTTTGTTTGTTTGTTTGTGTTTGTGTTTGTTTTTATCAATACTACTCTTGGAAGTGGAATGGGAGAGATTCTATTTCCCTTTTCACCTTAATAATATCTCTCTCTTACTAGGCACAGTGGTGCACACCTGTGATCCCAGTGACTTGAGAGGCTGAGGCAGGAGGATTGCAAGTTCAAGGCCAGTCTCAGTAACTTTGCAAGGCCCTGTCTTAAAGTGAAAAATAAATAGGGATATAGCTTAGAGGTAAAGCGCCCCTGGGTTGAATCTCTCATACAACAAACACCAAACAAACAAACAACTCTAATGTTTTCTTTGAAATGATTGCTTTTGTTTCTTGGGTTAAGGCTCTGCTCCATTATTTCAGTTGTAATAAAGCTACATATGCTTTGTTAATAATATTTGGTTAAGAATGTCTCCTTTGAATCAAGGTCTGGATTCATTCCATAGGCTTAGAAATGAGAGGTTTCCTTTTTATTCCTTTCTAAAGTAGTCTGTAATTATTTTTTAAATGAGTCTTTGAAGACAAGGCACAACATCTGCTTGCCGACAGCAAAGTTCCCTACAGGATTATGAAATCCAAAGTGTTCATAAATCCCCTCTATCCTTCTGCATGGTTGCTCTTCCTGGTCCGCCAGTTTCTGAAAGAAGCAGGTAAAGTCTCCACTGTCGTTCGGGGAACTGCTGCTATATGTCTTCCAAACCATGTTGGATGGTTGCTTTAATTGACATCATCAGTGGATATTCCTTTTGAGAGTGTGAAACATTCCCTTTTCTGCCTTCTAGTTCATCCCAAGCAGCTTCTGTCCCTCCTGACATTAACCTTGTCAGCCCTGCTTCTGAGGTGGAAGTTGTCCTGCATTTCTTTAACAGATCTGTCCTTTCTCATACAGATGTGCCCTTTGATTGACAGTCTATAACCAGGGATTTGCCTTGGTTTTTTCTGACTGACGTTCATCTCGGGCAGCAAAGCCATTCACGCTCTTTGGCTCCATGGATCACATGCACCTTATACATTTATCATATGCAGCCCTCACTTGAACTCTTGTGGATTTTATACTTTTTCATTGTTTTGTTTTTTCCCTCTCTTGTCTTTTTCTGGAACAACCAGCTTTACTGTCTCCCCTGCCCTCACCTGTGAAGGTTAGACTGCTTCAGATTCAATTCAGGAGCCACTATCTATTTTTCCCTGAACTTTGTGAACCGGATTCCATTTCCTCCTGGTGTTTAGTGTTTCAAATGAAAAGTTCAGTGCCTAAAAGGTCAAGTTTGTTCTTCATCCTTTAAAATGCTATTTTTTTTCTTGGCCTAAAAGTTTATATGACTTTTTCTTTATCCTAGAAATTCAGAAATGTCCCAATATGGTTTATTGTCAGTAGTCTTGACTGTCATTCACAGAAGTTTAACAATCTAAAAACTCTTCAGCAAACTAAAAATATGTCTTGCTTATTTTTCTCTGTTTTCTCCTTCTCAAATTATTACATAGATAAAAGATATTCATGCCTCTTCCCTTTCCTTCCTTTATTCATTCTCTCTCTCTCTCTCTCTTTCTCTCCCTCTCTCTCTTTCTCTCCCTCCCTCCCTCCCTCTCCTATATTCTCTGGGATGATTATTTAAATTCATCTTCTTCTTCATTAATTTAATTTTTAACAATGCCCATTTTATTGCTCACTAAAATTTATCATCAGGTTTCCATTACTAAAACAAAATACCAGAGATAATGAGCTTAAAGGAAAGAAAGGTTTATTTTGGCTCACAGTTTCAGAGGCTTCAGCATGTAGTTTCTTGACCTGTTGTTTCAGACCCGTAGGTGGCACAGTCCATCATGGCAGAAGCACATGGCAGAGTAGATCTTCACATCATGGTGGGCAGGAAACAAATAAAAACAGGAAGAGGCGCAGGTCCCAACATCCCCTTACTGGGAACATTCCCAATGATTAAGGTCCTCCCTCCAAGCCCCACCTTCCTCAAGGTTCCACCATCTCTCAGTAGCACCACCTCCTGGGGACTAAGCCTTCAACACACAGTCTTTGGAAGACATTGAAGATCCAAACTATAACATAATTATTGTAAATCTCTTCATTTTCTCTTTTTCCTATATTTCTTTTTGCTAGAAAATTGTTCATATTGATAGAAGCACCCCTCGAATTTCACTGAGATTATCCAAAACTGTGATAGTCTCCCCCTGCCTTCCCAATGGCTTCAGTGAGGTCCACACTTACATACAGATGACATTTATCAAGAGTTTAATGTGTGCCAGAACATTGTTTTAAGTGTGGAAGTTATGATAGCTCATTTAAACAAAGCAACCTTGTGAGGAATAGACAGTTACAACATGAATATTATTACTAACATTTCACACACAAATAGGCTAGGCAGGGCCTGGATTCCAGCCAAGGCCATCTGACTCTACAGCCTGGAACACTCTATCACCGTGCAATGCCAGCATTTGCTATTCATGCTCAGTTGGATCTCTTGTTTGAAGCTGCTACCTCAATAACTATGTCCATGATTCTTCTGGTACCTGCCTCGTTTTCACAAATAAAAATTAAGAATGTATTCATGTTCATAACCTGTGTGGCCACATGTCAACCCATCCCAAACGTGGTGAGATGATAACAAGTGGTCTACAGAAGTGTTTGTCCCTGGGTGGTACAGAAGTGAGCTACCAGCTGTGCCAGCCCCTCAGAGTCTGGTGTCTGTCCAATTCGTTACTCCAACCCCTGAGGCAGATGGGTCTGACAGTCTGAAGCCAGAGAGCCACTGTGGCCGTGGTAAGGGCCACTGGCCTCTGAGCAGGACATGGAACATACACCACACCTACTCAACAACTCCCAACGTCCCAGAACAAAAATGAGTTGATTCTTTACATAAATCGGAAAATATAAACCATTTTCTTATATAAAAATGTAAGACAATATTACCAAATTTTTCAGATAGAGACTAAATGTAAAGTGCCCACACATGACCTTTAGTAGACGTCCCTACTGCGGATAAAGTTGAACCATCCGCACCCCCCATGTGACCTCACCTGAGCTCCCCTTGATGCCACGTGTTCACTCGCTTCCAAAAATTCTTCCAACCTGTCCTGTCAAGTCTGACCTTCTGGACTTTTTGACACTATTGCATATTTTAATCTTAGATGTACATTCCCTTGATTATTTTTGCAGTAGGATTTTGACAGGGTAAAAATGTACCTTAGCTAAAATTATCGTCTTGAAAATTAATCTTGTATTTCTGACAGATTTTTTTATTAATTATTTTTTTACATAAATGGAGCACAACTTTTCATTTCTCTGGTTGTACATGATGCAGAGTCACAGAATTTGTGAAATAATACTCATACCCTCCTCCAAATAACCCCTCCCCATGCTCAATCCAAAGTTCCCCCATTCTTCTCTATGGATCAGCATCCACTTATAAAGAAAACATTTCAGCCTTTGGCTTTGGGACTGGCTTACTTCACTTAGCATGATATTCTCCAACTCTGTCCATTTACCCCTAATGCCATGATTTCATTCTTCTTTAAGGCTGAGGAATATTCCATTGTGTATATATACCACAGTTTCTTTATCCATTCATCTATTGAAGGGCATCTAGGCTATTTCCACAGTTTAGCTTTTGTGAATTGAGCTGCTGTAAACATTGAGGTGGCTGCATCACTGTAGCATGCTGATTTCAAGTCCTTTTGAGGATAGACCATGGAGTGGGATAGCTGGGTCAAACGGTTATTCTATTCCAAATTTTCTAAGGAATCTTCATATTGCTTTCCAAAGTGGTTGCACCTTTTTGCAGTCCCACCAGCAGTGACTCAGTTGTGTCTCAGATACTAAATTTCATGTTACCTTCCAATTTTTTTCCCACATCCTCACCAGCACTTATTGTTGCTTGAATTCCTGATAATTGTTGCTGGCAGATTTTATGTTGTTAATTTTATGTTGCTAATACGTACAATTTTTAATTGCACATATTTATTATTCACAGTATGATGTTTTGAAATAGGTATGCAATGTGGGACATGGTAGTTACCAGGGGATGGGGCCCTGGTGGGGAGGAGGTTGGGGAGATGTTAGTCAAAGGTTACATGACTTCAGATAGACAGGAGGAATCAGTTCAAGAGATCTATCAAACAACAAGGTGACTAATGTTAGTGATGATAGATTGTATCCTTGAAAATTGCTAAGAGAGTAGATTTTCGGTGCTGCATATTTTTAAATTCATTATCATAATTTTGTAATGAGGAGGCAAAAGTGTGGGAAGGGTTTTTTTGAGACATGACTTCAACCCTAAAAGTGGAGGTGAATTCATTTCTACTTTCAAAGGTAAGCACCAGTCCATTTGTGACAGCTCCTTGTAAGTTCATGTATTTTTTTAAAATTTATTTTAGTTGTACATGAACACAATATTTTATTTTATTTATTTTATTTATAAGTGGTGCTGAGGGTCAAACCCAGTGCCTCATATGTGCGAGGCAAGTGCTCTACCCCTGAGCTACAACCACGGCCCAAGTTCATGTATGTTTTTAAATATTCTGTTCCTTGTTCCAATAATAGTATTTCCTTTTGTAAAATTCTACATTTCATTGCAGACCAGAGAGTAGCATACCTGGAGGGTTAGCTAAGTTTAAGTGAGTGACAAAGTGGCCCTTTTATGTTTATATATTTATTGTTATGAGTATTTTCAAGGATCAGCATTTCCATTGCCAAAAAAAGAGTGGACCAGTGGGGAGGGAAGCACAGAAAGACAGGAGACAGAGTGTCAGGCTGAGCTGCAGAGTCCAGTTTTTATTGGGCCTTGTAAGCCATGACAGTGAACTTGGATTTACTGTGCAGAGGGAGGTGAGAAGATTGGGGGTTGGGGAGGGTAGTTGGGTGATTCCATTGGGCCTCAAGAGGAGGGTGGAGCCCAATAGTGATGATGTTGGTGAGCATCTGGTGCTGTGGTTGAGTTGCCTTGGCACAGAAAGCCGTGCAATGTCAGAGATCATCAGGGGAATTGAAGACAGACTTGCCATGAATGGATCCAGATGGGACGCTGCCATCATCTCCAGAAGCACTACCTTCAGGATGGAATGGTCTCTGTGCTTCAGAATGAAGGTTGGGCTGGGTCTTTTTGATATGTCTTTCTTTCTAAGACTTGCACCTCCCTGGCGCCTGCCCTTTACAGGGCAATGGGTTGTGCTTTTCATTGCAGTATTATTTGTTCATAGTCGATGTTATGTCCTCATTGTGAACATTACTTCTCTTTTTTATTACTTCTTGATAATATAAAATCACATAACTCAATGCTTTTTACCTTAAGTCTATTTTTTCTATTGTTAATATTGCCGCCCTCGCTTTCTTATTAGACCTTTTTAAATTCTTTTTTTCCTTATTGTCTTCCTATGTCAAATTTTTAGGTAATTTTTATATTAGCATATAGTTGAATTTTGAGTTTTGATCTAAACTAAATGAACTCTATTTATCAATTAAAAATAAAAATTTTGATAAAAAAAAACTAAAAGGGCTTTTCTTTTAGCAGAGCACTTGGGGCATTTTTATTTATCATCAAAACTATTATGTTTGTTCTTACATCTTCTAGACAAGTTATTTTTTTCTCTTCAATTTTTTTCTGTCTTTTATTTTTGGGATTGTATTTTTATTGCTCTTTTCCTTCTTCTCATGCTTTGAAGCTTCCATTCATCTTTAGTCTCCTTGTGGTTACCATAAAAATTTGAACATATTTGAACACAGTTTCTCTCCTTATAAAATGTTAACCATTGAACAATATGTGTTAAATTGTGTCTCAGATACTAAATTTCATGTTACCTTCCAATTTCAACTGACATAGGTGGAGGTGGGGGTTGGATTTAGCTTTCTAACCCCCCATACACACCCATAGTTTCCATTTTACAACTCAGTTTTGGAGAAGTGATGCTCCCTAGGAAGAAGCAGAGTGATATATGCTCTTAGGTGACACCTGTCAATGTCTGGAGACAGTTTTGATTGTCACTGTTGGGATGGGGAGGTTGTTACCAGTATGGAAAGGGTAGTGGCTGCTCAGGTTACACAATGCACCGCCCAGAGTCTGGAACCAAGAGTTACCAGTTCAAAATGCCAATGGCATTGAGGTTGAGAAATTCAGCTCTAGATTTTGTAACTATTATGGTTGTGTTCAATCGATATTACTAATCACATTGAAATTATTTTCATTGCCAATTCTTTCATATCCTCATGCTCAAATTTTTTTAATTGCCACTTGTTGATTACCTAAAAATAATGTTTTTTCCCCCAAAAAAGATAGATAGAGGAGAGGAACTCTGCTTTCCTAAGCTCCTCAAGTTGGAGCTTATCTTCTTAACACCCTCACACACAAACTCCCTGGAAGCAGAGGGGCTGTTACCTAATCATTCCTCCTCTGCTGAAGAGGGATGCTTTTTGTGGTATGGGTTTTCCCCCCATATATTTGCACATTTTGCACCTCCATTTGTTGATTTCCTGTCTGTATCTTGTTTGTTCCTCTATTTCTCTTGTCTATTATGCAATATTTTATGTGTATCAGCCCCACATCTAATACCTGTACAACAAATATTTATGATATTTAAGCTAGCATTAATACCTTAATCACATTTCCAATTTTTTATGTACAGAAGTTTTTTATTATAATTTTTTTAAATGTTCTTCATTTTTGGCAAGGAAGGCCCTTTCTCCATCCTGAGATACAAATTTTCCTAATTGTCTCAAGTTATGTTTTTATACATATTCGACTTAATCCATCAGGACTTATTTTGGTATTATTATAAAATACCTTCAAATTGTTAAGCAATCCATCTTTTTCCCTATAATTTGAAATGCCACCTGAGTCATGCAAGAAACAAATGGCCAGTGTCTAAGTCTGTGTCTTGTTTCAGCAAATCTAACTTTTCTTTCGCTGACTTCTCAATTTTCATTATTTTTACTATATAATATGTTTTCATACCTGCCAGCCTTCCTCCATTACGATTACTTTTAACAAGCACCATTTAACTTTCCTTGACTATTTATTCTTTCAGAAGGACTGTGGAGCAATTTCATCCAGTTTCAAAAATATTACCCTTGGGACTCTTGATTGGAATTGCACTATGTTTCCAAATATGGGAAGAATCACGTCAATGTTAGATATCTCTGATGGATCTTCCATTTCTCTTTTCTTCCACAATTTTTATATCTTCATCCTTTCCTCTGTGTTCTGGAAGAATTTCTCAAAATTTACCTTTTCCTTCACCAATTCGATATTCTACCTAATCTACCATTCTTCTGATGTGGCAGTTTTGAATTTAATAATCCTGTGTCTAATCTTCATGCAATCTTTACTGATATCAAAGCATTTCCTTTTGGAGACTCTCAACTCTACTTTCATGAATTTGGAGATTAAAAAGCATTGGTCCTTCTTCTCACTCCTAGCTATACATCATTTTTGGTGTATCAGATCTAACTCTCTGGAATACTGACCCAACCTTCTTAGAGTCTGGGTTGTCTCTGATTTTCTTCCCAGACACAGGTTTGTGTTTACCTTTGCTTGCCAAATACTGTGATGGCTCCCTGAGAGGCAGCTGTCCACATAGTTTAGGCCCAGAGAAGGAAGAAATGAAAAGCTGAGATGCACTCTGGTTTGACTTCACCTGCTGAGAGACCCATGGGATGTGTTGGAATCCAAAGATGTTCATGACATTCAGTTTACTTCCTTATCCCTGTGTTAAGGCAGCTAAGAGTTAGCCCCAGCAGGGTCTTCGTGGTTCACGAGCTACAGCTGCCCTTATTGGAAGTCCACAACCCTTTCCTTCTGACAAAGCCATCTGTGCCCACAATAGCCCAGTGTCTGCACTGTGGTAGGTACCTACTATCAAATGGCATTGATGGGATTTAAAAAAAAGCACGTCCCCAGGGCTTGGTGAGCTGAGTGACATGAACATGTCACTAGAGTCCCTTTACTCTGCACTGAACCTAGGCATGTATTTCATAGATTACAGGCCAGGTACATATTTTCCTTTTTATTACATCCCTTTAGTCATTTCTGCAAAAGTTTGGAAAGGTGAGATTTTGATATCTGTGTCCAACTCATTTCTCTAAACACTTAAGCAGAGGGGTAGTCAAGTTGAGTTTTCTATATATCTTAATTGTTTCAAAAAAATGACTTTATGTTTCTAATTTCTGATTTTCTCATATTTATGCTTTTTCAATTCATAATGACTAGAAGGATTTTAAGCAACAACATTCAAACTAATTCATATAATACTGAATTTGTCCCAATGCGAATTCAGGTTTTTGCCAAGATTATTTGCAGAAAGGAGCAAGTTGCCTTAAGATTAAGCCTTGGAAGACATCCTATAATACAAGATGCTCTCACAATTCTACTTAAAAATTAGACTTCTGTTAGAGAGAGACATAACTTGCCATAAATAACCATAAACAATGTTAATTTTGGACACTTATGGAAGTGACCCAATGAAGTAAAAGAAGAAAGGATGCAAAGAAACTTAACAAAGATGTAGTCACAATTGTCTGGACAGGGCCTCCCACTTCAAGGGTGTCTTTGTAAGCAAGCCTAGGATCAAAGCAAGACATTGAGAGTGCAGACCATGAGAAATGAAGGTAGAAAAGCTGTTTGATGTTAGAAATTGGGGATAGGAATTTAGGACTTGGGATGAAATCTCCAGCACCGGCATCAAATGTGGATTTGAAATGTGCTGGATCTCAGATCATTTCAATGGAAGTAAAGATGTAGGAGCTCGACCCAGATGACTATGGCTATGACTCACAAAGTATCTCAGGGGAAGAGGAGGGACCCTGACTTCAAGGTCCAGGAAAGAGATTGAATAAAATGTATCACAAACCATAAGAGGAAAAAAAAACATGGTTCAAAATCAACATTTTGTAGCTATTATCCTAAATGTGTCAATAAATTAATTTTCATAATAAGACATTTGATTGATTCATCTATATTCCAAAAAGCTTTCATATTCACATTACTCATAAAACATCCTTGGATATTCTTCTTAGGAAAATGGGGCATCACCTTATATTTGAGGTCACCTTTTCTTTGGATGGATCCAGTATAAACACTGTCATGAAACCTAAAATAGACCAATACATTTTAAGGGAAAAGTGGCCCTTTCATTTTATTTTATAGCCCAAATCCATTTATAGCTTTTAAAATGCTAAGCTTATAAACAATAAATATTTGGCCATACATTGTGTTCTTGTTAAATGGAAAGTTGCAAATTTCATCTAATAGAGTGACTTGGCTATTTTAATTTCAACTGAGTAGTTATAAGGATGACAGTTCCTTGTTGCCTTATATAATTTTTGGTGCTAAATAGATATATAGATATTGTTTGAAGTTGTTATAAATCACCAGGCTGAAAGATCTCTCACATCCATCAACAACTAGAATTTCAGAGATCAAATATATACAGACAAATTAAAATGTAGACAAGTTTTAAAAATTCACATATTTATTCAATTTCTCTCAATAGACTATCACTGCTTGACCTATAATTTCAGGAAACTTTAGTCCTTGAGGAAGCAAGAATGTTTTATATTGAGTTCCAGTAGGAGGCTTCTTGCTCAGGTCAAAACTTATCTGATGTTAATTTTTCCATAGTCTTGGAATGCCTTGACCCAATAACCATACCATAACTCCCTTTAAACCTACATCAGTTTCTATCTATTATTCTTTATCATCTTCCCTAAGCATATTTAGATTTACCAATATTTTCTGCAGATTGTTTAGTTGTTCACTGTTTCTTGTGTCCCATTTCTGTCTTCTAGGAACTGCAATTTCCTTTGTGCTGAAGCATACCCTTTGGTAATTCTTTCATCAAGGGTCTGTAGCAAGTACTTTTGGGGAGTCCTAATATGTCCAAAAATGTTCCTCAAGTTATGTTCACTCTTGATTAATAAATTAGTTGAAAACAAAATTCTAGGTTTGCTTCCTTTGCCTCAAGAGATGATAAAGCTATTCTCTTCCTTCTCATGGACAGGCAGCCCTGTCCCAGCTCCTGGGAATCAGAATTCAATGCACTCTATAAATGAGGTCTCTTTGACTCCAACTCTCACAAAGGGTTTGAAGACTGCTTTTCAATGACTTTCTCCAGTACTAGTTACACATAATATGCTTTAAGGCCTCACTGTCTTCACATTGCCATTGCTATTTTCTTTTTGTTTTCTGTTTCTGGCTGATAAATAGATCCCACAGGGTGATATATTTAATAGCACTTTTATTGTAGTTCATTTTCTACTTTTCTAACAAAATTACTTGAGACTGAGTAGTTTGTCAAGAAAAGAAGTTTTTTTGGCTCCAGGTTCTGGAAGCATGGCACCAGCCAGATGCTGGTGTCATTTGGTGATCACCTTCTTGCTGCATTGTGACAGGATGGGAATATCATAGGGCGCGAGACAGAACCAACTTGCTAGCTCTGGTTTCTCTTCCTCTTTTTTTAAAGCCACTAATGCTATCACAGACGGTGGGGTTCCATCCTTATGATCTCATCTAACTATAGTTACTTCTCAAAGACTCCACCTTCAAATGCCATCAACATATGAATTTGGGGATTAAGTTTCCAAAATATGAACTGTCAGGGTCCACATTCAAACCGTAGTAACGTGTTTATATTTAATCTGGTCAATGTTTAGAATGGGAGAAAAAGGTTCAGTATGGACTCAATCTACCATCTTGAAGCAGAGAACCTGAAAAGTTGTACTACCTCTATCCCTCCCATGTATTTTCCTCCCAAATCTTTTCCCATGGATTCAGGTCCTTTCCTATTTGAAATCCTCCTTATCTCTAAGGTCAAGTCATTTCCCCCTTGTCTGAGGGACAAGCTAGGAGTCTTTGGGAAAGTTACCTCATCTCTCTAGGCCCTCCATCCTCTCCTTTGCAAAATGATGGCAATCAGTAGAACAGTTTCTCTTTTAAAGTGGTTTTAATGATTCATGGTAAGGGAAGTGCTTGCATAAGAACCAGCACAAAATAAACAATTATTATTAGTTATTTTATTATGATCAGTTGTAAGTTTTGATTCCCATTATGCTCCCAATGTCTGGGTCTATTTCTACCACACAGCAGTCATTCAGTAAATGCTTATGAAGAAGTGGAGAGAAGTAATAGCCTGAAAGTCTCAAAGAAATAAAATAATAGTATATTATAGGGAAATGGAATTTCAGCATAGACCTTTTTGAATAATTTTTTTTACTCTCTAATTTCTTTTACTTTTAAGAGCCAATTACTACTTAATAGAATTTTCTGGAAAAGTACCCAAAAGTACCATTAGGCTAGCAGTCTAGGAAGGAAGCTCACTTTTTCTTATTTACCTATTCCTTTTACTTGAAAATTTACTGTGTGTGTAATTTCCACAAGACAGATTATACATTTAAAAAAAGTTTTTTGAACTAAATGGGATAACTGATTTTAGAGTCACTTCTTCTGAGTTCTAATTATTGCAGCTCAATTCTTACCATATGACCAGTTATATCTAAGTTCCTCCATGACTCAGTTTCCCCACCTGTAAAATACAAATAATAATAGCATCTACCTCCAAGAGTCTGTGAAAATTGAATGAGGTAATACAAAATGCTTGAAATGAAGACTGATACATAGAAAGCACTCTGTATAAATTAACTATTATTAGCAATATTAATCTGTAATATTAACAACAAATAGCAAAAGTTTTTAAAAAGAAAATATGGGGGAAAGAACTTGCCATACCCAGAAGCTGCAACAAAAATAGTACTGTCAAAAGTAATTCTGGACCGAGTGTGGTGGAACACACCTGTAATCCCAGCAGCTCAAGAGACTGAGGCAGGAGGATCTCGAGTTCAAAGCCAGCCTCAGCAAAAGCAAGGCAACTCAGTGAGACCCTGTCTCTAAATAAAATACAAAATAGAGCTGGGGATGTGGCTCTGTGGTCAAGTTCCCTCAAATTCAATCTCCAATGCCTCTCACCAAAAAAGGTAATTCTGCCATGCACACAAGTAATACCAGCTGCTCAAGAGGCTGAGACAGGAGGATCTCGAGTTTGAAGCCAGCCTCGGCAGCTTAGTGAGGCCCTAAGCAACTCAGCAAGATCCTGTCTCAAAATAAAATATTAAAAAAGGGCTGGGGATATAACTCAGTTGCTAAACACCCCTGGATTCAATTCCTGGTACCTCCCCCCCCCCCAAAAAAAAAATTAATTCCACTCTGACTCTCTTGGCTTCCTGTTGTGTTGTAGTTTATCTCTACCTAAGTCATGTGACATTGCTTAGCCCACCAGTATGTACCACAGCTCCTCCTGCTCCCTCTCTTCATGATCTCATTTCACAAGCCTAGTCACCTTTTTATTTCTTTTTCTTGCTACTTTTCTTTTGCTTCCTACTGGTTGTGATCCGGGAGGTTCTAAGAGAGAGTTCAGTTTCTGCTCCACTAAAAAGTAATTATATTAAAGTGGCACTTTCCAAAATATGCTTATTAATAAATGTTAGGCAAGAAAATGTTTCCATGGTCCAGGAGCTTGAGGGACTATTTGTTAAAACAATATTAAACAGATATCTCTATCCCAAGACTGTTTGGCGTTTTTGACATAAGAAGGTTCTGCCATGTTTCTTGCTAGACAAGTGCTCTACTACCAAGCTATAACCCCAGCCCTCTACTGCATTTCTGAAAAGAGAAATAAGGTTTAAAGCTGCTTGCAACTTGAAAATGATTTTTCTGAGGCATCTAGACAAGTTTGTTGATAAAACATGTAACTCTCAGATGAGGCTAAATCCAGAAAGGTGGGGTACACAAGCAAAAAGAAGGGCCTGGGCAAAGAAGGGAAGAGGCGTATGTAATCCAGTGATAAAAGCAGTGCCCTAAGGTACTCAGGGTCTTCAGATCCCAGCTCTGCGACTTACACTGGTCCTATACTTATTTTATTTTTGATTGACATGTAATAATCATACATATTTATGAGGTACCACGTGATATTTCCACACATGTATACAGAGTACACTGGTCAAATCAGAAAATAAACATTCCTAACTCCTTATCAGTTCTTTATGTCTGCAGCGTTTGAGCTCCTCTCTCCCAGTTTTTTAATAATAATACGTAATAGGTTATTATGAACTTGTTTCAATTAGCTTTTTTTGTCACTGAGACCAAAAGACCTGAAGAGACCAGTGTAGAGCAGGAGTTTGTTTTGGCTGTGGTCTCAGAAGTTCAGTCCATGGTTGGCCAACTGCATAGCTCTGAGCTCAAGGTGAGGCAGAACATCAAAAAGGGTATGTAAGAGGAAAGTAGCCCAGGATGTGGCCATCAGGAAGCAGAGAAAGCTCAGCACACCAGGAACAATATAAACCCCAAAGGCACACCCCCAGGGACCTATTTCCTCCAACCACCGGCTACCTGCCTATAGGTACCACCCAACTAATCCATAGTGGAGTAATCCATTGATCAGGTTATGACTCTCATGATCTCATCATTTCACCTCTGAACATTCTTGCATTGTCTCACACATGAGCTTTCAGGGGACCCCTCATATCCAAACCATAACTATAGTCACCCCATTGTGCTGTAGAACGCAAAAACTTATTCCTTTATCTTCCCCACCTCCTGCCCTTCCCATCCTCTAGGAATCACTATTCTACATTCAGATTGACTTTTTCAGCTGCCATATGTGAGAAAAAGAATACCCTGTTTCCTCATCTTTAAAATGAGTATAATGTTAGATCCATTAAAGGCTGATTATGAAAACTTAATTAGAAAAATATGAATCACATAGCCAAATAATTATGCTCTCAGGCTTAAAACACAGAGAAAGCTTATGCATAAACATAGAAATGGATTTATTTTCTTTATGTATCTTTTGCATGCCCAGCATTAACACAGCATCTATAATAGCAGGCATTCATTAAATCTTTGTTAAGTAAGTAAGTGAACAAAAAAAGCTTTATTAATTTGCTGAACTGTTAATTAATGAAACCTTTGTAGGGTTAGCACTGTGCCATATGCACAAAACATTGAGGAGGATCGTACCACAATTACATTGAGCCTGATGCATTTTGTCACTGTTGAGCATCCTTGTTGTGAATGCCTCAGCCTTTTCTCAGCCAGACATTTTTCTACAAATGTGTTACTCCCAAAATGAGGCCAGAATTTGCATGAACAGTGTTTTGGAAATAAGCACTGGATTTATTAGGATGAACTATTTTTATAGGGCTTTCTGAAACACAGTTTTATGGACAATACAATCTTATCTTCCTTTAGCCAAGGAGTATTGGCAATGCAATTTGGGAAAAGTTTATGTGAACAGCTTTAGTTCTTCAGTTGTTTCTTGTTTTGTAAATAAATTATTATGTTAAGCAGATGATTTGTTTTCAACTTGACATTGATAAAGAACATGTGAAATATGCAAAAATAAATAAATAAGCTAAAGTAAGCCCTTTGATGAGTGAGCCTACATACTGACTGATAGAAAAAGCTGTTTCCCAAAGAGAACTATTTGAATCCTCTAGTAAAAGACAGCCCCACCTGTGCATAGTGGCACATGCCTATAATCCCAGTGACTTAAGAGGCTGAGGAAGGGGAATTGGAAGTTCAAAGCCAACCTGGGCAACTTAATGAGATCCTGTCTCAAAATAAAAAATAAAAAGGGAATGGGCATGTAGCTCAGTGGTAGAGTGTCCATGGATTCAATCCCTAGTAGTGCAAAAGAAAGGAAGAAAGAGAAGGAGAAGGAAAGGAGGAGGAGGAGGGAAAGAAGAGGAGAAGAAATATTCTGTGTGACTATCTTACAAGTTTTAATAAATGTAACTTGGCAGAGCCTTTGGGGAACTGCTAAATAGTGTAGATCAAAAGTATTAAACTTTCCAGGCGAGGTGGTACATGTTTATTTATACCCAGGGGCTGGGAGTCTGAGGCAAGAAGATTGCAAGTTCCAAGCCAGCCTGGGCAATTTAGTGAGAACCTGTCTTAAAATTAAAAAAAAATATTAAAACCGGGCTGAGGATGCAGGTCAATGGTAGAGCGACTCTTGTTCGATCCCCAGTACCACAAAAAGAGGGATGGGGAGATGGCCCCAAGCATGTGATGACTTCATGTATCTAAAAGGCATCAGAGTTTGAGAATGTGTGGTGTGTAAAGGTCTGACCAAGCCCTATACAGGTGGAATGCTAATGAAAAAAGGGACAGGGGGCACTAATCCCTGGGATAGTGGCTCAGGCCTCCCCAGCTTCTCTCCATTTCTCCTTATCACTCCATCTCGGCGAAGGCCTGTTAGACCACTGGGATCTTTAAGAGAAATGCTTTCAGCAATTCCAGAATCTTTCTTGTGTCTTATGTAAATAGTTCAGAGTAAGATGTAATGAGCTACATGAAAACTCTTTCAGCCTTGACATTTTTCCTGAAGAAACTGATGCCGAACCTAATTGTAACTCTTTTGCCCTAAGCCTTAAAGAAAGGTCTCTCTTGAAACTATATTGGTACTTAGAAAAAGCTTTGAAATCCAAATGTCATGTATCTCCCATTTCAGTAGATAATTTCAATATTTTTAGTCTAGGTACAATTGGCTCATACGTTCCTTCCACTGGAGCTGGTATGAGATGTTAATGTTTTTAACATCTTACCTAGTTAGGTCAACCTAGAAACAAGAATGACAACCATGTTAAATTGTAAAATTATTCCGTCTTTTAAATTATAACTCTTCATACCATGAAGCTACTTCACTGAGTTTGTCTTGTGTAATTTGACAACCGTTTGGAGGGAACTTCTCTCTAAGCACTGAGAATACAAAGTAGAATAAGGAACAGTCTTTACCCTCAATGAATTTTCAGGTTAATGAACAAGATTATAGTGGGAGGACTGGTTATGAACTCTAAAAATTCTCCTTAGTGACCAGAGATGAATAGAGGGAGGAGTTGTTATTTGAGTTAAGAACCTTGAAGGGTAAAGGGGAATGGGTCAAAAGCCATTCTGAAGTGAACAGAGGTAATGGGTCATTGGGGAATGTATCAAATAGCCTGGCATGACCAATGGGTGGTGGTGGTGGTGGTGATGGCAGAGGCTACAGCCAGCACAGAAACTTTGTTAGTAGAGGGTGGGTGACAATTATCCATATTTTATAAGTAGCTTCTGCCAAACCGTAGCAAGCTAAGGAAGTCCCTTCTATCCCTTCACCAAGGTTTTATTGAATTCCCAGCCATCTACCACAATAAAAAAGAATATGTTTAAAAATGGTAAATATTACGCAGATTACTAAAACTGGGTAATGCAATAGAAAATAACTAGCTAGTACAATTAGAAAGGATGATCAGGAAGATCCTCTCCAAA
The DNA here is from genome assembly GCF_021218885.2 of Marmota monax. Lineage (NCBI taxonomy): Eukaryota > Metazoa > Chordata > Mammalia > Rodentia > Sciuridae > Marmota > Marmota monax. Next base: position 3,248,103 of record NW_026692254.1, read on the forward strand.
AAGCTTACATTTAAGCTAAGAATCTCTCTCTCTCTCTCTCTCTCTCTCTCTCTCTCTCTCTCTCTCTCTCTCTCTTTCACACACACACACACACACACACACATACACATTAAACATGCAAAGATAAGAGGGGAAAGCGATCCAGGCAGAAGTACAAAGGTCCTTAGAAAAGAACAAGTATAATATGTTTTAGGAGGAGAAAGAAGGCCAGGATGGCTGTAGGAAACTTTGTGCATGTATCAGGCAGCTATTGCTGCATAACAAACTATTCCAAAGCTTAATTATGTAAAACAACAATGATTTCTTTCACCAACCATTCTTCTTATCTCAACTAGGTGGCTCCCTATGCATTTGCATGCAACTGTGGGTCATATAGTTAACTTTGCTGATCTTACTAGGACCCCTAACATTTCTGGAGCCTTGATTGGAACATATGAACTAACTCAATTCTGCTCTGTGTGTCCTTCATCTTCCAGTGGGCTAGTCCAGCTTGATGAGTGACAGTGAAGGGTCCCCTGAAGAGCAGAGGCAGTCAGGTCTGTTGAGGCCTAACCCCAGAACTAGCACACCATCCATTCTTCCAGATTCAAAGCAAATCATATGATTAGTCCAGATTCTAGAGAGGAGGGAACATATTCTGCTTCTTGGTAAAATGAGTCGAAAAGTCACATTGCAAAGGAAAGAATTTAAGAAGGCGTGAAGTATTGTGGCCATTTCTATGTAGACCATTATAAAATTGGAGAGACTAGACAGACACAAATTAGAGAGAACCCGACCACCTCGACTGCTTAACCCATGACTAGAAGAGAAGTGAGATAATGGGAGGTTCTCTTTTCATATGGCCATAAAATAATAGGATATGGAGGCAAGAAGGAAATAAAAGCTGCAATAATACTACATAATGGATGAACTGAAAGAGATTTTGTTGATCCAGTTGCAATCTTATCATCCTTGTTATGTTCCCAAAAGTTAATAGAAGAGCTGAAGTTTACAAGCAGAACTCCTTTCACAGAGTCCTTCCATGCCCCCATACTGTCCCCTTGATTAAAGGCCCTCTGAGACATTTTCTACCACACCAAATAGGCTTAGATATGCAAATTCAGACCTCTGAAGTTTTACCACTTTTCTCAGACACTGAGTCTGGAGTTTGGGGTTATTATCACACAGTAAAATAATTGAAGATCGTAAATAAGTGTGATCATATTTCCTTTATATGGAATTTCATTATTTGATATCCCCAACCATTTAAAAGAACTTATTAAAATAAAATGTGCAATTGGGTGAGTACTTGCATTGTTCATCTTATCTTGATCACTAAATTGTCAAAAATGTTGCCAATCTATGCATGTTCAGTAATTTAAACCATATTTTTCTTCCATTGGAATGTAATTCTCAAAATTGTCCTCTCGCTGCATAGTAATTTCCTTGAGATCAGAAACTTGATCTAACTCATCTTCATGTACCCAGTAGGTCACATAGCACCCTGCCCAAGCAAGCCATCAAAAAAAAATATGGAATGAATGAATAAGTAAAAGAAATCTTCCTTGGGGATAGAGAAGATAAAAATAAAAGTCATCAGTGAGGATGTGAGGAAATATGTACACTTGTACTGCAAATTAATTCAACCACCCTGGAAAGCAGTGAGGAGATTCCTTGAAAAACTAGAAATGGAACCACCTTATGACCCAGCTATCCCACTCGTAGGTATTGATCCAAGAGAACTAAAATTGGCACACTGTGGGGATACAGGCACATCGATGTTTATAGCAGTGCAATTCACAATAGCCAAGTTATGGAACCATCCCAGCTGCCCATCAATAGAGGACTGGATTAAGAAAATGTGGTATACATACACAATGGAGTTTTACTCAGCCATAAAAAAGAAGAAAGAAACTGTGATATTCACTGGTAAATGGATGGAACTAGAGGACATCGTGCTAAGTGAAATAAGCCAGATTCAGAAAGTGAAGGGTCTGAATGTATTCTCTCTTAGGTCCAAGAGGACAAAGTGAAAATAGAAGGGAGGTCAGTGGAGCAGAGGAAGGAAATTGAGGGGGAGGAAGGAGAAACGGGAAAAAAAAAGAGGAACCATGGAATGAATTGACCAAATTTTGCTATGTGCATGTATAAATATGGATGTTCATATATGTACATAGCAAATATGAGTTTAACTTTATGTATATAAAACACTAATTTTTTAAAACTATACATATATAAAGAGAAGAAAGATCATGAGAGGAAGGGAAACAGAGAGAGGGAAAAGGAGAGGACAAGGGGAAGTATTGGGGACTGAAGTGGAGTAAATTATACTCTGTGCTTGTAGGATTATGTCAGTGAACCCCAATGTTATGTATAAACATAATTCACTAAATAAAAAATTAAATTAAAAAAAATAATAACCATCAGAAAGATTCAACAACCTGAGAAGCTTGAGGTCATTAAGTGAAGAACAAATCTCCTTTGAAACCCTCCAATTACATCACTGTGCATTTACTGAGAATCATAATGCAAACTCTCTGCCTTTAAGAAAAAAATATTAATTCATATTCTCTCTTCTAGTTGATTTTAAAAGGTTTCCATTGAAAACATCTACTTTTTAAATCCATTTAATGCCAAATAGATAAGTTCCATTTCCTGGAGAAAAAAAAAAAGTTTTTTTGATTAAGTGGAATAATTATTTCCTGGTAATTCCTGATACTACATGAATATCTGAGTATCTCATTTATATGTATTCCTTAGAGTTTAAATATCTGTAACTTGATTGTTGTCCCATTAGGGGCAGTGAATGGGGCAAGTGGTGTCATCACCATTTAACAGATTGTAAGCTGTTGGTCTTGAAAGGTGAACCAACATGTAGATGACCGAATGTAAAAGTGGGTGATTTATCATTTCATTTGAAGATGCTCTCAGTTCTTAGGATGCCCCTCAGGCCATTAAAGTTCACGTTGACAGTGATGGATGTGCCTTTTTTATGGGCTTTATAATGGATAGATCAGGGCTGGGACAAGAATCTATATCTTCTGATCCTAGTACATTCTGTTTTCAGAAACATGACCCCCACACCCGAACGACCCTGCAAGGAAACCAGACCCAAGAGAAATAAGAGAGTGGACGTTTTACAAGACCCCAAACAATGGCTCCAAATCTGATTTTGATGGATTCAGGAGTATCCCTAGAAAATAATTCTCTTTCTCATTTGCCCCCTCTATAACTGGCATATACGCTAAATGCCATTGGAATCACTTGCTCAAAAGATCTGCACATTCAGTGTGTACCCACAGCAGGCCTAACTAAACAGAGGGACCCAGATAAATAAAAGATGTTCTGTTCGGTTTTTATAACCTGCCTGCTTTTCTCTGCAGCCTCTATTATTGAAAATCGTCTATTCTGGCTGCAAACACATCCTTTCTTCAAAGGACCTTCACAAAGCAGGTGACACTGAAAGGCAGCCTCTCTCCTTTTTCAGGTTTAGAGTCTAGATTTTATGGAGCTCAAAACTCAGAAGTCACCTCTCCAATCTGGCCCAGTCTTCCTGCCAGACCCAAATTCTGAAACCAGGCTGGGAGCAGTCACAGGGCCACAAGCTCAAAGCCTGGATGACTGGGGACTTCGGATCCCTCGTCATGTTTGAAGAAGTAAATCATCTCCTCTCCACCAGCGTTCTTCTCTTTTGAGGGCCATTAACAACCTGTTCTTTAAAAACCATTTAATACTTTTCAAATATACTGCCAAACCCATTAACTCATTTGATCATTTATCAACCCCCGGAAGTCAGCAGGCCAAATATTAGCATTTTTTTTAATACATGAGAAAGTGAGGCACAAGGTGTTCAAACAGTAACCTGGGCATTACCAGGACAACAACAATCAGCAGAACTGGCCCCTCACTGGGGAATTTTCCACTTTTCTATGCCCAATTGCTCTTTAGGATGATGAGAGAAAAGGTACAGTCATAACAAGCAAAGGGATGGGATGGAGTGATTCCAAGAATATTTTAGCTACAGCCACCAAGTTGGCCCCAAAGAAATTGCAATTAAATTGGGAAATGGAGCAGGCACAGATCTGTGTCTGGACTTTTAAAACCGTGAGATTTATATATGTTCCAAACCCAAGTCTTTTCCCTCTTTTTTCAGAACTCTTCCCACAAGGACTGACTTTATTTCCTAAAAGGAGAATTTGGGTCACTATCCTAATCAAAGTGTCTTCCTGCCTGAATTCACCATTAAGACGAATACTGTCCACTGGAAAAATACGAAGGGAGCCACACAATTGATCTTATATTTTCTAGTAAGCACATTTTTAAAAAGCAAGGCAAGGCCACTTAATTTTATTTTATTTTATTTTATTTTTTAATTTTTATTGTTGGTTGTTCAAAACATTACATAGTTCTTGACATATCATATTTCACACTTTGATTCAAGTGGGTTATGAACTCCCATTTTTACCCCGTATACAGATTGCAGAATCACATTGGTTACACATCCACTGATTTACATGTTGCCATACTAGTGTCTGTTGTGTTCTACTGCCTTTCCTATCCTCTACTATCCCCCCTCCCCTCCCCTCCCCTCCCCTCTTCTCTCTCTACCCCATCTACTGTAATTCATTTCTCCCCCTTGTTTTTTTTCCCTTTCCCCCTCACTTCCTCTTATATGTAATTTTGTATAACCCTGAGGGTCTCCTTCCATTTCCATGCAATTTCCCTTCTCTCTCCCTTTCCCTCCCACCTCTCATCCCTGTTTAATGTTAATCTTCTTCTCATGCTCTTCCTCCCTACTCTGTTCTTAGTTACTCTCCTTATATCAAAGAAGACATTTAGCATTTGTTTTTTAGGGATTGGCTGGCTTCACTTAGCATAATCTGCTCTAATGCCATCCATTTCCCTGCAAATTCCATGATTTTGTCATTTTTTAATGCAGAGTAATACTCCATTGTGTATAAATGCCACATTTTTTTTATCCATTCGTCTATTGAAGGGCATCTAGGTTGGTTCCACAGTCTTGCTATTGTGAATTGTGCTGCTATGAACATCGATGTAGCAGTGTCCCTGTAGTATGCTCTTTTTAGGTCTTTAGGGAGTAGACTGAGAAGGGGAATAGCTGGGTCAAATGGTGGTTCCATTCCCAGCTTTCCAAGAAATCTCCATACTGCTTTCCAAATTGGCCGCACCAATTTGCAGTCCCACCAGCAATGTACAAGAGTACCCTTTTCCCCACAACCTCTCCAGCACTTGTTGTTGTTTGACTTCAGAATGGCTGCCAATCTTACTGGAGTAAGATGGTATCTTAGGGTGGTTTTGATTTGCATCTCTCTGACTGCTAGAGATGGTGAGCATTTTTTCATGTACTTGTTGATTGATTGTATGTCCTCCTCTGAAAAGTGTCTGTTCAGGTCCTTGGCCCATTTGTTGATTGGGTTATTTGTTTTCATATTGTTTAATTTTTTGAGTTCTTTGTATACTCTGGATATTAGGGATCTATCTGAAGTGTGAGGAGTAAAGATTTGTTCCCAGGATGTAGGCTCCCTATTTACCTCTCTTATTGTTTATTTTGCTGAGAAAAAAACTTTTTAGTTTAAGTAAGTCCCATTTGTTGATTCTAGTTATTAACTCTTGTGCTATGGGTGTCCTACTGAGGAATTTGGAGCCCGACCCCACAGTATGTAGATCGTAGCCAAATTTTTCTTCTATCAGACGCCGTGTCTCTGATTTGATATCAAGCTCCTTGATCCATTTTGAGTTAACTTTTGTGCATGGCGAGAGAAAGGGATTCAGTTTTGAAAGAATTCCCCACGCAAAGACACTTCGCCGGGAGAATTCCAATTTTATTGCAAAAAGCAGTGTGCTTATATAGAACTAAGGGGGAGATGGTAGGGTTTAGATAAATGGCAGGCAACCCGTTTATTGGCAAGTTCTTTCAGATATCAGCTCCGGAGCCCAGGAATTAGTTCTCATTGGGGCTAAGGTTCCCCGCCAGCGAGGTTTGAAATTGGCGCCGGCGGGAGAGTTCACACGGGCGGGAACTTTTCGCGCCACTGCAGAAAAGAAGAAGGTAGGAAGAAGAGGTGCTTAGGCGCCATGTTGGGGTTTTTTTCTCTGGGGTATGGCTGCCGTTTATACTTTTCCCAACAAGTTTCATTTTGTTGCATATGGATTTCCAGTTTTCCCAGCACCATTTGTTGAAGATGCTATCCTTCCTCCATTGCATGCTTTTAGCCCCTTTATCAAATATAAGATAGTTGTAATTTTGTGGATTGGTTTCTGTGTCCTCTATTCTGTACCATTGGTACACCCGCCTGTTTTGGTACCAGTACCATGCTGTTTTTGTTACTATTGCTCTGTAGTATAGTTTGAGATCTGGTATCGCTATACCGCCTGATTCATACTTCCTGCTTAGAGTTGTTTTTGCTATTCTGGGTCTGTTATTTTTCCATATGAATTTCATGATTGCTTTCTCTATTTCTACAAGAAATGCCGTTGGGATTTTGATTAAGGCCACTTAATTTTAAAACAAGAAAATAATACCAAAAAATTCTATTTCATATAACCCACCATATCCAAACTATTATCATTTGGATGCATAATTCATATATTCACAAGATATTTGCATTCTTATTTTCATCCTTAGTCTTCAAAATCCAGTGCCTATTTTCCCCTCACAGGACAGCATGTCTTGGCCCACCACATCTCAAGTGGTACAGAACCACACATGGCCAGTGGCTGGCCACAGAGCTATAAGAAAAGACAAGAACTATACCTCAGATCTTATGAAACTGTCCCTCATGGGTGTGCTCACCTTCTTCCTTTCACCCTGCTGCTCCTGACCTCCGTCACCACTGGGGACCCCAAAAGCAGCACATACTTTTGTTCCTGAGCCGGCCTGCTGACAACCCTAAACCCAGGAGGTAACAACTGACAAGACCACATAGTGGCATATTTTGTGGAAAAAAGCCGAGAGGTTGTCAAACAGCACAAACTTAAGCCCACTTCCTCCTCCTCACCAGCCTTGCTCCCCAACCTGTTTGCATCCTGGAGAGAGGAGAGGCCCCCAGAGTTGCTTTCCGGGTCACTGCAGGGTGATTCACTCAACAATGGCCCATAATTTACAAAGTTTCTCCCTGCAAATCAACTATGGCTAATGGCAGGCCAACATAACTGTTGTGCCCACGGACTGGAAGATAAAAGGGTGGATGTTTGTTCGGTCAGCCCATTGAAAAATCCAGGCCCATTTACGGAACATTTCCTAATAGATAAATGAGACACAAATCATGTGTACCTGACTATAAATGAATAGCTTGCATACACAAGGTAAACTCTGAAAACTCCATTTTTCAACCAAGAGAGCAGTGACTAATGACATGCTTTTGTTTCTACTGAAGACTAAGTGCTTCTTTGCAATAGGAAATAGACCTAAGCCTTGCTCCCTAACCTGCCCCCCTCCTCAAAGTGTCTGAATTACTGCAAGTATTAACATATATTGCCAGACAAATGTGCTAAGTGATCAAAAAGAGCAATTTTAGCCATTAAACTCTCTCTCTTGAAATGGCCCCTCGATAGACAGATAGACCTCCCATTTAGCAATTTCAGGATTTTCTATCTGGTTTGACGTCTTTCTTATGTGAGCTTTTCATTGTGGGTTTCATTAGGCATCGACTTTGTAATAGCAAGAGAAAAACTAAAGCCAGGCTTGAAAACACGGTGGGGGGCATCTATAATCAAACACGGAACACAGGCAGAAATGAATCGAGCCAGGCAGAATTTTTTCCCCAAATCTACAGGAAGTGAAATGTTTTTATCCCAGACAACATTTCCCATCCATCTAGAAATCTCATTGGTTTAGACGTTGTAGACTAAAAGGGCACCACCTGAGCTTTGCTCTGGATAACTTTGAGTTACTGCTTCTGACTAATGGATTTGGGGAGGGATATGTTCGTGCCCACTAGCCCAAAGTGAGGAGCAGTTCGTTTTCTAGCTTGTCTGTGAAAGTGGGTTTGCTTTTATTGCACATTAAACCAGATGAACTCAAAGATACTAGTTGTTACTTTTTAATGATTTATTTTTTTAAAAAAAAATATTTCTCTAGTAGAGGATATTGATTTATTCTATTGATTTTTTTTTAAAGACCCTTTCCAATTCTCCAGGGTCTGCTAGTCACTGGCTTCAAAAATTAAGTTTTCACGAGTTGTCTTTGCCACTTAATGTTATCAGGTGCTGCTTTAATGTTTACCAATCCGAGCGTGTGACTCCCTTCATGTTTATCAGCATCTAATATTCCTTTTATGTTATCAAAATTGTTCCTTGGAGATGTACTGATTTTTAAATTCCAGAAATAGAGATTTAGAGTAGACTTAAGGAAGGACTTCCCTTAAAACCAGAGATAGTAAATGCTGAAAAGACTTTTCAAATAATTCCTGAAATGAGCCAGGGAAATAAGCAATTAGACACAGAAAGTTTGTGTATATCCCTCCAGTCTGGTTCCCGGAGCCCAGGCTGATGGCTTCAGGAGTACCTCCAATGGCTATTCTCTGCTCTCTTTCTTTGACACGAATTTTATGGAAGGGCCTGAATCTCGAATGTAGGGTGATGAAAGTCTCCATGAATGTGTCTGTTGGGGTTGGGAGAGGCTGGCGACACAAAGGATCTGACTAAAGAAAAGGAAGGGGGGAAAGTAGGAAATTGGGTGCTCAGAACCCAGAAAATTACAACGAATCACGGTCTTCACAGTGTTGTTCGTGGAAGAGAAACGTGAACTTGGCTGATCCTGGATCCTTTTCTGCGCTAAGGGTATCCCTGACAGGCGGATGGCTCTCTTACCCTGCAGAGGGGGACATACTCGCAGCAGAACTATCACCATATGTACTTTTCACCAAGAATATCCAGGCCCCTCAGAGTGAAGCGGAGGCCTGCCATCCCCTGTGCAAAGTGAGCTAACTGTCTTTTGCTTACCCTCCCCTCTGTGTCGCCTACCTTCTTCGCCACTCCAGCAGTCAAAAAAAAAAAAAAAATGGACAGAGTCCTGCAGCAGACTCAGCTCCAGGAGCCCCAAATAGGCAAGTGGCCAAGGGAGGTGCCTAAAGTTAGAACTCTGCTTATCCTCAGTCTAGTGATGTATATTTAGTAAATAAACAAGAAAAAGAGAAAGCAAACTTTGAGTTTGGGTGAGGGTGAAATGAATCATCACCTAGCCTTGTAAGATGTGAAACTTTCCACTTCCCGGTAGCTGTCAAACATTCCCCAGTGGCTTCATCCTATAGCTGGTCCCACCGCCTCCAGTGTGAATCCAAGGCCAGCTCAGACATACCTGCCTGGTGTGCACAGGAGCAGGGGTAACTAAGGGTTCCCTGGACAGGAAAGCTCTGTTCACTTCCTAGCATTAAAGATTAACCACTGGGGATTTGCTGGCATCTTTATTAACAGCTCAATCATCACGGCCAACAACTCCATCATTACAGCTGAGAGCAAGCGTGTCACAGAGGTTAACAACAGCCTCTGGAGTCAGGCTGCTGGTTTCTCTCCTAAACCTTATCTTCTTTATGGCTCATTCCTCAATTCGTCAGATGGGAATCAGAGTTGTCCTGACTTCATCGCGTTGCTCATGCATCAAAGGCACTCAACGTCCTGTGTGAACAAGTTGTGCCTGCTCAGTAAATATTAGCTACCATCACCACAGCTCCTGCCATCACACGTTTCTGTTCTCACGTCCCTTCAGATTATACCTGACCCAATGTTAGGTGGATGTGAGTGAAAAACATGAATGCAGCTATTTATCCATGTCATTCAAATATTCAATAATTATATGCATATATGTGTATATGCCTTGATGCTATTTTATGACTCCAACCCCCTTGTAGGGATATCTGTTCTCTACTTATAAGATACATCCTGATCCTAAATCCTGGGGAGGGATGCTAAGTTGTTAGCACTCTAGGTCCCTTAGAATCAGACCATCAGACATGTATATAACAACCTATCTGAGTCTCAATCTCTTGATAAGGGTACATGCAGGTGGAACACCACTGAGCAAGCAACTTGAATAATTTTCTTCAGATAGCAGGCTTGAAAGCATACCCTTAACTGATTCCTTCTCTTCCCAGAGTCCTTTCTACCCTATCAGAACTTTTTGGGATCGCCCCCAGATAAACTACTTGTTCTCAAATCCCACAGCAGTTTAAAAAAAAATGGACAGAGTCCTGCAGCAAACTCAGCTCTAGGGGCCCCAAACAGGCAAGCAACCAAGGGAGGTGCCTAAAGTTAGAACCCTGCTCATCCTCAGACTAATGATGTATATTTACTAAACAAATGAGAAAAAGAGAAAGCAAACTTTGGAGAGTAAGGGTGAAATGAATCATCACCTAGCCATCTTGTAAGATGGTCTGATTCTAGGGACCTTAGAGTGCTGACAACTTAGCATCCCTCCCCAAGATTCAGGATCAGGATGTATCTTACACACAGAAAACACACATCCCTATAGGTGAGCTAAAGTCAGAAGACAGTGTCACGGCACACTTGGTCACTGAACCAATCATGCCTCCTTTTCTCTACCCCTGTTCCCATGCTGTGACATGGCAGCTAGATAGAAGGATATTTTTTTGTTACATAAGCAATCCTCAGGACCTGCAAAGTCTAATTTTCAAAGAAACCCAGCTCAACAGCCAAAAGCCATTTTAAAAATTAATTCTACATTTCCTAACTTCTCTCAAAGAATGCTAAAGGGAGCATTTCTTGAAGTCTACTTTTCTCTTCCCCTTTCTCCCACCTAACTGAGATCATCACACCTCTTCTTGCCCTGACACACCTCCCTGTTCCCTGAACACTCTGCCCCAAACTCTTTCTTCAGCTGGCTTTTAATTCAGTAAATCAACCTAGGCTCTTCACATGCATTCATTTTCTCTCAGCTTCCAAAGTCTCCACAAGAAAGAAAAATTGGGGAGCTGACTCATTTGTTCCCCAGGACAAAGTGGTGAGCATGAGGGAGAGAAATGTGAATATTTATACATAAATAATTCTTGCCCCAATTAAACTTTCCTTCCTAGAACATCCTGTGAACTCAACTGTAAGTAGAGTTCCCATGTTTGTTTAAATTATCCAGAACTCCTTCTCTTCCCAGTTTATCCACCTCTCCTTTACTTTTCTCACTGGAGTGGGGAAAATTTCTCAAAATTATGGCTGATTCTTGCTGTGTCCATTGTGTCTCTCTTGGCAAACCTGGATTTGGTAAATGGATAACTAAATCTTCATTTATTAGAAATTTTTTTTTCTTTCAATAGCAGCTGCCATCTGTTCCTCTCCACCTCAGTATAATTCCCTCCCGATTCCTCGAACATCCTCTTGAGATGTTGTAATTTCAGTTGCCCTTTATTTGTGCCTTCAATTTGGTCACACATTCTTTGAAAGGGGAGAAATAAGGAATAACTAAAAATAGAAATAATAATAAAATATGAACCCCAAATTAAAAGGGACATGGGAAAGGCTTTTTAAAAAGAACATAAAAACAGTGCATGAAAGGTTTAAAATTATTTTTTAATCCTTTAAAATTTATTTTTTAAAATTTTAAATGACTTTTTGAGAAATATTTAGATGCAGTACCATTGGGAAATGACTGGAAAGAAGAAGAATAACCAAGAGCTAGAGGATAACCTGGGGCAGAGATGAAGGGTTTCAGAAAAAAAAAAAAATGTTTGCCTGATTTTATTTTTACAGAAAGTCCTTCAAAAAGTTTATGTGTCATTCGAATCTGTTTTGATGTCTCAAACATCTCCTGTGTCCATCCTGGGCTTTGGAGACAACTTAGTTGGACGACTGGGTATATTTTAAGATCTGCCATCCAAGTTAAATGCTGATTTATTTGCTTACAATGGGCTCCCAGCTGGAACACAGTTCTGAATGCCAAAGAAAGCTGAAGACAGAACAATGCTTCCAGTTTCATTTTCACCCAATAATGTGGTCAAAGAAAATCCCAGTCCTCGAACTTGTCATGCAACATCAAAGATTCTGCAGAGGCTTCATGCCTGCCCTCTATGAGAGACCAGCTCCTGATGAATGGATATTTGATAACCAAAATGCACTGAGGTTGACTTGTTTGTCATCACATTGTTAATTTGCTTGCCCAAGTCCCATGTAGACCGAAAACAACATCAAGAGCCCCTGTTTCCAAGGCAAAATGCATTCCGAATTGTATATGAGCTAGGTAATGTCAAGTGGCTTTGATTGCAGTGTGGGAGTTATTTTGGTTTAGTTTGTTTTGATTTAAGATGGGAAACAATGAGTATGTTTGCCATTTGCTAAACAATATGGCCCCAAACCACTTGTGGCTGGGTAGTCTTTCTCTCCATGGGGCATTCCCCCCAACATCCTCTATCTGCCAGGGACGCCTACAAATGTCAAAGTTCTGCTGGGTTTTCTAAAACCTGCCTCTGCTTTTAGCAGCTTTGAATAAGCTACAGGGCCACAATTTACTTCTATTGTCATTTCTTCAGGGAGACAGAGAGGAATACATCTGCTACTTTAGATGAGAAACCCATGGGAAGGAGTACATACACAATCAAAGCACCCGGTGCAAGATCATTCAATTCAGCTGTAATCAGAAAGAGGAGGGAAAAGAGAAGAATAAAAGCCCCCACTTCATTGTGTGCAATGTTCATTTCTGAGCCAATGTTTGAGGATAAAGCATGTTTTGGGGAGAGGAAAAAAATATTCTTTTTCATCAGATAGAGTAGAGGCAACCAAGAATTAATTATTAGTGAGCCATTAAAGAATTAACTTTAAGAGAGGAAATTAGCCCTGTGTGGTTGCACAAACCTGTAATCCCAGTGACTAGGAGGCAGGAGGATTGTGAGTTCAAACCCAGCCTCAGCAACTCAGCAAGACCCTGTCTCTAAAAAATATAAAAAAGGTCTGAGGATGTGGTTCAGCAGTTAAGTGCCCTAGGTTCAATCTCTGATACCAAAATTTAAAAGAGAGAGAGGGGAAATTAATTTCTGATTATAAAAATGAGACTAATTCCTAATTGCAAATATAACAGTCTCTCTATAAAAAAAGAGAATGGAGAATTAAAAAAAAAAAAAGATGCTGTCAGCAAGTTAGCTTTGGCTACGTAACAAACTGCAGAGGTGGAATAGATACTAGCAATAAGCATTTATTAGTTCACAATTCTCTGGGTCAGCAATTTAGGATGGGTTCAGTTGGGTGGATCTTCTGCTTGCATTGCCTGGGGCCATTCATGTAGGAACTGTCAGCTGGTGGTATGGCCAAGAGCTGATGGATCCCAAATGGACTCAGTGACATTTCTGGTTTCAGTATCGGCTGTTGACTGATGAGTCAGGGGAAGGGGATCTGTGCCTTCAATAGGCTAACCCAGGTTTATTCCCATGTCAGTGGTCAGAGAGCTCCAGGATGCAGCAAGAGAGAACAAGCCTCAGCACACAGGCCCCTTTCAAGCATCAAGCATTAATCTGTTAATGGCATATTTGCTGCGTCCCATTGGATAAAGCAAAACACGTGGCCTGGCCCAAGAAAATACTCAAAGAAGTAAATAAATATAGGGTGGCAGGAACAATCAGGTCTGTGACTCCAAAAATTTTCTGCAGAATTATTATGGAAACTATTTTTCTCCAAATCATCACAACAAAACTCTGGAGACTTAGAATCATGCAATCATGTGACAGAATGGATCTCAGGTATCTTCAAACTCTTTCTTTAACAAATTAGTCAACTTAAATTTATACACATGACCTTTTTGGGGGGACAAGATCATGTTTTTTGGACATAACACAATCATATAACTCAGTAATATATTAATTATGAAGTTATTGAAAAGCATCTGAAGTCAATGATACAGTGGTCTGACAATAGGTAAAATTATTTACATTGGAAAAATCTATCAAGACTATGGGTTTTAGATGACATCTTAAGAAAGAAAAGTCAAAGCTCAGGTGGGGAGGTAAATAAGTAGACAGAATGAGCGAAAGTCAGTTGAAACCCAAGGTGTCGTATTTTCCTTGTATTATTTTGAGGCTCATAAGGCTGTGCTTCTCAAACTTTATATGAATCACCTGCACATCTTGCTAAAATGCCAATTCAGGAGGTGGGGCCTGAGACTCTGTATTTGTAACAAGCTCCTAGGTGAGATTCATGCTGGTCACTGAAGTGCCACACTTTGAGTGGCATAGCTCTAGGAGGGAGTCTTGGATATCCCACTTCTCACCTCTCATTGTTATTTCCTCTCTAAATGCATCTCTGCTCCCTGACATCACCCCTCACAACAGTGAGTCAGAATCTCACTCTGATGCCTTCCAGGGAGAGCTCTCCTATGGCAAATGATGGATCCCAGGAGACCCTCAGTTCTTATCTATGTTGTTCTGAGAAACAGTATAGAATTCACCAGACAAATTATGAAATGTGGATTCTACCCCCACAGGGCACCCCAGGGAAACTCCTACCCTCTATCTCCAGACCCTTTCCTTCTGAAATCTGTCTTCTTTTCATAACTGCTGTTATCATCCACTGAGGCAGAGAAGGGCCAAATTCTCCCACTGTCGGACCAGGCTACTTGTCTAGAAAGGTTTTGAACCCATGGCAGGTTCCAGGAAGCACCAGTAGGTAGATGGGAAAGTGACACAGAAAAGAGATTGGAGATAGTAAAGTGCAGATTTTTAATCAAATTAACAAGTGTGGCTCAGGCCTGCTGAGGACCTTTGGGAAAATGGTGTAGAGCATGCCTTAGAGTCATCTCAGCCAACTGGGAGGAAGTCAGGGTGATTATACACTAACTCCCTGACAGATAACTGCTTGAGGGTACTCCAGTAGAATTAATTCTCTCCCACATGGGGCTTCCTCAGGCACAGAACTAGCATGCCAGAGAAAGGCTTTGGCAGAGAGAGTCTTTGGAGCTTCTGAAAGCAGTCTTCAGCTTGTAGAAGCAAATGTAGAAGGAGTGTGAGTGTGGGTGCCTTAACCATCCTTAGAGAACTAATCAGAAAGTCAGGAATAACTCCAACATATGGAGGCTGTAACCAAAACCAAGGCAAGCACATAGAAAGCAAAATATTATCAACCGAAACAAAATATTATAGATCAAACAACACTTCTGCTTATTTCTCCTTTTACTTCTTCTATTGATGGTCTGGTTGGTTTATGTTGTTATTGTTGTTTTGCAAATCAATAATGCTGCAGCTGCCTTAAGTAAATCACCGAGTTTCAAAGTTTTCCACACAAATTGCTCAATAGGAAAGCAAAGATTCTTTTTTTCTCTGATTTCCCATAGGAAGCAATACAGTTGCCCTTCTGTATCTCTTACCAGCAGACTCAACCAATCACAGATCCAAAACATTTAGGGAAAAAAAAATTGCAAATTTACCAAATTTGTACAGACATTTTTTTCTTGTCATTATTCCTGAAGCAACACGGTGTAATAACTGTTCATCTAGCATTTGCATTGAATTAAGTATTATAGTAATATAGAGAAGATTTTAAGGTATGGGAGGAGGCACATAGGTTATATCCTTGGATTTAAGTGTTCAAGGATTTTGGTATTCATGATGGTTCTGGAACCAATCCCCCAGGGAGACTAAGAGATGGCTGTATTGGATTAGGGTTTCATTCTGTCCCTGTCATTTCCCCAAATTGTGACCTTAACCAAGTTATTTACTACAAACTTCAATTTTCTCATCTGTCAAAAGGTATAGTATTTCCCACCGCATGGGATTGTGGAGGTTGAGGGTTGAGTGAAAGAATCCGGCAAGCAGCCCACTCACAAAAGCCACATACATATGCTCCTCCTTCCCCACTCCCTGGTACTCTCCTCATCGCTGAAGACTAAAGTTAATCTACTTAACCAATTTGTGATGCAGTCTCATGATGAGTAGAATCTTAGATTACATGGGAAGTACAGAGCTAATAAAACATAACCCTTCCTTCTAGTATATTTTTGCTTCAGAGAAAGACATCATAAAGAATGTGCTCTAACAAAATCAGGTAGTGGTACGTTCTACTTTTTCTTTTTTTTTTTTTTATGGTGCTAGGGATCAAACCCAGAGCCTTGTACAGGTAAGGCAAGCATTCTACCAACTGAGCTATATCCCTAGCCCAAGGAGATAGGAATTATCCTCTATTTTCCTGTAATTTACATAACAGTAGTTGATTCCATAATCCCCACTCAACTTCTTGAGTCTGCAAAATCCCCACCAACTACCATTTTCAACCAAATTGTCTTACACATGAAAAAGTCTTTGACTAACCTCCAATTGATTCTGACATTCCAAGGACTATGAGGAAGAATTGAAAATAATTTAAAAACTGCTGACTTGTTTCAGGCACTGATTTATCCAGACAAAACAAAGACAGAAGGTTTTTGAAGTGAGATTATTTTGTCAATTTGGGCATGACAGAGGAAGAAAACAAAAATTATTGTTCAAGCTTTGAAAAATCCTTTCTCTCATGAGGAGATTGAAGGAGGGAAGAAAACAAACATTGGTTAAGCACCTCTAAATACCAGGTACTGTGATAGCATCTTTATTCATCATTTTATTTGATCTTCTTCATTCCCCAAAGACCACCAGAGGAACTTGTTGATCAAGCAAAGCTGCTTTTATCAGACTTACTGTGATGAGGAGGACAGTACCCAGACAGAACGGGTTTAGGACTGAGCAGGGTGATTTGGGAATGGTAAGCAACATGTTGGTAGTGGGTAAAGTTTTTGACATTGTTATTTACTTTGGATTGATGGGGACACTGAGGCAAGGGTCTCGAAGGGAGTCTTAAATAGTAAGTTGTCAATATTGTCAAGTAAGCTGTTTACTTGATGTTACAGGATGAATTACATCCCTTCAAAATGCATATGTTGAAGTCTTAATCCCCTTATCCTTAGAAGGGGATTCTATTCAAAGAGAGACCCTTGAAGAGGCAATTAGGGTTAAATGCAGTCACATGTGTGGGCCTTAATCCAATCTGACTGGTGTTTAACCAATTTGTGTTGCTATAATAAAATACTTAGACTAAGCAATTTATAAAGATCAGAAATATATTTCTCACAGTTCTGGAGACTGGGAAGTCTATGATCAGGTTACCAGAAGGTATGATGATAGATCAGGAACCTGGTCTCTCCGTCCAAGATGGCACCTTATTGCATCATCTTCCAGAAAGAAGGAACACTGTGTCTTCACATGGTGGAAGGGATAAAAGGACAAGAGAGATTAATTTTTTTTTTGGGGGGGGGACCTGTTTCATAAGTACGGTAATTCATTCATGAGGGTGTATCTTTCACCCTTTAATCACTTTTCGGAAGTGATTAAATCACCACAGTGGTATTAATCCCACCACTAAGTTTTAGGACATGATTTTGGGAACATTCAGACCATAGAAACTAATATTCTTATAAGAGAAGATATTAGGGTACAGATAAGCACAGAGGGAAGACCTAGGGAGAAGACAGCCATCTAAAAGCCAAGGAGAAAGGTCTCAGAAGAACTCAACCCTACAAATACCTTGATCTTGGACTTCTACCTCTAGAACTGTGGGCAAATACATTTCTATTGTTTTAGCCACCTGATCTGTGGAATTTTGTTATGACAACCTTAGCAAAGTAATGTGGTCTTTTCTCCATGCTTTTCCAGGAGCAGGAGGCTAATGTACAAGACTACAAAGCAATGAAGGTAGAACCAAGATTCTAACTTCAGTCTACTGGGCTGCAGAAATAAGTTCCCTGCTATCTTTGGAACTTTCTTCTGAAGGGAGAAACAAATTATAAACAGGGGCTAAAATAGAGAGTAACTAGGACTTGGTTACACTTTTTTTTTTTTTTTTTTTTTGGCTTGGTCAATATTCCACAGGTGTGGATGGCACAGGGCACCCATTGCTATTTTTTCTATGGTCTCCAGACTAAGCTAACATTTTATCAAGTTTTAAGGCCAGTTTATCAAGTGTTAAGGCCAACTGGTATTTTTCCCAATGAGCAAACACTCCAGTTTCCCACCAATTTCCTCTTTGAACTGACTTTTTGGGGCACTGAGATTCTGTGGCTTCCTACTACCAATATCTGCAACTTTTCATCTGAAGGATTCCCACTTGGCCTTGGCTCGGGGCAGAATGGAAGTCCTGGAAAGCGAATACACCTCCCTGGAGTAACCCTCAACCAACAATTGATGGGAATTGGTGATAAAAAAAAAATCCAGCTCCATCCTGCCACATGCAGGATAATTCTGAGATATGTCCCATGCAGTTTCCAGAATTCCTCATTGGGATTGACCCCTGGTTACTCATAGAATAACTGGAACCCTGAATTGATTGTGTTCCCTTCTCTAATGTTGCTTCCTGGGATCATCTCTGAAACAATTTCAAATCCTTATCTTAGAGTCTCCTTAAGGGACTTTTATGAAGATATCAGGCTATAATTACTGACTCCAATCTGACAGTCTCTTCCCCAGAGCTCCAACCCTGTATGGAGCATTAGTTCTTTTAGAAGAAAGATCACTTTATTTTATAAGCCCTGGAAGAACTGGCATGATCTGGCACCTACCTATCTATTCTTGTCACGGTTCTTGATTTTAACATCAAAAATTAAGTGTTAGTAACTAAAGAAAACAAGAAAATTATTAGACAGGACTCTCTACAGAATCAGCTTAGAAGGCTGGGAATCAGGTCTATTCACACGTAAGAAGTCAAGGCCCTGTCATAAGAACCATCTGTTTAGCACACACCTGAAGACCCCAATACCCTCTGGTCTTCATCACTTGCTTCCTGATGCCAGATTCCACTGCTTAGACCCTCCCCTGACCTCTAAATGCCCAGCTACCAGCAGCCCCCACTGGAAAGCATATATGCCTTCCCAGGCTTCTTACAGGATTTATACCCCTGGACAGAATTATAGGAGTGACATGCTACCAGCATGCAATGAGAGGGTTCTCTTCCCCTGCAATATAGTTTAAATCTGAAGTGTCCCCACAAATCATGTGTTAAAGTCTTAGTCACCAACCCACTGGAAGGTGTTGGAACCTTTAATAAGTGGGGATGGTGGGAGCAAGTCAGGTCATTGGGGGTATGCCCTTAAAGAGGATATTGGAACTCCATCCCCTTCTTGTCCCCATCTTGGCATCCTGGCCAACATCCATTGCCACATGCTCCCTACCATGATGTTCTGCTCCACCACAGGCCCAAAGGCAAAGAGTCAACTAACCATGAACTGAAATCTCTGAAATTCTGAGCCAAAATAAATATTTTCCCCTTTTAAGCTAATTTTCTCAAGTATTTTGTCACAGTGAGAGAGAGCTGAATAATACACTCTGCTTCCACATCTGCAGTAGAGGGTGGGGACATCCCAAATAATCAGTGGGTTCAAATTCTAGGTAGGCAGAAGCCATCCCACTGTCGCTCAGGCCCCTCCTTGTTCTGAAGCTCAGCCTTACCAGGCTGCGTGCAGTTCCATGAAACCACTGCACTTCCCCGTGCTGCAGAGTATGCTGTATTCTTTGCACAGACTGCTTCCCTCCTGTGCCCAGTCAGCTTCCCTTGCTTAGGGATTCAAGACAGCTTTCCTCAAGGAAGATTTCCCAACACCAGAAACAGATTGGTTCCCCTAAGAACATGCACAGTAGCTTTCCTCTGAGAAACACACTCCTCTTGTAATTGCATTTTTATCTATATCCCTCTAAGAAGTTGGCTTCCTGAGGGCTGGGGTGCATCTACTTTGGGGGGGTTTTGTTGTTGTAGTGTTATTTTTGGTACTGGGGATTGAACTCAGGGACACTCGACCACTGAGCCACATCCCCACCCCTATTTTGTATTTTATTTAGAGACAGGGTCTCAGAAATTGCTTAGCACCTCACTATTGCTGATATTGGCTTTGAACCCACTATCCTCCTGTCTCAGCCTCCTGAGCCACTGGGATTACAGGAATGCACCATTGCACCTGGGGCATCTACTTTTGCTCACCCTTATATGCTCAATACTGAGCAGAAGGCCCAGCACATATAGGGACCAAATAGCTGTTAAGGGATGAATGAAAATGAACACATTCTTAAGCCACCCAATTTTGATTTTTTTTTTTATCATTACACAGTTTGTCAACAGCTGAATAAAATGTCCTTTTGGCTTAGAGGTGAATTAGCTCATATTTTCAATGAGAAACATTCCCTCTTATGAGAGACATAAGTCAACAAGGCATGTGGTCAAACAGGTGTTTGTTGTTTTTTTTTAAAGACTAAAAAATATTTAAGTTTTTAGAATCCTTAAGTACATTCAGGGTTAGAACATATATCAATTAACTATTGCTACATAACAAATGTTTCCAAAGCTCTGGGGTAGAAAACAACAATCACTGATCACTATGCATTCATCTAGATGTTGTCTGGTAGGTAAGCTGATCTAGACTGGCTCAGGTGAGGATAGCTCTGCTCCATGTGACTCTCATCTTTCTCAAACCATTAGTGGGCCTGGCCCAGGCATGTTCCTCTTATAGAAATGACAGAGAAAAAGAAGTCAAGTGGAGTCACAAAAGTCTCTTAAAACATAGGCCGATCTGTCCCAGTCACTTCTGCCCAGGGCCAATACAACTTAATGATCAAGCCCAAAGTCAAGAAGTTGGGAAATATACTCTGCTCACAAAGAGGCCACAACAAGGGTTTGGATGCAGGAAAGGATGAAAAATCAAGGCCAACAATGCAGTCTACCACAAGATTACAGGCCACATAAATTATAGAAGTCACTTTAGAAAGCAGATGGCCAATGGCAGTCCAATCCTCTGCCATCATGTAGGTTTAAATTCCTTTGAAAAGCAGTCAAAGCCCTTGCCTAGCATTATGGGAGAAAAAAATGGTCATTAGGTTAAGACTAAATATGCATTATTTATAATAATAATGATTATTATTATTTTATATTATATAATGTATATATTGTATTATTATGATTATATTATCTGTACTTTCAACTTTTGTGTGAATCTACAACTATTCCAAAGTTAGTTTATTTAAACAAACAAAAAGAGCATGAAATGGGACATGGTTTCATAATAGCAAGAATAATTTTGTCTCTTTCTTCTTCATTGGTAAATTTTAATTATACAAAATAGTGGGAATCCTTTTATATATTTGTACATGTAGATAATATAGCAAGATAATTTGTTCAGTTTCCTTTCCCTTTTCCTCCCCTCCTCCTTCCCACAGGGTCCCTTTCCTATGCTACTTGTCTCCCTTCTATTTTCATGAGATTGTCCCCCAAAATCACTCCTTATCTAAGTCTATCAGTTTCTTAACATTATCACTATCTTACAAATGTCAGATCTGCTTCCTGGGAAGTGGGGTGGGGTCTTTTCTGAAACTCTGAGACTAGAGATTTATACTCACCTGAGACATCAATGTGGGGAGGGGTTGGAGGTATATGGGGAGAGCTCCTGTCAGAATCGCCAATCAACCAGGGGAGAACTGCTGCCTATATCCATCTGGGATAGGATATGAGCGTCCAGCCCCAGCCCCATGTGCACTCACCTTTGGTTCCTTTCTAACCTCCTTTCACCAATATCTTATTCTTGTGAGCACATAGGCCCTCTACTCTTCCTTCCTCTTCTGTGTTTCCCATGTGTACAAAAAGTCAGCCTGAATTAATTCTAGAACCAATTCCAAATTTCTAGGACTTTGAACTAACACAGTGTGTTAACTTTAAAAGCCCCAGCTAATATGACCAAACTTTTGTTATGTGAAGGCATGGATGTGGCACGGTGGGTCCCGGTATTGGGTGTATACACAGCATGCTAATTAAAAAAAAAAAATAAACTGTAAATGGATTGAAGAGGGATCAGTGAAGTGGAGGGAAAGAAGAAGGAGCAGAACTGGGGGTGGAAGTGCTGGGGATTGAATTGAAGCAGGTTATGTTCCATGTTTTTGTAATTATGTTAGGGTGTATCTTGGCATTGCATATAACTAAAAGAATAAATTTTTTAAATCCAGAGCTAAAATGGGGACAGGGCAGCCCATATTAGTTTCGTTGGTTTTTCAAAATCTAAGGTAAGTCCTGCCTTCCAAGAAAACTTCCTTGTCTGCTACAGCCTTCATCAATTACACTTTCTCTGGATATAGAAAACCCTTACGTCACATAAGCATATGCCTTTGGCTAGATTGTCCAGCCTAACTGTAAGTTCCTTGAAGGCAGGTAGCAACTGGAATACATCCTGCATTCTCCAAAGGTTTAACAAGATGCCAGGTCTTATGCAACCACCCCCATCCCATCAAATACCCAAAGAAGAGCGGATGCCATCCACCCCTTCCCTAGGGCATAGCCAGCTGTCTGAGGTTGCAGGCAGATCACAGGCATAGCTCGCTGTCATGGCAACGTGGCATCCCTCAAGTAGAACACGCTCCATGGTGTCGTGGAGCAGCTGCTACCGCTGTGTCTCCACCGGTGCCATTTCTGCTTCCTTGAATTTTATATTGGCTGAGATAATAGCACAAATTAAGGTATTTGCTGGTTTCTATTACCATTTTTTGGTAAATCACTTTTTCCATATTAATGCATGGGAAAGAGATTGTCAACAAACATACCATTTATTTCACTGAGAAAAAAAGCTTTAAATGCTCAGTCATGTTTTTCTAACACAATTCACTGCTTCCAAATTTATTTACTGCTGCCTCAATAAATCCAAGTAAATCATGCTTTTATGCACGCACACTGTGCCCATGTGGAGATGAGATTTGCTAATACGCTATGTTTGTTGAGTTCTAAGTCTGACTATTCACCTTGGATAAGAGTACAGAAATGCTAGTGTATAATAGAATGAATCCTACCAAAGAATTCTTACTTCATCCTTGAACGAGCTTCAGGTTAGGGATGACAGAAAAACTAAAAAACAAAGAGAATAAAAGGAAACCTAAGTTCACTGTCCGCTTCCCAAAGTTAAATTTACATACAGAAGTTATAAAGCATTTTTTAAATAAAGATTTTATTACAGATTTGGAAATATTATTGCATTGCATTTATCTTCCCCTCTGACCCCTCCCAGAAAAGTTTTGGGATCTGAAAATTTATATGTGTACTTTCTATAATGGAGTTCCTCCCCGTGTGTGTATATACATGAGTATATAGTTTAACATAAATGTAATTATATGTAATATAGAATATATACAAATTATGTACAGCATGTATATATTGTATGATTATAATATAGGTGATTATAAAATTGTACATAATTTTTATATATTTAAAATTATAGGTAATTATAAAATCATCCATACTTTTTATGTATTTATAACTACATATTAAGATACACCTATGCCAGGCACGGTGGTGCACTCCTATAATCTCAGTGGCTCAGGAGGCTGAGGCAGGAGGATTGTGAGTTCAATGCCAGCCTCAGCAAAAAACAAGGTGTTAAGCAATTTCTGAGACCCTGTCTCTAAATAAAATACAAAATAGGACTGGGAATGTAGCTCAGTGCTCGAGTGCCCCTGAGTTCAATCCCCAGTACCTGCCCCTAAAAAGATACACATACATAATTTAATATATATTATGGTATTTGCTATATACAAAATACTTAACATAAATAATATATGTTAATAGAGGGACACTGGTAATGCAGCTAATTAACTGTAGCTTTGGTTGGGGATGTGGCACGGTAGAAGACTGAACCCAAGGGAGCTTTACCACTGAGCTACATTCCCAGCCCTTTTAATTTTTCATTTTGAGACAAGGTCTCACTACGTTGCTGAGGCTGCCCTTGAACTTGCCATTCTCTTGCCTCGGCCTCCCAAGTAACTGGGATTGCAGGTGTGGGCCATCATATCCACTTAACTTTAGCTTTAAATGTGAGAAAGACGTGTGTTTTACTGGTAAACTGAACATTTTGCAAGAGAGGGTGCTGCAGAAAGGAAGAGAGGAGAAGAAAGGCAAGTTCAAATCTGGAAAAGAGTTTTGAGATTGTCTTCTAGCCCAAAGTTCTGTTTTATGGAAAAAGTGAGATCCTGAGTAGAAACTGTCCTGGCCAGCCACACACAGCCATCCTGTGGCTAAGCTATGAGTGAAATCATAAAATCGAAGCAAAAATCTCTTAGATTTCTGCTTAAGTCGTGGACAATCATAAAATTACCCTCAAAGACGCCAATGCTCATGCCTGAATGCCAGTTAGTATCTAAACTTTGCCAGAACACAACAAACAGAGAGCTAAGACACGCAATGGTCTCTCTTCCCTTCCCTACAGCCTGGCCTGGTTGCTGTCTTCCTCTCCAGCTCCATTATTAGGTTGGGAATCATGTGCTGACTTTTTAATTAAAAATAATAATTAACATACTAAACACAGTGTTGACTACAAACAAACCATTATTCTTCTTTAATCACGTAGGCCCAGTAATTTATCTCGGTATTTGGCAAGGCTTCCACAGGAATAAATCAATGTTAAATCTGAAATCTAATGACGCAGGGGGGTTTGGAGAAAAATAAACCTACCAATGCATCACAAGAAGGCAAGAGCCAGGATAAATCTGGGCTGGTTAGTGCATTGCTATGTTCTACCAGTGAAAAGAAAATAATCATAAATATTGCTAGTTATATTTGAGCTAACCCAAATACATCTTAATTCCTTACGAGTCACCTTTTATTTTTGTTGCTCATTTCTTAAGTATGTCCCAATTATTCCAAAGCAAGTTTGTTTTACAAATAAGGCTCTGCTGTCAAAAACAGACACACTCTGTCTCATTATCATAAATCCTACCTGAATATTTCTTTTATTTATTAAATAAAATACTTTATCTAATATTTAAGATTGTAGAGATTGAAAATGTCTGTTGTACATATTCAAGGGCATATAATCTTCAAAAAGAGATGGTTATCAAATTTCAAAGCTCCACCCTTTAAAAATGTGTGCCTACCTTTACAATTAGCAAAGACTGTTTGCATATGTATTAAATTATTTGTTTTGATCTTGTCTTAGATTTTTAAAGCTCATGGAAGTAACCTATAATTATATGCTCAGTGTAGAAAATTCTACACATTTATAAAGGGAGAAAATTCTCCCTGAATATCAAACCCCTCTTTTACTATCACACCCCAGAAGTGACCATTATTATTAGTTTGGTATTTTTTATATCAGTGCTGTCCAAGAGAAATATAATGTAAGCCACAATTGTGTGTACAAATATTAAGTAGCCACATTTTTTTAGAGTAAGGGAAATTAATTTTAATAATAATATATTTTATGTATATATCTAAAATACTAACATTTCAACATGGAATCAATGCAATTATAATGAAGTGTTTTGCATTATTTTCTTATACTAAGTCTTCAAACTCCAGTGTGTACTTTATAGTTACAGTCCAGTTCAGTTCCAACTAGTCACATCTCGAGTGCTCATTAGCCACGTGAGGCAGTGACTACCTATTGGATAGTGCAGTTCTAGATCTTTCTTTCTATGTGAAATATAGAAATAATGGCTATGGTATGGTATATTAGCTAATAAACCTTTTGCTGTCAAGAACAGAAACAATGACAACTTTCATAATAAAGGTCTTAGCCCATGTAACAGGAAGTCCAAGGCAGGCAATTCCAAAGCTGGAACAGCAGCTAAAAATCCAGGATCCAGGTTGCTGTCTCCACAGTTCTCTCTACCTGCCCCTGGGGTTGCAAGATGGTTGCTGCAGGTCCAGACGACACATCTTCCTACTCCAGCTTCCAAGGACAGAAAGCAGAAGGATGGCTGGAGAAATGTGAAAGAGATCTTCCTTTATTCACGGAGAGGGGGAAATCCTTCTCTGAAGTCCCCTTATTGCTTTTGGCCAGGAAAGATCCCATGGTTTCATCACATAAGCAAGATAAACGGATGTCTGACTGCACTAGTCTTCGTGGTAAGAAATGGGAATAAGAGAAGTGGGTTAATAAGTAGACACTCAAAGTCCTTTCATGCATAGTTTTAAAAGTTGAATTAACTAATTCAAATGTCAGGTCCATTTTATTTTTTATTGATTTTTTAAAAATAAATGGCAGCAGAATGCATTACAAGTCTTATTACAAATATACAGCACAATTTTTCATATCTCTGGTTGTATATAAAGTATGTTAATACCAATTCATGTCCTTATACATGTACTTTGGATAATGATGTCAATCACTCCATTTTAGAGCTGTACGTACTCTTTCAACACACACCACTTGGGCTGTGCCAATTCACACTTCCTCAAAAAAAAAGGCTTAGGAAAATATGTCTCATCACATCTGCAGCAGCATTGGGTCTTACTGGATTCTGGAATAACCCTGTAAAATTTACACTTTTATGAATATAATCTTAATTATTTTGGGGAAGGTGAGTACTGGAGATTAAATCCAGGCCTCACACATCCTCACACAGAGAGCTAAGACACGCTACCACTAAGCCAAATACCCAGACCTTTTTATTTTATTCTGAGACAGGGTCTCGCATAATTTCCCAGGACAACCTTGAACTTGCCATCTTCCTAATTTTCAGCTCTCAAGTAGCTAGGATTGCAGGTATGCACCACTGTTCCTAGATGAATATCAATTTAATTTTATCCCAAAGCTAAACAATTTCTCCAGATCACAGCCAAGAAGTAGCTCAACCATGAACCATTCCTTAGACCCAGGTCTTCTGTCACCAAACTGGCTGTTTTTACCACTCTCAGGTACAATCCTCCTGATAAGAATAGTTCATGAAAACTGAAAACAAAATTGAATCTCAAACTAGATTTGTGAAAACACAATGCAAGATTCAGCCCTTTCTGGTAAAAGCTCTAGTATTTGCAAAAACTTATGTGTACCTAGTCCTTGATAAGCCAGAAAAGCAGATCTTAAAGAACTGCATGGTCTTCTACTGTGAACTGCTCAGGATAACTTTTATTCTTGAAGGGAAAGTTGAAATAATGTTAACAATGGGGGTTCATAGTCCTCCAAGTACTTATATGCCCATTGTCTCTTGTGATTTGAAACAAGCAATCTATGAAGTTGGCACACATGTCCAAACTTATTTGATAAATGGTAACTCAGATTCATATGTGCAGACCAAGACACATGTCTTGGATTCTAGAGCATCTGATTTCTGACATTAATGAGTATTTGTCAATATTATTTGTGTATTTGTCTGTTGAGGTGTTGAAAATGCTAATTACCCTCATTTGATCATTATAGATTGAGTACATGTATCAAAATATTACACTGTACCCCATACAAGTGTATGTGTCAAAATATTTTTTTTTAAAGAAGTGGTTTAAGACTGAGGCCTCTGGGGCCAAACGGCCCTTGTTTAAATCTTGATTTGCCCACTTTATACCTGTGTGTATTAGTTGCTGGGACAAATACCTGGGAATTTATTTTAGCTTACAGTTTTGGAGGTTTCTGTCTGTAGTTGGCTGCTTCCATTGTTTTGAGCTGAGATGAGGCAAAACATCATGGAAGGGCTTGGCCAAGGAAATCTTCTCAGTTTATGGCACCTGGGAAGAAAAGAGAGGGAGTGAGGAAAGGGATAGGAACAAGACATAGCCCCAAGGATATGCCCCCAAGGACCCACTCTTCAATTAGGCCTCACCTTATACAGCCTCCCAGTGGTCCATCCAGCTATGAATGGATTAATCCAATGAACCCTCATGATCCAAAAAGCCCAAACTGTGAACATTGCTTCACTAGGAACCAAGCATTCAACACATGAGTCTTTTGGGGACACTTCATATCCAAACCATAATACTGTGTGATTTTAGACAAGTCCACCTCCTCAAGTATGTCCTTTTTTATAAAATGGGGATGATTATAGTAATGGAGGTTAAATTGGTATAATGTGCTAATAACAGTGCTAAGTATACGGCAAGTCACTTGATAAATGTTTTTCATTGCTATTATTTTCATACACTTTTTCATTACAGTTCACTTCACACATGGATGGCTTCAAATCCAGATAGTTGTGTGTCCAGAGTACATTCATACCATGTTCAAGTTCACCTGCCTATTCTATCACCTTACACGTGAACAAATGAAGACTCAGAAAGATTAAATAACCTGCCCAAGGTAGCTCAGCTGGTCTGTATTATCAACCAAATCAAGTTCTTTGTGCCTGAAATGCTGTCTGCCAGCACAATCTCAATCTTGGGGGCATTCAATAGAATGACATGGGCACTCTGGTTTTCCAAAGAAGGTCTTTAGGTAGGGCACAGTTTGGTCTTGGGTATATAGACATATTATCTCTCACTAGTCATCAGACTCATCAGAATAAGAAGTTTACAGGGACTACACAAGCACTAAGCACTAAACTATAATTTGTTTTTTTTTAATGAGTGATATGCTGAGGACAATGTAAACTTGGAGCACAGCATAATGAAACTCAGAAAATTATAGGTTTAAATGTACTAATCAACTTGGACAGCTCATTTAGCCTCTCTAAGACCTGGTTTCTGCATCCAGGAAGTACAGGTAGAAGTACAGCACTTCTTTCCCAGGATGATGACAAAGATCACTTGAGATGCCCACTAGGAGACTGTACTTGGGGACATAGGGGGTCAATGAATGCTTGTTCTTTGTTCCAAAACAGGGAATCTGTGTTCCAAAGGTTAATTTGGGGGTAGAGAAACCAATGGTAAAGTTGAGACTAGTCAGGACCAACAGGAAGGGGCCACAAAACAGAGAGAACAATATCTGGAAGCAAACCTCCAAGGTCTCTTCCCCTGGGACAAGTAATGACCACCCAGCATCATGTGAGCATTACTTTTCATTCACACACCTGATATGGTGGACACCTTCACTCCCAAAGGAATCTTCAAGGAAGCATATAATGGAGTGATAGTTCACTTTTTATTCACACATTCTTAATTATGTTAGGTTTTCCCCACAGTTAACTGACTAAATAGAGAGGCATTACAGTACAGAGATGAAAGCATTGATTTCTGACTGGGACAAATCTGCTGTAAAACCAGCAACTTTGAAATTGTGTGACTTTGGGTAAACTCTTCAAACTTTGCGAAACGTATTTTTTTACTCAATCAAATGATCAATAATTGCACTGGTTAATATGGCTGTGTAAGTACTTGCTCCCAAGCCTAGCCATTTTATTTGATCACACTTTGTGGGACAAGAATTTGGGAAGAGGTTGTTAAATCCCTGATGGGGTCTCCCATGGGTGTATTCAGATGGCAGTGGATTTGGGACCATCTGAAGACACCAGGGCTGGATATCCAAGATGGTCCCTCACACAGCCTCAGGCTATGAATGCTAATGAGGGTATGGCCTATACAGCATGGCCGTCTCAGGATAGTTGAACTTCCTTACAAAATAACTAGCTTTCCCAAAATAAAAATCAAGTGGCCTTTCCTGACCTATTCTTGGAAGTTAGAAGCATCACTTCTACCGTGCTCTATGGTCTGACTAGTCACGAGCTCGCCCAGATTAAAGAGAGGGACATGGGTCCTGCCTTTCAATGGGAGAACCATAGAAGACAGACTTTAACCTTTCTCAATAATCATACCATGTTATGGTTATGTTATAAGATTGTTGAAAGGATTCAATAACATAATGTTGTAAAGCCTTTTACATTTTGTTCTATGATTAGATTTTCATAATGATTTGCCTTTAGCAGGTTGATGGGTACTGCTTCTCATCAGATTGGAGAGATGCATGTCATCAGATGAAGATGGTGTTGTTTCTTCAAGCCATGGCTTTATAAAAACCTGGTCACTTGAATCCAGGCTAGCCACTAGTTGAATGTCATTGATTGCTTAGACCAATTGATAGATGCCTTCTCCAGGTCCCTAAGATGCATTGATCTCCTGCTTTCCTCCCCAGTGCTGTTTGAATATTGCTGAATAGAGAGAGGCTATCTAAATGGGCAGAGATATTGATTTTTCTCTTTCTACCTTTTTGAAAGCTCTTTGCTTACCAGGTGCTGAGCAAACATCAGGCAAATGGCAGACCACAAAGAAGTAGATCAAGTGAGGAGTAACAAAGGCAGCTCTGGCTTTCTGATCATGAAGCTGGTTAAACATCATCCCCCTTCCTCCCCACCCCCCCCACACACACACATTGGTGAAAATACAGCTGACCCAGATGGTACTAAGTAGAATCATGGAAAATATTTCTAACTAGTCCATGGAAATGAAACTCTAGCCCTATCTGAAGAGGGTTAAGTGAAGGCTGAGATGAGCTGAGGGCTAATGTCAGGGTAATGTTAAGCATTTCATAGGATGAAGTATGTATCCTGGGTTTCCAGGTACAAATTGATTATACTCTTGGAAACGATACAACAGGTCTGTCCTAATCTGTCCCAGGGGTGACAGAAAAATACAGGTTAAAAATTCTGAGTTTTTTTATATAAAGGACATTTAAGAAACTACCCAACACTATTGACACCCAAGAAAATGGAGGTTTTTACCAAAAAATTGAGCCAGGATTCCCTCAAGCAGTTGAAGGGAGCAGCCTGTAAGTCACCGACAACTTGTACTACAGGAGGGACACCAATAACCAGAAATGAAGAGTCCCCAGAATTTGGGGTCATTTCTAATATGCAATTCCAAAAGATTGGTACAATCCCAGAGAACTTGCCTTGAAGAACAATGAAGGAAAATCTCCAGAGATACATTTTCATGATAATGTTGGATTTTCTGAATTTAACTAGATTGTTTCTTTCAACAAAAAAGAAGTAAAAACTCTTGTGGGAGCAGTGTTGGGTTTTGATTTGTGATGTTCTTAGGGAAAAGACCTTCATGAGATAGGTTTTTCCAAACCCTATTCTTGGAGCACTTCTTCAGCACTTGGTTTGAAGGATATTCATTTTTACCTCAACTGAAATTGAGAACAGGATGCAGCAATTTCATTAAAAACTAGAAAGTGAGCTGGATGCAGTGACACACATCTATAATCCCAGCTAATCAACAAGTTGAGGAAGGAAGATCACAAATTCAAGGCCACCCTGGGAAACATAGCAACACCCTGTCTCAAATTTTTAAAAAAGTGCTGGGGATGTACCTCAATGGTAGTGTGCTTGCCTAGCATGCATGAGCCCCTGGGTTCAATCCCAGTACCATAAGAAAGATAAAATAAATAAAAATAAATGATGAACACAAACTGGAAAACAGCCAGTAATCCCATATGCCTGTAATGCCAGCTACTTGGGAGGCTGAGGCAGGAAGATCGCAAGTTCAAAGCCAGCCTCAGCAACTTAGCAAAGCCCTAAGCAACTTACCAAGACCCTGTCTCACAATAAAAAATAAAAGAGCTGGGCATGTGGCTCTGTAGTTAAGTGCCCCTGGGTTCATTCCCTAGTAACCGCCCCACAAAAAAAAAGAAAAAAAAAAAACCCTCAGAAAATAAAGTTGGCTTCACTACTGAATGTCTAGATGGAACAAAAAGAGAAGCTCACCATGTCTTACCTTACCAAGATAATTTTTTTCTTTTTTTTCCCCAAGACGAATAATAAAGTTGTTTAAAGGCAGTGAAGAAGGGGATAGTAAGGTATGCATGACCCAGTCTGCATATGATGTGGTCAGACAGGCACTGGATCAGGGTCAGTCTGGGTTTTTAAAATTTATTTATTCTAATTTGTGACAGCAGGATGCACAATGCATATTCATATTACACATATACAGCACAGTTTTTCATGTCTCTTTTTGTACACAAAGTATATTCACACCATTCTTGTCTATATGTATGTACTTAGGGTCATGATGTCCATCTCATTTCTCATTTCACCATCTTTCCTACCCCCATGTCCCCTCTTTTCCCTCCCTCCCCTTTGCCCTATCTAAAGTTCCTCCATTCTTCCCCCCTGCACCCCATTATGGATCAGCCTCCTCATATCAGAGAAAACATCAGCATTGTTTCTTTGGGATTGGCCAACTTCACTTAGCATAATATTCTCCAGCTCCATCCATTTACCTGCATATGCCATGATTTTATTCTCTTTTAATGCTGAGTAATATTTCCTTGTGTATATATAAAACAGTTTCCCTATCCATTCATCAACTGAAGGGCATCTAGGTTGGTTCCACAATTTAGCTATTGTGAATTGTGTTGCTAAAAACATTGATGTGGCTGAATCCCTGTAGCATGCTGTTTTTAAGTCCTTTGGGTACAGACCAAGGAGAGGGATAGCTGTGTCAAATGGTGGTTCCATTTCCAAGGAATCTCCATACTGTTTTCCATATTGGCTGCACCAATTTGCAGTCCCACCAGCAACGTATAGTGTGCCTTTTCCCCCACATCCTCTCTAACACTTACTGTTGTTTGTCTTCATAATAGCTGCCATTCTGACTGGAGTGAAATGAAATCTTAGAGTAGTTTGGATTTGCATTTCTCTATTTGCTAAAGATGTTGAACATTTTTTCATATATTTGTTGATTAATTGCATATCATCTTCTGAAAAGTGTCTGTTCAGTTCCTTGGCCCATTTATTGATTGGGTTATTTGTTTTTTGTTTTTTGTTTTTGGTGTTAAAATTTTTGAATTCATATATATATATATATATATATATATATATATATATATATATATATATATATATCCTAGAGATTAGTCTCTATCTGATGTGTGTGTGTGTGTGTGGTAAAAATTTGCTCCCATTCTGTAGGCTTTCTATTCACCTTACTGATTGTTTCTTTTGCTGAGATAAAGTTATTTAGTTTGAATCCATCCCATTTATTGGCTTTTTATTTTATTTCTTGCACTATAGGAGTCTTATTAAGGAAGTCAGGGCCTAATCCTGATTTGTGCCTACTTTTTCTTCTATTAGGCACACAGTGTCTGGTTTAATTCCTAGGTCCTTAATCCACTCTGAGTTGAGTTTTGTGCATGGTGACAGATAGGGGCTTAATTTCATTTTGTTGCATATGGATTTCCAGTTTTCCCAGCACCATTGTTGAAGAGGCTGTCTTTTCTCCAATGCATGTTTTTGGTGATTTTTGTCTAGTATGAAATAATTATATTTGTGTGGGTTTGTCTCTGTGACCTCTCTTCTGTACCATTGGTCTACAAGTCTGTTTTGGTGCCAATACCATGCTGTTTTTGTTACTATTCCTCTGTAGTATAGTTTAAGGTCTGGTATAGTATGCCACCTGCTTCACTCTTCTTGCTAAGGATTGCTTTAGCTATTCTGGGTCTTATTTTTCCAGATGAATTTCATGAGTGCTTTTTCTGTTTCTATGAGGAATGTCATTTGGGATTTTGTCATTGGGATTTTGATTGGAATTGCATTAAATATGTATAGTACTTTTGGTAATACGGTCATTTTGACAATATTAATTCTGCCTATCCAAGAACAAGGGAGATCTTTCCATCTTCTAAGATCTTCTTTAATTTATTTCTTTAGTGTTCTGTAATTTTCATTGTAGAGGTCCTTCACCTCTTTCATTAAGTTGATTCCCAATTTTTTTTTTTGAGGCTATTGTAAATGGGGTAATTTTCCTAGTTTCTCTTTCAGAGGATTTGTCACTGATGTACAGAAATGCCTTTGATTTATGGGTGCTGATTTTGTATCCTGCTACTTTGCTGAATTCATTTATTAGTTCTAGAAGTTTTCTGGTAGAATTTTTTGGATCCTCTAGGTATAAAATCATATTGTTGGCAAATAGTTATAACTTTTCCTATTTGTATCCCTTTAATTTCCTTCGTCTGTCTAATTGCTCTGGCTAGAGTTTCAAGAACTATGTTAAATAGAAGTGGTTAAAGAGGGCACCCCTGTCTTGTTTCAGGTTTTAGAGGGAATGCTTTCAATTTTTCTCCATTTAGAATGATGCTGGACTGGGGCTTACCATAGATAGCTTTTACTGTGTTGAGATATGTTCCTGCTATACCTAAATTTTCTAGTGTTTTCAACATGAAGGGGTACTGTATTTTGTCAAATGCTTTTTCTGCATCTATTGAGGTGATCATATGATTCTTATCTTTAAGTTTATTTATATGATGAATTACATTTATTGATTTCTGTATGTTGCATCTCTGGGATAAACCCCACTTGATTGTGGTGCACAATCTTTTTGATATGTTTTTATATTCAATTTGCCAGAATTTTATTGAGAATTTTTGCATCTATGTTCATTAGAGATATTGGTCTGAAGTTTTCTTTCTTTGATGTGTCTTTGCCTGGTTTTGGAATCAGGGTGATAGTGGCCTCATAGAATGAGTTTGGAAGTGTTCCCTCTTTTCCTATTTCCTGAAATAAATTGATGAGTATTGGTATTAGTTCTTCTTTAAACATCTTGTAGAACTCGTCTGTGTATCCATCTGTTCCTGGGCTTCTCTTGGTTGGTAGGCTTCTGATGGCCTCTTCCATTTCATCACATGAAATTGATCTGTTTAAATTGTATATGCAAATCATATGACTCTAGAAATTTGTCAATGCCTTCTATATTTTCTGTTTTATTGGAGTACAAGTTTTCAAAATAATTTCTAATTATCTTCTGTATTTCTGTAATGTTTGTTGTGATATTTCCTTTTTCATCATGTATATTAGTGATTTGAGTTTTCTCTCCTTCTCTCTGTTAGCATGGCTAAGGGTTTGTCAATTTTATTTTTTTTTCAAAGAACCAACTTTTTGTTTTGTCAATTTTTTCAATTTGTTTTTGTTTCAATTTCAGCTCTGATTTTAGTTATTTCCTGTCTTATACAACCTTTGATGTTGATTTGTTCTTCTTTTTCTAAGGCTTTGAGATGTAATGTTAAGTCCTTTATTTGTTGACTTTTTCTTCTTTTAAGGAATGAACTCCATGCAATGAACTTTCCTCTTAGTCCTGCCTTCAGAGTATCCCAGATATTTCAATACTTTGTATCTGTGTTATCTCACCTCTAAGAATTTTTAAATCTCCTCCTTGACTGTCTTTTGCAACCCATTGTTCATTCAGTAGCATATTATTTAGTCTCCAGGTGCTGGAGTAGTTTTTATTTTTATTTTACCATTGATTTCTAATTTCATTTCATTATGATCTGATAAAATGCAGGGTAGTATATTTACATTTTTTCTTGTTTGCTAAGAGTTGCTTTGTGGTATAATATATGGCCTATTTTAGAGAAGGATCCATGTGCTGCTGAGAAGAAAGTGTATTTGTTTGTTGAAGGATGGAATATTCTATATATGTCAGTTAAGTCTAAGTTATTAATTGTATTATTGAGTCCTTTTTATTTATTTATTTATTATTGTATTTATTTATTTATTATTGTGTTTTATTTATTTTTTTATTATTGTATTTATTGAGTTTCTTTTTTAAGCTTTTGTTGGATGATCTATCCAGAGGTGTGTTAAAGTCATCCAGAATTATTGTGTTGTCATCTATTTGACTCTTAAACCTGAGAAGATTTTGTTTGATGAACATAGATGCTCCATTATTTGGGGCATATAAATTTATTATTGTGGGGCTGGGGATGTGGCTCAAGCGGTAGTGCACTCTCCTGGCATACGCGGGGCGCTGGGTTCAATCCTCAGCACCACATAAAAAATAAAATAAAGATGTTGTGTCTGCTGAAAACTGAAAAATAAATATTAAAAAATTCTCTCTCTCTCTCTCTCTCTCAATAAATAAATAAATTTATTATTGTTATGTCTTGTTGGTGTATGGTTCCCTTGAGCAGTATGTAGTGTCCTTCTTTATCCCTTTTGATTAACTTTGGCTTGAAGTCTACTTTATTGATATGAGGATAGAAACCCCTACTTGCTTCTGCAGTCCATGTGAGTGGTATGATCTTTCCCAATCCTTCACCTTCAGTCTGTGGATGTCTTTTCCTATGAGATGAGTCTCTTGGAGGCAGCATATTGTTGGGTATTTCTTTTTAATCCAATCTGCCAGTCTATGTCTTTTGATTCGTGAGTTTAGGCCATTATTATTCAGGGTTATTATTGAGACATGATTTGTATTCCCAGCCATTTTTGTTTATTTTTGGTATTTAATTTGACTTGGTTTCTCCTCTGATTAGATTTTCCTTTAGTGTAATCCATCCCTCTGCTGATTTTCATTGTTGTTTTTTATATTCTCCTCATGGACTATTCTGCCAAGGATGTTCTGTACTGCAGGCTTCTAGTTGTAAATTCTTTTAACTTTTGTTTATCATGGGAGGTTTTTATTTCATCATCAAATCTAAAGCTTAATTTTGCTGGATATAAGA
Source organism: Marmota monax (assembly GCF_021218885.2). Taxonomy (NCBI): domain Eukaryota; kingdom Metazoa; phylum Chordata; class Mammalia; order Rodentia; family Sciuridae; genus Marmota; species Marmota monax. Next base: position 3,284,149 of record NW_026692254.1, read on the forward strand.
TTCTTGGTTGGCATCCATTTTCTTTCAGAGCTTGGTATGTGTTCTTCAAGAATCTACTTGGTATTCAGGGTCTGGGTTGAAAAATCTGCAGAGATCCTTATTGGTTTCCCCCTATATGTAATCTGATCCCTTTCTCTTGTGACTTTTAATATTCTCTCCTTATTCTGTATGTTAGGCATTTTTATTATAATGTGCCTTGGTGTGGATCTGTTGTGATTTTGTACATTTGGTGTCCTGTAAGCCTCTTGTATTTGATTTTCCAGTTCATTCTTCATGTTTGAAAAATTTTCTGATATTATTTCATTATTGCTCATTCCTTTGGTTTGGAACTCTATTCCTTCCTCTCTCCCAATAACTCTTAAATTGTGTTTTTTCATGCTGTCCCATATTTCTTGACTGTTCAGCTCATCGTTTCTTACTATTTTCACTGTGTGATCTACATTCTCTTCAAGATTATATATTTTGTCTTCATTGTCTGAGGTCCTGTCTTCCAAGTGGTCTAATCTGTTGGTGATGCTTTCAATTGTACTTTTAATTTGGTTTATTGTTTCTTTCATTTCAGGGAGTTCTGGGTTGTTTGATTTTGTTGTTGTTTTGTTTTGTTTTGTTTTGTTTTTTCAGAAACTCTATCTCCCTGTTGAAGTAACCTTTTACTTCCTGTATTTGTTTATGCAGCTCTTTATCAAAGTGATCTTTTACTGCCTGTACTTGCTCTTATATCATCCTTTAATTCGCAGAACATTTTAATTATATACATCCTGACCTCCTTCTCTGTCATTTCTCTGCTGTGCTGGCCATGGATTCTAATAATGTGGTATCTTGATTTGTTTGTGGCACTTTCTTCCTTTGTCTTTTCATATTGTTTGTGTGTCTTCCCTTCTAGCTTTGTTGATCAAAGGCGTTACCATTCTTACCCTATAGGCTTATAGTGCCCCTGAAGGGTTCCAAGAACTCTCCTTTGAGGTGAAGGACAGTGTTGTCTGATTCCAATATAAATAATATACACTCTAAAAACAAATGTTTGCTAATAAAACATTTATGGTTTTGTCTCGATATACAGAAATGTTGAATTCAATTATTATCTACAATATAAGCAAAAGGGTCTACAGTTTGTAATGATGGACAAAGAGAGAACTGATTGTGGCATGTAGGATGATATGTTAAGGAGGTAGGAGGTGAGCATATAGAGTTATTAGATCTTAGGAAGCTAGGAAGAGGAATCTAAAGAAGTTGACTAGTAGCTGGAGAAAAGAGAGAAAGTGGTTTGCGGGAGACAAGTAAGCGGGAAGACAATAGAGTATCAAAAAAACATGAAAATTAAGAAAAATGAAAAATGTGAAAATAGGAGATAAACGAATATATAGCACCACTGTAATGTACTATTCAGGCATCCCAGTCCTCAGTAGCCTAATTCATGAAAAGTACTTGGTTTCACACATGTTGGGGATGTGAGGGCAGGAGAAGACAGAGAGAGAGAAAAGAAGGGGGGAAAAAGAGAAAAAGAAAAAAAAATCCTGAAGGAAAATACAAGGATTGTTTTTGTTGGAGTTCAGTATCTTTCCTGTTTCCATTCTCATCCAATAGGTGGGGTTTTCTGTTGTTTGCTGGTATCTCCACCCTCAGGATGGTGAAGGTTATTAGGGTGGGAGGGTTGGTCCTGGAGGTGGGGTATAGCACTTGCCAGTCCCTGATGGGAGACTGCACACCAAGGATCTCCTTTGGGGCCTGCTCATGTGATGTGGGTGCCTGGTCTTATCTCCTTATATTTCCTGTAGACCTCACAATTCCTGGTCTCTAATTTAGTCTCTAAACTGTATCTCACTCACCCTCTCCCTTTCTACTTCCCAATCAGGAACCTTTCTTTTTCTTTTTTTTATGTGAGTTCTATTTTTTTTTATTGGTTGTTCAAAACATTACAAAGCTCTTGACATATCATATTTCATACATTAGATTCAAGTGGGTTATGAACTCCCATTTTTAACCCAAATACAGATTGCAGAATCACATCGGTTACACATCCACATTTTACATAAGGTAGCAGAATACAACAGTTACCAATCAGAAACCTTTCTCTTCAGAGGTCTAGTGGGCTACATGTTGGCGGCTGCACTCTGGAGGCTGTGCACCTGTAAGAGAGCTGTCTTGTATTGGGCAGTTCAGGGGCAAGCTTTGTGAACTATTGACCAGCCACATAGCCGCAAGCACTGTTCAGGGTTATTGGCTGTAAGAGAAAGGAGAGAGTTGGGGACTATAGGTACCTTGATATTGCTTCTAGGCCCCAGCAGGTGTCCCATGCAAGAGTTGCCCCAACTAAAGATGGTGACAAAGATGTCCCAAGATGGAGGTAGCTGCTTTCAGAGATGGGGTGTCAGGTCAGGTTGGGCTGGGTAGTGGCATTGCATGACATGTTCAAAGATGCAGCTCTGTGGTGTGCAGTTTGTGATTGACAGCTATCTCCAGATCCTGTCCTGTGTCCCCAGGTGCAGGCTATCACATGTAGGGGACTATGGCAGTGATTGCATTGTCCCAAGATGGAGGTGACCCAGGCAGCCCCATGTTGGTAGATGGGGGTCCACATGGAGTGGCAACCGGAGGTCCTGCGTGTGGGCAGCAGCCAGGTACTGCATGGGTGGTCCTACTGTGGCACAGCAGCCATGATTCCTGTGTGGGAGTAGCTGTCTGGGGTCCTCTAATCACTCACAGAAAAACAATATTCCCACTACTTGAATCCTAGGTCACGGGGCGACACAGAATGCAGCCTCCCTCTAGCCCACCATCTTGGAAGACCTGGCCAGTCATTTTGACTTGCTCCTGAACTCTGACACCTCTACATTTGAGGTCTCTCTAGATTCAGGTTCTTCCATCTGAGAAGAAACTTGACTTTTTTTTATTGTTGCTACTATTTTTGTTTTAAAGTGAATTTTTGGTCTGTTTTCTGAGGAACATTTCAGAAAAGTAACAAACCTGAAGATGCCCTTTGTCTTCAATATATCCTTCAACTTTTTAATCCAATAAATGCAGTCATGCATTGGTTAACAACTTAGACATGCATCATTGGGCAATTTTGCCTTTGTGAAAACATCATAGAATGTACTTACTCTAAGATGACTGAGCTGTCATTGTACTGGTACTCTCTCTAGCTCAGAAACAAAGAGGGAGAATGTTGGTACTAGGGGACATGGCTAGTACCTTCACAGAACTTGGGGAGCCATTGGGAGAGTCAATAAATCCACATCATCTATAGAATGATCAAAAGATGCTGCTTGTTGCAATTCAAAGGGAAAAACAATCAAAGCATATGTCTGACAGGTGAGTCCTAATTGACAGCTGAACTTCAAGAAGCAAATAAATCAACCCTCCTTAAAATTCAAGATGGTAATCCCAGAAAGGATATAAGAAGGCTGAAATAGCATCTTGGTTTTGAAGTGATGTTGTTGGACTCATCAAGACATTAATATATTTTATCACTCCTTGTACTTTGGCTAATATCAAGTGTTGCATCTGTTCTTATCAGTTTAATACCTGATATGTTCTCTATCCAAAAGATAATATACTAAGTGGATTTTTGGAAATAAGATATGGACTAGGACCTTGCTCCAACCACTCCGTGCATTGACCTGGTATTGCAGTACCTCCAGGAACAGCGCACTCCACTTCAGCAGAGCTGGGGATGAGGGGAATTGCATACATATTTAGGGAGATCCACTCAACAATTAATATAACACCCTTCTCTAGGAGGCTTCTTGCAGAAGCATTTTTTAGATTCCATAAAATGGTTGCATAAGTGATTAAATTTCACAGTGTGAAATGAAATGGGAAGTAACTTTTTTAAATGGTGGGAGGGTAAGTGCAACTTGGAGACTTTCATTTGTTTGGATGAATGGAAATCACATTTCTTCAGAGAGGAATGGTGGGCTTGTCATATATAGAAGAAGTGGTGTAGATACCGTAAGAGAACTTTGATACAACTCCGTTTTATAAATGCAAACCTAGAGGATGGAAATGGCAGAAATACCTCTCTCTTGCTCCCTTGCTCATTCTCTCTCTCTGGAAAAAAAAAACATATTTTTTTCACACTTGGTTTTGTTGTCCCCCAAAGAAATTACAGTTTAATGCCAATGTAACACAAAAGCACAGGAAAAACCCAGTGGTCTGGTTCTAAATGATTGTGTGATTCAATTGATCCATTTGCAAGGAGAGTTACCAAAAGTAATGATGACTGTCATCAAGAATTATAGCAGATCTCAAGGAATGGGGAGAGCATGGGGAGTGGTTCATGCATTGGTATTTTTTTTTCTTTTTTTAGAGAGAAAGAGAATTTTAATATTTATTTTTTAGTTCTCGGCGGACACAACATCTTTGTTTGTATGTGGTGCTGAGGATCGAACCCGGGCCGCACGCATGCCAGGCGAGTACGCTACCGCTTGAACCACATCCCCAGCCCATGCATTGGTATTCTGATGCAAAAACATTAAGATGTGAGTGAATTGTCCTAGGCAGGAGACACATAGGGACATGTGAGGATTTAATGAGGAGACTAGCCTGGCCAGATCATAATGGAGGGAATGTGATGTGGGAATGAGAGTGAGATGATGAGGCAAGCAGCACCTTTCAAATCCAGGCTCAATCATTGTTGTTATTTGAGGGTTTTATGTTTGTTTAGTTGGTTGGGTTTTAGTTTATGTTTCTGTTTTGTTGGTGGTGGTTGTTTTTTTTTTTTTTTTTTTTTTTTTGGAGGTGGGGTGTTTGTTGATTTGTTTTGTTTTGTTTGCACGGGGATTGAACTCAGAGGTGCTTTACTACGAAGGCACATCCCCAGCCCTTTTTATTTTTTATTTTGAGATGATCTCACTAAGTTGCATAGGGTCTCACTAAGTTGCTGAGGCTGGCCTCAAACTTGCAATCCTTCTGCCTTAGCCTCCAAAGTTGCTGGGGTTCTAGGAGTGCCCAGCCGAGCCAGGATCATTGTTGAATCTTGAAGAAAGTAAAAGGTACTTGTGATTATAAAAGAATCCAAAACATAGACATTTGAGAGACCTAAAGCAATTCCCCCAGTTGATCCCAGCTGTAAACCCCTATAGAGAGGAAATGAACAAGACAGCAGACATGTAGGGATAAAAAGATAGTATCATCCTTAGGTCAGATCCAGCCTGAGGTCCTAACCTGGTAATGATAAACCTTACATCTTACACAGACTCCAGCCTTTCCATTGTGTCCAGCCTTTGAGTCTCTCCAGTTGAGGCTCCAAAAATAGTATTACAGAAACAAGTCAACCCGATTCCTTACCCACAGAATCCTTAAGCAAAATGAAATAGTAGCTATAAGCTACCATGTCCTGGGTCAATTTGTTATGCAGAAGTAGCGGGAACACATACACTGACCTCTTGAACAATATTGGTTGGATTCTGCCATTCAGTGCTGGAGAGAAGGCCTACCACGGTTTGATTTTTTTTACTCCTTTATGATTAGCATATTTTATTGTTTTGTTTTCTCTGCTCAGCTGCTTCTAGCATCTTGTTTCTATCATTGCAATTCAAATATGCCCTGGAATATGGTTAAGTATAGATCTCATGTTATTAATCTTGCCTAGAATGTGGTGAGCCTATCAGTCTATATATTGTTAAGCATTTTGTTTTGCATCAATTACAGTGTTTTATTTTGCTTGTTTGTTTTCCAGTAATATTGTTAGGAACATTGCCAACTGAGAAGCTGGGGCCACTGGTACATTTGGGACATTGCATTCAAGTTGTTACTCCACTACTGCCTAGCTCCTGTTATTGCTATTCCAGCAAAGAACATGTCAAGTAGGCTTCTAACTCTGGGTAGAATTCAGGCTCAGTTTTGTATGCATTACAGTGAATACAAGCAATAATCATGTTCTAAGTTAATAATTTGGACCACCAGGTCTTAAGACTTAAGGCTCAACATTTGTCTTCCATAACACCTATGCAACCCAGCCCCTCTTGGTGTTGCCTCCTATGTAACACCTACCTACTCTCAGGTCTCTGAAAGTTATGACTTTCTAGCTATAAATTCCTAAGAGTCCATCCCAAATGCCAGTACCAATAAGGGGGGAAAACCACTGATCCCCCATCTCTTTCTCCTAAGGCTTATCAATAAGGAGATATTGAAGTTTCTGAAGTAGTGTCATCCAGGTCCCCATGAAAACATTATCTGATTTTAGACCATTCCCACTTCTTCTTATAGTATTCATTACTGAGAAACCATTTAGGGACATTCCTATCTCCTAAACTTTTGGACTTGCATTCTCTTCATATTTGTTTCATCAGTTTACCTTTTTTTCTTAATATGTTTATTCCTATGCATCTTGTGGATTTGGGCTTCTATTTCATTAAAAGCTTCATTTATGTCTCAATCAATATGCCTTGTAACTTTCTTCTGGCTCCAGTGTTTGGTCCTTTTTAACTGTACTGCTTCTCCCTGAGTCTTCAGGATAATGTTCTTCTCTTGTTCCTAGTATTTTACCTTCTAATTCTTCTCGTTCCTAATATTTTACTTTCCAATCTTCCTGTGTTAATGTCTTTTTTCCTGGTTTATTTATTTTTGAATGAGAAGCTGTATCCAAATCCAGCATTGGCCACCAGACTCACTGCTGGGTTACCCTTGATCTGTCCGGTAATTTAATCACTTTCCCAAGTATGTTAGAAGTACACAGTTCTTTGACAAATTCCCTGTGTCTAAAGGACCTACAGCATTGACATGGAACATCCTCCTACCCTCCCTGAAGATCTTTCAGACACTATGAACATATGAAATGACTAAAAATGACAATACACTATATGCACTGCCACTGGGAATTTTTTACCTGTTTTTGCTTACCCACACATTTGTGATTTATGGCTTTTTTCTTTTGGTATTGAGGACAGAACACAGAAGCATTCTACCACTGAGCTCTATCCCCAGCCCTTTTAAATTTTTTTTAGAGATAGATTCTTACTAGGTTGCTGAGGCTGGCCTGGCACTTGGGATCCTCCTGCCTCAGCCACCCAGGTTGCTGGCATTATAGACATGTGCCACCATGATTTGCAGCTCTTAAAGTAAAATGGGCCACCATCAGCCTTTACCTCCTATTCATCTGTTGTGATTCTAGAAATGTATGTTCCTTAATAGCTGTGGGAAAGAAGTCATGGCTGGGCATAGCAGAGATGGGGAGCAGAGAGAGGATGAACAGAGGCTTTCTCGGTGGTTAATAGAGACATTGTGGTGCCAAACTCAAAGGCAGACAGAGGGGCAGATTTTTTGCTAAAAAGGACTTTTGTTTTCAGGACATTACAGAAGCAGGTCACCAAACGTGTTTATCTATTCAGTGCCCTGACCTAGTGTTTGGTAGCAATTCCTTTGAGTTCTAGCTATAGATGAGCCATAAGTCCTACTTCCTCACTGTGGTGAGAGTTTTCTTCATCTTTTTGCTGTGTGCCCTGAGTACTTCATTGAGCAACTCAAGGATACTGGGCTGGGAGTTACTATCCAGAGGCCTAATTCAGACAAATGATTCTGATAGAACTGTTTTATTTAAGAGAAACAGATAAGGATCAAAATAGTTTCATGTGCTCTCTAAAGTCAAACTGTATCTAATGAGAAACCTACCTCATGGTCTTCCATGAAAATAACCCCACCACTTCTCAATGTCCCTGTGTGCAATGAGAATATTGTATTATCCATTCCTGGCGAGTCCATTTTGGATCCTGCTCAGTGAGAACCACATGTATTCCCATAAGCATAAGGTTAACAATCCTGGCCATAAGGAATTTTGACTTTGCTGAGATTGGTGTTTATAAAGAACTATCCAGTCCCATTTTGCAGGAAGAAAAATTGGAGTGGACAGTATAAAGAGTAGCCTGCATGCTATAAATAATCTTGAATGATAAGATGTGGCTGTGTTATACTCCAGCATATCTCTCTCTCTCTCTCTCTCTCTCTCTCTCTCTCTCTCACACACACACACACACACACACACACACATATTTAGAATGTGGTATGTTCTCGACAGTCTGTTAAGCTGTTTTGTATTATAATGCAGTGGGGTTCCTACTATAATCATTCCTATTTTACCATGAGAAAAAAAAGCACAGGAAGGTTAGGGATCTTGACAAAGGCCAACTAAACAGCAAATGATAGACCCACTACTGAGGCCTGTGCATAGACGAACATTCAAGTCTCCTTTATGCAGCAGTCTGTTATTGTATGAGTCAGCTTTATATCACCAACCCATTCCAAGAAGCTTATCAATATGTTAACCCAACAAGAACAAATGAGAGAAGGAAAAGTTTATTTTGGTTCACAGTTTCAGAGGTTCAGTCCATAGTCAGCCAATTCCATAACTCTGGGCCCAAAGTGAGGCGGAACATCAGGGCAGAAGAGCATGGAGGAGGAGAGCTGCTCAGTTCCTGACAGCCAGGAAGCAGAGAGAGAAAAGATCTCTGCTCACCAGAGAAAAATATAAACTCCAAAGGCATGCCCCCAGTGACCTACTTCCTCCAGCCATACCCTACCTGCCTATAGGTACCACCCAGTTAATCCATTCAAATGGTTCATCCATCAATTAGTTTACAGTTTAACCACTTCACCTCTGAACATTCTTGCATTATCTTGTACATGAACTTCTGGTGGAAACCTCATATTTAAACCATATCAATTATTTAAAAAATACAGGTGTGACTGTTGTTCAATTTAATACAGCTTTTTCATTCTGAAGACAGATCTATTTATTCACAAATTCCCAATGGTCACAATGATATCTGATACTTAATAAGCCCATTTAAGATGTTTGTGAAAATGAATGAAATTAGGCAGTTTTAGTAGCTTTGATTAACTTCGTATAAGGCAACAGCATAACCACACATAGATGTCCTCCTGAGGGTGGTCTCTACTTTCACTCTCTGCCAGCCCTTAAACTCATCAGTTTTTGTCACTGTACCTGAAAAATGCAAATTCATTCCACAAAGCAAAGAGCAACACGAATAGCCCCCCAAAAAAATTATGTGAAAGAAAGAATTGGGTTTATATTACACCCTCATATGATAAGTAATTTAATAAAATCCCTATTAAATATTTTTTCTCCTCCCACCAAATCCCTATCATACTGCTTTTATTTGTCTATGTGCCTTCATGTTTTCCCACGTGGAAAGGTCCTCTAGAGTTAGAATTCAGCTATGGCCCCAATTATCATATCCTTGATTTGCAAGCATACCACAGATTTGCAAGTATCTGGCCTTCCCCCAGCCCCTCAGAGAGCTGTTTAGTACCCACCCAGTGATAATAGAGCCTTTCCCATGGATATCTCACCAACTCATTCCAAGAAGCTTATCAATATGTTAACCCAATAAGAATAAGTCTTTCCTGAGTGTGGGGTAAGAAGTCTCTTCTGCTAGAAAAATAAGGTGGTTTTTCATCATTATTCCAAGTCAAAGTAATTTATTGCAGTAAGGATCCAGATCCTCTCTGAACAAAATTGTGATGTATATGTTTGTCTGTTTCTGCTCCCATCCAATATTAGCAGATCTTTCTAATCTATCATGAAAGCCAAACCAATCCACATTTTATAATACATATAAGAAAAAAAAGTTTAACTATATGAGTAACCCACATCCATCATTAAGATTTTGAAAAACATAAAAAAGAACAAAAATTAAAATTACCTATCTCCTTTTTTTCCTTATTTTTAGTGGGTACATTAAAATTTTAAAAAACTTTAAAAATGAATACCTTTTTCTCTTTTTTTAATACCATTCTGTAAAGATAGCCCGTATTTGCCACCATGCTTCTGTCCCAGGCTTTTGTTTTTTAATATCATGCATGTGTGTGCATACATGTACATGCACGCACACAATTAGTGTGCCGGTATTTTTTTAAATATTTTGTTTTAGTTGTAGTTGGACACAATACCTTTATTTTATTTTTATATAGTGCTAAGGATTGATCCCAGCACCCCGCCCGTGCTAGGCGAGCACCCTACAGCTGAGCCACTACCCCAGCCCCTAGTGTGCTGGTATATTTACAAAAATAGGTTAATGCTATACATACATCTGTGTAGCTTTTGTTTTCACCTAAAACACAATAAGTACAACTATTTTAATTAGTACTGAATCATTTATTTTAATAACTGCTTCTTTTCTTGAGAGCATTCCTCTATTAATGAACACGTAATTTCTTCCTTCTCTTTTTTAATATAGATATCAGTGCAATGAATATCCTTGTACCTATGGCTATATTTTTAAAACAACATGTAAAAGGTTCCTATTTGGAATAAAGACATATCTCATATTTCAGTTGTAGAATGAATCACATAATTCCTCTTAGCATCCAGAATCTATCTACATAGTGAAGATTTGCTAAAAACTCAGAAGACCTTGAAATAAATATAATTATGCCCCATGAAAATAAAAACAAAAAACACTCTAGGGTTAAAGAGAATATGTTTTGCAGCAGGCTACACTGGTCATGTTCTTTTGGCCACGGCTGAAATGCAAGAGGTCAAAGGATGGGCAAGTATTCCTTTCCTAGCACAAGCCAAAGCACATGGCCAAACCCAGTATCACAGGAGTAGAGAAATACACTCCCTTCAGAATAAGTACCACACCATAAATAGTATACTCTAACTAATAAAAGTTCTTAAACAGTCCTTGGGAGACCAATTGAGTCACCACTTGGAATCCTGAGAAAACCCTCCATGTCTTAGTCTATTTTCTCTTGCTATTAACATAATGCCACAGACTGGGTAAGTTGAAAAGATTTATTTTTGCTCAGGGTTCTGGTTCAAGGTTGAGATGGCACATTTAATGATGGTGGCCTTCTGGCCAGTAGATTCCTAAGACCACATAGGAAACATATAGTAAGACAGGATACTTGAAAGAGACCCAGCCAAATTGGCTTTCATAATGGAATAATCCATACATGAGGGTGGAGCTCTAATCACCTCTTAAAGGATCCACCTGGTCCCACTTCTTAATGCCTCTTTATGGGGATTAAGTTTCAATATGAGTTTCAGCAGGACAAAAAATACTCAAACTATAGACTCCCATCTGAGAATCACCATTTGCAATCCATTACGGGAGCTGGGTTTTACACATTTCTGGGATATTAGATGTGCATTTCTCAGATTTGTCATAATCTTAACTTCCTTCCTCTGAGATATAAAATTTGACAATACCCTCCTGAAAGTGGACTCCATAACTGGACTAGCTCCAGAGTATTGTCTTGCCAGATGTCTCAACATCTGTCCTTACCTTCCTCTGGGACCCTGTCTCTTCTAAAGCAGATAGAATTTGAATTTTCTTTTTCAGTTGCTGGTATTAACACTATTTTTACACATTAAACTTCTGGTCAGCTAAAATGATATCCTTTCATGAATGCATCTCTCCTTTTCTAACAGTTGTGCAACTGATTTTCTTAAAGCCTACAAATAGCATTTAATATCTAAATGTGCTGTCCAACTGTGTATAATTGATCTAAGCCAACAAGTTCAACCTCTTAGCAACCTTTTGGATGCTGATTCTGCATCCAGAGCTCATGTATTTTTCCCCTGTTAGTGTCAGGCATCAGCTGTTGATTTAAAAAGAAAGAGAGAGAGAGAGAGAGAGAGAGAGAGAGAGAGAGAGAGAGAGAGGAAGGAAGGAAGGAAGGAAGGAAGGAAGGAAGGAAGGAAGGAGAGCTCTGATTATCTTTTCACCATTCAGTAAAGGTTCCTTTATCAATACTTGTCCAGCTACAGGTTATTCAATGATGTGCGACTTTGCTTCTTTCCCCAGAATAATTCTGGGTTCTCTGTCTCCATCAAATATCCCTCATCTCTGCACAGTACTTGGGAGACCAATTGAGTCACCACATGGGGATTAAGTTTCAATATGAGTTTCAGCAGGACCAAAAATACTTGAACTATAGACTCCCATCTGAGGATCACCATTTGCAATCCACTACAGAAGCTGGGTTTTACACATAATAACTTACTAATAATCAGCCTCACTTATCAGCATTGGATGTTAGTTCCCTTCCTGTATGTGGTTGGCAGAATAATGATGCCCCCATCCCCAAAAGATATCCATATCCTAATCCTTAGAACCTGTAAATATGTTGTATCACCTGCAAGGGGGAATCAAGGTCATAGGTGGAATTAAGAGTGCTAATAAACTGTCCTTTAAATAGGAAGATTATCCTGAATTTCCTGGATGGTCTCAAAGTAAACACCAGCATCTTTATAAGAGGAAGGCAAAAGAGAAAGTAAGGGTGATGCCATATAAGAAATATGACCCAATGTTGCTATCTTGGAAGATAGAGAAAGAAAGCCATGTGCCAAGGAATTCAGGAAGTCCTTCAACTGAGAAAGGAAAGAAAACAGATCCCTGCCCTAGAGCCTCTAGAAAGAATGCAACCGTGGGCACCCTCATTGTAGACTTCTGATCTCCAGAATTCTAAGACAATAAATTTATGTTGTTTTAAGCCACTAAGTCTGTGACAATGTGTTACAACAGCCACAGAAAACTACCACACTGCAAAATAAAAATCCCTCCTCTTGGTATTCCTCTAAGGGCAGACCTAAGCATATGGATAGTTCCGTGCCTTACAGGGGTGCTCTTGCAAAGTCGATTCATTTTGTTCTTCATTTGTTCTGCATGGTCGTGCTGGGGCTCATTAACGCCCCGTCACTGAGTGCTCTGTGCATAAGCAGAAGTGTGTTAAGAATCAATAGCTCTGACCTTTATTCCTTGTTGGTGTTTTGTCATTCGTGGGTTGCTGGGCTTGACATATGAATTACTCTCCAGCTGCCCGGTGCTGGAGATGCACAGCCACCAGCCCCTAAATATTTCACACATACGCCAATTGCAGTCTCCACACACATTTCTTTTCCACCCCGTCACCCTGGAACTGTTTCATTGGCAACTAATGAAATACCAATAGGAGGAAAGAATTGACAAGCCATTGCTGTTGACGAAGGGGCTGACCTTTGCAGATTAAAAATAGATGCCCTTGAGGAAGAAAGGACTAAGAAAGTGAATCTTCCCTCCTCTTTAACTCGTTAGTCCCATTGTCCTAATGGGGAAATCACACCACCTTCTGCATTTATTAGGTTAAGAAAGAGAGGCTGTGATTTTTCAAGATCCATTTGTATTTCCTTAGCAGACAGCTTTTTTTGTACCCTATTGAAAACTTACGAAGAAACAATATTGCAATCTTCATTACAGTAAATAAATGGCAGGTGTATCCCTACTGCTGAAGATATATCATGCATAAAGAACGCACCTAGGGAAGCAAAGAACTTTGGGAGGGCTTTTTCCCAGTGCCTTCTCACTGCCTTTATCTTAATCCTTCCTCTTGGACTGGGGACAATCTAAGCCCTGGACCCTTTGATGTTGATGTCAGTAGCCCTTCCCCCTGACTTGCAGGAAAATAAGGTTTGCAAAATGTCCTTTTTCATAAACCCCTACCCTTTCCTTGCACCAATCTGTTCCACCACCACCACTGAGAAAAGCTATCTAATTAATAAGGTCACGTGCAAGTATGGGTAAGTGAGAACACCGGGATGTGTCATCCCTCCCAGAAGACTTGTTTTCCAAATCTTTTAAGTAGAGTCCTAATCAACTTGGATAATCAGTGCTTAAAATTAAAGCTTAACCCTTTGGGGCCAAAATTCAGTCTGTGTGCATGTGCTCAGGGGAGAATTTGGGTCACAGCGGACTTTCTTTGTGCCCCTCAAAAATCCACCATTTGAACCACTAGTCTCATAGCTGTCCCTGAGTCTTTCCTGATGGAGGAAACGGATTTCACAGATACCTGGCTCATCATAGTCATAACAGAAATATTTAATGTGCATTTCATAGTTCACAAGGAAGGAAGTTTATTTCTCCTGATCCTCATCAATTAGTCCATTAGGTCACAAATTTTCATCATCTATACTCTGTGCATTAGGGTCAACAGACGTTCTATAAAGGGCCATATAACAAGTATTTAGGCTATGATGACTACATTGTTTCTGTTCCAACAATTGAACTTTATCACACAGCATTAAAGCAGCCTCCATGATACATAAGCAAACAGTGTTTCAATCGACTTTATTTACAGAAATGTAACAGGTTGATTGGTCAAATCCTGTTCTAGATGAAAAAAGCAGGACTCAGGAAATTTGAGGGACCTACCTCAGAGCATGCACAAATAAGAAGCAAATTATGCCAGGATTTGAACCCAGTTCTTTCTGAATCCAAAGCTAGTGCTTTTTCATTGCCCCACAGTGAGTTTAAGGTGTTCTGAGCACTCAGGAAAGGCTTGGCCTTGGGTCACATCAAACACACTTTCCACTCAGCCCCCCTTTTCACCACACACATTTGTGAGGCAGCCGTTGGGGATGGGGTATCATAATTAGCCTGTAGCCATGGTGACAGAGTCAAGGTCACAGACCTGCCAGATCATGCCAGGGGAACTTGATGCTATTAGTTTTCTCAAATGAAGCCTGCCAGCCGTAAGATAATCTAATGAAACTGCAATACATCTTCAGTGGGATTTATCTTGCCTTCCAGAAGCACAAAGTGGGCCCTCCCTCTACAGAGAATGAGGACCAGACATCTCTGCTCAGCATCCTTCTTCTGGTTCACTTGCAGAACCGGGCTGGGCTGGGTGGTGCATGCTTGTCATCCCAGCAGCTCAGGAGGCTAAGGCAGGAGGATCGAGAGTTCAAAGCCAGCCTCAGCAACTTAGCAAGTCCCTGAGTCCAAGACCAAGACCCTGTCTCAAAATAAAAATATAAAAAATTTTTAAAAGGGGTGGGGATCTTGGGATTGGCGCAGTGGTGAAACGCCCCTAAGTTCAATCCCTGGCGCAAAAAAAAAAAAGAAATGTGCACCAACATCATAATGAAGTCTCTGGGGTCATTCATTCCCAGCTGGGTGCCTTGAGAATCTTCTTTAAGCATCCTGTTGGCCCAACCTTACCTCTGTGCAGCCCCCACCCCCAATACCTCTGAGAGGTGGAGCATTCAGTAGGGTGGTCAGATGTAAGAATGCTGACTGGCCACAGCTGGAGTGGAAAGGGGCACAGAGCTTTCTCCTGCTTCTTTCCCTTTCCCCTGCCCCCATCCTCCTTCTCCTCCTCCTGCATTTGATCTTCCAGGAGCTTTCTCCAGTAGGCTGAGTCTTTCTGCCCATCTGTGATGGGAAACGGAACCGTCCGCCTAGCTCGAAAGGCTCCCTTGAATGCTACACCATGTGTGTAGCTGAAGCTACTAACATATTATAGTGACTTAGCTTTGCTTTGCTTCCTTTCTTTATTAACCTCTCAGGAGACTTTCATGAAGAAAACCATGTCATTTTGGCCAAGGACGACACATAGGTGCTTCTGGCTTCTCTGGAAAATTGTCCTCTGTATCACACTCTGGTCTAGCCAGCCCTTCTTCAACATCTGGCATAGCACCTACCATCTTTTAATACTTTTTAATTGCCTAATCTGACTCCTAACATTCCTCCACTGCCTGGCAACAGGAGCAAGTGAGGGTTCAAGTTCAAGCTAAAACACAATTCCAACCACAAGTTCCAGCAAACGGGGGAGCTGGGGTTTTACCCGCTAGTGGCATTTCCAATGGTTCCCTTTTCACTTTGCTCCACAGGAAGCATCTTTGGCTCCTTCCCTCACTGCAGTGATTTATCTCATGGTACACCTTGTATACAGAGCTTTAGATGATAGATAACAATTTGTTAATATCTTGTCACTGAGATGCAGCGACTGGAACTGTGGTCTGAGGCACACAGCCATATCCTCTCTCCTCAATTGATCGTTGTCATCCTTGCAAGATGGGCAAACCTCTCTAAATGAGAGCAATCAATACTGTGCATTCAGCCATAATTGTGGGCTTAACTCGGTGTTCTTTGAAAAGTTAAGCTGGGTGATTTGCCCGTAATTGGGGTTTTAAAAGAGTCATACCTGCCTGCTCAAGAAGGAAATTAAGCAGCCAGACTCCCTGACTGCTGGCCACCTGCTCCCCCCTTTCCTGTGTTTGACCTCTCCAGATCAGATCTTCCCTCTCCAGACCCCTCTCTCTGAAGTCTCTATTTGGATCCTGACAACCAAGGCCAGCAGTTACTGGCAAAGGCGATGAACTAGAATGTCTGAGCCTAAGAGTAGCCTCCTTCCCCCACCATCCCCCTTGTGACTTTGGGGGATTCCTTGTTTTGATAAATCATGTTCAGTTCATCACTTCAAACAAGGAGATTACACACTGCCTTGGAAAGGCAAATTCAAAAAGAGGTGAAGACCCAAGACTGAATGCCAGAGCAAACCGTGCACTTGGAGTAATAATGATGCCCCCGCATAGCTTCCTCCACTATGGCGGACACATCCCTCTGGAGGGGAATGTAAATAGTGGAGAAAGCTGGGGTGGAGAGGGAGGGGGTCAGGAAATTCTGTGTACTTTCCTCTTGATTTTTCTGTGAACCCCAAACATAATCTGGACTATAACAAGTATGAAGCATGACTCTACTCTTAACAAGCTATGTGACTCTTACCCACCCGTTTAATGGCTTCAATCCTAACCTCTCAGGAGGTGGTGAACAATAACAGAGATGATGTACACAAAGTACTTAGAGCCCTGCTCAGCAAACAGGACATATTGTAGTTCTTATTAAGGTTCATCCTCATTTTACAGGTGAACACTCTGAGGCTTAAATGGGTTCACTGGCTTTTTCAAGTTCTCACAGGAGAATAGGCAGGTACTGCAGGCCTGTGACCCATGTCTGCCCATCCAGGACCATGTTCTCACCCACAAAGCTAAGTTGCCTGCTTTTCCACAGCATTTTATATTATGTTAAAGTCCATATTGCACCCAGAAGTTATGTTCTTCTTTCCATGAGATGAATGGTACTCAAGACTCCTCTTCATTCAGTTCTCCCAATTTCTCAGGGTTTGAAACAAATGTCCCCCCATCCCGTACACACACACACACACACACACACACACACCTATGGCACCTCCGGAGAAGAAAAACAACCCTCTGTTGTCTACTCCTACCTCTATGAGCACACACCAGAAATTATTCAGATCCTCTCTGTTATGGTTCAGATATGAGGTGTCCCCAAAAGCTCCTGTGTTAATGCAGGAATATTCGGAAATGAAATTATTAGATTGTGAGAGCTGTAACTTAATCAATCTGTCCATCCTACTTTGAATGGATGGTAACTGTAGGAAGGTGGGGTGTGGCTAGAGGAGATGGGTCACTGGGGGCATGGCCTGGAAGGATGCATTTTCCCTGTGGCCCCTTCCCCTTTTTCTCTCCCCTTCTGGGAGACCATCATGAGCAGCTTTCATCCACCATGCCCTTCAGCCATGATGTTGTGCCACACTTTGAGCTCAGAGTGGTGGAGTCAGATGACCAAGGACTGAACCTCTGAAACCATGAGCCAAAATTAACTCTTCCTCCTCTAAGTTGTTCTTGTCAGATATTTTGATCACAGCAATGAAATGCTAACCTATTCTCTGTCCCCAAGGAGACAGAGAGGCAACAATGGCAAGGATGAGGCAGAGGAGCCTTCTAACATCAGCCTTAATCCTTCATCACATATGCATATATCCCTTAGTATGTGCTCAAGCCCACCCCTGGGCATTCTAGCTACAGTGTCAGGTAACATGCTTCCAGCATTCCTGTTTCTCTTTTGTCTTAATCTATTTAATCTATTAGGGGGGGTGGGAATCCTCAGACCATAATAAGGGCTAAGTAACTGCAGGGCAAATTAAGAGATTTTTCACTTTAAAAAAAAATATCCATGTTTAGGGAGAATTTTGTAATGTTCCTGATACTCATCCCATCCCCATCCCCAATCCTGCATCACCACCACCACCACTTGTGAGGTGAGGACAGGGAGACTGTTTTCTTCAGCAAAAAGAATATATTTGCTTATGGATCTGGAGAGCAGTCCTTTTGATGAAGATGTTCTCTGTCCCTTGCACTCCTCTATGGCTTGATTTGATTTCAGTTCTTTATCTGCATTGTGTTCATTGTGTTCAGAGAGAGGATAGGAGCCCCAGTACACTGGTCTGCAGCCCTGGCTGCCCGTTGGAACCACCTGGAAAGTAACAACTGAAGCCAAAGCCTCCCTCCCTCCAGCAATCCTCATTTCACGGCTTGGGGATTTGGCCTGAGCATCAGGATTTTATTAACTTCCCAGGTGATTGTGCTGTGCACCCAAGCTGGGGACCTCTGCTTCACAGACAAAGGCACAGCTGAATGTCACAGAACCAGAGGAGCTTGCCTCAACCCAAAATGGAAAGCACAATCTCCCAGAAGCTCTTAAAAGAACAAGTTCCTTAGCAGTTCCCAGGCTACTGGATCCCAACCGCCACATTAGCAGGTCTTAGGTCCAAACATTTCTCAAGTTCCTCATACTCTCACACTTTGTTGGTGAGCATGTAATTTGGTACAAAATTTCTGAAGGGCACTTGGCAACAATTGCCTTATAAAAATTTAAAATCATGTATTCATTGACCCAGTAATCCTACCGCTTAAGACTTATTCTGACATGCTTGAAAAATGTCACCACAGTGTGTGCATATGTGTGTGAAAAATGTTCACTGCAGCCCTGTGCAAAGCTGCAAACTAGCAAGAAAATATGCAATCAACCAGCATGTCCTTCAATGGGTGACAAGATAATTGAATTTGCTTATGTAATGAATAATATGCAGCTGTTTAAAGGAATGAGAAAAAAATTAGAAAGCTATTCAGTGGTTTTGTTATTTCAACATGCAATAGTTTCCCAGAGTGTAATCATCAAATAGTATTCCTTCAACACTAAGGAAAAACTAAAATTTCAGTAAACTTCACAGATATCTTAGTCATACTTTGACAATATTTTTTTAAAGCTTCGCTTTGTTTTTAACCTGCTTTGTTTTACCATTAAAACAAAACCCACCATCCATCATCAATTCCACAATGTATGTCTTACACATGCATCTTGCCACTGCTCTCAGCAAATGGCAAGAGTGATAGAATTGTCATTGTTTGGGCTCCTGTAGCAAAAATACACTGGGAGATGGCCACTTGAAAAAAAAAATCCTGGAGAAAATCATCAAGATGAGTTGGATTACAAATGCACTTGTTAGCCCAAAGAACAATCTTGTTTAGGAAGGCACAGTTAGGGATGATTTGACTTAGACTCTGTGAAGGAGGTTTGTGGACATGGTAACCAATTTATTTGGCTCACATTTTTATTTTTTCCTTTGTTTGCAAAAGTTACATATGGTTAAAGAAATCTTTGTTCCAAATAAAACTATAAGAGCACTTAAATACAAAATAAAGTTTACAAATGAGAAGGAAGTATAATATAGTTTAATTCTCTTCATGATTATATTCATTTCCTAGCCCGATGTAATAACAAATTACCACAAACCGGGGGGCTTAGCATAACAGAAATCCATTCTCTCAATGTTTTGGAGGCCAGAAGTCTGAAACAAGGTGTTGGTGGGACCATGCCATCTGAAGTTTCAAGGAGTGGGTTTTTCATTGCTTCCCCCATTTTCCAGTAGACCCAGATGTTCCTTGGCTTATAGTAGCATAACTCCAATCTCTGCCTTCTCATGACTTCCCTTGGACACATGCTCCTGGTATCTCTCTACCCTCCTATTATAACAGTGTCCACCATGTTGGATTGAGGACCAATGCTAATATGACCTTATCTTCACTAATTATATCAACCATTGACCCAAATAGGGTCATTCTTGGGTACAGAAACCAGGAAATTTTAAACAAGATTAAAAGAAAAGTGGTGACAGTTTTCATCCAGGTACAGCACAGATTTGCAAATTGGGAGACACACCTTCTGGAAGAACGACTGGGTTTTTGAAGAGGATGAAGGGAAACAATGGGGCAAGGTGAAGTAACTTGTGTTGAACATTTCCAATTGGTCCTATTAGTTACATGAGTTATTCTGAACACATTTAGATTGGCACTGTGGGTCTGTTCATACATTAAGCTATACAAGGTAAATGGCTGAGGGCTAAAATGATGGGTTACCAGGAAACAAGTCTTTTGGAATAGTCAGTAAGTCAGCAGTTCTGTGGTTGGAAGCTGTTGGGAATCTATGGTCTTGTAAGCACATTCTTTCCAGAGAGCATTCTTTATCTGGAAGTTAAAGAGCGAGGTATTTTTATCTGTGCAACAAACAGCAGCTTGCCAATTGTGATCTCTAAGGTTCACAGAGAAATTTTGGTTCCTCTTGGCCAAAGTACAGCCATCATAATTGTTATTTCTACAGGTATGGGATGGGAGGTTAGGACCTCAATATATCTTTTAGGAACGTAGTGTCAACCCAAAACAATGGTCAATCAATGAATTCTTACTGGTACAGAAAGTAATACTGAGAGACAATTACTGCCACTGTGAACACATCAGAAACAAAACTGAAGTTCAGACTAAAGCAGAAAGCATTTATTTTGGTCTCTTTTAAAGAACTGCAATACTGCAGATAACAGGGTCCCAAAGAAACTGGATTGGGATGTGAAGGAGGGAGAAGGTGGCCAGAGGGTAAAAAAGCAAAATCCATGACCATAAAAGGCAATGATCAATTTATGTGTCCAAACATTCAGTAGTTACTGCTACTGAGCATATCATTACTCACATGTGCACCAAGAGCAAATGAGGGTCTGGGATACCATGGCTCCTATGGTGTGGTCCAGTTTAAAAAATATATATTCTGTTGTTCATGTGCACGGACCTGACTCCCTCTGTGGCTCCTCAGCTCTATTCTGGTGGCTATGAACCAAAGTGCAGCCATTTTATGATCTCAGTTCACAGCATCATGGATTAATAAATTTTAATATTTTGGGCAACATTAATAAGTAGTTTTGTGTTTTTATTTCTTTTCTTACTCTTACTTCAAGCAAAATGTTTCATCATCCCCTTTGGAGACAGGTGCCACCCTTGGTCCCCTTTCTCCTAGCCCCTCCTTACCCAGAACACTCAATGCTAATTAACAGCTGTTTAATTATCAGCCCAGCAGGAAAGTGATCATAGCCCAGGTCCTGGGAAAGTTGCATCCCCCTTTAAGCTGTCCCAGATACTGGAAAGTTGACTGTGTTACATGCCCTTAGGGAAAAGCAATTCGGCTTAGTAGAAAGTTGGTAACATCTAGAATCCGTCGACCTCAGGGATTCTGCCATATTTTTGAACTGTTGGACAATAGTTTCTGAGTCTCCATTCCCTCAACTGTAATAATACCCACCCCACAGGTCTGTTGGGAAGATAATGGTAATGAAAGTGCCTTGCTAACTATAAAATAGTCTGCAAATGTGTGGGAGTATTTTCTGCTCTGTCTGGGTATGGTCCATAACTGGCATATTGCCGACATACACAAAACATCTGTTGACTAAGAAATTCTAGATAAGGAGCACTGGAAGGGGCCCAGGCAGATAGGGTGGCTTGAGTTACATTGGTCACATAAACCAAACTAAGATTTCAAAGTTGAACCAGAATTGTGTACTATCCATCTGTTCATTTTCAACAAAAATAATACCTGGTAATAAGCACTCCTGCTCTTCCATATTTTTCATTATTTTTTAATTTGTACTCATGTTTATGTTAATGGTGCAGTTTGCAGAAGCATTCTGAGACTAAATACTGCAGTGAAAGGTACGTTATTTTTTCAGAAGGGGAAGAAGCTCTAATTAAGATGTGCGCATCATTGGAATCACATCTAAATGGCAATAACAGACATCAGACATGAAAGGTTAAAACTGAGAAAGAAGAGAAAATAAGCCAGGGGAATTTTAGTTATCATGCTAGGAATATGGTTTAGACACTAAAAAATACTTCTATGGCATTGCTCTGATGGTATAAGAGCTTCACCAGACACAGAATTGTAACACTGAAATCTTTCCCATATGTCTTTAAAAATAGTTTATAACCACATCTCTGGTCATGATAATTTCAATCATAATAGAAAACAATCCAACTGACCATAAGAAAGAAATAGTTGGACAAATTATAGTATAAGTCTCTTTGGGTGTATAGAAATTAAAATATGATGACTATATAGTAGCACATTAAAATTCATGCGGTAAGATACACAGTAAATAAAGAATACACAATTTTATCTATAGTATGATTATGATTATGTATTAATGTGAATTAGGATTAAATTAGAACCCAGAAAAATAAAAATAATAGTGTTGCGTGGTATCATAAAAAGTGTTCTCCAGTTATTTGTATGCAAAATATGAAAAATATATATTTATAAAGGTGTTCGTCTCTTTTGAAATAAAACCGTGATCTTCACTGAGGACAGAAAGATAAATTAATAGACTTAGAAAACCTTCTCCAGTGTCATAATTTCTAAGTTCCTGAGCTGCAAGGAGAGGTGGTATCCAGAGACTGCAGCATTCCAAAGCATCACTGGTTTCCATTAAAAGCTCATTTATGAAATTAAAAAATTAATTTTATGAAAATGAACTAAAGTAATCTTTTCATTAGAGGACACTTGGTCTAATTGAGTTTGGAGTGATTGTAGTAGAACATTCCTGCACTGATATTTAAAAAGATGGAATCTGGTGCAAGTCTTTCTGTTCTTGGGCATCTGGGAAACAACATATAGATGAGGTTTTTCAAATTTCTACACTGATGCTCTTGTTTCCTGAAAATCCTGGCAAGGAAAGGTGCTATCTCAGGGAAATGACTCATGGCAATGAATCCAATATAAGGAGAATACCTCAATGGAAACTAGCCAGTCTCCCTTTAATGAGTAGAGCAGACAAAGCCCTCACTGTGGGACCCACAAAGGAAGATGCCATGATTGAATTCAGGCTCCTTCCTTCCCAAACTAAAGCAACACTCTTATTTAAATACTTGCTTCCATAGTAAAAGAAGGTTTCAGGAGATGCATGTTGTAATAATCTTTCCAGGTTGAAATCTATGCATTTACTTAGGCATTTCAAATGTCCTACATTAATGTATATGCACATGCACACACATACGTATTCTGTGGCAGCTATGAGAATATGCCCTGCAGACCTCTGGCTTCACGGAGAATAACTGACCAAGGACTCCAGCTGCTGCACTCTGAAATCTATCACTTCCCATAGCTGCTCCTGGCCAGTGACTGAGCCAGGAAAGGATACTAAGGCAGGCCCATCCCTGGGAGACCCAGGATTCCTCTAACAGTCAAATTCGAATCTTCTGCAGTCTTGCCAAAGTTTCCTTAGGTGGCAAAGTTTCCTTAACTATAGTCAAGGATATAGTTAAACAACTGTTCACTCTTTCCTTTTCTTGGGGTCAGACTTACAACAAAGTTTCTTATCTTTTCTCTCCTAATTAAATTCTTCTACATTTCATTCCATCTTGGCATCTGCTTCTTAATGGTGGTGATGTTGATGGTAGTGTATGTATGTGTGTAATTTTTCTTTTTTTTTTTTTTTGGTACCAGGGATTAAACTCAGGGGAACTCAACTACATCCCCAGCCCCTATTTTCTATTTTATTTAGAGAAAAAGTCTCACTGAGTTGCTTAGCACCTCACATTTGCTGAAGCTGGCTTTGAACTCATGATCCTCCTGCCTCAGCCTCCCGAGCATCTGGGATTACAGGCCACCACGCCCAGTTCATATGTGTAACTTATATACATGATTTTTATATATTTATAAGTACATATACATATATGCATATTTGAATCAGAATTGGTCTTCATTTGATGGACATGACTTTATCTGCTCTACACATTATAAAACTACCCACCCAAACATTTTTAAAATTATTTCACTATTTCTTTGGAGGGAATTTTTTAAATCCATGCCACAGTGAATGTCTCTTTTGGAAATAATCCAAGAACTCACAGAGCCAATGTCACACCTAACACTCTTATCTTACATGTAGAGAATTTCTGATAGTTAGAATTTTTCTAGGAAAAAAAAAAATGTATCCAGAGCTTCATGGGTAGGTGTGCAAATCGAAAGAGTGAGGAACTCATCTTCCCCAAGTTCTTCCACAGTCCAGGACAATACTGGAGGGAAGGGTTTTTGTTTTTAATATTTTTATTGGTGCACATTAAGTTATACAGAATAGTGAGCTTCATGATGCCATATTTTTATAGGCATGTACTATAATTTGATCAATTTCACTCCACAATACCTCCAGCCACAAGGGAAGAGTTTGGGACAACACCTGGGGTCTCTTTATTCCTCTCTTCCAACCATCACTCTTGGCTTGGCCCCTGCTGCCTCACTCTCATCCCGTATCAGTTAGGGTTATTGACTGCATGCAGAAGATATCAGGAACTCACAATCAATAGGCAGCTGAAGAATCAGTCTTGGAAGAGTTTTGGGGTGGGGCTGCGAAAACTATAACCCGGATCCTTTTACAGGTAAAGTCTGGTGAGTGAACTTCTAGAATAAGTGGACTCCCGGGGCTCCTTGCCCTTGCATCACTTTCTGAAAATTCAAAGAGAAAGAGAGAGAGAGAGAGAGAGAGAGAGAGAGAGAGCCATGAATGAATTGTGAGTCTTAGGGAGTACTCAGTGTCTTTAGAGTAGTCAGATGCCTAGAATTTTACTCCCACCAATACTAATGGATTTGAGGAAGTCCCCTCAAAACTCTGGGGATAGCTAGGAAAATGAATGTGTACCACAAATTATAATAAAAATAATAATAAATATCCAGCACACACTTTCATACTGTGCCTACTCCTTGTGTCATAGATGGTCCCACTGGCCACAACTATTGAATGATAAAGTAGTGAATGCCTAAGTGAGAGAGTTTCCTGATTCGGACAGCTTTGTCATGGCCAGGAGCCTGCTTGAACTAACTCAGCTCCTGAATTTAATTTCCATTCATGACCTTGGGGTTCTATCTGACTGTTCAAAAATAAAATGTCAATATAAGGACAGCAGCACCATGCATGAATTTACTTTCAAAGGTCTCTTACTTACCTTCTAGAACTCTGCTGTTCTGGCTCTCCAACAGGTAGGTTTTCTTTTGTTTAGTTTTGAGGTTTTGATATTTTTTTTTCTTTTTGACTGACTCCCAAGTGTTGTACCATCAACAAACGCAAAGGCTAGGAAGCCCTCCAGAAATGTGAGTGATGCAGTTCTCAATCTCTGCCTTCCTGAATCCAGATCAATCTCCTTTCCTTAATAGATATATTCTGTTGTTTTCTTTTATTTCACTTAATGACCCTTACCTCTTTATCTTCCTTGAGAATACTTTTCTCCATCTAATTCTAATCTTAAGGTACTCCACTTTGAGACCATCACCAAGGCCTGTTTGTTCAGTGCAACCACAAAATAAACGCTCTTGGGAAATAATCGTAAAGTGAGAGTTACGTGAGGTGAACTTCCTTTTGCTGAGGAAAGATTTTTTTTAAAGTCATTTACAAATGAAAATTGAATCCATGGGAATGAATTCCAAAAAAGGGTGTTTGAGTAATTTACCAGCATTGTCATTCCAGGTAAAGATGGCCTTGCAACAGGAAGGATTTGACCGAAAAAAGCGAGGATACAGAGACATCAACGAGATTGACATCAACATGAATGATCCTCTTTTTACAAAGCAGTGGTATCTGGTAAGTGTCTCTCTTGTTGAAACTCTGCATAAAAGATATATTTCTATTTCCTCAGTATCCAGTGGGATCTTACCAGCATCTGGTGCAATGCATTATTTTCTCTCACTACTAGGCATCTCATCCCCTAATCTGCTTTCTTCCTGAACTGCTAAATAGCAATGCTCTTCTAAGGTCAAAGCTACTCCCAACAGCTGAGCATATTCTTCCAGATGCCAAAAAAGGGCACCCTTATGTGAATGAAGACTTGCCAAAATATATACCAGTCAAACCTAAAGTGTGGGAAGAATAATCCAGGGATCTCAATGGATAAAGTAATGGGAGGACACAACAAAGTCACTGGCAAAAGGTGAAGAACCTGGTGACTTCACAAGGGGAGAACAATACAGCCCAGAGACTAATGTAGCAAAACAGCATCTCTTAGTGCTTCCTAAACAATGGCATCAAATCAATTGCATGAGGCTTAATTGATGCAGAACTTGAGGCATTGAAATTCAATCTGTCGGGTGAAGTGAATATTTTCTGGCTCACCAACAGTCTGCCATGATCCATGTGGATTGGTTGGGTCGTATTTAAAAGGAGATCAGAGACTCAAAACCAAACCAAACTGTAGGTCATGCTTTTGGAAAGAGAGTGACTAATTTATAAATATAAATGGAGCTTTGTTTTATTTAAAATATGTTAAACAAGAGAGAAAACTAAATTACAGTCCTATGGATGGCTACATCACAGGAATGCATCACAATTTCCCTCCTGGAGCCTCAGAGCTTGACTATGTGTGCCTTATGGTTTAGAGCATGGAATTTTGAAAGTCCAGTCTGGAATTGGATGAGTTTATTATATTAGAACAGGTTAGTTTTGTCACAGTAACAAACAAATCTCAAATCAAAGATTGTGTCTCATTCTTGCTACATAATTAATGTTTCATAATCCTTCAGGGGCTCAGGATGACCAAGAACAATCTAAATTCCATCCTAACTGCTTTTATAAGCACCTCAGCAAGGAAAGGGGGCAAATTATGCATTATCTCTTATAGCTTCTGCCTGGAGGTGGCAAACAGCACACGAGCTCTCATGCCATTAGCCAAAACCAGTTACATGGCCATTATAACTTCAAAGGATGTGTAGCATATAGTTTTAACTTGTGCCTGGAAGGAGAATAGCAGTAACTTGTATGAAGAACACTACTGCAATTCACACAATGTCTCAATAATACCAGAACAGCATCAATCACTGTGGGCTTTTGCCAGTACAAACTCTTACTTCAGTACTTTTTCTTTTTACAAACCATCTTTGAGAAAATCGTGCACAAGACAAATATTCGGGAAAAGAGAGCAATGAACATATTAATGTGGAATTTTTCTTCATCTCTCACTTCTTTTTAAATTTTGTGAAGTCTTTATCTGTATTAGAACATTGTACTAAAGGTGACCCACCTATCTAATTCAGTTCAACAAATATTTTTGAGCAAGACTTGGTATGCTGGTACTAAATTTTCAAAGGATGTGCAAAAGATATTGTTTTTTGTGAGGAAAATTATATCTAAATAAGAATAAACCAAGACGGTGTGTACTGCATTCAAAATGTGAAGTATAAACAGAGCTATGAGACTAAGCATTTAATTCTGTCTCAAGGAGGGTTTCTTGCAATGAAAACTCTAAACATGTTACATAGAATGAGCTTGAAGACAGCCATCTAGTTTAAGAGATGACGGATTTGAAACATCATCTGCATATTTACATAAAACAGAAAACATCCATTGTTTATATGAAAAAATAGAGATGTAAGAGATGGAGGGGGCACCCAAAAGTACTGTTTTATGGAAGATGTGGCCCCGATGCTAGCCCTAGACTATCACATGGCTGCAGAGAACATTAAACAAACTGCATGTGTGCTTTACATCACCAGCCTAATAAGATTCTCTGCTTTGGTCTGGTACAGATCAACACTGGGCAAGCAGATGGTACACCAGGGCTTGATTTGAATGTGGCAGAAGCCTGGGAGCTGGGATACACTGGGAAAGGTGTGACCATTGGAATTATGGATGATGGTGAGTATTTTGGGGCCTTTGCATCATTTGGAAGCAAGTGTGTCTTTGCATGCCTTCAGAATATAAAAGATTCATTGTTTGGGGAAATGCTAATTGGAGACAGAATCAGCCTCTCTGATATTGGGCCTGATGACCATACTTCACTGTGACCAAATCTTCACCTTTCTCCAAATCAGTGGTCTTTAAATCTGATGACACCCTTAACAAATATTGTTTTCAGTTAATAAATAAGAGACTAAATAAACAACACCTACCTGTCATTCAACCTTAATTTCTTATTGGGCTATAGTTTATACCTCATCTTAAAATGTCTTCTCAATCTATTTATATTTACTATTTTTTTTAGAGCCACACTATCCAATGTAGTAGATATTAACTATACGTAACTACATACATTTAATACTAAATTAGTTCAAGCTAAATAAAAATTCAATTCTTTAATCACACTCAGTTCATTTCAAGTTTTGTTTGATTTTTTTGTTTGTTTTGTTTTGATTTTTATGGTGCTGAGGATAGATTCCAGGGCTAAGCAAGCACTATACAACTGACCTAATCCCCACCCATCATTTCAAGTTCTTAATAGCCACACGGATTAATTCAGCTGCTGAAATTTAGTTCAATTCTATTTCCATCATCATAAAAATTTCCTATTAGACAGGATGCTTCTGGATTCATGAAATAGCTTTTTTAGCAACAGAATCAGGGTTTGACGAAATTTGACTTCCATGCTACTTTCAGAATGAGCCCTTGAATACATTTCATTACAGATAACCACCCCCCCCCTTTATTATTCTATCCTGAATGTCTTCCAGACAAAGACATAACAGAACTTCATTTTTTTTTTAACTTGAAAACTTTCATTTCTGTGGTATTGAAACCCATGAGTTAGAGGAATTGGTGATTTTCCAACTACACATGTCCTTGACTCCGCTAAAATTCTGTAGAATCACCGTCTTTTCATTGGGAACATGCTTCTGTCCTTCATCAGCCAACCAAGCCCCCCAGTAAAAAGCTCTACTGTGCATTATTGGTCTCATTACATACAAAGGCTGCACAGAGATGAAACAATAGAGCCTTTCCTTTCTGCAGATCCTCAAAGAACACAATGTTGACTAACGCAAGGCTTTGAAGCAGAATTGATGGGGAAAACAAGGGAAGCCAGTGTGCTTAAAATCTGTGTTGTCTTTGTCCGGTCTCATTAAATACCAACACAGCAACAATGCCTCCGTATTTTCTGATGTGTGAGATGTTTTGAAGTGGATGTGAAAGCTTTCTCTCCAGTGGCTGAGGGCTCTCACAAGAGGAAAGGAGGTCTTGCACATGTCAGGCAAGCACTCTACCACTGAGCTACTCCCCAGCCCATTATTTCAAGAGGGTACATGGACGAATGTCCGGAGCTTTTGAGTGTTTTTGTTGTTTTGTTTTGTTTGTTCCTAACACCTTGGCTTAAAACCTTTCCAAAGCATTTGAGGTCAGCTCCCCCAGGAACAGACTCATCTAAGTTTGGGAAAACCTACACAGGATATATTGGGATGGCTAACTCGAATCGTACCAAGCGTCCTTTCCTGGAGATCAGAGAGACCTCCCTAAAAGTGGTGCTACAATTATAGCACATGCACATTGCTCTTCTGAAACCTTGACCAACAGATGCCTGTTTCAGATTTATTTAACTGTAGCCCCCACGCCCCCCGACACTTAAGTCATCCCTTCCAGAATGGAAAAGACAATGGCTCCTAACGATGGCTAAACCCTGTAGAAAGTCCCAGCAGAGTTTCTTGATTAATCTTATTTCTTCTGAATATTAGTGGTCTTTGGGACCTCCCCCGTCAAAAAAAAAAAAGATGATTACTCTGTCCTCCCTCCAACTAAAATTCCTTATATCTCCATCATTTTGGTCATCTATTGCTGCACAATAAACCACACCAATTTGAATAACTTATTTAAAAAAAAATTACTGTTTATCACAGTTCTGTGGGATGATAGGGCACAGGTGGATAGTTCTGCTAAGGTCTCACTGGGGTCTCTCATGCAGTTGGAGTCAGAAAGTTACTGGGGTTGGAGTCTACTGGAGACTCAACTGGGAAGTTGAAATGGCTCAGCCTCTCTCCTTTTCCATGTAAGTCTCAGGGCCTCTCCTTTCTATGTGGGGTCCCCAGAAAGGTAATTGGATTTTTTTGGTTGGTGGCTCATGATTCCTAAAGAAAATGTTCCAAGACAGAAGGGGAAGCTGCCAGTCCTCATAAAGGATGGACCTGGAGTGGGCATGCATCGCTTGCCACTTTTGCTGGGTTAATAGTCACAGGGCAGCCCACATTCTAGGGAAACAGGCTCTGCCTCCTGGTGCAGAGAGACAGTGGATTGGTGGCCATCTCTAATTCACCACATGTTTAGTGAGCATTACGTAGGAAAGAACAATGACCAAGCCATTCTCCAAATCCACTGTTGAGTAGCAAGTTGAGCACTTTGGGGACAAGAACAGCCTCCCACACAACCAGGCCAGGTGCTCGGCAGCCTCTCACTATTGGGCATCTCTGCCCTAACACCCAGAAGTGGGAAGATTGGAAACACCGGTGCCAAATTTTCTTTCTTAACTGCCTGCGTGTGTGAATGGAACAGTATTGTTTCCCCAGACATTCTCTCACCAAGATATTCCAAAATAAGATTAAAGATGGAAACAGATGGTGGCACATGCCTGTAATCTCAGCTACTCAGGAAACTGAGGCAAAAGGATGGCAAACTCGAGGCCAGCCTGGGCAACTTAGGGACAGCCTATCTCAAAATAAAATTAAAAAAAGGGCTGGGGCTATGGCACGAGCATACTTTATATACAGAGATATGAAAAATTGTGCCCTATATGTGTAATAAGAATTGTAATGCTTTCCACTGCTGCCGTGTATTTAAAAAAAAAAAAATTTAAAGGGCTGAGGCTGTAACTCACCTGTAGAGTGCCCTTGGGTTCTATCCCAGAAACCCTGCTTAAAAAAAAAGACTGCTACAGATGCTATCCCTGATAGATAAGAGGAAAAAATCATGTAAGGCTTATAAACATTGATTATATATTTTGGCCTGAATGGCCAATGTTCAATTATCTGCATGTGGAAGGTTCAATTTGTAGGCGACCCAGGTTTTTTTTTCATATTTTTATTGGTGTGTTATAATTTTCAAAATAGTGGAATTCATTGTTACATGTTTGTACATGCATATAATATAACAAATATAACTTGGTCAATGTCCTTCCCCTGTACCTCTCCTCTCCTCCTTGGTTCCTTTCTTCTACCCTATGATCTCCCTTCAATTTTCATGAGATTTCTCCCCCTCCTTTTTTTTCCTTTTTTTTTTTCCTCTTTAACTCTCACATGTGAGAGAAAACATATGGCCCTTGACTTTTCTGAATCTGGCTTACTTTCCTTAACATAATGCTCTTCAGTTCCATCTATTTTCCTGCAAAGGACATAATTTCATTCTTCTTTATGGCTGAATAAAATTCCATTGTGTATGTATATACCACATTTTCTTTATCCATTCATCCACTGACAGTTACCTAGATTGGTTCCATAATTTGACTATTATGAATTGTGACAGGCCAGTTTTGATAGCCATCTACCTCTCTCTGATTGCCAACCTCAAACTCAGTCGACTATCACCCCCTCTTGTCAGATCTAGTGATTTCATAAATGCTCATAAAATGTCTTCTACCTTTGCTTAGGTACAATGCAATGTCCTTTCCACGTGCTATACATCATTGAGAGGGTGATGTTTAATTAGCTATTGCCCAAAGGGGCAGAAAGCATTTCTTAAGGGTCTGCTAGGACGTTCCCAGCATGAAAATGTCAGCCAGGATCCTGTTTAATCATTACAGCTTCATCCCTGTATTGCAATGGGACTGTTTAGTGTTGGGAACTTGGCCTAGAAAATGGGATATGACCATTTTGAAACACAGGTATAAACAAAATTCACCCAGACTAGGCACAATTTGGGGCAGGTGATTGGCTCTTGAGATCAAAGACAGTCAGGGAAGACAGGGATCAGGCCTTTAGCCAATATCAAATGAAGCAAAGGAAGTAAGATAGAAAGCCAATGAAGCAGGGTCAGAGGGAGCTTCAAGCTGAAGTAACAATAAAACAACTAACAATTGCTGAGTGCCCAGTAGGTGCTAGATACTGCTTAGTATTTTGGAACCCAGCTACCCTTATTCTAGTCTCTAAGGTTAATATTATTATTATTATTATCCTCATTTTGCAGATGAAGAAATGAGGGCAAGAAATTTCCCAAAGTCTCACAACTAATATTCTAGCACATATTTTGTACTAAAAACCCACCTATTTGTTCCACCTTCAGGGTGATACTTGGTGAATCCATGTTCATCAACATTAAAGCTTAAGGAACAGAGAGTCGTAAGTCTTAATATTCAAGATATTTAGAACTCTGCAATGTATAAGAAAGCAATAGGAAGGTCAAGTAAGGTGGCTGTTCCAGTGACTGTTGCTGCATAACAAATGACTCCAACACTCCACAGCTTAAAATAACTACTTATTTTTTGCTCATGATTTTGTGGCACGGGAATTTGAGAAAAGCCTGGCTGGGACATTTTTCACTTAGTATCTCTCCTGCAGTTAAGGTCAATGTTAGCTGGGCTGCAGTCATTTGAAGGCTCAACGGAGCTGGACATTCAATATGGCGTGCTCCCACAGCTGACGGTTGATGCCCTGCCAAGACTGTCAAATAGACTGCCAACACGTTATATTTTCCTCTAATTTGGTCTCAAGCGCTCTTTCACAAGAATGGTTATAAATTCTAGCTCACATCAATAGGACTCCAGGGGGATTGGTTGTAGATGTTCACAATGTGCCTGTCTCAGTCTGTTCCTGCTGCTTAACAAAATACCTTAGATTGGGCAATTTGTAAACAATAGAAATTTATGTCTCATGGTTCTGGAGGCTGGAAAGGAAGTCAAAGATTGAGGCACCAGCAGTTTTAGTGTCTGGTGAGGGCTCATCTCTGCCTCCATGATGGTTCCTTGTCACATCCTCCAGAATAGATGAACAGTGTGTCCTCACGTGGCAGAGGAGCAAAAAAAGGAATAAACTTTCTCCTTCCAGCCCTTTTAGAAGGGCATTAAACCCATTTATGAGGGCAGAGAGAGAGAGAGAGTCCTTATGATTAAATCACCTTCTAAATGTCTCACCTAATACTAGTGCATAAGTTTCAACATGAATGTTTTTTAATTAATTTATTTATTTGTTCTAATTTGTTATTCATGACAGCATAGTGCATTTTGACTCATAGTACACATATGGAGCACAATTTTTCACGTCTCTGGTTGTACACAAAGTAGAGTCATGGCATTCATGTCTTCATACATGTACCTAGGGTAATGACACGAATCTCATTCCACCATCTTTCCTATCCCCATGCCCCCTCCCTTCCCCTCCCCTTTGCTCTATTCAAAGTCCCTCCATTTCTCCCATGCTCCCCTACCACCACCCCCATTATGGATCAGCATCCACTTATCTGAGAAAACATTCAGCCTTTGATTTGGGGGGGGGGGGGATTGGCTTACTTAGCATGATATTCTCCAATTCCATCCATTTACCTCCAAATGTCATAATTTTATTATTTTTTTAATGCTATATTCCTTTGTGTATATATACACCACAGTTTCTTTTATCCATTCATCTATTGAAGAGCATCTAAGTTGGTTCCATGGTTTAGCTATTGTGAATTGTGCTGCTAAAAACATTGATGTGGCTGTGTCCCTGAAGTATGCTGTTTTTAAGTCCTTTGGGTATAGACCAAGGAGTGGGATAGCTGGGTCAAATGGTGGTTCCATGAGCACAAACACTCAACTCACAGTGCTCCACACATAGCCCCCCAAATTCTTGCCTATAAAACATAGTAAGACATTCATTCCATCCCAGTAGCTCCAAAACACTTAAACTGTCCTAGTACGAACCTAAAAGTTTAAAGCCCAGCCTCTCATCCAAGTCAGATGTGGGTAAAATCCCAGGGATAATTCATCAAGAGGCAAATTCCTCTCTGTTTTGAACCTGTGATCCAACAAGTTATGTGCTTTCACAACACAGTGGTGAGTCAGGCACAGGATGGACATTGCCTTCCTAAAGGGAGAAGTAAGAAAGAAAAACTCCTGGGTAACAGGTCCCAAGTATGTGCAAAATCCGAAGAAGCAGCCAATAAATCTTCAGGCTTGATAATGATCTTTCACCCCATGCCCTACCCCTTGGACACACTGGAAAGAGGGTTGGGGCCCCACAGCACCACATGACCCTGACCCCATGACTTTGCTGGGCACAGCCCACACAGCTGCTCCCATGGATCAGGATCTTGCCTGTGGTTCTCCCAAGCTGGAATCACATGTATGGGTGGCTTTATGGCTCTGCAATCGTAGGGGGTAGTCACATGTCCACAGCTCTGCTAGTGGGAGTTCCCTACTATTGCCCCAAAACATGGTCAGTGATCTGCCTGAGTCCCCAGTGCTTTCTGAGGCATCCTTTGAAATCTAGGTGGAGGTGTCCCTGCCACCATAGCTCTGACACTCTGCCTACTACAAGAGTTGGCACTCATGGATACACCAAGGTTTATAGGCTGTGCCTTCTGAGGGGTGCCTGAGCCCACCTTGGTCTTCTTGGTTCACAGCAGTCATGGAGCATTGTGCCTGAATACATGGAGCAGAGTTTGTGCCTCCCTGGGCAGTGAGCCCTGAGGTACCTAGGCCCCCCTTGGGAGCCATTATGCCTTCAAAGTCCTGGAATTCTGGTCCCGTGATGGGTAGGGCAGCCAGAAGAGCTCAGAAACACCTTCAAGGTCATTCTCTCACCGTCTGGATGAATATCACTGATCTCCCTATCTAAGGTCGACTTGGCCATACTCTTCATGTTTTCTCCTGAATCCACTTTCTCAGTCTTTACAATCTGGCCAGATGGAGAAGTCCCTGATTCCCTTTGAATTATAAATTCCATCCTGAATTCATTTCCCTGACCTCACATTTTACTATAAGCAATCAGAAGTCATGTCACACCCTCAATACTTTGCTTAGTGATGTCTTCTGCAGAATATCCTAGTTCATTACTCTTAAGTTTCAACTTCCTTAAAGCACTAGGACAAGGACATAGTTCAGCCAAGTTCTTTGCCACTTTGTAACAAGGGCAGCCTTTCCTCCAGTTTCCAATACCTTATACCCATTTTCATCTGAGATCTCATCAGAATTGTCCTTACTGGGGCTGGGGATGTGGCTCAAGCGGTAGCGCGCTCGCCTGGCATGCGTGTGGCCCGGGTTCGATCCTCAGCACCACATACAAACAAAGATGTTGTGCCCGCCGAAAACTAACTAAATAAATAAATATTTAAAAATTCCCTTTAAAAAAAAAAGAATTGTCTTTACTGTCCATTTGTCTACCAATGATCTCTTCACAGCTACTTAGAGAGACTAAGAAGATTTGGGCTCTCTCCATAGTTCTTCTTTTTCATGCCCTCACCAGGATCACTGACACTACTCATGGAAATACAAGTTTTTGATAGCATCACTTCCAAACTCTTCCTGCCTTTATCTATCACATACTTCCAAAGCTGCTTCCACATTTCTAGATATTTGATATGGTAACAATCCACTTCTTTTGTGGGGCAGAGGGACAAGGATTGAACCCGGGGCACTCAACCACTGAGCCACATCCCCAGCCCTATTTTCTACTTTATTTAGAGACAGAGTCTCACTGAACTGCTTAGTGCCTCGCTTTTGCTGAGGCTAGCTTTGAACTCGTGATCCTCCTGCCTCAGCCTCCAGAGCCACTGGGATTACAGGTGTGTGCCACCATGCCTGGAAACACTTCACTTCTTGATATCAATTTCTGTCTCAGTTGATTCCTGCTGCTATAACAAAACACCTTAGATTGAGTAGTTTATAGAAAAAAAACATAAATTTATTTCTTATAATTCTAGAAGCTAAGAAATTCAAGATCAAGGTGCCATTAGTGTCTGGCGAAGGCCCCTTTCCTTATAGATGATACTTCCTTGCTGCACCCTCACATGGTGAAAGAGATGGAAGTGCAAAAGAAATTAAGCTACTTCCTCTCATCTCTTTTGTAAGAGCACTAATCATACCCATGACACAGTCCCTCACGTCCTAATCACCAAAAGATTCTACCTCTTAATACTACTGCATTGCGGTTTAAGTTTCCACATGAATTTTGGAGGGACACAAGTATGCAAACCAAAGCAGTGCCTTTTGCAGGATACTTCTTTTATCCTAGTGAGGGGCCTAGTGCCTAAGCGTCCAACCTGTGATCAAGTGTCCCTCTCTCAGGAAACCTGTTCATACTAACAGATGCTCTGCCTTGTGTGAATGATGTCCAGTTTATTCCCATTGAGACAGTCACTCTCAGGGACAGCCCTAACTGAGAAAGAAGTTAGGGTCAGGTGTATTGGTCAGATGAGACCTAGAGGAGGTGATTCAAAAAGAAAACATGAAATAACCGATGCTGTTTATTACTCACAGGTTCAGAAAAAAGAGAGCAGCATGCCTCAGAGCGAGAGACAAGGGGCAGGGTGGGGACATGAACAGTCTACCAGCAAGTGGGATGTTAGAACAAGCAAGGGGTCCATGAACCAAAGTCTTTGTGTGGGGTAGAACCTTCCTGGGAGAGTTCCTCAAGGGCACTCTAGTTTATGGGTGAAGAGCAGGAAAGCATGAGTGCCTAAGAGTCTCATGGTAACTACAGCATATCCACTCAGCCCACATAGGGTATGGCAAGCAGTGAGGCAAGTCGAATAGGTTGTGTCTAGTGGTCCCATAGGAAGGTGGGCACCAGGAGGCAGCTGCATAAAGCATATATCTGGATTAGCTGCACTAAGGAATTGGGAACAGTCGGGAACTGGAAACTGTGTCAAGGAGGACTAAGCCCTGCTTCTTATATGAAAAAGTTCAACCTGAAATAACATAAAATTACGTAAATTCACTATATTACCTGTGGGTTTCTTACATGGCCTCTGGTTTCCCCCAGAGTAAGTATCCAAAGGGAACAGGCAGAAGATTCCTGGACTTTTCTGACCTAGCCTCAGTGTTTCACTACATCTATTGACTAAAACAGTTACAGGCCCACCCAGACTGAAGAGGAGGTAGAGGAACCACATCTCCATAAGAAGTGTGACACTGTCGCATTGTAGAAGACAGACGGGATAGGAGATACTGTGCAGGCATCTTTGGAAAATGCAGTATGTTCCTTGAGCCTGCTTCTTGTAGACATTTAATTAAGTGGGGTGCAGGGAGTACAGATGGTAGCTCCACTGGGAGAGTGGAAGGAACCGAGCTCAGGACCAGGGTCCTAGAATGCTACACATCTCAACTCAACTACTGGCATGCTAAGTAAGACTATATGCTCATGGAGCCCTTGAAAGTTCCCTTAGGTCTCTAAACCTGTTAGAGCTTCCTGAGAATTTGGACTGTTGTGGATTAGACTTTCTGAAAAGATTGAAATTGCTGGCAGGATACTAAGGGTTTATGAACAAGAATATAACCAAATATTGTTCATTTGTGAGCCGCATTCATTATGACTGGCTGATCACGAGTCTGTCTCCCTTCTTTAAAGTGCAAGCGACAGGATCAAAGTGCAGCCATTGGTAGGCACACTTCTTGGTTTCTATGTTTAAATTGTCTGTTTTGGGAGGACCAAATCATACCTGGAATTCATCATGGAAAAACAAACAAAAGCATTAAAAAATAAGGATACATTACTAATGTAAGAATTAAAAAATAAATAAGGTCATCAAGAATTGTGTTTGGTATATTCCACCTCAAAAGATAATCAAATATTAAAATACTATCTAACTATCAAATTATTATTTTCATTCCTTAGTGCACTATTATTTTTTCTGAATCATATCTATCATCTGCAGTTCTATCAAAAATATTTTCTTTCTCAGACCAAAGTATCCATTCTAACGCAACCTTAGCCTTCCCCTTAACCTAATTAAGTATTCATGATTTTAATGAGGCTAAATTTATCTTGTTTTAATCCTAATTTTTTTTCTGGTCTCAAATTGACTCCATGATTCAATGTTTTCCCTTCACAGAGAAGAGATTTCTAGTGCTCAGAGTATTTTTCTCTTAAACAAATTCCAGTATCAGGACATGGAGTTTTGAAAACTAACTTCCAGTTAGAAAAAAAAAAAAAATGTGTGTGGAGGGGGAGGATGCCTTCTTTTAGCTTATCTATGTTACAAAAATTTCTTCTCAACAATATTAACCAATTTCAACAAATATGTATGCTCTAATTTCAACACAACATTGTAAAAACCAAGACTACATTACTCTACTGTTGTGAATGACAGAATGATAAGAAATGTAATATACTGTTTAACACAATCTAAAAATTCCAATGAGTTGTCTCTAATCCCAAGAACAGGCTTTGCAAGGTAAATAATGGCCCCATTTCAAAGATGAGAAAAGCAAGACCCAGAGAAAAAGATGGTGTCACTTAGCCGAAGCCACATCAGTATCACAGTGTCTGATCCTTGAATGGAACTTGAACTGTTGGCTGAAAGCTTATGCTCATCCCCAGCCTTAATTGGCTATCTTTGAACTCAGGTTCAGAACAAGGGTTGACAACTTTTAAAAATATTAGTCTTTACTTCTGCAAAGTTTGGGAGGTGAGTAGAAAGAGAGAGTACCCTGAGCATGGGTGGGAAGTGACCGGCTATACTCAGTGGCTCCCAGTCCAGAAATTATTTGTATAAACCAGAAGAAAACAAACCAAAATTCCTTTTAGAAATTCACATCCCAGTTCAAATTGTTTTGCAGGGCAAAGCTATAATGGCAGCACAGTCTTAGTATGCATGCAAAGAAAATGCCAACCATGGGAGGCACTTAATGGTACTTGCAGCTTATAAATATTGCATCCCACTATAGTTATTAAATGCACCAGCTGCTAGCACGCCCCATGCATTAGTTTTTTTAACTCCTACCTGTTCTCACCTCCAATTGTTAAAAAGGAAACGAACACAGAGAGATCAAGCAACTTGCCTAAATTTTTGCTTCCCGTATCCAAGTGGTTGGGAGTCCAACTCTAGTCCTGGGCTCCAAGTACCTACACTAGCAACCATTATTCTTGGTAGTCTCTGGAACCTGTCCAGTTTCCCAGAAAGCTGGATGCAGTGTGACTGCTGCAAAGATTGCATGACTCTGCAGACACAAATACGAGCATTTCAATTGTCCTTGGTGTTCTACGGTGATGTCTAAGGTCTAGCAGTCCGATGGAACTCAGCAGTGCTCATAGACATAATTCTAGCCTTGGAATGACTTGTGGGCAAGAAGACAGGCCCGTATTCAAGAGAAAGTGCAAGACTCCTGCTGAGAGAATTGAAGCCTTCAGCTTCCTGAAAAGCCACATTCTGTAGAGACAGGCATTAGGTCCCAGCCGGGAACACCTCGCTGGAAATCATTTGCGCTTTCCTAATGGCTTTTCTCCCTGAGCCGCGTTCCTCTTCTTATTTCCATGCCTGAGTATGCTCTCCTAATCCATTGCTGTCCGTGCCCTGTTAAATAATCATTACTTTTCCTCCCCAGGGCCAGTCGCATTTCAGGAGAAATGCCAGTTTGTGCTTTAGAAATGTCAGGATTTCTACAGATCTCTTTTAGATCACTGCTTTGGTGAGCCATCCATCTCACAGTCACTAAGCCCTTTAGTCCTGACATTTATTCAGAAGTGTTATCCTTGGGCCCCAGGCTCTAATTGGCTTCACTCCTCTGAAGTGTGTCTGAGAAGAGCTGCCTCTCCACTGAGCAGTGCAGCCTGCCCTCACCCAGATGGAAAAGGCAAGGCTGGGGGCTTGGGACAGGTGCTCACTCCACCACCGGATATGGCAAGTCTCCTGGTGCCAGCCCCAAAGGAGGACACTGGCTTGAGCAGCTCTTGTGAGGATACATAGCAGGTATTAACCTTTGGTTCCTGTGTTGTTCTTTTTGCAGGAATTGACTACCTCCACCCAGACCTGGCCTCCAACTATGTGAGTACAACCTGACTTTGGTGGGGGAAATGTGTGCTTTTAAGTGTTCCGGTACCTCTGGTTATTAGGAACACATGGATGCGCATGCACAGGCGCTTGCACGAATGAACACATGCATGCACACACACAGGAACATGCACACATGCACTCAGACATGCATGCATGCATGCACACAGAAACACACATACTCTAACATGCATGCACACGTGTGCACACACACACACACACACACACACACTAGAATAGCTCATCTTGTTAGAGCCACAGCTCAAGCCAAAGGCAAACAACAAGACGTGGGGACCGGCAGCAGGCAAACACAGTGGCTATGTGAGGAAAAAAGAAAGAAACCTGCAGTTTGACAGAACAGAATGCCAACAAAATAGGTACAGGGAGGGTGGCAGAAGAGAGAGAGTTGGCAAGGCTTGAATCAACTCTGGCTGACAACACTGGATTGAAGGTGGAAATGAGCCATCTGGGTGCTTGCTGGACAGAAATGAAGGCAAAATGCCAAAAACTGCAGCAACTCACATTACAGCCACCACTTCATGGAAGCGAGAATGCTAATCTTTCTTTGATTCTTTGTATTGCTCATGATCACTTCACACCCATAATGTTCCCCACGGCATTGAGCATCCCGAGAACTGTTAACAGAGAACCACATGAATGGGCTTAAGAACGAGAAAGGATGGTTAAAAAGGAAAAGTGTTTGGGAGGTCAACATTCTGGGTCCTTTGCCCTAGAAGGTGTGTGCATCTACATCGCAAATAAAAAAAAATGGGGCTTTTCATGTGTTTGGTGCTCTGGGCTTCAGGAACAGGGCAACAGTGTGTTTGTATTGACTGCATGTCTTTATAAATCTGGAAGCATCCAAATTGAGCACAGCATCTTTTGTTGTTGTTGTCGTTGTTCTTTTTAGATATACATGACAGTAGAGTGTATTTTGATATATTATACATACATGGAGTATAACTTATTCTAATCAGGATACCATTCTTGTGGTTGTACATGATGTGGAGTTTCACTGGTCATGTATTCATATATGAACATAGAAAAGTAATGTCCAATTCATTCTACTCTCTTTCCTAATCCCATCCGCACTCTCTTCCCTTTATTTCCCTATGTCTAAACCAATGAACTTCTATTTCCCCCCAACACACACACACCTTATTGTGTTTTCTCATCTGCATATCAGAAGGAACATTCAGCCTTTGGTTTTTTGAGATTGGCTTATTTCATTTAGCATGATAGTCTCCAGTTCCATCCATTTACTGACAAATTTCATAATTTCATTCTTCTTTATGGCTGAGTAATATTTCATTGTGTATATATACCACATTTTCTTTGGATGTTTATTTAATTAATGTATTTATACATGATGCTAAGAATATAACCCAGTGTCTCACACATGCCAGGCAAGCATTCTACCACTGAAGCACAACCCCAGCCCTATATAACATTTTCTTTATCCATTCATTCATCTTTTGAAGGGCACCTAGGTTGGTTCCATTGCTTAGCTATTATGAAATGACCTGCTATAAACATTGATGTGGCCACATGGCTATAATATGCTGATTTTAAGTCCTTTGGGTATAGACTGAGGAGTGTGATAGCTGGGTCAAATGGTGTTTGCATTCCAACTTTTCTGAGGACTCTCCATACTGCTTTCCACAGTGCTTGCACCAATTTGCAGTCCCACCAGCAATGTATGAGTGTGCCTTTTTCCCCACATCCTCACCAACATTTACTGTTATTTTTAATTCTTAATAATAGCATCTTTTTTAAAATTAAGTTAAACGTGAAATCAGTTGGCACAGTTCAGCCAATATGGTCCTGGAGAGGAATGGCAGAAGTTAAACCAAAACTATATTCTACTCCTTTAGAAAAGATGATAATAAGCCGGCTGTGAGTGGCAGAGTCTGCCCCAGTGGTCCTGTGGGTAGCACCTTCCCCCCCTCCACCTCCACATGGCTCCCTGCCCCACTGCTATAACACAAGGAGCATGGAGTACAGCTGATAGTCTGTTTGCTCACTTTCTTAAAGAAATTGCCTCAGTGCCATCCTTCTTTGCCTCCTCCTAATCTTGGCTGACCTTTCAATTCCTCCCTCCTTTCTCTGCATTCCCCACGACTGCAGGGCTCTAGAGATGTCTGAAGGAGGTTTGAGAAAAGCGTATGTTTCACTTTTTCCAAGGCTCTGATATGCCATCTCACAGAGAGAGGGCAGGGATACTGACCTGCAGGGCCAGACAGTCCAGCCAGGGAGTGCTGCCCTTCGCTCTCAGAAACATTGGTATTTCCCAAGATTCTCTCCATCTCCAGGCTTCAGCATCTCCCAGACCAGCTATCTAAGGTTCCACTCGCTTTCCCAAACCAGCATTGCTCTGGAGGACCCAAGGCTGTGTGGCTTGCCATCAGGCTGAAAAGCTGATGGTGCATAACCTCCCTACTGCACATTCAGTCCAGTCCCATGAAGGCCAAGACCACTGTGACTGACCTCCACACCATCTCCTCTGCACCCCAGCCCAGGCATTTCTTGGCAGCCTGCTCCCAACTCCAGTTGAAAAAGGGATACTAATTTACAAGGGGAAAAAATCCTCCCGGGTCCTGATAAGCTATATGTGCTCTGGTAGTAGACAGTATGATTCATCTATCAAAACCCACAACAGAAATTGGGAAGGGAAACAAAATCTCAGAAACATACCTGGAGAAATCTATGGATTCTTGAGTGCTACCTCTTTTTTTTCCATTTCTTTTCTAAAAGCAATCTTTCTAGTTAAAAAACAATCATTCCTATATGTATATTTTAATGAAATTGGACTCTTAATGCATATATAGTGTTATCCCATCTATTTGATATGTCTTGAACATTCTTATACTATTAATATTTGTGAAAACATGACTTTTAGGGCTACGTAATACTATGTCACGCCATAGTTACTTAAGCATTTTGATCCCCAATTATTGGACAACTAGGGAGTTTCCAATGGGCATCTCTCTCTCTGAGGGAGCATGACAGAGGCATGGAAGAGGGACTCCATATTCTGTTAAGGAGAGCCAAAGAAACTAGAAAAGTTTATTCTGGGGGAAAAAAACTTAAGAGACGTGTTATATATGTTTTAAATATTTTAGATTCTCCTGTGGAATGAGGCATCCAACTTGTTCAGACATTTCTCCCAAGAAAAATGGCCACCAATGGGTGGTCAACTGCAAAAGGGAGATGTTGATTCAGTTAAAGCAAGAACTGTCTAGTGGTTAAGGTTAATAAGCAAATGGAAGGAATTCTCTGGAAATGTTCAACAGGAAGGTTGATGGGCATTGGCTGGGTTGTTGAAGAGATGTTGAAGATGTTGTTGAGGAGACAATGTCTATACCAACCTTAATCTACATGATATCCCATAATTGAATAGACAATGTGATTTCTGCATAAATATATGCATCTGGAAAATTTCCATCCGTAGCAGGTCTGAGCTTTCAACATTCCTCAAACAGGAAGCGTGTCTAGGCAGCACACATGGCTGTGAACATTTCTGTCTCCTTGGTACCAGTGATAAAGCCGAATATCCAAATACCTCATTCTTAATTCCTCAGCAGAGAGACCAAACTGAGTGGCTTTCACCAGTCACGGTGTCTCTCGTGCCCCGTACAGAGTTGTGATTGAAGCAACTAACCACATTTATCTTCTTTATTTTTAATTAAAAATTTTACACTAACATTAACAGAACGAGAACAGCAGTGGAGCAAACCTGCCCAGGAGAGCAATGAAACCAGCAGACGATGATGGGCTCGAAAATTGTGTGAGCGAAGAATTCACAGGCGGCGTCACACCTTGTTAAGTGGCTTAATGGCTTGGATGTGATGAGCTAGCCTGGTGCCCTTCTAGGGAAAGGTACTTTGGGGAAGTCATTGTTTGGGTTTCCCTGGAAGCAGACCCTGAGATGAGGGTTTGAGTAGAAGTAGTTAATTTGGAAGAGATCCTAGGGAACAGAGGTAGAGAAGTGGGGAAAGAGAGAAAGGAAGATACTCCATAAACAACGCTTCATCAGACAAGTTATCACTGTGGGCAGCGAAAACTTAAACCCACCAGGGAAATCTGGGAGACAGTGTAGAGTATGTGTGCCAGAGTGATTCCATCTGGCATGGGATGGCTGGAGGAGCTCAGGGTTTTGCACACCAACTCCATCAGCCGTTGGTTGAGGGCATAACATAGCACCTACTACTTCCTCTTGCAAAGGGGGACACAGCAACCTCTGCCCCAGAGGGATCACTTGGGCCATCTCTTAAAGGTGATAATAAGCAGAAATGTTTTCTGCTGGGAAAAAGGAAACGCCTTCTTGTTACTTCTTTTTGCAATAAGAAATGAAAATTCTACCCAAGGCTCTTCAGGAAAATTTCTTCATAATCAAACCAGGCACAATATTTCCCAAAGCAGAATTATTTTCAAATGCTTGTTACTCTGTATATTAAAAGAGAGGGATCAGTGTGCTGGTAGTTCAGTGTTCTTTCCATTAAACTGAGAATTAAA
This sequence comes from Marmota monax, assembly GCF_021218885.2. Taxonomy (NCBI): domain Eukaryota; kingdom Metazoa; phylum Chordata; class Mammalia; order Rodentia; family Sciuridae; genus Marmota; species Marmota monax. The sequence continues at coordinate 3,328,264 of NW_026692254.1, forward strand.
ATACTTTGAAAACTGCAAATCAATATATGAATGTAAGTCGTTAGTGTTAATTTAATTCAACAAATCCACATTAAGCCTGTTGAGTGTTAGGAGAGGATAATAACCGCCACTTGTATTATGACCCTATTGCTCTGTGATTGAATTTGATCTGAGGGATCCAGTCTCGCTGGTAAATGTTCACCATTCCAAATAATTAAAATTCTCCTTTTTCCACTCCAATAGTAATATGAAATGAATCTTGCCCAAGAGACTATTTTAGACCAAGTCAAAATCAGAGTCTCCTTTACCCATCTTCTCTACGCCAAGAGTACGTATAGATTCTGTAGCTCAGTACATCACTATGTTGAGCCCGCCGTATGCAAGGCTTAGAGGAAGAGAGATCAATAAGACGTAGGCTGTGTTCCAGAGGACACTGCAGGTCAGTAAGGACACAAGTGTGTGAGACATGTCTTACAGGTGAGGGGAAGGCAGACAAGGAAGTTGTTCATCTCTTGAGTCGGTGGCTCCTTGTCCAGTGATGATTGCAGGCTTGTATTCAGGAAAACTGGTCCAAGCCGAGGGGTTCTGCTGAGTCTCTTGAAGAAGGCACTTCTTCAAGAATATGTGGAGTGGGGCTGAAAGGCAGCTTTCACAGCATGGGAGTGGTGAGGCAGAGCATATCCAGCTTTGTTTCAAAGCCCTGCTTTGCTATGGCTGGTGGATCTATAAAACCCAAGGAGAGTCTTCATTGTATTGGGGTTTTTCAGAGGGGAGGATCAAGAGATGGGAATTTGAAGGCAAGTAGAGTCAGCTCTCAGAATCCCTGGGTTTCTATTGAACATGTACAGACATTTTTTGTCATTATTAATAAATAATACAGTATAACAATTATATATGTAGTATTTACATTGTATTAGGTATTGTAAGTAATTTAAAGTACATGGGAGGATATGTCTAGGTTATATGCAACTACTATGCCATTTTATATAGGGACTTGAGCTTCTGTGGATTGGGGTATTTTGGAGAATTTAGGTGTTCTGGAAGCAATCCCACATGGATAGCTGGGGACAACTGTACCTCATTTGGGAGGAGATCCCAGGAAGCCCAAGAAAGGGAGAGGGAAGTGATAACAAAGAAGAGGGCAGACAAGGAAGTCTTGTTATCAAGCAGATTGCCACTGAGGGCCATCAGTGCTTAATTTCACTAAGAATTCTATAAGTGGTATAGACAGAGCCAGTCTGCCTCAGTTACCCACCAATTCCTGTCAATCACTGTTTGAAACTTCCACAGAGCAGACTTGAAGTGGGAGGAAAGAGAGATTAATTTCTGGCTCTTCTGGCCTAACCTATAATCAAGCAGAAGAGTGTGCAGCAGACAGAGAAAGTTCAAAGGGCTGCATTGGCTGATATTTGGAAATTGGCCATCAAGCAAGGGTGGGGTTCTGACAATGTGACCGTGGAAACTGAGTCAAACCCAACAGTGACTTACAAATCCTTACCTCCTAGTTGTGCAACTTCAGGCTCAAGAGATGAATAATTTCCTTGTCTGCCTCTTTGAATTTTCATTTTCTCATTTATAAAATGGGCAAAATAAAAGTCTGGTCAGGTTTGATGGTATTGGCAGTTATTTTGAGATAACGTATATCAGGCCTAGCATTTAATAGCTGCTCAATAAACATTGGTTTCCTTCTCTTAAGGGCTGAGATTATAACTCTGCAGAATTTCAGGTTATCTTCATGGAGAAGCAGCAGAAGCATCCCTCAAGAAACCAGTGCAATTGCTCAGTGTAAATCCTACTGAGCTCAGATTATCAAAAGAATTTTTTAAAGACAGATAAATCAAACTCAGTATAATATTGTGAGGATAGGAAAGTTAAGACCGGAGTGGAGGATAACAGGATAAATCTCAAAGGCCTTGGGAAATAGCATCTAAGCAACGAGAAGATAAAGGGAGAAAGAAGACCCATTGCTCATGGCCAGGGATATGATAAGGAAGGATGCCCCCAAAGAAACAGAAATTCCTAATCCATGTCTCCTTTTCTGTCATGGATTTTGGAATAAAAGGATATTTGTGGGAAAACAGAGGGGAGAGTATTTGCAGGGCTCAGTTGGGCATCTCTGGGCCCTAAATAAATCATTACTGTGGTTCTGTAAGCCAACTTGGGTGGCAGTGTTCAGGCTGTGGATGCTAGGGCAGCTCTTCACACGTCTTTCACGGTCCTGTTGGGTCCAGTGGGCATGGTCTTCCAATGGTGATGACAGAGATGTAAAGGACATGGAGCAATAATGCACAAGGTCACTTAAGACCTAGGCTCTGAACTGGCACACTGACACTTCCTCATGACTATACACTATGATTTTTTTCCTATATATGAATACCTACAATAAAGTTTAATCTTTAAATTAGGCACAGTAAGAGTTTAACAACAATAATTAATAATGAAATACAACAATTATAAAAAAAATTCTATAATAAAAGTCACAATGTGACCACTCTCTTAAAATATGGTACTGTACTCACTCTACTTGTGATGATATGAGGTGACATAATGCCTACGTGGTGAGATGGAATGAAATGAATGATATAACCAGTGTGGATGCAGCATTAGGTTACTATGTAAGAGTTGCTTAAACACAAGCACTGCAATATTATGACAGTTAATAAGATAACATAGATGGCTAATAAGTGACTAATAGGCAGGTAGCATATATAGTGTGGATACATTGGACACATGGGTGATTCCCGTCCTGGATGGAATGAAGCAGAACGGTGCCAATTTCCATCATACTACTCACAGTAGTACATAATTCATGAATTGTATATTTCTAGAATTTTTCTATTGAATGTTTTTGGAGTGCAGTTGATTCTGGGTAACAGAAAACATGGAAGTAAAACCACTGATGGAGGATTATGTATTCTGTTACCCTAAACAAATCATAAGGCTCAATCCACTGTCAATAGTTAAGAAACGTACTTCACCCCTTTCTAGGGAAGTTTTACAAAACCTCATGGCAGAAACTGTAGGTCTAGGGAAGGATGTGCAGCTGGAGTCAATGTAATCTTCCACATTTGCTGAAATCAAAAATTTATGGAAATTTTCAAGAAAGAGCACATTAATCTGGGCAGCTTCTCAGCACAGGATCTTGGAGCTTCCCAGAGGGTGATCCATTTCTAAGCTAAAAGATGGAGACCCTCTTGCAAAAAGCAGACCCTCTCCTTGTCACCAGGGTTGGAGCTTTTGTCCTCCTTTGTGACGCTTAAATACCAGAAGGTATGATTTCCTGGGCATAACACTAATGAAATACATAGAGGACCAGGAACCCTAACGGAGGTCCCATGAATATAGGAGAGAATATGATTCTTAAAGCAGGTGATTCGCATATACATATTTTTGTATAATATCTCGAACTGTGGAAATATCATTAGGTTCCCAGATAGTAGTGGAAAAATTCAACTCTTTGGATGTTAAAAATCTGTGACATTATTAACACTCCAGGCCTGTTATTTTGCCAATAGAAGTGGTTGTAAAAGAAAAAAAAAAAAAGTAAGCCTATCCCTAAGGACTTTCACTCTTGCATTCATTTGATGGGTCCTGACAGGTGACTGTCTCTGAAGAGGGAGCCTGTGGAGAGCTCCGAAGGGCTGCCAGCACTGACCCCTAAGGAAGTGCTCTTCGCTCAGCAGCAGTGCGCAGACTGGAGCTCCAGGTGGCAGGTGGCCGCCATGATAAAAGGGTAATGCTGGAGATGGGCACAGTTCTCAGCCCTGGATGACTCAAATGCCATGAAGTATTGATCACATATGTTGCTCCAGGCTTTTAGATCTATTAATATTTAAATAAGCACATTAATATTGCATATGAAATTGGGGCTTAAATAACCTTTGTATCTTATTGAAGAGAAAGGGTGACCTTTTTCATTGCACTTGTGAATGTTAACTAGAAAATAGTACACTTTATCACCAGGAAGCCAGACTGGGATACTGAGGATAAGAACTTTCTAAAATTATTTTGATAGACTATTGACTATCACCTGATTCAACCCAGTCCATTTTTACAGGGACATACTTTGACATAAAAGCAGGAAAAAATAAAAGCTTGTTTGATGAAATGGTGTTCCTTGTTTGGACCTAGAGTTACAGCTACAGTTAAAAACAGAAAAAAAAATCTGATCAATCGATTTTTCCAAATTGTTCGATTGCAATTGAAACAATTGAACCTGTCAACACTTAAGGAACCCATAGTGTTTGCCTACAGTTCAAAAGATGCAGTATGAGGGGCCAGTATTGTAAAACATGAAAAATTCAGTGCCTGAACTCAGGGAGTTCACATGTACATATATAATTATGGTATAAAGTGCTCAGTACTATCTTGGAAATAAAACACTGTTCACTCGAGAATGCAACAAAATGAACAAGAAAACCAGCCCTAAAATTAGAAAAGGAAAGATATTTAAATGCATTTAAAGAACTACTAGTTCATGTATTTAAAAAATTTTTAAAAAACAGGAAAAAAACTCACTTAAGAAAATGAAAATTAAAAAAAAAAAAGCTTACCCCCCAAAATAAAGAAAAAACGAACTACTAGTAACTTGTCACATTAGAGATGAATTTGTTTTCTTGGTGGATAAAGCAAAGGAATTTATCAAGAAGATTGATCAATATGATACTGCACAAGTAGGTGTTTGGATTTTCATCAGGAGATTTGCTTCTAGCAAAAGACCAAGACTAAAAGCAACCTACAAAAATCATTTCCTTACCCCAGATTCTCTACAGGTCTTTTGACAGATTCTCATCTCTTGTGATTTTAAAACCAGGGTAATGTCGTTCAATTATTTTGCTTATGAGAAAATTAACTGGAGTCCTCATGCCTCAAAAAGAAAAAGAAATTTAAAAAAATACATAAATAACTAAATTCTGGTTGGAGGGTTGGATGGAAGGAAGGAAAGAAAGAAGGCTGCTATTAAAACTATTAGGATTGGGGCTGGGTGGCGGCTCAGTGGTAGAGCGCTTGCATGCATAAGTGAGGCACTGGGTTCGATTCTCAGCACCGCATATAAATAAATAAAATAAAGGTCCATTAACAACTAAAAAATAAAAATAAAACTTAGGATTCTGTTCAGCTTAAAATCAAATACACCTGTTTGGGGAAAGTGTAGCAATACTTACATGATAAGCCATAAGAAAGTCATTGATAAAAATATAAAAATATTTAATGATCATTTTCCTCCACTGCCATTGTTTCTTCCTGCTCCCTCACATGCAGTGCAGTCACTGAATTTCCAAAACACAAAACATTTCACTGATTTTTTTTCTCTTTGGGTTTCTACCTCAGAGAACCAAAAACCATGAGATGACCAAACCTGGCTTGAGACAGACCTTACAAATTATTAATTCACCCCCAACTCCTTGGTGCAGCTGTAATGAAAAATGCTGCCTCTAGTGAGATGACATCATTTTTACTTTTTTCTTTCTCCTTATTTCCTAAATATACTTCCTTAAAACCACAGGTCTTGGTGTCTAAGGTGAGCCTGCCCAGATTCCTGAACCCATGTGACCCATCCAGAAAGACAATGGGACCAATCCGCAGCAAAGCAGTGGCCATCTCTAAGGGTTGCCCATGTCTTGTTACCAAACAATGGAGATCAAGAGGGTGTATCCGGTAGTGTCCAGTCCAAGTGTGGTCATTGCCAGGACAAACATGGATGTGACGGAGTCCAAAGGTCTGGCTCATCATCTTTGTTCAACTTTCTGAAGTGGTAACAAAGACCAAGAAGCAATGTCCAGCCCTCAATTACAGAAAATCAACCCTGAGGTGTGGAGTCTTCTAATCTAAGACATGCATTTGCCGTTGTGTAGATGGATCATAAGTTGACAGCCTTCATTTCAACTAGGTCCCATTCTTCACTTTTAAAAGTCTCAATCATTTTTCCCTCAAGATAAAGTCTCTGATAGGCAGAGTTCTGAAAGGGCCCCCCAAATTCCCACCTCCTGATGTAAACCCTGTATAATTCCCCCACCAGTGTGTGGGCAGGACCTGTAAATGTGGTGTGATATCACTACCATGACTAGGTGGCATTATATGGAAAAGTTAAAAGGGTTGTTTCAAATAAAATAACGGTTCCTAGTCAGTTGCATTTAAGCTATCAAAGAGATTCTTCTTGGTGGGCCTGAACTAATTAGGTGAATGCTTTGAAAAAGAATCTGCAAGTCAGAGAAGGAAGAAGTCCCAAAGACTTTAAGCAGTAGAGACTCACCTGTTGGCTTTAAAGAGACCCTGCCATGATGTGAAGAGGGCCAACTTGAACATTATATCCAGAGTTATTTTGCCAAAAGAAGTGAAGTAAGAGAAATTATAGCCTTCTAGGAGCATCAATCTCACACTCAAGTCACTGAATTCTGACAATGACCAGTGAACTTGAAAAGAACTGTGAACCTTAGATGAAATCTCAGCCCTAGCTAACAGCTTGATTTTAGCCAGATGGGATCCTGAGCAAAGAATCCAGTTAACCTGTGTCTAGAAACTCTGAGGAAACAAATGTGTGGGTTTTTTTAAAAAAAAAAAAAAAAACACTATGTTTGGGGTGATTTGCTATAAGAAATAAATATCACCTTCTTAGATACAGTAGACATTTGAACCTAAACTGAGCAACTTGCTTTTTCTCTGAATTAAACAAAATAGACCAATCTTCTGTTTTTATGGTTTTTTCTATATGCTTGCTTTTATCTAAAAAATATGTGTACTTCTTACTTATTACCATAGAGGGCTCCTTCAAAAATAAAAAATTCTGCTCTAAAAACAGGTCAGAAAATTAAGTGTGAGAGTTAAGGGCCAGGCCCCCTAAATTCAAACCTCATCCCAACTATTCCTGACTATGTGAACCAGAGCAAATTAACTTCCCTGTGCCTCAATTTCCTCATCTGTAAAATGTCTTAACAATAATACCGACTGTTTGAATCAGATTCACGTTACTACAATGAAATACCCAGGGCAACTAATACTTCTGAGCAAGCTCACCTTAGACACCAAGACCTGTGGCTTTAAGGAAGTATATTTAGGAAATAAGGAGAAACAAAAAAGTAAAAATGATGTCATCTCACTAGGGGCAGCATTTTTCATTATAGCTGCAGCAAAGAGTTGGTGATGAATTAACATTATAAAGAAGAAAAGTTTATATAGTTCACAGTTTTGAAGTTTGAAAGCGTCCAGACCCCAATGTTCATGCTTCACCCTCCTCCTGCCTCAAGGACTCATAAAAAACTCACAGAACAAATTATGAAAATGAAATTAAAAGATCAATTAGTGTGTTATTCTAAGTTTTTATATTTTCTTCCCACTTTCCTTTTAGTAAAATGAATGCCAAAGTTCACAAGCAATAGCCTTCCTGTGGTTTGCTACTTAATTCAACTCTAAGCCAGGTCCCAGATACAGATGAACACAAGCACTTAACCCATTGCCTGTTCGAAGAATTCTGCTTTAGTCCTGAAGTTCACCTTATAAATATATTCTGCTTGGGCACAGGCTCACAGACCCATAGAAGGCACGACATTTGTGCTCCCTCATTTTTATAAAATTCAAGTAGGTGTACACACACACACACACACACACACACACACATACACACAAACATACCAGAGATAGAGTGAGAATTTTTGTGAAAGAAATTAGATTGCTTATTATTAATAATAATTATCAAGGATGGATCTCCTGGAAGCAGACGGAGATGAGAATTCTTAAAACAGTGGTTTTACTGGGTGAGAACTCTCCAGAAGAAGGAAGGAAGAGAGGCAGGATGTGAGGACATGGGTGTGGGTTCGGTTGGAGCCAAGCCCAGGTTTCATCCCACAGGGGACTTCAGGGCACGAGTCACGTTACAAAGCAGATTCTTTCTAAAGAAGGGAAGCAGGCTTTTGAATCCCTGTGTCAGTCAGTGGCTAACTTCAGCTGCCCTTGCAGAAGTGCTCGTGTGTAACCTCCCAGGATTGGCGACTCTCGTGTATCTAAAGATGATGTCCAAGAGAAGGAGAGAGCTACGAGGTTCTAGCAGCCAGCATTCCCAGAGCTGCTGTCTGGGTATGCTAGCCGAGAGAGGGGGGTCTGGCAAATACCTACATGTGCCGCACCTGTGCCTTGCCTCTCTGTCCTCTTGACTAAGGACATGCCCTGGCCTTATTACTCTCCATATCCTCAATGTTTAGCACATGAGTTGAAATACAACAGATTGTGCAATGACTGTTTGTTAAATGAATGAATGAAATCAAGAGACAGGTTGAGAAAACACAGAGGGGTAAATAACCCTCCAGCGTCCCCTGCAGGACTTTGCCTGAAATGACAGCTTGGCAGCTTGGCGTGGCTTCCTCCCCTGCTCTGTCCTGCCTAGAGACTCCTTTATTGGTTTTTGCCCAGAGCACATCCTTAATAAATCACTTGCCTGCAAGCCTTCATTGAGGGGTGGCTCCTGAGAATCCTGACCTTGTTACATTTGAGCAGTCTGGAGTTTGGACAAAGCAAAATTTTCCATTCTACCTGGCCAAAGCCGAGAGAATCTCTGACGTAGAAATGAGATTAGCGTCTCCACCATGGTAACCCTGCTGGCTCTCAACCTACGGGAAATTATTTTTCACAAAGAAAGGACCCTTAATTACTAACCGATAATTAAAACCTGAAGCCAAGAACAGGAAGCCAAGGCTAGGCTCTTGGCAACGTTCTTTAACATCATACCGGGTACGATGGCAAGGCCTTCACTTTCAGGGTGGCACGCACAGAACCTCTCCACAATGAGTGCTGTGCTAGGCAGAAGAATAAGATGCATTACAGTGTGTGGGAGATGTTTTCATTAAGCTATGGAAAGAGAAGTCTATGTTTTATAGCTCCAACGCTGCCAATTTTTTAAATAAGGGGTTTAGTGTAAATCTAAGCTCTTCAGAGTGCATTAGTTCAAGGACTCCCGTTGAATCACCTGGAGGAAAACAAAACACATTGTTTGAGCTGAGAAGAAGTTTCCCCGTCTATAAAACGAGGGTGATTTTTTTTTCCCAAAAGGATTCTGACTATCTTCAGAATCAAAGGGGTAGAATGATTATTCATATTGCTGAAATGAACACTGGGTCTTTCTTGGTCTATCGATAATTATAAATTGGACTCTCCAGAACGTTAAAGGTATTGAAACTACTCTGGTTCAGATACTAGGCCACCCTCTCTTCTCTTCTGCACCACACCCCACAAACATTCACACACATATCCTCTGCCACAGTCTGGCTGGGCACAAATGCCGCAGTCTGGCTGGGCACACAATCACGAGCCACCACACAGCTTGTAGATTCAAACAGCAACTCTTTATTCCCGAACTCACACCAGCCGTCTACAATCACGTTCTGGCGAAATCCACGTTCTCTGCCCAAATTCACCTCCACTGGCTTCTATCTCCCAAAGAATACTGTCTGAATCCCGTGAGAACTCAAGGGGAACTCAGGCAGCAGGATACGCCCTATTCCCAGCAGGAATAATCTTAAACCTTAAACCTGGAACCTAAACCGGGAACGCCCTAAACCCAATTATCTTAAACCGGGAACACCCTAATCTGCCTTGGTCCTTGAGCAAGGTCACCTACATTCAATGTCACTGCAACATGGGGTATGCTGGCAAGGAAATTGTCATACCTACTTGGCTAATGGCTCCCAGCAATCCTCTCTCTAACTTGCAGAGAATTGTTATGGCTTGGATCTGAAATGTCCCCAAAATCTCACGTGTTTAAGGCTTGGTCCCCAATGCAGTAATGTCCAGAGGTAGAACTTTGGGGAAGGGCTTGGCTCATAAGGACTCTAAACTCTTCAGTGTATTAATCTATTTGATGGATTAATAATTTGAACCTGCTACGGGGAGGAGATGGAAACTGTCGGCAGGTGAAGCTGAGGTTGGGTGAAGTAGTCCCCATGGGGACCATTTCTTGTCCCAAGCTTCTCTTTCTCCCTCTCTCTGCCTACTAGCTGCCATGAGGTGAGCAGCTTTCCTCCACCATCCCTTCCCCCATGATGTCCTGCTTCACCTCGGGCCAAGAGCAATGGAGCCAGCTGGCCATGAACTGGAACCTCTGAAACTATCAACCAAAATATAAACTTTTTTTCCCTTTAAGTTGTTTTATGTCAGGTATTTTGGTCACAGTGACGAAAATCTGACTAATACAACAGTGTTCCAAAAGACTTAATGAGAAGGAGACAGTCCGTGTGCAGGTGCCTGTGTGATGACCAGATCGACACTGAGTCATTTGATACAGTCACTACCTTATTGGGATTCTTACCAAGCACCTTCAAACAAATAATGTATTCTCTGTGCTTAAAATCATAGCCAAGGTTCATAAACACCTTAATTAATCACTCTCAAGTCGTCACAATTCTCCTATGCTACAAAACAGTTTTGTTGGGGTGGTTTGATTTGTTGCTTACTTGTGTTCGCTCACAAATCCAAGACAATTGATTGTGCTTAACAGAGTGTGAGACCCCTGTTTGGTTTCCTGCCTCTTCTTCCTGCTTTGGTGTTGATATTTTGGCCCCTGCTGCCCGATCCCTTTTATCTCCATAGACTTCTTCTGAACAGCACGACTATTGGAATCCAGTGTTGGTTGTTTAGTGTGCTCCTAGGTTTGTGTTCTATATGCATTATCAGATTTAATCTGCATATCAAACCAATGAAGTGGGCACTTTCTTATCTACCTCCCACAGATAAGAAACTAAAGATCAGAGAGGTGAATGACTTGCCCTAGCTCACACAGCCAGTGAGAAAAAATGTGTACTTTGCCATCTCTCACACTGACTTCATTCAACCTGACCCCCTCCAGTTTCCCCATCTCAACAAATGCCACTGTCAAGGACACAATTTCCTAAACACTTACACCATCCTTGTCTCCTTCTGCCTCCTCTTTCTCCTCAACCAGGGAGTCTGCTAGCTCAGGTCTAGCACATGTCTGCTTCTCTGTTCCCACCATCAGCATCCTGGACCAAGACAACATGGCTTCCTGGACCCCACAAAACCTTCATGCTTTACTCTTACCCTTCCCCAGCATCCCCCCCCCAAAAAAAAAAACAGCCAGAAAGGTCCTTACAAAGAAAAAAATAGAAAAGATCACGTCATTCTCCTGTTTAAACCCATGGGGTAGGTCCTCTTGCCCATTTTGGTGTGCGTGTCCCTCCCTATTGGGATGTCAGCCCCAAGAGGATGAGGATCCTTGGCAGAGCATGATGACTCGAGGAGAGTAGTGACCAGTAAGTGTGTGTCAGGTGGCTGGTAAGTGAATCCTTTCCTCCTCACTTTTTCTTCTGCCTTTACCTTCCATTGCTTCGCTTTCCCTTCACATAGCCTGTCTCTCTGCCTTGACAATGTTCCTCCTTTGGTTCTGCTCATAATAGAAATGTGTATTTATACCTCAGTAAACACCAGAATTTCACTATGAAAGAAGAGCTGTAGGTCAGTGCTGAAAGAAGGATCAAGGCTTGCCGGGAGAAAATGCCCGTTTATTGAAGAACAGCTCTGCATATTTATAGAGCCAGGGGTGGTTTAAGAGTTAGCATGTGGTGCTTTTTGATTGGTGGGTAAGGATCAGGTGAGCCAGCAGGGCTAGTCTGATTGGTGGTTAAGGATCAGGTGAGCCAGCAGGGCTAGTCTGATTGGTTGGTAAGGATCATGTGAGCCAGCAGGGCTCACCATTGGACGGCTCTTCTTCAGGGATGGGGAAGTTAGTCTTTGGATCCGGGTTGACTCCCAACAAGTGCCACCCAGAAGAAGACCAACTCGGGAAATGAACGCTCTTTAGTGCTTCCTGGAGCCTGGGGAGAACCCGTATCTTTTTTCATAGCCACAAGCCAAGAAGATAATCCCTTGATACGAGATGGCCTAGCCCATCCCAGGAAAACAGAAGGAACTAGAGAAAGAAGTGGAAATGATTTTCTTGAGGCTTTTAACTCATTTGTTATGCAATGTACAATAACCGATTCCTCAAAGCAAGAACCCTTTAGTTAGATTTGTGTCACTGTGACCAATAAACCTGACAAGAACAACATAGAGGAGGAAAAGTTTACTTTGGTTTATGGTTATCTCAGTCTATAGATGGCCAACTCCATATCTCTGGGCCCAAGTAAGGCAGAACTTCATGGCAGAAGGGCCCAGTGGAGGAAAGCAGCTCAGGACATGGCAATCTGGAAGCAGAGAGATATCTACTCATCAGGGACAAAATATATAGACCCCAAAGTCATGCCTCCCATGTCTATTTTCTCTAGCCACACTTTACCTGCCTAAAGTGACTGCCCAATTAATCTACATCTGAGGATGAATGCACTGGTAGGTTAAGGTTCTCATAATCTAATCATTTCACCTCTAAGCTTTCTTGCATTGTCTTACACATGAGTCTTTGGGAGACACATCATACTTAAATTTTAATTATTATTAAACCATAATAATGCATTTCAAACTGAAAAATGAACCTCGGTTTCTGAATACTAGCTATAAGTATCCAAAAGATTTTGAAAGCTAAAAGGAAAATATATAAATGGCTGTATTCTTAGATGATAAACTCTGCCTATCCATTATTCCACGAAAGGAAAGAAATTCCCAAAATATGGGAGCTCTATTCACAGGACTTCATAAAGAAGCATGGCATCCATGTCATCATGATTAATATTAAACTCAAGGCACCCTATTTACAAATCATTCCAAGGGAAAACAAACCTGCTTTGGAAACAATGCTTATAATTATAATCATGGATGCTACCAGTTCCTCTCAGGGAGATGCTTAAAATATCAATTTAAATGCAAATGAATTTTTATCATTCCAAATTAGACTCATCCCATTGTGTTGAAATTAATATAGAAAATAATATTGAACACCAAATTGCAAGTAATTAATATTGGAACAATGAAAACTATACACTCTCATTTCAATATTTGGGGAAGAAGGTCTTTTCTCTGTGCATGCCATTGTGGATCATGAGTAGTAAGCGGATACAATATCCTCAATGCTTGGCAAGACCAATGTACAGGACTGATGTGACAATAATATGAGGGGGAAGACAAGTGGTAATGATACTTCTTAGGACCCCACAAGCTATTTTTTTTGGGGGGGGGGTCAAAGGAAAAGCATACTAAACTATATTAAGGACTGGGGGCAAAGCTCAGTGATAGAGGGCTTGCCTAGTATGCATTACCCTTAGGTTCTGTCCCCAGGACTGCAAAAAAAGAAAACCTATGTTTAAATGACTATGTTTTATTTTTAAATATGTTATTTGACAAATACTAAAAAGTGGTAAGGACAGCCTTAAAAATTAAAGTATCCCTTTTAAACATAAAAACTAAAAGGACCTTTCTCTCCTCTGTAATCTAATCTTGGGGTTGGCAAACTACAGCCCACAGGCTGGCCACCTCTTTTCTGTAAATAAAGTTTTATTGGAAGGCAGTTTGTTTGCTTCTTATCGGTGGCTGCTTCCTTGCCATAATGACAAATTGTGAAAGAGACCAAGGGGCCTGCAAAGCTTAAAAGTTTCACTGTTTAACCCTTTAAGAAAAAGTCAGCTGAAATCTGTTCATCTTAACCCGTTGAGCATCAAGACGTAGGAAACAGGTTCTGTTAGAGACACGTCCAGAGAGCCTCAGTGCAGGGCCGGTTGCTCCTGCACCACTTTCCAGCTGTGAGGCCTCTGGTAAGATGCTAGACGCCTCAGGACCACAGCATCCTCATTCATAAGCTAAGAAAACTGGCCTCTTATCTGGGGAAACTCTAAGATCTTAGGAAACTCTCCTCCCTTCCAATAAAATCACTGATTAAGAAACAAAAGCTGAATTGGTTTTGGAAGGAAATGAAATTGTCAAGTACTTTGAATCCACTTAATTTGCTTTTGAGAATGACAGACAGTCAGTCACTGTTATGCTCCTTTTTTACACATGACCCTCCATACATTAATCACTGCAGCTGAGTGGTTTCCGAGGGTTTTGCATTCATTTATATCCTAGTTTACAGTCCCCGAGAAGCTGACACTGAGAAATGGATTCAGAGAGCAGCAGTTGATTTTGGATTTGGTCCCAGGAAGCACAGGTAGGGGAGTAGGGAGTAAAACAGGGAAGAGAGTCAGTACAGGGTGCATGGCAAGTGAGTCCCCAATGGGCACCTGAGATCCAGTTCTGCAGGGCTACCCTGGGATACAGGTTAGAATGCATGAGGGAAAAGATTTGGGAGTGTTTAGACACCAACTCCCATCAGTCATTGATCAAGGACTAATACCAAAGGAAAGGGGAAGAAGGCCCTGTCCTGGGGGCTGCCATGATTATGAGCAGATGGGTCCCCAGAGATAGAGATGAACTGCAGACACAAGGAAATGAAGTCAGTATGTGTAGAAAGGGGTGATGGATGGGGCATCCAACAACATCTGCTACGCTTACAAAATCAGAGGTCTCTAAACATTTTAATCACACATCATACTATAGAAATTCAGCATCCTCTCCCAATGTATGCAGAGTTAGTTATTCATTCACACAGTACATTAATTGCTATCAAAATGATGGACTGTGTACATTATAAAGTACGTCCAAGGAAGACAGTTCTAAAGGATAAAATAAAAAATAAGTATTTAAAAAGTTACAATGCACACCTGTGTTCATAGAAGACCTATTCACAATAGCCAAGGTGTAGAATCACTCCAAGGGTTTGTCAAGCGGTAAATAGATAAGCAAAATGTGGTATCTCGTGTGATGGAGTATTATTCAGCCTTAAAAAATAAAAAGAATCCTGACACATGTTAGAGCATATATGAACCTTGAGGACATTATGCCAAGAGAAATAAGTCAATCACAAAAAGGCAAACACTGTACGATCAACTTATATGAGGCATCTAGAGCAATCGAATTCATAGAGACAGAAAGGGTGGTGGTTACCAGGGGCTGGAGTGAGGGAGAAAATAAGGAAGAGTTGTTTAATGGGTGTAGAGTTTCAGTTTGGCAAGATGAAAATTTTCTGGAGATTTTTTTCAAGTACAGTAATGTACTTAACACAATGCAATTGTATGCTTAAAAATAGCTAAGAGGGCAATGCATTTTACCACAACTAAAATAAATATATTTTTATTTCAAGCTAAAAATAAGCTATAATATTTTTTCCCATGCCACAATGGATCATAGTTTTCACTAAGGAGCCACTGTGTGGCCCTGTTTGGGTGGAATTAGTAAGACATTCTGCACTAAGAGAATTCTCAGCTAGATAGTAAGAGAAACCTTACTATCTAGCTGAGAATTCTCTTAGAATCTTAGTAAGGAGAGAGACAACAGTTCAATAGAAATGGCACTAATAAGAATCATGCAAACAGGTGGACCTGGGTCCAATCCTGCCTCTAGTATTTCAGTACTCTGATTTGAAACAAGTTAATCAATGTCTCTGAGTTGCACATTCCCAAAATACAAAAAAAAAAAGGAGAGTAATATATTTTCATTTGTTAATTCAACAACAATTTGTTGAGTGTTACTTTATACCAGGAACTGTATTAGTTACATATTGCTGTGAACAAATCATCCCCAAAATTTAACAGCATAAAAGGAAACTTTTTTTTTTAATCTCACACAGTTCTATCAGTCAGGAATTCAGGAGCAGCTTGGTTGGGTGTCTCAGGGTTTCTAGTGATGCTGAGTCAAGATGTTGGCCAAGACTGCTATCAGCAGAAACTTCAACTGGGGCTGGGGGATCCACTTCTAAAAAGGTTCTCATGGTGGCAGTTGTTGGTTGGAGGACTCTATTCCTTCTCATGTGTGGTTCTTCATGAACTGTTTGAATGTCTTCATAACATGACAGTGTTCCTCCCCAGAGTGAGTGATCCAAGACAAGGGACAAGATGGAAGTCACAATGTCTTTTATGTTCTAACCTTAGACGTCACACCCTGCCATTCTGCAATAATCTATTGGTTATAAGGGTCCGTTTGACCATATGCAAGGTCATAAATGCCAGGACCAGCTTGGATCCAGAGACATAGAGTGATGAACAAAGCAAGCTTAGTTTCTACCCTCAATGACCTCAAGCATCTGGAAGGTAAAATAGACTCAATAGAAATAATTACAGATATGATTATGTACTTATAACTGCAGTTATTTGCTATAATCATATTTTAATTACACATCAGACCATATAAAAATTCAGCATTCTCTCCCCATGTATGCAGAGTTATTCATTCACACATTGTATTAACTGCTATCAAACTGATGGTCTATGTACATTATAAAACATGTCCAAGGAAGACAATTCTAAAGGATAAGAAAAAATAAGCATTTAAAAATTTACAATGTAGGACTGGGGTTGTGGATCAGTGATAGAATGCTTGCTTGGCACACGTTGGTCACTGGATTCAATCCTCGGCACCACATAAAAATAAAATAAAGATATTGTGTCCACCTTCAGCTAAAAATTATTTTTTAAAAAGTTAAAATGCACACCTGTGTTCATAGAAGACCAGTTCACAATAGCCAAGGTGTAGAACCATCCCAAAGGTTTGTCAACAGGTAAATGGATAAGCAAAATGTGGTATCTCCTGTGATGGAGTATTATTCAGCCTTTAAAAAAGAAAGAGAATCCTGTCACATACTAGAGTATGGATGAACTCAGTATTGACTGAGTGCTATGAATGTGTTTCAGATGGGAAACTTCATCTGGGCTGCTAGGTGGAGGAATGCTCCCCTGGGGAAAAGTTCCCCTACACTGATGCATTAGGATAAGGAGGAGTGAGAGCCAGGTATATGGCAGCAAAAGGTCTTGAGGCAGGAATATGCTTAGTTATTTCAGTGATCTGAGAAAGTCTGGTGTGTGTGTGTGTGTGTGTGTGTGTGTGTGTGTGTGTGTTGGGAGAAGAGAGAAATATATCTAGGAAGAAAATGTCATGAGATGACACTAGAGAAGTAGAAAAAGAATCGGTTGTGTAGGAGTGTGAGCCATAAGAATTTGCAACTTCATCCAAAGATCAAAAGGATTTGATCCTTTTATGTGGATTTGAAGGAAATGGGAGATAATGTGCCTAGATTTGGCATTTTTCAAAGACCTTTCTGCTACGGAGATGGACTGGGGGTGGGCAAGAATGAAAACAGGGAGAACATACAGGGGGGCTTTTCTGGGAGAAAGTTCATTTGCAAAAGAACAGTTATAGCTTAAAAAGAGAGAGAGAAAATATAAAGTACCTCAAGTTTAGGAGACACTTCCCTCTTTCAGGGGGAGAAAAAAACTCAGAAGCACTTAAGATGATATCTACAACACAGGTATCTCCAAAAAGAGCAGATTGAACACTGTCAAATAGCACAGACCTCATTAGACACCTGGTAAGACCAGGCACTAGGGCCCTGAAAGGGGTCTTGTCAATGAGAAATACAGATGCAGAATCATCATAGAGACATACACCTCCCTCCACCATCAGCAGGAACTCAGACCAACCCACGGAGAGCTCTGAATAGCATTTATGATGCTTAATCAGAAAGCACAGAGTACTGATCCGGAAATTAATTGGATGCCCAGATTTTTTTATATATCATGGAGAGTTAGATATTACAAAGATTTTGTCAGGAATATATTTAGTAACAGTATCATTGATGTTCAGTCCCAAGCAGAGACCCATATCTACTTTGGGGCTCATTATATCCTGAGTGACAATGGGTGCTTAGTAAATCACTTTTGATTATTATGATCAACCAAGCTGCTCGAAGCGTCTTTAATAGCTAATGAGGAATTGTACTAGAGATGAGGTTTTTCTAAATGTGAAATCAAATCAGGATTCTTATGACCCACTGTGCATTTATTTATTAAATCATTTTCTCTCAATTTGCTTCTTTAACTTAATATACCTTTTTTAAAGTTAACTGTATGTCACTACTATAACTGAAAATCTCACTTGCCAAAATAGATACCCATACCTATGACCCTGCATACAAAGCCCATGGTAGGCTCAGCATGCCCTGAGAAATGTTGGACCTGGATGTGCAAATAGCAAAAGATCTCAGAAGGAATAGCAAGAGCCATCAGTTCACACAGGTGTGATATGGAGATATGTGGTATATGATAACATAGGATATACATGATATAGGGGATATGCCCACACGTATTGATACAGGGAAAGAATGCAGAAAGAAAGGGAGATCTATCAAGTGAAAAACAAGTATTAACTGAACCTGAAGAAAAATGCTCTTTGGTATTTGGAAAAGTCTTGAATATATTTATGGTCAGGTTTGGAGCTTTCTTAGATTTTGAAGCTCCAGAGACTACCAGCTAAAAGTCTTCTGGATCCAGCTGGTGGGGAAAGAACCAGGACCTGTTTTTCTTTGGTGACTGGAATGGGGAAAGCCTCAGTACAGTGTGTGCTGTGGCCTACCCTCTAGAGGCAAATATCTACAGACAGGCTGAGGTTGGGTTTTTGTGAGGGCAAAACCTACCAGCCACCTCATGGATTGCTAGCGAGAATGTCCAGTTCAGCAAGCCTCTTGGGGAAAGGTTTGGCAGTTTCTTACCAAATCAAACACACACTTAGCATACAACCAGAAATCCCACACCCAAGCATGTGCTTGGAAGAAATGAAAACCTATGTTCATAAAAACACATTTACACGGGCAGCTCTATGCATATTAGCAAAAACTGGAAGTCATTCCTATGCCCAGCAATAAGTATATGGGTAAATAAAATTGTGATTTGTTCATATAATGGAATACTATTCCACAACAAAAGGAAAACACTACTAACAAATACAAGAAAATAGGCAAATCCCAAGACTTTGCATTAGTTAAAAGCCATCACAGAAGAGTACCCACATGCTTTCTTCCATTCACAGGGAGTTCTAAAACAGGCAGAATTAAGACATAGTGATAGAGATCAGAGCAGCGGTTTCCTGAGACAGGTGGAGGTGAACGGAGAAGGGCAGTATGTAGTGAGCTAACTCTTCAAGGTGATGAAAATGTTCTGTATCTTGGTTGGTGTGATGTTTGCATAGGTGCATAGACTTCCAAAATGTATCAAGTTGCACATTTAAAATCACATCTTTTACTATACCTAAATCATACCTAAATAAAAATGCAATTAAAAAAAAACCATTAGCAAAAGAAAACCAATTTACAAAGTGGTCACTACTGAAGATGCCCTGGGAACGTAGGAAGAATGAGAGTGACATCAGCTCATGTCCTGGAGACTTAAGCTTTTCAATTTGCCCACCTCCCTCCCCAGGTTATCAGAAGCATAAAAGAGATAAGAGAAGTCAAGACGCTTGGAAACTCTCCTGGCACTGTACAGGCTGCAAGGGTCTTGTTTAAGCCTGGTTACCAGATTCTTAGAAAAGCGTCATTCTTCTTTTTTTATATTTGCATTTTTAATATAGAAGCAACACTTGTTCAACTTGAAAAGATTCAAACATTACAGAAGTATAGATAAAATAAAAACTGCAATTTCCCTTCTCTCTCCTCTCCTTTTTTTCCTCCTCTATAAATCCCACTCACTTTCCAATTTTGGCAATGTGGCAATTCTACGTGGGTCCTTCCAGATTTTTTTCTTCCAAAACTGAAACGATACAATACATCTTATTGTGCAACCTGTTCCTTTATTTAACAACATATTCTCTCCCACAGGATGGACACACTATAATTTATTTAACCAAGCCTCTAATGATTGACATCTTGGTTCTCCCCCAAAGTTTTGCTATTATAAACCACAGGATGAATATATTTTCTTGAATATAGATCTCTGAATCCTTATGTGACTATATCCCTTTAGAATAAATTCCTAGAAGCGAAATATCTGGGCCAAGGCGTACATGCAATTTTAATTTTGATAAACCTTAAAATATTATTCGCTGGATAATTCAGTCTTCCCAGGAGCAGCTTTCTCATTTTGATCTCAAAAAGAGGGAAAAATAAAGTGAAAAGAATGTCCCAATATTCAGATTGTCCAACATCCTTGGAAAGCAGAGTTGGAGCTGAAGCCAAAATGTCCCTGATTTTACTGCTGACTTGAAATTTCCATAGTGAGGAAATAAAACACATGATTTAAAAAAAAAAAAAAACTCTTGAGCAATGAGATTAATGAGAGTTAAGAGGCTATGGCTTGAACATTTGCTAGTTAATAGATTTAGGGATAGAAACAGTGTTGTGTCAATTGCCGTAATTAATCAGAAATGGAGATGAATTGCAGAGGACCTTCCTCGCCAGACAAGCCCCGACTTAAATGCTGAGTAATGAGGCAAGAGCCAGACCAGGAAATGGATACAGCCCCCACTCTCCAAATGGGGTTGCGTTCTCAGAAACAGAGCCGCTCCATCCTGCTGAGGCACACAGAAGAGCCCCCTCCTATATCTACAGCTCATCCTTCAGGAAATGATACGTCCAGACCAGCACTCACTGAAGGGTCCGCTCCAACTCTGTTTTTCAAGGGTGTTGGATGGTCTTTGACTCCTGTGACATTCTTTCCATTTTATTTACCCTCTCTTGGAGATCAAAATGAGGGAAAAAAATGCTCCTGAAAAGATTACAAATTATCCAGGGAGTCATTTGGTAAGGATTAGAGTTCAATTCTTTCTGAAACTGAGAGAATAGGACCCTAAAGGAATCTAAGCATTTCTGCTCCTATGATAAAATGTCCAGAACGGAAGAACTCCAAGGAAGCACCTTAGCATCTTGCTGACCAAGTCAGAGAGAATACGTGACCTACCCAGTCATCAAGTTAGTCAGCTGTGGGCTGAAAATGTAGCTTAGTGGTACGGTGCTCACCTGGCATGCACAAGGCCCTGGGTTCAATCCTCAACACCAAAAAAAGAAAAGGAAAAAAAAGTCAACTATTTAAAAATAGTTCTTTTGAATAAACAAAAATAAAGGTTTAACAGAAAAAGTGATGCATTCCAAAATTACAACTGAAAGTCATCCATAATTCTCTACCAAGATAAGAGCATTATCTTTATTCATTATCACATAAAATTAGTCTTGTAGCCAATTGCTATGTTTAATTCACTTTTTATTTACATAAAGTAAAATTTTTCTCTTTCGGCACACCATTCTGTGAGTTTTGACAAACCCATAAGATCATGTAAACAACTCCCTGATCAAAAAACAGAGCATCCCCATCCCCTCCCCCCAAAAATTCCTTCATGTAGCCATTTGTGGTCAACCCCTCCCCAGCCTCACCCTCTGTCCCTGGCAACCACAGATCTGCTTTCTAGTCCTAGATTTGTCTTTTCTAGACTGTTGTATAAATAGACTCATATTCTTGATAGCATTTGGTTTTTTGTTTTTATTTTTGGAGGGAACTGGGAATTGAACCCAGGAACTTATACATGCTAAACTTGTGCTTTACCACAGAGCTATACCACAAGCCCCGAGAAAGACTTTTTTTTTTTTTTGGGGGGGGGGGGGCGTGTACCAGGGACTGAACTCAGGGGCACTCAAACACTGAGCCACATCCCCAGCACTATTTTGTATTTTATTTAGAGACAGGATCTCAGTGAGTTGCTTAACATCTCGCTTTTGCTGAGGCTGGCTTTGAATTTGTGATCCTCCTGCCTCAGCTTCCTGAGCTGCTGGGATTTCAGGCATGCACCACCCCCCTACACCCCTACACCCCCATTCCCCCCACCCCCCGCATAGAAAGACTTTTTAGTCTAGCTTTTTTTTCATGCATGTATTATTCGTCCTTATGGTTATGCATACCAACTTCTTCCTTTTTATTGCCACATAATATTCCATCATGTAATGTATCACAGTTTATCATTCTACACTTGGGGACATTTGAGTAACTTGCAGTTGGAGCAAGTAGAAATCAAATCTCCAGTGTGTGTGGAATTAAGATTTCCTGTATCTTGGGATTTCTGGGTCATATATTAAACCAATGCTATTTATTCTCTAGAAAATGTAACTGTCCCACAAGACAGTTGGGCTTCATGTCAGAGTTAAGACTTCAATATATCTGGAAGTTCAGTTGCTCCAGGGGTTGAAAGAGTTCTCCTCTGAACGTCGTTCTTGTTTATGCAGCATTGGTGTAGAAGTGATCAGACTGTGGCCTGGCCTTGTCTGGCCATCCATTCCAGCTCTGTCTCCAGCATCAGGTAAGGAGTTCAGGCTGTGGACTGATGCCTTCAACTCAGTGAGTCTGGAAAATAGCTTGTCCATTTTTACTCAAGGTCCTGTATCAAGCGAAGCAAAGACACTTCACTTCCTTTTGTTTTCCTATCAGTTTCTGTATATTAAAATTTTCATAAAGATTTCAAAGCAAAGAGATCTTGAGATATTTTAAACTGAATGAAAAACTTTCAAATGAAATTCTGATTATTTTTCCATTTGAATTTTTTTTTGAAAATATGTGCAGCTCACCAAATCAAACACTAAATGTGCATTTATCATGGAGGATTATGTTCCCAAAGAAAGCTTTTTTAAAAAGTTAAAATTATCATAATTATGCAATCCTTATTTTAAGTCTTAGAAATTTTTTTTTTGTGATTTATCTTCAAACAGAATATTTTCAAAATTTTTATTCTGACTTTTCACAACGGAACACAGCTGAGTTCAATCCAGTATGTGTTTGATTGGGGCTACAGATTTGCTATTTGCAGCACACCTAATGATTTCTATCTCCTTTCAACTTTATCGCATTTATGATACCTCTATTTTTATCTCTAGTGTCAGCTCATTCATCTCCCCATTTTCCACTTATTTTTCTAAAATAAAAACAGCAAAATGCAATTAAAATATGCAAATAATGCTGCTTACAACACTGCCGTAGCTAAGTGTGATATAAATAAGAGTGGTATGATACTAACACATCAGGAAAAAGAAGGAGTTTGGGGGATACCTACATTAACTATATACTAGTACAAGTAACGAGAAGTTAAATGTTAAAGGTTAATGCTTCCAAGAGACTAACAGTTTAGAACCTCCTGCTAATCTGCCCAGTTCCAAATATTGGAACTGCCCTAAGGGGTGAAATATGACTGGAGTGGTGGGACACGGATCGCTCCAATCACAGTCCCAGTCTGTATCTGTGTCTTTCTCTCGGCTTGTCTCTGTGACGCTCTCTTACATGGTTTTCGTATGAGACTGCCAATTGAATTTAGGACACAGTAAGACCTCATCTTCTCTTTACATGTGCAAAGACACTGTATCCAAATGAGGTCACATTTCCTGGTGGGGACAGGCCATTTGGGCTTCCATGTCAGAGTTAAGAGTTCAATATATCTTTGCGTAAACTATTGCCTACTCATGTTTTTGTTGTTGTTTTTTATTCTTTGTTTTTCTTTTTTCATCTTTTTCTTTTCTGTAAATAAGATTTCATGGGAACACAGTAATACCCATTTACATACCATCGATGACTCCTTCCCCACTATAAAGCTAGATGTGAGTCATTGCGACACGGAACATAAGACCCACAAAGCCTAAAATATTTACCATCTGGACCTTTTCCCAGAAAAGTTTGTTGACCTCTAAGCTTCAACAAGTTGGTGGCAATAAATACGGTGAACTTGGCCTTGAGTGTGACACTAAGAAGTGAGAACTCAATACGGAAAGCTCTGAGGGATGAAGTCCAGTGTTGAGAGAAAGTGCACAGTGATTGGAGAAGTCCTCAAAAAGAAAAAGAAAAGAAAATGAGGAGCCAGGGTCTTTCCCAGGGCCCCATGAGGTATACTGGTGACCAGAGAATAAGAGAAGCAGAAGGGGGAGAATGAGCCAGTGGCCTTTGCGGTTTTGACAGGGTCACCATTCTGGGTTATAAGAAGGCCAAAGAAGAGGCCGAGATGGACTCGAAGTGGAGTTGTTGGGTTGAGGAGAGTCGTGGGAGGAGAAGGCAAGGCGGGTCCTAGGAGCTCTCCTGGTTCTTTCAAACACCAAGAATGATGGTGGTAGCGGGGATGCCAAGGAGCACCAAGAGTCATACGGTGTCACCTGGAAAAGGTCTAGAGCAGAGTGTTTCCTTCCCAAGGAACCAGCGTGCTTAACCACCTGCTGGAACCCCCATGCACAAAGGGATTGTGCGATTCATGTGGATACTAGTGTTTCGTCTTATCTTAATAAGGTGTAGGCTTAGCCCCAAACGAAAGCTATAATCACTTTTCCACAGTTTAGGAATTCTGAAGTTGGATTCCCATCACAGATGGTTTTTTTTTTGTTTGTTTGTTTGTTTGTTTTGGCTTCAAAACCAATTAAAATGATGAATAGCTAAGAAAGGAACTGTTGGGGATCAGGTTTTTTTGGTTTGTTTGTTTTTGGTTTGGCTTTGTCTTTTGTGTTTGGTCACATTTTACATTAGAAGAGAACAACATAAAATCAGTCTCATTCAAAGGTAGAACTCAAACAACTTCTTCATGAAAGGGGACTGGTCCACTTGGCATTTATTTTTTAGCTGTAAACACTGAGATATTTACAATGTCCCTCATGTTCCCATTCCACTCATCTCCCAAGGCTATGACCCTTACGTGCATCTTCTCCTTTTAGCATGATCATCCTGAAGGATCACCAAGGCAGAGATGAACTGTTTGAAGCCAAAGGAAACAAGCAAGAACATAGCTCACAAGTTTTTGAGCTTGGTTTATTCTGGGTGGGAAAGTGGGTGGGAACCCAAAGCGCTGAGTCTCCCTCCTCCTGTTGTTAGCCTCAGTCTTGAGGCCATTTAAAGTCTTTTAGGTCTGGGAATCCCACTCAGGATCACAGTGCTGGGCTAAGCAAGGTACTTGTAGTCTCATAAATGTTTTTTTTAAAAAAAGAAAACCTTTATCATCAGAATTCTTTGTAAATAGCACAGAGAGAAGATAGTGTGTTTCTGAATCAGAAGATCTCATTTCTAGTACTATCTCAACCACTTCAAGATGAAAAACCTTGAGCAAATCCCACAACCTCACTGAAAGTCTGTTTTCTTATCTATCACCTGGGAGTTACGATCCTCAATTCTCAAAACTGCTCTGAGGTTCAAATGAGACTAATTTGTGCTGAATTTACACTTAGGTAATTTGCACATAAAGTGTGTATGTAGATCCTAGCAGATATCTGTGTGGTATATTTATTATCCATATAACCGTGTTTTGACAGGAGGGAAAAACACTGTGTAAGATGTGCTTAAGATAAAATCTCCAATAAATGATATTTGGACAGATCTACCCCTTCGATGAGGTGACTCAGCTATCAATGAACTCATCTTTGCTATTTTTAGGGATATAAACGGAAAGGCAGGTGATATTGAAGTTGTGTAATCAGTCTGGGGGTGGGAGAGGCAGGGATAAATTAGTGTCTCCATCTCTCCCAGGACATCTGGGCTCAAAGGTAGTGGCCTTGACCTCACCTGCCCTTCAAAAGCAGGCAGAACACCTACAGAGGGGACCCGGCTAGAAAAAACCTTGAATAATGTCTAGAGCATCAGAGAACACCCAATCAAAAGGAGGGGAACACAAATTAACTTGTACCTCGTCACCTTGACAACACAAATTTAGACCCTGGCTGCTACATTATCTCCTGATTCCTTTTCCAGAGCCGTGTCTCCGCTCTCCTTGCGCTGATTTACACGGTTGCTATTGCACGGCTTTGACAGCACACTCCGTCTTTGTGGGACTGTAAGAATCAGGCTTGAATCGCCTTTTGAGCCAGCTCCTCCCAGCCCCTTCCACCTGGCACCCCACAAGTTCCTTAACAGAGGCTATTGTTAAGCCCAACCACGGTCTGGGCTGACCCCCTTCTGTCCCAGGGGAGTCCCAGAGGAAATCCCTGCAGACACCCTGAGAGATGGCGCACCCTGCCTTCTCATTTCGTTATCAAGGCTCAATTCCCCTGCCTTTCTAAAACCCACATCCCGTCTTTTCCTTCGACCTCAAATTATCCAGGGCTTCTGCATCACCCCCTTCTTATGAGGATGGGTAATGAAGTGATAGTGCCTCACTATCACTCACAGCACTTGCTCCAAGTGGCTTTTTTTAATTTTTTTTTCCTTAAGAAATAAATTTAATTCAAGGTAGTTTGGGAAGGGAAGGTAGGTAATGCCTTCATGAAAGTTAAAAGAACCCAGTTACAAAAGAAGCACTGTGTAAAAGTCACTTTGATAGGGCTCGCTCAAGGTCAAGTTTGCCATCGTGGGCGGCACAGATAGACCTCAGCAATGAAGGAAACTGGAGAAATCCAGCAGAGCTAGCACAAGGCTGGGAGAATGGACCAGCTCTGGGGCAGTCACCCAAGTGGGATAGGTCATGAGCTTGGATCTGCTTCAATCGGATCTATAGATCCTCAAAGAGGTCAAGTTTGGATGATGAGGCCAAGCAAGGACTGCACACGGAATCACAGCGTGCTTATGGATACCTATGTGCCCCCTCATTTTTACCAAGTCCAAATCACAGCTCACAATAGTGTTCACTTTAGTTTGCCTATACCATGTGTTAGAGTCCAGAGAATATGTCCTTTCTTTTTCAGAAAAGAGAAAGGATGGGGAGGGGGGAAGCATTCACTGAGATATAAACACATTCTAAAAGGAATGTTTCAACTCCTATTATTGTTAATGCAGCTTGGCATTTCATTTGTCTGTAATTGAATGTATTTTTAAAGTTTTGACAGAAACTTTATTTTAAGCAGCAGGAGGCAAAAATAATGCAGACCTTAATATTCATCAAAATTTATTTAATAGCAGGAAACCTTTCACTCTGAACTTCTACTCTGGTTTCTTGCAAAATTAATTCCCCCAACAGCCCTCGCCTGCCAAAAGCAAGTAAATTCAATATTATACATAGTAATCACACGCTTTATCTTACTTTTTGTTTTGTTTTGTTTTGTTTTGGAGCATCAGCCCTCTCTTTCAGAACCAAAAAAAAAAAAAAAATCCATTGGGATGGCTCAGTTTTCAAAATTCACCTTTCTCACAGAAAGAACTTCATTAGGAAAAATGGCAAGACGTTCTTGATGCTCCCAAAATGCTGTCTTTTAATCTTAATTATTAGAGATTGCATTCTTTAGCTTTTTCCACTGCCCATTCTCTCCTTGAAAAGCAAATAATATTGGGAAGGGCAATGTAACGAATTTACTCATGCTGAGATATGGATGGCTTATCAAGTTCAATTTTTTCCTCTCAAAAAGTCTAGGTAGAAGTGGGAGAAGAGAAAAGTGGGAGAAGACGATGATAGGAGGGAGATGGTGGAGGAATAAACAGGAAGTGAGGAAGCCAAAGGCAAACCTGGCACCAACTGAACACATAAGAGGGAATGCTCTGGCGACCCTGTTAAAATGCAGGGTCAGCCCATCTGGAATAGGGCCTGAGATTCCACACCTCTAACAAGTTCCCAGGTAATACTAGTGGTACTGGTCCACAGACCACGCTTTCAGCAATGAGATGTGTTATTAGCAAATAATCTGTGCTATTAACAAAAGTGTTAGCTCAACAGTCCTCAACCTTGGCTATACATCAGAATCCCTTGAGCCAGGAGAGGTGGCACACACCTGTAATCCCAGAGGCTCAGGAGCCTGAGGCAGGAGAACTGCAAGTTCAAGACCAGCCTCAGCAAGTTAGCAAGACCTGGTATCGAAATGAAAAATTTTAAAAAGGTGGGTACTTAGGGTACATCTCAGTGGTTAGTGCCCCTGGGTCCAATCCTCACTACCAAAAAAAAAAAAAAAAAAAAATTGAAGAGGTTTTGTTGATGTGTTTTAAATTACTGATGTCCAAGCCCTACTCAATAAATCAGAATTCAAGGAGTTGCTCAAGTGTTTGTACTTCCAAAAGCTCTCTGGGAAATTCTCTTGTGCTGCATGAGTTAGGAACCACTGTTAACTGACCTCCTTAAAAATTCGGCATCTAATATATTAGCTCAAGAGAGTTAATAGGATACCCCAGCTAAGGGTATCCTGACTTGCTATTGCACGATGACTGGCAAATAGTAATCGATAAATGTTAGTTCAGTAAAAATAAATAAATAATAAATAATTGGCTAAATGCATGAAAGAATGGAGACCTTTGAAGACCTACGTCTACAGAATGTAAAGTACTAAAGCTATAATGTCAAAAAGATAAGGGGCAGAATGACATTTGAGGACAGAAAGTCTTTACCATTACTTTTCCAAATCTCCCATATAAAGACTTAATTCTTGGACCACTTGAATAGCAGATTCCACTGATAACTCTAGAAGTCAAAGCCATAAATTTTACCAATACATTCTTATAGGATTTCACCAACATTCACCAGTCACAACACACCTTTGTGATTTTTGTGACTGTGGTATTATTTACCTACTACGTCTCCTTAAGTCAAATCACTTTTTAAACATTAAATACATTTATTTTAAAAGTAAACTATAAATCACTGTTTCAAACAGAAAACAAAACAACTAATATCCCCTGACATATGTGGGGATATTGACTGACTGTCTAAGTAAATATTGTGAAAGCAACTGAAGCTGGATGTTTTTGTCTGCCAGTGTTTGCCTCTGTCAGAGGAGGAGAAGGAATAACCAGTATAGGGAGGTCTTAAATCCATGGGAACACTTAACAGAGACTTTGTCACCTTCATAATAAGAATGATGAAGGTGTATTTTGAAAAGAGACACAGTCCTGCCTTGCAATGCCAAGGTTATTTAAGGTGGGGACTAAGCACTACAGGTAAGCATTGTGCGAGTCAGTTTTCCATTACTGTAACAAAGTACCTGTTAGGATAAACTTAAAAAGAGGAAAGGTCTATATTGATTCATAGTTTGGGATGTTTGTCTATGGTTCATTGACCCATTGCTTTTGAGCCTATGGTGAGGCAGCACATAATGGTGGGGAATGTGTGGTGGAAGAGAGCTGCTCACTTCATGGCCCAGAAGTGAAACAGACAAAAAGGAAGAGACAAGGGCCCCACAATCCCCTTTTGAGGGCATGATCCCATGACTAAAATCCTCCCACCAGGCTTCATCTCCTAAAGGTCCCACCCCCTCCCAATAGGACCATGAGCAGGGGTTTCTGGTGGACATTCCTGATCCAAACTAATGCAGCTTCTTATGAAATTCCAATCTCAGCCAATGAGTTTCAACTTATGCTCAGAAACCTGAGGGCCACCACATAGTACTGAAGAGGTTCCAGGAAAAAGAAACAAAAGAAGGAATTATTTCCAAGATTTCAGATTTGAAGAACCCAGTCATCAATGTTATTTGTCCTACCTAGACTAGAATTTTTAGTTTTAAAAAATCCTACCTCTGTGAGGAAGAGCATAATCAACAGAGAACAAATAAACAGATTGAATCCCATAGTCAGAAGCAGTAGGATTAAATTTCTCACTGGAGAACTATTTGCCGGTTTAGGCCTCAAAGGCATTATATCGACCTTGGAAGAGAGAATTCACTAAATAAAACCAGCTGCTTAAAAAAAAAAAATGAATGAACTATACAAAGTACGAGAGTGGGCTTCCCTGACTCTTTAGTGAAGTGGGTCTCAGTGTGGGGGTTTAAATTATTAGCTCAATTTACATACTTGGATTTAAACAGAATGATCTATTTATGCTCTGAGGTGTAAATGCACTAAATTATTCTCTTAACGTGCTAGGTATTTATTTTTCTCTTTTGAACGCCGCATGTAGTTGAATGCAGTGGTTATGATTTTAATGCTGAGAAACAAGATTGCATAGTAAGACTAGGCATAAAAGCACCATATGACCCAGCTATACCACTTTAAAGAATTCAAGTCACCACGCTTTAGCAGTACACACATACCCATGTTTAGAGCAGCACAATTCACAATAGCCAAATTATGGAACCAGCCCAGGTAGCTATCAATGGATAAATTAAAGAAAATGTGGTAGATATATACCAATGGAGTTTTATTCAGCCATAAAGAAAGATGAAATTATGTCATTTGCAGGAAAATGAGTGAAACTTGAGAACATTATGTTAAGCAAAATAAGCCAAACTCAGAAGGTCGAGGGTCATATGATTTCTCTCATATGTGAAAGCTACAGAGGAAAAAGGGAAAGAAAGATGGCGGAGAGCAGGGCCGGTCTTATGAAAACTGAAAAGACATCAGTAGAGTAGAAGCAAGGGACAACAGGAGAGGAAAGAAGGGAGAGAAAGAGGAAATACCAAGGAATGCCAAATTATAGTCCAAATTATATTGTTCTGTTGTATGAATGTCAGAATATGTAACAAATGCCACCATTATGTACAACTATAATGCACACGTAAAAAAATAAATATATCAAAGAAAAGATTGCAACATTAGTTAGAAGAGAGGCTCTGGAATCAGACTGCTCCATCTAAATCTTTGCTTTTTCCTTCATTATCTGTATGACCTTGAGCAAGCATGCAACCTCTCTGTGTCTCCATTTCCTTGCTCATAGAATAATAAGAGTCCTACCCACATAAGGGCATTATAAAGAGAAGCTAATATACATAAAACATCTAAAAAAGTTTTTGCACAATATAAACATTCAGTATATGCTACTTACTGTAATCATATCCCAAAAATTTACACTAACTTAAATGCCAAAGCTTTCTAAAAAGGCTCCCGTGATTCTTTGCAGGAGTGCATTATATGTTTACCATTAAATATATCCCCTTCTTCTATGTGAATGAGAACTCACTATGCACGCATTGTACACATTGCCTTTTTTATTTAACAATATTTCTTGGGAATGAGTTTATTGCAGGCCTCAGGTCTCGTTCTTTGCCAGAGCTGCAGTTTTGCGTCTTATGAATGCACTATAATTTATAACTCATCCCCAGTGTTGGATATTTAGGTTGTTTTTAGTCTTTTCACTATTATAATCATGGCTGTCATGAATACATTTAAACACACATCTTTCAAACATGAAAATATATCTTTAAGGCATATTCTTAGAGATGGGGCCCCTGGGTCAAATAGTTTATTTTTATATTTTGGTAGATATTGCTGAATTTATCTTCAAAGAGATTACACCAACTCCAACCATGTACACAAGTGCCTGTGTTCCTTTGTTCTGAAAGTAATATTTTAAGTACTTAAATCAAAATGCAGAGGGTAACCAAGTTTTTTAATCTGTTTGGGTTGCCATAACAAAATACCTGAGACTGGGAAATTTACAAATAACAAAAATTTATTTCTCACAGTTTTGAAAGCTGGAAGTCCCAAGATGATGTTGCCAGTAGATTCGTTTTGAATGAGGACTTGTTCCCCATAGACAGTGCCTTTTTGTGTCCTCACATGGTAGAAGGAACAAACAAGTGTCTCAGACCTCTTTAATAGAGCGCTAATCCCTTCTCGAGAGCTCTACCTTCAAGACCCTAGTCACCAAAGACCCCACCTCTGAATTTACCAACACATTTGGGGATTAGATTTTAACATATGAATGTTGAAGGGAAGCAAACATTCAGACCATAGCACCAAAAAAGGTAATTGTATTAATTCATGGTTGTCAAAGATTAAAAATATACATTTATGAAATGGCAACCAATGTCCTTTATTAATGCACTAAATAACAAAATCTAGTAGGCAAGTAGGGGTGTGCTGAAAGACATTTCAGCACATCTGCAACAATTCTAATGTGGTATGAAAATATGTATTAGTGACAGGCTCTCAGGTACTGCTAATCATACCATGGTTTATACTCCATCCATAACTGAAAGAAATGCTCAGTTTGAGGTGGCAGGTAATGCAAATACAGCTGTAAAATTTTTCCTTCCAAGTTTTGAAGTCTGTCTTGGAGCCAGCTCCAGGAGATTAATTCTAAGAAGTGGCAGCTTCTCTTCTCTTCAATACGTCGGGTCAGCCCCAGAATTCATGCTTTTAGGGAAGATCTTAAAATTCATGCATGGGAATCAGTCTTACTTGAATACAGGCTCCATCACGCATCTAAAATAGTGAGACAAGCCAAGAAGACATAGATAGGCAAAGATAACTGTCAGAAAGACTCCAAGGAGCTGTCTTGACTGTTGCTAAGAGTAACTGCCCACTCCTTCCCTCCTGTGTACCCTACATAGTTTTGGGAGGTATATAATAAAGTAAGAGATCCAAAATTCCTTTGAAAAAAATAAAAGCACTCTTAATTTGGTTACTGCATTAACCATTAGGAATTATTATTATTATTACTATCTCCTCTTATGTTTAGTGCTTAAAATACCTTACAAATCAGCGGATCTGTATGGTAATGAGGGCCAAAGGATTGAGTTGCTCAGCCTTGGGAAGTAAGAAAAGTCCAGTTGCCCAGGAAGTGGCTTGGAACACGATGATCCCATGTGTCTCACTATGAGGTCATATCATCCTCTTATCTGAAGAGTGCTCCAATAACTAGAGAAGTTGCTAGAATTTCTAGGAGCAAGAAGGAAAGATGAGAGCTGTCGAATCCACAACCAGAGAATGCTGTATCACTAGAACAATAAACTACTCTGGAAACTTTAGATGTACAGGAGAAAGATTTCAAACAAATTTCTGATTACGCATCTTTTAATTTTTCAAGTGCCGGAGAAATGTGAAATTTCATTAAGTTTTACAGCCAGACTTAATATAGACATAAATCCCTTTAATGTTGCTTTCAGTCAAAAGTAAGCTGAACATTATCGTTAAACCAGTGCATGTGGGAGAATTATTTGAGGAAAATCAAAATAGGCACAGTTGGGAACATTCAAGCATGACCATATTAGATGCAAGTGGGCGCGACAGCAAAATTCTTTAGGTCCTAATGGACTGGGCTTTTTTTTTTTTTCTGCTCAGTTTCCATACAGATGAGCTTTGTTCTGGGGCAATATGGTTGCAGTTGGAGAGTCTATCTAGGGAAGCTCATTTCTCTTTCATTAGTCCATGAACACAGTGCAATTTCAGCTAATACTGTTACACAGCTCCTAGCTGGGTTATTTGGTTAAATGCCTTCAGGGAAAGTAGCAATCCCGAGTAAAGGGACAAACGTGATATGGTTTCTTGTTCTGAATTCCTATAGCTGTGGAATTGCATTGGCAATTAATCATGCCATGCTGTACTCATCACAATCACCTATCCTCTTGTTTGAAATATTATTTAAGTCTTGTATTAGTTGATGTTTCACAGAAGACATTTTATCTCTGTGGTTCAACATCTTCAAGGTCTGGGCTTATATATGACTCTAACTACAAAGGCCTATTTCTTGTATCTTGTAGACATGCTGGTATATACATAGTGCATTTGTGCAAAATTGAAAAAGGTGAGTGAGTGAATTGCAAAACAGCATCCTCCCTCTGGGCAACCAAATTAGAAAAGATGCCCTCTCCAGTAGGCAAATGAGAAAAGGGCAGTTCCATTGGCCTGGCCAATTATATTTTTAAATCCCACCCAAAAGCACGTTTCTTCTCAAGCCCTGTGCAGCCCCCAGTTGTTCTCCTTGGACAAGCAACCTTGTGGAAGTCACAACTGCACATGACAGCCCTGATTTAGAAACTACTTCCCCAATTGTGTAGTCAGATCACAGAGTTTTGTCCCTCGGTGCTCTAAAAATATCTGTTCAATCACATCCACGGATGCCCATATTAAGTGTAACAGCTTATTACAAGAGCCCAGTATTGTCAGAGTGCAAATGAAGTGTAACCTTTTTAAAATGAAAAATGAGGCTGATGGTACAGCAGTTGTCTGGCATGCACGAGGCCTTGGCATGCATGAGGGCTTGGGTTCAATCCCTGGCATTGAAAAACAGAGAGAGAGAGAGAGAGAGAGAGAGGGGAGAGAGAGAGAGAGAGGAATAAGGCCTGTGCATCAGATACCAAATGCATCCATCTCTCCTGGGCAATTACCCCTTGCATGCCAGAGGGCTGCTTACTGTAAACACCTGCCACACTGGGCCACTCAAGGACAAGGCTCTGACCTTGGAAAGAAATGGGTAGAAAGAAGAATTAGAGGGTTCGTGGTCTGCAGGAGATACCCTCAATCAATGATGGGCAGTGGGATAATAAAAACCATGGTGAAGCCAAGCATAGTGGCACATGCCTGTAATGCCAGCATCTTGGGAGGCTAAGGCAGGAGGATTGTGAGTTCAAAACCAGCCTCAGCAAAAGCCAGGTGCTAAGCAACTCAGTGAGATCCTGGCTATAAATAAAATACAAAATAGGGCTGGCTCAGTGGTCAAGTGGTCAAGTGCCCCTAAGTTCAATCACTGGTACCAAAAAAACAAACAAAAAAAAATGGTGATACATTTTCCCCATAGAAGAATCCTCTACATGACCTCCATCGATGTCTCTGTGGACTGAGCCCATTTCTGACTGTGGCAACTTACTTGACAACTCACCTTTGATTGATATGAGCCACCAGAAGGATAAGCTTCAAACATCTCTTAATGTACTATGACTTATATCAGATTCTTTACAGCAGCCTCAGCCCACTGAGAGAACACAGACAGGACACAAGACAGGTGTCTCCCATGAAATGAGACTTCCCAGGAAGACATGGTCTGAATGAGATGTCATAGTTTAGGCCATCAGATGACATCCAGGGAGCACAAGTGCCCTAGGACATGGGTCAGACATTGGCAAACTCTTTCCAACAGTAGGCCAGAGAGTGGACACTTCAAGCTTTGCAGGCCTCTGTACTACTATTCATTCTGCCGTTGTGTGGCAAAAACAGTCATAGGCAATTTGTAAACAAATAGATGTGGCTGTGTTCCAATAAAACTTTATTTACAGAAAACAAGTGCTGGGTCATATGTGACCCATGGGCTCTATTTTGTGACTCCTGCTGAAAGTCATCAAAGGAAGAGAAAAGCACAAAAAAAGCAAGAGATGAGAGAAGGCCCACACTGAATCCATCATACTTTCATTTCACCCTCACAGCAACCAAGTAGTAAGGGATGTATCATCTGCATTTTTAAAATGAGGAATCTGTGGTTCCCAAAACATAAAAATTTTAAAAGTTCAAAGCCAAAACCAGATCTTTCTGACTTTGATGTTTCTCCTTCTTCTCCTCCAACAAGCTGGTACCTGCAGACACACGTCTCATGCAGTCCAGCAAGAGGGGCTCACTGGTCCCAAAGACATAAATTCCAGGGTTAGGTCTAAAGGTGGCAGTTTCAGAGCCAGATTCAATCTCAGGGGCCTCGGAAGCTGCTCTGCAGATGTGAAAGCAGTAGGCCTGGTTACCACTGGGTTCAGGAACTTCCGTCCGTCCTCCACACCAGGCTTCACAGTGAGACCAGATGCAGCATCTGAAGCATGCCATTGGTCAGCCTGTGCAACAAATGCAGCTCCAGATACAAGACAGAGGACTTTGTGAAAATAAGCACTCCCCTTGTCCTTTCTTAGCTTAGTGGGCATGCGGCAGGCCATCTATTTGGAAAGTGCAAACAATGACCAAACCCATAATTATTAGACTTTCTAGCCAAGAGCAAGTATAGTCTTGTTTTCTATGTATTCAAATATTCAGAAATTAAGCCTTAGTATTATTAAATAGCAGAGATGGGTGGGGGTTCCCCCTACATTCAACTTCTGTAAGCAAAAATGAGCCATTATGAGAAATTTCTTCCAGAAATAACTTCCAGGGAAGCCCTGAGGTCAGTTTGGATCCAACCCATCTTCTCACTTTCTGTGACATAATACAATGATAATTCGAGTTCTTAATGATGACTCTGAATCATCCTGATCCTGAATCATCAAAGATTAAATCATGTTCACTAAACAGGATTTCTAGTGCAAGAAAATAGAGTAATGTATTTTAGAAAGAAGTTAGTCAAGACAAACAAGAAGCATCTAGTTTAACCTAAGATAATCAGAGCATTCTGTTTACCAAAACGCTACTTACTCTCAAATGTCCATGTTGGTGGCTATGACAGAAAAGTCTAATATAATTCAAGACCAGTTTAACTTACTCTTGTACACAAATAATTTTATAGGAGACATTATAATTCGAATCAATAAATTATTCAGTTTGACCATAAAAGCATAAACAGAACTCTTGAAAAAAAAATTGCTCACTGCTCTTTCTTGCTATCAACCATTTGATTTCTAGCCAGAAAACATACAGCCAAAAAAGAACAATTATTTGCTTTTCTTAAAGCTTACTGCAGACTACTACCCAAAGAATCAATCATTAGTCATCAAATTCATTGTAAAGAAAACAAAATTATTAGGGTTCCTAAGTCGTCATCTATTTCAATGTTGAGAGGCAAATTCGACCTCAGATGACACATGGTCTTTCTTCTTTTTATAAAAATGGTTGTAGAGTCAAATTATATTATTATGTTGTGTGTATATAAACTGTATGACAACAAATCCCCTGTTATAAACAGCTAAAATGCACCAATAAAAAAAAACATGGATAAATAAATAAATAAAATGACTGTAGAGTTTCAAGGGCTCTCAGCCTGAAGTTCTGCTGTCAGAATTTCCTACTCCCTCCTTCTATACCCCACCGACTCAGGGTAAGCTATCTTCTCCAGAGTCAGGAATGAGAGCCAAGAGACCCCAACCCAGCCCCAAGTGGTAATTATGAGCCAGAAAAATAAGCCAGAGTGTAACGCTTATAAACCCAGTCACTCAGCCGTTAAGTATCAAGTGCAGAAATTCTGTTTCTCTGTAACTAGATTTCTATCTTCCACCTTAATTGTGTTGATGATAGAAACTGGATATTGGTCAACTCAGGTTTTGTCTCCATCCTCCCTGTCTCTAGAATTGTTCTTGAGCTTTGAAGGACTAAAAGCATGAGAAAGAAGGAGACATGGATCCTGGTGCTAGCCCTCTACCATCTGTCCTCTTTGGCTCTGCAGCAACCCCATTCCCATTGGTCTCAGTCATCCATTCATGCAGATCCAACCTAAACCCTGAACCCTTGTGGTCCTGACCACCAGTACCATCTAGGTGAGCTGGCTCTCAATGTCATGTCCTCACCAGATGCAGCCTCCTACAGAATACTCTGCCACTCCCTGCTCTGTTCTGGAACCCAGGGGAATGCAAAGCAGGGCTACTCTAGACCATCAGCTGGGATGCTGCACAGATCCTCTCCTGATCTGTGATTCCATGTGCCTGCCATTGAATGAGTCCTAGACCTCTCTGAGGTTGGACATTCTACCATGCTCTCATCTCACTCTAAGAGCACAGCTGAGATGAAAGATGTGGCACTAGGGCTCTCTTCAGGAGCCTCACAATGGCTACTTATGTCTAGTTCCCTATTCAGCTTCATCTTAGATTAAAATTTAACCTAAGATAATCAGAGCATTTTATTTACCAGATTTAGCAAAGATTCTTCCAATTCTATTGTTTAAGTAGCAACCTCACCTTGAAGACCAAAAGAAAATTATTAAGTTATACTTTTCTCAATATTCCTGCCCCACTAACTCTACCTAAGAATGCTCTTATTTCTGAAAACTTCAGAAAAGTCAAGATAACAGAATATACTTAAGGAAGAGAAATAAGTTTTTATTTTAAAACAGTATCCCTGAAAAGAACTGAAATCCAAATATCTCAAAAGAAGTCAAGGTGGAGCAGTGCATGAAATGTGAAATCTGAGAGGTTCTCCCAAAGACAAGGATTGTACTACAGATACAGAATTAAACTTCACAAGTGAAAGTAATTTGGGCTCTAAGTGGAGGAGGAAAAGAGAAACTACGGACCTGCCAATCATTATGGCTAGTGGAGACTGACTTCCTTTCTAGTGAACTGGGGTTGAGCGAAGACCTAGATTACAAATAAAGGATATATGTGTACAAGATTCAAGAAAAGCCAAGTATGGTGACACATGCCTATAATCCCAGTGACTCAGGAGACTGAGGAAGAAGAACTTGGGACCCAAGTCTATACATGAAAGTCATTTCTGTTTCATATACAGTTTAAGGTCAGCCTCAGCAATTTAGCAAGGTCCTAAGCAACTTAGCAAGATGCTGTCTAAAAAATAAAAGTACTGACAATGTGGCGCAGTGATTAAGCACCCAAGAGATACAATCCCCAGGACCAATAAAACAAACAACATTGATTTAAGGAAAAATGAC
This sequence comes from Marmota monax, assembly GCF_021218885.2. NCBI lineage: Eukaryota > Metazoa > Chordata > Mammalia > Rodentia > Sciuridae > Marmota > Marmota monax. The sequence goes on from NW_026692254.1 coordinate 3,366,109, forward strand.
AGAGCCAAATTTCAAGGTGACTTCTGCCCACATATATTTATTTAACTAAATTAGTACAGGTTGAGTAACCTTCATCCAAAATGCTTGGGATCACCAGTGTTTTGAATTTGGGATTTCTTTTCAGACTTAGAGATATTTGCATATTTATAATGAGCTATCTTGGAGGTGGGACCCAAGTCTATACATGAAAGTCATTTCTGTTTCATATACACCTATGCATTTAGCCTGAAGGTAATTTTAAGCAATATCTTTAATGCACCTATATTTTCACTACAACCAGACATATCAGGTCAGGTGTGCAGTTTTCCATTTGTGGTGTCCTGTTAGTACTCAAAAAGTTTCCAATTTGGGAATTACAGATTTCAGATTTTCAGATTCTGGACACTTGACCTGTGCTACCATGCTGATCATTACAACTACTGGTGACTTGCAGCCTTTTGAGACCCGCCAAATCAATACAAATATTAATGGAATGAGTCAATTTGTTCTTAAAAACATTATGCCACTAATACATTAGGTGTACACACCAAGGTGTGTCCCAAACTAAAGTGTTTTAGCTCTTCAAGGAGGACAATTTATGAATATGTCCCAGGACCCATGGAATCGGGAGGTACCAAAGCTGGAATGCAAATCCAACTCAGTGTTCCCTGGATCCATGTGTACTGTGAACCAAGAAATCTGGGGTCTTTATTACAGAGCCCAAAAACAAAGAGGAGGAGAAGAAAGGAACTTTCAGAGATCAGCCTCCCCAGGCAAGCAATGAGGAAGGAATGGATTATTCAATAAATGATAATGGGTCACCTCTCATCATTGGCAAAGATAAAAAGCTAACTAGTGACTTAAATGTAAAATAAAAACAAACATGAAACCACTTAAATACTGCTCAAGAGAGTATGTAATTGACTTATGTGTGGAAAGACTCTCAGTGGAAAAGTACAAGTATAGGATTATGTAGAATTTCACCCTCCTTGGACTAGGGATGTGGCTCCATGATAGAGTGCTTGCCTAGCCTGTGTGAGGTCCTGGGTTCAGTTCCCAGCACAAACAAACAAAAGACTTTCTCACTGAAGTTGTACCCACCCACCTTCTACTGTAGAGTGTAAGAATACATGCCTGTCACAGTTTGCAATTGTGTGTTTGATTTTTTGATCCCTTTAGCTGTTTGTTCCACTAACTAGGCTAAAGATAGCGAGAGGCGAGAGGCCAGGGCTGCACTCCATTCCCAGCAATGTTTCTGGCATGTATTGGACTCTTCATGATATTTATTGAGTGAATAACTGAGGTTGATTGCAGACAAGATTAAGAGCTTGGGCAGCTATACTATAAGGGGAAAGGAGACGAGCCTTATGCCAGTCTGAAATAGGGAGCTGGAAGTGAGCCAAGAAACTCTAAAACTCCAGAGCCCTTCTCGCCTGTCACATGAAAACTAGAACATTCTGGCCATCAGTCTAAGAAGTATCAAACAAAGTTATCAGCAGCCCTGAATTCTGGATGAAATCTGCCAAACTCGCAAGGGAGACCATGACTTCAAATGAAAATAGGTCTGGAGAACGCTGGGGCTCAAATTTGCTCAGCCCTTGAAGACTTGAAATGGAGTGAGAGGAAGAAGCCAGGCCAAGGGCATACAGAAAAGAGAGAAGGCTCCTAGGAACAGTGAGGCCCTGTCTCAACTCTGTCACAATTTTGCATGAGCTGGTCTGGTGCAGAACATTAGCACAGCGCTCTGGTGGTGATTGTAAACATAAAACAGTGTGCTCACAGCAGTCTCACTTTGCTGTGCCACTGGCTTTCCCGACCTAATGAGACACCTTGTGTTTTGCAGAATGCAGAAGCAAGTTACGACTTCAGCAGCAATGACCCCTATCCTTACCCTCGCTACACAGACGACTGGTTCAACAGGTAAACTGGGCCTTGGGAGGATCACTTACATTAGGCTTTGGGATTTTATATTGCTTTGTTTTGTTTAAGGTTTGAGTATCACCAGCAAAACCATCCCAATGTTTTACTGAATCATATCGCAACTTTTCCTCTTAGTGGTTACATTCTCCACATTCGTTGATTTTTAAATCTTACAATGCTCCTCAAAGAATTATCTTTTGACTGTTTTGTTCTGTTGAATTAGAAATAATTTGCTACTTTAATGTGTTCATAATAAGAAAAATTAGGAACCAGAGATCTTTTCTCTACTTACTGCAAAGTAATTCTAAAGAACAAAAAAAAAATTTAAATACTATTTTCACTCAATCTGTTGAAACAGTAAAAAAAAAAAAAAAAAAAAAAAAAACGCTTTTGGTCCCATGGACCTGTATCTGTATGCTTTAAAAGTGTTTCTGCTATAATCTTACAACAGCTCATGTGGTCTCCTTCCCTGGGCAAAGAGTAGGGTTCAATTCAAAGACAATATTAAACCCATGATATAAATTATTTCTAAGTCCAGATTTTTTAAAATATCATTTTTACTATTTTATGCAAGAAGCATGATGTCCAGAGAGTGGCCAGGATAGATTCTCATTGGACCAGGTGACTTAGTACCAGTTCTTACAGTTAGCAAGTTGACTAGTTAACGTCAGAGGAAAAGACAGGACACTCATGTGTCCTGTCTTACATTCCAGGGCTTACAATACAGAAAAGGAGAAAGACTAAAATAAAATTCAAATTCGTAATATTTTTAGAACGCCATTGCTGATGTTCAATAGCACAATGCATTCTCTATCAACTTCATCTACAGCCTGAAAATTATGATGCTGTGCTTGGAAGTGTGTGTTTGGAGAGTGAGAATAGATAAAAGTCTGAGAACATTGAGTATGAAGTGTCTCTGGTTCCCATGACTTATATAACCCTAGATCCTCGCATGCCCTAACCAAATAAATCCCTTCAGACACAGGGATCTGAAGTTATCAAATCAATGTCATAAAACTGATAGTTAAATATAACTGGCAGGGGCTGGGGATATAGCTCAGTTGGTAGAGTGTTTGCCTAGCATGTACAAGGCCCTGGGTTCAATCCCCGGTCCCTAATAATAATAATAATAATAATAATAATAATAATAATAGGTGTCTACTTTTAAAAATAAATAAATGAATAAATAGATAAATAAATAAATGTAATTGGCAATTGAAGTCTGGGATCCTCTTATGAGAAGAGCCTGGCTTTGGCTTGATTACTATCTCTCTGCAGCTAGTATGTTCTAACCAACATTTTGATGAGTTGATTCAGGTCCAAAAATATAACCAACAAAATATTTTTCCCAAACCCCATATCTTTAATCCAAACACAATCTCCCCCAACCAAATGTTCTTGCATGATATGCCATAAGAATAGTTCTTAAAAAAAAAAATGCTAAGAACCAGATACGGTGATACACGTCTGTAATCCCAGCTACTGGGAGGTTGAGGTAGCAGAATTTCAAGTTCAAGGTTAGTCTAGGTAACAGTGAGGCCCTGTATCAAAATTCAAAAAATAAAATAAAAAAGGCTAGGGGCATAGCTCAGTGGCAGAATGCCCTTGGGTTCCATGCTGAGTACCAAAAATTAAAAGTTCAAAGTCAGTCTCAGCAATTTAGTGAGGCCCTGTCTCTAAAATATAAAAAGATCTGGAATGTGGCTTAGGAGTTGAGCACCCCTGGGTTCAATCCCCAGTTTTAAAAAAAAAAAGAAGGAGGAGGAGGAGGAGGAGGAGAAGAAAACTTAAATTGCAATAGGTCACAAAATGAGTCAATGACTAGACCTGGGTCCTGAGTTTGGTACTCATGAAACTGCTAGTTTGGGTGTATCAGCTTGTAAGGAGCCTGCAATGTAACATGAAAAGGAAACACATGCTCAAATCACTACAGTGTAAAATGGAGCCCAGGCTGAAACAATGAAACAAGGAGAGTTAGTACACACTGATCAGTTAACTATCCTTCAGGTATTATTTTTAGTGTTTGTGTGTATTAATTCCATTAATTCATATACTAACCCTCTGAACAGGTATTACCAAAATTATTCCCATTTTGGAAACAGAGGCACAGAGAACTTAAGTAATGTGCAAGGTCAAACAGCTAATAAGTCACAGAGGCAGGTTTTGCACCCAGGGAGGAGGTCATTGGTCCAGGATTTGAATGAAGATAGTAGAGGTCCCGGGCAAGTATATCCTAGGGCAAATGTAACCCATTTAAACAAAGATGGAGAAACTGGGAGGTTCAGGAAGTGGACTGGATAACTGGTCTGGGAGTTAAAGACTGGTGCAGGGACATCATTCTAAGAAGCATTCATGGAAGGGACAGGGAAGATTTGAACAGGCTGCTAAGAGAAAGGAGGAGAGATGTTGTAGTCTGGTGAGGAACTGGAGGTGTAGATGAGAATCATTCTCCCATTGTCCTCAAGGAGTGTTGCAACCAGAGGCCCAAGGAGCCCTAAGATTGGCCAGCACTGACCCCTGGCTGATACAGAATCTGTTGCAGATCACACAGGAGCCGCTCCTCAACTTCACAGCCACAAATGCATGCCACCAGTTCTTCGGATGTTCTCTACTAGATGTGGGCACTGAGCCCAGTACTCCATCTCTGTAAGGCAGAATTGGGGCTCTTGAAAAAGGTTCATTTCAGCATGCACCAAAACTCCAGGAAAGGCTGACTGGTGCTGACCAGAAATGGGCTTTTGCTGTTCACTGTTCCAGCCACACTGCCTGCCACAAAGTCTAGTCCGAACACAGGAGCAATTGCTGCACAGGAAATGGCAGCAGCTCCCCATCACGGATCCTCATTGCTGTGGAAAATACAAAATAAAATGTCCTACAAGGAATAGCCTCCAACAAGCAAGTAAAAAATTCCCCCGTGGAAAGGAAACAGAGTTGAATAGCAACACATCCCTCCTGGGTTTCCCTGACACTTGAAACCATTATATCATGCCCTCTGTACTTACTTATTAACTTGCTTTCCCTTCAAATCTACATCTCTTTAAGAACATATTTAAAAGTCAAAAGACTTTATGAAAACACACTCATACGTATGCAGAGAACATTTCTCTTTTAGGGAATAGGGACCTTAGGATGTCTTGCCCTGTTCTTGATTTGATTCTGTAGGATTGTGCCTTTTTAAGTAGAGCCAGTTTATTCTGAGGTGAACCATTTAATAATTACATGCAGACCTTGAGCTCCAGAGACATATTTGAAACACAGTTGAGAAATTTGCAAATGGATTACAATTTCCTCCTCGCTTGCAATCAGAGAAAGATATCGGGCCAAACAAAATGATAACAAAAATAATAACCATAACTGCAAAAAGGTCGAAAATATTACACATCTAACAAGCATCAGTATTGGGCATAAAGATATAATTGATTTGCCATGAGGCTTCAGGATCTAGCATCACATTTTTTTCCCTTGCTGGCCTTCAGTAAATATTGATTGACTGGTTGATAGATGGGTGGCCCACCTTTTCAGCCATGCTGAGATGTCAGGTGGCCTTGACATCTGTCCATTTTAGAGCTGCCTGCCACTCGAAAGGTTTGCGGCCCACATTTTGTCAATAATCTTGCAGGCTTGCTCTGTTTTAACTCAATGTTTGGTGATGCATTACATATCTGTATTCCATTACTGTGCTGTTGTCTATAAAAATCCCTCTTGCATAGCATTTCTTTGACAGGCATTCACCACTGAAATGTCATCCCTGCCATCGGCAATATTTATGAAGCATCAGGGGACATAACACTCTCTATCTATTAAGTCTTAAAGAGTAAGAGATTCTGGACTAGATGCAATTCCTGGCTGCAAAAAGTTTGCTGTAAATTCAGGAAGAGAGAAGACATTTATTAGTCAAGTAACCAAAATTGGGGGAAAGGAAGAAGGATGAATGGATGCTGAAGAATATGTGTCTCAGTGTGAGCTGATTTGATTGATAACGTTAGTTAAACTTTCAAATAAGAAAGATTTTCAGTGATTAACTTTTTTATTAAAATCCATATTTCATTTGGAAGAACTTTATGCAACAGGCCATGGAAGAAAAATGGCCCTCTCCGGCTTGCTGTTTTCACACTGATACTTCACCCTGGTGACACTTAATGGCTTAGGAATAGATGTCCTATGGACTGGTTCTGAAATCACTTCCTAATAATAAAATTCAAAATGTTTCCAAAGACCTAATCTAACTTTTTTCATGTGCACATTGAGACTACCTCATAAGTTGATATTAGCTTAAAGGTTGCTGCTCATAACTAGCCCTTTCTACATCCAAACCAGAGCGCAATGAAATCCAACGGAGTTAATTTTGTTAGCTATTCAGAGCCATTGAAGAAATACCAGAGGTTTTTAAAAGTTTTATTTCTAGTTCTCTAGTATTTAAATTTCCCCTTTGGATAAAAGAAATAGACACGATACAGATTTAGGAATTATGGATACATTTTTAAAGACTGTGAAACAAAACCTGTGTGTTGGTATAATCACTTCTACTTTGGAAGCTGATATCATTCATGCCATATAGAGGAATTTTACATTCTTCGAGCAGTAAGAATTACTCTGTTTTTTATTTTTATTGGTTCTTTTTGGTTATACATAACAGGATTCATTTTGACATAATTATAAAAGCATGGAGTATAATTTGTTCTAGACAGAAAAATACAACAGATTGCAATCAATAAGTGCACTATTATGTGAATTGTTTGGTCTAGGATGAGAGATCCTGGAATCAGTTTCCCTATCTATAAAATGGGACTAATGTTCCCACTTTAAAGGGTCTTAGTGAGGATTAGAGACAGGCACACAGAGAACTTTGGTACACAGCATGGCACACAGAAGGCACTCCCTAAGTGGCAGCAAATGTAACTGTGAATTTCAGTAAAGGGATTTCTACAGGAGTTAAGACAAAGATTCCCCACCCACTCACTCTTTTTACTTGGACAACAGTTCTCGCTTCTGAGCTCTTGACAGAAATCAGACAGCACTGGCACAAGGGTCGAACTTTCTAGCAAGGGTCTAGTGCCTGTGTTGCCACGGTGCTGAGTGAGAAAGGAATTACATCCAAAGACACCTTGTACGTGTGAGACAAGTTCAATTGATTAGGAAAACTCAAAGGCCTAACTTTAGCCTCTGAAAGATGGGGTGGGGGACTCCTCACATTTACAGAAAAACATTTTGCTCTTTCCCCTGGAGTGGCTTTGCACATTCTTCACCTCTCACCTATCCTAATCTGTTTTGCCTAACCTATTCATTCTCACCTCTTCTAACCAGTGGGCTCTTAAAACCCCCAAGTCTTCCCTTATACAGCTCATTGGACATGACCCAGCAAACATGGTTCATAGCAAACTAGCTGGGGAATCTATATTTCAGCTCTGATATATATAACATCAAAACTACTATCTCCAAAGACATAGCTGAAAAGACTGTAGCTAGCCACCATGGGATTACGGCTGTCTAAAGAGTCTGTAAATCCAGGGAGACCAGAGGACAAAGACAATCTCATGTAAATTGGCCAACTTGCACACTACCCTGCGGGCCAGCTCTGCCTTCTCCCCCGTATATCTGTGCATCCAGAGCCTTGAAACCCCATTAAAGCTCCTGGATGAGAGATAAAGAACTAAGGAGTCAACTCAAGCAATTTTTAAACTACTAACCAGGAAAGAAGCCCAAAGAGAGAGAAAGTAAAAAGAAAAGAAATAAAAATCACCACCTCAAAATTAGCCTGCAATCCAAAATTCCCAAACACTTGAAAAAACACACCTAACAAAATGAAAAAAAAAAAAAGGACATAATTTTTTACCAGATGAAATCAATTTTGTGGAGAAGTCTTGAAAAAGACTTTAAAATAGGTTCTGTGTGGCTTTCTCAGAGTGGTAAATGCATAGACGTAACACCGATTTTAGAAGAAAAATAAATGATGGAAGAAACCCAGGCAAGAATAAAAGCCTGAATGTCAAAAAATAACTCACTGCATTGAAAAAGATAGCCCCTGAAATAAAATATCCATAAATGGGATAAAAGCTATCCTGAATACATTTGGAGAAATAATTACAGTGGGGAAGATAATAGAGTTTATCAAAAACCTACAGCAAACATTATTCTTAATGGTAAAACTTGGATAGCATTCTCTTATGTCTGGGACAACATAAGAATGCTGCCAATCATCTCTTTTATTCCACACAATGCCACATCCCATAGCTGATCAAATAATTATAAATCTAAGAAAAGATGTAAAAAAAATTATAAAACTTAGCAAACACATAAAAGCATTCCCGAATTATAGAGTGACACACTACGTTCATGAAGAAGCAAGTAGAACAATAGAAAGATGTCAAGTTAATCTCTTCATTCAGTGCAATTTCAATTAAAAGTTTCAGTAGCATTTTTCAGTGGAACTAGGCAAAATTGATATGGAAAAGCAAGAAGCCACGAATAGAGAAAGACAAAGGGGAAGAACAGAAATAAGGAGGAAGAGAATGAAGATATAGAAGAAAAAGAAGATGAGGAAAGATCATGGACATCAGAAAAACAGCAAAGTGGGGAAGCTTCATCCTCCAGACGTCAAAACATTATGAAATTATAATGTGAGAGGATAAGCCTAGAATAGAGAGTGACAAAAAGATCAAAGAAACAGTAATAGAAAGACCCCAGGTAAAAGGAAGCTCACTATATGACCAAGAGAGCAATAATAACAAAGATGGAGCAATAGTATTTAATAAATTATGCTAGCTATTCTATGGAATAAGAGTCATCTATTCCACATGCTGAGCATAATTAAATTCCAGAAGAAGTAAAGACCTAAATACATTATAAACCTTTTAAAATAAACTATAGAAAACATCTTTGTGATCCTGATGTAGAGATGGATTTTTTTAAACAAGACACTAAATCACAAAGGAAAAGATTAATAAAACCTGGCACATTAAAATTAAGCCCATAAGTTAGACTCCATGTATGTATCATATGTCAAAATACACTCTACTGTCATGTATATCTAAAAAGAACAATTAAAAAAAAAATGAAGCCCTTTGTTCAACGAAAGTAACAGCAAAACATTGTTGGAAGACAAGCCACAGACTAGCCGATGTGTGCAAAAAAAATTATGAAAAAAGGATTAATATACAAAATTTACAAGGAATGACTATAAATCATTGGGAGGAAGAAGACAAATGACTCAGTAGAAAATAAAAATGGGCCAAGATATTAAACAGGCAATTGACAGAGGAGAAAATCTAGCTAATTAACAGCTGAAAAGATTATCTTGCTGGTCATGAGGGACATGTAAAAATGAAACAATAAGATACCATTTCACACAATTGGACTGGCAAAAAATGATAAACCTTGAGAGCATTAAGTGTTGACAAGAATATTAAGCATCAGGAACACTCCCACCCTGCAGGAAGGAGGATACGTCCATATAACCTGTGCTCACTCTTACATAAATATCCCAAAGAAACTTTACCACATGTGCACAAAGAAATAACACACAAGAATGTTTCTTTTCAAATTATTTGTAATAGGAAGCAAATTGCAAATGCCTTAAATGCCTATCCTTAGGAATATGAACCAATAAATGGCAACATATTTATAAGTGGACTACTACACAGGGCTAAAAATGGTTGAACCAAAATTCATGAATAAACCTCAAAAATGCAATTTTGGATAGACCATATACTATGAAATATTTATATAGAACTTGAAAACATGTCATGACATATATGCTTATACATATGTGATCATAAGACAATTGCATAAAAATAGGCATTTAGCATTCACTCTAGAGGCCACCTCTAAGGAAACAAAGAGGGAGTGACCTTAGGATGGGTTTCAGTTATATCTATAATGATATATTTTTTAAAAATCTAAAGTATGGAAAATACTCAGCTTTGATGTACTCAAATGACGGCCATATGAGATTCATTGAGTTATTCATCAAAATTGTTGATATCCTTAAAATATTCCATAATTCAAAATACCTGCATTCTCTCTGCTCCAGCCAAGTTGAGACATAAAATTAACCATCACACTTTTTAATTGCTTGTTTCTGATAGTTAGAAATAAGTAATAATTAAAGGTCATGGTAAGAGCAGAGGTTTGGAAGCAGCAGACCTAAGTTTGAATTCCGATTCTGCCTTTTAATTGAAAAGCGATTCAGTATCTCTATACCCCAGCTTCCTGGTATTTAACATGGAGATAATAATAGGCCATTGAGAGGATTGACTAAGATAAAAATGCAGCACTCTTCGTATAGTATCAGGCCCATAGTAGGTATCAGTAAATAAGAGTTGTGTCACACTGAAAAGATGTATACTATACCACATTTTGAATGTACTACATATAGAAATGCCAGCTTTGGGCTGGAAAAGGCAAGAGATAGGGCAAAATCGCTGATGCAATATTATCTGTTCATGTAAAATAATTAATTCAATAAATAGAAATATTTTTGAAAGGAAGGAAAAGGGATTACCATGCCAGTGAGGGAAAAAAATGCAAAATGAAACAAGATGTCCTTTCACATCAATTGAATTAGCAAAACTGACAACATTTAATGATACCCAATGTTGCCTAAATAGGTCAGCTGGACAGTTCTGTTGATCTGGACCAGGCTCCCTCATCTCATCTCAGTTGGCCTCACCCATGTGGGCATGGTCAGCTGGTGGGTCCTCTGTATAATCTCTGGGTTGGGGCAGCTTCACCCACATATCTGAAAGATGGACGGCTGTGGCTTGGGGTGACAGGCACGCTGAGTGATGTGTCTTTCATCATCCTATCGGCAGCCCAGACTTGTTCTCATGTCAGGTAGGCAGGGCTTCAAGGGAGAGAGAAGCCACAAGGGCCCTTGTGGCCTAGGCTCTTCACTTCTGCCATAGTCTTTTATCCAAAACAAGCCACAGGCCACTCCATTTTCAATGTCAGGAAAAATACATTTCACCTCTTTATGGGAGGATGAAGAAAATCACACTGTCAAGGGCACAGACCCAGGAGGGTGGCGGATCAGGGCCACTCTGGCAAGGAAACACACCCACGCCCCTGGTCATTTGCTTCCCATTAACCTTCATTAGGAGGCTAATCAAGCCACAGTTATTTTCCTTTACCTCCTACAGCTACTTCCCCTTCTCACAGGCTTAGGTTTACTTCTAGAGGCAAGAAGGAGCTACTAAAAGGTCTTAAGACAATCTAGTGACCAGAGCAAGGCATGGTGGCACACACTTGTAATCCCCGCAATTCAGGAGCTGAGGCAGGAGGATTGCAAGCTGGAGGTCAATCTGGGCAACTTAGCATAGACCTTGCCTCAAAATAAAAAAAAAAATTAAAGAAGGACTGTGGATATAACTCAGTGGTAGAATGCTTGCCTAGCATGTGTGAGGCCCTAGGTTCAAAAAAATAAATATAAAGCAAACAAATGAAAATAGGTTTGGAAGAAGCTTTTCCTGAAATTTAGAGGAGCAAACACCTTTGCCTGAGACAATCAGGAAGACAAGACAGAAGGAAGATGTTGGTGAACACTCAAAGGCGCAGGTGTTGTGAGCAATTATAGGAGCCTCCATCTATTGTTTGTTTTTAATTTGTGTTACTTAATTTAGCAATGCGTTGTGTCTTTCTGTATGTTCTTCTGCAGAGTCCATGACACACATCTCCCCACTTAAAGGGCAGAATTGGGGATACCTGAGTATTATGCAATCACTTTAATTTGTCCAAGCCGGTTCACAGCCTAAGTCCTGCAGTCTTGAGGGAGCTAGCAGAGGGCAGGGACAAGTTGTCTGTCTTTAAGAAAGAGCTGTGGGGTGGTCCAGTAATGAGCATTGGTCTCCCACCTGACCCAGACCCTGTTCCACTGTCTGCTTGGGCAAGCACTTCGACCCTCCAAGACCCAGGTTTGACCTCTCTGGAATGGAGCAGCACCATTCACAGCCCTGTGAGACCCGAAGGGCTTGAGGCAGAGTGCTAAGCACAGCGCCTGGGAAGGAGAAACTGCCCACTGAGGGCGCTCTGCTTCCTCTGGCTCTGGCCTCAGTTGCCCACCCACATACTCCACAGGACTCCACACACTAGGGGGCTGCCATTGTAGGTCTGCTCCTCAATGATGCTAGCAAAAGTATTGACCATTCCTCTGTGCACATTTCAGGTCCAGGAAAGGAGATCTTGTAAAGGTTGATTTTTTTCAATTTTTTAATGGATTTTTTTAAAAAAATAAGTGACAGCAGAATGCATTACAATTCTTATAACATGTATACAGCACAATTTTTCATATCTCTGGTTGAATATAAAGTATGTTGTCACCAATTCGTGTCTTCATACATGTACTTTGATAATGGTATAAAAGTTGGTTATTAAATAATAAGCAAATTAATGCTCTGTTGAATTAGACATGGGACTGATTTTTAAACTTCTGTTTAAGTATTTATTCAGCATGAGCCAAATAGCTAGCAAGCTGGTCAAATTTAATCAGTATCCATTAAAGTGTGTGTGTGTATGTGTGTGTGTGTGTGTGTGTGTGTGTGTGTGTGGAGAGAGAGAGAGAGATGCATGCTGTGGAAGCTTAAAAAGTTGATTTCATAGAAATTGAGAGTAGAATCGAGGTTGCTAGAATCTGGGAAGGGTAGGCAGGAAGCAGGGACAGAGGGAGGTTTGATGACAAGTACCAAATGCAGCTACATAGGAAGCCTAAGTTCTAATGTTCTGCAGCACAGAGTGGGGCCAGAGCTCACAAAAATTTATGGTATATTTATAAAGACCTGGAAGAGAGGAGGTTAAGGTTTTCCAGGAAAAGAATAATAAATGTTTAAGAAGCAAGAAATGCTGACTCAATCATTATATGTTGTATTCCATGGTATACTGTATGAAATTATCACCCAGTATCCCCTCTGTATGTACAATTATAATGTCAATTAAAAAGTAAATAAAATAAATAGGAAACATCAAAACTATATGTGTGCAGGTATATAAAGTATATACATATATGTACTTTACATATGATATGTATTTGTCATAAGCATATATTTAAATATATAATATATGGATGAATATATAATATATATTACATATGAATACATAAGCATAAATTTACAACCAGATATAAGCCCAAATATGTACTTAAATATGTACACTTAAAGGGTATATTAATCAAAATAAAGTGTACATATATTTCATTTTATCAGATACATATGTCTGAGCTTCCATGCTGATTTTTTATCATTTTCTCCAGCTTTTGGAATAAATGGCAGCTATGAGAGACACATCTATAATAGACTGTCCCACCAAGTTACACCAAGTGCCTTCCCCGGAATCTCAGATGTGTTTTACAGAAACCTGAAAGTCAAGTAGATGAGAATTCTCCCAGCACCTGATTTTTCACAAGTGACTACAGGGTCTCTGTGTACACAAATATACGGATTTCATTCTTGTTCCCAAGGGAATTTTGAATCCACCAAATAAATAACCTTTGTGGAGGAAGGACTTATCAGTTGCTCCTATAGAGAAAGAAAATGTGTTTGTGTGTGTATGTGTTTGGGCGTGTGCATGCATGCACGCATGTCTGCAGATTTCACATATTATATGTAGTCACAAAATATACATAATGAATGTGTAAATGTTTATAAAATATATATATACACATAATATATAACAAAGGAGGCTAAGACCCAGTGAAGCTGTAACCATTAGCCCCTTTGGATAGGCAGCATTACATCCCTGTGGACTGAAACACCCCTGGAAATAAGCACCGGCCCACCACCCTAGTGCTTCAAAAAAACCAGAGCCGTTCCAACAAGCACACACCTGTTTTATATTATGTCCCATTTCTAAGGAAACCTGTGTGTTATCCGCAGGAAGATACTTCAAATTTTAAAGCAAAGATCAAATGTTAAGGTTAAAAATGTTCTCAGAAACTTCTTTATGATGGAGACAACCCAGGGTCAAGAAGGCCACTGGAGAGAGGGGCAGGATGAAAGAGAACGTTAGGATATACAGACAGAAAATTGGGTGGGCCACAGGCTGGCTCGGCCCCAGCAGAACCCTTAAAAAGAACCCGACTGTCTCCAGCTGGTAGAATTTAAGAAATCTCCACCAAATACTTTTGTCGATTTTTTTTCTCAGATTTATTTTATTTTATTCTAGGCTATTGTGAATGGAATTATTTTCCCGATTTCTTTTTCAACAGTTTCATTATTGATACATCCAGAAGCTATTGATTTTTGCATGTTGATTTTTTTTAATCCTGCTATTTTGCTGAATTTGTTTATCAGCTTTAGAAATATTCTGGTAGAGTTTTTTGGGTCTTCTCAGTAGAGATAATTTGATGACTCTTCCTTTTTGTATCCCTTTAATTTCCTTCTCTTGCCTGAATGCTCTGGCTAACTTTCAAATACAATATTGAATAGGCATGGTAAGAGTGGACATTCTTATGTATAAAATCAGTAATAAAAAATATAGTAAAAAACTAAAACTTCTCTAATTTATTTTTTAATATTTTTTTAGTTATTGATAGAACTTTATTTTTTATGTATTTATATGCGGTGCTGAGAATTGAACCCAGTGCCTCACACATGCTAGGCGAGTGCACTACTGCTGAGCCACAGCCCCAGCCCCTCTAATTTATTTTTAAATTCTTCAAAAGAGATATCTAATTTGTCTCTTTTTTTTTCCCCACAGCCACGGAACCCGATGTGCAGGAGAAGTCTCAGCAGCAGCCAACAACAATATTTGTGGGGTTGGCGTAGCCTACAACTCCAAGGTTGCAGGTAAGATGGCTCTCTCAAAGGGTGGGCACCTTGCTGGGCAGCCAGCCTCAGAAAAGAGTACTGTCTGGTCTCTAGCCTGGCAGGACCCAGCAAAAATATACCATTGGGGCAGGAGAGCTAGGAGTCATAAACTGAGCAAGAGTGAAAAACAAATTATTTTTTATTTTTAACATCACAGCAGTATTAATATGCTTTAAATTTTTCAACTGAAGCATAAGATAAATACAGACAAATGAGCAGATCATAAATACAGAGTATGGTGAATTTTCAGAATTGCAACACACATATAACCAACAAAAAACAAAATATGACCAAACCCCAGAACCCTTCTCTTACCCCCACCCCAGTTATTACCCATACATCCCAAAATAACCACAGTCTTGTGTTCTAACAGCAGAAATTGGTCATTTCCGGTTTTTGAATGTTGCATAAATGAACGTGTACAGTTACTATTCTTTTGTGTCAGTATCAATCACATTTTAATGAGATTCAAATATAGACCTGTAGACTATAAGGAGGTGCATACAAATTTTTCATAAAGATACCATAGCCCTTCCAAGTGTTTTGCGCAGTGGTTCTCATCTTTAAGGAGATAGAGTCTGCCTAAAACTTTGTGTGAAGTTCCTTTGGGCTGGGCATTTAATAATTTCTTCTTTCCAGGAGTTTTAGAAATAGGAGTGGGCTTAGCAAGGCCCTTAGCAACTTCATGAGACCCTATCTCAAAATTTAAAAAGTAAAAGGGCTGGGGATATAGCTCAGTGGTTAAGCACCCCTGGGTTCAATCCCCACTACCAAAAATAAAAGAAATAGGAGTGGTGATACCAGCACCCCTAACCCACACCTAAAAAAAAACTTGCGGGGAGAGGAGCAAGGGAGAGAGAGAGATTCATGAGCAACAAAAACAGAGTGACTCTTTGCTTAGTCCATGTTTTGCATCAAATTGGTTCTTAATTTATTCAGGCTGAGTCACCCAACCTTGTTTTTCTTTCTTGTGTGTGTATGTGTTTTGTTTTGTTTTTAACTGTCTTGATATATTTTTTTTTCCTAGCAATTTAATGGAACCATAAACCTACTTTTGCTGACACTTGCATTTCCAGGGCCCTAAATAAAGCAAATGTAACCTACACAAGCCCACTATTAATGGCTTTCAACACTGTTTGCTGAGAGTCTTGCCTGAGCCGGGTGCAGAATTTTACAAAAGAATACATCTAGAGGTTTTCTGAAATGTAAATAGAGGAAGCTTTACCCATTGGGTTTTAGCTCTTTTTTTATTTTCTGTTCATCAAAAATGCAGCAATTAATATGTCAGGAGCCATTATGAGCTCAGGGGAAAAATTATCTCTTGGTTAATATTTTATGAACGAGGCTCACACCTGGGGTGGCATTGGAGTCTCAGTAGGTTCTCTATTCTCTGGACAGAACTGTAGGAAATGGAAAAATTCAAACCTGAGTTTCCTATTCACTCTGATTATCTTCAAAATAGTTTTAAAGACTCCACATACCCAAGGTGATTGACTACTGTGAATAAAGGGATTTATCGAATAACAGTGTTAGGGATAATTTGTGGCTTTCTGAATCTACTTGGAGGTCTCTTTCCTGATCTCCTTTTCTTTTTCTTTTGTCTTATTTACACTCTGAAAACATCTGAGCTGCTCATCAAAATGTACCTAATTCTCCTGCTCTCTTTGTTTGGATTGTCTGAAAACAAAACCCAACACAATGATTCAGGTGCAAGCAGTTTGTTTGGGAGGTGATCTCAGGAAGCCAGAGTGAAGAAGGGGGGAAGGAAAACAGCCAAGGAAGGGAAGAAGCCAACTCAGAGTGGGTTGATGAGCTTGTCAGTCTTCAGGACAACAGGGACTCAGTCCTGAAGGTGACCCTCTGAGGGACTGTGGCAAACACCCCTCAGAACTGTCCCCACCCCATACAAGGTGAGGAGGCTGGGGGTTGATTCACCATCTCCCATGGTTCGTTGACTGGGGATGGTGCATGGGCGAGGAACCCCTTCACCTGTTCACGTCCATCTTACTAGGAGTGACTGGAACTTGCTAGGCCTAGGATGCCTCCAGGCAGAAAGACCCTGGACCCTAATGGCCAGAGGAGTCTCTGCCTCCCCTGCTGAGTGCAGTCTGTTACTTCAGAGACAGAACTTGAGATTCTGTGCAACCCTGGGATAGCTCAGGCCTCACAACAACACTCTGAGGTTCCAGAAAGCAAGAACAGAGGCAGTAGAAAGTGTGCCCAGCCACACGAGGACTTTAAGCAAAGGCACCTCCTTGTTCCTTTTTCCACCCCCTTCACCCCAGCTTTGCTCCTCCATAGCCACTCACACTGGTTCTAAAGGTGCAAGGGCTGGGCATGCCCTCATCCCATCCTGTGCTCTGTTTTAGGGCATCCAGCATCAACTCCCTCCCAGGAGAATCAAGATGAATTCGAGTTGAGGAAGTACTAGAGATTTACTCAAAAATTGCAAACAAAGCCAGAGTTTCAGCCTCCTCTCACTTACAAATCTAGGGGAATACTTTACTCATTCCGGCCAACAGTTCAAAAAGTTAGCTGGTTTTTCATTATTTACTAAAAATGAGCAAAACTTTCAGAGACGCTTTCCTTTCCGGAGCTGAGCTGGGGAGTGCTGAAGCGCCACCTGGTGGTCACTTAAGATCATTGCTAGTCTCTGGCGGTCTCCCAGATGTTCAGTCAGGGAGGCACTTGCTGCAATGTGGAAGCACTTCTCAGGTTTCTGTTCAACCTGTCTTCAAAAACAGAGTGTAAAGCTAAACTGCTGTTGGATCTTAGTCCAGAAATAAAAAGAGGAATGGGAATGCAGTTGTAAAAATGAGTCCTGTGAGGGGAGAAAAGGGAAAAGAACATTGAACATCTCTTCTTGTTGCCTGCTTTGCCATCTTCAAAAGGGGTTTCCTGTCTTTTTCTTTTTGATTTTCAGGCATTCTTGGTATGTGGTTGATATCAGCCCTGGACTCATTTTTATTGGTGCAAATACCTTTTCCCAAATTTCCACACCAGAGTTTACTCTTGTACGTGGTGCCAACTGGGCTGCCAGTTTTATTTTTCTCCAAATGGTGACCCAGTGTTTCCAACATGATCCATGCAACAATCCGTCCTGTCCCTGTGATTTGTGGTACTACCTCCATTTTCTGTTAAGTTTCCATATATACATGGGTCAATCTTTGGGTAAATACAATTTAGATAAAAACCTCCTAGCAAATAGAAATTAGAGACTATAGCCATTAGTCTCCTCCTGGACTTTTGCATATGTATTTTCCTCTGCCCAGAATGCCTCTCCCTGTGTTTTACCTGGCTACCTCCTCTGCCTCCTTCAGCTCTAAGGACCCTCACTGCTTCTTCCAACCTCACTTATGGCCAGTTTCCTCATCTACACTTGGTAAAAAGCACTTTGAAATGTTCCTTTCTCAGAGTTCACTGCTGTCATATATTGTATATTCTTATGCATTATATTAATCAGGGTTTTCTAGACAGATAGAACCAATAATAGATGATAGATAGATAGATATAGGTGGATGGATAGGTAGATAGATAGATATAGGTAGATGGATGGATGGATAGATAGATAGATAGATAGACAAAAGGGAATTTGTATGGGAGAATTGGCTCGCATGCTTATGGAGGTTGAGCAGTCTTAATGACAGGTCATGTGCAAACTAAAGATCTTGGAATACTGCTAGCATGGTTTATTCCAAGTCCAAAGACCTGACAACTCAGGGGCTGTTGGTATACGTCCTGGAATCCAAAAACCAAAGAGCCTAGAATTCTAATGTCCACGGACAGGAGAAGAAGAATGAATCCAAGTTCCAGGAGAGAGAAAATTCAGTTTGCCTTTCCCCTGTTTTTGCTCCATCTGGTTCCCCAAGGGGTTAGATGGCACCAGCCCACATTGAAGACAGATCTTCCCCACTTAACCCACTCAGATTCACATGCAAATCTCCTCTGGA
Source organism: Marmota monax (assembly GCF_021218885.2). NCBI lineage: Eukaryota > Metazoa > Chordata > Mammalia > Rodentia > Sciuridae > Marmota > Marmota monax. Next base: position 3,384,752 of record NW_026692254.1, read on the forward strand.
AACACCCTCACAACACACCCAAAATGTTTCACCAATTCTCTAGGTATTCTTTCATCCAGTTGAACTAACATTCCATGCATAGTTATGGAATTAATATCTTCGCCACCAGCCGACAATGGTCTCCACAAAGGCAGGGCATGTATGTTTGCTCTCACCTCGGCACCTAGATCAGGGTCTGGTTCACAGTAGATGCTCAAACCCCTGTTTGCTGAACAAGGGGAAGCAAGGAAGAAAGAAGACAGGAAAAGAAAGAAGGGCCCATGGGTAAGTCCATTAGCAAGCAGTAGAAAGGAGTCATTGAATGAAAGAATGAGATCAACAGAGTCAAGAGATTAAGGATCTAAGGACCCAAAGCCCACAGAATCTCAACCCAGGAAGCAAAAACATCTCCTCCTACCAGCATCTTTTCACTGTTGCTACTTTCTTCCAATCAGATCAGTTCCAAGGAGACTAGCGCCTTCTTCTTCCTCCCTCTTTTCTCTCCCTCTCAAGAGCATCACGAGAATGTCCTAGGGGACAGCACTACCATCCACTCTAGTAGGAGCTGTCCAGGGTCCAGCAGTGAAGTCAGAATGGTGACCTCTTTATGCGGTACTCTAGGACACTCCAGGGTAGCAGAGCACCGAGACCGTCCACCAACCTCACATGTCATTCATGTGTTGAAAATAAAGTGAAGGAGAAGGGGCTCACCTTTTCCACTAACCCCTCAGAATCTCAAAATCTTGGGACCTGAAACCACTAAAGATCCTTTAGTTCAAACATCCACTGATGCTGGCATAACAACAATTACAGTGGTACTACTACTAAGGATGATGACGATTCACATCTGTTCACTTTTACTGTATGTCAGGCACAATGAAAACCCTTTGCTAATTTAACACTTTATAATTCTATCACATATTATTGTATGTCCTATAAAACATATATACTATGTGCTTTTACCCCTCTTTTATTACTGAGAGCAAAATTGAAATATGGAGGCTACATATCAGTAAGTTAGGAGATAATTTTGCACCCAGTACCCATGTTTGGAAAAATTCTCCCCACTCTCCTGATATAGCTGTATTAGTCTGAAACTGCACATCTCTGGTGATAGAAAACTGACTCCCTTCTGATAAATCTATCCTGCCTTTGGGCATATGTGACTTAGAAATACCTTCCCTAAAATGGACTCTCTTGATGGACACGGTGGTACATCCTATAATCCCAGGTACTTGGGAGGCTGAAGCAGGAGGATCACAAGATCGAGCCCAGCCTTGGCAACTTAGTGAGACCCCGTCTCAAAATAAAAAAGGCTGAGGGTACAGCTCAGTGGTAGAGCACCCCTGGGTTTGATCCCCAGTATCAAAAAAAAAAAAAACAGGGTTCTTTTGGTTTCTGGTGTCTTGTCATAGACACAGTTGTTACCACCTCTTCTAGATACTGCACAGGCAGGGATGAAAGAATCCCAACCAGTTCGGCTCCTGAAGAGTACCTTCTCCATAAACGTTGATCTGAACATCCAGGAATATCCCAAGAATCTTAGAAGTCTGGAAGTTTTAACAATTTCAAAACAATTTTATGAAAATTTACTTGCATTTTTTTACCCACTTCTTTAATTTTATACATTTAAGAAAAAAGATTAATTTTAATATTTTAGCTTGAAAATGCATTTATTCAAGTAACATTCTAAGAAAATAAACTAATTCTTTTCTTCTTTTTTATTTTTAACTTTTAAACCCATGTTTGGCCTCTTTAATCAAAGTGATTGAGGGGAAAAATTAAATTTAAAAATGTGTTATTCAGAATTCACTAAGCCAAATCAGGGTACAACGAATATAAATAATGAACTTTCCAAATAACGTTGCTGCCCATTTGTCAAATTTATACTTCTGAAAGCTCAAGATGGCACAGAGTTTGGGAGAGATGCTTCCTCCGGTCTTCTGCCCATTTATTTAGTCCACAATTAACATGGGGGCTTCCTGTTCTTGGTGATGGAATACACTGTGAACCTGCAGACCAGGTACCTGACCCATACCAACTCATAGACTAGGTGACATGGACAGTGAGTAAATATGCAAGATGGTACCAGATAATGATTTTCCCAATGAACAGAATAAAGCAACATGACAGAGAGTAACTGGGTCTGAAGGAGTAGCAAGCCACTTGAGAGTGGGACTCTACAGCTAGTTCAACACCATCCTGGGCTTTGGCAGAGACTCTCAGGGCAGCCCCAGCCCTGGTTAAGAGAACTTAACTGCCTTCCAGAGCTTAAAAACTCTGGTTTTAAGCTTTCAATCAGTGTCTTCATGATATGAGAAAAATGAGATGGTTTTCAATCAACGTTTTAACCCAAAGAAATGATAAATATTTGATGAGGTCGATAGGCTTACCCTGATTTGATCATTCCACAATGCATACATGGACCTCATAAATATGTTCAACTTTTATGGGTCAATTAAAAACTTTTTAATAATTTTTTAAAAGTTTGAAAACCACTCAAACAATCTCTGTCAAACTACCCCCCAAAATTCTCTAACAGCAATAGATTGCTTTCATGTTATTATTATTATTATTATTTATTATTATTGGCCAATGAATCTCTGGACACTTCAGTAAGTTCACTCATCTTTTTTATCTGAGTATTTAAACAACCCAATAAAAGTCACCGAAAGCACAGTGATAAGTGAGTTTTCAGATCTTAAAACCTGAATGAGCATGCACAGCTCCTTAGCCTCCAGGGCTAATATTCATGAGCACAAAAGGTGGCAATTATCAGCTCTGAGATTTGTGGGCAGGTGTAGCATGCACTGGTGTTGGGTACAAATATACCCTTTATAGTAGAAGCAGAACAGAGAGGATTCAACTCAAATCCACTAGACCACCCAGCCCTCAGGGTATCAGGGCCAGCCATATGTACAAGCTGATCAGGAAGGCAGGTAAGACCTCTAAATTAATGGAAGAGGGACAAAAAGAGCCACCTCTGCCATTAATGTACTGTGCAGGCCTTCCTGGGGGTTGGGGTGGGACAGAAATGCTGAATGTACACTCTGTGTCTATCTCCCCGCAACAAGCCACATCCACTAGTAGAGCATTTTCCAGCCATAGAGACACTGAATCTCATAATTCCTTTGACATCTCTCTCTCCCTTTCTCTTCCTCTCCATCCCACACCCCATAGCTCCTAGAGCAACCAGGGACAGAGAAGATGCCCTCCCTAAAAATCCTCGGGTCACCCTGAGTCTCTATCCTGGCTGCTAATGGTGCAATCGGTTGCAAAATTAATACCGTATCTCATTCAATTAATGCATGGCTCATTCCTCCTGAGCTTAACTCGATTAGAAGAAATGTCAGGCACCTGGCCCCAGAATATGAATGAGCCTGTCTCCCAGTCCAACCTCTGCTTCCTTTAATGCTAAAGCAGTCAGCAAATTAATATGCATCAGCTCCTATATTTTTGTGCAGCATGAAGGGGGTGATGAGAGGCCAAAGGACAAGAGCTGCAAAGAGGAGGCGTGTGCAAGGTGCAGGGCTGCCATTGGTTAGCTGGTCAGACAATTGAGCCAACTTTGGCCAGGGTTGAATTTTTCTCACTTTTTCATGGAGCTGAGCTGTTCAGTCCTGGTTATTTTGGTCACTGGACAAGTTCAAGAGCATGTGAGCATTCTCCTTCCAAGCAAATGAATACTGCCCTCTCTGTTTACTCCCCCAGCACTCTCCATAGAGTGAGTACAACTTTGTGTAAAAGTTGTACTAGTCAGTTTATTCTGTGGCCCATTGGCCATCTTTGTTGCATTAATTTTTTTCAATAAATGAAATAGAGATGGATCCTAAGCAAAAATGTAGAGTTTTAAACCTCCTATCTCCTTATAAGATGAACTGTAAAACTTAATTTCCAAAAAGTTTCAAATCAAAGTCTAGGTTTATTCTAGATAAGCTTCCTCCAAGTAAAAGGATGTTAACACCTATTGGATGCTTGTTGTCAAAAATATTGACCTGACTTATTATGGGTTAATGGTAGAGGATGAACAATCTGGACCTGTTATTATTTGTTCTTTCTGAGCCTGTTATTTCTACAGGGGAGAAAATAAAGTACATAAAGTAATAACACCATTTATTCACCAAATATTTGTCAAGGTTAAGATAAAATACCAAGCATCATGCTGATCCCCAGGGACATAGAAGTGAAGAAAATAAATGCATTCCCTGCACTCAAGGACCTTGCTGTCTGATGGTATAAGAAACATTCAAATAAGCAATTGTGGTGGGAGGGGGGGGGTTAAAGTACACTGAGGGAAATTGCAATCCAAGAACAAGGGGTACACCCTCACTGAGAAGGAAAGAGAGACCGTCGGTCTCAGTCTCTAGAAGTAGTAAGCTCTTAAGAAAGAAAGCAATTTTATGTCAACTTCTCATGCCCTGGAAGAAATTGGGTGGTCCTTATTTAAGTTGATTTGCATACTATACTAGAGGGTGATGTTTGAAAAAGTATATCCTTGAGTAATAATATCAGGAACCAGATTTTGGTTATGCTTAGCTAGCCTCTTCATTCCATAATCCTTGTATTAGTCCATTTTCTGTTGCTATCATAAAATACCTGAGACTGGATAGTGCACAAATTTGCTCACAATTTTGAAGGGTTAAAGGACAAAATCAGGCAGCCCCTTCAATTCAGCCTCTGATGATAATGGCATCATGTAGGAGTGTATGCAAGGGTGACCAAAAGAAAACCAAGAGTAACAACTTACTCTTATGGGAATCAACTGGTATGCTATAAGAATTGCATTAATCCCTTCAAAGAGCAGCACCCTCCATGATCTGATCATCTTCCCTTAAGCCCCACCTCTTAAAGGTCCCCCCCACCTCTCACATTGCCACACTGGGTAGCGAGCTTGCAGCATGTGAACCTGTGGGGGACACATCCAAATCACAGCTACCCCCATGAGTAGAAAGACTTAAGTCAGCTTCACAGCACTCAAGGCTCCTTTCCACAGAATAGTGGATCAAGTGACATGTCCCCAGGTGACAAAGCCCTATAGAGAGCAATATGGCTCCAATCAGCAACATTTTGAGTGTAGTGATGGACAATCAGAAGGCCCATTCCCTTAATGCTGGTGAGTTAACCCTGGAAGAGATCTCTTGTAGATGGCCCGGGAATCATGTGAGCCATGGGTGCAGCTGAAGTAAAAGTGGCCCTCACCCTTTCTGCCCGTGTCCCTGTCACAGCTCACGTTTGCCCCACACAATCCTGGACTGCAGACCCTGCTCCTTTTCAACTTCCCAGCAAGAAGTCACTCCTAAATCCTGAAGCACTATGGAGATTCCTAAAAAAAAAAAAAAAAAAAAAAACTAGGAATGGAATCACCAATTGACCCAGTTATCCCACTCCTCAGAATATAGCCAAAGGATTTAAAACCAGCATCCTATAGTGATGCAGCCACTTCAATGTTTATAGAAGATCAATTCACAATAGCTAAGCTATGGAACCAACCTAGGTGCCCATCAATAGATGAATGGATAAAGAAACTATGGTGTATGGAATGTTACTCAGTAACAATGGAATGCTACTCAGCCATCAAAAGGAATGATATTTGCCAGTAAATGGATGGAATTAGAGACTATCATGCTAAGTGAAATAAGCCAATCCAAAAAAAAAAAATCAAAGGCCAGATGTTCCTGTGATATGTGGATGCTAACACACAAAAAGTGGGGGTGTGGAGAAGAATAGAAGTTCAATGGATTAGACAAAGGGGAATATAGGGAAGGGATGGGAATAGGAAAGACAGTGGAATGAATCTGACATGACTTTTCCATGTTCATATGTGAATGTACCCCAGTGAATCTCAACACAGTGAATATCCACAAGACTGGGATCCTAATTAGAATAAGATATACTCCATGTTGGTATAAATATGTCAAAATAAACTCTACTGTCATGTGTAACTAAAAAGAACAAATCTAATTTAAAAAAAAGAAGAAGTCACTCTTATAAGGTTTCAGAGAGTTAACGGCTACTTTACCAAATGCCATGGAGAAGAGAAGGTTAGACCATATACCCCATTAACAGCCCAGCTTAAAATACCCACTCGACGTTTCTGTCCTTCCCAATGTCCCTTCTCAGTGACAAGGAAACTGAGAATTTCTCTTTCCTAATCCCACCCTGGTATTGTCTCTGACCCTCCCTCTGACCCTTGCCCTCTATCCTGCACAGTTGTTTTATATCTTTTCTGAATCTTGGCCCCAGTCAACATCTAGTCACCGAACGCTGAGCTCCACTTGGAAATAGGCTCGTTAAGGAAACTCTTCAATGAATATGGTTTCTCCCTATTAGGGATTCCAGTAAATTTTGCTAGGGGAATAAAATTTTCTTCAAATAATAAATAAGGAAAGGTATGAGCAAGATCTAAAAAGGAAATATGGGACCAGCTGTGCATCCTTGTTGATCCTTGGACTCCATAGCATTCCCCAACTTACCAAGGGTCATCAACTTTTCCAACCATACTCAGAACCCCAGCTTTTCTCCATCCCATATCCCCTGAGAACTGGCATACCGAAGCCCAAAGTTCTCTCTGCCCACACCTGTCCACAGGTATACGGATGTTGGACCAGCCATTTATGACGGACATCATCGAGGCCTCCTCCATCAGCCACATGCCACAGCTGATTGACATCTATAGCGCCAGCTGGGGCCCCACAGACAATGGGAAGACGGTGGATGGGCCCCGAGAACTCACGCTTCAGGCCATGGCGGATGGTGTGAACAAGGTAACAACGAGGCCCCAGGCCACTCCAAAGGGGGAGTGTGATGGGTGAGGGAGCCGTGGCAAGACAGTGGATGAGGAGGCAGGACAGGGGGCAGAGATGGGCTGTTACCCTGTGTGTTGGGTCAGGCCCTGTGAGAAATGGACACCAAAATAGGTTTGGTGATACAGGAGATTTTTCTGAAGGGGACACTGTGAAGGACCCAGCAAGGGAGGAGTGTGGGAAGCCGGAAGGCCTCACACTGTGGTGTGACCTGATCCCTGTGAAAGAGAAAGGAAAGAGAACAGGAGAGGAAGGGTCTCAGACTGCAGCACTGCACTAAGGAGGTTTCTACTGGACCAACAGGTGGTCCTCACACCAAAATCGCCCATCTCAATTAGGAAGGGGCCTGCAATAGCACCCCGCCACACTCAGTGGTTGGTGGACACAACCCACCGGAAGTAATGTCTCAGCTCATACTAGGTGGTGGATCCAGGGGGCAGCAGCCTCCATGATGCACCCATAGCAGCAAGTCCAAGCAGTGAATTTTATAGCCATGGATACCTGATATTAGCCCAGGAATGGACAGTGCAAAGAAGGGACAAAGGCAGAGCCCTAGAAGGAGGCCAGCCATGACATGTGGGGCAACAACTGCATATTAAGGGACAGGAGACTCCTTCTCTGAGACCTCAGGACAGGAGTCACCCCAGGCAGGACACTAGTCCAGGATCCAGGACAGAACACGAGCCCAGTCCTCCTGGGGTCAAGTGCCCACTCCATCACTCAGTGTTGGAGCATCTGTCAACAACTGACCTAACGTTGCTGAGCCTGTTTTCTTACCTATAAAATGGTCATAATGTGGAGTCCCTCGTGGGATCTGGATTGGGATCCCTGTGAGGTGTAAATGACATAAATATGCAAGCGCATGGTGCTGGGAAATGGCCAGAAAATGCTAAGTGTTTGTCCCAATCACTTAGCCAACCACCCCAAAGTTTCATGGCAAAAACACCACAATTATAGGCTTGTGGATTCAATGGGTCAGGAATTGGGGATTTCCTGTCTCTGCTCTATAATCCCTGGGGTCTAAGGTGCCACAAGGCTTTGACCTGAGCATTGGTTACTAAACTCCATGTCCTTGCAAGATGTTTTGATACACAAAGCTTAGAGTGCAGCCTCTGGTCCACTTAAGAGTGTGAGAAATGCAGTGTCAGCCCCTCCCCACACCCCCCCCATGCATCCAACTCTGCATCTGAACATTGGTATTAAAGTCTGGGAGCTATTGCTCTTAGCGAACTTTGGGATCCATATCCTGTAACCTGAGATCCGAAGATAGGGCTTTTTTAAACCCACGAGGGGGCAGTAGAGGCAACACATTCTTCTGGCAGTAATGTCACGATATTTCCTCATCAAAGTGATGTGTTAGATGGATGGTTTGGGGTCTAAACCATATGCTCTGGTTGTCTCTGTGCAAACAGGAACAGGGGACCAGGTAAGTCCACTAAAGGGATTTCTTGTAAAGATGCTCAAGGAGGGATGAGGGCAGTGGGATGATATGGGCAGGTCCTCAAACTACCTGGGATCAGATGGACCTTCTGGATCCAACGTGGCTCAGGATGCCAGGCACAGGGCTGTGTGGAGATCCACAACTCTGCTGTCACAGAGCTGGGCCACTCTCACCCCACCTGTTTTGCTGTGGCTGTGTGCCTCCCATTCTCCAATCCATTCTTCTCTTCCTTGAGGCTTCGTTCAGGTGATAGTTCCACCTAGACATGGCCCCTCAGCAACCATGCTCATTACAACCCATCAGCCTCAACTCTAGTCCTTGCCCCCAATGCTTTCAGGGAAATTTTGGCCCTAAATTAGGGGACACATCCACTGCCACAGTCTGGCTGGGCACAAAATCACGAGCCACCACACAGCTTGTAGATTCAAACAGCAACTCTTTATTCCCGAACTCACACCAGCCGTCTACAATCACGTTCTGGGGAAATCCACGTTCTCTGCCCAAATCCACGTTCTCTGCCCAAATCCACCTCCACTGGGCATCTGTCTCCCAAAAAATACTGTCTGAATCCCGTGAGAACTCAAGGGGAACTCAGGCAGCAGGATACGCCCTATTCCCAGCAGGAATAATCTTAAACCTTAAACCTGGAACCTAAACCGGGAAAGCCCTAATCCGCCTTGGTCCTTGAGCAAGGTCACCTACATTCAATGTCACTGCAACATGTCAGCAACATGGGGTACGCTGGCAAGGAAATTGTCATACCTATTTGGCTAATGGCTCCCAGCAATCCACCTCCCTCCAGACAAGGCTCAAAACTAAGAAATATGATTCTGTTGGAAAGCCGCAGAACTTGAAGTCACTGGACAGTCGGAAGATTTCCAAAACCCCCTTTTTTCTTTTCTACTCTGGATATTATCCAATGGTGGTCATCTGTACTCAGGTGGTCTTTGCAGCCCTCTGATGGAGAAACTTCTGCTGTGCTATTGAACTATTCCAAAGGTCTGGACAGAGATGTAAGACCATATGTTCCCCTTCAGTTATGGGGTTGAATTGTGTACCTCCATATTTACACATTGAAGTCTTAACCCCCAGCACCTTAGAATATGACCTTCTTTGGAAACAGATGTAATTAGTAAGATGAGGTCATACTGGAGTATGATCCAATATGATTGGTACCCTTAACCAACATATTGGTATCTTTTTTTTTTAATTTATTTGGATTGCTTTTTTATTTTTTAGATTTTTTTTACACCTCTGTCAGATGAATCGCTGGCACACGTTTTCTCCCCTCTGTGGGCTCCTGGTCTCTCTGGCCGTGTTTCCTTTGCTGGGCAGAAGCTTTTTTAGTTTGATGGAATCCTGTTTTTCAATGTTTGCTTGTTTCCTGTGCTTTCTGGGTCTTATGCGGAAGATGGTTCCCTTTACCAATGTCTTGAAGAGCTTCCCCTGCATTTTCTTCTAGGAGTTTCAGAGTTTCAAGTTTTACATTTAGGTCTTCCATCCATTTTGAGTTGATTTGTACAGGGTGAGAGATAGGAGTCAAGTTTTATTTTTATTTTTTTTTAATTTTTTATTGTTGGTTATTCAAAACATTACATAGTTCTTGATATATCATATTTCACCCTTTGATTCAAGTGGGTTATGAGCTCCCATTTTTACCCCATATACAGATTGCAGAATCACATCAGTTACACATCCATTGATTTACATATTGCCATACTAGTGTCTGTTGTGTTGCTGCTGCCTTTCCTATCCTCTACTATCCCCCCTCCCCTCCCCTCCCCTCCCCTCTTCTCTCTCTGCCCCCTCTACTGTCATTCATTTGTCCCCCTTGTATTATTTTTCCCTTTCCCCTCACTTCCTCTTGTATGTACTTTTGTATAACCCTGAGGGTCTCCTTCCATTTCCATGCAATTTCCCTTCTCTCTCCCTTTCCCTCCCACCTCTCATCCCTGTTTAATGTTAATCTTCTTCTCATGCTCTTCAACCCTACTCTGTTCTTAGTTACTCTCCTTATATCAAAGAAGACATTTGGCATTTGTTTTTTAGGGATTGGCTAGCTTCACTTAGCATAATCTGCTCTAATGCCATCCATTTCCCTGCAAATTCTATGATTTTGTCATTTTTTAATGCAGAGTAATACTCCATTGTGTATAAATGCCACATTTTTTTTATCCATTCGTCTATTGAAGGGCATCTAGGATGGTTCCACAGTCTTGCTATTGTGAATTGTGCTGCTATGAACATCGATGTAGCAGTGTCCCTGTAGCATGCTCTTTTTAGGTCTTTAGGGAATAGACAGAGAAGGGGAATAGCTGGGTCAAATGGTGGCTCCATTCCCAGCTTTCCAAGAAATCTCCATACTGCTTTCCAAATTGGCTGCACCAATTTGCAGTCCCACCAGCAATGTACAAGTATACCCTTTTCCCCACATCCTCACCAGCACTTGTTGTTGTTTGACTTCATAATGGCTGCCAATCTTACTGGAGTGAGATGGTATCTTAGGGTGGTTTTGATTTGCATTTCTCTGACAGCTAGAGATGGTGAGCATTTTTTCATGTACTTGTTGATTGATTGTATGTCCTCCTCTAAGAAGTGTCTGTTCAGGTCCTTGGCCCATTTGTTGATTGGGTTGTTTGTTATTTTATTGTCTAATTTTTTGAGTTCTTTGTATACTCTGGATATTAGGGCTCTATCTGAAGTGTGAGGAGTAAAGATTTGTTCCCAGGATGTAGGCTCCCTATTTACCTCTCTTATTGTTTCTTTTGCTGAGAAAAAACTTTTTAGTTTGAGTAAGTCCCATTTGTTGATTCTAGTTATTAACTTTTGTGCTATGGGTGTCCTATTGAGGAATTTGGAGCCCGACCCCACAGTATGTAGATCGTAGCCAACTTTTTCTTCTATCAGACGGCGTGTCTCTGATTTGATATCAAGCTCCTTGATCCATTTTGAATTAACTTTTGTGCATGGCGAGAGAAAGGGATTCAGTTTCATTTTGTTGCATATGGATTTCCAGTTTTCCCAGCACCATTTGTTGAAGATGCTATCCTTCCTCCATTGCATGCTTTTAGCCCCTTTATCAAATATAAGATAGTTGTAGTTTTGTGGATTGGTCTCTGTGTCCTCTATTCTGTACCATTGGTCCACCCGCCTGTTTTGGTACCAGTACCATGCTGTTTTTGTTACTATTGCTCTGTAGTATAGTTTGAAGTCTGGTATCGCTATAACGCCTGATTCACACTTCCTGCTTAGCATTGTTTTTGCTATTCTGGGTCTTTTATTTTTCCATATGAATTTCATGATTGCTTTCTCTATTTCTACAAGAAATGCCGTTGGGATTTTGATTGGCATTGCATTAAACCTATAGAGAACTTTTGGTAATATCGCCATTTTGATGATGTTAGTTCTGCCTATCCATGAACAGGGTATATTTTTCCATCTTCTAAGATCTTCTTCTATTTCTCTCTTTAGGGTTCTGTAGTTTTCATTGTATAAGTCTTTCACCTCTTTTGTTAGGTTGATTCCCAAGTATTTTATTTTTTTTGAAGATATTGTGAATGGAGTGGTTGTCCTCATTTCAGAGGATTTGTCGCTGATATACAGGAATGCCTTTGATTTATGCGTGTTGATTTTATATCCTGCCACTTTGCTGAATTCATTTATTAGCTCTAATAGTTTCTTTGTAGACCCTTTTGGGTCTGCTAGGTATAGAATCATGTCATCTGCAAATAGTGATAATTTAAGTTCTTCTTTTCCTATTTTGATGCCTTTAATTTCTTTCGTCTGTCTAATTGCTCTGGCCAGTGTTTCGAGAACTATGTTGAACAGAAGTGGTGAGAGAGGGCATCCCTGTCTTGTTCCAGATTTTAGAGGGAATGCCTTCAATTTTTCTCCATTCAGAATGATGCTAGCCTGAGGCTTAGCATAGATTGCTTTTACAATATTGAGGTATGTTCCTGTTATCCCTAGTTTTTCTAGAGTTTTGAACATAAAGGGATGCTGTACTTTGTCGAATGCTTTTTCCGCATCTATCGAGATGATCATATGGTTCTTATTTTTAAGTCTATTGATGTGGTGAATAACATTTATTGATTTTCGTATATTGAACCAGCCTTGCATCCCAGGGATGAATCCTATTTGATCATGGTGCACAATTTTTTGGATATGTTTTTGTATCCGATTCGCCAGAATTTTATTGAGGATTTTTGCATCTAGGTTCATTAGAGATATTGGTCTGTAGTTTTCTTTCTTTGAAGTGTCTTTGTCTGGTTTAGGTATCAGGGTGATGTTGGCCTCGTAGAATGAATTTGCAAGTTCTCCCTCTTTTTCTATTTCCTGAAGTAGCTTGAAAAGTATTGGTATTAGTTCCTCTTTAAAGGTTTTGTAAAACTCTGCTGTATACCCATCCGGTCCTGGGCTTTTCTTAGTTGGTAGTCTTTTGATGGTTTCTTCTATTCCCTCAATTGATATTGGTCTGTTTAGGTTGTCTATATCCTCCTGACTCAATCTGGGCAGATCATATGACTTCAGAAATTTATCTATGCCTTCACTATCTTCTAATTTATTGGAGTATAAGGATTCAAAATAATTTCTAATTATCTTCTGTATTTCTGAAGTGTCTGTTGTGATATTGCCTTTTTCATCCCGTATGCTAGTAATTTGAGTTCTCTCTCTTCTTCTCTTCGTTAGCATGGCTAAGGGTCTGTCGATTTTATTTATTTTTTCAAAGAACCAACTTTTAGTTTTGTCAATTTTTTCAATTGTTTCTTTTGTTTCGATTTCATTAATTTCAGCTCTGATTTTCATTATTTCTTGCCTTCTACTTCTTTTGCTGTTGTTTTGCTCTTCTTTTTCTAGGATTTTGAGATGAAGTATGAGATCATTTATTTGTTGGTTTTTTATTTTTTTAAGGAATGAACTCCACGCAATGAATTTTCCTCTTAGAACTGCTTTCAATGTGTCCCATAGATTCCGATATGTTGTGTCTGTGTTTTCATTTATCTCTAAGAATTTTTTAATTTCCTCCTTGATGTCTTCTATAACCCATTGATCATTCAGTAACCTATTGTTCATTCTCCAAGTGATGTATGCTTTTTCCTTCCTTCTTTTATCGTTGATTTTCAGTTTCATTCCATTATGATCAGATAAGATGCATGGTATTATCTCTACTCCTTTATATTGTCTAAGAGTTGCCCTGTGACATAATATGTGATCTATTTTTGAGAAGGATCCATGTGCTGCTGAGAAAAAAGTGTAACTGCTTGATGTTGGGTAGTATATTCTATATATGTCAATTAAGTCTAGGTTATTAATTGTGTTATTGAGTTCTATAGTTTCCTTATTCAACTTTTGTTTGGAAGATCTGTCCAGTGGCGAGAGAGGTGTGTTGAAGTCTCCCATGATTATTGTATGGTGGTCTATTAGACTCTTGAACTTGAGAAGAGTTTGTTTGATGAACATAGCTGCACCATTGTTAGGGGCATATATATTTATGATTGTTATGTCTTGTTGGTGTATGGTTCCCTTGAGCAGTATGTAGTGTCCCTCTTTATCCCTTTTGATTAACTTTGGCTTGAAATCTATTTTATTTGATATGAGTATGGACACACCTGCTTGTTTCCGAAGTCCATATGAGTGATATGATTTTTCCCAACCTTTCACCTTCAGCCTATGTATGTCTTTTCCTATCAAATGCGTCTCCTGTAGGCAGCATATTGTTGGGTCTTGTTTTGTGATCCATTCTACTAGCCTGTGTCTCTTAATTGGTGAGTTTAAGCCATTAACATTTAGGGTTATTATTGAGATATGTGTTGTTCTTCCAGCCATATTTGTTTATTTATGTTACTAAACATGGTTTGTTTTCCTCTTTGATTATTTTCCCCCCTTTACTGTCCTACCTCCCACTGTTGGTTTTCATTGTTATTTTCCATTTCCTCTTCCTGTAATGTTTTGCCGAGGATGTTTTGAAGAGATGGTTTTCTAGCTGCAAATTCTTTTAACTTTTGTTTATCGTGGAAGGTTTTAATTTCATCTTCCATCCTGAAGCTTAATTTCGCTGGATACACAATTCTTGGTTGGAACCCATTTTCTTTCAGTGTTTGAAATATGTTATTCCAGGATCTTCTAGCTTTCAGAGTCTGTGTTGAAAGATCAGCTGTTATCCTGATTGGCTTACCCCTAAATGTAATCTGCTTCCTTTCTCTTGTAGCTTTTAAAATTCTCTCCTTATTCTGTATGTTGGGCATCTTCATTATAATGTGTCTAGGTGTGGATCTCTTATGATTTTGCACATTCGGCGTCCTGTAGGCTTCTAGGATTTGGGATTCTGTCTCATTCTTCAAGTCTGGGAAGTTTTCTCGTATTATTTCATTGAATAGATTGCTCATTCCTTTGGTTTGAAACTCTGTCCCTTCCTGTATCCCAATGACTCTTAAATTTGGTCTCTTGATGTTATCCCATATTTCTTGGATGTTCTGCTCATGGTTTCTTAACAGTCTTGCTGAGCTGTCTATGTTCTTTTCAAGTTGAAATACTTTATCTTCATTGTCTGATGTTCTATCTTCTAAGTGTTCTACTCTGCTGGTAGTATTCTCAATTGAGTTTTTAAGTTGGTTTATTGCTTCCTGCATTTCTAGGATTTCTGTTTGTTTTTTATAACCTCTATCTCCCTGTATAGTTGATCTTTTGCTTCTTGATTTGTTTATGTAATTCATTGTTGAAGTGATCTTTCATTGTCTGATTTTGCTGTCTGATGTCTTCCTTGAGACTCCAGATCATCTGAAGCATGTATATCCTGAATTCTTTATCTGACATTCCATCTGCTGCAGCTATTACCTCTTCTAACGTTGAGTTGACCTGCATTGCTTGTGGTCCTTTCTTTCCTTGTCTCTTCATACTGTTCGCGTTTCTTTCTGCTTGGTGAAACTTTGTGCTATTGAATTTTCCCCCTATATATTTATATTGCTCTTGTATAGTTGCAAAGTCTCCCTTGCAGGCGCGGGCGGCGGCTCTGCCCCTCCTCCAATTGGGGCAATGTGCCTACCATGCCGGCAGGCCGCTGGGCCTCTTCTGCCGGTCGGTAGCAGGTCTGCCTACCTTGCAGGCGCGGGCGGCGGCTCTGTCCCTCTGCGGGCCACTAGGCTTGTTCTGTCGGTGGTCGCAGTTCTGCCTACTTTGCAGGCGCAGGCAGCGGCACTGCCCCTCTGCAGGCCTCTGGGGCTGTTCTGCCAGTGGGTCGCAGGTCCGCCTACCTTGCAGGCGCGGGGGGGCGGGTGGCTCTACCCTTCCGCAGGCCACTGGGCCTGTTCTGTTTGTCAGTTGCAGGTCTGTCCTGTTCTGTTGGTGGTCACAGTTCCGTCTACCTTGCAGGCCCCGGGCGGGGGGTGGGGGTGGAGGGGGCGGCTCTGCCTCTCAGCAGGCCGCTGCTCCTGTTCTGCCGGTAGGTCGCAGGCCCGGCTACCTTGCAGGAGTGGTTGGCAGCTCTGCCCCTCCGCGGGCCACTGGGCCTTTTCTGTCGGTGGTCACAGTTCCGCCTACCTGGCAGGCGCGGGGGGAGGGCGCGGCTCTGCCTCTCAGCAGGACGCTGCTCCTCTTCTGCCGGTGGGTCGCAGGCCCGCCTACCTTGCAGGAGTGGTTGGCAGCTCTGCCCCTCTGCGGGCCACTGGGCCTTTTCTGTCGGTGGTCACCCATATTGGTATCTTAATCCAGTTTATTATTATTGTTATAAGGATATTATTGGATATTATTGGAAATAAGAATATTATTAGTATCCTTATTTTTTTAAAGAAAAAGATGGAATTTAGACACAACGTGTACTTAAGGAGAATGCCAGATAAAGGCAGAGCCTGGGTGGTGCATCTACAAACCAAGAAATGCCACAGATTGCCCAAAAAGCACCAGAGGCCAAGGGAGGGGCAGGGAATAAATTCTTTTTTGCAGCCCTCAGAGGGAGCCAACCATGCTGACACTTGAATGCTGGACTTTTAACTTCCAGAACCAATAGGCAATTAATTCCTGCTGTCTATGTGACCCAAGTTGTTGTACTTAACTACCGCAGCCCTAGAAGGCTAAAGAAAACTAATACACACTTCTTTCAAAGGGACAGTCAAGAAAGAAATATGGCCAAATTCTAGCAGTATGGAAATGACCTGGTCACTCTTCAAGTTCACCTTGATATCACCTGGATTCCACTTCTCTAACCAAGATGGTTGGCAGTTGATCCAATGACAGCTTTTTTCCTTCTCCTTTGGAACCTCATGAGGGCGCCTTCCTCCATTCTCTAACATAGGAATAAGTATGCCAAAAAAATTCATGATGTAATCCTAGGAGAGAGACATGTTCCTGAATTATAACTAATAATGCAGACGGTACTCAGTTCCTGAGTTCAAGCAATGCACCGTCCTGGAATTGGCTCCTGCTGACCTCACGTTGGAAGCTTGGAATTACACCTGGAAATCTGCAAGCACCATAGCTAAAGATCCTTATGTCCCCTTCAGAGACCTAGTTGTTAACCATACCCAGATTCCCTTAAATTATACCATTGGCTTGGTTATGTGTTCTCCCCACAAGCAAAGGCCATCCTTGCCTTCATTGGGATAGAAATTCCCTTTGAAAGGGGAAAACTTGGAGGAAAAACACCTGAGACCCTATAAGTCTTGTGTTTCCCCAAAATAGCAAGTTTTCCAACCAGTCACTAGTTACCCCAAGACTGTGTAGGACAACTTTTCTAAATAAGTCAAAGACCTCACCTCTTAGGAGATTCAATACCTAGGCTTTCAATACAAGGGTCCCAGAAACTCGGTTAGGAATGGGAAAGAGTCCTTGAAAATCCAATAGACATGAATTTTCACTGAAAGGCATTTTGTCACCCCAAACCTTCAGAGAGTTAGGCAAACAGGTGACGTGTGCCCTCTGTTCACATTAATAATGCAGATGGTACCCTGTGCAGAGCACCCCTGGGTGGCTGCTGTCATTTTCCACCAGCTTCCAAACTTCCCCATCCCATCTCAGTGCTGAGCACTTCTCTCTCCTCCATCTGTAGCCTCCCTAGCTGCAACTAAAAAGGCCTTTTCAAGTGGGATTGTTCTGCAAAACATGTCAAATGCGCCAAAACTTAAGAGAAAAAATTGTTACGGCTTATCTTCAGATGACAGCATGTAAATATTTTAGAAAGGAAAGTGAATATGATGAAAAATACATGATTTCTCATTTGACTTTTCCCCAGACTATGGGAATGAATCTTTCGTTGCTTCAAGGTGACATTTTTGGGACAGTATTGTGGAATTTTGTGACAGTATCAGACACTAGCAAAGATTTCCTCCTGGTTATTTTAGTAGCTTCATCTATTCTAAAAGAAAGATCCACCTCTCAAAAGTCATACCCACCCAAACGTGAAGTCTGATAATTACCTATCACACAGTTGTCGTTCTTAGGTTTGTTTTTTAATCTTGGCATCCTGCACATATCTTCTGTTTGATGAACAGAGTAACAATAAAAAGGAAAAGGAGCCAGGCATGGTGGCCCACACCTGTAATCCCAGCAGATCAGGAAACTGAGGCAGGAGGCTTGTTGAGTTCAAAGCCAGCCTCAGCAAAAGTGAGGCACTAAGCAACTCAGTGAGACCCTGTCTCTAAGTAAAATACAAA
Source organism: Marmota monax (assembly GCF_021218885.2). NCBI lineage: Eukaryota > Metazoa > Chordata > Mammalia > Rodentia > Sciuridae > Marmota > Marmota monax. The sequence continues at coordinate 3,402,619 of NW_026692254.1, forward strand.
ACAGAGCTGGTGATGTGGCTCAGTGGCCAAGTGCCCCTGAGTACCTACCCGGTACCCACCCCCCAAATTAAAGGGAAAGAGGGAAACAAAAGAGGAGGATGAGACCTTTACCAGACACACATTTTGCCACAGGCCCCATCATGCCCAATTGTCTGATACCCACTTCACACATAAACATCACCTACCTGGCTCTTTGGAGATCTGAATTTCCATCTTCTAAGTTTGCTCGATAAATACTTGAGGGAGGCAGCAAGGAACAGGCAAGAAGTAAGGAAAGAAGGAAACCATTTCCCCTTTGTTTCAATCCTTGTCTCTCTGTGTAGTCTCCACGTTGGTTTTAGAGTGAAAGCATTTTTCACATTATAGATGGGAAGTGGGTGACAGAGACCTCTGAATTATGAGATAGTGCAATAACTCACTTCTGTCTTAGTTTGGGATCTCCCAGCAGCAGACCCTGAGACAAGATTTGAGTTCAAGCCAATTATTTGGAAGATAAAGGGAATATCAGAAGTAAGTGGGGAGGTATGATAAGAAACAGAAGGGGTCAATTCAGACTGTATAATCCCACCAGCCACAACCATGGGCAATTGGGAAATCATGTAGAGCACACAATGAAGTTATCCCACCCTATGGCAAAGGTGCAGGGATAAAAACTGGATAAGATTTGTTGGCAAGGAGAGGAAATGCCTTAGGATTTGCAACCAGAGGCCAGGTATATGGAGCAGGCTTTAGCCTCTTGGGAGAAAGCCCTAAGACTAAGAGATGCATATGCTGACTTTAGGAAATTCCCAGGCCACAGAGGTTCTCATGTCCACAGGATATGCGCTGACACCCACTGCCATCTGCTCAACACCAGAGTGTATTGAGCAAAGTCTAATCTGAGACATAGGGTAGTGACTCTCCAGAAATATAAAGCACATGTCAGGCGACGTGTTTATCATTCAAGATAAGGAAGAGGATACAGTCCTTGTAAAGAGACTGATGAAGCGACACAGAGAAGCCATTATGGGACCTGACATCTTATTCTGCAGCAACTGATTTTGCTCTGACAAAAAATGAGGGAATTCAGACAACACGAGAGAGGCTGGAAGGTGAAAACTGACTTTTCTTCCCACCTCTGGAGGAGATGCAGTCACCCAGGGGAACCCTGGCACATCTTTGGCTGGCTTCAATGGCTGCACTCCAACCCCTTATTAATCACTTTTCGGGGTCACTATTAGAGAGAATATCTTAAGAATATTTAAAGACAAGGCTACAGGAAATTCTCTGAGGTGCAGGTGAACAGAACATTGACTGTTTAGTCTCTGGGGGATAGCAGAGGGGTCAAGCACAGATCCAAGGTCTTTGGGTTGGAATGTGTGGTAGGGGCCACTTTCAAATGAGTGCTACCGTCCAGGAAGGAGGTGCGGAGGGCTTCCCGGGGAGACAGTGATTAATCAGGCGTGGGCCTGGCTGCCTAATGAAATTTAATCAGAGCGTGGGTCGGACACTGTGGCAGCGGGTGCTGGGGCCTCTGTCAGTCGATAAATGCCTCCTGCCAAGGAGCTCTAGGGAATACTCCATGAGCCCTGATTTATGCTCTGCAGCCAGATGAAGGTTCACAGCTGAGCAGGGAGTGCCAGAGCGCAGAACCTGCAGCTCAGCCTCTGAAGTGCTGTGCCATTCCAATTCTTCCTTTCACTTCTGGGATAAAGAAAAGGCTGATGGGTTTCAGGGGATCTTTCCTGAGACACGGAAAAGTGTCCAGGTTGGACTCCTGCAGTACACAGTCTTTTCAAATCAGCTTCTTTCACTTGCACTTGGTGATATACATCTACGTTTCCTCTGTGTCTTTCCATGGTCTGAGAGATCATTTCTTTGTAGCACTGAGTAATATCCCAGTGTCTGCATGCACCACCGTTCATTTGTCTATTCGCCTGCAGAGGCCATCTTGGTTGCTTCCAGCTTTTGACCGTTCTGAATGAGGCTGCTGCTATAAACACGGAGATGCAGGTTCTGTGTGGGCATAAATTTGCAACTCTCTTGAGTAAATACCAAGGAACACAACCTCTGAGTCACATGGGAAGAGGATATTTAGTTTTCTAAGAACTGCAACCATCTTTCAAAGAGGTTGTGCTGTGGCACGTTCCCATGAGCAATGAACCAGAGCTCCTGCTGTTCTTCCTCCTCACCAGCATGTGGTGCCCTCAATGATCTGGATTTGGGACTCTGGTGGATATATAATTGTGTCTCGTTTTCATTTGTATTTCCCCCATAACATAAAACATGGGGTATTTTTCATATGCTTATTTGCCCTCTGTATATTTTGTGAGGTGTCCATTCAAGTTAATAAACAGAAGAATGTCTGGAGCTGGGGATATAGCTCAGTTGGTAGAGTGCTTGTCTTGCATGCACAAGACCCTGGGTTCAATCCCCAGCACCACCAAAAAAATAAATAAGTCACAAAAATGGGCAAAGGATATTATCCTTGGGGCCTTGGGGCTTCACTAAGCTATTCACAAGGCAAGAATACAAGTGAGAAGGAGAGAAGATAAACTCAACCTGTAGTTGAGTTTGTATACATCTCAAAACAATAAGGTACCATCTTTGTGCATCAAATTGGTAAAATTATTTTTTAAAACATATTTTTAAAAAACACAAATTCTGACCCAGATGGACTAAATACAAAGTTCTTATGCACTCATGATGAAAATTCAAATTTTAACAATCTTTATTGAGAGTGATAATATAGCAACATGGATCAAAAATCTTCAAATCTTTATTCCTTTTTATCCAAAGTTTCATCTTTTAGAGACTTTGCCTGAGGAAGTAAACAAAGATAAAATACATATACAAAATTATGTTCACTTTATACATAAAGCAGATTGAAAATTAATAATAACATATGTATATCTAAGAAAGGAGAAAACAAATTATGGATTGTCTATTTAATAAGACTGATAAAATATTGTGATATAGAAGAGTATGAATCATATAAGGAAATGTTAATTATATAATATTAAGTAAGAAACACATTATAAGCAGATCAAGAAACTGGATATGTTTTATGACCTCAATTTTTAATCCTGTTCTAAGGCTTTGCATTTATATATAAAGCTGTCAGGAATCCACAGAATAGCACCAGGGATCATTTATTCATGGAAGATCATAAAGGATTTTTTCTTCTTCATAGTCTATATATTTTAATTATTCCTAATGAATATGATTTTCTTAAAAAATACAGTAACTTTTATGAAAGCATGTCAATGTTGTACTAAGACATCAACGTAACCAGAAAATAAAAATTAGTCTGAGTGTTTAGCTCATCCAAGGCTTGCTTTACCAGGTATGTGCACATCTAGACCCCACTGGGCCACAGGGCCTGGTCCTGTCTCTAACTAGATAGCTACCCATTGGTGAGGGTGGAGGCACTAGTTCACTTGAGCTTCTCAAAGTGGGATTCTCACCTCCTGGGATTCAGGCCATGTGCTGGGGGCACAGAGGACCACAGAACCAGACTCTAGCTATAACTTCACCTTACTTGAAAGTAGGCAACTTGTCATATTATTTTCCTATGAAGAACAAAAATCAAAATGTGTTTGAACATTTAAGAAGTTTTGAGTTTCTGAGAAGCTGCTTTGGGTGACATCAGCAAGTTTGGACTTATTGCCCTTGGCTATGAGGTTAAAGCAAGCAGAACTTTTCTACCTAGACACTGTCGACATTTTAGGCAGGATAATTCTTTATTGTGGGGTAGTGCTGCTGTCCTGTGCATTGGAAAGTTTCAGTAGCAACCCTGGCCCCTACACACTAGATTCCGTTAGCGTACATATGCCCACGCGTGCACACACACACACACACACACACAGAGTTGTAATGACCAAAATATCTCCAACAGGGGGCTGGATTTGTGGTTCAGTGTTAAAGTGCTTTCTCAGCATGTGTGAAGCCCTGGGTTTGATTCTCAGCACTGCATATAAATAAATGAATAAAATTTTTTAAATATTATGCATTTTTAGTTGTTGATACATAATATATATATATATATAAACATTATATATTATGTATATATATATATATCCAACAGTGCCCCCTGGACCAAAAGTTGCCCTGTTTCAGAACCATAGTGGCTAAATACCATATTTAATAGCGTCAGGTAAACAGGCACTAGGCCCTGGGTCCAACCACCAGAATCATGAGAAGAAGAAAAAATGGTGCCAAGGTGAAAAGTTTTCATGGTGGAAGCTTTTGAGAAACACTAATCCACATTCTAAAAGTCTGATTTAAAAACAGAGCTGCAGAATATTTCATTTCATCAAAATGCACTTGCCTTCTTGGGAAAAAAAAAAAGAAAAGAAAGTGGAAGAGAGTAAAAGGGAAGACAGTTCCAATAAGAACAGCACAGCCAGGTCGGCCTACCATTCCATTCCCTGACAACCACAGAGAGCCCCACCTTCGGCAGCCCCCTAGCTCCCTCCATGGGGCAGGCTCAAGCCAGCCACCTCCTTTCCTCCTTCCAGTTCTTAAAGGGCTCCTATCTCAGTAGCTTGGGAAGCTGAGGCAGGAGGATCACGGGTTTGAAGCCAGCCTCAGCAACTTAGCGAGACTATAAGCAATCTAGCAAGACCATCAAAATAAGAAATAAAAGGGCTGGGGATGTGGTTCAGCATTTAAGCACCACTGGGTTAAATCCCTGGGAAGGAAGGAAGGAAGGAAGGAAGGAAGGAGGAGGAGGAGGGAGGAGGGAGGGAGGAGGAAGGAAGGAAGGAGGAAGGGAAGGAAGGAGGGAGGGAGGGAGGGGAGATCCTAATCTCTGGGTCAACTCCCATGCCCCATTTGGGTTTTTGACTCTTCTTTATGACTTTGTCCAAAGTAAAATTCCCTGTTGATCTACCTACTATAGCAATTTTTGCCTGACTGAATCTCAATTGGGACCATTTAAGTGCTGGGATGGTGTTAAATTTATAAATTGACATAAGGAAAATTGACATGTCTGGGTTATTGTCTTTCTATCCAAGAAGGTGGTCTTTCCATGTGGTCAGTCTCCATCTATGTCCCTCCAGACAGTTTCAAAGTATTAGCACTTAGCACTTTCCTTTTTTCAAGTTGTTGAATTTCTTCCTAAGTACTTCATCCTTTATGTGACTGGTATAAATGGTACTGTCATGAGATCTCAATGCATTTATATGTAAGGCACACAAAATAGTCTAGCATACAGTAAGTGCCACAGATGCACTTGCTATGATTGTCATTCTTAGTTTCTGCCCCAATATCCTCTAACTGGATTTTTATCTGAATTTGGGTCATATTTGTTCTCTCTGGGTTTCTCCTGACCAGGAGCTATACAGAAGCTGGAGCACAGAACTGGACCTTAGGGCCTCATTTTAATGAGACAGTGTGGCATAAGAGTGACAGCTGCATCCCCTAACCAGCTCTTACCCTCTTTCAGATATTCCTTCCCCACTAATTTCTGCTCCCAGAATTAGAATTTTCTCTTATTGGCATATCTTCCCCAGAGGCTAAGGGACCATTTGGTGCTAAAGCTCAATCATTATAAGCAAGTTTATAATTATTGCTTCATGTGTTCTGTCTGGCTTAGAAAAATGAAGTTTAATATTCCTAGGAAATAAAATATACTTTGGGCAAGTCTTACAATCCAATACAAAACTGTTTGGTGACTACAACTCTGAAAGAGGCTATCAATTGCTCTCTGTGTATCAGTAAGTTAGGCTGCATACTAAACTGCCCCAAAATTTAGTAGCTTAAAATAACAATTGTTGAGTTTTGCTCTTGGGGCTCCAGGTCAGCTAGGTTGTTTTGCTGATCTGGACCAGCCTTGGCTAAATACACCTGGCCTCACTCATGGCATCTGTGGTCAGCTGAAGGGGAAGCTAGACTCTGACTGGTCTAGGACAGATCCCTCACATACCTGCTAGTTGTTGTCTATCAGTTTAGGGCAGTGAATTTGACTGGGCTATGTGTGTGTCATCAACCTGCAAGCTAAGTCAGGTTTGTTGTGACGGTGCAACTAAGTTCTGAGAGACAGCAGATAAAGTTTCTTGAGACTTACAACTGGAACTGATAAGGCCACTTTCTGCCATATTCCGTGGGCCAAATGAAGACATGAATCCATCCTGGATTCAAGGAGAAGGAAATAGAGCCCTCCCCATTGCAAAGGGCATAGATATAATCAATCTACCACAGTCCCTACACCAACATGAGAATGCTTAGCCTGATTTCCTTTCACCAAAGCTGCTACATTTCATTAGCCACCTACTCATGGACTGACTCAGGCAAAGGTCCACAGGCAAAGGTCCAAAGGGATGGGATGGTCCATCCCATCCCTTACAATTCATAGGACTTCATTTATCCTGATTCACAACAGGTTCACTTTCTGAAGATGCCATTTCTTGACACTGAGCCCAAATCCAAGTCTTTCTGAGCATATGGTCCTCCACACCAGCTGTACAGATGATCCATTTTCCTCTCTGCCCTGGCTTCTGAGAGTAGTTCCTTGTTTTGGTGAAGTTTTTCAGGAGTATAGACTTACCAAGACATCAAGAATGATTCCCAGCTAGTGGTTGAATAAATATTTGTTGACTTATCGACTCAATCAATCAAGGCTAATTAACTCACAATCCTGTTAGAAGCAATTCAAAATGTTACTTCTCACTGTCAGGAGGCAGATTGAGCTTGGAAGTAACTCAGGCATCTCTCTTCCTTCTGGAATCTCCACAGCAAAGCACTGAATCAGGACCATGGGACCCCTGGTGGCCAAGCAAGGACAGACTTTCTCTGCCAGTTTCTTCTGTCTTCTTGCTCTCTAGGGTCACTAGAATACCCTGAGCCAGGCTGTGGAATAGGTGGAGGTTGTACACCATCCTCTGACCTCCCACATTGCATGGCTGCTCTCCTCTACCCACCCAGCCGAATAATCCCAAACCCCATTGCCTCAAGGGTAAGGAGGAGGAAGCAAGAAGTAAAGGGTCCAATCCTGGGTTGTTGAGGTCAACAGGAGAATACTCACAGAAGACAAGGAAATAAAACAAAACAATAAAAACACTAAGAACTTGGTTTGAACAGCAAAGCAATGCTAACTGTAGGTATTCATAAGAAAGCTTGCCTTTCATAACGAATAACCCTATGCAATACCTTATATGTTTAAAGTTTTATTTGCTGTGTGTTTTACTGTATCATATTAGACTTTCTTCCTATATTTGATGTTCTCTTGCACAGGTGAATGTCATGTAATATTGTGTTTAGTAGGATTCTAGTATAATCCAATTGGATAAAAAAGAAAAATCTATGTATTTACATATACATAGATGTAAAATTTTCATATATTTTTTGTTAAAAGGTGCATTTTATCCTTATAATATCTACATGTATATGTAAATGTATACATATCTTATATAGTTAACGTCTAAGTACATACATATGTATACTTACGTTTCCAATGAAAATGATAAGAGTGGGATCATAATGATTATCTCTAGAGACATTGTTTTTCATTTTCTTTTCCATATACTTAGACTTTTTTTTTTACAATGAGCATGTGCTACTTTTTTTGTAAATTTTAAAAAGATTCGTGTAGTTTTTCTTACCTCATTATCCCCAGCTTACATTGTAAATCCAGGTAATTTTTTATATTGGGTCTTTCCTGGAAAAAAAATTTCCACTATTTCCCATCAAAAGGGTCTGGTTTCCAACCCAGGAAAAAAAAAAAATGAAGAGTCCAATCCTTTGGTTCAATTGATGAAGAAGCCAAATCCCAACCCTCCCCAGGATAGGACCTTACTGGGGCAGAGAACAGTGCCTCCCAGCCCAGGCCAGGGCCAGCCCCCTTGCAGCCCTTGGGCCTGGGTGCTGGACATGGCAGCACCATCTTCCCTTGCTCTCCCAGGGTCGCGGGGGCAAAGGCAGCATCTACGTGTGGGCCTCTGGGGACGGCGGCAGTTATGATGACTGCAATTGTGATGGCTACGCGTCAAGCATGTGGACCATCTCCATCAACTCAGCCATCAACGATGGCAGGACAGCCCTGTACGACGAGAGCTGCTCCTCCACCTTGGCATCCACCTTCAGCAACGGCAGGAAGAGGAACCCTGAGGCCGGTGTGGTAAGTGAAACCACTTCTCCTCCTCGTTTCTTTGTGTCTGCTGCCCCTCTGAGACAGGGTGGGACACACTGACTTCCCTCCCTCCTTTCCTCAAAGAGTAAGCTCAGGTTCTGAGGGGAAGATGCTTTGGCTCGATGCCCAATTCTGCTTTGTTATCAAGATAGAGACACGCCATATGTAAGTTGCAAGCAAGAACAATGATGAGACCTTTCCAGCTCATTGACCATAGATAATCTTATCATTGTGGCATACAAATAGTCATGAACTGATTAATCAGTAAGTTACCCCAGCACATAATTTCTAAGAATAAGTAATTACAAGAATTGAGGTATCGCACCACAGACCCATCCTAGCTAAGAACACATCCATGTTATGGTAGTTAAAAAAAAATCAGCATTGATGGATGGACATTCCTGGGCCCATAAACCCCTAAATTGGACATACCTGCATATATTCTTAGGGAAAAGGATGTGATTTTCATCATATTCTGAAATGGAACCATGATTTTAAAAACAAAAATTAAGGATCACAAATTTAAGTTATTTTTTGCTCTTTTCTGAGCAAAATGTCTTCCTTTTTGGTCAACTAGATATAAAGACAAATTATCCAAGCCCCTTAGAAATGTGTCACCTATAGAATATGAAATTGACCCTGTGGATCTTTTCTCTCTCTGGTTATTTTATTCCTTTATCAGTCTTAGAGTTCCAAACCAGGATTTTTTTTTAAGCTGTGCATTTGTAAATTTTAAAAAGATTCACCCACGGTTCAATAGTCTTGGGTGAGTGACATCTTGACCAGCGGCTCACCTCCATTGGGGTTTCTCAAGAGAGGAGGATGGGAGCTCCAAACAAAATTATTATTACTATCTAGTGTTTTAATCCTACATTCTCTTCTGGTCTTTCTTCAATCCTACATTCCCCTGTGGGCTCTCTCCTTGGCAAAATGGTCAGACTTCTGTGTGAGCCAGGAGAAACCCTTTACCTAGAAGAGATCTAGACCTTAATAGCCTGCCCCTTCTGTAGCCCTCTCGGTCCTGGGGAGGATGGAGATTATGCCGGTTCCTCCCAAGCAAAAGGAGCCTCCAGACCTTCTTATTCCACCAACTGTACAGGAAGAAAGAGAGAAGAGCCCCTAGAAAAGGAAAAGGGAGGGTGGCCTCAGTCCTGTTCTGTTTGAGGTGACTCACTCTCCCCTGTAGAAGCTTCACTCCCTACCCAAAGGGCCACCCTCAACCCTTATCTACAACTGCCTTTCTACTTGGGCTGGGGAAAGGCCTTGGATTTCTTCAGAATATTTTAATTTTCCCCCAGAGATGCCTTTAAACCTCCCTAATCCTTTGCTCCTCAAAATAATAGGCTCTCTATAGAATCCTACAAACAGAGGGAGACAAATTCTCAAGGTTTACACATGATCTTCATGAAAACACTGGCTTACACAAACATTGAAAATGATGTTTTTCTCTTTGTAAAAGTCCTTTAAAGCTCAGTTTATCACTTTCTCCCCTAAATAAGAATTTTGGAGGTGATTCATCCACATATCAAATTGTCTTGACTTGTCTCTTCATATATTTTAGATATAGGAGAATGTTATATTTGATACTCTGTCTTTCCAGGTACAGTTTAGACAACCATGTTTCTTCTTCTTCCCTCTTTGAGAATACTACCCTTTCCTTATTGAAGGGAAAATAAACACTGGTGCAGAGGCCCATAGGCTTTCCCAGAGTCAATCAGTGCAACAAAACTCAGCATTGTACTGACTAGATGCTAACACTGACTTATCACTTTCCACCTCATAATGTTTCCTTTTCAGATTCAGGAAGTAAATGTCTCTCTAGTCTCTGGACTTGCCATATAGATGTTCTTTGAAGAAATTACTTACCTTTGAACACTATAGCAATAACTGATCACGTGTCCCTTTCTGCATGGGCTACTAGGAAGCTCGGCTAAAATTTATGGCAAAAGAGATAGAGGTATATGGATGCTGAGTTAATCCTTAGTTTCATCTTAATCTTATCAGAACAAGGCATAGTTCAAATGAAATAGATAATACCATCATCCACTTTGTTTGGAGATTCAAAATAATGTGATTTATTTATTTATTACTCAATATCTTCCCTTCCAGGCCACCACAGATTTGTATGGCAACTGCACACTGAGGCATTCTGGGACATCTGCGGCTGCTCCAGAAGCAGCTGGTGTGTTCGCCCTGGCTTTAGAGGCTAAGTACGTCTATAGCTCTGGGACCAGGGTCAGCTCAGAAGGTGGACTAGCATGTTCCTTTTTACACACATACCAGGTGTCCGTGGAGGCAAAAGTGCATGTAAAAGTCTAAGAATGGTCAAGGCCAATGAATCTGCTGAACATTTCTAAATGCTCACCCCCAACACACACAAACACACTCACAAACACACACACCATAAAACTACATTTCTAGGAGGACAGAATACTCCAATATCCAATAACACATATCAGCAACTTACTTAGGTATCAAATAAGGGCACATAAGTACATCTTTCTTCATCCACCCCTTCATCTTCTGAATGGTTTTTGGCTATTTTACTTCTATATTTTAACCAGCTAATGAAGGAAAATTAAATTGACAAGCTGGGTATCTAGCAAGGCATTTCAAAACATCTGGCAAAGAGGATGTTCCTAACACAAGATTTGTTCATTTATAAGATGAATTTACTTTCCAACACTGAGACAAGGTGGGCAAAGCCATGCAGTGTAGACCAAGATATGGGCTTTAATGGGAAAACCTTCAAGTGGCAAGTAAGAGGAGACCATTCCCTATGTTCTCAGCATCCCACAGAGAGGCCACATGTTGCTACTGCCGATTACACTTTGGATTTGAGCATCAGAGGAGGTACCTGCCCACCCACCACTCTGCCTTCTCTCATTGAAGCCAGAGGTTGACTTTCTGTTCAAGGAATGAACACGTGGACTTCAGACATGCCCCACATGGCATGAATATAAATGCCAGCTATATAGAGAGTTGTCAGAGAATACAACACCCAGCAACTTGTGACAAGTTGGATTCAGGATCCTGGGGAAGGGGAGTCAATTTCCCATCCCTGTCAGCAGTTGCTAGACAACTTCAGCTTCTAGCATCAATCTTCAGGCCGTCTTGCCTATATTACTCCACATATGCATGAATTTTACAATTTGCAAAAGGGGCAAGTGTTGGTTCCTAGAATAGGAAGAGACTTTGAAAGATCATCTAGTTCAACTCTCTGTCTTCAAGTTTAAAAGCGATAATTATTCTCCTTCTATAGAAAAGATCCCAAGTTGAGAGTGACTTTTCTTTTTAGACCAATCTAACCTTTGATTCTTATAACAAAAGTCAGGTGGAAAATTTAAGACACTAAGAGAGTGACATTGGTCAAAACTTAACTTTTAACTAACAGTTAATGTTTTAGTTAGCTTTTTCATTGCTGTGTCCAAAAGACCTGACAAGAACAATGTAAAGGAGGAAAAGTTTATTTTGGCTAATGGTTTCAGAGGTTCTGTCCATAGTTAGCCAGCTCTATACTTCTGAGCCTGAAGTGAGGCAGAACATCATGGTGGAAAGAAGGGCATGGTAGAGTAAATCAGCTCAGGAGATGGCCACCAGGAAGCAGAGAAAGCATGCTCCCCAGGAGTAAAATATATATGACCTACTTCCTCCAGCCATACCCTACCTGCCTTCAGTTACCACCCAATTAATGCATATCAGTGGGATTAATCCACTGGTTAAGTTATACTTCTCATGATCATTTAACCTCTGAAAAATTCTTGCACTGTTTCACACATGAGCTTTTGAGGGATACTTCAGTCCTATTAAAAACACAGAAACCAAAACTTATTCACATGTGTTGTGCATTTCCTAAAAATGAAAGGTCCATCTCGGGTCCTGAGTGGGGTGGCTCTGCTTACTCCAACTGCAAGCACAGACAAACAGAAGTGTCCCTTTTAACCTCGGTTGGCAGGACTTGACTCACAGTCCCCTGGGATCTTGGCAAGCAAAAAGTCACTTGCCCAAGCCCTTACACATATGAAAGGGCAACCTAAATTGAAGCTACTGGATTCCTAAAGAGATTTGTAGTTCTCATTGATTAATTAGCGTTCTTTAAGCAGATGTGTGTTTTCCAAGAAAGCCACACTCAGTGGCTTCTGCTTATTCTCATTGACCAGAACTGTCACATGACTACCCCACACTGCAAGGAAGGCTGGGAAATGTAGTTTTATAGTTGAGTATATTGTTGTTCTAAGTAAAAAATTGAAATTTTTCTTACTAAGGAAAGGAGGAAGAATAGATACAGGGGAAAGACAACTCCTAGTTTTCTTCCAGTGACTAAGTGGGTTATCACTCACTTTCTCTGCATCTTTATTATCTTATCTGCAAAATATTGAAAGTTAGATCATTCATAAGATTCAAAGGACTGTCTAGAATACTGTAACCCTGCTTCAGGAATATAATTTCTTTTAAAAAGAAATTCAATTTGATGTGAAATTCAGTGTGATGTTGGTCTTAATATTGAATATACCTTAAAACTGTCAGGAAATGTTCATTTACATGTTTTTAAATATTGCAATCCATATTTTCATTGGAAAATAGTATCTATTCTCTTCTAACTTACTTCAATTCCCAATATATAAGGTAGATTTTAATACTGATAATAATAATAAATAATAATAATAAACTCTTCATTGAGTGCTCATACTGTGGTAGTTACTTTACATATCTGATCTACATTTACAACCTTCAACAAGATTATAAGGTCTTATCCCCAGTTAAATACATAGACAGTAGAGTTTGGATTGTTAAAGTAACTTTTCCAAGTTCACACAGTTGGATTTAAAACCTACTGTGACTGATTTCCATTACTGTGGTTTTTCCTCAACCCAACTCTTTCCTAGAAGAGGCATTGCCCGCAAGGAATCAAAACCAAGCTATGAAATCAAAATCTGGACCCTGACATTATTTTTTTTACCATCCCCAAATGATTGAAATATGCAGCCGAGGTTGTGAACCATCATCTTTGACCAATGTTCTCAAACATTGGTGTGTAGAAAAAAACATCTAGGAAGATTCATGCAAATTATCAGGCCAACAACCTCCAAGATGCTTATTTAGAGAGCAGGGAATCTAAATTCATCACTAAACATCCAAGTGGTTCTGATGCAGGAGATTTGTAGACCACAAAGAGGCTCCCTATCCACAGGGGATCCACAGATGGTTCCCACAGCATCCTGAGCTCCCCCTAGCAAGGCAGCTCTCACTTTTTAAATATTGAGTTGTCCATCTGTCCTCATGTTATAAGCTCTTGAAGGAGGGACCTTCATATGACATGCCCAAAGTTAGTACAGTGCCTGAATGTGGGACACATCCAGTAGACATCCACAGAGTCACTTCACATATGGTACCTTTTCACATATCTGTGTTTTATTTTCCTAATTATTATATAAAACATATGAGAGCAGGGGGATGTGTGTCATGTGCTTGTCCTATAACCTCCAACATAGCAACCTTTATGTTGCACATACACTGTAAATTTATTTTTTACAATTCAATAACTATCACTGTGTGAGTCGTGAGCTGGTATGATAGAATTACAACTTAAAACATGTTAGTGGAACACTTCTTTTACTGGATAGTGTATTTTATCAATTCAGAAATTTTTCAGAAGGGACAATTTGGAGAGGTCCAGTTTTACTATTCAGACATATGCAAACGGCTAGACAATCAATGTCGCACACTCATTTACATTGTAGTATTATGCTCTTATGTATCTCAATAGCAAGGAGTTCTTTGTTCTGATTCATTCTGTCTTCTCTCTCTCTCTCTCTCTCTCTCTCTCTCTCTCTCTTTCTCTTACACACACACACACACACACACACACACACACACCCCACACTGAAGAAATATTTGAGAGAGTCCTACTTCAGACATTGGGAAGCACAGTACATTTCCATGATGAACACAAAGGATACTTCACCAGCTAGCCAGTCCTCAGGTCATTTAGATCCTCATTTGCCAACACTTCTGAAATCAATAAATTCAGAATCACATTCCAGTGAAACACAAGAGCTTTTAGCCACAATCATCTTCAGGAAATTCCATACCATTCTCTCAGGTCCTAAGGACCATCTGTCCCAGATATGTTCTGAATCATCTCAAATACACATTGACCCTCCTTTGAACTTTCTCCTTTATAAAAGACAGTCCATATTTCAAGAATATATGGATCACTGGAACACTTTGGCTCTGCTTCAGAGCTTCAAACCAATGAACTTTGTGTGTGTTGAAACTTCACCAAATGAGTTACGCTGTTCCTAGTCCTTTGAATTATTTGACTTTGGAAGAGTATAGTAAGTAGTTCAGGGTTTTTCCAATTTTTTCCAATTTTTTAACCATGACCCTCAGTACTGCATCCCAACATACACACACCCCAAAAGTTTCATGAAAAATATTAATATAAGAATATTACAGGTAATACACCCTGTTACTGTTTCTATCCTTTTCTATTCTATTAAGTGTTTTAATGATAACCACAGCCATTAAATCACTAGTTCTCAACCTTGACTGTCTGCTGGAAGATCTGGAAATATTAACCATTTCCAATGGCTAAGTCTTGCTCCCAGAGATTATGATTTCATTGGTCTGGGATAGCCTGAGCAGATGGATTTTAAATGCCTCCTGAGAAGAATTTAATCTGTAACCCAGGTAGATCACCTATACAATAAGTTGATTTCCTAGCTCACAAGTGAATCATGACTTGCATCTTGAAAAATTGATGCTAATAAGAGACACTAATTTCTAAAGACAATAGGATTTGAAAGCAAACTGATTTGTTCAATGTGCCAAGGACTATCCTGGGCATTGGGGATTGTATAAATATAGTGAAGATATTATCTCTGCCCTTGAAGAACTGACAGTCTCATTTTTAAAAATGAGTACACTCATATAGTCAGCATCCTGACAAAGAAACAGCACTGCCAGCACCCACAAGCCCCCAGGTCCCCTCCCAGTCATGATCCCACAACTAACCCAGCTTCCAACAGCATAGGTTATTTGTTCCTGTTTTTATACTTTAAACAAATGGAATCACACATGCATTCTCTATATTAGTCTGTTTTCCCTTGCTGTAATAAAATACCTGATGCTAAGTATTTAATCAAGAAA
Organism: Marmota monax; assembly: GCF_021218885.2. Lineage (NCBI taxonomy): Eukaryota > Metazoa > Chordata > Mammalia > Rodentia > Sciuridae > Marmota > Marmota monax. Next base: position 3,417,881 of record NW_026692254.1, read on the forward strand.
AAAAGTTTTATTGGTTCACAGTTTGGGAGGCTGAAAGTTCAAAATCAAGTGGTCTCCAGGAAGTCTTCGGGGCTAATGGCATCATGCTGGGAGCACAGATGAGGAGAGATCACATGGCTAAACAGAAACCCAGAGAGTGATGAGGGCCAGTCTTGCTCTTTTATAAAAATCCTCTCTCATGAACTAACCAGGGTTCTATGAGAACTACATTATCTCTGCCTGAGGGCAATGGCCCCAGTGATCCAATCACCTCCCACTCAGCTCCACTTCCTAAAGGTTCCATCACCTCCAACATCACCACACTGAGGATCAAGCTCATGAACCCTTGGTGTGGACACCCATACCATACCCAAACCACAACATTCTATTTTCTGCCTCTCTTCCTTAGGTCAACACAGTATTTGGAAGACACGTCCATATTATTAGAAATCATTCTAGCACACTCATTGACATTATTGTATAGCATTCCACATTCAGTGGTTTATTCTTGCTACTGTTAAAGGATATTTGGGTTCTTCACAGCTTGGAGTATTCTAATATACATATCTGGTAAAGATATACACATTTTTGTCAGATACATATATAAGAATGGAACTTCTAGGCTATTGTTTAGACGTATGGACAACTTTAGAAGATCTAGCCAAACAGATTCCAGAGTGGTTGCAACAATTTACACACCCATCAGCAAAGCCCATGAGTTCTTCTTGCTCCACATCTTCATCAACACAGCATGATCAATCTTTTTCATTTCAACCATTCTAATGTGTGTGTGTTAGAATGCTCTTTTAAAATAAATCATTGTTAAGTAAGAAAGGCAAGAAAAAATTGAATGAACATATACGATGGCTCTAAATCATGCATGGACACCCTTCCTTGAGTGAGGAGTTCACAAGTGTTCCAAAATCTCCCAAGAGGCCTGTGTTCTGGGTGTCGCTTATCTTGCTCATTGTGATGTCTCTCTCTCCCACCTTGCCTCTTGCCCTTACTCTCATGTTGTCTGCTTCCTGTACCCAGCCTGGGCCTGACCTGGCGAGACATGCAGCATCTGACCGTGCTCACCTCCAAACGGAACCAGCTTCACGACGAGGTCCATCAGTGGCGGCGAAACGGGGTTGGCCTGGAGTTTAATCACCTCTTTGGCTATGGGGTCCTTGATGCAGGCGCCATGGTGAAAATGGCTAAAGACTGGAAAACCGTGCCTGAGAGATTCCACTGTGTGGGAGGCTCCGTGCAGGACCCTGAGTAAGTAGGGCCGGGGGTTCTTCTGTTACATGTGGAAAATGCACCAGTGATGGTGCTGTGACGTTGACAGCACTATCAGATTTCCTCTCCAGGTCAGGGGCAGGCACTGGATTTTATGCAGGGAAAACCGGCTTTTAGGAAGAACTGTAGAGTTGCACAACAATTGTGTGACACTGAACTCTCACTTTTAGGTGTGAGCTGTAGAATTTTCAGTGGCTCATGCCATTATTTTTAACCACACAAATCAGCCAGTGCGACGAGCATCCAGATCAGTGAACAGAATGTGACTGATATCCCAGAAGAACCCCCCTCATATCCTCTTCCATCATCATCTCCTCAAGGATAACCACTAACCTTACTTCTAACTCCATAGATATTTCACCTACTCTGTAATTAGTCTAAATGGAATATATACTGTGTTCTCTTTTATACCTAGATTTTCTTGTTCAGAATTATGTAACTGAGATTCGGCCACATTTAGTGTATCCTTGTAGTTTGTTTTCATGGCTGATGTTTCAGTGCATAGGACTGTATATTTATTCATTCTACTTGAGGGACAGTCAAAGAGCTTGATTGTATTCTGAGTGATGCCGATCACCATTTGGCAGGATTTGAGTGAGTTCTCCACACAGGATCCATGGGTTGGTCAAGTGTACCTTCTTCCCTTCTCACTTCCCCAAAATGGTAAAAGGATTGGACAAAACGCCTACCTCTTCAATTTTTTTCTCTCTCCGTTGGTCCATCAGTAAGATGGAGATAGCAATTCTTACTATAAGGGAAATATTACATACTATGAAATACACAGAAAATAAGTGTATTTGTTTGAGTTTTGATAAATGTACCTAGGTATCTATCACCTAATCAAGAGATAGAACATTCTGTCTACCTGGAAAGATTCCTTTTGTTCCCTTCCAGTTAGTCCACACACCCCATAGACAACCATTGTTCTTATTCCCCACACCATAAGTGGGTTTTGCCAGTTCTTGGACTTGAACAAGAATCACATGGTATGAATGCTTTTTCCAATTTCTTTTATTTAACATTAGGTTTAGGAGGTCCAAGTTTTTACATGTAATAGCTCATTCATGCTCAAGGCTGTGTGTTCCATTATAAGAATACACTTCTGTGGTATTTAAATGCTGGTTAAATTCATCTTATTCACCATTTTATCCACCTTACTTCTGTTATTCTTTTTATCCTGCCTTACTTCTGTTGATCATCTGAGTTTGAATAGACCTTACACTTTGGCAGTATGATCCCATCTCAATATAGTATTTTTAAACTTTTTAGGTAAAATGGGTAAGATTACAAATGAGGCCGACTATTTTGAAAGCCAGTTACAAAAATGTTTTAAAAAACAAATTTGTGATACAACAATGCACATATTTTTTATCAATGCATTAAGTAAAAAGTTTTAGTGGCATATCCAAGGTCCACAATAATTTCAGAACATTGATGGTGAACAAAATGCTCCTAGAAGACACACACAATGACCCAGGTGGGATATGAAAATCTCTGAGCTTCTGGACAATAAGATCTGAAGTAGTGCTAATACCATCTGCAACATTATCTAAATTCATAATTGAAACAGAAGCTAAGTTTCTGTTATAGGTTAGTAAAAACTGAGGAAGGGTTTTCATAGTCTAAATTATCAGACTCCCTGAATTCTGTCTTTGGGCCCCAAAATAATATCAACTGCATGGCAGGGTGTCAAGACCTTGAGGCCACTAAACCACCTGCTGAGTCCACTTGACAACCGTCTGCAGCACCCCCCAGGTACCACATGCAGACCACATGGCATCATGATTCCAGATTCTAGGTGTCTGAGGGGGGGCCTGGGAGAATGCTGCTAAGAAATGCTCTTGAATAGCCCCAGGTCTGGCCCTTTATTTCCACCATCTCTTTTCATCACAGAAGGTTGACATCACCAGTTTCGATTTGAAGGTGAGAAAAGAGGCTCAGAATATGAAGTAAAGGGCCCTAGTTCATGGAACCAGCGACCCATCCATTCTATAAGACCCGAGGTCTAGAACTTCATCCACTGTTGCAGAGAGAAAGACTTAACAGGTGTCCACACCTTTACAGATGTTCTGACAGCAGCAGGTAGGGCCAGAACATTCCTTGTAGCAGTGCAGCTGGAGCACTATCTGGAGCACTATCAATTTTAAAAGTTGCCACTGTTGCAGTATTGAAAGGAACAATGAGCTTTGAACACCCTGGGACCTTTTTAGTCCAGGTTCCTATTGAAATGAGATCTTTCTTTTTTCAGACAAGCCAGACTGAATTCCAAAGTTTCTCAAGGATTGTGTGTTTGTAGGAAAGGGCCAGAGAGAGGCACCATGGGAGGGAGGGAGAAGAGAGAAGGAGGGCACATGCAGAGATGAATGACAAGTGATCTCCCAGTTTCTGAATAATGTTCTGTCATGATCTACATCTACATGTGGAACACGGAGTCAGAGGGAACACGGAGAATAATGTCCATCGTTTAAGGAATCTGAGGCCCAGAGTTTTGATCATCCCAACATCTCACAACTAGCCAGGAACTGTTTCACTCATAATATTGTTTCCAGTTAAAAGAAAATAGAAAGCTATTATATTGGCACAGACTCAGTTGGGCTCTTCACAAGGACAGGATCCTTGTCTGACTAGAGATATATTCCCAGTTCCTAGAATTGTGCTGGGCACTTAGATCTACATTAAATTTTTTTGAACAAAGGAAGAAATGAAAATATCTAGCCAACATCACCTAGGCACAAAGAAAACATGCCACAGGAGCAGAGGACCAGCCAGGCAAATGGGAAGAAGCCCCAAAATGATTGGCAGGGATCTGCATTCCTCCACTGCTCTCTGAGCCCTTGTTCACCCCTGCATCTGAATTTGTTCTCAGATGCAAGTGAGTTAGGTCTAGGGCAGATATGTTGGTGGAAAACTCAGAAGGACAAACCATGGTGGGCTGCGCCACTTGGCAGAGGAGGTCCTTATTATTTTAAATTGCCCTTCCAAGGGGGTTGGATAGAAGAACCAACATCCCTGGCAATTGGCACTTTCCATGACATGCCAGGCTGCACAGAAACAGCGTGCGAGGTTGAAAGAGTAGTGATTGTCAGGTTTATGGGTTTCCTAAGCATTTATCTTCTTAGAGAAAGAGTCAATTTGAAAAGCAATTTTCTAAAGAGACTTTATCAAGAGAGCCGGTGAAGGGTGCTCCACAATGATCACAGGGGAAATGCAACTGGCTGTGACGAGCTGCACCTGCCGGTAGAATGAGACAGAACAGGCCTGCCCATCAGCCAACAGGGACATTGTTGAGCTGGGACAGCCCCTTCTGTGTACTCCAAGAGAACTGTCTATGCAGCTCTTTTACAGCACAGCTAAATGTATAATCCAACTCTGAATTTTAGGTGAATTTAGAAATAAATGTTAAAACCTGGTATGAATGCCAGAAGCAGCAAGAGGAACTATGAAAAGAGCATCCTCAGCCACATGACAGCTGTTGACCATGGATGGCACTGCTGAGCCACAGTGTCTTCCTGTGTGGGTCACCGTCCACCTGAATCTCACTCATCAGAAAGAGGAAACCTCACAGTGACCACCCACTGAGTGTTCTTGTGTGACTTCCACACTGTAGACATTTTAGGCACTTGAGAAAGAGTGGCAATTAGCTGTCATGGTGGTGCACACCTGTGATCCTAGCTCTCAGGAGGCTGAGGCAGGAAGGTCATAAATCCAAGGTCAGCCTGAACAATTTATCAAAACCCTGTCTCAAAATACATAAACCAGCAGCACTTAGTTGTAGAGATCAATCCCCAGAACTGCAGAAAGAGAGAGGGAGGGAGAGAGAGAGGAAAGGGAAGAGGAAAAGGAAAAGGGGAAGGAAGGAAGGAAGGGAGTGACTATTCTCTCTCTCTCTCTCTCTCTCTCTCTCTCTCTCTCTCTCTCTCTCTCTCTCTCTCTCTCCTTTCTTGGTGCATGCCTGAAATCCCAGTGGATGGGGAGGCTCAGGCAGGAAGTTCACGAGTTCAAAGCCAGCCTCAGCAACTTAGTGAAGCACTAAGCAATTCAGTGAGACTCTGTCTCTAAATAAAATACAAAATAAGGCTGGGGATGTGGCTCAGTGGCTGAGTACCCCTGAGTTCAAACCTCAGTACCCAAAAAAAAAAAAAAAAAAAGAGTGGCTACTATTGCTGTATCATACAGTTGAAGATCCATAATACAAACTGCATTTCACCAGGATCCATGGGAAACAAACCTGTGTCTAGGCACCAGGCAACCATGAATTGTATGCAATAGAATAAAGATACAAGCCATCCCCAAACCCCCAGGCTTTTCTTTTTAGGACTTGAACACTAGACTTTTGTATATCATCCCTGTAAGGTCAGAGAAGAGCTCTTCACTCTCTTTATGTGCCCTTATTTTCTGTTACAAATGAGCTCCAGAATGTGACCTGGGAACTAACACCCTGTAACTATTCAAAGTATCTCTGCAGAGCCTCTTTTGGTTCCATAACCTACTCATATTTTAACCTTCTTATAAATTGACTCTTCCGATGCAGGTATCTTCTTTTTCTTTTAGAATTATTTTTGCTTCTTTTCTTCTTGTAAAAGCAATGTGTGGTCACTATAGAAAAATCAGAAAATACAAGGGAGCAACAAAAGTAATTAAGAAATAGTTGATAAATTCCAGAAGTAGCATGGGGAGAGTGAAAAGGGCATCCTTGGCCACATACAGCTGTGGCCATGTACAGCACTGCTAAGCCACAGTGTCTCCCTGTGTGGGTCAGCATCCACCTGACTCTGTCCCATCAGGAAAAGGAAACCAGTTGTCTCTTGGTATATGTGGGGAGTTGGTTCCAGGACTCCCCACAAATACCCAAATCCACAGATGTTCAAGTCCCTTGTATAAAATAGCATAGTATTTGCATCTGGCCTATATACATCCTCCCGTATGCTTTAAATCATCTCTAGATTACTTCTATAATACAGTATCATTGTGTTTGTCAGCTTTTTGTTGCTGTGACCAAAATACCTGACAAGAACAACATAAGGAGGAAAAGTTTATTTTGGGATCATGGTTTCAGAGGTTCAGTCCGTGATCAGCTGACTCCATTGCCCTGGGCCCAAGGTGAGGCAGAACATCATGCCCAAAGGGTATGGAATAGGGGCACTGCTTCACTCACGGCAAGAAAGAGAATGGGGAAAGGGCCACAGGGAAGATGAATCCTTCCAGGCCATGCCCCTAGTGACCCACCCGCCCCCAGGTACTCCCCACCTGCCTACAGTTACCACCCAGTTAGTTGATTCCACTAGGATGGACTGATTAGGTTACAGCTCTCATGATCTAATCACTCCATCTCTGAATATCCCTGCATTAACACAGGAGCTTTTGGGGGACATCTCACCTCCAAACCTTAACATCAATGTTATGTAAACTGCTGTTACATTATAATTTTTAGAGAATAATTTTTTAAAAATCTATACATGTTCACTATAGATTTGTTTTTCCAAATTTTCCATCTGCATTTGATTGAATGTGGAACCCCTGGATTTGAAGCAACCGTGGTATTGTTCCTAGGCTCTGTAAATGCCATGCTGTCTGCCAAAAACACAGTGAGAAAATGGAATGGTGTTCTCCATTTCTACCAAGTTTACTGTCCCTGGAATTCACATCAGGCTTCAATTTAATTCCATAGTAACTTAATATTGCCAAAGCAGTCCAGTCAAACGTGTTCTCTTTCAGGAGACCCAGCCCCTGTGCAGTAAGCAGTTCACATGGCAGCCTGGGGGTTGTATTTTTGTTTTGTATTGATTTCTAATTAGTTATACTGAACAGTAGAACGAATTTGGACACATTGTACACAAATGGAGCATAACTTCTCTTTCCTCTGGCTGTACTTGGTGCTGAGTCACACAAGTAGTGTAATCATACATGTATATAGGGTAAAAATATCTGTCTCATTCTACCATCCTTCCCATCCCCACTGCCCCATCCCTCCCCTCACTCTACTCTGCACAATCTAAAAGTTCCTTCATTTTCCCTACCCACATCCTACTATGGATCAGCATCCACTTATCAGAGAAAACATTTGTCCTTTGGTGTTTGGGGATTGGTTTATTTCACTTAGTTCCATCCATTTACCGGCAAATGCCATAATTTCATTCTTCTTTAAGGCTGAGTAATATTCCATTGTATATATGTACCACATTTTCTTTATTCATTCATCTGTTGAAGGGCATCTAGGTTGGTTCCATAGTTTGGCTATTGTGAATTGAGCTGCTGTAAACAATGATGTGGCTGTGTCACTGTAATATGCTGAATTTAAGTCCTCTGGGTATAAACCAAGGAGTGGGATAGCTGGGTCAAATGGTGGTTCCATTCCAAGTTTCCTAAGGAATCTAGATTGGGGTTTTTTTAAGTAGACAACTCCTCCACAGCATTAAATAAGCCATACTCCACAGGGATACCTGGCATGGCCTCTGACCCCTACATACATTCCCAACCCCCAAGGCTTCTAGAAAAATGTGTGATTCCTAGCATAATTTTGTATGTTTGATCTCATTTAGACTTGCCTGCCTTTCTGCTTTCTCATTCTATCATAAGAGATGATCTGAGTACTAGAACAACTTCTTTCTTGCATGGGGGACCTTACTGTTAATTCATAGAATCTCCAATGTGTTGTGGGCTGTGGATCTGATTTCTAACTTACGTGACTGTCCTATCTTTGATTCTTAGCCAATCAAAGAAATACTTTCAATTTTCTCTTAGGGAAACAATGTCACTTTTCTGCCAGTTTCTACAAATTGACTGTAAGGTGACTGTCACTGGTGACTCTAGACCATAAGAACCGTGAGTGCAACTAAGACAGAAAACAATCTTTCTTAGAATTCAGCTTATGTTTTGAATCCTTAAGGTAATAGTGACTATTGCATTTGACAAATGACAAGTGAATTTTATGGTTTCTAAAATGGTTATTACTCAGTATAATGGCCTCTGGTTGTTGGCTTGTGGATTTCCTTCTTGAGTTTTTCAAAGAAGCCCAGACTACAAGACAGGAAAGGAGATCAGCTTCCATGCAGGACTCAGAGCTGGGACCTCTTCCTGTTATTCTCTGTGACCTCCCCCTCTCTTCTCAGAGAGTCCCAGGGCCCTTCTGTCTGCACTCTAGAAGGAAAGACCCTATTCTGGACCTGCCTGCTATCTGTACAGAAACCCATGGTGATGCTTCCTTCATACCTTAAGGTTCTGGACTTTCCAGAGATCTCTAGAAAGGTGGAGAACGTCTGTATCACAGAATCTACACTTTCCCCACCTGCTTTTCTAAAGCCTATGAGCCAGGCGAAAACCAACTGTCCTGGAAACTGAAGTCCAAGAGGCCTCCTGCATGTTGATGTTCTTATCACATTCAGATTCAACACATACGAACAATTTAGAAGTAACTAGCCACATGTTAATACATGTAATTTTATCAAATTACATTTGATAAAATGTAATTAATTAAAATAAAATAAATTTAAAATTCGATTCTTCACTCACAGCAGCTGCATTACAAGTGGCTAGTGTGTCAGAGAGCACCGATATAGAACATTTCCATCACAGAGGGACGTTCTCTGCTGGTCCAGCTATTTGTAAATACACTATGTATAGGAGTGTGTGTATATAGTCATGTATGTAGCTTTGACCTCTAATATGGGCTGTAAGCCAGCGCCACCAAATTGGATGGTTTCTCCAGAGCCTGGGAACAAAAAGACTACCTCTACCACTATCAGTGGCCCTCCATAACCAGTAGATACTTTTACATCACTCAACATACACATCCAGGGGGATGGTGCATAGCATCACTCTGTGAGAACTATCTCATATATTTTAAGTTCCTCAGGAGAGTATTGCTTTTATTGATGGGCTGCAGTGTAAGCTTTGGCAAGCCCTCCCAAGATGACAATCTTGATTCCAAGAGCAATAAAGAAACAAAGCTTGTCTCTGAGCTGGGTGCGTGACCAGCATCTTTTTATAGAAGTGTTTTTGCAAGATGTGTGTTTAAAAATATCTATCTCTGGACTGGGGATGTAGCTTCAGTGGTAGAGCATTTGCCTCACAAGCACAAAGCTCCGGGTTCAATCCTCAGCATGATCCTCTCAAGAGGTTCCAACTCTGTGAACAAAGACATCCCCAAAATCTGGTCATGTCTTATAGAACTGTCGTTCACCAGAATTAATTTACCCAGTTTCAACTTTTTTTTTTAATGGTAGAACAGGTTGAGTGTCTCTAATCTGAAAATCAAAAGTTCTCCACGATCCAAACCTTTTTGAACACCAACATGATGTCACAAGTAGAAAATTCCACACCTAACCTCATGTGATGGGCACTAATCAAAATGCAGGTACACTAAAATGTTGCTTAAAATTATCTTTAAGTTATGTATATAAGGTATACAGGAAACATCCATGAAATACATGTGTAAGCGTGGGTCTACATTATGTATATGCAAATATTCCAAAATTTTAGAAAAGTTCAAAATCTGAGACACTTCCAGTCCACAAGCATTTCTAATAAAGAATATTCAATCTGTAATCATGATCATATCAGCAATATATTCTATTTATCAAGGTAATTAAAAGAAAAGTATGAATTCCTGCCTCAAGTCAATCCTGAGACAAGACTTGGGTGCACACACAGTTTTTTGAGAGATGATCCCAGAAAATCCACAGAAGTGAGGATGCAAAACAGGGGACTGCAAAAAAGAATAAAGAACGCATGACTGAGCATGTTGCCACCAATCCCATAGAGGACACTGAGTTGTCCCATGGAAGGATAGAGAAGTCAGAGTGTATTTATGCACCACATCCTGTCAATCATTGGAAGAGGGATGCTCCTGAGAGGTTAAGTCACTGGCACCTTTGGACAGACTAAGCATGTTCCCATGGTGTAAGTGGGGGAGAAGCTGGAGTTGTTCATGCATGAGATGAGAAGCAATCACAGTGCACTGCATCTGCGGTAGCAGGTGACTCAGAAGGGACTTAGAAGCAATGGGAGGGGCATCAACAACATCTGCTACATTCCCATTTTACGGGAAAGTTTCTGAGCATGGTAAATTGCTCAGACTCACACAACTGGAATGGAAGCTAAACCCAGGTCTGTCTGATTAACTCCAAAGCCCCCACTCTTTCTGCCTTCAAACCCCCTCATAGGGTGCAAACCTTCCCTTATTTTATCTCTTTGCCCTTTTGCCCTCAGGAAAATACCATCCACTGGCAAGCTGGTGCTGACCCTCACGACTGATGCATGTGAAGGGAAGGAGAATTTCGTCCGCTACCTCGAGCACGTCCAAGCTGTCATCACAGTCAACGCAACCAGAAGAGGAGACCTGAACATCAACATGACTTCCCCTATGGGCACCAAGTCCATTTTGCTAAGCAGACGTCCGAGGGATGACGACTCCAAGGTGGGCTTTGACAAGTGGCCTTTCATGACCACCCACACTTGGGGGGAAGATGCCCGAGGAACCTGGACCCTGGAGCTGGGGTTTGTGGGCAGCGCACCCCAGAAGGGGGTGCTAAAGGAGTGGACTCTCATGCTGCATGGCACACAGAGTGCCCCGTACATCGATCAGGTGGTGAGGGATTACCAGTCCAAGCTGGCCATGTCCAAAAAGCAAGAGCTAGAGGAAGAGTTGGACGAAGCTGTGGAGAGAAGCCTGAAAAGCATCCTAAATAAGAACTAGTGCTGCACTTCTGCCTCCACCACCTCCTTCCCTTCCCATTCTCTGCCTCTATCCTTGCTTCACATTTCTGGCAAGCACCTAGCAATTACTGTCACCCCACACAAGCAATTCCATCTTCTTGAACTGCAGCTTTGCTCACTATCAATGATTATTTTCATTACAATGAAAGCAACCTTTTTTTTTTCCTATGACCCAAATATAATGTTCCCACTAACGTCTATGTCCTATGTGTTACTCTACCCTCTTTATTTTCTGTCATTCAAATGGGTGATATCCTGCAAACAAAACTGGCACAGCTTTCCCCTGAAATTTTTTTTTCATATCTGAGAAGAGAAAAGAATGCATGTTAAAAAAGCCACACATAGCAACACCAAGAACGTCTGTCTGTGCTCTCAACTGAGGAACTGTTATATAACAAGAGAAGTCAAAGCTGATGCAGAAGGCGAGTTCTGCAGCTCTTTAAAGCACAGGGGAAGCTGTAAATCCTTTGGGGAAAGATGATTTGAATTTAGAAAAGTTTTTTCAGGAACGTAGATTAAGGTGACATAATGAGAAAGATGTCATCCTTAGAGTCCTAATTACTGGACAGGGAAAGAGATTTAAAAATGAGCGTTGGAAATCTATCGCCAACACTAAGATTGTAATTCACCCTACTCGGCCAGCATGATATAAAACCTAAGTAGCTTGACTGTAAATTCACCAGCTGCTGCTCTGACTTATGGTAAAAATCTTCTGGAGCAGCCCAGTTCTCTCCAAGTTGGCACAGAGTTCATCCCTCCCGCCCCCCCCCCACACTCCCTGCCAGTTTTCTGGGGTTTCTCACATAGCTATCCAAAAATGGGGAAAAATGAAGGCGGGTCTCACAACATGTCTGGTAAAGAATAGTTTGCTAGTTTTTAAAATAAGAACATTCCCTTTCCTAAGTCACTTTGGGACTTCTTGATCTTGATGTAAGAGATAAGGTATTATTTTTGACAGTTTTATACACCTTTACATGGGCTTTGATTTCCTAAAAGTATCACTGGAAAGAAATGTCTTGTTCCCTTGTGTCATGATGTCATAGATGTATTGGGGAAATGGCCTCTGTTCTGAAGAGGTGTGTGAGGGATGGCGGGGGCACATTTGAAGGTAGAAGCAACCATCTTTACATGGACCTCCATTTATGAGGGGCCTCGTGGGCCAAGATGGGGATAAGCCAACTCATCCCCCAGTGACTTGAGGTCTCGAGAAGCAAGAGGAGCCCTCTTATAGGAAAGCACAGAGTTGCCATCTTGGCAATGCAGAAATCCATGAGCCCTTTTGACATGCCACCCAAAGGTTACAGTTATCAAATCCAAAAGACGCCATTTCATTGCCAAATGAGTATTACCAAAGTGACCTGTTGTCACTTTTTGTTCCTACCCAAGGATTGGCTTCTCACCCCCAATCCCAGTGCCCAGCCATTCCCAAAAATCAAAACAAAAACTATTCATTCTCAACCACTCCTGGCTCCATTTCTCCCTTCCCAATGGAGTATGTACTTGGCCTGGAGTCAACTTTACTAAAGCCAGTAGCACAGGAGCGCTGGGTTAGATTCCCTGAAGGTGCAACTTTAAGAGAGAATTCTGGAAATGTCACTTTCTTTTCTCCCCCATACTGGCATGAATTTCTGTCTTCTCTAACACCTTGTGACTCACCCTTGCATCATGCTTTAAAGTGTAATGATATTTATGATTTTTTAAAAGAAATTTATTACTTGTTGCAAAGGTCTTTTTAAACCAGTTTAAAGAAAAATAAAATATAAATGGAAATCATTGAAAATTCATTTCACATTAATGGTCTGAAAATAAACCAAAGGACATTATGTGTGCATGTGTGTATAAGTGCACACAGAAATATTATATATACATATGTAGACTATATACATGTGTGTATATATGTGTATATATATATACACTTGTATAAATGTATATACACACATATACTTAAAATGTGTGTATGTGTATTTATTGAAAAACAGACACCATATTCATCTCTAAAAGAACATTCAGAGAATATCAAGATGATTCTGGCTGAAGACAAAGGCCGGTGGAAATTCAGGTGAAAATCATCAATTCCCATTTTGTCACCTCTGTAATTTTGCAGCTCTCTGTATAAACATTAATTGTCTTATATAAGCAGCAAAAATATAAAATAGTTGTCCATATTTTCACAGTTGTGATATAATTTATGAAATTAGAGAGTAACTTATCAGCTTCTTAATAGAAATGGCAAGTTTTGATATGAGTATACAGTATATAAAAATATATATAGTGCTATATATAAATATTTGGTCTCTATTTCATTTTTTGCATCAGTCTTAACACTAAACTATGTCAAGCTAGTGATGTTTTTATGATATCCCTGATTCTAATGCAAGAGACAGCTATTTATAGTCATTTATTTTAAAAAATGAAAATAAGTGAATAATGATTAATCAGGTTAACATTGTTACTTCCTGTGACAAAATTTTATAAGTAAATTTAAAATGATATGTTGTAAATTAGGAGGCTCAACAATAAAACATTACCTTCCAGAAATTATGTGGGATGTGCTGTATCTTACATGAAAACACTTTCCATTGATTGTAGAGAAGATAACAAAAAGTTTCCAGTGAGAGACCTAAAAAGCTTTCTTTAGTAAATATGCATGAAAGACATAATTAGCATATAAGTCATACACAAATTATGATCAACAGCAGCATTTTTCAAACTCAGGTGACATCCATTAGTACACTGTAAAATCAAGTTAGAAAGTTAATACCAGGATTTTTTAATAGGATAGGATAGGGTATGGTAGGGCAGAGTAAGGTAGAGTAAACTAGATCACGCACATTAAGGATAAGTATTGTTTTCCGAAATATTTTTTTCCAGCGTTGTGTATGTTTGTGTATCTGTCTGTCTTTGTCTGAGTGTGTGTGCTGGTTCACAGTGTAAAACACATTTCTTATTATGGGTCACGGTCAAAGATCTTTTAGAAACACCATTCTAGACCACATTAGTCAAGCTAGACTAAGTTATGCTATAGTAACAGCCTCAGGATCTCAGTGATTTAATACAACAAAGATTGATCATTTCACACAAATTCTAATAAGGATTCAGGTGACCCCCTAAGGCCATAGACCTCCCAGTGACTAGAGCATCCAGGTTACTTCAGTCTTCTTGTTTGTAATCATAACATGAGGATGCTACAATCACCATGCAGAAGAGGACCCATTAAGAACTCTCATCCACTCCTGTACATTCAGCCTGAAGAAGATGTACACACCAATTCCCTACCCATTATTCACTGGCCAGAGCTGGCCAATGACCATGCCTGTACACAAAGGACCTAACAGATACTTGGGGAGCTTTAGAATTTCTACTGCAACACAAGACTTTTTTGTTTGTTTGTTTTGTTTTTTGGTGCTGGTGATTGAACCCAGAACCTTTGTATATATACTATGCAAGCACTGTACCACTGAGCTACACCCCTAACCCTAAAACATTCTTAAGTTCTGATTTACATGGTAGCTTCTCTTCATGAATGTTACTTGTGAATATTATTACAAACTAATATTTACCCCATATGACCACATGCTGTTTTAGAAAAATCTTATTAGTTCACTATAAAAGTAATTTGTTATTTTGTCCTCTGATACGCTGTTCATTAAATTCAATTATTAAAACTTTGAAGAGCACTTATGACTAAAAACAGATATTAAAGGGTATCAGGCCCAAAGTTTGGTCTTGTGAGACTGAGACACTTCTGATATTTGAGCACATTTTTAAAAAAAAAAAATTGGTAAAATTCTTAAAAATTACTATTCCACGTCACCATTACTATCACTCATACATTAATGATGGGTTTTCATGTGATCAATTCACTCATTGATTAGAGTGATTCCATGAAAACCACACAGGACAAAACTTTCAGGACACATAGCCATGTACTCTATATTAAGGGGAGGAAACGTGTATTAGGGAAATTGTTGAGTTCATAGCCCGATGAAGCTTTTGGATGCAACAAGTCTAATTTGCTAGAAATTTCAAAAAATCAAGACGCGGAAATTAGGAAAGTGGTTGTGATAGAGTGTGTTTTAATCAGCTTTTTTGTTGCTGTAACCCAAAGACCCAACAACAACATAGAGGGGGGAAAAGATTATTTTGGCTCATGGTTTCAGAGGTTCAGTCCACAGATGGCCAACTCCACAGTTCTGGGTCCAAGGTAAGGCAGTACATCACAGTGGAAGGATGCGGCAGAGGACAGCAGCTCCACACATGAGAAAGCAGAGAGAAAGCTTTCCGCGTCAGAGACAAAATGTAAATCCCAAAGGCACACCCCCCAGGGATCTACTTCCTCCAACCACAACTTACCTGCCTGTAATTACAACTCAGTTAATCCACATTAGTTTATACCTCTCATAATCTAATCATGTATCCTCTGAAAACTTTTGCATTGTCTCACACATGAACTTTTGGGGGACACCTCATATAGAAACCATAATAAGGGTAAAGTGTTTTTAAAATTCTGGGAGTGTGAAGCAATATTAGTACAGAATGTCTCCTGCACCAAGGTGAAGAATTTGGTTGTAGCCAGCAAAATGGTTCTCATCACCTGGCAATGGTCCCACTCCACACCCACCCACATCCTCTTGATACCTCATTAGATGCCCAAGAATATTAATCTCAACCTAGAGGATACACACACCTGGATCTACAGAAGGGAACGCCCTCCTCCTTATATCACAAATTAATCAAGAAGTACTTGAGATTTTACACTAGTCTCTTGTGCGTTGAGTTGAACTTTTTCCTTGTGTTCAAAAAACTCTGATCAGATTTAGTTTCGGATTCATAGGAACCAAGAAACAAAGTCTGACCTGAAGAAAATTCCCCAAGCTAACTTACCAGCTCTGGTTTTTCTCTTAGAAGAGTCATAAACCTGGGGATAGAGTGAACTCAGTGGAAAATGTGGGCAGCCCCAAAAGGTGATGATTCAGTGGTGCTTAATTCCTAATGCTCAGCCCTACATGGTTTGGGGAGGAGCAATGTGGGAAAGCAATTAGAAATCTCAGTTCAGAGTTTCAGATGCCAGAACAGCCCAATGTGACTGCCAATTCCTTAGGTCTAATGTCAGCTGTCACCGTTTTCCACCAAGGAGGCTCCTGTCCCATCTGCCCTCATCATCCCAGCAGAGAGTGTCCTGTCTCACATTGTCCTCAGAGATGTTCCTCTGCATCCAAGAGGACATCCCATGGACTACTTCAAGCTGGAAGCTAAACCTTACCTTTCTCTTTTCCAGTCCCATGTCCCTGGCTGGCTATAGATGACAGGTAAGCCACCAGGTGAACTCCTGGTCCCAAGGATGCAAGCAAGCAGGTGAAGGGGCCATTGTGACTGTTGAGGGTACAATCACAGTGGAATGATTGGCCTGGGAGTAAATCTCAACTCGAAAGCCATTTATCTTTGAATAAAATATAAGTTCGTGTAACTTTTGGGGGAGTGTTTGCTTTTATCCAAACCTGAGAAAATGGAATTAAGCATTTGCACTAATCAAGGTATTCAGATGATGCCCTTTGTCGTTAATGCACCAAGTACCATATGAGTTTTGAGGTGACTTCTCTCATGAGCCACACATCTATCACAGAAAATTTTTAGGATAAACTTGATTGTTGTAATGACTGCTTCCTTTACAACACTTCCCTATAAACTATAATCTAAATCCAACAGATTATAATTGTTATAGCTACAAATTACAATCTCTATGAGCTTCAAATCAGGGGGAGAACCAAATAAAATTTTCTAATATGGAAGTAGAAGGAAGACTCAGGTAGAGATGCCAGATTAGCAGCATCTTCTAATGCATAAATTGAACTTTGAAAACTACAACAAACTACAACCCATGGATCAAATCCAGCCCATTACCTGTGTTTGCAACAAAGTATAGCTTTGTCTACTTACTTGTATTGTCTGTGCCATGCTACAACAAGGGAGTTCAGGAGTTATAACAAAGACTGTGTAGCCTAAGATCTGGCTCTTTAGTGAAAAAGTTGCCAACCTCTGCCCAGTTCTCCCTCCTAACCCACCTGGAGATCTCCTGTTAAGTTTCCACATGGGCCAAAGGCCAGCCACTCTGTCTCTCTGCCAGGGAATGTTCACTTGCTGCAGAGATGCACCAAGCCTACTGCTCAGCAAGCCAGTTAAGCATGGCTTCAATGCCTCAGGGCCACCTTCAACTGGGGGGATGGGAGCTGTTGTACATTTCAGCGTCCTCACCTCCTGTTGGGACAATTGAAAGAATGTTCTACCTAGTCTCTTCAAAAGACTCCAGTAGAAGGAAGCCCCAGTTTCCCCCAGTGGTGACCTGCTCATTGATGTATCCTATGACATATCCCTTCCTTGTCTCATCTCCACTTCTTTATAAATCATGAGGCAGAACCCACAATAGTGATTTTAAGAAAGTTTACTAATCGGGCACCATAAACTGAGTATCAAGAATTGTTACCTAGTTAATTCAAAGGTCAAAAGAGTAAATATCACATGGACCAAGGAGTTTAAGGTACATGGGAGCTAGGGGCCTACACACAAGCTGCCTGGTGCATGAAGGTGCAGGCAAATGATCCCAGCCCATGAGAGAACCCCTAGGCCACCTATCCCTCCAAGGGGGTACTTCAGCCTGTCTCATACATTAGGACCTGAAAGATGGTGAGCTATGCCTGGATAGGGTAAAGCCAAACAAAACTTTCCCGGAAGTACTTATCAGTCCTGATGGGCCAATTGGTCATCTGAGCTGGGGACAGGGGATGGGAACTACCTAGTAGTTGAGTTCCTCTGAGGTTTCCCTCAGGGCAGCTGGAACTCTTGTTCCAATTGTACCTGGTAAAGCAATGCTTAGAGGTCTTGGAACTGAAGTGATCTCAACCTGTTCTCCAACTCTTGAGTGGATAAGAAGCCTAGCTGGCTGGGGTGGGACCCGAATGCAAGTACTAGCAGGCTCCTTCTGGTCAGCACAACTTCAGGAAGCAGCTAGCTTCCACCCTAAGGAGACAGGTTGCAATTAATGCCACTTGGAAGCATGGAGAGAGGGCCCATGGTACAGAGATCCAGACCTCTAAGGAGGGGGATCAACAAGCTAGTGAAGGTATCCCTGGGGCCATTGTCAGGAGGCTGGTTCTGAAAAATGCTAGAAAAACTAAAGTCTGGACAACACCACTGCCCAGGAAGGAGCAGGATGAGGAAGCAGTCAATCTGATCAGGCTTCTGGGAACAAACACCATTGACCAGGTGGCTATGAAATTGATATTTCACAGTTCTGGAGACTGGGAAGTCCAAGATGAAGGCAATGCAGATTTGGTGTCTGGCGAGGACCCACTTCTGGTTCACAGATGGCACCTTCTCATTCTAATTTCACATGGTAGAAGGGCATCTCTGGAGCCCCTTTTATAAGACCAATAGTCCCATTCATGAAATCTCCACCCCTCGACCTAACCACAGTTCAAAAGCTCCACCTCCTCCTACATCACCTCAGAGTGGAGACCGCAACATGAATGCAGGGTAGAGGGACATTCAGATGTGGACAGGAACCAAAAGCCAACAGGACAGAGCAGGTCCTTCTCCCTCCCGATTCTGTGACCTTTCACTCTTCCCTGCTCCCCTCTGACAGAACTTCCAGAAAACTGCTGGCAAAGCAGGATCAAGAGTGCAGAGTCCTGGCTTCAGCATGGCAGAGGAGAGAGAAGGGCAGGTTTGGGGCAACGGACAGGAGATTACCACCCTGGACACTGAGCTTCCTACAACCAAGGTTCTAGCAAACCATTTGCACCCAGAGCTCATTTAGAGTCTGTTTGGGGAACAATCCAATGTAATTCAAACCTGCTTCAGTTCTCTGTTGATAGCAAACCTCAACAATTAGTAGTTATCTTTGGAAACTTTGGGATTGCAAGCAAAAAATAAATTATCTCTAATGAAGCAAAAGGCATTATGTCAAAAGCATGTGGAGAAGCTCTTGTAACTGAAGGAAATCCTAAAGAACTGGCCATAAACATCTCAAAAAAGGGGCAGAGATTGGAGCAAGTCTGTGGACCTAGATACACAGCAAGAACCAGAGCACCCTCTTCAGAGGGCAAGCCCAGGCATTTTCAGCCTTGGTCTTACTGGACTCAGATTTCAAATTTCAAAGAGATGGGTATCTGATTGATTTAGTTTTGTGGTCATTTGCCCAGCTGAAGACCAGAGGAAGGCCAGATATTGTGCAGGACTGTAGCCTGAGAAATGGTCAGTATTACTGGGCAGGGAAGGGCAGCAGATGCCAATCAACTGTCTTAGGTCAGGTTTTCAAGAAGCCAACCCCAAGACAAGGAGTCAAGGGCAGATTTAATTGAAAGAAAGCATCTGTGCAGAGGAGCAGAGTGAAACGGGAGAGGAAGGAGACACAGGACATGTTGATAAGTGGTTGTTAAAACTGTGGACATGTGGGGCTCAAACCCCCTGGGGTCCTCCAAGAGACTGTCTTTAATATGTTTCCATTATCCCGACAGAGAGAAAAGAGCTGGGGTACTTATCCACCAGGTCCTGTCCAGCCTTGGATGAGTGAGGGTTACTCCCAGAAGCAAGAACGCCCCAGGATTCCCAACCTGCCCAGTGTGGGGACCAAGCAGCTTCTAGGGCCACAGGAAAACCTCAGGCAGAGAGTCACATGTGCTTGAGTGTGGGCATGAACCAGAACAGCAGGGCACCAGAGTCAGGTGTTGATACAGCAGCAGTGACTGGAACATTTAGAGATGAGAGGGGCAGGGAGTTCCAATGCAGTTTCTTTAGGGAGGAGGAGCTGGGGGAACATCTCACTCCTAAGGCTGCTTCAGGGAATAGGAAGCCTGTCACCCATGCTATTGGGAGGCCTACTCTGAGCCACCAAGTTTACAACACTTTACATAAAAATGAATGACTTTGTGCTTATTTTCAGGGACTTCAGGAAGAGTAAATACCAGGAAATGCTATTCTACAGCTTTCCAGGGGACAATGGAAACAAGCAAGGGTAGTGTAGAATAGCCACCAAGAAAATAAGCAAGTGGGGCTAATCCCTGGGACCCTAGGGAAAGGGGGAAGAGACCAAGAGCCCAACTATGTCCAAAGTATATATTGCAGTCAGTCTTGCCTTTCACACCATGGACTCTCCTTTCAAGCTCAGGTGATTCTGCCAGCAAATGAGGCTCACCTGGTCCCTCACCTCCTTCCTACTCTGGTCCCATTTATTTCTCCTGTTTGAACAGACCATGTCAATTCATGCCCCAGGGCCTTTGCACTTGTAGTTCTTTCTGCCTCGAATGCTCTTACCTCAGGTCTATACAAGATGTCCCATTTTGTCATTCAGATCACAATAAGTCACCTCCACACGGTCTTCCCTTAATCGTCCAATCCCAAGTAGACCCCTACTCATTCCAGGATGTAACAATATTTGATTTACTTCATACTATTGTCTCTATCTGGTTTTCTTACTTAGTTATCTGTCTACTTGTGCATTGTCTTCCTCTCCAACCAGAACATCAGGACTTTGTGTGCAGGGCCACATCAGATTGTTCTTTGTTGTTTCTCTGGTACCCAGAACCAGGCTAGCATGGAAGAGACACTCCATCCATTTTTCTTGATTAATTGATTAAATATAAAAATGACTTTTCATTCCAAAATGATACTCCTTGCCTTTTTAAACAAGAATATTAACTGACATATAATTCACAAAATAAAAATGACTTAATGAGGAAAAGAAAGGGTTGGTGATGGCTATTCATGTTGAATGTAATAGACACACTGGCCCAACTCCCTACCTCCTGGGATCCAGCTAATGGTTTCCATTATTCTTTCTTAAGTTTTTTAATTATAAATATTTCATATGAGATCAAGCACATTCAGGGTGACATGGCCTTAGACAAAGTATTAATATTATAAACTGTGGAATGAAGTAGATTTTCCATTTATCCTTTAGGAAAAAAAAAAACAGCAAAAACACTTTCTTTCTTGAAATAAAAACCTAAGTGAATTCAGAACAAGACTGTTTAAAGCTTTAAGGAAAGGTGACTCCAATTAGCATTCTGTCATTCATAACAGAAATGATAGAATGTCATTTGTGACTCAATTTTTCTCTCATAATGTGTAGCTATCTTACCAGATTTTTTAAGTCAATGTGATAATCCACTTAAGCACATTCACTTAGTGTCCATAGTGTATTTTGAACCCTCTATGTGAAGGAGTAATTTTTTAAACTGGTATGAATTAAAATTTATTTTTGACCATGAATAGAAAAATATATGTCTATTGTTATATTACGTACATGTACAAATATGTAACAATGAATTCCTCTGTTCTGTATATAATGCACCAATAAAAAATTCTCTGGAAAAAAAACTGTAAAAAAAATTTAAAAGAACAATAAGTGCCTAGGGCAAATAAAAATTTGTTTAGGCTAAGAGTGTAGCTCAGTGGTAGAGTACATGCTGCATACACAAAGCCCTGTGTTCACTCCCCAGTCCCAATAATAATAATAATTATTATTATTATTAAAGATCCTGATTTGGTATGATTTTTTAAGAATGTGCCACAGTAAGTACTTGTATGCATGTATGTGTGTATATTCAAAAGTGTACACTCACGTGGGAGAGGGACAGGTGACTAACTGAAATCATAAATTAAATGGGAAAATCTCCTCTTAACACTTTCAGGCACATAATATATGCTCTATGAATATTTATAAGACGAATTCACCAACTTCTAAATCAGGAATTTATGCAGTGACATTCAAACTTGCTTTCTAAAACCCCACCTAGGATTGCAATCTCTGGGTGAGAAAATTTTAAGCATATCACACAAAGTACACGTGGTGCCTAATGCAGTGGCAGAAGGCATTGAGGCCCTGCCTATATCCACTCAACCTTACTATTACCACGTATTTCCATGCCTGACTTCCAAAGGCTGCCACCTGTACTTCTTTGCCAGAGGGCTTTCTTGGCACCCTAAGAGTACACCTCCCACTGATGATGAAAGCTGGTGGATCAATGCTCCAGTTCCCTTGCCCCATGCACAGAGTAACTCTAAGGCACTTACTCTCCTCTGTCTCCTGGAGTTGTTCAATGGGATTCAGTTCTGCTGGCCCTCTGCGTGGAACGATTTGGCAAAAATCTCCTACTGCATGCTTTTTCCTCCTGTCTCCCTCTCCACTCCCCAAATGGCACTTCCTAGGACCACATTCCAAAGAAACTTTTACATTCAAAAGTATTTGCTTCAGGATCAGCTTCTGGGGAACTGAAATTAAGACAGGTACTTCCAATTAGCTTATCTCTAACAAAACCCTCATCCACTGGAACATGTGCCTGGGCTTAGAATAGAATGAAATGAGCCTCTATCATCAGTAAGCATCTTTCTCCATGAAATCCTGATACTGAGATTTTAATGAGTCTCTAAATGAACCATGATGAAGAGCAAGTCTCTCTCCTGAACGAGGATGGGTTGGTGTCCATTTAGCGGAGCATCCCTGTCCTGAGTGTGGCTGACCACCCACATTCCCAAGGCCAAATGAACTAGACCAGGGGTATGGTGCAAGCAAAAAAAACGTTTTAATGACGGTTCATTGACATGCCAGATGGGTCCACCGTGATCTAATTCAAACAGGAACCCTCACTCTTTTATCATTTGTTCTAAAATATCAAAGCATTTTCCCTACGGTGGCCCCGAGAACATTTTCTCCCATTGAGCCTGGGCATTTTAGGAGCCCTTCTCTCCCAATTTCTTGTTTGCCTTTGTCTTCCCAATCACCGTCTCCACAATCACAGCCGTTTCTTCATATGTCTGAATGCTCTCTGTTGAAATCTTCTCAATGGATTCCACCACTTCCACCTTCTTGAAAGTCAATGCCCTGGGGGGGCTTTTATCCAGCAGGCTGCTGCTCTTACTCCCAGGATCCCCTGGTCTACCTTCATGGGCCCCAGCCCTTTGAGACTGGGGTGTAGATGGTCTCTCGGAACCAGGTATTGTCTCAGGACAGAGTTTCTTGGACTTCTCCTCTTCCTTCTGGTCATCGTCTTTCTCCCCAGGACTCTTCACATCTTTGGAATTTGTCCCACTCTCCTTGTCTGTAGTCTCCTCTTCAGTTGGGTGTTCATCTTCTTTCTCCTGGGGACCCTCCTGTCCATCCTCCAAAGGTGGCGTGGGCTGCTCAGGAGTAGGAGTGGGCTCCCCTTCGCTATCAGGATGCGTAGAGTCTTCTTCGGTGGAAATCACTATTCCACCCTTGGCTGGGATGGAGGGGGAATAGAACTCAGGGTCCTTATAACTAGCATCCCCTGTGACCATCACGTGCCGCCCTTTGGTGTAGAGGTCAGCAGGGGGCTCGGGCACAGGCTCTTTGGTGCCCTTCACTTTATCCTTGATCATCTTGCATAGTTTCCCAAAGGCTTTGCTGATCTGTCCTCCATCTGGCACATCCTCTGGGTCCCCTTCTTGTGTTAGGAGACTTGCTTCTCCACCCCCTGATTCAAGCTTAAATTCATCTTCCTCTTTAAGTACCACCTGCACTGGTTTTGTATCTTCCACACGTTTTAATGGTGGGTCTTCCAGAGTTTCATCTACTTTATCTTGAGCTATAATCTCCTTTCTCCTTGGAATATTCTTAGGGAGGCCTTTTTGTCTGGGTTTTGCTGCTGTTATATCCTGCAGAGCCCTAGTAAGATCTAAAAAAAAAAAAAAAAAAATTAAAAAGCAGGAAGTCAAGTATAAAATTGTCAATAAAAGGGAATAAAAATGCATTCATTGAAAAATATACTAACTGAATTAGAGACAAACATCTAATGCTAGGATGGGATTTACTATATATAGGTCAAAAACAATGGAGTTCTATTGTTCCTCATTCCATGTTGAGGTTCTAGCTCTGCCAAGCTTTGTAACTTTGGTAGACAAGTCAACTTGTTCCTTCAGTGATTCCCCAAAGGGAAAGGAAAGTGCTACTTTTTCTGAAGCTCATAGTTCTACCCACTAGGAACCCATTCCACAAAGTTGTTCTCTCAACAGAGTTAGAGAGACACAGGAAAACTGCCCAGGACTCTGACGTGGTCAGATGTTGTCAGGCTTGGAAATGGAATCCATCCACGGCATATCTCCCTCACTCCACATTTATCCCAACAACCTATATAAATATGACCACCCTTTAGTCAGCATTCCCTTCTCCTCAGCCAAAATAGGAAGTGATGCTATTAGATACAGAAACAATAGGAATTCTGTATTCTCAAGACCTACCCATTCCTTCACACTGGAATGGAAACATTAGATGCTGAAGAAAACAAAAATCTTACCCTGTGAAATCTCCAAGGCTTTCCAGCTCCGCTTATACAGTGATTTCAGAACTTTTTAATCCCCAGCATCTTTTCCATTCCCTCCCACTGGTAATCCCAGGCCTAAGAAGGACATAGCACCAGCATCTAACATGGACTAACCCTCAGTGAGGAGAGCTGAGTGAGTAAAGATGGCAGCCATGGGTCCTGAAACCATAAAGGACAACAGGATGCAGGCAGGGATGTCAAAAGACAACTGGTCTGAGAGGAAAGATGCTTACAGGACCAGCTACAGAATTCCAGGGCCCCGTGCAAAAGAATAATGCAGAGTTCTTGTTCAAAATTATTACCAATTTCAGGAGAAGGCTGGAAAAGCACCAAGCCAGGATGGACTCTTCTGAGTGTAGCCCTGTGCCAGGGTCATGGGCTCATGGAGCTGGCCCTGGGTGTCTACCAGCAGGACTGCTGCACATCCAACCATGTTCTGACTCTGGAACCCCAATTGCAAAAACCCTGAGCTGGTTCCCTGAGCTGCCTGAGAAACATGGATTTAAAGACTGTATAAAATCCAGCAATCCCACTTGCAGGTATTTACCAAAAGATTTGAAATCAGGGTGCAGAAGAGACACCTGCACTCCCGTGTCTATTGCAGCATTATTCCCAATAGCCAAGACACAGACTTAAACTAAGGGGCCGTCTACAGATGAACGAGTAAAGAAAATGTGGTAAAAATGCACAAGGAATACTATTCAACCTTTACAAAGAGGGAAATTCTGTTGTGTGAGACAACATGAATGGAATTGCAGAACATTATTATGCTAAGCAAAATAAGCCAGGCACAGAAAGGTAAATACTGTATGATCTCACTTATATGTGGGATCTAGGACAATTGAACTCACAGAAGCAGAGAGTAGATGGTGGTTCCCAAGGGCTGGTGGTAAGAAGAATAAGGAAATGATAATCAAAGGGTACAAAATTTGAGTTAGACAAGAAGAATATGTTTGAGTGGGTTTTTGGGTTTTTTTTTTTTTTAGTCCTATTGCATGGTCTGGTAAATATAGTTGAAGAATATTGTATATTTTGAAATTGCTGAAAGCAAATTTCAAATGTCCTCACCTCAAAAAAATGTTACATATTCAAGTTGATGAATATGTTATCCAGCTTGATTTAATTATTCTACTTTGCATTCATAAATCATGACATCATCTTAGATCACATAAAATTTATATAATTATAAATTACCAGCTTATAATAAAAATAAAAGCCCTAACAGTGAAAGTATCAACATTATCACCTTCTCTTCTCTCTCAAAATGTTGTGCTTATTCAGAATGGGGAGATTCAGATATGAGCTGATGCCTCACAGGTGTGTAAAACATTCCAACAAGGCCAAATAGGGACCCGGTGTGGTGGAACATGACTGTAATCCCAGCAGCTCGGGAGGTTGAGGCAGGGGGATCACAGGTTCAAAGCCAGCCTCCTCAACTTGGTGAGCCTCTAAGCAATTCAGCAAGACCCTGTCTCTAAATAAAATATAAAAAAGGTCTGGGGATGTGGCTCAGTGGTTCAGCACCCGCTGTTTCAATCCCCAGTACCAAAATAAATAAACACCAAACATTGGAAGGCAGAAGCCATATTTGCCAAACAAGCAGTTCCTGCTGAATTGTTTTGTTTTGTTGTTTGTTTGAGATGGGGCTCTCTCTATGGTGCCCTGGTTGGCTTCGAATGCCTGGGTTCAAGAGATCTTCCTGTGTCAGCCTCCTGAGTAGCTGAAATTATAGGTGTGCACCCCCACACCCAGCTTCTGCTCAGTTTTGAAGGGAAGAGAGAATGAACGATAACTGAGCATCTACTCTGCAACCAAACACTGGATTAAACTTTGCAAAGCTTAAGTTCATTTAATTCATGGAAAAAATATAATTCAATATCCATTTCTTATTATAGTGAAAACTGAATTGTATTTCTTCCCTCAATTAAATGCCTGATGTTCAAGGATGGCATTCCCAAGGTGGGCTATAACAACAGTCAGTTTTTCTCTTTATAAACTTTTTGGCTCAGTTACTTAGCACCCAAGGGAGCATATCAGAAAGGGAGAGAAGAAGACCTCCCTCACATAAAAGCATTTAATTTCCAGATAGATAGGACGAGAGCATGAATGTCAAGGTCAGGAGGAAAGCTTAGATTTTTTTACATTTCTGCTGAGACACAAAAAAGAGGAGACCAGGGTTGGAGAGTGTTACCTTTCCGGCCAGATCCAAGGCTAAGAGAGGAGCCATGACTCGGGGTGAACATGGTTATGGGAGTCTCAATGAAGGCGGAGCTCAGCCTGGCAGAAAGAACCAGAGAGAGAGTATGGTGCCACCTTTAATTCATCAAGCCAACCACACAAAGGGGTTGGGGGGAGGGTAAAAGCAATTGCTATAATTTTGAACAAAACTGAAAAAAGTTTTCTGTAGATCAAGCTCATGAATTATATGTAAATGTAAACTGATAGCCACATAGACATTTATACATTAGATGAGGACATAAAAACTCATTTCTTTGAGCTCAAGTCATAAACCATAACACATAGCCATGGAAATATTGCACAGTGATTACTTATAATATAAAATGCCACTTCTCTGTTGGATTGGAGTTTTTGTGTTGTTGTTCTTTTTGTAATTGAAGAGTGGCCAATCCAGGCTTAAGTATTTAGGGCAAACATGGAATAACTTATTTTTTTTTTTAAATAATACATGTCACATATAAACAGAAGGAAAAATGTTAAAAGCAACTGAGATTAAACAACTGGTGAATCTGGGTAAAGTATATTTAGGAATTATTCTTGTAACACTTCTATCAGTTTGAAACTGTATCAAAATTCAAAGTTATAAATAAACTAACCAAAGCAATACCCAGTTAACTTTTGGACATGTTCTGCCCCTCCCCAAAAAGAAAAATGATCACAAGGGTATTTAAATGCAGTTCAAGACTTATTTTCATAAATATGCTCATAAAGCATATATAATATATAAATATATATATATATATGTATTTATATATATATATAATAAGGAATGCTACAAGGCACACTGAGCATAATAACTAGAGAGGAAATAGGAAATAAAATCTTGCTTTTCCTACTAAGCAGGAAAGACATCAGCTAAGATAGACCACCCAGAGTGGAGGGAAGTACTGCCCACTGTGGGGCACTTGGGGCAGGGGAAGACTTATCTTTTAGTTCACTCTACATCCAGGAAATAAGGAGGATCAAACTGAAAAATCATAATTCAATGCTTATCCTATTCTATGAAGAAAACCAATGGATGTGTCAACATGGCGATAGATGCAGGTGCAAGGGGGTGGGGGCAGGGGAGAAGAAAAGAGGATTTCCCCAGCAGTCTTAAAGTAAGTGGGGTTCAAGTCACAGTTCTGTTATAAAGGAAACCAGAAGGCACATTGATACCCACATTACTGACCTGCCCAGAGGGTAATGACCATGACAATTGCAGCAATACCTCTGAGCACCCATCAAGTGCCATACAGTATACTAAGGACCTCACCTGCAGCATCTCATCCCACAGTCCTGATCATCCCACCTGCTAAACTGCTTATGTCCCCAGAACCCTGTGGGCACAAAGCAGCCTTCTCCGGTCACCCTACTTACAATTTCAAGCATCACTTCATCATCACTCCCTTTCTCTCTCCCAAAACTTCCTCCATACCACTTGTCACAGGTTACATCCTGTTACAAATTCACTCCTCTTCTGTCTCCTCCACTAGAATTCTAGCTTTTTGTGTTTCATTTCCTGCCACATCCCCACTACCTACACCTGTGCCTGGCACATAGTAGGTCCTCAACAAGGACTGATATAATGCATAAGTAACCAGGATGGAGAGACCAGTACGCAGAGGCATGCCCACACCTGTTGCCTTCGATCTCAATGATCCGATGATACCGATCCAGCTCGTTCCTCAGAGTTTGCTGGGCCACGGCCAGCTGCCGGCAGTCATAGGAAGACCTCTCCAGTGTCCGCTCAGCCTCCTCGATCTCCTTCCTCAGGCTTTCGATCTGCTCGTTGTAAAGCTGAATCTCGTCATCATAACACTCGTGGGCGTTTTTAATAGCTTGTTCCAGGGTCGTTGTCTGTGGGCAAAGACACACTGCCAGGAAATCCATCCCACCCTCTCCCCAAGATGTGGACTTCACCAGGAGAAACTGATCTCTGTCTACAAAGTTCCATTTGCTTCATTTGTTTCTCTGTAAGTTGGAGACTAGCAATGACTCATTTGGAACCTCTTCAAACAAAGAAGAATTTAAAAACTGAGCTCCTATCTCCTAGCATGAACTTCAGCCCCCTGTAGGATTAGCCCACAAGGGGACCCATCCTCCTGGCAGAGTGAAGATGACAAACCCAGAAAATAAAAAGAAACCTGCTGCCCACAGAGTGATCTGCGTCAGATAAAGTATGTTCTCCATACCTTAATGACTTAGCATAAACTTGGTAGCCAAAACTGAAGTCGAAAGAGTACATACGAAATAGATAAGATCTACTTTTACTGAAACAAATATGAGGGAAAAATTTTTTCTTGTTCTTATTCAGCTAAGAGAATGCTTTAATTTTCTCCTGAGTTTTAATCAGTAGTGTTTTATTTATGTTTTACTGGCTAAAATGTGTGTGTGAGCGTGTGTGTGTATGTTCATGCACATGCATGCTTGTGTATATATAAAATGATATTAGATGCCTAGGATGCATGAGGCCCTGGGGTCGATACCCAGCACTGCAAAAAAATAAAAGAAAACAATGTTAAGGAAGACAATTTTTATGTTAATTCAAGGTAAAAATCAAGGTAGAAAAAGAGAAAGAGGGGGGGATAGTAGAGGATAGGAAAGGCAGCAGAACACAACAGACACTAGTATGGCAATATGTAAATCAATGGATGTGTAACTGATGTGATTCTGCAATCTGTATATGGGGTAAAAATGGGAGCTCATAACCCACTTGAATCAAAGTGTGAAATATGATATATCAAGAACTATGTAATGTTTTGAACAGCCAACAATAAAAAATTTAAAAAAAAGAGAAAGAGGGAGTTTTATTTTCCTTTTAAGAGCTTCTGACAATGATAAAGACTCAAAAAAGCACTTGTTTACAAGTTTAATACCTGTAAGTCATGACCCTTTTACAATCTCATTCTACATAGGAAAGAATTTGACATGCACAGCCCTCAAAATCAAGATGTAACAAAAATACTACTTCTACCTAGAGCAGTGTATTTCAAACTGCAATGTACATTAGAACCACATAAGGATGGTAAGATTCTGACTCAGTAGTTCTGAGAAGGAAGGGGCCAGAGACTGTCTTTCTAACCAGCTTCCACAGGATGTGGATATGCTGGTCCATCGGCCACACTTGGAGTCATGGAAGGTGGGGAGGGTAGAGAGGTATCTACATCCGACTTCATGTATATTCACTACAGTGTATTTCTTGCATTCAGACCTAAATATACATGCTGGAAACCCTGGAGGATAATCATTTCTATTAAACTCAATTTTTCATTTTATATAGATCTAGTCTTTGGGTAAAGAAGTCCGTAAGTAATCACATATGGAAACTTAGCTTGCAAGGGTGTTCAGGAATATATCTGTTGCCTCCAGCAGACGGGAAGGAGTGAGGCTGAGAGGGAAAGTGGCATGTACTAAACACTTTGGGAAGATATCTGTCCAACCTGTGTCATCCCATCCATCCATCCACAAGGAGGGTCCAATAACAATGCAACCCTATCCTCCCATCCAGAGCTTGGAACCGGGGTTGGGTTCAACTTAGGCTGGCCCATCGTGTGCTCTATCTCCTGAGAATTTGGAAAGGAACCTTAGGGGTAGTGGCAAGGTTCTAGGCACATGGTGGCATGTTCTAAGTTCATTGGGACACATGAACTGGGGTCTAAGCCTGCCATTTTAGAATGATGATCTTTCATAATGTGCATGAAGCTAAGAAAGTTAATTCTCCAGGAAGACATAATAAAGCCAAAGGGCAAAGGTAAACAGATGAGGGAGCCTGTGGCAAGGGAAGGAACAGGAGGGGAAGGAGACAAATAGCAGCTGCCCCACATCCTGGTTCCTGGTTCCTGCTGCACACCTGCTCTCAATTACCATACCTTGCTCCTTTGGGAAAAGAAAAAGAAAAACCTTGCCAGTGGAGAAACGTGGCAGACACCACCTTAAGCAACCAATGAAAGTTAAACATTGTCAGTGTGAAGATAAATGAACATGATGTGACACACTGACACAATGTCACTTCCTAGGGATACTTGCCAAAAAAAATAAAGAATGTCAGTTTAAATCTGTGAAAACAACCGGGAAACCCAGATGGAGGGCTGTTCCCCAAAATATTTGGCCTGGACTCTTCAAAAGCATCAAGTTCAGAAAGACTAAGGAACTGTCCCAGACTTTGGGAGCGTAAAAACACACAACACCTGAAGAGGAGTAGGGTCTTACACCAGAACAAAGCATTAGTGGGGTAACTATGACATTCTGGCACAGCCTATTAATAATAGCACAGTATCATCCTGGCCTTCGTCATTTCCTGTGACTCTAAGATTCTAGCACTTGGGTAGACTATACAAAGAGCGTGTGGGAAACCACAATGCTATTTTTGCAACTTTTAGAAGTCTTAAAAAACTTCAAGGGGCTGTGATTGTGGCTCAGTGGTGGAGTGCTTGCCTAGCACACACGAGGCACTGAGTTCCATCCTCAGCACCACATAAAAATGAAATAAAGTTTATAAAAATATTTTCAAAATTAAAAAGTTCCCTGCCTATTTAGACCAGTAATTGGGTTTGTTTCTTTTTTTTTTAAAAAAAAAAAAAAAAAAAAAAAAAACAACCTCAATTCAGTAGTCACCTATAATGTCAAATATATGTGGGTAAGCCACATATTCTTACCCACATCACAGTACTCACACACCCCAAGACATAAAGGGGCTGAAGAGACCCCTCTGAGGCCTGAATCTCAGAGTGGCTACAGAATTATATGAGGGGATGTGTGGGGCCATAGATGACATAAGAGGGGTCAAGTGTCAGGGATGGGAACATTCTCTCACTTTCTTTTGTGTTTAAAATGTTCCATAACAAAGAAAATATTAGGTGAAAGAGATTCCCCCTTTGGGTGTGGCTTCCCAGCCCAGAACATGAATCCATGGTCTGTGCTGACAAATTCCAACCTGGGTCAAATCACCAAGCTCCCAACAACCTTGTCTAGAGGGGGCTGTTTTAGCCCCAGGCTCCAGATGAGGACACTAAGACACACAGGTGAAGTCACTTGCCCATAAATACCACAAGAAGATTCAAACCCACCTGTTCAGGATCTTAGAAACTTCCTGAAACCATGGTCCATCCCTGCCCCAGACTCCTCCCAGCTGCAGGTGAGTAGAGTACAGGCATGTGCACATACATGCGTGCGTGCGCACACACACACACACACACACACACATTTATGTGAAAACACACTCTAGGGCTCTGGAAAATTCTGCATTGCCCTATTCTTACCAAAGACACAGAGCACTCGTTGAGTGTTTTTACTTCATACACTTTTGAACTGTATATAAAATAACAAAGGATTACCAAAATGGGAAAACAGAGGATAAGAAAGTCATCTACAATCTTTCTACCCTAGAGGACAAGCATGACCTTTTTGCAGATCTCATGATTTGATGGTTTGTTGTTTGTGGTAGTGGCAAGTGGGTGGTAGGCCTTTTTGTTTATGAATACAGTTGTATGTGTGCTTGCTTGTTGTTTGTTGGAAGAAAGAGGTGTGTTAAAGGCTGGATGTCCTTGGGTAGAGTAGGAGGATCTCATGCTCCAGGAAGGAGGCTTCATGCTACTCCTGTAAGGCACCTTCTAATCTTCAGCAGGCCCCTAAGGCTCCGTGAGTTTCTGTCTGTTCAGTGAACTCTTGACTGGGTTTATAAAACTGGACTTCTGGGCACACCACTGAGGTTTTTACAGCTCAGTAATTTAAACCAGTCATCAAAAGGAAGAATATACAGAAAAACAGTAAGAGTCCCATTTACTTAGAGCTTGTTTTGCCTCTGATGAAGGCCAAGAGGACTCAGTGGATGTGAGCCACATGACAACCTGAACTTTATTTTGAGCCAGGACACTGCTATGTTTCTATTTGGACCATTAGATCCTCTGGTTTATATCCATCTACCCATCCATCTGTGAGCAGCATAGGGCAGCAGCACACACAGGAGCCTGAGCGTGAGCCCCATGTAGAGCAGGGAGCTCCTGCCTCTTAGGATTCCAGGTACCTTTGGGTACAAGTCTTTGTAAAAAAAAAAAAAAAAAGGGGGGGGTGTGGAATCAGTATCCTTCACCCTTCACAAATTACATAGTCTTACCAAGAATCACCACTAGATGGTACTAACTGACCTTAATGAAAAATGAGACCTGGAAGGTTCCCATTTTGCAATTAATGTGATTTTTTTTTTTTTACTTCCCTGTCACAGAAATTCAGTCGATGCAATTTAGGAAGCCAGAAGTGCCTGTCCCTTCTCCACCTGTAAGAAATTTCATATCCAGGGATCTTATTTCATCTATGTTCAGCTTACTTGAAGGAAGGTCCCCAGCTCCAGTATCAGGCTCTGTTCCTTCCATTCTGGGGCCCTGGGTCTCTCAAACTTGAGCCTGTGGAGTCACCTGGGCATTACTGGGCTCTGCCCAAGTTACTGATTCAGTAGATTTGGGATGCACCTATGAATGTGAATTTCTGACAAGTTCCCAGATGACGCTGATAATGCTGGACCTGGGACCTCGTCATGAGGACCCCGGACATGGAAGATTCTGGAATCATCATAGGCCTTCACCAAAGGTAGAACCAGTTGCCACAGCCCTGCCAGAAGCTCTACTTCCCCAGACATCCAATTCTCCCTTGAAGCTCTCAGTTTAGCTATTCCATTTGGAAGCCAGAAAATCTTTAACTAGCAAAAATCTAGCCAATAACATTTTAAATGGGGCCATAGAGGGCACAAGTCTGGCACCCAGGTGCATCAGGTGTAAAACACTCTGACCCTACCCAGGACTTGCCCCTATACCTGTGGTTCTGAGTGTGGTTCCTGGACTAGCAGCAGCATCTGGAAACTTGGAAATGCATACTCTCAGGCTCCAACCCAGATCTACTGAGTCAGAAACTCCTGGGTGCACCCAGTCATGTTAGGGTTTTAATTAGAGCTAATTAAGAAAATTCTTGCTCCCCTTGACCTTTAACCATTGGTGTTATGCCCATGAATACATTACATGGAATAAGGGACTTTGCAGATGTAGTTAAGGTTCTTAATTAATGAACCTTTTAAGAAGGAAGTTACTCTAAATTGATCCTAATCACATAAGCCTTCATAAGCAAAAGTCAGAGAAATGCAAAAGCAGACATCAGAAAAATTAGATGCATGAGGATTATTCAATGCACTGCTGCTAGCTTTGAAGATGGAGGAGCCTTGGGTCAAAGAATGCTGGCAGCTCCTAGAACTGCTCCTGGCCAACCGCCAACAAACAGGGTTCTCAATCCTACAGTGCACAGAATTAAATTCTGCCAACAACTTAAACAAGAATGGAAGCAAATGCTCCCCCAAGAGCCTCCAGACAAACATCTAGGCAAGCCCACAACTTTATTTCAGCCTAGTGAGACCCAGAGCAGAGAAATCAACTGACCCTTCCCAGATGTCTAACCTACAAGACCCTGAGAAAATAAATAGGTGCTGTTTTAAGTTCCTAACTTGTGGTAATCCATTAAGACAGCAAACTCAAGTTTCATTAAACTCATAGCTTGATTTTGTTATTGAACACAGTCAGCCCTACATGTCCATGGGATCCTCACCTACAGATTCAACCAACCGAGGAACAAATATATTTTAAAATTACATCTGAATTGAAAAATCTCTTGTCATTATTCCCTAAACATTACTGTATGTCAACTATTTAGACAGCATTTACATTGTGTTAGGCATTATAAGTAACCTAGAGATGATTTAAAGTATACGGGAGGATGTGCCTAGGTTATACACACAATTGTGAGCCATTTTATATCAGGGACTTGAGTATACATGGGAATCCTGGAACCAAAACCCCATGGATACTGAAGGATGAGCACATACAGATGATCTCAGACTTTCAATGATTCAACTTGTGATGTTTCCACTTTACCATAGTATGAAAGCAACATGCATTCTGTGGAAACCATAGTTTTTATCTTGCACTTTCTCTCTTCCTAGGCTAGGGATATACAGTTTGACCATCCTGCAATGTGGGGCAGTGCCACCATCACAAGTGGAAACAACTGATGCTCTACAGTGTACTGTGTCACTAAGCTGGGACATGCGGTAGGTTAGTGGTGTTAGATGCACTTGCAACTTACATCATCTTCAGATGAGAATTGCTGGGTTGCAAACCCACTGTAAGTCAAGGAGCGTCTGTATATTATTATCTATGAAATGATTTGATATTTTGATAAGTGTTTCAATACAATTGGTCTGTTTTTAATTACTCTATCTTAAAAACAACATTTTCCTGAGAAGGTGTTCACAGGTATCACCAGACCACCAAAAGCTGGAGAACAGCAAAGAGAAGGTCCAGACCCTGCTTTAAAGAGGTGAACACACCCAAATAAATTAATCAGTCTGCAGCAATAGACAGTTGGAAAAAGGTGCCAACCAGACTAACCTAATCTCAGAAACCAGATTAACCTCTACAAGATTCCTTATTTTTATATTCAACAAATATGTACATGTACATAAAGAGCAAACATGCTTTTTGCCCTGCAACTAGCACTTTCCAAAACAGGTGGTGCTCTCTCATCCTCCTCGGTATTTAGGGCAGTGGTTTTCAGTGGCCACAGGAAACGACACAGTTCTCACTGCCAGCCATGTGCCTCACACAAATGTGTTTGTGTATGCATGTGTGTGTGTGTGTGTGTGTATTTGAAGAAATATCTACATATTTAAATATATATGCAAATATATTTAATACAAAGGTTTCATAGAACAAACCCTACCTTTTCTTGCTATGCAGTCTGTAATGTCTTACTCTTAGTCAAGTATTGCTTGTTTCTTCGTTTTTTTCCTGCAGTCAATTCTGCTGAATTCACTTTAAGCCAGTGAGTTGTGACTTGGGGTTTGGAAAACATTGGTCTCCTGACCATAACTGGGCCACACCACTTCCTCAATGACACCACACCATACACACACCCTACATACATACAACTCCACACATACACACATCAAGCATATATATATATATGCACCACACACACTACACATACACACCTCACACTACACACCATACACATACTACTTTCATACATGTCACACAACATACACACACCACACATTATACCATATATACACACATCACACATATATACATAGTACGTACACACATATCCACCCAGCACAGCACATACTTTATACACACACACTACATACCACACCATCTATACATGTATACATTCAGTACACATACACATACAGCAACAGAACACACATATACACCACATATACCTCATGTGCACATACACACACATCCCACATATATAAATACTCCACATACACATACTACATACTACACATACACCCCTACATATACACATGCACCACTCTTTCTCTCCCCACCCACCACCCCAACCTTCTCTCTCTCTCTCCCTTCTTCTATCCTTTCAGTACCACAGAGGAAACCATGATCACCAAGATGAGGCATCTGGTCCCTAGGCCATGGCTAGTCTCCTGAGAAGGACAAGTCTGAAGGTTACTACTTGAGTTCTCCCACTCTGATCTTCAGCTCCTGGGACAGTCACTGTTCTCAGGTTGCTTTCCAGTTGCTCTTGACAACTGCTGCACAGCAAGAGTTTTCAGGGGTGAGAAACAGCAGCCTGAACTCTGGGGTCCCAAAATGAGATCCTGAACCAACATGGAAAGTGTGGAATATCTATGAAATGCACCTCCTCTAGCCGAGGTGTTTACTTTTTCTGATTTTGTGGGCACTACAGGATAGAGGCCAACATAACGCCCAGGTAGATGCCCTAGCTTTTCCAGAGTCAGTTTTAGATTTTTTCATTCTCTTGTCCCTTAGGTATACTTGTCTAGCCAAACATCAATTTATTTTTTGATTTGGGAAATGTAATTACAGACCACAGGAAGGTAAAGTATTTTAACCCCACTTTCCCCATCAGAGTGGCCAGCCATTTAGGAACAAGAGAAAGAAAACAGGAAGGAACCAAGCAGATGAACCCTGAAGTCCCCGAGCCAAGAAGGCAGGCCACAAAAGCCAGGTGCATTGAGTTTTCAAATGAAGCTTCACTCAAAGCAGGACAGGATGGAAATGGGGGCTTTACACTAACAAAATTCTGATCGGGGCAATACTGACACATCTACTCTTTCTAGATTCATAATCCAATTCCAAAGGAGAAATTTTATTGGGAGAAGAGAAACAGGAAGCATAGATTTGAGCAAGTTAAACAAAGATCCCAATATGTGTCCATTTCTTCCTATCCTTAACAAGTTTAACCTGGGCCAAAAGAATCATTAATGAAGAAGCTGGCAGGCCGGGGATGTGACTTGAAAGGGCACCACAGATCCTGTCTCTATTGGCCCAGGACTCCTTCCAGTTTGGGCACTGAATATCCTTTCTCCTGGGAACTCCCTCAGCTCAGAGCAAAGCAGGGCACTTGGTCACCTGCTCAGACTCTGACAGGCTCACAGGTTAAGTTATGTTTGTGACAATTCACAGAGCCAGATTACTTGTGAATGCATGTGACATGTCAATAAAATGTGTGAGAGACCCTGATTCATACATGTGGTGTGAATTCCCAATAGTGAGTGACAGACATGAGAATGTGGAGCCATACCTGGGCCTGCAGCTCCATTTTCTGTGCCTGCAGGTGGGAGAGCGCCTCCTGGCCCTCTTCCAGCTGACTCTGCAGGGCGGCCACTTCCCGTTCAGTCAGGAGCTTCTCCTGCACAAAGAAGGCCAGATTCAGAATCATACATGGGAGAAATGCAAAGACAAAAGGGACAGGAAGAGTGTGGAATCATGTTATGGACGGAATGTGTACCCACCCCCACCCCAAATTTATATGTGGAAGTTCTAACCCTCAAGGTAACAGGACCTTTGGGAGGTGATTAGGGTCAGATGAGGTCATGAAGGAGGGGCCCCAAGATTTAATTAGTGTCCTTGTGAGAAGAGGAAGAGATACTGTGTGCTGTCTCTCTCCACCATGTGAGCAGCCAGCAGGAAGGTAGCTGTCTATAAGCCAGGAAGAGAGTCCTCAGCAGTTAGACCCTGCCAGCCCCTTGATCTTGGACTTCCAGCTTCCAGAATGAGAAATAAATGTCCGTCTCTGGAATCCTATCGCAGCAGCCCAAGCTGACTCAGACAGGTCCCAGATGGCCACTGTTCATGCCTTTTTATTTCTTTTTTACTTTTCATAAGTAAAACACAGAGACTTGAGTATCAGGAGACCTGTGCATAGACCTAGATAAGAGACAAGGCATTTGATTCTCAAAAAGTGACTTTCTAACTGGTTTGCAGAATTGTTAAGCCAAGATTCATTAAGATTGGGATGCTTAACTGGGGCAACCATTCTGGAAAGCAGTATAGAGATTCCTCAGAAAACTTGGAATGGAACCATCATTTGACCCAGCTATCCCACTCCTCAGTATATACCCAAAGGTCTTAAAATCAGCATACTA
Organism: Marmota monax; assembly: GCF_021218885.2. Taxonomy (NCBI): domain Eukaryota; kingdom Metazoa; phylum Chordata; class Mammalia; order Rodentia; family Sciuridae; genus Marmota; species Marmota monax. Next base: position 3,455,864 of record NW_026692254.1, read on the forward strand.
TAGTGATGCAGCCACATCAAAGTTACTATAGCAGCTCAATTCACAATAGATGAACAATGTGCTCGCATGTGAAAAAAACCTAGGTGCCCTTCAACAAATAAATGGATAAAGAAAATGTAACACACACACACACACACACACACAATGGAATTACTTGGCCATAAAAAAGAATGATTTTATGACTTTTGCCAGTAAATGAATGGATCTAGAGACTATCATGCTTAGTGAAATAAGTCAATCCTCAAAAACCGAAGGTCGAATATTCTCTCTGATATGCAGATGCTAACACACAACAAGGAGGAGGGAAGAATAGAATTCAGTGGATTAGACAAAGGGGAATGAAGGGAAGGGAGGGGGATGGGAATAGGAAAGACAGTGGAATGAATCAGACATAACTCTCCTATGTTCATATATGAAAACACCACAGTGAAACTCCACCTCATGTACAACCACAAGAATGGGATCTTAATTAGAATAAGTTATACTCCATGTATGATATAATATGTCTAAACATATTATACTGTTGTATATATCTAAAAAGAACACATTTTTAAAAAATAAATTTTAAAATAATGGGATGCTTTCTAAATCTGCATTTCTCCACCTTCCACATGGACACAAATCCTTGGGGAATCTAGCTAAAAAGCAGATTCTGACTTAGTGGGCCTGAGATCAGGCTGAACATTCTGCATTTCTCACAAGCTCCCAGATGATACTGATCCAATGATATCAAAAGAAGTCTGATCAGTCCCTCTGTTCTTAGAACTCCAAAGGATTTTGTTAGAAGGGAACAGATGATAACAATTTAAAAAGTGAACTCTCATGTGAAAAAAAAAAACACTTGAATTAGAGGGGAGAAATAAGTTTGAAAAATAAAAGTAAGGTATCTGGAAAGAATCTCTGACAAAGAAAATTAAGGCTTTAGGAAAAAAGCTATTTGGGGCCTTTGGGCAGCCTCAGCTACATCAATTAAGGAGAACAGGAATCTGAAATGGTAACTGATGGGCAATTTAGATGAGAATATCTCCATGAAGGCCAAAAAAAGTCAACTTTCATGCCTCTTAGATGATACTTGGCAGGGTTCAAAAGTGTCTTCTAAAGCAAATTTGGGCAAATCTTTTATCTTTGATATAAAAACATTAAGTCAAAATGAAAAAGCTCCAGTAACCCTAACCCACTGAATCTACAGCTTGTCTGTACTCTGGCTATTCCAGAGAGAAGGGCCCCACTTCCTGGGTGGCCCATTGCCCTGGCTCATGGCCTGAGTACATTTCTAGGAAATTCCAAGTGTCACCAGGATCGAGAAATCACTATCCTTTTCAAGGTCATCCTTGAAAAAAACAATCTTTTTTTTTTTTTTGTAATCAGTTCACCAATCCACAAAACTCTGCACCAGCCTGAAGAAGGGACATGGTGGTTTTACTTATTTATGTATGTGTTTATTTTGCAGGAGATCAAACCCCGTGCTCAAGTATGCTGAACATGCACTATCTCCGAGCTACACCTCCAGCTGACATTTCAATTTTAATTTCTTTTTTCTTCAGCTTATATGTATCACAACATTCCACAAAATATATAAGGAAAAAAATGTCGATATCCTATTGAGCAGTTAGGGAGCTAAGAAGGAAACTGGAACCTTATAATGGGAATTACATTTCACATTCAAATCCTAGTTTTTACAAACTGGCTTTGATCATCTCTCTCTTCCACAGCTGTCATGCCAAGGACTCACATAATAATAAGCAGAGCCTGATCTTGAAAAAGTATTAACCAAGAGTCTCATAAATTATTCGAAATTTATAACCAAATTGATAAGGTGAATAAAAAACTAACAACCTGCTGCGAATGTGTCCCCCAAATTCACGAAACGTACTCCCCCATTCAACAGTGGAGTCCAGTGGGAGGCACTGAGGCCATGGGGGCTCTGTCCTCCTGAATGGATTAATACTTTTATAAAGGAGCTTGTTGGAGTGGCTTCTCCCTCTTCTGCTCTTTTGCCATGAGGAATGAGTATGTCCCTTTTTGTCCTTTCTGCCTTCAGACTTGTAAAGATGCAGCAAGATGGCCCTCATCAGAAGCTGCTGCTTTGATCTTGGACTTCAACTCTAGAATTTGAGAAATGAATTTCTACTCTGCACAAATTATAGCAGCACAAATGGACTAAGACACAACAATTTAAAAACAGGTGAGAAGGGCTGGGGTTGTAGCTTAGTGGTACAGTGAGGCACTGGGTTCCATCCTTAGTATCATGTAAAAATAAATAAATAAAATAAAGGTATTGTGTCCATCTACAACTAAAAATATTTTTTTAAAAAATAGATGAGAAATGTGAGAAGATTTTTTTGAGAGAGAGAGAGAATTTTTTAATATTTATTTTTTATTTTTCGGTGGACAAACATCTTTATTTTTTTTTAATGTGGTGCTGAGGATCGAACCCAGTGCCCCGCACATGCCAGGCGAGCACGCTACCGCTTGAGCCACATCCCCAGCCCAATGAGAAGATATTTTAACAGAGAAGTATAAGGTATACAGAACTCCCAAGAGAAAATACTTAAGACAATGGTCAGGGACGTAGTTGTGTATCTAAGTATCAGCATTTACAACATGAACAAAGAACAGAATAGACTTCATATATGAACACATCACAGGAGTGGGAGTGAGTTGTCAACTCTGCGGCTCCCCTCACAGTTTGACCCAATACTTGCCCCTGGATTTCTGCCACAGTCAACTAGTCCCACAAGGAATGTGAAGAAAGGCTCCAGGTATGGTCCCCACCCCACCCACAGCCCCAGGGTTGATTTACTTTCCTTGATGTCATGATTCCAATTCTTACCTCCCTCATCCCACTGGTGACAGTGGAGGCCTGGGGAGCGGTCTGGATGATCTGCTGCAAGATGCTAATATAGGTCTGAATTTCCAGAAGATTCTGTTGGGAGAGGGAAAGCATTACTCATCATATGTTGAGCTGCCCAAGTTTTTCCCTCTCGCCCTAGGTGGACCCAGAAATGAATACTTTCACACATTCTCCCACAACCAGAGGATGGGTTGGTTACTAGGCAGTACTTACTAAGCCAGATGTGCACAGAGGTGTAGGCAATGGTAGGTATGTTGAGGGCTGTGGTGTTAGGAACAAGTATCTATATTGTATATTCTAATTTACAAAGTGATTTAGATAGATTTGTTCTGTTTCTGCTCAGAAAATGGCAGAAATGGAGAAAATGCCAAAAAATAAAAAAATAAAAAGTCTATGTTATAGCTCTTTGCTTTGCCTCTGAGTTGGTTAATTGAATACATTCATTCCTAGGGTGTCTTTATCTTTCCCCACCTCCACCTGCTTCTCATAGGCCTGACTTTGGGGGGTCTTGGTGTACTGGAAAATATCATTCAAATCCTGGGCCTATATAACCATGAGTGAGTGGCCTAACCTCACCCATGGGGATGAAAAGAGAGTGATGAGTTTGCTGCTATTGACGGGCCATCCTCCATGTGTCCACCATGGAGCAGGCACTCCACATCTCTGCTGTTCTTCACAAGAACAGAGTAGGACAAACGAGAACAAGCCAAGGCTTGGTTTGTTTTGCTACTTCCTGTCAGTTACATTGGCCCTTGGTTGTTTCTTCCCAGAGTCCTGGATAGAGAGGCAGGAGTACAAACGAGACCAGGAGGGCCCAAAGGACCCTTTCTGACACCAGCACAAAGGCAGTGTTTCAAAGACAGGGTGGTTTGGGTCCATCATGTCTGGGCTAAGTGACATGGTGAATGTGTGTGGTCTCAGGCAAACTTAAAATGAAAGTCCTTCTATATAGCATAGAGCTAAAACTGTCCTCGGGGGAGCCTGATCCCCTCTACCAGCCAATGCTCCCGTCCCCAGCTATGAGTGATGATTGATAACACAGCCCTCTCCAGAGTGGCCTTGGCCAACCAGTAGTCATCTTGTCCAGAAGCTACAGGGACCCCACCACATCTCAATTCAGGCCAATGACTAACACAGAACAAACCGTCTTTGCCCCCAGGTGGGACCAACCCTGTGCCGTAATTCACACTCATACTCCAAAGCTCCCATGGAGGGCTCCCTTGCTCATCTAAAGTAGAGGCAAGAAGGCAGGTGAAGAGGAAGGAGCAGGTGAGGTGCCTGGTGGGAAGCCAGAAGGATATAAACTGGAGGGAAGAAGAACTGCACCCTTGCACCCACTGAGGGAGGAAGAGAACAGCAGGCTTGCTGAGTCCTTGCCAACCTCCAGGCTGTACCTGCAACACCACATCGTCTCTGTTTGTGTTTTCCTAGAAACAGACCCTGAGCAAAGGATCTGAGTGGTAATAATTGATGTGGGCAATGACGCCAGGAGTGGAATGGAGAAGAGACAGGGAAGGAAGTTAGCCAGTGGGGGGTATCATCAGTCAGTCACAACTGCAAGCACCTGAGCTCAATGCTACGGGGGATCCTCAGCAGATCAGAAGCCTCAGAGTTGTCCCAAATGGGTAAGTGGGAGCTGGTGTGTTTATACACCACCTCCCATCAGTTGAGGCTGCTTCCAGGGGACAGAAGTTCCCCCAAACTTCCTTATGGGACAAAACAGCCTTCAGATGCCTGGAGAAAGGTCCTCAGGCTGAGCTGCAGATGTTGGCAGTTAGGGAGGTCAGAGCCCACGGGAGAAGTAAGCTCCAGGGTCAGGGTCAGGCACCCACACGTCTGCTCACTAGTTAACCCACAGTCCTTAGGCTCTGGAGGCTGGCCTTTTCATCTTGAAGATGAAAAGCAACCTAGGGAGGTTACTTCTAGGGAGGTGCCTCACCCATGGTTATACAGTCCCAGGATTTTGATATTTTCCACCAAGACCAAGACTCCCCCAAAGTCAGGCCTGTGAGAAGCAGGAGGTGGAGGTGGGAAAAGATAGACACCCTAGGAATGAATGTATTCAATTAACCAACTCAGAGGCAAAGCAAAGAGCTATAACATAGACTTATGTGTGTGTGTGTGTGTGTGTGTATTTTCTCCATTTCTGCATTTTCTGAGCAGAAAGAGGATCAATCTATCTAAATCACTTTATAACTAGAATACACAATATAGATACTAGTTCTCAACACCACAGCCCTCAACATACCCACTATTGCCTACACCTCTACACACATCTGGCTTAGTAAGTGCTGCCCAGTAACCAACCCATCCTCTGGGGAAAAAATGCACACCCAAGGAAGCCCACTCCAGAATCTCAGTGACCAGCCACGAGTGCCTTGGGCTTGTCTGAACAAACGCAAACTGGGTTTCGGAGGGAAAGGATTCAGAAGGATCCTGGTTACCTTTTTGTATCTGTCCTTGGCTGCAGTGACATCGTCCTGCAGAAACTGAGCTTCAAGCTGAAGACGTAGGTTATGTAACAGGGCTTCGTCAGCTTCCTGCAGTGAAGAAAAGTGACACATCCAGGGTTGTATGGCATCAGTGCATAGGTGTAAGGTGAGCCAGGTATGTGGCTAATCACATGGGGACTTATTAAAATGAATACAGATTCTTGTCTGGGAAGGGGTCTGAGATTTAGCATCATAGAAAAGCCTGAGTTAGCCATTGGATCTGGTCCAGGACAATAATTCATGGGGACATGATTCTGCACCCAAAGGGGCATTTGAAATATCTGGAGACATTTTTAATTGTCACCATTTGAAGGGTGGTACTTCTACTGGAACCAAGTGGGTAGAAGCCTGTAAGGCTACTGAATATTCTATAATACATGTGACATCCCACCACATACACACACACACACACACACACACACACCAAAGTCAATAGTGTCAGGGTTGAAAATTTTTCACCTAAAAGGAGCTGAGAATTAGGATATATTTACATGCCAAAAAACATCAAATTTAAGCAACATCAATATCTGCTCTCTATCTTACCTTTAGTGACTTGGGTCTCCAAGACTAAGATAAGAAAATCATTCCCCATTAATACTTAAATCTGTATTTTAGTAGTTTTCTTTTCAAAAACTGTTAAATTTCACCTTGAGATATAGTTTTAACACAAAATACATTTTTTAGAATAACTAATGAGAATAGCATTTATTCCTTTAAAGTTGGAAATGACATTTATGACTGATGATTGAATTATCTCACTAAACTTTCTGGTAATTCAGACTTCTGTCTCATTGCTGTTTGGATTAAAACAAGTAGGTATAAGAAAACTGTTCATGCTCAAGATTGTGCTGTGATGTCTGGAATTGGCTTAAATTCTACAGTGTGTTCAGGGAGATATTGCAGGGGAGCATTCCTTGGGTTCATTGGGATTCCCTCACTCCCATAAGACACCTCTGCCAGGCACATCTGCCCACACCCAAGGCTTTGGTAAGTGAATTTTTACTGACTTATTAATGATCTGTTAATAAGCATGATTAAAATTAGCAGTGGAGTCTCATTAACAATGTGGATATGTGATTTGGCTAAAACATTTAAGAGACACTTGTCCATGCCTGAGTGAACAGTTAAGACAGTCAAGATAAGTAGACTGGACAAGGCATTTGGGGACACTCCTCGCCCTCACACTGATAGGGATTAAGTTTCATAAAATCAGCATACTATAGTGGATGATGCAACCACATCAATGTTTACAGCACCTCAATTCACAATAGCTAAGCTATGGAACAGATGAATCAACAGATGAATGGATAAAGAAAATGTGGTATATATACACAGTGGAATATTACTCAGCAATAAAGAAAAATGATTTTATGACTTTTGCCAGTAAATGGTTGAATCTGGAGACTATCATGCTAAGTGAAATAAGCCAGTCCCAGAAAGCCAAAGGTTGAAAGTTTTCTCTGATATGTAGAAATTAATCCACAATAACTGGGTAGCAGAGCATAATAAAAGCTCAGTAGATTAGACAATGAGGAATGGAGGATAGGAAAAGGAAAGACAGTGGAATTATTCTGACACATTTTTCCTATGCACATATATGAAAGCATTACAGTGAATTCCTCCATCATGTACATCCAAAGAGAATGGGATCCTAACTAGAATAAGATATATGCCAAGCTTGTATAATTACATCAAAATGGATTCTGTCCTGTATAACTAAAAAAAAAAAAAAACAAGAAAGAAGACGGGGGTTGGGGAGAAAGGACAGAAGGAAGGAAGGAAGGAATGTATTGGATTCCTTAACTGTTCTTATAAAAGGCCACAGATACAGGAAGATTTCTGATTGTCTGATGGTGACAATGAGGATGTGGAATATTCTCACTCTACTGCTGTATGTGCCTTGAGTGGGCTTCCCATGCATATGCTGTCTTTGTACCGATGACATCAGAGGTGGGACTTCATGGAGCCTTCAAAAGAGGTTGTATAAATTGGGGGGGGGGGGCTGAATCAGAATAAATGTTCTGGGATGTATCCCCATACCCTTCAGGAGCAGTGGTTCACATCCTGGAGCTGAGGTCATCTCCCCAGAGAGGTCTGGCTAAATCTGGGGTGGAGGTGAAGGAATGGTACGTGGAGCCAATTTCTCTAAATGTTTTTTCCATCTTCCTTCTGCCTCCCTTAAGCCTGCTGAGGATAGGGTAGGGTGGAGAATTCTCATGTATCTTGATTTTTACCAAAATTTCATCCCCGATTAGAGGAGCCAAAGAAGAATTGGAAATAGGATGCTTCTTGTTATTACTTAAAAAGAGATCATTCCAAATTTTGAAAACAAAAGGGATCTTAAGGGTAATTGGTCCTCAAATGTTTTACAAGCCACAGATGCCATCCTTTAAACAAAGTATCCCATGAAAGTCAATGTACAGGATCAAAGCAGGGATGCTTTTTTGTAAGAGGTGCTACTGGGGGTTGAACCTTGGGCCTTGAACATGCTAAGAATGCATTCTACCACTGAGCAATGCCCCGAATCACAGAGCCTCTTCTTTCAGGGCATAATGGGCCACAAGCATCCCCATTTGCCCAGCAGCCCTGTTCCCTCAAACGTCTTTCAAGTGACTTCATACAGCAGGTCAAAAACTAAAGTCTATATTTACAGAAGGGAGACTAAAGCCCGACTGATCAGTGAATCATTCAATTAGTTCATGGAAGGTAATGAGAATGAAGTCTGTCTTGGGCTTCTCTGTCTATTGATGAGCTGGGTGCTGAGCAGAGATCCCATCCTGTGGGGTATCTGCCACCCTTCCCCATCTCCTTCTTAGGATCGTGTGAAAACAACCACTCCTAGGTTCTGTCAATCAAGTCTTGAAAACTGCTTATGGTGAAAATAAAAGACCAATTGATATTGTCCTTAAAATAGGGAATAACCAAAAGTTTCTGAAACCACACTGTCTTACTTTAAAGATAATCATCTGTTAAACTTCCCTGAAAACTCCCAAAGGTGAGTTGGTGCCACTGGAATGTGCAGTTGCTGATATATTGAGGAGAATTTGTTTTGGAAGTATTTTCCTTTGTTTGCACCAGAATTCAGAAATGTGTAGACGCTTGTGTTTTTATTATGTTTGGATACTGTCAGCTGAATTTTCAAAAGCTTCTCTAGCAGAAGCATCTAGATTTTTCTAAATTGAGACTCTGGGTCAACAGTGTGATTTTAGAAAACAACCCAACCCTGTTATTGTGTATGTTCTAGATCTGGACAGTGGTTCTCCAAGTGTGATCTCTGGATCACACCACTTGGGAACTGGCTGGAAATGCAAAGACTCCAGTAGATCCCAGGTCTACTGGGTCAGGATTTCTGGAGCCAGGACCCAGGAATCTGGGTTTTAACATTTCCTCCAGGTGATGCTGATGCACGCTGAAGTTTCAGAACCACTGATGTAGAATATTCATAGACAATTTTTTGAGAAAGACACCAAAGAAATAAATAAGAGTTTGATGTATCCTTGAAAAGCAACCTTGGCAACCTATTCACACGGATTCTAGAAACATCATTAAAAAAAAAAAATTTCTAGAGCCCAGCTTTGGCTACACATTTTAAGTAGTATGTTGATGAATCTATTTTCTTTTTTTAAGCATATTTTTTACATGTTGGTGGGCCTTTATTTTATTGATTTATTTTCATGTGGTGCTGAGAATCGAACCCAGTGCCTGACACATGCTAGGCAAGTGCTCTACCACTGAGCCACAACCCCAGCCCGAGGAATCTATTTTCTTTCAAAATGTGGAGTAAAGAGAGGCCTGCTTCAGTTTAGCTGTCTATTAAAAACTTAGGAATGCTGGGGTTGTGGCTCAGTGGTAGAGCACTTGCCTAGCATGTGTCAGGCACTGGGTTCGATTCTTAGCATATCATATAATTAAAAATTAAAATAAAGGTTAAAAAAAAAAACCTCAGGGGCTCTGTTCTAGACAGCATGGCGAAAACAGGGTAAATTTGTGAGAACAGTCACAAACAGTGATTTTACATACATTGTAATATTTTCCAAATAGGATTCAAAGTCAATGATTCCCCCTAGCCACACCCAAAGATAAATCACTTTTCCAAGTGAAACCATAGGAATTGGGCATGAATCTGAGCTGAGGGTCAAAACCTTGTTGATTTGCTATAAGTAAACATCCAAAGAGTTGTGAACTAAAGTCATTGATCTGGCCAGCTGACAAAATGTGAATTCTACTCTTCCTTCTCATCTGATGATCTCAGTGGACAGAGAACAAGAAGTTCCAGCATCCAGCTGGCCAACTCCTTAGGGGCTATTTAAGCTTGAGTTCTCCAAAAGCAGATCCCAAGGCAAAGTTCGGACATAGGCCATTTGTTTGGGAGGTGATTCCAGGAAGCACAAGAGCAGAAGAGTAAATGACAAGTAGAAAGAAACAAAGAAACCAATGAGGGTGTATTAATGAGTAGGTGACATTTGTGAACAACAGGGCTCAGTCCTGCTGGGGATCCTTTAAGAAGCCATATGGAACTCTCCACTAGATTTTCACTGTTGGAGCAACTGGAAAACTTACCCACTCACTCCCGTCCCTCAATGGCTGAGGTTCACTCCTCAGGGTTAACACAGCCAGCATTTCTGCACTGTGCCTGGGTGAGTCATCCACCTTTCCATAGCCAGAGAGATGCAGGAAGCCATCAGTGTGCTCAGCATGTCTCAGTGGCAGCTGGGGTGGCCCAGAAAAGATGAACAGGGCACCAACATCAAGAGCTAAGGGGCCATCTTTAACCTACATCACCCTGCCTTTGTGACTATCTTCTGAGTGACACAGGAGCCCTGACTATTCTTAGAAAGTAGAGAATGAGTCATGAATAAAAAAGATGCCATTTACACCTGCCATGAGTGGGCTTGGGGCTCTCAAGTCATTTAATCTCAAGGGTGAATTTCTTCATGGACAAAAAGAAGGGGTTGGACTGTGTCGTTTCTAGGGGTCAAACCTACCCACCAAAAATGAAAGACTGTTCCAAGCCTCCCACAAGCCAGCACCAGGACCTCCCCAGTGCTGTCATGTGCACACTGTGTTCATGATTTCTATTCTATGTAAGCACCTCCTGCATTTTTCTTCAGTTGAACTCATTTTTGCTTGGACTTATTTGAAAGGGGAACTTTCTTAATTTCACTTGCTATAAGAAAAAATTCATCATAAAAAATTCATAACTATAAAAAAATTACTCCTCCAAGCCCCATCTAAAATCATCTCTTAATCCACCAGGGTTATTCATTCCACACTTTGGAGAAAACTAAGCTGGCGTCTGTCACCATCAAGTGCTCTGTGATAACCCTAACTGAAGATGGCTCATCACTATGTGACAGGCAAGACAATGTCCTCTGATTCCCACTCTGAATGTAGACATACTTCCACTCTGACGATGGTGGGGATTGTTTTTGTTCCCATTTCACAGATGAGGAAGATGAGGCTCAGAGAAATGAGGCAATTTACCTCCAGTTCACAGATACTAAGCAGTACTGTAAGGAGCCTATTAAAAGTCTACACTCCTCTTTTAGATGGCATGAATCAATTGTGGGCAGGAAGGTCTTACCCTAAATTCAAGGAATAATCACATCAACTCCTGCACTGGCACTCACTTTAATTCTGGATAGCATCTTTACTCATAATATTCTCATGAGGCTGATACTTAAAATGTATACTTAAAAAGTCATAATCTAGATAAACACGTTACAGCTGTTTTCCTTGGGTGGTGAAATGATGGCATCCCTTTTCCTTATTTTTCACTATTTATACAGCCTCACTTTTTTTTTTTACTGAGAATATGTACTTCTTTTGAAATAAGAGGAAAACGAGAGAAGGTTTTTAAATCCACTGTCACTTTCCACCAATGGTTAAAAAGAAGGACTCTGTTCTTTCTCTTTATTTATTTATTTTTTTTAATTTTTTATTGTTGGTTGTTCAAAACATTACATAGTTCTTGATATATCATATTTCACACTTTGATTCAAGTGGGTTATGAACTCCCATTTTTACCCCATATACAGATTGCAGAATCACATCAGTTACACATCCATTGATTTTGTTCTTTCTCTTTAAGGCATGCCAAGATGGTGCAGCATGTATGACCATTTTAAAAGTCCAGAGAAAGGCCCAATTTCACTGAGAACAAATTCTCACACAGAAGCATATGGTGGTGTTAGAGAAGGGGCTTAAGAGGGCCTGAAGTGGCACCAAAGTGAAGGGTGTTAAGTTCTCAGTCCTTGCAAGCAATGGCTTATGGACAAGATGGAGGCCCAACTTGGGAGCCTGGAATTACCACCAAAACAAGAATGGGATGAGCTACAGGTGTTAGCAGAATATCTGGGCGATGCTGGATTCTACTAAGATGAAACCCCTCAACTCTAAGTTACAACTAACAATGGGGCCATCACTCCACAAGCCAGCCTTGGAGCCTGTGTATTCAGGGACTTCCTGGAGCACGTTCTTACTGCCATTGTTGTGTTTATATCAAGTGTGCTCCTATGTCATCCCATTTGGCCTGAAATGGTTCCAGGTGATAACTATTGACCTGTGTAACTACTGATGGTGCCTTTTTTCACACAGGTGTCCTGGTTTGGACAATGAGCTATACACTTACTCAGAGAAGGTGCACCATAGGCAGGTAACATTGGCAAAGCAAAATTTGGCTTCTCCAGATTATAGTTCTGGTTTTCCAACCAACTGGCAGGATAATCCTTGACAACAGAGGTTGGACACACTAGGAAATGAACTTAACTCTGAACTTAACTCTTGAACTTAACTCTGACTGAAGCTGTATGTGAAGAAGAATTCTAAGGCCTATCTGGGCACAGCAGGGAAGAGTTTGGTGTTCTATCAGCAATTAGGATGAGGTTATAGGCACAGAAGGAGTGGGAAGTGGCAGCCCATGTGCTCTGAATAAGCAACCCATCAATTAAGTCTCCCTAGGTCCTTCTACTCTGATATTTGAGCTCTAAAATGATCAGAAAAGGACAATGCATAAAGCTATTTGTCATCCTGGTTTGTCCAACCCTTTTTGTCCAGGGTTATTCTGCTATTTAGTAGTAGAGTTTTCCTGGCTAAGCAGAAAATCCAATCAATCGGGTTGATAATGAAGGATTGGAAGAAGGAAAATGTCCCTGCAAAGAACAACTCCATACAACCTCTACAGGAAGGTTTCCAGAAAGAAACCTAGAATCCATGGTATCCCCCACGTGGTGACTTTTCCTGCTCCAAGAAGAGAAGGAGTATCAAGGAAATTTCTTTGTTCTCTTCTGTTTTTTTTTTTTTTTTCCTGTGGAATAGCAATCTTAAGACTCAGTTAACACAGCAGAGTTGTCATTTTGTCCAAATAACCACTGCAAGTTCCTTCCTAAATCTACTATTTGGGGTCAGTTTATCTGAACAGTGAAACACAGCTGGTTATTGTATTGCTGGCACATGTCAAAAGCCTAGTGCTATGGTGTGGACATGACTTGAGTGTGTCCCCCAAGAGTTCACATGTTAGGAGGTTGGTTCCAGTGTGATGATGTTGACATGGTAGGATCTTCAAGAGGTGGGGCATTCTGGAAAGTCATTACTGGCCCCTCCTCTGACTCTGGCTTCCTGTCTTGCCATGTGATCTCTCCTCACACACACTTCCACCATGATGTCATCCACCATGAGGTAACTGACCCAGATTTAGTACCATGCAACTTGGACTTTCAACCTACAAAGTTGTAAGATAAATAAATCTCTTTTCTTTACAAATTTCTCAGCCTGAGCTATTTCACAAGGTTAATGGAACAGAAACTAATACACCTAGTATACAGATAAGCTTCATTGTCTACGTTTCTCTCATGAGACTGTGTATCCTATAGTAGTATAGTGCATGTTCATGCATGAGTGAGTTCATTCACAAAGACCCAGTTGATATTAAGAAGTCATGGAAGAGAATGACAGCAAAAGAAACGGGTAAATCCTAGAATAACACCAAAAAGAGGTGCATGAAACAATTTGCTTCTAACATTTCATTCAATACTGGAATTAAGCTATTTAAACCCAAAGCTGCATTCAACTCACCTTGTTAAGCCGTTCAAGCATTTCTTTTAGCACCAGTTGACATTCACACTCATTTTCATACCTGAAAATGGGACACACAAGCAAGAGTTGGACCATTCCTATCATTTCATGTGTAGATCACACAGTCAGCATAAAGTTCTGAGATAATACCACACCCTCTCCTCTAAGAAGTTACTTTTAATCTTAAAGAAGTAGCTAATTCTGCATTTCCTTGTCCACTGCTTCCCAAAGCTGTTCACATTACAGCACATGTAGAAAGTGGTAACATTTGCACACTGCATGAGATAACTGGAAAAGATAAAAGGAACAGGAGTCTTCCAGCCTAGAGGCCCAAACTGCCCTCAACCATCTCCCACCCAGTCACTCTGAGGATAAAGGGTTTAAATCTTGGCACACCCAAGAGCAGCAGCAGCAGCAGAGAGGCCACCTGACACAGACTACAACAAACACCATCAACCTCACGTGGATTTCGTATACTATTTTATTCATTGACATGTGTCAATTTTTCTAGATTGTGCCATTTAATGCTCATAACACCTTAAAAACGAGTGATTATTGCTAACTCTGTGTGAAAGACTAGGAAACCGAAGCTGAGAAAGTTGTCCAATCTCTTAGGTAGATGCTGCTAGCACTTTACCCTCATTCTCATCCTCACTCCTTCCATGCAAAGATCTCCTCTAGGAAACTACATTTTCCAGCCTTCCTTGAAGTCATGTGTGGGCCATGTGACTAAATCCTGCCCAACAGGGTGGAAGGGTTGTGTGGCAACTTTCAGGTATAAGCAATGGGGTAGGTATGTTCTTTGCCTCTTTGCCAGCATCCACTTGTCTATCCTACAGCCTGGGATGTGACTGCTCCCTTCTTCCTCCTCCTCCTCCTCTTCCTCTTCTTCTTCCTTTTCCTCTACTGCTTCTTCTTCTTTCTAAAGTCCTGGGAGTTGAACCCAGGGCCTTGCACATGCTAGGCAAGTGCTCCACCACTGCACTACATCCCCAGCCCTTTTAAAATTTTAGTTTGAGAAAGAGTCTTGCTAAGTTTCCAAGGTTGGCTCCAACCTGCAGTTCTCCTGCCTCAGCCTCCCAAGTCACTGGCATTACAGGTGTGCACCATCGCACCCAGCAGACTGCTGTCTTCTTGAAGGCACACAGAGCCTTCTGGGTTTCAAACACTGTAGAGTGCCATTCTGAATTGCTCACCCACAATTTGCCCAAGAGAAAAACAAACTTCCATCTTGAGTAAACGAATGTTGTATATTTGTTGTTACTGATGTTTGATGGTAAAATATATATAACATGAAATTCACCATCTTAACCACTTTTAAGTGCACAGTTAAGTGATATTAAATACATTCATGATATAGTACAACCATTTTCATAACTATTTTCATAACTCTTTTCATCTTGCAAGACTGTAACTCTGTACCCATTAAATAATAACTTCTCAACTAACATTCACTTTCTGTCTCTATGAATTTGACTACTATAACTACTCCATGTAAATGGAATCATATGGTGTATGTCTTTTTTGCAACTGGCTTATTTCACTTAATATGATTTACTTAAGGCTTATCTATGTTGTAGCATGTGTCAAAATTTCCCGCCTTTTAAAAGCTGAATGATATTCCAATCTATGTACATACTATATTTGCTTATCTATTCATCTGTCAATGGACACATGGGTTGCTTCCACATTTTAATGACTATGAATAATGTTGCTAGGAACATGAGTGTATAAATCTCTCTTCCTGCTGTCAATTCTTTTGAGTGTACACTGACAAGTGGAATTGCTGCATCACATGGTGATTCTGGTTTTCAGTTTTTGAGAAACTGCCATACTGTTTTCCATAATGGCTGTACCACTGCACATTCCTACCAACAGAGCACAAGTGTTCCAATGCCTCCCCACCCTTGCAAATGCTCGTTATTTTCTGTCTTCGTGATAGTAGTGATCCTAATGGGTGTGAAGTAGACCTATGTCACTTCAAATGTCATTTTGGAGTTTATGTCATTTCAGTTGAAACCAATCCTAATTAACACTGAGCCAAGCCTACAAGCAGATCTTTCTCTGCCCTTGCACACCCATGCCATGGGTTCAAGCTAAGTGTTTCACAGAAATAGCACGTGTTGGAGAGCCACACTACTGTGTTCTCAAAACTAAAAGTCCTAACTGGGAATATGTACATTATGCACACATTCCCAATTTTAAGGTCATCTGAGAAGCTCAGCTATAACTGATAGGTTAGACACCTTTCAACAAGGTTTACATTTCACATCAGGATGTCGCATGTAACCATTTCTTTTGTGTGTTGCTCTAATAGAGTCAGAAATCATTTTTTAAATGGGTAATTAGGTTTGAGAATAAAACTGTTAACAAAATCTAATATTCTCATTGCTTTTTCCTGAAACAGTAAAGAGTTTCTTTAGCTTAAAAATGTTTGATAATCAATATAATAACATAATCTCATAGGTAATTTTCATGCTGTAAAAACCATTTAGATATTATATAAATGAGAAATTTCATTACACAAAATTCATGATAAGAATTCATATAATCATATAAGTGATTTCACAAAGTGAAAACAAATACTTACGCTTTCATTAACTTGATAGTTTTATGTAGATTATTTTTGGTACTCAGCAATTTGGAGAATTGACTCTATTCATCATTGGATTTTGGTAGTTGTATTTGTTTTTATTATTCTTGTTTCATTAGTCTTTGATATTATAGAAACTTGATTTTGAAAAGTCAAGTATCAGGTGGGCTGATACTTGTGGCTCAGTGGTAGAGCACTCACCTAGCAAGTGTGAGGCACTGGGTTCAATCCTCAGCACCACATAAAAATAAATAAATAAAATAAAGTTATAACAAAACAAACACAAAAAAGTATCAGGTAAAGAACATGCCTAACACTGCCATGGGGCAACATACACTCGTCCCCCTTTCTGCATGACTTTCCCCCTCTTTTGGCAAGCATCAACTCATCTCTGGAATGTAAAATGGAACTTGGGGTGTGTGCATGTGTGTAAGCACACAGCCAGGACTATATATGAGTTTGATTTTTTTATCATGATTTTTAAATCCTGCTATCCCAATCAAAAACATCAAAACCTCTCAAGGGGGCAATGGCATGAAATTACATAATAGAAATTTAAAAATTAATCACAGAGTCTGAAGAAACTGTTTCATAATGGGATCTAACTCACAACCAAGTGAAATCAAGATGAGGAAATCAACATGGCCACTCCCCAGTGAGGACTCACGAGAGCCGCCATGACTTCCCAGCCAGATCACAGTTGACACTTGGTCCACACCCAGTTATAGCCATCTGGGGATTCAGGGTGCCTGAAAGCCCATAGAGCTGTCCTGGATGTCTGAGCTGCAAAATATTACGAATATATTTAATATCACTGAACTGTACACTTAAAAAGGTGAAGATGATAAATTGCATGTTACATGTATTTTACCACCAAAAAAAAAAAAAAAGTGACATTGTTCCAAAATAGAAGTTTGTATTTCCCTCATGTAAGGTCTGGGAACAATGTAGTGTGATGCTCTACAGTATCTAAGACCCAGAAGGCTCCGCATGGCTTTCAAGAAAGCAGCATCCTTCCAGGCTGTACTTCCCTTTGCCTCAGAGAATGAGCTTCATCTGAATAAGGTACCATCTCTGGACCTCATCTTACAGGAGTCTGAAGGATTTTCCAAGACATGGGGTCCGGGAAGATTTTAGGACCAGAGCAAGAAAATGTAAGTTCAAGTTCTGTCACCCTACCAGCCCTCTTTAAGCCTCAGTTTCCCCATGAAGGATACTAACAGGTGGATTCTTTGGTCCCTTCTTGCAAATTTGTTTTTATGTGTTGAAACCAAAAATAGAGGGAATTGAATCAATGAATATGATTGATAAATATGTTTGGTACACAATGTTGAATAACCTGCCAAGATTTGGGTTGAGAAAGTAGAACTCAAATAGAGCAGGCTTGAGAAAATTCTTCTGGTTACTCTCTACCAAGGGCTCCCAAACTTGAGCATTAGCTGGAATTACCAATGGAGATAATTAAAAATGAAAATTCTTGGGCCCCACCTGAGATCCAGGGTAGGGTATAGACATCTATATTTTTAAAATTCATTTATAAAATTTTTGAAGGGATAAATCTCTTACATGGTTAAACTACTTTTATTAATAGATGTTATATTAAAGTCTCTCCCCCATTTCTGTCTCCCAGATGCCCAGTTCCTAACCAATGTCATGAAGAAAATGGGGGTGTCCAGAAATTCTTCTCTTTTTATGCATGCAGAAAATCTCCACCCCTCCTGTCTTTAAAATAATAAATGGTTATGATACTATTCTTCTATTCTTTATTTTTTTACCACTGAATAGTATTCCACTGTATGGATAAAGCACAATTTCATAACCTCTTATTAATGGGCATTTAGATAAATTCCAAGTTTTTTCTAACGGAGACCATGCAGCAATAAACATCTTTGCAGGTGTGCCATTTCATACCTGCTGGAGTATATCCTAGAATAAATTCCTTAAAGTGCCTACTAAGTCAAAAAGCATACTTATATAAGTGATACCAACACATAATTCCATTTATGGGAGAGGAAAAACCATGCCTTGGAAAAGGACTTCTTAAACTTCAATGTTTAACTTCTTGGTCAATGGGGATCTTGTTAAAACAGATTATGATTCTGGTGCTTTGTGGTGGGCCTGAGTCTACACTGCTAGCAAACTTCCTGGTGATGCTGATGCTGCTTGAGTAGCAAGATCCTAGAAGACACTTGAAACATCATTTCCCAGTGCCAGCTACCATACCATGAAAGCAATTGGACTTAGTCTATGAAAGACCTGATTCCAGTTCACTAGCTCTGCGACCTTGTCCTAGATTTCTACATGTTCTGATCCTCAGCCTTTTCTGTAAAATGAGGCAGTAAAGATAAGGCTGTGAGGATTAAATAACATTGATGTATCTGAAAAACATTGCTGAGTGAAAAAAGCCAGACATACAAAAGTATATATTGTTACAAAATCCTAGAACAAGCAAAATTAATCTATGGTGATAGAACAGTGGACGCCACTGTTTGGGGAATGAGAACTGCCTAACTATGAAAGAGCAGGGGTTAGGGAACTCTCTAGGGTAATGGAAATTCTTTCTCATTTTGGTAGTTTCACAGGCAGGTACATACGCACTTTTGTCAAAATTCATTGAGCTATGCATTTATAATCTATGCATTTTAAGTAAATTTAAAATGCATGTAAAATACTTTGTAAATTTAAAAATACATGACAAGTAAACGGTATCAACCATTTGTGTAAACTGTAAAGTGCCATCAAAAACAGAAATCAGGGGACACCTAAAAGGGATTACCTAAGAAATTAAAACTCCTATCTAGTTGCTCAATGGAAATGTATCCAGCTAGGGAAAAAATGGCAATTCATTATTATTTTTGACCTTTTTCAATTGTACTTCTGTGAATATTTTAATACATCGTTTTTAATTTCTGAAGAAAAAAAAAAAAGAACAGAAATCAGACTTAAGAAAAAGCGCCACCTGTGTACTCTCTGCAGAGATGGCGTCATTGGTGGCAGGGAGGAGATCAAAGTTGGTTCCCCACCCCTTAATGGCATCGTTCTCCCAGACCCGCACCGCCGGAGTACCCACACCCTTCCTCGGTTTCCCCCCACAGTCGCCGCTTACTTGCTCCGGAACTCGTCGAGCGCGCGCTGCGCCTCTGCGCCCTGGCGCTCCAGCCGAGAGCGCTCGGCCGCCAGGTCCCGGGAGCGCTGGCGATTACCCTCGACGTAGCGGGCGAGGGCGTCCTCCGGGCCGGTCAGCTCGCCCAGGCGCTGGAAGGTGTCCAGCTGCCGCCGGAGGCCGGCATGGCGCTGCTCGAGCGCGCGGGCCCGTTGGATGTGGGCGGCCACGCGCTCGCCCAGTCCTTGCAGCGCCGCCAGGCTCGGCGCCCCGATCCGGCCCTCCTCTGCCGGGCGCTCGGGCTCAGCGGCGCGCGGCGCCTCGTCGGCGCGCTCATACTGCTCCTGGCGGGCCTGGAAGACGTAGCTGCGGCGGTACATGGTTTCTCTGCGAGCGAGAGGGCCAAGCCGGCTCTCCAGGAGGCCGGTGGCCGAGCCAGCAGCCTGCTAAATAAACATCGGAGGCCCCTGGCTTGCCGCTGGGACGTTCCAGAGCTGATCAGCAGTTGAGCTCTACTCGGTGCCCGGGCGCGGGACAATAAAAGAGCAGCAGCCCGCTTTTTGAGCTGGATTAGCGACCCATACAACTCTGGGGTTGGAAGGTTAAATTGGGCAATGAGGTTTTTGTTCTGTGATTGTGAAGGCCTGTTGCTTTATGATTGAATGGAGGGTCAGGGGGACAAGAGAGGCATGACGTTCTTTTGATTGGTTCCACTGAGAATTGGGAAGGCAACCCAAGGCAAGCTTATTAAACTTAATTCCCTCAAGATCGAGGCCTGGGGCTTTGTCTTCTCTTTCTACTCTCAATTATAGCACTAAACAATAACATTTTTTTTCTGATTACTTAAACAATTTCCTTCCGTAATTATTGAGGAATCTTCTCTATCGCAGAGGTTTCTAACCATGGATGCAAATAAAATGGCATATCTCAGTCAGTGGGGAGGTGTAGTGCAGGTAATTTCTTACTAAATCTTGTGCATTTTGTGAAGAATCTACTCTTTGCACAATGTCTCAGGACATGGGCCTGCGATGTAATTATGTCACATTACTTCAGTGGATTTTTGACATACTCAAGTGGAAGAAACAAGTGGAACTTCACCCATGACATTGCTAATAGGTTCTTTGAACTAAATAAAGATCCTTTCAAGCTAAAGATTTAACAAATTAGCCAACACTCAAGCAGACTTTTGCCATTGTATTTCATTTTAATTTTTATTATGGAAATAGCATATTTTGATGACAAGCTTTTAATTAAATATACATACATATATAACTTAATAGCTAGGCTTTGACCAATTTAAAAGTAAGTTGTGGTGCTGAAAGAAATTAGTACCATTTGGTTAGAATGTTCTTGAATAGAAATATTTTGTCAGAGCTCCAGTGTAAAAAAATCACTATCAAAAGCCTCGTTTTCTTAAAAACAAGGATTAGCAGCACCACATAATTACCAACTACATGGATTGCACATAATTATACTACAAATTAAAGTCATAGTTATCAAAGAAAGAAAATTACATTGATCTTTGTTGAGTTTATTATTACTCCAAAAAGCCTGTAAAATCATTAATTTGGTCTGTAATAAAGCTATGTAAGATCCTAAACTGCTAGTGCTGTGGTTTTTATTCTATTTTTCTTCCCATAAGCTACTTAAAAATAGATTTCGTGGTCAAATCGAAGAAGGCCATATGAGTATTTTTGTAGGTATGATGGCATGGACTTTAGACTTCCTAGAGAGCAAAATTAAATTTGATAACAAAAATTATAAGCCGTTCATTTCCTTTGACAGCATGTATCAGTCTGATATTGTTACAGAACAAATTGCCCCCAAAACTATGTGTCACATAATAAGAAGTATTTATCATTATGCTCCAGGCCTGCAGGTCAGCTGGAAGACTCTCCTTCCAGATATGGGTCTTCTGATCAGCTGAGGCAGCTCTGTTCCAAACACCTCTTGTCCTTCTGAATTAGCAATGACAGAAGCACATGAGCAAGCTCATGCCAGGACTTTTTTTTGCAACATGTCCATTGGTCAAAGTGAATTGTGGGGGGGGTCATGGCCAAAGTCAAGAGTAAAGGCAGAGGCATGACTCAATGAGGCCTTGACAAGAATGTGGTGTATAGCCCTATAATACTGGAATGAAGAATCAGGAGAACTCAATCTACCCTAGGGAGTAATCCCATTGGAGACATATTTACCCCAGAAATATAATAACAGAAAAAAAATCACCTCCATTTAATCCAGTGGAATAAACACCTAGAAAATATCCACCCAGAAATCATAATTTCAGAGAGTTAATTGTTGAACAATGTCAAGTGTCTGCCCTCAGGGTGCAGGAGACAAATCCATACCCAACTGATAAAAACACAAAAAAATTCCAGAATGAGTTTTAAAGTAGAGATTTTAACAAAATTCTGTGGTTGTATCAAAGAAAAAGCAGTGAGTAGTGAGTGGGTAGGTGGACAACTCAGAGAAACAGAGAACAGCGTAAATGAGAAGATGTGGGAGGAACTGATTTTAGAAACAGCACAGTGAACACTAGGCTCCCCGCACAGAGTGAGGCTGACTCAAGGGGTGCATAACAACAGGATCCCAAAAGCAAAGGTCACAAGGAGAACTGGCCTTCCAACCAGCCGCACACTACATCGGATATGAACATTATCACCATTCTTCCCAACCCCCACCAAGAAATGGCAGCCTGGCAATTTTTTTTTAAAAAAAAGATTGCATCTCTACAGAAGAATGGAAGAAAAATCATAGTGGACAAGATATGTCAACAAGCTTTCAGAAAGCTGAATAGATATAGGTCCATGGTAACTGACGGCCGAGTATAGAAAACAAAAACCTAAGAGACTGCAGAAGGGAACAGGAACAAAAACTGCTGGTTCTTGGCAGAGAATCTGAGAAAAGCTCAGGATTTAGATGCATTGATATTTTAGAAGGTGGGGTGTGAAGTAGAGCTGAAAAACCAGAGGGTTGACTGAGCACCTGGACAAGAACCAATTCAATCCTTTAGATCCCCCTTCTTCATTCTTGCACAACAGCAATTGAGCAACTACCCAAGCCTTATTGTGACAGGTCACCTGGAAGGTATTCTGCAGTGAAATTGAACGGGAGAGGTCCTGAGTTCAGGATCACCAGACACAGCCAAGGGCAGGGATGAGGCCAAATATTAAAGTAAAGCAATTAAGGAAGCAGATGCATAGTGAAGGATGAGGCACAGCTGTACTTTCCCCACTACTCAATTACCAGCCCACTTCCCAGCATGCTGGTCGCCTGGTATGTCGTTCTCCAGGCAAGAGATTTGGCATCATTCTCTAGAGTAACTGAATGACTTCAGAGAAAAGCTCTCCAGCAACTTCTGAATTTGGAAATGTTTACTGCTTGGCTTTTGGTTCCAACATGGAATATGGTTGTGTGGTCTGGGGGAACTCAGACTGAAGCCATTGATCATCAAACCAAAACCCATTTTGTTATAAAATTTTACTTGTTACAGCATAGGGTTTTTTAAAAATCTCCCTTTTCCACTTCAATAGGTTTGAAACTTAAATTTTCCCCAAAAAGTATAGGTTCACCAAGATTTACATAATTTTCATTGTCCTGCACCAGGACAATGGTACTATCATGATATCCTGACCCCATCTATTTAAAGTATAAATATTTCTTATTAGAATTTTACTATAATTAGTAGGATTTTTTACCTCATGTGAGAAAAGATATTTAATTGATGAAATGTAAAAGTATGACAACCAGGCTAATCCATAGCTGGATCTGCTTCTAATTGTTGTCTTAGTTTGAACTCCTTAAAACAGACCCTGAGACAAGGTCTGTGCAAATACAGTTGACCCTCCACATCAGCAAATTCTACACCCACAGGTTCAAACAATCACAGATGGAAAATACTCAGAAAAAAAAAATGTGTTTGCAGTAAACAGGTACAGACATTTCCCCCTGCCATTATTCCCTAAACAATTTAGGATAACACTTATGTATGTAGTATTTACATAGCATTGCAGATTAAACTACCTGGACATGATTTAAAGTATGGGGGAAGATGCGCAAAGGTTATATGCCAACACCATATTTGATGAAAGAGACTGGAACACACTTGGATTTTGGTATCTGAGGGGGTCTTGGAACCAATCTCCCATTGAAACCAAGGGATGAGTATAGTTTATTTGTGAGGTGATCCCAGGGAACATGGGTAGGGAGGTGGAGAGGGAGACAGAGAAGGAAAAGCATGGCGTGTGATCAAGCAAGCTACCATCTTGGGAAAACAGAGACTCTGGTAACACTATAAGTAGTCACCTGAGTGTTACACTACCCAGTTGTTGAAGGGGCCAGAGATTTACCCACAAACTCCCACGGTTTAAGGGCTGATCAGAGGGGCTGTTAACTTCCTTGCCACACTTGTCTGCCAAAGGTGGGGACCAAATGGACTCTGCGTGGATTCCAAAGGCCAAATGAAGTCGGGACAGAAAGAAACAGCTCTTGGCAATGGGAAGATGGACCAGCACAGATGGAAATGGTCAAAGGTTGCAATCGATGGAATATTGTTACCCCACCACCACCACCACACACACACACACACAAATTTGAATATAAATACCTAATCCACACAATGTGATGGTACCAGGAGGTGTGGCTGTTGAAAACTGATTAGGTCATAGAACAAAGCCTTCATGGATGGAATTAGTGTCCTTGTAAAAGAAGCCCAAAGAAGAAGTCCAAGGAAGCTTGTTGGCCCCTTCTACCATGGGGAGGACACAATGAGAAGACTGCAATCAGTGGATCAGGAAGCAGGCCCTCTGCAGTGCCTTAATCTTGAAACATCCCAGACTCCAGAAATGTGAGAAATACATTTCTGTTGTCTAAGCCACCCAGACCATGGTGTTTTGTTTTAGCTCGTGGTATATGTCCATCTAAGGTCAACTATGATCTTTGTTCCACATCCTCTTTAGTCCAACACCCAGGCTATTGGAGCAGCCACTACCTGGACCACTGCTGATCATCTTAAAGAAAAGGCATGGAGTGGCATTTAAAATTTCCTCACAATCACACTGAATTGGCTAAAGCTAGTCATATTGTGGCCCCACCTAACTTCAAGTACATTGACAAATGCAATCCTGCCACATGCCA
The DNA here is from genome assembly GCF_021218885.2 of Marmota monax. Lineage (NCBI taxonomy): Eukaryota > Metazoa > Chordata > Mammalia > Rodentia > Sciuridae > Marmota > Marmota monax. Next base: position 3,480,115 of record NW_026692254.1, read on the forward strand.
ACAAGAAGTAAGAGTGAGCATATTTGTCAAAACCCCAAAACTCCATTGCTGGTGGGAGAGTATTCAATAAAAATAGCAATCATATGCATGAGGAAGAAATCATTGGTGAATGAATTTGTTAATTCAAAAGCATGTTTGTAGACAGCGGTTCCGTAGGGCTTGATGAATGGTCAGCTATAGGAGAGTTCCCTAAATACAGCTGAATGGTACTAGTGTGGGGGTACTGGTGGAAAATGGATGTTGTTAAAATTGGAAAGGCTCAAGTTTAAACTCTGGTCCGATCACTTTGGTAAGTGAGTTAATCAATATGGTCCCAGTATGGGCACTGGTAAAAGGAAATAATCACTTTCAGAAATAAAGAGTCACCATTTCTGTGATTTCCCAGTTTGCCTAAGACAGAATATATTTTTACCCTTTATCTTGGGCACAATTACAGAAAGGACTCTCTTTCACTCTTTTTTCTGGCCTGATAACCTGAATGTATACCCTGAATCTAATCATAAGAAAATATCCAGATAAACCCTAAATAAGAAACATTCTACTAATAAGAGACAGGGGATGGCATTCTTTAAAAATGTTATATATCATAAAAGACAAAGAGAAGTTTGGGGAGTATTCCAGATTAAAGGAGATTAGAGACAGGGCATTTAAATGCAGATCCTAATCTGGATCCTGTACTGGAGGAGAAAAAAACAATGCTACAAAGGTCATTGCTTGGGTTCATTGACAAAATTGAAATACAGACAGTAGATCATATCAAATAATTGTGTTAGCCAGATAGAATTACCCAAAGCAAGCCACACAGCCCCACCTAACCTCAAGTATGCTGGGAAATGCAATCCCTCCAAGTGCCATATTCAATGTTAAATTTACTGGCTTGCAACTATGCCACAGTTAATATGAAATACTATCCTCATTCTTAGAAAATATACTCTCATCTATCTAGAGGAAATAACTTATAATGTGTGCAATTTATTTTCAAATGATTCTGAAAGAAATGACATGTAAATATAAGTACATATCCAAAATATTCAGACAAAAGAGGTGAATCTAGATAAAGGATATATGGGAGTTGTTTGTACTATTCTTGCAATTTTTCCTAGAAAGTTTCAAATTATTTGTGAAAAGTATAATCACCTTGTACATAGAGCATTTTACCCATAGCAAACAGGAAAGAGAACTGCTGTTTTAAAATAATGGGCAAGTAAATATTATTTGCTTTATTTTTTAGCCTTATATATACATACAACAGCAGAGAGGGAAAGGGATCCAGAACAATCTAGCAAGCTGCAGTAACAATAGTAGTGAATGGTTTTTATCTATTATTCAATTTGAATATACTGTTAACAAATGAAAATATCTGTAACAAACATAAAGGGAAACAGAAAACCAAATACCAGATACATGGTGATTGTAGCCACATAAATCAGAAATTAATGAAATATATCACTTCTCTCTTTTTTATTTTCCAATTAAAGTTGCCCAAAGATAGAAGAGACTTTAATTTTTTAAAGACATGGTCTTGCAATGTTATGTAGGCTAGCCCCAAACTCCCGGGATCATGCTAGACCCTCTTGCTTCAGCCTCCTGAGTAACTAGGAACTATAGGTTAAATTTTTTAATTAACATTTTTTCCTACTGAATAATTATTTAAAAAGCTGAGTAAAATCGGCTTAGATGGCTTGCCTTTTAATCAATATCAAAACTACTCTGGAGTTTTGAGCCACCCTTGTCAGTTAAAATAGATCCTGAATTTGCTCTAGGCTTTTAACATGTAACTCTGGTAAAACAAAGGGTAATGGAGACATTCCATGGATTTCTGAGCTGAAGGTTCACATCAGGTCTCTGATGTACACTAGTGGGTGGCCTTAAGCAAATGAGATAATCTGTTTTGTTTTGTTTTTAAATGGTAAATTTGAGCTAAAGAATCCCAAGCTCTCCCTTCCTGCTCACTATGGGCTGAATTGTGTCCCTCCCAAATTCTCCTGTTGAAGTCCTGACACCTCGTATTTAGTAATAAGGTCTTTAAAGTAAAATAACATCATTAGGATGTTAATATGATTGGTGCCATTATAAGAGGAGATTAGGACACAGACACACATGGAGGGAAGACCATGGGAAGACACAGAAGCCTGGAAGACACCAACCCTGCCAACACGTTGACCTTAGACTAGAATCCAAGTCTCAGGACTCTGAGAAATAAATTTCTGTTGTTTAGGCCACTGCCTCTGTGGTACTTTAGTTATGCAGCTTTAGCAAACTCCTATACTGCACTAAATATTCTGATTCTGCCCCTTTTTGTGGCCCATCCTTTTCCTGGAACATACAGAGGCCTGCCACAAGAGGGCGACGCTGCACTAAAATTGAACACCCTGACCTAAGGTCCTGAGGGTAACTGCAGAGAGCAGAGGGGTCAGGCAGATGCACAGTGGCAAAACTTGTAGCCTTTCCAGCAAACTGGATCAACTCAAAAGGCAATTCAGCCATAGGAAGTCTCATTTTGAGTAAAGCAGCCAATAACCCAGGAATTAAAGGGCAGCCTCCTGACTCCCAGATCTCTGCACCATGTAGCCAGGGATCTCCATCAAGCCCTATAACTCATGCTCAGCACTACTGAAAGTGATGAGTTACCATGAAGGGTGACAATGGATGGAGATACACAGCCAGAAGCAGGGCTTTCTCTCCAACTTTCTGGAAAGTGAAACCCAGGATTCAAAAGAAAGTGGGCACTGAGCATCCAACCTGCTTTGCTCAAGGTTTAGTACAGAAACTAAAGCAAGAAGAGATCCTGGTGACACACCAGAATTTGTGTGACCAGGGTTGGTTCTTTCACAGACTCCAACAAAAGCAGTACAGTTAAATACAATGCATGATGCTGAACTTAATTCTAGTCTGGAAAAAAGAAAAGTCACAAGTGATATTATTACAATAATTGATGGAATTTGAATATGGAATGCAGATTAAGTAATAATACTGAAACAGTTAAATGCTTGATTCAGATCATTGTATTATGACATGGAAGAAAATCACCTTGTTCTTAGAAAATACACACTGGTTTAGAGATGATGAGGTATGTTTAACTTATTCTCAATGGTTCACATATTATCTACACTTATATAAATAAATACATAATGCTAAGTGCAATGATGCATGCCCCAAATTCTAGCAATTCAGGAGGCTGAGTAAGGAGGATGGCAAGTTCAAGGTCACTCTCAGCAACTTGGCGAGACCTGTCTCAATATAAAACATAAAGAGGGCAGGCAATGACACTCAGTAGTAGAGGGCTCCTGGGTTAAACCCCTGGTACCACAAATACACATACATACACATACATTCACAGAATACACATACATACACAGAATAATAAAACAAATAGAGCAAAATGTAAAATAATCAGTGGATTTGGGTAAATAATATGGAGAATATAAGAGTTTCTTGTCCTTTTCCTGCAACTTTTCCATAATTTTAAAATTATAACCAAAGAAAAAATTGCATCCTCCAATCCTAAACACAATGTAAACTGTCCTGATAACAGATTTTTTTTTCTTTCTCCCCCCCCCCCCCAGCATTGGGGAATGAACCCAGGGCCTCTCACATGCTAGACAGGTACCCTCTCATTGAGTTATATCCCTAGCTCTTTTTAAATTTTTTTACTTTGAGACAGGGTCTTTCTAAATTGCCCAAGCTGGCCTGGAACTTTCAATCCACCTAACTTAGCCTCTCTAGTAGCCAGGATTTCAAAAATACATCATCTTGCTGAAGTGATAAAAATTAACAGACACTCCCTCTTGCCAGGGGCACTTAATCACTGAGCCAATCCACAGCCATTTTTAATTTTTATTTTGAGACAGGGTCTCACTTAGTTATTCGGGGTCTCACTAATTTGCTGAGGCTATCTTTGAACTTGCAATCCTGCTTCAGCCTCCCAAGTCACTGGAATTAGTCATGTGTCACTGCGCCCCAGCCAGATACTTCTTAAAGAGAACAAGAAAATGCAAAAATCCTCCTTTGACTCACTGGATGGTCATGGTCTCAGCAACTAACATTTCATTGACATCTATGGTAGGAGTCTAACACCTACATAATGATGTTGATGGGATTTTGAGACACATCTGGACTTGCCTTCCCTGCACATAGACAATGGAACACAAGCCTTATGACCCACCATTATACAAACTCACTCTGGTTATGCATGAAAAGTGGCCCTACCCATGACTTCTGGGGTGCAAAAATGAGTCATTGTCCCAGCAGGCACCATCCTCATGACCGAGAATGGAGAATCTCTTTTACAATTATAATTTCTGTGGACATAAATCTAGCCATGTTCTTCTCTTTAAGATATCATTAAACAGACCTACTACCACTCTAATGTTGGGCCAGCCTACATCTGAACCATAGCCTTTTTCCTTCTGGGAATAGATGTCAAGCAGTTTGATGTATAAGCCACAGATGGCCAGCTGGCATGCCCACATTGCCCTAAAAAAAGGATGTTCTGAACTCTGCTTTGCACCAGTTAAGAAATGGATCCCACAGAACTGGACAAACACAACATGAAGGCATTTCTCATGGAAATTTACTCATAGATTTAAACATACATTTGGGATATCCGTTGTTTGTATAGGTTCAGGTCTACTTGTCCTATGCTATTAACAGACACTGAGTGAACTATTTCATAAGAGAACATATTTTGTCTTCCAAAGTTTACCAACTTCTCAGGTCTGACCCAAAATTGGGAGGGATGATATCCCAAGCTATTTTATCAACCATTTTAAAATTCTGCACATGGTTTAAAAGAATGTTAAGGGATATAAAACTGTATATTTTAAGCTCTAGCCTTCAATTTTCAGACCTAAACTCCATGAGAGGTTTTTATTTATTTGGTACCAGGAATTGAACATTTAACCACTGAGCCACATCCCCAGCCCTTTTTTGTATTTCATTTAGAAACAGGGTCTCATTAATTTGCTTAGGGCCTCACTAAGTCGCTAAGGCTGGCTTTGAACTTGTGATCCTTCTGCCTCAGACTCCTGAGTCACTGGGATTACAGGCATGCACCACCATGCCCAGCCCATGAGAAGTTTTCTAATGAAATTTCTAACAATAGTTGAATTACAAAATATTACCATTGTTTGCCAGGGTTTGGTCATAAAATATATATATATTCCAACCACCTAACTTTTTAGGCTCATTTGGAAAGAAGTTATACGTGATTTACTGCCCTCCTAGTCTATGCTCTAGCAGGTTGATTCCTATTGATTACCACTCCTTCATTTATTTAAAAATATTATCATCCGATTTTTCTTCTCACCAGCCAATCACCATCCTTTTTTCTATTAGCTCATCACTTTTGGATTGGATACCAACATGTTCCTTACTCCTTTGTATCTCCCACCCAATCCTTCATGCATATTAATGTATTCAAATAGATGACTAGAGAGGCTTCAGTTCTGTTCCCACAGGAACTCAAGTTCCCACAGGCCAAGACACCCTTCGGTCTAAAGCTTCACCTCTCCACCAACTTGACAGACTTGCACATAGGATTATTCTTTGTAGTCTACTGGACTACAGTTCTTTGAAGGCAGGATGCGGTCATTCCCCAATGGCCATCCTCTACCTAAAGATCCCCCAAACACCATCAATCCATTCTTCTCCATGCCATTTTAAATCCCCCAAAGGCTGGCCCTTCCAGATTGCATTATCTGCCTCCCATACCTTCTGGCTTCCTATAGGGTTTGGCAAGTGGGGATCACTGGCAGGAAATCAGGAAGACTCCCTCTTGCTTCCCTTTCCCTCTGAGCATATCTATTCCAAGATTCTCTCCTCTTGTACCTTTGGGCTAAAGGATAGTAATGACTTCCTACTATTGCAATTTCCTAGGTACTTTACCATGCTTTATTGATTCCTTGGACTCTTCCCTTATCCAGAAACTGCCCCTTCATTAAATTCTCTTCCAATAAACCTCCATTGATGCCATTTATTTCCCATTAGATACATAGGAAACCTGAGAGATATATTATCTCATTCATTAATCTAGCAAACTTTCCAACACAAAGCAGGAACTTGATCAAATGCATTAAAAGATGAATTAATCTTCAGTAGAAATTCAGAATGAAAAATAATATTGTGGAATGTTGGGAGATTTGTTTTGAATCTTTTAAGTAAAAAGCTGGATACCATGTTCCCAAAGATGAAGCCCTACAAAGGCTGTCATCAGCGGCTTGGGAAGGCTGGACCTCTCGCTCCACATTTGCTGATGTGCTTTTTCAAAGGGAAGAGTCAAATTTAGTAGCAGCCCCAAATTGAAATTTATTTCTCTTTCTACTATGATAGCTAGGTTTATGTCATCTTTCATCCTTAGAGGAAATATACAGGAACAGAACAAAAATACATTCATTAGGAAACTGTAGTCCAGTAAGAATAATCCTAACAGTGCACCATTCAGCAGAATGACCAGTTACAAAACACATGAAAAGGAAAAAAAAATAATTCCTTGGAAAAGAGCTTTCTATTTTGAAAAGATGGTGGGGCAGGGGGCTAGAGATGTCCTCATATGATAGATAATGAAGACACTTCTCAACATCCTCAAAGATTGTGGCTTTTCAGATGTAAGCCTAAAACAAAATCCATGCTGAAGGGTGGCATCCAAGAGGATTCTGCTTGCTTTTGTTGTTGTTCTGCAGTCAGTCTTTGCTGAACATTGTGGTCTAATCCCCAGCCACAGAACTGTGAGTGGTCCTTGTCTCTAAAAATGTCTTTGGACTGTCCTCAGTGACCCTAATTGTTATGCTTGGCAAGGAAAATTACAGGGATATTTTGGAGAAAATTCTCTCAGGGCACATTATTTTTCCATGGTAACCTATGGTTTGGGGTACAAAGGCATGCATGTGTCCCCCAGAAGTTTATGTACTAGAATCGTTTAGAGGTGAGGCCTCATGAGATGTATATATGTCATGCAGCGGGGGCCCTCATGAACAGATTAATGCTTTTCTCTTGGGAATGGGCTGTCACTGGATTTTGGCACTCTTTTCTCTCTTCAATGTGTGCCCATTTGTTCTGTTTTCCACTATGAGAAGCAGCATGAGTCCTTCACCAGAAGCTGAACTGAAACCAGCACTATGTCACTGAACTTCCCAGCCTCAAGACCTATGAGCTAAAGCTTGGGACTCAGTAGTGGAACATGTCCTTAGCATGTAAAAGGTCCTGAGTTTAATCACCAGAACCCCTTCCCCCAAAAAAAATCCCCAAAACAACAACAACAACAACAAAAAAAGACCAAGTAAGAAGCCAAACAATAAGACAAAATAACCTCTATTCTTTATAAATCATCCTGTCTCAGATATTGTGCTATAGCAACAGAAAATAAACTAAGAAATCAAGTAACACACTAGATCTAAAACTGCCACTCTGTCAGGGTTTGCTACATGTTGTCCTAGTAAACGCTACAATAAATCCCGGGGTATTACATAGCCAAAAACTAGTGGTCCTAAGCCTGCATTTAGAGCATTATTTGGCTGAATCACCTGCAGGGTTATTCTTGAGCCTATTAGGAGCTCAGGAGAGCCAGTTATTAAACTTTCAGGAATTTTTTGCCAATCTGGTTGACACCTACTAAAATCAACCACGGTCAGAGTATTTATACCACAAGAATTGACGATCACTGCAGATTAGAACATTTCACTCCTGGAAAATCAATTGTCAAACATTTGCTGATATCCCATTACCTATGAAATAATACCATCTCTCTAGTGGCTACCACTCTCTGGTATTCTACCACTGAACTACATTCCCAATGCTTTTTAGTTTTTATTTTGAGACAGGGTCTTGCTAAATTGACAAGGCTGGCCTCAACTTGCAATCCTCCTGCCTCAGCCTCTTAAGTAGCAGAGGTTGCAAGCATATGCTACTATGCCTGGCACGGAAGAAACTTTTGAGATTCTTTGCTCAGTCTCTGAGAGCTCAAAGAAGAGTCATCTTGAGCATATTATTTAAAATGGTGCCCTAATTTCAAATGCTCAGTTTTTAAAAATCAGACTAAAATTAGAGACTATTGCCTGACAACGTAGTTTGTTTTTATTTCAAGTTGGCTGGAGAAGTTTCTGAAAATTAATTTATGACAAATTGCCTTATAAAGTTAAAATGCCTTCCAAAATTTTATGGGGTAATTTCAAAACCTGGAGAAGTCAGCCAGTTAACTGAGTGTATCTCTATAAAGAGAGAAATAGATTTATCTCAAAAATAGTTTCAGCCAAGCTGGAGGAATTTGTCTCTATTTTAGTGGAATGGGAGGCAGCAAACTCTGGCTAATCTCAAGATTTTTTTTCCCTGAAATAATGGCTGATCATGGGCTGTGTTGTTTTTGGCCAAGGCTTCTATCAAAACAAAAGTTTTGTAACTGCAATGACCTAACTTGGGAAACAATCTTATAACATTTTCTAGGAACCACAAAACATTTGTTTTATTCTTTCTGAAAAACAACAGTAGAGGGAAGAGGACTTCATAATATTTTGCCTTGTAACAAAGAAAAATGGTGACAAGGTTAGCAGCTTGAAGACTGCAATTCAAATAAGGGTCAACGAGAGCCAGGGATATGTTGTATTCCAAATCAGAAATGAACATGTCTTACTTGGCATCACAACCAGCTAAAATCCTGCATCTGTTCAATTGGTTATTGGGGCATAAATGGTGACCTTCATTTATCATGTAATAAATTTTAAGCTGGGAGGCATATGGTTTTAACAAAAAAAAAACAGCAGGAACAGTGGTTAGCTGCAAAAATACACTTATATTTTAGAAGAATCAGAAGAAAAGAAACACTGCTGAACTTCTTGATGTGGTTGGAAAGAGAAAAGCTTCTTGCATGTGGCTCAGATTTCAGTGGGATGAGTGCAGACAACGCAAGTTATGCAACATTATGATTGCTGACAGATTACAAAAAAAATCTATTAGCTCATCTATCAGCAAAATCCATTAGTAATATGTTCTCAAAAGCCTATTAAATATGTACCAGTGAAGATATTTGAAGTAACTTGATATGTTGTGTCAGAGGACATATGGTGATCAAAAGCATGGGCACTTGAGTTGAATAGGCCAGGTTTAAATCCTTCATGACCCATGAGCTGTGTGACCTCAGACAAGATACTTAACCTGGCTAAGCCTCATGTGCCTCCTATAAACTGGAAATGACAGTAATGTCTAAACGATAGTTGGGAGGATTAAATGATGTGTTTAGAGTGGTATGTCTGGCACATAGTAAGTGCCTGATAAATATTAGCTGTTATTTTTTGCATGTGGCTTGATTTATGTTAGACACTTGTCTTAGTGTGGAGTCCTCCAGAAGCTGACCCTTAGAACTAGAGTAAAAATTTGGTATTTGAGACGTGATTCCAGACTCCAGGAGAGGGTTGGGGAAGCAAAGCCTGGGAGGAAAGACAGCCAGTATTGGGACTATGGCCACAATGAACACTGCTGGCCACCGGAGCTCAATTAAACTCTGGGAGAGAAAGCAAAACAGAAATAACTCAGCCAAGGGCTGTGGAAGCAACAATTCCAACTCCCTGTCCATCACTGATGAAGGGCTGCTCCTGAGAGCAGAATACTTACACGACAGAAAAGGCTAGGTGGTTCAGAGGAAGCAGCTCTCAGGGTCAGGAGATGAATGCTGAGGAAATATGGGAGGGATATCAGCAATAACTAACTGACATAGCCCTGCATCATTGTTTTCAGATAATTAGCTGAAATTCCTTCATATAATGTGCCATATAGCAATGACCACATATATGACAACAATCCCTTGAGATTATAATGGAGCTGGAAACTTCCTATTGCCTACAGACATCATAGCCTTCTTTTTTTTTTTTTTTTTTTTTTTTTAATTTTTTATTGTGGGTTGTTCAAAACATTACAAATTTCTTGACATATCATATTCCACACTTTTATTCAAGTGGGTTATGAACTCCCACCTTCACCCCATACACAGATTGCAGATTCACATCAGGTACACATCCATTGATTTACAAATTGCCATACTAGTGTCTGTTGTGCTCCGCTGCCTTTCCCATCATCCACCCTCCCCCCTCCCCACCTCTCCCCTCCCCTCCCCTCCTCTCTCTCTACCCCCTCCACTGTATAACCCTGAGGGTCTCCTTCCATTACCGTGCAATTTCCCTTCTCTCTCCCTTTCCCTCCCACCTCTCATCCCTGTTAAATGTTAATCTTCTTCTCCTGTTCTTCGTCCCTACTCTGTTCTTAGTTACTTTCCTTATCAAAGAAGACATTTGGCATTTGTTTTTTAGGGATTGGCTAGCTTCACTTAGCATAATCTGCTCTAATGCCATCCATTTCCCTGTAAATTCTATGATTTTGTCATTTTTTAATGCAGAGTAATACTCCATTGTGTATAAATGCCACATTTTTTTTATCCATTCGTCTATTGAAGGGCATCTAGGTTGGTTCCACAGTCTTGCTATTGTGAACTGTGCTGCTATGAACATCGATGTAGCAGTGTCCCTGTAGCATGCTCTTTTTAGGTCTTTAGGAAATAGACCAAGAAGGGGAATAGCTGGGTCAAATGGTGGCTCCATTCCCAGCTTTCCAAGAAATCTCCATACTGCTTTCCAAATTGGCTGCACCAATCTGCAGTCCCACCAGCAATGTACAAGTGTACCCTTTTCCCCACATCCTCGCCAGCACTTGTTGTTGTTTGACTTCATAATGGCTGCCAATCTTACTGGAGTGAGATGGTATCTTAGGGTGGTTTTGATTTGCATTTCTCTGACAGCTAGAGATGTTGAGCATTTTTTCATGTACTTGTTGATTGACTGTATGTCCTCCTCTGAGAAGTGTCTGTTCAGGTCCTTGGCCCATTTGTTGATTGGGTTGTTTGTTCTCTTATTGTCTAATTTTTTGATTTCTTTGTATACTCTGGATATTAGGGCTCTATCTGAAGTGTGAGGAGTAAAGATTTGTTCCCAGGATGTAGGCTCCCTATTTACCTCTCTTATTGTTTCTTTTGCTGAGAAAAAACTTTTTAGTTTGAGTAAGTCCCATTTGTTGATTCTAGTTATTAACTTTTGTGCTATGGGTGTCCTATTGAGGAATTTGGAGCCCGACCCCACCGAATGTAGATCGTAGCCAACTTTTTCTTCTATCAGACGGCGCATCTCTGATTTGATATCAAGCTCCTTGATCCATTTTGAATTCACTTTTGTGCATGGCGAGAGAAAGGGATTCAGTTTCATTTTGTTGCATATGGATTTCCAGTTTTCCCAGCACCATTTGTTGAAGATGCTATCCTTCCTCCATTGCATGCTTTTAGCCCCTTTATCAAATATAAGATAGTTGTAGTTTTGTGGATTGGTTTCTGTGTCCTCTATTCTGTACCATTGGTCCACCCGCCTGTTTTGGTACCAGTACCATGCTGTTTTTGTTACTATTGCTCTGTAGTATAGTTTGAAGTCTGGTATCGCTATACCGCCTGATTCACACTTCTTGCTTAGCGTTGTTTTTGCTATTCTGGGTCTTTTATTTTTCCATATGAATTTCATGATTGCTTTCTCTATTTCTACAAGAAATGCCATTGGGATTTTGATTGGCATTGCATTAAACCTATAGAGAACTTTTGGTAATATCGCCATTTTGATGATGTTAGTTCTGCCTATCCATGAACAGGGTATATTTTTCCATCTTCTAAGATCTTCTTCTATTTCTCTCTTTAGGGTTCTGTAGTTTTCATTGTATAAGTCTTTCACCTCTTTTGTTAGGTTGATTCCCAAGTATTTTATTTTTTTTGAAGATATTTTGAATGGAGTGGTTGTCCTCATTTCCATTTCAGAGGATTTGTCGCTGATATACAGGAATGCCTTTGATTTATGCGTGTTGATTTTAAATCCTGCCACTTTGCTGAATTCATTTATTAGCTCTAATAGTTTCTTTGTAGAGCCTTTTGGGTCTGCTAGATATAGAATCATATCATCTGCAAATAGTGATAATTTAATTTCTTCTTTTCCTATTTTTATGCCTTTAATTTCTTTCGTCTGTCTAATTGCTCTGGCCAGTGTTTCGAGAACTATGTTGAAGAGAAGTGGAGAGAGAGGGCATCCCTGTCTTGTTCCAGATTTTAGAGGGAATGCCTTCAGTTTTTCTCCATTCAGAATGATGCTAGCCTGAGGCTTAGCATAGATTGCTTTTACAATATTGAGGTATGTTCCTGTTATCCCTAGTTTTTCTAGAGTTTTGAACATAAAGGGATGCTGTACTTTGTCGAATGCTTTTTCCGCATCTATCGAGATGATCATATGGTTCTTATTTTTAAGTCTATTGATGTGGTGAATAACATTTATTGATTTCCGTATATTGAACCAGCCTTGCATCCCAGGGATAAATCCTACTTGATCATGGTGTACAATTTTTTTTATATGTTTTTGTATCCGATTCGCCAGAATTTTATTGAGGATTTTTGCATCTAGGTTCATTAGAGATATTGGTCTGTAATTTTCTTTCTTTGAAGTGTCTTTGTCTGGTTTAGGTATCAGGGTGATGTTGGCCTCATAGAATGAATTTGGAAGTTCTCCCTCCTTTTCTATTTCCTGAAGTAGCTTGAAAAGTATTGGTATTAGTTCTTCTTTAAAGGTTTTGTAAAATTCTGCTGTATACCCATCCGGACCTGGGCTTTTCTTAGTTGGTAGTCTTTTTATGGTTTCTTCTATTTCCTCAATTGGTATTGGTCTGTTTCGGTTTTCTATATCCTCCTGACTCAATCTGGGCAGATCATATGACTTAAGAAATTTATCTATGCCTTCACTATCTTCTAATTTATTGGAGTATAAGGATTCAAAATAGTTTTTGATTATCTTCTGTATTTCTGAAGTGTCTGTTGTGATATTGCCTTTTTCATCCCGTATGCTAGTAATTTGAGTTCTCTCTCTTCTTCTCTTCGCTAGCATGGCTAAGGGTCTGTCGATTTTGTTTATTTTTTCAAAGAACCAACTTTTAGTTTTGTCAATTTTTTCAATTGTTTCTTTTGTTTGGATTTCATTAATTTCAGCTCTGATTTTAATTATTTCTTGCATTCTACTTCTTTTGCTGTTGTTTTGCTCTTCTTTTTCAAGGATTTTGAGATGAAGTATGAGATCATTTATTTGTTGGTTTTTTCTTTTTTTAAGGAATGAACTCCAAGCAATGAATTTTCCTCTTAGAACTGCTTTCAATGTGTCCCATAGATTCCGATATGTTGTGTCTGTGTTTTCATTTATCTCTAAGAATTTTTTAATTTCCTCCTTGATGTCTTCTATAACCCATTGATCATTCAGTAACCTATTGTTCATTCTCCAATTGATGTATGCTTTTTCCTTCCTTCTTTTATCGTTGATTTTCAGTTTCATTCCATTATGATCAGATAAGATGCATGGTATTATCTCTACTCCTTTATATTGTCTAAGAGTTTCCCTGTGACATAATATATGATCTATTTTTGAGAAGGATCCATGTGCTGCTGAGAAAAAAGTGTAACTGCTTGATGTTGGGTGGTATACTCTATATATGTCAATTAGGTCTAGGTTATTAATAGTGTTATTGAGTTCTATAGTTTCCTTATTCAACTTTTGTTTGGAAGATCTGTCCAGTGGCGAGAGAGGTGTGTTGAAGTCTCCCATGATTATGGTGTGGTGGTCTATTAGACTCTTGAACTTGAGAAGAGTTTGTTTGACGAACATAGCTGCACCATTGTTTGGGGCATAAATATTTATGATTGTTATGTCTTGTTGGTGTATGGTTCCCTTAAGCATTATGTAGTGTCCCTCTTTATCTCTTTTGATTAACTTTGGCTTGAAATCTATTTTATTTGATATGAGTATGGACACGCCTGCTTGTTTCCGAAGTCCATATGAGTGATATGATTTTTCCCAACCTTTCACCTTCAGCCTATGTATGTCTTTTCCTATCAAATGCGTCTCCTGTAGGCAGCATATTGTTGGGTCTTGTTTTGTGATCCATTCTACTAGCCTGTGTCTCTTAATTGGTGAGTTTAAGCCATTAACATTTAGGGTTATTATTGAGATATGGGTTGTTCTTCCAGCCATATTTGTTTATTTCTGTTACTAAACATTGTTTGTTTTCCTCTTTGATTATTCCCCCCCCCCTTTACTGTCCTACCTCCCACTGTTGGTTTTCATTGTTATTTTCCATTTCCTCTTCCTGTAATACTTTGGCGAGGATGTTTTGAAGAGACGGTTTTCTAGCTGCGAATTCTTTAAACTTTTGTTTATCGTGGAAGGTTTTAATTTCATTCTCCATCCTGAAGCTTAATTTCGCTGGATACACAATTCTTGGTTGGAACCCATTTTCTTTCAGTGTTTGAAATATGTTATTCCAGGATCTTCTAGCTTTCAGAGTCTGTGTTGAAAGATCAGCTGTTATCCTGATTGGCTTGCCCCTAAATGTAATCTGCTTCCTTTCTCTTGTAGCTTTTAAAATTCTCTCCTTATTCTGTATGTTGGGCATCTTCATTATAATGTGTCTAGGTGTGGATCTCTTATGATTTTGCACATTCGGCGTCCTGTAGGCTTCTAGGATTTGGGATTCTGTCTCATTCTTCAAGTCTGGGAAGTTTTCTTGTATTATTTCATTGAATAGACTGCTCATTCCTTTGGTTTGGAGCTCTGTACCTTCCTGTATCCCAATGACTCTTAAGTTTGGTCTCTTAATGTTATCCCATATTTCTTGGATGTTCTGCTCATGGTTTCTTAACAGTCTTGCTGAGCTGTCTATGTTCTTTTCCAGTTGAAATACTTTGTCTTCATTGTCTGATGTTCTATCTTCTAAGTGTTCTACTCTGTTGGTAGTATTCTCCATTGAGTTTTTAAGTTGGTTTATTGCTTCCTGCATTTCTAGGATTTCTGATTGCTTGTTTTTTATAACCTCTATCTCCCTGTATAGTTGATCCTTTGCTTCCTGGATTTGTTTGCGTAATTCGTTGTCGAAGTGATCTTTCATTGTCTGATTTTGCTGTTTAATGTCTTCCTTGATACTCCAGATCATCTGAAGCATGTATATCCTGAATTCTTTATCTGACATTCCATCTGCTGCAGCTGTTACCTCTTCTAAAGTTGCGTTGACCTGCATTGCTTGTGGTCCTTTCTTTCCTTGTCTTTTCATACTGTTTGGGTATCTTTCCTGCAGGTGCGGGCGGCGGCTCTGCTCTCTCCTTATTCCAATTGGGGTGTCGTGGCTACCACGCCGGCAGGTCACTGGGCCTGTTCTGGGAGCTGGCGGCGGCTCTGTTCTGCCCCTACTCCAATTGGGGTGACGAGTGTACCACGCCGGCAGGCCACCGGGCCTGATCCGCCGGTCGGTTGCAGGTTTGCCTACCCTGCAGGCTCGGGGGGCAGCTCTACTCTGCCCCTACTCCAAATGGGGTGACGTGTCTGTCGTACCAGCAGGCCACTGGGCCTGTCCCGCTGGTCGGTCGCAGATCTGCCTACCTTTTGGGCACGGGTGGAGGCTCTGCTCTGCCCCTACTCCAATTGGGGTGTCGTGACTACCCCGCCTGCAGGACGCTGGGTCTGTTCCTGGCAAGGGAGGCGACTCTGCTCTGTCACTACTCCAATTAGGGTGGTGTTTGTACCACGCCGGCAGGCTCCTGGGCCTGATCCGCCGGTCTGTTGTAGGTCTGCCTACCTTGAAGGCGCGGGAGGCGGATCTGCCCTGCCCCTCCTACCACGCCTGCGGACCCCTGGGCCTGATCTGCAGGTTGATCACTGGTCTGCTCACCCTACGGGCACGGGTGGCGGTTCCGCTCCACCCCCACTCCAATTGGGGTCACGTGACCACCACACCGGCAGGGCCTGATCCGGGCGTGGGAGAAGGATCTGCTCTGCCCCTACTCGAGTTGGGGTGACGTGTGTACCACACTGGCAGGCCACTGGGCCTGACCCGCCAGGCTGTCACAGGTCTGTTTACCTTGCAAGCGCGAAGGGCGGCTCTGCCCTGCCCCTCCTACCACGCCAATGTACTACTGGGTCCTGGGTCTGCCCACCTGGCGGGTGTGGGTGGCGGCTCCGCTCCGCCCCCTCTCCAATTGGGGTCACGCGGTCACCACGCTGGCGAGCCGCTGGGCCTGCTCCGGGGGCTGGCGGCGGCCCGGCTCCTTCCCTCTGGCTCGAGGACAAATTGAGGAGACTCGGGTGACTGAGCCTCACCCCCCTTACCAGGAGACCAACTGCTTATGTCACCGCTGGTATTGATGAAGATCTCTCCTCCACCGCTTTCTGCTGACATCAGATCTCTGCCATGTTGGTATCCTATGCGAATGGCAGCATTTCGTTCCCCTTGCCGGGCAACCCAAGCAATGGGTGAGTCCTGACCAGCCCTCAGCAGGACCCGGACCGAGACGCAGTTTCCGCGGGCTCCTAGCCCCGGTCCAGGGAAGTTCCGGGAGCCGGAACTCGGCCGCTCCGTGCTCGGTGTAAGCTCCTATAAGTGTAAGCTCCAAGAAGCAGCCTCCGCGGGCTCCGCAGCCCTGAGCCAGGGTGGTTCCGGGACGGTTCCGGGAGCCGGAACTCGGCCGCTCCGTGCTCGGTGTAAGCTCCTATAAGTGTAAGCTCCAAGAAGCAGTCCCTGCGGGCTCAGTTCCGGGAGCCGGAATTCGGCTTCTTGGTGCTTGGTGTTTGCTCTGATAGGAGCAGGGTCCAAGAAGCAGCCTCCGCAGGCTCCGCAGCCCTGAGCCAGGGCGGTTCCGGGACGGTTCCGGGAGCCGGAACTCGGCCGCCCTGCGCTCGGTGTTCACTCCGATAAGATCAGATTTTAAGAAGCCCCCAGGCACTGAACCCTAGCAATCTGTCTGCCAGCCACAGGCGAATTGCAGCCTGAAATTACCTGTTCTATGGCTGAATGAGCTGCGGTCAGTCAAAAACAGGTGTGGTGACGTCAGTTTACCAACATGGTGGCTGCTGGCCTCCTCTGTGGTCTGACCGGTGTGGAGAACCGAGATGGACCGCTTCCTTCCCCCGTCTCGAACCCAGAATTCAGCCCTGAGTGCGGTGCTTGCGCGTCTGGCAGAAACTGCAGCGCTGTAACCCTGCGTCTCTATCCCAGCGCGCGTTGCAGACTCTAGCCGCGGGGCGATTTGCTGAATAAGCAGTGTTACCCTCCATGCGACAAACCTCTCGCGTTTGAGTCCCCGTAGCCGATCCTCGTGCGATGGAAATCCTTCCTCCAGGTTCCGGCGCACCCCACTATTGCTGGAAATTCCTAACAAGATATCCTTTAGCCGTCCTGACTTGTCATACTCCCACACAGTGAAGCAGCACACGGGGGTAATGCACTCCCCTCGCCGCCATCTTAGTAAAGTCATCATAGCCTTCTTAATGTCATAGAGCAAGGCATTTCTCACATGTTTGTGGTGATGCTGGTGTACCAAACACACCTAATGCTCTGCAAATCATATAAAAGTACAGCATTTACCATTATGTATAGTATATAATACTTGAAATGATAATAAATGACTATGTTAGTAGTTTATGTAGTTACTGTTGCTAAAGTTTGGATGTTGTATGTTTCCCAAAGTCATAAAATTGAATCAGAATACCAAGGGAATGACATGTACATAGTAAGGAGAGGAAGTCTAGGAACCAGTATGGGGCCTTCTAGGCATAGAGATCAGGCAATGAGAAGGAATCAGCAAAGGATATTGAAAAGGTGAAGTCAGACAGGAAGGTGAAAAATCAGGAAGGGTGTGGGATTCTGGAAACCAAGGAAGTAAAGCATGTCAAGGAGAAGAGAAGATGTGACTGATTATATTGAGTGAGATCAGAACTAAGAATTGATCATTGAATTTAGGAGTGTTGTTAATCAGCTTTCTGTTGCTATGAAAAATACCTGACACGAATCAACTTTAAAGGAGGAATAGTTCATTTTGGTTTATGGCTTTGGAGGTATCAGTCCCTGGTCAGTCGGCTCCATTGTTTTAGGGCCTGCAGTGAGGCAGTACATCATGGCAGAAGCATGTGATGAAGTAATTCTGCTCACCTCCTGGTATCCAGGAAGCAGAGATGGGGAAAGGAAGAGATTGAGATTCCGAATATCCCCTTCAAGAGCACACCCCCAGTGACCTCACTTCCTTGCTCTGGGCCCTACCTCCTAACTTCCACCACTTCCCAATAGTGCTATAGACTGTTGACCAAGCTTTTAGTTTATGAACCTCTGCATACATTTAAAATCGAAATCATAATGAGTATGAAGCTTCTTGGTCCCTTTGTAAGAGCAGTCTCAGGAACATTGTGGGGAAGAACTATGAGGATGGAATGCCAAACAAGCCAAACCAGCACCTAGAAAATAAATCGATAAAGCAGACAAAAGAATCCTTCGGTAAAAGAATAATTACCTCTTCAATCAACAACTTCTACAAATATTTAGTGTTTATCTTGTATGTGCTAAGTTCCAAAAATTAATTGACAATTCAGCAATGAAGGAATCAAAGTTCCTGAACTTATGGAACATATATTGAGTCAATAACTAACTAACTAACTAAATATATATCATGTCAGTTGATGACAAGTACTTTAAAAAAATACAGAATGGGAAGAAGATGACAATGAGGGTCAGGTCAGGGAGGCCAGTTACTTTAGTATGATAATCATCAGTGCCTCTTGGGTTTTGAGTAGAAATTTTTGACATCAGGATTGGGATCTTTAAAAAGACTAGTTTAAAATACACACACACACACACACACACATACACACACACACAAACAAATCCAGACAATTATATATGGTATAATTAATTATATTTGGCACAAAAAAACCACAGTTACAGGTGACATATTTTTAGTATAAGGAAATATGGAACACTACACATGGTATTATATCACCCAAATTTAAAACCTACATGAGATGCATGATTTTTTAGAAAAGAAGACAAAGTGACTTGACTTAAAAACTAATTCCAAATGAAAATTTGGTGGTAGAGAAAGTTTTCATGATCAAAATTTAAAATATGATAACCACCAAAAGAGGATTAATATAACACCAAAGTACCAAAATTGACTTAAAAACTAATTCCACATGAAAACTTGGTGGTAGAGAAAGTTTTCATGATCAAAATTTAAAATATGATAATCACCAAAAGAGGATTAATATAACACCGTCGGGCTGTGGATGTAGCTCAGTGCCAGAGTGCATGCTTAGCATAAGCAAGACCCTAGTTCAATCCCTAACACCAAAAAGAAACAAAAAACAGAAACAAAAATATCATTTCACATGTGTAACATCATTTAAACATGACAAAAGACAGTATAACCAAAGTTCAAAGAAGAACTAGAAAAATATATATATATTTTACATATACAAACCAAGGTATTAATAATCAGAATATGTAAATAACTTCTAAAATCAAGGAAAAATAAAAGGAACATCACCAGTATGTAAAGATATATTTTACAGAAGATGAAATTTTAAAAAATTGAAAAAGATGTTCAACATCACTAGTAATCAGAAAATTGCAAATTCAAGTGATAACATTTTTTCATTCATCAGATTGGCCAAATGTATAAAGGTTGGTGAGGATGTGGAAAAACTCCTATATACACTGTTGGTTAGGGAATAAAGAGGTAAAGCCTTTTTGAATAGCAATTTATCTTGGGTTTTGAAATTAAACTTGCATATATTCTTCAACACAGAAGTTACACTTTTACACTATCCATAGCAGAGCAGTACTTACCTGTGTTCAGAGGCATGTATGAGGATGGTAATCGCTGCCTTATTCCTCTTGGAAGTGACCTAAATATCTCACAGTAAACTCTGGTGTGTTCATACTATGGAACACTGTGCCACTGAGCAAAAGCCATAAGTAAGGCCAAATATGTCCAACATACACTACCAGTGAAGAAGGCAAGTTGCTGATGGAATATGATACTATCTATGCTTTAAAAAAATCAACAGGAGCCAGGCACGGGGACACATGCCTGTAATTCCAGTAACTAGGAAGCTGAGTCAGGAGCATCACAAGTTAAACCAACCTCAGCAAATGAACAAAATCCTCAGCAACTTAGTAAGACCCTGTCTCAAAAAAAATTAACAGGAAAGAAACACGAAACTGTATATCTATCTAGCTAGCTATCACTGTGTGTTTGTGTGGGGGTGTGTTTGTGTGTGTGTGTGTAAATACACAGAACAAAGTCTAGAAGGACACATTCCAGGCTTTGTTCTGTACATTTCTGTACATTCCAATCCAATGACATGGTCTAATTTTGGTGAGAGGGGAAAGAATTGCAGGGGAATGAAAGTGAAGTTTTTGGGTTTTTAAGTAAGGAGAAGGTATCCCTCAATCATGTGTTTATTTAAACACACACACACACATACACACACTTTTAAAATTTTTTTCCTATATTTTTTCATAACCAGAAAAAACTTAACTAAAATGATTTCCATTCTGAAATTATTCTTAATGCCATTTGGCTCAGCCAACAGAATGGTCCAGGCCTATCCGTGTCCTGGCCCAGGCCCAGCCTTCTCCCTTGGCAGCCAACAAGGCGTTCTTGCCAGAGCCATCCCAACTGCTGCTCTGTGGCTGCCAGCATCACCTTGGCTACCTGCAGAGACACTCCTGCCACTGCCTCACCAGTGGGGATGGCTCTGTCCCTATCAGGTTGCAATGCTGATTAATATAAGATGAGCAGAGAGGCAAAGGGGAGAAAAATGCAAAGGGCCATGTCTTCCAAAGGAGAAGTCCCACTTCCTCATTAAAGATGCCAGGCCCCATGTCACATCTTTCTGATTAATCTGGCTTTTGCAATTTTTCTCCCTGGAGGTAATTTAAGGTAAGTCCTCCAGCTGGGTCAAAGGACAGTCAAATTCAGTGTTTAGTTGCATGTCCCTTTCCACCTATACAGGTTCCAAATCACACTGGGCACCTAGTTTTTCTCCCAAGTGTGGCTTCTCTGCAGAAGCATATGGACGGTTGTGTCACTGTCCTCCTGCTTCCTTTTAATGTGTTCTAAAGTCTTTACCCTGGTTCCCTACATAGGTTCTACCACGGCCTCTCTCTTGTTCAAGGGAAGTCCATATGTCCTCAAATGGTGGCAAGGATTTAGATTTGGTATCCCCTTTTCAGATACCTTGCTGGGACCTTCACACGCTGCACATTCCCTTTAGCTGCTTTATTTGAAGAACAGAAAGAAAAACACCATATGATGTCATTCATAATATGTGGAATCTAAAAAAGCTGATCTCATGGGAATAGAGAGTAGAATGCTTGGCACCAGAGGCCTGGGAAGGTAGGGGAGACAGGGAATGGGGAGATTGGTCCATGGCCACAAAGTCACAGCTGGATGGGAGGCATCATTTCTGATGTTATATTTCACAGAAGGGTCATTATAGTTAATATATTGTATCATATATTTCAAAATAGCTGTAAGAATTTTGAATGTTCTTGCCATAAAGAAATGATTGTTGTTTGAGGTGCTGGGATGAACTAAATATCCTGATTCAATCATTGTACAATGTATACATATATCAAAATACAGCATTGTACCCCATTGACACATATAATTATTTCAGTTAAAAAGTTTATAAAATGAAGGATTAAAAAAGAATTGTGGGGCTGGGGCTGTAGCTCAGAGTGCTTGCCTAGCATGTGTGAGGCACTGGGTTTGATCCTAAGCACCTCATAAAAATAAACAAATAAAATAAAGGCATTCTGTCCATCTACAACTACCAAAAAAAAAAAAAAAGAAAAGAAAGAAAGAAAAAGAATTGTGGCCTGAGTCTTGTATCACTCTATTTTGCTGTTAATCCTCCTTTCCATGTCCAGACTGTATAGTTTATGTGTGCATGTGTTTGCGAGTTGTGTATGCATGCTAATCAGTAATGCTGCTGTTAATCTCAGTTATTACAAAGTAATATTTTCTGTAAGCCTTTTAAGTGGGTATGAATGATAGTATATTAGTTTCTTTAGAAAAATAAAATCAGATAAGAGGAAGTAATTCTGGTTGTATTTTATAAGAAATAAAAATTAGACCTAGGAGGACTCCCAACTATTATTTATGACTTACCCTCTAAATTTTCTCTGAAATAAATTGAAATTCCAGATTTTTAACATCACTTTAGGATGTCCAGTTTCTTCTACACACAGAGATGGAGGGACTTTTTTTTTTTTTTTTACTCAGCAAGGAAATTTTATTTTCCTTTTTCTTAAGGGAAAATATTTTCATTTTCCCTTTCATTAATTTTTATGGTTGGTAAAGATTTTCAGATTAGCCAAAAAAAAAAAAAAAAGTTTTCACTAAGTAAAATACTGAATCAGAACCATCTGAAAATATCTTCCTGGCCAGGAAGATACTGGAACCAACCCCAGGAAGTTTCTGACCTTAGAAAAAAAAAAAAAAAAAAACCTGGTCAGCCAGGAAAGGACACCTGCAGAACCCAGGCCTCCCTTTCTGCTCTTTTTTCTGACAGGCTGGAAGTGGAGTCACCGTTTGTTTGTTGAATATGCTCTTTTTGTTTCTTGTAACCATGGTGTCTCATTTAATGGAGTGCTTCTTAGGTCAAGCTATTGCTGAGCCAATATTTATCATTTTAGAAATTTCCATGAGTCATAAATGAAACCCGCTGCACCTTCTATGGGTGCTTCTTTCCTAGAGTTGTTGCAAATGAAAAAGAAAAAAAAAAAGTGAACCTAGAATCCAACACTTTGCTTTTATCACAACTAAAATACACTTTCTCTCCTGCTTAGGAGATCCTTCTCTGACATTTCAGAGGTATGTCACCTGCCACCAAAAGTACCCTTCCTGCCTAACAGCCCAGAACTCTCTGTTGAGGGCCAGGCCTGGGATGGGCAAGAAGATTGGTGAGGAGGAAGTGACTCACTGGAAAGAACAGTTTCCTGAAGGATCAAGAATAAAAATGAGCAAGTGATTCCTAACACCTCCAGCATGGAAAGTTTTACAAGGGGGACCATCTCTTAATGACTGGTCCCAAATTTATTTCTCTCTTTCTCCTACCACCACCTTAAAGAAAAAAAAAAAATAGGAGCAGGGCTGATTGCAGGATGTGACTGTTGGCCTTATTTACATGTGAGAGTGTGAGAAGCTAATGCTATTTGGTCCCTTTGTAACAATCAGTTCCCTTTCCCTGAGTATGGATAGTCTATAGTATAGACCATTATAGTAATTAATTGATTTTGCTGTAAAAAACATGCTTTGAGTCTAGAGCCCAATATTAGAATTTATGAACAAAAATTCAAGTGCTTTAGTGTGGTTAGAATAGGATACTCACATGCTGGGTATAAAACTCTGAAACTCCCTAACTCAGGGTTCAGGGAATTGATTGATGACAGCAAAAGCTGTGCCCTCTGAACCTGGCTGCAGCTAAATAAAACTGTTTCCTGCTATCTTGTAAAAAAAAAAAAAAAAAAAAAAGAATAGGATACTCTACAATTTGCTAAGGTTTTGCTAAGTACTCAATAAATCTTTGTGTTTGGCAGGGTGCTGGGGGAAGAACGGAGGGCATCATACATGCTAGGCACATGCTCTACTACTGGCTCTCTTCCAGTCTCAATAAATCTTCTGTAGAGTATCACATCTTAGAGCCAAAGAGGTTAAACTCATCAACACCTTTAGTTTCCAGGTGAGGACATGGAAGTCCAGAGAGGTACATCTTGCAGATGTCAATGCCTGGCAAGACTAGAACTGTGACATCCAGACTCATACACCTCATTAAGGGATTACTGATAGAAATATTAGAGGTTTAGTGGTAAAACAAAACATGTATATTAAAAGGCATTCAGATTTCATATCATGGCCATAGTTCTTTGATTCTGTTTCTGATGGAGTTGTCCTTGACTGAGTTCCCTCATGGGGAAGAACTGGGTTTCTTCGACTGAAACATCGTTTGGCATTTCTCCTCCATGTCCAGAAACAGAAAAAATTGGAAGTAAGTCAGATCAGCTCCCCCACCCACAAAGAAAACAAACAAAATGAACTACACATTCATTTCTATATCTATCTTACACATCTTAGTTCAGGGAGTCTAATTTTTTGGTAGGAATATGTGGTGTTCCCTTAGTGACCATCTCATCTGTATTTGTATTGGCAAACACAAGTGAGAAAGTTTGTCAATAATAACACTTGTTTCCCTCCTCTGTGGATTCATTCTTCATTAAAGATTCGGTGACATCTCCCTGGTCAGATCTATCCCACCAGTTAAGATCTTGAGAATTCCCAAGGGAACTCTGGACAAGTTTATCTTGGCATTGATCTATTTTCACTTGTGATCTCCCTGTGGCAGGGCCCATGATTTATTCATCTTGTATTCCAGGTCATTAGCATGGCCACAGCAGGCACACTGTAGGACCTCAGTAAACATCTGTCAAATCTAACTGAAAAAATTTCAAAAGGGCATTTCATTATGAATGTAAACAAGATACTCAGTTTTTGCTTCCAAACACAAGCTTTCTTGATTTATTGCGGTAGTGGTGAATGAAGCCAGGGACGCGCTACCACTGAGCTATGTTCCTAGTCCTTTTTAAGTTTTATTTTGAGACAGCATCTCATTAAGTTGCCCAGGCTGACCACCAACTTTCAATCCTCCTGCATCAGCCTCAGCCTCCTGTGTCACTAGGATTACAAGTGTGCACCACTATGCCTTGCCAAGCTTTTATTTTTTAACACTTAGCTCTTCTGTTTCATAGGAGAAATCTGGGTGGTATTTTAATAGATAATGGAGTAATTAAAAGAATCATTTTTAAAAAACTCTTATTTTTAAAAAGACCAGACTGCTCAAATACCTATGTGGTTAGTATGTATTAGACTGAACCACGAGAAACTCCTGTTTTTGTAGGTCACAGGTAGTTGACTATTATCAATAGAAAATTGTTCAACCTAACATAATAAAAAATAACATAACTACAAATACCTTGTTTAACACTGAGGCCATAGTGTAGTTTGTTTTGTTTTTTAAATTAATCACCTAATCTCCTCACCATGGTCTCTATAGCTGTATATGATAGCCTCACAGCCTCACCCAGATCTACATACCCTGATTCCTCAGGCCCCAGCTACAGTCTTCCTTCTGTTCTTTGAACACACCAAGCTAATTTCCTCCATCTAGAATGTTTCCCCAGACCTTTATGTGGCTGTGTTCGTCCTAAAATTTAAGTTTCAGATAAAAATACTACCTTTTCAGAAAATGTCTCTGAAAGAAATATTTGTTTCAAAAGTAAACTTCTCTGAGCACCAATTTAATTAGCACCCTTTCACCCTCAGTTACCCTCTCTCACATTCTCACATCATCCAGTTTTATTGTCAACAGAGCGCTTCTCATTCACAACCCCATGCTTTTGTGCTTAATTGTGTGTGAGCCTCTGGCACACTAAGATTAAGCTCCAGGATAGATAGCAAGAAACTTATCTATTTTATTCATGGCTCTGAACAGAGTATGCACAAAACAAATATTTAAATAATGAATTCCATAGTTAATTTTTTAAAAGTAGCAGAATCATGGTTATTATTTCTTCAAATATTTCCTTCCTTGTTTTACTAATCCTATTATCTGGAATCCTTTGTACAATTAACCTTTTTCCCTCTATCTTCCATGCCTTGAACTTTTCTCTAAATTGTTTTCATCTCTCATTTTTTCCCATTTTTGGGGGTGTTGGGGATCCAACCCAGGGCCTTGCATATGTTACGCAAATGTTCTACTAACTGAACTATATCCTCCGCCCCCTCTTTGCATTTATTTATCCCTTCTTGATACCTTCCAGGTTAATTTCTTGATCCCATCTTTTGACTCACAAACTTATTTTGAATATACCCAGGCTGTTTCCCAACCCATCCACTGAATCTTTTATTTCTACAATAATAGTTTATATTCCTAATGTCCCCAATTCTTCCATAACTTCTTATTCCTGCCCTGGTTTCTTAGTATCTTTTCCTTCTCTGAGAATATTTATGCTTATTTTCATTTCTTGTCCTTTTTCTTCTGCTTGAGTTTACTCAGTTTGTTGTCTTTCTCTTCATAGTGCTTAGATTCCTCCTATGTCTCATCATCTTCATCCATGAACTTGGGATGTTCACTTACTGGGCTTTTACAGAATACCTGGGGAGAGAGGAAACTATGCTGCTCCTGGTAAGTCTGGGGGAAGACAGGTGGGGTGGCTGGGAGCCACTGATGCTGGAATCTGGGCTCAACCCCCTACCACAACCAGGAGGCCCTGTCCCTTTCAGATGACTTCCTGTTCCCTGAACCCTCTCTGTTCCAGGATATAATCATTGAGTCCTCAGAGGTGGAGGAAATGAGGGAATGTGCAGTCCACTTGCATTTGTCATCTCCCCACACCTAAGCAAGGCTCCAAGGTTGCCTTAACATTATCTGGCAGTCTCTGGGGTGGATGCCTTGCACATTCCTTCGGAGGTTTTTCAGTCCTACAGTAGCAGTGGGGGAGACTACGTAAATTAGTCTTTGTATTCCCCCTCTCCCCCAAATTACTTCTGAGCTTTAAGAGAAGCCTTTTGTTTTTATATGTTAACATTTTGCTGTGAAAGGTCTATTCACTTCATTTCTACTCTTAATTGTGTGATAACACCCAATTTTTGAGCTTCTTTGCATTCGGAAGAGTTTGAATCCATTTTGTTTATCCTTAAACCAAAATATTTGTTTCCCTTTATTGACTCTTTAATCTTTCATGGCTCATTTTCCTTCAGAGGTACAACTCCCATATCTAAATTGTAGAATGAAGCATGCCTATGAAAAACGGCAAGACAACATAGATGCATCCCCAAGACACACTGTTGAATGAATGAATAAAAACTGCAGTCCTAAATGTGCTGTTGTATTTTTTAAAATGTTCTATACTGAAAAGGTCTGAAAGATTTGATGCTACATCAATAAGCAGCGAGATACCAACTCTGATGCTGGTGTGTGTATGTCTGTGTATGAAGAACTGTGGGATTGTTCATTTATTCCTACACTGGGCTTCCTTTGGAACATTTCCCCAAAAGACTCTGGAAATATCTACTTTAACAGATGTGCTTCACGGGGAGTGCATGAGCTCCTGCAGATTATAGGCCAAGCTCTGTGAGTTGGAATAAATGTGTATCTTTCTGGAGAGGGGGGCTTAGACTTTTCATAAGAATCTCAAAGGGAACCCATTGGCCATCTTTGTTGTGCCATGGAATCAGCCTGGGTGCCCATCAATAAATGCATGGATAAAGAAAATGTGGTATATGTACACAAAGGAGCTATAAAGAATGGAATCGTGTCATTTGCAGGAAAATGAATAGAACTGTAGATCATAATGGTAAGAGATATAAATCAGACAATCAATGCATGTTTTCCCTCATATGTACAATCTAGGAGAGAAAAGACAATAGGAAAGTAACAGGGAGACTATTAAAGAAGAGGAAGGAGATGAAAGATTTCCCTCCCCCATCTTTAGGGGATGGTTAGAAGGGCAATGCGGGGTAAGTGTGATCAAAGTATATTGTTTGTATGTAAGAATGCCACAATGAAACCCATTATTCTATATAGTTTAAATGCACTAAAAAAAATGAAAAAAGGGATTGGTATGCTACTTTGTATTCCATTTTTTTCATGGTTTACCTTAAGAAGTGCACTATTATCTGAAAAAAAAAAAACACAGAATTGTTCAATCTTAAACATTACGAAAGAGTAGCATGGGGCTTTTACTCTATCTTAAAGACTAATAATAGAGAAATCAATAATGTTATCATGTGATATTGTATCATTTCCATGAATATACTCAAATATACTTAGCCTTTACCAAAAATAGATGCCAGTGGCTTGGAGGAGGCATGATCCATCAGGACCAGGCTATGGGCAGTAAGTAAAGGAATGTCAAGAATGTATTTTCTGCAGTTTCCATTCGTTGTTTTAATACTAACATATTTCTATCGTGTTAGGGAAGCACTAAAAGACACCTCAGTTCTCTTGATCCTCCTTCCTCATGAATGCTGTGTCATGTGGTCTAATGGTAAGGGTCATGAGCCTGGAGCACACTGCTTATTCCTCTGGGCTCCCAAGGAACATCTTAGCCTACCTCACCAGTAGAATGAGACCAAAATATACACCTATGACAGTCACCCCTAGTTATCTCTCAATATCCTCATTTTCCCTTTCTTCCTTAGTAAAGGAACCCAAATTTCTTAGCCGAGCATACTACTGGTCAGGGCAGAGACCACATTTCCCAGCCTTATAACCAAGTTTTGATCACTGAGATAAAACTGGCAATCCTGTACTTTTGGGAAGATTCCTTAAAAAGGGAGGGGTGTCCTTTTTATATTTTCTTCCTTCTTACTGCCATAGAATGTGGACGTAACAGCTGGTGCTCTGGCAGCTACGGTGGACCATTAGGTGACTTAGGGAAAGGAAACCATGTACAACAAAACAACTGTATAGAGACTATCTCAAAAACTAGCAAATTAATATACCAAATCTGAACTATACCTCTGCATTTCTTTTCTAAATAAAATAAACTTCACAAATAAAATAGTGGTTTAAACCACTATTTTTAAGTCTTGACAACGTAAGACACTTTAAAAATGCAAATATCTCAGCAACATATACAGAACTACATCTTGTTTTTATTCATTCATTCAACAGTGTATCTTGGGGATCTATCCATGTGGTTATTTTTCATAAATACGATAAAGTCTTTCACATTGATTTTGAAGAGTTTGAAATCATTTAGCCTAGCCTTAAACCAAATATTTGACTCCCCATATTTGTCATATGTCCTAAGGCTGGTCTCTGAAACATTGTTTGTGATAGCTATGCATTGGAAATAACCTAAATGGTTATCAGTAGGGGAAAGAGTCATGAACAGTCATGCTTTACTGCAATTACAATAATGATTTATTGATGAGGCAAGGTTACCAAGACAATTATTAATTGCATGAAAGCAAGCTATAGGATACTACAAGCCAGCATAAAACCATTAAAAAAAAAAAAACACCAAAAGTATGCATAAGGCATACTTTTCTGTAAGGCCACATCAAATTAACGTCTGTGGTTACCTCTGAGGAGGGGACTGAGATTATGGCAAAGTAAAGTAGGTACTCAAGGGGTCTTCCTTTGTTGTACTATATGAATCTTTTTTTTTTTTTTTTTTTTTTTGGCAAGATTGAACACAGGGCTTCATACATTGGACAAAGGGGTGTAGCTCTACCACCGAACTACTCCCTTTTCAGTTTTATTCTGAGACAAGAGTCTTGCTAAGTTGCTGAGGCTGGCCTCAAACTTATGATCTTCCTACCTTAGCCTTCCGAGTAGCAGGGATTACAGGTGTTCCCTCCGTGTCCAGCTCATTTGAAACAGGCAGAATGAGAATATATTCATGTCTTACTTATAGGATTAAAGTTAAAGGGTATAAATAAAGAAGCATATTTGTGGGGAGACAAGGGAGGAGTCAGAATAGTGTTTTTTTATATATGCTGTATTCCAATAGGGTTATGACCTTTGGCAAAGGAAGTTTTTCCAGATACCTATTAACCTACATGTCTCTGCAAGTGCCTCATTAATGTATTAATTATTCTTCCTTGCCACTCATATTAATGGTTTTAAATGAAAGTGCTTATAAGTTCATAGATTGTTAATTAGGCAAATGTTTTCTAAATGAAAAATGGAATACATTCATCTCATGTTTAAGAAGAGATCTTATGTGCTGTCGTTTGTTCAGACTGCTGTAAAAGAATACCATACCATACAGGTGGTTTATCAACAACAGAAATATTTTTCCTAGTTCTGGAGGCTGGAGAAGTTCAAGATGAAGGCAACAGTGTCTGGGGAGGGACCACTTCCTGGTTCATAGACAGCCTCTGTGTGCCCACACTTGTAGAAGGGGCAAAGGAGTCTCTGGGTCTCAGACAAGAATCCCATTCCTGGAGGATCTACCCTCATAATTTAAATCATACGGTAAAGGCCTGCATCCAAATACCATCACACTGGGGATTAGAGTTCCATATTCGAACTGAGGGAGGAGCACAAAAACAGTCTAAAGAATTTTGTTAAAACTTTTTCCCTCTGTGAGATGAGGTGGGAAAATATCTAGAACACGTAAGTGTGAATGTAAAAGCTAAAGTTCAATGGAATCTCAAAAAAAAAAAAAAGAGTTCTTCTTAAGCTACAATGAACTGATATGGAATTTTACCTGATATATCCTAAAACATCTTCTGATACCAGTTCACTTAATGAACAACACTTATTAAACTATGATGTATGAGGGGCTAGGCCAGTTCATATAAGATCCATCCTAAATATCTTTTGACCCCAAGCAATTCCCAGTCTAACCGTGTGATAGTGCCAAATATATATAAACAAACAATTACAGAACTACATTAACAGTAGGGAAAACCCATAAAACATCATTCTGAAATGTGGTCTGAGGACTGGAGGCATCTGAATCTTCTGGTGACATCTGAGACTCCACCCTTAAATTCCTGAATCTGCATTTTTTAACAGAATCCCCAGGCAATTTGGATGCTAAGATTCTAGAAGTGATGAACTGTGGGATTATAGAAGGGTTCCCTATCGATTCCTTGGGAACTGGTCAGAGAAGTCTACAAACTGCTGGGGTAATAGGAACATTTAAGGCTGAATAATGACCAGATTTGTGATCACGGGAGTTGGAAAGAGCAAGAAGGGTAATGGAATGAGAAGTTTAGGAGGTCCAAGTGGGCACTTTGGAAGATGTGGGAGACATGGTAGAAAACGGACACTGAGGCTTCAGTTAGATGCCACAGACTTCAGACTTGCTGAACATTCCGGAAGAAGACACAGTAAATTTTAAGCAGGAAAGTAACAGAATCGAATTCTTATGCTTGGACATAACTGGTGGTAGAGTGAAAGATAAACTACACAAGTGAGAGAGGCTGGAACAGGCAGGCATGTATCCTTAAATGAGAACGCTCCAATTTTGGACTAGAAAAGAAGTCTCCTACTTGGTGACGGTGGGGGGGGGGGGTAGGGGAGGTGAGGGCAGTGAGTTCCTGGCACACAGAAAAACAAAGGATTCCAGCTGCAGCTGGATACACAGGGGTTCTTTCTCATTAGCCAGAGTTCTCAGAGTGAGCTCCAATCAGCAGCAGGAGCATCACCTAGGAAATGTTAGAAATGCGAATTCTTAGGTCTCATACTAGATGTACTAAATCAGAAACTCACAAATCTGACCGGGAATAAGTTACCCACATGATTCCAACGCCAATGCTCTAGATTGCCAAAAATCCTAGAGCAAGTGGTAAAGGCTTAAAAATAACACAACTTGCTTACTGCCTTAAAAAAAAAAAAAGTAATGAGAAATGGGTTTTTATGTTGAGTGGGCAGAACAAATGCCACATACAACCTAGATTTTATATAGCACGGGGAGCGGGGCACAATACCGATCATCTTGTCCAAAAGGCTCATTTTGGAGAATTAAAATAGTTTTGGTATAGACCATGATGTTCCCCGTAGCCTAAATTAAGTAAAACTTAAATCATCCCATTTGATTCTTCCTGTTTCCTTTATTTCCCCACAAATACCCCCTCAGAAAAAAAACGCTGGGATTCCTAATGTCCCTTTGAAAAACTGTTTCTGCTGCAACCGCCCATTAGAAAAACACAGTCCCAAATTAAAACCCCTCAAAAAGGAGCAGTGGGCCTGGCGCCACCACGCCAAGGCAACGCAGCCATTTCCCAGCCACACCCCTGCGGGCCGTCGGCCTCCTCTGGGCCGCTCCCAAAGATAAATAAATCACTCCTTGTTTTCCAGACCTGAAATTAGCGGTGAGTCACAGAGCACTCTGAACAGCCACGGTCGCCTCGGAAAGGAGGAAAAATGTGCAGACTTTCCTTCTCACGCGAGGGCCCGACGTGCTGGGCTGGCCAATCAGGGGCGGGTGGCGGGAATCACACCAAAGTAGGTAAAAAATGCGGGAAGCCGCCCCTCGGCCCCGGCTGGGGCCTTGCTCCCGCCAGTCCTCCCTCCCTTCCGCACCCGCCGCCGGCCGGGCCCATCCTCCGCCTCCAGCCCCGCCCCCAGCTGCGGTGCACACCTGGCCAGGTGGCTACTTCTATGTATGGGCAACTGCTGCGTGGGGGGGCGGGGCATCTTCTGACCCCGCCCCAGGGAGGGGAACGGCCACTCCATCTTGGCTCACCCTTTGCCCGCCCCCTCGCCGGTAGGTGTCAGCCTAGGCTCCGCCTTCTTCTCTTCAGCAGGACTGGGAACCCAACTACATTCCCAAAGACCCAGCTGGTGAAGGGGTACTCGCCCCCACAGCCCCCAAAAGGTGACCGAGGCCCCCCCCGCCCCGCAGTTGGGATTCCCGAGGGTCGCAGGGGCAGGGCGTTGCCTGGCCAGCCGGTTGCCCAGCAACGGCAGGAGGTGCGTGACGTGCGCAGCCGCGTTTCGGCCCGGGGCGCGCGCCCGCCCCTTGGTAGGCTCGCGCCGCCGCGTCGGCTCTGCGCTCGGTCTCTTGGTCTCGCTGCTGCGAATAGGACGCTCCGCAGACTCGGTGCTGGTCGGCTTCCTCCCTTGCATCCCTCCGACAGCTGCGGTGAAAATGGTGAGTGGGAAAGAGCCCGAGGAATGGGCTGAGGCGTCCCCGGGAGTCCCCGGGGACTGCGAGTCCCCGGGACGGGTTGGGTAAGGAGCTTAGGGGCGCGTCCCCCGCTCGGAGATGGAAGGAACCCTGGTGGGCTGCAGTCTCCGACCGAGGAGAGTTTCCCGGCCTCCGATGCTCGGTTTGGGCCCTGCACTCTGTGGCAGCTTCCCGGCCTTTGCTCGGCTCCCAGCTGCTGCGAGGCCTCCGCGGAGTCTCTCCTGGCTTTGGTACACAGGGGCGAACGCCCGCACAGCTTCGGATACAGATCCAGGGGTCTGCAGGCCCGAGGGGAGGGGGGTTGGAACCCGGCGACGAGCCTTGTGGCGCGGGTTTCCCCTAAGCCGCCTCTCAGTGACCCGCGCCTGTTTCGGTCTTGAGATCTTTCCATCAATAAGGAAAAGAAGACCTTTATTCAACGACCCTAGAGGGCGGAATGATCGCTGACGAGCGTGACCCTGGCATGATTAAGAACCGGGTGGCCTTGCAGCCGCTTTGTTTGTCGTATCTGGCAATCAGCTTCCAGCAGCACTCTCGTTGTGCTTGTCAAGCTTGGCAGTGTCTCTTTTAACCCTTCCCTACCCGATATGTCCGTGTATGACTAGAAATTTTCTTTTACGTGTAAACAGTTTGGCTTTGCCACAACTTGACATTCAAGGTTTGGGCATGATGCTGGGACGCTAAGCAAATTTAAGAGCTTTTAAAAAGTCTGATAAATTACCTGAATCACTAAAAAGTAAACATGTTTAGTTTATTGTAGATGATGGAGATTTGGCTTAATTTATATATTACTTTCTTTCTCTAAACTGTCACTCTCATCTGCTGTAAAACAGCGTTCTACGATTAGGTAGAACATTTTGTCATTTTCTGGAGTGTGCACATACTGTTACCATTTTTGGTCAATGATTTGCAGGCAAAGTCTTATCCAGACTTTGCTAGAAATATCACATTGTTATTGCATCTCTCTGTCTGGAATCAGTTGGTACCAGTTTTATCTGCATACAGAATGTTTTCATGGAATAGCAGTTTTGGTTTTCTTAAGGTATTGCAATTTTCATGAAGATGCAGGCTGTGGAAGAAAAAGAGATTAACAGGTAGTTTCTTAATGGCTGAGGTTGTGTAATAGGGGTTTGATATTTAGTCTGAGGTTCTTTCTGGTTTAATGTAAGTTACCAAGAGGATCACCATCTTAAGTCTTTAACATCTTTAAGATTTTAAGTATATGGTACTTTACACTAGAAGACTCTAAAACTAAAGACTGAGTGCTGATAAATTTAAGACCATCCCTTTTGATGAAAGTGCTTTGAAGTGGACTGGAGCCTGCTTTAGGGTCTTCTGAATTAATTTTTTTTTTTTTTTTTAGTTTCTAATACAGCCTTTATTTTTGTTTGAAAATAGGACCAAATATTTTGACTTTGGTTAAACGCTTAAGTTAAATACTTAATATTAGAATTTAAATTCCTAATCCTCTGTACCTTAAAATGAAATAAAGGAAGTGTTTTTCCTATTCCTTGGTACTTGTGGGGAGAAGAAATAAAAACGTGGATGAATTCTAATAGATCTCAAACTTTTTGGTATTAGTGAAATCAAGAAGCCTTTACAAGCTACTTTGGCTTGGATGCTTGCAAAGAATAAAGAGTTCAGAATTGAGACCCATCATTTTTAAAGGTAACTGGTATGTTTGGTCTTGTGAACACAAAGCATCTCCATTCAGTCCAACTCTTAGAAAATATTGTGAAGAAGAAGAGTTCCTTTATTATCCTAGATTCTAGTCTAGCATTTTCTTTCTGTATTTGGAATTGTTTAGATTTGTTAGTTTGATACTTGATTTCAAGTTTGTTTCTTTCTTCCTGAGGTTACATTTTAACTACTAATGGATTTGTTATAAAACAGCACAATTACTTCCTGGTACTCACCAAGTCTTCTAGAAGCACTTGTAATAAAGCAATTTGAAACCAATTCAGAAAATCATCCTGGGTACTTTAAAATGAGATCATATTTTTAGATGTCTCATTTTATAGTGCCCCCACCCAAAAAAGAGCCTACCGCCACGTGAACCACATTTACACACCTCGAGAAAAAAAAATTTTTATGTGTGTACTGGGTGTGCCAGTTTCTTTATTATATGTGCAAAGATTGTTTGCCAGTCCACCATCAAGTTCCTAGGGATGTTTGCTCAGTAGTTTTGTTGGATATGGATTGAGACGTCACACATAGACTTTCCTAGCTCTTATAACCAAGATATGCACTGGCAGCTTAGATATATGGCTTTCTGGAAAGCTGGAGTATAGTCTTGCCCCTAAAATAAAGTTCAGGTCTACTTGATAGTCTAACCTGTTAACTTTACCCTAATCAGAACTCTGTTCTAACAAACCAAGCTAATAATTTTGAAACATTTTAAGCAGTAAAGTATGCATGATTTTTATAAAAGGTTAACTTTTTGCCATATTCAGCCAAATATGCATCTTCTTCCCATTCCCTTCTCTCCCCAGAGATACCTATTCCTGTGTCAAAGACACAATGTACTGGCCCACTAAGGAGATGATTTTATTCAGGCTATAGCAAATTAGGAAAACATTTATTAAGGAGAAATTTCTCAAAGAAAAAAGGGGCACATAAACCAGGGAATCTTGAGGAAGAATGGAAATGGGCCTTATTTCAAAATATATAACAGGCCTGTCCTTTTTAGTTACCTTTTTCCCATAATACAGAATAATGAGGGTGAATTTCTTTACCATCACTGCTTTCCAGGATGCAAACATAATCACCTAAAATTGATCTATTCCATTCTCACTGATAGTTCCATACTTTGTCACTATACATATATGATATGCATTATTAATAATACATATTTTATTTACATAAATGCTGTGCTTTGTATAGCCCTTTGCAGCTTTTTTTTTTTAAACACTGGACGACTTCTAAAATAATATAATAATATTCCTTTCTTCTGTCACATAAGTCTCTTTCCAGGCCACTTAGCTGCTAAATCACAGAAATTCAGTTCTCTGTTCATTCTAGTCACTGGCCATTCTCCAGCTTCTGGTACGGCTAAACCATGGAGCGCTTCAGGGTAGAATTCCTTTTTTTTTTTAAGCTGAGGTCCATGGAGATTAACCCCTTGCACTTTATAGGTGTTCCCCTCTTTTTCCTAGGCAGTTGACTAGTCAAATGTTAAAAACAAACATGGAATGTATGGAAATTTTACTTTCTGTTCAGATTTGCTCTGAATTAAAACTTCCCTAAAAAATAAAGCCTATTTAAAAACAAACTTTCAATATAAAACATAATCATGACTATTTTTCTAATAGAATTGGTTTAAATAAAATGTTTTATAATAAAGGAGGACTCTGAGCATTTATGGTTTTATGCTAATGTAACTTGATAATATATTTTGAGTAATAATTAAATACCTCAAGTTGAAACACATTATGCTTGAAATTAGAATAAATCTCCAAGGTCCTGAAAACTAAATTTACATATAAATGCAGTGTTTTATTTCTTTCTTTTGGCAGTACTGAGAATTGAACCTAGGGCCTTGTGCATGCTAGGCAAGTGCTCTACCACTGAACTACTCACCCAGCCCTTTCCAAATTTATCTTAAGACAGAGTCTTGCTAATTTGTGTAGGCTAGCCATGAATTTGAGACACTCCCGCCACAGCCTCTGGAATAGCTGGGATTACAAATGTGCATGAATACATTTTTTTTCTTCAATACCTTTGTTCTATTCATTCATTTATTTTTATGTGTTGCTGAGGATTGAACCCAGTGCCACACAAGCCCTCTACCACTGAGCCACAACCCCAGGCCCAAATGCATTGTTTTTAATCTGCAGAGCAACACTTGAGTCCTGAGTTCCTAGGCCCAGTCTCTTTATTGTACTGTTTGCTATTTGTACATATAATCCACAGAACAATAAAGAACTAAGATTGTTGTAGTTATCTCAAATTTATTTCCTTTGGAGCATAATAGTCCTCTCTATATTGTCCATGAGTAATTTACAAAGGTTCATAACGAACAATTCAGAAATATTTTAATGACAGTTTTTTTTTTCTGTCCCTTTTCTTGTGTTGATGTGAGAAGCTAGAAGTTTTTACGTGAAATTGTGCTTCTGAGCTATCACCTATTCTTTTTTCTTAAAATTTTGTTGAGAAAGATACAGACTTAGAGAAATAAACATAAGGCTCATTTATCCCAGTAATACTTTGGACACGCTTGTTACATTCATTGGAATCTGTTATACCAGGACCTCCATTGAGTCAATAGATTTTAGTCTAGAGTGATTCTTAATTCTGAGCTAGTCTTCTCGTAACTGATCTTGTTGCTCACTCTAATCTATAATTTGCTTTTTTTGTGTTAAAATGGAAGAATCAGTTTAATTGTGTGTGTGTGTGTGTGTGTGTGTGTGTGTGTGTGTGGTGCTGGGGATTGAACCTAGTCCAAAGGCCTTGTACATGTGAAGCAAGTACTCTACCAAATGAGCTATATCCCCAGCACTAAAATACTTTTTAAAGTAATTTGTTTAAGTAAAAAAAAAAAAAATGCAACTAAAACTTAAGAACTGAATCTAGTTGAAAGAGTGAAAAGGCTGAGAACTAGTTCTGTTGCAGCAAGACATAGGTGAGTTATCTGAAAGAAACTTCAGTACATATTACAGTGAGGTCATTTGTCACTCAGTTTTGCTTTTGGATCACATCTGAGAAAGACTATTTACTCCTTTCAGTATTTTAAGATTATAGTTTGCTACTTTTGTTTGCCTTATCATAGAAAAGCAAAGATGAGTTTCCTGTTCTTATTCCTCTCTTAGCTTATTTAGGTAATCATGTTTTGATTTCAAAATGTTCTCATATTTTTATTGGTGTTATTTTCAGATAGTAATAGAGCTAAGGCTAATGTGCAGGCACATAAGCATAAAGTTAAGACTCCTCCAACTTGCTCTGGAGTAATCTTTTAAGTTTATTGTTGAAACCTGGGGGCTTTAAGGAATTCTCAAATTATTGAAGTTTTGTTATAAGAATGTTTAACCTTTATACCAGTGTTGTAAGATAGAAATAAATACAAGCTATGTGTGTAATTAAATTTTTCTGGTAGCCCCATTTTAAAAAGTAGAAAGAAAAGATGAAATTTATTTAACATATCTATTTATTTATTCAACCTATCAATTTATTCAAATTTATTTATTCAGTCTATCCAAAATATTGTATTAACTTTTTTGGGGGGCGGGGGGGGGGGTATCATGGATTGAACTCAACCACTGAACCATATCCAAAGCTCTTTTTTGTATTTTATTTAGAGACAGGGTCTCATTGAGTCTTAGTGCCTCACTAAATTGCTGAGAATGACTTTGAACTCTTGATCCTCCTGCTTCAGCCTCCCGAGCTGCTGGCTGTATCAACTTTTTTCTAAATTATTTTTTTAATGTATATTTTTTTTTAGTTGTTGCTGGATCTTTATTTTTTAATTTATTTTATATATGGTATGGGAGAATCAAACCAATGCCTCACACATGATAGGCAAGCTGTCTACCAATGAGCCACAACTCTATCCCCTGTATCAGCACTTAATCAGTATAAAAAATAATGAGTATCTTTACATTCTCTTTTCTTTCAAATTGTTTGAAATCCTTTGTATATTTTATACTTAAGGCTCATTTCAATTCAAACACATTTTCTTTGGACAGATTTGATCTATATTTAGATACTGTAAAATTTACAATTGAAAAGGTAGAGTCACATAGCCAAGTTGCTCCAGACATACTTAACATGTTTTCTAGTTATAAAATTGAGAACTTTAAAATACAATTAAAATGAAATAAAATTTAGTCACACTAGCCATATTTAAAGGACTCTCTAAGCTACATGTGGTTAGAGGTCATCTTATTTGACCAGTTTATTTTGTGGATTGGTCTGTTTAATATGTAATGAGAAGTTAATATGATTACCAACAATTTAATTCTTTGCATTTCTGCCCATGTATAAGAAGCAGCATTAGTGGCTCGGGAGGCTGAGGAAGGAGGATCAAGAGTTCAAATCCAGACTCAGCAAAAGTGAGGCACTAAGCAATTCAATGAGACTCTCTCAAAAAACAATATACAAAATAGGGCTGGGGATGTGGTTCAGTGGTTAAGTGCCCCTGGGTTCCATCCCCGGTACCTCCCGCCAAAAAAAGAATAGTACCCCCCAAAAAAGGATAGTAACCCCCCAAAAGATAGTATCCCTCCCCCCAAAAAAAAGGATAGCAAATGTTTCTTTTATAGCACTCACTAAGATATTTTGTGAAACTGTAATGTTAAATTCTTTAAAGATATTCTGTACTATCAGTAGTATGATGCCTGTCATAGTAGGTTCACACAGATGTTAATGAACAGGAAGGAAAAGTTTTTCTTAGTTGTGATAAAAGACGGGTTCTTGTGGAGATAGATTACTTTAATTGAATAGGACCTCCTCTTTTCAGACTGTATTGCAATTTAGAGAATTTTACAGTGAAAATCCTTTGAGATAGATGAGGCAAGTATTATTAGAGTAATATCTCTAAAATGATTCTGGTATACAGAAACCCCTCAATAAATGCCAATTCTCCTCCATTCCTTGAAAATGAAACCAAGTGTTATTTGATGCTCAGTAAAGTATCCTGAACCATAGAAAAGCACTTGAAGGCCTAACAAAAGAAAGCACAAGAAGTAATGCTGTCTTAGATAAGTACTGGGTGTCAGGCATTTGTGTTATCATACCTTACTCAGTGCTTATCCATTTAGGCAGGTGTTGTTCCAGTTATACCATACAGACCAGTGGTTAAGAGCATGGACTCAGAGTCTGAATGTTGAAATTTTTTAAATCTGGGTTCCACCACTTACTAACCAAATGACCTTAAGTTACTGGCTGTTTCGTGCCTTGATTTTATGATTCTTCCATGTGAGAATGTCAATAGTGCCTACCATCACAACACTATGGGTTTAAAGAAGTGCCTGGCATGTAGTAAAGTGCTTATCAGTATTGGTTAGAATAATATTATTAAATGGTATCAGCCTTGGATCTAATTTAGATTGATACTCTTTTCCTTACTTGCTATGTGAATGGAAAAAGTCAAATATCACTGAACTCCTTAAAAATGGATTTACGCTTAGCCAATCAACAGGCAGCTAAACCTTCAAGAGCTAATTCTGGGAAGATCTCCTTGACATGGTAGCTCCCTCTAGTCACCTCCCTTCAGACAGAATCATTTATTTTTGACAGCCAGGGCATCTTGCTACTCTGTAGCACTAATCACATAGATTCCTACTTGTACATGTTGTCTCTAATTAACTTGAGTAAATGTTTAGAATAGTTCAGAGTTCTTATTAATCCTATATCCTGCTTCACATTGTATGCCAGATTTAACTCAAAATGGATCAGAGATCTAAATTTAAGAGCTAAAGCTATAAAACTCCTTGAAGAGAACATAGGCATATATCCTTATGACCTTGTTTGAAGCAGTTTTTGTTGATTTGTTTTTGTTGTTGTTTTATTTTGTGAGTTTTGGCATTTCCAGGTGACTTGACACTGAAAGCACAAGTGACAAAAGAAAAAGCAAGCCAGCTGCCATAGTGCATGCTTGTAATTCCAGAGACTGGGGAGACTGGGGCAGGAGGATCTCAAGTTCAAGGCTAGCCCTGTTTCAAAATAAGGGTTGGGGATGTGGTTCAATGATAAAAGTACCCCCTGGGTTCGATCTCCAGTACTGAAAAAAAAAATTTTTTTTAATTTAAAAAAAGAAAACAGATAAATTAAAATTTATTAGAATTAAAAACATACATGCACCAAAGAATATCATCAAGAAAGTGAAACAACCACCCACAGAATGGGAGAAAATGTTTGCAAATCACATATTTGACAGGAACTTGTATGTAGGAATATATAAAGAACTCTTAAAACTCAACAATAAAAAGACAGCCCAATCTTACAGACAAAAAATATTTTAATCATTATTTGTAGAGATGTACAAATCACCAATAAGCACATGAAAAATGCTTAACATCACTAGTCATTAGGAAAATGCAAATGAAAATCATCATAATATAATGCTTTTTATCCTCCAGGCTGGTTATAATAAAAAGATAACTGTAACAAATGTTGGCAAGGCTGTGAAATTGTAACCTTTCATGCATTGCTGGTGGGAATCTATGATATAACCATTTTGGAAAGTTCGGCAATTCCTCAAAAAGTTAAACTTGGGAGGTACCATATGACCCATCAGTTTTGCTCCTACTTATATACCCAAGTAAAATAAAAATGTGTGTACACAAAACTTGTACATGAATGTTCATAGTAGCATTATTCATAATAGCCCCCAAGTGAGCACAACCCAATTGATCAACGGATGGATAGGTAAAATGTAGTATGTCCATACAATAAAATATTATTTGGCAATCAAAATAGTTGAAGTATTGATAATGTGTTACAGCAAGAATGAAACTTGTAAACATACTGAGCTAAAGAAGCCAGCCACAAAAGACTACATTTTGTATTATTTTGGTTGTATGAAATGTGAATAGGCAGATCCATGGAGATAGGACATAAATTAGTAGTGGCTAGGGCTGGGGGGAGTGGGAAAGAAGAATGAGTGGTAATGGATTTGAGGTTTCTTTTTAGGGGGTTCAGAATGTTCTAAAATCAAGTTATGGTGACAGATGCACAACCTACTGTTTTAGTCAGCTTTTTCACTGCTGTGACTAAAGGATCTGACCAGAACAACTGTAGAGGAGGAAAAGTTTATTTCAGAGCTCATGGTTTCAGAGGTGTTAAGTCTATAGAAGGCTGGCTCCATTCCTCAGGGCTCAAGGTGAGGCAGAACATCATGGTGGAGTGTGTGGCTGAGGGAAGCAACTCACATCATGGTGATCAAGAAGCAGAGAGAGACTACACTGGCCAGATTCAAATATGTACCCAAAGCCACTCCCCATTTCTCACTTCCCCTACCACTTCAGTTACCACTCAGTTAATCCCTATCGGGGGATTAAATCACTGATTGGGTTAAGACTCCTATAACCCAGTCATTTCTCCTCTGAACGAACCTTCTTGCATTGTCTCACACTTGAGCTTTTGGGGGACACCTCACATCCAAACCATAACACCTACCACATTTACACTTTAAATGAATGACTTTGGTTTATAAAATATATGTGTGAAAATGATTCCAGTTGTATCATCATGTATGTACTGTGGCATTAAATCATCTTCCTGTTAAATACAATTCCATTATTATAAGAAATTCTCTGTTGCCTTTCATGTAAATCTTTGTGCATGTTTCATCATTTCTTCAAAATAGGTCTTAGGTATGATATAACTGAATCAAAAGGTTATGTGTTTGGTACAAGCAAAAGAAAGCAGAGTGAATATGTAATCTGCAGAACAGAAGAAAATATTTGCCATCTGTTCATCCAACAGGGGCTTAATATCCAGAGTGTTGGAAATCAAATAACAGCAAAAACCCAAATAATCTGATTTTAAAGTGGGTAAATGATCTGAATAGACATTTCTCAAAAGAAGGTATACAATGCTAATAAGAATATGAAAAAAAAAAAAAGTTCAACACTAACCATCAGGGAAAATGCAAATGAAAACCACAGTGAGATATCTCACCCCAGTTAGAATGGCTATAATCAAGAAGAAAAAAGGGGGGGGGGCAGATACTGGTGAGGATGCAGAAAAAGGAGAACCAGAAAAGATAAAAATCACTTGTATTTCCACTAT
Organism: Marmota monax; assembly: GCF_021218885.2. Classification (NCBI taxonomy): domain Eukaryota; kingdom Metazoa; phylum Chordata; class Mammalia; order Rodentia; family Sciuridae; genus Marmota; species Marmota monax. The sequence goes on from NW_026692254.1 coordinate 3,522,427, forward strand.
GACAGATAAAATTGAGTTGATTTTTGTGTATGATGAGAGAAATGGGGTCTAGTATCATTCTTCGGTATTTGGAGATTCATTTTTCCCACCACCATTTGTTAAAGAAATTGTCCTTTTTCCAGTGCATGTTTTGGGTGCCTTTGTTGAAGATTAATTGGATATAGATGTGTAAATTTATTTCTGGGTTCTGTATTTTGTTCCATTGTTCTAGGTATCAGTTTTTATGCCAGTATTATGCTGTTTTGTTCATTATAGCTTTATAGTATATTTTGGGGTTAGGTATTACGATACCCCTCCACCTTTATTCTTTTTGGTCAAGATGCTTTAACTATTCAGGATCTTCTGTGGTTCCCTATGAATTTTAGGATTTATTTTTTTCTATTCTGTGAAGACTACCATTGGTACTTTCATAAAGATTTTGTTGAAGTGGTAAATTGCTTTGGGTAGTGTGAATATTTTAACAATATTTATTTTTTTTGATCCATGAACTTGGAGTATCTTTCCATTTTGTGTGTGTGTGTGTGTCCTCTTCAGTTTCTTTCAGCAGTGTTTTGTAATTTTTGTTGTAGAGATTGTTCACCTCCTTTATTCCTGGGTTTTTGTTTGTTTGGTTCTTAATTTAACTTTAATTAAATTAATTAATTAGAGTGCTGGGGATTGAACCCAGGGCCTCATACATGCCAGACAAGTGCTCTACCAGTGAGCCACATCCTCAGCCCTTGGGTGGGTTTTTTAAAGCTGTTGTGAATGGGATTGCTTTTTTGATTTTTTTTTTTTTTCTCTGCAAGTTCATTATTGCTGTATAAAATTGGTACTGCTTTTTGTGTGTTGATTTTGTATCCTGCAACTTACTGAATTTGTTTACCAGTTCTAACAGTTGTTTGATGGAGTCTTTAGGTTTTTTCCCTGTATATCAAATTCTGTTGTCTATAAGCAGGGCTAATTTGGTTTCATCCTTTTTTATTTGGATAATTTTTTTTTTCCTGTTACCTTATTGCCCTGGCTAAGACTTCCAATACTATGCTGGATGTTGAAATTTTTAAAATCTGGGTTCCACCACTTACTAAGAGTGTTGAAAGTGGACATCCTTGTCTTGTTCCTTATTTTAGAGGAAATAATTTCAGCTTTCCCCCATTCAGTGTAAGGCTGACTGTATGTCAGGCCTTTCTGTGTTAAGTCATATCCCTTCTATACTTAATTTGTTGAGGAATTTTGTTAGGGGATGTTGAATTTAATTAAATGCTTTTCTGCGTCTTTTGAGATAATCATACAATATAGTTTTTGTCCTTTATCATGTTGATATGATATATTACAATTATTTATTTCCATGATTTAAATCATCCTTCTATCCCTATAATTAATCCAATTTGGTCATGCTACATAATCTTTTTGAATTCTTGTTAGATTTGGTTTGCTAGTGTTTTGTGATAATTCTTACATTTATGTTTATCAGGGATATTAGTTTATAGTTTTCTTTGTTGTCCCTTTGTATGATAATGGTATCAGGGTAATGCAAGCTTAGTAAGTTTGGAAAGGTTGGAGAGGTATGTTTTGTTTCCTGTTTTCACAAAATGTATGAGATAGAAGGATTGTAAAGATTTTTTCAAATATTAAAAAAACCTTTGAAACAATCATTCTATCTACTCATAAAACTACTAATAACATCTTTTTATTAAGTAGTGCTTTATTAATTTTTCAAGTGCAGACTATTAAATGCATCAGTGTGTTTCATGGGATATCAGTTTCTTAAAGGTCATGTGCTTTTTGCATATTGATAAGTGTATTCATTAATGTCTCATGTAGCATTTATGCTAAAATTCTGTTTACATAATACACATTTTTAAAAATAAAAAGTATATAACTATAAGTTTTAAAACAAATATTAAGTATTGAACATTTAATGATTAAGTAAACATTAGGTTGGCAACTTTATGATTCTGGGTAAATGGAGAGTCATATATGTGTGCTGGGCAGAGAATGATGAAGATACTGAGTTCTTGCTCTTTACAGAGCACAGTCTATTGGGGGATTCAACCAGCAGACAGTTAATCACAATTCTAAATGATACTATGATAGAAATAACTAATACATGGAAGGATCATATAATTTAGATTGGAAACTGTGGGCCAGTTGCTAACTGGAGGGCCAAGTAAGAGTTGCCTTCCCAGAAGAAGTGATTTCTGAGTTAAATCTTGAAGGACTTGGGTGACACAGTGAAGAGGAGAAAGATAAAAGCATCATAAGAAAATGTGGATATTCGGGGAATCTCAGAGCTGTACATGCCTGGAATTAAGAAGGATGAAATGGGAAAGGAGGCTAGAGAGGTAGGGCATAAGGAATTAAACACTGTATGCTAAGGGTTTTAGATTTTATTATGAAGGAAATTGGAAATCATTGAATGAAAACAGTAAGGGCATAAGTTTATTTGCCAGGGAACTTAACATCCCTACACTGCTCTCTGCGCCCATTCCAGTTTTCTTTTTAGTTTTTTATAAGAGGAGGGGAGAAATAAGAAATACTCTATTCAGGATTATACAACTTCCTTGTTCTTCCTACCCTCCCTTTTCTCACCTTTTGCCTGTTACTGGGGGTGGGAAGCCTATTAACAAACCATATTAAGAGTGTTTGAAAAATGAAATTGATGGCAATCAGAGATTTTAAAAAATTTAAATCTACTTTGGCTGTTGAGATGATTTTCTGACTTGTTTTAAGAGACTGTTAAGATTTTTAAAATTTCTTTTGTTAGGGGAGGTGTCTCAGAGTTTTGGTTATTGAATGAATTTTTTTTTCTTACTAAGGTTTATCCATGAGTCTTTTAGTGGAGCTCTTTAAATATTAATACATATCAGGTAAAATTGCTGTTTGGGGATCTGGGCTTATAGTGTGCACCTGTAATCCCAACAACTACTTGGGAAGCTGAGACAGGAGGATTGCAAGTTTGAGGCCCACCTGGGCAACTTGGTGAGACCTTGTCTCAAAATTTAAAAAGGGGTGGGGATGTAATAGCACTTGCCTAGCACACACGAAGCCCTCGGGTCAGTTACCAGTACCATACACACATACACACACAAAAAAAAATCATTTGGTCTGTGTAGACTGCCATCTCAAGAACATTTTCTGTACTTTACTATAAGGTGGATGAGGATTTTTTTATTATCTTTTTTTAAAATTCTAATTTGTAAGGATAAGGATTTTTATAATTGGAAATTGGTTGTATATTTAACTCTTCATCTTGGTTTGTTTGTTTTTGTTTTTATGTTTTGGAAGTAAACCAGTATATTAAGACAGAGAGTTAACTTGGAACATTTTCTGGATCACTGATGGGCCATGTAGTGACTTTGTATAATTAGTGGTACTCCTCCCTCTGAGTGATGCAGCCTTAGGGGAGGAACAGTTGGCACTCTTCCTAATGGTTGCAGCCCTGCAGGCAAATAGTTGCAGCCCTGCAAGCAAATAGTTGCATGAACTTGAATTCAGCTTTGTCTTACCCCTTTGAGCAGGCACCTTTAATCAAGGTACAATCTATAAAACTGCATGCAGTACCTCTGGACATTTAGAACTTATCAAAAGATTGAGGATTTCTTGTGCACTTGTTTGACTAATGCATACTGGAAAGGGACAGATTTTAGGATAAAACCTGTTAATTCACCCCAGAGGCCCTAGCTTTCATCACTGTGGGTTTTGACTTATGGTTATAGGTGATAACCTATGCCAAAGAGAATGGAAGGAGGTAGTGTAATTGAATCTTAGTATGTTAAAGGGACTGCCACCTTCTCTTATTATGTATGTCTTTGCTATTTAATCACTTAATAATCATGGGAAGAAAGAAGAGATACACATCAGATGTCAGGTTTACTTTTTAACTCATAGTTCTGGTCAACAGAGAACAAACAGAAATTTCTGTTTCAAATATCAATTTTAATGTTTTTGAATTGTTTATCCATAACATTCCACTGCCCAAAGGCTTTAGTAAATATTGACCACATTGGTAAGTAGGAAGCACTGAAGAAGCTCTGATCAGATATTTTGGTTAATGAAAAGAGTTGACACTTACTGAATTATACCATTACCAGGCAATATATTTAGATGCTTTTATTGGTCCTCTCAAGTTGGCAATATTTATAGTTTATAGATGATGAAATTGAGGCTAAAGAAGTTAGCTCCAACTTCCTGAAGTTATAAGATTTAAATAAGTCTTATACAACCCTGTGGCATGCTTTCTTCTCTGGATGAAAGGTCTTCTGGGTTAAATGCCCCAAGTTCAGTTTATGAGAAGGAGAATGCAGTCAGATTTTAAAAAGAAAAAGTTAGTATCTGACTTCCTCAACTTATTTAAAATACATACTCCCAGTTCATTGTAAAATTCATCTGGAATAGTTTCATGTAATATTACATAAAATAAAATTGCCTTCATTTCTTTTACGTAGTATTTTTTTCAATGATAACAAGACTATTTAATTTTAAATAAGGATGTACTTGGATATTACCCACCAGTGCTTAAAGGAAATGAAAGTAATGGTCCGATGGCTTGAATTCATTAGGTTCATAGAAGGGTTTATATATTCATCTCATATGAAAAGATAAAAGAGAAATCAACTTCCCCTTCCCAAATGCTTTCTAAAAGCAAAACAAAATACCATTGTTAAATGTTTAATGAATTCCTAAGGTGGATGGTCGAAGCCAAAATATAATTAATAAGGTCAACACAGAACAAAGTTCAGGCCCAGTAAAGTGTTGAGTTTTTCGTAGGAGAAAGAAAAGACTCAAATCTATTAAACATGGAAGCCACAGAGTATTCACTTCAAGATAACGGAAGCTTTGGCTTCCTTCCTGGCAGGTTTCTTTTCTTTCTTTTCTTTTAAATTTGTTCTAATTAGTTATACACAGTAGCAGAATGCTGTCACAAATGGAGCACAACTTTTCATTTCTCTAGTTGTACAAGATGTAGAGTCCCGGGCTGGGGTTATAGCTCAGTGGTAGAGCGCTTGCCTAGCATGTGTGAGGCCCTGGGTTGGATCCTCAGCACCACATAAAAATACATAAATAAATTAAATAAAGGTATTGTGTCCAACTACAAATAAAAAATAAAATATTTTTTTAAAAAAGATGTAGAGTCACACCACATGTGCAGTCATTCATGTACCTAAGGTAATGATATTCATCTGATTCTACCATCTTTCCTACCCCTATACCCCCTCCCATTCCCTCCCTCCTCTTTGCCCTATCAAAGTTCTTCCATTCTACCCATGCTGCCCCCCTTATGTAGTATTTTAAATCTACTATTTGACTTCTTCGGTAGCCAGAGTTTTTTTCCCCCTCAAGAAATAAAAAGTTTTGTTATGACAAAACAATTTCATTCTCCATTTTGATTGTTTGGATTCTTCCAAATTAATACTTAGAATATGTACTAAAAAAAATTTATATGAATTTGCACCAAGTTTGCTTTCTTGCCCGGCCAAATAGTTGACCTTATAATTACTGTAGAAGATTGGATTTGAAAACCTCACTCTTAAACACAATATTCTGTCATTTCATAATGTAATAATAACTGAGGTTCCTTATGGCACAAGTCATCAATTAAAGCTAAATAACTTACTTTTTCCCAAGGCAGAAAACTATATATATTTTATAAATTTGTTACACCAACATACTATGTTAGTATTAAGAGAATTACTTGTTACTTCATGTTAAATTATTTAAAATAAACGTTGAAATTTAGCCCCTCAACTTTATTAGCCACATTTCAAGTGCTCAGTAGCCATGTGTGTTAATGGTTACCATATCAGTGCAGAAAAGGAACATTACCATCACCATTGGAAAGCAGAGTCTGGGATAGTGAACTAAAGACTTAGTAATTGATAGTCAAGCTTCAAGTCGGTGGTGGTAGGGAGAGTGTCTTACCATTCATTTATGTATGGTCACCTACTTTCCTCTTTTCAGTATGATGATGGGGACAGAAGGACCTACTATTTACTGTCTTCAGGGAATAAAATAAATTGCAGAAATCCAGGGGTAAAGGTGAGGGACATGGCAGGGTAGAGTTTAGGAGGGAGTGGAGTACAGGAGGGGATGTGGGGATCCAACTACTACTCAAACTAATTTCACTCATTTTTTCTGTTGGAACTTTATATTTCTTTTTCTTTCCCAGGTAGATTTGTTCTTTCTGTGTTTTTAAACCCTCCTTTATCTTTTCAGTGGAATTTTGGTAGGGAGTTAAATTAGGTATATGTATTCAGCCCCCCACCACTCATCTTTTTTTTTTTTTTTTAAGAAAGAGTGGGGGAGAGAGAGAGAGAGAGAGAGAGAGAGAGAATTTTTTAATATTTATTTTTTAGTTCTCGGCGGACACAACATCTTTGTTTGTACGTGGTGCTGAGGATCGAACCCGGGCCGCACGCATGCCAGGCGAGCGCGCTACCGCTTGAGCCACAACCCCAGCCCCGTCCCACCACTCATCTTAACATGGACCCATGAGAGATCTTGGCACTAATATGTGGAAATAAAAGTACTTGTCACTCAGTGTCTATTTGTTATCTTAACCTTACTGCTCAAAGATATCAATTGTTGTTGCCCCAAGCCCAAATATTTTGTTAGTCAGTTTTTGTTGTTGTTTCTTTTGGATTTTGTGTAAGATATAATGTAAATAAAGGGAATCATGAACCCAAATTTTTAAGTTGGTAGGTTGAGAAAGGAGCCAGTGAGTATTTTCTGCCAAGTTGTTTATAAATTCAAAATAGCCTTTGTCTGCTTTGCAGTATCCTGCTTTCAAGTATTTCAGATTCTCTAAGCTTAGAAAAATAATTTAAAAATTAGTCATTTTCTTAGGTAGTTAAGATAGCTTTCATTTATGTTTTTCTCTAGTTAGATAAAATATAGTTGGTTTTAATTATTGAGTAAGGTTAGGTGTCCTACTTGAGTTTTGTAGTATACAAGTAGACCTCTATTTCTGATATTTTGGCTTAGACGTATAAGTTTTCATTCTGCAGGATCAATAGTTTTATGGACTAGTGCAGTTGTTTACAAAAATTGAATCCAAACAACTTGATGCTCAAGTTTCAAAGATTATAAGTCTTATGCTAGAATTGATGTTTGAAGTTATGTTCTGTTATTTGCAACTTTAAAATACCCAATATCCCATATTCTCTGTAGTAGTCTCCTGTTTGTAAGTAATAAGATTACTTTTAAAAGCATACATTGAGGGCTGGGGCCATAGCTCAGAGGTAGAGCACCCGCCTCATACGTGTGAGGCACTGGGTTCAATCCTCAGCACCACATAAAAATGAATAAAGATAAAAAATAAAAATAAAAAATAAAAGCATACATTGAGTGAATCTTGATACTGATTTAATATCTGATCAGTATTTTATAAATCTTCTGCCAGAGAAGACTCAGAGTCTTTCATAAACAAGTTAAAGCTTTAAGTCAAGTGAGACAAAATGCAGCAAAGTGTTCTTTAACAGCAACTGTTTTGACTGAGGATGGAGCTCTAAGAGCTGGTACACTGGCACAGAACAGAGAAACTAGATGTGAATAACATATCTTTTTAAGGTAATCACAAAGCTCTTGTTGCGATAGCAATCTATTTTTGCTCTCAAATTTTTCCTTCCCAACTGTGCAGCAAATTTCAGTACTATGTTCAGAGTATCCTTTAATGGTCTTTATTGTTAAAACTATGTATTTGAATATCAGTAACTTTTATACAATTTAAAATCAAAAGTGAATTTGCTTTTTATTATTTGTTTGTAATTTATTTTGTGGTATTAGGATTGAATCCAGGGACACTCTACCAGTGAAGTACAATTTTGAGACAGGATTTCACTAAGTTGATCAGGCTAACTTTGAACTTGTGATCCTTCTACTGCAGCCTCTCAAGTAGCTGGGATTATCACAAGGCCCATCTCAAATTTCCTTTTCAGGATAAACTTGAGATTTTTCAACAGCTGAGCAATTAAATTTATCTTAATGACCTAACATTGTAGAGAAATATTGAAAAATGAAAGTGATGGGAGAGGACTTTTTTCTGTTACATATCTTTACAGGGTAAAGATAAAGAACAAGATGATTGTATACATTTAAGATTCACAGTAATCCTGCTTTATGATAACAAATCCACCAAAATCAATACTCCAAGGAATTCTTAACTATCATCCTAGATGAACTGTTTTTCAGTATAATTCACTTCTTTTGTAATCCTATATATTTTACTTGAAACATAATTTGAGAAAGGGGCACATAGGCTTGGCCAGGAGCCCACAGCACACAGAAACAAATGCTTTGACTTTGAACCTACTAGTATTTGTGAAGTACTATTAATTTTTTTTTAACCTGTAGGCAAAAATAAATACAGCAATGAGCTACTTTTCTTGCATCTTTCCTTCCTTCTCAGGAATTGAAACTAGAGGCACTTAATTTGAGCCATATTCCCAGCACTTTTTTTTTTTTTTTCAATTTTTTATTTTGAGACAGTGTCTGGCTAAGTTGCTTAGGGCCTCCCTAAGGTGCTGAGACTGACTTTGAACTTGCAGTCTTCCTGCCTCAATCTCCTGAACCCACTAGGATTATAGGAGTGCGCCACCATGCCTGGCTGAAGTTTTATAGTTCATGAAATTTTAGAACTAAGTTTTAGTAGTCATCAACTGGATCTTATTATAAATAAAGACTCTCAGACTACTCCAGATACTACAGAGACTGTACAGACTCAGCAGATGATTACTGTGTACATTGAAGTTTGATAATAACTGATCTAACAAGTGCCCATAAATTATAGCTGAAGCATCTAAAATAATGCAGAAATGTTGAATGCGGTGACCAAGGTAACATAGCTAGTTAGTATAGGAGCTTGGATGGACTGTGTTTCCCATGATTGGGGTGCTTTAATTTCATGTTCTATTCTTTTGGTCTCCAAACTGTTAACAAAGTATAATTAGTTAAGGATTATTCTGTCATTTTTCCATCCCACTAGTAGTATTTATTCCAGATTTCTAATTCACCTACCAAAATATCAAATGTAAAAGCAGCCAGCTTGCGGAGAGGAAATGTGATGGCATCAGGAGAAAGGAAGTGAGAGGAAGGGAGGTGCCTTGGGCAGGGGGTGGGGAACAGGACAGGACAGGCTGTAGGAGTAGCATTCCTTGCCTTCTCAGTCTGTCTGATGGTTTTAGTTTTACTCTATGAAGAATCTAGGGACTAGTTGTTTAAACTTCCCATTTCTTCCATATCAGTGCTATTTCAAGATGGTACTATGCCTGAGGTATAACAGTTTTAAGTATATTCATTGAATCTAACATACACTTTACCTGATGGGATATTTATTATTTTCACAGGCAAAATTTGGTATATAATATATACCAAAGAAAGAGAACCACAGTACTCTAATAATTGAAGCCTCTAAAGCCACCACAGTGGAAATTAAGGATTGAGCACTTGGCAAATTGAATCCATCTCCTGATCACCATCCTGACTCTGCCTTTCCAGCCTTCTCCTCAGAGTCTAGTCATTGTGGAGTATGCATGATTGATCCTGTGCTGGCCCCCATGCCCTCCTCCTGAATGCTGCTATGACTGCCTGGAAAGGTCTCTGTGGCCTCTAGCCTTGTTTGTGGAATTAACTTTTAGCTGGTGTCCTTGCTATATAGTTATCTTCCTGTTCTTCCCTTATGCATAGCTTCATATACTTTCAAAAACAAAACTCTAGTCTTCTCTCTCTCTCTCTTTTTTTTTTTAAACATTCAAGGTCTCCAAACTGCTGAGCTTGCCATTGGAGGTGTTTTCCACCTGAATCTAGGTGGAGTCCAGTCCCCCCCCCGCCCCCCCATATCGTATTTACTGGTTCTGTTTGTCAGGAACTGTTTTTCTTTTTCTTTCAGTCCCTTTATTATGGAGCACTTTAGTCAGCTTCCACACTCACACTACCTGGTGAAATCCTCCCTGTCTTAATTGTGGTGGTATTCCTTTCCCTCTCCACCCTGTCATGTCCCTGCAGTTTAAGCTCTATCCTCTGGACACTTCCTTCTGTTGGAGTTAATCAAGGAATAATGAATGTACTACAGAGTAGCCAAGTATTAAATATTAAAGCTTTTTTTATTATTAATGTTTTAGCTCTTAAACCTCTAGGATGGTCGGTCTCCTCAGTTATAACTTTTCTTCACCTTTTTAGTTCTCTTGGGTCCTCAGTCTGTGTTTCTACCCATTTCTTCAGGCTGCTAAAATGCTCAGAGAGCCAGTTTTCAAGCCCAGTCTGCTTTCAGTCATTCTCAAATTCTGCAGTTTTTGGTATTGATGACCTCCCTCCTTAAAATGTTCTACCTTAGCTTCTAAGAGACTATTTCCCACCCTGGTTTTTTGGTGGTGGTGTTTTTGTTTTTAACTTTTTGATAATTTCTTCTTAGTCACCTCGATTGATGTCTCTGTTCCTGTTTGCAGTTTGTGCCTCCTGGGACGTGGACCACTCCAAAATATGTATGGGGCAGTCTTCCTGTGAGATCCATTGCTGGCTAACCCTATCTGCATAGATGTTGGGCCCAGTCTTCAGACTGAGTGTGTCATACTGCTGTACCATTTTCCCTTCTGTTCATATCTCACAATCTAGTCACAAAGCTAAAAAGTTCTGAACCTTCTTTACTACTGCCCCTTCCTGTCTTCTGGTTTGACCTTGCCAGGAACATCTTCGCATTTATTTTCAGCTTCATTCCTATAGTCGAGAGCTTTCTCCTGGATATTAGTGATTGTTTCAGAATTGGTCTGCCTGCTTCCAGTTTGTCCTTCACAATCTTCAGTGTTAATTTCTTTCAGCACAGTCTTCTATCAGAAACCTCTACAGGTTGCACTTCTGATAATAAAATCTCCTTCTTACTGGGGCTTTTGAAATGCCTTTAAGTTAAAGCCATATTTGGCTAAGATTTAGCTGCATTATAATTACAGAATGCACACTTTTTATTTTCAGTTGCCACCGTATGATTAATTCAATTTAACTTCCAAATCAGAATTTAGAGTGTTTGGGGGATCCTAGGTATTGATAGATATATTCAACTATATTTAAAAATTGGTGTTGGTTAAATGAGACTTAGAAGCCAACATTGTAGAGTAGGGAGTGAGTTAGAGAAATGGGGTCTGTTTCTAGTTTTTCATTAGTTTTTCTTTCTCGGATCATTGTATTCACCTCTTGGCAAAATTAAAAAAAAATTTTTGATATAGGAATTGAACCCAGGGGTGCTCTACCACTGAGCTATATCTCCAGCCTTTTCATTATTTATTTTGGGACTGGTCTTGCTAAGTTGCTGAGGCTGACCTCGAACTTGTGATCCTCCTTCCTCAGCCTTCCAGTCACTGTATGTACACCACCACACCTGTGCAAAATAAAGACCCTTAATTTAAATTGTAAAGATCAGAAAAATACTATTCTTACAAAATACTATTAAAAATAGTATTAAAAATATTATTACTTACAAAATACTTTTTTTTAAATGTAGTAAGAATGTACATGTGATAAGAATGTAATAGTAATGTAATAAGATTGCGTAGGTTTTATTAGACTAGATAGTCTTAATTTTCTGAATCTGCTACTTCCTTAATTTGAAGGGTAATGTTCATTTATATAAAAGTGTGGGGTTTTTTTAGACACGATTGAAGTGATCATGATTATGTGTGGTTTAGGTTAGATGGGATTGGAGTATATTTAGCACTCTTTTAATGAATGATTAAATAGCCTAATTGCCTTCATATTAAGTAAATGCTAGGATCTCAGTATATCCTTCTCTCCCCCCAGAATTCTTTCATGTTTTTTTTTGTTTTGTTGTGTGCTATACTAGGGAAGGGATGCAGGTTTTGATGCATACTAAGCAAGTGCTCTACCACTAAGCTACTTTCCTAACCCTTTATAAATTTTTTTGAGACTAGGTCTTGTTAAGTTGTCCAAGCCAGCTTTGAACTTTAGATCCTTCTGCCTCAGCCTCCCAGTAGCTGGGATTATAGACTTGTACTACTCTTAGTGACAGTTTTGTTGAGATACAATTCACATTCAGTGGTGTTTTTTCTCCATTATATTCAAGAGTTGTGATCCATCATCCCTGTCAAATTCTAGAACATTTTCATCACTTGCAAAGGAAACCCATATCCATTAGCAATCATTCCCCATTTGTCTCCTTTTCAGCCCCTGGAAACTACTAAACTTCCATTTCTTCATTTTTATTTCATTGTATGCATGTACACAAATATTCACAGCATCATTACTCATAAGACCAAAAATGAAAATAATACTAATGTTCATCAAGTGATAAATGTTCATTTAAAAAAAATCTATCACTTGATGAACATTAGTAGTATTTTCTTTTTTGGCCTTATGAGTAATGATGCTGTGAATATTTGTGTACAGTTTTATGGGCAAGTTTTCATTTCTCTTGTGTATATACCTAGGAGTAGAATTCTTAGGTGGTATGTTATTCCATGTTTAACTTTTTAAGAAACTGCAAAACTGTCCAAGTGCCTGCCCCATTTTACAATTCTGTTATAGTGTATAAGGGTTACAAATTCCCCACAGCCTAACACTTGTCCTTTTTTTTTTTTTTTTTTTCTTTAAAGCCATCCTAATAGATATGAAGTGGAATTTCTTTGTACTTTTGATTTGTGTTCCCTTTTTTATGGATGATAGTATGTTTTATTATAATTATTAGCACATTAATTGCTCAAATTAATGGGATTCATGGTGATATTTCCACACATGCATGCATCATGCACTGATCATGTCCATCCATCCTTCTATCCTCCCTCTCCTTTCTCCTTCCCTACTTTCCTAATTCCTGATAATTCCATTTTCAGATCTTTTTAAAAAATATTTAGTTTTTAGTTATAGGTGGACACAATATTTTATTTTTGTGTGATGCTGAGGATCGAACCCAGTGCCTCACACATGCTAGGTGAGCACTCTACCTCTGAGCCACAACCCAGCTTCTCAGATTTTTTTTTCCAAATTTCCACATATGAAAGAAAATATGCAATACTTGTCTCTCTGTGACTGGCTGAACATGATGTCTTAACATGTTTCTCTTAACATATCTTCAAATTCCACCCATTTTGCTGCAGATGACTAGATTTCATTCTGTGGCTGAATAATATTCCATTGTGTATATATTATTATATATTGTGTATATCTTATTTTCTTTAGCCATTCATATGTTCAGGGGCAGCTAGACTGATTCCATATCTTAGCTGTTATGAATAGTGTGTTAATAAACATGAGCATGCAAGTATCTCTTTTGTATGCTGACTTCATTTCCCATAGATATATACACCTAACTAGGAGAGGGGTAACTGGATAATATGGTAGTTATACTTTTACTTTTTTGAAGAACCTCCATACTGTTTTCTATAGTAGCTGTACTAATTTACATTTCTACCAACATGCTTGCCAGCATTTATATTTTGTTCTGGTAATAGCCATTCTAAATGGGGTGAGGTGGAATCTTATTGTACCCTACTGACTACTGATATTAAGTAGTTTTTCCATATGCTTATTAGGTATATTTGTATAGCATCTTCTTTGTAGAAATGCCTCTTAAGATCCCTTGATCATTTGTTGATTGGGTTATTTTTCTTTTTTATTGTTGAATTTATTTCTTTATATATTCTAAATATGTATTGCTTATATGAGTTGCAAATCTCTAGGTTACCTCGTCTTTTTTCATGCATCTTTGTTTCTTTACTTTATAAATTTGGGGTATCAATATTTTTCATATTTTAGTGTTTAAACTCTGTTAAATTTGTAACTCCATAGTTCCTGCTTTAGTAAAGCTGACATATGAACCAAAGTAGTTAATGAGGCATAAAAAATATGGATAAAGTTAATATAAATATCACATTTCTTAAAGAACATGCAAGAATTAAAAACTGGTTTAAGATTTTGTTTAACTGTTCTTCATTCCAAAATAGCAAGTATAACATGATAAAAGGTTATGTTTGGGGCCAATGTAGAACCAAGTTAAAGCTGTTCTCTTTGTTATTAGCAATAAGTATTCATCTATTCTATTCTTAGAACTTAGAGATTTTCTAAGAGAAATATTAATAGCAAGTGATGAATATGTTTCTGAATGTTGATCACATAAATTTGAAATGTGAGTGCAGCAAAGACCTTTAAATAATTGTTATTTTGTTAGAGAAAGAGAGGCTATAGGAATGGAGTTTTTCCAGCCCAGCAGCTCTAACCATCTGCTCTGCATTATGAAAGAAATTTTAGGTGTTACTAATATGCAAACTGGGAAATGATCAGCTCCCAGTCAAGGTTTTAAGAAACATGTATGAGAATAATAGAATCCAGCAGTTTAAGAAATATTTACTTTTAGATTTCAAGCGAGGAGAGGATGTTATGGGTGAAATCTCCTTATATTTCATGTAATGGTGATGAATGGCTTCTGCAATGTATGTAAGCTTTAAATAAAGTTTGATATCTGAAAATAGTAGTAATACTACTCTTGGTTTTTTTTATTAGATGATAAATATAATTTAAAAGATGTAAGAATATTTCAGTCTACATTTGGCATAATAAAAATTGCAAGGCTCTTTCTCATTTGTCATCATAGGCCTCAGGAGTGCAAGTGGCTGATGAAGTATGTCGCATTTTTTATGACATGAAAGTTCGGAAGTGCTCCACACCAGAAGAAATCAAGAAAAGAAAGAAGGCTGTCATTTTTTGTCTCAGTGCAGACAAAAAGTGCATCATTGTTGAAGAAGGCAAAGAGATATTGGTTGGAGATGTTGGTGTTACCATAACCGATCCTTTCAAGCATTTTGTGGGAATGCTTCCTGAAAAAGATTGTCGTTATGCTTTGTATGATGCAAGCTTTGAAACCAAGGAATCCAGAAAAGAAGAATTGATGTTTTTTTTGTGGTAAGCATGTTAGAAATATGGAGTCTCTCTAAATCTCAGAGCTGGTCTCTTACTGTGAGCACTTAACCAATTCTGGAACCAAAGTAATTTTTAATCAAGCTGTTTGTAGTCATGATCATTTAAATTTTGTTTATAAAATTTCATAAGGTCTTAGCTGAATTGATGTTTTTAGAACCAAAACTAAAATTTAACCTACCTTTGTCTACTTCTAATTGACATTTTTTGGGGGTGGAAAAGAGCAGGAAACAGGTTTCTATGGATCCTCTAAACTCACTGCTTTGTAAGATAAAATTTTCTTCTATTTCTTCAACCAACATGCCATGCTAAGAATCAGACTCCCACTTGTTTTGTTTTGTTTGGTACTAAGGATTGAACCCAGGGGCTCTCTACCACTGAGTTACACTGGGTATGGCTGGTAAGGGCCATACCCAGTGCTGATGATTATGTGTCCTAAAATATGGCAGCTGAGTGGAATCGTGTAATGGCTCAAAAGTATTTTGCAATACTCTTTTTGATATTTTGGTAGTGTGATATAGAGCCAGGCCTGAGGCTTGGTGATAGAGACAGAAAGAGGGCATTCATGTATGAACAGTCTGAGGATGATGAGGTTTACCTGCCCATTATTGATATTTCTGTTGTTTTTCAATGTTGCTGGTAAAGAAAGTGTTGTAAAGCATACTCAGCTTCCTCCATATGCTTGCATTCATGAGGAGGAAGGCACTAAAATTTGGGAAATACAAGAATAATGCTAATATTGACAAATAAGACATTTATTACTGACTAGCCATTAGTTTAAAAGAACTCTTTGAAAGCTCCATATTGAATCTTGAGATTACATGTGCAGATTTAATTTTTTTTAAGAGAGTTATCAAAACTTAGGGCTGATCCCCATTTTGGTAATTGAACATGTATTATGCTAGACTAAAATGGAAAACTAATAGCTATGTGGTCAGAATCTGCCATCGGAATAGATATAAATGAAAGGAATGAGGAGAGTTAAGAAGGACATTTGTACTCAATTTATAATTTATTTCTTTAAGAAAGCAGTCTGAAGCACAAATGCCAAAATGCTAGCATTTTAAAACTCTGGGTGGCAGATACTTGACTTACAGGTTTTTCTCTGTACTTCTATGTATTTTGAAACTTTTTTCATTAGAAAACCTGTCAAGGGGCTGAGATTGTGGCTCAGTGGTAGAGCGTTCACCTAGCATGGGCGCAACCCGGGTTCGATTCTCAGCACCACATAAAAATAAAGGCGTTGTGTTGTGTCCATCTACAAAAAAAGATTCTCTCTCTCTCTCTCTCTCTCTCTCTCTCTCTCTCTCTCTCTCTCTCTCTCCCTCTCCCTCTCCCTCTCCCTCTCTCTCTCTTTCAAAAAAAAAGAAGAAGAAGAAAAAGAAAACCTGTCAAAATCTTGTATGAGTATTTGCCTAAACTCAAGCCTTTGTTATAAAACATGAAAAAAAATATTTTAAAGAAAACAATTTGGGTTATATATCGTTACCCAGTGTTGGTTCTTTTATTATGGTAACATTAATCTGATTCTTTTTTGTGTGTGTATGTGGGGGTATTGGGGATTGAATCTAGGGGTACCTATCATGGAGCTACATCTGTAGTCCTTTATTTTTTCTTTTGAAACAGAGTCTTGCTAAGTTGCTGAGGTGGCCTTGAACCTGTTATCCTCCTGCCTCAGTCTCCCAAGTCACTGGGATTGTAAGCATGTGCTCTACACCTAGCTCATCTCTACCCTTTTTATTGTCTATTTTGAGACAGTCTTGCTAAGTTGCTGAGGATCTTGCTAAGTGTTTGAGGCTGTCCTTGAACCTGGAGTGTTATCCTCATGCCTCAGCCTCCTGTGTAGCTGGGATTACAGGTATCTATCACTGTATCTGGCTTCCTCATTAGTTTGATTCTAAATCAGTGATTCTTTTTTTCTACCAGAGCCTCTCTATTTTTCTTAACTCTGGTCAACTTGAATGCTTTTCCATATGCCTATATTTCTAACAGTTATGCTCTGAAGAGGTGGAGAAATAGAAAAATTCTTTCAGGAGATTCACAGATGCAGATTAATAAAATGTAAGCTATACTTTCTCTAAATCCAATTTTTCATTTTTGGCATCTTTCTGTCTAGGGCACCAGAATTAGCGCCTCTGAAAAGTAAAATGATCTATGCGAGCTCCAAGGATGCAATCAAAAAGAAATTTCAAGGTATGGACTAGCTTTACCTCTAGATATTAAAGATAAGATGTTCTCCCAGAATAGGGATGCAACTTTTCTAAGAAACACCTCATTTTGTTTGGATAGCTTTAGGCACAAAGTTGGGGGAGACCTTTGCTTGTTTTAAGGGGGAAAAAGAAAATAAGCTGGAACCTGGCTCTCAGAGGGACTTTTGCTTTGGACTGGTCCATTGAGACTCCAGGGCCCATGTTAATAACTCCATTCTTCCAACATTGTCTGTATATTATTTGTTCAGGCTGCTTTTAAAGGTTTGGTTTGGTTTTGTTTTGCTGGGGATTGAGCCCATGGCCTGATGAACAGTGGGCAAGCACTCTACCACTGAGCTACATCCCCAGCTCTACAGACTGGTTTCTCATGCAGCAAGTGGGAATTAATTGATTTACATTGGTCATACTTAATATATCAGTTTGCTATTGCCTATGAATGTAGTTGATACAATAAATTAGCAAAAGGAAATGTTCATAAATGTGAAGAATGCTTTTATCTCTGACTTTACTATCAAATGGTATGATTTTAAGTAATTAATTCATCTGTGTCCAAAGGAAAGTACACTCACTCCATGAGCTGGCCAGTTATATTTGACTTGCCACTGGCCACTGGGTGATTGGGGTCCAGAAGAGATGGCCTGGCCAGATTTCAGCCAGGAGGAAGTGTTGGTATGGTGGACAGAGCATGGAGCACGTGGCCAGAGGCCTGCAAGGAGAGCTAAGCTTGTTGTCTAACTGCTTTGTAACCATGGGCAGAACTGCCTCACTTCCATGGGCCTTGATTCCCTCAGTTTTAGACTGGGAGCCTTGGTCTGAGTGTTTGCCCTGCCACCTCTCTGCCGTAGCTATCTCTAAACAGCTGAGTGAGTCAAGGTCTCGAGGGCTTGCCCAGTATTGGTTTTGTTTGTTTTTCTGTGATTGATTCTTACAAACTTGCAGTAGAACAGGTTTGCCCCAATATGTTTTACTTAGCTAAGAAAACAAAATTTTTACTTCCTTTCTGGAACCCTCCTGCTGCATACTTCGTGCCTTGTCAAGTTCTTCATGCATTTGGCTTGATGTTGGGGTGTCCCCAGAAGCATGTTCACTAGTCTGTTAACTGGCCTCTTCTAACGATTCCTTGGCTTTAATACTTCTACAGTGAAATCAAAAAATAGTCAGCATGGGTTCCTCATGGTCCTTATTTTGCATTTTTTTTCATTGAAAGGAATTGCTGTGTGGACTTGATTTGTTGATAGTAAATGACAGTCATCTTTGTAGCAGTGGGAACCAATTGGTTTACAATGGTCATACTTAACAAATGTAATTTCTTCTAGTGAAACTGTCACTGGCTTTCTCAGATCAGTCCTGTGTGGTCCATAAGCCAACTTGCTTGAAAATGGTCTTGAAATGATGGAATAATAGTGCAGCTATTTAAAATGTAGTAGCTGTCTTTACAGAGAAACCACTGTATGCAATTTTGTAATTGAGCTTGTTCTGTAGTAGGGTGATGTAATTTTTCTAAGAAAGCCATCAGCATCACGTTTTACATAGTTTTCATTGCAGTAGATTTCTTATGTAGTATAATACCACTAGAGAGCTAGCTGTTTTCTGTAGCAAAAGTGATGTTATTGGTAATTTTCTCACTTCAGTACAGTTGCTGAAATCAACTGTGCAATCAAAACATATAATTCTTATTTTTACGTATATTTTAGAAATTAGGAAAAAACTTTATTACTTGCCCTGCCTTTTTTTTTAACTGACGTATAATATATCTGTAGAAAAATATGCATCATAAATTATTGTAGAACTCCATGGATTCTTATAGACTGAACATAATGTTGTTTTTTTATTTAATATCAGCACCTCAGAAGCCCCCCTTGAGGACTTCCGTTTATAACACTAACCTCCTACCCCTGCCTCCACAAGGTTGCTTCTAACAGCCAGAGTTAGCTCAGGCTGATTTTGTATTTATTCAAATGGAACCATACAGAATATATGCTTGTTGTTCTGGCTTTTTTCAGTCAACATCATCCATTTTGATGCCTGTGGTTACTTACTTCTTCTCATTATAGTATTATGTGGTTTTTAAATACCACAGTTTATCCATATTAGAAGTGGCCTTTAAAAATGGTTCGCCATATTAGATAAATAATTAAGCTGCTGAGGCTGGGGTTGTGGCTAAGAGGGAGAGCACTCCCCTAGCGCGTGTGAGGCCCTGGGTTTGATCCTCAGCACCACATAAAAATAAATAAATAAAACAAAGGTATTGTGTCCAACTACAACTAAAAAATATAAAAAATAAAAAATAAGCTGCTGATGTGATTCTAAATAGAATTGTTTTTCTTCTCTAGGCATAAAACATGAATGTCAAGCAAATGGGCCAGAAGACCTCAATCGGGCTTGTATTGCTGAAAAGCTAGGTGGATCCTTAATTGTAGCTTTTGAAGGATGCCCTGTGTAGATGATCATTCAGTGCCACAAATTGAAAGCTTCCATGTTCAATGTTATCCTCTTGCTATATAAGGGAAGTGAATATATTTAGGCCAGGGTCTCACTGAGGGGGAGCTGTTTTGTCATCTTTTAGAGTAAACAGAATATTCTATAAACATGTGCAAACACAGCCCTAAATAAATTTAGAATCTAAAAGGCTTATTGGTATGAAATTAAATTTTTATTGGCCAAATGCCTGTTTTGATGAATTGACTTTTAAAGATTTTCGTAAGCTCAGGAATTTTAATAATGCATTTCACAAAACAGTACAAAGCCATGTGAAGAGAATTATTGTATGTTTGTTAACCTTAGCAGTTACTTTGGGGTTTTTTGGTTAGAGAATTGGTGATAATCTAATTATCATTTTGGCCCCAAATTATTTTAAATTCTCTATTCTTCCTTGACTTAAACAGAATAATGGGATATAATTTTTGCTGTAACATGTAATAACACTAATACACTAATTAACAGTAAGACTAAGGTAGTCTTTTAATTCTACTTAATGTGTAATGGAGACTATCAAATTGTCCACGTGTAATTCACGCTGATCTTGCAAAGCACTGTTTCAGTCACATCATTGAAAAAGAGGAAGCAGCCCTTCCTTGTACCTGAGGTGAACTTGCAGCCCACTAGTTGGGATACTGTTTTGAGAGTGACCTTGCATCTTGGAAATCATGGTATGTCTTCTGGAGAAGGTGCATTGTCTCCTAACAACTAATTATAATGCAAATTAGGGCTCCATTGTAATCTGCTTTGTTCATGAAAATGATAAAACAGTATATTGATAAGCTAGGACACCTGCAGTATCTGTTTCCTTCAGAGCTTTGCTGCATCTGATTCAATAAGATGTAGAAGAACACTGAATATGTTTCCTCTGGAACCTGGGAGAACCAAATTTCCTAGAGCAGTTTGTTGACTGTGTGGAGTGGGGTGCAGGTACCATGGATGAAACTCTTAGGGAGCCACCACCCAATGACACTTGGAAGTGATTGTCATTAATATCACAGGCATAACACTTTGAAAAATGTAGAGATGCACAGTTGAACTTAGAAGTAGCAGTTACTGGCTTATGTAATAAAGGAAGCATTTTTAACTTACTTCTTGTGTAATTATTCTTGTGTGAATTGGGATGAAGGATTTTTTTCCATATGCGATAAGTCATCAAGGTTTTTATTTCTGACAGTTAAAATCATAGCACCTTCCTCCTCAGATTGAATGAGAAAGTTGATGTAAAAATTGGGAACCTTTTTCTAATTCCAAATCGTCATCCAAAGGCTAGGCTTTGGGGAGGCAAAAAAAAGGTTATTGTGCTTTCATTCAAATATCTCTTTCCAAAGAATCGAGAAAATAGTGCTGGCTGCTTGTCATTCTTTCATCCTGAATTTCTGGTTTTCTCTACTTCGAAGCATTAGTCACAGTCCCCCAAAGAAGTGCGGCCAGCCTAAGGCTGCCCCAGTCCAGAATCAGTTCTGTGGGTAGAGCCAGGAATGTGATCCAGGCTCTGCTTTGATCACTTATTCTTGTTGCGACCGTACAGGCACATGGGTGTGGGGGCATATGAAAGAGACAAAGAGACATACATGCCTGGGAACGATTGCAAGCAGTATGCACATCTGTAGTATAAATGTCTGTGAGCATTCCACTCTTATTCCAGAAATGGGGAAGATGTTAACAGTTACTTATGTCTCTAGATCCTGTTATGTTTCAGAAGACTTGGGGGCAGGGATGGTTATCAGGGATTGAATTCAGGGGTACTTAATCACTGAGCCACATCCCCAGCCCTATTTTGTATTTTATTTAGAGTCAGGATCTCATTGAGATGGTTAGCACTTTGCTTTTGCTGATGCTGGCTTTGAACTCACAATCCCCTTGCCTCGGCCTCCTGAGCTGCTGGGATTGATTATAGTTGTGTGCCACTGCACCTGTGAAAAGTCTGAGGTTGGGACAGGTGCTTCTTTGTAAAGTCAGGGTTTAAACTTCAGCTGACAATAGTCAAAAACAAAGCTGCAAGTGTATTTCTTTTCCAGAAAATACACTTGTATCTTCACAGGGGTCAACACATTACAAAAATGATTGTGGAAGACTTAGGTTTCCTTTTGTAGTTACTCTTAGGCCCTGAGAAAGAGCAGGTAAAGTCAGTGCCACAGAATCCAGCCAGACCTTCCTTAGCTGTGATGTTTGTTATTTCAGAGAAGAGTACTCTAAGAAAAAGCCCAGTGACTTGGGTAATAGAATCAGGTTTAGTCTAGTGGCCTCCTTTTTGTAGAACTACTGTTGAGGGTGGACAGTTTCTGTTTCTTGACAGGCTTGTTGCTCTTTGGAACATGGGAGACTGGATTTGCCCAAAGACACACCAGTTTCTTATGATTTGGGGCACTTCTGAAATACAGTAACAGGCTCTAGACTAGGAGAGGGGACGTAAGTTGTACTACATGGAGTACCTCAAGCTGAGTGACTACATTTGGCTGGCCAGGGCTCTCCCAGAAGGGAATCTGAGAAGGGACTTTCAGGGCCTCTGGCCAGTCCTTCAGTAGCCAGCCCAGAGGTAACTTGCCTAATTACATCTCTCAACTCAAGTGGCAGAACTGGGACAAACTCGGATCTCCTCATTCCCACTAATGAAAATTTCAGTTTGATGCTCACTGGAATTCAAAGGTTAGATCTTGTTTATGCATTGGATGAGATTCAAAAGAGGGAAAAAAAAAAAAAAACAATCATTTCTTTTGGTCTCAGTGTAGATACAAACCTGAAGGAAGCTCAATGAGGAGGCATTTGGAGGGTGCTGGTCAAGTGGCTTCTAAGGCTGTCTTTGCCCCTCCAGTCCATCACCAATGCCTTGCTGATGTCCATACTCTCCCTGTCTTCACCATACCGCTTCCTCCTCCAGGTGCGTTAGGTGCTGCCTTACAGGCCAAGCATCCTGGTGCCTTTGCGTTTCAGTGAGCGCCATTTGGAAGATGACCAGATTAACATCATCAAAGAGCAGTGGTCTGTGTGATGGGGTTTCCAGGTCTGGTGGAACAGTTTATGAACCATGTGACTCTGGGATGTCTGCACTCTGAAGGGAAGGATTTCGGCTGGATGTTTTTATTCCGCACCCTCCCAGCTCTGGTACTGGAAGAAAGGGTAGCAGCAGCATAAGTCCAGGCCATGGTCCTAAGAACCAGCCCAGGGAGAGCCGTGCTTCCTCTGTTAGATTCCTGCTTTCACAGTTAACAGCTTCATCCCAAAGGACTACAAAAGCTAGTTCTCCATTGCTGCCTGAAAACTCCTACGTTTCTAGTTTAGCAGGACAGGGATCTTCAAATGGCCAGCCCCGTGAGCTGGGCCCCCATAGGATCTGTACCATGCTAATACTGGAAGAACACAGGGAGCATGTTGGCAGTCGTGACACTGTTTTGCAAGCAGTCTGCCAGGGACTGCTGCCTCAGGTGTCCTCCTGAGCAGTTTTCTTCTGCCTTCTGCATGGTGGTGGAACCTTGCCCGTGAATAGCTGGGTGACCTGGCCCAGCTAAGGCAAGACACACTTGGGCTCCCTCTGCTGGCCTTCGGAATGCCACTACTGGGGTAGGTGAGGAGGACAGATAATGGTCCCCTGAGTTTGAGCTGCAGTAGGAAGGTCCCTGTAAGTGGCACTTTCCTGAACTCCCCAGGCCAGCCCCCTGGACCCACACTATGCACTCCCTTTGTCTTGCCTCCTTTCCCACAGGTGGACACAGTGTCTGACAAGGGAGTAGGGCCATGACCAGAAGCCATTGCCTCTTTGAACCCAAGGTGGCTTGATAACCCCAGCAATTTTTCCCTGAGTTCTCCTCTTTCCTCTACTAAAAATGAGTAGCCCTCCCATTCCAGTGCCTTTGAAGGCATCTACCCAGTGTGGAAGCTCTTCATTTGTGCAGTCAGTATAATGGGGTGGAGAGGAGTTTATTGGAAATGCAGGCTCCCAGGTTCATAATGGCAGTTGAGTGGGAGTCCTGGTATAGGGCACAAGTCTGGTCTGTACCACACCCACTCACCAGAGCCCCAAACCAGTGACATAAGGCCACCTATGTGGGGTTAGACTTCTGCCTGGCAAAACTAGGATAGAAATTCAGATCTGCTTCCCTTTACTCCTTTGGAAAATTCCAGCTTAATGCTAACTATAATTCAAAGGTTAGATCTTGTTCAGTGGATTGGATGGGTTTGAAAGGGGAAAGAAAAACAATGCATTTCTTTTGGTCTCTGAGCATAGACCCAAACCTGAGGAAAGCACAATGATGAGGCATTTGTGGAGGATATTGGTCAGGTGGCTGCTCAAGCAGTCTCCACCCTTCCTGTCCATCACCAACATCTTGCTAGTGTCCCTGCTCTCCCTCACCCAGAGACTTTCCTCTGGCTCTGAGCCTTGCTTCAGATGCATAGTGCACACAGCAGATGCAGATGCAATTTGGGGCACCACAGATGTATAGGGCCACAGCTATTCGTGGGGTTTTGCATCCTTAGAAAACACCTGTGGCCCACTCAGAGTGCCGGTGCACTGGAGGGTGTAAGAAGTGGTTTGGAACCAGCCCTGCAGCTTTCCAGGTGAGTACCATCATTTCCATGGGCTCTGGTTCACCTCATGGAAGACCAGGTGCTGTGAGTTGGGTATGAGTGGGCATCAGGTGTTCTTATCATTTTCTTCCTCGTTCTCCTGGTCAGTATTTCAAGACCTGTGGGGTGCCCCTCCACATCACCTTCCTCCATAGAATCCTAGAACAGGAGTATCCCCCTACACCTGCTTAAAAATCCTTAGTGGCTTCTACTGCCCTGTCTAGTCCAAACCCCTTGGTCTTAATGACTTTTCAGCCTCACTTTCCCCTCTGCACCCACTGTCCCGAGGGAACCCTCTTGCAAACTCCAGGGAGACCGCCCGGGATTTTCCAGCACCTTGTCTCCAATTTAGCCATTAACATCCAAGTGGTTCACACACAGGTGCTGGGATGGGGTGGGGGGGTGCTGAATAAAAAGGCAAAAGGACACATCTACAAGCATTACACCTCCCTAGGTTCCTGGGACAGCCACTGGAATCATATCCACCACTCAAGGGGGCTGAGATACAGATCCCAGTAGTGTGAAAACAACCCCGTCTTGTAGGATCTGCCATCTTAAGTGCCCAACATCCCCCAGCCAAGTTTTGCCAATTAGACTCTCCAAAGGATTTGGAGACTCGGCAGGGCAGGGAGATGAATGTGGAATAGCGCTTGGCCAAGGCAGCCCCTTAACAAGACTGGCTGATATTGGACACTGGACATGCTCAGACCTACCTTCCCATCCTGGCTTGGTTCAGGCCTTGCTGTGATTCAGGATCTCTAACATTTTGTATAAACTCCAGATTTATTTCTCAGTTAAGAAGCTCCACACCTCTTAGGCCAAAGTTCCCCTGGACCATTCTGTTATGGGCCAAGAACTCTGGGAATGAGAGTTGGCAGAAGTCTAAGCTGGCTTCTGCCACAGGACAGGTGGGAGGGGTTGCTCCAGCCCTGAACCCCTCCCAAGGTATGGACCTTCATCCAAGGCCCTGCGCACATGGAGACCCTTGTTCATTCACAGAGCTTACTTCATACCACAGTAGGCCACCCACACCCCTGCTCACAGAAACCTCAGATTCTCAAGGGTGGGGTATAGCAGTCAGGCCATCTGACCACTGGGTGTCAGGCATTGTTTCCTCATCTGCCCACCAACCACTGAAGCCTAGGAGGCGATGGAAAATACTGGGGTCCCAAAAAAGGTTTTATCCCCATTTTACATAGCTGCTGGTCCCCTGCTTGCAGAGAAACCAAGACTATGCTTACACTTTGTCCCAAAGACAGCCCATCTTGGGCCCAAAGTAAGATGGGGGAACCCCAGAAGACCAGACGACACTGCAGCGCCGGGCAACACATTGGTTTTAATGGCATTAACATCCAGGTGGTCACACATCAGTTCTGCTTGGCAACTTCCAGGGGTGAGGAGCTGTTGCCTCACTGGGCTGGGCTGAGGCCCTCCAGTCTCCCCAGACTCTGAGAACTCACCACCTGGTCCGGCCACTTCCCAACCCCAACCCCACTGAAAAAAGACATGACAATTGCACTGATTGACATAGATCCCTAAGCATCCTGGCCTCCCGGCACAACCCGGTCTGTCAGAGTCAACAAGGGCTTTGGCGTCGGCTCAAGGTGGTCCAGGACTGCTCCAGGGAATAGTGTTTATCAAATGTGACAAATGTTCTTGTACAGACTGGGGGTCTGGAAGATTTATTTCTGTGGTTCTAAGAGACTCTTGTCTCTGATGGCTTCTCTCGGAGCTACTGGAAGTTGGGCCTGGATAACGCTGTGTTGTTGGTTTATTTATTTATAAGGAATGTGTAAGGCATTTTGGTAAAGTTGAACAGTAACTTCTTTTTGCAGAGACTCAGACGGAGGTGCCCTCCTTTGAACTGCTGCCGTCCTCCTGCAAACAAAGGCAGCCATGTGAGAGAAAAGCTGGGCAAGGAGCCAAGGCATAACCTCTCATGCCATGCCAGGACCTGCAGTCCCCTCCCTGGGCTGACAGCCCCAAGCCACTTGTCTGGAGACCCAGAGCTGACTTCCTGGGGCTGGCTGCCTAGGAGTTGGTGGTAGTGAGAATGCAGGATGCAGGAGTGTGAGGGCTTTGAGTCAGGTGAAAAACCCTGCAGGTAGGGGCCAGGACAGAGGCAGGGGGACTGGGACGGGGCCCAAGCAGGCTGCAGTGAGAACCATGCTTCCTGGGCTCTGGGCCCTGTGGGCTAATGTCCGTGTTACAAGTATCTGTCCCCAACACCTAGTTCTGTTTCTCCCACTTCCTGCTTGTCCCACTTCCCTGGGGCTCCAGCATCATACCCAATTCTTCCCAAAAGCTCACTCCCATCCACCCTCCTGGGGGTCAAGGCCCACCTCCAGAACAGGCCAAGCCACAGGGGCTGGAAGCCAGCCCTGTGGCCCCACATGGATGAAGCACTCACTGTTTTTTCCAGCCGTTCTTGCAACTTCTTCACTGTGTCCTTCTCCTTTGCCAGCTGCTCCTGGGTTGTCTTCAAAAGCTCCTGTAGTTTGGTTGCAGCATGTCCCAGATCACTTGTTAACTTCTTCTCTTTTTCTAGTCTCTCCTGTGGGTTTCAGGGTTGGAGGGGATCAGTCCTCACATGATATCAGCGGTAAGACCCTGAGCTATATACACCCACAGGGCCCAAATACCCAGGACTGGAGCTTTCCAGGAGCACAAGGAAGCTGTCTACGGGCCACTCAACAACAGACAGTGCTGGTTGGCAGGAAATGGTCTATGTTGACTGTGCCTCCCACCAGCCCCACTTACCTCCTGGCCTAGGACAACAGGTGTGGGCTACTCTGCATTGTCTAATGTGCCAGCCACCAGATATGTATACCTACCAGTACCTAAAACATGACTTCCAAGTTTTATATAAATTACATTAAATAGCTACACTGACTAGTAGCTGCCATGTGACGTGGCTCCCTCCCACCATGTGTGACGAGGGAAGCCAGTTCCTAGGCTGGGGTCTGTTCTCCCATTCCTGGCCCCTCTCCAAGGTCAAGACTGGTCAAAGCCACAGGCCCCAGCCCCACCCTCTACCTTCAGCTGTACAGCCTCCTCAGTTCCTGAAGACTCCAGGGTACCAGCAGCACGGAGCTTCTCCAGCTCTTCTTGTAACCGACACGCTGTGGTCTGAGCCTTATCAGAGAGCAGAGTGGGCCTGGGTGAGCAGCCTTACCAACATCTCAGCAGTCAAGCATGACCAAATCTGCCTGGGGACCAGGGGCATCCCAAGCCTGATGGTGCAACAGCTCAAGCCTGAAGACACAGACTAGCCTTGAGGTTCCAAGACTAGCCATGAGGTCTCAAGACGACTTCAGCATCCACGCCCACCTGCCAGGATCCCATTGTCCTCCCAACCCCCAGCATGCTGATGGCCCAGCCCAGACACCTGGTGGGCAAAGCAGGGGAGGGCCAGCATGACCTGCTTGCTCCCCAGAGACTATAAGAGTCTGAAAGCTGATAGGGGCTGAGAGCCACCAAGCAGGCCTGACCTCCTCAAACTCAGCCGTGAGCTGCTGCCTCTTTGTCTGCTCGTCCTCCAGGGTGGCTTCTGTCCGCTCCAGCTGCATTCTCAGCTGTGTGGAGATATCACAAACATAACTTGGGAACCTGGTGAAGGACCCTTTTGGGGCCCAGGGCTCTGGGGCAGACTGAGACTATAGGTTCTGCCTTTTAGTTGCTTCTAGGGTTCCCCCAGCCTTGCCCTGCTCCAATGAGCCATCCCTGATGCTCCTGTGGGGAGATGGAACCTCAGTTGCAGTCCAGAAGCTGGTGAGTTAAAAGGATTCTGAGGGAACCTCTGTAATCTCAGGAACCTTTAACAGGACCCATAGGACAAGAAAGATGCCTCAGAGCCATGAGATAAGGCCCAAACCCACAGTGGCTACCCTAGTGACAGGCCCCTGCCTCTTGGCAAGAACTCTTAAGTGGTAGCTCCTTTGGTCAAAACTCTGAAGAGGGCTAGAAGTGCAGCTCAGTGGCAGAGAGCTCACCCAGTATTTTTGAGTCCCTGGGTTCCATCCCCAGGACCACATAAATAATAACCACCCCTCTGGAGAGCAGATATTTTGCTAGTAATATCCCAGCAAGAGCCACAACAGGAGACAAGTCCCCTACAGTGGCTGCAGAACCAACCCAAGGCTGCTCTCTCAGCCTGGTAGGTGCACGGTGCACTCCCCAGTCTCAGACCACTCCCACCCCCGCCCGCCTCTCTGCCTGGTCACCTTCCCTCTGCTCTGCATCTTTTGGGTCCTGGGTGCACCTAATCCAGGTAAAGAGGGATGGGGAGGGTGCTGGTCAGGGCTGGGAGCAGCCAATATGTCAATCAACATGAAGGCTGCCCACCCTGCACTGTACTTGGGGCTGTTAGTGACACATGTGAGGACCAGCTCACCACCCTAACCTTCACAGGGTCCTGCTCAGCTGGGGAGACGCCTGTGGGGACAGCTGGGGACCCAGCTACGTCACCATCCTCTACGTGGCTCTTCATCTCACTCAACTGCTGCCTGACCTGAAACAGGGAGGGGAGGGTTTGTGCACAGCCAATCACACATACACCTTACACACACACACACACACACACACACACACACACTCCCCTAGAGAGGACCGCAGCTGCTCTTAATAGCCAAGGCCCCTACTGGTTTGCTATCTGTGACCGATGTTTGAGTCCCTACCGCTACGCAGATTAGCTGGGCAGGGCCACAGCACCCAGTTTGAGCCAAACAGGCCTGGAGGTCAAGAAGCCTCTGGGCCAATGAGACCCATGTGCTGAGCTTCAAAACAAACTGGTGGGCAATCCTCCTTAGGAGTGAGATGGGTCCCTGATAGACACAGACCACACAGGCAGTGAGTCCAAAAGGGAGAGAGAGGCTGCCAACAATTCTGCCTATACCCTTGGTTTCTTCAAGAACCATGGCTTGGAGCCCTTTCTGGGGTCCAGGGAAGATTATAAGATGACACCTTGCCTAATAAGTTACCCCATCCTCAGCTCTATGGCTGAGGGCAAGTGGCACATCCACTGGCCCCCAAGGTTCCCAGACCATTGAACTTCTGATTTGAAGGGTGGCAGCATCACTCAGGGAACATGGGTAAAAGTTCTAGTCAGGAGGCCTGGCTGGGGACCGTGGTCATGAGCTCTCTAGGGGACATAAGTGGTCTCAGGCTCTATTCAAGAGGCCCTGCTCCAAGGGCCTCAACCTCAACAATCTCTAGCCCAACAGCCTGCAAAAGCAAAAGCCAAACTATAGTTGAAAAGATGATAAGAAAGCCTAGGGGTGGGATTCTGCACATACCCCTTGTATGGGCTGTATACCCTAGGCCTGTAACATTGACCTGGCTTAGCCAATGGCCAAGATGACTGGCCTTAAACTCAGGAGGAGACTTGAGCTGGGTGATACCCCCCTCTGGTGTAGTGATCCTGGATGAGCTCAAGATGGGGACCCAGGGAGCTGGGAGCACCTGCTGGGCTTGGTGGAGGCTGTGGGGGGTGCTAGCCTGGCACACCAGAACTTCTTTCTTGTCAGTGCTGCACATTTTAGCCCCAAATATCTCAATCTCTAAATGCTGATGACTACTTTAAGACTTTTAAGAAAGCCTGTACAGATCTGACAGATGGACTGTGGTTGTAAAGGCTGCCTCAAGCAGGTACTAGATAGGGTGTGACCTCTTTATGGAGGCAAGAGCTGAACCAGTCAAGCAGCTGGGACATGGGATTAGACACCGTAGCTGAAAACTGGGCAAGCCAAGCAGGACTCAGGTCACCTGCACAGCGCAGCTCCTCACATCTGAATGGGGCTTGAGCTCTGCCCCCAGAACCTGGAACTAGGCCAGGTGGGGACCAGGCCATCCCCACACACCTGTGGATTTGACTGAATGGGTCTGAGCCATTGCTGAGGTGAGGAAACCCCAAGAGGGCAAGGCCTTGCTAAGAGCCACAGTGCGGTGGGTAACCAGGCCAGGAGGGATCTGCAAGGGGTCACTACATCCTCGATGCTCGTAAGTGCTGAAATGGGCTTACAAGGTGAACAGACTCCCAGAACCCCCACTTCCTTGAGTAAGAGACCAGGCTACCAGTGGGAGGGAAATGGGGTGTGCATCCTGGTCCCAGCGGTCACAGGCCCAGCTCAGAATTTTAGGCAAATGTTCCAAGAGGGCCTCAAAGAGCCTTCCTGCCCCATGTGGCTAATGGATGAACACTTTCCCCCTCTGCTAAGCTGCAGAAATCTTTGAGTGAACAACAAAACTTGACTGGCAGATTCATCTCACACACACGAGCCCCCCACGTCACAGTCCCCGTGCGGGATACCACGTTCACCTACCAGGGCGAGCTCGTCACTCTGTTTCTGGGCTTCACTCTTGGCTGTATCCAGCTGAGACTGAGACTCTAATAAAAGTTGCCTCAACTTGAGGAACAAACAGCCAGGTGATAGGGAAAAGGAGAGAAGAGAAAATCAATTCCAGTGAATTAGGAGCAAAACAAAAACCTAACATCTATTTACCCAAAACACTAGTGATCATCACAGAGCAGGGCCAGGCTTCCCATAGCTACAATTTCCTTTTTGAAGACTTAGGAAGGATGGTGTTCACTGCACACCTATCTCAGGCCTTCTTAGACATCTGCCCTAATTTCTTGTTCAAAAAAAAACAAGGCCCCAAGGGTGAGATTAAACCAGGACTCAGGTTGCCAATTTTTTGCTTTCCTCTTCTGAACAGTCAGAAAACAGTTATCAGATTTAAACCCACTCCCTATTGGAAATGACATCAATCAGTAAGCCAGGCAGAGAATTCTCATGCTCAGGGGATGATCTGGAATGTCAAATGCGCCCCCTGTTGCAGTGCCCAGCCAGATCTGTTCCCTGTTCTGCCCCTGCTCCCCAGAGTGGGGCTGCCTTTTCACAACCTACCCCCAGACACCTCAGATCTGACCCTTTGATGAGGCATAAGCAGGATTTAAGACAAAACCAAATGACACAGACTTCAAGGCTCACGATGATAAGAACAGCTCCCTAAGGGCTGAGGAAGAGCCACTAGGGAGGACCCAGACTTGGCTAGGCAGGGCATACAAGTCCGTGGAGTGTGCACTCACCCCTGCCACCTCCTTGGCGTAGTTCTGGCACTCAGCGCTGGCAGCTGCCATGTGCTTCTCTAGCTCTGCCTCCAGATGTGAGGTGTGCTCCCTCACCTGGATGGACATGCACATACATCAGAGCCTCTAGTTGGCCAGCAGGGGGCACTAGCCACAGAGAGTGGGGTGATGGACGTATAGTCTGGCTGGCTCTGATAAGGCCCTGAGGCCCATCAGTTTACCAAATAAATCGAGGCTAATAAGAAACCAAGCCCTAGCAAGAGAACTCCTTGCTGAAAAGAGTACCTCAACTCCAGTACTCCTGGGTCCTGACATGTTTTTGACCTAAGGAGCAGGGGAGAGGGCAATTCTTAGATACACTTGCAAAAGTAGGTACCAGGGGCACTTTCTCCAAGGCCAGGGCTTGCTTAGGTGCTTAAAGGAACACCAGGGCTCCCTTGAGCACACCCTTTGATTGTGAAGGCCAAGACCAAAGCCACCATTGGTCAGGGCTGGAGAACTATGCACAGATCTGTAGCTGTCTTAGGCCTCTGAGGTTATTATGAAGGTCTCTCATTAAAGCAAAACAGGATAGGATCACTTAGGTGAGAAGCCAGTGATCCTTGAGAGAAGAATAACTCAAATGGCCTCTGCAATGTCACTTTCAAAGAGACTCATAGGACAAGAGAAACCAACTCTCAGAACAGAAGCACCACATACCTGATCTGAGCTTTCAAGTTCTCCTTTTAGCTTCTCTATGGTATCTTCGAGATGTTTCACTGTGACCCGTGACTACAAAGCAAAAGAAATGCCCTGTGAAACATAGGTGTCTGGGGATGTTTCCCAGGACGAGTAGTGCCACCATCTCCAAGCCAAGCTGAAGCTCTGGTGGCCTGTAGCAGTCTCTCCTGGGAGTGGGGATAGAGTCCAGCATGAGAACAGGAGCACAATCTCCTAGAGACTGAGGAGCTCCACTGTCATTCTACAGTTCCGCTTCGCAGGGTGTCCCCCAGAAATGCCAACAGCGATATGCATCTCCTAAGTGACAGATCCTGTTAACTTCTCTTGTGGGCTCTGGAATTTCAACCCAGCCATGTGTCTTCAGTAGAGTACACTTGGCTTCCCTGAGCCCAGCAGCAATGTCCATGCCACCAGGCCCTGGGGAGATGCACATGCCAAGATACCTTCTGGAGCTCCTCCTCCGCAACTCCCACTTTGGCCTTCCACACCTGCTCCTCCTCCTCGACACTCTTCTGCAGGTCTCTGAGCATGCCCTCCTGCGGCAGGAAGGAGTAGAGCGGTGAGACAGGGCTGTCTCCCTCCTCAGCCCTGTCCTACACTCAAACGCACTCCTGTCCCCAGGTCCTCTGCAATGATGGCCGGTACTTCCTCTGCTTAAGACTCAGTGTTGTGTGGGAAGGGAAGGTGGCCACTGTCCCAGGAGTGAGCTTTCTATCCAGTGTGCTGGCTTGTAGGACCATGCCAGGAAATGAGGTCTGTGATCCAAATGAGGCTCTTAGAACTGTTGTTGCTCTTGGGCTCTGCCACAGGTACTGATCCCATTGGTGGCCCAGAACAAAGAACACAAGACAGAGCTGCTCAGAACTGGGAAGGGCTGGACCCAGCACTGCTCCTGGAGTCAGGGAGGGGTTCAACCCAGTCAGGCCAAAGCTTACCTTGCCTTTTCCCACAACTGCCTGCCCAATCATTCCTTGTTGTTATAACCAAGTCCCTTCTCCATGCCGGAGACCAGCCTCAAACCCTCAACTCAGCCCTCTCCTCAGCTTAGAAATAATGAAGACCTAAGAGACTTATCCATGCCATTACCATCCAGTCTAAGAAATGAGGTCTGGAGGGCAGAGGTCTGCCCAGGTCACACAGAGCCAGAGGATTTCTGGAGATACTATGCCAACCCCTGCACTCTAGGCCCCAAAGCTCTCCTCCTAGCAGCACCCTCTTATCACCCAGCACAGAGTTCCCAGAGCCCCTGCCCTGGCTGCTCACCGTTTCTGCCAGGATGGTGCGGTACTGGTCGCACTCAGCCTGCAGGGTGTTCTGGGTCTCCTCAGCCTCCTTCAGCTTGGAGGCCAGGTCCTGAGGGCAGAGGGAGAACAAGTGTCTAGTGAATCCAACACAGCTACCCACTGAAATGACTCTGGGCACTTTCTTCCTAGGGATAGGAGAGCTTGGGTGACAGTGGCAGCCCCTGCCAAGGGCACCTGCTTGGCAGCCTTGCTTACCGAGGAGGGCTCTGTGGTAGCTGATGGCTTCTTCAGTAGCTGGGAGCCCTTTTCTTTGAGTTCCTGCAGCCACTCAGCATAATTCTACAAGGAAACATGGACGGTGAGGGTGGGGAATGCTCCTGGGGGAGTACAATCCCTGGGAGCCACCCTCCCCACTACCTGGTGTTCTGAGACAGAGAGCTCCGGGAGCAGCGCCAGAAGGGCCTCCTTGGTCTGGGCCTCGGCCAGGCGGAGTTGCTTCTCTGATTCCTCCTGGAAGGGGAGAGGGAGAGGACAGGATTCAGCCTCCTACCAGGAAGGGCCTCAGCTCCTCATCAGGGGTAAGACAAAAATCAAAGGAAAAGATGGGCTTCCCCAGTCTGTGCTCCCAGGAAGGACAATGGGAAGCCCCAGGTGGCAGGTGCCAGTTACCCCACACCTCCCAGCAGTCACTCAGACTCTGCCAGCTCTTACTTTCCCAGCCCTCCCAGCATGCCACAGTTAGGGCCAGCCACGAACAGGTATCCCCAGGGAACTCATCTCTAGGCACCCATGGGAGGAAGGAAGAATCAACATTCCCAATTTCCAGAGGAAGAAACCAACTCAGAGAAGATAGGGCATCACTTGGGGTCTCTCCTGAAGCTTGACTTCACACCCTGTATAGGGCTGGACCTGATTTTCCTCAGGTGACAAAGACACCCAGTCTGACCACAAAACCCCTGGTCTGAACTAAGCCTGAGAAGCAGACCCTTTTTGGCTTGCCCAATTATCCAGAGATGATGCTGTGGCCTGCCCTGGACCCCTGGCCACATGACCACCATGCCCACTCAGGTTCTCCAGTCATGAGTCAGAAGGCAAAGCACATGAGCCTTGGAGGCCACCTTCTGTCTTTCTCTGCCTGTGTGGCCACAAGCTGTCAGCCTGGCTACAGCTTTTGCACTTGCCACACAGTGGCCAGACCATCTCTACACTCACTTCTGGGGCCAAAAATCTAAGATTCTAATAATCTAATTACAACTTCTGCCCTATTGCCTGCTCTCTGGGTCTCATCTTTATACCCTCAGGCTTCCTGGGAGGATCATGGGAGTCACTGCAAAGTTCAGGTACTGGGACAGGCTCTCCCTCTGTTGGAGCAAGGCTGGAAGGGGCTGGCCTTTCACAAGGGATGGAAATGTGTGACAAAAAAGGGTGGGCTAGAGCGTCAGTGCTGCTGCCCCTAGTCAGGGCCTCCACACTGACTCCAGCCAGCCCAGGGCAAATGGGGGCCCCAGGCACAGAGAGTTGGATACCACACCCTGAAAGCTCACTGCTAAAGATGTCCTCCCCTAAGAACACACATGGAACCAACTGAATGGTGACTTCAGAGGGCCTGAGAAAGAAGCAGGATTATTCCAAGTACCTCTGGATAAAAATAATATGATTGAAGGCCATGAAGCCGGTGCAACCCTGGGCGCACTCGCAGAGTGTGCAGCCCACAGTGCTCCCCAAGCCCGCTCAGTCTTTGCTGTGGCCATGCTCAGCTCTGTACCCTCATAACAGAGTGCCCAGTTGAGGAAAAACAATTGAGGGTGCACATTTCCCTCCTTTCTCTTAAAGAAAAATGAAAGGGGGGCAGGAAGGAATAAGGGAGAGGAAGGAAAGAATGAAGAAACTAGAGGACACTGCATGCTGAGCCTGGGGGCCCTGGTACAGATTTATGAGACACTGAGGCCAAGGCTGTCCCCTACACAGTTTCCATATCTTGTGGACTCAGTTAAACCAGGCAGGTGCTGCTATCCCAGCTGGCCAGCCTAAGGATGGCCAGGGCTCTGACCTTGGCCTGGGTCAGGGAACGCAGTTTCTCCTCACAGGCCCGCTCAGCCGAGGCCAGTGCCTCCATTGCCTTCCAGTTCTTCTCTCGGAGGTCCTGGGAGGGGAGATGAGGGGAAGTCAGTAGCCCACACCCGTCAGTCAATGACCAGCTCCTGTGGACTGGTCTCAGCAAGGGCTGGGCTCAGAGAACCCCATGGCCCCACTTCAGACCCTGTATAGGACCCACTCTTTTCTTGGCCCACATTCATGTGGCCTCTCCTGGGGGCACTCAGCACAAGGCCAAGGTGCTGCCACCTGATGCCGGAATAGTCGAACACAGAGGATGAAGAGGCAGGCGCCCTTTCAGTGGAGACTAGACTGCAGGAGGAGGAAGGACCCATCTATTTCCTCAGAGAGCAGGTTCCTGCCACCAAACAGCAAGCTGACTCCCTCGGCTGGCTCTAGGAGTGAGACCTCCTTTGGGAGCAGCAGGGCAACCAGCAAGCCCTGCTCCGTGACAAGGGCAGGTGGGAAGGATGTGGGTGAAGGCCCTTGCCCTCTGGAGAGGGCAGGCATGTCTCTCTCCCCTTCTCCTAGCACCAGCCTCCCTCACCCACATCTGCTCAGGGTGGCTACATGACCCAGACCAGGTCAATCAGTACATGGGTCACACCACTGTCCATGTTTGGGTAATGCCCCAAGGGCAGTCAACCCTGAACATATGGAGGAGCTGGGGATGAGGAGGCAGGAAGAGGAAACTCCCAGAGTAAACAACAGTGAGAACTGAGGGAGAAGCAAAGCTGGGCTCCCTGATTGTCTAGGGCAGGTTCTACAGAGACGCCTTAAGGTGACTCTGTGAAAACCTTTCCGGCGTCCACACGGCTCTGCCTTGGTCCTCCCACCCCAGCTCAGAGGCCTTCCACACTCACATTGTTCTTCCCTTTCTGCTGCTCCACAGCCTCCTTGAGCTCAGTGGCCTCCTTCTCCAGACATGATACTTGTGATTCTAGCTCCTTGAGACTGGTGGGGTGGGGGGAGAGAAAATGGTTACCACAGCAGGTCACCACCTCAGCTCCAAGGGTCCGTGCCTACCCTCCAGTTCCATCTCAGGAGGACCCCTTTCTTCTACCCAGGGCACCCAGCCAGCCTAACACCCCCCTCTACCCAAGGAACACCTGCGAGGCACACACCCTTCTACCTTGCCTCATGCCGACCACTCAGAGGCCAGGGCACTGGCTCCAGAGCAGCCAATGGCCAGCAGAGGATATGCCCCAGCAGTTAGGTTTCCAGGACATCTACTCTCTTGAACTGAGTTTGGTATGACCCATCTTGTCACCACAGAACATGCCAGCTGGCCCTTCCACATGGCTGCACCTGACTCTCAGAACTAGGCTGGGCCTTCTAAGGTGTGAGCTGGAAACTCACAGTAGTGCTGTCACCTCACACCTGGGCACCACTGCTCTTGAAAGCTCCCCAAACCCTGACCGAGAACCAAGGACCAATGGAGGACCATTCATTTCTACATCCTGGGATTTGAGGAAATGAGCCTTGAGATGACTCCCCAGCATTGTGGAATCCTTGAGTGTCAGTGCCTCACTTCCTTGTGCCCTTCAACCAGAAATGAGAGGTCACCATCACTACAGCACTGTACTCAAGGCTCTCGGGACCAGTTCTGAATGTACACTTTTAACAAGCCCCTTTCCACATTATGATATGCAACAGATGGAGACCCAGGGACATGAGAAATCTAAAGTCTAGAAGTGGTCAACAGTGGTCTGAATCAGCAATTCAAGCCACTTCCTGAGATGCAGGAGGAAGTCCCCCAAAGGAGCTACCACCCCAGCAGCCTGAGGAAGGAGGGCTGTGGTGGACACTGCCGGCCACATGGGGACAAACGTATTTGTGTTTCTTCTTGAAGGTCATGGTCAAAGACCTTTGAAAACAACCATTCTAACACACACTAATGCTGACCATAAAGCACGTGTGGGCTGAGCATGCTGGCTGTCCTGACCACCTATCTGATAATGAAGTCTGGCTTATCACAGCCTTATATTTTTAACCTGCATACAGTTTGCATACGGCCTTGAGAGCTTTGCTGACTTCTGGGCATTGAGTTTAGGCCCACAGAACTGTGACCCCCACCCTCCAAGTTCTACTGAAAGGCTGGGCGTGGCAGTGCATGCCTGTAATCCCAGCAGCTCGAGAGGTTGAGGCAGGAGGATTGCAAGTTCACAGGCAGCCTCAGCAAAAGTGAAGTGCTAAGCAACTCAGTGGCACCTGTCTCTAAATACAATACAAAATAGGGCTGAGGATGTGGCTCAGTGGCCAAGTCCCCCTGAGTTCAATCCCTGGTACCTGCCCCCCCCCAGCCAAAATTCTACTGAAACCCCTCAGACTATCCCTCTAATCCCTGTATTACACTACAGCATCCTCCAGCAGACCACCTCTGGAGAGACCCCAGAAGAACAAGATCCTGAAGAAGAGTCTGCAGGTCAGTGGTAAGGACACACTGACCCTCATCCCCTTAGCAGCTTCTGTCAAGTTGTAGAAACAAAGTTTGGGACTGAATCACTTCTCTCTATCCCAGAACAGGATGGCCCAGCATAAACAACTTGCAGGTAAACTATGTGAGAAGAAAAGGAACCAGCTTCTACCAGATCATTTCTGCACTTTGCAAAAATTTGAAATTAAAAAATAACTGCCATGTGACTTAATTATCCTAGTAGTTCATTGAGTGGCTCAAGAATCTGAGCTTAAAGAAAAAAAAATTGAGCTTCTCTGCCCCTAAAAAAATAACCACTCTGAGAAATAAAGTTTACCCATGCTTCCTAGGAAAGGAAGAAGGGAAGGGTTGGGTTCTGGGTCTTCCACAAGAAGGCGGCTGGGTTCTTTCTCCAGTCCCCAAACCAGAGAGCCCTAGGGATGCTGAGGAACACAGGCTATATGCCTAGGAAGCTGTACCTGCTGAGAAGCATAGTAGTAGGCGACTCTTTGGCAACAATGGCCAGAATAAAGGGATCTTATTGGCTGATATCCTAGAATGTGTCCAGAAGTGTTTGAGCAGAGAGAAAAGACATACTCCATGGCTCATCCCACCCAATGCTCAAGGGAACCCTGGCCATGGCAGCCAGGACCCACCTCTCAAGACTGTGAACACCTGTCCCAGAGTTGATGGTCACAAGGACTCTGTTCCCTGATTTCAGTCACTCCACCCAGGTGTCAGCTCTGGCCTTAGCAACAGCAAGCAGTCCCTGAGCAAAAAAGTCCAGGACTGGGGCTGCTGACTGAGGGAAAATGAGATCTGGCCAGCAATGAAGTCATCATAAACAAAGGAAAACAGCCCCGTGGCAAGGTCAGCTCTACATTCCTCCAACATCCCAAACCTCTGGTCCAGCAGACAGCCTGGACCGCAACCATTTCCCCATTTGATTTATAGACCTCAGTCCCTAAAATCTCTTGCCTTTTAATCAGCCAGTCTTCCCCCACAGGAGATGGATGAACATCAGTTCATCCATCTAGGTATCCAACCATTTTTCTGTCATTCGATATCAGTTTATTTCTTTACCGGTTCTTATTTATTCATTATTCATTCCATAAAGACACTCTGATTAGACATAAAAAAATCAATAAAACAAAAACCTTATCATTGAGGAATTCACTTGATGAGGATATAATATTCATTGTTATTCTGCTAAAAACACCCCATCTTTAAGTGTCCGTAGTTCCTTGTTTTTGCCTTGATTCTGGATTCATTCCTCTTAGATTTGGATCCATTGATAGACACATGCAGGCACACATAAACTTGAGACCATTTCAGAGTGGTCAACTTAAAAATACATATATATTTCAGTATTCAACTGTTTTTCTTCTTCTATAAAATTCTTAAAAACAGCTCATCAAGCTCCCAGCCCACTACCTGGCATATAGTCATTAGATGACATACTAATTCCTGTTTTTCCCTTTTAAAGTTTATCTTACAAAATGGTCACAATTTACCCTGTGAGTCTGGCTCAGTAGGACTTGAAAACATCTATCAACAGAAGGAGAACATGGATGGATACAGCTGGCAAGAAGTCTGCCCCCAACCCACTGAAGCACTTGCCACTCTTCACACAGATAGGTGTTGCTCCTTGAGAGTGGGCACAGAGCTTGCTATGGTTTGGATGTGGTTTGTCCCGTTCCCCCGCCACACACACACCCCGGGTTCATGTCTTGGAAGCTTATTCCCTGATGGGAGTAATTAAGAGGTGCTGGGACCTTTAAGAGGTGGAGCCTAGTGGGAGACAGCTAGGTCACTGGGAGTGCTGCCTTAAGAAGGGGCTGATGCTGGTTTCACTGAGTGAGTTGGTTCCTGACAGTGAGTTGCTATTAAAAAAATAAGACTGGCCCTGCCCCTATTTCTGGCTTCCTGGCTCACCATGTGCATGCTTCTTCTTTCATGCTCTCCTATCAGCCCTCACCAGAGGTCAAACACAAGGAGCTGCCCAATCTTGGATTTTCTGCCTGCAAAACCATGAGCTAATACATCTATTCTTTATAAAGTACCCAGCCTAAGGTATTTTGTTATAGCAACAGAGAATACATACATAGCTCTTTGCAAAGGTGACCGTTTGCCTGCCCAGACCTGTCTCCTGTTCTCTAAACCACTAGAATGACAGGAGTAGAAGGGGGCCTCTGAAGTAGAAGGGGGCCTCAAGTGCCATAACGAAAGCCTGAGCTTCCAGGAGCCTTCAGTCACCTCAGCTAAGGCTGAAGTGAGTGGACAAGAGCCCTATGGTCCCCCTACAGCCGCCCTGCCAGCTTACCGCATCTGCTGCTGGTCGGCTTCAGCTTGGCTGGCCTGGAACGAGACACAGAAAATTCCTTGATCTCCACTAGGCTCACTTGTACAGCAACTAGTCAGGAGGGGAGCCCCTTTCCTCAGCAGTATCCTCCCAGGAGTGGGCTGACCTGGTTATCCCGGGCTTGGCCTGCCTCCAACAGGGCCTCAATGGACCGAATCCTTTCTGTGAGCTGTGTATTCTCTGCCCTGGCCTCCTTGAGCTGCCCATGAAGACCACTCAGCTCTTCACACTTGCTCTTCACCTCCATCTCAGAGGACTGTAATTTGCTGTGCATCTCTATTGCAGGAAAAGGAAAAGGAAAGAGAAGTCAGGGGCTGGAAATGCCTGGGATGAATACCAGGACTGCTGTCCCTCCCCAGCCTCCTCTGTGCCTGGGGATCTTAAGACACACTTTCTAACCACTGGGGCTTCTTAAATCACCGCTGAACAAAATCACAGCCTAGTGGTAGTGTTCTTGAGGACTATTAGGGCAAGATGAAATGCCCAAAGGCCACTAATAAGAAAATGATAGAGATTTAAAATGGATTTTGGTTGAAGTTTCTGAAGATTCATTCTCTAGAACACTCTGGCTCATATTAGCTGAGACCACGGATAGGAGTGACATGGCCAGAAACTATTTTGAAAGTTACTATATATGGATCTCGGGCTATACACTCCCCAGAGCCTATCCTGGGGCCTTACTCAGGAGCTGTCCTCTTCTTCAGGTGATCTTAAAGTCCCATGGCTGAGTATAGTCCACCTGCCTGTGACACTGCTGTCTCCACCAGGACTGACCTCATCCCCAACCCCAGGCTCTGCCACCTGCCACTTCCAAACAAAATCTAATTTAGCAACTCAAACCACGCCTCCTGGCCTCCCAGGTCTCATCCTGGTTGCTCTGTTTTCCCTTTTCTACCTCTCTCCCACTACTAAAGCAAGGGGACTCCACAGTCACCACATGCCAAATCTGTCCCCATCAGTAGCAGCACCTCTGTAATCACCTAGGCCAAGCCCTGTCACCATTCTGGACAATTACAGAAGCCTGCCCATTCTCCCTGGGCCTCTCCTGCCCCCATGGTCCATTCTCCACCCCAGAAGTGCAAATGAAATTGTACCATTCCCCTGCCCCGACCTTCCTGTTAACACTTTTCACAGGACCCTGCTTTGTGGCTTTGTAGCTAATAAGAAGCCCCAAGGCCAAGTTCAAGTTCATTCCCCTCTCAGGGGTCTATGCTAACTAAATTACTCTTCATGGGACTGACCCCTTCCATCATTTTGATCTAGGTTTAAACACCCCTCCTGCCTCAGAAAGGCCTCCTGTGTTTAAAGCCACACCAGGCCTTCTAGACCAGTGATCAGTGAGCTGGCTTATAGGCTCCTCTCCCCGTGTCTATTTTATAAACAAAGTTTTATTCAAAAAGACAAGCCTTCCAGGTGTAGTGTTGCTTACATCTGTAATCTGAGTTACTCAGGAAGTGAAACAGGAAGATCTTAAGTTTGAAGCTAGCCTAGACACCTTAGTGAGACCCTGTCTCAAAATAAATAAATAAATGAAAGAAGGGAGAAAGGGAGGGAGGGAGGAAGGATAGGAGGGCTGGGTAGCTCAGTGGTAAATGCCATAGTTTTCATCTCTAGTGGGTGTGGGGGAATAGCCAAGGCTGCTTGTTTGCACATTGTTTATGGACACTTTTGTCCACAGCTGCAGAGCTGAGTAGTTGTAATGGAGACTGTTTGACTCAGGAAGCCAAATGTATTTACCATCTGTCCCTTCACAGATTAAGTCCTTGTGTAAAGGGCACTGCTGCATAACCCTGTCCTTGCAGGTGGCACTATTCCTGCCAGCCCAGTGCCCATGGCAGTGGCTCAGGAAATACTAGTGAATGAGGGTCAACTTCTCACCAGCCTCACCTGCTGGGTAACCAACCTTTGCAGGCCCTGCCTCTGTCCCCAGACCCCAACCCCACTAGTAGCCCACATAGGCACCATCCTCTATATCCAGCCCTTGCAGGCCCTACTCCCCAAACCCAGTGGACAGTCTGCTCTTAATCTGACTCTGTGACTCCAGCCAGTCCTGACATCCCTGCCTCTTCAACTTTTGGGGTGTGGGGGTAGGTACAGGCCTGGCCTTGGCAATAGGACAGTCGGAAGACTTCTTTGGGACCCACCAGGAGCAAGGGCCATCAGAACACTGCCCTTACCTGCCAACCGCTGCTGCTGCTCCTGTGCCTTTTCGGCATCTGCCCGGAGGCTGGCATGGCTGGTCTGTGTGCGGCACAGCTCCCGGCTGACCTCATCTAGGCGCTTCTGCAGAGCTTCCTCACTCTCCTTGTGAGACACCTGGAGAGGACAGAGAAAAGACGGCTGTGAGGGCGGGAGGAGGCTGGGCCCTCATCAGTTCCCAGGTTGAAGAAAACAAAACTCTTTACCTCCTGCCCTTACCAAAGCCCCATATGGTCTCTGATTTGTGTATAACGTAAAAACTTCCTAGAATTTGCCCAAATTTCACCCAGCATCCTTTCAGTGAGAAAAGCAGCTGCCAGGGACCTACATGCATTTCCCACTTGGGGGGTGGGGGTTGTGAGGTGAGTTTCAATATTTTTTATATTCAAGTGATTTGTAAATACTTGCTTGTAGCAAAAGTCCAAAGATACTGATTCAAACAAAGTATATAAGGAGTTTCCCAGTGGAATCCTGATGCCTTCTCCAGAAGCAGACAGTTGGCTGGGTCTCCTGCCTATAGCAATATGCATTTATACCCACATGGATGTGACACATGCTTAGGATCATTAATATGGCAGTTCTCTTAGTTCTTTCATTTAATATTAGAATGAATCACATAAAACTGCCAGTATTCAATCTTTCCTCCACAAAAATGACAATTTCATATTTTTCAATCTGGTATCTTACAGACTTCCACATCATTGGGTCCTTGTTTAAAAACCACACATAGCTTTGAGGTGCCGAATGTTTCCCAATTTCCCCATTCAGTGGCAGGCAGGATGCTCTCAACCTCTGGTGGTCCCAATCAATACTCCAATGGACACTCTAGTCAATGATTCCCAAAACTGAGCTTCTGGGATAAGAATGTCGATCAAAGCCTCTGACATCACCATATCTTCAAAGAAACTAATTCTCCAAAGGACCAGATCCCTGGCTACAGAATTAATAAGCTCATTTTGGACAGGGCCAGGAAGGATCTGACAATAAATGCCTCTCATTGACCCAAGTGAGGCTCCAAGTCATGCTTCTATCACCACACCCCAATTTCTTTCTCTTTAGCCCAATGGCTACACAACATGGTGCTAGACTAAATGCTCTGAAGAGAACCATGAAGGCAGAGGTAGATCTGGAGCCAGAAAAGTCGTTGTCAAGTCATTGCATCAGACTGTAGGTGACAAGACAAAATCAGGACAGCTTTAGGGTCCACAATGTTTTCTGCATTGGCATATAGCAAGGGGTCAGTTTCATTCTAACTCCAAGGGATGAAAGAGGAGGAAGGAATGACTGCCACAGGCTCCCCAGGAAGCAGACCAGCTTTTTCTCTTGGGCCCTGCCTCCCTCTCAGGGCTGCAACATCCTTAGCTCTGCTCCTGTCACTGAGATGGTTTTTCCAGATTGTCACTGGAGAAAACTACTAGCAATTTCTTCCTTTCTTTTTCTTAAGAAAGGGCTGTAGGGAGACTGAATGTTTTTCCATTCATTAGAATAATGATTCCAGGGCTGGGATTGTGGCTCAGTGGTGGAGTGCTCGCCTAGCACGGGCAGGACCCGCGTTCGATCCTCGGTACCACATAAAAATAAAGGCATTGTGTTGTGTCCATCTACACCTAAAAAATAAATATTAAAATAAAAAAAAAAAAAAGAATAATGGTTCCAGCAACAAGCAAACAATCCACCCACCTTTGGAACCAAAAACTTAGAATCTTCAATGGAACCCATGAACATACATCTTAGAATCACAGTTGCCTGGAAGGAGAAGGTAGTCAACACAGCCAATCACACTGAGCAATTTCAAAAGCTGGTCCCATGGCCGGTTGGGGATTGGTATAAAATGCTCCTGAGTTTCTAAAATTCAGTTCACTCACTGGAACAAGAAGCCAAGACAAGTGCCACCAGCACTTTCAAAGGACCCTTTGCACTCTCCTTCACATAGGCCTCGTCAAACCACTAAAGGGGAGGGGAGGAGATGGGGGTCTGCTTCCTGATGTTAAAGCTCTGTTCCCAAGGTAAGCACAGGAGGCCACACCCATCCTGGTCCTTGAAGAGCTGGATCTCAGTGAAGACGCTTCAGGTGAGAGAAGGATAAAATGGAAAGAGCCCCATTTCCACTTCAGCACAACAGGGAAAGGCCCTTTCTACAACCTACAACACTTCTAGTCAGAGAAATTTCCTGAATGGACCCTGGCATTTATTGAACTTGTTTTCTGCTCAAGGTAGAGTTCTAGGTCTAGGCTCTGAGTATGTCAGCACAACTACCAGGACATCCCCACAACTACCCCACAGGACGACACTGAGGCTCTGAAATAACTTGCTGAAATCTGAATCCAGTAGCTGCGGCCAGGGGCCTTCACTATCAATATCATGAGGGACAATGCCACAACCCTCAACCTCCCTGACCACATGCCACAGAATTTGTGGTGTTAAACTAGAAAGAATGGACTCCTCTGTATAGGCCCAGGCTGTGGATGAGAGTCCAGAGACCTACAG
The DNA here is from genome assembly GCF_021218885.2 of Marmota monax. Classification (NCBI taxonomy): domain Eukaryota; kingdom Metazoa; phylum Chordata; class Mammalia; order Rodentia; family Sciuridae; genus Marmota; species Marmota monax. The sequence continues at coordinate 3,567,182 of NW_026692254.1, forward strand.
GGGCAGCAGACATCTGCAGGTGGTAATTTGCTGGTAAGAGCCAGGGCCAGGCCTCCACCCTTAGGAATGACATGTGACAGAAAACCAGGCTGCAATAGTGAAAAGTCCTTCCTCAGATGCATCAGAACCACCTGGGAGCCTTTAAAATATAACCACAGCCAGGCCCACTTCCAAGAATCTGATCTCAGTGGTCTGCTTTATACAAAAATCAGAAAATACCAAGTTATCCATCTTGATTCCACCCAAATTCTAACTGTGTTTGTTATGTTCTCTTTTAGTATCTTGTATCCATTCAAACAGTCTTAGAATTTCATATCTGGCTATTCTAGTCCCATAGCTTGGTTTCGATGATACAGCAGAAAAAACAACCCAAAGCCCCTTGAGTCACCAGGATTTCCTTGTTTTCCAGTGATTTAACCTCCACATGAGTATGTTATCAAAGCTCCTCATGCCTAAGGTAACTGCCCCAAGCCTGGTCAACCTTCCCTGACATAAGCCAGTGGAAACACTGGAAATCATCAGACCTGTGGGCAGCAAAGCCCCCGGGCTGAGGAAAACATGCTAGATGATGCCCAGTGCACTAAGGGAAAAACCTTCTTCTCTTTGAAGGAGAAAGGGCACACTCCTGGGGAAAACAGATTTTAGCTATATCCAAAGGCTAAGAAAGAAGAAAATCCCACCTGTCCTCGAAGCAGTTAGTTCACTGGCTTCTCCACAACTGCAGGATCACAATGGTGGCAAATATGGGAGGATAAATACAGATCTAGAGCTAGACTCAGGGGGTTCAAATCCTGCCTCTACAGTGTCCTAAATATGATTGCTAACTTCTTTGTGCCTCAAATGTGCTTATGGGTAAAATGCAAACACTAAGAGTAGGTACCTCACAGAGTTACAATGTTTATAAAATGCTCTAAACAAAGCTTAGCACATAGAAAGCATCCATTTAATGCTTAGCACATAGAAAGCATCCATTTAATACTATCACTTTTATTAATGAGGCTAGCTAGGGTTGAGGGATCAAGAACTGCCTACATCTCCATCTGTTACTCATGGCTAGAAAGGGATGACTTAGTGTGGCTACAAGCCCTGCCCATCCCCATAATGCAGACAGGCTCAATGGGCAGTGAACGGGGGCACTGAGGCACCCCTACTCACCTGCAGCTGTAGGACCTGCTTCTCAAAGGCAGCTGCCTTCACTTCCAGAGCCTTCCGCTGCTGTTCCTCCTGCCTCGAGGCCTCTGACTTCTCCATCAGTTCCTTGCTGACCTTGCTGAGCTCCTGCCGGAGCTTTGCCAACTCTGCATTCTGCCTGCAAGACAGTCACAGGTCCCTGAGAAACGGATGATAGGTGGCCTATGCCTCTCTGGTATATCTGCTCTTTTTTGAAGTAGGTGCTCACATCTTGGAGCCATCACCAAGGCCTCTTTTGCATTATCATCCATGTGAAGTTTGGTGTGTGTTTTGTCAAAGATGTTGTTTTACCAATATAGCATATGGACCAGAGAGAGCAAAGGGCAAATTATGTGCCAAAGCCTCCCACAGGAGCTCAGAAACTACTGGAAATTCACATAGAAAAAGGGTCAGATACTCTTCTCATTGCTGACCTGGGTACAAAAGAGCTGCAGATGAGGTAAACATGCCTTGCTACCTGCAGGGCAGGGCAGCAGCTTGCAGAAGCCATGTGTCCCACTCCACTGGCCTACACAACCATGGCCAGGCCAGGGAAACCATCCTCAGCCATAGCCCAAGGCACTTATGAAGCAGACCCTTCAACACTGCATGCACTTCAAAGTGGTTCTCAGGACCTGAGAGCAATATTTGGAGTTATAGAAGGAAACTTGATTAAGATGAAAGGAGGGCAGCTGTAGGCCTGCTCCTTTGCAAGCATGAATTGACAATAAGACACCACCAGACAGGTAGCAAAACCTGGTCAAGGCCAGTCTTGCTCTGCTGACAGGTGGGGTCCCACCTTTCTGACTTGAGTTTCCTCATTTGCACCAGCTCCTGTGCTTTATAATGCCAAGACTCAAGCAACCTGGGGTGGAAGTGGGAGGCTGGGTAGCAGCCCCTTGGGACTGCTTTGGAGCTGAAAAAACCCAACACCAGGCGGGGCTTCCAGCCTGATAAGAGGCACAGTCACCACATCCAGATTGACAAGTCCCCATGCTTTAGAGCTTTTCCCAGTAAGGAGGCCACAAACAGATTCTGTGTCAGGGAAGCCAGCGTGTTCTTGAGCCCCATGCTCCTCTTGTGCTGTGGCTTTTGAGGAAATGGCAGTCAAAAACCTCTAGACACTGATGTGTCAGGGAGGAAATGAAGATGTGCACACACACCTGGAGGTGACCTTGATAGAAGGACAGCATGGGAAAATAGCTGTTAGGCCTCCCTTCACTCTAGGGGAGCCACCAAAAAGGCATGGCTAGACTTCTTTCCCTGCCCAGCTCCTGTACTAAGACTCTCCCCATCTGACTCCTGGCTACATGATGAGTGCCAGTGCTTTCTGCCTTAGCCAGTCCTCTCTTGGTAGGAGGACATGCTCTGGGGATAACAGAACCCCATAAAGTCTAAAGTCCCTACAGGGCACTTCAAGCCAAAAGAAGGCAGACAAGCACATGGATAGACAGCACACTGGGTTTTTTAAGAGATGGCCCAAGTCAGGGAAAGAGAAGAAAGTATGGCTGTACTCAACAGCAGAAGTGAAGAGCTGCCCTCCAGAGCTGACCAACTCACTGTGGGCTCTGTGACATTTTAGCAGAGGCAAGAGAATAGGAATTTTACTCGGCAGGCCTGTGTACTATACAACAGTATTCATTACCAGGGTGTAAGAATGGAAGAGGGCACTGCCAGTGGAGAACTGAGGTCCCCACACAACCAACAAACTTTCATCCTGGACGAACAGCTTGGCCTTGATACTCTAGGTCACAACCAGGAGTTTTATGAAGCCCTCCATGGGGCATGTTATGAAGATGGGCACTGGGCAAGTTTCACTCTTCCAGGAAAGCAAGAAGCTGGCAGCAGCCAGGGGCTGAGGGTGCATGATCCCACTGATACCATGCATGCTAGCAAGGCCAGCCTAAGGTTAGAGCACCCTGACTCTTGCTGAAATCTTCACCACCTGAAAGGTACCAGGCCACCTACCAGAAGATTCAGCTGCTCAAAACCCACACAAAAGATGGAAGCTTGGGATGCAGCCCAACACAGGGAGGGGGCAGAAACACACCCGCAGCCAGGCCAACCCCACATTCAGTAAGAACTAGAGTGCACTGTGACGGCCTTGCAAGAGACCTACAGAGTCACCTGGATTCCAAAGCCCTTGGAATGTGACATAGTGGTATCTGCATAGGATGCTCAACTTACTTGCTCTCTACCTGGCTTGTGGCCTGGTTCAAGGCATCTCTCAGGATAGAGTTCTCCTGCTGCAGGCAGGCCAGCTGGGTGTTAGGGCCATTCTCCAGCTGTTCCTGAAGAGTTCGGATCTAAAAAGTCATTAACAAGGTCATAAGAGTGTTGACCATATCAAGAAAATAGATCTCTGGGGTAGGGTTAGTGAGGTCACAGCTCACCAACAGAAAACCCCAGAGGCTCCACTTGCTCCACATAGAGGTTGGGAAAATGCTATAAAATAAGAGGACTGAAAATGGCATAGCTCCAGTGTCAGGAGCTCAAAGCTAAGTGTAACCTGAAGCAACACACCCTTTCTTCCTCCTCACTGTTCTCAGAACTCAGCCTGAACTCCAGTTGAGCACTCAGCTAAGAGCCTCAGAACCACTCCATGCATGTCTGCCTCCAAAGTCACACGGGTTGACTCTTCTGAGATAAAGTATATAGTGATAAGCCACAACTACCAGAAATGAGAAAGAGTCATTTCTGACCCTCTAACCTCCCTAGCACCTCCTGAGATGTGCAATGGGGAGGCAGCCATGGACCAAGCAAAGGGCAAGTGTCAGGAGATTAATCTTCAGGCTCTGACAAGGAAGGCCAGCCTGGACAGGCAGCAGCCCGGCAAAGATGTGCTGGGGCCATCCTGGAGCTATGGAATATCAGGCCTACTATTTTATAGAATCATCCCAACAATATCTGGAGAAGGTGGAGCTGACATTATTCCAGGTTCATTTGGAAGCTAACACCTTGGTCCATGGTGGGCCCCCACGAACTGGGACACAATGCTGGCCACTTGAGGCTAGGCTCTTTTTTTTTTTTTTTTTTAATTTTTAAGATGTTAATGGACCTTTATTTTATTCATTTATTTATACGCAGGGCTGAGAATTGAACCTAGGGCTTCACACATGCTAGGCAAGTGCTCTACCTCCAACCTGAGGCTAGGCTCTTTTGGAAGTGTTCTTTAAAATATATTTTATGCCTTTCTGATTATTAACATAAAATGCACACATAACGGGCTCCCTGGCACCATTTAGCCAAATGCCATAGCCCCAGGCCCCTGCAGGCATCCTCAGCCCTGGGCAGACCTTGCACTAAGCCTGTCCCCTTCCATACCTTGCCCTGCAGCTGCTGCACCTCCTTCACATGCTCACGGTAGCTGGCCTGCATGCGAGCCTGCACAGCTGCAATCTCCTGTTCCCGGGCCACCAGTTGTTTTTTCACCTTGGCTTCACCAGCCGCTGCCTTGGCCTTTTCTGCAGCCATCTCCTGGGAGAATTGGAAAGAAGGACTGGTCAGCAGAGCAGAGATGAGGTCAGATTTCTTCTCTTTCTCTTTTTCTTTCTTTGGCAGTATTGGGGTTTGAACCCAAGGTTATAGCTACCACTGAGCTACTCCAGGAGTACAGGGAAGAAAAGTGGCCAAATGCATCTACAAACATTTAACTACTTTTAATTAGAGGAAGATATAAAATGCCAACAAAGGTTTTCTCTCAGCTACAGCTGGTCTCAGCCTCTGTGGCCAGAGAGATTGCTTCCCAAGGCTTGAAGTCTACCACACACAGATATGTGACAACAACCTCCTCTTGGGTCAGGAGGTAAGCAAAGGTAGGACACGTGGGGCACAAGTGAGCAACAGGGAAGGGGAGGAAGGCCAGAAGTGGGGTGGGAGGGACGTGGAGCTCAGGGTGTAGACTTGGGGCTGAAGATTAGGAGCCACTGGCAGAGCCTAAAGGGCATCCTCTTGGGACAGATAAGCATTTGGAAGCTCAAGAGGACCTCCTCAGGCTGCAGAGACCGGAATGTGGTCAGGAGACAGAGAGCTGTGGTTGGACATACTGTTAAACTTCTTTTGCCCCAGAGTCAAGGCTGGCAGGTGAGAAGGGGAATAAAAATCATAGGCTGTATCTCTGCAGCTCCTACTAAGGGAAAAATTCTACTTCCCCAACAGGGGTGGACAGGATACGTGTCTCGACCTGATTAAGGTGTCTGGACTGTGGTTTGGAAATTGTGTCATGCAGCTACCTCTGAGGAAGATCTTGGGTACTGAATGGCCAGCAAGCACAGGGGCCACATCTAAGGGGGCCAACAACAAGGGGCACTCCCTCCCTCACACCTGCCACCCTGTCCTTTGTGGACAGTGACCCCATAATAGGAAAGAGGGACACAATTCACCACAAATGTGACTCACCACAAAGCCCATTCTAAATAAAAAGGGGGCAGCTACAGGTCACTAGCCAGGCAAAACCAGCTGGCAATGTAAACACCCCCCGATTCCTGTCACTTAAATTTTCATAAAATTTCTCAACTTGGTTTAGAAAAAGGATACAGAAAAATGGACTCTTAATCAGTGGGAATGCTAGTCAGTTAGTTCTTGAGTGGTAGGAAAGTTCTGATTCGCAGGACTGGCCAAATACTGTGGTGTAATACTCTTTGTCACAGCCTAGGCTTAACTCCAGCATGATGTGTGTTGAGTCAGGAGGAGATGTGCATAACTGACACTGGTGAACAAGGGCAAGTGGCTCTAGCTGCCCTGCATCTGATCAATAACCCAGGGTGGTTCAAGCAAAGATCATGTGTAGATACATCTTGGAAAAAAGAAAGAAAACAACATGGATGGATAGGTCACTGGGCACTAGGGAAGGTCATGGGAGCCTTGTCTGTTTGTTTGGTTGGTTTCTGCTTCTGGGTAAAACACAAAGAGTAAACATCCAAAGGCTCTTCTGCTCTCCAGCCTGTCCCCCCACCCAAAGAACTTTCTTGTCTGGCTCAGAGGTACATCCCCTGAATGAACAATAAAATTATTTCATTTCCAATTCTTCTCAAGTGAGCAGATGGAAGTGCCTAGAGGAAGAACTGCAGCCAAGATGGTGTTGAACCCTCCTCAACCTAGGCCATCTCCCCACTGGCAGGTAGGTGGGCAGAGGGCAAGAGCATGCCTGCAGGTCTCTTCAGGGAAAAGATAGCTTTCAAAGCAGGCAAGACCATCCCTGCAGAAGGCTCCCCTTGCCCTGCCAAGCATTTCCTCCATGAAGGCTAGAGCATCAGGACTCACCCCTCAAAAACAGACAAACCAGGGACAGACCCCAATGAATTAGGCAGAGGGAAGAGCAGCCCCCTACGCCTCAATCCTGACCCATTTTGACTGATCCCCCAGTTCACTCCCATAGCACTGCAAACCCATTACCAATTACCATTCAGAGTACAACTCTTCCCTGACCCTCCATGGGCTAGTTCTAAGGAGCCAGCTGCTTACTAGCCCATCATTACACTGACATCAGAAAAAAAGGAGAAAAGCAGTGCCTTTTGCCTCCCTGCCCCAATTTTCAAGGAAAAAAACCTTAGAACAACTGTGTCCACTCTCCTTTCTAGAATATTCCCCTGTCACCATGAGATTGACCAGGTTCATCTCCATGATAAACTGAGGTCCCCAATCTTTGCTTGACTTGCATGTTCCTGCAACCATAAAGAAAGAACCCACTCTGCTCCCGACCCAACCTCACCCCTGGACTCTTCAAAGACAGCATGTAATCTCCAGCCCCATCAGTCACAGGCTTGATAACAGCTCCATGCCTAGCATGCAAGTTGGATAGGAAAGCTGCCTGTCTCAGAGCTGATCCTGGCCTGGTTATCATGATCAAGCACAATCATGGCCCACGGAGGGGCCGGCAAGGGACTAGAAGGTGTGCTTCCTGAGTGGGCTCGCCTCCCTGATTGGGCTGTACCTTATTGAGTTCCCTCAGTTTGCTCTTGGCAACAGCTGCATCTTCCTGCTCAGTGGCCAGCAGCTTTTCCTTCTCTTCCAGCTGGCGTTTCAGAATTGCCACAGGGTCGCCCTTCTGAGTGGCCTAGAAATGCCATGGAGCCAATGTTAATACAGGGGATTGACAGACAATTTGCTTGTCCCCTCCCCCCATCATACCCCCAAGCAATCAGTTAAGAGGGAGGCCCAAGGGTCTGATGAAGTGGAAACAAAAGCTTCAAGGCAAGCAAGTCCACACTAACTCCAGGCATCTATAGGGAGAAAAGGTGGCCCTGCTCAGCCACTCAGCCTCTGCAATAGGGATTCCTGGGGCAGTACTTAGGATCCCCATATTTCCAGCCCCCTGAGCCAGTATGTGCAGTCTGGAGGCCACTGGTTGCAGCCCAGGGGGCCAGAGGGAGGTGTACTCTGGAGACAGTGGCCTGAACTGAGTCTCTTGTGTGGTTACCCTGAACTCCTTCAATACTCATGCCCAGTAGACCCCCAACATTCACTGAGCAAGGAACTCCCAGTATCATTGAGATTATACATGATGCATGACACCCCCCAGCGACAGAAAGGAATTAACTCCCACTGGCGTCAGGAAAGAAGCTCCCAGCCTAGCTCTCAGGGAACCCCCAAAACCTCTAGCCACTAAATACTCCAGAAAAGTTACCTTGACTCCAGACTTTGGCTAAGAAAGAAACACATGCACACAGCATTTCTGGGGCAGAGGCACCAAAGGGTAAGACTCAGAATTTGCCTGATAGCATGAGGTCCATCAGAGAAGCTCCTCAGGGCTCACCATCAGGTTCTCTCACCCAGTGTTCCTACACCGTCCTTCCCACACTCTGAGCTCTGGCCACAGATCAGTGAGGCCCTACCTTGTGTGTTCTATTCCCCAGACTCCCTGTAATGCAGAGGTCGGCCTCTTGACTCTTAAGAGGCTTCCCATTTTGGTAGCCAGGCTGTGGCAGAAGCCAAAGCATTTTCAGGGTGATTCATGCGACTTGTGCATGGGCAGGAGTGGCTAGGTCCAGCCAGGAAGATGTGAAGAATGTTTTAGGAAAATTCTCTCTGTAGCCTGGCAAGCAAGCATGGTTGATGAATATCTCCCGGTGATGGAGGTGTCTAGGACCAGGCAACCACTACAGCTCAGTGGTCCCTGAAAGGGCAGTGGAGAGGGGCCACCAGTCCCAGCCCACTACAATGGTCTCTGAATGGGCCCACCTTATGCCAGGTGTCCTGAATGATGCCAGTCTTCTCAGACAGGATCTCAATGAGCTGCTGGGCCTCACCCTCATTGAATACCATGCTTCCAACCGTGGAGACCAGTGTCTTGTAAGGCAGGTACAGAGGGCTATTGGAATCCAGGGACACTGAAATAGGAAGGAGCAGAGCATTATATTCACTCCCCAAAATGACAGACGCCATAACAAAGCCCATGAGAAGGAAAAGGATCTGGTCTGTCCCTCTGCCTGGGTTTAGCAGGCTGGTGGCATTGTGCTCCTTCAGGGCATTGAAAATGAACAAACCATGGTACCCTGCATTGCCCTTTTTAACTTGTGAAGAGAAAACCCCAGCCTGGGATGGAGTAACATCCCTTTATCATCAGGATGCAGAATTAAGCAAGGGGTACTTTTCCCAAAGTTTTTTCTCCCCTTCTCCACTCCTTTTTTTCTAGCAAACACCTTGGTCTAGTTCTCACCCTGTACAACTCCAGAAGATTTTCCCTTAACTAACATGTCCCTGTGTTCCTATAGGCTCTGACTGCTCAGGGAATCCTTCATTGACCACTTGCAGACCCCCCAGGATGGCATACCCCAAGCCACGCAGAAGGATGGAAAATGAGGGAGGCTGCTTCCCATGCATCCAGGGTCAAACACTCTATTTCCAACACTCCCTGAATGAAGCTTAATCAGTGACAGGTTTGGGGAAAGGACAAACTGGGCTAGACTCTTCCAGAATGGGCTTGTCTACTCGGTGGTACCTGAATGACTTCCTAAAGGACACAGAGCCATTCACCAAAAACCAATTATCACTAATGAAGAACTCCTCACCACCCTCCTGCTCCCCATGCACAGTGTGCTCTCATCACAGTTCTCTTGCAGCCTGGAGGTAAGAAAGGGTAAACTGAGGTGCCTTGCCTGAAATGCTAAGGCAATTCCTTCCACTGAGGCCCAAATCTGCACCATGGCTAAAACAGAGGGCCAAAAATGAGCTAAAACAAGATGAAACAACAACAAAAAGAGAGCAGCCTGCAGCAGCACCTTCAGCTAAGCCCACCTTACAGGGACAAAAAATGGGAAAGGTTTCTATAGCAACCTCGAATTTTCTGACTTGTCACAATATTTTTACTTACCAGTCACAATATTTTCATTACAAGTTAAGGCACTTAGCATGATACCTTAATAAGGGGAATGCGGGATGTGGGCGAGCTGGTTGCTATGAACACCTTTTATTTTATAACTTCTTACCCTGGTGAAGCTTGGGAGATTAAAAAGAATGTGGTTGACATTGAAGGCCTAAGAGTTGGTAAGTGCCACAAAAATGGGTATGGGAGGGTATGCCCCCTTCTTTCTTTACACTGGGATATCTGTATATAAAATAATTTTAATTATAAACTTATGCACACAAGAGAAAATTCTGAGTATAGACAAGGCAAAAATAAGTAAATAAATACATAAAGACCCCTTGTGAGCTCACCCTCAGAAGACACCCCCATTGGTACCATTTTGGCTATGGTTTCTCGTTTCCCCCCTCAGCCTCCAGATGCATGTTCACTGTCAGCACTGTCCAGGAGAAGAAGACCACCTATTCAAAGACACAGGGAGTTGCAGAAGAGGCAGGACAGCCATGAAAGCCTATGTCCAGCCGATGGCTGCAGAAACATCTCCTTTTCTGATTCAGAAAGTTCCAGCCACCCGTGGCCACTGAGCACTTGCAATGTGGCTTGTGAGATTTGAGATATGCTACAAGTGGAAAGTATATATGGGATTTCAAAGACTTGGAGTTTAAAAAAAAAGTGTGAAATAGATGTAATAATTTTATATATCGATTACTTATTGAAATAATGTTTTGGATAAATTGGGCTAAATATGTCATTAAAATACATTTCATTTGTTTCTTCTTGGCCTATGTTAAGTGGCTCACGAGGAGCATTTCGGTTACGTAAGTGGCACATGGCTGCAGCTCACACTATATTTCTCCTGGACTGTAGCCTCTACTCCTTTCCAGTTCTGGGGACCTCTAAAATGCTTCCTGCTGAAATCCTGGCAGGCACTGTCTCTGAAAAGGGTCCCAGGTGACTGAGGACTCTGGCCTCAGTCTTTGAAGACACTTTGTCAGGCCCTATGGCCCCACTCCACCAGGGGAACATCTGGATAACACCACTGGAGGAGGCTTTGCTAGTGAACACCATTTTCCTCACAGGCTTCGCCCCAGCCAGATGCCTCCCCAATCTTGGCACGTGTATGCACTCCTGCATGCTCTGTCCACAATGTTTACTAGGGTCTTCTTCCAGTGGTATTCTAATGAATTCTTTATTAAAAACTTTCTAGTATAATTATATTAAAAATTTTTAGACATTTTAATTTAAAAATATAAGCAACTTATAACAAGTAAAATAATCCTAAGCTATGCAGAGCAAAACTGAACACTCTTCTCTGCCTCCTCACCCCGACAGAAACTTTCACAGAAACTTCTCCATGCTTACACAAACACTCCCTTTTAGGTTATTTTTAGAGAGCCATTAACTTCACAAAACTTTCTTCATTAAATATTTTAGGTAAGAATTGCACCACCTCTATTCTCCCCAAATCAGGGGCAGTAAAACTGAAAAAAAAAAAAAAAAGGCAAGCACTTAGAAGCAGGAATCAGAATTTCTGAGCTTCTCAGTGAATCACAAACATCATACCCACAGGAGCCTAACATATGCCTGATACCTCACTCAGGTCTCCCAACAAATACTTAAGGACTTGGTATTGTGAACTTTTAAGGCACTAAAATCAATCCAAAATATATGCCAAAGATATGTATATGTTAAGCCACAGGGTTCAAAAAAGCATAGGGGCAGGGAATTTTAGAGGAGACCAGCTCCCTGAGGGGCAGCTGCTACACTCAGATTTTGCCCCTTCTTGGTGGGTCTCAAAGTCCAAGGAAGGACAGGCCAGGAGGCTTGCAGAAGGAGGAGGAGGAGGAGGAGGAGGAGGAGGAGGGAACAGAAGAGTGAAGGAGATGCAGGCTGTGTCTTGCTGTGATGGTATCATCAGACCCTTGCCTGGTCGTGGACACAGCAAGACAGGTGTTATGACAAATGTCCTCACAGGCCTGGTCCCAGGGGATAAGCTTCCCCTCAACTGGGTGGTCCTAGTGTGTTACCTTATCTCCAGGTGACGACTCCCAAGAACCCTCAGAGCTACAGACTTGTCCAAGAGATTAGAAATAAGATTTTCATGTGTACCTCCTGACCCTCAATGCTCACATCTAACTCAATAAAAAATAAATTAATAAAACCACCATGTGGCTGAACAAATACATCCATGGATCAGGTTCAGTCTGCAGGCTACCTCTTCCCTTGGCCAGAGCAAGGCCTTTGTAGCCAGGTGGCCTGGGCTATAACTTTTAACTCAACTCCTTCCCTCCTGAGTTCTTTGAACAAGGGGCTTAACCGCAACCCCCCCCCCCCGCCTCTCTTTCTCTGTGAAGTAGGGGTAATAATCATTCCTTCCTAACAGTGTGGCTGCAGATAGTATACTGCAACATGCTTGAGACAACGCCTGGCACAAGGTAAAGCACTGAACAATAAATTCACAGGACCAGCCTTCAAGGACCCAATGAAGAATATAAGACCTTGACCCCCTTCTAAAGAGAGCCCCCTGCCCATTGCCTATTCTCAACAAACAAAGGAATGAAGAAGTCATGCAAGGGTGAAGCTTGGGAACCATCCCCTCCATGGCCAAATCTGTCCAAGAAGATAGGTGGGACAGAACACCAGAGTCGGGGATCCCCTTGCTCTAGCCTCACACCATTGTCCTTACTCAAGATGCTAAACTTAAGTAAGCAGAGCCTTGTGCTTCTAGAGCTCCCCACCAAGAAGCTTGCAGTGGCTCAGAAAATGTGCTCAAAGCCCCAAACTTCAAAACTACACTGCCTTCTGTGACCACACAGGAAGGCTTTATAACCTAAAATTAAATTTATCTTACAAAAAGGCATTTAGGGGTCTCTTTCTCTTTCGCTGCCAACCATGAATTACTTTGAATAAATTATTCTTTGCCTGCATAATCACCAGGCCTGAGCCATAAAAGGAAGATGTCAACCAAAAGGGGATTCCTGAGACTAGGCAGCCCAGTGCTAGATCAGCATCTAATCCCCATCTCAACCCCCCGATCTCCAGTGTCCAACTGCTGGAAAGTTCCTGCACAGCTCACACTCAACCTCCTTTCCCAAAGGGGAGAGAATAAAACCATTCCAGTTCCAGGAACTGCCTTCTGGGTGCCTGGTGACAGCTGGTGGCTAACAGGAGGGGTTATCACCTCAGCACCAGTTTGGGCCAATCAAAAATCTCCAGCTCAACTCCAGCTGTTGCTGCAGGTACCCAGTTGCCCTGCCCAGAGCAGGCAAGTCCAACTAGTCTCCAAACACAAACACTGTACCTACTGTGTACCCAGCAGTGTACAAATACTAGGCCTGAAAAGGCGAATTAGAAGCAGGGCTACATGTAGAAAAGGCAGTGGACAGGGAGCAGTCATGCAACAGCGTAATATGAAGGAGACCAGGGGAAGCTCCTACTGTAGCAACACCACTTTAAAGCAGGCTCCTGAGTCAAGCACTACTACAGGAATGGGAGCAGCCCAGGAAAAGCACTGAGACTAGCAGGAGCCTGGCTAGTCAGATTCCCAAAGAAGAGGGAGGTGAAGCTGGAGTAGGTCCAAGGCTTCACAGGCTCCAAGGATCTGGATTTTACCCTGTAGGCAGAGAAATGCCTAAAAGGGAGCAAGGTCTATAGTTTGGGAAGATGATTTCAGTATGCCAAGATGGACCAGGATAGAGGCAGACAGTACAGGTAAAACCCCCAAGACAAGGGTCCAAACCCAAAAAGTATTTAAGAAGCCAAGCTAGTGGGAGACAAGCCCAGGTATCAACCCAAAGTAGAACCTGACATGGAGCATGATCTTGGGGGCTGGGAAAAGAATCAAAATCAGCTCCAAAATCAGCTCAGGCCAGGCACTGGCCAGCCTTCCTGACAACAGGCAGGCAAAGGAAGAGTGCCTACACTTGACCCCTGACTGCTAAGGACAATCACATCTGGCATTTCAAGTGCACTGGAAGTAAGCACAAATCAAGTTGGGGCCTTTATTGAGCCCTTTCCCTTTGATTAGAGTAAAAAGTAATGTTACCAAATTAAGAGGATATGTATTAAATGGTTCTAATGAAATTTAAAATGTCCTATAGACTGAATGACTCTGTTTCCTCTTTATACTTCTGTACTCCCCTCCTCCCGGAGATTTCAACAACAAAAAAAAAAATATTTTTTTTTTTTTTTGTTTTTTTCTGTGGGAAAAAAACCTCACATATCACAATATTTTTAAAAGACAGATAACTAATGGAGGACTTCTGGGCAAGATACCTCCTTGGGTTTCCTCAGGCATACAAGGTTAGTGGAAGGAGAACACAATTTCAATGACAATCAAGATTTTACCTAATGCCTGAAGAAATAAACAAGATGTTTACAATCTTGGTCTTTCTGACTACAGTTGCCTAGGCAGTGATTAGAGCCCCAGCACTGCCATGCCTTAAAGTGACCTAATGGCGATTTCTGGAAGAATATCATCTAGTGGCTTCTCACTGATACTTGGCTCACTTCCATAGGGTCCGTTTTTGTTCTCCTTTTTAAAAAAGAGGAAAAAAAGCAAAACTTGGGTTTGAAGAACTTAGCACAGAAGGTGAATAATGGCTCAAAAGCCCCTGAGAGTTGTCCTCAGAGCCTCAGACCCTGAGAAACTGACTTAAAGTCAAAAGAAAAAGTATCACGACTTGTTGGCAGTGGGCAAAGAGCAGTTTGCAGGGAAGGGCAGTGCTGGGAGACTGCCCAGGGAAACCCTGTGCTGCCATCTGCTGGCTGTGCAACTCCTGCAAGGTCTGAGCTCTACTTTTCCACTTTTTGAAACAGGAAACATATAAATCCACTGTACAGAACTGTAGGGGATAAATGCAGGCAAAGGAGTATCATGAGCCACACATCTCAACACAAACTAAACAGCATAATGGTCACCCTTCCTGTGGTGACCAGCAGGAGGCCTAGGACACAGGGGGCCCAGGATGCAAAAAGGATGGTGGTAGGAGTGAGGAGTAGGAAGGGGTGTTACCATCATTGTAACAAATAGTCTAAGTAAGGACTATGCTCTGCTGTGGTTACCTGGAATAATTTTCCTGGTAGCTTTGATAATTCCTCCCTATACAATCTAAGTTCCGCCCTCATTAGGCTATAGAACTCAACTCTAGACTTTGGATTGTGTTTCCTGTTGTGTATTTCTGCCTAATCTGGTGAAGGTTGAATGGTGGCCCAGGGACATTGCACACAACAAGGGCTCACAGGCTCCATCCCACCCTCATCCAACAGGATGCTGCCAGGTTACAGGATGTGGGAAACACCTTTAACTTTCCACCTTTCCTCAGTTCATAAACATTTACCAGTGTGTGCCAGGGGCTGGGATGAGCATTGGCATCATGATGGAGGCCTGAAAACTGGCCTCCATTCTAATGCCCCAAAAAGAAGAAGGTATTCCTTTCTGCTGTTTTCTCCCTCCTAAAGGTTAGTGGGGCTCTCCTGGGCCTTGACACTCTGGCCCCAGAGTAAAATCAGTAAATGTGAGCAGGCTGGAAGAGGGGGTAGGTCACTCAATGAAAAGCCAATCCACAGTCTATGAGAGAAGTACCATGCCATCAAGGGCCCCCCTTTCCCATCAGGCAGGAATAGAAAGGTCTTTGGTAAGCTCCCCATCTGTGACCTGGTCTCAGACTCTTCCCATAGCAACACAGAGTGAGTTAAGTTCCAGTTAAAAGCATACTGTTCTAGACCCATTCTAACTGCAGAGTCCCCAAACAAGAATACTATGCAGATCTCAGTCTCTCATCCATTGCCCATACTACATTGACTTAAACTCAACTCCAGGTGCTGGGACGGAGTGGTTCTCCCGACAGTGTAACACCAAGATGCCGATTAGTAAGCAATCGACAGCCCAGGGCTCAGGGTAGGAGGTAACCTGACATAATTACAAAGACAAAGACTAATTCCGAGGATAAAAACAGATTTTTAAAAAACAATCATAACCATACACATACGCTTCCTGTACAAGAAACTGGGCTTTCCTTATATGCTATGCACAAGTTCTGGGCTATCAGCTAAGGTCAGTAATGGCACCCCCAAACACAAGACACTTTAGTTCTGGGGAATTTCTACTTTAGGATTCTGCCAATTCTCTTTTCTCTAAACAATTAAAAAAGACTCCAAACTTTCTGTTTCATAGGCCAATGTTTTTGCTCACTCCATGCTGGGTTTATGATGCTCCCCCCTGAACTTACAGCCCTTTCCACAGTGCCATAACAAAGACCATGTGAGCAGTGATTAACTCAGAAAACAATCGTGCTGGCCTCTCATCATAAATTGCAAAATGTTTTTGGAGAGCAATGCAATACCATCTTCCTAAATTAAAAATGTACCCACCTTTGACTCAGCAATTACACTTCTAGGAATTTACTTTATAGACACTCATACAGCAATATATGTACATCACTGCGGCATTAATTTTAGCAGCCAAAAAAGCCTGCACACTACTTAAGCATCATTTAAATAAATTACGATACATTCATGCTTCAGAATGTTATGCAGCTGAATGTGGCCATTTTGCAACTGCAGTGTGGAAAGATATCACCAATACACTGTTAAGCAGAGAGCAGTTTCTAAGCTGTGTAAACCACTGTTTGCATGTGACGAGTAGGGTCTCCAGGGGGAAAGGGTGGTGATAGGCATGAAGTGGGAAGACTCAATTTTCACCTTCCTTGCCGCTATACTTTTGAAATCCTGTTTTCTGGAAACATTTATGTAATAATAAATTTTAAGAAGCAAGGATTAGGAAGGCAGGTGTTCACTGTCAAATTACAGCCATGGACAAGTGGTAAAAACCTGTCACATGGCCCCAGTCTGCTCTTGTAGGAAAATCAGAACAGACGTTCTGGAAGAGTTCCAACTTAGGCCTGCAGAATCATGCCCTATGTCTGCCTCCACACCTGCCAGGTCTCTTCTGGGGCACCTGTCAGCAAGAGCCCCCCACTTACCAGGTGCTAGATAAGACCAAGAAAGCAACACCAGTTTCTGATAGACCTCAGCAGCTCCAGTGCTAGTTCTGCACTGGGACCTCACTCATAGCACCCACTGTGATGCAGAGGACAACAGACAGCCCAAATCAAGCAGGAAAGGAGCCATGTATGATTCCAACATAGGGCTGGCAAAGACATTTCTGTCTTCACAGGGCCACCTGAAGGTGACCCAAAAGGCCATCTCCCTCCAAATAGCTCTTGTTTCACAGCAGGGCTGTCTAACCAGACTTTCTGTCTGATGGAGATGTTCTTTCTTTGCACTAAAAGGGGAGCCACTGGCCACGCCTGCCTGACTACTGAGCACTTAGGGTGTGGCTAGTGCCACTAAGGAATTGAATCCTTAATTTTATTTACTTTTGACTGATTTAAATGACAATTTGAATGGCCTGTGTGACTAGTAGCTCTCACAGTGGATAGAACAGATCTAGACCTTCACACTCTGTTGTAAACTGTTAAAGGATCCCTGGATCCTTTACCTGCCCAAGTAAAGGTGTCCTAGATACGTGAGAAGAGCTCCCTTCCCAGTCTGCTCCACACCAGTAATCCAGAACCCAATGCCCATTCATCTCCCTGATCCCAGAAGCATGGTCACCAGGCCACTTCACCCTGTCCTGCCTGAAATTCTGAACACCCAGGGCCAATCAGCCCACCAGGAGTTCTGCCTACAGTTCCCCCTGAAAGTCATGATATGAATGACTTTCACCCTCTTGGGTCATCTTCTATGACTCCTACTCAAGGGTCCTTCTCTGCATTTCACCACAACTACTAAGACAAATCCACTGCAGAGGCCTGACATGCTAAGCTATATCTAGAGGGTTTACCGGATGCAAGAAAAGCAGTTCCACCTGCCTCTGACATCCAGTTATCTCTGGATTGTTTTCACATCTGGAAGTGTCATTATTGCTGGAGTTGTGTTTTTTGTTTTTGTTCTTTTGGAATGATGAACAGAGAATTTAAGAGAATATATCAAGACCCAATTTTATGCCCCTAAAATAATTTAAAAGGTCATTAAATAAGAAGGATTTTAATAGGAAATTATCTACTACAACAGCTCATTAGAATTTCTGTCCCATGTGGCCTTGCACAGAAAATTGTCAAAGGCCTTCCACACAAGTGTTTTCAACTTCAGGGGGCACTCTCACAGCCACAAGATCCTTCTTCAAGGTTACTACTTTCTGACTTCTCTGAAGAATAAAATATTATTACATTGCAAAAAAAAAAAAAAAATCAGAAGACAACTGGACTTCTCAATGTGGAAAGTCAGTACTCTGAATCCACAGGTTCCTCATTCACGAATTCAACCAATTATTTACATAGCATTTATACTGTATTAGGTTTAAGTAATCTAGAAATGATTTAAAGTATTGGGGGAAAGCTGGGGGTACAGCTCAGTGGTACAACCCTTGCCTAGCATACATGAGGCACTAGCACCATAAAAACAAAATAATAAGAAAGTATACAGGACAATGCAAATTCTAAGTCATTTTATATAAAGGTCTTAAACATCCAGAGTCTGAAATACACAGGGGATAGTCTTGGAATCAATCCCCTTAGTCATGGAGGGAAGACTATACATTTCCTTATTTTTTTTATCAGTATCACTCATCTAATGTCTTTGTTTTCTATTGTTATGTTGTCTAAAAAAATCTGGTATCCTACTTTTTTCAAATGAAAATCATGCTGTAAAGTTTCTGCATGTCACGGTAGAATATTCACACCCATCACTGTTGGTGGCTGCTGTGTGTGTGTGGGGGGGGGGGGGGCAGCAGAATGAATGTACTGAGTCCCCAGGCAGTCAGGGCCATTAACCACAAACCCTCTCTACCATAGCTTACACTTTTTGCTCAGAGGAGAGTCTCAGGAGTAGAAGAAAACTACAAGCCCCTCCAAAAGCTCTTGATATATTTTGCTAAATTGCTTTTCAAAAGGGTCATACAATTCACAATGCCACAATCTTTTTAACCACAGCCATGTTTTCTTGCTTGAAGTAATCATTTTAAATAAAGTTTATTTTATTTGAATACTGTGAATTTTCAAAACTGTCTGATATATGAAAAGGTCCCTCCTAGCCTGCATGTAGGCCTGGGGTAAGAAGCATCTCCTGGGAACTGGTAAAGAGTACAGCATCGAAGGCCCACCCCAAGCACTCCCCCAGCTAAGGCACATCTTTATCTTAACAAGATCCCCAGGGGATGGTCTGCATATCAAATTTGAGAAGAACTGCAGGAGGAGAAACATTCAGGACCTTCAAGGATATTTTTTTTTGGGGGGGGAGGGCTGCGGGGGGGGGGGGATGGCCTGCATCCACCAACCATGAGAAAATAGCAGCAAATGCACAGTGCAAATTCAGAAAAATGAAAAATACAAAAAAGTACTTTCCCATGTTTCTAGACTCTGAAGAAAAAAGAAATCTGCCTTGCCTTTCCAGTGTCACACCGGTTGCCCATTTCCCCCTTTGTCTTTTCCTGTTGGTCCTGACAATCCCTCCTGGCCATCTGTGTAGTCAAGTTCCCCCACACCCACCTCTCATTACAACCCTGGACTGTCTTCCACCATCTGGGCAGATCAATATTAATTTCTTTTAAAATTAAATATATTTTATCTAAACTTTAAAGTTTTAGAAAGGGTAAGTTTAAGGGGGGAGTAAGTAAGTTTTTATGAACATGGTGTTCAAAATCATTCACTGAACATTTTTCTTTCCTACTAAAGTCTGATGCATCCCTCATGTATGTTCTCAGGGGTGACAAAGTTGATTTCTGGACCATTCTACTTCTCTACTTATAGTCACAATATTTGGGAGAAATGTTCCCATAGCAGACAGGACAGGCCTAATGCTTTTTTAAAAAATCTATTCACTCTTCTTACCTTTTTCCCCTCAGATGGAGCTTTTACAACTTTTGTCAAGTTAGAGGGGGATAGCTCATTGAAAGCTTAACAGGAGACCATAAGTTAACTTGAAATAACTACCATTTTATCTATAATATTTAATCTTTCTTATCAGGATCATAGTAGTTATTTTCCTGGTTCAAATTTTCTTTTCACCTCAATCAAGCTGTTGCATAGATTTAGACAGATCACACATAAGTCTCATTCCTTACAAGGTTCTTTATTACTTGGCAAATTAGGGTAATTTCAACTTCCCTTCCAATATTATTATCACCACCACATTTCTGTTTCACATCTTATTTCAAACATCTAAAACCATCCAAGGTAACAATGACCATGTTGTTGTTTTTGCAGGGTGAGGATAAACCCAGGGCCCAGTACATGCTCCCAAGTGCTCTATCACTGAGTCATATAATCCCAGTCCTAATAATGACCACGGGGCACAGGAAGCACTAAACAACTCCATGCGGGAAAATCTGATGCCAGCTAGTTC
This sequence comes from Marmota monax, assembly GCF_021218885.2. Lineage (NCBI taxonomy): Eukaryota > Metazoa > Chordata > Mammalia > Rodentia > Sciuridae > Marmota > Marmota monax. Next base: position 3,587,058 of record NW_026692254.1, read on the forward strand.
TCAGCTCTATCCCTATCTGCGGGTGCAGTGGAACAAACATCATGTTAAAGAAAGGGCAGTATGCTACTCTCCAGCCTTTGGAAGTAAGCTAAAGCCCAGTTCCTCAGTGTCAAGGTCTTAAAAGGCCAACCTGACCCAGGTGGGCCTCTTGATGCCGAGCAGGTCCCAGAGCCAGTCATGTGGGATGAGTTTCCTCATATACTCCGAGGAAATGTCCCATCAGAAACTGGAGTTGGGGGAGACCTGAGAAAGGGAACAAAGTTCAACAGAGGAGCAAAATAGGAAAATTCAACTTTTTAAAAACAAGAGGGCCCTATGCTACATGACACAGGTTCACACATTCAAATGCCCTAAGATAACTTTCCTTAAGACAAACAGAATTAATTTTCCAATCAGTCAATGGCTATTCAAACACAGGAGGAGGAAAGAAGTGGAGGGGGAGGAGGAGGAGGAGACAAAGTGAAATCAAATGAGTGATGCACTCTGGTCCAATTTCTCTACTAGTATGCACTACACAGGTAAAGGCAAAATAATGTTCTACATGATCTAATATCTGTCTATATGAAACAATTCCTACATTAATGTTCCATAAAACTTCCATTACATAACTAGGGTAGGAGCAGGGAAGAGAGGAAAGTTGGAGCAATATGGAAGAATGTGACTGCACCTTAAGAACATTACTCTACTGCTATTAACCCAACAAATATATATAAATGCATAAAGCTATACAAAAGCATCAGGTGAAATAAGAACAAAGAACAGTCTGACAGAATACAGTCGGATATTTAAGACAGACTTGTCAAGACACAGTCCTATGTAGACTATTCCTCATTCTTCAAATCCCCTATCCAATAATCACTTTGCAGTCCTTCTCACTGGAGACAGAGCGGACTCCCTGCCCCTTGATTCAGGCTCAGTCACATGATTTTCCCTGGCCAATGATCCCAGGATAGATATGTTTCTACTTGAAATGCCCTTTTGTCCCTTTACCCTGGAGAGCCACTGAATCCCCAGCCCAGGCCTCAGAATTAATACATGAGGACCAGACCTGAGCTCAACTTGCAGCAAGGAGCTGACCCAGTTAGACCACAGCTTGAAGCAGAACCTCCAAGCCAAGACATCCCAGCCAACCTCCAGCCAACTCACAGCAGTATGAAGAAGGGTAAGTGACTGCTGCTGTAAGCCATTAAATTTGGGGGATGTTTGTTACAGGGTCTTATTGTGGCAAAAGCTGACGGTTACAGATGGCTCCTCAAGGGAATCTACAAGCCATAAAAAGACAGCTTTTCCCTCCAAGGTCACAAAGAGACCAGAGTCACTTACCAGGCTCACCTTTTTTCTTTGAACCAGATTTCTTCTTTGCAGGAGCCTCTTGCTTTGGTGCCTCCTGGCCCTGGACCATGTCTGCATTTTTACCTTGGACAGGAACTGACTCTGACTTTTTACCCTGATTGGCAGCTGCATCCATCTTTTTGCCCTGGTTGGGAGACCCTTCTGCCTTTTTGCCCTGGTTGGGAGTTCCTTCTGTCTTTCTGCTTTGATTAGGGGTTCCTTCAACTTTTTTCCCCTGGTTCGTGACACTCTCTGTCTTTGTGCCCTGATTAGGAACTGAATCTGGTTTTTTGCCCTGGTTGGTGGTCCCCTGTGCCTTTTTGCCTTGGTTAGGGGTCCCTTCTGCCCTTTTGCCCTGGTTAGGGGCTACCTCTCCCTTTCTGCCCTGGTTGGGGCTCCCCTCTGTTTTTTTGCCTTGGTTAGGAGCCCCCTCCCCCTTTTTGTTCTGATTCTGGGCCCCCTCCCCTTTCTTGCCCTGGTTTGGGGGCCCCTCTCCCTTCTTGCCCTGGTTTTGGGCTCCCTCTCCCTTCTTGCCCTGGTTTGGCGTTCCCTCTACTTTTTTGCCCTGGTTCTGAGCCCCCTCTGCTTTTTTACCCTGGTTCTGGGATCCCTCTCCCTTTTTGCCCTGATTCTGGGCCCCCTCAACCTTCTTGCCCTGGTTTGGCGTTCCCTCCAATATTTTACCCTGGTTCTGGGCCCCATCCCCCTTCTTGCCCTGGTTCTGAGTCCCTTCCCCCTTCTTCCCCTGGTTCTGGGCCCCATCCCCCTTCTTGCCCTGGTTCTGGGCCCCATCCCCCTTCTTGCCCTGGTTCTGGGTCCCTTCCCCCTTCTTCCCCTGGTTCTGGGCCCCTTCCCCCTTCTTGCCCTGGTTCTGGGCCCCATCCCCCTTCTTGCCCTGGTTCTGGGCCCCATCCCCCTTCTTGCCCTGGTTCTGGGCCCCATCCCCCTTCTTGCCCTGGTTCTGGTCCCCCTCCCCCTTCTTGCCCTGGTTCTGGTCCCCTTCTCCCTTCTTTCCCTGGTTCTGGGCCCCATCCCCTTTCTTACCCTGGTTCTGAACCCCATCTCCTTTCTTGCTCTGGTTCTGAACCCCCTCCCCTTTCTTGCCCTGGTTCTGAGCCCCATCTCCTTTCTTGCTCTGGTTCTGAACCCCCTCCCCTTTCTTGCCCTGGTTCTGAGCCCCGTCCCCTTTCTTTCCCTGGTTCTGAGCACCCTCCCCCTTCTTGCTCTGGTTCTGGGCTCCCTCCAACTTCTTACCTTGGTTTGGAGTTCCCTCCCCCTTCTTGCCCTGGTTCTGAGTTCCCTCTGCCTTCTTACCTTGGTTTGGGGTTCCTTCTACCTTCTTTCCCTGGTTCTGGGTCCCCTCTACCTTCTTGCCCTGGTTCTGGGTCCCTTCCCCCTTCTTGCCCTGGTTCTGGGTCCCTTCCCCCTTCTTGCTCTGGTTCTGGGTCCCCTCCCCCTTTCTGCCCTGGTTCTGGGTCCCCTCCCCTTTTCTGCCCTGGTTCTGGGTCCCATCCATCTTCTTGCCCTGGTTCTGGGCACCCTCTACCTTCTTGTTCTGATTTGGAGATCCTTCTGCTTTCTTGCTCTGGTTTGGGGCTCCCTCTGCCTTCCTGCCCTGGTTTGGGGTTCCCTCCCCCTTTCTGCCCTGGTTCTGGACCCCTTCTGCCTTCTTGCCTTGAGCAAGGGCAGGGACACTGGTCTTGGCGCCAACTGGGGGCACAACAACCATAGGCACCTCCTTAGGGGAAGCTTCCAAGATGGCAGATTTGGAGGCAAGAACCTGAATGGAATTCACAACAGAACTGACTGCTGGTTCCACTTTGGCCACTTTTTTCTCCTTCTTCTTTCTGTCCTTAGGGGAGGAGGCTGGCTTCTCTTGGGGCATGGCTGGTACTGTAGCTATAGGGGCAACAACGATGGGGGACTGGACTTGGGTCAGGGCCGAAGTCATTTCAGGTGCACGCACTGATTCTTTGAGGAGGATGGTCACATTGGGGGCCAGGTCGTGGTCAGGTATCTTCCCATTAGGTTTCTCTTCCTTTTTCTTGGTCTTTCCTTTCTTCTCCACTGTTTTCTCCTTCTTCTTTTTCTCTACTTTCTGGTGGTGTGTTTTTGCCATCTCTTTGCGTTGGTTAGCTAGGGCTTCTTCATACGACGTCTCCTTCATGGAGAAGGTTGACACCAGGAAGATGCCGATGGCAGAAACAACCATGAACCCACCAAAGACCACAACCCCCAAGGTCTGAGTGTCGTAAATATCCATCCTGGCTGGCTTTCTTTTCACCTGCCAAATACACACATTTGATTACTTTTTGGAGAAACTGAAGCATTTGACAATTTCCATCTCCACCCCTGTCACCAAATCTAAGGTTTCACTAATTCTTTCTTCAGACTAAATTCAGATTAGAAACAAACCCAGGCAATCTTTGGTATCACACATTCTTACCTGCCCCTTTTTAGAAGAGATCAATTTTTATCCAAGATCTGAGCGTCTCTCTTATTGATGGGAGGTGCAAATAATAGACAGATTGCAAAGTGCAGATCTATAACAGAGTACTTAATGCCCGGGAGACATTAAGATCAAGTCGTAGCTATGATCCCAATTCAAGATGTTCCCATGGCAGGGGTCAAAGATGCACTTAAGCACAAGTAAAACCAGATATGAGACAGTGGGGAGTAGTAGGGACTGTGGAGAAAAACGCCCTGCCTAAATTAAGTAGTAGGTTAGCCACTCAGCCATAGCTGACTGCCATAGAAATATGAGTACTGAGTTGAGAGATGATCCAATTGTTCACATTAGGCAGAAATCCTTTTCTTCTTCTTCTTCTCTTGATGTGAAATTGACTAATTTTAAAAATACCATGTGAGTAAACTCAAAATCATCAAAGCCTTTTAGCAGTGTACATTTTGGCCAGCAGGCCACTGGCATGCCATCTCTATTTTGTTGCCTCCCTTTTACCCCTAGCACTACTGGGGTCAAAAATAAACAATTATGCATTACAATCCTAAAACAGTTATCAAGAACTTAGTGAAGGAAAATGTCTTTTTGCCGACAACAGCTCATGCAGTCAGAGAGCCTATAATTTGCAAGTTGGGAAGTAGGAGGGGAAGTCTTGGAAAGCCCACCAGACACCAGGGTTGGAATTTCACATCTTCAGGCTGCACAAAGGGAGGGGACAGTATCAACAGGCCTCTGTCAGGCAACACACCCCACCATTCTCACTGCTGCCTATGGGCAAAAGTCTGAGGGCCCAGAGGCAACAGGGTGCAGACCTTTCTGGTTGATGGCCCAAACTTAGTTCCACTTCACCAAGGAACCAAGGAGTGTATATAGATACTCAACTTTTAACTAATGTTGATGCTATCATCAATTCTCAGTCCACTAAACCGGAAAGAGAGAGAAAAACCTAACCCCTTTTAAAGAGGATCAACAACAGAACAGGCAAACAGAAAAGGAAAGTGGACAGGGAAGGCCAGAGAGGGAGAGGAAAAGAAGAGGACACTGCCCTCCAGGATTCTTAGACACCGCAGAACCTGGATCTAGGCTGGTGGTGGCTCAGACATTGAGACTGCTCTTCCAAAAAGTTGAGATTCCAACACCTCCTGAGTGTGTGTAGGGATGGAAATATCAAGTGGGAATTTCTAAACAACAATTACAAAAGCCAAATTGTGACAACAGGGTGATTTAAAGAAGGGACTGCAAAGGACAGTGTTTAAATGTCTCAGCATCATATTCTAAGACAAATCATTCTACTTGCAGTTCAAACACAGGATTTCACTGTCTTTCCGATAAGCCCCTTAAGGAGGGTTTTTGATACTTCCCTCACAAAAGCTGCCCAGCACACTTTCATAGTGATCACACCATCAGCATGTAACATTGACTTCTCCAACAGACTGTGAACCCTGGGTTGCACAGGGCCAAGGCACAGCTTTGCACCCTGGTCATCACCTCTGTAAATAAAGTCTGAGGTAAGCTCCTAGAGGCCTTCGAACTCTGGATGAGATGGCATTTGTGTTTCCAAGTGGATTCTGACCTCTGGCTGTAGTAGTAATAGCACAGGGCACCACCAGGGCATTCTCTTAAGGTCAAGGTAAGCTGTTACAAATGAGCCTTTCCAGGAACACACTCCCCCAAACTTGGCATTAAAAAGGGACTTGTAACCTGCTCAGCCCTGGATGGGTTCAGTGGGTAGAAGGGCAGGACAAGAAGGTTTGCAATGCTGTGGGTCAACCTTATTTCTTGGTAGGTGTCTACCAACTGACGCCAAGTCCTCACAAGGACCTCTCAGAACTCTGCCAATGTGGATGCATTCATGAAAAAATAAAATAAAATAAAACCTAAATTCTAATCACTATATTCCTATTCAGATGACCAAAATCCTCCAAAATACCCCTTTCTGAAGGCAGACCAACACTGGGGTCTGAGTCACCCTAGCTATGGCTCCATAAACCTTAAGTGGCTTCCCAACAACTATGTACTTGAGAGGTGGCCTCTCCTGGAGCTGCAGTTGGCACTGGTCACCAGACCCTAACACAGTGAATGGCCATTGACAGAGCAGGGCCTGTTCACAGCAGAGGACTGTACAGCTCTGTGAAGCCTCAAGTTCTCCAACTTCTAAACTCCAGCAGAAAAACCAAGGCTGGAAAATTAGCCTTTAATCTGACTCCACACAGGCAAACATGAGATACAAAAATACATTCTCTGTGGGGAGCTAAGAATCAAGAAAAGCAAACTTAGGAGAATATTTTTCCTCTGCAGCACACACAAATGTAATTTTTATTGCAGCACAAATGTATCTTCCCAACTTTTGCAGAACGAGTTGCTTTAAAAAGAAATTACATCCCTACCACTAATTCCTGAGTTAGAATTTTTGAAAAGCAAGCTTTCACAGGAAAATGAAAAGCCTATTTGTCTTTAGAAATACACTGAAACATTTAAGGCTAGGGTAATATCACTGTGGACAGTTCTGCCTGTTCACAGCAGAGGACTGTACAGCCTCAGAGAGTCAGCTTGGGTGTGGCTACACATATCCTGCATGACTTCCAGAAATGATAAAGCCAATAGGGCCTCTCAAATATGTTCTCAAGACCAGCATTCCTAGTGCTTCCCTTTTGAAATTTGTACTGTGGTAGGAGGCCCACAGTAAGAACTCTTCCAGGGCTTTCCCCTGGGCCGTGCCTAGGTGGGCAAAGAATTAAGTCAAAAGTGTGCTTATCCATAATACAAGGTATCTCTATTGTGTCAATTCCAGAAACTTTTGTGAAACAGGTATTCTTACTCTCGAGAGAGAGTAGGCTTAAAAGAGTGTAAGGCAAACAGATGAAGGCCCTAAAAGGGAAGGAGTCAGGAGACTACCCAGAAGCAGGGGCCACCCATGCTCACTGACTGAAACTCCCTGAGCACCTCTAGGGTCCCAAGAGAATGATTCTTCCCTGGGGCTTGTCTCAGCTGCTCTGTGGTAGACCACATCTGGATGCTGGGAGAAGCCATGGCTACAGGTAGGGATGGTCAAAGAGGATAAGCCTCCATATCCTTTTCCTAGACATAAGGTGACTTAACAGAAAGAAACAGAACTAAAGCAGAATGGCAGGAAAACAGATATGGCTATATCAGAATCATTATCTCCTTTTTTTTCCCCTTAAGATAAAGGTTGAGCATTTCTAACTCAAAAATCTGAAATGCTCCAAATTCTGAAATTCTGAATACAATATGATGCCACAACTGGAAAATTCCACACCCGACCTCGTATGATGGTCTCTGTCAAAACACAGGTGTACTCAAAATACTGTACAAATAATATTCAAGCTGCATGTGTAATAAGGTGGGCAGGAAACATAAATGAATTTAGACTTGGGCCTCATCCCTAAGATAATTCTCATTATGTATAAACAAATATTCCAAATTTTTTTTTTAAATCCCAAATCTGAAACACTTCTGGTCCAAGCACTTCAGAAAGAGTTCAAAAATAAAGAAGAGCAAGAAAAATATGAAGAGCATGGAAAGAAGATTACCTCTAGATAGGGAAGAGAGGTGGGAGGGAAAGGAAGGGAGAAGGGGAATCGCATGGAAGATGGAAGGAGACCCTCATCGTTATACAAAATACACGCATGACGATGTGAGAAAAAAAAAGAGAATAGCGACACCTTAGTTTGGGTAGAGAGAAGTGATGGGAGGGAAGGGGAAGGGATGGGGGAAAGGAAGGATAGTAGAATGAAATAGACATTATTATTGCTGTGTGTACATACGTGACTGCATGACCAATGTGATTCTGCAACCTGTACACTCAGAAAAATGAGAAATCATATCCCATCTGAGTCAAAAGTATGATATGTCAAGGTCATGGTGCTGTCATGTGTAACTAATTAAAACAAATAAAAAATTTTTAAAAAAAGAAAGAAAAATATGAATGTCCATTTACCCACTACCTACATTTATCAAATCCTCTAAGAGTTTGCCATATTGATGAGATATTGTATATAAAAATTATACTACTACTACATGAGACTGCAATGTGACATGGCAACCGCAGAGTAAAAATTCTCTCTCATCCCCCTCCTTGCTACCCAAGGTCCCTTTCTGGAGGCAACCACTGCAACAAAAGTCATTTTACTATTTATAATAGTAAAATTTTACTTTCTCCTAAAAACATCAGTAATGCTTTTTGTAGTTAGGATTTCACAATCACTGGGTATTAACTTTGATAGACAACAAGAAAGAGTGATAGAACTTATCCCCATTAGTTCAATGACCAGCACCATTCCCTGACTGATCTCTTTTTTTATTTTTTACTTTGATTGAACCCAGGGGCGCTTAACCACTGGGCCACATCCTCAGCCCCTGTCTGGTCTCTTCCTTCCATTCCTCTGTTCCAATGAGTAGACCTGTTTCTGGATTCTATACTTTGTTTCAAGAGTATATTCATTTATTTGTGCCCTGTGTCGATACCACAATTTTAGCCTATGCATTCCTTCCAGAATATCCACTGGGATTTTTTTATTTAAATCACACTGAATTTACAGATAAACACAGAGAGGACTGACATTTGTAACCATGGGAACTTCCTGTCAATGAACACTGTATGTTACAGCACTACATTGATTTAAATGTTTTCTCATACTTTCAGAAAGCTTTTATGATTTTTTTCTATAAACTCTTGTAATTTTTGTTGTTGCTACTAAGATTACTACTGCTTTTAAATGTGCTGGCAGAAAAGTATCTTTTGTAATTCACTTTTTCTATTTTCTAGCTATAGACAACCTGCAATGTTCTACAAGTTTGCATAGGTATTATTTACCCAGCTTTTATTATGCTAAGCTCTTGTCAAATCTAGGAGTTTGCAGATTCTCTTTGTTAAAAAAAAAAAAAAAATCATGTGTGGAAAACAAGACAGTATTGTTTCTTGCTTCCTAAACTGGATTATCTCATCTCTTCCCATCTTAGCAGAGTTGGTGGGGAGCGCCCATGCAGGGCTGAGGGGTCAGTGAGGGGAGGCTTTCCCATGCATTTCTAAGTTTTTCCTTCTATGTTTCACTATCACATGTTATACTGACTGCAAGTTTTTCTCAGGTTAAGTAGTGTATCTTATCTTTTTGGTTACCTGTTTTTAAGCAACTGAGTTGTAAATTTTTGCAAATTCTTTTTCATTATCACTTGACATTTTCTCTTTTAATCTGAAATGTGTTGAATTATAATAAAGTACCCCCCCCTCCTTATCAGCTAGGGATATATTCTAAGACTCCAGTGGAAGCCTGAAATCAAACAGTGCCAAATCCTATATGTATAAATTATGTTTTTTCCTATTTGTACATATTTATCATGAAAAAAAGTTTGTAAATTAGACAGAGCAAAAATTGACAACAATAAAATAAGAATTATAATAATACACTATAATACGTCCCTACTTGTGTTTTAGGCCATTGTTAAACAAAATAAGTTTTACTTGTGCAATACCATGATAGACTTAGTCTGATGACACAGACTAATGGGCAGGTAGCACATATAGTCTGGATACACTGGATGAAGGGAGTTATGTCCTGAGTATGATATGTAAGAGGATAATCCTTAGCTTATTCTAAGATAACTGAGTGACCCTGATACCAACCTTAGAAAACAACCTGAGAATGACCTCTGATTTTTCTACTTTAGAACACACAAAAAGTCCACATAAAAATATGAAGGAACCAAATCTAGAGATATTTCATGAGATTTTATCACACTTCTCAGAATAGCAAACAATTTAAAATTTATGAATTGTTTCTTTTTTAAAATTTATTTATTTATTCTGATTAGGTATATATGACAGCAGAATGCATTTTGATTCACTGTACATAACTGCAGCATTCCATTTCTCTGGTTGTACATAATAAAACGTCACACCATATGTGTAGTCATACATGTATCTAGAGTAATGATGTCCATCTCATTCCACCATCTTTCTTGTCCCCATTATGAATTATTTCTATAATTTTCCATTTAATATTTTTGGGCCATACTTACCTATAACAAAAAAAGTGAAAAGTGAAACCATAAGGGGGGATTATTATCATACATATTCTGTTAACTCAAAAAGATGATTTCTATGGCATAATCGAGTCCTCAAAAGGTGGGGTGTTGTTTTTTTTTTTTTTTAAATACTATCTCTAGATTTGGTTTATTTATATTTTTATGTGGAATTTCTGTATGTTCTAAGTAGAAAAATCAGAGATCATTCTCAGGTTGTTCTCTGATCTTAGAATCAGGGTCACTCAATTCTCATAGAATGAACTAAGGATTATTCCCTCCGTTTTTTGGAAAAGTTTTATGAAATTGTGGTTATTTGCTCTTTGTAGGTTTGGAAGACTATGGGGTATAATAAAACTGTCAGGATGGATGTCTGGAGATATTTTCTTGGAGTAGGGAGTAGAATAGTATAGAACTCAGGTAGAGTGCTAATTCAATTTCAATGATGATTCTAGACCCAATTAATTTTCACTATTTCTTTGATTTTCCATTCTGTTCTCTCCAATTTCTTGACATGAACATTTATCAATTTTTATTCCTCTTTTCTTATAGCAAATATTTAAGGCAATACATTTTCCTCATAAGTACTGCTGTAGCTTCCTCCTACAGGCATCAATGAACAGCATTTTCATAACTATTTGGTTTTATTTTCTAGCTCCCATGTGTTTCTTCTTTGACCTGTGACTAGGCAGTGCTTAACTTTCCTAACATATAGGATGAACCTGAAGTATGGCTGATAAATCCTAATTTAACTGTATTATAAGCCTTCAGATTTCTAACCAAAAAAAATAAATTATTGTGTATCCTAGGACATGGACACAGATACATACATACATACTAATATACACACACACATAGAGAGAGAAAACCAAGTAAATAAAATTCTCATGAAACAACTCAATCTTAGTAGATGGAATGCACTATTGTTTTTTTTCTCTGTCATCAAAAATTAAAGATGTTATATAACAAACTAAAATGACTCCAATGCTTACAGTTTGAAGAACTCTGATTTAGATTATATATTTGGTGATTTTTACTACATTGTAGTCAGTTTTTTGTCCCAGCACTTGGTATTGAATCAAAGGCCTAGTGCATACTAGGCAAGCACTCTACCACTGAGTTATATACTCAGTCCTTTTTATTTTGAAACGGGATCTCTCTAAGTTGCCCAGGTTGGCCTCAAACTTGCCATCCTCCTGTCTCAACCTCCTAAGTAGATGGGAATATAGGCATGTGCCTCCAAACCAGGATTGTGATCAATATTTATAAATATATGTATACTCTGTAGAATATAAGGTCCTGTGTGAATCCTTAGTTCTAGCTTAATAATCTTCTATACATCACTAGGTTTTTGCCTACCTAATCAAGCAGCTATTGAGAACTCGTAACTTTCCCACTATTGTGTTTTGTTTAGAGACCATCTTGTTAGGTGAACATAATATCAGAATTATTTCATCTTCCTGGTAAAGAGCCTGTTACCTCCCCTCTATTCTTCAATGTCTCTATTTATCCTAATAATAATTTATTTTCCTTAAAGTTGTTTGATTACTTAAAAGCCCTACCAAAATTTCTGGGGTTAATATTGGCCTGGAACCTTTTTCTATTTTTCACTTGCAACTCCTCTGTGTCCCTATGTTTTAAGTGGAGCTCTTAAAAATAGCATATAGCTGGGTTTTATTTTAAGACCAGTGGCAATTTGTCTTTTTAACTGGTAGGTTTAATCCACCAACATCTATTGTGGTTTCCTATGTAATTGGACTCATTTATACTCTCATTTTATACTTCCTATTTATAACAGTTTCTTTACATATTTTCCCATTCTTTTTTGCACTCTTATTGGATTATTCAAGTGTTATCCTTTTTTCCTTTACGGTTTATTTCCACTTTATCATTGAGTAATCCTTTAAAAAAAAATTTAACTAAGCCCAGAATGGTAATGCACACTTGTAATCCCAGCTCCTCGGGAGGCTGAGGCAGGAGGATCACAAGTTCATGGTCAGTGTGGGCAACTTAAAGACCCTGTCTTAAAATAAAATAAAAAGGCATAGGGGTATAGTTCAGTGGTTGAGCACTTACCTATCATGTGCTAGGCCCTGGACTGGGCCCAGTAGCACAGAAAAACTCAGGAGACTTTGCTTCCCTGCCCCAGAACAAAGCAGGTAAGTGCTTACCTATCCTCCTCTCCCCTTATTAATCATGGGATAAATGTCTGCTCTTCCATTGAGGATGCAGGCCTTCAAGGGTTTGGGACTTAAATGGGTATGTGAAGGAAAGCTCGGTTCCCACTTCCACTTCAGATAATCCCTTACCCCCTGGGCATTAAAGCCAAAAATGACTGTAGTTGTCATTACCCTACCCCTATCCCAGGGTCAGCTTAGGCTAGGCCCCAGTCACTTCTCACTTAGTTTACAGTTTCTGGCAATCTCTTTGCTACCCCATAAACTCAGTAAAACTTTTTTTAAAAATGTTTATTAACTTCATTAAACATTTCTAAAAGGGAATCAGAGTATCTGGTCTAAAATTTTAAATGTAATCTTGGATTTGTTTTTGTTTTGTTTCGTTTAACCCAGAGGAACTAAGAGAAAATACAGTAACTAAAGACAGCTCTGTAATCACTTATTTCATGTGTTAATAGGATGGAAATAACTGACTTCCTACTTTAAAGAAACAATACTACTCATTTCAAAGAAGAGTTGAAACACTAAAAATAGAAATGTATTCTATTATAAGCCTTATTCATCAGCCATTTCAGATTCAATTTGTATGCCTGAGGAAAAAAATTTTAAAAAATCACGAAGTCTTTGGAAAAGTAGGTATCTAAATAGACCTAAATCTTCTGAGACCTTTAAGAAATCTACAAGCTTCATCTTATGAAGACAACATGCCTATGTGGTAGGAATCAAGGATCCTGATTTTTAAAAATAAACATGAAGAATAAAGATGTATCGGCCCACAACAGAGTGCTTATTGCAGTTGACATGCACCTCTGAGAAAGCCGGGATGAACTTGACCTGCACTACATGCAGCTAGCCTCCTCACATCGGAGTCAGTATCTGCTGATATCAGGACAATATGTGTTAATTTATTTTATAAGGACCAAATTTACAAAGAAAAACACAACTATCTTGAAGGAGAAATTAATGTCCACCATGAAATCTTACCCATTTTTGCAGAGAGTTATTTCTTGGTTCTTCACAGTTTTTACACACTTGCAAAAGGTCTCTACGTTTCATTTTCAATTTGTTACTTGTATAAGAAATGTATTTGATTCAGGTATGGTAAATTTTCCCCCCAGCAACCTTGCCTAATTCTAATAATACATCTGAAGACTTTTTTTAAGTTTTCTATATATCTAAGCATATGAACCATTGTTTTGTTCTTTTCTTCCCACTCTTGATATGCTCTGCTTCACTCTTCTTGACAGGGTAGGACCTCCAACACAGCACTAAAGAGAAATGACGGACGGCTGCAGAGGCGCACACTATAATTTTATCTACATGGAAGGTAGACAGGAGGATTTTAAGTTTAGCAAGACCCTGCCTCAAAAAATAAAAAGGGCTGGAATATAATTCAGTTGGCAAAGTATTCCTGGGTTCAACCCCCAGTATGAACGAAAAACAAAAAAGAGAGGGAAAAAGGATGATGCTAGGCAACCAGTTCTTCCTGATATCTAAGGGCAGGATTTTATGTATCCATTTTTTCAGTGTGATGTTTGCTACAGGCTTTCTGTAGACATCCTTTATCAGTTTAAAAAAGTCCATTTTTATCCCTAGTTTGCATAAATACATGGTTCATTTTACCAAATACTTTCTCTGTATTTGATAATCACGCTGTGCTACTTCTGTAATCTGTTAGCACGGGAGGTGAATATAAACATATTTAAAACATTAAACCAAGTTTGCATTCCTAGGATAAATATGATATGTCATTATACATACTAATTGATTTGGTTTGTATTTTTAGGAGTAAGATTTGATAATTTTCTTCCCTCCTATTTTCGTCAGGTTTTGTATCAAGATGAGTAGATAGTGTAGTGTTTCTTTTTTTGAAGAGTTTGTGAACAACTGAAATACTTATTCTTTAAAAGTCTAGTAGAGCTAATCAGTGAAGTCATCTGGAACTGCTATTTTCTGTGTGAGAAAACTTGAAGGATCCAATTTCCTTAATAATTATAGGACTATGCAAGTTTTCTATCTCTTCTTGATTCAGTACTGATAAGTTATATTTTCTAGAAACTTATTAATATTGTAAGAATTTGCAAAACTTCTGCCATGTTGAGATGTAAAAGGGAAGTTTTTGATGTATGATGTATAACTCTTCTCTAGTTATTAGATATTTTAATAAATGTTAATAAATATTGATTTTAAAATTTATGTAGCACAAGTTCTTCACAATAACCACTTATCTTTTTAATGTCTACATCATCTGTAGTGAAGTCCCATTTTACACACTTGATATTAGTTATTTATGTCTTTCTCTTGATCAATTTTGCTTGAGATTTGTCAATATTACTCATCTCTTCTAAGGGTGAAATTATGGTTTTGTTGAGGTTCCCTATTATATATTTGTTTTCTGTTTCATTAATCCTTATTTTACTTCTTGCTGATTGACAGGTTTATTTTGCCTTTTGTAATGTCTCAAGATACATGCTTAGTTCATTAATTTTCATCTTTTTCTCCTTCTGAATGCATTTAAAGTCATAAATTACCTGGTAAATAATATTTTAGCTACATGCTACAAGTTTTAACATACTATACATTTCAACATTTTTATTTCTCATTATTTTTTGACCTACACATGAATACTAGAAGCAATTTAAAATTTCTAAGTACACAGAGATTTTCCTTTTATTCATATTTCTGATTTAATTGAATAGTGATCTATCTACTCTGTACAATTTCAATTCTTTATTATTTCTTGAGAATTACTTTAAAGGCTACAGATATGGCTAACCTGAAGTATGCACTGGCTATAGTGTTTTATTTACAAAAAAAATCATTACATACCAACCAGGCATGGTGGCACATGCCTGTTAATATCAGGGCCTTGGGAGGCTGAAGCAGGAGGATCCCAAGATCAAAGTCATTTATCAGCAATTTAACGAGACCTTGTCTCTAAATAAAATACAAAGAGGGCTGGGTATGTTGCTCAGTGGTTAAGCACCCCTGAGTTCAATCCCTGGTACCCCCCCCAAAAAAATCATTACAAACTACATTCCTACTGCTCTGTTTAGCTGACAGGATTACTAAAATACTCTACTATGAATATAGATTTGTCCATTTTTTGAAAATTGTCAGCTTATGCTTTATGTATTGAGATTGAGCAATTTTAACTTTAGAATTAACAATCTTCAAATTGCATGATTATCATTATGAAGTGACCTTCTCTGTACATAATGGGTTTTGCCTTGAAGCATATTTGATATTACATTGACACACCAGTTTTTTTAAATAGTTTTTCTGTAGTATCTTTTTCTATTCTTTTACTTTCACCATCTTTCATAAACAGCACAGAGCTGGATGTTTTTAAAACCCAGTATGAACAAAATATTTACATTTTAACTGGAATATTTAGGTCATTTACATTTAATAAGAATGCTGACATATTTGGGTTTAAATCTGCGTTTTGTGCTACTTTACTCCCTGTCCTGGGTTACTATCTGTCTTTCTTGATTATTTAAAACGTTTTATTCACCATTCTCTACCCCACTATTACAGAAGTAACTCACTGTTTCTACTCTTTAGTAATTATCTTTAAAAATCAACATGCAAGGTTCACAAAATTTTACCCTCCCCCATAAAATTTCATTACCTTTTCCAACTTAGATGTTACTGTTTTCATGTATATAATCTCATTTTATTTACATTTATTTAGGATTGTTCAAAAATTAACTAGTTTTACTCTTCATTGCCTGCAGACTCACTTTTTTCCATTTGGCCTCATCTTTCTTCCAAGAATATCCTTGAGAATTTCCTTTAGCCAAGATCCATAGTAACTGTCTTGGTTTATGTCTTAAAATGACCTTTTCACCTTCATGTTGAATTTTTCCCTCTAATTATTACACCACTAACCTATCCACATATAAACCTGTTTTTAGGTGGTTGGTTTTAGTTTTTGATGAATGTCTTATCCATTTTGCAAAAATTCTCAGTCATGATCTCTTTAGATACCCACTGAAGAGATCCAGATCCTCTCCTGGATCCCCAATTATACACACTTCTCAGTCCATTCTCTGTGAATCTCTATTGGTCTTACAAAGTATTCATCTATTTTATTTATTTATTTAGTTAGTTAGTTGTTATGAACCTTTATTTTATTTCTATGCAGTTCTGAGAATCAAACCCAGTGCCTAACACATGCTAGGCAAGAGCTCTACCGCTGAGCCACAACCCCAGCCCCATCTATTTGATTTTTAAAGATGAATACTATATATTTTCTTCTGTTCTACCTTCCAGTCCATTTCTTCTCTTCAGTTTTGTCTAATCTGATGATAATGCCATTTGTCAGATTTTTATTACAATTATTGACATTTTCATATTTACATGTTGGACCTGGTTCAGTGTTCAAAATATGCTAAACCATTTTATAGTTTCTTGTTCCTTGTGGGTATTTTCAACCTTGCCTATTACTTTCAGTAAGTGGTGGTATTTAATATGCATCAACACCACCATCTTATATTTTTACAGATCTGTTCCTATGTTCCTCACTGACAGCACTTTGCATCCTTTGTCTAGTTCTAGTTTGCATCCTTTGTCTAGTTTTGTGAGCATGGGCTGTTCATTTTCCTGTTACACTTTTACTGGGAATTCAATGAGCTTACATAAAGTACAGTTCTTCATAGACCTGCCTGCTCAGAGACTGGCACAGGAGCACTATCTGTCCAGGTCAATTATAAAATAACTTTAAAATGAGCTTGTTTCCCGGTACTCAGGTCATGTAATCTACATAAGGGACAACTTCTCATATCCACTTCTCAGGCTATGCCATTGCACACAACCTGGCTCTTGGGTAGGGTAAGCACTTCCTTTCCTTCCTTTCTATGTATTTATTTGCTGTGTACTACTGGTCTATCTGCATATTAGCTTATTTATCTTGCAGTGCTAGGGATTGAAACTTGGGCCTCCCAAATGCTAAGCAAGCGCTCTATCCCTGAGCTACATCCCCAGTCCCAGAAGTGCTTACTTAGGACTTTCCTTCTTCCTAAAGGTATTGAAGTCCTTAGTGGTTCCAGCTCTTAGGAGAAGGCTCTCCTATTATGCTGTCCATGTTGATCTCTGCCCCTTGTGCTGACAGATTCCCTCAAAACTTAAGAGTTTGCACAGTTCACCCAAGGCCCTCAGGGTCGTGTTTATCCTTCTTCAGTATCTTCCAGGCCATTCCTTGCTTTACAGGAGGTGTTTTTGATCTTTTATCTAGTACTTGCCCCAGCCCATCCCAAATCAGAAGACTGGTCTAGACAACACAGGCCTTACCTCACCAGAAACCCAGTGTCCCTTCAATCTTTAAGCTAACTGATAGCTGGCACTGTTGCCACTCACAGTCAAACCAAATTCCAGCCAATCAAGCTCTTCAAAGAAAAGGGAAAACATCACTGTTATGTGACAGGAAGGCTGGCTGTGCTAGCAAGACAAGTTTCTAATCCAGACCTGGATATGTGAAGTGCTGCCTTATCCACAGTTTCCCTTTCTGAGGTTTCAGGTACTCAGTCAGCCACAGTCTAAAGTATGTATCATCAAAAGGTCAATGTGACCTAATGCTATATCACACTGCCTACATCATTTACTTAACTTCATCTTGTCAGGCAGGCATTGCACCGTCTCAGGTTGTCAACAGAAAAACAATGGGTACAGAACAATAAGATACCGAGAAAGACCACATTCACATAATTTTTATTACAGATATTTTTGGAACTCTTCTTCTCTGTTATGTTATTGTTGTTAATCTCATACTGTTCCCAATTCATAAATTCAACTCTATCATATTACATTGTATAGGAAAACAACGTTGTATGTATGGGGTTCAGAACTCCTGCAGTTTTAGGCATCTACCGGAGTCACAGGAATATATTCCCACAGATGGGGGAACTACTATACCCTAATCCCAAGGGTGGGAGGTGGATAAGTAGGAGATCCTGCAGGTGTATCCCCACACCACCATACTCATGGAAGGGGTGGATCTTCCAATTAGAAATGTATGAGCCAGGGATGAATAAGGTCTGGTACCCAACTGTTGTTTGCCTTGTTTTTAAGAAACCAATAGGGATCAGATCAGAACACAAATCAACTCCCTCGGGCTGGGGATGTGGCTCAAGCGGTAGCGCGCTCGCCTGGCATGCGTGCGGCCTGGGTTCGATCCTCAGCACCACATACAAACAAAGATGTTGTGTCCGCCAAAAACTAAAATAAATAAATAAATAAATAAATATGAAAAATCACAATGTTTATGTTTAAAAAAAAAAAAATCAACTCCCTCACTTAATTTTTATGAGGAGCTCCTTTCCACTTGGATTTGTGGTGAAGAAATAACATTTGCTCACTGACATTAAATCTGACCCTCCTATCAGCCCTTTGCAAAGACCCATCTTTGATTAACAAATTCTGCTCTGCTGGCCAGACATTCCCATCTCTGTGACAAGAGAACTCTGGTATGAAGGAATTGATTCTTATTATCAAACTTTGGTTCCTTCCTAAAGTCAGTCATTTCACAATGCACTCTAAACTCTCATATACTACTGGTGGGAGTACAAATTAATAGAAGCATTTTGGGGGGGAAAGTCTGGCACTGTCTTCTAAAGCTGAGCATACACTTCCTCGTGGCTCCGCAATTCCACTCCAATGGAAACATGAATATGCGTTCACCAAAAGTCAGAGGAAAGACCAAGTGTTATCTGTAACAGCCCCAAATTGGAAACTATCCAAGTACCTATCCAGAGTAAAATGGATAAAATGAGATATATTCACATACTGGAATATAAACAACAAGAATGAATGAATAAACTACAGCTATCCCAAATACATGGATGAACTCTTACACATATGCTGAGGAAAAGACAAGCATATGCCACATGATTCCACATCTATAGAATTCCTACCAAGGCAAAAAGAATCTATTAGAAATAGGAGAACAGTTGTCCTTGGGGACAGGCAGCAAGTAAAAGGGGACACAGGGATACAAGAAGAGCTGTAGAGAAAAATAATAGACTTTTTGATCTGATGGTTAAACAAGGGTTTATACTCTGTAAAAAAATGTATTGAGCTATAGACTCAAATATATTTACTTCAGTAAAGAGTTAAAAATATATGTGCCGGGCTGGGGCTGTAGCTCAATGGTAGAGCGCTTGCCTAGCATGTGTGAGGCACTGGGTTCGAAACTTAGCACCACATTAAAAAATAAATAAATAAAGATATTGTGTCCACCTATAACTAAAAAATAAATATTTTTTTTAAAGTATGTGTGCCATCTCTGCCAGGAAAATGCATCTCATGGATCCTGAAGGAGAGGTAAATTTAAGGCTTAAAGAATCTGTCACAGTTCTGTCTCTACTGCCACCTCCCAGCTCTTACATATACACAATACTGCTCTCTCCAAAGAGAGGAATTAAAGAAACCAGGCAGGTGTTACCTCCTGATGTGTCCAGGACAGCAAGGAGCCACACCTACTGTGCTATCCTCCTCACAGTCTTAAAAAATAAAACTGTACACCGTTAAGGCTCAGGAACTTCAGACAGAAGCTACATATGACAGTCAACTTAGGGCTGGGCTTCAGAGTCAAGGCTAAACTTGACCTTTCAGAAGTTCCTTGACAAGTCCCTAATAAGACTTTTCATGAAGAGTTGTAATAATTCATTTATTTTTTAGCTCCTTCCTTCCCTGAATCACTTATTATTATAAATTTTTAAGATTTTTCTAAGTACTACAGTATAAATATCAAGAATGGAAAATAAGAATGTATCCAACAGAAATAAAGCTACATCAATTCCTATTCATAGAAAACTCAATTGTCTTTGATACAGTTGAGCTGTACATTCTAATCACTGAAGGACAGATTCCAGAAAACACCACACCTAGGTATGGACAAGGGTCTTTCACACTTCCATGTAAAATGAGTAGGTCACAAACCATCATTACAAAGGGCTAGGAATCTAGGATGTTCTTTTCCATTCTTTGCCTACAAGCAGGAGAGAAGGAGAAATGAAGGATGGCAGCTAGCCTGGAATCCAATCTCACCTACAAGACCAGCATGCCTTTGACCAGGCTTCCTTCACCTCTGCTAACTTCCACACTAAAGCCCTCTGAGGGCAAAGAAGCCCACTGCGAGGAGAGGCAGCAGAAAAACCTCTCAAGTCCTCTCACTCCTTAGTCTGACCAAGAGAAAAGAAAATGTAATACCAACTAAAAGAAAAGAATTCTCCCTCCTACCACTTAGAAACACTGAAACACAAAATCCACCTCTATTCAGAGCAAGCCAGCACATTGTTCAAAACCAAAAATAATCTTTTGTTTCCTGGTTAGTGTGTCGTCACTGATATGCTCAGTTACTCTGCAAACCCCACCTCATGTTCATAATTCACACAGGGAAACACAGGATGCTGACTGCCAGTGCTCCTCCCCCGAACTAGGACAAGCACCTGGGAGGGCCCAGCCTGCTGAGGTGCTATGGATGATAGGCTGTGGAGAAACAGGCAGCCCTGAGAGCTATATAATATGCTGGCCAGGAGATTCAGGGAGCCAGGAGAGGGAGGGCAGGCACCAAAGCCTTCCCCTAAGGCACACTTAAACCTCCGGCCTCTGCTGCCAGAGCAGGGACTGTCCATGCTTGACAGCGCTACTCCACAACGTTCTAGTCAATTTCTCAACTGGAGCCAGGCTGGAGGTAATCCAAAAATCACTTGCATTTGGCTCTGGAATATGTTTTTGTGTTTATATTTGATGCTCTAGGAATCCAGACTACTTCAAGCTAAATGATAATATACCCAAAGAATATGAGCACTAGGAAATTGTCTCTTCAATTAGCTCAGCAAGGATGGCATCTACTGGGTGCCATCACTGTTGAAGATACTAGGGACACCTGAGGAAACAAAACAGATAATATCCCCATGTTGGTACAGCTCATGCTCCACTGGGGGTGGAACATAGCAAAAGTCAAATATGGGATACATTAGGTGGTGATAATCAACAGAAAGTGATGCAGAGATGAGAGAGACATGAAAAGAGATGGCTGTCACTTTAAAAAGAGTGGCAACAGAAGCTGGGGTTGTGGCTCAGTGGCAGAGCACTTGCCTTGCACATGTGAGGCACTGTGTACCACATAAAAATAAACAAAATAAAGATATTGTGAAAATAAAAAGAGTGGCAACAGACCTGAGGGAGATGGGGGAGCCAGTCACGTGGTTATCTGGGGGAAAAACTCCCCAGGTAGAGGCAACCGCACATGAAAAAGGCCTGAGTCAGAAGTGTGCCCAAGGAGCAAGGGACATGGTAGGCAGCCAGAGCCTAAGTGGGGACATTGGAGACCACTATAAAGACTCTGGCCAAGGAGGCTCTTTAACAGAAGACTGCTTTGGAACAGGTTAGCAGGCATGGGGTGAGGGCAAAAACTGGAAGACCACTTCAGAGGGTAGTAAAATAATCCATGCAAGAGGTGAAAGGGGTTGGATAGTGGAACCAAAAGAGAGTAAGAAGTCCAATGGGGGCTCTATTTTAAAGGTAGAACTGATGGGATTTGCTGATGTTGGAGACACTGGCATGAGAGAGCAGGGAATTAAACCAAGGTTTGAAGCCTCAAAGATGGAGCCATCTGGCCTACTTTCATTTACATAAGAAACAAACTAAAGCCCAGAAAGAGAAAAGTCATGTCTAAGGTCACACCACTTATTCCTGGGATCAGAACCCCAACCAGAGCTTATTTCACTGCCCCATGCTGGAGATGAGCCAGGCCGCTCCCAGATGCTCTCCAACCCCGCCCCCCCACCAAGGACTGGTGAAACCCCAGCACATCACATAAACTAGGGTAGGATGCTGGTGCATGAGGGCACAGGCGCTTCCCAGAGGGTGACCACAGTTCATAGTTTTCATGCAAGAAAACCAACATAATGTGGCCAGACATTCTCATCTTTTTCAAGAGGGCCCTAAATATTTTTTCCAAGAGATAAGCCCTAGTGGGGGTTCTGATACCAGGAATAAGTGATGTGACCTTAGACATGACTTTTCTCTTTCTGGGCTTTAGCTTCTTCCTCATGTAAAATGAAATATTTTAATGGGGGAAAAATCCCCCCATTTTTAAAAGGTGTTTAATGACATGGGGTTTGTCAAACAAATGTCATGTGCAGGCCAAGTTCAGTCCACACAGTGCACCAGCCTCAAACCTGTCTTGAGACAGCTTAACACAGTCCTTGTGTGCTGATAACTAGCCCAGAGGTAGGGTACAGAATTAAAGGTTTGGGATCAGGATGGTCTTTTAGTATGACTTTTGAGTCAGCAAATGATATTCATTATCACTATAAATAGCTGATAACTTCCGGCACAATTTCAGTGGGCCTCTCCTCTGACCAACAAGAAATTGACTAGCTGCCCAACACTGAAGGTTCTTTGTTTAAACTTTGGTTCTATCATTCTGAGTACTAAGATGAGCCCACTAGGACAACCAAGAATTCAACAGCTCTTCCCAAATACTGATCCTCTCAAATCCCACTGAGCCTCTCAGAGTCATATGGAGTATGAAAGAGCCTGCAAATTAGTCACTGCCCCAGGGATAGGAAAACTCCAATATGTCGGAAGATGTAAGGTTTGGCGACCAAGCAGGTAGTCCAGTCTTGCCAAAATAATTGAGAATTTACGACTTTAAGGAATTATAGGACTTTTTTTTTTTTTAAACATTAAAGTTACTGTGCATTCTAGAGAGATTGGAGAGTCACTTTTGCCTGGTTTTAAACTTGGGTGTATTCTTGCCTGTTTGGGGAGACTCATTCAGAATTTGTCTGCCTAAAAAAAAAAAATGGTCTCTTAGGAAGTCCCTGAGTTAATGTTCTATAATGCTAACTGGCCTTGCTTGCCCACTTAAAATTAAATATTTACTTTCCTTACAAGCCATATGATTTCTACTTAATACTTATTTATTTTCCATGTTTGGTACATTTGGCCATTTAGATGCTGTTGCTATTAGGTAAAAACTGATATCCCCCCACTCCCCACTCATTATGTAGTTTACAATGCAGAGTCAGGACTAATGTGATTAAAAGTGACATTTTATTAGGTCAAAGCATATGAACTGACACTAGTCAACTGTACTGATCTATAGAATGGGCATTTCACGCGGCTGAACATCAAAATATTTCCCTATGATCAAGAGAACAGAGACTTGACTATTTAGAGAATAACAGCTTCCCTAGACCAATGTTATCTGACAGAACTTTCTGTGATGATGGAAATGATCTAAATCTACACTGACCAATATGTGACTACTGAGCACTAGAAATGTGGCTAAGAAACTGATTTATCTCATTTTACTAGTTTTAAAGTCAAACTTAAATAGCTGTATGTGGCTATGGTGCCGGACAATACCATTTTTCATAGCAACTTCTTCGGACGAGAACTAGAAGTCCCTCATTTGTATGTATAGATTTGAAGATCCAGAAGAGAGATGCTTCATAAAGAAATGAAATTCAAAGTACCTTCTTGCATTGCCACTTTACATTTTCAACTGACTCTCCACTTTCTCGACAGTGAAACTTAATTTTGGTCTTCTAGTTCTATGTTGTCTCTGGGATAATTACTGTCCCTAGAAGGTAGAATTGTACAGCCCCACAGAATGTTTGGAAGGCAGAGTCCAGGTCACCTAGAAACTGGCAACAAAAACAAGTCTAAACACCTCCTGATCTGCTGGGCCTCCCCATTCTCATCCACCAAATGGGTGATAACTATACCTATCCTAAAAAATAAGGTTGTTGTCAGTCCTAAATGTACATTAAAGTTATGAAATCTGATTATAAACAGTAAACCTTAAAAATCAAGTTGTGTTCAGTTTCATTTATCTCATGAAACAGCTGGATTAATTACTGAGGATATTTTAACCAGAGATGGTAGATTATCCCACTTAATCAGTATTAATTATGGAAACCCTCTATCTCCAAACTCCAAGATCCCTTTCTTGCCATCCCTCAATCATAGCCTCCTCCAGGCTTCAGCTAAATCAGGAGTCCTGTGATTCAGGTCTGCACCACTCTGTGTCAAAGGAAACTTACTAGATCTTATCCATTGTAGGCCTGGGATATACAGAAGGAAAGCACAGTCCCTACCTTCATAATTCTGACTGACCATTTTTCCCTCTGGAAACAAGATTTTAACAAAAAAAAATCCGGTATCTCAAAAGAATTGTTGTCTCTGATTCTGTGTCATTTGTCTATTAGTTAAAGCTCCCAGCGATAAAAGAATGAGTAAGAAGAATCCAGGATTTTACACTTTAAAAAGGTATTCTGCTGCATAATAAACCAATATTCCAATTAAATCATTTGCATTCAACCATTTAAACTGAATTTGGTGCTATATAATTATTGCAGCCTGTAGAGTTAGGGCTCATTTCAGCAAAGAGCATAATTGCTCAAATGATTCGATTCAGGATTTATTTAAAACTCTCCCATCAACAAAAAATATCCTTATACCATGGTACTGCTCTAACTTCTTAATCTCTTTCTGAAATGGTCAGAGGCAGACTTCTAAGTATGGAAGGGTAAAGTTCTCTTATAACACAGTGCCTATAGCCCTACCCACTGGAAACCCTCTGTTTCTAAACCCCAGGACTCCTTTCTTGCCCTCCTCTGGGGTGTGGCCAGGCAGCCCAATAATATGGGTTTGCCCTGCTATCCAACTCTGCCCTGTTCCATACAAAGGGAAACTTACTAGGAGGTCTGCCCTGACCTCTCCTCCTCTACTTAAATCAAGAAGGAAGTGGCATCTCCAGGACCTCAGAACCGGAAGGTACTTCTGGAAGGGAAACAAGTTGGCAGACCATAGCGGGCTGACCTTTGGAAAGTTCATAAACAAATTAAGACATCACCAAAGTTAGATAGCATGCTGCAGAATCACTGAGATTTCTCGGGGTATCCAATTAATGAGCAGTTAAGACAAACAAGGGCAGTTGGAAAAGTATAAGGAGGTGGAAGGGAGGTAGAATGCTCCCCAACTGCATAGGGCTTGTGTAAAATGTGCAGTTGTTCAGCCTGGGATATGAAACCCTACTGGGTCACTTTCCCCAAACTTCAGAAAATTCCATCCAGATACTGGCAACCAGGAAGATTTCAGCACACTGAGTGAATAGCTGGGCAAACAGAGACGTGGGAGTCTTCCAAGAGCCTCCAAAGTTTCATTTCCTTGGTGCTTCCAGTCTCTCCTAACCTCTGACCTACGGAGTTATTGCCAAACTGCCTGCTGTTTGCACAAGGTCCCAGCACTTCCCTGCACAGCTCCCCTGACCCCATCGTGAGTGGGTGGTACTATCTCCAGGCTACAGATAAGGAAACCCAGGTTCAGAGAGGTTAGGGGACCAGAGATATGTAGTCTAGCAAGTGGAATCCAAACTTGTGACTTCTGCAGGCTGCAGGCCTGTGGTCTGCAGTAGGCAAGTAGGAGCCTGGCTCCACCTTGCTCCTGTGTCCGGCACGTCCCTAAAAATGCATCCCAAAAGGACAAGCCAACACTTGTTGACTACTTCCTACATGGGTTGGTCCTCCACAGCTTTCTCTAAAGTACAGAGAATCAGGAGCCCCATTTTTCAGACGAGGAAATTGAGATGGCCCCTCACCCCAAGCCCGAGAAAGATGACTTGGTCCTAACCTCCACGGTGCATGGACACCAGACAGTGCCACACCTTGTGATTTGTAATGCAAAGGGGATCCCTAAAGCATCTCTGAGCCCCAGTGGAAACTCGGGCCACAGTAACACTCTCCCTACCAAAAGCGCAGGAGGGGAGCCTGGCGGGCTGGGGCAGGCAGCGGGCTGGGTGCCAGAGCGCTTGGCCCGCCGGGCCGGAGGTGCCCGCTTCCGCTTGGGCCTGGCACCGCCGACCCATTCATAGTGGCCGCGGGAGGGGCAGGCCGAGCTGGGCCCGGAGTGGCCCTGACCCCCGCCGGGTGCCCTCGTGCCGGACTCCGCGCGGCCCCGCGGGGGAAACGGTGCCCCAGCCCCGCCGCCAGGGGGAGCAGGGAACCTCGTCCCGCACTCCGGGAAGTTGCCACCACAGCCGCCCGAACGTCCGCGCCCGGGACGGCAACCTGGGGCGTCCGCACAGCACGCCTACGGCCCGGGCCCGCCCCGTCGGGTCTTCCAGAATCCCCCAAGACACCGCCACTCGGCGGCCCGCAACCGGGCGCACTCGGCCCTCAGGTTGCCCATTCAATCCCGCCTTCCTCCCCACGGCCTCCACCGCCTTCCGCCAGCTCCCCCCCACTCCTCCGGCCCGGACTCCAGCCCGGCAACGTCATCCGGCGGCTTCCCGAAACTTAACCCCTTCCTCCGCCAGCTGTGCGCCGCCCCGCCCCGCCGCCAACTTTCTTCGCCCAACTTAGGAGCGCGCGGGCCGGCCCGACGGCCGGGCCGGGAGGGAGGGGTCGCCACGTCGCGCCGCCGGGCCGCCACAGCTCGCCAGACGGCCAGGGACGTGGGGTCCGCGCAGCTCGGCACGCTCGGCCGCCGCCCCTACATAGGAATGGGCCTTGGCACACGCCCCCCCACCCGAGTCCCACCCCGAAGGGCCGGGGCCGCGGCCGCGGTGACGGCGGGCGGCGGGCGAGCCGGCGCCGCCGGGGGAGGGGCCGCCAAGGAGACGTGTCACTCGCGGCGCGGCGCGGCCGGCCCCGGCACCCCGACGGCCGGGCCCGCGCGCCGCCACCGCCGCCGCTGCAGGGCCCAGCCAAGTTTCTTACCTGCAGGCGGAGACGCGAGAGGGAGAGCAAGAGGACAGGAGCCGGAGCCGCCGCCGCCGCCGCCGCCGCCGCCGCCGCCGCGGAACCGGGAGAGAGGAGCCGGCCGAGCCTCCACCAAGAAGCCGCCCCCAAGCAGCTGCAGGCGCCGCGACCCCGACGCCGTCCGCCCCGTCCGCCGTCCGCTCCGGCCGCTCGCTGGCTGCGTGCGCGCGTGTGGAGTCGTGGCACTTTCTGCCTCGGAGCTGGCGAACGGCCCCCACCGCCGGGATCGCCGCCTCCTGCCTTCCCCACCCGGGCCAGCCATTCATCGAACCGCCTCTCCTTATTGGTCCGCTACCCGCCACTCTGCTGGTCGCTGGCCAGTAAGGACGCGAATGGCCGAGCCGCGGCGGCGGCCATTGGACAAAGAGGAGGGTCTCCGCCTCGGCCAATGGGAGAGGGGAGGAGCTGCGGGGAGCCGCGGGGGGCGGGGCCGAGAAGGGGCGGGGCCGCGTAGCGCTGGTCTCTGCGCGGGGGCGGAGCGGGACCCGAGCGCTCCGCCCAGCTAGGGGTGGTCCCCGACCAGCCCCGCCCACTCCGGGCCTGGGCGCTGCTCGCCGTAGCTGACTCGGAATGGGCTCCGCCTAGGCGGGAGGCGGAAGGTTCGAATCCCAGCAGCCCCTGGCCTGCTCCTTTGGACGTCTCCGGTCTGAGGTGGCGGTGGGTGTCACCCTAAGCAGGATTGCGCAATTCAAGAAATTGCTTTATTCAAACCCAACTAAACTTTCCGGAAAGCAGAGCCCCCTGGGGTTTCTGGGTGGGAACACAACTTCTGCTGGGGGGCAACTCAAGTAATCATCTTCAGAGATTACAGTCAACACTAGAAAGATTTCCTTGAATAAAGGGGAAAATTGGGGTGAAAAACCCAGAAAGTGTACAAGGCATTGTGAACATCACACACCCTTTGTTTAGAGAGGGTGCACCCAAGGCTCAGTGTGTCTTTCTTGTTCTGGCCTAAACCACAGCCCCAGAGTAATAATTAATGACCCACCTTATGGACTTTTTATTCCAGGTAATGGGAAAGGTGAAAGGTTCTGACCCAAGAAAACTCACCTATACCCCAGGAAACTGAACAGTTGGCACTTCCTCATTACATGTGTTCCTTCCAGATATTACCCAACACTGTCTTCATAACCAAATTTAATTAAGTTAACTGTAGGCTTAGATTTTAACCATTATAACAGTCTCTTAAAACTAATCAGCCAGATCCAGTGGTGCAGACCTGTAATCCCAGTTACTCAGGAGGCTGAGGCAGATGGATCCCAAACTGGAGACCTGCCTGGGCTATTTAGCAAGGCCCTCCCTTAGAATATAATGTTAAAAGGGCAGGGTGTGTGGCTCAGTGGTAGGGGACTTGCCAGGTTGCATGAGGCCCTGAGTTTGATCCATAACACTGCAAGAACAAAAAAGTAACCCTTCAGCAGTGGTGCAGGTCTGTAATCCCAGTGACTCAGGCAGGAGGATTGCAGTTCAAAGTCAGCCTCAGCAATTTAGCGAAGCCCTAAGCAACTCAATGAGACCCTGTCTCTAAATAAAATACAAAAAGGGCTAGAGATGTGCCTCAGTAGTCGAGTGCTCCAGAGTTCAATCCCTGGCACCAAAGAAAAAAAGACAAAAACTAACCCTTCAAACTAGAGCCAAAGCCAGTTTCTTTGAAATTTAAGTTTCTAAGAGGCCAAAAGGGCTGTGACTGTCTATCTGCCCACACCACTCCTCTCATCTTTGTGGTTGCAGAATTCTCTGCCTAATATCTATTTTTTTAAGACAATTTCTCCACAAGCACCACCACCATTTGCCATTGGTACTATACTAGTTATTGTTAGAAAGAAGTTGAAAATAAAAACCTTTATGAGGGAATAAAGAGGAGTTAGGTTGAAATTAAACTATTCATTTCTATTTTCAATCTCAGCAGTTCCTTAGCACATTAATGATTAATCAATGGGAATTAACCTGGATTAGCTTTCTATGCTCATTTTCTTCAGTGAACCCTGGCTTGAAATAAATTCAAGAATTCCAACTTCTGGCTGGCAATTACTACCAACTGGTCTTACTTTACCACAGATAAGCCATTTAACCTCTCTGAACATCGATGTATTTATTGTAGGACAGTCACTTTCTTCTGGGTTTTAGGGAAGAAATTCATTCATTCATGGATGTTTGTTGAGAGACTGGGATAGAGCAGGCAGCCCAGAGTAATACATAGATCCAGTAAAGACCCAACTGCCCAGGGGCCTGTTCCCGTGTAGGAGCCTCCTTTATTTTGTTCACTGTTTAAGTTTTCCCAGCAGATCCTGGCACAAGGATATGGTTCAAAATTTCAATTGTTTCTTACTATTCAAAGGAGATTTGGTATCCAGGACCACCACTCACAGATGTAAAAAAATCTGAAGATGCTCAAGTCTCATCTAAAATGGCATAGTATATTCATATTTCCTACATGCATCCTTCCATACATGTTAAATCATCTCTAGATTACTTATAATATCTAATAAAATGCAAATATGATATAAGTGGTTGTTATACATTTTGTTTACGGAATAATAACAAGGAGGGGAAAGTCTAGATATTTAATATAGATGCAGGTTTTTTCTGAATTTTGTTTTTTATCTTCAGTTGAGTATGTGGGTGCATAACCTGTGGATAGCTCTGGAAGGCAACTGTAATTCATTTAGAGATGATTATAAGAAACACTGATGGATAAATAGGATAGGAAGGAGCCAGTAAAGAACACAGTATCATGCACTTAACTTGTTTTGTTTTTTTGTTTTTTTGCAGGGTTGGGAGTTAAACAGTGATTGAACCCAGGGGCACTTAACCATTGAGCCATATCCCCAGTCCTTTATATTTTTTTTTATTTAGAGACAATGTCTCACTAAATTGCTTTAGGCCTCCCTAAATTGCTGAGGCTGTCTTTGAACTCACAAATCCTCCTGCCTCAGCCTCCAGAGAACTGGGGTTACAGCATGTGCCACCACACCCTGCGTCAAAGAGAGTAACTTTTGTAGGCTGCCAGGGCTTGGTGTCACTGGAGATGCTGGGAAATGATACAGAACACACATCAGAAATGTCCCACCAGAGGGATAAGGACATGGTTGTTTTGCACTCCCAGTCCTTGTTGGTTAAGGGACTTTAACTCACCCTACCCCTTATCAGCCAGAGAAAGCCTTGCAGAAAAAAGTTCTTGATAGAATGGTGAGTGCCAGAGGGTGTGGGAGGGAGCACCTTAAAGCCTTCCACATGGAACCAGTGCCTGCCACAGCACCTGCCTGCCACAGCACCTGGTGTGAATGGGTAATTTAAACACAAAACAATATTTCTGTAAATATTGTCCAATGAATGATAGGATCATGAAGTCTCTAGGAGTAAGTGGTATTTATTACAAAAAGAGGCTCCCTATCTGTTCCTCCCCCTAATTTAATATTTGGTTCAGCCTCAATACAACGTTCAATTCAGGACAGAAGGAAGAGTGGCCTCCTCTGAGCTCTGCTTACTGCAATCCCTCCCCACTCATCTTCTGCTACCCCCAGTTATGCTCTAGAGACTCCCACCTGCAGCTTCATCTTCCTCAGACATCTTTTGAGTGGAGAAACTGACCTCCCTCAGCCAAGCTCTATCAGAGCTGGTCAGCCTCACATCCCACCTTATGGTCTGATCCTCATGGCCACACTGCTGTACCTGTGGAGTCCCATCTTTATCCCTGCACAATCTCATCAGCTCTCCCAAGGTATAATGGGAAAAACCATAGTTATCCCCTGGACTAGATGTTGGGGGCAGTAAGAGGCATCTCCTCAGCTCTGATCTTTCACCACAGTCCAGAATCTGCTAAATCACACAACTCACCAGCAGCACAAGGAAGATTCCTTCTGTGACCCAGACTCCAGGTGCCATCTGCTCAGTGTCAGGCTTCAGGCTCGAGCCTAGGAAACAGGTCCTTTCCATTCCCAGATGGCAGTCCACTGAGGAGCTCTCTGGTGTGAATGATGATTTAAACACAAAAGAAAGAGAGGACCCAGATGGGACAGGTGCTTTGGGCGGAGGGGTTCCTTCAGACACAATGGAGAGGGAATAAACAGGGGCTCAAGGGAGACATTGAAGGTAACCAGGTCCAAAGTATGCCCCTGGTGAGGAACAGCATGATGCACGTGGGACAGCTATCTGGAAAGACCTCAGGGACAAAGGAGAGGATAGGAAGAATTATTCCCCAAAGGTGATCATAAGGGGAATAAGGGAACTGTTTTGGAATGATATAAATTAAATGTTCCATATCTTGATTATAGTAATGGTCACATGATTATAGCAATACTCATCAAATTGTATACTCTTTGAAAGGCTGAATTTGGTTTGTAAGAAAAATTATGATTAAATCACCTAACTGGAAAAAAAAAGATGCATTAGACTTTAGTTGTACATTTAAAACAAAGCATTCTTATTAGGAAAAATTAAACATGAGAATAATTGCCTAGTATAGTCTATTAATCCATGATAGTACTTTACTTTCTCTACCAAATTGCAAATATTGTTTTAAAAGAATAAGTAGAGGGCTGGGGATGTGGCTCAAGCGGTAGCACGCTCGCCTGGCATGCGTGCGGCCCGGGTTCGATACTCAGCACCACATACCAACAAAGATGTTGTGTCCGCCGAGAACTAAAAATAAATAAATTTAAAAAAAAAAAAAAGAATAAGTAGAAATGGGGCATAGTAGTGCATACCTGTAATCCCAGCAACTCATCAGGAGGATGGCAAGTTTGAGGCTAGCCCGGGCAATTTAGTGAGACTCTGTCTCAAAAAGAAAATAAAAAGGGTTGTGCAAAGATTACAGAATGTACTCACATAAACTAAGACAGCTATGATGTCACTAGATGATACAGCCTTATGGGATCACTCTTATGTGTGTGATGTGTCATTGACTGAAATGTTCTACGGCTCAGGACTGTATTGTTCTGTAGATCCAAAGTTTCATATTGAAATCGAGGTTGGCAAAAGAATTTAGAAACCTAAGCATGCCAGAGCAAGGTCAAATCCCAAGAACAACAATGGTCATACATAACATATAGAGCTGGGAGCTGCGTGTGGATGGTGACAGGAGAAAGCCAATGCTTGAGCACTGGACAGAAAAAGGAAAATCCACAAAAAAGCCTGTATCAATCAGCCTTTGCTGCATAACAGAAGAGTCTAAAACTTAGTGGTTTAATACAAGTCTGGTTTCTTGTTGGGGCTGAGGCTTCTGTGAGTCAGCTGAGGCTTGGTCAAGTTTGGCTGGCTCACTCATTGGGCACTGGATAGACTGGGGACTCACCTCTAGCCTGGGCTTGACTGAGGAATTTCAGAAGCCCTGCTCCTGCTCCTAACTCTGGGCTTACACCCTCCTCTTGGGATCAGCAAGCTAGAGGGAACATTCCCTTCTCATGACAATGATTGAATCAGAAGAAAATGATCAGAAATATACAAGGACTCTTGAGGTCTTGGCTCAGAACTGTGTTGCTTCCATATCATTCTTTTAGCCAAACCATGTCATACAGGTGAGCTCAGATTTACAAGGAGGGGAAATACAGGCTGGAGTAAAAAAATGGCACAAGGTCTAAGTGGGAGCAATGGGCAAGCAAATCAGGAAAGGAGGGATTTACAGAGGACAGAGAGTTTCAAGAGGTGGGGAGGGATAAGCACTATTAAAGATAGCCTGGAAATATAGCAAGAGAAAGATAGGGGTAGTGTTACACGTGGCAACTCAGAAAATCACCAGAGACCTGGGGGAAACAACTTTGGAGAATGCAGCAAGTGGTAAAGTGGCCACTAGATTACAGAGGGTTGAGAAATGAATGGGAGGGGAAAAGGTAGAAGCAAAGTGCATCTGTTCATCCAACAGACACACAGCTGAGTACCCACAACGTGTCAGTCACTGCTCTAGGTGCTGGGGACACAGCCATGAACAAGGTGAGGGGTCTTCTTTGATGGAGCATACTCACATGGTAGTGGGGAGAGGGACAGTAGACAAATCAACTGATAAATAAGCAAGATGAGTCAAAGTGGTGCAAGGAAAAGTGGATGGGGCTCACGTAACAGTGAAGGACCAGGGATTGGGAAATGGGCAGTGCAGTGAGTGTGAAGAAGATGGTCAGAGAAAGACTCTCTGGGGACGGGATGGTTGAGTTGAGAGTTAAAGGATGAGAAGCTGATCTTGTCTCAGCATAAGGAAAAGGAAGTACAAAATTCCTGGGACAAAGGGGAGATCAGCAGCTGTTTCAGGGAACAGGAAGGAGGTTACACGACTAGAACTCTAGGAAGAAGGGAGAAAAGACATGGGATCTGTAGCAGGAAGGTCCCAGATCAGGGAGGCCCTGTGGGAGGTAATGGGAAGCCAAAGGGGAGCTTTACACAGGGACTAAATGCAATCTGATCTGCATTTCAAAAGACTACTTTATCAGTAGTACCAGAATGGATAGGACAGTTTTCATAACAGAGGATTAGGCACCATAAACTAGGGAGGTATTGAAAAATTCCAGGCAAGCTGCAGTTGATGTTTGCCTTGTAAATACTTAACAACTATCTGAAGAGGGCAGGGAAAGTGGGGAAACTCCCTGATTTGGGGCATTTACCAATTTCTGTGGTGTATGTATTCCCATCAGAGCCCATTGATTTCAAACTATCTAATTACTGAAGGCAAAGATGGGAAGAAATTTGCAGTCATACACCACTGTGTACTATCTTGGCCACGGACATATAATAGACATAACTTCAAGAGCTTTGATATGGAGTAAAATAATTAGGGAGTAATGATTTTGAGGATTTATTAACTTTTTAAAAATATAATTATTTCATTATACGCTTATACGATTTAATTTTTAATACTGGTTGTGTTTAACACATTGCCATGAATTCCCAAAATGTAACAATAAGTTCTTATAAATTCTTATAAGCTCCACCACACCACTGAATATAGTAGTCATCTAGACCAGAGCGGAGTGGGGTGGGGAGGAGAGAAAGGGAGAAGAATGGAGGAAAAACTCAGCAGGATTTTAAAATATTCAAAAAAATGAAATGTTGTCTATGTTCATGTTGATACTTCTGCACTCTCACTGTCCAATGCATCATTATGAAAACCTAGCCCAATGCCTTGATTATGTTAAGAATTCACCATAGACCAGAATGCTGATGCACCCCTGTAATCTCAGTTACTTGGAAGGCTAAGGACAGAGGTAGCATGTTTGAAGCCAGTCTGGGCAATTTAACAACACCCTGTTTCAAAAAAAAAAAAAAAAAATACTATGTTCCATAGCATTGTGAGGCACTGGGTTTAATTAATCCCCACTACCAAAAAATAAAAATAAAAAAAGCAAAAACAAAACTCACCATAGATTTATCTCCCCAGAAACAGACCCTGAAAAAAAGATTTGAGTGAAAAAAGTTTATTTGGAAGACGATCTCAGGAATTACCAGATGGGAAACCGGGAAGTCAGATAAGGATGAAAGCCTGTGAATAGGCAAGTTACTGCTGTGGGCAGCTGTGCTACGATCCCATAAAAGAACTCTAGAAGTAGTATAGAATACGCCTCACGGTCATTCAAGCTGAGAGGTAAGGAAGCTGAAGCACTTATTCACCAACTCCTATCCATCACTGGCTGAAGCTGCTCCTGAAGGCATTAAGCTGGCATTTCCAGCTCACATTCCAAAGAAAGCACTTAGAAAGACCAGAAAGATCGTTGTTAGTGTTTGTAATAATAGGCACTTGATATGCAAAAGAATGACCAAGGGGATATGGGCAGGACACTGACTGTATCTGCACCAAACTCATAAATATTTCTTGAATGAATTAACAAATGTATGAATGGGTGTTAGGGTTAGGGCCCATTAAATACCTTTAAACACAAATTTAGAATTTAAAAGTTGTAAAACAGAATGGATATCCTTCCATTCCCCAGGCAGTCCATGTATCATATGCTTTCTCACAAGATCTAGAGCAGAGAATCTACAGGATACCCCAGATCATTTAAATTCTGAAATAGTGTTCCTTGAAATGAGTAATATTATTGAGCACATTGGGGGAAATATCCCTATAGACTGTAGAAATTGTCAAAAGAAAAAATAAAATTGATACAAATAAAATAGATTGTGTGAGCTCAAGTTACCAACACTTGCACTTGCTAGTGGTAGTAAAAGACAACCTGAGTTAGAAAATAACTAACGGGTTTGTTGTGTGGGTGATGTTGGAAATGAGCTTAGAGTTAGAGGCTTTTGAGAAATGACAATGATTTGACCATCTGTAGGCTCCCAAAGAAAACAAGGAAAAGTAAAATAAGAGATGAATGATGTTTGGCATTTTTTTGTTTCTAAAGTGCTTTGCAGATGATTCTTATTATAACCATGACAGAAAAGTATTATTAGTATTTTCAGTTTACAGATGGGGGGCTTAGGCTAGGGAAGTGCAGTAGCTTGCCCAAATTTTCACACTTATAAATGACAAAGTTAAATAACACTGAAAGACTCAAAAAACAGCATCTTTCCAGGCTTAATCTCTGCTTCCTCTATGGAATCATGAATGAAGAAATGAGCCAGTACAACAGACCCTACATGAGTTAGGGAAACAATCTCTTTTCCACCATTCTTCTAGGACTCCATGTATCTCCCCTTCAGCCTTAGATATAAGGAGCACTTGGTAAGCTGTCAAAAAAAAATGTTTTAATTTAATCAAAAACATGTTCAGTTGTGCTGTCCAGCTGTGATATTCTAGGAATTGTGTGATTATACCCCTCCATCACAAATAGGAAGTTACCAGTCAGGAGAAACACTTTATGTCCCTAAGGTCAGCCTGGCATGACCAGAAGCCTTACAATGGGCATCTTGGGACAAAATGGGTTTCCAAAGCTATTGGATTGGAAGGTGCAAAAGGACTTCATCTTTCCATCTTTGAGTGAAAAGTATATCTCAGCTCATCTTACCAGAGATGAAAAGCTCAGGACTTTACCTGTACATAGAACAGAACTTCGTCTCTCATTCTGGGTTTACTTTATTTTCATTCATGTTATGGTTTAGATATGAAGTGTCCCCCAAAATTCTCGTTAATGCAGGAATAGTCAGAGGTAAATGATTAGATTAGGAGAGCGATGATCTGATCAGTCAATCCTAGTCTGAATGAACTGACTGGGTGGTAACTGTGGGCAGGTAGGGCAAGGCTAGAGGAGGTAGGTCAATGGGGGCATGCCCTGGGAGAGTTCTTCTTCCCTGTGGTCCCTCCCTCCTTTTCTTCTGGACCCTGTCATGAGCTGAGCATTTCCCTTGCCTTGGTCCTTCTCTAGTGATGTGCTGCCTTCATCCTGGACCCAGAGCAATGGAGTTAGCTTAATGAGACCTCTGAAACCATGAGCCCCAAATAAACTTTTCCTCCTCTAAGTTGTTCTTGTGAGATGTTTTGGTCACAGAAACACAAAAGTTAATGAAAACAATTGGATAAATATTTATGGAGCGCCATGGCATACTACAGACTACCCTAGCTGCTAAGACTTCAACAGAGAATAAATCTATAGGCCCCTCCCCTCAGTGAGTTAATAGTCTAGTGGAGATGGGGGAAGCAGGCAATCAATAGTCTGCATTCAGCTCCTGGTATGTAAATTTCAAGTAAATTCACAGAGTAAAGTGATATAAAGGACCAAGCTATCCTTTTTCCCCCCCCTCTCTCTTTCTAGTCCATTCTTTAGTAAAATTTACCTCCAAAACTACTCCTTCTACCTTGTCATGCCTCCGCCTCAGCAGCCAAAAATAGTCCTGACTATATCAAGTCTTTCTTTCTCTGCCCGATTTTTATAGACCCTCATATGCCAGTACCTCTCTGTTCCCCAACGTCTGCCTCTTCCCATCTGTAGGCACCAGCTGCCTCTGCCCAAGGAGCACTTTCCCCTACCTTAAGCACCATGCCCACCCCACCCTGTCACCTTTCAAGTCCTGCCTTCAGTCATTCATTCCGTAGTTGGTTCTAGGTTTGCCAAGCACCCTCTCATAGGTGGATGCAAAGTTGAGTGCAATTTGGTTATTCTCCGCCCTTGAAGAGCCCACAGAACTCCTTCTTCCACAAAACCTCTAAATACTTTCCCCCTACCAATGCCTACTTTTGGAGGCTGCCCCAGCCCAACAGGGCATTAGAGTTTGCTGCTAGATTTTAGATCCAGGTATCCTAACTCTTCAGAAATAACAGCTTATGGAAGGCCTGAGTGGTACTATTTTCCTTCTGTATTTCCTGTGTTCTAGGTTCAGCAGTGTGTTTCTTTTAGCTCCCAGAAGGTCTTTCTTAAATCACTCCTGCCTCCTGCCTCACTGTGTACTTATTTCTTCAAGCCTTATTTTTACATAGCTTTAGGGCAAAGCTAAAGCACCCTGCTCCATGCTGGATCTTCCCTAAACATTCACCAAGTGGTGTCAGTTGATTAGTAAGAGACTGGCACTTAAAAATTATCATTCGATCCCCTCTTCCAGGTTCTTGCCTCTAGACTTAAATTCTGCAGCTCCTTAAACCTTTCTTCCCCAACCACTTAATCACTGTATGGCTCTTCTCAAACTCTGCTAATCAGCTTTTTTTTCTTCTTCTTCTTTATTTTTTAATCATTAGTGAGAGTTTTGAAGACGGTCCTTAAGCCAGAAGCCAAAAAAAAAAAAAGTATAATAAAATTCAGAAAGGCCCACTAGGGCGATTGAGTTCCACTCTCTGCCTTTGGCCCGGCAGGCCCTTCAACCAGCTAATACATCAAGCCGGCGGGCCCGCCTCAGCACAGTCCTCCCAGCCTCTGATCTGAATGTGAACTGCATAAAAATTAAATTTGGAGGGTTGAGAACTTAGCCCACAGCTCCATCAGCTCTCTTCTTTAGTCTGTTGAGAGTCACTGTGGTCCAAGAGCCCCAGGTCAGGGCACAGTTTTAGTTTAAGATAACTTTAATTTAGATGATTTTTGTTCTTCCTTCCAGGGTCATTTCTTCACAAGTCCAGTGATTTTCATGAAGCCCTAGATGCCAATATTTATGTATGAGCATGATTGAGAGAGAGGAGGAGGAAAGACTAATTCACACTAAAGTTTTACTGGCTTACTATGCAGCTCCTTCTCAAACGTTCTTGCCAAACTGCCTCTAAAGGTAGAGGGAAGGGAAGGTGGACATTGAGGAAGGGGGTTATGGCCCCTCAAGCATCTGTTCCAGGAAGGCATTAAGATAGATCTTAAAATACCCACGTGATTTTTCCATTCTTCTCTGAAATATATCCACAGCAGCAGGTATTCTCAAAATGGAAATAGTTTTATTGTAATATATATATATATATATATATATATATATATATATATATATATATATATGTAAAATATGTGAATAAATATTAATATAGTACAAGGGAAGTTATCAATAAAAATATGAGAAGATCATGGGAATTTCCAATCTTCTGATATGACATTTTAAGTGTTTTTCCTTCTACACTATTTTCTATTTATAAAGACACATTGTTTAAATATAAAATGTTTTAAAAGTACTTACCACTGTGTAAAATATTCTGGCTACCTGATGGCACCAAGTCCAGGCACTGGGGAATTGACCCAAATTGCTTTCCAGTTTAAAAAGCAGACACTTGGGTGTGATCCCCTCCAGGAACCATGAACATTCAAGAAGAAAGAAGGGAAGAGACAGGGCAAAAGAACTTTCTGGAAATGTACTGGGTGGTCACTTTAGGGGAAGAGGGAGTGTGTTCCTGTCTCTGCTCAAGTCATCCAGGACAGTTGGCAGCCATCAGTGCAAACAACACACTATACAGTGGGCTGGGGTGGGGGGATTCCCTGAGGGACCCACCTTCCTCCCAGGGAGGCTGTGCACCCTCCTTCAGCAGAGCAAATATACCAATTTCTAAAGAAGTGTTTTCTTTCAGCCACGAAAATTAATGAGCTCCCTCTTTGGCATGGGTTAGAAAATTCCACTGTGGTGCTGGCAGGGCTTGTCTACAAGCACCAGAACCTTAAAGAATCTGCACACTGAGTTACAAGGAACAAAGGTAAGGCAGATTGTTCTGATTTCCTTGCTCTGGTAGGGGAAAGACAGGAAAGGAGAAGAGAACAAAGCACCTAGCCCAGAGAGGTGTGTCTAATGGGGAGGTACTTTCCCTGAGCTGTTCTCAGAACGCATCCATCTTTGAGCACAGCACAATGCCCTCCTTATTCTCCAGTTCCCCACAACCCAGCGGCTGACGTGGAGCCTTACCAGGGTGGCAAACATTCAGACCTGTGGCCGACCGGCACGTCTTGAGCAGATTCGTTCAGTCACTGGGTGGGAATGAACAGTATTTCCCTCACAGTCTCTTCTTTTTGCAAAAAAATGGTTGGAAAACTGAACTGAATACATACAATGTTGTAAAAAAAATATTTGTTCGGTGCATGATTTTTGAGCAATGAGCAAAATGGACAAAACTCCTCTAGACCAGGAGACAGGAGGTGGATGATCAGTACCAAACAAATAATATAATTTCAAGTATACTATTCTCCCTACAGTGGTTTCACTTTAATCATGGTCAACTATGAGTCAAAAATATTAAATGGAAAATTCCAGAAATAAACAATTCATAAGGTTTCATGTGCATACTATTCTGAGTAGCACAATGAAATCTCATAAGCCTGAATCATTTGTTCAGAGTATCCATGCTGTATAGGCTACCCACCTATTAGTTCACTTAGTTGCCATCGATCAGGTGGATTGTCACAGTATCACAGAGATCAAATTCAAGTAATTGTTATTTTACTTAATAACGGCCCCAAAGTACATGAATAATGATGAGAAGGAGCACCTGTGCATACAAATATAAGGATGATTACCTATGGTACTATGTGGTAACACAGCTGAGCATATAAGAAAAAACAGAGTACACATAAGGTTTGGTACTATCTATGGATTCAGGATCCATTGTGGGACATGGAAAGCACCCCACCCACCCCCAGAAAAGGAACAACTACTATACTAATAAGAGAGTGATAAGTGCTGGGTGTGGCGGCATGTGCTTGTAGTCCTAGCTACAGAATCACTAGAGTTCAGGAGTTTGAGGCCAGCCTGGGCAACTTAGTGAGACCCCATCTCTAAAACTATAATTTAAAAAAAGGAAAAAAGAACTGGAGTAATGTGACAGAAAGTGATAGTGGGGAGAGCCTATTTTAGGATGTTCAGGTAAAGCCTCAAGTGACACTGAGCTGAAATCTAAATCATCTGAAGGAACCCATTGTGGGAAGACATGGGAGCGGAAGCTTTCTAGATAGAAGGAACAGCATGTGCAGAAGGTGGAACGAGGTGGAAACGGTTGACAATTTCAGAGATCTAAATGGTGAGCAAGAAGTGGTAACGAGCAAGTAGTAAAAGAGGTCAGAAAGAAAGCTATATATCGTCTAGATTTATTATATGAACACCTCACATACCATTGAAGCATGTTTAATAGTTTGCAGAGGGCTTTGTGAACACAATTATCTTCATTCCGATCATCCCATCAACCCTATTAAAAAGATAAGAAAACTGGCTCAGGAGACGACCTCTTCTAGGTCACAAAATAGACGTGATGGGACAGGGACTCTGAAGGAACCATCCTCCAGCTGAGGGAACCATTTGTACGATTGCTTGGCATTTGTGTAGTGAACATCCTGTGCTACTATATATAGTGCCAGCTTGGATTTATTTTCTCTAAATTTCTGTGTTAAAGACTGTTGGAAATATGAAGAATAAAGACTTATTCCCAGTCTAGAATGGGTGAGATTCTGGGTTCAGTGTCTACGAGAGCAGTGGGAGGAGGAGCAGAAAGGGAGAAAAATTAAAGATCTCATCACAGTCCTTGGTGAGCACCTGATGGGGTTATAAACAAACAATATACGGAAAGATGCTGGATGGAACAAATTTTGTCAGGGGCATGGATGATTTAGTAAAGGATGTGAAATTTGAATCCAGCTTGAAGAATTAGATTGGTAGATATGCAGAGGAAAAAATCCATAGGATCTCATCACACAAACATACAGTAAAAATCTAGTATGTTGTAGACCACCATCAGCACTTGTTTCCAGTAGTTTGCAATTTTTTTAAATGAACACTTTATTATATTGAGAGAGAGAGAGAGAGAATCATATAGGTAACTTTTTGTTAAATACAGAAAGAATGTCTATAGTCTCATCCATGAAACACTAACCCTTTACATACAGTAGTGTATTTCCTCCTAGTGTTTCCCCTAGGCAAGAAATGTGTGTAAGACAGAATGTAAAATATGAAGTGGACACTGTGATCCCTGGCCTACGGAAGCACTAGCTAAGATCCCTTTACTTCTAGCTCCATCCTGAGGTCTCTTTCCATGAGTATAATCCTATTGTCTAGAGGCAGAGCTTGTGGCTGTTTGTAGCCAATTACTTTTTACATCATGGGTAAGACTGAAAAGGTTAATATTGTTACTGACACAATGCGTTAGTAAGACAGGCTTCATTCTTCCCAGAGCCACTTCAAAATGTGAGGAAAGA
The DNA here is from genome assembly GCF_021218885.2 of Marmota monax. Classification (NCBI taxonomy): domain Eukaryota; kingdom Metazoa; phylum Chordata; class Mammalia; order Rodentia; family Sciuridae; genus Marmota; species Marmota monax. The sequence goes on from NW_026692254.1 coordinate 3,628,339, forward strand.
AGAACCCTGGGGTTCTTTGTCCTTTAAGAATGATCTGGGATGATGACCAGCCAAACTGCCATTGAATCCATGCAGTAGCAGCTCCAGAATTTCTGTACATGAAGTGTCTGATGGAAGAAAACAGGTCCTGAAGTGTATTTTCATGCCTTGCACATTTTTATTGGGTGGTATGTTTGTTTGGGGGGACTCTGGGAGGGCTGATGATAATGATGGGGAAGAGAATATGGAAGGAGTTGGGGGTGGGAACTAGGACCTACTGCTGAGGCAAGGGAAGAAGTGAATGAATCCTGCCACAGTACAGGTATAAGGCTGGGCATAGCCATGACACTGGGCCAGTCACTAGGAAAGCATGATCCGCTGAGATCCTTGTTTTAGTCAGCTTTTTGGCCACTGGGTGTCAGGTCTCAGGGCAGGTGGGGGTGTTCTGTTGGCTGCCCTTTGGAATAGTGCAAAACCTAACAACAACAATTTTAAGGAAGAAAAGTTTATTTGAAGGCTCTTGGTTTCACAGTTCTCAGTCCAGAGACAGCCAACTCCATTCTTTGGGGCCAGAAATGAGGCAGAACATCATGGTGGAATGGTGGAATGGTGTGGCAGAGGAAAGTAGCTATTGACATAGCACCAGGAAGGAGAGAGAGAGAGAGAGAGAAAGAGAGAGAGAGAGAGAGAGAGAGAGAGAGAGAGAGAGAGAGAGAGAGAGCGCTTCTCCACCATTGGACAAAATATATATCCCAAAGATATGCCCCCAGCGACCCCCTCCTCCAGCCACACCATACCTGCCTACAGTTACCACCTAGATAATCCCTACCAGATGATTAACACACTGATTAATTAAGGCTCTCATAACCCAATCATTTTACCTCTGAGCAGTCTTGTCTTGTTGCACACATGAGCTTTTGGGGAATACCTTATCTAAGCCATATTAACCCTTATCAACGACTCTCCAAGCATCCCATGCTCCCTAAAAGTGTGAACAAGAGCTATATGTTAGATGGTACAAGCTCTACCTCCCTATTCTTATCTCAGTAGGAACTGTCTGGGAGGAGTGGGAAGCAGGAGGAATTGGTGTCTCAAATTTATGCCCTGCAGGTTGCATATCCCAGCCTCCCCTTTGTGAAAGGAAAGGCTCTCTGGCCAGGCTACCAGGCTGCCCCCTGAGCATATCAACTGGTGCATTTCCTCAGGGCAACCTTGATGGTAACCCAGAGGGCAGCCAGCAGGACACCTCCATCTGCCCTGAGACCTGACACTCACCTGCGATCCCCAGAAACACCCAACTGTTCTAAACTGGTCTGTGTCTTTTCCCTTCTAATTGTGACCTTATCAAGGGTAAACACCATTCCTTATTCATTCATTCCTTATTTACCTTTGTTCAGGTTGCCTCAGAAGGCAGATTCTCTGAGATGAGGATTGGAGTAGAAGAAGTCTATTTGGGGGCTGTTCCCAGGGAACATCTGCAGGGGAGTGGGAAGTTGAGACAAGGGAGGATTGCAGCAATAGAAGGTGTGTTATCAAATTAGTTATCACTGAGGGCACCCAAGGCTTGATGCTTTGGGGACCTCTGGGGAGCAGAACACCTCTAAATCATCCCACCTGAGAAGGGAAGGAGCTGAGGTATGTACTCACTCGAGCCTGATACTCATTGGTTGAGAAGATTTCTGGCTCTTGCCTGCTGCCCTACTTGTAGGCAGGGTATGCTCCAGCATCTGGAGAAAGCCCCCAAGCAAAGAGATGCAGGTGCTGGCAGCTGGAAGTCAGGCTGTCTTTACATTCAGAAGTGTCACAGCAAAGAGGCTGTGGGAAGGGTCCCAGCAATGTCTGAGTCCTGGCAATAAATAGAACCTCAATAAATCATGTTGGTTGAACACAGAGAACCCAGCTAGTTTGACCTCTAGCCACAGCTCCTGTTTGTTCCCCAGCAACCTCAAAATACTGCCATCACTGGAATTACTCTTTTAGGATCAAATCCAGGAGACTGGCACCCCTAACACATTCTCAAAGTGTAGCCCCTGGACTATCTGCATCAGTGTCATCTGGGAACTAGTTAGACATGTGCATTTGTGGGTCCTACCTCATATCTATGGGGTCAGGATCCCCGAGGGTAGAGTCTGCATTTTAACAACCACTCCAGATGATTCTAATGTAACCTAAAGTTTGAGATCCACTGTTTAAACTCTGACATTTAGGAAAACCTGGCTGGGTGTGATGTGCCTATAATCCTAGTGACTTAGGAGGCTGAGGCAGGAGGATGGTAAGTTTGAGGCCAGTCTGAGCAACTTAGTGAGACCTTGTCTCAAAATTAAAAGGGCTCCCCAGGAGTGCTTCCCTCCCACCCCAAAAAGAAAATAAAAAGTACTCTCTACTTCCAAACCTAAGCACCAGAAGAAAAAGGAGAAGTTTTCTATTTTGCCCCCTTTGGTGGGTTTTTCTTTGCTTTTGAGCCTTATTAAATATAAACTGTGTCTAATTATCAAATGCCAACCACAGAAAGGATCCAGAGCATACATGCTATAGAGGAGAACCTAGAAGACATCTGTGTTGGATTTAACTGTGGACGGCAGGGGGACACAGGGTGGATTTGTGTTCCTATTTGTTTTCCTGAGCTAATATATAAATTCTTTTGCTTGTCTTGAAGCCACACCAGGTGGGCAGTAGGGGGAAAAGTCAGGGATATTCAGTAGAAATAAAAGCTGCTGAGAATTTTAAATGTGCCGACTTGGAGGTATCCACATAAATGAATTTGTATGGGAAAAGATAGGCTTGGTTTAATGGAATTGACCCAGGCCAGTCAGGGGTGGGGATGGTAGCGAATGGTGGCAGGGTGGTCTCATAAGATTTCTCCCGGGCTGATATTTTCTGCGCCTCATTGCTTCTCTAAGCTGCTGGCTGAGAACATACACACACACACACACACACACACACACACACACACGGGTTCATTTCTTCCATCGGGGCAGTCATTTCTACTCCACCCTATCCCTGACACTAGCAGCCACAGAAGGCCTTCCTCTGTGGCCACCTCAGTGGTGTGACATCACAATGTAGTCCACTCAGGACATATGTTTAACCTCCTAGAACTGGCCTGCAGTCCCAGATCCTCTGCAACGGAGTCCAGCTACCTGCTGCCTGCCGCTGCCTAATCAGGTGCACCTGGTGAGTATTCGGAACTTCTCCCAGGCCATGGAAGGAGATAGGGCCAGAATGGCTGCTGGCACAGTGCCTTGGAATCTCATACTCACAACAGGATTAGGTGGCCTGAACTGGTGGCCAGGAGTGTTGCGGGACAAGACCCAAACTTCCTAGAAAAAACTGGCTCATCGGATGCATTCACCCCTTCCCCAAGCCTCTTTCTGATGGGTAACCATCTGCAGGAGGGGGCACTCAGATCACCTCTAAGGCTTGGTTTGCCACCTGCACCAACTCTCAGGGCAAAGGGCACCCGTTCTTAAAGGTCTGCTTGAAGAACCTCTCCATGGCAGAGGCCGGGCTCTCTAGTGGAAAATCCACTGGAGCATTGTTTCTAGCCCTAATCAAGGTCAGAGGCGGCCACTGGCCACAAGGACACACCCCACAGCAGTGTGAGCAGAGGTAGCCTTGCAGCAGTACTATAAGGGACGCACAAGCCACCTTCCCTCCCCTCACCCAAAATGCATTTGATGGCCTCTCCTTTCTGTAGACTGCCCCTCTTGTTTTGCTTTTAAATCCATCTCTTTATGACACTCTGCTGTATCAAATCTTTTATTTTGGGGACAGTAGGAGAGCTTCAGAACACTAACAGGAAGTAGGTGAATGGATTTGAATACCAAAAAGAGAGGCAAAATTGAAGAGGGTGGTCGGGATTAGGCAGGGAACAATGCCATTTCACCCAGAGGATGCTGGCTCTTGCCAGCTGGGCCACCAGGAGCTAGCTGAGGGTGGTGTTTCAAGGCCCAAGACCCTTACACAACCCACGGTGGGATGGAACTCAGGGGCATCAGCCTCTCCTCTGTGGCCTCTTCCCATTTGTCCACATGAGTGTCCACCATGTTTAGCCTCTTACAGGTCTACACAGCAGCACCATACACCTTTACTTACAATCCTGTTTTTTCTGGTCCTCCTTGATCTTGAGAAGACTCTGTTTGACCTGACTGTGAAAGACAGGAAAGAAGGGTGGGAAGGAGGAGGAATCTCGTACCCTTAGGCATGATCATCTCTCTTTTTTCTTTATGTGGTGAGGCTGAAGCTGATCTCTGCTTGGTCCAAGATATTAATGGGGTCCTAGGCCTACTGATGACATTTAAGCCCCATCTTAAGCCCCTCTGGAAGAAAAGAACAGTAAATGGGCCAGAGTTAGAGGGGTCAAATACAGTACCTACTATGTGCCAGGCCCATTAGGTGTGTTACCACTCTTAATTTCTACTACCACACCATGAAGTAGTTTATTCTCACGCTCATCACAGACACAGACACTGAGAATGGTGTCCTGTGCTGGGTGCTACCTTTTAAAAGGGACATTAACATGGAGTGTACCTAGGCTCTGTGTTAACTGTCCCCGAGAATAGAGAGCTCTGGAAACAGAACAGGCAGTGAGAGCGTGCAGGCAAAGGTGGGGCCTTCTGTCAGCATAACTGCGGGGTGGAATTCTCACCATGAGATGGGAGCTGGCCCAGAAGACCTTTAACGGCCATTTTCCAAATCTAACACTGAAGGATTCTGGGTCTCAATGGCTTGCTTACCTTCTGTGTTTGAATCCAGATGTATCGGGCCTTCTGGGGTGGCTGTGGACTTTGTTAGGCAGGGAGAGCTGGAAGGAGCTACAGAGATCAGCCGGGGCACCTTGCTGGGCCCCAGGTGGGCAACAATGGTTAAAGGAGTTGTCCAAGGCCATGGGGGCAATTCATAGAGTTAATATGTGTTGAAGAACTGGATGGAAGAAACAGGCCCAGGCACTACTCAGCCATCCCTGTGCTCATCCATTATTCTCACCTGACCCTTTTCCATCAAGATGATCATTCAGCCACCGTTAGCTGAGCACCTGCTGTATACCAAATGTGGCTCCAGAGATTATTTTGTGTGCTCCTTTCCTAACTCCATCAGGTGGGTCCCATTGTCCCCATTCCTCAGATAACAACGGTTATGTAACCACCCCAAGGTTAAGGTACTTAGAGAGATGTCGCAAGCACTAAGTGATGAAGCAGGTCCCACTAACCCCTAGGATATCTTGCATCTCCATCTGCTGCTTCCCAGCTCGCAGGATAGGCATTTTCCTTTCTTGTCCTTCTCCTAAGACACTGGCTTTGACTTGTCTGGTTCCACTGAGATTATTTCAAGCCCCTCCAGGACTTTTATCCTGTCTGACGCTGGACTCCCCATGGGCCTGCCTGGTTCATTGCCCAGGCCTCTCATTTTGATGGGACAAGACAGAGCGATTGTTTCCACACCAACAGATGTTATGAGCCTAGCAAGAAAATATGCTAATCAAAATCAGCTTCGGCTAATTGTGGCAATTTCCCTTCTGCATGTTGCCCTGAAATAGTAGCCATGCTCTGTTCTTTTTTTTCACATCAGGGAGCCCCACAGTGGCAGCTCAAATGAGGTTGCAGAGAAGTCAGTTAAACAGACCTCTTCGTTGCTGGTTAGGCAGGTAAGGCCTTCGTCATACTCTTATAAGTAAGACCTGGGTTGGACCCTGGACTTGGCCTCTTTCTTACTGTGGATAATCTGAACCCACTCTTAGGCTGGAAGAATTTCATTTAACCCTCAGGGAAACTGGAACCTCAAGAAATTTTAAAAGTGTCAAGCCCATGGGCATATGGTTTGACCTTGAACTCTGATCCAGGTCAAAACTTCTTATTTTTCCTTTAAGCCAGTTCTGGCCAATAGAACTTGCTACAATCAGGGGAATATACTCTATCTGCCCTGACCAATATGGGAGCCCTGTCCAATATGATAGCTACTAGCCACTTGTGGCTATTGAACATTTGAAATGTGGCTAATGAGACCAAGGAGCTGTGTTTTTATCTATTTAAATAAGTTAATGAATTAATTTTGCAGTTCTGGAGATTAAACTCAGGGGTACTCTATCACTGAGCTATATTTCCCAACCCTTTTTATTTTTTTTTTTATTTTGAGACAGGATCTCACTAAGTTGTCCAGGCTGGCCTTGAACACAATCCTCCTTCCCTAGCCTCAAACTAATTTATTTTGTTTTGGGGGGAGGGGTGGCAGGTACCAGGCATGGAACTCAGGGGCAGTCAACTACTGAGCCACATCCTCAGCCCTATTTTATATTTTATTTAGAGACAGGGTCTTACTGAGTTGTTTTGCTGTTGCTGAGGCTGACTTTGAAGTCTCAATCCTCCTGCCTCTACCTCCTGAACCGCTGGGATTACAAGTGTGCCCCACTGCACCCGGCTCTAACTAAATTTTAACTTAGATTCTATAGCCATGTGTGGTGGGGGCTGCCAGATTGGACTTACACCTCTAGCTCCTGCTGGCTTTTGTGACTGTATCTCTTATCTCATCCCCCCTCCCCCAGCTTTCCTTTGTCTCTCACTCACCTCCCAGAGCTTCTGTACTTTGTGGTTTTTACATTTTCTGGTCCCTTTGCTGCCATTGCTTTTCCTTCTTAGCCGTTTACAATTTGCCTTTGTTCAGCATGAGGGCCTCCGTTCAAGTGTGTCTCCTTGGAGAGAATTTCCCTATTTTACCTAATATCCTCCCCACCCCCACTCCAATTTTTCCTTATCTCTCTGAAACCGTCATGTTTATGTGTTGTCTTTTGCCATCTCCCTGGACAAGAATGTCAGTTCCACCCAGAATAAGGATGCTGTCTTTTCCACCCCTCCAACCCCATGCCCAGAACAGCACCTGGCCGAGGAAAATGCTCAGCACTGTGCCCAGAGCATGTGAACACCCTGCAGGTGGCCACTCCTCAGCCACCTCCTTTAGTAAAGAGGATTCACTGTCTCCGTCACCTTTTGCTAGATCAAAAAATAACAACCCAGCCGCTTAAACAGCAAAGATTACTTATTTCTCCTGATTCTCTGGCTCAAAAACTTGGACAGGGCTCACCTCCATGTGATACCAGGAAAGGTCGCTCATTCAGCTGCATTCAGCTGTGGACAGGGTTGGACTAGGCTTTATTCACATGCCTGGGACTCTGGGGCCTTCCAAGTAACATTTCCATGCAGTTGGTAGCATGAGGGTCTCAGGGTAGTCTGACTCTTTATACAAAGCTGAGTTTTGAGAGAAGAAATCAGAAGGGGCCAGGCCCTGAACTCAAAGCCCCATTTCCATCCCATCTATTGGTCTAACCAAGTGATGGTGTGAGCCAGGATGAAAGGAGAGGTGAAGTGGTCCACCTCTTGATGAATGGGGCAGTACGTACGTTCAAGGAGGAAGGAATCCTTGGTGGTCACCTTTGAATGATTCCATGGTTCCTATAAATTATCCCATATGGTGCTTCTCAAACTTGAATGTACTCATAGACCACCAGAGTCTGATTAAATGCAAATCTAGGGCCATGCCTGAGATTCTCCTCCCAAGAACTCTCAGATAAGGCCAGGACTGCAGGTCCACGGACCACACTTGGAGAAGCAAGGTCATATTAGAATACAGCCCGTCAGGGTTGACTGTACACTTAGGTTTAGCATTGCAGGGTCCCCCAGTTCCACCCCTGGTCCATCATTCTACTGGGGTAAGCACTGCCTGCACCTGCTGGGGCCCATGTGATCAGTCACTCCTCTCTGGCAGCTGGGTTTGTGCCCACACTCTGTCATGAGGATCCTATTCCGCCTCCCAAACACTTGCCGTACTTTCCTTCTTTAACATTTGATTCTCTCCATGCCCCTTGTAAAATTGGTGGAGTGGGGTTTTCATTTACAGCATTAGAAAGCCAAACACAAACTGCAGATGGTCCCCAATGGACAAGAGTTCCACTTAATGATTTTTCGATCTTAACGTTGGCATGAAAGTCATAGGCATTCAATAGAAAGTTTGAATTTTGGTCCCATTCCAGCCTAGTGGTTGTGAGGCCAATTCTCTTTAGTGATGCCAAGTAGCAGCAATGAGCCCCTGCTGCCCATGCAACCACAAGAGTTAACAACAGATACTCTACAGTGGACTGCACTCAGTGCAATACATGAGATGTTCAAAACTTTATTACAAAATAGGCTTTGTTTTAGATTGTTTTGCCCAATTCTAGGCTAATGTGTTCTGAGCATGTGTAAGGCAAACAAGGCTGAGCTACGATGTTCAGTAGGTTAGGTGTACTAAATGCATTTTTTTTACTTAAAATATTTTCACCTTCAGTGGTTCTATGTGGATATAATCCCATCATAAGTCAAGGAATATCTATGATTTCAAGAAATGGAATTGATTGGGGTGTGTTATGGCTTTAGGACTGGTTATATCCAGGACCCCATGTGATGTTCTCAAGAAGCTGCTTGTCACCATCTTTGGTACTGCATTCCCCTAAGATCTCTCTGGCAGGATCTCTCCAAGATGGAAGAAAAAATGACATCCTTCCCCATCACACACTGACTTAGCAACCCCAGCAACCCCATTTCTTTCCCAATCTTTCCAACAAAACTGCCAGGGTTCTGCTGTCATATATAACAGATTAGAATAAATTTAAAAAAAAAAGTGCCAGGGTTCTCTCTGATTGGCCTATCTGGAGTTACATGTTCACAAAGAAGCAGTCACAGCAGGGAAGAGGATGTGTTACCTTATGGCCAGGCCTGGGTCATGTGATGAGGCCAGCCCCACCTGAGCCATGTAGAATAAAAACACATGATTATTTCATTGAAAAAGGAAGAGCTAATGGGAAGTCAAAAAATCGCCCAGCTAGCCACGAGAGCAGGTGTCCATGTTCTCTTGTGATGGCTGAGAAACAGAAGACTGGGGTCTTACAAATCCCAGAAGGCCGGCAGAGGGGTTGGAAGGGAAGGGAGGGGGCATGGGGTTATAAATGATGGTGGAATGTGATGATCATTATTATCCAAAGTACATGTATGAAGACACGAATTGGTGTGAATATACTGTGTATACAACCAGAGGTATGAACAATTGTGCTCTGTGTGTATAATAAGATTTGTAATGCATTCCACTGTCATATATAAATAAATAAATAAATCCCAGAAGGCCCACAGCTAACCGGGTATCCCAAATCCCAGCACAGACTCAAAGGGGCCATCAATTAAAAAGAACCTACACACCAGAAGAAACCTAAAAATCAGCCAAGGAATGTTCCATTGAACACTTGTTCAAGGGATGTTAGTTGATGTTACCTAAAATGCTGTGTGGTCAAGGGAGGTGACAATGGATTAGACCAAATCAAAAGGTTCCTTGCTATGCAGGACTTATCAGAGCCTTAAATCAGCTGCTGGTAGACTGTGAATTCCCAGGAGCTGGGGAAAGATTAGGGGCCATTGTTTGGACAATTATTAATCTAACTCTGCTGTGTTGGAAAAACAAACTGCCTATTCTTTCTCTGTTCTTATGCCATAATCAGCATAAAAGACCTCTGTGACCACAAAAGAGGTGGGGATTTCTCCCCTCCAGCCAATAAACAATTCTGTAATAGTAGGCACCAGTCAGGTGAGCTCCAATTCAATTTAATTCTGACAGTATTTACCTAGAGAAGTATCTGATCCCACTGGTTGAGGGCTTCATTCCAAGACTGCCCCCCTAAGTTTAGATGCCAGTTTTGAGCCCCGGGTTACTTTACCTGTGCTTCTGAGCCCCTGGTTAAACTTAGGGCTCCCATGATCCCATGCTTAGGTTCAATTAATTTGCTGGAGGGGCTCATAGAGTTCAGGAAACACTCATCTTACTACCTTACAGGTTTATTATAAAGGATATCACAAAGGATCTAGGTTAAAGGGTTCTTAGGGTGAGGAATAGGAGAAGGGCGCTGGGGGCTTGCATGCCCCCTCCAGGTGTGCCACCCTGCAGTGACCTCCACGTGTCCAGCTATCTGGAAGCTCTCCAAACCCTGTCCCTTTGGGTTTTTGTACAGGCTTCATTGCACAAGCAGGACTGAAGTATGAACGATCGTGTATCAATGTGATAAGACAAAAAGTGTCCCCTCTTGTGTTAATCAGCTTTGTGTCACTGTGATCAAAATTCTTGACAAGAATAACTTACAACAACATGGACTTTTGGTTCATGGTTTCAGGGATTGAGTCCATGATAGGCCAAGTCCACTGAGCTGGGCCCAAGGTGAGGTCGCACACTGTGGTGGAGGAGGACTGCTCTGGTCTTGGCAGCCTGGAAGAGAGAGAGGGAGGGGAGGGGCCATAGGGAAGATGAGCCCTTCCAGGGCACATCCCCCAGCGACCCACCTCCTCCAGCCACGCCCTGCCTACCTACAGTCACCACCCAGTCAGTCCATTCAAACTAGGATGGACTGATTAGGTCACACCTTCCATAATCTAATCATTTCACCTCTGAATATGACTGTACTAACACAGCAGTTATTTTCAGGACACCTCATATCCAAACCCAAACAGATCCAGTGCTAATAGATGGAGAAACCCAGCAAAGCCTGTCGATTCAGATTCTTTCTGGCCTATCTATACAGCATTCCTTCCTCCAGGGTATGGGGCAGGAATTATCTTGAATGAGGAAGGTCCTGTGACCTGCTATCAGACGAGGTAACTCAGCAAATTTCTTTATGGCCAGGTAAAGACGGGGGAAGATTTGTGCAGGAGCAAGACCTAAAATAGCATGTCTGCTGTGCCCATCTGATAGATGCAGAAACTAAGGCCAAGAAAGTGTCAATGACCACGTAGCTTGTTAGTGCTGGCTCATCCCTAGCTGCTGTGATGGTGACGTGCTCTGTGCTGGTGACGCGCTCTGTGCTATGTTTTCCTTATACGTCACGGCAGCCCTGCCCTCCGTGGTGTTCTTTCTGCGTCTCTGTTTTGCTTTCTTGCACAGGTCCCTGTGAAACAGCTTACACGATGCCATGAGGGGCCATGGGCACCCAGATGCCCCTGTCCTGTCTGGGATGTACCCTTCACGGCTTTAGGCCTGAGGGAGCTACCAAAAAGCTCAGAAGGCCCCATGCATGCGTCTGGTCTTAGGAAAACGTGGCCACCCAACCCGCAAGATGACGGCATTGATAAAGTTGAAGAGGCTCAATGCTTGGCTGAACCTGCAAGAATCAGTGCCAGACACGGGGTGCCAGGCAGGAGGGGCCAGAGGGAAGGTAATATTCCCAGAGCCAAGCACACACACTTTGAGCCCAGGGAGAGATTGTGTGTCAGGGCAGTGGTTTGCTACAACACCGTCATTTTGAGAACCTCCTTAGTCTGGGCACCTCATGGGGCCACTCAGTCATCTGGCACAGACATTTTCATGACCCACATAAGTAGGAAAGAAAAGCAGACATCGGCTAGTTGGCTGAACTCACGGTTAGCATTTGCTAAAGACTGGGAAATCGAGCTCTGGCCCTTCTCCTGGCCAAGTACACAATCAAACTCTCCAGGCCTCTATTTTCTCATCTGGCAAATGGGGCTAGAATGAATTCCTGCCTCATGCACTGTAATGAGGATTAAATAAGATATTATCTGTGAAACAGTAACATGCCTGGCCCATCTAGCATAAGGGCTCCATAAATGGTGGTAGGAATGGACAGGTGGGATCAGGTCCAGGTGTCCAGCTAGTAAGGGGCAAAGGCAAGATCAACACATGTCCAGCTGTGCCTCAGCTCGGCTCCTCCTGCCCCTACATCACCCACCACTCAGAGAAGAAGGCAGCAAACAGTAAGTAGATGGAGATGGCTCAGAGGACAGAGCAGAGCAAAGGGCTTTCTCTAGTCTTCTCTACAAAGGAGGACAGGTGGCCTGTGTGTCTCTTTGGTCACTTCCAGATGACTGTATCCAAAATCCATCCAGAGAAGTAACCACCATGAGCAGTGTTAGGTGTGCATGCCTCCCCCTCTGGGGCAAAGCCAGGCTGGATATAACTTGGGTGGATATCCAGATGCCACTAGAACCCACAGGTCACCAGAGGGAAGATCCTGGAGACCACACCTGGCACTTTCAGCTGGGTTGGCATGCTTGGAAATTCAGCCTCCACCAGGGCATGCTTTGGAGATGAGAATCCCAGCAGAAATTTAAGGGGAAATGAGTGGAAGGTGGAGGCGGAGGTGGTAGTCACCTGTTTGTAGATGATTTTCCTGGAGAAGGTCAGAACACGTCCCCAGGTTGAACCACATTCAGGGTTGAGAACCAGTCAACTCAAGATGAAGTTTTCTTAATAGTAGGAACTTGACTGCGGAGGCTCCTAACCCAATGTTCCTGGTCCACAATATCCACACAAATGCACGTGTGATGTCAAACTATGTAATATATGTAAATGGGCATTTTTCTAGAAGGAAAGTCTATAGCAAGAGAGGCACTCTGGTGGCATGGCTTTGTTTTGTTGGTTCTACAGAGTATTACAAATAGGAGAATTATGGCCCAAGGTTTTAAAATCGAGAATCTGGACATGAAAATCTCAATGTGGAACTTCTGAAAAGAACTCACAGATTTGGTCCCTGGGACCTACATGCTGGAGAGAGGGCTGCCTCCTATAGTTGGGGCATCGACCCCACCCAGACATAGTCCACACCCCTTTTGTGGCCTCCCTAACAGCTGCCCAATGTCAGTCCTCGTATATCAAGGCCCTGTGCTGCTTTTCCTCACTGACTTATTCTCTTCATTTACTTGCTCCCTCTGACTTTTGCATTTGTAAGCCCTGATCTGAGCTTTTAAGAGATGTTTGAGAGGCACCTGATTTCAAAAAGGTCGATGTAACTAAGACCTCTTCCAGCTTAAACTTCCTGACATGGGCTGGAAGTGTAGCTCAGTGATAGAGCACTTGCTTTGCATACATGAAGCCCTTGGTTTGAGTCCTGATGCCAAGAATAAAGAAATAAACCCCCAAACCAAAAACTTCCTGATAACCCAGTGGAGACTAACCCTCAGAAGGAGCAGAACACCCCTCTGAATGATGTTTATGCCTTTTGTCCAAAAGTATATTTGTGATAGGGCAAGCTTGTCTTTTGACACATACAAAACACCAAAAGGTTTCTAGAAATCACCAAAGTTCCTTCCTATAATCTCTGCTAGAGACTTCTCAGATGACAATGCTATAAGTGAAAGCAATGTCAATCTTTTGGAAACCCTTTCTTTATGGCCTTGAGAACTTGGCTTTGAATGCAAACAAATCAAAAAGAGTTTTCGTGCTGAGGTCCTCTTTCTGAAGCCCAAGCCAACCCACTGTGTGTGTGTGTGTGTGTGTGTGTGTGTTTATATGGTCTTAAGTAGGTCTTTGCATGGGGGAAGATCAGGCAAGTCACTCAGAGCCAGTTTCTGAACTGAGACTCACAAATGCACATACCCTCTCAGCCAGAGACCCTAGGACCCAGAGGGCTGCCTTGGTCCTTAGAAGGTATCAGTGCTGTTGTGCTGGGCAGGCACACAAAAATCTGAGAGCAGAGGAATAAAGGAAAAAGAAGCTTGGGCAAGACATTCTGTCTGGCAAAGAACAAAAGAAAAAAATAGCATGTGAACCTTAAATATCTTACGGATGGAACTGATGTGATTTTAAGACAACACGCAGTTCCACAGTTCCACCTGTATCCCAAGGCATCCCCTGGCTGGCCAACAGACAACTGCTGCAGCCCCTGTTTCTATTTGCACCCAAAGAGAATTCAGTCCAGAGATACAAGGAGGGGGAGTGATGGCCCAGGAATCCAATGGAAGTCTCTAATGACTCTGGGGTGAGAACACAGTTATTAGCCTGAGGCACTCTCAGTGTGAGGCTTGGCAGCCCGTCTGGTCAGTGAATGTATCTTGTCTGTGAAATGGGGATAATAATAGAAACTGCCTGATCACATGGATGAGCAGATTAAGTGAGATGATCCCTGGGAAGAGCTTAGTAAGGTGCTGTAGAAAGCCAGGAGAAGCATTAGCTGCTCTTTTAGGTTGGGCTTCCCAACCCTGAGAATCTAAGTGCAGGAATAGGCTGTCCTGGTGGTTTGACTCCATGATTTTTCAACTTTTTAACAGTATGAAAGTGGTGCACATTCAGTAGAAACTTTACTATGATGTTTGGTAGATTAAATGCATTAAGTGCATTTTCAGCCTATAGTGGGTTTGGGGGGATATAACCCATCATAAGCCAAGAAGCATCTGTAGTTGATTTGGGAAGGGACCCATGTCACACAAAGAGGGGGAAGTAAGGGATTGAGACAGGGTAGAGAAGGTAGTCACAGCAGGAGGTTACCACCATGAGCAAATGAGGCTTGTTTCCATTGGGTGTGGGACATGCCCCAGAACTGTCCCACCTGAAGGACCTGGGGCTGATATCTATCTACCTGCTTGCATCCCCTGCTGGCTGGGGGCTGTCTTCTCTCTTGCTTGTCCCTAGCACTATAGTCCTGCACAGTCTCAGGGCAGAGCCACAAGTGCTTACAGTGGGAACCGTGAGACCTGAGGGGACATGGGTATAGTTAGGGACAGCATCTGTAAAACTGCCCCCTGATGATTCCTATGCTGGAGAGAAAAGAGCTGAACTTTGGAGGCACCCAGACCTGAGCTTATATTCATTGCTGCCTTTTACTAGATAGCAGTCCCTCTTTGCCCTTCTCTCCATGCCTCGGTCTCCCTGTGCCTCAAAGTAGGAACAACTCTCTGAGGTTGCCAAATTGATTGTGAAGATTAAGTGTGACAAAGTCCGAAATGAGACAGGCACATGGTAGATGCTCAGCCGATGTGAGCCTCTTTACTCACCAGTGCATTTGTTTTGCTTCTCCTCCCTTGCCCATGGTCATTCTGTTTCTATTCCCGGAGTGAGCCCAGGCTGGCACCAGAACCTCTTTCCTGATGAGCAGGGATGTACTGACATCCAAACTAGTGTTTGCCTCTGAGGTGACTTCTGAGTGACAGGTTGTCCTGTTGCAAAGATCTCTCTAGCTATGTATTACCATTCTGTCTCCCCTTTAGCCTCCAGCTTCCTAGGATGGTTTTTTTTTTTTTTTTTTGGATCCATAGAAGGGAGGAGTAAGTGTCCAGCCTCTGGGAGTGAAATCCCAATAGGAAAATTTCTGACCCCTGCAGCTCCCCAGAGCAGCCCTGAGTCTGAAGTGCAGGCTGAGTTAGACCGTATGGGAGAGGGTTGATCTTGAAAGAAAAATACAAAATGCCAGTTAAATTTAAATTTCAGATAAACAGTGAAATACCTTTGTTAGTATAAGTATGTCCTAAGGGGTCATATAAAAATGCTATATTAAAATGTTATTTAGTTACTTATCTGAAATTCAAATTTAACTGAGCATCTTGTATTTGCTAAATCTGGCAACCCTAGTTTGAAGGGAACCAGAAACCAACCTTCTGGAAGGTTTGGGATTAGAGATCAGCAAAACTACTGCCCACTCAGCCCTTCAGGCCACAGAGAGTGCAGAATGGCCACCTGCCCCCAGATGGTCTCTCCTGGGCCCTTACTCCGGGGTCTTGTAAACCCCTCATTAGAGTCACTTTTGTCTTATGACATTGTTAAATTAATGTAGTGGAGTCACAGTTTCACTCTCACCACACTTACAGGTGCAAAGAAAATATTCTTTATTTTTAGGCATCACCACTGAAAAGGGTACAGGGGCACACAGACTAGTTGGCTAAACATTTGTGTCTCCAGCTGCAGAAATAGAGCTGCAGACCAGGATTCAGGTGCACACGGCTTAGGGAGGGAAGCAGGAGGGGGCAGGGAGTGAGCTGAGCAGTGTCAGGTGGAATCAGCTTCTGCCTGATCCCATGGGGCACTCTGAAGTAGGAATAGTGCCAGAGTTAGCCTCACCTTGTGACAAGCGGACTGAGCTCTTGTGCTTCCGTGTCTGTAGGCCATTAGCTGCCCTCAGCCAGGAGGCTGGGCCTCCCAACCTCCCAGGTGTCTCCAGGTGTGGCAGCTTCCATTTCCGTTTCCAAGGCAATGCTCCTCTGCAGTGAGATTAACTGCAGCACCTGCAGCAGCTGGGGATGGGTGCACCTGCTGGGCAGGTGGACCTGGGCATAGTGCCTGCGGTACCCATGATACTGTCTCTTCAGGTTCAGGCTGAAGAGACATGCGGTATAAATATGTTGTTAGCTTCTGTTCAGGATGCCTTGCAGAGTGTCTGTTGGGAGATGAGGTCTCCTTAGGGACAGCTCTGCCCCTCTTCATTCCTCCTTAAGGAGTGATATGACTGTCAGGGTGTGGGTGGGGACAGCTCTTACTGTGCCTTGGTAGTGGTAGAGAGAGGAGACTTTGAATACCAGTGGAGTCTGCAGGACGATGGCCTGATCCTTGTGGTCCTGTCACTGCTCTCTGGTCTGGGGCACCCAGCCCTTCCTGGTCTGTTGTGCCCAGCCCCTCCTGGTCTGTTAGGGATATCTTGATCCTCACTGCTGGCTGCAGCCTGTGGCCTGAGGGGCGGTAAGGGTCCCAATTATGGGACCTCTTCATCCTGAGTCCAGGCTTTGGCTTACCCATCAGTCCTTAAAGAATCTTCTGCCCCATCTTGCCCTGGATACATGAATTGCTGCACAATTTCAAGGACATCTCCTTGGGCTTCATCCACCCAGCCACTGTTCACTGATGAGCCTCTTCCCCAAACACTTTAGAAGTGGCCCTGCTCTTGACATCTCCTCCTGAGCCCAGGGATACAGGCCAAGTCTCCCAGGCATGGTTCCTGTGCCTCACCAACATTCCAGAACCTCCCCTCTGCAACCTACCATGTCTGCCTTCACCTGCCACTTCCAGATTTGTGTCCCAGAGAGGTTCACAAGCCCCCTGCTGCCGTTACCTGCTTCCCACATATTCATCCTTTCTCCTTCACCTTCCCCGAGAGGGTGGTATTTAAAAGGGGCGGGCTTTCCCTTTATTTCTAGAGTTCATGAGGCAGGAAAATTAGACCTTCCGAGGAGTCTCCTTTTCCTTCCCAGGATGACACTGCTTTCCCCTTCTCTTTGGGACTGTCATGATAAAGCGGGGAGGAACCAAAATGCTCTACTCACAAGGAGCTGTAAATTAAGAGGTTTAAAAATGTATCTATTATCGTACACCGTGTTCATTGCATCATTATTCACGGTAGCCACATCCAAGGGTCCAGGATGGATAAGCAAAATGTTACCTGCCCTCCACATCTCTGGGTTCTTTACCCCAAGATTCAAAAATATATTTTTTAAATTCATTGAATCCCACTATTATGTATAATTATAAGGCACCAATAAAAATAAAGTATGAACAAAAGATTTTAAAATTAATCTATACTGAGCATGCACAGATTTTTATCCTTGTCAATATTCCCTAAACAATATAGCATGGCAACTATTTACACAATATTGATATTATATTAGGTACTAAAAGCAATGTAGAGATGATTTAAATATATAGGGGACTTGGGCATTCATGGATTTTGGTATCCATGATAGTGGTCCTAGAACTGACAGATAGACAACTCTGTGTGTGTGTGTGTGTGTGTGTGTGTGTAGACACACAACACTAGAATATTATTCAGCCTTAAAAAGGAAAGAAATTGGCCTGGTGATATACATCTAGCAAATGTGAGACCCTGGGTTCAATTCCAGAAAAAAAAAGCGGGGGGGGGGGAGAGAGATCTGTCATATGTTATATAGCATGGGTGAACCTTGGGGACTTTACACTAAGTGAACTAAGCTAATCAAAAAAAGGCAAATACTGTGTACTTACACATAGGAGGTACTCAAAATAAGCAGATACAGGGACACAGAATGTGTTAGAGGCTAGGGGAAGGGGAAGAAGGGAGTTGTTTACTGGGTATGAAAAAATTCTGGAGATTGGTATACAATGTGAGTATAATTAACACTACTGAACTTAAAAATGGTCATAATGATAAATTTTATGTTGCACATATTACCACAGTTTGAAAAATGAAAAATAAATAGTAAAGAAAAACATATCTGCTACAAATTCTGATGTCTTGTCCATAGAGGATAAAACCATGCATTTATCCACTCTTTACATGACTTCTTAGATTAGTTCCTGATCATTTGCAGAGAACAGGACCCATAGGAGAGAGAGAATATTTTCCTGAAGAAAAGATGCAACCAGAAATAGTCCCAGCTAGAACCACTCTCCAGACACAGGACATCCAACTAAATGGGTCTTTTCAGAAAAAGGACAATTTCAGACATGTGTTGCTTAAGGATGGGAGCACTTTCTGAGAAGTGCTCTGTTAGGACATTTCATGATTGTGTTGAATGTCCTAGATTGTGCTTGCACTCACCTAGATGGCCTATGTCAATCACATGATGTGGCTCTCGATGCAATCAAGAGATGGAATAAAAGAGATATTTTTAGGTGCTGTGGGCATAGCAGTGTATGTTAGCTTTACATTTCTACAACAAAATGCCCGAGGCAGCCCACTTTATAAGAGAAGTGGTTTAGTTAGTTCACAGTTTCAAAGACTGAAGGTCCAAACAGCATGGCACAGGCTCTGGCTCTGGCTCTGGCATGGGGCCCATGACTGATGGAAGAGGGAGGAGCACATGCAGAGGAAGGATCACATGGAGATTCAGAAAGCAGGGAGAACTAGGTGAAGCTAAACTCAAGACTTTGATAACAACCCTCTCTTGAAAACTGCCAAAGATCCTGTAAGAAGTACCTTTTGAGGAAAAACCTCCCAACTTGCCCTCTCCTAACAATGCCATCTTGAGACCCAAGTCATCAATCACAGCAGACCCTGGGGGGACACTCAAACCACACCCAAACCATAGCACCACATACAATATGATTTTACAGCAAACTTTTTTAAAAGTAAAAATATACTCTAAAATATAATGAAAAGCATAGTATGGTAAATACATAAACCAGTAACAGTGGTATATAATCATTATCAAGGATTATGTACTATACATAATTGTATGTGATATACTTTTCTATGACTGGCAGCACCACAGGGTCACCACAAACACATGAGTAATGCATTGCTCTATGACAATATGACAGCTGGGATGACACTACTAGGTGATAGGAATTATTCTGCTCCATTGTAACTTTACAATTAGACCAGTCATATATACTGTCCATCATTGACCAAAACAGCCTTATGCAGTGTGCATAACTGTATAGCTGATATTTTGAAAGGGGGCTGGGAAACTTAGAATTATGGGACAAGAGTAAGTGAGGTATGCACAGTTTGGAGGACAAGTAACCCCTTTTTCATTACAAGTTGTCTGGTACAGGTTATCAGGCTCAGTGATCTTGGTATAAGTCCATGAAAACTTTCTCAAAAATGCTGGGGAGAGAAGTTTTAAGGAGTTCAGATTCTTTTCTCTTTAATTCTAGAAAAGTAAAAGGTACCTATTCTGCGCATCCCAGACATTCCCAGTGGAGTCTGGCTCAACACCCAGTAAACAAACCCATTAATATTCCTGCGGTGAAATGTATAAATATTCACACTAAATGGGATAATAAAGACTATAAATAGTCTTATGTCAGTGCAGGCCAGGTTTGGCTGCTCAATAAGTACCCCTTGCCAAAAGAAAAACAAAAGCAAAAGTCTTCTGGGTTTTAGAGCTTTTTGGATATTAAAATGGTAGAATAGGGATTGTGTGCTTATATGAATTTGGTGCCATCTACAAACTGTAAACTAATAAAGAGACAAAACGTTGGAAGGAACAAGGAGGATGAGTTCTGATATATCCAGCACTCTGATTTTATAAATATGAAACAGAGGTGGCTGTCTCAAGGTCCCTGAGCTGGTCATGGGCAGAGCTGAGATCAGACTTGGGTCTCCTATCCCAACCCAACCACCAGGTCAGGAATCAGCAGTGACATTCAGATCCAGTTTGCCTTAAAGGAGAGTTGGAGTCCATGAACGTGGCCCATGCTCTCCTTCCTGGTTTCCTGAAGAAGTGAACTCCTGCCTCTGGAATGTCTTTTATGTAGCTGGTTTTGGTATATCCTATGATGGACTGCTCAAATATTCTCTGGTAGAGGAATCTGCAGAAGGCCCTTTCTACTGACTCATAGACTTAACTCCAGGCCTTGCCTATAGACAAATCTCAGTGAAGTTCTGGGGACCACTGCATTTATTTGGTTATCACTTAACAATGAAAAGAAAGATCTAGAATGAAAGGATTATGTGCAAGCCAACCAAGAACAGAGGAATAAGATCTTGTTTTCCATTGTAGAAACAGAACAAAGGGTGGGGAAGGGAAATGTTACCTTTATTTTTGAAAGATGAGCACTCATGGTCATTGAAAAATGATTTCTTCTGTTCCTGAGGTCTAAGCCGTAAGACTGATCCTATCCAAGGTCTCTGATGGAATATGGATGCTTTGTGTCTGGCACAGAGCTCGAGCATTAAAGTAGGTAATCCATAAACCCTTGTTGAATGAATGAGTAAATGAATGAATATGGGGGTTGTCTATTTAAAGCTCTTCAGTATAAATGATGCGATTCCAACTTAAACTGAAGCAAGAAAAAAAAATATGCCTATTTTGTTTATTTTGTCTAATATCATTGAAAACATCCAAGGATAGATGCCTTCAGGCATGGCTAGATCAGGCATGCAAATTATTATGGATCCCTTTCCTTCTCTCAGAGCTGCTTTCCTCTGTGTTGACTTCCTTCTCAGATGGGTTCTCCACAGTCAGTGGCCAAGATGGCCAACCACAGGCTCAGAGCCCACCAGCTAAACAATCCTTATAAAGAAAGTAACTTATATGTCCTGAGAAGGTGAGGCATAGTCTCATATCCATAGCCCCAGGATACCATGGTGAGGACAGTGTACCCTGAAAGGTAGTTTTTGAGTTGACTATATGAAGTGGAGTCCTTCCCAAGCTCTTTAGACCCTCAAAGAAAGACATGTCTCCTAATGTAGGAATTCAGCCTTGCAGTGTCTCTTCAGATCCTTAACAGCTTAAGGGGAAGGTGGCTCCTAGGAGTTGGACCTCAATGTCATAGGAACATTATGACCCTTCTTTTTGTTGTTGTTCTTGTTTTTTTCTTCTCTGTGCAAGACTGCTTATTTGAAGGAAGCAACTATAGCTTTGAAGAATGAGGACAGAGATACAGAAAGCCAGGAAGTAGTATGGACAGGTCACTGGGCAGTATTCCCTCAGATCCTAACCAAGTGAGAAGTGTGCCTGTGTCCCTGCTCCATCCAGGCCCGACTCCATCAGTTGGACTTCCCATCTGCATCACGCTGGAGACCAAGCGCCCACAGACCTCTGCAGGGACAGCCCTGAGATGTTCTCTTCCTGGCTCCTTTTCCTTTCTTGATGCTACAAGACTGCCATATTTGGTGGGCATAGGGGTGGATCCTGAATGTCCCCATAAAACTGCTTGGTTTATGAGATATATTCTTTGTATCTTTGAGGCTTTGACTATATATATAATATGGCTTTAAAAAAAAGGTGTGACTATTTTAAGTATATTATTTAGTTAGTTTGGGTTTTTCCTTTTTTCTACTGGGGATATAATGGGCTACATCCCCAGTACCCCACCCCAACATTTTTTTTTTTTTTTTGAGACAAGGTCTTGCTAAGTTGCTGAGGCTGGCTTCAAACTTGCTATCCTCCTGCTATTAAGATTTTTTTTTAAGAGAGAGAGAATTTTTTTAAGATTTATTTTTTAGTTTTCGATGGACACAACCTCTTTATTTTATTTTTATGTGGTGCTGAGGATCGAACCCAGCACCCCGCTCATGCCAGGCGAGCGTGCTACCACTTGAGCCACATCCCTAGCCCAAGTTTTAAAATTAGAATTAAGATAGAGAAAATTGTAGGCTCTGGGCAAAATAAGCAAATATAACTAGAAGGTGAGGGAGGTGTTAATCCATGCTAGTTTTTCTATATGATCATCATGTGTTGATAAATAAAAAGGGAAATAGGGTGTTTACAAATTACTTTTTTCATAAAGGTAGAAATATACCAATTTTGAAAGGTATACTTTTCCCCTTGGCATTACATTTCACAAGAAGTATACCATGAAGACTATTTTATAGAACAAAATGTGTATAGTAGCATTCTCAACTACCTCACTACATATGTAGATTTCCCCCTCTGTGATATTCCTTGCAATCATCTTCAATAAAGGCAAGGGTAAAACATGAAGGAATTAACTTCTCAATTCTCATACTATATGTGCCCAAATATAAAGCAAACATAAACATACAATAATCCCTCATTTTCTCAGAGTGAAAATCCCCCCAAAATGTTTTTTGGCTGTTTGAATATATAAATTTTTAGGACTATAGATAAAATAGTCTGACTTTTAAGGAATTGATAGAATGTTCATACATATACTATTTGATTTCATAACTTGATTACATGCCTTTCAAATCACAGATTGCAGAAAATATTTAGAAATATTGCACTTTTTCTGTTCACATTTCAACAAAACAATAGTATTCTAATAAGAGGCACTTTTTGTGGCATCTTATACAATCTCTAGAGAATAAAAACTTCACTTCTAGCTAATGGTGGTTGTGGAGAGACGTCATGAATTTCTGTATAAAGCCCCCCACCCCCAACTCCCACTGGAAATTGTATCCTAAGCTCCAAATACTTGTTTGCATGACATCTGAGCAGCATCCTCACCCCCATTCCATTTATCTGAAATGGGTGTATTTGTGCTCACCTTCTCATAAAGACTTAGCATGGAGCTTTTTTAGATGACTTTTTAAAATATATTTTTGTTGTTGTAGATGGACACAATACCTTTATTTTAGTTATTTATTTTTATGTGGTGCTGAGGATCAAACCCAGTGCTTTACACGTGTTAAGCAAGTGTTCTAGCAATGCACTACAATCCCTGCCCCTTAAATGACCTTTAAAGGATGTCAAACATTTGTGGTGGAGACCTCATTGCTTTGGGAATTGTGATTAAATTCCATTGACTCCTCGATTCCTTATCTAATCGATTCCTTATCTAATCAGGTGATTCTCTAAGCATCTAAAGCCAGAATCAATGGAGGTCATTTCTAGCCAAAGTATCCTCCCTAAACATTTTGTGGTTCAGAATAAAGTAACTGAGAGAATACCCCATTACATGGGAATCTTTTACCTGGTGGGCTTATATTGTATCTGCAGTGATTCTGTCACATAGTGGCTGAGTGTTCAATCTGACAATGCAAACCAACCCTGAAGGTCACCCAGGGAATACTGCATGCTTTAGAACAGGGATACTCCACCCTGGGAACTTTGATCAGACATAGTCCTGGAGCAGGATAAATTAAGCAATTAAATTCTTGGGGCTTGATTTTCTGATAGGTGCAATGAGGAGGTTAGGCTAGATCCGAGATGGGCTTTGGGAAAGCACAAGAGGCGATTGGGATGGTGACCTCACCTGATTCCCTAGTCAATAGAATAGTTTTCCTCTTTGATCTGTTTGATATAAATGGATTCCAAGTAAAATTCCCTTTGAAATAAATAAGTCTTTTTTAATTACCAAAAAATGGAAGCAGGTTATTGAGGTCTGACTGCTTAGAAGTTTTCTGACTTCAAAGCCATTGGGGGGGGGTGGTAATCATTAAGTCTTCTTATTGACAGCTAATGGGGATCTTATGTGCCTTGCAATTCTGGGGAGGTAGACACAGCCCAGGAGTCGGGGAATATATGCCATATGGTGACACAGACCTGCAGATCCTGCCATAAAATCTCACATAGCTAGAATTCGATCATCCCAGCAAACCTAGCATCGAATTTCATAAGAAAGAGGCAAATGACAGGGAAGCATTGATTCACAAACTGTTCACCATATTAGAAATAACTAAGGGAATATTTAAAAATTCCAATGTCTAGGTCTTACCACATGCCAATCAAATCAAAGTCTGGAGGAAGGACCCAAGCATCAGAAATTTGTGAATCTTCCCCACGCGACTCTAATGCGCTGTCAATTTTAAGCCAAAATGCAAAACAGTATGGTGACTCCTCAGAAAATTAAAAATAGAATTACCATATGATGCAGCAATCCCACTTCTGGCTAAATATCCAAACGAATTGAAAGCAGAGTCTTGAAGAGATATTTATACACCCATGTTCATGGCAGCATTATTCACAATAGCCAAAAGTTGGGAGCAACCCAAGTGTCTGTTAGCAGATGAAAAATAAGCAAAATATGGTATAGACACACAATGGAATATTATTCAGCCTTAAAAAGGGAAGAGATTCTGATACATGCTACAGTATGCATGAACCGTAGGGACGCTGTGCAAAATGAAATCAGACAAAGGAATGATTTTGTGTGTGTGTGTGTGTGTTGCTGAGGATTAAACCTGGTGTTTTGCAAATGTTAGGCAGGTATTCTAATACTGAGCTACATTCCATCTCCAAAGAAAAAAAATATAAGATTCCATTTACATGACATATCTAGGGTAGTCAAATTCATAGATATGGAAAGTAGAAGGGTGGATTTAAGGGCTGGGGAAGGAAGAGATGGGAAGATAGTACTTAATGGTATGGAGTTTCCATTTTGCAAGATGAAAGAGTTCATGAGACCATTTGCACAACGATGTGAATGCATTTAACACTACTAAACTGTGTACCTAAAAATAGTTAAGATGGTAAAGTGTATGTTTTACTATAATTAATAAGTAATATAAAAGGAGTAAGTGGTATCATGCAGTGACTTGCTAGTCAAGGTAGGATCACTGGACCTACAAGCATTTCCACAGAGCTAGATAGAAATGCATCATATGAGTCCCGCCTCAGGTCGCTGGGTCAGGACCTTCATGTTTTAACAAGAACCCCTGAGGAGCTCCCTTCACACACTAAGCTGTGAGAAGCCCTAGTTGTAATGAACTGAATATTAGACCAGAGTTGAGAAGACGTAGCAGACACTGTTATCCTACCCAGAATCCGTTTTCCCACTTCCTTCCTTTCAGAATCCCACATTCCCTGAGTAGCTTAAAGGGTTGCCCATTCAGCCCTCCATGGTGGTCCCACTCCCCTGGGTTAGTGAACTGGGTTATGCCTGGTCATATTACCTGCTTCTGGCCACTGAAACTAAGGAAGATTCTGGAGAGTTTTTTTTCAG
Source organism: Marmota monax (assembly GCF_021218885.2). Lineage (NCBI taxonomy): Eukaryota > Metazoa > Chordata > Mammalia > Rodentia > Sciuridae > Marmota > Marmota monax. The sequence goes on from NW_026692254.1 coordinate 3,653,368, forward strand.
GGGGAGGTTGCTTCCCGTTAAGGGCACCCAAGAAGAAATGGTATTTCCTTTCCCTTTAGATATTTTCATGTTCAGATGGGATCTGAGCAAATTCTGTCAGTATCTTGGACCTGGGGAGCAGCTAGCCTCGCCCTTGATAACACAGAGCCACCGACTCAAAAAATCCTGGGTCTGTGTCATCAAAAGATTTCTAGTTATGTGAGATGTACTCACTGTTTAATATAATCTGAGTCTGAATTTTCTATTACTTGTGGCCTAAGGTCTTTCAACTTCAACACTATTGACATTTAGGGCCAAATAATTGTTGATAGTAGGGTCCGTCCTGTGTGTTGTAAGAAGTCTAGCAGTGACCCTGGACTTTACTCTCTAGATACCAATGCCACTTCTCCTTCTCGCAGTTGGGACAACTAAGAATGTCCGCAGACATTGCCAAATTCTCCCTGGGGGGCAAACCACCTCCAGTTGAAAACCACTCTTATAGCTAAAGTCAACTTAAAGAATGTGAAGATCTTTTATTGGGCTCCCTCAAACTTCAGAAGTTATAAATTACAGCCCATCTACCCCAGAGGGGAGGTGTTTGAGGGACCCAATGAGTCCAGTGTGAGAAAAATCAAACACACACAGGTGTTACAAATCATTACTGGTCTTTGATGCTGTTGGTGCCTTGATAACAATGTTGTAGTTTCTATTTAGACTTTGAAAGTTTAAAAGGCATAGATGTTTAACTTAACAGATGGCCAACATGGATAGTGGGTGGAATTTTCCCTCAGCAAAATTGGTGCGGTTGGTAAGACTTCCAGGTAATTCCTCATTCAGAAACCCTGGGGTTTATACCAGCCTGGCCCTGAGTGGGGCTACCAATCCCAACTGATCATCCCATAATGCCATGGATACTGAGGAGTTTATCAGTTAATATTGGTGTTCAACACGTTTTTGTATTTAGAAAATCTGTTTTCTCAGACAAAGCCAGATTGATGTCTTCCAAATAATAGTTATAGTTTCCACATCGGTTTATTTGACAACCTCCGTATCAGAAGACCCTGAACAAACTCTCCTGTCTTATGTTTCCCTTCCTAGACTCCACCACCAGCACATTCAGACTACTCTTCTTAGGAACCCCTCGACCTCTAGTGCCTTTGGATCCATCTTTTCTCGCAGAGCTTAGCTCCATCAAAAGTGTTCCAAAACGTCTCGTGGAACAACAAGGTTTACCAGAGGAGGTCGACTTGGCAGAAAGGTCTGGAGGAGGAACTAGAGGGGGTGGGGACAGGAGAGGGACAAGTATGGTGAAAAGGAGGGAGGTTTTGGATGCATTTGATCATTTATGCCCAGTGCTTCCCTTATGCTAAGCGCAAGTAGTAGACACTGGGGCCGGGGCTGGGGCTGGGTGGGAGAAAGGCCATAAGGAGGCCCTTACAGCCCTTGGAGGGCCTCAGGATCTCTTAGGAAATATGTGGTAGATGTTGGGCTACCCTTCTAACATAATCCCCTCTGCTGGTGTGGGGTAAGCCCTACCCAGTAGCACGGTAACTATCTCAATTTTTGTACCACTCTCTTCACCGCTGCAGCCCATGAACTTTCAGAACCCAGAGGTGGATCATGCATATCAGATGATAATTTTTGTTTTAGGGGTTGGCAGATGACAATTGGGCTGGCATGACCTAGGACAATATGTGGCTTTTAGGGAGAGAGCTCTGTGTTTTCCTTTGAGGGAGGGATGGGGGAGGGGAGGGGAGGGGAGCATGGCTTACAAAAGCAATGGCAGGTCCTGGTTCATCCTGTTCCATGAAGGATTAAAGTTGAGGATTGAGCTGATTCACAAGGAAGGTTGAATGAAGAGAAATGCAAGGTAATCAAGTTGGAGCCTTGGTGAAACCCCCTCTGGCCTCCTCTGGACTTATTTATTTATTTTGGTAGTGTGTGCTACTATAAAAATCTTCCTCTTGTATAAGCCCCTTTGAACTGGATTTTCTGTTACTTGCATAATAAGTTGACACAGAATCTGGTACTAGTTACGTGACAGTGGACAAGCCTCCAATGTAGGATTGGTTGCAAAGAGATGTTCAGGCAGAGACCAGGAAGGGATGTCTTAACTCAAACTAGGAAGATGGTAACTGCCACTCAGCAAAATGGCCATCCTGGGAAATAGATCTTATACTCTGGAGTCCACACCATGTTAAGGTCTTACGGGAAATATTCAGGATATTGGTTACCACTAGCAGTTGTCATTAGGGTCCTAGATGACTCAAATTTAGGAGAAAGGTGGCCCATTTGAAAACGGAGAAGGAAGAAAATATGGCTTTGCTATGAGATGGCCTTTCAGTGTGATCATTAGTCTAAAGTGACAGGAAATTGATAAGCAAGTCCTACTAGGTTGGAAAAGCTGATTTATCTGGCTAAAATTAGAGCACAGATAACAATGGGGAACCTAATAGGAGAAAAAACTGGGGGCTCTGGAAAAACATTCCCCTCCATTCCCAGGCCTCTCTCAAGCATCTCATCTTAAGGCCATCAAACTTGACAAAGGGGACGATTGACTTGTGAATATGCAGTTGGATTATCGCTCAAGGATAAGGAGCAAATCTGGGGGGGGCCTCCTTACTTCATAGATAAAGGAAGACACCACTAATCTGAGGAGCAGGAAGATTTGGGCAAGGCGTAGAGGCCAGTTGCAAGGATTCCAACCTAAGAAGATCTCCAGCTCTAATTAGCAGCCTACAGACTTGAATAGAAGAAATACATTAAGTTCTTAAGTCTGAGTTTCCAAGAAAAGTGGCCAACTCTGGCCTGAGATTGCCCCATCCCTCAGGCAATCCCTGAACTTGTACCTACAGGAAGTGGGTGCTCCCTCAAACAGTGACTCTCTTGGAAAGGCATCTATCCCATGCCCACTCCAATGCCAACAGGGCAGTACAGTGAATGAGGGAAATCCACACAAAATCAGAAATGGGCTGCCATTTTGTCCAATGGAGGAACTTGCTTTACCATCAGGTCAGGGGGAGTCTTCAATATTTCCTTTAAGCAGGATATTGTGTGTACTGTTGACCAGTGGCTACTAAATGTTTTCCATTTTCCCCTCTCTAAAGAGAAATTCTTTTTTTAAAAAAATATATTTTTAGTTGTAGATGGACGCAATACTTTTATTTTATTTGCATATTTTTATGTGGTGCCGGGGATTGAACTCAGTGCCTCATGCATGCTAGGCAAGCACTCTGCCCACTGAGCCACAATTCCACCCCCTCTAAAGAGAAATTCTTATTGCAGATGTCCTTTAACTGTTTCCCCCCACCCTCAGCATTGTTGGCTATGTTAAAGGTGGTGAACTTTGGCATTTAGTTCATAGGTTACCTCCAGACAGTGTGAGATGTACCTTCCCCAACAAGATAACCTTGAATCTGAATCTAGTTGCTAGATGAATCACAGGGTTGCTCCCTTTGTGGGAGGGAGGGAGTCCACTTTAGCCATATATAGATATTGCTGATGATTATGTAAGGGAAAGGGTGTTATATGGATATTGGATAGCCAGAGGTAGACTTTGGTTGAACATTATGGTTAGGTTTTAACACCCATCTCCCATTCTCTAGATAATAATCCTGATTTTTTTCAGGTAACTACACATGAACTCACAGCTTATATGTCTTAGAGAAAGCCATCTCTATTCCCATATCTAGGTCTGGGGCATTAGGCTGACATTAAGCTCACACTAGGGACCCCAGACAGATCTTCGAGAATGGATGAGGCATTTTCCTGGGACTTCTGAAAGAGGAGTTCTCTCTCTCTTTCTGATATATGTGTGTGTGTGTGTGTGTCACATATATGTTATAGTTGGCACAATACCTTTATTTTATTTGTTTATTTTTATGTGGTGCTGAGAATCGAACCCCAGAGCCTTGCACCTGCTAGGCAAGCACTGTACCACTGAGCCACAACCCTAGCCCCTCTTTTCCTGATTTTGAGGTGACATTTTTAGAGAATATGAATGTTAGAGTAGTCATTTCATCACCATGAGCAGAACAAGGAGGTAAAGTAGAAATAATCATAGAGAAATAGATCTGCAACCTTGACTGTACCATATCCACCTTCACCCCTGGACGTCAAGTTATACAATGTCAGTTTGAAGAGTTTTCTGTTACATGCAACCAAACAAATAACTATAATAGAGTAGGATAAATGCTAGAATAAAAAAGTATGACAAAAGTGTTGGGTGGTTTAGAAAGAAGGTAGGTTAATTAGTAAGGAAAAGTGGCTGTTAAAGCATGTAAGGTGGAAAGAGTTGGACAGGGATATAACATGGTTCTTACTATTAAGCATACACTTTTCACTGGGAATTTAGTCAACTTGTCTGCAGCCATCATTGCACATCTCTTTGCCCATCCAAATGGGAATGGAAGTGTAAAGCCCTCAGTGCAGGGCACCATACCTGAAATTGAAAAGTCCCCAGTAAATGTTGGATGATGGAAGGAAGTCTACCATCTGTTGCCCCCAATCCCTTAATAGGCTGAGGGAGCTCCCTAATGTCCACTCACACTGTGAGCAGTCAGCCATCTCCTAATTCTTTTTCTTCCCCCACTGCTGTTGCAGGAGATGGATCACATGTCTCCCAGGCTGAGAGCCTTCCTCTCTGAACCCATTGGAGAAAAGGATGTTGGCTGGGTGGATGGGGTCAGCCGTGAGCTTGCCATCAATTTGATTACCAAAGGGTTCACCAAGGTAATTCATTTTTTTCTTCTTCAACTTTTCTTCTCTTCTCCCAAGTCCTGCCAGATGGCAGCCACTGCCATGCATCCCTCTGAAGGTCCATCAGCGAACAAAGCTGCCACTTGGCCAGGAGCCACATTCTTCAGTGCTACTGACCCCATATGCTTGAGAAAGCTCAAGGATTTGTAGCCAATAGGCAAAGAGAATTGCTTTAGCTCAGAGAAGCAGGGCTGGGTAAGATTTGCTAAGAGTCCAAATACTCAGGGCTTGACAGAAATGGGCTTACCATTAGAGTCTGGGGCAGTATCAGAACAGATGATATGGTGCACTCCCTGCTTCCATAAAGGGGCCCTGTGGAACTTTCCTTGCCCTGTCAGAGCATTAGCGCAGGAATGACAGGTGGAGAACCAATAGACTGTGGTCTGCCTCAGAGACAGGGGACTTGAGTTATTCTAAGATATCATTTCTAAGCCAAGAATGACCTCAAGATATCCAACAGAATATGAATGTAGAAGTCTGTTTTCCATTGCTATAACAAAATGCTTGAGAATTGGGTACTTTATAAAGAAAAGAGTTTTATTTAGTTCATAGTTTGGGAGACTTAAAGTCCAAGGTTGGACCACATGTTTGACTTTTTGGTGAGGGCCCTCCTGGCCACATCACAACATGGTACACGACATCATGGTAGGAGCCATGAAAGAAGGAGCAGTCACATGACAAGACAAGAAACCAGATGGTGGGGAGGGGCCATTTTTATTTGCCTATTTATTTATTAATTGATACCAGGGATTGAACCAATGTCTCATGCATGCTAAGCATGTACTCTACCACTGAGCTACATCCCCAGTCCCTATTCTTGCTCTATTTATAGGAATAAATATTAAGAATAAAAAATAACAATTTCTTGCTCTCTTGGGAACTAACCAGGGTCCCATGAGAATTACATTGATCCCTTCCCCTGGACCAAATCATCTTCCACTAGGCCCCACCTCTTAAAATTCCATTACCTCTACACCACCCCACTGGGTGTCAAGCCTCCAACACAGGAATTTTGGGGGAACAAAGCACATCAAAACTGTAGCCCTGAATATTCTATGTAGTAACTTGTTTTTATGGGGCTATGAAAAAGCTGTTTGGAACCTCAGGAGAGAATGGCAAAAGTCCCAAAGGAAGCAATTATTTGCCAGGGAGTCTGGGAATTCACACAACCTTGCAACTCCAGTCAAGAGGCATCTACTTGACCTACTGCTATGAATTCCCTTCAGTTTTCAAACCCAATCTATACCACCAGGCAAGAAGATCTTATAGAAACACTCAAAAGAGGCTGGGAACTACTGCCTGCACAGCTGGTGATCTGTTGGTTTGTGCCCAAATCTGAAGCATTGGGCCCACGGTTTTCTGATTGACACTTGGCACTGGACCGGTTGTTATATATTCTGAATCTCACCCCGATCTACCCTCCAACTTAATATCCATTTTGGTGGTATCATCAGGAAACTGGAGCTCCACAATTGAGGTGGAGCCCTGATAAAGGATCGAGAGCCATTCCCAAGCAGGTAGTGAAGTGGGCAAGTCTGATTAGGATAGATATTTTAAATGAAGCATTCCTTAAAAAAAAAAAAGATTGTTCCTTTTATTCTTCTATTGTAGTGTAACATAATTGTGGGGATGGGGATATGCGTTTAGTATGAAGAGTTCAGATCAATGAATTTTTACATATGGATGCACCCAGGTACACACCATCTGGAACCAGCAATCTGACACGTTCAAAATTCCAGATGGTGCCTTTGCTCCTCTTCCCAGCCAGTGCCATCCGTATCCCCAGAGTAACCACTCTTCTGATGTCTACCACCATTGATTTAATGTTTCCATAATTGTGGAGTTTTATTATTGTTGCTAAGCTCTATGCTTAGCATTTAAACACTTTTTGTTAAGGTATGATTTACATAAGTAAATTTCACCTTTTGTATCATACATTGCTGTGAGTTTTGACAGTCCTGTAGCCATTGCCACAATCAAGACACAGAACAATCCCACCATTCCAAAATATTCATTCCCTTGTGTCTTGATACTCACCACCCTCAGTTCCTGGCAACAACTTATTTGTTTTCTTATGTATATAGTTTTGCCTTTTCCAGTTCAACTTTGTTTTAAATAAGGATTATTGTTGGTATGTCAGACGTCTTTAAGATAAAGGAATGAATGACGAAGTGGAAAATTTTCAGGGCCCTGGAACTTGCCTGCATAGAGTCAGGGGTATAGGGTTGGCCCATGTGCATCCTGGTCCATAGACATGTGCCCCTCCGGTGTTCGTGACCTCATGGCTGGCAGTGTCCAGTGCCCCACCCTCAGCCCTGTGCATTTCGAGAACCATGGCTCTGACACTAGGGATCTCACTGTTATCCTCTGCTTTGCGCCTCCTCACCTGTTATTTAGGTGATGATAGCTGTCTCTGCTTTATAAGTGAGGAAACAGAAACTCTGGGAGATAGTGTCTGACTGAGGTTCTGGGTGAAAATAAGAATGACCATGAATTACACTGTCATAAACTACACAAGAAGTTTCAGGTGGGTTATGGCAGGCAGGGAGGAGGCTTAGACTAAGATTTGGTAGTGAGACCCCTGTATCAGGCCCCAGAGCCCAGATGAGCCCACAGGAAGACCCAGGAGGAGGCCCAGATGATCAAGTGCCACTGGTCCCTGGGCAAGGCCAGAAATCAGAGCATGTGGGCAGGCAGATGGTGACAGGGCAGGGTTCTCAGATGTAGCTGATGAAAATACAGGTTCCTATGTTTTTATTCACTGCCTGTCAGGAACCTAAACTTGGCAGAAGGAGGGACATCTTTCTGGGTCTCAAGCCACTCTCAGACTTTGCTGGCCTCTGCTGAGGCGTAGCTGAGCCCTTCCCTTTCCCTACCTAGACTGGGACCTCAGTGTCTTTGCCATGAGGTAGCACTGCCTCTGAACCCACCTTTGCTGTTAACATCTTTCCTGGACTTGTCCCGTGGGCACTGGCTCTTTCCATACCCCTTCTAAGTACCTGGGATGCAGTCTGGTAGGCAGTACCTAGTACCTTCTCCTCTGTCCCTGCCCCCATACAAGTCTTTCATCTTTTCTTCAATAGAAGACTGGGGTACGAGAAAAGGGGACCGTGCTTACATCCTCCCCACTTTCCCCAGAGCTCTAGTTAGGGCATGAACTGCTTTCCAACTCATGGTTTGAAACATAACTTTTCAAAACTATTGATTAGCTGGGCACAGTGGCACAAGCCTACAGTCCTGGCTACTTGGGAGGCTGAGGCAGGAAGATGCTTGAGCCCAGAAATTTAAAAACCAGCCTGGGCAACATAGTGAGGTGTCATCTCAAAAACAAAACAAACCAAACACTAAAATAAACCAAAATAAAACAAATGCAAGAAAACAAAACTGGATTCACCCAAGTCTCTTCAGGAAAGAAATGTAAAAAAAAAAAAAAAATTACATTTCTCAAGAGAAATGTACCTGTGATCTCTCTTGGTTATCTTGTGCCTTCACTTTCCTGGAACAGTCACCTTTGGCCTGAGGATCTAGATCCAAAATGGTAGCCACCAACCACATCTGCCTGCTGAGCATTTATCTGAATGAAGATGTCCCAGAAATCTAAAATACTCACTTTTCTATTAAAGTCTTAAAGTCTCCATCTTAAAAGTATACAGGGTGATGATAGTTGTCTCTGCTTTATAAATGAAGAAACAGAAGCTCTTTATTATCTCATCAATAATTTTTTATTGATTACATATTGAAATGATAATATTTTGGGATTATGGGACAAAATAAGATTTACCATTAGAATTCATTCCAGCTGTTTCCTTCCCCCTTGTTCCTTCTGTGGCTTCTAGAAGATTATACATTACATATTGGCTGGTTCATCTTCTATTTCTATTGGCCCAGAAGTAGGATTATGGAAGAAAGGAATTATGGAAATGGAAAAATCCATTATGCCCATGGCGTCAAGACTTGCCACAGCCTTCCTTGAACTCTCTTGTACGCTTGTGCTCCCCACCCTTATCCCACCCACTACCACCCCTGCATTAGTGCCAGGCTGTCTGTGAACCACAAACACCTAGGGGAGCCACCCTCCTCCAACCTGTGGTCTCTTGAAATGGACCTTAGTCCCCTTCAAGCTTCTAATTAGAGCCTCCTTCTTCTAGGAAACCTTCCTTCTGCCCACCCCACCCAACAGCTCCTTTTTCTGAGCAATACAATTTTTCAGTGGGTCATCAGTACACTGTTGTCCTACTGTTGACTATGGTACATGTGGCCTGAGAGCCCACACTGATGTCAGAGACACAACATGCCTGTGGTTTTTCTCTCTAAACTCCTCTGAGCAGAGGATGAGTCTGTGTCTTCGTACTTGTCTCCTCCCTAGGACAACTCACCCAGAGGTGGTGGATTTCCACATATTCAGTAAATTCAGTGATGTTGGGCAGGGCCTTGTGGGGTGTGCATACCACTGTGGAGATAGCTCTGGGGTTCTCCAATAGCATGGAGGTGACTTTAACATCCCAGAGAATCTGGTTGGTTTTAGAGATTTTTACAGACTTCGTAAAGTCATGTTCTTGAGCCCAAATCCTTCTCCTGAGAGATACTTAGAGGATCAGAATGGAGTAAATGTCTTGATTGCCCACCTGCTCTGCATATCTCTGCTAATAGATATAGCATGTGGTGTTTGCTACATGTCAGGCACTTCTAAGTGCATCACATATATTTAATCTTATTTAATTATCAAAAAATCCTTTGCATCACATATATTTAATCTTATTTAATTATCAAAAAAAATCCTTTGAGGTAGACTATTTATCTCCATATTGCTGATGGGGAAACTGAGGAGCAGAGAGATCATGTGTGGCTTGCTCAAGCTCACATGAGATGACAGAGATGAAATCTGAATCTGGGTAGACAGGTTGTAGGGTCTGGATACTACACCATCGGACTGTCTGCCCTCCTGAAATTGAAGTGTGACGGAGGCGTTTCCCATGCAGCTGCCCTGACCTGGATTACCTGCAAGGCTCTTCTCTCTCTTACCTTGCCTGCCTCATGTTACCATACCTTTATCTCAAGACTGTCCAGATTCCAGGATCTCCGTCTCCTTCCAAAGCCACTTAGTTGTAATTAGCAGAGAGGAGAGAAGGCTGAACTCAGGACCAGGAAGCCCCAGTGAGGTCAGCCCTGGTCTCCCTCAGGTCCCAAGATGCCTATGACTAAGCTGCTAAGGGCTCTAGTTCCTGCCTGTCCTCTCTGCTGACACTTGACTTCGCTGCCTGACATCTGGACCCTGGCAGGAATCAGTACATAAGTTTGGATGTTACCCTGCATAGGGTTGCCAGATGAAATAACAAAATACAGTTAAATTTGAATTTTGGATAGATGGATAATGTTATAGTATAGCATGACCCAAGGAGACAGGGAAGAGAATAAACGGCAAGACCTATATTAGATTGTGCATTCACACTAAAGGCACAGTGTTTTAGACCTGAAATGACCCAGAGATATTGGACTAGTCAATGTCTGATTAGAGAAAATCGGAAAAAGTGGTGTTGTTTCTCCCTGAGGTCTTTTAGTGGTGTGAAGTACATTCCATATAGGCATTCAGGAGCCGGGGACCTAAGCAGAGGAAGTGTAAGAAACTTGAGATAAGAGACAAGACCAGGTGTCATAGTGAAGGTCCAAAAAATTATTATGAATGCAGATGAGGACCAACTCCCTGATTTTCATGCCCAGAGCAAAATGAAAATGTGAGGAGGCCCTTTGTTCCAATGGATTAAGCAATTGGCTTTTCAAAGTGTGGGACCCTGGGCAACCACATAGGTTACACCCAAGGAAATCCAACCCCCGTGCAGATTTAGATTGCTTCTGTTTATCAGAAGTGGACACAGTGAGTAAAGGGGGGTGGTTCCTACCCTGCTTGGAAGAAGTCCCTGGATAAGCATCCCTGCTTAGACTTGAGGGCAAGTCTCCCATGGAGCTGCCGTCTTGCTGCTATAGGAAGAAACATACATCCCTGGCTTGCCGTGGCCTCTCAGGGGAGTGGGAATGTAGAGTCATCTGCTCAGGGTTTCTGTGTTTCTATGTCCCCCTCCTTGCAGCTGGTTTTTCTTTGGCTCAAGAAGGCAGGTTAGGGGTTCACTTTCTGGAGACAGTGGAGAAACCAAGTGGACACTGGGCAGAGTCATGCTGTGAGCCCATGACTCCTGCTTCCCTTGGGAGCAAGATGAAGTCCACAGGAATGAAGCAAGAAGGTAGGTCATCTTTCCTTGTCTATCCACTGGAAGATGCACAGGGAAAGCTGAGGATGGAGCATCAGGTTGCAACTCCACTGTGGAAGCCCTTCCTCCTGCAGCATTCTTGGAAAGCTTGCCTGGGTCCTGCTGGCCACATAGACCTAGGTTTCCTGGCTGCTGGGCCTGGTAGCATATGGAAACTGCAATTACCAGGTCAGCTGATGCTAGCAGCTGGTCTCAGAAACAGGCAGAGGATGGCTGAACCTCCAGACTGGACTGCAGATGGTTGAGAGGTGGAAGAATGCAGTGGAGGGAGGCACGAGTCTTAATCTCTTAGATTCTTGAGAACTCTTATCTGGAGAAGGGGATGAGCAGGGCACCCATGAGATTCAGATGTATTAAAACATACTGGGTGTCTCCAGCAGTGTGTAGCCTGCCAAAGTTCTCAAAAGTGCCACTTCCTAGTATTATTAATATTGTTATGATGAATGTTTCTCTCCTTGGACAAAGCTCACTGGCTCTCCATCCCGTTATATTCACCTTGGCACCTCCCATACCTACAGCAGCTGGCTCAATTGACACTTAATACATGCTCAGTTTTTTAAATGCTTATTTTAAAATATCTGTTAACTCTACCAGTGCAAATGAGAGAGGATACTGATGAAAAATGAGATCATACCAACCAACTGCTCAAAAAAAAAAAAAGATTAAAGTAACAGTTTCAAATCACCATGAAATCTTGGCTTTTTTCCTCTTTTCAACAATGGGACCATGACTAAAAATAAAACTCCATGCTGGAGTGTAGCTCAGTGGTAGAGCACTAGCCTATGTTCAATCCCCAGCACTACGAAAAATAAATGATAAGTAAAAATAATACCTTCAAACTTCATTGCTTAGGTACATTTTATGACTGGGATTCAGTTTTTATTTGATTTCTCTTTTGTAAAAAACGTTTCCTTTGATTAAGATGAAGTTTGCTTTGTTTTACATCACTTAAAGTCAACAGACACCAGAGGGTTTTCATGGAAAGAGTCCAGAACTTGAAGGCATGAGTGAACACTGGTTTTCGTTGGTTCCAGACTGGAAAGCGCCCAAACCAGTCCCAAGAGATGGACATGTAATGTGACGTGAAATCTCTAGTCTCCACCATGGAGCGGTTTGGCCAGTTTATGGCCATGTGGTCTTTGGGAGGTCTTTTTCTCCACGTGGCCCTTTTTTGTTGTTGTTGTTAATAATGGTGTGATGAAATTGTAAAATCTTTGGAATGTAGGTATTAAAAACTAGAGACTACCATTGGAATATAAATCATAGTGCACTTAATATTTAGCTTAATGTCTTTGTTATCCACAGAGACTCTTAGAAAGTGTATTAGTCAGGGTTCTCCAGAGAAACAGAACCAACAGGATATATACGATTAAAAGGGGGGATTTGTTGGACTAGCTCACATGGTCAGGGGCTGAATATTCCCACAATGACTGTCTGCAGGCTGGAGAGCCTGAAAAACTGGTAGCTGCTCAATCTAAAAAGTCTGAAGCCTCAGAACCAGAGAAAGAGAACCAGTAGGAGGCTTGGGAAAGAGGGACAAAGCTGAGCATGTTTCATATCTTCTATGCTCTTCCCACAGGGCCACATCTCTCAGGACAAAGGAGAAATCTGCATTTTTTGAACGTTTTTTTGCATTTGATTCACTTCATTTGCAGGGCAGGTCACATGATGTGCCTTAGAGAGGTACAGACACTGAGACCTAGGTCCTGCTGAGCCTTACTTCAGGGGGAGTTGCCTGAGATCACACAGGTGGTTTGCAAAGACAAGTCGATGCTAAGATGACCTTCACCTGCCAGTTGCACATGCACTGGTTCTCAGCAGAGGAGAGTTTAGCTCCAAGGGGGGGGTGTGGCAAAGATCCAGGATGCTACTACACATCCTGCAGTACACAGGACAGACCCACAGCGTAGAATTCTCTAGTGTCAGAAATGCTGAGATTGTGAGAACCCTGTGTTAACAGCAGTTGAGAAAATAGTGAAGGTGAAAAAAAAAGTGTGTGCGCGCGCGCGCGAGTGTGTGCGTGTATGTGTGTGTGTGTGTGTTTCAAAGAGAGAAATACTGGATGAGAGGTCTGAAAGGAGTTTCTGAAGTACGTGAGGCCCCCTCCTCAAAACAATGTCCTGGACCAGCCTCAGCTGGGAGCTTGTTAGAAATGGGGACTCTCAGGTCCCACCTAGACTTAGGCTCTCTGAATCATAACTTGCCTTTTCATGGGATCCCAGAGGATTTCTGTGCTCACTTAAGTTTGAGGAGGACAGGGTCTGGTTCAATCTAGGCTGGACAGTTCCTAAAGCAACCCAGAGAGCTCGGCGTTGAACTTGGCCTTACTTCTCACCAGGAACCCATATCTGGATCCTCCTGGAACAAGCCAGAGCTTCAGGACTGACAGTCTTCCTCAAATTGGACCTGTACCCCAACCTTTGATTGTTCCATGAGTTCCAATGTTTGGGGAAGAAAGGGCGCATCTGACCGGGACTATACTAACCATTCCCATTTTCCTCCCTGCCTTGTCCCTTTCCCCAGGCCTACATCCTGTTGGGACAGTTCCTTCTGATGCACAAAAACGAGGCTGAGTTTCAGAAGTGGATCATTTGCTGTTTTGGTGCCACCGAGTGTGAGGCCCAGGAGAGCTCTAACTGTCTGAAGGAATGGTGTGCCAGCTTCCTGTAGAAACACCCTACCACTCTGCCCCTGGGTAAATGATGCCTTCTACATCTAAACCCAGGCTCCTAGTCATTATTTGTGTTTTTAACTTCATTGTTACCCATGCATCCAAAAGAAATACAAAAATAAACAAGAGCAATCACAAGAAAAATCACCCCAAAACCTACTGCCTAGAAACTGCCATCATTCACTTTAGATGAATATCATGCCCTGTAGCTCTCTGCAAAAAATTTATATAATTGTAATTTTTATTTTTAAATGGAATAAATTTTATGTTAACAATCTATTGCCATATAACAAATTGCACCCAAACATGGCAGCTTAAAACAACAAACTCTAATATTACCAGTTTAGTATTCTTTAATCCAAAACTCAAAAATGCTTCAAATATGAATTTCTCATTTTGGAAAATTAAAGATTTTGGATTTTTGTATTAGAGATGCACAATCTGGTGAAGTTGATGCAAATATTTCTAAATCGGAAAAACTCCAAAATCTGAAATGTTTCTGGTCCCAAGCATTTTGGAGAAGCAATATTCAACTTGTAGCTCATAGTTTCTGAGGGTCAGCAATCTCAGAGTTGCTCAGCTGGCTGGTTCTATCTCAGGGTCTCTCATGAGGTTACAAACTGCTGGCTGGGATCAGTTACCTGATGGCTTAACCAGGGCAAGTAGCCATTTCCAAGACTGCCACCTTACGTGGTTGTTGGCAGGAGGCTTCAGTACCTCCCTACAGGGGCCTCTCCACTGGGCTGTTCATGGAGTGGCAACTTTTTCCCCCAAAGTTGGTGATCCAGGAAAGAATTGAGAAAGCAAGCATAAAGCCCCCAGTGCCTTTTATGACCTGCTCTCTATTCTGTTTGTTAGAAGCAAGTCACCAACTCTTCCAGGGAGGAGAATTACAGTTTCTTAAAATAGCAAATAATGCAGACATACCTTTAAGATCATCACTGTCAGATTTTTTAGGTATAATTTACATATAGTTAAATTATCCCAACTTTTTCATGTGTGCAGTTCTATGAATTTTGGCAGAAGCAACACCACAATCAAGATGTAGAACACTTTAATTGCCCCCAGAGAGTCCCCTGATCCTCTGTAGTTATCCCCTAAACATCCCCAGCCCTAGGCAACCACAAATATGTCTTCTATCCTTACAGTTTTGACTTTTCCAGAAATCCACATAAATGCAATAATATAGTAAGAAGCCTTTTTCATTTAGCATAATTTATTTTATATTAATCTATTATATAAGGTTTTTAAACTGAAGAAAGGTTTTACTTAATGTTTTTGGTGCCTTATTCTGTTGGTAGTCATGGTTCCAATCAAGGCCAGTGATTTCTGTTTGCAGGCACCTAAGTACCCTCTGCCTGAGGGTCTTGCTGGTTGCAGAAATGGAACCAGTCTGACCACAGGACAGGGAGGAAGTGGCAGGGAGTTAATACCCAGAAGAGTCCCCAGTGCTGGATGGAAGTGGATGGATAAATGCCCCCACTTCCATGCCCCACACATGAGAAAATACTGAGTCTCCCCAAGTTCCCCAGTGGGGTAGAATCCCAGTTGTCTGCAGTGATGATTAGCTCTTTAAAACCCTGAATTCACTTCATTCTCCTTCTATCCCCCAAACAAGTGTTTCCTGGGATAATCCTCCTTCCCTGTGGCCTCATGGAACATTGACATTGTCGTGTCAGATTCTGTTTCTGGAAGAATCCAACCTAAGACGAAAGTTGGGATTTAGTCAAAAGGGAATTGAAAGAATGGTTGAACTTTGATGAATTTTTTCTTCATTGTTAGATATAATGATAAATTTCCAAATCTATTTCCTCTAAGTTTTAAGAAGAATATGGGGGAAAACAGCAAGAAGTTAGTTAGTATAAGTAGGTTTATTCTGAACTCAGTTTTTTAATGATAGATAGTATGAACTACTGCTATAAAACTAAAAAGAACTTAGGACTTACATCTCTTCTCCACTTTCTTCACATTTTGTATAGGTTTTATCATTACTTTCAATTTGTCAAAGTTCATAGCACTTAAATTCTTCCCAGGCTCATGGTGAGAGATAAGGCCAAGTTCAATCAACTATTTAGTTTTAATTGTATATTTAAGAGCTTACCATCAATTCTTGTTAGTATCATTATTTTAAAGATCATAGCTTTGTCCTTCCTAAATTCTTTATTTTGATACACTTCTTTGTTGCTTGAGTTGTATGCTGGTATCAGTCAGACCAGGCAGGTTTATACTGATACAACAAACAACTTCAAAATTCTTGGTGATTGCCAGGTGTGGTAGTGAACACCTGTAATCCCAGCAGCTCAGGAGGCTGAGGCAGGAGGATCACAAGTTCAAAGACAGTTTCAGCAACTTAGTGAGGCTCTAAGCAACTTTGTAAGACTCTGTCTCAAAAAATTTTTAAAAATTTTAAAAAGGGGTGGCAATGTCACTCAGTGGTTAAGTGCCCCTGGGTCCAATCCCCCAAAAAAGTCTCAGTGATTACTGGGCTGGGGGTGTAGTTGCAGTAGAGTGCTTGCCTAGCATGCACAAGGCCCTATTTCCATCCCCAGTGCCACCTCCCCGCACATACACAGCTATGTAGACAACAAATTTGATTTCTGTTTCATGCTACGTGTCCAATACATGTCATCAGGAGAGCTTTATCCATTGTAGTCATTTTAGACCCAGGTTGATGAAGACTCCTTCTCAATACACACTGATAATCACAGCATCGGGAAAGAGCCAGGGTGTATTATCACACTGTCTTTGTAAGTCTCTACCCAAATGTGATATGTACTTCTTGCGTTTACATTTCATTGGCCAACGCAAGTCACATGACCACAACTAACTCCAAAGTTCTGAATTCAGAAGCAGAAACATCCTGTGGCAGCACTAATCAAGACCAATGGTATCGATTAAGTAACTTTTTCCCTTAACAGCTTTACCAGTGTTATATTTTCTAAACTCACAATACGATTGGAGGTCTATAACCCTTTCTAACTCTGCTTCTCTTGCTCTCTCCAAGGAGAAATCCAAGAGTCAAGCCTGGAGGCGAGCCAACTGGTTGATTCAAAGTGTTAAACAGCTCTACCTCCTGAGAGCTCAGATTCTAAGCATCCAGAGCCTTTCACTAGTTCCCTCTTGCACACCCCACCCTTGGACTCATTCTCCATTGAAATACTCATGGCATTCACATGTCACTCATTTTCTCAGACAGAAGCTGGTTGGCTCCAGGAGAAAATGGAGAGGTTGGGCTGGGGGTGTGGCTCAAGTGGTAGCGCGCTCGCCTGGCATGCGTCTGGCCCGGGTTCTATCCTCAGCACCACATACAAACAAAGATGTTGTGTCCACCGATAACTAAAAAATAAATATTAAAAATTCTCTGTTTCTGTCTCTTTTAAAAAAAGAAAATGGAGAGGTAGCTTTGTCTCTCAGTCTACTTCCACACGCCTCCAACACTGCAAAACTTCATCCATTTAGGGGTGCCTGGAATCATGAAGGAGTGTTAGGGAGCTGAAAAACCTGGAGGATATGGGGCCCCCAAGATTAAGGGGCCTCTAGAGGGGTCCAAGCACAGGTGTTGAAAACAGGAGTAACTGTTCCCTGTGTAGTGTAATTGGAAGGACACTGGGAAAAGACCCCCTGTTCTCAAAAATTCTCCCCTCACCGGGTGCAGTGGTGTACACCTGCAATCCCAGCGACTCAGGAGACTGAAGTAGAAGGATCACAAGTTCAAAACCAGCCTCAGCAACTTAGCAAGGCCCTAAACAACTTAGCAGGACCCTGTCTCAAAAGAAAAAAGGGCTAGGGATGTGGCTTGGTGATTAAGTGCCCCAGGGTTCAATCCCTGGTGGTGATGGGGAATCCTCTGCTCTACACCAAGAATTTTCACTCTCCCCTATACACCACGAATCATCACTCACTTCATTCTCTTGTATTGATTTTTGCCTTCCTCTTCACAAAATGATTAACTCAATTCTGCACCTCCCCCGCATTTCCCATCTCTGTCATGTGATTTTGCAAGTCCCTTCCTCTGGAGGCAGTCATTCCCAGCCCTTTGGCTATGACTTATCCATGACTTGCTTTGGCCAATGGGACAAAGCTGAAATGACAACGTGCCAGTTCTCTGTCTCCTCTCAAATTTCTACTCACTTCCTGCGCCTCTGTTAATACGAGAAGAGCCCTTATTTGCTACCCTTATTTGTATATAGGGGGTTGAATTGAGGGCTTCACACACGCTAGGCAAATGCTCTATCATTGAGCAATATCCCCAGCCCAAGAAGAGCTACTATTTTGAATGACTGCTGCCCCTTCAGCCTGGGCCCTAGAAAGAATCCAGGGGGAGCCGGTCACAGTGCAAACTGCAGCAAGAACCCAAGTCCAGCCAGACCTGCAGCTGATGCCTGTCCATCCCGCTGAGCCATGCATGGAACAGCCAACACTCAACGGACCCCCAGGTGCATTTCCCCCCACACACAGGCTGAATGAATTTATTGGAAATAGATAGAAAATATTATAATTTCAAAAAGAAATTACACATATATAAATAAAGTAAAACACGTGATCTATAAAATTTTAAAAATTATAATTTGGTAATAAGGTAGAGAATAACCAAATGGGCATAATCTGAATACACGCTTAACTAAGGAAGACCTTGCATGAATATAAATAGGTACTCAACATCATGAGTAAAAAATAAAATATCAAGCCAAAACTATTAGATACTACATATCCTCTAGAATGGTTGTAACCAGAAATGTAATTAAAGTTGATGGTACTAAGTAGAGGAGATACTGTGGAAAAATTACAAACATTCATAAATACTGGAAATATAAAGTAGCAGCAAAACTTTTAGAATACTCTTTGGCAAGATCTAATTAATTTAAACTTTTGAGAACAACCATAAAATCCAGCAATCCTAAATAAAAATAGATGTTCGTATATTATCTTGTGCACACATGTTCACAGCAGGTTTCTTAATAATAGGTTTAAACTAGAAATTCAAATGTTGGTTAACATATGAATGGATAAACAAATCAGGGTGCATTCATGCACTGGGGTTCTATTTACTTAACAGTGAAAAGAAAGCTTCCCACAGAGATACTGATGACATTGATGAATATCAAAAAATTTTTACTAAGCGAAAGAAACCAGGGATATGAGAATATATACTCTATGAGCCCATGGATATATTCTATATCAAGTAAAGGTAATTTATAACAAAAAGCACAGCACTGGTGATCTGGTGGAGGCAGAGGGGTTGCCTAGACAGGGGCAGGAGGGCTTCTTGGTGTAATGAACCCACTCTACAACTCCACTGTGGTGGTGGTGGTTTGCTGGGTGTATAAATTTTTCCAAACTCATCAAGCTGTGTAACGAAAAGAAAAAATACATTTTATTATATGTATCTCTCCTAGTCTTCATTTACACAATGAACAATTATGGTTTGTTCTCTAAAGGGCCCTGTAAGCTTAGTCATTTGGGGGAAAGTAGTGTTTTCGATAGGGGACAGATGTGAGTAGTGGGAACATAAGGCTAAAGGAATAAATCTATAAATTGGGCCTACTTTGCTGACCTCCACCACGCTTTCTTTTTCAAGAAGCAATTTATCTACAGCCCTGCCTGGTCTCAGTGGATAGGATATGTCATGTTTCTCAGCAAACTACCTGTTATCTTCAGGAGAAATGCAGACCTGAAATAATGTCACTAAGAGGAACTTAAGTTGCCCCTCTTCATAGACTGAAACTGAGGAACATAAGGATAATTCCTCCTAACATAAAGTCTTAAGAATTTATGGTTAAGAATCCAATTATAGGGGCTGGGGTTGTAGCTCAGTGGTAGAGCACTCGCCTAGCAAATGCGAGGCTCTGGGTTCGATCCTCAGCACCACATAAAAATAAATAAAATAAAGATATTTTTTAAAAAAAGAATCCAATTATAATCAGTCTGCATGGGCCAAAGTGACCTAGAGTTTCATGACAGTGGAGACTTAAAAGTCTGATATCACCCTGCTGTCAGTCAAAAGTCAAGGGGTGAACCTGGATGGGACTATTTGGAAATTTCTCTGGGATCCCCAAAGGAGTTAAAATCAGCATACTACAGTAACACATCAATTATAACAGCTCAATTCACAATAGCTAAGTGATGGAACCAACCTAGATGCCCTTCAACAGAGGAATGGATAAAGAAAAAGTGGCATCTATACACCATGGATTATTGCTCAGCTATAAAAAGAATGACTTTATGACTTTTTGCCAGTAAATGGATCTAAAGACTATTATGCTAAGCAAAATAAGCCAATCCCAAAACCTAAAGGTCAAATGTTCTCTTTGATATGTAGACACTAACACACAACAAAGGTGGTGGGGGGGGAATAGAAGTTCAGTGGATTAGACAAAGGGGAATGAAGGGAAGGGAAGGGAAATAGGAATAGGAAAGGCAGTGGAATGAATCTGACGTAACTTTCCTATGTTCACATATGAATACACCACAGTGAAACTCCATGTCATGGAGTACAACGACAAGACTGGGATCCTAACTGGAGTAAGTTATATTCCATGAATATATAATATGTCAAAATATACTCTGTCGTGCAAACTAAAAAGAACAAAAATAAGTAAATAAATAACCATCTACATCCAGTCAAGAAGAAGGGCAGAATGCATAATTACTTAAAATAAGAGTCAAAAAGATCAAATGGCCACAGAAATGTGAGAGAAATGAAGATTTGTGAAAGGTAATTTTGTTCTCCAAGAAAATAAACTGGACAATATTAATGAAATAGAAAATATACCCTATACCTAAATGGACTCCAAAAGACACATAAAATAAAAAACACTGACTTTCAAAGAATAAATTTTAAAAAGTTATCAAATGTTACAGGGCTAGGGCCTTCCAGGAAAATGAGGCAGCCAAAGAGGCCCCCTTTCAACCTTGATTCTCGCAATCAAGTGAGAAAGATTCAAGACATGTTGCTCAGAGTTACAGGCATGAGTTTAGGGACAGGAAAAGGAAAAGGAGGACACTCTCAAGGGAGAGAGTGAGTCTTCTCAGAGAGGAGAGGGACAGCAGGTCTCTCGCAGGAGTATTAGCAAGTAGCAAGGATCCCCACTTAAAGCCACTATTGCTTGGGACAGTTTACTATGCAGCAATAGCAAACTGCCACCTTCCTTTGAGTCTGAAACATCCTTACTCTGCCAAGGTGAGCTGCATCAAAGTCCCAACAAATCTTCAGCTGGAGAAACATCCCAGGGTGGGTGAAAGAACACAGATCATTTGGGGCTGGGCAGGCATGATTGGGAATTCTGGCTCTGAAAAACACCACCTTATCTTGGTTGAGCTAGTTCACCTCACTGAGCTTTTATTTACTTATCTGTAAAGAGAGACCAAGACAATAATAACCCTGCCTCACAAAGTGGATCAATGTCAATAGTATCTGCAGCCGGGCATGGTGGTGCATGCTTCCCAGAGGGTTGGAAGGTCAAGGTCGGAGGATTGTGAGTTCAAATCCAGCCTCAGCAAAAGCAAGGCACTAAGGAACTTAGTGAGATCTGTCTCTAAATAAAATACAAAATAGGGCTGGGGATGTGGCTCACTGGCAAGTGCCCCTGAGTTCAATCCCTGGAACTGCCCCATCCTGCCCACAAAAATAGTATATATAAAGAATGTGGTACAGTAGGAACATGATAAATCTCTTTTCTTAGTGCTTTCCTTAGTGCCCTGGCCTCTTGAGAGCTTGTTGCTCTCATGGCTCTTGGAAGAATGTTCACAGCTGTGAGCTGGAAGAGAGCCCAGATACCAACTTTTCTAATGAGTATGGACACTGAAAATGTGGAGACCTATATACTCTTTTACTTATTGATTTACTTATTGGGAGTACCAGGGATTGAACCCAGGGGTTTTCAACCACTGAGCCACATCCCCAGCCCTTTTAATATTTTATGTAGAGACAGAGTCTAACTAAGTTGCTGAGACTGGCTTTGAACTCACGATCCTCCTGCCTCAGCCTCCCAAGCCACTTGGGATTACAGGCCTGCATCTTCGTGCCAGGCTCCTAGGACCTATATACTCTTCAATGGGTGGGTAAAAGAAAGAACAGATCAACATCAAATTATTTCTGATTTTGACTGTGACCTGTAGAGTCCCATCAACCTGCTAACCCCGAAAGCCATTGTAAAAGACACGCAGGAGGATCAGCTTGCACACATGTCCGCAGCCCAGCTAACAGCCCGTCTTGTACTTGGCAGGAAGGCTGTTCAGAAGATTTGGGAAAGGTGGATTTGACCAGCATCTTAATAAGAGTGAAATATCTTCAAGGAAAAGGAGATGGACCCCCCCTCTTGGCCTCATAACTGTATTTTAGAGGGTATCCATGGATAGGTGACTTTGATTAGAATGTCTAGTGTCTAAGGCTCTAAGCTTGATTAAACGACGTGGAGGAGGCAGGGGAAGAACACCTGAGTTTCTCTGGCTTCCAGGACCTGTAGTGTGGCAGGGATGGGGAGAAGGCGGGGCAGCACAGCAGGGGTGTCGAGAGGTGGGTCTTACTTTGGTCTGCCCTAGAAGTAGACCTGAGACCCTGTCAGGGATATCGAGGGCTGCTCCCAGGGAACGCAGGTGTGTGTGTGGGGAAACATGGCAGGAAGCCAGGCAGCGATAGGTGAGCCAGAGTGCTGCCACTGTGATCGCTGTGAGCAGTGGGAGCTCAACCCTGCAGGCCACCCTGGGAGCCAGTGGAGAAGGAGCTGGGGGACCTACATGCCACCCTTGCATCACCAATCATTGGTACAGAGCTGTACCCACAAGAAGTGAACGGCTGAGCTCCTGATGGCCAGCTCCATGGGGAAAATCAACCTCAGTGAGAAAGACAAAGAAATAAAAGAGCAGGCAGCTGGCAGCTGGGCCATCCCTGCCCTGCAGTAAGGGTGAAGGGACGGGGAGCCACTGACAGCTCCTGCCATGGGGGTGGGGTGGGGTGGGGAGAGGATGGGCCTGGCTTTAAAAACAGAATCCACCTTCTTGCCACCAGTTGTTAGACCTTTGAAAAGCCACCTTCTTGGCCCCGCTCCCTGGCTGTAAAATGGCGATTCATGTGTCTATTTGTGTTGGGGAGATTAACATTCCTAGCACCTGGTAAGAGCTCTATGCATGGGAGCTCTGGAAGCCTCCGTGCTGGGTGTGTCTGGTTACTTACAGAAGGGGAGGCTCCCAGGACCAGGAGGCGACTTCAAAGCTTGGTGATAAAAGGGAAAGAGGGGAAAGTGGGGGTCAGATAAAAGGAGAGAGGGAGGGCAAGGGGAAGAAAGAGCCATGAGCCCATGGCAGGAAGGCAGGCAGCCATGAGGTGTGGTCTGGTCGGTCCGATGGTAAATCCAGGCCCACCGCCTGCAGAGTTCCCCCAGGAGTGGGGAACACATCTGGTGACTCAGAGATGCTCTCAGACACTCAAAGGTGGTGCTTATGAGGGGCAGACAGGCGTTAGAATGGATGAGAAGGATCTGTTGGAATGGTCCTGGAAAGATGTCCATGACGTGTCAAGAGAGAGAGCAGGTCACAGGAAAACACTGCTCAGCAAGTGTTGACTTAGCACCTAGCACACGCCAGGCACAATTCTAGATGCAGCAAAGAACAGAACAGACAAAACTAACTTCCCCCAGGAGCTGACATTCTCGTGGGAAGAGGCCAAAACAAGTATTAACAGGTAAAACATGTATTAACTTGAACCATATGAAATTGCCATTTTTTCCAGGTGAAAAATAGCTGAATATGGGCAACTTCATATGATTCAACTTAATAGTTTCATGGTGAATGCTATGAGGAAAATAAAATAAGGGAAAGAGGTTAAGAGGGTTAGGGGGGATGTGGAATTTTAAGCGCAGTGAGGGAAGGCCCCACTACAAAGGTTAACAAGTCCTGAAAGAAGTGAGGCTGAGAACTCTGAGTTAGCTAGGAGAAGACCACTCCAGGCAGGGAGACAGCCAGTGCAAAGTCCCTGGGGTGGGAATGTGCCTGGTGAGTACAAAGAGTGGAATGAGCAAGGTGGAAAGAAAATGGTAGGGAGAATGCATAGGGCCTGTTATGTTCTTGATAGGACTTTGGCTTTTGCTCAGATTGAGACAGAAATCCATTGGAGGGCCATGTGATCAGACTCGTGTCTTAGAAGGATCCCTCTATGCTGTTGACAGTGTGGAGGTGTAAGGGCGAGAATAGAAAGGCCAGTTATGGCGATAACCAACTGAAAGATGACAATGAGTCTAACCAGGATGGATGTGAGGGGCTGGGGAGAAGTGGTCAAGGTAGAGCCCCTGGGGCAGATATAGGAAGAAAAGTGCCGGGGGTCAAGGATTGAGCCTTGGGCCCTCTAACATTTGGAAGGCAGAGAGATGAGGGAAACTCCGTAAAGACAGGGGAGAAGCACCCAGTGGATTGGAGGTGCCCCCAAGGGAGAAGAGGAGGAAGTGAGCATTTCTGACAAATGCAGTTGACAGGTCAGGTGAGGTGAGAATTGGGAATGGAGGTTGGGTAGTATTTTTGCATGCTGTGCAGAAGATCCCAAAGAGGAGAGCTTGGGTGAAGAGAGAGAGAGAGAAGAGTGCTGCTGGCCTTGTGTCCTTGAGTAGGTAACAGGCATGAGGTCCAGGGCACAGGAGGAGGACTGGTCATGGCTGGGAGGACACCCAGGGAGGGAAGGCACCACAGGTGGCCCCGAGACAGGGAAGTGGGTTGCTGAAGTGGGAGGTCATAGAATTTTTCTTCTGATGGGCTGTTTTCTCAGTGCAGTGGGAAACGAGAGAGCAGGCTATGAACAAGAATGAGGAGGTAAAGATCAGGGTGAGCTAGTTGTCTAAGACGGTGGGTGGGTGGGTGACTTCAGAGAGGGAAAGATTCATGTCTATAAACAAATACTCCGATGCATAAATAGATACATGGATCCTAGGATCACCTAGCTCTTCCATGGTCCGTGCGTTGAAAACTGTGGAACGAGATGTGGAGCGATCAATAACAGTTACCCAGTTGTACTTGAGGGGGAGCAGTATTAAAAGGTACTTCTACTTTCTACTTTAATAACAATCCATCATTTGGACTTGTTAGCATTATTACTTTTGTAAATCAGAGAAAAAAGCAATAAAAGATGTTCCCATTTTGGAACACAAAGAATGAGAGCTCTAGAGCTGAGATCCTTGGAATAGCCGTTCTGTGTGGCCAACATCCCAACGAGAGCCTCTATATTGCTGGCCTCATATCATGAGCTCTGTCTTTCTAGGCAGAGATAAAGTCGCCCTTACAAATCTCTGGGTTGGAGACTTTGGGATCTCCTTCCTCACTCCCCCACACCCAGTCTCTAATTCTACCCTTACTTTCTCAAGGCCAAAGTTACCCTGGAGAAATGGAAGACTGTGGTTTTCTCTGTTAACCCATTTCTTTCTTACCCATTTCTACTAGATTCTATATATCTTTGTCTTGGTTTCCCCCTCTACAGGTAAGTTTGGTTTATTTTAAGGATAATCCTTACTGTACAATATATTTTGTTTTATTTATTAGCCTGGTCCTGTGATTAGATTTGCTTTGACTTGGTAGAGGAGCCACGGTAGCCAGGCCACTGGACCAAGATTTAAAACACCAGGTTAATAGCACTAAGTCAGTCTGCAACCATGGACAGATCACTTGATTTGTCTGCAATTCTGTTTCCTGCACTGTGAAATGGGGAAAATACATGATTTTTTTTTCCTATCTCCTAACTTTGTTTTGAAGAGATTTCCAAAAATAGACATTAATGCATTTAGAAAAGGAGGTGGGGTGACCCATCGCATTATAATGTATGGTTATTGCTTGATTTCATTTTGGACAACAGCTACAAATGGCCAATGGTTGGGGTAGTTCCTCAGATTTCCTTGTTTGCATGTGTTAATCAGTACAGGCCAGGTTGTGCTCCAATAACAACAATGAGAGACCTGAAGAACTCAGGGGCTTAAAACAACAAAATTTAGCCAAGCATGGTGGCCCACATTTGTAGCCCAGCTACTTGGGAGGATAGCAAGTTCAAGGCCAGTCTTGGCAACTTACCGAGAACTGTCTCAAAATAAAAGTAAAAAGGGCTGGGGGTGTAGCTCAGAGGTAGAGCACCCCTGGGGTCAATCTCCCGTACCACAAGAACAAAAAGCACAATCAAAGCTTAGACCTGAGTTCTATTACATGCCCAATGCAGGTCTGTTGTGGTGGCTCTCTCCTCATTCTAGGACCTGGGCTGACACAGGAGCCCCCTCTGAATGTTCACAGATTGTTTCAGCAGGAAGAGAGCTGGGGGCGGGTGGGGGGCTCACACCGGAAATTAAATGCTCTGGCTCAGAAGCTGTATGTCACTTTTGCCAACAAGTCACTGGCAGAACTAGTCACATGGTCTCACCCACCCTAAGGGGTTCCAGTGGGTACTGCTGGGAAAAGGGAGAAATAGAAAATTGGGGCAAACATCCTGCTATAGCTCTGCCATGCACTTCATGCAATGTCCTGCCTCACCACAGGTCCAAAGCAATGGAACCAATAGATCATAGACTGAAATCCCAAAACTCTGAACCAAAACACTTTATAAGTTGATTATCTCAGGTATTTTGTTACAGTGACGGGAAGCTCATAGAATCCCAAATCATTGCCACATAATTCTGTCTTGAAGGGTCAGGTTGAGAGTCACCGAAAGTCCCTCAGCTGGCTCTGCTCCATGCAATATCTGTCCCTTTATCTTTTTACAAATTTTCCACAATGAGTGAGGTTTGGAAAAAATGTGTGTGGATATGATGGGGGGGGGGGAATGGTGCATTCTCCTTGTGGAAACTTTGAGAATATAGGAGTACACACGGAAGGAAATGAATAATTTTTAAAAACCTTCCTACCATCCAATATTTTATTATATTTCTTTTCAGATGTTTTTCAATTACATACAGTAAAACTGCTAGCAAATCCACATGATGGATTACTAATTACGGCTTTATTGAGATAAAATTCACATATCATAAAATCCATTCTGTTGAGTGCACAACTCAGTGGTCCTTAGTATATTCACAGAGTTGTACAACCTGTGCTGCTATTATATTTCAGAATATTCTCATCACCCCTCCCCCCCAAAAAACCCTATTGACAGTACCACTAGCACTCACTCCTCACCCCTAGCCTCGCCCCTGGAAACCACTAATATACTTTCCATTTCTACAGATACGTCTGTTGTGACATTTCATATAAATGAAGTCACACATTTCGTGGTCTTGTGTGGCTGGCTTCTTTCATGCAGCAGGCATGTTTTCAAGGCTCACCTATGTAGCACCTATGGGCATGTGTTTTTAAAACAGATGGAGGGCATATTGAAAGTGACTTACTCTGTTTCCTTCATTTATGTTGTAAACATTTTCCTCTCATCATTAAATCATCTTTCACAAATACCCCAGCCATATACTGTTCTCTTTAGGTATCTGTGGGGGATTTGTTCCAAGATCATTCCCTCGCTCCCCACACATGGATACCAAAACCCAGGGATGCTCAGTCCCTTATACAACACGCTGTGGTATTTACATGTAACCTATGCTCATCCTCTGGTATACTTGAGATTATTTCTAGATCACTTATAATACCGAATATGATGTAAAGGGTGGTTTTACTGTATTGTTTAGGGAATAATCACAAAATAAGTCTCTACATGTTCAGTTCAGTCATGGGTTTTTGGTTTTGTTTTTTAATGTTTGTGGTCCATGGTTGGTTGAATCTGTGCATGCAGAACTTATGGATGGAGAGCCAACTGTATAACAGAATATCAACTATGTATATAATAATGGGTTAAATTGTGCCCTTCATTTTTGCCCCCCACCCCCCGTACTGGCACTTAACTGAGTCACATCCCCAGTCATTTTTTTTAGTATTTTTTTTAGTTGTAGGTAGACACAATACCTTTATTTATTTAATTTATTTATTTTTATGCAGTGCTGAGGATTAAACCCAGTGCCTCACACGTGCTAGGCAAGCACTCTACCACTGAGCTACAACCCCAGCGCCCCCCCCCCAGTCCTTTTTATATTTTATTTAGAGACAGGATGTCCCTGAGTTGTTTAGGGTCTCACTAAGTTGCTGAGGCTAGCTTTGAACTCATGATCTTCCTGCCTCAGCCTCCCCAGCCACTGGAATGACAAGCATGTGCCACCACGGCCCCCCCAGGTTGTGCCCTTCATTCCTGTTTTGTTTTCAGTTTTTTCCTATGAACGGCCACATGCGTTTGTGAATGAATGGATAAATCCTTAAGAAGAAATATTGGCAGTATCTCCCGCTGTTCCTTTAAGGAAGATGCCTAGAACTAGAAATAGACATGACTGGGTTTAAAAAAAAAAAAAAAAAAAGACATTTTTAAGGTTTTTGATTCCTGCTGCAACTGTTTTTGTTTTGTTTTTTTTCCTCAAAAGTTTGACCTGACCTACAGACTGTGGCGTAAAGGGAGTCCCATGACACCATTCCCCAAGTTCTTAACAATGGCCTGGGGGGGGGCCCTGGTCAGGCCTTGCTTCCTCTCTCCTGGCCTCTTCTCTGCCCCACAGCTCTCTCGCTCCAGCCAGACTGGCTTGCCTTGTCCTTGAACATAGCCACACTCTCTAGCAGGAAGGCGACTAGGGCAGGCTGTTCCCTGCACCTGGACACACTTCCCCAGCCCCTGCTGGGCTCATTCACCTCCTTCTAGGCTTGTACTTTCTCAGCCAGGCCTTCCCTTTAGAAACATCACCTCCACCTGGGCGTGGTGGCTCATGCCCATAATCAGCAGCTCAGGAGGCTGAGGCAGGAGGATCGCAAGTTCATACCCAGCCTCAGCAAAAGCAAGGCCCTAAACAACTCAGTGAAACCCTGTCTTTAAATAAAATACAAAATAGGGCTGGGGATGTGGCTCAGTGGTTGAGTGCCCCTGAGTTCAATCCCTGGTCACCTCCATCATCTCTCAGCTTATCTCCTGTCTCAGCTTCATTTTAATTTTTTCTCCACAGCACTTATCGCCTTCTAATCTACTGCATAATTTACTTACTTTATTTTATTATCTCAACCCACTAAAATTAATCATTAGAGCCTGGCCCAGTGCCTGGCATGTGTAGGCACACAATAAATAAGGGTTGAATCTAGTCAATGGCTGCCACTGAGAGCTGCTCTTATTAAATTGAGGGGCTCTGCCTCCCACCCAAGTTGACCTTCTCTCCCAAAGATCAATGCAAGGGCTCTGGTCTTCTGACAATTCCTGTTAGCTATTCTTTTTTTCACCCAGCTCTGGAGCAAACTGGAAAGGCAATCACCTTGAGGATTGTTTGTTCTGCCTGGTAGAGAAACCTGGAAGAGGTTGACCCTGATAGATAAGCCTCCTTGTGACTGGGGAGAACAAAGGTTTGTTTCTGGAATGAATGCAAACCTTGCCAGGGCTCAAGCAGTGCAGAGCTGACAGGGATTTCTGGTAGCCCACCTGCCTTCTGGCCCCTGACTGTTCACAGTGCAGCCGCAGGTGCTATAGCCTCATCAGGGCTCCCAGGGACCTGGCTCTCCATGCCCAAGCAAGGAGGCAGCCCACAGTCCTTGGAGAGTGGGTGGTTTCCGGCAATGGCTGGCTGCACCATAGCTCAGGGGCCGGAGAGGAAAGCCTCACAGGAAGCAGGGAAATCCCTTCCCTGGCTGAGTCTATCAAGGCAACAGGAGGCCCCTCAGGAGTCTCCCCATTGTGCAACTTTTCCGGCAGAGCCCTTGAGGTTTCCAGTTTAGGCATAGGCTCAAAATTCCCCAACCCAATATGGCAATGTTTTCAAAGTGCCCGATAGTCAATGGACAATGGCCCACAATGAATGGTCTCAGGCTTGGGCCTTCAGCAAAGAAAATTAACTCAGAGGTGGTCCAAATCATGGAATCACTCTAATTCACCTCCACAAGCAAACCGGCCTACCTGATGGTTAAAGGATTTTTTTCTTCTCAATTCTCTCTTTCAGTATATTTCCTACCCAGGCCCTTCGGGAGCCTCACATACCCACTCCTGATTCAGAACATTCTAGAATTTCTCTGTGGGAATAGCTGCCACAGCCTGAATTGTTCTCTCTGGTATCCTCAATATGGTGAATCTCTGCTGAAGATCCATTTTGGAGATCAAGTTATGGAATATGATCTTTATAAAACTCTGTTGAAGTATAATATATACACAAAAGAGCTCACAAATCATCACTGACCAGGAACGAACACCCCATGTAACCAGCACCCAAATCAACAGAACATTATTGCTGAGAGGCCCTGCAGGCCCCTCTTAGACAGGCCTACCTTTGGTGGCCACCTACTCTGCTGAGATCTAGCAGCAGAGATCGCTTAGCCTGTTTTTGAACTTGAAAGTATATATTTTGTGTCTGGCTTCTTTCACTGTTACATTTGTGAGATTCATCCATAGTATCTCATACAGCAATAATTCATTCTTTCTTATGGCTCTTATTCCTCTGTATGAATAAATGAATTTATTTATTGGCTATCGTACTGCTCAGAACATCCTTACATGTGGTTGTGGGGTTTTTGTTGGTTTGTTTTTTGGTGAACCTATGCACTCATTTCTTTTGGGTATACCTGGGAGTGAAACTCTGGGTAATAGGATGCATGTTTGCTCAGCTTTACTAGATACTACCAGATAGATTTCTAACAATGTTTTACCAATTTACACTCCCAACTGCCATATAGGAGAATTTCAGTTGCTCTATATCCTCCTCAATGCTTGGTGGGGTCTGTCTTTGTAAACCAAACTAATCTGGGATCACTGTAGAGGAATAGTTTTCAGTTGTAATTGGCATTAATGAATACAGTCTTCATTTTCAAATCTTGGTGTGTGGCTATAAGGAATGAAACAGTCTCTCGCATTAGGTTTGTCGCGGGGCTCTGAAGACAAGGACTGGAGAGGGGTTCCCTGGGACCTGGAACCAGGGTGGCACAATGGCAGTAAGTGTGAGAGGGATCCACTCACCGGAGGACCAAAGGTCTAATAGCACCATTAATACATCAGTCTATGAGTCTCAGCCCCCAGATCTCCAAGTTTCCCTTTCTATTCTCCATATCTTTTTTTAAAATATATTTTTGTTATAGATGAACACGATACCTTTATTTTATTTGCTTATTTTTATGTGATGCCAGGGATCAAACCCAGTGCCTCACACATGCTAGGCAAGCACTCCACCACTGAGCCACAGCCCTGGCCCTTCTCCATATCTTATTCATACCATTTCTCTTTGTGTTAGTCAACTTTGTTTTTTTTTAAGAGAATTTTTAATATTTATTTTTTAGTTTTTTTTTTTTGGCGGACACATCTTTGTTTGTATGTGGTGCTGAGGGTCGAACCCGGGCCGCACGCACGCCAGGCGAGCACGCTACCGCTTGAGCCACATCCCCAGCCCTAAATATTTATTTTTTTTAAGTTTTAGGTGAACACAATATCTTTATTTTATTTTTATATGGTGCTGAGAATCAAACCCAGTGCCTCATGCATGCTGGGCGAGCGCGCTACCACTTGAGCCACATCCCCAGCCCCTTAGTCAACTTTTTATCACTATGACCAAAACACCTGACGAGAACAAATTAGAGGTAGAAAGGTTTATTTTGGTTCACAATTTCGGACGTTCAGTTCCTGGTCAGCAGGCTCTAAGGCAGAAATATCATGGAGGAGGAGCATGACAAGGGGACAGCTGCTCAGCATGTGGCAGCTGGGAAGCAGAGAGTGATAGCAAGGAGCCAAGGACAAGATGTAGTCCCCAAGGGCATGCCTCCAGGGACCTACTTCTTCCAGCCATGCCCAACTGCTTACAATTACCACTCAGTAGCCCTTTCAATTATTAATTCATATTATTAATCCATAAAATGGATTAATCAATTGACAAGATTATAGCTCTCACCATTGCCTAAAAACCCCACCTCTGAACCTTACTGCATTGGGGATCGTGCTTTCAAAACGTGAGTTTTCTGGGGTACATTCCAAATTCAAATCATAACACTCTTCCTCTAACCTTCCTGTCTCCTCTTCTCCCACCTTCCCCTAGCTGTCTATGTACTTATTAAGACTCCATTCAGAAGGTCACGCCTTTCCAAAATCTTCCTCTGCTCCCCGGCTGGCCAAGGTTGGGGTGGGGTCCCCGCAGTCCCTATAAACACCTTTCTTTGTTTGCCCTGTAAAGTATTTTCAATTTTACAACATTAAACAACACTGGGAGACATCACATGTAAATCTAGATTTCTGGCAACTCTTAAAAAAAATGAAGGCAATAGCAACAGAGCCATCACGGGCCACGAGCTGAATGTCAGTTGCTACCCTTTTGGAAGCATGAGTGTTCTAGTTCACCAAAGACTCCTCTGCTCCCTCTTTGTGTGACACCAACTGCTTCCCACTGCCTTGGTGTGACTTCCTCCCAAACAGACCCTTAACTTCCAACTTGGGTTCAAATAGTTGGTTTGAGAAGTGAATCCAGAAAGCACAGGGGAAGAGTTGGATAGCTGACACGGGAAGAAGAGAAAGCCAATTGTTATGGTTTGAATTTGGAATGTCCTCCAAAAGGCTGATGTATTAAAAAAATGTTCCTCGATTCAGCAAGTTTCAGGGGTGGGGCTTTTAGACCATGAGTGGATCCTGAGAGCTCTTACCTGTCAGTGTATTAATCTACTGATAGCTGAATAGAGCACTGGAAGGTGGGACTTGGTAGGAGGAAGTAGGTTGCTGGCTGGTGGCATGTCCTGGGAGGGTTTATCTTCTCCCTGCCCCGCCTCACCCTTCTCCCACCCAGCTTCCCACCCACCCAGCCAAGGTAGGACATATGAATGAGTCCTACAGTCCATAGTTCCCGGGCTATGGGGAGCTAGGCAGCTTTCCTCCACCATGCCATTCCACCATGATGTTTCTGCTTGGTGCTGACCAACCAACCTTCTACTGAATCCTCTAAAACCACGAGCCAAAACAAATATTTCTTTCTCTAAGCTGTTTTTGCCAGGTATTCTGGTCACAATGGTGACCAAAGCTAACCAAAACTCCAATTAAGGGTGTATTAATGGGCAGTTTAGCCAACTCCCCATTGAGAAATAGGGCTCAATCCTAATGGGCACCACTGGGAGATACTGGAGAATATGCTTCACAATGGTCGCCCTAGAACACTCCAGTCACATCTTTGTTGCCAAATCTCGAAAAGATTAGGAACCAGAGGTTTCCACTCTGGCAGTGGCCTCACCCCAGAATCATGGCAGAATTCCAGGATAGAGGCCTTTTTCACTTTCAGTTCAATGCCACATTTATAATTGGTATTTAAAAATGTGTGCGATTATGTGATGAACACCTTTCTCTGCTTGACTCAATTCTGAGAGAATAACTCCTCTCATTCTTTCACCACCTTTTTGGAGAGTGCTACAACTGCTTACAATGTGTAGGTTCATTACTGGTCTGATTTCAGTCCTGTTCAAGTTCCTGCAAAGATTTTAAACCCTCTTTGGAGGGGAGAAGGAGTGGGAAGGATCCATATCTTTCAGCTTCTCACTTCATGTGAAGAAAATGAACATGCCTTCTGAAAGTCGATACTACCCAATGGCTAGGATCAAGGGAGCCGTCATCCCTTGTTGGAGGCTGTGTTACACTTCCCTGTGTGGCCTGGGAGAAGTTACCACATGCTGCATCACTCATGTCTTATCCAGTATCTGACACCGGTGGCCTTGGAAGGAAATTAAGGTGCTAGAAAATTAAACAATGATTGTTCATGATTTGTTCATGAAGATCAGAAATTCAAAAAGCAGAACACAGAGGGCTGTGGGTATAGCTCAGTTTTAGAGTGCTTGCCTCACATGTACAAGGTCCTGGGTTCAATCCCCAGCACCACACACATACACACACACACACACACACACACCAGAAAAAGAGCAGAACAGATAAGGAAGGACATTAATGGAGCTGGCATAGAGGAGAAATGCACTGGAGTCCACCCTGGAGAGAGATTCATCAGTTTTGGCTCTGATTTAAGTGGCTGATACTTGAGACCTGTTACCTAGGGATATATTAATATAGATCCATTTATTCGTGGATCCCTTCCCATGTGGGGCAAACAAACATTTGTTGAGAACGGTTGTGAACTTTTTAAAACAGTCACAATATATTTTACATCCTCACCATTGAGAATTGGGGTATAGATTCCCTTACAACTATGTTGGCCCACAAAATTCTGCTTTGTGAATGAGGCTAAACAGCTTTCACCTAGTTTGCTGAAAGGCTAAGTCATCTATTAAGAATCTGACAGCCCCAAGGTATACCAGGCTGGGAGACCAGCTGGATCCAGTCTCCCACCCACCCAGCCAAGATAGGACACATGAATGAGGACGCCTTCTTGGAATTGGTTCCCTGATCCTCAGCTGCCCAGGGCTAGCCCTTCAAGTCACCTCAGCCAGTCTAGTCTCTCCAGGTATCACAAGGCCTCAGACACCATGAAACAGAGATGTGCTATCTCTCTTGGGCCCTGCTTGAATCTGTGGGCATAAGATGGTTGTTGTTTTGTATCTGTAGGTTTGGAAAGGCCATTATACATAACAACTAGCTGGAACAAGAACCTACTGTACATTAAGTGCTATTCCAAGCTCTACAAGAGCAATAAGCAAGGCAGGCAAAGTTCCTTCCCATGTGGGGCTAACACTGTTGCTGGGGAAAATAGATAAAAATAAAATAAAATAAAAAACACTCCAGCAGTGACTCAGTGCCAGGACCATTGGCCTAACTTAGGGGTGGTGGAAAGGTCAGGGAAGACCTATCTGAGGAAGTGATATTTAGGCTGAAACCTGAATGATAACAGGGGTAGCAGCTGATTAGAACAGAGAGTGGTGAGAAAGGCCATGGGTGGAAGGAGGTGAGGCCCTAGAGGCAGACAAGGTCAATCCTGCATGGCCTGTGGGCTGTCACAAGGAGGTAAGTGACATGGTCTCTACTTTAAAAAGAATGCCTTTGATTTCTGTGCAGGGATGAACAAGGGTGGAACAGCAGTGGAAGCAGAGATGGTGGGAGCTAGAGCAAGAAAGTCATTCTGACAATGTCCAGAAGGAGTGAGGCTGTGTTTTGAATTTGAGTTGACAGATCTTGGGAATTGAGTGTAGAAAGCAAAGGACAGAGAAGAATCCAGAACAACTCCTAGGTTTGACTTCCATTTGGCGGTTGTCAAATCATTTTGGATTGTGTGACAGATACTATAGATGCTATTCTGTATTGTCTCTGGATTTTGTTATATTTCTCTGAAGAGCATTGGTATCAGTTTTTCTCCTTACTCGTTCTATAAAGCAGTAAACATGGTTAGACTCAAACTATTCTAATATCTATGTACCCTGCAAATCTTCACCTTTGGGGCAGCAGTTCTAATCTTAGCTCAGTCTCTTATCTTGGGCTTAGCTATAGGAAATATTCCTCAACACACTTTTGTTCAAGGTCAGCCAAAGACTTGAACAATTGGTTTCTGGTTTTGATTAAACTTTTTATTTTGAGTTAACTGTAGAATCATGTTTACTTGTAAAAACTATTACAAGAATTCCATTTGCTCTTGAACTCACAAGTTCAAGGCCAGCCTGGGCAACTTAGACCCTATCTCAAAATAAAATAAAAAAATGTTTCTCCCAATAGAAACATCTTGCCAAACTGTAGTGCAATATCACAACCGGGATATTGATGTTAGCACAATCAAAACACAACATTTTCATCACCACAGGGTCTTTGGTTTGCCCTTGTGTACTCAATTCCCTCTCATCCCCACTCCTAACTCCTCAAAACCACTCACCTCTTCTTCATCTCTAAAATTTTGCTATTTCAAAAATATTGTCCAAATGGAATCATATAGTATGTAATCTTTGGGTGTTATTATTGTTGCTTCTTAACCTAATTTCCTAGAGATTCATCCCCGCTGCAGGTAACAATAGTCCATTCCTTTATTTAGTGGCATGGATGTACCATTTGCCCACAGAAGGCCATCTGGGCTGATTCCAACTTTTAGCTATTACACATAAAATTACTATAAGTATATGTGTACATAATTTTGTGTGAACATGTTTTCATTTCTTTAGGATAAGTGTGTAGAAGTGCAATTGCTAGATCACATGGTTGTTGTATTTTTAGTGTTTTAAGGAAATGATCATAGTGCTTTCCAGAGACTGAACCATTTTACATTCCACCAGCCATGAATGAGTTTTTCTGCATCCTCTTGGCATTTGGTGGTGTCATTATATCTCAGTCATTCTTGCTTCTTTTCTCTCTCCCCCGACGACCTCCCACTGTGTGTGTGCACACAAGTGAGTTACACCTCACAGTCCTTTTTATTTTATTTTGAGACAGGGTCTAAGTTGCCCAGGCTGGCCTTGAACTTGTGATCCTCCTGCCTCAGTCTCCCAAGTGACTGAGATTCTAGACATGTGCCACTGCACTATAATTTAGTCATCCCCGATAGGTGTGTAAGGATATCTCATTGTAGTTTTAATTTGCATTTCCCTAATGGCTAAAGATATTGAGCATCTTTTCATGTGCTTATTTGCCATCTGTTTATCCTCTTTGGTTCAATGTCTGTTCATTTCTGAGCTCTGTCTTTTGAAAAGCAAAACAACACATGTAATTCTAATATCTCTGTATCCTGCAAACCTTCACATTTGCAGTATCCCCATCTTCTGCCAGCTGAGGCTGCCATAGTCGGGCATTATTGTTCAGGATACGATTATGAGTTTAAATCACGCATGCATCAGTGAGAATGGACAGGAAGAGAGAAGGGAATTGTGGTGTCCTCAAACAGAACTGTGGATGAGATTCACTCATATTCTCATTCATTTTGTCTCTCCCTCTCTCCCTCCCTCCCCGTGCCCCACTCTTTCTCTCCACCACAGCCACCCTTTCCAATGGTGAATCCCAGTTTTTACGATCTCATCCCCTCAATATCTTCTAGAGGCAAACTTTCTCATAACCCCTCTTGAAATCACAAAATGCTGACCCTACTATGTTCACATAATAGGTGTTCTGTAAATATTTGGCATTAGATGGAATTTTTAGTGGGCACATGACAAAAACCCAGCTAGAGTTTACCTGCACCAGAAATGGTTTGTTGGAAGGAGTCATATCTGAGATAGCTCATATTAGAATGAGAAGAACAGGGGCAAGTGTGGATCTTAGGCCATTGGAATTCCTAATCCAATCCCGTCACTAATCTCTTTCTGTCTCCCATCTCCATCTTTGCCCAACAGCTTTTATTCTCTATGGCTGCAGATTTCAACTTCCACAATGCAGGGAACATGGTTGCCAACAAACCTGGAGCCATCCAGAAAGAGAGAGCCTGACCCTTACTTCTAGTACTTAAAGTCTTGGTATAGCACAATGATAGGCTGAGCTATGAACAAGAGATGGGACATATGATAGGCATTTTCTCCAACATCAAGGGAGTGGGGGATGGGTGGGCAGGCTATAAAGACTCAAACATCCGTGGCCTTTCCAAGTTTCCTGCTAACTTTGAAGATTTGAATGAGACAATAGGAGGACACACAAAGCTGCTTTTCATCACTCATGTTCCTCTCCCAACCTGAAAGATCTGTGCTTGACTCCAGCCCAAGTCCCATCTAAACTTCAAGCAACCACTCAAATCAGCCTGCTTGGTGACCTCCTTCCTGGGGTCTAATTCTTGATGACTCCCTCTATGAGTTAGGGTAACCCTTGTAGCTATAATAAATAAGCCCATGCATTGCAGTGTGTTAATACAATGTAAGTTTTCTTTTTTTTCTAGCTTGCTTAAAACCCAGTGTGTGCATGTGGTGTGTGTGTGTGTGTGTGTGTGTGTGTGTGTGTGTTTGAAATTGTCAGGTTGCCTTCCACATGTTAATTCAGAGATCTAAACTCTCCTTTGGTCTTGTGGCCCAACCTTTTCCTGTCTCTGGATTCTCTGCATTAAGTCAGGAATATAGGGAAAGAGAATGAGGAAGACACACCCCTTTCTTCACCATTTCAATTCTATTCATATTATATTGGTGGAAACTGGCCATGCCAAGATGCAAAGGATTATGGGAAATGTAGTACCTGATAGATAACTGCTACAGGGCCAGAATTTTATACCATGTGTCTTACTTAGTCTGTTCTCTGTTGCTATACCAGAAATACCTGCATTTTAAAAGAATAGTTTATTTATTTGACTCATAGTTCTGGAGGCTGGGCAACCCAAGCGCATGCCACCGGCATCTACTCAGGATCTGATGACGGTCTTCTTTTTGCATTATAACATGGCTGAGGGTTTCACATGACAAGCCACCAGGGCCTTCATGGGGACCCCACCGTCATGACCTCATTTAACCTTAATTACCTCTCAAGGCCCTCACAACTAGATACCTTTAAGATATGACATAACTTTGGGGACTAAGTTTCAAACACATGATCTTTTGGGGGATAGAGCCAAATCTTAGAAGGAACATGTTTTGGTGGACTCCTTTGCCATCCCTCTGTCAGCAGTCACGATGGACGAGTACCTCATTGCCCTGTGTTCCCTGTCTGCTAGTTGGAAGGTCTACAGTACCTGGAGTCCTTGTCTCTTATTACACCCAAGACTCAGCAGACCAATAGATTCATGAAAGACAATGGTCGGCCTTACCCAGTACTTTCTAAAGATCATAATGGCAAGCCTGCAAGCCAGCCACCTATTCTTGTAACTTAGATTTTATTAGGCAGAGATAAAGGTGGGTTGTGTGAGGCAGGGTCAGGCCAGCACAGCCTGGGATATTATCTTCCTTGACTTTTTGCTCATCGTGATTTTTTTTGGCATTTGTTTTTATTTTTTAAACTATCACACCAGGGGTTGGGGGTGTAGCTTAGTGGCCTACACAAGACCCTGAGTTCAATCTAAGCATCTCCAAAAAAAATTTATACCAAAGTGTCATTTCTAAAGCTCAAGTATGACTAGGCAGGAACATTCAGAGATGACATGATTAGATCACAAGTGCTATAATCTAATCATTGGATTAATCCATTTGATGGCTTGATAATTTGAATGGACTGATGGGTGGTAACGGTTGGCAGGTAGGGTGTGGCTGGAGGAAGTAAATGGGGGGGCATGCCCTGGGGAATTGTATTATCCCTAGCTTCTGGCACTCCAGTTCTCTCTGCTTCCAGGCTATCATGAACCGAGAAGCTTTCCTCCACCACGCCCTGCACCAATGATGCTCTGCCTTATCTCAGACTCAGAACTATGGAGTCAGCTGATCATGGACTGAACCTTTGAAAAGTGAACTGAAATAAACTTCTCCTAAGTTGTTCTTATCTGGTCTTTTGGTCCATAGAGATGAAAATGTGACTAACACATAAGCTTCTTGGTGCCTCCTTCTAATGTTGCCCAAGGCAAGTGCCTTGCTCACCCTACCTGGCCCCAGCCCAGCCTCACGTTCCTGTCTTAGCCTTGTATCTGGGAATGTGAAGGGTTCGGAGTGAGACCCTATGAGCAGGAGGAGGACATTGGTTGCTAGAGACAGGCAGGTGCCTGAGAGGAAGGGCAGGTGCTAGAGGCTGCTGAGAAGCCTGTTATGGTTGGGATATGAGGTGTCTCCCAAAAGCTCATGTGTGAGACAATGCAAGAAGGTTCAGAGGAGAAATGATTGAGTTGAGAGAGTCTTAACCTAATCAATGATTCAGTCGCCTGATAGGGATTAACTGGGTAGTAACAGAAGTGGTAGAGTGTGGCTGGAGGAGGGCATTGGGGTGGGGGGTATATATTTTGTATCTGGCAAGTAGAGATCTCTTTCTCTGCTTTCTGATCACTGTGATGTGGGCTGCTTCCCTCTGCCACCCTCTTCCACCATGATGCTCAGCCTTACCTGGAGCCCTTCGGAATGGAGCCAGCTTTCTATGGATCAAGACTTCTGAAACTGTGAGCCCTCAGATAAACTCTGCCTCCTCTATAATTGTGCTAATTGGGTCCTTTAGTCACTGCAGAGAAAAAGCTGACTAAAACAAAGCCCATTCCCTTCCTGTCTCAGAGAAGAGCTCTCCAGCAGTCTCCCCTTGTCCCCCTGGCCTGTAGCTGCCCCAGGGGAGACAGGTCCTGGTTCATCCCCAGGAAGCCTCTCTCCCCCTCTAAGGTTCCTGGCACCTCTGGAGTCAGCCAGAAGCCTTGCTTATCTCATTTCCCTGGAGTGATTTTGAGTTTAGCCTTGCGAGACTTTTAAATTGAAACCACATCTCACAACAATTTGGTAGAGAAACACAATTGTCACCTGTTTGAAGATATGGATTTTTTCCTCAGGGCTATTTGGTTTCACTTCACAGTCCCAAAGTTTCATTCCATTTTGCTTTGCAGTCACCTCTGACATGGCAGGTCTCTCTCCTCCACCCTCTCTCTCACTCCCCCCCCTCATCATCTCCCTCTGTCCCCGCCCCTCTTGTTTTATATTTCTATCAGCCATTTCCTCTCTCCCTCTCTCTCCTAGTCTTTCCTCTTTGTCTTTTCCTCTCTTATACACGTGTGCTATGGGTTTGGGTAGCTGCTGTGGCTCTCAGAGAGCCCCCTCACATCAGGGCTCAGCTGACAACAATCCCATCTCCTTCCACTCCAGCCCTGGGGCAGGTGGCTTAGGGAATAGCACAGAGCTGGGCTGGGGGAAGAAGGAATGTAGTCCCCTAGGATCCAGGCTCTTCTTTGGAGGTCATGGGCAAGGGTGGGGAGGGAGCAGCCTCCTTTAAAATGAAAATGAGAGGGCTGGGGATGTGGCTCAAGTGGTAACCTGCTCGCCTGGCATGCAGGGAGCGCTGGGTTCGATCCTCAGCACTACATAAAATAAAATAAAGATGTTGTGTCCACGAAAACTGAAAAATTCTGTCTCTCTCTCTTTAAAAAAAAATAAAATAAATGAAAATGAAAATGAGAATGTTTCTCAAATAAGCTGTCTACTACTCTAGAACTCCAAAAGAGAAGGACCACAGGTTTTTGCAGTCTCCTTCCCCATAGGCAGCCACCTCCCCCCAAAGAAAACAAAGCATGTTCTATAAGTTCATAGATATTGATGTAGACATTCACCCCACATTCCTGCCACTCCCTCCTGGCTCTGTGCATTAGAGAAAAGCATTGGTATGGTCAGAAAAAAAAAAGATGTCAAGAAGGTTTGCAGCAGTGCTAGCCACAAGGATCCCAAATGAGAAACCACCTGAATATCCATCAGTAGTAAAATGGATAAGTGGAACAAATAACACCTGTAATAAATAAATAAATAAAACTCATCCTAAATGGAATATCCTTCAGCAATTAGAATAGGCAATCGATAGCTGTATGCAAAGACATCGCGTTGAGCAAAGGAAGCCAAAGACAGACAGCACATGCTGGATAATTCCACGTTTATAAAGTGCAGAAGGCAAAGTGTAGTCCTGTCATTCTGTGATAATGGTTGCCTCGACAACCCAGGCTGAAGAGGGTGTGAGGAGCTCTGAGTTCCTGTATCCTAGTAGTTCTTAACTCCGGTGTCTGTTACCTAAGTGTGTCCAGTCTGTGCAAATTTGACAAAACTGTGCATTTAGAACTCCCTGAATGCCCCCAGTGAGGAGGCAGCTCCCAAAACTGGCTCACCTTCTACACCCACACCCATAGGAGTAGCTAAGCCTCATGGGATGAAACACCATTTGTGTTAGGCAGCTTTCAATTACTCTAACAAATATCTGAGATAAATCAACTTTGAAAGGGAAAAGGTTTATTTTTGGCTCACAGTTTTAGAGGTTTGAGTCCATGGTTGGTTGGCCCTCTTTCTTTTGATGTTCATATTTAATCCACTAGTTAACAAAAAAACATAACTTTCGACATTCTCCCTTAAAATTTCATTAGAGAACGTGTTCAACATACACAAAAAAGTGTACAACCATCATGACCCAATTCAATTATTATCAATTCATGACCAATTTTGTTGCATCTCACCTTTTCCCACCACCCTATACCTTTGATACAAATCTCAGTCGTTTCATCTGTAAAAATTTCAGTAAAAAGCTGTAGCATTTTCACCTGAGAAACTCATTTAAACCAAGTTATAAGCAACTAAGGAGGTCTAAATGATCTCTGACTTAGTAGAATTTTAATTAAACCATCAACTGAAGCATAATGTGGTGGGGATGATGGGGTTTCGGGTATCTTCTCCCCTACAAGGAAACTGGGAAGTGAGGTGTCTTAGTGGGCAGAGGAGGTGTGCCAAGGTCTGTTGATGCAACCTACGTCACAATCTGTTCCACTACACATAAGGTCAACCTTGTTATTACTCTCAACCAGAGACTTGCACAAAAGCCTATTTGAGTCCCATTCAAAGAAAGCTCTGATTTCATTCCTACCTTACATGTTTCAAATACTGATACTCCTTGGTTTAAGGTAGGGTTACATCCCAGCAAACCTATCACAAATTGAAAATATTGTAAGTGGAAAATGCATTTAATCCACCTAAGCTACAAAACATCCCAGCTTAACCACACAACACACTGTCGAATACCAGTGGTTTCAAACCCTCTGTGATCATGTGACCAACTGGGAGCTGTACTCACTGCTGCTGCTGCCCAGCTGGTAAGAGAAGATTCTGCGTCATGGCTAGCCCAGAAAAGAATATAAATTCAAAGTATAGTTTCTACTGAATTTTTTGAAATCAATTTTGCTCTATCATAAAGTCAAAAACCATAAGCAGAATCGTTGTAAGTCAGGGAGCATCTATATTTAGGTCTTGCTCCAGTTCAAATTCATTCATTGACTTTCCTTAGAG
This sequence comes from Marmota monax, assembly GCF_021218885.2. Taxonomy (NCBI): domain Eukaryota; kingdom Metazoa; phylum Chordata; class Mammalia; order Rodentia; family Sciuridae; genus Marmota; species Marmota monax. The sequence continues at coordinate 3,695,773 of NW_026692254.1, forward strand.
GGAGGTAAAGGAGGTCAGATGGATAATTGCAGGTCATCTTAGAAGCTTCGAGTAAACTATTGGCCACTCAGCGCTCTCTGGTTCTTCAGTCCCCTGTGTATCAGGACACTCCCCAATCTGAACACCTAGGAAGCAGCCCTTCAACTGAAGAGGCAGGATGGTAGGTTTAACCCTCTGCCAGCAATAGCAGCAACCTGGAAGTCCACAGTTGTGTCTGGGAGTCCAACTTGATTTGTTTGGCTCTTGTGCACTTTAGAAAATGTGGAGATTGTTTGCTAACACCGATTGGTAGGTTTTCCATAAAAATCCCATGGAGACCAACCCAATATCTTCTCTCCCCATCCTCATGCAGGGCAAACTGCAGACTCAACCCTGCACTCCCTCTCTAGAGCCTTCAACCAAGGACAAATGGATGTTAGTGGAATAAATATCCCAGCCTCCTTGCCCCTCAGGTGGGCAGCTCTAAATGATGTTCTGTGCAGTGCCCCACAGCTCCAGTGAGGCTGAGTCCCACTTGGTGATAACTGCCCATCAAGACTGAGCAGGCTCTGTCTCCATCCCTTCCCGCTCCCCCAAAAGTGTTTCCAAGTAATTTGCTTAAACCCAATCCATGTCTGTCTCTGGCAGAATTCCACCGGAGGTACAACCCACCAGCTCTCAGTCTGAGTTATCAGTTCTACCCCTGGCTGGGCATGTTCATCCAAAGCACTACAGTGAAGCAGTCATCGTGCAAGGGCGGCTTGCCTCAAAGATCAAAGAAGCCTCTGCCTCTGGAAAATATTGGGTCAAATAGCATGTCATTTTAGAAAAGCCCTCAAGTACAGCATTTCCTGCGCTCTGCAATTACAGCCTCTTTCTATGTTCCCTGTAAATGATCGTGTAAGCAGCTATTTACTCTCTGGCTCGGGGCACCACTAAAGGGCTCATTCTAAATATATCATGACAAACTCATAACCCTCCGGCTGCCCGAATGCTTTTTGTGAGTTGCCACCGTATTTGTGGTTGAGTGCCTCCACATAAAACCTGGCAGAGGCGTGCTGTTCCAAGCCACGTGGAGCCTGCCTGCGCCTCTACTTTCCCCTGCTCCCTACCCCCATAGGAGAAGCCATGAAGAATTTCCATGGAGAGAAAGCAGCAGGGCTTTGAGATTCATTGTTAGACTGGCTCCAAGGGCATGAGCTTCGCAGAGTTTAACAACAGGACTGGCACTTAAAATATGCGCCCAATAAATATTTGTCCAATAGATTCTGAATCCAGATGGGTACGTTACTTTACCTCTTTAGCTCCCTCTCTCCCTGATTCCTTCTTTTCTTCCTTTCCTCTCCCCTTTTCCTTTTCTTCCTTCCTTTCCCTCCCTCCCTTCCTTCCTTCATTCCTTCCTTCTCTCCTTCCCTCTCTCTCTGAAAAAATGTAGACACATGCTCTAATTGCTTGCAATAGACAAAAATTGGAGTCCACCTTCACGTCCATGAACGTGAGTGGGTTAAGTCCATTAGATCCACCTAATGGAATATTCTATGGCCTTTTCAAAGGAAGCTCTTTATGCTCTGAAATGGAAGTGCCTCCAGGACATATTAAGTGAAAGAAGCAACGTGCTGAAGAGCCTATATGGTGTGCGATCACTTATGGAAAAAAATGTTTAGAAATACCTGAAATATATCTGGAACGATAAATAAGAAACTCAGTAAGGGTTACCCTTGGGGAAGAGTGAAACATGGGGGTCCAAAGTGAAAACAAAACTGCACTTTGTCTATTTTATATCTACACACTGAATATGTGTGTAGATAAGTGTGCATTTATATATTTGTATAAGTGCAACATGGATAAAAAGAAAAAAAAAGGAGTCTTGTGTTCTGGTGTGGGTTTGTACAAACCGGCTTAGAATCCGGCTCACCTACCAGCCCGGTGCCTGGCTCAGAGCAGGTACCTCCTAGACCCCTCCTGAACAAGGCAAGGGTGGCCCCCACCTCTACAAATCATATTTCCAGCCACACCTCCTCTGGGCAGAAACAACTAGAAGAGAGAATTCTCAGAAGAGGTTGGGCACAGTGATACACACAAGGCGGAAGGATCACTTGAGCCCAGGATTTCAAGACCCAGCCTGGGCAACATAATGAGCCCCTGCCTTAAAAAAAGAAAGAAAGAAAAGAGTAAAGAAAGAATCCTGACAATATTACAGGAGGTGTACCTTCGTCTAGCACACAGCAACACTTCAGTCAACCGCTGACTGCAGATACTTGTAGAGATCCTGTAAGAGTACAAGGGAGCTGTAAAATTCCTATTGTCTAGTGACATCACAGCTGTCGGAGTGCTGAAAGTCACAGCAAAATGCATCACTCATGTGCTTATGGGGTAAGAAAACCTAATAGGCTGCACATTTGATTATATACAGTGCATAATGCTTGATAATGCTGATGATCAACCACGTGACTGATGTGCATCTTTATTATTCTCTGCGTTGTTATTTTATGAGTGTACTCCATATACATATGTGACACTTAGTGTGAACTAGTATGCCCTGTTATGCCAGCAGCAACCTGAAACCTCATATATATTGCATCCCTGAATTGCCCCAAGAGGCCACATTGAGTGATTGACCTGTACATCTTTTTTTTTTAATTGTTTAATTTATTTTTTGGCAGACACAACATCTTTGTTTGTATGTGGTGCTGAGGATCTAACCCGGGCTGCATGCATGCCAGGCGAGCGCACTACTGCTTGAGCCACATCCCCAGCCCCAGACTTGTACATCTTGATTGTTTAACTACTATCTGTGATGTTCACACAACAACTAAATTGCCCAACAATGCACTTCTCAGAATGTGGCTCCGTTAAGTGACCAGCAACAGTATTTGCCAAGTACTTAGGATGTGCTGAGCATTGTTCTCAGCTCTGGGGATCTAGAATTAGACAGACAAAAATCCCTGCCCTCACCAAACTTGTCTTCTAACTGGAGGAGGAAGGAGGAATAGACAATCAACAGGTTAATAAGTCAATATAGAATGTTAAGTTGAGCTAAAGGTTAAGGAGGGAAAATAGCAAGAAAGGTAGGCAATTTTTTAAAAAATATATTTTTTAATTGTAAATGGACACAAAATGTTTTTTTTGTTGTTGTTATTGTTTATTTATTTTTACGTGGTGCTGAGGATCGAACCCAGTGCCTCACACATGCAAGGCAAGCACTCTACTGCTGAGCCACAACCCTAGCCCCTAAAAATATTTTTATTTGTTCTTTTTAGTTATACATGACATTAGAGTATAATTTGACATATTATACATTCATGGATTACAATTTTTCCTTATTAAATCCCATTCTTGTAGTTGAACATGATTTAGTTTCACTGGTGGGTGTACTTATATATGAGCATAGGAAAGTTATGTCTGATCCATTCTTTCCTATTCCCATTCCAGCTCCCTTACCTGCATTCTCCTTTGTCTAATCCAAAGTACTTCTATTCTTAAGAGTGGCAGGGGCTGGGCACGATGGTGCACACCTATATCCCAGCAGCTTGGGAGGCTGAGGCAGGAGGATGGCAAGTTCAAAGCCAGCCTAAGCAAAAGTGAGGCACTAAGTAACTCAGTGAGACCCTGTCTCTAAATAAAATACAAAATAGGGCTGGGAATGTGGCTCAGGGGTCAAGTGCCCCTGAATTCAATCCCCAGTTCCTACCCACCCACCCATCCACCCCCCCAAAAAAAAGAGTGGCAGGGAAGTACCGGGGAGAAGATCAGGCCTGGGGAGGTGAAAATATCTGGCTAGTATCAGAGGAAGCCTGGCCACCTCAGGCTCAGATTTGGAGGAAATAGGTCTGAGGGACAGAAGCAAAAATAAGTGTTCCAAGAACACTGTATCCTAAATATCCCTTTCCACGGATTTCCCCAGTGAAGGTCCATTAGAGCTCTCAACCCACAAAATACTGCACCCAAAGGAAGGGGCTCTAGGGGACCTCCTGAAGATTCACTGAGGCTCTAAGAAGTCCTGAGCAAGAAAACCTGCCTTGGTTTGTTCAGCTGTGTTTCCCAGACTTCTGTGATGAAAGAAACTTTTTCAAATTACTGCCATTAAGGTCCCCCAACTCAAATTTCTGTGGACCCCTTTGGCAGCACAGGATTGGGTTTCGGTAGAGTCATCCCTAGAGAAATCACTCCGTGAATCAGAACAAATCTTCACTTTCTGTTATTTCCCCCTGTAAGAATCTCTTTTAAGAAAATTATAATATCCAAAAAGAGAGAGAAAGAAAAGAAAAAGAAAGAGAAAGGCCAGAGCCTTAAAAAAGCAGAAAAGTGCTATTTCCATGGGGGAGTGGTGCTGTGTGCACCTGCAGATGGTGAGCGGGCATCTGGATGCAGCAACAGACCCCATGCCCTGAGAGTAGGGTCACTGCCTGGCTGTGCCAGCACATACAGTACAAGGAAGTCCTTCCCTTCACCTTTCCTCCACCCAAGGGGAGGGGGGTAGAAGAACTCATCCTAAAAATGAAGCCTGGAATTTCTACTCCTGGACTCGTGCCTAGTAGAAAGGAGTGCTTATGTAGCATACGAGCATCCTAGGACACGTGCAAGAACATTCAGAGCAGCACAATTCACAATAGCCCCAAACTGGAACCAACCCAAATACCCATCAGTAGAAGGATATATAAATAACGTGTGTATGTTCATACAATGGAACACAACCCAGTAAGAAAAAGAAGGAACCTCCAGCAGTATTGGGAAACCTCTGGGATTTCACGCTAAAGCAAAAGATGCACATGCTGTGTGATTCCCTTCGTCTGAAGGTCAAGGATGGGAAAAAGTACCCTATGGTGCTAGAGGTCAGACTGTGGGTAGTTTGGGGATAACTGGCTTGAAGGCAGCTTGAGGGACCCTGCTGGAAGCTAAAAATGTCCCAGATCTTGATCTGAGCCATCCAGCTGTGCACACATGTGAACATCAGCGAACTGCCCACTTTCAACTGACGTGCGGTGCTATAAGTTATATGCCAATAAAGACGTTAACAAGCCGAGAAGCAGAGATATAAAAATAGAGGCTAGAAAAGCAGAAGAGGTAGCCCAGAATGGCCTCTCTTTCTTTCCTATTAGGGATTCCCTATAAGCCTTAAAAGAGGCTGAAGTTCTTTTCTCTCCACCCCCTGCCACCCTCCTAGACCATGCCCCATCACCACCACCCCTACCAGCGCACCCACTGCTGCTCTTCCATTACCAAGTATGGCACTCTTCCCCACTACTGACCAAACCCTGCATCCACCCAGACACTTCTCCCAGCTCGTCCTTCCTCTCACCCTTAATGTCTCTTCCTCTGAGAAGCCCTCAGAATATTCATGGAACTGCCCTGAAACCACCTGTGTATCTCTATCTGCCACCAGATTGAGCCCTAGGAGAGCACAGACTGACTGTCTTGCCACCTTCCTAGCTCAGCCCTAGCACTTGGTCCAGCACCAGAAGACGCCCAACAATACGCGTGTGGATGGGTGTGGAGACCTCTTTGGAAAGGGCTGTGTAAGTGTGGATACCCTGCCATATTCTTCAACTTTACCAATTGCATCCAGCTGGGTCTGCCTCTCTTTACATAAATGTTTTCTCTGAAGCTCAGGCAGGGCAGAAAGCAGAGTCTGATCAGAGCAGGCTGGAAGGGTCAGGGAAAGCATGCCCAGCAACCCTCAATGAAGGACTGATGGGAACTGGTGTATAAATACCCAGCTCCCTTCCTCTGAGGAGAGACCCACACTGCTTCCCCAAGTTCCCCCACAATGGAGCTTTGGTTTTCCTCAGTGATAACTTGCTTCCCAAGAGACCTGTTTTGGCTTCTTCCCATCCCTGTCTGACCCCCATCCGTGTCTTCTGGAGTCACCTCCCAAATAAACAATTTGCTTTTGGTTCTTTGTTTTAGTGGCCACTTGCAGGCCCTGTCTCTGATAGCAGGGCTCTATCATGCAGGAGGTATTGGGTGCCTGGCACGAAGCTGGATTTGGACACCCTCCAGTGGGTAGCTGAAAGTACAGAGGCTGGTGAGGATTTTGGAAGAAGAAGGTCGTGACTGCTAAACTGAGAGAAGCATCCAGGATTCTAGGGGTAAAAGAAAATATAAGGCCATAGGAGCACAGTAAAGAAGGGTAAAAGTAGAAATTAAGGATGGAAATGCAGAGTCTTTGGTAGAGGTTTGTTGTGTGCCTGGAGCAGACTGGATTTCCACCCTTGTTCTGTGGGGGGAGGAAAGCTCCTGCCTGGACTCATGAAATGCAGTGGAAGCCCATGTGCCACCTTCCATTCCAGCTCAAGTCCAGGAATCCTGCATGGTGCTAATGAAACATAAAGGAACATGCTGGAGTTTGGAAGGTGCCGAGAACCCTGATGTACTTGGTAAAGACATCTAGGGATGAAGTGGACCTCAATGTACATGTCCAGGTTTCCTAGTGGGAGAATCCAAGCCTTGGACAGCCTGAGAACTGCAGTCTGCACTGGAAGTGAGACCAGGGTCTCCTGGTGGGTCTTGAACTTGCAGATCTGGGATTCCAAGTTGAGTTGTTGTTCTGTTTTGTTTTGTTTTGTTTTTAATTTATCTGTGTGTGTGTCTGTGTGTGTGTATGTGTGTCTCATTTTTTGGTTTGGGTTTTGTTTTTTGCAATAACTCCAGGCCATCACACATGCTAGGGAAATGCTTTACCACTGAGCTGAATTCTTACCCTCAGATTGGAGGGAAAGATGGCCCTGGAGTCAGAGAAGGTTAGGGTGGGCTCATATGGTTGACAAGATATGGACACTATGCATGGAATGAGGGAGTATCAGGAAGGAAGGCCAGGATCCTGGGATGCCTGGACCCTGTGAAAAGCACAGGATGTCTCTCCCATACCCATGTACCACTGGATTTGGTCTCGGCCCCTGAATGAGGCCTCAGGAGACCTGGGTGGGATCTGAACTTGCCCCATTGTATCGGCCTTTCTGGTTAAATCTGCTGATCCTTCAGCTGAGTTTCAGATGTGCTTTTAAATAGCTTAGACTTGCATCTAATTGGCAGGATATTTACACTATTTATGGGGCAAAGGTAGGCAGAAAAACTACTGTAGATAGAAGTTCAGAGATACCTAGACTCTAAGACAGGAAATATCTATTTTATATATGTGTATGTGTGGGTCTGAGGATGAAACCCATAGCCTTATATATGCTAGGTAAACACTGTATCGCTAAGCTATAGCCCCAGCCCCTGAAACATCCATTTTGAGTGAGCTCTTTTGGCTGCCATCATTTGGACTCGGGCTGGTACTTATCTGCAAGGCCTTATTAATTCCAACAACACCTACACCATCCAATATGGTAGCCTCTAGCTTCATGTGACTGTTGAGCATTTGAAATATGGCTAGTCCAACTGATGTGCTTTAAGGGTACACCACACACAGATTCCAAGACTTAGAATTAAAAAAAAGGAAAAAATATATTGCTAATGTTTTATATATATTGTATGTCAAAATGATATTCTTGATATATTAGGTTAAATATATCATTAAATTAATCTCATTTTGACATACAATATATATAAAACAATGGTTTGAATTGTCCCCCCCCTCCAAAAAAAAAAAAAAGATATGCTGGGTGTCCTAACTCCCAAGGCCTCCAATGTGACCTTATTTGGAAATAGGATCATTACAGAGGTAACTAGTTAAGACAAGTTCATATTGGAATAGTATGGACTATTAATCCAACATGATTGGTGTCCTCAGAAAAAGAGGAGACAGAGACAGCAAATAGACAGCTGTATGACAATAGAGGCAGATTGGAGCGCTGCGTCTATAAGCCAAGGGATGCCAGAAATTGCCAGCAAACACCAGATGCTAGAAGAGGCAAGAAGGATCCTCCCCTGCAGCCATCAGAGAGAGCAAGGCCCTGCTGACACTTGATTTTGGACTTCTGGCCTCCCTAACTGTGACTGTACATTTGCTGTTTTAAGCCACCCTGTATGTGGTACACTGTTACAGCACCCCAGGAAATTTACATACCCCAGTTTATCTTTACTTCTTTTCATGGCTAATAGAGCCTTGAAAAGGCTCCCTGTTTTAGTCGGCTTTTTCTTTGCTACAACCAAAAGACCTGACAGGACAATTTTAGAGAAGGAAAAGTTTATTTGTGTCTCCCAGTTTCAGAGGTCTCAATCCATAGATGGCCAACTCCATTTCTCTGTGCCTGAGATGAGGCAGAACATCATAGTGGAAGGGCATGGCACAGGAAAGCAGCTCAGGACATGACAATCAGGAGGTATGCCCCAAAGTGATGCCTCCAATGACCCACCTCCTCCAGTCACACCCTGTCTGCCTACAGTTATTATCTGTGGATTAATGTACTGAGCAGGTTAAGGCTCCCATAACCCTGACATCTCACCTCCAAACTTTCATGCATTATCTCACACGTGAGCTTTTGGGGGGATACCTCATATCTACACCAGAACATATACCATTATTCCTATTTTCCAGAAGAGGAAACCAAGGATCAGAGGCCAACGTGTGTGTGTAACATGACAAAGCTAGTAAGTGACAAATACAGACTCAGACACCCATCTTCAGGCTTCAGTGCTCTTTCTGTGGCTCATTTGTTTATCCAAAATTACTTATTGAGCACCTCCAATTTGCCAGGCACTTTTCTAGGCATTTAAGATAAATTGATGAATTAAAACAAAGACCTCTGCCTAATGGACTTTTTACAGTCTACCAGGAAAAGACAGACATTAAATAGGTCTGAAGAATGAGTGCATTGCTTAGTAAGCTAGACAGAATTAAATGCTATGAGAAAATAAGTAGGAGAGGATGAGAAGGGTTAGAGGTGCCAGAGTTGGGGGGTCAGGGCTGGCCTCATGATAAGGCAAGATCTCAGCAAAGATGTGAAGGAGCAGAGGCAGCGAGGCCTGCAGGTGTCAGAGGAGACCATGTCCCAGGCTCAGGAAACAGTGCTACACAACAGAGGAGGTCCAAGACATAACCAAGGGAGAATGAAGCGGACATGGGCTTCCTACTAAGCATCTAGAACAAGGGTCTTCAAACTATATTCCAAGGAAAACCTGGGCTTCTTTACAGGGGCTTCTGGGTCTGTGACAAGGGACTCAAGTTCCCCACCCCAGCCCTACCTGGCCTCACCAGATCTCAATGCTCATCACCTTTGCATTTGGAGGTTCCGGTTGGATTTCATGTAAGAAGTCCATATCCAGAAAGCAAGCCTGGGATAGGTAGATTGCAGGACAGTCATCCCATACACCATGCTCTCCAGCAACATAAAGGCTGAACAAGCAACACACACCACTGTGTATGAACCTTGAATGCATCACAATGATGAAAAAAGCCAAACCCAAACAGTTACATACTGTATTTCACTTACACAACCCTCAGAAAAGACAGAACTATGGCGACAGAAAACAGGTTTGTGGTTCCAAGAGCTGGGAGGGAAGGATTGCCTAACAAGGGTCACAGGGAATGTTCTGTATCCTGAGAGTGGTGGTGGCCACCACCATAAGCATTTGTCAAAACTCATTGAACTATACATGAGGAAGAGTGAAGTTTACTCTATGCAAATCATATCTCAATAAACCTGAATTTTTTTTCCCCAAAAGCTTGGAGATCCTGCCTGAGATTTCTTTTGTTACAGGGCCATCATGAAGGGTTCAAAAAAAATGGAGCAAAGAATAACAGCCTCTGAGTTTCAAGGATGAGAAAGGGAATGAATGGCCTTCCGCTTGTTGGGCCTAGTGTCTTTGACTCATTTTTTAAGATTTGAGTTTTAGCACCTCTAATCCTCATAATAATTCAATAGAGAAGTTGAAACTACACAGGCACAGCTTGGCAAACTGTATTTCCCAGAATAGCAAGAGAAAATATTTAAAATAAATAAAATAAAATGTTGCATTTTAAGACTGGGTGTGTAGCTCGGTGGTAGAGCACTTGCCCAGCATGTGCAAGGCCCTGGGTTCAACCAACTAACAGGGCTCTGTGATGGGGAAGGACTGGATGTGTATGGTGGCCAAGAGAGCCCTCTCTGAGGAAGTGACATTTAAACTGAGACTGAAAGATAAAAAGATGCTAGCTTTGGGCAGGTGAAAAGGTATACTCCTGACAGAGGGATGGCCAAATGAAAATACTGAGAAATAATTACACACACACACACACACACACAAACATACACACACACACAATTTTAAAATATAAAAGGAAGGCTCAAAGGTTAGAATAAGCCTCCTATATTCTTGAGCAGGGAAAATAAAGCAAATAATAAATGATAGCATGGAATAAAAATAGGACACTTGGTTAGGAGCCCAACTTTGCCACTGCTTGCCTATGGGACTGTGAGATGGTCATTTTCTCTGTGGGTGTCTCCATACTTCTTGCTATAAAGTGAGGAGTTGGGGGCTAGAATCCACAGTAAGCTGGAACTGGCTCATGCTGGCCTGGGAGAGCAGATTGTGTCCTCTCCTCCCAGCTCCCCTGGATTTGGTGATGTCACATTGGTCAGCGGAAATTGGCCACGATGGGAATATTTACACCATGGAAATCGGCAAATGCAATCCATCAGGTCTCTTCTTGGAGAGCTAGCTGTTAACCAGCTTTCACCACTGAACTGGATGGCTGCTTCTCGAACTCTTTGGCTATTGTTTCTTAGTGACAGAAGGAAGCTCATACATAATCCTGGAGCTCTGAGATCTCGGCACTTAGAATTTTCCTTAAAAAAACACTTCAAGTGTAATTTTTAAATTTGCAGTTAATATTACCTCCAACACCTTTACATATCGATGCTTCTTGTTTCATCAAACTTTAATTTTTAAAATTTTATTATATTTTAATAAAATTTTATAATTTTATTCTCTTAACTTTGGGAAGATACACGTTGTTAATCCCGAGGGGGGCTTAGTCGTTATTGTTTTGTTTTAACATCATGCACACGCAAACACAGACCTTTTCCTGGGTTCAGTGTCACCCTGTGGTCCAGGTTGGCATTAAGTCCCTCTGGGTGGAAGGCCTCCCCTGTCCCACCTCTCTCCTTTTCTCTTCTCCTTCTGAACCCTGGGCTGTCCTGACTTGGAATTGGGATTGGCCAGGGGCTGGGCATCAACTAGCCTTCACAGCTGATTCATAAAGCCCTGGGACTCAGAACAGCTGTTCCCAAAGGCTGCTCTTTTTTGTGGGGCTCAGTCCTGGTCAGAAGACGCTTCCTACCCTTCATGACTTAGCAGCTGCCAGACATCCTTGCAAGTGGCCCCATCAATGCTGCCAGCATCCTCGGGTGTCTTCCCTGTGGACAGAAAGGAATGAGAAGGGTTTTTTGGTTTTTTGGGGTTTTTTTCTCCTCCTCTTCTGGAAGTGCCTGGGCTTAGATCATCACTCTGGGCCTTAGTCTGAGAGATCTGTTTTCTACATCCCAGACTGAGGCTACCGCAGCTTCCTGACTCACCTTGGACAAATTGGTTAAGTTTGGTCTGTGCCTCTTTTTCCGCCATCAGCTGTCACTGACTTCACTGCTGGCAATGGCTGGGTGGACATCTAAGACAGTCTCAACAGCGGCCAGTGACATTTCCAAACTCAGAGCCAAGTACATGGGCTCTGGCTCCACAGCTCAGAGAGAGGGGCAGAGTCCCGGTTTCCACAGGATGCCAGACCCTGGGGTGCTTGAACATTCATCATGGAAAATTCCAGAAAAAAAAAAAAGTTTACAAAGCAACACCATCTCCCAAAGGACACTGGAGATGTCTGCGGAGGGGAGGAGATATTGTGAAGGGAACTAGAGTGGGGACATGGGGAAATGAACAGTCTGAATGACAAAGGGACCCTCTCCTTGTCCTCCCAACTTCTAAAAGCAGTGTTCACAGTCACGGTCTTCATCGGCTCAGGCTGCATCTGCGCCTCAGTCCCTGGGGGCCATCTGCTCTGAACCCACTCCACCAAATTGGCACCAAGGCCATCAGTGGCCTCTGCTTGCTAAATTCAATGGCCACCTTTCAGAACTAACTTATGCTGCCTGCTCCTCCTGTTTGGAACTACATTTCCTTTCTGTTTTCTTTAATCTCTCTACTTTCATAGTGCCTTAGTTTGGACTCACCTAAAGCAGAGCACGGACACAGAGAATGGCATACGGGTAGTTTCCATGGGAGGTGGTCCCAGGAAGCAGGGGTAAGATGAAGGGAAGGTGAGGCCAAAAATAGGTGCATGATTGGACTGTTGGGCACTGGGGCTTCATGCCTCTTGGGACTCTCTGAGGAGCTGTAGAATGTGCCTTCGATGTGCCCCAAGCAATGAAAGGCAGGAGCTTCTGTGTAGACATTTGGCTGCCATTTGAAGGTTGCTTCCCAGGGGCATTAACTCCTAGAGGCAGAAAAACAGAGCATCCTGGTGGCTGCTGGATGGTGGGAAGCCATCCATGTGTGCAAGAGCCGTCCACTCCTCAGCGCTAGTCAGTGGTGGATTGCAGGAAGGCTAGTCAGTGGTGGGCCACAGGAAGACGCAAGGGAAGCCAGTGTGTCCACTAGACGTGGCCACCATGAGAACTGAGTCCCAAAGCTCTCCTCCTGCCCATGTGACCACTACTCTCCATCTGATTCACCAACCCCACTCCACGCCAGGCCCTTTTAACCCACTGTGCTTGTCCCTGACACCCTGTCCTCTTCTCTGTCTCCCTCCCTGTCCAATCATGGGCTTGTATCCATCACTGTACCACATTGGGTTAATATTTCTTTCTTTGTCTTTCTCCCCCAGTAAACATCTTGAAGGCAGCAACAGGCATGATTCAGGTGATTTACTGCCTAACAGTGTCATGATTTGGATGTGAGGTGTCTCCCAAAAGCTCCTGGAAATGCAGGAATATTCAGAGGTGAAATGATTGATCGTGACAGCTGTAACCTAATCAGTCCATCCTAGTTTTGAATGGACTGACTGGGCAGTAACTGTAGGCAGATGGGGCGGCTGGAGGAGGCGGGTCACTGAAAACATGCAGTGCAAGGGCTGTGTCCCTGTGTCCCTTTTCTCTCTTTCTCTGTCTCCCTCCCTCCCTCCCTTCCCCACCCTCCTCCCTCTCTCCTGACTCCACCACGAACTGAGCAGCCTCCTCCACTGGGCCCTTCCATGTGCGGCCTCACCCTGGGCCCAGACCAATGCAGTCGGCTGTCTATGGACTGAGACCTCTTGGGTTTTTGCTTTTTTTGTTTTGCTTTTTGTTTGGGGCACTAGGGATTGAACCCAGAGGGGCTGAACCACTGAGCCACATTCCCAGTCCTATTTATTTATTTATTTATTTATTTATTTATTTATTTTTGAGACATGGTCTCACTGGGCTGCTTAGAGCCTCTCTAATTTGCTGAGGCTGGCTTTGAAATTGTGATCCTCCTACCTCAGCCTCCTGAGCCGCTAGGATTACAGGTGTGCACCATCATGTCTGACATGGACTGAGCCCTCTGAAACCATGAGCCCCAAATAAACTTCCCCTCCTCCAAGTTGTTTTTGTCAGGTGTTTTGGCAACGGCAGCAAAAAGCTGACCAAAACAGGCAGCGTCTGGCACACCCTAGGAGCTCAAGAAGATGTAGCTCCTCTCCCCTGCCTCATTAAAATCCCACCAGTGGATTCTGGGGATGTGGCTCAGAGCTTGCTGAGTATGTTCAAGGCTCTGCAGTCCATCCCCCAGTAACACACACACACACACACACACACACACAAAGCCTACCAATTGTGTTAAGGAATCCATTTTCTCTGTTCTTTAGACACAGCACGAAGGCTGCTTGCTAGTTGCTATTGTCCTGGGATCATGAGAGCTGCCTCCTTTTCTCTCAGGGAAGCCAACTTGGCAGGTGGAACACTGCCCCTTGGAAGTCAACCACTCCAGAATGTCACCATCACCAGCCTCTCTGGCCCTGAGTTTTCACAAGGCTCTGAGCACATGCAATTCTGGGTGCCCTCCAGGTGGGTTAGGGCTTCCTAGAACCCTGTGCCCATTAATCAGCTATTCTCTATTTTCCCCATTTCCCCTTCTCCAAGCCTGTGGAAACCACCCATCTGTGTTGTCGCTATGGATTTACCTATTCTGGATACTTCATATAAATGAAGTCACACCATATGTGACCTTCTGTGTCTGACTTCTTCCACTGAGTAAAATGTTTTCTAGGTTCACTTGTTAGCATGTTTCCCTGGTTCATTCCTTTTACGGTTGAATAATATTCCATTTATGGACATACCACAATTTGTATATTCATTCATCCACTGGTGGATATTTGGGTTATTTCCACCCTTCAGTTATTGGGAATAGGGCAACTGTGAATATGCATGTGTATTTGTTTGAACACCAATTTTCAATTTTTTTGAGTATTTGCCTAAGGGTGAATCTCTGGGTCATATGGCAATTTTGTGTTTAAAATTTTATTTTATTTATTTTTTATTTATTGGCAGTGGGGGTTGAACCCAGGGAGATTTTATCACTGAGCTACATCCCCAACCCTTTTTATTTGTTATTTTGAGACAGGGTCTCAAATTTGTAATCCTCCTACCTTAACCTCCTGAGTTTTACAGGCCTGGGCCACTGTGCCTGGCTCTGAGTTTAACTTTTTAGGAACTCTAAAACTGTTTTCTACTGAGACTAAGCTGTTTTATATTCCCACCAGCAAAGTGCAATGGGTCCAATTTCTCCACAATCTCATCAACACTTGTCTGTCTTTCTTTCATTTTAACCATCTAGTTGATGTTAAGTGGTATGTCATTATAATTTTGATTTGCATTGCCTTGATAACTAATGATGTTGAGCATCTTGTCCTGTATTTGTTGGTCATTCATATATCTTCTTTGGAAAAAATGTCCATTCAATTCCTTTATCCAAGTTCTTTTTTAAATCAGGCCATCCTTTTGTTATTGAGTGTAAGAATTCTTTACATATTCTGGATACTAGGCCCTTATCAGATACATGGTTTGCAAATACTGTTTTCCATGCTATAGAATGTCTTTTCACTTTCTAGATAATATCCTTTGTTGCATGAAGACCAATTTAATCAGGATTTTTTGTTGTTGTTGTTGTTATTGCATGTACTTTTGGTGTCATATCTAAGAGCCAAGGTCATGAAGATTTACCCCTATGTTTTCTTCTAAGGGTCTTATGGTTGACTCGTTTTGACTGAACTTTTTGTACATTCTGTGACGCAGGGATCTAACTTTATTTTGCATAGATGAATGCAGTAGTTTGGATATGGATTGTTCTCCAGTGGTTTGTATGCTGGAAATTTTATTTCCAATGTTAACAGTGTGGAAAGGTGGTGGGACCATTAACAGATAATTTTGGGACCATTAACAGATAATTTTGTCATGGGGGGGGCTACCTTCAGGAATGAATTAATGTGTTTCTCAAGAGACTGGGTTCACTCTCGTGAGACTGGATTAGTTTTCATAGAAGTATGTTGCATCTTGAGAGACTGGATGAGTTACTGTAAGAACTAATTTGTTATGAAGTAAAGTTACTACTAGTGTTCTGGCCTCTTCCACACATGCTTGCTTATCATTCTTGCACATGTTTCCACCATGTGGTGCCCTCTGTCATGTTATAACAGCATGAAGCCCATGATAGATGTGGTCTCTCCATCTTGGACTTTTCAACCTCCAAAATCATGAGTCAAAGTAAACCTCTTTTCTTTATAAAATATTCCATCTCTGGTATTTTGTGTTAGTAATAAAAAAATGGACAAAGACAATATAATTGTCTGATTATTCTCTTCAACTCCTTATACCATTCTCATGAGAGAGAAAGCAATGTTATCAAATTCATTGTACAGATGGGGAAACAGATTTTGAAAAGTGAAGTGTTGCCCAAAGCCACAGATAACAGTGCAGATGGTGATCTCAAGCCTATCTGGATCACAGTCAGAGTTTTTGACCTTCATAGCTAATGCTTCCTGTGTCCAGGCTACTTCTTCTCTGATTTTAGCACGGCTGTGGTGCTTGGTCCACATGTGCTGGCAGCATCGCTTTTCAGTGGTGTGGGATCATGTCTCTGCTTTTTGTCTTGAGGAGTTTTTCTAAAGCCTTGAAAGGCATTGATGTTCACACCCAGGGACTTTCACCAGGAAACACTGGGTGACACGCTTCCAGGAGGATAACGCGGCACAGTCCCTCTGGGAATCGAGCCCCCAGTGCCCATCACATGAAGTGACCCAATGAAGCATCCCCCTCCCCGCCCCATACCACATCCCCACCTGCTGGGAGCCCCACTCAGTCAGACCACCCACACCTGAGCCCCTGCTCAGCTCTGCTTTCAAGGGATCCAACAAACTCACCCACCAGATTTCACAAGGGGGCCTCCTCCTCTCACTGCCACTCCTCCCTTCCAAGCCCCATCCCTTCCACGTCCCCTGGAGGCCTGAGTGGTCCAGCCTAGGCCACAGCTCCTGCTGTCCCCATATCCCAACCTGGAGGCCAGGACACAGGTATGAACTGTGGCTTTGAGAGCATCTACAAAAAAAGAAAACACATTGCCTCTGTTCTAAATGAAGTTGCTTAAACCTGAACAAGAGTTCTACCCCAAGGCACTTGCTCTTCCGAGAACACACCTGTGGCTGAGCTTCCCCAGGAAACGATGACTCTCAGCACCCAAGGTTCCTCTACCCAGCACCCCCACCCCAAGGTCCCAGCACAGAGGAAATCTCTGGGAAGGGACCAGGAGCATGGTAAGTGCCGATGTCCTGGCTCCATTCTTACTCTAGAGGTTTTCAGTGACTCACATTTTTCCAAATGTGGATGAACTTTCCTAACAGAGGGGCTTGGCCCAAGAGACTACCCTAAAATTCGCTTCCAGAAATCAGGAGAGTCCCACAGGCAAACCCCACCCCCTCAACCTAAAGTCCCCCTGCAGAATCTGCCGCCCACCATGCGCCTCTTCCTCTCTCCCCAGGGGCTTTCCCCAGCAGAACAAAAGCAGATCCTTCCTGTCTACCAGCCCCTGCCCCACTGCTCCTTGAGGACTGCCCATTGTCCAAGCTTTCTGACCTGCAAGCTGTCCGGGGACAGTGTGATGGTAGGTTAGGAACCAGAAAATCACATCCAGGTTCATGGCTGGGGGCCACCCACTGCCAATCCCCAAGGCCAGTTGACAGAGAAGGCAGGAGCAACTTCAGCTTTTCATATCTTCTCTCAAAAACCCGTTGCTTTCCCCCACTGTCTCCCCTTCACACACGGGAAACACACAGGGAATTGCAATCCTTTCTTTACTTGCTGTGACCCCATGAGACACAAGCTCTATAGTCTCACAGCCCATGTGACACAGCTTGGAGCCTGATGTGGGGGCTCAGGGAACGTCAGCTGGATAAAGCTGTGAGCAGAGCAGACATAGCTGCTGTCAGTCTTTACTGCTCGCTGGAACCACCCGAGAAGCTTACAAAGGTAAGACCTTAGGGTCCTACCCCAGAGGTCCTGATCTGATTGGTCTCAGGGGGAACCCAAGCCATAGGATGTTTTAAGAATTACCTGGATGCTTCCGGTGAGAGACAAAAGAGGTTCTCAGGCACCAAAAGCATACACTGGAGAAAAGACAGCCTCTTCAACAGATGGTGCTGGGAAAACTGGAAATCCATATGCAACAAAATGAAATTAAACCCCCATCTCTCACCATGCACAAAACTCAACTCAAAGTGGATCAAGGACCTAAGAATTAAACCAGAGACCCTGTGTCTAATAGAAGAAAAAGTAGGCCCATATCTCCATCATGTGGGATTAGGCCCCAACTTCCTTAATAAGACTCCTATAGCACAAGAATTAAAATCAAGAAACAATAAATGGGATGGATTCAAACTCAAAAGCTTCTTCTCAACAAAATAAACTATGAACGAGGTGAACAGAGAGCCTACATCCTGGGAGCAAATTTTTACCTCTCACACATCAGATAGAGCACTAATCTCTAGGGTATATAAAGAACTCAAAAAGTTAAACACTAAAAAAAAAAAAAATAACCCAATCAATAAATGGACAAGGACCTGAACAGACCCTTCTCAGAAGAGGATAGACAATCAATCAACAGGGGCAAGGTCTTCTCAGGGGAGGGAGCTAGAATAGACATGCAAAGGACAGGATAAGGAGGGAGGAGGGGCAACGAGAGGACAGGGGGTGCCTGGAGTGCAGCGTGGAGGATAACATAAAAGGTGGAGTGTCTGGGAAAGGAGTTGGTGAGGCCAGCAAATGGCAGAGTCCACAGGATTTGAGAACCCAGGGGAGGAGAAGATGCCCAACTCTGGAGGTGAGGCAAGAACTCGAGCTGAGGTCAGTCTTCTGCTCTGGTCTTGGAGTGTTCCTGAGGACTAGCCTGGAGCTGGTGACCCACCATCATCTTCACCCCCCAAGAGTGGCACAGCCTCCACACTAGCCTCCCTGCCTCCTCTCAGGCCCCATCACCGTCAGTTCTCCTGCCAGCAGCCAAAGTGACCACTCAAAACATTAACCACACCTTGTCGTTCTCCTTACTTAAACCCTCCAGGAGATTCCCCAGCCCACCTCATTCTTATGAAGCAAAATTCTATATCCAGTTGACTGTTCCTGAAGCACAATTGACATCACATTGGCAGGGAGGCCATGCCTGCCACAAGCTACTCGCAGTCAGCAACTGAATACAAAGGAGATAATAATTGCTGGGACTCTCTGGGCCCACTTTGGTCTCAGGGCTCCCCAAGGGCCTTGCTGCCCCTCCCTTAGACCACAAGGGGGTCTAGAATGCTTCCACCTAAACTTCCCACCCTCATGGGAAGGACACCCTTATGTAAATCCAGCTTTACATAAACCCTCAGAACCAGCCTAGCCAGCCTTCTTCTTAATGAATGAGGGGTTGAAGCTTCTAGTTGATGATCTAATGCAAGAAGCAGGAAAGTGAGCAGCTACTCTAAGCCCTTTCCTACTTGGGGAGGGCATGCTGTCTTAGGGCATGCTCCCTAAGATTTGGAACAAGTGGTTTATTAAGGAAGTGTGTCCAGGGAAAACTGGTAAGATCATGAGGCAAGCAGAATAGGGAAGAGGAAGGGGTTGCAGAGCGGACAGCTTCGGCTGAGGTCTGCATGGGAATGGTGCATCATGGTGCCTGAACCCTCTGCATGCATACAAAGTCCTGATCACAGCCTGTCTCAATGCGGTGGGCAGAGTGACACCCCCTTCCTCCCAAAGACGTCTGTATCCTCATCCCTGGAACCTGTGAATTTACTACCTTACATGGCTAAAGGACTTTGTGAATGTGAGTAAATTAAGGATCCTGAGATGGGGAACTCATCTTGGATCATCCAGAGAGACGCAATCCCAGCGTTCTATGGAAAAGGGAGGGTCAGAGAGGGAGAGACGGAGAAGTGACAACACAGGTAGAAGTTGGAGGGCCATGCTGGCTGACGGGACCATACCTAGGAACACAGGCTGTCTCTAGAAGCTGGAAAAGACATGCAGAGGACTTCTCCCCTGGAGGCTTCAGAAGGAACACGGCTTTGCCCACACCTTGGTTGTATCCCAGGGAACTCCATTTCAGATTGCTGACCTCCAGGACTGTAGAAAGATAATAAATTGTGTGAGGACATCATTTGCCAGGGCAGCAACAGGAATCCAAAACACTTAAGTATGTGCAAAACTCCCTGGAACAAAAGAGGTGGGAGATGTGTCAGGAGATGGTGATGGCTCCTGCCTCCCAGTTTCTGCTCAAGTATGGGTCACCCCCACTTGGCCCATCTAGAATTGCCTCCTCAGCAATGGGGTATCCCCCAACTGACAACTTGTCACCAGGGTTGTTTTGGTATCACCCTTTATTGTTGTGTGGGACCAGGACCTGGGGAGTTACCGCTCTGGATGGTTCTTTTCATTGTCTGTGTGAGTGAAACACCATCTTAATGTCTTTTCTGCTGCTGTAACAGAATACCACCAATGGGTCGTCGATAAGCAATAGAATATTTGGCTCACCATTCGAGAGGCTGGGCAGTCCAAGTCCAAGGGCCTCTATGCTGTTATAAAATGGCAGAAGGGAGCAGAAAAAAAAAATCGGGCCAAACTTCATCCCTTTTATCAGGAACCCTTTCCCACAAGAATGTCATTTATCTGGGGCAGCCATCAGGGTGCAATTTCATACTCCAGGCTGGGCTTGCCTACACACCAGGAAGAGGCAGTTCTTTTTGTTGGGATAGAGCATGAGAGTCTCCACCTGCACTTTTCATGCCAAGGTCTTTGTGGAAGCCAGTGGGCAACCTGCCATGCCAGGGTTCCTGGAGCCCAGGAAGGTGGCTCAGTCCCCAACCCCAACACAGGAGAGTCTGATGGCGGTCTCTAAACACTACTGTGGCTGTGCAGAGACATCACAAAAAGGAGGTCTCCCTCTCCTCTGGATGCACCTTTCTATGACCCCAGCTCCTCACCCACCTTCTTTCCAAACCCCTCTCCAATGCCATTTTCATTGCTTATATTTTCCCATTGACTTTTCTCCCTCCCTTCTGATTCAGGGATGCCAAGGCCCACAGGTACTTGCAGCCTTGTTCAGCCACAGAGGAGCCTCCTTAGCAAAGAAGAGAGACTCTCATGACTTGAAGGAAAAGACTGGTGTGGTGGTGGGGGGGGGTGGATAGTGATATAAGGAGACTGCAAATTTTTCTAAAAAAGACCTGACAGTCAATACCTTGGACCCTGTAGGCCAGGTGGTCTATGTCACAACCACCCAACTCCGCCAATGTCGCATGAAAGTAGCCACAGCTCAGTGGCCATGTGTGTGTTCCAAAAGGATTTTATTTACACAAACATGCAGCAGATTGGATGGGCCTTCAAGCACCCTGTGTGGACCCCTGGTTTACATGGTTGCACAATCCAACAAGTTAGAAGGAACTTTAGACATCACCTAATCCAGGGACGACAAGTAGGTTTCAACCCACCTGCCAGCTCAGTAGTGACTCCCTGACTAGCTGTATTGAAAAGGATTCTGAGGCCAACATCCAGCTTGGCGGGAAAGTGCCATCGCTGAATAGCACTCTATGCCATGGAGTGGCAGGGGAATGAAGCACTATTGCCCCAAAATGGCCATTTGATTAAACCTAATCTTATATGCAAACGGATAGATCCCAGAGAGATTAAGTGACTTCCCCCAGGCCACACAGCTACAGCCAAGGCCTTGAGTGTTAACTGGCTTCTTCACATTATTCAGCAGCAAAATGGAAAGTTGCATCTGTCCAATTGCCTTGTCACACACATCTAAGCCAAATGATTGGCCATGGCTTCCTTGTGCCAAATTTTCCAGTCTGGCCTCTTGAGAGTCAAGTGACAGAACCCAGGGCCCCAGCCAGTCCTTGATTTGTGTGAACGGATGTCTTTGGGGTTTTCATGACCATAAAAAAAATACTGCATTTGTAATGTCTCAAAAATTAAGATTTTTGGCTTCCAGGGAGAGCTGCCTGCCAGATCCTTGTTCATGGGGGCATGAAGTGGCCCTGGCAGTAGCTAGGGCTTCCCCTTTTAGCAGGAAATGCTTCATAAGGGCCACACAGCCCTCTATCCCATGAGCCCTGCAGCGTGAAAGCTAATCTTGAGAGAATGTTCTAAAGCCTCCAGCTCTGGTATTACCATGCCTGTTTCCTAAAGTTTTAATGGTTATGACGATCAGAAAATAACTACCAGGTTCCGTTTCCAGGCCCATTAATGAGCAACTCTAATAACAAACTTGGAAGGCATGATGCAAGGAGAACTTTTTAAAGAAATTTTAAGACTCTGAATTCTGTAAACTAAGCTATTTTGCTTAAAAAAAAAAAAAAAAAAAAAACTCTAAATGTCCACTTTAGAACATGTCTGGTGTCAGAGCTTTGAAACCGGGCCTCGGTGTATGTGGCTGGTAAACAGAGTGATACTTATGTCATGGATCTGTTGCAATGGTCCAATACGTAACAGATGGCAGCCGACATCCATAGGCCCCAGGGTCACTCTGGAGGTCACTTACAACTTCGGTGGACACTCTGGGCCACACCTGGGGCTGCCTCCCTTGAGCTGTGGCATTTCTCAGTCTGAGGGTGTTCTCTCTGAGTCTCCCTGAACTTCTACCCACGGTGCTCAGCTCCCACCAAGCACAGGCCAGAGGGACCAGCAGGAAGCTGCACCCAGGAGCAGCCCCCAAGCAAATAGGATTACTAGGAGGCCATGGAAAGGACCCCAGTGTGCTTGCCCCTCTGGGTACAACTTTGAGATATGGCTTGGTGGGATACATTTTATACAGCCTCTCCAAAGGTCCCCAGAGGCGCTGGAGCCCTGTTTCCTTCTCTCTTTATCACACTCCTTTGTTGATTGTCTTTCCTTCCCTGTATCACTGATTCACTCCTCCTGCTACATCCTGGGGTCATCACTCAAATAAACTACCTGTGCACAAACCCTCATTCCAGGGGCATCGCAAACCGAGCCTCACATAGACTTAGGAAAGGGAGTGAGAATATGCGTGCGCCTCCCACCCAACATCACAGAAGGGGCTGAGAGAGTTAAAGCTGCTGGCAGCTAGGGAGGAGGGGCAGTGAGGACCGTCCTGTCAAAGAGCAGGAAATCCAGCGGTGGCAGCAGGATTTGTCTTTCCGGTATGCTTTCCCATTCCCTATTTTTGCTGGTTGCTCTGAGAGCCTCGTTCATGACACAGTCCCAGGGGGCCCGCCCATCGTGCCCCCAGATCCATCCTCATCACCTCACTGCAGTAGACATGGATCCAGCGAAGCCATTCAGAATATGCCATCCTCTTGGACGCCATGATGGGCTCCATCAAGGTCAACCTCCCTGGGGCTGATGTGGGTTTCTGGGACAGCCTGTAAAGGGAGCTTGTAAATCAGGAGTCTACAGTAGGAGGATGGGTGGTGTATGCCTGGCATTTTATCTGCTGTGGGAACAGAGCATGTATCCAGAAGGAGAGTAAATACAGATGAGATAAGAGGTGTGTGTGTGTGTGTTTGTGTGTGTGTGTGTGTGTGTGAGAGAGAGAGAGAGAGAGAGAGAGAGAGAGAGAGAGAGAACAAGCGGAGGAAATAGAACTCCAGTGACTCTGGACCTCTGGAGAGGCTGTATAAAATTTATCCCACCAAACCATATCTCATAATTGTACACAGAGGGGCAAGCACACTGGGGCCCTTTCCACCACCTCCTGGTAATCCTCATTGCTTGGAGAGCAGAGCAGAGAATGCTCCCATCACCAGAGCCATTGATCCAGCCATACCTGAAATGAGATCACCTTTGGAATCTTAGCAGAGCCAACACATTCCCTTTATGCTTATTTGAGTGTCTGTCATTTGCAACCAAAAGGGTCCAGAAAAGAAGGAGACATTTTCTGCAGCATCTACCTCGAAAAATTTATTTTCATGACAAAAAGCCAAGCTGTTCTGCATGACCCTTTTCCCCTGCCCCAATTCTCTACTGATGGGCACCAGAGAAAAACAATGTCACTTATTTTGCAGCCTTCTACAGACCTAAGCAGCAGCTAATAGAAGCAAAAATAGCTACAACTATTAATAAATTGGTCCAGACTTTATAAGTGACCTTTGAACAATTGCAGAACAGCAGACAGAGGGTCTGAGAAGTCAACAATTAGTGTCAAGTGATGTTTTAATGTGGGATCAGAAAACAAAAGAGGAGAATCCAGGAAAACCCAAAATAGATATCTAGTAGCCACAAGAGATAAGAATTTAATCAATGATTTAACGTGGAAAGATGAAAGCTACACCCATTCATGTTATCCATATATTTATTGATTGATAAACATTTATTTAAAGGTCTTATCTTGAGTTCCCTTGAAGCAAAGCTTTAGACAAGTTTTCAGTTGCAAGAGGGTGGTGTCTAGTGAGTGGCTTGGGCTGACTCTGCCATTTGACTTTCTGACCCATTCATTCCATAGTGCTGCTTCACATGGAATTTACTTACATACAAGTAACAGGACACCCAAGTAATAGTGGCTTAAAAAAAATGAAGACAACTATTTCATGAAATAGGAATGCCATGGATTTCATGAAATAGAAATAACTGTTTTTGTATAGTAACCTAGTGACATGAAGGACCATGGATTTTTCCATCACTCCTGCACTACCAACCTCAGTGTGTGGGTTGCCATCCTCTTACATATCACTTCATGGTCACAGGATGGCTGCTGCAGCTCTAGACATCACAACCACCACAAGGTCAGGAAGCCTAGAGAGGCAGGGATATTATAGTATATGTTATTAGAGTTCCTTCCTTACCCATCCATGTTACCAATTCAGTGAACTCCAGCTAATTTCCAACTGCCTTTAACTAAACATTTTTTCCTAAAACAACAGAAGATTGCTTTGCCCGTGAGCTTCAGGTCAGAAGTACCAAAAATTTTATATCTGCCAAGAGAAACTGCCCCCAGTCCTGAAGGGAAGTTAGTATATAAAAACTTCAGTTCCCTCACTCCTTTAAGGGATGATTCATACCATCTCTAGGCAAGTCTCTGCCTGATTAAGCTCCAGTGACCAGTAGTAGCTGCTCCATAATGTGCCCTTTGTGAGCTGCTTCTCCTTCCTGCCTCCCTTCCCAACTCCCCCACCAGTGTTTCCTGGGATTATGTTTCCAGAAAAACGTCTTTCGAGAGGCCCCAAAGTCAGACAGCTTTTCCTTTTATCCAAGAGATGAAAGCTTTCCAGAAAATCCCCAGTAGACTTCCTCTCAGCCATACCTGGGTCCCTCTCCCATCCTCCAGGTGCCCTGGGGGAGTTAGAACAGCAAGCGTCTGGCAAGGGGCATCAGGGCAGTTGTCCCTCTGGAAGCTGGGCTCGCCCATGTCAAGGTACCTTGGCAAAATGGATGGAATGAGCAAAGATTGTTGAGTGGGCAACTTGCCAAGTGCCAGGTTCTGTTGGGTCATTTAAAATCAGTGAGACAACGCAGTAGCGGTCATGCTCGGCATATGTGCAAGAGACAGGAAACTCGGAGTAAAAGCAAGTGTGCTGGACGCCAGAATGAGGAGCCTCAAGAGCCCACTCTCAGCACAGTGGGCTGAACGGGTCACGATGTGGGTTAATGCGGGTGGATGTAATAACCTACAGCAGGGAGCCAGAAATGAAATCAAACCAATGCAACTGCACCATTGAGAGGTGGAAAAGTGAAGGCTCATCTAGAACACAGGGACGAAGGCCTGGGTGCTTCCACGCACGTGTCCCCAGTGTAATGTGTGTGCTGAGCTCCAAGAGGATTACAGACCCTGTAGACTAAATATCTGTCCCTGCTCCCCATTCATATGTTTAAGCTCTGATTCCCAATGTGATGATATTTGGAGGTGGGGCCTTTGGAAGGTAATTAGGGTTAGATTAGGTCATGAAAGTGAAGCTCACATGATGGGGTTATATTCTGGTTTAGGTATGAGGTGTCCCCCAAAACCTCACATGTGAGACAATGCAAAAAGGTTCAGAGGAGAAATGATTGGGTTGTGAGAGTCTTAATCTAATCTGTGGATTAATCCCTGATGGGATTAACTGAGTGGTAACTGGTGGTGGGGTGGGGGTGGGGGGGTGGCTGGAGGAGGTGGTTAATTAGGAGTGTGGCTATGGGGTATATATATTGTATCTGGAGAGTGGAGTCTCTCTCTGCTTCCTTATCACTGTGTGAGCAGCCTCCCTCTGCCACACACTCCGCCATGATGCTCAGCCTCACTGGAGCCCCAAGGAATGGAGCCTATGGTCTACAGATGGAGACCTCTGAAACCGTGAGCCCCTGAATAAACCTTTTCTCCTCTACAATTTTGCTGGTTGGTTTTTCTAGTCACGGCAGCAAAAAAGCTGACTAAAACAGATTAATAAAAAGAGGAGGAAATGCAAGGGTCCTTTCTTTCTCTCTCCCTCCCTTCCCTCCCCCCCCCACCCTCAGAGAGCAAGAAGGTGGCCATCTGCTAACCAAGCTGAGAGCCATCACTAGGAATTGGATTGGCTGATACCTTGATCTTAGACTTCCTGGCCTCCTGAATTATGAGAAATAAATATCTATCATTGAAGCTATCCAGTCTCTGGTATTTGTTACAGCAGCCTATTATGGTCTGAATCTGAGGTGACCCCAAATCTCCTATGTTAACCCAGGAACGTTCTGAGGTGATATGATTGGACTGTGAGAGCTGTAACCTAATTTGAATGGACTGGCTGGGTGGTAACCCTAGGTGGGTGGGCGTGGCTGGAGGAGATGGGTCCTTGGGAGTGTGCTCTGGAAAGGTTCATCTTCCTTGTAGCCCCTTCCCCTCTCTCTCTGCTTCCTGATTCCCATGAATAGAGCAGTGCCTCCCCACCACACCATTCCTCCATGATGTTCTGCCTCATCTCAGACCCAGAGCAATGGACCGAACCTCTGAAATTCTGAGCCCAAAATAAACTTTGCCTTTTCCAAGTAGTTCTTATTGGGTATTTTGGTCACAGCAATGAAAATCTAACTAATACACATCCCATGCTGACTAGGACAACAGGTGACATCCGTGAAGGTTGGTGTTGAGGTATAGGGAAAAGAAAGTACTGTGTCGTCCTGACCTGGATGGATCATGGCCAGAACCATGGCTCCAGCCGTGGGAACCACTTGAAATAGGCAGAGAGTCAAGTGAAGTGTGCTCAGAAGAGAGTGGCCAGCAGGGAGACAGACCCAGAAGTCATGTGACAGGACAAGAGGCATTGGCTAGAGGGCTAAGGAAATGTGGCAGGTTGAAGAGAAAACTGGAAGGGGACGGTACAGTGGGCTCAGATATTGGTTGTCTCCTGGAGGAGGCATAAATCCTCATACAACTCCAGTAATCCCCTAATACTGTCTCAATCAGGGTCCCATCAGGAAAACAGGACCCTCAGATATTTCAAACAAAAGGAATTTAAGACAGTGAATTGGTTACTAAGGTACAATAATATCCCCTCAGCTGTGACTTTGCTTTCCACAGCTTTGGTTACCTGTGGCTTAACTGAGGTTCAAAAACATTAAAAGGAAAATTCAAGAAACACACAATTTATAAGTATCAAACAATTTTTATTTCAGTATATTGTTATGATTTTTATATTCTATTATTATTAACCTTTCACTGTGCTTAACTTATAAATTAAACTTTGTCGTATGGTATGCATGTATAGGAAAAAAGAGGAGTATGTATGGGGTTTGGTGCTACCATTTTCTTCAGGTATCCACAAAATGTCTTGGAATGGTTTTCCCCCCATAGATAAGGAAGAACTGCTATATTGAAAGGACGGGTGGAGCAAACAGGGAAAGGTAAAAGTACTTAACAGTTAATAAGTGCAGAAAGCCATGAGCCTTTTGGGGGCCGAAGGAGCAACATGGAGAATGGGATAAACACAGAGCCATCAGTCACTTGGGCACCAGAGCTCCTGAAGCAGGAAACCTAGAAAGCACGCGCATTGCACTTCTGCTGGAGGGGCCACCTGAGCTGAAAAGCAACACGATTTGCTTCTCCTTCTGCTGCCTCCCAGTGTGTCTTCAGGGCCTCCCATTGGCTGAATCTAAGCAGAAGTCAGTTGGCAAGAGCCTGGGAAATGCCCCCTGCAGAGTTCCAACCCCCCCCTTTGGCAGAGAGCAAACTCAGAGGACAGAAACGGAGCCAAGAGCCAACAAGTTCACTGTGCAGGGAGGCAAGTGGAGACAAAGTATGGGATGGATGTAAGACCCCTCCAACAGCCAGAACCACACAAAGATGGCAGGGTGAGGCGAGAGTGCCCCTCTTCTGAGGTCTTTGAGCAAAGTAGAACTAAGTTCCAGTGTCCCATAGCTCACTGGACAAGATGTTTTATAAGGTCCCTTCGACACCCAAGAGCCTTAGATTCCCATTACTTATTGTGTCCGTTCGTGTTTCTAGGCCTGTGTTCTGTTGCGTGGTTTGTGCGTTTCTCGGGGGTGTAGAGTACGCGGTTCCCGTTAGACAGGGATCTCCCTGGGAACTGGGCTCACAGCCGTCCTCGCATCGCATTGCCTCCCAGCCTCTCGGTGCAGCATTCATTAATGTTATCACCAGATGGGTGAGCTTCTCTGTTCAGGGGATTATTTATAACTCTGCTCAGCTCTTGAAATGTGCCCAGGGTCTTAAAGGAAAGAGCCCTTCCAGAAAATGGACAGGCACCAAAAAATAAATTATCCAGAAAAAAATAAAACCTTTTTCTCCATCACAAAGAGAAACTTAACCACTCATTAGCCTCAGGAGTCAGTCGGATTTTCTAATGCGTGAGACCAAGAGGCAGGATCATGAATATTCATGAGCTTACTTCTGAAATGAAAGTGTTTGAAAACCTTCTTTTCGGTACTGCCCATTCTAAAAGCTATTAACTATTAGTAGACAATAGGCTGATGGACCCCCAAATTCTTTAACCAGGAGACTTGCGGCATAATAGGGTTGGGATATGAGGTGTCCCCCAAAAGTTCCTTCGTTGATGAAGGAATGTTCGGAGGTGATAAGATTGGATTGTGGGAACTGTAACCAAACAGCCCATCCTAGTTTGCATGGCCTGACTGAATGGTGCTGACTGTAGGCAGGTGGGCGTGGCTGGAAGAGGTGTGTCACTGGGGGCGGGTCCTGGAAGGGTGCATCTTCCCTGCAGCCCCTCCCTCTCTCAGCTTCCTGGCTGCCTTGAGGTGAGCAGCATCTCTCCAATGAGCCCTTCAGCCATAATGTTTTGCCTCACTTTGGGCCCAGAGCAATGGAGTCAGCCATCTGTGGACTGAGACCTCTGAAAACATGAGTCCCAAATAAATTTTCCTCTTCTACATTGTTCTTATTGGGAATTTTGGTCAAAGCTGACTAAAATAGCTTTGTTAGGACACGCCATGTTCTGACCCAAGTTAATTCCTGATACAGGCAAGAGAGGGAAACTAGCCAGATCACCAATTTCAGATTGAAAGCTTTTGGTCAAGGAGACGTCCAGGTAGATTTACAAATGGTACAGGCGCCACCCATACTAATAGTGACTGTTTCCACCTTGGCCCCATGCTATTTAGTCTCCCACTATTCAATTACCTAAATTCATAACGTTCTGTGGGAACCAACCCAACCTGAGGAAGTGGGTTGTTGTAGTTTGGATCTTGAATGTTCCCTGAAGGCCTGTGGGTTGAGGCTTAGTCCTCAGTGTGGTGATGTTGAGATATGGTGGAGCTTTTAGGTGGTGGGCCTAGTGGTAGGTCCTTAAGTCACCCAGGGTGTGCCCCCCGAAGGAAGGTGTGGGACCCTGGTCTCCTCCTCCTTTGCTTTCTGGCCATGAGGAAAGCAGTTTGTGCCACCCACCATTGCCATCTGACACCCACCAGAGGCCCAAAAGCAATGGCTCCACCCAGTCTAGAAACTCCAAAACTTGGACCAAAACAGACCTTTTCCCTTTATAAGTAAATTACCTCAGCTATTTCATTATGGTGATAGAAAGCTGATTGACATGGGCGTGGAGGTGGAGTTAACATAGCATCCTAAACGTCTGATGAGTAACCTCCTAGGTCTCGGGGACCTGGCCTTGCGTTCTTTCCCTCCCTGGATCTTGTGATTTCTTTTTTTCCCCCGAGTTGATCAAGCCAATGGTTCTTGATCATGGCTGCACCTCAGAACCACCTTGGGAGCTTTTAAATATTCCAGATGCCCAGGCTGCACTCCTGATCACCTGGCCTCAGCGCTGTATCACTCAGGTGATTTCAATGCACAGCTGAGGTAGATGTGGTAGCCAAAATGTTGCCATTGTTCCCACTCTTCCTACCTGGCATGGAGTTCCCCATGGAGGGGGAAGTCTGTTCTGACCTCTTGACTCTGAGCAGAAGTGACACATGCCAGTTTCAGCCTGGCTTATAAGAAAAGTGGCAGTTTCTTCTTTCTTCCTCCTGAAACATTTGCTTTTGGGAACTTCCAGACCAGAAAGCAGCTGCTTTGCTGTGAAAAGTCCAAGTCACAGAGCCCAACTAATTTCCTAACTTCAGTGGCCAACCATGGGGTGGGAGGCTTCTTGGAGATCCAGCCCAGTACAGCCTTTAGATGACTCCAGTCCCAGTGGACATCCAACAGTTGCCATATGAGAGACCCCAAGTGAACAGTGTCTTGCTAAGCCCAGGAAACTGCCGGAACCATGAGGGGTAGTAGTGAGTTGTTGATTTGCAGTAATTGTCTGCTATACAACTGAGTCAGCTGATCAGCTGAGTGAGAACCACTGGATCAAGAGAAATCATCTACAGGTAAACATTTTCCTAAAATAATACTGTCTCTAAGGGAAGAGGATGACCTCTGGAATGTCCCCCAAAGGTCCATGCATTGGCCTGTGGTGAAACCTTTAGGGGGTGGGGCCTCATGAGAGGAAGTTAGGTTATTGGGGGCATGCCTAGAAGGAGATATTGAATCCCTGTCCCCTTCCTCTTCTCTTTCATTTCCCAGCTCCCATGAACTGAAAAAGCTTTCTTTGCACTCCCATACTGTGCCACCCTAGGCCTAGAGAATCAGGCAGCCATGGACTGAAACTTCTGAAACTGTGAGCCAAAATAAACTATTCTTCCTTTTAAGTTGATTTCCTTGGGTATTTTGTCACAGGGATAGAAATCTCCCTAACAAGGTTAGCTCAACCCACATATGGAGTTCTGTGGAAGAACTCAACGCTCAAGCCAAATCCAAGCCACCTTCAGGAAGTACTACTTCAGGGGCAGGGACAATTGTCTAGGTAGAAGCTACCCATACAGTGGTCCCTTCTAGTCCAAGTAGGTATTTGCTATGTTTCAGTTTTACTACAGAGATTACTAATTTTTGTATAGTGTATGTTAGTCATCTTTCTGTCACTGTGACAAAATAACTGAGAAAATCAACTTGGAAGAGGAAAGATTTATTTTGATTCATGGTTTCAGTCCATGGTCACCTGGCTCTATTGTTTCTGGGTCTGTGGTAAGGTGGAACATCATGGCGCTGAGCACGTGGTAGAGCAGGGCTTCTCACCTCATGGCAGCCAGGAAGCAGAGAAAGGCAGGTGGGGGAGAACCTGGGGAATAAATATGCCCGTCACAGGTGTGCCGCCTGCAGTAACCTTCTTCCATTGATGAAGTCAGGACTTTCATGAGTCAATCACCTTCCAAGGGCCCCACTTCTGAGCACTGCTGCACTGGGGACTCAGCCTTCAATTCTTGAGTTTGGGGGAAATATTTCAGATCCAAACCATAATAGTGTACTATAATTCATAGAATTCATGGTCCCACTAGGTCATTTTGATAAGGCAGGAAGACAAATATGATCTATAGTCCATTTTGAAGAAGAGGCAGCTAAAGGCTCAGAGGGGTTTTACAACTTTGCCCAAATGGCATAGCAAATAATAGAGGCCCTGGGAATTAAGTCCAGGTTCCCTGAGTCTAATGCAGACAATAGCTATATTATGCTTCTTTGTTTTAGAAAAATAATTTTTTTTCTTTTTTGAGAGTGTGGTGGAATTTCTGGTTGCCTTTCAAAATACATTTTTTCCTTTGTGACTTGATCACTATATTCATCTGTTTTATGTTGCTGTAACCAAATATCTCAGGCCAGGTGCTTCATAAAGAAAACAGGTTTATTTTGCTCAGTGTTCTGGAAATTTAAGAGCATGATGCTGCCATCTGTGTGACTCTGGAGTAGGCCTCATGGTGGATGACATCACAGTGGAGGGAATGTACCGAAGAAATCACCTGGGCAAGACGTGAAGCAAGAGGGAGACCTGATAGACAAATATGCTTCATAACAACTTAATCTCTTGAGAACTCATCCACTCCATGAGACCAGCTTTAATCCATTCATGAGGTTTGAGCCTCCATTGACCTAATAATCTCCAACAGGCCCCACCTCTTAGTCTCCCACCTCACCAGCTCTACCTGTGGGAGACACGCTCAAGCCAAATCCAAGCCACACAATATTGGAACCCTGATTTTACTCAGGGAAGCAGTGTATCCGGCTAACACCATTTCCTAATCTCGCTAGTAAAACGTAAGCCTCAGTGTTGCATGGGGCTTCCAGAAAACCTGCTTCAAAAGGACCTATCTCCATTAAGGAAAAAAATGCCCTTTTTGCTTTACTTCCTTCTTCCAGCCTGCAGTTCACATGATGACTCGAACTTCAGAAGCTATATTAGACTCATGATACAAACCATTGAGAGTGCGGGGATTGTTTGTTATGCAGCCATATCAGAGAAGTAACTGATTAATACACCATCGTTTAGGTAGCCGCACCAGAAACTCAGCATCATTCTTCATTCATGCCTCTCCCTCATGCCTTGCTTCTAATCCCCAAGTCTTAAGTTTTCCTCAACACTACCACATACTCTCCAGCCCCTCTCCTCTGCTGTCATTCAGGTCTCGTCCTTTGGATTAGAGGGTCTTTCCTGTGTTTAGACTGGTCATTACAGGTCTACCCACAGTGAGTTTTCTGAAGTGTGTATCAGATCACAAGCTCCTTCCCTTTAGAACCTTCCTTGGGTTTTAATGGAGTGTCCATGGATCTAAGAGGGGGCATGTCCAGAGGCTTCTGCATGCACCTGCCTTTTTCACTTGAACCTGACTTTGCTCCAGCTCCCGCTGTGCAAAGCTGGTGACTTCCTCCCAGCCACACCCCTGATTCCCCACAGTCAGGCTGGGGTGTTATTGGGTACTGCCGAACCTAGTACTCTGTTCTTACCCCTATGTCACCCTTTAGGACACTATTAAAATTGCCCGCAGCCCCATATGTGGGAATGTATATTAGTTATAGCCATTATGGGGAACAGCGTGGAGTTTCCTCAAAATACCTAAAAATAGAACTAACATATGATCCAAAAAAAATCCCACTTGTGTGTATACATACACAGATGAATTAAAATCAGTATGTATGTGAAGAGCTATCTGCACCCCCATGTTCATTGCAGCACTACTTACAATAGCCAAGATATAGAATCAACTTAGGTGTCCATCAACATGGGAATAAAGAAAATGTGGTTAAATATACATGACAGAATACTATGTAGCCTTTAAAAAGAATATCCTGCCATTTGCAATGACATAGGTGAACATAGATGATATTATGCTAAGTGCAATAAGCCAGGCACAGAAAGACAAATGCCACATGATTTCACTGACATGTAGAACCTTACAAAGTTGAACCTATAATAATAGAGAGTAAAATGCTGACTACCCACAAGGATGACAGTGGGGGTGGGGGAAAAAAGTTGACCAAGTCATACGAAGTTCCAGTTAGACAAGAGGAATGCTTTCAAGATCTATTGCAAGCATGATGACCGTGGTTAATAACAACATAGTGTACATTTCAAAACTGCGGAAAGAATAACTTTCAAATATTCTCACTACAAAAAAAAAGTCAAAAAAAAAAAGAACTAGAATAAAAATTATTTAAAAAAGAAGTCATAAATGAATGAGCTGATGGACATGTTAGTTTGATATAATCATCCTACAATGCAAACCTATATCAGAACATCACATGGTACCCCATGAAATGTGCACAATTATTATTTGTCCATTAAAAATAAAAATTCAAATTGTATTTATTTAATTTTGCAACAACAACACACACACTTAAAACTGCCTGTGCCTCGTCTGGCTGTCCCATAAACTGTGAGCTCTTTGAGGACAGGGCCTGCATGTGTTTTACCCAATAAACTCTGCACGTATTACCAGCTCAAAGCCCCCCCCCCCCCCCCAAGCTGGACCTGACGGAATCCATCCTGGAGGAGGTGTGGCTGGGCTCTGCCTGGAAGCGGTGGGCCTGACTTTCTAGAAAATGCAGGGCTGGAGGGGAAAGAATGCCAAGGAAGGAGAAAATGCAGGGGGAGAAGGGGAGAAGGAGGGGGCCGGGTGAGGAGAGAAGGAGTCAGAAATGTCAAGATGGAGGAGTGCGGAGGAAAGAGGACATGCACGCACAAGCAGGAGGTCTGCAGACTCTATCATCACTCCCAGCTCTCTCCTCAACTCCCCCATAGAACTGGCTCAGGCCATGTGTGCAGTTGGCTCGGGACTCCGGTTCTGGTGCCAGAAACATAAACCGAGAGTGGGGGAGACGTGGGGCCCAGACGAGGCGAGGCCTGGCTGCCCCGCAAGGCCACAGGGCTGGGCTGCTCCTCTCCAGCAGCTCCAGAGGCCGACCAAGAATTCTAGAAACCCAAGGCTGGGGAGGAGGCGTGGAAGAGGCCTGGGCGGAGGGTGACAGCAGGGAAGCCCCAGGGGGGCGGCTGTAGGCCTGCTGCAGAGAGCTGAGCTGAAGCAGAGAGAGCTCCAGGCCACAGCTTGTGAATCCCAGCTATGTGCTGGGAAGGGCTAGACCAGCCAGGAATGTGGTTAGAGAGCCCGCATCTGGAGCAGCTCAAGACACAGGGGCTTTGTGTCAAAGGGGACAGCTCAGAGTTGCAGGACCAGCCTTAGGATCTCAGCCTTGAGGTACACCGGGCTTGATTCCCAGAGTCCTTGACCTTGAGAATCACCTGCCCGCCGCCATGGAGCTGACTTTAAAAAGCACACAGTCCCTGGAAAGATTTCATATATATATATATATATATATTTAAAGTTCTCTGGTGGTTCTGAGAAGCAACAAAGTTGGAAACCATTGATCTAGATCAGGGGTCAGCAAACTTTTTTCTGTAAAGAGCCCAACGGTAAATATTTTAGGCTTTGTGAGCCAGGATGATCTCTGTCACAAGGACTCAACTCTGTTTTGGATAGAGAACTCAGCCATCCAAGATGCATACGTGAATGAGCATAGCTGTGTTTCAGTCAAAACTTTTTATACTGGATTTCAAAGATTTTCCACGTTTGAATTTTTAAAAGTCAAGTTTTGTGTAAAAAATTTATGAAATAATTTCCTTCTTCCAATACCACCCCTTAAAAATGTGAAATCCATCCTTAGCTGAAATCGGATGGTGGGTGAGATTGTAGTTTGCCAAGCCCAGTTCAGACCAGAGCTATATGAAGGAATCGGTATAGAAGTAACCTGGGTGTTTAGAAACTTTAAGAGCAATTTGACATTGCTGTGGCTCCCCAGTAAGTGTCCCATGACACAACTCAGGTGGGGTGAGCGAAAACCCATGTGGTACCCAGCCCAGAGCCTGCTGGGTCCTGGTCTCCTGTGTTCAGTGATGGGAATTTCAAAAACTTTGGTTCTTTACTCCAGAAGGTTTGAAAAACCGTGATTTAAATTATTCCTTTGACCTCAGGGAGGATTTGAATCCTCCCACCAAGATCTATAATCCCCTTAAAATCTATAGCCCTAACCACAGAGAACAAACAAAAACATATTTTTATGCATGGAAAAAAAAAGCTGCAAAGAAATACATCAACCGATGTGAAGATTGACAATACATTTTTTTCTTTGTATTCATCTGTGTTTTCCAAGTTTTTTTTTTTAAGGAATGTGTGAATTTATAATTGAGAGTTAAAAAAAATAAGTGGCTTTTTAAAAATTCTCTGGAGAGTAATCTCTGTGTTGAACCACCCTCCCAGTGACTCCCAGCCCCTCAGTCAGGAAGTACTTTTTCATATTTAATCCGCTTCTAGAGAATCAGGGAAGAGAAAGAAGCAAATGAAAAACACATGCCGTCCTTTTGAGTGTGGAGCTCCAGTTCATTCTTTGTTATTTTTAACAGGAGGCTCGTGGGCAGCGGGGAGGGGGGGTGGTCGAGACTGGAAATGTGAATGATCACGAGTCTCTCGTCACAGGACCAGAGACAGCAGGGCTTCCCACGCTGACCTCTCCTCTCTGGGGCATCCCAGCCACTGGATCCCATTGACTCTCAAAATCACCCGGGGAACTGGGATAAAGCATGTGGGAGAAAGTTCAGGGTAACGTCACAGACTTCTAGGGACAAAGCACAACTCCAAGCGTCCAGGGATCCCGGGACTCAGTGGACCTGGGTTAGAATCCTGACTTGGCCACTTGTGCACTGTGAAGCTCAGACAGAGCAGAGGGTGAATTCACTGAGCCACAGTTTCCTCCTCTGGGTAATGGGAGTAAATAGCACACCCCCCAGCCAGGTGCCACAGAGGGCACAGGAGGCCACTTGTGCCTCCTGATGCTACTCCTGATGCAGGCAGATACTAAATGACTCGTTCTTCCTGCTTGCTCTGATGACCAGGGTCAAGATCATCATCATAGGCAAAGGGCAGGGTGTGAACCCGCACAACTTGGACTTGATCCTAGAAAGATCTAAGTTGGAGAGAAAGAAATTAGTCGATGGTTTCTTTCTGCACTCCAGCCTGTGTGCATCCCGTGTCAGGGACACTCATATAACTCTGCATATCCCTGTACCCCAAACTCAGCCTCTTCCTAGAGGCACCCAAGTTCAGGATTTTCTTCACCTACAAACTGCATGTAGCTGTGCATAGCTTTTCAAATTTAAATTAATTCAATTTAAATGAAATTAAAAATTCAATCCACCATTGCAAGTGCTCAGTAGCCACATGTGGCTGCCCTGGTGCACACAGGACTTTACACAGATGCACACAGGACTTTGACATCCTCACAGAAGGTTATATTAGGCAGCACTATTCTGACAGCTTGTGGGACCACAGGGGTCACCCCTAGATAATGCAAGAAATTTGACCATTTGCAAAAGTGTCCTCTTATTTCTACAGTAACACCTTCCCTGAGGAGGAAGTAAAAATTCTTAAATGCCACCTACTGGGTCTGGGATATGTGAGAGAAGTGCCTATGGGGAAGCAGTCCCCAGGGTGCATGAGATCTGGAGACGCCACACCCTTACAAGCATCAGACCTCCCCCTCCCCCAACAAAGCTGGAAGAAACTTCTGCTCCACTGTTGACCAGCTGCTTTAAAAAAAAATAGCAGAGGAAGAGGTGGTGTGTCTTGTTTCTTTAAACAACACTATTTTAGGAAATAGTGGTTTTAAAATGGCTTGGTACTATCCACAGGATAAAAAGAGAAGGAGCAGCTAGACACAGTGAGGACCCCGAGATACACCACCAGGATGGCTCTGTGGCCGCCAATCTCCAACCAGGACCCACAGACCTACTGAGGCTCTGTGTCCTCTCAGCTCCAGTCTCAGGCTCACAGCATGCACAGAGACCTGCGGTGGTTTCCCCCAAGGCACACCAAGTCCACAGGAGGATTTGCCTGGAATGGAGGGGGCTTGTGATGAGTTATAATAAACCTCTTGACTCAATCCAGTTCTGTTTCCCCAATCCACTCTAAAGCACCTTTCTAAGTCCTCTTTCTACTGCCTCCCTGGTTCCCGTCCTCATTGAGTGCCTCAAACAATCTATTTCAATCTTAGGGCTTATGGTAGCGTACCCCTGTGCCTCTGGCCATGCACTTCATCTGAGCCACCTCACCCACACACAGTAGTGTCAACAGTATGCAATAGAACAAACCCCCCACACCCTTTAGAGTCCCCAATGTGCCAGAACCTCAGTTGCCCACTGTAGCAACCAGGTCAATTCCACACTCTTTACAAGCTGCCTTCCCCTGCATCCTAGGAATCACCTCCCAAATAAGCTTTTTACCCTCAAAATTCTTGTGTCAACCCCTGCCTCTAGAAGAACCGAACCCAAGACTAAAGCCCCAAACAATTCATCTTAGGTTGGATTCTGAGAACCCAAGAGTAAAGCAACACAAGAAAGTTCTAGAATCAAGTGAAAAATGTGTAAAAAAGATGGGAGTGGGGAACATGTTCTTTAAATCTTACAGAAAGTGGAGCTCAGTGGCTCACATCTGTAATCACAGCAACTTAGGAGGCTAAGGCAGGAGGATCACAAGTTTGAGACCAGTCTCTACCAATTAGCAAGGCCCTAAGCAACTTTGCAAGACCCTGTCTCAAAATAAGAAATTTTAAAAGGACTGGGGCTGTAACTCAATGGTAAAGCTCCCTGGGTTTAATCCCAGTATTACTACTATTTGTACTTGTTAGACACTCAAATTGATAATCACATCACGGAATCTTCTCCCTTCTTCCAAATAATAGTCCTGGGGGTTTGAAAGGAGCAAGAAAGGGACATACTTGTCTCCCTGGGGAGACCATGCTCACCCACAAGAGGCTCAGATTCCTGACAGAGGCAGAAATAGCAGCCACTGGGGACCCAATCCTCGGAGCCTAGTCTCACCAGTTCATCCTCAGTCCTGTGTCAAATTAGGGAGACCCCTCAGGAGCCAAGATGAGCATCCAGAGCTCACCAGAGACCAGAAGTCTCGGGTGCCAAACAAACATGCTGTGGCCTGGGGTGAGGTGTGGGAATGGTATTGGGGAGGGGAGGGGGAGGGAGGGTAGAGGGGCTGCAATCCCGTCTCCATTCCCCACACAGGAGGAGACAGCAGGCTGCCAATGCTCCATCTCCTCACCACACAGGGATGCCCCCCACTCTGCCTTCTACCCTTTCCTGGCAGCCTGTGACCCAAGGACTGCCTGGTGCAATGCAAGTCCTCCTATTTCTTGACACCCAGAGATTCTACTGTCTTCTGCCATTTGGGGAACTCAGGGTGAAGTCCATGGGATAACAGACAGGCTGGTACAATGCTTATGAACATGAGCTCTGAAATCGGACTCTGGGTTCACATCATCTTCTGGCCACCCGAGAGCTAGGGGAGCTTGAGCACATTACTTCCTCACTCCGACGGCTCCACCAGGTAAGGGAGTGATGACGATCGTGCTGACCCAGGAGGCAATGCCAAAGATTAAATGAGATTTAATTCCAAGAAAGCCTTGGTCAGTGTCTGGCATATCATAAATACTCAAATACTAATAATGATATAAACATCATTGCTGATTTTTATGGATTATTATTTTTACATTATAACACTGCTCATTATTTTTGCAGCCTCCTTATACATAGGACATGGTTTTTATTTTACAACAGAAAACGAATGATTTTGGAAGAATTGGCCCCCCATCCCTGACCTTCATGGTACACCAGGCTGGCCACTCATAAATAGACCACATCATCCTGGCAGGTCCTCAGCCCAGCCCCTTCCCCTCCCAAAACCAAGGAGAACAGCCATCTCACAGTTTTTAAGTAAGAACTTAAAAATGTCTTCACTGGCTGCATTTTGGTGCTTCTGGAAAAGCATTCACAATCAACCCATTTCTGAGTGGAAGCTTCATCCACAAATGCTCGTAGAAGCCCCAAAGGCTGAATCTGTGGATCACGGGCTTCCTCTTCCTGTGGAACCAAACTGTTATGTCTGATTCCTGGTTGACTTTTCTAGACAGTATACACAGCTCCTTTCAGCCTAGCAGCCTGCCCGGACAGCCGTCCAAGGCAGCTGATCAGTGGCACAAACTGCCTTTGAGCCCAAAGAGCCAGGTGAGGTGTGTGGTGTCTGAGAAAGAGGCTTCATGTCACCAGAGAAACACGGCAGCTTGTGTTTACCTGATTGTCCAGGCTCTGTGCCTCCTTTCCAGGGTACATTCGGCACAAGAGACAGAGCCAGGTAGCTCAGTGCCTAGCTTATTGAGCTGTTTTGGATTTTAACTTCTCATTTGAAATTGGCTCAACTTTAGATTTAGGGGAAAATTGCAAAAATAGTACTGAGAGTTCCCTTATATTCTTCATCCTGTTTTTCCTACTGTTAATATCTTACCTAACCACAATCCAGTTATCAAGAAATTGGTAACTGGAGTTGTAGCTCAGTGGTAGAGCACTTGCTTAGCATGTGTGAGGCACTGGGTTCGATCCTCAGCACCACATAAAAAATAAATAAATAAAATAAAGGTGTGTGTCCATCTACAACTAAAAAAAAATTTTAAAAAGAAGAAATTGGTGAATTTAAATGAACACTAGTTAACTAAACTGAAGACACTGTTTAAACTTTCACCCAGGTTTCCTTTTTCTGTGTTGCAGAATTTTATCCATGATCTCACACTGCATTTAGTTATTATTTCTTCTTAGTCTGTGGCAGAGCCTCAGTCTTCCTTGTCTTGAGCGACTGCCACACTTTCAAAGAGTACTTGTTAGTTAGATCCCTAAGTTTGGAGTTTTTTCAATGTTTCTCATGATTGGAATAAGAAAATGCATTTGGGGCAAGAATATCAGTAAAATGAGGTGTCATCATATCAAAGGGCTCAAATGGTCCTGTTTTATTACCAGTGCTGTTAACCTTGGCTACTATGGTTTACTCTGGGTTCAAATCTTATACTTGCCACTCATCTTCTCAGTCTCCAGCTCTGGGGACATAGTTTCAATAAGAATATATCCCTAAGAGCTTCCAGAAAACAAAAGAAGAATTCCTGTTCCTCTTGGTCCCCAAATAGTCCAGGGATATCTACAATAGCCTATGTATACTTTATATATACTAGGTTAGATTATATTATTATATGTTAAGAAAGAGAAATTTTAAGGAATTGGCTCACACAATCATGGAAGATGCTAAGTCCAAAATATGCATGCTAAGTCGGGCATGGTGGTACACACCTGTGATCCTACCT
Source organism: Marmota monax (assembly GCF_021218885.2). Classification (NCBI taxonomy): domain Eukaryota; kingdom Metazoa; phylum Chordata; class Mammalia; order Rodentia; family Sciuridae; genus Marmota; species Marmota monax. Next base: position 3,736,084 of record NW_026692254.1, read on the forward strand.
ACTCAGGAGGATTACAAGTTCAAAGTCAGCCTTGGAAATTTAGCGGAATCCTGTCATGAACTAAAGTGTGTGTGTGGGGGGGGGGGCATGTGTACAGTGGTGTGTGTGTGTGTGTGTGTAGATAAATCTCAGTGGTAAAGCATCCTTAGATCTAATTCCCAGTACTGAAAAGAAAGAAAGAGGAAAAAGCAGACTGAAGATCCAGGGAATAGGTAATGTTTTGGTTCTAGTCTGAAGGCAGACTGTAGTCAGAATTTCCTTTTCCTCTGGTAAGTTGGTCTTCTTTCTTAATGCCATCAACTGATTGGATAGGGCCCACCTACTTTGTGGAGAACAATTCACTTTACTCAAACAAAACTGGTTTACATATTAATTTTTTAAAAATTCCTTCACAGCAACTCCCAGACTAATATTGGACCAAATATCCATGTACCATGACCTAGCCAAGTTGACACAAAATTAATCTTCTCTGTGGGCTCTAGTCTGTGACCCCCATTTACATAGGACTGGAAAACTCAAAATTTCTATAGTAACCAATGCAGTTATATAAATGAGGGACCTCACTTCTTGCCTTGAGGAGGAATGAGATCTGGGATTAAGTGGAGAGTCCTACATTATTGAATCAGGGTGATCCACGCTTGGCCCCAGTTCATGCTCACCTGGGAATGTGGTGTGTCAAGAATGCCAGACATGCCAACTTTTTTTTCCAAAAAATATTGAAATCTGAATTTCTAGATGAGAGTTATTATTTCTATAATACTGGCAACTAATTACATTTCCTCAAACATCAGCAGGATAAACAAACCCAAGGTAAGATGTGTTCTCTGGCAGTTAATTGGCACCAGTGACCTGCCTGATCATACCTAGTCTGTCGGCATCCTTGGTTTATTTAAACATGGAGCTTAGAACCGTAACAGTTGTTGTTTTGTGGAGGAGGTAGTGAGTTCTAAGAGAAGCATGATGTCTCTGCAGATCCACAGCAGTGCTTTTCTCACTTCAGCAAATGGATCAGAATTTCCTGCAAAAATGCAGGTATTGAGCCCATCTCTCATTTCTGACTCAGTGGGCACTAGAGTTTGGATCTTGAATGTCCCTCAAAGACCCACGTGTTGAAGGCTGAGTCCTCAGCTTGGTGCTCTTTGGAGCTGGTGGAAACTCTAAGAGGTGGAGCCAAGTAGGCTTTGTGGTCATGGGGGGGTGCCCTGAAAGGAGATAGTGGGGCCCCAGCATCTTCTTCCTGTCTCTCCTTTGCATCCTGGTCATGAGGAAAGTGGCTCTTTGCTCTGCCATACTCCTTCCCCTTGACATGCTGCTTTGCCACAGGCCCCAAAACAATGAAGCCAATGGATCATGGTTGAAACTTCCATGAGCCAAAATAAACCATTTATCTTTATAAATTTATTCTAGCTGGTATTTGTTACAGTCATGGAACCCTGACTCACACAGGGGGTGTGGAGTGGAGATTGGGTCATTGACTTCTACCAAGCTCCCAGGTGATGCTGACACTGCTGCACAGACACCAGACTTTGAGATCCACTGGTCTAGAGGAAAAGTAAGAACTTGTGTGGAGAGCAAGGGGATGACATGGCAACAAGTCAGGGCAGAGCCTGCAGAGAAGATGCTGGGGAATTGTCATCCTTGTCTAGCATACGGGGTCACACAGGGGCTGGGCTGTTCCCTGGGGTTCACCGCAGTCCTGTCTCCCTTTCTGAGATCCTTCTCCTTTCATCTCCATAAAGCCAGCGTGAATGGTGGACTGTGTGGTGGAGGCATCTTCTGTAAGGACACCGTGAGGGTCCAGAGACTGGGAATGAGTCCCCCTGTTTTGTCTTTGTCTTTGTAAAACATAAAACGGGTGGTAGTGACGGTTAAGTAACGATGTAAGTGTATTTAATGCCACTGAAGCTGCACTTTAAAATGGTAAAAATGGTGCATCTTGTGTGAAATGTACGGTCATCCTTGATATTCATGGGGACTGGTTCCAGGATTCCCCTCAACAGATACCAGAATCCTCAGAGGCTCAAGTCCCTCTTGTAAAATGGCAAAGAATTTTCGTATAACCTATGCATATAGGCCAGTATGCTTAAAATTATCTCCAGATTACTTATAATACTTCATACAATGTAAATGCCATGTAAATAGTTGTTATACTATATTGGTTAAGTAATTATGACAAGAAAAAGAAGTCTGTACATGTTTAGTGCAGACATGATTTTTTTCCTGTATATTTTCTATCAGAGGTGGGTTGAATCCATGGATACAGAACCCACTGATATGGAGGGCAAGGTGTATTTCACTACAATAAAGTATGTATGTGTGTGTATATATACATATGCTTATAAAACTCTGGAGTAGACCAAAATCACCACCAGAGTTGCTGAGGGATTGGGCACTGGGAATGTGCTAGAAGGAGGAGACATGGAACCCACTCACCATTCTACAGATGAGTAGACCAAAGCCCAAAGGTCATCTTTGCAGTCAAGACTGGAATCCAAGGGGCTTCACTTGCAGTTGAATGCTGTGTACATGTTAGCATCCAGGACCCAGCTTGGTGCCTTGTTTACAGAAACTCTTGGTGGGTTGGCTATGCCTCCCCACCTCCTATCTAAAGAAATAAATTCATGTCCTAAATCCCAGAGCCTGTGAATGTGACCTTACTCAGAAAAAAAAAAATGGAGTCTTGCAGATATAATGAAATTAAAGATGTCTGACTGGCGTTGTGGCTTAGTGGTAAAGTGCTTGCCTCACACGTCTGAGGCCCTGGGTTCAATCCTCAGCACCACACATAAATAAATAAAAAATAAAGGTATTGTGTCCATCTACAACTACAAAACAACATTAAAAAAAATATATGTCAGAATGAGATCATCTTGGATTATCCAGATGGGCCCTAAATCTAAGCACAAGTGTCCCTACAAGAGATTTTCAGAGGAGAAGCACAGATATGGGAAGAGGAGCCGGCCCGGGGACAATAGAGGCAAAGAATAGATTGATGCAGTCACAAGATGTCTGGAGCCACCAGAAGCTGGAAGAGGTCAGAGAGGCTTCTCCCAGGAGCCTTTGGAGGGAGCATGAACCTGCCAATAACTTGCTTCTGGACTTCTGGACTCCAGAATCATGAGAAAATAAATCTCTGTTGTTGTAAAGCACCCAGCTTGTGGTAATTTGTTACAGCAGCCTTAGGGAACTAATACAGACTCTATAAATGGCTGAAAAGGGAAGAGGGGAGGAAATGGTGATTTTGAAGGTGACAGATACTATAGAAAAAATTTGCCCTGAGTCTGAGTTTCTCATACCTAAGCTGTCCTCTCCAACAATGGCAAGATTGTCACTTCTATATCCCCAGACCAAGAGTGTCATCTCAAAACTTCTCTGAATCTTCCACCACACCATCCTCCAAGTCACTTACTTGACTTACACTGGGATCATTAGGAAACAGCCAGAAACACAACCCCTCCTTCCAAGCCGATGCCCCACACCATCCCTGTCCCCCAAGAGGCCAAAATTGGGATCCCCAAATCACTCTCCCTGGGTGGGCTCCATTCTCCCTCTAGGAAAAAAAAATTGTGGCACAGTTCCACAGAATTCCTGCACCCTTACAGCGGGAGGGAGGCCTGCTCTGTTGGCCCATCCAATCCAAATGGAAGTCAAGCAACCCCAGCTCCCCTGTAGGGAAGAGGGTTTGTCCCATGAGTGGCTTTTCCTCATGCCCTGCTGTGGCTAGTTTGGGTTCAATGATGTCTTTTCTTTAAGGCTGAGAAATAGAAAATGAGAGCTTCTCCCCAGCTGCCCGTGGATGCAGCCAGCAGTGGGGTCTCCCCACCATCCCCTCTGTCAGGGCACCGATCAGGGTCTCTGCAGCTGAGCCACGATGCAACTGGTCTTCCTCATGCTCATCACCCTCCTCTGAATTAGGAGAAACCCAGTTGCAGGGTCAAATTGGCACTCACAGTGATCAGAAAGTCAAGAAACACGAACTCAGAAGCACCACGGATGCCCCTGGTGCCCTCTCCAAGGAGGCTCTGTCTCCACGGTCTGCAGGCAGCAGGCTCCTTCCCAGGAGAGGAAACCCTGGCAACTCTAGCCTGCCCATTCCTTCCCGCCCACATGCGGTTTACCTCATGCTCTCAGAATTTCCCAATAAGAGAGGACAAAGATGAACTCAAGTCCATCTCAGGAAACGTGGTCTTGGCCAGAGAGGCAACAGCCTGAGGGGAAAAGGCTTACTGCCACTCAGCTCCCCAGAAAGCTGGAGAAACTTGGGGTTCCAAATGCACAGCCCCCTGTCACTCCCCACTTCAAAAAATCCCACTGAATTGAAAAAGAATTTCCCACACCCAGAGTTTCTGTCTGTCTTTGAGTCTTTCTTTAAATTACAAGCAAATATCTTCTGAATTTTTCCTTTGGTCTGGAGATACTTGCTTTGCTGACAAGCAACCCAGCAACACTGTCTCCACTGGTCTGTGCTCCAGCCCGTGCCATCCAGATCCTTTGCCAGCCAGCAATGAGACAAAGAGCATTCTAAGCTTGGAATTGAAACTGCAGCCTGCAGTGTGGGGTATAGCTCTTGGGTCAGAAAAATCCAGGGAGGAGCCCAAGCCAGCACAGGCTCCTCTCCGCCTCCTCCTTGCCTCAGCTTTGTCAATAGCTTCTCCTCGATGAGTCAGGAGGATGCCCTGAAGACACTCCAAGATGGCTCCATTACCTGCCCCTCTGTGCAGCCAGATCCCCCCAAATCTAGCATCCCAGCAGTTTGCCCAGCTCTGCAAATTGGGAATGAATTTGAGATGGTCTAACACTCTTGATAGCACTCTTCAAAGCATGAACATTCCTTCTCCAATTAACCTGTCCTTTCCCCGTCTCCACTCCTCCATGAGCCAGAAGCTCAGAGGGATGCTATGCTAGTTGCTCTAGTGTCGGCCAGTTCTGGACTCTGGCCCTGGCTCAGCCCCTGGTGAGCTGTATGAGCAGACCTGGGTCAGGGACCTGAATAGTGGTCCACATACTTAGTATTTAAACATCATAAATCAAATAAATGAACTGTTCAATACAATATGTTCCAGGTTCCCACCTTGACCTATATCCTTTCATAAGACCTGGGAGGCCAGGTTTGAATTTGGAATTCTAGGGTTCTGCAGAGTTCCTCTCCAGACTGGAGCAGCATAAAGAGAGCTCACCCAGGTCGTGTGGCACAGCCCCTCACCTCTCCCCCAGCAATTCTGTCTGCTGCTGCAGGCGCCTGCCTTGTGTATCAGTCTCAAGTCCAAGTTCCACCCACACTTCCACAAAGATCTACAACTTGGCTGCCCTTGCACCTACATGCTCTAGTCTTTTGAAAATCAATTTAACCTCGCCAACCTCTAGCTTCCTCAGGTTTGCCTCTGCAGAGGCAGTTAACCCAGCAAAGGAGGGCTGGAGGTGTAGCCCAGTGTAGAGCATGTGCCTAGCCTGCACAAGGCCCTGAGTTCCATGTCCAGCACTACAAGGGGGAGAAAACAGCAAAGGGCTGGCTCAGGAAGCCAGGTGCAAAGGCTCCGGAGGCTGAGGCACAGGGGCAAGTGTTTGCCACCCTCACCCATCTCCCCAAGTGTGGTACAAAAGATTCTGAGCTGCAGTTAAAGACACCTGGATGTCAGTCATTAAGTGTGAGACCTTGATTGGGCACTGAACTCTTGGACCTTGACATAAGCTTAGAAACTGGGTACAGCGGCTCCTCCCTGAGGATATGAGGAGTGTAAAAAAGCCACGCTGTGTACTTTGAACTTGCAAGGTCTGGAGATGGAGTGATCCGCAGGGGTCATATTCCTGCTAAAGCCCTATGTAGCCTTAATATGATCCTGTGGAAAGGCAGGATGAATGCAAACTGAAGACTATTTTTCAAAATAATAGGTCTGAGGTCTTCCAAATGCCAAGGTTGTAAAGGACAAAGAAAGGTGACAGGACAGCTGAGCTTAATGCGTGATCTGGGATCAGAGGAGGTTTCTATACGGGATTTTACAGGGACTAGCAGGGCAATGGGGACACTGGATGATAGCTCTGAGTCAGTGTCCTTTCTCTCAAATTTGATAAACTGTGCTGAGTTTACATAAGAAGACACTTCTTGGGCTGGGGTTGTGGCTCAGTGGCAGAGCACTTGCCTAGCACGTGTGAGGCACTGGGTTCGGTCCTCAGCACCACATAAAAATAAATAAATATATAAAATAAAGGCATTGTGTCTATCTACAACTAAAAATTAAAAAAAAGAAGACACTTCTTATAATGCACTAATAAAAACAAAACAAAGAAGATGTTCTTGTGTTTAGGAGATAGACACTGAAGTATTTAGAGGCAAAGTGGCAGAAGTCTCCAATATTCTCTGGTGTTTCATATATTAATATTAATAGGTCCAGCATATGTGTACGTGTGGACAAGAGAGAAAGAGAAGCCAAGTGTTAACAATTGGGAAATCTGGAGTGGGGGGTAGGTGGTGATCCTATTTTTATGTTTGCAGTTAGTGGGAAAGAATTTCAAAACAAAATTTTAAAAATAAAAAGTAGCCATGATACATAAGCACTCTGAGGTTACAAATTTTCATCTGTCAAGGAAGCTCAGTGTTATTCAATTTATTCATTCAACAAATATTTGTTAGACTCCTACTCTGGACTAGACATTGTCCCAGGTTCCTAAAAAAAAAAAAAAATGCAGTCTAGTTGCCCAGGCTAAGGTCAGGTCTGCAGTGGGTTCCGTGGGGCACCCCCACCATCCTTACCCCATTCCCCTTGGAGATCAAGCCTCCCCCTCACTGAGAGGCTGGCCTATGGCCACCACCAGGCAGTGCTTCCTGGGAATTGCCCTCACCCAAAGAGATCCACTTTGCCTCTCCTGGCATCTGATGACTGGTTAAAGTTTGGGGGTATGATTGAAGGCCTGGACCCCTTGCCTGGATTTGGGATAACTCTAAAGGTCATATTCCAGCTTCAGACTTCCCAAGGTTTAGCTCAGACTCTTGCTCAACTTTTCCTTTTGCCCAAGAGCACACCCCCAAGATTCCCGGCACACAACTTCTCTACCAGAGGGGTTACGACCAAGGAACAGGATCATTAGAGTCTCCAGGGGAAACAAATGCCAGTCAAATTGGGATGGTTGGGTTACTTTTACTTTTCAAATACTTAACTAATTTATTTGGTAGTGGTTCAAGGGTCACTTTTCCACTGACCTACATCCCCAGTCCTTTTAACTTTTTATTTAGAGACAGGGTCTCGCCAAGTTGCTTAGAGCTTCCATAAGTTACCCAGGATGGCCTCCAACTTGCAATCCTCCTGTCTCAGCCTTCCCAGTTACTAGGATTACAGGCACTGCGCCACCATGACCAGCCGATTTTGGGTTATTGAAGGAATTATTTACAAAGGCTTGGGTGGGATCACAAGATACAACACTGTCCTGGGGCTAAAAACAACTGAGCCGTTGTCAGCCCTGGGCCAGAAGCCCCCTGGAGAAGTGGTTAGCAGAATCAGAGAATCCCGTGAAGAAGGCCACCTTGAGGGAGTCGGGTCCCTCAGCTGAGATGCAGCTGCAGCCACAGGAGCTGCAGGATAAGTGCCCTTCCTCATTCTCCTCTTCTCCTCTGACTCCTGCCAGGGATTCCACTGGCCAGACTCAGGCAGAGGCCAAGTGTGTGAGGACCACTGATTCTGCCTGCATGTGGGAAAGCCAGCTGGGGCACCGGGGCATGGAGCAGAGTGTGGCTCGGTTCAGGGGGACAGACAGACAAGGTAGAGTCCAATCAACAACTGGATTCACATTTCTTTGAGAATCTAACAAAAGCTCTGGATTCTCCCAGGAAATGGGAGCTTAATACCCATGCACATTTACGCACCTCACTTTAAGGAACTCATGGATGCTCTCCTGGGAAGCCCGTGGTTCCCAGGTTCAGCACCACAGTGCTACTAGGTGATAGCTATAAAATATGTCCAGCCCAGATTCAAGTCAGGGAATTCATTTCCCTCTCTGAATGGGAGGAGTGGCAGACACGAAGCCTCACGACCAAGGTTAAAGAACCCCCACATGATGCTGCCTTATTTTCCCCCATGGGACTCCCAACAGCCACACCTTGACCAATTGCTGGATGCTGACTTGTCATTCACACTGTGCTTCTGCACACATCCCAACCCTCTCCTCATCTCAGACCTCTGTGCCCAGTTCTGCTCACACCTTTTGCACTATTCCTGACAACAGTGGTCACCTTGGCACTGGATATTATTTATCTGGGTCCTGGGCTTCACCAGATTTTAAAATCTCAGATGACACCAACAGTCTTCTAAAATGATCTGTGCACCCTAATGAATGTCACGTTATCCTCCTCTAAAGGGTTGGAGTTAACAGATACAATTGGTATTTAAATTATGTATCTGTGAATATATGAATTACATACCCATACTTATAAAGTTGTCACCTTGTACAACTCCAGTGAGGTACCCTTTTTAAAAAAAACATAATTTTTATTTGTTCTAATTACTCATCCAGTACAATAGAATACATTTATGCACTTTGATATAGCATACATAAGTGGAGTATCATTTCTCATTTTTCTGATTGCACACATTGTAGAATCATATCAGTCATGCAGTCATATATGTATATAAGGTAATAATGTCTGTTTCTTTCTACTATCCTTCCTATCCCCATACCCTCTCCCTTCCTTTCACTCCCCTCTACCTAATGTAAAGTAACTCTATTCTTCCCTAGCCTCCCCCTGCCCTATTGAGAATTAGCATCTGCTTATGAGAGAAAACATTCTCTTTGATTTTTTGGGATTGGCTTATTTTGCTTAGCATGATATTCCCTATCTCCATCCATTTTACTGGCAAAGGCCATAATTTCATTCTTCTTTAAAGCTGAGTAATATTCCATCACACATGTGATATATTTTCTTTATCTGTTCATCTGCTGAAGGGCACCTAAAATGGTTCCATAGTTTAGCTATTGTGAATTGAGCTTCTATGAACATTGACGTGGTCACTGTAGTATGCCGATTTTAAGTCCTTTGGTTATAAATCAAGGAGTGGGATAGCTGAGTCAAATGCAATGAGATACTCTTCTTCACATTACAGATTATATAAATAGTGTCCCCTGGAGTTATGCAATATGCAACTCATACAACTGGATATGGCCTTCCTGGGTATGGATATTGACGAACAGTATATCTCTCTCATTGAACCTGTGCATACTCTTTTAGGGCAGTGGCTCTCAACCTGGCTGTACATTCTAATCACCAGAAGAGGCCACACCTCCAACCAATTAAATCTCAATCACTTGGGGTAGGACCTAGGAATCCATATTTTTAAAGCTCCCTAGATGATTCCAACTAGTAGTCAGGGTTTGGAAATGGTATTTTCAGGGCTCGTGTACAGAATCTTTGAAAAGGTTTTATTTTTTCTCTCATAAAAGTATAAAAATAATTGGTATTCACAGTAGAAAAAAAATTGGAAAGTTGCAGAAAAACCTAAAGTTACAAAATAAAACAAAACCACCTTTTGCACTATTCCCTGTTGGAATTCTTCTCTTTTCTGAGAGTGTAGTTCTCTGCCTTACAGTCTACAGTGGCTTTAGGTGAACTGTGGCGGTGGGGGGCAGCTGGGGTGCTGCGGATAAACTTGGCTTTTCCCTCTGGCTTTGGGCCAAACATCTGCAACCTCCTTGTCTGCAGAGATTTCCCTGCTCCTCCCTTAAACGGCCTTTCCTGACCCAAGAGACACTGTAGAACTCAGTGGGGTCAAACCCATAGTATACACCTTCTGTGGCCTAATCTGGCTCCTGGGACTTTTCTTAGCCTTTCTAGGCCTCCAACTCTCTGTGAGGTTTCTGCAATGGGACAACCCTGACCAATAACCAATCCTCTCTGCACATTGATTCTGTAATTTTGCAAAACAACCAGCCACACCCAAGCCCCAAGCCCACCTGGGAGACTCCACTCTTCCTCCCTATTTGGTTGGGTCCCTTGTTCGTGATCAGATGCCTGCTCTGGTCCCCCCTCCCCACCTTCCCTCCTAAGGAATGTGCTTTGTCCCTGGGGAGCTCAGGCCCAGTGGAGCAGGAGCCACCAGCTAATGTCCAACAGGCCCCATTGCTCATCACCATCCACCACTGGGATGTCCGGCTTCTTAATCTTGACCCAAGACTCGACCTGCTTTTGCTGGACCTTTACAGAGAACCTTCTTCGGCAGCCAGCCCTGGGGTTCCCTCCACCCCCAGCCCCACCTCCACCCCTGGCTCTGAGCCTTCCTGCTGTGATGCAAAGGATTCACCAAAGCATTTACTCTCTCCACAAATATTTACTGAAAGTCTGTTAAGCACCAGGCACTGCACTTGGTGCCCAAATTAGAAGCAGTTCCTCCCTCCTGGAGCCAGGAAAGGGAACAGGGTGTCCTGAAAAGGCCTTAGCAGGTGAAGTGACCCTGCCTGAGATTGGGGGATGCTTCCAGGAGAAAGACAAGCAGGACCACCCAAAGACCGTTGAGCAAAGGGGAGCAAGAGTGTTCCGGAGACAGGGAAAGGCACAGGCAAAGGAGGAGAATGGAAAGGACCATCGTGACCAGGCCTCTCCAGACAAGAGGATACATTGCAAGGACTTGGCTCTTCACTTTCACCTGTGAAGGTCCAATGGCTGGATAAATGCAGGAAGAAAGACTTGGCATCTCTGCCTTTGTTTTGCATCTGTCTCCTTTGCTCCGAGTCACTTTGGAGTCCTGGAACAAGGTCTGATCTGATAAACACCTTGTGACGAGTCCAAGAAAGGAACTTTCTTACCACTGATAAGGCTCTGCCTGACCAATCCTGGGATCATGATGGACAGATCACACCTGATCAAGATCACCTGCTTCAGCAGCTGGAAGAAGCCTCCAGTTGTGCAAACCCCCAAGTCCTTGACCTCATTCATGCCCTTCTACAAAATCTTAAAGTCTTGTCAATCCCTGGAAGACAGAGCTAAGGATGTGGGGTCCCCTTGTCTGCCCAGTGTAGCTACGGTGGTTAAAGTTCTCTTCCTGCTTTTCACTATTACCTTTTCTGTTTGGTTGTTGGATCCCCAGAGTCAGGCCTCTGGCCTAGGATGCCAGTAACAGGTAGAATGAGGTGAGTCCCCGAAGTGGGCCAGGCCACAGCACCAGATCCTGGTGGCCAGATAAGATGTTAGAGGGCTTTACAAGGTTTCTAGGCCAGGAGGTGGCACGTGGGACACACCCTAACCATTCAGTTAGACGCAGGAGAGTCACCATTGAACATGTTACTGTGGAAGGAGACAGAAACTGGCAACAGAGTTTGCCTCCCAAGAAGAGAACTGGGTCTCCCGCTGGCAGACAGAGGAAGGAGGGAGACTATTGAGATACATTTTCATTCCTTTTGAAAAGGCATGACCCGCCTCCTCCAGCCACACCCACCTGCCTGCTCTTACCACCCAGTCCATCCTAGGACTCGGATGGACTGCTTAGGTTACAGTTCTCATAATTTGATCATTTCACCTCTGAACATGCCTGCATTGACACAGGAGCTTTTGCAGAACACCTCATATCCAAACCAGAGTATGGGGGTAACTGGCAAAATTGTAATATGGGTCATGAAGAGATACTATAGGAATTCATTGAATGTGATAAAGGTTTTTTTTTTTATTTTTTATTTTTCTTGGCACTGGGGATTGAACCCAGGGGTACACTATCACTGAGCTATACTCCCAGCCCTTTTAATTTTTATCTTGAGACGGGGTCTTGCTGAAGCTGGCCTCAAACTTGTGATTCTCCCGCCTCAGCCTCCCAAGTCGCACAGGCGTGCACCACCACGCCCAGCGGTTTTGTTCTTATGAGAAAGGATGTTCATGATCTTAGAAAACACATGCAGAAACATCTGGGCAAAATGTCAGATGTCAGCAACTTCTTCTCAAATATTTACGAAAAAAAGGGAAAAAAAGGAAAAGGGGGAAAGAAAGAGGATTGGAGAGAGAAGAGGGAAGGGAAATATTACTGACTTTTTTATTTTAACCATATCTGTTTATATGGAAGGAGATAGCCAAAGAGGCAACATATTAATTGTTGGTAAATTTAATAGTTGTTATTCTTGCAATTTTTCTAGAGTTTCGAAATTTTTCAAAGTGAAAATCAAGGAAAATTAAGCTTAACATAAAATAAAAATAATTTATAAACAGTTGCAATGGAAAAAACAATCTGAGTGTTGGCAGATTCCAGGGCCATTGTTGTTCTTCATATTTTAATGAAAAATGAATCCCTCCAATTTAGCCTGGTGGCCAGCTCACCTGTCACCACCCAGGGAGGACAGGACCAGTTAAAATCCACTTTGGACTCCATGAATGGGTGAACCTCTCACAGTGAAGAGGTTGAGGAAGTTAGCTGTGAGAGAGGTCTTCATTCTTTTCAAGCACATAAACATTTCCAACAGTGTAATGTCCTGACCTTTTTCATATGCCAAGTCAAATTCATTTTTCTTTGAATAAGCTCAGATTTAGAAAAAGAAAAAGAGAAAACAGTTTTCCAGGTGGCCTTTAAAGACAGAATGCATAATGGGCATTCCCAGCCCTGTGGGAGCAGGGGACAGGGCAAGGTAAGAGCTGGAAGCCAGGGCAGATAGATCCTGGTGATGCTTACTCCTATCCCATGCTGGTAGCAGTCCATTTCACCAGGGAATCCAGAACTTGGACTGGCCACTGTGTGGCCTTCCCTATTAAAACTGGGGATAATGAAAAACAAAATTCATTAACAACAATGGGTGTCCTGCATCAAGTGGTGTTGACAGGCTCCCTGGAGAGGAATGGTTTATGGTACCCATGGGAACCAAAGGAATACAAAGGCCCAGGGAGTCGGGTTCTGGTTACTGGGTGGAACCTGCAGAGAGGCACAGCATGTATCAGGGGCTCTCTGGGGGAACTGGGAATGCAGAGGACAACACCCTTGAACTTGACCCCACTGTTTTAAGGCCACCTGAACCTCTCTCAGTGCCAGTGGAGCACCTATGAGCCATGTAGACTGCCTGTCTCTGACAGCACCCTAGGATGGTTAGAGTTCAGGCTCTGGAGTCACAGCTGGATTCAAATCCTATACTTGCTACTCATAAAGTGGGACCTTGGGCAAGTTGCTTAATCTCTCCAAGCCTATCTTTCTCCCTCCCTGAAAGAGAGTAGAAGGGGTATTCACTGAAAAGTGTGCTCTGACTCTCAATCTCACACCCTGGATATAGAGATGAGTACAAGCAGGTACCCCACCAGTGTAGCCCACAGAACTCTGCATTAGTGGGGAAACTGACCAGGCAACAACCCAGAAATATGAAGAGATACAGAAAATCATATTTCCCAGAGGGCCTTGGACAAGGGAATGAAGAGCAGGGAACTGGAAGGATCACTTGGGTAACTGTGTGGATAAAGAAAGGACTGAGCAGTAACAGGCTGCCTGCTAAAGAGAGAAGAGAGAAGTTCTCTTCCATTGCAAGGAGTTTGCAAGTTGGTATCCTGAACTGATCTATTCAAGAAGATACAGCTGAGCAGGATGCAATGGCCCAGGCCTATAATCCCAGCAACTCAGGAGGCTGAGGCAGGAGGATAGCAAGTTCAAGCCCAGCCTGGACAACTTAGCAAACCCTGCTTCAAAATTTGAAAAAGGGCTGGGAATGTGGATCTGTGGTAGAGCACCACTGGGTTCAATCCTCAGTACTGCAAAGACAGAGCTGAGGCTAAGCTAGCATCCAATAGCTGTGCCTTCCTTTTACCCCCATGTTAAATATGTGCCAAAGAAATCTTTAAGGAGCATAATTTAAATCAGTGGAGAAAAGCTGGATCATTCTAAAGATCCCAATTCATTGGGACAACAGGGTGATCATCATCATCTGGGAAAAATTAAAACTGAATCCCTACCTTACTCCTTACACCAAATAAATTCCAGAAGGATCAGAAACTTAAAACTGAAACCATAAAAGCATTAGCATTAGGAAAAAATAGATACGGCCAGCTCTCCATATCCATGGGTTCCGCATCCTTGGATTCAACCAACTGCAGCTTGAAAATGTTTAGGAAAAAAAAATTTTTTAAACTGCGTACATATTCAACATGTGCATTTTTTCCTTGTCGTTATGCTCTAAACAATACAGTATAACAACTATTTACATTGCATTTACATTGCATCAGGCATTATAAGTAATCTGGAGATGATTTAAAGTGTATGGGAAGATATGAGTGAGTTGTATGCTAATTTTATATAAAAGATTTGAACATCCTTGGATATTGGTATCTTCAGGAGGTCTTGGAATAATTCCTTCATGGACACTGAGGGATAACTATATGTAGAATTTTTTTCATTATATATATGTATGTATGTATGTAATATGATTTATGCAAAATGTCCCTGGAAGATGCACAAGACAGTGGTTGCCTCTGGAGAAGAGAGAGGGAGACAGGAATGGAAGCTACTTATGTTTTTGTTTGATTACATTAACATGCACATGTATTACCTATTTTTAAAAATAATATTTTTATCGCTATTACACTCGGGTAGGTCAGCCATGGTGCCCCCAAGGATAAGTTCAGTCCCTCAACCCAGAAACCAAACATAAAAGGGACCCCAAAAGTGGTTCAGTCCAGGAAATGAGCACTCCAGGGAGCCTGTTCTGACCTATTTGAGGACCCTGCAGAGCATAGCTGCTCCAGGGCAGAGCTAGCCTGAACTCTGTGAAGGCACTTTGAAAACCTGAACAGGCATAGAGAGATGGGGTGATGTTGGGAGGCAGGGTCCATCCTAAGCCAGGAGCCAGCAACTTCTAGGGAAGGGTAAATGAGAAAATTCAGGGCCTTCCCCACTAATGGAGGTAGGCCCAGGATAAGACTCAAGAAGGCTAGAGGCTAGAGATGGGACTTGGTTTCAGCCAGGGTAGAGCAGGAGGGTGGAGAGCCCCTTCCCAGATGGAGACCTGGGATCAGTCCCTCAGATGCACTGAGGTCCCGATATAGGCCCCCATCTCTATCCACAAGCCCCAACCAGCCTTCATCCCAGGCCAGGCTGAGTCAAGGAATTCTAAGGAACAGACACCTCCTCAGCCATGCCCACCAAGCCGGTCTTTCCCGAGATGTTTAGTCAAACTGGGCTCAGACATCTGCGCTCTGTAAACTCACCCGTTCCTCCACGTCTGGGCTTTCCCCTCTGTGTCTTAGTTAAGTGATCCTTCTGGAAAATTTCAACCCTCTTTTGGCAAAGTTAAGAAGAAAGGAATTTTTCCAGAACTTAGTCAAAGATGTTGGCTTAGCTGGATTTGAGGGAGGTGGATTTTGATGAAAAGAACCAGGGGGCCGCTGTCGTTAGGGGTGGTCGTGGGGGCTAAGTGAGACACCCAGGGGGCTAAGTGAAGCAGGTCCAGCCTGGATGTGGACACCAGCTCTGGCTTCTCCTGACCTGGGCCACCCTTCCTGGCCTAGGGGCCCTAGTGTGCCTTTTGGACCAGCCGACTAGTCCTCAGTCATCCTCATTTCATCTCTCAGTCTCCTTTCATCCCAGCATAACCAAAATAAAACATAAGTGTTCAAAGGTGCTGACAGAATGCAGCTGAGGGAAGAGGAGTCAGCTGCTGTGGGCCCCCAGTGTCTCTCCTCCCTCTCCCCACTGGCTTGTCCCCACCCCTCTCAGGCTACACCAAAGAGAAAAACCATGAAGCAAAAGAACAAAGGCTCTAGCTAAAACTGCAAAGAGCGACTCCAAGGAGCCAGTTCCCCAGAGCTGGACAGCCCACCTAGACCATGGGGACTTCTTGCCTCTTGGGGTCTTCAGCACCTGGCTCCAGCCATCCTGCTTAGGACCCTGTCTCAGATCCTGCATAGCCTCTGCTTTCTCTGTGTTGCCTCTTCCTCCCTCTGCGCGTTGATTTTCTGCCAAACCATTTTTCTCCTGGCTCCCAACTTTTGTCGGGAAAGAGATGAAATCAGCACTTGGAGAGCTAGAAGGGGAAAAACAGCTGCTTTTAACAAAAATGGGACGGGGGAGCAGAACAGCTGGATCTTGGTGGAAAAGCAAGAGTCTGGTGGAGGCACAAAGCTCACATGCCCGGAAGGGCCCATCAGGCACCATGACAGAGACTTTCTAATGGCGCCTTGAGCTGTTTTCTTCAGACCCAGACATATCTCATATCCACATTAACCATCCCTGGGCCTTGTATTTTTTCCCCTCCATTTCAGACATATGGATAACAAAAAATATCTTTCTTTCCTCTTTGCTCTCCTACAAGAAAAATTATGCACATATGTTTGGGGTATAATAGAGTATTGGGGTCTATGGCTTCAGGGCCACCAGGTAATTGTTCAGGTTGAGCAGACTCTGTGGCATCTACCAACTGTGGCCATATGGATATGTGAGCCTCTCTCTGATTTAAAAAAAAAAAAAATCTGATTTCTCAAGAGGAGTTAGAGATTTGAATTTTTCTGTTAAAAAAAAAATACTTGAGATTTAAACGTTGAGAACTAATTCAGAAGTTTTAAAGCAGTGAGCAGTCAGCACAGCTTGCAAAACACATCTGTGGGTAGAATCAGGGCTGAGGGCCAGAGCTAGAGACCTCTGGTTTATGGGTGAGAGTTGACGCATGTACCCCAGCCTGGAGTGGGCAATGTGGGTACTTTGCCTCATCCCTGAGATCCCTTTTACCTTTTGTGTGTCCATGACCCCTCCCAGCTCTGACGTGCTTTTGCTTCCTGCATTGTGCACTGGAGGTTCTTCTTTGGAGAGCTTGCCTTGGACTACTGGAGTCACTTTGCTAGAGGGACAAGTGAGCCCAAGGTTTCCAGAAATTAATATTCTCCTCCCTAGCCTAAAATCTTTGGTCAATGACTCACAGGTTCAGAGTCTAAAAAGCTCAGCTTCCTTGCCTAGAGTCAGGATAACTCTTGAGGTGTCTCTCAAACCCCAGATCTCTCCCTATGGGATCTGTCCCTCTGTGGGACTTCACCTGAGATCACCCTTAGCATGGGTTCCTAGCTACCCTGACCTGCTTATGTCTCCCCTTCCAAGTTTCCCCTAGGAGTACTTCCTTAATAAACCACAGGCATAAGAGTCTTTGTTCCATGATCTACTCTGGAACCCCCACACATACTGAGACCCAGGCAAGACCAGAGGACAACATCCCTCCAGGAGAGAAAGAACAGTTCTGCCAGGGGCTGACACAGCCTCACAGAACACAGCTGTCAGATAATATCGTTGGAGAATCAGCTTGGGATGCCTGGGCTCCTCTGCCGCAGTCTGGCTGGGCACAATTCAGGAGCCGCTTGTCAAAAGAAACTAACTTTATTTTTAGAACCATACAGGCCAAACAAAACAGCTCCTCAGGAAAAACCCTCAGAGCCCAACTGCCACCACCGGCTTCCCACAAGCCTCTCAACCTCCCCCACTCCTCCTGCTCTTGAGGCCGATTGGCTGGGTCATGTGGGCGGAGCCAAAAAAAGTCCCCCAATGAGCAGCTCCGTAGTCTGAAAGGGCGGGGAAACAGCCCAATGAGCATCACCACAGAGGAGCCAATCAGCTAGAAGTTGCTGGGGCCGCTGTGAGCCAATCATCAGCTGGCAGTCTGAAAGTTTGCTGGGGCCCCTTTGGCTGTGGCTCTCAACATCTCCCCCTCTCTGTTTAAACAACAAGCATGTGGCTTAGGGACCGTGCCTGCCTTAGGTTGTCCAATAGTACATATGGTCCTTACCCGTTATCGGATGAGCTGACCTCAAGGCGATAACATCATCAGCAAACATACCCGAACACTACCACAAGTCGCTGCACCAACAGATAGTTCACAATGCATACAGGTGAGTTCACAATGCATACAAGTGATACATAGTCCAGGCAAGTTCTGCAAGCAGTTCAGTGATGGCTATTGCAGAAGCTGTAGATTGGTTTTATCTTTGTCTTCACCAGCACTGGGATGAAGATAGGAATTCTGGCAATAATGGCTAAAGAAAAAATTATGTAACATTCCAGAAGGCTTGGTGGCTGATAACGCCAAGGTCGCGGGTTCGTTCCCCGTACGGGCCACCAAATGTGGCTCTTGGGCTCTCAACACTCCTCCTACAGGCTATCTGCTCTCCCACCCTACCTCTTCCTCTGCATGCCACCCCCCCATCTAGACTTGGGGTTGCTCCCAAATGTCCTTCTACCCCTCCCCTACTACTTTGCAGACACCAAAATGTTGTATGTCTGACATGACCCTAGCCCCGGGGTCCTGACTGATATGTCAGTCTCAGTAAATCCTAGCCCCACTACCATAGTGGGTGGCAACAATAACAAGACCAAAATCATTTAGTAAGTGGAATTCCCACGGAATGCCACAGGGAGTGGTCCAAAGACGATCCAATATCCTGAAACTGGAAACACAATATGGAGGATGCACAAGCTTAAAATCTGGGGGAAGTCACAAAGTAGATCTACAGAAGAGGACAGAGGGAGAGAATCGAAGGGAAAGGACACCACAGCCCAAATCAGGTTCCTGTTCATTACGATCAAAAGCATCCTGACACTTGCCAGGACTCACAGAGATATGGTGTGGTTTGGGAGAATGTATGGATCTCCCAAGACTGAGCAGAAGCACAGAGAAGGCAGGCATTGATTGAGTAGGGCTGATGGATGCTAAGAGTGGAAAGCACAGAGTGTGCCCAGGCTGTTGGATGCTTCTACAAGGAAGCCAACCCTGCACCTTACATGAGCATCCTTTGCTTAATCCCTGAGCTTAGGCCAGCCAGCTGACAAATAATGGTCATATGCCAGTGTGTAATGTACCTGCTACATACATCCAATATCTTATCTGCACCTGAAGATATTACAATCTAATTAGAAAGACCAAAATGGCTACATAGGATGGGAGTGAAGATATGGGTCTGGGATCAGATGGACCTGGGTCTACGTAGCTCCTCTGCCACTTATAAATAGTGAACAAATCTCTCTGAGACAAAACATTTTTTATGCATAAAATTGGAATATCCTTTTACCTACACCATAAGGATGCATTGACTGTTTTTTAAAATAATTTTTATAATTAATTGGGTTTTTGAAACACTGACTCATGTAAAACTCAAAAGCATTAGACAATTTGCAAATGAAGTATTAATGGTAACTTCCACAGCTATATTGATTTTCAAACAAATATGTATGTCAAGCTCTTAGCATCATGCCTGATATGCAATTGGTATTTTAAAATGTCCACTGCTATATTAGAGTTATCACTGCTGAAGGTGGGCATAAAGTGAAATGATACAAATGCCATGAGCTAAGTGAGTGATAGAAAATGAGGGAAGTCTTTGTGGTTTGGGGGGGTCTAGGAATGCTTAGGAAGAGATGAACTTGAGCTTGTTTTGAAAGAGGAGCTTGGAAAGGAGTTGTTACAGAAAAGGAGTTTGTGATAACAAAGGTCTTTACCTCTGATCAGGGATGTACTAGAGTCACTTGAAGAAGGAAGAAGTACAAGGGCAGGACCCTATTCCCAACTGGAGCTTCCATCCCAACAAGGGATGTCTTGCTGCAAGATCTTGATCCACAAATCTTATTTGAGG
Source organism: Marmota monax (assembly GCF_021218885.2). Lineage (NCBI taxonomy): Eukaryota > Metazoa > Chordata > Mammalia > Rodentia > Sciuridae > Marmota > Marmota monax. Next base: position 3,755,621 of record NW_026692254.1, read on the forward strand.
GACAATAATCAAGGAAATCATTTCCCACATTCATGTTATCATGGGACAGAGAGGCACCGGCATATGCTGGACTTATAGAATGTGTTAAGCCTTGTGTTGAATGTTTTCATAAATATTGTATCTGTTAGCTATCTTACAATAAAGCTGTGTAACAAAACTTAGCAACATATGACAACATCTGCAGGTTAAGTGGAGTTTGGCTGATCTAAGTTGGGCTCAGGTGGACCTGACTCCAGGCCACAAGATAAGTTCAAATCTGTTTAGTATGTCCCCCATACTTCTGGAGGCAGCAGCTACTTAATAAATGCTCTATCAAGGAAAACGTGAATGCAAGAGCAAACCTAATAGCACAATCCCACTCAAGCCTTTACTTTCATCAAGCTTGCCAACATCCTATTGGTCATGACAAGTCACACACAGCTAAGACTATAAGCAAGCAGTATGGGAATGGCATGGATATATAATATTAATGCTGCTGTGGGGAAGTGAAAATAAGGTTAATAATTCTATCTTCAATAGCTGCTATTTTATTCAACAACACTAACAGGCAGCATTATTAGCCCCAGTGTAGAGGTGAAGAAACTAGGCTTGGAACTACCCAGTTACATTTTTTTAATATTTATTTTTTAGTTTTAAGTGGACACAATATCTTTATTTTACATTTATGTGATGCTGAGGATCAAACCCAGTGCCTCGTGCATGCTAGGCAAGCACTCTTTTTGAAAATGAAGTATAAATGTCTGACATTACCCTAGCCCCAGGAGCCTGACTGAGATGTCAGTATCAGTAAATTCTAGCCCCATCGAGCCACAACCCATGATTCTACAATGCCTATATCCACAATAACTCAGACTGTCTGAGCCACAGAGCTCCTAACACTAGGGTTTTCCACTCTCCAAGCAACCTTTTAAGAGAATTCGTGATTTAAATCAGAAAGCCATCTGTGGACAAAAGTAATCCATGAAACTAAGATCGCCCAAAGCAGACCCAGACAGACTGATTCAAGGACAAATAGATGACTTGGGAGGTGATCTCAGGAAGCATCACAGAAAGGCGGGAGAGAGGAACAAGGAAGAGAAGGAAGCCACTAATGGGTAATTTATGAAGTTGGTCAATTCTATGGGAAACTGGGCACCCGAGGGTAGAGATGATGTTAATCAGCTGTGTGTGGCCAAAATATCTGTGTGTGGCCAAATACAAGTTGGAGGAAGAAAAGTTTATTTTGGGCTCACAGTTTTAGAGATTTAGTCCGTGGTTGAGCAACTCTATTGCTCTGGGCTGAGTTGAGGTAGAACATCATGGCAGAAGGGTGTGGCAGAGGCAAGTTGCTCAGCTTACAGCATCAGGGAGGCAGAGATCAAGAAAGAGGACCCAGGGACAAGATATAGTCCAAGAGCACACCCCCCAATGACCTAATTCCTTTAGTCACATTCCACCTCCCTACAGTTAACACTCAGTAATTCATTCACATTATTAATCCATCAGATGGATCGATCCACTAATGAGGCTTCGTAATCCAATCATCTCACCTCTGAGCATTGCTGCATTACCTAACACATGAACTTTTGGGGGCATATTAAAAATCCAATCCACAAGAGATGACCAACAGAAGAGAATCACACAACTCAAGAGTTGTCCCAACTGTCCTCCAACCAGGATAGTTCACTGGGTTTCAAACTAGAATCATCAGGGGAGTTTTGTTTGTTTGTTTGTTTCTTTAATTGTGTCCTGGGTCCCAACTCCAGAGAGTCTGGGTTATGATATTGGGTCAGCCTGAGCAGGGAACTTGTGAAAGCTCCCCAAGTGCCAGGTGCAAAGGTGCTTTCTTGTAATCCCAGCTATCAAGAGGCTGAAGCAGGAGGATCACAAATTTGAGACCAGCCTCAGAAACTTAGATCCCATCTCAAATTAAAATAAAAAGGCCCTGGGTTCAATCCTCAGTACTGAGGAAAAAGAAAAGAAAAGAAAGAAAGAGAGAGCTCCCCTAGTGATTTGTGTGTATCTTATAGTATAGGAAGCCCCAGTCTATTTGATTTCTCAGATCCTTCTGCAAGTTCAGCTGAGGATGGAAACCCTGAGAAAGTGGCCCTGCAGCTGGAGATAAATCACCCATTGGCTGGGCTACAGCTGGTGGCGGCTTGAGAAATGAGCTCTTTGGCCTTAACTCTGCTGTTCGTGCTCCCGTGACCATAACGGAGCTCGACCCACAGACTTTCTTTTTAGAAAGAAAGAAAAAAAAAATGTCAAGCATATTTTCCGAGGTTTAATTTCCTTCCAATGTCCTGAAGAAACCTTCCTAAAAGCTCACACAGCCTCAATCCCAGTCTCTAGTAATAACATCAAAGACTTTGAAATTGAGACCCAGAGTGACTTAGCTAAAGTAAATAAAACCCAGGGGAGGAGGAAAATTAAAAAGAGAATATTTCTCTGAGGAGCAAAATTTCCACCAAAAAAAGTGAAAGAAGGAAAGTGGCTAGAGAATTGGGGGGAATATTGCGGGGGGTGGGGGGGATTCCAAGAGCTTAAAATTCAAGAAAAGAAAGGAAATACATTAACTTTGCCAAATTTAGCAAATAAAAATACAGGATGCCTAATTCAATTTGAATTTCAAACAAATAATGAATAAGTTTTATTGTGCCCTATGCAATATTGCTGTTATAACTTATATTAAATCAAGCATGGGATAAAATATTACCCACTGCCTGTCTGAAATTCAAATTGCACTGGGCATTCTGAATTTTATCTGAGAACACTAAAACATAACAGATTAAAATTGCTCTTCACTAGTTAGAACACCCTTAATAGATGTCTTTGAATTAAACTGGGTGACTCTGTGCTTCCCTGTGTCTCTAGTCTTACCTGGGCGTCCCTGGCCCAAGAAGGGGTCTCTGGCAGTTTTGTATTTGTAGTTCAAGTGGAAACGTCCAGAGAAGACGAGGAAAAGGCCAATGAAAACCGGAGGAGTCAGAGGAAAGGAGGGGTCCATGCGGGGGAAATGAGGGGTGACTGCAACCCTCTGCCTGCTGTCCTGTGCAGTTGAGCCACAGGAAGGGACCCTGAGGACAGAGCTGCGGGGGTCTGAGAGAAGCTCCAGCCCTGGTCCACGGCGAAGAGCTTGCCTTTCCTTGGGTAAGCTAAGGATTTGGGGGACGGTCTGCAGAAATCAGGAGAGCTGTAGCGTTCCAGCCCTGGAGCAATGCAAAGGGGGCCTTGACGTTTAACCCGCCCTCCCCCCACTCAGGGACACCATTTCCCCACCTCCTCACCTCCCTCTGCCCTACATTTTTCTCCCTGTGCCATCTCTACCCACCCTTTTCTTTCCCCACCTCCTGTCCCTCCAAATAAGGAAGCAGAGGCAGTGGAGTGGTCAGGCGAGGATGCAGGAACTGGTCCCCGCCCCCAGGCTGAATCCAGCTGCCAGCAAGGCAGCTGGAGGAGGGAGGGGGCGCGCGGAGAGAGCCGCAGGGCTGCGGGGCTGCGCGGCTCTGGGGCGGGCGTGTGCAGCTCGCTGGCCGCGGATAACCCCGATGCTGGATCCAAAGGACTCAGAGTAGCCGCCAGCCCCAGGGCCTTCGCGGCACCTCGCATTACAGCCACGTCAAGGTCAAGGTGAGAACAGGGTTTGCAAGGTTGCCAGAAACTGTTGGCTTCTTTGCTGCTGGTGGCTCTGAAAGGCGGAAGATGACGTGGCAGGGTAAGGAAGTGCCACATCCTCGGACCGAATCGGTCCACTCCCAGGAATTGACCCAAAGAAAATAATCCAGACCCCAAAAAGAGAGATGCCAGGAAATATTCACAGCAATATAAGGGAAATGGTTTGACAAACCTTGGTACATCAGTGTTATGGAATGTTCTTTTATTTCATCTAGCTTTTAAGGAACCACTTGGTGTCAGGCACCCTGCCAGTTCTTAGGGACACACACATAAAAAAGGGTATAATCAGGTCTCTCCTCTAGAGGTTCACATGCAAAATGAGGGAGGTTAAAAGCATATACTCCAGAGCAAGGTTGTGATGGGTTTGAACACCTGTCTCCTGATTACGACAATTGCTATTGAAGTTGCCAGCTATCATTGTGTCTATTGCTATTATTGTAGGAATGTGACAGGTGCCAAGATAGAAGGATAGGATATATAAGCTATTAGGAGTACACAGAGGAGGGTGTGCTATTGCCACAACAGAAGCACTTATGAGCTTGAAAGTACAGGAAATGGTATAATCAACGATGTCTGGGGATGCCACTAAAGGTCCCCAGAGGTGATACTGGACTGTGTTTTGAAGGATGTGTAGAAGTTTTCTGGGTGGATAAGAAATGGAAAGACATGACAGATGGAAGCAAGCATATAGGAAGAGGGAAGGGGCAGGGTGAATTCCAAGAGCTACTTCTAAATGTCTTCTGAGGAAGAAACAGATAACTGGCCCGAAAACTGCTCTCAGGTGCATGTGTACCAAACTGGGCCCCTCCCCTGGGGCTCCCTAGCCTGTGGCTCTGCACTTCTGAGACCTTGCCAGGCTTGACTCTCCATCATGGCCAGGTCCCCATCTTTTGAGTGATGATCTCAATCCTTGGTTGCTTTCAGGCCACCATCGAAAGGAAAGATTCTGAGTTGCTAATTTTAGCCCCTTTGCAAATTTGCCCACCTTTCCTATCAACCTTTGAGCTCTTCATATCAAGAGATACTGGGAAGAAACAAGGGTGAGCCATTTTTATATCCACTGACCCAAAGTCAAGTAAAAAGAACCAGAGTCCTTAGAAGAAGGGGCTGTGGTGGTGATATTAATCATAATAGTCAACAAAGGCAAAAGCTTAATCTTTCCATCATGTGCTATTGTTTACGCCATCTCTACTAATTAGCCATTATTATCCCCTGGTTTTAGATCATGCACCTGAGTTATTTTCTTTTTGTGTTACAGTGCTGGGGATGGAACCCAGGACCTTGCACGTGTTAGGAAAGTGCTCCTTCCACTGAGCTACATTCCCAGCCCAAATGCAGCTGAGTTGAGTGGATGGGCTCCAGACCACCCAGCTACTGATGGTGAATCTGAGATTCAAACTCAGAGCTGCCTCCTTCCAGGTCCTTTCCCTTACTCCTGGGCCATGCAACTAAAAAAGCAAAAAGAACCCAGAAATGGCTTAGAAAGAGAGAAGGAAGAAGGTGGATTCATGATCTCTTCACTTGAGGGAGAGAGAAGTTGGCTGGTGAAATCCTTACAAGCTCATAAGGAGCCACAGCTGTGGACCACAGCACCACACGATGATTATCCCCTATGCACCAGATACTGCCACGCAGATCATTTCTGTCAGCTAGGGCCCTAGCTCAAGATCAAAACACAGTAGGCCTTTCAACCCAGGGAATTTAATATAAGGATTTTGTTTTGCAGGTTTGAATTGCTGAGGGGTCATGCTGAAAATGTTAAGGTGACCTAGAGTTCAGTAACAGCCAGCAGTCATCACTACCATCACCAGGCCCAGGATAAGAAGGGACAAAGGGAGAAAGAAGAGGTTACCAGAGCCCATGGTTCAAGAGCCATTAGCAGACCTGGTACCACAGCAAAGATGCAGCCACTGTCTGAGACACCCCTGAAGCAGAGAGCAATGGAGAGAGATGCCTGACTTCTCTTGGCCGCCCACCCTCCAGCCTTCCATTCATTTGACCAAACCTATCCAGAAGTCTAAGAGGAAAGAATTTTGGAAATATCTCTCTCTGCTAGGAAGCAGAAAGTAGAAAGGGGGAAACAAGGATATGAGAGCAAATAGAAAAAGGACAGGCACAATTTTAACCCTGAAAAGTGTTCTTCAATTGTTATTTTTATTCTATTGTAGAGAGAGGAAAACTGAGGATTGGGGAGGGTTAGAGACCAACCAAGGTGAAGCAGTTTTCAAGTTAGTGAACACCTCACTTAAACCCAGGTCATGTGACCGTCTCTACAGCTTAAGCCTACCTGGCCACCTGGGGTATCTTATTAACCATGAAGAATTCAACAAGGACAATAACAAGGTGGCACAGGACCCTTGAGGGTTCCAAAGACTTGACTATGGGGGCCAGGGAGCAAGAGCCTTGGGATAAGAGAGTGTTTGTGTTTCCTTCTCCTCTGGCCCTAAGTCACCGCCATATCTTGGAGAATTTATTAAGCTTTGGCCAGGACTGTTGGTTTAGCAACAAAGGACAATTTTTATTTGTGTATGAGTTTGTGTGTGTGTGCGCGCGCACACGCTTCTAGGTTTGCTAGTTTGTTTTGCAAGGGGCATGCACTGCTCTGCTCCTGAAAGGACAGATCATCTTCAGGCAGCAATAAACTCATAACAGTCCCTAAAAGAAGGTGCTGGCAGGAAGAAAAAAGATGGTGAAAGGAGGGAGAGACTGGCCAGCACAGATGGCTTATCATGGTGCTGCCACTTTCTTCCATGGTGGGAGACAAAACCAGGTCCAATACAATGCCATAGCCTGAGCTGTTCTTCACAAACACACTCAGACATATGTGGCATAAATGTACATATATGTACACACATAACACATTAATATATGCACACATGCATACACACATGCTCTCACAGCAGACCCAGCCACAATGCACATACACACATATTGCTCACACGTACACACACAAAATATACCTTTAAACACCTTCAAATGCACATACATATCCACACATGGCACCACACATGTACACATCACATATGTATACAAATACAACCATTATGCACATTGTACAGACAGGATTACTCTATTTTGCTTTTAAAAATGGGACTTGGGAGCTGGGAGTGTGGCTCAGTGGTAGAGCACCTGCCTAAGCGTACACAGGCCCTGTGTTTGATCCCCAGCTCCGTGTAAACAGACGAATTTCCCATATTTTTCCTAGCACAATCATCTTACAAGGTTTCACTGGCCTGCTCTGAGCAGTAGGGATGCCTCCCAAGAGCAGAGATGTCATCAGGTTTTGGCCCCAGAACAGGCAGTGGGTCCAGAGAGCACTTCTCTTACTAACCATGGGTGGAAGGCCCTGCCTGTCCTCTGGAGCACTGAGCAGCCCATCAGCACCTGGCAGCTCAGAAGCCCCTCTGAATCCACAGCCTGTCACATAGCCCCTAAGTTGTGACTACAGTTTTACAGAGTTCCCGGAGGAAGCCTGTGAAGACAGACCCAGCTCTGGGAGTCAGAATGCTTGGGCCAGGTCCTTGTTCCTCTCTGCACCTGGTTTCCTCCTCTCTAATGGCAGGGGTGGGATGACTCTCAGCTCTGCTCAGGGCCTCATAACTGGTGCTGCAGATGGAGCCTTCTGACCTTAACAGGTAACTGGAGAAAAATCTGATTTGGAGGATGACATATTCCCAAAGTCCTTAGCCACCATTATTTATTGCCATGGCTCTCCCAGTCACTGCCACTATAAATGAATTCATAGCTTGCTCTTTCAGAGAGCCCAAATGGCCCAAGAAAAAGCCTGAAGGGAAGGGGATGCCTCACACACATGTACAGTCACCACACCATCCCCCACAGGTTATCCACAGCCCAGTGGTTTACCAAAAACATCTGCTCCGAGTTTCTATATTGAGCTGCAGAAGGCCCAGGAAGGGAGAGGGACAGCGAGGAGTGGAGGGCCTCCAGGGTGGTCTCGAACAGGAAGTGGGTGGCAGGCGCAGTGCCTGCAGGTGCAGGGATAGGGTCACATGAATGGAGTGGGCAAGTGACAGGCCTGTGGCTTTGGAGCACCTAAGAGGGGGGCCTGCTTGGGAAGGATGGGCTGAGGTGTCTCCTTCTGCAGTTAGGTAACCTTCCAAAAGGGATCCCCCAGAAGATGACCTTAGAGAAAGACCTTGTCAGCTATAGATTGGGTGGGGACAGGAAATCAATTTGGAATAACTCGATTTGTCATTCCTTGGATAAAGGGAATGAATTCTCAATAGTCCAAGAAATAAGGAATGGGCCCATTAATAAATTAAGTAGCTCTGATGTCCCCAGAGAGGCAGGTCTGCACTAATACCAGGCAGCCCATTCATAGTGCTGCCCTGGTGAGAGACTTCAGGCCCTACAGAGCTTCCCTCTGGCTCTTATGGGCAGGCTATAAGGAATTGATGAAGCCAAGACAACATGCCCAGTTAGATGATCCCATAACCTCTTCTAGAAGATACCGAGCAGGTCCCTGTAGGTAGCATTGCTAGGGTGGCCAAGGGGCTGCTGTCTGTAAGAGATGGAGCAGGTTTGCCTTATGTTCGTGCTCAGTGTGGGAGGGAAGGAAAGGGCAAAGGAGATGCCTCCCATCTGAGCCATCCAGTAATCTCTCTTTAGATTGGCCATTGTATCAAGGGAAGCCAGGTAAAGTAAACCTACGCTACATCTAGTAAACAGAGGGGCTTAGTAATTGGTAAGATAGGGAAAAAGGATTGAGGGCAGGCAACTAGCAACCTTTCTCTGCCTCATTTTTTCACTAAGTGCAGCAGAGTGAAGAGGGTAGCCCTATCCCAAAAAAGTCTCTGAAAACCCAGAATCACTATAGGATCTTAGCCCTATGTCCAGCAATCACACTTTGAACTTGACCAACCATGTCTAATTACTCAGCTACCTACACACCCTGTCCTCAGTTGGCCACTGAGGTTAGACCCAGCTGGACTGGACCATGTCCCAGTGGGGAGGTCCCCACTGGCACTGGGGACTGCTGGACATAGACTATGTTATGAATCAGAAATTCATCAGAAACAAATGTGGAATTCTCTAACTCCTGCTATCATCTACATTTGGGTTAGGCCAGCTACTACTGTATAATAAACTATCCTAAAACTTAGTGGTTTAAAATAACAACAGTTTACTATTACCCCCTACATCTGTGAGTGATCTGAAAGGTTCTGTTGATCTGGGCTGGGCTCAGCTCTCCTCAGCTGGACTCTCCCCATGCATCTAGAAGCAGCTACCAGCTTGGCTAGGACTAGCTGGTCCAGGGTCGTCTGGGCTGGGATGGCTCCTTTTCGATTTGTATTCTCATCCCATCAGTCTAGTCCAGGCTTGCCCACGTCCCAGCTGGGCAGGTATCCAAGGGAGCACAAGGAAACATGCTGGGCCTCTTGAGGCACAGGCTTGATTCTACTTATCAAGTCACAGACTGGTGTGGATTCAAGAGGTGAGGAAATAGACTCCATTTCTTTTTTTTTTTTTAATTTTTTTTAACATTTATTTTTTAGTTGTCAGCAGACACAACATCTTTGTATGTGGTGCTGAGGATCGAACCCAGGTTGCATGCATGCCAAGTGAGCGCTCTACCGCTTGAGCCACACATCCCCAGCCCTAGACTCCATTTCTTGATGGGAGGAGCAGCAGTCACAATATAAAGGGGTAGGATATGCAGAAGGGGATAAATATGGCCATTTTTGCTAGCAAGTAACCACAGGAAGCATTTGCCCTCTAGGACAGATTCAACTTGGAAGCTACCCTGGAAAAAGTTCCATGAAAATTCTTCTGCAAAGTCATGGCCATGTGGAAGTTACATGGCAAGAACACTCCCATACATACATCCCTCAGAATATGAAGGGGATTAGTTCCAGGACACCCCACACATTCCAAAATCCTTATATAAAACGGTACAGTATTTGCATATAAGCTACACATACCCTCCCATCTACTTTAAACCATTTCTAGATGACTTACAACACTTAATACAATGCAAATGCTACATAAAAAGTTGTCATGGTTTATGGAACAATGACAAGAAAAAAATCTGTGCATATTCAGTATAGATGTAAATTTCATTTTCAATCCACAGATGTGTAACCCGTGGATACAGTCGACTGTACATTTAGATGTCTGACCATGGTAGATGCAGCAGTCAGGACCCCATCAGAAAAACAAACCCAGGTCAAGGAGTTCAGCAATTAATTAATACAGTAAACTAGTGACATAAAGACGATGGAAGAGCTGAAAACCTAAACAGGAAGACTTAGCGAACCAAGGATTAGCAGCCACAAGAAACTGCTACTTCCCTAAGACTGGAGGGACAAAAGAAAGGAAGGTACGTTAAGAAGCTGGAACCAGGGAGGAGCCAGGGCGACCGGACTGCCGAGACATCATCACCTGAGCTGACCTGGCTGGAGAAGTACCCTGGCTTTTCCCTCCCTCCCAGCGCTCATCTCCTGCCAGTGCCTCCCATTGGCTGAACCAACCAGGAAGCCGGAGTGCAAGGGATCCTGGGAAATGTAGTCTGAAGAGCTCAGTCCCGGTAACCCAGCAGAGTGAGAGGGAGAGATCCAGGGGAACAGGAAATGACAGGCGACTGGCCTCGGCTGGGCAGTGGGAATGAGAAGGTGTTCCACCCCTGCCTAAAGGCCGGAGATTGTCTCAGCTGACGTCTTTGAGTATTTGATCCATACAGCAATAGAGGGGTGAGAAACAAGGGGAGAAGTCTCTGCCACCCTGTTCCCAGGAGGAGAGGAGGGCAGGAGAGCGACTATAGGTGAGAAAATGACTTGTGATCTGGATAGCACGGATGGCTAGATTCCCAACACTTGACCTTCCCAGAACAGCGGTTCTCAAGTGTCCCTGCCCGCTGAAGCTGAGAAATAAACTTCTCGTTAGCCTGGGTGAACATCGAGCATTGTGGGGAAATTACAATAGCAGCAGCTACCGTTGGGTAAACATCTACTGGTTTAGGCACCAAGCTTCGAGGTTTAGGTGGATTTTCATTTTATACTTTTAAAAATCCTCTGAGATAAGCATCAAAGGCATTCCAATAAGACTCAGAAAAAAATTACTATAGGAAAGAAGAAGTGAGCCCCAGGTGTCCACATATAACTGAATGTTATATGAATACAAAATCCTGAAACTGAAAAATGAAAACATCCTAAAAGGTCTGAGGTGTAGTGCGGCTGCTTGGAGCCAAATGAGACCTTTGGACCAACATAATTTGTTATAAGTAGATTTAAAAAAACAACAACAAACAAACAGACTTCTGTGTGCGTTCCATGTAATGCATTATGTAGCATCATTATCTGTGTTTTCAATCAATATTTATAGGAATTCAACATTATAAAATTTTCACATGACATTATGTTTTAGAGGAAGAAATGTAAGATCAGATAGGTGGAGAATCTGCCCAGGATCACACAACTTGTCAATAAGATATACCTCAGTGATGGAATGACTAATGTTGGATGTGTATGTTCCAATGGTGTCCTAAGATCAAATGTCTTTGGGAGTCATTAGAGTGTGATGTCACCACTTCATGTCACACAATGGGTGCATTGTGATAGATCCAAGTCAGTATACATACACGCCTCCAGTGGTAAGAGTTCACAGATTAATGTTAGAAGCTGGTCTGGCTGTCTTTGGCTTTCCCCCTTTAAACTAGTAAAAATACCATATCATGAAGGGATTGTGGAGCTCTCTAGTCCAGCCCCATACCATACGTAGTCCCAGAGGGGTTGGGTGACTTGCCCAAGGTCACACAGCTGGATAAAAGAAAACCACACAACACCCCAGGTGCAGCAGCAAATCTGTGTCTGCTTCCTCTCTGCTTCTCTAGAATGCCTCTTTGCCACTACAGAGTTTCAGGAGTTCAAGCCTCTTCGGCAGAGGAGGTTGGGTTTGGTTTTTCTCAAGCTCCTTAACAGGTTACAGGCGAGATTTTACTCTGGAACTGAAAGTAGAAATTTATTTCGTTTGGTAGAAGACATGGTTGTCTCACCCCAATAAATTAGGATCTTCTTGTCCCACCAAAAATAAATAAATTAATTAAATAATTATTTTACAGGGCTTGAAAGAATAACAAAGAAAAAACAGGCATGTGAGTTTTCTGATCCTGGATGGACGTTTTCCAGAAAAGGAAACTAAATCTTCATTGATCCATAGGAAGAAGGAAGCTCTCAGCCCCGTGATGTCGTGGCACAAAGTCAGAGGCTTGGAGACCTCAACTCACTCAGGTGTGCAGCCAGACTCCTTGTCTCTTGTCCAACTCTCCCATCAGTGTGTCAGTAAAGTCGCTCTTCTGGGTTCCTAGAGGCTATGTGTAGGGCTGGTAAGACTCTACCATAACTCATATACTTGGACAGGACGGGGGTGATAATGTGGACCTCTGGCATCCTGGTCATAGCTGAGGGGCAACAGGGAGCAAGGGGCAATCTCATCCAGAAATGGACAATGGATAATCCAGACAAATACAAAGCTCTTTTAGAGGCAATCATGGTATATCAGTTAGCCTCTGCGGTGGCATAACAAACCACTCCAAAATTTAGAGGCTAGATTTATTTAACTCTTTATTTAGCTCATGATTCCTCGAATTAGCAATTTGAGTTGGGCTCAGCTGGGTGAGGCTTTTGGTCCCGGCAAGATCACTCCCAGATCTTTGGCCCGCTGCTGGATTTGCTGGGTCTGGCTGATCTAGGGTGGCTCATCTTAGCTGGTGAGCCTCTGCTCCATGTGGTCTCTCGTTCTTAGCAGGACAGCCTGGCCTTTACACCTTGTAGTTGTAGGATCCCAAAACAAGCAGAAGTCACTGCCATCATATTCCAATGGCTAAAACACACCATAAGGTCAGTCCTGACTGAAGGACTGGAAATAATCCCCAGCTCTTGATGGGAGAGACTACAAAGTCATATTGCTAAGAAGCATAAATATAGAGAGGGGAGAAGGATCGTCACCAGGTTTGCAAGTGATCTTCCCTGAGATCCATTCTAACTCTTCTAGGAACAAAGTAAGAGCTTCAGAAAAAGAAAAAAAAAAAAATGAACAGTCCATCCAAGTAAGGTTTTGTGGCAGTAGCTTGCTGCATACCTACTATGCTCAAACCTTAAGCAGCCACAGTGGGTAGACCCATAAGCAGTGGCAAGCCAGAGCCTCCTAGCACTGCCTCATGAGAGCCAGCTGTTAGATATTCAGCAATTTCATGAGTTGGTTGCTAAACCATCAGAGCTTGAAAGTGACCACGGTGGGAATATTTACACCCTGGGGCTGGGCAAGCACTGCAAAACAGGTGCTTCTTCTCCCAGAGAGCTGGTTACCAGCACCCCACTGCCTGTAGGCCAGACAAACACTACCTTCTCCAATCTAGTAAGACAAACAGGCAGACAAGAACGATTGCAAAGCAGCAATCAGACAAGATAACTTTAATATATGAAGTAAACTGAGGGCCTGAAAATTTTGAAGACAAAAGAATTCATAGTTCCCAGGAGGTAGAAATTAGGGATGGCATCAAGGAGAAGGGGGTCTTTGTAGCTGGGCTTTGAAGGAAAAATAAGGATTGCCATGACCAGAGAGAGGTACAGCTAACGCTGGAGGGAACAGCACAGAGTCAGAGGCACCTTCTGAGAGCAGCAGCCAGCCTGGCAGGAACGGCTGTGACTGCAGGTATTTTGTTTAGTATCAGTTTGACTTTAAATGACAGAAAACCCCCAATAACAGTGACTTAAAAGAGTCAGCTTTTTTTTTTTGGAGGGAGGGGTGGGGTGTTTGATTGATTTGTATCCAGAGCCCTGCATCCATGTGCTAACCAGGCCCGATCCTGCTTGGCTTCGAGATCAGGCACACATAGAGTGGTGTGGCCACGACAGCAAGTCCAGCTTCATCCTCTCCCCACAAGAAATCCTGGAAAATACCCGGGCTATCACAGGTGTGGTGGCTCTGCCCTCTACCCTCTACCCAGCCTTCATATCATCCCTTGCTCTAGAATCTAGAGAACAGGTGCATGATCTTGTCTCCTTCTGGGGTACAGCAGCCCCAAAGTTGACACCTAGCTCCCCAACTCTCTGTGTGAGCTTGAACAAATTGCGTAATCTTTGGGAATCATGGTTTCCCACATAGGAAAATGAGCAAAGTAACTCTCAGGCTTTAGGGAACGATCCTATGCAGAATTTGACCCTAGATAGGCAATCAGGGGAAATGGGGTGATGGGGTAGTGTGTGTGTGCACGCACATGCGTGTGCACACACACACACACACACACAAGGTGAGCACCTGCTTCACATGGGAGGTGAAAGAGATTCTTTCCAAGCCCTGGCCAAAGCCCCTCTCAGCCTCCATTTGTCTGCTCTGAGAAAGCTGCTCTATGACAGCTTTGGTGGAAAGGGGGCCCAGGGAGCCTAATCCTTGTGGAATTTGATTCTACGTGGGCAGCTGTGACCACTGGACCTTGACCACTTCAGACCAACTTTGCTGATGTAGCCACGTCAAACACAGAGTCCGTGGAGGTAACTGTCCCAGCTCCCAGCCTGCCCACCCCCCACACCCACAGCTGGGACGAGGCAGTCACACCTGCCTGGAAAGGGCCGCTTTGGGAAGTGATGCCCATCCGTCCAGAATCAAGGGGCAGTGCTGTTGCAGCTGGGGAAGGGGTGAGGACAGGAAGTTCACTGGGTCAGAGTTCCAAGCAAATATTTAGCAGATCAATGTTCAAGGTTGACCTTGAGTGTTCATCCCTGGGTCATCAGGAAGTGGCTTCCTGCCACTCTCACCCGCATCTCCCCTTCTCTGCAGCCATCAGGGACAGGACTTTCCTGGCTGGGGTTAGGGGCCCATTTATCCTACTAGCCCCTGGCCTAGAGCTGCCTGGCTTGCCCTCTAACCCTGGGTAGTCCTAGGACTCAAGATTTTTCCCCAGAGAAAGCATCAAGAAGAAGCCAGGCCAGGCACAGTGGTGCACACCTGTAATCCCAGCAGTTCAGGAGGCCGAGGCAGGAGGATCGTGAGTTCAAAGCCAGCCTCAGCAACTTATCGAGGCCCTAAACAACTTAGTGAGACCTTGTCTCTAAATACAATCTAAAAAAGGGCTGGGGATGTGACTCAGTGATTAAGTGCCCCTGAGTTCAATCCCCAGTACCAAAAAAAGAAAAAGAAGCAGCAGCCAGCCTCCATGTAGGGGAGTTTCTGGCTTTGTGAAGTCCCCTCCCGGTGAAAGACTACCTCCTTGGTTGTCTCCCCTCAACCACGCTGGGCACACATCATGCCCCCATCCATGCTGAAGACATCTCTTTCCCAGGTTCCTGTGTCAGAGAGCCTTAGAGGGAAGTGGGGGGTTGGACCCTAGCTCCACTGTGTCTAGAGAGGGAACTTCCCCTTCTGAGAAAGCAGCCACTGTTGCCCAGAGCCGAGAGCGAAACAGCACCTCTCTGAGCACTTTGTTCCACTTGCCGGAGGGCTAAAAATATACTGGCACTGCCAAACGCCATCCTCTAGAGCCCAGGGGAGCTGGCAGAGTAGAATAGTTATCCTAGCACCTGGCACTATTAAAAGGAGCAGGCAGAATTAGCCAGGCTTCTAGGTGCCTCCTGCACACTTTGTCCCCAAAGACACTGCATTTTGTCTGTTCTTCTTGCAGTGGGCTGGGTTTCCCTGCACCCTTGCCCACCCTGCTTCCTCTCTCTTTCCCCAGGCCGGACCCCATTCACCCCTAGTGGGAGCCTGGGGCATCTGTGTAAATGTGCATTTACAGTTGTCAAATGGCAGCTCTGCTGCAAAACACAGCGGGAGCTTCCAATTCCTCCAGCAAAGCCACAATTAGCAGCAGGCTAAAAACGAACATCCCCGTAGTGGGCCATAACCCAGTGGCTTACATTCAACAAACTGGCATCCACACCCTGTTTCAATCAGTCTTTCCAGGACCCCAAGCCTCTTTGACAGTTTGTTGGAAACTATGCTCCCAGAAAAAAAAATTGTTCCTGAGCCACATTCACCCGGCAATTTTAAGGAGTTTGTGGATACCAGCAACCCCACCAAAGACAACACACCACACTCTGGAAATCAGGCACTGAACTAGATCCTGAGATGGAAAGATGAATAAGGAAGGGACTAGGATTGGGGGTGCAGCTCAGTGGTAGAGCACTTGTGTAGCATGCACGAGGCCCTGAGTTCCATCCTCAGCACCCCAAATATAAATATGCATATGAGAGAGACTGTGATGCAAATAATACCATGAGTGGAGGAGAGGTGGGGACCATGGATTAGGGGTTGGGAGGGTGGTTATATGGCATATAGGGAAAAGGGGACATTTTGATGGGATTTTAAAGGAGAAACAGAGAAAAGGTAAGGTTGGAGACCTTGTGTACATAGAATTTGTGTTCACAGCAGGGCATGAAGAAGAAAACTCATTCAGAAGCAGGGGCAGTCTGACGAAGGATATGAAGGGTAAGTGTATGCGTTTCTTCTCGGTGTGTAACAACCCAACACAAATGCAGAGGCTGAAAATAACACACACGCATTATTTCAGCTTTGGTGGGTCAGGGTCTGGGCGCGACTGGCTGGGTTCCCTGCTCAGGGACTCTCCAGGCTACACAAGGTGTCAGCTGGGGTTATGATTTTGTCTGAGGCTTGACAAGGAAGAATCTTCTTCCAAGTTCATTCAGATTTTTCCCAGGATTCATTTCCTCACCCCAGCTATTGGCTAGAGGCTGCCTTCAGCTCCTAGGACCGTCTGCGGCTCCCCGCCATGTCCTCTCCATAGGCAATTTACAACATGGCTGTTTTTTTCAAGGGTGGCAGAATCTTGATAAAGTCGGATAAAACAGAATTTTATACATAGAAGGTGGGAATGCCATATTCTTGCTTCTTGCTGGAAGCAAGCCACCGAATTTACCCTCTCTTAAGAGGAGGGGGTCATTCGGAGGTAACACCAACATCATGGTGCCATCTTGGAATTCTGTCCACCCCAGCAAATTCTGTCCCAGGTTTAGCTGAGAAAAGGGTTGGAGAGAGTTGTGACTGCCCTTGTATTGTGTATAGTTGGGAGTTTGAACAGTATCCTATTGAAAACAGGAAACACTGAAAGGGAATGGAGAAGGAATGGTGAGAGTGGGGGCAAAAAGCCAATGGGAAGGAAGTGCCAGGGTTCAGGGGAGAAATAGTGATGGGCTGTGGCCATGGGATGCAGAAGAAAGGCCCAATATCTGCCTGGCTGACCTGTGTTTCCTTTTGATCTCCACTCAGATGTCACCTGATCAGCAGCTCTGGAGGCTGAGGCAGGAGGATCTTGAATTCAAAGCCAGCCTCATCAAAAGCGAGGCACTAAGCAACTCAGTGAGACTCTGTCTCTGAATAAAATACAAAATAGGGCTGGGGATGTGGCTCAGTGGTCAAGTGCCCCTGAGTTCAATCCCGGGTACCCCCCCCCTAAAAAAGTCACCTGAACAGTAAGGCTCTCCCCATCTACACAACATAAAAGAGCCACCCACTCCTCTCTCTCCACCCCTCCCCCACCTTATTGTCAGAGCACTTATCATCATGGGCCTTACTATGTGTTTCTTTTCTTTTAATCAACTTATTTTCTTTCTCTCCTTATAGACTTCAAGAGTTTTTTCAGCTTGCTGATATATCTTCAGCCTCCAGAACAGTGCCTAGGATATCAAATATATTCAATGAATGTTTGCTGACTGAATCAATCAATCAATCAATCAATCAATGTGTTCCAAAGATGTTCTGGCATTGGACTTGCTAGGACTTCATACAAGAGAGATGCATTAGCAATGCTCCAAGGTTTCTGCCTTGACAAATTTTTAAAAAAATATATTAGAGCCAGGCATGGTGGTGCAAGCCTGTAATCCCAGCGTTTTGGGAGGCTGAGACAGAAGAATCTTGAGTTCAAAGCCAACCTCAGCAAAAGCGAGGCACTAAGCAACTCAGTGAGACCCTGTCTATAAATAAAATAGAAAATAGGACTGGGGATATGGCTCAGAGGTGGAGTGCCCCTGAGTTCAATCTTTAGTACCAAAACAAACAAAAAACAAAACAAAACAAAATATATATATATATATATATATATATATATATATATATATATATATATATATATATATATTGGAGCCAGGCACAGTGGCACATGCCTGTAACCTCATTGATTCAGGAGGCTAAGGCAGGAGGATTGCAAGTTTCAGGCCAGCCTCAGCAATTTAGTGAGACCCTGTCTCAAAATAAAAATAAAAAGGGCTAGGAATATGTCTCAATGGTAAAGTGCCTCTGAGTTCAATCCCCAGAACAATCAATCAATCGATCTATATCAATGTCAACATATATGTATATATGTGTTGTGTGAGTGTGTGTGTGTGTGTGTGTGTGTGTATAAGCCTGTATATTAGAGTACATAGACACACTGAGACATATCAATACCTATATACAATGTATAAGGATAAGATGAGGGTAACTGGCATTTCCATCATCATGAACATATATCATTTCTTTGTGTTTAGAACATTCAAAATCTTCTCTACTGGCTAATTTGAAATATTCAATTGCCAACCATAGTTATCCTACTGTGCTATAGAATATTACAAGTTATTCCCCCTTCCAAGTGCACCCTTGTACCACTAACCATCTTTTCTTCATTCCTCCTCCCCCACACATTTCCCAGGCTCTGATAACCACTACTTTACTCTCTACTTTTTGGAGATCAATTTTTTGGTTTCCAAATATCAATGAGAACACATGGTATTTGTTTTTCTGTGCCTGATTTATTTCACTTGACAAAATGTCATCCAGTTCCTTCTATTTTGCTGCAAATGATGGCATTTTGTTGCTTTTTACAGATGAATAATATTCCACTATGTTTATACACCACATTTTCTTTATCCATTCATTCATTGACGGCACCTAGGTTGGTTCCACCTCTTGACAGTTGTGAATAGTGCTGCAATAAACACATGAGTGCACAGGTCTCTTCCACATTATGATTTCAATTTTCTTGAATATATACCCAGTAGTGAGATGGCTAGATCATATGGGATTTCTATTTCTAGTTTTCAGAGGGTGCTCCATACTCTTTTCCATAGCAGTTATACTAATTTACATTTCCACCAACAGTGTATGAGAATTCCCCTTTCTCTGCATCCTCACCAGCATCTGCAATTTTTTTGTCTTTTGTTTTTCTTTCTTTTGTACTAAGGAATGAATCCATGGTGTCTTACCACTGAGCTACATCCCCAGTCCATTTTTTAAAATATTTTTTAGTTGTCAATGAACCTTTGTTTTACTTATTTATATGCAGTGCTGAGAATCAAACCCAGGGCCTCACACGTGCTGGGCAAGCGCTCTACCACTGAGCCACAACCCCGGCCCCATAGCCCTTTTTTTTTTTTTTTGAGACAGGGTCTCACCTAAGTTACTGAGGGTCCTACTAAATTGCCCAGGCTGGCCTTGAATGTGCACTCCTGCCTCAGCCTCCCTACTCACTGGGATTCAGGGGCATGCCACCATGCCTGGCATTTTGTTTTGGTTTGGTTTGGTTTTTTGTCTTTTTGCTAATAGCCATTCTAACTGGGGCAAGGTGATCTCTCGTTGTGGTTTGGGTTTACATTTCCCTGATGATTAGCAATGTTGAGAATTTTTTCATATGTGTATTGACCATTCATATATCCTCTTGAGAAATGACTAGTCAGGTCATTCACCCATGTTTAATTGGATTATTCAGCTTTTTGGTGGTGGGTTGTTGAGTTTCTTATATATTCTAGAACTTAATCCCTTGTCAGATAAATAGTTAGCAAACATCATCTCCCATTCCACAAGTTGTCTCTTTACTCTGTCTACGATTTCCTTTGCTGTAATGACACTTTTGTTTTGTTTTGTTTGTTTTGGGTACCAGGGGTTGAACTCAGGGACACTCCACTTCTGAGCCACATCCCCAGCTCTATTTTGTATTTTATTTAGAGACAGGGTCTCACTGAGCTGCTTAGTGCCTCACTTTTGCTGAGGCTGGCTTTGAACTCTCAATGTTCCTACCTCAGCCTCCTGAGCCACTGGGATTACAGGCGTGTGCCACCACATCCAGCTTGTAATGACACTTTATAATTTGATGTAATCCATTTGTCTATTTTTGCCTCTGTTGCCTATGCTTTTGAGGCCACATCCAAAAAAAAATCAGACCAATACCTTGTAGTGTTTTCCCTGCATTTTCTCCTATTAGTTTCATAGTTTGGGGTCATATGTTTAAGCTTTTAACTCATTTTGAGTTGATTTTTTGTGTATGGTGAGAGATGGGGTTCTAATTTCTTTTCTCTGTTTATGGATATCCAATTTTCCAGACCCACTTATGGGAAAAAATTGTCCTTACCATACACTATGGCACATGCCTATAATCCTAAGTACTTGGGAGGCAAATGCAAGAGGATCACAAGTTCAAGGACAGCCTCAGCAAGATCTCATCTCAAAAAAAATTTAAAAGGGCTGGGGTTGTAGCTCAGTAGTAAGCACCCCTGGGTTCAATCCCTAGTACCCACCCCCCCCCCAAAAAAAAAGGAAGGAAGGAAATATTCTATTTTAAAAATATTTTTAGTTGTAGATGGTCACAATACCTTTATTTTGTCTATTTAGTATTTTTATGTGGTGTTGGGGATTGAACCCAGTGCTTAATGCATGCTAGGCAAGCACTCTACCACTGAGGCACAATCCCAGCCCTATTATTTCTATAATCTATGTGTTTGATGTCTTCACTGATAATCAGTTGACTACAGAGGTGTAGATTTATCTCTGGGTTTTCTATTCTGTTCCATTGGTCTATGTGTTCATTTTTACATCTGTACCCTGCTGCTTTGTTTATTATTGCTTTGGAATATGCTTTGAAGTCAGATATTGTAATGCTTACTATTTTGTTCCTTTTGATACAGGATCACTTTCTCTATTGGGAGTCTTTTGTGGTTCTACATAAATTTTAGGAGTTTTTTTTTTTTTCCTTTTCTATTTCTGTGAAGAATGCCATTGGTATTTTGATAGGAATTGTAATCAATTGGTAGATTGGTTTGGTTCTGTGACCCATAGAATAGTGCTTCTCAGTGATGTGGAAGGAACAGGGCATCAGAGAAAGCACATAACAAGTTGAACTTGGTCAAGTGGATCTGAGATGGATGGTGATCGGGTTATGTCATGGGACGGTAGAAATGTGAGTTTCAGAGCTCATGAGATAAGAAAAAGGGTCATGGATTACATAAGGGATAGAGGAAGTCGTGGGGTTAAGTAATAAGAGACCCAAGGGGTGCTCCCTGGAAAAGAAGAAAGAGCCAATGTCAGAAGAAGATGCAGGGGTGTCTGGAAAAGGGCTCCAAGAATGAAGGCAGGTCCTCTTCAATGCTACTGAGAGCTGAAGAAACAAGATTAGAATTGGAACGCTTTAGAGACTGAAGTTTACTGGTGGCAACAAGAGCAAGGGATCAGAGTTTTCCAGATCCACAAGATATTGAAAGACGTCAATCACTTTCTCTGAGAAGGAGTTGTGATTGATGGTAAAGGAGAAAGAAGAGGGTGGTCCTAAGAGTGCAGGAAGTTAGGCATGGTGCACACTTGTAATCCCAGCAGCTGGGGAGGCTGAGGCAGGAAAAGCACAAGTTCAAGGCCAGCCTCAGTGACTTCACAAGGCTGTAAGCCAATTTATCGAGACCCTGTCTCAAATTTTAAAAAAGGGTTGGGGATAGTAGCTCAGTGGTAAAACACCCCTGGATTCAGAGATGGACAAAAGTTGCCGTCTAACAGTATAGACCCAGTAAACTCACCCTCATCCACAGCAGATACAGTCCAGGACCCCCAATAGACATATGCCTGAAATCACAGACAGTACCCACCCTATATAAACTGTGTTTTGTTCTGTTTTGTTTTTGTGGTACCAGAGATGGAACTCTGACTGCTCTACCACGAAGCTACATCCCCAGCCCTTTGTGGGTTGTTTTTGTTGTTGTTGTTGTTGTTGTTTTTGAGATAGTATCTCACTAAGTTACCAAGGCTGGCCTTGAACTTGTGATCCTCCTGCCTGTGCCTCCTGAGTCACTAGGCTTATGGGTATATACCACCACACCTGGCTCTGTTGTTTCTTATACATATATACCAACGATACAATTTGATTTATAAATTAGACATGGTAAGAAATAATTAACAAACACTAATGATGGAAAAGAACATTATGATGACATACTATAGTAAAATTGCCTGCATTACTACTCTGGCACATTGGGGCCATTATTAAGTAAAATAAGGATTACTTGAACACAGTGTTGCAATACTACAATAAGTGATCTGATTACTGAGAGGGCTACTAAGTGACTAATGGGAAGGTGGAATATTTAGCATGGATCCACTGGACAAAAGGATGTTTATCCCACGTGTGACAGAGCAGATGGCATGAGATTTTATTATGCTACTCAGAAGGATGCTCAATTTAGAGCTGGGCGTGGTGGTGCACACTTATAATCCCAATGGTTTGGGAGGCTGAGGCAAGAGGATCCCAAGTTCAAAGCCAGGCTCAGCAACTTAGAGAGGCCCTAAGCAATTCAGCAAGACCCTGTCTAAATTAAAAAAAAAAAAAAATTAAGTGGGGGGGGGGGCGGGCTGAAGATGTGGCTCAGTAGTTAAGCACCCCTGGGTTCAACCCCTCCTACCAAAAAAAAAAAAAGAAGAAGAATGATGCTCAATTTAAAATGTATGACTTGTTTATTTCTGGAATCCATTTACTCTTTTCTTACCAGACTTGACTGTAGGTAGCTGAAAATGCAGAAAGAAAAGCCATAGATAAGGGAGGAATACTGTTCTCTTTCCTGCTTTGCCCCAACCTTTCCACTGGTGGGACAGCAGGGAAGAGACTTGGGCAGAGAGCATTTCTGGGTTCTTTGAACGGATTCAGTCTTAATCTTGTCCTCGCTGTCAAAAGAAGCTTAAATGGAATACTCAGCAGGAAGTTCCGGATTGCAGAGGTGGGATCCTGGTTTCCCTCCTGTGCTCCAGGATTGAAACCCATTGAGGCCTGTGGCAGGTGACATTGTCCAGAACTGCTACAACCGCCCATCCCACTTGCTTTTGTACCATACAACAAGGTACCCCCCACAGAGAGGTGGAATCTGTGTCCCTCCACCCTAAACCTGGGACCATCTCAGCTGGTAGAGTCTGCTATAAATGTTGGGTGACTGCAGTCTCATGGTTCGACCTCTCAGACAAGACCATGAAATTTTTACAGGTCTCTCTCTTTCAGGGCATGTGCCTTTGAAACCCCGAGACACCATGTTAACAAGACTGGTTATCCTAAAGCCACCATACAGAGAGGCCCCCAGCCCTAGCCTCAGCAGAGCTCCCAGCTAACACTTCCTGGCCACATACTCTGCCTCATTTTCTGGAGGCTCCCCAAGGTCCTGCCCTCTCAACCCTGTTCTGTATCCACAGGAAAGCAGGCTTTATGCCCCCATGCCCACCCACTCGGGGCCCAGAGGAAGTGATAAACAAGCAGCACCCCCACCCAGCAGAGTCTCCACTGTCAGAAGGCCCTAATGGTGGCTGGCACAGGTCACCCACCCAGCAACCATCTCCTCACCCACCCACTCCAGGAAACGTGGAAAATCCAGAGACCATCCTAGGCCAGCTGTACTCCAGGAAGAAACTGGGCAAGCTGCCCAGAATGACACAAAGTGGACTTTGGGCTGATTGCCCAAGTTGAACTAATGCCCTCACCTTCTTCTAAAGGGTACTCTCTGCAGAACCAAGGCCACAGCCTGTCATGAAAGCAGATGTTGACAGAGCAGGACAGATGGGGTACGAGGGTTCCTTGGGATATGCGAAGCACATCTCTGATACTCACCACCCCATCAGTACTGATCAGAGTAAGTGGGGGAGGAGAAAAAGACCCCAACATGTCGAGTAGTAATGCCACCATCATGAATTGGGAGCAGCCCAGCTGCTTCTGAGGGTGGAGCGCTAAGACACCTGGATTCATCCCTGCTCTCAGGCGGTGGGGATGAGAACACTTGGGAAGCTCAATGAGGTGGGACTTCCTTAAAGCAAAACAGCAGTAAAAATCAGGAAAAAAAAATATTTCATATCCAGTATTTGTGTTAGGCTATATGCTACCTAGACCCCCCCACCCCACAAGGCATTTAAGGTAGGATTTGATTTACTATTTTTTATTCTCAGTTACTCAGTCTTTCAATAAATACTTATGGAGCACCTTATGCGCTAAACACCACAAGCAAAAAACATATTTTCATAAATACATGTGTGAATATAAGCAAAGGATATCTCTAAAACAGTCGTTCTCCATCAAGCCTCCCTCTTCCCAGGAGACATCTGTCAATGTTTGGAGACATTTCCAGGTGTCATAACTGGGAGGTGCTACTAGTATCTAGTGGGGAGAGGCCAGGGATGCTGCCTTGCACAGGACACCCCGTGACAAAGCATTGCCTGGTCTAAAGAATCATTCATGCTGAGATTGTAAAACTCCGTCCAGAAGGATACTCAAGAAACAGGTCAAGCTGGGAATGCAGCTCAGTGGTAGAGCACTTGTCTAGCATGTGCAAGTCCCTAGGTTAAATCCCAGCCACCCCCTCCACACACACACACACACACGATATAGATTAACAGTGGTTCCCCATATAGTGGGGTGCCAGAGACCATGATGCACAGGTATTCGAGATCATGACTTCCCCTGTGTATACTTCTGAACCATTTTGTACTGAATTTTTACCAAGTGCATGTATTAATTATTTTATAAAAAAGAAGAACTATTACTTGATTGGGCCATAATTATTGAGTGCCCTTCTCTTGATTGTTAGAGAAAGAAATTTAAAGGAGAGAAGAAACAGAATCTGTCACTGCGTCTGGTGCCTGCAGTCTGTGAACCCGTCTAGCCTTCCTCCAGACCCCACTTTGTCAAACTCAGTCTCACCCCTGTCATGGACCAGGGCCTTCTTGCTCCTGAGGACTGTCTTAGGCATGGTAGGGTTTTGAGCAGCATCCCAGAATGTTCTTGGAGATTCCCCTTATCCTTTATCCACTCCTGGGTCCCTTCAGCCCCCAGGAGCCTTCTGGTATGGCTTCGACTAGCATTCTGTGTTTTCTGTACTCATCCTGCCTTTCTGGATAAGTTGTATTCTGCTTTCCAGGACAGAAGCAGCTTCAGTGAGAACTGGATTGCTGTGAACACACAGAAGCATTTTCTAGGCGCTAAAGGACACTCACTATATAGCAGCTGGACACAACAGGCCCAGGAAGCGCTCATCAGCACGGTGGCTGTGGTCCCTTCCATAGCCACAGGTAGCAGAGTCAAGTTATTAAACTCTCCACAAGTGAGAGTAGCAGAAAAAAAAATGGCATAAGAATCAAAACCTGCCCACTTCAAGTCCTTGAGGTAGTTTTGACTCAGGGCAAAGTGGCAAAGTCAATAAAGTCAGCCAAGGAAGTTAGTATCTGTAAGAATCTGGGTTTTGAAGCCAGGTTGCCTGGATTGATAGCCTTATTCTGCTACTTCCTGCCTGTGTGATCTCAAACAAATTACTGAACCTCTCTGAGCCTGAGGAGCTACAATGATGAATTAGAGATAATAACAGAGACCTCTTCCTAGTATCATTAAATCAACAGAGATAGTGCATACGGAGTTCTTAACACAAAGACCGAAACATTGTAACTCTGTGTTACATGATTTCTGTTGTTTTTATTTTATTGTAAATCAATAAATAAAATACTAACTACCTTACCGTGGTGCATGAACCTATAAGTGGAGTCCCATAGAAATTTGTACAAATTCCAGTTTGAAGGCAAAAGGACTGGAAAATTGAATGAGAAGTTTCTGGTCACTTACATAATATCCACACAACACACACACACACACACACACACACACACACCCATATTGTAAAATAAAAGGTTCTTTTAAAAACAAATTTTAATGGTGTTTTAGCGCATGTGAACAGCTAAGGCACGATTGTTCTGTTCTTGGTTTCGGCTGTTTTCCAACTATGGTGTTTTTCTCATTGATCAGACAGAAATCCCCAAGGTCTGGCAAAGGAAGCTTTTAATTGCTCTGGATGGACCAATTTTTGGCTTAGCTGCTCAAGCACATAATTGGGAGAGAAAGAGAGAGAGAGAGAGAAACTAAATCATTTTGAGATTGCTTTAAGACAAATATACAGTCAGACATCCCTTTACCTGACCAAACCTCAAAATTTTCCCACAAGCTCTGGGAACAGAGAGAGTAGGTAGTACATCACCAGAGATCAGAGAGTGAAGATCATTTTGCTGATCTTTATCAAAATGAAAATAAGAGTGATCATAATTATCATTCTCCTGTTATAGGTGGGGCTTCCCCAGAAGCAGACTGAGACCAGGATTCTGGTCAATCCACTTTATTTAGAGGGGATCCTGGAATCACTAGGAGGGGAGACAGAGAATGGAGGACAGCCGGGAAAGGTGTAGGATTGAGTAAACTATGGCTGAGGCCACTGGAGCTCCATCCCCCCAGGGGACCTTGGGAGCCAGTGCAAAATAGACACCTCAGCAGCATCTCATCCAGCCACAAGGGAACTGGGGAATTTGTACCCCAAGTCCCATCTGATATTGGCTAAGAGCAGTCTGTTCCCGGGGTGTATCACGGCCCGGCACTTCCAGCCATCCCCAGTGCAGGCAGCCAGAGGAAACCCTGGGGCAAAGTCACAGAAGCTTGCAGCTGGGAATCAGGCATTCTGGAAAAACACCAACAGCATCTGCTTCAACATCCAAATATAAGACAACCCCAAAATAGGAAGATTCCCTGCTTCCCCACTTAAAAGATCCAAAGGATTTGTGACCTAATGGAATACATAATCTTTTCTAAAGCAGATGAAATGGTTAAAAAAAAAATCTCCTTATAGCCTTTATGACCTGCCCTATATGCTTATAATCACGTTATGTGCGATGATAACATTAATTTAGAAAAAGTCGCTTTCTTTGCACTCAATCGATGTTATTCCAACTCTTCCAGCTCATCTTTTCTCATCATTGAAGGCACCTTTTGAGTCATTTTTGTTTCCCCCAGCACATTTTCTTCCCTCCCTTCCCCATTCTTGGTGATACAGCATTTTTGGAATCTGTAGGATGCTTTTGCTGGAATTTTTATCCCAAGCCTCAAGCACCTATTTGCATAACATTAGGGCAGCTGGCTGTCCCATTCAGCACCGAGGTGCCAAAGCTTGATCTCCATAATGTAACCACCCAGGGTAAGGCTTTCTTAAGTGTCCTTAAAAGACTTGTTCACACTCCAGTGCAGCCTCGTGGAGCCGCCACGCCCTTCAGAATCCATTCCAAATCTGGTTCAATTTCCTAGCCTCCTATCTCAGCCTGTTTGTGCTATTGTAACAAAATGCTCCAGGCTGGAAAGAGCAGAAACTAATTCCCTTACAGTTCAGGAGGCTGGAAGTCCAAGATCAAGGTGCTGGAGAGGGCCTTCTCTCTGTGCTTTCAAGATGGTGCCTGACTGCTGTGTCTCCAGAAGGGAAAAATGCTGTGTCCTCACTTGGAATATGGGCTCTTAGCGTGTGTGTGTGTGTGTGTGTGTGTGTTTTTCCTGGGGATTGAAGGGAGGGGTGTGCTACCACTGGGCTAGATCCCCAGCCTCTTATTTATTTATTTTTTATTTTGAGATAGGGTTTTGCTGAGGCTGACCTCAAACTTGCAATCCTCCTGCCCCAGCCTCCCAAGTCACTGGGATTACAGGCATGCGCCACTGTGCCCACCCTTCCAGCTCTTTCATATAAGCACTAATCCATTCATGAAGGTGGGGGAGGCCCCACCTGTTACTACCAACACAGTGGTGGTAAGTTTCAATAGAAACTTTAGAGGGGACACCTTCAAACTCTAATACCTCCTTTTGAGCAGTTTCTTCAGATGACCTTGGTTAATGGCCAGAATCACCTCTGATGGAGATTGTTTCAGGTAACACATCCCTCCCATACCTCACTAGGTTGTTCAAAATAAAATACTTGAGAGCCCCCCACAACATGAAAGAGTGCATGAGGTTTCTATTGAAAACAGAGGCTCTTTCCCCAGGGAACTTCTGAGAAGCCTGGAACGTCACCGTATATCCCTGCCGACTAGTTCTTCTGGCAGTCATCTTAATCCTCACAACCAACCCAGGAAGTGGATTAGAGCATCATTCCCATTTTACAGATGGAGAAATGGAGGCTTTGAAGCAGCTCAAAGAGCAGTGGAATGACAGTGGTGGGTGTGTCTTTGAGGTGTGCATACCCCCTCCACCATGCTGCTGTCCCTTGGGAAAGGGCTGTGCTCATGGACTTGGATGGTAGACTCCTAGGGCAGCAAAGTGCCAGCCAGCTCAGCAGCCTTCACAGGGTCCTCTCTCTACTCCTCTCGCTTTGCTGAGCTAGAGAAGCAAGAGGCAATCACCATTACTCCAGCTGAAAACCTCTACAAGGAAATGAAAGTCCCCCCTCAAGGGAACTTCTAAAAACTGTAACTAAGTCCATTTCAAATGGGCAAATAAATGTCTACAAAGGATTTTTTAAATAAAACCGAAAAATCTCAATGCCACCTTTCTTTCTTTCTTTCTATTTTTTAAATTTTGCTAATGAGTCAACCACACTTGGGGTATTTGCTGATAGTAGAACTGATGAGCTGGAGAGGGTCATAAGGGAGAGACAGGATTCATCCTTGTACCTTCAGAAGACTGTGCCCTTTTGAGCTGGAAGGGTCTGAGTTCTCACCTTCTAGCTCTCTCAGCCTCAGTACCACCATCTGTAAAATGGGCACTAATCCTTACCTCACTGAGTGCTGATGAAGATTAAGTAGAGTGCAACATGGACACTAGTCAGAGCTCAGCAGTGTTATCACCTTCTTCCTACCATCCCTCCCTTTCCTCTTCCAGTTCCAGTCAGGTGCAGTGGAGCAGACTGTGTCCCTCTGGAGTTGAGAGAAGGTGCATGAATGGAAAAGAGAAAACCCCCATAATGTTCAGCCGGGACACCTGACTTCCTGCCTGTGGTTTTCTAAGGCACCTCCTCCAACCCCAAGGGCCTACTCCAGTGGGGAGTGGGGGCACCATATGGCCTGTCTACCAGAAACCCTTCCATTCACCCTTGTTGGGGAACACCCAGTCCAGGCCTGCATGGGACCCTTGCTCCCCTGAAAGTGGAGAGGGGGAATGGAACCCTGGCAGTTGCACCTGGACCCCTGGGTCCCAGGTACAAGTCCCTACCTTCCAGCAATCAGGATATGGAGTGAGAAAAAGAGGAGGAGTAGGAGAGGGAGAGAGTGGAGGTCAATAGTCCAAGCAAAGGGACAACCAGAGCCAGCTTTCCTCCAAAGGGCCTGTTGGAAGCCACAGGCTTCCAACATTGGAGCCACAGGCTGTTGAATTCCCCCAAACCAGCAGGGGCATACCAGGGGATGTAGGTGAGTCTCCAGAGCCTGCCAGAAGACTGCCCTTGGCTCTGTGCTCACGTCTCTCTGCAGCTATGATTTCCAGAAAGTTCTCAAGGGCAGGGTTTCAGTTTTGCAAAATGATCCTCAGAACACTGTACATCCCAGTTCCCACATCAGTAAAACACACCTGGCAAGAGAAGCAGCTGCCTAGGCCACTGGGAAATGGCTCTAAAGCCAAAGGCTCTTCGAGATACTATTTAAAATTAGTCCATGACTGTTCCCTCCAGATGGCGACAATAACAGGATTTGGGGTTCGTGGGCATGCCCCGTTTCATGAATATCTCTTGGACAATCCCCAAATCATACCATGAGACTATCATAATCCTTTGACCATCTTACTGACCACACAGAACCCTCCAGCTCCTCTACCTGACATCTTCAAGAGGATTGCTCCAAGTGACTTCTGTTGCCCCATGCAGCTTGGTCATTCTCTAATGCCATATTCTCCCTTGGTCTCCTGTACAATATTTCTACAAGGTCTAGCAAACTGAGTCCCTTGTGGATCCCCTTATTATTTAAACAAGGAATGTATGGCATAGCACTTAAAGAACTCACAATTAGTTGTTAAGAAAGACTGGAGGGCTGGGGATGTAGCTCAGTGGTAAGGTGCCTCTCTGGCACATATGCAAGGACCTCGGTTTGATTCTCCAGTACCACCAAAACAAAACTGGTAGATGGTTTTCACATTCTGGAAGCTCCTTTTCTATTTTGGAGGTGTGCCCACTCTGGATCTCCGTGGGATTTAGGTTCCAGGAAGCCAAGGGCAAGGGCATACATAGGCCTTGCCCCAGACCATTGGATAATCTTGTCCAGGATTTCAAATCTTGAACAAATTTTGAAAAAAACTCAAGAACTATTTGGTGTTCAGTTTGTGGCAGCAGCAACTAATGACTGAGAGAGTGGCCAGAGGCCATCAGCTGTGATGTCCAACAATGACAGTGCCCAGAAGTGGTTTCCACGCCAGCCCATTCTTGTGGCATGTCTTTGCTTGTAGTCCTGCCACCAAACCACAATGGCTCTCATCCACTTCCCAAGCCCACAACTTTGGACTTTTTATGGATTCTGCAAGCCATTCAATAATCTTCCAATAGATTCTTCTTCTTCTTCTTCTTCTTTTTTTTTTACCTTAAAAGCTTGACATTAGCTACAGTTGATTTCTGTTGCTTGCACCCCAAAACACCAACTGATACAGTGTACCAAATCAGTGACTTTATTATTTTTTTTTAAATATTTATTTATTTTTTTAGTTTTCAGTGGACACAACATCTTTGTTTGTATGTGGTGCTGAGGATCGAACCCAGGCCGCACGCATGCCAGGCGAGCGTGCTACTGCTTGAGCCACATCCCCAGCCCAAATCAGTGACTTTAATTCGGTTTTTTACATTAAATAACATTAGGAAGTTGGAGGAAAATTGTAAAGTTGTAAAGCTCGTAAGAAAATATAAAGATTTTATTTACGTCATTAACTAATGAGGATTAGTCATTAACTAATCGTCATTAGTTAATATATTATTAACTAATATATTAATATTAGTTGTAAGTTTGGAGGCGGCAAGAAACCTGTCATATTCCTTTGGCAGAGGGGATCCATCTGCCCAGAAAATCGGGTTTGTGAAGGAAACTGGCGGGTGGCAGTTTGGAAATGTAAATTGGGATATCCTTGTGGCTTAATTAATATTAGTTATAATATTAATATATTAGTTAATAGTATATTCACATAATATATTCTAACTGGTTTGAAGGAGAATTCCAAAAGCTACACACACACACATACATCATCCGAATGTTGAAATGATGTTACAATTAGATACAAAAGAAGTCTATCCACAGGGTAATAATTGATCGAATTCTACTGGACTTAAGTAATTTGCATTTTTATGGACACAAATCATTTGCATTATTATTCTTTTTCTGATTCACAGAATTGTCAAAGACCACAAAAGACTGGAAGTGTACCCTAGACTGGACATTCAGTGACTTTTCTTTTCCTTGCCCATTTGAAAGACTTTCACTAATGTTTCCTGATGGTGATACAGAAAGTGACCAAGTGGGTATAAGACACAATAAAAGCTACATTCAGAAGATCCTGGGCACTCCAGGTGGGAATCATGCAAAATTCTTGAAGAAATGAGAGGTTGGATTTTAAGAGCTGTCAAAGCGTAGCAGAAGCGGGTGATCTGGGTGAAGGGGCAAGTATGAGCTGAAGTTTGGAGGCAGCAAGAAACCTGTCATGTTCCTTTGGCAGAGGGAATCCGTCTGCCCAGAAAATCAGGTTTGTGAAGGAAACTGGCAGGTGGCAGTTTGGAAATGTAAATTGGGATATCCTTGTGGCTTAATATTGTAACTCTCAGCTTATTGAGAGTCCCAGAGAAAGAGAAATTAAAAGGATAAAATAAAAATAATTGGGGCTGGGTTATGTGGCTCAAGCGGTAGTGCGCTCGCCTGGCATGCGTTCGGCCCGGGTTCGATCCTCAGCACCACATACAAACAAAGATGTTGTGTCCACTGAAAACTAAAATAAATAAATAAATATTTTTTAAAAAAATTCTCTCTCTCTCTCTCTCTTAAAAAAATAAAAATAATATAGAAATCATGGTCTGAAGGTGACGTTGGGAGATGCTTGTCCTTCAATCTGTTTCTAGTGGACAATTTGATGTACCTTTTCTATTACCCTCCTCCTTGCTGAGCACGCAGGAGCAGACAGGTGGACCTGGATGGAGTAGAATTTGACCCAGAGAGATCCAACTTCAGTCAGGTGTTATGACCCTGGAGTGGTGAAAACATACCATATTGTACATTTTGGGGAGCAGAAGCGCAGAGCCTCAAGGATACAGAAGAGAGGAACAGGGACTTGGAAACAGCCCGGCACATATTAAGTGCTCATAAATATTAGATATAATCTTCCCAACCCCCTTCATGTGGTAAATACCCTTGTTATTCCCATCTTAAAGATAGAAAAATTGAAGCTTAAAGATGTTAAACACTGGGCTGGGGTTGTGGCTCAGCGGTAGAGTGCTTGCCTAGCACATGTGAGGCCCTGGATTCAATCCTCAGCACCACATAAAAATAAATAACATAAAGGTTTTGTGTCCAACTGCAACTAGAAAAAAATAAATATTTAAAAAAAAAAGATGTTAATCACTGCCAGGCACCGTGAAGCATGCCTATAATCCCAGCAATTTGGGAGACTAAAGCAGGAGGATCACAAATTCAAGGCCAGCCTTAGCAACTTTAGTGAGGCACTAAGCAACTTAGTGAGACCCTGTCTCAAAATAAAAAAATAAAAAGGGCTGGGGATGTAACTCAGTGGTAAAGCATCCTTGGGGTCAATCCCTGGTACAAAAAATAAATAAATAAATAAAATAAAAGAGGTTAAACCCTCTCCGGAGCTAGTAAGTATCGGGGCTTGAAATTCACACCCACTGCTGATTCCAGAACCTGTTTGCAGAGCTGTGGTGTTATGCAGCTAGGATGTTCATTATGCATGTACCAGGTACACAATGCCAGGTGCAAGGTACTGGGGTTACAGCTGTCATCAGCACACCTAGTCCTGGCCCTTCTGGAATTGCCACCCCATCCCCCTATGCCCTCGCAGGAGGTTGAGCCACAGCGACCCCTTCAGAGCAGCCCTTCCTGCTTCAAAGCATCTGTACCACCCACCCACCCCGGTCCCTGGAAGAGCTGATGCAGTTTGTAACCTGATGCCCCAGGGGGACTCAGCCTGGGGCAGGACACTTCAGGTGCCAGGGAAGGAAAGGGAAACCCCGGGGGGAAGAACACCCTCTGCTGGGTGACTGGCATCTCCATGAGCACATCCTGTATCATTCACCAATGCTGCTAAGATTTAAATCCAGCTTTTAATAAAATACACCCTCTTAGGCTGGCAAGTCAGGGCTGGAGTAAAACCAGAAGGAGAACTGCCATCCAGCTGCAGGGCCCTGGCCCGTTCCTCCAGCTGGCTGGCAGCAAGCTCCTGGCGAGCCGTGGAGCTTGCTGGAGGATGCCACGTAGCATAGGCAGCCTTCCGGCTCTAGCCCGTCCCACTCCTCCGTCTGCTTCTCATTAGCTTCAAAAGTGAGGCCTGGCTCTGCGCCCAGGTCAGGAGGAAAGGCTGACGTGGCGCCCACCGAGCCCCATTCCCTGGCCTAGGTCTTCTCCTCCCCAGCCCCACCATCATGAGCCCAGCTCACCGCTTCTGGTCTCCTCTCTCTGCCTTCTCCACCTCCCCAGAACCCCCTCCAGTCCCCAGCCTCTCTGCAACCACTTCCTCCCTGCACACCCACAGGCTCACTCGCACACACCCACACCCACACACCCTCACTGCCCCATCCCAGCTCTATTCTCTTTGTCCCTTTAAAGCTCTCAACCCTCCAGCAGTATAGCCCAGAGGGAGCAGAAGGGTCTGGGTTCAAATCCCGTGTGTGCTGCATAGTAGCTATGTGACTTGAGGCAAGTTACTTAATTTCTGTTGCTCAGTTTCCCCACCTGTGAAATGGAAAAGATATGAACAATACCCACCTCATCAAGTTATTCACAAGGAAAGGGCCTGGCGTAAAATCAAGGCTGGTCCACATCAGGTACAAACAGATAGACTAAGTGTGCAGTCTTACTCTTCCCCAAAATTAGTTGGCCAAGGAGGACCCTGTTTTCAGGGACAGGAGGTAAGGTTTTGTTTTAGAATGGGGACAGAAGAGTAGGAGGCTGGAAGAGCCTGTCTGTCTATTCTAGATTCCTCAAAGGCAGTCAAATTCTACAGCTGGTGTTTTTTTCATTAGGCATTTATTGAGCACCAATCGTGTGCAGGTACCCTGTGGGGAAACCCCAGCTTCCTGCAGAGCAAGGAGCTCAGATTCCAGTGGCAAAAAAAGAATCATAAAAAGAAATGGTTATCGGGCAACACGCTGAAGGCAGTAAGGGAAGAGATTGGAAAGTGCTCTGGGAACAGGAGCAGGAACAGCTCTGAGATGATGGGGGCAGTTAGGAAAACTTCCAGGTTGCAAGGGAGGTGCCTGCATTAACAGAAGGCACCCCCTTCCTCAGCTCAGGGGCATGTGGTGGTTCCATTTGCTCTGCAAGTGAAGCAGGCAGAATTCTTTAGCCCTGTTTAGCAGATGAAGAAGTCGAGGAACTGAGAATGAGTGGCGGGTGCTTCCCCAAGGAGCCAACTTCTAGTGAGGGATGTTCTCCCCACCCCAAACCATCAGGTCTTTCTGCTTCCAAACTGGGCAGGAGTTTGCATGGAAGACAAAGAAGAAAGAGGAGGAACAAGGCCAGGCAGATAGGCCAGGTGGCTTGCCGGGAGCCTGGGGCAGCAGTCTGGACTTTGTCCTGCGTGGGCGAGGGGAGTCGGCACACAAGCATCCACACCCCCACATTGCTCCACCAGCCACAAGGCCAGATTTTGTCCTCAGAATCCCCAGCACTGCCCTGAAACAGAACTCTTTACTGATTTAACACGCAGTAATTTATAAAGGAGCCGGCAAAGGGAGAGAAGGGACAATTCCTGCCAGATCACTCCCTCGCCTGCTGGCCCAGTACTGGGTCAGTGGGAGGCCACAGGAAACACTTGGTTTATTGGGCAGCACTGAGTGAACTAGGCCCTCAGCTGGGACTGTCAGGAATACCAGTCCTCTCAAACCTTAAAAATCAACCCTTGACGGCAATCAGCTTGGACACATCTGTGTCGGGCAGCAGCTGGGATGGGAGGAGGACACACACCAGCTCTGTCCAGGCTGAGCAGACAACTCAGGGGCTTGCAGAGGATTTGGCTCAAGTGCTGCAGGAGCAGAACCTAGGAAAGGCAACCTGGCTCCTGGTTCACTTGGGGACTCGTGGGCTGGACCCTCCTCCTCAATAGGAGTGAGGTCAGATGGAGGTAGGAGACTCAGACTCACAAAACTTAAAAAAAAAAAAAAGAATGCCCAGTTTTCATTTGAATTACAGCTCAACCAGAAATCATTCTTACTACAAGGAAGAGGTCCACCTTTGGTTTCAATTTCTAAGGTTTTAGTTACTCTCTATCAACCATAGTCGGAAAATATTACATAGAAAACTCCAGAAAGAACAATTCCTAACCGTGTGCCATTCTGAGTATTGTGATGGAATCTCACACTGTCCGACTGCCTCCCACCTGGAACATGAATCACCCCTTTACCAGCTTGTCCTCACTGTGTCTCGCCTGTGTGCGTTCTGGTCCACCCTCTGGTCACTTGGTAGCCATGTTAGATATCAGATCAACTGTCCACTATCACCAGGCTTGGGTTCACTGGACCCTTACAAGGCCTCACTTCAATCTCATCACATAGGCATTGTGCATTGTCACATCATCACAAGAAGAAGAGTGATATATACAGCACAATTAAATATTTCGGAGGACTGGGGTATAGCTCAGTGGTAGAGCAATTGCCTAGCATGTGCAAGGCCCTGGGTTCAGTTACACACACACACACACACACACACACTCACACAATGTATATTTTGAGAAAGAAACCACATTTACATAACTATTTGGGGGAAGGGATACCAGGGATTGAACTCAGGGTTGCTTGACCACTGAGCCACATCCCCAGCTTTTTTTTTTTTTTTTTTTTTTTTTTGAGACAGGGTCTTGCTAAGTTGCTTAGGGCCTTGCTAAGTTGCTGAGGCTGGCTTTGAACTTGCAATCCTCCTGTCTCAGCCTCCCAAGTCATTGGAATTATAAGCGTGTGTCACTGTGTCCAGCATATAACTTTTATTATAGTATATGACTATGATTGTTCTCTTCTGTTCATCTCTTACTGTGCCTGATTTAAACTTTATCACATGTATGTATAAATGGGATTTGGTTCCACTATCCATGGCTTCCAGCATCCTCTAGGGGTCTTGAAACATATCCCTCATGAATTAGGGAAATGCCCATCTGTCCCATGTGCTAGGGTGGTAGCAATGGGGATCACAAGAAAGGGACAGATTTAAGATTTAACTTGGAAGGAATTGAATTTGGGATCTTGAGATATCTGCGTGCTCATGCTCTCTGCAGTAGTATTCACAGCAGCCAAGATGTGGAAATCACCTAGATGTCCATCAATGGGTAAATGGATAAAGAAATTGTGGCATATGCATACAGTGGAACATTATTCTGCATTAAAAAGATAGAAATCCTTCCATTTGCAACTGGGCAGATGAGGCTGAAGGGCATTACAATAAGTAAAATAAGCAAAACTCAGAAAGACCCATATACAAACTCTCTCTTACACATGGACTCTAAAATAGTTGAACCCAAGGAAGCAGAAAGTAGAATGGAGAGTGCTGGGGACTAAGATAGGAGGAATGAGGTGATGCTGTTCAAAGGGTGCAAGGTTTCAGTTCTGCAGGATGAGTAAATTCTGGAGATCTAATACACAAATAGGGCCTATGGATGAGCAATACTATTTTGTTCACTTCAAAAAAAAAAAAATTGCTAAGATCAAATGCTCCGTGCTCTTACCAGGAAAGGAATAGAAAGAAGGAAAGGGGAGGAAAAAACACAAAAGAGGCAAGAGGAAAATTTGAAAGCAGTGAATAAAATTATGGTGCTGATTGTTGGTGTTGTGGTTTGGATATGAGGTGTCTGAACCCTGGAAGCTCCTATGTTAATGCAGGAATGTTCCGAGGTGAAATGATTGGATTGTGACAGCTATGATCTCACACACTCTATCCTAGTTTGAAAGAATGAACTGCATAATAACCGTAGGCAGGTGGGGGTGGCTGGAGGAGGTGGTCACTGGGAGTGTGCCTGGGAAGGGTGCATCTTCCCTGTGGCCCCTTCTCCCTTTCTCTTTTTCTCTTCATGGCTGCTATAACCTGAGCAGTGCTCTTCCACCATGATGGGCTACCCACCTTGAGCCCAGAACAGTACTGTCAGCAATACAGTCAATAGTTCTCTGTGGACTGAGAACTCTGAAACAGTGAGCCTAAATAAACTTTTTCTCCTCTAAGTTGTTCCTGTCGGGTATTTTGGTCACAGCGATGAAAAGCTGACTAATGCAGTTGGTTTCACAGTTGCATACTTATCTCCAAACACATCAAGCCCTATATATTAAATATCTGCAGATTTTTTTTCATGTCAATCATACCTCAGTGAGGTTTTTTTTTTTAATTGAAGTTGGAGATGGTCTCTATAGGGACTGACGATGAATTGGATGTAGGAGACAAGGATAGGAGAGAAATTAAGGAGGACTCAGGCTTCCAGCCAGAGCTACTATGTCATTAATAGGACCACTTCACTCAGAAAAGGAAGGCGGAATGAGATCAGATTAGAAAGACAAACCAACAGCTCCGTTTTTAAACTTGGGGTGCTAATTTAACATCGGTCTGGTAGTGCAGACCCAGTTAGTTGAAGGCTGAGGCAGGAAGATGGCTGGAGCCTAGGAGTTAAGGTCAGCTTGGGCAACAGAACAAATTGAGCCTGAAATGGAGGTCACAGTGTGATGAGGTGCCATCAAGTGCAGGACACACTGAGCTGTCTCCTCAAAGTGGAGAATAGCATTGTCCCTCCTCACGGAGGACACCCAGTGCCAGAAGCCAACAAATAAGACTAGCATGAAGGAAAAAAATTATGTGTGTGCCTGCTGGGAACTGATTGAAAGAAATGTGTCCCTGGTGCCAGTGGGGAAGGTGGGCAGAAGGTCGGCCTGGCCTCCAGAGATTCCCTGGGATAGCAACACATACTGAAGAGATTGAAAATGCAGTCTGCTTTGGGAGTAACCACTTAAACCTCAGGAGTTGAAACACGCCCCTGATTTGCCCACTGTTTGGAGATTTTTAATAATGTGCCAGTCCACCAGGCACAGTGGCGCACTCCTGTAATCCCAGGGTTCGGGAGGCTGAGACAGGAGGATCACGAGTTCAAAGCCAGCCTCAGCAAAAGCAAGGTCCTAAGCAACTCAGTGAGACGCTGTTTCTAAATAAAATACAAAATAGGGCTGGGGTGTGGCTCAGTGGTTGAGTGCCCTTAAATTCAATCCCCATACCCACCCACCCCAAAATAATAATAATAATAATGTACCAGCTCATCTGTCTGTTCAACAAGGAACTGAGGAACTCAGAACTGCCCACGCACGTGCACATACGCGGATGTATTGTGAGAGATGTTCACCATGGTATTGTTTACCATATTTCATTGCATAATTGTTGCACCCTGATTTTTTGTTCTTGTTGTTGTTTTTTTCAGTCCAAAAATTGGTTAATGAACTTTCACTGCATGATCATTGCAAGGTATTATTCTGTTCATCATGCTGCTTAAAAGGTAAACAGTGCAGCAATGCACTCACCAGTGGCACACAGAAGCACATTTGTCTTCTCTGGCACTGTGAGCCAGGAACGCAGAATTCTCCCCGCATGCTCATTGTCAGTGTATTCCTGACAGCTGTAGTGTGTGGTTTGTTCAGAACAGCACATCAGATAACAAATGAAAATGGAGCAGAGTCTTCGGACACAGAAGATTAAATTTTGTAAGTCCATTCTTCACAACACTGTAATAAATTTTCTCAAGTGTAATATTTCAACTATAATGCACAAATCAATAACAACTAATGCACTAGCTTTTTTTTCCAGAAAGGAAAAATGTTCACTAAACTGTCATAAAGAAATGATGTGTAGTGATTTGGACTATTCAATCTTAACGTATATTCACAAGTATTTCATGCATCCTAAATTGCACTAAAGACAGTTTAGTAATAAATGATTTTTAACCAATATTGGAAACTTTTTAAAAAAATGTTCACAAAATGCAAAAAAAAAAAAAAAAGGCTTCACATAATGGTTGCATCTCACTTTTTTTCAAACAAAAAAAAATGGCTTAAAATCTGTGACAATGGTGCACTAAAACACAGTACGAAGAGTAAAAATTTAGCTGGGCATGGTAATCCTGGAGTCTAATCTGGAGCCTGAGGTAAGAGAACACTTGAGACCAGGAGTTCAAGACCAGCTGGGCAACTCAGAAAGATCCCATCTCCAAATAAATAAATAAGAATAAAAATTAGGCAACAACCAAAATTTGCATCTACAGGGGACTAGTTAAGTCTTTTATGATGACTTAGAAACAAAATGGAATTCCATGTAGCTGTCTAAAATTCATAAGGTAAATCTATCTGTTCTGGATTTTTTTAAAAAAATTTTCGTAGTTGTAGATGAACAGTATGCCTGTATTTTATTTGTTTATTTTTAATGTGGTGCTGAGGATGATACCCAGTGCCTCACACATGCCAGGCAAGTGCTCTGCCACTGAGCTACAGCCCAGCCCTGTTCTGGATTTTTTTTTATATATTTTTAATTTTTTATTGTGGGTTGTTCAAAACATTACAAATTTCTTGACATATCATATTCCACACTTTGATTCAAGTGGGTTATGAACTCCCACCTTCACCCCATACACAGATTGCAGAATCACATCAGTTACACATCCATTGATTTACATATTGCCATACTAGTGTCTGTTGTGCTCCCCTGCCTTTCCCATCATCCACCCTCCCCCCTCCCCACCTCTCCCCTCCCCTCCTCTCTCTCTACCCCCTCCACTGTATAACCCTGAGGGTCTCCTTCCATTACCATGCAATTTCCCTTCTCTCTCCCTTTCCCTCCCACCTCTCATCCCTGTTAAATGTTAATCTTCTTCTCTTGCTCTTCGTCCCTACTCTGATCTTAGTTACTCTCCTTATATCAAAGAATACATTTGGCATTTGTTTTTTAGGGATTGGCTAGCTTCACTTAGCATAATCTGCTCTAATGCCATCCATTTCCCTGTAAATTCTATGATTTTGTCATTTTTTAATGCAGAGTAATACTCCATTGTGTATAAATGCCACATTTTTTTTATCCATTCGTCTATTGAAGGGCATCTAGGTTGGTTCCACAGTCTTGCTATTGTGAACTGTGCTGCTATGAACATCGATGTAGCAGTGTCCCTGTAGCATGCTCTTTTTAGGTCTTTAGGGAATAGACCAAGAAGGGGAATAGCTGGGTCAAATGGTGGCTCCATTCCCAGCTTTCCAAGAAATCTCCATACTGCTTTCCAAATTGGCTGCACCAATTTGCAGTCCCACCAGCAATGAACAAGGGTACCCTTTTCCCCACATCCTCGCCAGCACTTGTTGTTGTTTGACTTCATAATGGCTGCCAATCTTACTGGAGTGAGACCTGTTCTGGATTTTAAACTGCCCAAAAGTAAATATAAAGCATGTGTACACACACACATACACCCATAACAATATGCACACACACATATATGTATATGTAGATACGTATATAATATATATAGTGATACATTTACACAAAATTACATGTAGGTAAATGGATACACACACACACACACACACACAGAACACCATAAAAATGTTCACCAATATGCTAATAATGGTGGTCTCTCCATAACAGAAGTTGATTTCTTTTTTTTTACTTTCTGCTTGGTATTTTTCTATATTATTTAAATTTTTTCACAGTAACTATGTATAATTTTAATGAGCTTATCTTTAAAAAGTAATTTTGTGGGTTTCAAAGTGAATTGATGTTTTTGAGGTGGTGAGGGGACAGTCACTTATCCCCGCATGCTTAAGAGGCCTGCTCCAGACAGAGCCTGAGGGGAGGAAGGGAAGAGACCTCACAGATGGAAGGGTAAGCCAAGGGCTCTCGTGGGCTGTGACTCACGACAGAACCAGCAAATGTTTGTGGGGTTCAGTGCAAAATAAAAATGGGGGGATGCTTGTTCAAAAAAGTATTATGAATTTCAAGATGATAACAGAAGATCATAAAGCCAAATGTAGGACCCTTCTGAGCACACGACCTGTGTGACTCCACAAGTCCTGAGACCATCAGGCTGGTGCATGGTGAGACCAGCTGAGCAAATTATGAAGCTTTTGCCATCAGAGAAATAGCTGGGAACAAAGCCGGGAAAAGTTGAGCAAGAGTTAATCTGGGCCTTGAGAGGCCAGGTCCTGAGTGAAAAATGGAACCATAGACCCCATCAGCTGACCAGGAATCTCACCAGAGCAAACATGCTCAACATTTGTGATTGCACATGTGAAACAATGGCTCCTGAGATGTTTAAGGCCCAGAAGATGACTCCAAGGGACCCGGGTTCTGGGTAGCTTAATTAGCAAGAGCCCTTCAGCTCAGGCCAAGCTGGTGAGTCTGGAAGTGGAATCTGCCCGCTGTATGGAATCCCCTCACTGGCTCAAAGGAAACTTCTCTCAGGACCTCCCACCCGCCAGCCTGCACCTTCCCCTCACATCTCCTTTGTAGCCATCACTCCAACATGTCACCCCTGAGCTGCTCCACAGGAACCTGCCTCTGTGCCTCCTGCCATCCCACCCGCCCACACGCCTCCTGCCTCCTGGGCACCACAAAGAGCGCCTGTGTTGGAGCCCGACAGTCGCTGAGCGTGCAGACAGCCTACACCTCCCGTAGGCCACACGGCACAAAGGCTGGTCTGTGTGGCCTGGCCTGGTAGGCCCACAGCCTCCCTTCCTCTGCCAGGCACTAGGATCGAGTCATCAGAGTCTCCCAGGAGGCTGCCAGACTGGCTGAGCAGCCAAGGAGACAAGAGATGCCCGGCTAACAGCCCACAGTGTCCCTGTAGGACTCCAGGGTGTCCAGCCAGCCATGGCCATTCTGGGCTCACACGCAGTATACGGGCATCCTTCAGACTCTCAGAAGGCCCCTCACCCCTCTAATTGCAGTTAGGCAGCTGCAGACCTTCATTCTGCTCTTCCCTAATCAGGGTCCCTGCCACCAGCCTTCCCACATCCTGAAACCCACCTTGAATGAGACACCGTGATGGGTACCAAGAGCTGTCTGCCGACAAAAACAATGATACCCATCCTCACACCCCATGCCCTTGCTTTCAAATCCACTTTCCCATCCATCTGTCCCCATCCTGGGCACCTGCAGCTTCAGTCTCATTTGCATTTGAGCTCTCCCAAGATAAACCTGGGATTGAGCTGAACCAGAAACTCCCTCCACAAATGGTTAAAGCTGTTCTCAACCATTCAAACCATTCTCCACAGTCTCCTCAAACCCTTCCACTACAAGGAATGTTCCTTTAATGAACTTAATTGAGTACCTACTACATGCCAGGCACAGACTCATCTATGTGGTCTCATGGCATCTAGCATCTCTGAATTTAGAGCCTCCAGACCTGGGAGGTGGTTCACTCAATAGCTTCTGCTCCCCTATTGGGTTCTGAACTTATGCAGACTGGGTTCCTTGTCCTGTTGCCTTCGTATATACAGCAGGTGCTCAGTACATAAGTCCTACTGTCTTTGTGTACACAACATGAGCTCAGTATGAGTCTCACTTGAAAAGACTATTTTTCCTTCATCCTTGATGCAGCTTCATCCCCTTCCACAGCTGTGGCTGCCTCTCTCCAGCTTTGGGTCCTCCTCTGAGCTTACCCGCACTTCAGTGAGCATTTTCCAATTTGTACCTTCATGTGTGGTACAAATGTTTGTCACATGCCTATTGAGTGCCAGAGGACAGTGACTTGGGGCAAGGAGAAACTTTTTACAATGCCCCTGTCACATTTCCCCCCAGTTGTTCTCACTTTGTGGGAAAAGAGAAAGAAAGCAGCATCTGTGGAGAGCAAACAAGGGGAGAAAGAGGGAAGAAGAGGGAAGTGACATAATTAATATAATAGCACCAGTTCCAAATGTCAGAGCCAGAAGGACCTCTCCCTCAGGTCAGGCCCTGGTCCTGGCTCTGGATGCTCACTGGCTTTTCCAGAAAAGCTCTTGTCTACACCTGATCCTTGCAATTCTGCATGCAAAGATTGTTTAGGACCCAGCTGTACTTTGTAAGGAAACCAAGGTGCTGGCTATTTGTTTGCTTCCCTGCTCTGCCTGGTTCCTGGAAGGCTGAACTCTGGGGATTGCATGGCCTGAACATCTGGGTCCTCCACTTCACATTAGATCCAACCAAAAGACACTGGCAAACACTGAGGAGGTAGGGGTGCAAAGAGAGTAAAGAGTATCTGCTGTCCCCTGTCATTTCTCCTAACCTCATCATGGTTCTGGCAAGGGGCTCCAGCCTGGTGACCTTCTGCAGCTGCCCCTCTCTCCAGCAACTGGAATCTTTGATCCCTATCCCTTCAAACAGAGAGGGTAATCTCTCCATTAAGAAAATCTTTTTAGAGCCAGGCGCAGTGGCTTGTACCTATGGTCCTACTTACTTGAGAGGCCCAGGAGTTCAAGACCAGCCTGACATCATAGCGACACCCTGTCTCAAAAAAAAAAAAAAAGACGAAATAAAACCTTTTTAGTAATCTTTGCTGGGCTGCTGCTTGTCTCCTGTTGTTGCCCTGACTGACAGAGTTGGTGGCCTAACTGATCCCCAACAAAAACCCCTGAATGACTGCTGGTACCGGCAATGAGCAAATGTTCCATATCTGGCTCCAGTGACTATGGTTTGAATCTCAACCTCAATTTCAAATTGCTTGTTCCCTCTTAGCCTTCATTTCCACATAATGTGGAAATAATAGCAATACCAAATATCTCAATATTCTCATTGTGACAAATAATTGAACGTTCTTCAGACGATCGCAGAAGAAGAACGGGGGTTATCCAAGAGTTTGGGGCTCCCAACAACAATGAGAAACTAGATTACAGGTTCTCATGGTGTGTTTTTTTTGTTGTTGTTGTTGTTGTTTTTGTTTTTTTGTTTTGTTTTGTTTTGTTTGTCCCTTGTGTCTGCCTCCCTCCCTTTGTGCCCTTTCTGCTATACCTCATATAATTGATATGGCTCCCTCCTATCTTATACATGCTAAATAAATAAATATTTCCCTTTCCACAAAATGAACTCACACTTATATTTTCTGCTGCTATCAACAAAATAGCTGAGAATGGGAAATTTATAATGAATGGGTATTTATTTGGCTCATGGTTCTGGAGGCTGGGAAACCCAAGAGCACAGCCCTAGCATCTGGAGATTTGGCAAGGGCCTTTGTATTGCATCATCCCATGGCAGAAGGTGGAAAGGCAAGCAAGCAAGAGGGGGAAGAATTCATTCTTTTTTTTTTTCTAATTAGTTACACATGACAGTAGAATGCATTTTGACACATCATATATAAAGGGAATATAACTTCTCATTCTGCAGAATTCATTCTTGTAACAATTCATCCTGAGATAATAACCTCCTCCCATGATAATGCCATTAATCCATTGGTGAAGACAGAGCCCCTATGACCTAATCAGCACTTATAAGGCCCTACCTCCTCACATTGCTGCATTAGAGATTAACTTTCTGAACTTTGGGGGACACAATCAAACAGCATGTCATCATCAGGAACCTATTCCCTGGCCACTATCTT
Organism: Marmota monax; assembly: GCF_021218885.2. Classification (NCBI taxonomy): domain Eukaryota; kingdom Metazoa; phylum Chordata; class Mammalia; order Rodentia; family Sciuridae; genus Marmota; species Marmota monax. The sequence continues at coordinate 3,800,049 of NW_026692254.1, forward strand.
CCTACACCATAGAACAACAGTACCAGGTTTACCAGCCATCTAGTATTCCACTGGATGTTTTCTTAGTAAGTAAACCTGGAATTTGGAACGCAAGTCACCTCCCCAGGGCCATCTCCCAGGATTCCTTAGGAAGTTGCTGTCATCCATCCTTGCTTTCTTTTTCTCTATTCCCCAACTTTGATCTGGCCTTCTTCTGAAGTTCACAATACTAAGTAAAGTAGCAGACGGAGTTCTCTCTCTCTCTCTCTCTCTCTCTCTCTCTCTCTCTCTCTTTCTCTCTCTCTCCAGTCCTGTTTTAACTTACTCTGAGCTTGCCGAAGATGTCCCCCTTGGGGATGAAACTGTCTTCAATTTGGTCCAGCAGCTGAGACTTTTAAAACTCAGTTGACTCTTGCACTGAAGAAAGGCACAAAGCTATTCTTCTCCCAGTTCAAAAGTCCAGCTCTAGTTTTGTTTTTTGTTTTTTTTTTTAAGTTCAAACAACAGCAATTCTATTGAATTCACAGATCCAAATCTTTCCTGAGGCCTTCAAAAGAAGAAGAGAACACCACAGAGCTTTTAAAATATATATATATATATATTGTACAAAATAAAATCCCCAGTTGAGATTCCTGGGGATGTAAACAGCAATTCAAACAGAGAAATTTGAGGGGAGTTTAATAAAGAGATTGTTTACAAAGGTGCAGGTAGAACTTAGGAGTTCAGTGCAAAGAAACCTGGAATCCTGTGGCCAGCGACACAGAGACCCACTCCCAAAGATGAGGAAGCAATAACTGGAACCCAGAGAGTTTGGCAGCAAGGAGAGGGCCCTATCCAGAGGTTGGGATCTTCAGGCAGAAGATGATCCAACCCACAGGGACCCAGAAAGGAAGAGACTCGGGGGGGAAAATACCCAAACTCTTTCCTTCTGCCCTTCAGATAAGGTCCCATTGAATGGAATCAACTGGAAACTAGACATCATGGAAGTCCACTGATGCGAACTTTAAGATCCATCATCCCAGGACCCAAAGCAGAGCGAAGAGGGACCAGGCAAGGCTGGGAGGGGAGCCGGGAGGAGGAGAATATGCAAGTTGCCCAGCACAAATGCTTTGAGAGTCTATAACCCAATTAGAAATTACCAATTTCATAAACAGAAACTAGGGAGCAATGGTTCACACGAGTAGTTGATTTTTTTGTTTGTTTTTACAAATATTTTCAACTAGTTCCCTTTAAAAAAAAATTTCCTCTACAATTAAAATATGGTTTTGTTTATGAGAAATTGTCCTTACTCAGAGCTTTTCAGGACCCCAAATGTTCAGGCAAACCAAGGCCTGATCATGTCTCCTACAAATCTCCCCTCCAGTGACCTCCTAGTTACATACAATAGTTCCCCAAAAGGACATTTTGGAGGACTGCTGAAAGGCCACAGAATGCCAGCCATCCAGTCTACGAAGATGCAAGTCAACTTGCAAAGGTCACACCATACGTAAGTGGCTAAGCTCAGATTAAAATACCAGACTGTCCTCAGAAAGCTCTCACAAGGATTCCAGGTGGACTTCCATGTTGAACTGTGATATTTAAGCCTCAGACCCACAGAATCTTTCCCAAAGAGGTTCTTTCTTGGTTCTCTCACCAGGAACACCCAGATCTACCCATCTCTCTTGAGAGGTCTGGACCTCAAGTGTTTCCTTTTAAAGGGGATTTTTTCAGACCTCTCAGCATCCTGGCTATAAGACATTGCTGCAGAGCTGTACCTCATAGATAATAATTTCACATACAACACAAATAAGGCCAGACCCAGAGTCCACCTGTGAGCTCTGCTCAACCCCAGGGCCAAAGCCCACCTCCATTCCAGACACACAAATGGCTGGATCCTCAAGTAGTGCTTTCTGCTCCCAGGACAGTAAGTCAACTAGTGCTCTACCAGACACGTGATCTCAAAGACACAAGTCATGGAAACAGACAGAATCTTGTGTCTGTTAAATAAGTCACGCTCAAACCTTCCCCTAATTCCTAACTACTCTCCTTTTTTTTCACATTTTGCTAACAGATACATTGGTGCTTTTATAAAATTATAAAAAGGATCGGGAAAGTGTCGCCCTGAACTGACGAAGGGCAAACGTATGAAAGTCAGAAGACACTGTTTTTAAGAAGCTGTTTTTAATAACTGACCTTTACAAGATAAATCCCAGCAAAATTTCATTCTTGGCACTGTGTCTGAGACCACAGAGTGGGGAGGGTGTGCAGGGCATGGTGGTGTATTGCTGAGCCTCCCGGTAACACCTCCTGTGCCCTCCTGAAATGCCTATTGTTTCCTGACTGGTGGCCACAGACTTACTGATTCGTTATGTCATATTTCCTCAATGGGGACCATTGTCTCCTGCTGGAGGCTCCACGTTCTTGTCTTCACAATGCATCATCCTGGCCCCAAAGCCCTGCACTGTGGAGAATGTAACATGATCCTAGCAGGGCTCAAAGGAGGCCTTCACTCCCTCTCAGCACAGGCAGAAGTCTCACTGGCAAGACGGAGGAGGGGAGCTCTCCATCCCAGAACTGGGGCCAGAACCTGGCCGACCTGAATTGGGGCAGATCTCATGACACCTGCAAGCTCCAGTCTGTCTTGATTTTCTTCAGACCATATCACATTCTCTCCCAATGTTCCTGTGGTAACCAGTCTTTAAAAAGCACCCTACCTGTTGGCAATACTGCCCTTGAACAATATTGGGTATTGCCTTCCCACATTAAGTAGGACTGACCCTTGTAATCAGTTATGGAAACAGCAGAATGTGACCAGATCACAAAAGACATTGGTGGCTTCCATCTTGATTTCTCTTGGATCACTTGCTCTGGAACAAGTCAGCAGCCATGTTGTAAGGATGCTCAAGCAGCCCTGGGAAGAAGTCCATGGAACAAAGAACTGAGGCCTCCTATAAATAATCATCCTGAACTTTCCATCCCTTTGGGGCGGCCATATAGGATGCTGATTCTCTAGCCCCAGGGGAGCCTTCAGAGGACTGAACTACAACTGCATCTTACCAACAATCTCACACACCAGAACCATCTTGCTAAGCCATCCTGGATTCCAGATCCACAGAAACTGTGAGACACTCAATGATTATTGTTACTTTAGATCACTATATTTTGTTCCACTGGATAGTTTTACAGCATTGTACAGTTAATGTTTTAGTTATAAAGTCCAAAAAGGGCAACCTCTGGGGGCATGGAGAAGAATGGAGAAAGATAAAAAGTAGACAAAGGGGGACAAACAGTGACTAAATTGGCATACTCCTTTTCATGGTCCCTTACATCCTGTCACTCAATTTAGAAAGGGAAGGAGTGTTAAAAATGAAACAAAATAGTTCAGTATATTCCAGCCAGAGGCAAGTACTCTGGACCATCCTTTTCCATGAATTAAACATTCCCCTCCCACAAAGTATCCCAAATTATGTTCTTCTTACAAAAATCTGCACCATACTGAAATGGGGAGATCCTTTCCATAAAAACGACTGCCCAGCCAGACCCCCTCAACAGGTTCAATACTTAACAGAGGATTTCTCTTTAAGATCTTTTTCTCTTATCAGTTTTATCTTGGCTTCATTCCTAACTTCTAATCTATCAAAATAACTTTCATCTCCATCTTGCTAGGACTTCACACTTCCCTCCAACACGGTTGTCACCTATACATTTGATGACAGTTTCTCATCATCTTCATCCAGAAAGTTGATTGAACTATTGACCTGGGCAGAGCTGACCCTAGAGCCCTGTGGTCTTCCTCTATAGTTTCCATGACAACCTTGAGTTCTTGACAGGCTCCTTGATCACAAACACTTTGCAGAGAGTCATGCAACCTGCTGTACATCTCCTAGAGACATAATTGTGATCAGTGAGTTTGCCAAGCCTTTATTAAAATGCTAGCTGGACATAAGTTTATTCACCTCATTCCCCAGCACTACCTAAAAAGAGATTCATCTCAGCTTGTAATATTGGTTGCCTGTAGTAGCTATTACCAAATGTCTTGAAACAACAGAAATTTATTCGCTGCTAGTCCCTGTGGCCAGAAGTATGAAAGCAGTATCAATGCAACCTTCTGAAGGCCCCAGAGGAGAATCCATCCCTTGCCTCTTCCAGTTTCTGGTGGCTACTGGTGTTTCCTGGTTGTGGCCATATCACTCAAGTCAGCACCTTCAAATCTTCCTGTGCTTCATCTTCACGTCATTTTCTTTCCTCTGTCATGTGTCAGGTCTCCCTTTGGCTCTCTTATAAGGACATTGTGATAGTATTTGAGTACACCTTGAAAATCCAGGATAACCTATCTCAAGATCCTTAATGGCATCTGCAGAGACCCCTTTTTTTATTATAAGACAACATATATATGTTCTAAGATGAGGACCTGATGTCTCTGCAGGGCCATTATTCAGTCTGCCCAGATTGGGACCACGCATCCCCACCCAGCTTTCCCACCTCACCACCACTGCATTCTTTCTAATATCCACAAATAAGCTAAGCCGTGTCTTGCCAAAAGTCAATACCAAGGTTACTCTCTCTACATTTTGTGATCACTTGATAACTCTATATCTCTAAGTCACATCAGTCTGGATGTGAAAATGGGGTCATAATCAATAAAAAATCAGCATTTCTCAGATTTTCCATCATTGTCATCTCTCCAGCCCTGTAAAAATATCTAGAATTCCTAGTGTGTGTCTCTTAATTGGAGGCAGTGTAAAGGTTGCCATCATAGTTTCTCAAATCAGACTGCCTGGGTCTGAATCCCAACCCTGTCACTCTGGTCAACTGTATTTTCCAAAGGCAACTACAAAAATATCTCCCAATTCACATTCTGTTCTGTGATGTGGCCATGCCCTTTCCTCATGAAAAGGGACGGGTCCATTTCCACATCACCCTGAATCTAGATGAGCCGGCAAGTGCTTTCTCTACTAGAATATGATAGATCATATCATATGGATCATTCCCAGACAAAGCCCTTAACAGTCTCCTATTCCTATCTCTTGACCATGAACTTCCAGCCATTGACTGCCAGTTTTTGAGCCATTGTAGACATTCAGCCCAGTCGAGCCTTCAGATACTACAGATGCCCCAGGTAATGTCTGACTGCAACCACATTGGACTCCAAGCCAAAACGACCCAGCCAATTCACAGACGCATGATGATAAATTGTCATTGTTTTGGGAGGTTTTTTGTTTGGTTTTGTTTGTTTGTTTGTAGGTACCAGGGATTGAACCCGGTGGGGGGAGGGGGGGAAGGGGGGGCTTAACCATTGAACTACATCCCCAACCCCTTCTTTATATTTTATCTAGAGACATTTTATCTAAATTGCTTAGGGTCTCGCTAAGTTACTAAGAGCAATCCTCCTGCCTCAACCTCTGGAGACCCTGGGATTACAGTTATGCACCACCGCACCCAGCTAAATTTTTGTTTTAAGTCAGCAGGTATTGAGGTCGTTTATTTTATAGCAGTAGATATTTAAAAGAGTCTCTTAATAACTGTAAAACCTGAAGCAAGTGATGGGTCTTAGCTGAGGTTCCTGCCAGAAACAGACCCTGAGACCAAGATGTGATGCTTGTGGTTTATTTGGGTGATGAGACCAGGAAATACAGGAAGGGAACAGAGAAGAGAGACAGGGAAGAAAAGGTAACCAGTGGAAGAAAGGCTCCTGTGAGCAGGATACCACTGGGGACCTCAGAGGGAGTGTGTCTCAAAATTGTCTCAAAAATCAAATGCTGCAGCCACTGTGGAAAATGATATGGTAGTTCTTCAACAAATTAAAACTAGAACTACCATATTATCCAGCAATCCCACTTCTAGGTTGCTATGGCTTGAATGTGTCCCTTCCAAAACTGAGGTGTCACCAATGTGATTAGTTTTAAAAGGTAGAGCCTTTAAGAGGTGATCAATCATGAGGGCTCCTCCCCCATGAGTGGAATTAGGCCTTACAAAAGAGATTTTATAAACCAGGCATGATGGTGCATACCTATAACCCAGCAAGTCAGGAGGCTGAGGCAGAAGGACATCAAGTTCAAGGCCAACCTCAGCATCTTGGTGAGACCTGTCTCAAAAAAAAAAAAATTTAAAAAAAAAAAGGACTGGGGATATAGCTTAGTGGTGAAGTACCTCTGGGTTCAATCCCTAGGGCCCAAAAAAAAAAAAAAACTGAAAACAGGATTTCTTTTTTTTTTTTAATTTATTATTTTTTTAGTTGTAGCTGGACACAATACCTTTATTTTAATGTGGTGCTGAGGATCGAACTCAGGGCCTTGCATATGCTAGGCGAGCCACAACCACAGCCCCGTAAAAACAGGATTTCAAAGAGATATCTGTGTACGTCTGTTTTTTGTAGCAATATCCACGATAGACAAGAGATGAAAGCAAACTAAATATCCATAAACAGACGAGTGAATAAATACATGATATGCACATGCATAGATTGTATTTTAGCCTTAAAAAAAAAAAAGAGAGAGAGAGAGAGAGGGCTGGGATTGTGGCTCAGCGGTAGAGGGCTCACCTAGCACGGGCGGGGCACGGGTTCAATCCTCAGCACCACATAAAAGTAAAGGTATTGTGTTAAAAAAAAAATTAAAAAGAGAGAGGGAGAGAGAGAGAGAGAGAAGGAAATTCAAACACACACTATGACATAGATGAGATTTGAGGAATGATGCTACAAGAAATGAACCAGCCACAGAAGGACAAAGATCCCATGATCCCATTTATACAAAATACCTAAAATAGTCAACTTCACAGAAACAGAAAGCAGAATGTGGTTGCCAGGGCCTGGGGGTCAGGGGTGGGGTGGTGGTTGTTCAGTGGGTGTAGAGTTTCAGTTTTTAAGACAAAAAGTTCATGAGATCCATTACACAACATGGCACACGTAGTTAAGAATACTATATTGTACCCTTCAAAATGGTCAAGATGGTAAAGTTTTTTGTTTATTTATTTTTGTTTCCATGGTACTGGGGATGGAACCCAGGTCCTTGAGCATGCTAGGGAAATACTCTGCCACTGAGCTACCCCCACAGCCCCTAATGTTATGTATTTTTTACCATAATTAAAAATAAAAGTCTCATTAAGAAATAAACAAGTTAGGGTATTCATCTATCAGTTCCCATCCTTCACTGACTCAGAATCACTTTTGGGGTGTTAACTCCCCATACTCTGTGGACAAGCAAACCCCTTCTGCAGAAAGATGCAGGAAACCATAGGCACATATGGGCACAGTTCAAGGTAACCTCAGGATGGCTGAGGACACTGGGAGGGGCACTGACCGCATCTGACACCTCATTTATTTTTGAGTCACTGTTTCCTTATCTGTGCATGAGAGATGAGAATTATCCACTTCAGCAGAAGGGTAATAAAAGCTACTTTGTATTCCATAGTAGAGGGCATGATGCACAGGTTAAGTATACTATAAACATTATCCACATTAGCCTTTTCTTTTTTTTTTCATTTGGGAGGGGTACTAGGATTGAACTCAGGGGCACTCAGCCACTGAGCCACATCACCAGCCCTTTTTTGTATTTTATTTAGAGATAGAGTCTCCCTGAGTTGCTTAGCGCCTCGCTTTTGCTGAAGCTGGCTTTGAACTCGAGATCCTCCTGCCTCAGCCTTCTGAGCCAGGGATTTCAGGTGTGCACCACCACGCCTGGCTCACATTAGCCTTTTCTATAGGGTGGGTAGGAAGGCTGAGAAGCAGCTTTCATTGAGGGAGTCACAACAATCCCCTCTGCTCCTAGCAGAGACTTCCTCAGTGAAGGCTACTTCTCAGCCATCCTGCCTACCCCTTCCTTCAGGACCCCAGGCCCCATGGTGAATTGAACCTCTCATACAAGACAGACCTGTACTGGGTACCCCAGAGCCACTGCCAAGAAATAGCACTGCTGTAGCCAGCTTTAAAGAGCCAAGAATGCCCCCACCCATTCATCCTTTGTGCTACATAAGGGCTAAGCAGGCTTAGAGGGTTCTCCCTCCTTCCTGATAAGGGTAGCTTGTCCCCCTCTCCCTGACACAAGGGCCCCGGGCTGGGCTGTGAGCCAATCCAGATGGACATCCCTCTAATGCCAAGAGCTGGTTCCCAGGCCCACCATATCCTGTAGCTCTCCGCCCTCGCTGTGGATCCTTCCCCAGGACATTCCCTGGCATGCCCCTTCCTGGATGGCCTCCCCAGTCTGAACCCAAAGTCCACAGGGCTGAGTCTACAGTTGGGACGCCCTGTCACCACACATCTCGCCCTCTCCTTTATATGTTCAAAAATCAGTTTCCAACTTTTGGAAGTAGCCTCAGAGTTTCCCAAAGGCTGTGACAGTGGCTCTGGGCTCTTCAAGGCACCCTAGGACTCCTGCCTGGACTTGGTCCCCTCCCTCCCAGTTTATAGACACTGTCCTCGCTGAGTGAAGGGAAAGCACAGAGCCTCTGCTAGCATGACATCACCTTCCCTGAGCGAGCTGAGAAGACTTGGCTTTTCCCCACTTTGTTTCCTTCTCCAAGTGCAGTTAGGAAAAAGCTTTCCTGGAGCCAGAGGGAATGTGCCCACAAATTTTAAGAGTGGCTACAGCTAGATGGAGGACTCAGAGTTGCTATTTTCTTTTTTACACCTTTTTGTGTTTTCCACAATGGGCACAATTCTGTTTTTTTAATGTCAGGAAAACAAATGAGAGTTCTTTAAGTAAGCGATTTAAAAGCTCACTTGGTTGCCGTCAGCACTTTTCATGACCTTGGCTCATTCTGGGCATCAGCTTTTCAACCATGCTTCTATTTGCTCCCTCTCTGTTTTGAGTCCTCTGACTTTGACCCCTCGCTTCTTTCCCTGGAAATCTGAGCTAACTACAGTTGTTCATGCAAACCACACCAGTCTCCTTGGATGCTTCTCCAGTTTTCCTTCTCACTAGGAAATATTTATCATCAGAATCTTTTGTCCCAAATCAAGAAATTGACCACACATCCCTACTAATAGGATGCACTGAGCAGAACACATCATTTTCTGCATGTTCTCACCAAAAACACACAACAGGAGTCTGATCATGAGGAAGCTTCAGGAAGACCAAATTGAGAGATCTTCTACAAAATAACTGCCTGTGTTCTTCAAAAAATGTCAGTGTTAGGAAAGACAAAGAAAGCCCGAGGAACTGTTCCCAACTGGAAGAGAGTAAAGAGAGGTCTCAGCTAAATGCAGCATTTGATCCAGGACATTGTTTTGCCATAAAGGACATTGGGACAGTTGGTGACATCTGAGTCTGAATAGGTCTGTAAATTAGATAAATTGTATTGAATCATGTCAGTTTCCTGACTTAGGTAATTACACTGTGGTTATGTCTAGAATGTCCTTTACTTGTTAGGAATTAAAAACGAAAGCTTGGCGGGTAAAGGGCTTCATATTTGCAATTTACTCTCGTATGATTTATATAAATACATATTTTTATGCACGAATGGAAATTTTAAAATAAAGCAAATGTGGTAAAATGTTTAACATCTGGGGACTCTGAGTGAAGAATAAAAAAAATATTTGTTCTAGTCTTGTGTTTTTTCTGTGAGCTCCTTTGATTTTAACCTCTGGTTAATGAAGTTGACATGACAGCCTAACTCCTAGGCTAAATCCATTTACTTGATGTTCTTGACCTTGGACTGTGTCCTTACCCTGGTTTAACCCCTGAAAAGACACTGAGCAGGAAGGCTTTCGGAGACTTTGGTGGTGATAAGTACTCTGTCACAGCCATCATTACTACCAGCAGGGACAGGAGCACTTTCTATAGAAGACAATGCTAGCAATGCCCGAGTGCTACTCAGATACATCACTCATTCCTCACAATGGACTTTGAGGGTGGCATCACTATCTGTAATTCACAGGTGGAAAAACAGAAGCCCAGAGAGATAAACTCACTTACCTAAGTATCAGAGCAGCTATTCAATGGTAAGACCAAGCAAGGCCAGAATTGATTTCCCAAATCTTCATAGTCGTACATAAACCACACTGACACTTTAGGAAATTTAATGGTGGCTACTCTTTTTTTTTTTTTTTTTTAATCTGGGGATTGAACCCAGGGGCCCCTGTCACTGAGCTACAACCCCAGCTTATTTTGAGACAGGGTCTTATTAAGTTGCTGAAGCTGCCCTCAAACTTGCAATCCTTCTGCCCTGGAAACTGGAATTATAGGCATGTGCTATGTACCCTGCTATAGTTCCTCTTTTGCTAAAATGATAGAAGCAGAAATGATTCCAAAGGTAGGCTGCTAGCTACATGTAGCCACTCAAATCTAAATTACTAAAACCTAAGTAAAATTTAAAATACAGTTCTTCAGTGGCACTAATCACATTTCAATTTCTTGACAGTCACTTGTAGCTGTAAATTGTAGTCACTGTAAATTGTAGAACATTTCCATCACAGTAAAAAGTTTGGTTGGACGGTACTGTCCCAAAATATTTTACTTACATCTTGTGACCCGATGTAACTTTTCACTCCAAGTTAACTTTGAAAAAAAAAAAAAGAATAAAACTTCAAACCGGCAAAATTGTCTCTTTCGATATTCTCATTTGTTAAACAAAACAAGAATTTTCCATTCCAGGAGCATCAGGTGTTAGATGGAGACACCTACTGGCATAACATGGAATTACAACCTAGCACAATCAGACACTGGAACCCACCAGATTGGATTTCAACAGTCATCAATGTGGTAATGAGGTACCAGGGGATCCACAAATGTGAGAAAAACTCCAATACCAGGAAAGGAGAAGGAATGAAAAACCAGAAAGAAAAAACCTTAGTCATAAAACTCCAACCCCTACAGACTGAAATCTCCAGTATCATATCTATCAGGCCCATCACAATGCCTGACACCTAGGAGATAATCATCAATGTTAGCTATTTGAATAAATAAATTATTAATTAATTGGTTAGTTCTGAGGATTCCAGAACTCTATCACTGAACATTTTATTATCTCTCTTTTTTTAATATTTATTTTTTAGTTATAGGTGAACACAATATCTTTATTTTATTTTTATGTGGTGCTAAGGACAACCCAGAGCCTCACGCATGGTAGGTAAGTGATCTACCTCTGAGCCACAACCCCAGCCCCTTTATTATCTCTCTTAACATTTTTTTTTCAAATGGACGTATCTCTTATGAAGTCAATGCAGAAATGGGATTTGTTTTGAACGGCTGAGCTGTCACAAGTATCCAACATCAAAAGAAGTTTGGCTTTACAGGCTGATCAAGAACATGAAAACATCAAGATTTTTTAGTATCTGGTAAAGTCTAAGAATATGTTCCTGTTTTGATTTTGTTTTGTTTTGTTTCTGATTGGGAGATGTTTCAGACCCTAAATTATTCAGCGAGGCACTCTCGGTTTACAAATATTCATTGGAACTCCTGTAGTCAAGGGGACGTGTGGATAAATGGAGGTGGAGGCTGCTTCTCTGAGTTCTGCACACAAAAGAATAAGTCCATGGTCTGTCCCCAATCTGGAAATCACCTGGGCAAGTGCTTAACAGAGAGGGAGAGCAGCCCATGGTCTCTGTAGAACTCTTCTAAGGATGTAAAGATCCTGAGCTGGGGGACTGAGCCCTATTGAATGCAAATCCTTGGGGATTTGTTTGTTTGTTTGTGTAGGTTTTGTTGTTTTGTTTGGTTTTTGCAGTGCTGGGGACCAGTCCCAGGGTCATACACTTGCTAAGCAAGTGCTCTATCACTGAGCTACATCCCCCAGCCCCAGAAATCTTGACTTTAAAGAAATTGAGGTATAGACAATGATGCAATCCTAAGGATTATCGAGGACCCTCATTCTGGAGAGATGTGTCATGGAATTCAAACAGGCTGCTCAGTAAAACTAAGAATTGTGTCAGAAAGCTGGGAGCCTAAGGCTGCTTGTAGGCCACTGTCTGAAATTGAAAGGGTTCCATGGTTGGGTTCAGTGGGGGAGGAAGAGTAGCAACACTCACCACCTACAAGGACAGATGGACATTTACTGAGATTCGACCTTGTGCCTGGCTCTGTATTAGGTTCTAGCAAGACAGAGACCAATAAGCTTCAGGAACCTGGGGAGGGGGTAGATTTGTTAAGAAGGGTCCTTCCCTTCCTCATCACCCTGTGCACAACCCCACTTATGCCCCCTCTTAACTCTTGGCATAAGTAAGGTGCTATTTTACAATACTTTTACCTTTATAATAAGGCCTCAGGTACTCAATAGAAAAGTATTGGCAAATGAATTGAACAGACACCACAAAAGAATATCCCAGTGGCCAGTAAGTTTACTAAAAGTTTCTCAACACCAACAGTTACAGGGAAATGTAAAATAAAACTATAAAGTGCTCTGACTACACACTAGAATGGCTAAAATTAAACATTCAAAAATATCAAGAATTGGTGAGGATGTAGAGCAAGTTAACTCTCGTATTCTGCTGGTGGGAGTGTAAATTGGTACAAGCACTTGGAGAGCTGTTTGGCAGATGCTTCTAAAATTAAACATACACTTACGCCCCATATGACCAAGCAGTTCCACTCCTAGGTATATAGTCCCCAAAAAATGAGTGCTTATGCACATCAAAATATAGGAGCACAAATGTACATCACTGTTGAATTGATAATAGTCAAAAACTAAAGAAAATCCAAATGCCCATCAACAGAAAACATTGTGGTGTACAGCACAGCAGGAAAAATGAATGAATTGCTCTTATAAGCAGTAATATGGATGAATCTCAAAAATACAATGTTGAGCAAAAGAAATCAGACTCAGGGGCTGGGGGGTGTAGCTCAGTGGTAGAGCGCTTGCCTAGCAGTGGTATGGACCTGGGTTTGATCGTTGCACTGAAAAAAGAGACAGAAAGATAGAGAGAGAGAAATCAGACACAAAAGAGCATATCCTATAAGACTAAATTTACATGTTGTTCAAGAACAGGCAAAACTCCTGAGGACATCATGTTAAATGAGAAGTCAGGCACAGAAAGACAAAAGTACCACATGTTCTCACTTATATATAGAAACTTAAAAAAAAAACTCATAGAAGGAGAGAGTAGAATAGTGGTTACCAGAGCCTGGTAAAGATGGGGGAGGGGAAGATGGAGAGTAGGTGCTAAGGATACAGGGATGCAGTTGGAAAAGAGGAATAACTTCTAATGCTCTATAGCACAGTAGGGTAATTATGGTTGGCAACAATTATATATTTCAAAATAGCCAGTAGATTGCCTGGCATGAACAATGCCCTGGGTTCAATCCCCAGCCAGATGAAGAAGAAGAAGGAGGAGGAGGAGGAGGAGGAGGAGGAGGAGGAGGAGGAGGAGAAGAGGAAGAGGAAGAAGAAGGGGAGGGGGAGGGAGGGGGGAGGGGGAGGGGAGGAGGGGGGGAGGGGGAGGGAAAAATAGCCAATAGAGAAGATTTTGAATGATTCCCACACAAAGAAATGCTAAATGCTAAATGTTGAGTTACCCTGATCGGATCATTACACAGTGTACACACGCATTGAAATATCACACTGTATGCCCATAAAATGCACAATTAATATATGTCAATTAAAAATTAAAGAATATATATTTTTAAATTTTTAGAAAAAAAAGGAATAGGCAAAACATCTATGGCAAGAGATGTAGGAATATTGGTTGCCTGTTAGATAGTAGATAAGAACTGACCAGGAAAGGACTCAAAGGAACTTATTGGAGTGATGGAAATGTTCTTTATCCTAATCTGCATGATAGTGACACACATGTTTACATAGGTAAAGATTCATTAAGCTGTCTACTTTAGAAATCTGTGCATTAGCCTGTCATGGTGGCACATGTCTATGATCCCAGTGCCTCAAGAGGCTGAAATGGAAGGATCACAAGTTCCAGATCAGCCTGTGACTTAGCTAGACCCTGTCTCAAAAAAAAAAAAAAAAAAGGCTGGGGATGTAGCTCAATGCTGAGAATGTAGCTCAATGGTAAAACTTAAAAAAAAAAAATCTGTGCATTAAACCATATGCAAATTATACTTCAATAAAAGAGTAAAAATAATCAAAAGTGCTGATTTGAGATAGGCACAACTGAAAAATCAAAGGTCAAAGGCTCGATGTATTACAGTAAACAGAGTCATTGGGGAATTCAATATAATTTCATAACAGCCAGATGAGTCACATTCCCTTAGCAATACCTTCCATGCTCACCAGCACCAGCACCAGCACCAAAGGTGATGAGTCCCCTTTCAGCCAAGGAGGCTGGGAGCCCTCCCACAGCTCTCAATGGTTCACTCCCCTGAATTGTCCTCTAAGGCTCCAACAGCACTTGGGGTCAAGCAGGTGAGCTACCAGCTGCAGCAGCACTCCAGGAAACCACCATGCTCAGACCCAAACAGAGAGGACCCTGCAGATCCTTAGAGGAAGTCTAAGAGCCCCAATCACACTGGCCAGACAGGGTTGGCTTGTAATGAAAGGTTAGATGGAGGAAGAAGCCCATGAGGAAGGCTCTGTACGTAAAAATCTTTTCCACTGGACACGTGCACATATAGTTATGATGCACCCCAGACCAACAACAGGAATTTCCAATCTCAACTGAAAGTCTGAATCCTGGGGATGCTTTTGACACATGCTGGCTGGGCCTGTCTGATCTCCACCAACTGATTAGAACCTCTCATTTGGTGCCTCTCCAAGTGCGTCCCCCCAGAGCAGCAGCAGCATGATCACCAGGGAATCTGTTAGACGTGCATGTTCTCAGGCCCACTCCAGACCTAGGGAATTCCAGGGCTGGCCCTAGTAATCTTTGTTTTAACTCTTCTGATGAGTTCTGCCAGAAATTCTGATGCACATCCCAGTGTGAGACCCACTGCTCTAATTGCAAATTTGCCTTTCTAGCGAGTTTCTGAGTAATGCAAGTTTCTTGGGCTGCTGTTCTAGGGATCACACTGAGAACCATCTTGGTCTATTTGTTGAGTAGTGCCAAGCTCTGAAAAAGAGTGGGGGAAAATAAGAATGACCCAAGTGAGTGGCCCTGCAGCCTCTAATCTGACAGGAGGCCCAAATCTGAGGGAAAATCCACAGAAGGAAAAGAAGAAGAAAATTACCTCAGTTTAACCTTTCTGGGGCCTCTTTTCATTCCAACAAAATTTACACTTTGAGGTTACTGATGTGATAGAATTCCCTTTTCCAGGTGTCCAACCCTGAGAGTTGGCTCCAGCAAGACAACCTAGAGAGCAGCACACACTGGCACAGGCCTATAATCCCAGCCACTCAGGAAGCTGAGGCCGAAGGATCATAAGTGTGAGGCCAGCCTCAGCAGCTTAGTGAGATCTAGTCTCAATTTTTTTTTAAAAAAAAAGCAAGGAGGATACATGATATAGATCAGTGGTAGAACACCTGGGTCCAATCCCCAGGACCAAAACAAAAACAAACAAAAAGAACTTGTACCATTAGTGAGTTCACTAATAGGAAGCTGAACAATGAAAAAATGAAGGAAAGACATGAACTAACACTTCACAAAAGATATGCAAATGGACAGGTATATGAAACAAGGCTCAATATCAGTAGTCATCAGAGAAATGCAAAACAAACCACAGCAAGATACCACTTAACTCCCACCAGAGTGGTTAAAATCAAAAAGACTTGTAATATCAAGTGCTGGTTAGGATAGAAAACAACAAGAGCTCTTTTCATTTTCCAGCAGGAATTTAAAATAGTACAACCACTTTGGAGAAATACTGGAATATCTTTTAAAGCAAAACACATACCTACCATATGACCCATAATTCTACTCTTAAGTATTTATTTACTGAAGGGCAATGAAAACACACATCTGAAAAAAAAGAAATCTCATACACATAAGCAAACAGCCACAGGAAGCTAGTGACCGTAACTCCATAAACTCTGGATGCTCAAAAGCTTGTGAAAATCTGCATGAAAAGAATAAATTATCTTTAAAAAATGTCTTGTACACAAATGTGCATAGCATCTTTATTCACGGTTGTTTATGACTGGAAATGATCCAAATCTTCATCAATTAAGGAATGGCTAAACAAAATTTGGTCCATCCATAAAAAGGAACAGTAATCAAAAAGTTAACATCACTAATAGATGCCACAACATAAATCATCTCAGAACCACTATGTGGAATCAAAGAAGCTGGATGCAAAAGAGAGCCTACCATATAATTCCATTTATAGAAAACATTTAAACAAGCAGAACTAATTCATAGTGACAGGAAGCAGATCAGTGGTTGACTGGGGACTGAAAGGGAGACTAAAACTTTCTGGGGTGATGGATGACTTCTATATCTTATTAAGTGCTCATATTTCTCAAAAGTCATCAAATTAAATGTCAACAATGTATGCATAAATTTTATTGTATGAACATTATACTTCAGTAAAGTTTGTTTTTTAAAATTATTATTGTTGTTGTTGTCATTATTATTAGTAGTATTGGGAACTAAATCCAGGACCTTGTGCATGCTAAGCATGTGCTCTGCGGTTGAGTGACGCCATCAGCCCAGTGGTCATGCATTTGTAGGGGATGGAAGTGGATGGGAACAGGGACTTAGGAAGACTTTTTGGATATACTTTTCTATCTTCATTAAAATTTAGAAAGCTATGAATTCATTGCCCATTCAAAAAAAAATCTAAGTGCTCAGTGTGTTTGTAATCTATTTAAGGAGCCAGTTTCTCCCTATTAACAGAAGATAGATTTTACCTCATTAGCAAGGTCTAATGGGTTTCAGCCCTGAGGGTGATGCAGAGGACTTTATTATCATCTTTATCGACATTGCTACAATTCCTACTGGGGTAGATTATGAAACAGGGTCAGGTGGCCCTTCCCACTTTGCTGGGAGGGGCACTAAGAGCACATTGCCACTGTCAATCCCAAGACTCCTCTCTCAACATTCTTTCTTCAGTCTCCAGGAAAAAAAAAAAAAAAGACAGCTGCAGACAGTATGAGGTGGCTGAGGGTGGAGCCCAAGACTCACAGGATGATGGGAACCTTCCCCTAAAGCAGATGTCAGGATTATTATTTGGGCTTTGCATGTACACTGGTGAGCATCTGACAAATGCCTACATCATGTTCTAAAATTCCTGTAAGAGAATCTGGGATTACAGGTGTGTGCCACCACACCCAAAGATAATATTCTTAATGGCTGCTGAATAACCCATTTAATAAATATACCGTAACTTATTTAACATTCTCTTTATTGAACACTTAAGATTTTCTTTTTTTTATTGTGTCAAATAACACTGCAGAAAATATCCTTGCATATATTTTTTTTATCCTTAGCATAGATTCCAGAAACAAGCTATAAATATTTTTAAATTTATATTTTTACCAAAGTATACTATGCATATGGGTTTTAAAACTCAAATGAAGAAATAACAAAAAAAAAAAAGTGAATACTTGAACAAAACCTCTAAAATAAAATAAACTATGGGAGAGTGATTGCTAAAATAGGCTCTGTCCCTTCTTATCACTAGAATCCAAGATAGTCTTATGACATGCTTTTTTCAACAAAAACAGAAGCATTACAAGGTTCTGATCATAGGTCTCAGGAGGTCCTGCAGAACCCTGCCCAGCCACTCTGCGAACAGCCTGAGCTGCCTGCTAGAGGACAAGGGATCACATGAGGGAGAGCAGAGTCATACCAGCTGAGACCATAAAAGATCAGCCAGCCCCTACCAACCACCAGCTGCCTTTGTGCATATGAAAGACCCCAGGCAAAGTCAGCAGAACCCAACCCAAATGAGCAGAACCAACACCAACTGCTAGAGTTATGACTAAAAATAAACATAATTTTTGTATGCCATGGAGATTCTGGTTTGGTGGTTTGGGGTTTTGTTGCTTTGTTTTGTTTTGTTTTTTTCTACTTAGTGATTAAATTGCTGAGGCTGGCTTTGAACTCTCTCTCAATCCTCCTGCCTCAGCCTCCTGAGCTGCTGGAATTATAGGCATGCACCACTGCTTCCTTTTACCTAATACATCATATCTGGCTTCCAACACAAAAATGACCAGGCATGCTAAAATGTAAAACACAGAGTTTGAAGAGGCTGAGCAAAGACCAGAATCAGAATCAGATGTGGCAGGAATGCTACAATTTTCAGACCAGGATTGTTAAAACAAAAAAACCTATGATTAACATAGTAAGAGATTTAATGGAAAAAAAAGTAGACAACATGCTTTAGGTGGGTACTATATGCAAAGACATGAAAATTCAAAGAAAAATAAACAAAATATGCCAAGTCATGATAATAGAAACTTCCAAAACTTAAAAAAGAGAGAAGACTGAAAAAAAAAAAAGAAAGAAAGAAAAGAGCATACAAAAGCTGTGGATTGACTAAAAAAGATGTAACTGGTGCATAACAGTAAGACCAGAAAAAGAGAGAGAAATAAATAAGAATTTTTGAAACAATAATCACTGAGTATAAGGTCTTTGCTAAGCATCTGGATAGCCAGCTTAAGTGACAGCTGCTGTTTTAAGAAAAAAGTTTCACTTTCCCACCCAGGGGCATTTCTGAGAAAGGCTCACCACGGCTCATACCAACTCAACCCCTAACCGCCTGCACTAGGACCCACCTGGCTCTGATTCCTGAGCCTGCCCCAAAAAAGTCCTGGAACCAAAGCCTGTTTTGCTTCTCTCCACTATAGAGAGATAGCCTTTATTTGTCAGCTCTGACAAATAAACTCTCATGTGTATCTCTGCCTGGTCTCTGTCTTTCATTTCTCACTTACCTATCTCTCGTTCCTTGCTTTCCCTTCACTGAAAATTTCCCCAAATTAATGGCAGACACCAAACCACAGAACCAAGAAATTCAGAAAACACCAAACAAAATAAATGTTCAGAAAACTACACCTAGGCATACAATATTCAGATTGCAGGAAATCAAAGAAAAAAAATCGAGCAAAATCATTTTACCAATACATGAGCAAAGAATTACATTTGACTTCTCAGAAGTCATGCAAGCAAGATGAGAGTGAGTGAAATATTTAAATTGGTAAAAGAAAAAAAGTAAAGAAAGACACATACTACTAGCATAAAATTCTGTATCCTGTGAAATTATTCTTCAAAAGGGAAGAGAAGAACAGGCTTTCTTAGACAAACACAAATTGAGAGGATTTGTTGACAGTAGAACTATCCTGTAAGATATGTTAAATTATTTTAGAGAACTAGAAACAATATAGGTCAAATTTTCTCACCAGAAACCATGGAAGATAGAAGAAAGTAGCACAACATTTTTTCAAGGGTTTAAAGAAAAGAACTACCAACCTGGAGTCCTACATCCAACAAAAATATCCTTCAAGACCATTAGAAGAAGTCAAGACATTCTCAGATGAAAGAAAACTTGGAATTTGTCACCTGCACAACTATCCTAGCAGAATGGTTAAAGGACTTTTTCTAAACAGAAAGGAATCTATAAAATAAGGAATACTGGAACATCAGGATGAGGAGAATAAACAAAATGCATCTGGAAAAATATGATAGACTCCTCATTTCCTCTTCAAAATAATGTTTGAAAGTTGCAGCAAATATTATAACAGTGGTTGATGTGGTTCAAAGGGTATGTGGAGTAAATATTGAGTTACAATCATATTATAAATACAGGAAGATGAAGGGAAGTAAGTAGAATGATATGCCTTACATATATATGCCACAACAATGAAGGAAACCATGAAAAAAAATATGCCAAGAGAAACATTCAAAAACACTATAAAATATATGCTAAGCATTTGTTAAAGCAGAAGAAAGAGAAGTGACTGTATTAGTATCAGATAAAGTAGACTTCAGTGCAAAGAATATTACCAGAAACAGGGAGGGACATTATATAATGATAAAAGACTCAATTTGCCAGGAAGACAACAATCTTAAATGTGCATGCACCAAATAACAGAGCTATAAAATGTATAAAGCAAAACTGACAGAACTGAAAATATAGACTAATCCACAGTTATACGGGAAAATTCAACATCCCTCCCACAACAGTTGATAGAGGATCTGGACAATCACAAGGATGTAAAATAATTCAACAACAATATCAAACAAGAGAATCTGGGTTGGGGATGTGGCTCAAGCGGTAGCGCACTCGCCTGGCATGCGTGAGGCCCAGATTCGATCCTCACCACCACATACAAACAAAGATGTTGTGTTTGCCGAAAACTGAAAAATAGATATTAAAAAATTAAAAAAAAAAAACAAGAGAATCTAATTAACATTTATAGAACTCCTAACCCAGCAACAACATAATGTGCTTCACTTCAAGTAACCACAGAACATAAGCCAAACTATCCTGAGCCATAAAACAAACCAACAAACTTAAAAGAACTTAAATCATAAAATGTGTGTTCTCCAACTAAAATGGAATCAAATTAGAAATCAGTTAGCTGCAGTGACACAGACCTATTATCCCACTAATTTTGGAGACTGAGGCAGGAAGATTGCAAGTTTGAAGTCAGCCTCAGCAACTTAGTGAGACTCTCAGCAACTTAGCAAGATCTTGTCTCAAAATAAAAATAAAAAGGGCTGGGGGTGTAGCTCAGTAATAGCATATCCCTACATTAAGTCCCCAGGAGAAAGAAGAAAGGAACGAACAGACGAACGAAAAAGGGGAGGAAGGGAGAGAAGGAAAAAGAAAGGAAGAAAATAGGATAATCTCCAAAAATTTAGAAACTATACAACAGACTTCTAAATAATCCATGAGTGAAAGAGGAAGTCTCAAGGGAAACTTATAATATGCTGAAATGAGGACTGGAGGTGTAGCTCAGTGTTAGAGCATTTGCCCTAATATGTACAAGGCTTTAGGGTCAATTCCTGGCACCATAAATTAACTCTTAATTAAATAAAAATTAAAAGTTAAATGAAATATATTGAACAAACATGAAAACACACCCAAACTTCTGGAACACCGCTAAAGCAATATGGAGAGAAAAATTCACAGCAATAAAACATATACATTAGAAAAAAAATCAAAAGTTTCAAATCAATAATCTAAGCTCCCAACTCATAAATTTAGAAAAAAAAAGAGCAAACAATGAAACTCAAAGAAAATTTAAAGAAGAAAATAATAAAAGCAGAAATCAATAAAAATGAAAATAAAAACTAATAGAGAAAAAAATCAATGAAGCAAAAAGTTGTTTCTTTGAAAAGGTGAACAAAATCACCAAATCGTTACTAAGACTGGCAAACAATAAAATAAGACACAAATGACCAATATCAAGAATAAGGTATGGGCCAGGCCCAGTGGCACACACCTATAATCCCAGTGGCTCAGGAGGCTGAGGCAGGAGGATTGTGAGTTCAATATGAAGTAGATCATATGACAGTTTTGTAACTATTAAGGAAATGGAATTTGCAAATTAAAAACTCCCAAAAAAAGAATAAAACACCAGGTCTATGTGGTTTCATTGAAGAATTTTATGAAGCATTTAAGGAAGAATTAACACCAATTCTACACAAGTTCTTTAAGAAAATAGAAGAGGAGGCAGTACTTTTCACTTTACTTTATGAAGATAGGATCCCTGGTACAAAACCAGACAAAATAGTATAAAAAAAAAAGAAACTACAGATTAATATTCTTCATAAATATGGATGCAAAGATCCTTAACAAAATATTAGCAAAATATTAGCAAAAAATTCAGTAACATATAAAACAAGTCATACACAATGAACAAGTGGAGTTTATTTCTGGGATGCAAGGCTGGTTCAAACATTTAAAAAATCTATCAGTGTAGTACATCTAAAGAAGAAAACCACATGCTTACATCCATGAAGAAAAAGCATTTGACAAAATTCAACATCCATTCACAATTTTTAAAAACTCTCAGAAAAAAATAGATATAGAGCTGGGTGTGATGGCACATACCTATAATCCCAGCGGCACAGGAGGCTGAGACAGGAGGATTATGAGTTCAAAGCCAGCCTCAGCAAAAGCGAGGTGCTAAGCAACTCAGTGAGATCCTGTCTCTAAATAAAATACAAAATAGGGCTGGGGATGTGGCTCAGTGGTCAAGTGCTCCTGAGTTCAATTCCCAGTACCAAAAAAAAAAAAAAAATACAATGAGAGGCTGGGTTGTGGCTTAGTGGCAGAGCACTTGCCCAGCACCTGTGAGGCACTGGGTTAGATCCTTAGCACCACATAAAAATAAACAAATAATGTGAAGGTATTGTGTCCATTTACAACAACAAAAAAAATTTAATTTTAAAAGAACTGAAAAGAAGTAGCAGAACAAAACTTTCTGAAAAGCAAATCATCTCATTTCAGAATTCTAGGATCAAAGAACTCTAGAGGAAAAGAGAAAAGTATCAAAGAACCTCCTGGGAGCTTTGTGGGATAACGTGGGGCCCGTCCACACCCCACTACTCACTGAGGATTCGCCTGGCTCTTGTTCACTACATCAGTAGCAAGCCTCTCTGTCTTCAACTTTGCCTTTGTCTGTCACTTCAGCTAGAATTCAGGAGGGAACTAGTACCTGCACTCAAGCCCCCCTCTTAACTCAGAAGTCCAGCTAGAGTTTTATCCTACACTAGAATCTGAAATCCAAATTCTTTCTTCTGCCCCTGGCTGCCTCACATGGGCTCAGATGCAACTGACCCATCAGTCCATTCCTCTTCCAGCCCCCTAGGCTGCAGCTGGGGCCCAGGTGGCTCTTTTAACCAACTCCACTCTCCACACATATTGTTCACTTTGGTATTTATTATTTAGGCAATTCATATGTCACCTGCATCTCAAAAGGGGTGGTGGAGTCCTCTGGGGAAGAATGGAGGTGCTGGGAAAATGGGTTCCCAGTGTAACTTAGGGGGGAGGAATAGCTTTTGCCTGCCTTAGATCTACCTTGACTTTTTAAAAATTGTACAAGCAGCTGGGTCCAGTGTCTCATGCTTGTAATCCCAGTGACTCAGGAGACTGAGACAAGAGGATAGCAAGCTCAAGGCCAACCTTGGCAACTTAGTGAGATCCTGTCTCATAATAAAAACTTTTTTATAAAGGGCCAGGGATGTGGTGGTATCTACTTCCAGTCCTTTTTCTTCATATTTTCACAAGTATTCATGTACCCACAGGAAATGTGCAGTGTTGGTCATTATGGATTTTTTTTTTTTTTTTTTACATTTACTATATGAGAATGTTGAGGGAATCAGACAGGTCAAGAAGCCACAAACGGCACTCGGAGGTTGGGAGAACTCAAACTTTATTTTAAGCTGGTGGGCCCAGAGGAGATCAGAATCAAATTCTGAGCCCCCATCTCCAGGTTCTCACAACATTTATAGGTTATCTGGTGCCATAAAATTGCTATCTACACGATAGAAAGCCGTGCTCCAGTGGGTGGGGGCAGGAGTTGGTTTAGAGGGAAGAATGTTTACTGAAGCAGAGAGTGATAAGAGGAAGAACAGGCTCTTCTCACAAGGCCTTAGATAAATCAATAGCCTTGGGCCCAAAGCCTCCAGGAGGATGTTTACACTTCAAAGGGGCGTAGTTAGATTCCTAGTAGTAGTTATTTACAATCCAAAAGGTAGAGGGTTCCTGAAGAAGGGTGACTAAGTGGGAAGCAAACTCTCTCTTTCCTGGACACTGGTTTTCACAACAGTGTTTTTATAGTTTATTTTACATCCAGGCCTGGTTTTGTCATCCATTACAAGAAAACTATGTATCATTTTGCACCTTGCTATTTTTTTTCACTCAATAATGTGTTTTAGCCATTTTTCCCCGTGAAGTCTCCCCTCTTTATCTCTTACCAGTACATGGAATTTATGGCATGGACACAGACTCATATAGCCATTCTTCTGGTGATAGATGTTTAGGTAGTTTCTAAGTTGTTTTATTTATTTATTTACAAGCGAAGCACTATGCAGGTATACTCAAAGTCTACAACTCCCACAACCACATAAGCTATTTATTAACAGTCTCTGGTAAGAATGAAAATTGAGTGGAGCACTGTGGGGCATGCCTGTAAATCCCAGTGGCTTGGGAGGCTGAGGCAGGAGGATCACAAGTTCAAAGCCAGCCTCGGCAACTTACTAAGGCATTCAAACCTAATGAGACTCTGTACTGTAATTAAAATATTTTAAAAGGGCTGGCGATGTGGTTCAGTGATTTAACCCTTGTGGGTCGAACTCCCAGTACCAAAAAATAATAATAATAAAAATTGAGAGTGTGCGGATGTTGTAGCTCAGTGGTAGAGCACTTATCTAGCATATGTAAAGCTCTGGGTTCTACTCCCAGCACCAAAAGAAAAAAAGACAGAATGAAAATAAATTGAAGGTAAGCATTGAAAAACTTTGATGGCATTTGGCAGAGCAATGTTATGTTGAGTCTCATAATAAAAATTGGAGGGCTACTTGTGGATTATGCATACCTGTAATTCCAGCAACTCAGGAGATTGAGGCCAGAGGATCCTAAATTCAAGGCAGTCTCAACAATTTAGCAAGGCCCTAAGCAACTTAGTGAGACCCTATCTCAAAATAAAAAATAAAAAGAGCTGAGAATATAGCTCAGTTGTAAAGTACCCCTATAACCAAAAAAAAAAAAAAAAGAGGCCTGTATTTTCTAAGTCTTTGATTTTTTAAATCTTTCTTTCTCTAGTAATTCATTTTTATTGCGAAAGCAAAAATGTACACATTTACAACAGATTGGAGATAAATGGGAGCTTGCCCCCAGCTTGCTGAGAAGCATTGCTTTTGTGAACAGGCTTGTTTATGCAAACCTACCTCCTTCTTCTGTGTCAAGCATCTCATCTATAGATAGAAAGAAGTAAGTCTAGATTGGGTACAACTTAGTGACAGAGCACTCATGTAGCATATGCAAAACTTCATCACCTAGCACAATCCCCAGCAACACACAAAATAAAACAATGATTCTCTGGGATGTAGAATATAGATGTCTTTTATTGTAATGGATGGTATCCACTTGTTCACCAAAGGCTCGTCCCCCAACATCACTGGTATCTTGTAATTCGCTTGCTCCTGAATCCAGTGAGGTAGAGCTTCTACATTTATTACCATTTTACATGTGTCTTACAGCCTGCTTCAAACCCAGGAAGCCAGCCAAGCCCTGGGTTGTGAAACCATTTCGTAACTGTATCTGATTTGAATTTGGGGGCAATCCTAGTATGTGGACCAGGCAGGGGTAATTTACTCTTTAAGCATTCCAATTCTTCCTGTGAGAAACAGGAACATATCTATTGGCAGGGCCAGTCTAAGCCCAGGTCTCCTAGACCAGAATTCTTTCCATAAAGGTAGCCTAGGTCCCAAAGTCACTAGAACAGGTTGGAACTATGTGATGGCACAGGAGAAGGGGGCAGCTGAATAAGCACCAAGAACTAGAGGTGGGCGGTTGGGAAGGGAAAGGGGGAATAGTGAAAAAGCAGGACATACCACGGCCAATATCAGCACTGGGAATGTCTATCTCCTAGAGGTGTCAGAAGGACTTGGGGCCAGAGAGATTAACAGATTCAGTCTAAGCAAAAGCTAGGAGTTTCTTCTATTCGCCTAATCCTTTAATAGTGCTTATTGGTAGGGCTGATGTAACTCAAGCCTCCTGAAATAATACAGGGACTTGTCCTTATCCAACACAAAGAATGAACTCACAACCACCAAGATATGAAGCCAAACCATCACTCATTGTGCTTGGGTGTGCCTTTGTGCAAACACTCACCCTGCCAAGTCCAGGAGGCTATTTCCAGGAATAATGGTGATAATGACCAGTCCACCTGGTGGCAAGCAAGCACAGGAAGAATACACCCTAAGCAGCAGAGATTTGAAAGTTGGGTGGAGACTAGAACCTTCTAACCCGATCATTATGCAAATACATAGGTTCAAGTACTAGTTCTCTGTACCATTTCTAGATCCCAGATAAGTGACTTAGCTTCTCTGAACCTTGATGTCCTTGTTTGTAAGGGGGATCTGCTATGCTAGATGTCATTGATACCTCCCAGTGTTCTGCAGCCCTTACCACCACATGCACAACTTAGCTTGCATACTAACAAGTGTGTAAAAATTAACATGCACAGGAGAAACCCTCAACCAGAGACCAACAGGTGGGTATTAAAAAATCCAGCTCCCAAGGAGAAGGATAATCCTGAAGTACATGTTCTACTTGTCTCCCAGAATTCTCCAGTGAGACAGAGCAGCAGTTGCCCACAGTGGTGAGGAGCCTGATGATATAGCCTACCCTGGCTGCTTTCCCTTCTCTGTTTCACTTCCCCATGGCCCCTTGGGATCACCTGCCAGAGACAGTATTTGCACTTGAAGTTGTAACAGGATCAGCTTCTGAAGGATCCCAGACTTCCTGACTTTCTCAAGGTGTAAATTCAGGCAAAGTCCTTGAACAAAGTTCAAGAGCAGAGGCACTCACCTGTAATCCCAGCAACTTGGGAGGCTAAGGCCGAAGTGTCACGAGCTGTCTTTGGGCTGTGTGTGGACTGTTGCGCATGGGAGCCTAATGAGGGGATAAGTCTGGCATTGGGAACCTCCCGTGGCACCCCCACAGGGATTGACCCTCCTGATGCAGGTGAATTTCCCCCTCAAGCTCTGCCAGAGATCCCACATAGCACCTGAGATGGGTGTGACTTGCCAAGATGTCAATCAGCCTGCTGACTGCCAGACACCGGAAACAAGACTCCACTCTTGAAACTTTATCCCTACCTTTGATGTTCCCCAATATAAATAAAGCAAGCAGGCTCCACTTTGCCATAGTATAGAAGCTCCATCCATCTGATCGGCTTGCCTGTCCTGCCCCCACTTTTGAAACTACTTTCTGTATCCTGAGGGGTTTTTTCATAGTTCTGTTTTTCTTAGCTTTTATTTCTCAGCCAGCCCATTCCACTGAGGAGAACCCCATTTCCATCACCTGTGCAGGTTATAGGTGAGACAGGAGTATAACAAAATTCCAGGCCAGCCAAGGGAACTTAGTGAGACTTTCAGCAATTTAGCAAAAAACTGACTCAAACTTAAAAAAAAAAAAAAAATTAAAAGGCTGGGGATATAACTCAGTAGTAAAACAGCCCAGGGTTCCATCCCTAGTACCAAAAAAGAAAGGGTAAAAAAAAAGTTGAATCAATGTTATGGTCATGAAATCTTGGCATTATTCAGTATGTCAAGTCAATCTGAGTGGGTATTCTGGGGCTTTTGAATTCTAAATGCTCATGTGGAGACTTTAAAGCAGGAAGAACATAAGCCATAAAAGAAAGTAAAGACCAGAGGACGCCACTCAGGGGAGAGCTCTTGTCTAGTATGAGTGAACCAGCACTGAGAAAAAACTAAAAAGATAGTGGAGTTGGAGCCCACTGAGTCCTTCCTGAGCAGTTCTAACTGCTCCCAACACAACTCCCAACCTCCAACTTTCAAAGAATCATCTCTTCCAATATAATAATGAACTAAGTACAATGTTGAGCAAAATTGACTAAGTTCATCAAGTGATGTGAAGCAGATGATTTTTTTTTTTTTTTGGTACCAGTGATTGAACTCAAGAGCACTCAACCACTGAGCCACATCCCCATCCCTTTTTTGTATTTTCTTTAGAGACAGGAACTCACTGAGTTGCTTAGCACCTCGCTGTTGTTGAGGCTGGCTTTGAACCTTCAATGCGCCTGCCTCAGCCTCCCAAGAGGCTGGGATTACAGGCGAGTGCCACATGCCCAGCTTCAAGCAGATGATTGATCTATGGCCTCAGTAGCTCACCATCTATGCAAAACTCAAAGAGAATATCTAACAATGAGCTTAGCAAACATCTACAGCAAATCTTGGCACATTGTATGGAACCAGGAAAAGATAGTTTGTGGAAAGAATACAGAAGCCATGGACGAGCTCCCAATGGCCAATAACTGAACAATGAATAGCATCAGACTGTAACTCATGGAATAAAATTAATAACCATGAGTTCATACTGATATAAATAAATATTTGATTAAATAAATCAATAGAGAAGTGGCTGTTCTTCTTTGCAATGGAAATCCAATCAACCAATGTGGAAGGAAGGAAGAAGAAGATGAGCATTAGGCCAACACAACTGTGGAGACTACTGCAGACAAAATCTGCTGATAGATGCTAGAATCAATGAAAAGTTTGGCAAGAAAAAGGATTTGCAAATCCTCAAGGTATCTCTCGGAGAAGGTGCGCTGACAAAGACAGCAGACAAGAGGTAGATGCAACATCACATAGGAACCCCATAGGACCACCTGACCGGAAATGTGACACCATCAATGCCATGGGCCTTGAAGCCCAGTGCACTGAGCCCCACCTCTGTCACTACATCACCAGAATACATGGCCTGCAGACAATCATGAGAAGACCCAAACAGACCCGAACTGAGGGACTTCAGCAAAGTGACTCTCGATATTCTTTAGAGATATCTGAGTCCTGAAAGGTAAAGAATAATAGAACAATGATTGCAGAGGGCAGAAGACCATAGACTTTTAAAAAGCCAACTAAGTGCAAATGTTATTCTGACTGGGATCCTGAGCAAGAAAAATATGTTAACAGAAAAATTGGTTAGGGTGGCATAGGGCCTTTAATTGATGAAGGGTGTTGTAGCAAGGTTGATTTCCCAGTTCTTGTCTTTGGGCTAAGGTTCTGTAAAATGTGCTATGGTTTTATAAGGTTGGAGGAGACTGAGGGAGGGATACAGTAAAACCCAACTATTCTTAAAACTTTTCTACTACTTTTTTTTTTTTCAGGGCTGAGGACCGAACCCAGGACTTTACAAATACTAGGCAAGCACTCTAACGATGAGCTACACTCCCAACCCTATTACTATTTCTTCTTAATTATACTTGTCTAAAACTAGTACAAAGTAGAAAGTTAAAACACACACACACACACACACACACACAGCAGCAGCAGCAGGGCAGAGGATATGGCTCAGAGGTAGAGTGCTCCTGGACTCATTCCCCAGTTCAAAACAAACAAAAAAAAAGCAGCAAAGGAGGTGGAATATGATGGACATCATTATCCAAAGTACATGTATGAAGACACAAATTGGTGTCAACATACTTTCTATACAACTAGAGATATGAAAAATTGTGCTGTATATGTGTAATAACAATTGTAATGCATTCCGCTGTCATTAATTTTTTTTTTAAATAATCAACTAAAAAAAAAAGCCTAGTGTTTCAGCAGTATCTCTATGAGAAAAGGGACAATCGGGTATGGACAATGCTTAAAACTGGGACCACGCAACACAAAATATTTTGAAATGTGGAAATGGAGTGGTAAAGTCTGATGCATTTTCTCTTGGAAACCTTCCCCTGAGGTTGGGAGGAAGCAACAATTACAAGGTCCCAGCTGAATAGATTTAGGAGAAAAGATGTTGTGACCTGTCCTGGGTCTGTCACACACTTATCAATAGCATGAGTGGCTCTATATTCCCAGTTCAGGTCTCTCAGGCCCATGCCCTGGCCTCAGTCTACACCAAGTTCTGATTCCACAAAAAATGATGTGCATATATGTTTCAAACCACATGACCTTTTGCCAGCCTCTTTGTGGCCTGTTCAAATTTGGATCCAGGGCCAGTGCTGGAGCCAGGAGTATTTGAGGGATATTACGAATGTTCTGAGCACCTCTGTTAGAGGCTCATCAACTAGACACAGTGTATGTGAGCCATAAAATCAAGTCAGAGTCTTGCAGGGGAAATGGATTCAAGAATGAAGTGAGAAAGCTCTCACAAGACCTCAGGCCCTGGCAGTGGGCCAGAGACAGAGGCAGGCCTGTCTTGGGAGCCTCTGCAGAGAAGAGGCAACTCCCCAGAAATGGCACGCAGGGTACAAGGCAAAGAGGAAAGACAGCCTCATCTGTTCCTGCCCTTTAAGCAAATATCAGGCTATTTGAGGCCAGGAAGAAATAAATATTGACAAAGGTGAGAAGCAACAAGACCTGGTGGCCAGCCCCAGCGAGAGCATGTCCTAGAAAGGGCTCCCAGGAGAGTTCTGAGGAAACCCCAGGTCTGAGCTGCCTCCCTAGGGGCCCCTGGAGAGGCCTCTCTTACAAAAGTCCTCAGTGCCTCTGTGAAGACCTATAGGACCCTGGGGACTTGAGTCAGGTCTCTAGAGGCTCAACTGCTCTTGTTGGGACAAAGATGTGGCTCAGAGGAGCTACCCAGAATCTCTGAAGGATCCTTCAGCTGGAAGACCCTGGGAAACACCTGTCCTATGGGTCCCGCAGTTCAAAGGATCTGCTGACATTCTAGGGTTGAAGCTCCTTTTTTTTTTTTTTAATGTTTTTTTAGTTGTCAATGGACCTTTATTATTTTTTATTTATTTATTTATTTATATGTGGTGCTGAGAATTGAACCCAGTGTCACACACATGCTAGGCAAGTGCTCTACCATTAAGCCACAAACCCAGCCCCGGGTTGAAGCTTCTTGAATGTGGGCTCAAGACTCTCACCAGAGGCCCCTGGGGTGCAAAGTGCTGGGTAAAAGGTACAGCCTGAGCCTCATCCATCCTGCCTCTATACCAAGGTGCTCAGGGGTGGTTTTACAAACTTCTCAGGTGATTCTGTTCAGGTAGAAGGCCATTAGAGCCATTTAATGTAAGAGGAAGCCAGGACCCAAAGAGGGGACATAACTCTCCATTGCCACCTAAGGAATGAAGGGCAGCAAGAGGGGGAGAGCCCAGGTTTCCTGGCTTCTACCTGACCTCAGATGTGCTTCTGTTGCTTTGACTGGAAAGGCTCTTGTTATGGTTTTCATGATCTGTCCCCAAAAGCTCATATGTGAGACAATGCACCAAGGTTCAGAGGTGAAATGATTAGATGACGGGAATTAACTGGGTGGTGACCATAGGCAGGTAGGGTGTGGCTGAGGAAACAGCTCACTGGGGTCATGTCTTTAGGGTTTATATTTTGTCCCTGGTGAGCAGAGCTCACCTGGTGGCATATCCTGAACTGCTTTTCTCTACCTCTTCTTTCAACTAAGATATTCTGCCTCACCTCAGGCCCAGGGCTATGGAGTCAGCCATCTATGAACCTGTGAGCCCCAAATAAACTCTCCCTCCTCTATGTTGTTCTTTTCAGGTCTTTTGGTCACAGAGATGAAAAAGCTGATTTAAACAGCTCTTTCTCCCTTTCCTCTCCTTGCCCCTGCCTGTTCCTGGGTCCCCTGTCCCCTGGCTTCCCATTCTCTAGCACTGGCCACCCTGGAGTGTGATTAACCACCAACTGGCCATCCCATACCAACTTGGTGACCAATATACAGCAGGCAGAGTTAGATGCAGATGTCTGGGCAATACCATCAGGAATTCCTCTCAGCATCTCAGCCCTATCCTCTTTGGCCCTTACAGGACCATACCAACCCATTCCCACCCTGGAGCTCTAAGGCTCTCTCTCCTTGTCCTGTTGGGGGCCATATTCCTGTCTGTGAACCAGTCTCTGTAGCTCTACTGGCCAGAGCTAGTGTTCTAGCCACACCTGCATGCAGAACATTGAGTCATCACCACCTGAAGGGTGGAAACAGGAATGGGGAAGAGGAAAAATAATTAGGAGGTGGGGTTTTTCTCCTCAAAAGCATCTTTAACAGCTAGGCAGACAAAACTCAACGCCTATCCACTCTAGCTTATCACACCTTTCCTGACCTCACAAGGGAGCTGCTTTGATGACCATAAATTTCTTGGGAACTGAGTCAGATCCTGTCTCCCCATCTCTTCTACTTGCCACATCTGGTTCGGCCTCACTGTTCACCTGAGAATGCTGAAAGCTTTGCTAGAAGTTCTCATGACCCCCACCAAACCCCACCCTGCTTACCTCGGTGCATCCTTGGTCCTGCGCTCTCACTTCTTCATGTGCCACCACTTCAGTTCATGGATTATAGACCCACCCTGTGCTGATGGCCTGCCACAGAAACCTGTCATTCCCTACGCATGTATTGCCCACTTCTCAGTCCCTCAAATGGGTCCACATTATCTACCACCACCACACCAAAATCACTCTGATTAGTTAGCTTTCTGTAATTAAAACAAAATACCTGAGATAATAAAAAAGAGGAAAAGCTTCTTTTGACTCAAAATTTTGGCAATTTCAGTCCATGGTTTCCTGGCCCCATAGTTCTTGGCAAGGCAAGTACATCAGTGTTGGAAGTATATGTCAGAGGAAGCCTGCCTGTTCACTTCATGGCAGGGAAGCAACCTTCTGAAAACTTATTTGCCTGTGAGTGTGTGAGAATGTGTGTGTGTGTGTGCATTTGGTGTGGGAGGTATGGATTTACATGTGGTGTGTAGAAGAGGCTAGAAGTATATTTTGGAATTATCACCTCAGGGTGCTGCCATTGCAGTGACTTTATTTGCTTTTCTGTGTTTTGTACCTTAGTATGGAATTGGGGGGAAATTAAAAGATCAATTTAAGAAAATTAAGCTGGGCAGAGGTTGCGTAAACCTGAAGTCCCAGAGGCTGTGGTCAAAGGATCACTTGAGTCTAGGGGCTTGAGGACAGCCTGGACAACATAGTAAGATCTGGTCTCAAAATAAAGAAAAGGGTAAGGGGGAGGAGAGGAAAAGCAGCAGATTGTACTGGAAAAGACAAAAAACTTGAAGTTAAATAGGATTGGGTTTTGCCATATTTGTATGACCTCAGATGAGCAGCTTGTGCCTTTAGCCCTCTTAGCCCTGGTTTCTCAACTGAAAATAGCAGAAATGGTTATGATCTTTACAACTTCTCCCATCAAAATATGGAATTTATTTTTCCGGCTTGAACATAGACTGCCCTTGTGAATTGTTTTGGCCAACAGAAGGAAGCAGAGGGATGGTGCCTGTTCAGAGTCCACCTGATGGGCCCTGCAGCTTCCCTTGTGCTCTTGGATCCCCCGCCCAGCCGCCATAAGGACAAGCCTGAGCTAGCCTGATGGAGGATGACAGCACACATGGAGCAAAGTCCACCCATGCCCATGGAGGCCAGTCAACCTAGCCAGCCCCAGAAGACCTACCAGTTGATCTTCCACAACTGAGTACAATCACCTACCAGAGGAACTGCCCCACTGAGTAGAGCCATTAAACACAAGTGGCTGCTATGCTAAGCCCCTAAGTTTTGGGGTAGTTTGTAATTGTATCAAATTAAGTAGACAGAAACATGCTTCCCCAAAATGTGAAAGGTTGTTAAGTTGAAGACAGAACACAGGGAGCTCTCTGCTTACAAGCAGGACAGAGATTCATGAAGACAAAAGATATTTCTATCCTCCCCGCATCTCCAGCCTAAAGACAGGATCTAAATCCTCCTTTACAACCCTTAGCAGCTTAGAGATGATGTCAGAGGACTCAGCAGACTTTACTCCATTTATGTTTTCCATACACAGTGCTTTCCACGGTTTCCTGCCACTGGAAGCCTGGGACTGCTTTCCTTTGTCTAGTCACTTGTCTAAAATGGCCGGACTTCTAAACCATTGCCTTGAGTTACTTTTCTGCCTGGCATGCAGGGCATGAATTAATAAACTTACTTGTTTCTCTCTTGTTAACCTGTCTGTTTTAATCAGATTTTCATCACTAACAAAACACCTGAGAAAGACAACATAAAGGAGGAAAGATTTATCTTGGTTCATGGTTTTGGAGATCTCATTTTATGTTTATCTGGTTCCACTGTCTTAGGCCTGAGGTGAGGTAGAACATCATGGTGGAAGGGCATGGCCAAGAAAAGCTTCTCAGCTCATGGCAGCTGGGAAGCAGAGACAGAAAGAAAGTGAGGGAGGGTAAAGAGCAAGCTTAAGGGTTTAGGACAAGATACGGTCCCCAAGGGCACTCCCCCAAGAACTCACTCCCTTCAACTAAGTTCCTATCTCTTACAGCTTCCACCACCTCCTAATAGTCCATTATGAATTCATCAGCTGACTGATTAATCCACTGATAAGACCAGAGCCCTCATGATCCAATCATTTCCTAAAAGCCCCATCTGTTCCCATTGCTGAATTGGGAACCCAGTCTTTGGAGTGGAGGACAGTCCAGATCTAAACTAAAACACTGTAGGAGTTTGTCCTAACTGTCCCAATTCGTGAGGATTGAGGAAAAATTATTTTTCTCTCCTTTAAAACAATAGCTAACTAATACATCTCTATCTCAAGGCTTTTGCCCTTATTCTATCCAAAACTCTCTTCCTACAAATTCCAACTGCCTCCCTCCCTCACTGCCCCAGGTGAGGGGCACTGTTCTGGAGGCCTCCGTGCAAGTAGAATGAATGAGCTCATCCTACACCCTAGTGATTCCATTCTAGTTGGCCATGAACTACCACTGAGACATTCTGGGCCTTCTCCATCTGCTGCCTTGCTCATCAGTCACAGTAGTGACTCCATTTGAATAACCCTTTAGAGTGTAAAAAGGGACTTCCACACTTATTTACTTGATCTTTTTCCTCAATCTGCCAGTGGAGTCTGCAGGCCCTGCTTCCTACCCCTAATTTTCAGATGAGAAAACCAAGACTAAGCAACTTGTACAAGAAAGTAAGGGTATTTTGAGGTGTACCTTGCCCACAGCTCTCTTGACCACTGGACAGAGGTGCCTCCTCCTTCTGCCAAAGGTCTTCCCAGGCCCCCCACTGAAGACACCCAGGTACTAGCCTTTTCTTTCCTCAAACTGCATTGAGGCCTGAATTGTCCTTAGTATGGAAAGACAAAAAGTAAGAAATAAGCAGCCCTGGTGCTGGGATTGTGGCTCAGTGGTAGAGTACTCGCCTAGCATGCATGAGGTCCTGGGTTCGAACCTCAGCACCACATAAATGTAAAATAAAAATGTGTGTCCACCTAAAACTAAAAAATAAAATAAGCAGCCCCTAACATTCCCAGCACTACTACTTACATTGACTTTACATGGTAAAGCCACCAAAGGAAAACAACAAGGGCTATTAGACCTTGCCCACAGAGCCTCTCTCGGAGCCTCAGTGAGACTAAGGGAGAGAGGCCCAAGAAGAAGGGTCTGAAACAGGGAAACCTGAATAAACCCTTGAGCTTCACTTGCTTTCAAGCTACTTGTTTTTGGCACCAATCTTAGAGGTCACCTAGCTTTGCAGTATACTCCCATTAACTTTGCTATAGATAACACCTCTGATATATGGCCCCTGTGGAAATGATTGCTTCAGTTGTTTTTCAGGAATTTGGAGGTAACCTTGTATAGCTCAAAACCATTGAAATTACCTATCCCTCACTTGGCCCTATGCAGGTGTCCAGAGGATGACCTTTTGAGGTCAGAGGGCTGAAATTCCACCCTCAAGGCATGCTGACACCACTATTTTCTAAGCATGAATCCTAGAAGAGCCATGTACTTTGACCATGTATGGGCAGGGCAGAGGGCTAATTACCTCATTTTTCCTGCCTCAAATCACCTTTCCCTATGCCTCAGTCCACCCTGCTTCCTTTTTTTTTTAGCTGTAGATGGACATAATACCTTTATTTTATTTATTTATTTATTTTAAAGAGAGAGAATTTTTTAATATTTATTTTTTAGTTTTCGGCGGACACATCATCTTTGTTTGTATGTGGTACTGAGAATCGAACCCGGGCCGCACGCATGCCAGGCGAGCGCGCTACTGCTTGAGCCACAACCCCAGCTTTATTTTATTTATTTATATGTTGTGCTAAGGATCAAACCCAGTGCCTTACACATGCTACGAGAATGCTGTACCTCTGGGCCACAACCCCAGCCCCCACCCTGCTTCTTTACCTCATAAATAGCTATAAACCCTGTCCTCGGGGAAGCAGATTGGGGTCTCAGGGCTGCCTCATTTAGTCACCTTGTGAATAACCCCTCTTTTGCAAACTGCTCACTACAGGGATGGGCATACTGCATGGTGGATCAAAGGGGAACAGGCCCACCAAGTACATCCCACAGCACCTCATGGCCCAGCTGAAAATGGCTGCAGCTTAGTAGCCCACCCTCCATCCTGGGCACCTTAGGGGGGAATCCAAAGGAATTTGAGAGGAAAACCACAGAGTCTCTTGATTTCCCTTGTAACTGCTTCGTAATGTTGCCTTAGTTCAGGCTTTCCTGAAGTCTACCAAGAGGAAAATACAGGCAAAGCATTTGATAGGGAGGTAGCCCCAGGAAGCTCTGGTAGGAAACTATGCAAGTCAAACAGGGTCATCAAGCAGACCACTTCTATGGACCCATGGGGCTTGGCCGCCCACTCTGGGGCTTCCTTGGGACTCTGTAGAGCTTGCCTCTGATTTATTGCAACTGGGGGCAATAGCCCACCTGTTGCTGCCCCTCACTGGGTAAGGAACACTCCTAGGGCACCAATTCTGGGCATTCACTGCCTGGCAGAGCATGTGCTGTGGTCAGGGATGCCACTGGACAGAGGCAGGTAGGTCTTGAGGTGGGATGCAGATGTGTGTTCAGGAAGGTGCTGCAGGTGGCCTAAGTGGGCCAGGTACCTGTAGAAAACTGGGAACAGCATTCTTGACTTCAGGGGACCTGCAAGGCCCCAGGGCACAGAGCGCAAAAGATAACTGGGGTTGGGAGTGCTTTTCAGCAGAGCAGACCAACTAGGAGCAGGAGGACCCTCCACCTTCAGGCTGGATATTAAATTTTCCAAGCCCACCTGGCTAAAGGTGCCCACTGAGGCACCTGAGCAAAGGGTCAGCACTTTCAGAGAGGGCTATGAGCCACTACTGGAGCACTACTCAGCCTTAGAAAAGCCACAACAATCACCTCTGGTTACACCTTTGAAGTCCAGAGATTAAGACTCTTCTGCAGAGATGGAACTCCTAGAATTAGCCCCCAATCCAATGGCATTGCATGCAAAGGTACAAGCAACCCTGATTAAGAGCCTACTGTGTGCATACCCACACCAGAAAATGAGCAGGAAACAGTAATATAAAGCCAATATCACATTTATGAAGAACTTGCTAAGGCTTCATATCAGTTACCTCCCTCTGTCCTCCCAGCTCCTCTTGCCAGACAGAGTTATTATCCTCATCTAAGATGGGGCCAATATTCCAAATGCCTCTCAGGGAGGTGGGGGGCACAAACTGGATCCCCCTTCTTTGCCCAGAGTACTTTCCTTCATTTTTTAAAAATGAGTGTGGAAAGGTTTGAATTCCACATCACCACTGTCAGAGTAGAAACCACAGGAAGTCTGGATGATTCAAACACATCAGATTTCTTACCTTAAAGGAGCCACCAGGGAAAACAAGACCTTGAGGAAAATCAGTAAGAGACATTAAACTGAATTGGAGGCAAAAGGACAATAGAGACAGGTAAAAGGACAAGAGTCCAACCTAGAGCCAGTTGTGCACATTCAGGTGTTGGATCCCATTGCCTTTTATTCACTCCTAGGATGTCCTGCCTCCTACTCTCTTTACCGGTCTGTGGAGTTTCTCAAGAAGTATCTATCCAGGCAGAATTGCAAACACCTGTAATCCCAGAGACTCAGAAGATGGAAGCAAGAAGGTTGCAAGTTCAAGGCCAGCCCGGACAACTTGAGAGACCCTGTCTCAAAATAAAAATAAAAAGGGCTAGGGATGTAGCTCAGTGGTAAAGCATCGCTGGGTTAAATCCCCAGTACTAAAAAAGAAGAAAAAGACCCTAAAAAAGTACTTAGAAGGGCTGGAGATGTAGCTCAATGCTTGCCGAGCATGTGCAGGGGCCGATACCACCATCACCAAAAAAAAGTATTTAGAATGGCATTTGGTGGTGCTGGTGGACACAAGGGGTTGTCACCTCCTGTTCTAAACATTTGCCAACACATTTTCCCATCTCATGGGCTCTGTAAATGAGCCAGCTGCCTCTTCCTTATGCCAGGGAGGGACCTCCCCAGGTCCCCGGAGTTGCTGAAGGAGCAATCAAATGAGAGGGAAGCACTGTGAGCAAATTACAGCGGGAGAATGGGCAAGATGAGAGAGGCTTTCATTAACCTGATTATCTATCAAACAGACCCAGCCAAAGGGAACAAAGACAAGTTGTTATCTACCCTTGGGGTGGGAGGTAAAGGACAGGGTGTCTAAAGTCTAGGGGCTCTAGTCCAGGGGGCCCTAGTCATAGGCCTCTGCCTTCTGGTCAGACTCTGCCTTTCACTGAGGACCCCAGGGAGGCCCAGGTGCACTGTTTCTCACGCGTTGATCCTGGGCACATGGCCTGGCCTCCCTGCACCTTTTTCTCTTCCTCTGTAAGGTGAAGCTGATGAGAATCCCCAGCTCACAGGATATGACTGAGACTGAACAACCAAGTGGTCTCAACCTTGGTTGCATATCAGAATTGCCAGATATATCTGTTAAACTACCAAGATCTAGGCTGTACCCTGTGCCATTGAAATCTGGTGGAGGTGAAGGGGGAACATTCCAGACAAGGTGGCCATTGATACAAAGGCCCTGAGGCAGGAGGGAGCCTGGAGTGTTCAGGAGCTTCAAGGAGGCCCAGGCTGGAGTGGAATGAAGGAGGGGACAGCACATGGAAAGGTCCAAGAGGCTAGGGGATTTCCAGTTACATTTATTGAGAAAGAAAACACCCATACTGAGTGCCTGAAATAACCACCATTTTATTACCACTTGGACATTTGTGGTCAAGAGTCCAGACAGAGCTTAGGACGAATGACTTTTCCGTTACACAATCTTGGGGACTTTGGCTAGGAAGACCTGAAAGTCTCAGCCAAAAGTGGTGATGCATACCTGTAATCCCAGGGACTCAGGAGACTGAGGCAGGAAGTTCAAGGCCAGCCTCACTAACTTGGGAAGATCCTAAGTGACTCAGTGAGACCCTGTCTCAAAATAAAAAGTGGCTAAGTGCCCTGGGTTCAATTCCCTGTACCCCCCCCCTCAAAAAAAAGTCTCAAGGTGACTTCCCTTCTGTGGGAAGGGATGTAGTTAGAGTATTCACCTAGCACTGGGAGGCCCTGGGTTCCACATCTAGCACATATACCCTTCACCGACCCGCCCCCCCCCCCCGCCAAAAAAAAGGAAAAAGAAAAAAGAATGCCTATTGGCATTATCTAGAACTCACTAATACTTAGCTACTAGTCATATGTGCCTATTTAAACGTAAATTAAAATTAAACAAAATGTACAATTCAGTTCTTTAATTGTACTAGTCCCATTCTGGGTGATCCAGACAGAATTGCAAGGCTTGGCAAATAAAAATGCAAGACGACTTGTGAAAATTTGAATTTCAGATAAAAAACACACAGTGTGACATTATATGGGATGTATTACACTAAAGAAGTAGCGTATATGTTATCTGAAATTAGATTTATCTGACAGGGCCTCCTGTGTTTTATCCAAACCCTAACTAACATGGGGCTAATGGCCACCATCCTGGATAGCACAAACACAGCATTTCCATCATGCAAAAAGTTCTATGGGACACTGCTGATGGGAAGACATCATCACTCATCTGCATCCTGGGCTGGAATGACTGGGAGGCTCCAGAGACTTCACTGGGACACCAGGCCTCTCATACATGTGGCTTGGATTCTCACTGCAAGGTAGCCGAGTTCCAAAACTTCCTCTGCCCTATACATGAAAGTTGCCCCTCAATGTTGCTTCTGTCCCATTCTCTGGGTTACCTCATAAGTCATTAAAACCACCTCAGATTCAGGAGGAGGGCAATTAGATTCCTTTTTCTGGGAAAACAACAAAATTCCATTTCCAAAGAGCAAGTAGGATTGGAACTATTGCTGTGGACACTTTTGGAAAGTATAAATAATCTTGGAATAGCAGGCATCAAATTAGGTAAGGCCTTGTAGTCATTGGAAAGATTTGGGCTTTTGAGTCAAAAGTGGAGACATGGGGGGTATTGATGAGAGTGCACAGACCCCCCTGATCCAGACCCAATTCTCAGAAGTTCTGCTTCTGCCTGTTCTGTGTCATAAGGATTAGCTGCCCACTGAAGCCTATCTTTTATAGATAAACTGCATACTAAAGTTAGCTAAGAAGGCACAAAATCCTCCCTTCCCACACTCCCTGGTCCCAAGTTACAAAAGAAAGTCACACCTGGAAGAGTGCTTGCCAGAAACATTGACCACAACAAAAACCAGACACAGGTCACTTTGATAAGCCATGGGTTCAATCCCAGCACCAAAAAAAAAAAAAAAAAAATCCCTTTTGTTTATTTGCAGTTATAAGGACTGATCACAAGGGCATTCTACCAGAGTTACATCCCCAGACCTTTTTATTTAATTTTTTTGCAGAGCTGAGAATCAAACCCAGGGCCTCACACATGCCAGGTAAATGCTCTACCACTAAACCACACCATTTTTTATTTTTTAGAGACAGTGTCTAAGTTGCCAAGGCTGGCCTCGAACTTGTGAACCTCCTGTCTCAGCCTCTTGAGTGACTGGGATTACAGGCATGTGCCACTACACCCAGCCTAAAAAGATCCCTTTGATTGCCTTAAGATATAAGTGTGTGATGGCAGGGCCTGGGACTGCATTTAAGTCAAGCTCAGCCTTGACTAGGCTCAAATCAGACCCCAGCCAAATCCTTTGTGATTGAGTCAGCATGAGGATCCTGGTCTCCAGACCCCACGTCCCTCATGAGCAAGAGACACCTCACATCAGCTTTCTCTTGTCCTAACTCTGAAGCAATTCATGTGTGGTCAGTTTCATTGCTCCAGCCTCCTCACTGCGCAACTAACATTTTAACAGTGCAGAAGGGGTCACAAAGCACTACAGACACAAACCAGACTTTAAGAAAACATGTAGTGCAAGGCCTGTTGAGATTCACAGCAGGCTTTTCCAGTATTTCTCCAGCCATGAGCCACAGGCTCAGGATTTCCTGTCTTCTCAGGCATTTGTTGAAGCCAAGATCAGCTTCCCCTGGAGGAAGGGATGGGGCTTTGCATTTTTGCCTACTCTCCTTGGTTCTCTTTCATCTGTCCCTTTAGGATTCTTTAATGTATTTTTCCTCCTACTCCTGCCACTTTTTCTTCTCCAGATAAATGTCTGGCCACTGGTCTCCAACACAACCAAATCATGGGATCATGATAAAATCAACAAATCCAAGGAACACCGGGGCCCCAGGAATTGCAGCTAGGTTCTAGAAGGCCCTAGCTTGAAGTTTCCACCCTCCAGCAAAACATTCAACTTCATAGAAACCTCCCTGACCTCAGCAGGGTGGGGCTAGGAAGAGCTGAGACTTACAGGAACTATGCCAAGAATTATCACATGAATAGGCCTGAATCTGGAACCACTGATACACTGTCTGACTCCCCAGCAGCACCATTTGTACTTGCTTTTTGGTAGGATGAATTGTCCTCTTCTGTGGTTTTGCAATGTGGAGAGGACATGGCAAACAAGTTGGGCATGGTAGCACGCACCAGTAATCCCAATGAATGAGGCTGAAGCAGAACAATCTCAAGTTTGAAGCCAGCCTCAGTATGCCCTAACCATAGTGAGGTCTAGGGATGTAGTTCAGTGGTTCAGCACCCCCAGGTTCAATCCCCAATACAACTACTACTGTTACAACTAATAATAATATTGCCAGTAAACAGTTTATGGAACATAAATAGCTGGCTAACCTTCTAGTTTCCTTGAAGCAAGCTCGGTGGAAACTCCACACTTGAAGCCCTCCAAACTCTCCCCTTTGATGCTAAAAATTCCCCAATAGGCACTTTGTTTCATTAGCCAAGTTTCATTAGTGCAACAGGTGAATTAATGCAACTAAAAGGTGACCATCCAGAACAAAAATGGCTGTGGGGTGGGACTATAGATTCTTCTTTTCATGTTTTGACTATTACAGCCCCCACGCTTTTAATTCCTTAAAAGGATTCTTATAAAGCATGCATTAGAAAACAAAATCCCAGTAAAAATCAAATACTCCAAAAACAGCTTTGTAAGTCATTCAGAATTTCCAGCTAACAATGTTTTTGAAGCAGAGGGAGGGAAGAGTCTGGAAGGACTGAGGAAAGGACCAAGATTCTCTTATTCATCTGCAGGGAAATCTGCCCTTTTAATGGGAAACTAGCAGTGGAAGGACAAAGATACACAAGTAGTTTCAAGTCTCTGGAAGTTTTATTCCTTAAGTCTGTATGAGGCCTAGCCCATGAAGAAGAGGGACTGTAGATGTAACTCAGTGGTAGTGCACTAGCATGCACATAGTCCTAATCACTAGCACCACTAAGCAAAACAGCCAGGCATGGTGGTGCACACTTGTAATCCCAGCAGTTCATGAGGCTGAGACAAAAATATCTCAAGTCCAAGGCCAGCTCTAGAAACTTGGCAAAACCCTGTCACAAAATCAGTGGTTAAACACCCCTGGGTTCAATTCCTAGTACCCACCCCCCACCCAAAAAAGATTCAAGTCAACCAATCCTCCAATAAATAATCACTTTGGGAGTGCCATCTTAGCAGAGGACCCATGTGTTAGCGGGTAGGTGAATAGGAGAGTGCCTCCCTGGACCTTATAGTTCCAGCTGTCTAAAGTTCCACTGTACAAGGTTTTTGTACAGCTGTGGTCCTCCGCTTCCTTTTCAGGCACCTGACATGGCCAGGCTTTGGGCTCCTATTAACCCTCACTAGCTGCTAAACAGGCTATGTTCTCTTCCTGGAACAGAAAGGCTTCAGCCAGGGAGGTTTTCGTGGGTCACTGAGAACCTGAGGCCCAGAAGTCTGGGCAGACACAATTCACAACTACTAGAGATCCCAGGTAGCAGGACACTCCTCTTCCTGGTACAATCAGCACCTGAGCAACAGGACATTGATCTGAGGAACTCTGCAGGAATGCTGGGTTCCCTCAGTTGCACCAAGGAGGGCCCACCTGCACCACCAGCCCTGGGCCTGTAACTGTGCTGGGTCTGGTCTGCCACCTACAGGTAGAAGATTGGTGGTGCAAGATGCTTACTTCACCTGAAAAGACCTTCAAAGTGGAAATCCCCCCTTTAGGGATGAGCCCAAGCATTACCTCAAATGAACTTCCGAAAACATTGAGCAAGGCAAATATGGAAGAAACATGAAGAGAGAAATGTGGAACAAGTATAGATGTGGAGAGGTGAGCTGCCTATTGCTTGTAGTGTTACCCCATACAGCATGGATCTCAATTTGTCTACAAAGTTTAGACCAATGTTGTTTTTTTCTCTTGATCATTTTAAATTTTTTCTTTAGGAATAATGTATAATCTTGAATTTGGGATCTGTATGTTCAGTGTGACCCCAGCAGATGAGATCCTTAGTACTAGACTTCCTTAGGTGGCCTATCTCCCAAACTATTCCCCATTCATTCCATTCCTTGCTTTTAGAATCCTTCTCGAAGGGTTCCATAAAAACTGTGCATAAAACCAGTATATGAGATTTCCTGAGGGATGACTAGCTAA
The DNA here is from genome assembly GCF_021218885.2 of Marmota monax. Classification (NCBI taxonomy): domain Eukaryota; kingdom Metazoa; phylum Chordata; class Mammalia; order Rodentia; family Sciuridae; genus Marmota; species Marmota monax. The sequence goes on from NW_026692254.1 coordinate 3,843,157, forward strand.
TTTTTTCAAGACAACCCTTAATCTAAAAGCACTCTAGCCAGTTGGCGAGGTGCACATTTATAATCAGGAGGCTTAGGCAGGAAAATCCTGAGTTGAAAGCCAGCCTCAGCAAATTAGTGAGGCCTAGTCTACAAATAAAATACAAAACAGGACGGGGATGTGGCTCAGTGGTTAAGTGCCCTGGGTTCAATACCCAGTACCAAAAACAATTTTTTTTTTTAAAAAAGCACTTTAAAAAGATACACCAAAAGCTTTGCATCAGTTCAAACTCTACCCATTTCCCATAAGAAGCTCCTCAGTAGCTAGTTTCCCACACTGAATTACCCCTGCTGAGGCTGTGCAGAACCTGCTTGCCCAGATCTCAGCTCCAGCATTCCTGTATTTGACCCCAAAGGATACGATATACAGTCTGCATCTAGTCCCAGCCTTGCCTTCATGATTCAAGACACCGTGACCTCTCCTGCCAGTTCACTTACTTCCATAAGGACACTATTATTACAGCCTAATTCACTGCATATATTAACTGTAAGCTGACTGACATGGGTAGAAGAAAAAGGACTATATATAATCACCCCTGACCCACTTAGGCTCTCATTCATCGCCATCAAATTTGGGAAGTGTGAAGGAACATTATAGCAGCGTGGAAGGTACACACATCCAGAATCGTGAAACAAAGGCCGATTTAGAGACTAATGGTAGTTAAGGTAACTTGAGGGGCACCTAGTCTAAAATGCCAACTCCAGCTTGCACAAAATTCAGCTGGTTCACATGGGGAGGCTGCTTAAGCCACCATCCGACTTTTTTTTAAATCAAGTTTTATTTCATATTTGAATAACACAATTATTGTATAATCCCACTATCTTATAACCAGCAAAAGATCCACTCTGAAGAAGTATAAGACCCCAAGCCCAGTAACCAGACAGCTCAGTAAACCAGGTCTGATCACATGGGTATACTCAGCAGCTATGGTCAAGGTCTGAGTACTAGCTCTGTACTGTCTGTCACCCATCCAAATACAGGACCTTGTGGTTGTGCTACTATGAACACTAATGGGAATGACAGAGAAGGAGGATAGAAGCTAGACTGGAGAAGTAACAGCTGAGCTTAAATTCATCCATTACATGAATCACACTTCCCAAATAAATACCAGAGGCAGTAGAGGACAGTGTGGCCAGCACATAAAGACAGCCACCTGTACCTAGCTGGGAAGGCAAGACATCAACACCTGCTAAAATAGAAAAGTGCTCCCTGTGATATTCAAATGATCAGCTAAGTAACCCTTGTAGCAGCTACTGATTACACTACAATAGATACTAAAGATGCTGGGTAATAATATTTTACCTAATGTCAAAGTATCTTATTACAAAGGTAAAAATTAAGCTTTACAATAAAGAAAACCTGACAGACACAACAACCTTGGGTGCTTTGGAGTCATCGCCAATAAAAGATGACACAAACCCAAAGACACTAGTGTCAGATATGCCCCTGTCAAAAATACAAACCTGAATAAAAACAGGAACAAACAGACCAGGATTAAGAGACCTCCTAACTGGCCTAAAGTCCTCAAAAATTAAGATTAGATAGAAGGAAGGATCGCCTCAAAAATTCACTGAGACCCTGTCTCTAAATACAAAATAGGGGGCTGGGGATGTGGCTCAAGCAGTAGTGCACTCGCTGGCATGTGTGCGGCCCGGGTTCGATCCTCAGCACCACATACAAAGATGTGTCCGCCGAAAACTAAAAAATAAATATTAAAAAATTATAAAAATAAATAAATACAAAATAGGGCTAGAGATGGCTCAGTGGTCAACCAGACAAGGCTTAGCTGCAAATGCATTTCATCTTTTTCACAGAAAAACTCCATAAGTAGTATGATTTATTTTATTGCATACTTTATAAAAAAACAAAAGCCCAAACACACATTCCCCCAACATCAGGGAAAGAGCTTACATTTTTCTTGTGTAGCCATCTTTAAAGCAGGCCATACTGTTTATTTCTATATATACCCCTACATACTTCTCTCCCCTCAAATATTTATATCCCAACTATAAAAATGGACTGCAAAGGGTTTTTAAAAAGATAAATGAGATATTTTTTGCCCTTGTTATTATATAAACACTTTAGGTGACTCAAGAACATGAAAGTAACGAGGAAAAAAAAAAAAACCCTAATGAAGGAATGGAATGTTAGCTGTAACAAGTAGCTATTATCATTTGTTGAACTGGCACCTCCCTGACAGATCAGTCTGTCATGGGCACATGAATCGGGGTGACAAGACATGAGCCTGGTGATTGCTTCTACATATTTCCAGAAGGCACATGTCTTCCACACCCTTTCTTAAGTAACTGAAGACAAACTACAGGAGAATCCAGTATTTAGATTCTGCCCACTCTGAGGTATTAAACGCACAAGGAAAAAATTAGTTATATCCAAGTTGCATGCAATAAAAATATTTTTAAACCAACATGGTTAAGTGTTAAGATTTTTAGAAATCAAAATATTTATTCACATAATTTTAAACTAAAGTCAAAGTTAATCATATTCTATGGTAATGATTTAAGTGCAAGTGATGCAGTTTTCACATTTGTTTCCTTCAGAGAAAAGGCAGATAAATCAGTTGTTCTTGAATAAGTCAATGCAGCTCTGCAAGAGGGAGACATTGTTCTAGGGAAAAAACAAAACACAAGTAACATCAAAGTCAAAGTAGACCAAAAAAATCATTCTAGAATCTAAGAATTGTTAAATACTCAAGAATGAAACATAAATTCAACTGACATAGCATGTTATAGAGATCTACAACTAGCCCAAGTGGGTTGGAATTTTTCTCCTCTAAATCCCAATTAAAGTGCACAAACTACTCACCACCCATTTCATGTGGAGAGTTTCCTCTCCCTTAAGAGAGTCTGTCTGGGACTACTGGTCACTACTCTAGCATCTCCCACCCTATCTGCTCCCAAATGCAACCATGCCTGTTCTGCTTTACAAGGTCTTAAAAAGACCAGATAAAGAGTTGCTTAAAAATTAGTCATTGATGCCGGGCACAGTGACCCACACCTATAATTCCCAGTGGCTAGGGAGGCTGAAGTAGGAGGATCACCTCAAAAACTCAGTGAGACCCTGTCTCTAAATAAAAAAAAGTCATTGGCAAGATTAAAAATTGCTTTGCGAAGTAATCCCAGTGACACAGGAGGCTGAGGTAGGAGGCTTGCAAGTTCGAAGCCAGCCCCTGTCTCAAAAAGGACTGGAGATGTAGCTCAGTGGTAGAGTATCACTGGGTTCAATATCTAGTACCACCCCAAAAACAACTTAAAAGTAAGCACAAACTGAAGGCCAGTGACAGTTCCTTCCAAGGGAGGAATCCCTGTTATGGCCCTTAAGGTTGACAGGCTGACCTTGTCCACAGCAGTCTGAAGCCAAGTCCTTGGAATGGCCCAAGGAGATACCCTCAGGTACCAAAAACTCTCAAAAGACCCCAGTGTCCTCTCGCTTCTGTGCTAAGCTACAGACATATGCAACAGAAGATTGTCTTCCTTTCTAAACCAAGAAAGAGTACTGAAAGAAGCTTGGCAAACAAAAAGTTGTTTCTTCTGAAAGCCAACAAAATCCAAGATACTAAAAAGCTTACTGCTAAATTACTAGAGCAGGCGTGTGAGTGTGGCTCACAAGGCCTGTGAGGGGTAACCAAGGGAGTCTTACCAAGAATGCTCTTCTCAAAACTATTTCAAGGCCAGGCATTGTGGCACATGCCTGTAACCCCAGCAGCCTGGGAGACTGAGGCAGGGGGAACCACAAATTCAAAGCCAGCCTCAGCAAAAGCTAGACGCTAAGCAACTCAGTAAGACCCTGTCTCTAAATTAAAAAAAAAAAAAATGGGGGTGTGGCTTAGTGGTGGAGTGCCCCTGAGTTCAATCCCTAGTACCACCCCCACCAGGCAAACTGTTTCAAGATAAGGATTTCTGATTTGCAATAACAAAAATATTCTGATGGGTGGTTCCCATTTACTAAGTACCACATGGAATTAAAACCACATGGCAAACCTTATCTGCCTGATGACATTGGGGCAATGAACTGAGAAAGAGGGGTGGAACCTAAAATGTTATTGGTTTAATTTGAAAACACTTACTCTGGCATGCTTTATTTCCAGTTCAGACATCTCAATTAGGTTTTTTCTAAACGCTGCCACTCTCTTCCGTTTGAAATTTATAAGTTCTACAAGAAGAAAGAGTTAAAGTTTATCAAACCAAGAAATGTTAAATTTTCATATTCATGTAGCTTCCAAATATCATTATGATCAAACCACCATTATTTCCTCCTTCTTAAGCACTCTAACTGGGACATACACTAATTGTCTTCTTGTTACTGTGATCCTAAGCAGGCCACACACTACTCAATCACCAAGTACCACTGAAGAACTTGTGAGGAACTGCCTCACTCTTGCCCTCAAGATAGTGATGCTTGCAGAAAGGGTCTTATTGTGGGAGAAGTGAGTCAGGAGGATCCCTGGGTGAAAACTCTTCTCAAAATACAACAGTCAAAAGCTTCTTGAACTCTCACTGCAACTTTACTAACAATAGCCAAGACATGGAATCAATCGGTGCCCATCAATGGACAATAAATAAATTTAAAAAAAAAAAAAATGAATTACAGACACAATTGAGTATTATTCAGCCTTAAAGAAAAAAATAAATAAAGCAAAATTCTAAACTGGTGGAGTACACCTGTAATCTTAGAGACTCAGAAGACTGACGCAGGAAGATTTCAAGTTAGATGACAGCCTGGGCAACTCAGCAAAATCCTGTTTCAAATAAAAGATAACAGGGTAGTATAGTGGTAGAGCATTTCTGGGTTCAATCCCCAGTTTAAAAATCAAACAAACAACAACAACAACAACAAAAAAAAAAATAGAATTTATTTTTTAAGAAAGAACAGGGCAGTAAAAAAGATACTTTGAAACAATCCAACACAGCCAGCAACATAAATATTTGCATGCAATTGCCAACTTGCAATAAAAAGCTCTTTGCTATACAGTTAAAGCATGAGAAGCAAAGCACAGATATGAAGCAAAGCAAGATATTATACTCTACAAAATCTAGGCTTAGACATGCCAGGTAGTTACAAGCAGGTTGTTATCAGACCACTGTTATTATGAAGACATTTCCAGTACACATAAATGGCTCTACCACTGGCCAAAAGAAAACCAAAAAGTCCCGTGACAAATATGCTTTAAAATGAGATAGGGATGGACATGGTGGCACGTGTCTGTAATCCCAGAAACTTAGGAGGCTGAGGCAGGAGGATCCCAAGTTCAAAGCCAGTCTCAGCAACTTATTAAGGCCCTAAGCAAGGCCCTGTCTTAAAAATAAAATGAAAAGGGTTAGGGAATGTGGCAGCTCAGTGGTTAAGACCCCCTGGGTTCAATCCCAGAATTTAAAAAAATAAATTAAATAACCTGTTCTGGAATGGGGTAAAGGCAAGAAAGAATGGAGTGGACACAGACTGGAATTGAGTCATCAGAATAGACTCATGATCCCTAAAACTTGCCTAGGTGTGCAATCACATGTATTCACCTACATCTCCCAATTCTGTCTCCTAAAGGGCCTAGATGCAAAGACACCCCAAACAATAAGTGCCCCAGCACACCCAGATCTTGGCTACTATTCCCTAAGAAAAAGAACCTTGGCTCCATGAAAAATGGTCAAATCCAGGGTTGGAGTTAAATGTCTACATAGAACAACTAACTACTTTAAAAAAAAAAAAAGAGTGTGTGTAATGTGTCACAAAGACATGCTAGTTTCAAGATGTTCCCATTGGAAAAGTGTGGACACTCTGAGCACCAAAATAATTAAGGATAGTAACAAATTAAAAGAAAAGGAAGGGCTGGGGATGTAGCACAGTGGTAGAGGGCTTGGTTAGCACGCTCAAAAGCCTAAATTCAATCCCCAACGTCCCACAAAGAATTAAGATGATATTTTAAAAGGGGTGGAGGGGCAGGGCTCTTGTTTGAAGTACGTAGGCAACTGCTAACCTGCAGATGAAATGCTAGAATTGAGGGAGGAGGCATCACCTAATTGCAACCATCAGAATAAATGCTGGTTAGGAAAGAATCATACACACTAAGCCCAGGGAAGTTTAGTGAAAAGCAGGACATGTATGTGATCTTCAGTTATCTCCCCTATAGTAGGTGATGGGGAATATTAAGTGCAGTGGAGAAAGTGGACACTTGACTAAGTAACCAAAATGAACACAACTGGAAAGAAGATGCACACAAACATTACAATCTATTTGTAAAAATCTTTTTACAAAGAGATATTTATAAAATAGTTAAAAGATATAAATATTGCAAACAACAAAAACTAAATAACCAAAAACTTCCTCATAAAGGAGACTAAGATCTAGGATAACTGGATAGGAAACCCAACAAAGTTTTTAGGACATTCATATGGACTAGGAACACCAGACATCCATGTTTATACCATGTGAAGGCAAGTGTTAGTGTCCAAGTGACACTAACATGGGACATGTGGGTATTACTGCACTTTTGAAAAACTTTTCCTCTCTGTAAGCTTTTCCAAATAAAACGTAAAATAAGTAAAGAATGTTCCTGCTCAACCTTCTTTTGCAGATTCAGAAAGCTGTTCAAATTTCTGGCAACATTCCTGTTGGTGTGCCTCAGCCAACTTGACATCTTTGCTTTTTAACCGGGCCTTATCCAGAGCTTTGTTTGAGTTCTCATAGTCAATGAGGGCTTTGGTGCGTCTGTATAAGAGATCCTGAGAAGAAAATTAACAGTTGTAACATAAAAATCTCCAGAGAACAAAACAGGAATACCAAATAGCTTACACAATCTAGAATCTAATCTACCTTTATGCTTATATCTACCCTCATAAGATTAGCAGGGGTATGCCACTCTTATATTTGAGGGCTTTCCCAGAATTCTTTATGTGTAAGGTTAAAACAGAACAAAACTCAGTGGGGCATGGTGATGCATGCCTAAATCCCAGCAACTCAGCAGGGGAAGAATCCCAGGATCCTGGTCAACCAAGACAATTCAGCAATATTTTGTTCCAAATTTAAAAGGGTAGGAATGTTGTTCACTGGTAGAGAGCCCCTGGATTCACCCCTGGGGCAGGGGTGGCGGGATGATGCAACAAAGTAAAAATAAGGATTATTTTCTAGTTGATTCAATAATTGAAAGCAATTAACAAAATTAAATGTTGTGTACTAAAACACATGCACAGTTGGTTGTGGTGGCACATGCCTAATTCCAGTACTTGGGAGGTTGAGGCAGGATCATCACAGGATTGAGGCCAGTCCCAGCAACTTAGTGAAATCCAGTCTCAAAAGAAAATAAAATTAGAACACTTGACTAGCAAAACATGAGGCACTTGGGTTCTACCTCTAGTATCACAAAACAAATACCAGCAAAATCTAATAATGACAACAACAAACCACATGTTACTGCTGGTGAGTCAGAGCAGAATACTGCAAGAATACAACTAAGCAACAAAGCAGTCTGGACCACACATAACCCTACACTGCAAATCCTGCTTCTGGAAATATATACTAGGGACTAACCTAATTTGAAATAATGATTCTTTGCAATCTTATAGCAAAGTAGAAGTCACCTCAACACCTAACATCTACAATTAGAATGCAAGTATTAAAAAAAAAAAAAAAATCACACAGTTCTTAAGTACTGCCAAAAACTATTGAAGCTCAGTGAAACTACTGTACCTAGTTTTGTAAGTTAGCTCTTAATTCCATGAAAATCTATAAAGCATTAAAAATGTCCAAATAAAAGAATAAGAAAAGGTATGCTCAGGTCAAGAGATTAGAGTTTATTCTGCATACTACTTATGGATCCAATGCCAAAAAAGGGCACATCACTTAAGAAGTCTGATAAAATTCCTATTTCCCTCCTAATATAAAGCAACTTTCCTTTTTACCAAAAAAGGAATAGCTCTAGCATTAGGTTTCTGGTCACAACAGGTAGTCTAGCACTGTGTTGGGTTTCCCGGTTCCTCATCTTACCTTTGCAGCCTCTATATTGAGCATGTAGTATCGGAGAAGCTCTGTCAGCTTTAAATCTTCATCTGATGAGACACGACCCTCCACTTTCTATTTAAAAAAGTAAAGGTCACCATCAAAGCAGTTATCTACAGATTACAAAATATATATTTTATTAAGACAGAAACAAAAATTCTTACCCTAAGTTTTTCAAACAGTTCAGCAACCTTCAATAAGTATCTGAAAATAAACACAGTTGTGGTTTAAGGTATTAAATAAATGATCTTATCAAAACTCAAGACATTAATGAGTACAATGTGCTTTGATTTTTAAAAGTAGTGTTCGTTCTCCTTCCAAATGACTATAAAACTGAGCACATTTTCAGTGCCACAGCCTACTGGCATTAGCCTCTCTTTCTTGCCCTTCAGTCACCTTGTCTTGTGTCCAGGATACTGTTATCAAAGGCCTATCCTATGTTCAAAGAAGGTCAGATTCTAATGAGCTTCCCCCAAGGGCATCATAAAGCAAAAATATGCTACCATCTCATCTTGGTTCTACTATTAGCATGACTTTCAACTTCAAGTTAGAGGTTGTATCACCTATTATACCAAATAGAGATGTGTTAGGTTAAAGTCTTATACTCAAAATGCCCAGTACAGAGAAAAAGTGGAAAGCAAATGTAAAAGTCCAAGATCAGGATAGAGTCATTGAATTGTTCCCCAAACCAGCAAGAGCCAGGTGTGGTAGTGCTCGTCTATAATCCCAGCAACTGAAAAGAGGATGAGGCAGGAGGAATAATAAGTCTGAGACAAGTCCCAGCAACTTAGACGCCCAAGCAACTTTATAAAAACCTGTCTGAAAAAATTTTTTAAAGGGCGGAGGGGGTGGGGGTGGGGGAACGAAGATATACTGCTGGGGTTATAACTCAGTATTAAAGTGTCCCTGTTCAAACTATAGTGCAAAAGAAACAAACACCCCAAACAACAAAAAGAAATCTCTTCAAAAGAAAGACCAGATAGACCGGCAAGAACCAATTAACAAAGAAAACCAAGGCAAACTTCTCTCAAAGACAACCACAAAATTAAAATGAACAAAAAAGAAGTCATTTGGGCTAGGGTTGTGGAGTGCTTGCCTAGGATGCATGAGATCCTGGGTTCATCCTCAGCACACACAAAAATAAATAAAGGTATTGTGTCCAACTAAACTAAAAAAATATATTTTTTAAAAGAAGTCATTTAATGTGACAGAAATAAAGGCTCTACACCGTATCTATTCAGCTACATACAGAAGAATCCAAAGTCTCCTATGATTCTCTTACTAGTGCCTTCCAAACACTTGAGTGCTGAACAGTGTAGTGTTCTTGATAAGTTTGTGTTCCAGGGAAAAACTGCCTCTGACAGTACTCTTTATTCTTTAATTATATCACTCAGTAGTCTTCAATCAGGAAGTCAGGGAAATGCTTTCACAATAATAGCTTACTTTTTGATGACTGTGGGTTCTTCTAAAGCCAGGCTCTGCAAGGAGGCCGCAGTGTGAATATAGTCATCAGCAACATCTGGAGAGACAGTGCAATCCTTATTATATGAGCAGAGCAGGCACACTAGCAAAGACAAAAGTGGCTAGTGGGTAAAAGATATTTACTTTTGTGAGATCTGGTCATTCTGTCAGCTTTAGCACAGGAATCCTTGATCCTGTTGTAATAGTTAATAAGGAAGTTCTTCTCTTGCTCAAAGAAGTCATCTACTTCCTAAAAGAAGAAAAAAAAAAAAAAAAAAAGAACTTTAGCATAAATTACAAGAATGTATTTTGTGACAAATTTCTAAGTAAAAAGTTTAACCTCGACAGATAAGAGGATTGCAAACTTAAAACACAGTGATAATACCCAGGACTAGCAATAATCAAGAAAATGTCGACAGAGAATCATTTTGAAGAACAATCTCTGGTAACCCAAGACCCAATGTTTTTATTACTATTACAGCAGTTCTGCCAAGTCAGGTACTGCCACCCAGACTTGAATACTAGAATATGCATGTGGTTATTTTTTATTTAAATTTAGATGGCTTCAGTTTGAGAGGCCATACTGGTACACCTGGTAGGCACTGGCCAAAGATGCTAAATATCATTCAGTGAATTGACTGGCACAGTGCTGAGATGTGTGGACTGTCCTAAGAGTTTCCAAATTCATGAAACTACCCTCTCTACTATGCACCTGTACTGTTTCCCACTTAACCCTTACCCTGGAAAGACAAAGTCAGATTCTGTTAGTAAATATTAAAGTATCTCAGTTTAAAAGGAGGGGAATGGCCTGAAGAGTAAAGAAATTTGAAATCACATCTATGAGGGTAATGAGAGACTTGTGCTTTAATTCTTATTTTCTAGAACAGCACTACCCAAAAGGAATTTCTGATGCTAACTTCTCTACTGGTATTGTGAGAAGAGTAAAATTAATTTTAATATTATACTTAACCGCATAACTAATGTAAAACATTAGTAAGACATTTTATTTTTTTTTCTTTGTAGTAAACTCTTAAATCCAGTATGTAAATAAAACAAAATCTATTTTTTTTCACCATGCCTACTAAGCTACATGTCAAGTGCTCACCTGCCACCTGTGGCTGGCGGCCACCATACTGGAGAAAGGCAGGGATTGTTTCATCAAGGGACAATAAATATAACATGTTAAAAAGGAGAAAATACTCAAGTGTGGAAAGGTTCACGTCACTTCTCCTGAGAACAAGGTGTTTTGGAGAAATAAGCAAAAACTGAATTAAGTAAATGAAAATAGCCCATTCCTTAAAATTAGTACATTGTGGTATTATCTCATCCAAAGAAAGAGATGATCTATTCCGAAAAAGTTATGAATTTTCTTAAAAAGCTCAAGTCCCTTACCTTAACTCCAGAAAAAAGAACTTCATCAGCACTTTTCACCACACTTTTAAAGAAGCCACCAAACATTTCTTTGGTATTTTTCCGCCTAACACTTAGCTAAAAGAAAATTCCAAAACAGTTTGTTATATATTTTTTCTAGGCTCTCAAGTTAAGAATAACATTCCATGGGGCTGGGGATGTGGCTCAAGCGGTAGCGCGCTCGCCTGGCATGCGTGCGGCCCGGGTTCGATCCTCAGCACCACGTACAAACAAAGATGTTGTGTCAGCCGAGAACTAAAAAATAAATATTAAAAAATTCTCTCTCTCTCTCCCCCACTCTCTCTTTAAAAAAAAAAAAAAAAAAAAGAATAACATTCCAAACAATACTAATACAGAAATATAGATATCTTTAGTTCTGCTTTACCAACTAAACCTAAAAACATAATAAATGGATAATGTTAAATCTAAGTCATCTCTTTCTAAAAGGATCACATATGTAGGAACCAAGTCTTTGAGGATTTTCTTGGCAGAATTACATTCTTTTCAATCTACAATGCTGATTAGGCTTTAAGCTTCAGAACTCTAAATCAGGGATTGTTTCATCAAGGGACAATAAATATAACATGTTAAAAAAAATACAAAAATAAGGACACGAGCACATCTCCTCTAACAGAAAGGGTAACCAAAAGAAATCAATGTGAATCAATTTAATTTCCTTCTAACAATCCCAAACTTAACAAGGAAAAAACCAGTCTTTGGAAGATGAATAAAAAGCCAAAGCTTAGGCAGAGTCACAAAAATGACTTCTAAAATGGATTGGGGGGGGGGGGAGCATCCCCAAACATTTCCACTGTGTTTCTGTGATAAGTCATTTTTCAGAAAGTATAAATTTTTCTTTTCCAGTACTGAGCTACACTCCCAGTCATTTTTAAAGCTTAAGACAGGATCTTTCTAAGTTGCCAAGGCTGGGTTCAAACTTGCAATCCTGCCTCAGTCTGAGTAGCTAGGATTACAGGCATTTGCCATCATGCCTGGGTCATAATCATACATTTCAACTGAACCATGGAAATGTGAGTAAAATTGCCTTACATCCTGATCATATTCCAGGAAAACATGAAAGTTTCGATCTTTACTGAGAACAGGATGAGAAGAAAGCCGCTGAAGAAATACTTCATGAGAGGACACAGTCTTCTTAAAGACAGCGAGATATTCACTGAAAAGACAAATGCATACACAATTCAGTTGGCATCACTCTACTACCTGATGGATATTATCATGTGCTGCTGGCCAACTATATATAATCTAGTGATCTGCTCATTTTTACTAGGCCAAAACAACATACCGGTTTGATTTGGTAGTTAATCAGTTGGCATTTTAGAATCTAGAATGAACCAATAGAGGAGGAAAGTGGTGCTTTTCTGCCTTCTGAGACTCCCAAAGCCTACATGTAATTACTTGAAATTTAGCAGCTACGTTGACATTTGTTGCTTTAAAAAGGATGAGACCCCTTTAGGCAGTCATGTACACAGCACAAATCCTTAATAAGGATTGGAATCAGCAGAAATTACAAAGCAATGTTACCTCAATTAAGGCATTCAAGATGTTAGGGTTTGGAAACTTGTGTTGAGTGCTTTATCCCCAGGGCTGGACTCACAGGCACTCCAAAATGCAGAGTTATTCAGGTGTGAGCCCTGCCCTACCCAACATGGGCTTAAGACAGAGCATAAGAGTTGCTGAAAGGAGCACCTGAATTCCAACTTGCTGATGATGATAAAAGGAAAGGGTGAATGCTTTTGAGCCAAGATAAAGAAGTTCAAAAGTAGAGGAACAACAAATTAAAAAAAAAAAATCATCTATAAGTAACCAGTTTAGCAAAGTGAAATACATAGTTGCACACACATATAATTCCATGGATTTGAGAAGATGAGATAAGACGATGGAAAGTTTGAGGCTAGCCTTGACATCTCAGTGAGACTCTGTCTCAAAAAATAAAAAGGGCCGGGTACATAGCTAAGTGCTAAAGCACTCAGGAGTTCAATCCCTAATACAAGGTGTGGGTGAGGAGAGCACAGTACCTTTACTCTAACCTTCCAGTACTTAAATGGTATGGTATGTGGTTTTAGAATTCATATTTGATTTGTTTTAAGGAGAGAAATAATAGTTGAAAAACATCTGCTATAAGTTTTTCAGTACTCAGTAATGCGAACCTATACCTATGATACAGAATAAAGAATACATTTTTGCTTTAAAATTACAACCAGATTAAAATATGCTGCCTATGTACCTGGCCTCTTTCAAACCATCGATATGGTTATTTAGAATGCTTTGTAACAGCATTTGTTACAACCTAGTTTCTTCTAATACTTCTTGTAACAAAACTTCAAGGGAGAAATTTTTATACATTTTAACACGTTGAAAATGTTGTTTATGAAGATTTAAAGGTCTACTTTCTTCCCTATGCCAGACCAGTATGCCCTAATAAAAGTATGGTTTATGTGGGAGAAAAAATGAACTTCAAGGAATAAAGGTCAGAAGTACAAAAACTGTACCCCACAAAACTATATTTACAAAATGTAGTTTTAGAAATCAACACTAGGCAATTAACAGCTATACTGTTTAAAAAGAACCCACCAGGTGTGGTGGTACACACCTACAAGTTCACAAGTTCAAAGCCAGCCTCAGCAACTTAGTGAAACCCAGTCTCAAAACTTTAAAAAGAAAATCCACTTACGCTTCCAGTTCTTGCTTCATCTTTGCAAACTCTTCTTTGGTCATAGACCCTTCACCTTCTCCCAGTTTCTGCATCTTTTCTCGAGGACCATCGAAATCTGGTTTTGTAGGAGCAGGGGGAATCTGCAACATAGTCAGGTAATACATGATGAGCATTTTGCCCGCCACATTCTAGTTAATGCCTCATTCAACTCTGGCCACCCAAGTGGGGCTATCTAAAGTCACTGGGTTTCACCCAAACCTTAAATCTTTTGACCCCAGAGTATGTTCCCCACAGTTGGGCATTCTGACATAAATATTTGTTCAGTTTATAGAGAACTAGCAGCTTAAAATTAAGATAATCAATGACAAAAATGATTAAGCAAAAGCAAATTTTTCAACCTCTAAGGACAATCAAAAGATCCTAATTTTAAATGAAGGGAAGACCCCTGAACAGTAGTTCCCACAACCAAAAATTAATTCTCAAAAGGTGACAATGGCCTCCTTACTCTGGGAACTATAACAATACTGAAGTATCCTAGAAATCAACTTACTAATGCCCAAAAATGATGCCAGAGAAAAGGTAGATAGGACTTGAATCATTAAACTTGTTTACCTACTTATAATGTATATACTATATTCTGTGTATGCTTCTCTCACAGCACTATTCACAGTTAAAGACTATACCAATCTGGAGTTAGCAAATATTCTAATAGGCAGATAAAAATCAAGAGTTTTCACAACCCATTATAAAATGTTGGTGAACTCTAATACCAAGGTAGCATAACTTAATTACTTGGTATGCTAAAACATACTCACAATAAGCCCAGCATAGTCTGTGGTTTCAATAAGCGTATCATGTAGCCACACGAAGTCTTCATGTTGCCTTGTAACAGAAAACTCTGGGCTCTGAAAAGTGGGCAGTGTAGTCTGTAAAGAGGAAGAAGTTAATTGCTAACCATCACCTGATAATGTGGTTTGGGTTTCCTGGGCTGCACTATGGGAAAATTCTGCATAATACAACATCATGATAAAGAAGTAGCAGTATATGATCTCCAACTACCACTTAGCCACAGCTAAGACTCAATCTGATCTTTAAGGAAGACTTTTCACAAAACTACACTTTTTGGAAGTTTGCCAAAGGTATCAAATCAAAGAGAAAAATATCTACTAGTAAAAGAAAAAGTTCCAGGAAGTTAAACAACCCTACTTCCATCTTAAAAAAAGAAAAAAAGGAACTTATCCCAGTTATGACCAAAAAGTATCAATCATCATCATCATCTTTTTAAAAAAGTCTTAGCTACTAGGGTGGTGGAAATTATCTGTGGCTTCCTCTGAACTCCTGTGAATGCTAATTTTATCTACTATGATCAAGTCAACTCAAGTAGAGAAATCAGGTTGCCCATCTTGACACTTCCCCTGAAGTATACCTGAGGTATACGAAGAATACCACAAAGAAAAAAGGGCCTTCCAAACTTAAGATTTAAAGCCAGACACTACCTTCAGATGCAAATAAAACCAAAGGTGCAAGGTTTGAATTATATAAATAGGCAGCACCCAGCTACATCACTTTGTCATTGTGGCTTCACCATAGCAGAAGGATGCTGAAGCAACAGCACTTGCTAACAGCAAGCTATACATATGAGAGAGGTTCATACTTTGCAGTTGGTACACAGCAAACAGTAACCATTGTAGTTAATGGAATCAGTCTTCTCACATCCGAACAAGGCTATAACCTAGCACTGTTAGTATTACCAAAGCCATTTTGTCACTTACCTTGGTGTGCACTGTAAACTTGACCTTATCTCTCTCACTGAGTGCATCAGGTATGTCAATCTGAAGTGAGGGGTCAACATTCAGGTCCACAGACACAGACCTCAGCTGAAACACATTTTTTTTTGAGTATTAATTTCATCCCTAAAAAGTATTCTTGATATAGATCATTTAGAACAAAGTCAGTTTTGATATTTGAAATTACAGGGAAACCTGCTCTTTAAGTCGAATCCATGTATCCAAAGCATTCCTGTAAACTGAACAAAGCAATTAACTGTATGATTCTATTATTATGTACATGAGATTGCATTTCTTATGACGGTATGCTAACTAGATGAGGATGAAATCTTGAGTTCTTATGTAAATGTTAATGACAACATTCAAAAAGCATTATTATTAAATAATTTGTAGTTGTAAATGGACAGCATGCCTTTGTTTATTTTTATGTGGTGCAAAGGATCAAACCCAGTGCTTCATACATGCTAGGTAGGTGCTGTGCCACTGAGCTACAGACCCAGACCCTCAAGAAGCATTATTAGCTGGGCACAGTGGTACAAAACTCCCAGCAGTTGGGGATGGGGCAGGCCAAGAAAGGAGGAGTTCAAAGCCAGTCTCAGCAACTTAGTGGAACCCTAAGCAACTTAGTGAGACTGTCTCAAAAAAAAAAAAAAAAGGACTGGGGATGAGGCTCAGCGGTTAAGCACCCCTGAGGTGAATCCCCAGTAGCATTATTGACTGTAAAGATTATATATCATAAGGATCCAAAAGACTAGAAAAACCTTGAAAAATGACAGAGAACAGTCTCCTGGTATGCGGTCCTAGATGGAGAAATAAATGGACCTAATTATATTCAGACAGTTACAAACAGCTGAGAAATCTAGACAAGAAGGGTGAATTACAGAAACCAGATACTAACCAAAGCAGAATCCTACTATGGTTACACAGGAGCACAAGTGTGAATCCTGCCCTGGAAACTAAATGACTGATTTTATGAGCTGTAAATCTGGAAAAAATGGGGTGGGGGGCCTACACACCCATCTTCATTTTGTCAGATTTAAGAAAATATTTCTTTTCAGAAAAAGGAAAAAAAAAATAGTACAAACACTAAAACTGAGTTACTAGTAAAAAGCAGTTAAATAGTTTTATTACTAAATTTAAATCAAGTTAAATTCTTTAATTCTTTTTTTTTTTTTTGGAGAGGGGGGACCAGGGATTGAACTCAGGGGCACTCAACCACTGAGCCACTTCCTCTGCCCTATTTTGTATTTTATTTAAAAACAGGGTCTCACTAAGTTGCTTAGCATCTCACTTTTACTAAGACTGGCTTTTGAACTGGCTTTGTAGGTGTGCAGCAATGCACCCAAACAATTCTTTAATTCTTAAAGCTCAAAAGTATCTCCTTTCCCATTCCTCAATGTAACTAATGCTAAAGTCATAAAACTCTAGAAAATGTTCAGTGAAGTCTGAGGTGTTTCCCTTTTAATTCTTGTCTTCAAAGTACAAACTTAAAGTCTAGGAACTGATGAACTTAAATAAGAAACCTGGCCCAATCAGCTATAAAAAGACTACATTCGTTAAAAATATATAATTAGGGTATGGTAAAATGCTTGCCTACCATGCATGAAGTCCTGGGTTTGATTCCCAGTACCAAACAAACCATAAATATAATTACTTCTCTCTCCCCTATCTTAGAAGTTGTAAGTACTTCTCTTTTCTGTAAGCATGGTGACAAAGAAAAGGTTTCAAATTGTAAAAAACAAACCAGAGGTAGCGCTATAAAGATGGTTTTGAAGGGCTGGGGATGTGGCTCTGTGGCTAAGCAACCTGGGTTCAATCCCAGGTACCACAAAAAAAATATCAAAAACCCAGAAAATGGCAACCAAGTAACCAAGCAGGATATGCTTCTCATATCACCACTAGAAGGAATTCAAACAAAAAATACCAACAACTTGACATGATAGTCTTAACCACCAAATAAGCAGGTCTGTATGTGGGCCTTAAATAATGATCTGAAACAGAATACTGACAAAATTCCCAGGGGAAGGAGGACATCACCAACTGTCTCACACTGTAGCAAACAATCCTCCAGATGAAGCATACATCATCATGGAATAAAAAATTGTAAATGTACTGGGGATGTCGCTCAGCAACAGAATTCTTGCTTATCATGTATGAGGCCCTGGGTTCAATCCTCAGCACTGGGGGAAAAAAATAACTGTGAAATGGTTAGAGCTTCTAAGTCAGCATTCCTTCTTACACTTGATTAACAAAACCAACACCCTTCAGACCCATGCCCCAGTACTTGCTACATAAATTGTTAGACTCAGGGGTTTTTACCCACCTCTACCCCTTATCTTGATTAAACCACCCAGAGTACTACTTCTCATATGGTGAGGCCAATATTGTGAACATCTGACTTGACCCACATATTAAATGACTTAAACAGATGTTAAAATACCTAGAATTTACACAGACATTTACATTCAGCAAGGTAAGGAAGGCTTCAGAACCAGGTTCAACCTTGGACATTAGGGACAGGGAAAATGGCTCAATGCCAGACATTTGACATGTAGAGTTTCATTTCTCTCTCAGACCCCTTATCATTGAGAGAATCAAATTTCAAATACCTACACCCAAACAATGGAATTGAGTTTTAAACTGACTCTTCTAGATTTCCCTATAAACCACTGCATCACACACGCAACCTCTCTACCAGATCCATTTTTCAATAAGAGATACAGCCAGGCACAGTGGTACATGCCTATAATCCCAGAAGCTCAGGAGGCTGAGGCAGGGGGATCAAGAGTTCAAAGCCAGCCTCAGCAACTCAGTGAGACCCTGTCTCACTGAGTAAAATACAAAATAGGGGGTAGGGATGTGAGTGGTTAAGTTCCCCTGAGTTCAATCCTCAGTATGAGGGGGAAAAAAAGGGGAGGCTGAAATATATCTCAGTGGTAAAGTACTTCTGGTTTCAATCCCCAGTATTAAAACCAACAGACTACAAGCACCTTCCTCAAGGCCAACAAGGGGTAAAGAAGCATTGCTTTGTTTAGAAACAAACCTTGAACCATTTTTAAGAAATCTGAATGCTTTTGGTAAGAGCCAGGCACTTTCCTGAAGGGAGAAAAACTGTTAGTGACTCCCCTGTGCATTTTCCTCCACTTGTCAATCAGGCACTGGTGGTAGGACAACCCGGCAGAACTTTGGGACCTTCACTTTTGGTTCAAATCTCTCTTGTGACTCATTCTGGCTCAAGACTGACTTAATGCCATCAGCAAAGCTCCCTCTTCAAAAGATCTAAAGGATCACAGATGGCAAAGGGTACCTTCATGACAAAAGGGCAAAGTTCCAAAATTCAAAACCCACAGGAGAAACAAAAACACATGAAATGATAAACACCAGGATGTTATGCTGCTTGCAAATTCTGATTTAGACTATTGCCATATAGCCAAAATGAAACTCCATAAACAGGGATATGCCAGAGTGGGAGCTAGTGAAATAGCTATTTTAATCTAATCAGTTTTGTACACCATGTTACAAAGTTGTATGTCAGTCCCAATATTCCCCTATGTATCTGAATATTACAAATAAACTACTACAGAGAAAACACTATTTGTTTTGTATAAGTGTACAAGGAACTGAGAGGGGAAAGATGCCTTCTGGATCAGATTTTCATTTTTTTCCCATAGTAAGAAAAAGCAAGGCATATTTCAGCTGGCAAGGCACTAATTAATACCTTCCTTTCTAATACTCATTAGTATGAAATAAAATGCAAAAACATTCTACCATAGATTGGGGAGATTTGAGGCAGGAGGATTTCAAGTTCGAGGTCAGCCACAGGAACTTAAGAGACCTTGTCTCAAAAAAAGACTGGGGATGTAACTCAGTGGGAAAGTACCCCTGGGATCAATATCCAATATAGAAAAAAGAAACTTGTCCAAATACTCCAGATTTATACTATTTTCTGCAAACATTTGAGATCCGTCTCACACATGCTTATAAAACATTAATTTGTTACTGTTTTAACTCACAAGAAGAAAGTGCTCTAAGAAATACCATAGCCTTCCCTACACCTCCTTCATGGTTTAAGTGTATTAAAAGGCAAAAATGATTCAAAGTATTGGTATTCTGAATTGTTACTGTTTTCTCCTACCCTAAAAATAACTAAGATTTGGGGCTGGAGTTGTAGCTCAGTGGTAGAGCTCTTTCCTCGCACACGTGAGGCACTGGGTTCAATCCTCAGCACCACATAAAAAATACATAAACAAAATAAGTTTT
Organism: Marmota monax; assembly: GCF_021218885.2. Lineage (NCBI taxonomy): Eukaryota > Metazoa > Chordata > Mammalia > Rodentia > Sciuridae > Marmota > Marmota monax. The sequence continues at coordinate 3,862,792 of NW_026692254.1, forward strand.
TGTGTTCATCTACAACTAAAAATATTTTTTAAAAAACAAATAACTAAAATTTAATCTCCACTGTAGCACTGGTACATAAAACAACTGAATCAATTATAACCACTATACTAATTATCTCTGCCTTTATGGGTAATTCGCTCTTTCTCCCCCCTGATTGAGGCCTATAACCACACATCTATCCTCAAAAATAAGAAAACTGGCTGGGATTGTAGCTCAGTGGTACAGCACTTGCCTCACATCTGAGGGGCACTGAGTTCAACTCTCAGCACCATATATAAATAAGTGAATAAAATAAAGGTCTATCAACAACTAAATGTGTATAATTCTTTTTTAAAGAGAACTTAGGACTTCTAGATCTCAGGCTACTAATAACATGAAAATTACTTAGGCACAGGCTTAACAAAAACCTGGAAGGGCTGCAGCAAGTGATCAGATTTGCACCACTCATCTTGGTGAGATAGGACCCAGAGGGACCCATCCCTGCTGACATCAACCACTCTTACCAGTAGGCTACCAACACACAAGCAATCTGCAATAGAACATTGCAGACTGCAGGGCATTTGGAAGCTACATAGCACCAAAGTTCCTAGAACAGGAACTAAGGCTTGGAAGAAGGTCAATGCAGCACACTCAGCGAATGGATAAACCGAATCATCATTTCACAAGGCTGCAGTCCATTCAGTAGTCAAATCTGAACATAGAAATAGAAAAGAGATTCCACTGAATTGCTTTAAGTTCATATCTAGAAATCCATCTAATTAGTTGCTATCTGGACTATCTTCAAATGAGTTCACAAAGCAAAAAGGGTTGGGTGAACCATATGATCTGCAAGTATCTCTTGGCACAAAAATCCTACTGGGAAACAACCACAACACTGCAAGAGAAAAAGCTCCCATAGTTGAAAAAAAATATTTCTTTCATTCAGAGCTAAAGCCCTTCACCTCCACCCAAAATTTGCATATTTATGATTTGCCTTTGGGGTTTTCCTTAAAAAGCTCAACAAATGCCAGTGCAAAGTGATGCATGCCTATAATTCCAGCAATTCCAGAGAATGAGGCAACTTCATGAGAACCTATCAAGCCTAGCAACTTCATGAGAACCTATCTCAAAATAAAGAGCTGGGCACGGTGGTACACACCTGTAATCTCACTGCCCAGAAGAAGACTGAGGTAGAAGGACCTCAAGTTCAAAGCCAGCCTCAGCAACTCAGCAAAACCCCATGTCCAAATACACACATAAAAAAAAGCAATCAAGCAAAAGGGAATGTAGCTCAGTAGAGCACTCTGGATTCAATCCCTAGTACCAAAAAACAAATTAAAAAAAAAAAAAAAAAAAAACACCAAAGCCCATGTCCCTCTTTTAGAATTAAGACAGCTATCTTAGGAGTAACGTATCACCTGATCAGAAATAGGTTGGAGGCTGAGAGAGTGCTTTTTCTGAAAAGCTACATCAGAGAAACTTCTTTTTTTTTGGTGCAGGGGAACAAACCCAGGAATGCTAGGCAAGTGCTCTACCAGTCAACCACATCCCCAACCCAGAGACTTTAATTATTATGGTACTTAAATAAGTTTACCACATTCATGACACATGATGTCCTACAGCCATCTTCTTTTCCTGTTTCAAAAAGAAAAAGCAGAACTTACAAAGTTCTGAAAGTCTTCTAAAAATATGGGTATCAAGTTTACAAGTTTCCTTAAATACTAACTTTTGCTGCATACTTCTTTGACCACTGGCTATTTGAGATATTCAGATTTCTAATCTATATACTGTTCTTAATTTGCTCAAGCAACAAAGCCCTGGTAGTAAAGATAGCAAGCAAAATTAAATAAACAGTAGAATTTAAAATCATCTCACCACAGCACATTACTCAGTGAGCTTCAATTTTTGCCCACAGAGCTTTTACAGGTGTTATGGCACAAGAACCCAAGGTTTACAATGTCCAAACCCAGGACTTCATTCACAAACATAACATATACAAAGCTGCCCCTTTATAACCTTTAAGTGCCCCCAGAACATGCTGAAGACAACCATTTAACATTTTTCAACAAAGTTCTTCAATGTTAGTGGAAAAGCTACCAAAGATATCAAATCAATTATCTAAGTTTTATGTTACTTCCTTACACAATCATAAACTTGCATCAAACTAGCCAACTAAGATTAGCATCTATAAAACAACTTTACTCCAGCCATTAGCACATCATTTTAGAGTCAGTTTAAACAGAGATTTTCAATCAAGGGTGAATCTACTGGGCCTCAAAAGACATTTGACAAAGACTACAGATATTTCTGACTATCAGAATGAAGGAGAGGAGGCTGCTGTTACCTAGGAGAGGCTGATAATGTTGTTCAACAACCTACTATGTATGTACAAGACAAGTTCCCAAAACAAAATGTCAACAGTGCTCAAGTTGGAAAAAAATCCTGGCTTAAAGTAAACTTCTAGATTAGATGTTGTCACTTACTAGGTCTTACCAAATGAGAATTCAGATCTCAGAAAAAAGTCAAATCTAGAAAATTCTCAAATAACCTCTTGGTCATTTCTTCCTGTAACCAAAAAATAGGAGATCATCATAAATTGTCAAAATAGTATTCACAAATGGGGACCTTAAGACACTGTGTGCAAGTTACTGATCCAGAACTAGGGCGTGGGCAGCTTTGATAAGTCATACTTCCTGGAAAAAATAGTCATGAGTGTAGCAAAAAACATTAGACCACAGAAATTGGTAAATTTGGACTTATAAAGCTGGTCAAAATTCAGGAATGGCCCTGCAGGACATTTCTCCATCCTAGCTTAAGGGCCCTCACCCCTAAAAGTTTCCAAATCAAGACCAGCTTTCAATCTTAGACAGCTTTTCCTTTCCAAATGTTCAGCTTACTTCAGTCCACTCACAATAAAGGAGAGAAATCTGAAGCTTTTCAGAACCAAAGAGACTCTATCACCCACAAAAAAATGCTGTTAAATGTTAACATTTGCCCTTACACTAATGGGAAAGACCAAATTAACCATGCAACTTTTCCCCTGAACTCTGATTTCTGAGGAACAAGCAAACACATTAGGCATAAGGATATTACAAATACTGGAGTGTTCAGCTACCAGACACAGCTCAATACTTTTAGTTTTGCTCACTTTGCCAAAATGAGTATGTACTAGCATTCAAAATCCTCAATAATCAATTTTACCCTCTACTTTTGTTTTAACCCCATAGGGTGGTAGGGTCTATGCAAATCCATGAATTCCACCCTTGTGGAAATTGCAAACTAAAGCAAATAACATCTAAACATTAAGCTAACATGTAAATGTTTCTGTGTGATGCAGGCACATACACCTGTAATTCCAGCATATTGGGAAGCTGAGGCAGGAGGATTTTAAGTTTTAGGCCTGACTGGGCAAGTCAGCAAGACTGTCTCAAAATCTAAAAAAAGAACTAAGTAGGGATGTTACCTCAGTGATAAAGCAACCCTAGACTCAATTCCAAGTACCATCCCCCTCCCCAAATATTTCAGTTGACTAACAAACTATAAAACTTTTTTTTTTGGTGGTGGTGCGGGTTGCACCAGGGACTAAACCCAGGGGTACTTGGCCACTGAGCTACATTACCCAGCAGTATTTTATTTAGAGACAGGGTCTCACTGGGTTGCTTAATGCCTCCCCTTGCTGAGACTGGCTTTGAAATAGTGATCCTCCTGTTTCAGCCTCTGGAACAGCTGGTGTGCCACCGTGCCAGGCTAAAACTGTTTTTTTAATCAAGATTTTACCCAAGACTCCCCGTTGGATAAATTGTAAAACTATCTAGACCTGATCCACCACAGCACAATACTAGTTATCAGCACAGATCAGGCAGCAAAATGAAGGGTAATTGATTTCTGTAACTTTGTCAGAAGGATCCCAGGGACACCAAAGCCAGTCTCACCAACTTAGTGTGACCCTGTCTTAAAAGTAAAAAGGTAGCTCAGTGGTAAAGAACCCATAGTTTCCAAAAAAATATCTTCGCTAATGATAGATCAAGTTCCTGGAACTACTAAAACCAAGAGGCAGTTGATAGTGTTCATAACCCTCTTCCAATTTTGATGGAGGATCAGGGTGGTGGGGAAGTCATTTTAAAAACCAATTTAAATAAATAAGGTGAGCTAAAGAAATCAAATCTTTTTTGTTGTTGCTGTTTTGGGACAAGGTATGGCTAGGTTGCTGAGGCTGGCTTTGAACTTCAAATCCTCCTGCCTCAGCCTCCTGAGCTGCTATGATTCAAGCGCCCCTAGTTCCAATCCCTGGTACCCCCCACCAAAGAAAATAAGAAAAACAAATGGCTATAAAAACTTCTATCCAAAATCTACATTTTGAAGAGAAAAATAACCAGAATACTCAAACTAACTTCAAGTTCTTACTTTGACTTAAATGAACCTCTTTCAACTTAAAAAAATCAAGCCCCTCCCGTGTACAAAGCTCTGTTTCAATAACTAATACAATGGCGCCCTTGTTCCAACAGTCCAGTTGCTCAGCCTGCAACTTCAGTATTTACTTACTAGAAGAATACTTTCTCCAAAGATGCCTGTGAGTTCCAAAGAGCTATTTTTAACATGGATCCAAAATTCTTAAATTTGAGAGCGCCTATTTGTTTTATATTTCCTTTTTAAAACTTTCTGTCAAGAAAACTACATGATGATTCTGCATTTAAGATAGCGGCTCCGAACAATTCAAACTTAAAGGACCAATAAAGAGTGGAGACTCACCTCTAAATCTTTAATTGGCTATAGTAACCTCAGTTTATGGCATTTGCAATCTTTTGGACTTCAAGAAACGCGCCTGGGGCTTACATAAATACACAGAATTTAAAAATAAAAGCGCAGCTCAGTAAACATTTCAGACCTACTAAAAATTACACAACTCCCACGAGGACGCATTTAGCGTTTACGAAGTTGCAAGGAACATGCTACAGATTTGAATTTCCCCAGTTGTTTGGGCCAAAAAGACCCTTTTCTTAAAGTGGGTTGGGAGAGGCGCCAGTTTGGAGACTACAAACCACTGACTTTTGTTTCATAATGAGTAAATTTCACGTCCACCTTCCAGTCACCAATGGAAACCAACGGAAGTTTTATGAACTTCTAATATTAAAACACATTCTGGGGTTTTCGAGAATCAGTCAAGGAGACTGGCCAAGAGACTACTCAGTATCGGTATCAGGCAGTAGAGGCGTGGTTCCTAAGTAAGGTCCTTCCAGCATGCGTGGTCCTCGCCCCAATGGGAGAATCGGGGGTCACCGGGATGACCCCGAGCAGTCTTCAGATGGAACAGAGCAGAAAAGGGGCACCAGATCTCGCAGGTGTTACGGTACTGGGAGGGAGGGTTGGGGTCCAAGAGCAGCCAGGCCCCTGGGAGAGGGTGGAGAAAGGAACAAGGCTCCGGGAAGTCGACTGGGCCTCCCGTCCTGGAGACTGAGGGGAGGACCTCACCTTGTTACGGTCCTCCTCCTGCTGCTGCAGCAACTCGGGAACCGCGGCCATGGCGACGCGGGCCTAGAGCAGGGGCCGCCTGGCTGTGCGAGGAAAGAAGAGGCTGGGCCACCACCGCCGGGGCGCCTCTCAGGGGCGACCGCGGCCCCGCCTCCGCTGGCCTCCCTGCCCGACGGCGGCAGGAGGCCTTGGGACTCCGCCACCATCCCAGCAGCCCCGGGAGCAGGCAAACGGCACGCCACGTGCTCCCCTAGAGCGGCCTCCCCGTCCCGGCTGCCGTCCATCTTGGAGCCGGGCAAAGAAGTAATGCGGGGCCTACCCTCGCTCCGCACCACGCGGAGACCGCTGACCCGAGGACTGCGATGCGGAGCGGAGCCACTGACCCTCTTCCTGCGAGGCACGCTTCGACAGAGAGATCACGAACCTGTACCAAGCAATTTATTGCTCAGCCCGAGTCCAAGATGGCGACGAGAAGTGACGTATGCAAGATCTCGTGAGAGAGAAAGTACGAGATTTGGAGTTGCCCGCGCTTCAGCACGAGGGGTGGGACTCCCTATGGGTTGCTTGCCTATGGAGGCTTGAGAAAGGGCAGGAGGTGGGGCGTGAGCGCCGCAGTGCATGACGGGGCTGTCTTGCCTGGGGCGGGGCTTGACTCCAGGCCAAAGCGCGGGACTGATAAAAGTAGGATTCCCGAGAAGGTGTTGGCGCCCTGGGAGTTAACAAAGCGTGGTGGCGTCCAAGGTACTAACCCTGCTGTAAGCTGACGTTCTGTTTCAGTTGTAACTCTTCCCTGAGCCACATTCTCCCCACACGGCCCACAGCCGCTCTGTCCCCGCCGTGGGTCTGCACCTGCGGTGGAGCGGGAGACCACGTTGTCCGGATAGGTCGGTGGGCCCTGCTGACCGCGGCTTACTAGCACCGACCTGTAACAAGGCCACCTTTCAGAAGTTCGAATTTCACGTCCGTAAAACGGCATCACTATAATGCCCACTTTAGAGGGTGTGAGGATTAAATAAGAAATATCCGTACAGAATATTTAACAAAAAACCTGATATTTAGAGATCCATAACTACGACTCGCGGCTTTTGCAGGACGCTTTCCATCGTTCTGTTTTGCGGTCTCCCAGGAAAACCTTCCTTCCTGAGCGTCGCATCTCTTCAGATTAGGGGCGTCTTGCCCAAACTATCTACTAGTTGGCATTTAATAAGTGCTAGCCTTTCTGGGATTGATTCTTTCATGGGAAATAGCTTTCTGCAAACACGTCGAAAAGGTTTACTAAATACAGTTAGATATGCAACGTGATTCCGATGCAGCTTTCACTGGTGGTTCAAATATGTTATAGGTCTGGTATCTAACACCACTTTTCTTTTTAATAGGAATACAAAATAAAAAAGGTTCTCGACATTGCAGAGATAGAAGTGAAAAAAAAATCTAAAGATGAAGGCATTTCAGACCATTTGCAGGCATCTCAGAAGTGTAAAGGGGTTTTCTGTAGAGCCAGCTCCCCTTGTGAATTTCTCCACTTCCCTTTATTCATGTGGCCGGAAGAAAAAAAACCCTTATGAAGAAGTGGACCAAACAAAATACTCTAGTTTAGTAAGGTCTGTTTTGTCATTCAGAGGCCTTGCCCAGACTCCAGAATCATTGTTTGAGGAAGATTGTTTACTATATGGACCCGTGAGTAAACATAAACTCTCAAAGCAAGATAAGGGGGCAAGAGTCCCACGAAACTGGTTTCCCATCTTCAATCCAGAGAGAAATGACACTTCTGATCCAAATGATTCTTCAATGCCTTTGAAAATCCCTTTGCAAAGGAATATGATACCAAGTGTGACCCGGGTACTTCAGCAGACCATGACATCACAACAGGTTTTCTATTTGGAGAGGTGGAAACAGCGAATGATTCTGGAGCTGGGAGAAGATGGCTTTGCAGAATACACCTCAAGTAATTCTCTTAATTCTGGTTCTATAATTTTTAGAATATAGAGAAAGCATTGGTATCAAAAGAATGAAGATGGTTTCTGTTGGGGGGTGGGGTACTAAGGATTGAATCCAGGGATTCCCTACCACTAGGCTACAGTTTCAACCCTTTTTATTTTTATTTTTATTTTTTAATTTTGAGATAGGATCTTGCTTTGTTGCTGAGTCTGTCCTCTAACTTGCCATCTCAGCCTCTCAAGTTACTGGGTTAGAGGTATACACGACTTTACCTGGCAGAATTAAGCATTTTTAACCTTACTAGTGAGGAACTATTTATTTAATTAGCATAAAATAGCACTTCATATGTATTAACACAATCCTCATGACAATCCTGTGAAACGTAAACTAGTTCCCCATTTCATAGATGAAACTGAAGCACAGAGATCAATAATTTGACTACATGAACATAAAATTAATTTGTTTTATAAGCTACAAACTATATCAGAATTGGTTATTTTCCCTAATTATGGAAAAAAGTCACTTGATAATAAAATTCTCATTTGGTAGGCATCAGAATCAAATAAACACCTGTTCAGTAGATCAAGTGTAAACTGACGTAAATTTAAAGATCCTGGCAATAAGCCAGAACACATGGCCCATTATTCAGATATTCTTGATTAGGAACTAAAAGTAAATTAACTTTAGCTTTCAAGTCCTAAATTTCTTAGATGGGTAAGAATAGCTTCCATTCAAAAACAAATGATTTGTTTAAGCCAATTAGCTGGTCCCATGAGGACAGTCTTGGTACCCACTGTGATCCCAGGTACTTCGGAAACTGAGGCTGGAGGATTACAAATTCAAGGCCAGCTTCAGCAAATTAATAAAACACCCTATCTCAAAATAAAATGAAAAAAAAAAGTATGCATAAGATCCTGTTTTTTATCCCCAGCACCACCAAAAAAATAATTAGTTAATTTTTAAAAAGTGGGGCTAGGGAGTTAGCTCAGTGGCAAGATTTGTGTGTATGTTTTGTTCAAACTAAATTTTACATAGACATTCCTTGGCCCTTGCTTCCTCAAGATCAGTAAATATACCTCTAGTGGTACATGAGCGCTTTTCTTTTTGTTTTAAAAGTAGTATGCTTACTAGACATAGGGGCACTGTGGTGTTTATAATCTAACATAGTGGCATTTGTGATTCCAGCAACTCAAGAAACTGAAGAAGGAGGATCACAAGACTGACCTCAGTATTTAGGGAGACCTCTAAGTCTCCAAATAAAAAGGGCTGGGGATGTTGCCCAGGGGTGGAGTACACCTGGGTTCAGTCCCTAGTACTGAAAAGGTAAAAGTAGTGTACTTATTCTCAAGCATTTTAGAAAAGATGATGTAACCATGCACACATTTTAAAGAAAATTAAGTATGACCAGTACATGAACCCAGGGGCGCTTTACAACTAAACTACATCCCCAACCTTTTTTTTTTTTTCAGGGGAACTGGAGATTGAACTCAGGGGTACACCACTGAGCTACATCCCCAGCCCAGCCCTATTTAGAGACAGGGTCTCACTGAGTTGTTTAGCGCCTTGTTTTTGCTGAAGCTGGCTTTGAACTTGTAATCCTCCTGCCTCAGCCTCCCAAGTTTCTAGGATTAAAGGCATGTACCAGCATGCCAGGCTCAGGGGCTGCCTTCTTAAAATGGGTAACTAGGGATAACCATGAAATTATTCTCCGCTTTCTAAATAAGCACCAAAAAACTCTTCTAATGACCTGAGTTTTGTATTTGTACCACTAGAATTTATGTTCCTCATGAGGAGTTGTTTTGATTTTCCTTAAACAACTTTCAGGAATCTGAATTTACTGGTAATTTAAGAATTGTAAAGGGAGAAACCTGCTGGGTCACATGGGAGCCTAGGGTCTGCAGCTCTTGGCACAGAGTAAGGAAATGCACTGGTGGCCCCCTAGGTAAAGGAAAGGAATTTCTCTTTGGATTGCAAATGTGCCCCTGTAACCCAGGGCGCATTTCAGGGTCAACTTTGTTGATCTAGATGAGCTTTCTGCTGTGTTTTTCTGTTAACTCCAGATCAACCTTCAATTCACTCTTTAAGAAAATAGGGGCAATCACATACAGATTAGTGTCATGTCAAGAAAGAGAAAAAAAGAAGGAAGGAGAAAAGTTACTAAATTGATTACTGGGTCTAGAGAGGCAATCTGAATACTACTGGATTGATAAATTCTCTCTAGTCGATCCAAAGCCCAAAGCATAGGGATGTGCCCAGAGGCTCACCTTCTTCCAAACATTTGAGCAATTTCCAAGTATCAGTTCACTTTTTAAAAGAAGGGTGAGGATGAGAAAGTCTGTTACACTCAGATTTAAGTGTTGATCATGATGAAAAAGGCTGAAGTTTATTCCAATTTATTTATTTTTGTTACACTCATTTGTTTTTATTTTGTTTTAGTGGTACTCTTCACATGTTCTGGGCAAGCACTCTACCACAACTACACCCTCCAGTCAACGCTAATTTTTTTTTTTAATCCTAAAATATCAACTATCTTGCCAGTTCTAGCATTAGAATATTGACGATGCATGATTTCTTTTTAAATGCACTTGTACTGAGACTTAAAACATTTCACTTGCATTCCTTTATTGAATAAATACTCTGACTTGATGATACCTGTAATCTATTCTTGAATTATTTTTTTTTTCCTGGTGCCAGGGATTGAATTCATGACCTCATCTCAGACCAAATTTATAAACTGAGTCATGTTTGATGTTCTGAGCCGCATACTCTAAGGGACTCTGAAGTCTAGATTTCCTTGTGTGAGGTTACATATATTGAAGAATCTAGCCACAGGTCAAGTCTGCAGCAAAGAATGAATTGCCTGTTTGCATGGCAGTAGATATAGCAACATTTTCTTATGTATGTTGCTGGGGAATACCAGCTGCTTCACATATGCTGAGCAAGCGCTCTATCACTGAGCTACTCCCCTTAGCCCTCTTCCTGTTTTTAACATGTTTATCTTCTGATTCATTAAGCTAGTCTATAGATAAATACCACATCTCTATTCTTTAGGTTTTAATTCCATCAGTCTTAAAATTTTTTGTAAGCTTTCTATGGGCTAATAATCCAAATTGAGCAAAGTATATGTAGAATAGAATAATTTATTTACTAAGTTGAATTCATCTTTAATTCTCCAAGTAATTTCAGAAGCAATGCCATTTTTTTTGCCAGTGGTAGAATTCAACTTTCAAAGTCTTCATAAATATACTTGAGGGGCTGGTGATGTGGCTCAAGCGGTAGCGCGCTCACCTGGCATGCGTGTGGCCCGGGTTCGATCCTCAGCACCACATATAAATATACTTGACAAGGGCTGGGATAGAGCACTTGCCTAGCATATGTGAGACCCTAAGTTCAATCCCCAGTAGTGCAAAACAAACTTGAAAAACTTAACATGGTTTAATTTTACCTATTGGATGAGATTGTTTTTCTCCTTTTATGAGGGTCTGTCTCCAAGCATGTATTATCTCCTACTAATTGTTGTGTGTATCTGAAAGGTGTTCTCTGAGTTTAAAATTCTTTCTTTGCTTGGGGTGAATTAAAAAGAGCAGATTCTGGTACCAAAAAAATAAATAAGTGCAGAGGAAGAATGCCACATATTCTTCTCACCTCCCCATCCAAATTCCACAACATCCAAATATTTTTAATCTATGCCTGTCTTAAGTTTTAGTTGTAAAAAGAACTAAACAGAAGCATAGTGCCCTAAATTTCTAATGGTTTTTATTACAACCAGTTAAAACTCTTTAAATTGGGTACTTACACAGACAGTACCATAAATTAGATGTGGTCCTTAAGCCCCCCCCCCCCAAGCCACCCCCAGATCTTCAGTTCTAGCTTTGGCTTAATTCTACTAGAAATATTTTATTTTAATGTGTTTCATTTCTAAACAGATCTGATCCCTTTGATCCCTTTGGTTTTTGAAAGCACATTCTTAGGGTCCACCAGAAGCTAAATTTTGGTATCATAGGGGTTGCCCCTTTCTCTCTCTCTTTTTTTTTTTTTTTTTTTTAATTGGTACTGGAGTATTTCACTAAACTACTTCCCCAGTCCTTTTTAATTTTTTTTTTTTTTAAGACAAGGTCTTGCTAAGTTTAGGGCCTCACTAAATGTCTAAGGTTGGCCTCAAACTTGTAATCCTCCTGCCTCAGCCTCCTGAGTCACTGGGATTATAGGCCTATGCCACTGTGCCCTGCTGGGGTTGCCTCTTAAAGGTAACTTTTATGGATTGTGTGTTTTTGTTGTTGTTGTTTTTTGGGATTTGGGGTTTTGGTACTGGGGATTTAACCAATATCATGGATGCTTTACAACTGAGCTACATTCCCAGTCATTTTTATTTTTTTATTTTGAATAAGGTTCTAAGTTATTGAGGCTAGCCTCCAATTTGTGATCCTCCTGCCTCAGCCCTCCCCCATTCGCTGGCATTACAGGGCTGTGCCACCATGCGTGGCAACTTTCATGTGACTTTTAGTTTTATGATTCAGAGTTGTCTAGAGCATTGATTTTTAGATTAGCTTTGTTTTTGTTTGTATCTTTTTTTTCCTTCTTTTTCCTTGATTTTTCTTTCAGACATCTTTTTACAAGGGAAACAGTTCCATGAAGCCTTGGAAAGCATACTTTCACCCCAGGGGAACATAAAAGAGAGAGATGAAGAACTCATCAAATGTGGCTACATCGAAAGCATCCAACATATTCTGAAAGATGTCAGTGGAGTGCGGGCTCTTGAAAGCGCTGTTCAGCATGAGACCTTAAAGTATGTAGGTCTACTGGACTGTGTGGCTGAGTATCAGTAAGTATGAAATTGTTTCTGTCACAGTGTGGTGGTGAGTGAATGTCAGGTAGGACAGATGGTGCCTGTCAAGAGATACTTCTTTTCCTGTTTTTTTATTTTTATTTTTTGGTACTGAGCATTGAACCCAGGGGTACTTAACCACTGAACTATATTCCCAGCTCATTTTTATTTTGAGACCATCTTGCTAAGTTGCCCAGGCTGGCCTTGATCATGCAGTCTTTCCTCAGGCTCCCAACTTACTGGGATTTTAGGCGTGTACCCAGCTTACTTTTTCTTCATTACCCCTGCTTCAAGGGATACCTGTAGGTGTTGTGGCATTGCCTCTTTAAAGTCAAACCTATATTATAGGTGAAAGTATTGGGTGCAGGGAAGGAGATATAACAGATACAGAAAGGAAAGATGCATAGTCCTTGATAATCAGTATTTCATAATCAAACTGCTGGGAAAAAAAGTCTAGTTTTCAGTATCCCCAACATGGTGCTTTCCAGCCTTTCCTTTTTCTCCTCTCTCCAAACAGGATACCAGCCATAGATCCAGTTTGATTCTTACATTTCCTTTTTTCTCAATTTTTTTTATTTTGGGTTTTTTTCTTTTTTCCTGTTTTCCTAAACGTAGTACCATGACCTGTTGGCCCTGAAAATCAACTTTCTTCCTGTTAAGTTGTTGACATGATAAGAAGAATTCTAAACTTACTGAAGCTTCCTGCAGTTTTAAAATTGCTGCTATTACTGTTTTTTCCCAGTTAGTCCAGATTCCAAGAGTAGCTATAACCTGCAGGCACCCTTATTCCAAATAAAGCATGTGAGCAATGATAACAGGATGGGGAGTGGGGGCAGTATCTGTGTGTATAGCCCATAGAGCTCTAGTTAAAATTTAACTTAAAAAAAAAAAAAAAAAAGACAGGGCTAGGTATGTAACTCAGTGATAGCATATATACTTAGCATGCATGCATCAGGCCCTGGGTTCAACCTCCAGCATCACCACACACGCCAAAAAAAAATTTTTTTTTAATTCTTTTGGCAGGGTTTGGGGTTGTGACTCAGTGGTAGAGTGCTTGCCTAGCATGTGTGAGACACTGGGTTCAATCCTTAGCACCACATAAAAAATAAACAAAATAAAGGTACATTGACAACTAAAAAATATTTTTAAAAAAAATTCTTTTGGCAGGGGGAGTACTGGGAGTTTAACTCAGGGTGCTATACCACTAAGCTACATTCCCAGTCCATTTTATTTTTTTCTTTTGAAACAGGATCTCACTAAATTGCTGAGGCTGACGTTGAACTTGTGATTCTCCTGCCTCAGCCTCCCAAGTCACTGGGATTAGAGGCGTGCACCATCATGCCTGGCTTCTTTGCCCAATTTTTAAATGGAGTTATTTGTTTTCTTGTTATTGAGTTGAATTTCTTATATATTTTGGATAATAGCTCCTTATTACATGTATCGTTTATAAATATTTTCTCCTATTCTATGGTTTGTCTATTCACTATATTGTTTCCTGTGCTGAGTAGAAGCTTTTTAATTTGATATGATCCCAGTTGTCATTTTTACTTTTGTTACTTGTGCTTTTGGGGTTATATTTAAAAAATCATTGCCCAGACCAATGTTGTAGAACTTTTCCCCTTCTAGAAGTTTTATAGTTTCAGGTCTTATAATTAGGTGTTTAATTTTCAGTCAGTTGTTGTATTTGGTGTGAGATAAGGATGCAGATTTGTTTTTCTGCAAGTGGATATCCATTTTTTAAACATTTATTGAAGATACTGTCCTTTCCCTATTGTGTTCTTGGCAGCTTTTTTAAATCAATTGACTGAAATGCATGGATTTATTTCTGGCTCTGTCCTGTTCCATTGGTCGGTGTGTCTCTTATTTTTGCTGGAACCATGCTGTTTTGATTACTAAACTTGATTTATTTATTTGTTTATTTTGTACTAGGGATTGAACCCAGTGGTACATTACCACTGAGCTATATTCTCAACCTTTTTTATTTTTTATTTTCAGAAGGGTCTCACTAAGTTCCTGATAGTGGCCTTGAATTTGAGATCCTCCTGATTCCGATCCTGAGTCTTTAGAATTACAGGTGTTAGTCACCATGCCCAGCATATAATTTTTAATTTGAAATCAAGAAGTGTGGTGCTGGGCACAGTGGTACACTTACATAGTCCAGGCAACTTGTGAGGCCGAGGCAAAAGAATTACAAGTTTAAGACCAACCTCAGAAATTTAACAAGGCACCAAGGACTTAGCCAGACCCTGTTTCAAAATAAAACATGAAAAAAGGGGCTAGGGATGTGGCTCAGTGGTTAAGGTCACTGGGTTCAACACCTGGTACCAAAAAAAAAAGTGCAATGCTCTGGCTTTGTCCTTTTAGCTCAATTGCTTTGGCTATTGAAGATCCAAATTAATATTTTAGGATTTTTTTTTCTATTTCTATGTAATATGACATTGGAATTTTATTAAGGATTACATTAAATCTGTATGTTGCTTTAGGTAGTGAGGACATTTTAATAGTATTTTGTCGATCCATGAATGTGGGATATCTTAAATTTTATTTGTGTCGTCTTCATCTTCTTTCATCAATGTTTTACAGTCTTTGATATGCTACTAAGATATTTCACGTTACAGGTTGAACATCTCTCATCTGAAATGTGAAATAGTCTAAAATCTGAAACATTCTAAACCTGAAGTTTTGGGTTTTCATTTTTGTTTTTGCACTAGGGATTGAACCCAGGGCAATTTACCACTGAGCTACATCCCCAGCCATTCTTATTTTTTATCTTGAGACAGGATCTCGCCAGATTGCTGATGGTCTCACCCAGTTACCTCCAAGGCTAGCTTTGAACTTGTGGTTTCCCAAGTCACTGGGATTACAGGCATGTGCCTGTGGCTTAAATCTTAAATACTTAATGTCCTAAGCATTTTGGTTAAGGCTATATATCCAACCAATGTTAAATTCTATAATTATAGTACATTTCTATAAACAGTGGTCCATGGCAGAAAGTTGGAGTTTTCTTTGTTTTGTTTTTTAGAGGCATTTTGATTTATTCAAGTGAAAATTAGAAATAGCATCCTCATGGAGTTACTGGGGCTCTCTTCTCATTTAGGTAGATTCTCAGACTTGGCAATGTTACAAAACAACTATAAAGACAATAAAATCTCTAGACCTGTATTGAGTAGTTACTACCCATAAATGGCTATATAGAATTTGAAAGTGGGCAATACAAACTGAGGTGTGCTGTGACTATATACAAACTAGTTTTCAATGCTTTAGAACAACAACAAGGCAAAACACCCCATTAGTAACATTTTCACATTAATTATATGCTGAAATGATAATATTTTAGACATCTGGGGTTAAATAAAATACTAAATACCTATTTTTTTCTTTTTTTAATCATAGCTACTAGAAAGTTTAAAATGACATATGGCTTGCATCTTATTTGTTTTATGTATTTATTTATTTATTTAATGGTGCTGGGGACAGTACCCAAGGGGCACTTTACTGCTGAGCTCTATCCCCCCATTCTTTTTTGTTTTTTATTTGAAATAGTGTCTTGCTTATGAATTGCTGAGGCTGACCTTGAACTTACTTGCTCCCTCCTCACCTCCGAGTTGCTAGGACTTCAGGTATCTGACATTTTATTTTATTTTTTAGTGGTGCTGGAGATTGAACCCAGGGCCTTGTACTGCCGCAGTCTGGCTGGGCACAATCAGGAGCCACTTGTCAAAAGAAACTAACTTTATTTTTAGAACCACACACGCCAAACAAAACAGCCTCTCAGGAAAAACCCTCAGAGCCTCAACTGCCACCACCGGCTTTCCACAAGCCTCTCTCTCCCCCCACAAGCTTCTCTCCACCTCCCACAATCCTCCTGCTCTTGAGGCCGATTGGCTGGGTCACGTGGGCGGAGCCAAAAAAGTCCCCCAATGAGCAGCTCCGTGGTCTGAAAGGGCAGGGAAACAGCCCAATGAGCATCACCGCAGAGGAGCCAATCAGCTAGATGTTGCTGGGGCCGCTGTGAGCCAATCATCAGCCAGCAGCTGGAAGTTTGCTGGCAGCTGGAAGTTTGCTGGGGCCCCTTTGGCTGTGGCTCTCAACATTGTACATGTGAGGCAAACACTCTACCAACTGAGCTATATCCCCATTCCTATTTTATTTTATTTTAGAAAGTGCTACTCTAGCTAGGCAGGGTGGCACACCTTTATAATCTCAGCGGCTCAAGAGGCTGGAGCAGGAAGATGGCAGGTTTAAAGCCAGCCTCAGCAGTTTAGCAGGGCTATAAGCAACCTAGTGAAACCCTGTCTCAAAATAAAATATAAAAAGGGCTGGGAATGTAGCTCAGTGGTTGAGCACTCTTGGGTTTAATCTCTGGTAACAGAAAGAAAGAAAGTGCTGTTCTATTTATATAAGCCTGCATAAGTTGTAGTTATCTAGCGTTATATTGACACGAAAGTAACATACATACTTTGTATAAAATTACTCTACAAACTGCGGTTTTATTTTTATTTATTTATTTATTGGTATTGGGGATTAAACTAGGGGCATTTAACCACTGAGCCACATCCCTAACCCTCTTGATTTTTCATTTTGAGACAAGGTCTCACTAAGTTGCTGAGGTTGAACTTGAATTTACAATCTTCTTTCATCAGCCTACCAAGTTACTAGAATTACAGGCTTGAGCCACTGCACCCAGCCAAACTTCTGATTGTGAAATGAAGTTTTAAAAGACAGATTGAACAGATAGCACCAATGATATCTCTCCACTACAATCCCTTTAATATCTATAATTGTAATATAAGAGCCCACCAGGCTGGGCACAGTGATGAATGCTTATAATTTCAGTAACTTGGAAGGCTGAGGCAGGAAGGAGCATAGCAATTTTGAGACCAGCCTTAGCAATTTAGCAAGGCCCTAAGCAATTTATCAAGACCCTGTCTCAAAAAATAAAAGGAATGGGGATGTGGCTCAGTGGTGAATATACCTGGGTTCAATCCTCAATACCAAAAAATAAATAAATAAATAAATAAATAAGACCCCCACCAGGATTGGGGAGTGAGGAGGGGTATACTGGTTACCTGACACCTCCCTTGAAAAAAAAAAAATAGCGGGCTGGACACAGTGACTCAGGAGGCTGAGACAGGAGGATTGCCAGCTCAAAGCCAGCCTCAGCAACAGCAAGGCACTTAGCAACTCGGTGAGACCCTCTCTCTCTAAATAAAATACAAAATAGGGCTGAGGTGTGGATCAGTGGTCAAGTCCTCCTGAGTTCAATCCCTGGTACCAAAAGAAAAAAAAATGGCAAGAAATTTTTATTTTCCCAATATCCCAGACTCCCTTCCTTGTATGTAAACTTTTAGTAGAGGAATCAGTGCCTATTGATTGTTAATGAATTTGAACCCCAGCTTTGGTTTTTGAGCAAGAAAATGTTTGAAGTGCCAAGATACATAATCTTTCATGATGGGGACTTTCACTATTGACATATTGTGTTTCATTCTGAAGATTTTGAAGCAAAATCACATTTTAATTCATCTGTCAACTATTAAACAAGTCCAAGGAATTACAAGAAAGTTTAGAAACTTAGAGCAAGGGTTGTTGCTCAGAGGTAGAGCGCTCTCGCCTAGCACATGCGAGGCCCTGGGTTCAATCCTCAGCACCACATAAAAATAAATAAAAACAAAGAAAGTTTAGAAACTTAAACTGCAGAAAAGTTGGGGGTTTTTTTTGTTTTGTTTTGTTTTTTTTTTTTTTTCAGTTTGCCCACATAGTTCACATCTGAGGTTCTTGTTTATATTGCTCAGGATCCAAGACCTCATGCACCTTAGGAAAGTGCTCTTCACTGAACCATGTGCCCAGCTGTATTGCGCCTTTCTAATCCTAAAGAAGTGAAACTAGTTTTGGAAAGTGGTGAATAGAAACAGGAGGTCATTGGGTAAACTAAGTAGTAAATGGTACAGAAGAGTTAACCTAATAGAGCTTCTCAGTTTGGACTGTTACCTACAAAGACTTCCTTTGGTTTCTCCTCAGGGGCAAGTTGTGTGTGATTGATTGGAAGACATCAGAGAAACCAAAGCCTTTTATCCAAAATACATATGACAACCCTCTACAAGTTGTGGCATATGTGGGTGCCATAAACCATGATGCCAACTACAGTTTTCAGGTTAGGGCACTGAACCTCTACTTACTTAAAGCTTTGCTCAATGTTTATTTACAGCTGCTTCACTGGTTTTGGTTTTTACCCTATTTTTATCCCATTGCTGTCTCTTATCCTTGTCTCACCTAAATATCACTGTTTTTCCTTTCATTCTGGGCATTTGTTTAAATAGTTATTTAATGATCACAGACCATTCTTTAGTGTTTTATCTGTCATCTTTGAGTTCCATGTGTCCTGGTGAAGTCTTTGATCAACCCACCTTAGAAACTGAGTTAGAATTATTATGCTTAGTACTGATTGAGTTTGCCCTGGAGTAAGAAGAAAATAAACCTAATTCTGGACCTAATGTAGAAATACTGGTATCACCCTGTGCTTCTTTCTAGGTTCAGCGTGGCCTGATTGTGGTAGCTTACAAAGATGGATCCCCTGCCCACCCACATTTCATGGATGCAGAGCTCTGTTCCCAGTATTGGACCAAGTGGCTTCTTCGGCTAGAAGAATATGCAGAAAAGAAAAAGAACCACCGTATTCAAAAAACAGATTAGAGTTGGTTACAGTGGTGTAGACCTGTAATCCCGTCTGTTTGGGAGGCAGAGGCAGGAGAATCACAAATTCAAGGATAGCTTGGGTAACAGTAAAATCTTGTTTCCAAATAAAAAATAAGGGCTGGGGGTGTAACTCAGTGGTAGAGCACCACTGGGTTCAATCCCCAGTACTGGAAAAGAAAGAAAACAGGATAGTATACCTTTTAGGAATATTAAGTACTTTCTCATTGTTTAGACAGATTCATTGCTATTCACTCTTCTAAAAGAGGAGATATGTCTGAATCTTAAAACCTATATGAACACAAGAAGAAATATTAATTGAAAATATGTTGTTGGCCTGAACACAAGAAGAAATATTAATTTGTTGAAAATGTGTTGTTGGGCTGGAGCTCTATCTTAGTTGGTAGGGTGATTGCCTAGCACATGTGAGGCACTGAGTTCAATCCTCAGCACCACATAAAAATAAAATAAAGGTATTGTGTCCATCTACTATAAAAAAATATTTTAAAAAGAAAGAAAACGTGTTGTTACTAAAAAGCCAGAAAAATTTAAGATTTAAAGAGCTAGATAATGGCATGTGAACTATGCTGCCTCTTATTATTTACCTGAAAAGAGGGCAATTAGGATTGGTAACCACATTTGTAGAACTTCTGTGTTTCTGGTACAATGCCCAGTCTTTGAATTGAGATTGGAAGGCATTGAGGCTTGATGTGCTAAGCATTTCCCCAAGGTTCACAGGGAGAGAAGGGGCATATCCCCAGGGGTGTAAAGGTTGAGAGAGACCTTTATACTTGTTCTGTACAATTCTGTATTTGTGTGTGTTCTCCCCCCATCCCCATACTGCATATATTCCTGTAACCTGTAATTTCCCCAGCATGTATGTAGAATGAGGATATATATTAGCCAGTCACCACTGCCAATGCAATTTCCTAAAACTTGCTTTTACATATTGGGGTTCTCTATATATTTCATTTAAGGGGAAAAACTTATATTGAACACTAACTGCATACACATGTGATTATTTAACCTGGAGTAAGCATTGCTATCTGTAAAGATGGAGCACACTTACCAATTCATTGACAGTATGGCATACCACATAACCCCTAGAAGTAGCCAGACATGTGGAAATTGTCACTGTATGTGTTTAGTAACTGCTTCTAGTGTCAGTCAGCTGATGCTGTGCATAAAATTTTTATTTAGAACTTTGTAGCTATGGGAACACTAACAAAATCCATTAAGTTTTTTCTATGTTTGATAAGTAATAAGTTGTTCTTGGGTTTGAGAAAGTTAAATAAATACCTGTTATTGCCCTGGGAGAAGTTCTTCTGTTTTATGAAGTAAGTCTGGTAGCATTTAAGTTACAGTTGATGACTTAAAATAATAGGCTCTATAAATTTTATTTACTTTCTCTGGTGCTGGGGATCAAACCCAGGTCCTTGTACATGCTAGGCATGTGCTATACTACTGAGCTACATGCCCAGGACTTTGTGGATTTTGTTTGGGTTTAACCCAAAGGTTCTTTACCACTGAGCCACAACCCCAGCCCTTTTTAATCTTTTTTTTTTTTTTTCTTTCTTTCTTTCTTTTTTTTTTTTTTTTTTTGTGTGTGTGTGTGTGCTGGAGATTGAACTCAGGGACACTCAACCACCGAGCCATATCCCCAGCCTTATTTTGTATTTTATTTAGAGACAGGTTCTCACTGAGTTGCTTAGCACCTTGTTATTGCTGAGGCTGGCTTTGAACTGATGATCTCCTGTCTCAGCCTCCTGAACTAGTGAGATTATAGGCGTGTGCCACCGTACCCAGCCCTTTTAATTTATTTTTATTTTTTTAAACTATTTCTCTTCTGTTTAATTTCTCTTTTTTTAAATATCTTTATTATTTTTATGTGGTGCTGAGGATCGAACCCAGTGCCTCAGACGTGCAAAGCAAGCGCTCCACCGCTGAGCCACAATCCCAGTGTCCCCTTTTTATTTTTTGAAACAGGTTCTCATTAAGTTGCTAAGGCTGGCCTTGAATTTGTGAACCTCTTGCTCAGCCTCCTGAGTTGCTAGTGTTACAGGTATGTGCCACTGCACCCAGTTTGGACTTTGTTTTTAAATTCAGTTTTGTTACCAACCCAGTAGCTTACTTGGTTCTACATAAACGCACAGAATATGGTGTTCTCAGCAAGCTCTCAACCATAGTCACCTGTTAGAGAATACAGTACAGGTAGGAAAGAGGAGGGTTGTGGGAGACCTTTATACTTGCTCTGTACACTTCGGTATTAATGTGGAGTATGGAGGATGGATTCCCATACTGCATATATTCCTGTAGCAAATAATTTTCAAAGTTAAAAATCAAGTGAAACTGTTAAAAGTTGAACTAACCATCTGGGTGTGGTGGAACACACATGTAATCCCAGTGACTTAGAAGGCTGAGGCAGGAGAATTGCAAGCTCAAGGCCAATCTCAGTAACTTAGCAAGACCCTGTCTGAAAATAAAAAAGGACTATGACTATATCAGTGATAAAGTGCCCCTAGGGTCCAATCTTCAGTACCATCAAAAAAAAACAAAAAAGTTATTGCCCTAGACATGGTGCAGGAGACTGAAGCAAGAGGGTTACCTGAGCCTAGGAGTTCAGGATCATCCTGGACAACATAATGAGACCCTATTTCTTTATTTAAAATTTTTTTAAAAAGTTATCACTACTAAGACAGGAGAAAGCCAAATCTGAATTTCTGAATTGAGTCACAATTTTTCAAGAATTAATATGTAACTTATTGATTTTTGGATACTACCTTTTCTCCTAAGTGATGCACAGCATATTAAAATTCTGTGAAATGAAACTGAGGTTGCACAATAAGGAGAGATTTTCTAATTAAGCATTATTAAAACATTTTTTAAAAGAGATAAATATTGCTCTTTAGGAGGCTTCCTCACAGAAGTTCAGGACATAACCTTGTAGTTTTTACTTTTACAAAAAATGTATTAGATTCAAAACTAACTATATTCCCTTTTCTGATGTAATTTTGCTCTTTCTTAATATATTCAGCAGCTGACAAAAGCTTCAAAGTGGTACTTAAAAACAATTTCAATTTAAAAATATAAGAATGGCTTTTTCCCCCCTTGAAACATGGTCTGTTCCTCAGAGCCATTAGACCATGACAATCTGAGAACATTAACCCCTATAATTCTATTACAATTCCAGGAAAACTTGTCAACATATGACCTCTGGTTTTTCATATGTGTTGACCCTGGTAAATACAGGAAGAGGGTTTGTCACAAGTCAGTGTTTCTAGGTAACCAATTTGCCTGCTGACTTTAAAAGGAGCTGGAGACGGGTAATTTGTTTAAATCACTGCAGCTTTCCACCTGAACAATTAGACATTTGATTATAACCTGCCCTATACCCTCCCTCCCTACCCCCACAGAAACGTGAAACAAGGGAATAGTGGGAACTTATATAAAGAAGCACTTCAGGTGTTTTGAGCTGATACCTGAAGAAAAACATTATTTAAACATTTGCTAAATAAAAGGCAGAACTGACTCTTCCTTCTAGTCCCACAGGCCTAAAAGTTAAGCACAAATTTGCTGCTCCTGGATGTCTAACCAGCTGATCCTCTTAAATAGAAGGGAGCTTGAGAGAATCTCTTTGGGGAGATGCTCATTATTGAACAAAAAGCTTGTATGTCACCTTGACACTAACAGTTTTCAGGTTTGAGTAATGCAGTTGTGAAAAAACTAATCAAAATGATGTTCTGGGTTAGGGTTTTAGTCTTTCTTTTTTGATTAAAAGAAAGAGAAAGAAAGTAAATAGAACATTACAGATAAAGCCCTTGTGTTTGTTTCCCTAATCCCATTTCCCTCTCCCTTGGGACAAACATCATAAATTTGGTATGTATCTTTCCAGTGTATCCTTTTTATAGTTTTATTATATGTATGGTCTCCATGAGTAATATAGTCCTACTTTCTATGCTTTTGTAATTTTTACTTGGTTTGTCTTGACTCCTCCCCCCACAGTGCTGGGTATCAAACCCAGGCCTTATACATAGTGAACAAGCTTTCTACCACTAAGATTAACCCACCACTCTCAACATTTCTTTCTGAGATCTGTCCAGGTTGACCACTTCTAGATCTAGTGCTTGGGCTTTAGCTGCTCTCTAATATTTCCTCATTTTTTATTGTAATACTAATGGTCTGTAAGGCTGACAATGTTTTGGTACTATGGACAATACTGCAGTGAACACCTTTGCATGTGTGTCCCAGTACATACATACAAGGCATATGCAATTAGAGTGGAAAGCAGGGTGTGAATCATGGCTTTGCCATTTACTAGTTCTGTGACCTTCTGTTACCTGACCTCCTGACCTAATTTTTTCATTTGTAAATTCAGGGGTATTTTAGTCAGCTATTTCACTGACCTGACAAGAACAATTTAGAGGAAGAAAAGTTTATTTGGGGCTCACAATTTCAGAGGTCTCAGTTCACAGCTGTCTCCATTGCTCTGGGCCTAAGGTAAGGCAGAACATCATAGCAGAAAGGTATCACGGAGGAAAGCAGCTCAGGATGTGGCAATCAGGAAGCAGAGCTCTACTCATCAGGGACAAAATATAAACCCCAAAGGCACTCCCCCAGGACCTGCCTCCTCCCAACACCCAACTGCCCACAGTTACACCCATTAATCTGATTAGGTCACAGCTTTCCTAATCCAATCATCTCACCTCAATTTTCTTGCATTGTTTCACTTGTGAGCTTTTGCAGGACACACAATCTAAATCATAACAAGAGGGAATAATAATCCTTAGAGTTGTGAGAATTAAATGAGCCAACCACTTAGAACAGTGCCTGCTACAGAGCAGGAACAAAATGTCAGCTGTCGTCATTGTCAAATGATCAGACCTGGACATGTCTTTGCTCGGTGACAGCTTGAACATTACTGCCAAATTTCTCTTCATAATGGTAATATCAACTTCCACTCCCACGAGTAATGTCTGGAATTTCCTGATTTTCCACGTATCTTAAGACCTTTTAGTCCCTACTTTTAGGGTGAACGTTCATTTTTTATTTGCAACACCATTACTGCTTGCCTTTGAAATCTGCTTTAAAACGGGATTGCCCTCTAGTGGTGAGAGAAGTACACTGCAGTTATGGGGCAGGATCCAAAAAAGAACAGATTTTCTTGTATCTTGGGGTAAATTAGGCAATTTTGGTTGCTATTAGGTTTGAATAAGATCAATTACATGATTTTTCCATTATCTACTCTATTTTTAGGCAGCTTGTACTTCTTACTTTTTCTACTATGGTGATAGCCTTTTCTGTAAGTCCAAGATGAAGGAAGATCTGTCTGCAAAGCCCAGCCAAGCCTCTTGCAGCTGAATGCATCTGGGTCACTGCTCAGAAAAGAGGAGTGAGATAAAATAGGAAAAAGGCTACTTACCAAATGGGCAGGAGACTGCCATTCCTTGAGCAGTCTTGAATCTCCAGTGGGAAAGACGGTAATGTGAACATCAGTGCTAGTCACACAAGCACCACAGAAGGCTGAGCTGAGTTGACTCAAGAGGGTCGCCATTAATATCTTTCTAGATTGGCCTCAGATTACCTGCTGTGAAGACTTCTGGAATCAGTCTGAAAGAAGTTAACAATGCTTAAGATGTTAAATATTGATCATCAAAGACATAGATGCATTTTAAAATATCTGTACAAAAATGTTCATGAGAGTTAAGGATATAAACAAACTACATTAGCCGTGGCGCACACCTGTAATCCCAGCAACTCAGGAGGCTAAATTAGGAGAAGGGCAAGTTCAAGGAAAGCCTGGGGAATTTAGTAAGAACCTGTCTCAAAATCAGAAGTAAAAAGGGACGTAGCTCAGGTAAAGCGCCGCTGGGTTTGGCTCCCAGTACCACAAAAGAAAAAAAAAAAGTTTTGGAAATGTTACATATCTTTAAATTACTGTCACTAAATTTATATCAAAATTTATAATAAGAAAATAAAACCTAAACAACAGCAAGTAAAGTTTGGTTGTAATTAGAAACACATTCAGAGCAATCTGCACTGCCCCACCACGCCAGGTTCGTGTCCATTTCTAAGCTTCTGTTTGTAAGGATTCCTTTGCCCAAAACAACTTCTTTCATCCTTTTGTTCAGCCATATCTTTAATTGTCTAAGTGCCTAAACCCATACCCCAATCCTACCCATCTCCAGCCCAAGTTTTACCTGTTCCCCAGGAAGCAAGTTAGTGGAGAGAGGAGGAAGCTGCAGAATCATGCAGATGTGGGTGTGAGTCCCAGCCCTGCAGAGTTAAGTAAGTCATTTCACCCTTCCATGCTTGTTTCTTCAGTGGTAATTTGGGGAGAGTAGTGAAATCAGTGCTGTTGGATATTAACATGAGAAGATGTGACAAACAACATAGAATAGGCATTGGGCAAATATTAGTTTGTCCCTCCTCAGAACTGGCTCCACCTTCATTGAACTCCTGTGGTGCCACTATTTTTATCACCCACTTTAATTTTTTGTTTCTACTTTTGTCTGTCACTACACCGATTCAGATATGAATATCATCTCCCCACTTCATGAGAAATGTTTACAGTGCCAAAGAAATGTGAGGCATCCAGCATACTGTCTATTAAATGAATTTTCCTACATGTGGACACCTTATTTTCCATTACTATAATCTCCAATTAAATGTGTGTATTGTACTGTATACAATGGTGCATGCCTATAATCCTGGCTACTTGGGAGGCTGAAACAAGAGCATCACAAGTTGGAGGTCCGACTGGGCAACCTAGACCCTGTCTCAAAATTTCAAAAAGGACGGGGGGTATATAGCTCAGTGGTGGTGTACTTGCCTAGCATGTGTGAGGCTCAGTATTGGAGGTGTGGGGAAAGTGCACATTGCTTTTTAACCTAAGACTTGGGTAATAGTTACACAACTTCATATGTAGTACAGGTAGTCACAAGTTGAAAGAATTGGCTGCATCTTGAATTCAAAGTCAAGCAAATGAAAGAAGTATACAAAAGCCACATAGAAGGGTTCCTTAAGAGAGATAAGAGAAGACAAACAACAGGAAAACTGCCCTGCCCCATAATGACAGAAAAAGATCTAGGGGCCAGAATAACTTACCAGAGACTTTTTTTTTATCTTAAATATTCCAGTTAGTGCTGGTCAGCCCCTGACTAAGAGGCTATGAGTACACCTGTGAACTCGATTTGAAAGGTATGTGTCAACTAGAAGTCCTACATAGTGGATCAGAATTTATAAAATAGGATGTGTGAGGCAACACAGTGGACATGATGCTATAAAAGTCATGGAACTGGGGCTGGGGATGTGGCTGAAGCGGTAGCGCGCTCGCCTGGCATGCGTGCGGCCCGGGTTCGATCCTCAGTACCACATACAAACAAAGATGTTGTGTCCGCTGAAAACTGAAAAATAAATATTAAAAAAAAATTCTCTCTCTCTCTCTCTCTCTCTCTCTCTCTCTCTCTCTCTCTCTCTCTGTTAAATAAAAAAAAGTCATGGAAATGAGAGTTCTTCAGAGAGATAGAACCAATAGGATATGTAGATAGGTATATGAGTGAGGATTTATTTGGAGAATTGTCTCACATGATGATGGAGATTGAGAAATCCCATAATCTGCCATCAGCAAGATGAAGAACCAAGGAAGCTGACTCAATCCCAGTCAGAAGGCCTCAGAACCAAGGAAACTAATGATGTGACTCAGTCTGAGGCTAAAGGCCTAAGAACCCAGGGACCTGATGCTCCTAGTCCTGCAGTTCAAAGACCAGAGAACCTGAAGTTCTGATTTCCAAGGACAGAAGAAGTGTGTTCTGCCTTTGAAAGAAAGAATTTGCCTTTCCTCTCTGCCTTTTTGTTCTACCTGTTTCCTTCAGCCGACTAGATGGTGCCTCCTCACAACCACATTGGATGAAGATGGGTCTTCCTTAGTCCATTGATTCAAATGCCATGTATTTTTTTCTGGAAATACCCTCACAAAAGGGCAGGGTGCAATGGCGTACACCTGTAATCCCAGCAGCTCAGAAGCCTGCGGCAGGAGGATTGCAAGTTCAAAGCCAGCCTCAGCAACTTAGCAAGGCTGTAAGCAACCTAGTGAGACCCTGTCTCAAAAAATAAAAAATAAAAAGGGCTGGGATTTGGCTCAATGGTTAAGCATCCTTGGGTTCAATCCCCAGTACCAAAAGAAAAAGAAAGAAAGAAAGAAATACCCTCACAAACACACCCTAAAATAATGCTTTACCATCTACCTGGATATTCCTTAATTCAGTCAAGTTAATAACTAAATTTACCATCACCAATGGTAATTCATTCCTTCACCCAACAAATGTTTATTGGGCATATGCATCTATCTTGTGTTAGCTTTGTGCAAAATATGAGAGGCACCAAACAGACATAAAAATTTTAGATCCATAAAATTCACAATCTAAAAGAGTAGCAAACAAAATGGGTGTGGTAGCATACACCTGTAACCCCAGCAACTCAGGAGGCTGAGGCAGGAGGCTCATGAGTTCAAAGCCAGCCTCAGCAACCTATTGAGGACGAATCTCAAAATAAAAAATAAAAAAAGCCACAACTGTGGTGCATGCCTAAAATCCCAGCGGCTCAGGTGGCTAAGGCAGGAGGATACTGAGTTCAAAGCCAGTCTCGGCAAAAGTGAGGCCCTAAGCAACTCAGTGAGACCCTGTCTCTAAGTAAAACACAAAATAGGGCTGAGGATATAACTCAGTGATTGAGTGCCCCTGTGTTCAATCTCCAGTACCAAAAATAATAAAATAAAAAGAACTGGAGATGCACCTTAATGGTATAGCACCCCTGGATTCAATCCCTAATGCCAAAAAAAATAAACAATTAACAAGAACATTACAGATTGAGAAGTTCCATGAAGAAAGTGAGAATCACTGAGGCAGAGAAGGGAATAGCAATTTTGGGTTGGGTAGTTGGAAAGGGCTCCTCTCAGGCATAACAAGTCAGATGAAACCTGAAGGATGAAACGTGGCCAACATGGTCATGCACTCCAGTGGAAGGATCAGTGGGTTCAAAGGCCTAGAGGTAGAAAGGAAAGTATGTTGCTACACGTGGAAGACAGAAAGTAGTAAGGAAAGGAAAGGAATTAAGGGATTGCCAACTTTGGGGAGGGGTGAGGCCACACTCAATAGCTCCTGGTGAAGAGGTTGGATTTTAAATAAGATGGGAAGGTGAGGAAGGATAAGCAGGAGAATATCATCATTCCATTCCCTTTCAAGAATATCTGCATTGTTTGGAGACCAGAATACAGGAGAAAAGAATTGAAGCAAAGAGACTGGTTGGGCAACTAAGGGTCTTCCACATGCTAGACAAGTGTTCAGCTGCTGAGTTACATCCCAGCCCTATTTTTAAATTTTTTGAAAGGTATCAAAAGTAAGGCTAGAAGATAGCTGTGGTGGCACATGCCTGTAATCCCAGAAACTCAGGAGGCTAAGGCAGGTAGATTGCAAGTTCAAGGCCAGTTTCAGCAATTCAGGAAGACTCTGTCTCAAAATTTAAAAAGTAGGGCTGGGGATACAGCTCAGTGGTAGAGCTCTTTCCTATTATGCATGAGGCCTGGGTTTGATCCCTAGCACTGAAAAACTAAAAATAAAAAATTTGGGGCTGGTGATGTGGCTCAAGCGGTAGCGTTCTTGCCTGGCATGCACAGGGCGCTGGGTTCGATCCTCAGCACCACAAATAAAGATGTTGTGTCCACTGAAAACTAAAAAATAAATATTAAAAAAATTCTCTCTCTCTCTCTCTCTCTCTCTTTAAAAAAAATACTTTATGATGCATGAAAATTATAAAAATTCTAAATTCCTTTGTTCATAAATGAAGTTTTGTGAAAACCCAGCCATTTGTTAACATATCATCCGTGGCTGCTTTCATTCTATAGCAATGGGATTAAGCCTTGCAACAAAGACTATATGGCCTACAAAGCCTTAATTTATTATCTAGACTTCATCAGAAAAAAATTGTCAATGTACTTGTGATGAGAAGTAAATAGTTCAGACTAGAGGAGTGACAGAAAATGCCAGAAAGGAGCCAAATTTGAGATGTATTTTGGGAGCCCTCCCTCATGGTCGGATGAATAGAACGAGGAAGACAATAAGTGAACAGCAACTTCTAGGTTTGAGGCATGAGCAGTTGAGAGCTATTTGCTAGGACAGGAAAGACTGGAGGAGAGACACTCCGGTTCTATTCTGAGTCTTCTCTTCACTAACT
Source organism: Marmota monax (assembly GCF_021218885.2). Classification (NCBI taxonomy): domain Eukaryota; kingdom Metazoa; phylum Chordata; class Mammalia; order Rodentia; family Sciuridae; genus Marmota; species Marmota monax. The sequence continues at coordinate 3,891,920 of NW_026692254.1, forward strand.
CTAAGGCTAGCATTTTCTGTGTAACAAATCACCCCCAAATTTATTGGTTTAAAACGTATTTCTGAACTAAACACTTCTGATTCGTGCCAGCTCAGCCAGAGCCAGATAGATGATCTAGGATGACCTCACATGTCTAAGGATTGGCTCCGTGGCCAGGGAGATGCCTGTGACTCAACCTCCAAGAGGCTAGCCTTGGCTAGTTCATGCAGTGGTGACAGAGGGTTCTCAGCAGCAGCAAAAAACAAGGCCCTATGAACAAGCACTTTATAGGACTTTTTTCTGTTGTCCCCCTCACCAAAGCAAATCACATGGCCAAGACAAGGTGTGGAGAAACAAACTCCACCTCTTCACGAGAGGAGCCAAAAAGTCACGTTATAAAGGGGTGTGGATACAGGAAAGGAAAGAATTGTGAACACTTTTATTATCTATTATGCTAACAGCATAACCCAGGCAAGTTATCTAAAGCTTCTGCAGCTCCATTCATTCATCTGTAGATGGAAAATTATAAATACTACATAGAGTTTTCTTTATTTTTGTTGTTTTTGTTTTTTGTTGGTTTGTTTTTGTAATGCCGAGGACTGAATTCAGGTAGGGCCTCGAACACACTAGACAAGTACTCCACCACTGAGCCACGTCCCCATCTATTGTTCTTGTTTTAATTTTGTTTTGTTGGTATTGGGGATTGAACCCAGGGGTGCTTTACTGCTAGCTGCATCCCTATCCCTTTTTATTTTGAGACAGGGTCTCACTAAATTGCAAAGGCTAGCCTCCAACTTGCCATCCTCCAGCCCTCCAAATAATTGGGATTATAGGTGTGCACCACCCTCTCATCCCCCTTAGGGTTATAATAAAGATTAGAATGACAAATTTAAAAATCCCTGGCATATAACAAATACTCAATAATAGCTGCTTAATTGTTATCATAATAATGATCAAGTTTAATCTCTATTGGGTTAGCTGATATTTCTTTTCTTTTCCTTTATTTTTATTTTTAATTTTTTTTTTTTTTGTACCAGGGATTGAACTCAGGGGCACTCGATCACCGAGCCACATCCCCAGCCCTATTTTGTATTTTATTTAGAGACAGGGTCTCACTAAGTTGCTTATGCCTCACTGTTGCCGAGGCTGGGTTTGAACTTGAGATCCTCCCCTCTCAGTTTCCTAAACTTCTGGGATTACAAGCATGTGCTACCACGCCTGGCCTCGATATTACTTAAACTTCAGTGACTCCCATGCCAGCTAACTATTTAAAGAAATTTATTTCAAAAATAAACATTTATCTTACTACTACAGTGGAAAATAGCTCTCCCTTGGCATAAATAGATGGTGACCATAAAATAAATATAATAAAAACAAAACAAGGCTATTGATTAATTCTAACTCAGTTCTTTCCAAAAGCTAAATCTAAGGGCTGCTCTCTTTTTTTAAAAAAGAGGGTATTCCAGGGCTGGGGATGTGGCTCAGTGGTAGGATACTTGCTTAGCATGTGCAAAGCCTCAGGTTCAATTCCCAACACTGGGGAAAAAAAAATAAAGAAGAAAGAAAGAAAATGCAGGTACAATTTAGCAAGGCCCTAAGCAATTTAGCAAGACCCTGTCTCAAAATAAAAAATAAAAAGGGGCCAGAGACGTGGCTCAGTGGTTAAGCTCCCCTGTATTCAATTCCTGATACAAAAAAAAAAAAGTGGGGAGGGGGGAGTATACTCCAGCAAAAGTCAGGTGCCAACTTCTTACCTCCAGAAGTTTTCTTCTCAATAATGATCAGAAAAATATAAAAAGCACTAACCTATCTAGGTGCAGTGGTGCACACCCTTAATCCTAGCTGCTGGAGAGGCTGAAGCAGGAGGATCAGAAATACAAGGTGAGCCCCAGCAATTTAGCAAGAACCCATCTCAAAATACTTTTTATTTTATTTTATTCAAAATACTTTTTTTTTTTTAAGGGCTGGGGGTGTAGTTCAGTGGTAGAGCACTTGCCCAGCATATGTGAAGTCCTGGGATAAAACCCTGTACTACAAAGTAAATAAATAATTTAAAAAATAAGAAAAAGACTAACTTTTCTCTGTGCTCCTGTCTCAACTTCCCAAGTAGCTGGGATTACAGGTGTGGGCCACCACACCTAGGAGAACTTGAGAATTCCTGCCTGAAGGTTTTGTTTGGGTGCAGAGGGGACCAAAGTTCCACGAGTTTACACCCCTGGGGCAATTCTTAACCAAGGAAAATCAGGAGTTAGTGGATAAACAGCCAGCCTAGAGCAACTCTGGGCCAAGTTCTGCCAGTCACCCAGGGTGCCCAACAGTACTGGGCCCCCATTTCCCATGGCAGAGACCTCTCCCTAACCACTCGGTACTGGCTTTCTTCTCTTCCCTATTCACCATTTCACTGCCTTACACACTTCCTGGGGTCACATAAATGACTGTCTGAAGGTCTGCTTCTTGGGGAACCCAGACTAAGATAGTCAGTGGACTGGTTGTGTGTGTGGATGAGTATGCTTTGCAGTAAAATGGAAGCCGCTTGCCGGCTGTCCCCTAGCACACACTGCTGCTGCCACAGTGTGTCTAGACTACGTCGGAACACGTGCACAGCCAACAGTTCCGGCATAGGAAAAAGCACTTCTCAGCTGTCCCCACCATCCTGCTATTTGTCATTCCATCCATCTGCTGTCCCCGCGAAACACTCACCCACGTCAGCTAAAATGGTACTCTGGGCTTGGAATCGGCTGAGGAAATGTCAGGCTGATAGAACAAGAGGAGAGAATAGCAACTGTGTGGACCATGGTGGTGACACAAATCTGCCCCTCTGCGTAGGGGCAGAGGGAGTCCAGGAGGCATCTCATGGGGCAGTTGTTATATAGAGGGGACTCAGAGGTAGACCCTGGGAAGCATGAGCAGCTGGATAAGAGCCCTACATCCCCCTCTTCCTTAGTACCTCAGGGCTCTTGGCCCCTTCCTGGAACCAGCCCTTGCATCAGTTACTACTTCCTGCCCCTCCACAACAGAGGGGATGCCCAAACATACAACTGATTGCTTAAAATTGCTGTTTATTTTAAAATATTTATGTGTAGTTTTCCAATCAGTCTTCCATGTAGCAGTTCAACAAAAATATGTGGATTTTCATGCATGAGGTCAGTTGCAGGATGCACCTCAGGGAACAGTATGTGTCCTTGTGAGCTAAGAATGAATCCTCCTCCAGGCCATTATAAAAGCAATGCTGTTTGGATACACACACACAGAGAATTGAACCCAGGGGCATTTTATCACTGTGCTACATCCCCAGTTCTTTTTCTTTTTTATTTTAAGACAGGGTCTTGCTAAATTGCCCAGACTGGCCTCCAACTTGTAATCCTCCTGCCTTAGCCTCCTGAGTATCTGGTATTATAGCCACCACACCCTGCACTATTTGGATCTTAGAAAATTAAATACTTAAATAGTCAGTCATTCAACAAATATTTATTGGGTCCCTACTTGAAGCTAGGCACTGTCCTAAACTCTGGGAATAAAGCCATGAGCAAATCACACAAAATTCCCCACTCTCATGGAGATTAGAAGAGGTGAACAATGAACAATATGGGTATAAATGTCAGGATGTTTTAAGTGCTGTGGAGAATAGCAAAGCAGAGGAAAGGAAACAGAAAGACACAGAAGCTGTAGTTTGAGCGAGGGTGGTCAGCAAAAGTACTCTGGCTATCTGTTTCGGCATCATAAACCACCACAAAATGACAATAATTTTATCATCTCTCAAGATTTTGTGGACTGCCACACATGGTGGTGCATGCCTGTAATCCCAGTGGCTCAGGAAGTTTGAGGCCAGCCTGGCCAACTTAGTGTCACAAAATAAAAAAAATCTAAAAGTGGGTGGGGATGTAGCCTGTCGCAGGAGGCAGGAGGATCACAAGTTCAAAGCCGCCTTAGCAATTTGGTGAGGCCTTAAGCAGTTCAGCAAGATCCTGTCTGAAAAAAATCAAAAATAAAAAGACTGAAGATGTGGCTCAGTGGTAAAGTGCCCTGGGGTTAAATCCCTGGGACAAAAAAAAAAAAATTACAGACTAACTGGGCTCTGCTAGATGGTTCTTCATCCACACAGGATTTTATGGAGGCTGCAGTCATCTGAGACTTGACCAGGCAGGAACATCTAAAACAACTCATTCACTTTTCTATGGCCTATCAGGCAATGGCTGAGAGCCTGGGCCCAACTGGATGTTGGAATGGGACAACTAGGCTCTTCTTGTAGTCTCAGGTCCTTTCCTTTGACACAAGGCTGGTCTGTGTGGCCTTTTGTTAGGATGGCCTTAGGCCTGAGCCTAAGCAACTCCATTTTAAAAACTCCAGTTTGAAACCTGCAGTCTCACCAGGCACACCCACAGAGCCCTCCAGTATGGCCTCAAACAAGTTACTTCCTCTCACTCTGACAAACAGAGTGAAGCCCCTGGCAGGCTATCCTCGCCTGAACAGAGGGAAAGGCAAGAAGATCAGGGTGGAGACCACCAGTCCAGGGTTTCTGACCCCAGGGTAAATGATGTCACTGAGAAATCCAGAGGTAGCTGATAAGGATTGAAAGGGGGGTCAAAAGCCCCCAAATTTAGTATAAATAATAGAGCAAATGAACAGGAATTCAGCCAGCCAAATTAAGGATGCACTCGAACTGGAGAGCCTGATGAGGACCTGACATCCCATCACTTGTCATCGTTTCCTAATCCTCTGCATGATCCTTACTGCTCTCAAATTCTACCGCCTCGTCTGGACCTTGGTGAGAGCCACAACTTCTCCCTAAAACCTCTCCTCAACCGGTCTTCCACTCCATGCCAGGAAAAGCCTGCCTTGGTTCCAGACCTGGTCACCGCAGTCTAAGTGAGTGTCATCAGCTGGACTTAAAGCCTAAGGCTTAAGACTTTTGATCTGACATTTGAATTTAGCATGCAGAGGAAATGTCTGTCATTAGCCTATTATGATTAAGTGTGTTTTGCAGTGCTTAGAATTAATCTAGAATTGTTTGCTGTGAATTGATTATGTCTACTGCTGTGCCTAGCATTAAGAACCTATAGAGTAAAATTGTTCTAAGTAATTTGAGTGAATAAAGCATTGAAAGGGGCAGAAGTGCGTGGATATTCTTTATTTCTCCCCTCGACTGCATGCATTACAATTTTGCCACCTCGCGACACCTTTCTAGCAGTGTGGCCAGACATGGCAGCTTGGGGCTCCCAACATTCAAAAGCAAAAGCTGCCAGGTTATCATAAGGCCCCACAAAAAAAGAAAAAAGATCAGAGGACAGAGCTGGGTGTGTTGGCTATAATCTCAGTTACTCAGGAGGCCAAGGCAGGAGGGCTGCAAGTTTGAGGCCAGCCTGGCCAACTTTAATGTCACAAAATAAACAATTTAAAAGGGGGTGGGAATGTAGCCTGGCACAGTGGCACACTCCTGGAATCCCAGCGATTCAGGAGGCTAAGGCAAGAGGACCACAAGATCCAAGCCTCCTAGTGTCACCGTGCAGTTCTCACCTGGCATTCTCCATACTCCTTCTCTGCTTGACAATTTCTCCATGGTGCTTGGCACCATGTGCATACTTGATATTGTATACATTTATCATATTGGTGGTTGTCCTTCTCCCTCTAGAATGTGAATTCAAAAGAGGCAGGGATTGCTGTCTGTTTGGGCTATAAGCCCACAACTGGTATTGGTTATATAAAGGAACTGATCCGTCTTTGTAGCCCCAGCTGGGTCTAACATAATGTGTGACACAATGTGTGAAGACCCTGGCCAATACGGAATGACTGAATGGATTCAGCAACAAGATAACTTTTATAGTTCCACTTGGTTTACCCAAAAGTCACATTCCCGCAAGCAATTATCCAGGGGAAATGAAGAAGGAAGCAGGAAGAGGCCTTGAATCAGCTCAAATAGTGACTAAAGGTCACAGGACAGACCCTCCTTCACCTGTGGTTCTTCCACACCTGATAAACTCCTTATCAGCAATTGTATCCTGGAAAACCCAGGATTAAAGGAGGAGGGACCCAGGACAAGAAGGAAAACAATAGCTGCCACAAAGAAAAGGCAGGAAAAAGCAATAGAGGGTGGTGTTTCAGAGCACCGCATATCTAGGGCCGCATAGCAAGAACAAGCCAGCCAGGGGCCTCAGCAACTCTGGAGGATGTGCCTACAAATTATTTGACATCTGTGGCATTACTTAAAAGAGCCAATGGTGCTGGACATGTGGCGCAGACCTGTAAACTCAGCAACTCAGGAGGCTGAGACAGGAGGATGGTGAATTTGAGACTAGCCTGGGCAATTTAGCAAGAGCCTGTCTCAAAACAAAAATTAAAAAGAGCTAGGGATACAGCTCAGTGGTAAAGTGCCCCTGGCTTCAATCCCTTGTACCAGTTGGTGGCGTGAGTCAGTGAGTGCTTGTTGCTTCAGCAGCACATATACTAAAAAGTCAGACCCATGCAAAGATTGGCATGACCCCTGGGCAAGGATAATGTGCATATTTGTGAAGTGATCCATATCTTTTATGTATTGTTAAGTGTTGTTTGTTTGTTTGTTTGTTTGGCACAGGAGATTGAACCCAGGGGCGCTTTACCTCTGAGCTATATCCCCAGCTCTTTTTATTTTTTTAATTTATTTTTTAAATTTTAAAAATATTTTTAAATATTTTATTTTAGTTGTAGTTGGACACAATACCTTTATTTTATTTTTATGTGGTGCTGAGGATCAAACCCAGAGCCCCACACATGCTAGGCGAGCTAACTTGCTGGGGTTGGCCTTGAACTTGCAATCCTTCTGCCTCAGCCTCCTGAGTCTCTGGGATTAAAGGCAAGTGCCACCATCTCTAGCATTGTTAAGCTTTTTAAAATGCATGTATGAAATGTTGAAAACAGGCTGGGGATATAGCTCAGTGGTGAAGTGTTCACTTGGCAAGCATGAGGCCCTGGGTTCAAATCCCAGCAACACACAAAGTAGAAAAGACATAAAAGAAATAAGTTAGGAGAGACCACTTTGTAGCAAACTGTCATTCCTACTGTATTTTTATATTTTTGTTTGGAAGCATTAAATATTTTTGTTAAATTTGAAAAAAGAACTGGTAATATTTGCTCTCCTGTTTAATATAAGAAAGTACACATGCCTAAGAAAATTTCTCTTTCAAAACAAATAGTAACTGGGCATGGTGGTACACACCTGCAATCCCAGCAACTGGGGAGGCTGAGGAAGGAGAATCCAAGTTCAAGACCAACCTCAGTAACTTAGTAAGACTCTCAGCAACCTGTCTCAAAATAAAAAATGAAAAAGAATTTTTAAAAAGTGGAGGGGGGATTGGAATTGTAGCTCAGTGGTAAAGTGCCCCAGGTTTGATCCCCAGAACAAAACAAAACAAAAAAGTAACATCACGAACCTACCCTGTTGTAGAAAATACACCTCCACATAACAATGACTCCACTGACTTCCACCACTTCCCCTCCCTTTCTACAGCAGCTCCATCTTACTGTGGCTATGGTTTGGATATAGGTCCATTACAGGTGAAGGTTTGGGCCCCAGTGTGGTGGGATTCAGAAAAGGAACCATTAGAAGGCAGGGCCTATGGGAAGTTCTTAAGTAATTGGAGTTTTCCCCTCAGAATGGATTATGGGACCCCAGCCTCTCTCTCTCTCTCTCTCTCTCTCTCTCTCTCTCTCTCTCTCTGACTTCTTGTTTGGTGATGCAAACTCACACACTCACTGTTTTCTGCTGTGAGATGACATAGCTGGGATAGGGGGCCTCACCAGATCTGAGCTGATGTCAGTGCCCTGCTCTTGAACCTCCAAAACTGTGAACAAAATAAACCTCTTCTTCTTCATACATAATCCATTCAGATATTTTCTTGTAATGACTAAACACCAACTAATACACTCTCCCTCATTGATTCTTCCTCACTAAAACTTGAGGACATGAAGCTTATGGCTTCCTGCTCCCTGTGATCCAGTAACACAAATTTTCTTTGCCTCCTCATCCCTCCTCCTTTAACTCTATCCACCACTCACTGTGTCCCTGTGCCTTTGAGACACTTGGGTGTCTTATTAGCAATTTAAAAATCCAAACCTGAACTCCTGATTCACACCCTCCCCAGACCCGACTCCCCTCACAATTCTTCCCATACAAATGAAGCCTTGATTCTTCAAGTTGTACAAGGCAAAACCTTTTGGAGTCATTCTGTTATCCTCTCTTTTCCTTCTAACCAGGATGACCATATACTTTATTACATAAACCAGAAGTGCCCCAAACAAATAAGGATGTATGGTCTAGCCATTAACCCACATGTAGCCCATCAGCAAACCCAGTTAGTTCTATTTTAAAAAATATATCCAGCATCCGGCCATTTCTCACCAACTCCTCCACTGTCATCCTGGTCCAAGCATTCATTGTGTCCTGCTTTATTTTTGCAACAGCTTCTTAATTGGTCTCCCCACTTCCACCCTTGCCTCCCACCCCCAAATCTGTTCTCACAGCAGCCAGAGCAAATCCATTAAAACATAAATGAGAGCATGTTATTCCTCCACTCAAAGCTCTCCTTGGTTTCTGTTATAGTTTGGGTGAGTGTCCTCCAGGGCCCATGCATTAAGGACTGGGCCCTTTATTGGGATGTGTTATAAACCTTTAGGAGGTGGGGCTTTATGGGAGGTCCTTAGGTCATTGGGAGCAAGCATGCCCTTGAGGAGGATTATAGGACTCTTTTTCCTTCCTGGTCATGAGAATAGCGGTTTGCTCTGCCATGTGCTTCCCACCAGAGCAGATACTCTTCCAGTATCCCCACCAGATGCACAAAGCAATGGATTTAACCCAATCTTGGATTAGAGCTGCCAGAACTCTGAGCTAAATAGGCCTTTTCTCTTTATAAGTTAGTTATCTCAGGTATTCTGTTATAGTAATTCAAAACTAACCGTTTTCCAATTCACTCAGAAAGCAAGCTAAAGTCTTTACAACCAGCCTGCAGTAGCGATTTGCTGCCTGAATCTCTCTGACCCCCATCTGTCTACATGCCCCCCACCTGTTCCTGCTCCACATAAGCTAATGCTCATCATGCTCTTCACATAAGTCGAATATACTCCCTCTGCCTCTTGGCCAAAATGACTTTGCTGTTCCTTCTGTCTGGAATCCTTCCCCAGTTAGGAAGCTTCCTCCCCCACTTCTGTCGGGTCACATATCCCTGGCCCCCCTGTATACAATGCCACCAGTCTCCACCAACATCACTTCTTTCTCATTCCAGCCTTCTTTGCTTCAGTAGCAAATTGTATTTTCTAAAAATGGCCACAGCAATACATATGGTCCCATTAGCTCTTCAAGAACCATTCCTCCCATCAAAAGGGAGCCTTATTTTCCTTCTCTGGAATATGGGCCAGCCTTAGTAACATGCTTCTGACAAATTGTGGCAGCAGCAACCTTGCACAACTGGTTAACTGGGTCTCAATCTATAATGCACCATCCACCTGACTCTTCGAGATTACCTATATGAACCTACCATATCACTGGAGCCCAAACTGGGCCACACAGACCATAAGGGGACATTCATGTGGAAAGGAATCAAGGCTCCCAACCAATAGCAAACATTAATCACAAGGTACATGAGTGACCGAGCCTTCAGACAATTCCAGGCCCCAGCCTTCAGGTCTTCCAGTAAGGCCCCAGATCTCAAAGGGTAGAGAAAAGTCATCGGCTATCCTATCCCTTATGCTCCTGTGCTGTGCCTTGTCCAAATCTCTGATCCACAGAACCAGTATGTTTTGGCACAATTAGTTACACAGCCAAGGTAACTGGAACGTCTTTCTTCCCTATAATTCCTAACATGGTATAAATGTATTTACTTGCTTATTTATTGTCTATCTTCCCCCAAGAGAACGTGAGCTCCTTAAGGGCAGGGACTATGGTCTATTTTTTCTAGCTTCAGTATCTAGAAAACTATCTGGCACATAGTGGACACTTGAGAAATATTTGTTGAACAAATGAATCTTTGCTAATTAAAGAAAACTGCTCCTTACTATAATTCGCAACACCTTCTGCTGAGGCACGTGACCTTTTCCTGAAGAAAGTGTTCTCTGGTGTGCTTTGGACCAGCTCCCTGTTAAAAAATATCTCTTGTCAGCCATCTGGAAAATGATAAAGTTGGATCCATACCTCCCACTATACACCAGGAAATAGTCCAAACAGATCAAAGATTTCTACGTGATAAAATGAAGCCATTAAAGTCCTAGAAAAAAGCATGGCAGAATTCCGATATAACCTTAGAGTGGGTAGTCTTTTCTAACTACAACTCAATTTCCATCAGCCATAAAAGAAAAAGATGGGTCAATTCAAACTACATAAAAGTCAAAAACTTCTGCTTGGTGAAAGAAAAAAAGACAAAACAAAACAATACTTTAGCATAAGCAAAATCAAAAGCTAAATGACAATCTGAAAGAAAAACCATCCAAAGGTCTAAACTGCCTGATACATTAAAACAAGCAAATAAATAAAAAACTCTGAGAAATTAGGCAAGAAAAAAGACCAAGAAATTAGGCAGAAACCTGGTGGGAAAATAGATATTTAGGCAGTTAACAATAAATGGAATCACAAATGGCCTTAATCATATGAAAAGACCTTCAACCTCTTTCTCTCACACATAATAAGACAAATGTAAAGAAACGACACTGAAAAACTATTTCTCCCCTATCAGATTGGCAAAAATCCAAACTTGGAGCAACACAACATTGGTCTAATGGTGAGGACATGGGGACTCTCACACATTGCAAATTGGCACTTTCTCCTTCTAAAGGAGTCCTATCTACCAACAGTACAAAAGTCAGCAGCTTACATCACAAAAGACCAAACTTTCTGATAGTTAAAACACACACACACATACATATACAACTTGTAGAAGTTAGGCAGAGGGGTTAGGGATGTAGCTCAGGAATAGAACCTTTGCCTAGTCCATTATCCCCTGCAGAGCAAAAAGAAAAAGAAAAAAGGATCAGGGTGCCATGGTGCAGCCCTGTAATCCCAGCAATTTGAGAGACAGAGGCAGGAGGATCACAAGTTCAAAGCCAGCCTCAGTAATTTATCGAGGCCCTCACAACTTGGTGAGATCCTGTCTCAAATAAATAAAAAGGGCTGGGGATGTGGCTCAGTGATTGAGTGCCCCTGGTTCAATCTCCAGTACAAAACTAAAAAAAAAAAAAAAAAAAAAAAAAAAAACCAAAACCCACCCAAGTTAGGCAGACAAAAAGACTACCAAATCCAGTGGGGAAAACAAATGGGGAAGGGAACTACAAATGGCCCTTACTGATGTGAAATTGTTAGCACTGCCAATTGCATTTCTGGGAATTTATCCCGCAGATATATTTGCACATATGTGACGTGACATATGTGTAAAGTTACTCACTGCAGCATTGTCTATAGTAGCAAACCTTTGGAAGCCACACAAATGTCCATCAAGAGAAAAACCAATAACCTAAATTATGGTGCATCCATACAACTCAATCCTAGATAGCTGTAAAGAAGAACAAGAACACTTTTTGGAACTATTACGGAAAGAACTGCTGGATGTACTATTAAAAGAAAAACACATCTACTATCATGTATAACTAATTAGAACAAATAGAAATGATGATGATGATGATAATAATAATAATAATAATAATAATAAATGGGAAAACAAAGAAAAACACAAAAGATCTGTCAATTACAACTTTACAAAAATAGTAGGAAGCAAATATACACATTCATATTACTTACATATGGGTAAAGAAACTCAGGGAAGTTACACTAGAAGCAAATGACAGTGGCTAACTATGATGGGAGAGGACAGATTTGGCAGATGAGGGAGATGACTTTTTTCTTGCATACATTATTATAGAAATATTTTTAATTTTTTTCCCAAAACACTACCTAATTTTGCAATAACTGATTCACTCCTTTAGCTCCAAAAGCAGATTCTTCATCAAAATGCCAATATTCCAGGGAGAAATCATCAGATCCTTTTTTACTTCTAAGAATCCATTCTGTCTTTTCTCTCCCCCACTTTGGAGATCTCCAAGTGAATCAGCCCCTAGGTGCTTTGAACATTGGTTACTAAAGAGCTTAGTTGCTGCTAACTGAAAATGCTCAGAGGTTATGTACTCCCCTTCCACATATATACACACTAGAGTACAAGTCACATGTGATAACTGGCTCCTTGCTCAAGGTGGAACTTCTATGGTGCCATTCACACTCCTCCGTATGTATGAAATCAGGCTGCAACTAGATTTTAGTGAACCCATATTGTTGCCTCGTTTCTTCCTGTTAGGTCTTGCTTCCCTGACTTCCTTATTGGTTTCTTCTGAGAGCTGCCTGCAATAAATTACTCACCTCTGAATCCCTGTCTTTGGTTCTGCTTATGGGACCCAACCAAAGACACCCATGAAGTAAATCACACTGAAAGATAATAGATGCCTTTTTCCAAAATGAATGCTCAGTATGCATTTTTGTGCCTAGCAAGAACATTTGCCACCAACACAGGTTATGCTGGGCAAACTTAGTACAGGTCAACAACTCATGAGTCTCCATCCCCGCCACCTATAGACCCAAGGTTCCAGGACCACCAGCCATTGAACCAATGTCCTAAATCATGAGCCTGGCCTCATTAGCTGGATTTCCTGGCAACTGGCTAAGCAGGACAGGACAGCACAGCAGGGTTAGGATGAGGAGGGGGTCGAAAAGTTGAGAGTGAACATCCATTGGTTTTGCCTGCCATGAGAGAGACAGTGAGTCATCCGCCATAATAATCCATCCCCCCATTTTGACACACAAAAGTGTGACTTTTTTTTCCCATCTAGTTAATGTGGCAAAATCCTCCCCATGGGTCCTTCTCATGTGAGTGGAAAGGTCATGTGCCTCATCCAGGCTAGCACCTTCAGGTAGCAAGTGTGACTCTACCATACCCATACCAGATACGGCTGTCACCTTGCCCAGGTTCGTCAGCTTCCAGGTCTATATGCTAAAGGCTGCTTTTATTTATCTCTGCATAGAGATTTTCCAGGCATATAAAACATGCATGGCCAATGCACCAGGCAAGTTGGAAGAGCCCAGAAATGAATGCCCCAAATGGCAGTGTCCCTCCACCAATGATGGATGGGTAGTTAGTGGACTTTCCTCTTCCCAACCACAGGAAACAGACATGTTCTACACTGCTTCCCAGAGGGGATGAACTCCAGTTGCCCACTGTAGAAATTCTAACTCTGTTGCTTTTACTGTCTCTCTTTCCTGTCCCACTTGTCAGGGCCCCTACAGATGCTTCCTGGGTCACCTCCTAAGCAATCAACTGGCTTCTAGAGGAATCGAAACCAAGATGACTATGCATTGAGACCCACAGAAACCCAGCTTCAACCATGCATATCTTGATAACATCCTCGGACATGGCAGAGCAATAGGAGAAATCTGGGTTCTTGAGTGATGCACTGGGGGAGAAGCACCTAACCGAGAACTGCTATGTGAAAAACAACCTTCTCCTTTATGCCACAGGATTTGCTGGGCATCTTTGTGAGAGCACCTGTGCCTTATCTTAACTAGTACCCATCCCCTTCCCAACATCCATTCCATCCTCAGATCATGGCCTCTTCATTTGCTGCAGGGGAACCACCCTCCGACCACTTGTAGGCTAGGATGGAGCTGACCTGCTTACTGCACCTGATTCAGGGGAAGCAGGAGCATGTGACTGAGGCCTGGGCCAAGAAGGTGGCACACATCCCAAAGGAGTGATGGTTCAGGGTGGATACCAGAGCCAAACCAACCCAAGATCTTAGGCTAAAAAAGAAACCCTCCTCCAGGTTATTGCACTGTGGGATACAAATGCAGAACTGTGGACAGCCATCTGGGCTTCACTTGAGAGCCTGAGAAAGAAACCACCATGGGTAAAACAGAGCTTAGAGATGGAGGAAAAGATGAGAGATTAAGCTGTCATTTAGGTACTAGTTGTGGCCACCCCTGAAACCAGAATAACCCTAGAGTTTTCAATTAGTACATTCCCTTCTTTGCTGAAGCCATTTAAAAAAATGTTTTTTTGTTGTTGATGGACATATTTCCTGGGTGAAACAGGCCACAGGCCATTTGTCTGAACCTGCCACAGATATTCCTTGCTAGGAAGGTTTGTTTTGTTGTCTGCATTACCCAGATAACTAAGGCAAAAGAAAAAAAAAAAATTAGGCAAAAAAAAACCAAAAAACAAGTCAACTGCTTTCTAACCTTTCTCTGTGGCAAAAGCTAGAAGATACAAGGTCAGCAACTTGTCCTCTGGAATTAGGACCAAGCCCTTCATGTTCCTGGCGTGCTGCACCCTGTGCCATTTGCAGTCCCCAGGTCAACACTGCTGAGGGTTGAATGTGGTCAGTCAGACTGTGTTGTGCCACAACTCAACTCATGTACCTGGGGCTTCTGGTAAGGCAGAAAAGATCCTGCAGGCTGGTTAAGCCTCACCAGTCAGGGGAGCTGAAAGGGATGAGGTTCCCCAAAGTCAGGAACCACCTCCGTGTGCTCCCATTTGAATCTGAAGCCTTTTTTCTTCCTCCTTGAGAGAGGGAGAAAATAGAATGGTTTGAACTAGACCTGAAGGCCTCTGCAGTGGCCTCCTCTGCTCGTAGAGACAAGACTGCTGACTCCTGGGGATGCCCTGCAGATGTTCCAGAAGACATCTGTGCAGGGAAGGTTGCCCAGCTCACCACCTGGCACATCACAGGTGTTTCACAAAAGGGTTTTGCTTCCTTCCTTCTGAAAGAAATGCAGAGATTTGGAAGAGAAATGATAACGCAAAACACTTAAAATGCCCAGGTCTTGGCATAACGCCTGGCTTGGAGTACAGGAGAGAAATGAAAGGAGAAAGGAGAGGAGAGAAAAGAAAGGAAGAGGATAGAGAGTGGGAAGGACGGGAATGGGGAGGGAAGAAATAAGAAAATAGACTCATTATCCCAACATTTCCATAAACCAAGGACAGGCCCTGGCAGTGCCCAGGGAACCCGGGTAGGCAGAGAGATAACATAAAGCAGCTGATCAGCAATTCCTACTCAATTCAGGCAGCAGCTCACATGTCTGAGTAAAAGCCTCTCCCAACCATGGGGCTTCCTGGGAGAGGGTTCTGGACCCTTCCTGCTGCTCTGTCATGGAAGGACCTTGAGAACTACTTTGTCGTGCCCTATCTCTCTAATCTCAACTTTTGCCCTATCTCTCTCATCTCAACTCTCATCTTGACTTAACTGTTAACCTCCCCTGCCTCAGGGAATGGGCATCCAAAGTGAGCAGAGATGGCAAAGGAGACTGCACCAGGCAGGTACACTCTTGTGTGCAAGCGGGTTGCTCATGCTCCAGGGTTTGCCGCATACTTTACCCAGTGCCAGACTCAAGGGAGGAAGCAGAGCCTCCACCCAACAACTCCCTGTCCCCAAAAGCCAAAGGCCTCTGCAGGTGCCCCCAGGCCATCAATAAAGACCAGAGTGGATGAATTCCCTGGTATTCCCATTCCAGGTATATCTGCCCACCAACTTGTTGCTCAATGCTTTCGACCAATCATTTGTTCTTCCCAAACATCAAAACTGGCTTCCTTGCCAGGTGCAGTGGTACACTATTATAATCCCAGAGACTTGGGAGGTCAAGGCAGGAGGATTCAAGTTCAAGGCCAGCCTCAGCAATTTAGTGAGACCTTAAGCAACTTAGTGAGTCCTTGTCCCAGAATAAAATAAAGTCAAGAAAAAACTGAGAAGCCGGGTGCTGTGGTGCATTCCTGGAATCCAAGTGCTCAGGAGGCTGAAACAAGAGAATTGAAAGTTCAAAGCCAGCCTTGGCAACTTAGTGAAACACTGTCTCAAAATTAAAAAAAAAATTAAAAAGGGCTGGGGATGTGGCTCAGTGGTTAAGTGCCCCTAGGTTCAATTCCTGATTTAAAAAAAAAAAAAAAAAGGACTAGAGATGTAGCTCGGTGGTAAAGCAGCCCTAGGCTTAATTCCCAGTACAAAAACTAAATAAATAAATGAAAATTTGCTTCCTCAAACCTATGAGACCATCAACCTCCCCACAAAATAACCTGGAGTCCAACGTTACACAATAAACCCTAAACACAGAATTATAGGTCAACACTCTATTTTGTTTGGAAAGAGAACTTTCACGTGAATGTTTCATTTATTAAAATAATTTCTGTAAACTCTTTCAGAATAATAAAATTCATTTTCCTTGCTTAAATAGCATTTCAAGGCACCATAAAATGATGGTCTCTCAAGGAACACCCCTCCCTCCATGTGTGAAATTAAAAAAAAAAAAAAAAGTTCTACATGGTGATTTCAGCCGTGACTCTGATGAATGTGACTGTTCAACTGGACACAAGGGACAGGGCCTGATGCTACATGATAATTGATAACCTTGGGACAGATCCTACTGTTGATGTCTGGAAAAGACAGAGAGGTGAACTCAACACTTGCAATTAAAAAGAGCCAGTGGAAGTCGAGCACCGTTGGTTGTGCTCGCCTATAATCCCAGAGACTCAGGAGTCTGAGGCAGGAGGATCCCAAGTTCAAGGCCAACCTGGGCAACCTGGCTGCATCACAATCTTAAAATAAAAAGGGACGAGGGTGTAGCTCAGTGATAAAGAGCAGCTGGGTTAAATCCTCAGTACTTAAAAAAAAAAAGCCAGTTGGATGAGGGGAGGGTATGACAGCCTCCAAACCAAAAGTCCCAATAAACATGGCGGCACTAGCATTTCTCTTTCCCTTCCTCATCCTCCTCATTTCTTCTCCTCTTCCTCACTCAGGAGGGTATTTTCCTGGTGTGTGGACATCAGCTTGCTCTGCAAAAGGGCTGCCAACTTTTTGGATGTCTTTTTGAGAAACGTGCTGCCCGGGTGGGCACTGTTCACGTGGAGGTACAGGTCCTCCTGCGTGGGGCCTGTGTAGCCACAATCCTCACAGACATAGAGTTTGTCCCGACGTTGTTTGTAGGCATACTGCTGCTGTACCCCGTGGATTTTCTTCAGGTGGGACTCCAGGGAGCAGCGCTGGGTGAAGGCTTTGTTGCAGATGTCACATTTGTAGGGGCGGATGCCTGCAAAGAGGAGGGACAGATACATCATTGTCAGGTCACAGCCAATCCAAAGCCTCTCAATTATGAAGCCACTAAAAATCACCAAGACCAAGATTTATGGCAACATGAGAAAAATGATTAAAGCGAAACACAAAACCATCTGCAAAACATCATAGCATCCACACAAGCAAACCTGACACAAAAATGCCAACAGAGCAAAACTTCCTCCGGGAGGGATTCTTGTTTTTCCCACATGTATGCCTTAATGTTTTCATTTTACAGTGGGCAAAGTCAACTTTGTTTTTTCTTTTCTTTCTTTGCTTTTTTTGGGGGTTAGGTGGGGTAAGGGCGGGGAGCACTGGAGATTTAACCCAGGGGTGCTTTACCACTGAGCTACATCCCCAGCCCTTTTTATTTTTATTTTGAGACAGGGTCTCACTTCTAGTTTTAAGGGCCTGCTAAGTTACCCAGGCAGACCTCATATTGCAATCCTCCGGTCTCAGCCTCCCAAACTGCCACCATACCCAGCTTTGGTTTTCTTTTATGTAGTTTGGGTTTTCTTGGAAACACACACTGAATCAAAGATTTCAGTCCAAGTAGTTTGAGAGGCCATCCTGGGAAGCACCAATTGGGTACTGAAGAAGCGAAACAGGAAAGGGAAGGAGCCAGGGCTGGGTGAATTACCACGCCACTCTCTGCAGTGGGCAGCTGGGTCCAATTCTGCTGGGCAATGTAGTAGGCAGTGTAGTGCACACACCCATACTGTTCAAACATTACAACCACATAAATGAAATTAAGTGATAACCATAGCAGGCCAGGGGTATAGCTCAATCATGGCGCACCTGCCTGGTATGCACAAGACCCTGGGTTTGGTCCTCAGAACGTCCATTAAAAAAAAATACCCAAATCAGAGTAAGATCCAATTTAGGCTCTAGAGGGAATGATCATGGCTATAAAGGAGGGATGGGAAGCATGATAGCCTGGAGAGGTGAATATGGTACTAGGGCTACACGAAGCAGGCTGCTGCCATGGCCCTTGAACCATCTTGGAGCCTAGGAGACAGGAGGGCTGCCATCTGGAGGAATCCCCCAAGGCCCGTACAGATTTCTGGGCTTGCCTTGACTCTAGGAACTAGGTGTGGGAGCTAGGAAACTGTATTTCAGTTTTTACATTTAAATAAAAGCAGTTGCCTACCACAGTGGCACATGCCCATAATCCCAATAATTTAGGAGGCTGAGAAAGGAGGATCCCAAGTTTAAGGCCACCCTGGGCAACTTAGACTCTGTCTTAAAAAAAAAATAAAAATAAAAAGGGATAGGGATGTAGCTCAATGGCAGGGTGTCCCTGGGTTCCATTCCTAGTACCACAAAGGAAAAAATAATTTTTCTTCACATAACAATATTCCTGCTGATTTTTCCACATTGGTGCTTACATTAATTTCAATCCTTTTAACAGTACCATGGTGTCTCACTGTATAGCTGAATCCAAATCTCTTATTTTAAAAACTATGAAGACTGGGCTAGGGATGTGGCTCAAGCGGTAACGTGCTCGCCTGGCATGTGCGGGGCTCTGGATTCAATCCTCAGCACCACATAAAAATAAAATAAAGATGTTGTGTCCGCCGAAAACTGAAAAATAAATATTAAAAAATCTCTCTCTCTCTCTTAAAAAAAAAAAAAAAAAAAAACTATGAAGACTGAGGAACTACTCCTCCAACCCAAACCCTCCCATCACATTACAGTGCTTTGTACAACCTAATAACTTATGGGTGGTCCATGGACCAACAGTGACCACATCAGCTGGGAACATGTGGGAATACAGAATCTCAAATCCTCTTGTGGCTTGGATGTGCTCTGAGTATGTGCCCCATAGGTGCATGAGCTGGAAGATTAGTCCCTAAATATGGTGGTATTGGAGATGGCAGAAACTTAAGTTGAGGGGCCTGGTAGAAGGTAATCACATCTTGGGGGCTCCATCCTCTTGAAGGGATTAATGTGGCTCTCACAGGAATGGATTAGTTCTCCCAAGAGTAGATTGCTATAAAGGGAGACCACCGCCTACACTTGGCCCTTCTCCGTGTGGCCAGTTCCCTTTCTGCTTTTATACCATGTTGTAATAAAGCAGAATGATGCTGGCACCTTGCTATTTGGACCTTTTAGCCACCAAAATCCTAAGCCAAATAAACCTCTTTAATTACTAAGTACCCAGCCTAAGATATTTTGGTATGGCAACAAAGAACAGAGTAATATGGGCTCTAACCTAGACCTACTGAATAGGAATCTAAAATCAGATATTCTCAAACTTGATAGAGCATTAGACTAAGTATAGATTCCTGTGGCACATGCCTTTAATCCCAGGCTGAGGCAAGAGGATCAGAAGTTGAAGGCAGCCTTAGCAACTTAATGAGACCTTGTCTCAAAATAAAATGAAAAAAAGAAAGAAAGAGAGGGAGGGAGGGAGGGAGGGAGGGAAGGAAGGAGGGAGGGGCAGGCTGGGGTGTAGCTCAGTGGTAAAGTGTCCTGGTTCAATCCTCAGTATGAAAAAAAAAAAAAGAAGAAAAGAAAAGAAAGAAAGAAAAGCAAAAAGATTCCCTATCCCAGCCTGGAATTTCTGATTCTGGGGGCGGAGCTGACAATTTCTATTTAACAAGTTCTCAGGTGATAATAAGACTGCTTCTGGATCACTCTTTGAAAACCCCAGGACCAAAACAATGCAAAATTAAGCCTAAGGACAGCAGTCAGACATCTGAAGGCAGCCAGGCCCCAAGGCTCTTCTCTTAAAGGCTGAATGTCCCCAATTCCTTACTGACAGTTCATGGAGTGGGGATCAAGAGAGCCACTTAGAGCGGGCACAGTGTTGCACACCTATAATCTCAGCAGCCCAGGAGGCTGAGGCAGGAGAATTGTCAGTTCAAAGGCAGCCTCAGCAACTTAGTGAGGTCCTAAGCAACTCAGCAAGACACTGTCTCTAAATAAAATACAAAAAAAGGGGTATGACTCAGAGGTTAGGCACCTCAAGTTAAATTCTGGGTACAAAAAAACAAAAACAAACAAAAAAGAGCCACTTAGCCACTTCTGCTCATTATTATTATTTTTGTTTGACTACACAGATGACAAGTTCAAAATGAAAAAAAAAAAAAAAAGGATTTCTCCTCCACTCCATCCCACTACTTCAAAAAAATCAAATCGTTTCCATATTTCTTCCAGTCTACATCCAGAAGCACAATTTCCTACAACACCCACATAAGAAAAATGTGTTGGAGCAATGTCCTGGTAAGATGTTATTCCAGCTAATCAGGTAAAATGCAGGCCTTTATTATATTCTACACATTCTAGAAAGCTGCCAAAGAAGCACCCTTTATAATCTTCAGTAGCACATAATGGGTACTCAGTAAATAGTTCTTATTTTTATTTTGGTACTGGAGATTGAACTCAGGGGCGTATAACCACTGAGCCACATCCCCAGACCTTTTTTGTATTTTATTTAGAGACAGGGTCTCACTGAGTTGATCAGCTCCTTGCTAAGTTGCTGAGGCTGGCTTTGAACTCACGATCCTCCTGAGCTGCTGGGATTACAGGCGTGTGCCACCACACCTGGCTCAGTGAATAGTGTTTAAATGAATAAATGAATGAACCCTACTAACCTTGGAAAAGAGAGGTCACATCTTTGGGACAAGTTTTTACAAAGTAAGGGCTATTGATGTCTCTCCTAAGGAATATACCTACTTTATCTTTCACTTTTGCACTGTGATGCAAACTTGTGTATTAATGGGTCTTTTGGGCTGGGAGCTGGCTCCCACCATCCCTCGCTGGTCAAACTGCAAACCTAATTTCAAACCTACAGGTCATCAAAACAAATTTACCTAGAGACCAATTGCCTTTTTCTGTAGTTATGGGAAATGATCTGCTGCTGTTTTAAAATGTCCAGACTAAAAATAGAGGAAAACACACTGACATCAGGCTTCAACGTGGATCAAAAAACTTCTAGATGCCCAGAAATGGATGTTTCCCATGTTACTGGAAGTTCCTACCCAAAGGGTGATCTGTCTCTGGGAGAAGGCAGTGGTACCTCCACCTAAGCCCAGTGTGCCTAGGGCCATGTCTCCTTTTCCTCTTCATTCAATACATCTTCTCTGTCTTCTCTTTGCAGAGTACCCAGAAAGACCAAATAGCAAAGGATAGAATTCAGAGTCTGGTACCACATGGACCATGGAGAATGGAGATGACTGTTGCATCTCCACTGGGGGTGGGGGTGGGATTTGAGCCTGGTTTGGAAGTTGGGTGACTCACAGACACAAACATGAGTTCTGGAAGCTCTAGTTAGGGTGTTTCTGACTTGTAAACCTGACCCCCCCACACTCCCACCCCTAGGCAGACAGACATTGGTCAACCCCAAAGCTCCTTGGTGTCTGTTTCTGGGCCTGGGAACAAGTTCTCCTCACGCCATGCATTCAGGGGATGAAGGCGGTGGACAGACAGGAGCCCTGGACAAGGGGGACTGAGGCCGAGCCCTGCCCCCAACACTGAATCTTCACCCATCTTAGTGCTGCAGAGCAAAGGCCAATCTTCTCCACTTCTAAAGTGCGGAACTGGGAACTGAAATGCATCATCCATGCCAGATATCATTAACCTACTGACACCTACGTGAGTACCAAAGTCCAAGGCCAATGAAAAGCCAGGCTTCACACATCTGCCACTCATTAACTGGGTCCATGGTGAGACTGCTTAACCCCTCCAAGGCTCAGTTGCCTGGCCTGTAAAGTGGGGATAACACTCACACTCCCATGGAGGCTGCTCTGAGGGTTAACTGCGACATCACACGCAAAGCACCCGGCAAGACTAAGGACTCAACAAGATACAAGGTCAGTGCTCACATCCCTCTTGACATGATGCAAACACGCCCATCCACAAGCTGTCTGGTGCCTATATACATATTTCTTTTTACACTGTCAACTTTTCTATCCATGGGCACTTTTGTATGTATTATTTGTTTCACAACAAAAATGTCTGTTTTTAAAATATTTTCAAAATAATTTTTAAATTTTTTAAAATAATTTTAAACACGGTCACTAGATGGCTGGTGGAAAGATTTCTCTTACTTTCTGCCCTTGGGAATGCTGTACCACAGGCCTGTATTACCTCCCTCCCTGCAAAATATTCTTTGTTCATTATGAAAACAGAGTTTCTCAGGCTGGGGTTGTGGCTCAGTGGTACAGCACTTGCCTAGCATGCATGAGACACTGGGTTCAATCTCCAGCACCACATAAAATATTAAAAAAAACAACAGGGTTTCTCAGGTCAGGTGTGATAGTGCATGCCTGTTAATACCAGTGACTCAGGAAGCTAAGGCAGGAGGCTCACCAGTACGAGGCCAGCCTCAGCAACTTAGCAGGAACCTGTCTCAAAATAAGAAGGGCGAGGGATGCAGCTCAGTGGTAGAGTTGCCCTGGGTTCAATACCCAACACTACATAAAAAAGTGCGTGGGGGGGGGAAGGTGGCTTCCTTTTCAAGTTTTTTATTCCTAACATCAAATTAAGCTTCATAGCACAGATCCTCAAGAAAATTCTCTGCTACTGGAATTTTCTGCTTGAGTTCCTTGCTATAGCTCATGTGTCCCTTTTTGAACTTGATCCAAACATGAACTTCAACAAGAAGTTTTTATAGGCCTCCTTGTGGGAGCAGACACTGAGGGCAGTCTTCTGGGAAGGAAATTTGGTGAAGCCTATAAAAAAAAAAATCATAATGTCCTTACCCTTTGGCCCAGCAATTCCACTTGAGGGAAATTATACTATAGAAAGACTTCCACAAGTAGACAAAGGATATATGAGAATATTCATTCACTCATGGCATTATTGCCTGAAATTAAAAACGAACCTGAACATGGAAACAAGTGTCCACTGGGGAACTAAAAAAGGACTGTGTCTCCATGTTGGAAACTTTGCCATGATTTCATATTAAGAAATGCTCCAAAGAGTGTGGTGGCTCACACTGTAATTCCAGTAACTTAGGAGGCTAAGGCAGGAGGATCAAAGCCAGCCTCAGCAACTTAGTGCACTTGGGTTCAATCCCCAGTACCAAAAAAAAAAAACTTCAACAACTAATAAAAAGAGTAAGATGTGCTTACTATGCAGATATAAGGGAAGCTCATATCTATCTAAATCTATCTATCTATCTATCTATCTATCTATCTATATATTTTAATACATATATATAACATAAAAAGGCAATGTGCATTAAAAAACTTCTAGAAAATAATTAAATGACCACGTGCTTTCATGAGTGCAACTGGGCTTGGGCCAGCAGAAAGAGGTTTACTCATTTTTTCCCCTCTTAATTTTCCTCATATGTATATATATATATATATATATATATATATATATATATATATGTATTTTAGCTAAAAATATAAGTTCAAATAAAAAAGAGTAAAACAGCAGGGAGAGACAGTTTGCTAAGTGGATGAGGCAATTCCACAAGATAGCCCTCTTGCTGCTACAGCGAGTATACTTGATTCTTTTTCCCCTGGTTGCCCTGCTCCAAACTTCTCCCAATCTGCATTTTTCCCAATCCAGTCAATCCTTCCCATCAGCTCCCAACAAAGACACCATTGTTTTCTCTTCTTTAATCAAGATGGGATTTGTTTGCCTTCTCATCCCTTTCAATGTAGCCCCTGATGGAAGATAAGGCAAGAGGGCTCCTGTCCTGTCCCCTGGGGTGGAGCCACACTGCAGCTTTGGCTAAGGCCCCCTTCCCCACCCCCTGACCTCAAATCTGAATTCTTCAGCTTCTCTCTATGGAATTCACAAGCTTCCACAGAAATGGCATGTGCTTTAAATGGCCTCCTTTATTCTAGCTTGAGTTGTGAGTATATTAACCAACATGAATTTATTATCTCCCTGGGCCCCATCTCCCCACCAAGACTGAGCCAGGAACCCCACTTTCTATTGTGGATGATGACTTTCTTCTCTACAGCTTTATTTATTTATTTGTTTTGCAGTACTAGGAACTGAACCCAAGGCCTCATGAAAGTGCTAAGTGCTCTACATCCCCAGCACTTTTTTTTAATATTTATTTTTTAGTTTTCGGCAGACATAACATCTTTGTTTATATGTGGTGCTGAGGATCGAACCCGTGCCGCACGCATGCCAGGCAAGTACGCTACCGCTTGAGCCACATCCCCAGCCCCACTTTTTTTTTTTTTAATATTTTTTAGTTGTAGATGACAAAACATCTTTATTTATTTATCTTTATGTGGTGCTGAGGATTGAGCCCAGTGCCTCATCCATGCTAGGCGAGTGCTCTACCACTAAGCCACAATCCCAGTTCGCCCAGCACTTCTTATTTTAAGACAGGGGGGGTTGGGGATGTGGCTCAAGTGGTAGCGCGCTAGCCTGGCATGCGTGCGGCCCAGGTTCGATCCTCAGCACCACATACAAAGATGTTGTGTCTGCCAAGAACTAAAAAAAATAAATATTAAAAAAAAAAAAAAAAGACAGGGACTTGCTAGGTTGCCAAGACTGGCCTTGAACTTTCAACCCTCATGCCCCAACCTCCTCATTGATGGGCATGAACCACCTTGCCTAGCATAAAAAACGCTATCCTAAAATGGTGAGGCTGATACACTGAGGCACTCAGGGTGAGTCTGCGCTTCCAACATGTTCCAGGTTCTACACTTTGAGTAGCAAGAATGTGGACACAAAGGGCAAAGTCCAGCATATGCTAGTGTTCAGTTATTATTTTTTACTCTAAAATACAGATCTCCTCTCTACCAAAAGCAAATCAATTACATCAACAGATAGCCCTTCTTAGGAAGTATCCCAGGTGGTTCAACATAAAACAAATAAATCCAAAGAATATTCTATTAAAAAAAAAATCCATGATGACTTTCACAGGCTGTGAACCGCATATACAATCATTTCTTTGATGTTTATATGCCCTTTCTCTATTTTGACTTGGGGTGGGTCAATAGCCATAGTTTCTGGCCTCAGCAATCCTGTCCACTCCTCTGGAACAGAGCGATTTTTTCCCCTATGATGTGTGTTGTAGGTGATGCTGACTCCCTCTCCAGACCCCCTTTCTGGGCTAGTGCACATCATCAGCTGCGGTGTGTTCTGGCAGCTAATTGTTCTTGGCTAATCAATTCTCCAAGGGAACTGACCTCCCAGAAGCTCAGGGAGATTTGACCGTCTGCCATGTCTGACTGAAAAGGGCACAGAAAAGTTTCCTGTAGACAGAACAATTCCAGGGTATCACTCATACTCCAGAGCACTCCCTGGGATGGGACTGAGACTAGACTCTGACCGCACCTCTTCCCAGCCCCCTTTTCCCACCCAATTCACTTCCCTCAGTCCCTGACAGGTTCCTTCCAAGAGCTTTCCCTTCATAATTCATTTGATAAGAAGCTGCATCCAGGAACAAGACCTAGGACAATTTGGATTAAAAACAGCCATTCATTTGCTGATGTATTTTAACAAAATGTTACCACGATTTTTTTCTGTAGCAATTGGTTCCTCTTCTCCCATCTTCAATCAGATGTCATTTAACTCACACCCCTTCCTGATCACACTCATTCTCCACCCCACCCCCATTCACTCTTTTCTTGATGAAGTCATATTCCAAAAAGGAGACCTAATCTTTTCTTTCATCGGTTTGAATATTAATATAAGATGTTTTCAGGCTCTGGTTTCCCTGGATCTTTTCCAAGAAGTTCCCTGTGTGCTTTGAGTCTTTCCCTAGTTGCCCTGTTCTAAGGATTACAAATTGGAGGCCAGTCTGAGCAACTCAGCAAGACCCTAACCCTAAGTAACTTAGCAAGATCCTGTCTCAAAATAAAAAAAAAGTTAAAAAGGCTGAGGATGTAGCTCAGTTGTAGAGCACCTCTGGGTTCAATTCTTAGTATCAAAACGGGTGGTGGCCAGGAGAACTGGTCCAAGTCGTTTCCATAATGCTATTGGGTTGACCACTTTAAGAGTGAAAATTAACATTTTTTAAATGGTTAACAATTATCTTAGTGCTTTCCCATAGAAATTAAAATGCAGGCCACTTTATAATTTAAAATTTTCCAGCAGCCTCATCAAAACCAATTGAAAGAAATAGCTGAAATTAGTTTTAATGATATATTTTGTTTTTGTTTTTATTGGTGGTGGTTTTGTTTGTTTTGTTTTTAATTTTGAGATAGGGTCTCACTAAACTGCTAAGGCTGGCCTCAAACTTGCCATCCTCCGGCCTCAGCCTCTCAAGTCACTAGGATAACAGGCATTGGCCACCTTACCCAGTTTAACAATATATTTTAATTCAATATATCCTAAATATTATCATTCCAACGTGAAAGCAACATTAAAAATTGAGATTTGGGGATGGAGTTGTGGCTCAGTGATGGAGTACTTGCCTCGCACATGTGAGGCACTGGGTTTAATCCCCAGTACCACATAAAATAAATAAATAAAATAAACATATTGTGTCCATCTACAACTTTCAAAATGTATTAAAAGGGCTGGGATTGTAGCTCAGTAGAGTGTTTGCCTAGCATGTGTGAGGCACTGGGTTCAATCCTCAGCACCAACAAAAATAAATAAATAAAATAAAGGCATTGTGTCTGTCTAAAACGAAAAAAATATTTTGTAAAAATGTATTTTAAAATATCACCATAGGGCTGGAGATGTGGCTCAAGCGGTAGCGCGCTCGCCTGGCATGCGTGCGGCCCAGGTTCGATCCTCAGCACCACATACAAACAAAGATGTTGTGTCCGCCGAGAACTAAAAAATCAGTATTAAAAAAAAAAAAAAAAAAAAAAAAAAAACAATAAAATATCACCATAAAGCCTTTAAAAAATTTGAGATTTTACCCCCTACACACCTTTTTTTTTTGTTGTTTCAGCAAGTCTTCAAAATCCAGTGTTTGTTTTATGTTTAAACCATGTCTCAATGCAGCTCAGCCCCATAGCAGGGGCTCAGTAGTCACATGCAGACAGTGGCTGCTGTCCTGGCTAACACAGCTCCATATTCTCCTTGGCTAGACATTGTCTAGGTCTTTCCCCAATCGACAAACTAGGTGAAGAAGACCTTTACAAAAGCATCAGCTGGAAAGTGTATTTATGCACCAACTTATGTGATTTTCAGCACTACACAAAGTCACTAGAAGTTTCACTTTTGAAGAACAGAAGCTGGGAACCAGGGAGTTACAGGCCTCCCCATTTCCTGCTCTGTCCCTTTCGTGGTCAGAGGGCATCTTGGCACATTGAACACATACACTCACAGGCTTCTCTAGAACCTCCTAACTACTATCCTGGAGTGCACAGTTCATGCCAGCTCTGAATTTCCCTTTATCTCACCTTCCTTCAGAATTAATCAAGCTTCTAGAAACTGTAAAGGGGCAGGCTGGTGAGATTCCTGCCTCAAGAAGAATACCTGAAGGCCCTGGGATACAATGAGGGAAACAGGGATCCTATAGAAGATAAATGACCTTGAACTTCGGGACCAGACTGTCTTGGTTCTCAGCTCTACCACATATGGATCATGTGAGCTCTCCGAGCCTGGTTCCCTCATCTGTAAAATGGGGCTAATAAAAAATAGTAATGGCTCCTTGGAGTTGTTTGAGAAAATGGGATCAATGTTGAGGACCTGGCATGCAGGACAGTGATCATGTGTAGCTCTCTGCCATCTGAAGGAGTCTCCCAGTCACCGATGAGCCACCACCTCACCTGCTAATTCTTCTGCCTCCCTGGTGAAGACACTGTCAACACCCTATACAGGTTAACTCAGCAGACCACCAGGGCATCTCAGGTGGTTCCAGCACCTTTCTACCTGCAGCTAGTTCCCCAGAAAACACGACAGGCTTGCAAAGGGCGGGGGCGGGAGTACTGCCTGGGCATTGAAGGTATCAGGATGGACTCCCAAACAAGGTGGAATGGAGGTAGACAGAACAATATCCCAGCTTTCCTACTCTTGGAGTGACCAGGGGCACATTCGCATCCCTAGTCCTTTATTTTGAGATAGGGTCTCATTAAATTGCCCAGGCTGGATTCAGATTTGCAATCCTCCTGCCTCAGTCTCTGGAGTCCCTGGGATTACAGGCAAATACCACAGCACCCAGGACCTGTACATTCTATGTGGTTCCTCAGAGGGTCCCTAGTGGGACTGTTCCCCAGTTGCTCTCAGTGGTAACCTGCTCATTATTAATGCACTCATATTAGCTGTCTTCTCCCTATCTCCCCTCCCCATTCCCTCACCATGCATCCTGGGATTACCTCCTAAATAAACTGTGTATATCCAAATCCTTGTGTTGGGGTACTCTTCTGGGGTAATTCAAACCAAGACACTTCTATTTGCAGTGGCTTCCCATTCCTTCCATACTTCCATGGAAATCTCACTATCCTTCAAGATCAGCCTAAAGGCCCCTCATCTGAGAGGCCTTCCTGGTAAGCCATCAGGAAAAATGCACCTGCCAGGATGCCACTTCTTCTTCTTACTGGCTCCTCTGATACTTCACTTGTGCGACAGGAGGATGTCTGGGGTATTTCTCACTGTTGGCTGAGCCCTCCTAATTACAGAGCTGAGCATGCACAGAGGGCCTGCCACATCTTGGGTTCTCAGGAAACCTGTCAATTGCTGAAACTTTTACTACTAACAATAATCAACAATATTACTAACAATAATTAAAATCTACAATAATTAAAATAATTTAACAATAATTAAAATCTACTAAGCACTTGCTTTTTTGCAGGGGTACTGGGGATTGAAACCACTAGCTTTACTACTGATCTACATCCCCAGCCTTCTTCATTTTGAGAAAAGGTCTCACTAAGTTGCTGAGGGTGGCCTTAAGCTTGCAATCCTCCTGCCTCAGCCTCATGAGTTGCTGGTGATTATAGATGTATCTTCAATCCCCAGTACCAAAATGGAAAATAAGAAAAAGAGAAACAAAAGCTAAAATGAAAGGATAGTGATATAGACAGGCTCATGGTCAGCTAACATAGACATGAGTTTTTGTTATTATTTTATTTTATTTTTTGGGTACCAAAGATTGAACTCAGGGGCGCTTAACTACCAAGCCACATCCTCAGCCCTTTATTATATTTTACTTAGAGATGGGGGTCTCGATGAGTTGCTTAGGGCTTCACGGCTGAGGATGGGCTTGAACTTGCAATCCTCCTGCCTTAGCCACCTGAACTGCTGGGATTACAAGTCTGTACTACAGCACCCAGCTCTTGGTTTTTGTTTTAATCATAGTACTGGAGATTGATCCTAGGGCCTCACATGTGTTAAATAAGTGCCCTACCACTGAGCTACATCCCCAACTTTTTTAATTTTATTTTTTCAATGTTCATCTCAAGTGAAGGTACCAGTAGCCCTCCATGTTCCCTGAGCCCCCTTCACTTTGTCCTAGGGAGCATGGGTAGGGGAGTGACTATAGAATCTACCAGGTGAGGAGCAGAATAAACAGGCCAGGTCCTCAGGGGTATCCTCAGATAGGGATGAAGAAGCTAAGAAACTTTCCTAGCAGAAATGACAACTGACCTAATAAGTAGTTCCTGATTTCCTCCTGCCCCTGGGGCCAGCTGCCCCAGGCCCAGTTTTGCAGCTACTCTATGACCCTCTGCCCCCTCTAGGATCCTACACTATTCTGCCAGATCATCACTTATAGGACCCTCACCACTCCATAAGCACTTTGTCCCCCTAATGACTAGCCAGGCCTTTCAGAAGTTAGACTTTACTGATTCACTAGGATAAAAAAAGAAGGAGGATGAGAAAGAGGAGAAGACATAGAAGGAGGAGGAGGAGGAGGAGGAGGAGGAAGAGAAGGAGGAGGAGGAGGAGGAGGAAGAAGAAGAAGAAAAAGATGATATTTTAGAGATTAAAAAAAGAAGACTATAGCCAAACAACCTCAAAGAGTATACACTATGGGGCTGGGGTTGTGGCTCAGCGGTAGAGCGCTTGCCTAGCACATGTGAGGCCCCGGGTTCGATCCTCAGCACTACATAAAAATAAATAAATAAAATAAAGGTGATGTGTCCAACTACAATTAAAAACAATTTTTTTTTAAAAAGAGTATACACTATAGGAGTCCATTATATTAAGTTCCAAAATAGGCAAGTCAATTACGCTGTTAGAAGTTATGATAGTGACTGCCCTTGGAGGCAAGGAAGTAGTGACTTGGAGGAGGCAGGAAATATTCTGATTCCTATCTTGGATGCCAGGTGCATGAGCATACTCACTTTGTAAAAACTCCTAAATTCATTAATCTAGACACTTGTGATTTGTGTACTTTTCTAGATATATGTTACATTTTTCAACGGAAAGTTCACTTTAGAAAAATATTATAGCTGGGCACAGGGACTCATGCCTATAATCTCAGCACTCAGAAAACTGAGGCAAGAGGATCACAAGTTTGAGGCCAGTCTCTGAAACTTAACAAGACCCTCAACAACCTAGTGAGACCCTCTCTCAAAATAAAAAAAATAAAAAAAATAAAAAGGGCTAGGGATGTAGTTTAATGGTGAAGTGCCCCTGGGTTCAATCCCAGTAACAAAAGAAAAAGAAAGAAAAATATTTTAAATGAAAAAATTAAAAGGGTATCTTTTCATATGCCAGTTCACTAAATTGGGAAACACTCTTCCCCTGCCAGGGAGGTAGCTCATGTCCAGTACCCTAAGAACAATAACATATTATTAAAAACTATGAAAGAAAAATGGAATACAGAGGGCTTAAGAACAGCATTATGAGTGAGTGAGGAGCTGGGGACTCCATCTGGAGGGAAGAGTGGAAGTTAGAAAGAGGGAAGTTAGAAAACTAACTTCACCAAAATGCCAGGGAAAACCCTAAATTCTGAAAGGACTTGAGTGATCAGAGTCACTACACAGAGTAAATTCTATGAGGTTGTTAGAAGGGTGGGTGGCAATCTAGATGGGGCTGAAGGGGTTGAGATGAGATGGGTTTAAATGAGATGGAATAGGAATTATGGAAATGGGTTGGGATGGGATGGGATGACCTGAGGAAGGTTCTGAGAGGATGAGATGGGATAGATGAGGGGAGGGTTAGGCTGGAATAGAATAGGGATTTGACAACAGGGACCCAGATTGTAAAGGACTTTACATGAAGCTCATCCAACAAGAAATGAGGAATCTGGATTTCATTCTGCCAGAAGTTGGAAATTTTTTACCAAGGAAATGGCATCCTTAAAATTCTCCTCAAGGGATCACTGGGCAAAGGTGTGGACTATGGGCCACACCTAGTGGAGAAGCCTAGAGGCCAGATGTCCCTAAGATAAAACTAATGAGGCTTATGACCCATCAGAAGGGCTAGGAGTGAGGCCAAAGGGCATCCCCTCCCCATTCTCTATAACATGGAGCTGGTAAGGACTCGGCTCCACATTTCATAAGTCAGGAAATAGACTGGGGGTGTAGCTCAGTGGTAGAGCACTTGCCTCACATGGGTGAGGCACAGGGTTCCATCCCCAGCTCTGAAGAGGGGGAAAAAAAAAGTCAGGAAACAGGAGGCCCAAATGGAAGATGCTTATCGACCAAGCTCACATAGAAGGCTCAGGTCAATTCTAAGTGAGCTGAGCATTTTCTTCTTTTGATCTCTTAGGAGGAACACAAAGCTAAATACCAAGGCAGGCTTACTTCTCAAGAAAGAGGAATAAAATACTTATAGTAAGACCACAGAATCACATTCCAGAAGTCAAGACCAGTCAGGGCTGAATTACAATATTCCCCAGCATTTGTTTCATGCATCATAATTCTCAGAATACTTTGCTTTGAGACTCACCAGCACTTATATCATTATTCCCATTTTATAGGGGCAAAAACAGGCCACAGGAGACAGTTTGCTTGGCATGCTGGCAGGTAGTAGAGTCAGGAAACGAACCCAGATGGGCTGGCACCAAATACTCAGTCTACACGACCTTTCCAGAAATAGGACCCTGCTCCACACTTCTGAGTTGGTTCTTAGAGGGGAAAGGTACAGGAACTCTTGGCCCAAAAACATAGACTTAATAGCAAAGCACACGGCCCCAGCCTTACCTGTGTGTGTGCGGACATGCCTCTTCAGGTCAAAGGTGTCGTTGAAGCCCTTGCCACAGAAGGTGCACAGGTGTCTCTTTACCTGGTTGTGGCACTTGAGGTGACGGTTGAGCATGCGCTGCAGGCGGAAGCCCTTGCCACACAGGTCACAGCTGTGAATCACTGAATCATTGCACGTGCCTGTGGTGTACTGGGAGCAGAGAGAGGTCATGAGTGTCCAGGGAAATTACTTGGGGGACCTGCCTCCCTGTGTCTCTAGGTTTGCCTGGTAGTGGCTTCTTCCCCCTACAACTTCCAAGGGGGCTTGGTTTGGGAGAAGGAGAAACAGTAACTGGCAGATCCTTCTGATGCTCATTTTCCCCTTCTCTCTTAGAAGAGACCTCTGGTTTCTAGCTGTGCATGCTGTCTTACAACAGCCTTACAACAAGATGTGACCATGTGACTAGCTGGCTGATTAAATAGAAATTTCCTTAAGAGGGAGAGTGGCTCCAGCTGGTTAGAGACCCAACAGCCACTTAGGATCATGAGGTGAAAGTAAGGGCTAAGGATGGAGAAGCAGAAGAAAGGAATCCGGCTCCTGTTGTAGATAAAAGAAAGACGCCAAAGAAAGACCCAACCGATTATTTCCTCCTTGTACCTCTGTGTGCTCCATCCATCAAGACATGAATCTGGGTAGGGCTTATGACCCTGGGACCAACAGAGTGCAGTAATAATGTGTCAGCTCCAGTTCTTAAGGGATTTTGCAGCTTCCACTGCTACCCTCTGGGAAGCCAGAGGCCTTCTAAGAAGTTCAAGGCCACTATCTTCTGAGGAAGCCCAAGCTAGCCATGTGGAGAGCCAGAGGCCATAACACAGTGCCAGATATGGATAAAGCCTCCTTGGATCTTCTCACTTAACCCAGGGCTGCCACCAGCTCAGTGAGTGACCCCCGCTAATGTTATCCAGAATATATTGCTTAGTTGAGCTGTGTCCAGTTTCTAATCTACAAAATCAAGATCAAACAAAATGATCACTTGGGGAAGTGATTTAGTCAAGACCTCACAGCTTCATTATGTGTAAAATCAAAATCACCAAATTCCAACCTCCAGTGGAATTGAAGAGCTTTTTCAACTGCATTTGCTGCCTCTAGGAAGGAAACTGAATCTCTAGCTATATAATGAAAAAATGCAGATCTGATAGATTCAAAAGTTACCAGATCAGATGCTTTAGAAAATGGATTCATTGCTCTACTGAAATTCTGTTCCCCTAAGGGCATCCCCTCCCCATTCTCTGTACCATGGAGCTGGTAAGGACTCGGCTCCACATTTCATAAATCAGGAAATAGACTAAGGGTATAGCTCAGTGGTAGGGTGCTTGTTTAGCACGTGTGAGGACTGAGATTGATCTTTGGCACAGATACATCCCACTGCAAAGAAAAGCCTATCTTTATTTAATCATCACTAGCAGGAAGAGCTGGTCCTTTCCTGACTCCACACTAGCTTCAAATATCTTCCTCTCATCATCTTAGAGGAGGTATTGCCTCCTCTAAGACCCAGCTCAACTGCTCCCTGGCTGACACCACCTTCTCTAAATATGGCTGCCCATGCCCAAACTGTTCTTCACTATCCCCCTTAAACTAGTGCCTCTCAGACTTGAGGGTACCCACATTCGAGGGAGTTTCAGGGAGACTGTTAAAATGCAGACTCTGGTTCAGGAAATCCAGTAGAGTCTGAGGTACTGCATTTCTAGCCAGTGCCCAAGAGTTGCTCCTGTAGATGGTATTTATGGCACTTGAAAAGTGGGTAGCTCAGTTGTAGAGTGTTTGCCTAGCATATGCAAGGCCATGGATTCACTCCTTAACACTTAGAAAAGAAAAAGAAAAAAGTGAGGCTAGACTAGAATACTAGCCCTGAGTTCAGTAGTCGTCCTTTGTCATCCTTTGGGGATTGGTGCCAGGACTCTCTGCAGATACCAAAATTTGTAAATGCTCAGGTCCCTTATACAAAATGGTGTAGTTTTTACACATAACCAATGTACAACCTCCTATATAACTTAAACCATCTCTAAATTACTTATAATATCTAATATGATGTAAATGCTATATGAATAATTGTTAGACATATTGTTTAGGTGACATTGGCAAGAAAAAAAGGTCTAAGGCTGGGAATATAGCTCAGTTGGTAGAGTGTTTGCTTCACATGCACAAAGCCCTGGGTTCAAACCCAACAGCGCGCGCGCGTGCACACACACACACACACAAGTCTATACATAATTCGGTACAGACACAAAGATTTTTTTAAAAATATTTTTAATAGGCAGTTGGTTGAATCCACAAATGTAGAAACTGCCGACAGAGAGGGCCGGCTGTACTCCATTCTACTTCATTCCAGAGGTTTCATTAGGCACACGGTCTCCTCAACTCAAGGCCTTGAGGACAGTCACTAGTGTCCACTCACATTCCTACCTCCCTCCTCCCTTCCCAGCGCCCCAAGGCTAGCCCTGGGCAGGTGCAGTCAGTGAGTGTTGACAGGCAGCTGGGAACAGATGGCAGGATGCAGGAAGTCTGGAGGGAGGCACGAGACTCCAGAACAGGGTTTTCTAGTTTGCCTCCTCCTCCCTTTTTTTTTTTTTTTTTTTTTGGTGGTTATGGGAATTGAACCCAGGGCCTCACACAAGCTAGGCAAGTGCTCTACCACTGAGCTACACCCTGGCCCTTCAGTTCTTTCTCATTTGCTTGGAGTTTAATTTTTCTCAGTTAACACTGAAGTGATCGATCTGAAACAAGCCCTGTGCTCAGTCAGTGGTTGATCTGAAACAAGACGGCTCATTGCCACTGTCTAGCGGGAAGCAGAGAAGTCAACAGGCAACTGAGATCTGACAGGCCAGAGACACCTCGGGCAAGCACCAACTCCAGATGCAGAGTCCTGGGGAAGATGCTTCCAGAGAAAGAGAGCCCCTCAGCCATGCAGCGATGAGGAGGAACACAGGTAAATGGCAAAGAGTGTTTGGGGAGAGGAGAGTGGGAAACAAGGGACCATGTGCGGTTCAGTGGGGGCAGCCAGAGCCTGGAAAGTATTTAATGGAGAAAGTAACAGTAATGGAGAGAGGTAGGATCCCCTCAGGGATCTACCTGGGCGACCCTAACGGAGCTGAGATATATATAGGAGGGTACCCCTGGAAGGCAAAGGATAGTCACAGGGGTCAAGTTGGATGGCCCAACTGGTTGGCCATCCTGGACCCCCTATTGCCTCACACCTCAGAAGTGCTGCTGCCCTGCCTCTGTCCTGCCTCTCCCAGAGGACTGACTCTGGCCTGAGGAAGACCCAGCCATGACCAAGGTTTTCCTGGCACCAGGACATGGTCTCCTTGTCCGGCAATTCCCATCCAGATCACTGCCTCCCTTCAAGGGATTTCTCAGAGAGGAAACGTGTTCCACAAGTACTTTGAGCTTCTGACGGTCTCATCCACATAAGGTAAAGTGAGAGATAGTAAGGGACTAATGAAAAAGAATAGAGACAACGCACCCTCCCTCACAATTCCAATATAAAGTCTGTAAAACTCCAGGGCTTTATTTTTGAAAAAAAAAAAAAAAATTGTACCTCGATTGAATCTAGGGGTGCTTTACCACTGATCTATATCTCCAGCCCTTTTCATTTTGAGTGAAGGTCTTGCTAAGTTGCTGAAGTTCTCCTGGGTGGCCAAGGCTAACCTTGAACTTGTGATCCTCCTGCCTCACTGAGTCACTGGGATAATAGGCATATGCCACTATATGCAGCTCCTAGAACTGAACTGTCTTTTGAATGTCTTGTCAACCACAATTAAAACCTGAACACTTGTTTACTTTTTATTTACCTTAATCTTTTTGGTAAATTCCTTTTATTTTTTTCCCCTTGTGTTGCTAGGGATCAAACTCAAGTCCCCTTGCATGCTAGGCAAGTACTCTACCACCAAGCTACGTACCCAGCCAATACTTTTCTCTTTTTCTCCTTTTTTTTTTTAAATCCCTCTAGTATAGGGACTGAATCAAGAAGTACTCTACCACTAAGCTACATCCCCTGTTCTTTTTATTTTATTTTGAGGCAGGGTCTCACTAAATTGCCCAGGCTGGATTTCAACTTGTGATCCTTTAAAAGCTTCAGCCTCCAGAGCAGTTAAGAGTACACATGTGCACCACCATGCCCAGCTTTCCTGTGGTTCTCCTACAGCAAAAGTTGAAAGTCTCCAAGTATCCTGCAGCAGAGGTTATTTTCCCATTTCTCCATCTTTTTGTAAACCCTACTTCCTGGCATTGAAAACAGCCACCACTGAGACTCCTTTAGGGAATTCACTGGGAGGTACACCCTACCATTCACAAAGCACTGCATGCCACCCTTATGACCAACACAGCCACCAGATGTTAACAAATTATATTGAAAGCCTAGAGAGAGACTTGTTCAAAGAAAACGCAAGGTTAGTTAAGTGGTAAAATATTATGGTTGATGAAGTGAGCTTCTGCCAGACTATCAGCAGGCCTGCCAGATTATTTCACTTCTCAGAGAGGAAGGGATATTTGCAGTATAAATCCTAAATAAAAAATTTATTCCAAAAATTGTATTTCACATCTTGTGCCTTGAAATTTGGTCTGTGATAATAATAGCCTGAAAACTACTTATATATCCATCAGAAGGTACTTATTAAAAAATGATGGTAGACCCACTCAATCAAAGCAACTAGGAAAAGACTGGAGGCAGGGGCAGTTCATATCAATTGCCAATCCTCTGAGTGAGCCCTCTTGGATATCTAGTGTAGGGAAGGCCCTGGTAGACTCCAGCCCCAGCTGCCGTCTAGCTGCAATCACAAGATAAACTCCCAGGTAAATTACTGCCCAGCTGAGCCTTCTCAAGTTGAAGAAAACAATATATATTATTTTTAGTTACCAAATTTGGGGTTACTTGTGTATCAAGACTGGGTAAACTGGAACAGTAATAAATGTATCACATTCTTTACAGAATACCAGATCTGTCACTTTTCATAAATATTTATTTATTTATTTGATTACTTACTGTATTCATTTTGGGGCTGGGGATGGAAGCCACAGCCTTGTACATGCTAAGCTCATTCTCTACCACTAAGCTGCACCCCCAGCCCAGATCTACCACGTTTCTAGAGTTCTCTCCCAGGATAGGATGCAATGCACAAAACATTTTCTGATTCCTGGAAGGACATCGCTTGGGCCAGAGGACCAATTCTCCCTCCCCAGGTCACATATTTGCTCACTGGGCACTTTTATTATGTTTACACAAGTTTGTACCAAACACTCTACCTCCTAAAAGTTCAAAGGAGAGTTTACCAGTCTTCCCTTATTACTCCATTCTACAAATACTATACCAAATTACATCTGAGATCTAAACTGAGACCTAAGTTACATTTTGGTCATATTGGTTATGATTGTGGGATACAAGAAATGCTGAGGAATCGGATGAAAACCTAGCCCTGGTTATTTGTGTGATGTGAAATGTTATTTAATATCCCTGGGTCATAGCTTCCCTATATATAAAAATATTAAATGGTCCTATGTGATCTCTTTAGCAGTATCAGGAGCTAACAGTAGGGTTTGTTTTCCAACTTTCTAAGTTCAATTCCTTCTCCACAGCTTACAGTCTGAGAATATAGGCGAGTTACATAACCTCTAAACCTTAATTTCATCACTTGTAAAATATGAATCATGATATTTGCCTCTTGGAAATAAATTAAGGAATTAAGGAAGATAAGCTACTTTAAAAAGACTTGGCACTTGTTAAGACCTACTGCAGTTAAACCAGCTCCAAAAAATCTGTGATCCTAAATAAAAGGTAATTGGTCAAAATCTTTAGTTTCTCAGTGTGCTTTTGAATTTTTCTCTCTGCAGTTTTAGAACAAGAGAACTAATCTTCAGTGTGAGCTACAAACCCCCCAGTCCTTCATCCACAAAGCTATAATCCCAAAAGCTCTAAAAACTAACATTTCTTTTCTATCTCCCTGGGCAGTGAAATCTGACCCGAGCTGATGTGAAAATATGCAGACTTTATTCCATGTAGTGTCAACATTCATGTGTTTTGATACAGAAATTGTTAATGCATTTAATTATAGGATACTGTTCCAGACCTGCCAAGGGTGGTGTTTACATCATGCTACTTTCTGAAAAAGCCTAATAGTCTCACCCTGAATACAAAATTATCACTTTGTAAAGTCTTATTAATGAAGTGGGGAGATTACCCTAGAGGATGGGAAATGACATCAGTCTGGAAATTAATTCAGGGCAAGAAAGATGAAGAGCAAATAAGCAATTTTCCAAGTTTTTGGCTTGTCTTATTCTTCTGCTTATAGTCCTTTCTCTGCAAGATCTCTGTGTGTATGTATGTATTCATTCATTCATTAATTCATTTATTGGTACCAGGGATTGAACTCAGGGGCACTTGACCACTGAGCCACATCCCAAGCCCTATTTTGTATTTTATTTAGAGACAGGGTCTCACTGAGTTGCTTAGTGCCTCACTTTTGCTGAGGCAGGCTTTGAACTCCGGATCCTCCTGCCTCAGCCTCCCAAGCCTCTGGGATTACAGGGTACGCTACCAAACCCAACTCAGCTTTTGTTTTAAAAAACAAACAAAATTCCCCTCAAGTCCTTCTAAAAAGAACAGACTTCTGCAGCAAAACCAAAATGATTATTATATCAGGGCTGCGGAAAATGTCAGGAGCACCCAAGGAAGCAGGGATCTCACCTGGCTCTATGACCAACTTCAAAGCTGGCTAAGATCACTTACCTGTCAAACTTCTAAATAAAAACCAACAAAACGGGGGAACAACTCCATTTTCCATTAAGATTTTTCCACTAGACCAGTTTATTAAATGAATGGTCCTAGGACTGGGGATGTGGCTCAGTGGAACAGTACTTGCCTAGCATGCATAAGGCCCTGGGTTCTATTCTCAGTACCATTAAAAAAAAAAAAAAAAAAAAAAATCAGTGGTCCTATTTACTGTGGAAAGATACTCTGAGTTCAAGACTACCTTCCAGTGGCCATTTGGACAAGATTTCCACTGACATGTTGCCTATGCCTGAATGCTCACAGCATGCTAAGCTAGCATATTTTCCCAACTTCTTTTGAATTCAGATTTCCCTCCATTTAACATGTAGGCTGAGACTTCACAACTTCCCTAACAAAGCAGAATACAGAACCTCAAAGGCAGAGATGATGAAGGGAATACCTCCTTATAAGCCAGAAGATAAAACCAAGGCTCAAAGACACATAAACTATCTGTGGTCACCTGGCCTCTAAGGTACCCACATTGAGATTTTTAAAAGTGAAACTTGCATTATACTCTCCTCAGTACAGGTCAGGGCAGGACAGGTCCATGATCTGGGATTGATGTTGGAAAGGGGGAGAAGAAATGAACCAACTTGTATCTCCATGAGGAACAAGTTCAGATTCCTTAACATCAGACTCAATAAAGGCTGAAGTGTCAAAGCTACATGTTGACCATGGATGTCATATTGGATGGTGTAGTTGTCCCACAATGCACAAAAATGCTAAAATAAAGATACTTGGGTTGGGCTCTGCCACTAATGACTGTGAGGAATTCAATGAAAACTTGAGATAGAATTTTTCTATCACCTCAGAAAATTCTATCCCAAGATAGGAACTTAGAGCCCATGGGTAGGGCTTTGGCTAACTGCAAATAATTCAGTGAAAACTTTCTGGGCTTTTCCTTTCTTACTCAGAAAGTAAGGAGTCTGGGCCATATAAGTTTCCAAGTTTCCAGCGGCGAACCCTATGATTTGACAATCTCAGTATCAATTCCAACTTCTTTTGTTGGGCCTTCCTGTACTATAGGGGCTAGAGAGCTGCAAACTACATTTCCCAGACTCCCTGGCAGCTATAGTTTAAGAGGAGACTTGGATTCTACCAATTGCACACATTTTGGGGGGATTTGATTTCAACCCTGAGTTAACTGGGCTTCTGCCCAATTCCAGGCAGGAGACAGTCAGCTTACACTCTTCATTAACAGAAGCATCAAGCCATAGAGGCAGCAGCCATAGTTCCACAAGTGATTTAATTTCTACAGTGGGGCTCTTAGGATCATTCCTGAGAGCCCAGTTTGGTTCATTTACTACCATTTAACTACTCATTCTTTGTTTTAATTAGCTGCTGTGGATTCTATTATCTGCAATTAAACTCACGCCATCCTTTCCAACAATAAAAATCCACTTCACCTTTATACAAATTTAAAAGTGGTCTGAGGGGCTGGGAATGTAGCTCAGTTATAAAGTATGCCTCGCATGTGCAAGACCCAGGGTTTCATTCTCAGCACAGCAAAATAAATAAAGGCTAAATTACTTAAAAAAAAAAAAAAAAAAAACTAAATAAATGAATAAATAAATAAATTAACCTTGATGATTCATTCTTAGCATTTTTCCAGATCCCCTTTTCCTCTTCTTTCCTGTGTTTTCCTTCAATGCTGTCACTCATGTCTAGGGAGAATTGTCTTCCTTGCCTGCATTCTTGTTCTGTGTTGATTTGTATCTTCCTATGAGTCAGGTAATACTGCCAGGTGCTGGGAAATGAGCACAGTAGGCAGTATTCTCTGGCTTTGATGGGAACACTTTAAGGAGTCTAGTCAGAGTGCTATAAAACCTGTAATTCCAGCTACTTGGGGGAACTGAGGCAGGAGGATCACAGGTTCAAGGTCAGCCTCAGCAACTTAGTGAGATTCTATCCCTACTTTTTTTTTTTAAGAGCTAGGAATGAGGTAGTAGAACAGTTGCCTAGCGTGCAAAGCCCTGGGTTGAATCCCTAGTACTGTTAAAAAAAAAAAAGTCTGGTTAGTCAAATATACAACAGGAAGATAGTCAGCAAGTTTCACTGGGGAGAGAGGAAAAGTATTCAATTCTGCCTTGGTAGATAGGTGACAAGAGGCAAAGAGTTTTGAGACAGAACTTATGTTCCCTTCTAATATCAAATCGATAGGTTTTTTAAAAACAACCTGAAACCATGTTTCACAACAATGCTTAGAAATAACTAATTGGCCATCACTGGAGAATTTTGGTTAGCCAATTAATTATCTTCATTCATATATAACAGTAAGGATATAATATGTCAAGATCATTGTATTATCATGTGCAACTAATAAAAAAATGAAAAAAAATAACAGTAAGGAATCAAGCATTCTTCTGCCTTTCCTGGATGAACTGTCTCAATAAGAAACCAAATAAGGGGTGGAGGTTGTGGCTTCGAGGTAGAGCACTCGCCTGGCATGTGTGGGGCACTGGGTTGGATCCTCAGTACCACATAAATATAAAATAAAGATATTGTGTCCACCTATAACTAAAAAATAAATATTTTTTTAAAAAGGAAACCAAATAATAGATGGGGGAAGTCTCTCTGTAAAAAAAAAAAATGGGCTTGGTTTGTAGCTCAGTGGTCGAGCGCTTGCCTAGCATACGTGAGATATGATCCTCAGGACCACATAAAAATAAACAAAGGTATTAAATAAATAAATGAGCCAGGGGACTGGAGATGTGCTCAGTGGTACAACATATGTTTAGCATGCACAAGACCCTGGGTTCAATCCCTAAAACCACACACACAAAAAGAAAAAAAAAAAAAAGAAAGACATATGTAAGCTCATAAATAAAGAACAGAACTGGAATATCACTGTTTTGCAATATCTGATAACCCGAAATATTTAGCCACTGAGCATAACAGTTGCTAACAAATATTCAGTGCCTCTTGATGGAAATATACAACCCCACAGTGACATATTCTAGCCAAAATAAAATAAATCTGGTCAAGCATGTAGAACAGTACTACCCAATACAACTTTCTAACGGTGATCAAAAGATTCTATTCTGTACTGTTCAATATGGGAGCCACTAAAAAAACAGCTAGCGTGGCCAAAGAGCTTAATTTTTAATCTTACTTAACTAAAAAGCCACATGTGACAAGGGCTATCACACTGGACAGTACAGCTGCAGCGCCAAATATCCATTTAGAGAAAACAGAACTGAGGAATGTTAAAACCCCTTGGTGATACATTTAGCAAAATCCAGACTGTTGGGAACTCCACAAAACAATAACCCATTTCTTTAACAATTAACTTGTAAGGACATAAAAAGAAATGGAGGGAAAACGCATCAATTAAAAAAGACTGAAAAACGTTGCCAATCAATTACAATGTGTAGACATCATTGTAGACCTGGTTAAGCAAACTGGGGGGGGGGAGTAGGAATTTATGAGATATTTAACAACAGTTCATGTGGGTGTGAGCATGTATTTACCTATTAGAGGTACATTCTGAACTATTTATACTCGCAATACAGTCAGGCATTGCCTAACGCCAGGGATATATTCTCAGAAAACCTTGTTAGGCAATTTCATCATTGCGTGGGCATCATAGAGTGTGCACTTACACAAACTAAGCTGGCTAAGAATCACCAGACATTGTAATCTCCAGGGACCAGAGCTGTATATGGATGTAGTCTGCAGTTACTCCGTGCATTACTTAGAGTGACGTCTGAGATTTACTTCAAAGTCATGTGTGGAAGGATAAAGGGAGGTATGTATGGCAAGACTGGTCAAGGGCAATGGTTGTTGGGGCTAGATGACAGATACATACCACTCTGCCTTTGAAATTCTCCATAATTAAAAGTGATGGGGAAGAAAAAGAGTACTCCAAGTTCATATATCTGTCACGACTGGAAAAGTCACACTAGAGAGATAGGTAAAAGATTGAGAGTACTTTCAAAGAATTCTAAACTCAGCTGTTTTGTTTTTGGATACTGGGGATTGAACCCAGGGTGCTTTACCACTGAGTTACATCTCTAGCTCTTCTAATTGTTGAGACAGGTTCTTGAAAAGTTGCTTAAAGCCTCGCTAAGTTGCTGAGGCTGGCCTCAAACTTGTAGTCCTCCTGCCTCAGCCTCCTAAGTCACTGGGTTTATAGGCATGTACCACTGTGTCCACTAAACTCAATTTCTTTTACCCACAGGAGAGGCCGAAGGAAGAGAGAAAAGTACAGGATGGATAGGAGAACAATTTCACCTGCTAGTCTGTATTTGATTCTGGATTCTCCTAGCCACACTGGGAAATAAATAATATCAGTCAACTGAATTAATTCCAAACTTTGTTTTTGATAAGACTCTGGACAAAGGTAATCAGTATTTTCTGGGTTTCTCTAACCCACAGCTGGAGATCTACAAATGGTTTTATCACAAAAGGAATCAAAGAGACCTGGCATGAACACTGTCCTAGATATACGTTATCTCCCCACCTCAATCTGTTTTGTAAAATGATAGAATCCTCGGTATTAAAAAGACAATTTCACAACTTGCCCTGAGGTCCACAGTCAAAAGGCAGCTGGGATGGACCACATTTCCTAACCTGCCTCCAGGACTCCTTTTCTGATCCCCTCACCACATAAACAAGAACAGGTTGCCAAATCCCAAGTCCCTATAGCAGGCAACACAATGTTAGACCTTAGCAGACCTTGCTGTATGTCACTGTCAGCCAACTCCCTGTTAGACAGTTTGTGCACGCACAAAAGAGCTAAATATTTTGCATTTGTTATCTAACTATTTAACCAACACCATGCTTCCAAGTCCAGTTCTATTATTTCCTCATTTTACAGATCAGGGAAGAGGCTTTGAGGAAATAAACTGTCTATGAGGACAGATGGTAGGATTTCGTTTTCCTTCTCAAAAACCTTCCAGAGCTTCTTGTCCAGGAGCATCCATGCTTCTTGGCTTGGCCCCCTGAACCATCTCACCCTGTCCTCCTTTTCCAACCTTATACCTCCAACTCTCCCCAACAGCTGTGTCTCCTTATCATTTAGTCACCAGAGCTCTGAGTCTTTTCCTTACTCAAGCTGTGGGGCTCAACCCATACCACCCTAAAGCCTGCCCTGCCAGCAATTTCCACAGCCTTCAAATCCATGTCAAGCAAACTTCCCTATTTGGAAGTGATCACATCTTTGCCTATGTTTCTGGTTGGACATTCATTCTCCTATAATAGTTAATAGTATGTATGTTTCCCCACCAACCCAAACAGTATCTACAGTTACTGGGCACATACCATGTTGCACCTTTAACTTATTTATTCTCACAACTCTGTTAGGTAGCTATCATTGTTAGCCCCCATTTTACAGATAAGGAAACTGAGGCCCAGAGGATGAGCAACTTGCTCAAGGTCACAAGCTAAGAATTGACAAAGCTGGAGCTTAGATGCTTCACCACAACTGAAAGAGGATTCTAGAAGGAACACCCAGATGGGAGCGTTTTCATTGCCTTGCATACTGCAGGCACTCCATAAAGTAGGATGGTTTGTTGCCTCCCTGTATAGGATACAATGGCTCAAATTTGCCCTTACTCCTATCATTAAAGCCCACTGCCCAGTGAGGTATTAAAGCATGCCATCAGGCTGGGGACCCTAGCTCATGGTAGAGCACTTGCCCAGCATGAGGCCCTGGTTCCATCCTCAATACCCCTACCCCAAACAGCAATGCATCATGAATGGTCCTCATTCTTGAATGGCTTTCCTTCTCT
Organism: Marmota monax; assembly: GCF_021218885.2. Classification (NCBI taxonomy): domain Eukaryota; kingdom Metazoa; phylum Chordata; class Mammalia; order Rodentia; family Sciuridae; genus Marmota; species Marmota monax. The sequence continues at coordinate 3,936,506 of NW_026692254.1, forward strand.
TCCACTTAAGAAACTAATTCTTTTTTTTTTTTTTTTTTTTTAGTATTTATTTTTTAGTTTTCGGCAGACACAACATGTTTGTTTGTATGTGGTGCTGAGGATCTAACCCGGGCCGCACGCATGCCAGGCGAGCGCGCTACGGCTTGAGCCACATCCCCAGCCCAAGAAACGAATTCTTAAAGAAACTCTTTGAGTTTAGCATGCCTTGCAAAGAACTTTAGAATTGCACAAGGTGCTAAATTGTGGACAACTTGATCAGTCACTTGAAAACCCACCAATACCATGGCTGATATTCTAAAGGATCAAAGAATACTAAGATTTCTCTCTTTGAGTTAGAGGCAGAGAGAAGGAACCCGAATGCTATCAGTAAATAAAAACGCCCTGGGAAACTTTGGGGAGAAGTATCCTTGTAGACGGTACAGGAGCAAACTACACCACACACACCCTCCCAGCTCCCAAGAACATAGTGACTGATCTTGGAAATGATTGATTTATTCCCTTAATCCAGGGTTCCAATGACGATATTTGCTTGGGGAAGGAAAGAAAGCCCTCAAATGTTAGATAAGGGACTAGATCTCTCTCACACCTCCCAGTTTCTCTTCAGGGGATTCTGGGCAATGTGGGGTGGGGGGACAGAGGGGCAAATTGGCTACAGTCCCTCCCAAAACAACGGTTGTGATTGTCTCTCCAGCCTGGTGATAAATATGCAAGTGGGACACTTTGTAGAATTTCCCAAAGGGCAGAGCTACCAGCCTCACGCAAACCGTTCCCACCCACTTAACCCCACCTGGCCCAGAACCACCACAGGCCAACTGACTTTGAACCTGAGCAACACTCTTGACTGCTAAATAGCAGGCGCGGTTGACCATATCCTTTAAAGAGGTCTTTCCTCCGGATTCTAGCTCTAGCCTCAAACCACAATTCATAACCAAATGCAACCCCGCCTACCCCTGAGTCAAGCCCCAGGAGCCAGGAATGTGCATGGGGAGAGGGACTGCCTCTCTCAGGAAAGTTAACCGCTGCTCTCACAACCCCCAGCTAAGGCTGTATTCTCCACCCCAATCTCCCCCACCCCCCTCTCCGGCCACGGTGGCAGGACCGCCCTGGAGTGTTCTAAAGTTATCACATACCTTGCAGAGTGGCACTGTAGCCCACCACGCTAGAAACCCAGGTCAGGTGATTCATAAAACACCACTCCCTACTTCTGGCTGGCTGTGAGTCCGTAGAACGGGATTCCTTAATCCTGGGGGGTAGCGGATCCTTTGAGCAGACGATCATGGAACGTCTACCCAAAAAAGCGCACATGGGTACCTAAATAATGTTGCCTACAATTCTAGAATCTTGATGGAGCGCCGAAGCACGACAGTAAAAGGGAAACAGACGCTCCAAACCACTGGGTTAAAGGCTCTAAAGAAATTCTTATGTAAACCCTTTTATCCATCAACTTAATTCACCAAGATTTGAGAGAAACAACGAATCAAAGTGCCCAGTACAACCCGTCTAAACACTCCACAATTGGTACTAGGAATAACTGTGGTTGCAGAGGCCCACTGTGTGCTAAGCTGCCTCAAAACACAAAGGATATGAAACTCTAAATCACGTGGCGCAGGGGGCTGCGCCCCAGAGGATGGAATTTTTGAAAGCCCTCGTTCTTTTTTTTTTTTTTTTTTTTCTGACCCTGCAATCCCAAAACCTGGTTATGAGTCAGGCCTTGTGCGTAGAATGGGCTGCTAAAGGGAGGAAGTGGTCCTTGATCCCTCTTGACAGTTCTAGAGGCCACTATCGGCGTCAGGCGGGGCCACCCAAAAGGATTGAGTCCGCTTTGGAAGCGGGTCCACTGGGCGAAGCGGCACGGGAGAGAGGACGCGCGGAGAAGCCCTGGCCGCAGCCCAGGGGCAGGTGCAGGAGAGGTGTGACCCGCCAGCTTGGGGCGCGGGTGCTGGGGTGCGCGGGCGGGAGCGGCAGGGAGGGGCGCCGGCCCCGGGAGCCCGACGCCAGGGCGTGGTGCAGGTGGCGGCGGGGGCAGAGTCGACACCATACCTTGATTTTTGACCTGGCAACCGGGCGCCGCTTTGCTGCCAAGTGTCCATCTGGGTCCTCGGCGTCGCGGGGCTCGGGGGTTTCGCGCTCCAGGGCGCGCGGGGACAAGCTGCTCTCGGCGCCTCCAGGTTCCCCGGCGCTGCTGCTGCTGCTGCCGCCACCGCTGCTGCTGCCGCCGTCGCTGCGGCAGTCCTCGGGGGGGTCGTGGAGCAGACAGCCCAGGACCACTGCAGAGGGAGGGAGGGGCCGCAACCGATAGACACACTCACGCGGCGTCAGGCACGGGCGCCCGCGGCAGTTTGACCTGCGGGCGGTGCCGCCGCCACCGCCCCGCCCCGGACCTGGGCACCAGGCCAAGTGGGCAATGTCGCCGGGGTATGCGAGTAAACACCCATTTCGGCCCCTCGAACTACTTCGGGGTGCTGGGGTCAGATCCTTAGCCCCAAACCAGTGCTCACGAGGAACTGAGGGTCATGCGCGGCGGAGGACCCCGCGCGCCAAGTTTCTTGTGCCCGGGGAGGCGACTCCGACCTCTTCCAATCTAGCTTTAGAGGGGTTGGCGGACCTTCATGCACCACCACCCCCCTTGAGGACGTGGGATTGAATGTATCCCTTTTTGGTTTTCAACCTCCTTCCTGGGCCACCTCCGCCCGCGCGGCAGCCAACGGTCCTGCCGCCGGGCAATTAGAGGCTCCCACTAGGGGGAAGGGAGCGCAGGGTGTCCCAGGCTTCCCAGCCTCACTGCCCTCTTTTCTCCGCCTGGAAGACCCTAGCGTCCTCCGCCCGAAAGAGGGAGATGAGGTGGGGGGAGCCCAGCCCGACCCAAGAGTACAGAGAACTCGTCCGCCCCTTCCCCCACCCGGAGAGCCCCGCGCCCAGGCCCGGCCCCCGCGCCGCGCTCACCTGGGATGTAAGCGTCTGCCCTTTTTTCATCCGGGAGCTCATCCCAGCTGCGGACCGTGACTCCCGGGCTCCTCCTCTTCACCAGGAAGACTTTGGGCATGGTGGGGTCCCTTTGCCAGGCTGAGGCCCCCTCCTCTCGACTGTTTCCCCCTAGGGGCTGAGGTGGCGGCTGGGTCCCCAGCTCCCGGCGGTCAGAGCCCACCTTCCCGCCTCGCCTGCTCTCTTCCTCTCCCCCCCCGCCGCGGCGTTGCCCGGGCCTCTCCCCCGCACTCCCGGAGACTCCCAGCCTCTGGGCTTGGCGACACCTAAGCCTTAAATCGCGGGTGAGACCACGCCGGGAAAAAAGTTTCATAAGGTGGAATAGAAAAGGCACCAGGAAACTTGGGAGTGAGCATGCGCCGTGCAACATAACGGTGTCAACAAGCTCGCTACCTGTCCGACCGGTTCCGGCGGCCGGGGCTGCCTGTTCCAGCCCTTCCTTAGGCATGAATGTTTGCAAAAGAATTTAACGTCTGATTCTTCCCCCCTCCTCTTTTTTAAAAAAGAAGGGCATTTTTTATTCAGCCCTCTGCCCCCTTCTCCCTTTACGTGCATCTCAGAACGAACTCCTCGAGGTAAACCGCAGGTCTGCTCCCTGGGACACCCCTCCCCCGAGTTAGAGCCTCCCGGGAGTTGGCCCCCACCTCCCGAGTGGATTTGTCTCAGAAAAGCAAGCCAGAAAATGGCTCGATTCCTCTAGACCTTGTGGATCGCTCCAGAGGCTTGCTGAAATTTTGGTGGTCGGAAGTGGGAGGCGGTCGAGAGTCTCCTCGGGACTCTAACCTGGTAAAGGGGAACGTGAGGGTTTAAGCTTTCCGGTTGTCTACAACAGAATATACAGTAATAAAATTTTTTTTTAAAGGTAGCGTCTTTGGAATATGTGATTTTACTAATTTGTGCCACACAATCTAAGAAAAACAAGGCTTGCTCCTTCAAAGCAAAGTCCGCCTCAAGACCTTACATCCCAAGAGCCCCTTCACCCCAAATAAATACATGGTGGAAACAAAAGCCAAGTGCAGGTTATGCAAACGCAGCTTCAAAGCAAGTCTCCAGTTCTCGCCTACTCACATTATTGCCTCCCCTAACCACCTGATCCCCAAATTCTAAGACTAGAAAATGCATTTCAGGAAGTCAGGAACTGAATGCAGTTACACCCTCTTTCTCCTCTTTACCGGGGAGGTGGCTGGAAAGTTTTGTTATTATTTTTATTTGCATTTCTCTATCTACTTTATTCCTGGAAGGGGGAGGAAAAGAAAGAAGAGGGGTTGGTAAAAGATGTTAAGTTTCTAAGGGCGGTATTCTCATTTTTGGGAGCGGCGCTGCCCCTTCCAAGGCCCAGTTCCGATACGCCCAAGGCAACCTGCCCTGCCTGGTCACTGTAGGTGCTCCTCTCTGGGGTACCAGCTACTGGGGGTTGCGGAGTGGGAACATCTGGCCAGAGGTGTTCTAGCGGCCGAAGCTTAACCGGCCGACGGCCTCACCTGTCGGTAACCTGACCTGCTGAGCGCCCAGCCCAAGGGGCGGGGGAATCAACACAGCGGTTTTCCTGGTCTTCTTCCGCCTTGGAATGGCCTTTGGGGACACCGCAGCCTGGTAACGGATTTCTCTGCTTGGCTGGCGTATTCTCAAGGCGCACGGCGAGGGGGCGCAGCTTTGCCGGGGTTGTGGAGGGGACAGGCGCGCCATGGCTCCAGACCTGCCTTCAAGTATTCGCCCTGTCTGAACTCCAGATTTTCTCCGAGAAAAACGATCCAAGAATGAAAGGGACTTTGATCCCTGTGAGCCGGAGGAGGAGGAGGAGGAGGAGGAAGAGGAAGACATTTCTACAGCAGCACAAGAAAGGAGGTTTCTTTCTTGGCTACAAGGCTGATGGCGCAGCTTCTGGGAGACTCTGCAGATGTATTTTTATCTGCTAACGAACTGGAGATTTGCTAGAAAGAAGGCGCTGGGTTGAATGAAAGAGTAAAAAAAAAGGGGGGGGGAGAGGGAACTATGCAATCAGAATTATCCCTCATCTTCAAAAAATTGTAAAACCTCGTTGAAAATTCCTATTTTAGAAAAAAGGGCAGTCAACCCCATTAGTAAAGCTTTAAAAAAAAGAAAGATTTCAAATTAATGAAAAGATCACTTTATCTATTTCTGTTACTTGTGAAGACTATAGAAAAAAATATATGCTACAATGAAACCACTATTCTGTATAATTATTATGCACCAATAAAAACTTTTTTAAAAAAATTATAAAACAGTGGATATATATGCCTAGAAACCTCAAAAAACACAGGTAAGTTTAAGGATTTGGAAAAGAAGAATAAAGAATATAACTATATTTATTCTATGATTATCAAATACACACTTATAATAGGTGCTAAGTGTTTCTTTGGGAGAAAGAAATTCTAATACTGTTTTCTTTCTTTCTCTTCTGTTTTTTTCATGCTCATACTTGGCAAGGGTGTACCAATGCTATTACCATATACAAAGAACAAACTTTTGTCTTTGTTAACTTTATTGTAAATTCAGTTTTCTAAATACTATAGGAAAATAGAGTAACCTCTCAAGTAGGATTGAATGAACCCAATTCTTTAAAAAACCTCAGGCTTGAAGTTGGAGGAGACAGAAGACATGGCAAGGTCTATACCCCCACCATATTGGAAGTGAGAGTCCTGTACAGTATCCTTGAAATATGTATCCAGTTCTCTTGAATACTTTCATTTCACTATCAAACAGCGATCTATTCTCTGGTTAGATACCAATGATAGTTTTTTCTTTCTGCTATGTGGAAATCTGCTTCTCTCTGCTTCCACGTCACCTCTCATTTGGTTCTGGAGCTACTGAGACCATCCCTGTGTCCCTTCCTCATCTTGATAGTTCCAAGTCCATGGCAGCAATCATCTGTGTTCTTACTTAAGACTTATTTTCCCCAGTAACGTAGAGTCAAGTTGAAACCTGCTCAGTGGCATCCTTAGTGTGCATAGTAATAAGAAGAGGTTAGGATGATTCCTAATTTTTTTTCTTTTTAGTTTTTATTAATGTATAGTATAGTACCGTGAAAATGGATGTCAGAAATATACAGCCTGATATATATATTTTAAATATTTTTGAGTTGTAGATGGACACAATACCTTTATTTTATTTATTTTTATGTGGTGCTGAGGTTCAAATCCAGTGCCTTGCATATGCTATGCAAGCCCTTTACCACTAAGCTATAAACCCAGCCCCAGCCTGATATATTTTCTAAAAAACTGACTTCACATGTGGGAGCAGCCTTCAAGAAAAAGACAAGACTGTCAATTCTCATCACTCAGGACGGTAATTTCAACATCAGATCAATGTCCTTGAAGGTACCATAAGACAAAAAAGAAGAAATAAAGGTATAAGGATTCCAAAAGAAAGAGAAAAAAAATGATTATTTATAGTCAGTATGATTGTCTACATAGAAACTCAAAAGAATTTGCAGGTGATTATTAGAATTAAAATAATTTAGCAAAGTAATCATATAGAAAACCTATTGGTGTGTATATCAATTATATTTCTAAATGCCAGCAACAATCAGGAAAATAAAAAGTCTAATGGGGGGGGGGGGAACTTTTGACAGGAAAAAAAAAAATTATAAATACAAAGATCCCTGAAATATATTTTAAAAAATATTGCCCAATTTCATGAATAAACTTAGGAAACTTTTCATTAGAAGACATGAAATAAGATATTAATCAATAGAAAGATTTACCATAATGATGGATTGGATGACTTAGAATTAAAAAAAGCCAAAATCCCTAAATTCTTCTGCAAATTTAATACAAACCTCCAAAATACTTGAGAAAAAAAAGTTCTTTATTGCAGAACTGACCAACTTGTCTTAAAATTTCTGTGAAAGAAAAGTCAAAATATTCCTGAAGGATAAGATGCATAGACTTAATCAACTTGATACCAGTGGTAATTAGAATGGTGAGTCGGAGAAGTTCCCAAGCCCCTCATTAAGGATGCACCAGGATACAAAGAATGTGCATCCAGAGCTCAGCTCAGCAGGAATCAGCCCTGAGTCCACTAGCCCTACCCCACCCCCAGCCAGGGATGTGCCATATGGGGACCCCTGGCTTGAGGTTTACTCAGTCTGTATACATACTCAGAATTTTCCAAGATCTCAGCAGCTCCTCCACATTATCGGAGCACGTTTGTGTCTGTGAAAGGGTGGGAAAGGAGGACCTTACCAACTCAACTTGAGGAAGACCACCTGGTGTTTTCACGTTCTCCAGCATCTCCTATGGTCCAGCAACTTCAGTCTCATTTTCTTGGGAAATCGCTTCTTTTCCACTCAGCCAGTGCAGTTCTAGACAGGCTAACTCCACCCCTCCTGTGGGAGGTGGGCATTTAACTCAGTTAATTAGAGCTTCTGTCAGCTTGCCACAGTGATTGCTTCAAGAGCAGAATTGAGACCCAAACAGAACCAACTTTGGTTGAGCTTGAGGGCAGGATGTGATATAAACCTGGGGCAGCCAACTCTGCTGCCAGCAGCCACCTGAGACTAATGACAAGAAGAAAGTAAAGCCAAGAGATAGAGTCCCCAATACAGTGCTATATCCAGCCCTGCCAGAAGCAAAATCCATCCCTGGAGTAGTCAAATTATTTTCTTTTCTCTTCTTCTCCCCTCCCCCTCCTCCTCTTCTTTCCTCCCCTCTCTCCTTCCTTCCCACCTTCCCTTCCTCCCTCTCCTTCTCTCTCCAGTTAGGGTGGTGCTTCTTCATTTGCTACCAAGTTTCAACTAAACTCTTATTAAAGTGACACCTGCTCTCTTTGTCCTACCAGTGACCCATAGAAAAGACACTGTATCCTTTTCCAATAAACTACAAGCTAGTTCTCCAAAGGCCCCCGGAGCCCAATAACTTTCTAGCTTGTTCTTGCGAGACAGAGGATATGGCTCTGTACATTAAGGATATAGATAGATAGATAGATAGATAGATAGATAGATAGATAGAAAGAAAGAAAGAAACAATTCTCCATCATTTGGGGGTAACATGAAAATATAAATGTAATTAAATGGCTAGGGAGTGATTTGATTATTATTGTAAGAATTGCTGTTTTAATATGCTTAGGATGCTTAGAGTCTGAATGAATCCAGATTCACAAACTCAGGTGTGTAAATAATGTCATGTGATTTTATTTTAATTTCATTCCACAGTTTCACCCCAAGTGGTAGGCTTATAAAATAGCTGCCTTCTTTTCCCTCCCCTCCACATCTTATCCCCCAAAATGGGTATATAGGTTCTTCCTGCTGTCTAGATCCAGAGCCTCTCTCTCCCTGAACAACCTCCCATTTCTCCCTCCAATCATGAATTATATATTTTTTAAATACTGCAAGTGTGCATGGTGCGGTGGAGCACACCTGTAATCAGGAGGCTGAGGCAGGAGAATCTTGAGTTCAAAACCGGCCTCCGCAATGTGCCACAGATTGAACACAGAGGCACTTAGCCACTGAGCCACATCTCCAGCCCTTTTAATTTTTTATTTTGACCAGAGTCTCACTAGGTTGCTGAGACTGGCCTTGAACTTGTGGCTGACCCTGATCCTCCTGCCTCAGTCTCTTGGATTACAGGCATGTACCAATACACCCAGCTTGTGTTAAAGTGGAAGTGTCAATTGAGAAAGTTATTTTGTTTGTTTTTGGTCCTTCTGGTTATTCTGTTTATTTGCTTTTTTTTAAAAAAAAAAGTAGGGCTGGGGATGTGGCTCAAGCAGTAGCGTGCTCGCCTGGCATGTGTGCGGCCCTGGGTTCGATCCTCAGCACCACGTACAAATAAAGATGTTGTGTCCGCCGAAAATTAAAAAAAAAGAAAAAAATCTGGTACATATTGTATTCAGTGATTAAAAAAAAAAGCTACAGTCATCAAACATTTAGGGAGAAATTCAGATGCTTTAGTTAGTCTTGGTTTTGAGGCAGTACTGTACTGGTAATCCATTCTAACAATAAAAACTTAACTTCTCCAGTGGCTTCATTTCTTCATCTACAAAGTGAATAAGACCATTGGCAAGGTCCAAGGCCAAATAACTAATAAAAATATTATAATAAATAAATAAATAAATAAATAAAAATTAAAAAGTATTTTTTTTAAAGAGAGAGTGAGAGAGAGAGAATTTTTTAATACTTATTTTTTAGTTTTCGGCAGACACAACATCTTTGTATGTGGTGCTGAGGATCGAACCAGGGCCGCACGCATGCCAGGCGAATGCACTACTGCTTGAGCCACATCCCCAGCCCCTGTTTATTTGCTTTTGATCCTTCTGATTAGGTTCAGGAAAAGTCTTCTCTTGGTGCCTATTAGATTTTTTTCCCTCTCCTGCCTAACCTCCTGAGTAGCCGGGATTACAGGAATTTGCCTCCATGCCCCACCCCCCACAAATTGAACCCAGAGGTGCTCTACCACTGAGCTACATCCCCATCTCTTTTATTATTTATTTACTTACTTATTGGTACTGAACCCAGGGTCATTTTGCCATTGAGCTACAAACCCAGAGTTTTTGTTTTTTGTTTTTTTGAGATAGGGTCTTGCTAAGTTGCCTAGGCTAGCCTTCAACTTGCCATCCTCTTGCCCCAGCCTTAAGAGTAGCTGGAATTACAGAATTACAGGTGTGCACCACTGTGTCCAGCTCTAATGAGTCTTTTTTTTTTTTAAAGAGAGAGAGAGAGAGAGAGAGAATTTTTTTAGTATTTATTTTTTTAGTTATCGGCAGACACAACATCTTTGTTTGTATGTGGTGCTGAGGATCGAACCCGGGCCGCACGCATGCCAGGCAAGCGCGCTACCACTTGAGCCACATCCCCAACCCTCTAATGAGTCTTTGATACCTTTCTAACATTAATTAAATTCCCTTTCAAAAGCAAACCATCCTCATATTTGGGTTCTCCAGCAGGCAAGCTCTAGATATCTGGCAGAAATTAAATAACATTATTTAATTATTATTAAATAACAATAATAATGTTACGTGCTTAATAAACACTCTTTCCCTGTGTTTATTAAGTATGTGATTTTTTGGGGGGGGTCATTGTTTTATTATATTATTTTTTTGTGGTACTAGGGATTGAACCCAGGGGCACTTTACCACTGAGATACACCCCAGCCTGTCTTTTTTATTTTATTTTGAGATAGGGTATCACTAAATTGCCCAGGCTAATCTTGAACTTGTGATCCTCCTGCCTAACCTCCTGAGTAGCTGGGATTACAGGCATTTGCCTCCGTGCCCCCCCCCCCAATTATATTGTTCTTATGCAAACAATATTGGGTTCCTATTTCCAGTAGAGATGTGAGAAAAGACAACTCTTCTATGCAGAAGAAACGCAAAATGTTATGTAGATGCTCTGCTTACATTAGCTCTCTATAGCTGCTATACCACATTCCTACGAATGGAATGGTTTAAAACAATACAGATTTATTATCTTACAGTCCTGGAGGTCAGAAGTCTGACATGGGTCTCACTGGACTAAAATCACAGTGTCAGCGGGGCTGTGTTCCTTTGAATGCTCTAAGGAAGAATCCACATTCTTGTCTTGTTCCGGCTTCTAGAGGTTTCTAGCTTTCCTTGGCTCAATGCCTCCTTCTACAAATCCAGAACCAACTGGTTGAATCCTGATACTCATCACTCTGAAGGGCTTTTCTCTTCCACGTTAAGGAACCTTGTGAATACATTAGGCCCACCTGAATAATCCAGTACCATTTCCCTATTTTAAAACTAAAGCCTACATCAGGCATGTAATCCCAGCAACTCAGGAGGATTGCAAATTCAAGGTCAGGTTCAGCAACTTAGTGAGACCCTGTTCCAAAATAAAAAATAGAAAGAGCTGGGAAAAGAGACCCTGAGTTCAATCCCCAGTATCAAAAAACAAAAACAATACAAAGCCTCAGGGCCTGGTGTGGTGTCGTACTTGCCTATAATCCCACTGCTTGGGAGGTTGAAGCAGGAGTATTACACATTTGAGGACAGCCTCAGCAATTTAGCGAGACCCTGCCTCAAAATTTAAAAAAAAAAATTTAAATGTAGCTCAGTAGCTCAGTGGTAAAACATCCCTGGGTTTAGTCCTTAGTAATAATAATAATAATAATAATAATAATAATAATAATGTAATAATAATAAGAAGAAAATGAATAAAATCAGTTGATGAGCTCACTTTCTAGGAGTATGTGGTCTGTGAGATACTATTGCCACCAGCTGAACCATGGCAGAAGAAGGGGGGAGGGGGACATATCATGAATGTGAGGCACATAGCTGGAACCAACCACACATTCTAAGACAGCAGGTATACACTGTGATCCTGATGGTGTACTCTATAGGATGTCATTATGCTTGTAATTAACTCAAAGGTTAATGATTCAAATTTACATTAGGGATTAAATTGTACCTTTAATAAGATTATAACACAGTCCCAGTATTGCTCCTCCCACACCTACCCTGCCCTGATCTTTTTTCCTTTTTCCTTTTTTTTTTTTTGTGCACAAGATTGAATCCAAGGGCACTCTACCACTAGCTACATCCCCAAACTTTTTTTTTTTTTTTTATTAAGAGTCTCACTAAGTTGCTGAAGCTGGCCTTGAACTTACCATCCTCCTTCTTCAGCCTCTTGAGTCACTGGGTGCTCTTGCCTTTTATATGTCCTTTCTTCTAATCAAGTGACTTTTAAACTTTGGATATATGTGTATATAGAATCAACTTTCCTGCAACTACTCTTACCTTTACAAACTGTGAGACATTCTGACATTTTATAGTCTACTTCATATTTTATTCTACTGTCGATTGAACCCAAGGACACTCTACCATTGAGTTATATCCTCACCACTTTTGATTATTTGGGGGGCGGGGTACTGGGATTTAACCCAGGGGTACTCTCAACTCCTGAACCACATCCCCAGTCCTTTTTATTTTTTATTTTGAGACAGATTCTCGCTAAGATACTTAGGGGCTTGCTGGCTTTGAACTCATGATCCTCCTACCTCAGCTTCCTGAGCCACTGAGATTATAGGCGTGAGCCCCTGGGATTATAGGCATGAGCCACCGAGCCCGGCTAACACATATTTCTTTATTATACAGAAGGAAGTACTTCTCAAATGTTTTTCCTGGAGAAAAATAATCAGAATAGCCAGATATCAAACACAAAAGCAGTCCATAATATACTTTTTTAAAATAAAACACTTAAAAAATACATAGTTAATTGTGTTTGTCAGCTTTTTGTCTTTGTGACCAAAATACCTGACAAGAACAACTTAAAGGAGGAAAAGTTTATTTTGGCTCACAATTTCAGAGGTTCTGTCCATGGTCAGTTGACTTCATTGCTTTGAGGCAGAACACGATGGTGCAACAGAATGGCAGAGGAAGCTGCTCAGTTCTTAGCAGCCAGAAATGAGAGTCCAAGCGAACACCCCTACAGTTATCACCCAATAGTCCATTCAAATTATTAATCTGTCAAATGGGTTAATTCATTCTTGAGGTTATAGCTCTCATAATCTAATCATTTCACTTCTGAACATTCCTGCATTGACTAACAGATGAGCTTTTGGGGAGATAACTCATATCTAAACCATAACATTAACAAATCAAAAGAAAAAGAAGTATGTCTTCTGCTTAAAGTTACAAAAGTGGGCTGGGCCCGATGGCATATATTTGTAATACCAGCAACTCGGAGAGGCTGAGGTTGGAGGATTGGAGTTCAAAGCCAGCCACAGCAATTTAGCGAGTCCCTAAGCAACTTAGTGAGTCCCTGTCTCAAAATAAATAAGAAGGGCTAGGGATGAGGCTCAGTGGTTGAGTGCCTCTGGGTTCAATTCTCAGTGCTGAAATAATTAAAAAAATAAAAAGTTACAAAGGTAATAGCAGAATTCACTTCTGTAATTCTAGCAACTCAGAAGGCTGAGGCAGCAGAATTGCATGTTTGAGGCCAGCCTGGGCAATTTAGTGAGACCCAGAAATCTCAAAATAAAAAAATAAAAAGACCTGGGATGTTGCTCATTGTTGAAATGCTCCCAGGTTCAATAAATAAATAAGTAAAACAAAGACATAATAACTCAGTGGTAGAGTGCCAGTACCACTTAAAAAAAAAAAAAAAAAGGAAAAAGAGGGGAGATGTTGGTAAATGTTGATACAGTAGAGATGTTCAGTTGTCACATTCATGTTGCAGAACCCAGAGGTTGATACGACTCATATTTTCTATGTCAACATATAAAAGAGTTGACATTGCCGCCAACATCTATGGGGATTTGGGGTGGTACAGCTTTCATCCACCCCATTCAGTAACAACTTTAAGAGCTGTGTTTCCTAATCCTATTCCACCTGGTTTGGGTAGAATCGTCTCTAACTCAGTTTATCTGTTCTTGCCAAGTGAGTCAACCATGCAGCTCTGAGAGCTTTAGCCTGTGGCCCAGGTTTCTACCTGTAGATTTTCTTGCTTCTGCAGGGGCAGCACCTGTGAAACGGGGTATGTTTAATGATAAGGGGGGCTCTAAGCTCTTTTATTTCTATGTTTACATTCTCTTTCATTTATCCGGAGGGGGAATGTTGTCTTGACTCTATGGGTGGAGAAGGCTCCAATCCCTGCTGTGGAAAAAAATTTCCAGGCCAATGGAATGGGAGAAGGGTACAGGACACTTGTGTGTATCATGTGACAGGTGCTGTGGGTGTGCCACACATATCCCCTCAGCACTCACCCCAGCACACTGAGGTTGTTTACTGTGCACTGCAAACACCTCTATGTCCTCTGAGGCTTTTCTTTTCTTTTTTATTTTTGTCATAAGAGCTAGGTTAGCTGCCAAGGTGGTAAATGGGACAAGCTGGACATTCCAGAAAATTAATGTCTCTGGAAGTAGCAAGCTCTAAATCAATGATACATGAAAAGTTGGTGGCTAATGACCCCAACCCTCTCATCCCTCTATTGGGATAACTCTGATGTGACTTCCACGCGGTCTCCAGAATTCTCTAGTGGAGTCAGGCTCTAGTTACCCACAAAGGAAACTTTCTTGACAACGCAAACTTTTTTTTTGTCTGTTATTTTTTTTTGGAACTGGGGGGTCAAACCCAGAACTTTGGAAATTCAAGGCAAATGCTTTGCCACTGAGCTACATCCCAGCCCAACACAACCTTTTTTTATTCTTATTTTTTGCAGTACTGGGATTGAACCCAGGGGCCCTTTGTCACTGAGCTGCATACTCAATCCTTTTTGTTTCTTTATTTTGAGACAGGGTCTTGCTAAATTGCCCAGACTGGCCTCAAACTTTGATCCTTCTGCCTCAGCCTCTGAAATCTCTGGGATTATAGCCATCATGCACTGCTGTGCCTAACAACTCCCCCCACTCACCTCACCCCGGAGCTGGGGATCAACCCAGGGCCTTGTGCCTGCTAGGCAAGTGCTCTACCATGGATCTACATCCTCAGTCCCAAGATTCTTTATTGATATTGACTCTCCTCCTTTTCTTGTTTCCCTACTCCCTTGAGATCATGTCTCAAACTATTTGTATTTTAATACAATCATGCACAATATAACAGAAAGCACAAGCAATATGTTCCCATAAGATTATCATGGAGCCAGGTGCCATGGCCCACACTTGTAAACCAAAGAATCAAGGCAGGAGGATTGCAAATTGGAGGCCAGCCTCAACAATTAGCAAGGCCCTCAGCAACTTATGGACAGCCGATCTCAAAATAAAAAAAAAAAAAAATTAAAAGAGCTGGAGATGAAGTTCAGTGATAAAGCACCTCTGGGTTCAATCCCTGGTGCTAAAAATCAAATAAAACAACAACAAAAAGATTATAATGAGCTGAAAAGTCCCCAGCACCTGGTGATAGTAGCCATCACAATATCATAGCTAGTGGCACTGGTGTGAACAATTGCACTGCACTGTCAGTCATATGAAAGCATAGTAAGTACCTAATTATTTATAGTACCTAATACTTGGTAATTACGATTAACAACTATGTTATATATATTTACTGAATTCTTATGTATTTGTTATACTCTGCTTTTGTCATTGAAGTGTACTTCTCTTTATTAAAAAAAAAAAAGTTTATGAAGCTGGGTGTGGTGGTACCTGCCTGTAGTCCCAGCAGCTCCAGAGGCAGGATCACTTGAACCCAGGTTACACTGGCAATATCTTATACCTCTTGTGTTTATCTCCTCTCTTAATTGCATCATTTTCTCTTGTGCCTGATTTAATCTCATGTTGTTTTGTTCATCTTGGCCCTAGGAGCAATAGGCTACTGTGTGTGTGTGTGTGTGTGTGTGTGTGTGTGTTGTTTATATCACATAAAGCCTAAGTGCGTAGTACGATAGGCCATCTAGACTTGTGTAGCTACCCTCTATGATGTATACACAATGGCAAATTCTTCCCATTAATAAAGTAACACATAAGTGGACTTGGGGTCAGAGCCTGGGGAAACTCACATTAAGATACATCCAGACCTAGTCTTTCAATAATAGCTCCTGAGTTTTCTTGAGCATTCCCCGCCCCCACCATCACCATCAACAACACCAACACCAACACCAACACCACTCACTTTCCCTCTAGAATTCCATAGTGGAGGTTGCCTTTGCTGCTGTCGCTTTGCCAGCCTGTCTGAAAAGAGCCCACAGAGAGGACTTCTAGGTGCTAGGTGAGAAACCAGACCCTGTGGTAGCATCTGAGCCCCTGAAAAAAAAAAAAAAAACAGAAAAGAGAGGGCTGGGGTTGTGGCTTAGCTGTAGAGTGATCATCTAGCACATGCGAGGAGGCCCTGGGTTCGATCCTCAACACCACATATAAATAAATAAATTAAATAAAGATTTTTAAAAAATAGAAAAGAGGACATCAAAATGTGTTTCAAGCTAGAAATATTCCAGGAATTTTCAGTTAAAAGACCAATGAAATTCCCAATTTAGTTTAAATCCAATTTGAGTTTAACAGAGTTTTAATCCCATTAGGGAAACCCAATCCCTAATGGGATTAAAAAGTGAGAAAGAGTTGGCGGGGTGGCACACACCTGTAATCCCAGCGATTTGGGTGAAGCAGGAGGATCTCAAGTTCAGATCAGCCTCAGCAATTAAACTGGGACCTAAACAACTTAGCGAGGCCCTGTCTCAAAATAAGAAATAAAAAGAGGCTGGGGATGTTGCTCAGTGGTTAAGTGCCCCTGTGTTAAATCATCATCCCACTCATCCCGCCCGCCTCCCAAAAAAAGGGGAAAGAGGAGGGGACTTTCCGCTCCAGGTGTGGGGAGAGAATGAAAAAGCCTTCCTGCCTTGGCTTTGTGCCAATGCAGGTACATAAACAGACATGATGGGAATTGATCTCTACTTGCATAGGAGGAAAACCCCACGTGGGCTTCTTTGGCCTCAGGGGCCAAGCACTCCCATGCCCAGGGGGAGAAGGGATGGCCAGTAAGTTTAGCTGGTCCCCTGGAATAAGAAGAGAACTGCCAGAAGTCCCTAGTGAACATTCTACAATATAAAGCCAGGTAGCATTAAAGGGCAATAGATCTCTGCTTTTCTTCTGGGAAAAATCTGAGCCCCCAAAAAGATGAATCGGGATTTACATGAAAGCAGAGTCTGCTCCTGAAGGTGGTTTTGGGGAAACTGGAACACTTTCCCTACTCCACAAACACCAACATTCTAGGCCAATGTTGTGATATAATATTTCTCCTGTGCAATTCAGTACTGCTGCAAATCAAAACGCAAATGCCTCTGCTTGAGGTGGCAATATTAGCTATTATCAGATATCACTACCTAAATGAGAGTTGCTTATTTATTGTTTGTTTGTTTGTTTGAGAAGGAAGAGGAATAAGAGAGGGAGGAGGAGAAAGGAGAATTGCTTATTTCAGAGTGTCACAGAGAGCATATTTTGCAGGGGGCATAAGGCAAAGAACCTGGAGGGAGGGGCTCAGACATAAACTACAATGATTTCAGAGCTAGGATCTCTACTGTACCTGGAGTAGACTTTTTTTTTTTTTTTTTTAATAGGGATTGAACCCGGGGGCACTTAACCACTGAGCCGTAACCTCAGCCTTTTTTATTTTTTATTTTGATATAGGTTCCCTTTGAGTTGTTTAGGCCCTTGCTGATTTGCTGGGGCTGGCTTTCAACTTGCCATCCTCTTGTCTCAGCATCCTTAGCCTCTGGGATTACAGTCATGCACCACTGTACTCGGCTCCTAGAGTAGATTTTAAGACTGTTAGAAGACAAATTATAATACTTCAGTTTAGAGATCCTAATTGGTTTTATTGTCCATTCTAGAACTGGGCAACACATCATTCCTTCAAATACGATGAGTGTCAATAAATGAAGCAGAGGAGGTTGGTTTTATAGACAGAAAAGTGCTTAAGAAAACAGAACTAAAACTAAAAAGCTTCAAAGTTACTTTCCTTGTAAGGCAGGGACATTGAGACAGATTAGGGAAATAACTGATTCATTAGTATCAGGTTGCTTCAGGTTACCCTTTTGTGTGTGTGTGAATGGATTAAGACAGAAGGAATTTTATTGTCATGCCAATTGGAACTGGCCAGTTTGGGGAAGTAATCTGTTTGTCATCTCTCTAATCCTGATTTCTTGGAAATTTAGATTAACAGTTTAGTTTCTGTTTGGTGGTGTGGAGCTTTAGTGTGATCCCATTTTGATTCTTAGCCTAGTCTATCAGCCCAGTGCAAGAGCTTAGTTCAAAACAATGACCTCTTATAATTTTTATTTAACAAAACTGGTAAGAGGGGACAGGGAGGTAAAGGAGAAATTCCCTTAAAGATAAAATCTTTTTTCCTTACATTTACCTCATAGTCAGCATCTACCTGATTCCCCCAAGCCCATTTTAGGCCGAATCCAATCATGCCCATACGTTTACTCATGTCTCTGGCTACTTTTGTAATACAACTGCAGAGCTAAGTAGTTGCCTTGGAAACTAGTTCACAAAGTCTAAAATATTTGCTATCTGGTCCTTTTCAGAAGAAGTTTGCTGACTCCTAAACCAGTGGTTCTCAAACTTGAGCATGTATTAGAACTCCCCAGAGGGCTTATTAACACACCAAATTGCTGAGCCCCATCCCCAGGTCTCTGATTCATTTCGTCAAAGATGGGAGCTACGAATAAGTTTGCTGCTATTGTTTTGCGAACCGTGCTTTGAGAAGCACTATGCCAAGCTCACAATGCCAGTATTTAATGTAATGCCATTTCTTTCAGTGCTCCATCTCATAGCTTGGGCTGCTAAGGCTCCAGACTACATGGCGATTTTGCCTGATTTAGCCCATGAGGCAATTCTAGATCTGCAACCATGAGTCCCAAGTCGCTGATGCTTGGGGGTTTCTGATAGAAGCTGCTTTATGAAATTCCTGGGGAAAAGTATAGGCTTTGCCATTGTTACAGAGAGAACCCCCCCGCCCCAAATACAGCAGCTTAAATACGAAAGAGATTTCTCATTTCAGTGTTCCAGTTGGTCCAGGATGACAGGTTATTCTGAATCACATGATTGTTCAGGGACCCCATTTCTTTACCTTATTTTTATTTTTATTTATTTATTTATTATTATTTTTTTTGGTGTGTGTGTGTGTACAGGTGATTGAACCTATTAACTTTTTACCACTGATCTATATATCCAGCTCTTTTTATTTTATTTTGAGACAGAATCTTGCTAAGTTACTGAAGTTGGCCTTGAACTTGCAATCCTCCTGCCTCAGCTTCCTGAGAAACTGAGATTACAAGCATGTATCACCAAACCTTGCCCTGTTTCTTTACATTTTGTGGCTCTACCATCCCCATCAGATGTAATTCTTATTTGCATAGTTACAGGCAGATCCTTGCCATCTCCACATTCAGGTACCCAAGAAAAGGTAAAAGCAGAAGTCCATGGCCAAAGTTATAGAATCAGCCTAGGCACCCACCAACCATGAATGGATGACGAAAGTATGGTATGTATACATAATGGAGTATTATTCATTTGTACAGAAGGATGAAATCATATAATTTACAGGGAAATGGATGGAACTGGAGATCACCTTGTTAAGTGAAATAAGCTAGACTCTGAAAGAAAGACAATGTTTTCTCTCATATGGGGAATCTAAGGGAAAAAAAGATGACATGAAATTAGAAGAGAAACTATTAGAGAAGAAGATTGGGAGGTTGAGTGAAGAGAGGAAAAGTGGAAGCATGAGGGGTTGGAAATGATCAAAATATATTATATGCATACACCACAATGAAACCATTATTCTGTATAATTGATATGCACTAAAAAATAAAAGGTCCATGGCAAGTGGTTCATTGTAAGTTGGAGATTGTCAGGAAGTTGCTCCTATCTTTCACTTCTGCCTACTTCTCATTGACTCAATATTAGAGGCTGGGGAATGTAGCTTCTGGTCAGGCAGCCATTTATCCGGGAAGAGGAGAATACATTAGAGAGGACAGCTAGGCCCAGAGTATGGCATTATTTTCTAGGGGCTTAAGAAAGTGAAGGCTTAGTTCTTTCTCTCCCATGTTGACATGTCCAACCAGGTAAGCTAGAGGTATGCTCCAAGTTACTGTGGGGCTTATTTTAGGATCCAGGTGATAGATGGAAGTGCTGCATTTAAAAAATTTTTGCTTTTAAGATAATTTGTATTAAAATGCAACATGTATACATAAAAGTGCACAAATTGGAAGTGTATCAGTGACTTTTCACAAAGTGTTCACACCCAGGTTAACAAAGTAGAGACTCTACATATAACTTGAGCATTGCACCAGAAGTCCCCTTCTCCTCCATTGTCGCAGTCCGGCTGCAGCAGAATAACTGGGGGGTGACCAACGACTTGTGTAGATTGATACAGCAGGAGTAGGAGCCATTTATTGTAGGACAGGAGCGGTATTTATACATTCCACACAGCTTATCTAATTAACATAAACTAGATACATCAGTCAACCAATAAGGAATCTCCACATTTAATGGCTCGCTGGTGTTACTTCACAAACCACTCCCTCTGGCATTTTGCCAGGCGCCATCCAGACTTGTTTACAAACTCTAACATTCCCCTGGCAAAATGCCAGGTGCTATTTTGACTTGTTTACAGACTCTAACACTCCATCTAGTCACTATTCCCTTGTCCAGGGCAGTCACCCTTAAACCTAAAGCACAGGTGAGTTTAACCTATTTTTGAATTTTCTATGCCAAAGGAAATGGGGATGTGGGGCAACCAGGGCTTTTACACACTGTCTCATATGGTATGATCTTTTCTTTGAATCTTTCACTTGACATTTTGTTTTGTGTTATCTGTTGTTTCATAAAACACACATATATTTCCATTGTGAAGGGTTTTTTTTGCATTGCTTAATATTTCATTTATGATTTATTCATCAATTTGTTTAGCTTTTTTGAAAATATGTACATAGAGTTTTATTGATCAATCACAGAAGTTAATTTTTTTAAAAAAATTGTGATAGCTTTTCATCACTATAATAAATACCTGAGAGAATAAACTTATAAAGAAAAAAAACCAGTTTATTTGAGCTCACAGTTTTGGAGATTTCAATTCACAATTAGTTGACCCTCTTGCTGTTTGACCTGTGGCTAGGCAATATGTCATGATGGAGACATGGCAGAGAAAAACCACTCATCTCTTGACCAGGATGCAAAACAGAGAAAGGGAAGGGACCAGGGCCTCATAATTTCCCTAAAGGGCATGACCTCTGAAAACCTGAGTAACTCCTACGAGGCCCTGCTCTTTAAGATTCCACAACTTCCCATTAGTATTTCCCTAGGGACCAAGACTTTAACATGTGGGCGCTTGGGGGGGGGGCTTATTTCAGATCCAACTTATAGCACCATTCTACTTTTGATGGCCAGTATTTGTTCCCAGGATTTGACTACTACTGATAGTGTTTCTATGAAAAAGAAATATATGTGTGTGTGTGTGTGTGTGTAATATATCAAGGATTGAAGTCAGGAGTGCTTAACCACTGAGCTAAATTCCTAGTCATTTTGTTTTTTTTATTTTGAGACATGGTCTCATTCAGTTGCTTAGGTCCTAGCCAAGTTGTACAGGTTGGCTTTGGACTTGCAATTCTCCTGCCTCAGCCTCTCAAGCCACTGACTGGGATTGCAACTCCTGGCTCCATGAACATTCTAATGCCTGTCTTTTGGTAAACATACATTTGCTTTTCTCTTGGAGTAGTATTGTTGGCTAATCTTATTAGTTATTTACAAACAGTTCTCCAAAAGGGTTAGAGCAGTTCACACATCCATCAGCAGAGGATAACATTACTACACATGCGCACCAACACTTAACAACTTCAAGTACTGATTCTGATCCGGTTGGACTTTGCTGTAAAGTGTTAGACTTTCCTTTTTAATAACCACACACAGTGCCTGGAGATACACAAATGAAATGTGAAATGAGCATGACAGCTTGTCCAATGCTCTCCATCAATCACTAAACCAGGAAGCTAGTGGCCTAGCTATAAAACATGGAGGTTTTATTTTAAAATCTGGGTATTTTAGGGGAAAAAAAAAAAGAAATCCATCAATAGAAATCCTATGTTTCCTATGACTATAATTGTCTGGAGTTCAAAGCTGGTGGTTCCCATTCCATTCATTTTCATGGTTCTCTTTGCCTCCCATGACTGACCAACTTTATTCATTTACCTTGACTCCCTGATCATAGTAGACAATTGAGTTTCATGCATTGTATACCCTGGACTCCCTCCAACCTTGGTCAAGGCATCCAATATAACCATTCAAGCATGGCAGTATGCCAGAAATACTTCTCTGTTCAATATCTGTAACTATTATAATTTTTTACTTAATGCAGAGAATTACTTTCTTTCTGCAGACATCTTAAATAGAATAAGATGGACATGGTGAAATAGCAAATTGTTTTTCAGGGTGAATAAGATAATTCATATGTCTTTTCATATATCTGTTGCTGTGTAATAACATCAATATCTTAATGCAAAATTTTATTTGAGGGCTGGGGCTGGGGTTCAGTGGCAGAGCACTTGCCTAGCATGTGTGAGGTACTGGATTCGATGCTCAGCACCACACTAAAAATAAATAAATAAAATAAAAGTTTAAAAGAATTGTGGGTCAGTAACTTGGTCAGAGTATGGTGTAAATAGCTCATCTATGTTCTACCACATCTGGGGCTTCAGCTAAAATAGTTCAAATAGCTGAGGTCTGGCTAAAAGAATTCAACTGGGGCCATATGTCTAGACCTCAGACCTTGCTATTTGCTTGGCTCCTCAGTTCCCTCCTCATGGCCTCTCCACAAAGTTATCTTGACTTCCTCACAGCATGCTGATCTCAATGAAGTTGGACTTCTTACAAAAGCTACCAGGCCTTCTTCAAGTGTTGGTTTGGAACTGGAATATCATCACCTATGCTGCATTCTGTTGACCAATGCAAGGCACAAAATCAGCAGATTCAAAAGAGTGAAAATAGCCTTCAATTTCTTCATGAGGAAAACAGCAAAGACTTAGTGACCATCTTTAATCTATCCACTTTTCATCTGTCTCAGTCCATTTTTCTGTTGCTATAACAAAATACTGGAGGCTGGATCCTTTATAAGGAAACGAAGTTTATTTAGCTCCATGTTCTGGAGATTCAAGAGTATGGCACTCATATTCACTTGGATCTGACAGGGACCTTCTGGATATATTACAACATGGCAGGTGGCATCATGGTGAGAACACACATGGGGGAGAGAGATCACGTGACAAGACAGAAAGCCAGAAACATTCAGAAGCTATACACACTCTTTTTATAATAACGTGCATTTTGGGGAGCTAGGTGGGAGCCCATGAAAATTACATTAGACCCATCACCTCCCACTAAGCCCCTCCTCTCATACCACTACACTGGGAAAAGAGCTTAGAGCTTGTGAACTTTCGGGGGGGTCACATGCAAACCATATCCAAACCATAGTTCTACCTTTTTCTCTCTTTCTCCCTGATCCCTCTCTGCCCTGCTGTTTTTCACAAGCATGTAGTATGTTCCAGTCTCTAAGTTAGAAGCACAAAGACAAAACATAGTTCTTGATCTCAGGAAGCTTCCAACCTAGTGGATAATACAAACAAACTGACAGTTATAATATAGAGTGGGAAATGCAACGATACATATTCACAGGTTTTTAAAAGAGGACAATGTAGGGGCTGAGGTTGTGGCTCAGTGGTAGAGTGCTCCCCTAGCACGAGCAAGGTGCTAGGTTCGATCCTCAGCACCACATAAAAATAAATGAATAAAGGTACAATGTCCATCTACAACTAAGGGAAAGAAAAGAGGACAATGTATTGTTTATATTCAGAGCCTGGATAAGACCCCTTTATAAATGTTAATTAAACTAAAGAATGAGTGAATGCTATTAATCATTAATACCCAAGAATGAATGAGCTTATTTAAGCTTTTTTTTTTTTTTTACAGTGTTGGGGATTGAACCCAGGGTTTCAGGTATGCTAGGCAAGCACTCTACTACAGAGCCCTCCCCCACCCCCAATCTGAGTTCTTCCTATGTGGAGAAACATCTAGAGGACAAAGTTTGATGAGATTAACTGCCCAGCTATTAACTTAACTAGAGATAACAATCTCAGAATTTAAACATTTCTATTGTTTGGCATAAAATGTTGTATGTGTTAATATCTGTGTGTGTGTGTGTGTGTGTGTGTGTGTTTTGAAGCACCCCCAGCATCATGAGCATTCTCTCAGGGTACCTATGGATAGTAACTAGAGTGGGCATTCAAACATCCCTGGGCCCCGTGGGGGGACATAAAAAGAAGGGACCATCATGGAAGGCAGGTTCCTGAAGGGCAAGGAGGAAGAAGGTCAAGAGGCATTCATTTATCTCCTGGCTCTGCTGGGAAACTTGCAACTACACTGGTGCTTGTCCCCTTGTCAAAATTGCCTGAGGAAAACCAAACACCTATTTGTTTAAGTTACAGCTTCAGGGTAGAAAGGGAACAGGTTTTCTATTAACTGCAGTCAAGTGTTTTTCTAACTGGACAGCCCATAGACAACAGAGGCTTCAGGAAAGGGGGACGGAGAAATGGATGCTGCAGAGGTACCTTGGGTCAGGTTTCCGGGCAGCTAGGCTGAACTTGGGGAGCGGTGTGCCAGTGCTTTCTTACAGGGATGGGGTGCTCACAGGAAAGACTTGTGAGGGACAGAGGGGGCAGGATGAGCCAGCAGGAAAAGCCAAACAGGATGTGGCTTATGAAGTCCTGGCACAGCCAAGTCCTGGCTCAGCCCCCCCCCCTCTTCCCTTGGGAGCTCTGAAGTATAAATTTCAACACTGAATCTTTCTGCCTTGGGGCATGGGACTGGGCTTTTGTACCCCACATCAGTCAACCTTTGGTTTCAACTGCCTTAGTGTGTGTGTGTGTGTGTGTGTGTGTGTGTGTGTGAGAGAGAGAGAGAGAGAGAGAGAGAGAGAGGAGAGCGGTTTGGAAACTGGCTACTCCAGTTGCCCAAGGACACGTGCAGGATAAAGTTACAGGTGTGAGGAAGCCCTTAGCAGCAGCACCTGCTGCTGCTGTGGAATAGCAAAAGGGATCCCAGGGAATCTGGGCAGGTCACCAAAAGCATCTGCTGCAGATGACTAATTCTTTTCATGATTTATGACAAGCTTTAAAATCTAGTTATGTTTGCACCTTCAAGAATGGCTAAAGTGCTACATACACAGGGACCAGGATGCTGCTTAGATGTGAGTGAAGACAAAGCAGTTAGAATTCTTACACTGCTGGCTCAACCACTTGGGAAAACTCTCTGGCTATACTGCCTGCTGACATTAAACATACAAATGTCCTATGATAAAGCAATTCCACCCCCACTAATACACCCAATAGAAAAGAGTGCTTATGTTCATCAAAAGACATGTAATAATGTCAACAATAAAAAAGGAATGTACTACTGATAAATAGCAAAGGAATTATCTGAGTGAAAACTCAGTCTCCGATGGTTACATGATACAGGTATCATTCTCAAAAGGACAAAACTGTGATGATGGAGAATAGATCTCTGATTGTAAGGGATTAGGGTTGAGGTGAGGGGTGACTACTTCAGGAAAGGGGGACCGAAATGCTTTAAAATTTTTTTTGTTTTATTTTTTAAAAATTATACGTGACAGTCAACTTTGATATAATATACATGCATGGAGTATAACTTCCCATTCTTGTGGTTGTACTTAATGTGGAGTTACATTGGTCGTGCATTCATATATGAACAATTTATGTCCAATTCATTCTACTGTCTTTCCCATTCCGATCCCCACTCCCTTTCCTCCATTTCCCCTTGTCCAGTTCGGTGAACCTCCACCCTCCCATACCTCTACTCCCACCTATTGTGAGTGCATACTAGAGAGAATATTCGGCTTTTGGTTTTGGAGAATTGGCTTATTTCACTTAGCATGATAGTCTTCAGTTCCATCCATTTATCAGCAAATGCCGTAATTTTATTCTTTTTTTATTGCTTAGTAATATTCTATTGTGTATATATACCACATTTTCTTTACCCATTCATCTGTTGAAGGGCACCTAGGTTGGTTCCATAGCTTAGCTATTGTGAATTGAGCTGCTATGAGCATTGATGTGGCCTCATAACTATAGTATGCTAATTTAAAATCCCTTGGGTGTATGCTGAGGAGTGAGATAACTGGATCAAATGGTGGTTCTATTTCAAGTTTTCTGAAGAATCTCCATATTGCTTTCCAGAGTGGTTGCCAATATGTAGTCCTACCGGCAATGTATGAATGTATCTTTTTTTCCTCCACCTCCTCACCAACATTTATTATTACTTGTATTCTTTTTGGGGGAGGGCGGGTACCGGGGATTGAACTCAGGGATACTTAACCACCGAGCTACATCCCCAGCTCTATTTTGTATTTTATTTAGAGACAGGGTCTCACTAAGTTTCTTAGCACCTCACTTTTGCTGAGGCTGGCTTTGAACTTGTAATCCTCCTGCCTCAGTTTCCCAAGCTGCTGGGATTACAGGCATGTGCCACCCTGCCCAGCTATTACTTGTATTCATGATAATGGCCATTCTGACTGGATTGAGATGAAATCTCAGTGTAGTTTAAATTTGCATTTCTCTAATTGTTAGTGATGTTGAACATTTTTTCATGTCTTTGTTGACCATTTGTATTTCTTCTTCTGTGAAATGTCTGTTCAGTTCCTTTGCCCATTTATTGATTAGATCTTTTTTTTTTTTTTTGGTGTTAAGTTTTTTGAGTTCTTTATATATCCTGGAGATTAATGCTGTGTCTTAGGTGCAGGTGGCAAAGATTTTCTCCCATTCTGTAGGCTCTCTCTTCATGTTCTTGATTGTTTCCTTTGCTGTGAAGAAACTTTTTAGTTTGATAAAATCTCATTTATTGATTCTTGATTTTACTTCTTGCAGTTTAGGAGTCTTGTTGAGGAATTTGGTTCCTAAACTGACATGATGGAGATTTGATCCTACTTTTTCTTCTAGTAGGCATGCAGGGTCTCTGGTCTAATGCCTAGGTCAAGGACATGTTTGATATGGAAATATATCCTGATTGTTGTAGAGATTATATAAATCTATATGTGCTGAAATTCACACTATCATACAACAAAAAAAGGTGCTCCTGTGCAAAAAAAAATTTTTTTTTTTTTTTAAATATGAAGAGCTGGAGATGTAGTTCTATGGTTGAGTGCTTGCTTAGATTGCATGACTGCCCTGGGTTTGATCTCCAGTACTGGAAAACAAACAAACAAACAAAATGGCTATTCAAAGCAGCTTTATTTATGCCAGCCTAAACTGGGAACCTTCCAAATGTCCATTACTAGGAGAATGGCATGTAAATTGTGATATGTTTATATTATAAATGCTACTCAGCACTGAAAAAGAACACCGATGATGTGGTAGTGCACACCTGGAATTCCACCTACTCAAGAGGCTGAGGTAGGAGAACATCAAGTTTGAGGCCAGCATGGGCAACTTTGTGAGACCCAGTCTCAAAATAAAACAAAAAGATCTGGGGATATAGCTCAGTAATAGAGTGCTTGCCTAGCATATATGAGGTCCTTGGTTCAATCCCCAGTATCTTCTTTTTTTTTTTTTTTAAAGAGAGAGAGATAATTTTTAAATATTTATTTATTTATTTATTTATTTTAGTTTTCTGCGGACACAACATCTTTGTATGTGGTGCTGAGGATCGAACCCGGGCCGCACGCATGCCAGGCGAACGCCTGACCGCTTGAGCCACATCCCCAGCCCCAATCCCCAGTATATTAAAAAAAAAAGAAAAGCAAGGATGAATTTCACAGACATACTTTTAAGTATGTGAGACCCAAAGAGAACACAGTGTATTGTTCCATTTATCCATTTATGTAATGTTCAAAACCAAGCAGAATTTTTAAAAATATTTTTTAGTTTTTGATGGACTTTTATTTTCACTTATTTAGAAGTGGTACTGAGAATCGAACCCAGTGCCTCACGCAAGCTAGGCAAGCGTGCTACCGCTGAGCCACAATCCCAACCCCAGAATTAATTTATGATAGTACAAGTCAAGACTGACTGGAAGGGTAAATAAAGAACTTTCCAGGGTGCTAGATATATACTATATTGTGACCTAGGTGATGGCTCCATAAAAACATTCATTTGTTAAGTTTCATTATGCTATACACTTAAGATTTGTACCTATACTAGCATAAATAATACCCCAGTATTTGTTTGTTTTTTAATATATTTTTAAAAATTTTTATTAGTTATTTATGGACCTTTATTTATTTATTCACTTGTTTATATATGGTGCTGAGAATTGAACCCAGTGCCACACACGTGCTAGGCAAGTGTTTTACCACTGAGCTACAACCCCAGCCCCTTAATATTTTTTTTAGTTGTAGATGAACACAATACCTTTATTTATTTATTTTATGTGGTGCTGAGAATGGAACCCAGTGCCTCACACATGCTAGGCAAAGTGTTCTACCATTGAGCCACAATCCCAGCCCCTACCCCACTGTTTTAAAAAGCTTTTAAAATGTAGATTATAGTGGACCACGCACACCTGTAATCCCAGTGACTCAGGAGGCTGACGCATGAGGATCTCAAGTTTGATTATCTCAAGATAAAAAGAAAATTTAAAAGGACTGATGATATGGCTCAGAGGTAGAATGCCTGTGGGTTCAAACGTTAATAACACACACATACACAGAGTGAATTTTCCCCTCTGATTTGTACATATCTAGGAGAAGTTGTACAAAGTGCTAAAATTCATTCTGGATCATTAGTTTCTTGACAGCAGACTCCTTATTTCTACTCAACAAACAGGGCACAATTCTAGGCCCTGAGGACCCATGAGAACAAAGACATGTCCTGCCTTTGATCAATATTTGCTCTTGATAACAAAAGGGATGATGATATTTGGAATTCAGGATTATGTTTTGTCCTGAGAACAAATGATCATTTTCCTCAAAAGGAAAAATTTTTTAAAAAATACTTGTAATACCACAGTGGGATTGGCTATAGATTAAACCTTACTTAACTATGGACCACTTCTAAGGGAAGCTTTTGCTTTTGAACCATAAAAAAGCATGGATCAGAATTCATACTAGAATGATCAGAGGAGCAGGGATTTTTTTGGTGAGTCATTTAACTTCTGATAGAGCTTTCTGGAAATATATTATTTTTTTCTTTTTGTTCTTGGTTAATCTGATTTCTTCTTGGTTTTGTCTTACACCTTCATGTTCCTCACAGAGTTTTCAAATAAAAATGGAAGTCTATTCCTTAGAAAACAAAACAGCTAAATCTTGATTCAATTATTTAAGGAAGTTTTTAATAGATGTTAAGTTTGAATAAAGTTCTGATATGAGTTTTTATACTTATCTTTTTATAGACTCCCAAAATACTATTGACCTGTCCTTTAAATGCTAAAAGTATTCCAACTATAAAGAAACTGAGACAACCATATGGTTTTTAAAAATATAATTTAAAAAACACAATGGTTATGAAACTGGGTTACTATTGGAAAAGGGTAGGTGTAACATACATTTTCCCAGTAGTAACTCATTTATTCCACAGAGATCTGTTGATCATCTTTTTCAGTTTCTCTCACTTTTACTGACCATGTGAGAGGTGCTGTAATAGATGAAGTGCCATGAAAGATAAAAGATTTTCCCTAACAATAATAGAAGAGTTAAAGAAACCACACATGACTATGTAAGGATTTTTAAAACTTCTACAAGGATATCAAACATAGGAGCAGTGGCATCAGTAGACACGAGCTGATTAAAAGCTATTGCAGGCCAGGTGTGGTGGTAAATGCCTATAATCCCAGTGGCTGGGGAGACTGAGGCAGGACCATCTCAAGTTCAAAGCCAGGCTCAGCAAAAGCGAGGCACTAAGCAACACAGTGAGACACTGCCTCTAAATAAAATACAAAATAGGGTTGGGGATGTGGCTCAGTGGTCGAGTGCCCCTGAGTTCAATCCCTGGTACCAAAAAAAAAAAAAAAAAGCTATTGCAATTGATATGCTACACTGTGTTTTTGGCAAAGACTAAGAAAATATTTTTATTTGCTTAACTGTAGAGAAATTTTGGAGAAATCCAGAAAAAACTAAGAACAGGGGCTACTCATGGGACATGGGGAGAAACTGGGCAAATGAGAGGCAGAGGTTTCACTGAGTACCATCTTGTACTCAGAAACCTTATGAGATGTATAATATTTGTTTACCGTGAACTCAGGACTGTGATAATCAGGTATGGCAAGATATACAGACATAGAAATGATTGTTATAAAGGAAGAAATTTACAATATTTACTAATGCTGAGAAACAGACAATGTAGCCCTTCATGCTGGGACTGGGGAAAGCTTTGGGGTCAGTTAGGAGACAGTGAGAGAGTGTAGGCAAGTGTCTTAACTGTGGTTTCCATGGGGTGGAACAGGTAAGGCAAGGTAAGCAGGTTTAAGAATGGCTTGGATATTCACAGTGGACTCTGGAACATAGGGCCTCTTCCTAGTTTTGTGGTACCTGACTCTGGGTGAACAGGGCAGGAGAGTATGGGACATTACGAAAGCCTGGTAGAAAAGGTGGTTCAAGTGTGGACTTCAGATTGACTTATGTGAAAGGCATACTTGCAGGGGAGTCCTTTAGGATTTGGCCCGCCTTGAGAGAGGCAGTCTTTTCAGATCTCATCTCTCCAAGATGTCAAAACATCAGAAAGTAAAGACATGGTTAATAAAAATGTTGCATGTGAAATTATTAAATTTTAACATAAGAGTGTATGAGTCCGCTTTGGGGATGGCTGCCTGACCTAAACTTCCACTTTCTCCAATATCCAAGATGACACCCAGTGGCCACATCTTTAATATTGTATGCTGATTTTGTTCCAGGATAGGTCCAAGATGGACCAATGTTTTGTTCCAGGATAGGTCCAAGATGGACTCTTGTGGAAATGTGAACATAAAAGACAGTAAAAAAAAAAAAAAATGGAGTTGAATTCCTTCAAGGCAATAATCATTTTCTATATCTGACTATCCAATATGATAGCCACAAACCACGTGGCCAGTGAGCACTTAAAATGTGGCTAATCTGAATTGAAATGTGTTGTGTGTATAAATTGTACAGTATATTTAAGAGAACCAAAAAAAGATGTAAAAAATGTCATTAATGCATCTTTATATTGTTTATACGTTGAAGGGATATTTTGGGTATTTATTTGGTCAAATAAAGGCTACAAAAATTAATTTGACCTCTTCCTCTGTTCCTCCTTTTCCTCCTTCTCTCCCTCCCTTCCTCAATTCCTTTCTTCTTTTTTTCTTCTTCCTTTCTTTTTCTTTTTATTTCTTTGTGGCTTCTAGAAAATGTAAAATTTGAATTAAACACATACCCCTGTCTTGGCTATTACAAATAAAAATCCAATTTAAAAAAAATGTTGTGGTTATAACAAATATCTGTGGCTTATATTTGTCTTTTGGTGAATACTGCTCTAGACAAGAGGGCTATAAATGTTTAGTGAGGATCTCCTAGCTTCTTTCCTCCCCATATCTTGGTCATTCAACAGTTCCTTCAGTTATTTGAAAGCCATAAGAATGCTTTATATATATGTGTGTTTGTATAAGCTAGCTGTAGATCATTTTTGTTTCTTGTCACAAAGTTAGAGGAGAGAAATGGTGAATTAAATGTGGATTGAAAACATACATTTTGATGTTTCATATTCTTGAATATACAAAAATAAACCATGGGATTAAAAAAATAAACATAATAGTAGCCGGCGTGTGGTGGCACACACCTGTAATCCCAGTGGCTCTGGAAGCTGAGGCAGGAGGATCTTAAGTTCAAAGCCTGTCTCAGCAACTTAGTGAGCCCCTAAGCAACTTAGGGAGACTATCTGAAAATTTAAAAAGGGCTGGGGATGTGGCTCAGTGGTTAAGTTAAATTCCTGGTACCAAAAACAACAACAACAACAACAACAAAAGGGCAAGGGCTGGGGAGTGGGATTAGATTTAGTTGATAAGAGTAAGGTAAATCAAATGCTGCCACAGGGGGCATGGAGGATAGAAAGGAAGGAAGCTGATTTTTGCAACAAAACACTGTAACAAAGTAAAGGTCAAGAGACTGCTGAAAACTAGGATATTTTAGACCGGGTAAAGTAGTGCATGCCTGTAATTCCAGTGACTTGAGAGGCTGAGGCAGGAGGATTACAAATTCAAAGCCAGCCTCAGCAATTTAGCAAGACCCTGTCTCAGAAAATTAAAAGGGCTGGGGGATGTCACTTAGTGTTTCCGGGTTTAACCCCTGGTACCCCACCCCCGCCAAATAGACTAGGGTGTATTAGTTATCTATTACCGAGTAACAAATGAATTTCCCCCAAAATGTAGTGGTTATTCCATTTGAATTAAACACATGTTCATGTCTTGGCTATTACAAATAAAAATCCAAATTTAAAAAAATGTTGTAGTTATAACAAATACAATCATTTATTATTTGTCATGATTCCTGTGGGATAAGAATTCACATAGGGCACTGTGAAAGTGGTTAATCTCTGCCTCACAGTGTCTGGAACTCAGTCAAGAGACTCAAGTTTGGGGCTGGAATCAAGTGAAGGTTCATCCACTCACATATCTGGTGGTTAATGCTGGCTGTTGGCTAGAACATTAGCTGGGATGGTGACACACATGCATATGACCTCTCTATGTGCTCTGGGTTTCTTCATATTGAATTCTATGGTTCAACTAGGAAATCCAATGGTTTCGTCTCTGAATACACCTGCATTAACAGAGGAGCATAGATGAAGCTGTGCTTCCTGAATTAATACACCAGGCATAGGTGAAACCTTACTGGAAGTGGGGAATTGAGCTAGTTAGTCTACTGCATGGGGATATTCCCAGTGCTTTTCCTGGTTCTAAGGATGTTGACTGCCAGATCTATGACCTTGCAGGCAGGAAGTTAGAGAATTTCTTTCTGTAGAAACTATCCACATAAGAAAAAAGACCTACAGATATAAACATTTCTTATCTAATATATGTATTTAATGCTTCAAATTTCCCTCTAAGTACAGCTTTCACTGCATCCCACAAAAATGTGTGTGTGTATATATAGTGCACGTGTGTATATCTGTGTATATATATGTATATGTGAGAGTGTGTGTGTTTTATTAATATTACTGTGGATTGAACCCAGGAGTGCTGCTTAACCACTGAGACACATGAGCAACAAACAAGCTCTCTCTCTTTCATTCTTTTGCAGCTCAAACACAGAACCTTGTACACACTAAGCTACATCCCCAACTATGAATCTGTCATTATCTGAAAGAGGAATGTTGAAGTGTAATAAAGGATTCATTTATTAGTTCTTGCCCCATGTAGTTTTACACTCTGTTGCTAGACACATACATATTAAAGATTATTATGTCTTTTGAAAAATCTATTCCTTTTTTTTATTATGTAAAGCCCCCCCCATCCCTGATAACTTCCTTTTCTTTGAAGACTGCTCAGTCTGAAATTAATGTATATACTCCTTTCTTTTAATTAGTTTTAGCATGGTGTGTCTTTCTCCATCCAGTTACTTCTAATTTATAAGCATCTTTATATTTGAAGTGGGTTTTCTTGTAGAGAATATATCATTGAGTTTTATTTTTTGATCCACTCTGATAAAATATCTTTTAATTGATACATTTAAACCATTGCTATGGTTTAGATATGAGGTGTCTCCCTAAAGCTCAGGTATAAAACAAGCAAGAATATTCAGAGGTGAAGTTATTAGATTATCAGAGGTGTGACCTAATCAGTTGATTAACCCACGGACTTGGATTAACTGGGTGATAACTAGAAGCGGGTAGGGTGTGGCTGAAGGAGGTCCTTGGGGGAGTGCCTTTGGAATTCATATTTAGTTCCTGGTGAGCAAGCTCTGCTTCCTCCTGCCTTGTCCCGAGCTGCTTTCCTTCTCCACACTCTTCTGCCATGATGTTCCGCCTCATGTAGGGTTCAGAGCAATGGAGTTGAGTGTCTATTGGACTGAAACCTCTGAAACTGTGAGCAACAAACTTTTCCTCCTCTTTAATTGTTCTTGTTGGTCTTTTGGTTACAGCAGAGAAAAAGGCTGACTGAAACAACTATTGATATTCAAACTAGTTACTTTGATATAGTTGGATTAATATTTACAGTATTTCTTATTCTTTCCTATAAGTTGCTCTTGCTCTTGGTTTCTGTTGTGTCTTCTATTTTTCTTCATTTCGTGATCTTAATTGAGCATTTTATATGATTCCACTTTCTTTACTTTCTTGTATATCATCTATACATTTGAAAATTTATTAAAAAGTGGTTGCCCTGGAATTTGCAATATATAATTACAGCTAATTGAAGTTTTAAATAACACCATACTACCTCCCCATTAGTATACCTTATAATAACAAAATAGTTCTAATTCCTCCTATTAAGTATACATAATCTAACACATTGTTGCTATTATGATTTTGAACAAACTGTTCAATTAAGAATAAGAAAAATAAGCCCGCCCACCGCTCTGGAGGCTGAGGCAGGAGGATTGCAAGTTCAAAGCCAGCCTCAGCAAAAGTGAGGTGCTAAGCAACTCAAAATACAAAATAGGGCTGGAGATGTGGCTCAGTGGTTGAGTGCCCCTGAGTTCAATCCCCGATATCCCCTTCCCCTCCCCCAAAAAAAAGAAAAAGAAAAAAGTTTATTTTTTCTTTTCTTATTCAATGCACTTTGTTTTCTTCACGTAGATCTAGTACTAGTCACCCTTATCTAGGGGGTATGTGTTTCAAGATCCCCAGTGGAGGGCTGGGGATGTGGCTCAAGCGGTAGCGCGCTCTCCTGGCATGCGTGCGGCCCGGGTTCGATCCTCAGCACCACATACAAACAAAGATGTTGTGTCCGCCGAAAACTAAAAAATAAATATTAAAAAAAAAAAAAAAAAAAAGATCCCCAGTGGATAACTGAAACCATGGATAGTACCAAATACTATACATTTTGTGTTTTTCCTATACATACATATACAACTTTAATACCTTTTTCATCATAACAAAGCATTTATCACAGACTGCAGCTGGAACTTTTACACTTTGAGGTGCAATAACAAAATAGCATGAATTTCTTTTTCCTTCTTCACAATTTCACAGATAAATTTGTTCTTACTGTTGATCTTAGCAACACTGGCATTCAATGTTTTTCTTTCCTTTATTAATAAGGCAAGAACTTTTCACTTAGAGGAAGTACTTTGTGGCTTCCTTTTGGCATATCTGAAGTGCCAGCATCACTACTCTTGTGCTTTGGGCACATCATTAAGTACTACAATGCTGTGACAGTTTCTGATAAGTAATCCATCTATTAAGTAACTTATGAGTAGGTAGCAGATACAAAGAGGATACAGTGGGTAAAGAAATGATCCCCAAGGATGGTACAAGATTATTTCACATGAGTCAGAGTGGCACATAATTTAAAACTTATGAATTGTTTATTTCTGGCAATTTCCATTTAATATTGTCAGACTGCTATAGACCATAAGTAAACCTTCAAAAAGTGAAAGTATGGATAAGGCATGATGAATGTATATTATTTTCTTTCTGTCCATAGGACTCATTTTATCATTTCTTTTTTAAAAAAACATTTATTTTTTAGTTGTAGTTGGACACAATACCTTTACTTTGTTTATTTATTTTTATGTGGTGCTGAGGATTGAACCCAGGGCCTCACACATGTTAGGCAAGTGCTCTACCACTGAGCCACAACTCTAGCCCCTGTTTTATCATTTCTTGCAGGGCAGGTCTACTGACAAGAAATTACCTGAATTTTTCCTTGTCTAAGAAGTCTTTATTTCCATTTCACTTTTGAAGGATAATTTTTCAGGGTGCCGAATTATCAATGATGACTTTCTTCTTTCTCTCACCACTTCTAAGTATTCACTTTCTTCTTACTTTTATGGTTTCTGTGGAGAAGCCAGATGTAATTCTTACCTTTGCTCTTCTATAGAGAGGTGTTTTTTCCCTATTATTCTTTCAGGAAATTTTCTTTATCTCTAATTTTTGGCACTTTGAAAATGATATATGTAGGAGTCTGGGGTTGTTGTTGTTGTTGTTGTTGTTTAGGCTACTGTCTCACTTGTTGTTCTTGGAGCTTTCTGGATCTGTGGTTTGGGGTCAGACATTACTGAGTGGGATAATCTCAGTTATAATATTGTTTCAAATATTTTCCTCTGCTACTTTCTGTTTTTCCTCCATCTAGTGTTCCCATTATGTATGTTTGTCGTCATTGTTTGTCTGTTGGTTTTAGTTGTTTTTCAGTTCTTGGATATTCTATCACGGGTTCCTCCTTCTCCCCTACCCCATTCCTGTCTTTGTTCTCTT
The DNA here is from genome assembly GCF_021218885.2 of Marmota monax. NCBI lineage: Eukaryota > Metazoa > Chordata > Mammalia > Rodentia > Sciuridae > Marmota > Marmota monax. The sequence goes on from NW_026692254.1 coordinate 3,972,255, forward strand.
TGCTTTTTAGTTTTGAAGGTTTCTGTTGATATATCCTCACAGAGATTTCTTCTTCCACCATGTGCTGTCTACTAGTAAGCCTATCAATGGCATTCCTCATTTGTTACAGTATTTTTTGTTTGTTTTTGTTTTTGTTTTGGGTATTGACTGTTACAGTGTTTTTTATATTTTATTTCCTTTTTTAAAGATGGGGTCTTTCTGTGTTGCCCAGGCCAGCCTTGAACTACTTCTCTCAAGCAATCTTCCTACCTCAGCCTCCTGAGTAGCTGGGACTACATGTTTGTGCCACCCCACCAGGCTTTTAGCATTTTTTTTTAGTGGTTATTTATTAGAATTTTCATTTTTCTGCTTACTTTATTCTAATATTTTTTGGTACCAGTGATTGAACCCAGGGGCACTTAACCACTGAGCCACATCTCCATCCCTTTTTATTTTTTATCTTGAGATAGGGTCTGACTTAGTTGCTTAGGGACTTGCTATACTGTGGCTGGCTTTGAACTTGGGATCCTCCTGCTTCAGCCTCCCAAGCCATTGGGATTACAGGAGTACACTGTGCCCAGCTGTCCTAATATTCTTGCATGCTGTCTACGTTATATATTGAGACCTTAGCATATTAATTATAGTTCCTTTAAATTCCATGTCTGATAATTCAAACATCATTTCCAAGATTGGTTCTGATGCTTGCTTTGTTTTGAAACTACCTTTTTTTTTTTTTTTCAGTATGCCTTATAATTGTTTCTTAATAACAGGATACGATGCACTTGGGGAAAGGAACTGGTATAAATAGGCCTTAAGTAATATGGTGGTCTGATGTACAGGGAAAAGAAGCATTTTATAAGCTGGGCACAGTGGCACACACCTGTAATCCTAGCAATTTGGGAGACTGAGGCAGGAGGACTCCAAGTTTGAAGCCAGCCTCATCAATTTAGGCCCTAAACAACTTAGCAAGACCTTGTCTCAAACTAAAAAATTGAAGGGCTGGGAATATAGTTCAGGGGTAAAGCATCCCTGAGTTAAATCCCCAGCACCCCTTCCCCAAACAAAGGAAACATTTATACACCTAGGATTAGGTCTCAGCCTTTTAGTGAGTCTATAGCTCTGTGAACTTCACATGTGCTTCTCAGTTTTTTTTTTCTGCTCTGTGAAGTAACAGAACATCTAGAGTAGGTTGGAACTAGGTATTTCCCTTTCTTCAGATCAGTTAGTCTATGATAATACCCTAGCAAGATCGCCTCTACTTAACTAGTGTCTCCATTTCCCTACTGTTCTGAGTTTGTGCCATGAAACTGAAAAAGCTAGAGAAAAAAATTTTAAATGCATGTCAAGAACTTTGCTTGGGTACACTCATACACTGCTGGTGGGACTGCAAATTGGTGCAGCCAATATGGAAAGCAGTATGGAGATTTCTTGGAAATCTTGGAATGGAATCACCATTTGACCCAGCTATCCCTCTCCTGAGTCTATACCCAAAGGACTTAAAAAATAACATACTCGGGGGACACAGCCACATCAATGTGTATAGCAGCACAATTCACAATAGCTAAACTGTGGAACCAACCTAGATGCCCTTCAATAGATGAATGGATAAAAAAAATGTGGCATATATGCATAATGGAATATTACTCAGCAATAAAAGAGAATAAAATTATGGCATTTGCAGGTAAATGGATGGAGTTAGAGGAGATAATGCTAAGTGAAGCTAGCCAATCCCAAAAAACCAAATGCTGAATGTTTTCTCTGATATAAGGAGGCTGTTTCATAGTGGGGTAGGGAGGGAGAGCATGGGAGGAATAGATGAACTCTAGTTAGGGCAGAGGGGTGAGAAGGGAAGGGAGGGAGCATGGGATTTAAAATAATGGTGGGATGTGATGAACATTATTTTCCAAAGTACATGTATGAAGACACGAGTTGGTGTGAATATACTGTGTATACAATCAAAGACATGAAAAATTGTGCTCTATATGTGTAATAAGAATTGTAATGCATTCTGCTGTCATATATAAATTTAAAAAATTAATTTAAAAAAGAACTTCACTTGGATCCCTGTTGCTGCCCAGGATTCATAATTATTCTTCTCTCGTCCATTCATTCCCCCATTTTCCTAGATGACTATTTCACACCTTCTTTCTCATCAAACAGCCAATATCTCCTTCTCCATCTTCACTCAACAGATGACCTCATTTCCTACTTCAGGAATCTTTGAATCTTAGGGTGTAGCGTCTCCACTCTGCTGCTGCCACATCTGCCCACCTTCACCATCTGCACTACATTCTGTTACACAGATGCTATAGGCACTATTTGTCCTCTTACCTAAAGACAATCCTCCTTCTTCCTTCTACAGTAGATCCCATCCTTTTTTGTTCACTGAATGAAATCACTCCAGATATTCTACCCTTTCTTTCCCATGCCATTAACATTTCCCTCTCTACTAGGTCATACTTAACTCGACATAAGTATTCTGTTACTGCTCACAACTTTGAAAAACAAATGAAAATTTCTCTTAATTTTACTTTCCCCGTCATCTATTACCTTATCTTTATTTTTCAGCCAAACTCCTCTGAAAGGTTGTCAATATTATTATCTTCAATATATTTCCCCATTCTTTCTGAAATCTGCTCTTATATGGCTTTCACATCTATAAGAAAAACCCCTAAAACAGTTGTTTTCATGATTACCAATACCTGCACGTGGAGAAAACCAGTTTTAGCCATCCTCTTTCTTGAAGTATTAACATTTGACACTGTTTCTTGGTACACTGCGTCTGTTGGTTTCCTACTTCACTGGCTTTCACTGGCTGTTCTCTCTCAGTCTTCTTTAATAGTTTCTCCTCTTACCTTCAACAGTTTCATGCTGGAGTGTCCTGGGACCTGTCTTTGATATCTCTCTCTCTCTCTCTCTCGGCTCAAGATTTAAAAAAAAAAAAATTAGTTGTAGATGGATACAATATTTTTGTTTTATTTATTTATTTTTATGTGGTGCTAAGGATCAAACCCAGTGTTTCATATATTCTAGGCATTTGCTCCACCACTGAGCTACAACCCTGGCCCCTGATCTCTTTATTTGTATTCATTTCCTTGGTAATGTCATCTAATCATATGGCTTGAAATCCACATATCTAGCAACTCCCAGAATTATATATCTACAATGAATTCAATCTCAAATTCCAGGTTTGTATAACTAAATGTTTAGTCAAAATCTTCACTTACCTATATTGTACATACGTCATGCCTAAAATATATAATGGAACCATTGATCTTTGCCCCCAGGTCGTATATCCACAGTCTTTCTTATCTCAGTAGATAGTGACATCATCCTTTCAATTGCTCAAGCCAAAAGCCTTGGAGTTGTTCTTGGTGGCTTCCTTATCTCATCTCCCACATCCAAACTATCTTCAGAATGTATCTAGAAACTATTTGCTTACCATCATCTCCACTGCTGCAAAGCTGTGGCAATCCACTGGTATCTCTTCACTGTGTTATTCAAACAGCATTCTAACTGGTCTTTTGCATTTACCCTTAACCCATACTGTGTCAGCTGTCTTCTGAAACCCTGCAATAGCCCATATTCCATTTAGAGGAATAGTCAACATCTTTTCTATATTCTATAGGACATGAAATAATTTGATCTTACCATTACCCTTCTAATCCTCTCTTCTACCATTCTCTTCCCTGCTTACTCCATTCTAGCCACACTGCCCTCCTTGTTATTTTTCAAACATATCAGGCAGTCCCTCTCCTGGGATCCTGTGCACCAGCTCCTCCTTCTATTTGAAAGACTTTTCTTCCAGACATCTACATAGCTCCTCCCCCCACTCCTTTACATCTTTACTCCAAGATTGCTTTATCAATGAGGTCTACCTTGACCATCATATTCATAATTGAAGTCTGATTACTTTTCCCCACTCCACTCTGGCACTCCCAATTCTTACACCATGTTCTAGTTTCTTCTACTTTCTTACAATATAATGTATCATATAATTATGATGTCTATTTGTATTCTCTGTTTTCTTCCACTAGAATTCCTGAAGGCTAGATCTTTGTGTGTTCCCCCGCCCCTCCAGTTGTACCCCAGTTATCAAAAGCATCACCTGGCATGTGGTAGGAGTCAAATACTTTTTTGAATTGATGAATGTATGGAAGTGGGAGTGAGTGAGAATTCAGCAAAGAAGCCCCATTTGTGTATTAGTCTAGTAGTAGTGAGGAGGATGAAGGGAGAAGGGGAGGCTAATTGTAAGCAGTTTCAATATTGTTTGGCTGAGGAGAAGTTAAAACTAAAATAATTCACTAGCTATGAACTTCAAATCATGAGCAGAATTACAGATGTCTTAGATTATGTCCTGACTCTTCTCCCATATAATCCTCTTCTACCAGAGAGAACTCACTTCATTCAAAGATGGGTAACAATATATTTTTTTAATAGCAAAGATCTGTAGAAATGCCTACAAGAAAAAAGGAGAAAAAGAATAGAAACAAACAAGCAAAAAATAGGCAAAGAGCATTCACCAGAAAAACTTGCCCAGAGTAGAATCCGAGACAGTGGAATAGAGGAGGTCGCTTCCTGGCTACTCCATGGCGTGCAACCAAGAAAGCAGACAGGCAGCTTCTCCACAAGGTGGGTAAATAAAAAAGCAGGGGGTACTTTACTGGAACCTAAAACTGGACATTCAAAGCAGATTGGGGACACAGGAGGTTGGATATGATAAAATAAGGAAAAAGTCCCCGTTGGCACAACTGCTGCCACAGCCAGGCTGGAAACTCCAGCCAGAGAGGTCTGTCTGTGAGCATAGAAGAGGGATAAGGAAATTAAAGGAACCTGTATTTTTCGGAGGCCTGAGGCATATCTGGGTATGGAGCTTTTAGAAACCAAAGACATTGGCCAACAGAACTGAAGGACACTCTTGCTTCACAACATCTGTGTGTGGGGAAAGATGCCACCATCTCTCCAGGCAGCACGTGGAGGACAAAGGAAGGGACCATTTTTCAACTGCACACAGGGGCCGGCAATGGATGAAGCCAATTCTGGGAAATACAGGCCCAGAAAAGACAAGCTGCATGACATAGAGTGTGCTTAAGTGACCAGAAGAAATTCAAATGTGGAGAGAGATTTACACAGGGAACAACTGGTTGCAGAAACCCTCCCGGCTCTACCCCTCAACCTCCAATCTGAGTGCTTGTAGGACCAGCTGGGAGAGAGGCATTTGGCTGAGAATTCAAAAGGGGTGAGGGACAGTCCAAATAAATTGGAGACTGAACCCAAGACCAGGAAACATGGGGTCTTCAGGTGACGTAGGGGACCAAGAATTGGCTCCCCACCACAAGAGTGGAACCCAGGGAACCCTGGGGTAAAGTCCTCCAGTGTGGACCAGCAAGTACTGGGCACTGGAGGTGTGCTGATTTAAAATCTCCAGATCAATTAGCATTCAGTGAAGAGCCTAGAGCCCTCCTAAACCTAAATGCTGCCTCCAGGAAGTCTACCTATGGGATTACCTCTCTTACTCCAGCAATCCAAAGGGTGGAGCATCACATTCCAGAGCATCACATCCCACCTAAAACTGCTGAGAAGCTGAGAATATTTTGAACTCTAATGGAAAAAAAAGCTTTAAATTTTCATCAAGATTTTTTTTATTATTCTTTTTCACAGTTTAATTGTGACCTTAATGTACATGGACATTTATACAGTTTCCTTTTTTTTTTTATTCTCATCTCTAACATATTTGAAGCCAGTTATTTTACATGGATTAGTTTTTTGTGAACTAGTTTGTTTGATTAGTATATTTGTGTTTTGTTTTGTATTCTTTTATTTTTTTATTTAAATTTTTTGCTTTATATATTTTTTCTCCTACCTATTTCCTTTGATTCTCTTTTCTTCTGCTAACAGCCAATCTCTATTGTTCTCTTTCATGCTTCCTTTAATCTTTTACTTCTGTCTTCTCTCTTCCTCCCTCATGATCATTACATCCTATGTCACTTCTGTTCTCTCCTTGTCTACCATTTGAAATGTAAACGCTTTTGCAAACTTGCTGTTTTTATCATAGGAATAACTGGTCATATGATTTCTGTTTATTGTGATAATTAACAGTATAGACATCATAGTAGGAACTGTTTGATTTAATGCTGTAAATTGTTTGCATTGGTTGTTGTTATTTGTCTCTCTCTAAACAGTGAGGTACAGGAAACCTTCAGGGATACCCTAAGTCCACAGGGTAGAAATTTTACTGCCTCAGATCCATACTGTTAGAAGGGTAGACATACCAAAAAAAAAAAAAAAAAAAAGAACCCAAAAAACAAGGAAACAAATCACCCCAAGCAAACCAAGATACTCTAATAATATAGTACATATATATCGCAGTTGAAGAAATGTCAGAGAAAGAGTTTAGAATGTACATAAACTGATTTGCGAAGTAAAGGATGATGTAAGAAAGCAAACATAGGTAGCAAAATATCACTTCAATAAAGAGATAGAGATTCTGGGGGAAAAAAAAAAAACAGAAATCCTTGAAATGAAGAAAACAATAAACCAAGTTAAAAATTCAATGGAAAGTCTGGTTGCAGTGGTGCAAACCTGTAATCCCAGCCACTGGGGAGGCTGAGGCAAGAAATTCAAGAGTTCAAAGCTAGCCTCAGCACTAAGCAACTCATTGAGACCCTGTCTCTAAATAAAATACAAAATAGAGCTGGGGATGTTGCTGCTCCTGAGTTCAATCCCTGGTACCAAAAAAAAAAAATTCAATGAAAAGCATCACTAACAGACTAGACCACTTGGAAGACAGAACCTCAGACAATGAAGACAAAATATATAATCTTGAAAATAGTTGACCACAGAGAGAAGATATTAAGAAACCATATACAGAACTTCCAAGAATTATGGAATAATATGAAAAGACCAAATTTAAGATTTATTGGGGTAGATGAAGGCATAGAGATACAAACCAAGGGAATGCACAATCTTTTCCATGAAATAAATCCAAAATTTCCCAAATCTAAAGAATGAAATGGAAAATCAAATACAAGAATCTTACAGTACCCCCAATGTGCAAAATTATAACAGACCCACATCAAGGCACATTATAATGAAAAAGCCTAGCATATAGAATAAGGATAAAATTTTAAAGGCTGTGAGAGAAAAATATCAGATTACATATGGGGGAAAACAATTCAGATCTCAGCTAATTTCTCAACCCAGACCCTCAAAGCTAGGAGGTCTTGGAACAACATATACCTAGCTCTGAAGGAAAATGGATGCCAGTCAAGAATCCTATAACCAGCAAGTTTAAGCTTCAGATTTGAAGATGAAATAAAAACCTTCCATGATAAACAAAAAATAAAAGAATTCACAACTAGAAGCCCTGCACTTCAGAATATTCTCAACAAAATATCCCATGAAGATGAAATTTAAAAAAAGAAAGAAAACTAGTAAATAGAGGACCTACCTAAGGGAATAGTCAAACAAAGGAGAAACTATTCAAATTAAAATCTAGAAATAAACCAAAATGACCGGGAACACAAACATATCTCCATAATAACCTTGAACATTAACGGCCTAAACTCATCAATCAAAAGACATAGACTGGTGGATTGGATTAAAAAACAAGACCCAAAAATATGCAGTCTCCAAGAGACTCACCTCATAGGCAGAGACATCTACAGACTGAAGGTGAAAGGATGGGAGAAAACATATTACTCACATGGATTGTGTAAACATGCAGGGGTTTCTGTTCTCTAAAATAGACCAAATGATGAAGCTATATAATTGTAATTATACAATTGTACTATTACCTTAATACATGTGTAGCATCTGTAGGGTTGTTTTGATATCTCTCTTTCCATTGATATTAATTTTTTCTTGCTTTTTGCTCAATTAGACTTGTTAGATTTTTGTCAACTTCTGGCTGTATTATTTCTTTTCTATTTCACACATTTCTGCTTACTTTTATTTGTTCTTCCTACTACCTAATTTGAAAATAATTTGATTGTTAATCTAGCTACTTTCTGAGACAAATACTTTAAGTTGTAAGTGTTCATCTCAGAACTATTTTGTCCCAGAGATGCTGATATTTTAAGCTTTTATTATCACTTAGTTCAAAGCACTTTTTATTTACTTTTCTTGTGCTTTCTTTTTTGATCTGTGAGATAGTTATCAATGTGTCATTTAATTTTGAAGTAGTAGAGACATGGGGGTGGGGTTTTATATATCTTAAGGTGATTGATTTCTAATGTAATAAATCATGCAGTAAACACAGTCTGCATGATTTCACATCTTTAAAATTTCTCAAAGCTTATTTTATGACAGAATGTAGTCTATCCTTATTAATTTTCTACTTGTTATTTTTGTGTATAGTTCTCTATAAATAACAAATAGATAAAGGTGGCTGATAATCTTGTTAAGCCTTCTAAATTATTACTCCTTCCAGCAATGTGAGGAGCTTAAAATTGTCACGTATAATTATGTATTTGTCTTTTTAGTTTTATTAATTCTTACTTCATGTATTTTGAAAGTACATATACATTTAGAATTATTATACTTTATTGAAGAAGTTAACCTATTATGGTTATGAAATGTTCCTCTTTATCTCTGAAAATACTTTTTTCTTGAAATTTATTATATATTAATAATGTTACTTCAGATTTCTCATGCTTATTTACCTCTTATTTTGCTTTTAATCTATTCATGTATTGATATTTAGTGTGACATATGTATAGAACATACAGTTATTGTTTGCTTTTTACACATCAAACATATATACCCTTTAATGACAACATCTAGTTTATTTATATTTAAATTAATTATCGATATTGTTGAAAAAAAAAGAACACCTGACATGTCAGTGGAAAATTGGGTAGATAATAAGTTTGATGATGCAATATTTTGGAAAGTGGGTTGAATAGTCCTGCTGTCAGGCTCAGAGAAAAGATTGTTGGAATACTTTTGTTGCAATTGTTCATTCTCTCATTTATCATATGGTACACAGCAACAGATTTATTTTATTGTTTGTTAACACTTTTTATTTTGTAAATTTTAAAATAATATATGCATATGTGTGTATATACATATAGATAAATATATATGTATATATGTGCATATATATGTGTGAAAAAAACACAAAGAAACAGGAAACACATATATGCATATATATGCGCATACACACACACATACACACACACACAAACACACACACATATGTATAACCATAGGCAGTCTTTTAGGTATCCCATAATGGTTTTAATGTGACATTCTCTAACAACAAATAATGCTGGGTATTTTTTAATATGCTTATTTGCCATTTGATTATCCTCTTCAGTGAAATACCTGTTTATATGTTTTGTTAATTTTTAATTGCATTATTTGCTGATTGTTGAGTTTTCCAGTCTTTGTATATTTTGTAAACAAGTATATGTATTGAAAAAAAAACTTGCCCAACATACAAGAAAATGTGACCAAACATTGCCATGACTTATAAAACTCAAAGAATCAATACCTGCAAAACAATAACACAAATCAGAGCTACAGCAGATTAAGAAATGAAACAACCAAAGAGATGAAATGAGTAACTTCAGCAAAATGATGAACTATGAAGCTCAAAGCTCTTGTTCACTTACAGAAGGATCAAGAAATCAACCAGAAACCATATGCCCCAACTTTATGAGAGATTTTGAAAATAGCCAAAGTTCTACAGTGGCCAAGCCAAAACTCAAGAAAAAAACAGCTGCAAAATAGTAGAAAAGTTTTATAAAATTTTACTTGCTCTTGCCCACTGTTGAATGGCACAGTGGTGGTTTTGGTCTTGAGCTGTAGCAGCCCAATACAAAACTGTCATCTATGAACCAGAGAGAACAGAGCAGAGCTTATTTGTGAATTATTATGTAAGTCAGTTCTCACCTGGCAAAGAAATACCTGAAGGACTTGTTCGCTATCTTGCAGAGCTCAAAATATAGACAGGAAAAGCAAAAAGCAGTGCTCATGAAAGCTACAAAGGGACCTCAGACCAACAGATGCCTGAGGCAAGCAAATATGGAGAGATGGGTACACTAGGTAATCCATAGTCCAGAGGAGAAGCAAGGGTGAGGTTATTTGGGAAATTATGGCATTCAAAGGCAACTATGTATATGTGGAAATTTTTTGCATTCTTAGCCTAAGATTTCACATTAGGCTTGCCTCTAGGCTCAGAACAAGCCTAACTAACTGGTGAAGAACTGTCCTAACACAGAAGTGTGCAAGGAATGGGAGTGAGAGATGATTATTCTTCCTCTTCCTTCTCTTTATCTTTCTCTCTTTCTCCTTTCTGCTTCTTCGATTCTTCATTTTTGATCTGTTTTAGCTCCTGGTATTCAAGGATATCTCTAACAATATTGTCTCAACATTAGGAGAAAAGCAGCGAAGACTTCAGTAAACACACAAGACAAAGGATACCTTTGCAATAACAGTTTGGAAAAATCTCAAATCAAATGGATGACTACAGCCTTCAACCATTGAAAAAAGCAGACCTTGATAAAGGTGTAGAATGTGATTTCCACATAATCATGTGCCCAACTTCTAACAAAAAGTCATGAGACATACAAAAATCAGGAAAACTTGCTCACTGAAAAGAATAATATAGGGGCTGGGGTAGTGGCTCAGTGGTAGCGCACTCATCTGGCATGTGTGAGGCACTGGGTTTGATCCTCATCACCACATAAAAATAAATTAATTAATTAAATAAAAGTACTGTGTCCATCTACAACTAAAAAAATTTAAAAAAAGATATAATGGTCTAAAATATTTTTTAAAATAATAACAATAAAATAAATTGAAAGTAACATGAAGAAGACTATATATTGAACTTACCAGGCAAAGTATTTAAAACAACTGTCTTAAATATGCTCAAAGAGCTAAGGAAACGTAGAAAAGGAGAAGAAAATGAAATTAATTATGAAGATTGAAATGGTAGCATGTGCCTATAATCCTAGCTACTTGGGGGGCTGAGGCAAGAGAATCACAAGTTTGAGACCAGCCTTTGTAACTTGGTGAGATTCTGCCTCAAAATATAATAAAAATTGTGGCATATGTAGCTCAGTGGTAGAATGCATGCTTAGTGCATGGGAGGCCTGGGTTCAATCCATAGTACTACAAATAAAAAGAGGAAGAAAAGAAGAACAAAATAATGTCAAAAAGATCTAGAAACTATGAAAAGGAACTAAACATATTCTGGAGGTGGAAAGTACAATAGCTCAATTCTAGTGAAGTTAAACAGTAGATTTGAACAACCAGAAGAAGGAATCAGTGAACTTACAGTTAGAACAGTTTACATTATTGGGTCTGAAGAGTAAAAAGAAAAATAATGAAGAATGGTGAGTTGATACTAAAGAACCTCTGGAACACCTTCACTCTGACCAAAATACATATTATAGTGATATTATTTGAAGAAATAATTGTTAAGTACTCCCCAACTTGATGAGATACGTTTATCTACAATCCAAGAAGTTCAGCACACTCCAAATAGGATAAATTCAAAAAAACCCACATCAAGAAACTTTATAATCAAATTGTTGAGAGACAAACATGAGATAAATCTTGAAAGCAGACAGAGAAGTGAATTTTCATATGTAAATGATTCTCAAAGAGCTGATTCATCTAAGAAACCTTGGAAACCATAAGACAATTAGATGATATATTTGAAGTGCTGAAAGAAAAAAAAGAATACTGTCAATGAGTTAGATATCTGGCAAAAGTGTCCTTCAAAAATGAGGGAGAAATTGCAGGGCATGATAGTGCATGCATGTAATCCCACCAATTCAGGAGGCTGAGGCAGGAGGATGGCAAGTTCAAGGCCAGTCTTAGCAATGTAGTGAGAGCCTGTCTCAAAATAAATAAATAAATAAGCAAACAAATAAAAAGAATTGAGAGTGTAACTCAGTGGTAGGGCAGCCCTGAGTTCAATCCCCAGTGCTGGGGAAAAAATGAGGGAGATATTAAGAGATTCCCAGATAAGTGAAAGCTAAAGAAATGAATTATTACCAGGCCTATCCTACAGAATGTTAAAGAAAGTTCTTCAGGTTGAAATGAAATCATGCTCGTGGTAACTTGGAGTCATATTAAGACATAAATGTCACCAGTCTAGGCAAGTACATGGGGAAATTAAAAACCAGTATTGTTATCTTGGTTTATAAATCCACTTTTGTTTTCTATAGGATTTGGAATAGAAATAGATAAGAATAATTATAAATCTGTGTTAATTTGGGGCTGGGGATGTGGCTCAAGCGGTAGCGCGCTCGCCTGGCATGCGTGCGGCCCGGGTTCGATCCTCAGCACCACATACAAACAAAGATGTTGTGTCCACCGAAAAATAAATAAATATTTAAAAAAAAAATCTGTGTTAATGAGAAAGATATATAAAAATGAATTTGTCATATCAATTAACATAAAGTGGAATTTTTAGAGGAGTAGTATTTTTGTGATTGAATTGTGTATTAATTAAAATGTTATAATTTGAAGATGTTATATGTAATTTCCACAAAAAACCCAAAGGAAATATCCATTGAATGTATGAAAAAGGAAATGTGAAGGGAATAAAAATGTGTTGCTACAAAAAATCAGTTTAACACAAAAGAAGGCACTGCTAGAAGTAGTGACAAAGAAATATGAGACCTATGGAAAACAAAGAGCAAAAGGGTAGAAGTCCTTCTATGTCAGTTGGTAGTTCTCATTAAATGTAAATTAATTAAACCCTGTAAACAAAGAGCTGAGATTGGCAAAATGAACAAAAATGACCCAATTATATGCTATTTATGAGAGTGCAGTTTATATTTACAGATAAAATTAGGTTAAAAACAAAATCATGTAAAAGATATTCCATGCAAATAGTAACTAAAAGAGAAATGGAATGGTTATACTAATAAAAGACCAAGAAGAATTTAAGTAAAAAACTGTTACAAGAACATAAAAAGGTCATTATGTCCTAATAAGAGATCAATTTACTAAAAACTGAAATAATTAAAAATGTGCACCAAATATTAGAGCTGTAAAATATATGGAGGAAGCATTTGTTGGGGGCCATGGCCAAGTCGGGATGGTGCCTGGCATTTTGCCAGAAGGAGTGGTTGAGAAGTAACGCCATGGAGCCATTAAGATGATGATAATTGAGTTAAGCTGTGTATAATTATTAAGATAATGACTGGTTGCTGTAACTGGATGATGCTAAATTGAAACAAGCAGTGTATTTAGTTGTGTATATAAACCTCTGCTGTCCGGCAATAAGGCGGCTCCTGCTACCTCGGGTGCCCGCTACTTTTGAGTTCTTGCGGAGTTCCTGTTGGCTCTTGTGGAGTTTCCGTGGAGTTCTGGAGAGTTCCCGTTGGGTTTGGGTAATAAAGTAGTTCCTGTTTGAACCTACAAGTGGCTCGTGACCTCCCGGTTATTTTGTGCCCAGCCAGACTGCGGCAAGCATTGAGAGCATTGAAGGGAGAAATGCATAGTTTTAAGATGCAGCTAGAGGCTCAACACCACTTTCAATAATGGATAGAATAGCCAAGCAAAATATCAATAAGGAAATAGAGGTTTGAACAATATTATAAACAAAAATATCCTAACAGTCCACCCAACAACAGCCAAATATACATTTTTTCCCCTCAAGTACATTTGGAAATTCTCCAGGACAATTGTTAGACCACAACACAATTACTAACAAATAAAAAAAGATGGAAGTCATAAAAATATATTTTTGAGTCACAATAGAGAGAAACTAGGAATCAATAACAACTAACTGGCAAATCCACAAATGTGGGAAGATTAAATTACATATTTTGAAGCAATTAAAAGTCAAAGAAAAGATCACAAAGAAATTAGAAAAATGACCTAAAACAAGTGAAAATGAAAGTATAACAGAGGGCTGGGGATGTGGCTCAAGCGGTAGCGTGCTCGCCTGTCATGCGTGCGGCCTGGGTTCGATCCACAGCACCACATACAAACAAAGATGCTGTGTCCGCCGAAAAAACTAAAAAATAAATATTAAAACTCTCTCTCTCAAAAAAAAATTTAAAAAAAGAAAGTATAACAGAAAAACTTATGGGATGAAATGAAAAAAGCATTAAGGGAAAAATTTTATAGCTGTGACCACATACATTTAGAAAGAACAAGGTTTTTTTTTTTTTTTTTGGTGCTGGGGACCTTGTGCATGCAAGGCAAGCACTCTACCAACTGAGCTATATCCCTAGCCCTAGAAAGAAGAAAGATTGTAAATCAGTGAATTAACTTTGTACCTTAAGGAAAAACAAACAAAACCCTAATCCAGCAAAAAAGAAGAAAATTGTAAATATTAGAGCAGCAATAAATAAAACTGAGACTAGAAAATTAAAAGAGAAAAATCAGCTAAGCCAAAAATGTTTTCTTTGAAAAATTTCAACAAAATTGAAAACTGCTTAGCTAACTGACAGTGATAAAGAGAGAACTCCTTACTAACATCAGAAAGTAGAGGTGTTACTATTGATTTTTTAAAAGTAAAAGGATTATAAGGGAGTACTATGAACATCTGTATATTGAGAAATTGGATAACACAGGTAAAATGAACAAATTCCTACAAACATACAACCTTCCAAGACTGAATCATGAAAAAAAAAAAAATGGAAAATTTGAGTAAGCTAGTATGGAGAATGAATCAGTAATCAAAACTCTTCTAACAAAGAAATGTCCTGGTCCAGATGGCTTCTGTTTAAAAGAGAAGGAAGTCACGTACAGCATTGCACTCTTATGATCCCAGGGACTTAGGAGGCTGAGGCAGGAGGATCTCAAGTTCAAAACCAGCCTTCCAGGAACTTAGTGAGACCTTCAGCAACTTAGTACCCTGTCTCAAAATAAAAACAAAGGAAAAAAATAACTGGGAATATAGCTCATGGTAAAGTGCCCCTGAGTTCAATTCCAGTACCAAATAAATAAATAGATAATTTTTAAAATAAAAAAAAAGTAACACCAGTCTTTCTAAAAGTTTTCCAAAAAAATTGATGTGGGAACACTTCCTAACTAATATTATGAGGCCACCATTGCCCCAATACCAACACCAGAAAAGAAACCAAGAGAATAGACCAATATTTCCTATGAATAATGATGCTAAAGTCCTTAACAAAATATTAACAAATAGAATTCAATATTATTTCATGCAAAGTTATATACCTTGACCAAGTTAAATTTATTCCTGGAATACAAGAATGCTTCAATATATGAAAATCAACAAGATAGCATCTTAGAAGCAGAAGGCAGCTTTTAATAGACACTAATTCCAGCTTCTTAATCTTGGACTTAGCCTCCATAGCTATAAGGAATATTTTTTTTTGTTTTTATAAATTATCTAGTCTCAGGTATTTTATTATGGTAGTACAAATGGACTAATAGAGCCAAATATGAAAAGCCCACACAGTTAATATCATACTCATTGTTGAAGGATTGAAAACTTTCCCTTTAAGATCAGTAATAAGGGCTGGGGATGTGGCTCAAGCGGTAGCGCGCTCGCCTGGCATGTGTGCGGCCCGGGTTCGATCCTCAGCACCACATACAAAGATGTTGTGTCCGCCAATAACTAAAAAAATAAATAAATATTAAAAAAAAAAAAAAAAAAAAGATCAGTAATAAGACAAGGGATACCCACTTAAATTTTTTTTTTTAAATTTTTTAGTTGTAGATGGACACAATACCTTTATTTTATTTATTTATCTATCTTTTTAATGTGGTGCTGAGAATCGAACCCAATACCTCACATGTGCCAGACAAGCACTCTACCACTGAGCCATAACCCCAGACCCAAGGATACCTACTTAAAAAAAAAAAAAATTGTTGTTGTTGTAGATGGCAAAATGCCTTTATTTGTTTATTTTTATGTGGTGCTGAGGATCAAACCCAGTGCCTCATGTGTGCTAGGCAAGTGCTCTACCACTGAGCCATAACCCCAGACTCAAGGATACCCACTTTTGCTACTTCTATTCAACATAGTATCGGAGGTTCCAACTAGAATGATTAGGTAAGCAAAAATGCATTCAGTTGGATACGAGGAAGTAAAATTATTTCCGTTTGCATGAATTTTTTTTTTTTTTTTGTGGTGCAGGGATTGAACCCAGGGCCTTTGTGCATGCAAGGCATGCACTCTACTGAGTTATATCCCCAGTCCCCTGTTTGCATGATAATATATGCAGAAAATCCTAAAGATTTGTTTCACAAGAAAACTTTTGCAGCTAAACAACCAATGAAACAAAAGATTCAGAATACAAAATCAACACACAAAACTGAATTGCATTATGAATCAGACATTGCTTTCCTATGTTCATATATGAATACATGACCAGTGTAATTCCACATCATGTACAAACAAAAGAATGGGAAGTTATAATTCATGTATGTATAATATGTCAAAATACATTCTACTGTCAAGTATAACTAAAAAGAACAAATAAATAAAAAAATGAATTGCTTTCATACACAATAACAATGAATAATCCAAGAAGGAAAATAAGAAAACAATTCCATTTAAGACAGTATTAAAATAGGATATTTAGGAATTAATGAAGGAGGCAAAAGATTTTTATGTGGAAAACTACAAAACATTCTAAAAAATTTTAAAAGACAATAGATGGTACAAATATGTAACAACAAATACCACCATTATGTACAACTATAATGCATCAATAAAAAATATGCCAAAAAAAGACATTAAATGGAAAGTCACCACTTGTTCACAGATTAGAAGACTTAATATCAGTGAGATGACAATGTTATGCAAAGCAATCTACAGATTTTATATAATACCTACCAAAGTTTAAACATTGCTTTTTTTTTTTTTTACAGAAATAGAAAACTAACCTCAGATTCATATAAAATATCAAGTGACCCCAAGGAACTGAAACAATCTTCAAAAGAAGAACGAAGTTGGAGAACTCACATTTTTTGATTCCAACACT
Organism: Marmota monax; assembly: GCF_021218885.2. Taxonomy (NCBI): domain Eukaryota; kingdom Metazoa; phylum Chordata; class Mammalia; order Rodentia; family Sciuridae; genus Marmota; species Marmota monax. The sequence goes on from NW_026692254.1 coordinate 3,989,168, forward strand.
TATTATAAAATTATAGTAATCAAAACAGTATAGTACTGACAGGCATAGGACAGATACACAAAGGAATCTAACTGATTAGAGAGCCCAGAAATAAACCCATATGCAGTCAGTTGATTTTCAATGATGATGCCACGATCATTCAATGGAGAAAGAACAGTCCTTTAAAAAATGTTTTGGGGAATATTGGACACCAATATGCAAAATAATGAAGTTGGACCTTACCTTACAAAATATACATAGATAAACTCAAAATAAGTGAAAGATCTAAATGTAAGAGCTAAAGCCATAAAACTTATAAGAAAACCCAGAGGGAAAGCTTTGTGACATTGGATTTGTCAATGGTTTCTTGGATGTGACACCCAAAGCAAAGGTACCAAAAGAAAATATTAGATAAATTGAACTTTAGCAATTAAACACTTTTGTGCACATAGGGACACCATTAAAAGTGAAAATAGAAGAAAATATTGTGAATCATGTATCTGATAATGTATAAAGAAGTCCTGTGGGCTGGGTATATAGCTGTCGGTAGAGTGTTTGCCTCACATGCACAGGGCAATCCTGGGTTCAATCCTCAGCACCACAAAAATAGGGGTGCGGGGGAGAAGAAGAAGAAGTCTTGGAACTCAACAACAAAAATGAGTGAAGGACTCAGACATTCTCCAAACAAAATTATGTAAGCAGCAAATAAGCACATAAAAAGATGTTAACATCACAAGTGATTAGGGAAGTGCAAATGAAAATCCCAGTGAGATACCACTTCTAGCTATTATATTATCAGAGGAGGGAAGAGACAGATGGAGGGCACAGAGAGAGAAACAGAGAAGGGAGGGAAAGAAAAAGGGAGGGAGGAAGGAAAAAAGAAAATAAATGTTGGTGAGGATTTAAAGAATTGGAACCTTCGTGCATTGCTGGTGGGAATGCAAAATGGCACAGTCACTGTAGAAAATAGTCTATCATTTCCTCAAAAAATTTTTTTTGGGGGGTACTGGGGATTGAATACAGGGGCACTCAAACACTGAGCCACATCTTCAGCCCTTTTTTAGAGACAAGGTCTGGATAAATTACTTAGAGCCTCAGCCTCCCAAGCCGCTGGGACTACAGGCTGTGTGGGCCAGCACCCAGCTCCTCAAAAACTTGAGTGTGTGTGTGTGGTTTGTATTGGTACCAGCATGGAACTCAGGAGTACTTTACCACTGAGCTACATCCCCAGTCCTTTTTATTTTATTTTATTTGGTACTAGGGATTGAACCCAGTGGTACTAAACCACTGAGCCATATCCCCAGCCCTTTTTTATTTTTTATTTTGAGATAGGGTCTCACTGAGTTGCTTAGGGCTTTGCTAAATTGCTGAGACTGGCTTTGAACTCGAAATCCTCCTGCCTCAGCCTCCCAAGCTGCTGGGATTACAGGCATGCACCACCATGCCTGGCTCCTTTTATTTTTTATTTTGAGACAGGGTATCAGTAAATTGCTAAGGCCCTAAGTTGCTGACTCTGGCCTTGAATTTGTGATCCTCTTGCCTCAGCCTCCTGAGTTACAGGATTACAGTTGTGCACCACTGTGTCTGGCTTTACAATTTTTTTTTAAGATGAGATATGAGTTAAAAGCATTGGAAAAAATAATAGGAATTTTAAAAATACATTCTAAAAATCATTGCCAAAGTATTTTGTAAAGCTAGAATTGAAACTGCTAAAGTGAGAAACATACTGAATTGAATTGAGAAACATGGGTAAATGCAATCAAAGTGACCAGAGTTAATAAAAAGATGAGAAAGAAAAATGATAAGTGTGGAAGGCAAGCAGAGGAGACCCAATATACACAAAATTCATGTTCCTGCTGAAGAAAATGGAAGAGATAGAACAGAAACTATATTTACAGATGAAATTTAAAATATTTTCAGAGATAAAATTATGAATCTAAAAATTGAACGGGGACCTCCTACCCATGGAAAATTGGCTCCAAAACAGTCTAGTTTTTGAAGTTATTGGTCTTCAGAGATAAAGTATACTTTAAGCAACTAAGCAAAGTAATGTAAGTAATGGAAAAGGAGATTAGACTGGCCTCAAAGTCTTTATAGCTATATTAATATTGGAAGATAGATGAGTGAACTTTATATAGTCTTCATGAAGAGTGTCAAGAAATTTATACTCAACCAAACTGTACCCCAGGTACAAATGTAACACAAAAATATTTTTGTGTGTGCTACAATTCAGGAAATACATTTCCTACAATGCTTTCTTAGCAATTCATTTTTTGGTGGGTGGGTACGGTACTGGGGATCCAACTCAGAGGCACTCAACCACTGAGCCACATTTCCAGCCCTGTTTTGTATTTTATTTAGAGACATAGTCTCACTGAGTTGCTTAGCACCTTATCCTTGCTGAGGCTGGTTTTGAACTTGCAATCCTCTAATCTCAGCCTTCTGAGCCATTGGGATTAGAGGTGTGGGCCACTGCACTGGCACTTTAGCAATTCTAATAGAGGGAAAATGGAGAAAATATCCTGGAGATCTTTAAATGGAAAAGATTCATTTAAGGGGCTGGAGATATAGCTCAGTTGGTAGAGTGCTTGCCTTACATGCACAAGGCCTGGGTTCTAATCCCCAGGACCACACACACACAAAAAAGATTCATTTAAATATGGAACTAGGTAATATTAAAGCAAATGTGGTTACAGAATAGAATGTAAATATTATAAACTTTCATGGTGAAGGAATGATATAACCAACAAAACTTGGCTGAGAAAGAGAGAGGAGATAGCAAGTAGGTTATGTATGCTGATATCTTCCATCTTTGGAGCTGATGGCCAGGAAAAATGCCATTTAAAGTTGATAAATATTAAAGGATAAAGGTTAAGACTAAACACAATATAACCCCCACCAATGAGTGGTATGGCGGGTGGATATATCATGTTTATAGAAAGGAGTAAAAAATAATAATCTAAGGAAGATCCCAGGAAAGAGTGTCAACTGTGACAGGAGAATCTGTTTTTGCAAATGTATGAAACAACTTCACTGAAGGGGTGAGAAAACGGTTCTGAATTAGTAACTTTAGAATGAATGACGTCACAAAATAAAACAAATAGGAAGTGCACATAAGCACAGTGCCCTTGTTCTTTCCTGCAGGGCTACAGATAACAATCCTGAGACTGCTGTACATGTATACTGAAGCAAGCAATTATATAAATGATGGCAATGGTGGGAGCCAAAGGTTGGAGTAGGAGTTTACAGATAAACAAGTGGAGACAAGAATAATCCACATGATAATGAACTAGAGTTGGAGTCCTCACTAACAACTGATGTTTTACTGCATATAGATTCAGATGATTACACATAGAAAAATTTGTAGGAAAAAAGAGAAATATTTACAGATATGTGCACATATACAGGTTGGTATACATGTATATATTTATTTGATCCATCAATTTAGAGGATTTAAATGAAAGGACAATCCATTAGCAACAAGCACACCTTCTTGCATAAAAAGAACCAGGGAAGCCAGGCACAGTGGTGCATGCCTATAATCCCAGAGGCTCAGGAGGCTGAGGATCACGAGTTCAAAGCCAGCTTCAGCAATTTAGTGAGGCCCTAAGAAACTCAGTGAGACCCTGTCTCTAAATAAAATACAAAAAAGGGCTGGGAATGTGGTCCAGTGGTTAAGCACCCCTGGGTTGAATCCCTAGTACCATTAAAAATAGTAATAATAATAAAAGCCAGGGATCCTTGGAGGAATGGCTAATTTTAGGACTAGGGCACAACATTTATAAGGGGGGACATACCATAGCACCAGAAAAGAAGGAAGTGTTAATAAAGAAAAGCTCACGTTGATGGGATTTGTCAAAGGAGCCCTGGAGCCAAATGAAAGAGCTCCCAATGGCCAAAGCAGGAGCCATCTGAGTATAAAATATAGTAATGTTATATTATAACCCAAAGTATAAAATAGCCATGAGTACATGTTGATATACATAAATGATTGAATAAATTTTAACTGGGGGGTGGGGAAGAGAGAAATCTCCCGCACAGAATTCCAAATTAGTTTTGGAGATACATTATTGAGTTCACAGCAATTAATCCTGGTGCTGGAGGAAAAACCGGCGGTTTTGGATTTCCTAAGAATGTCTATTGTCTTCAACCTGTCACCTTCTGTGTTAGTTTTCAGTCACTGTAACAAATACCTAAGAAACTTATAATGAGAAAAGTTTAACTTTAGCTAATGGCTTTAAGAGTTTTCAGTCCATGGTTGCTTGACCCTGTTGTTTTGGGTCTGTGGCATCACCTCATGGTGGGGAGCATGATGTGAAACAAGGCTGCTTACCTCGTGGGTGGGAACTGAAAAAGACAGAGGTCACTCTATCCCCTTCAGGGCAGTGACTGCAAGATCTACCAGTAGGCCTTCCCTCTTAGAGGTTCCACAACATCCCCAGAGTGCCGACTTGCAGAACTAGCCTCTAACACACAGGCCTTTAAAGGATATTCCAGATCCAAGTGATAGCACCTCCTATGGGATTTTCAAGGGTAGTTTTGACTATATATTTTAAAATTTTGGCTTCAATATGCTGACGGCACCCTTAATAACCTCAGCCTGAGGAAGCTGGGATTCAAAGACACTGGCCACAGGTGGAGCCTACTACAGGGCCATCCACAAGGAAAGGCTTTTTTGCTTTTATTTATTATTCATTATTTATGTACTTATTTGTGGTACTGGGCACTGAATACAGGGACATTCTCCCTCTGAACTATATTCCCAGCCCTTCTTATTTTGAGACAAGGTCTTGCTAAATTGCCCAGGCTGGCTTTGAATTTGTGATACTCCTGCCTCCTGAGTAGCTGGGATTGCAGGTGTGCACTCCAGACTGTTTTTTTTTTTTAATTTTTTTTTTTTTTTTTTTAGCTTTAGGTGGACACATATCTTTATTTTTTATTTTTATGTGGCGCTGAGGATTGAACCCAGTGCCTCATACATGCTAGGTGAGCATTTTACTGCTGAGCGACAACCCCAGCCCCACACTAGACTCTTGTTTGCCTTTTAAATGATCATAATGGTGCCTTAGGGGGTGCCATGTGGCATGATATTTCTGCAATCATCTGATACTGAGTTGGAAACATTTACAGGAAAATCAGTCACTGATGCCAATGCTGCCAACACCCTCCACCTTCTTCCCAAACAAACCCCCCCTCCCTCCTCCTCTTTCATTCTCAGTCCTGCCCCATATAATCATTGCTTTCTAATCATTACTTCATGCCTCTCCCCTCACCTGTTAAGTTCATGCCCACTGTGGATTCCACCTTAAACCTCTGCCTTCCTCTGAAAACCATCTAGTAGAGTACTAATGATTACTATTCTTTAAGACAGAGGTGACTTGAAACTCATCTCTTCCATAATCACTACAAGGACCTGGCCCTGATTCAAGCCAAATAACGTAAGCCAAATAACGTAAGCCAAATTACACATTTCAGTGGTGAGAGCATTTTTCAAGTCCCCACCCTGTGTGAGTGAAGGTGGAACAAGCATTCTGTGACCACATTGTTCAAACATGGGGTGATGACTGTGTTCCCTCCTCTTACTTTTTTCTTTTCTTACCACTGACTACACCTCCAGTCCTTTTTATTTTGAGACAGAGTCTCACCAAGTTGCGGAGGCTGGCCTTGAACTCATGATCCTTCAAGCTCAGCCTCCTGAATTGCTGGAAAATTATAGGCAAGTGCCACAGTGCCTGACTTAGTTTTCAATTCTTGATTCTTCTCAAGCCCTGTACTGTTTGATGTTGCCTCTTACTTACAGGAGGCTGAAGGGGGAGGAAGAGGGTAGGATGCTGTTGTAAAGCATTTGGAGCAGCCATTTTTCCCTAAAGGAGAGCAGTGGTTACTCTGGGCACACCTAGGTCAATCCAAAATTGAGAGGGGCATGTGATTGAGAGCTGATGTGATCTTGGATGCCAAGACATTAGAATAAGCCTTGGTAACATCTGTAATCCCAGCTACTCAGGAGGTTGAGGCTGGAGAGTTGCAGGTTCAAGGCCAGCCTGGGCAATTGTTTTTTGGGGGAAAAGAAAACTAGAATAAGGGCAGATAAACAAGGTTCAAAAATTCTAACCTAAAATCATATTAAATTAGCCATGCTTCCTAACCTTTGTCCCACCCATTAAGCATAAAAAATGATAATATTTGTATAGCTTGCTGAGATCAAACTTGAAGGAGTTTATATAATTCTAAATGAAGCTTCAAGGATGATAATTACATTTCCTTCACTTATGAAAAGGAAAAATAAAAAACACATCATATAATTACAAGACAAAAAGGAAAAAGTATTGAAGTAGATTTAAATACCAAATTTGTGTAAAATTTCCTGATAACATTTATAATAATATTTCTAAATGAAAAACTAGAACTTGCTTTTTAAAGTCTAATTTATATATATAATTTTTTTAAACAGTACCAGGGATTGAATCCAGGGGCATTCTATCATTGAGCTACATCCTCACCCTTTTTATTTTGAGACAGGGTTTCACCAAGTTGCTGAGGCTGGCCTTGAACTGCAATTACAGATGTGTGCCACAGCACATGGCTTCCTGAATTTGTATTTAAAGGATCTAACATTTTTCTTCTATAATCAATGTATTTTTTTTTCTAGTAATTGTGAGTGAATTTTGAATCCAAGAGAACTTAGTCATACCAAATATAGATCATCCTAGACTTAGGTTTTACAATTTTTGGACTTTACGATAGTGCAAAAGCAATATATATTCAGTAGAAACTGTAATTAAAATTTAATTTTTTTGGCAGGGTAGAGGGAGGATTGGGGATTAAAGCCAGGCCCTTAAAAATGCTAAGCATGCAGTCTAACACTGAGCTACCCACCCAGCCCCAATTTTGAACTTTGATCTTTTCCCATGCTAACAAAGTGCAATGTGATCCTCTTCATGATGCTGGGAGGGCAGCATCGCACAACTCCAAGTGAGCCACAGTATCATAAGGGAGACAACTGACACTCGATGGTGTGCTATGTGGCTTAGTTGGGATATTTCTTCGAAAGGTGAGGTGTATTCAGTGCATTTTCAATTTACAACGAACTTGTTGGTACCTAATCCCATTGTAAATTGAGGAACATCTATATTTTGAAACAGTGAAACTCTAATTCACAGCTTGGGCAAGCACTGTCAGAGGGATCATACTGTCACCATCTGGGATCTCACCAAAAGCCTATTCAGCTACAAACTGATATTTTCAAAACATGTGAAGACAAGGATTCAGAGCCACTGTCCACAGCCGAAGAGAGAGGAGCCCTCCCTCTGCCTTCCCCCATCTCCTTCCTGCAGGATTGAGGGGGTCCAGGTCTTCTGATAGACCTGGGGGCCCCTGGGGGCTCATTGGCTGCAGTGCTCTCACATGCCTTTTGCCACATGCCTCACTTTGGTGCAGTCATACTAGTAATTAACCATCTCAACTAGCACACCAAAAAGAAAAAAGACATTATTCTCCCCATAGTATAGAGGAGAAAACTAGGCTCAGAGAAGTAAGAGATTGTCCCCAAAATGTTCAGCATGGGATCAGCTGCATTAAGCTAAATGTTCTACTTCCCACCGGTTTCTTGCTCGCAAGGCCAACTTCTGATAATGACATCCAAGCTGCAGGGCTGCAGCAGCTCTCCTGCTTGAAGGGAAGCATGCAAGACCCAAATATGGAATCTTAAAAGGCACGTTTCAGCTCAAGTCCATTTTCAGGTGAGCAAATAGCATTCCCAGAGGGCAAATGCCATTACTTGTGTATCAAGTGACTGTCATTTTGTTGTTGTTTTCTTCTATGTTTCCATTCCCCCTCTCTCACCTGTGTGTCTATTCATATCTCTTTCCCTCCCTCTCTTCCTAGTTTGTAATGGCCATCTTCTTGCTGTGTCCTTACATGGTAGAGAGAATAAGTTCTAGTTTCTTTCTCTTCTTAAATAGGAATCTCATCAAGGGACTCTAGCTTCATGACCTCACCTAACCTTAATTACTTCCCAAAGTCTCCACCTAATACCATCCCTTTGGTGATTAGGTTTTCAACATATGAATTTCGGGGATGGGAGAGGTACACAGCATAACAATTCGCTACTTATCAATATCATTTTTGTCTGTTTTACTGTGATTATTTGACACACCAATCTGTCTTCCTTCCATGAATTTAGTTGCTTGAGGGATGGAGGGTGACCTTGAATCCACTCCTCCTGGGACATTCCCAGTTTGTTGGAAGAAGGAAAGTAATCAACACAGAAAAGAGCTGATCAGCAAGTCTGGATTTTTCTCTTTGAAACATATTCATTTATTCATTCATCTTCAACTTAAAGAAACTCTTTAAGTTTTCCTAGAAAACTATTTTTATTCTAAAACATTGCATATGCTTAAAAATGTACTTAAACTAGATGGAAATTATTTTAAAGAGAAAAAATTACTTTTCAATGTTTGATGGTATGCAGTCACTCTCTCAACTCAGTAATTTAAGTGACAGTAATCATACAAAAATCTTGCTTAAGTTTATAAATATTTAAACAGATAATCCACTTTTTAAATTTCAGTTCATACCCAAAGGATTTTTTTTTAAGTAGAGTTCTTTTCAAGAAGACAAGCTGAAAAATCACAACAGAATGAAAGGTCATCTAATGACCTGATAAGGACATGCATCTCTGTTGAACCCTCACTGATCTATAGGGGGAAAATATCTGGGATCTACCACAAGTAAAGAGCAGTCAAATTATAATATAATTATAAAAAATATAATAAAATATAATTCTATTTCTTTAGCTTAAATGTGTAAATACACCATAAATTAAAATGGTTCTCATTCCAGAGTTCATTAGGAATGGAACTTCATTTTCCAATTTTTAAAAAATATTTTTTAGTTGCTAATGGACCTTTATTTTATTTATTTGTATGTGGTGCTTAGACTTGAACCCAGTGCCTCATGCATGCTAGGCAAGCATGCTACCACTGAGCCACAACCCCAGCCCTCATTTTCCAATTTAATAGTACATTCTCCTCAGGCTGCAAAAAACAAAAAAACAAAACAAAAAAAGTGCTGTGGCTGGACTGACATTTGAAAAAGGTATCTTTTAAAATTTTTAAAATTGGGCTGGGGATGTGGCTCAAGCCGTAGCACGCTTGCCTGGCTTGCCTGGCATGCCTGCGGCCCAGGTTCGATCCTCAGCACCACATACAAACAAAGACGTTGTGTCTGCCAAAAACTAAAAAATAAATATTAAAAAAATTTTTTTTAAAATTATATTTCAATATTTTTTAAAAATATATTTTAGTTGTCAATGGACCTTTATTTTATTTATTTATATGTGCTGCAGAGAATAAAACACAATGCCTCACACATGCTAGGCAAGTACTCTACCACTGAGCCACCACCTCAGCCCCTACATTTCAATATTTGAGTGATATTTGCCTCATACTATTTATGCTCATATTACAGAGCCTGGAATGAACACAGATTAATGGTGGAGAAGCACTTAACTCTAAGCAAGACCTACCCCTAATCAATATGGTATGTAACTATTTTCACAGAAAGAAGCTTTTTCAATATGTATTTTAGTGGGAAAGACTGATTTAACGTTAAACATGTCTTTATGTACTGCACTATCAGACACTTAGAGTTTTCTGCCATGCGTGGTGGCCCATGTCCATAATCCCAGCTTCTTGGGAGGCTGAGGCAGAAGGATACAAAGTTCAAAGCTAGCCTCTTAGTGAGGCCCTACCTAAGCAATTTAGCGAGACCCTGACTCAAAATAAAACAAAATAAATAGGACTGGGGATACAACTCAGTGGTGAAGTGCTCCAGGTTCAATCCCAACCACCACCCCCTGCCCCGCAAAAAGAAAAAAAAAAGTTTCTGGGAGGCCATACCTCTTTATTCTAGAGAAGTGAAAATGATGCCTTACCTAGTTCTTAAGCTACATTCTATCATTTGTTTTCCTAATAATATGATTATTAGCATTACTGATCAAGAACTGAGGCTTCAAGGGTGTAAAAGTGATCTCTTAAAAAATTATGTGGGCAGCTCGCCTATAATTCCAGCCGCTCTGAAGACTGAGGAAGGAGGATCAAGAATTCAAAGCCAGCCTCAGCAAAAGCGAGGCGCTAAGCAACACAGTGAGACACTGTCTCTAAATAAAATACAAAACAGGGCTGGTGATGTGGCTCAGTGGTCGAGTGACCCTGAGTTCAATCCCTGGTACCACTGAAGCCAGATTTAAAGTTAGGTAGTCAGTGTAGTTAGGTAAATAGGGTCTAATAGCAAGTGAAATCTAAAATGGAGGCCATGCTGAGAATGAATTCTGGGAAACGCAGGACAACTCATGGAATGTTAATGAAGTCCCGAGAAAAGCCCTAGGCCCAAAGTCCATCCCAAAGAAATGTTAATGAACAGCAAACTTAAAGATGCTGACTTGGAAGTGCCCAGATTACTTCTTTGGCCCACCTGTGTCCCACCCCTAAGGCCTTCCCACCTACATTCCATCAGCGAAAACTATAAAAAGGGGAAACAACCGCACTTCCACATTCCATCTCTTGGGTCCCTTCTTTCTCCAGGAGAAGTCTTTTCTGCTGTCCTTTAATAAATTCTAATTTTCCACTCTGACCTTGCCTCGGGGTACTTCTCTGGTGTTATTCTTCAACATTGGGGAAGCAAAGACTCGTCACCGGTCAACAGCGGTAACACCACCCCCACCAAAAAAAAAATTATTAGGGCAGCTAGGGGAGGACAAATTTCCTATCAGGAGGTGTGGCTGCCCAGTTAGCATGCTTTTTAGACACTTTTGGGTTTTGAGAAAACTCAGAGCTTGACGGTCCCCCCACCGGGTGAACGTGAAGTCAACTGTATCTATCACGTTTAATTATGGGTCCTCAAGCCAAAACTCCACGACTCCCACCCGTGTCCCTGGAGCCACCAAACTACCGATGGTGGCATCTACTCCACAAAAGGACAACAAGGGCCTGTGTTTAGGTGAGGTATCCAGCAAAACACCTGGGTCAGCCAGATGGTCAGAAGTATAGGTGTGGGAGAAGGGTCAGCATGCTACTCCAGTGTGAATAGCGGACCCTCTAGGACACTCCGGGCCGCTGGGGTGAGGTGGGGACGAGACCGAGCTCAGGCACGGAATGCCGAATCTGGCAAGCTGCTGGGGTCACCTTTGGGTCGGAGCTTTTTGTAATTGAATCGGGCTTGTTTTTCTGCCCGCCGGGTAGGAAAAAGGTCCCACTTGTCCCAGGGGCCCTTGTCAAGCCACTCAGTGAGCAGAGCAAGGGCGCATCTCGGTGCTCGGCTCTCGATTGCTTGAGCCTGGAGGCGGGCAATACACAAAAAATCTGCGCTCGAGGTGTCACGCCTGGCCCGAACCGGCAGCGACGCGCTCACGGCTGTGGCCCCGGCGCCTGGGGCTGGCGGGAGGCGGCCAGGGCGGCTCGCGCGGGGATGTCGAGGAGCTCGAAGGTGGTGCTGGGCCTCTCGGTGCTGCTTACGGCGGCCACGGTGGCCGGCGTGCACCTGAAGCAGCGGCAGGACCTGCAGGTCGGTGTCACGTGACCGTCTCTTCCGGGGCCCTTGGGCTGCAGCCTAGGGCCTCTGGTGGGCTCTGCCAGCGTGGTCCCCGGCTGCTCCCCACGACTTTGCCCCCTCCTTCTCGCCTCTGGGCTCGGCGGTGGCGCGCCCTGCATCCCCACGCATTCGCGGCCGTGAACCTGAGGTCACCCCGGCCTACGGCTCCCGGCGGCCAAGCAACCCCGAGTCCTGGCTGACCCTCTGCTGGCCAGCGCCCAGGAGCCAGCTCCAAGGGGCCTTTCCCGCGAACGCACGCTCCTGGGTGCTCAGCAGTTCTGTTTTCAGCTCACAGCCAGCCCGCTGCCAAGCGAACCTGTCGCGTCCCGCTTGGGCCGCTAGAAAGTACCAATCAGGGAAGCGCTTTTTTTGCGGGGGTGGGGTGGGGGCTCAGTCTCAAGTTATCCACCTCTCACCACCCCTCGGGCCCCAGGTTGGCGCTGAACCCTAAGGCGGTTGAGTGCTAAAGATTTTATCCGGTGGTAAAGCTGGCTCCTCCTCACCCACCCACTTTCCGTGCCTTTTGGCCAAGGTAATTTGATGAGATGTTTGTAATTTTTGCTTAGGTGAATATTGACTATGGAAAATGTAGACTCTGGGAATGATAAAGATACAGTCCTCCAAATTTTCTTTTTGGTACTTCTATTTCTGGAGATGTCTGTGACTTAACTAATCCATGACTGACCGTCAGTCTCTCTCTCTCAGTTCGTATTTTCTTTCTCAAGTTGGCATATCTTTAGTGATTAATCACTCTCTGCCAGGCATAGCGCTAGGTACTTTGGGAATACAAAGACAAAGAAACAACCGCTCCAAAGTCTGTAAAGAATTTGCAACAGTGCTAAATATTGCAAGCAGTTCATTGTTGAACTTTCAAGTAACACCTTCTCAGGTAGTTGAGTAGAACCTAGTTTGCCAAGGGTAGATGTAATGATCTGAATGATCAAGAGTCAACAGTCTTCTTAATTTACTTGTCCAGGATTTGGACTATGCTATGTGGTTGGTATATGGAGATGAAGCAGATGAGGTCTTTGTCATTGGTGTTCATAACCTGTGGAGACAGGAGAGAAATCTTGTAATGGCACAAGAATTTTGTGATGGGGTTGGGATAACCACTGATGAAAAGGCACAGAAAGATTAGAGATTTGGGATTAAAGTATGTCTATAAGAAGGTAGCTTTTGGAATAGAGGCAGGGTTCTTCCTGTGTTGAAGGAAAAGATGATGGTCCTGAGAAAAATTGAGATGAAGGGGGTGTCTTTCTGCTCTCTGGGTAGGAAAGAGATGAAGAAAAAGATTGCCCTGTTTTTACATCCAGACCTTCACTAGGTACTCTCTAACAATGGGAAAGAATAGAACTAGAAGTACATGGTAGGTGTGTCTGAAAGTTGAAAGAAGCAAGAAGTTAAATAGTGACTACTGTTTCCTGACTGGAGTCTACCACATACCAGACACTCATGTTCAGTACTCATGGGTTACTCTTCCTTCCAGAAACCAAGTATAGATGGTCCCTAACTTACAACTCTTCTACTTAAAATATTTTGACTTTACAATGGTGAGAAAGCAATATGATTTGCACTCAGTAGAAACTGTACTTCAGATTTCAGTATTTTTCCAGGATAATGATTAGGGACTGTAATCCTCTCTTGAGATGTTGGGCAGGTGGAGTAAACCACAGTTCCCAATCAGCTACACAGACATGATTTCAGGTAAGTGGTGCTAAGCTGTAATGTTTGGTAGGTTGGGTGTATGTAACACATTTTCTTTTCTTTCTTTCTTTTCTTTTTTTTTTGGTGGTGCTGGGTATTGAACCCAGGGCCTTGTGCATGCAAAGCAAGCACTCTACCAACTGAGCTATATCCCCAGACCAACACATTTTCAATTTCTGATATTTTCAACTTTAAATGGGCTTATCAGGATATACCTTATCTTAAGTCAAGGAGCATTTGTAGTGCTACATGAGCTAGAGTTCAAGGTATCAGAGTTGAGATAGTGAGGAGGTCTTAGGTGGTAAGAGAGGTTCAATTCACAGGAAGGATGTATGAAGCAGTCACCTGGAGAAAGATAACAAATGATGGAATGGCAAGTAAGATCGGAGCACATGCTGACATCTCTGAAAAAGGAGATGAGGACCTGGGAGGCAGATGTAGAAAGAATGATCTCAACCAATGGTATAGGCTTTGGGAACAGGATGTGTAAATGTAAGGAGGTTGGTGACAGGTAGACCTGCGGTGGGGAAAATGGAGTAAGCACCTGTTGTTGTCTCAGTAGGGATCTTGCCAAGGACACAGGATTTAAGAAAATCTAGTACCAGTTGAGTTATCAGTCCTGGGACTCTTAAATTTCCCAACTCCCTCATAATAGCCAATGAAACTCCAGGCCTGGAAGATGTCCAGCAAGTAGGTACTAGGTGAGTTTTTAAAATGGATGAAATTTTTTTTTTTTTTTTTTTTTTTTACAAACCAAACATACTCAGCCCTAAATTAATTCTATTTTTAAAAACTGCTGTTAAAAATTTATTGGGGGGGGGGGCTGGGGATGTGGCTCACGCGGTAGCGCGCTCGCCTGGCATGCGTGCGGCCCGGGTTCGATCCTCAGCACCACATACAAAGATGTTGTGTCCGCCGATAACTAAAAAATAAATATTAAAAAAAAAAAAATTTATTGGGGGATGTGGCTCAGTGGTAGAGCACTTTCCTGGGTTCAATCTCTAGCACCAAAAAACCAAAACAATAGAAACAACAACAGAAATGCCTTATCACCTTACTGAAGTATTTTTGAGCTATGAACTATAAAATATTAGTTATTAGTAATGACTGAATTGATATTTTAAAAAGTCTCAAGCTGGGCATGGTGGTAAATGCTTGTAATCCCAGCTACTTGGGAGGCCAAGGCAGGAGGATGACAAGTTCAAGGCCAGCCTGAGAAACTTAGCAGGACCATGCCTCAAAAATAAATAAATAAAAAAGGGTGGAAGGTGTAGCTCAATGGTAACCCCTGGTTTCAGTCCTCAGCATCCCACCCTCACACACACAAACACACACACAAGTCTCATCTTAGGTACCAAGTCTGCATTCTGAAATTTCTCCTTTTTAGTGCTTATTAAGGTAACTAACTACTATTGATGGGTTTTATTTTTACCTCTAGAATTAGTAGTCTTTAAAAAAAAAAAAACTTTTCTTTTTACATAATTGATAGTATTTTGTATAATTTCTACCTTTTCACTTTATATACTAGAAGTCCAGTTCTTTATGTTTTTTGGTTTTTGTGGTGCTGGGATTGAACCCAGTGCTTTGTACATGCTAGGCAAGTGTTCTACCCACTAGACTGTATCCTCAGCCCATTAACCCAATTCCCCCCCCCTCCTTTGGTGGTGCTGGGGATTGAATCCAGGGCCTTATGCATGCTAGGCAAGCACTCTACCCGCTGAGCTATATCTCAGCCCCTCTTTGTTTTCTTGTACCTAAATTGTTAAGATAATTTGTTCAATTTTTAGTAACCTTTCTTTTTCTCTTGATGTTTATTATTCACCTAGGATAACTGTTAATAGAAAAGTAGTTCAGACTATTACTGTAGTAACAGCTAATTTTTAAAGAATCTTATATCAGCTGGATTTTTAAAATTCAACATAGTGCCATATAAAAAATTTTTTTATTTTTATTTTTTGTTATTTCCCAATAAGTTTTCTGGACAAAATGTTTAGGAATATCTTAAAATGAGAAAGAAATCATTTTAGTAATGATATTATAGTGCACTACCTAATTTATCTGAAGGTTTTTTTTGTTACATTTTACATTTGTACAGAAAGTTAAAATAGTAATTGGGTATTTGGAATCTGAACATTTTAAGTGTATTTTGGTAACACTGTTATTTGGATTTGAATGGCACAAGGATAGGAACCACCTGTTCAGGGTGTTACTGAAATCTGTTTCTTTCGTTTTTAGAGGCTTCGTGACGGAGTGATCAGAGATATTGAGAGGCAAAATCGGAAAAAAGAAAACATTCGTCTTTTGGGAGAACAGATTATTTTGACTGAACAACTTGAAGCAGAAAGAGAGAAGATGTTATTGGAAAAAGGATCTCAAAAAACATGACTTCAAAGGAATGTGAAATAGCACTGAAACCGTGTGTGTTATGTATGTGTGTTGATAGAGAATAGCTTAGTGAGATCTTCACCCTTCTTGTGACAGTCCTTTTAAATTTGGTAAAGGACAGTAGATCCTATACTCTAAATGACTTTAAGAATCCCCTATGTTTGAGCAAAGAAGTTGTGGGCAGACACTCTGAAGAGTTTCTACCTGTGTGATTCTGATAGAAGCCTCTTTAAGTTCAGCATCCAGAGTTAGAACTGTTACTGAAGAGCACTTCTGAACTTGTGAAAAGGGAGGGATGGATAGTAACATCCACCTCAGTAGTTTGATAAGTCGACACGATGATGAAGCCACAAGAACATCTACCTCAGAAGGGCTGGAAGAGGGTGAAGTGGAGGGAGAGACTCTCTTGATTGTTGAATCTGAGGATCAGGCATCTGTGGACTTATCTCATGACCAGAGTGGGGATTCCCTCAACAGTGATGAAGGAGATGTGTCGTGGATGGAGGAGCAGCTGTCCTACTTCTGTGACAAGTGCCAAAAATGGATACCGGCCAGTAAGGAGCTTCTCAATTCCTTTATTTGTCAATTCCTGTGTGAAGGTTTATTTTTCCAACCTGTGAAAGAAACATGAATGTAAAATAGATCTAAATAAAAGGATAATTATTACATTCATTAACTTAGATGATCAAATACAAATTTATATAACACATAGACACATTTGTACTAATAAAAATTGTTGCCAACCACTATTCCATTGTTAAATTAATATTCTTGATGGTGACCCAATAAAAATTAGAAAATTAGAAATCCTGTGTTACTGAAGGAATTAAACCACATTTTTCTAACAAGATTATGTTATGGACTGGGGTCCAGATTCTAGCCTGAGTGTAGAATTAAAAGTTCAAGTTCAAAACCATTACTGTGGTATATTTAACTTATGTGGAAAACTATCATCTGTCACTTTAACTTACAGTTAAAGTGAGGTTAGAATTAGTAGTTTGAAGGTATTTAATGGCCTTTCCTAGGACCAGTCTTGTTTCCCACTTGCAGTTCTCTTTATCTGCTGACAAGAGTTATGCACACACATCTTGTTTTTAGCTACCAGCTTCTTAACTCCTGAGCTTGCTTTGCTAGCCATCATATAATTTGCACTAAAACAGGATTTTCCATCAGGCAAGAAACTAGAAAAGACGTGTGCTAAAGAAATGCTTTGTGTAACGGAATTCATAACTAAGTGAAATTTATATATTATACATACATTTATATACATATTATATATATGTGTATTATATATATTTATGTATAGTGAAGTGACTAATTTTCTGGTATGTGGCTGTGTTTATGAATGAGTTCAACTTTTCAAATGAATAATTACTATTAATAAGTTTTTTAGCTGGCTTTTGTGGTCTTGTTTATTAGTGCAGGGTTTTGTCCTGAATATCTTGGTGGCTGTTTGTCCTTAGAGGATAAATTTTAAACACCCTGTGGTCAGACCCCTGCTAATTTCTTCAGCCTCTTCTATCCTTCACATTAACAGAACTTTATTGGTAGGATGAACTTTTCATTTTCCACAAACAATTCTTTCTTATCCCTGGGACTTTGCACATTTTTATTTCCTTTCTGGAATATGTATCTCAAGGGTACATATGGCCCCCAACCCCACCACCAATTTCTAGTCTTCCCTCAGGTGCCTGTAGACCTCTCTTCCCAACTTAATCTTGTCTCCCTTTTATGTGCTCTCAACTGCCCTATGGTGCATATCATGTTCCACTCCTGTGATTTTCAAGTCCCACAAAGCATTAGCATCATCACCTAGGGAACCTTAATGCAGAGGCCTAGGCTCTACCTCAGAGACTGATTCTTTTCATCTGGAGAGACCTAGACATAGTTAGAAAAACAGCAGCTCCTTGAGTGGTTCTGATGCACCATAAGAGGGGAAAAGTTCCATGCAGCTAGTACCTATTGCCTATTTTCTCCTTTGCTGCCCTCCCTGACTTCTAGACCAGTGAGAGCAGGCACTATGCCTTTGTCTTGGTTATTGTATACCCAATGGTTCCTAGCTCAGTGCCTGGCAGATTGTGGGAGATCAAACGTTTTTTGAAAGAATGCTAAAGGGACCCGCCTAGAAGAGTCCAGGTATGTAACGATTGGAAAATCCAGTTAGAGCAATCATACCTGCTTTTCCAGTACCTTTCTCCTAAAAGTTAAGGATCCACAGATCCTTGTAGGGGTGTATATCTGATGTTAGAAGAATAAAACTCCTCTCCCTTTCCCAGGCCCATCCTGCTATTGTGGGTTGGCTGATAAACTCAGCATACTTAGAAATCTGGTTGACAAACTGATTAAACCTTTGGGTTGCCTGTGCTCTAGATAAACCTGTGATGTGACTTTTTTTTTCCCTCCCTAGGTCAGCTGAGGGAACAGCTCAGTTATCTTAAGGGTGATAATTTTTTTAGGTTTACTTGTTCTGATTGCTCGGCAGATGGCAAGGAGCAGTATGAGAGGCTGAAGCTGACATGGCAACAAGTGAGTAAAAAGCTCTTCTCTAGAATGTCATTTTGGGTCCTCCAGGAAATTTGTTGGAATGAGTATTCAGAGCAAGGAAACTACCAATGAGCTTTTGTTGTGTTTTAAGAGATACCATTCATTTCACGATGAAAATTGGATATGGAGTGTGTGGACAGAGGAATTCTTGGTAAAAATAATACTTGATGTTAACTTAGTAAATTGGGTTTAAAATTCTTGAAAATGTCATGTAATTTTATGTATATCTAACACTAAGCTCTGATTTTAATTGAAAGTATGGTTTACATTTTTTCTATTAGCAATTTTTAGAACAGCAAAATCCATAGGATGGTTACATTGGAAATAGATTTGGAAGAAGTAATATAACTAGATTGTAAATACCAGTGTAACCCAGCCTTTCTACATTTGAGCTCAGATGTTTATTTTTTTGTTGATGAATATTTAATATCTACTTTTAACCATCTCCAATACCAGCACTCTAATCCAAGCCACCTATGACCTGAGCAATAGATTTTTTTTTTCAATTTTTTGTAGTTGTCGATGGGCAGAATGCCTTTTTTTTTTTTTTAATTTATTTTTATATGGTGCTGAGGATCAAACCCAGTGCCTCACACATGCTAGGCAAGCACTCTGACACTGAGCTATAGCCCCACCCTTGAGCAATAGCTTTTTTATTTATTTATTTTAGTTATAAGTGAACACAACACCTTTATTTCATTTTTATATGGTGCTGAGGATCGAACCCAGGGCCTCATGCATGCTAAGGGAATGCTCTACCTCTGAGCCACAACCCCAGCCCAAGCAATAGCTTTTTACTGATCTCTGACTTGTGCCCAAGCAATAGCTTTTTACTGATCTCTGACTTGTATTAATTTTTTTAGTTTTGTTTTTGTATTAATATTTATATATAATAAGCTACCAAGGTGTAAATAGTCTTTAAGTTGAAAAAAACAAATGAATTGCTCAGTTTTTGTGTACATCCATTTGTGTGTGTGTGTGTGCGTGTGTGTATTTTGTTTTGTTTTTTTTGGTGCTGGGGATCAAACCTGGGCCTTGCCTATGCTAGGTTAAGTGCTCTATTGCTGAGATACATACCCAGCCCTCAGTTTTGATGTGTATTTAACAAATACTCACTCCTCAGTCCCTGTAGTGAACCAAATACTTTTCTATTCTAGATCTTCGTTTACTGTGGTAAATGAGACCACAAAGGCCACTGTCCTCAGGCGGCTGACATTCAACATTTACTTTAGATAATAAACAGATAAACATGATAATTACCCATAGCACTTACCACTTTGAAGAAAATAAACAGAATGATGAGAAGGATTTTAGATTATACCATTTTGGCCTTTATGGTGTTCCTTGTAAATTGTTGCCATAGCAGCCTGAGACTATTATCTTAATTACTAGTACTTTATTAGACTATCTCATGAAATCTGTCACTGGTGAATTTAGAAAACCTTTTTTGACTTGCCAAAAAAAAAATTTATATATATGTGTGTGTGTGTGTGTGTGTGTGTGTGTGTATGGAAATAAGGGAAGTTTGAATTGAGGATATAATCACATGAATATTATTGGGATAGTTTTCTCAACGTATACATGGGATAATATATATAGGCAAATCATGTTAATATTAATTGAGCAGATTTATATTTGGCTGACAAGTGGATTCTCATAAAAGCAGTAAATGGAAAAGCAGCAAAATATTTGCTGTAATTTGTCATTTTTAAGAATGGGTTTCTGGGGGCTGGGGATGTGGCTCAAGTGGTAGCGTGCATGCGTGCGGCCCGGGTTCGATCCTTAGCACCACATACAAACAAAGATGTTGTGTCCGCTGAAAACTAAAAAAAAAATTAAATATTAAAAAAAAATCTCTCTCCTCTCTCTCTCTCTCTCTTTAAAAAAAAAAAGAATGGGTTTCTGTGGAGGTTGTTTTTAAAAGAAAAGCTAGCTTTTTTATTATATTGCTCAGAATATACAATATTGGCTCAATTTGCATATTTAATCAGCATCACTTGAAAAATATTTTTTCACTTCCAGAAGACTATCAACCGTGAATAATACCCTGGTAGGATGAAGTGACAACTTAGGTCACACACATGGTTCTCAGCAAACTACTGACCAGTATTTCTAGTTACATCTGAAAAAGCCCATAGTTCATCAAAAGTCTGAAAGAATCAGTTGGTCTTAAATAATTCCATTGATGTCTCCAAATACTTAGGATATTGGAATGTGGACTTTCTCTTTTTTAAGTCTTAAACTCTGACTTATCAAAGTAATAAGTAGGCTAGGTATGGTGGTACATGCCTGTAATTCCAGCTTCTTGGCAAATTGAGGCAGGAAGATCATAAGTTAGAGATCAGCCTGGGCAACTTAGCAAGACCTGTCTCAAAATGGAAAAATAAAAGATTGAGGATGTAGCCCAGTAGTAGAGCACCCCTGAGTTCAGTCTGCAGTACTGGGGGGAAAGAAAAGTAATAAGTAGAAATGCTTTTAACAAACAGCATTTCATTTGTATTACAAAATACCAATAGTGAAGAGTCTGGTTTCTGAACCAAAAGGCCCCTTCCTTCTAAACCTCTTCCTCCTTGGTGACTCTTGAGAACAAGTTTGATATATAGAAGAAAATTTATCAAACATTTAAGAGGGAGGGGGCATTTTTGCATTCATGTACTAGAGACTCATGGCACAGGTGAAAATATCATGATCTCTGCTTATTTTTTATCTGATTGTTTTTCAACAGATAGTTCCTGTGGCATTGCCAATCCTGAGCTAGGCCTTGGGGATACATTGATCCACAAGGCTGGCTTCATTACTGATGAGCTTAGTCTGGTACTGTGAGATTAGAAAACTCAACTGGATTCATTCTTTCAGATCACAAATGCCAGAAGAGGTGGAAAAACAGGTTCTTTATGTATTAGAATATAGTTTGTCCAGTAAATAATAAGTGATGATACTGAAAAATTATTTTCAAGTAGGTATGTGAACTTTAACTTGTAAGTCATTAAATATCTCAGGCATAAAGGAAAGTACTGGAAATATAATAACAGATACATACCTATGTTTGAGATTGAGTGAATGCATGTTTCTGAATACTCTTGTATCTGAGAGTGGGAAAAGCTCATTCTGTAATCAAAGTATTTATTGAACAGCATCCATCTCTAGAACTTTTATCTTCTCTCTGTGGGCATTAACTGTTAAGGAAGTAATTTGTAGGGGCTGATGTGGATCAAATGCAAAATTAAGAGAAAGACTTTTTTTTTTTTTTTTTTTTTTTAGAGGAAGACTTATAAAATCTGGTAATGGGGTGAGTTGTATAGTACACTCTCTGCAAGTGTTGTGTGTTTAAGGATGGCAGAAATTGAAACTCAGTGAGGTATCAGAATTTCTGAGCCTATCTGGTGTAGACATATCTCTTCTCATAGAATTATTAGGGATTTAACGCTCTGAATAAGATGCTGGGGCCACTAATTGCAGTTTTCCAGACTTCTAAAAGCTGAAGACTTCTCCTTATAGAAAAAGTGTTATTTAAAAATCTTTTCTAGATTCTGTGTCCTCTTTTCTGTTTCTTTGGCCCAAAATAAGTTATGATTTTTATTAGGTGGAAAACATGGTTTTGAATAGCTTCTACAGTTTTGTCCACTTACATAAAATTAAATATATAAAACATCTACATAAATGTGAGTGCAAAGAAATGTGTTTGGGCAGCCAGTGATTGATTGAACCCCAGGCCTTCCCCATACCAGGCATGTGCTTTACCACTAAACTACACCCTATCCCCTAAAAGTGGTTCTTTCTTTTTTGTGGGGCTGGGGGGATACCAGGGTTTGAACCTAGGCACACTCAGCCACTAAGCTGAATGTGTGTGTGTATTTTGTTTTTTGTGTTTAATTTTTTCTATTTTATTTAGAGACAGAGTCTCACTAAGTTGCTTAGTGCCTC
The DNA here is from genome assembly GCF_021218885.2 of Marmota monax. Classification (NCBI taxonomy): domain Eukaryota; kingdom Metazoa; phylum Chordata; class Mammalia; order Rodentia; family Sciuridae; genus Marmota; species Marmota monax. Next base: position 4,011,293 of record NW_026692254.1, read on the forward strand.
TCAGTTGCTGAGGCTTGGCTTTGAACCCGTGATCCTCCTGTCTCAACCTCCCAAGCCGCTGGGATTACAGGCATGTACCACTGCATGTAGCAAAAGTGGTTATTTCTTTTCTTTTCTTTTCTTTTTTTTTTTTTTTGGTGCTGGGGATTGGACCCAGGGCCTTGTGCATGCGAGGCAAGCACTCTACCAACTGAGTTATACCCCAGCCCAGTAATTTCTTGATGGTGGATTTCAGTGATTTTTACTTTTTTCTTTTCTCTTTTCTGTATTATTAAAATATTTTACAATGAGCATGTGTTATTGATATTCCTGGAATAAACTCTCTGTCCAGGGCCATGAATCCTTGTCTAAAAATAATTAGATTAGGAGTTTGCACACTGAGCTTTGGGGTGACTTGGAGCCCACTGTGTATGGGTTGAGCAGCCAGGCCTTTTTAGTTCTCTGCCTCTTGTGTGGTGATGATTACATTTGAAGAAAGGTTTCCATAGCTTACAAATGGCTAAATCACTGAGTATATAACCTCTAAGATCATTTTCAGCTCTGAAATTCTGATTGTTTTGTTTTTGCCCTATAAAGAGCTTTGAAAAATATATATGCAGGGGTGATTTTCAAAATATTTTGTAAAGGGTGGCACCATTTAGTCAAAAAATGCTGACTGTGTAGGCATACAGTTGTCCAGTAGTTAACCCTTCATTTAGGGCTGTATTTCATAGAGGGTGGGGTGCTTGCGACAGTGCCTGTTCATCAACCCTCTGAGGTAACTTAGCTTAGCCACGCATCTGCCCTACCTGTGTTACGCTGCACGTGATATCTTACAAAAGCAAAAAAGAAAGCAAATAATTCACCCAGAATATGTCAAAGTATCATCCTTCCCTTATTCCACCATTCCTTACCATTCCTACTCAGAATTTAAACAATGCTTTAACCCCCTTCAAGATTAACATCCCTAATCATGCCTATCTCAGGACTCCTGTTTTATTTGTGTTTCAGGTTGTCATGTTGGCAATGTACAACTTGTCTCTGGAAGGAAGTGGACGGCAAGGTTATTTCAGGTGGAAAGAAGATATTTGCTCTTTTATTGAGAAACATTGGACTTTTTTACTAGGGAATAGGTAATGTGGTTTTTAAAATCTTATGCTTGAAGGATATAAAAAACAAATATATATGATTTGACTCAGCCTAACATAGCCCTGTTATTAGAGATTCACAGGATTTGTTTGTGGAAATCATAAAGAATTTTTGAATTCCAGATTTTTTGTTGTTGTTGTTGACTTTTTTTAAAAGCCCTTTTTTAAAATTAAAAAAAATTTTTTTTAGTTGTAGTTGGACACAGTGCTTTAATTTAATTATTTTTATGTGGTGCTGAGGATTGAATCCAGCACCTCACATATACTAGGTGAGCACTCTACCGCTGAGCCACAACCCCAGCTCCTGTTGTTTACTTTTTTAAGTTAGAAAGATTTGTTTATGAAAAATCAGAGTAGAATTATATGCTATAAAATTGTAGGTTTCCATAGTTCTCTCATTCTACTGCAGAGGAAAGTGTTGGTTTCTACCAACTATGATATTTTTTTAAGTAATTCTTTGTTAAAAAAAAAAATTGAGAGTTTTACTAAATGGGGGATGTTCAAGTGGTGGAGAAATAAGTGGGATTATTATGTCCTTTTAAAATCAATGACTTACAGGTCAGAAGAAAAAAAAGATAATGGTAGTTATTTATATTGCTCTTAATTAATTGAGGTATTATTAGAATTTGTTTTTATTAACTTGGAAAGGTAAATACTTTTGTATACTACTTGATATTTGTAGTGCTTAGCAAAGTCTTGAGTGCATTAACATGTAAATGGTTTACTCATTAATTACTCTTTTTATAATTTTGCTTTAATTTTTGCTGGAGAGTGTTCCTCCTTTGGGTCATTACACATAAGGATCAGTATCTGTCTTAGGATGCACAGGCACTGAGACTATTTGTTAAAGATCTGTGCCAATTTAACAAGAATTTTATTGCTATTAGGTGAATTTTGTTTAAGATTCTGATTGTGTCTGAAGTCCTGTATAAGATTCATAAATCTTGCATAATTACTGGGTTTGGTGGCACATAACTATAATCCTAGCAACTCAGGAAGCTGAGGCAGGAGGATTGCATGTCCAAAGCCAGCCTCAAAAGCAATTTAGTGAGGCCTTAAGCAACTTAGCAAGACCTTATCTCAAAAAATAAAAAGGGCTGGGAATGTGCTCGGTGGTAAAGCACCCCTGTATTCAATGCCCAGAATCCCTGTCCCCCCCCCCCAAAAAAAAAAAACCAAAAACTTACATTCTTACATAGTTAGGTCAGTGTAGACACAACAGAGCTTCTCATAACTTCAGGTCAAAGTTGGGAATTGTATCTGTCCTCACTGGACTCACCACAGCCTCTGTTAACCTTCAGTTCTGAGAAATCAGTTTGCTCAGGTTGCAGAGAAGAAGGGAAGGCAGTGGAAAGGAGGGGCATCCTCTAAAGATTTGCTGTGAAGAAAAAAACAAAATAGACTCAGAACATTTTACAAAATGGGATTATTTTAGTTATTGAGTTATTTAGTGCTGAGAGAAGAACTGACACTATGATTAGCTCTTTCTCATAAGGAAAGGACTTCTGTTGTCTTGGTTTAATGCTTTAGCGCTATTTATGGAACTTAATATACCCCATTTATAAGGGACAAAAAAGAGAAAAAACTGGTAAAATTAGATCTTGGAATTTTTTCATGATCTCTGAGTGCTGTTTTATTTAGTGGATTATTTTCTGGAAGAAATTGGATTTAAATAGCCTGCTCTTAAGAATATTGTTGTATTTTAATAGAAGTTGCTCAGTTTCATTTGTTCATTTCTAGAATATGTTCTGAGAGGAATCAGCTAAAGCTTTTTTCTTTTTAACCTTCTAGTGAAACGCATTCATTGCTTTCCAGCTTCTATGTAGCTTAACTATTAAACTAGAGGTATTTTGCTATATTGGCATATCACTTGAATTATTATTTACTTAATATTTCTATTTAATAGAAATATTAAGTAAATAATAATTACTTAATTATTAGTCACTGATCTGGGCATGGTGGCAAACGTCCCTAATTCTGGCATCTCCAGAGACTGAGGCAGGAGGATCACAAGTTCAAAGCCAGCCTCAGCAATTTGGCAAGGCCATAAGCAATTTAGCAAGATCCTTTCTCTAAATAAAAAATGAAAAGGGCTGGGAACATGACTCAGTGTAAGTGCCCCTGGGTTCAATCCCTGATACCAACAAACAAACAAACACCCCCCCCCCAAAAAAAAAAAAAAAAAAAACTATACAAGAGCTTAATTAATTAAGGTTAATTGCCATTGTGCGTATGATTATTTAATCTACTTTTACAATCCTGTTTTGAATTCTTGTAGAAGGTATAGTTTTGATTACTGAAGAATATTTTGAATACTTTCTTCTATTATCATATTTCATTGACTTTAAGATGCACAATTTTCACATTTTGACATTTCTGATAGTTGGATACATCTTACAGTTGATGATATGTCATAATTTAAATTGGTAGCCAACTCTTTCATATTTGTACTTAAAATGGTGTATCTTAAAGTCAATGAATGTTAGATTTGATGGAATGTGATAGAGTGCATTCATATGAATTACAATTCAAAAAACTGAGGTGGGTCCAGGGAAAGCAGTATAGGAAGCACTAGAAATTTGTCTCCCCACCTAGACAACAGTAGCATTGATAGAAATCTGTTTCTGAGAACTATTTTGGAACTCTGGAGTCTAATGAAGTCTTACAACTTCTAGGAGAAGGCTTGGACAATAAATTGTGATTTATTATGGTCAGTTTAATTATTGACAATAGCAACTACTCATCCACCACCTCCAGCCCTCAGATAGGGAGCTATATGCTTGTGTTTTTTGTTTGTTTGTTTTTGTTTTTGTTTTTGTTTTTGTACTGGGAATTGAAACCTAGGGAACTTTACCACTCAGGTATAGCCCCAGCCCTTTTTATTTTGAGCAGGATCTCATTAAGTTACTCAGGCTGCCCTTGAACTTGAGATCCTTCTGCCTCAGCATCCCCTGTCACTGGGATTATAGTATATATTCAAAGAAATTGAAAGCAGGGCCTGAAAGCTGTGTTCACACCCATGTTCATAGCAGCATTATTCACAGTAGCTAAAATTTGGAAGCAATGCAAGTGTCTATCAACAAATGAATGAATAAGCAAAATGGAGTATATACATACAATGAAATATTATTCACTTATTTATTTATGTATTTATGTGGTGTTGGGATTGAAGCAAGGACCTTGTGCATGTGAGGCAAGCACTCTATCAACTGAATTATATCCCCAGCCCTATTTATTTATTTTTCAGTTTGATACACAGTCTTGCCAAATTGCATAGAGCTTCACTAAATTGATGAGGCTGGCTTATAACCTATGATCCTCCTGCCTCAGCCTCTGGAGTAGCTGGGATTATAAGCCTAATACCACTGCATCCAGCATTATTCAGGTCTTAAAAAAGAAGGGAATTCTGGCACATACTGTAACATAGATAAGCTCTGAGGATATAATGCTAAATAAAATAAGCCAGTCACAAGAATACTGTATGTCTTTATTTCCATGAGGTATGTAGAATAATGAAAGTCATAAATAAAGTAAATAGAACAATGGTTGTCAGGGTCTAGGGAGGAGGGCAGAGGGCATAATTGGGAGTTATGTGTTTAAGGGATATAGGATTTGTTTTGCATTATAAAAAGAATTTTGAAGCTGGATGGGGGTGATGATTATAGAGGATGAATCTTCTATAATCAAGGTGTTGTAAGCTTGGTTCCTTTTTTTTTTGGTATCAGGGATTGAATTTAGGGGAGTTTAACCACTGAGCCACACACCCCAGCTTATTTGATATTTTATTTAGAGATAGAGTCTCACTGAGTTACTTAGGCCCTTGCTGAGTTGCTAAGACTGACTTTGAACTCAGGATCCTCCTGCCTCAGCCTCCTGAGCCATGGGTTAGTTCCTTTTGAGGGCTGTGAGAAACGGTCTATTCCAGGCCTCTTTCTCAGCTTTGTTAGTCTCAGATAATCCTTGGTTTGCAGATAGATGGCTTTCTCCATGTGTCTTCACATTGTCTCTCCTCTGTACACATTTGTCTCTATGTCCAAATTTTATTGGATAGTATCCAACTTAATGACCTCATTTTAACTTGATCCTCCTACAAAGATGCTGTTTTCTCATTCACATGTCCTAGGGGTTAGGACTTCAGCATCTTTTTGTGGTGGGGAGGTAATAATTCAATCTGTGACAGTGATCATTAACTTTATGAACACTTAAGTTATTCCAGCTTTCCCCCATTTAAATCAAACTTGTAAAGAATTTTCTTATGTATACATGCTCTGTAGTTTTGAGATTAGAAAATTTCTGAGGTCAGAGGATACACATATTTTGGATACAAATTATGAAAGTAACCTCTAGAAAGTATATACCAATTATATTCCCACTAAATGCATCATTGCTCACTTCCCAAACTCCCATCAACAACACATTAGTTTTTAAAATATTTTGAATTTTGTCAGCTTTTTGTTTATTTATTGTGATTTTTAAAAAAAAATCTAAATTTACATCTCTTAGCTTTTTTTTTGGTACTGGGGATTGAACCCAGGGGTTTAATCTTATACCTATCATTAAACATTTACCACTGAGCCACATTTCCAGTTCTTTTTATTTTTTATTTTAAGACAGAATCTCCCTGAGTTGCTTAAGGTCTTGCTAAGTTGCTGAGGCTGGCCTCAAACTCGTGATCTTCCTGTCTCAGCCTCCTGATCTTCCTGCCTCAGCCTCCTGAGTCACTGTGATTACAGGTGGACACACCACACCCAGTCCATCTTAGCCATTATTAAGTGTTGCAGTTATGTGATACTAAGAATATTCACATTATTATGCAACAGATCTACATAATTCTTTCTTCTTGCAAATCTGAAACACTGTACTAATTAAACAACTGTCCTTTCTCCCCTCTTCTTAGCCTCTGATAATCATCATTCTACTTTCTGTGAATCTGACTCTTCTAGATAGTGGACTCCTATAGTATTTATCTTTTCATGACTAGCTTTATTTCACTTAGTATAATGTCCATGTTACAGTCTGTAGTAGGATTTCCTTCCTTTTTAGGACACTGTGTGTGTGTGTGTGTGTGTGTACATGCAACTTTTTATTATTATTATTATTTTTTTTTTATTGGGAATTAGACCGTGGGATAGTTGGTTCACCCTTTACCACTGAGTTACATCCCCAGCCATTTTTATTTTTTATTTTGACATGGTCTTGTTAAGTTGCTCAAAGTTCCTCAACCTCCAGGGTTGCTGGGAATACAGGTGTGTGCCACCACACCCAGCTACATACAACATTTTGTTTTTTCATCCATCCCTATTTGGATATTTGGGTTGCCTCTATCTTTGTTGATCTTTTTTGAGAAGCTGAAAAGAATCATTTCTCTTTCTAATCTTACTTTGTCATTCCAACATTCCCAACCTCCTATTATCTGTTGGGCAAAGTGAGGTTTGGGGACCCATGAGGCTTATACCATCCACTCTTATTTGTTATTCAATAAAAAAGGTACATGTAGGGCTGGGGATGTGGCTCAAGCGGTAGCACGCTCGCCTGGCATGCGTGCGGCCTGGGTTCGATCCTCAGCACCACATACCAACAAAGGTATTGTGTTTGCCGAGAACTAAAAAATAAATATTAAAAAAAAAAAAAGTACATATAGTAGAATGGATTTTAAGCTTTTTGGTCTCAGGATCCTTTTATACCCAAACATTATTGAGGATCTCAAATAGTTTTTGTTTATGTTGATTATTGCTATTGATATTTTCTGTTTTAGACATTGAAGCAGAAAATCTTAAAATATTTATTAGCCTGACACAGTGGTTCAGGCCTGTAATCCCAGCAATTTGGGAGGCTGAGGCAGGAGGATCACAAGTTCCAAGCTAGGCTCAGCAACTTGTTGAAACACACCTTGAAATAAAAAGGGCTGGAGATGTAGTCCAATGGTAAAATGGCTCTGGATTCAATCCTCATTACCCCCCAAATTTTTATAATTAATTTATTTATAAAGAATAATAACTAACAGATTTCTTGTTAACATAATATTTTTGTAAAAAATATTTTCCAAAACAAAAATAATAGCAAGAAAGGTCACATTGTTTCCTTTATTTACTGATCTCTTCAATGTACGGCTTGTAGAAGATGTATTTCAATATCAAGCTATAAAATTGCTGGAAAACTACTACACACTTAGTGTGAAAAAGGCAAACAGCATCTTATTTTTGTTATGAAAATAATTTTTATCTCATGTATTCCTGACAGGCTTCAGCCCCAGGGGTCTCAGGACCTCATTCTGAGAATTGCTGGTACAGCCAAGCTAAGCTGGTGTCAGCCATTTTGGAAGGCATGATATTTCACTTCTTTTTCTTGAAACCATGATGGTCAAATTAGAAAAACCTTCCTTTGAAAGAGTGAATTTTTTTTTTTTTTGTACCAGGGATTAAACCCAGAGGTGCTTAACCACCAAGTTACATCCCTAATCCTTTTTATATTTTATTTTAAGATAGGGCCTCACTAAGTTGCTTCAGGCCCTACTAAGATGCTGAGACTGGCTTTAAACTTGCAATCCTCCTACCTCAGTCTCCTGAGATGCTGGGATTACAAGTATATACTATTATGCCTGGCAAAAGAATGATTTTCAAGTGATGGGTGAGGTAAGAAAACAAATAGAGTGGTTTCTACTCTAGTTTTATTCCTTGGGTGAGACAGAGGATTTTGGAAAATTTAGAAAAAAGTAGGTAGTAGGAGAGGTTCCCTGCGACCAAGGGCTAAGGTTGGAAACCAAGTTGTTATTCTTCCCATTTTAGCTTTCCATTACTGTAAGGGTATATCTGACATAAGATATTTATGAAATAAAGAGATTTATTTTAGCTCAAGGTTCTTATAGGTTCAAGCCAAGATTGTATGTATGGCCCCTTTGGTTTAGGCCACTGGTTAGAGCAGGTGGTCACATCTCAAGCCAGGTACAGAGAGAGAAAGAGAAGAGAGAGACTAGAGTCTTATAGTCCTCTTTGAGGGTACACCACCAGTGACCTAAGACCCACCTCTTAAATGTCCACAGTACCTTCCATTACCACTGTGTCAGGGATCGAGCTTTTACATATGGACCTTTGGGGGACACTCAGCCAAACTGAAAAACACTGAAGAAGTGTTTTTTTTTGTTGTTGTTGGTTTTTTTTAGAATTTCTTGTTCACTTACATTTTCAAGATGGAAATAAAATAGTTGCCTTTAAAATAATTTTCAACAGGAACTTTTTTTTTTTTAAAGAGAGAATTTTTTAATATTTATTTTTTTTTAGTTCTCGGCAGACACAACATCTTTGTTTGAATGTGGTGCTGAGGATCGAACCTGGGCCGCACGCATGCCAGGCGAGCGCGCTGCCACTTGAGCCGCATCCCCAGCCCTCAACAGGAACTTTAATAGTTGATTTTTTTTTTTTTTCTAAGTCATATAGGCTCTCTGTATTTGTGGAACATACCATGTAATTTTATTACCATTTTAGTATATCAGAGCAAACTGCAGCAGGCTGAGAGATGCTGAGAGATGCATCTATCTCCCTGGTAAAGTGAGCCATTTACCAGGACTTATCATAACTACCCAGTCTTGGATTTATGCTTCTTGTGTGCTTTATTTCTTGAGAGCTGTGCTCAATTCACATGTAAAAGCAACTTAATTAAAGCTTACAGAACTCTATAGCTTAATGAGTATGATGAGAACTGTTTTATGTGCTTTGTTTGAGTTCTTTCATTCAATCCTCTTAGCAACTGGTGGAGTAAATTCTATATTCTGATTTCACAGATTAGGAAACTGAGACAGTGGAAAGATGATAGAGCCAGGATTTGAAGCTAGTTAGATTCCAGAGCTTCTCTCTTGACTCGTATGTTCTGTTCCTTCAACAATAGGGGGGATCCATAGCATGTCATAGTCTAGAAGTCAAAGAGAATATATGTAGAGTGTATTTGCTATATGATGATCGACTTAAAGTGCTAATGGTTTGTAAATTCTTGGGAATTTACAAATTTTTTCCTCTTTAGGAAAAAGACTTCAACATGGTGGAGCACAGTAGCAGGTTGCCTCAGTGTGGGAAGTCCTATGTACTTTCGTTCAGGTGCTCAGGAATTTGGAGAGCCTGGATGGTGGAAACTTGTTCATAACAAGCCCCCAACAATGAAACCTGAAGGAGAGAAGTTGTCTGCATCCACTTTGAAAGTAAAAGGTACCGCTGTAAAAGGTGCAATTCAGGCAGAGCAGAGCAAATGTTAGCACAGGAGACAGTCCTGCTTTTATCAGCCATAGCTCATCAGTCTCTCTGGAGCTATTCCACTTGACAATTTTATGATGACACTATTCTTTTATATTGTAAATAAATACTATGTAAAAACAACATTTTATCATTTCTTAATCAAGTTACCAGTCTTATAAATTTCCTCTGATGTCTGAAAGGTTCAATGTTTTTAATCTGATTTCTTTTTAACTTTTTATTATGGAAATTTAAAAGCATACAGAGGTAAAGAAAATACTATAATAAATTCCCATGTGTCTTTCACCTTACTCCAACAATAGTAACTCCATGCCAGGTGCTGGGCTGGAGGATACAAGTTCAAGGACAACCTGGGCATTAACAAGATCTTGACTTAAAATAAATTAAATAACAACAATAACAACAAAAAAAAAAACCCACCAAACCCAAAAAAACAAATGTTGAATGTTTTTTCTGATATAAGGCTACTAATTCATAATGAGGATGAGGGGAGCATGGGAGGAATAGACGAACTTTAGATAGGGCAGAAGGAAGGGAGGGGGCATGGGGGTAGTAAAGACGGTGGAATATAATGGACATCATTACCCTAAATAAATATATGAAGACACTAATGGTGTGACTCTACTTTGTGTATAACCAGAGACATAAAAAAATGTGCTCTATATGGGTAATATGAATTGAATCGCATTCTGCTGTCATATATAAAAATTAGAATTTAAAAAAACATATATATATATATATATATATATATATACACACACACACACACATATATATGTGGTGTGGGTATGTGTGTGTGTGTGTGTGTGTGTGTGGGTGTATATATATATATATATATATATATATATATCAGTAAGAAATAAGGATTCTTTCCTTTTCATAGCCTAACCATAGTGCTGTTTTACATTTTTTAAAAAATTAGTAACTCCTTAGTAGTACCCATTGATCTGATTTTTTTTCCTTGGGCAATACTGGAAATTGAACCCAGGGCCTCATGCATGCTGAGCACATACTCTACCACTAAGTTATATCCCCAGCCCTGCCCCCCTTTTTAAATTAATTTTTATTTTGAGAGAGTGTCTCACTAAATTATATAGACTGTCCTCAAACTTGAGATCCTCTGGCCTCAGCCTCCGAAGTAACTGGGATTACAAACGTGTCAATGTATCAGGCTAGCTTCTGGGTTTTTTTGGTTTTTTTTTAATCCAAAAATTTTTAAATGAGCTTTAACAATTTTCAACATATAATGGTAAAATATCAAATGGTATTGAAGGGTATAAAGTCTGAAAATCTCCCCTCTCCCACTACAGTTTTACTCCCCAGAGTAACCAGGGTTATCTCTCATGAATGCTTTTAGAGATTACCTCTGCATTTTAAGCATTTTTTTTAAAGCCTAAATACACTCTAATACTTATTCCCCATTTCCCCCCAGGACACCTTGGACATCCTTCCATTACAATACATATAGGTTTACCCTATTTTCCTTTATTTCATTGATTCGATTATATGGTTTTATGATTATGTATTAAGCCATTCCCCTGTTGATGGACATTTTGATTGTTCTGCCCGTTGTTATTTAATCAGTGCTTCAATTGCACAAATTTGTATACATGTACAAACTGCAAACAGTTGCTGTATCAAAGGGCATATTCATTAAAAAATATGAACCTCCAGACAACCATCTTAAAACTTATACCCTATTAAAAAGTCATGAAAATGCCTATTTGCTGAGCATTATCAAACTTTTAATGTTTACCCATTTTAATAAGTGAAAGGTAATGTTTGTTTAGATTTACATTCTTTTTTAGAATTTAGATTTAACTTCTTTTTTATTAAGAGGTATCTAATTCTTCTAACTTAAGGCATTCATCAAACATTTCTATATTGAACATGGTTCTAAGTTCACAGTAATACATTACAAAAAGAAATTAACATTGAGTAGTTATTTTAAAATTTGGAGCTGGTATTCCGTACCTGTAATCCCAGTAGCTCTAGAGGCTGAGGCAGGAGGAGTGCAACCAACCTTAGCAACTTAACGAGGCCCTGAGCAACTTAATGAGATCCTATCTCAAAATAAAAAATAAAGCTGGGCATGGTGGCGTATGCTTGTAATCCCAGCAGCCCTGGAGGCTGAGACAGGAGGATTGCGAGTTCAAAGCCAGCCTCAGCAATGGCAAAGCGCTAAGCAACTCAGTGAGATCCTGTCTCTAAATAAAATACAAAATAGGGCTAGAGATGTGGTTCAGTGTTGAGTACCCCTGAGTTCAATCCCCAATAACCGAGAAGAAAAAGAAAAAAAACCTAAATAAATAAGTAAAAAATTTAAAAAGAACTAGGGATGTAGCTTAGAGGTTAAGTACCTCTGGTTTCTATCCCTGGTACCAAAAAAATAAAACAAAATAAAAATAAAAGTTGGATATTTACTTTCTAGCAGCCTCAAAACCAGCATTGGATCCCATCATTACTGTCGAGGGACTTAGAAAACGGGTGAGCCGGAATCCTGTGGAATCTGCCATGGAACTAAAAGAGAAAAGGTCTCGAACTCAGGAAGCCAAAGACATTAGAAGAGCCCAGAAGGAAGCAGCTGGCTTTCTGGACAGAAGCACATCTTCTACTCCTGTGAAATTCATAAACCGAGGCCGCAGGCCAGACGTGATTCTTGAGAAAGGAGAAGTAATTGATTTCTCATCCTTGAGCTCTTCTGACCGCACCCCTCTAACAAGCCCATCTCCTTCTCCCTCTCTGGATTTCTCTGCCCCGGGGACGCCTGCCTCTCATTCTGCCACTCCTAGCTTGCTTTCAGAAGCTGATCTGATTCCAGATGTGATGCCACCGCAAGCCCTGTTTCATGGTAAGACTTAACCTTCCTCAAATTTTTTTTATCTTGGGTGTGGGCCAAGTCCTTTATCTTGGGCGAGAGTTTTCACCTCTTGCCTTCTTCTTTCCTATGTCTTTTCTTTTTTTAAACTTTCCTGGTGCTGGGCATTGAACCCAGGGCCTTGTGCTGAGCTATACTCTTCTTCCCTATGTCTTGATACTACTGTTTTATACTCTGTGTAGATGATGATGAACTGGAAGGCGATGGAGTCATAGACCCAGGGATGGAGTATGTTCCACCCCCATCTGGGTCAGCAGCTTCTGGGCCAGTGATTGGAGGCAGAAAGAAGGTCAGAGCACCTGAACAGATAAAGCAGGAGGTAGAGAGTGAGGAGGAAAAGCCTGACAGGATGGATGTTGACAGTGAAGACACGGATTCAAACACATCTTTGCAAACAAGGGCTCGAGAAAAGAGGAAGCCTGCACTGGAGAAAGACACAAAACCTAAAGGGCCCAAGTACACTCCTGTGAGCATCTATGAGGAAAAACTTCTGCTTAAGAGGCTGGAAGCCTGTCCCAGTGCAGTTGCTATGACACCAGAAGCTCGGAGACTGAAGCGGAAATTGATTGTCAGACAAGCAAAAAGGGATAGGGGATTACCACTTTTTGACTTGGATCAAGTTGTTAATGCTGCTCTTCTGTTAGTTGATGGGATTTATGGAGCCAAAGAAGGAGGAGTTTCCAGGCTTCCAGCCGGACAAGCCACATATCGGACTACCTGTCAGGACTTCAGGATTCTTGACCGATACCAGGTAATGTGAGCATGCACCCTAAAACTGTTAGGGGTTGGGTGGAAGTCCGGCAGGCAGCATCTGGCAGTGGACATGTTACGCTTGACTTTTTTTTTTTTTTGGTAGTGGGGATTGAGCCCAAGGGTGCTTTGAGGCACATCCCAGCCCTTTTAATTTTTATTTTGAGACAGGGTCTCACTAAGTTGCTTGGGGCTGAGTTGCTGAGGGCTGGCCTTGAACTTATGATCCCCTGCCTTGGCCTCCCAAGTTGCTGGGATACAGGCATGTGTCATCATGTTGCTATGCTATGACTTTTAAAATCATGAGTAATTTTAGGAGAGAAAAGAAAAGAATAAGGGAGGAAAATGCAAAAATTGCTTGGCTTTATGTTTCAAAATTATTCAGTACATCTTCATTTTCTTTTCCACTGAGCATTTAAGACATAACCTAGAGGATTTTTTTCCTGTCTCTCTGTCTCTGATGGTAGTTGTACATGCTTCAAGTCATTTTGATTGGCAGATTTGTTGAGGATGTGCAGTGTCCCAGACACTATGCAGAGCAGGACCTGCAGGTGTATAAATATCTGTATAGTTAGGGCAAAACATAAAACAACATGAAATGGTAACTGAGGTATCAGTGTTTGGTCCCCTCTGCTCAGAGACTGTTCAATGGAACCCACGTTCTGTGAGTGCTCCTGGAAACAATTAATTCCACTCAGAACTTCTGGGACTTCCCACTAGCAGGTAGGAAATGTCTTATTTCCCTCTCTCTTTGCTAGCACTAGATACTACCCAGTCTTTTCTATTTCATTTCTTTGGTTACAGGTAAGGTTAAACGTGTTCCCTAGTTGTTTCTTACCCTGTGAATTTTCATTTTTCTGTTTTCTTATTTTTCTCTGGAAGGTAATGGCATGTCTCTTTATTGCTCATGGTCAGATATTACTCAGTGATATACCAAGGATGGGGCTTCTTTCTTTTGTTGTGCTGGTCATTTGACTTGTAAGTCCTTTCGATTTGACATGCCTTCTTCCTGAGTTCTAGAAAGTCTTGATTTCCTGTCTTCTATTTCCTCTGTTCTGTTTTAGGAACTTTCCTATTGTTGCACATTGGACCCTATAGACCAGGGATTGGCAAACTTTCTTTAAAGGCAGTAAATATTGTGGGTCACACAGTCTAGGTCGTATTTATTCAACTCTGCTGCTGTAATGGGAAGCAGCCATAGTAAATGACTATGTCCCAGAGAAACTTATTTAATAAAGTGGGCAATGGCTGGATTTGTCCTGTGGGCTATAGTTTGGCAAGACCCCTACTCATCTTAATTGTCTTTTCTTTTCCCACTTACTTCCCATCTTTTCTTTAAAGTATTAACCTGCCTACCTACAATCCGGGAGCCAGGTGGGGAGTAACCAGGAGCCTACCTACCTTTAAAGCAACCTCCCATGACTCTCCCTGTCTTCCAGACAGGCCTTACTCCTAGCTTGGTTCCCTGTGTCCAGAATTTCTCGAGACTCTGTGGAGGGTCCAGTCTTCTTCCTATGGAGGGAATGATAATTTCCTATGGATGAGCAAACTAAGAGCCTCTCATTCCGTAGTCCCACTGCCTGCCCTCAGCTTTAACAGAGCCTGATCCCTCTAATATCTGTGCTTTCCTGAGGCTGTTGTGTAAATCACTCTGTTCTCTGCCTGTCTTTATTACAACCTAAGGTTTCAGCTTTCTTTAGTCTATTCAGTCATTTTCTGCATATTCGCATGCTTTTGCTTACAGTTATCTGTTCACCTGTTCTTCATTCTTGTGTGTCTGTGTTTTTAATCCATATACTTTATTTTTTTTCTTGATTTGTTCTATACTTTATTTTTTTAACTTTGAAATGTGTCTTAGAGGTTATTTGGGAGACTAAGGCAGGAGGTCAGTTTGAAGTCCAGCCCCAGCAATTTGGCAAAACCCTATTTCAAAGTAAGAAAAAATAAATAAATAAAGGTGGTGAAATGCCCTGGATTCAATCCCCAGCACAAAAGCAAAAACAAACACTGAACAACATGCACAAATCTAACTTCAAAGAAATTGTCACTTTTAGAGAAATGCTGTGAAAGAAGATAATGCAAAACAGTTTTTCTGAATCATAGATTTGGATTAGTTGTGTCTTTCAAAAGGATCTATTGACACCCCCACCTCTGTTACCTGTGAATGAATTGACCTTATTTGGAAATAGGGCTTTTACAGATATAGTCCTATTAAAATGAGGTTATTCTAGAGTAGGGTGGACCCTTAATCCAATTCAACTGATGACTTTATAAGAGACACAGAGATCAGTCACTGGGAGAAGACCACATGAAGACAGGCAGATATTAGCCGTGCCTATGACCCACCAGATCCCAGGGATTGCCAGCAGCACCAGAATCTTAGAGAAAGTTACAGGACAGATTATCTGGTAATACACTCAGAGAGAGCATGGCCCTACCCATACCTTGATTTCTGACTTTTGAGCTCTGAAGCTGAGACAGTTAATTTCCTTTGTTTTAAGGCACCCAGTTTATGATACAGTCAGTTTTTTGTATCCACGGAGAGGGAACCCACAGATTCAACCAATTGTAAATGGAAAAAATTTGGGGAAAAATTAAATCTGTACTGAATATATATATAGATTATTTTCTTATCATTATTACCTAAACAATTTGTATGACATCTTTTTACATAACATTATTTTATGTATAATAAATAATATAGAGGTAATTTTAAGTATGTGGAAGGATGTGCTTAGATTATATGCAAATACCGTGCCATTTTATATAAAAGACTTGAGCATCTGTAGATTTGGGTATTCTCAGGGGATCTGGAAACAACTTCCTGCAGATACTGAGAGACAACTATACTTTGTTCTGGTAGCCCCAAGAAATACAGTTATGTTCTGGCTTCAGTTTCCATGAGCCCTGCCTGGGCAAGTAAGTGATCAGGGTCATTAGGGGTCCTGGGAAACAGAATGCTCACCACAGTTTGAACGTCAGTTAGAGTTGTCGTATATATATCAGGAACCATGGCAGAAATCTGGGCAAAGCCAGGCATGGTGGTATACAACTGTAATCCTAGCAACTCGGGAGGCTGAGGTAGGAGGATCGTGAGTTCAAGGCCAGCCTCAGCAACTTAGTGAGGCCCTGTCTCAAAGTAAAATATAAAAAGGATTGGGGATGTGGCTCAGTGGTTAATAGCCTCTGGGTTCAATCCCCAGTACAAAAAAAAAAAAAAAAGAAAAAAAGAAAGAAAGAAAAAGAAATCTGGACAGAGGGAGTGAGATTCTCTATAGTTCCTGCTAAGGCTGACATGGCTTCTATCTTGTAAGTAAGTCAGTACAACCTGTGTAGTGGGTATCCTTCTCTGATCCAGGGGGCATGTACTGAGAGGGTACAGGAGGCTCAGAGTGCATGGTTTAGAAAAGCTGAGCACAGCTGAGATTATTCTGGGCCACCACTTATTCCTTAGGTTTAAAGGATGGTTGGTGGTAACAGGGACTTAGTGACGACAGCCTCTTGTGTCTGCCCCTGGAGTCACACTTGTCCACTTTGTGCTGGCCACTTTTGTGTGTGAGACTCAGCAGGGGTCCTACTTTTTCCCTTCTCCTGCAGTTCCTTTGCCCATCCTGTGTGTTTGATTTGTTTCCTGTGGCCCTTCTTTACCTGTTGGTTTCCTAAGCAAAGCTGCATAGGAGCTGGGTACAATGGCACACACCCATGATCCCAGTGACTTGAGAGGCTGAGGCAGGAAGATTGCAAGTTCAAGGCCAGACTGGGCAACTTAGTGAGACCTCATCTCAAAATAAAAACAAAAAGGGCTGAGGATATAGTTCAGTGATAAAGTGTCCCTGGGTTCAACCCCAAAAAAACCAACCAAACAACAACAACAACAACAAAAACAGATGCATGGGAGGTAAACTTTGAGATCTGCATGTTTGAAAAAGCCTTAAGTTAAACCAGAATTTCAAGCCAGTGGCAGATGAAGTTGAAAGCCAACCTAATAGCAAACTGGAACCAAGTAGACAACGGGCAATGCTTTCAAATTCTGAGGAAAATGCAATTAAACCTGTGATTCTGTGCACACTCAGAGTCTAGGTGAGTCCTCTGTGGCAGGCCCTAACAACTCTGCTTTTAAGTCTCTCCTCATGAACTGGTCAGAGTTCCCAGGGAAGAGTTTCCAGATTCAGAAACCTGGTTGCCAAGTGAGAGAAGAGGGACCTTCCCACTCACCTTATTGCTATCAGAACCCCTGTTACACCTTGTGTAGAGATGGTACTTCCCAACTGCTGCTAGGAGAGGGCAGCCACCCACAGCAGGGAATTGAGGGATAGGGGATGAGGAATCTTGCCAACCACCTAGGTTTTTAGTTCTGTGGGTTCTACAGCATTGACTGGGCTAGTTCTCACTGTATCCAAAGTCATCTTAGGATTTTGATTAAATCAGTTATTATTTGTCCATTTGCCCCCTAGTTTCTATTGTTTCTTTTCTCCATTTTTCTGTTCTTGTGTGTTTACCACCTCACCCCCCACCATTCTGTTTCTGTAGTTTTAATAGGGGGTGCTTGTAGTTAATCCTCCATCTTAACCTGGACTTTTTCTTTTGGTACTAGGATTTGAACATAGGGGTGCTCTACCGCTGAGCTTCATCCCCAGACCTTTTTATTTTTTATTTTGAGAGAGGGTCTTGCTAAATTGCTCAGGCTGGACTCAAACTTAACCATTCTCCTACTTCAGCCTCCCTAGTCTCTAGGATTACAGGCATGTACCACCATGCCAAGCAGCCTGGACCTTTAGTATGAGTTTAATGCAGTTACACAGGTTGGCAGTTGCACATTCACTTATTCTATTCATAGTCTTCCTTACTTTCTGACAAATGTGTATTCATAGTTATAAATATCCCTATAAGTACTGTTACCTATAATTTATGGCTTTTAAAATGATGTGACTTTATTACCAATCAGTATTTAACATTCTGTAATTTTCTTCATTATTTCCTCTTTGCCCAAGAATTAGTGCCATCTTTAGTTTTTAAATAAAATAATTTTAGTAATCAGTTTTCAGATAAAATATTTTTTGGTAACTAGATTTATTTCTAGTCAGATTATATCATGGTCAAAGAAAATAGTCTGTGATTAATTTTTTTAAGTTATACATTTTATTTTTATAGGTCCTAACTTAAGACATTTATTTATTTATTTGTTTATTTATTTTTAAGACATTTATTGTTCTGTACTAATTTTTTAATGTTGTCATCTGGTTTTCTTCCCAAACTAAAATATTTTTGCATGCTCTCATTTGTATTTTTTCTTTGCATTACTTATTTAAGTGGTAAGTAAATTTTGCTACATTGTTTATTCTCTCTGGTTTCTCTCTCTCTCTCTCTCTTTTTTTTTTTTTTTTTTTTTTGATACTAAAGTGATTGAACCCAGGGGCACTTGACCACTGAGCCACATCTTTAGCCCTATTTTGTATTTTATTTAGAGACAGGGTCTCACTGAGTTGCTTAGCTCCTCACTTTTGCTGAGGCTGGCTTTGAACTCACAATCCTCCTGCCTCAGCCTCCCAAGTCACTGCGATTACAAGTGTGCACCACCATGCCTGGCTCATTATTTTTTTTTTCTTTTTAAATGTTTATTTTTTAGTTATAGGTGGACACAATATCTTTATTGTATTTTTATGTGGTGCTGAGGATCAAACCCAGTGCCTCACGCATGATAGGCAAGTGCTCTACCTCTGAGCCATAACCCTAGCCCTCATTATTCCTCTCAAATTAATTTCTTGCTGGACTTCTTCCTCCTAGGGTTCTTTAAAATGCAGTCTTTTTGAGGTTAATTTTGAAAATCTGTATGTCTAAGATATCTTCATTTCTTTCTTGCATTTAAATGATAGCATATCTAAATATAAAATTGTGATTTTTTTTTTCCTCTGACATTTTGAAATTATAACTCTGTTATCATCTTACATATATTTTACTTCTGAGAGCCCCAGTATCAATCTTATTCTTATTTCATTGTGGCCTCCTTTTAAAATTCTCCCTTCTCCTGGAAGCTTTCGAGATTTTCTCTCCATTTTTTATCTTAATGCATTTTTAAGTGTTTTTGCTGTCATTTAACTTGCTTGCAACTCTTGACTTTAAGTCAGAGGTGTTGCTTGGCATTTATCTGGCTTGGTGTTCTCCAGATTTCCTGGATCTGTGGTTTGCTGTCTGACATTAATTAGGGGTTGTTGTTGCTGCAATTCTTTTTTTCTTTTTCTTTCCCTTCACTGGTATTATGCATATGTTACACTCTTGTATTTGTCCCACATATTTTGGATATTCTATTCCATTCTTTCTTTTGCAGACATTTTTCTCTTTGCATTTCAACTTTAGAAGGTTTTAGTGACATGTCCTCAAGCTTAGAGAGTCTTTTCTTAGCTGTGTGTCCAGGCTACTAATGAGCTCATTATCAAAGCATTCTTCTTTTCAGTTATTTGCTTTTGGTCTCAGAATTTCTTGTTGATTCATATTTAGAATTTCCATCTCTCTGTTTAAAGTACCCATCTATTCTTGCATGTTGTCTACTTTGTCCATTAGAGCCCTTGACTTTTTTTTTTTTCCTTTCTTTCTTTTGGTACTGGGGTACTGGGGATTGAACCCAGGGGTGCTCTACCACTGAGCTATACTCCCAACTCCTTGTATTCTATTTTTGAGGCAGGATCTCACTAAGTTGCTGAGGCTGGCCTTGAACTTTCAATCCTCCTGTTTCAGCCTCCCAGATGGCTGGGATTACGGGTGTAGGCCACCATGCCCAGCTAGTAGGGCCCTTAATATATTAATCATAGTCATTTAAAATTTCTGGTCTAATAACTCCCACATAACCCTACTATATCTGAGTCTGGTTGTAATGCTTTTTCTATCTCTTCCTACTGTGTTTTTTGCCTTTAGTATGCCTTGTATTTTTTTTGTTGAAAGCCAAACATGATGTTTTGGATAAGATGAACTATAGTAACAAGTTGTTAGTGGTGCCAGGAAGTGTTAGTTGTTCTATAGTCCTGTGATTTAGGTCTCAGTCTTTTAGAGAGCCTGTGCCTCTGGGCTATGAACTTCTCTAGTGCTTCTCAGTTTTTCTCCCCAATCAGTGGGAAACTCTCAATCAATGGGATGACTAGACAGTGTTGGAGTTTTAGAGTTGGGTATTATCTCTTCTCTAAGGCCAGTTATCCACTGAGGAAACCCCTGTGGGTGAGGCTTTAGTAAAATAATTTTTCCTGAGAGAAGGCATCGTTAAGAACAAAGTTCTCTATCCTATTTCAAAGTGGTTCCTTTTCCCCCTCCCCTGCTGATGTGGGGCTTAGGAGGTTCTTTGATCTTCACTTTGAGAACCTGGTCCAACTCTTGGAGATAAAACGTAGAACAGTGTGGGGTTCCCTCTCAGTCTGGGCCCTCTAGAATTGTCTCTGCCTTGACCACACTGAGATTCCAGAAATTCAACTATAGTTTAGGTTTTCCTGCCCCAATACTGATTCCTGTTTCTGCTCCAGTCTCTCTCTTTAACTTGAGGGGCAGCAGTGTGCCTTGTCACCTCACTTCTGGTGCAGATCTAAGAAGAGCTGTTGACTTTTCAGTTTGTTCAGTTTTTTGTTAGGATGACATGAAGCCAGGGATGCTTTACCACCAAGCCACATTGCAGCAAAATCTCCTCCTCTGCCCCTCCCGCCCCCCACTTTGAGACAGGGTCTTACTAGGTTACTAAGGGCCTCATTAAGTTGCTGAGGCTGGCTTCAAACTCACCATCCTCCTGCTTCAGCCTCCCAAGTTTCTGGGATTGTAGGTGTGCACCACTGTGCCCAGCAACACCAGTACATCTTTTTTCTCTTCCTTTGGCTTTTTAAATAATTCCTTGACCTTCCCTACCATCATTCACTGAGTGCTTTATTTCAGCAACCGTGTTTTTAATATCAGTTATTAAATAAGAAACACTTCATAACTAATCCTTCCTATTTCCAGACACCTCCATTACCTTGGAGTCTTATTCATTATGCTTTTGCTTTTGTAGCAGCTTCATTGAGATACAATTCATGTACCAAACAATTCACCCATTTAAACTGAACATTTTAGAAGTTTCTAATATCTTCACAGAGTCTAAGCATAATCAATTTTAGAACATTTAATCACCCCCAAAAAACACCCTGAGCCCTTTTGTTTATACTGCCCAAATCCCTACTCCTATCCCCATTAATCTACTCTTCACCTCATAGGCTTCCCTATCTTGGATATATATAAATGGAGTCACATATGATTTGTGACCACCTTCTTCACTTATATAATGTTTTCAAGTTTTATTCTCTTTATGGCTTAATATTCCATCAGTTGATAGACATTGGGATTGTTTCTGCCTTTTGGCTATCATGAATAATGCTGCTGTGAACATTTGTATCCAAGCTTTTGTGGATATATGTTTTGATTGGGTGTATATTTAGGAGTGGAATTGCTGGGTCAGATGGTTTACTGTATGTTTAACATTTTGAAGAACTGCTAGACTGTCTTCCAGAGTGGGGGCATCATTGTTCACCATGTATAAATGTTCTGATTTCTCTGTATATCCTCACCATGTTGTTATTATGTCTTTTTTTTTGTAGCCATCTGTGGGTATGAAGTGGTATCTCACTGTAGTTTGGATTTGTATTTTCCTAATGACAATTATTGTGCTTTTTAAAAATTCTTATTTGGTAAATTATTTTTCCAATAGTTTGTTATACTCCTTTAGTTTTATTGTACTCACTTACGAGTCTTGGTATTTCCTCTTTGAACTCTTATTTCCTCAGTCTTTTCAGCTATCTTTGTTGGTAGCATACACCTGGCAGAAATAAAGGCATGTTCCTAGCTTGTGACCCTCTTGGCAAGTTTGGTAAAATGGCGTGCTCTGGGCTAACCCACTTTCCATCCTCACCTTTTTCCAATCAGGCAGCCTCACCTCTCAAGGGTCCTCACAGCACCACTGGCCCTGGGACTGCCTTTTTCTCCCTTTGTTGTCACTGCTGGATTATGTAGTGCTCAGGGTTGTCCACAGTGGAGTCTCCCCTCTACCTCAGGAAGACTCCAGTGCTGCTGTGACATAATCCTCCATCAGAAATGTGGCTGACAAAGTTGATTTTCAGTAATGTATTCACAGCAGCACTGGGAGAGAGGTTGTGTAACCAGGCAGCTCCCAGCCTCATTTGGCGGAGAGCTGTGTTCTGCTTTCACTGCCTCACTAGGTCCCAGCACTATTGAGCTCCCCAAGTCTTTTCTCAGCCTTGTGTTCCATCTTCCCTGTATTCTCCCAGGTCGGGTTTTGGAATGGATCCAGCAGCCAATCTAGCTCTCCATTGTGTTTAGAATTAGAATTTTGAAGAATATAATATTGTTCATACTTATTTGACTTTGGGTTGTATTTTCCCCCTTTGTCATTTCCCACTTTATCATTCAGATGTAACTTGAGTACTTAAGATGTGCCAGGCACCAGTCTACCTGGGAATACTGCAGAGTTAAGATTGCCTTTATGGAGCTGACCTCCTCAAGCAGAGAGATGATGGTGACTAGTTTAATCAACACAGAGATCTCCTGATCCAAATCAAGTACTGTGGTAGAGGAGAGGAGCAGAGGGCAGTGGCACCACTTTGTTCTGGGGGGTTAAAGGTAGCCTCTTAGTAGAGGTAACACTTGAACTAAGTCCTGATTGGCAAAGAGAAGCCAGAATAAAGAAAGCTCAGGGTTGAAGGTCAGGGAAGTCCAAAGGCAGGAGTAAGGCTGGTTTGTATGCCTGGAACATGGTGATGGCGGAGGAATTAATGGGTGGAAGAGGAGGCTTTAGGAGTAATGCAACCAGATTCTACATGATCCTGCAAGTCACAATTGAGGAGTTTGAATTGTATCATGAATATATAGTGGGAAACTACCATGGGAATTTTGATCAAAGGATGTGGATATTTCTTTTTTTCTTTCTTTTTTTTTTTTTTTAGGATGTGAATTTATGTTTTTTGTTTTTTTTTTTAATTTTGTTTTTTGGTACTGGAGATTGAACACAAGGGGCACTGAGCCACATCTCTAGGCCCTCTCCCCTTTTTTAAAAAATTTGTATTTAGAGATAAGGTCTCACTAAGTCACTTAGGGCCTTGCTAAGTTGCCTAGGGTGGCTTTGAATTGTGATCCTCCTGCTGCAGCCTCCTGAATCGCTGGGATTATAGCCACCATGCCCAGAAGATTCTGGCTTCTCAGTAGATAATGTGGGGCGATGTAGTAGTAGCAAAGAGACCAACAGGAAACAGTGATGGTGGTCCAGGCAGAGTGTAAGTTGGTTCAGCATAGGATGAAAGCAATGGAGATGGAAGAAAGTTGGGAAGCATTATAACATCCAGGGGGTGCCACAGGACCCACCTTGAGACTAACCAGGTATTTTGAGTATTTTGTGGGCTACCTGTTAAGTGCCTAGTGTGTTAGTTTACTGTTGCTGCATTATAAACCATTCCAATTTAGTGGCCTATTATAATAACTATTTAATATTTCCTCTGATTCTGTGAATTTACTGGGCTCAGCTGCGTTGTTAACTTCGAGTGCTGAAGACTGGGGTCACTTATATGGCTGTACTTGCTAGGGAACTGGGTTGCGACTGTAATGCCCAGAATACTTCTCTTTTTCCAGAGTCTGTCTCCATGTGGCCGCTAGTCATTCACTGGTTTAGCACATGCATGCCAATTCAAAGAGGGAGATATGGGAAGCTGCCAGTGTCTTTAGACCTAGATTCCAAAGTTCATGTTACTTCTCTCATTTTCTGATTGGTCGAAACTATTCATAAGACCCACCCAGATTGAAAGGGAGGAGCAATTGACTGTGCCTTTGGATATGAGGAGCCACTTATACCTACAGGGATGATTACTTTGAAACTTACTTTAAGCCTTGGAAGAATTTCAAAGATGGCTTTTGAAAATTTTGGTGTCCAGGTTGGGAAAGTAAGAGCAAATTACGAAGGAAGAAATCTTGCTCTTCTTTCAACAAAGTTATTTTCTAGGCTAAGAGAAAACTGATTCTACAAAAACAACTCAGGTTTCTAAACTTCATCCAACCCTTGGCAATCCACTTTATAAATGTGCCTTTTAATCTTACTTCTGAGCTCTTTGCTATAAAACCCTAATTGCACATGTTCTGTTACTACACAAATGAGGACTCTGGAACAGCAGTCATTGCAGAAGAGCATGCCTTCAGTGCTGCTCTTGGGCTTCATAGGGAATGTGTGAAGTTCCCCAGTTCTGCTAGGATACCCTCCCTCTGAGAGGGCCTCCCTGCTAATTGAGATTTGTTTTCACTCCCATTTTTGTCAGTTTGGCTCATGAAAAATTGACATATTTCAGAAAACCCATACACAAGGACAGCAGTAATTGGCCCCTGTGGCACATTGCATAATAGTGTAGTCATACAATATGTCCCATGTGTATGTTACCTACTAGATGCTAGTGCTGGTTAGTATTTAGAGACTGGCTAAAATATAACATAGACAAAAAGAAGCTGTAAATCCAGTGTTTAGTCCTGCATTTCACTCAAGTGACTTAAGATTTTTAAATTTTTAGAAATCATTTTGACTTTATTATAACTGGGGTTAGTTTTTTGTTATCTAGTTGGCAAAAGTTGTCTACAAAGTTTTAACTGAAATTTGAGCTTTCCAAATAAGTAATGCAGAAAGACCTACTTTCTGACACATAGAAATACCATAAGTACTAATTACATATGGAAATTAACCAATCCTTTGAGTAATTTTATGTTTATATAACCACGTTTCTTTCACATAGACTGCCTTGCCATCCAGGAAAGGATTTCGGCATCAGACCACCAAGTTTTTGTATCGTTTGGTGGGATCAGAAGATATGGCTGTGGACCAAAGTATTGTCAGCCCTTATACTTCTCGAATTTTGAAACCCTATATCAGGTATATGGGGAAGAGATGTGGTGTTGAGTGTGTCACAGGGAGTAATGTTTGTGCTTTCTGCACTCCATTTTTCTGTGACCAAAAACTTCTGATTTGGGTGCTCTTCCATCCTTTCTTTGTTTCAGCTGTCCTTTTACAGACAAGATGGTCCTTTTATAAAACAAAGATAAATCAACTAGTAGATTTTTTGTGATTATCTTAATCATTTTAATTTTAAATCTTATAGTTTAATAGTCTCTGAAATGAGAAAAAATGCAGAGATGTCTCAGTTGAGCCAGTATCCAGACTGGCTTAGGATAATTTCGAATAATGAGTCTATCATATAGAGCAGTGTAAATTAGTTTAAAATTTAAAGTAGATCAAAGTATGTGTGAGTTAGCTAGGAATAATATAAGCTATTTTTCTTGACTTGAATTTGTTTATTTTCTGTGTTGCTGGAGGCGTGATTATGAGACAAAGCCACCCAAACTACAGCTTCTGTCACAGATTCGTTCCCACCTGCACAAGAGTGACCCTCATTGGATACCTGAACCCGACGCACCTCTCGATTACTGCTATGTCCGACCAAATCACATCCCAACGATCAACTCTATGTGTCAGGAGTTTTTCTGGCCTGGTATGTTCCCCCTTCCAAACCAGGCAGATCAATTTTCTATATAGTTCACCTTTTTAAATTAGTGTATGCCACATGACCCTAAGACCTTTAGTCATATGATTTCATGTAGTTTGTTTCTACTAACATAGAAATATTAAATTATAAATGCCTCTCACTTTCCTAAGATCAAGAAGAAGCCAGCAATTAAAGTAATAAACAGTGTTTTTGTTTGTTTCTCTTCCCTGTTTGTCTCTGCTTCCAGAATAAAAGATTCATCCTGTTTTGCTTCTACCTATGTTTAGATACCAGGTAATGTCTATCAAAGATACACAGACTGGTAGCTTGGGTGCGTTTGGACACTTTTGTTTTTGGCTTAATAGTTCTTTATGCTTTGTTGGTTTAGCTGTTCCTTAGTGAGTGTTAGTACTGCCAAAAGGTGTTTTTAAAAGTCCAAATACCTCAGTCATGGACTTTGAGAATAAAAGTAAACCCAGTAGGGTTTGTTATCTTATCAGCCTTAACAAAATTGTCTCTGAGGACCAGAGCCATCAATTAGAGGAACACATTTTAATTGCTAAATATTACACATGTTGTTTTGGATCTGCTTTGAAACTTAAAGGATTATTTAATCCATGTCTTCCAGATGTTAGGATTTCACCAAGATTTAGAGCCATGTCATCTTTACTGCCTAATAATCATGTAATAATGCATGTGGTGGCAGAGCTGTGCTCATTCTTCTGGGAGTGGTACTGGGGCCAAAAGTAGCATTCTGGGAGCATCTGCTGCTTCTGCCATTATGCTAGGTACCTTCATACATCATGCACAGAATCATTTTTTAAATTTTACTTCTTTATTATAAAAGGTAGCATTTATATAAAAAACTTATAAGTTGTATATGGAAGGGGTAATATGAAATGGACACTCTCTGGGATCTTTACCCAGCTCTGTCAGGTCTGGGTATGCTCCTTGCTTACATGTTGCAGGAACTGAGGCCCTGAGACATTTTGAAATGTGCCAAGTCACACACATGGTAGAGGAGGCTGAGTCAAAGCCAGGTGTGTCCGGTTCTGAACCTGAGCGCTCTCTCCTATCCAACCTGTCCTGCCTCTCATCTTTTTAACATATGTATTTAGAAAAGACTATGTTAATTTTGATATTTTCTAAAATTCATTTTTGTGATTTGAATGTGTGGTATCTATGGTAATATCTTTGCCTCCAATTTTGGGATTTTTTTAGCATGCAGGTATAGCTATAAGTACAAATTGAACAGCTTGGTGTTCCTTAATTCCAAAAGGCACACAGTTTGAGTCTCTGGTTGTTTCTTTTCTTTAGGCATTGACCTGTCTGAGTGCCTGCAGTATCCAGACTTCAGTGTAGTCGTCCTTTATAAAAAAGTCATTATTGCTTTTGGCTTCATGGTTCCTGATGTGAAATATAATGAAGCATATATTTCATTTCTGTTTGTCCATCCTGAATGGAGAAGAGCGGGGATTGCAACTTTCATGATCTATCATCTGATTCAGGCAAGTGGTCTGTGCTCCTGATTTACCTTTCAGGGCTCCACTAAATGACCTGGAGTCATGAAGCCGAGGTGGTCCTGTCCAGCACAGCCCAGTGGTGGGGCCTCAGAGCCCAAGTGAAAGGAAGCCAATCATTACCACTCGGGGCTATAAGAGCCCCCCCTAAAATAAAATTACTGTTCAAACCCTGGTTTCAGAGAAACCATTTTGTGAATATATGTCATAAATTAAACAACAAAACACCTAAATGTAAGACTGTAACGTATGTGTGCTATCCATACTGGTAACTGCTGCTGCTCTTGGACTCAAACTGTCAAAATTCTGAGAAGTTTTTGTTTTGTTTTAAGTAGTTGTAATATTTTAGCACAACTGTATCAATAAATAGCATATAGTCTATTTATTTTAATTTGGCTATCACTGTATAAACTGTTGTGACCCTTCTACAACTTGATTCTAATATTCAATTCTTCCTTTGATATATCTCTTTTATCTTTGAAGAAAATATATCACATATTTGTATGCTAATGTCAAATAAAAATGCAATAATTTCCCCTCTCCAAGGAATTATTTTTCTCCCTGGTAATGTTTCTGGTAACTATTGTTTAGGAAGTATTTAGTATAGAGTACTGAGTGTAAACTTGATGTGACCAGGATTCCTTCTAAAGAGAGGCTGGAGATGATAAAATGTTTTTCCAATTTTTAATGGCACTTCTTTTCCAATTTGTAATGAAACTTTATTAATAATTCCCAAATGTTGGTAGGATCCTTAAAAACCATCTTGCTAGAAATTGCTTTATTCTCAAGAAATCATTCCTAGCAATTAACCTGTGCTACTTATGTTTCAACTGAGACCCATTCAGTTATTTCTACCACATCCCACCCACAGAATGGATCTTCTCTGCAGGGTGCCTATAGGGTTCTCTGCCTTTTGTGTTACCAGAAAGGGCCTGTAGGGAGGGCAGGGATGACATCTCAGTGTGTGTTCTCAGTGCTGATTATAAGACCTGTCATGGAGGTGATCTTTGCTAAATGGGTGGAGGAGTGGTTCATCTTTGTATGTATGTATCTTGCACCCCATTCAGATCATCAATCCCAGGGCCTAAATTCAGGGGGCTCAATTGGTAGTACTTGGTGATTGTCAAGGTTAGGTGATGTGTATTTGTCATCTAGAAAACACTAACATCACCCCACAAAATTTACTTTATAAGCTCAATATGCCCTTGTCCTGGTTATAGTGGCAGGGCTCTTTTGTCCCCCAAAATGGCTTTGGGTATAAATTGTGGGTTAAGCAGAGAAAAGAAGGTAGCTGCCAGGTGGCCTTCAGAGTGCTTACAGAGAGGCCTTGGGAATCATGGATTAGAAATCTCAGGACTCTGTCAACTTCAGTCCCCGTTCCTTCCTCATTAAAAAACAACTTCTTGCTGGGTGTAATGGTGCATGCCTTTAATCCCAGCAGCTTGGGAGGCTGAGGCAGGAAGATCACAAGTTTATGGCCAGCCTCAGCAACTTGGTAAAGCCCTGTCTCAAAATAAAAAGGACTGGGGAAGCACCCCTGGGTTCAATCCCTGGTACAAAAAAAAGAAAAAAACGAGTTCCTAATTTCTCTGGCTTTTGGAACACCTTATTCTGTGTAGCTGGTTAAAGAACCTAAGAGTGTCTTGTGTTCACAGAACAATTATTACCCTTTTCCTCAAAGATTAGGCCAATGCAAAATTCAGGAATATCATTTCTGTGAAGCAAATACTGTCAGTTTTGGAGGGATGGAAGGTGGATTTGGGATTCAGAGGGTCTGGACAAGGTCCTCAGGTTTTATGATTAAATTCTTAATATTTAGTAACAAGATCATGGCATTTGCAGGGAAATGGATGGCATTAGAGCAGATTATGCTAAGTGAAGTTAGCCAATCCCTAAAAAACAAATGCCAAATGTCTTTTCTGATATAAGGGGTGGGGGGATGACTCAAAATGGGATAGGGAGGAAGAGCATGAGAAGAAGATTACCACTAAATAGGGAAGAAAGATGGGAGGGAAAAGGAGGGAGAAGGGGAGTTGCACGGAAGATGGAAGGAGATCCTCATCGTCATGTATGATGTTGTGAGGAGAAAAAGAAAAAAGCAGTGTGTCACATTAGATTGGATAGAGAGAAGTGATGGGAGGGGAGGAGAGCGGAAGGGGGGGATAGGAAGGGCAGCAGAATAAAATAGACATTATTATTGCTGTATGTATATACGTGACTGAGCAATGTGATTCTGCAACCTGTACAATCAAAAAAATGAGAAATTATACCCCATTTGATTCAAATGTATGAATTGTCAAGATCATTGTACTGTCATGTGTAGCTAATAAAAAAAATTCTTAATATTTAGTATCTATGTGTGTAGTTTAGCACCTTTTCTAGCACGTCTAGGGAGGAATTTGTATGTTGGCGGGGCAGGGTATGAGATGACATTTAGTTTATAAAAGTAGAACTATCTCAGTCTCTAATTCTT
Source organism: Marmota monax (assembly GCF_021218885.2). NCBI lineage: Eukaryota > Metazoa > Chordata > Mammalia > Rodentia > Sciuridae > Marmota > Marmota monax. The sequence goes on from NW_026692254.1 coordinate 4,040,814, forward strand.
GAAGGTTGTCATAGAGTTGATGCTGATATGTTTGACATTTAAATGTAATTCAATTATAAGTAGACAATAAAATATCTCCCTTGACCCTTTGATTCAGAGGAAAACAAAAACAATGCCCAGATTTTCATTATCTCCTTAGTCTTAGGAATGTTTAGATCAGCAGCAAAATGTCCTTCGGTTTCTAGCCGTTGCTAAGTACTGTGGTGCCTCGGCCTCAGTCCCTTATTTCCCCAGTTTCCATAACTAACTGCTTACGCTTAAAAGAGTTTCTTCACCTACTCATTTTCCCTCAGGCCTTTTTGTTTTCATCTTGTATTTTTCCACTCTTTTGGCAGACCTGCATGGGCAAGGATGTAACCCTTCACGTCTCAGCAAGCAACCCCGCTATGCTGCTCTACCAGAAGTTTGGATTCAAGACTGAAGAGTATGTTTTAGATTTTTATGATAAATATTACCCGTTGGAGAGTACAGAGTGTAAACATGCGTTCTTTCTGAGGCTCCGGCGTTGATGTGAACCAGCTCTTCCCAGAGAAATGTGTGGGCTATCAGGGAATAGGTATTCACAGAGTCCTGCAGGCAGTTATTGGTTTCATAGTGAGCTCAGATCTCCTCTGCCATTAGATGGATGGTCCTCCACACCTCAACTGGGGAGAACCAAGCAGCAGGCAATGAAGTGAGTGCTGAACAGCCCTCCAGCATAGTCACCCTCCAGTCTTTCATGGAGCGACCTTCAACTGACATCTTGGATTCCACCATTCACTAAAACTGAATGCTGCTGCTGTCCCTCCCTCCACCTGACAGCTTGTGAGAATAAAAGAACTTCTAGATTGATATTCTTGGTGAGAGAGAATCTGTGTGTCCTTATTGAGAGGACAGGAAACCCAAGAAAGCACTGTGTCCTAGGATGAGAAATTATGGGATGATTATAAAAAGGGGATCCCACCCTGTTCCCAGCCAGTGATGTGCTGACATTAGATCCAGGAGGACTTCTAGGGCATTGAAGTTCTTGTCTTTTGCTGACTTTTGTCACTGCCAGGAAAAATAAACTAAATGTCTGTGTCTACATGTTGCCTTATCTATTGTACCTGTTGGCATCTGTTTGCAGAGATAGACCTGGGAATGAGGGATCTCTTTCTCCCCGTGGTCTGAGAAGTCAGTAGGGGATCCGAGTGGTCGAGCAGGCTGCCATTTAGATTGCCTCCCCTGGCATGCCCAGGACATTTGCAATATATAAGTGGAGGTGGAGGTGTTTACAAGCAGAACCTGCCATGGATATGACTTGCCCCATCAACAGGACAAGGCTGCTTGGTGTGTTTGTGGATTTTGGAGATGGACTGTCAGTCTGGTGTTTTGGGACCCAGTGAGAACATTTCTAAAACTATCAGATATTCTGAAATAAAAATTGTATTAACAACCCATGGGAAGGGCTTCAGTCCAGCAGGTGGCTTTTTAACCCTCTTTAAGAGCAGAGGTTCTTGGACTGGGGCTGTAACTCAGTGGTAGAGTGTTGGCCTTGCCAGTGTGAGGCACTGGGTTTGATCCTCAGCACCACATAAAAATAAATAAAGATATTGTGTCCAGATGGTCAGCCAGTTGTTCTGTACCTGAGGAAGTCCCTTAGGCTCCATTTCAATTGTATGGGAACTCCTAGCAGCATTCCTCGTGTCTTTTTTCTTCCTCCTGCTCTCTTACTTCCAGGAGTTTTCTACCTTTCAAAGATTTTTTTGTTGACAAAATGAATTGTAAGCCCCACAAGTAAGATTGAGGAAACAACCTTTTCCAAACATAGAAACCAACTTGTAACTGTTGTGTGTGAATGATAAGACTTGTTGTTGCAGAGAGTGTCTCAGGTGATTGTCTCCATAATTTCATGGAGCTGAAGAAGGCCATGGTTGCTTTAATTGACTTTTTTTTTTTTTTTTAACCCAGGGGCACTTAATCATTGAGCCACATCCCTAGCTCTTTTTAAATTTTTTTATTTTGAGATGGTCTTGCTAAGTTGCTTAGAGCCTTGCTGAATTACTGAGGCTGACTGAACTCGCAGTCCTCCTGCCTCAGCCTTCCCGGTCACTGGGATTATAGGTATGTGCCATAGCGCCCAGCTTTAATTGACTCTTTGTTTTACATCTTTTAATTATGAAAATTTCTAGTCATGCACAAAGTCAGAGAATGACACAGCAGAACACCGCTACCCATATTCAACACTTAGCAAGAGCCCCTGATGCTGAAAAAATATTTTAAAGTAAATCCCAAGTATCATACATTCTATCACTACTCATTTAAGTAGATATTTTTAACAAATATGGATATTGTCTTTTTAAATTTTCATTTCTATTACCTTTTAAAATATTTATTTAGTCATATTAATTGTAAAAATTAATGGATTTTGCTGTAACATTTCCATACATGCATATATCATATTTGAATTATGTAACTATGGATATTTTCTTAAATCAATGCTTATTATCATTCTTCTAACCAAACACACATTTTTGGAATTGTCTCATTGTCAACCTGTAGTCAGGCCATCTGGATTGTTTCACAGTTGGTTGGTTTATAGCAGCAGCCAGGCATGATCCATGTTATAACCAGTTAGTTTCCTGCCTCATTATTCCCCCTGTCACTGATTTGTCACAGAAACCAGATCAGTCACCCTGTGGAATGTCCCACATTGTGGTTTAACTTTTTGTCCTTGAGGTGTCCTTTGTGGGGCAAGACTAACTGGGGAAGGTGAGGAGTGGACCTGACCTTGTTTCTCAGCAGGAGTCCTGGAGGAAGCCTAATTTCCTTACCTGAATCCAGTCCCTGCTTGGGCACTGGGGTGGGGCCATTTCCTAATGTAGGCATATGGGGCTGCTGTTGATTTTGATCTACCTTCTTCAGACTTTCCCCTGGACTAGCACCATAATAAATGCTTAACTAGTCTTATGGAAGATGTTTTGATAGATTTGCAGTCCTAATTTACTTTGAAATTTCAAACAAGGAGAAGGGTTTTTTTTGTTTTTTTTTTCATGACACAAAAATGGTCATGAGTTTTAAAAAGCTGAGGAACCCTATCTAGAGTTGTATATTCCTGAGGAGTTTGGATTGTCCCCTGGAAGTGGACTTTTATAGTCAGCTGGGCCCCTCAGTACCTTGTAGGGGTAGGAGTGTGACCAGAATTAATGATGTCCCTATTTCCCCAGACTTTCTAGGAAGGTTGAGTCCTGTTTATAAGCAGGATATTTGAGAGCTGGAACCTTAATTTTGAATTTTCTAAATATAGTTAACATACTTTTCTGTAAAGTGTGCATCATCTAAAAGCCACAGTGCCTTGTGCCTTGGGAGTCTCTCCTGGAACTGTCTCCTGTGCCATCCCCAGCCCTAGGGAGAAGCTCCCAGGTCAACTCCACAACCCTAGGTTGCATTGCACACTGTGATTAAGGATATTCTTCAGGCATGTAATTGCAGGAAATTGGGATAAAGAATAATGTATCTCAATACTGGGAATGGCCATAGGGTCATAATACTTCATTAGAACACACTCACCTTACAGACTTGGTCCATTAGTACATACTTGACCCTAAGAAACATCACTATCATCTATTAAAAACAGGTTAACTGTGCATATTATACTTCAGCTGCCTCATCTGTAAAATGGGTTGATAATACCTACCTTTTAGATTTATAGTGACAAGCTCACCAAGGTTGGGAAAATCACAAATAGAGGACTCTTAATTCAAAGCTGGGCAGTGTGGCAGAGGCTACAGCCTTCCCTGCTCTGACTAAACCCTGAAGGAGGAGGAGTGGGAGGTGGGAGGGAAACCTGCGTGTGCTTGACTCACATCTACTTCCAGTGCTAGCACAGGGTGCAGCTCCACACATGTGGAATGAATGATAGAGGAAATAAACTGTGTGCATCAGGGGTTCAGTGGAGTGAGAGACCTCAGTGATACCTCTTGGTTTTTTTCACTCTTCAAATTTGACATGCGTATTTTGTTTATCACAAATTAAGTGTTTCTCACTGCACCTAGCTCCTTCTTTCTCTCTTACTGCTTAGAACCTTACAACATTGTACAGGTTCCCTTATGTCTGAGGAACCCCTACAAAAGTAACCAAAGTCTGTAAGTTTGGATTGTATGAGCTGAGGATAAAACTGATGGTGGCTTAGGTAAGAAGCTGGAAATCGGCCTGTGGCTGTGCCATCAGAGATGCTGCTATAGCTTGAATATGGTCTGAGTATATCCCAGGGTTTTATGTATTGGAAACTTTGTACCCAGGTGCATTGGTGGGAGGTGATGTGAAACCTTTAAGAGGCAGAGCCTAGTGGGAGGTCCTTAGGCCAGTGGAGGGTGTGTCCTTGGAAGGCACTGTGGAACCCATCTCTCATATGTATGGATGGGAAAGCTAGCTTCCTATCTGTAGATGTGATTTCTTCTTCCCACAAATGCTCTTACACATGCAAGTGCTCACCAGAGCTAAACTGATGCTAGTGATATGATATGCCCTTGAACCTCCAGAACTGTAAGCTAAATAACCTCTTTGCTTTTTTGTAAAGCTCCCTAGCCTCAGATACCTTATAGTAATGAAAAATGACTAATGTCAATGGAATGGCTTCAGGAAAGCCCATGTGGAGGGTATTGACCATTGACAGGGTGAGGAAGGGAGAGGGAGAGGAGCAACAAATCAAGTCCTGATGTGTAGCGTTTTCTGATTTGTAGGGTATAAATACTCTCACTGTGGCTGATTCCTAGCCACCAATGTGATATTACTGTACCAGAGTAGGACAAGCATAGTAGCACTTCCATCCTACAGACAACAATGGGTAGAAACAATACATGGGCGTGAGAACACAGATAATAGTAATGTGTAGTAAAGTAACTATTGTGTTGTAAATTTTGAATATCATCTTTTTTTTTCTGTTTTCCTTTTTCATCTTCTTCCCCACCCCACCCCCCTTTCTCTCTTTCTTTCTTCCTGATTAAATCCAGGGCCTCACACATGGTACACACACACACACACACACACACATATTCTACCACTGAGCTACCTTCCCCAGCTCCATCTTTATTTTTTATATGATTAATTCAATTGTAAATGTATATAATTTTAGCTTTTACTAATGGTTTGTTGTTGAGAGCCACAGCAGAAGGGGCCTCAGCAAACTTTCAGACTGCCAGCTGATGATTGGCTCACAGTGCCCCAGCAACATCTAGCTGATTAGCTCCTCTGTGGTGATGCTCATTGGGCTGTTTCCCTGCCCTTTCAGACCACGGAGCTGCTCATTGGGGGACTTTTTGGCTCCGCCCACGCGACCCAGCCAATGGGCCTCAAGAGCAGGAGGATTGTGGGAGGTGGAGAGGCTTGTGGGAAGCCGGTGGCGGCAGTTGGGCTCTGAGGGTTTTTCCTGAGGAGCTGTTTTGTTTGGCGTGTGTGGCTCTAAAAGTTCGTTTCTTTTGACAAGTGGCTCCTGAATTGTGCCCAGCCAGACTGTGGCAGTTTGCAAAAATCCTGTAACTGCTTACTATCAGCTCCTGTGTGCAGTCATCATGGACCTTTGCAGAGTGGGATCCACTAGCTGGCCTAGTGGTCCCACAGGCAGAGGTCATATGACCAGCTTCTAGCACTTGCTGTGTGTTGCCCACAGTGTCTGGGATAGGGCTATGTGCTAAAGGTTCCTGTGCTGCCAGGAGTAGCTGGTGGGGGTAGGCAAGGAAAGAAGAGGGAGGCTTCTGAAGCCCAGGGAGGTGGTGGTCACAGCCTCACATTTATCCATTTGTAGCTGTAGTGACCTCCAAGTCGGTTGCAGGAGACCCTCCTACAGCTTAGAGCTTCTGTATCACTTAAAACCACAATAAAGCTGTTAGTCTAAAAGCAGGGGGTAAAGCACTTGCATGCACCAGGCTTTGGGTTCTTGGGTTTGATCCCCAGCTATATGGAGAGGTACCAAGTCTCCTCCCCCAGCCATGTCCTTTAGCACCACTCACTACCAATGCATCATCCACACTAAAAACTTCAGCCACCGCTTGCCCTGTCCATATTCTTCCTGGCCAGTTGGGACCAAGTTCTGAATATTTGTGTCCCCTGCAAAAATCAAATGTTGAAACTTAATCCCTAAAACAATGATATTAAGAGGTAGAGCTTTGGGGAAGAGAGCACTTGGGGAGTAGGATTAGTGCTCTTATGAAAGAGGCCCAAAGGGGTCATCTGCCTTTCTGCATGGAGGTTCATGGCTGTCTGAACAAGAGAGTGAACCCTCACCAGGTGCCTTAATCTTGGACTTTGAGCCTCAAGAACTTTGAGCAATAAATATCTATTGTCTAAGTCATCCAGTCCATGATATTTTGTTGCAGGCTGCAACAAAGTTGCCCTGGCTGGCCTCCAACTTGCAATCCTCCTGCCTCAGCCTCTCAGATCACTAGGATTTACAGACATGTGCCAATACGCTGAGCTGTCAGCTTATTTTTTATTATTGATTTTTTTAGTTATATATAACGTTAAGATTCATTTTTACATTATTATAAAAACATGGAATATAATTTGTTCTAATTCAGTCCCTAGTATTTCTTTTACCTCCTCCCTCCCTTTGTTCCCTTCCCTCTATCCTACTGACCTTTCTGCTATTTAATTTTTAGTTTCAGCTTTTTTTTGTATATTTTTAGTTGTAGATGGACACAATACCTTTATTTTGTTTATTTAATCTTTTTTTAATATTTATTTTTTAAGTTTTTTACATTATTTTTTACATTTTACATTGATGTGGTGCTGAGGATCGAACCCAGTGCCTCATGCATGCCAGGTGAGCACTCTACCGCTGAGCCACAATCCCAGCCCCAATCTTTTTTTTTAATGTGCCTCACGTGTGCTAGACAAGTGCTCTACCACTGAGCCGAAACTCCAGCCCAAGTTTCAGTTTATTTTTAAGTCTAGTGTAATCATGGTGCATGAAGTTTTCATGTCCTGCGTTTTATCATTGTTATAGCATTACCATTTTCCAAGTTGCTAAATAGTATTCATAACCATTTTTAATGACTCTATTTTCTTATTCTTTTATTTTTCCTTATTAAGATATATGCACTTATAAATAACATTGCAGTGAATACACTTGTGCATGGGGGATTTTTGTTTGTTTTGTGTCTGTGTGTTTCATATTTTACACCATGAATTGAATTTTTCTTTTTACTTCTGGATAGATTTCCAGAAGTGGATTTCCTACATCAAAGGATGTGATCATTTTCATTGTTACTTTCTCATTGTTACTTTCACCATTGAAGTATTAAGGTACAAATCTCACTTCAAAACTGCCAGAATTGGGTATTGCTATTTAAAGTTTGGGTTTTTTGACTAATTTTTAAATAAGCAATAATTTGCCTTGTGAAAAATTATTAGCATCTTGAACATTTTTTTTGTTTGTTTGTTTCCTAATAGCATTTTTTTTTTTGTACATTATCCTGTCCTTTGTTGATCTCAAGGGAATAGGGTGATCTCATTTGTTAATGAGTTCTTTCTACAACGTAGGTATTGATCCTCATCATGGTTCCATCTGGAGAATTTACTTCATGAGGTATTAAAGGAACAGGGATGTTGAGGGAGGGAGACAAAAGAAGGGAGGGACCAAGACCAGGGTAAGCAGCCCAATGGCAGGACTTGCAGCATCTTTTCTAGGCCCTCCGCCAGCCCCAGTACTAGTCTCTGAGCCCTGGGAGGAGGCAAAACTGGTCACCTGATCTCTGGAGAGGCCCTTTGCTCCAGCTGCTCTCCTGGGTCATAAAGGGAGCCTGGCTTCCTTCCCTGGGGTTCCTCTTGTCTGCAATAGCAGACTGCTCTTATTTCCCACCCAGCCCCAACCCCCTTTTTTAATCCCACAGAAATAGTTTTATCTCTTAATTCTGAGGTCATTTGCATCAGAGATGGGTGTGAGCTGGCTGTAAAAAGCCTGGCCTTTTTTGTTTTCTTGGGCCTGAATCCTGCACCTAGTCATCTCACTTTCTAAGTGTATTCCTCCCCTAAGCTCCAAGGTCTGCCTGAGCTTTTGTAGCTCACCTGCTGGAATGAAGGACCTGCTTCTTTACCTTTTCTAGGAAGAAGTTAACTGAGTGTTAAATTCCATTTTGTTCTCATGACTTTTTAAAATATATATATATATATATATATATATCATATTGGTGATTTTCCTCCCTTCCTGCATTTTCTGTAGATAGAAAAACAGACTCAGGACTAACTTTAGGGCTCTAAAACTTTAAACCCTTGGGGCATTCTGAGGAGCACAGGTGCAAATTAATGTTTGGGGAAAGCAAATCAGGTTCCCTGGGGCTAGAGAAGATGAGGAGGGGAGGCTTGAAGTAGGGAGAAGGCTGTGCAGGTGAATTTGACAACTGAAACCCCTACTCAAACTGGTTTAAACAAGTACCACCACCAATTATTGTCTGCCTAGCAGTTTGTACCATGGTTACACAGTTTACTAGATTATTAACCCTTTAGCTTTGGGCAAGTAACTTAACCTGAGTTTTCTTACATGAAAAAGAATTGTTGGTATCAAATGACTTATTATAAGCAACTACCACCATAAATTGTTGTCTCAGCTAGAATAAGTCTAGAGGCAGTGTATCTCATGGTCACCCAATTTGTCAACTCATTAGCTGTGTGACCTTAGGTAAGTAACTTAAGCTGAGTTTCCTCATTTATGGAAAAGGATTGTTGGTATTAAATGAATTAATATAAATAAAAATCTTAAAGAAATCACTAGCATACAGTGCTTTATAAGTATTCATAAGCAACTATATTGGTCAGTCATTGCTGCATAACAAATGCACAAATCTCTGTGGTTTACAACAGTAAGTATTTCTTTCTGATGTGTCTGCAGGTTGGTAGGGCTTGGCTGGGCCATTCTAATTCATTCTGTGTGCACAGTTGATTTTAGTTCCTGTGTTGGATGAGCTGAGTTCTCCCTCTTCGTGTTCCTTCTGGGACCCAGAGTGGCCCTGCAGCAGGAACCAGAGGAAGGGTGGAATCCCAAGATTGTAGAAAACAAGGCTGTGGTCAGGAACTGGTATTCCGTCATCCTGCCACCTTTGTTTTGGCCAAAGCCTCACATGTCCCAATATCAGCAGGGAGGGAAAATAACCTCCTCCCACTCCAGTGGGTGGCAGTGTAAAATCACATGGTCACGGACATGGAGAATTATAAATGGTGTACAGAGGAAAGTGATCAGTAGGTAAAATCTTAACAGCAAGTAAATCTCCTTATTTAACATTGTTAAATTTGAAATATTTTCTAATTCCTTCTGTGACTTCCTCTTTGATCCGTGGATTATTTAGAAGTGAATTATTTAATTTCTATATCTTTGGGGAATTTCCTATATCTTTCTGTTATTGATTTCTACTTTAATTCTCTTGTAATCAGAGAATATGTTCTAGTGTCAATTAAATTTACTAAAGTTGCTGGCTGTGTTGTGATTATGTAATAGAATGTCTCTGTGCTTCAAAGAAACACTCTGAATCGTTTAGGGGTAAATTGTCATAGTATATCTGACCTACTCTCACTTGGGTCAGAAAAAAACTCTGTGTGTGTGTGTGTGTGGTGTGTGTATAGTAAGAGAAGAAAGAAAAAAGGAGAGGGAAAGAGGAAGAGAGGTAAAATCTTAACAGCAAGTAAATCTGAGTGGAAAGTATACAGGTATTATTTGTTATTTGTACTTTTATTCTTGCAACTTTCTGTCCGTTTGCTTTTTTCTTTGTATGGGGATTAAACTCAGGGCACTTAACCATCAAGCCACATCCCCAGCCTTTTATTATATTTTATTTAGAGTCAGGGTCTCATTAAGTTGCTTAGGGTCTCACTTAATTGCTGAGGCTGCCTTTGAACTCCTGATCTTCCTGCCTCAGCCTCCTGAGCCACTGGATTACAGACTTCTGGCTGCGATTATTTCCATATATTAAAAAATAAAATAAACACAAAGGAAAAGCTAATAATCTCTCCTACCTTGTCCAGTCTCATAGGTACGTATCCTTCCAAACCTCCATACCTATACAAATTCGTACTAATATTTATACACTTAGATGGTGTTTTAGTGAGCTTTTTCACTGCTGTGAACAAAAGACCTGTCAAGAACAGTTTGAGAGAAGGAAAAGTTTATTTGGAGCTCTTGGTTTCAGAAGTCTCAGTCCATTTATGACCAGCTCCATTGCCCTGGGCCTGAGGTGAGGCAGAAGTAAATCATGGTGTGAAAGAGTGTGGTGAGGAAGAAAGCAGTTCAGGATGTGGCCACCAGAAAGCAAAGAAAGCAGGCTTCCCTCACCACTGACAAAATATAAAACCAAAGGCATGCCCTGGGCGACCCACCTCCTCCGGCCACAGTGTCTACAGTTCCTACCCAATTGATTGCTCTCAGAGGATTAATGCATTGATTATGTTAAGGCAATCATTACCCAATCTTTTCACCTCTAAATGTTCTTGCATTGTCTCACACATGAGCTTTTGGGGGACACCTAAACCATAACCGATGAGATTTTTTTTTGTTTATAAAAATAGGATCATTCTCTGTGCGATAATTATTCTTCAGTTTGATTTTTTTTTTTTTAGAGAGAGAGGATTTTAATATTTATTTTTTAGTTTTCGGCAGACACAACATCTTTGTTTGTATGTGGTGCTGAGGATCGAACCGGGGCGCACGCATGCCAGGCGAGCACACTACCACTTGAGCCACATCCCCAGCCCTAATTTTTCTCTCCTAAAAATACATCTGTAGGTCAAAAGATAATTTTAGGGCTGGAGTTGTAGCACCAACCCTCCAAGTGGTAGAACACTTGCCTACCACATGTGAGGCACTGGGTTTGATCCTCAGCACTACATAAAAATAAATTTTTAAAATGAAGGTATTGTGTCCATCTAAAACTAAAAATATGGGGCTGGGGATGTGGCTCAAGCGGTAGCGCGCTCTCCTGGCATGCGTGCGGCCCGGGTTCGATCCTCAGCACCACATACAAAACAAAGATGTTGTGTCCGCCGAAAACTAAAAAATAAATATTAAAAATTCTCTCTCTCTCTCTCTCTCTCTCTCTCTCTCTCCCTCTCCCCCCCCTCACTCTATCTTTAAAAAAAAATAATAAATAAATAAAACTAAAAATATTTTTAAATGATAATTTTAATTTACTTTGAAAGTAAATTAGATGTACAAGTAGCACATTTCTTCAACCACCTCCTTATTGGTGAACATTCTGGCAGCTTCCAGCTTTGTTTTTTGCCACCACAAACAAGACAACAAAAAAATACTCTCATACATATACCATTGTGTTGGTGTAAAATCTGTGACTCTTCTGAAACTACGATTTTATCGAGATCAAGGCCAACAAGTCCTTCCAGATCCATTAAACTCCAAGCTGTGGGTATAGGGTGGTCTCCAAATGTTGTCTGCTCACACCTCGTGTTCAGTTGCCCATCATTTTCTGGAGAAGGGCAGAACATCATCAAGAAAGCTGGACATACCAGGTTTCTTTTTGAATATGAAGAGACTGTCGCGGTGTTGTGGCTGGTCCCCCCTATTTGGCAGGTGAGTCCAACATTACCATATGTCTACCAAACTTCACACATCTCTTCTTAGCATGTTCATGGGTGCCCGCTAATTATGTACCCTTAAAATTGTTTTGCTGGAAATGTTATGCAGGCCCTAGGTTTCTGTAGATGAGGTCACATATGGTCCACAAGCAACTGGTTGGAACTCAGATGGAGTCCATTTCTAGCGCAAATAATTTAGCTGAGATCATAATTTATCTATTACCACAATAATTCTGCATAAAATCACCAAAAATCTTAGTGGCTTAAAAAAACACTTATTATTTGCTTGTGTTTCTGTGAGTAATTTAGGCAGCGTTCAGCTGGGTAGTCTAGTTTTGACTGGCTTCCCTCATACATCTGTGGTCAGCTACAGGTCAGTTGGGCACCTCAGCTTCTGGGAGTTGCTGCATTTGGCTGGAGTGATGGGAAGTTTTAATCCTTGTGGTCTTTCATCCTCCAACAGTTTAGCCTGGACTTATTTATATGTAAGGAGATAACACAGGGGTTGAGAGTGGGAGACAGATGGAGAAGAATAGAAAGACAACGAACACAAAGATTGTGGAAGGCTGCCACAAATTTGGTATATCACGTGCTCACTTCATCAGCACCTAATGGTAAAATTAGAACAATACAGAGATTAGCACAGGCCCCTGTGAGAGGATAAAATGCAAATTCATGAAGTGTTGCATATTTAAAGAAACAAAAATTGGCACTTTACCACATTCTCCTGGCCAAAGCAAGTCACAGAGCCAGCCCAGATTCACTGCATTGGAAAATAGACCTCACCTTTTTGGTGGGGGAGTTGAAAAGTCACATGGCAAAGGGGATGGATACAAGGAAGAGGAAATGTGGCCATGTTTGTAATTTTTCTCACCTGTTTTTGCAAGTCACAGGAGTGAGGAATTGAGAAGTTATGTAAATTGCCTAAATTCACAAAGCCAGCAAATGGCAGGTTTAAACCTGGACGATCAGACCAGTGCTAAGCATTCAGCCCCCTTTCCCATCTTCTTGACTATTACAAGCCTCAGCAATCTTACCTTCTTCAAAAATTCTCAGCATAGAGTTGACCTCCAGAAGAAAATCATTTCCAAAGATCTTCTTCCTTGAAGAAGAGGTTTTTAACAGAACCTGGAGCTGGTGTTCTGGTGGGTTTGTGGATAGATTTTGGTAGACTGATGAGTGGTTGAGTAGACAAGTGGGTAATAGGGTGGATGGATGGGTACCTGAGTAGGTATTTGAATGGGTGAGTGGATGGATGGATGGATACATAGGTAGGTTTATGGGTAAGTAAATGGGTGGTTGGGTGCATGGGTAGGTGGATGTTGGCAAGTACAGGGGCTAAGGATAGCTTCTGTCTTATCTCTATTCGGGTTTTACCAAAGTCGAGGGCAGGGAATAAAGAAATCTGAGGTGGGTACAGTGGCACATGCCTGCAATCCCAGCAACTTGGGAGGCTGAGGCAGGGTGATCCAAAGTTCAAGGACAGCCTCAACAATTTAAATATGATTTTTAGCAACTTAGTGAAATCCTTTCTCAAAATAAAAATAAAAGGGGCTGGGGGTGTAGCTCAGTGGTAAAGCACCCCTGTATCAAGGAAGGAAGGAAGGAAGGAAGGGAGGGAGGGAGGGAGGAAGGGAGGGAGGGAGGAAGGAAGGAAAAAGAAAAGAAAAAAAAAATCTGAGCCTCCAAGGCAAGAGATGTAGCTCAGTAGAAGAACACTAGCCTAGCATGTGCAAGACCCCGGGTTCAATTCCCAGGACTGCAAAAAACAAAACATAAAAATAATGGTAAGGATGTGTGTGGGGGGGGACATACTCATACATTGCCGGTGGAACTGCAAATTGGAACAACCATTATGGAAAGCAGTATGGAGATTCCTCAGAAAACTTGGAATGGAACCACCATTTGACCCAGCTATCCCACTCCTTGGTTTATACCCAAAGGACTTAAAATCAGCATTTGCAGTAATGCAGCCACATCAATGTTTATAGCAGCTCAATTCACAATAGCTAAACATGGAACCAGCCTAGGTGTCCTTCAATAAATGGATAAGGAAAATGTAGTATATATATTCAATGGAATATTACTCAGCTTTAAAGAAAAATGAAACTATGACATTTGCCAGTAAATGGAAGGAGTTGGAGAATATTGTGCTAAGTGAAATAAACCAATCTCCCTAAACCAATGACTGAATATTTTCTCCAATATGCAGATGCTAATTCACAATAAGGTGGGGTGGGGTGGGGCACTAGGGAAGAATAGCATTACCTTAGATTAGGTAGAAGGAAGTGAATGGAGGGGAGGGGAGTGGGGATAGGAAGGATAGAATGAAACAGACATTATTACTTTATGTACATATGTGACTCTACAATATGACCAATATGATTCTACAACATGTACACTCAGAAAAATGATAAATTATATTCCATCTATGTATGATATCAGAATGCATAAATGCATTCTACTGTCATGTATAACTAATTAAAACAGATTTAAAATTTTAAAATAAATAAATAATTGTTTTTTATTTTATTTTATTTTTTTGTATTAGCGATTGAACCCCGGGCATTCAACCCCTGAACCTTTTTATTTTTTATTTTGAGACAGGGTCTCGCTAAGTTGCTTAAGGCCTTGCTAAATTACTGAGGCTGGCTTTGAACTTGAGATCCTTTTGCCTCAGGCTCCCAAGTCCCTAGGATTATAGGCATGTGCCTGGCAAGAAAGAATAGTTGTGAAAAAGAAAGAAAGAAGGAAATCTGAGCCTTAAGGTGGCATATGTTGGAGCCTTTAGGTCTGAAGGCCACAATGAAGCAGGATGGCCTTTCCAATCAGGGAGCTGTGAGCCGTGTGGGGCTCTGAACTGAGAGTTGAGAGTGTAAGGCTTTCCTTCCTCCAGAGGAGTGAGTGCCCAGGGTCCATTTTAAAAGGTATCATTTAAAATTTAGTCCTTAAGCACAAGCTGATCACCTTCCACATCTCTAGTCTGCTGCAGGGTGTGGGGATTCCAAGAAGACCCTGACAGAAGGAGTTTTGGACAGGGCCCCCCCTCACAGAAAATGTTGTATAGACTCAAGTCCTGGCTGGTGGCCACAGAGGCCTTCTTTCTCCCTCTTTGTGGGTCAGCTGGATAATTGTTGCGGACCCATATCTGTGACCCATTTGTGTCAAGGACCCCAGCCTAACCTAAAGAGATTTGTGGGCATTGAGGCACAAGTACCATGGTCCATAGCTAGCATGCTGTTGTCTATGACTCCATTTCCTCCCATAGAACTCTGAGAGGGATTGGGGCCCCACCTGGGGCAGGTATAACACCTCCCAGATGAGGCCTCAGGGTGCTGCAGGATGAGCAGCTGCTTCCCAAACTGGTTCCACACCCACCAGTGTCCTCCCAGTACCAAATGCTTGCTCCTCTTTCTTCTAAATTCTTTTGAGTCTTCTTGGTGGCTTTTCACCTAGACATACCAGATATCTAGATAAAGGCAACAACCCTTTTCAGTCCCACAAGTTTCCCTGTGCCTCTCTAATTGGTACTCTCCAAGGTTGTCTTTCTGACTTTTATCTCCATAGATCACTTGTGCTAATTCTTGACCCTCCTAAAAATGGAATCATTTTATAAATATCTCCTGTTTTCGGAAGGTTACACCCACTGTTAATTTGAACTAGCCTTTCCCTGCGGGGCTAGAGCTCTGAGGGCAGGTTTGGGTCTTAATCATCTCTGGGAATCCACAGACCCACCCACCCACCCACTTACAGCTCCACCAGCCCTCAGGGTAAACAGTGGACATTCGTTCAGTCCAGCGATCACAGCACCCACCATGGCTAAGAGCCCCAGTTACCCACTTTCAAATATGGATGCTCTAACTTAGAGCACTGTGTGAACTTGAGTTTGTTTCTTAACCTCCCTCTCTATTTTTTCTTTATTCAGATCAAGGAAAATGATACTACTTGACTTCTAGTGTCATTGTGATGACAAGACACATCAATATTGTTATTAATTTAGTTATTGGTGCATTATGATTATACATAATAGATTCATTGGGACATATTCATACATGAAATGAATATGCACAAAATATAATTTGATCACTTTCATTCCCCTTCCCCCACTGACTGTATTGGTTTCCCTTCCTCCTCCTCCTCCTCCTCCTCCTTCTTCTTCTTCTTTTGTAGTGCTGGTGATTGAACTCAGGGCCTCATGCATGCTAGGCAAGGGAGCTATCATTAAGCTACATCCCCAGTCCTCTCCCTTCTATTTTCATAATGTCCCTTTTAAAATATTTTTCTCTATCTTCTACATATAAGAGAGAACATTCGACCCTTGACTTTCTGAGTCTGGCTTATTTTATTCAAACACAATGCTCTCCACTTCAATCCATTTTCCTGCACATAATATTTCATTCTTCTTTATGGCTAGATAAAATTCCATTGTATTCATGAACCACATTTTCTTTATCCATTCATCTGGTGACAGATACCTAGACTGATTTTATGACCCGGATTTTGTGAATTGTACTGCTATAAATGTGGGTAATTTTAAAGCTCTTCCAAACTGGAATATAGTAGATCTATATAAATATTTGTTAAATGAAGAAATTTCTGAAAATGAATTTTTTTCTACCTCAGCAGCCCTATTTTTAACCTTCATCTCCTAAGCCAGGGATCCACAAATTATTTTTATTTACTTATTTATTTGTTTTTGCAGTGCTAGGGATCAAAACCAGAGCCTCATGCATACTAGGCAAGCACTCTACCACTGAGCTACATCCTCAGCCCTGCAAATCTATTTTCTTTTTTTTTTTTTTTTTTGGTACTAGGGGCACTTACCCACTGAGCCACATCTCCAATCCTTTTTTATATTTTATTGGCTTTGAACTTATGATCCTTCTGCCTCAGTCTTCTGAGCTGCTGGGATTGCAAGTATATGCCACTGTGCCCAGCTGCAAATCTATTTTCACAAGAAGTTTTTATTGGAACACAACCACATTGATTGGTATATATTTTGTCTGATTCCTCTCACACTACAGTGGCAGAGTTGAGTAGTTACAATGGAGCTATTTATAGCCCATAAAGCCTAAAATAGTTGCTGCGTGACCCTTTCTAGAATAAATATGCCAATCCTTGCCCTGAGTTCTCCAAACCCTCCATAAAAAAAAAAAAAAGAAAAAAAAGAAAAAACTACCCTATAGCTTTAGTACAAACTGCTCTGACCTGGTAAAAATATAGCTTCTGTGGAAGTTTTATGTTCAAATGCCTATCTTTTGTGTGAAAAATCCTCTTGAGTCCCACATTTCCCTTGATCTTCAACATGGCTCTGTGGGCCCAGCCTTTGGTGGCTCTTTGTTGGGGGAAACAGGGTGGGTTTGAACTTGCAATCTCTAAGAGTAGAGACAGGTGAGAAGAGAGCAGACAGGCCCTCTGGGAATTCAAGGCCACACAGAGAGAGGCTGGCTGCTCCCTCGCTACCAGGCAGGGCACTCTCATAAAATGCCCTGTTTGAAGTTCACTGTTAAGTGTTGGCCTCAGGGGCCTAGCTCTGGCAAGCCTGCCACCTATCTAGCACTTTCCACTAAACTGGCTATGGGAGAGATTACTCAGGAGGGCCCCAGACACATGATAATGAGATCCAATTATTATGTAAATCTAGGGCTGGTTTTAGCAGGCCATAGGTTTCCTGGGGCATTGCTTAGGGCCTTACTGTTGTTATTGAGAATGGACCATAAGAAATAGAAGTTAAGAAAATAAATAAATAAATAAATAAATTCAATCTTAGTGTAGTTCTTTGGAACCACCTACCAGATATATTGAGCCAAAAGTACAATAATAGTAGCTGGTGCTGTGGCACATGACTTCAATCCTAGCTTCTCAGGAGGTAAATGTAGGAGGATCTCAAGTTCTAGTCTGGCTTCAGCAACTTAGCGGGAGACCCTGTCTCAAAATAAGGAGATGTAGCTCATTGGTAGAATGCCCCTGGTTTCTACCCCAGAACCACAGGGGGAAAAAAAATCAGAATAGTGCATGAGTTTAGTATTTTTTATGTTGAAAGGGGGGAAATTGCATATATATTTATTATTATGTATATGTAGAATAATGCCTCCCGCCAAGATATTTACATACTAATCCCCAGAACCTGTGAATATGCATTGTACATGAATGGCAAGAGGTAGTTTGGGTCTCTAGTCAGCTGACCTTGAGATGGGGGGATTATCATGTGTCATCAGAAGGCCCATTATAATCTTTGGCCTTCTCATGAATGACAGAAGGAGCCTCAGAGTCCAGTGATCTGAATGATAGAGCATGAGAAAGATTCCACCCACCTTCCCAGGCTATGAAGATGGAGATCAGGAGACCTGACAGGGAATGCAGGCAGCGCTAGAAGCTAGGAAGCCATGTCTGGTCACACCTGGACTTGTGGGCTTCAGAACCATAGGATAACGAACTTGTTAGGTCATTAAATTTGTGGTAATTTATCACAGCAGCAACAGGAAGCTTGTATAATTATATTAGAAATTTGTGCCTGGGCTGTAGCTCAGTGGTAGAGTGTTTGCCTAGCATGTGTGAAGCACTGGGTTCAATTCCCAGCAGCACATATAAATAAAATAAAGGTCCATCAAAAACTAAATATATACACATATTTTAAAAATTATATAAAAATATGAAACAAATGTTTCTCCTCAAGCAACTAATCAATCCCTAGGGAATCAGCATTTATTATTATTATTAATATTACTATTGTTATTATTAGTCATAGTGGTAGTAGTAATAGTAGTAGTACTATTACTATTATTATTGGATCAAAATAATTGACCAGTCAAGTACTAGAAAAAATTCTCTTAGTCCAACAGCATTAGGAGGCTCTTCCTCACCAAGGGCCATATTGGGTTTTCTTTTTCCATTTTTTTTTTTCTTTTTCCTTTTCTTTCTTTTCTTGTGATTGAACCCAGGGCCTTCTACTAATAAGTGACATCCCAAGCCCTCTTCAACCTTTTTAAATTTTATTTTGAGACAGGGTCTCCCTAAATTTCACAGACCGACCTTGAACTTGGGATCCTCCTACCTCGGCTTCCTAATGAGCTGGGATTACAAGTGTGCACCACCCTGCCCAGCTGGATTTTCTTTTAAAAGCTCAAAATTTATTCAGAATATCTATAAATCCTTACTACTCAAAGCGTGGTCGTGGACCAATAGCACTGGCGTCCCCTGACAGCACATTAGACATGCTGAATGTTGGCCTCCCTCTGCATTTTAAAAGATGCCAAGTGACTCATATGCCCATTAAAGCACAGGAAACACTGATCCAGCTCATCTTTCCTGGGCCAGGTGCCTTAAAAGAACACATCATACTCTTTAATTAGCATGAGAAGTAAGGCAAGTTTATTTCCCCATGTTTTTTTTTTTTTTTTTTTTTTTTTTTTTTTTTTTTTTTAAATATTTATTTATTTATTTTAGTTTTTGGCGGACACAACATCTTTGTTTGTATGTGGTGCTGAGGATCGAACCCGGGCCGCAGGCACACCAGGCGAGCGCGCTACCGCTTGAGCCACATCCCCAGCCCCTTCCCCATGTTTTTCTTTTCCTACCTCCAAACTATCCTCCATTCCCACAGAAGAGTCTCTTCCCCTCTGCTTGGACAAAGTCCCAAGTGATCACCTTCATAACTTGCCTTCCCCATGAGATCTGTAGATCACTTCTGTTTGGCACTTGGCCACCCTGAGGACTCATTGTCTATTCTGCATATATTCCCTGGGAGCCTGCCTGGCATCACGCACCCGTTACCACCAGGTCCCCTGTGACTTGTGCCCATTCTCCTTCCAAGAGAGCAGGGCTGCAGGACTGCACTACCTCCTCCCCCTCTATCCTTCATAGGTGTTTCCTCCCTGATGAGGGCTGGGCTACCCACCACACCAGAGTGGAGCTTCTTGGTCTTCAACAAAGGGTTTCTGTCATTCGTCATTGGTTGCAATCAAGATAGCTGCCCCACTTGTCCAGGGGGCTGCTGAGTAGATGACATCAGTGTAAACTGTCCCTTCTCCCTCTTCTCCCCACCGCCCTCAAGCAGAGCCTCTTCACACTTTATGGTCCCAACTGATTTCCTCAGTGACTCAGTTTTTCTGTAAGGACACATTACTATTTTACCTCAAGTTCTCCCTGAACACCCGAGAGTATGTTGTGCTCCTTAATTGACTTCACTCAACTGTGACCTGGCATGAATTGGGAACGCAGTTTCTCAACAGAACTCCTGTGCCTCAGAACTAGAGATGCAGCCTCTGAAGTTGTGCATCTGAGAGGCTTTGCCATTGAATTTTCCAGAACAGGCTTTGTGTAGTGGTCACATGTATTTTTTGTGTAGTTTTCCATGATTCTCTCTCCCTCTACCCCACCTCAGTACTGGGGTGTTGAACCCAGGAGCACTCTACTACTGAGTCACATCCTCAGGCCTTTCTATTTACTTTTTATTTTGAGACAGGGTCTCACTAAGTTGCTTAAGGCCTCAATAAATTGTCCAGAATGGTCTTGAACTTAGGATCCTCCTGCCTTAGACTCCTGAGTTGCTGGTATTACAGGTGTGTGCCAATGTGCCTAGCTGATTCTCATTTTTTTAAATTTATTTTTTATTTATTCTACTTAGGTGTACATGACAGCAAAATGCTTTTCAATTCATGGTAAACAAATGGAGCACAACATTTCAATTCTCTGGTTGTACACTGAGTAGAAACACACCATTTGTGCAATCATACATGTAGGGAAATGATGTCCATCTCGAGTCCCACCATCTTTTCTAGCCTCATAACCTCTCCCCACCCTCCCCTTTGCCCAATCCTCCCATGAGTCAAAAGAACCATATTCAGAATAGTAGCTGGTGCTGAGGCACATGACGTCAATCCTAGCTACTCAGGAGGCAAAGTAGGAGGATCTCAAGTTCCAATCTGGAGTTTCAATATCCACTATTCAGAAAAAAACATTTGGCCTTTAGTTTTTGGGTTTGGCTTACTTAGCTTAGCATTATATTCTCCAACTCCATCCATTTACCTGCAAATGCCATAATTATTATACTATATACTCAGAATATTTAATGCTGAGCAATATTCCATTGTGTATATATACCACAGTTTCTTTATCCATCCATCTATTGAAGGGCATCTGGGTTGGTTCCACAGTTTAGTTATTGTAATTTATTGTATTTTAGCTATTGAATTCAGCTGCTATGTCATCATAATATTCTGATTTAAATCTGCTGGATGTAGACCGAGGAGTGGGATAGCTGGTTCAAATGGTGGTTCCATTCCAAGTTTTCTGAAGAATCTCTACACTGCTTTCCAAAGTGGTTGCACCAATTTGCAGTCCCACCAGCAATGTATGAGTGTGCCTTTTCCCCCACATTCTCTCTAACAGTTATTATTGCTTGTATTCTTGATAACTGCCATTCTGACTGGGATGAGATGAAATCTTAGAGTAGTTTTGATTTGCATTTCTCTAATTACTAAAAACGTTGAACACTTTTTCATATATTTGTTGATTGCTTGTATATCTTCTTCTGAGAAGTGTCAATTCAGTTCCTTAGCCTATTTATTGATTGGGTTGTTTGGGTTTTTTTGGTATTAAGTTTTTTTGAGTTTTTTATATATCCTGTGTGGTGGTCACATCTGATGTATGTGTATGGTAAAAATTTGCTCCCATACTGTAGGCTCTCTCTTCACCTCAATGATTGTTTCTTTTACTGAGAAGTTTTTAGTTTGTGATTCTCATATTTTAAAGATTTTCAGTAAATGTAGAGAATTGGGCATGGTGGTGAACATCTGTAATCCCAGTGACTCAGGAAGCTGAGACAGGGGGATGAAAAGTTTGAGTCCAGCCTTTTCAACATAGTGAGACCCTGTCTCAAAATAAAAAGTAAAAAGTGCTGGGGTGTAGCTCAGTGGTAGAGTACCGCAGGGTACTGAGGATTCAATCCTCAGTGCACAAAAAGAAACAAGGAAAGAAAGTGAAAGAGAAAGAAAGAAAGAACCCGAATTGTCTGCATAGAACTACATATCATGGTAGACTAAGATATGGCCCCCCCAGTACACCTGGAATTACCTAATACGTCTCCACAAGTTAGCCTCTAAGGCGATATGCAAACTTGAGGTTTGTATTTTCCTCACCTGGCTATGGGGGCAGAACCCTAGGACTAATGTTTAAACTTGCCAGTGAAGTAAAAAGGGACAGCTATTGTCCAAAAGCAAACAATGCTTCTCTGTTTCCTACTTCAAGAGGAAACCTCAAGTGTGTTGTCTTAGTAAGAATCCAGGAGACAGTAGCATTATGACCTGTGATCTCCCTGGAAGACTTTGATTTCGACAACTTGTCCAGGAGGAGATGATCAGTTACCAGGAACTTTCCAACCACGGTTCCAAAAGCAAGTTTCGAAGAGAACATTAAAATTCTAAGGCTGGGAAAGAAGGTCATCACGAGGCAAGATGGTACCAAGACTGGGACTGGAAGTATCATGACATGGGACTTCCCTGCCCTGTCTTCCAGGTGGGGAAACCAAGGCACCAGGAGATCATGTGGTGAATTCAGATGTGCCAGACCCTGCCCAGTAGTGTTAGCATCCAGGGGCAACTGTGTATGTTTTCTTTCGGCATTAACTTCATGGGTGTATTTCCATGGGGCCTCTCTTCTCTTAGTATCCATCTTAACCGTTCAGATCACAATGAAAACATCTCTTAAGATCCCAGGAGTGGTGGATTTGGAAGTCCCACAACATTGTAAATCCCTGAATTAACAAAATACTATATACAAGCTGGAAGCTGAGGTAAAGCAACAGTTATTTTATTTTACTTGGATTTGGAAATTAGCTGCCTTTTATTAAACCTCTTACTAAGATTGAAATGGACCAAAATGACTCTAAAGTCATGTACTTGACTCATGGTATGCCTCTGCCTATTATTTTTGCTATTAAACCCAACAACTTATAGCAATTAGTATGTCTTTTTTTTTTTTTTTTGCTCCCCCCCCAACAATCATTCAGAGATACATCTTACATGCCATTAGGTTACCCATTTTTAAGTGCACAATTCAATGGTTTCAAGTACATTTACCAGAATTGTGCAACCACCACCATCATCCAATTTCAGGACAGTTTCATCATGCCCCAAAGGAATCTTGAGACATGAATAGGTCAACAGTCATTACCCAAGCCCACCTGACCCCCTCAGATAATAAGAGCTTTTGACTAGCCCTTTACTCCATGCCCAAAGAGTTTATTATTAACAGGCAGCAGAATTTTCACAAGGGCAGGCTGAACTCCACAGAGACCTGTTCTGCTTACACTGACTTCCTCCAGCAACTGTTCAAGCACAGAGACTCTCTGTCGCCTGTTGGGCTGACTTCCTCCAGCAGGAGTTTGTTTTTTCTGACTGCTGGATTACAGAACATGGTCATTTCCACTGCCATTTCTATTTTTGGGTGGAAGAACAGTCTACCCAAGTTCTTCCTGTACGTGAAGAAGCAACCACCACCTTTTTTTTTTTTTTTTGTACCGGATTGAACCCAAGGGAGCTTTCCGTTTTTATTTTTTTATTTTGAGACTGGGTCTCACTAAGGTGCTGAGGCTGGCCTCCAAGTTGCAATCCTCCTGTCTCAGCCTCCTGAGTTGTTTCAATTACAGGCATTCACCACTGCTCCTGACACCAAGCACCATTATCTTTTTCACAAATGACAAGTGATCATTTGTCTAGGAACTTAGTTATCAAGCCACCAGGACACAGAAATGGAATCAGTTTGACCATAATAATGACTGAGTTTCATGTAACCATTTTTAGTTTCCATGTTCGAGAGAGAATGTGATATTTTTTTCTGTGTGTGGTTTATTTCACTTGACAAAATGTCCTTCAATTCCATCCATTTTGCTGCAAATCACAGAACATCATAATTTTCTATGGCTGAATAATGTTCCTTTGTGTGTGTTTGTGTGTGTGTGTGTGTGTGTATCATATTTTCTGTATCCATTCATCTATCAATGGACTTTTTAGTTGATTCCATATCTTGTCTATTGTGGGGATTGCTGCAATATACATGAAAATACCTACATCTCTTTGATATGCTGATTTCATATCCTTTGGATATATACCCAGAAATTGGATACCTGGGTCATTGCTAGATTTATTTTTACTTTTTATTATGTATCTATACTCTTGTCTATAATGGCTCTATTAGTAGTTTCCCAAGAGCCTTCCTATGCAGTTTCCATTTGATATCATCAACTTCTCTGTGAGGGTCACATACATATTTTCATAAACACTCGAACCCTTGCTGAGAATATAGCCAGGAACCAAAAATGCTAATTGCCCTCTATTTTCCCTTGTCTTCTGTTCCATGCTTACACAACCAACAAATTGCATTAATTTTTGTTTAAATTTTAATTCGATATATATATATATATATATATATATATATATATATATGCAAGAAAAGAGAAACCAGATGAAACAAATTAAAAACAAATATCAAAATGGTAGACTCAAATCCAATTATACTATGTACATTGAATATAAATGCACTCAATACCTCAATTAAAAAGTCACGAGGCTGCAGTGGTAGAGTGCTTGCCTCCCATGTGTGAGGCCCTGGGTTTGATCCTCAGCACCGCGTAAACATAAATAAATAAAATAAAGAAATTGTGTGTGTGTGTGTGTGTGTGTATATATATATATATATATATATATATATATATATATATATATATATATATATATATATGGAAGAGTTCATCAAACTAAATATAAAAGCAAGACTCAACTATATCCTGTTTACTAGAGATGTAATTTAAGTTTAACCAACCCCATGGTTTGATAGTCTTACCTGGGAAAGGGTATCCTAGGGTGGTCAGGCCTTAGCACTAGAAAGACAAATTATCAGAACACGTTTCTCTACAAGTAGTTGAATTCAAGAAAAGGGGCATCTTAATTGAGAGGACAGTCCAAGAACTTGTGTCTGGAAAAAAAAAAAGGCACAAGAATTGCTATAGTTTGGATCCTAGATGACCTCCAAAGGCCTTGTGTGGAAGGCTTGGTCCCCTGTTCATGGCATTATTCAGAAGGGGGGGGGGCTAGTGGAAGGAAGGAAATTAGGTCACTGAGGGCATGGCCCTTGAAGTGGACATAAGGACCTGGGCCCCTTCTTTCTCTCTCTCCCTCCCTCCCTGTCTCTCTCGCCCCCCACCCCCCTTGCCTCTCACTCTCTTCTCTTGTGGTGCTGGAGATTCAACGCAGGGCCTTACACAGGCTAGGTAAGTGCTCTACCACACTGAACTACATCCCCAGCCCCTTTTTAGTTTTTATTGTTAGATGTGGTCTTGCTAAGTTGCTGGCATGGACTTTGAACTTGCGATCTTCCAGCCTCAGCCTCCTGAATTGTGATTTCAGGCAGGTACCATTGTGCCCAGCCCACAGGTGGTATCTTTGAATTAGCCTGACTTTGTGCCCTTTGAGCCCTAGGCTGACTAGGGGAGGGTTGTCTCACCTTGGATCTTCATGTTTCTTTCTTTGCTTTGTTTACTGATGCTGTACACTCCCTGGCTTTGCAGGTGACTCCCATAGGGAGTATGTCTGGCCAAGCCCTGTCCCACGCTTCCACTGAGCTTGCAGTGCCTGGAGCAGAGCAGCGGGTTGAGGACCTGAGGACAGAGATGAGACTCACCTCTAAATTCTTCACCTCATCTGCAAAACAAACAAATAAATAAATAATAAGCCTCTGAGTCAAAGGGTGACAGGTCCTGGCTGTGTGATGATAACTGAATCATGTATGTGCTTCTTGGCTGGAGGCCCAGGTAAAAGCTATCTATGGAAAACACTGGCAGAGGGAAAAAAAAAATCCCTACATTTGTGTAATCTGTTGCCTTGTTCTTTCTCATCAAGGTGAGCTGGCAAGGTGGGGTGGCTGGGCCAGCAGGCGGGGTGGCTGGGCCAGCAGGCTTGGTGGCCCTCTAGAGGTGGGGACACTTTGACTCTTGCTCTAATCTTCTCTGCATCCTGCTATCTTTTTCCTCATCTCTCCCATTCTGGGTTCTGCAATGAAGGTTCAGAACTGAGAGCTGTTCTGGGCATAAGACCTGAGGTGATCAAGAGATGGCTGCAGCTCTTTCCTCTAACAAAAGAAGGGAGAGGGAGAGGGAGAGGGAGAGGGAGAGGGAAAGGGAGAGCCCAATTTACATATGGATAATGCTTCTCAGACTAAGAAAGGAAAATGCTAGCATAGTCCATGCATCCTTAGAGGGGTTATTTTCTTTGCCAAGCTCTGGGATGGTTTTTCCTTGCTGGACCTTACTATGTGCAGGGCTCAGGCAGTGTTGGCCACAAGTAGCCATTTATTCCACAGATATTTATTGGGTAGCTTTCATGCGCCACCCACTGCTCTAGGTGTTAATTAAATGAAAGAAAAAATAGAATAAAACCCTAGTATCTAAGCTAATTACAGAGTTTCTAAATGTTCATACAGAGATCTGGGATGTTCTTTTAGTTCTATCATGTAGATATCAATAATCATATTTTATTTTGTTATGATTAATTAGGCAGTGATATTACTTATGCATCTATTCCAGTGCTGGGGCAGGAAAGTCGCAAGATGAGCCTGAAGCATATTGAAAAAAGGATGGAAATACATCAAAAGTTACCACAATCAACCTGAAAGGGTTCCTAACGGCCAAAGCTGGAAAAAAAAAATCAGGCATAAATAAATAAATAAATAACAGCAATACTGGGTTATAACTCATAAGATAAAATAAACATGAGTCCATACTAATATGGTAAGCTTTTTAAAATAAGTAAATAAATAAGCAAGTAAATAAATAAATAAATGGGAAAGGACAGCTTCTCCTTATGGAAGAATTATAAATAATACATGTAGGGGAAGAATGAGGAAAAAGAAAATCACCTCGCAAAAGGAAAGTAGTAATTGTTGGGTTCACTGATAGATTGTTGAAAGGAGTCATCAAAAGTTTGAGGCAAAATAATATATTTTCAGTCTCAAGTATTTCCTTTGAGATGTTTATTAATTGCAAAGAGAAAAACAGTAACTTTACAATAGAAAAAATCCAGCAGAAACTACCTTAACCAAAGTGCTCAGAGATAATATCCCCCACTGGGAGACCCATTGGCAAGGTACACCACGGTATGATGCACTGAGGATACGGGTGGGGTATGGTTGTTTGTTTGCCATTATAAGCAATATAAAAACCAACTGGTGCTGGGTGTGGTGGTGCACGCCTGTAATCCCAGTGATTTGGGAGGCTGAGGCAGGAGTATGGCAGGTTCAAAGTCAGCCTCAGCAACTTAGCAAGACCTTGTCTCAAAGTAAAAAAAATAAGGGATTGGGGTTGTGGCTTAGTGGTAGAGCGCTTGCCTAGCATGTGTGAAGCATTTGGGTTCAAATCTCAGCACCACATATAAATAAATAAAATAAAGGTCCATTGACAACCAAAAAATATTAAAAAACAAAAATAAAAAGTAAAAAGGGCTGGTGATGTGGCGCAGTGGTTTAGCACCCGAGTTAAATTCTCAGTAGAAGAAGAAGAAGAAAAAAAAAGGCAACAACAACAACAAAGAAAAACAGTTGGTGTGAGTTTTCTTTCCCTGTCTTCTTGATCTTGTAACTTCTTCTGGACTGACATTGGCATATCCATGTTCTCAGACCTGGGCCAGAAAGATCACACCTCTTAATCCATGGCTTTTGTTACTGGGACCCAGCTGACAGGGAGGAAATTGAGATAAGACATTTCTCCATACTAATTAAGCTTTTAGGACCTTCTGATACAAAGGGTCAAATTTCAGCTACCAAGGGAGTTTTGTATATCACTGTGCTTATGCAAATCATAGAAACCAACAGTTAAGAAGAAATTTGTATGTTGCCTTTTGTACTGCATCTAGGGAACAGAGAAGCTGAAGATTCCCTACTTCTATCTTTTGGGTGTTTTTCAAAGAAAACATTTATTTATTTAATTGTCTTTGCAGTGGGGGATCAAATCCAGAGCCTCACAGATGGTAGGCAAGCACTCTACCTCTGAGCTACCTTCCTAGCCCAGAAAACTTTATTTTTAAGGAAACTGATTTTTATTTTTCGGTGCTGGGAATTGTACCCAGGGCTCCCCACACATGCTAGACAAGTGCTCTGTCACTGAACTACATCCTCAGCTCTTATTTTTTATTGTGAGTAAGGGTCTTGCTAACTGCCAAGCCTGAACTTGGGATTCTCCTTCCCAAGTAGCTGGGACTATAGGTGGATCACTGTACCCGACTAAGGAAACTTTTTTTTTTTTTTTTTTTGGTACCAGGAATTGAAACCAGGGGCAATTAACCACTGAGCCACTCCCATCCTTTTTTATATTTTATTTTGAGACAGGGTCACACTAAGTTACTTAGGGCCTTGCTAAATTGCTGAGGCTGACTTTGAACTCGGGATCCTCCTGCGTGAGTCACTGGAGCCACTGGAATTACAGGCGTGGGCCACCACTCCTGGCTAAGGAAACTTTTCCAATGCCATGTGCTATATGTTCTTTCTTGATCTATGAAATAATAACACTGGTACATCAACAGCTGTGCATGTTGTCTACTGCCAAAAGGCTCTCAGGTGAGGGACAAGCAGAGGTTGAAGTCCATCTTCTTCCTGCTCCCCAAGGGGCATGCCTCTGGGGTTTATCCACCAGAGGAATGGATACTTCTAATTGCACAAGGTGCTGATTGGGCTACTTACTGTTGGCTCTGCCAGTAAGCATAGCACATGGGTGATAGAAGCAGATCAAAGATATTTAGTTTGATATGTCAAAGGCATTTTGATGGTCTATGGCTATTAAAAAGTTTTTTTTTTATCATTTTACAGCAAATATCCCATTCTAAGTCTAGTGTTTTATTGAAAAATTAAGACTTAGGGGGCATGGTGGCACATACCTATGATCCCAGCAACCGGGAGGCTGAAGCAGGAAGATCCAAAGTTTGAGGGCAGCCTCAGCAATTTGGTAATACCCTCGGCAATTTAGCAAGACCCTTAGCAACTTAGTGAGATCCTGTCTCAAAACAAAAAATAAAAAGGACTGGGGAAGTAGCTCCGTGGTGAAGCATCTCTGGGTTCAACCCCAATTAAAAAATAAATAAATAAATAAACGGAAAAGAAAAGAAAAATTAAGACTCTAATGTCCCAGAAACCCATTATGCTACTCATGCATCATTGAGAAACTTCCTGGGCTGGGGACATAGCTCAGTTGGTAGAGTGCTTGCCTTGCATACACAAGGCCCTGGGTTAATCCCCAGCACCTCTCTCTCACACACACAATTCCTGTACATATACAGTATATATTTGTGCACATATATGCATATATACATATTGATCTATTCAAAGGCATCTTACTCTTCAATTCCCCATTTCTTTAAATAATATTCTTTTTATTATTATTATGGTAAAATGTACACAAAATTTCCTGTCTTAACTTTTTTTGTGTGTGTGTGTGTGTGTGTGGTGCTGGGGATTGAACCCAGGGAGGGTCTTGTGCATACTGAGCTTTATTCCCAGCCCCCTATTTTAACAATTTTTAAGTGTACAATTCATCAGTATTGATTGTACAACTATCACCACTACCTATCTCCAGAACATTTTCATCATCCTAAATTGAAATTAATTCTGTATTCATTAAACAATGGCTCTCCATTCCATTCCCTTCTCCTCCACCCCATCCCTTCACCATCACTATTCTATTGTCTGTATGAATTCGAAGACTCCAGGTCCCTCATTTAAGTGGAATCACAAAGCATTTGCCCTTTGGTGTCTGTCTTATTTCATATAGCATAATCTCTTCAAGGTTTGTCCATGTTACAATACTTTGGGGGGAGGGCACTTGCTTTTTTTTTTTTTTTTTTGATGCTGGGCATTGAACTTAGGAGCACTCTACCACTGGCCACATCCCTAGCCCTTTTTATTATTTTTTTAAAAAATTTGAGACAGGGTCATGCTAAGTTGCTTAGGGTCTTGCTAAAGTGCTGAGGCTGGCCTCCAACTTGTGATCTTCCTGCCTCAGCTTCCTGAGTTGCTGGGAGCCCAGGCATGTGCCACCATGCCCAGCCCTTGATTTCAGATTAGCTATTGTGAAGAATGCTACCTTGAATATAGATGTTAAAGAGCCCTTTAACACACTACTTTAAATTCTTTTGAGTCTGGATTCAGAAGTGGAATCACAACATCATGTAGTAATTATTTTTTTGTGTGTTTGGTACTGGAGATTGAACCCAGGGCGCTCTGCTACTGAGCTGCATCCCCAGCCCTTTTCATTTTGAGACAGAGTCTTGCTAAATTGCTGAGGCTGGCCTTGTGATCCTCCTGCCTCAGTCTCCCAATTTGCTGGGATTACAGGTGTGTGCCACCATGCCGGCTTGTGTTAATTTTCTTTTTAATGTATTCATGAGCTATATTTGTGTTTTCTACAGCATATAACTCATTTTATATCCCCACCAGCAATGCACAAGGATTCCAATTTCCCCATATCCTCACCTATGTTTCTTTTTAGCTTTTTCTTATTGTAATATCCACCATAGGGTGTGAAATGATATTTTATAGTGTTTTTTTATGGATCTTTTTCTCTTTTTTTAAATTTATTTATATGTGGTGCTGAGGATTGAATCCAGTACCTCACACATGCCAGATAAGTGCACTACCACTAAGCCACAACTCCAACCCCATCATGGTGGTTTTGATTTGCATTCCCCTAGTGATGAGTACTGTTGAGCATTGTTTCATGTGCTTATTGTGGCTATTTGTAATTTTTTTTCCCTTGAAGTACGGTTTATTCAATTTTTGCCCATTAAATCGGGTTGTTCAGTTTTTGGTTTTGAAATTTAGGTTCTTTACATATTCTGGATCTTAATCCTTTACCAGTTATATGACTTGCAAACAGAATATCCCTGAAACACAATAAAGCCAAGAGTAGGTATATCTGCACAGGTATATTTTCTATCATTCTGTAAGTTGCCTTTTAACTCTGTTGATAGCATACTTGGATGCACAAATGTTTTTAATTTCAGTGAAGTCCAGTTTGTCCATTTTTCTTGTTCATCTGTGCTTCTGATGTCACATCCAAGAAATGTTCAACAAATTCAATATCAAGAAGCTTTCCCCCTGTGTTTTCTTCTAAGAGTTAAGTTTTCACACTTACATACAGGTCCTCCATCTTCAATGAAAAGATCCAACTTGATTCTTATGCATATGGATATCCATTTTTTTCCCTAGCATTTATAGAAAGGATTGTATTTTCTCCATTGAATTATCTTGGATCTCTTGTCAAAAATCACTTGACCTTGTGTGTGAGGGTTTATTTCTGGTCTCTCCATTCCATTGGTCTTTGTGCCTGTGTTTATGTCAGTACTATACAATTTGTATTATTGTTGCTCTGTAGTGAGTTTTGAAATAGTGAAGTATAACTCTTCTGATCTTTTTTTGAGGGAAATGAGGTGGGAGATTGGAACCCAGGTGTGCTTTACCACTGAGCTACCTCCCCAGTCCATTTATTTATTTATTGGTCCTGGGGATTGAACTCAGGGCACTTAGCCACTGAACCACATCTCCAGACCTTTTTTGTATTTTATTTAGAGAGGGTCTCACTGAGTTACTTAGGTCCTTGCTAAATTGCTGGGGCTGGCTTTGTTTTTGGTACTGGGATTGAACCCAGGGGCATGTTACCATTGAGCCACATCCCCAGCCCTTTTTTATATTTTATTTTAGAGATAGGGTCTCACTGAGTTGGTAAGTGCTTCACTAATCTGCAGAGACTGGCTTTGAACTCACCATCCTCCTGCCTCAGCCTCTGGAATAGCTGGGATTACAGACGTGCACCACCATGCCTGGCTTTTTAAAAATTTGAGACAGGCTATTGCTAATTGCTGAGGATGGCTTTGAACTTGGGATCCTCCTGACTTGGTCTACTGAGTCCCTGGGATTGTAGGCATAGTCCACTATGCCTAGTGAATCCTTCAGTCTTTTTCAAGATTGTTTTACTATTTCAAGTCTCTTGGGATTCCATATGAAGGTAAGGATGGATTTTTCTATCTCTAAAAAAAAAAAAAAATCATTGGGATTTTGAGACAAGGTGTATTAAATCTATAAATCTCTTTGAGAGTATCCACATCTTGTTACTGTAAGAAATTACCTGAGATAATCACCTTATAAATGGAAAAGGTTTGTTTGGGGTGTTTTTTGGTACTGGGGATTAAACTCAGGGGCACCCAACCACTGAGCCACATGCCCAGCCCTATTTTGTATTTTATTTAGAGACAGGGTCTTACTGGGTTGTTCAGCGCCTCACTCTTTCTCAGGCTGACTTTGAATTTGCGATTCTCCTGTCTCAGCCTCCTGAGCAAGCCGCTGGGATTACAAGCATGCGCATCGCATCTCACATTTTGGGAGGTTTGGGTCCATGATTAATTGGACCCATTGCCTTGGACCTGTGGTGAGGCAGCACACTGTGACTGGAAGCACATAGTGGAACAAACCATTCATCTCATGGCCAGAACATGAATAAAAAAGAGAGGTTGCCACAGTCTGGCTGGGCATAATTCAGGACCCACTTGTCAAAAGAAGCAAACTTTATTTTTAGAAAACACACACACACACACACACACACACACACACACACACACACACACACACACGGCACCACACAGCTCTTCAGGAAAACCCTCAGAGCCCAATTGCCACCACAGGCTTCCCACAAGCCTCTCAACCTCCCCCACTCCTCCTGCTCTTGAGGCCGATTGGCTGGGTCACATGGGCGGAGCCAAAAAAGTCCCCCAATGAGTAGCTCCGTGGTCTGAAAGGGCGGTGAAACAGCCCAATGAGCATCATCGCAGAGGAGCCAATCAGTTGGCAGCTAGAAGTTTGCTGGGGCTGCTGTGAGCCAAGCATCAGCTGGCAGCTGGAAGTTTGCTGGGGCCCCTTCGGCTGTGGCTCTCAACAAGAGGTAGAGACCAGGATCCCACCATCCCCTTAGGAACATCTCCCCAGTGACCTAAGGCCTCCCACCAGACCCCACCTCTTAAAAGACTCTTCCCAGTAGCACCAGGGACTGGGTACCAAGCCTTTATCACATGGACTTTTGGGGGACATAGTGATACCTTGTCAATATTAAGCCTTCCAGTCCATGACCCCAGGTTGTGTTCCCATTTATTTATGTCGTCTTCAATTTCCTCAGCAATGTGTTGTAGTTAATTCTGAAGCATTTATTCTCTTTGATGCTACTATAAATGGAATTTCTTTCTAAAATTCCTTTCCAGATAATTCATTGTTAGTGTATAGAAACACCATTAATTTATTATTATTATTATTATTATTATTATTATTATTATTATTATTAGAGCCTTGTGGTTACTCGTAGCAGTTGGGTTCATCCTGACAAGCTCAGACATCCATGGAAATAAATTTCAGTTTGGCTAATTTCACTGAGCATGATATTCTCCATTTCCATCCATTTACCATAAATGCCATAATTTCATTCTTTTTTATGGTTGAGTAGAATTCCATTGTGTATGTGTGTGTGTCTTACAATTTCTTAATCTATTCATCTATTGACAGCTATCTATGTTGATTCCATAATATAGCTATTGTGAACTGTGTTGCTATAAACACTAAGATGGCTGTGTTCACTGTAGTATGCAGATTTTAGAACTTCGGGGAAAATAGCCAGGAGTGGGATAGCAGGGTCATATGGTGGTTCCATCCCTAGTTTTTGAGGAATCTCCAAACTGCTTTCCAGAGTGGTTGTTCTAGTCCCACCAATAATGCACAAGTGTACCTTTCTCCCCAAAACCTCACCAGCATTTATTTGTATTCTCGATCATTGCTATTCTGACTGGTGTGAGATGGAATCTTAGTGTGTTTTTATTTGCATTTCCCTGATTGCTGGAGATGTTGAACATTTTTTCATATATTTATTGGCCTTTTGGAAACAACTAATTTTGCATGTTGGTTTTGTATCCGGTCCTATCCCTTGCTTTTTAAAATGTATGAATTGAGATTTTTCCTTACGATCAATATAGATGAATATACATTCATTGAATTCGGCTTCAGATGTATCTGTAGGGTGAATCCCTAAGAGGGAATGAATTACAATAGTAAGAGGCAGATGCACTTTTATTTGAGACAGTTAAGGCCCTGGAAAGAAAGTACAGTCATTTATCTGTAATCAGTGGTTCTTCTTTCTCTCCATGTTTAAAATGTGAATTATTGATCTTTTAAATTTTTTATTGTCTCATTGTTAGAATTTTCATTTCTTTAATTAAAAGTTAGATTGAATGTCTTTTCATCTACAAAATTTCTTTCTTTTGCTCTTGGATGGATCATCATTGCTATTTATTAGCTCTTGTTTTTATTAACAATTCTTTATAGATTAAGGCAAATTGGGCCTTTGTCATGTGATAGGTGAATGTCCTAAGTTTTTCATTAAAAAAAAAAACTTTTAAAATAAGTATTTTTCTCACATTAACTATATATGTACTAGAACATGGCAATCTTTTCTTTTTTGGCTTCTGGATCTTATGTCTTACATAGGAAGATCGTCCCTATTTGGAGACAATTTTTTAAAACTCTCATGTTTTCTTCTGGTTCTTTTATGTTTTTAAAAGTACTTTACCATCTGGAATTGACTTTGGTGTAAGGAGTAAGGGATGGTTCCAGCTGGTAGTCAGCTGTCCCAAAGCCACATTCTGAATAATCCATCTTTTTTTTCACTACTCTGAAATGCCACCTTTCCATATGTATATTTGGATATAATTTGTTCCATTGATCTAACTATATATTCAAATGCTATTTCAAGATTTCTTAATTCTATATAGTTTTGAAAAGCCTTTATTATTTGGAAGAAATGGTCTCACTTTAACAGGTTTCTTATAGAATTATCTTGGCTTCTTGGATTTTTTTTTTTTTTTTATACTATGGATTGAACCTACTGAGCCACATCCCCAGGGTCTCATTCAGTTGCTTAGGGCCTCACTAAGTTGCTGAGGCTAGCTTTGAACTTGTGATCCTCCTGCCTCAGACTTCTGAGCTGCTGGGATTATAGATGTTAGCCACCATACTTGGCGATCTTGGCTATTTTTGCATGTTTTATTTTTCATACGAACTTTAGAATCAGCTTGTCTAATAAGAAGTTGGAATTTCATTGAGATTACATTAAATTTTTAGATAAATTCAAAGAGAAAAAATATATTAGTTCTTTCTATTCAGAAACAGGGTGTATTTTGTTATTCATGTTTTAAAAAAAGGTTTATTTGCTATCTAACTCTAAAGTTTGGGTCCATATAAAATAATTTTAATTGAGGTTATTCTTAGGTATTTTGTGGGTGTTATAACTGAAAAGTTCCTTCTACTTTATTTTTTAACAGGTTCTTTGCACATGAAAAATCAATTGCTATGCTCATACATTGCTGGTGGGACTGCAATCACTGTGGAAAGCAGTATGGAGATTCCTTAGAAAACTTGACCCAGTTATCCTACTCCTTGGTTTATACCCAAAGGACTTAAAATCAGCATACTACAGTGATGCAGCCACATCAATGTTTATAGCAGCTCAATTCACAATTGCTAAACTATGGAACCAACCTAGATACCTTCCACATATGAATAGATAAAGAAACTGTGGTATATATACAAAGTGGAATATTACTCCGCCTTAAAGAAGAATGAAATTATGGCATTTGCAGGTAAATGGAAGGAGTTGGAGAATATCATGCTAAGTGAAATAAGCCAATCCCAAAGAACCAAAGGCCAATGTTTTCTCTGATATGTGGATGCTGATCCATAATGGGGGGGGGGGGCAGGGGAAGAATAGAGGAACTTTGGATTGGGCAGAGGAGAGTGAAGAGAGGGGTGAGGGGGTGGGGGTGGGAAAGATGGTGGAATGAGATGGACATTATTACCCTATGTACATGTATGATTGCAAGAATGGTGTGACTCTGTATCATGTACAACCAGAGAAATGAAAAGTTGTGCTCCATTTGTGCACAATGAGTCAAAGTGCAGTCTGATGTACATGGTAACTAATTGGAACAACAACAACAAAAAATCAACTCTGAATAACCAGGACCCAGGGTCTGCTCCTTTGCCTTTGCTTCCTAACCCATAGCCACCATGCAGGAGTGCATCTCCATACACGTAGGCCAGGCTGGTGTTCAGATTGGAAACACCTGCTGGGAGCTCTGTTGCCTGGAACATGGCATCCAGCCTGATGACCAGATGCCAAGTGATAAGACCACTGTGGGAGGAGATGACTCCTTCTACACCTTCTTCAGTGAGACAGGCTCTGGCAAGCCTGTGCCCAGGGCAGTGTTTGTAGACCTAGAACCCACAGTCATTGGTGAAGTTCTCACTGGGACCTACCATCAGCTCCTCCACCCTGAGCAGCTCATCATAGGCAAGGAAGCTGCTGCCAGTAACCATCAGAGGCCACTACACCATTGGCAAGAAGATCACTGACCTTGTCTTGGGCGGAATTCATAAACTGGCCAACCAGTGCACAGGTCTTCAGGGCTTCTTGGTTTTCCTCAGCTTTGGTGGCGAAACTGCTTCTGGGTTCACCTCCCGGCTGATGGAACGTCTCTCTGTTGATTACAGCAAGAAGTCCAAGCTGGAGTTCTCCATTTATCCAGCTGAAGTTGAGCCCTACAACTCCATCCTCATCACCCACACTACCCTGGAGCACTCTGATTGTGCCTTAATGATGACAAAGAGGCCATCTATGACGTCTGTCTCAGAAACCTTGACGTTGAGCACCCAACCTTGAGCACCAGACCTACACTAACCTTAACTGCCTTCCTTCAGATACAATGGAACCCTGAATGTTGACCTGACAGAATGCCAGACCAACCTGGTTCCCTATCCATGCATCCACTTCCCTCTGGCCATATGTTCCCCTGTCATTTCAGCTGGGAAAGCCTACCATGAACAGCTTTCTACAGCAGAGATCACCAGACAATCAGATGGCAAAATGTGCCCCCCGCCATGGTAAATACATGGCTTGTTGCCTGTTGTACCATGGTGACGTGGTCCCCAAAGACATCAATGCTGCCATTGCCACCGTGAAGACCAAACGCAGCCTCCAATTTGTGGATTGGTGTCCCACTGGCTTCAAAGTTGGCGGTAATTACCAGCTTTCCACTGTGGTGCTTGGTGGAGACCTGGCCAAGGTACGTTGTGCTGTGTGCATGTTGAGTAACCTCACAGCCACGGCTGAGGCTTTGTTCACTGGTACATGGGTGAGGGGATGGAGGAAGGAGAGTTTTCTGAGGCCTATAAGGACATGGCTGCCCTAGAGAAAGATTATGAGAAGGATGGTGTGGATTCTGTTGAAGGAGAGGGGGAGGAAGAAGGAGAGGAATACGAATTAGCTGCTCCTTTCAGCCCTGCAGCATGTCATACTCCCAGAACTCCAGCTTCAGCAGTAGCTAACAGGCACTGAAATTTACTGATTAGATTATCTTCACACAATCATGATCATGTCTGTCTTTTTCCATGTGTACCTGTAAGATCTTTCCATTATGTCTCAAAGTAAAGGCTTTAAAGAAAAAAAAAATCAATTGATGTCAGGCACGGTGATGCACACCTATAATCCCGGAGACTGGGGAGACTGAGGCAGGAGGATTGCAAGTTTAAGGCCAACCTCAGCAGCTTAGCAAGGCCCTAAGCAACTTAGCAAGACCCTGTCTCAAAATAAAAAATAAAAACGAATGGGGGTGCTGGGGATGTGGCTCAAGCAGTAACACGCTCACCTGGCATGGGCGGGGCACTGGGTTCTATCCTCAGCACCACATAAAATAAAGATGTTGTGTCCACTGAAAAACAAATATCAAAAAATTCTCTCTCTCTCTAAAAAAAAAAAAAAACCGAATGGGGATGTTGTTCAGTGATTAAGCCCCCCTGGGTTCAATCCCCAGAAAAAAAAAATAATAATAAATTGCTTTTTGTATATTAAATTTTTACTGGTCTTATTGATGAATTTTCTATTGCCATTTAGTTTTTAGTTGTTCTGAGTTTCCTAAATATACACTCACATTTCCCACAAGTGAAGATAATTTTACTTTGTCTTGAAAGTTAATTGCATGGTTCTTTACTATAAGATTTCATTGCAGGGTCATGAAACATTTTGTTCTTCTAGGAGTCTGTGTCTATAGCTGGGTTATGCCATCTCTGCATTTTGGATCCTAAGGGCTTATTTCCCATAAGCTTAAAACTTAACAGAAAAGTACCTGTATGGAGCTATAGGATGGGACAGGATGTAGAATTAAGACACCATCCCATTCAGGTGCATGGTGGTGCATGCCCACAATCCCAGATACTTCAGAGGATGAGGCAGGAGGACCACAAATTCAAGTCCAGCCACGGCAACTTAGTGAGATCCTGCCTTAAAAAATGAAAATAACTGAGAATGTTGCTCGGTGGCAGTGTGCTTGCCTGGCATGTGTGAGGCCCTGGTCCCATCCCCAGTATAGGTATGGTGGGTACAGGGGGCAGAGCACGGGATCATCCTGGTTGCTGAGTGGAGAACAGGCCACATAAGAGAAGGGTAGGGGGAAGGAACCTGGTTTTCAGATGGGCACATCCATCACGCCAACACACCAAGCTGTGGGGCACAGGGCAGTAACTGAATCTGAATGAGATAAGGTGGTTGAGCCAACTAAGACATGATGAATCTCTGTGTCTGGGATTCAGCACTTCAAGCCCAGCCAGCCTGAGATGATGTTCCACTGTTTGGAAGTCACCTGCCAGGGGGTGGAGCCAGTATTTTGCCTTGGAAGAGGAGGAGTCTTGGCGGTCTTCTGCCTTGGGGGACTGCCATTTAGTAGGACAGTTGGCAGGAGCAGGGGAAGAGGATGATGGGTCTAAAATTTGACAGTCTGACGAATCCACAGCCCAAGGGCAGGAGTAGGCTGAAGGCAGAGATGTGGGACAAGGCTTCCTCCATTCCCAGCAAGTTGAGATCTAAGACCTGCCTCCAAGTCTTTGCCCTGCAGTAGGATCTCCACCTGGGAATGAGACATCCTAAAGGCTGACTCCTGTTTCTTGTGGAACCCCAGTGATGGCTAACTCAAGGAATGGCTGTCATCTTGCATCTCTCTAGTGCGAACTACATTGCCCGGCCGCAGACTATCCTCCCCCTCAAGGAGCCCCTGACGCTGGTCCATCAGTCAGACTCACCTTCCTCCCTCATTGCTGCCCTGACTTCTCTGCCACTTACCAGCAAGGAGACCTCTAAACTGTTTGAGTTTCAGACACCTCACCTAATGCTAAATTGGAATTGCTGGTAGTACCAACCTTGAAGGGTTGTTAGGATTCGATGAATTAATATTAATACGCACACAAATGCTCTGTTTGTGGAGTTAAGCAAATGAATGTGACTAGTATGGGATTGAACCCAAGGGTGACTTACCACTGTGCTACATCTCCAGTCTTTTTATTATTTTTTTTATTTTGAGATAGGGTCTCACTAAGTTGTTGAGGGTCTTGCTAAATTACTAAGGCTAACCTCAAACTTATGATCCTTCTGGAATGAGCCACCACCTCCAGCCAATGAAACTAAAGATTTTTGTATGAGTTGTATTATGTGTTGTAAGAATTATTTAGAGGTTGGTGCGGTCCAAGAAAGAAATGATTTTTTTTTTCTTGGTAGTGGGGACTGAACTCAGGAGTGCTTTACCACAGAGCCACATCATTAGTCCTTTTTATGTTTTTATTTTGAGATAGGATCTTGCTTAGTTGCTTAGGGTCTCTCTAAGTTGCTGAAGCTGGCCTTGAACTTGTGATCCTTCTGTCTCATCCTCCAAATTGGTGGGATTACAAAAGTGTACCGCAGTTCTCTGGGTAAAAACTGGCTTTGGGGGTCTCTACCTGCCCTCACCTCCTTAGCCCCAAAGCTTTCTTCCCCCTGATAGTCCAATGTGTGTGGTGAGGTGGCTGTATGATAATTCTCCTACTGTGTTTAGCTTCTTCTCCCACTATGTGTCAGTCTTTCATATTCATTACATTTTTCATGTTTTATATTTTTATCATTACAAAAACATTTTTAAAGCCACTATTAAAAAGTGTCTTAAGGAAATGTATAAAAAAATAAAAGAAAAAATAAAGAAAGAGCTGGACACAATGGCACACGCTGATAATCCTAGTGGCTCTGGAGGCTGAGACAGGAGGATCTCAAGTTCAAGGCCACTCTCAGCAACTTAATGAGACCATGTCTCAAAAAAAAAAAAAAAATGAATTGGGGAATGTGGCTTAGTGGTAGAGCACCCCTGGGTTTAATTCCCAGTACAAACACACACACACACACACACATGAAAAAAAATCAGAAAAATAGTGCAGATAGTACTATTATAAAATAGCAATGTGTTTTACAAAAATATAAACCCAAAATATTATTTAAGAAGATTTTGCTGAATGGGGCAAAAGGTAAAGTTGTCAATAATTTGAGGTTGGCAAACTAGAAGAAGTCATGGATGCGCTTATTCATCCACTGTGTGGAGACCATCAGGGATCTACACTAGGGCAGGGATATATATATATATATATAAACAGGGAGACCTGTGCTGTGAGAGCTGTCTTCTCAGAGGCCTTTTCATCCCTGAATTTAATACAACCTCAAAGCCTTTGTCAGGATGACTAAAAATGTTAATATGTGGGAAAGTTTTAGAAGAGCGCTTGACCTGTCAGAAGAGCTTACTGTAGGTGTTGGATCAACTTAGTTATTGTTATGACAATCATAACACAGTTGGCAATTTACCCCGACCCCTTTAAGTATTTCTGGGGCAAGGACTACATTTACAAAATGAAGAGATTTCCTGCCTCCCGGAGCTGTAATACCTCTTTGCTAAAATTATAATCAATTCAAAGAGTACCTAATCCACTCAGCTGGGAACTTAAAATTTTAAAATGGCCAAAGAGACTTTTAACAGTTCAGTGTTTTTAGAGTTCACGCCCAGGGTCATGTGGCACTGTGACACTTCCATTGTCCTGCCCTGTGAAATAGATACAAACCCTCAAGGTGGTAGAAAGGTGCTTTCTGCTGTTTTGTTGATACTGATAAGTCCTTGCTTAGGGTGAGATTGAGAGATTCCAGGACCCCGGGGAATTCTTCCCCTTTCCTGGATTGCCTGGGACACTTGTGCATCTGCCTTCCCCACAGTGATATGCTGGGGGATTCTCTGAGTTCAGGCTGGGAGGAGGCAGAGAAGGTCCTGCCCATCTTCCCAGGCACTCGAGGTGCTGGTTCCTGGGTATTGGCTACAAACCGTGGGAGAGTGCAGCACCCACTGGTTCCTTCCCCAAGGGCATGGCTAGGGCATTCATTAGTCACCAGAAAAGTCCTCTGTGTATTTGTTCATATAATGCAGCAATGAAGTGGTTATACGCTGGCATCTTCTTCGTTATCCTGACTCTGGTCATCTCAAGAAAGCTTCATCATGTACTCAATCACGCTGCGGCTTACTCACAAGTACAGTTGCCCGTAAAAGCATAGAGCCAGAAAGAAGGGCTGCGTTTGTGCTCCGCCCGCTCAGGCTGCTCTTGATTCCAAAAGGCCTCTGGCAGCCCGTCCTGGAATCAACTAAGCTCAAGATGTCACTCCCTGGTAACGCCTAGATTCTTGACTGATTTATTAAGGTTTGCAGGGAAAGGTTTCTTTTTTTTATTATTTGCTACGCAAATACTTTCTGGCCCGTGTTCAGAGACGCTTACTAGAAGTATGTGGCGGAGAAGTCAGATGTGGTCCCCAGAGTTGCGCCAAGCAGATTTCACAAGGCCCGAGGGCCTGGGCGGGAGGTGTGTAGGGCTGGGCTGGGGTGAGTCATTGACCTGAAGATCTGGACACAGACAAAGCGAGGGTAATGCTAAACACTCCCTAGGGAGTCACAAATCCAGGTCCCCCTAGGCCAGTGAAGACTGGTGATGAGCTGGAGAGAACTTGTCCCCGCCTGGTGGGGTTGGGGGCCCAGCTTTGCCTAATTTTCAAGAGAAGCTGGGAATTTGGAGTTGTAAAATTTTCAGATTTTCAATGACAGCAGTTAATTTAAAAACACCCAAAACATTGTATAAGCTCATGAAAAGATGCTCCGCACCAGTAATCACTGGGGAAATGCAAATCAAAACCACATTCGATACCATCTCAAACCCAGTAGAACGGCAACTATCAAACACAACACAAAACAAAACTAGAAAATAACAAGAGCTGGTGAAGATGGAGAGAAATTGGAGTCCTTGTGCCCTGTTGGTGGGAACGTAGAATGGTACAGCTGCTATGGAAAACGGTACCCCAATTCCTAAAAAAACTGAGACTAGCATTACCATATGGTCCAGGAATTCCACTTCTGGGTTACACAAAAAAAGTTGAGGTTGGTGTTTTTGTATTTTGGTTTTTTAGTACTGGGGTACTTTCCCACTGAGCTACATCCCTAGTCTTTTGTATTTTTTGTTCAAAACTTGAGACAGGGTTTAGCCAAATTGCTGAGGGTCTTGCAAAATTGTCCAGGCTGGCCTTGAGCTTGTGATCCTCTTGCCTCAGCCTCCCAAGCTGCTAGGATTATAGGCGTGTACCACCGTGCTCTCCTGAAGGCAGGGTCTTGAGGAGATTTTTGTTCATCCATGTTTATAATAACACTATTCATTCACAATAGCTAAGATGTGAAATTAACCCAAATGTCCATCAAGGGACAAATGGATAAGCAAAATATGGTGTGTGTGTGTTCACAATGGAATATTGTTCAGCCCACTGTCACACACACAAGAAGAAGGAGGAGGAGGAGGAGGAGGAAGAAGAAAGAGAAAGGAAATTCTGACACATGAAATGTGAGGACATTATCCTAAGTGAAAAAGCTTGTCACAGGAGGATAAATACTGTCTGATTCTGTTTATATGAGTTACCTAGAGTAGTCAAATTCATAGAGACGGAAAGTAGAATGTGGTTGTCAGGGCCACTGGTGGGAGCTGGCAGGGACAAGGCGAATAGGAAATTATTGTCAGGAGTTTCAGTCTGGTGCTGCGTGGGTTGACGCTGGCTTTTAATCCCAGTGGTTCAGGAGGCTGAGGCAGGAGGATCATGAATTCAAAGCTAGCCTCAGTAATTTGGCGAGGCCCTAAGCAACTCAGCGAGACCCTGTCTCAAAATAAAATATAAGGGCTGGGATTGTGGCTCAGCAGTAGAGTGCTCGCCTAGCACGGGCAGGACCTGGGTTCGATCCTCAGCACCACATAAAAATAAAGGCATTGTGTTGTGTCCATCTACCCCTAAAAAATAAATAGTTTTAGAAAAAGAGTTTTAAAAAATAATAATAAAATATAAAAAACGGTCTGGAGATGTGGTTTAGTGGTTAAGCGTCTCTAAGTTCAATCCCTGGTACAAAAAAAAGAAAGAAATGAAAAAGTTCTGGAGAGAGATGGTGGTAGTGGCACAACAATATAAATTATAAATGTATTTAATACCACTATACACTTAAAGATGATGAAGATGGTAAATTCTATGTAATGTGAATTTTACAAAAAAAAAAAAAAAAAAAAAAAAGAGGAGGAGGAGGAAAAACAGGCATTGCAAGTACAATGCAAGCCAAGTCCTGTCTTTGGGCTCAGCGGGTCCCCAGGCTGCCAGCCTGTCCCCTCTGCTGTACATGATCTTCCATGTTGGCCCCTGTCCTGCATCCACTTTCCTGCCCAGCCTGCTCTGCTGGATGTCAGGATCCGGGCACACCTGAGTTTAAATCCTGGCTCTGCTTCTCAACAGTCATGGGCTGATGGCTTCTTTTCCTAGCAATAGTTCAGGGATTATAAAAGCTGTATCACTGACTCTATTTGTTTCCTATTTGAAGGTTTCTGGAGGTTGAAGGAAAGTGATCACAACACTTGGAGTGACCAAGAGATCTTTATTGCAGCAGTGTAAAAGAGGAGAAAGAGAGAGAGAGAGAGAGAGAGAGAGAGAGCGAGCAAGGGAGAGGGGCCCGGCAGGAGGGAGTTTTTATAGCCAAATCTAATGGGGTCTTTGGGTCTGCAAGCTGCCTTGTTGGTGTACAGTGATTGGATCATACAGTAGTTGCTAAGGTGTCATCTTCTGCCTTCAAGCAGATGGGGCAGGGGTCAGATATGGGTTTCTGTTACACCAGATGGGTGGGGGTCGAGTGTTCAGCCTTGAGTGGGGTTGAGGATTCAGACTTGACGCAAACAGGTGATAAAGGACCA
This sequence comes from Marmota monax, assembly GCF_021218885.2. Taxonomy (NCBI): domain Eukaryota; kingdom Metazoa; phylum Chordata; class Mammalia; order Rodentia; family Sciuridae; genus Marmota; species Marmota monax. The sequence continues at coordinate 4,084,560 of NW_026692254.1, forward strand.
GACAGAGGGGGGTTTGAGTGTGTGAGTTATCCTGCAGCTAACATTCGTTCAGCCTGCCCTGCAGACAACATAGTTCAGCCTGTCCTGCACCTAACAGAGGTACTGTCCCCAAAAGCCTCAGCCCAGGTGCCCAGATTCGCTGACCTGGACATAACATCGTCTATCAATTTGAGTATGCGTGATACCCAGGGTAAGTTTAGCTCCTGGCCACAGAAAACTAACTACCAACAAACTGATTGGAAATGGTACTTTAGAGTGACACACTCTATTTAAACCTATTCTTGATATTTTTAGAGGAGGATGGCAAATTTGCCAAGGCATGCTGAGGGCAAATATTCATGTGTGCCAGGCTAAACATCACCAAGAAGGAAGAGGATGTATCAGCAAGACCCCCAAAAAACCAACTACTGTATTTTTTCTATTTTTCTATTAGGGCTCTGACCCAGGGGTACTCTACCTAGGTACACCTACAGCCCTTTTTATTTTTTATTTTGAGATAGGGTCTTGATAATTTGCCCAGACTGGCCTTGAACTTGCAATTCTCCTGCCTCAGTCATTTCTCCATTCCTACCTTCTGAGAACTCCTCCTGGTCAGATTTGAACTTCTTAAATGGAAACTCTTATGTGTTTTTACCTTTACTGTGTTGTCTAGTACTTCTATAGAATGACTTAATTTCCATATTTGCATTTTCAACATCCAAGAGCTTTTTCCTATTCTCAGGTCACTCCTTTTTTGGTTACATTTCAATACTGCTTTCTACACATAACATTTTACCAATTGTTCCTTTAAAATCGATTCTCTTTATTCCTCAATTATTCCTATTTTTTCCAGTGTCTGTTTTCCTGTTTGTTCTCTTTGACCCCTTTATGTTGCTGGTTTCCTCACATGTCTGAGGAGTCTTTCCTTCCCTTGCCTTTGGTGTAGCACTGGGGACTGAGCCCAGGGCTTTGTACATAATAGGCAAGGGCTCTACTAGCAAGCTGCATCCCGGGCCCTGGGTGTATATTTCCTACACTACAGTGCATGAAGGTCTGTTTCCTGGAGAAAGGTGAACTGGGAGCTTGCAATAGACATCCAGGGTTTCTCCCTGTTGAGCAGATTTCCCTTCAAGGGCGTAGCCATGTGCTCCACTGAGAGATCTCTGCCTCAGGGCACAATACAGGAGAAAGCTTGGCTCTTTTTGGCTCTAACTTTGGTTAGAGAAGAGTTTCCTGCTTTTTTTTTTTTTTTTTTTTTTTTAACTTTTTCCCCTCTGCCTGGGGAAAGCCAGCTGCTGCATTGTTCCTTTGCAGGGGAGTAGGATGGTGATCCAATTGTTAGGAATTTTCCATTTATAGTTTTCCTCAGTTTTCTGTTCTTGGAATATTTTTGTCTGATTTTGGCTTTAAGGGAATGTTGGTCTCAAAGTATGAGTTAGGAAGTTTTCCCTCTGCTTCTATCTTCTGGAAGACATTGTAAAAAAAAAAATAGTGCAGTTTTTCTTTAAACATTTGTTATAATTCACCATGAAGACATCTGGGCCTGGTGCTGTTTTGGAAATTAACAAATTGTTGGTTCTGTTTCCTTAATAGATCCAGGCCTATTAAAATAATTGCTTCACCTTGAGTGGATTTTGATAGACTGTCTTTTTCATGAAATTGGTACATTTTATCTAATTTGTCAGATTTGTGGGCACAGAGCTGTTCATCCTTTTAATGTTCATGGGATCAGTAGTGATAGCATCGCTTTCATTCCCAATATTAGTAATTTTGTCTTCTCTCTTCTTTTTTTTCTTCATCAGTTTTATTAATTTTATAGACTTTTCATAGAATCAGTTTTGGGGTTTGTTTAGTTTCTCTGTTGGTTTCCTATTTTCAATTTCATTGATTTCTGTATCAATTTATTCAAGTTCTTTTTTTCAGTTTAATTTGGATTTAATTTGCTTTCCTCTTTTTCCCTAAGGTCTGCGTTGATTTTTAAATTTCTTTTCTAATAGACACATTCAATGATATACATTTCTTGTCAAACACTGGTTTTGCTGTATTCCATCAATTTTGAAAAGTTGTACTTTTATTTCTACTTGGTTAAAAATATTTTAAAATTTCTCGTTTTTTTTTTAACCCATGTAATACTTAGAAGTGTGTGTGTGTATGTGTGTGTGTGTGTATTTTACAAGTGTGTTGTATGTTTTTTTGTTTTTGGTACTGGGAATTGAATCCAGGGCCACTTAACCATTGGGCTACATCCTTAGTCCTTTTGTATTTTTTATTTTTGAGGCTGGCTTTGAACTTGCAATCCTCCTGCCTCAGCTGCCACCGGCGTCTCTTTGGCATTACAAGTATGTGGTACTGTACCTGCTAGAAGTGTTTTTTGGGGGGAGGGGGAACCAGGGATTTAACTCAGGGGCACTCAACCACTAAGCCACATCCCCAGCCCAATTTTGTATTTTAATAGAGTTAGGGTCTCACTGAGTTGCTTAGCACGTGCCATTGCTGAGGCTGGCTTTGACCGCACAATCCTCCTGTCTCAGCCTCCTGAGCTGCTGGGATTACAGGCATGTGCCACCACACCCAGTTTAGAATTTTTTTTTTTTTTTGAAAGAGAGAGAGAGAGAGAGAGAGAGAGAGAGAGAGAATTTTAAAATATTTATTTATTTTTTTAGTTTTCAGCAGATACAACTTCTGGTGTCTGAGGATCATGTGGTGCTGAGGATCGAACCCAGGCTGCACGCATGCCAGGTGAGCACACTACCGCTTGAGCCACATCCCCAGCCCATAGAATTGGTTTTTTTTTTTTAATTTTTTTTTAAAATATTTATTTTTTAGTTCTCGGCAGACACAACATCTTTGTTTGTATGTGGTGCTGAGGATCGAACCCGGGCCGCACGCATGCCAGGCGAGCGCGCTACCGCTTGAGCCACATCCCCAGCCCAGAATTGTTTTTTAATACGAAAATATTTTGGATTTCCCAGCTCTTCCTGTTCTTGTTTCCTAGTTTAACTCCATCATGGTCTGAGAGTACACACAGTATGATTTTTTTTTAAATTTGTTCTAGTTAGTTACACATGACTGTAGAATGCTTTTTGATATATCATACACAAATGGAGTGTAATTTCTCATTTTTCTGGTTGTACACAATGTAGAATTAAACCAGTCATATAACCATATATGCACATAGGATAATAATGTCTGATTCATTCCGCTGACCTTCCCACCCCATACCCCTCCCTTCCCTTCCCTTCCTGCTATATAATCCAAAGTACAGCTATTCTTCCCTAGCCACCCGCCCCATTGTGAATGAGCATCTGCATAGCAGAGAAAATATTCAGCCTTTGTTTTTTTGGGATTGGCTTATTTCACTTAGCACGATAGTCTTCAGCTCCATCCATTTACTTGCAAAAGCCATAATTTTATTCTTTAAAACTGAGGAATATTCATTGTGTATATGTACCACATTTTCTTTATCCAGTCATCTGTTGAAGGGCATCTAGGTTAGTTCCACAGTTTAGCTATTGTGAATTGAGCTGCTATAAACATTGATGTGGCTGCATCACTATAGTATGCTGATTTTAAGTCCTTTGGATATAAACCGAAGAAGAGTGGGATAGCTGGGTCAAATGATGGTTCCATTCCAGGTTTTCTGAGGAATCTCCATACTGCTTTCTATAGTATTTGCTCCAATTTGTAGCTCTACCAGCAATGTATGAATGTATCTTTTTCCCCCACATCCTTGCTGTCATTTATTGTTGTCTATATTCTTGATAATTGCCATTCTGACTAGAGAGAGATGAAATCTCAGTGTAGTTTTGATTTGCATTTCTCTAATTTTTAGAGATGTTGAACATTTTTTCATATATTTGTTGATCAATTGTATTTCTTCTTCTGTGCAGTGTCTGTTCAGAACCTTATGCCATTTATTGACTGGATTATTTTTTATTTTTTTTTAGTGTTAAGTTTTTTAGTTCTTTATATATCCTGGAGATTAATGTCTCTCTGAGGTTATATGGTAAAGATTTTCTCCCATAATGTAGGCTCTCTCTTCATGTTATTCATTGCTGCTTTTGCTGTGAGGAAGCTTTTAGTTTGATTCCATCTCATTTATTGATTCTTGGTTTTACTTCTTGTGCTTTAGGGGTCTTGTTAGGAAGTCAGTTTCTAAGCTGATATGATGCAGATGTGGGCCTACTTTTTCTTATACTAGGCGCAGGGTCTCTATTCTAGTGCCTAAGTCCTTGGTCCACTTTGAGCTGAGTTTTGTGCAAGGTGAGAAATAGGTGTTTAATTTCATTTTGCTACAAATGGATTTCCAGTTTTCCCAGTACCATTTGTTGAAGAGGCTATCTTTTCTCCAGTGTATGTTTTTGGTGCCTTTCTCTAGTATAAGATAACTGTATTTATGTGGGTTTGTCACTGTGTCTTCTATTCTGTACCATTTGTCTACTTGTCTGTTTTGGTGCCAATGTTTGTGTTACTATGGCTCACAGTATGATTTTTTTTTTTTAAAGAGAGAGAGAGAGAGAGAGAGAGAGAGAGAGAGAATATTAATATTTATTTTTTAGTTCTCGGCGGACACAACATCTTTGTTTATATGTGGTGCTGAGGATCGAACCCGGGCCGCACGCATGCCAGGCGAGTGCGCTACCACTTGAGCCACATCCCCAGCCCTCACAGTATGATTTTTATCCTTTTAAGTTTGTTAAGGTGTGTTTTATGATGTAGGATGTGACCTGACATAGTTAATGTGAGCTTGAGAAGAATGTATGTTCTTTTCTTGCTGAATGAAGTAGACTATGAATGTCAGTTACATCAAACTGATTGATGGTGCTGTTCTCTTCAACTCTATTTTTACTGATTTTCTACCTACTGAATCTGAAAATTACTTAGAAAGATATGAAAATCTCCAACTGTAATTGTGGACTGATCTATTTTTCTATCAGTTCTTGCCTCATATATTTCAATACTCTGTTGCTAGGCAACAGTTAGGATTGTTGTGGACTTCTTGGAGGATTAACCTCCTTCTTTAGCCTTGATAACTTTCCCTGCTCTAAAATCTGTATTTTATTTTTCTGGTACTAGGGGTTGGGATTGAACCTAGGGGGCTTAACCACTGAGGCACATCCCCAGACCTTTTTATATTTTATTTATTTAGAGATAGGGTCTTGCTGAGTTGCTTAGGGCCTTGCTAAATTGCTGAGGCTGGCTTTGAATCTTGATCCTCCTGCTTCAATCTCCTGACAGCTGAGATTACAGGTGTGCACCATTGTGTCTGGCTAAAATCTGTATTTTCTGAAATTAATATAGCTACTTCATTTTCTTTCTTTCTTTTTTTTTTTTTTTTTGGTCGGGGACTGAACTCAGGGACACTTGACCACTGAGCCACATCCCCAGCCCTATTTTGTATTTTATTTAGAGACAGCGTCTCACTGAGTTTGTTTAGCATCTCGCTTTTGCTGAGACTAGCTTTGAACTGGCCATCCTCCTGACTCGGCCTCTCGAGCTGCTGGGATTACAGGTGTGTACCACCACATCTGGCTTCATTTTCTTTTGATTGGTATTACTTTTAATCTATGTCTTTGTTTTTTGAGTATGTTTCTTGTAGACAATGCATAGTTGGGTCATTTATTTTTATCCACTCTGTCATTCTTCTTTAATTCTTGTATTTAGACCAGTCATACTTAGAATGATTTTTGATATAGTTGGATTATTATCTATTTGCAGATGTTTTCTATTCATTGCCCTTATTCTTTGTTTCTCTTTCATCTTCTTTGTGTGTGTGTGTGTTACTGGAGATTGGGTCCAGGGATGCTGTATCACTGGACTATATCCTCAGCCCTTTTTGTTTTTAGTTGTAGTTGGACACAATACCTTTATTTTACTTTTATGTGGTGCTGTGGATCAAACCCAGTGACCCATTTGTGCTAGGTGAGTGCTGTAGTGCAGAGCCGCAACCCCAGCCCCATCCCCAGCCCTTTTTGAATATTTATTTTTGGGACAGGGTGTAAGTTGCCCATGCTGGCCTTGAACTTGAGATCCACCAGTCTCAGCCTCCCCAGTAGTTGGGATTATAGGTATGCAACACCTTGCCCAGATTCTGACTTCTGTAGTTTTAATTAACATTTTTTTAGGATTCCGTTTTCCTCTCTTGCCATATCAGTTATACTAACTTTGTAAATTTTTTTAGTGGCCACCTTTAAGTTTACATTTAAACTAATCAAAGCCCACTTTCTAATAGAAAAACACTACTTTATTTCTAGCATAGGTACTCCGTAACATTTCTTGTAATGTGTTAATCCTTATTCTTCAATGTTATTTTCTGGTGTCTTCTCTATATATACTTCTTCTTTATTCATATACTGTGCTTTGTTGTGGTGGTGGTATGAGGGAATGACCCAGGGGCGCTCTACCACTGATCTACATCCAAGTCCTTTTTTATTTTAAGACACCCTTGCTAAGCTGCCCAGGCTGGCCTTGAACTTGCCATGCTCTGACTCAGCGGCCCAAGTTGCTGGGATTTACAGGTGTTCACCACTGCACCTGGCTGCCTATACTATACTTTTAAATAAAAATATATGCCTATTGACTTTTTCCACTTAACATATTGCAAATACAAGGCAATTTCAAAATGCTTATTAATTTTCACAGATATTTACATACTTCTTATTTCTAGTATGTAAAAGTAGACAAAACAGATGACTAGTATGTAGGTACCGAAAGCCTAAATCCCCATGTAAGTTTGGCCCTTAGCCTGCTGTGTAATTAGAGTTAAGTGATCTCATTGTGCTATGTTAGTATTTTTGAATGCCTATAAAAAGGCTTAATTAAAAACATTAAGGTAATTATATTACTTATCCCTTAGTTTCTCTTTCTATATAATGACTATTAGGGCAGAACACCTTCCTAAGGGCATGCTAAAAGATAAAAGATAGATAACAATGCAAGATATGAAATACCCAATAAAACACATGATGCTAAAAGAAAAAAGCAGCACAGAAAGACAAATACTGTCTGATCTCACTTATACGTGGAATGTTTAAAAAGTCAAATTTATAGAAGCAAAAAGTAGAATGGTGGTTGCCAGGGGAAATCAGGCACACAGTTTAAATTAGATAAGATGAATAAGTTCTGGGGACCTATTGTACAGAATGGTGGCCATAGTTAACAATAATGTATTTTATATTTGAAAATTGCTAAGAGAGGAGATCATAAATGTTCCTACCACACATACACACAAAATAAGTATGTGAGGTGGTGGATATGATAAGTAGTTTGATTTAATCATTTCATGGTATATATGTATAGCAAAATATGTTATACAGATAATAATTATTATTTGTTGATTATATCTTGATAAAATGGGGGAGGGGGTTAAAATAAAATAACCAGGTTATTAAGTTTCAAACTTCAAATTTAAGATTTCATCCTATTCATAGCATTTTACTGGGGAAGCAACAAGACACAGTTAGAAGAGCAACTTTTAAACTGGGCTCAGTGATTTACTCTTTTAAATCCCAGTGACACTGGAGGTTGAGGTGGGAGAATTTCAAGTTCTAGGCCAGCCTCAGCAACTCACTTCTCAGGGTGTGACTGTCTCAAAATTAAAAATGAAAAGAACTGGGGATGTAGCTCAGTGCTTCAATCCCCAGTACCAATAAATAAGATTAAATTTAAAGAGTGACTTTTACACTATAGCCCCAGTGCATTCCTTAAGAGATTCATGAGAAGAATTCCTCGGCCAGAGTACATTTCCCAAGCTAATGAGCAGGAAGGTCTGTTTCCTGGGGACAGGTGGAAGAAGCTTATGTCCTGGGCTTTCTGATGAGCATCTTCATTGCAGATGCTCCATGTGCTCTGCTGAGGAGAGCTCTTCCTGGGTACCAATACAGGAAAAAGTATCAATTTTTGTTAAGGAAGAGTGTGATATTGTGATATAAAAAATATATATAATTAATCTCTGCCAGTCCTCTCCCCCTCTCTCCCTTACCCCTCCCTCTCCATCCCCTGCTTCCTGGTACAGAGTCCCTTACTCTCCCACACGGGAGAATTAGGAAAATCTTTTGTTCTAATATGTGGTCTTTGCCCCTGGGTTCCTATCACAGAGCTCCTAACACCTTTGTAATTTATCCAGTGATAACATCTGACACAGATCTCCTTAATCCCTTGGAATTTCCTGGGTTATAGGAGCAGCTTTTGTTCTAGTGAGATCGCTCTTGGTGGGCTCCTGGATAGCCCCAGGATGGGGGCTGGTTGCAGGGGAATCAACTACATGATTGGAGGGTTGGGACTTTGAACCTCACCACTCTCCCAAGAAGGATGATCCAGTTTACCACCAGTGATTTAATCAATTGTGCCTATATAACAAAGCTTCCATAAAATCCCCAAAGGTAGTGAGAGGGGTAAGTGCCTGGAGGACATTCTGACACCCACCCCACACCCCCAACCATCTCCGAGCCTCAGGATTGTTTATGTTGTTAAAATCAATGTCTCCTAGGGTGGACGTGGACAAATAGATGACTTCTTTGGCCCACATTCACTTATCCTCCATGTCTAAGACATGGATGTATTACCAACCTAGAGCACATGTGCTGGGCAATGTCATGAAGTATCCTCAGAAAGTGAGGGTTTGGCCCACATTTGTAATCCCAGAAACTCTGGGAGGTTGAGACAGAAGGACTGAAAACTTGAGGCCAGCCTCAGCAATTTAAGCAACTTAGTGAGTCCATTTCAAAACAAAAAATAAAAGGGTAGGGCTGGGGATATAGCTCAGTTGGTAGGGTGCTGGCCTCAAAGGCACCTAAATAAATATATTAATTAATAAAAATAAAAGGGCTCAGTGAATAAGCACCCCTGGATTCAATCCCCAGTACAAAAAAAAAAAAAAAAAAAAAAAAGTAAGGGTTTGATTGCTGAATACAAGGATGATTTTACTGGGACTGTGAATGCAGCTCAGTAGTAGAGTGCTTGCCTAGCATGCTCGAGGCCTCAGGTTCAATCCTTAGGACTGCTAAAAAAAAAAAAAAAAAGCTGGGAGGGAGGAAAAGAATGATCATACTGGAACACACCAGTGCCTGCTGGAGAGCACAGGGTTAAAGGATAGTTGTAAGGAGCGTCCCATCATTACACACCATCCTATTTATTGTCTGATATTCTTCATTCTATTATCATTCTCTGTCCTTATAAAACACCCCACACAGTGATTTCCTTTAGAAAGCTGACAGTTATCACAAAACAAAGGGCACTAGAGTAGATGTCACTAAAAAACAATTAGACTGATGGCTATAATTGTTATGGCTCCATAATAACATTCTCTTCCAAGAGGTTGAGACCCACTTGCAGACATAATCTCATTTATCTATACAAGGAACCTACACACAGGTGAGGTATTAGCCTTCCCATTGTGGCCTTGCAATTAGGACTGTTAGGACTGTCTCAAGAGGACCTGGACAACTGATCATAAAGATGAGATAGGGAACTTAGCCTTGCAAGTGTCACTTTTGTTCTGGACCTATTAGAGCTGTTATCACTGACTGCAAGGTTATTGAGACATTTGGAAAAATGCATATGAATGCACCAAAATAGACATGTAGACCAATGGTACAGAATAGAAGACACAGAGACCGACCACATAAATACAGTTATCTCATACTAGACAAAGGCACAAAGAACATACATTGGAGAAAAGATAGCCTCTTCAACAAATTGTGCTGGGAGAACTGGAAATCCATATGCAGCAAAATGAAAATAAACCCTTATCTCTCACCATGCACAAAACTCAACTCAAAGTGGATGAAGGACCTAGGAATTAGACCAGAGTCCCTGAACCTAATAGAGGAAAAAGTAGGCCAAAATCTTCATCATGTCGGATTAGGCCCTGACTTCCTTAACAAGACTCCTAAAACACAAGAAATAAAATCAAGAATAAATGCAATGGATTCAAACTTATTTTGCTTCCTCTCAGCAAAAGAAACTATCAATGAGGTGAACAGAGAGCCTACATTTTGGGAGCAAATTTTTGCCACACACACATCAGATAGAGCAATAATCTCCAGGATATATAAAGAACTCAAAATACTTAACACCAAAAAAACAAACAACCCAATCAATAAATAGGCTAAGGAGCTGAACAGACATTTCTCAGAAGATATACATTCCAGTAACAAATATAGGGAAAAATATTCAACATCTCTAGTAATTAGAGAAATGCAAATCAAAACTACTCTAAGATTTCAGGGCTGGGGTTGTGGCTCAGCAGTAGAGCGCTCGCCTAGCATGTGCTGGGCCCTGGGTCTGATCCTCAGCACCACATAAAAATAAATGAATGGTATAAAGGTATTATGTCCAACTACAACTAAAAATATAAATATTAAAAAAAAAACTAAGATTTCACCTCACCCCAGTCAGAATGGCAGCTACCAAGAACACAGACAACAATAAATGTTGATGAAGATGTTATTCTCCAACTCCATCCATTTACCTGCAAATGCCTTGAACTGAGCACATCTTAGTCTGACGTTAACACTAAACTTATTTTTGAAGTCAGAAAAGTTAATTAACTACAACTATAACAGAAACACAATTTTAAAATAAAACTGAGGGGATCTGAGGTATAGCTGAATGGTGAGAGTACTCACTTAGCATGTGTGAGATGCTGGGTTCATCCTTAACACTAAGATTAAATTAAATACTGAAAGCATTTCTAAGGCAGTAACTTTATTATTGTTATTATTTTCTGTTACTGGGAATTGAACCCAAGAGCACTTTACCACTGAGGTACATCCCCAATTCTTTTCCTTTTCCTCTTTTGGTATTGGGGATTGAATCCAGGGGTGTTCACACTAAGCCACATCCCCAACCCTTTTTTTTTTATTTTGAGACAGGATCTCGCTAAGTTGCTTAAGGCCTTGCTATAATGCTGAGGCTGGCTTTGAACTTGAGATCCTTCTGCCTAAGCCTCCAGAGTTACTGGGATTCCAGGAATGTGTCACCGCATTCAGCATCCCCAGTTCTTCATAATTTTTGAGACAGGGTCTTGCTAAATTGCCCCCAGGCTGGCCTTGAACTTGCAATCCTCTTGCTTCAGCCTCCCGAAAAGCTGGGATTACAGACTTGCTCCTTTAATTTTTCATTATTCATCCCATATAATCAGTTGGAGCCTTCAAAATCAGGAACCTAAAAGAAAGTAGTCTATTATGTAAATATCTTCATTTTTATTTCCCTCTGGTATCTTAAAACCATAAACCATGGTCAATTGGCAAATAAATATATTTATGGCAAATAAATATAATTACTAAAATGATGTCCAAATAGAAACTATTATAAAAAAGATGGTCAATTGGCAAATAAATATATTTATGGCAAATAAATATAATTACTAAAATGATGTCCAAATAGAAACTATTATAAATTAGTTGGCATTTATAATAATTTTTAAAATAAATTATGCCTTAGAGTTTGGTTTTCATGTGATCAAACTGATGCAAAGCTTCCTAGTACATGCTTCAAGACTTGGGGGCATCTTGTGAAATGAGATGGAATATGGAATACCAGATTTGTTTTGTGGAATCAGCCTGTGTACCTGCCTAGGTGATCCCAAAAAACAAAACAAAACCCTACAGTACCTCTACCTTCATCATGAAGGATCAAGCTAAACCAGAAAACTCCAGAATCCTTTCCTAAACTTACACCTGCTTATAGTTGAGTTGGCTTAATGACACTGTGTACCTTTTTCAGCCACACCTTGGCCCAGTCTGTTTCCCTCTGTGATATATATCTCACCGTCATCAAGAAAATTATCCAGCTGGCTTCCCATGCCAACAGTGTTGAAGGCTTTTCTACATTTCCCATGTTGCCTTGTGAATATTTACTTTGTCATCTCCCCAGTGAGACTCTGAGCACCCTGGGTACAGAAGCAGGATCCCTTCCCTTTGCATGTCAGGGGCCCAGCTGATCAGAATACAGTGAGCACCCCAAAATGGCTGGTAGCTGATGATACATTAGAGCATGTACTCAAACCACTGTAAGTGAATATACTTGCGGGAGAAATTTGTCTTGTTTTTAAAATTAATCTACTTACACAGTCACAATCAAAGATGAGGGAAAAAAAGTTCTGAAAACAATCTGTTTCCCAGCCAAAAAAGAAAAAAAAAAAAAAGGTTTTTCCATCAGTAAATGTAAGCAGGAAAGATAATAAGTGGGCTGGGGATGTGGCTCAAGCGGTAGCGCGCTTGCCTGGCATGCGTGTGGCCCTGGTTCGATCCTCAGCACCACATACAAACAAAGATGTTGTGTCAGCCGAAAACTAAAAAAAAAAAAAAAATAAATATTAAAAATTCTCTCTCTCACTCTCTCTTTGAAAAAAAAGATGAGACCCATTCTATCTTTATTTTCAGTAGTGGTGAACTCCAAGGAACTCAAAATACTTCAGCAATCCAATTCACTTTTAGACAATTTTGAGTAATAAATTGGAGGGTTTTTTAAAATAATGATTTAATATCTGACTCCTTGCTGAATCCCATAAATCAATTCTAAAACTCTGAAATTTCAACTCACTTGTATTAGTCAACTTTCTGTCACTGTGACAAAACACCTGAGATAAATCAAGCTACATAGAAGAGAGGTTTATTTTGCCTCATGGCTTCAGAGCTTTCAGTCAATGGCTACTTGGCCCTGTTGCCTTTGAACCTATAGTACAGCATCAATATGGGAGTGTGCTGTGGAGGAAGCTGTTCAGCTCATGGCATCCAGGAAGCAAAGAGAGACAGAAGGGGGCTGAGTTCCTAGTACCCACTTCCAGGGCATGCCTCCAGTGACCTAATTTCCTTTCACTAGGTCCCACCACCTCCCAAAAGCCTGAGGACCAGGCCTTTAACACATGGGCATTCAGGGGACATTCTAGTTCCAAACTATAGAATCATTGAATTGGTGTTTTTTTCCTTAACATTTGTCTTTTTAAAGATGTTTTCCTTATAGTTAATAGCATAGGTCCTTTTGTTTCATTTTATAAAGCCCCAATTCAATGGAACCCCAGAGCATCAAATGTACAAAAGAGAAGAATATTCTGGTAAAAATTCTGATGTTTAACAATCTGAGTTTTCCAGCTATCTCAACCACGAGTGGACCCTCAGGGCAACAGCAGTCTCTTCCCATCCATCCTTGAAACTCATCAAGATTGCTCAGCAGACCATGGCACCACAAGTCTGTGTCATTATCTTTCCATTTCAAGGTTCAACCAGAATACATCCTGAGTGTCATCGCAGAGTGTTTTAGGAGAAAAGGTGAGAGCTGGCACCTTCCTTGGAGGGAAAATCAAGGGGAAACACATTGCAACTTATGATAAAAAATTTTAAGGCAGAAAATTATAAAAAGTAGTGGGAAAGTCAAAGGAAGGAGAGTGGAGATGGAGAGACTTCAGAGAAAAGGCAACACTTGAGCTAGACTTTGAAGGATGAATGAGTCCACCAGAAGGAGCTGGTGGTATTCAATCCCTGGAGTGCAGGAAGAGGAGGGGCTGGGAGCAAAGCATTTTGGGACAATTCCAAGAAGCTTGAAGACAGGGAAAACCTTAGGGAAGGGAGGGGGAGCGGGGGAGGGGGAGCAAAGAGGAGAAGAGTGAATAGTGGTTAGGAGTAGGGGCAATATGGGGTACATAGGATCAGACTCCAGGTAAGGAACTGCTAGAGATTTATAAGCAGTTCACTCATTGGTCACAGTTTCCTTCAAATAACAGAAGAGCAGAAAATTCAAGAGGCGGGGAGACTTAGGAAAGTCTAAATCCCTAGCCAAGACGCTGGTGCTGTAGTCCCAGGGAGGAAGGACAAGGGTGCCTGGTCACATCCAAGGCTGAGGCAATGAGTACAGAGAACCCAGCATATTTAAGAATGCAGAACAAGCAATATGTGCTTGGGAACTGATGGAGAGCTGCAGGAAAAAAGGACAATTATTTGTGAAACTAATTGATTGAGGATCATGGAATCCATGGAGACCAGGGGACCACAAGAGAAAGAGGATCAGAAAGGGTATTTGAAACACACTTAGGTGTGTGATAGTCATTCAAGCAGATGTCTGCCTGGTGTTGGAGAATGGAAATCGATATAGGATGGACCTTGCATCCCCACTCACAGACGGAAACACAGATTTGGTTTCATTCAAGAGATTACAGAGCCAAGGTAATTCCAACGCTGGGAGGACATACTCATTCAACAGAGGCAATTACAGCAGGAAAGCTAATGTGGTAGCTGAAAAAATGTTTGGATGCCAGATTAGACCAGGAGTTTTCTGATTTTTTTTTTTTTTTTTTTTTTGGTGTTGGGGAAGGGTGTTGAAATTTTATTTGTTGAGGTCATCTAAATCTTAGCCGTCTCCTCCCAAGTATGTATTTAATCCCTGGTAGCTGGTATAAACTTATTCCCCATTGGCATAAATCTTTATGTCTGCCAGTAGGTGAGAAGAATGTGTTTTGTCACATGGATCACAAGGGAGGAAAGCAAAAAGAAGGCAGTTGTGAAATAAGTTGTACTACTTCTTCTTTTACTTTTTTTTGATTCTGGGGGATTGAACCCAGAGGCACTTTACCACTGAGCTACATCCCCAGCCCTTTTAATTTTTTGTTTTGAGGCAGGATCTCATTAAGTTGCTTAGGTTCTCACTAAGTTCTGAGGCTGTCCTCAGACTTGTGATCCTCCTGCCTCAGCCTTCCAAGTTGCTGGGATCACAGGTGTGTGCCACTGTGCGGGGCAGTAAGTTGTACTTCTGCTTCTGTCCTCAAAGTACCTGGTTAGACCTATTAGGAGGGCAATGTGATATGGTTGGGCGGGGTCTGCACTGAACAAAATTAAGGGCAGCAATTCCCATTTTAGACCTCATAGAAATAAAGAATAGTATAAAAAACCTTATCAGATAGCAGCAATATGCCTTAAGGAGGGGACATCTTTTTCTAATTTGGGCCAAGATGCTGTCTGGGCTACTAGAAGCTCTCCCTCCTGGCTAAAGATGGTAGGCTGGTGTGAAACCTAAGACCAGTAACATATATTCATCCCACCCAGAAATTAGAAGGCTGAAAGGAAACACAATCCATTCTCCAGTTGCTGAAACCAGACTCTAAACAGCAACCTAGAATTCAGTCTTTAGCCAGCACAAATGCAATGCAAAAAATAACGAGGCTCAAAAATCTCATTGCAGTCAAATGCAGTGTTCCTTTACCAAAAGAGAATGTGTAGCATCGTTAGTTTCTGCTTATATCTTGTGGAAGTGCAGAAGGAAGCCAGACAATACCTTCACTTATCCAGTTCTTTGCTAGAATTCATATGTCAGTTCCTTAAGCGGAAGATGTTCTCTTACATGAATGTGTATCATCATGAACAAATCATATTATAACATCGCTAATATTAATTCCAAAGAAAGAAATGCTACTTACATTCATCACACCTAAACTTGCTTACTTTTTTTGTGTATTTATTACCTGGCATCTCCTTGGAAATTGTAAGCTCCTGAGAAAGTAGGAGCTCTGTCTTATTTATTGGCAAATTCTTGCCTGGAACAGTGCAAGGCATATAGTAGGTGCTCAATAAATACTTTTTTGATTGACTAAGCAAAAATTTCAACCTTTTATTTTTTTTTAATATTTATATTTTGGTTTTAGGTGGTCACAATATCTCCATTTTACATTTATGTGGTGCTGAGGATCGAACCCAAAGCCTTCTGCATGCTAGGTGAGTGCTCTACCACTGAGCCACAACCCCAGCCCCAACCTTTTAAACTAAGATTTACTTAGAAAGGCCTTCAACAACTTAGCAAGACCCTGTATTAAAACAAAAAAATCAAAAGGACTGGAGATGTAGCTTAGTGGTAAAGTGCCCCTGGATTCAATCCCCAGTACCAAAAAACCAAAGCCAAAAAAAAAAAAATACTCTAAGATTTAAAAGAAAATGAAGTCCATGTAGAGGTATATGCCTGGAATCTCAGCAACTTGGGAGACTGAAGAGGAGGATTGCAAATTCAAGACCAGCTTGGGCAACTTTGTGAGATCCTATCTTTTTTTTTTTTTTAATTTTGTAATAATTATTATTTTTTAGCTGTAGTTGGATACCTTATTTATTTTTATGTGGTGCTGAGGATGGAACCCAGTGCCTCCCACGTGCATTCTACCACTGATCCACAACCCCAGCCTGTGAGATCCTATCTTAAAAAAAAAAAAAAAGAAAGAAAAGGACCTGGCATTTGGCCCAGTCATAGTGTGCCCTGGCTTCAATCCCCAGTACTGCTAAATAAATGAAAATAATAAATAAATAATTAAAAAATCAGGAAGGGGGGCTGGGGATGTGGCTCAAGCGGTAGTGCGCTCGCCTGGCATGCGTGCGGCCCGGGTTCGATCCTCAGCACCACATACAAAGATGTTGTGTCCGCCGAAAACCAAAAAATAAATATTAAAATTCTCTCTCTCTCTCTTAAAAAAAAAAAATCAGGAAGGAATGGGGCCAATTGAAGACTATTATATTTTGATGAGCTTAGGTACTATTTATTGAGTGATTATTAGGTATTCTGATGGTTTAAACTTATGGACCCATGGAACCTCACATAGGTTAAGATATTTCCCCAGATGAAGCTCATTCAAATGTGGGGAGCCTATTTGTAGAATCTGTGTTGTTCCCCACCATATAGGCTCTTCAATTGCCATCATTAGGTTGATCATTACTATCCTTACACTACCTGAAACAGATAGACTAAGGTAGCTTTCTTGTTCTTCTTTCAAAAATGATGTGTCCATACATATAACTCATCCACCAATCATTTTCAAAATTACTCCATTTTGCTTGCAGAAAAATTCCTGACAGATAAGCAGATGTCCTGCCCCTGAGCAGTTTTCTTTCGATACTATGTGGTGTTTATAAGGTCCACATTCTTGGTCAGTCTAAATATGGTTCTATTTTTGCATTCTAAAGCCTAAGACTATTTCAGGGCACCATTCTGAAAGTGTTCTAATGATATAAGGTTCAGTGAAGGCAAAGGCTTTATTTTGTTAATACAATAAACAAAGAGTAGTTGGCATACAGTGCACCCTCAAAAAATACTGAATTAATTAATCCACATCATGGGAATCCTAGGATAATTTGTGACCTTATTTCTGCAAAGAAAAAAGAAAAAAAAAGTGTGTGTATGTGTGTGTGTATATATATATCTGCTTTTTATCTCAGTGCAGTGAATTACAATGAAATGATAGAATAACTGTGTTTTCTTTTGTCTTCTTCGATGATATCCATAGTTAAAACATTAAAAGTTTCAATCTCACAAATATTTGGAAAAATACAAAGCCAACAGATTCCTCTGAGTCCTTATCTACCCATACTGTGCAGGGAAAAGGATGGCCTCTGGAAAGCTGATTCTTTATGGCTCAGCAGTTGGCCTCCTGAGGTTCTTCACCTGGATGGCAGAAGGGCAGGCAGGGAAAAGAAGGGATCACTGTGTTCAGGGCGCCCCCTTCTGTTCAAAGGGTAGAAAAGCCGCGTGGAGAGCCCAGTTAGGGCTTTCCCTTGAAAAGGAAGATTGGAGAATCACAGACTTTTGTTCCTGGAAAAGACCCTAGAGAAGACAAGTTCAAACTTATAGGGAAACTGAGACCCAACCAGGTCAAATGCCTTGTTCATGGTCACAAAGCCAGTTTAATCCTGAAAGAAGCTGGATTGCCTGACCTGTGCCTCCCATTAACAAGGGGAAGCAATTCACAGCTCCAGTCTCTTCTGCCTTTGTGAAAATTAACATTGATCAACCATAAATTGATTGTGCTCATTTCTTATTATTTATATCTTCAGCTTCTTATAATGTGAATCAGTCATATATCCAATATATATATACATATATATATATATATATATATTTTTTTTTTTTAATTTTTAGTGTTTATTTTTTAGTTTTCGGCGGACACAACATCTTTGTATGTGGTGCTGAGGATCGAACCCGGGCCGCACGCATGCCAGGTGAGCGCGCTACCGCTTGAGCCACATCCCCAGCCCCTCCAATATATTTTTTAAAATCTTTTTTGGATCTCAAAGTCTTCCCAGGCATGGATTTCCTTAAGAACTAAAGACACTACTTCTGTTTGGCCTAGCCATTCCTTCATTATTTTCCTCATATTTAAGTGTGAGTGTTTTTTGTTTTGTTTTGAATGCTGTGAATCAAATCCAGGGTCTAATGCACTAAGCTACACCTCCCAGCCCTTTGAAGATTCTGAACCTACCAAACAAAGCTCACACACTTCAGAGTAAAAAATGCATCTCCTTATTTTAAAAGTACAGACACATCTACCATTATGAGATGTCATGCTACTGATAATCATTGAATTAAAATTAAAAATCTAAAACACTTAAATTGATCAGGGTGGTGCACTCCTGTAATCCCAGCAATTTGGGAGGCTGAGGAAGGAGGATCTCAAATTTAAGGCCAGCCTGGGCAACTTAAAGAGAACCTGTCTCAAACACTAAAAATGGCTGGGGATGTTGCTCAGTTATAGAAAGCCCCTGGGTTCAATCCCCAGAACTGGGGTGGAGGATCTAAAACATTTTATTGATACATTATAAAGATGCTGAAAATGTTAGCTATTATAAATATATAATTATAGCCCAAACTGGGGCTAGGTAGGGGGGAGTATTTTTGTCAGTCTGCACATCCTTGTATAAGATGAATATATCTTTCCAATTGGAGAAAAACTAAAATTAATAAGATTTCCCAGATAACTCTGGGGACACCAGGGGGAATAAGAGTCCTAGGCTGGGCTGATGGCAATAAGCAATTAATCTGCCAAGCTGGGAGGGATCACTCTGCTCTTGCAAGGAGTCCAGATGCTCCTGGGTCTAGTGTGCTGAATGTGACCTTGGTATGAAGGGCATTCCCTCCAATCTTCTTGTTACTCAAACAAAACAAACATTTGCTATAATTCTTACAGTTTGTTTGTGCAACTATATATAGTTGCAGCTAGGTTCAGAGATGGGGCTTTTAGACAATGATTGGATAATGGAGGTCTGACTTCATTAGTGGAAAAATCCATTTGGGGGATTAATCCATTGACAGATGAATGGACTACTGGTAGGTGGGGTCTAGTGGAAGAAGCAGGCCACTGGGGACATGTCCTGGAAGGGTTTGTTCTCCCCAGTCCCTTCCTCTTGCTCTGTTTCTAGCCAACTGTGAGCCCAAATAAATCTTTCTTCCTTTAGATTGTTCATGTTAGGTGCTTTGGTCACAGGAAAAGCTGACTAGCTCATGGATATAAATCTGGTATTTAGAAGATGTGCTGAATATGTGCAATTCTTTGCTAAATTCATAGCCCACCCACTCCCGCAAAAAAAAAAAAAAGATCAAATTCCATTTATGTGACGTTCTATAACAATAATCACTAATGATCCACCTTTAAATCAGTGAAGATGAGGACTGACTGGGAAGGGATATGAGGAAACCATCTAGAGGGATGTTCTATATCTAGAGAAGGGTTTGGGTTCATGGGTGTCCACATTTGTCAAGATTCACTAAATAATAGCCAGGCACAGTAGTGCATGCCTGTAATCCCAGTGGATCAGGAGGCTGAGGCAGGAAGATCACAAATTCAAAGCCAGCTTCAACAATTTAGCAAGGCTCTAAACAACTTAGCAATACCCTGTCTCTAAGATGTGTAAAAAGGGCTGGGGATGTGGCTCAGTGGTTAAGCTTCCCTGGGTTCAATCCCTGGTACTAAAAACAAAAAACAAAAAACTTCCTGAGCTGGGGCATGGTGGTACATGCATGTAGTCCCAGCTATATAGGAAAATGAGGGAGGAGGATCACTTGAGCCTACCAGCTCAAGACCAGTCTGGACATTATAGCAAGATCCTATTTCAAAAAGAGAAAAAGAAAAACAATCCTATTTAAATGCCTATTGTTGGGGCTGGGGATGTGGCTCAAGCGGTAGCGTGCTCGCCTGGCATGCGTGCGGCCCGGGTTCGATCCTCAGCACCACATATAAACAAAGATGTTGTGTCTGCCGAAAACTAAAAAATAAATATTAAAAAATTCTAAAAAAAAAATGCCTATTGTCAACTGGAAAATATGAAGGGAATACTGATATGGGAACTCAGCTTTGTGACCGGTGGAGTAAACTGGTTTAGGCAGGAATCACTAATTGAGGCATGACTTAAAGCATCGCTCCAGAAAGGTACCATAGGAAAACCAGTAACTATATGAGGCAGAAATTGGGCACCACCAAATATGACATCTTAAGAAGAATAAAACTTCATTTATGTAAATAGGACTAGCAAGGCAAAATCTGAACCTAATCATGTGGAAACTTTACATAAATCCCCCAAAAGAAATGTTCAACTACCAAAAAGGACCCTTTTCTCAAACATGACATAAAAGATAAAATCAAAACAAAATGGAAAAATTCTACAAGACCAGAGACATGACAACCAGACCTAATCCTAGGCTGGAACCTGTAAGAAAGGAGGAAATGTTATAAAACACATGATCAGATCAATTGTCAAACTGGAATGTGGATGATAAGGTATGTAAAAATATTATGTCAGTGTACCAACGTTCAACTAATTGAACCTGATTACCCTACTGTGCTCAGTAAGAGAAAGTCCTTTTTTTTTTTTTCATTTGTTTGTGGTGCTGGCATTGGACCCAGGGCTTCATGCTTGCCAAGCAAGTACTCTATCCAGTATATTTATTCTGAAGAAACACATATTTGGCATATAAAAAAGGGCCCATGATGCATGCAACTTACTTTTTTTTTTTTTTTTAATTTTTTATTGTTGGCGCAACTTACTTTCAAATGACAATATATATATGTGTGTGTAACAGAGCAAAAGTGAAGGAGCGAGAAAGTTTCCCCACTTGGGCAAATAAAAAATCTTGGGGCAAAAAGTTTAACAGGTGAAATGAGGAAGGTGAGTTCTGGTGTTCTGTGTTCTACTTTTGCAACTTTCCATTGAGTTTGAAATTATTTCCAAATAAAAGGCCTAAAGTTTATGAAAATATATTTGTTTCCAAATTTAAAAACTATGCATAGAAATAAAAATGAAAAAAAAATCAATGTAGAAATAACCTATTCCATGGCCTGTTTCTTTAAGCAGAAGTAAACCATACTATCAGTAACAAAAGTACAATACTTTGTGAGAAACTAACTGGAAAGATGAGACTGGAATGTGGTTGGAAAAGGTAGACGTGACAGTAATGAAGCCTACCTAACAGGTACTGAGTTCTCACTTGTGCCAGGTACTCTAACTGCTTCCCAAGTATTATCATAATTTTACCGTTTTCTAGTATGTTCATTTATGCTTTTGTATTTTTTTATTTTTGTAACCTGGGTTGATGACTTTGCATATTTTTACATTTAAAATTCTTTCTATCAATAATAAAAATCATTTAATACAATGGATTTGTTGATTCAAATTCCAGTTTATATAGAATAGGTTAAATTTATTACACACATCACTGAAAAGGTTTCTTGAATTGTTCATTGGGGTATTTTAAAATGCTAGAAGTGGAACATTTCATTATGGCTGTGTGTTCATTAAGGATTGAAAGCTAGCCCACTGGGTAGATCAAACGAATCCATAGAATTGTTTCTACAAGAGTAAGATGTTCCATTTATCAGAGGCTAGGAAAATTCTTCAGCTAGAACCCCCAAAGTTTTGCTTATTAGGGTCATCCAAAGCTCACAGTTCTTTTTTTTTTTTTTTAAGAGAGAGGGAGGGAGGGAAGGAGGGGGAGAGAGAGAGAGAGAGAGAGAGAGAGAGAGAGAGAGAGAGAGAGAGAGAGAGAGAATTTTTTAATATTTATTTTTTTCGGCGGACACAACATCTTTGTTTGTATGTGGTACTGAGGATCGAACCCGGGCCACACGCATGCCAGGCGAGCACGCTACCGCTTGAGCCACATCCCCAGCCCAAAGCTCACAGTTCTTAACAGGTACAGATGAAGGGAGATAGCATTGTTTTATTAACCTCTAAGCAAGTGATGCTGTAGAGGAAGTATTTTCCTTTTATTGTCTCTTCTTTTGGTCTTTTCCTAAAATGAAAGCAAATATTTCTACAAGTAACAACCAAATTCTCAGTTCTTAGTTCTCCACCACCAGACTGTTTTCAATATCTGTCTCTAGAATTTATTGGATTTTATTAGAGTCACCTCAATTTCCTTTTGCTACAGAATCCTCTGCGGTTTCTACTAATGGGTTGGCATCTTTGCCAAAGTATTAATACCCTGTTATAATGACATATTTGTCAGCAGTAACAATTAGGGGCAAGGACAAAAATAACATAACTAATATTTGTATAGAATTCTTCGATCAGCTTCTCATTTGGCTGAACTAAGTCATGTAAAAGAAAATCGGAAGCATTTACCCAAATACAACCAGAAGTGATAGCCAGCACATAAGTGATGGGTCAATAAATATTCCAAAACAATTCTTTTGTCTAGCATCTTTTGCAGCACATGATTTAAAGTTTTGTTGGGTTTGTATAGTAGACACAAAATATATGAGCCATGCTTGACATGGTAGGGGATAGCTTTCAAACAGCCTACTGGGCCTGGAATGGTGGGTAGTTCACTGATAGAATATGTGCTTAGCATGCACAAGGACCTCAGTTCAATCCCTACAGCACCAAAAGACAAACTAGAAAAAGAAATGTATCCCGTTCAATTCCTGCACTCAAAACTACGGGCATAAAACAATGGAAACCAATGTCTCCAACTCTGCACTTCAACAGGCACACTGCTGAGAGAGGGTTAAGTCATCTGCGAACTCACTAAATGGCGTACACATATTAAACGAAATAATGACATAAATCCATTCCTCAGGGGCAGATTCCCTCCTTTCTCCAAGACTGACTCTGTGTAGTACTCATATCTTGGCATGAATAATCATTAAGCTGGGAGGGATACAAACAGATGTCAGGGAGCCAAAAATAAGAAAATATGCCTATAATTGTGGTGTAAAGGTGTAATTAATTTAACCAGCATGAGGGCACTGAATAACTAGTTGAATGTAAAGTGTGTAGTTACATCTACAAATTAACATCAGCACAATTATGTGTGCCAAGCCCTGTAGCATCAGAATTTCCAAGAACATTAATATCAATCATATACTTTTAAAATTTTAAACCTATTAAACTAATTTTACTTTACCTCAAAATTGAATACTGACTATTCAATTGTGAGTGAGGTATATTTTGTAAATCAAACAGAAATATATCTTCTTTTTTTATGGATGAACCTTGTCATAATGGTACCTAATTTTTTTTTTTTTTTTGTAGGATGTTTTAATAAAAGGTACCTTGCTGGTATTCTAGACAAAGAATACAAATTCAACAACTCAAAGTTACTTGTGCACCTGGGGCCTTGTTGATGCTAACAAATTAGTTGTTAATCATATTTTTGTCACTGTGACAAAATACCTGAGAAAATCATTTAAAGAAGAAAAGATTTATTTGGTTCATGGTTTCAGAATTTTCAGTACAAGGTCACTTGACCCCATCTTTTTGGGCCTTTTGTGAGGCAGAACATCATGGTGGGGAGCACATGGTGGAGCAGAGTTACTCACTTCATAACAGCTAGAAAGCAAGGAGAGAAAGCAAGGGATCAGGAACAAGATATACCCTTCCAGGGCATGCCTCCAAGGACCTATTTCCTTAAAGTAGGCCCTGCCTCCTACAGTTTCCAGCAACTCCCAATAGTTCCTTCAATTATAAACCCATCAGTGGATTAGTTCACTGATGAGGTAAGAGTCCTTATGATCCAATCACTCCCCAAAGCCCCAAATCTAAACATTGCTACATCCAGGACTAAGCTTTCAACACGTAAGTCTTTGAGGGACATTTCAAATACAAATGATGGCAGTTACCTAAATAAGGATTAGCTCTAGAATTAGAATGGTCAGAAAAATATATTTTTGTGATTTAAAGTAGTTATGAAATGAATAGGTTCTACTGGCTGAGATAGAGTAACTGGTACCAGACTATTATTTCCATTGTAAATAACCATAATCCAAGAGAAACCATAAAGCAACTATTTTTGTACTTTGGACCACAGGTGGCACAAAACTGATCCTCAGGAGATAGGAAACTCACAAGGTGTGTCTTATATTTTCGCTGGCTAACTGGAACAATTTACTGGTTATGATATAGAATGGTGAGGCCAGAATATATTGGTCCTGCTGATGAGGAGACAGACAACTTTGGGAACAGTAAAACAGATGGAATTTATAAGATAAATCTCAGAAAGGAAGCAATTGTACAGAGGGGCCAGAGCTCCTTCTTGGCTAATGAGGCTTTACTTGTACTATGCAATGATTATCAGAAAACAGCTGTTATGGAGTTAAATGAAGAATGGAAATACTGGAGGTTGGGCAGCGATGGCAACTGTAGAAATTTTAGCTCACCTCAAACTCACAGACATCATTAACACCTTGATCATTCAGCTGAGAAACCAGAGAGGCCATAGGAATATGGACTATATCTTATAGTAGGTCTTGTAGATACACTCTAATAAAAAGAGTCAAAAATATCTGCATGGGTCCAAGAACTGGAGTTTGAGTCCTGCCAAAGTAGAGGAGTTGGTAAACACCTGCAGCTTTCAAAATCTATCCTAATAAACATAAAGCCTACACAAATGCAAAATAATCATCCAGAAATTAAACTTCCTGAAGAAATTTACAAACCTGAAGACAGTTAGACAGAGACCCATGAACTATGGGATAATACCAGATGGTCCAACATATGTAATAATTGGAGATCCAAAAGAAGAAGAAATTGAGAAAGAGACTGAAAAATTATTTATAGGTATGAGAGCCAAAGTTCCCAAATATAATGAAAAATGTTGGTTTACAGATTGGAGAATTTCAATAACCTCAAACTGGATAAATATTAACAACAACAAATAATTTAGACATATCAACATCAAATTGCTGGAAGACAAAGAAAAACTTGAAGAGCAGCCAGAGACAAAGTACAGGGAACAGCAGTATACAGCTAACTTCCAGTGAGAAAAAATGGAGGCTAAAATTAAAAGGGAACACATCTTTTAAAGCGCTAAAGGAACATCTGTCATTTAAACTCAATATCCAACAAAAATAATCTTCATAAATGAAGGCAAAATAAAGATTCCCAGACAAATCAATGTAGAATTTATTGCCATCAAACACACATTACAAACTGCCAAAAAAAAAAAAAAAAGGCAAAAATATGTTCTTATAGCAACAGGAAATTAATGCCAGATGGAAATGCAGATCTACAGAAAGGAACAAAAAACCCTAGAAATGGTAAAGGCAAAATATTTATTTTTCTTCTCTTAATTTCCTTGTAGTATAGCTGACTCTTAAAAGCTAATGCTGTTGCTAGGTGTGATGGCACACCCCTGTAATCCCATCTGCTCAGAAAGCATAGGCAAGAGTTTCACAAGTTCAAAGCCAGCCTCAGCAACTTAGTGAGACCCTGCCTCAAAATAAAAAATAAAAGGGCTGGGGATGTGGCTCAGTGGTTAAGTGCCCTGGATTCAATTCCTGATACTAAAAAATAATTTTTTTAATATAAAATTATTTAATGATCCAAGAATTTCAAGAAACCAGAAATTATTAATTCTTCATAAGTCACAGTAGTAAAGTTTCACTTTTATTTTTATAACTGAAAACCATGATCTTGACCAACTTTGAGCAGGCAAGTAACTTACCTATAATCACAAATAATTGGGACCAGATATCCCAAGTCCAAACTTTTGGATCAGAACACAGGTGGGATAGATACTCAATACAATTTCTTGGGCAATCTTTGGCACCCAAAGTTTGTGAACCTTTAAGATCAGGGAGACTGAAGTATATAAATAGAGTATAAGCTAGAGAGGTCAAGTAGTAACAGAAAGGGCAGTTTCCCAATGGAGGAAGGGGACACAGTAGACCACAAAATCTTCTCTTGGTTAAAGATGAAAGCTTAGAAAGGAAGCAAGATGCTATGGATTGAATTATGATCACCCAAAAGTCCTACTTAGAAGCTTAACTTCCTATGCTACAAAATTTGAAAATGGAGCCTATGAAGACAATTAGATTTTGATTAGGTCATGAGAATGGGCCTTCATGATGGGTTGGATTAGTGCCCTTATAAAAGACACCAGAGAGTGAAGAACCTTTCTCTGTACCATAAGAGGGTATAGCAAGAAGATGGCCAACTGCATGCCAGGAAGAGGGCCCTCACCAGAACCCAACCATACTTAAACTCTTATTTCAGACTTCCAGCCTCCAGAGCTGTGAGAAGATAAATTTCTATCACTTAAGCCACCCAACCTATGGTATTTTGTTATGGCAGACTAAGTTATAGGGCTGAGCAGTGTAAATAGCAGCCAAGAGAATAGCCAAGAGGATGCCAAGAGAACAGCTTTCTTCTCCATACCTCAATGTGTTACCTGCTGACTGCTGTGTCACTGGATTGAGCTCCCCTTCACCTAGATAGGGGCCTAAGGTAACTTCTGGACAGCTCCAGCTGAGTGAGAAGTTTGGGTTCAGACAAGTGAAATTTCTGTTCATAGAGAAATACAATGAGGCAATTGTAGGTTATGTACTTATGGTACCATTTCAGGGTAGAGGTGTCCAGAGTGCAGCAAGAAAGACCTCAGAAGGGTGAGCTCTAGCAGTGGAAAGGGAAGGGAGCCTCAGATTAGCAAGAGAGCACACCGAATCTACTCCTTACTGGGTGAACAAAAATCTTCCACTTGAATCAAGATTACCTAAGAAAACCCAGCTGGGGGAAAAGGCCTGAAAAATAGTATATGCAGGCATGCATGCACACACACGCATCTATGTACCTACTGTCAAGTGTACACACACACACACACACACACACACAAATTCCAGACCTTCCCTGGGAGAATGTGGAAAAGCATGTCTTTGTTTTCAAGTTGAATCCTAATTCAGTTATGTTTGGCAGCTGCTTTATGCACTACCTTTTCAGCACAAGGGGTTTAAGTTGTTCAGTGGATCAGATTTTAAGTTTTAACAGAAGCCATCATCATCACCCAGTAAGATCAGTGGCTATGGTTCTCCATCACTTCCCTGTACAGGTTTGGTTTTTTTGTTTTTGTTTTTTTGGTACTGGGGATTGAACTCAGGGGCACTTGATCACTGAGCCACATCCCCAGCCCTATTTTGTATTTTATTTATAGACAGGTCTCACTGAGTTGCTTAGAACCTTGCTTTTACTGAGGCTGGCTTTGAACTTGAGATCCTGCTGCCTTAGCTTCCCAAGCTGCTGGGATTACAGATGTACACCACAGTGCCTGGCATGTTCAGATCCTTTTAAGGATTCTACAGGCTCCACTTTTCCCACATGAGATCCACAGCCACATCCCTCAACACAACGAAAACCTGTTATGCTGAACACAGCTCTATTCACTCTGCTGCATTCTCGCCCATGGTTCAAAATGAGGCAGTTTAAGAGTGGTGCCTTGGGGAATGTTAAGTAAAAAGTTTGGATCTTTCTTTTGATTCTAACCCTCGTGTTTGTATTTCAAGACCGTTAGCTCTGGTCTCTATCCAACTCCTGTCATTTTTCTACCATCTAGATCCAAGTCTGGCCAGTATCTAGATTACAAGTAAATACAGAATTCTTAAACTTGAGGCATTTTAAGAAAAAGACACATGAATATAAAACACACGAAATCCTAGTCTGAATTTTAGGAATTTGAAGATTCATTAATCCAGCTATGTATATTAAAGGATCTGAGGCCCTGGTTGAATTAAATTTTTGCTACCTATTTTGGTCTGAGGACAAGCAAGGAAGCATTCCATAAATGATGATGCCTAGGCTCTACTCAGACACGCTGATTTGTTTTTTGTAAGAGGAGGGTACAGGAGTTTGAACTCAGGAGTACTTGGCCACTGAGTCACACTCCCAGTCCCATTTTGTATTTTATTTACAGGGTTTCACTGAATTGCTTAGCATCTCTCCATTGAAGAGGCTGGCCTTGAACTTGAGTTCTTCCTGCCTTAGCCTCCGAGGCTGCTGGTATTACAGATATGTGCCACTGTGCTTGGCCAGACATGCTGATTTATAAGTTTGTGTTTTACAAGATTCCAGTTGATATATATGCATGTTTGAGAAGCTCCAGATTAAATTACCTACTCAGATAAACTGTTCAGCTATAGCAACAACTAACCAAGTTAAACTTCAGATTTCTAAAACGGGATCTTTCCTCATTACTGCATCATAAGAATAAAAACAAATTTGTTATGAATAATGGATGTCAGGGCTCTGCTCCAAATTCATAATTGCTTAGGGTGATGTTCAGGCAATGCATGCATTCATATATTCATGTATATATGTGTGTGTGTCTGTGTGAGAATGAATAAATAAATATATATATATATATATATATATATATATATATATATATATATATATATCTCCAGTGATTGAACCCAGGGGCACTTAACCACTGAGCCACATCGCCAGCCCTTTTTTGTATTTTATTAGAGACAGAGTCTCCCTGAGTTGCTTAGGGCCTCACTAAGTTTCTGAGGCTGGGTTTGAACTCGTGATCCTCCGATCTCAGCCTCCCAAGTCGCTGGGATTACAGGTGTGTGCTACCACACTTGGCAAGGCACTGCTTTTATAAAAGGCCCCAAGCATAGCTGGGTATAACAGCACACACCTCATCCCAGTTACTAGGGAGGATGAGGGAGAAGGATCGCAAGTTTGAGGCTACCCTGGGCAATTTAGCAAGACTCTGTCTCAAAATAAAATAAAAAGGGGGCTGGGGATGTGGCTCAAGCGGTAGCGTGCTTGCCTGGCATGCGCGCGGCGCTGGGTTCGATCCTCAGCACCACATACAAATAAAAATGTTATGTCCACTGAAAACTAAAAAATAAATATTAAAAAATTCTCTCCCTCTCTCTCTAAAAAAATAAAAAGGGCTGGGGGTACAGCCAGGGGTAAAGTGCTTGCCCGTAATGCATAAGGTCCTGGATTCAATCCCCAGTACTGCAAAAATAAATAAATGAAAGCTTCCAGGTATAGCCAGGGTCAGAATAATCTCAGTAAGTCCCTTCAAGATAGAGTGATCTGGAAAAGCTTCATGAAAAGAAAAGGATTTCATCTTGAAGGATGGACAGAATTTAGAGGAGAAAAAGCATGTAAGGTAAATGAGATTGGGGGTAGGTGGAGTGGATGTATTATGAGAAAAAGAAGTGTTTTATACAGGAGGGACTCTGGATTTCAGGATGGAAAGCCCTGATTATTATGGCAAAACACCTGTATGCTACAAATCGATATCTAGACAATATCCTTGCCCATAAGCATGGAAAATCAGCCTGATGCAAGATCATTTGTAAATGAAAACCTTTTTCACTGTGGTTACAGTCTTGTCGGTAGTTCAGACCATGAGATTAGATCATAGCCTACTCTTCTCACTAACGTGTTATGCTCCAACTCTTCTTGCCTACCTCTTCTTCCAGGCAGCTCAGACAGTCGCTCATCTGGAAGTCTCACCCAGTCTCTCATCTCCAGGCCCATAAGATCTCGGTCGTTCATACTTTTCCTGTACAGCAAGCATCACTAGATACTTAAAGAAAGGTGTGTTCTTGCATGTTACTTTGAACCCCCAGCTAACTTGTTGGGAATGAAGAGTCATGGGTGGGACAGAGGATGTCCAAGAATGGGCCCAGTAAGACCGGGCACTTGTGAGCTAAGATGGAACGGAATTCACAACAAACAATGCAGCCTCAGAAAAAAAAATGGGAATGGATTCATTCTCCAAGAGGTAAGAAGGAATTTGAAGAAATTCTCACCTTTCCTTGGCTCTAGGACCACATGGTCATTTCCTAGAGAAGGACGAAGTGTCAAAAAGCATATTTTAAGAAGACAAGAAGTGAGTGGGTGCCCAGACGTTAAAGCCCTCTCATGAATGATGAGGATTCCTCTTTTGCTCCCAAATTGGGGCATAGGCCTGTTCTCAACCAAGATTCTGAAAAGATCCAGAGAATAAGGCCAGCAGCGCGCTCTGCCCTAAGGTATGGCCTAAGAGTGGGGCTCCTGTCCTCCAGAAGAGTTTGTAATTTCGCAGACCCCATTAAGATGAAAAAGGTATTAGGGCACCTGCGGAGACTATTTTTGGTTTGAGGGCCTGGGCTCCAAATTCAGATCCATCCCGTACTGGGTTTGAGACCTTGGGGAGACCGCTCCCCCTCTTCCCGGCCTTAAATGACGTCTAAAGATATATGTGCTAGACAAAACTACGCCTGCCTGGCACTCACGGAATACGGGCGCAGGTTTCCAACCCCACAGCTGCAGCAAGGATAAACCAAGAAGAAGTTTGGTACAGAAACCGCCAGCCAGGACCACAAGCAAAAATCGAGCTCCTCTGATACGTCACTACCGCTCGTCGCATGGCCGCTGACGCCGGACGCGGAAGTCACTGCAAGGGTCAGTGGGAAGTGTAGTCTTTGAGGCAGAGGCGTTCAGGGAGAGTTACGGCAAGGGGAGAAGCCTCGTTTAGGAGCTTTTGCACGACCTGTGATCATGCCTTTAAGAAAAACGTGGGGTGCGACAGTGGTCTTCCTCCAGAAGACCGCCGCACGTTGCTTGGAGACGGACCAGTTGGAGGCCACTGGGATGAGAGTTGCCGGCCGTCAGCGCGCTTCTGGTTGCGCTGAGCATCCTGGGAGGTGTGGTTTCCCCCCCCCCCCGCCCCCGGCAAGCCGAGGATTCTGGGTGGTGTAGTCCCGACGCCCTGATGAAGAAGAGCCCCAGCCGGTGGCTGGAGAGACCCCTTGTTCTTTGGTGGCGCTGGTGAGTGAGATTTCCGAGGGACTCTTGCAGTGGCGGTGCTCTTTTCTGCCCGGAAAAGAAGGTCCTGAAAGGCTAGTCTATGGGATGAGCCTGGGGACCGTGCGGATGGCGCA
The DNA here is from genome assembly GCF_021218885.2 of Marmota monax. Lineage (NCBI taxonomy): Eukaryota > Metazoa > Chordata > Mammalia > Rodentia > Sciuridae > Marmota > Marmota monax. Next base: position 4,115,440 of record NW_026692254.1, read on the forward strand.
GGGAAGCGGGGAGAGAAGGGGACGCCCTGGCGTGGCTCAGGCCATCCTCTCCCGGAAGTCTTATTTTGGGAGTGTGGGTGCGCATCTCCGAATGAGTGAGGTGAACCTCAATCGCGAACCGGGTAGTAGCTGGGTGCAGGGCTCTGACCTTCTGTCCTGGGGTTCTTGTGGGTGGTGGCCTTGGTTGGGATCCCGGTATTGGAAGAAGAGATTGCTGATGCCATAATCGTTTCGGTGGGGTTGAGTAAGTAGGCTTTTCAGGGTCTGATACTTCCTAAGTGGTGGGTAGGAATTGTCTCTAGGGCCCAGCGTTCCCAGGCTTTGGGTCGTTTGGGGGCTGGTGGTGGCCTTCGGATCCAATCGCCCCTCGGCTTTGCCAAACACGTCCAGGTTTGACCGATTGTGGAGTGGCCACAGTGGCGTGATCATAGGCTTCCAATTCGCCTTGGAGGAGGAGGTTGAGCTGGGGCCCATTTGGCAAGTTTTTCACTGACAATAAAAATCACAACATTTTAAAGATTTATTATGGAGAAATTTCGAATAGCCAGAAACAGAACTCCACAGACTTGTCATCCAGATTTAGCACTTAACTTCTACATGACCAAAGGTAATTCATCTCAAAGTTGAACACACTGAGAGTTCTTACAACCTGGTCTCCGCAGTCTGATTTCTACAGGCTGTCACTTTATAGTTTTGTCACCTTGGGCAAGAGACTGATCTCACTGGGCTTCAGTTTTTTTCATCTGCAAAATGGTAATACCATCTACTTCATTGGGATGTTGTGAGGATAGAATGAGATAAAACTCATATAATAACTGGAATAGACTCTGGTATACACTAAGTGCTCTGTAAGTTTTACCTTTCATTAATAGTAGTAGAAAGGAACACTTCATGCTTGGTGTCAACATTTTGTCAGGGCAGGTTGTTAGACTAATATCTCAGCTCTGTTCTTGGGAAGCTGCTCATAATTCTTCTTTCCTTCTGTAGCAGGTCCATTCTTGATACTTTTAAGGAAGAGGTGGTGCTGCTACCCTGTTGCAGCTTAAGGATTTCCACCAACTTTCCTGAATGCTTTTTATTCTTGTTCTGCCTCATATGACCCCTGGCTGCCTAGAGAAGACTGCCTGGTGGGGAAAGGAAGGACTCCTGGGCTCCTGACTGGTCAGCTTCAGGTCAGTGCCACTTAACCTTTTGCATCTCAGTTTGTGAGTAGGTTTCTTTTGTTCAACTTTGCCATCTACGATCAGAGACCCAGCTGGTTCCTATAGGAAAACAGGCCTGTTGTAAGGGAGACAGTTTTCACAGATAGTCCAATCTAGTGTCCTCATTCATAACTCCTTACGTTTCTCCTCTCAGCATTTTTCAGGCTTCTCATTTCCATGGGTTCTCTGGTGCTGTGACATTGTCAGCGTTTCTGGGGCTGGGGATATAGCTCAGTTGGTAGAGTGTTTGCCTTGCATGCACAAGGCCGTGGGTTCGTTCAATCCTCAGCACCACCACCAAAAAAAAAAGGAATTGTCAGTGTTTAGTTCTTGTGTCTTCCAGTGCCCTTATTTATTTTTTTCCATGCTAGAGTAGTTTACAGCAAATTCCAGTTTTATCAATTCACCTGCAAATAACTTGAGAAGACATCTCTAACACATAAGGTTGTATATACATATGTATAATTTTATTTTGATGTTTATAATTTTAACATGTATAATTTCATTGTTACACCTTATAAAATTAATGATTATTAATATTTAATACCCAGTCCATATTTAATTTTCCCCCAGTTAAAACAGCCCTGGTGAGAAGCAGGAGAGAGAGAAGTATCTGGAATTCTTGATGGTTTACCCTGTCTCTGCCTGTCTCTACTCTTACAGTAACTTCTACTTCGTGACACAACCTGGGCCTCTCAGTTTTCCTGTTCTTTCCAAACTTACTTTTGATTTGATGGCAATTGCATCCTTTGGTTCCACCCATGCATACTCCTCGATTCCTTTTCCTTTTCTATGTCATCATACTATACCACCTTATCCTTCTGTCTATTCTCCACTTCCTTGCCCTGTGCATTTGCTTCCATTAAAGTTGAACTCCTTGAAAAAAATTATCTCTATTTTGCTGTCTCCATTTCTATCCTTCTGTCATCTCTCAAACACACTACAATAAAGCTTTTTTGGTCCTATTTATCAAAAATAACCTTGTTAATGTTTCCATTATTCTCTCTGTGACTAAATACCATGGTCAGTTCTGAGCAACACTTTACATAGTTCCTTACTTCCTCTTTAAAATATCCTTTCACACAGTTGCTCTTGGTTTCCAGAGAGTACTCTTCTTCTGTCCCTTTTGCTGGTTCCTTCTCTACTTTTAAGCCTCTATTGTGTTCAGTTCTTGTCTTCTCTAAGTGTGTTCTCTTATTGCTGGTACTGTCAAATCTCAAGGCTTTAGATGTCATCTCTCTGAGGTTCAGCCTACATCTCTACCTTCAACTCCACATCTTAGTCTTCTACTGTCTACCTCACATTTCCACTTGGATGTCTCATGGACAACCCAAATTTAATGTATCCAATAATAAATTCCAATCACCACCCCAAACATGCTGCACCCTAGTGAGGTACAGATAGTTCTTTAAAAGGAAGCAGAGACCTGGAAACTCCTTGTAGATTGCATGGTAACTTGACAGATTGTCTGAGATCTGGCAGATTGCTCAGGCTCAAAACCTTGCAGTCATCCTCAATGTATTTCTTGCTCTTACAAACTCTATAATAAGCAAGTCTGAGCTCTAACAATCTCCAGCCCCTGCTGCTTCCACCATAGTCATTGTAAGGGTGCACTTGGATCGTTGCCTTCAAGTGGTCTCTTGACTACCCCCAACCAACCCCCCAAAGATTTTAGTACAGCAGCCACAAGGAGCTTTCAAATATAAATCAAATCATGACATGCATTTGCTCAAAACTCTGCAGTAGCTTTTTATTCCAACCAAGGTTAAAAACAAGTATCCTACAAGTTTGGACTTTGGACTTCATCTCCACCACTCCATCTCAGTCATACCATATCAAATATAGTGAACCATCTATCTGTTCCTTCGCTTGCCAGCCTGGCTCTTTCATCAGGGTCTTTGCACTTGTCTAATATGTTTACTCCCTTACATTCTTCAGATATTTTACTCAATCATTTCAGAAACTCCTTCCGTAATCACCCTATTTAAAATTCCAAAATTTGAAAGTGGCCCCATTTTTACAAATTTTTTTTTAATTTGTTTTAATTCGTTTGGTCCTACATCTGTTACTGCTTTTCTTCTATGCTCTACTTCTCTTCAAGTCACTCATCACTTACTGATAAACTGTGTTTTATTGATTTATTTCATGTGCCCATCTTTCCCCTTTAGATTTTAATTTCATTGAAGAAGGAATTTTTGTCTGTGTTCACTTCCATATGCTCAGTATTTGCAACAGTGCCTATCACATCTTAGAGGCTCAATAAATAATAACTGAACAAAAAAATGACTCAACCTTGTGTATATAGAGCTCATTTTGGGAGTAATAGATGAAGCAGAGTAGGACATTGGGCAGTGGTCTTTATAGACTGTGTCAGGAGGCTTTTGCCATTGTCCTAGTGTCTCAGCTGGTAAGAGTGAGGGGAGAGTTGGCAGAGGAGGAATCAGTCAACCTTGGTAACTGGTTTGATGTGGCAGGTAAGCACATGGATGATGGGGAGTGTGCTTTTGTCATTAAGAACTCTGAAGAGAGAAGGTACCATATGTTGAAAGGGTTCTGATTATTGATTACTGATTACTGCACAACTAACCTAAAACCTGGTGGTTTAGAAGAGCAACCATGTTAATCTCACCCAATTCTTTGTGTTACCTGCATTAGCTAAGTGGTTCCTGTGCTCTGAGTTACAGATCTCACTTAGACTGCAGTCATTTGGGGACTCAATATTTATTTCCTCACACATTTGGTGTCTTAGTGGGTTGGCTGGAAGGCTGGGAACAGCTGGGTACTGGGCCTTATCCTCCATGTAGTGCTTGAGTCTCTGCCTCTCTGCATTTTTCTGCAGGGTAGTTGAACTTCTTAGGGCTCCCATAAGTGAAAGCTTTCTAGCATTCTTATGACTTAAACCTGTAAAGCCAGGCATGGTGGCACACATCTGTAATACCATCTACTTATAGAGCCTAAGGAAGGAGGATTATAAGTTTGAGGCCAACCTTAGCAACTTAGCAGGACCTTGTTTTAAAGTAAGAAATAAAAAGGACTGGGGATATAGCTTAGGGGCAAAGAGTTTGTGGGTTTAATCCCTAGGACTGAAACCTCAAGTGGCATACTGTCACCCGTGTCACATTTACTGGCTAGGGCAGATATGAGGCCAACCTGAAGGGACCCACCCAGTGTTTAAAGCTGGAATAATTTGAACAGCAAAATAATAACAATATTGTAAACCCTAGGATAAAATATGAACCCATACTGATATAAATAAATAATTGAATACAAATAAATGGGGGAGATTCTTGCTTACGGAATTCTAATTAATGAGTTTAGAATGAAAGAGGAAAATAAAACATTGTCATTTGGTAAATATAGTAATAACTGTTACAGACAGGTTTCATAGAAGTATGCCAAAATCAGTGTGTGGAAGTTTGAAGAGAAATGGGATATTTGCATAATCTCAAAGTATCTTTATTCATTATAAATGGAGTGTAGAAACCACCCTAACCAAGTGGCCAAGATCAAGTTCAACATCACCAGTTGTGAAACATACCAGTATGAACTCATTGATGTGATGCAGTGAAAAGGACACAGCATCACAGCCTCTGAGGTATTGTAACCTAAAGGGAAATAATCTCATTCTAATCATGAAAAACATCAGACAAACCAAAATGGAGAGTATTCTTCAAAAACATCACAGATCTGTTGCGGATGAAAGGAAATTAAATACATGGAAACTAAATGAAATGTGAGAAACTCTGTTGGATTCTGGACCAGAAAAAGAACATTATTAGAAAAAGTGGCAAAGTTTAATTAAGTCAATAGTATTGTGTCAATGTTAATGCCTCATTTTGATCATTGTATTATGGTTTTCTAAGATGTTAACATTAGAGAAAGCTGGGTAAAGAGTGTATGGAAATTGATATTTTTACAATTTCTCTGTAAGTCTAAAATTAGTTCTAAATAAAGAGTTTTAAAAGTTCATCAATCTTATATTCTTGAGGGATTTTTTTAAGTGACTAGTAGTTATTTAGTTTTTTAATATAATTATTAACACATTAATTGAACAAATTAATGGACTTCACTGTGGCATTCCATACATACCTATATCAAGCTTTGATCATGTCCACTCCCTTCTCTTACCCTTTCCCATTCCCTAGGGTATTGAGTTTTGTTGGACTATCTGGGCAAGAAGGAGATAATCATGACTTCTCCATAGGTCTGCAAATATGGTGAATTATAATAATAAATTTCCTAATATTGAACCAATCTGAGTAAATTTCACTTTGTCATGGTGAAATATTTTCTTATTGTGATGTTGGAGTCTCCTTTCTAATATTTTTTTTGTGGGGGTAGTACTGGGGTTTGAAGGCAGAGCCACTCGACCACTGAGCAACATCCCCAGCCAGATTTTGTATTTTATTTAGAGAAGAGGTTTCACTGAGTTGGTAAACATTATTGGAAAAAGTAGCAAAGTTTAATGTTTTGCTGAGGCTGGCTTTGAATGCATGATCCTCTTGCCTTAGCCTCCTGGGATTACAGGTGTATGCCACTGCACCCAGCCCTAATATTTTACTTAGATTTTTTTTTTCAATATTTGTAAGTGATAATTAGTCCATAATTTTCTTTTTTTGAACTATTGTCAAGTTTCAGCCCCAGTGTTTTCCTTACTTTATAAAAATAATGAGAAAATTTTTCTTATTTTTCAATTATCTGGGACAGTTTTTAGAGCATAGAGACCATCTGGTTTGAAGGTTTAGTTTGACTATCTAGGGTCAATTTTGATAAGTTGTACACTACATCTGTGTATACAGACTTATTTGTATAGAGCTCTGTAAAATGATCTAATATGACTTTAAAATTCTTTTTTTTTTTTTTTTTGTGGACTGAGGAGGTACCTCAATGTAGAACACTTGCTCAGCATGTGTTAGCCTCTGGTTTGATCCCCAGCACCATTAAAAACTAAAGTTTTTTAGTGGCTCAATATTTATTTCCCTTGTCATTTCTTACTTTGAATATTTACATTTTTGGTTTATTTCACCTAGCATATCTTAATGGTTCATCCATGTAGCATGTTTCAGAATTTCCTTTCTTTTCAGGCTGAATGATGAATTCCATTGTCTGCAGATACCACTTTTTGTTTATTCATCTGTTTACTGTTACTTGGGTTGTTTCTGTCTTTTGGCAGTGTGAATAATGCTGTTATAAACATGAGTACACAAATAATTCATTCGAGTTACTCTTTTCATTTCTAGTGTATAACTAGAAGTGGCATGGAGGTTACTTAATAATTCTATTTTAAATTTTTTGAGGAACCATCATACTGTTTTGTGGCTGTACCCATTGTAACCTGTAGGCAGGTGTACATTTCCACCTATAATGTACAATAGTTGAATTATGAGTTTGAAAAATGTGATGGTAGTTGGTATTTTTTGCTTAGAATCTTTTTGGGTTTTTGTTGTTATTGTTTAAAATCTGATAGTTTTTCTAGTCTATGTCTTAGAGTTACAAGTCAGCTTTTCCATTGTATCAGGTTATCTATTCTTGAAATGTTTCTTTAATTATACTTTTAAATACTTGTTTTGTTCTATTGTTTTTTTGTTTATTTTGTTTTTAGGAATATATCACTGTTATTCCTTTGTCTGTTTTTCATTCTACCTTCTTTCTCTCTGATCCTTTTTACTTCTTTATTTCATTTTTTAATTCTTCTTTTCTGGTTATTCTTAAGTGCCCATCATGTTTTTATTTAAATCTATTCTTCCTTGGACATCTTGTAATTTGGACTTCATTTTGCATGCAGTAATCCTACAAGTAGGGTTTATTTTAAAGTTCAGTCATATCTTATTTTGATTTCACTTTTTGCCTGCATCTTAGTTTCTTGGTTTTTGGATTTTGATTCAAAATGCTATTTTATATCCTGAAATGTTTGAGACTATTTTATTCAGCTTGAAGTTATGGTTTTATTATGGATTTTTCTGTGTCAGTATAATTTTTTTGTATGTGTGAAATTTTCTTTAACTGAAGTGTTTGGATTCTCATTTTCTCTCTCTTTATAGATGATGATTTCATGTATGCATTTCTGTAAACAGATTGAAAGTCTAGTATTTTTGAGATATTTTTCTAGTTCAGGAAAATTCTTATTAGTATAACAAAGTAGTACTTTCTGCTTGGTTACAAGGGAAGGAAAGCTTGTGTGTCCTTTGATTTTTTTTTTTTTTTTAATATTTTGTTTTGCAAGACTTCACATTTTTGTCCTTGCTTGTTTTTTCCTTTAACTTGCTGTATCCAAGGACTACTTTTTCCTTGCTTTTTCACACTTCCCTTTGGCCACTGCTCTACCACTTATAAGGTTAAAGAGCAGGCTCTGCCACACTCATGGAAAGAGTGTTTCTACCTGACACCCTCTCATTTCTGTTTTCCTTACCCAGATCTACCTTCTGAATATCATCCTTCTTTAGGGAGTCCAGGAAAAGTGGCCACAGGGTCCCGGAGAGCCAGGGGAATGGTGAGTGTTTCCTGTCTCCATACTGGCTATCAAAGGATGGATACATTCGCTTCTCCTGTCCTGACTGCCTTATTGATACTCAGCTCCACTTAAGGCTATGAATCATCTTAACTGAAACCCTTATTCAGCATTTCTCTCTGCTCAGTCCATGACGTGGTGATTAACCTAGTATTAGCACTGAGCAACACACAATCTGTAGTATAAGACAGAGTACAGTATATACATTCCTTTATTCAGCTTCACAACTTCTATTGGTTTAGAGTGACATCACAATAACAGAATAGGAAGAACTCGTAATCTGTCTCCCCACCTACATCACAGTTGTGCTGGTGGAATCTTTCAGATGTACCTGTTTTGGAAGAGTGTAGCTGAAATTTTCAGCTTCCAGGGAAAGGCATGAATGGTATATCACAGTTAATATCAGCTCTTAGTGTAGTAGTACCGTCTGTCCCCATCCTCTTGGTCCTGTGGCAGCAGCCATGCACATGTTAACCAGAGCAGCTTGCATCAGGGTGGAATATAAGGATTTTATATCCCAGGTATCAAGGATCTGTGTTCTGATTGCCTTTCCTGATCACAGAGATGGTCTGCTGTTGTTCCAACCCTCACCAACTAAAGTGACTTCCTGGAGATTTAAGGAGTCACCACCTGTCCCCTCCCTTTACTTTTCCTTTTTCAAATGTCAGGTATTTCGGGACTAAGACAAAAAGCAACTGCATCTATAGGGTAATTTAGAAAGTCACTATGTACACCTATGGGAAGGTATAACATTATACCTCATTCTAATCCTAGGATGGAGATACCCTATATCAATTTAAAAACAACAAAAACCTAGCAAACTTTGAATAAGGGGAAGAATCTGTCTTTCATAGTTGCCATATTTTAAGATTCAAATGTTCCATTTTCAAGAAAAACCACAAGATGTTAAAAAATATATAGCCCATTCAAAGGGGAAAAAATAGGTCATAGGAAATATAGACTTCCAGAAGATGACTTTAAAATAACTTGAAAAGATTCATAAAGACCTAAAGGATGTGGACAAAGTTAAGAAAATAATGTAAGAACAAGATATAAATGTAAATAAAGAGATGTAAAGTAAAACTTGAAGCCAAAAATAAATTTTGGAGCTGAAAAGTGTAATAAATGAAATGAAAAATTCATTAGAGGGATTTTGAAGCAGATTTGAGCAGACAAAATAAAGCAAACCTGAAGATAGGACAATTAAAATTAAATCATGTCCACATAGTGGCACCCACTTGTAATCCCAGGAACTCGGGAGACTGAGGCAGGAGGATCATGAATTCAAAGCCAGCCTCAGCAACTTAGCAAGACTATAAGTAACCTAGCAGACCCTAACTCAAAATAAAAAAATAAAAATGGCTGAGGAGTATGGCTCAATGGTTAAGTGCCCCTGGGTTCAATTCCTGATACCAAAAAAAAAAAAAAAAAAAATTAAGTCAGGAACTCAGAAGAAGAGTCAACAAAGTCTATGGAGCAAGTGGAAAATGATCAAGTGGAAGTAGACCGACATTTACATTGTGAGATTACCAAAAGGAAAGGAGAAAGAAAAAAGGAGAGAAATTATATGAAGAAATAATGACAAGAAACTTTCCAAATTTGATGAACAACATGAATATGAACATTCAAGAAACTCAACAAAGTATAAGTAGGATAAATTCAAAGAGACCTACATCAAGACATGTTATAATCAAAACATCAAAACCCAAAAACATCAAGAGAATTTTGAAAACAGCAGGAAAAAAGCTGCCTTACATACAAGAGATCCTTGATTAGATTATCAGAAAATTTTTTAGAAATCTCAAAAAGCAGAAGGCATTGGGCTGATATTTTTAAAGTGCTCAAAGAAGAATAGAAAAAATGTATATATGTACATGTGTGTATTATAGTGAAGTTTTGCTTAGCCTTAAAAAGTAAAATTTTCAGGCAGCAATCTTTTTTAAAACAGAGGACTAGAAAAGGAAGAGCAAATTAAATCTAAAACTAGTACAAAGAAAAATAATAAATATTGGAACAGAGTCAATTAATATAAAGAATAGAAAAATAATAGAGGAAAACAATCAGAACAATGAGAAGGACCTCCATTTATGTATGATGTGTCAAAATGCATTCTGTCATGTATAACTAATTAGAACAGATAAAAAATAAAAATTTGTAAAGTAACATCTAAGAAAAGGAAAGAAAAATAATAGAGAAAATTAATGACACTTGAAATTGGTTCTTTGAGAATTAAAAACCTGGGCTGGGGTTGTGGCTCAGTGGTAGAGCGCTCGCCTAGCACGTGAGAGGCACTAGGTTCGATTCTCAGCACCACATAAAAATAAATAAATAAAATAAAGGTTAAAAAAAAAAAGAATTAAAAACCTCTGTATGCAGAGAGGATACTAGCATAAATATAGATTTAGAGACCAATGGAATAAAATACAGTCCTGCTACATTGCTAGTGAAAATATAAAATGGTGCACCTGCTGTGGAAAATGGTACATCTGCTAATTTTTATTTCTCTGTACTTTATTTTCTTGGTTCTAGCCATTATTATAGGTGTAAAGTGGTATGTCCTTGTGGTCTTCATTTACATTTCTGTAATGATTAGTGATGGTATCCTTACATATGTGTACTGGCTGCCATGGTTTAGATGTTCACTGTAAACTTACCATTTGATCCAGTAATTCTACTTCTGGATGTATACACAAAAGAATTGAGAGTAAGAACTCAAACAAATATTTATATACCAGTGTGTATGACTGAATTATTCACAGTAGCTGGAAACTATGCCCATTGGTAAAATAAACAGAATATAGTATGTATATGCAGTGAAGAAGGAATGAAATTCTGAGTGCATGCTTCTGTGTAAATGAATCTTGAAGATGAATGCTACATGAAATACGCCAAACACAAGAAGATATAACATTGTTGGGTACTGTGATACGGGCTTGTAGTACCAGCAACTTGGGAAGCTAAGGCAGGAGGACCAAGTTTGAGACCAGCCTCAGCAACTTAGTGAGGCCCTAAGCAATTTAGTGAGATCCTGTCTCAAAATAAAAAATTTAAAACGGCTGAGGATATGGCTCAATGGTAAAATGCCCCAGGGTTCAATCCCAGTACCCGGATAGATTCAAAGAGACCTACATCAAGACATGTTATAATCAAAACATCAAAAGCCAAAATCATCAAAAGAATTTTGAAAACAGTGGGAAAAAAGCTGCCTTACATACAAGAGATCCTCGATGAGATTATCAGAAATTTTTTTAGAAATCTCAGAAAGCAGAAGGCATTGGGCTGCCTTCCACCAAAAGACATAACTTTGTGTGATCCCCTTATCTTAGGTATAGAGAATAACCAAATATGTAGAGACAGAAAATAAAATGGTCACTACCAGGATCTGGGGGAAGGAGAGAATGGGAAGTTATTGTTCATTGGTTAAAGAGTTTGAGTTATGGAAGTGCTGAAAATATTCTCCAGATGGATAGCAATGATGGTCGTGCAATATTGTGAATCCATTTAAAGACCAGTTCCAGGCCCAGTATTAGGAAACTTCATCCCAATGTGTCTTCCACTTTGAAATAGTGCTAAGGAGATAAAAAGAATAAAACTAAGCAGGGGGATTAGAACAGGATGGGGAGATTAGTTTTTTAATTGAATGGTCAAGAAGTTCCACTGTTAGTATCTAGTGTAAGGAGGAAATTTTTTTTTCTTTTCTTTTTTTTTTTTTTTTTTTTGGTGACGGGGGGATTGAATCCAGGACCTCACGCATGCTGGGTAAGTACTGTGTCACTGAGCTACATCCTCAGCCTGAGAAGTTTAATGTATTGTTATTCTTGTTTCCCAGTTGAGAAATCTGAGACATTAGTGGCAGAGGTGGGCCTCAAACCCAAACACTACGGTTCAAATACTTCACCACTCCCCACTTGTGCTTCAGGCTAGAAAAGCTGAGATCTGTGGGATTTGGGGAAAAACTGAATTTTAGATTAGTCTTTGCCAGTGTGGAACTGTATGAACTTTAATCACACAGCTATTTTAATGCTAATATGATACCTATTTGATCTTCTAAATTCTTTTTTTTTTTTTTTCCTTTTCTTTTGTGGTATTGGAGATCAAACCCAGGGCTTTGCTCACGTTAGGTGGGCACTCTACCACCGAGCTAGGCCCTGATCTTTTAAATTCTTTTTTTTTAAATTTTATTTTTCAGTTTTCAGTGGACACAACATCTTTTATTTTTATTTTATGTGGAACTGAGGATCAAACCCAGCACCCCGCACGTGCCAGGCTGCTTGAGCCACATCCCCAGCCCCTCTTTTAAATTCTTAAAACTCATAAAGTCTGTTGTGCTTTATTGTTATTTAATGTCATTTGTTCTTTTGACTAGATCTACAGTTTCGCAAACTTAGGGACTCTTATTTTCACATGTATATCCCAGATAGTCCACTGAGGACCTTGAGTATGTAGGCTCCCAAATGCTGTTGGCTGAATAGACATGGGATTTAAATGTCTTGGAACACATGGCAACAGTCAAAAGCAGGATCTGTATATTTCATTGCCTCCCCAGAGTAGCCTTCTCCATGGCTCTCACCCAGAGCCATGAGCAAGCAGGAGAGCAGGCTCTATTTTGTGTTACAGGCACACATGGCATTCAGGGATGTGGCTGTGGATTTCTCCCAGGAGGAGTGGAGCCTGCTGAGCCCTGCTCAGAGGACTCTGTACAAGGAGGTGATGCTGGAGAACTATAGCAACTTGGTCTCTCTGGGTAAGTGTGGTATCTCTTAGAACTTACATTCTTATTCCTGGGAAGTTTGGGCTAAGCTTGAAGTAGCCATCTTGCTTTCTGACTTGGCCTTTGGGGTAGGACTTAGAAAGCAAAGGCCTTTTGTTCCCTGTTTCCTTAGGGAAAGGTCTCATTTTGTAGAATTGGAAATGAATAGTTTGTGTGTGTGTGTGTGTGTGGGGGGTGTGTGTTGTAATACTCTGCATTTCTAGACCTTTTCCTCTAGGCTGGGCTCTCTTTTTAAGTTAACTAAATTTTTTTTATAGGCATTTATCCATCTGGCATTCAATAGAATCAGTATGCTCTCATCTGAGTTAATCTTCCCCATTATTTTCAGGTTTTTGTACTATAGAAGGTCCTCACCCAGTTTGACTATGAATTCTCCCCCCGCCCCCACGTTTTATTTGGTGCATAGTTGTATATAATGGTAGAATTTTTTGTTATACAAGCAATGTAACAATATAATTTGGCCAATATCACTCCCCAGAACTTCTCTTCTCCTACCCCCTGGTCCCTTTTACTGATTCTACTGATCTCCCTTTGATTTTCATGAAATCCTCCCACCCCGCCCCACTTTTTTTTTTTTCCTTTTTCCTCTCTAGCTTCCACATATGAGCGAAAACATTTGACCCTTGACCTTCTGAACTTGACTTATTTCGATTAAAATAATGGTCTCTATTTTCAGGCAAATGACGTAATTTTATTTTTCTTTATGGCTGAATAAAACTCCATTATGTATATATGTTGTGGGAATCAGACCAGTCAAGAAGCTGCAATGGCACTTGGAAGGTGGGAGAACTCAAAATTTATTTTACACCAGTGGGCCCAGAGGAGATCAGACTCCAAATTCTGAGCCCCCATCTCCAGTTTCTCACAACATTTATAGGTTATCTGTTGCCATAAAATAATTTCTAGTCTATACAATAGAAGACAGAGTGGGCTGGATTTCTAGCAGGGGAACTTGTTTACAGAAGCAGAGTCTTCCTTTCTTACATCTCCTGAGGTGCAGTTGGATTCCTAGAGGTGGTTATTTACAATCTAAAAGATAGGGGTCTACGGTGTTAATTAGGTTCAGGTTTCCTGAAGAGCTGACTAAAAGGGGAGGGTAATTCTTCCTTTCCTAGGAACAGTTTATTGTAAGAGAGAGAGAGTGTGTGTGTGTGTGTGTTTTGTTCTTTGTACCATAGATTGAACCCAAGGTCGATTTACCACTGAGCCAAATCCCCAGCCCATTTTAATATTTTATTTAGAGACAGGGAGTGAGTTGCTTAGGGCCTCTTTAAGTTGCTGAGGCTGGCTTTGAACTCATGATCCTGGGATTATAGATATGCACTGCACAGCCATTGCTAGTGTTCTTATAATTTATTTTACATCCAGGCCTCTTTTTGTCATCCATCACACATATACCACATTTTCTTTATCCGATTCATCCATTGGTGGACACCTAGGCTGGTTCCATAGTTTGGCTCTTGTGAATTGTACTGCTGTAAACACGAGCATGCATATATCATTTTAGTATGCTTTAATTCTTTAGAATAAATACTGAGGAGTGGTATAGCTGGGTCATGGTGATTCCATGCCTCGTGTTTTGAGGGACCTTCATACTAATTTCCATGGTGGTTGTATTAATTTACAGTCCTACAAATAGTGTAAAAGTGTTTCTTTTTCTCTGCATCCTTTCCAGCATTTATTATTGTTTGTATTCTTGATGACTACCATTTGACTCAGTTCTTGAGTGGACCCTTGACTCCATCCAACAGCCATGTTTTTTCTTTTCCTGAGAGCAGGAATTCCATTTTCTAAACCAAAACTCATCACCCAGCTTGAGCAAGGGAAAGAAACATGGAGAGAAGAAAGAAAATGTCTATTGTCTACCTGTCCAGGTAAGTGGGAGAACACTGGGCAAATGGGACACAGAACTGTCAGAGGGCAGGGTTGGGAGAGAGGAGACATTGATAAGGTGTTGGGAAGGGAATTTGTTCTCTTGACTTCTTGGACTGCCTTTCAGATTGCCAGACAGCCTCCCTTCAGACCTCCATTTTCATTCTAATTAGGGCTTTCCTGGCATCTCTTTTCTCCTTCCTCCCCTGGGACCCTTTTGTCCTTTCACTGAGTTTGTCTTCTCCACCCAGGCTACCTCAAGAATGTAGTATAACTTAACATTTTCTGTTTTCTCCTGTTTTTATTTTTATTTTTTAAGATTTGAGTTTCCCCTAATATTGTTCTTCAGCCTTAAACAGTCCATTAGCATTTCTTGTGATGTAGGTGGCATTATATTTTCTCATATTTGATTTTGCCAAAAGTGTCTTTATTTCATCTTCACTATTGAAGGACGTTTTTACTGGATATAGAATTCTAGATTGGTTATTGCTTTAGTCAGCTTTTTCACTGCTGTGACTAAAAGACCTGACAACAATTTTAGGAGAGGAAAAGTTTATTTAGGGGCTCACAGTTTTAGAGGTCTGATGTATAGAAGACTGGTTCCATTCCTTGGGGCTCAAGGTGAGGCAGAATATCATGGCAGAAAAGTGTGGCTGAGGAAAGTGGCTCATATTAATGTTCAGAAAGCAGAGAGAAAGAAAGAGACTCCATTCACCAGATACAAAACATATCCTCCAAAGGCACACCCCCAATGACCCATCTCCTCCACCCACATCGTACCTGCCTTCAGTTTCCACTCAGTTAATGCCATTGGGGGATCAATTCACTGATTGGGTTAAGACTCTCATAACCCAATCATTTTTCCTCTAAACTCTCTTGCATTATCTCACACATGAGCTTTTAGGAGACACCTCACATCGAAACCCTAACAGTTATTTAGTTATTTTTTAACACTTAAAAGATACTATTTGAGGGCTGGCGTTGTGGCTTAGTGGTAGAGCACTTGCCTAGCATGTGTGAGGCACTGGGTTCAATTCTCAGCACTACATATAAAGAAATGAATAAAATGAAGGTCCACCAACATCTAAAAAAATAAATAAATAAAAAAGTACAAAAGATACTATTTTGCCCACCATTATAATGAGTAAAAATGTCTGCTGTCAGTTGTATCATTATTTACCCTGAATATAATTTCTTTGTGTCCTCTGACTACTTCCAATGTGTTCTTCATATTTCTCCTTATATTTCTGGCATTCAACAGTTTGACTATGATGTGATTACCTTTAGGATATTATTTCTTCACATGTTTTTCTCTGCCATATTCTTACTCTTCCCTTTTAGATCAAAAATTACAAATTTTTAGAAGTTGTTTATTCTTGTTCTTTCTGCAGATTGGATAATTTCTGTTGCTCTTCTCCAAGTTTACTGTCTCATCTGCCATCTCTACTGACTCTCACCAGTAATATTTTTAAGATGTTTTTCAGTTCTGTAATTTTCATTTAGTTTTATAATTTTCTATTTTTGTGATGAGATTTTTCATTTTCTGTTCATTAATTATAAGCAAGTTTTTCTTTACCTGTTTTGAAAAATGGTTGATACTGAATGAATATATTATTAAATGAAAAATTTTCATAATGGTATTTTATTCATTTCAGTCTTTTGTTAATAAAAATGAAGTTTGTGAAAAAGTATATGTTTTTGTGAGCATAGAAATCTATTGTTATTTACCATTACTAGTAGTTGCCTGTATGGAGATAGAATCCTAGAGGGTACGGCAAGAAGTTGCTGAGAATTTTTTTCTTATTTGCATTATTTTAAATTATAAAGGTATAGGTAACTTTATTGTGTGTATAAGTGTTTTAATTTTTTTTAAATTCCTTTGATAATATTGTGCTTCCCGTTCATAAAATAAGTACACATAACAAGGGGAGAAAATGAGGAAGGAACAAAAGGTGTATTTTTTTTTTTTAAGGTGTATTTTTTTGGGCAAGAAATTTTTCCTCTTGGTTTTATTAAATTTAATATAGAGCCTTACAATTAATTCTGTCTTAAAATCAAGGAAATATAACATATTTAATAGAAACTATTGCTATTTTTCAAGTTTTGTTTATGATTTTCAACTGCTTGTGGGTGTCATAAAGCTCATCATGGTTATTGCAATTAATATCAAATTCTCCACTTATTTCTCAGTTTTTGACTCAACTCTTTATTTCACTTCTTTGTATTTATTAGATGTGTAAAGGCTCATGACAATTTTCTCTCATTTTTTAATGAAGTATGTAACATTAATGTTCTCTTTATTTCATAACTTCCTTTTTATTTCTTATTGTCTTAGCACCTTACTTTCTTATGTATATTTTTGGTATGGTATTTTTTTATTCAGCCTTTTTAATTTTTACATGACAATAATGTGATCTGGGTGTTTTGCTTGTAAGCGTCTGCATGTCACTAGTATTGCATTTTATGTCAAACCAAGTGGTGTTGTCTTTTAATAGGGACTTTAATCCTTTCATAAATTATAACAACTGGTAAGTTTCATGACCCTTAGGGGCTGTGAGGCAGATGAATAGGTGTTTTACTACATGGGTAGGAAAGGAGGAAATCAGGGCATCTGTGTTAGTTCAGTCCAGAAATTAATTTTCTCGTAGTTTGGGAGGCCGGAAGTGTAAGATCAAGGTGTCAGTTGGTTTGGTTGCTTTGAGGCCTTACAGATGGCCATTTTCTTGCTGTGTCTTCACGTGGTCTTTTCTCTATGCTCATACACTCTTGTTGTCTCTTTGTTTTTCTATAAGCACACCGATCCTTTGGTTTAAGATCCACCTTTATGACCCATTTAACATTAATTACTTCTTTCAAAGCCTAGTCTCCAAATACAGTCACTTTGGGAGTTAGAATGTGAGGATGGAGAGGATGTGAGAAGGTTACCAAGTCTGCAGGGAAAGATTTGAAATCAAGAGGCGTGTGGATGGTCCTAAAAGATGCATGGTAGGCAATGATGTGGAAGTCGCATTGAAACAAGGACATTGACTCAACTCTAATGTTTGAAAAAATTGTCAGTCTGCTTGAGGGAAGAGGTAGTAGGTCTAGCCAAGCACATGGAAGGAAGGTGGGACAGAAAGCAATAGAAGGTAGGGGCTTTATCTGTTCTGAGTGTGCATTCTAGAATAAGTGAATGCCATATACCCTAGCCTTTGTACATTTATACGTTTTTTTTCCTCAACCTGAAAGCATATAACTATATTAATAATTAGCACTTTACCTATAATTGGCTTAAAGTTTAACTTATCTTTCTGATATCTTTTTAAAAGATCTTTTAAAGAAAAATAGCAGCTCTTGCAATAGTGTTGAACAGATTAAAGTCATAAGAATGGTGTACAAATCCATGGTGAAACAAATCTTTGTGATTTCCCAGGAAGTTATCTTAGAAACCCAAAATATAGGTGTACAGATGAAAAGACTGTCTTATTTTAGGTGTAAAATACATTGTAACAGTTTTATTATTACATATTTAGTACTTGGTTTGAGGAAAGGTAATATCAGAGTTCTTAAAACAAGGTGGGTAGGTACACAAAAAGCAGAGTCATCTCTACTTCATTGATCAGAATGTTAAATAAGCATAACAGGTTTATTTGCAAAAACATGGATGAACTGGAGGATATTATGTTAAGTAACTAGGCCACACACAGAAAGACAGATGCCACACTATCACACTTATATGTGGATCTAATAATGTCAAATTTACAGTAGCAGAGTAGAATGGTGGTTATTAGGGGTTGGGGGTGAGTGAGAAGTAGTTGGGGAGATGTTGGTCAAAGGCTAAAATATTTCAGATAGGAATAAATTCAAGGGGTATATTGTATACATGGTGACCATAGTTATTAACAATGTATTGAATTCTTGAAAATCACTGAGAGTAGATATAAGATGTCCTTATCACAAAATGATAGTTACAGGAGGTAATACGTATTAATTAGTTTGAATTATCCATTTTACAATGTATTCACATTTCAAAACATGTCCCTAATAAATATATTCATTTTTATTAGTTCTTAAGCAAAAATATTAATTTTCATTATCTAACAAGAAATCTTAGAAATTGAAAAGGAACACGATCAGTGTTGATGTTAAAATTGCCTGGAAAATATTCTATTTCAGAAGTTTACTTTGAGTAGAGGAACCATAAATTTCCAATAATTCTGGCACTGCTTGCAAATTACATTGTTTGGACATGTATGTCTACATTCTCCTAACATTAAACATTTCTGAGTGTAATTTTAGCTTATGATTTCTCCAATCAGTAGAGTCTTGGAAATTTAATTAAACTAACTTTAAGAAATTGAAGCAAGTTTTTTTAATCACTAAAATGTTATATTAATGCTGTATTTACACTGTAATGAAGTCAGGAAAGAGACATTTCACCTAATTTCAAGACTTTACTGAATTTTTGAATTATTAATTCCCCTTTTATAGTTATATGCCAGCTATTAAAGTTCTTTTTAAGCCGTGAGTGTCTCTTATTCTTTCAGTGTAACCTGATAATCATGATTCCTAACTTAACTAAAATTAAACATTTTTCTTTTTCATTTTTTTGTTTTGAGGTACTGGGGATTAAACCCAGTGACATTCTACCACTGAGCTACATGTGCAGACAGTTTATTTATTTTTATTTTGAGACAGCATTCTTACTAAATTGCCAAGGCCAGCCTCAAACTTGTAGCCTCAGCTGAGATTACAGCTGTGTGCCAATGAGCCCAGCAACTTTTTTCTTTAGATCTAGCTGTCCAGCTGCATCAAGAAAATTCCCTTCAGAAACCAGACCATCAAAATCATTAGGAGTTCATTTATTTATTTTGGCAATGTGGATTGAACCCAGGACCTTGTGCATTCTAAGCATGTCCTCTAACACTGAGCTACATTCCCAGCCCTCCTTTTTTATTTTAATATGGATATTCCTGGGTTTTAAAAATTTACAATTGTATCAGTACTCACTAGTCTCTATAAACCTATCAGTACAGGAACACCTCTAGATTTACAATATTTTATAAATGGATTAGTTGGTTTGATAGTATTTCTGTTCAATCTTTCTCAGACTAAATATTCCTAAAGTGTACACATAATGGCCAATTTTACAACCAACTCAAAAGGTTGACCAATGGAGAATTGAAATTTCATTTTTCCTGCTTCTTCTGTTATTCCTTATAGATGTTAAAGCCATGTTAAAAGTTAAAATTTTTCTTAAGAGCCCACTATAATTCCAAATTGTGTTTTGTGCAAATAAAAGCCTGCCATTTTCTGGGCATAATGGCACACACCTATAATCCCAGCGGCTTGGGAGGCTGAGACAGGAGAATCGCGAGTTCAAAGCCAGCCTCAGTAATTGTGAAGCACTAAGCAACTCAGTGAGACCCTGTCTGTAAATAAAATACAAAATAGGGCTAGGGACGTGGCTCAATGGTCAAGTACCCTTGAGTTCAATTCCCCCCCCAAAATAATAATAATAAAAAGCCTGCCATTTTATGTATAGCCACAGAAGTTAGTATACATATCAGAGACTTTGGTCCCCATAAGGATGAGTAGGGGTATTTCCTGTATCAAAATCACAGTCACCCAACTTATCCAGAATAGACATAGGAGTACCTTCTACGCCAAAAGATCTGCTTACCATGTCCCTGTGATCTAATGTGTATGAATATTGACCAAGGAGATATCAGCAACAGGCTTTCCTTCTGTCATATTCAAGAGGAAAAAGAGCCAACAAATCAAATCTAAAAACGCTACCCACTCCAGAGTTACCCTACTCTTATGGAGTAACTGGCCAGAAATAGAAATAATGAAACCAGTTATGAGCTCTGGAATTTCAGACAAGCTAGATTAAGTAAAATAAACAGTGAGAGCTCAATGAAAGCAGTCAGGTTCAGTCACTGCTGAGAACAGTCTTGAGGGACCACTGGACAACCAATTCTAGTTACTGTGCATGACAGCAGTGGGACTGGGGAGAGGCAGGCATCAGGCTAGATCAGTGGTTTCTCATCCTGTCATCCAAGTCTGAAGTAAAGGTCATTGGAGCTACTGAAAGGAAAGAAGGTGAGCTATTTACTTGCCAGGCACTGAAACACAAAAGGAAGGTATTCATTTCATGCCTTTCTGAGTGGAAAGAGACAAAACTTTTAAGTGTTAGGAAAGGGTAATTATACTAATTATAATTAATTAATTAATTATTATGCTAATTATGATAATCAGAGTCAAAATAACATTCTGTATAAGAGAATCATTCTGGAATCTAGATGGGTACACATTTCTAATAAGTTTTATTATTGCGGGCTGGGGATGTGGCTCAAGCGGTAGCACGCTCGCCTGGCATGCCTGCGGCCCGGGTTCTATCCTCAGCACCACATACAAACAAAGATGTTGTGTCCACTGACAACTAAAAAAAAATAAATATTAAAATTCTCTCTCCCTCACTCTCTCATTCAAAAAAAAAAGTTTTATTATTGCTCACAAAAGAATATTTAGGTAGACTTAAGATCTATACCTCTCAGATTGCTTGGTTATTGATTGTTTTAGCTGACTAGGACCAATAGCAATGAAACAATATATTTAATGTTAACATTTCCTACACAAGAAGTACTATGCAGGAATTTTTTTCTTTCTTTTTTTTCTTTGTGCTGGGAGTTGAACCCAAGGCCTCATGCATACTAGGTGATGAGTGTTCTACCATGAACTATGTCCCCAGCCTGGAAAATCTTTTTTTACACTGGTTACTGGGAGAAATTTACATTAATTATGGAAATTAACAGTTCTTAGGGATTGGTCAGGGACAC
The DNA here is from genome assembly GCF_021218885.2 of Marmota monax. NCBI lineage: Eukaryota > Metazoa > Chordata > Mammalia > Rodentia > Sciuridae > Marmota > Marmota monax. Next base: position 4,136,614 of record NW_026692254.1, read on the forward strand.
CAGGAGGGAGCATCTTTTAAGTTAGTTTGTGTTGTCTGACTACATTTGTGTTGACCAATGCTGAGGGCCTACTGCCTTGTAGAAATTTTGACACAAAGTACTCTTCTCTACATATTTGTCAGTGGATGTGAGCTTCAGAGTGTTTCACACACTGTCTCTTTAACCACTCATGTATGTTACTTTCTAGTCTAGGGTCCTCTGGCCAGTCTGAATGACTGCTCTTTTTGTCCATTTGTCATACCAGGGAAATGGGGAAAGACATTTCACCTGGGCCTTACAGTTATAGCTGTCAGTCAAAAACAATAAAAAACAAAAAAACTTACAGACAGGGTTCCTATCAGTGTGTGATATTAGCTCAAAGGTAATTATGTGGAGGCTGTGGCTTGTGGCCCTATTTACATACCCGAACTGCCTGTGATGCTTTTATAGCCTCACTTCTGTAGTGGTTTTTGGATTATAGTAGAAGATGTATGGCGTATGGTCTGGAAAGTAGGTCGTATTAAGAAGTCTTGGTTGGGTAGCACTTCAGTTTAAGCATTTTGAAGAATGGGATCAAGACTCACCATTAGATGAGGCAGATTGTTTGGGCTGTCCCTCTGAGGACTCCGTTCTGACTCAGTTTTTTTCTCTGCAGCAGAAGCAAAGCCAGAACTCCAGCCTGGTCCTTTGTGCCCTCCAGATTTCTCCAGTAAGAAATTCCCTGTGCAGCAGGTGCTGTGTAATCATCCCCCCTGGATCTTCACATGCTTGTGTGCAGAAAGTCATGTCGAGCCTGGGGATCCATGCCTGGAGGACCAGACGAAGCAGCAGCAAGCCTCTGATGGAAGCTCCTGGAGTGATCAGGCAGAAGGTCAAGAGAGAGAAGGGACCAAGCCTTTGTTTGGTAGGATAAAAAAAAGATCTTTGGGAGCTTTTTCCAAGCCACCCCAAAGGCAGCCAGTCAGCTCTCAGAATGGCATCAGAGGGGTAGAAATGGAGGCCAGCCCAGCTCAGACAGGGAACCCTGAGGAAACAGACAAATTGCTGAAGAGGATAGAAGTCCTCAGATTTGGAACCATCAACTGTGGCGAGTGTGGACTGGGCTTCAGCAAGATGACAAACCTCCTTAGTCACCAGAGGATACACTCAGGGGAGAAGCCTTATGTGTGTGGCGTGTGTGAAAAAGGCTTCAGTCTAAAGAAAAGCCTTGCCAGACACCAGAAGGCACACTCTGGAGAGAAACCCATCGTGTGCAGGGAGTGTGGTCGCGGTTTCAACCGGAAGTCAACCCTCATCATTCATGAGAGGACACACTCGGGTGAGAAGCCTTATATGTGCAGTGAGTGTGGGCGAGGCTTTAGTCAGAAGTCAAACCTCATCATACACCAGAGGACACATTCGGGGGAGAAGCCTTATGTGTGCCGGGAGTGTGGCAAAGGCTTTAGCCAAAAGTCAGCTGTCGTTAGACATCAGAGGACGCACCTAGAGGAGAAGACTATTGTGTGCAGCGACTGTGGCCTTGGCTTCAGTGATAGGTCAAACCTCATCTCCCACCAGCGGACACACTCGGGGGAGAAGCCTTATGCCTGTAAGGAGTGTGGGCGATGCTTCAGGCAGAGGACCACCCTTGTCAACCACCAGAGGACACACTCAAAGGAGAAGCCTTATGTGTGTGGGGTATGTGGGCACAGCTTTAGCCAGAACTCAACCCTCATCTCTCACAGGAGGACACACACGGGGGAGAAGCCGTATGTGTGTGGGGTGTGTGGGCGAGGCTTCAGTCTGAAGTCACACCTCAACAGACACCAGAACATTCACTCAGGGGAGAAGCCAATCGTGTGCAAGGATTGTGGTCGAGGTTTCAGCCAGCAATCAAACCTCATCAGACACCAGAGGACACACTCAGGGGAAAAGCCCATGGTGTGTGAGGAGTGTGGGCGAGGCTTCAGCCAGAAGTCAAATCTCGTTGCACACCAAAGGACACACTCAGGGGAAAGGCCGTATGTGTGCCGGGAGTGTGGGCGAGGCTTCAGTCACCAGGCAGGGCTTATTAGGCACAGGAGGAAGCACTCAAGGGAGAAGCCTTACATGTGCAGGCAGTGTGGACTAGGCTTCAGCAATAAGTCGGCCTTAATCACACATAAGCAGGTACACTCAGAAGAGAAGGCTTCTGTGTGCCGAGAGTGCGGCCAAGGCTTTATCCTGAAGTCACACCTCATCTCACATCAGATGGCACACAAGGGGGAGAAACCTTATATGTGCAAGGCCTGCGGGCAAGGCTTCAGGCAGAAATCTCATCTCAAGAGACACAGGAAGTGCATCCACCACAAACCGACACTCCAGCCCACCTCGGAGCCCTGCTTGGGGCAATCTGATCCCTTGTATTCCCTTTGAAAGTGGAGAGGACTAATGGTCAAAATCTTTATACTTCCATGTAATGGAGTCGGAAAATGCATTCCATAAGTGACCAGAGGACATTAATTTAGCGTATTTTCTCCCCAGTAAATCTCCATGTTTTGTGGCCTTTTGTTCTAATAAACTTTGCTTCTATATAAATCTGGAACTTTAGCTGTGTGCCTCATTCTCACATCTTATAAGAAATAAGGAATGAAGGGCTGGAGTTGTGGCTCAGTGGTAGAGCATTTGCCTGGCATATGTGAGGCCCTGGGTTTGATCCTCAGCACCACATATAAATAAAGAAGTAAAACAAAAAATCCATTCACAACTAAACAATTTTTTTAGAACTAAAAAATATTAAAAAAAGAAATATGGAATGATACAGATACAATTACGTAAGAATTCAGCCCCTTAGCAGACGTAAGGACTGAGTCACTCAGTGACTTTGTGTGAGGAGAATCTTAAGAAGTGTATGTAGGGGCTGGGGTTGTGGCTCAGTGGCAGAGTGCTTGCCTCGCACATGTGAGGCACTGGGTTCGATCTTTAGCACCACATTAAAAAAATAAAGATATTGTGTCCATGTATAACTAAAAAAAATAATAATAATAAATAAAAAGAAGTGTATGTAGGGAATTTAGGTGAGAAGGCGGAATCTCCCAGTTTTATCTGCAGCTACCCTCTTCCCTTGGCTTTTTATAGCTCTTTTTATTTTTTATTTATATTAGGGATTGGACCCAGGGATGCTTCACCATGAGTTACCTGGCCTCCCAGTTCTTTTTTTTTTTTTTTTTTTTTTTTTTTAAGACAGGGTCTTGCTAAGTTGCTAAGGCTGGCCTCAAATTTGTGGACCTCCTGCCTCATCCTCCCGAGTGGCTGGGATTACAGGTGTGTGTCACCATTCCCAGTCCCTTTCTTGCTTTTTGCCTTATCTCTTGAAGATCTATGTTTTGCCTTTGCTGAATCATCTACTAAGTCCCTTTGTTGCTTTCCTCATGTTTGGTCCCTGGTCCTCCCATCTGGGACCTTCCTACCAATACACTGTCCTTAGCACTGCATTCCCAGGGCTAGTTCTGTAGTCTCAGAGCTTTGGGTCTTAGATACACCTATATCAGACCACCAAGAACATGGATAGTGCCCAGGCACCTCAGTTGTACTACCTCATTGGCACTCCAGTACTTTAATCATGTGTCTTTCTCAGCTTCCAATAATAGGGATAATTATCCTGTAATACCAGAGTATAGGACTTTTAATCATATTCCTCAGCATTCTATCCTAGGACCTAGAGCCTGTACCAACCATCGAGTTAATTGGCCTAAGGCCCCTTGTCCATAACACCTTTGGTAGTTCTCCGATTGCTGGGCTAATGAAATTTAACCACATTTAAAGAATGTTAACCACACCTCCTCAACTGTGTTCCAGACCAAAGTGGTTTTGCTCAAAATGGTCTTTAAAGTAAAGATCATCTCAAGGGTGAAGCTGTAAGACTATCTTTTTGTGTGTATTTTTAAGATTTCAGGAAGATTTAACTGAACGGCTCTGAGACTCTATACAAAATGGTTTCTGTGAATGTTAAGGGTACTATCCCAGAGCACTCTGACAAACCAGAGAGGCTTTTCTTGAAGATCTTTGTGGATATGGTTTTGTCTAATGGAATGAAATTCAATAAGAAACATAGAATCCAAGACATTTGCAATAGAGACACCAGCTTTGTCTGAAAAGGACAGAAAAGCCCCTACCTTCCTATGGGCAGGGAGATAGGCAAACATAGTCTGTCTTGCATGGAAAAGGAAGAATAACTCAAAGAGTACAGACATAAAAGCTGTGGATAATCACCTATGCCAAGAAATGAGGATACACACACACACACATACACACACACATATACACACAAACAACCTGCAGTTTCTGGAGCTGGATTTTTCACTGGGAAGGTAGAAGATCACTCATTCTTTGTACACATAAAGCCTGAACATATCTGTATGCTTTTGTGTATCATCTTTGGATCAAATGACACAGGAGGAATGAGCAAAGAAAGGGTAATTTTTGTCCATGTTTTCCACGTGAAAGAAACCTTTGAGAAATTATTATGTTTTGGAGGGATTGGGGTGTTAAGGAGAAACCAAGAGACTTTTCAACTTTATAGTAGGCCAGGGACAAGCAGAAACCTGAATCAGAGGCACTTAAGAACAGACAAGGGAAAAAAGCAATTGAGGTGAGTTGATGGAACTTCCTGTAAAAGAAAGTAGTTGGCAAGTGAAAAATTATGTGGAATATACCCCAGCAAGAAAAAGACTAACCTTCAAGGCACCAGAGCCAGGACTCCTGATGCTGGGGCCTGGTCACCAGTTAGGGACACCACTGTTACTAGATCACAGAGGATGCCTCACTTCCCCAAGAGAAATCCATTTCATGCTGGAGTGCTTGTGCTCCTGGTATTCTACTCACATGGAACTTGGAAGGCAGGGACCGCTAGGAATATTCCCACATAAGATGGCTGTTTGATTCCACGATACTCAAGCACAGGTGACTTTAAGGGTTAAGAAGGAACATGTGGCTGTTTTGGAAACCAACCACAGGGAGTAAAGTAAAATGTATTAGCTAAAAATGGCATAAAGGGTCTCAGTCTTTAAACACTGTTTTCTTTTAACTTTATTTTATTTTACTTATTTATTTATTTTTATGTGGTGCTGAGGATTGAACCCAGGGCCTTGCATGTGAGAGGCAAGAGCTCTACCACTGAGCCACAACCCCAGCCCCTTAAACACTGTTTTCTATCCAATATCCAGTGCTGTCTTTGGTATCTCACTAGAATAGTTTTCTAAGAAAAGACTTATCAGAGTGATGATAACCAAACTCCTTCCTTCCTTTCCTTTCTTTCATCACTGTAGCCTAATGTCAACATTCCTCTTTTCCATTCATTATGCATTATAGGACACCCAAGAAAGTTATTTTAAAAAACAATTTAATATGGCATACTGCCTTCAAAATTTTATAGAAGACATGTTGCCTTCTATAAAAATGTATTTTTTTAAAAAGTGAATCATGTGAATGAATGTGTACAGAATAAAGACAAGCACAGAAGTGCAGAACAGGGATAGCAGCTGTCTACCCAGAATTTAAAATTGTGCCAACCACTAGGAAAACTGGGAACTCTCATAGTCATTCCAAAAGAAATCTGATGCTTAACATAAATATTTTGAGGACATCTAATAAGTTAATATTTTATGTATGTTTTTCTTATTTACCTTTATAGTAAATCTGACACAGAAAGACCTCCATCCCCAGTCACTCCGTTCCCATTTAAATGGCTCTTTGCATGTTGTACATGATATGTTATTGCCACATTGCCACCAGCTTAACCAACCTCAGACTCCTCCAAGGCCTGGGCACTTATGAAAACTAGGGAATAAACATACATGTCAAGAGTTAATGAATGACAGCTTTAATTTCTCATAGACCTGGCTTTCTTTTCCTTCTCTCACTAGCTTGTGACCAGGTCTGTGTGATAAGATCTGGGTAAAGCCATGTCTTGCATACACTACTCAAGGTTCTGTATAGGGGGTGCTCCCCTTAAGCACCTGCTGAGTATGAGTCACTGAGGGTGATAGATCCTGGAACATTGGGAAGATGAGGAGCCTGAAAGTAAAGCTTGTGCAGGCCCTTAGAGAAGCTTGTTTTTCCTGACAAATGGAGGGAAACCATAGAAACATTCTAATTGGTCACTGTCATGGTCCCCTTTGTATAGGCAGCTCCAAAAGGATAAGGCCACGAGTGGAGACATTGTAGGGTGGTGATTTTGTCAAACCTGTTAGACATTGGCCAAGCTGGTGGTTTCAGGGATAAAGTAGGAAAAGCAGCCAGGAACAATCTAGGAGATAAAACTCTCGGAGCCTGACAATTGGACGTATGTGGGAGGGAGAAGGGAGAACAGACCTGTCTCAAGGAGGAGGCCTGGGCATTTTGGTGTTGCCAGCTGAGACAGAGAACAAATTATAGTGACTCAGGATTAGAGCTCACCCAGTGGCACAGCATAGCCAGGTAGGCCTCATCATGGAAGATTCTTCTTTCCAAAATTGAACAAAGGTGCTCGATAGTTTTAAACTCACTGTCTTCATTCATTTTCTGTTGCTATAACAAAGTACTTCAAACTGGGTAATTATAAATAATGGAAGTTTATTTAGCTCATGAATCTGGAGGCTGAGAAGTCTAAGAGCATGGGGCTAACCTCTGGAGAGGGTCTTCTTGCTACACCATAACATGGTGGAACATATCACATGGGGAGACAGAGCAAGTATTCTAGTTTGGGGCACTCTTCCTCGTCTTATAAAGGCACAGATACTATCATGTGGCTCCCACCCTCATGATCTCATCTAATACCAATTACCTCCCAAAGGCTCTACCTCCAAACACCATTAATGTATGGATTTGGAAATTAAGTTTCCAATACATGAAGTTCTGGAGACATATTAAAATCATAACACTCACCAAATGTAGCTTTATTTTTACAAAAATAAGTGCAAACCAATTGATGCAACTTCAGTTTGTGCCTTTGACCCAAGAGGGTGAAAATCAGGCAGCAGAGCAGGAATTGTGCTTAACCTACAGCCTCTCTATGCTATCACCTCCCAGTGATGTGCCTTCATGAAAAAGTCACATGTGTGACTCATCATCTGTAGTGACTTACACTCAGCAAAACAAAGGACCAGTAGCTCCCCCTCAGCAGAACCTTGAGTTTTTGTGTAAAATGTGACTTTACCCAGATCTGATTAAAAAGACCTGGTCGTGAGGAGAAAAGAAAGCAGGTCTATAAGAAATTAAAGCTGTCATTCCTTAACTCTTAAAATTCATATTTATTTCCAGAAGTTGGGGCATCACCATGTCATTGCCCAAAGCCTGGGGGAGAAGTCTGAGGTAGTTTAAGCTGATGGCAGTGTGGCAGCAGCATATCATACACAATGATAAAATCCATTTAAATGGGAACAGAGTAAATGAGAATGGAGGTATTTATGTGTTGGATTTTCTATAAATGTAAAGAAGAGACCATGTGAGCATAAGGTCAGTTCTGAGCACATCCCCAGGTAAGCTTTTTGGACCCAGGTACAGTCACATGGGAGTAGCAAGAGAAGAGCCAGGAGTCATGGATGGGCCTGAATGATCAAGGGGTCACAAGCCAAGTAGAGAAGGGGATTTGGATTTCTCAAGGGGAACCACAGGGGATACCCGTTGATGGGCAAGGACCCAAGATCTAAGGACAGGGGGAAGAATACTTGCCTCGCATGCACAAGGCCATGGGTTCAATCCCCAAAAAAGGGAAGGATTGGAGTGTCCCCAGTGTGGGCCTTAGTTCTCTTTTTTGGGTCTACATGAAAAAAGAGGGTCACTTCACCTCACCTGTTGTAGGTCTTACAGGGCCTAAACTTAGAAAACTACCCAAGCTGGGATGGGGTTGTGGCTCAGTGGCAGAGCGCTTGCCTTGCATATGTGAGGCACTGGGTTCAATCCTCAGCACCATGTAAAAATAAATAAACAAAGATATTGTGTCCATATATAACTAGGAAAAATTTAAAAAGAAGGAAAGAAAACCACCAAGAAGCTATGCTCAAATTTACTTGAGGAACTGGAAGATGGGTAAGACTCAAAGAAACCCGCTTAATTTTCTGTTTGGTAAGAAAAAAAGCAAAAACCAGGTCCTAAAGCATTCAGAATAGAAGTTGGGGAGAAATAAGTCTGGTGTTCTACCTCAGCCTGGTGGCTGGAGTTAACAATCATGAATTGCTTATTTCAAAATAGCCGGAAGAGAGGATTTTGAATTTTCTTACCACAAAGAAATGATAAATGTTTGAGGTGATGGATATGTTACCCTGATTTCATCATTATAGAACATATTTCTATCAAAACATCACATTATATTCCACAAATATGTACAACTATTATGTATCAATTTAAAATAAAGAAAAAGAAGTTGGAATGGAAGCAAGTGATGTGAATTCTTGAGGCAAGGTGACTTGGAGATGATAGAGATAAATGACCCTATGAATGTTCTTTATCCTACTGGGCATCTTGGCCAGCTCACCCAGGGCTGAAACCCTGCACAGGTTAGGAAGGTTAGGGGGAGGATTATTTCTGGATTAGACAAGGAAAACTCACCAATCACAGAGACAGGTTTCCAATGGGCTTATCTGTGCTTCTAATACACAAGTGAGATGGGACTTGGGATGCAATGACCTCCAGGGATGTTATCACACTTTTACCAGCTACCAGAATTGCTGTTGCCACCCCCATACTCCCTGGTCCTTCTGGACACTGGTCACCCATACAAGCAGCTTCTCTTACACAGAATGCCTAGAGGCTGACCTGGGAGGAAGCAAGTACCAGCTCCCACCCAGACTCACAGGGGCTTGTGTCCCAGTGACTCTGAACCTCCCATCCTTCCAACATACAGCCACCCAACCTAGGGAAAAAAAAGCACAGGTCACGACAATAGTACTGTCCACCACCATGACTATTATTTATTATGCAGAATTAATTATTCTAAATTAATAAATATCCTACTTACATACATTAACAGGGGGTCCACAAGTCACAATTACACATTCCTGCCAATATTTTATTTAAAGCTGATCTGTCAAACAAGCAACAAACCATGATGATAGGAGTAACCATGAGTTCAACATAAAAATTTCAATAAATTCAACTTTACATTCTAACTTGAAACCACCTACAAGACATATTTTTTTAAAGGACAAAGTGCAGAACACTGTGCAGTTTGTTACTATTTATGTTAAAAAAGGGGGAAAAGGAATATATGTGCTACACGGTTTATTTGTATACTCCATGTATACATGTACGTATATCATACACACATGCCTATCTAAATCCTGTACTACTGCTAGAAAGATACAGCTAACACTGGTGTCATTGGTGCCTCTGAGGAGGGGAGTGGTGGCTGTGGGACAGGGACAGTAGGGAGACTTCACTACATAGAATTTTATGCTTTTTAGCTTTAAACCATGTACAATTATTATGTATTGAAAATAAATTAAAAACTAAAAGCCAAATTCCCAAAATCCTAGCAATAAATCATTAAAAAGCATACATGAAGTTCATCACAATCTAAGGTACACTGGGAATCACCCAGATAGTATTGGTGGTTTACAACAATTAAAAAACAAAAACAAAAACAAAAAGAAGCCAGGTGTGGTGGCATACACCTGTAATCCCAGTGACTCGAAAGGCTGGGACAGAAGGATTGCAAGTTCAAGGCCAGCCTCAGCAACTTAGCAAGACCCTGTATCAAAATAAAATGTTAAAAAAGGAGTGGGGATGTAGTTCAGTGGTAAAATACTTGATTAGCATGCACAAGATCCTGGGTTCAATCCCCAGTAACACACACATAAAGACACACAGACACACACACCTTACGAATCCTCTCAACCCTAATCCCCAAGCTCAAATACACATATTAGAAACAAAGAACAACCAGAGCTGGATGGTTTCTTTCAGCAAGGCCTCATGTCTAACAGTCCTCCAGGCTGAGGTTCCTGGGTTGGGGGAGTTGTTCCTCCAGCCCTTGGCTAAATTTAGCATTGAAGAGTGAGGTGATGGGGTCATCCCCAATTTCCAGAGCCAGGTCATATGCTGTCTGGCCTCTTGCATTCTTCTTTTGGATGCTTGCATTGCATCTGCAAAAGATATGGAGAAAGAGGGTTCTTGAAGGATTCAGGCTCATGACCCTGAGGGCCTGACTCTTCCTGTCCCAGAGCTTAGACTGAGCACCTCCTGGTCCTACCTCCCAAACCTGTCCCCAAGAGGCCACTGTGTGACTTCAGCTCTTAGGGGTGGCTATACCCTAAAACATTTTATGGGGCTGTATGATTTCAAAATATTTAATTGCCAAGTCTAGCCATTGGTTCCCCTTGCAGCAAAGTCTTACCAAAATGTTTAATGGGAACAACATTTTTATTGAAAACATTTTTATTTTTTGAAAAGCTCTTAGTGACTTGGGGGACATGGTGAGATGGTGACCCTCCCCACTTTAGAGCAATAGAAGTTCAAGAACTAGGTTCCCTCTAAAATCATCACAGGTTAGTAGAGAGATCACTGTGGCCCTCAGAAGTATTCACCAAAGGTCAGAGAACATACCCTAGTAAAGTCACGATGCTCTCCCTTCCTGTGAGGCCAAGAAGAGTTGCTTCATGAAGAGCTGTATTTCTGAGCCTATTTGTGGGGGAAAAACATTCCTGGGTAAATCCTTAGTTAGCAACATCAGGATATTGGAGAGGTCAGTGTGATTAAAGGGACCTTGGTTTTACTTACCAATCCATTTAACTAACCTGGGAAAATCCCATGAGTCTCCCCTCTTTGTCTCTTCCCTTAGAGGAACACTGTGATGGGTAGTAAGCTTTGATGCTAGACAAATAGTAAAAAGTCTAGAAACACATTCATTTTTAATGTGAGAAACCCACAAGGATCTGGTTTGTAGCTGATTTAATAAATGTGAATAAATACTATTTTAGTAGATTTCCTTTAAGAGTTTATGAAATAGCCTCAATTTTGGCTTAAACCTCTTAGGTACTATCTGCCTGGTAACTGAATTTTCAGGGAGGAAGTTCCTATTTTTGTGTGGGGGAAATGGCTGTGGTTTCATTGAGTTTGGCTTGCATGATATGAAAATAATCACCAATCTTAGAATTTAATGGGCAAGCCAGAGACATCAGACAGACCATATTCTGCTGCAGTGCCAGATTGTCTCGCCACCTTTTCTGGACAGGTTTGACCTAGTGAGGGAGAAGTAGATTGCTAAAATGGAGGATGGGGTGGTACATAAACTCCTGAAAGGCTCCTGATCAAGAGGTGGCAGAAGTGAGGGAAGGTGGGAGTCATGACTGGAAATAGAAATGAGGTAAGCAATTGAAGGTCTGTGCTCTACCAGTCCCAGCTTCTCTTGCCACTACCACCCAGTCCCCACACCTGCAAATAAACCTGCAGCCACAAGTTTCTCCCAATGGAGAAAAAAGTATGGCTGCCTCTTCTCTGAAGAAGATAAAGTGAGCCCTTCACATCTGAAGTTTTTTGGGTCTTTATAAGGTGTTCACTATCTCCGGAGTAGACATATGGTCTTCTTTCTTCCTGATTCTCCCCAAACTGAATTTGCTGATGGCTAGATCTTCTGTGCTGGCTATTTCCTGTGTAACCATAGTTCAGTTTGGGGAAATACTACATTGTGATTCTGACAACTCTAAGTTTGTACAATGTTCCTCAAACAACTGAACTCCAATATGACACCAGATAGTGTATGCCTTCTTACAGAACCCCATCCTTCTGAGTAGAATTGATACCCAGTGAGTTGATTCTTCTGAGTAACTTGGAATTATAATATAACAGACCTTCTAGAGTGTAGTTTGTACAGAGGGTACACTGTGGTGCTCCAAGGGTCTGTGTTTTAAAGAAACTTGACCGCTAATGCATTATTTATTCAAATCTAAGTATCATGGTATTAAGTATTATCTAAGTATTACGGTATAGTTTCTCCCTGTAAATCCTGAATTACTGGATAGAATACAAATTAAGTATCCCCTATCTGAAATGAAGGCAAGAAACATTCAGGTTTTTCTGTTTGTTTGTTTTGGATTTGGGAACATTTGCATATACATAATGAGATACCATGGGAATAGGATCTAAGTCTAAGCACATCTAAAGTTCATTTGTGTGTCATATATTCCTTATACACATACACATAGCCTGCAGGTAATTTCATACAATATTTTTAGTGCACCTGTGTTTTGACAGTGACCGATCATATGAGGTCAGGTGTGGAATTTTCCACTGTGGTGTCATGTTGGTTCTAAACGTTTCAGATCTTGGAGCATTTTGGGTTTCAGATTTCCATATTGTGGAAATCTCCACAGCTGTACTCGAAGAAGTAGACTGATGATTGCATCTTCCTTATCTGGCAACTAGAGTAGAGCCAGGAGACTAAATGTTTGCAACTGCTAGACAGGCAAAGTAGGGCAGCTATAGTCCAAAGCAGCCGCACCTCCCTGTGCCCCTCTCCCAATGAGACCTTGAATCTGTGTTTCTGAGTCTGGTGATATGAGGCATCCTCCTTGGTGGAGGGTGTGGATTTCTCCTTAACTCCCTTTCAGTTGTCTGTGGTTCGTTCTCATAGGAATAATACAAACATGGGACCCAGAAACACTATGGGGAGGCTTTGTGCCACCTGCCAAGCTACTTAACAGAAGCTATCTTGTATAGAGACCAACTTGTCCCACTAGCCGAACATGTTTCAGATGTGAGAAAACATTTTAATCCTTGTTCGTTAAGGAACAACTCACTGAGCCTTTTTGACAGGAAGGCCAGATCTTTGAATGGCTCATGTGTAAGAGAAGAGGAATGGATGGAATCTGGGGATGGGGCTCCTGGAGCTACTGAGGTCCAGGTGTGACGCAGAGGCCAGGCTGAGGCAGGCATAAACACATCAAACTAACAGACATGGACCATATTTAGCAGAATTTAGCTCTTAGACGGGGAATCTACTCTCCTCTACTGGCATACATTGAAAAGGAAAATCTCTGTGTTCTCTTTAGAGGAACGTCCTCCACCCTCGCTTTTCTACTCTCTTCTACCCACATGAGCTCACAGTGCTCATGGTAACCTTGATAACGAACACAGAGTGACGAAGGGCTACACTACACATAATTCAGATGGACAGGCATAACCATTGTCAGATTCACCAGACAGCATCGAAATCAGACGTGGGTCAGTGTCACTTTGCAGAATGGTGATGAAGTGGTAACTGAGGAAGACCAAAATAAAATTGGTAATCATTTACAGATTCAGAGTAGTTTTGTCTTCTTATTGTTCATAAAGCTGGGACTCACAATACTTAAGCATCAATTCAAGAACTGACTTTTGTGTCATACACGAAGCATTATGCTTAAATGTTGTAAGAAAAGCTCATTTAATTTATAAACATATAAGGTATACCCTAACATAAAACAAGATAGCCTCATTTTATCAATGATAAAATAATACTATTATATTATCAACAATGATAATACAATAATGTGGGATGAATGAAGAAGCTGACAGAGTATGATGAATGTAAACCCTAAGGAAACTCAAGAAAGTAAATTCCAGCTATCAAAGTTTTACATCAATATTCTCCTAAGAGATGAAAATTTTAAAGGGGTAGTAACTACTGATACTGCTGTCCTATTTGGAAGAAACTTATAAAAATGCACACAGAAAAATGGACAGGGATGTATTTTGAATAAAATACCAGAAAAAGTTTTAAATACAGTAATAAATGCAAAACTATGAGACTTTTGGCCCCTTTGATGGCCTGACCTACACAGCAAGATGTTTCACTAACCCAGACCTCAACCTTGACTTAGGAATCAGGAGTCAGCAGTATTAGAGAACTGTGATATCCCTAGAAGACTTCTATTTTAACAACTTGTCCAGGAAATGAGTTAATCTGAATGACCCACACTACAGGAACTTTCCAACCCTGGTTCCAAATCAAGTTGCAAGAGAACAAAATCCTGAGGCTGGGAGAGAAGGTCATGAAGTTGTACTGCACCAAGACGAGGAATTAATGAAACTTGGGACCTCCCCATCCAGATTCACAGGTAGGGAAACCACGGTTCCAGGAGATCATGTGGTGAGTTGAGAAGTGCTAGACCCTCCCCCATGGTGTTAGCATCCAGGGACAACCTTTCTGTGTTAACTTCATGGGTGTGTTTCCCCATGACTACATGGGGGCCTCTCTTCCCTTAGTATTAATCTTAACACTGTGGATCATAATGAAAATAATGCTTAACCCAAAAGCTAAAGATTTGCTAGCCCTACGAAAATAGAAATTCATGAATTAACAAAATATATTACCATTAATAAGAGTTATTAAATTTGGTAACCCAATAGATCATTTTAAAAATTTTGTTTTGCTCATCTTTAGAAAACTGTCAAACCTTTTATTAAGACCAAAAGAGATTTAAATGGCCTTTCAGTGGTTCAAATTGAAACGAGCATGTGTGTAGACTAATTCTGCTATACCAGAGCTCCATGAGCTCTGACACCTCAGTACTCAGCTGTACTTTCAACGTTTCACTTACGGTCCCCACTGCTGGTCAATGTCTGCTCCTCTCTGAGCAAGAACTGGAATGGCTTCATGATGCTTATTCACAACAGCTACGATAATAGCAGGTCGACCATCATTGTCACAGCAGTTGGGGTCTGCTCCCTGCAGCACATAGAAAAGAAAAAACTCATTACAAAACCCTGAACTCCACCTTGTCCAACTGCCATCCTGTCAAGTTCAACAAATGTCCTATTAAAGCAATAATGGAACTATGTTAATTTTAGATCAAAGAAAGGATCAAGACAGCCTATAAATGGACACAGCTGCCAAGTCCCCCCAGAGTTAAAATGTCTATCCCTCACATCAGGGGAGCAGGTACCCTAACCACATTGTTTCTTCTTTCTTTTTCTTTTTCTTTCTTTTTGGCAGTCTGGAGATTGAATCCAGGACCTTGTATGTCCTAGGTAACTTCTCTCTATCACTGAGCTATACCCCAGCCCCATTTTGTTTCTTTAGGAAACCTAGGCTGAAGTTACATGACATCATGGACCAGGGATTCTGTCTAGCTTCATGCATGTTACTTGGGCTTATCTGTTAGTTTGTTTTATAAAAATTAGCAACAGGTAACAATAAATGTAAAGATTTTGACTAGCCATTATTGCATTTTCAAACAACTTTTAATTAAAAGGGAGCAGTTGGAAGGGCAGGCTGAAATCCACAGAGAGACCTGTTCTAGTCACACTCACTTCCTCCAGCAGCTGTTCAAGCACAGAGATTCTTCCTTCCCCTGTCGGGCCAACTTCCGCCAGTAGGAGTCTGTTTTCAGGCTGCAGGATTATAGAACATGGGTCATTTCCACTGCCTCAAAATATCTGCACTGTTGATTTCCAGGTCTAACACTCAAGGCAAATGCTTCCTCACCAAGCATAGTGTCTCATTCTCAGTTGAATTCTGAGCCACATGGATGGGTGTGTGTGACCATGAGAGTACACGTGTGAGCATATTTCTGTGTTTGTGTGTGTGCACATATGGTCTTCAAAAGCCAACAGCACAAACATACACATCTAATGTTAATCTTTCTGGTCTCCAAAACCTTGTCTTGGGCAAGGTCACTACACTAATATTGTTTTATATTTTTAAGGGTAGGGGTGTGATGGGAAACCTCACAAAACTCCAGAAATTCCAGGCTAGTTCCCTAATGTGTATTTCTAGAAAAAGCAGCCAGGTGAACACCTAAAATTTACTTAGCATGCTTTATAAAGTGTTCAATGTCAGACTAAATATGAGAGTTCAGAACCCATGCTTGCCTAAGAAATGAGTGAATCCATAGTCAACTTCTTGTTAAGAAAACGAATCCCTGTCATTTATTGTCAGAAATCTGCTTTTTTTTTTTTTTTTGGTACCAGAGATTAAACTCAAGGGATGCTTAACCACTGAGCCACATACCTATTCCTTTTTATTTTTTTATTTTAAGACAGAGACTGGCCAAGGTACATAGGGCCTCGATAAGTTGCTGAGGCTGGCTTTGAACTCAAGATCCTCCTACCTCTGCCTCCCAAGCTGCTGGGATTACAGGTGTGCATCACCATATCTGGCTTATTGTCAGAAATCTTTAAGAATTTGTTTTTTTAGGGCTGGGGTTGTGGCTCAGTGGTAGAATGCTTACCTCGCACGTGTGAGGCACTGGTCCTCAGCACCACATTTAAAAAATAAATAAGTAAATAAAGGTATTGAGTCTACCTACAACTAAAAAAAATATTTAAAAAAAGAATTTGTCTATTTTCAAAGTGCTATGAAATTTATATTTATATATAAATTTCAAGCAGAACCACAACTGGCCTGTGTGTGAAATGGAAATAAAACCTGCTCCTCCCTGGTTCCCTGGGCCTCTAAGCTTTTCAGAAGAGGTTGGGTTCAGGCTGTATCTACCGCTTCCTTGTCCCTTGGCCACCCCATCTCTCTAGTATCTTGGAACAAGGCACCGTAATCTATTTTTTTTTTTAAATGCTATAAAATCTGAAACATTTTTTTTTAATATTTATTTTTTAGTTTTCGGTGGACACAACATCTTTGTTTGTATGTGGTGCCGAGGATCGAACCCTGGTCGCAGGTATGCCAGGCAAGCGCGCTACCGCTTGAGCCACATCCCCAGCCCCACCATAATCTAATCAGTAAACTCCAGGAGGATTCTGGGAGGTGTTCTTGTTTATAATGAATTTGGCTCCTTTTAGAAAAATATACTAGAATCCTCTAGAATGTTTGCTTCATGAGGTCTGAGATCTTTATAACTTGGGTTCACATTTTATTTTCAGCACCTAGAACCATGCCTTATACAGGTGGGCTCAAAAGTAATGAATGAATTAGTGGATAAATATCAGTGCTGCTGACATTTAGCTCATAAATGCAAATGAGAAAGTAAAGGAGCATAACAATGGGAGATTCAGACCACATGCAGAGAAAGGGTACAGTCTCCAAAGATGCAAATTGTTGAGTTCATGGGGCTCTATACCTTCTCTTATACTCATTACAATATTTCAAACTGGAGGAGGTGGAGAGCACAAAGAATCATAAGCAATTAAAATTAAAAAAAATGCTAACATCTTCTTCCCAAATTTATTGGTATTGATTACACGCAAAGCACATGCTGGGGAAAAAAAAGATAAAGAACAGAGCTCCTGCCTTTGGCGGAATCATGATGCAAGCTGGATGGCGGGGGCGTGCAAAACAGAGGAAGCCTCTAGAAACTGGTGGAACCAGATGGAGGGTAAGCACCACATTGTGTCCATCTCCATCTCCAGGGGCTTGCTGCTAATCAGTGCTGTTTTCTGTGCTGAAGCCAAAGAGGACCAACCAAAAGGCAGAGTGGGGGAGAGAGCAAGGGCATCCACCATTCCTTTCTCCAAAACCCTTTTGGAATTATTAATGATGCATATTTTTTGAAAAGCAAAACTCACTATGAGCTGTGGGAAACTCTGAAAGGGAATCTATCATTTTAGTTTTCCAGTAATTTTGAGGAACTCTAAGACTGAAAATAGATGAAATCTGACTGGCAGAGAAATCAAAGCAAAGAAAAACCAGCTGAAGACACCAGAAGCCTGAGTGTTTCTCTCCAGGGGTATCCTGCAGAAACTCAAAGTTAATCACAAAGGAGGGTAGGTATTCTGTACAGGTTAAATGCATGAGTGTACTACTAAAGGGCTCACTATGAGTAGCTAAGATGCCCTTTCCCTCCTATCTCACATAAGGAGAAAGAAAGCTCATGCATTCTGTTAAACCCTGACAACCACTTTCTAGAAAGTACATGATTTGCCCAACAAAGTCATCTCCTGGGAGCACTAGAGCCCAAGAAGAGAGAATTGCAGAGCCCAAGACCTCCATGACAAATTCAGGGGAGGGTGGGAAGGACAAGGGAGGAAAGACAGCTCCTTGCAGAACTGAAACATAGGAGAATATGTCACACCACCAACACCTTTGCACCAGAAGAAAGACCTTCTGCACTGACAATGCTTGGGACCCACATGCTTTCTCCGGACCTTTGCACAACACCAGCAGGAAAGCCTATCCCACAAAATAACCACCTATCTACACAAGGACTTCAGACCCACACACCCATGCTGGGCACCCACACCAGGCACCAGTGCTAATCCAACTAGTTCTTCATTTGTCAAATGACCAGAAAACCAAGGAGCATCACATATTTGAGTCCAGACAAATACAAAACAGAGAATGATGGGCAAACAGAACAGACTCCAGAGGAAAAAGATATGATTCAGGAAACTGATGAGAACTTTAATTCTAATTCAGTCTTGTAAAGGATTCTCCCTCTGAAAAATAAAAATATGCTGTTATAAAAGAAGGAACAAAAAATGAGAAAGTATTCCATTTTAAAATGCCAAAATAAACATTAGAATGATAGGCTGAAGAAGATAGCCACAAAGACCAAGGAGTATACGTACTGTAAGGTGCTCTTTCTTTTTGTGAAATTTTTTGATCTGGAGATTCCTCATCCTCTTGATTTTTTCATTGGTATCTAAGATACTCTGGCTGTAATCGCTCACTACAATGACAAAGGACAAAGTGATCCTCCTCCACTCCATATATGTAATGTATGCTAGTTTTACAGTTATGCCCATTAAAAGTCAGAGGCATAATATGGCTTTTGTAGACATTTTCATTTGATTAAACCTGACAGGAAGGACTGACTGCTAGAGTCACTCCCCAGTCCAGGAGCCAGAGGATAGGTGGGGAGAAGGGAAATTCGATCTCAGTTTTTAAGCTGAAAAAAGACCTACCTTCCCACCCCTACTAATGAATCCCTCTCCAAGCCCCACGAAGGATTTCATAAATCTCAGCCTTGACTTTAAAGGAGCCAGAGAAATAAAAAAGGCTGAAACATAATACTAAGATTTGTGATCGGGCTGGCAAATTTTATGCAAGTCTTTACCATCCTTGTCAAATCAGTGTATTTCTGGTCAGTTGTAAAGTACCAGAACAGTAATACTCACCCAAGCTGGTCCTGCTGCTGTATAGCCCATTACCACCCTCGGTGACACTGTTCAGAAACTGGTCACTGAAATTCACTGCCTTGCTGAAGTATAGGTTCTGGCGATGAAAAAATTTAAGCACCATGAATGACAGGTCTGCTGGGCCTCAACAGAAGGAATGACCTTCCTGACCAACCTACTTCTCATGAGGAATGGATGGCTCTGTGTGTCCAGACAATTGAGCCTACAGGCCTGGACATCCTTCCTGACTCTTCCCTCACCTCCCTAAGTTGCAGTCCATTTTACCTCAGTTGGCCCTCTTCTTCTCTGTCACTACCCCATGACCCTTTTCTCACACAGGGACCATTACAACAGCCTGCCAACAGGCTTCTGCCAATCACCATGATATCATTTAAAAGTAATTGTGTCCTTCCCCAACTGAAGTCCCTTCATGACATGGAATTAGGGTGGTCTGATGGGGAGGCTGCTGTTTGATTCCTGGTTCTGTTAGCATTAACGACCTTGTAAGAAAAAAGTTGTTTAACTTCTCTGAGCCCTTAGTTTCCTTACCTACAAAGTGGAAATATTATGACCTATTTCAAAGGAGTATTGTGAAAGTAAAATTAGGTAAAACCAGTTTCTATAAAATGAGATATATATAAACACAGACTGTATCCACCTGGACTGATTCTGGGGACTAGCACACAACTGCACAACCAAGAACAAAGCACTTAGTGTCTAACCTGGTTTCAAAGCACTTGTATGTGCATTAGCCCATTTGATACACCCAGTCTCCTGATCTAGGCAGGGCCCATGTTTTGTATTATTATTTTTACCCTTGAGCACTGGAGATTGAACTCAGGTGTGCTTTACCACTGAGCTACATCCCCAGCAATTTTTTTTTTTTTTTTTTACTTCTTAAATTTTAGTCAGGGTTGTACTAAGTTGCTGAGACTGGCCTTGAACTTGTTATCCTTCTACCTCAGCATCCCAAGTTGCCAGCATTACATGCATGTGCCACTGTGACCAGCATCTTATCCTAATTTTAATATCATTAGCACCTTATTGGGCACATAGCCAGGGCCTGATAAATATTAGTTCCCCTCTTTATTCCTTGCCTTCTTTACATATCTTCTCAATCCATTTATCATTCTTTTGAAAATTTTGACTTGTCCAATGAAGCTAAAGCAGCTAATATCAATCAATGCTTGTTATATACTTACAGGCTCTGTGGCAATGCTCCAGTCACTATATAAGAGGCAAGATAAAGGGAGATGTGACTACAATGGTTCGTTTGTTTTATATAAAGCAAATAGGACAAAGTGCACATCAGCAAACATTTGTGTCAGTCTTTCCCTAAATCAGTTGTATCACAGACATTTCTTTAGAATTCAGTAAGAATAAGTCAGAGAACTACAGGACCATGGGTGGGTGATAATTCCCACTACTATATATCTTTGTGTACCTAACAGCTGAATTTGGCTGAGATTTAACTCAATTCTTTAACTAATTCTACAGAATTGCTTGACTGTAGTCAAGTTCCCTTTTTATGGATTACACAAAAGTGTTTCCATAAATTTAAGTTGAGAATTGGTCAATTCTCAAATGAATAACTTCTGAGGGTTTACTTACCTTGTTTGAGACTTGAATATAATTCAGTCTGATGCTAACTTCACAGCCATCTTCATGGACAGTAGCAGAGATAAGCTTTTAAAGGAATTTTATTTTAATTGATTATTTATTTGTGGTAGCGTGGATATTGAATGCAGGGGCATTTTACCAGTGAGCAATATCTCCAGCCCTTTTTTTAAAAATATTTTTCAGTTGTAGTTAGACACAATACCTTTATTTTATTGATTTGCTAATCTTTATATGGTGCTGAGGATTGATCCCAGGACCTCACACATGCTAGGTGAGTGCTCAACCGCTGAGCCATAACCCCAGCCCCAATCTCCTGCCCTTTTTATTTTATTTTGAGGCAGGATTTTACTATGTTGCCTGGTTTGACCTCAAACTTGCAATGCAGCCACATATATAGCTCCATTAATAATAAATAAACTAAATACTTCAATCAAAGGGCAGAGACTTTTAGAATGCATAAGAAAGCAAGATCCAAAAGAAAACATGGTACTTATACACAATGGATGGAGCTAGAGAATATTATGCTAAGTGAAATAAACCAATCCCCCCAAAACCAAAAGCCAAATGTTTTCTCTGATAAGTGGATGCTGATCCACAGTGGGGTAGGGGAATATGGAAGAATAAAGGAACTTTGGTTTGTGTAGAGGGGAGTCAGGGGAGGAGTGGGGCTGTGGGGATGGGAAGCACGGTAGAGTAAGACAGACATTATTACCTTATATACATGTATAATTACCCTACTGGAGTGACTCTGCACCACGTACAGCTAGAGGAATGAGAATTTGTGCTAAATTTGTGACAATATGTAAAAATGTATTATACTGTAGAATAATTTTTAAAAAAGAAAGCAAGATCCAAATTTATATTTTCTTCAAGAGACATATTTTGGATATCCATACTGTGGATATCATCACCTTGGAAAAGTTTAACAGGTGGCCAGAGGGGAAGCAGGCCTTGACAAGTAATGGACAAGTATCACAATTCAGCAGCTTTCTTTATAAGCAATGGAACAAATTTAGATTCAAATGGGGCATCAGAAGTTTTTAGAAAGGGTCAAATACTAAATATTTCAAGGTCTTCTTGTGGGTCATACATTCTCTGTCATGAATACTTAACATTGCTGTTTCAGTACAAAGTAGCTAGATAATATGTAAATGAATGGATATAACTCTTATCCAATAAAATTTCATTTGTAAAATTGTATAGCAGGCTACATCTGTTCCCTGGGACAAGTTTGCAGACCTCTGGATTAGTTAGGCTAAAGAAGTTATAAACTACCAAAACAGCTTATCAAAGGAAATTGAGCAACACTTGAAAGTGAGACAGTTTCAATGTTGGCATATTTGCTAGCAAAGAAGTAGACAGTCTGATTTGAAAAGACTCTTTCTAATTTTGTGATTAATAGAGGAAATGTCCTTGCACTGAATTTTCTCTATAACAGTGATCTAATGCCAAAGAAAGGGATGAGGCATGGGATCTGACACACCTATTTCAAACCTTAATGCCCTGAGACCCAGCAGGGCGGTCTTGGATAATCATCAAAACACTCTGAGCCTTAGTTATCCTAGGTGTCACATAAGGCTTGTCCTGGGTACTCATCACAGTATTATAAGCTACCCCAAATTTAGTGCTATTCAACAACCA
Organism: Marmota monax; assembly: GCF_021218885.2. NCBI lineage: Eukaryota > Metazoa > Chordata > Mammalia > Rodentia > Sciuridae > Marmota > Marmota monax. The sequence goes on from NW_026692254.1 coordinate 4,158,838, forward strand.
CCACTTTATAATATTCATGGATTCAGACAGGGCATAGCAGAGATAGCTTCTCTCTGTTCCACCTGAGGCCTCAGCTAGGAAGATATAAATGATCATCTAGTCTGGTCACTTATTGGCTTGGCTCCTGACCTGGGATGACTTGAGGACTCTGGGGCAGTAGATTGGCCCACTTACATGTGGCTACTCTATGTGGCATGGGTTTCTCACACTGAAGGAGTCTAAGAGGTGGATGTGACAAACAAAAGGAAGCCACATGCTCTTACAATACCAAGCCTTAGAGTCACTTCTACCCTAGTCTATTAGTTTAACAGTCACCAGCTCACTCAGATTCAAAGGATGTGTGCTTGAAGGGAAGACTGTCAAAGAATCTGTGGTCATTTAAAAATAATTACCTCAAAAGTAAGATTCCTCTCTCGCAGGTTTGTTACAAGGACTGAGGAACACAATGATGATATGAAGTGTACTATTAAATGGTTAACTCTTGCTCTTATGATACTATTGTTGTTATATATCAATAGCATGTAATTTTTTTTTGCTTTTTCTTTTTTTAAAATTTGTTTTAATTAATTATACATGACAGTAGAATGCACTTATATACTTTGGTGTATCATACATAGATGGGATATAATTTCTCATTTTTCTGAGTATACATATTATAGAATCATACTGGTCATACAGTCACATACATACATACAGTAATAATGTCTGTTTCATTCTACTATTTTTCTTATCCCCACATTCCCTGCCTTCCCCTCCTTTCACTTCCCTCTATCTAATCTAAGGTGACATTATTTTTTTTCTTTTGCATTACAATTCTTAATACACATAAATACTATGCTTTTTGTATTTCTGTTTGTATATAAAGTATATTGACATTCAATTCAAGTCTTCATACATGTACTTTGTATAATGATGACCATCACATTCCACCATCCTTGTTACTCCCCTACCCCCTCCCTTTCTCTCCCACCCCTCTTCCCTATCTTGAATTCATCTATTCCTCCTATGCTCTCCCTCCCTACCCCACTATGAGTCACCCTCCTTATATCAGAGAAAACAGTTGGCATTTGTTTTTTTGGGATTGGCTGATTTCACTTAGCATAATCTTCTCCAACACCATCCATTTACCTGCAAAAGCCATGATTCTGTTCTTTTTTAATGCTGAGTAAAATTCCATTGTGTATATATGCCACATTTTTTTAATCCATTCATCTACTGAAGGACATCTAGGTTGGCTAAACAGTTTAGCTATTGTGAATTGTGAAGAGTATGTAATTTACATGCACAATCTGGCTGGACTTAACTTTTCTGGGTCTTTTAGCTCTAGGCATTAGAATTCCTGCCACAGCCTGTGTCATCTAAGCATGAGATATTCAGAGTCTTACTATCTTAAGCCAGGTGTCCCAGAAAGAAACCCTGAGACAATTTTCATGTGCACATGATTTATTAGGGCAGAGCTCATAGGGGAGAACAGTAAGAAGGTGTGGAAGGTAAAGCAGGAAGGGAAAATGAGTTAAGCAAGGTGCAATTTTAGGCAAAGTCCTGAAGGAAGCCTGATCCCATAGATGTTCTAGAATGGAAATTTCATCTCACCCACCTTTCCCATCCTGGGTTCTGCAATCAAGGCCCGGAATTCAGGGTTGTTCTGAGCATAAGACCTGAGGTGAGCAGAGATGTGATCCAATTGTCTTCTCCAGTATCCTAAAAAAGAAGAGAAAGCCAGCCATATGGATACTTCTTCTATGAAAGAGATATGATAATATAGACTGTATATTCTCAATGAGGTTATTTTCCTTTGCCAAATTTAGTGATGGTTTGTTCTTTTTTTTTTTTAATTTTTTTCTAATATTTATTTTTTAGTTTTCGGCGGACACAACATCTTTGTTTTTTTTTTGTATGTGGTGCTGAGCATCGAACCTGGGCCGCACGCATGCCAGGCAAGCACGCTACCGTTTGAGCCACATCCCAGCCCCTGATGGTTTGTTCTTACTGAACCTCAGCTATGCACTGGAATAAGTTCCATCCCTCCCTCGCTTCCTATTATACATTATTAATCACTGAATATTACAGAATCTTTTTTTCAGGGGGGTGCATAGTAGGGATTGAATCCAGGGGCACTTTACAACTGAACTACATCTTAAGGCTCTTTTATTTTTTATTTTGGGACAGGAATTCTATAAGTTGCTTAGGGTCTCACCAAGTTGCTGAGGCTAGCTTCAAACTTGTGATCCTCCTGCTTCAGCTTCCTGAATCGCTGGGATTACAGGCATGAACTACCATGCCCAGCTGAATATTATACAATCTTAAAAGAACATACTTGAATGTCACACAGGCATCTTTTCTTTTTCTTTTTTTCTATCCCACATATAACATAAATATTTTTAAAATGTATAGTTTGGGTTTGGCAAATGTATACAACCCAGTCATATATAGAACATTTGCATCATTCCTAAAAGTTTCCTGTGTTCCTTTCTAGTTGGCATAGGGTTAAAACAAATTCGAATTAGGTGTCACCACTTCAAATTTGGGAGATTTCACATAAGCCAGGCTGTCTGGTTTCTCATGTTCAGGTGAGGATGCAGTGGCACTTTCTCTACAGGCCTATTTCCCAGGGCAAGGAGCAGGTGTTTGGGATGAGACCTCAGCTAAGATGGCAGAATGACTAGGGGGCATCTGGGATGGCTGGGTCTTGCCTCATGTTTGCTGTCTATGCTTACTCAAATGTCTGCATCTTTGTTCTGGGTTGTTGGTGGGTGTTACAGTTTAGATCTAAAAATATCCTCAAAGAGCTCTTACATTAGGCAATGTAGCAACATTCAGAGGTGAAAAGATTGGATTATGAGAGCTTTAACCTATGAGTGAATTAATCCATTTGATGCATTAATAATTTGAATGGACTACTCAGTGGTAAATTATGCAGGGAGGGGTGGCTGAAGGGAGCAGGTCACTGGGGTGTGCCCTTGGGCACTGTATCTTGTCTGTGACTCCTCTCTCTCACTCTCCACTCCCCCTGCTTCTTAGCTGCCATGAGCTGAGATTTTCTCTGCCGTGCCCTTCTGCCATGATATTCTGCCTCACCTCAGGCCCAGAGCAATAGAGTTAGTCAATCATAGAATGAATCTCTGAAAACCATTAACCCAAAATAAACTTTTCATCCTCTAATTTTTTCTAGGTGGGTATTTTGGTCACAGGGCTGATTAACACAACTGGGATGCCTCTGTTCTCCATGTGGCATCATCTTGCCTCATTTGGTGCTGGCTTCCTGGAGAACAAGTAGAAAGTTTTATACTTAAGGCCCAGAACTGTCATGGTTTCTCTTCTATCACTTCCTATTGGCCAGGGGAAGTCATAAGCCAATCCAGATTCTAGAGGGAGGGAGATAGCTTCTTCCTCTGGAGGATAAGAGGATGTAAGTGATCATTCTGGCTATCTCCACTGACACTCTCCCACAGGACTGATACCAAGTTCAAGTCCATGAGAGCTTAATCAGACTGAATCAGGAAGATTCAGAGAGCAAGAGGAGAGCTGGGCATGATCAGTTTCTGGCATGGCAGCTTCACTGAGTTCAGTGCTCTCACTTCCCAAACTATTAAACAAAACAAAAGAACAATCATAACTTAAATTCTCTGGAAATAGTTCTAACGGCAGACAGCAAATGAAGTAGCAGTTAACAAAGAAAATGTACTAAAACTCAGAACACTACTTTTGTGGTGTTGGAACCATGATCCATATCCTTTCACCTCCTCTTAAATGAGATTGATGGAAATTCCACTTCAGATACGTATATCCAGGAATACAGGGCTCCCTACCCTCTGAGCTTCAAGTCAAACCTGCAGTATCTTCTCAGGAAGGACAGGATTTCAGTATTTCTCATCCTGCCCCAACAGCCTATTGCATAGGCTAAGTTCTGGGCAAGTCTAGTCAAGAGATGGGGGCTCCCTCTTTCTGCCCACTCACCTCCCACGGGCTGGGAGCTCTGCCTTGAATCTAAAACACTGAGAACACAGGTCCAGATAACCTATTCCTGGCCCATTCATCACAGGTCCTATTTTGGTAGAGGTAAGTCCCCTGACCAAAAGCTACATTGGTACACTCTCTCTGCTGAGTGCTTAGCCTCTAAAGCAAGGAAATAACTTCATTTGCAACAAAGTGTAGGAAACTTCAATCCTAAGGCTGCTCTCAAAAAAATGAGGGTCATAAGTTCAAGGCCAACTTCACAAGACCCATCTCAAAAAAAAAAAAAAAAAAAAAAGAAAGAAAGAAAGAAAAAAGGCAGAGAGAGGATGGCAAAAAAGCAATTACGAGAAGACTGGTAGATTCATTAGAACCAGGGATATAAACAGCTAAGAAGAATCTTCTAAGGCCACACAAAAATATTTAAATACTGACCAAGGAAACTCCCTGAAAAGGATCCCAAATTGGATTAGATCAGTCTATGGAGCAATTTATGCCCTAGAGCATAGCTATAAACAATACAGCAACAAGACAGCAGTAAGTGAAGCTTAATGGGCTGGGTGTGGTCAGGGAAAAAAGATAGTCAGGGAGGGCCTTGCCAAAACCACCATGATCCTAGAATGAAAGGGTACATGCCAGGGCTTACCCTCTCCAAAGACCAACATCAGAGGCTTCATACAATAGGTGTGAAATAAAGTTCACTAAAATGATCTAGTTAGTCATTAAACAAACAAGGCTGGAAGGGAGGTTAATTGAGTGAGTTGATATCGTATGTTATCTAAAATGTCCAGTTCCAATAAAAAATTACAAGACATGAAAAGAAAAAGGAAAATCCAAACCAAACACAAGGAAAAAAGCAGGCAACAGAAACTACCTGTGATAGCATCCAGATGTTGGAGATTTTACAAAAACTTCAGAGTAGCTAATACAAATGTGTTCAAAGAACAAAAAGAAACCATGCTTAAAGAAGAAAGAGAAGGTACTGTTATTCTGTCCTAATTCCTGTACTGCCTAGGTGACCTAGCTGAAGTTCCACCCAATGCTAATCTAGTTTATCTCTGAGGACATCAGTTCTTCAGGTGAGCTGGCTAAAACTGGTTGAATCTAAGATGGCTGCCAGAGTGACCACCAGACACCCTCCATCTAAATTATAATATCATCTTCATGCTAACTGACACTCCCCAGCACCATAATTCTTGATAATTGTCATGATAACTACCATAAAGAACCACAAAAGGAGTAAAAAAGACATGATGCCTGAATTCCTGGAAATTTTCTACCTATTCCCAGAAAAGACATGGATATCCTCCCTTTGATTAGGCTATCCCTCCCCCTCATTTCTTTTACCCTGTGTCTATAGCTTCTTACTCCCAATGAGTGGAGAAGCTGATCTGTGAGGCTTTCTCCCTGCTTCTCCTATATTTGGACAAGAGTAAACCTTCCTTCCCTTTTAGTCAGCACTTGGACTTATTGTTACTGGTTCCACAATTCTCAGATGGAAAAAAGAACTGGTTTGGGGTAAAATTAGTTACAGTGTGATAGTAATGCTTCATGAAATCAAGAATATAAATAAGCAGATAGAAATTATATAAAAGAACCTAATGGAAATTGGGTAGCAGAAAAGTACAATAACTGAAATTAAAAAATTTACCAATGAGGTTCAACAATAGCTTTGAACTGGCATAAGTAATAATTAACAAATGGAAAAAAATAGATCAATTGATATTAAACAATAGAAAGTACACAGAAAAAAAAGCATTAAGAAAAATGAACAGAACCTGAGACCTATGAAAAACTATCAAGCACACCAACATATGCACCATGAGAATCCCAAGAGTGGAGGCAGAGTAAGAGGCAGAAAAAAAAATTTGAGGATATGATGGCCAAACACTTCCCAAATTTGATGGACAAGAACTCAGACATTTGAGATACTCAAAAACTCCAAGTGAGATAAACCCAGAAAGATTCACAGAAAGAAACATTATCAAACTGTTGAAAAACAAAGTCAAAGAGGATCTTGAAAACAGAAAAGGAAGAGACTTATCATACACAAGGGCCCTTAGTAGAATAACAGAAGATTTTTAAACATAAATCATGAAGGCCAGAAGATAATGGGATTACATATTCAAACTACTCAAAGAAAAAAGTACATATAAAACATTGTTTGGGATAGACCCTATATTAGACCATATGGAGTCTCAACTGATTTAAAAGATAGACATCATCCAAAACATCTTCTTATACTACAAGACGAAATTAGAAGCTGGGCATGGTGACACACACCTGTAATCCTAGCTACTTGGGAGACTGAGGCAGAAGGATCATAAGTTTGAGGCCAGACTGGGCAACTTACTGAGACCCTGTATCAAAATAAAATTTTTAAAAAGGGCTGGAAAAGTGGATCTGTGATAGAGCACTTACCTAACATGTATGAGTGTCATTTAGTGAAATACATAATAGAAAAACAGACAATCAGCGAAGTTTCAAAAATTTATTCTTGAAAAGACCAAAAAATTTTATTAGACTGACCAAGAAAAATAGAGATGTCTCAAATTGCTAAAATCAGAAATGAAATAGGGGACATTACAACCAACTGTACTGAAATGAAAAATATTATGCGGATAAAGATATAGTACAATGGTACAGTACTTGCCAAGCTTGTGGGAGGCCCTGGGTTCAATCCCCAGAACTGGAAAAAAATGATTCTGAAGGAATCTATATGCCACTAAATAAGATAAATCAGATGAAATAGATAAATATTAGAAATACACACAAACTGCCAACATTGACTCAGTAAGAAACAGAAATCTGAATAGACCTATAAAAAATAAAGAATAGTTAATATCCATTCTTCATAAACACTACCAAAAACAAAAAAGAGGAGAAACTTTCTAACTCATTCCATAAGGTCAATATTAGTCTTATGCCAAAATCAGATGAAGACATCATAAGGAAAGAAAATCACAGTTTAATATCTCCTATAAATATAGACACAAATGTCTTCAACAACGTATTCAGCAAAACTATCTTAGGCCATTTGTGCTGCTATAATAAAATACCTAAGACTGGGTGATCAACAAACTATAGAAAGGACTTCTCATAGTTTTGGAGGCTGGAAGTCCATTATCAAGGAATCAGCAGGTCTGGTATTTGATGATGTTGGTCTGTATTTCCTACATAGGTGACTCGTTGCCCTGTATCCTTCAGAGGGGAGAAATGCTGAGTTCTCACATGGCAAAGGATGGAGGGGCAAAAAGGGCCTGGGGTAGTGCCTGCCAGCCCTTTTAGGAGGCATCCCTGGGGTGGAACCCTCATGACTTAATCCAAAAGGCCATACTTTTTAATACTACCACAATGGGAATTTTGGAGAGGACACATTAAAACCACAGCACAGGGCTGGGGATGTGGCTCAAGCGGTAATGCGCCCGCCTGACATGCGCGAGGCGCTGGGTTCGATCCTCAGTGTTGAGAGCCACAGCCGAAGGGGCCCCAGCAAACTTCCAGCTGCCAGCAAACTTCCAGCTGCCGGCTGATGATTGGCTCACAGCGGCCCCAGCAACATCTAGCTGATTGGCTCCTCTGCGGTGATGCTCATTGGGCTGTTTCCCTGCCCTTTCAGACCACGGAGCTGCTCATTGGGGGACTTTTTTGGCTCCGCCCACATGACCCAGCCAATCGGCCTCAAGAGCAGGAGGATTGTGGGAGGTGGAGAGAAGCTTGTGGGTGAGAGAGAGGCTTGTGGAAAGCCGGTGGTGGCAGTTGAGGCTCTGAGGGTTTTTCCTGAGAGGCTGTTTTGTTTGGCGTGTGTGGTTCTAAAAATAAAGTTAGTTTCTTTTGACAAGTGGCTCCTGATTGTGCCCAGCCAGACTGCGGCACCTCAGCACCACATAAAAATAAAATAAAGATGTTATATCCACCGAAAACTGAAAAATAAATATTAAAAAATTCTCTCTCTCTCTCTCTTCTCTCTTAAAAAAAACACAGCACAAACTGAATGTAAAAACATATAAAAAGAATTATATCATAACCGAGTGAGATTTATCCCAGAAACAAAAGATTTGGTGTAAAACCTGAAATTAAATCAGTGTAAAACACTGTATCAATGGAATAAAAAACAACGTTATGATAATCTAAGTAGATGGAGAGAAAGCATTTGACAAACCCTAATACTCTTTCCAGATAAATACACATACACAAAAATCTAGATATGGGAAGGGAAATTCTCAATCTGATAAAAGGCATCTCTGAAAAATTCATAGTGAACATCATGCTTAATAGTTAAAAACTGTGCACTTTCTCCTAAAATCAAGAATAAGACAAGGATTTATGTTCTCACCACTTCTATCCAATAGTGTACTGGAGGTTTTAACTAGGGCAATTAGGTAAGAAAATTAGATAAAAAACATCCAGTTAGGAGAGTAAGAAGTAAAACTCTCTCAACCTGCAGATGCTATGATGTTGGACATAGAAAATCCTAGGGAGCTCACTGAAAACTATTATAAATAATAAGAAAAAGTTTAGCAAGGTTAGAAGATATAAATAAAATTAAAATTTAAAAATCAATTATATTTCTACATATGCAATAAACAATCCAAAAATGAAATTAGGAAAACAATTCCATTTACAATAGCATCAAAAACAACAAATACTTAAGAATAAAGAGTTAACGAATGAGGTATGATAGTTATACCCTGAAACTTACAAAACAAAACTGAAGGAAATTAAAGAAGATCTAAATAGTGGAAAGACCTCCCATGTTCATGAATCAAAAGACTTAATATTAACTGTATGTGGTTGTGTTCACCTGAAATCCCAGTTGCTTGGGAGGCTAAGGCAGGAGGATCTCAAGTTCAAGGCCAGCCTCAGCAACTTAGAAAGGCCCAAGTAACTTAGTGAGACCCTGTCTCAAAATAAAATATGAAAAGGGCTGGGGATGTGACTTAGTGGTTAAGCGCTCCTGAGTTCCAACTCCATTACAAAAAAAAAAAAAAAAAAGAGAGAGAGATGAAGACAAAATTAAAAAGATACCAATATAAGATACCAATTCCTATCAGGACTCCAGCTGGGTTCTTTGTAGAAATGGCAAGTTTATTCCTCAAAGACTCAAAGACTCAGATTAGCCAAAACAATCTTGAAAAGAAGAACAAAGTCAGAGGACTCATACTTCCTCATGTCAAAACTTAAAACAAAGGGCTGGAGATGTAGCTCAGAGATAGAACGCTTGCCTAGCAGATTCAAGGCCCCGGGTTCAATCCACAGTGCAGAAAGAAGAAAAAAGGGAAAAAAAAAGTAATTACAGAGAAACAGTAATCAATAATGTGGTTCTGGCATAAGGATAGACATGTAGACCAGTGCAATAAAAACAAAATCCAGAGTAGGGTATGGGGGCACATGCTGTAATTCCCAGGGTCTTAGGAGACTGAGGCAGAATGATCACAGGTTCAATGGGAGTTCTGGCAATTTAGTGAGACTTTGTCTCAAAATAAAAAATAAAAAGGAGTTGGGGGTATAATGGAGTGAAAGAGTGTCCCTAGGTTAAATCCCCAGTACACACACATACAAACACATGGAAAGGAAGGAAGGAAGGAAAGGAAAGGAAAATAAAGACTGAGTTCAAGGAAATGTTAATTAAAACTATAATGATGGGGCTGGGGCTCAGTGGCAGAATGATTGCCTAGCATTGTGAGGCACTGGGTTCGATTCTTAGCACCACATTAAAAAATAAATAAACAAATAAAGGCATGCTGTCCATTTTTAAAAAATTATAATGATGTATCACTTTCTACCCACTAGAATGGTTATAATGAAAAAGTTAGATAATAACAAGTGTTGACAAAGATGTAAAGAAAAACAGAACCTTAACACACTGTTGGTCAGAATATAAAATCATGTAGCCATGATGGAAAATTGTCCTATAAAGTTCCTATATAAGTTCAACATAATGTTACCATGTGACCCAACAATTGTATCCACAGAAAAACAAATGTTCACAGCAGCATTAGTCCTAAGAGCCCAAAGGTGAAAACAACTCAAATATCCATCAACCAATGAATGGATAAACAAAATGTCATATCCATATGATAAAGTATTATTCAGTCATAACAATAAATAGAGTACTGAAACATGCTACAAAACACAAAAGAACTGTGAAAATATTACAGTAAGTAAAAAATCCAGACACAAGAGACCATATATTTATGCTTCTATTTATATGAAATGTCCAGAATAGACAAATCCATAAAGAGAAGATTAATGGCTGGTGGGCACTTGGGAGAGTGGATGAGGGGAGTGTCTACTTAAAGAATATAGGGTTTACTTTTGGAGTGATAAAAATTTTCTGGAAATAGATAATGATATTGGTTATAAGCTTCTGTGTATTGAATCATACACTTTAAAATGGTTAAATGGTGAATTTTATATTATGTAAATTTTACCATAATAAATAAAGAGATAATGGCAGATAATAATAACAATGCAGACAAACAGAACACAATAGAAGGAATCTACATGTACCATGTGAGTGATGAACTGGGTGACAGGGCTATGAGTTACAAATAGAAGAGTACTCAAAGTTTAAGAAAGAGATATTATTCATACAAAAAAAATTACTTGAAAAAAGAAGAATGAAGAAACTTACTTTTTATACATGAAAATAAACTAAAAGGGAGGGGGAAAAAAAAGAGGAAACACTCTTTCAGAGAAAGAATGCGTTTCCTGCTGACCAGAAGAAAGCATGCTTCCCCTCACCCCTTCCTGGGCTGATGGCTGTGAGGGGAGGCTTGTGGTCGCTCCTCTTCTCTTGTCTCTGCTGTTGAGAAACCATTTCCAGCTCCTTCTTTGCTAGCAGCCTGCCAGAAGGGTAGAACAGGCCAACCGTCTGTGTGCCCATCTCCTTCTTTGCCCCAGTGTCAGATCTGGGCAAAGGAACATTTAGGGGCTGCCAGGCAGATCGGTGCTATGAGCAAGGCAAAAAAAAAAAAAAAAAAAATATATATATATATATATATATATATATATAAATTAGAATATAATTTAATCAAATCCATATCTCCATTTTACTTATAGAAAATATTCTCATCCAAATGAAAAGTATCTCTTTTTTTGAACTAAGGGGTTTTTACTAGCCCTTGTCATATTGTACTTGTTTCTGTCTTTCTAGAAGTTCCTAGCCTGGTCCATGAAACCACTCAATCTCCTTGACCATTTATTGTCTCAGATTCAGGAAATTAAAGAATGTTTCCTGTCTTGCTAAGGGCATGAAAAATATCTATACTCTTAGCTCTACAAATCAATGGAACATAGACTTCAATACTCATCTCGACACACTCAACTACCGGGCACAAACACTTTCTCTGATGCACTCTCCTATTTAGGAACCTGACAGTGTTGTACAGGTTGTACACTGCACAATGTCATTGCATCAGAAAGGTTACCATTCACTGGTGGATGACATACATTTGTATATTTATTACAATAATTTTTCTGGTAGAGGGCAAGTAGAAAATGCCTAATGGTAGTCAAGAGCCTTTAGAAAAGAACATCTTTGTTTCATTTACACAAAGGTGTCAAATGGGCTGGGGGATGTCCCAGGATCTTTTCATCTTTCAATCTGGCTTACAAAGGTGATGAACTCCCTAAAACTATATTCAAAGTGCTGAGTGCATGTGCATTTTCTCTAAAAATTATCAGTTTTTTTTAAAATAAAGAGATGAGAAGAAACCTGGAAAGTATTCACCTAGCTTAGAGAAATTCATAAAGGCTAACAAGAACCAGTTATTAGACCTTAATTGCTTCTGGAAATAACCATATGAGATTTTTGTCAAAACATGCCCAGCGGGGCTGGAGATACAGCTCAGTTGACAGAGTGCTTGCCCTGCATGCACAAGGCCCTGGGTTCAATCCCTAGCACCACACACACACACACACACAAAAAAGCCCAGATGTTATAAATGGCAAAAACAATCTTACAAGCTTGATGTAAGTTTTCTGAAATATAATACAAAAGTAGAGAGAAAGGTTCTCAGAATACTACCACAAAAATTCAAGAGAAGTACATTCTATCCAATGTATATGAAATCCATTTCTCCCTTGTGGCATTATGCCTACTGCCTTTCAAATGCTATTAGACCTTTATCTACATTGAACAAATGCATATTTTGATCTTTGATTTTTAAACAAATCATCTGAGTGCTTAAATCCTAGTTGATTGCATTTCTTTACAAGTTCATGTAAAAGGTCTAATACTGGCTCTTTTCCTGGGTTAATTCACAGGATGAAGTTCACCAGTTCTTACTACAGAGGCCTTACCTCAGAAAAAGGGTGAAGTTCTCCAGCAACTGTTGCTAGGCTGCTGTCCCAGCTGAATCTTGCCATGGACTTCACATAAATTCCACAGGAGCCACAGAATCGGGCAGACAGGTGATTGCTGGCTCCACATTTAGGGCAAACAGAGTGGGTAGCAGGAATTCTAAGCTAGGGATAGAAAACATTTTACAACATTAGACTTACAATTTATTCTCATACCATACAACCTCTAGCCACCAGTATAGCATGTGCCCATACCCTCTGACTTAGCAAATCTACCTTTTAGAGTTTATCCTATAGATGAACAAGTACTCAAGGAAATCTATTCCAGGCCATCTCCTGCATCACTATGATTTTAGAAGATATAACTGGAAACGACCTAAATGTCCAGCAATAGGGGATGGCCTAAATATATGACAGTATGTACAGACAATGGAATATTATGAAGCTATTGGAAAGAATGATGAGGTGCCAACAAGATACATTGCTAAGTGAAAGGAATAGATCAGTGTTCTTAGTAAGCACCAGTTATATGTGCACTGACTAGCTAAAAGAACTCCTCAGAAACTGGATAACAGCAATTCTGTAGGGAGAGAAACTGCAGACTGAGATATGAAGGGAGCTAACTCTTCACTCCAACCTTTTTTATTATTTACATGCAATATTTAATTAAATAAATACATAAATAATTTTGAATGTCTTGTTTAAGAGGTAGACAAACAATTCATCAAAGAGCAGTCAATGGTCAGTAAATGAGTGCAAAAGGTTTAACCTCAAAGGAATGTAAATCAAAACGGCAATTAGACAGAATTCTCAATATAAGAAAATCTCTTATTTGTATCTCCAATTTTTTAAAAATCTCTCTCAGTACAAGAGAATCTCTGATTTCTATCTTTAAAATTTTTATGTATAATTTATATGGTATAATTTCATGATGGGAGAATGATATAAAGTTTGCTATAAAGAAGAAGTGATTGGGCTGGGGTTGTGGCTCAGTGGTAGAACGCTTGCCTCACATGTGTGAGGTACTGGGTTCAATTCTCAGCACCACATAAAAATAAATGAATACAATAAAGGTCCATCAGTAACTAAAAAAATATTTTAAAAAAAGAAGTGAAGCTGTGAGAGAAGAGGCTCTCTCTAGGTTGGTGGAGGGATGCTCAGCCTGAAGAAGGTCAGTTTTAAAAATACCCACTGTGGCTCCACACCAGTCACAGAAGGACGCCTCGCAGACATTCTGGCGACCACAGAAGCAGGAAATGGTGTCTCCTTTCTGGGTGGGCGGAGGAGGAGTTTTATCTCCATTGCATATCGACTGGTGAAAAAAACAGCATTTACAGGCAGGATCAGTACTATATTCTTCAGTTCCTCCTCCCAATCCAAAAAGAATAAATCCCCCAAATAATGCAAATCCTCCAAATAGAGTATTTTTTACCCCAAAGGGTAAAATTATGATGCACTTTACCAACTAATAAATTAGCTCAAAAAGCACACATTCCTTCCTGGGGATCACAGAAAGTTGATGAAACTGGTGCCTCCCACATCTTGATACCCCTCAGTATCTATAATATCAAAGGCAGCAAGCCCATCATTGACTTAACAGAGTCACATTAACCAAGAGAGTGTATACAGAGAACTAAGCTACCAAAGGTGCCATGACTGAGGTTTATCTTCTATTCTTTGGCCTTCTGGTTTCCATAGAGAGATGTGGATTTATTTTCCACATGTGACACCTGAAAAGAATTGCTTTATTTTGGAGAAGGAGACAGAATGATTTCATGAGAATTTCTAAGAGTCTTTTAGGTAGATCTAGATTGGAATTTGTGCTCCTGTTTCTTATTCACTGTGCCATGTACATTTTCTCACTTCCCAAATTGGGATAATAGTAACAGGAACAGCTACCTGATCACCTACTATGTGTGGACATTGTACTGCTCCTGTACTCTCCCGTTAACCCACAGTGATCTGTGAGGTGTTATCACCGTCCCAATTTTACAGAGATGGGAAACTAGGGCACAAAGAGGTAAGATCCATGATTTGAACCAGGCCACCTGATTCTGAAATCTGACTTTTACCCAGGACTTCACCCAGCCCCATCAATACCACAGCTTCCTCCCAGGTCTATAGGGGGTTTCAGATGATTAATGGCAAATAAATATATGTAAGAATGCTTAGCATAGGGTCAAATTCTCTGTGTTATCTTCCTGCCATCCCATCTTGCTTTCATTAGACTCTGATTTTTTTTTTTTTTTAAGAGAAGGGACAATAATTTCACAATTTTTTCCCACTAGCACGATACCTGATACCTTGGTACATGAAAGTTATTCAAATAGTTATTGACTCAATGAATAATTGATTCAATTGGTAACTAAACAGATGTGCTGCCTCATATTCCATATATAATACTAGGAATGTGCATACCAGGGAAAATATTTTCTAAAGATAGTTTTCCCTCAAAGACAGAAATTTCAGTTAACTTTATTTGCCCAGATGGATCCTGAGTCGCTTCAGGGCACTCTTATCCTAAAACAGAAACTTTTCCAGAGAAAGATCACACCAGCCCCTAACACTCAGAGATCTGAGAAAAGAAACCCTTTTATGTATGTTTATCCTCATTTCTATGCATTTAGAGAGACTCCTTCATGTAAATCAAAGGAGAAATGCCTTGCAAACTTTCACTTCAGACCTTACATTTCAATCATCTTTGTGGTGTTGAGGTTGTTTTTTAGTTTGTTTGTTTTGTTGTACTATAGATTGAATTAATCCAGGAGCATTTAACCACTGAGCCAAATCCTCAGCCCTTTTAATTTTGAGATAGGTTCTCCCTAAGTTGCTTAGGGCCTTGTTAAAATGTTAAAATGCCTCAAGCTTTGGATCTTCTTGTTTCAGCCTCCTGAGTCACTGGGATTACAGGCCTGTGCCACTACACACCCAGCTAAAGTTTTGATGTAAATCTTATCAACCAGGGCTTCAAAACACAAAGGCTTCAGACCTTTCATTGAAATGCATCTACGTTTGAGTGGATTTTTATAGAACATTGCTATAAAAAAAGAAAAGTTATCTTACCACATCGTATTAATGCTGCTGAACAAAGAAAAAACATAAAGCTATCAGATTGAATATGCATTGTTGCTTCTATGGCACTGCAATAAATATTCTTTTTCTGACATCTAAATTCCAATAAACCACTAAGGTAGAAATACAATTTTTAAAACAAAGTCAATTTTGGGTTTGTTTCTAAAACAATTTTGCTGATAGAAGAGACCCAGAAACAATTATATCATGGATAGTTAACAAAATCAAATTAAATTATTTTTCCATTTACATAAGAAGTCCAGAAGACCTGAGGAAAGAATGTCTTAGAAAATAAATCTTTTGATTGGAAATTTATTTAAATCTATCAGCAAGATCATTCCTAGGGCGATTCCATGAGTATATTCCATTTTTATAATTTCCCAACCTCACTATTATTATCTGGTGTTTTAGAAAATTATATGGTATAATTTCATGATAGAAGAATGATATAAAGTTTGTTTGAAACCACATTACCAGACAACTATCAACAAAAGGTTATGCTAAAACTACATGATATTTGATTGGGGAACATGTGTTTTCTAATAAAACTCACCAGCTCATACCATCCTCAGTTTTGTAAAAACAAAACAAAACATGTAATAGAAATAATATTTTTTAAGTACATAGATTCTGATAATGGAGTAAGAACACATAACTATAAAATCTGCTCATAATACATGAAGGTACTGAAGAATGAACAGAAGCAGGTAGATTCATACCAAATACACACAGGTACGGGTGGGAAATCATAACATTTTCATAGGATTTATAATGTATATAGGTATTACACATGCATACACATATATGATATGTGCATATATGTTACACATAACATATATGCTATATATAAAACATAACATATATATCTCAATCACAAAGGAAGAAAGGAGAGGGAAATGAACCTATATGATATTGAAATCTTGTAACCAATCTTACAGCCTAACAAAGTATATGAGGGAAAAATTGGGTCAGGAGCATAGTTGGAGGAGGTCTTTCTTCCATGGGAGCATTTTTAAATTTAATTCTTTTTTCTGGTGCTGGGAACTGAACCCAGGGCCTTGCATGCAAGGCAAGCATTCTACCAACTGAGCTATGTCCCCAGCCCTCTTTTTAAATTTTTTAATTGAAATGTTAAAATTATATATATATGGTATATGACATGATACCTTGATATATCAATTGTGGAAGGGTTAAATCAAGCCACTTAAAATGTATTACCTCACATACCTTTTTTTTTGAGGTGAGACCACTTAAAATTTGGTCTTTTAGCAAGTTCCAAATATATAATATATTGTTACTAACCATAATTACAACAACTATAATAGATCTCTTGAATTTATTCCTCCTAACTAAAACATTGTGTCCTTTGACTAACATCTCCCCAAACCCACATCTTCCAGTCCCTGGTAACCATTTTATTCTTGGTTCTTACAAGTTTGATGTTTTTACACTTCACATCTGAGATCATTCAGTATGTGTCTTTTTGTGCCTGGATTCTATCACCTAACACAATGCCCTTCAAGTTCATCTATTTTTTGTAGATGACAGAATTTCTTTCTTGTTCTAAGACTGAACAGTACCTCATTGTTTATATATATCACATTTTCATTATCTGCTGATAGATTGAGGTTGAGTCCATGTCTTGGCAATTATGACTAAGGCTGAATGAACACAGGAGTACAGACATTTATCTTTTTGACATAATGGCTTAACTTCCTTTGGAGAAATAGCCAGCAGTGGGCTTACTGGATCATGTGATAGCTTTATTAATTTTCTGAGGACCACCCATACTGTTTTCCATAACAGTTGTACTAACTTACATTTCCATCAACAATGTGCAAGGATTCCCTTTTCTCCTATCCTTGCCAATACTTGCTAATTTTTGTCTTTTTTTTTTTTTTTAATAATCTCTGTTCTAACAGGCATGAGGTAGTATCTCGTGGTAGTTTTAATTTACATTTCTCTGATGATTAATGATGTTGAACATTTCTTTTTTGTATGCCTGTTGGTCATTTGTATGTCTCCTGAGAAGCATCTGCCCAGGTCCTTTTCCAATTTTTTAATCAGGTTGTTTGTTTTCTTACCATTGATTTGAGTTCCTTACATATTTTGAATATCATCCTCTTTCTTATTGGATATGTGATTTGCAAATATTTTCTCCCATCTGGTAGACTGTCTCTTCATTCTGCTTATTGACTCCCTTGCAGTGCAGAAGCTTCTTAGTTCGATATAATCCCATTGGTCTTTTTTTTTTTTTTTTGCCTGTACTTTGGGGTCATATAAAAAAAAAAAAAAAAATCATTGCCCAGACCAATGTCTTGAAGTTTTCTCCTAAAAAGTTTTTCAGTTTCAAATTTTATGCTTAAGTCTTTAACCTACTTTGAGTTGATTTGTTATACATATATAAGGGTCTAGCTTCATTCTTCTGCATGTGGCTATCCACTTATTGAAGAGACTGCTCATTCCTCAATGTGTATTCTTAGCAACTTAATCAAATGCATGATTTATTTTTCTGAGTTTTATATTCTGTTCCATTGATGAATGTGTCTGTTTTTATGGCAATAACATGATGTTTTGATTCACTATAGGTTTGCAATAAATCAGGCTTTTATCTTTTTGCTCAAGATTGCTTTGGCTATTCTGGGTCTTTTGTAGTTCCACATGAATTTTAATATTGTTTTGCCTAATCCTGTGAAAAATGTCATTGGGATTTTGATAGGAATTGTACTGAATCTGTAGATTGCTCTGGGTAGTATGAACATTTTTTCCACATTTTTTTATTGATGCATTATAGTTGTACATAATGGTGGGATTCTTTGTTACATATTTGCACATGCACACAATATTATAACATATTTGGACAATAACAGCCCCTAGTATTTCCCCTTCCTCTTCCTTCCTCCCTCCCTGGTCCATTTCCTTTACTGATTTCCCATTGATTCTCATAAGATATTCCCCCCAAACTTTCTTTTCCTTGTTCCTAAATTCCACATATGAAAGAAAACATATGGTCCTTGACTTTCTGAATTTGGCTTATTTTGCTTAACATAATGTTTTCAAGTTCCATCCATTTTCCTGTAAATGACATAATTTCATTCTTCTTTATAGCTTAATAAAACTTCATCATATACTATTTTTCTTTATTCATTCATTCATTGACACTACCTAAGCTGGTTCCATAGTTGGGCTACTGTGGGTTGTGCTGTTGTAAACATGGGTATATATCATTATAGTATGCTGACTTTTAATTCCTTAGGATAAATACTGAGGAGTGGTATAACTGGCCATATGGTGGTTCCATTCCTAGTGTTTTGAGGAACATCCTTACAGATTTCTATAGTAGCTGTACTAATTTACAATCCAACTAATAGTGTAAAAGTGTTCCTTTTTCTCCATATCCTCTCCAGCATATTATTGTTTGTATTCTCGATGGCTACTATTATCAGTGTAGTTCTGATTTGCATTTTCCTAATTGCTGATGATGTTAAACATTTTTTTCATAATATTTGTTGGCCATTTGTATTTCTTTATTTAAGAAGTGTCTGCTTAGTTCTTTGTCCATTTATCAACTGGGTTATTTGGTTTTTGGTGTTAAGTTTTTTGAGTTCTTTATATAGTCTGTATATTAATCTTCTGTCAGAAGAGTAGCTAGCAATTCTGTAGCTTCTCTCTTCACATTCTTGTTTCCTTTTCTGTGTAGAACCTTTTAAATTTGATGCTATCCCTCCCATTTATTTATTAACTCTTGGCAATAATTTGAGGAGCACTGGCATTAGTTTTTCTTTAAAGGCTTGGTAGAATCAGCTTAGACTCCATCTTGTTCTTTGTTTTTCTTTATTGGATGGCATTTTATTACTGCTTCTATCTCATTGCTAATTATTTCTCTGTTTAGGTTTTCTGTGTCCTCTGGATTCAATTTTGGCAGGCGGTATATGTCTAGAAATGTATCCATTGCTTCTAGGTTTTCCAGTTTACTGGAGTTTTAGTCCTTAATGATACTTCAAAATAGTCCTTCATGACACTCTGGACTTCTGAGGCACCTGTGGTGATATCTCCTTTTTCATTCTGATTTTATTAGTTTTGGTCTTTTTCTTTTTGTTAGTTTGACAAAGGGCTTATTGATCTTGTTTATCTTTTTGAAGAATCAACTCTTCATTTCATTGATCCTTTGTAATTCTTTAAAAATTCTCTTATTTCATTGATTTTGGCTCTAATCTTAATTACTTCCTTCCTTTTACTGGCTTTGGAGTTGGAATTGGTTCTTGTTTTTCAAGGGCCTTGAGTTGCCTCATTAGATTATTGGGAATCTTTTTTATTTTCTTAGGTACCCAATCATACCTATACACTTTCTTCTTAAAACTGCCTTCAGAGTGTCCCTGAGGTTCTGGTATATTGTATCATTATTTTCATGAGAATTTTAAAATTTTAACATTTCTCTGCATTTATCACTCTATACTGTATCATTTATGTAGTTTCTATAGATTTTTTTTTGTATTGATTTCTAATTTTCATTCTACTAAGGTGCAAGAAATTATATAATTTTTGGTATTTTCTAAGAGTTGCTTTGTGGCCTAAAATGTGGTCTATTTTGGAGAAGGTTCCACTAGCAGCTGAGAAGAAAGTGTATTCAGCTATCCTCTCATCAAATATTCTATAGAATCTGTTATGTTCTTTTGGTTTATAATATTTTTTAGGTCTCAAGAGTCTTTACTCAGTTCAATATCTGGATGACCTATCTATTGGTGAGAAAGGTGTGTTGAAAGCACCTGGTATCATTGTACTGGGGTCAGTATGAATCTTTTTTTTTTTTTTTATTGGTTGTTCAAAACATTACAAAGCTCTTGACATATCATATTTCATACATTAGATTCAAGTGGGTTATGAACTCCCATTTTTACCCCAAATACAGATTGCAGAATCACATCGGTTACACATCCACATTTTTAGTATGAATCTTTAATTCAAGTAATGTCTCTTTTATGTACGTAGGTACACCAATGTTTTGGAGCATAAATATTTACTATTGTTATATCTTCTTGTTGGATAATTCTCTTTACTGTTATAAAGTGATCTTTTTTCTCTCTTCAGATTAATTTTGGTTTGAGGTCTGCTTTGTTGAATATAAGAATAGTTTTTAGACTCTGTTGGCCTGGGTATATCAATTTCCATCCTTTCACTTTCAGCCTGTAGATTACTTTGCTATAAGGTGAATCTCTTACAAACAACATATAGTTGGGTCTGGTTTTTAAATCAATTCTGCCAGCCTATTTCTTTTAACTAGGAGTTGAGTCTATTTACATTCAAAATTATTATAGAGAGATGTTTAATTCCTTTTACTT
Organism: Marmota monax; assembly: GCF_021218885.2. Lineage (NCBI taxonomy): Eukaryota > Metazoa > Chordata > Mammalia > Rodentia > Sciuridae > Marmota > Marmota monax. The sequence goes on from NW_026692254.1 coordinate 4,179,510, forward strand.
TATTTCTAATGTTTAATTTGGTCCTTTTGTTTGCTTAGCTGCTCTTCAAATGATATTGGTCTATTTGTGAGCTCTTGGGTGTTTTTTATATCTTCTATATGAAGTACTGTCTGTAGTGCCAGCTTAGTGGTCATAAATTCTTTAGTTTCTGCTTATCTTGAAAGGTTTTCCAATTCTGAAGGATAATTTATGGATACAGCAACCTTAGTTGACAGTTATTTCTTTCAGAGCATGGAACACATCATTCCAAACTCTCCCGGATTTTTTAGTTTGTCTGAGAAGTAATCAGAAGTAATCTGATTGGCTTGCACTAAATATGGCCTGACATTTTTTTCTATTGTGACCTTAAAAATTCTATATTTGTGCTAGGGTTGTGGCTCAGTGGTAGAGTGCTCGCTTAGCACGTGTGAGGCCCTGGGTTCGATCCTCAGCACCACATAAAGATAAATAAATAGGGCCTGGGGCTGGGGCTCAGTGATAGTGCGCTTGCCTAGCATGTGTGAGGCACTGGGTTTGATTCTCAGCACCATGTATAAGTAAATGAATAAAATAAAGATCTACTCATCTAAAAAATTTTTTTAAAAAAAGATAAATAAATAAAGGTATTGTGACCTACAACTAAAAAATAAATATTAAAAAATTCTATATTTGTTCTATGTGTTCGATATTTTAATTGTAATATGTCATGGAAAAGTTCTTTTTTGATCTTGTCTATTTGCAGTTCTGTATCTGGATGTTCATCTCATTTTCAAGGTTTGGAAATTTTTGTTATTATTTCCCTGAAGAGGTTATCCATGCTACAAGCCTGCATCTCACAACCTTCTTCAATTCCAATGATTCTTAAATTTTATTTATTATTGTTGTCCTAGAGTTCTTTTGTATGCCAATCATGGTTACTTATTTTATCTTCTTTCATACTGTCTGCATCTTCAAGGTCAGCCACTTGGTCTTACAGTTTTAAGATTCTGTCTTCAGTACGGTCTACTCTATTAAGATGTTGAGCTGAACATTTTATTTGATTTATTGCATCTCTCATTTCCAAGATTTCTGTTTTGTTCTTTTTCAATATCTTTATCTCCTTATTCCTGTGTTGGATTTTTATGCATCTGTTGGGATGGATTTCTCTTCCACTCTTATGTGTGAGCCTTTTTAGGGCACAGACTTCTTTTGCCAAAGTGCCCTAGATTGATCTAGATTGAGACAATTTTTAGGTGTGATATCAATAATTTTGGTGTTAATTCTGATTTTTCTATTTGAGTAGGTGTCCATGAGTGGGACCTGAGTACCCCCCGCCCAGTTGTTCCTAGCTGGAGCCTGGTTTTTAGTTTGTCTCTTCTGTTTTTTGTATTAAAGCATTGCTGAAGTTTGAGTATGATTAATTTGTGTGTGGAACAAGATGCACTATCTCTTGGCTGGGTTTAGTCTCTACCTGATGAACTTATAGCATCCTTGTAGATTCCTAGCAGCTCAGTAAGAAGTACTCCAGCTGCTTGAATCCAAAGTCACAGAGCAAATGGAAATGCAGCCTTTCCCCTATTTGCCATCTTGAATCTTTTTTTTTTTTTTTTTTGTACTGGGGATTGAACCTAGGTACCCTTAACCACTGAGCCACATTCCTAACCCATTTTATTTTTAACTTTGAGACAGGATCTCACTAAGTTGCTGAAGTTGGGCTCAAACTTGTGAGCCTCCTGCCTCAGTAGGATTATATGCATGTGCCACCATGCCTGAATGCCATCTCGAATCTTTAGTATGAACATTTTAACAATATTAAATTTTCCAATCACAATCACAGGATGTTTCTCCATTTATTTGTGTCATCTTCAAATTGTTTAATCAATGTTCTACAGTTTTCAGTGTAAAGGTCTTTTGCTTCCTGTAGTTGAAGGTTTTAATACCCCTTTTTCAATATTTGCTAGAAGAACTAGACAATAGTATAAAAATAACATAAGATCTATACAACAATCCACTTATAATTAATTGATATTAGAGAATACTATCCCAACAATGATAGGACACACATTATTTTTAAGCGCACCTTGTATGTTTTCCAAGTTAAATCATATGCTGGCCATAAAATGAATCTCGTTAATTTAAAAAAATGAAATCATATAGAATGTCTTCTCTGACCACAATTTAATTAAATTTTACATCAATAAAGTACGATAATTAGGAAAAGTTAATTTGAGAATTAAACAATCACCTTATAAATGAGTCATAGGTCAAAGAAGAAATCATACAAAAATTAGAAAATTTTGAACTAAATTATTGTGAAAGCACAACATAAGTACATTTGTGAATGCTGCTGGAGAAGTTCTTAGAAATCTGTAGCTTGTGTTTTAAAAGAGAAAAAATATGGAATTAATCATCTGAGTTCTCACTTTCTTTTTTTTTTTTTTTAAATATTTATTTTTTAGTTCTCGGCAGACACAACATCTTTGTTTGTATGTGGTGCTGAGGATTGAACCCGGGCAGCACGCATGCCAGGCGAGCGCGCTACCGCTTGAGCCACATCCCCAGCCCTGAGTTCTCACTTTCAGAAATGAGAAAAGAACAAATTAATCCCAAGAAAAAGAAATAATAGAAAAACAAAATGAAAAACAGAATGCAAAACAACAGAGAAAAATCAATGAACCAGAACCTGGTTCTTAGGAAAAAAAATCAACAAAATTTACAAATCTGTAGCCAAACAGACAGAAAAAGAATAAAGGGGGCTGGGGATGTGGTTCAAGTGGTAGCGCGCTCGCCGGGCATGCGTGCAGCCCAGGTTTGATCCTCAGCACCACATACAAACAAAGATGTCGTGTCTGCCAAAAACTAAAAAATAAATATTAAAAAAAAATTCTCTCTCTCTCTCTCTCTTAAAAAAAAAGAATAAAGGAGAGAGAACACACATATATAAATTACAAATATCAGGCATGAGAGAAAGAAGATCACTATAGAGCCTACAGACATTAAAATGATAAAAAGGGACTATCATGGGCTGGGGTTGTGGCTCAATGGCAGAGTGTTTGCCTAGCATCTGTGAGGCACTGGGTTTGATCCTTAGCACCACATAAAAATAAATAAAGATACTGTGTGTTCATTTACAACTAAAAAAAAATTTTTTTTAAAAAGAGACTATCATGAATAAATGCCCAATTAATATCAAGTGTTGGTATTTATGGAGAGAAACTGGAAGGAACTTTTGTATATTGCTGGGAGGAATGTAAAGTGGTGTAGTCATCTTGGACAACAGTATGAAGCATTATTTAATAAAATTATGAAATACTTCATAGGTATTTATCCAAAAGAAAAAAAAACTAGGTCCACACGAAGACTTTTATGTGAATGTAGCATTATTCATAATATTCTGAAACTGAAAACAGCACAAGCACCTATGAGTGAATCAATTAATAGTGTATAACCATACTGAGGAATACTATTCAATGATCAAAATTTTAAAAAAATATTTTTTAAAATACTAATATATGCAACACCATGAACAAATCTCAAAAGCAGTCTAAGTGAAAGAAATTAAATACAAAAAAACTACAAATTTTTATAAAAGGCAAAAGTATAGTGTCAAAAGAAATGGGCGGTTTCTGGGATTAGTGACTAGGGGGTGGGCCTCAACTCCAAAGAGGCATGATAAAACTTTTTATGGTAAATGAACTGTTCAATGTCTTCCTCATGGTGGTAGTTGAAGTGACTATATATAATTACCAACATCCATCAAACTCTACAATTAAATAGGTGAATTTTATTGCACATTAATCCTAGCTCAATAAATCTAAAAACAAAGTTCCTTCAAATCAAGGTCTTAAGGCTGTCAAGTGATTAGTTACAACCTCATGAGCTATCTTGACCAGGGTGGGGGATGTAGCTCAGTGGTAGAGCACTTGTCTAGCATTTGTGATGCCCAGTATTCAATCCCCAGCAACACACACACACTCACACACACACACACACACACACACCCCACAGGTATCTTGTCCACTGCTTCCATTGCCTCTTGAGAAAAATGTATGTTGAGGTCCTTATATTAAATACCTCAGAATGTAACCTTATTTGGAAAGTGTCTTTACAGAGGTCAACAAGTTAAAATGTGGTCATTAATGTGGGCCCTATTCCAGTATGACTAGTGTCCTTATAAAAAGGGGAAATCATGACATAGAGGCAGACACACAGAGGAAGCAATGTGGAGGGATACAGGGAGAACATCATGTGACAGCAAAGGCAGGAGCTGGAGGGATGTATCTAGGAGTCGGGAAGCTTGAGGTTACAAGAAGCTACGATAGAGGGCTGAAACAGTTCTTTCTCCAGGACTTGCTCCTCAGTTTCAGACTTCTGGCCTCCAGAACTGTGAAATGGTTTGTGGTCTGATCTGGCATCTCTAGGGAACTAACATACTTCTCTTTGATGCTAATCATGTTAATCACACTAATCATCACATGTTGTTTAGTTTCCCAGGGAATCTCTTTAAGATGAGAACAAACCCCACAGTTGAAAATACATATAGTAGCCCAAATGAAGCAAGTTTTTTTCCTCTAGGTTGGCTATTAAATGCCAATTTCTTCTTGGTAGGCCAGAGCAAGAGTCACCTGGAATCTCATCAAAAACCTTTTATGAACGTAAAATAAATCATCTAAACTGAAACCATTAATGGTATTTAAGTTGCGTATTCTCTTATTCTTTCATTTCAACACCCAAAATAGGCTGGCAGGAAACCTAAGAAGTGGGGCTATAATGTTCCTAATTTCTAAAAACAGCATTTGCATCTAGATAGTCAACAGAGACATACTTGTCTGTACTTAAAATGTGGATGGGTCCATTTCCCCCACATGCTACGGCCAGCTGACCTTGCAAAGTTCTTAGGAAACTGTAGATATTGCTGAATTCTCTTTGAGACTTTGAGAACAAGTATGTATTGATAAATAATAAAGTCCTCTGCACAAATAGCAAGGTTGCTTTTAGTTTACCATGAGAAGGTTTTTTGGGTGAAGGAGCCTTCTTACCCCACTGCAGATTAAACTCTCTATTAACATCAATATCAAACATTTAGTAGCCCCCCCCCCCAGATATAGGATTGGCACATACAGTCAACCTACCTCTTGTGCTGAAGGCAGAGTCCCCTCACAGGTGACACAGTATCTCAGGTGAGCAGGATTCCCTGTGCCACAGGTGCGGCAGACTACTTTCTCCTTATCAACAGAGAAGAAGAACAACTGAGCAAATAACATTGCAGAGAAATCATCAAGCAATCTTTGTAGTTAGTCATCCAGCTCTAGACCCTATTATAACACTAAGGTCCTCAAGATTAGATTGGTTTAGGAATTATTACAACAATAAATAGCATCAGATAAATTAACATAGTTTTAAAAGAAACAAAATCCCAAACTTAAAATAGTATTCATTTGGTCTTTGAAGGACATTCAAAAATTATGCACTGATTGTATGTAAGGTTTCCCATCCCCATCACCCAATGGGAGAAGTCCGATGGTCAGTAGGCTCTCCGTTTCATAGCATAAATAGTAAACAGAAAGACTCGAGACCAGCTTCTTTGTGTTTCCAATAATCTTGTTTGGGGACTAGGTTTTACCCATGGGGCTCTAGGTTCTTTCTGAAGTTTCTCACTTAGAAATGAAAGAAGTAGCTGTGTATAGTGACACATGCCTGCAGTCCCAGCAACTGGGAGGCCAAGGCAGGAGGATCACAAGTTCCAGGTCAGCCTCAGCAATTTAGTGAGGCCCTAACCAACTTAGTGAGACCCTGTCTCAAAATTAAAAATAAAAAGAGGTAGGAATGTAGTTTAGTGATAAAGCATCCCTGGGTTCAAACCCCAGTGCCAAAAAAAAAAAAAAAAAAAAAAAAAAGAAAGAAAGAAAGAAAGAAAGAGGAAAGATTATCTTAGAAAAGAAATTGTAAGTACGACTTTCTGAGTCAGGACCCTGGGGTTAAGGTACAACACAGGAGGTGGAGAAGGGAAAAAGGTGGTCAAAACAGTCTAACTAGGGTTCAGCTATTGGGAGTTTGCTAATACCTACTGACATTGGGTCATCCAGTACTCTCAAGATACTATCTTTTCAATTTTCAATGACCATGATGCTTGAATATTCCTTTGCACTCTGGGACTGTGGGGTCTAGGCATCCCCAAACTAATACAGAATGTTTAGAAACTGGTACAGGTAAAGGATCATGAAGAAAATAAATCCCAACATCTGAGATTTGATTTATAATATCACTACATAGCTCTATAAAATCCCAGCATTTCAAAGTCTGTTTAACTCCATTTCAGTAGAAGATTCCTAACGTTTTCTTAGGAATCTGTACCTATTCAGGAAACCACATTCCCAATGTAAGCGACTCCTAAAGGGCAGACAGAGGTTAACTGTTAAATGAGTGGCAGAGAATCACCGTCTTGTGCCTAATTCCTGATATTCATTGGGTCCAGGATTCTAACGTCTCTTAAAGTTGCCACAGAATAATCTGCAATTGTCAAGAGTTTTTCTGTAAGATTTAGGCTACAAAATGCCTGAAGGTGTCAACTCAGACATGATCTAGTGAAACTCATTAAGAAGTGAGACAATTTTTTTGTTCTGGTGTTTAAAAGTACTGAAATAGAACAAAAATGATTTTATTGTTTGCTGCAGGAGATACTTCCTCTAAGAAGAGAAGACTGTAATCCAACTAAAGTTATTTACTTATCAAGTCCAGAATCTTACTTCAAGATACCATCTTGGAGGGTCCACAAACCAAAACTTGTATATCACAGCTTTGCCCAGTCTACACTCTGCCCAATCTTAGTCCTGCCTTGCAAAACCTCTATTGTAAAATTTTCATTAATAAACCTTATTTTTAAGAGAAGTTTTAGGTTACAGTAAAACTTAGCAGACATTACAGTTCTTATATACATTTGTCCCCGCACACACTCAGCCTCTCTGTCGACATAGGCATCACAGTGGTACATTTGTTACAACCCATGAACCTACACTGACACATCATTATTGCTCATAGTCCACAATTCACACTTGGGCTCACTCTTGCAAACCTTCTTTAAGTTCACCCATTCCTTTTACTGTTACATTGTGTGCATGTATGAATATGTAACAAGTCCAACCATTATGTACAGTTATAATGCACCAATTAAAAATATGGAAAACAAAGTCATCAATTCCCAGTAATAAATGCCTATACTGCTCTCCATCTTCTCCATTCTGAGATACTACAAAGAATCTCTCAAGGTGGTGGTCTACCTTACTGCACTGGATCTACTAAATGGTATCTTGGTTTTTGTGATGGCGTTTGACACTATGCCATAGCTCACTTCCATTCAGAGCAGTGACTATGATCCACAATCACATAAAAATCATTTTATATCACAACCACTGTATCCATAGAATCATAGATGTTCATAGGAATGATTTGGAATTGAGGCCACCATCAAAGGCCACCATCATGGCCTTAACAAGGATGCTAAATAGCTATGATTGATGACTTAAAAAAAAGTCAATACCTGCATTTTCCATTTCCTCCACAGCAGTTGCAACATATCATCTAGTTGGATGGTTTTACCCAATTTAATAGACCCAGCTTAGTCAATGGGATAAAACTTTTTATAAAAGAGTTGGAAGTTGAGAACAATTTTCAAATACCCAAATGATAAGCTTTAATTGACACAATAAAATGGGGCAGAATGTTGGAAATGAACTAGTAGGGCATGGCAGACTTTACATGCCTGGAACAGCCCTTGTCCCCTACCAGTCTTCCACAATGCTTACACATGAGCCACCACTTGTCTCACCACTTTTTAATCTGGCAAATTCTTATGCTCCCCACAATATCCAGTCAGATGACATCTTCTTTTTGAAACCACCCCTGGCCCTGACCCTGATAGAATTAATGAATTTTTCTTCTCTGTCCTATAGCCACCATGACCACCATGGCACACAGGGGCCCAGGTCACTGCATCTAGGCAGGAGGCAGTGAGTCTCAGGGTGAAAGCCTGGGGACTACAGTATGCAGAAACCAACACAATGGTCTAAGAAAAAGACAAATCAAAAAAGTCTTCAAAAGCTGCTCAGCACCTGAGAGATCATGGTAGAAGTACATGGTAGAACAAAGAGAAACCAGATGAAGCTAAGGGAAGGTTCATGGCCACATGATGGTGAAGGATACCAGCTGTTTGGCACAAGGCCAAAATGCCATATGATCAATGGAGGACTGGTCTAGAGACCTCACTCTGTCTTCAGAACCATTCCCCCAATACAACCTATTCAAGGACCCAAATACAGGTTTCCAGAGACTTCCTTAGGCTCATACAACTCTATGAATTCTTATGAAATGAAGTATACTGTTTATGTAGTCAAGTTTCCAAATAAAAAAGTAGAAGGGGGGATGCCAAGAAGTATTCAAATGTTCATTGAAAGAAACAAAATTAAGCAATATATACACTTTTGAATATATATTATGATCATAAAAATGTAATGCTAAAATAAGCCAGGCATGATGGTACACACCTACAATCCCAGCTATTCAGGAGGCTAAGGCTGGAGGATTGAAAGTTTGAGGTTAGCCTCAACAACACAGTGAGATCCTGCCTCAAAATAAAAAACAAAAAGCTTACTGGTAGACTGCCCTTAGGTTCAAACCTCAGACACACACACACACACACACACACACACACACGAATCCTAGTGCTAAAATAAACTAAACTCTAGGGGAAAACAAATACCAATAGAAATGATCACAAGAGTCTCACTTCTAGAGTCAGTAGTAAATAATGATACCCTCAATCATTATTTCCCATGATTTTTGAAAATTAATGTTTGAAACATCTCTTTATGGAAGCTGTACCAAATTCTAGGAATATTTAGTTAATGTGAAGCTAGTTTACTCAATAATTTCAAAGTCAATAATTCCCTTAGAAAAAGTGACATTGAAGTCAAGCAGGCTTGATTTTCTAAGTTCTCCTTTGAATTCTTATATCTTACATTCTTTATTATAAGATATATGCCAACTTTGGACCACCAATGGAATAGAAATAACATGCAAGTGGCCATCCCTTTCAGAAATTGCCCTTTAATAAAGGGACCACCCCTGGATTTAATGCTACTAATCAATATAGCAGTTCTATGTTTACTCTCAATAAAGGACTTACAAACAAATTGAAGGAAAAATTACTTATACCTTTACATCTCTTTTCCTTCCTAGAATGAAAAACTACAGGTTTTATTTATTTACTTATTATTTTTATTTTTAGTTACATATGACAGTAGAATGTATTTTGGCAGGATATATATACATAAAGTATAACTTGTTCTATTAGGTTTCCACTCTTGTGGTCATACGTAGTGTGGAGTTACCCTGGTCATGTATACAAATACAAGGTTATGACCAATTAATATATGGTTATAACCAATTAATTCTATTGTCCTTTCTATCCACCCCCCTTATCCACTGTCCAGTCCAATCTATTTCTACTATTTCTCTCCTTAGAACTATAGATTTTAAAGGTGGAAGAAATGTGATACATATTTAATTTAGTTGATAACAAATATTCCTATTTGTCAGGAGTGGCAAATAAATTATTGCTTTGAACTCCATAGCCTTGGACAGCTTGATTGCCCCATCTGGAATCTTTCCATGTAAAGGTGTAGAAAGACACGCCCATTTGCAGGTGCTCACTGTTAATGGGGCCCAATCCATGCCTGGCAAAGAATTTATGAGTTCAATAGCTTTGAATTTAAATGACTGCTTGCCTTGGGTAAAAGAGATACCAGTGTACTTAAACAGCCTTGAGGGTCCAGCTGCTTGGAAGAGGAAGAATAACTACGCAAGTGATAAGTCTCCACCTGGGCCAATTTCCCCAGCTTCTTATTTACCTTGAAGAAGCCCTCCTCACGATAAATTTCTTTGGTGTGTTTCACTATAAATAAGGCATTCATGGGCTTTTCTCTTTTTTTAGGATCAGACCCATCTGTTGAAACAGGTCTATTCTACCCGTCAAGCCCTCACTTTGAAAAAAATATATTTTTCATCTTTTGTGTTTCTTTTTTTTTTTTAATATTTTGTTTTAGTTGTAGTTGGCACAATACCTTTATTTTATTTTTATGTGGTGCTGAGGATCAAACCCAGCATCCCACCTGTGTTAGGTGAGCACTCTACGGCTGAGCCACAACCCCAGCCCTGTGTTTATTTCTTAATATTACTTTTTCAGACTTTTATTTCCAGCCAGCCCACAACTCTGAGGGTTGCTTATTTCCTCCCCATGCAGGCTGTAGGTGACACCTATTCCTCCTGTTTTGAATATTCCAAGGAGTTTGGAAAGACATTTCCAAACATCCTGAGAAAACATATTAACAAGAGTAGGCTCTGCTTTGATTCACAAAACATCCAAAAATAACAGTGGCTTAAACAAGAGAGAGCTTATTTCTTTCTCTCATGTATATGAAGCCTAAAGATGGGTTTCGAGAAGCGTTTGGTAGCTCCCCATGGTAGCTTCTAAAGTTTAAGGGTGAAAATAATTACCTCCCAAAGCACTTAGTAAATTTTCATCTATCTGACTTTGGCCCAACCAGTTCCTCAAAATCTAATTTCTGAAGGTTTACACATCCTGGGATACTACTGAAATTTTCACAGTGAAGGAACCTTGGAGGCAGAACAAGAAGTGGACATAGCTTTTCTTTTAATACATTTTGCACACCTAGAATCTATAAGCCCATTTTAGAAATATTATATTTCTTATTGTACAATTAAGTCCATGTATTTTCTTTATTTCTAAAAATTCCTGTTTTTTTTATCCCTTAGTTAAATATATTTCATCCTCTATTGATGTTTCTTTGGGATTACAGAGGAGGTAAATGGAATTGTAAATTAAGAAAAAGATACAGTTGTATGTTCAACCATCCCACCAAAAAGTTTTCATCATTTGTCAAGTTTTTTTTAATTTTATGTGATGATATGTAACTTTTTTTCCCATGTGACTAGTTATAAGTATTCTTTGTTTATATATAATAAAGCAAATTAAATAGAGCAAAGAAAAGCATGAAGCCACTTAAGGGCAAGATTATAAGCCAAATAATGTGCAATGTTAAAGTTTAAATATCTCAGGGGAAAAACTGTTAGTTATGCTGAAATTTGGCCTTCAAATCTATGTTCAGGGAATGCATTCCTACATTTCTGATCCTTGTGATAAACTAAAGATTCTATTAATATGGAAGAAAGAGAATAGATATTAGAAACACCTTGGAGGCTCTGCTATAATCCTCATTTTATTTCTCTTAAATATGTACTTATTATCATGCATTCAATATACTTTTCTGTCTCAAGGGAAGTAACCTTTATGTCCCTTACACTCACTTTGAGTATTGTACTCAAAGTCTAGGATATTTGAAAAATGTGCAGTCTAAGTTATTTTTTTTTAATGTTATAGATCCTATTACAAGTTATCTTTTGGGCAGCATATTTACCCAAAATTTGAATGGATTTTTTTCAACAAATGTTAGCTTTTATTTGTTAGCCCACTCCACCAGGTAAAGAAAACCCTAATTGTTCAAAGGTCACTTTCTATGTATTTCATTCGGGTTTTTTCAAAATCATATTTCATTACCTTCAAGTGGAGGCTTGCCTGTGGCCACAGCTGTGGAGCAAGAGGGGCCTCACACACCACACAGATGGGCGTGTTCATGGGGACCAGGCTTCCACATTCTGCACACAAGCCCATCTGCACAAAGGAAAAATCAGGTTTGCTTGGGATACAACAACTTAAGGTATGAATAGATCTCAGAATGTAAGGTTTAATTTGCCTTTTTAAAGGTATTTAAAATAACTACCTTTATATTATTTTATTCCTATTAAGAATAAAAACATGTTTGTTGTAGAAAAGAGAAATACATTCAAATATGCTAGAACGCTAACTTACAGCATGATGGGGGGGGGGAGGTCGATAAATCCTCTCCCACAAAATCAAATAAAGCTGTAAAAACCCAGCCATGTCAGCACTCTGCCAGTCAACCAAAGGTGGGCAAAAACTGAAAAGTTCCTGGAAATGACTGAAATTCAGCTAACAATATACTAGTCTGTGACGTTCTGGCGGGGCGGAGTGGGGCTTGTCCCTTCTTCCCAGCTCTATCTGGTGATAGCTTCACCACAAGGCAGGTTGTGAAATCCAACAGTTTTGTGGCTACTGATGGACAGGGATCACTTGATTTGGAGCATCCTGAAGATGAAAATCTCAGTGGCAAGCAAACAGGGAGGACCTGGTGTGAGATCATGGTCCTGTTTGTGGTGATTGATAGACTGGGAATTGGCCAAGGGTTTAACAGGGAGTTCCAGGATGTCATTCATGATAAATTCTCCATGTATCTTTCCATGACTCATGCCTATGCACTTGTTCTGCATAAGCCAAAGTGGGCCCTAGCCACCCACGTATCCCTAGCCAATGGAAACTGCATATGGAGAGGCAAGAGAGCTCAGTATAAAGTCAAAGCTTAGGCAAACTTGAAAACAGTCTGATGTTTAACAGTCTACCCAGCCCCCACACAGATCTATCAGCTTAGAGTGGAAGCCTTATTGCCTTGAAGTGCTTGAGCAAAATTTCTGGTCAATCTTCAGCTGAACATTAAGATACCCAAGATAACTCCAGGTTTAAATATCTAAACAAAAGAGAAAAAAAAAAAGAAAGAAAAGAAATCCTGATATCAGTGACTAAACTTTGAAGAAGAGAGACATTAAAGGGGCTGGGGATGTTGCTCAAGTGGTAGCGCGCTCGCCTGGCATGCGTGCGGCCCGGGTTCGATCCTCAGCACCACATACAAACAAAGATGTTGTGTCCGCCAATAACTAAAAGAAATAAATATTTAAAAAAAAAAAAAAAAGAGAGACATTAAAGATTTAATAGAAATAAACAAAAAACAACTCCCTGCAGGGAAAAAAGTAAGAATTCAGAATTGTTATAGTATATTATCTAAAATGTTCACTACTCAAGAAAAAACAAGAATGTGTGCCCCATACTAAGGGTAAAAAGAGTTAAGAGAAATTATATCTGTGGGTCCTCAGATGCTAGATTTATCAGACAAAGATTTTTTTTCCCAAATACTAGTCTAAAAAGCAGAATTTTAGGCTTAATAATTGTCAGTTTTTTCCCTGCTTTGTGTGTGTGTGTGGGGGGTGTTCTGGGGACTGAACCCAGGGACTTGTTCACTCAAGGCAAGTGCTCTAGTGCTCTACCAGTGAACGACCTCCTTAAACCACCCCCTCCCTGCCCTGTGGTACTGGGGTTTGAATCCAGAGGCCCTCTACCACTGAGCCACACCTCTAGCTCTTTTTTTATTTTTTTTTAATTTTGAGATAGGGTCTCACTAGTTGCTTAGGTCCCCACTGAGGTTGACCTTGAACTTGCAGTCTTCCTGCCTCAGCCTCCTGGCACATAGGTGTGTGTCATCAAGCCTGGTTTGCCTTTTTATTTTCAATTATGATCATCTCACCTCTCAGTAAAGTTAATGACAAGAATGCCTATGTCACCTTTACATATTGAATGAAGTGGCCTGAGTATCTTCCTTGATATAGTACCAATGAGAATTAGTATTATATAAATAACTGTATAGGTAATGCTCTCCTTAGGTCATACCCTTTGAACAGGCTGAGGCTCCATTTATAAAAATTTTCAGGTCCCTCCTGTTTCCAAGCTCAAATCTGGGTGTGTTCTCTGTGTGGCCTGCAGAGCCTGTCTGCATCTGCCCCAGCCTCCCCTGATCATACAGCATCCTGGAATTATACAGCATTTTGGAATCTCTGAGGTGGGAAAAGCAGACAGGCTTCTGCCTTCCTCAGAGTGTTCTGCTGTTTTTTTTTAAATATTTTTATTTTTTAGTTTTCGGCAGACAGAACATCTTTGTTTGTATGTGGTGCTGAGGATCGAACCCGGACCGCACGCATGCCAGGCGAGCGCGCTACCACTTGAGCCACATCCCCAGCCCCCACAGACAAAAATTTCAAAGCAGTTTTTATTAAAAAATTGTTCAAAGAACTAAAGGAAATCATGTTTATAAAATTAAAGAAAGGGTGATAATAAGATCTGATGAATATTGAATCTCAATAGATATAAATTAAAAAAAAATAATTAAATCAAAACCTTAAGTTGAAAAGTAAAATGTCTAGAATAAAAACATCTCTAGAGGGATTTAGAAGACCAGAGATAACAGAGGAAACAACCAGTAATTTTGCATATAGTTCAATTATTCAATCAAGGAGAAAAAACAATGAAAAAAATCAGTAGATCACAAAAAATCCATGAAACAACATCAAGTATAACAACATGCATGTAATGGAAAGGAAAGAAACACACAGAAGGAGAATTTGAAAAACTAATGGCTAAAAGTTTCCACACTGGAAGAAAAACAGTAATCTACAGATCAAATAAACTCAAGAAAGATAAACACAAAAGATCCACACTTAGATATAATTATAATCAAATTGTTGAGTATTAAAGACAAAGATAAAAATTTGAAAGCAACAAGAGAAAGACTATCATGTAAATCAAAAACAGTAGAGGCCAGAAAGTAGTATAATGACATACTCGAAGAGCTAGAAGGTAAAATGACTGCCAAATAAGAATTCCATACCCAGAAAAACTATCCTTCAAAAATTAAGGAAAAATAAGGTTTCTCAGACAAAAAACAGAGAGAAATTGCTAGCAGAAATATCTTATGAGAAATAAGAGATGAAGAAATAAATGATAGCCTGAGTTCACAGAAAGAAATGAAAGAACAAGATATAATAAACATAGGGGTAAATACCAATAACTCCAAAGATAATTTTTCTTATCTCCTTTAAATGATATAAGATTCTATAATACTGTATTTTTAAGTTAAAACATGTAAAAAGAGATAAAGAGAGGGAGAAGAAGAGTAGATATATTGAAAGGAAATTTCTATATTTTATTGAAATTAAGATATTCTAAAATAGACTGTGATAAATTAAGGTCAATATTATAATCCCTAAAGCACCAGATAACTTTAAAAATAGTTTTAAAAAATAAACAGAGGAATTAAAGTGGCACATTAAAAACATTTACCACAAAATAAAGCAATAAAGGGAGAGCAAAGGAATGAAAAATATAAACAGAAAATAAACAACATGGGCTGGAGTCATGGCTCAGTGGTAGAGCACTTTTTGTGGTTTGTATGTATGTGGTGCTGAGGATCCAACCCGGGCCGCACGCATGCCAGGCGAGCGCGCTACCACTTGAGCCACATCCCCAGCCCCCACAGACAAAAATTTCAAAGTAGTTTTTATTAAAAAATTGTTCAAAGAACTAAAGGAAATCATGTTTATAAAATTAAAGAAAGGGTGATAATAAGATCTGATGAATATTGAATCTCAATAGATATAAATTAAAAAAAATAATTAAATCAAAAGAGCACTTGCCTAGCATGTTGTCATGCTGCAAATAAATAAATGAATAAAAGAAAGGTCCACTGACATTTAAAAAAGAAAACAAACAACATATGTAAATTCTGCCACATCAAAGTGTACTTAAATGGGACCAGACTAAACCACATCCAAATGGCAAAGGTTATCAGAATGGATAAAAAAGTAAGATCTGACTGGGCATGGAGGCACACGCCTGTAATCCCAGCGGCTCCAGAGACTAAAGCAGGAGGATCACAAGTTCAAAGCCAGCCTCAGCAACATAGTGAGTCCCTAAGCAACTTAGCAAGACCCTGTCTCAAAACAAAAAAACAAAAAGTACTGGGGCCAGGCACGATAGCGCATGCCTGTAATTCTAGCAACTTGAGAGGCTGAGGCAGGAGGATCATGAGATTCAAACCAGCCTCAGCAGATTAGCGAGGCACTTAGCAACTCAGTGAAACCCTTTCTCTAAATGAAATATAAAAAAGGGCTGAGGACGTGGCTTAACCACAATTGTATACATTCAATATGTACAGGTGACATAGACATCTTATCATTATATATGTATATATATATAATTACACACATATGTATGTATATAGATAGATATTCAATACCAACAGTAAGCATAAGAAAGCTGGAGGGGTTGCATAAGTATCAGAGAATAAAGGACTTAAGACAAGGAATACTTCTAAAGTCAAGGAGAAATATTTTGCGAATGAAAAGGTCAACAAATCAGGAATATATAACTCTTTAAAGTGTTTATGAACTGTTTTAGTTCATTCAAGTTGCTATAATAATAAATTAAGTGACTTAAAAACAACAGAAATTTCTCACAGGTTTAGAGACTGAGAAATCCAAGATCTAGGTGCTACTCTCTGCCTTAGAGGTACTTTCTAGCTATATCCTCACATGATGGAAGGGCAAACAGTCTTCCTGGGGTCTCTTTTAAAGGGCACTAATACCATTCATAAGGAGTCCACCATCATGATCTAACTTAACTCCAAAATGCCCTACCTCATAACACTATTACCTAGGGGGTTAAGGATTTCAACATATGAATTTGGAGGAACACAAACTTTCAGATTATAGCACAAACATAACAAGCCCCCCAAATACATGAAGCAAAAACTATGAGTCAGACTCAAGGTAAAGCTCCATCAATCACTTAAGCACCTGACATCTCAACTTTTACTGGCAGATCTTAGCGATGCTTTAGATCTCCAAGAATCAGCTTGAAATCATAGTCAGTAGCTAGCAATCCCTCAGTGGTTTTGGCATTACTTTTCCCCCAAAGTATAGTGACTCTATTGAAAGCCACCAGTCCTTTTGGGAAAGACTTCAAGGAAGATTTATAATATGTACATGCCAAGCTGCAGTCTTTTTCTAAGGAGAGCTGGTCTCCTCTTCAGTCAACAGACTCTGGATTGGTAAACCTGACTTATGTTTGTAAACTAGGTGAGAAACTTGGGTGGTCCAATGTAGTGACTCATGTTAATTTGGGGTTACAAGATCTGCTGGTTGTTCAATTATATGGGCCAAGGAATACATCAGTAGGCTACTCAGCTATTTCATTCCTAGGAAGACCAGGATCAGTGAGATTCTGATTACTGAAGCAGCACTACTGTCCTTGTATTTGGCAATTAGCTGCTGGCATTTGACCTCATGCTGCTCTGGAATCCAAGTAGCCCCACTATGATCAGGGAGCCCATCAAAATGGCAGTATCCTCCATGATCATATCTAGCATACAAAAGAAAGAAGCCACAGAACTTTTTAGGAATGTAGGTGCTGGGGCTGGGGGTATAGCTCAGTTGGTAGAGTGTTTGCCTAGCATGCTTTGGTTCAATCCCCAGCACCACACACACACACACACACAAAAAAAAAAAAAAAAAAAAAAGAATGCAGGTGCTCCTGGGTATATTGGCACATGCCTATAATCCCAGCAACTCCAGAGGCTGAGGCAGGAAGATCAAGAGTTCAAAGCCAGCCTCAGCAACTTAGTGAGGACTTTGGAACTTAGTGAGACCCTGTCTCAAAATGAAAAATAAAAAGGGCTGGGGATATGGCTCAGTGTTAAGCACCCTTGGGTTCAATCACTGGTACAAAAAAAAAAAAAGCAGGGGCTGAGGAAGGGAAAAGTGCTGGGGAGTGATATGGGACAAAATTATATTGTTATATTGTGTGCATGTACAAATACGTCACAACAAATCCCATCATTATACACAACTATAATGCATAATAAAAAACATAGGGAAAAAAAAAGAAATACAGGTGCTCCTCTCACTAATGTACCTCTCAAGATCATACTGATAGAAGTATCTACTGTACCTCCTTTTAAAATACAATTAAGAGTTGTGGGGTACAGGCCCACATAATAAAATTTTATTTTATTTTCCTAAGTCTTTGGATACCCTCCTGCACATGTTGTTGGGTATCATAGACTGAACTGTGCTCCTCTAAAATTCATAATTAAAGAAGAGACAACAGGGATGTGTGCACAAAGGAAAGGCCATGTGAGGACATAGTGGCAAAGTGCCCATGTGCAAGTCAAGGAGAGAGGCCTCAAGAGAAACTAACCATGCTGAAATCTTGATCTTGGATTTCCAGCCTATAGAGAAATTAACTCTGGTATGAGAAAATTAACTTCTGGTACCTCTATGCTGTTAAACATAGGTTATTATTAAGTCTAGGTTTTAGTCAACCGAGCAGCCTGTTAGTCACTCCAGCTGTGTTAGCTAGCCCATTTAAACTGAAGGTGTGCAGATATCAAAGAATTCGGCCCATTTTAGTATTATATTCTATCTTCACTTAAAATCTACTCCCACCTGTTCTATAAGATTCTGCAAATATATATTAGCAAAATCTTACTTCTCTTTTTGTGTGTAAGCTATTTTCTCCTGGATCATACTGCTGGAGTAGGACCTTAGTAATGCTGCAGGTCGTTGTAGTGAGTCTTAGAGAGAATGGACATCCCCCATCAAAGCATCTACCCCAAGTATGGTTGTCACAAAAATTTCATGAAAAGGAAGGCTAGTACCCTCAGACCAGTGGGCAGGTTCCAGCTACAGACAAGCAGATCCAATGTTACAAGAGTTTAAGTTTGGCAGTTTCTTCTGGGTCTAACCTAATAGCCACATTTCAGGATTCCATTTTTTTCTAATTAATGCCCTAACTTTCACACAGGAAATTAGTGATAAGGTGAAGCCAAAATACACAGTTAAATGTTTGATTGTTTAAATATAAGCTTTGGGCTACAAGAAATAGATTTTTTTTTCATGGAGAAAAGAATAGGGTGTTATGGGAGCTCTCTATTTCTCAGACTCTGAATTAAAGGTCCTGAGTTTGTCATTTTCTTTCTGTGAATGTTCCTGGACTCAGGAGAACACATCCTGTGCCACAATCCTTGTAGCCATTGTTACTGCCAAGGCAGTCAAGTACAATAGCTACTGGCAGGCACAATGGTGTATGCCTGTAATCTCAGCTACTTAGGAGGCTAATGCAAGAGGATTTCAAGTTTGAGGCCAGCTTCAGCAACTTGGTGTGTCCCTAAGCAACTTAGTGAGATCCTGTCTCAAATAAAATATAAATGGACTGGGGATGTAGCTCAGTGGTAAAGAGCCTCTGGGTTCAATCCCCAGTAACCTCCCCCTCCAAAACAAAGTACTGCAGCTACTTGGCCACTCAGAATACTTGCTTCAATTGGAACTTCATTATAATCAGCCACTGGTGATAGCCTGATTAACTTTGATGCCAATTCATGCAAGAGATTACCAGAATCCTATTTTTCATTGACAAAGAGCTCAGCCCTGCTCTCAAGCAAAGGACAAGAACAAACCATTTTCAATATTCCTTCTTCACAGGTTTATTTCCTGGGACCCATCACCAATTCTGTAACAATCATAATACAGTCAGAAGACAGAATCTACCCAGTTATTTGTACAGGGGAAAATTAATATAAATAATTTATTAACCAGCAACAGGGGATTAACTATTAATGGGCAGAGCAGACTCCATGTGATATAGGAATACCAAACATAGGGAGGAGCCACTACCTGTATGGCTAAGGCAGAGAATCTGAGGAGGATCAAACAAAGAAGAGGCACTCACTTCACCCCACCTTTAAGGGTGAAATTGGATTTCACTGAATGGGGTATGTCTGTTCCAGCAGATGTCTGATCAGTTTGCTGAAGTGATACTAATCAGGGTGGGCAAGAAAAAGCTACCCACTGGGTTCTTTCTAATGAAAGAAAACATACTGGGATGCTGCTCAAACTTACTGGGGAGCTGTCCACTGGGGTGCCTGAGAGACTATTTGGGAAGCTGGTTGGGGTACTGGTGGAACTCACTGAGAAGTTATCCATGTGATACCATCAAAATTCACAGAATTTGGGACTAGGTTGTGGCTCAGCAGTAGAGCGCTCACCTAGCATGTGCAAGGTGCTGGGTTTGATTCTCAGCACCATATAAAAATAAACAAATAAAATAAAGGTATTGTATCCAACTACAACTAAAAATTAAAAAAAAAAAAATTCATAGAATTCAGCACAGCTGGGTGTCCTGCCACTTAGTTGAGCACCACAGAAGCAAAGAGAAAGGAAAGCATACCAGAAGCAGGAAGAGAAGCCCATTCTCTTGCAGAATTCCTTTTTTGACAAAAACTAACATCCAGCCAGCTGGCAAAGGAGAAATGCCTAACAGAGGGCTGTACAGGCCTACACCTTTGAGTCCAAGAAGACCAGTGGAGAGCAGGACACAGTAAGTACTCAATAAATTATTGTTAGTTTAAATTACAAAGCTATTTATATAAGATAGACTGTTATTGCTCCAATATAAATATAATTTGGGGAGCAACATGGATGTTTTATGATTCATTAAAAATATTTTTAACATCTAATAACATTTTCTCCCTGCAAAGACAAAGAACGTTCTGAAAATCTTTCTCTTGGCAAAAGGAAATAACCTTGACATTGTACTAACTGATAAAAACAGATAATTCAAACTAATGGGATCTGTTCATGTTTTATTTTCTGTATTATCTTATTCAAGGAATTCTCAAGGAGTTCAAAATATATTAAATTAACTTTTACAACAATCTTGAACAATAAATTGGAGGAAGGTTTTAAAAAGATACCCATTTAGTAGCTGGGCATGGTGGTGCACACCTGTAATCCCAGCCACTTGGGAGGCTGAGGCAGGAGGATCACAAGTTCAAAGCCAGCCTCAGCAAAAGTGAGGGACTAAACAACTCAGTGAGACTCTCATTCTAAATAAAATACAAAACAGGGCTGGTCAAGTGCCCCTGAGTTCAATCCCTTGTACCCCCACCTCCCCCCAAAATGATATCCATTTAGTACCTGACTCCTTACTTGAGGTCATAACTCAATTATAAAACTCTGGATTCTGAGTTCATTGAAATCAGTACCTTTTAAATGACTATCTTTAAAGTCATTTTATATATTTTCTAAACATAGTCATTTCTCACTCAACATCACAAATCTTTCTAATCATTTTCTAAGCCCCAGTTTAAAGAAAACAATATTAAGAGGTGAAGGTTTTGATTGTTAGCAGGTGAAGCATCTCTTCTAACTACAAAACTAGTCGTAGGATAATAGTAATTATTACCTACACTTAATCAGCCAAAGTCTTAAAATTCAAATATACTGATCAATCTAAGTCAATCTTTGGACAGAACAATGCATCTTATGGATCTATAGATAGAGAGCTATAAAGTAATTAGTACTTTTTTTCCATTTGTTTAAAGAATATATTCCCTTGTTGTACCCAGGTTATAAGCAGAAATAGCAAATAGATAGGAAACATTTATTTATCCATGTATGCCTCATTAAAACAATAAGATTTCAATCTCCTCTGTGCCTGTACTTTTGCAAGGCATTGAAAAGAAATATCACTGCAAATGAATAGTTTTTCCATTCTTAAGTTGGAATCTAGATAGATTAATCTGCCAGACATTCTTTCAAAAAGTTTTAATATTTGTGATTCATGTATACAGGCATGGTCTTACTGCTGCAAATAAAGATCACATAAACCAATAAAAGATGTTTTTAAGAATTTTGCTGCTCACCTGCGCTCCTTCTGGGGGTGGAAGACGATAGCCAAATATGGGAGGGACAGGAGCACCACACTCTTGACAGAAGCGAGCAAAGGGATCAGATGGGCGGGGAGCCAGACAGTGGGCACACCTGTAACAAAACAGGTTCCTGACTGGCCATGTGAAGATTGGTCCACTTTAGGAAGATTGGTGAAAATCTAAATGTATTCAAACAGTTTTAAAAATTAAACAAAACACAAGCAGACCACTCTTAGCAACTATGGGACAAGTCCTAGGAAGAAAATTCTCCTCCAGGTCATTTTATTAAAAAAAGTGGCCACAGAGTGGAAACCTGTAGTTTAAGGCCAGCCTGGGCAACTTAGCAAGACGCTGTCTTAACAAAACTTAAAAAGAGTGGGGGATGTAGTCCAGCGGTAGAGCGACCCTGGGTTCAATCCTCAGACCAAAATATAAAGAGAGAAACATCAATGGAACAGAACAGAGTTCAAAACTGGATTCACACAATTATCAAAAATTGATTTTCAAATATTCCAAAACTAATCACTGAAGAAAGATAATTTTTTTCAAGAAAATAAGCTGCAATAATTAAATATCCATATACAAAACTATGAACCTCAATCATACGCAAATTAATTAAAATACATTAAAGTACTAAGTATAAGATCTAACACTATAAACTTCTAGAAAAGAATTAGGAGAAAATCTTAGTGCGTGGTTTAGAAAAGATCTCTTAAATATAATAAACTAAGAATGAAGTATAAAACAAAAACAGATAATGTGAACTTCATTGAAATGAAAAGCCAAAGACTGGGAGAAAATATTTGCAAACTATATATCTGAAAAAGGGAAACATGTACAATTCTACAATAAAAAGATATATAACCCATTTTTTTTACAAAAGTTGGATCAGACAATTTACCAAAGAAGATTTATGGATGGCAAATAAACACAATACCAATAGTAACCAGCAAAATAAAAATTAAAATCACAATGAGATACTATTACAATCTCAATAGAATGATCAAAATAGAAATAAAAGTGTTGGAAAGAATGTGGTGAAACTGGCTGGTTGCGGTGGCACATGCCTGTAATCCCAGCAATTTAGGAGGCTGAGGCAGGAGGAACATAAATGTAAAGTCAGCCTTAGCAGCTTAGTGAGGTCTTGAGCAATTTAGTGAAGCCCTGTCTCAAAATAAAAAATAAAAAGGGCTAGAGATGTGGCTCAGTGGTTAAGCGCACCTGGGTTCAATCCCCAGTACCAAAAGCGGGGTGGGGGAAGAATGTGGTGAAATTGGAATTCTCAAACACTGCTGGTGAGAATATAAAAATATACAACTAGTTCACAGAACAATTGAATAGTTTCTTAAAAAGTAAAATATATACCTATCATGTAACCCAGTCATTCCCCTTCAAGATATTTACCTGAAGGGAAATGAAAATATATATGTATGCAATGATTTGTATAAAATGTTCATATCAACTTTATGTGTAAAATGTTCATATCAATCTAGAAATTATACACATACTCTCAATAAGTAAATGGATAAACAAACTGGCTTATTCATAGCATGGAAACTCAATGATAAACATAACAACTCAGCAATGAAAAGCACAGATGTTTGACACAAGAAAAAACATAAATGAATCTCAAAATAGTTATGCTGGTCAAAGAAGCCTGAACACCGCCCCCCACCCAAAAAAAAAAGAAAAAGAAAAAAAGAGTACATACTAAATTACTCCACATGTATATGGAATCAAATGCAAACTAAGATATGGTGACAAGAAGCAGATCAATACTTACCTGGGAATGAGGAAGGATGAAAAGGTACAATGTCAGAAACTTTTGGAGGTGATGAATTTGCTCATTTTCTTGATTACTGTGATAGTTTCATATATACAGAATATATATATATATATATATATATATATATATATATATACACATACACACACACATATACACACACACATATGATTTCATATATCCTATATAAAATGTTCATATATCCTGTATATAGGAAGATATATATTGTATATATACAGGATACATTTACATATACATATATATATGCATATATATATGCATATACATATCAATTGAACTCTTTAAATATATGCAGTTTGTCTTATGCCAATCAAACCTTTTAAAAGCTATTCAAATTCATTTAAAAAGCTATGGCCAAGCCAGGTGTGGAGGCATACACCTGTAATTCCAATGACTTGGGAGGCTAAGGCAGGAGTATTAAAAGTTCAAGGCCAGCCTCTGCAGCTTAGTGAAACTCTTTATCAAAATTTAAAAATTTTAAAAAGGGCTAGGTATAGATGTAGCTTAGGGGAAAGCGCCCCTGGGTTCAATCCCCCAGTACTATAAGAAAGAAAGGAAGGAAGGAAGGAAAGAAGAAAGAGATGGGTAGGAAAACACATTGACACAATGTATTATGGTGGGCTTAAAGACAGTAGAGAATGCGATACATACTTGAGGAAGTCTGTCTCTCTTTGAATCCTCATGATCTCTGTTCTTGTCAAACTTTTCTGGCCAGTTATGTGTGCAAAACCAGGAGACTAAAATTAAGAATATAGATACATAGAGGTATATAGTCAATATAACCTGGTAAAGGCTATGGAATAGAAAAATTAATGGAAAATTTTATTTTAACATTTGTTGCATAATGAATGCTGAAGCTTTCATCTTTTTAAACCATGATGTGAAAGGTCCTAAGTAATTATCATTCCAGTATCTAACATTTAAAAATTATTCAAAATGCTATTCATAATTAGATATATATTTCATTAAAAATGAAAGTTTACAATAAAAGATACCTGAACTTACTATAAACAGACCTGATTTTAGAACTGAAAAACTGTATTCATTTTTTCCTGCATTTTTTATTGGTGCATAATAGTTGTATATAATGATGGGATTTGTTATTATTTATTAGTACATGCACAGGATATAACAATATAATTAGGCCAATATCACTCCCCAGCACTCCCCCCCTCCCTTCTCACCTTCCACCTCCTGGTCCCTGTCCTCTACTGATCTCCCTTTGGTTTTCATTAAATCTGCCTCCCCTTTCTTTTCATTTTTCCTAACTTCTGCATATGAAAGAAAACATATGTCCCTTGACCTTCTGAGTTTGACTTATTTTGTTGAACATATGGTCTTTATTTCCATCCATTTTCCTGCAAATGACATAATTTCATTTTTCTTTATGGCTGAATAAAACTCCATTGTGTATATATACCACATTTTCTTTATCCATTCTTTCGTTGATGGATACCTACCTGGTCCCATAGTTTAGCTACTGTGGCTTGTGCTGCTATAAACATGGATATGCTGCATATATTGCTGTAGTATGATGACCTTAATCCTTTAGGACAAATACCAAGGTGTGGTATAGCTGGGTCTTGTATTCATTTTTCTCAAGGATTGTATTTCTAGGAAACTCAGAAGGACTCATCTATATAGAATAGGTGCAGCAATATCCAGAAATATTTAACTCATTTGATTAAGTTTTTATTTTGAGCATCCACTTTGTGCCAGGCACTCCAGTATCTAACACAGATACATGGTCCCTGCCCTCAAGGAGCCAAATGTGTACATATACAAAATAGGGTCACCACAGAAACATTTGGGTTGAACCCCAGGAACTTAGATGAGGGAATAATCACATTCACTTGCTCCAGGCCGGAAGGGCTTCTCAGAGATGGTAACAACCAAATGGGCCTGAGAGAGTAAAGAAAAGTTTGTCAAGTGAACACAAAGACAAAGGGAATTCCCAGGAGAGGAAACACACTGGCAAAGGCACCATGGCAGGGCAGGGCATGCCCTTATCTGTGGCTGGAGAAGGCACACAAAAGGAAAAAGCTAACCCACAGTGAGGGTTTGACAATAGTAAAATGTGGCTACCATGTTACAGCCCTTATCTCCTTGACATTCACAATACCCTCTGAGGGAGGTTACATTACCCCCATTTTATTTTAACATCTTATTTTGGGATCATTTCAAACTTACAAAAAAGTCACATGGATAGTACTCCAGTCCAGCCAGCCTGACCAATTGTTTACATTAGTATTTTTCTCCATTTTCCTTCTTTCTCTACCTCTGAATTATGTGAGAATAAGCTGCAGTTGTGATGTTCCTTTGCCCATAAATAACTGAGTGAGCACTTTGTCTCTATATTCCTAGTTCTTTAAGTACAAGGCTGTCCTCTTACACAACAGGGTATCGAAGTCAGAAAGTTATCATTAGATGGTACACTACTACTATCTTATCCACAGATCTTGATTTAGACTTCATCGGTCGTGCCGATGATGTCTTTTACAGTTTTTTATTTTTTCCTAGTACCACATTTGGGCATCATGTCCCTATTGTCTCCTCTGACCTAGAGTAGTTCTCTCTTTATTTTTCATGATCTTGACATTTTAAAAGAGTAACAGACCAGTTAATTCAAAGGATATCCTTTGAATTGGTTTTATCATGTTTCTTTATGATTGGATTCAGTCATGCATTTTGACACGAGTTTCAGAGAAAGGATACTGTGCGCATCTGAGTATATCATACCAAGAGAAATATATAATTTCCATTTATGAGATGAGGATGAGGCAAGAAAGATTGGGTCACTTGCTTGAGTTCATGTTGACAATATATGTAGTGAACTCTAGGCCTACCTGTCCCCTGTAAATTTTTGGTCCACCACAATGCCAGGCTTAGGATTTCAGATTTCATTCTGCTGGCCACAGGGATAGTGGGGAGAGATGACAGCCACAGGATTTTTTTTTTCTTTTTATTGCTTTCAAGTTACATCTAACAGGCCTATACCAGAAGCCACAAAGTGGTGATTCAATTGGCCAAATATGGTGTGCTACTGAGTTTCCTTTGGCCCGTGGACCATTTATATTGGCTCCCATAGTGTTTCAAAATTTAATAATTGTCAAAATTCTAAATAAGGTTATTAAACATAATGATGTAAGTTTCTGGCTTCTTGTGCAAATACATTAGACATGGCAACACTAAATCTATAGTCTCTCTTGTCAGTAGTTGTATGGCATTGAGTAGAGTGACCCCTTTAGCTCACTGGGGCATTACACATCATCACAGAACTCACATCCCTTGTGCCTTCACATTAAAGCCAGTATCAGCTGCCATTTACCTTCTACCCTGCTGCCTGACTCTGAAAGCACCCCTAGGCAAGATACTAAACTCAGAGGTCAAGCATTGCCTCCTTAAAGGTTGCTGACACATTTTAACACTCAACAGTATCATTAATTCCAATATTTGATGAAGCAGCTGCAAATGGGATTCAGCTGAAATGTTTAGAAGAATATCTTTCTCTCTCTCCATATATATTTGGTACTGGGGATTAAACCCAGGGGTGCTTAACCACTGATTCACATGCCCAGCCCAATTTTGTATTTTATTTAAAGACAGAGTCTCATTAAGTTGTTTAGGGCCTCACTTAGTTGCTGAGGCTGACTTTGAACTTGCAATCCTCCTGCCTCGGCCTCCCTAGCTACTGGGATTATAGACATGTGCCACTGAACCAAATGAGAAGTCTCTCTTAACAATATGAAGAACAATAGTAGAAGAAAAATTTGTCGTGGTTCTTTTCGGGCCTCCCTGGCTTTCTGAATGTTAGTCAAATTCCCCAAACTTTGTCTCTATATTCCTAGTTCTTTAAGATTCTGGATCTTAGGGCTAGGATTGTGGCTCAGAGGAAAAGCGCTTGCCTTGCATGCGTGAGGCACTGGGTTCAATCCTCAGCACCATATAAAAAATAAAATAAAAATATTGTGTCCACCTATAACTAAAAAATAAATATTTAAAAAAAGATTCTGGATCTTGGAATCTTTATGTATCATCTCACTCTATCTTTCCCTTGAAAACAACTCTTAAAACAACTAAGTGGGCAAGGTAATCCAATTATTCATGCACAGAGAAAATAACTATTTCCAGACACATTCAAATAATTATGGCCCATGTGAGACTGTTTTGTTAAAAATAGTTATTGTGCTTGACTTATACCATTCATTCTTCAAAATGATACTTTTTAATCTCAAAAGCATTATTATTTGTGCCACACTGCTGTGCAGTGGAGTTGAGTATGCTCACGGGTCCAGGTAATCATTCTTTCCAGAAGATTGAAAAGGGCAATTTTCCATTGTAGAGGTGGTTGCCTTTTTATTTAGTGGAGATTGCAAGCAGACTACCAGATCTGTGGTCCCTAACCTGGACTTTAGGGTTCACCAAAAAAATACGGTGATTGGGCATCTGGAAGAACCCAGGAGATCAGGTGGTGTTACACCTCAGCATTGGAGACTGGAAATGAAGGTAACTACTTGACCTCAGGACTAAGATAATTGGCTTTCTTGGCTAGGGATTCTGACTGGACTAATCATCAAAGTCAAACGTGGTCTTCATCCCAGGTTTATGGACTAAAACTCTTCAGGAGGTTTTCAGGAAGTGTAGGGGGGAATTTACACATATAGTTACATTTCCTCCAGGTAAATCTGATGTGCAATCAGATTTGGGAACTAGTTTTTTTTTTTGCCTCTTTTGTATTTAATGGTAAATATGAGCAGCATTGGAATCATAGGTATACCAGAAACAGTTGTGTTTAGATAGAAATGTAACTCCTGGTATATTCTACTTGGGGCTCAAATAGGAGAAAGACAATAAGAGTTTCTGGCTTGACCTTAGATGCCAAAAAAGTCTAAAATAGATTTTATAAACACTGAAAAATCAAAGCACTATAATAATAGTAGGCAATTAGTATACGTGATTCTTTCTTGTGTTATAGTAGTGACAATGTATTAATATGGCTTTTATTAGGATCTTAAACTACTTCCATCTTGCCAAGTTCAATGAGCAATTCTCTGTGCTTGGGTAGGCTGAAGTCTCAGCAACGTATGACATAGATGACCCCTGCTTTCTCCTTGAAACTCTTCCTTCACTTGGCTTCCATGGCACCACATTCTTCTGGCTTTCTTTCAACTTCTCAAACTCCTCCTTCCCTGCATAGCATCTAAGTTGAGGATTTTGTCTTGTGCTACCTTCTCTTCATCTTCTATACACCCTTAGCAAGAGATCTCATTCAGATTTAGCTCTAAATACCATCTATATATGAAATTTCCAAATGTATATCTTCATTCCTGACCTCTTGGCTGAGGTTGAACTTACATATACAATAATCTGTTCAACACTCTCACTTGAATATCCAATGAGCCCTTGAACACTTGCTCTTCTTTCATCTTGCCCATCTCAGTTAATGCTACCATCATCTCTAGATGCTCAGGCCAAAATCTTGTAAGTCATTCTTGGTTCCTCCCTTTCTCTCATCCCATTTATCTAATCCCTCAGTCAAACCTGTTTAGATGCCTATGAACTCCTGTCCTCATTATGTCTACAACCTTTGTCCAAGATACCATCATCTCTTGCCTGGAGCAAACACCTTGGAAATGATGTTCCCCTCATTGTCTTCTATAGTCTAATCTCTGGCACAAGAGGAACTTTAAAATATAAATGGAATTATGTCTTATGCTCCATATATATTCCCCTTACAATTAGAATAAAATCCCAATTCTTCACAATGGGACTAGCATTTGTGATTTTCAACCATGTTTGCACATAGAATCACTTGACAATGCATTTTTAAAAACAAACCATGCCAAACAACAAACCAACCCAAATTTTCAAGATTAGGTCCCAGGATTGGTCTGAAACACCTTAAGTGAATCTGATGTGCAGCCATATCTGAGAAACACAGGTCTAGGCACTCTGTTCCCAGCTCACCTCCCCTGTCATCTCCTACCTTGCTCATCAAGCTTCATCCACACCAGCTTCCTTGAGATCCCTCACTTTGCTGTCCCCATTTTGACTGTTGTTGAATGCTTTCCCCCAAGATCTTTACGTTGCCGGCTTCTGAAAGTTCATCTCCAAAGTCCAATTCAAATGTCACCTCTTCAAGGAAGCCCCTCTCCCAACTTAAACAACACTTGTTCTTCCTTCACAGACATTCTCAATCTCAAGGCCTCTCTAACTTGAGGGTTAAATAAAATGCAGATCACTGTGGTCAGACCCAGAGTCTCTGATTCAGCAGGGCCTGAGAATAAGCATTTCAAATAAGCTCTCATGTGATATTGATGCTGCTGGTCTGGTGACCACACTTAAGTTGAGAACCATTGATTTACCTCATTATCCTGCTTGTCTTGTTTGTGACTCTTACTCTTACATTATTAAAAAATGTTTAACATTTTTTTTGTGTGATTAATTACTTGATTATTATCTGTTTGCTCACAACCCCAATACAATGACAGCCCTATGAATGAATATATAGAGACTTTTCTTGTGCAACACAGTATGCCAACACTGCCTTAAAATAGTTCATGGGAAGCATTAAAAATATGGGAAGTATCTTCACACCCTATGGATTTTCCTTAAAAGTTACCTGGGACTGTTGAGTGGGTGGTCTAGAACTTGATCCTTCATGGTAAGCTGGGATTTCTAATGGGCTTTCTGAGAAGCGAAGATCTTTCAGAGTTTTAGGGTCAGTTCTTTCATCTAACTCAAGGTCTGCAATTATATTAAAAACATTGTTCCGTGAGCATCTGTAATTTTGTTAAATCATGCAAATGTCTGTGTAGTTAGAAAGCTTTTAAATAAGGGACCACTGTCATCACATTCTCTCCCTAGAAGTAACAATAATATAAAGAGACACCCTCCCCAACTCAGTAAATAAGAACTGAGAAAGGAAAAATAAGCCCAGACTGAGAAAATTATCTTCCTTGTTATATTCTATAACATCCCACATCATCTTAGGAAAACAGACAGATCAATCCAATTGCAAGGCTAGGTGGTTACATTAGTTCTCCCAAGGACATATATTGCAGCTGAGAAATGTCATAACAGCTTCCTCTTGAAGTAATCTACTGCTCACTTGTTGAGGAAAAATTTTCCTCAAAAATCATAGATTATCAGAAATTCTTCTTTTTCAAATTGTATCAGTAAGAACAAATATCAAAATATCGACTCTTGCCAGGAGAATTTAAGTCACTGAGAGAAGAAGTCTCAGTTTCTAATCCTTGTGCTGAGCTGCATAGTAGGGTCTCTGAACATAATGTTCCATGTGTATCTATAGTTTACAAAGTGACAGAACTTCAGTGCACACGTGATGCTTCAGTTCCCACATAGTTAGCTCTGCTTTGAGCCTATTAAAACTCTGCTTTCAATTATTTTGTAAAACTATTTATATATTAATTTTTGAGGCACTGGCAATACAATCTAGGGCCTTGAATATGCTAGGCAAGTGCTCTACCTCTGAGCCATATCCCCAGACCTCTTCTTTCATTTCAATTTCAACCAAACTTCTCTCTTTCCCCAAACCCTTCAACTTTTATCTTTTCCCTTGCTTGATGAGACACACCATGATTCCATGGTGTGTGGTCCCCTCAATGCAATGAATCAATAAATATAACACTGTTGGACTGCTTGGTTATCCTTCATGGCTTTAGGCTAGTTAGCTAGGACAGCACTAGAATTCAAATTACAGCCTACTTTCCTATTCTAGTGTTTCTTATTCCAACACTTCTGCAAGAGAATATGCAGTGAACATGCAGTGAACCAGTTTGGTGGGTTTAGAATAAATAGTGAACCTTATCTTCATGCTATCACATCATACCTGGAAACTTTCTAAGGTTAACATTCCAACTAGGTTTATTTTCAGTGTTCTTATATTTCTTCTTTAATTTTGGTCCAACAAATCCATTTTTTAATTCCTAGGAATGAAGAGATTACATATCACTTGATACCCATTGAGAATGTGAAAATTAAAAGCTACATGATAGAGACAGTGTCATGGCATACATTTCTTCCTTGAAATGGTTTACAGTAGTTTTTACAAAGTGATCTCTGTTTCACTTTACTGTGGGGAAACACAGAGCTTTGAATCTAGGCTTTTGGCTAGTAGCATGTCTAGGTCTCAAGTCAAGTGGCCAAACCAGGAAGCAGGGAGCAGCACATCAAGATAGGATGTTACATTCATGGGAGAGTAATAACAAGAGGACCAGCAGATCCGCGGGGCAGAGCTAGGGTGGGATCAGACCAAGATAGGACTTATGTGCACAGCCTGTCCACAGGGCCTTAAATACTTATTTCTGACTTTCTCTCCATAGATTTTTTTTTTCTTTATACCCGATACAAACTGAGCAGCTGCTGATACATGTGAGCTTAGTCTCTGCTGTGGCTGCCTTTGCCCTGAGCACACTAAGAGCCCCACCCCATGCCTGCACCCACCCTTTGGTGCTACAGCCTCTTCGTTGGCTTCAGGTTCACTTAAGGGATACCACCAAAAACTTTCTGTGTTAACTCCGACTGAGACTTCTTGATTAGTTGCCTTACCATGAACTAGTCTGTCCTCTGGCCCTGTTACTTGGATCTATTATTATCTATGCCAACAATGCAGGGACTGAAATTTCAAATGTCTTCACATAGCTTGAATTTTCTCCAAAGAGATGAGTCTTTGGGAATGAAAATTTCAACAGAACAGAAGTCTATGCCCACTGGGAGCTTCTCCTGGCCTGATGAACCTATTTACCACATATATACTCATCACCCTCTCCTGCCTTCTGTTGAGCAAGGCTTTGAGTATGGCAGCCACACTCTATGCCACCTTGGAGCTTACAGCACATGGCAAAGACTGACAAAGAACCAAATAATCACATGATCAAAATGTTTTTAAAAGGAGAAAACTTGGTGCAGTGATAAAACACCATGTATAAGTTTAATTTAACTGGAGTTTACACAGGGGGAAAATTACAGTCAAGGCAAGAAAGCCAGGCCAAGAATGAACACTGATTACTTGCATGGCAGGCTAAAATTTTCTGCTTTCTTCAGTAGGTAAGGAAGAGCCACTGAAGACAGTGGAGCATGGGCAGTGTTGCTGGGTAGGAATTCTAATCTCTAAAGTGGAGGAGAAATTGACCAAAGATTGAGGAATCAGTGAAGACACTTCGCAATGGCTGATACTGACTTTACTTAAATTAGGACCTGACTATAAGCAGAGGTGATATAATGAAAGGGAAGGTGTGCCCACCGAGAAGGACAGACGAAGAATATAGTAATAATCTGAATGTATAATATCATTACTTGCCTTTGAAGAAACTTTGAGAATATTTTCAACATTGTCTTCAGAAGAAACTGTATTTGGTGGTTCATAATCTACCTGAAATACCTTAGTTACAATTCCACTCTGTCTGCAGTCTCTGAAAATAAAAAAAGAGTGTGTTATGCAAAGATTCAAAGAAAAGGTAGCTAGCAATTAAAATGACTCCATTTAAAGTTCCTTAGTCTCTGTATGAAATGTATTTCATTTTAAATTGAAGAAATCAAAACTTAATTTTCAAGTCTTTCCTTATCTCATTCTGTTTGGGAGTCTTTAACTGTGTAACAAATCACCTGCTGTGGTCAGAATCTTCAATATCCCCAAAAAGCTCACATGTTGAAGGCTTGGTCCCAGTTGATGGTACTTGTGGAGGACAGTAGTACCTTCAGGTGTTGGGGACTACTGGAAGGAAATTAGGTCATTTGAGGCATGCTCTTGAAGGTGATATGGGACCCTGGCCCCTCCTCTCTGTTTCCTGGCCACAGGGAGGTAAGAGGTTTTGTTTCATCTCTCACTTCCTGCTGGGATGTTCTGCCTCCCACAGGCCCAAAGCAGTGGGGCCAAGTGACCATGGCCTGAAACCTTAAAACTATAAGTCAAAATAAATCTTTCTTTAAGCTGATTTTTCTCAAATTTTTGTCATAATGATGGAAAGCTAACACAGTACCCCACAAATGTAGTGCCTTAAAACACAAATCTGTGGATTAACTGGTCTCTGCTGGGCAGATCTCATTTGCTCTCTTTCATGTGATTGACATCAGGTGTCAGGAGAAGTAGAGTCAACTGAAGGCTCATTTGGGCTGCATTTCCAAAATGTGTTCTTCCCTCAAATAACTTCTTTCTCTTTTCCCCTTCTCCCTCTCCCTCTCTCTTCTATCCCTGTTCTTCCTCCATATGGATAGCTTGAACTTCCTCACAGTATGGGAGTCTCAGTTGGTCAGACTGCCTTCATTGTGCCTGGCTTCCCTTCTTGTTTATATTTCCAGAAACCAGTTCTTGGTGTATTTATGTGATGTGTACTGAAAACTTATAACAGGAGCAGTTTCCTATGTTACTCTCTCTATATAACTATGTCTCCCTGGTGACTCACAGCCTGTCATTTTGTTTGATCTGCCCAGACATTTAATACTTTCACATTTCAACTATCTTCTTCCTTCAGTGTCTGTCCTTTGTCTGCTTCACTTCTGTTGATTTTCATATTGGTCTGTGACATATTTTATGTCAGTTTCACTAGCATTTCTTCTACAATTTCTCAGACTCCTTACACATACATTTTTTCTATTTCGTAAAAAAATTTAACCTTTAAGTAAATAAGCATCCCCAAAGGCTTGATATTGAGAAGTGCTTAACATTAAATAATACAGAAGTTATAAGCTACATTTTGGAAGATGGAGAAAAAATTCTCAAAAATATACAATTCAGGGCTGGGGTTGTGGCTCAGCAGTGGAACGTTTGCCTAGCACATATGGGGCCCTGGGTTTGATCCTCAGCACCACATAAAATATAAAGGTATTGTGTCCAACTGCAGCTAAAGAATAAATATTTTTAAAATATATATATAATTCATCTAAACAACCACTATCTACCTGAGAGGCTATAGTAAAGAAATAATATGCCTGGCTTTCTATAATCAAAGGATACTTGCAAGTTCACTGGCTAGAGTGAATCACAGGTAGCTAAACACTGGGAAAGCACTTAAAAATATCAAAACCAAATTTATAGATGCATAAATGTGTGAATGCACATATAAATGATCATTTATATTAACTACATGCTTAACTCATTCACCTCAGGATCCAAGTCATATGCATGGCTCTAGGTATGGCATTTAAAATCTAATTGTCCTCCTTATTAGCACACTTCCCTGATATCACAAACATCTTCAATCAGGGATCATTCAGATTCTGAACAATCACAGAGCTCCCTTAATGGGCACTTCCAACCCCGTAGAGTGGAAGCCTGATATCTTGCACTTATTCTACTGGTGTAAGGCCCAGGTTGTCTCCCCTACCACAGCTGGCCCTTTCCTTGGGGACCCAGATAATGCATTCACCCATGGACTCTATCCCAGCTAAAAACGGTCCAAAGTCCAGCTTAACTTGCCTGCTAAGTAGAAGGACTTCATCCTGATTATGATCCTGAAAAAGGCCTAGGTCTGGGGTTGGAATTGTAAATCCTACTCAGAGCCCAAATCCCATTTGAAAAATATATAAAGTTTTGTTAAGGGCTAGATTCTGGAGACCTTAACTATGTATCTTTGGAAGTATTAACATGAAGTACATCCAAACAGAAAATTATTTTTGTGTAGCTCTAGTCTCACAATAAAATACCAAGTTACTTGAATGGCTGCAAGGGAGTTATGAAGCTGCATCTATGGATATTCCACAACTTGATCTAGGTCATATTTTCTCAACCCACTGAAAACTACTGAAATTTGGGGTTAGATAATTCTTCTTCAAGGGTTTTGTCCTGTGCCTTGTACAATGATTAGCAGCATCCCTGGCCTCTGCCACTATAAACACATTATCACCCTATATATGATAACCAAAATGTTTCCAGACATTATCAAATGTCCTGTGGGGGGAAAATTATGCCCAATTGAAAACCTCTCATGTAGGAACTTAAAAGGGTTGAGTAAAAACCATTTGTTTACCCAGGCATAAACATTTCAAATACGAGGTATGTCTTTTGAGTTGGTTCACACAATAGCAAATAGCAATCTTTTAGCTCTTTGCTAAGAATCAAAGTAACAAACAACAGCAACTGCTACTGCAAGTGTGAACCCAAGTGTTGTATTAAATGTGTTAATTCTAATCCTCACAACTTCATTTAACAAATGAGAAAAATGAGTCAGAAGTCCACATAATTTAATCAAGGGCACACAGAGTAAGTGATAGAACTAGGATTAAAATCCAAATCTGAGGGTCTCTAAGCTTTGTCCTCTTTACACATCGTTAAACAACATCTCTCAAAGTAGTTTTCTTCTTGCCTTTGTGGCTGCCTATGTAGATAACATCTGGATCTACTCCTTCACATAAGCAGAACACACTGTATTATCTCTTGGAATGTGCCTCTACACAATGAGCTTGAATTATGACCTCCAGGTAGAGAAGTAACATTTTAGGGCATATTATGTGTGCCAAGGGGCTACAAATGGGGGTCTACGAGATGAGCTGCAATACACTGAAAATCTATTTTCTCAACCATTGTTGCAAAACTGGGGAGTCCCTCATAGTTCTACTGAAGAAAACAATTATCCTCAGAGGACCTGAGTCCAATTCCGTATCTTCAGTTCAAGGTAGTTTTTAATCTCTACTGGGCTTAATCGATTGTGACCCCTATATGAGGTCAGTGAGGGAGAAGGCAGAACCCTGCAAGTTCATTGCCAACACACTACTAAATGATATCATACCAAGATGGGACATTGCTAACCACAAAGGAGACTTTTAAAGAAGCAAGACAAATGTCAGAGAGTATACAGACTCTGGACTGGATCATCAATATAGGTCATCAACATCTGGCAACACACTTCCCCTTCCTGAGATGTTCCCAAGTTCCGGGTCCCTCCTGTCCAAATGTTCTTTTCTCTAACCATTCTTGGATGCAAAATTCACACACACACACACACATATCCACCTGCAATGATGCCCTATTCCTTTCTTTTCATCCTAGAATTTCATACTTCAATAAAAATATATTTACAAAACATTGTGTTGATCAAATATCTATAAACAAAAACATATTTTCCATTGATTTATGTCCATTGTGGTCAATATTGGCTGCATATTGGAATCACCTGTATATTTGAATAATCAGTATTTTAAAATATTGATGCCTGGGTCCTACCCCCAAGAGACTGTTATTTAACTGGTCTGGGTGTGACCTGGGCATCAGGATTCTGCAAAGCTCCTTGGGTAATTCTAATTTGCACCTGTGGTAGACTGGTAAAATAATGGGTCCTCCTAAAGCTTAGGAAATTATGCCAAGAGTTAACAAATAGAATGGCACCAAATTAAAAAGCTTTCTGCACAGCAAACAATTATATAATTATAAAACAGAATGGAAGAGAGAAACTACAGAATGGAAGAAAATCTTTGCTAGCTACTTTTCTGACAGAAGATTAATATCTAGAATACATAAATAACTCAAAAAACTTTACATCCAAACATCAAGTAACCCAGTTAATAAATGGGCAAATGAATTAAACAGACACATCTCAAAACAAGAAATACAAATGGCAAAAATATATTTAAAATGTTCAACATCATTAGCAATTAGGAAAACGCAAATCAAAATAACACTGACATTTCATCTCACACAAGTCAGAATGGCAGTCATCAGAATACAAATAATAATAAATGCTGGAGAGGATGTAGAGGAAAAAGAACACTTTTACATTGTTGGTAAGACTGTAAATTAGTACAACCACTATGGAAATCAGTGTGGATATTCCTCAAAAGATTAGGCATGAAACCATCATATGACCCAGCCATACCTCTCCTTGGTATTTACCCTAAAAAATTAAAGTCATCAAACTACATGCTCATGTTTACAGCAGCACAATTCACAATAGCCAAACTATGGAACCAGCCTAGGTGTCCGTCCATCAACAGATGAATGAATAAAGAAAATGAGGTATATACACACAATGGAGTTTTATTCACATAAAGGAAAACAAAATTATGTTATTTGCAGGAAATGGATGGAAATAGAGATCATTATTTTAAGCAAAATAAATCAAACTCAGAAGATCAAGGGTCACATGTTTTCTTTCCTATGTGGAAGCTAGAGAGGGAAAAGGGAAAAAAAAAGTGTGGAGGACTCATGAAAATCAAAGGGACATTAGTAGAGGAAAGGGATCAGAAGATGGGAGGTGGGAAGGAAGAGGGAAGTGCTGGGGCATGATACTGGTCAAATTATATTGTTATATATATGTATGTATGAATATGTATCAACAAATCCCATCATTATGTACAACTATCATGCACCAATAAAAAAAGTGGAAAAAAATAATGCGTTCTGAGGCACCACCATACCTCTCTGCATCCGTACCCTTGTAAAATCTCCTACCACATTGACTTTGGGTGTGGCCATGTGATTTACTTTGGCCAAGTAAATATGACACAAGCAGAATCTAGAAAAACATCTGCAGGACTTGTCCTTTCTCTTACTGCATTTTAGAACTGGGGAACCTTGTGAAAACATAAAGATACCCTGCAGGAGACATGGCTCCAGCCTATAGCCAGCACCAAACATGACATGTAAGTCATGAGACCATCCAATTCAAGATGAGCAAAAAAAAAAAAAAAGACAGCTATGTAACTGATCTCAGGCAAGATAATTAGAAGAACCACCTCCTGAATACACATCAAAATACTGTGCAGTGGCACATGCTTATAATCCTGGCAGCTTGAGAGGCTAAGACAGGGGGATCACAAGTTCAAGGCTAGCTTCAGCAATTTAGCGAGACCCTGAGCAACTTAGTGAGACTGTCTCAAAATAAAAAGCAAAAGGGTTGGGGATGGGGCTCAGTGGTAAGGTGCCCCTGGGTTAAATTGCCAGTAGCAAAACAAAACAAACAAACTGAAAAAAATCCAAAATACTGACCCACAGAATAATTAACAAATGCAATTGTTTTTTTGAGACACTAAATTTTAGAATGGTTTGTTATGCAATAATGACTAGCTGATTCAGCAGACAAAGTTGAGAACTAGTTATGTAATTTCCGATATCCTTTATTTATTATTTATCCCTTTATTTATTATCACAAAAGTTAAGTTTTGGAAGCTGTTAAAGTTATCAAGAATAAAAAGCAAACATACATAATTTTGTCATCAAAGGCAGTGACTGTTCCAGTCTTTTCTCTATGCATTTTAAAGTGCAGTTAAAGTCATAAGTGTAAACTTGTGCCTTATTTTTTTTCACTCTTTATATAATAAACATTTTCCTCTGTCATTTGAAATTTCATGACAATTTTTCCTCTTAATATGTTAATGACCTTCAAGTGTTAGCACTCTCATTTAAAGTCCTTTGACTCCTTACTAAGAAATTACCTTAAGTACCTAGAAACTGACTTAAATAAAGCAGCATAATTTCCATAAAAAACTATTTTATCTAGGAACAATGTTGCACACCTGTAATCCCAGAGACTTGGGAGGCTAAGACAGGAGGACCACAAGCATGAGGC
Source organism: Marmota monax (assembly GCF_021218885.2). Taxonomy (NCBI): domain Eukaryota; kingdom Metazoa; phylum Chordata; class Mammalia; order Rodentia; family Sciuridae; genus Marmota; species Marmota monax. The sequence goes on from NW_026692254.1 coordinate 4,218,320, forward strand.
CAGCCTGGAAACTGAGCACATCTGAAATACTTCAGTGTTACTAAAGCACTCAGTGGGCACAGAGAAAGTTGGATGAGAATGTCAAAATACTTTCTACTCTCATGTATAACTAAAAGAAACAAAAAATAAAAACTTTTAAAAAGTTGGTGAGAGGCATAAAGATCTTATTTTTAAACTCTTGTGAAAGCTTTACTACCTCCTTCAAACTACTTCTTTATCTGAATTCTACTTGCAGCTCCTAAAGGGGCCCTGCCTTCCAATATTAGGCAACACTAATTCTCAAAGAAATAAATAAGTAAAATCAGAACATAATGTCATTATATTGTAAATCAGTACTTAGGTTTCTAATTTTTAATGATAATTGAGATGATTTGTTTTGATAGAAGTGGCTTAGAGGACAGCGGAGGGGATGCAGGATAGGAAAGATAGTAGAATGAAACATACATTATTACTGTATGTATATATGTAACTATATGACCAATATGATTCTGCAACATGTACACTCAGAAAAATGAGAAATTATATCCCATTTATGTATGATATATCAAAGTGCATAAATGCATCTACTGCCATAAATAACCAATTAAAACAAATTTTAAAAAATGTTTTAAAAAGAAGTGCCTTGGTAAGTGGAAAAAAACAAGATTCCAGTATTTAGTAAATAACCATGATGCATTTAAGGGGTTATTTTGTCTCACTCTTTTTTTTTTTTTTTTTTTGAGGGGGTACTGGGGATTGAACTCAGGGGCACTCAACCACTGAGCCACATCCCCAGCCCTATTTTGTATTTTATTTAGAGACAGATTTCACTGAGTTGCTTAGTACCTCGCTTTTGCTGAGGCTAGCTTTGAACTCACATTCTTCAGGCCTCAGCCTCCTGAGCCGCTGGGACTAACAGGCATACACCACTGCGCCCAGATACATTTTATCTTTAATTGTTTTAAATTTTCAGATGCCAAAACAGTCATCTTTGGTAAAGTTGCCCCTCTTTTCAAAAAGTCATGCAGTGGGCTGGGGTTGTGGCTCAGTGGTATAGCGCTTGCCTAGCATGTGTGAGGCATTAGGTTCAATTCTCAGCACCACATTAAAAAAAAAAAAAGATATTCCATCTACAGCTAAAAATATTTTTTTTAAAAAAAGGATCATGCAGTAGTTCAGCCAGCAGGGGGACTCTGGGGCCAACAGGTATTTGATTTGGCGCTTAAATAGATTCCTGAAATGTGGCCAAACCGGTCTTGCTGAACAAAATGATTCTTCCATCACAATCACACAGACTTGCTAAGCAATTGAGGCTTTTCCCCTACAACATATGGTGAAGGTTTCCAAATTAATAGTGTTTTCAAAAAGGTTTCAAAATGGTTAAAAAGCACCAAGTGGGAAAGGAAGAATAAAGTGTCTAATGCCCTCCACTTTTGTGAAAAGACAACAGCTTCAAAGATCAATTAAATTAATACAAAACGAAAGAGTGAATCATGGTGCTGTTGTAGGCTGCATCCTGAGGAATAAGAACCATCCAGTAAATGCAATGCTTTCCTCAGAGCCAGGAGAAGCTCTTTAGAGGAGGTTCCCAGCCCTAGGCAGGCTCTTTCTTCCTGAAGACCCAAAGTGGAATTTGAAATAAAAGCAATGTTAATACACATTGATACTCATTGAGCTTATTGATTTCACTTCATTGAATGCACTTATGATTTGTGCACTTTACAGCATACCTCAGTAAAATGCAAATAAAACAATGAGTTACTTGCATATGCTACAATTAAGTTTTTTGTGTCTTTCTAATGCAACACTAATTCTCAAAGGAATAAATAAGTAAAATCAGAACATAATGTCATTATATTATAAATCAGTCTGATCACCACTTTCTTAACTTACTTAGAGACTGCAATAGCTTTAACTTGTATTTTTCCATCAGGCAGAGTAATAGGTTTTGTATACTTAAACGTATTATTTTCTCCATAACCAATTCTCTTCAGAAATTCAGGTTTGCTACCATCCAGGGTATAATATATGTTGACATCTGGGGTATCTGAAAAATTCAAAACAGGATAACTATAAATTAACACTAAAGAGGCTAGCCCCTGAATAATGCCTAAAGGTCAGTTATTTGAGGAGTTTCTACACATACAAATTCACACATATGAATTTGAATATATATGAAAATAACTAAAAATAACTAACAATAATTCTTTCTCTGTGTTAGCACAGTGCTTTACATGAATGAGCTCACTTCTTTTTAAAAAAATATTTATTTTTTAGTTGTAGTTAGACACAATATCTTTATTTTATTTATTTATTTTTATGTGGTGCTGAGGATGGAACCCAGGGCCTTGCATGTGCTAGGCGAGGGCTCTTGCTGAGCCACAATCCCAGCCCAAATGAGCTCACTTCTGACTTCATCTGTATAAATCTGAGTCCCTATTTTATGCCCATTTTCTAGATAAGATAACTGAGTCGCTAAGAGATTAACAAACTTCCTAAATAATAGATGCATTATGGTATGACTTCTGGTCAGTTGAAACCATAGCTTATGTTCTTGAACCATTATGCTCTTGGACACAGTACCTTTATTTTTTATTTATTTATATGTGGTGCTGAGAATCAAACCCAGGGCCTCACTTGTGCTAGGCAAGTGCTTTACCACTGAACCACAACCCCAGCCCCGAACCATTATGCTCTTTTGTGTCTCTAACAGGGCATTGATACAAATAGAATAGAGGTCAGTTTTTAAGACAACACCATCCACATAGAAAACAGAAATTAATTTTTAATTTTTTTGAGCATTTCTTCATTCATTTTGTTTTGTGGTGTTGGGGATTCAACCCAGGGCCTTGCACATGCTAGGTAAGTGTACTACTACTAACGTATACCCCCAGCCTTGAGCATTTCTTTTCTTTCTTTCTTTTCTTTTTTTTTTTTTGGTGGTGGTGGGTACAATACCTGGGATTGAACTCAGGGGCACTTGACCACTGAGTCACATCCCCAGCACTATTTTGTATTTTATTTAGAGACAGGGTCTTACTGAGTTGCTTAGTGCCTTGCCACTGCTGAGGCTGGCTTTGAACTTGTGATCCTCCTCTGTCAGCCTCCCAAGCTGCTGGGATTACAAGTGTCTGCCACCTGGCCTGGCAGAGCCTTTAGCATTTCTTAAGAAATGACTTATTATATATTTTTTGGACTTGGTAAATGATTCTTGTAATTCCTGAAAAAAATTAAATGCAGGCTGGGGATATGGCTCAAGCAGTAGCGCGCTCGCCTGGCATGTGCAGCACACTGGGTTTGATCCTCAACACCACATAAAAATAAAATAAAGATATTGTGTCCACCTAAAAAACTAAAAAATAAATATTTAAAAAAATAAATGCAATAAATTCACGATTAAAAATTCAAAAGTTTAAAAATGCTATACAATGAAAATTCTCCCCATTAGAGCTCACATTGGCTGTCCAAAGACAACCAATGGTATACTGAGTGTCCTTCAAAAAACATTTTATTGGGCTGGGTGTGGTGATACACACCTGTAATCCCAACATCTCAGGAGGCTGAGACAGGAGGATCATCAGTTCAAAGCCAGCCTCAGCAACAGCAAGGTGCTAAACAACTCAGTGAGACCCTGTCTCTAAATAAAATATAAAATAGTCCTGGGGATGTTGCTTAGGGTTTGAGCGCCTTTGAGTTCAATCCCTCGTACCCCCCCCAAAAAACTTTATTGGTACATGTAGGTATATAGTCTTATTTTCCCCTCCCTTTTAACACTCATGGTGGCATACTATATCCTGTTCCATACATTTCTTTTCTTTTTTCAATTATTAACATGTCTTGGAAATTGTTCTATTTTGGCACATAAAGAACATTCTCTTTTTTTTTGTTATGACTGCATTCAATCTCCTCATTCAGGTGAACAACAATTTAATTCTCTAAAGAGGGACACTTAGGTTGTTTGCTTTTTTTTTTCTTTTTTCTTTTGCAAACATAAGCACTGTAATGAACAATCCTATAAAGAATTCTTTTTGTAAGTACATCTATAAAACAAATATGTAGAAATAGTACTAACAGATCAAAAGGTATGTACATTTGTAAACATTTTTAGGATAGTGTCTAGCTATGTTGCCCAGGCTGTCCTTGAACTCGAAAGTCTCATGCTACAGTTCCCTGAGTAGCTGGGACTCTAGGACATACCTCTGAGCCTGACTTTGCATTTGTACTTTTGATTAATATATTCAAACTGCATTCCCTGGGTGATTAAGCAACGTACACTGCCACCCGCCATGCATGAAAATGCCTATTTAACCACAATCTCCCCAATAAAGTATGTTACCTATTTTTCTTTTAATTTTGCTAATTTCTGAGATTGAAAAAATAGTATCTTTCCAGGCATAGTGCCATATACCTGTAATCCCAGGTATTTGGGAGGCTGAAGCAATAGGATCACAAGTTTGAGGACAGCTCAGCAACTTTGTGAGACCTTGTATCAAAACAAAAACTTGTATCAAAATAAGAACTATGAGCACACATATTTACATTTTAATTTTGGTTCCTTATTTTTAAAAATCAAATTAGCTTTTAAGATAAAGGAGGACATAGTATAATGTAACCATATTCTTAGTTGGAATTCTTAGTCTAGGAAGCATAGGAGACATACTAGAAATGTAGATAGTTTGTATACATTTATTAAAATATATAATTGGAGTTTCAAAATCTTTTTTAGACAAATATTTCTTCAAATTTTGGATCTATAAAGCTTTCATTTCTCATGTTCATTAAATGTACATGTGTGTGTATGTATATAGATACATTTAAGAGTTTGAAGAATAAATATTACCAGGAGATATAGTCTCTCTTTTATTTTTATAATAGTTAAAATATATTTTATTACATGCTGGATCCTGTCCACCTCACATATATACCAAGTCACTCAGTCCTTACAATGGCTCCAAGTGGCAGATATGACTAACTTTATCTTACTATAAGGAAATTGAGACTCAGAAAGGCTATGTAAAGTGCCGTACGTCATCAGATGTTGTCAAAGATAGGATTCCATTTCTAAACTGAGACATTTGAAAGTCTGTATTAGTAAGTTAAATTTATTTATTTATTTATTTAATATTCATTTATTTATGTATCTTTAGTTATAGGTGGGTGGACACATTATTTTGTTTTTATGTGGTGCTGAGGTTCGAACTCATGCTTGCTAGGCGAGCACTCTACCATTGAGCCACAACCCCAGCCCATAGTAAGTTAAATTTATTATCCAAGCAAAATAACAAGCTTCCTGGGAAAATTAAAATTAAATTTTAATTTTTTTTAATTTTTAAATTTAATTAAAATTAAATTCAACTAAGGTGAATCAATTGGAACTGTGTACCTATATAAATGAGAGCTTAGTCAAAGCTAACCATTTAATCTAAATATATACCATGTTTTAAACAACCAAAGTACAACATTGTTTGGAATTGTGGAAGTTTTACAAACTTCCCAACATCCTGAGTATAGAAAGCATATAAAGAGATGAATCAGCAACCACATGAACACAAAGAGTATGACAATGTTATTTTAAACAATTTCCAACACATATGATTCCTACCTGATTTCATTTCCAAAAAAGTATTGTTATCAATTTCATGATTTGCTTTTCCAGGTTGAGGCACCCGAAGTGGTATGATCTGAGGGACACACACCGAACCAGCAGTCATATTCTCTCCTTATAAAAAAAAAAAAAGGATAAAAATAAATTCTATTAAGCACCTATATCTGAATACAAGAACCGAAGAGCAGCAACTTACTTAAATATGGCAAAATTAGTGTAACCTAAAAAGAATATTATGAGTATGCCACTTACAAATATCATCCCATTTTAATTGAAATAATTTACATTTCAGCTTTATTTTTGCTGTTGAGAAAGAGCATGAATGAATGAGATGGGATAATGGAGTCATTTTAAATGGACAAATTAAATGGCTAAAACAGAACAGAGACCATCACTAATGCTCTGAACTCAATTCCGTCTGGATTATTATAACCCTTTCTTTCCTTCAATTATTGGGCCATCACCCTTGACCTCAAGCAAGTCATCACAGAGGGTGACCAGAAGGAACTGTGTAGGCAGCACAAAGTGTTCATTTAGAGCCAACTCTTCTGGGAAAGCTTCAGGTCCATGGTCCAGGAACCACCACAGTGGTTCTTAAATTTGATAGCTACATAGACACTTTAGAAGGACTGCAAAGCATCACTTCTGAAGAGAAAGGAAGTTAGTACAGATATAAACAGTGATCAACAAACACAAGTCTCCCACTTTAATCTGTTGTACTTATAAATTATTAATTACCAGTACAGAGGCCTTCCAAGAATATGCCTTCCAAGAAGTTGGAAAGTGCTAATTATAACTTCCATATTCACTCAACTTTTAAAGTCTAATTTTTGCATCCTCATTTTTAAATTTACAATTTTCCATACACTTATGTACACTTATGCATCAATTTGTGTTTGGGCATTAGACTATATCTAGTGTCTTTAGTTTTGGTTGTGGCAACTCTTACACACAGTTGCTCTGAACATCTTTGCATTTTCAGTCTCGTCAGATTGTATTAGTGGGATAACTAAACTTAAGGAGTGAACTTAAAACCTCCCTTGTTGGATAGTTCCAGATTGAGAGCCAAGAATATAAACTGTGGGAGCAGGAGGACCACAAGTTCAAAGCCAGCCTCAGCAACCTACGGAGGCATTAGGCATCTTAGTGAGACCCTGTCTCTAAATAAAATACAAAAAAGGGCTGGGGATGTGTCTCAGTGGTTATATGCCCTTGAGTTCAATCCCCAGTACCAAAAAAAAAAAAAAAAAAAAAAAAAATCTAAACTGCGGATACTAGCGCAGCACTGGGCCTGACAAAAGTGTGACTGAACACGGGAACACGGGAGTGCGGGAGAACGTGCCCTTACGCACATTTCCATTCAAGTGAGAAGCATTTAAAATAAAAATACTTGAAAAGACATAAATAAATAGTTGATGGATAGAATAATTCGCGCATGGAACTAGTAGCTGCCCTTGGGAGGCCAGTGGGCCTCAAGCGAAGGAGACCGAGAAAAATGTCTGATCACTAGATTCAAACCGCAGAGGGCGGTCAACAGCACCCCACCACCACCTCCCAACTACCTCCACCTGCACCATCTTCTTGCTTATAGGACCCTATAGGGTCCTCGCCCTGGTCCATCAGGGGCAGTCAGGAACGCCTGCGTCCTTTAGTTGGAGTAAAGGAGGCCCTCCTCCTCCTCCTCCAGCAGTCACGAGGACAGAGATCAGGACCCCCAAGGCACTTCAGCCTCCCCCAACCCGGTTGCCTGTCTCTCACCGCCTCTTGCAGGCTCCTTTGCCGCAGCCCGGGTTACCACAGACGCGGTGAGCGCGCTCCGCCCACTGGGAACTGGGCAAATGATTGGCGGAAAAATCGGCCTCCTAGCAACCAGCCCCGCCCCTGTCACTGGGCGGAGAGACTGGTAGGAGCCTGGATCTCTAGTCCGAAGGCTTTACCGTAGATATCCAAGAATATGCCTTCCGAGAAATTGAAAAGTGCTAAGAGGTGACGTTGCTACTCGGAATAAGAGAACCAGGTTCTTTTGTTCGACAGGTATTGAAATTGTGCACAAGACTAAGACGCTATGTAGGCGCCGGCGAGTGGTGCGGAGCAGGCGCGGCTTGGCCGCCTCAAGCCGACAGACTAGCAAGGACCGGCTGCGACACGAGGAAGAAGGCCCCTCGCGCCCGGGCCTATGCTGTCTTCCGCGGTTACCGGTGTTCTGTGGTTAGTAATCCAGTGACTCCGTGTGTCTCTTTCTCCAGGGTTCAGGAACTGAGCCCTAATGGCGGAGGTGAAGGTGAAGGTGCAGCCGCCCGACGCGGATCCGGTCGAAATAGAAAACAGGTAAGCCAGAGAGGCTTGGTTCCCGGTTCCAGACCCCCCTTTCCTCCCGCAGAGGGGCGGTCATTTAGGCAACCGGATCCATTCTCCAGGACTCCTTGGGAGTGGACGGAGCAGGTTGAGTGAGCACGCGGGGAAGTAAAGTGCTGGATTCTGAATACCCTTCCCCAGGAGAACAGGACTTCAGAAGTTCCAGACGGGATTGACAGCTTGCAATGATGGGTATAACTGACTTTGCCCGGATGCTGTTTGGTGCACTACCTATGTTAAGGAAATCAGTGCTCTGAAAATAGACCTGCCTTTCCCCCCCCCCCCCCCGCAGTACTTGTGGATACATATTCTAATTCAGAATTGCTCCATCACTTAAGGGAACTTCTACAATAGAACGTTTGGGCCAAGTTAGGGTTCAGTTTGCGATTACAAAGCAACATTAACCCGAAAGGTTTAGAAGAAGTATTGAACTCAGGATTTTAGGGCATCTAAAGCTTTTTCCAATGTTATATACTCGATAACAGTGAATTCTACATTATCGCATAGTTTTAAGAGACCCTGACTTTTTTAAATTGTTATAAACAACGCATTTATTAATCCAAAAACAAGATCTGAACTTATTTGTAAGGGCTAATTATAAAAACAGGCACCGGTTATGATGAATTATCTTAACACTTCCTTATCACTTCCCAAAAGAAGTGCCCACATTTATTGGTAATCCACCAGTTGGACCAATTGAAAGTATGATGCCACCACAGCCAGGCATCCCACAGCAGCAAGGAATGAGACCCCCACACCCAATGCCACTTCATGGTCAGTATGGTGGTCAGAATCAAGCCATGCCAATTTACTTTCCTGGTGCTAAGCTTCTGTATGGGCAGGAACTGCCTGCCAGTGGTATCCTCTTACCAAGGTGGGCCTCCTCGACCTCCAGTGGGAATGAGACCTCCTGTAATGTCACTAGATGGCTGTTACTGATCTTGTTTCATCCAGTTTAATAGGTTTGGAGAGTAAACCTTTTCTCAACTTGTGCTATTTATATAGCCAAGCTTCTCTCCATGAGGCTTCATTGTGACTTTAACAAACATTATCTTCCCACATGCCAGAAACTATTGGACATTTATTTTACATGGGAAAAATTATTTGGAATAATATAGCAGGAACTTTTCCTGAAGTTGCAAAAAGTCTGCATTTGTTTCTTGCTTTCAGATTTACTACTTAATTTTGTTATACTTATTTCAGCTGAGAACATTGAAATCTCAGCTTTAATATTGTTTCTGTTTTTGTTAGACTTTTGTGCTAATTTAAAATTTATATCTGATGAAAAGAAGTGTTCCCCTTAAATAACACTAATAATGTAAATGTGTATTTAAAAAGCAACCTCATCATTTTTAAAATATATTTTTAGTTGTCAATAAAGGTCTATTGACAACTAAATTTGATTCTTCATGATACTGAAAATCAAACCTAGTGCCTCACACATGCCAGGCAAATGTGCTACTGCTGAGCCCCAGCCCCAGGCCCAGCCCAACTTCCTCAATTTTTAATATGCTTTGGTTCAAAATCGTCATACAAACTCAGAGTATCAGCCAAATGTGAATAAAGAAAAGGCACAATTTCAAACTATTGTGCTTGTACTTCTCTACCACTGCCTCTTGAAGCAGGTAAATATAAATGATATCATTAATACCTTTGTTTCTAGGATTATAGAACTGTGCCATCAATTTCCTCATGGAATCACAGACCAAGTAATTCAGAATGAAATGCCTCATATAGAAGCCCAACAACGGGCAGTGGCCATCAATAGACTGTTGTCCATGGTAAGGAGAATCCAACTAGCTAACATAATTATTTATATATTATGATTGTTATTACCTTCTATTAGTCTTGATGGTTAATTTTATGTTTACACTTGACTGGGAGATGGAATTCCTGGCTATCTTAGCTATACATTATTTCTGGGGGTGTTCTAGAAGAGATTAGCATTTGAATTGGTTAACTGAGGAAAGCACATGGTCCTCCCCAATGTGGATGGGCAGCATCCAGTCTTTGAGGGCCTGAATAGAAGAAAAAAAGTAGAAGAAGGTTGAATTTACTTGCCTGACTATTTGAACTGGGACATCAGTTTTCTCCTTCCCTCAGCACTTTTGGTACTTAGGCCTTCAGATTTGGATGGGGATCTATACCATTGTCTCTCTGGTTCTTAGACATTGATCTATACCACTGACTTTGTTGGGTGTTCAGCTTACAGAAGGCAGAGCATAGGACTTCTCAGTCTCTATAATCACACAAACGGATACCTTATAATAAATTTCTTTCTAGTGTGGGGCTGGGGATGTGGCTCAAGTGGTAGCGCGCTTGCCTGGCATGCGTGGGGCGCTGGGTTCGATCCTTAGCACCAGATAAAAATAAAATAAAGATGTTGTGTCCACCAAAAACTAAAAAAAAAAAAAAAAAAAAAAAAAAAAAAAAGTTAAAAAAATTCTCTCTCTCTCTCTCAAAAAAAAAAAAAAACAGAAAGTGTGCTAGGATTTATAACTAATAAGACTCCAAGCCAGGAAACAGCTCAGGCTGGCTGAATTGAGAGAAGAAATAATTACGTACCATTTTACAAGATGAACAAAATAAATGTATTCTTTAAAATATTTGTTTAGATGTTGATGGATCTTTATTTTATTCATTTATTTATATGTAGTGCTGAGATTCTAACCTAGTGCCTCACACATGCTAGGCAAGCACTCTACCTCTGAGCCATGACCCCAGCCCCTACATGTATTTTTTCAAACTGTTGTGTTTATTAACTTAGTTGGTATGTTAAGGGCACATAGGCATAGTCTGTTCTCAATGCCTGTTTACTTCCTGCTGCCAGTTTTGGACCATTTCCTATGAAATATCTCCCCTTTGATTTTCCTGTGAATCATCCCAGAGTCTATTCATTTAGAGTTTCACTCTCCACAGTATCACTCTGAAGTTTTCAGGAGGCAGAAGTAAGACCAGCTAAGTGCCAGCAGTCCAATTAAGGGCATCCTCTGCCCCCAGAGTCATTGCAGTGGGATTTTTCCATGAACCCGTTAGGCCTGCTCTTACCTATTGTTCTCCTTAAGAATGGAAGGCAGTGATACCATTCTTCTCCAACTTTACAAAAATACCCAGTTTGTGGTACTGCATGGTCCAAATTTCTGTCATCAAAACTCCCATTTCCTAAGAAGAGTTTCAGTTTGATTTTACTAGCAGCTAATTAAAAGTTCTGCACTAGGCCTCATGATTGATATGCTTTTTTAAATCTTCCAGCTTTGTGAGATTTGTAAGGGCTCTGGATATGGAGATTTGAGATCAGGTTTTGTTAAACCATTTCATTCAGCCTTCCAGCTCAGAGATTGGCAAGCTTTTTCTAAAAAGTGCTAAATAGTGTATCTTTAAGGATTTGTAAACCAAATGGTTTTTGTTACAATTACTCATCTCTGTCATTTTAACAAGAAGCAGCCGATGGACAATAACATAAACAACTGTGACCATGTTGCAATAAAAATTTATTTATTAAAAAAACAAACAAACAAACAAACAAGCAATGGACCAGATTGCTGATCTGTTTTAGCCCAAAGATAAAAGGGGTATTGTAATCTCTCATCATTTTACTATAGTAAAAATTTACAGTTCCAGGGAGAATTGTGAAAGGGATTCTGGTAATTTATGGCAGTAGATTATATTCCTTTTTATCATCTGACCTCCCTCTGCATTCTTTCTTTCTGAAGATCTTTCGAAGTACCTCCCTCTCTTACCACCTCTGCATCTGCTGCCTACTGCCAGTCCTGTTGGTTATAGGCTGTAGGCAGTGGTAGAGCTATTGAAGTATTTTGAGCAAACACATGATTATTAATAATCACTGTTGATCTTAGCTCTTAATCAGTGCTCAAACTTGAACCCCATCTTCATTCCTATTACTCCTACCTGTGTTCAGGCTCTTGGATTTTACCTGGGCTTTTGCAGTAGCATCTTAACTGGCTTCTCTGACTTCACCTGCCTGAGAGCAGCCAGTCTGATCTGCCTTAAATGTAAGTCTGACCCATTTACTCTCCTGCCTCAAATCTGTCAACACTAGAGATTCAAGTCCAAATTCCTGAGCTTGACAACACTGAACTCCTGTCTTCTTCATCAGGCTTATCTCCTCTACCACATTGCCTCAAAGTTAGTTGTCAGAGGAAACAGATTGTTTTTGATTTGCTGCCACATCAAGCTGTTTCATGCCTCACAACCTTGACTCATGCTGTCCTCCTTGCTTTCTTCACACACTATCTTCTGTTACCCTTTAGGACTGAGATCTGCCATTGTCTAGGAAGTCACCCACATCTCTACATTAGGCCATAGCCTTTTCTCTGAGAGACTGTCCACTTTTAACTCTTCCTTCTTTTCTTCCTCCTTTCCCTTCACTGTCTTTCTTTTGCAGTGCTGGGAAGCACTTTCTTATACATGCTAGGCAAACATTTTACCACTGAGCTATATATCCTCAGCCCTTTTTATTTTTTATTTTGAGACAGGGTCTCATCAAGTACCTATACTGGCCTTGAACTTGTAAACCTTCTGCCTCAGCCTCCTGAGACTTCTTACTTCTTTCTTCATGCCAGCTAGATAGTTTTGATGTTAGTTGTGTTTCCCTTTTTGAATTTCTGTTTGTTGCATAGGGTGTGTGTCTCAATGGTAGAGGCCTTGTCTAGTATGCCTAAGGGCCCTAGGTTTAGTCCCCAGAAAAACATACTCACACACAAAGAATTTATCCCCCCAAATAGTTATCATAACATCTAGCACAGTATGGATGTTCAGTAAATGTTTATAGGTTGAGTAGACAACTGAATGGAGCCTCCAAATAACTTTGTGGTCCTGCTTTGCCACTTATTGGGATTGGGGGAGGGAGGGAAGGTGTGTGAAGTTCATCCAGTATGTAAGTCAGTTTTCAAGTTCAAGTTAATCTTTCCAGTCTTAACAACTCAGAAATGGGACCCCCACAGCCATGGTTTCCCAGAACTGCCAGAAACTCAATAGTGTAATCATCTGGGTTCTCCTAAAGTTAAACCCATGGAAATTCAGAAGAATGACAGCATGCTTTATTTTTGCTTCATTATATAGAAATAATACAACTACGGATCTTTCATTCATTGGTTGACCTTCCTACCCAGCTTTCATATAACACAATAAAAATCATGCATAGCAGTAAATGTCACTGTTAACTTTATAATTTATTTTGTCATTGTACTGTAGGCTATTGATGCATGTTTAACCTTATCAGAACTTTTTATACAAATTATATTTCATTTTTATGTATGCTATAATTTGGATTTATTTGGATTTGAATATGGAATTTAATTTATTGTTCTAAAGCTGTTTTTAAAATATTCTTCACACAGAAAATAGTGTTGATATTTTGAAATATTTTGAGATGAATCTATTTGAAAAATACATTGGGGTTAGCAATGTAGCTTAGTGGTAGAGAGATTGCCTAGCATACTTATACGTGGCCTTTTGTCAAAACCTAAGTCTCACTTGGTGTGGTGGTACACACCTTTAATCATAGCAACTGGAGAGGATAAGGCAGAAGGATTGCAGGTTTGAGGCCAGCCTCAGCAACCTAGCAAAACCCTGTCCCAAACAATAAAAAGGGCTGGGAGTGTTGCCCAGTGGTAAAGCACCCTGGGTTCAATCCCCAGTACCAAAAACAAACAAACAAACCTTAAGTCTCAAATGAGAAACTAAAAATTAAATGGGGAAGATAGAGTATTTTACTCTATAATAAACAAAAACATTAAAGAATGCATTAAAATACGAATGGGATCCTACTAAGTTATACTCCATGTATGTATAATATGTCAAAATACAAACACTCTACTGTTATATATATCTAAAAAGAACCAATAAAATAAAAAATAAATAAAATTTGGAATTCATTAAAAAAAGACTGCATTAACATCTGTCACTGTATTTTATGTATAAATATATGTGTATGTCTGTAAAATAATTGACTCCTACTTTCTATTAAAAAACTATCATTAGGGTCAGTTGGATCTCTTAAGGAGCAATACAGGCCTTTTATACAGAATAAAGGACTCTCAGAATGCTGGGTAAGCAACTTTTTTTTTTTTTTAATTTTAAGAAAGTAAATATTGCAAAAATACTGTGTGTGTCAGAAAAAAAAAAAAAGCTAATACAAAATTGTATAATGTAATCCTGTCCTGCATATCATCCCTATTTCCTATCATATTTTCCATTTCCCAGAATAACCACTCCTAATAACTTGGTATATATCTTTCCTTCTAACTGTATATAAGTACTCATAGTGATTATATATTTATATATAATCTTTTTCTTTTTCTTTTTTCCTTTTTTTTTTTTTTAATAAAATTGGGATCTCACTATCCATACTGTTTTGTAACTTGTTTTTTTCACTTACCATATCTTGGACATCTTTTCATGTTGATACATACAGCTCTGTCTCATTCTTTTTAAGGTAAGCCCTTCTTTTTGGTAAATAAGTCAATGTGATGACTTTGTCTGCTAATTCATTTAAGTAGTCATATAGATTATTAGATGTCTTATACCCCTTTGCTTTTTAAATTCTGCTTTATTCCCCTACAGTAAAATGAAGGGATCAGACAACCAAGAAAAACTAGTATATCAAATTATAGAGGATGCAGGAAATAAAGGTAAGCATGTGAAGGATGAAACAGAAAAAACATTTGTCTTTTGGGTTACATGTAGGATTGAGATTCTGGCTTCTGGGTAGAGCTTAGTCTATAGAGTATAATGCCATGTGTGTAAAAAGTAGAGGAAATGAATAGAATATGCACTTATGACACATATATGCTTGAAGGACACCCTCTGAATTCTGAGCCACATGAATGAATTATCTATGCAAAACTTGTCTTTTACATTTTTAGCTATATGATGGTTCTTAATCTGTTTTATGTTGTTACAGACTGGGAAATTTTTTAAAGAAATTTATTTCTTATAATTCAGGAGGCTGAGAAGTTCCAAGTCCAAGGGCTACATTTAGTTAGAGCCTTTTTGCTGATGGAAATTCTTCATAGAATCCCAAGGTAACACAGGGGATCACATGATTGGACAGGAAGTTACCCAGAGAGAGCTACATTTATAATAGTCCCTCACTCAGTAGCCCATTGATCCATGAAAAATGACCCAATTACCTCCCAGAGGTCCCACCTCTCAAATATTATTAACGCATGACTTGGGGGATTAAATTTCCAACCCATGAAATTTGGGGCAGGACACATGTGAGCCTGAGTTTCTTCATCTTATCTGTAAATTGAGAGAGAGAGAATTTTTTAATATTTATTTTTCAGTTTTCGGTGGACACAACATCTTTATTTTATTTTATGTGGTGCTGAGGATCGAACCCAGTGCCATGCACATGTCAAGCGGGCGCATTACCACTTGAGCCACATCCCCAGTCCCATTGAGTCTTTGATAGTAGCTTGCAGATTTCCTTTCCACATATAATATTTATTTCCTTCTTTTAATTATGACTTTACACAATAGGCTTTTAGTGTTTTTGAGAACCATAGACTTTATGTTTCTACTTTATAAATACAGTATTGCATAAATAATGGATGTATATGCATGGAGGTGCTCAGCTAAAAGTTTTTTTTTTTTTTTCCTCCCAATTGAGGATGGCAGTTGACCCTCTGACCCAAGTATAAGTTTGTTATTCACATTTATAGTCTAGAATGAAAATATCAGGAGACAGAGATTGGGGTGCAGGAAGGGATGAAAGAGATGACATAAGTTAATTTAATAACATTTATGTTTTTGGTCTTTCATTACAAAAATGTCCTTTTCATATGCCTTTAAGAAGGTACCTGCATGGGAGTCTAAGAAGTTTCCAGTTATACTATAAAGAATAGGACTTATTGCTGGGCATAGTGGAGCATGCCTGTAATCCCAGCAATTTGGGAGGCTGAGGCAGGAGGATCCCAAGTTCAAAGCCAGCCTCAGCAATTGGCAAAACCCTAAGCAATTTAGCATACCTTTTCTCAAAAAATAAAAAGATAAAAAGGGCTGGGTATGTGACTCAGTGGTTAAGCACCTCTGGGTTCAATATCCCTAGTATCAAAAGAAAGAAAAAAGAAAAGAATATTACTTATTTATTGTTTTGCATAATTTTGTATTTTTTTTTAAATCCAGGGTTGTGTTTTTGTTCATTTTTATCTTAAAACAGTTACGTAAAACATTTTGTTAAAGGATGTACTATAACTTTATTTTGGTAGTTTTGGAATGAGATATATATGATAGGAGTAGAAACAAAAAGCCATAAACACCATAGTGCAACTTATTTTATTTTACTTTCTTATAGGAATATGGAGCAGAGATATTCGATATAAAAGTAACTTACCATTAACAGAAATCAACAAAATTCTAAAGAATTTGGAAAGTAAAAAGCTTATCAAAGCTGTTAAGTCTGTAGCAGTAAGTAGTTTTTTCTTTCCCTAAATATTCATTTAAATATGTTGTTCCAAGTATGTTTCAAGTTTTTATTCTTTAAGCTATATTGTGATTTAAAACAACTCAGGAGACTGAGGCAGGAGGATTGTGAGTTGAAAGCCAGCTTTAGCAACGGCGAGGCACTAAGTAACTCAGTGAGACCCTCCTGTCTTAATAAAAATACAAACTGGAGCTGGGGATGGGGATGTGGCTCAGTGGTTGAGTACCCCTGAGTTCAATCCCCAGTACCAAAAGAACAAAAAAAAAAAAAAAAAAGGAAGGGGGAGGAGGGAGGACAGGGATATCTGTAAAACTAAAAGCGAAGAAAGTGTACATGAGAACTGTACTTGAGTTGATGCAATTTTTTCCCATGAGGATTCTGGCTAATCATTCTGATACTACCATACATAGTGTATTAGAATTGAATATGTATATAAATGATGGGGGGTGTTGGCTGCGATGCAATTCTGACACAGGTTAAAGACACAGTCCCCGTCAGCCCTCCAAGAGTATCTTCATTTGAGACACCAGTTGTAAGTTCAGGTCTCCGCAGGCCACCCACACTCTGACCGACTGGCTACAAATTTAGGGGCTCCAAAGACTCCCTCAGATTCAGTAATTTGCTAGAATACTCATGGAATTCAAGAAAGTGCTGTACTTACCATTACAGTTATGTAGGCTACAAAGAACCAGCCAATTGAAGATAAACATAGGGCAAGGACTGGGAGGATTCCAAAATGAAAAAATTTCCATATTTTCCGGGAATATCACCCTCCAAGCACATTGATGTATGGTTACCAAGGAAATTCATCCAAGCATTGATATTCAGAATTTTCACTGGAGTTTTGTTATATTGGTCTGATGAATTGAATGCTTGATGTGACTGAATTCAAGCTTTAGCCCTGCTCCCCTTCTAAAAGATTAGATTGATGTCACATGGCTCAAAGTTCCAACCTTCTAAATCATGTAGTTGGGCTTTCCAGCGTGGAAAGCTCCCATTCAGGGGTTCATCAAAAGTCACCTTGTTAGCATAAAACCAGGTATGGTCCAAGGGACCAGTAAATAACAAGGAAATATCTTATTGGGAAATTTAAAAATGTAGTGGTTACTTCCCAGGAATCAAGAGACAAAAATATTCTACTGCCAGGTATAACTAAAAAGAACCAAAAAAAAAAAAAAAAAGTGAGAGACAAAGGCTAACCAAATTCTTTATTAAATAACAGTGAGATTCAGATTTCTTAGTGTTGGAGTGGAAATGGAAAGTTGGAAAGTTAGAGCTAAGTGCAAGGCAGTCCATGTGGTAGTGGTTTAGTGTTGGAGACATCATTATGAACTCATGTTTAATGTAAATGGTTACATACAGAAATACTCATTATAGGTATGTATACATACAGGGGTTACAAATCTTGCTCTGTCAGCTAAGAGGGTTTGGAAGTAATGGCACCTCAGTAGCAAATTAATGGTTTCTGATAGCATTTTCCAATAAAGTGACCCAAGACTTCCTGGAGTAGTGGTTGATTCTAGGATGAAGACAGGAAATATACAAGATGATCCTGACATCTTATAGCACCAGAAAGTAAGAAGTGTAAAACACTTATACAATGATTGGGGTATGTCAAAGGGATTCAGAAACCAACTGAAAAGTTTCCAATGCTCAAAGCTAGAAAAATTGGAATAACAGTAGTATTGGATTGTAATTCAAATTACAAAATAAATATTCATGAGTCCAAACTAATGTAAGTGTTTAAGAAATTGTCACAATTGCCGGGCATGGTGGCACATACTTGTAATCCCAGTGGCTCAGGAGGCTGAGGCAAGAGTTTGAGTTCAAAGCCAGCTTCAGCAATGGCAAGGTGCTAAGCAACTCAGTGAGACTCTGTCTCTAAATAAATTACAAAATAAGGCTAGTGATGGGGCTCAGTGGTTGAGTGCCTCTGAGTTCAATCCCCTTTACCACCCCCCCCCCCAAAAAAAAAGAAAGAAAGAAATTGTCACAATCAAAAGAAGCCTAAGGAGAGATGGCAACTGCTTGTGATATGGTGTCCTGAATTGGGAGCAGAAAATGGACATTAGGGAAAAACCAATGAAATATGAATAAAAAATGGACTTTAGTTAATGATATATCAACCTGGGTATGGTGGCATGTTCCTATAACCTCAGCTACAAGTGCGAGTGTTCCTTGCACTTCCCAGCTACCTGGGAAGCTGAAGTGGGAAGATCTCTTGAGCCCAAGAGTAATAGACCATCATGGGCAACAAAGTGGGACCCTGTCTTCAAAAAAAAATTTATATCAATATTGGTTCATTAATTGTGAAAAGTGCATCATACTAATACATGTTAATAATAGGGATGTTAATAATAGGGAAAATAGTATGAATTATACAGCAACTCTACTATCTTTGTAATAATTCTGCATATCTAAAAGTTTGCTAAAATATAAAGTTTACTTTTTTAAAATTTAATTTTTAGAAACTGTTATCATACATGAACTGTGCATATTCTTTCCTAGGCCTCCAAAAAGAAAGTATATATGCTCTATAACCTGCAGCCGGACCGGTCTGTGACTGGTGGAGCCTGGTACAGTGACCAGGATTTTGAATCTGAATTTGTAGAAGTACTTAACCAACAGTGTTTTAAATTCCTACAAACCAAGGTGAGGCATAATTGAGGAAACATCACCACAAGTTATGTTTTAAAAAAGTTTCTTCATAAAGGATGTTTAATCTTATATACTACATTTTATAAGATTGAAAAGAACTGAAGTTGGTTATTTTTAGTAAACAAATGTGTTCTACTGTTGGTTTGACTCAGTATAAATTGCATTCAGAAAGTGCTTACTACATTCTTGCTTAGATCTCTTATATTCCAATCCCTATAGGCAGAAACAGCACGAGAAAGCAAACAGAATCCAATGATACAAAGAAATAGTTCATTTGCTTCTTCACATGAAGTATGGAAATATATCTGTGAACTGGGAATAAGCAAGGTCAGAACTTTCTTATCTTTTTATATAAAATTTATTCTTCATCACAAAGATATAATGTACAGTGTATACCAAGCATTATTTGACCAGGTCCCTTTTTCAGGTAATAGCTGTGAACATTCTGCTGAATCTACATTGAGAAAACATTGTCCTAAGCTTTAGGTAAAGGCAGTCATTCCCATTGGACATTGCTTAAACCATTCTTGAGTTTGGGACATAGAGTATCCAAGTACAGGTCTAGTGGTGCATTTCACCATCCAGAGTCATAAATTTATTCTAACAAGTTCTTCACCTTTGCAGAAACAGTTTAGCATATGTGCAAAACCTCAATCATGACATCAGTTATCATTTATTGGTATTCTTTGCTGCTTACGTGGCACTTGTTTTTTTGGGGGGGTTGGGTTGGGAGGGTACTGGGAATTAAACCCAGGGCCTTGTGCGTGCTAGGCAAGCACCCTACCACTGAGCTACAGCCCAGCCCCTGAAGTAGCACTTGGACAAGTCATTTTCATTTTCTGGACAACAGATTTCTAATTTATAAAGAACTAGAAACTTTGCAAGCATATTAAGAATCTTCATAAAATTCTTGCCAAAGAAATGTTTCTTTAGGGTGGTGAAGACTTCAGAAGTGTCAGACTCAGTCTGAGGTTAGACTTTTGTCCCTAGCATTTCAGGGGTTTGTGCTAACTTGGAGCATCGTTCACCCTCCTTGTGCTTTCCATTACTCCCCTCCAGCACAGTGCTTCGCCATTTCACCAAGGAATTGTGACTCTTTACTGTTTATAACCCCTCCAAAAAGATGTCTTCTTATCCTTTATGCATCCCTTCTAATTTATCTCTTTTTTTTTTCCAGGTAGAGTTGTCCATGGAGGACATTGAAACCATCTTGAATACTCTTATTTATGATGGGAAAGTGGAGATGACTATCATTGCTGCAAAAGAAGGCACAGTTGGCAGTGTAGACGGACATATGAAACTGTACAGGGCAGTCAATCCAATCATCCCACCCACAGGTTTAGTCCGAGCACCCTGCGGGCTCTGCCCAGTAAGTTAAAGTGACTTCACTTTACTGCCGGGTGTAAATGTCACAGAGCAAGCACTCCAGTTTTCCCATACTATTTAGAGTTGACCAAGAGCTGTTCAAACCTTCATGCAACCTTGATGAACAGACCTTTAATGAACAAACTTTGCCTTACATTCTTTCTTGGAATAACCAGGTTAAGGACATTTGCATTTCTTCTCTTGGCCCTGAAATAGACACTTTTTTTTTTTTTTTTTGATGAGGGCTAATCATTTCATCTAGGGAGGGAAATGAAATTTGTTGAGAATCTACCACTGGCCCAGCATGTTCTTAATGATTTTCATTTTGTGGTCTCATTTAATCCTCCTTATGTCCTGAGAGCAAATAGTGTTATTTCCCCCTTAAGAGCAAGGGAATTTAGGCTTCAGAAGACCTAAAAGCAACAATTTAGAAGCAACTGTCAGAATTCAAACCCCAAAATGATGTATTTTTCCCCATATGTCCTAGCACTTTGGTTTATTCATTCCCAGGTGGGTTTTGAGCACTAACTGTATGCTACAGGTACTGAGGCTACAACAGAGCAAGAGACACTCCCAAGTCCTCATAGATTTATATTCTCAGATTGCTAGTCTGTGCTATATTTCATTTTACTGGCCCTTGTCTATATGCCCAAGCTTACTCTGTCCTGATTTTAACTCATAGATAAAAGACTAACATTGGGAATTCTGTTTAGCACCCTTCACAAGAAGGAAGATAGCTAAACATGAAGCATTCAGTTAGACTAAACTAAGTCATTCATAGTATAGGACTCTCTTCTTGCATTTCTGTTTCCTCCTGGTAGCCTTTTACTCAGTGGGCAGGTAAACATAATCATTTTAATGCATCAGTAAAAGGCCTCCCTTTAAACTATGTTCAGAAAGCAGTTCTATTATAATACGGTGTTAAATATACCCCTAATCCTGTTCAATTTTAAAAGTTGAGAAAAATATTGTTTTAAATAGTGGTTGGGTCATAGATATTTTTAAAAATTCAGTTTGAATATAAACTTTTTCTTTTTTTTTTAAGGTTTTTGATGACTGCCATGAAGGTGGTGAGATTTCACCATCTAACTGTATTTACATGACAGAATGGCTCGAATTTTGATGGAGAATGATAAACTCTACTGACATTATACAAATGAAGTTGCTTGGAGACCAAATAATTTAATTCATGATGGAACATCAAATTTCCTTGAAAGCAGATTCACAGTAAATGGATACAGACTTGCTGCTATGAAAACCTGTTTTTTTATTTATAAAGACTAAATTTATATTGGTAGAAAGGCCATTAGAATATGAAACAGATGAGGTTAGTAGTGAAATCTGTTCTTCTGTAAATTAAAAAATTGAAGCCCTGGAGAACAACATCTTTTGAAGTTTTCAAGACTTTTGATGGATCAAGGAAAAAGAAACAACAAACCCTTATTTGCCAAGTACTATGGAAATAGCTAGAGCACAAATATATTCATTTTAAAGTTGTTTATTAAGGTCTTCGTTAAAAATTTTTTATGTCTGGCTCATTACCACCATTTTTGTTTCCTGTTTTCTCAGTAGTTTCATTGAGAAGAAATTAAAAATGGTGAAGACAGGAACAGCACAAGAGTATATGAAATCTTGAAGAAGCATTAAGTGAGGGAGAGTAGGACATTCCTTTTCTACACACTATTGATTCCTTCCTATATCAGTAATATTCTTTTGAAGGATTATGCTACCATACCTCAAACCCAAAGGATGAATATTGTCAAGGATGTTTCAGTGTGTAAATATTATCATTTTCATCATAAAGGGAATATTTTCACTTTTCCTTTGTCTTACAGGCTTCATTATGTGGCTCAAGTGTATTCTTCACCAGAATTTCCCTGGATTCTTATATGATGTCTACAGTGTTTATGTGCCTGAACTCTCCCATCCCTGCAGATTCAGATGTTAAAATCTAATGCACAATGTGATGGTATTTGAGGCCTTTGGAAAATAATAGTTTGAGGATGGAGTACTCAAGAAGGGAATGTGTGCCCTTTTAAAAGAACCTAGAGAGCTCTTATTGTACCTTCTGCCCTGTGAGTACACAGGGAGAAGACAATCATTGGTGAACCAGGAAGTGGTCCTCACCAGACACCAAATTTGCCAGTGCCTTGATCTTGGACATCTCGGGCTACAGAATTGTGAGAAATAAATTTGTTGTTGATAAAACAAAAGTCTGTAGTATTCTATATAGCACACAGAAGGGATTAAGACAGTGTGTATCCATTTAACTAGAACTGAAACAAACAAACAAAAAAAACCATTGCCTTCCATTCATACTTTATTTTGAGGGTGATGGGGACAGTTCTTACCCTGTTTTAGATTTGTTTCTTTTCCTTACTGTTCTAAAACTCATAGTGTCACATAATCAAAAAGCCACTACTGTGTAACTGTCTTGAGATCTATTAGCACTCCTGGTTCTATTCATCAGTATAGAAAAGTATAGTCGTCCAATGTAGAAAACTCTAGGTTATTTGATGTGTTGTTGCAAGGAAGGTAGATATACAGCTTTTTAGGATCTCAGCGGTTGTGTTTCACTTTGTGAAACACAGGCCAGACCCACAGAACCAACAACCTAAGGGAATTCACACACAGCTCCTCTTGCAGGCCTAATTCTAACACAAGTTTGGAGATGTTCTAAGGGGACAAGATTAGACTAGTTATTTTAAAATAAATAGTAAAATTCATTTCAGTATTCAGTTTTTATCATATAAATTCTGTGGCCAGCTCCATAAAATTCACATTTAATGACAGGAATTCCTTATAATAAAAACCATTCATGTATTGGATGAATATAAGCTATAAAAAGATCTGGAAGCCTGAAACTACAGAGGATTTTTCTTCTAGTGAGAGTTGGAATGGTAAGAATAATGTCTGTCCTCCTTGGAACTTACCTATCAAAGAGACACTAGTCTTATTTAATAAGAAAACTGAATTTGGATGAGAGTAAAAATGGGGAGATGGAACCAATTTGTGTTTTAAATGTAGATTTCACAATGTGTCTTAATAGCCAGTGATTGATTTTTAAAATTTACAACTAGTGTCTAAAAAAGTATTTCCTGCCTTGTCAAAATAAAGAGACCCTTTAAACTTATTTTGCTATAGTTTGTATTTTATTCTGAATATTAACTGAAGGAAAAACAGACAATAATTTTAAAATACAGCACCTCAGATATATATTCAATGGATTAATTATTCTACAGAGATAACCTGGGACCAAAACATGATAAACTCATGACAATATCAAAAAATTAAATTTGTAAATAAAGTCCTCTAATACTTAGTTGATTTCCTGTAAGAACAATTAAGTTCCTTACTACTAGGTTTTAGATATTTGCTCACCTGGGGATAGATGACTCCTCAGACTTCCAAGGAAGTCTCTGTTTAATAATGATTTATGGATTATCAGATTCTGAGATTCCATGATTTTATGGTTTTTAATGAATTAAATATAGATTCTCATATGAAACTTGGATTCAGTTTGGCAATGAACAAAATTTAAAGTTACTACTTGATGGTAATCAACTAAGGAAAGTAATCAAAACAAGTAATTTTGGGACTTAGAATGTAGCTCAGTGGGAAAGCACTTCCCTAGCATGTTTGAGGCCCCAAGTTTGATTCCTAGCACCACATCACACAAAAATAATTTCAATGAAGTCACTTTTACTTTGAACTATTAGAGGTGGGTGAAGAAAGCCCTAGACTAGTGCTGACCATTAGTTTTCTATGATGGAAATATTCTATAGTTGCTATCCCATAACAATCACTAGCCACTTATGGCTGGTGAACACTTGAAATTTGGCTTGTGTGACTGAAGAACTGAATTTTTCATATTTCAACTACTGTTGTTACTGCTCATACTGGGCAGCAGAGCTCAATAGTCATATGTCTAACTTAATTGCTCTTATAGGAATAAAGAATATTCCCCAACTGTATACATTTGGGGGTTTTCCCCCATGGAGGAAGAGGAAAACATTGTAAACTGATGTTATAAAAATAAGTGTTTAAAGAAAGAAAGGACTTTAGAAAACAAGACAGTAATAAAATACTATTTCCAAATAATTCAAATAGAATCAATCTTTGATTATAGGTTTGATCTATTCAACTGCTGAATCTAATCATCTTTTTACTAGCTTGACAAATAAGTTATTTTAAATCTTATTTATTTTAATGATTAAAGTAATACATATAAAGTGTTACAAATTCAAATAGCCACCTGGTGAATAAAGGAAAATGAGGACATCTACTACACTACCTACCAAATTCCCTTCTCCCAAAGATAATTGTTGTCAAAAGTTTAGAATGTCTTCTCTGACTTTTTTCTATGTCTAAGTACATGTAGAAACTAAAACCTTTTCAGGTTAAAATAATGGTTCTTGAATCCCTTCAGGAATAAACAATGTGGGAAATCATATTTCTGCATCAAATTCAAGCTCTCTAACATAGAGTGTAAATTCACAGAAATTGTGTTAGGCAATACTTAGGCATTATAATAGCCAGAAAATGTTGAGAAATGAAAAAAGGGTTTCTTTGTGGTTGTGGGTTTTTGTTGTTTGTTTTTCATTTTTTATTTTTTTTTAAGTTGAAGATGTACACAATACCTTTGTTTCATTTATTTTTATGTGATGCTGAGGATAGAACCCAGTGCCTTCCACGAGCTAGGCAAGCACTCTACCACTAAGCTACAATCCAGCCCGTTTGTTCTGAGGGAGTAGGATCAGAAGAAAAATCTTGGAATGATGCTTGAAAGAGATCTTTAGGAAGTCAAAAGGTTGAACTCTACATAACCATACTTGGAATAAGACTTTGTAACAAAATCCATATTGTTCCCATGTTCTTCATCCTTTAAGATTATGTTTGTTGTTGTGTTTTTTACTTATGTTTTTCTTGTGCTTTGTAGAGAATCATCTGTGTCACTTGGCTAATGGATGACTTGGATTCTATCTTGTAATATTTTAAAATTTTTTGGTTTACAGTGTTGTTGCCAACTAACATAATCCATATGGAAAATGATGCATATATATTACATATATATTACATTCCCTAAATTTTAAAAAACTAAGATTTTTTTTCCTCAAAATGTCAGTCGGCTGAGCACAGTGGTACATGCCAGTAATCCCAGCAATTCAGGAGCTGAGGCAGGAGGATCACAAGTTTGAGGCTAGCCTGGGCAACTTGGCAAACCCTATCTCAAAAAATAAAAAAGGAAGGGTGTTGCTCAGTGGCAAAGCACCCCTGGGTTCAATTCCCAGTAACAACAACAACAACAAAAAATTAAAATTGGCAACACCTTGTCAATTTCCTCAAGGCAACAATTCAGAAAGGACATGAGCTCTCCACATGACCCTGATCTTACCAGTCTTGTCTTACAAAAATTCGTCACCTTTGCTGATATACAGATAGCCTGTGCTCCTGCTCCCAGCAAGACTCAGGGAGATCTTTGACCCGGCATCCTTATGTGTTGGTCTCTCAACCTGTCTGAAGGACCAAGGGGCAGTGGGTAATGGCAGTGGTAAAGGCCCAAGTTTTATTTGAGTCATTTACTCCCTCTTTACAATATTCAGAGCTGACTGAAATACAAGTTAGTGTGTTGAGCTCTAAGCCAACACTCTGGACCTTTAGTCATATTTTCTCTCTCCAATAAAACAGAAAAGTTTTATTTTCAAAGAGGAAAAGAATACTATTTTATAACATATACGAAAATCTATTTAGTTTTAATCTGGACTGAGAATCAGGACACCTGGTTTCCATTTCTGACTTTGGGTCTTTGGATCAATAAGGATGGAACTACCTGTAGGTCCCCAACCAAATAGGGGGGAAAAAGAAAAAAAAAAACCCTGCAGTTCATAGCAATTTGGGAAGATTTAGATACTACAGAAAATGGAAATGTTGTCTGTAACTCAGTGTGATGTTGAAACTTGTATTTGTTTTTCAGGCACTTTTGGAACTAAACTGGATGTTTTATATCTAGTTATTGTCTGATAATGGAAGTTATTACTCTGCTCCTATATGGGAATACAAAACAGCAAGCACCAGATTATGCTGGTACTTTCAGCACAGACTTTACCACATTGATCAGTTCATGAAACTCTGTGTTCTGAAAGTGGCCGCGATCAGTGAATTTGTACAATTTGGCTTCCAACTTATCTGCCACTTCTTGTTGTTCCTTCCAGGGAAGGAAAGGATCATCAGTGGAGCCAAACTGCACAATGTGAGGGCAGTTGGCCTTGATCTTCTCCCACTGCCAGGGACGGTTGAAGTATCCTATGGGGGGAAAAATAACCTGTCAATGCCCATGAATAATCTCCATTTCAGACATTCTGGAATATCCAGTGGAGACCCTTACAGAGACACAAAGGATCAGGAACCATGGATGAATGAGAAGCACTTTTTCTTTTTTTTCCTAGACCTGCAAGGCTTTCAGATCATAGAGGGAGTAAATGACTCAAATAAAACCAGCCCTCTCAGAGTTTTGGTTGTAAAGAGGTCTATTACCTTTCAAACTGCCTTACATCAAAAGATAGGTGATAAATCTTTCTCATATGCTATTAGATTTCCTTCCTCCATCCCTCTGTTTCATTTACTCAATTTAAATGTTTTTTCAATTTAGCCTATCTGAAAGAGTACTATTTTATAGTCTGAACAAGTAACCCTGTCTAGAAGGACTTTTGGGATTTCTGCCTTCAGACTTACCACTTGCACGCTCATTTTCATCCCCCAAATCTGATGTGTATGCTGACACTAATATAATAGCATATACTCGATGTGTTTCTGCATATCTGGAAAGAGAAAAATTATGTCAGCTAATATATAAAATCTGATTAACAAAAAATCAATAAGCCATACATGTATGATTGCACAAATAGTATGTCTCTACACCATGTACAACCAGAGAATTGAAATGTTGCACTCCATTTGTGTATTATGAATTGAAATGCATTCTGCTATCATGCACAATTAATTAATTTTAGAACAACAACAACAACCAAAGTCAACAAGCCACCTAACTCATTTGATTACAGGAAGCATGCTATTGCAGTTGTTTGAAAAATAGCAAGGAAATTGTAGGACAAGCCCAACCCTGGCTGCTTGATGAACTCCTCCTCATTTCTCAAGAAAATTCAAAGCTCTGATGTGTGCGTTCATTCACCTTTAATATGCATTGGTATTGTTTTTTTTCCCCAGATCTGCATATTCCCCGCTAATCCCCAGAGGATCTGATTCAGGGAGTTGGGGATAAATGCCCAGGAATCTGTACTTTAAGGGATGATATCTCCCCCAACCCAGATGACTCTAATGCAAGTGATATATGAACCATATCTTAAGAAACACAGCCTATATGAGAAATGTACCTCTATTATCACACTTTCCACATTGCATTATATTATTCATTTGTTATGTATTACATCTTTGTTCCCCATTAAACTGCCAGCTCCTTAAAAGGAAGCTTGAACATTGTTGATCTGTCTCTGGTACCTAGTATAGTGCCCAGCAAGTAGATACCCAGTTAACTATCTTTAGATAGTACCATTACTCAGCAAAGACTTGGCTAAGGAAAGAGGTGGAATAGGAATTGTTTGAAGATGTTTCTGTGGCACAAAACTTTTAAGGTTGGTATTTTGTTCCTTGGTATAAACTTTTCCTCCCAACTGTTTATTTTTAAAAATATAAAACCCATAGAAAAGCTGAAAGAACAAGAAAAAGCTAAATTCATTGCATTTTTTACATTTCACCCTTACTTTACAATGTATTTCTCAAGAACAAGATCTTATATAGCTGCAGTACCACTATTATACCCAATTAACATTGATAAAGTAATTATCTATATTCATTTTCTCCTAACTGTACCAAAAATATCCTTTAAAACTATTTTACATTCCTAGATAATCAAGGATCTTGCATTGCATTTTATTTTCATGACTCCTAAGTCACTTTTAAATCTTTCGTTTTAAATGACATTGTTCAGTAAGATTTTAGACCAGCTGTACACTATTCCCTAATCTGATTTTGTTTTCCCATAACTAGACTGAGATTCAATATTCTTGGTCATGTGTCCTTCCAACTTCATCCTTCCAGGGACACATGATGTCAGTCTGTCTCATTATTGGTGAGGTTAAGTCTAATCACTTGTTTAAGGTGACATCCACCAGCCGTCTCCATTATTATAAAAGCACAATTTCCCCTTTGTGATGAATAAGTAATATAGGGTGGTTCTCTATAAATTGTGTCAGTTTCCTTTCTCCTATAACCTTATGCTGACAGTTTGGGCATCCATTTTTCCCCTTGCCTCCCTTAATTTCAGAATATAATTCTTATGAGGTTGTTGACAATCCTGCAATAAATTCAGAGGTCATTAGAAGAAGGCACATCTTTATAGCCTGTGGCTTAAGAAAAATTCAGTTGACCTTGAATTTGGACAGATTTCAGCAACAAAGGAATCTCTTCACTTTCTAGGCACCCCTGGCAGCTTGTTAACATCTTATACTATATTTGTACCACTATTTCATTTCACTAAAAAGCATTATTATTCCTGCAGTTTTGATCATTATGGCTAATCGGTTATGAAATTTGGCAAGATTTCCTAATGTGGTTCATGTGATATCCTGAGTGATTGCTTGGGGCAAGTGGCTGTACAAATAAAAACTATTGTCCTCTGTCATCCAGTTTAAGAAACTGCCTGATAGGCTACTCAGTCAGCTAAGTCTCTGCCCCTAAGGTGAAGGGAGAAATGTGATGTCCTAGTGGACAGCACCAGGGATATACCCACAAATTCTAAGGACTGGGAGGTTGCAGGTAGGTAGGGGGTAACAGCCCCAACCCTCTAAGAAATACTTATTAAGCATCTACCATATACAAGGTTCTCCTCTAAGCAGTGAGGTATCAATGTCAGAGTTACAAGGGCTTACATTCTGTTGGCAAGAAATAAACAGATGTCAGATGATGAAAAGGCTACAGATAATAGGCTATAGGAGGACAGGAGCCAGAAGGTGAGGATGCTGTTTCATACACAGTGATTGAAAAGACATTACCATAAGCAGACGTTCAAGCAGACTGAAAGAGGAAGAGAAAGCCATACAGATAACTAGGAGCAGTGTCCCAAGAAGAAAAACAAGAGCAAGTGTTTGCTGATGACATAAAAGATTAAAAAATAGAAAAACAACAACAAAACTCCACCAGAAGACTTCTAGAGCTTATAAATGAATTTAGCAAAGTAGCAGGACACAAGATCAACACCCATAAATCAATAGCTTTCCTATACTCCAAAAGTGATTTGATTGAGGAAGAAATCAATCAGGAAAACCATAATCTAAAAAACAAACAAACAAAAAAAACCTTGGCATTAATATTATGAAGGAGGTAAAAAAGCTCTACAATGAAAATTATAGAACACTGAAGAAAGGAACTGTAGAAAACCTTAGAAGATGAAAAGACAACCCATGTTCTTGGATAGGCAGAATTAATATTGTCAAAATGGCCATACCACCAAAAGCAAAATATAGATTCAAAGCAATCCCAATCAAAATACCAATAATATTCTTCACAGAATTAGAAAAAACAATTCTAAAATTCATTTGGAAGAATAAGAGAGCCAAAATATCCAAAGCAATACTAAGCAAGAAAAGTGAAGCAAGAGGCAGGCACCTCAATACCGGATCTGAAATTATACGACAGAGCTGTAGTAACAAAAACAGTGAGGTATTAGCACCAAAATAGACATAAAGACCAATGGAATAGAATAGAAGACATAGAGAAAAGCCCATAAACCTATAGTTGTCTGATATTTGACAAGGATGCCAAAAATATATCTTGGAGAAAAGACAGCCTTTTTAACAAATGGTGCTGCAAAAACTGGATAGGTGTATGTAGAAAAATGAAATTAGATCCCTATCTTTTACCCTGCACAAAACTCTAATCAAAATGGATCAAAGACTTAAGAATTAGACCAGAAACCTTATAACTTCTAGAAGAAAACATAGGGTCAGCACTCCATTATATAGGTGCTGGCACAGACTTCCTTAACAAGACCCCCAAAGCATAAGAAAGAAAACTGACAATCAGTAAGTGAGATGCCATCAAACTAAAAAGCTTCTACACAGCTAAGGAAACAAGAGCTCGAAGAGAGAGCCAACAGAATGGGAGAAAATCTTGGCCAGCGACTCCTCCAATAGGGGATTAATATCCAGAATATACAAAGAATTCAAAAAACTTAATACCCAAAATACATACATACATACATACATACATATATACCCAATCAATAAATGGGCAAAAGAATTAAACAGGAACTTCTCAATAGAAGAAACACAATAGGCCAATAAATACATGAAAAACTGTTCAACATCTCTAGCAATCAGGGAAATGCCAATCAAAACTACGCTAAGATTTCATCTTACTCCAGTCAGAATAGCAATGATAAAGAATACGAACAACAAGCCCGGCACAATGGCACACACCTATAATCACAGCAGCTCAGGAGGCTGAGACAGGAGGATCTCATATTCATAGCCAGCCTCAACTTAGCAAGGCCCTAAGCAACTCAGTGAGACCATGTCTCAAAATAAAAATACAAAATAGGGCTGGGGATGTGGCTCAGTGGTCAAGTGCCCCTGAGTTAAACCCTGGTACCAAAAACAAAAAGCAAAAAACAAACAACAACAAAAAAAAAAACAAAGAACAATAAATGCTGGTGTAATTGTGGGGAGAAAGGATACTTATACATCATGGGTGGGACTGCAGACTAGTACAACCACTCTGGAAAGCAGTTTGGAGATTCATCAAAAAACTAGGGATGGAATCACCATATGACCTCACTATCTGACTCCTGGGTATTTTCCAGATGTAAAATCAGCATACTTCAGAAACATAGCCACATCAGTGTTTATAGCAGCAGAATTTACAATAGCTAAATTATGGAAGCAACCCAGATGCCCATCAATAGATGAATGGATCAAGAAATTGTGGTATTTCTACACAATGGAGTTCTACTTAGCCATAAAAAGAATGAAATTATGGCATTTGCCAGTAAATGGATAGAAATAGAGAATATCATGCAAAGTGAAATTAGTCATATTCAGAAACTCAATGGTTGAATGTTTTCTCTTATATTCAGAAGCTAGAGTAAAATAAAGGAAAGGGGAGGGAAGGATAAGATTTATATAAAGAACCAATCCAATACAAAATAATAGAGGAGGAAAAGGAAGTCTAGTAGAGGAAGAAGAAGGGGAGGGGAAGGGCAGGAGGGAAAAGGGGAGATCATGAACTAATAAATTTCTGTGCATGTATGAATTTGGATGAAACCAACTGCTTATGTATAACCATAAATCTCTAATTGAAAAAAAAAAGCAAAAGAAAACCAAGAGCAAGATAAAGAAGGTATGTACTTGGCATGTTCCAGGAGCTGCAATGAGGTCAGTATACCTGGTTGAGAGGAGAAAGGGTGGCAAAGACATCAGAGGTAAGTGACAGGAAGCTGCTGGGGTTTGGAGCCACTCAGATTTTAAGTCTCACTGCATCCCCATAAGTATTTTTTTTCAAGCCATTAACAAAACTAAGAAGGAATAAAGATAGGTTATGTTACTACTTTTGAGGTCAGCACTATTTCCTCTGTAATGGAAACCTAAGGTATATACAGGTATTTCCCAAGGAAGTATGGCTGGAACTCATGACGGGGCTGGCAGTTCAACAAAGATCTCACCTCATGGCTGCAATGGCCCCAGAACTGTGGCCTATGATGATGGTCCTCTCATCACAGTGTAGCTCTGTCTCCATGAAAGGCAGCCAGATACTCTCTCGAGCTGTAACTAAGATTCAAGGTAAAGAAAGAGTCTGTGATTGGATAGGGACAGTCTCAATCTAATGTCACCCCATCTTTCTAACATACAACCATTTAGCAGTTCACAGCTTTTAAACTACATGATCTCAATAGAAAATGGGCTATTTTAACTGAGCCCATGATGTGTGTGATGTGAACTAAAATGCTCAAATCCATTGTTTTGTTAAATAGTTTTGCTTTTGTTTTTACCATGTTATGTTTAAAGAACACTGAAGAAATAATAAAATATAACTGAAACTTTAAACTTTCAAGCTTAATAAAAATATTCTTAAAGATTCACATACATACATATTCTTTTTTTCCTGAAACAAGTCATAGATATACTCAGAACAAAAGGGACAATATTACTTATTTTTTAATATTAGGGTCTCAAATAGAGGCTGTAAAATTTTATCATGTTTCTGTCTCATATGGAATACCCACAAATTTTGCCTGAATGTAGACTTATAGAAGAGAAAATTAAGTTACAAAATTCAAAATTAAAATTTTACCATGCCCAGGTTATTTTCTAGATCCTTACTAGAAATTTCCATGGTTTTTGGTTTACACCCTTCTCCCCAAGCTACTTGCTTTATTCAAAACACACACACACACACACACACAAACACACCCCTTTGGTTTCTCTACTATGATATACCTGTTCTCTTCCCCACAAAATGGTAAGATCTAAAACCAACAAGATAATGCTATTTAAAAAGAAGTTTAAAACTTACTTGGGTCAGGCATGTTTTTAGCCAGACACTGGAAACCAGGTATCTATGATATGAGGGGGGTAAAAAAAAAAGCTATAATTAAAATCTTAATTGCAACTAATATTTTCAAATAACAAAAAAAAGACACGTGATATGATCTTCATCAATTCAATAAGTGTTTGCTTATATTATGGAATAAAGTGGTTAAATAATGCTACAGAATTACATATGAATACACATCCTTCTTCATAAACTCCATCTAACCAGCTCTGTAGATCTCTACAGAAATAGACCTATATCTGCATTTGCACATCTGTATTTATCTCTAAGGTCTATATCTATAGAGAAGGCTTAAATGAATGTGTTCTACACAGATTGAGCTGGAGCCAAACAAATTGTGCCCCAGGTTGAAGGTAAAACATGGTACGGAAATATGATACAGAAAGTTGGATATCACATCCTCTTGAACAGCTCCAGCCCTGACCCTCCAGCCCTGGTTTGTAGCTCTGCCTGTGGCTTTCTGCCACAACCCAGAAATTCTATTCCAGAGACCTTCTATTCTTCTGAATTTATTTACTCTATTGAATTTCTCTGAAATTCTATTCTAGAGGTCAACTCAGGAAACAATCTTACTGCTGGATTATGGAAGAGGATTTAAAAACAGTCAAAATGTGCAAGACATTTTGCACAGTAGAATACCGTTTTCACAAAGAAGCCAAACAATATGGTTTTTAAAGAATACATGAGTTTTAAAAATAATTTTCAAGGGTTGGGGATGTGGCTCAAGCGGTAGCGCGCTCACACCACATACAAACTAAGATGCTGTGTCCGCTGAAACCTAAAAAATAAATACTAAAAAGTTCTCTCTCTCACTCTCTCTTAAAAAAAATTGAAAAGTCTATTTAAAAAAAATAATAATAATTTTCAAAAAGAAAAGCAAATGAGGGCTGGGGTTGTGGCTCAGTGGTCGAGCGCTCGCCTAGCACGTGCGGGGCCCCAGGTTCGATCCTCAGCACCACATAAAAATGGATAAATAAAGATACTCCGTCCAACTAAAAAATAAATATTAAAATATAAAATGAATATTAAATATTAAATAAATATTAAAATATTAAATAAAATATTTTTTTAAGAAAAATGAATTTCAGGATGGCAGAGGGATGGAACGACAGGCATATAAATCATTTAGAAGATAGTTTGGTGATACATTATATTAAGCTTCATAATTTACACACATATGTCCTTATTATATATTGATTTTTTTTAACTGGAAGCAGGACGCAATAAAGAGATGTAAAATTACTTGGGAAGTCTCAAATTTGAACTATCAACAGATGGGGAGGGATGGGGGTTTGGTTTCTTTAATTTTAAATGCTTCCTTTTACTCTAAAAACTGAGCTCTAAGAAGTCTTTGCCAACCAAAATCTTGACCACTAGTTCTAGAGTTTGACAGAGGGCAGCAAAGGGGAGGAATAAAACACTCAGGGCTTTCCTGGAGGTGGGGTGGATATATATTTAAACTTCAGTCCTGTGTCTCCTCACTCCCTCCTCTCTGCTCCAGGCTGACTTTCCAGAGCAGAGAGGCATATATATGTATCTTACCTGCTCCAGCCCCCTTTTCACCCAGCCATACCAGCCGTGGGTGGCCACATCCCCATCTCCATTCCCAGGAACAATCACTGCCTTGTTAGGAGAAGCCATGAGTGCAGAGAGGCCAGAGACTACCAGTAGCAAGCTGGTTGTGCTGTCCTCAGAGCCAAGACTGCATCCGGCCAGGACCCTGCACTAAGGCATTCTGGGAATTGTAGTTCCCAAGAGCCAATGGGGCAACTCTTTAACTCTGGCTTTCCTGGCTGGCAGCCTGTGCCAATTCCCATCAAATTTTCTTTTATTTGCAAAACCTTGCCAGTTTCCATCAAATGCAAATAATTTTCTACTTGCCTTTTACTAGTGCTCTTGTCCACCCCTCCCTTATTTAGAACAGGCTGTGACATGCCTAGAATTTGTTACTTTGCTATTAGACTTATGATAGATATATCTATAAGAAAGGGTGTTTTTAGTTTCAAACATGGAGAATGCAAACTATCTATAACTTGGGAACTCCTGAAATCTACATTATATTTTCTTTCGGTTTCAAATAAGTACTTAGTAGAATGTCAATATTAGCCCTATTTGTGATTTTCATTGTTGTAAACGCTGGCCTTTTAAAAGGTGTCATCAATTGGGCATGGTAGGACTCACCTGTAATCTCAGTTACTGGGAAGGCTGAGGAAGAAGGATCGTTAAGTTCATGGCCAATATGGAAAATTTAGTGAGACCTTGTCTCAAAATAAAATAAAAAGGGTTGGGGATGTAGCTCAATGATATAAAACCCCTGGGCTCAATTCCTAGTTCCAAAAAAGAAAAAAGTTATTATTTTCATAGGGTATATGGATAATATATGTAAACCAATTGTGATTTTGGAGAAACAGGTACTAATGAAACATCCTGCCTGTTATAATAGAATCCTGAAATCTTAGGAAGTGGTTGTAACTTATAGGCATATCCAAACCTTATTGCATAGAGGTCAACAGAAGTTTGCCTGTGCTATTATTAATGAGAATGAATAGGAAATTGACTCTTTTTCTTTGTCCCTTTATGGACTTACTCAATGTGAATGTCAGGCATGTTTTTGCACCTATTGTTAAGAAAAACTCTGTTCATGTATTTTGAATAGGTACAGTGGAAGACAAATGGTAACACTGCTTTACCACCAAGTTCTTCAGTAAGAGCAAAACATATCCTTTCCTCTTGAACTTCAACACTGAATTTTTCTTCTAAAAGTCTCAGAAGAGAATAGAGTAAAAGCAAACCCAGTTTCTCCTTCACACTCAACAGCACAGATCATTTCTGTGATACCAAAATGTGTGGGGATTTCTGAGGCCTAAATTTCCCCAATATGATAATAAAAGATTATCTTTCACTTTATTGGCTCTAAAGCTTGTTCTGAAGCAGGTGCGTGAACCAATAACAAATGGCCAAACACTTTAATCTTATTGTTCTAGTCATTTAAGAAATAACAAGGGCTGTGAAACTTATCCAGGAAAAATGGATAAAAATACATATCATAACATCACAGATCAATGTTATTGAACTAACTGTAAACTTATACTGCTACACACAATACCACAGATGAATCTCAAAATAATCACGCTGAGTGAAATGCCAGACCCGCCCCCCCCCAAAAAAAAGCACGTATCATTTAAGTCCTTTAATTAAAATTGTGAAAATAATTGACATGAGTGAACTTTGGGGGATGATATCTATATTCATTATCTCAATTGTGTAGATAGGTGTCAAACTTACCCAACTGCACATTTTTAAAAATATTTTTTTAGTTGTTGATAGATCTTTATTTTTATTTATTTATATGCGGTGCTAAGAATCAAACCTAGTGCCTCACACATGCCCGGCAAATGCATTACCGCTGAGCCACAGCCCCAGCCCCCAAACTACACATTTTAAATATGTAACGTCCCAGGCTGGGCAGGGTGGCGAACACCAGTAATCTCAGTGACTTGGGAGGCTAGGGCAAGAGGATTTCATGTGCAAGGCCAGCAACATAGTCACTGTCTCAAAACAGAAAATAGGAAGGGCTGGGGATGTAGTTCAGTGATAAGTGTCCTTGGGTTCAATATCAGTACTCCCCCCACACCCCTCCCCACAGTAGCTTATTGTATATCAATTATGCGTCAATATAGGTGTTTAAAGTTTTAAAAAACAAAATAAGCAGTGGCATTCCTATGCCCAAGTGTTTGCTTAGTGTTTTTTTTTTTGTTGTTGTTGTTGTTGTTCAGTAAACAATGGCACAGGAACTATAGGCTGTAAAAAGGTCTTCCTTAAGATTCAGTTAGCTTTTCCTTTTAGGAGAGAAAAAAAGCAATGGTATTAACTCTCACCTTTCTCAGATTGTTTATGCCAATAATGATTGAAGGGATTATGTAATTACATATAATTCACTTTGTTTTCTTTTCTACTTTTATCTCTTGTACAAGTGTTTTCTTGAGTTTCTTATTAATGCAGGAGAAATAACTTTGGTTTTAAAACTAAAAGTCAACATTTTTATGATTTTTTTTGGCAGTCTTGGGAATTGAACCCAGGATATTTTCCCACTGAGATATATCCCCAGTTCTTTTTATTTATTTAAACTTTGAGACAGGATCTAAGTTTTGGATGCAGGACTTGAACTTGTAATTCTTCTGCCTCAGTCTCCAGGGCCAATAGGATTACACGTGTGCACCACCTCACTTGGCTTGAAACAGTTTCTTTAACAATTTGGAAGTTTCACCAATATGATTCACCAGTCTGAACCAGGCAATTATATTACTGAAAACACCTCCTAGGATGCTTAGGCCCAGGCAGGCATTTTTCTTGCCTCCTAGAGTGAATACCCAGTGGCAATAATACTACAATAGTACAACACTATGTTGCTGATCTGTTTCTATAGCTTTCTTGTCTCCTCTCTACTGGTTTTCTGTTTTTCTTTTTGATTCATGCATGAATGGTAAGTTTTCCCCTGTTGTTAGCAATAATGATTAGGAATTTGGTTTTTATATTCTGTCCAGTTGCTAATCTCTTTAAGTGAATTGACAGTTTATATTGATCATCTCTCTCTTGGATAAGAGATGACAGAGAATTGGATTGTTAGTGGCTTTTTTTTTTTTTTTTGTCTTTTTATCAGTTTGTGAGATTTCCTTGCCAAGTGGGAAGAACAGCTCTTCGTTATCTGGTCCACTAAATTTTTATGTTTCTGTATATTTTTCACTTGTGGCCAAAGTTGTAGAACCAAAGTTTTATGTTCTCTATGTTTATGTGTTTTCATGGCTATGATCAATAAAAGCCTTCACCTTTTGTTAGAGAGTTCAAATTTTGTGTTGTAGAGTCTTAATAAGTTAGACTGTTAGATCTCTCCAATTAAGGGACCTCTGTTAGGATTAGTTTATGGAAATAAATACATATATATATAAATCAAATATTCCTAACACTTCCAGCAAAGAAATAAAACTTCTAATGCTTTGTATGTCTATTACAAAAAAAAAAAAAACAAAAACAAAAACAAAAAAACCAAAAAACAAAAACCCCTTCTTGTGAAATTGCTAGTACAAGCCTGATGTGGTAGTGTACACATGTAATCCTAGTGATTTTGGAGGCTGAGGCACGAGGATTGCCAGCCTCAGCAATTTAGGGCTGGGGATGTAGCTAAGTGATAAAACATCCCTGGATTCAATCAATCTCCTGTACAAAAAAAGAAAACAAAGAAAAGAAATTGCTAGTACAGAAAGAATCCAGGTTCAAATAATTAAGGGAAATCTTTGACAAATAATAGTATTTTAATTTTTGGTTTTTTAAAAATAAGCTATAAGAACAGTGTGGCAGCACAGGTCTGTAATCCCAGCTTCCGGGAAGCCTGAGGCAGGAGGATGGTGAGTTCAAATCCAGCCTCTGCAGTTAGCAGGCCCTAAGCAACTCAGTGAGACCCTGTCCCTAAATAAAATACAAATAAGGGCTGGGGATGTGGCTCAATGGTTGAGTACCTCTGGGTTCAATTCCCAGCACCAAAAAAAAAAAAAAGAAAGAAAAATTCAAAAAGGCCTGGGGATGTAGTACATTGGCTGTCTAGCATGTGTGAAGCCCTGGGTTCAATCTTCAGGACCTCAAAACCAAACCAAACCAGTTATATTCTTTCTAAGTGTTAAGTATAATACATGTGCACATGTTCTTACTTGGGCTTGTTTCCTTACAAAGAGAATAACTATTTTCAATTTCCTAAACGGATATAAGTTTACTAATCAGATAAGCTAACATTAACATTGCATAATGTTTAAGATCATGATAAATGAAAGTTTGGTCAACAAAATGAATTATTATTCTGACAAACGGTTTATATTATGGACATTATATTTCATAGTACATTGACTTAAACTAATTTTTCTGATCTGTAGGTAATTTAAAATATTGCTCTAATATTGAGCTAATTAATGCATACTTCTTGAATGCCTAGATATATACTTTTATTTTTTAGGGTTTTAAAATATGCTACAGGAAGATTTTGTCTTAGTAAGTTAATCAACGAGCCACCTTGTAAGAAAGTGAAAAAATGGTTGTGGCTATAGAAAGCTGTGTCCAGGGCTGGGGTTGTGGCTCAGTGGTAGAGCGCTCGCCTAGCACGTGTGAGGCCCTGTGTTCAATCCTCAGCACCACATATAAATAAATAAATAAAATAGAGATATTGTGTCTAACTACAACTAATAAATAAATAAATTAAAAAAAGAAAGCTGTGTCCCATGTAAACATGAACTTTGTCAGTCTCCTAAAGTACTTGAATATGACAGTTCTCAATTCGGCATAGGAATGGAGGTGCAAAGAGGGACTGTGCGCTAGAGCTGGTCTCCACTAAGAGAGTGAAGCCATTCCAAGGGAAAAGAGGAAATCGTGAAAGATGAAAAAGCACTACTACACCTGTTGTATTTAAAATGAATCTTAACTAAAGACTAGCTCCCTGGACAAACAGGTACGCAAGCGTCCTCCAGCTGGCCGCTCCAAGTTCTCTCCAGCCCCGTCTCTCCCGTATGTTGACGCCTTCTTCCCGACAGTTCCAGGTTCCTCCAGTTGCCGGTCTCCTACTTCCGGAGCCCCACGTCACGGTTTTCGCATTCCGGTAACTAAGGCAATGAGGCGGATTTTCCAGTGAGGCAAGCAAACGTCATATTGCGTCAGGGCGGCCCCCCTGGGAAGGCTGGCTGTGTCTAGGGAATGTTCCGGCAATGCCTGGGGTTTCTGAAGCAGAAACCTTTAGTGGCAATCTTAGGGAAGTGGCATCTATGGTTTGAAGTGCGAGTCAGCGCTGTTTTGCCATATCGCTGGATGGCGGAGAAATTTTTCTGACAACATCGCTTCCTCTAGTCGGCTGGATAAGCGCTCTGCGATTGGCTATCGCACGTCGCTGTGGTATGACGTGTCAGAGTGTTGACCAATCGGTTGAGAGCTGAGCTGGACTTGGCGGTGAGAGCCGGAGCCTAGCTTTTCCAGCTGTGGGCGCCGACAGCACTCGCCAAGCGTTCGGCTCCGGCCAGGTGAGTGGGATGCAGAAGTGGTAGAGAGCCGCGGACAGAGGCACACATGCCAGGGCGAGGTGGGCTGTTTCTGGGATGAAGCCTTTTCTGGTAGGCAGGGGAAACGGAGCGAATGGATGACCCAAGAGTCTACTGAAAGTGACGGGTCCCCCGCCATGCCGGGCTGGCAGATCACCGGCTTCTGATTCTTAAGTCTTTAGAATTGCTGGCTGCGCACAGCCGGAAGGATCCTGCTCCCATTTTATAACTTAGCAATTCGAACGTTTTGGTTTGTGAGAGAGGTAAAACTGGAACTTAGGTCTTCAGACACCTGTCAAGACTTAAACTTTATCTTGTCTGCA
Organism: Marmota monax; assembly: GCF_021218885.2. Taxonomy (NCBI): domain Eukaryota; kingdom Metazoa; phylum Chordata; class Mammalia; order Rodentia; family Sciuridae; genus Marmota; species Marmota monax. Next base: position 4,258,748 of record NW_026692254.1, read on the forward strand.
GATGGCCACAATGCCCTGAAAAGTTACGCCTGGGCGAGATGAGGGTCGTTCAGATTTGGGGGTGGATGCTTCTAGAGTATCTTCCTAGGCTTTTCATCCGTTCGTTCAGTATTCATTCATTCATTCATTCAGCTATTTGACCTCTTCATACCCTTATTCTTTGAGAATTTGGTATAGAACGTGAATCTAATTTCCTTGGAAGGATGCATTCTCTCGTTCACACAGTCTTGCATATGACTTAAGAAAGTCTGTGGATTCTCTAAAATCCTCTGTGAACTATTTGCCCGAGGTTAAGAATCAGTGATCTAGAAGAGTGAGGGGGAGGGGCAGTGATAAACAGATGGAGAAAGTTTTATTATGTGCATACTTGGGGATTAATACCTTTTAATAACAATTTTGAGAGGAGAATGGTCATTTAATGAATCTTGCTGAGGTACTTGTGAGAATTATGATATTAGAACTGGCTCCCCCGACTACCTGATTTAGCTCTTCCTGCTCCCTCCCCTTCAGGAAGCTGCAGAAGTGCCTTCTGTGTAAACAATGCTTCAGTTTCTCCCTTTTGCTCAAATAACAAGTAGCTGGCTTAATGTTTCAGTGAAATTCACATTTTGAATTTTGGTTGTCTGTGTAATATTTCATTTGCTTTTCTGGCCATGTAATATAAGAGCCTTAATCCAAATTATTTGTAGTATGGCACTTCTCAAAATAGTATGGGGTTGGTTGTTATCCAGCACTAGATGAGGTCCTCCTTAGTGATCACTTTAATATCACAGATTCTTTGATCTCTTTTTCTTTTGTTTTGTTTTTTCTTGAGGGGCTAGTTTCCTTGAACCACAATAACTTAGGTGTGTGTCACCCTAGATTCCAGGACATGAACAGGATGTATAAAACACTCAGTTCAGTGAAATTGGGATTGTCTGGGTTTAAAAGATTAGTCTGAAGTACTATTTTATTGACCAGTCTTTAGACATGAGCATACCCCCCCCCCCAAAAAAAAAACATTAAAAAAAAGAAAAGGCATGAGTAAAAGCAACCTTGGTAAGGGAGAAGGTCCTGATGAGAGCCAGCATAATAGTAAGCTTTCCTTTGCAATTAGATAATACCAAATAGAAATATTTTATCTCAGAACTTGTCCCCCTTATAAGCTCAACTCCAGATCAGTATATGTTTCTTTACTGTACAGTTAACAAAAGATGGATGGGAAAAGACACACAACCAAGATTACTAGGAATGTAAAATTTAATACAGTATTGATGCTGAAACAGGATTCAAGGCTTACCCTTGGTCAAGTGCAGAATTGGCTTGTCTGAGATGATGTGTGATCTGTAAGGAAGTTTAAAGTAATATTGCTGGCAAGGGTGGGAGGGTGTGGCTTAGTAGAAGAGTACTTGCATATTATGTGTGAAGCCCTGGGTTCAATCCCCAGCACCTCAAAAATGAATAAATAAATGTAAAAGTGGAATATTCAGCTACACTTAATTTAGAGATGATGATTAAAACTCCCCACTACTTTGTTTTGTTTTAAGTGCTAGAGAGGAGGATTAAGAAAAGAGCAATAGTTAAAGATAACTGAATTAATCAACTTTGGGAAGATAGATATCTTTATCCAGGAGTATCCAGCTAAGTATTTAAGAAATGCTATGTTAGATGACTGTCTTCTTTTTTGAGGTTTAGCTGAGAATCTCAAATATATAGCTAAAGCTTTATCTTTAGTTCCCTTTTAGACTATGGCAACATATCTGGAGTTCATTCAGCAAAATGAAGAACGAGATGGTGTACGTTTCAGTTGGAATGTGTGGCCTTCCAGCCGTCTTGAGGCCACGAGAATGGTTGTTCCACTGGCTTGTCTCCTTACTCCTTTGAAAGAACGACCAGACCTGCCTCCTGTACAGTATGAACCTGTGCTTTGCAGCAGGCCAACTTGCAAAGCTGTTCTCAATCCACTTTGGTATGAATTTCTTTAAAAACTGCTAAAAATGGTGAATACAATAAATTTGATTTGGGCAAGTTGTCAAATTTGAGATGAGTAGTAGATGATGAGATTCTTAGTGATGAGTGTGCATAGAAATCTCCTTGGCCTAATCTCCAGATAAAATTAGAATCTTATAGGAAGAGGAGGGGGATGAAAGGGGAGGATCTGGAATTCACTAATTAACTTTTTTTTAATTTTTTGCTTTTTATCAGTTTGCTTTTGGCTTATCTGTATACTTTATGAGATACCTTTTAAAGTATTTTTCACAAAAATAAAATCTAAAAGCTTCAGGTTATTTTTTTTTTATACTTGCCTAGTGTGTTGATGTTGTAGGACTAGAAGAAGTAATAATCAGAAGAAATTTGAACTCTTAATGATTTTATTGTTAAGTGTAATTTTTTTTGTTCTAAGATAATGACCTATAATATCTTGACCTATATTATTTTTAACACATGTGGATACAATTTGAAAGAATTCTTATTGTATTTATTTATTATTTTTTGAAAGTGGAGTCTTATAGTGTTGCTCAGCCTGATCTTGAACCCAAGGGATCCTCCTGTCTTCCAAGTAGATGGGACTGCAAGATTGGAATTTTGAAATACGTGGCAAGTGGTCATAAAATTTTTTATATGAGGGAGCATTTTTTACTTTATTTTCCTTGCTTTTATTTAGAATGTGCATATTAAGAATGCTGCTGCTCTGCTTTCAAAATTATAGCCACTGTTTATTAATTTTTTAAACCTATAAAAGGGGATAGGAAGTATATTAACTCAAGTGAGGTTAAAGTCTAAGAAATTTTTCCTGTGTGTGAAATGTGCCTTTATTATCAAAATTTGGTAGTTTCACTTGGCTGAACAATAAAGATATTAGAAAAAATCCTGAAGATTGGGTTAAGGTAATAGGCAAAAGGAATTAACTCATAATTTATACAAGTCAAGAAATTTTAAAAATTTATCTAGGATATTGGAAAAGAGAAAAAGGGATTTGCTAATTCTTCATTGAAGTTGTTTGAGGGAAACTTTTTATGTACTTAATAGCCAGAAATCTAACTGCATTGAAATTTTGTAAAATGTCATTTATTATACACAAACATAGAAATACCAGTCTGTGATTTATTGAATTTGAAGTTTACATTTGAATATTTTTTACCTTAAAAATAAAAATGGTACCTGGTTGTGATATTTATCTTTCTCACAGTCAGGTTGATTATCGAGCAAAACTTTGGGCTTGTAATTTCTGTTTCCAGAGAAATCAGGTATGAATTATTTTAAAAAATATTTTATAAGTTTCATTTCTTGTATGTTACTCTGAAAAAGTTATGTGAAATTGAATATCTATGCTAGCAGTCAGCAGTTTCTGCTGAACTGAAGGTGATAGCTTTTGTTAAGCACAATATTGAATGTTGAACATTTATAATTTTTCCACATTTGGATTCTTGTCATTTGCTGTGGAGAGTACATAACATTCTCTTTCCTTGTAGGTTTTCTGTAGGACATGAATCTGTTACCCTAAGAACATAGATCTGTTGTTCTTTTTGTATGTGTGTGTGGTACTGAGGATTGAACTCAGGGCCTCTTGCTGGCTGGCAAAGTACTCTACCACTGAGCTACACCCCCAACCCTTTTTTTATTTTGAGGCATAGTTTCACAAAGTTGCCCATGCTAACATCACACTTCTGATCCTCCTGCTCGGCCTTTTTCTGAGTAGCTGGAATTACAGGCATGCACCACTATGCCCAGCTGTTCATATTTCACTTGACTTCAGTATATTCTAATTGGGTAGTGAATATTACTGAATTTTTGTTTTCTGATCTTTATTAACCTTGGAATTCAAGTATGAGTATTGAAGTTTTGATTTAAAAAATTTAAAACTAGCAAACTAAAAGAAGCTCATAAATGAGAAGAGAGACCTTTTATGGGGTGTAGGTGATAGGGATCAAACCTAGGGCCTTGTTCATAATAAGCACATGCTTTATCACTGAGTGATACCCCCAGTCAAGACTTCTCTTTAAAATCAACTGTGTCTGCTGGCCTTAGTGGCTCATGCCTGTAATCCCGGAGATTGGGAGGCAGAGGCACGAGATTGCAAGTTCAAAGCCAGCCTCAGCAACTTAGTGGGTCCCTAAGAAACTTAGCAAGATGGTCTGAAAATAAAAAATAAGAGGGGGACATGGCTCAGTGGTTAAGTGCCTCTGGATTCAATACCTGTACTAAGAAAATTAAAAAAAATAAAATAATAATAATAATTGTCTATGATAAAAATGTTCTAAACCTGGGCTGTGCTGATTATTATTCAATACATTTGCTAAAAATCATTGAATTTTACACATAAAATTGGTGAATTTTATGGCATGGAAACTATATTTAAATAAAGTGTTGAGGAAAATTAATTGTACACAATTGAGCATACATTGTGCTCATAGCTCTTAAGCTGGTAATAACATGAATTTATTATGATTAATCCTAGATACAGTGCATAGTAAATCCAGTGATGGAAAAACAAGTACAGTTGACGACTGACAGTAGATTCAGAAATTATAAGCTGATTATATTTGAGATTTATTTCCATGAAAGGCTGGGGATGTAGCTCAATGGTAGAATTTGATTCTTAGCAATTAAAAAAAAAATCTCCATGAGAAATTCAGAAGTTTATACAAATCTTAACATTCAGAATTAATGCATGTTTAATTTATCATAAAAAATCTAAGGCAGGGTCACATTTGACCTTTTATGCCTCAATTTTCTTGTCTTTAAAATTAACATAGGGGTTGGGGTTGTGGCTCAGCGGTAGAGTGCTCGTCTAGCACGTGCAAGGCCCTGGATTCGATCCTCAGCACCACACAAAAATAAATAAACAAAATAAAGGAAAAAATAAATAAAATAAAATTAACATAATAATACTATGGTACTTTATGAAATTCTTGTGAGAATTAAACAGAATTAATGAATGTAAATGACTTTAAATAGTGCTTGACACACTAAGTGCCATATAAGTATTTGGTATTAGTATATTTATCTGAGATCTCCACCTGCCAGTTTGGTGTGGAAGTGTGATGTGGAAGACTGTCATACGCTTAAATAATCTTTTGTTATTCTCCCAGCTCAACCATGAGGAAATGAACCCCTCAATGAGTCTGGGGTAGTAGATAGAGATGGCCCCCTGGAGGAACTGGGTTATCTTGTCCTCTTTTTCTGTGCAGTTGACTGCCTGTTAGGTAAATAGGACATCTCCAGATTGCTAGAAGGTAGCCAGTATGTCTGGGTTTACTCCCCGAATTTTGCAGACATAGATAAAGCTCTACCCTTTTCTGCAAGCTGCAGCCATTGGGTAGTCATGGCCAGAAAGGGGACAGGAGATCTTTTGATGGCATATACTGAGATTTCTGCTGGAGTTCTGGTGCCCAATATTCCTTCCCTCCTGGCCAGTGACTCTTTAAGGCTGCTGTCATCTCCTCAGCAGGATTTGCATTTGGTCACTCTAAAGTCACTGGCCTGGAGAGATCCACCTGCTAAATTTGGGGAGATATACCTAAACTTTTAAATATTAAGCTGAAGACTGAAAAATCAGTGCCCAAATTATGAATTTAAAATGTTTGCAGAGAGTTTTAAAAACAAAAGGAAATGCCTGTGTTATTATTTTATATGCAAAAGCAGGTCCCAAAATTGTTTATATGAAGTGATTGTTATATATGGTGTGCTCAAGTGGAAAGGTCTAGAGGGGACAGGCACAGTGGTACATGCCTAAAATCACAGCTACTCCAGAGATAATAGTCAAAATGATAAACAAAGGTGTTAGTCTTCTTTATAGATGAAACAGGTAAATGTTTTGCCTTTAGTTTGCAAGGCAAAGCTTAAGAAACGGTTGTGATAGCATGTGGTTTTGTTTGTTTGTTTTTAGATTAAACCATTGGTGCTCTGCTACTGAGCTACATCCTTAACCCTTTAAAAAAATCTTTTTTAGTTTGAGACTGAGTCTAAATTGTGCCAGCTGACCTTGAACTTTGATCCTTTTGCCTTAGCCTCCTAAGTAGATAGGATTACTGGCATGGCACTAGGGCTTTTAGCTTCTTCTAATAGAGTGACTTTAAACCATTAAATGTTTTAAAATAACTTAAACCTACTCTAAAGAATAAAATAGTTTTTTTTAAACTTATGAAATGATATGAATGTAAAGCAGAATTTAATTACTGATTTTTTTGTGTTTTAATAATGTTTTACATTTTGTGCTCTCAGAATTAACATATAATCATTAATCATCTTTATAAATGGAAAATAAAAGGTGTAACATAAATATCTTTCAGCCCTCACAAAACAGTGCTTTGCTTTCTTTTCAGTTTCCTCCAGCTTATGCAGGCATATCTGAGGTGAATCAACCTGCTGAATTGATGCCCCAGTTTTCTACAATTGAGTACGTGATACAGGTAAATTCCTTGTTGTGTATTTAATGAAATGTGATGAACACTGAGTATCTCTTGAAATCCTTTGTTTTCTGTGTCTCTTGCCAGTCCAGAGGACCTGAAATTGTTGGGGCAGAAGGATCCTAAACATGAGGTTACAGTGTGTAAGCACTTACACTGGTGTTGTTTTCAGGTCTTGGTAGAAGGCTGCAAAAACGGTGGAACTGATTGAATTAGAAAGCCGACCTTCAAAACCTTCTCAGTCTTTGTTGAGGGTGCTCCATCATGTAGTTGTTCAGTTTAAAAGTCTTAGACTTGTCCTTGACCTCTCTTTTTCACATCCCACATCTAATCTGTTATAACATGTTATTGGCTCAATATTCAAAATTTATCTAGAATTTACCCATTTTTCTCTCTTACTCCTAATTATCCTAATCTAGCCACAATTTCTCATTTGAATTATTTTTTAAATTTTTTTTTAGTTGTGGATGGACACAATGCCTTTATTTAATTTATTTATTTTTATGTGATGCTGAGGATTGAACCCAGAGCCTTACACATGCTAGATAAACACTCTTAACACTGAGCCACAGCCCCCACCCCATTCAAATTGTTAGATCAGTCTCCTAACTATTCTCCTTGATTTTATTATTGCCTATTTGTACTGTATTCTTTTTAAATTTGTTTTAATTAGTTATACATGACAGTAGAATGTATTTATGCACTTTGATATATCATACATAGATGGGATATAATTTCTCATTTTTCTGTGTATACATGTTGTAGAATCATATTGGTCATGCAGTCACATATATACATACAATAATAATGTGTGTTTCATTGTACTATCTTTCTTATCACCACATCCCCTCCCTTCCCCTCCCTTCACTTCCCTCTACCTAATCTGAGGTAACACTATTCTTCTCTAGTGTTGTGTTGTATTCTAAACCCAGAAGTCAGAGTAACTTTATTTTTTTAAATTTTTAAAAAATATATATATTTTAGTTGTAGTTGGACACAAAACCTTCATTTTATTTTTTATTTTTTACATGGTGGTGAGGATTGAACCCAGCACCTCACGTGAGCTAGACAAGCGCTCTACTGCTGAGCCACAACCCCAGCCCTCAGAGTAACTTTAAAAATACGTTTCACATTACTTCTCTGTTCAGAAACCTCCAGTGGTAAAAATGGCTCCCCTTTTTACCCAGAGTAAAAGATAGTTTCAAAGCCCTGAGATATACCACTCTGAGCTTAATTTCTGCTAGTGTCATTGTTTAGCTCCGTGGGCCTTCTAGACTCCTGAAGCATGCAGGAACATGCCTGCCCATGGGCCTTTGCTCTGGCTTTTTCCACTGCTCTGGCTCTTTTCTCTATCTGTATCTGTATGGCTGCTGTGCCATACAGATACAGATAGAGAAAAGAGAAAGACAGTATATATGTGACTGTCTTGCTCCCTTCTTCAGGCTTTTGCTCAAATGTTACTTTCTTACTGAGGCTGCTCTGACCTTGAACTTGACCTCTGTTTCTACTCCTGGCGTTTGCTGTTCCCCTAATCCCCTTGCCAGAAAGTTTGCTCCTTGAGATAGGCAAGGATCTTTGTTTTTTCTATGTATGTACTGATATATCCCAGGACCTAGACCAATGTCTGACACATAGTAGGTATTCAGAAATGTAGAATAATTTTGTTAGATACAAACACGGTTTTTTTGTTTGTTTGTTTGTTTGGTACTGGGAATTGAACTCAGAGGTGTTTTACCACTGAGCTACACATCTAGTCCTTTTTATTATTACTTTTTTTGAGACAGGATCTTGTTAAATTACTTAGGTCTTCATTAAATTGCTGAGACTAGCCTCAAACTTGAGATACTCCTGCCTTAGCCTCCTGAGTTGCTGGGACTATAGAATGTGCCACTATGCCTAGCCACAAATATTTTTTATATTTAGTTTGTTTTAATAGAATCTGCATCAGGGTAAGTAGAGGTTTGTGTAGGTGTCCTCCTGAGAATAAATGTAGTTGAAGACTTGACATTTACATGCCTGATTTGTTTGTATTTGTATACTGATCATCATGCTTTTTCCTTTCCCTAAAGCGAGGCGCACAGTCTCCTCTGATCTTTCTCTATGTGGTTGACACATGCCTGGAGGAAGATGACCTTCAAGCTCTCAAAGAATCCCTGCAGATGTCCCTGAGTCTCCTTCCTCCAGATGCTCTGGTGGGTCTGATCACTTTCGGAAGGATGGTGCAGGTTCATGAACTGAGCTGTGAAGGAATCTCCAAAAGTTATGTCTTCCGAGGGACCAAGGATTTAACTGCAAAGCAAATACAGGTCTGTGCTGGGTTTGTATAGAAATGGTAGCAAGGACATTTTTAAAAAATTAATCAGTTATTTACTCATAATGTGATGGGAAATGAGTCTTTTGTTTTTTTTAGGATATGCTGGGTTTGTCTAAGCCAGCCATGCCCATGCAGCAAGCAAGACCTGCTCAACCTCAGGAGCACCCTTTTGTTTCAAGCAGGTGAGATGCTGACATTCAGTATTATGTGCTGTAGTGAGCATGCACGTTGACGTGAAAATAAAAGAAAAGCAATGCAAGTATGTCGGTTTTCTTATGATTAGATAAAAAAGTCAATGAATAAGCTTAATCCATATTTAATGTTTTATCAAAAAGGTTTTGAGACCACTGTATTCATTCATTCCCCTCTTTTTTGGACATATGGCTATTATTCTTTTTGATTCTTAAATAAAACTGGAAAAATGGAAAAGACCTCTTTTGAGTGCTCTCAAAAAAGCTTATGAACAGATACTTTATTCAGTTAAATTGAGTGTCCAGTGCTGACCCAGGTTGTGTTAACTGCTAGTAAACTTGATAAAATGCATTGTCTTCCAGGCTGGGGACAGCTTCCTTCTCTTAAGAAACAAGATTGTTCTTTGTGTTACTCTAAAGCTCAAGGGACACACAAACTGAACCTTTAGAATTGTGCACATTGTCCACATAAGTGGACCACATACAGATAAAATTTCCATTAGACATGTCCTTAGAATTTCTTTTTTTTTTTTAATATTAATTTTTTAGGGCTGGGGTTGTGGCTCAGTGGTAGAGTGCTCGCCTAGCATGCGCGAGGCCCTGGGTTCGATCCTCAACACCACATAAAACTAAATAAACAAAAATAAAGGTATTGTGTCTAACCAAAAAATAAATATTTAAAAAAATATTTATTTTTTTTAGTTGTATTTGGACACAATATCTTTATTTTATTTATTTATTTTTATGTGGTGCTCAAGATCCAATTCAGGGCCTCTCATGTGCTAGGCAAGCGCTCTACCATTGAGCCACAACCCCAGACCCCTTAGGATTTCTTTGCTGCTTAAAATTTAATTAAACTGATTTGTTCCCTTTTAAGTTGATTTTATTCCCCCGTGCTAGCACATGGTCTCGCTAGCGCATGCTCTCGCTAGCGCATGCTCTCTCTATATGTATATGTATGTATATGTATATATATGTATATATGTAATATATATAATATATATATCACTGAATGTTAGGTTTTAAATTATATTCCTTAGTAAAATTGCCTTGAATTGTTTTGTGTTTGTAGAGACAATTTTAAAGAAAAAAATGGCAAATTTTTCCTACTCTGAATAATTATTTTAAATAATTACATGTCACCAAGGTTGGAAGACCAGGCTACCTTATTAAACTATAATTGATATGTCCATTCAAAATCTTACAGATTTCTGCAGCCCATTCAAAAGATTGATATGAACCTCACTGATCTTCTTGGGGAGCTGCAGAGAGACCCATGGCCAGTAACTCAGGGGAAGAGACCTTTGAGATCCACTGGTGTTGCTTTGTCCATTGCTGTTGGTTTATTGGAGGTAATTGAGAATTTATGGGGCTCTCTCACATCATACAAACTTGCTCTTAAAAATCATATTTGGGGCTGGGGTTGTGGCTCAGCAGTAGAGTACTCGTCTTGCACGTGCAGGACCCTGGGTTCAATCCTCAGCACCACGTAAAAAATAATTAAGTGAAATAAAGGTGTTGTGTCCAACTATAAAATAAGTATTTTTAAAAAATCATATTTGTTGGCTTTTTTTGAAAATTCACTGTGACCTAAAGTCATTGTTATTATCTACATTGAAGGAGCTCCTAAAGGTTTTCAAGAAAAAATAAGGGAATTAGAGCAATAGGAACTGCTCAGAATAAAGTAGTAAAAGTATATAAAGCCATTAGGGTGAGAGAAAGTAAGTGCTGTTTTTCTGCATTGTCATTTATATCATTCTGCTGTATCATCAGTATTAACAGCTGATGAGGAGCTGAGAACTGCTTAGCATGCATGAGACCCTAAGTTCAATCCCCAATGCAAAAAAAAAAAAAAAAAAAAGCTCAGGAGAATCTTTTGGAATATTTCTATAGGGAAATTGAAAACACACTTGGAGATGGGCTACATCCTTCTAATATGCTGTTATTTACTGTTTCAGGGTACTTTCCCAAACACAGGAGCCCGTATCATGCTATTTACTGGAGGTCCCCCCACACAAGGGCCTGGCATGGTGGTTGGAGATGAATTAAAGATTCCTATTCGTTCCTGGCATGATATTGAGAAGGATAATGCACGGTTCATGAAAAAGGCAACCAAGGTAGGTTCTCTTGGGTATGGGTTAATTGTGTTAACCTGGTGTCAGGTTTAGACTGCTCTAGAGTGACAGCTGCTTTATTGAGGCCTTCTTGTCACAGTCAAAAAGATTTATTTGCTGAGATGATCTTCCAGATCTTGGCTGCTGTTAAATTATTGTCCCCAGCCTCTGAGCTTCAAGTGGATAGCTGTAAGTTTGTGAAGGTTGTTGAGATTGGAAACTATTTTTTATTTTGTGTTTTGAAGATAATGATCTTCATAGTCCTATATTTGATTACATCATTTGGTATGTTAAGGCATACCTTGGGATTAATGTTAATGTTTCCTAAAGACAGTTTTCTCCTCTCTTTACAGCACTATGAGATGCTTGCTAATCGAACCGCTGCAAATGGTCACTGCATTGATATTTATGCTTGTGCCCTTGACCAAACTGGACTATTGGAGATGAAGTGTTGTACAAATCTTACTGGGTATGTTCATAGTGAACACCTGGAAAAAAGAGAATGTCTTTTTTTTTTCCCTTCAGTGCTGGGGATTGGACCCTGGGCCTTGCATATCTAGGGAAGTACTCTACCACTGAGCTACACTCCCATTTTATGATAGAATGGTGCCCTTCAGGAGTCCTTGACTTGGAGCACTCAGAGATGCTGTAATGTATTTGTGAACATCCTGTGGTTTGTATGCTAGGGTGTGTGTGTATAGTTTTTGTGGAGAGGTATCATTATTTCCATCAGTGTCTCATTGAGGTATTTGATTCCCACAAGATTCAACATTTAGGTCAAATTCCATGTTGGATAAATGTTTTAATGGTGACATAAAAAGATGTAGGGTTTTTGTTGAGTGCTCAAGGTGAGCCAACAGCTTGGGATGACTTCCTGCAAAGATGGGTTATCATAGGCTAGGTTATAGGAGTAGATTATCTTTGAAGAAAATCAAAATCTTGGTTTCTTTGGTGATGGTGACACCTTATACAGATTATGTCATTTTTCATTCTGAGCATTTATTTATTTATTTATACTGGGGATTGAGCCCAGGGTGCATAACCACTGAGCCATGTCCCCAGCCCTATCTATCTATCTATCTATCTATTTATTTATTTTGAGACATGGTCTTGCTTAGGAGCTTGCTAAGTTGCAAGCTTTAACTTTTGTGAGCTTTTCCTTTTAAACAAGCTTATATAGTGCTGGAGAATGCTTGAAATTGAGCTACACTCCCATTCCCATGTGGAGAATGGTTGAAGGAACTAGAAAAGACTAAGCTGAAGACAGATGGGATCTAGTTGCGTGCAGAGGCATATGTCACTGCAGTGGCTTGGGAGGCTGAGGAAGGAGGATTGCGAGTTGAAAGCCAACCTCAGCAAAAGTGAGGTGCTAAGCAACTCAGTAAGACCCTGTCTCTAAATAAAATACAAACTAGGGCTGAGGATGTGGCTCAGTGGTCAAGTGCCCCTGAGTTCAATCCCCAGTACCTAAAGAAAAAAAAAAAAAGAAGAGATGGGTATGAGAACTGTATTCAGTGTTGAAGAGTTGTTCTGTGGAGAAGAGATCAGAAGAATTAGGAACAATGGGTGAAGCTGCCGGGATATAGAATTTCACCCAGTATAAAGAAAGGTCTTGGGGCTGGGGTTGTGGCTCAGTGGTAGAGTGCTTGCCTAGCACATGTGAGACCCTGGGTTTGATCCTCAGCACCACATAAAAAAAAAAAAAAAAAAAATAAATGTATTCTGTCCAACTACAACTAAAAAATAAATATTTTTTTAAAAAAAGGTCTTCCTAGGTATGGTGGTTCCTGCTGTGTAATCCTAGCTACTTGGGAGGCTGCGGCAGGAAGATCGCAAGTTTGAGGTCAACCTGGGCAAGTTAGCAAGACCCAATCTCAAAATAAAAAGTAAAAAGAGTGAGAACTGTCCAGACATGGAGTGGACAGCTTCTGGAGGGAGTAAGAGATGTTCAGTCGTAACTTGGCAGGGATGTTGTCAAGGGGCAAGTGGGTGTGAGTTAGATTAGATTGTGTGATTATGACAGAAGACCCCAAAAAAAGTTCATTTCTGTCTGGTATACTGGTTTCATCATCATCAAGGCTGAGGCTCCCATCAAGCTATCTGCCTCAGTGTGCAGTGCGTGGCTTGGGGTATTTGCTGGAGTTCTACTACATTACAATAGCAGGGTGGAAAGGCCAAAGAAGGATATGCCCTTCTGGCAAGAACATGCCCCACTCGAACTAAAGGATTCTCCATCAAGTTAAAGTGAGTCATGTGACTACATGCAAGGTACACTAGGGAATGTCATCTTTATTTATTTTTTTTTAATGTTTATTTTTTAGTTGTAGTTGGACACAATACCTTTATTTTATTTATTTATTTTTATGTGGTGCTGAGAATCGAACCCAGAGCCTCACACATGCGAGGCAAGCATCTACCGCTGAGCCACAACCCCAGCCCTGGGAATGTCATCTTTATTCCAAGCAACTGTGGAATACATGATTAAGGAAGAAGGGAGGGTGGATATTTGGGGCCAAATTGTTGATCCCTCACTAAAGAGCTCAGACATTGAGAGAGCTGGACCAGGTAACCTTTCTTGTTTTCTTTCCAATTCTGGGATCCTGTTTTATAAATGACAACTTGTTGTGTAGCTGAAGCAGGCTGTGCTTCTTTTTTTTTTTTTTTTTTTTAATTTTTAATTTTTTATTGTGGGTTGTTCAAAACATTACAAATTTCTTGACATATCATATTCCACACTTTGATTCAAGTGGGTTATGAACTCCCACCTTCACCCCATACACAGCTTGCAGAATCACATCGGTTACACATCCATTGATTTACAAATTGCCATACTAGTGTCTGTTGTGCTCCGCTGCCTTTCCCATCCTCCACTCTCCCCCCTCCCCATCTCTCCCCTCCCCTCCCCTCCTCTCTCTCTACCTCCTCCACTGTATAACCCTGAGGGTCTCCTTCCATTACCATGCAATTTCCCTTCACTCTCCCTTTCCCTCCCACCTCTCATCCCTGTTAAATGTTAATCTTCTTCTCCTGCTCTTCATCCCTACTCTGTTCTTAGTTACTCTCCTTATATCAAAGAAGACATTTGGCATTTATTTTTTAGGGATTGGCTAGCTTCACTTAGCATAATCTGCTCTAATGCCATCCATTTCCCTGTAAATTCTATGATTTTGTCATTTTTTAATGCAGAGTAATACTCCATTGTGTATAGATGCCACATTTTTTTTATCCAGTTGTCTATTGAAGGGCATCTAGGTTGGTTCCACAGTCTTGCTATTGTGAATTGTGCTGCTATGAACATCGATGTAGCAGTGTCCCTGTAGCATGCTCTTTTTAGGTCTTTAGGGAATAGACCAAGAAGGGGAATAGCTGGGTCAAATGGTGGCTCCATTCCCAGCTTTCCAAGAAATCTCCATACTGCTTTCCAAATTGGCTGCACCAATCTGCAGTCCCACCAGCAATGTACAAGTGTACCCTTTTCCCCACATCCTCGCCAGCACTTGTTGTTGTTTGACTTCTTAATGGCTGCCAATCTTACTGGAGTGAGATGGTATCTTAGGGTGGTTTTGATTTGCATTTCTCTGACAGCTAGAGATGTTGAGCATTTTTTCATGTACTTGTTGATTGACTGTATGTCCTCCTCTGAGAAGTGTCTGTTCAGGTCCTTGGCCCATTTGTTGATTGGGTTGTTTGTTCTCTTATTGTCTAATTTTTTGAGTTCTTTGTATACTCTGGATATTAGGGCTCTATCTGAAGTGTGAGGAGTAAAGATTTGTTCCCAGGGTGTAGGCTCCCTGTTTACCTCTCTTATTGTTTCTTTTGCTGAGAAAAAACTTTTTAGTTTGAGTAAGTCCCATTTGTTGATTCTAGTTATTAACTTTTGTGCTATGGGTGTCCTATTGAGGAATTTGGAGCCCGACCCCACCGACTGTAGATCGTAGCCAACTTTTTTTTCTATCAGACGGCGCGTCTCTGATTTGATATCAAGCTCCTTGATCCATTTTGAATTCACTTTTGTGCATGGCGAGAGAAAGGGATTCAGTTTCATTTTGTTGCATATGGATTTCCAGTTTTCCCAGCACCATTTGTTGAAGATGCTATCCTTCCTCCATTGCATGTTTTTAGCCCCTTTATCAAATATAAGAAAGTTGTAGTTTTGTGGATTGGTTTCTGTGTCCTCTATTCTGTACCACAGGCTGTGCTTCTTGCTGAAAATTTGAACAATATTTTCTCTAACTTCAGTAAGGGATAAAAATCAGTATTCATCAATTAGAAAAAAATGTTCCTGTGAAGTCAAGGATTCAGTGTGTTGCAGCAGAGTTAATCTGAAAAGGTTTTTCCCCAGGCCTGGTTATTCTCCTATACTGAAAAAGTATGAGAAAAGTTGGACATGTTTTCTTGTTATAGAGAAAACCCAAGTCAAACTCAAGTCTCACCTACTATATGCACATAACACGGAGCATTGCAATGAACCTACAGTGTGTGTGGGTTTGTCCCCGTCAACAAGCAAGCAATGAGTTCTGCAGTGGACACCAGCTGGGGATCTCTAGTTCAATTCAGTCCTGACTCTTCCTATTTGGACACAATGTCATATCACACAAGACTGGCCCCTACCCACTTTAGAAGACACAAGCCCCAAGTTGTTTTATCCAGGCACATGAGTGACTGGCTGTAAATTTGGCTTCCCACAAACTCCTCCTTGGGTTCTATTAATTTGTTCAATCAGCTCACATAGAACTCAAGGAAACACATTTACCAGTTTCTTGTGAAGGGTATTATAAAGGATACAGGTGAAGGGGTGCATAAGGAGAGGTGTGAGGGAAGGGACATGAAGCTTCCATCCTCTCTGGTACACACTTTCTAGGAACCTGCATGTGTTTGGCTATCTGGAAACTATCTGAACCCTGTCCTTTTAGGTGGTTATGACAACTGTTACATAAGTATGATTGAAGTATGGCTAACCATGTAGAAATGTAATTGGGCAAAAAGAATATAATTTAATACTAGTTGTCTGGGGAAACCTAGGATAGCTTGTTCGTATTTTTCTTGGCCTTTCTGTGCACATTCCATTCTCCTGGGTAAGAGGTAGGCCTTTTGATTTATCAGACAAGATAGGTCATAGAATTTGTTTATGGCCAGTTCTAAGACAGAAAAGTTGGTGGTTAGAGTTTCTGGGATTTGCCTTGGGGAAGAGAAATTCTATTTATATAACTTGCATTGAGGAGGAAGTTAGGCTGGGAATCATGGACAAAAACCCAAGGTATCTATGTCGGTATATATACATAGATATCTCTATATGTCTGTAGTAGATAAATATACTTATGTATATATTTATCATAATATCATAATAATCTGTTTAAACTGCTAGGATTGTTGAATAAAGGATACTCTCTTTAAAAAAAAACTTTTTGTTTGAAATAATTATGGATTTACAGAAATTATAAATGTGCTGGGAGTACAGAGAGGTCTCTCCATACTCTTCATCTAGCTCTTCCCCGGGGCAGCATCTTACATAAACATAGTACAATGTCAGTACCAGGAAATGGACTTTGGCACAGTACAGTTAACTGTAGTGTAGACCTTATTTACCTGTACTTTTTTTTTTCTTTTGTATGTGAATAGGTATAATTCTAAGAGATTTTTCATCTCTATAGGTTTGTGTAATTGCTATAGTAATCAAGATATATTAGTATTCTTAAGGATTCTTAGTTTAATATTTTAGAAACTTTTTTCCCCCCTAAATACAAATTAAACTTGCTGTTCTTTATTTAAGTGAGTTAGTACCTTTACAGACGTGGGTATTTTTTTCTCCTTTGTAAACATCCAGGGAGCATCTGGATGGCTTTCAGTCTTACTAATGTTCACTTTTTTCTTTTTTCCTAGAGGCCACATGGTGATGGGAGATTCTTTCAACACTTCTCTCTTCAAGCAGACATTCCAAAGAATCTTTAGTAAAGATTTTAATGGAGATTTCAGAATGGCATTTGGTGCTAGTTTAGAAGTAAAGGTATGTATGATAGCCTTTTAAAATGTTAATGGAATTAGAGTGTTACTTTTTTTTTTTTTTTGGTACTAGGGATTGAACTCAGGTGTGCTCTACCCCTGAGCTACATCCCTAGCCCTATTTTATTTGTTTTTAAAATATTTATTTTTTAGTTGTTGTTGAACACAATACCTTTATTTTTTATTATTATTTTTTAATATTTATTTTTTAGTTGTAGTTAGACACAATATCTTTATTTCACTCATTTATTTATTTTTTTATGTGGTGCTGACGATTGAACCCAGGGTCTCGTGCATGCAAGATGAGTGCTCTACCGCTGAGCCACAACCCCAGCCCCAATACCTTTATTTTTTTTAATTTTTTTTCTGTGGTGCTAAGGATCGAACCCAGGGCCTCACACATGCTAGGCGAGTGCTCTACTGTTGAGCCACAACCCCAGCCCCTATTTATTTATTTTTTAAGAATTAAAAAAAATAGATTTTATTTATTTATTTATTTATTTATTTTTATGCGATTCTGAGGATTAAACCCAGTGCCTCACACATGCTTGACAAACACTCTATACTGAACCACAACCCCAGCCTCCTAGCCCTTCTTATTTTTTATTTTGAGATAGGATCTCACTAAGTTGTCCAGACTGGCCTTGAACTTGCAATCCTACTGCCTCAACTTCCCAAGTAGTTGGGAATATAGGCACATGTCACTGCACCCAGCTAGAATGTTGCTACTTGTTTAGTAGTCAGACTTCTGGCAATTTCAACTGGACACAGGCATATACAGGCCAATTAAAATAATCTCTACAAAATTTGCTGTCATCAGGCTGGGGTTGTGGCTCAGCGATAGAGCGTTTGCCTAGTGCAAGCGAGGCCCTGGGTTCCATGCTCAGCACCACATAAAAATAAATAAATAAAATAAAGGTATTTGTCAACTACAACTAAAGAATAAATATTAAAAAAAATTTGCTATCATAACATATATCATTCACCTATCTCTTTTCTCCTGGAGGAGGACCTATGTATTGGTTAGCATTCTAAACAATGAGTTTTTGGTTCCTCTGTAGGCCCTCCTTCACCTTGCTTTAGGACAGTTGAAATTGGGAGGTGGATAATGGGGTGAGTGTTTTAAGCAGCATTGTGACCTCAGCATAGCAGCCACACAGTAGTCACTGTCCACCCATCCATCAGTATGGGTTACTGCATTCCATAAGCAGTTTATATTAGTACTTGCCTGAAGAATTATCAGAGTGCTCTGAAACAGCCAGCACTGTGAGTTTTGGTTTGTTTTCCCACATAGGGACTCATCGCCAGAGACAGTTGACTCTGAGTCATTGAGGAAACAATAAAAAGGTCCATTAGAAACTATGGAGAGTTGGAGGTGATCATTAAATCATCTAGGTTAGCCTTTAAACAACATTCTCATGTGTTTGAGATTTTTTGTTGTTAAAGAGAAATGGGTGATTTTTTTGTTTTGTTTGTTTTTTTGGTATCAGGGATTGAACCCAAAGGCACTTTACCATTGAGCCATATCCCAGCCCTTTTTATATTTTATTTTGAGACAAATTTTACTAAGTTGTGGAGGCTGGCCTGGAATTTGTGATCCTCCTATACCAGCCTCCTGAGTTGCTAGGATTACTGATATGAGCCACCACACCCAGCAGAAATGGATGTTTTTGAAATGAGTTCAGCTAAAAAAATCTAAGCAAGTTGGCCTTGTGTGGGCTTCATGAATTAAGTATTTTTAAAGCAACACAAAACAGTATGTTCACTGGTTAGAAATACATAAATATCAGACATAGCTTTCCTATGTTCATATATGAATACATGACCAGTGAAACTCTTATAAAACCACTCATATCATATCATATAAAACCACAAGAATGGTATCCTAATTAGAATGTTATACTCCATGTATATATATGTCAAAATATACTCTACTGTCATATATATCTAAAAAGAACAAATTTTAAAAGTTAGAAAATAAAAATAAAACATGCACACACCAAAAAATATGTAAATAATTGTGACCATATATGGGATTGGAAAAGAATGTAGTTTGTTGGTAGAATTGTTATCTTCTAGGTATATAATTTTAAAGTTTGAAAAGTGAACTGAGAGAGTTGAAAATGCTGTATCATCTTCATGCAGCACCTACAGGCAGATTTTTTTTTAATTTTAATTAATTCAAGTGGCCCTGGAAAAGTTAGTAGGGGAGCAGTTGGATACTTTAATCCATGTGGGATTTTCTTTTGGTGGAATGACATTGCTATATTTGCCTGTTGTGAGAGCAGGATGGATCTTAGTGATTTTAACATTTATTCTGTTGTGAATTTATTTTAGACATCTCGGGAACTGAAGATTGCTGGTGCCATTGGTCCATGTGTATCTCTGAATGTGAAAGGACCGTGTGTGTCAGAAAATGTAAGGAAACTCCTCCATCACCCTCATCTGCCCTGGAGATAACTCATTAGATGAGTCTGAGCACAATGGTCTTGTATTGTCACCTATGGTGGGGGGAAAAGGGCTAACCCTCATTGATGGCAACTCTGAGAGATGGTGTTAGAGAGAAAGAAACTGACAGGTCACAGAGGTTAGAGTCTTGCTCAGAATTAGAGCTGACATGTAGAAGCTAGATCCCAGGTCCCCCTGACTCCATAACCCATGCATGAGTGACTGTTGAGGAGCCACAGGCTTCCCCTACAGTACAAGGCAACCATTCAGCAGAATCCTTCAGGGATTCTATATGCTTGCTGTCCTTAGAGTTGATATCTTTGCTTCACTCTCAGCTAATAATGGGCCTTCCTACAACAGAGACTGCCATGAATTGGTTAGGCAGCAGATGATACTGTTACATATACAGACATTATTTTGTCTAGTAATAATTTGTGAGTGTATGTAAACCAATTCAGTCATCACTTGAGAGAGTGGCTTTGCTGATGACCCACATCCTCTTATTATATATACTTCAGCTACCAAAAAGCAAAGCTTTTGGTCTGATGCAGCATGGTCCCAGGTGAGGATGACATAGTCATGTCCTTCCCTCATGGTCATCTTTAATGGGAGGGTGGACTGTAGAGCCAGTT
Organism: Marmota monax; assembly: GCF_021218885.2. NCBI lineage: Eukaryota > Metazoa > Chordata > Mammalia > Rodentia > Sciuridae > Marmota > Marmota monax. The sequence goes on from NW_026692254.1 coordinate 4,278,836, forward strand.
GAGTTCAGGGCATCACTACCTCTCAGTAATTGTGTAGCCCTGGCAAAATACTCAGTTGCTCTGTAATTCAATATCTTTATCTGGCAAATGGGACAATAACAATGCCTACCTCACAGCCTTGTTAGGAGGAATAAATAAGGTAGATCAGGTAAAGCAGTTGGGACAGAGCCTGACATACTGGAGGCCTACTTGAGATGTTCTGTTTCACAGTATCATCTTTGTCTTCATCAGAACAAACATTCACAAGTTACTACACAGATTAAACTTTTGTCAAGCTTGGCAGAGGAAAGACAGTTTGAGTGAACATTCCTGTAGTTCCCTGGGTGGGGCAGATTGCTGCCCAAAAGCCCATCTGAAGAGTTACTCATTAACCCCGAGTGCCAAAGGACTTGTATTCCTATTTTCTGGCAGGGCTTTGGAAAGGCTGCCTATACCAGAGTATTTTCCATAGACTTAAAATATGACTGGCGAAGTCTTTGAGAAGTAGGTTAAGAAGACATTTTTATGAAGTAGTACAATTAGCTGTTCCAATAGAGTTCAGCCCTGAAAGTTTTGATTGGCGGTGCAGATACAAAGAAAAAGATCTAATTTTCAAGCATACAGAGAAGTTTTAAGGAAGAATTTCTGTTCAGCATTGTCAGTTGTTAACAGTTTGCCATAATTTTGCTGTGTCCTCTTTTCTTGCCACATTTGCCTTATCTTTTTGATTAGCGTTTCCTTGACATAGTAGCTTCACCAACCTTTTTTTTTTTTTTTTTTTTTTTTAAATAACATTGGGGATTAAACCTAGGGACACTCTATCCTTGTGCTACACATCTACCCCTTTTAAAAAGTTTTTATTTTGAGGCAGAGTTTTGCTAAGTTTCTGAGGCTGGCCTCAAATTTGGGATTGTTTTTTTCTGAGCCTCCTCAATTGTGGGATTACAGGCATGCACCACTGTGCCCAGCTATACTTAGTGTTTAAAAAAATCTAGAATAGTCTTCATCTTTTTGTTCATTTGTGTATATTCTTTGCCTTTTTTTTTTTTTTAAAACATGAGATTGATTTATTGAAGTGATAGTGCCGGGGTCTTCTCTAATAGGATGTCTCACATTCTTGATATGTCTGATGGTTTCCTTGAAGGAGTAAGTATCTGTGTTGTTTCTTTTCTCTGTATTTCTTGAGAAGCAAAAGTTTTTAAAGGTGTGATTAAATTCAGTTTGCAAACAGCTTAATGGTTTTAGCTGTTGATTATCTTCACTTGAATCAAATTATTTCACTAGAAATTATAAAATGATGGTTTTCTAATTCTATTTTTGTACTTTTTCCAATAAAGTCATTTAAATGCTTAAGTAAGGCATTTGTATTTTAGAGAGAAATTGTTATTCTGGGGCACTGGAGAGTTGTACCATTGCTGAGTCCTGTGCCTAGAGAAGGAGCTAGTGAAGAAAGAAGGGAAGACCCATAAGCTCCTTCTTGGCCATTTTTGCTGGGTTTTGCCCTTCACCTTCCAGTGGATGTGAAATCCCTGCTTCTTTTAGAGAATACCTTTAAAGTGGAAGCTGAACACCCAAAATCTGTCCATCTCACAGTCTTGCATAAGAGGTGCTGACAAAACAGAGTGCCCTCCCTGCTCTCTATCTTAGAACTGCTGTGCAATTTCACTTAAGAATCTTTCCTCTCCACTCAAACTGTCACCTCCCTGAAATCGCTGGTTCTGTGGCCAGGTATGGAGGGCCCTGGCATGGCTCCACACCAGACAGATGTCAGTTGTACACTCAGCTGACAGTGTGCAGTGTGGGTGGAGTCGAGTAACATAGATGACTCTATTAATGTCTAAGCATGGTACTTTCTAAGCACAGCATTCTGCATCCAGATAAGGTGTGGTGCCAGCTCCTCTATGATGATAGAATGTATATTTCAGGGTCTGGTAATTTCATTTGATGTTTCTAGGTGTTTTTTTATATTTGTGTTGTTTTCTTGTAGATATTTTTATTAAAACAATGTCAAATTCATGTTTAAGTGAACCTCATATTTATCACCGGCAGCCATTCAACGAATCAGTAAAAAGCAGCCTTCACACCATTATGATTTCCTTTGTTTCCTCACTGACAATTTATATATAGCTTTTGCCAAAAAAAAAAAAAGTATTTTACAGCTAAAGTTCTGCCACTAATATTGATGGTTGTCAGAAGTATATAGAACTGTCAAAAAAAGCCAGGTGCAGTGGTGCAATCCTGTAATTTCAGCTGCTTGGAAGACTAAGGTGGAAGGATCATGAGTTTACTAAAGTGAGGTGCTAAGCAACTCAGTGAGACCCTGTCTCTAAAAAAATGCAAAATAAGGCTGGGGATGTGGTAGAGTGGTCAAGTGCCCCTGAGTTCAATCCCTGGTACCAAAAAAAAAAAAAAAAAAAAAAAATTGTTTTTTTTTTTCAAAAATAAGTAGATAATTCTAATATATGTGATGTAATGAAATTGTTTAGAGTGCCAATCTAAAAATCTTAAAAGCTTTAAAAATTTTAAAGTGCTTTGAAAATAAATGTTAAGGATTTTTCTGGTCTATAATATAAATTTTTACCTCAGAGTTCATGTTCTAAGTGTCCTGATCTGTTCATCAGCATTTTTCTTTAACAGTTAACCATAGAGTTGGGTTTTTGTGTTTTAAATTCTTCTCATCTGTAGGAGCTTGGTGTTGGTGGCACGAGTCAGTGGAAAATCTGTGGTCTGGATCCTACATCTACGCTTGGCATCTACTTTGAAGTTGTCAATCAGGTGGGTTGGATACAAGCCACTATTCCTTGATTACTTTCTCCATAAACAAGTACTGCCTTTATATTGTTTTAGGCCTGATGCTAGTATGGTATAATCTTTTAATTTTCTATCCAGGGCTTAGTCAGATTCAGACAGCAAGTTAATTTTATCACTCTATTGTTGAACTGATAGGTCATTTTACCAGCCATTACTCTTCATTGTAATGTTAGAGAATTTCTCCAATATTTTATTAAGAAAAATTGCAAACATGGAGAAATTGAAAAAAAATTTATAGTGAATACCCACATATCTACCAGGTAGATCTGTAATTAAGATTTTACTATAGTTGCTTTGTTGTATGTATATCTATCTTATTTTTTATGCATTTCAGAGCAACTTACAATCATAGTTGTATCTCTTCCTAAACATTTCAGCATATATATTGATAACTGGGATTCAATTTTGTTTTGTTTTTTCCCCCAGTGCTGGGAATTGAACCCAAGGCCTTGCATGCATGCTAAACATGTGCTCTACCCCTAAGCTATAGCCCCAGACCAAGGAGTAATGAATGTGGTTCTTCTTCTTTTTTTTTTTGAGGTAAAAGTTATGTACAGTGAAATGAATGTGCAGGTCCAAAATGTACTATTTAGAATGCATCAAGATCCTCACCATGTTAGCTGTCAATTGTAGAGGAGCACAGTGGACCCTGACTGAGTCATGCCTATGACAGTAACCAAGTGTGTGGCCTCTCAACTTGCAGCACAATGCCCCGATCCCCCAAGGAGGCAGAGGTGCCATCCAGTTTGTCACGCAGTATCAGCACTCCAGTACCCAGAAGCGCATCCGTGTGACCACCATTGCCCGAAAGTGAGCCACCCTGTTTTTTTTCTGTTGAATCACTGGTTAATGGTTTTTCTGTGAATAGATAGTTTAGCATTTATGAGTTTTTCTTTCTGATTCCATTGAATGGTTCAGAAGAAGAGGATTCATTCTTGGCTAGCCCTTTTGGGTCTTTGAGCACTTGCCTAGGGTAATCAGTTTTCAGTAAGAATGTAGTTCATTGGAAATTATCTAATATGATTTTGTTTATTAGCTAAGTCATAAATACATACTTCTTATTAAAGATTTAAGCAGAATATAAGTGTATTTATGTGGTTCCATATCCATAGATTCAGCCAACCTCAATGGGAAATATTTTTAAAAAATCTGTACTGAACATGTACAGACTTTTTTCTTATCATTCCCTAAACAATGCAGTATCAACAACTATTTACATACCATTTTTATTGTGTTACATATTATAAGTAATCTAAAAATGATTTAAAGTATGCCAGGCACGGTGGCACATGCTTATAATCCCAGTGTCTTGAGAGGCTGAGGCAGGAGGACCACAAGTTCAAAGGCCAGCCTCAGCAACTTAGCAAGACCCTAAGCAAGTTGCAAACCTATCTCAAAATAAAAAATAAAAGGGCTGGAGATGTGGCTCAGTGGTTAAGCACCTCTGGGTTCAATCCCTGGTAGTAATAGTAGTAGTAATAATAGTAGTAGTAATAATACTAATAATAAATGGAAGAATGTACATAAATTATTGCAATTTTATATAAGAAACTTGAGCATCCATGAATTTTGATAAATGAGGGGGAGCTTAGTACCATTCTCCAATGGATCCAAGAGATGACTATATGTTTGTGGGTCTTTCCACTTATTTTCCCCAGAGGTGCTGTTACTGGTTTAACTTCACAATCCCATTTCTGTGAAATTATATATCATATATGTTTGTATGTATTTGCAGGCCTATCTCTGACTTATTTTAATGGTTACATGGTTTGGATAGGATACATCACTCCTCAATTTTTTTTTTCAGGAGTGGGTACCAGGGATTGAACTCAGGGGCACTCGACCACTGAGCCACATCCCCAATCCTATGTTATATTTTATTTAGAGATAGGGTCTCACTGAGTTGCTTTAGCGCCTTACTTTTGCTGAGGCTGGCTTTGAACTCGTGATCCTTCTGCCTTAGCACCCTGAGCTGCTGGGATTATTAGTGTACGCCACCATGAGTTGGGTGCTCATCATTCCTCTATTAAAAAGACATTTCAAGTCCTGCCTTCTCACAGTGATGCATTTATATTTTTAGGTCTTTGCACACACAGGTATTTCTTTCCAGCCCTTCAGACAATAAAATTTTGGATATTTCAGAACTATTCTCTTAAGTGGCCAATTTGTGTTCTCCCCAGTAGTCTAAGAAGAATGCCCTGTTGCCTCATTTATAATGGATATTATCAATTTTAAAAAATATGTAATTTTAGTTGTAGATAGAAACAGTTTATTTTATTTTTTTATTTTTTTATGTGGTGCTGCGGATCGAACCCAGTGCCTCATGTGTACTAGGCAGGTGCTCTACCACTGAGCCACAACCCCAGCCCCGATATTACTATTTTTAAAAATATTTTTCAGTTGTTGGACACAATATCTTTATTTTTATTTATTTATTTATCTAATGTAGTGCTAAGGATTGAATCCAGGGTCTCATGCATGAAAGACAAGCACTCTACCACTGAGCTACAACCCCAGCCTGATATTACCAATTTTTAACATGCAAATATAAAGCAATAACCTACTTTCTTCCCCCACCCCATTATCAATGAGTTAAATGCTTCTTTTTTCTATAATTTTTCTTTTGATTTATAGCCTTCAGAGGTCACATGAAGGTTATTGAGAATATGTTAAACTCCAGTGATATCTTAGTGAAAGTGCAGTTCAAATCTCTGTTGTCTTAGATGAAGATACAGGATCGTGTTTATCCAAATGGAGATCTGACCTTCTGATCATTCCTGAATGTATGTGTGGCACTAACTCTGAAATTGTCAGTTGGGCAGATGCACAGAGTCAGCTCAGGCACATAGAAGCTGCATTTGACCAGGAGGCTGCAGCAGTTTTGATGGCACGGCTTGGAGTGTTCCGGGCAGAATCAGAGGAGGGGCCCGATGTGCTCCGATGGTTGGACCGACAACTCATCCGACTGGTAAAGTGGGAATAATGGCATTAGATTCAGTCTTTTTCTCTGCTCCACTTTTGAGAAAATTGTCTTTTAACCCTATTATTTTATATAATTAATCAGCAAGAATTTATCAGTTACTTACTTTATGCCAAACACTTGATTATTTTGAGATTGATATGAAAGAAGTATTCACTGCACATTTCTCCCTCAAGACTGACACTGTAGTGGGACGAAACAACATGCACAGAACATTTGGAGAGTGATGCAAATCTGTGCATGTTAAGAGTTGAATTAGATAAGTCATTTTGTGAATGTTATGGTCCTGTATTTTCCAGATCTGGAAGGCGGTTTTTGGAAACAGGGACCTAAGCACACTGGGTTTAGGGAAATGCCTCATGTTGTTAGTCTGGGTCTAAGAGGAGGGAGATCACACAATAATAAAGGGAAGGTTTTATATGAAGAATTATTAAAACAGGGGAGTATGTTAAGGAGAGGTTAGCTACTAAGAAGCAAAGAGAACTGGCAAATATAAGGCACAGACATGACTTCTAGTGCTGAGGTAGAGCACCCTCTCCCCCGCCAAGGCTGGTCCAGATTGTGGCTGTGGTTCAATGACTCTTTTATAGCAGAGAACTTGCCATGGTGCTGTGTCAGAGGGACTTGCTAGAAACAGTCTAGAATTTGACAAAATTTATCATCCGGGTACTAGAGAAGGCTATTCACAGAGAAGTATCTCAGCAGAGGTACATGGGATGCTGGAGTATCTACTGGCTATGTGTACTCTAGGATCTCAGCACTGGAAAGGCCACAGAGATATAGGGATCTGGTGCTAAGGCAGCTGCCACATGACCACACTGGTACTCAGCAAGTAACACTTTGACTCCTCATCCTCTTCTGGCAAAGCTGATGAACATCATGCCAACTGGCAAAGTAGTTAAAGGGCCCATATTCATTTCACAGCAGGCAGAAGGAGTAAATTTGGAGCCACAAGGCAGTTAATTGATAATTGGCCTACTACATATTCTTACTTTCTCAGAGATTCACAGCATATATTTGTGATTTAAAGCTTAGGGAAGAAACCTATTTAATTTTGTTTAGTCCTCTATTCGCCCTTGCCATCTCATGGAATCATTTATCAGGGAGTATTAATACTTCAAACAAAACTTGAAAATTGTTCCTCTAGATTTCAAAGGGAGGATAGATGATCAGACAGCCCAAGGGGTTGGCAAAGGCTACATGTGGGAATTGAGCCTTGAATCAAATCTTTTTATAAAGAGTAGGATAATAGGAGAGAAGGCAAGACATGGCAGGTGGATCCAGTCTGTGGGAGGTAGCTGTACCTTTCAGCTTATGCTGGAGACATTGGAGAAACCACCGTCAAAGGAGGGTGAAGGTACACCGTGACTGCAGAAAACCAAGAACTAACCTCTGAGCAGTCCATTGTTAGGAGGAGAAAGAAACAAGGAGCCTATAAAGAAGACAGGGAAGACTTGTTGGAGAAACATAGGAAAGTGGTATTTTAGCAACTGAAAGAATATTTCAAGAAGTTTGGGAAACTGACTTATATCAGCTCAAGAAGATCAGAATTATGAGAAGACATGAAACTTATTAGAAAGAAGGTAATTGTTAGAGAAGGGGACAGCCTAGTTCTCTAGTGGCTGAGTTCCACCTAGTTCTCCTAGGCTGGTGGACAGCCTAGTTCTCTAGTGGCTGAGGAAGTATGTGATCAGAAATTAAGCCAGGAAGAGTAAACAATGTGGTTTTGAAACCTGTCATTGAAAGAAGGGAAAACTGAATTGTAGTATGAGAGAATGCCAGGGTGTGTCTGTAATTGCTGGTTTATAGTCTTCAGGGTTTTCACATGGAACAGGCACCTGAGAGAGCTCTTCTAGCCCCTTGGTGGTCAGATGCACCTTGGGCCAGCATTACTTGAGAGCTGGCTAGGCATTACAGAATCTCTAGCTCCTCCTGAAAAGAGCATTTTAACAAGAGCTCTGGTGATTTCTCTGCTCTTACTCTGAGAAGTGCTGGTCTAGAACACAAGAAAATGGCAGACGTAAGGTTGTAACATAGCTTATAGTATTGAAATTTTTTTTCAGGTGACACTAAGATTTTTCTCTTTTCTTTTTTTCTTTTTAAATTTTCTTTCTCTAGTGTCAGAAGTTTGGACAGTATAACAAAGAAGACCCCACTTCTTTTAGGTTATCAGATTCCTTTTCTCTATATCCTCAGGTAAGAAATATATATTTTTAGGGGATGGGGATGGAGCACAACGATAGAGCACTTTTCTGGCATGCACAGGGCCCTAGATTCCATCCCCAGCATTGCAAAAGAAAAAGAAAAAATAAATAAAAAATAATTCTAGAACAAAAAGTTATGATTGAAATAAATCTGTCATTGGGGTAAAGTGAAGACTTTTTATGTTTTGAGACTCAACTGTAGTAATAAAGGTTATTCTACTTTTATGAACCCTTTTCCTATCTATAAATGAGGAAATAGAACTTGTGCAGTGGGTGACTATGGGGTAGGGGTGACATGAACTGAGGCCAGTCAGGTATTAAATATCTAGCATGGTGTCAGGCACCTACAGCACTTTATAAATGTGAGCCTGCTGGCAGTGGGGAGCTTGGGACTTTCAGGAGCCTATGTCTGGAATGGCTGAGGCCTTGAGGTATTGTGGGAAGAGTCCTGGACAGGCCAGTCAGGGTGGAACTCTAACACTGGCCCTGCTGCTGCTGATCTTCGTTGAAATCAGAAACCACTGTGGGTTTTTGTTTCCTCATCTTTAGAAGGGAGGAGGTAATCTGGAGAACTGGTTTGCAATCTCTTTAAAGCCCGAGGACTTTCCCTCAAAGGCCAGTGTGTAAAGCAGACAGACTGGTGCTGCTCTGTCCTCATGTACCACCCACCGGCTGAGTCACATCAGAGCCTCTGACCCCAAAGCCCCAAAGATTCACTAAAAATCTGAAGAGCACAGTTTAGAAACCAGCAGTTCAGATGGTTTCTAAGATTCCTTATGTCAAGGCATTCTAGGATAGGGGTTGGTTGAGAGTCTAGTCTCTGGAGCCAAGTGACCTGGGTTATAGTCCAGCTCTGCCACTCAGATGTGAGGTGACATTGGGCAACTTGCTTACCCCTCTGTACCTCAGTTTCCTTACCTATAAACTAAGGATGGCAAGAGAACCCACATGGGCTTATTGGAAGGACTAAGTCATTCTTGGGGCTGGAGTTGTAGCTCAACAGTAGAGTGCTTGCCTCGTATGTGTGAGGTACCAGGTTTAATTCCCAACACCACATATAAGTAAGCAAATAAAATAAAGGTCCATCAACAACTAAAAAAAAATTTTTTTTTTAAACCATTTCTTTAAAAAAAAATAATTCTTTTCAAGTCCTTTGTGCCTGGTACATAAGATGCCTTAAATGTCAGCCAACATTATTTAGGAACCTATGGCTTAGCATATGGTGAGTTAGAAACTTAATACTTCTAAAGGCAGCTCCTTTTCATGTTCTAGCAACTCTTCAGAGTGAGCTAACCATCTGCTGTGCTCTCTCTAATTCTTAGGATAAAGAACATACATTTCCAATGTCATCTCTTGTGCCCTTCTCCCCTGTACTTAACCTCACTCCAACTAACCAGTCTATCCTGAGCTCTCATCTACCATTCCTGTACATGGACTCCCCTTCTCCATCCCTCCTCATACCCGACTCTGGTCTCCTCATGCGTGTCTTGCAAGGTATATCCTCAGGCCTTATAGCTTTGGGAAGTCTCTTGCTGGACTCCCTTCCCCAAGCCCATTTTCTTGTACCCTGGCTCATAATTCAAAAGCTCCATTTGTGTCTTCCTCACTGGATTTAATTTCTTTGAGAGAAAATTACATCACAACCCAGGAACTCTGGGAAAAAAACGATGCTTTGCTCTCCCATTTTATATGGAAGCTTTGAAATATCCAGAAATGCTTAAAAAAAAGGGGTGGGGAAGAACAAGACAATAAACTTCCTTGCCGGGCCTGATGGTACACATCCGTAGTCCCAGTGGTGTGGGAGGTTGAGGCAGGAGGATCACAAATTTGAAGCCAGCCTCAGCAATTTATCAAGGCCCTCAGCAATTTAGTGAGACCCTGTCTCAAAATAAAAAGGGCTGGAAATATGGCTCAGTGGTTAAAAGGCCCTGAGTTTAATCTCTGGTACCAAACATAAATAAACAAATAAATGAAATTTTCTAACTGGGGGCAGTGGTGCACACCTATAATCCCAAGTGGCTCAGGAGGCTGAGGCAGGAGGATCACACGTTCAAAGCCAGCCTCAGCAACTTAGTGAGATCATCTGGAGATAAAAAATAAAAAGGGCTGGGGATATGGCTCTATGATTAAGTGCCCAAAGGGTTTAATACCTAGTACCAAAACAAAACAAACAACAACAACAAAAAACCTTTCTTAAAAATTTTTAATCATGGTAAAAAACACATAACAGAATGTACCCTCTTATGTTTTAAGAGTACAATGTGTAATATTAAGTACCTTAACATTGTTGTGCAGCAGATCTCTAGAATTTCTCATCTTGAAAAACTAAAACTCTACACCTGTTAAACAACTCCTCCTTTCCCTTTCCCTTATCCCCTGGTGTCACCTGCTTCTTTCTTTGTGAACCCAGAGGCCTTCTATTTGAATCTGGGTTCTCCTGTTTCACAAACCTTAGGTGGATCCACTTTGTGTATCCAAGGTTATAACTATGTACATTCGACTTTTTTTTTCCTTGGTAAATGCAGTTCATGTTCCATCTTAGAAGATCTCCATTTCTTCAAGTGTTTAACAACAGTCCTGATGAGTCATCCTACTATAGACACCACTTTGCCAGGCAGGATCTGACCCAGTCCCTCATCATGATCCAGCCCATTCTCTACTCCTACTCATTCCACGGGCCACCAGAGGTAAGGCTGGATGTGCAAGCTCTTCTTTATTTTTAGTGTAACGAAAGTATTTTTAAATTAAAATAAAAATCATAATAAAAATATTTTGTAGTAAACTTTGTAAGACTGTATAAAATGCTGTTTTTCATGTAGGCAACTCCATTTCCATCTCAACTACAGCTCAAATAGATTTGAGAGAAACATTGGATTCATTAAATAGATTTCTAGCACAAAACTGAGAAAGTTTAAAATGATTTCTGGTTTCTAGATCTCAAGATATCACTAAATTCTCTTCCCAATTGATAAAGGATTGTTTGGATCCTCTCTCTCTGTGAAGTTGAGACTTACAACCACCGAGTTAGAAACCAGAAAGTGGTGGAAAACATTTGTAAACAGCTTTCTTCACTGTTCAGCAAAGCTCTGGGTGTGGGATTAGAGTGGTTGCCATGTAGGGAAGAAGGAAGACCAATAACATATCTCCTTTTTTCCTTAGCCAGTTCTCTTGGATAGCAGCAGCATTCTGGCGGACAGAATTTTGCTGATGGATACTTTCTTCCAAATTGTCATTTATCTTGGTGAGGTAAGATGGTATTATTAGTTTCTTTCCTGACTTATTTTCGTTTTCTTGCTATTTATTTGGGGTTTTTTTTTTTTTTTTAATGGCATTTGAAACAAGAATTTGAGCTTAGAGCCTAGTGTAGTGGCACATGCCTGTAATATCAGTGACTTGGGAAGCTAAAGCAGGAGGATTGCAAGTTTGAGGTCAGCTTCAGCAACTTGGGGAGGACCTGTCTCAAAATAAAAAGGTTTGGGGATGTAGCTCATTGGTAAAGCACTCTTGTGTTTAATCTCTAGAAAGTGGCACCCCTTCCACTGCCACCTCCCCTCACCACACAAAATTGGTCTTAGAAAACACACAATTTAATATAATGAATATCATGACTTTATTCTAAATGAGACAAAATCTTTTTTCAGGTATGTGGGATACTTGTACATTTTGTGTGTTTAATATATTTGTTAGTAAATCTCAGGTATCTTTTAAATCACTGTAATTGATTACTTTGTGAAGTAAATTTTAGGCAAGACCAGTTTATTCTTTAGTAAACTTTTTATGCAAACTACTGTCCTTTCAGTGTTATATTAGAGTTATGTTTGGGGCTATACTTTTTCTTGGATGAAATAACATAAAAAAACATTACTCTGGATCTATGGATCCTTTAATTGGCTGTGTATGGCTTCCAGGGCAGTATCCATTTCTTAAAGCTTCAAGAGAAAGAAGTGGATTCCCAAGGGGAATGGTTCTTCTGAATTATTTATATCTTTATGGGAGAAAAATCCTTTTATTGAGTATCATATTCAGTAATGATGAATTTTCTCTTGTTCATTATTTACATTCAGTAAATTGCTTAGGCACTTGATTTGACTTCCTAGAGTCTCAATATTAGAAGTGATTTTGAATGTCTTGAGAAGATAATGTTTTAGAATTAACCTAGGAAATATTAGTTTTCTAATACTAGTCAATATTTTTTATCTTGAAATTTTTTTCAGCATGTTAACACCCACTCTGCCTGCCACTTGATCAGCTAACTGCTGTTACTAACAGTATAACCTCATTTGGCTTCAGCTCACCCCTTATAGATATTTAATGCAGTCCCCAGTCTTATTTATTCATATATTTGTTAAGCACCTTCTGTGTTCAAGTTAGGGCTTCTAAAGACAAAATCAATAATATTGTTTTTGTTCTCCCAAATCCCTAAGTCTACTGGTTTTGGGGGTTCTTATGAACTCTTGGACCCAAGTGAGCTTGTAGGCATTTCTTCCAGGTCACCAGTCAGTAAAAAAAATTAAGACTTGGGGAATGGTAATTGACAATTTTGAGAAGACCAGGAGAGCAGGCTGTGAAAGGAGCCATCTAAAGAGGGTCCTCTGGTGTCATATTTATAGTTCTGTTGCTAAAACTCATTGAACACTTGCTATATCTTTTCTCTTTTCCTCTCCATTTTTTTCTTTCTTTGTATCCCTAAAATAACAGGAGAAAGAACTCCAATTTACCTATAAGATACACAGATTAGTTAAGTATTTCTTGGGTTGGCTGTAGCTCAGTGGCAGAGCGCTTACCTAGCATGTGTAAAGCACTGGGTTTGATTCTTGGCATCACTTAAAAATAAAATGAAATAAAGGCATGCGGTACATGTGTAACTACAAAAAAGTTTAAATAAAAATAATAATAAGTATTTCTTGATTTCCTGTATATATAAGATATTTCTGAGGACTACAGAAAAGGGAATAAAGTACAAAGTATTTAGCTCCATAGGGAGACAAATAACCTATATTTTCCATAGTTTATTATATTGCCTTCTCTTCATTGCCTAATTAACACTGATACTTTCTTACAGCTTTTATCCCCCTGCCAAGAGTCTCCCAACTCAGGGCCCAGGAGGAGCAAGGGATGGGGATGGGTGAGACCCACCCAATCTATATGACAGAGGAAGGGTATAATGTGTGTATGCTGTTAGGAAAAGAGATGGGGACACAGATTCTTTGTAGGCAGCCAGCCTATGAAGAATGAAGAAATTACTGTTTAGACTGGGCTTTGTTAACTAGTTAGTTAGAAAGGAAAGACGAGGTGTAACTGGTGACTGGGAGAACTACATAGGTGGTGCCTTGTATGCACCCTGTTTACCAGCTCCTATTTCTCCTCCTCCTAGCCAGCTCTGCTTTACTTCCCTCAGAAACTTCTCATTTTTAACTCAAGACTTCACTGGGAACATGTTCTGGATGGTGGGAGTGGTAGCATGTCTGAACATTGATCAGGGCTGACATTATAATGTTTTCATACAGTTTTTGTTGTTTGTTTGCTTTTTTGTTTTTTAACATAGACCATAGCCCAGTGGCAGAAAGCTGGCTACCAAGACATGCCTGAGTACGAAAATTTCAAGCACCTTTTGCAGGCACCATTGGATGATGCTCAAGAAATTCTGCAAGCCCGCTTCCCAATGCCACGTTACATCAACACGGAGCATGGTGGTAGTCAAGTGAGTGAACCGAGTTTTAGCTCTAACGATCTGTCAGTTTTATGATCTGTTTTTATGGCTATAAAACCAGACACGGCTCTCCCTTTCCCTAGTCTCAGGGGAAATAGGATTACAATTCTTCCCCATTTTAGGCAGATTTAGCTGTCCTTGAGTACACACCTGCCATAGGAATTAAGTAATCCAGACTTTGGGGCTAGTACCAGAAGATCTCAGAAATGACTATCTCCCAAATTAACAAGTGAGTTACAACTCCAACAGAGAACATGTGGGATGTAGCCTTTGAATCACCTCTTTAAAAGCCCCCTGTTCCTGCTGGTGGGCAGAATCACAGCCTTTGGGCAGCAGTCCCCAGTGTTTCTCTTTGCTAGAAAAGCAATAAAACTTTCTTTTTCCTCAAAAACAAAAACAATAACAACAACAAAATAGTAATACTATTTTATGTGGTGACATAAATTGACATACAGGTAATCTTCCAACTATGACTACTTTTTAAAGGTATGTGCTGATATCAAAAGCATAGGATTACCAGTGTTTTTAGGATCCTTCATGAGTGGGGAACCATTGGGCTTAAGCTAAACAAATAGGTTCTCATACAATAAAAAATGTCTAATTTAACCAAAAAAATATTGAAAAAAATTTATCTTACTTTTTTCTATTACACTAATATTAATGTTACTTTTAAAAAAATCTTTAAATGGTATTTTTTGTTTGTTTTCATAGGCTCGATTTCTTCTGTCCAAAGTGAACCCTTCTCAGACACACAATAACCTATATGCTTGGGGACAGGTAAGAAATTGTCAGGTGTTTGTGGAATAGACCATGCTCCTTCTTAAAAACCATGTTTTAAAGTCAGAAAAATTCGCATCCTTTTATTTCAGAGACAGAATAACTTGGGTATTTTGCTAAGGGAAAAAACAAAGAAACCCTCAATTGATATAGTTGTGATGGGAGTGGGGAGCTGCCTATGTGGGTCTCCTTCCATAGTCCACAGTGTCCATGTGTCAGGGTCATCCAGGGCCAGAACACAGCACTGTGGCTCCAGCTGGCTTTCCCCATACACATGGCAGTCCTCTCCCAAAACCACAGGGCAACTCCTGCTCACCATTGGTTGGTTCTGCCTTCTCTTCACTTTTCATCCCTCTTCCTCCTTTGTCTAGTTTTCCCAGCATTTGTCTCTCACATATGACTTCTAAAATTCTATTTTCTTATAACCTTTTTAAAACTTATTTTTGATATAACTGTAAATTTATATGCAGTTGTAAAAAAAAAATACAGAGAGCTTCCATATACCTTTACTCATTTTTTCTCTGATGGTAAAATCCTGCAAACCAGTAATTCAGTGTCAGAGTAGGATATCAATACAGTCAAGATGTAAATTTCCATCACCACAGGATCTGTCATAACTGCCTTTTTATAGTCACACTCATTTCCCTCCTGCTTCCGTCTCTTCTTTAACACCTGGCAACTGCTAACCTGTTCACCATTTCTATAATTTTGTCACCAACAATGTTAAAAATATGAAGTCACGCAGCATGTAACCTTTTGAATTGGCTTTTTTCCCTAGCATAATTATCTAGAGGTTCATCCAAGTTGTTACATGTAACAGTTTGTTCCTTTTTACCTGCCAAATTTTAATTCACAGTAAGTATGAATGTGTCCCAGTTTATTTAGTCTTCATTCATGAAGGGCAGCTGCTAACACAGGTTTTTTTTGTTTTGTTTTGTTTTGTTTTTTGTAGTGCTGGGGGTTGAACCTAAGGCCTAATAAACTCTACCATGAAGCTGCATCCCCAGTCCTTTTTTATTTTGAGGGTCTTGCTAAGTAAAGTAGCCCAGGCTGGCCTTGAAATTATGATCCTTCTGCCTCAACCTCCTGAGCTGCAGTTACAAGTGTGTGCCACCATGCCTGGCCCAGATTTTTTTTTTTTTAACATAAATCTTTATTTATTTGAGAGTAATGCTCAGGAGTACATATATTAGGTCATATGGTGGTTACAGATTTAGTTTTTAAAGAAACTGCCAATTTTTTCCAGAGTACCTATATTATTTTATATCCCTACTAGCAATATATTAGTGATCCAGTCTCTCTGCATTCTTGCCAGTATTTAGTGTTATCATTATTTTTATTTTGGCTATTCTCATGGGTGTCCAATGACATATTATTGTGATTTTAATTTACATTTTCCTAATGACTAATGATATTGAACATCTTTTCATGTTCATTCAACAAAGGTAGGTTCTTTACTATCTATGTATCTTCTTCAAAGAAATCTCTTGTATTTTTTTCCCATAGCCACGTTGGACTATTTGCTTTTTTTCTCCCCTCCTCCACAATTCCCCCAGTATTGGGAATTGAACCCAGGACCCTGTATATGCTGGGCAAGTGCTCTACAACAGAGCTACATCCAAATCTTCTGATGTTTTCTATAGAAAATGTCCAAGGTTTGCAGCTGGGGATGTGGCTCAAGCGGTAGCGCACTCTCCTGGCATGCATGCGGCCCGGGTTCGATCCTCAGCACCACATACAAAGATGTTGTGTCCGCCGAGAACTAAAAAATAAATAAATAAATAAACATATCTCTCTCTCTCTTTAAAAAAAAAAAAAAAGAAAGAAAATGTCCAAGGTTTTAAGTTGTATTTAGTGGGAGGAATAGAAAAAAATTACATTATCAACTCCTATTTCCCAGAACTGGAAGTTCTCTTATAACATTTTGATCATGTTTACATTTTTCTAATTGTAATAGTACAGTTTCATTTTAGAAAATTTGAATATTTAGAAAAAACAAGTAAAATAAAATTACCTATAGTTAGTATTTCTAGCTTCTTTCTAGGTAATATAATTTTGTTTGTGTATATATATTCATATATATAAATATAATTTATAATTATATATTGTATCTACTATGTATATTATATATTGTATTTGTATTTGATTAATACAATTATACTTATATATAAAATATATGTATATTATCTGTCTTTACAAATCAAGTTTTCTATCCAGTTCTTTTCACAGTGTTAATTAAATCATAAGTTTTTTCCGATATTACAAATATCTATCTGTCAGTGGAGATGCTGACTTACTCATCTGTGATGAGCACACCATTCTCAAGCTCCTGTTGTAAGCAGAGCACTTAAGAGCAGGGCTCTAGCTATGCTGGCAGAGTAGTGGGGCACAAAGGAGAAGAGTATGTGGGCCTCAGGGAGCTCATATCTGGTGGGAACTCGAGCTCTCAGAATGGTGAGAGAGGGTAAAATAGAAAGGCTTATGCTCAAAACTGTGTCTTCAATGCGCAGAGGTTGTGGCCTAGTCTCAGTGAACCAGGGAAGGCTTTTGTGATGAAATTATGCTTCAGTTGAAAGTAGTTAGCAAGGCAGAGAATAGGAGTGATGTAGAACAAAGGGAAGACCTGTGAAAAGGTATTTTAAAACTTGTGAATTCTCACCGGCTTTTCAGGTATCTGTCAGTAAGCCTTTATCATTAAATTTCAGGAGACTGGAGCACCCATCCTCACTGATGATGTCAGCCTGCAGGTGTTCATGGATCATTTGAAGAAATTGGCTGTCTCCAGTGCCTGTTAAGCTAAAGATGTGACCAGAAAATTGAAGAAAACACTGTCAAATCATGGTCACAATTGTTTATAAATGCTTAATAACATTCCTTTCACTTTTCTAGCAGATTTTAACAAATAATCAAAGGAAGTTTTGTATGTAAGTCTTCAGATAATAATTTATTTGTATTCTTTATTTGTGTCCCTCTTCCTGTACCATGAAATTGTGAAGTCATAAATGTTTTGGTACTTGAAGATGTTTCTGTGCTTTTTGTATCCTAAATTTTGGGGGGTCTGTATAAAATCAGAGGTGATGTATTTTGGCAGCTTGTTCAAATGAAATCTTAAATGATCATAGAAGAAATAAATCTGGAGCCATTAGCTAAAATAATGCTAATTTTAACAAATTTGATTTCCTGAGGTCTCTGTGTGTGTGTGTGTGTGTGTGTGTGTTAACTCCCTTAAGACGTGTTTTCTGAACTTAATTCTTACTTACTGCCCAGATGTTGAGATCTATGGAAAGTATGAAATGTGTGAATTCTGTTGAGGCAGTGTGGAGGGGTGCTACCCTGATTCACAAGTAACTTCCATGTCAGGAGTCCAGCCCAGGTAGACATCAGGAATGACTAATGGGAAGCAGAGTATGATGGTGAACATCTATAAGCTCAGTGATGTAGGAGACTAAGACAGGAAAATCACAAGTTCCAGGCCAGCCTGGATAATTTAGGTGACCCCATATCAAAATAAATTTTTTTTTTAAATGTAGCTCAGTGGCAGAGTGCTTGCCAAGCATGCACAAGGTCCTGGGTTTAGTTCCCAGTAATGAGGGGGGAAAAAAGAAAGCATAAGTGGCTATAACAGTGAATACACAATCTTAGGTATCAAGTAAAATAACTTGAACAGGTACTGTTTTTTTAATCAAAGTAATACATATGTATGGTCAAAACACTTTATCCTAAAGAACTTATAACAAGTAACAATTTCCTTCACTCCCTAAACCTAAACCTACTCTTCTGACAATTTCAGACCTTCTCTTTGCTTATATTTTTTTTGTTGGTATATTTATGTTTAGCAGGTTATCTTTCCTATTTTCATAGAATGAGAGTATTAAGACCTTTGTCTCTACCCTCCAGTTTTGGTTAGCTATACCTTTATTTTTATATTATCAAGATTGATAAAATCTGTATTTTGGCCTATAACCATAATTTTGGTTTTGTCTCTAAGTTGATTGTGAAAGCTAATAAAGAACATTTACACAGTGTGATGATGTAAATATTGTTCATGTCCAATTGAGGGGGTGGTAATACATTTTTTTCTCCAGAGGGTTGTTGTCCCAGTCAGTCCCCATGCCACTAAAAGAAACATTCCAAATGATAAAATCATAGGCACTTGTGTGTTCATCATGCCACATGCTGGCTTGATTTTCTTTTGGTTTATGATTTCCTAGACTTGTTTCCCTTGGAATTTCTCATTTTGGATTGCTTTTTGAGAGTTTTTTTTTTTCCTTATCTGATTACTGAAAAATTCTAGCTAACTCTATTGAATTAGTCCGTTTTTTTTCTTTAGAGGTTTGCAGATGTCCAGTTGCTTTCTAGATGTGATGCATAACTGTCACCCAGGAGTTTCTTTCATTTGGAATCCTGCATTAGTTCTACTCTATCTTTATCCCATAGGCATTTTGCTATCTCAAATAACTTTTCCTAAAAGAGTACATGGGAAATATCATTGGATCTAGGCATATCTGCAAGTCTATTCTGTTTCCATATTTGGCAACTTTGCTGGATCTAAAATTCTAGGCCCCAAATAATCTTCTCTTAGAACCTTGGAGCTATTATTTCAATCCGTCAACAAAAAACTATCCAGTACTTGCTCTATGGAGTAGTCTACTAGGTGCTGGCAATATAGCAATGAGGTAAATATTCCTGCCTCCATGGAGCTTATGTTCTAGTTAGGGAAGACCAACAATAAAAAATTAGAAGTGAATGACATTAGAAGGTAATGATTCATCTGTAAGAAAATGAAAATGAATTCTCTAGAATTTTATGTTTGGTTTCTTTTGTGCCTGGCTTCTTCATGTAGCATAATCCACTTGAGCTTCATTTGTGGTACATGTTTCAGTAGTTCCTTTTTATTGTCAAGTGGTATATCACTTCATTTATACATTCATTAGTTGATAGACATTTGAGTGGCTTCCTTTTTTTGCTACTATGAATAAAACAGAACGTCCATATACATATCTTTGTGGACAGAGGTGTTTTTATTTCTCTTGGGTAAATAAGAATGGAATGGGTTGTGTGGTAGGTTCATGTTCAGGTTTAAAAACTGCTAGCTTTGCTAAGAGTTTGTTAACATTTTGTGTTCCCACCAGTAAATTTATGAGTTTCACCTTCTCCAAATCCTTGCAACTTTTGGTGTATTCTCAGTCTAAATTTAGTTATTCTAATGGGTGCTTTATGTTCATTTCTGTGATAACTGGTGTTTCTGCGCTTATTGACCATTTGTATACCTTTTATTGAATTCAGAAGTGTTATCTGCTTTTTAGTTGGGTTGTCTTTTTATAATTAAGTTTTCAGGAGTCCTAACATTCTGGAATACAAGGCCTTGTCAGATATATGAGTTTCAAAAATGTTATTCTGTCTTTGTTTTCTCCACTGTGACTTGTGAAGAGCTAAAATTCTATTTGAAAAAGTCCAATTTATCAGTTTTTGCTTTGTGAATCATGTTTTTTGTATTCTAAGAAATCTTTGCTTATCCCAAGGTGGCAAGGATTTTTCTCCTATGTTTTCTTCTAGGTTTATGGTTTTAGCCTTCACATTTAAGACAACTATACCTTTAGAATTAGATTTTGTAGGTGTAGAATGCCAATTTTTAAAAGGTGGGCAATGTGAAAAATTCTGAATAGCAATTTCTGTCACCCCATCCTCTGCCTCTCCTACTGGACATTGAACTCAAGAGCACTCCACCATTGAGCTACATCTCCAGCCCTTTTTATTTTGAGGCAGGCTCTCTCTAAGTTTCCCAGGCTGGCTCCAAATTTGAGGTCCTCCTGCCTAAGGCCCAGGAGTAGCTGGGATTACAGTGCACCACCTCACTTAGCTGAAAATGTTTTTCAGGCGTTGAAAAGAGGCTGGCAGGTGTTAGTATCAGTGTCAAATGCTCTTTAGAAATCAAGTTTGAGTAGTGTTAAAAAGTTTTAGTTTTGGACCAAACACACCAGCCTTGCTCTCAGATTGTTCAGTCTATTGAGTAAACTATACTTTGAAGAAATGAATGAATAAAAGCTGAAGGTGCATGGAATCAACAATGTTTTCATTTTTTGAGACATGGGCACGGTTTGTATGATGAACGATAAAAGTCAATAGAATGAGTCAATAGAATGAAAATGGGAGTGAGGTGGGCATTCGGGTGTAATTGATGGGGAAAGGTCCCGCGAAGGTAAAAGAATGTCATCCAGAACACAGAGGAAAGATTAGCTTTGACTTGGAGGTAACCAAAGTGCACCCAGACGGAATTCCGGACAGGAAAATGAGGGAAAGCAGAGTTGCGGCGAGAGAAGTGGTATCCTCACAAATACGACAAATGAAAGAGAAACGGAATGAACCTTTTCAAATAACTATATGACTTAGGTAAGAACGGCATTGCAATTCTTAAAGTGAGAGGTTTCGGCTCTGAAAAGTTACCATCTGTTCCCCACCACTTGTTGCGTGCTGTAGCTAGCACTAGTCTTGGATCCCAACATTCCCAGCTCAAGCGTGCGAGTAGAGAGCGACTTCTGAACTACACGCCCCAGGATGCACCGCGGCTAAGGCAGGAAGTGGCCGCGAGGCCTGTTTCTCATTGGTGGCGGCGGCTCCGGTAACGGACTGGTCCGGAGACCTGCTTCCGTTCTGGGCTACAGGCGACTGGACTCTAGGAGGTGCCGCGCCATGAACCCGGAACGGGCCACGACCTGGTACCGGCGGATGTCTGTGGTCTATGCAATGGGCACCTGGACTCTTTTGGGTTCGGCGTTTTACTTTGGCCAGAAAAAAAAGCCACCGGGTAGGATTCTCCAGGCCTGCCTGCTGACACACCGCCATCCGTGGGAAGTTCCCAGGGGGGTAATGGACGAGATTTGCCCTGGCTTTAAAGTTCCAGTTTTATTCTGCTAGGCTAGACGAAGCGGTGGCTTAGAGCCCTTTGTTATAATGGACTCTGCAAATAACTAAATGTCAGCAATTGCTTTTAAGATAGTGTTAACGAAGTCTTGTTTATTGACTGAAGTAAATCTGTAAAGGCCAAGATGGAATTTCAGAGACCCGGGACGAGAGCTTAACCAAGTGATGCTTTGAATCATTCGCCCTCGTCGCATATGGCGAGCAATTAATTTTAGAATTTTTAGCACCCGAGTACTGTTTAAATCTTTCCAATTGCTGGGCTGATAAGGGAATCCCTTAGTCATTAAATATATGTTGAAAATCTGTAGAGATAGAAAGTTGGTTAGTGTGGTGTGGGGAAGAATGTGAAGTGTGGGGAAGAATGGGAGTGACTGCTACAGGTATGAGGGTTTTTTTTTGTTGTTGTTGTTTGTTTTGTTTTATACGGAATGAAAATATACCAGAATCACTGATTGCACAAATCTGAAAATATTAAAAACCATTGAATTGTTTGTGTTTTGTTTGTTTGTTTGAAGGATTGAACTAAGGATTGAACCCAGCTCAACGCTGAGCCATATCCCCAACCCTCTTTATATTTTATCTAGAGACAGAGGCTTGCTAAATTACCTATAGGGCCTTGCTATAAGTTGCTGAGGCTGGCTTTGACCTTGGCGATCCTCCTGCCTCAGCGTCCCTACTGGGCCCCAAGCAAATTGTATCTTTTAAAGTGAGTTAATTGTATGGTGTGTGTGTGTGTGTGTGTGTGTATTTATATATATATATATACACACACACATATACATACATATATATCTCGGTAAAGTTGTAGTGTGAAACTTGTGCTGAAAGTGTCATTTGTTCATGAATATTAAGTATTTATGTCCAGTATTTAAGTATTTAATTTCTAGTGGTCATGTTTTTCCTTACTTTTTTTTTCTTTTTTCTCAATTCTGATGTTTGAACTCAGGGTTGCTTTACCACTGAGTGATATCCCCAACCCTTTTAAAACAATGTGTTGAATTCTGAGCATGGACTCACCAAGTTACTGTGCTGTACCTGAAACTTGAAATCCTCCTGCCTCAGCCTCCTGAATAGTCTTGTTTTTTTTTTTTTTTAAAGAAAGAAAGTACAGGCATCTGATGGCATAATTTTTACCTTTGTTTATTTCCAGGACTTTAACAATTGCTTCATAAGTTAATAATTGAGGTGTTTCCTTTTTTTTTTTTTTTTTTTTAAGGTAATGAAGTAGAGCAAAAGGATGTCTCAACAAGTGAAATACCTGAGTCCCCAAAACAGTTTTATGTGGAAACTATTGTCACATATAAAGAAGATTGTGTTCCATACACTACGAAGATCCTCGAGTATTTGAAATCATGGACTGGTAGTTCTGGATCGGAATCATGATTGATGAATTCTATAAATAAGAACTTTGGTTCAGCATTTAAATTTGATAGATGGGGCTGGGGTTGTGGCTCAGAGGTAGAGCGCTCACCTACCATGCGTGAGGCAGTGGGTTCGATCCTCAGTACCACGTACAAAAATAAAGATATTGTGACCACCTGTATCTAAAAAATAAATATTTTTTAAAAATTTTACAGATGACTTGATTTCCATTTTTGTTTCTGAATAGAATAATCATGTACCATGTAATAAATATTTCCTTGAAAGAAACTAAATTCACATAATTCAAGAAGTATTCCTCTATTTTCACGAGTGAAAAGTTGTTTGAAATTTCACATTGAGAGTTTCCATAAGCTTAATTTCCCGTAACTTCATATTTTTTTCATGTTGCTACTAGACAGAGCCTTAGTGGTCTTTACAAGGATAATTCAGGGCTGGAGATTTAGCCCTGAATTACGGTAATGTGCTTGCCTAGCATGCACCAACCCCTGGGTTTGATCCCCTGCCCTATACACACACACACACACACACACAGATAGATTCAACAAAATCATGATGTTTAGTTTGGGATTCACTAGCCCTCTGAGTACTATTGGGTTTTGGGTAAGAATGTTATGAATTAGCTTATAATTCTTTTTTTTTCTTTAATTTTTATTAGCTTATAATTCTTGAATTAAATAGACTTGACCTGTTCTTTAGTATCAGTGCAAAATCCCAATTCCTTTAGCAGGTGTAGATTGTAGGACAACTGGCTAGTTCTGTTCTAAAAACTGAGGGTGATATCAGTTTCCTCACTGGTCACTTTTGGTTGCAAGCAACAAACCCACACAAGTGAGTTTAAATCAAAAGTGCAATGGGAATACAGAATTAAAGCAGATAATATATTGAGGTCTTCAGAGGGCCTGACACTAGGAATTGGAGAGGAAGCAGAAGTAGCCACTCACTGAGCCTACCTGGGCTCTCTGCCTTATTTATTTTCCTGCTGCACACTGGCTGCTTTTTCTTCCTGCTCTGTAGTAATGGAGCTAGCCTTAGAGGACACTGCTTCCCAGCTACAGTGCTGAGTTCTGATTAACCTTTCCTCGCTCTGATGTTTGGCTTCTACCCTTGTGAGAGCTGCAGTTCAGCTTTTATCAGACCCCTGCCTTGTAGATTATCAAATATTGCCTCAGTTATTAATAAAGTGGCATTCATTTCTAACTTAATTTAGTGTTTTCTTGTTCATAGCTATTTGAGACTCTATGAGGGATAGGAATGTGTACAGGGCAGGAATCAAGTGTTTCTGAATTCTCCTACAGAAAATAACTTTCAGACCCTCATTTTGATTTCTTATTTGTCAGTTTCACCACATGGGTGGCTTGAGCACTGCTTTGATGCAGTCAACCTAAGCGACAAGGATTCCAAAATAGCAAGTAGCTCCAGATGTCAACAGCAGAGACCTCATCTTCCCAAGTGATATCAGAGATCAAGTGTGGATCAGTGCCATTTGGGTGTTTTGGATCAATTTGGTTGGCATCAAACAAGAAATAGCAGACAGTGGTATACAGGGATGGTGAGAAGCGAATCAGAAGTATGGGAAAGATTAGAACTATAGCATGAACCTGACAGAAAACATTGCCCACCTTCAGTGATTTCCAGAGAAACAAGGCAAATGGTTGAGGGACTGACTTCTGTCAGGTGAGAGCCGTTAATAGGTCACACCTAGAATAAACTTGAACTTCTGTTCTCACCAGACAGTCAATTTACCCAGGATCCATTAACTATTGTGGCTCAAGGGCACATTTGGATTGATTTTCTTGGGACTGAGCTGAGTTTATTGGATAGATCTATTTCACTAAGCTTCTCATTTAAACGCAGACATCTCCTAAACTTAAAATCCATATCCATCTAGCATGGCTGCTTGGATGTTCTTTAGCTACCTCAAACTCATTTGTCACTTAGATTAATACTTTTACCACAAACTTATTCGTCTCTTCCTAGAATATTCAGTTGTTAAAATTAGAAACCTGTCATTCTAGACTTTCGCTTTTCCTGTTCCTTCTCACTCCTCTAGTCACACAGCCTGTCATTTCCACCTGAAAAACAGTTATGGGTCATTTAATGATGCACATATACTGAGAAATATGTTGCTAGGTGATTTCATCATTGTGTGAACATCATAAGAGATTTTCATAACCCTAGTTGGTGTAGCCTATCACCTATTTCTTCCAGGTCACAAACCTGTGCCACATGTTACTATACTGAGTACTGCAGGCAATTATAACACAAAGGTATTTTAAGCAGCTAAATGTAGAGTAAACATAAAGAAAAATACTTTAAAATGATCCACCTATACAAGGCAACTACTGAGTAGAGCGTTTAGGACTGAAATTTGCTCTGGCAGAGTCAGTAAATGGTGAGTGGTTAGTAACTGTGTAGCCCAGTACATACTGCACTACTGTAGACTTTATAAACACCGTACAGTTAGGCTACAATAAATTATAAAAAATATTTTTCTTTAATTATCAAGTAGCTTACTATAACTTTTTTACTTTATAAACTTTTTTTGGCGGGGAGGGGAATACCTGGGGATTGAACCTGGGGGCACTTTACCACTGAGCTACATCCCCAGCCCTTTTTATTTTTACACAGTGTCTCATTAAGTGGCTGAGACTGGCCTTGAACTTATGCTCTTCCTATCTCAGCCTCCTGAGTTGCTGGGATTACAGGAGTAGACCAACAAACCAGGCTTAAACTTAAAATTTAGAAACTTTTTGACTCCTTTGTAATAATACACTTTAAACACATATTGCAGTTACACAAAGATATTTTCTGATTTCCAAATACTGAGCCCTCTACCACTGAGCTATATCCCCAGCCCTTGATTTTCATGTTATCTTATTTTTTATTTTGAGACAGGGTCTTGCTGAGTTGCCAAGGCAAGTCTTAAACTTGCAATCTTCCTGCTTCAGCCTCCTGAGTTGCTGGAATTACAGGCTTGCATCACTGCACCTGGCAAAATATTTTCTTTATATGTTTATCTTATATGCTTCTATTTAAAACATTTAAAAAATTCTTTTAAAACTTCTCTGTTTAAAACTAAGATATAAACATACACATTAAGTATGCCTACACAGGGCCAGGATCATCAATATATCAGTGTCTTCCTTCACCGGAAGCTCTTCGGGGGCAATGATAGACGTGAAGCTGTCACCTCCTATGATGACACTGCCTTCTGGAACACCTCCTAAAAGACCTTCCTTATACTCATTTTGGAGTGATGTTGCTCTTTCCAAAGTACATGTTCATGGTGATTTATTTGGTTTCTTTTTTTTTTTCATGATAGATTTGCTTGTAAGCAGATAACATACCATAAACACTTCTAATCAATGAAGACCTTTGGGTGTTGGTGTCCATATTTTCAAACTGCCAGAATTTGTTGAGGTTTCTAAACACTACTAGACCATTGGCTGTGCATTTTCTTGGGGGTTCTTTTTCTTTTCACACAGTCTGCTATCCTCTAGCCTCTTCTTTAGCTATTATTTCACTAGGCAAGTTTTTCACCTTCATTATAATTTGATGGAACTACTGTCCTATGTATAGTCTGTCATTGTGCATGACTATTCCACTCCACCCCCTACTCCCCATTCCCTTTGCCACTACCCTAGTTTAATCGTCGATCTCTTTACTCATGTTCACTCTACTCTGTACTCTCCTTGTCTGTACTTTCAGTTGCTTCCAATTGATTCCAACACCGTTAACTAGAATGGCTTGCTTTAATTTAAAAATTTATCAAACAACAAATGTGTTTTAAAAACTAAAATAGTGCTCAGAAGTTTTTTTTTAATATCTTTATTTTACATTTATGTGGTGCTGAAGATCGAACCCAGTGCCTCATGCATGCTAGGCAAGCACTCTACCAATGAGCCACAATTCCAGCCCCTCAAAACTTTATAACAACAAAAAATCCCTGTTTTTCCTTTGCCCTTCCCCACTTTCAGCTATCAGCTATTTTTTTCTGGTCTGTCTATATTTCTAAATAATAAGCTTTTATAGTTTTTGATTTTTCAATCATATGGCATTTGTTTACCTGTCTGTCTCTCCCTTCCTCCCTCCCTGCCTTCCTTTCTTTCTCTTCCTTTCTCTCTTCCCTCCCTTCCTCTCTCTCCTCTCCCTCCCTCCCGCCGTAACCTACCTTCCTTCCTTCCTTTCTAGAGACACTTTACCAATGAGCCACATCCCCAGCCCTTTTCATTTTTTTTATTTTGAGACATGTTCTCACTAAGTTGCTTAGGGCCTCAATAACTTTCTGAGGCTGGTCCAACTTGATATCCTCCTGCTTCAGGCTTCCTAGTTGATAGGACTACAGATGTACACCACTGTGCATGGCTTACCCCCAGCCTTTTTAAAAAATTATATATATATATATTATATATATATATATATATATATATATATATAATATATATATATATATATATATATATATATATATATATATATATATATATATATATATTATGGTGCTGAGGATTGAACCAGAGCCTCAACCGTGTGAGGCAGGCTCTCTACCACTGAGTCACAGCCCCAGCCCTCACCCCCAGCCTTTTAAAAACTATTTTGAGATGGGGGTCTTGCTAAATTGCCCAGGCTGGCCTGCAACTTGTGATTCTCTGGCTTCAGCCTCTTTAGCTGGGATTACAGGCATGAACCACTGCTCCCAGGTCAGAGAAGTGTTTAAAGATAACAGTCTCTTTGCTCCTGGAAGTTGAAGATGAAGGAATGGTAAGGCTCACTACTTTTCCATGAATGTTCTAGCTTTGCTAAATTTTTTGGAAGAAGTGTCAAGTGGAAACAGCAATGTGTTTGCCTCATATTAAGCAGATAGACACTCAGTTTTCAAGATGTCACTTTCAGCTTCATTCTTCCTAAATGCCAGTGAGACCTAGGTTGAACCCCTCCCTCCTGATCAGCTGGCTTTGCTGTGTTGTATGAGAGAGATCAGGCAGAGAATCTGCATCAATCTCATCCACTCAGGAATTCACTGCTTGGCACCACGTGGAGTGCCACACATCAGCACTGGGAGGCTTCTGTTTGGGTGCAGACTTTTCAACACAGGCAGAGATTCCCCCATTTCACAGATCCTTCCTGGGCTTTAGTTTCCACATTCATGCTTTGGAAGTTGAACCACATGGGAGACTGTGATAGCAAGTAGACCTCGCCACTAAAGCAGCTTCCTATGCCCTCTGTGTAGGACTTTGGTGGTTCCCTCTCCCCAGCTCAGGCCTGCTAAACCCTTGCTCAACCTGGGATTTGTTTAACAGGATTTGGTCCTTTTCCCCAATACTGTCTTTACAACTGTCTTCCCCCACCCCCCCCCAAAAAAAAAAAAAAACTGTTACATACTTTAGCTGAAACAATAATAAATATTTATCTTACTTTAACTATGCAAATATGGTTTCTCACTATTTCCTCCCAGTACTGGGGATTGAACCTAGAGTCTCCCATGTACTAGGTAAGTACTCTACCACTGAGCCACATCCCCAGCCATTTTTAATTTTATTCTGATAGTCTTGCTAAGTTGTCCAGGCTGTCCTCCAACTTGAGATTCTCTTGCCTTGGACTCCCAAGTAGCTGGGATTACAGGGGTACAGCATTGTGCCTAGTTATAATCATGTTCTTTATATAACATTTTTCTTCCTGGAGTTAACTGCATGTTTTTTTTTTAATTCTCTTGGTGCTTATCTCCCATTCCCATTATTTCTATGCCCTCTAACTTATCAATATAATTTCCCACACAAAAATTTCCTGCCCTTATCAGTTCCTTTTTTTGTTTGTTTTGGGTGGGGGAAGAGGAGCTCTTTTTTCTCTTGTTACAGTTTGAACTGATCATCCTAGTTTGCTTCACACACTATTTTCTTTGCTGTTTCCTTTGAGATCCAGTAACATTCTCTCTCTTTTCTTGGGCCTATGTCTCCATAAAAAAGGGTATATGATTTTTAAAATTTTTTTTGAGAGGTACCAGGGATTGAGCTCAGGGGCACTTGACCACTGAGCCACATCCCCAGCCCTATTTTGTATTTTATTTAGAGACAGGGTCTCACTGAGTTGCTTAGTCCCTCACTCTTGCTGAGACTGGCTTTGAACTTGTGATCCTTACAGGCATGCCCAGCAAAAAAAGGGTATATGATTTTTTAAGATTGTTTCATATCTGAAAACGTCTTCATTTTCATTCTCATACTTTATTTCTAGTAGGTCTGAGTATAGAATTGAAGGTTTGATAGTCATATTCTCCCCCAGCATTATGAAAATATCAACCATTTGTATACTAGCAATTTCAATACTGCAGGTGAGAAGTTTTAATCCTTTGATTATGAGCTGTTCCCCC
The DNA here is from genome assembly GCF_021218885.2 of Marmota monax. Classification (NCBI taxonomy): domain Eukaryota; kingdom Metazoa; phylum Chordata; class Mammalia; order Rodentia; family Sciuridae; genus Marmota; species Marmota monax. The sequence goes on from NW_026692254.1 coordinate 4,307,965, forward strand.
ACCCCACCCCTTCTTTTCCCTTCTCCTTCCTCCTCTTTTCCCTCTTGGAAGGTCTTAGGAAACTTTTTATCTCTAGTGTTATGAAATTGCTCAATGATGCACTTAATAGGACTTTTAAAAGATTCATTAGAATGATTACTCAGTGGACTCTTAATTTATTAAAAAACTTATTTAATTGTGGGGAGTTTTTTTATTAGGAACTCCTCCTTGACATTTTAACTTTTTTTTTTCTGTTTGTCTGGAATTCCTAATAGACACTCCAGACTGTTTTTCATTATTTAATAACTTTTCTAAACTATTGTTGATCTCTTTTGTCTATTGTATTCTACTTTTTGGGGGAAGACATTCATTCACTAATACATTTGTAGAGAAGATAAAACTTTTTTCTGGCTGGGTCTGAGAATTAAATGATATATGAAAACTTAGAGAAAAACATATAGATATTTATTTGTACATGGGAGCCTCCTTGGGACATTGGAGACCCAAACAAGTGGCAAAATCTAAGTCCTTAGACAGTGTACTGGGTTGAACAAAGACAAACAATCATAGAAAAGTAGCTAAAATATATAGATGTCCAAAAGAAGATGAGTGATTTTTTTTTTGAACCAGGGATTGAACCCAGGGGCACTTAACAACTGAGCCATATCCCAAGCCCTTTTTTAATTTTTAATTTTTTAAAAATATTTTTTTGTTGTTGTTGTAGGTGGACACAATATCTTTTTATTTTATTTTTGTGGTGCTGAGGATTGAACCCAGGACCTCACACATGTGAGATGAGAACTCTACCACTGAGCCCCAGCCCCAGCCCCCCCCCCCCAGCCCTTTTTAAAATATTTTGTTTAAAGAGACAGGGTTTTGCTGAGTGACTTAGGGCCTTGCTAAGTTACTGAGGTTCACTTTGGACTTGAAATCCTCCTGCCTTAGCCTCTCAAGCCGCTGGGATCACAGGCATGCGCCACTGCGTCCAGTGGAAGATGAATAATTTTGACAAGGTCTGTTGTACAGAATTCTGATCTTTACTCTCCATCTTTGGTTGTAAGAATAGTTCCTTCCTCCTGGTCTAGTGTCTTTCATATAGGAGTTTTGTCTCCTCCTTGCACAGGGAAAATGGGAGGTCATAGAACCCTTTCTGTAACTTAGCTGTTTTTCAAATGACTTTAGCTCAAAATAATTTTTATGCTAAAGTGGCACATTCTGGAGAGGTCTGTTGCATAATTTTTCACATTCAATAAATACTTGCTGAGCCCTTACTTTGCCAGCACTGCTCTGTGTGTTTGCCCTACATTAACAAAACAGTGTCCTCATGGAGTTTTACCTTCTGGTGGGTGAGGCAGGCATTAAAAAGTAAGCAAATACATTATGTCTTGTATAATTCAACTTTTAAACTGAATTTTTTTTTTTTTTGCTGTGCTAGAGATTGAACCCAGGGCCTTGTGCATCTTAGGTAAGTAGTTTACCACTGAGCTACACCTGGCACTAACAGGCAGAGATGTGGGGACTTCTAAGGGGAGAAGTTTCCCAAATATAGGAAGGATATTTGCAAAATGGTAGGCAGTAAATTCCATGATAAATGTCCACTGTTGACAGGAAGCTAGAAATTTTATTGGGAGCAATGGAAACACCAATGTCTACAGCTCAGTTCCCCAGAGAAGAGTTCTCTCTCTACTATCCTAGGCAGAGAGTGGGAGGAGCTTGAGATGCTGGTTTAAAGTAGAGATTTTCACTTATTCCAGTGCCATATCCCCATCCTTGCTCTGGCTAATATTCATGAGGATTACCAGAACAGAAACCTTGGATCTCTCCCAGGCTAAGTGCAGGGAGTGAGGGTGGGCAACTGGGGGTCTAACTGTTGCTTCTGCAGACTTGAATGTCCCTCTTTGTGTAGCCTACCTCCAACTGTACCTGTTGCTTTCAATTCCTGAGAACTTTTATGTTTCTGGAACTAAATATCTGGCTTCTCATCAATGTCTCCTTTTCAGACTTTTAGTTTTCTGGCACTTCCACTCCTTGAAGTCAGTCACCACTCCTCTGTTGATTTCTGTCTTTATAAATTGTGCTTCAGGGAGTGTCTTAGCTTGTTTTGCTGTTGCTATAACAAACTATCTGACATGGATAATTTATGAAGAATGGAGGTTTATTTGGTTTCACAGTTCTGAAAGTTGGGAAGTCTAAGAGCTTTATGCTGCTTCAACTCATTTCAGAGAATGGAAAGGCAAGCAGATACATGTAGGGAAAAGGAAGCTGAACTCCCACAACAGTGAACTCATTCCCTCAAGAAAGGCACCAAAACATTGATGAGTGCTCTGAGTTTAATCGAAGTTGAAGTTTGCATTTATGTATAAAACATTAATATAAATATATGTGATACATATATATGATATATATATATACATATATATATGTATGTATATATATGTGATACATATATATACAGAGAGAGGGAGATATGGGGTCTTGTTAAACTGGCAGAGGGAATCTCATCAGTGGGGCTACGAATTGAGTGCGTTGCGTCACTCTACCCCATGTCCCTTGGGAAGGTCTGAGACTAGGGCCAAATAGCGGCCCTAACAGGACCCTCCCTGAACCGCAGGGAGGTGAGTTCCCAGAGAACGGGGCTCCGCGCGAGGTCAGACTGGGCACAAATCACGAGCCACTGAAGCAGGAACAAACTTTATTTCTGAACTCCACCAGCACACTCCATACATGCTCCCCCGGGAATTTCTCCCGAACGCCACGTGGCTAGTCCAGGAACCAGCAACCGGAAATATCCCTCCTTCCCCAACCAATGGGAACTCTTCGGGAATCCCTGCGAGAGCTCAACTGGAACTCAACGGGAACTCCGAGAGAACTCGCTGGCGTCACCTCTCAACCACTACTTCTGGCAAAAATGTCATGTGTCATCCCAACTCAGCTGTGGCCCTCAACAGTCTTGAATTCCTAGGCTCAAGTTATCATCCTGCCTCAGCTTCCAGAGTTGCTGGGACTACAGGTGTGCCAGCACACCAAGTTTGCATATACTTAAAAATATATCAGAATACATTTCCTTCTTTTTAAAAATATTTCAACTGCAAAAGAGTGTAGAATGGTGGTTTCCAGGGGGATAGGTGTAAGGCTAAGTGGATGCAGCAAGTTGAGAGGTAGGTCAGAGGATACAAAGTATCAGAAGAAACAAATTTTGGTGTTCTATGCAGCATCATGACTTTAGTTAGTAGTACTGTATTGTATTCAAAATAGCTAAAATTTGTCTAGAAGATTTTCTTTTCTTTTTTACAGTGCTGGGGATCAGAGCCAGGGCCCCACTGGGCATAGTGGTGTACACCAGTAACCTCAGTGATTTGAGAGGGTGAGGCAGGAGGATGATAGGTTCTAGGCAAGCCTCAGGAACCAAGTTAATGGATTTAATGGTGGAATTCAGGATTTCTATCCCTGTTACATAATAAACAGTTTGTCTGGTCTTTGTTCTGGGTTTCTGGCACAGAACTTTTAAAACTCTTGGAATTGCCCAAGTGATAGGAGTGTCTCTGTTGTACATGAACCCCTTGATCATAGCTGAGTTTACATTAATGAGTACAATCCAGGATGAGAACTGTTTACTGGAAAGACCATTTGTGTGATTATAATGCTGGAACTTGGAGCTAGCCTTACCTGCAGGAGGGGAAAGGGTGGAGCTGGAGATTGAGTTCAACCAAGTAGCCAATGATTCAATCACACTTAAGATCATGAAACCCCAGTTAAAATCTTGGAGGCTGAAGTTTCAGTTTCAGTTGGTGAACATGCTGATGTGCTCAAGGGTGAAGAACCCTGATTCCACACGGAGGGAGAACAGATACGCTACATTTGAAACTCTCGTAGACCTTATCCCATGTCTTCATTTGCTGGTCCCAATTTATATCATTTATAATAAACCCATAATTATGGGTATAGTGCTTTTCTGAGTTCAGCAAATTATTTTAGAGATTTATCAACTCTGAGGAGGTTAATATTATTAATGTCCTGATAATGAAACCCCTCTCCCTTTTGGGCCAGGATGCAATCCAAGTTCATGGGTCATATGTAGTTTTTCTGTCTCTCTAAAAGTTTCCTTTAATCTGAAATAGTCCCTTAGACTTTTTTTTCCTTGATATTGGAGGAATTCTGACTAGTTATTTGTTAGAATATTCTTAATTTAGGTTTGTCTGATGTTTCTTCAAGATTGGATTCAGGTTTTACATTTCTTTTTTCTTTTTTTGGCAGAAGTAATTTAAAATTGACATTGTGGTCAGGCATGGTGGCACATACTTTTAATCCCAGCAGCTTGGGAGGCTGAGGATCATAAGTTCAAATCAAATTTTAGCAACTTGGCAAGGCCCTAAGCAAATTAGTAAGACCCTGTTGCAAAATGAAAAATATAAAAAGATCTGAGGATGTGGCTCAGTGGTTAAGCACCCCTGGGTTCAATCCCTGGTAGCCTCCCCCCCAAAAAAAATTATTGTGTCCTTCTGGAACGGTGCAATATTGGGATATTGGGATTTCTCATTACTGTAATGTTCACTTGGACCATTTCATTCAGGTAATTTTGTATTCAGTATTTAACATTCAGCCACATTATTTTTAGAGGCCTTCAAGGTGAAGACACACTGAGATGAAATCAATCTTTCTTTCTGTCTCTTTCTGCCTTTGCTTTTTGCACGCCAAGAACATGCTCTTACACTGAGCTATAGATGTAATCAAAAACACCCAAAAGAGTTTCGGCACCATAATGAAAGCACAAGTAACCAGGACAGGAGCAGAACTCATGGATCAGCTATGTCTTTTATTCAGCAGCAGAGTCAGTCATCAGAGGAGCTCATTTTCTGGGTAGAAAATGGCCCCCTGGTTACAGAAGGGGTCTGTGTTTTATAGTTTACAATGAGGGTGGCTTAATCATTGGAGACTGCAGCAGAATGTGTCAGTTTGGGCAATCAGGAAAAAAGTTATAAAAAGTCCATAACTCATTGTTATTGGGAAGGGATGAAAGCTCAAAGCCCAGTGTTCATTGCATATCTTCTTTCCTGGGATCCATTGTTACCCAGAGCTTCACTATTTTCTTTTCTCCTTCCAGGGTTCATTGGCAATAGGAAAGGGTGAAAGTCTAGGGCCCATCACTCAGTATCCGCCTCCTCCCTTCAGGACCCATTGTCACTGGGAAGAGATGAATATTTCACTTTCTTCCTTCCTCCCTCCCTCCTCTTAGGTTACACTGTCTTGGTTTTCGTTTTCCATATCCTTCAATAGAGATGGAACTATTTTTTAACAATAATAATAATTTGTTAGGGTAATAGTTCCATATTCCAAGCAATTTTGCATACTCTCACTCAAATTCCGTAATAACTCTCTGAGAAGCCTAATTGTTAGCATTACTGGAGGAGTCAGAATTCTAGAATCACCATTATTTATCATTATGGCATGGCTAAATCAAATAAATACTTATAATACTTATATAATTAAACGGTTATTTTAGCAGCAGTTCCTTTTGTATTTGGCATCTGACAAGCTGCAGAGACAGGAAGGCAAGGGAGGAATTTGGGAGGATCTGTGGCAGAGGAGTGGGAAAGAGGAAGAGAAAAAACAGGTATAGGATTCAGGACAAAGTTGGGACTTAGCAATGATTGGGTTATTAGGACTGGGGATGAGGTAGAAGAAAAACAGTGCAGAGACACTGGTCAGTCTGGGCAGAGTGGAATCTGGGCTGGAGTGTGAGGCTTGACCAGGGACTGGGCTGGAGTGGGAGGCTTGACCAGGGGTTGTAGGACGCTAGAGTTTAGGCTGAGCGCCGCTGTTGATGGGGCGGGGCCTATAGAGGATGGGCGGGGTTGGGGTTAGGTCTCGGGTAGGCGTGATTGACGTAGGCGGGACCAATCGGCGGGTGGGCGTGGCTGATGTGGGCAGGCCCCTGCCGACCTGGTCGAACTGGGCGCGCTTCCGGGTGTCACCCGCAGAGGGCGCCGGCCGGGGGAGTCGCCCGTTGAGTCGCTAGGCCGGACAGAGCGCGGCGCCGCCCCACTCGCCCCAGCCGCCGCCATGAAGGCCGTGGTGCAGCGCGTCACCCGGGCCAGCGTCACAGGTCAGTCGGGCGGGGCCGGGCCGGGAGGAGCCGCCCCTGACCCCCGCGACCCGCCGTCCCGCGAGGGGGTTCCTCGGCACCATCCTCGGGGCTGCTGCGGGCCCCCGGTGAGCTCGGCCCCCGCAGCCCCGGTTTCCCCTCGGCTCCGGGGCAGCGCTGCGGTCGGGAGCGCCCCGCACGTGCCTGGCCTGCGGCTGCGCGCCGCTGGTTCCGGAGCTCCGTTTTGGGTTTAGTTTAAGCGCACCTCATCATCGTTATCATCGTCATTTTTCTTTCTTTCTTTCTTTCTTTTTGGTCCTGCGTACTGTGTAGCAGAACCTGCGAGTGTCCCCCTGGCCGACTCTTCAGTACACTGTTGCACAAACAACACGTAGGGAGCATTTCCGGAGCGGGGACTCCGCCCTCTTCCCACTGCTCTACCTTGAATGCTGCAGTTTTGCCCGTTTGTTTGCACATCCCAATTTTTATGGAGCTTGACTCCGGATAAGATGCACAGAGGTGAAGAGTTGCTTCTCTGATGAGCTCTGACAGTTGTGTACACGCACGTGACTTCGCGTAGACCAGATGCAGAAGGTTCCCAGTCCCTGGATGCAGGTCTTCCCCATGCTGAACCCTGCCAGTATGGGTCAGAACCTAAAGAATTTGAGATGGAATATTTCTCTTTTCTAATTTCTGTGGATCAGGTCACCCAACCATTAGTCATCATTTGAACCCTCTACAACAGGGCTCCAGATAATTAACGTAGATAGTGTAGTTGTTGTAAGTACTGAAACTTTGATTTGAAAGGTATTAAAAAAATTCAAATGACAGGTTTTATATTGTCTTTAGTCTTATAAATTATTATTGGCAATATTATATTGTTTCAAGCCAGGGGTGCCAGCTACTCAGGAGGCTGAGGCAGGCGGATGATTTTAGCCCAGGAACCAGCCTGAGGAACATAGGGAGACCCCTTTTCACAACAACAACAACAACAAAACCACAAAAACCAAAAACATTGTTTTAATTAAAAAAAAAAAATTCCAGATATTCTTTCCTCCAAGCCAGTCTACACCAAAGATGTGTTTTTGAGTCCAGGAAGTATAAATGTAAAAACAAAACAACCCCCACCCCCCAAGAAACAAAATCACGTGTTTAGATCTACTTTTCAACCTTTATTAGTAAGCTGTTGGGTAACTTTGGTTTTGGAATGATCCTGGAATAATAAGGAGTAAGGGGTAGGCCAGAACTGGGGTTCTTGGAGTTTTCAAAGGGTTTATAGCATTTCAATTAATATTCACATTCACAAAAACTGGGGGGGAATTCATAGATAAGACTTTTTGTTTATTTGGGAGAATCTTGCTGTCTGTTTTGTATGGTCATCACCAACAAATTTGAATTTCTTCCCCTTGAACCAATTTCTGTCCTGCAATCTGGAGTATTGAAGATATATATTTATTCTGTGAGATTTGCTGAATGGATTTTGAGGGGTTTTTTTGGTTTTGTTTGTTTTTGGTACTGGAGTTTGAACCCCGGGGCTGTTTACCACTGAGCTACATCCTCAGACCTTTTTTTTTTTTTTTAAATTATTTTTATTTTTAAAATTTTAAGACAAAGTCTTGCTGAGTTGTTTAGGGACTCACTAAGTTGCTGAGGCTGGCCTCAAACTTGTGATCCTCCTCTCTCAGTCTCCCAAGTGGCTGGAATTACAGGCTCTGCATCTGGCAGAGTTTGAGTTCTTTTAATTTACTACTTAAATTGTAGGGATGGGGCTGTAGCTCAGTGGTAGACTACTTGCATAATATGCATGAAGCTCTGGGTTCAATCTCCAGCATAGAAGCAAACAAATAAACAAACCCCCTCTACATTAAATTGTATACTTTTAGTTAAACCAAAAGATTAAAAAAAAGATAAGGGGATTAAATTGTGAGAACATGTTAAGTTATTTGGAAATTCTAGATTGGGGAACCATGGAATTCTCAATATGGAGGGACCCTTGAGTTATCCAGACTTTCTAGTTGAGTTGTAATGGCAAAGGATCTTCTGGATTCCCCAAGAAATTTGAGTGGATTCACTGAAAGCAGCATTTGAATGACATTTCATTTTAGAGGTTTTGAAACACCACTTCCTATTTTATGGCAAGGACGAAGTAGCAGAACTCACACATCTTGTTATGTGGCAGGTTCCTTTTATAAGATTGATCAGGGGCTGGGGTAGAGCATTTGCCTAGCATGCATGAGGCCCTGGGTTCGATTTTCAGCACTACATATAAATGAATAAATAAAAAATACATTTCCATCAACAACTAAAAAATATTAAAAAAAAGATTGGTCAGACACATTTTGATTTTTTTTTACAATGGTTATTTGTTAAATTTTTTTTCTTTTATGGTGCTGGGGATTGAACTCAGTGCTTTTTGCATGCTAAGCAGCATTCTAAAACTGAGCTGTACTCCTAACTTTAGAAACTTTATTCAGAAACGTTTCAAACATTCAATAGAAGAAATAACAAAGTAACCCCCATCACTAAGTCTCAGCAAGTAAACTCTGGTGTGTATATAATGTTTCAGAGATCGTGATGTCTTTAAGGGGTCTCCTATGCCACTTATTTGTGGAGAAATTGAGCAAACATCTCTGCTCTTTTCCAGCCCTGTGATCTTTTTGTCTACGGTGGTGATTCTCAAGTTTTTCCCTTAGCAAACCATTTGTTTATCATAAAAGAACCCTTTGAACCTCCAGGTTCTTATGCTTGTTCCTGGAGAAAGGGCAAAACTGCTCTAAAATAAGATGGCAATGTCTGTGTCATATATAGACTTTGGGGGCATACTTTATTTCTTATGAAGATAATAAATTATAAAAATGTTGAGAATCTACTCTTATAAGGTAATCCTAATTGTAGAAAAAGCTTTTATGCACAAAAATTGTCTCTACACATACTTATTGAAGAGAAAATTTTGAAACAAACCATGTGTCCAATAAAATGGTTAGTCAGTCACTGAATAGGATGCAACTGTTAAAAAAAGGTGCTCAGGAAGTTTGACATAGAAAAATTTTTATGCAGTGTTAAGAGAAAAGATTAGACACAAAAATTTATATCTAAATATAAAAGTTTTATGATTATAGCAGTTACAAACAAATATGAAATAAAACCAATGAACAGAGAAAATATCAAAAGGAAATCATAGGAACAGCCCACACCTATAATCCCAATGATTCAGGAGGCTGAGGCCAGAGGATTGCAAGTTCAAGTTCATCCATGGCAATTTAGGAAAAAGTTGTCTCAAAATAAACAATAAGAAGGGCTGGGGCTGTAGTTCTGTGGTAGAACCTCTCCCTGGATTCAGTTCCTGGTACTGAAGAAAAAAATCATTAAAATAATAAAGTTTTAATATTTTAAAGACAATTAAAGTTTGTCTTTGGGTTTTTTTTTTTTTTTTTTTTGGTACCAGGGATTAAACCCAGGGGCACTTAACCACTGAGCCACATCCCCAGCCTTTTTATGTATTTTATTTAGAAACAGCATCTCACTGAGTTGCTTAGGGCCTCAGCTAAATTGCTGAGGCTGGCTTTGAACTTGCAATCCTCCTAACTCAGCTTCCTGAGCCACTGGGATTACAGGCATGTGTGACCATGCCCGTCTGTTTCTTATATTTTCCAAATTTTCTGCAATGTATGTGCATTATTTTAATTAATTAAAATCTACTGTGTTTAGAAAGCATATTGACACTGTAGAAAGTGTTGATTTATTTGAAGAACAAATAAAACCAGAAGACTTTTTCTAAAGCAGTGCAGACAAGCAAACCAAGCCCAGTTGTTTACTCTTTATTTCTGGAAAGATTATTTCTGTTTCAACTTTTGAGTCAGTGGCTCACAGGACAATTAATCACAAGTAGTCTATTATAAGAAAATCAGCACTAAAGAAAATATTTTAAAATACTTTTTAGCATAAAAATAAGAGAAATTATACTTTGCTAGTATTTTGGAAATAGATTGATACTGGTGTTCCCCTAGGGTCTGAATGTTAGGTGGTCCCTTGTCAGACACTTGAAGAAAGAGGTGAGATTCTCATTCTTTCTTTAATTTGCAGTGTATTGCAATGTGGTATACAGTCTGTGCTGCTTTGTTAGGTATATTTATACATATTACTATTCAGTAGAAGCAAATAACAGGAAACTGGCAGAGTTGACTGTTCTAGTCCTGATTGGACCATTAGATTAGTATGCAATGCAGTAATCAAACAACAGTAATCTAATGTGATTGGGCAAAAAGTTGTCAAAAAAGAGGACATTATCATGATCACCACTGAGATATGGATTTAGATTCACCGTCATTGTGATGACTCTGGGCCTAAGTACTATGGCAACATTTGTGATATTGTCCACTTTAGTAGGGCATACCTTTGACTATAAATACATGCGCAAATATAACAGTGTATGGAAAGAGATTTTCTTTAGTGGATGGGGTGCCTGCTTTAAATGATTTGGAGACCATTGGCTTAGATTGTTACTACTGAACTACACTGGGAAATAACAGCACTTTTCTGAGGTGAAGCTTAATGCATAAATTATATTTTTGTTGTTGTTCTCTTTTTTTCATTTGTGGTACTGGGGATCAAACCGAGGGCCTTGTGTATGCTAGGTGAGCGCCTTATTACTGAGCTATACCCCTACCCCTTAAAATCATAGTGTTTATGCATAATGTATTTATCTGCTCTGCAGTAAGTAGGAAAAACATTTTTAAAATGATGGGAACATTTTCCATTTTGTGCTTTATGTATTTTATTACTTGGTTTGCTGATTTCCAAGAAAAACAGAAATCTCTTTTCTAAGAATTAATCTATCTTAGCTGGATTATTTGTGGGGGAGGAAAACCCTGTTCTGGTTTTACAGATGGCCAAATTTGATCATAGAAAGTTACAGATGTTGAGGCTGGGGTTATGGCTCAGTGGTAGAGTGCTTGCCTAGCATGTGTGAGGTACTGGGTTTGATCCTCAGCACCACATAAAAATAAATAAATAAATAAGGTATTTTGTCTACTTACAACTAAAAATATTAAAAAAAGATAGTTCCAGATGTTTTACCCTGTATTACCTGAGGTAATGCATATGAAAATGTTGCCCTAAAATCCTGCGATATAAAATCAGAACGTACGGGAATTATTGTCATCTCCCTGTATTTGATTTTTGGATATCTCTCAGTTTAAACCAAGGAAATTATGAGAAGTATGTGTGATGTGTAAAATAACACTAAGCACTCATGATACCTGTTTGTTAAGTCTTTTCTCCCTTTTGATTCCTTTCTAGTTGGAGAAGAGCAGATAAGTGCCATTGGACGTGGCATTTGTGTATTGCTGGGTATTTCACTGGAAGATACACAGAAGGAACTGGAACACATGTAAGACACAAATTTCTCTGTCATTGCCATGTGCATGGGATACATAGTGGTTTCATTGGCAACTTCTATAGTTTTTTGTGCCTTTGAAGGGAGTGAGTCCCTGTCATCTTGGTCCATCCTCCCATTGGATGTAGTATGGCTATCTTTGTGTTTCAGGTGAGACCCAGGAAGAATAAACTGTCAAACCACAGTCAGCAACGGAGTGGGAGCACAACTTAGCCTCCATCTCTGTTTGTTACTACACCTGTGAGCTCTGCCTCTTTGTGCAAAACAGGGCCTCTTATTAATGTTTTCTCTTTCTCTCTCTCTGTCTTTTTTTTTTTTTTTTGTACCAGAGTTTGAACCCAGGGGTGCTTCACTACTGAGCCACATCCCCAGCTCCTTTTTAAAATTATTTTTTAAAATTTTGAGACAGGGTCTCGCTAAGTTGCTGAGGGCCTTGCGAAGTTGCCAAGGCAGGCTTTGAACTTGAGATCCTCCTGCCTCAGCCTTCTGAGCAACTGGGATTCACATAAGGACCTGGAACTTAGATTAAATTTCTGTCTCCTGGTTTTTCACAGACACTTTAGCAAAAAGCCTGAACCCAAATTAGAATCTGGGCTACTGGGGTTTGAAATTGGTGCTTTTTTACTGAAGGAGGGGAGTTTGCCATTGCTGCTACCTGATAGCTGTCTTGGTAGAGCAAGTTCAGGAAGGACTGACTTTTTTTCCCCTGCACCAGTTGACACATTTGCTTCGATTCTGGCCACTATATATTCTGCTCCTTGGTTTGAAGAGCCTGGGTATAACTCTGCCCATTTGTGCCTTTGTTATTACATTGGAAGTCCCACTTGGAACCTAATTCCTACTAAGGTGTCAATGACTGATAGGACAGTTTGATACCACTATAGGAATGTTAATATTGCACTCTTGGTATTGAGTATTTGACTATACCCTCCCTGGATGCTAAAAGAGGAGTAGAAGATGGTAGTGGTTAATGACTGAGACCTTAGGTCTGAGTCTTTCTATGGCTCTGACATAGTGGACAGCTAATACTTAATTAGTGATTAAGAGATGTGATTCAATGTAAGGCACACGCTGGCTGTGGAGTGGGAGTATAGTACCCATTGCAGAGGACACCCACATGAAGAGTCAATGGATTAGGATATTTAGAGCCCTTGGAAATGCCTTTGCTTTTAACATCATTCAAAGGTGGCTCTCAGGTGGTGAAATTTCAGCTTTCATGCAGTCAGTTCTTTTGTAGTTCTTAAATCTTACCTGTCCAGTTCCTTCCAAGGTGTGGCTGTCCTTTTTTTTTTTTTTTTATTGGTTGTTCAAAACATTACAAAGCTCTTGACATATCATATTTCATACATTAGATTCAAGTGGGTTATGAACTCCCATTTTTACCCCAAATACAGATTGCAGAATCACATCGGTTACACATCCACATTTTTACATAATGCCATATTAGTAACTATTGTATTCTGCTACCTTTCCTATCCTCTATTACCCCCCTCCCCTCCCCTCCCATCTTCTCTCTCTACCCCATCTGCTGTAATTTAATTCTCTCCCTTGTTTTTTTTTTTTTTTTTCCCTTTCCCCTCACAACCTCTTATATGTAATTTTGGTGGCTGTCCTGTGTAATCTACAAGTATGGGGAAAGCCCCTCAGGGCTCAAGAAGCACATGACATAATTATCAGGTGCCTTTTCTTAGATCTTTTTGTACATTTGCAATATTTACAAGTTTTCTCTCAGAGTATTTGCATATTGATTATTTTGAATAACTCTAAGAAGGGGTATAAGATGGGGTTTCATTTATTCCTGTGTAAAGATTGAATTCTTCTGTAAAAAATCAGCATTGGATTTAGGTATGGATATAGCCCTAACTTGGAGGAACTGACTGTGGTGTGGTTGTCATTTTGGCCTCTGTTCCCACCAGTAGTTGCTGTAAATTGGAAGGACTGACAAAAAAGAAGGAAATCCCCCCTAAAACCATATGAGTTAGGACTGTTATTACCTAGTATTGCAGATGAGGAAAATGAGGCATGGAGCGGATTAGTAACTTGCCCATGGTCACACCATCCGTTAAGTGATGGAGTCACCATTAGGTTCTTATTTGGCAGGATGCTGGGGACACTTTGGGCTTACAGGGTGTGTTGGGAGCCTTGTGATCCTGCATGTAGCTCTCACCACTCTTTTTCTCTTTAGGGTCCGAAAGATTTTGAACCTGCGTGTGTTTGAGGATGAGAGTGGTAAGCACTGGTCAAAGAGTGTGATGGACAAACAGTATGAGGTGCTGTGTGTCAGCCAGTTTACTCTTCAGTGTGTCCTCAAGGGGAACAAGCCTGACTTCCACCTGGCGATGCCCACAGAGCAGGCAGAGGGCTTCTACAACAATTTTCTGGAGCAGCTGCGCAAGACTTACAGGCCAGAGCTCATCAAAGGTAGGCAGGAGTTGCTGGGGGCATAGCTCAGTGGTGGAGTGCTCACCTAATATGCAAGAGGCCCCAGGTTCAACCCCCAGTACTACAAAGAAAACAAAGTAGTGAAGAGAGTGAGCCTGCACCCAGAAAGGGTGTCCCTGGGACACCTCCAAGTAGAGGGAGAAGTGAATGTACAACTGAAGCATCTCTTTTTCTGGAAAACCATTGTTTATATTTATTGGCCACTTAAAATGAAATAATAGCTGTTACCACTGTTGCAGCTGTACCTAACACATGCCCTCTGAATGCTCTTGATACTATTTACCCTTCTCCATTCTTTTGTTTATATTTTGAAAATGTTTAAGAGCCCAGAGGTGTGTCTGATATTGTGGTGTTTCTTTGATTGTTTAGATTAGCCTTATCTAATAGAAACAGAGTGTGGACCCTAAATGTGAGCCAAATATGTCATTTAATTTTTATTTTTATTAATTATTTTTTGTTGTTCTTGCTATCCTGGAGATCAAACATGCTGGGCAAGTGCTCTGCCTCTGAGCTATACCCCACAGCCCTGTCATTTTAGTTTCTAATAGGTATAATTAAAAAAAGTAAAAAGAGGCTGGGAGTATAGCTCACAGGTAGAGTGTGTGCTTAGTATGCATGAGGCCCTAGGATGGAACCCAATTACCCACCCCCCCAAAAAAGACAGTAAAATGAGCCAAGTGAAGTTGCTTTTAAAAATATACTTTATTTAACCTAGTTCAGAATATTATGATTTTTTTAAACATATAATCAATATAAACATTATGAGATAGTTTAAATCCAATTAAAATGCTTTACATTTCTTAGAGCAGTATGAAGTTCACAACAGAATTCAGAGGAAGATAGAGAGATATCCCATATATTCCTCCCCTACACATGCAAAGCCCTCCCATTAGCAGTATCTCCCACCAGGGAGAAAACATTTGTTATAACTGATGAACCTCCACTGATGTGTAATTTTCAACCACAGTCCATAGTTTCCATATGTGTTAACTCTTGGTTCTGTGTGTTCTATGGGTTTAGATAAATTTATAATGTAATGTACCCACCATTAGAGTATCATGCAGAATATTTTCACTACCCTAAAAATCTTTTGTGCTCTGTTTATTCATTCCTTTCTTCCCACAACTCTTAGTGACCACTGATGTTCATTTTATCCATAGTTTTAGCTATTTCCAGAGTGTCATTCATACAGTTAGAATTATGTAGTGTGTAGCCTTTTCAGATTGGCTTCTTTTACTTGGCAAGAAGCATTTAAAGTTCCTTTTTCATGACTTTATTGCTCATTTCTTTTTAACACTGAATAATATTCCTTTTTCTGGATGTACTATAGTTCATTTACACTGCAAGCATAATACCTTGCAATTGGGTCTGAGTGACATCTGCACAAAGGCGAATAAATTCTGAAACGATCCTCTTTTTTCTCTGGGGTCTGAGGATGTTCTGGCAAATTTTATTTGCATTTTCAAATGCTAGCTACTTAATGATAAATTCACAGGCATCTGGATCCCCTGTTGACCTGTTAGCTGTTTTATACAATTGATCCACAAAGTGCAAAAATAATTCTTCTGAGCCCTGTTTTATCTTAGTCAAAACTAAACTAGACTGGACCCAGGAAGAGATTTGTTGCCATGCCCGTTTAGCACATGAAGTTATCATAAACTGCAAATTCATAGTTGAGCACAACTTCTCATTCCTCTGGTTGTACATGGTGTTTTCTCTTTTAATAATGTGTTGCCTATTCTAATTCTTTGCTCCTCCGTATACATTTTACAATCACTTTGTCCATGTCCACAAAATAACTTGTTGAGGTTTTGATTTGGAAGGAATTGAATGTAGATCAAATTGAGAACTGGCATCTTGACAATATTGAATCTTCCTCTCTATGATATGGAATGTTGCTCTATGTATTTAGTTCTTTGATTTCTTTTATCAGTTTTATAGTTTTCTTTATATAGATATGGTACATGTTTTGTTAGATTTATACCTAAGCATATCATTTATGGGAATGCTAATGTTAATAATGTCATGTATTTAATTCAAATTCCACTTGTTCATTACTAGAATATAGGAAAGTGATTGCTTTTTGTGTATTAACTTATTATAATCACTTATTGGTTTCATTTTTTTTTGTTGTTTTTGACTCATGTTTTCTCCACTGATGATCAAGTAATCTGCAAACAAAAACATTTTTATTTTTTCCTTCCCAATCAGTATATCTTTTCTTGCCTTATTTCATTAGCCAAGACCTCCAGTGTAGTATTGGAAAGGAATAGTGAGAGAGGACATTCTTGCTTTGTGCCTGCTTTTAACAGGAAAGCTTCTAGTTTCTCTCTCTCTCTCTCGATATTCTTTATCAAGTTCAGAAAGTTCCTTTGTATTCCTAGTTTACTGTAGATTTTTATTATTATTATTATTATTTTTTAAATATTTATTTTTTAGTTTATTATTTTTTTAATGGGTGCTGAGGATCGAACCCAGCGCCCTGCGCATGCCAGGCGAGCGCGCTACCGCTTGAGCCACATCCCCAGCCCAGCTTTTTATTATTAATGGACGTTAGTTTTTACCAATACCTTTTCTGCATCTGTTGATATGATGATATGATTTTTTTCTTCTTTAGCCTGTTGATGCAATGGATTACATTAATTGATTTTTGAATGTTGAATCAGCCCTACATACCTGGGCTAGATCCCACTTGATTGTGGTTTAATTCTCTTTATACATTGTTGGATTCAATTTGCTAATATTTTGTTGAGGATTTTTGCATTTTTGTTCATGAGACGTATTAGGCTGTAGTTGTTTCATGGACTCTTTACCCCTTTCTTTTTCCTTTTTCCTCTCTAGTTTCCACATATAAGAGAAAAGGGCTGGAGTTGCGGCTCAGCGGGAGGGCGCTTGCCTTGCATGTGTGGGGCCCTGTGTTTGATCCTCAGCACCACATAAAAAAAAATAAAATAAAGGTATTGTGTCCAACTACAACTAAAAAAAAATTAAGAAAAAAAATAGGATTGTCGGAAGATGGCGGCGAGGGGAGTGCATTGCCCCTGTGTGGTACGTCACTGTGCGGGAGAATGACAAGTCAGGATGGCTAAAGGCTATCTTGTTAGGAATTTCCAGCAAAAGTGGGGTGCTCCGGAACCTGGAGGAAGGATTTCCATCGCACGAGGATCGGCTACGGGGGCTCAAACGCAAGAGATTTGTCCGCACGGAGGGTCACGCTGCTTGTTCGGCAAATCGCCCCGCGGCTAGAGTCTGCGGCGCACACTGGGAAATGAGGAGATAGCGACGCAGGGATACAGCGCTGCAGTTTCTGCGGGCTTCTGCCAGCTGTGCAAGCACCGTACTCAGTGCTGAATTCTGGGTTTGAGACAGGGGAAGGAAGCGGTCCAATTCGGTTCTCCACACTGGTCAGACCACAGAGGAGGCCAGCGGCCACCATCTTGGAGAGCTGACGTCACCATCCCTGTTTTCGACTGATCGCAGCTCATTCAGCCATAGAACAGGTAATTTCAGGCTGCCATTCGCCTGCGGCTTGCAGACAAATTACTCAGGCTCAGTGCTAAATAGCCCGCGGAAACTGCTTCTTGGAGCCTGCTCTTATCAGAGCATGCACCGAGCACGGAGTGGCCGAGTTCCGGCTCCCGGAACTGCTCTGGCCCAGGGCTAAGGAGCCCGCGGAAACTGCTTCTCGGTCCGGGTCCTGCTGAGTACTGTGGAGGTAAATACCAACCGAGCCTTCGTGGGCAGTGGCAACGGGACTGAGACGGGGCTTGTGAGGGCCGGTCAGGACTCACCCGTTGCTTTGGTCACCCGGCAAAGGGAACGAAATGCTGCCATTCGCATGGGATACCAACATGGCAGAGATCTGA
Source organism: Marmota monax (assembly GCF_021218885.2). NCBI lineage: Eukaryota > Metazoa > Chordata > Mammalia > Rodentia > Sciuridae > Marmota > Marmota monax. The sequence goes on from NW_026692254.1 coordinate 4,325,729, forward strand.
TGTCATCAGAAAGCGGCGGAGGAGAGAACTTCATCAATACCAGCGGCGACAGAAACATTTGGTCTCCTGGTAGGGAGGGTGAGTCACAGACACCCGAGTCTTTCTTGCTTTGTCGCTGAGCCAGAGGGGAGGAGCGGGGCTGCCACCTGCGCCAGGAGCAGGCCCAGAGGCTTGCCGGCGTGGTGGTCGCGTGACCCCAATTGTAGTGGGGGGGGAGCGGAGCTGCCACCCGCGCCTGCAAGGTGGGCAGTCCTGCGACTGACCGGCAAAACAGGCCCAGCGGTCCGCGGGCGTGGTAGGAGGGGCAGGGCAGAGCCGCCGCCCGCGCCTGCAAGGTAGGCAGACCTGCGACAGACCGGCGGATCAGGCCCAGTGGCCTGCTGGCGTGGTACACACGTCACCCCAATTGGAGTAGGGGCAGAGCAGAGCCGCCACCAGTGCCTGAAAGGTGGGCAGACCTGCGACCGACCAGCGGAACAGGCCCAGTGGCCTGCCGGCGCGACAGACACGTCACCCCATTTGGAGTAGGGGCAGAGCAGAGCCGCCGCCCGTGCCTGCAAGGTAGGCAGACCTGCGACCGACCGGTGGAACAGGCCCAGCGGCCGGCCGGGTTGGTAGGCACGTCACCCCAGTTGGAGTAGGAGCAGAGCAGGGCCTTCACCTGCGCCCGGAACAGGCCCAGTGGTCCGCGGGTGTGGTAGACAAGTCACACCAATTGGAGGAGGGGCAGAGCAGAGCCGCCGCCCGCGCTTGCAAGGTTGGCAGACCTGCAACCGACCCGCGGATCATGCCTGGTGGCCTGCCGGCGTGGTACACACGTCACCCCAATTGGAGTAGAGGCAGAGCAGAGCTTTCACCCGCGTCCGGGACAGGCCCAGCGGCCCGCCGGCACGGTAGTCACGTCACCCCAATTGGAGTAAGGGCAGAGCAGAGCCGCTGCCCGCACCTGCAAGGTAGGCAGACCTGCGACCGACCGGCAGAACAGGCCCAGGGGTCCGCGGGCGTGGTAGACACCTCATACCAATTGGAGGAGGGGCAGAGCAGAGCTGCTGCCCGCGCCTGCAAGGTAGGCAGACCGCCGCCCGACCCTGCAAGGGAGACTTTTCAACTATACAAGAGCAATATAAATATATAGGGGGGAAAATTTTTTCAAAAACACAACAGTTTCACCAAGCAGAAAGAAACGCAAGCAGTATGAAAAGACAAGGAAAGAAAGGACCACAAGCAATGCAGGTCAACTCAACTTTAGAAGAGGTAACAGCTGCAGCAGATGGAATGTCAGATAAAGAATTCAGGATATACATGCTTCAGATGATCTGGAGTCTCAAGGAAGACATTAGACAGCAAAATCAGACAATGAAAGATCACTTCGACAATGAATTACACAAACAAATCCATGAAGCAAAAGATCAACTATACAGGGAGATAGAGGTTATAAAAAACAAACAAACAGAAATCCTAGAAATGCATGAAGCAATAAACCAACTTAAAAACTCAATTGAGAATACTACCAGTAGAGTAGAATACTTAGAAGATAGAATATCAGACAATGAAGACAAAGTATTTCAACTGGAAAAGAACATAGACAGCTCAGCAAGACTGTTAAGAAACCATGAGCAGAACATCCAAGAAATATGGGATAACATAAAGAAACCAAACTTAAGAGTCATTGGGATACAGGAAGGTACAGAGCTCCAAACCAAAGGGATGAGCAATCTATTCAATGAAATAATACGAGAAAACTTCCCAGACTTGAAGAATGAGACAGAATCCCAAATCCTAGAAGCCTAAAGGACGCCGAATGTGCAAAATCATAAGAGATCCACACCTAGACACATTATAATGAAGATGCCCAACATACAGAATAAGGAGAGAATTTTAAAAGCTACAAGAGAAAGGAAGCAGATTACATTTAGGGGTAAGCCAATCAGGAGAACAGCTGATCTTTCAACACAGACTCTGAAAGCTAGAAGATCCTGGAATAACATATTTCAAACACTGAAAGAAAATGGGTTCCAACCAAGAATTGTGTATCCAGCGAAATTAAGCTTCAGGATGGAAGATGAAATTAAAACCTTCCACGATAAACAAAAGTTAAAAGAATTCGCAGCTAGAAAACCATCTCTTCAAAACATCCTCGGCAAAACATTACAGGAAGAGGAAATGGAAAATAACAATGAAAACCAACAGTGGGAGGTAGGACAGTAAAGGGGGGGAAATAATCAAAGAGGAAAACAAACCATGTTTAGTAACAGAAATAAACAAATATGGTTGGAAGAACAACCCATACTCAATAATAACCCTAAATGTTAATGGCTTAAACTCACCAATTAAGAGACACAGGCTAGTAGAATGGATCACAAAACAAGACCCAACAATATGCTGCCTACAGGAGACGCATTTGATAGGAAAAGACATACATAGGCTGAAGGTGAAAGGTTGGGAAAAATCATATCACTCATATGGACTTCGGAAACAAGCAGGAGTGTCCATACTCATATCAAATAAAATAGATTTCAAGCCAAAGTTAATCAAAAGGGATAAAGAGGGACACTACATACTGCTTAAGGGAACCATACACCAACAAGACATAACAATCGTAAATATATATGACCCAAACAATGGTGCAGCTATGTTCATCAAACAAACTCTTCTCAAGTTCAAGAGTCTAATATACCACCACACCATAATCATGGGAGACTTCAACACACCTCTCTCGCCACTGGACAGATCTTCCAAACAAAAGTTGAATAAGGAAACTATAGAACTCAATAACACTATTAATAACCTAGACCTAATTGACATATATAGAGTATACCACCCAACATCAAGCAGTTACTCTTTTTTCTCAGCAGCACATGGATCCTTCTCAAAAATAGATCATATATTATGTCACAGGGCAACTCTTAGACAATATAAAGGAGTAGAGATAATACCATGCATCTTATCTGATCATAATGGAATGAAACTGAAAATCAACGATAAAAGAAGGAAGGAAAAAGCATGCATGACTTGGAGAATGAACAATAGGTTACTGCATGATCAATGGGTTATAGAAGACATCAAGGAGGAAATTAAAAAATTCTTAGAGATAAATGAAAACACAGACACAACATATCGGAATCTATGGGACACATTGAAAGCATTTCTAAGAGGAAAATTCATTGCTTGGAGTTCATTCCTTAAAAAAAGAAAAAACCAACAAATAAATGATCTCATACTTCATCTCAAAATCCTAGAAAAAGAAGAGCAAAACAACAGCAAAAGAAGTAGAAGGCAAGAAATAATTAAAATCAGAGCTGAAATTAATGAAATCGAAACAAAAGAAACAATTGAAAAAACTGATAAAACTAAAAGTTGGTTCTTTGAAAAAATAAATAAAATCGACAGACCCTTAGCCATGTTAGCGAAGAGAAGAAGAGAGAGAACTCAAATTACTAGCATACGGGATAAAAAAGGCAATATCACAACAGACGCTTCAGAAATACAGAAGATAATCAAAAATTATTTTGAATCCTTATACTCCAATAAATTAGAAGATAGTGAAGGCATCGATAAATTTCTTAAGTCATATGATCTGCCCAGATTGAGTCAGGAGGATATAGACAACCTAAACAGACCAATATCAATCGAGGAAATAGAAGAAACCATCAAAAGACTACCAACTAAGAAAAGCCCAGGACCGGATGGGTATACAGCAGAGTTTTACAAAACCTTTAAAGAGGAACTAATACCAATACTTTTCAAGCTACTTCAGGAAATAGAAAAAGAGGGAGAACTTCCAAATTCATTCTACGAGGCCAACATCACCCTGATACCTAAACCAGACAAAGACACTTCAAAGAAAGATAACTACAGACCAATATCTCTAATGAACCTAGATGCAAAAATCCTCAATAAAATTCTGGCAAATCGGATACAAAAACATATCAAAAAAATTGTGCACCATGATCAAGTAGGATTCATCCCTGGGATGCAAGGCTGGTTCAATATACGGAAATCAATAAATGTTATTCACCACATCAATAGACTTAAAAATAAGAACCATATGATCATCTCGATAGATGGGGAAAAAGCATTCGACAAAGTACAGCATCCCTTTATGTTCAAAACTCTAGAAAAACTAGGGATAACAGGAACATACCTCAATATTGTAAAAGCAATCTATGCTAAGCCTCAGGCTAGCATCATTCTGAATGGAGAAAAATTGAAGGCATTCCCTCTAAAATCTGGAACAAGACAGGGATGCCCTCTCTCACCACTTCTGTTCAACATAGTTCTCGAAACACTGGCCAGAGCAATTAGACAGACGAAAGAAATTAAAGGCATCAAAATAGGAAAAGAAGAACTTAAATTATCACTATTTGCAGTTGACATGATTCTATACCTAGCAGACCCAAAACGTCTACAAAGAAACTATTAGAGCTAATAAATGAATTCAGCAAAGTGGCAGGCTATAAAATCAACACGCATAAATCAAAGGCATTCCTGTATATCAGTGACAAATCCTCTGAAATGGAAATGAGGACAACCACTCCATTCACAATATCCTCAAAAAAAAAAAAAATACTTGGGAATCAACCTAACAAAAGAGGTGAAAGACTTATACAATGAAAACTACAGAACCCTAAAGAGAGAAATAGAAGAAGATCTTAGAAGATGGAAAAATATACCCTGTTCATGGATAGGCAGAACTAACATCATCAAAATGGCGATATTACCAAAAGTTCTCTATAGGTTTAATGCAATGCCAATCAAAATCCCAACGGCATTTCTTGTAGAAATAGAGAAAGCAATCATGAAATTCATATGGAAAAATAAACGACCCAGAATAGCAAAAAAAATGCTAAGCAGGAAGTGTGAATCAGGTGGTATAGCGATACCAGACTTCAAACTATACTACAGAGCAATAGTAACAAAAACAGCATGGTACTGGTACCAAAACAGGCGGGTGGACCAATGGTACAGAATAGAGGACACAGAAACCAATCCACAAAACTACAACTATCTTATATTTGATAAAGGGGCTAAAAGCATACAATGGAGGAAGGATAGCATCTTCAACAAATGGTGCTGGGAAAACTGGAAATCCATATGCAACAAAATGAAACTGAATTCCCTTTCTCTCGCCATGCACAAAAGTGAATTCAAAATGGATCAAGGAGTTTGATATCAAATCAGAGACACGCCGTCTGATAGAAGAAAAAGTTGGCTACGATCTACATTCGGTGGGGTCGGGCTCCAAATTCCTCAATAGGACACCCATAGCACAAAAGTTAATAACTAGAATCAACAAATGGGACTTACTCAAACTAAAAAGTTTTTTCTCAGCAAAAGAAACAATAAGAGAGGTAAATAGGGAGCCTACATCCTGGGAACAAATCTTTACTCCTCACACTTCAGATAGAGCCCTAATATCCAGAGTGTACAAAGAACTCAAAAAATTAGACAATAAGAGAACAAACAACCCAATCAACAAATGGGCCAAGGACCTGAACAGACACTTCTCAGAGGAGGACATACAATCAATCAACAAGTACATGAAAAAATGCTCAACATCTCTAGCAGTCAGAGAAATGCAAATCAAAACCACCCTAAGATACCATCTCACTCCAGTTAGATTGGCAGCCATTATGAAGTCAAACAACAACAAGTGCTGGCGAGGATGTGGGGAAAAGGGTACACTTGTACATTGCTGGTGGGACTGCAAATTGGTGCAGCCAATTTGGAAAGCAGTATGGAGATTTCTTGGAAAGCTGGGAATGGAACCACCATTTGACCCAGCTATTCCCCTTCTCGGTCTATTCCCTAAAGACCTAAAAAGAACATGCTACAGGGACACTGCTACATCGATGTTCATAGCAGCACAATTCACAATAGCAAGAGTGTGGAACCAACCTAGATGCCCTTCAATAGACGAATGGATAAAAAAATTTGGCATTTATACACAATGGGGTATTACTCTGAATTAAAAAATGACGAAATCATAGAATTTGCAGGGAAATGGATGGCATTAGAGCAGATTATGCTAAGTGAAGCTAGCCAATCCCTAAAAAACAAATGCAAAATATCTTCTTTGATATAAGGAGAGTAACTAAGAACAGAGTAGGGACGAAGAGCATGAGAAGAAGATTAACATTAAACAGGGATGAGAGGTGGGAGGGAAAGGGAGAGAGAAGGGAAATTGCATGGAAATGGAAGGAGACCCTCAGGGTTATACAAAAGTACATACAAGAAGAAGTGAGGGGAAAGGGAAAAATAATACAAGGGGGAGAAATGAATGACAGTAGAGGGGGTAGAGAGAGAAGAGGGGAGGGGAGGGGAGGGGATGGGGGATAGTAGAGGATAGGAAAGGCAGCAGAATACAACAGACACTAGTATGGCAATATGTAAATCAATGGATGTGTAACTGATGGGATTCTGCAATCTGTATATGGGGTAAAAATGGGAGTTCATAACCCACTTGAATCAAAGTGTGAAATATGATATATCAAGAACTATGTAATGTTTTGAACAACCAACAATAAAAAAAAATAAAATAAAATAGACAAAATGATATTTACTTTACGGTATCTTCTCTTTAAAATAAAGACCTGGCAAATGAAAAAAAAAAAAAAAGAAAAGAGAAAACAAATAACCTTTGACCTTCTAGGTTTAGGTTCTTTTGCTTAATACAGTGGTCTCAAGTTCCATTCGTTTTCCTGCAGATAACATAATTTCATTTTCATTTATGGCAGAACAAAACCCCATTGTGTATGTATACCACATTTTCTTTATCCATTCATCTATAGATGAACACCTAGCTGGTTCTGTGGTTTGGCTATTGTGAATTTTGCTGCTATAAACATGGGTATATATGTTAATGCATGGTTATGCCTGTCACTATAGCATGCTGACTTTAATTCTTTAGGATAAATACTGAGGAAGTGTAGAGTTTGGTCAAATGGTAGTTCCGTACCTTGTCTTTTGAGGAACCTCCATACTGCTTTCCATAGTGGTTGTACTAATTTGTAGTCCCTCCAACAGTGTAAAAGGGTTCTTTTTTCTTCACATCCTCTCCAGCATTTATTGTTTGTATTTGTTTGTGTGTGTGTGTGTGCGCGCACGCGCTCGTGCTGAACCCAGGGGTACATAACCACTGAGACACATCCCCAGCCCTTTTTATTTTTTCATTTTGCTAAGTGGTTGAGGCTAGCTTTGAACTCTCCATCCTCCTGCCTCAACCTCCTGAGACTCTGGGATTACAGGCGTGTGCCACTACCGTGCCTGGCCTTTCCCCACTTTTATACTAAGACTTTTGTACTAAATCTTTGAAACTTGGTATGTAGTTCATACTTCCAGCACACCTCAATTCAGACCAGCCACATTTCAGGTGCCCAACAGTGACTAGTGCTTATCATTCTGTGACTAGTGCTTATCATACTGGATAGAGTAAGTTTAGGTCTTTGTTCACCTGCTTACTGTTAAAAATGCTGAAATAGTTTAACTAATCGTGGTTTAGTTTAGAAGTCATCTCAGGATAGAGGTTTGGGTTTATGGGAAAATTATGAATCTGAAAGATTTCATAAGAAGGTTATTTAATTCTCTTTTCTTTTCATGTTTCTGGCCTTTTTTTCAAAGTTCTGGAAAACACATTCAGCCTCATTTGGTAATATACTTTGAGAACTTTTTAAGTAGAGTTTTTCTTTCATTATCTAACTTCAGTATCTCTTCCTCCTGTTATACCATTTTGTAGACATCTAATAATTGTTAGTCATTAATTTTATAGTGTTTCCCATTCTTCAGCTTTCTGTTTTTGGATTGAAGAAACTCAGATTCCTTTTTAGTGGGCCTGTTTTCAGCCTTAAGTAATAACATTTATTAAATGTTTTTGAAGCTCTATAGCAGAGCCTCCATTGAGGATTATCAGTTTATCAGATTTGCTCATGTTTAGATGGGTGATGTTCCAGTTCCTCCTTGCCATTTCCTTTTATTTTAATTCTCTTTTTTTGCAAAAAGTATCCATTTGCCATAAGGACATAGATATTCCAAGTGAGCAGAACATTCTTGCCTTAAATCAAATCCCACTTTTTAATTGGTTCTGATAGAGCAGAATATGTTTGCCTCTTCCAGAAATATCCATGTAACCCCATTCATAAGTCTATTCATGTCTATCTTCAGTGCTTTTTCTGACCCTGTGTCCCCTGGGGTCATCTGACATGGCTTTGCTGCAAATATGTTTCTTCACAGAATGAATAATTAAGTTGGGTCTTCCAAGTAATTATTTTTATTTGCTGCGCCAAGGATTAGATCTTGCCAGCATTGTCTTCTCTGCTTGTAGATATTTGTGGAACCATCCATTTCTGAGTAATTTCAATTGTATTTTAGCAGGCACTTTAAATGGGAGAACATTAATGGTTATTACAGAATGTTTGAGTGAAAGCAAAACAGCTTTCATGTAAACTCTTAAAGAGGAGTATTTTATATATTGTTAGATGTTTTGTCTTCCTAAAAATACCTTTCACTTTTTGAAGTGATATGTATTTTATCTAGGAAATTATATGAAGTACATGAAGAAATATACTGTAATTTTATAATGGATCAGAGTTTAAGCTTATGAGATATGATACAACTGATCTTTTTTTTTTTTGTTACCAGAGATTGAACTTGGGGTCACTTGACCACTGAGCCACATTCCCAGCCATATTTTGTGTTTTATGTAGAGACAGGGTCTTACTGAGTTGCTTAGTGCCTTGCTTTTTGCTGAGGCTGGCTTTGAACTCTTGATCCTCCTGCCTCAGCCTCCCGAGCTGCTGTTGTAGGCGTGTGGCACAACACCCAGCTACAACTGATCATATTAATGAAATATTGACAAGAATTATGTGAAGAGTTTTAATCAAAATCTTTTTCCAAGTCTTTTGGACTTTCACAAGGATTGTAGTTATAATTGAGCGAGGTGCATCACTCTCGCTTTTGGTCTTAGTTCTTTTACAGCTTTCAGTGGAATAAAATGCATAGAGTGTATTTTACACATTTGCTGTTTTTTTGTTAATTTCAAGAATTTGGCTCTGAGCGCCAATATGGAAAACCCTCTGTGTGCTACAGGGATACTTGAATGCAAACAAACTGCTAAAAGGCATTTCCTTTATTTTAGGATTTCAGGGCCATTTCAGCAACTTTAAAACTTAAAATAGTTTAATTAGATTTGACATTTCTTTTCATTTCTTTCTTTTTTTTAATGACTGAACATTTTACGTTTAAATTTAACTCATTTCTTATTTGCTGTTAAAATTAAATGGAGAGAAGTTTTGTGTCCCTTTTGTTTCTTCTGTATATTCCTTTACATCCCAACTGGTGCCCCTTCGATTATAGACACTTCCTCTCCAGCCACCACTCCTCCTGCACAGACCCTGCAGTGGCTCATATGCTGGACAGCAAAGTCTGTCTTGGTTTCCATTTTTTTTTAATGAATTGCTGATGATAGGATTTTAATCTGTTTCCCTGGATCCATATGGGACGAGACCCCTGGGAGCAAGTTAGTTATGAGTTGGTCCTGCATAACTTTATTACTATTAGTATATAGCATGTCAGAATATATCTGTCAAGGGAATATATCTGTCTTGTGCAAAGGAAATAATCTTCATGTTGGATCTTCATAGCAACCCTATCAAATGGGTACTAGCACTACCCTCATTTTGCAGGTGAGGAGACTGAGATGCAGCAGGATAACCTGTGGAAGGTTGCTGAGTATATAAATGGCAAAGCCTGGAATCAAACCAGGAGCCATCTCTAGAGGCTAAGCTTCACTCAAGTCTTCAGTTCACTCATGTCACACCCTTTTGCCTTCTTGACCTTCTCTGGAAGTTTATTGGGACTTCCTGCTTTCTCTGCCCTGCTTAAGGAAACCAGTAGAGGGTTTTGGACCTTATAAGGTCTAGTGAGAGCAGAGCAGTGTACTCCATGGTCACTCTGTCTTTTATCTTGGAGCAGTGATGTTAATCCGGAGTTTTTGGTCGTGTTTATTGCTGGGGGATATTTTATTGGTTCTACTCAAGTAGAACCATGTTTTCTCTATTGATAGGACATTGTTTATCTACCAGCCATTGTGCTAGGTTCTGGGTAAATAGTGCTGAGCAAGAAAGATGCTGTCTCTGCCCTAATGGAACTCACAATCTAGTGGGGAAGAGAAATTCTGAGCAAACATGGCTGGTTTTGCTATACCAGGACACCAGTTCTAAAAAGCTCATGTTCTGCAAAGCTACTGCTAATCATAGGACTTGCAGGAAAAATGGGGTAAATAGCAGACTGCTAAAATCCACCAGCAGGCAGTAGGCTCTTACTTTTCATTGTTACAAAATACAGTCAGAGGGGCTTCTGCCAGTCCTGAGGGCTTTTCCTTTTTCTGCTAAAAATGGGCCATTTGTTCCTATTGTTCTGGCCCTCCTTGCCTAAGAAAACCTCCTCTGCTCTGATGCAGCCTTTGCAGTATATGTATGCACTTTTTCTCATTTATCAGTTGTAACTGAGTACATTCTCATTTCAGAAACAAAGTTTCCAGAACCTTTTGTAATGACTAGTGTGATGCATGCTTTGGTGGGTATTAGGAGTGGATAATGGGATTGGGTGCTAAGGTTGTGGTGGTAAATGTGCTTAGGATTGATTCTTCTTTTCTTTTTATTTACAAAAATATGTTTTTTAAAATAAATTTTTATTTGTTCTTTTTAGATATACATGACAATAGAGTGTATTTTGACATATAATACATAGATGAAGTATAAGATTCTAATTAGGGTCCTATTCTTGTGGTTGACAACGATGTGGAGTTTCACTGGTGGTGTATTCATATATGAACATAGGAAAGTTATGTGTGATTCATTTTGCTGTCTTTCCTATGCCTATCCCCCCTCCCTTCCCTTCATTTCCCTTTGTGTAATCCAGTGAACTTCTAAACGCACCCCGCCCCTCTGCCCCATTGTGTGTTAGCATCCACATATCAGAGAGAACATTTGGCCTTTGTTCTTTTTGGGATTGGCTTATTATACTTAGCATGATAGTCTCTAGTTCCATCTATTTACTGGCAAATGTCATAATTTCATTCTTCCTTTTGGCTGAGTCATATTCCATTGTGTATATGTACCACATTTTCTTTGTTATTCATTCATCTGTACCACATTTTCTTTATTCATTCAACTTAGTTTGGTTCCATAGCTTTGCTATTGCGAATTGAACTGCTATAAACATTGATATGGCTGTGTCACTGTAGTATGCTGATTTTAGTCATTTGGGTATAGACCGAGGAGTGGGATAACTGGGTCAAATGGTGGTTCCATTCATGTTTTCTGAGGAATCTCCATACTGCTTTCCAGAGTGGTTGCACCAATTTGCAAACGTTTGAGTATACTTTTTCCCCAACATCCTTGACAACATTTATTATTTCTTGTGTTCTTGATAATTGCTATTCTGACTAGAGTGAAATGGAATCTCTGTGTAATTTTAATTTGCATTTCTCTAAATGCTTAGGGATGGTGAACATTTTTTCATATATTTGTTGACCATTGTATTTCTTCTGTGAAGTGCCTGTTCAGTTCCTTTGGCTTGAGCTTTGATTCTGCCTGGTCTGGGTTTAGGTCATTTGCTGAATCTACTTGACCCACACAGAAAGTGGTTAATAATTATGTTTATATGTGGGCATGCACTCTCACTCTTGGTTAAATATAATTGAGGTTACTAGGATGCATGTACTTAAATTGGAAAACACCCCTAATTTTGTCTGTTCCCCAAAAGGCTTCTTCCCTGGGGGATTGGGTAGGTAAGCCTCAGAGCAGAGGTCAGGTTTGCCCAGGACTCTCAAGGTTGAGCAATAAAAATCCTATGTCCTTGGAAGCCCTGGGCCAACTAAGATGGCTGGTCTGCTAAGAAACAGCCCCGTGGCAGGTCAGTTCTCATTGCACCCATCTTCAGTGCTTTGTGCACAAATGCATCTTCTTCATGTAGAGACAAGTAGGGGTTAAGAGGACCATCAGGGCTGAAGGAATGATACAGGTCATGGCCACATCTCTAGGAAAGATGTGGAAATGTTCATCCCCTAGTACATGGTGTGCTTGGCCTGAGAAAGATCCAAGAGATTCAGGGCAGATGTGGATAGAGGAGTGGAAAGGAGACTACAGTGCTGGAAAACATGGATAGCAATCTGACCACTTGGTCATGGGGTGTGTTTGGCTGGCTTCTATATCAAGAATCTTTATAGTTATATAAAGACAACATGAAGACACGTTTAAACTGAGACCAGAGGGTGAGAAAAGATGCAAACTGTAGTATCAGGAGGTGTTTTGGTGACTGACCTATTAGATGCTCTCCCTGTGTCCTAGCAAGCTCCCTAATTCTGCACCTTTCCTTTCCTCCCTCCCTGCCTGTGTTCCTTCCTTCTGAGGTGGCCTTGGTGCACTTTCATCCTCTTCCTTCTCTTCTCTCCACTTGCCTCCCTACCTCATCTCATCCTCCTGGGCCTCCCCACATTGCTTGGGCTTCTCATAGTCAAGTGGTCTCTGGATTTCTAACATGGTGCTGTTTTCCTTCAAAGTGAACCTTCCAAGGATGGTTGTTCTAAAACAGGAAGTGAAGGTGCCAGTCTCTTAAGGCCAGGCTTGGAAAGGGGTCAGATACACATGTGCCATAAACAGCAGTCTCACAGCTCCTCCAGAGGGGATAAATCCCTCTTGCAATGGAAGGCATGTCAAAGAGTTTGCGGTTGGTATTTCTAATCTTCCAAAGCTCATGACTCTGGTGCTCTCAGAGGGTGGAATTTTTCTCATACACTGGCTGTTCTTCAAATAATTACTTTAGGGAAAAACCCCTAAAGCACAAATTTGTCAGTTTCCTCCCCTCTATGACAGAGTGAGCCAGAGCTGAGAGTGCTTTATTGAGCCCCCAGACTGAGTGGGCCTAGGAACCTGGGCAGTTGTGGCTTCTGCAGCCCCCAGGAATCCCTAGCCTTGGGATGAATGCCAAAAGCAAATTTGACTGGAGACATTAAACACTCTTCAAGTTGAGTGTTGAATGTGCATTAGGTTTATAGTTAGGAAAAAAAAAAGTTATCCCAAAATGGAGTGGTTAAAAGAAGGATCTGCACTGCAAACTTCTAGTCCCAGCTCTGAGCCATTCACAATGGGCCCAGGAAGGCATTTGCTTGTCGTCTTTGGTCAGCAAATTAGAAGCTGCTCTGGTATTAAAAAGAGCTACCTGTATATTTTCTGTGGGGTCTGATCTATGGTGGGCATCAAAGTGCTAGAGAAATGTGGACTTAAGGAGGACAGCAGCTTATGATGGCCTCAGAGCTGTGCACAATGTGGGACATCCACTCTGTCCAATTCTCCTGCAGCTTCATAATGCAGAAAAGGTGCCAGGCGCTGGAAGAACACAGCTAGTTTTTGCTTTGTGGTTAGTACTTAATTTCTATGGATTTGTTTAATTTTCTACTCTTTTTACTATTTAAATCATTTTAACAGCATGAATGAACTTTCAGCAGAAGCCTGTTTTATGGACTTTGGCAAGAATTGTGATGCGAAAGTCATTACTTTTAATATAAATTTAGGAAATTACGTTGTGGGGTAGTGTTTTCATTGTTCACAAGTGGCAAGGCTGGCAAACTGAGGTGCAGGCAGATGCTCTTATGTACAAGTTCTTGTTTTTAAATTTCTGGTGCTAGGGCTTGAGTCCAGGGCCTTCGCCATGTTAGGCAAGTGCTCAACCACTGAGCTACATCTCTAGCCTCTTGTGTAGAAGTCTGATACCTAAGTGTGATTGATGTTGTCCCAATTGGTTAGTGTTTTCTGTCATTCCTTTTTTCACTCTCCAGTAACTTACCTTCTTAGTTCTGCGTGTCTCTTTTTCAGCCTTACATCTCACAGCTGTAATATCGCTTCCCTCATCCCAAAGGGCAGATTTTATTTTTCATTCTTAATTCTTATTTTTTCATGATTCTTTCATTGATTAATTGTGAACAGCAACTCTTAATTTTACAAGTTTTCCTTCTCCCTACCTAAAATAAGTGTCATGGCTGCTTTTAAGAATGTGTCGGTGTCCTGGTGGTGAATTTGTACCCTATTGTAATGGCAGAGTGCTCATAACCAAGTTATTTTGTGTGATGAATGCCCCTGGGTTTAGGGACATGAGGACACACTCCTTTTAGTGGCTGTCTCTCATTATCTCTTCTTTCCTGCCACATTTGGATCTGGAATGTCCCTCAAAGACCCATGTGTTAAAGGCTTGGTCCCCAGGGTGGTGCTGTTGGGAGGTGGTAGAACCTTTAGGAGATGGGGCCTAATGGTAGGAAATTAAATCACTGGGATGTGACCTTGAAGGGAATATTGGGACCCTGGCTCCTTTCTATCCTGCTGCTACTTTCCAGCTGCCATGAGGAGAACAGCTTCCTCCACAGCTTACTCCTGGCTGTGATCTTCTGCCTCAAAATGACAGGACCAACTGAGCATGGTCTGAAATCTCTGAAACCATGAGCCCAAATAAAGCTTTCCTCCGTATAAGTTCACTATCTCTGGTATTTTGTTACAGTAATGGAAAACTGACTAACTTCTTCTCTGGGCTTCTTTTCCTTTCCACTTTATTTTCCTTCATCCATTTTTTCTCATTTCCTGAGCTCCCTCCATATTTTTGTTCATGAATTGTCCTATGAAGTCTCTTATGGCGATTCAATTTGAAGAAATAGGACAATATTTTAAAGGAGTATAAAGGAATAGGTGAAAGAAACTCCTGTTCATCATCATCATGATCCAAGTAATAATGTAGGATGAGAAGAAAAGGCTGAATCATTCAGCAGGAGGAATAGGAAGAGTTCAAAGCCTATTGATTCAGGGTCTAGGAATTCAGAAATATTGATAAATTAATTGACTGTATTTTAATGTTCTTTAAACCAAGGCTTGACTGAGCAGATAAATAGTACAAGTTGTTTGGCCTCTTAATCATTCATTCTCTTTTCTGTATCCTGAGTGAATCCTTCTAATTGACTGATTTGTTCTTTGATTGTGCCCAATCTGGAGTTTGGCCTGTCCTTTGCATTTAAGTCAATCATTTTTATTTGAGCATTTGTTTTTCTTTTTACAAATTATTTTTAATATTATTTATTGTGGTAAAATGCACATTATATAACATTAGCCATTTAAAAGTATAAATTCAATGACATTTAATATAGCCATAATGCTGTGTACCATTGCTACTGTCTGGTTTCATACACCCCAAAAGGTAATGCCATACCCATTAACAGTCAACTTTTCATTCTCTCCTGTCCCTAGCCCCTGGCAACCAGTAATCTGCTTTCAGTTACTGGATTTACCTGTTTCTTACATTTCATATAAATGGAACTATACTCTGTGGCCTTTTATGTCTGGCTTCTTTCACTTAGCATAATGTGTTTAAAGTTCTTACATGTTATAGCATGTATCAGTACCTCATTTCTTTCTTTTCTTAAAAATGTATTTTTACTGCAATCTGTACACGTGGTAAAAATGGGAGTTCATAACCCACTTGAATCAAATGTATGAAATATGATATGTCAAGAGCATTGTAATGTTTTGAACAATAATAAAAAATGTTTTTTTAGTTGTAGATGGACACAATATTTTTATTTATTTATTTATTTTATATGTGGTGCTGAGTATTGAACCCAGGGCCTCACGCATGCAAGGTGAGCGCTCTACCACTGAGCTACAACCCCAGCCCCCTCATTTCTTTTTAATGAATAACATTCCATGCATAATTATATCACATTTCATTCATTCATTTATGGTTATTTGGGTGTTTTTACCTTTTGGCTATTTTGAATAATGCTGCTGGAACATTTATAAACATTTTGTTTGAATACCTGGTTTTGATTCTTTTGGGTATATATTTAGGAGTGAAATTGCTGGATCATGTGGTTTAGATACTACCAAGCTGTTCTACAGTGGCTGACCCATTTTATGTTCCTACCAACAATGTGTGAGGAGTTCAATTTTCTGTATTCATGCCAACACCTATTATTTTTTTTAAATTATAGGCATCCTAATGGGTAAGGAGTAGTACATCTTTGTGGTTTTAATTGCATTTTTCTAATGATGATTGATATGAGCATTTTTTCATGTGCTTGTCAGTCATTTGTATATCTTCTTTTTCCCCCTCTTGTATCAGTTTATTTATTTATTTATTTAATTTTTAAATTTTATTTTTTAGTTGTAGCTGGATGCAATAACTTGTTTTTTTTTTTTTTTTTTTTTTTTTTTTTTTTTTTTTTTTTTTAAATATTTACTTTTTAGTTGTAGGTGGACACATATCTTTATTTCATTTTTATGTGGTGCTGAGGTTTGAACCCAGTACCTCACGTGTGCTAGGTGAGCAGTCTACCACTGAGCCACAACCCCAGCTCCAATACCTTGATTTTATTTACTTATTTTTATGTGGTGCTAAGGATAGAATCCAGGGCCTTGCACATTCTAGGCGAGCACTCTACCACTGAGCCATGAACCCAGCCCTCAATTTATTTTTAAAAAAAGTTAATAAACTTTTAAAAGTAGTTTTAGGTTATAGAAAAATTGAACAAAAATTATAGAGTTCCTGTATATCTCCCCATGCCCCCTTTTCATCTTGCATTGGTTTGATAAAATTGTTAAACAATTGATGAGCTAAAATGATACATTAACCAAAGTCCATTATTTACATTGGAGCTCACTCTTGGTGCCATACATTCTCCAGTTTGGACAAATGTATAATGACATATATCTACCATTGCAGTAACATACAGAATAGTTCCATTGCCCTAAAAGATCCTCTGTGAGCCACCTTGGCCCCTCCTGTATTTCTTCTTTGGAGAAATGTTTATTCAAGTCCTTTGTTCATTTTTAAATTGTGTGTTGTTTCTTTTTGTTGTGGAATTGTAATAGTAATTTTTTTTTTTTTTTTGTACAAGGGATTAAACCCAGGGGCACTTAACCACTAAGTCACATCCCAGCCCTTTTTATATTTATTTTGAAACAGGCTCTTGCTGAGTTGCTTAGGGCCTCCCTAAATTGCTGAGATTGGCTTTGAACTCACAATCCTTCTACCTCAGCCTCCACTAAGATTACAGGCATGCACCACCACGCCCAACCTGTAATAGTGATTTATGTATTCCAAATATTAGAACTCTGTCAGATATATGATTTGCAAATATTCTCTTCCTCTCTATGGGTTGTCTTTTCACTTCCTTGATAGTATTCTTTATTGCTCAAAAGTTTCTAATTTTGATGAAATCTGGTTTATTTTTTCCTTTTGATGCTTAGATATTTTTGGTGTTATGTCTAAGACCCTTGCCAAATTACAATGTCTTGAAGATGAACCCTATGTTTTCTTCACAAAGTTATAGTTTTAACTCTTACATTAAGGTCTTTGACCCATTTTGAGTTAACTTTATATATGGTGTGAGGTAAGGATTTAGCTTCACTATGGGGGATGTATCTATCCAGTTATCCCATCACCATTTGTTGAAAAGTCTATCACCACTCAGTAATGGTTTTTGTACCCTTATCAAAAATCAAGTGATCAAATATATGTATGGATATATTTCTGGACTTTCAATTCTGTTTCATTATTCTATATGTCTGCCCATATACCAGTACCACACTATTGGGGATTTCTCCAAATTTTTTCTTCTAATCAATGTGAATAGATGATATGATCAGGTAGTTCAAACATCAAAATGATATTAAAAGGTCCTCATTAGGAAGTTTTACTGTTCCTTTTGTCCCTGTCCAATCTGTTTCCCTTGCTTTAATACTTTTTTCTATCCACCCAGTGTTTTTATGCAAATGTGAGCAGATATAAGTATATATATCTCTTTTAATGCAGAAGATAATATATAATATGCTGTTTTACATCTTGCGTTTCACAGTATGTCCTAGAGATTCTTTCCACCATATCAGTTAATAGAGACTTCCTCATATCTCTTCTTTTTTAGCAGCTGTGGAGTGTTTATGGCAGGAACATAGCCTAGCTTACTTAATACTTGCTTTGTTGGACTCTGGGTTGTTTTTAATTTCTGTCTCTTAAAAAAAAGTGATGCCTGTCTTGTTCCAGTTTTTAGAGGGAATGCCTTTAATTTTTCTCCATAGAATGATGTTGGCCTGAGACTTAGCATAGATAGATAGCCTTTACGATGTTGAGATATATTCCTGTTATTCCTAGTTTTTCTAGTGTTTTGAACATGAAGGGGTGCTGTATTTTGTCAAATGCTTCTTCTGCATCTATTGAGATGATCATATGATTCTTATCTGTAAGTCTATTGATGTGATGAATCACATTTATTGATTTCCGTATGTTGAACCAACCTTGCACCCCTGAGATGAATCCCACTTGATCATGGTGCACAATCTTTTTGCTATGTTTTTGTATTTGATCTGCCAAAATTTTATTGAGAATTTTTTGCATCTATGTTCTTTAGAGATACTTGTCTGAAGTTTTCTTTCTTTGATGTTTCTTTGCCTGGTTTTGGAATCAGGGTGATATTGGCCTCATAGAATGAGTTTGGAAGTGCTGCCCTTTTCTAGGATGGTGAATTGTGATGGACATCATTATCCAAGGTACATGTGTGAAGACCCGAATTGGTGTGAACATACTTTATATACAATTAGAAGTATGCAAAATTTTGCTGTATATGTGTAACAAGAATTATAATGCATTCTGCTGTCATTTATTTAAAAAAAATAAAAAAACCCCATTGATGCACTGAATAAATTTATACATACACCACTTCATGTGTGGATACACCTGTAGGACAAATTCTTGGAAATGGGATTAATAGATAGTGCTAGGTAGGTGTTGTTCCTTTTGGCAGTGTGTGAGACTGTCCTACTCCTCCTAACTTTGTCAACAGTGTGCATTGTGAACTAGGGATTGATCCCAGGGTCTAACAGACCTCTTGTTGCAGAGTGTGGTTGAACATTTTTAAGATATTGGAGTGTTTTGTATTTCTTTTTCCATCAGCTGTTCTTGTGCTTTGTCCATTTTTCTACTGATATTTGTTAGGTTCTTTATTTCTGCGAGCTTTTTATATATGTTGAATTGCAAGTGTTTTTCACCATTTTATTGTTTGTCCTTTGGCTTTGCTTAAGGGCTTGTTTGCTGGTCAGAAAATTTTGATCCTTTAGTAGTTGATAATCAAGTTTTTGAAATGTCTTCTGGATTTTGAATTTTAGTTTCCTATTATGCATACCTATGATATTTTTTACTCAAAAGTTATAAAGAAATTAAGCCATTTTCCCCCTAGTGCTTTTATACTTTCATTTAAAAATTTTAAATCTTCAGTCTCTTTGGAGTTTATTCTGTATAAATGTTCAGCATGGATTCAATATTTCTCTCTCTTTTTTTCCCCCAGATGTTTACTACATGGTTTCCCAAGCCATTTATTGTAAATACCATCTTTACCTGTGCTAATTTGAGATTCTGGCTTTATCTCATGTTAAATTCTTACATGTATTTATGAACATTTACATTGTGTTTCTTTTCTGTTCTTTTTCTCTGTGTATATGCTGAAGACAAACTATTTTTGATACTGAGTTGCTTTACTATTGTTTTCATAGCAAATAAAGTGAACTCTCCCACATTACTCTTTAGATTTTTCCTAACTATTCTTAAGTATTTATTTTTCTAGATGAATTTTAAAACCAGCTTATCTACTTTTATTATGTTATTTTTTTATGTTATTTTTTTATGTTATTTTTATTTGGAATGCCTTATGTTCATAGATGCATAAATTCTATGTTCCATGTTGCTAATCCTGTTCTAGCATATTCTCTTACAAAGTTTATTTAAGGTTTGTTGGCCTTGGTTGGCCGAACTCCAGCCCTGGTTAATACAGTTCTCTGTCTGCTCTGCATCTGCATCTGCACCTGTACAGTTGAATGTGGCTGAAGAAAACATCATCACCAACTAGTCTCAAGTTGTGACCATGCCCTGCAATTACGGCACTGCCGAGGAATTGTAATACACTGACCTGTTCATTCATTCTGCTCTTCCTTGTGCCTGTTCTCTCTCCTCAAACTACCAGTACCCCATCTCTCATTTTCTCCCTTCGCTATTGACTGTATTTATTTCCCTGAGAAAACTGGAAGAGAACTTCCAAAAGTTCCCCCAACTCTACCTGCCAGCATATGCCCAGGACTCACCCAGTGGCTGACCCTTGTACTGCACATCAAAACTGGGATATCTTTCCCTTTTTCCTGAGTCAGTTGTTGTTCTTCTCCTGTGTTGTTCCCTTTTACTTGTAAACATGCTGTTCATTTTCCAGTTTAGGGATACCCTCTCAGAGTCCCACCTTTCCTTCTAGCTCTTCCCCATGCTCTGCTCCAGTGCACCACAGGCTTTGTAAACTGTCAGTCTCTAATTCTTATTCTCTCAGAAATTCACTCCAACCAGTCTTTGCTCTGCTCTTCCCCCAGAACTGCCCTTGAACAGGGCTCTGGCCCTTCTCTTTGTTGAGTCAGTTTTTTGGTCTTCAGCTCATTGGTCCCACCAGCGGGATTTGATCTGTTACTTCCTCCTTCCTTGAAAAAATATCTTCATTGGACTTCAAAGACTCCACACTCCACTTCTTTCATGTACTTCACTGATAGCTTCTTTTCAGTCTCCATGCCCCTGATAACAGTGTCTCTTCTACCTCTTCCTTCTTCTGCCTCCTCCTCTTCTTTCTCTCTCTTCTTTCTGTCCTATTCATCTTTCTTATCCTTCTGTGCTGGGGATGGAACCCAGGGCCTTGCACATGCTAGGCAGGTATTCTACCAATGAGCTACACCCTGACACACCCCACCCCCATCGCCTGCCACCCTTATCTTTTTAACTTTGGAGGACTCAGTTCTTTGACTTTTCCTCATTTACACTCAGTCTGTGGTGATCTTGTCCAGTCTTTTGGCTTTGAAGATCATCTGCATGTCATGACTTCAAACTTTTTCTTTCTAGGCTGGATTCCCATACCCACACTCGGACCCATCTTCCTGGCTACCTCCACTTGGGCATTGAAGAGATCTCTCAAATTTAGCATGTCTTACACTGAACTCATGTTCTTATTTCCTGACCTAGACCATGACATCTGTGGGCTTCTCCATCTCAGTTGGTGGTCATGCCAGTGGCTTAGTGGCTTAGGCAAAACAAAACTAAAGCCAAAATGAAATAGAACAAAAACCTACTTTCAATTGAACCAACTAAAATGTTGGCTGGCTGGAACATTTTTGGTAAGTATTTATATTTCAAACTTTTTATCTGGAAATCATTTAGACTTATAGAAAAGTCACGCACATAGAATACTTTAATCTAGCTTCCCTTGGTAACATCTTACACAGTTATCAAAGCCAGGGCAATAACATTGATAACTCATTAGGACTGAACTTATTATGACTTAATATGGGTTTTGCTCATATCCTTTTTCTGGCCCAGGATTGAATCCAGAATTCCATATTGCATTTGGTTGATACATCTCTTTAGTCTTCCCCAATATGTGATGGTTCCCCAGTCTTAGTCTTTCCTACCAAATTCCTTTTGATGAGTTACTTAATTTTTCAATTCCTTGTAGAATACCTTTCAGTGTGCAGCTGCCAGGTGTCTTCTCATGATTGGGTTGGGGTTATGCATTTTGGGCAGGGACGCTGCAAAAGTAATCTTGTGCTCTTCTTAGGGCACTATATCAGGGGGTACATGATGTCCACGTGTCTCATTATTTCATATGTTTCTCCCTGTCAAGTTACTGTTGTCCTCTCTGTAGTTGGTAAATGTTTTGTATGGAGATGCTTTGAGACTATACACATATCTTGTAATTCTACACCCTGTCACCCATTCTGATAGTCTCCACTCATGGTCTTCGCAACAGTTTTGAGATATTTGTTTAACCAGCCCCATTAAAAAAGTATTGCTTTTTAAAAATTTTGTTCTTTTTAGTTATACATACAGTAAAGTATATTTTGACGTATTATACATACACAGAGTATAACTTATTCTAATTAGGATCCCATTGTTGTGGTTGACAATGATGTGGTATTTCACTGGTTGTGTATTCATATATGTACATAGGAAAGTTATGTCTGATTTATTCTACTGTATTTCCTATTCCCATTCCCCCTTTCCTTCATTCCCCTTTGTCTAATCCAATGAATTTCTATTCTTTCCTTCTCCCCCCTCTCTTATTGTGTGTTAGCATCTGCATATCAGAAAGAACATTTGGCCTTTGGTTTTTGGCGATTGGCTTATTTCACTTAGCATGATAGTCTTCAGTTCCATCCATTTACTGGCAAATATCATAATTTCGTTCTTCCTTATGGCTGAGTAATATCCCATTGTGTATATATACCACATTTTCTTTAATCGTTCATCTGTTGAGAGGTACCTAGGTTGGTTCCATAGCTTCGCTATTGTGAATTGAGCTGCTATATACATTGATGTGGCTGTGTCACTGTAGTATGCTGATTTTAAGTCCTTTGGGTATATACAGGAGTGGAATAACTGGGTCAAGATGGTTCCATTCCAAGTTTTCTGAGGAATCTCCATATTGCTTTCCAGAGTGGTTGCACCAATTTGCAGTCCCACCAGCAATGTATGAGTGTACCTTTTCCCCCACATCCAACAAAAAATGTTTTGCTTTGCTGCTTTGGGAGATGAGGAAGATTGTTCAGGATACTTTATCTGCATGTGACTCTAGGAAAAAGAGGTTCCTATGTGGTCATTTTAAAGTTAAAGAAATGGCTTTCCCATGCTCTTTAAGTAAGAGCTTTATTTTTAAAGAGGAATGGAAGTTGATTTTTTTCCCAGACTTTTTTTTTCCTCTAAGGGTTAACTTACTGAATATATTTCCTGATCATCAGCATGCTGATTAAACCTTTATTGGCTATGGCATATGCCTGTAAGAGATTTCTCAAGTGTTCATGTAGAACTTTTGCCTGTGTATTCAAAGGAGAAATTGAAATTGGCCTGCACTTTTTTCCCCTATATTCATGTCCAATGGTAGGGCAATACTAGCCATGTAGAATAAATTAGAAAGCTTGTAATCTTTTTCTATTGTCTGGACCAATTTAAATGACACAAGAATTATTTGTACTAATAGAACTTTTTTTCTTTTTTTGATACTGGGGATTGAACTCAGGGCCACTGGACCACTGAGCCACACCCCCAGCCCTATTTTGTATTTTACTTAGAAACAGGGTCTCACTGGGTTGCTTAGTGCCTTGCTTTTGCTGAGGCTGGCTTTGAATTTACGATCCTCCTGCCTCAGCCTCCCAAGCTGCTAGGATTATAGGTGTGCGCCACCGCTCCTGGCTCTAATAGAACTTTTTAGTAAAACCCTGAGGATTGGACTTCCTTGGCTATTGTGTTGGTCAGTTTTCTAGCACCCCTCAAATTCTTTTGTCCATAGTCTACATCCCATCTGGATTTCAAGTTTACTTGAAGATAATTTATAGATTTTTTTTTAAAGAGAGAGAAAGAGAGAGAGAGAGAGAGAATTTTTAATATTTATTTTTTAGTTTTCGGCGGACACAACATCTTTGTTTGTATGTGGTGCTGAGGATCGAACCCGGGCCGCACGCATGCCAGGCGAGCGCGCTACCGCTTGAGCCACATTCCCAGCCCAATTTATAGATTTTTAAAAAATGATTTAGAAAGATCTCTATATCTAGAATCATATCTCTTTCTTATTGTAGTTTAGTTGCATTTTCTTCCCCCCAAAGGATTTTATATTTTTTCAGAAAACTAGCTCTTTAGTTAATTCATTAAGTCTAGTTATTTATTTATTTTTTTTTGCATTCTTAGTTCATTGTTTTGCTTTGGTCTTCACTCTTTGATTTCATCATCTTCACTTTCTCTTGTGTGGTTTATTTGATTTCTTTTTCTAGTTCCTTATTTCATTTAGTGTTCTAATAAATGAACTTGTGATCCCAAACTTCAGTGTTTTGCATGATTCCTCTTCCCCAAGTCTGGTCCATCAGCAGATCCTCTCAGCCTCCCCTTTGACACACATGCAGAATCTGGGAACAGGATGCCACTTCTGCTGCAGGCACCCAGCCCAAGCTGTCATTGTTTCTCATCTGAATGATTCTGACAGCCTGTTCCTGGGTGTCCTGCCTCCAGCTGGGTCTTCCTTCAAGCTGTGCCCAATACTGCAGCCTGAGTGAGCCACCTCCCCACAGAAGTTTATGCTGCAGTGGTAACATACTTTTAAGATGGGAACGATTTTAAGGATCATTGTCTCAACAGTAATGACTAGAACAACTGTGTATGTGTGTGTGTG
Source organism: Marmota monax (assembly GCF_021218885.2). Lineage (NCBI taxonomy): Eukaryota > Metazoa > Chordata > Mammalia > Rodentia > Sciuridae > Marmota > Marmota monax. The sequence continues at coordinate 4,349,997 of NW_026692254.1, forward strand.
TGTGTGTGTGTTTGTGTGTAGAGGGGGGTGCAGTGAAGAGAGTTCTGTGCCTTTCTGAGGACTGTGGCTCTCCTCCTGGATGGGAATAGGAGCAGGTGGAAGGTAGTTCTGAGCAGAGGCTCACTCTGGCTGTGGTGGTTCCCTGCTCAGGGGAGGGTTGTCATTTTAGTCTTCCCAGTCCACCTTGAAACTTCTCTGGGGTTGCTTCTGCTGTATGTTTTTTGCCTCCAGAAGCTCTGACCTGGGTCAAAACCCTGCTGTGAAGCCCCTCAAGGCCACTTTGCTCCTACGGTGAGGATGTGTTCCTTAGGCCATTTTCCGTGCTGCCTCCAGCCACTCTGCCCAGCCCAGCCCAGCCCCGCAGTGGTTCTGCAGTGAGGTTAAGTAATATATCTTAATACAGTGGAATAATAAGATATGTGAGAAGCTCATCAAATGACAGTAACATGGATGTGCACTGAATTTGAATGTAGATCCTTTCCTGTTGTCATAGTCCCAGGGAGAAATTACAGGCCAAGGTTAAATTCTGTATCTTAATCAAGTCCAGAGGAATTTAAGTCTGAAATCAAATCCTATGACCTGGTGAACTCAGAAGCCACCTCCCTTATTGGTTGGTTGGTTAGTTGGCTGGCTTGTTTCTTTCTTTCTTTCGCTGGGGATTGAATTCAGGGACTCTTTTCTATTGAGCTACATACCCTGCATTTAAAAAAAAAAGATATTTTATTCTGAAATGGTCTTATTAAGTTGCTGAGGGTCTCACTAATTTGCTGAGGCTGGCCTTGAACTTGCAATCCTCCTGCCTCAGCCTCCCGAGTCACTGGGATTACAGTCATGCACCACTGCCCCTGACCCTACCTGGTTTCTTATTTGGCTGCTCTTGATGGAGAGCTTAGTCAAGTCTGGGTTTATTCAGCAGTTGTGTCTAAGCTGTGTCACACAAATATCCTTGTAGGTCCTTTGGAGCCTCATACACTGCAGTATCCCTGCACAGGTTCCTTTGTGTCTCCATTAGAAGACCAGGCCGACTTTAGCCTCCTACAAAGATACCTGAGGCACAGTAATGCCAGGCCCAGGCAAGCTAGAGATGCCTGAGCAAAGCCTGATGGTCAGAGAAAACCTTGCCTTGAATCTCCATTTATGCAAGAATTATGCTGCCTTGATGGTCCTGAATTCAAGACCTCAGAATTTAAGCTTAGTTGGGAATTTTATCTCTTGGTTGAAGGTAAATTTTGGTCCTAGGTCTTTCCCATTCAAATATTTGTTTCTGTTAGTGCACCTTGTTTTTAGTTCTTAGGTTTGGGATTGAGGTTGGCTCCTTGAGACAGGTACCCTTGGTCTCCTGTGATTAGGCATTTTTGGTATTGGGCCACAGGGCCTGTCCCTTCCCCAGTACCTTGATGTTCCAGGCCAGGACCATCAAGGTAGCATAATTCTGCCCTGTGGTGGTATCTCCCTCAAATGGTTGAACCTCTGTGGAGCCAAGCAGACCATGTAACAGATCGAGTTGGTATTCTTGGCTATCAAAAATACTCATGTAGCTTTGGGATTTTGAATTGGTGAATATTCATGGTGTGTGGAAAAGCATGATACACATTGTAATCTGAGTCACACAAAATGGGATGTTGCGTATGTATATGAATGACCTGGAGGGATACATCTACCTAAGCTGCTTATAATTGGATGACTTTGTTCTTTGCTTTTTTCCTTTTATGCACATAATAAATTAAAATAAAAGCTATTCTAAAAGCTGGTGGGGGGTGGGGGAAGATGAGGAGACCAGAGTCTGGGGAGAAGCCACAAAATTCCAGGATCGCAATTCCAGACCCCTCCAGGACCATATGGAATGGAATTGGACCGTGGTTCTCCTGCTGTCCACCTAGTGGGGTGTTCACATTCTGAGAAACTTAGCTGTCAATGCCTAAAGGGTCTATAATGTTCCCATTTGCTGCCAGATTTGATCTTCCCAGTTGAGTCTCTGAGGAACATATTTTCTAGGGACTCTGGTCTCTGCTGAATCCTGCAGAGCCTTTGCCTCTTCCTTCCAGGCCCCTTGGAGCTGGCATCTGCCACTGTGATGGGATCTCTGTCCCTGTGTGGTACACTGGCATTGGCCACATCCTCTGGGAATGCCAAGGAGCACGCCTGTCTCCATAAAAGGAGCTCTGATTGAGGACAGAGCCGTCTCAGAGGCCAGCAGCCCACAGGGTCACTCCCACATTCTCTGGGTTAATCCTGCATGTCCACATCAAGTTCCTGCTGCTGGGTGGTGACCCTAGCATGGCCAAGGACTTATTTTGAGCTCCCTGCCAATGCCACTCCTTTGCTTGATTTCTTCATGTCCCCGGCCTGTGTATCCAGTATTGGGGTTTCCAGTAGTAACCCCTTCTTCCCTGCTCAGGTTCAGCGTGTACAAGACACATTGAAAACAGAACAGAGACGAAGCCTGGGTGGTGAGGTGCCTCCTTGGTAGTTAAGAGCTGCTTTTAAGGGATGTGTTCAGATAGGCTAACCCGAGTCTCCTTGTTCCCTAACAGTCCTCGGAGGTAGGCTGAGCCCTAGCAGGTCATGCCCTTGCTCTGGAGAGAAAATGGGCTTGATTGCAACTGGGCCAAGAAGCAACAGTGCACCCCTTTAATTTTTCCCATTTTTCTTCAGTAGCATGCTTGTTTTACTATAGTTTTTTTGTGCTGTCCCCAGTTGCCCAAGTGCCACCAGGGACAGTGGTAGGTGTGATGATAATAGTGACTGAGACTTCCTACATGCTCACTGTACTCTTACATTCACCTCCTAACTGCCCCAGGATGATTGTCCTGCTGTTGTCCTGGAATAAACAAAACCAGGGAGAGGAGGTTTGTGGGTCTTTTTGGAGAGCGGGGAAAGCCAGTCTGGCATTGTCCAAACGGGCGAGGGCACTAGCCTTTGCAGGTAAGTGGTGAATCCTGTAGTGAGGTGCCACCTTCCAGCTGGGGAGCTGGGGTGCTGGGGGTGTGCTCAGACAGCTGTTGCTGGAGACCAGCCTGTGGCTGCTAGGACCCCAGCTGGGAGTCTTCCTGCCTGAAACATGTGGCATAAATGTGTTTGACATGTGATTATCCTGCAGCCCTGGGTGGAACCCTGAGACTTGTATTTAAGAACAACTTGATTATATCATTGAAGGAGCCCAGATGTAGTTTAGTAGCTATGTTTTTGTCTTTTACTTTAAAAAATATATTTATTTTCTCTGGCCAGTCTAATTTTTCTTGGAGACTTTACCCTTTGATCTGGACTGGAAAAAAATGTTACCGGTTTAAGGCCTCTTAAAACATGTCTTTGGATTTATTGTGTGTACAAATGGAAATTCAGATAATAGTTCTGTAGTTAACTGAAGAAAAACAGGAAAAGAAAATAAATTTCTTGCTACTTGAAATGATAAACACCGTGAAGCATTGCCGTATATCCTGGCAACAGAAATTCAAGGTCGGAAATAATTCCTTTCCTCCTGAGTCTGCCTTCAGCCTCCCTAAGGAGTGCAGCGGCTGAAATTTGCCACTAATTGTAGCCATAATTTTAGCATGCAATTAAACACATGATTTCCTTCCCAGCTGATGTCTTTTTAGCTAATCTGACATGGGTAAAACAAAAGCTCTGCTAGTTTGAATGGCCATTTTAATCTGATAGGAGGTCACGAAAAGTCATCAGTATTTGGGCACATTTGGCTCCCTGGAAGGAACTGGAGTAATTTTGCATATAAAAGTGGTGACAGCTTGGGTGCTTCTAGTACAATTTACAGTACTACTTACTTACTGTGGGCCCAAGAAGACCAAGAATTGATGTGCCCACTTTGTTAAGTCACTCTGAGATTAAGGATCATTGGAGAGAGGAAACTAGGTGGGAAAGAATCAGTGGTGAAAATTGTGGGGTTGTGGTAGGAGCAGAAGCTTCAGAGGTTACTGAGTTTGAGGTTGGGTCTGGTATCTGAGAAACCCCAGGGCATGAGGTCAGCCTGAATCCAGCAGGCCTGAGAGCAGAGCGGCTGTCCATGGTTGGAGGTGGAGGGGCCTTACTAGATAGGGTGCTAAGATTACCTCCCAAAGTGGTCAGGCCAGTTTACCCTCCTGCCTTGTTACATGCTGTTGCCCCCATTCTTCTCTCCCTTGGTGTTACCAGACCTTTATTTTCTTGCCAAGTCTTTTGGGATGTGGAAGCTTTTGCTGTTTAAACTTGCCTTTCCCTCATTCGGGGGCCAGCCATCTTGTGCTGTGTTGACTGGCTGGTGCTACGGCTCAGGTTTCAGATTCCATTGACATAGATGTGCTCTGTAGATAGGGTAGCCTTGGATCTCCATCTCTAAAACTATTTGAATTGTTCTTTCAGATGGCAAGTTTGGTGCCTATATGCAGGTACACATTCAGAATGATGGGCCTGTGACCATAGAACTGGAATCCCCTGCTCCTGGCGCTGCTACCTCTGACCCAAAGCAGGTAAGCCTGAAGTTAGGGGCCTAGGTCAGTCTCCTGGGTACCAGTAACATGTCTTGGCTTTGATTTAGACTTGGGAACAGTCCTCAGTCTTAAGTTGGACGAAGTATTTTGTCACTGTTTATTTATTTATATATTTCAACCCCATCACTATTTATTTATTTATATATTTATGTATATATTTATTTATTTAATTTTTTGGTACTGAGGAATGAGCCCAGGGGTGCTTAACCATTGAGCCACATCCCCACCCCTTTTTAATATTTTATTTAAAGACAGGGTCTTGCTGAGTTGCTAAGTGCCTGGCTAAGTTGCTGAGGTTGGCTTTGAACTTGTGATCCTCCTGCATCAGCCTTCCGAGATGCTGAGGTTACAGGTGTGTGCCACCGTACCTGGCTCTCATATTTATTTTAATACCTATCTTCCCAAGAATTCATGTTTGCATTGTTAACTCCTGAGATGTGGTCGGCTGGGACAACACAAAAAAATGTCCTTAGTTCTTCCTCTGGGATGTTCCTGGGCTAAGTGCCATGACATCTGCTTGCCACTGGGTGGCAGCAGAGCCACAGCTCTGGCAGATTCACCCATTCAGAATAGTTACATGGAGCAGGTTCTGTGCCAGGAATGGGTGGATGTGCCACCCAAGGTTCTTTGTAAATCCTCATTTTTCTAAAGCAGTGTATGACCCACATTTCAGCAAAAGCGTAATTAAGATAGAGAAAGGAAATGCGAAATAGTCCTTGCAATCTGTATGGTTTTGTTGTGTGCAACACATTTTCAAAAGCTTTAATTAATGCACTCATTTGATAGAGATGTGTGGCTCTGGTGGGCAGAGAAGTAGGAACCAAAGGGTTGTTCCTGTTCTTCCTTCTTTGCTTCCCTTGTGCCTTGCCAGGATGTTGTGCAATGATGCTGTCATGTGGGAGAAACATGGTAGAAATTCGTGGCTCTGATTGGTACAAAGACATATTTTTAAGGGGACTAGAACCTTTCTTTTCTGTTACCGACACTTTGTATTGACAAAGAAATGTCTATCAATGACTGATGGAGTAGTGCTAGACTTCCAAGGTGGTGACTGAGGGTCTTGGAATTATTAATAGCATTTAAAAAATCACAAATGAAAACAATCCACATGAATATGTAAGCTTTTCATTTTGAAATAATTTGAGGCTTGCAGAAAGTTGGAAAAAAAACCAATTTCACATATTATTTATTTATTTTTTTAGTTGTAGCAGACATAATACCTTTATTTCTTTATTTTATTTATTTTTATGTGGTGCTGAGGATCGAACCCAGTGCCTCACACATGCCAGGCAGGTGCTCTGCTACTGAGCCACAACCCAGCCCAAGTTCCATATATTCTTTACCCAGCTTCCCTTAGTTTCAAAGTCTTTCATAAATGTAGTAGAATGATAGTCATCGAAATTAACATTGATTCATTTGAAATTTACTAGGTTTCTTTTTTTAAAAATTTTTTGTAGTTGTAGATGGACAATATGCCTTTATTTTACTAATTTATTATTATTATTTTTTTAATGCAATGCTAAGGATAGAACCCAGTGCCTCACACATGCTAGGCAAGTGGTCTGACACTGAGCCCAAGCCCCAGTCCTTCACTAGGTTTCTTTAACTGTCCTTTTTCTGTTCTAGGATAATGCAAAATTCCATGTGGCAATTAGTTGTCATTTCTCCTTTCTCTTTTCCCATCTGTGACGGTTGCTTGGCCTTTCTTTGTGTTTCAAAACTTTGACACTTTTCAAGAGTGCTGGCCTTTTATTTTGTAGAATGTGTCCCCATTTGGGTTTTCTGTGATTACATTGAGGTGTTGTGCATTTTGGGAGGAATATCAAATAGCACAAAAGTGATCTTGTGTCTTTAGTGCATCATATCAGGAGGCACATGCCGCAAATGAACTACTGCTGAATGTTTGGTCCTGTGATTATGCATGAAGACTCTGAGTCCTAAAACTGACAGTTTGTTTATTGGGGGGAGCAGGGGAGGCTGCTTTGTTTTTGCATAGTACATCTTTTATAGGGCAGTGTGAGGTTAAGACTTAACTATGGCATTACATATTGAAAACAACCAACTTGTTTGCTAGTACTAAGAAAACATTTTCCCCAGTAGACAAAATAGGATATGTTCTCATAAAATGCCAGGAAACATACACCTAAAGTACGTGCAGGAAGTACAGTTGGGCCTTATTTTTCTCCTTAATTGGGGTCGTCGTGTCCTGCAAGAATTAACCTAGCATGAGGAGTTATTGCCATCCTGCCGTGTTCAGCATTCCAGCCTCCTTGGCTTTAGCTAATAAACAGGAACTCTGCATTAAGATTCTTCAGGGCACATTCTCTGTGACTTCAGGAGATCAGGCCCCAACAGTACATGATGTTGATTTGTTTTATTACAGGTGATGTTAATCTTAATACCTGGTTAAGGTGGAGTCTGTCAGATTTCTCCATCGTACATGAATTTTGACCTTCTCCACCTTGTCTGTACTTTTGCTCATCATGGCAGATAGCTCTTTCCGCTTTTCAGAAAAAGAAGCCAGTGGGTGGCATTGACCCTGCTTCTCTATCACCTCCTCCCACTGTAGTAGTAGAGCTTCCCTTCCTGTGTTGAGGCCAGCCTCTTCCCCTGGGCCAGAGTAGTGCAAAATGAAAGTGAGTCCCCTTATACAAAAGTTACCAAGATTTTTAAGATGGTTTCCTTTGTACCACTTGATCCAAGTAGCAACCTGTTTTTTCTTTCCTATTTTTAAAAAGAAATTCCTTTATTTTTTAAAAATGGGGCTTTATTTTGTTCATTTATTTATATGTGGTGCTGAGAATCGAACCCAATGCCTCACACATGCCAGGCAAATGCTCTGCCACTGAGCCACAACCCCAGCTCTGCAACCTGTTTTTTCTTATCCTTCATATTGATATTCCTTTGGAACTTAGAGAAAAATTCCTTCTTTTAATTAAGGATTATAAACTTTGTGGTATTTTGAGAAATAAGGCAATGTGACTGAAGAAATTAAAAAAAAAATTCAAGATGGTGATAGCAGAGCATTAAACCAAGGGACTCCTGTGCATATTGGGCCCTGTGTGACAACTGCAAGGGCATGTACCCTATGGAGCCAGACTGGCCTGGACTTGGAGCCTGTCCAGTCTACCTTCAGCAGAGTTGCATAAGCCCTCTGACATCTCTCAGACAAGTCAGTCAGTCTCTCTCACTCATCCATCTTATTCCCATTGGGTTTTTCTTTTTTCCCTCTCTCCAGTACTGGGCTGGAACTCAGGGACTTGCATAAGCTAGGAAAGTACTCTACCACTGAACTACACCCCTGGCCCTTTTTATTTTTGAGATAGGGTCTTGCTAAGTTTTCCAGACTGGTCTTGAACTTGTGATTCTCCTGTCTCAACCTCCTGAATAGCTGACAATACAGGTATATGTCACCCTGACTGGCTCTAGAAAAATTTTAGTTAGTCAAACATTTTGTTTTTCATTCTAAATATTTTTCTGGAAATGCTAGTTATACATTAAACTTTTGGGATATTAAAATTTCTTTAAATTATTACCCTTATTTTCTTATTTAGGTTAAAGATGCAGTTATCTTTGATAATAAATTTGGAGATGTAATGTACTACATGAGGATTGTAGTCAATATCATATTGTACACTGGAAGTTTGTTATGAGAATAGATTTTAAGTATTCTCGAGACTCAGAAAAAAAAGGTACCTATGCAAGATTATGAATAAATAATTTAATTAACTATACTTTATTATGTATACCAAAACATCATGTTTTACATCTGAGATGTGTATATAATAAAAACCCAAACAACTCTAAAAATAGAAAACAAATCCAAATAGGCACGTCCAAACTTCTAAAATGCTGTGTTGACTTATTAAGTTAAAAACTACTTTTAGGTGCTTCTGAATCCTATAGTGGGGTCTCTGTTCAAATGTACCAATTGTCCAATTTTAGTTATTTTAATACATTTTCTGACCTGAAATTTGCACAGGTCTCTGTCCTCCAGCTCTCCAGTAGGTGGCAGCAAGCAGGCATAGAAGAGGCCTTGGTGACTGGTGCTGGCCTCTGCTTATGGTTTTCTTTTCCTTTTCAATAGAGGGGCTTCCCTTTACAGGAAATAGCTATTTGGCTTGCTTTTGTGTTGATAGGAAGAGAACAGCCAAATTCGTTTTACTGATAGATAAACATGTGTTTCTATCAACCAAGCTTTTAATTCTAAGTGTTTTATTTCCCTATTATATTATGAACGGTTCAATTGCATTACAGAAAAATGGTTCTTTTGGCAAGTTTCTACATTACAGAAAAATGGTTCTTTTGGCCAGATGTTTTTTAAATATAGGCTTTTAAAACCGTCTGCACAGGGCTGGGGATGTGGCTCAAGCGGTAGCGTGCTCGCCTGGCATGCGTGTGGCCCGGGTTCGATCCTCAGCACCACATACAAACAAAGATGTTGTGTCCGCCGAGAACTAAAAAATAAATATTAAAAAAAAAAAAAAAAAAAAAAAACCGTCTGCACAAATGAACACTATATAGATGTGTGTTTGTATTTGTATGCCTGTATGGATGTGTGTTTGTGTATATATGCATCAGGTGTCTTTCTGTGATATGATGGTATGCTGGGCACCATAAGAGAGAGGAAAAAAAATGCTGCCGCCCAGTTCTTGCTTTTGGGAATAGATTTAGGGCAATATAAACCTGAAAGGCCAGTAATGGTGAACGGCATATCAATGCAAGACAATTTAGGGAATGTCACAGTGCCATGCAGTTGAGGCTTTTCCTTCAAATGCTTTTTGATGACGATTTAGGTTCCTTCCTATCATTTACCAAGGCCCCAGGAACCCGGCATCTGTGGCTGTCCTGTTTCTGACATCTTTCACTCCATCTTCTGTACCTTCTCTTGCCTCCTCTCCAATCTGAGAACAGGTCAAGCAAGTCTTTTCTTTGTCTGGCTCTTGTCTCAGTTCTAGTGTTTCCCCCTCAGAGGAGATTCTCTGACCCTCTCAGTCCCAAGGGTGCTTCCCCAGTCACTGTCATGCTGCCTTGGTAGTTTATTTCACAGACTTCACACTATCTGTTATCATCTTTCTTCCTTGCTTCTCATTTGTCCACACCACTCCTAAACTTACGCTCCCTGCATCTTATTCACTGCCGTGCCTTGGGAAGTGTTCCTGGGAGAGTGGTGTTTGATGAGGAATGGTGCCTTGCAGGTGGTGGCTGTGCTGTCTGAGAAAGTTTGGAGTTCTGAGAAGGCTGATGCCACTGCTGTTGTGCTGAGCTGGGAAGGCCTCCCAGGGGCCTAGAGATTTTAGCTGACCTTTAGGAGGAAAAGAAGAGAGGATTTTCAGTAATTGTTCTTAAACTTGTACTTCAAACAGGGGCAGATTCTTATTTTGAGAGTCTTCGAGCTTTGCCAATGAGTGATGCAGCTATTGTGGTGAAGAATGGGCTGGTAAAGGTGGTTTGCCTGCCTTAACCATGTAGTTAAGGCATGGAACTGGCCATGTAGTGTGTGCATGTTTTCCATGACTACATCAGCAGCATGCCTGTTGCATTTATAGGCTGCTGTGTGGGTCCCATGATATGTTCTGACAGTGAGAAAGAGTTGGAAGAAGAGCATTATGTTCTTGCTCTGAAGGACATATTTCCAAAAGGAATGTGTAGAAGTAGTAGCAGAACTGCCAGACAGAAGCTCTTTTCTGTGTTGCATTTTTGTGAAAGAACACCATTCCAGCAGGAACCTCCTGATTATTACCTAGTGTGTGATTGCTGGTGTGAGTAGGTGGGTAGATACTGGAAGATTTAACAACCTAGTCCATTCCTACTATTAACTTATTCTTGCTCTTGTTTTAATCCTAAGTGGCCTTCCTCTGAACAGGAGCTATTTTCTTGGGCCTCACATGATTGGGGTTGCATGTATGTGAGAGCAAATGGGAGTTTCTCTTAGTGAGGAGGGGTGTTTAGTAATTGGGTAGGCCTAGGGTCTACATACTTGATCATGTTGCCATTAATTATTTTTGTTCTCTGTATATTGAGTGAACTTGAAAGCCTAACTATATAGAAATACTGAAAAGAGCTGAAAAAATGAACTTTCAAATACACATCTTTAAGTTAACTCACATGTTTATTGGCAAATCACTGGGATGAGTTGAGTGAAAAACGGTGCCTTTGATTTTGTGAAGCTTCTGATTTTATGCTTTTCTGAATATCACCACTGCTTTGCCTATAATCTTTTTCTGTATGCTTGTCTTCTCAGCAAGCATCTATCTCTGTGACTGGACCCTGTGTGCAGACTGAGCCATTCATAGGTCCTGTAGGGCCTGAGGGAGATGAGTGGGGCAGAGCAGGGAATGGGGAAAGAGCACCATTAAGTTTCATTTGTTTATAATATGCACTGTGCAGTCCAGGAGATGACACTGAGGACAGACAAGGACACAGGTGGCTTCTGTGGGAAATCCCCATTGCAGGTGCCCAGATGCGCTCTCCACGGCTGCATGTTTCAGCTTGAGGGATAGATTTAATGAAGTGTGCTAAGTACAAGGAAAAATTATGTTAATGCCAGTCTCCTCATAGACATTTGTTTAAATGTACGTATGTATTCCGTTTTTTACTCTTTTTTAATACTCAAACTGTAGATTCTAGTTCCCTGATTTTGGTTGACTTTAGCTTCAGTGATTATGTTGCCTAAACCAGGCCCTAGTAGTTGGCTTGCCACGGAACTGTGTTTGCAAGTCTGGTTGCCAAAATAGCACTCAGATTCTGTTATTTACTCCAATCATATGGGTTCATTTTGTCAGATTAATTCATCAAATAAAAGTGGGGGACATAGTGGTAGAGCACTTGCCTAGTGTGTGCAAGGCCCTGGGCTTAATCTTCAGTACTACAAAACACAACAAAGCAAAAGTTGACTAAGACTCTTGGCTTGTTTTTACTGAAGTGTTACTAAAACAAAAAAAGGGGAACCTATTAGTTACTTCTTCATTATAAGTTTTGTTGTTTAGTCTTGGTTGTGGTGTCAAAGTGGATATGCTGATTTTGGGGACACCTGGCCAGACCTCTTACCTGTATGGAATCACACCTCTTTCTGATCCATTCCATCTGAATGTCTGCTTTCCTGTGAGTTATAAAATCAGCACAGTACTCCTGGGAGGGGTGGGCATAGAGGGTAAGTGCGCTCCTGGCCTCCCTCAGCCCTGTCCACTGCCACTGATAATCAGAATCTGTACCCATGCCTTGTCAGTGCTTGGGGGAAGGCCTGCCCCATGCATTAATATCTGACTGGTAGAAAAGGCAGGAACCTAGTAGACATTTTCAAGCAGGCTGGCTTCTTCCTAGTTGGACACTGCCCAGGAATTGTTTTTTATTTGAACTTTTTAATTTGTTTCCATATAGACAGATATCCTGTTAGTCCACTGTAGACTTAAAAAGAAACCTTTCCAGGGTGTGTGTGTGTGTGTGTGTGTGTATCTATCTGCTTGAGGACCCACAGATTGATCAATCAACTGACTTTCATCTTACCTTCTTATAATCCATAGCATATATTAATGAAATTGCAAAAATTTACAAGAGTTTGTTCCTTCCTATGGGAACTTGGCTGATCCATTTGAAACTATGATGTACTTCTTTTCTGCCAAAACATTTCTAAATTCACCAGAACTAAACAGATGTTTCAGCACATTAATGGGTACAAGTCACTTAATGTTTAATTAGGCACCTAAAGTTTAAGGGCTTTATTTGTGTCTCTCTCTCTCTCTCTCTCTCTCTCTCTCTCTCTCTATATATATATATATATATATATATATATATATGTATATATATATATGTATGTTTTGGGCAGATTCTTATTTTAATTTTTAAATTTCATTTGTGGATATGTTTTTTAAAAAAGTCAAACTCCTTCCTTTACTGATTTGACTTGCCAAAGATTAACAGCATCCTTTTTATTCCCAAGGGAGGGAGGTAAAGTTTATCCTTCCTTGGGATTTTTACATTGAGCACAGCAATAATTTATTACAGACACTCAAGATTTTAATTAGGAATTCTTAGCTTTTTAGGTAATTTGTCAGGAGCTTCATAGTCTTTAAGTAATTATAGAAAATGTTGCCATTCAGTGGTGTTTTGTAGAAAACCTCATTCAAATATCTGCATCAGTAATGGAGAGAGAAAAATGGTCTGGAAGTTATAGAAATTTAAAAAATGCAGTTTTTGCTATAATTATTTTAAAGGTCTGCCCAATAGATAAAACACTTTGACTATGCAGAGGTGTTTGCCAAAATTCTAGGATTTAGCTGCAGTCTAATGACTGAAAAGGCATTTATCTTTTTAAGTTTAGTTATATCTTTTAAGAGGATGTTAGGATGGGCAAGTGGGGTGCTAATTGGAGCAAGTGGGCTTTTAGGGGTTCAGGAAATGCCTTGAGCTCATTGTGTTTTTGTGTGAGAGAGATCGAGGGGGGGCGGGGGTAGGGAGGAGAGAGAGAGAGAGAGAGAGAGAGAGCACGAACCTTTTTCTGTCATGTTTGCCAATACCCCCCACCCCAAGTGCAGATGCTGGTGAGCTGGGGGCTGCTGTAGGCTGGGATTACATATTACTCCCTCTCCATCAAAGTCACTAGGAGCTGTAGTAGTATTCCTCAAGGGGTGGATTGAAACCCCTAGCATTTAACCACCCACGGTGCTTGTTAACATGTGGATTCCTGGGCCCACCCAGGTTTTCTGAACCAGAGTTGCAGGAATATCTGGATGTGGAGTGCAGAAGAGTAACAGATTTATGTTTGTAACCAGGTCTCTGTGTGCTCTGTTAAACACAGTGAATTTTGAGAACTGCTGGATCAGAGGACATCTGATGTTGCCATTTTTATCTACTCTAGGCATTAGTTTCTTCTGGACCACCCTCCCCTCCCCATTGCCATATGTCTAAAAATACTTTGCAACCTGTGCTTCTGCAGCTGCCAGGAAACAAGATGGCTGGGCTTCATTACTGAGGTCACATGTGAAACTATTCTCATTTATCAGCGCCCCTCCAGATCTCCTAACTGCTCTCCTCCCCAATACATGCAATGATGAAAATGTCCCCAGAGCATGGTGCATTCTCGACACAATTACAGATGTGTCAGGAAAAAGCCAATAGAACAGCAGCAGTTCAATACATTAGTGAATGATGACTGACCACTCTGCTGAGTGACATTGAAGCATGTGCCAATGGAATAACTTGTTTCTTAAGAGCCCAACATATGGATTTCTCAATGGCCAAGCTAATTGTAGTGGTGGAGCCTCTTAAGACTTTTAGTTGAAGAGTAACTTATAGTTCTCTTCGCTTTTGGCGTACTGGGCATGGAATGCCTCATTCATGCTGATATATTAATCAGATGACAATAAAAACCCAATGATGATCAATGTCTTAGCATGGAGATTGCAATTTAATAAAATGTATGAACGTTGAGGCTCCCATAAGCAGTTGTCTGATAATTTACTTTTGAACCCATATTGGACATTGTTAAAGGTTCATTTTGTGTGGTGTGTTATTACCTATAAAGTTCATGGCAAAAACTTTCTACAGTGAATTGTAGACTAGTTTCCTGAAGATTATTTATTATTTCTTGAATAAGCATCATGATTTTTTTCTCCTTGGAGTTTCTGTTCATCCACCTGAAATGAGCTCCTTCCCTATCTCTCTCTGTTGACATCTTCCCTGTCTTTTAACAGCATTTCATTCACAGCGCCTACTTACTCAGTGTCCATCCAGGTGTAACCTCCTAGCCGTTGAGTCTCCACTGCAGGGCTGTGTCACAGATGCCCTAGAGGTAGGGCTCTTGAATAAAAGCCCATGATATCCATCAGATAGTTTACTTGTTTATTCATGTACTATCCATCCACCCCATGTCCAACAGGCTGTCTACTCATCCCTCTGTCCACTCAGTTACCCACCACCTATGCATCCTTCATCCAACAGGTACTATTGGGTGCTTGCTCAGTGCTGGTCTAGCACTGAACCAAAGACATGCCCTCATGGAGCTTATGTACTAATCGGGAAACATACAAAAACAAGTATCATGCAAAATTGTGATTAATATTAAGAAATAAAACAGGACTAGATGTACAGAATGGTGTTGGGGTAGAGGCTACTTCAGATACATGCACTGGGGAAGGGAGCCAGTGACATACTTGAAGAAGAATGTGTTCCAGCAAGCTCAGAGTCTGGGTGATCTGTGGAAGGAGGGCCACAAGCCTTTTAATTTGTTTCCATATAAATAATAGTTTTGCAGACTTAGAAAGAAGCCTTTCTTTCCAGGGTGGTATATGTGTGTGTGTGTGTGTGTGTAAATATACAGATATAGTTATTGTGACAAGGAGGGGTTAAGAAATGAGGCCAGAGCTGTGACCTGGGCTTGATGGAGCAAGATTTCAGAGGCCAGACAGGATAAGGAGTTTTGATTCTGTTGCTGGTGGTTTGGAGATTTATTAGAACATGAGAGCTCTGACATGTGCCTGCAGAGATGGCTGAGACCAGATTGTAGTTTAGACTTAGGAAGGGTGGGATGTGTGGTGTCAGGATGGGTGGCAGGGACGGCATTGAGGGGTTCCTGCAGCAGGTGGGTGAGAAGTGGAGAGATTCTGGGTATATTTTGGAGGCTTTTAATCCCTCTGGTGTTCTGTCGCTCACAATGGAGCTATTCCAAAAATGACTTATGTTTGATTTCTGTCATTCTGTGACTTGAGCAATAGGGCAGAATGTGAAGTCTAACCTCCTACAGCTTGCTACAAGAAAGACCCCATTTTGCCTCTACAGCCAGTGTGATGGAGGGATTCCATGGCATAAATGTCAGACATTGAATGAGATCAGATATTGAAATCAAGGGGTGTAATTTTTGTCCCTGGATTGGAAGCCCAGGCACAAAGTAGAAACCTCTCAGGGTTTAAAAAAAATGCAAAAAAGTTCCAGGGACATAGACTGTCTCCCTGAGGTTAGCATGAATCTAGATATTTAACTATTACCCAGTTTTCTACCCCCACAAAGGGGGGGGGGAAACCCAAATGAAATGAAATGGAAAAAAAAAAACCCAAACAAAACAACCCCCCCCAACCAACTTTAATTATAAAAGGATATTGTAAAAAACTCAACAAACAGCATTTATATTGAATTTGATTTATGTATACTATTTTAGCTAACATTGTAAGGAAAATTTCTAAATTTAAATCAGGAGCTTGTTAGAGAAAAAAAGACTTATTTTTGGAAAAGTATGTTCCCTGGTGTTCATTGATCTCGGAAATTATGGGACGTAATTGTCAGAAGAGACACAGCAGCTCCAGAGGCAGAGCGGAAGTGAAAGTCCAGGACTGGAGGAGCTTGTCTTGCTGAGAACTCCCACATGCTTCCTGCTGGTCGCAGGTCCAGAGTCTCATGGTAGCACTTCCTACCTGATTCCACCATCTTAGTTCTTTTTTTTTGGTCAATGTTAGCACTTCTGTGGAGATTCTTCACATGAACTGTATTCCTTTGACTACTTTCCTTAAAATGTGCAGTCAATTTCTTTTTCTATTTTTAATCATGAAAGTGAAGCCCGGGAGCCTCAATTTCTCTGTAATGGAAAGATCTAACTTTGTGGCCTTGTTTCCATTTTCCAGGCCTCCTTCACATCAGGAATATGAAACCCATCATCTCCCTCAGGCAGTGGTTCCATTCAGGAATTGCATTGCTGTTTGACTGCAGAAGGAGGGCAAAGGCTATTATTAACCGTTGGTGTCATTGTTAGGTCACGAAACCTTCAGGGGATAAGCACAATTTCTATAAAATTTTATTTCAAAATCCAGACTAGATCTGGCCCTGTGCTCTGTGGATTCTTTTTTTTTTTCCCTCTCCAATTTCATTTTGTTCCTTCACCCCCTTTATTTTCCCTAGGGAAGAGTCTCTTATTATTATATTATTATTATTTTTAAAAAATTGCACGCAAGCAAGCATGTATTACCTGGAAAGTACCAATTTAGAAATGTTATTTTTAAATAGTAAGCTTTTATAGTATTCCTGGGTAGAAAGGCATTTTTACAGAAACAGTTCTTTTCCTGTCTTTTATTTTTCTCATGAGCGCCCATAAAAGAGCATTTTATATCATTTTTTGTTACACATTATATATAAAATCAGTATTCTTTAAAAAAGTTTAGAAGTTTAAGATGTACTAAAAATACTTTTGCCTATAATTTGTCATTCTCAGAGGGAGCACATTGATTAAGTGCTATCTATTTCCTTTCAGACTTAATAAAACATATTTTGACAAAATATGTACAATATAAAGTTCACCATATTAACCATTGAAAGTATACAGTTCAGAGTCATTAGAATATTCATATTATTGTACAACCGTTAGCCCATCCTTCTACAGAACTCTTTTTATATTGCAAAACTGAAACAATCTATTATTAAACAGTACTTTCCCATTTTTTCTTCCCTCCAGTTCCTAAAAATCACCATTTGTTTTTGAATTTGGTTACTCTGTCACATGAATGAAATCATAATATTTGCCCTTTTGTAACTGTGTTTTTTTCATTTAGCATAATGTCTTCAAGATTCATCCATGTCAAACATTATGTTCATAGCAGGTGTCAGAGTTTCCTTCTTTTTAAGGCAGAATAATAGTCCATTCTATATATGTACCATGTGTATTCATTCATTTATCCATGGATTTTTGGATCATTTCTATTTCTTAGCTATTGTGAATAGTGCTCCTATGAACATTGACATATCTCTTCAAGACCTTTTGATTCCTAGAAATGGAATTGCTGAATCATCTCTCTCTTCCTCCCCCATATATATTTTTGTTGTTCTATATACATAAAATTTAGTTGTTCTAGGAACAGACATAATATTTTCCACAATGTCTAGACCATTTTACATTCCCATCAGCAAGGCACAGAGTTCTCATTTTTTTACATTCTCACCAACAGTTATTATTTTCTGTTTTATTTTTTATACTAATCTTCATAATAGGTGTGAAGTATATCTCACTGTGGTTCTTATTTTTAATTTCCTACTGATTAGTTATTTGAGTATTGATCTCGGAAATTATGTGTTTATTGACCATTTGCATGTATTATTTGGAGAAGTGTCTATTCATGCCCTTTGCTTATTTTTTTTAATATTTATTTTTTAGTTGTAGTTGGACATAATACTTTTATTTTATTTATTTTTATGTTGTGTAGAGGATTGAACCCAGGGCCTCGCATGTATAAGGCAAGCACTCTACCACTGAGCCACAACTCCAGCCCTCTTTGCCTATTTTTTAATTGGGTTGTATGTGTTTTTGTTATTGAACTTTAGGAGTTCTTTTTATATTCTGTATATTAAGTCCTAATCGAATATATGATTCACAGATATTTACTCTCATTCTGTGGGTTGCCTTTTCACTCTGTTGAAGGGTCCTTTGATGCACATCTTTTTTTTGGTAAAGAGACAGGTTTCTGCTCTGTTTCCCAGGCTAGCCCAGAACTCCTAGGCTCAAGCAATCCTCCTGCCTCTGTATTTCAAGAAGCTGGGATTACAGGCGCATGACACCACACCTGGCTCACACAATTTAAAAATTTTCAACTTGTCAGTTTTTATTTTGTTGCCTGTACTTTTGATGTCATGTCTAAGAAATTATTGCCAAATCCAAAGTCATGCATCTTTCCCCTTATGTCTTCTTCTAAGTGTTTTATAGCTTTAGCTCTTATATTTAAGTCTTTGATCCATTTTGAGCTAATTTTCATGTATGACATATAATGTGTGATACATTTCTATTACAAATAAATTGGAAGAAAATTATTGAGAACTTCTTTGATGGAATCATTTAAGAGTAAGTTGTTTATCTGATGCCCCATTACCCCTGATCTCAATAGTATATTTCCTGTGAACAAGGGCATTTTCTCATAGAACCCCAAAATATACATCAAAATCAGAAAATTACTATTAATATTTTACTAGCATCTAGTCCTCAGACCCCATTCACATTTTTCCAGTTATCCCAGTAAGGTCTTTTATAGTAAAGGATCAGAATCATGCATTGCATTTTTTATATATCTTTAGTGTCCTTAATCGAGATCAGTTTTTTTAGTCTTTCTTTGACTTTCATGACCTTAATTATTTGGAAGAATACAGGTATTATTTTGAAGATTGTCCTTCAATTTGGGCTTATCTGATGTTCCCTTAGAGTTAGATTCAAGGTGTGTGTGTGTATGTGTGTGTATATGTGTGTGTATATGTGTGTGTGCTTGTGTATGTTCAAAAGTGTGCTTGACCTAAGTGGTACCACACTGAATATTACTATTCTAAAACATGATTTCTTTCCAGCAATGCCCCTTTTCTTTGTTACATTCTATCCTAATGGCAAGACAGAATTCTCTTATAATAATATATGGTACTGTTTAGCTCTTCTCCTTTAGAGGATTTATAGAGTTGTTGGCAATTTTTTTGCTCTTTTGTGATACAAGAAAATTTTCATGTGCATTTCTGCTTGTGGATCTGGATTTTCTAGGCGTTGGAAAATTTCTTCTCAGGTTTATTATTATTTTTAAAAATAGAAATATTTCAAACATACAAAAAATACAGAGTAATAATTAAGCCTTTTTTAATATTTATTTTTTTAGTTGTACTTGAACACAATACCTTTATTTTATTTATTTATTTTTGTGGTGATGAGGATCCAACCCAGTGCCTCGCACATGCTAGGTGAGTGCTGTACCGCAGAGCCACAATCCTAGCCCAAATACAGAGTATTAACACCTATTCTTAACGAATGCTAATTTTGGTTATAGAATCCTTTTTTTTTCAATATTTATTTTTTAGTTGTAATTGGAAATAATACCTTTATTTTATTTATTTTTATTTGGTGTTGAATATCAAACCCAGGGCCTCTCACGTACTAGGTGAGTGTTCTACTGCTGAGCCACAACCCCAGCCCTGGTTCTAGAATCTTTAAATTGGTAAAATTGTCATTCCATTCAATAAATGGCTAATGGGGAGTTTTACTGGGACTTGTTCAAAGTAGTGTCTCACTGAGTGAGAATTATTGTTAATGATAAAATTGCTCAAAACTACATAGCTCTTTCAAGAGAAAGATATTTTGGGAAAACTGGTCAGGTAAAAACAACAGAAAATATAGGCCTACCTCCCAGATGTGACCTGTGAGTAAAATACCATGGGCTCAGCCAACTTTAAAAAGACTTCTCTTATGTCTTTCTTAATAGATTTTAATAAAATCAAACAGGGAGGATTATCAAAGGTTAAGAATAATAGGCCTGAAAGAATTGCTTAGAACCTGTTTGTTTCTCATCTTGGATTCTTTCCTTGGCTCTGGAGTTGGCTGAGATAGGAATTGCATTCAGGAATTCATTCCAAGCTTAGTTCAGTATCCAGGATAGATGTGTGATAAATCAGTTCTATAATCATGTGTGATGTTGGGCAAATCAAAGAAAGGGGAAGGAAAGGCATCAGGTCAGAGCTCGGCTTGCTTCATCAGACCATGGGAAATGGAATTCTCTAAGGATAAATGAATAAATAAATAAGTAAATTCAGAACTTGGAGCAGAGTGTAATGATGGACAGCATCAGGAGTTTTATTGAAGTATCTAATTTTTTTACCTGAGGAAATGGAAACAAAGGGGGAGTCTGTCTCCTAATTCATATACCAACAGGGAGAGATCTGTAGGTGACAGAACTGTAGAGTCCTTGGACTCCCTCAAACCCTCTGTTAGAAGGCATGAGGCCTGTTATGTCTAACTATTATTTCTGGAAAAATGGGATGCAGCTTCTCTAAGCTTTGGAGATGTGGTCTAGCTACCTAGAAATGGAGTCTCTATGTTCCTGTATTATGGATGTTCCATGGCTGGGTATTCTTTTTTTCTTTTGGTCATATAGTAATTGTACATTTTTTATGGGGCACAATATGACATTTTGATGTACATGTACAGCTGCAGTGATCAGATCAGAGTAATTGACATATCTACCACCTCAAACACTTATCATTTCTTTGTGCTGAGAACATTCAGAATCCTTGTTATTAGTGATTTTGAAATATACAGTAGTTGTCAATCATAGCTACCCCGAGGTTCTATAGAACATACGAAGTTATTATTCTTATCCAGCTGCATGCCTGTGCCTGTTAACCTTCTGCTCCCCTCTCCCCTTTTCCAGCTATTGGACTCACTGTTTTTATAGTTCTATGAGATGACTTCCACATGTAAGTGAGAACATGTGGTATTTGTCTTTCAGTGCCTGAATTATTTCACTTAACATAATGCCATTCAGTTTCATCTGTATTGCCACAAATTATAGGATTTCTTCTTTTTTATGGCCAAATGATATTCCATTGTGTATATGTACCATATTTTTCTCATCCATTCATCCATTGCTAGATGCCTAAGTTGATTCCAGTCCTGGCAGTGGTGAATAGTATTGCAATCAAACTGGGATTGCAGATATATCTTTAACACACTGATTTTCTTGACCGCAGTGGTTTGTTTTCAATGCTAAATAATATTCCTGGGAGAATTCCTCTTGGCTGGTTTATCAATAGTGAAGTGCAAAGGAACAATACAGATTTCTTAACATTTTCACTACTTTGGGATCCTATCCCCTCTAAAATGGTGTTTGACAGGAACGTGGCTTTTGTTTTTATTTCATGATGCCTAGATCAGAGGTAAAGACAAATAACTTGTGGATTTCAGTGTGAAACCAACAGCAACAGCAGTAACCACAACCAGGAATCAGTCTGGGGCTTTGGTGGGTCCCTCTTCTAAATGTTTGAAGCACTATATATTTATGGTCATAAAAATGACCTGTCAGTATTTTAGCATGTATCAGAGTGAAAGTGTTTCAGTCATTGGCTTAAGATTCTGAGTGTAGACTAGAAATAGTTGTTACAGTTTGAATCTGAGATGTTCCCCCAAAGCTCCTGTGTTGAAAGCATGGTCTCCAGTGCAGCAAGGTTCAGAGGTAGGGCTTTTAGGCAGTGACTGGATCATGAGGGCTATAACTCGTCAGTGGATTAATCCATTTGATGGATTAATAACTTGAAAGGATTATGGGATGGTAGTTAGGCAGGTTGGATGTGGTAGGAGGAAGTAGGTCCTTGGAGACATGGCCTCGGGGACTAGATCTGTCCTTGGTTCCCTCCTCCCTCTCTCTGTCTCTCTCCTGGGCTGCTAAGAGTTGAGCAGCTTGCCTCCGCCAAGCCCTTCCACCATGATGTTCTGCCTCACCTCTGCCCACAGCGATGGAGTTGTCTGACCATGGACTGAGACCACTGAAGCTATGAGCCAATGTAAACATCATTCTCTGAGTTGTTCTTGTCAGGTATTTTGGTCACAGTGATGAAAAGATGACTACCACAATAGTGCTTCCAAGGATATTTTTCGCCTTTATCCTTTCTAGGGATATAGAACATTTGACATTTGAAGTGGTGCCATCCAGGGTAGGTGTCTACCTCACATTTGTTCCCAGTATCTGGGAAAGACTGAGATAGAAGTGAGGCCTCTCTGGACAAGGGCAAGGAGCAGGGCAGCCTTGTCAGACCTTCACTGTGAACCATGTCTTGTGGCTGTCAAAGCCTGTGGTGAGCTGGCAGCTGGCTTTGATCTGGCATTTGTTTTACAAGAGGCTAAAGTGCCCATTATACAAGAACAATGTCATTATGGGCTTGAAAATAAAAGGGCTTTTCCTGTACTGCAGATACATGCCTGTGTGTCCAGATCTTGCCTGTGTTCAGTGTCTGGATATGGAGGATGAGAAGGGTCTCCAGGCTTCTTTTGGTCCTGAGTCTACCATTCATCCTCTCTGCCTCTTTATTAAAGGTTGGAATAATACACAAAATGCTTAGTGTAGCTTTTTCCTCTTTTTCTCTCCTGATGGCCCTTGTGGAGTTTAAAGTAGGAAAAGAAGAGTTCAATGCAGGGCCGAGGGTTGGATATCCAGGAATTCTGGAATGGCAGCTTCTAGAACCTTATAGAATCCCTTGGATTTGTTGTCTTTTATGCATCAGGTTAGAGGGTGAGTGGTCCTCTGGGATCTTCTAGTTTTAGAAACCTGTGGGTCTGTTGTGTTGATAGTTGGCCTTTTGGAGGACTATGTTTTTGCTCATCTGCCTTCATTAGCTCTCTGCTGACACTGTTTTATTTTAGGCCTTTATTCTTGACAAGAAACCTGTAACCCAGAGTGGTTTTGAAATCTCCACTGGGGCCTCTTAGGAACGGTGCAGGCATCAGTCTCTGTACCTTGATGAAAATCAGATGTCTGAAGAGGAGGGTGTGTATGTTAAAGAGCCATATGGCCCCAATTGCAATTCAGGCTCATCAACCCTGACCTTCTGAGACAACCACTTATATTTGGCTTAAACTTGAGCTCAGCAGAACAAAGTTAAACCCTGATAATGGGGGAAAAGAATTCCCACTTTCTCTGCTCCTCTAATCAACCAGCTCCAAGGTCTCCAAGGCCAAATATTTCAGAAGTAACAAATGTAAATAACCTAACATATTCATTTTAAATATATATCTTCCAAAATGCATTGTTGTTTTCATTGGCTTTGAGTGAGAGACTAATTTCTTTTTTTCAGGTTAGTTTTGGGCTATTTTCTTTCAGTATTCTTTCCCATATATATTTATTTAAAAAATATAGTTGAGATTGTACTTTGTAGTTAGTGTTCCCCCTTTCCTTCTAAACAATCACAGACCTGTACATGTTATTAAATTTTTTCCCAAACATTTCTCTTGATTAATGTATAATTCATTGTATGAATATTCCCTAATCCATTTATCTGTTTTCATTTTTAGATATTTAGGTGGTTTCCTGTTTTTGTTTTGTTTGCTATCAAAAATTCTATTAAGTCCATCTTTGTATGTAAATCTTCATCTTCATTTTTTTTATTAATTTCCCAGTATGGACTGAATGAAATTGAATTATTAAGTCAAAGAGTATGTTCATTTAAGGTCCTGAATCACATTTTCAACAGCTTCCTAGAAGGGTTGAATTAATTTATGTTTTCACCAACAGAATGTACAATTTTGTGCCTCAGCATTGCTGTTATTACTGTAATCTTATGTACTTTCTTCCTCTTTTTATCTATTGTGAACCCCCTTTCCTCTATGCATCCTTATGTATAGTCTTGGTTTTTGGATCCACCTTGGTCTTCTGATTGCATGACTGGAGGCTTTCTCCTGTGTGGCTCTGGCATGGCACTGAGAAAGATCTGGAAGTACCTGGAAGAATCTCTGGAATAAGGAGCAACTTAGCCTGCCACAGTCCCTTCATTTGGAAGTTTATAGTATTTTAGAAGCAGTAAGACATCCTGAAGCAACTAAAACTTTTAAGAAAGATATTGGCTTAGAGTTTAATTTTTATGTAGGTTTGTGTATGCAGGTAGCTTAGCTATTTCTCTCTCTCTTTCTTTCTTTTATCAGGAATTGAACCTAGGAGTGCTTAACTACTGAACCACATCCCTTGCCCTTTTTATTTTTTATTTTGAGACAAGTCTCACTAAGTTTCTTAGGGCTTCACTAAGTTGCTGGGGCTGGCCTTGAACCTAGAATTCTCCTGTCTCAGCCTCCTGAGTTGCTGGGATTATAGGCATGCACTATCATGCTGTGACTAAGCTTCCTTGATGAACAAGGGAACATACCATCTTTGGGAGGCCAATTTCTTTACTTGATCCACAACCATATGTGTTAAAATTGGGACAGTTGTTTGCATTTGGTTCCTTTTCATATGTATTTATTGACTATTTTTCATGTGCCAGATTCTCTTATCATGGGGACTAAAAAGAGAAATAAGGCCTATTTTTTTTTTCCTTCTTCTTCAAGAAGCCCTACTTTAGTGGGTTGGAGATCACATTGGGACAGTTCTGAAAGGACACTGTTTGTCTGGACTGAGGGAGTGAGTGGAATACTTAGAGCCTGGGGTGGAAGCATGGTCATTTGAACAGGTGTACATGAGCAGGTAATAGATATCTGGGTGAGAAGAGGTAACTGGGTTTGAAAGCTCAGGGAAGGGACTGGTATATTCCTGGAAGATCATGTATAAGAGGAGGGGATTTGAACTACCTGTGGAATAAGAAGCAGAGGATCTGGTGGTATGAGAAAGCTGTGGGTGGCAAGGAGGACAATGGCCTAGAGAGGCAGTGCAACGACCACAGTGCTTAGTGTCCTGGAAAAGATCTTGAACTTGGCCCTTGGGCACAGGGCAACCATTTAAGAGAATTCAGGAGTGTGGGATGGTCAGATCTGCTCTTTAGTTGTGATCCTCTTGAGGTAGGATGGTGGACAGATGGGACTCAGAGTGACAGGGGAGGCAGGGGGAACTGCATTGGGCCTGGCTAGAGAGGAGCAAAATGGGAGCCAGATGGACTGGGGATGATGAGGAGAGAGTGGTATCATCAACTAGCTTGGGTCCAGAATGGGAGCAATACTTTTTAAGGGGCTTTTCTGTTTCCTGAATCACTGTGGGTCCTATAGGACCAATTGTTCCATTTGTTTATCTTATCCCTTCTATTTAGTGTTGATAACTTTTCCTCAAATGCTGCTATAGTAGAGATGTAAAATGTCCCCCAAAGGCTCATATATTAAAAACTTCCCTAAACTACGGTGCTATTGGGAGGTTGTGGAATGTTTAGAAGGTGGGGCCTAATGAAAGGAAATTAGGTCATTGGGGTGTGAAATACTGGGACCTCCTCCTCTTCATGTTTTTCTCTTTTGTTTCTTGGCCACCATGAGATGAACAGGTTTTTTCCCATTATGCTCTTCTGCCATGATCTATTTGCCACAAGCCCTAAAGCAACAGGGCCAATTAACCAGACTGAAACCTCTTTTTGAGTTGTTTATCTCAGGTATTTTGTCACAGAGTTGGACAGCTGACCAACATAAGTGCACAGTGGCCCTTGATGCAAAATGAAAATGCTGGATTTGACCTTATTTATTACTCCTTGGTAAATATTTATGGATAAAGAAACAGGTCACTGGTGCAAGCACTGTACTCAGGGCTGAATTCTGGGTTTGAGACGGGGGAAGGAAGCGGTCCATCTCGGTTCTCCACACCGGTCAGACCACAGAGGAGGCCAGCAGCCACCATGTTGGAAAGCTGACGTCACCATCCCTGTTTTCGACTGACCGCAGCTCATTCAGCCATAGATCAGGTAATTTCAGGCTGCAATTCGCCTGCGGCTTGCAGACAGATTGCTAGGGTTCAGTGCCTGGGTGCTTCTTAGAACCTGATCTTATCGGAGCGAACACCGGGCGCGGGGTGGCCGAGTTCCGGCTCCCGGAACCGTCCCGGAACCGCCCTGGCCCAGGGCTGCGGAGCCTGCAGAGGCTGCTTCTTGGACCCTGCTCCTATCAGAGCATACACCAAGCACTAAGCGGCCGAATTCCGGCTCCCGGAACTGAGCCCGCGGGGACTGCTTCTTGGAGCCTACACTTATAGGAGCTTACACCGAGCACGGAGCGGCCGAGTTCCGGCTCCTGGAACTTCCCTGGCCCGGGGCTAGGAGCCCGCGGAAACTGCTTCTCGGTCCGGGTCCTGCTGAGGGCCGGTCAGGACTCACCCGTTGCTTTGGTTGCCCGGCAAGGGGAACGAAATGCTGCCATTCGCATAGGATACCAACATGGCAGAGATCTGATGTCATCAGAAAGTGGCGGAGGAGAGAACTTCATCAATATCAGCGGCAACATAAACAGTTGGTCTCCTGGTAGGGGGGGTGAGGCACAGACACCCGAGTCTCCTCAATTTGTCGTCGAGCCAGAGGGGAGGAGACGGGCCGCCGCCAGCCCCCGGAGCAGGCCCAGCGGCTCGCCAGCGTGGTGACCGCGTGACCCCAATTGGAGAGGGGGCGGAGTGGAGCCGGCACCCGCACCCGCAAGGTGGGCAGACCCGCCACCCAGTGGTACATGGGCGTGGTAGGAGGGGCAGGGCAGAGCCGCCGTTCGCGCTTGCAAGGTAAACAGACCTGTGACAGCCTGGCAGGTCAGGCCCAGTGGCCTGCCAGTGTGGTACACACGTCACCCCAACTTGAGTAGGGGCAGAGCAGATCCTTCTCCCAAGCCCGGATCAGGCCCTGCCGGTGTGGTGGTCACGTGACCCCAATTGGAGTGGGGGCGGAGCGGAACCGCCACCCGTGCCCGCAGGGTGAGCAGACCTGTGACCAACCTGCAGATCAGGCCCAGGGGTCCGCAGGCGTGGTAGGAGGGGCAGGGCAGATCCGCCGCCCGCACCTCCAAGGTAGGCAGATCTGCAACAGACTGGCGGATCAGGCCCAGGAGCCTGCCGGCGTGGTACACAAACCACCCTAATTGGAGTAGGGGCAGAGCAGAGTCGCCGCCCGTGCCAGGAACAGGCCCAGCGTCCTGCAGGCGGGGTAGTCACGACACCCCAATTGGAGTAGGGGCAGAGCAGAGCCTCCACCTGTGCCTGAAAGGTGGGCAGATCTGCGACCGACCAGTGGGACAGGCCCAGTGGCCTGCCGGTACGACAGACACGTCACCCCATTTGGAGTAGGGGCAGAGTAGAGCCGCCGCCCGCGCCTGCAGGGTAGGCAAACCTGCAACCGACCGGCGGATCAGGCCCGGTGGCCTGCCGGCATGGTACACTTGTCACCCCAATTGGAGTAGCGGCAGAACAGAGCCGCCGCCAGCGCCCAGAACAGGCCCAGTGACCTGCCGGCGTGGTAGCCACGACACACCAATTGGAATAAGGAGAGAGCAGAGCAGCCGCCCGCACCTGCAGGAAAGATATGCAAGCAGTATGAAAAGACAAGGAAAGAAAGGACCACAAGCAATGCAGGTCAACGCAACTTTAGAAGAGGTAACAGCTGCAGCAGATGGAATGTCAGATAAAGAATTCAGGATATACATGCTTCAGATGATCTGGAGTATCAAGGAAGACATTAAACAGCAAAATCAGACAATGAAAGATCACTTCGACAATGAATTACGCAAACAAATCCAGGAAGCAAAGGATCAACTATACAGGGAGATAGAGGTTACAAAAACAAACAAACAGAAATCCTAGAAATGCAGGAAGCAATAAACCAACTTAAAAACTCAATGGAGAATACTACCAGCAGAGTAGAACACTTAGAAGATAGAACATCAGACAATGAAGACAAAGTATTTCAACTGGAAAAGAACATAGACAGCTCAGCAAGACTGTTAAGAAACCATGAGCAGAACATCCAAGAAATATGGGATAACATTAAGAGACCAAACTTAAGAGTCATTGGGATACAGGAAGGTACAGAGCTCCAAACCAAAGGAATGAGCAGTCTATTCAATGAAATAATACGAGAAATCTTCCCAGACTTGAAGAATGAGACAGAATCCCAAATCCTAGAAGCCTAACGGACGCTGAATGTGCAAAATCATAAGAGATCCACACCTAGACACATTATAATGAAGATGCCCAACATACAGAATAAGGAGAGAATTTTAAAAGCTACAAGAGAAAGGAAGCAGATTACATTTAGGGGTAAGCCAATCAGGAGAACAGCTGATCTTTCAACACAGACTCTGAAAGCTAGAAGATCCTGGAATAACATATTTCAAACACTGAAAGAAAATGGGTTCCAACCAAGAATTGTGTATCCAGGGAAATTAAGCTTCAGGATGGAAGATGAAATTAAAACCTTCCATGATAAACAAAAGTTTAAAGAATTCGCAGCTAGAAAACCATCTCTTCAAAACATCCTCACCAAAGCATTACAGGAAGAGGAAATGGAAAATAACAATGAAAACCAACAGTGGGAGGTAGGACAGTAAAGGGGGGGAAAATAATCAAAGAGGAAAACAAACCATGTTTAGTAACAGAAATAAACAAATATGGCTGGAAGAACAACCCATATCTCAATAATAACCCTAAATGTTAATGGCTTAAACTCACCAATTAAGAGACACAGGCTAGTAGAATGGATCACAAAACAAGACCCAACAATATGCTGCCTACAGGAGACGCATTTGATAGGAAAAGACATACATAGGCTGAAGGTGAAAGGTTGGGAAAAATCATATCACTCATATGGACTTCGGAAACAAGCAGGAGTGTCCATACTCATATCAAATAAAATAGATTTCAAGCCAAAGTTAATCAAAAGGGATAAAGAGGGACACTACATACTGCTTAAGGGAACCATACACCAACAAGACATAACAATCATAAATATTTATGCCCCAAACAATGGTGCAGCTATGTTCGTCAAACAAACTCTTCTCAAGTTCAAGAGTCTAATAGACCACCATACCATTATCATGGGAGACTTCAACACACCTCTCTCGCCACTGGACAGATCTTCCAAACAAAAGTTGAATAAGGAAACTATAGAACTCAATAACACTATTAATAACCTAGACCTAATTGACATATATAGAGTATACCACCCAACATCAAGCAGTTACACTTTTTTCTCAGCAGCACATGGATCCTTCTCAAAAATAGATCATATATTATGTCACAGGGCAACTCTTAGACAATATAAAGGAGTAGAGATAATACCATGCATCTTATCTGATCATAATGGAATGAAACTGAAAATCAACGATAAAAGAAGGAAGGAAAAAGCATACATCAATTGGAGAATGAACAATAGTTTACTGCATGATCAATGGGTAATAGAAGACATCAAGGAGGAAATTAAAAAATTCTTAGAGATAAATGAAAACACAGACACAACATATCGGAATCTATGGGACACATTGAAAGCATTTCTAAGAGGAAAATTCATTGCTTGGAGTTCATTCCTTAAAAAAAGAAAAAACCAACAAATAAATGATCTCATACTTCATCTCAAAATCCTAGAAAAAGAAGAGCAAAACAACAGCAAAAGAAGTAGAAGGCAAGAAATAATTAAAATCAGAGCTGAAATTAATGAAATCGAAACAAAAGAAACAATTGAAAAAATTGACAAAACTAAAAGTTGGTTCTTTGAAAAAATAAACAAAATCGACAGACCCTTAGCGATGCTAGCGAAGAGAAGAAGAGAGAGAACTCAAATTACTAGCATACGGGATGAAAAAGGCAATATCACAACAGACACTTCAGAAATACAGAAGATAATCAAAAACTATTTTGAATCCTTATACTCCAATAAATTAGAAGATAGTGAAGGCATCGATAAATTTCTTAAGTCATATGATCTGCCCAGATTGAGTCAGGAGGATATAGAAAACCTAAACAGACCAATATCAATTGAGGAAATAGAAGAAACCATAAAAAGACTACCAACTAAGAAAAGCCCAGGACCGGATGGGTATACAGCAGAATTTTACAAAACCTTTAAAGAAGAACTAATACCAATACTTTTCAAGCTACTTCAGGAAATAGAAAAGGAGGGAGAACTTCCAAATTCATTCTACGAGGCCAACATCACCCTGATACCTAAACCAGACAAAGACACTTCAAAGAAAGAAAACTACAGACCAATATCTCTAATGAACCTAGATGCAAAAATCCTCAATAAAATTCTGGTGAATCGGATACAAAAACATATCAAAAAAATTGTACACCATGATCAAGTAGGATTCATCCCTGGCATGCAAGGCTGGTTCAATATACGGAAATTAATAAATGTTATTCACCACATCAATAGACTTAAAAATAAGAACCATATGATCATCTCGATAGATGCGGAAAAAGCATTCGACAAAGTACAGCATCCCTTTATGTTCAAAACTCTAGAAAAACTAGGGATAACAGGAACATACCTCAATATTGTAAAAGCAGTCTATGCTAAGCCTCAGGCTAGCATCATTCTGAATGGAGAAAAATTGAAGGCATTCCCTCTAAAATCTGGAACAAGACAGGGATGCCCTCTCTCTCCACTTCTCTTCAACATAGTTCTCGAAACACTGGCCAGGGCAATTAGACAGACGAAAGAAATTAAAGGCATCAAAATAGGAAAAGAAGAACTTAAATTATCACTATTTGCAGATGACATGACTCTATACCTAGCAGACCCAAAAGGGTCTACAAAGAAACTATTAGAGCTAATAAATGAATTCAGCAAAGTGGCAGGATATAAAATCAACACGCATAAATCAAAGGCATTCCTGTATATCAGCGACAAATCCTCTGAAATGGAAATGAGGACAACCACTCCATTCAAAATATCTTCAAAAAAATAAAATACTTGGGAATCAACCTAACAAAAGAGGTGAAAGACTTATACAATGAAAACTACAGAACCCTAAAGAGAGAAATAGAAGAAGATCTTAGAAGATGGAAAAATATACCCTGTTCATGGATAGGCAGAACTAACATCATCAAAATGGCGATATTACCAAAAGTTCTCTATAGGTTTAATGCAATGCCAATCAAAATCCCAACAGCATTTCTTGTAGAAATAGAGAAAGCAATCATGAAATTCATATGGAAAAATAAAAGACCCAGAATAGCAAAAACAATGCTAAGCACGAAGTGTGAATCAGGCGGTATAGCGATACCTGACTTCAAACTATACTACAGAGCAATAGTAACAAAAACAGCATGGTACTGGTACCAAAACAGGTGGGTGGACCAATGGTACAGAATAGAGGACACAGAAACCAATCCACAAAACTACAACTACCTTATATTTGATAAAGGGGCTAAAAGCATGCAATGGAGGAAGGATAGCATCTTCAACAAATGGTGCTGGGAAAACTGGAAATCCATATGCAACAAAATGAAACTGAATCCCTTTCTCTCGCCATGCACAAAAGTGAATTCAAAATGGATCAAGGAGCTTGATATCAAATCAGAGACGCTCTGTCTGATAGAAGAAAAAGTTGGCTACGATCTACATACTGTGGGGTCGGGCTCCAAATTCCTCAATAGGACACCCATAGCACAAAAGTTAATAACTAGAATCAACAAATGGGACTTACTCAAACTAAAAAGTTTTTTCTCAGCAAAAGAAACAATAAGGGAGGTAAATAGGGAGCCTACACCCTAGGAACAAATCTTTACTCCTCACACTTCAGATAGAGCCCTAATATCCAGAGTATACAAAGAACTCAAAAAATTAGACAATAAGAGAACAAACAACCCAATCAACAAATGGGCCAAGGACCTGAACAGACACTTCTCAGAGGAGGACATACAATCAATCAACAAGTACATGAAAAAATGCTCACCATCTCTAGCTGTCAGAGAAATGCAAATCAAAACCACCCTAAGATACCATCTCACTCCAGTAAGATTGGCAGCCATTATGAAGTCAAACAACAACAAGTGCTGGCGAGGATGTGGGGAAAAGGGTACACTTGTTCATTGCTGGTGGGACTGCAAATTGGTGCAGCCAATTTGGAAAGCAGTATGGAGATTTCTTGGAAAGCTTGGAATGGAGCCACCATTTGACCCAGCTATTCCCCTTCTCGGTCTATTCCCTAAAGACCTAAAAAGAGCATGCTACAGGGACACTGCTACATCGATGTTCATAGCAGCACAGTTCACAATAGCAAGACTGTGGAACCAACCTAGATGCCCTTCAATAGACGAATGGATAAAAAAAATGTGGCATTTATACACAATGGAGTATTACTCTGCATTAAAAATTGACAAAATCATAGAATTTACAGGGAAATGGATTGCATTAGAGCAGATTATGCTAAGTGAAGCTAGCCAATCCCTAAAAAACAAATGCCAAATGTATTCTTTGATATAAGGAGAGTAACTAAGATCAGAGTAGGGACGAAGAGCAGGAGAAGAAGATTAACATTTAACAGGGATGAGAGGTGGGAGGGAAAGGGAGTGAGAAGGGAAATTGCATGGTAATGGAAGGAGACCCTCAGGGTTATACAGTGGAGGGGGTAGAGAGAGAGGAGGGGACGGGAGGGGAGAGGTGGGGAGGGGGGAGGGTGGAGGATGGGAAAGGCAGCGGAGCACAACAGACACTAGTATGGCAATATGTAAATCAATGGATGTGTAACTGATGTGATTCTGCAATCTGTGTATGGGGTGAAGGTGGGAGTTCATAACCCACTTGAATCAAAGTGTGGAATATGATATGTCAAGAAATTTGTAATGTTTTGAACAACCCACAATAAAAAATTAAAAATAAATAAAAAAAAGAAACAGGTCACTGTGATGATAAGCTGGTGCATTTTCTCATCTGATGCCGCAGCAGGCCTTGTTAGAAGGGCTAAGTGTAGAATCTGTGCCTGTCAGTGGATAGTGTGCTCAGTGCGTGGAAACCTTCATCAAAGCCACTGGTTTTCAACATTGGATATGAATTAGAATTACCCAAGTTGCTGAAAAAAATTCCTGTTGCCTAGGCTGCACCTCAGACCAGTGACACCCAAGTGTTTCAGTGGGGTAAGAGGTTCCAGTCTGCAGTGAAGTTTGGGACCACTGAGCAGTGGTGGGGTCCTTTTTCCTAGACCTCTACAGGGATGGATGGAGCATCTGGAGGGTTCTGTGCAAAATGAAAATGCTATTCTTGTTCAAAAGGGAAAAAAGTACCTATATAGACACTAAACTGCAAAACTTTTTCCTTTTATTAATGGTCTCACTCTCCATCGTCATGGTGCTTTTTCTATTCAATGTCATATTAACCAAGGTAGAATAAGAAAGTTATATCATTAGCATGGATTTTACCATTCATATTGTGCAGTGCCAGTTTTAAGCACAGATTTAACTGGTATGTGAAATCATCAAAATTGCATAATTCACATTTTGTATCTCATGCATGCATATGAATTTTATTCTTATGACAATGGTACAGATTAGCTTACCTAGTTTTGTTTCACTTCTTGATACACACACTTTCTATCATTACCCCTCCCATGTTTACCAATGAGTAAGGAAGGACTTTCAAGGAAAGAAACAATGGGCCACTTTGTTTTTCCCTTTCCATGTCATCATGTTTATGGTAAGTAGTGGCTAATGCAGAAGGTAGCATGAGCAAGTGCCCCAGTCTGGCTGGGCAGAATTCAGGAGCCACTTGTCAAAAGAAACGAACTTTATTTTTAGAACACAAACACCACACCACACAGCTCTTCAGGAATTCCCTCAGAGCCCAACTGCCACCACCGGCTTCCCACAAGCCTCTCAACCTCCCCCACTCCTCCTGCTCTTGAGGCCCATTGGCTGGGTCATGTGGGCGGAGCCAAAAAAAGTTCCCCAATGAGCAGCTCTGTGGTCTGAAAGGGTGGGGAAGAAGCCCAATGAGCATCACCGCAGAGGAGCCAATCAGTTGGCAGCTAGAAGTTTGCTGGGGCTGCTGTGAGCCAATCATCAGCTGGCAGCTGAAAGTTTGCTGACAGCTGGAAGTTTGCTGGGGCCCCTTCGGCTGTGGCTCTCAACAAGCAAGAAAGCTGTGATGGGGTCCCTTGGTTGTTCATGTTTTTGGAACACAATTACCTTCTTTCTGTTTTCAAGGCAGTTCTAGTTCATGGAAAGTGAACTCTTGGGGCTGTCATCCCCACTTCTTCAGTCATAGAAGTCTTATACTTTGTACTTGCTTTGAGTGTTGCAGAGTTCCCTTGCATCATGAGTTCACTGGGATTCTGTGTGTCTGGAACATCCTGAATGCTATGTGTTGCTGGCAGAGCAGGGAAAGATTGTGGGCACCCACATCATGCATATCTCCTCTGGTCATGTGCATGCACCTGATCACTTTGAACTTCACCTGCCAGATTCTTAGGTAAAATTATTTCAAGATGGCGCTAGCAGAGCATTAAACTAAGTGCAGACTTTGTTGAGTGTGTGCTTAATTTCCACGCCATGCTGTCAAGTCCTGCCACCCTTGTCGCATTGTAGCCTGTTTCCTCCATCCTCCTCCCATCATATCACTTCATACTGCAGCTCCTCTGCGCTGCACTCCCTAGGGCCCTACATTGCTTCACTTCATACTTCTCTTATCACCTTCTAAAATCTTCTAACTGCAGCTATTGGTTATTTACTTTTAAAATTTGTTTCCTGTTTCTCCTGCTAAACTGTAAGTTCCCTAAGGGCAGGGACCTTAGACCACTTAAGGGAAGGTAAGAGTCAATTCAGAATTGAGTATGTTCTCCCTACTGTGGAAGATTGTAATATGTGAAACAGTAGGCATTAGACATTGATGGCAGATGGAAGATTTCTCAATAAGTGGTAATTGGGCAACTGGTTGGCAATTATGGAAAATTAATCATTTTAGATTCTTACTTTATACCGTACCATAGAATAAATTCCAGTGGAATTGAAGAGATAAATGTAATTTAAAAAATCTCACGAAGGGTACTGGCTTTCCTAAATATCAGAATGTATTACAACACTGTAGTAATGAAAACAGATGGTGCTGGCAGAAGAGGAGAGAAACTATTAGTAGGCTAGATGAAAGACCTAAAGAGAACTGATTATTTATGGAAAGTTGGGGATATTATAAAGATAGCATTTCAGATCAGTGGGCAAGAGCTAGATTTTCAAATAAGGTGTTAGGACAGCCAGCTTATTATTTTTTAAATTGAATGCAGTAGCTATATCATTGTATGAAATAAGCATATCTCCAAAGAACAAATAGTGTGATTTCATTTATGTAAAAACAGAAGCCATCTGTTGGTACATAATGTTTCTAGCAGCCTCTCACTTTGTGGATCCTCTGCCTCTAATACATTCTGGTAAAAAGAGGGTTTACCTTAAACCTCAGACTGACCCTCTTGAAGTTGCCTCACTACAACTTATGGCCCTTTTTATAGGGCTCTGCTGACTGCACTCCTGTCTGGTATTAGAATTCCCAGGTTCCAGCAAGATAGGGCTGAACCTTGGGCAGCTGGAACCCCTTCCTGCAAGATAGGTTGATTACTATACTAGAGAGTGGTCTGAGTATCAGGATTTCCAGAGTTCTCCAGGTGATTCCATTTGTGTTTCTAAGGCTGAGAATCATAGTTTAGTTTTTTTTTTTTTTTGGATCTAGCATCCTTTTCGAGGTATAACACAAGGTCTGGACCAAAAATGCTGCTAAAAGTCTTGGGGTATAGGGTTTACCAGATTATTTTAGTTGTATTAGGATGCAGAATGCCTTCTAGGGTTGTTTATCTAGAAATGAGAGATGGGTCGTCTAGCCACCGATTCCTGCCCCCGTTGTCTATCCAAGCATGTTAGCAGGATTCCGTGGCTTCTGAGAAGGCCTTGAGGCAAAAAGACTTTTAGTACACGTTTGAAGACTGCTGATTGTCAGCTGAGCTGAAGCTTAACATGGATCTTTCTGTCTGAGATGGCTAGGGCTCAGGGTATAGCATGTGGGCCCTGAAACGTGTCTGAATTTCAGTCTTTGCATATACTTATATGCTTCATTCTTAAAATTAAGTGTACTTCTAAGCATTTTGGAGATTCCCAATAAAAATTAGCTAGACACTAATGAAGAATAAAGTATTTTCTAAAATAGTGACACTAATGAAGAATAAAGTATTTTCTAAAATAGTGACATAATAGCCCAATTTCAGTTTCATATTTTTCGGCTGGTAGAGTAGGTCCTAGGAAGATTAGAAGTCAATCAAAATCTTGGGCAACCTTTTTACTTTATGGTTCCTCCTGGGCTTCTGTTCAGGAACTAGCAGGCTGAGTCTGGAGAGACTTGTCCAGGTTTTAGACTAAGCCAGATACACCTTTCAAGGGACACATGGGGTAATGCTTCTGGTTTCAGTTTTGTGAAGTCTATCTCTCTGTGGGTTATTTTAACTTATTTTGATTTGAGACAGGGATTAACTTTGTTGCCCAGGCTGGTCTTGAACTCCTAGGCTCAAGAAATCCACCCGCCTCAGCCTCTCAAGTAGCTGGGACTAAAGGTGTGCCCCACCATTTCCTGCTCTTAATTTATCTCATTTTACATATAGACTTAGGTACATGCAGTCAGGAATGCCCAATTTGTTAGTTAGCTTTCCATTACTGTGACAAAATACCTGAGACAATTAACTCTTAAGGAAGGAAGGTTTATTTGTTTTAAAGGTATCAGTCCATGGTCAGTTGGCCCATTATTATTAGGTCTGTGGCAAGACAACATATGGTGATAGGAACATAAAGTGGAGGAAGTAGCATATCTCACGGCAGTCAGGAAACAAAGAGAGAAAGGAAAAGGAAGCATCAGGGTCCCAATATCTTCATCAAGGTTAAACTCTCAGTGACCTCATTTCCTTCCACTTGGCTCTACCTCCTAAAGATTCCACAATTTCCAAGTAGTGTCATGAGCTGGGAACCAAGCCTTCAACACATGGGCCTTTGGGGGACATTCAAGATGCAAACTATAGCACCACATAAATGGGCCTTGCCTTCCCACTGGAGCCCTTAGACCTCATTTCTGATAACAAGTGCTCTCAACTTGAGTTTGTGGACCTGCCTCATATGTGAGGAGCCCCATATGAACTTGCATCAGTACAAAGCAGAAGAAATGGAGATGAAAAAGTGTTTGCAGATGCTGGGTGGGTTTAAAAATAATAAGGTAATTGGTAGATTTTTGCTAGAAAAGAATAGTGAAGGCTCTCATCTGTCTAGGGACTAAATGGTATTGGGGGTTAGAGGAGAGAACTGTTTGGAAGCAGGTGTTGGCTGATTTGCTTAAGAAATAGAATTTTTGCTAGTGTATCTAAGACTTTCTGAAATAAGAAGTGTGTAATACAGCTATGGTTAGGGTATTTTTAACAAGTAGATTGTGGTTAAATACTGACCTACTTACTTAAAGAACAATTAGCAGATTCATAAATTTATATATTAATTTAAAGTGTACTAATATATGAAAGTACTAGTTGAATTTTGTTTTTGAGTGTGAAATAAGAATGTTCCAAAAAATTAAAGCAGCTTATGAAATCCAAATAATTTTACTATCAGTGGCTTATAATTAATGTAAGAGGTATATAAGATGAAATGACAGCATGCTTTTAAAAAATTAGTCTGATGATAACTCATAAACTTCTAATCTGCCTTCTCTTTTTGGATAGTAGCCCTGGTATTCTTCTCCCCAATTTTTCTTTTCTTAAATGAAATGTTAGGAAGCTGTTTCTAGGAAATGTACAACTCTGAAAGTAAACTTTACTTTTGAAGAAATGAAGTTATTGTATATGATGGAGGGTTATGTAAAATAGTGGACCAAATTCTAAGTTTCATATTCTTATACTTAACCTGCACAACTGCCATGAGAGGGGAAAAATCTTCATTATTTAAATGATTTGTTCAAGGTCAAATGGGATGGCTATTAGGTAAGAGAGCTGGGTTTCCACAGAAGACAATCTTTCAGGTTGTATCATGTCTGATTCCTTGTGCCTGAACTTTTCTAATCTGGTCTCTTTAAACAGATAGAGCCTCAACATTGCTCAGGCCAGTGAGTGGCACAGGGTCTTGCAAGAGTCAGCTGCTCTAGAAAATGTTCATGTCTCTATTGTTTGTCTTGGATATACAGTTGAGTTCACCGGACAGTTGCTGAGGTTGACAGATCTCTATGTTACCTTTTTCCCCAAAGGCTAGATGGGAATCAGAGTCCCTCTTGCCATTCTTCAGAGCTCACCCACTCTGCTGCATTTCTCCAGGCCAGAGGTCTGGGAGTCATACTGGCCCATCTAAAGAATGCCTTGTGGTTGGAAACACTGCATTTGACAGATTGGAAAAAAAATTGTTGTGTAAAAAGTTAAATTAACAAGAGAGTCTTCAATATGCAAATAGAAGTTTCTTACAGTGTTAAAAGAACCTTCTTTATTGAGCATTAATCAATATTAATAGTGTTCTTTTGATAATGCTGTATTATTATTATAAAAAATAATCATGATTTGGAAAATGAATGTTTATGGATCATGCTTCTATATTTTATTTTAATATTTAATTTCAAATATCAAGATATTTCAAAGAGTGCTTTTGGCTATTGGGATATTTAGTTATGTTATGATATTTCATTTAAATTTAATTTCAGTAATGACAAAACAAGAACCCAGAGTTTTAGGTCTGTAACACAGTTTAGGAAATGAGGGTCTAATGGGAGTGCTTCTGATTCAGAATGTTTGTTTTTAAAACAAAGTCATGAACTTTCTTAAATTAATCAAGGTATAAATATCTTCGATTGCCAAAGAATTTATATGAGTGATTATAGTAGACTAATGAATTTATCTATTAGCAACCCACTCTAATCACTGATGTACTGAACCACTTGCTTTATCTGCCTGCATTAATTTCCTTGCTGCTTTTACTGAGTATACTAATTTTTGTTTATCACAAGGATTATTCTGTTTTAATTATTGTAAT
Source organism: Marmota monax (assembly GCF_021218885.2). Taxonomy (NCBI): domain Eukaryota; kingdom Metazoa; phylum Chordata; class Mammalia; order Rodentia; family Sciuridae; genus Marmota; species Marmota monax. Next base: position 4,388,644 of record NW_026692254.1, read on the forward strand.
TTTTCTGAAAGATTCATTTTTATAAGTGTATTATAGAAAGCTTGGAACCCAATGTAAGTAGAGGGGCTAATATAGCAGACTTCCGTGTATCCATCATCCTGTGTCAGTGATTATTTGTCATCACAGAAAATGCATATTTTATAGAGTATCCCTCTGTGTGTGTGGCAGGCCCCTATGCACTGATAATTAAGGTCTAGCTAGAGAGAGGTGAGCAGAACCACAGTGGAAATAGGTAGGGCCCTAAGTGAGTATGTCATTGAGTGGTTATGACCTTTATCTATTTGATGGGTGTTCAGTTTGTTTTCACTTTTTTCATAGTACAAATAGAGTGACAGTAAACATTCTTGCATATAAATATTTGATTACTTTTATTCTTCTGTAGTCTAATGGAGGGAATATTTAAAAGTGATGGAGGTGTGGATATTTCTATTATTCTCTCCCATGAAGATTTTTATTGTGACCTGATAACTTTTAGCACTTCTGCTTTTTTTTTTTTTTTTTAAGGTCTAAGTTACTCTCTGAATGGAAATAACTTAGCTGGGATTTTAAGAAATGCTAGCTGCCACAGCAGTCAAATTCTGAAATCTCTATGGCGTAATACAATGAAAGTTAATTTCACTAAAATACCACCTGGCTTGGTAGGAGTCTCCTTCATCTGCTGACCCAGAAAACCAGCTCCCTACAGCTTGTGTCTCCAGCCTCCCTATTGGGACCAGAAGGATGGAAGCGCTCACCAGCTCTTCCATATCACCTCTGTTCATGCTCCCATCTGTGTCATTCACTCCAGGGGGAGACTGTTAACACTGCCGGCACTTGGATGTTGGGTGAGCACCATGTCTGCGCTTTTCTATAGTTGTCAAGGCTCAGGGCCCTGCAGCCCCCACATCACACACACCACACTGCCAAACACTAAAAGTCTTTAGTTCACCAGAGAATGAAAGGTCTGAAATCAAGCTTAGATGCTGCATGTCTCAGTAGTTTTGCTATGTTAGAACAACCTTTCCAAGTACATTCTGGAAACTGGTATTGGTGTCCTTCAGGAAATGGATTTAGTGTCATTTAAGTTTTAATGGCAATATTATTTTTATTGTGGCTTTAAATGAATTTTATTTTTAAGCCTTTTTACTTTGAAATAATTTTAGTCATAAAAGTTACAGAACTAGTATAGTAGTTCCTGTGTACCATTATCTAACTTGTTATTATGTTTGCTTATTTTACAACTATAGTATAATGATTTAAACCAGAACATTAGTATCAATACAGTGCTAGTCTATAGTTCTTATTCAAATTTTGTCCAAGGCAATTCTCTTGGCTTTTGTTATAAGAGAATTGCCTTGGACAAAATTTGAATTATCTGTTATTTGAATTAGCTGTTATCAGCCTGTTCATACATCCCTGACACCCTTGGGTGGTCTTTCTTTGGTCATGGGTACTTTTACTTTACAAATGAGCAGGATGCACTGAAAATCCCTTAAGGGCAGCAATCTGGGCCCTATTATGCCTACCAATATGTAACTTAGCACTGGGTCTTTTGTAGTTTGTGAAATTATTACTCTGTTGGCAATATGTTAAACATAACAAGAGGGAGAAATAGCTTTACTTACGTATTAAAAAATCGACAAGAACCTCCAGTAGTCCTGGAGACTTTTAAGATGAATAAGACTTATAACTACTTTGACCATCATTTTTCCATGATCTTTTATGGTCACAGACAGCAAGTATCTCCAACTTTAATTGGGTTATCCAGATGTGGTCTTGGTCACAAAAGAGGTAGAAGTGAGGGGTCCAGATTAAAGTCATTCTTACTATACTGCCTTGATTCAAGTCAACAAGGGCTTATTGTCTATAAGTACCTGGAGTTTTGAAAGGAAATACAGGTATATTAGTCATCTGTCACTGTATAACAAATTACCCTACACTTTTGGCTTAAAACAGTCACATGTAATATCTCAAAGTTTCTATGGGTAGGCATTTAGGAGAAGCCTAACTCAGGGTATATTGTGTGGTCACAGATAAAGAAGTCAATCCAATGGTTTGACTGAGGCTCCACCTCTAGGATGGCTCATTCATGTGACTTGGGGCTGTCTGATGGCAGGAGGCCTCAGTTTTTCTCCACATGGCTCTCCATATAGGGCTTGACATGGCTCATGACATGGCAAGTGGCTTCCTCAAGAGTGAGCAGCTCAAGAGAAAACAAGGTGGAGGTCACAATGTTCTTTAGTTCCTACCCTGGCAAATCACATACTCATTCTCACAATATCCTATTGGTTACAAAATTCAACTCCATTTATATTGGAGGGGACTACACAGGCCTGAATGCCAGGAGATGACTATCCTTGGAGACTATCTTGGAGGCTGATTACCACAGTGGGAGGGAGAGAAGTGACAAGGCTCTGTCATTTATCAAAAAGAGAGCATTAATTCAAATTATCTAGCAGTGGAGGTGTATTTCTTGTGGTCATTGTGGTGTTTTGGATTTTAATGAAAACCAAACCAGAACAAAACAAAGAACCATAAAAATCTGGGTCTCTTCTGCATTGAGATTTAGTGGGCAGACTAAAGATTTCAAGTCAGAAGGCTTGCATTCCAGTACTCACCTCTGTTTCCTGCAGGGTGGGCATGGGGGAGCTCTGTATTTCCTGAGGCTTCCTTTCTGAAGTGAGGATTATGATGCTTTTCCTGTGGACCTCACAGATTGATGAGAAGGAAGTAATGTGGGAGGGGATGCATGAATTGTGCAGTGTGTTCTGGGAATTTTTTTTTTTTTTTAAAGAAAGAGTGAGAGAGAGTGAGAAAGAGGGAGAGAGAGAGAATTTTTTTTTAATATTTATTTTTTAGTATTTGGCGGACACAACATCTTTGTCTGTATGTGGTGCTGAGGATCGAACCCTGGCCGCACGCATGCCAGGCGAGCGCGCTACCGCTTGAGCCACATCCCCAGCCCTGGGAATGTTAATTATGATAATACGAGGAGTTTTTAAATGCATGGAGATTTGTTCAATATTTAAACCTGGAAGCAACTGAGAATATTTTTCAAGCTGAATATTTCAGGATTGAACTTATTTTTTTGTGTGCTGGATAAACATAACCAGTTACTGTGAAATCTGTTGTAATGAAGAATTGTATCATCTAAACCCAGTATTGTAGGAGAGGACTTAACAGTTCTGTAAGGAAGTTTAAATATCATTGAAAACTCCATTTGTAGTTTTCTGCAAAGTCTTTCCATGTAGATTTGGACCTTTTCCCTGCCCACCATCATCACTTAATCAGTCTTAGGTTTTTACCTCTGGTTTCCTTTTACAGGTCAGTGTTTCTTATCTAAGAATTTCCCTCTGGTTCTTTTGTTGTTGGGAGGCAAGAACTCACTCAGGGCCCCACCCCATGGATGTTTATAATGTATATAGTTGAAAATTTGGGGAGTTCTGACTGCTAGGCCTGGGAGAATAGGTTAGAATATGAATTTAATATCCTTTAAGGTCATAATATTCCCAGTGGTGCTCTCAACACCTAAGTAGGGTCATAGTTGCATTAGGCAAAAATTTCTGAAAATCTATATTATAATTGGGAAAGGTTTGATTTATAATAAATATTTGGGGGCCCAGTGGTTTAAAATTGGATTCCTTGTTAAGTATTATGCCTGTTTGTGCAAGTGATTATTAAGCACCTTTCCATATGGATATCTGGGATTAAAATATTCCAGGCCAAGAGCATAAAAAAGATGTGTGTGTTTTCATCGATATAAAGTCTAGGTCTAAATGGAAAAACTAGTCATACCACTTTCCATTTATACTTAATTTCTAACAATAAAAACTTGTTATGCTTTTATCTTTTGCCATAGATACTGATAGATGAAAATGTCAGTGAAATTGCACTTTCTTTCTTTCTTTTCTGAAATGAAGGAATTGTGCCACTTAGTTTTATTTCTCAGTGGCCACTAATACCTTATAGTTTGGACATAGCCCCAGACAAACACACAAGTAACTTGGTTGATAAGTGAAAGAAGAGATCTATGTAGTTCTTATTCCACTGATTAAATATGATGTATTTTTAAATGTTTATGTTTTGGTTTCACAATCTTTATTAACACCTTCCATTTAGAATCAAAGAAGAAAGTTTTGGTACAGTACGAGCAGCATACTTTGAGAAGCTTCACTCTGGCACAGGCTTGGGTGTGGCATCTGAAAACTTTACACAGGTCATTCATCTCTGTGTGGAAAATAGGTGAAGCCCCTGAAGTGGCACCTGGAACCTTTTAGGCAGTAGAAATGTAATTTGATTATTTGTAGTTCTGCTTAAGATATCTGGGATGTTCTAACAAGTACTTTTTCTTTAAACAAAGAGAATTCCTAAGTATAGATAAATGTGAGAAGTTATAATTTTAAAATAGTCTTTTTGTATGTCCTGCAAGGTTTAAGCAAAGTGCAACAGACATCACTTCTTTCTAGAATATATACTCTGATGGGTCAGATTCCCAGTCAGGTAGTAAAGAACTTGACCAATGCAGTGCTGTGTCAGACTGCACCTTTGACCCTGATGGTTCCCTCAGTGAATGCCTGGGGAAAGATGAGAGGGCGCTAATGTTGTCCTGGCTTCAGATACTGATTCCTTTTCCCTTCCTGAGTAGCTCATATACATGTGCTTTCCTCATTGTAGCCAGGAGGTTTAACATCTCTTTTCTTGTCACAGCAACTTAAGCTTGAAATTGGGTTCACTTAAATATCATCCTCTTAAGGTTATGCCCAGGTTTGCTTAATTTTCTGATGCTATCTTTTATGATTTGTTTCGGCTAATTAAGAAAGACTCTGTATCATGGAAAGATTTATTAGTAAAAAGATTTTTAAAATTAACACACTGCTCGTTTTAGCAACTTCAAGAATTTGCAAAGTATAAAATATTAAACAAACACAGGAGACATAAAGAGTAGAGTAAATTTAACTAGATAAAAATTAATCTCCTTGGAAAAAGGTACAACTTATACATTGTTGGTGGGACTGCAAATTAGTACAGCTACTTTGGAAAGCAGTATGGAGATTCCTCAAAAAACTAGGACTGGAACTACCATATGACTCAGCTATTTCACTCTTTAGTATTCATCCAAAAGAACCAAAATTAGTATTTTATGGTGATATTGCCACTACAATGTTTATAAAAGCACAATTCATGATAGCCAAATTATGAAATCAATAGAGTCTTACTTAGCCATAAAGAAGAGTGAAATAATGGCATTTGCTGGTAGATAAATGGAAATGGAGAAAATCATGTTATGTGAAATAAGACAGAGTCAGAAAAATCAAGGGTCAACTATTTTCTTTCATATGTGGAAGCTAAAGCAAAATAATGGAAAGAAGGCAATGGGGGGAGAAGATCATATATCAGAAAGATATAGGGAAGATTTTCATAGAGTGGAGTAGGAGTTGGAGAATGACAGGGAGGGAGGAAGGAAGGGAAAGGGAAAGAAATATGGAATAAATCTAACAGAGTCATGTTATATGCATATATATGTATCTGTGTGTGTGTGTGTGTGTGTGTGTGTGTATATATATATATATATATATATATATATATCTCAAAGGAAATTTCTCCTTTATGTTTATGTAGAAAGTACCAATCAAAAATAAATAAATGACCGAAAAGATGATCAGTGGATTAGAGGAGGGAGAAAAGGGGGAGGGTGGAGAAGAGGAAAGGGAGAGGCCATGGTGACATCAAATTCCTTGTATGTATTATTTCATCAAAAGGAACTGAAATTCTATCTATAATTAGAATGCTCTGATAAAAAAATTAACCCCCTTTACCACAAAGAAATTCAGAAGAAAAAGTTAAGATTAGAAGAAAATATTAGCAATAATTTTGTTCTTTTTAGTTATGAAGACAGTATATGAAAAGATATATTTGATATATTTATACTAACATGGAATATATCTTATTCTAATTAGGATCCCAGTCTTGTGGAGGTTTTTTCTTTTTCTTTTCTTTTTTTTTTTTGAGAAAAAGGAAAATGAAGTTTTATTGCTTTGCTAGCAAAGGAGAAACACAGGAGACTGCTGGCCCAGAAGCTGTGATTCTGCCTGTGAGCAAGAACCAGGGTGGGGGTGGGCTTTTAAAGAGGTGATTCAAAGGCTATATTCCACAAATTCTCTGTTGGAGTTGTAATTCATTTGTTAATTTGGAGACTACCATTCCCAAAGTCTGTATTACTTCATTCCTAAAGTGGGTGTGTGCTAAAGACAATAAATCTGCTTAAATTGGGGAAGAAAGGTAATCCTGTTTCCCCTGAGATTAGGGAGGGGGAAAGATTAGGGAGGATAGGGAGAGAGGAAGAGAAAGAAACCTGTTCATTTAAAAAATAAGGTGCAGTGGCAGAGCAGCAAGGGCTGTATTTAAAGCATAAAGCAGACCACTGTTGCATTTACCCACTGTCTATTTCTACATTCCATTTCTATGAAAAGATGGGCAAGCAGCTGCTTCCTGTTGAAAGAGGGTGAAGTTGGGGGAAGTAACTTGTTCTTTATCAGGTGGGGCGTGGACAGTGAAGGGTATTCAGCCTCAGAGCAGTCCAGAGGCAGATGGCAGGTGACTGGACAGGCATATATAGGGCAGGGATCATGTTTTATTGTAGCAGGTTGCCAGCACACTTTTATTTGCAGGGCTGGTACTAATATGCCAGATTTTACCTGCTTGGTACAGGAAGACATTTTTATTTATAATGTTCTTTTCATCATCAAAATCTATGATGTGGACCTGAATATCATATTTAAGTGACTGCGTCCCAACCAAAAACCGAATGGAATCTGCTTCTCCATTTGAGGTATTAGTGCATGTGTCTGGAACTCCAGCCCAACTCCAGCCCATTGATCACAAGGTCCTCCATGCTGCAGTGGGTGGCCTGAGCCATTAGACCCTCTCTAGAGAGACACCTCCCACCTTACTGAGTCATTCCCTGCCTGTGACAAACAACTCTGAGCCCACATTCTTTCTGGCCCAAGCAAGCTACCTTAGGCTTGTGGATGTATTTTTAAGTTGAATTTTTACTGAAGTAATTACAGATTCACATGTAGTTATAAGAAATAATATAGTGAGAACTCTTCACCTGTTTCCCCATATGGAAGCTTCTTGCAAAACTATAGTTCAGTATCACATCCAAGATATTGACATAGTACAGTCTACCCATCTTTAGGCTGAGGTTCATTCCCCCCTTCAATATGAAGGCTTACCATACATTATTACCTACGAGTTAATTACCTCGTGCTTTATTCTCCTTTATCATACTTATTTAAGGGCCTGTACATTACTGTATAAATTTTAGAAAAAGCTTGTCTGTGTCTGGAAAAAACCAAACAAACTGAAATTTCAATAGGAATTGCATTAAACTTATACTCAATTTGCAGAAATTTAACTTCTGTACTGTGTTGAGTCTTCTCTTCTTTAAACATGGTGTTTCCATTTTATGAAAAAGTGTTATGATTTAGAATGTAAAAAAGCACATACAAATAAATAACAAAAAAGGCCAAAAGCCATGGGGACCTGGGAAAAGGCAATTAATAGGTAATTCTCAGAAACAAATGGATATTAAGAGTTGATAATCAGCCTTAGTGATGGTCCAGAAAATGCAGATTATAAAATCCCATTGTTTTGCCTGTTTAGATTGGTAAAAATTAAAAATTGATAATATTATCAAGATTATTGACAGGAGTGCAAGGATATAGGCACTTTGATATATTGTCGATAGGAGCAAGCTGGTGAAGCCTTTTGGAAGGCAGTTAGCAATATTGACTAAAATTAGAACCAGATGTAATTTGACTAAGCAGTTTCACTCTGTGATCATGTTTAGAAGTGATATTGGCACAAGGATGTTCAATGTAGTATTACTGATATTTCAAGATGCTAATCCGTAGAAGAAATGTTAGGCAAATGCTGTCCTACCCATACTGCAGAAAATGGTGTGAATTTAAAAGAATGAGGTTGATCCACATGTACTGATATTTAAAAATAGGTAAGATTAGGAGAGAAGTAAAATATCTCTTCCCTACCTTAATTTTTTTAGTTCCACTTTTTTTTTTTTTTTAAATAGATGTGAATAAGCCATTAGGGCAATTTTGGCTTTCTTGTCACATTTTTGTACAGATATAGTTGCTTCAGAAAGCTCAGTTGTGGCTCGAGGAGGTGAAATTACTGGTAAATTCACTGTTTTCTCATCACCCTGCCTCACAGTCCTTTTTCTTGCTCTTGTTGTGTACTGGGAGTAAGGGTCCAGGGCCTGGAAGGGGTTGTGACAGTGTGTCTGTGGCTACGCCAGGTGTCCTCTCTGAGTCCTATCCCTTTGGTTTCCTGCTTGGGTTAACCTCCTTGAAGAATGGCATTTCCTTTGAAAAGGTCTTAATAGAACTGGCATCCTAAGAAGTCTTGTTTTCATGATCTGGTTTGGAAGAAAAGGTCATAAAAAGCATCCATGCAACAGGTAATTAAGTACCTTGACCCACAGCATTACCAAAGTGAACAGCTCATTTAATTTAATAAATCTGATTTTCTAAAATAAAACTTTGAGCACTGAATCGATTCTGTGATCAGAGCTCGTTTTGTTCTTTTCATTCATTTTTTCCCAGTTAATATGTTTATTATGAATTATTATTTCAGACATAGAAGAGGAAATAATACAGTGAATATCTGTGTAACCTCTGAGCATGGACAAGTGTTGTTCTTCTTTGTAGATTCTTCTAGGATGTTCTAATAATGAAGGGAATGGCCATTTTAATGCCCCCCATTTTGCTGCTTTCTAACTGAATATTGGCGCCTAGAGTTCATCTCCACGCTATTTTTTCTCATGTCATCTGTGATGGGAGATTCTACTCCAAGGGTTCAGGACTGCAGTGATGAGGTGCTATAAAAGAGCAGTTTGCGGGAGAGACTCTTGTTATTTCTTGAAGATGAAATTTAGTATTCAATATGAAGTTTGTAGGAAGCTGTTCTCTTGCTGCTGCCAAGGCTATTCAATACTACCAACCTTAGACAGGCTGGTAAGACTTTTTCCCTTTCCATTGCAGAACTACAGACCTGCTCCTTTTCCCTCTGCCTGCTGCTGGGCCTTGCCTTGTCTGTGCATCCCTCCCTCCCTTTTTTCTTTCCTTCCCTCCATTCATCTGTGTTTTCCTGTGTCCCTTGTGTTGATTCAATATTATTTGAACATCTACTATGTTAAAACTCTTGTCATTGAAGTCTCAGAAATGAAAGCCCAACTCTGCTCACAAGTTTCTACCAGGGCCCCAGGAGAAAGAAACAGGCATTTTCAGCTCATCTTAAATTTTAAGCAGCGTGTGTGTGTGTGTGTGTGTGTGTCAGAGGGAGAGATATATATACACACAGTAGTCTCTCATTATCCATGTAAAGACTCCTGGTGGATGACTGAAACCAGGGATGGTAATAAACCTTAAATAGTGTATGTTATACTTTTTCTGATACTATATATAGTACAATGTGGATACACTACATGAAAGGATGATTCTTGGGCAGTAGGAGATTTCATCACACTACTATAGAACAGTGCACATTAAAAAACTTACTAATTGTTTATTTTTGGGATTTCCCATTTAATGTTTTCACACTATGGCTGCTCATGGGTAACTGAAACCAAGGAAAGTGAAACCATGGCTAAAGGAGGACTACCATGTGTGTGTGCATAGATATACACACAGTGTGGTGGGGGAGAGGAAGGCTATATGTATGGATGAGAAGGACATAGGACATTCTGAGATGAGGGACAAGATGCAAGGACATGGAAGGGGAATAAGCAAAGCATTTTATTTATGGATAGGTAACAAAATACCTTGAAACATAGTGGCCAAAATAGCAGTATTTATTATCTCACATTGTTTCTGAACAGAGGAATCTAGGAACAACTCTTATATGTCTCATATGTGTCTGGTTGATGTCAGTCAGGGGCTACAGTCATCTGAAAGCTCTATTGGGGCTGGAGGCCCCTCTTCTGAAGTGGCTGTTCACTTGGCTGGCAAGTTGACACTGACTATTTGCAGGAGGCCTCAGCTCCTCTCCATAGCATCCTTTCTTGGGGCTCTTTGATCCTCAGGAGAGGCTGCCAGGAGTTTCTCAGAGCAAGGTGGAAACTGCCTATATCTCTTGTAATCCAGCCTCAAATGACTGGGCTGTCATTTTGTTGGTGTCCTGTTGGCTAAACTGGCTAGCCCTTTTTACTATGAGAGGTGGTGGGTTCATAAAGGCATAGACTCCAGGAGGTGAGGATGACTTGGGGCCTGCTTAGAAGCTGCTACCATAGTATGGCCCTGAATCTGCAAACAGGTGTGTCTGGCTGTGGTCAGCAGGGGTTAGGGGCTTGATTTGGCTGAGGATTTTGATGAAGGCTGTGGTTGCCATTTTTAAGCACTTTGTATATTGTCTTCAAAGTCTTGGGGAGCCCTAGAAAGATTGTGTTTTAGTCAGCTTTTTCACTGCTGTGACTAAAGGACCGGATCTGCACAGCTATAGAGGAGGAAAGGTTTATTAGGGGGTTTATAGATTCAGAGGTCTTAGTCCATAGAAAACAGGCTCCATTCCTTGGGGTTCAAGGTGAGGCAGAACATCAGGGTGGAAGAGTGTGGCAGAGGGAAGCAGCTCACATGGTGATTAGGAAACAGAAAGAGAGACTCCACTAGCCAGATACAAATATATACCCCAAAGCCACACCCCAGTTCCCACCTCCTCCAGCCCCACCCTACAACTTCAGTTACCACTCAGTTAATCCCTATCAGGGGATTAATTCACAGATTAGGTTAAGGCTATAACCCAATCATTTCTCTTCCAAACCTTCTTGCATTGTTTCACACGAGAGCTTTTGGGGGACACTACATCTAAACCATAACAGATTATCAGCAAGGAAATGCCATGCTCAGTTTGTATTTTTCAATCCATACCTGGGAGATGTGTGGAAAATATTGGGTGGAAGGCAGAGGTGTCTGATCCAGGAGCTGTGAGTGGGATCAGTTTAGAGGCCTGCAGGCCTCAAGCTGCCATGACATCTGGAGTGGATTAGAGTCCCTGTTGCTTCAAATCCTATGTCCTCTTATTTCTTCCTCAAAGGAGACCATGGTACAGGGTGGGAGCTAGAGACTTAATGAGCCAGGGATCTCCAGAGTAGGCTATGGGGGGAAAAAGCCATAGAAGTATGAGAAGTAAATATTACCTCTTTTATTTATATGTATCTCATTATTTAAAAATTCTGCTTTTCAGGGCTATTTTAGAGTGTCCTTAGATGTGACTACTACAAGAGAAGTATATAATTTGTAAGTTAGTGAATGTGCATTATTGGGGTCATGCTTCACCTCTTTTTTACCAATAAGGACAGGGGGTCATCACTGATTTTGGAGATTACTGCTAACAGGGAGGTTGGTCCTTTGTGGGGGTTGGCATCAAGGGTCTCAACATCTCCTTTTATGACTGGCACTGCATGGCACCACAGCAGTGGTGTTAGCTTTCTGTTGTTGTGACTAAACACCCAAGATAAACAACTTATAAGGAGGACAGGTTTATTTTGACTCATGCGTTCTGTCCATTGTTGCTTGGCCCCTTGTGCTTTGGGCCTGTGACAGTACATGTAGGGCATCATGTTGGGAACATGTGGTGGAGTTGCTGCTTACTTCATGACAACTAGGAAGCCAAAGAGACAGGAAGGGGCCAATGTACCAATATCCCCTTCAAGGGCATGTTCCAATGACCTAACTTCCTTTCATTAGGCCCTACCTCCTAAAGGTTCTACCACTTCCCAGTAGCACCATGGGCTGGGACTAGGCTTTTAACACCTGGACCTTTCAGGGACATTCAAGAAAGATCCAAACTATAGCTCTTTGGCATCTCTAGCTAGAGTCCTCAGAATGTAGCCAGTGGGTGCCTGCTTGGTGCTATGTTGACGCTGCTTCCAGGAAAGTCATTATTGGGTGTCTCGGGGTAGTGTACTGACTATGGATTCAGACCATGATCCCAGCGGGCTCTGGAGTATGTGATTCTGCCTTGGTAGGCTAGCAATTTCTGTGGGTTGTATGACAGGGTAGTTCTCTGTGTCCACATGTAGTGTCCTCCTGACTCCATGTCCACCTTATATACAGGAACAGTATAGACTCCAGCCTTCCTCTAAGAATGTCCAGGGGATGGAAAGGAGCTCACTGTCTTTATCATGGTCTCCTCATTTAGGCCCTGGGGCCTGAGAAGTAAATATAGTTCTAGGAAGAGGCTGGCAAACCCAACTTAGTTATATACATTTCACTCAAATGGTGCTCTGAGTGACAAGTAGCTTGGATAATAAAATAAAATGTTCTTGGCATTTGGGACTACCATTCCCAAAGAGTAGCAGTCTATAGTGTTTGACGAAGTACCCATGTTTTGTGAGCTTGTTTGCAAGGGTTACTTTGTAGTCTAAAATTGAAGGAAGGAAGGAAGGAAGGAAGGAAGGAAGGAAGGAAGGTCAATTTCCATAGTCAGCTCAATAGCTGTAAAATGTCTTTACAAAAGAATGCCTGTGGTCTTCAGGGTTTATATTTATAGTCTCTTGCAGGTCACTTGTAAAATGTATCTTCCTTACATTTTATTTTGACATAATAATTTTAGACTTACAGAAAATTTGCAAAACTAGTAATAGGAAATTTTTGTACATTCTTTATCTGGTTTCCTCTTGTTAACATCTTTCATAAAAATGGCAGAGTTATCCAAAGTAAGAAATCAACACTGGTACAATACTATTAGCTAATCTTTAACCCTTCTTTTTCCATTCCTTTTTCTGTTTCAGGATCCAAACCAGGAACCCATGTTGGTCTTTATATTTTTTAAAATGTGTAAATCTGAGTTTGTACAAATTCTCTGAACATAATTTCGTTTTCTTCTTAACATCCTTGTGCTTGCAGCCATGACCTGGCTTCTTTTGTTGGGTCACAAGCAATTATGTGACTGGGTACTGAAACTCATGTAGCTCATCTTAGCTGCTGTTATCATTGGTGTGCCCATTATATTCTTTCCTTACAGAGGATTTCATCACTGGACTCCTTTATTGATATCATGTAAGTTCAGTTTTTCCAAATGTAGGTGTTCAATGGAAAAGTACCTTAAACTATACCCAGGGTGCACCTGTTTTTGGTCTCAGGATGCTCTGCTGCACTAGTGGGGCTGGTATGGTATTCTCTTGTATAGATGCCTGTTGCTCACCTTGATGTAGGCAGAGCTCCAAAGAGCCCAGATTCCACTGTTCAGGTTTGTGCACAATAAGCTATGCTGCCTCTGGGTGGCCTTTCCCAAAACTCTTGAGGTGCTCTAGAAATGTATCTGAATCTGTGGGAGGATGTGTAGAGGTGGCACTCTGTTTTCACAGATGATTGCGAAGAATCCCTGTCTTTCTGGAATTGATATTGAGCATAAATTCATAATGGTAATAGGGAGATGACAGAGGAGGGAGGTTTTTATTTTAGAGCTTCTGTAAATTTGAATTAGTTACCTGGACTCTGGATCAGTCCGTTAACTTTTTTTGTATTTACCCCTGCCATCTCAGAGTATATTTGTATGCATGTTCCTGTGCATATGATACACGTATGCTTGTACACACACACACACACACACACACACACACACTGAGAGGACAAGGTTTGCCCAAGACTGAGGGATTTTTCTGAGATGAGACTTTCAGTATCATAGATAGTTCTAGACAAACTAGGAAGGTTAGTTAACCTGGAGAAGATCTACTTGGACCAGAAAGTGACCAGGTTGGTGAGGCTTTAAAGGTTCCCTGTGTAAACTTTCTAGTCACAATTTCTGCCTTTTGCTCATGTTCCTTTTAAAGAAATTCTTTTTTTTAAACATCATGGTTGTTGGGGCTGTGGTTATGGCTCAGTGGTGGAGCGCTTGCCTTGCACGTGCAAGGCCCTGGGTTTGATCCTTAGCACCACATAAAAATAAATAAATAAATAAAATAAAGGTGTTGTGTCCAACTACAACTACAAAAAAATAATCATAAACATCATGGTTATCAATACTTTATTATTTTATCAACTCTTCTTTCATCTTGCTGTAGAATTTTTAAGCAATTCCCTGATAGCCCCATATTCTTCAATTTCCTTACATTTGATTTTTCTTAACAAGCTTTTATTTTGAGGTAATTTTAGATTAATGGGAATGTTGCCAGTACAGAGAATTTCCATAGCCTCCTCATTCATGCTTCCCCCTTTGTTATCTTTTTACATTTCTATGCTACATTTCAAAACAAAGAAGCTGACATTGGGTACATTACTATAAATTAAACATGATTTGCATTTCACTAGTGATCCATTCTGGATTATCACATTGCATTTTGTTGTCTATGATGGTTTCTTAGTCTTTCCTTGTTTTTCATGACTTTCCTCATAATCTTGAGGAGTACTGACAAGGTACTCTGTATAATGTTGGAGGTATTTCTTATATTTAGATTGGGGTTCTGGGTTTTATAGAAGATCATCACCAAGGTGAAGTGCCTTTCTCACTTCACTGTGACATCCCCGTGACACCCCTGGTGATGTTAACCTTGATCATCTGATTAATGTACTGTTGGCCAGGTCTCTTCACTGTAACGTTACCTTTTCCCCTACCCTGTTCTTTGAGAGTGAATCACGAAGCACTGCCAATCTCAAAGATGTTGGGAAGAGTAAGGCATCTCTTGAAAGGAGAGGTGTCTACATTTATTATTTGTAGAGTTGCAGCATTCCTAGATAAATTTGATTTTCATATAAAAAAGGAATAATATTTTTTTTGGAGGCAGGGTCCGAAACCAGGGTCTTGTGTGTGGCAGGCAAGTGCTGAACCACTAAGTTACATCCCCAGGCCAATGAGGAATCATTTTTTAGTATATATCCTTTGCAATATTTGAACTTCAGATTTAACTGGGTATTCTTTATTTTGTTAAATCTGGCAGTTAATTATTTGGAATTCTTCCTTAAGAAGAATGAATCTCTTCCCCTCAACATTTGATTTTTAGTTTGATTTCATTATCTTTTTGGTATAGTTTTCTTCCCACTTTCTGTCATGCTTGAGCAGAGTTTGATATACTTTAGCGATGGCACTTTGTCTACTTAATTTTTTTTTAAAGCAACATGGAAAATAATTTTGTTTTGTTTGCTTCAAAAAGGAATTAGTTTGTGTGTGTTTTAATCAAAGGATTTTTCTCATTACATGAGCCAAAAAGCACATTAGTTTCCAACCCCTATAAATGAAACCCAGAGTTGAAGGAAATTTGTGCCGAATTTCCAAGCGCAGCTCATGGGAGGGGCAGAGAAGAAAGACACTGATGTTCTTTTAAGCAACCCCAGGAGGCTAGTGCAGCAGCTCACAAATGGATCTGTTAAACTTGGCATTGGGAGGCACTTGCAATTGCTTAGGATCCCCCCACCCTACCCAATGTATAGCAGGTGTGTGAGAATTCTAAATGGATCTGGAAATGAAGGAGGAGTGGTGGGGGGGTCAGAGGGATGCTGAAGGGAACCATGTAGTTTGCTTTTAAAAGAAAACCAGCCCTCTTGTTTCCTGGAAGTGCACCTAGCCCATCAGATGGTGCTGCTTTTCATTAAAGCAGCAATTCTGCAGCCACGATTACCTTGGGTGGTTTGTTCTTAGCAGCCGGTACCCTTCAAATCAAGGCTGCTTTTCATCAGTGACAGGTATTCCGGGAAGCAGAGGGGACTGCAGAGTTCAAAGATAGCTCAGTTCCTTCTAGAGAAGAGACTGTGACTGTCGCAGGGTCCTGATGAACCTTTCCAGAGCTGGAGGCTCACTGATGGGGTCAGGCAGAGGGAGGTTTGAACTGAACTGAATGTGGCCACGCTGCTGACATTTTCTTTTCAGTTCACTTGAGAAAGGGGTGCACTGGAGAGGGTGCGTGCCTCTTGAAGATCAGAGCCTACATGGCATATAGTTGCATTTTATTGTTTCTCAATCGAAAGAGGGCTTCATTCTTTACCCTGCCTCATATTCAGGTAATCCTCAGCGATTGTGACACCCATCCTTACCTAAACTGATCACCATCCTCTGTATTAATAAGTCTAGTCACTTGTCATTTTTTACCTAATTCGTTTTTCTGAGCTATGGGGTCTGACTCCTGTTAGGTCTCCACAGAAAACCTGCAGCATGTCCCAGGGGGTCTGATGCCCTCTGATCTGAGCATTCTCCCTATGCCTCTGCCTCAGGCTCTCCTTTGTTGGCCATATCTCTGGTACCTGATCTGCAGAAGACCCTGGTCAGATACATAGGAGTGAAAACATAGCTACTTTAGGTTGGAATGATTTGTATCCCAAATAAGAAATGCTTACAGGTACAAAGATGCCCCGGGCAACTCATTAGAATATCTGCACATGTGTACAGATAATAAATTTAGTTTGAGGCTGCCAATTCCTTTCTCATGAGAAAATAAGAGGCATTGCTTTTACATAGCTCTTTCTGAAGGTGTTACAAATGTCTGTGTTTGGGTCTTACAATACTGTTGAGCAGAAAAACATATGTTTGTCCATGTGTTTATATTTTTAAAATACCAGATGTCTGTAGTACCAGTTTTTATTATCTATTTTTGAATTATGTTTTGAGGCTTAACACATTTTGGGGATATTGCTATAGAAATGAGTGCCGAGTGCTACCTGATAGTAAGGCATTGTTTGACAAGCTATTTTGAATTTTCTTGAATTTCTGTTTATGGGATGCTAGTAGGTCAAATACACAAATTGTAAACAGTGAGCCCAGTTTCTAACAGCTGGTGATTATGTTTTTCTGTGAAGATTTTAGAGTGAAAGGATAACTCTGAAGAATGGAAGCCAGGAGCCCAACTTTGGGGTAGACGCACCATTTGTAGTCCTCCATTATCATTTTGTCAGCTAATTTACACCTGTGGGAAAAGCCCCATCCTGATTATGGCCCAATAGAAAACTTAGGGTGGCCACTGTGATCTGGGGATAGAAATGGAGCTCTTTAGGAATCACTGTGAGATGTGCCTCTCTCAGTGGGTGTCCTTCTGTGTCTGGAGCCACCGTGAACCTGCTGAGTGAAGTGAGCTATAGTCTTCCTTTTTACCTAGGCCACGATCTCTGCTGACCCCTTGCTGCTTTCATGAGGACTCAACTTCTTATGGCTGAATGTGAGGTCATCTGAAGGATTTCTTTTCAGCTCTAATGCTATTGAATCAAACGTTTTTGCAGCTGTGGCCTCCTTGAGTTCAGGTGTTTGTTTCTCTTTGTACTGGCTAATGAGCATCTTTGAGGTGCCATCTCCCTCGGATGTGTTTGTGGGGGGCGGGGAGCATAGCTTCAACAGTCAGGTAAGGGGATCCACAGAGCCCTGGTTTCCAAACTATTGGCAGGGGACCTTTGTGGACATATAATTATATTTGGATACCAGTAGATCAACACGAGTTGCATATGATGTGGGGCAGTGAGGTGCCAAAGGGGCTCAGAGCAGCATTTGCAGGAGTATGTGGGAATGGGAGGTCTCTGAAGCCACCTCCAGGGAGCTGTTGGCCACAATGTGGAAGCCACAGCTCTAGAGGTAGGTGTTTGTGAGAAGTCATCTTATTCTGGTCAAGGGTTTGTTCTTGGAGCTGCTTGATGGTGCTTCTTCAGGATCCCATCGTCACCACCTGCAGGTCAGTGACTCCAAGAGGTCTCTTATAAGCTGGCAGCTAGATATCTCTGCTTGGAAGCAAGTCAGTCAGTGTTTCCTCTGTTGAGTTTCTCCTCTCCCCGTTTTGTTTAAGGTTCTGTTATCAGCTTAGGCTCCTGGGGCCTACCTTCTTCCTTGGCCTCCTGTAACCAAGGCCCATTCATCCATGTCTTTGCAATAATGAAAGCAATGTTAGTGACCAACACTGACTGAGCACTTGCTCTGCTGGGCCTGCTTTTAGTGCTTTGCTAATGCCTCATCCCAGCTTCTAAATGTTAGGTATATATGATCCATATTTTCCATTTTTTGTGTCACTGCCAAACTTGAAGCCCTTTTACTTCAAACCGGAATTACTCTGATCGCTCCCAGTAAATCTGCAGGCTAAAGGCTTCTGAACTGTGTCTTGTATACTGTTGCGTGCTTATTATGTCTCCACTGCTTTGATCTCAGCAGTTTCTTCCACAAGTCTTTGCTGGCTCCTCTGCCTTTAGGGTAAAGATCAAACTTCAGCCTATACAGATCTGTGTCACCAGTGCTTTCTTCCACTGTTACCACAAGGGCATTTGAAGAGACCTGTCCCGAGGTAGAGGAGATCTTCATTCTGACTCTCCAGGCCCTTGGTGTATCATAGAAAAGAATTGAAGGACACATCATGTTTTAGCAAAGAGGAAGAGCTTTATTAGCAAATGAAAGGTGAATATACACATACTCGAGCACAGTGCCAGCTCTCTTGAGAGATGTGTTCTCAGGGTCCTGGGCTCTTCTTTAAAGGAAACTTTGTGACTGGTGATCATGGGAAAATATGTGGAACAATGTCAGCTTGGTAAACTCAGTCCCTTGGTCATGGATCCTGAGACATTTTATGGTGGTCTGGTCCTTTCCAGATCTTTCCATTGAATATTGTTTCCTCTGTCCAGATAACGTGTCTATATATGGGTTTCTTAAAATTAATTTCCTTTGGGGCTGGGGATGTGGCTCAAGCGGTAGCGCACTCGCCTGGCATGCGTGTGGCCCGGGTTCGATCCTTAGCACCACATACAAACAAAGATGTTGTGTCCGCCCAAAAAAAACTAAAAAATAATTCTCTCTCTCTCTAAAAAAAAAAAAGAATTAATTTCCTTTGTTTTATCTGATCTGAAAATACATTGTGTAGGCTAACAGTACATGTAAGCCTTAATTAAAATAAGATAATTTTTATAAATGAGTCAATTTACTATAACTCTAAGTTTTGTAGATTTCTCATAAATTTGAGAATGACCAGCCTGTAGGAAAAACAGGTTGGGGAGTAAGTCTAAACATGGGGCTTTCAGATTTACAGCTACAGTCTCTTTTTCCTTTCCTTTTGTCTCCTTGCTACCTGTCTTTATTTCCTCCATCCTGACACCATTGCTGCCCTGTGGGAATTATCCACAAACACACACACACACACTTATGTCCTTGTCTCAAGCCTGCGCTTGCTCTCATCCTTTAATCTGCAGGGCTGCTGATTAGTGCACTTCCTCCTGCCCTCACTTTTCTAGCAGAGGTGTGTTTGGTTTTGGATATGAATGGCAGTCATACTGTCTGTGTGGTACTGCTGATGTGTGTTGCCATCTCACAGCATTTTATTGCCTTGAAATGTAAATAATTTCCATTTGACTTCTCAAGAGCTCATCCCTTGTTTTACAATTGATTTATAAACTCTCAAGACCCAAATCTTAAACATCCCTCACAGCATCCATTGTTGTGCAGGCAGTTGACAAATATTTGCTTTTGATTAGAGTCTAACAGAAAGTCATTACTCAGATTCTAAGAAGCTTCTTGTTGCTGGCATGCGAACATGGTTGTCATGTTCAAATCTCCTGTTCAAATCCAGTCTTGTTCTTCATGTGTTCATGAGAGCCTTACTCAGGGCTAACCAAGCAGAAGAACACAGAACAGTGGAATGAAACTTCCTACGGTTTTTCTACCTTTGTAGAGTGATTTCATTGTCATCATCATCAGTATTGTCTATTAATAGAACAATGTGAGTCTGGAGTACTGGTGGCATTCATAATTAATTATTTTGCATTGTTTCTTTCCTTTTTATTTATTCTTTCTCCCCCAAACCCCTTTTTGTTCTGGGACTTGAACCTGAGGGCACTTTACCACTGAGCTATAACCCAGTCCTTTTTATTTTTTATCTTGAGACAAAATCTTGCTCAGTTGCTGAGGCTGGCCTTGAATTTGCTATCCTCCTGACTCTACTCCTGAGTGGCAGGGATTATAGGTGTGTGCGTGCCACTGTGTCAACTTTTGTATCACTTCTTTTAGTGTTGGACACATGGGCCAACTCTGCAGATTCTCGGGTATGCTAGCCATATAGGTCAACAATCTCACAGAAATGAGAACTAAGAGGTGCTTTGTTATTCCTTACCCAGTGATCCTCAGAACAGACTGCACTGTGTAAATGCACTTGAACCTGCTAAGTAGGGGGCTTCTGTAGAATGAAGGAAAGGTGTCTGAGAGGCTGTCACTCCACATGACATTCTTAGTCTGAGGGGTTTCCTTTTCATTCTTTAGTGTTTATTTTCTCCTGAGACTTTGGTCTCATTATAGTTTAAATCTTGTTCTCCTATTTTAGCAGCTTATTTAATTGAAAAATTTCAATGAAAAGACACTGCATTCATAAAGGATCTGGGGTCACACAGAGGCTTTATTTATTTATATTATTTTTTAATTTTTAAAATTCTAATTTGTTATATATGACAGCAGAATGCATTATAGTTCATATTACACATATAGAGCAAAATTTTTCATAACTGATTGTATACAAAGTACATTCACATTGTTTGTGTCTTCATACATGTCCTTAGGGTAATAATAAGAGGTTTTAATTGATCCCTATGATGAACGAATGTAACTCCCCTGCAAAGGCCTCCTTTTCATTATTTCTCAGGGCCTTTGTCCTGTCTCTGCCAGTACAGAACAGCTTAATGTTTTTGGCTGATTGCGCTCTGAGTTATGCTCCTTTTTATTTTTTGAAAGTGTTGACTTCATAAACTAGAGGCTGAAGCCAGAGTAAGCTGGATAACTTATTCCTGTGCTATTTATTGCGTAAGGGATTAAAAACAGCACTAGCATGGTCATCTGCTTTACTTTTCATAGGCTCTGTCATCACTTTAATTGGTTGTTGTTAGAACAGATGTTTTAAAAGGAATATTTTGGCATGACTGTTTGCTTACTTTCTGATGACTCGTGGGACATTTATATCTACATTTAAAACAAAACAAAAGAGCTGTGGACTGTGGGAACAGAGCAACCCATTGGCCCTTACCAGACCTGGTCCTTGATAAAGACAATGGGGTTGATGGGGAAAAAGGTTTGAGGGCAGGAATTGTAAACTTGAAAATTTTAGGGTGAGCATGCAGTGATCTCTTAGTTTACAGCCAAGAGAATATCCAATGGGAATCCAAATGTTAAGCCACCCTGAAGGGTGGATTTTAAGGAGGCAAAAGCCAAGTTACCTTTGTTTAAAAGTAAGTAAGGGCTGGGGTTGTGGTTCAGCGGTAGAGCGCTTGCCTCACACATGTGAGACCCTGGGTTCAATCCTCACCACCAGATAAAAATAAATAAACAAAATAAAGGTATTGTGTCCATGTGTAACTAAAAAAATATTTAAAAAATTTAAAAAATGAAAGTAAGCAAAAGTAGAAACTCATCAAACTGTTTTAGAGAGGGTTATGAACCAATGAAAGCCTTTGCAACTTTGATAACCTTTGTAAAGTAGTGAACTGACATCAGACTTGAATGTGATGCTTGTTTCACATGCCATAGCTAAATAATCTATTGAGTTTAAGTGGCTAGTTTGGGTTTTTTGAACTTGGGGTTTCATAGAAAAACTTGCCTATGCTAATATGAAAGAATTTGTTTCTGTGTTTGGGTCAAAATATACTTTGCCTCCCAATTTGCCATTTCATGACATTCTCTGCAAAATAATTTATAGTATAACTCCATTTTGGAGAACTTAGATTCAGAAAAAGTCTTTAAGGATGAAAGGATTATTTATTTTAAGATTCTTGATTCTTGTATACTATTTTAACTGTCTTCTCTCCCCTTTTGAAAATTGGATAGAAGAGGGTCCATTGGTTAAACCCAAAGCAGATACCTCATAAGTCAACAGAAATCATCATTGGGAGTGGTTATGCTGAATCCTATAGAACGCAGCAAATTTCCTTTTAGTTAATTGATGTAATAGCTGATTTGGAGCTATACCATTATGATTATATAGAAAATGCTTGTTATGGTAAGTCAGACAGATGCTGTTAAGTTCATAATTAGACTTCTTAGGTATAGAAGTGTCTTGCTTTCTAGCTGAAAAGTGAGCATGCTCTGTCATCCAGCTGGGTTCTGCCTTGTTCTTTTCATCCCATGTATGGAGCATGGTGATCATTTGGTGCATAACAAGCACTCAGTAACTGTCTGAGTTAACTGACCAGATGTCATTTGTACACAGGGAGTAGCTTATTGATGGAGTGACATCTGGTTTCCACAGTTTCATTGTTATCTGTGAATGTTAATTGATAGCCTCACTGATCAATCTGTCCAGTATGTTCAAGTTCTGAATTGAAGTTCTAAGGTTTTCTTGGATGTTAGTGTGATTTGTTTTTCTTTGATGTCTTAAACCATTTGAGATCAATTGATCAATTTTTTAAAAAAATTTTTTCTATTTTGTATCCACCTAATACCTTAGAGTTAATAAAACGTTTAACCTTTCCTGGTATGAAAAATGCTGTAAATCAAAGCACATAGCAGATTGTATCTGTGAATCACTTTTTCTTTTGTGACTATTTTTCATTTTTACTTTTCACTGAGGGAGTGGATGTTAGGAACTTAATTCTTACCAGGTTCCTGCTCTTATATAACATAAGAGGAAAGGTCTAGAATGATGAAAATTTTTCTTCTCAAGTTTAGATTCTTGACCTTTTTAGAACAGTGTTGGGTTATCCCAGTTGATTAGAAAAATAAAAGTGCACTTTCTTTGAAATACTGTCACTCACGATTTTCAAAAGATCTTTAACTCTTTAAAGTCTATTCATATTCAAAATGACACTAAAACATCACCCTTTCAGAATGGGGGAAAATGGTATTTCTAGTTTCTGCTTAATGCAATTAATACAGAAGCCTTTCTGCCCATGATTATAGGGTTAGTTTGAAGGCTGAATGGGATTAAAGTATTTTTCAGCCACACATCCCCCAAACCACGTTGTCGACATTTTTCTGATTAGTTTTACTCTATTAAGAAATGTTCATGTCCTTAATGAAATAAAATCCTACATTAAGATATTTCTTCTATTTAGAATTTACAATTTAAAAAATTGATTATGTTTATTCTATTCTGATACATGTCATTTCAGAGTCACCTTTTAAAACAGTTGACAATAAAGGGGAGAAGAAACTTAATTTTCCTTTTAAAATAACTAAATTAAAATTTCCAGGTTTATAGTTTTTCTCATAATTGCATTGCTAAATTTCTGTATTTCCATGTGGATTTGTATCAGAGGTACTTTGATTTTTTTTTCTAGTTTACTAACTTGTTTTGATAATATAAATATACACAGTTCTTTTTGCAATTGAAAGACTCTGAGCAATAATAATTTTATTGACTTGGAAGCCTGGCTATCTTGATTTCCAGTGGTGGCTTGCGGTGTTTAAAGTAACTGACAGTCCTGAGATCGTTACCTAAACTTTACAATTTAAAAAAAAAAAGGTGGGGAGCATAGGGAATGGAAAAATGTTGTTTAAATTACAAACTGCTCCTAAGCATTTCCACAGGGAGGGCAATTAACCCAGGTCACTTAAAACATGGTCATAATATTGAGAGTTAAAAATAATTTTACTTGGAGAGGACTTCAAGAACAAATATCAGGAAGTCCAAATGAACTTAAAAGTACATCAAAGAGATTGCTGGGCAACATGTACAATTTCAAGTGTTCCTTGGTAGAAGGTAGTTTGTTCTGTGGGTTTGCCTCCACTTTGGGGCCACATGTGACCTGATGACCCCGGATTGATTCCAAGTGATTCAGTAAGGCCTGATGCTGTTTCCTCTGGGGGGAGTTGGTGCCTCTCCTCTGCTCCCCCAGTTAGTGTTTGCCAGCTATATTGAAAGTGAGCTGGCCTTCCAGGTGTTGCAGAGGAGCCTAGACTGTGGTGACAGAAACCTGCTCCACCTATGCTCCCAGGGGCATTGGGGCAGAGCTGCCTGAGTGCCTGTACAAAGACCTCTGGCTTTCCCCTGCAGCCATATTTCTGAAGAACCCCAGCCCCAGCTCCTAGGGAGGAATTCTGTGTGGGCCATGTGGGTCTGTACTGTAAATCAGACCATCTGTATTGCTGCATAGCAAGTTATCTCCAAATATGGAGCCTCAACAGTATAACCAGTACTTGTCACACAGTTTATGCAGGTCAGGAATTCAGACCATTCCTCTAGTTGATTTTGGCCTGCTGTCTCTTGAGATTACAGTCAAGATGCTATCTGGGGCTACAGTTCACCAATAGTTTGACACTTGAGATTACCTGCTTCCAAAGTGGCCCACAAGCTGTGTTGTTAGCAGGAGACCTCATTTTCTGGCCAGGTGGACTTTTCACAGACATCCTCACAGCATGGCAATTGGTTTCCCTCAGAGACCTGGCCTCAGAAGTCACTATAATTTCTGCAGTATCTTCTGGTTATATAGTTAGCCCTATTCATTGTGACTATGCAAGGCTGTGAATACCATGGAATCATTGGGGACCATCTTAAAGGTTGGCTGCCACACACTTCTAAATATATCTTCCAGTTGGTAAAATTCATCCTGTCATTGTTCCATCATAAAGTTTGAATTAACAAAATGCTGACTGAGTATGGATATTTACAATGAGGTATATTCTGGAGAGCTTGCAGAGTGGCCACTTAAACATAATGGAGAAAAACTTTGTTTTGATAAGTGCATGGTGGAAACATTTTATTCAAACTTTGTTCTCTTTAAATGATTGATAACAATCATGTTTAAAAAAAAAAGAAAAGGAAATAAGATCACCTTTAATTCTGCTATCTACAGTATCAAAATGCTTTTAGCCTTTTTTCTATGTAGTCCTTTTTATCCTATGCCTGTATATAGCATATGTGCCCCTCTTTATATATATTTCACATATCATCATGGGATTTTTTCCTATCATCTAATAATCTTTTCCAACCTCAGTTTTTTTTTTAATTTTTTATTGTTGGCTGTTCAAAACATTACATAATTCTTGATATATCATATTTCACACTTTGATTCAAGTGGGTTATGAGCTCCCATTTTTACCCCAAATACAGATTGCAGAATCACATCAGTTACACATCCATTGATTTACATATTGCCATACTAGTGTCTGTTGTGTTCTGCTGCCTTTCCTATCCTCTACTATCCCCCCTCCCCTCCCCTCCCCTTGCCTCTTCTCTCTCTGCCCCCTCTACTGACATTCATTTGTCCCCCTTGTATTATATTTCCCTTTCCCCTCACTTCCTCTTGTATGTACTTTTGTATAACTCTGAGGGTCTCCTTCCATTTCCATGCAATTTCCCTTCTCTCTCCCTTTCCCTCCCACCTCTCATCCCTATTTAATGTTAATCTTCTTCTCATGTTCTTTGACCCTACTCTGTTCTTAGTTACTCTCCTTATATCAAAGAAGACATTTGACATTTGTTTTTTAGGGATTGGCTAGCTTCACTTAGCATAATCTGCTCTAATGCCATCCATTTCCCTGTAAATTCTATGATTTTGTCATTTTTTAATGCAGAGTAATACTCCATTGTGTATAAATGCCACATTTTTTTTATCCATTCATCTATTGAAGGGCATCTAGGTTGGTTCCACAGTCTTGCTATTGTGAATTTTGCTGCTATGAACATCGATGTAGCAGTGTCCCTGTAGCATGCTCTTTTTAGGTCTTTAGGGAATAGACCGAGAAGGGGAATAGCTGGGTCAAATGGTGGCTCCATTCCCAGCTTTCCAAGAAATCTCCATACTGCTTTCCAAATTGGCTGCACCAATTTGCAGTCCCACCAGCAATGTACAAGTGTACCCTTTTCCCCACATCCTCGCCAGCACTTGTTGTTGTTTGACTTCATAATGGCTGCCAATCTAACTGGAGTGAGATGGTATCTTAGGGTGGTTTTGATTTGCATTTCTCTGACAGCTAGAGATGGTGAGCATTTTTTCATGTACTTGTTGATTGATTGTATGTCCTCCTCTGAGAAGTGTCTGTTCAGGTCCTTGGCCCATTTGTTGATTGGGTTGTTTGTTCTCTTATTGTCTAATTTTTTGAGTTCTTTGTATACTCTGGATATTAGGGCTCTATCTGAAGTGTGAGGAGTAAAGATTTGTTCCCAGGATGTAGGCTCTCTATTTACCTCTCTTATTGTTTCTTTTGCTGAGAAAAAACTTTTTAGTTTGAGTAAGTCCCATTTGTTGATTCTAGTTATTAACTTTTGTGCTATGGGTGTCCTATTGAGGAATTTGGAGCCCGACCCCACCGACTGTAGATCGTAGCCAACTTTTTCTTCTATCAGACGCAGTGTCTCTGATTTGATATCAAGCTCCTTGATCCATTTTGAATTCACTTTTGTGCATGGCGAGAAAAAGGGATTCAGTTTCATTTTGTTGCATATGGATTTCCAGTTTTCCCAGCACCATTTCCAACCTCAGTTTTAATGACAGCCTATGATTGTGCCATAAGGTGTATCATAGTTCATTTAGTGGTTTCACTGTCATTGAACATTTAAGTTATATAGTTATGTACTGGTTTTTCCTCTCAGAAATAATGCTGTGGTGAACTGCACTGTGTACTAAATCTCATTGTGCAGCTAAGGCTGATTCTTGGCATGAATTCTTATACCTGTAACTGCTGGGGCAAAACCCACAGACATGTTTAAGGTTTTGGTACTGTTTGTCAAGAGCCACCTTCTATGATATTTGTACCATTTACCTTCATTGGTCAGAGTACAGAGGTGCCCCTTCCCCACCTTGGACTTAGCATATCATTGTGATTTTTTTGTCAATTTGATAGATTGAAAACATGGAATGATAAAGCAGTTTTGTTTATCTGAAGTATGCCTCTTTTTAAAAAAAAGTCAGTTAAATCTTAATTGTCCAAAAAAATTGGGTGGGAGAGGTTTGGGGGTGGGTGTACATGTTGACAGAATTGCAACTGCCAAGCAATTCAAGCAGAAATCCAAGCAGCTTCCCTGACAAAAAGCTGTGTTCTCCACCCCATGCTGTAGCCAATAAATTGGAAAATTGGCTGTTTTACATTTCAGTCCTCATTTCTCTTTGCTCACCCAAAATCTGAAGGTTCTGCTGAGTAGCAGGATAGGAACGAGCAGAGAGTAAAGCACAGGTTTGCTCATCCCAACATGATCGATTTAGCTTCAGAGTGTTGAAAGCAGATGTCCTGCTCGCCTCTGTGATTGCTGCTGCCTATTAGGAATGCATTTTGGTTCTATCTATTCCCAGCTTCTGCAGCTGATTTACTTAGGGATCAGGGACTGTCAGACCCTTGGATCCCAGCCTAGGGTCTCACACTCATGTGCCTGGGCCAAGTTCTTTGAATAATTTCATCTCAGACCCTGAAAAGGGCAAGAAATGGAAGGAGAAAGGAACTAACATTTACCTACCTCCTGGATAATCCTTGTGAAACATTCTTTTGGTTTTATTCTAATTCTCCCCAGCCCCAAAAGAGAAAAGAAACAGGCGTTTTATATATATTATTTTCTTAAAACTTTCTCTTACATGTGAATTTTATGAGCTAAATATTTTATTTTCTCTGCCTGGATTCAAGACCTTTACAACCCTTCACAGCCCATGTGTGTCATAAATGGTTTGAGGTTTCAGTATGTTGTTTCTATGAACCTAAAGAAAACACACACACAATTTTTTCCATTGAGATAACATGTCTTTTTTTTTTTTTTTTTTTTGATGGACTGGGGCCCTGATTGTTGAACTTGCTGCAGAAGAATCCATACTGTTTGTGAGCTGCTCTGAGTTTTTAGGGAGCATTTCAGTTTATTTTGCTGGACCTTTTCTCCTCCCAGAGTGGTTTTCTATGATTTAAGAAGACTGGATACAGGGAACTGGGGAGGGTGGTGGAAATTGGCCAACATGCCCTGAATGCCCACCCTGTGCTGAGGAGAGCCCTGTGCTCTGATGTTGCACATGGTGGACCTCTTCCCCCAATGAATGCTTATATAAATAAGGCCCCTGCCCCATGTCTCAGGTGTTCAGCAAATACTACTTAATGAAGATGCCTTACTTTCTAAAGTGTTTAGAACTTTCCACTGACACTGTTTTGTCAAATTCTCTTCATATGTCAAATGTGATCTGCTTCCATTTAACTGATGGGAGAGGGCAGAGGACATGGAGGTTGAGTCAGATGAGAACTGGAGTCCAAATTCTCTTTTGTTTTCTGTTTTCTGAGACTTAACCAAACTCTTATCCAAATGCCTCTCCAAACAAAGGCAAAATTCAGGAACATCTACTCTACCCAAGTCTTACATAGTAGTTTGAGAAAAACAGTTGCTTTTTTTGAAAAAATTAAATCCCAAGTCTGCTTAAAGGACACATGAGTGTGGTTTTCTCAAAGGTGCTTCTAAAACACTGGGGTAGGGAGGAAGAGCATGAGAAGAAGATTACCACTAAATAGGGAAGAGAGATGGGAGGGAATGGGAGGGAGAAGGGGAATTGCACGGAAGATGGAAGGAGACCCTCATCGTTATACAAAATACATGTATGATGATGTGAGGGAAAAAAAAAGAAATGTGTCACATTAGATTGGGTAGAGAGAAGTGATGGGAGCAGGGGTGGGAAGGGGGGATAGGAAGGGCAGCAGAATAAAATAGACACCAGTATTGCTGTATGTATACACGTGGCTGTATGACCAATGTGATTCTGCAACCTGTACACTTGGAAAAATGAGAAATTATACCCCATTTGATTCAAATGTATGATATGTCAAGATCATTGTATTGTCATGAACTAATAATAATAATAAAAAACCACTGCAGTCCTTCATTATCTGGTCCTTCATGGAATAAATTATAAATGCCATGTTTCCTGAGATTTTCCAAATAGATCCATATGGGGACCTTATGAGTAGAAATAATAAAAGGAAGGTCTGGAAAATAAATTGGAACCAAGAGATACTGGCTCTAAAGCCCAGCAGGATCAGGTGGAACAGCAAACAAGAGAAGAAAGTGGGACTATGTGGGCATCAGCGGGGCCTCATGAGGATGGCCTAAGGTGGACTGGTACCTGGGGAGAACCATCTATCGGTAGGTACACCAAGACCAGTCACCTGGAAGGGAGGTAATAGAGCTGATTTTCAGAGGTTTCTTGAGAAGGATGGGCAGTTATTCCTCCATTGGTAAATCAGCTCTGTCTGGAAGTTGTTCTTTCTTTGAAACTTTTGTCTTCAAGTGAACCCACTGCATACTTTCCCCCACTTCCAATTGGATATGTGGATCTCCAATGTTTGGACACTTGCCATTTTCTAGAAACTCAAACTCTTGCAGAGAATTTGCATTTTTTTTAAAGTGTTCCTTTTTCTCCACATCTTCTCCAGCATTTATTATTATTTGTATTCTTGATGATTGCCCTTCTGACTGGTGTGAGATGAAATCTTAGTGTAGTTTTTTAAAAAAATATTTTGTTAGTTATTGATGGACCTTTATTTATTTATTTATATATAGTGCTGAGTGCCTCATGTATGCTAGGCAAGCATTCTACCACTAAGTGCTTGTCTTAACCCCAACCCCAGGA
This sequence comes from Marmota monax, assembly GCF_021218885.2. Classification (NCBI taxonomy): domain Eukaryota; kingdom Metazoa; phylum Chordata; class Mammalia; order Rodentia; family Sciuridae; genus Marmota; species Marmota monax. Next base: position 4,418,097 of record NW_026692254.1, read on the forward strand.
GTTTGCATTTTGAAACTTGATTATAGGTGAGACCATGTTATAACTGTGATCTATGCTAAAAAGATATCTGGAAAGTGTTTCAGAAGCTCTTAGGATTTAAGATGGATATTATCCAAATGTTCAAGGTTGAGGTGATGCTGCCCAGATGCTCTTTACCCTGCAGGAAGGCAACATTTTCCTTTTTTGATCCCCTATCATTTTCTCTCTTGACCTCCTTGATTCTGTTCTACCCCATGTCTCTTCCCTTTCTGTTCTTTTACAATGGCACCTCTCAGTACCCCCATCCCCCCATCCTGTCCACCAGTTGAGGTCCCATGATTGCTTTTTACTTCAGTTTATCTTGGGTTTGGAGTCAGTAAACTCTTCCAGGCATGAGTCTTTTTCCCTTTTCCCCCATATCTAGGCTTTCTTAGGGGTTCCTTCATGTTTGTCTTGGTATCCATAAGATGGCTTATGAGGAATGAAAGGAAAAGCTAGTGAGATCCCTGACTATGTCAGTGTGAATGTTCTCTCATGGAGAATTTAATATTTCCTTAGTATTAAAAAGTAAACTCATAATGAACCAGCAACTCATTTCTGGTTTCCCCAAGATCATACTTTTGAGGTGTGAAAGTATTTCTTGATTTGCATTTTCTTTGATTGCATCTGAAAAGGCCGGTTGGCCTGACGACTGTTGCTATGGGAATGATACTTGTGGTTCGTGCCATTGGGCCATCACCGTTATCAAAAGCATCAGGTGCCTGTTTATTCATGGTGTAGATGAGGTTCTGTTCTAAAGCACATGTAATTACTCACCCTAACCTATTCTCTCCTGTCTTATTATAGAATGGGGGTCTGTGTGACATATACCCAAACTGTGCTAGTGATTTTAATTTTCCATTAGTGTCTTTCATTTTCCAAGATACCTCCTTTTTGAAAAACAGATATTAAAATGAGATTTCAAATAATTACTCTTTCTGGTATGATTTATATATATCACTGACCTGTCTGTCGGGTGAAGACTAAACTGTTACTGAGAACTGACCTAATCAATTTGACCATGTACAACAATTAGCTTCTTTCTGTAGGTAATAATCATTCCTGGAATGTGCAAGGTAGGTGAAGGTTAGCCATTCCCTTCACAACCTCATTGCCAGATGTGATGGAAACAAGTATCCTAACAAATTCTGCTCTACAGGATTTATTAAAGAGACAGACATTAACAAGCAGGCAAAAGATTGCCTACAGGCTGTTCTGTTAGCTTGTTGAAGTCCCACCTCTCAAGACACATGCCGTTATGTTCTAGATTTAGGGGTAGGATCTGCATCAGGCCCTCAGAAGTCTCTGATCCAGTGATTTAGCATCACTCAGGAGTTGAATGTTGGGCACCTTCCCTAATGCACATAGATCATAGCTGTAGGTGGGATTTGTAGACACAAGGAGTGTGCCTCAGATATGGTAGCCAGTCACATTATACAAATATCATTAATTTCACTGCTGCAAACCCGTTTCTGACATTCATCATGCAGATTAACAAATGACTAATTTTATTACTGAATGCTACTTCTGACCTTCATTTTGTCATAGTATGGCCCCTTGTCAAGCTGTGGATAACTAATGCTGCTGGAATGTGGCTTTCCAATTAGGACATGGCCGCCCATTCCTTCAGTGTAAAGAACCAGACCTTGGAGCCCCTGCTGAACCAGAGACAGCAAAACATCCACATAGCTACTTTCTTTCTGCAGTTTGAAAGGAGGTGACCTTGGACAAATGTGGAGGGCATAGTTTAGGAGGTCAGAAGTACTGAGTGAATCCAGTTCAGAGTGGATGATGAGTTAAACTTTGTGATGTCATTTTAGACTGGTTCACTGAATTAACGTTTATCTGTCTCACAAGGATAATTTTTTTTAAACCATTAAAGTTTTCTAGTAGGTTTCTTATCCACAGAAAACATTGCACACAGGCTTCTGTTTTGAATTTGCAGCACTAGTAATTAGGTGCATAATAATTTTTAATCAGTCTTTTTCTATAAAGTCACCAAATAACTAGTTGTAAGAATTGAGTATTTTCTACTCTTTATCCAGGTGATTCTTTTTAGGCCTGGTGAGTGATTAATAAGAGTTACTTGCATTAACCAAGAGTTAAATGGCCTTGCATACAGAGCCACAAATCCTCATGCAGGAGACTCCTGGTGGTTAGAGGCAGGTTAGGAGTCTGTCATTTCTGGGTTCACATGGCAGCTGGGCATGCTGAGCTGTCTGTTGATTTGGGACATTTTATAGCAATCAAATTCATTTACAATCTGGTTTGCTGACAAGGTGTGCAATTATTTTAAACATTATAATGTGAAAATCAGATGAGGCCCTTCATAGACATTTTTTTTATGACAAGATGTCTTTTACTTGAGCCATCATTAATTGGCCTGGATTGCACATATTATTCAGGTTTTCCCCATTGGAACTTGTTTTTTGGGATACATAGTGTTTTTTTTTCAATATGGAAATGAAATATCATTACTTAGAAAGAAATAGGATAAGAATTAGAACAGACTTCTTGTCAGAAACCACTTAGCAAGAAGAGAGTAGAGGAAAATATTTCAGTGTTGAAAGAAAAAAACCCCACCATTTTGGAATTTTAAATCTAGTGAAGTTATCCTTAAAAAGCGAAGAAGAAATAAAGACTTTCTCAGACAAGCAAAAACTGAGGTTAGCCAGCAGACCTGTCCTGAAAGAAATGTTAAAAGAAAATCTTCAGGTAGAAGAAAAATGATAGGTAAAACTAGATATATATGAAAAAAGAACATCAGAGGTGGAATAAATGAAATAAAAATAAAATGTTTTATTTTTCTGATTCTTAATTTACTCAAAAATGAACTGTTTGTTTAGACCAATTATAGTAATGGTGTTCTGTTGACAGTAGCATATGGGTAAGTGAAATGAATGACAGTAATGTCACAAGGGAGAGGAGGGAGGAGGGAACACAGATGGTCCCTGATTTATGATGGTTCAATTTACATTTTTTGATTCTGTGATGATGCAAAAGCAATATGCATTTAGTAGAAACCATACTTTGAATTTAGAATTTTGTGTTTTCTTGGGCAGTTGATATGATACTCTTTCTTCAGGCTAGGTAGAAGCAGCAAGCCACAGCTCCCAGTCAGCTACAGATCATGACAAGAACTTAGAGGAAGAAAAGTATATTTTGGCTCATGGTTTCAGAGATTTAGTTCATGATGGGCCAGCTCCACTGTTTGGGCCTAAGGGAGGCAGCACATCATGGCAGAGGCATATGGTGGAGGGAAGCTGCTTAGAACATGGTGATCTGGGGGGGGGTGGGAAGAGAGAGAGAGAGAGAGAGAGAGAGAGAGAGAGAGAGAGAGATATTGGGGTTGGGGGGCAGGGAAGATGAACTTTTCCAGGGCACACCCGCAGTGAGTGATTCACCTTTTCCACCTGGCTATAGTTACTACTCAGTACATTCAAACTAAGGTGGACTGATTAGATTACAGCTCTCTCAGTCCAATCATTTTACCTCTGAATATTCCTGCATTAACATAGGAGCTCTTGAGACATACCTCATAGGCAGACCACAACACCAGCCCTTCATGTGCTTATGTCCTCAAATCTTAGGCAACAAATATTTCAATTACCTCTTCCAATTCTTGATCAGACCGCTGCTCTAAGGGTGATAGTTGACATGATGTATGTCTTTTAGACAGACTATATCTTTGCCCATTGTTGGATATAATATGCTGTAAAGTGTGTTCCTTGGTTTGAAGAAATATTCCTTGGTTTGAAGAAATATTCCTTGATGGCTCAAATGGATACAGTATCTTTCATTTTAGTCCTTCAGCAGTGTTTTGAGCATTAGCTATCTACTTCCCAGTCCTGAGTATGTGCCTGTTTCTGTCTGAATATGTGTCTCCTGGGCCTACAGGCAGTGGTCCTGTGATGTCAGCTATATGGGTCTCTGCCTTTGGAAAATATGCAGAATAGCTCTCTGTGTCTCTTTCTTTCTGGCAGTTCCTATTGGCATTTTGTACCTCATAAGGTACAAGAGGAATATGTTTACAATCAGCCCGTCTCTGCTCTGCTGTAGCTTTTCCTGTGAGCATTCATTTCATGGGCCCACCTATTCAAGTGAATATACCAGGATACACATTAGTTGGTTTCAATCACTTTATGTCCTGGAAGAGAATTCTTTTGGGCATTAATATTGTCCATTAAGCTCCATCAATTCCCTTAGTGGTTTTCATAGGTCTATGCCTCATATGGCCGTCTCTTTAATAGCCTAGTTTTCCATCTGCCTGACCATGTGGAAAGCCATAGCTACTGCCCATGAGTCTGTTATATACACTCAAACTTAAGGATTCTAATTCCTTTAATTGTTATATATGCTTCTAGACTTACCATGGGGTTATGTCCGGATAACTCATTGAAGGTCAAAATCATCCTAAGTGGAATCTGCATTTAATACTTGTAGCCTACTAAATGTGATAGCTTATCAATGCAAAACACCAAAGAGTAGTGGGTATTTCCCTTCATGATCACATAGAAAACTAGAGCTGCAGCTAGCTACCACTGTCCAGCATGGTGAGAGACTATTATACTGCATGTCAGTAGCCTGTGAAAAAGATTAAATTCGAAGTATGGTTGTTCCTTAATGCATATCACTTCTGTACCATCATAAAGTTTGAAAAAAAAAAGTCAAACCATTGTAATTTAGGGACCATCTATATAAGGAAAACAGTAAGGAATTTGGGTCATTGAGCTGATTTCTTTCTCTTCTCCTTTCCTTCTCTCCCTCCCCTTCCCTCTTCCCTTCCCCTCTCTTCCTCCTCCTCCTCCTCCTCCCCCCCTTCCTCCTCCTCCTCTTCCTCCTCCTCCTCCTTCTTCTCTCTCTCTCTCCCCTTCCTTCCTCCCTCCCTCCCTTTCATTCATTCATTCATTCATTCACTCATTCACAGGGGATTTATACCACTGAGCATACCCCAACATTCCCCTTTTTATTTTCATTTTGAGACAGGGTTTCATTAAGTTGCTGAAGCTGACATTGAACTTGAAATCCTTCTGACTCAGTCTCCAGAGTTGCTGGGGTCACATAGTGGCTTCCTGGGAGCCATCCTTCTTCAATTAGTTTTCTCGTCAATTGTTGTACTGGGTTGCAGTGTAGTGGCCTTCCAGCAGAATGCTGTCTATTCTCATTGAATGCCTTCCATTAACCAATCAGCTTTTTTTCTTGGCCAACTGGAAGTGGTGTGTAGGACACTGATCACGTGAAAATAGAATCTGGTAGCTCTTCAGGTGGTGCCAAAGTTGATTCTAGAGGAAAACAGTCTCCCTGATCATGAATAAAGCGAGTAACTCCTTACATTCCTCTGTTGGCATATTCTTATATAGACCATTTCCATTTTATCATTTTACTATTCTATTTTTTTCCAGTTCTTCTTCTGGGAATTGCCTTCCTTATGGAGTGTTTCTCTGACATTATCTAAGACAGTATGGATATTTCAAATTTCAAGATTATTTTTGTCCTTCAGTCATGGGTAATTTTAATTTATATCCAATAACAAACTAATAATTGTCTCTCAAATTTGACATACACCGTACTGCCATGTCTAGAAATTTCCTGGCCTAGAATTGTAGTGGTTGCTGATGGATAGCACTCCTGGTCTTTTCTCATGAAGTATAAGCTTGTAAGTACAGATTGAAGACACTCCCTAAATCAGATCTTAATGTAGCTCATAGGGCCCAAAGGCATTGACTGAGCCGCTGCTTTTTGTAATTCAGACATAGCCTGATGGTGTTCAGGTTCACATTCAAATCTAACCCTCTTTTGAGTAGATTTATGGTTAGGAACTAGCAGTATTCCCAGAAGTGAGATGCGCATTCTCTAGAATTTGAGCAATGTGACTAAGTACCATGCTTCTTGCTTGGTTCCAAAGGTAATGACAGCAGTTTATTTTTTAGTTGCCTATGAAATATCACAGGTGGCTCCTGCTCAAATTATTCCTAAGTATTTTATTGTTTGGTCAGTCTTTTGAGTGTTTGCTGGATTTGTCATCTAGCCTGAGAATTGTGTGTGTCACTGCTGGATTTAATTCAGTCCTAGCTTGCTTTTCAGTTTCTGATATTATCAGGATGTCATCAATGTAGAGTGTTAATGTATTTGGATACTGCAGTAGTTCAAATCCCTCCCAACCAAATCAGAACAGTAAGCTGGGCAATTGAAATAATTCTGCAGTAATAGTAAATGTAAAGGGATTCTTTCTTGGGAAGGCAAGCTGCAATTGACTATTTTGATTTAGGTATTGAGGAAAAACAATTTGCAAAATCATCATGCAAAATCATTCCTTTAACATGAATTTTTCTCACTTTCAAAACCATATCAGAAACTGTTAGACATGGTGCTGTTTCATTCAAGCTACAGCAATTCATTAGTATCCAGAGCTATCCACTTTTTAATTTCTATTTTTTCCCTCCCTTCAAACAGATTTATTGAACATAACAAAATTCTATAAAGTATCCTGAACCTGCTGCTTTGAAACATGATCTTTTCTTAATAATATCTTGAGATGTTGGCTAAATTGACCAAATTATGTATGCAATGTTCATATATGAATATACCACAGTACTAATTAAATAACCAATTAATAAATAGAAGGAATACCAGTAGAGGAAGAGGAAGAGGACAGGGGGAGGAAGGAAGGAAGGGAAAGAGGAAGTACTGGGGACTGAAAGGGAGCAAATTATATTCCATAGATGTATGATTATATCAAAATTAACTCCACTATTACATATAACTATAACATACCAATAAAAACATTTAAAAAATAGAAAAGAGCCCAATGAACATTAATGAACCTTTAATAGTTTTATAATTAACATCAGTAGAGTTGAATTCCTATGACAAGCTGCTGGGGAACACATAAGAAAGGTCAAGAGGCCACTTTGTGCATTGTCACTATGTTGCCATCATGATGAACATCATCGTGTTCCCATTAACTGAATCTTGACACATCACAGGAATTTCAGTGAGGTCAGAAGTTAGCTTAGCCGCTTGCTGGGCTAGGACAGATATCACTCTAGCACAGTCATCTGACAGCATCTTATGGCTGCTGAAATTAAGTCCTTGTGCATCTATACTCCAGCAATGGATGGATTCTTCATTGTGTCCTCCAAGTGCTGCTCTAAGGTTCCTCCATCCCAACTGCAGTCCAACACAACTTAGGACCACACCGCATCCACTTTTTTCATAGATCACACTGGGCAATTAATGTGGAGCAATTTGTTTTGCCAACATATTGATTAAGTTGGTACTCACTTTATCTACCAGTGTTTTATATTGTGAACAAATGAACAATACTGGGTAGGGGATGTGTTCCTCATTTAGATACAATGTTAATCCCAACAGTATGTTCAAGTAAAAGGATACAGCTAGTTCACATGAAGTTTGTTTGGACACCCAGTTCTTATCCAGTCTTCTGTTTCAATCCCATAAACCAGTGCTGCTATCTGTCTTCCTGTCTAATCCTTTTAGGACCTCACCAGCAGGTTTGGAATCACAGAGCATTGGGCTCCATGAAAAGTTTCTCTTTCACTCCCTGGCCATTTTACCTGTGCACATGTACTTGGCCCCCAGTCTCCAGCCAGGAGTCAGGCCCAGAGACCATGGCTCCTTCATCAATTCTTACTTCATTTAATTGGTTACACATTCACCCTCAGTGATTCAGGGTCAGTCTTCTCATTGTCATTCTTGCCTTCTGGCTTTAAAAATTCTTCCAAACTATAATAAATAGATAACACTTGTTTAGAATCTTTTGATGTTGGGAGGAGGAGTTAGTAGGGGTCCTTCATTTGGCCTGAATTTTAATAATGTCACTTTGAGACATTTGTGTTGGTCACATCAGTGTTCATTTTATTTACCCCATTCCTAAATACCCTTTGAAAACTTCCACCCTCTTGACAAGAGTTCCTTGGCTATCCCCTTTGTCTTTCCCTATCTCTTATGAACCCCTCTGAGTTTCTTAGCTTTGTATTGGAAAGCTAAGACAACATATTGGTATGGCTTCTCAAACTGTTGCTTGATTTTGCTTAAGAAAGGTTTCATGATGGGGTGGAGTATTTTCTTTTAAGGGGTCTTCTTGGTCACAGCATTTTTCTTGACTTGGGCAAGGAGCATATTAAGTGGATGGATATGCCAGTCTTCATAAAGCCAATCCACCGGGGCTATCATAGACAGCATATTGGCCACTTGGGGGTGGGGGTTGTCCTATTTGACATTTAAAGGAAGAGCAGGATAATTCTCCTTTTCAGGATAAACATAGTTTATAGCAGCCTGTATCCCCTTGGGAGCAGCCACTGTGGTCTGTCTCATATAAAACCATTTGTGGATATTCAGTGGTAAGCTGTGGGCCCAGCATCTATATTTATTCACTGCTGTATCCAACATGTTCCTCTGTTTTGTAGAATTCAAAGCCAGTAGAAACTGCTCACAGCTGATTTTACTCAAGGTTCTTCAGAAAGCTGGCAGTGACAACTCACAAAATGAGACAACTCCTTCACTCTGTGTGTGAATTGCTTATTCCTGTTCTTTGATGATTTCTCTTTTTTAATTGATTTTTTTTTCTTGATTGATGTCTCATCTTTGTACCTCCAGATTCTTCCTTGCAGCAGACCTGTCTTTGGCTCTACTTGGAGACTGGGTTAGAACAGAAAGTCTCATGACAGATATTTCATTAGGAGTTGAACAATACCATGCAGTCTCAGTCCTTCTACAGATACTTATTCAGCACTTACTTTGGGCTAGGCACTTTCTAGACATGTGGGATGTAGCAGTGAATACACAAAGTTATGTATGGGTCTCATATTCTGAGGTGTTGAGGGGCTGAATGGAGCTACGGGAAACAGTATAAAAATAGGTGTCTCGGGTGATGAGGAATGTGATTGAGAAAAAAACTGGGCAGGGACAATGACCAGGGATCCTGGTAGGCTGCAGTTTTAGGGACCCATTTGAGCCAAGACCTGAGGGAGAGAACTCTGAGGGGATATTGGGAAAAAGCCTTCCAGGTGGAGGAAACAGCCAGTTTAGGGGCTAGAGGGGCAGTGCTAGGTGAGTTTGAGGCACTGGGTAGCTTGCAGAGCATAAAGGTGGCAGTATTGGTGGTGGGGAGGTGAGAGGGATGCCAGGGCAAAGTAATATAGACCCCAAATCTAAATGGCTAGAACTTGTCTAGAAATGTGGATTATATGACTATCCTCTGAAGAAAGAGCAGGCCCCTCTAGCTGATGGACCAGGCCACCAGACTTAGTGAATTGGAGGAATAAGAGAGAACCTGACTTAGTTATTGGAGGAAGAAGAGAGAAGTGTTTCCCACCCCCACCCCCACCCCCCCGTGCTGCTGGGGATTGAACCCAGAGTCTTGGACATGCTAGACAAGCATTCTACATCCCCAGCCCAAGGTATTTGTAATAAACGTCTATACTCATGTGTAGTTTTCTTTTTTTTTTGATATTGGAATCAGACCCAGGGCCTTGTGCATGCTAAGCATGCACACTACCATTGAGCTATACCCTTGGCCCTGGTTTTGATTGATGGTGTGATTCACCTTTTGACAGGAATGAAGGCAGTTTCCTATAATTTAAAGAAACTTGTTTGAAGAAGGTTGATTGGGCTTCTGCCTCCTTCATCTTTGATAAGGCCTCATCACTACTTCTGAGGTTGTTCAAGTTGGTCATTTCTACTTTCACCATCTACCAAAAGAACAATTGGATAGCAGAGGCTGGTTTCAAAGAGAGTAAAATAGAATTTATCTTTATCTCTGAATTAATAGAATCCATGTACCAGCCATCTCTGTTTGAAGTTATATCAGTATAGGAACATAGTTCCCCGGTGTTCAAAAGATGCTTATTCATTTGGCAATTGATTTCTTCATCTATCAAATAATATTGACTCCTGCCTTGCATGGTATTGGGCTTTTGGAATATGATGAATAAAACTGATGCATTCTCCTTACCCAGTTGTCAGACCTGGTTGGGTGGGGCAGACAGTCTCCAAATAATCTTATTCCAAAGTCTCACAGTGTAAACTGTAATGTGTAGCTCAAAGAGGACAAGGTGTCACAAGCTTCCTTGAAGTGAAGTTGACTTAGAGAGCGAGGGTTTTTTAGTAAGCAGAAGTGGCACAGGGAGAGCATTCCAGGAAGAAGGAACTGCATGTGCAAAGGTTCTGAGACATAACAGGAGTGCTCTGGAGTATTCTTATACATGTCAGAAAGTAGATGGTAGACTTTAGACATAATTAAATGTGTTTTAGGGCATGGACATTTATCCCTAGGGTATTTGGAAGGCCCCCTACCCAGAACAATGTATCATAGTATACTGGATAACTGAGTGTTCTTTTTGCTGTCTTCTTGCTTTTTATTTTCTAGTGTTTGGTCATTTTCATTCTGAAGCAGTCACATAAATGATCTGAGAAAAGGTTTTCTTCTTAGGAAAGTGGTGTTTAATTGGTTAACCCATATATGTGGGCAAAAATGGCATATCATTGAATAGAGAGCAGACGATCCTTGCCATTATTTGTCATTGACAATTGAGAATGGGGGTGAGGGGTGTGTGCGGGTAGGTGGATGGGGACGGGGAGGCATAATATGTAGTAGGTAGAGCTAACAGGGGCCAGGAGGGGATGACTGAATGAGAAATCAAAAATTCAGAAGCCTCTGAAAGCATTATAGACCATTATGGGAATTGAAATTAGAAACATTGTATACATTTTTAATATTTCTGCTAGGAAAAAGACTGTAGCCATGTTAATGTTTAATGCATGGACCATAATAGGGAGCTGAGCAGCTCTCTGTGGCCCCATTTTCTCAGTTGTCTTCTTTCAGAAGAAGTTTGGTTCTATTTTAGGTTTGTCTTTGAGAAGTGTAGCTTACCAGGAATGAGAACCCTGAGGTTAGAAATGGCCTTTCATTCCTCTGTGAATAGGTACAACAAGTGACAAATGATGTGCTCTGAGCTGGGGCTGTAGCTCAGTGGTGGAATATTTGCCTAGCCTGTAAGAGGTACTGGGCACCATCCCCAGCAGCATGCATGTGCGCGCACACACACACGTATATTTTCTGTTTTCGGGCCCCATTTGCACCCTTTTGAATATATATTATGTAAAATTTCTAAGGTTTATATTCGTTTTGGTATTTATAAATTCTTTTACCATTTTTCTCTCCAGATTTTCGTAGTCTTCTATACCTCTGTTAGGAACAGAAAAAGGGAATGAAATACACAGTCTGTTCTTTTTCCTTTTTCCTTTTGACTTTGATTTGAGAGTGATACAAACTAGATGTTAGTGTGTTCTTGTATTTAAGTTTTCTGTATCATGGCAGGTTTATTTGGACAGTGGCAGGAGAGAGTCAAGATGGTAGAAGGGGTATTTTTTCACTAATCTTATTTAAAATTGCCTGTACATGTTGACAATAAAAACTGGTATACATTGAGTCAATTTTATTATTTTATTGTTTTAAAACTATCTATACCAACATTGTCCAACTTTTTGCAGTTGAAAATATTCTATATCTGCATTGTTCAGTACATTAGTCACCCGCCTCTTATGACTAATGAGCACTTTAAATGCAGGTAGTGAGACTGTGGAACTTAAATTTTAATTTAATTTTACTAAGTTTAGATTTAAATAGCCACCAGTGGCTGGTGGCTACCATGTTGAACAGTGCAGAGCTATATTGCCCACCCTGCTGCCTGCATGGGCAGTAGATAATTCCTATTCCCCAACCTTGGCCCCCACTGTTTAGAGAATCTCACATCAGGTCAAACATAAAGCCAGGTTTTAGTCTGCCACTCACCTTTTAGTGTCAGTGTCAGGAGTGGAGGCAGAAGTACCAAGAGGGTATGTCCTTGTCAAGAATTAACATCTTGCTTGACTTAAAGCACGCTAACGAATGTATAAGAGAGCACTTATGTGCATTCATGTTGTATACAAAAATTGTCCAAATTATACCCCAAACTGCTCTGCCCTTAGTTTATTCTTTAGTTAATGTACATATTGGTCAATGCAAGGATTTAATTAAGGTTTCTTTTTTTTTTTTTTTGTGGAATTAAATATAACATGACACCTAAGACAAGGAATTCAAATGTTTCAGATTTGATGCTTTGCTTATAAACAATGGAGGTAATGAAATGGTTTTTAATCTTAATTCCAGAAAAATCTCTGGAATATAGATGTTGATCATTTTTGTCAGCTGCAAACTCTGTATCCTTACTTCTTCTGGTCATTTGCCAGTGGGATTGCCTTTGTCTGTGGCATTAGGGGTAAGCTAGTATAGGAAGAAGAAGTCATCTTACCCTGATTTTATCCAAGGTTAACTAATTTCACCAGGGACAGAATAAGCCCTGATTAGTGGATAGAATCACATTGGTAAGAGCACAGTGCTCTGCCAGCTATTGATTAGTTGTCTCTGAGGTCAGTGGCTCAAAAGGACACAGTAGAGCTGGTATGAGCCAGTTAGAGTGAGGAGGAGCCCACTGGATGCTTGGAAGGATGCTATGATTGCTGACCTAGACTCTTAGGCCCAGATGAATTATGTTTACTTTTATAAAATTATTATTGACAGCTTTCCTGCCAAACAGGATAGAAATGCATGTGAATTAATCAACATTCTTTATAAAATGTCAAACCTTGAAGTCTTTTGATATAATATATGCGACATATAAATTTGGATATTTTCTAGAGACATGACATGACCATTAATTCATCTTTTCTGGTCTTAATTGGCATTTGACCACCAAGACTTGGTTTTGATAGGTAGTAAATTTGGTAACAATTTTTTTTTTCTTTTCTTTTTGTTACTCTTTATTTTTCTTTTTTTACTCTTTATTATGGTGGTTGTGGCATATAGGAAGGAAGGGGACATTGATTTTCAAGAATCATTTATGTCAACAAAGAGACATTGATCATTGGATAATATAATTTGTTGTTTTATACCAGCTCTGTTGTAATAAAAATTATTCCTTTAAAGTGAATCATGCTTAATTGATATCATTTGGTTTATTCCTTTGTTCTTACCTAAATACCTTGAAAGCAGCACCATTATCCCTCACTGTGTGTCCAGTGCTGGTGTGGTTTTACACAGAAGTCGACATATGCAGGAGCAGAGGTCCCAAGGACTATCTTCAAAGGAATGGCCTTGTGCAAGAAATTGGGATAGGTTAGACCTGCACTGGCCAGCATAGTGATCTCTAGCCACATAGAGCCAGGGAAATTTAAGTTCCTGGACATTTAATAAAATTAAAATTCTATAGTCACAGTAGCCACATTACAAGAGTTCCATTGACATGTGTGTCTAGGGGCTACTGGTGCTGGACAGCAAAGGTAGAGGGCCTTTTCATCCTAGAGAAAGTTCTACTGGACAGTGGTAGATATTTCTGGAATGAGTTTTATTTATTTAGTCAGTAGATGTTGCTGAAATCTCCTTGTCAGATCCATTTCTGACCACAGGTACACTGTGAGGGAACTGAAATCCAGGCCTGGCACTCATGGAGCCACTATGAGGAACAAAATGGAAGAAGCTAGTCCAGAAATTTCCGTGTATGTGTATCAGTATTTATGTGCTCATTGTCCCCTGGGCATACAGATGGGTTGGGTAGGACACTGTCTCTTTCCTCAGTGGGGAAGAAGGAGTGTATTTTTGTAAAAGGGGAGACTGGTTTAGTGTAACAGAATTCTGCCCAGCACATGTTTGTGGTCACTCTGTGACTGCTTTGAGCTTCCTTTTCTTGCATGATCTTGGTGGGGCTTTCAGTCTCGCCTTCCACAGTGTGGTGAGGGTTAAAAGAAAAACATTCTAAAAGCTACTGCTCAGCACTCAGCATTAAATAAATTGAGGCTATTATTACTCTAACCTTTTATATCATAAAAATGGTTGAGAAGCTAAAAAGTAGCTTCAGCTGGAGATGGGGAAGGGAGGCATTTACTGGGGACAGGAGCACAGGAGCAGCTGGTTCACGGGCAGCTGATCTCGCCTGTGCGTGAGGAATGATTGCATATCTCAGAGGACTCTCCTCAGTAAAATCCTTATGTAAGTGGGGTGCTTTGCACACTCCCATGTTGGCCATGTTCTTATGGCTGTTGTGATTTCTGTGTCAAGGCTCCGTTGTCTTCTGTGGACATTCGTGTTCACAAATCTCCCTGAACATTCTCCAGAGGGAGAAGAAGGTAGGATTCTTGGTCAGGCTGTCTACAGCCTGACAAGGAATGTCCCCCACCTCTCAGGAGGGCATATCTTGAGCAGGTTAGCCCACCTGCCCTGCAGTCTCGTTGTGGGTACAGGTAGGGAGAGCAGGGTCTTACCAGACAAGGCAAGATGACAACTGTGGTTTCTGTGTTTCTCTTGAGCTCTTGGGTTTGCCACCTCAGCAGGTCATGCTGAGGTGCCTGCTTGGACTCAGGGACCTGGTGGGTAATGGAGATGCAGAGTATCAAGGAAATTCATGGGAGTGACCAGCACATTCCAGCAGTCTAGAAAAGAGTTACTGTATTTGTCATAGGTGATATATATATATTTGTTTTCCCTTTACAAAAAAACCTGAGAAACTAGAGAAGAATCTTATACTCAAGGTTAGGCAAATCTCAAAAGTGATTAGAACAACATTTGCAAAAATAATTGAATGAAGTTTAAAAAAATCAGTATATTCATCTTATTGCAGCTATTTTAATTTCTTATTTCTTTATGTTTTTCTACACATTTATCCTTCATATTGGCGAAATCAACACATATTTTTTCACTTAAAACTTTTTTCAGACAGTTTCACTGAGGTTGACAAAACTTTGTATCATTTTTATGTTTGTATACTGTTTCTTCATGCAGACTACCTTGTATCAACTTTCCTTCATTATTGGATATATAAATTAATTTGATTTTTTAATAATTGTAATACAAAATTGAACATATTTTTTCCAATAATGTTTGACTATAAAGAAATTCCAAGAAATGGCAATGAATGCCTTTATGTATAAACAAACCTGTAAAATTTTGGTAAAACATGTAGAGAATTTTACTATTTTTTTAAAGGTTTTTCTAGGATCTACTGATTTCTGTTTTTAACAATAATTATATAGTTCAATTCTGTATTATAAACTTAAAATGACCTTACATATTTATAATGGAAAATTTTATACACAATAGACAGAATAGTCTATTGAATCACTGGTTCAGCAAATACCCCGTTATGCCATTCTGATTTTGTTAACCCTCCAATGCTACTTTGAAGTGAATTTCATTTGTACATATTAAGTGGTTTTTTTTTCAAACATTTGGGTTTATATCTGAAGTCTTTACCTTGACTTTCTGGCTGCATTAGCCCAGGTATGTACAAAGCATCTCCTATGGGCACTGGGGGACCATCATTTTTTTTTTTTTTTAAAGTAGGGGAAGGATAAAGTAGTGAGAAGTATACTTTATGGAGTGAATTTGTTAGCTTTTGCAGGATGCTTGGTGTGGAAAGGTCCAGAAGTGAGGGGATGGTCATCTTCATCTACCTGGCTGTATGTGATGCTGCTACTGTACAGTCCTCCCCGCCCCCTCCCCCTATTTCTCTCTTTCCTTACCCTCTTTTGAACAGTGTTTGTGATTGAGCCTTCCTTTGGCTTAAAGTAATGGTGCAATAGAATTTTCAGTTCTAGGTTCCTTAAGTAATAAGAACATTCTCTTTCTATCATAATAAGACCCTGTGACAGGGACTCTAGAGTTGTTTAATTTGGCAGCTGAGAGGCCAGGCAGCTTCTCCATTATTTTCTTGGTATCCTCACAGTTGCAAAATGGCTGCCACAGCACTATGCATATACCCTTTACACTGTGTTAGAGGCAGGCAAAAGGGTTGGTGTTTCTCTCATTTTATTTTTATTAGGAAGAGGAATCATTTCTGACTGTGTTCAGCATTTTTCCTTTCACATCCTCTTAGGCACAGCTGAGTTACTGTCCAGGAAGTCACTAGGAATATTTGGGAAAGAAAGTTCCTGGCATTTTATCCCTCTGGAGCAGAGTTTCAGCAAAGAAGAAAGGGTACTGAGTAAAGAGAGCCTGTTGTAGGGGTTTAAAAGCCTGTTTTACATGTGGAAAAGGACTGAGTCTGCAAGAGCTTTCTCCCAAGTAGCAAGTAGGATGTGACAGAGCAAGGCTTTAATCCAGGTCTTTGGACCCAAGTCCATGCAGGTCTTTTCCTCATGTCACCCAGAGTATCTGTGTGGGGCCTGGGCTGGGGATGGAGGACTGGCAGTGGCTCAGCAGGAGGAACAAGGAGGGCACAGAATTGGAAGATGTGGGAGAAGGAGTCCAAGGTGGCAGTAAGGCTCTAGGTGGGGGAGCAGCAAGTGGGGTGGGAACATGGTAAGGGACAGCTTAAGGGTTTTTGCTCATGTCAGCAGGACAGCCGTGGGACCATCCTGGCAGGAAGTGGAGCTCAGGTAGAGAGAGAGTAGATTACCTAACACACTTGGTTTAATGAATTCCTGATGAATGAGATGTACCAACAAGTGCCCTGATAAGGCAGTGGATATCTTTAAAAAAAATAATATGAATGGTCTTCCCTAAGTAGTTTACTTCCTACCAATCAATTATTTCCTTTGGTAGATCCTGGCAAATTAAAAAAAAAAAAACAAAACCCTTTGGACCTTTTCAGTGGTAGAATTTTTGCTTTATAGCAAAAAAACTGTGGATATGTTGGCACAGTAGAGCTGTGAGGGAGGGTGACATCTTCAAGGTCCTTGATTCTGTTGCCCCATGTGAGTTGAATGCACTGGAGGAGTTTTCTGGCCTTGCACAGGAGAGCATTCAGGATGGAACAGCACAGGATATAGGCCTCCACCCGGTCATTCAGCAGCTGGCATTAGGCTTGCCCCAGTGCTTGGGATGAAATAGGTTTTCATTGTATATTCGCTAAACAAGTGAATATTCTGTGCACTTGCTTTGGTTTCTGTTTTTAAAGAATCACCTAATTTGTAAGTCTTTCAGATTGCTGATTTATCAGATAAAATGCATAAAGTGAGCTGATGATTCTAAATAGGAACTAAACTCATTCCTGGATGATTTAAAGATTCATTTAGAGCTGCTCATTTTGCATAGAGCTAATATAGTGCAATGCCTGAGATCCACTTTAAAATCTTATTGTGTGACCATATCTTTGTTGAAAGGAGAAATTTGTAGTCATTTTAATCTGCTACATAATGAGTGTTTAAATAGCTTCTTACTCACTTCCATTTCAAACTGAACATTATTTGTATGTCCCTCAAAAAAGACCAAGGAGATGAGGCAGAAATGTTGAAAAGGGAGACCCTTTCATTGGTCCCTTGTGATAAGACAGAGAAAGAGAGGGACGGTTAATCTTTCCAAAGCAAGAAAGGTTAAGCTTCTGTTGCTAAGTTCCACAGTGACTTACCACTGACTGGTGTTCCCTTACTTGCTCTTTTCACCATCTCTGTGACATGCTCTCCTTCCTTAGTTTTAATTTTTTGCGGGGCAGTTGAATCCTCATTTGGTGATATCTTCCTGTAGATTGGCAGTTGTTGAGTCCAGAAGGAACTGGGGAAATTGTCTCATTCAGCAAATGATGTGGAATAATGATCTGGGTCCGAGGCAGGCCAGAAAAGTCACGCTGGGATAAGTGGTGTAGAACACAGGAACATTGATCTATTGCAGGTCAGACCTAACTCCTTAGTGGTCTGATAGGGGTTGTAGTCACTGGTACTGTGACCAGGACCAGGTCAGTCTTAGATGGCTCTGTGTTGGTGCTTGATGCAGAGGTACCACGGGGAACCTTGCCTGTCACATAGGATGGGAATTGGATCACAAAGTTGTCACTAGCTCTGTTGGGGTAAGAAAAATGGGGAATTGTCTATAAAAATTTTAAGAGGACAGGCAGGTGAATGTTCTTAGCCAGTGCCATTGCCATATTCTATAATTTTTCTCCTTGACCATCATGCTTCCTACCCTGGGACCAGTTTCCTTCCCTGAGCGCTCAGGCTTTGGTCCTTGCCTCACTGGCCTCCTGTACCTGCTATTGCGCATTTTTTTCTGGAGGCTTCCCCTTCCTGCATTTCTGCTTTCTGGACCCTCTCCCTGTCTTTGTGTTTCTTGGGTTTCTTTCTTATTTATGCCAAAATCCATCTCCATGTAATTTTTTCCGAGAAGAATTCAGAAATTATTTTTTCTGATTTTTAAAAAATCTATTTGAAAATGTCTATATAGTCCTTACGCTTGACTGTTGATTTGGATGGGATATCAAGTTCTGGGTTCAAAAACCTTTTCGTCAGAGTTCTGAAAGCTTTGATTCTATAGTTGGTTCTTCTGTGAGGACGTTTCTGCATTTCATTCTCATTTTTTGTCTGGGAATCTTTCTTTTCTCTTTCTGGATCCTGTGTCTTGATCTTTTATATCCTCAGATTTCATGAGGATATATCCCACTTTTGTCCTATTTAGTAATCTAAGGTTTCTTAAATCTAAATTATTTTGTCTTTCTTCAGCTCTGCTAAGTTTTCTTGTGTCGTCGTCATCATTATTATTACTGTTTTCACACTTTCATTTATTTTTCTATTCTCCTTTTTTTCTGGAAAGTCTGGAAATCAACATAATTCTACATTGGTCCTTTGTTATAAGCTTTCTCCATATTTTCCATATTTGTACTTTCATCCAGAGGACAATTATTAAATTTTATCTCCTACCACTTTACTGAATTTTTTATTTTGGCAATCATTTTTAATATCCATGAACTCTTTTCTTTTTTGTGCCAACTGCTACTTTTTTTTTAGTAGAAGCCAGTTTTTGTTGGTTCATTTGCTTATTTGGCTTTTAGGGGTATTATATTTTCTTGATGTTATCAGAAGATACTACTTGGTTGTGTGTGTGTGTGTGTGTGTGTGTGTGTGTGTGTGTTTGATGGTGGGGGTTGAATCCAGGGCCTTGTGCATGCTAGGCAAGTGCTCTACCTACCTCTGAGCTATATCCTTGGCTCTAATTGGGATTTTTTTTAATGATCATTTTTATTTGCTGAATTGTCTGTTTGATTGGCATCAGTTGTTCTGTTTATCCTATTTGGTCCTTTTTTTTGAGCTACAAATGCTCCCTCCAGTATCTTGGTGTCTGGTATCTGTTCATATATAAGAGTGTTCATCAGCGTAGATTCAAACAGATTTATGTAATAGATTGTTTTCAGGAAGGTCATTTTGGTTTTTAGGGATCCTCTTCTCTGAATGGGAGGATAGCTGGGCAGTCACATGTGTATATGTGGATAGGAACCTCAGAAAAATAATGAAGGAATCCTGATGGACTCAGGTGTGAAGAGTTATGTGCAAGGGATGGAAAAAGAACACTTAACCAAAACAAGTATGAGAGAGTGGCCTAGTACTGTAAAATAGAGTGAGTCGTTTTATGAGCAGAGTATTGTGTGTTTTTAACACTTACTTCTTGAGAGTGGCTCTCTAACCTTTTTCTATCCTGGGCCATTTGACAATGGGAGACACTTTTTGTTGTCACAAATGGGAGGTGGGAAATGCTATTGTCCTCTAGTGAGTAGAGGCTAGGGATGCTGCTCAACACCCTCAAATGCACAAGGGAGCCCCACACAAAGAGTCATGTGGCCCCTGATGTCGGTAGCACAGAGGTTGAGCATCACTACTGTGAAGGAAAGGGTGGGCCTCTTGCTTAGGGCAGTGAGGCACCAGGAGGAATGTCAGCCCCAGTTGTGCTTTTCCACTCTGTCAAGGGGAGATGGAGTGAATAAATAAATACATTTCTGTCTCTGAGAACTTGTTGAGGGAGAGTGCCTAGATCCATACTGTCCAGTACCATGACCACTGTCCACAGTGGCTATTGAAATTAACCAAGACTCAATAAAATTACAAATTTAGTTGAGTTGTGTTAGCCACATTTCTGGTGCTCAGCAGCACATTTGCCACTGTGGCAAGTGTGTCAGACAGTGCAGAGATAGAACATTTCTATCACATATCATCCTACCAGACGGAGCTGGCCTATACAGTGTTGGTAATATTTTAGAGAATTTTGAAGAGTAGGAGTACTGTTATGTTTAAAAATTAAGTTTTCTATTTTACGGTATCAGAAGATAAGAGGAGTTTGAAACAAATTACTAATTGTCACAAAATTTGAATTTTTACAGATTAATTGGTGTTCATTACTATCTTTACACATAACATCCATAATGCTCCCCTCAATACCCAAACCTACTCAAATACCTAGAGAACTTTCAGCTCCCGCCTACATGCTTCCTTTACAATAAATAGTAAATAGTTAATAAATGAAGCGGGATGGAACTCAAATAGATGAAAGTGAGAGCAGCTTTAGATGTTATCCAGCAAGTTCCCCTGCTGTTGAGAAGATAATCTCAGCTTTATTTGAATCTATGATGTCTTGTTGGGTTGGGTTTTCTTTTGGGAATTGAATGTCACATTCAGATGTCTTTGCTAGGCTATGGGCATCCATGCAATAATGTTGTCCTTCTACGAAAAGTCAGAAGTTACATTCAGGTACTGATAGAATGCCAGATATGGGGTAAGATTTAGCATCCCAAAGGAAGTGCACTAAAGGCCTTGTCAAAGTATTAGTAATGAATCAATGATGTTGGAGGAAATGTCACCATTCATCATAAATAATACCTTCAGCACTGGGGATAGACATGAAAATGAGTGAGTCAGGACCATGGTAGCTTATAACATAGATGGATTCCAGTGTCTTCTTCAGAGGAGGTTAAACAACTTCATGACATGACAATGAGCTCAGCTGCTGATACCAGTGGAAAGGAAGAGCTGGGCCAAAGTAATTTAGCTCAGTCACAGTGTTTGCCTGGGTTAGGAGATTGTTCTCTGTGAGAATGAGCTGATTGGAGGCAAGGAGACCTTATGATTCCCACCTGTCTCTTAGAAAGGCTTTCTTGGAAAAGATAGTGATACTGTGCTCCTTCATTGAGTTTAAAAAAAAAAACACAAAAAACTTAGAGTGCAGTGTGGAGATATTAGAGACAAAATGCCAAAGGACAGAAACATTATTGGAACCTTGAACATGTTCTAAAAAGGGAAAATTTTGCTCTTGGAGCTCAGTATATTCTGAGTCCACTTGCAGGGTTTTGAGCCCTTGTGTTTCTGGATGCTTGGCCATCTGAGCCTTCTCATGCCGTCCATCTGCTTCTCCTTGGCTAACTCTCAGATCCAGCCTTTAGCTAAGACTCTACTAGAAAAGGGGATTGGCTTATTTCCTGTGTTTTCTTCAGGTCTCTTTCCACTTAGATTTGGATAAAGAGGGTGAACGGCACGTGGAATGCTCTCAGCAGTTGTGTTTTGGCGTTAAAGATGTAGCAGTTATTGGAGAGGTGGGAATACTGGATCATTACCCACCAGAGAATTTGGAACCCTTTTGCTATGTTGGGGCAAAACCAAAGCAATTATGTCTGTAGTGGAGGGCATTACTGACCACATCTGTTCATGGAGCCAGTTTTGCCTTCCCTTCCTGCAGTTTATTTGGAGCATCACTGTTTTTTGGTTTTTGGAAGGAGCTCTTTGTTAGGAATATCTTTACTTCTGAAGGCCAGAAATGGTAGCAACAACAACAAAAATCACAACAAATCTTTTTCTGCTGCTTTAGGATTTTATGTCTTTTGAAATAGAATTATCTTCTTTGGGGCTGGGAATGTAGCTCAGTGGTAGAGCACTCTAGTTTAATCTCCAGCTCCACAAATAAATACTTTTGATTTCCAAATAGGTAACCTGGCAGGTGGGGGTGGATTACTCCTGAGTTTGGGCAGTTCAGGGTTTCGTGGTTGACTTTGGGAGAGAAAATGGAGTATGGGACCATTTTTTATGGGTGGAGGACCCACTATAAAAAATGAAATTTGATGCTTTCACAATGATGTAGGGAGTTACCTCCACAGAGCTAGATTAATAGTTAATCTCTTGAAAAAATAACACAGAAAATGACCTTTTACTTCTGTTCTCTGAGGCAGATCAAGTGGAGTGCATTTCTAGGCAGAAAAACATTTTGTGTAAATTATACGCAAGGAAGCAGTGTAACTTGGTGCTCTGTAATTAGCCCTGTCCTGGTATTTCAGCCTCTGAAAGGAAGTGTTGCTGTTGTAATTGAGTTCTTTTTAATCCCTTTAGTGGTACATTTACATATTTTAATTGAATGTTTCAGAATTTAGCAGGTGAAGCATTTCTGAAGTGCTGGCATCCTGTCCATCAGGTGTGCCCCATGGAGATACAGTGTACTGAAGGGGCCCAACAGCAGTGTGAGCCTGAGCATAAGAAGTGGGATGGGGACAAAGTGTGACATCTCTTGGGTGGCCTCCTGAATGTTTTGCTGTTCCTGTGCAGCTTGTCATTTTTTACCTGGGTGCTCCTTGCCGCTTAAGCAGTTAATATCCTTATAAGAGAGTTAAATAGAGTGCATCTGACTCCTATTTCCGTAACTCCCTTGCACATTATTAGGATTTCAATTATATTGAGAAAGACAAGAGTTCTGTTGATAAAACACATGGTAATTGGGGGAAACCAGAGACCTTCTTGGTCCCGCTTCAGGTTTTTCCAGACACCCCCGCCCCACTTCCCCACCTCTAGTACTGGGAATCTAATACAGGGCCTCTGTATACTAGCAAAATGCTCTGCCCTGACTTATATATCTCTAGTTTAAACAACATTTTTTAAAAATTTTGTTTTAATTAGTTATACATGACAGTAGAATGCATTTATGCACTTTAATATATCATACATAGATGGCATATAATTTCTCATGTTTTTGAGGGTGCATGTTTCAGAATCATGTTGATCATGTAGTCACATATATACATACAGTAATAATGTCTGTTTCATTCTACTGTCTTTCCTATCCCCACATCTTCTCCCCTCCCCTCCCATCACTTCCCTCTACCTAATCTAAGATAACACTATTCTTCCCTAGTGCGCCCACCCCCCCCCCCGCCCTTATTGTGAATTAGCATCTGCATATTAGAGAAAACATGTGGCCTTTGGTTTTGTGGGATTGGCTTATTTCACTTAGTATGATATTCTTTAACTCCAACCATTTACTGGCAAATGCCATAATTTCACTCTTCTTTAAAGCTGAGTAATATTCCATTGAGTATATATACCACATTTTCTTTATCCATTCATCTATTAAGGGATACCTAGATTGGTTCCATAGTCTAGCTATTGTGAATTGAGCTGTAATAAACATTGGTGTGGCTGCGTCACTATAGTATGCTGATTTTAAGTCTTTTGGGTGTAAACCAAGGAGTGAGATACCTGGGTCAAATGGTGGTTCTATTCCTAGTGTTTTGAGGAATCTCCATACTGCTTTCCATAGTGGTTGCACCAATTTGCAGTCCCACCAGTAATGTATGAGTGTGCCTTTTTCACCACATCCTCGTCAACATTTATTGTTGCCTGTATTCTTGATGGTTACCATTCTGACAGGAGTGAGATGAAATCTTAGAGTAGTTTTGATTTACATTTCTCTAATTGCTAGAGATGTTGAACATTTTTTCAAATATTTGTTGATCAACTGTATTTCTTTTGTGAAGTGTCTGTTCAGTTTCTTAGCCCATTTATTGATTGGGTTATTTGTTTTTTTGGTGATAAGTTTTTTGAGTTCTTTATATATATTAGAGATTAATGCTTTATCAGAGGTGCATGTGGTAAAGATTTTCTCCCAATCTGTAGGCTCTCTCCTCACATTATTAATTGCTTCCTTTGCTGAGAAGAAGCTATCCCATTTATTGATTCTTGATTTTACTTCTTGCACTTTAGGAGTCTTGTTAAGGAAGTCAGATCCTAGGCTGCTTTTTCTATTTCTATGAAGCATGCCATTTGGATTTTTTTTCTTTTTTTTTTTATTGGTTGTTCAAAACATTACAAAGCTCTTGACATATCATATTTCATGCATTAGATTCAAGTTGGTTATGAACTCCCAATTTTACCCCAAATACAGATTGCAGAATCACATCGGTTACACATCCACATTTTTACATAATGCCCTATTAGTAACTGTTGTATTCTGCTACCTTTCCTATCCTCAACTATCCCCCCTCCCCTCCCCTCCCATCTTCTCTCTCTACCCCATCTACTGTAATTCATTTCTCTCCTTGTTTATTTTCCCATTCCCCTCACAACCTCTTATATGTAATTTTGTATAACAATGAGGGTCTCCCTCCATTACCATGCAATTTCCCTTTTCTGTCCCTTTCCCTCCCACCTCATGTCTCTGTTTAATGTTAATCTTTTCTTCCTGCTCTTCCTCCCTGCTCTGTTCTTAGTTGCTCTCATTATATCAAAGAAGACATTTGGTATTTGTTTTTTAGGGATTGGCTAGCTTCACTAAGCATAATCTGCTCTAGTGCCATCCATTTCCCTGCAGATTCCATGATTTTGTCATTTTTTAGTGCTGCGTAATGCTCCATGGTGTATAAATGCCACATTTTTTTTTATCCATTTATCTATTGAAGGGCATCTGGGTTGGTTCCACAGTCTAGCAATTGTGAATTGTGCTGCTATGAACATCGATGTGGCAGTATCCCTGTAGTACACTCTTTTAAGGTCTTCAGGGAATAGTCCGAGAAGGGCAATAGCTGGGTCAAATGGTGGTTCCATTCCCAGCTTTCCCAGAAATCTCCATACTGCTTTCCAAATTGGCCGCACCAGTTTGCAGTCCCACCAGCAATGTACAAGAGTACCCTTTTCGCCACATCCTCGCCAGCTCTTGTTGTTGTTTGACTTCATAATGGCTGCCCATCTCACTGGAGTGAGATGGTATCTTAGGGTGGTTTTGATTTGCATTTCTCTGACTGCTAGAGATGGTGAGCATTTTTTCATGTACTTGTTGATTGATTGTATGTCCTCCTCTGAGAAGTGTCTGTTCAGGTCCTTGGCCCATTTGTTGACTGGGTTATTTGTTATCTTATTGTCTAATTTTTTGAGTTCTTTGTATACTCTGGATATTAGGGCTCTATCTAAAGTGTGAGGAGTAAAAATTTGTTCCCAGGATGTAGGCTCCCTATTTACCTCTCTTATTGTTTCTCTTGCTGAGAAAAAACTTTTCAGTTTAAGAAAGTCCCATTTATTGATTCTTATTATTAACTCTTGTGCTATTTGGAGCCCGACCCCACAATATGTAGATCGGAGCCAACTTTTTCTTCTATCAGACGCAGAGTCTCTGATTTGATATCTAGCTCCTTGATCCACTTTGAGTTAACTTTTGTGCATGGCAAGAGGAGGGGATTCAGTTTCATTTTGTTGCATATGAATTTCCAGTTTTCCCAGCACCATTTGTTGAAGGTGCTATCCTTCCTCCATTGCATGCTTTTAGGTCCTTTATCAAATATAAGATAGTTGTAGCTTTGTGGATTAGTCTCTGTGTCCTCTATTCTGTACCATTGGTCCACCCGCCTGTTTTGGTACCAGTACCATGCTGTTTTTGTTACTATTGCTCTGTAATATAGTTTGAAATCTGGTATCGCTATACCGCCTGATTCACACTTCCTGCTTAGCATTGCTTTTGCTATTCTGGGTCTTTTATTTTTCCATATGAATTTCATGATTGCTTTCTCTATTTCTACAAGAAATGCCTTTGGGATTTTGATTGGCATTGCATTAAATCTATAAAGAACTTTTGGTAATATCGCCATTTTGATGATGTTAGTTTTGCCTATCCATGAACAGGGTATATTTTTCCATCTTCTAAGATCTTCTTCTACTTCTCTTTTTAGGGTTCTGTAGTTTTCATTGTATAGATCTTTCACCTCTTTTGTTAGGTTGATTCCCAAGTATTTTATTTTTTTTGAGGATATTGTGAATGGAGTGTTTTTCCTCATTTCTGTTTCAGAAGTTTTGTCGCTGATATACAGGAATGCCTTTGATTTATGCGTGTTGATTTTATATCCTGCCACTTTGCTGAATTCATTTATTAGCTCTAATAGTTTCTTTTGGGTCTGCTAGGTATAGAATCATGTCATCTGCAAATAGTGATAATTTAAGTTCTTCTTTTCCTATTTTGATGCCTTTAATTTCTTTCGTCTGTCTAATTGCTCTGGCCAGTGTTTCGAGAACTATGTTGAACAGAAGTGGTGAGAGAGGGCATCCCTGTCTTGTTCCAGATTTTAGAGGGAATGCCTTCAGTTTTTCTCCATTCAGAATGATGCTAGCCTGAGGCTTAGCATAGATTGCTTTTACAATATTGAGGTATGTTCCTGTTATCCCTAGTTTTTCTAGAGTTTTGAACATAAAGGGATGCTGTACTTTGTCGAATGCTTTTTCCGCATCTATCGAGATGATCATATGGTTCTTATTTTTAAGTCTATTGATGTGGTGAATAACATTTATTGATTTCCGTATATTGAACCAGCCTTGCATCCCAGGGATGAATCCTACTTGATCATGGTGTACAATTTTTTTGATATATTTTTGTATCCGATTCGCCAGAATTTTATTGAGGATTTTTGCATCTAGGTTCATTAGAGATATTGGTCTGTAGTTTCCTTTCTTTGAAGTGTCTTTGTCTGGTTTAGGTATCAGGGTGATGTTGGCCTCATAGAATGAATTTGGCAGAGCTCCCTCTTTTTCTATTTCCTGAAATAACTTGAAAAGTATTGGTAATAATTCTTCTTTAAAGATTTTGTAAAACTCGGCTGTATACCCATCTGGTCCTGGGCTTTTCTTGGTTGGTAGTCTTTTGATTGCTTCTTCTATTTCATCCATTGTTATAGGTCTGTTTAAGTTGTGAGTATCCTCCTGACTCAGTCTGGGCAAATCATATGACTTAAGAAATTTATCGATGTCTTCACTATCTTCTATTTTATTGCAATATAGGTTTTCAAAATAATTTCTAATTGTCTTCTGTATTTCTGTAGCATCTGTTGTGATATTGCCTTTTTCATCCCGTATGTTAGTAATTTGAGTTCTCTCTCTTCTTCTCTTCGTTAGCATGGCTAAGGGTCTGTCGATGTTATTTATTTTTTCGAAGAACCAACTTTTAGTTTTGTTAATTTTTTCAATAGTTTCTTTTGTTTCAATTTCGTTGATTTCCGCTCTGATTTTAATTATTTCTTGCCTTCTGCTACATTTGCTGTTGTTTTGCTCTTCCTTTTCTAGGGCTTTGAGATGAAGTGTGAGCTCATTTATTTGTTGGTTTTTCCTTTTTTTGAGGAATGACCTCCAGGCGATGAATTTCCCTCTTAAAACTGCTTTCATTGTGTCCCATAGATTCCGATATGTTGTGTCTGTATTTTCATTTATCTCTAAGAATTGTTTGATTTCCTCCTTTATGTCTTCTGTAACCCATTGATCATTCAGTAGCATATTGTTCATTTTCCATGTGATGTAGGATTTTTCCTTCCTTCTTTTATCATTGATTTCCAGTTTCATTCCATTATGATCAGATAAAATGCATGGTATTATCTCCACCCCTTTATATTTACTGAGGGTTGCCCTATGGCATAATATGTGATCTATTTTTGAGAAGGATCCATGTACTGCTGAGAAAAAAGTATATCCACTTGATGATGGTTGATATATTCTATATATGTCAGTTAAGTCAAGGTTATTGATTGTGATATTGAGTTCTATAATTTCTTTATTCAACTTTTGTTTGGAGGATCTGTCCAATGGTGAGAGAGGTGTGTTGAAGTCACCCATAATTATTGTGTTGTGGTCTATTTGATTCTTGAACTTGAGGAGAATTTGTTTTATGAACGTCGCAGCACCATTATTTGGTGCATAAATATTGATAATTGTTATGTCTTGCTGGTGAATGGTTCCTTTTAACAGTATATAATGTCCTTCCTTATCCCTTTTGATTAACTTAGTCTTGAAGTCGATTTTATTCGATATGAGGATGGCCACCCCTGCTTGCTTACGAGGACCGTGTGCGTGGTATATTTTTTCCCAACCTTTCACCTTCAGCCTGTGTATGTCTTTTCCAATCAGATGTGTCTCCTGGAGGCAGCATATTGTTGGATTTGTTTTTTTAATCCATGTTACCAGCCTATGTCGCTTTATTGGAGAGTTTAAGCATTAACGTTTAGAGTTACTATTGATATATGGTTTTTACTTCCAGCCATGTTCGATTATTTATCTTCTTTTTTTTTTTTTAAATTAGTTTGTTTCTCCATGGTTAGCTTTCCCCCCCCGCCCTCTGTCTTTACAGAGGCACTTCCCACTGATGGTTTTGGTTATTGTTTTTCATTTCTTCCTCGTGTAGTGTTTTGCTCAAGATGCTTTGCAATGCTGGTTTTCTGGCTGCAAATTCTTTTAGCTTTTGTTTATTATGAAAGATTTTTATTTCATTGTCGTACCTGAAGCTTAATTTTGCTGGATACAGAATTCTTGGTTGGCATCCATTGTCTTTCAGTGTTTGAAATACGTTGTTCCAGGATCTTCTCGCTTTCAGCGTGTGTGATGAAAAATCCATTGTTAACCTTATTGGTTTACCCCTGAATGTAATCTGCCTCCTTTCTCTTGTAGCTTTTAATATTTTCTCTTTGCTCTGTATATTGGATATCTTCATAACAATGTGTCTTGGCGTTGGTCTACTGTGATTTTGTGTGCTCGGTGTCCTGTATGCATCTAAAATTTGTATATCCGTTTCCTTTTTTATTTCTGGAAAGTTTTCTGTAATTATTTCATTCAGCAGGTTACTCATTCCCTTGGTTTGAATCTCTGTACTTTCCTCTATCCCGATGACTCGTAAGTTTGGTTTTTTTATATTATCCCATATCTCTTGGATGTTTTTCTCGTGATTTTTTACCAGCCTTTCTGAGTTGGCTAGACTCTTTTCAAGATGATATATTTTGTCTTCATTATCTGACGTTCTGGCTTCTACTTGCTCCATTCTGTTAGTTATACTCTCAATTGAGTTTTTAATTTGGTTTATCGTTTCCTTCATTTCTAGAATTATTGTTTGATTTTTTTTTATAATCTCTATCTCTTGATAAAGATGCTTAACTTCTTCTTTTATCTGTTTATGTAATTCACTTTCAATGTGTTCTTTCACTGTTTGGATTTGCTGTCTCGTATCCTCTTTAAGGTTCCATTCCATCTGTCTAAGGTATTCCTTGAGATCTTTATATGACCATTTTTCTAATGACTCTAGATCCTCCTGAATATTTAGGCTGTCCTTCATAGTTTGTACTCCTTTTCTTCCTTGATTTTTTATGCTGCTCATGTTACTTCTTGTTCTATTTGACTGCTGAGTTACTGTTTATTCTTATAAATTTATTTGATGCTTGGGAGGAAGTATATTAGGAGGGAAGGGAAGAAGTCACTAAAGAGAATGAGAGTAGGCAGGTAGAATTCAAGGAAGGGGGAATAAGAAAATTGAAAAGAAATGAAAAGACAAAAGAAAAAAATAGAAAAGAAAGAAAGAAAAAAAAATTTAAAAATAATAAAGATAATAAAAAAATGAAAACTAAAATTTAAAGAAATAATACTAATAATAATAAAATAAAAAATTAAAAAAATTAAAAACATTAAAAAAAGTTAAAGAACAACAACACCAACAAAAAAATGAAAATGAAAGAAAAAGAAAAAAAAATAATAAATGCAGTCATAGATTTCGATTTACTTCTCTTCCAGTAGGTGGAG
Organism: Marmota monax; assembly: GCF_021218885.2. NCBI lineage: Eukaryota > Metazoa > Chordata > Mammalia > Rodentia > Sciuridae > Marmota > Marmota monax. Next base: position 4,447,713 of record NW_026692254.1, read on the forward strand.
CTGTGCCCACTGGGCCAAGCTTCTCCTCTCAATAGGTGGGAACCATTCACTGTGCAGCAGCTCTTCGTCCCAGACTGGGCGGGTCTCCAATCCTGAGTGCCTAGGGCCTTCTCTTGTGTTTCCTCAAGCCAGGCCCTGCTCACCTGTGACGCTTACCACAATACTGGTTACACGCCAGGTCTGCTGCTCCTGGGAGCCCTGTTTTCATGAACGTCTGGGCACACTCTCCCTGTTTGCCTCCCTCAGACCCTAAGTTTGTAGAGCTTGGGGGTGAGAACCCCCAGTGAATTTGCTTGCCCTCCAGTAGCCACGCCCCCGGTAGCTGGTGCAAGAGACCTCAGTTGTCAGCACTGGTGGGAGCGGTAGCCGGGAGTTCTGCGCCGCGAGTCCCGCGCCACTCCTGATTCCCTCGGTCTGGCTATGGAGCTCACAGGAGAGCTGGGAGGGGCTCTTCAGGTTTCCCCGCTGTGTGGAGAGAGATGGCTAGGGGATTACACACCTGTCGCGCTGGTTTCAATGAAGTTATCTCCTCCGCCCCTGACGTCAGTTCTCTGCCAAGGTGGTATCCCGTTTGCCGTGTGGGCGGGGCTGTTCGCGGTATCGGACAGGTGGGGCCCGTTCGCTGTGGGGGCTGTTCGCAGTGCCGGGCGGGCGGGGCTGTTCGCAGAGCCAGGGGGCGGGAGCTGTTCACCTGAGGGGGGGAGGGGGGGTCATTTGCAGCGCCGAACGGGGGTGGGGGTTTACAGAGCTGGGCTGGCAGGGGCCTTGGCAGGCAGCGGCTGTTTGAACGTTCGCCGCCGGGCTAGCAGCGGCTTTTCGGCTGTGGCCTGCGGGACTGGGCCCCTGCGCCTTGTGGCGGAGACAAACTGACACTTCCAATAAACTTACTAATTCTCGGCAGGTCTCCTTTCAGCGGAATTTTGCTAGAAGTTTCTCAGCAGGTAGCATGTAGGTGTATTAATGGGTCTGTCTGATCCCGTTACTGTGGAGGTATTGAAAGTGCTGCCTCCTCGCGGGCCGCCATGTTGGGTCTCCTGTCATTTGGATTTTAATAGGAATTGCATTAAAGCTGTTGAACACTTTTGGTAGTATGGTCATTTTGACAGTATTAATTGTGCCTCTACAGGAGCATGGGAGATCTTTCCATCTTCTGAGGTTTTCTTCAGTTTCTTTCTTTAGTGTTCTGTAGTTTTCATTGTATAGGTCTTTCACCTCTTTTGTTAGATTGATTCCCAGGTTTTTTTTTTTTTTACTTTTATATCTTCTAGATATAGAATCATATCTCATCAAATAATGATAGTTTTGAGTTCTTCTTTACCTATTTGTATCCCTTTAATTTATTTCTTTTGTCTAATTGCTCTGGCTAGAGTGTAAGGATGATGTTGAATAGAAGTGGTGAAAGAGGATATCCTTGTCTTGTTCTAGTTTTTAGCGGGAATGCTTTCAATTTTTCTCCATTTAGAATGATACTGGGGGCTGGGGATGTGGCTCAAGTGTAGCGCGCTCGCCTGGCATGCGCGCGGCCCGGGTTCGATCCTCAGCACCACATACAAACAAAGATGTTGTGTCCGCCAAATACTAAAAAATAAATATTAAAATTCTCCCTCTCTCTCTCTCTCTCTTTAAAAAAAAAATAGAATGATACTGGCCTTGGGTTTATTTAGCATGTGTAGCTTTTACAATGTTGAGGTATATTTCTACTATCCCTAGTTTTTCTGGTGTTTTGCACATGAAGGTGTGCTGTATTTGTCAAATGCTTTTTGGCATCTATTGAGATGATCATATGATTCTTGTTTTTAAGTCTATTAATATAATGAATTACGTTTATTGATTTCCATATGTTGAACCAACCCTGCATCCCTGGGATGAATCCCACTTGATCGTGGTGCACTATGTTTTTAATATGTTTTTATATGTGATTTGTCAAATTTTTTTGAGAATTTTTGCATTTGTATTCATTAGGGTTTTTGATCTGAAGTTTTCTTGATGTGTCTTTGTCTGGTTTTGGTATCAGGGTGATATTAGCCTCATAGGTTGAGTTTGGAAGGGTTCCCTCCTTTTCTATTTCATGGAATACTTTGAGGAATATTGGTGTTTATTCTTCATTGAAAGCCTTGTAGAACTTGCCTGAGAACCCATTTGGTACTGGGCTTTTCTTGGTTGGTAGGCTTTTGATGGCATTTTCTATTTTATTACTTGAGATTGATCTGTTTAAATCATGTATGACCTCCTCATTCAGTTTGGGTAGGTCATATGTCTCTAGATATTTGTTTTTGATATTTTCTATTTTATTAGAGTTTGAAATAAATTTTCTAAAATAGTCTCTAATTATCTTCTGTATTTCAGACGTGTCTGTTGTGTTATTTTCTTCTTCATTTTGTATTTTAGTAATTTGAGTTTTCTCTCTCTTTCTCTCTGTTAGCTTGGCCAAGAGTTTATCTATTTTATTTATTTTTTTAAAGAATCAATTTTTTGTTTTGTCGATTTTTTCAATTGTTTCTTTTGTTTAGATTTAATTAATTTCAGCTCTGATTTTTGTGTTGATTTGTTCTTCTTTTTTCTAGGGCTTTGAGATGTGGTGTTAGGTCATTTATTTGTTGACTTTTTATTCTTTTAATGAATGCATTCAACGCAACAAACTTTCCTCTTAGTACTGCCTTCATAGTGTCCCAGAGATTTTGATATGTTGTATCAGTGTTCTCATTTATCTCTAAGAAGTTTTTATTTCATCCTTGATTTCTTCTGCTATCCATTTATCATTCAATTGTGTATTATTTAGTCTCCATTTGTTACAGTAGCTTCTATTTTTTACTTAATCATTGGCTTATAATTTCATTCTAGTGTGGTCTGATAGAACGCAGGACATTACTTCTGATTTTAATTATTTTTTAATGTTTGGGGTGCTTTATTCCCTTGTTTTTTTCATGTTGTTAGTGTGTTTTCCCACCTAAAAGTATGGATCTGAGGCAGGATAAATTTCACCCTGTAGACCTATAGTGTCCCTGAAGGCTTTCAGTGCTTCACCTTTACTGGTTAGACTAATATCAACAGCACCCAGTGTACACAATATGTAGCCTTAAACCTAATAGCTCCCACTAAGGCGTCTACTGCTTTCTCGCATTAAACCAAAATGATGAGTTCAATAACTATCAATAGTACAAACAGAATATTTGTTAAATTGATTTACAATTTCAAATGGTGGATGAGAAAACAGAGGTAGTGTAGTATGTAATATTTGTGAGGGAGGAAGAGAGAAGATAGAAGTAACAATTCACAGGAAGAGTAGAAGAGGAGCCGACCAAGATTGGTTGTGGTTGGAGAAAAGTTGGAAAGAAAATAGACGAGAGAGGAAGAATATGAACAAAGAGAAAAGACATAAGAGACATAAGAATACAATAAAAATGCAAAACACCATTCATATATCATTGTCCTCCACACACTGATGGATTAAAAAACATCCTGTTCCAAATATGGTAGAGAGATTAGTGAATCAAAAAATAAAATAAATAAATCTTGCTGGAAAGTTGAACTGTCTCTGTCAGTATTCAACAGTTTCTCAGCCCGGTCTCTGATATCTCTTGGGATCACCAAACCCAGGCTCTATCCCCCCGATATGGGCTTCAGATACCTCAGACTCAGTCACACTGCAGTTCCAAGATCTCAATGCTGTTCCTACTTGCAGAGAGACCACCAGGGATACACTCATGCCAAGGAACAACCCCAAAATGCAGCAGCACTCTCAGCAGGAAGACCTCGGGCTCCTCCAAACTTGCAGGCACCCCCACACTGGACCTGCAGGTCCCAGCTGGAGTCCCCAGACAGAGGCTTTTGTGGTGGTAAACCTGCTGGCACCCAGGCCCCAGGCCCTGGCTGGTGTCCCAAAATGGGTGCAGCCACATGCAACCAAACCTGGAATCTCCCCTGAAGCAGTCCTCTAGGCCATGGTAGCAGGGGTAGTGGCTATAGTTGTTAGCAGCAGGCTGTAGAGGGTCAGCAGTAGTGGTGGCTGCAGCTATGGGGGCAGCGTCACCAGGCGATCTCCAGGGATCAGCAGCAGTGCCAGCTTCAGCTGCATCCTGGGCAGCGGTTTCTTCTGTGGCAGCAGCACCCAGAAAGAAGACCTCTAGGCAATCCCAGGCTGGCAGCAGTAGAATCAGAGGCAGCAGTAGAATCAGAGGCAGCAGCAATGGCGGTAGCGGTGCAGTGGTTGATTGACAGGAGACTTCTAAACAACCTTTTTAAACCTTTTTAAAACCACACATGGTTGTTGTGTAAGTGAGAGAACTGTAAATGCTTATAGTAGATGATTTCTTGCTCAGTATCTAGGATTAACCTTGCTCACTCTCTCATATATGTATTTTTTCTTTCCCAAACCTACCGCATGGATGATGAATGTATTAGGAACATACCAATTCCTTTGGCCATAGGGTACTGTGTGGTATAGCAGGACCAGGATGAGGAATGAGCCTTAGTTGTCTGAAAGGGTTCATAGCTTTTTTTGACAAAATTTTTAAATTAGTGCATTGTAATTAAATATAGTGAAATTCACTGTGGTATATTCATATATTTTCAAGGTGAACTGGTAGCTTGCTGTTCACAGAGTTTCCTCAGTCATCATGCATTAGAAACTCATTGTCTGCCATGGAGGGTATCTCGAAACTGTTTCTTTTCTCCCTGTACAAGTAGAGTTTGCCACAGAGAATCTTACAATACATACACACGCCTACTCATACACACATGTAACTCTCTCACTCACCATTTCTTTATGTTGCCTCCTTTCCTTCTCAGATTGACTGAGGAGCAGAGTAGAGAGGATCTGGCCAAAATGGGAGTGAAAGGTGCCACTTCTCAGAGCCAGCCCCAGAACCCAGTCCATGTTCTTCCCCACAATCTGCTGGTGCTCAGGATATTGATGTCCAGCTGGGCACAGCCAGTGGATAGAAGTAGAAGGCAGAGAGTTCATTGCCTTTGCACATGTCCTGTTAGCCCCTTGCCCTCCCAGGACAGAAGCCTTCCTTGTCCACGTGTCTGGGTGGGGATGGTGTTGTCAGAAGTATCTTTATAGACCCAGATGTCCTCGCTGACCCTGATGGTAATTGCACAGGGCTGGGGCCATGTGGCCACATATCTGAGGCTGGACAAGAGTTCTCAGTGGATGGTGATTCTCCCTGCCTCTGAAACTTGCCTGATCCCTATTGAATATGCTCCGGGTATAAAATACACACTGGATTTAGAAACTTTATATAAAAAGAAGGTAAAATAGTTCATTATTAATTTTTATATATTATTAAAATTTTATCTTTTTACTTTTTTAATGTGCCTACTAAAAAATTTAAAATTCCATATGCGACTCTTTTTCGTGACTTTTGTTACATTTCTGTTGGACAATGTTGGCCTAAGGCCTGTGGCTTTAACTGTGATCCAGGACAGTCTAATGAACAAAGTACTTTTTGACACAAAGCTATATTTGCTGGCCTCTGGGCCTCAGTAAAAGTAAAAAGGGAATTTCTCTGGGGACTCTTAACAAGAAAGTTATAGTAAATACAAGGAAATTGTGTGTGTATGTGTTTGCATGTATAGATATATACACATATAGATACATATAAACTTTCAGGACTTTGAGGTTAAAATGAGTAAAATCTTAATTGTAAACTGTAATCTCTCTTCTCTTCATCTCTTTCTTCATACCTCATTAGAGTGTATTATGGGAAAACTATTGCTCTAATAAAATATTTTGATCTCACGAGAGCTAGAAAGTGCTTTTACTGTTGAAATAACTTTTGTATAAATAAACATGTTTTTATATACAGGGAGGTGATTTTAATGATGACTGGCTTATTAGTTACTTGTTCTTAAAGAGCGAAATTTGGCTCAGGAATTTTCCTTACATGATTCCCGTTATTTAAAAAGTGGCTTTTTTTTTTGTCTTTTTTCTAATTGAAAATTTTATGCCATTGTTAGGGTAAATAGAATATACTCATTACTACCCAAAGGGGAGAGGGTCAGTAATAAAAAGTGTTTTTCACATTAATGGTCAAATTATAATTTTTAAATAGTTAAAGCCTAATTCTCAAAACCATATGGTGAGCAGGTACCAAAGATTTATTTACTCATTTTTTTAGGGGACCAGCCAGACCTCAGTGGGTTTAGAGGGAGCTGAGAGAAGGTGGGAATGAAGCTTTTTAGCTCAAGCGGGGATGTTGCATAAGGTTGCCGAGGTGAACATGAATTGGTTAAGACGACCACACTGTAATCTTTGGGATTTCTTGATGTTTCCACAGAGTCATTCACACATTCTCAGCTTTCTAATATCTAATTTGACAGAATCTGATCCTAATTAATAATAGTCAGTAGTGAGTCACATCTTCTCACATGCTTCAGACCAGGTGGGCTTGCCAGGCTGCACCACACTCAGCACGTTTTGACCTCATTTCCAGTCCTATCTGCTTTTCCCCACTAGAATAGGCTCATCCAATTGTTCCCAGTGTTTTTGTTTCTCTAGGGCCTTTCCTATCCTTGTGTATTCTAAGGGGATTTTTTTTTTTGGGGGGGATGGACCAAATGAGGTCATCTTTATTCTTTCTCATTCTCCCTGTCCTCTCTCCCTATCTTCTGTCCCCCACTTCTTCTAGATCATTTATGGTCTTACTCACTCACTGGGCCTGGGTGCCCCAGCAAGTTTAATGGATGTGATGGAATACTTAGTAAAATCCCTGCTTCTCTAATTCTCTGTGAGAAAGGCCTATTTTTCCAAGATATTTTATTTATTTATTTTTATTGTCCTGTTGGTTGAGGATCAATATAATAAAAATGCACAGCAAAGTCAAATTGCTGTGAAAATTTTCTAAATTTTCTCACTTTATACTTATCTCCTTAGACCTATACCAACAATTTGGGGCAGGCAGTAGCCTGCTGCCCTTACTTTAAACAGCATTGGCTTAAGGGACTTTCTTTTAAAGCAGTACTGTCAGGGTAAAGATGCAGTGCCCTCTCACTTGCCCCCGTGGTGGCACCATGTGTGGCTCCCATCTCCTGTAGTCTCCATGAGTCCTGTAAGCTATATGATTTGTAATGCAAATATAGCTTCAAGACAGACACCTCACCCCCTCAGCCCATTTCTAACCAATTGGTCACTTTCAAGCTCCTTCTCTGTAAAACTTCTGGAGTCATCCTTGCTCACTGCTAGAGAAAAGTGCTTGCTATTAGTCAATTTTTCTGGTACGGATATGGGGTGTCTCCTGAAAAGCTCATGATAGATAGTGTGGGAATGTTCACAGTGTGAAATGACTTGATTATGGGAGCTATACCTTCATCAGTGGATTATTCTACTTGATGGTTAATAATTTGAATAGAATACTGTAGGTAGGGAGGGTGCGGCTAGAGGAAGTAGGTTGCTGTTGGTGTGCCCTTGGGAATTTTATCTGGCTTCTTCCTCTCTCTACATTCTGCTGCCTTGAACTGAGCAGCTTTCCTCCACTGTGCCCTTCTACCCAAATGTTCTGCTTTACCTCTGGCCCAGATTCCCCCCCATTGGGGGCTGAGCATTTGAAACCATGGGCCAAACTAAAGTTTTCCTTCTCTAAGTTGTTCTCATCAGGTATTCTGGTCACAGCAACAAAAAGCTGACTTAAAACAGTCCACTAGTTCAGACTCTTGGTCTTCATGTGCTTTTCAAGGAAGACAGATGTACAGAGTACCTTTTTTAGCCTCTTAATACAGAATCAGACCCTTTGAAAAGAGCTGTACGTAGTAAGTGTGATGCCCATTAGCCCAATAATATTTTTCGTCTTTTGAAGGAGGCTAGCTTTCCTTTCAAAGGGCATTGCCAAACTGTCCTCAAGCAATATATAAAGATGGACTTATTTAAAAGTTACTTTAAAAACAAATCAAAGAACCTTCCTGCTGTCCTCTAAATTTGGAAATTTTTTCCCCAAGTCCTAACCAATTTCTATTTGCATTAGCCTCATGTACCCATGATGCAATTTATAATACTGGGATATACTTGGTATAAAAGTCCCTGGGGAACTTAATGGTTGAAAAGGGAGTGGAAGCTGCAGGAGAGGATTTAGCCAGCTACCTTCACACTCAGGAGTTAGGGGCCAGGGCAGGGAGGCACTTTAACTTGTGTTTTTTTTTTTTTTTTTTAAGCCTGGAAACTCATATAAAAAGTGGACAGTCTAAAACTTTGGGCCTAATTTTATTTTTAACTCTAGATGTATTTGGATAAATCACACTACTTGAATTTGAGATTTTATCACTTTTGAGACTACAGTGTACTATCATTATGAATAGGGCAGCCCTATGATATATCCTCCAAATTTGAGGCATTTTTGAGTATCAAGAGGACTGTAGTCAACAAACTTTGTCCTGGGAAAACCAGAATATATGTCACCCTAATTATGAAGATCAGTTTATGTTATTCATCTTAAAATCAGTGACCTGGATGGAACTAAGGAAGTAGTTGCTATATCTTAACATTGAGAAAACTTTCTATTAAAACTGGATAAATTAAATCTTATGAAGCAAATATATGCTAAGGTCATTTCATAAAAAGTAGAACTTTTGACAAAATATAGCTTTATACTTTCTGAATCTTTTAGACATATGCTGTAATTTTCTTTTTATAGACAGTGTTTGGAGGTAAGTAGTGACTATTTATTTTGTTAAGAATTCACATATAAAATAAGCTACTCATTTAAAATTATCTAAAAGATTAATAAATCTCACTTGAATCTTAGTAATCAGTTTATTATTGTAAGACTGGCTGGCCAACTGGGTCTCTTTCCTTCCTTTCTGAGATGGGGTTTTGCTGGCCCAGGCTGGCCTTGAACTCATGCATGATCCTTCTGCCTTAGCTTCCTGAGGAGTAGCTGGGATTATAGGCATATGCCACTATGACTGGCTAGACTGGTATTTCTAATGAAATTATATCACATGAAACAGAATTTTGTTCAAGAAGTAAATGGAAAAGTTAGCACCTTAATTATTTCCAATTATATTAGTCTTAGCAATGACTGTATAATTGAAATTTACCAATAGTTTAGAATACTGTGGAAAAACACTATACTACTTCTTAAACAATAGTTTTTAAATAAAGGTGGCTAAGAGTAGCAAATATTATTGGTGTGATGGGACCCTGACATGCCTTCTGGTCCTGGACAATAGTTCTGCCAAAGCCACTTGCCTTCTGTACAGTCAGGAAGAGGCTCCATGAATTGAGAGTCAAGGGCCTGTTTTCTGTGTATTTTCTTCTTTGGCCATTTGAGGATTAAGAAGTTTGGGCTAACAGTTTTTATTTTGTTGGGTATTGGATATTTTTTTGTATTACTGTCAATATTCTTGAGCTTTTAGTTAAGTAATCAGTTTGGGGCTAGTTTTTATGACTTATTAGCTGGGTCCAGAGCAATGCTCAATAGGATTATTTTCTACTACTGAGATGAGTCCCTTCTGAGCACCCCTATCCACCACCCTGTGGACATGAGGTTCTCTAGGCCAGCTTGTAGGATCAGGCACTACTCCCAGTCCTAAGTGAATGCCAGGCACCGTAGGCCCTAATTCTTTTGAGTGTTTTTTTTTTTTTTTTTAAATCCAGCCTTGGATTGTTCCCTCACCCATATGCACTGTTCAGAATTCTGCTGAATACTCAAGGGGTGGGGGGGCTTCTTCACATCTCCAAGGTTCTGTCTTTATGCAGCTCTTTTCACTGCTCTGTCCTGAGTGTAGCAGCTGCTCTGGCCTCCAGGATCCTCAGCTCCATCTTCTCTACTTGGCAAATTCTCCAGCCTCTACTTCAGTGCCTCTCTCTGTACTGCAACTCTAAATTCTTTTTAGCAGTCAGCTGCAGTTGTTATAGGTTTTTTCTTGTCTGTTTACTGGTCTTTGTTGCGTGATTTCTAGTATTTTCAGTTTTTTTTTTTTTTTTAAATTTGGTTCTTGTTCCATCTTAGACAAAAGTGCAAGTCTCAGTACAGTGTTTAAAAAAAATCATGATTTGTTATAACTTCTTTTTCTGACAAGCTATTCTGGTTTACAGCTCTCTTTCTAGGTCAAAGGCAGTATCTGATTGTGTTGAAGTCCTTCCTTTTTCATTGTGCTTCTTTAAGAGCTAGCTCAAATCCAACCTAATCTGCAAATACCTCTACATTAACTCAGGTTTGTATGGGGTTTTCTTTCTTAAAGCAATTAAAGACACTAGTAGTCAATACTATCTAGCAGTGATTCATCTTTGTTTTATAGTGATAAGTCTTGATTTCCCAAACTTTTTGAGCAATGGGTCAGTGTTGATATCTTTTTTGCTCTTCATAGTGATTAGCACAGGATTAGCTTTTTTGACCAAGGACTGCATAGGATGCCATTTTAGTAAATATTCATTTTATATTGCTGAAACAAAATACCTGAGGCTGGGTGCTTTATAAAGGATAAAAACACAGTTTTGGAGGCTGAAAGTCCATAGTCCCATGGTTCCATCAGTTGACTTCTGGTAAGGGCCTTCTGGCTACATTATAGCATGTCAGATGGTGTTACATAGTGGGAGCAGGTGCAGGAGTGGCTAGATGTGGGTGCAAAAGAGATAGATCACATGATGAGAGAGGAAGATAAGAAAAGAGAGGGAGAGAGTGAGCAAGTGTGCGCAAGTATGCTCCAAGAAAGCTGAACTCACTTTATAGTAATCCATTTGCATAGTACCAATTCAATCTTGTGGGACCTAATCCATTCCCTCTAGTCTGGCATGGATCCTGTCTGCGAGTAGTGGCCCCAGTGACCTAATCACTTCCCATGAGGCCCCTCTTACAGGTTATACCACTTCTGAATACAGTAATATTGAGGACCAAGCCTGGCTCATGAACCCTATCTAAACCAAGATGTACTGTGTGCTTGTGTGCCTACTGTTTGGGGTGGAGGGAGGGTAGTCAGTGTCAGCAAGACTGGCCTTGCTCCCCTAGCAGCCTGTGTTTCAGGTAGTCTTTCATTTACTGCAGGATCACTGGATCACAAGTCAGCATGGAACTCAACCTGAGATTACCATATGAAAACAAAACCTTAAGGATTGAGACAAATGCTATAAAATTAGGTCAATCCCCTCCCACTGCCTCTTTAAGTGGCAGTTATCTCTCTGTGTCTGCATGGACTCCCAATGGAAATAAAACCTCCCCTGTACATGATCAAGATCTGTAAGCTTAGTGGACATTTGTCCACTGTGGCTCTCATGACAGCTCAGCATAAAGTGGCTATGACCCTACACTGCCCCACCTGCCTTTCCAGTAGTTGAACTGACAGAGTCCTTTCTTCAATACACCCAAAGCCATATGAGACTTCCCTCCTCACCACACCACATAAGGTGCCAGTTTCGGCTGAGGAGTCTGACAGGGCTCTGTGGTTTGCCTGTCACTAGATCTCCCTGTGATGGGATTGATGGGATTACCATTTTAACCTGTTCTCTTTCTCTCCCCTACCCCTGGATCTTTATCTCCCCAGCATCCTTTCTGTGCCTTTGTCCTTGGCCAGAAGGGGCTGCTGGAGAGCTGCTCTGGAGTTGGCAGCCTCTGCTGGCCCTCTCTTGGCCTCCTGCCGAGGCTGGCCAGACAAGCATCCTTTGCAGAGGTCACTCTCTCTTTGAAAGATGCCCTTTTTTTTGTATGTGTGTGTGTGTGTGTGCTCCTCTTCCAACTGCTCTTTCTTCCTTGTCTGTTCCTCTTAGCATTTCAGGAGCTGTTTCATGTAGGTCTGACTTTGTAGGTGTGCACCTAATGGTGATAAAAAGCTTTATTTTTAGACTGCCATTTTCTTTCCCAAATCTTTTTTGCTCCTTCAGAAATGTCCTTTGGTTAAATCTTCCCAGGGTGAGGACCTGACTGCAGTGTGATTGGCTGAGGTAGTCCACATCCCTGTCATACTTGCTTTAGAAATATTTCCCTCTGGATGAGCCATTAGTGCATGTATGTGTGGATTGAGCTGCCCAGGGTTTCTGTTCCAGAGATACTGGAGCAGGTCCCTGGCCCAAGACTAAGGATTTAGAGGATCCTCTGACTAGGTGCTCTCTCCATCTTTATCAGATGATCAGGTCTTTCATGTTTCTTGTTTGTATATTTGTTGGTATTGGGGATTGAAACCAGGGGTACTTTGCCACTTAGCCATAGTCCCAACTTTCTGTTTTTCATTTTGAGACAGGGTTTTGCTAAGTTGTTGAGTATCTCACTAATTTGCCTAGGCTGGCCTCGAACTTGTGATCCTTTTCCCTTAGAGTTGCTGAGATTACATGTGTGCAACAGTGCTTCTGTTGATCATATCTCTTACTACCCCTCTGTCTAAGCTGCAGGCTGATTCTTCTGCATTGGTCCTCCCTGGACATTCTTTTACTTATCCCTTGCCCTTCATTCATGCTCCTCCTTTAGGGTAAGTTTTCTCTCTGCTAAGATAGTTTTACCTATTTGTGAAGGCTGTTCCTGAGACCATGAAATCATCATCTTGGGCAGTGCATGGTATTCCTTCCTTGTTTCTTACTTGAGGGCAGGTCCTTCCTTCCTTTCTTTAGATTTCCTCTGAGATCCTGGTGCAATTGTGGAGAGAGTGGGTCCTTATTAGATGTTTCCATGGCCTTGACATGTGTGAGCTGTTACGCTGGGTTCTCATCTAGAGCCCTGGTCTGCCATGACCTCAAGCCTGCACCCTACCATTTCCTGGAAATGTGAGCCTGGAAGGCTTGGGATTCTCCAGGTTCAGTTCACCCATTATCCAGCTAAAGGTGATCGTGGTGCCTGCCATCACCCTAGAGCATTGCCAGGCTCAAGGGAAACAGGAAAAGAAAGGGTCAATGGCCAGGTGAGCACAGGAAGTTTTTGTGCTGTCATATAACTTCTGAGGCTCCAGATTCCTACGCCGTGTCATTAGAAGGCTGTAAAAGGCATATGATTTTGGACCAAATCACCTTATCAGTTTTTCCATTTCTAACCACCTGTGGGTTTATTTATTTGCTTTGGACCTGAGGTACCATTTCATCAGAGTTCATATTCTAACATACCACCACATGGGTTGTGTTGAAGCTGTTTTTGCTAACATGTGTCTCCATGTTCTGTGCCAATGACTTCTTGCTCTGGGGATGATTCTCTTTACCTTTAATTGTTGGTAGCTTTACTTAGAGCTAGTTTTAGAAGTTTTCTGTGACTCTTTTGTTTATAGGTAGAGTAGACTAATTAGGATTTGATGGGTGTTTCCCTACATTTGTTTCATTATGTTTTCCAGTACATGCGTGTAGGTTGCCCGATGAGGCACAAATTCTGGGTGATTGGATTAATCAGTGTTGCTTCCTTCAGTGCTGCCCATGACCAAGGTTGAGGCCGCCTAGTCATGAGTCACCTTTTAGGCTAGGCACAGTGAGGCCATCCTTTAGGAGAATATTGCCCTCCCCCCTTTTCTTGGTGTCCTTCCCAGCCAGAGAACAGTTAAGAGTAATACATTTAATCAATTATCTAAGTCTTAAGAGTAGTTTAACATTTTTTCCTTCAGAGTAAAACTCATTTTCTGTTTTAACTGAATATGTTTAAATAGGTGGGACCTTTACCTCAAAGAGAAGTGGGTTGTGGACATGGTGCCTTTCTGCCATATCCCTGGACATGATATGAAACAATATGTGTTGTCTGGGGTTTTAAAAAATACTTGTGGTTCCAGCACCCAGTCCCGTTCCAGATCACAGGCTCTGCAGGTCTTCTTGCCCTCACTTGTGTTCTCAGTTAGAGCCTAAAGACCAGGGTGGGCCAGCTGGCCTTTGCATGTCTGCCATTGGTTTAGCTCTGATGGTGAGTGTCAGCCCTGAATCCTGGATATTTACCTGAATCCTGTCCCATATGCTCTCCCCCATCCCATTGCCTCTAGGGCCTGAATGTGCAGCAAGTCCTGTCTCTGAACTTACACTCCAGGGGGACCTTGTTGGAAGAGTGCCTGTTCCTTTAGACTGTTCCCTTTACTCGGTCCCTGCATGTTTATGGCATGTTACAGGCTATCTTTCCACCCTGAAAAAGTTGGGAAACTCTTTGTCCATCTGTTCATTTCTGGATGTGGCTCCTCGTAGGCTCCCTGCCAGGCCTCTAGTCCACCAGTGGTTGCTAGAACAGTGCCTGGCCATGTGCTGGGTTAAGGCCTAAATGTGTGGAAAAACATCCAAAGAGGCTTAATCAAACCAAAACACAAAGTAAAGCAGACAGTTTAGTATTTCTGTTTTGGTGAGAGAAGAGGGGGAAACCATTATTCAAAATGAAACTCTGGGATTTTCTGTGGATATAATCTATAAATCAAAAGTTGGCAAAGCTGGTTTTGCTCCCCTCACCTCTGGTTACAAATTCTTTGAACTTTGAAAAATTTCCCATCAGCTCCACAGGGTAGTGTATCAGGTTGTAATTCATAGCCTTTATGTTCTGTGTAAGTACCAGGGGTTCATTTTCCTCTCTGCTTTTTCTTGGGAGGATCTTGGTGTCAAATCTCTGGTGTGCAGATATTCTGGGTGCATTTGGAGTCTGTTGTGGCACTGATTCTTGACTGGGCTCAGTTCATGTCATGTTTGAAACACAAGATGAGTGTTTTGGGGTTGGACTTCTCTACTGTAAAGAGTGTGCTAAGGAAAGGCCAGTCCTGCTGTACTCTTGGCTTATTGGGTATTTCAAACTATTTTTTAAGCATTTGGCATTCACTAAAACCCAGCATGTTTCAATGACACCTTCTCTATCCATTTTCAAAACCATTTGTGTTTTCAAGCAAATGTAACCCAGGTGGTTCTTTTCACTCAGTTCATCGAAACGTTGGTCCAGGATCTGAATCCTTTCATATTCCAGAAGCGTTTGGATTCTCCCCTTAAAAAGAAAAAGCTATATAAAATTTCTCCACTTCCCAGAAAGGGGAAATGATGTTTGAAGATTGAGAAAGGACTCTGAGCTCTAAACTGTGTTCAGATTCTGAATGTGGCCTGTGGGGTTAATGGGAGTTATGGGGCAGTGAGGCATCCTTGACCCTCCTCACAGAGGTCAGAGTCTCCCTATAACACACTCTGCTTCCCAGGCAACTTCCTGGTCAACCTGTCCTTGCTAGGAGGCCATGGACTCTCCCAGAGTTACTTTCTGACTACTGGAAAGAGTAGATGTAACCTGCCTGAGATGTTTGGGATATGCTTTATTCTTTATTCTGAAAGGTTTTTAGGAAGTAGATTGTATAGTCTTTTAAAAATAATCTGATATGCCAACTTATGATTTTATAAGTTTCAATTTAATTGAAAGAATAGTTCATCTTCAGTATTAAAACTAGTTTATTTCCTTTCAGGTTAGTAATTGTCAGAGTTCTTATTATTTTAATCATAAAATAATTTTTCTCCGTCTGAAAAATCATTTGGACTCTCCCCTCTGAGAAGCTAGAGTTTAAGCTCACTGTAATCCTCTAGAACTCTTTTTTTAATATTTATTTGTTTTTTATTTTTAGGTAGACACTATATCTTTATTTTATTTTTATGTGTTGCTGAGGATCGAACCCAGTGCCTCATGCATGCTAGGCGAGCACTCTACCTCTGATCCACAACCCTCAAAATGACTGGCCACTGCATGTTGATTAAAAACTCCCTTTGCCAGTGGAAGTGGAGAAATTAGCATAGCATTCTCCTTTAAACTGGGAAGAAAACATGGTATTTGATAGTCCATGATTAAAGTTGTAGAAGGCAAAAGGACAAGGAGGATGGAAACAGAGATAGGATCTGTCTGGAGTCAGTGGGAAACATGTTTGTAAGCCTCTTGGGAAGCAGTCAAAGAAAACCAAAGGGAAAGAAGCAACAAGGGACTCAGTTTAACCAGTTGCTACCAGTTTATCCTATCTGATTGTGGGCTTATTTTTTTTCTTTTCTTTTTTTTAATATTTATTTTTAGTTTTAGGTGGACACAATATCTTTATTTTCTTATTTTTACGCGGTGCTGAGAATCAAACCCAGTGCCTTACACATGCTAGGCAAGTGAGCTACCACTTGAGCCACATCCCCAGCCCATGGGCTTATTTCTTTAAAAATATTCAGAAATAATGATGAGCTTTAAAGGTTCAGGTAATATTACTTTGCTAAAGGTGTTTATTTTGGATGAATACATAGGAATCCGTGGCTATTGGTTAGTGGAGGGAAAAGAGAACTCTTTAATATTTCTAGAAAGAAGAGTTGGACTGTGTCATTGTAGGAGAATGGTATCCCCTGTGGCAGCAACTATCAGGGGCCCTTGTGGCACCCAAAGGCAGCAGACCCTGGAACACTGATGATTGATGAAGCACACGATTCCAGAGAGAGGGCCGAAGGATAATTGGTGGTGGTGGCAGGCATAGGGGTGGTGGTGATGGTGTTTATAGTTTGAAAAATTAGGAATATGGAATAAAGAGCTACCTTTAGGGCCATAATAATCTATAACAGAGCCCCTTTAAAATTAAAAGCAACTCCCTGATAACCGCTTTTCTGCATCTGGGCTTTCCCCCTACTGAGAATGGAAACCGAGAAGCTATTTCCATGCCTAGGGGTGCATGCCAAAGAAACTGTGACATATTTCTGACTAGCAAAACTAAATCTATATGTGTATATTTCCTGCCTTTTATCCCACTGTACCTTTTCTCCTCTTAGAAAAGCTGTTCACGGGGCTGGAGTTGTAGCTCAGCGGTAGAGTGCTTGCCTCTTACATGTGAGACACTGGGTTCGATTCCCAGCACTACATATAAATAAGAAAATAAAATAAAGGTCCATCAACAAGTGAAAATATTAAAAAAAAAAAAGCTGTTCATGCCCTTGAGCCTCTGAAAATGGAAATCTGAGATGGAGAACATCTTCTATCTTCCTTAAAGCTGGCTAAGCCTGTTTTATATTATATTTAGCAATACTGTAATGTAAATGCTACTGTTTTATAACCTATGGACTATAGATTCTGCTGGACATTCCATGTAGATACCCTCTGAGAGTAATGCCAACTTTGCTTCTGGCATTATAATTTATAGGCCTCTTATTTTCTTTTCTTGTCATACTGTACTGCTTAGTACTTCAATATAAAACTGAACAGAAGTGGTGGTAGTAGACTTTCCTAATTTTAAAGGGAATGCTTGTATGGTTTACCATGAGGTGGTCCTTATTTCTTTGTTTTGTTTCAATAAATACCCTTTATCAGCTTTGATAAAGTCTTTTTTCCATTCCTAGTTTCTTGAGAACATTTACTATGTGTTAAAATTGAATTTTATTTGTAGTTGAGGCAGCTCCAGCCTGCCTCCTCACTCCTAACCTGTTAATACAGCAACAAAGTATGCTAACTTTCTGCTGTTAAACTATACTTCCCTTTTTTAGTAAAAGCCATATTTAGTCAGAATATATCACCATTCTGTAGAATTTGGTGTATTGATATATTTTTTTATATCTATGTTTATGAGTGAACTTTGCTTATCATTTTTCCTTTTTTTGTTCAATTGCTATCTTGTTTTGTGACTAAGCCCAATATTATCCTCCTATAATTATTGAGTTGGGATTATTCTCTCTCTTTTTCTCTTCTCTGTTACTTTGGAATAGTGCACTCAATTAGAATGATCCATTCCTTGAATGTTGGTATACTCAATAAAACAATCTGGGCCTGGTGGTCTTTATGTAGGAAGTTTTTTGCCTCCTACTTTCAAAGCCATGCTTATTTCCTAATTTTTATTCTGTTTATTCTACAAAATGTGAAAGTGTTTTGGAGTGATGGTGGAGACACAAATGGGAGGTTGTGAGGGCTGGGTGTGCAGTAGCCCCAGCCCTAGGATCTGTCCTGGAAGAGCCACGAGTGGTCATGTTTGTGCATCAGGAGAGGTGAGGAGATGCCAGTCTTTCCAGGCAAGAGAGAATCAAGAATTAAGTCAGGTCAATCCTGGAGCTCCATGGGGATCCTGGCATTGATTTCATCCAACTCGTATGTGTTAGCCAGGCTCCAGATGCCGACAAACCTGCTCTGGCCACCATTGGGCTGGGTCTGACTCTCTAGGCCCCCCAGTTTTCCTGCTCCTTATATGCACTTGTTCCGATCTATCCCTGCTCTTGTCTCTCTATGCCTGTTTCCTTGGCACAGTATTGTGTTTCTATAGTTCCAGTGGACACAGTTCATACCATAGTCTCTGCCCAGCCCAGCTTGTCCATCTGGGTATACCTGGCAACCTTGCATTGCCTGGAACTCTAACATTCCTGGGCCATTTGGATGGAGACCAGTGGTAGAAAGGCAGAACTGGCAAAGTGAGGGTGACATGGATCCCAGCATACAGAATTGGGCCTCTGTGTTTTAAGTAAAGGTGGATAAGATGGTTGTGGAGGAGGGAAGGGAAAGATGTTTTGTTTATATTTATTAAGATACTGTACCTTGTTTGATAACTTTTCCCATGTTTGGCTGATGGAAATTTACAGTTTTATGTTGGGCTCACCTGGTTTAGATGAAACATGTTTTTTATTGATTCATTCATCATTTTCATCAATTTTATGACTCAGTTATGAGTAATCTAGCTCTGTTATTGGGAATTGTGTTTGGGGCACACTTAGAAGTCTCCATTGTTGAGCAGAATAAGAGATATCACACCATGTAGGCAGGCTTGGTGGGGCTGCAAAATGTGCTCTAAGGAACAGGCTGGCTTTAGTGTAGATATAAGAGGTTGTGAGGGGAATGGGAAAATAAACAAGGAGAGATATGAATTACAGTGGATGGGGTAGAGAGAGAAGATGGGAGGGGAGGGAGGGGGGATGGTAGAGGATAGGAAAGGTAGCAGAATACAACAGTTACTAATAGGGCATTATGTAAAAATGTGGATGTGTAACCGATGTGATTCTGCAATCTGTATTTGGGGTAAAATTGGGAGTTCATAACCAACTTGAATCTAATGCATGAAATATGATATGTCAAGAGCTTTGTAATGTTTTGAACAACCAATAAAAAAATTAAAAAAAAAATAAAATAAAAAAAAGAAAAAAAAAACGAAAAAAAAAAAAAAAAACAGATGTGTGCCACTGCATCTGGCCAGAGAACTTCTTTATGGCCAGCTCCAAGACAGAAAGGTGGGGGAAAGTTTGAGTTTCTATGGCCTGTCTTGGAGAAGAGAAATTCAAGATTTTTTTTTAATTCCAGTTTGTATGCTTGTGTTGAAGAGGGAGATATGAGCTGGAAGCTGGAAATGAAAACAAAAAAATAATAATGTCACATGATATATGAACATTTTATAACTCTCCATATATTTAGGTTTTTAAAAAATTTTTCTCAGGAATTTTTTGTAGTTTTCAATGTTTAAACACATCTTTTGTTAGATGTCAGAAGAGTCTTAAGTATTTAATATCTTTTGATGGTTTTGTAAATAGTATTTTTAAAATTTCAATATTTGATGGATTGTTGCTTGTATATAGAAATAAAATTTAGTTTTGTATTGTATCCTGAAAAAAAAAAAAAAAGAAATGCTGGTAAGTGCAGGGTGGTGCTTTGCAAATCATCATTCATAGAAGGCAGATTCTGAGCATGCCCTGAATTTATATGTCAGGTTCCTTTGAAGTCTGAAAATACTGTTTTATTTTTCTGAGCTTGAGACACATAGAAATAATATCTAAACAAATACAGAACATTTAGTTATTAAGTTAATGAAATAAGTTTTTTTTTTTTTTTAATCCTTCTTGTGAAAGGAGTCACATCACTCTAGACCAATTTCTCAACCTGAGCACTGTTACCATTCTGGGGCAATGTTGTAGGGGGTGGTCCTGTGCATTGTGGGATGTTTAGTAGCATCCCCAGCCTCTGCCCAGTAGATGCCAGCGATCCTTCCCACAGTTGTGACAGTGAAAAATATCTCCAGATATGGCCAGTGTCTGACAGAGCAGGGGAGAGGGGAGGAGTGCTGAGCTGCTCCTAGTGGACAGCCCTTGTTATACTTCACTACGGTTTTGTTTTCAGTACTTCAGTACTGTTTTGCTCACTTTGGGTCTTAGCTATTAATGTGTTTGCTACTTATCAGAAGACACAGATTGATGGTATTAATAATTCTATTTTGGAAACCTTAGCCAGTCTTACCTAATTCCCGTCTAAAGCATTCACAAAATAGGAATACTTCTAGGGATTCAGTGTTTCCAAAATTTTAGTTTGTAGAATAGAGCCTGTTACCAGGCTGATCCCCAAAACAAATGATGGTCATATTCCAGACAGATTTTCTTCTGTATCCAGCTCTGATATTCAGGTTGTGGTTTGGGTTTCCCATGACATTATATTTGCTTTGTGTATACAATTCTATAGTTGTAGTGTATAAAGAGTGTTTGAGCTGGGCATGGGGGAGCACACCTGTAATCCCAGCTGCTTGGGAGGCTGAGGCAGGAGAATCACAAGTTCAAAGCCAACCTCTTAGCTAGGCCCTAAGCAACTTAGTGAGACCCTGTCTCCAAAAAAAAAAAAAAAAAAAAGGCCTGAGGATATGACTCAGTGGTTAGGTCCCTTTGGGTTCAACTCCTGGTACCAAAAAAGAAAAAAAAGATGTTTGGAAATTATTTAATAATACAAGAGATTATTCTAGGTGAATTTATATGCATCAGTTGTGTATATACTGCAGTTCCATTGTAGAGTCCAAAGGATTTTAACCTGTTGGGTCCTATACTTTATGGTTCTATGAGTTCAGATATTTTGGCCATATATATCAAAAAATAATTACAGGTGTCCTAAGTGATACGGACATTTATTATATCACATAATGAAATGTTTGGAGGTTGAGTTTCATCAGTATAGTGACTCAGTAATGTCCTGAGTCCAAGTTACTTCTATTTTCCATTACTTTTCTAAGTGCATTGACTTTTCTCTTGGCCCCAGAGTAGCCATCCATTTCCAAGTATTGTATGGAGAGAGAGAGAGAGAGAGAGAGAGAGAGAGAGAGAGAGAGAGAGAGAGAGAGAGCACACACAAGTGAGCAAGCAAGCGCGGCTCGCATGCGCAATACCCTAAGGCAGAAAAGGGAATATCCCTATCCCAAGTTCCTTTTCAAGACTTTCCAAGAACCTCCTGGCAGATTCCCTCTCAGGTCTGTTGGACAGAATTCTGTCACACACAGTCCTTGTTTCAGGAAGAATATGGCATGAGTGCCTGATTATTTCAACTGGTGCCTCCAGAAAGGACCTGGCTCGTCAGAGGATGGATGACACATTACATAGGAGTGTGTGACAAGAGGGGAGGTGGTGTATGTACACAATGGAGTTTTATTCAGCCATAAAGAAGAATGAAATCATGACGATTTGCTAGTGGATGGATGAAACTGAGAACATCATGCTAAGTGAAATAAGTCAGACTCAGTCACAGATTGGATGTTTTCTCTCATGTGTTGAAGCTAGAGCGATATAAGGGAAAAAATTAGGGAGGGTTGGATCCCATGAAAACAGAAGGGAGATCAGTGGAGTGGGGGAAGGGGAAGGGATGGGAAAAGGGATAAATTGTGGAATAAAATTGACCAGCCCTGGCAAGAGTTGTCCCGAGGATGGCCCAGCTTTAAGCTTCCTGTGTTCATCGACATGGTGCCAGCTTGGAGATGTGTGGCCTAGAGTTGAAGGGGAGGAAAACATTCCCTCTTTTGTCCAGGATGCCTTCAAATTGGAATATTTTTGTGAAAATGTAACATGAGTTTTTAAAATAAATATTCCAATGTTGGGAAGAGGCATTCTTCTGTCACCTGACTCTACTGCCTTTTAATTGCTTGAGTTCTCCCCTGCTAGGGATCTGTGCAAAGACTGGTCTGCATTTAGGAAGTAAACAATTAAGTACCTGGTAGCAAAACCTGTTTCAGTTCAAGTAGCCTCTCAGTGTTCTGAAGTTGTAGTAAAACTCACGTTCTCCAAAGTCTGATTGAGTGCTCAGAAAAGAGAAAGCTACTAGAAATTTAATGAATACAAGTTTTGCACCCCCTGCCTAGAGGTCAGGGCAGAGGGTACAAAACTTGTATTCATTAAATTGTTGTGTATTATGTGTTATTTGAGGTAGGGAATGACAGTTTATTGTCTTCAACCTTTTTTGAAAATTCCATGATCCAAAACCTCAGTTCTACTATAATATTGGTTATTTTTTTAAATAAATTGGTTTATACAAGTGATATTAGATTTCTGAGTTTAACTTTTTTTTAATAATAAGAAAGGTCAATGTTTCATTGGTAAATATTTAATTATCAGAAAAATGCACTTTAGTGTGTGAATATCACCTTATAATAAATCATAATTTATCATGTGAACCTGGAATGTGATTTGGGACACTAAATGTTATATATAATTTCATCTGTCTTCAAATTGTCCTAAAAAGGAGTCCTTCCTCCCCCAGCCAGATTTAAAATATTTGAAAGTATTGTTTCAGTTCAAATAAGTAGGGATCAATTTCATTTCTGCATAGGAGTTCCAAGAGGGAAATCCACAAGCTGTCAGCAACCTGTTGTAGATCTTCCTGGAGCAAGCTGGTCCTTAACTAAGAAATTGCACTGGCAGGCCCCTTCAGTTGTTCTTAAAGTTGTGGAATGCATGACAATTTGGGTTCATGAAAAATAGTTATGAAGCTTATTTCTTTATTCTCTTTTCTGACATCAGAGAGTTAAATTAATAGGTTCCTTTTGGGTTTAGTTCTGTGGAGTCCAGTTCTTTTGGGTCCAGTTCTATTAGCTGAAGCCATTTTTAAATGATGTTCTTTCTGAAACGTGCTCCAGTCATTTTTGAGTAAGATACCACAAAAGGCTCACTTTGAACTCTCTGAAGTGCTTCTTAGTCTGGCTTGCTCTTAGAGCCCAATCCCAAATCACACTAATGTTTACAGGTGACTCATATCTCTCTGAGTGACCCTGGTTAGTGTCATCACCTTACCTCATCAGGGTGTCCAAAACCCAGTCTCCTTGTTTCAATTATGTTCCAGCAGATATACAACAAAAAACCTTCAAGGTTGTCAGCATTTTCTCTTTTCTGCATCTCAGTTTGTGCCCAAGGTGGCATTTTATCCCTTGGAATTCAGATGGACTTTCCAAGGTGGCCGGAGGCAACACTGAGCAGACCTGGGATCCTGCCTCCTTCTATTCTCCTCTCTGGGGCTTTCTGTGCAGATGGGCACCTTGATCAGCTCTAGGCAATGGACATTTTCATGTACAGCGCCTTCATCTGGATTATTTTATTGTTGGTAAGGTGGCTGGTTTGTGCCAAGACATTGGATTGTCCTCAAGTTCACTTATTCAAGATCCTCACAGGTTCAGGAATGTATCTGAATTTATAGGTGCGAAGTGGGAAGGCTGCTGGTATAGACATTCTGTGCATAATTGATTAAACCTAAAACTTAAACATTTATCTTGACGGTTTGACCTTCCTAGTGACAGCAGAGGCATTTTCTTTTCATGGTTTGTCAAGCTCATTCTTCATCTGTTTGTCTGGAAATGTTCCTGATTTTGATTTAATGATTCAAAATCATGAAATTTATTTGTTGACCTCTGAGCCTCAGATTGACATTAGTTCTCATCATGAAATTGCATTGTATAGATAATCTAACACCATAAATCCAGCAAACATGAAGGTGGGGTTGCCATTGAAGGGTTTTTTCTTACCAAATTATTGACATAATTCTGCCAACTACATCAATGTAAATTAAGTGTCAGCTATTGTCACCAGCCTTGAAGGTTTTTTGTTATATATCTACTGGAACATAATTGAAACAAATTTAGGTGCCTTATGATGGATGTGAAGAAATTAAGTATCCTCGAGGTGTTTCTGAGGGAAGTCCTGCTGAAGTGACTGGGAAATTTCCTTTTCAGGAAGCTATACAGATAATCCTTTGGCCATGCTGACACTTAGTCCTGGTGGCTTTGATACCAACTACCAACATCTCTTCTTCTCTCCTGGCCTCATTTTTAAGGGGACACACACTTGCCACATTGCTGTCCACTTTGTGTACTAATCGCTGCCGTTAGTTGCTCTTTTTTTCATGGTCCAGAGGAGGGAGATGGGGACAAGGAATTGTCCTAATATGTTAATTACTCATGGTGGGCCCGAAGGGACTCTCCTTGGAGCTGACTTCATCTTTTCCAGAGAAAAGAAATGCGATGCTGGAGACTGAGGTGGGAGAGTTCCTGTGTTTGCATTAGGAGTCTGTTGGCTTGACTGGTTAGGAACCTGTGAGGACAGCGTGGACCCTTGGTGCTGGGACCTGTGGCTCTGGGGAATGAGCAGAGTGACAGGGTCATCCTTTGTAGACATGTTTTGATCAGGTAGTAGATGTAGGACACAGGACTCAGCTCCTGTGCCTGTGGGCCTGGTCAGAGTCTGTGGATAGACATAGAGGGTCCTAATTGTGACCTCCAGAGCCACATGCAAGCCTGTGGTCAGACTTTGTACAACAGGAACCTAGAGGAGGAGCCCTAGAGAAGTCGAGCTTTGAGATAAGCTCAGGATGCTGAGATTTTGAAAATGGTTACACTGAGATGAGGCAGGAATCCTAGGCACCGCGTAGTCTGGGCAGGAAATAGGATGATGTGACAATGGTGGGTGATGTGTTTGGAAGCCCAAAGCATAAGAAGCCGGATGAGGGAAAGTGGGAAATGAAATTGGCAAGGCAGTTTGAGGCCAGGCTGTGCAGAACTTTCTATGACAGGCTATGGACTGATGTCTTGACCCTTTAGGGTTGAGGATCCTGAGGGATGATATAATTTTCAAAACAGTTTCACTGGGACATTTGTATACTATGGAGTGCTCCAGCTCGAAGTGTACCCCAGTGAATTTGTAGAGTTGTGCAACTATCACCACAGTCCATTTTAGAACATTCTCATCTCCACACACACAAAAACCCCTCTGTTTTTCTATCACTCCCCTTTCCCCACATCCTCCTCAGCCCTAAGCAAAACCAAATTACTTTCTGTCTTTAAATTTCCCTATTCTGGTCATTTCATACCCTATGTGGCCTTATTGACTGGGTTCTTTCTGAGCAGGTTTGTATCAGTGCTTCAGTCCTTTTTATTTCCAAATAATATTCCATTGTATGGATAGACCACATTACATTTATCCACTCATTTGTATATGGGCATTTCTGTTGTTTCCACTTTCTGGTTGTTATAGATAGTGCCACTAGGGAGTAAGGTTTGCAGGTCCTTGGTTGGCATTTTGTCATATTGTTCTGAGGCTGAGTACAGATGGATTTGAAAAGGATAGTTACAGTAGTCTGTAAATATTTTTAAAATTTCCTGAAGTGTGGAAACTTTTTTGGGGGGCTAAAATCTCATGCAAAACCCAACTGTACAAAGCAGAAAAAAGGGACCTCCTCATTGCTGTGGTGTGGAGGTCTCAGAATCCCTCCCATTGCCTCCCCTTCTGGTGAGAGGGCTTTGCACTTTGAGAATGGCCAGAAGTTAGCCATATTGGTCAGAGGGCTTTCCCTGGGATGTGTGACTGGCTAGGAAAGAGGCCAGGAGTAGAGGAAAGATGAACTGTAGAGTTGAAAGGACCAAAAGCATGGGAGCTGGAGGATGAGAGCAGAATATTCAAGGACCTGCTCTGAGTGGTGGGGATGGTGCTGGAGGGAAGAGGCCCAAGGACCATGAGGTGAAGGAGCTGGTGGGAACTTGCTCCAAATACTGTCACCTGGGGGTGATGTGCAGGCCAGAGACTTAGTAACAAGGGGCTCTGTGGAGGTCAATGATGGGGATGGGGTGGTGTAGGCACTGCTTATGAACTCTATAAAAAACTTTCCTGGGATGGGGGAGGAGGGAGCCAGGAACAGGCAGGCAGCTTTCATTTCAGGTAGGGGGCAGAAGGGCAGGGTAGAGTGAAAGCCCTGCATCGGGGACCTTAGATGAACCAGGAACCTCATGGCCCCCTGGGAAAAGAGGCCGAGGGTAAGGCAGAGGGGAGGGAATTAGAGAAGAGGAGTTTGTTTACTGTGGTTGCTGTTCCAGGAAGTTTAACTGAGAGAAGGGGCAGTGGAAAAGGAAGCAAGAGTAGGGTAGGGAGATGACATAAGGACTGGAAGGGTTTGTGTTGTCCCCCTCTTCCTATTGACCTGGTACCAGCAACACCCCAGGAAGCCAGGAGGGGCCAGCAGCAAGTCTGGTGGAGTGAGCTAGCTAAAAAGACCCATTAAGGTCGGGGAAGGTGGAAGGCAGTCACAGGTGGTTGGCGTCGACAGCAGCAGCATGAGTCCCAGATGGAGGGTGGGAGTAAGTTCCTTTCCCACCAGCCTCCATCAGCTCCTCTTCAAAGCAACTAGATGCTATCTCCTTGAAAATGTGCAACCTCAGTTTACATTCAGGCTTCCAGCCCAGTGCTCCCAGTTTGAGGAACATGAATCTCCTGGGGGATCTCTTACAGTACATTCTGACTCTGCAGGTCTGGGTGAGGCTGTAGAGTCTTGTAATTTAACTAGCTCCCAGGATATTTTTCTGAGACCAGCC
The DNA here is from genome assembly GCF_021218885.2 of Marmota monax. Taxonomy (NCBI): domain Eukaryota; kingdom Metazoa; phylum Chordata; class Mammalia; order Rodentia; family Sciuridae; genus Marmota; species Marmota monax. The sequence goes on from NW_026692254.1 coordinate 4,474,125, forward strand.
TCTCTCTCAAATGGTTACTTCTGTTTTGGTGTCTGTTAAGTAGAATAATCAAAGTGATTTGGCCCCAATGTTGTCAGATCTTTATAGGTCCTATTTGCATGAAAAACTTCCAGCAGCACCATTTAGAATGGCAAAGGGCCTTTCTCATAGTGCAGAGCAATGTTACTGAGTTAGGAAAAGCATCTCTAGACTCTCCCAGGTCTTGTCTAGCAGTGTGTGTGTGTGTATGTGTGTGTGTGTGTGTGTGTGTGTGTGTGTGTGGTATTTGAAGTAGGAGAATCAAAATAGCACAGTGGCTGTGAGCATTGGATCTATTCTCCAATTCCACTGTTAGTGAACTTCTGCTCAGAGGTGATATTTCCTGATAACATCTGAAAACCTGAGTTGTGGTTGATAAAAGATATCTTCAAGTAGGTGCAGCAGCTTTTATAACCAATGCTTTTATAAATATATTTTCTCCCACAGAACTGGAATTCATGAGAGTTTTGTGGTAGTTTGCTTAACATTGCTTTTTAGAAGTAAATGGCAATTATAAGATAAGAATATCTAGAAATGTTGCCTACTTCATTTCTAGTTCCTGGTAAGGAAGCTACCTACATGTGGATCCAGAGACTGAACAAGCTCAGCATGACTCAGAGGCATTTAGACCTGAGGTGTCAATTAAATTTATAGGAGTGTATACCAGCATTTTTGAAGAGCACTTCATTTCCTCTGATGGACTGCGTACTTGAGAATTGTTAAGTTTCTGATCAATAGTAGATTTTTCTCTCTTAAGATACTCTGTTGAGACAAGTCAGATTATTGGAGCTGTTTTGGCAAAGGCATGACTGAAAACGGAGTGACCTCACTTAAAAAATTTTGTTACATAATACTTAAAAGCTGAAAAACAACATGTGAAACATACATATGTTTAAATTGCAAAATGATCAACTCAGCTAAAGAACCAGAGTATCTTATATGCCCAGGACTCTCCTACTTTTTCCCCTCATTGATCCCCTGCCTCACCTGCTCAGGGATGGCTCCCCTCCTACATTTTATCATCTCCCCTCTTTTATTCCTCTTAAAATGGCTTCTAGCATATATGGTATCCCTATGCAAAACTGATTGCCTTCCTTGTTTGGTTTCCTGGTTTGAGCACCTTCCCCTGATGGCCTGCTTTTGCTTGTTATCTGTGCACTTTGTTCTTTTCTGTTACCCCTGACCTGTTGTGTATACTCTCAAGTTTCAACACTTCCTACCATCAGACTGTCACACAGAGCCTACTTTGTACTGCTCCCCCAAAACATACTTGTTTTTTAATGGTGAAGAGATGAAAATTCTAGTTTTGATTACTATAGCCACTTATTTTTTCACAGCAACATTCCAAATGGTACATTTGTTTGTACAGAATAGCTCATAATTTATTTATTTAAAAATCCTCTTTAATGGGTATTTAGGATGCTCCACAGTTTTTCCTACTGTAAAAACCAATGTAGTGAACATCCTTTAGCATGTGTCCTTGTGCTTAATAGTCAGTTATTTCCCACAAGATTAATCCCAATGGGTGAAATTGCTGAATCTTAATGTGCATATACTTAGTGCTTTGAAATGTGCATTGCCAAATTGTGCTTTCCAAGGTCCTAATTTACACTCCCCATCATCAACATGAATGTTCCTTTCCTCAAACCCTTTTGTAATTTTTTTTTCTGTTATATACAAAGTATATTCACACCATTCGTGTCTTCGTACATTTACTTAGGGTAATGATGTTCATCTCATTTCACTCTCATTTCTACTCCCATGCCCCCTCCCTTCTGGCTCCCACCCCTTTGCCCTATCTAGAGTTCCTCTAATCTTCTCATGTGCTCCCTCCCAATCCCACTATGAATCAGCCTCCTTATATCAGAGAAATCATTCGGCATTTGATTTTTTGGGATTGGCTAACTTCACTTAGCATTATATTCTCCAAATCCATCCATTTACCTGCAAATGCCATGATTTTGTTCTCTTTTATTGCTGAGTAATATTCCTGTGTGTGTGTGTGTGTGTGTGTGTGTGTGTGTGTGAGTGTATTATCCACGCATCTACTGAAGGGCATCTAAGTTAGTTCCACAGTTTAGCTAATGTGAATTGTGCTGCAATAAACATTGATGTGGCTGTGTCCCTGTAATATGCTCTTTTTAAGTCCTTTGCATATAGATTGAGGAGTAGGATTGCTGGGTGAAAAGGTGGTTCCATTCCCAGTTTTCCAAGGAATCTCCATACTGCTTTCCATATTGGCTGCACCATTTTGCAGTCCCACCAGCAATGTTTGAGTGTACCTTTTCCCCCACATCCTCCCTAACATTTACTGTTGTTTGTATTCTTAATAGCTGCCATTCTGACCGGAGTGAGATGAAATCAGAGTAGTTTGGATTTTTAATTCTCTATTTGCTAGAGATGTTGAACATTTTTTCATATATTTGTTGATTGCTTGTATATCACCTTCTGAGAAGTGTCTGTTCAGTTCCTTGGCCCATTTTTTGATTGAGTTATTTTTAAATTTTTGGATGTTTAGCTTTTTGAGTTCTTTATATACCCTAGAGTTTAGTGCTCTCTCCGATGTGTAAAAATTTTGCTCCCAAGCTGTAGGCTCTCTATGCACCTTCCTGACTGTTTCTTTTGCTGAGAGGAAGTTTTTTAGTTAGAGTCCATCCCATTTATTAATTCTTGATTTTAATTCTTGTGCTATAGGAGTCTTATTAAGGAAGTAAGGGCCTAATCCGATATGATGGAGATTTGGACCTACTTTTTCCTTCTATAAGACACAGGATATCTGGTTTAATTCCTAGGTCCTCGATCCACTTTGAATTGAGTTTTGTGCATGGTGAGAGATAGGGTTTAATTTCATTTTGTTTCATATGGATTTTCAGTTTTCCCAGCACCATTTGTTGAAGAGGCTATCTTTTCTCCAATGTATGTTTTTGGCCCTTTGTCTAATATAGCTAACTATAATTATGTGGGTTAGTGTCTGTGTCCTCTGTTCTATACCATTGGTCTACCAGTCTGTTTTGGTGTTAATACCATGCTGTTTTTGTTACTATTGCTCTGTAGGATAGTGTAAGGTCTGGTATAGTGATGCCACCTGTTTCACTCTTCCTGCTAAGGATTGCTTTAGCTATTCTTGGTTTCTTATTTTTCCTGATGAATTTCATGACTGCTTTTTCTATTTCTATGAGGAATGTCATTGGGATTTTGACTAGGATTGCATTAAATCTATATGATACTTTTGGTAGTATGGTCATTTTGACAATATTAATTCTGCCTATCCAAGAACAAAGGAGATCTTTCCATCTTCTAAGGTCTTCTTTAATTTCTTTCTTTAGTATTCTGTAGTTTTCATTGTAGAGATCTTTTGACTCTTTTGTTAGGTTGATTCCCAAGTATTTTATTTTTTTTAAGGCTATTGTAAATGGGGTAGTTTTCATAGTTTCCCTTTCAGAGGATTTGTCACTGATATTTAGGAATGCCTTTGATTTATGGGTGTTGATTTTGTATCCTGTTACTTTGCTGAATTCATTTATTAATACTAGAAATTTTCTGGTGGAACTTTTTGGGTCTTGTAGGTATAGAATCATTCTGTTGGCAAAAAGTGCTAATTTGAGTTCTTCTTTTCCTATGTGTGTCCCTTTAATTTCTTTTGTCTGTCTAATTGCTCTGGCCAGTGTTTCAAGAACTATGTTAAATAGAAGTGGTAAAAGTGGGCATTGTTCCAGTTTTTAGAGGGAATGCCTTCAATTTTTCTCCATTTAGAATGATGTTGGCCTGAGGCTTAGCATAGATAGCCTTTATGCTGTTGAGGTATGTTCCTGTTATCCCTAGTTATTCTAGTGTTTTGAACATGAAGGGGTGCTTTATTTTGTCGAATGTTTTTTCTGCATCTATTGAGATTATCATATGGTTCTTATCTTTTAAATCTATTGATGTGATGAATTACATTAGTTGATTTCTGTATGTTGAACCAACCTTGCATCCCTGGGATGAATCCCACTTGATCGTGGTATACTATCTTTTTGATATGTTTTTGTATTCAATTTGCCAGAATTTTATTGAGAATTTTTGGTTCTATGTTCATTAGAGATATTGGTCTGAAATTTTCTTTCTTTGACGTGTCCTTGCCTGGTTTTGGAATCCGGGTGATATTGGCCTCATAGAATGAGTTTAGAAGTTCTCTCTCTTTTTCTATTTCCTCAAATAAATTGAAGAGTATTGGTATTAGTTCTTCTTCTTCTTCTTCTTTTTTTTTTTTTTTTGCTGGTGAGAGAACTGTCTGGAGACCCACCTCAAGTCATGATATTAGTTCTTCTTTGAAGGTCTAGTAGAACTCGGCTGTGTATCCATCCAGTCTTGGGCTTTTCTTGGTTGATAGGCTTCTGATGGTGTCTTCTGTTTCATCACTTGAAATTGATCTGTTTAAATTGTGTATATCATCCTGATTCAATTTGGGAAAATCATATGACTCTAGAAATTTGTCAATGCCTTCCATATTTTCTGTTTTATTGGAGTATAAGTTTTCAAAATAATTTCTAATTATCTTCTGTATTTCAGATGTGTCTGTTGTGATATTTCCTTTTTCATCATGTATGTTAGTAATTTGAGTTTTCTCTCTCATTCTCTTCATTAGCATGGCTAAGGGTTTGTCAATTTTATTTATTTTTTCAAAAAACCAACTTTTTGTTTTGTCAATTTTTTCAGTTGTTTCTTTTGTTTCAATTTCATTGATTTCAACTCTGATTTTAATTATTTTGTGTCTTCTACTGCTTTTGGTGTTGATTTATTCTTTTTTAAGAGCTTTTGAGATATAATGTTAAGTCATTTATTTTTCTTCTTTTAAGGAATAAACTCCATGCAATGAACTTTCCTCTTAGTACTACCTTTATAGTGTCCCAGAGATTTCGATATGTTGATTCTGTGTTCTCATTCACCTCTAAGAATTTTTTTTAAATATATTTTTTTTAGATGTTGATGAACCTTTAGTTTATTCACTTATTTATATGTAGTGCTGAGAATCAAACACAGTGCCTCACACATGCTAGGCAAGTGCTCTATCACTGAGCCATAACTCAAACTCCTCTAAGAATTTTTTAATCTCCTCCTTGATGTCTTTTGCAACCCATTGTTCATTTAGTAGTCTATTATTTAGTCTCCAGGTGTTGGAATAGCTTTTATTTTTTATTTTTTTAAAATTTTTATTGTTGGTTGTTCAAAACATTACATAGTTCTTGACAAATCATATTTCACACTTTGATTCAAGTGGGTTATGAACTCCCATTTTTACCCCATATACAGATTTCAGCATCACATTGGTTACATATCCACTGTTTTACATATTGCTATACTAGTGTCTGTTGTATTCTGCTGCCTTTCCTATCCTCTACTATCCCCCATCCCCTCCCCTCCCATCTTCTCTCTCTACCCCATCTACTGTAATTCATTTCTCCCCCTTGTTTTTTTTTTTTTCCCTTTCCCCTCACTTCCTCTTGTATGTAATTTTGTATAACCATGAGGGTCTCCTTCCATTTCCATACAATTTCCCTTCTCTTTCCTTTTCCCTCCCACCTCTCACCCCTGTTTAATGTTAATCTTCTTCTTATGCTCTTCCTCCCAACTCTGTTCTTAGTTCCTCTCCTTATATCAAAGAAAACATTTGGCATTTGTTTTTTAGGGATTGGCTAGATTCACTTAGCATAATCTGTTCTAATGCCATCCATTTCCCTGTAAATTCTATGATTTTGTCATTTTTTAATGCAGAGTAATACTCCATTGTGTATAACTGCCACATTTTTTTTATCCATTTGTCTATTGAAGGGCATCTAGGTTGGTTCCACAGTCTTGCTATTGTGAACTGTGCTGCTATGAACATCGATGTAGCAGTGTCCCTGTAGCATGCTCTTTTTAGGTCTTTAGGGAATAGACCGAGAAGGGGAATAGCTGGGTCAAATGGTGGCTCCATTCCCAGCTTTCCAAGATCTCCATACTGCTTTCCAAATTGGCTGTACCAATTTGCAGTCCCACCAGCAATGTACAAGTGTACCCTTTTCCCCACATCCTCGCCAGCACTTGTTGTTGTTTGACTTCATAATGGCTGCCAATCTTACTGGAGTGAGATGGTATCTTAGGGTGGTTTTGATTTGCATTTCTCTGACTGCTAGAGATGTTGAGCATTTTTTCATGTACTTATTGATTGATTGTATGTCCTCCTCTGAGAAGTGTCTGTTCAGGTCCTTGGCCCATTTGTTGATTGGGTTATTTGTTATCTTATTGTCTAATTTTTTGAGTTCTTTGTATACTCTGGATATTAGGGCTCTATCTGAAGTGTGAGGAGTAAAGATTTGTTCCCAGGATGTAGGCTCCCTATTTAACTCTTTTATTGTTTCTTTTGCTGAGAAAAAACTTTTTAGTTTGAGTAAGTCCCATTTGTTCATTCTAGTTATTAACTCTTGTGCTATGGGTGTCCTATTGAGGAATTTGGAGCCCAACCCCACAGTATGTAGATCGTAGCCAACTTTTTCTTGTATCAGACGCCGTGTCTCTGATTTGATATCAAGCTCCTTGATCCATTTTGAGTTAACTTTTGTGCATGGCGAGAGAAAGGGATTCAGTTTCATTTTGTTGCATATGGATTTCCAGTTTTCCCAGCACCATTTGTTGAAGATGCTATCCTTCCTCCATTGCATGCTTTTAGCCCCTTTATTAAATATAAGATAGTTGTAGTTTTGTGGATTGGTTTCTGTGTCCTCTATTCTGTACCATTGGTCTACCCGCCTGTTTTGGTACCAGTACCATGCTGTTTTTGTTACTATTGCTCTGTAGTATAGTTTGAGGTCTGGTATCGCTATACCACCTGATTCACACTTCCTGCTTAGAGTTGTTTTTGCTATTCTGGTCTTTTATTTTTCCATATGAATTTCATAATTGCTTTATCTATTTCTACAAGAAATGCTATTGGGATTTTGATTGGCATTGCATTAAACCTATAGAGAACTTTTGGTAATATCGCCATTTTGATGATGTTAGTTCTGCCTATCCATGAACAGGGTATATTTTTCCATCTTCTAAGATCTTCTTCTATTTCTCTCTTTAGGGTTCTGTAGTTTTCATTGTATAAGTCTTTCACCTCTTTTGTTAGGTTGATTCCCAAGTATTTTTTTTTTTTTTGAGGATATTGTTTTGCGGTGCTGGGGATTGAACTCAGGGCCTTGTGCATGCAAGGCAAGCACTCTACCAAGTGGGCTATATCCCCAGCCCCTATTTGAGGATATTGTGAATGGAGTGGTTGTCCTTATTTCCATTTCAGAGGATTTGTCGCTGATATACAGGAATGCCTTTGATTTATGTGTGTTGATTTTATATCCTGCCACTTTGCTGAATTCATTTATTAGCTCTAATAGTTTTTTTGTAGACCCTTTTGGGTCTGCTAGGTATAGAATCATGTCACCTGCAAATATTGATAATTTAAGTTCTTCTTTTCCTATTTTTATGCCTTTAATTTCTTTCGTCTGTCTAATTGCTCTGGCCATAGTGTTTCGAGAACTGTGTTGAACAGAAGTGGTGAGAGAGGGCATCCCTGTCTTGTTCCAGATTTTAGAGGGAATGCCTTCAATTTTTCTCCATTCAGAATGATGCTAGCCTGAGGCTTAGCATAGATTGCTTTTACAATATTGAGGTACATTCCTGTTATCCCTATTTTTTCTAGAGTTTTGAACATAAAGGGATGCTGTACTTTGTCGAATGCTTTTTCTGCATCTATCGAGATGATCATTTGGTTCTTATTTTTAAGTCTATTGATGTGTTCTGCCGGTGGGTCACAGGTCCGCCTACCTTACAGGCGCGGGGGGCATCTCTGCCCCTCCGCGGGCCGCTGGGCCTGTTCTGTGGGTGGTCACAGTTCCGCCTACCTTGCAGGCGCGGGGGGAGGGGGCGGCTCTGCCCCTCAGCAGGCCACTGGGCCTGTTCTGCCGGTGGTCACAGTTCCACCTACCTTCTAGCTTTTATTTTTTAGTTTATCATTGATTTCTAATTTTATTACATTAGGATCTGATAGAATGCAGGGTAGTATCTCTATTTTTTATATTTGCTAAGAGTTGCTTTGTAGCATAATGTATGATCTATTTTAGAGAAGGATCCAATGTGCTGCTGAGAAGAAAATGTATTCATTCACTGAAGGATGAAATATTCTATATATGTCAGTTAAGTCTAAGTTATTGATTGTATTATTGAGTTCTATAGTTTCTTTGTTTAGATTTTGTTTGGAAGATCTATCCAGTGGTGAAAGAGTTGTGTTAAAGTTACCCAAAATTATTGTGTTGTGGTCTATTTGACTCTTGAACTTGAGAAGAGTTTGTTTGATGAATTTAGATGCTCCATTGCTTGGGGCATATAAATTTATTATTGTTATGTCTTGTTGATGAATGGTTCCTTTAAGCAGTATGAAATATCCTTCTTTATCCCTTTTGATTAACTTTGGATTGAAGTCTACTTTATTTGATATGAAGATAGAAACCACTGCTTGCTTCCAGAGTCCATGTGAGTGGTATGATTTTTTCCCAACCTTTCACCTTCAGTCTGTGGATGTCTTTTCCTATGATCTGAGTCTCCTGGAGGCATCATACTGGTGGGTCTTTTTTTTTTTTTTAAATCCAATCTGCCAGTCTATGTCTTTTGATTGGTGAGTTTAGGCCATGAACATTCAGAGTTATTATTGAGACATTATTTGTATTCCCAGCCATTTTTGTTATTTAACTTGTTAAGTTAAATAACAAAAATGGCTGGGAATACAACAAGTTAAATAAAAAAAAATGGCTGGGAATACAAATCATGTCTCAATAATAACGTTTGATTAGGTTTCTCCTTTGATTAGCTTTTCCTTTAGTGTAATGCTTCCCTCTGCTGATTTTTATTGTTGTTTTTCATTTCTTCTTCATGGAATATTTTGCTGAGGATGTTCTGTAATGTAGGCTTTCTAGTTGTAAATTCTTTTAACTTTTATTTATCATGGAAAGTTTTTATTTCATCATCAAATCTAAAGCTTAATTTTTCTGGATACAAGACTCGTGGTTGGCATCCATTTTCTTTCAGAGCTTGATATATGTTGTTCCAGGATGTTCTAGCTTTCAGGGTCTGGATTGAAAAATCTGCACATATTCTAATTGGTTTTCCCCTATATGTAATCTGATTCCTTTGTCTCATGGCTTTTAATAGTCTCTCCTTATTCTGTATGTTAGGCATTTTCATTATAATGTGCCTTGGTGTGGATCTGCTGTGATTTTGTACATTTGGCATCCTGTTATCCTCTTGAATTTGGTTTTCCAATTCATTCTTCATGTTTAGAAAATTTTCTGATATTATTTCATTGAATAGATTGCTCATTCCTTTGGTTTGGAATTCTATTCCTTCCTATATCCCAATTTCTCTTAAATTTGGTCTTTTTATGCTATCCCATATTTCTTGAATGTTCTGATCATGGTTTCTTAACATTTTCACTGTATGTTCTATATTCTTTTAAAGATTATATATTTTTTCTTTATTGTCTGAGGTCATGTCTTCCAAGTGGTGTAATCTGTTGGTGATGTTTTCAGTTGTACTTTTAATTTAGTGTATTGTTTCTTTCATTTCAAGATTTCTGTTTGGTTTATTTTTTAGAACCTCTATCTCCCTGTTGAAGTAATTTTTTGCTTCCTGTATTTGTCAAAATGATCTTTTGCTGTCTGTATTTGCTCTCTTATATCATCCTTTAATTCTCAGAACATTTTAATTATGTGCATCCTGAACTCCTTCTCTGTAATTTCTCTGCTGTGCTGGCCATGGATTCTAATAATGTGGTATCTTGATTTGTTTGGGCACTTTCTTCCCTTGTCTTTTCATATTGTTTGTGTGTCTTCCCTTCTAGCTCTGTGGATCTGAGGCTTACCATTTTTACCCTATAGGCTTATAGTGCCCCTGTAGGGTTCCAAGAACTCTCCTTTGAGGTGAAGGACAATGTTAACAGATCCCACTATAAACAGTATACACCATGGCCGGCTGGAGGTCCAAACTGGGAGTTGCCTCCACTGAAGATGGTGATGAAGGTGACTCAAGATGGAGGCGCCTGCTTTCAGCGATGGGGTGTTGGGTTGAGTGGGAGGAGCTGGGCAATTGTGTTTGCAAGATTGTTTCAGAGACAAGCTCTGTGGTGTGCAGTGTGTGGCTGTCAGCTGACTTCAGATCTTGTGTTGTAATTTTTTAATTCTTATCAATTTGAAGAATCATAAATCATAAGTCACTGTTTCTGTTTGCATCAATTTAATTGCTGGTGAATCTGAACTCTTTTTACCCCCATAAGCTTTCTAGGCATTTGCATTTCTTCACATTTTAAAAATTGCTTGCAAATCTGGATTTCAGATCCAGATAAGTTTGGCTATTTCTCATTTACATTTTATATTTTCTCATTTAAGAATTAGTTTAGAATTTGTATAACTCATTTTGCTTGTTATGTTACTTAACATAATTTCCTTTCTTATTCTTAAGAGGCTGAGGTTCTTTTATTCATTTGTTTTTATGGATAGAATGGGCATGATACTTTCTGAATACTTGCCTGCTTAGGAGTGTCTTGGTTGACACAGAGTGTTTGGCTCACCATCTTTTGCCCTCAGACTCTGTAGATATTGTCCCAGTGGTTAGTTTGTTTTGGTCCATCTTTCTTCCCATTCACCTTCCTGCCCTACAGTCATTAATTTAACACATAGCTGGTCAGTGTTTTATTGAATCCTAACTCTTACTGGCATTTAGTGGCCTGGAAGAGAAAGGGAGATGCCCTTGGTGCAGATCTCTTTTCTTAAATATAGCCCAGTTGTTTTTTTCAGCATATACTTGAGCCTCTCATTAGCCCATGGAAGATCATTGTTTATTGCCTTTTCTGCATCTGCTCTCCCTCTTTTTATAATTCCTGTCCTAGAGATGACCAGATTTCTTATGTTGAATTTCCAAGTTTCTGCTCTTTTCATTTAGTGCCTTTTCCTCTGAGTATTGAAAGAATTGCATATGATATTTCTCAATTATTAATTTTGTTTTTTTTAGTACTGGATCTATTAACTGCATCCATTGTATACATTTTCTTTCTTAAATAAATTTTAAATTGCTTATTAAAGTAATTATATACATAATTTAAAGTCATATTATACCTGTAAGTATAATGAAAAATAACCTCTTCTTATTCTTCCTTGTTCTTGTCCTCTTCCCTACAAGCAACCACCTTTAACATATTTCAAGCTACTTCTCTGAACACTTTGTCTCTATTTCTAAATAAACTATTTTTTTAACTTATTAAATTTTGACATTTTTTCGCACTGCTATAGATGAGGGCCTGGCACTGTTTACTCCCATCATTTTCCATTGAAACAGTAAACAGTATTTATATTATTGTGACTTTAATTGTTAGCCACCACAAAGCCAAGTTGTACCCTGTGGTTTTTGTTTCTGCTGTTTAGCCTTTTCTTCTCTGGATATATTTACTCGTCTTTTTGTTCTTTTTGCAATCTGACTAAAAGTACTGTGTTACTCCTCCTCCTTCTAGACCTCTGGTTCTCAGGCCTTCTCTATGTAGCACCCCTCCCCAGGGGAGACCATCCTCTGGATCCCTTGCCAGATCCTGTGTGGACGGGTCACTCTTCTGACTGCTGAGTACCCAATTTGCCTGCACCTGGTTTCAACTTCTCTACCAGGTCATGTCCATTGCTTTTCTGTATCCCATGTCTTCCTCTTTTCTGTTTTAATAGTCATCTTGTACAGTAATTCTTCATTGTTCCAAATCTGCTTTCTTGGCATTTGTACAACATATAGACTAAATAAGGGAAAGAAAACCTCCCCCTAACTTTTTCTTAAGACTTGCAAATTGAAGAAACATTTTGAATCATTTAAAGAGCACTATTAGTTTAAAATGCTCGTGAACAGTTTTCTGTTACCAATTATGCATTGGAATACCAAAACTGAAATTGTTCAAGTTTCTCCTTAAACTTTGCTATAGTTCGTGATTATTAGCCAGACATATGCCAACAGTGTTATCGATGCTGACTAAAGTCTAAAGTAGATGTTGACTAAATAGTTTATTACTTTTTCCTTCAAATAGTCTATGGGCTAAAAAATGGGAAATGCACACAGGCTTAGAGAGGGGAGGCCGAGGAAGGATGTGACTCTTGGTTGCTCCTAAGCCATAGCCATTGCTTCTCTATAAGTGGAGGGGAAATGGTTACTTCTCTTCCAATAGTCTCGCAACTTTATGATTAGTCCCTATTGAAGGAAGAACCAAGGCCACAGGTGTGGTGAAGAGAGGGCAGCTTCCATATAGAAGTTTGAGAAATACAGTCAATGCCTTGTTCCCAGTGGTGTTAGGAAATGAAGTGCAACATGATAAAAACTCCTGGCTACTCGAATATATAGTTTACCATATAAGTGGATTACCAGTTTTCAAAGAATTAAGCATATATAATAAGTGTCACAAGATTATAGTCAAACTTGCACAGTAGTCCCTTCAGGTAATAGCATTTTTCACTGCTTTGTAAGGGAGAGCAATAATCCTGAGTATCCACTGTGTCCATCCAGTGTCCAGATGCAAAAAGGATTTTGGTTGACAGAGGGCCAAATAACAAACGAGTTATGCATAATTAATTATTATAGTAAGATGTGGTTTATTTCAAAGCATTTGTTCTCTTCCCCTTGAAAGTGAAAGGATTTAAATACAGGTAGTTTACATTTAGGAAGTCTTCCCAGAAGCATGGTGAGAGGTAGGAAGGGAGCCAGGGAGGAGAAAGCTTAAAAGGGTACATGAGTGATCCCTGGGTGTCCTCTGGAGAACAATGCAAGATATATCTCAGAACTGGCCCTTCTAGAGCCATTAGTTTCCTGCTGCTTCTGGCCTGCACTGTGCTAAGGCCTTGCACCCTCCTATGGCCAGATGGTGCCTTATGCAGACGGGTAGGTGCTCCAAGTAGGTGGTTGAAGTCTTGTAGAGTTGTTCATGGAAGCAGCAGGTGACTTTTGGGCTGGAGGATACAGGGACTCTGACAGTGAGCACTGCAGGTCACTAACTCAGAGAACTTGATGGCATTTGCACCAATAGAGAAACACCCGTGGGCCAACCCCAGCCTCTCCCACATCCCACTGTGGCCTGAAACAAGTAAGCACTGGGGCCCGAAAGACTGAAGTCATTCCAGTGAATGCCTGTACACTCAAGGATTAAACCAAAGGAGATTTAGCCAAGTAAGAATAATAGAAAGGCAACCAAATTGCCCCCTCTTCTTATTTTTGCATGCCTGAGAGGGTTTTTGTAAACAATGGGGAATTAGAAAATAAAATTAGCTTGCAGGATTTCAGATGGGGACAGATGCCTATTTGCTAGACGTTTTTTTTTTTTTAATTCCCACAAAAACCTCAAGCAGAGTTAATAATGTATGAAAATTAGGTACCATGTGTGCACTTTGCTTCGTAATGTTTTTATTAAGCAGCCAGTTGATTTAAAAATAATACAACACGACAATTGACATAATGGAAGTTTCTGTGATGTGTATGGAAACATCCTTTTTTGAATGTTCTGTCAGGTTTTCCATTACACAAAGACATTTTTTAGAAAAGCTTTCCGAATTATCATATAATATAAAATTATATCAAGCTGCAGTTTGATAAAACAAATTGTCCAAGTATAAATTTCAATTGCTTTTTTAAAAATTGGCTTAATCAACTAGAGATAACTTGTGGAGGTAAGTTTCTGCAGATCTGTTAAAATGCCATAGTAGATTGAGACTTCTGTCTTCCGTGATTTTTACTAATCTTTTACTGATTGGAATTTGCCTTCTCTTTTCCTTTCCCACTTTCTATCACCTGGCAGGTAGTAGAAAGAAACAGGGGGAAAAGATTATGGACCCAGGGGTTTCCCATAGCTCAAGCAATATCCCAATTCTGAAGGCAGAAATGAGTCTAGATGAAGCTGACACATCATTAGACTTACCTGGTGGATGTATCCTCTCTCAGAGGTTGTGTGCAGGTTTCGGTCATTTCCAAAATAATCTATTCCTGAAGATGTCTTGGCTCATTACAAAAGGCAGCTCCTCCAGTTGCTGTGTAATTGGACTCTTTCATCTGCATGATAGTGATGGAAATTTGCCTTCCAGAAGTTTCCATGGTCTAACAGTAAATCGAGATGTATTGAAGTCCTGTAATTCAGCCTACACCCAAGAAGGTTCTTTATTAACTTTTCTTTATTCTATAGCATACTTTAGTTATATATTGCCTTAAAATCATTGATTATTCAATAGCACACATACTTAATGATGGCTTGCTATGTTTATCTCTAGGGTTAGAGAATGAGCACATATTGTAGTTCAAATGAATTGATGAAGTCATGATAGTTTTATTTTATATATATATAAAATAATATCAAGCTGCAGATTGGCAAAACAAATTGTCCAAGTATAAATTCCAGTTGCTTTTTTTTTTTTAAATGGCTTAACTGGTGGGAGTTGATGGACATTTAAGAAGGACAGTAAGCATTGTGGAGAGAGATTTCTAATGTTGTTGAAATAAGCTACCAGGTTAATTGATTTGGGGCATTTTGTCCTTATGGCTTTAACTCATGTGCTTACTTCTAAGGGGGACTGGTTGGGCATGTCCTTTCTTGCAGCATCCTGATGGCCCAGCTGTTGCTCCTGACATCAGCAGCACCACAGGTGTGGACTAGTACCCTCAGAGTAATAATACCTTCAGGTATTTTTAAAGTAACTCTAGAGGAGACATTTGGTCTTTATGACTTGCACCATAAGACTTTCTTGGAATCTCTGCAAGGGGTTGGTTGGAACAGAACTTTTCCATCTATATTATGGTCTATAAAAATCATTGTAACTGACTTCATGGGGCTTGAGTTTTTCTTTTGTTATTTTCTTCACTTTTTAATTAGATTTTGCTCATATGCAGGACAGAGCAGTCTGGCAGAAAGTAACTAGCATTAAAATAACTCAAAGAGAGGACTGTACTGGCATCACCCTAGCAAAAATGGAAATGGGGTTTGCTGCCCTGGACCTTGGCAGCCCTCAGGAACCCCTATGCAGGTGAAGATTTGCTCCAAAAGGAGCCAGGTCGACTGGAGGCTTGTCCTGATACCTGGCGTTCTTCCCCACCTGGCCACGGCTTCCGAGTGGCCTTGGGCAGGCTCTCTCTTCACTGACTTCATTGCACTCAAAAACAATCTGGGAATAAAAATATCTGTTCTTGATTTCTTGGAATCCTGATGGGGAAGAATTGGCTTTTAGGATTGCATTTTTAGAGAGTTGAAATTAAAATTTCAAGTTATATGCATTGGTCCTTTTTTGGTAAGTTGTAGGATCAACTAAGAGAAAGACAAGATCTAAGTTGATTTTTTTCTGGAACTTATCACAAAAATGCACTATAGGAAGTCTATGAGAAACTGTAATTTCCTCCCCTGTCATTCCCCCAAATCTTGTTGGAAGCAAGTTTAAGACATTATCACCCTATCATTCTTAAGAGTATCCTTCCATCAGGGATTGCTACCTCCTTGTTTTATTTTGAACTAATTAACAAAGACATCAGATTTCTAGAACACCTTCAAAGCTGACTGTAGTGCTTCGTGGCGTGGTAGGTTGGGGTGTCCTCAGAGAGGCAGGTGGAATGGTGGGATAGCCTTTTTTTCTGCATTTGAAAAATTATTTTTTTATTTGTTCTTTATAGTTATATATGACAGTAGAATGTATTTTGACATACATACATGGAGTATAACCTCACATTTTTGTGGTTGTACATGATTTGGAGTTACATTGTGAGTCAGCTTATTGCAAGTCAGCATCTGCATATCAGAGAAAACATTCGGCTTTTGTTTTTTGGGGATTGGCTTATTTCACTTGACATGATGGTCTCCAGTTCCATGAATTTACTGACAAATGCCATAATTTCATTCTTCTTTATGGCTCAGTAATATTCTATTGTGCATATGTACCACATTTTCTTTATCCATTCATCTGTTGAAGGGCACTTAGGTTGGTTCCATAGCTTAGATATTGTGAATTGATGTGCTGTAAACATTGATGTGACTGTTTCACTATCGTTTGCTGATTTTAAGTCCTTTGGGTATATGCCAAGGCGTGGGATGACTGAGTCAAATGATGGTTCCATTCCAAATTTTCTGAGGAATCGCTATACTACTTTTCAGAGTGGTTGCACCAAATTATAGTCCCACCAGCAATATACAAGTGTACCTTTTCCCCCACATCCTTGACAATATTTATTGTTGCTAGTATTCTTGATAATTGTCATTCTGACTGGAGTGAAACAAAATCTTTGTGTAGTTTTAATTTGCATTTCTCTAATTGCTAGTGATGATAAGCATTTTTTTTCATATATTTGTAGACTGGTCATATTTCTTCTTCTGTGAAGTGCCTGTTCAGTTCCTTAGACTGTTTATTGATTGGGTTATTTGTTTTTTGGTGTCAAGTTTTTTGAATTCTTAATATATCCTGGAGATTAATGCTCTGAGGTGCAAGTGGCAAAGATTTTCTCCCATTCTGTAGGCTCTCTCTTTTCATTCCTGATTGTTTCCTTTGCTGTGAAGAAGCTTTTTAGTTTGATTCCATCCCATTTAATGATTCTTGATTTTACTTCTTGCACTTTAGGAGTCTTGATGAATTTGATTCCTAAGCTGATATGATGAGGATTGGGGCCTACTTTTTCTTCTAGTAGATGTAGCAGAACTAGGTTCTTTCTGCTGGGTCCATTTGAATCCTTCCAGTCTGGATTGCTGTTAACTTGGTTGCAGGGTTCAAGCCTTCTCAGATCTTCTGAAACGAATGGAATCTTGGAAACCCAGAGTCTGGCCATATGAGAAGGGCTGAGCTCTCTGATTTATTTATTGAGCTGTTTCTTGTGGCTTATTAGCATCCACAGAAGCCTGGAATTACTTATTCAAATTTTCTGTTATTGTCACATTGGATCACCCCTCAGTGTGAAGGGATCAGTCTTTAAAGATGCTTCTGGGGTGATATTGTAATTGAAATACAGGGGCAGATAATAACAATTTCCTGTTTATTTGGTGCCTTGCACATCTCAGACAAATTGCAACCATACTTTATCCTTACTGTGTCCTGGGCCTGTCATTTATAGAAATGTAGACAGAGGCAGGGGCATCAAAGTCCTGCCCAAGTTTCTGCTTTCCTCTTTCCAGTGACTGCTGTCCACCTAAGAGACAAATATACCAACTCCAAAATCAAGTTCCTCACCTGTCAGTTCTGACCTGCATACCCACTGCTGGGTGGGTCCCACAGTTCCTTCTATGCACAAGTAAATAGCTATTTAATCACTCTGCTGATAAGCAAAAGGCCAAGCCACCCTTCCCTCTGAGACTTGCACCTGATTTGCTCTTCCAAACAAAATCAGCCTGTTCATTCATCCCCTCACTCGTTTACCCAGTGTTTTGTACGTGCTGCACTGTGCAAATCATGAACCTGTGGTTGTCTTGGTGAATGGGGGGACTTGTTCCCCTGCGCCAGCACCTGCCTGCAGTGGGCACTTCAGTTACTGCCTATGGTACCTCCTTGCTCTAACTCACCTCTCCTTTACTCCTTCTTTCCTGGCCAGCCCCACCCTCACCTGGACCTCTTGTTCTTTAGCCTCTTCCTGTGTGGCCTTTCTAGTCTTCAGTCTGCATGTCATTTTCTGATCAGATGCTCTGTACTGCCTATGCCTTTGCCAGGGTGTGCCTGGCACCATGGTATGTGTCCCAGGAAGAATGGTAGCGGTTTCCGGCAACCTCAGGTTCTTCCACTAAGATGGGGATTGTAACTGTATCCTTCAAGTACATAGAACAGGGCCTGGCTTATAGTAAGTGGAGATTGCCAAGTATTTTTCTGGTGGTAAGTCAGCCCTAGGAAGGCAGGGGCTCTGCTTGGTTCTCTGCTGTGTCCCTGGCATGTGAATGATGCCCAATAACTATCTGTTAAATGAAATTAATAGATTAAAGGAGAGAGATCACCTGGTTCCCTGGAAAGAATATGGGGTTTGAGGTCTAGATGCCTTGGGTTTGGTACATCTCAGTCACTCACATGCTGCAAAACCCTTAAGCTAGAACCCTGCAGAACACCATCTTTTCATTTAGTTCAGTGGGCATGTGATGTGAGGTTCTGCTTTTGTCTACAAGTGCCACAAACCTGTATGAGTGTGGCTTAAAGAATGTGATTGCTTCTTTTACCAGGAAAGCTGATTCATCTAGGCCATGCACTATGGCCTTATTTGTAAATACTGTACTCATTTTGGCTCTGCTAGGGATCCCCAGAGGTTTCAGTGTCCCCTGGGTGCCCCTCCTCATGTTGAGAGCTTTACTATTCCAAAGCTCCTGATCCTTGCTTGATAGGAAGGCAGGCAGAGTCTCCATGCACCTGTATGTATCAGGGAGAGTGCCTTTCTCTGACGCCGTACTACAACTCTCTCAGGTCCTGTTGGCTATGATTTGTGTTATACACCATGTGACAGGAAGGTTGGATATTACTAACTCTGAAGTAGGAGGCTGATCATGCAAGCAGGGAAGGAGAGAGGGGTTGGGAAGGTGGTGCACCTGACTGTGCTTCTCCATGGAATGTCGATGATCAAACATTGGATGTTAGCAGCAACTAAAATCACATAATAGAAGTGCAAAGTAGAGTCCCTAGCAGGTGACCCATATCTACCCCATTAATTTTATATTTGTCCAGATAATGTCTAAAAAGAAAATGTGAATGCCCTTAATTGGGACATATCCTCTCCACTGTAGCCTCATAGTCCGCCATGTAGTATGGCCTTATTTGTAAATACTGTATTTATTTTGCTACCTGCCTGAGGCATCTAAGTTTTCAGGCTCTGAGGGTAGAGCATTATAACATGCATGTTCAACTAGTTTATTCTTGCATTATGCAATTAGAGCTTGAACATCATAATTACAAAGTGCCTTGTTTTCTTGGGAGGTGGGGGTGGATCTGGATATTCCCTTCCTTCTTTCTTCGACCTGCACTTTCCCTTGCTCCACCATGAGAGGTGCAGGCTGATCATAGGACATACACTGGTGTCTGTGTTGCCTTTGGAAGGTTGACTTTCTGATACAATAAAGCCAGTAGTTTGAATAGGGTTTCTATTGCAATGCGAGTAACTCTCATCAATAGACCAAAAGTAGCAGATAAAACCCCCAAAGTACTCTATCTCAGTGTTCACAAATCATGTGTTCTCAGAACTGTAGTGTTTTATATTCTCTTTGCATCTCCTGTAAATTTGAAAGCTATAGACATTCTGTATGAGCCCAATTTCTTTTCTTCCTCTCTTTCTTTCTTCCTCATTTGTTTCCTTAAAAAAAAAAAAATCCAGCTATTGTCTTGTGACTTAAATTCTATCTTCTGGCTGCATCGGATTCTCAGTTTTCTGAGAAAAGGCTTAAATTTATTAGTTTGGTTCACAGTGTTCTCACAAGGAACTTTACTTGGTGGCCTGGAACCATATGGGGCTGGGTGGTTTTAAGACAAATAATGTAAGAGAATCACCATTACTTCGTTGGCAGAGATGCAGGCTGTGTCTGTTTCTTAAAGAATTATCACATGTGATTTAAAAGCTTGGTTCATGGTGGGAGGGGACAGGATCAAGGTAGAAGTTCAAACCCGCATTTCTGTGTTGTGTGTTATGGTGACGGCAGGCCTCTAGGTCAGAGCTTGCATTTGATAGTGCTGCTTGGAGTTGAAAAGCCTCTGGGGAACCCGTGTTCACTGGGACTATACTTCACCATCCTCTCAGGATCTGATGTCAAGAGCATCAAGGAGCAGGAAATGAATAGCAAGCAAATCACAGGCAGGCCCAGCTTGAGATTGAGTTTTAGCAGCAGGGGAGATTTCATTTACTTTTGTCACCTGTGATATTTACATATTTTATATTTTATCTCAAAAGAGGAGAAGCAAAACCAAGCAGGAATCTTACTTTTTAAGACAAAAATTATACTTTCCCAGCATCTCACTTGGAACATATTCATGATATTTTGTGTGTGTGTGTGTGTGTGTGTGTGTGTGTGTGTGTGTGTGAGAGAGAGAGAGAGAGAGTAATATACACACGTAATATGTGCAGATATAAATTTATAGCCACTAACATAAACTGCTGGAAGCAAAATGCCGTTTATTAGTTCACTGCGGAACACTGACTCTCAGATTTTTAGATTTCGTAAACCAGGAATACGGGGGGGGGGGGGGGGAAGAACTTGAGTTTAGCATGGAATGTTAACTTCTATTTTCCAAAATTGTTAATTTTTAAAAAAATATCACAATAAAATCCACATAAAATTTGCCATTTTAAACCTTCTTTTAGGTTACAATTCTGTAGTGTTAGGTATATTCACACTGGGCAATCCAGGTTATTTTGCAAGAATGAGAACAAAACAGAGGGAACCCCAACCATCCTCATCATTTCATAAAAGAACAAATTTCAACACAAGGAGAGTAATAAACAGCATTCTTAGTTGAGGAAATTTATTCCTAATCTCTGGTAGAGTAGTACAGAGAAAAACATTTGTCTTTGGCAAAGTAATACGTCAGAGAAAAATACAGCAAGGAACTCTGTAGAGCCAGTTCCCAAATTTAAAAAGTATACATTTTTTTGTCATCATGCTGCAATCATTTTTGTGTACAGGACTAGTACATAAAGTATTTTTAACCAGACTGTGATGAGAAAGAGCTTGTGCCGTAGTGAAGTCAGCCACACCACTAAGCTCACAGTTTAGAAAGTGATACTTGCCACAGGCAGACTTTGTCCACAAAGGAAGGCATGTGTTGAGTTCCATCCTACGTGAGCATCTTCGCATCAGTGGTCCAGGTGTCCTGTGTAAATAGCTCAAGGACTGGTCCTAGTGAGGAGCCCAGCTCTAGATCTGGTTTTGTTCACACAGAAGTAAAATTTGACAGAGTTGCAATCTGTATATCCATGCCACCACATCCCTTTCTACCCTTCCAAGTTAACTAGTGCAGTGCAGTTGGCATTCTCCCAGTCCACATTGCATTTGCATCAGCTCGTTAGCAATGTGTAGTGTTTTGTGTAAATGGAATCCCACAGAAAATAACTTTCTGAAATTTAATTTGTTTTTAAACAGTATGGTTTTGAAGACATCTATTTTGATACATTGGAGTACTTTGATACTCTACAGTATTGCTTTATGTGACTATACCACATTGTATTTATCTGTCCTCATGTTGATGGGCATTTGGGATGTTTCTAGGTTTTAGCCAATACAGGCAACCTACAGTGCACATTCTTATGAGCTTTGATGTGCACAGGAGGGGAAATTTATCCAGGGTGGTTACCTGGGAGGAGAGTTGCCAGATCAAAGGTGAAGGGATGTCTTTATTGCAAAATCTAATTGATTAACACATTAAGCAGCTTGGCTATTTACTGCATCTTTGCAGGCCAGTGGGGTTGGGAAAGGTAATACTTACGTAAACCAATCATTAAGAGAATTGGTTTTCTGGATCAAATTGAAAACTATCAGCTGTTCATCTCTCTAAGGTTTAACTCAAAGTCTGTCCATATAGAAGAAATGATTTGGAAAATTGTGTAAAATGACTCTTTTTAATATCTTTGGATGTAGGACAGGGACCAGTAAGGAGGGTCCTCAGCCCCTCCTTAAGTTTCCTTCTTTTTTTGTGATCAAGAAAATGTTTGCAAACTTGGTCTGGAAGGCAGATGGAACTGGGTGTTATTGCCTCTCAGGCTTTGTTACAGATGCCTTTTTTGGTCTAAGAAAATCCCATGGACCAAAACTTGGCCGGTCTTCTCAAACAAGCTTCTCAGTGGGGCTTTCTGGAGTAGCCTTGCTCAGAGTGTGAGATGATCTAAGTTTCTTTCCGCTGTCTAGTCTGTGGTTTATTTGAACCCATTGGGTAGAAATCCAGAGAAGAAACAGGCCCAGGTTCCACTGGGTTAGACATCAGAAGCATGCCCCCAGCTGGCCAGTAAGAAGCTGGGGAGGCTCTGTGGCCAGCAGTCTGCATGCAGCTACCACAGGCCTGCTAGGATCCCTCCAGCTGGGTGAGTCAGGCTTCAGCCTCACAAAACAAACTAGTAACTGAGATGATGTTCAGTGTGCTTAATGTACTTTATGTCATAGACTTTTCTGTTCTCTTTAGCAACTAGTGGAGTGTTTTGAATACTCTTTAGAAAACAGTAAGCAGGAAGACAACTTGGTAAGAATACAGAGCTTATTCTTGAAGAAAGCAGTGACAGGACTTTGTCACTTACAGAGCTCTTCTGAGTCTGGGGAGGGAGGCTATTGCCATCCCCAAATCCTACATGCCAAGTTGAATCATGGATGGGGAAAAGGTCTGAGGAGGATTACACCTGTGGCTCATCTGTGTTAATGATTCAGGGACCCGTCTGATCATATTTTGTCTATGTTGGCATCTGAACCACTGTGGTGTGCCAGGTATCAGACAAAAGTTTTCTCAATGCTTTCCACCTGGAAGTAACTGCTGCCTTGGATATCTAGGAATGCATTCTCATTTGTAAACTATTCTTTCTTCTTTTTCTTTTTTTAATCAGCTGTCAAAGCTTGAGAAACAGCAGCAGAGGAAAGAAAAGACCAGAGCCAAGGGCCCTTCTGAATCAAGCAAAGAGCGAAATGCCCCCCGAAAAGAAGACCGCAGCGCCAGCAGTGGGGCAGAGGGTGATGTGTCCTCTGAGCGGGAACCATAGCCCCTGGAGGCAGAGAACTTAGGTAGGTGTTTATCTGCCTGCATAGCTTTGCCCTCACAAATTTGGGGCAGCAGTAATGAATAGAGGATGAAATGGCTGCTGAGGACATGTGTCCTAGCCTCCTTGAACATGCTTCCATCCTGGAAGACAGATGCTGGCAAGTAAAGTCGTGTTGTATTCATTGAGAGGCTGGAGGGCAGGACACCCACAGGCCCCAGGGGACAGGAATGTGCTCCTCCTTCCTCCGTTGCCAGTGTTGGCCACAATTGCTGCTACCCTGAGTGTGTGGAGAGCACCTGCAGGTATCTGATCCAGACAGCAGCTGTGTGCATGCTCCCGCCATCCTACCACCACTACCAGTCTTGCTCCTAGTGCAGAGGAGCAAGTGGCCTGTGGAGGCCACTGTTCTTAGCAGCAGTCTGCTCTCATGGTTTCCTTTTTGTTCTGACATCAATCACTTTGTCCTGCATAGCACTGGCAATTTACTATTCCTGCAACCACCCTTTATTCTTCATCATTTCCATGCCCAGATCTGTATTGGGGTTCACAGTAGCATTAAGCTGTCTCCCTGCCTGAAGATCACAAGGCCTCTGAAATGTGATCCAGAAATCTGATGGCCTTCTGCTTCAGTTCCTTCCCTTAGCAAATGTATTAGCAGAGCTTCTTATTTGCCAGACACTATACCAAACACTAGAGATATAGATATGAGGGACCCAGGGGCTATCCATATGGAGTTCACAAATTCAGGGAGAAGAATAGAAATCATTACACCACAGCATTGTGCCTTGTGGTGGCGATGTGACTGTGGTATGAGGTGGAGAGGGCTCTGGAACCAGACCTTGAAGGACACGTAGAATTAGAGAGATGAAGGGCAAAGAGCAGGGAAGAGTTGCCTAAGCCAAGAGAAGAGAAAAATGTATTAGTTTTCTGTCACTAAAACAAAATATTTGAAGTAATCAATTTGTAAAGAGAAAATGTTTACATTTTTGAAGGTTTCAGTTCATGACAGATTATCAACATTACTTTTGGACCTGTGGCAAGGTTGGAGAATGTTGTGGAGCAGAACCACTTGTTTCACTGCAGGAAGAGGAAGGGGAAGAGGCTGGGGTCCCATAATTCCCTTCAAGAGCTTGCCCTCAGTAACCTAAAGATCTCTCACTAGGCCCTATCTCTTAAAAGTTCTACTGTCTCCCAACAGAGCACTCTAAGGACCAAGCTTTAATACATGGGCCTTGGGGATATTCTGTACAGCATCCTCTCAAGCTTCCCTGGCCACAGGGGAGCATGTGGGAGAGACATGATCCACCTACACCTGTCTCTTGAATGAAGGATGCAGAGACCAACATTCTTTAGGCCAAGTTATAAGAGTGAGTACCTAACCTGGTTCAGAAGCAGAAGCCAGACTGGACCTTCCCCTTCAGTTTTCACTCCTTGGGCTGAGGGCTGCTGCCCATCCTTCCTGCTTTTCCACTCTCTTGACCCCACTCAGGCATGGCACTGTGTCTTCTTTCTTGGGTTTTGTTGAAAACTGTAAATAACCCTTTTCCCAGTGAATTGGAACCTCAGCAACACGTTTACAACAAACTGAATTTTCAGATGCCCATGATGAACTCAATATGTGGAAATTGGATAAAAATATAAGCACTCATCTCCAAACCCAGTTTATCAAACTAAATATACACATGCACACACAAACTTGTGTATACATACGCATGTACTCAAAGTGTGCCTTGGAGCTTTGTATTTTCAAAACAATTTGAAAAATTCTAATGCTGCCTAGCTGATTCCTTTCTGGATTATATTATTAACATGCTAATATATTTAATAAATGTAGTGTCTTGATTTTTGCTTTAACTATATCTGATCAATACTTTGAAAATCCTTTTTTATCTATTTGGGGTATTGAGTTCTATTACTTTTTAAATCTGTGCAAAACAGAACAATTTGAAAGCTCCCATTTGCTTTAAGTTTCATTAGCTTTGGACTCAGAATAATTCTTGATCATTAATATCCTGTGGCCACTGGACAACCTGGGGGTAATTTTGCTATTTATGTGAGGGGGAGGGAAATAATCTGAGGGCTATGTGGGCAGAGGAAGGGATAGTAGGTGTATGTGTCCCAGAACATCAAGAAGGACATGTCCTCAGAGAGAAAAACATAGGTGAGAGTTGGCTTTGCTTTTTAACATTTGCTGGAATCCCCATCTTGGAAGGGGAAAATTCTCATGAATTTGCAAGTATCTACTTCTTCTCTAAAGTCAGTGAAACTTTAAAAAGGCTTGTTATTTGTTTTCTTCCCTGAGTGGTGCAGATTGGGGCACATAGAACCTAGGATAAATGGGACTGTTGTCAAGCATTCAAAAAGAACTGGTCAGAAAGGGAGCTCAGCAGCAGAGGAAGTAAACCCTAAGGAAAGTACTTGGAAAAGAGTAGGTGATGACTTGTTCCTTCCTCTTCCTTGTAAGTCAAGTTTCTTACAGCCATTACATCATTATAGAATGTGGGTAGGCTGGGGGAGAGGAGGGATGATATAGGGGAAGCCCCTTCCAGCAGAAAGAAAGTAAAAAATAGTCCTTAAGTTGTGGGGAGGTCAGTGGGAAGGAGCAGAGGGACATATGGAGCAGAAACCAGAGACCACACTCACGTGTTTGAGTAGAAGAGGCAACCAGACATGGTTAGGCATCCAGAGGCCTGTGATAATGCTTCACAGCATTGGTCATTTCGTGTAGTGCAGAAGGCACACAGAGGGGTTCCCCTGCCCTGTGAGGGGTGCAGAGGAGATATACATTGGACCTGTTGGGATGGCCACAGGTCCTGGGTAGAATGAGGAAGGGGAGCTTGCCCAGATGTAGAGGAGCAGCTTTACCAGAAGGCTAGAGGCTTATGGCCTCAGCTCTTCATAGCACTAATAGACACTCTCTGGGTCTCAGCCATGACCTCCACCTGGCCTCCTGGATGGAACTTGCAGGGGTTGTAGTGCTAGTGAGAGTAGAGGTCACCAGAGAGGCCTCCTGGGCAATTGAAAAACAACCTTGAATGGCCTTTCTCCCTTGGTGATGGCGCCAGGTCCAGGCACTGATCCATACCAGTCACCTGACCACAGTGACCTCTGAGGACCCAGAGCACTGTTGACACCAAGGCAAGAGGAAACTTCCATGTGCTCAGGATTTCCCTGACTGCTACTCAGAGGATAGTGAGCAAGGTTTGCTCAGCCTATGAAATCACAGATCACATTTTTGCACTAACTTATATGATATTGTCTAGGTTTTGGAGTAAGCCCACAAGGGAAGCTATTCATTTATTGACAATTTAACTTGGTCATCCACTTGTAGTTATTCAAATCAGAAGCAGCAGTGACAGTCTAGTGACTAGTGCCCAGGTCTGAGCATGGATGGATGCAGGGTGTGGAGAAGTCCTTCTGAGACTGTGCACCAGCTCCTTTGGGAGTCAGCCAAGGACCAGGGAGGAGCTAGGATGTTTCCACCTTTTAGAGTTTAGCTGCTTTCCTGGGCTTGAAGACCTTAAAGAGGGCTGGTTTTGAACCTTAAAGATTTCCTGGGTTTGAAAACATTAAATGAGAGCTGGTTTTCCACTCATATATTTGTAGTTTTTTCTTGTTCATGTTTTTTTGTTGCCCCTTTTGATGAAACTTATCATATCAATGTACCACAAAATCACCCCACAATATTCAGATACCCATGAAAGCTGAAATAAGTAACGACAGATAGGAGGTGACCTTGGCATTTGTTTTGCTTCACAGAATACAGGAGCCCCTCTCCTGAAGGGAGCAGCAGTTTTCATTTGCTTTTCTTTAAAAACAGAAAGAGCCCTAGGGAGCCTCACAGGCCCTAATGGGGGCAGCTTTGAGTTTGCAAGGCATGAGAGGCAAAGAAAAGGCCAAAGAAAATGTGATGAGAAACTGCATGATCTTGGGCATATTTTTTCTTTGAAAATGAATCCAAAACCTTCATGGTTCAAAGGACATTACCAGGATGTCAACATTTCTATCACATTGCAGACGTTCCTTCTTATTTTATCAAGTGGACATAAAACTGCTAAAATTAACTTCTGGTTTTGTATTCTCATTCCTTCAGGCTCCTCACCTTGCTGGGAGGATTTGAGGTTCTCTGTGAGGCTGCAACTCAATTATTTCCCCCTTTCTGACCAATACTAATGCACTAGGGAAAACTCACTGAAAAAATGTGGCTTTTGCTTTTGATTGCAGGTTCAAGTGTCACCTCATTTGAGCATTTATTTATTTATTGTACATTTGAGTATTTATTTAGCTGCTGTAATTAGGGTGTGAGACCAGCACCCCACATTTCTGTCCTCAAATGTCAACACACTCAAAACCAAACAGAGAATGTGTTTTGGAAGCTGCCATCTGTTTGCTTTTTCAACTTGACCTTTGTCTGAATTATAAGATGTGTCCTGGCTGAGCACATTTCTTCCTAATGAGCTAGAGTACTTGAGTGTGTGTGTTTGCGTGCTCTGTTAAAAGGGCACTTGATCACTTCTCACTGTTTTCCCCTGTGTATGGTAGGATCTCTTTCATTCCTCAACCTTCTCTTCACTTCCCTGTGTCAACATTCATAACTCTTCCCCAAGCTCAGGTGTGGATATTTCATGGTGTAAAACTAGCTGAGCCTCCAAAATGATGGTTTCATTTTTTAAACTTAAAACAGTTTTTTTTTTTTAGTGGTTGTCTCAACTTTACAATATACATTTTTAACTAATCTAAGTCCACCTTCAAATAAGACTGTACCACATTACCTGTAGAATAGGAACTTTATGACACTGCCATTCTCCTAGTTTCTCCCTCCTATCCTTGTGACATTACTGTTACTAATTTCACTTTCCACACTCTCTAATCACTCAGTACATTGCTACTATTACTATTATGAATGGTTATTTTAAAGATAAAGTAAGATTAATAAAAAGAAAAGATTTAATTTGCTTTCATTACAAGAATCCAAGTTTCTGATCTATATCATGTTCCTTCTGCCTATTTAAAAATATTTCTCTTCATATTTCTTGCAGCACATATTTGAGGGAATCTTTGGTTTTTTTTTCACTTTTGAAGGATAATTTTGCTGGTATCAAATGCTATACTTTTTTTTTATAATATTTAAATATTTTGTTCCACTTTTCTTTTTTTTCTATTTTATTTAATCTTAAATGTATTTTTATTTTTATTTTTTTAAACAAGAAGTTTATTTAAACAACAAGACACTTGACTTGAAGGGAAAACTATCTAGGAATCTTTTTTTAAGAGTAATTTACCCCTACTTAAAGACAGATTGCCCTACATGTAACAGCTACGTACAAAATTGTCCTTGGTTTTACAATGATAAATGATAAATGAAAAACATTAAAATTCTCCAATCGAACAAGGTATGCAAGGATTTTTATGTTGTTCAGGTTTTTTGTTGTTGTTGTTTTGTTTTTTGTTAAAACAGTGAGAGCAAAATAACTTACTGGAATATAAAGATAAGAACTGAATGAGCATGCCACTAATGGAGAAAGGGGATATTTTCACAGAACCAATATTTTTCCCCATCCCATCTCCATTTGATGTCAATCAAAACATATCATTGGCCATTTAGTTTAAAAAAAAAATGCAATATGCTTGTGCACATATACCAGTTACTTTATGTACAATAAAGGTGAAGGGGAAAGTGAAAGAATAAAGAAAACTCTACTGTAGTAGTCAGGATGTGGTGGAACCAAATTGCAGTTTTCTAATTGAGAATGTATTCTTGGCCTGTAAGAACAGAGTTCTGGAGTAAAGTAGCAGGTTCCCTTTTTAGTAGACACCTCCTGTCTGCTGCTGGAACACATCAATTGTATCTTTATCCTCCATTTCCAACTGTGCAGGTGTGTCTGTTTCATTAATTGGCTGCCGGTCAAATTGGAATCTGATCTGCCTCATCGACAAACCCTGTCATTCACAATATGCTTTCATTAGTTTTAATCTTAAATTGCACCACAGAACCATCCTGCCCCGCCACCTTCAAGTTAATATGATCGTTGTTCTCAGTCTTGACTCCTTTCTTGGGCTTTTCCTCGGCCATGGCGAGCCCCGGAATCTCCTCAGCTGCCACTTCACAAAAGAGGTACCAGGTCCGCACCGAACGAGCACACAAGCAGCTCCAGGAGCGGCAGAAGAAGGAGGCGGCAGCGGTGGATGTGTGTTTTTATTTTTAATTGACCATGATAATTGTGCATATCTGTGGATACAGTGTGTCATTTTCAACACATGTATAGAATATGTTATGATCAGATCAGATTCTTTCATCAGTGCTTTGTAATTTTCTTTATAGAGATCATTCACTTCCTTGGTTAAATTTATTCCTAGGTATTTTGTTTGTTTATTTATTTGTAACTATTTTGAATGGGATTGCTTTCTTTTTCTCTTCTTCCTCCTGCGTGTGTGTGTGTGTGTGTGTGTGTGTGTTTAGTACTGGGGATTGAACCCTGGGGCCCTTTACCACTGAGCCCCCACCCCAGCCCTTTTTATTTTATTTTGAGATGGGATCTAAGTTGCTGAGGCTGATCTTGAACTTGTAATCCTGCCTCAATTCCCAAATTGCTGGGAGTACAGGCTTGCTCCACTATGCCCGGCTAGATTGCTTTCTTGCACCATTCTCTTCTTGTTTGCACAGTTTCTTATGGCAACTGCTCTGTAGCTTTCATCTTTGTTCCTCTGTAATGTGGATTTTCCCCACCCTATCCCTCTGCCCCTGGCTTATTTTACAAATTTCTCTTTGATTTTCTGCAGTTTAAATATGATATGTCTGGTTGTGGTTCTTGTTTGGTGTTCTGAGCTCCCTGGATTTGTGACTTGGTGTCCCTTATTAACTTTGGAAAGTTCTTGGCTGTCATTATTTCAAATACGTCTTTGTTAATTGTTCCGCTTGTGTATGCTAATTATGTATATGTTACACTTTTTACAATTGCCTTACAATTATTGGATATTGTTATTGGATAGTCTGTTCCCTTCCTCTCTCCCTCCCTCCCCACTCTTTCTTTCCTCTTTGCATTTTGGTTTGGGACGTTTGTATTGATCTATCTTTAAGCCCACTGATTCTTCCTTCAGCTGTATCTGGTTTATTGATGAGCCAATTAAAGACATTCTTTATTACTGTTAGAATGTTTTTTATTTCTATTATTTTCTTTTGATTCTTTCTTAGAGTTTCTGTTTCTCTGCTTACATTACCCATCTGTTCTTACATATTGTTTACTTTCCCCATCAGAGCCCTTAACTATTAATCATAATCATTTTAAATTCCCTGTCTGAAAATTCCAACATTGGTGTCATATCTCCATTTCATTCTGATGATACCTTTGGGTTTGCTCAGCTTCTTGAATCTATTAATGTATGTTATTTGGAAATTTTAAATAATACTTCTGTTACCTTCTTACCTGGAGGAAGTTCCTCTTTCAAAATCTTGAATATCATGTTATCTTTTTATTATATATGAGAATGATCTGATTCCTCATTGACACAGAGTATGCAATTATGACACTTTACTAGCAGTGGGGTTGGATTTTCTTCTTGGCCATGTTTCTACCTCAGTTACCTTAGTTATTTGAAAATAAGTTGGCAAAGACATAGACACTCAAAGATTGAATGTTCTTTCTCATATGTGGAAGCTAGAGTAAAATAAAGGAAAGGAGGAAGGAAAAATAAGATATCTTAAATATAAAGGGAAGATCAGTAGTGTAGTAGGAGAACGAGAGGGAGAGAGGAAGGATGGGAAGGAGGCAATGCAGAATGAATTCTTAAAAAATCACGTTATGTATGTATAAAAATATACCACAGGGAATTTCACCTTTATGTATAAATAAGAAGAGCCAATGAAATATAAATAAATGGATGAACACAAGGAAGTCTAGAGAGTAAATGAAGGAGAACTGGAAATAGGAGGGAGAATGGGAGGGAAAAGGGGGGCATTGTGAACTGAAATAGAATTCCATACATGTATGATTTTGTTGGAATGAACCCAACTACTATGTAAAGCTCTAATAAAAAAAGAAAACAAGTTGGCAAGTAGCTGGCCATGATTAGAGAATTTATTACTGAGTTACAGAGCTAAGCTTACAGGTAACTTAGAGTGTACTAATACTTAGTAGCCACTAACTTCATGAATTTAAAAGTAAGTTAACTAAGGTTTAAAAAATATAAAATTTGTAGTAGACACATTTCATTGCCAAGTAGCCACACATGGCTAGTGGCTGCCATATTGGACAGCACTGATGCAGAACAATTTTATCATCACAGAAAGTTCAACTGGACCTAGAGGGATCAAGTTATGCTGTTGAGTCCATCATTGAACCACTTTAAGTTCTGTTAGGTGTATGTGGTTAACTGTATACAAATCTACATGAGAAATAAATGGAGGAAGAAGTCAAGCCAAAAAATAAAACCCAACTGCTGTCAGAGTTTGTTCCTTCCACTTTCATAAACATTTTTTTCCTGTGCTTGTTTTATTGCATCACATCAAGCTTTCCATTAATTAGGAAATCAAATCACTCATCCCGTGTTCTCATTGGTCAAGTCAGGATCATGAGAACTCAAGCAAAGGAAGTGTCTTTTGACAGTTCATTGGAGGGCCTCACTGGAATCTCTAACAATGTTAGCAGGTCAGAGTAAATCCTTTATTAATAGCATTGACTTCTCAGCAGCTAATGTTTTTTCATAGGACATTCTTACTCTTCTAGGTAAATGATGAGATTTCCCAGTAGTGATCTGAAATAAATAATAAAAACAGTTTTTTTGGTAGTGATTTGCAGAGCAAGTCTGTGGTGTTGTGTATGTCCTAAGTCTAGCACTTGCATCTTGTGATTGTTTGAATGGCCTGATGCCAGAAGCAGGTCAGCTGGAAGTCAACATGTTTGAGAGTTTCAGTGTTTAAATAGGCTGTTGAGGGATTCCTTGCTTCAAGTCCTGGGCTGGACTCACTGAAGAGGTTCCCCACTGTCCTTGACATTTGAAGGCAGTAAAAAAGAATCACTCCAAGCACATAGATGGAAGGAGCTTGTGGTTCCTCCACCTTCTTCCATAAGGCTGTGAAGTTGCAGTACTAAGTTGTCATGTACTTCTTTCTACTGCATTAGGTGCCCACAGCCTGCAGGTCAAATCTTCAAGTAGCTCAGCTGGCCCACACGCACTCCTCTCAACAGCTCTCAGAGGGAGGAGGCACATTATTGCCTCATTCAAGGTGTCTGAATTTCAAGCCTCAGGGGCCCACTTTTACTAGAGAATCATGTGTTCATCAGCTTGAACAGAACTTCTGCAGCGCTTCTTATATGGCAAGTGTACCTCACAGATGGCTTCCTTCCACCTTTGTCATTTGTGCTTACAATGATGTGAGCCTCATGATCTCCAGCTACTCCTAGGTGTTGGCCGGCAAACGGATTCCTAATTTATCCAGTTAGGTTCAAGAAAATAAGAAGGAATATTTAAATAAATGAGATTGAAAATAGAACACAACATCTATTGACCAGTCTATGCATTTTGGTTGACTTTCAGTTGGAACTGCATCTGCTGTTGGCCACAGGCTTTTGCATGCAGTTTGGGAGCTCACTACTCACAATACTAATGCTGATGCTATGATTAGCCCTGCTGATCAGAGTGCACAGGAGCTGAACTAAGGCATACTTAGTTGTAAGCCCTTTGAGGTAGATGTTTATAAAGTCCCACTGCCTGAATGGTTTACCTAAAAACTTTGAGAATACTTGGGTCAAAACCTCTCAGAATCACTTCCAGTTCTTTGTTTCTTTAGTAGGGAACTAAAATTCCAATCTTACAAATTTTTTGAAAGCCATTTTTATTACAAAATTAATGTTCATTCATATACAATTTCAGAAATGCAAAAATACTCAAAGAAAAATGTCAAAATCATCTGCCATCTTGTTATTTGAAGATAATCATGATTAACATAATACTTTTATAACATTTTTTTCTGAGCAGATTTTTTTCTAACTCTATCTAATTTTACAAAGCTTCAGACACATGTGCGTGCGTGTGCAATGGTATACACACACGAATGTGTGTATGCAGATGTGTTGTTTTCCTTGACTAAAAACTGGAAGTAATGTTCTAAGGAATGACATTCTGTGTTCTCCACCTGCTGGTGGCCTTTCAGATATCTCTTAGGAAGGAATACAGGACTGTACTGGGTGCATTTTGGAGTATGAGGGTAGGCCTTGGGGAAACCGTCGATCCCTTTTGTGGTTCCAGATATTACTAAAAAGCGTGGATTAGCTGTGGTTCCAGTTAGCCTTTCTTGTGAGTGCACTGGGGCCTGGATATCAAACTGGGCACAGGAATGGAAAGCTTTTAACTCCATTGAGATATCTGCTCATGGCCTGTTGAGAATGTGCTCAGGAAGCACATTCACAGTGACATGCCTCAGTGTATCTGCTGTTAATAGAATCTCTTGGTTTTACTGAAGTCCTTCCAATTAAACTTAAAATGTGAGAGAATAGAAACTACTGCTCTGTTAAGTTTTGAGATTTATTATAACTCTCAGATAGCAAATGCCTTTGTCACAGATCTTGGCAATATCAGCTGATTTTTATTGTATCCTCCAGATTATAAAGGAAAACATGAGAATCTTGGAATTTTTATATTAAAGAACCATCCTTTGAGTAGTATTAAAAATTATCCCCAAAGCAAACATTTAGTTTATTTCTTGCTCCTGTCTTTTCCTATTCCTATCCCTTTACCTCCCTCCCTATAAAGGATTTGGAGATGAAGCTTTTGTATCTATTCTTCATGGAATTTATCCCATACATCTATGTCATATAATTTATGAGCATGGACCTGTTTGTGATATATCCTTTTAATTTTTTTAATTGCTATAAGATCTGTACTGTTCCCTCTTTGATTCCTTATATTGATAATTTGTGTTTTCTTCTTATTTCTTGGTAAGTCAGGCAAGAGGTTTACCAATTTTATTGGTCTTTTCATTTATTTTGGCTTTCATTTTTCTGTTTAAAATTTCAAATTGAAATTGGTTTCTGTTTCTGTTTTTTATCTTTATTCTCTTCCTTCTGCTTGTTTTAGGTTTACTTTGCTTTATTCTCTCAGTTTCTTAAGATGGAAACTCAGATTTGACAGGTTTTTTTTTCCTTTTCTAATGTAAGTGCTGAATGCTATGAATTTCCCCCTAAGTGTTAGCCTTAAGTGTATACCATAAATTTTTATATATTGTATTTTCATTTACTTCAAAATATTTCCTCATTTGCCTTGTGAATTCTCTTTGATGTAAATACCATTCAAAAGTGTATTTACATATTTGGTTTGGTATCTTTTGAGCTCAAAAAACAGATTTGGGTTTATATATAGTAACATGGCAGATTTTTCACCGTGTGATGAAACATCATCGTGCTAGTATCATTGGGTGAGCTTGAAAGGATATCTTCAGGTACTTTTTTAATGCTAATGTGCCTATGTTAATTGGAATTGAAGGAGAATTTTGGAATCCTCCTTAGTAATGAATCTTTTTGTTCTTTTTAGCGCATTACCATTGGGCAGATCTGGATCCTGAAAAATTCAAGATGCTAAGTACCTACACTGCTTTAAGAATTTGGGACTGAGACATGAAAAGGAAGATACATAAGAAATTGGGAATCTAAATAACACTGCAAAAAACAAAACAAAACAAAACAAAAACAGAAAAACCCCTCCAAAACCCCAAACAACAATAACAACAAAAAAGAAAAACAACCACCCAAAAGACCCCTAGGTTTTCTATAGTTGCTGTGATCTGAAGGCAGTGGGTGCTGCTCATGGGAGGCAGTACGCATGCAGAGGCACACAGCCGTGCCTCCCCCACAGAAAGGCTTCACTGGTTTCCACCATGTCTTGGCTTGCTTTTGGAACAGGCTGGCCCAACATCATTGGTCATCAAGTCCACTGTGGTGTATTCTGCTTGTCCATGATGGATCTCCAGCACATCCATGCTATCTGCATTCTTTCCAACACTAGTTCATAAGACAGGGCCCATGTTATGGTATAAGAAGAACAACCATTAATGATAATGTATTGTGTGAAATGTTTGCATCTTGTAAATTTTTTCTTTTTTCTAAAAATAAATATTAATAAAATCCTAAATCTCAACAAACCACTTTATTATCAAACAAATTCTGCTGCTTCTGCTTAATGAGGTGTCTGTAGAATTTCAGTGTGTCTGACCCCTTTCCATGTATATCCACACTTCTTTATTAAAAAACCCTATTGCCAGAGACCTTCTCTGAGTTGCCCACACAGACCTCTGATTCCAGTGTGAAAGTCTATCCAGTAATTGATGATTTAAAGGCAGTTGAAAATGAGATGGCAGGTCAGTGGAGTATAGATGGGTAGGGAATCCAGCTTCAGTATGGCCATACCATTCTGACTGAGGCCAAGTGAGATTTCTGCATTGGTAGCTACCTTTGGGAGGGGAGAAAGGCCTCCTGTGTGGAGTTATACAGAAATCCTTTTCTAATAGCTTCACAATTGTCCCTATATACAATCCAGCATACTCAGGGGAATCTGAAGAAAGAGCCATGTTCTGCCAAAGTAGTTTCTCAGTTAAATGTTAACCAGTTAGTGGTACATCTATAATGGTCATTTGGGATGTTATATAATACTAATAGTTATATATATGCTTATCATATAAATGCTTATATAAATAGCTTTTTCTCTCTTGAAATATTTCTTGCCTATAGAGATGTCCATATTTGGCATTTTAGTAATGCTGGTTCTTCTGGTCTGACCCAGTCATCTACTTCAAATGAAAACATATTAGGAAGTATTAAAACATCTCAAATGACATCTCCAATGTACATTTAAGTACCTGGAATATAGAGTTAGAAAAAGATTTGCCAGATTGCTTTGTTCTGAACCAATACAGAGATCAAGGGTAATCCACAATAGTTTTAACCTCTAGGTTTCAAACAAGACATCCCAGTGTGTCCAGGTCATCATCCCCAGCTCTGTTGGCCATGAGGCACAAGAAGCTTTCCTATCTGAATTGCCTAAGTAGAGTCTGACAGAGTGAATTCAAACTCATTTCTAAAGTTATTCAAACCTACACTTTCCTAAGTGGTATGGCTTGGACTTGCTAAACAGATTTGCCATACATTTTTCTGCTACAACATTTTATTGCCACCAGTTAATGCTTATTCAATAGCTGTAGCCTATGCTTATGGTCAAGGGTGACAAGTATTGTGTAGTGGTAAGGGCCAATGTGCTTGATATTTGGATGGTGGTCCAAAGATGGAGACTCTCATTGGCCACAGCCCTGTTCCTGGATCTCATTTTAAAGACAGAGAGACTAATTGGGGTTTAAGCAGCAGCATGTGGTTAGCAGCCGAATGGTCTAGAAACCTTAAGGAAGAAGAGCTGAAAGAGTTGAGGCTCTTTAGTTTGGGGAAAATATTTTTTAATATTTTACAGATATAGGGGAGATAACTGGTTAGGAACAGAAATAGGAGCAGTGGGTATAAGTTGCATTAACATCGATGCCAGCTTTCTGACAACAATTTCAAAGTGATGGGATCTTTTGGTGTCTGAATAGAAGTTCTGAGCCTATTTAGGTGAAAGGAGATCTTTTGTTTTAATTCAATAGATTACAAATCTTCCCTCACAGTATGCAGCGAACATGGTGAATGTCAGAAAATGTTCATTATTTTTTATAGCATTGTATTGAAGGAAGTGTTTTCATCATCCCGAAGATCACTTTCAACTCACAGGATCAGAGAAGCAGTGAATGCGCTCAAGATTGGCCCAAGAAGGTCATCAAAACCAACAGGGCAAGGTTATAGAGAAACAATGAAAACTCAAGAAGAAACCATCAGAGCATTCACAGCTGCCTCAAAAACAAAAGGTTAATTTAAACCTCCACTTTAACCCTCCCTTGTTTACAATTCTTATGTGGGACTAATGGCTAAAATTAGATTTTGGGTGCAGTTCCACTTGCAGATATAAAACTCAGTCTTTACATCCCTCCTAAAATCTCTGACTCCTGATTTCTGCTTATTTATAAAGCTTGCTGTTTATTGTCCATTAAAACATCATTTGAATGAGGATGGGAGAGGAGAATCGTACCTTTTATGGCTCTTCTGAGAAGCCTTGGCAGGTCTTAGGCCCAGTACTTTAAACAGAGCACTGTGCCGACAACTCTGGGAAGCAGGATCCGTTTAATCTTGCCTTTTGTGGTTTACTTTATAGGAGACCAAGCTCTTGTGGCTACACAAGACATAGACCAAATAAAGGCATCTTCTGGGGCTGGATGCTCCATAGCATTGCCTCACAGTTGGTGGTCCTAGGAAGAGCATTTTCCTTATCAAACTGCATCCTGACCATAGGTGGGTATCAGGGGGCATGTAGAGAATTTAATATGTCATTGATTTGGATGTAAGGAACAAATAATCCCACAAACACCTCACTTCCTTCAACATGGTGAATAACTCTAAAGCTAGAGAGATGATCTTTTCTGTCACTAATTTGTCATTTTCTGCCTTTTTCCAGGCAGTTTCAGAATTCTTCATTTGCAATTCATCACTGATTTGAGTCCTTTAAAAATAGAGAACCTTATCTCAAAATACCTATGATAATATCAAAAGAAGAGCCTCCCAGTAATTGTATTAGAAAAGAAGAGGGAGATTGCAATTTGGAGGGGACTCAAACTTTTGCAGGTGCTGCTACGTTTTCATTCTTTCCTGGGGTTAAGATAGCAGTGTATTCAATTTTTGGATGCCTTGGAAAACCAACCTTATATTCCCTTTAGGAAATTATTTATTATTGATGATATTTTAGATTTCTTAAATTAATACATTACTTTTTGATAATATACTTATTAGTGGGGTCTTAAAATAACCTGTTTTGAATCTTCTTTGGGGGTGGGTGAGTTAGAAGCTCCATCATTGAGCAGGAAATGCATTGGCACAGTCTGTCGAAGGAGCTGCAGCTGACAGCCACCTGCAGAAGGGAGATGGGCTTGGACCCAGGCTTGGGTGTTTGGAATTGGCCAGGTAATAGCAATAGGTGTTGGAGAGGGTGAAATGAAAGGTACAGCTACTTCAAGATATAAGAGAAGGGATGTTCACACAACTGCCAGCAGGTCAGTAGGACTGGATTTGGGGAGAGGGGATTCTTTGGAAGGACAGGGACAGAAACAAAACCTCAGAGCTGAGCAGAGACTAGACCACAGAGATCTGGTAAGTCATGGTAATGCCTTTAAGCTTCATCATGTCCCCTTCCAACTCCTCTTCAGACTTAATTTGTTCCAGTTCTTCATTAGTTTGTCACATAAGTATGACCCTTGAGAACTAAGTGCAATTCTTGCCAATTCAGTACGACCAAGGCCCTTTGTGGATAGTGTTCTCATATCTCAGCAAGCCAAGGGATGGCACAGATGGGTGGAATTGTGACTGTGCTATTGACCTGCTGCATGACTTTGAGACAATTTACTGATTTATCCAGACTTCTGAGCTTCCACCTCATCAGCTGAACAGGGACAATACCTGCCACTTGGAGCATGGTTGTGAGGGTTATAGGAGAGGATGTTTAAATAATGCCTGTGTCTCTGATCAATTGAACTATTTTTAAAATGTCATTGGCTTTCCCTCCCATCGTTGTGTCATTTCAGATGTGTTTTCTCTATCATTAAGTCTTGTCTAAACACAATACACAAGATAGAGCTGGTACTTCATTTGGAATCCTCTTTCAGATCAGTAGATGCATTATTTATCTTCTCACTCAACCCACTTTCCTTCTTCCCACATTGCCCATTCTTGCTGAAGTTGAGCTATACTATTTTCACAGTTTTTTGGTGATTAATCCAAAGATCCTGTCAAAAATATGAGTACAGCACAAGGCATGTGAACTCATTCTGGCTTCCAACGATCACTGTGTTCTTTTCCACAGGTTCCCAAACCATCTGTTTAGTCATCTATTCTAGAATATTTTCAGGGCCCCACATCTAACCAAGCTGTCTGCAGTGTCTGCAATCCATCTTGTTGAAACTGGGAATTCTGACATGCTTGGTTTCCTGACCCCTCTCTTCTTTTCAGAATATTTTAAAAAGTTACCAGTGGTATTCTTTTCCATGATTACATCATTAAGTTATTTCAGAGCTTTTGAAACTTAAGTAAATTCAAATAACCTTGTAAGTCCAACTCTCATCTACCTTGGGCTTTAAGTCCCTTTTAGAATATTTGACCTTTTTTTTTTTTTTGAGTTTGGAACATTTGCATCCAGGAATAGATAAAATAACTAACTTATTTGGGCACTTAACCATGGCCAAAATCTAGCCCAAGCTCTTTACATGAATCAACACCTTTAAACAGGAATTAGTGAAGAGAAAAAAGCCCTTTATTATTCCCATTTAATAGGAAAACTGAGATTTAGAAGGTTAAATAAGAGTCTGGAACTGTGAAGGGTATGAAATCTTGACCTATTGACCGGGTAACCAGATATCCTGCCAAAATGTCCAAGATGTTGGTGGAAGATAGAAGACCCTGAGTCAGGCACAGGTCTGAGCATTATTACAGCAGAGCCAGTATTTGTGTCATAACCTTAAACCAGGTGACATGTGCATCATGATGCAAAAGAATTCTGAGCTCAGAGAACCCAAATCTTCACTAATTCCTGCTCTTTGCTCTGAAGAGATGCACACTATCTGTTCTGGGGCTGTTGGCTATATAAACACCTTGGAAATAGAGCCCCAGAACAAAGACAGTCAATAGTTCTATTCACAGGATGTGCAGAAACACCAGATACCCACAGATAATTGCCTCCCGACAGGAATCTAGCCGACATCACTCAATCGGAGATGGTGGAGTCAGATCTCGGGGCCCCAGAGATGGTTTCATGATCTCCACCAACTCTACTGCCCCCATGATGCTACTGCAGGAAGGAGGCACTGAGCATGTCTCTCTGGTCACCTGCTCACTGGTCCATGTCTCACTGCTCACCTGCTCACACATGGCTCTCTCACTTGCAGTCATGCTCTGGGCATTGACCTCCTCATTCCATTCTCCCCCTTGCCATTTATTCTCTATCTGAGGTGGGTTACTTCCATTTGCCCATCTAGATATAGTCTGCATGCTCTGCCCTGATTTGGCTTGTATGCATTCGCTTCCTGGCTTCTTGTTAGGTTTGGTCAAAGGAGGTCACTGTCAGGCAGGGGATTTGAGGATGGAAAGAATGAGGGAAGGTTGGCTGTGTCCTTTACAAGAGCTGCAACACCTTCAGGAACTCTCCCTCCTCAGGCCTAGGGTGGCAGCAGTTTCCGGGACTATATGGTACCTCTCTATCCCTTTTGGTGTTCCCCTTAGCTACCCCTTCATTAACTTCCTCACCTGCTGCCTGGACTCTGGCTTTTGCAACTCATGTGTGTGCCCAGCTGTCTCATCTCAGCATTTTCCTTCCTACTGAAATGTATCCACTTTCCTTTACTGTTCTCAAGTCATCAGTCTTGATGTCATATGTGCTGTGGCCAGCTCTCTGTTTTGGAACATTATATGGATTTTTCTGCTTTATAGCTCTTTATTGATCACAGACATTTCCTCCTATAGCTTAGTTGATAATGCTTTTTGAAACTTGTAATGAAACCACCATTTGACTCAGCTGTCTCACTCCTCGGTTTATACCCAAAGGACTTATAATCAGTATACTACAGTGCTGTGGCCATGTCAATGTTTATAGCAGCTCAATTCACAATAGCTAAACTATGGAACCACCCTAGATGCCCTTCAACAGATGAGTGGATAAAGAAAATGTGGTACATATACACAATGGAGAATTACTCAGCTTTAAAGAAGAACGAAATTATGGCATTTGCAGGTAAATGTTTGGAGCCATCTAACTAC
This sequence comes from Marmota monax, assembly GCF_021218885.2. Classification (NCBI taxonomy): domain Eukaryota; kingdom Metazoa; phylum Chordata; class Mammalia; order Rodentia; family Sciuridae; genus Marmota; species Marmota monax. The sequence goes on from NW_026692254.1 coordinate 4,514,729, forward strand.
ATGGGACTAAATTCATTAAAATCAAACAAATTCAAAATTCCAGGTCTTCCGTCACACTAGCCACATTTCAGTGCTCAATGACCACAAGTGACTAGTATCTACCATTGGACAGTGTGCAAATAGGACATCTCTATCATCATAGACAATTCTCATGGCAGCACACCCTGGAGATAGTCCAGGTTTCCAGGACTTAGAACCACAGCCCTCCCTCCCCACCCGAGCAGGCTTCGTGTCTGGCAGTCTCACTTCCCAGGTCAGAGCTGCAGCTGTAGGAAGAGGACCCCCTTGGCATGTCTCCATGTCCTCCCACATCTGCTACATCTGCCATTGCAGCAGGTGCCTTCTCCCCTGGGTGAGTGCAGCTTGGGCCTCTGTTTCTGCCCCCACTTGTCTTCTCCACGCTGCGCCATTGCATGTGAATTGCTGCTGTGCCCAGGGCTTAGACTCACCGTGGCCGACAGGTCCTCCTAGTAGTTGAGTGTTGTATACAGAGCCAAAGCCCTTCTTTTTAAACTCTTGCTGGCTTCTACCCTTCCAAAGCCAGGACTTCTTTTTCCTCCCTTCAAGCTATGCCCCCATCTATCCTCATTCTGATGAGGCTAGAAGGTGACCATTTCTCTCAGGGTTTTTGCCCTAACAGGCAGATTGGCTGCCAAGCCCAACCCTGCACACGACCACCTTAAGGAGCAAGAGATACAAAACTCATACCACAGGCCATGGGGAGGGGTGTGTGTACTGGGGGTGATGTGCTTTGGGCTCTCCTTGAGAGATGGCTCCAGAAACTGCCCTTTTATCCCCTCATTATCTCCTCCAGAAGAGCCCCTCCTGCAGAAGGTGGCTCTCACACTCACTGTATTGCCTACCTTCAGCGACCTTTGAGAGTTACTCACTTATTCAGGGCACAGGAGATAGCACATATCATTCAATTCATGAGCACATGCCATTGGCTCCCTGCCTCTTCCATCACCTCAGGTTTAGGGAGATGCCAGGTTAGCGTCTACAGCTTTGCCTTTTGCCCCTGTCTGCCTTCTTCCCTGAATCTTCACTGCATCCTGGTCCATGTTGCTCTCGCACAGTCACTTGGGCCTCCTGTTTCTCCTCCCCACTCCCCCAACCCATTCGATTTACATTTGATATTATGACCTAGACTATGGCACTTCCTGACTTAAGATCTTCAGTGGCTTCCTGGCTCCAGGCTCCTTATGGAGGCCTGTAAAGTCCCAGTGCCTTGTCCCCATCCTCTCCCATTCATCCTCCATGATCTCACTTCTAGTATAACCAACCCATTCCAGTTTGTCCTGGTCTTTCCTGGTCTTAGCACTGAAAGTCTAGTATCCCAGGAAACTAGGATGGTTGATCACCCCATATAACCTCTGTCCCCTTTCTATTCTTACCTCCGTTTTGTTCTCTGTGCTCTCATTCGATCTGGTCTTTGTTTGCCACATCCTAGTTCCCCTCCTGCCCCAGGGCCTTTGCACACACTGCTTTTTCTACTAGAATTCCTTTCCTCTGTACTGTTCCCAGCGAAGTCCTTTATCCTTCAGACCTCTATGAACTGTAAGGAGATGGCTTTGTTGAGCAAAGTTGCTTGGATCAAGTGCCCAGCAGGTCACTCCATCTGGTGTTATGTCTCTCAGACAGGTGTTTCACATGCCCAAATGGCTCACTTGGAAGTAATGTGTGGGAGGCCAACTAGCACGTGTCCACGTTTGTCTCCCTCTTCTGATTGGTGTGGCATCCTCGGTCACTCTGTGATCTGGTTGCCTAAGTAACCCAGAAGTAGCCCCGATCTTTAGGGTTGAGCAACTGTGTCTTCATGCATGGGCATGCTTTCCTACATCCCCGTGGGTTGAACTACACTCACCTGTACCTTTGTAATATTACCCTTTGCCCTGTTTGGGATAGAATGTCCCATAGAAACGCCCTTTGTGTGTCCCCTTCTCTTACTCTGACCTTGGGTGTGGCCTTCCTAGATGTCAGCCAACCTGCTGACAGCAGACATCATGAAGCTAGACTCAGCCCCTTGAAACCTGACCCCCTGCCTCATTTGAATAGCTTCTCCTCAATAAAAGGGGTCAGCACATGCTTGCTCTCTTTCTGCAGACCCTTAAGGTCAGAGGATCCATCACAGCACCCCCAAAGAAAAAGGTATTTCTGTCTCTTGTGTGGTTATTTCGTGGTAAAGTTAGCCCACTTCCCCGGGAGTGACCCCTGAGTGTTTTAGGCAGTAATGTCACCTGAGGCTTATAGGGATGCTTATGAACAAACAAACAAACAAACAGAATTGCCCATCTTCCCAGCTCCTTCTTTCTGCAGGGCAGAGTGATAAGTGCCCTAGAGCCTAGGAGCAGGCACAGACAGGGTCATACTGTGGTGGTTCCAAGCCACCTGGTAGACAGGGTCTTTTGAAGAGTTTTTTAAAAACTCAGATTTTATAAATTATTGTTCAGGAATCCTGAGTTAGTGTGTGGTGTGTCTAAAAATTTCCATAGGGGATTTTAATATGGGCATTACTTCCCTAACCAAGTGAGTTTTTTCCCCCAAGTGGTATTTTTTTATTGATGAATTATGGTTGTACTTAATGGTAGGATTTGTTATTACATATTTGTACGTGCACACGATATTACAATGTAATTTTAACCAAATGGTTTTCAAAGTGGGGTCAACACACTGGTAGAATCACCTGGGAACTGATTAGAAATGCAGATTCTCAAGTTTCACCCCAGGACTACTGAGACAAAAGTTGGGGGTATAGCCCAGCAATCTTGAGTTTTATTGATTTATTTTTTGGTACTGGGGATTTGAACAGGGGCACTTGACCAACAAGCCACACCCCCAGACCTATTTTGTATTTTATTTAGAGACAGGGTCTCACTGAGTTGCTTAGCACCTCACTTTTGCTGAGGCTGGCTTTGAACTTGTGATTCTTCTCTCTCAGCCTCCCACACCGCTGGTATTACAGGTGTGCACCACTGTGCCCTGCAGCAATATGAGTTTTATCAAGCCTCTGACTGATGGTAATTTAGCCAAGCTTTGAAAAGCACTGCCTTTGTCTATTCTAAATAGAAAACCCAAGTGGCCTACCAGCATTCTCAATCTAAGCAGCACAATAGGGTCACCTGGGAGTTATTGAAAAACCCAGTGTCCAGGCTGCATCAAAAGCCTGTGTAAGAGCTGGGGATGTGGCTCAAGCGGTAGCGCACTCGCTTGGCATGCGCGGGGCACTGGGTTCGATCCTCAGCACCACATACAAATAAAGATGTTGTGTCCGCCAAAAACTAAAAAAATAAATATTAAAAAACTCTCTATCTCTCTCTATCTCTCTCTAACAACAACAACAAAAGCCTGCGTAATTCTCCAGGTGACTCAAATGAGCAGCTGAGGCTGAGGACCCCAGGTGTAGTGGATCTTACACTGTACTTCCCCTTACAGGGTTTATCAACCATGCTTCTCTTAAAGATAATGTGCATGGAAATAGATCTTGCATTTAAAATGTGTTTGCAGGAATTATCCTATTGCTGGAACAATTCTTTGCCAGAAAAGAATTATTACTGTCATGTAGATCAGACTGCCAAGAAGGGAACTGACTTGCTCATGATTGAAGAAATAGTGACTATATGGGCATGGCATGAATCTAAGGATCCTGATACATGAGCTCCTTCCTTCCTTCCTTCCTTCCTTCCTTCCTTCCTTCCTTCCTTCCTTCCTTCCTTCCTTTTTTTCTTTATCTATGTCAGCTACTTGGCTGGTTTCTGGGAACACAAAGATAAATGTCACTGAGCTCTTCCCCCAGGATGCAGTTTGCTATAATGGACATACATACTGACATGTGGCCAGAGCAATATGGAGAGAGTTTCAGAACAGTAGCAACAAGATTCTCCTGACATGGTTGGGAAAGTACCCCAAAATCTCTGGGAGAGAAGACACCTTGGAAATTTCCAAGGAAGTTTGGTTGTTGGCCTGGGACATGGCAATTGCAGATAGTGTATCCAAAGGTGTGCCTATGGAACAAACCCAGAGAAATGGAGCATTCCAGGAAATTCAAGAAAGGTCTAATACTTGGACATAGTTTCCCATTCAAGACCTTGCGAGTCTTTATCACCTGAGTCTGCTTATTGTCCATTAACAGGGTATTCAGTCAAATCAGGGCAGAAGCATGAGGGCAATTCCAGCACTCCAGGTCCTGATCATTTTTGGTGGGATACTGGAGAAAGTGGACTTTGGTATAAGGGTCTTCTCTCCGTCTTCTGGGCCAAGCCCAGACTCAGGCTTGTCTCCCTCGTGGCATAATGAATGGAGTGTTCCCCTGAAGAAATGGGGAGGGAGTGCTTGGTACATGAAATGGGAAAAGCCAGTGGTGCACCAGAGCTCAGCTTTAGCAAAAGGTAGAGCGGAAGGAGCCACACACACCTGCTCAGAAGCCTTGGGTCTGATTTCCCATCTTGTGGAAGTTCCTAGAGGTTTGACCTTGATGGAGCCATTTGACCTTTGCATTTTTCTTGTCTGTACAGTGGCCATGTCTCCTGCATAGGATTTCTGTGAGGTTTCAAGGCAATGATTCCTGTGAACAGGCTCAGCAAGATGCCAGCTGCTCAGTCAAGGCTGTCACAGTACAGAGGAAGGAGGGAGGTGGGGAGTGTGGGTCTGTGATCATTATGGCCGCTTTTCCTGCAAACCCTTAGCCCAGACTCAGATTCCAAAAACTGGGGGCTCAGGTCAGATCAGGAACAAGAGGGTGTGAGAGAGGCTGGCTGGGTCTCCAGAGGGCATGCTGCTCTTTTCAGTGTTTTGTTTTCCTTCTGTTGCATGGTAATGCTAATGTGGCTGCTCAACAAGAAAACAGAAATACCACATGTGTAGCTGACAGCAAGGAATGTTCTTCCCACATTGCTCACTCTGTCCTGAATCTGAGATGCTTCTCAATAATAAGGACAGGGAAAGAGGGGTCCCTCCACATCCAGGTGTAATCCCAGAGAGAGCCAAGTAGTGGCTGTGTTCTGACAAGGAGAAAAGACCTTGGACATAATTAGGATTCCTCCCAACTCTGGCCACTATTTGCCTCTGAATATGGTGGGGACATTTTCTTTTATGTAGGACCCTGACTTCCCCAGATGACCAGATGATGATCACTCATTTTAGTAAACTCACAACTCTGAAAGTCAGCTCACAGTTAACAACAATAATAAAACTGTATTTTGGTATATTAGGGGTCCAGTGATCTGAAAATACCAAAAAAACATGTAGAAAAATTTCCAGGTATGTAGGATTATAACCTATTATTACAAAGGGGTTAATAGATTATTTTAAAATAATTTATTTGGAAGTAATTTCAAACTTACTAAAAAGCTGCAAGAACAGTGCAAGAATTACCCTTGTATACTTTATCCAGATTTTACTCTTGCTAACATTTTCATCCATTTGCTTTATCATTCTTTTCCACCTGGTTTATGCATGTGTGCATTTTTCTGAAACATTTAGGGATAAATTACATTCATCTTCGAGGATAAGTTACATATCTCATGGCTCTTTACCCCCAAATACCTCAGTGTATCTTTCCTAAGAATAGAATAGGAACCTCCTCTTGCATAACCACTGCATGGTTATTAACTTCAATAAGTTGAATGTTCTTTTCTCTGACTCATTGTCCGTATTCTAATTTCATCAATTAAATTAATAATGTCCTTTGTAGCATTTTTATCCCTCAGTGCAAGATCCAGTCAAGAATCCAGCTGCCTTTTGCCAGCGTTTTTTCCCTTCAGATTAGCCGTGAGCAGATTACTTCCCTGCCCTGAGCCTTTGTCTCCTCAACTGTAAGATGCAGACGTCAGAGTAGCTGGCATCTGAATTTGCCATCACGTGATGGCCCTGCAGTGCCCAGCATAGTGCTTTAGGTAACAGGGCCCTTTAGATGTTGAATTGAACCACTCCCCAAAGAGGACCAGTGCTAGCTTTCCCTGGAAGGGATTTCAAGACTCATCTCCCTTTCAAACAGGACTCTTGGCTTTGAAAAGAAATTTAGGGTCTGCCTGATCTTTAAAAGAAATCAAGGATAAAAGCTTCAAGTACTGATAGTAACAGTGTGTTTGGTGATGGCAGCATATAAATAAGTAAGACAAATAAAAGCAACTTCACAAAAACCTGGGAAGAGGTAATTGAGAATATTCTGTTATAAAGTACTGCATTGAGTGTACACAGTTGGCACAGTGTTATTTGAAGGTGGACGTAGATTAGTTCAAAACATGCTCTAGACAACCACTATATGTTTCCTACAAGAAACCCACTTCATTTGTGTGTTTGTTTTCTAGTGTTGGGGACTGAACCCAGGGCCTTACACATGCTGGGCAAGCACTCTACCACTGAGCTATACCTGCAGCCTCAAGGAATCCACTTTAAATTGAAGACTCCTATAACTGGAAAATAATAATGAAGAATATATGCCATGCTAACATTAATTGAAAGAAAGTTGAAGTAGATAAGTTAATAGCAGATATCCAAACAAATAAAATTATCACAGATAATGATGGATGCTGCAAAATGATAAATGGATTATTTCTCCAAGAAAACAAAACTGTGTGTATGTACCTAACCACAGAGTGTCAAAATATGTGAGGCAAACCCTGATGAAACTACAGAGATAAACAGGCAATTCCACTATTGCAGCTGGAGTCTTCAATAGCCTTCTGGGAGTAATCGATAGATCCATCAAGTAGGCAGAAAATCAAGGAGGACAGAGTTGACCTGAATAACACTAGTGATCAACTTGATCTAACTTATGTATATTGAAAACTCCATCTGCCAACATCAGAATATACTTTTTTATCAAGCTTTCATGGACTATTCACCCAGACAGATCATATTCTGAGTCATTAAACAATATCCTAATAGATTTAAAATAATAACAATCATACAATATCAGTTATCAGACCAAATGGAATTAAACTAGAAATCCACAATAGAAGAATATTTGGAAAATCCCCAAATATTTGAAGATTTAATGACACCCTTTAAATAATCCAAAATTTGACAAAATTTTTAAAATATTTGAAATTAAATGAAAATGAATTATAACTTATCAGAATTTCTGGGATGAAGTGGAAATGAAAGGATAAAGAAATGTGCCATGTATTCATAGTGGAGTTTACTCAGCCATATAGAAGAATGAAATTATGGTATTTGCTGGTGATTGGATGGAACTGGAGGCTATCATGCTAAGTGAAATAAGCAAGACTCAGAAAGTCAAAGGTTGAATGTTTTCCCTCATATGTGGAAGCTAGTCCAAAATAAGGGGGAAAGAGAAAGAGGAGGAGGAGGAGGGGAGGAGGAAGTGGATGATGATGATGAAGAGGAGGAGGAGGAGAAGGAGGGATGGAATTCCATCAAAATAGCAAAAAGTTCAGTAAAGTAGAGGGAAGAGAACAGAGGGAGGGTGGAAGAAAGAGAAAGGGAAACTACTGGGGACTGAATTAGATCAAATTCTATTCCCTGCTTTTATAATTATGTCAAAATGGATCTTAATGTTATGTATAACTAAAAAGAACCAATAAAAAATAAAAGGAAAGTAGGGATTAGACAGAAATTTTTATAAGTAAGTACAGGAATTAGGGGAAAAAAGCTAAAATTAATAACCTAAATGTCCCTCTTAGAAAATTGAAGAAAGAAGAGCAACTTGAACCTGGAGCAACTAGAAGAAAATCAATTAAAAATATATTCACTTTCTCCCAGAAAATGTACAAGAAAGTGGTAGCTGTATTGGTTGGAGGAAGTAATTGTGGTAATAATGCAATAGTAACATCAGCAATGATGTTATGTAAAACTTCCATAGTACTCTTTATGTGTTATTCTAAGTAGTTCTAATATACCCGCATTTAATGCTTTTAACCCCTCGGGAAAATACTATTAGATTTCTCGTTTCCCTGGTGAGACACCAGGGCATAGTACCATTAAGTAGTTTGCCTAAGGGCACATAGCTCCTCAGGGGAGGAGTCAATATTTGAATGGGACCATCTGGCTCCAGGAGAAGTAGAACCACTCAGTTCCTTTTATGTCTCTATCTTCCCAGGAAACACTGACTGGCCTTCTGGAATGCTTTGTGTAGACTGGTAACATGTAAAAAATAGAAGCAGGAGGCCCAAGATGCCATCAGGGGATACACAAGAAATACAGATGCTCTTATGACCTTAGAGAAGCTGTTATTCATGTTTGAGAAATCATAGAGATAGGGAGGCTGCCAGGATATTTGTGGCAGATAAATTCTCCGCAGGAATTCACTGGGGGAATGCCACAGGGCTCTACTCCAGACAGCACATTTATCAACAGCTTGGACGAAATCAAGTTCATCGAGTGAGCTGTTGCCACAAAGTGGAAAGGAGAGCCTTGAGAACGTCAGAATCTGGAACTCATATCTTTCAATATGATACAATTAAATTAAGAGATTCGGATTAAATACAATTGCAAATTTACAGGACAGGGAGGACCTTGGTGAGGAGGAATCTGTGGCAATGAACTTGTTCTTTAAGAAACCACAAGCAACAAGTGAGTTAGCAAGTGAGAGGTAGCTGCCCAAACATTTGCTCTGTCTCGAGCTATGCTGAAAGGGGCTTAGTGTTTGTACTAGAAGCTTTCAAGCTATATACTCCATCAGATTTATTTAAAAATTTCAAATCCCCATACATGCTGACTCATAAGTTTGGGCTGAGGTGAGAGATTGAGAATATTCAAAATCTCTTGACATGTTCTGAATGGCACTATGGTCAAGAACAACTGGTCTCTTGGGTAGGCAGTAACTGTCCCATATGTGAATTCAGGGTGATTCTGTACATCCAAGTGGAGGAATATGGGAAATCAGGCCTTCTAGGATCAGCCTGGTTCACAGCAGAGGTCTGAGGCCAAGTGAGCATTAGAATTCTCTGTGGAAAGATGCCTCCCAAAGCTATTTCTCTCCTTCTTAACTTGGACCTTCAAAGAGCCCTTAACCTTGGTCAACTCCACATGCTAGAGAGAATTTCCTCGGAGGAAGCTTTCCCAACCATCATTAAAGAAGTCCAGAGATTGTTGGCTTTAGGTATCATAATGAGAGTTAGAAAATTGTTGTTTTAGGCAGTAGTTTTGTTGCTGTGAACAAAAGACCTAACAAGAGCGATGCAGAGGAAGAAAAGTTTATTGGGGGTTCATGGTTTCAGAGGTCTTAGTCCATAGATGGCTCTCACCCATGCCCACACAGGTGATGGAAATGGGTTTTCCTCAGTGGAATGGGCTGGCTGCAAAATAAAAGCTAAGAAAAATAGAATGACGAAGAAATCACAGGACACAGAAAACAATCTCAAACTGGGGGCGGGTCTGGCAAGCCGATCATATGGATCGAGCTTCTATGTGCCCAAGCTTGCTTATTGTATATTGGGGAACCTCAAGGCTTTCCATAGAATAATCTTCTCCAAAAAAGTCCAGTTCCCAGCAGGTTATGCCTATCTCCAGAGTTTCTGTGAGAGATCTTCCCAGTAGAGTGGAGATAAAGGTCATGTGCCTTGGGCAATCTATTGTGGGAAAGCCACAGATGTTCCTAAGGTTAAACCTAAAATTTCCCTGGCTGCTATAAGGAGAGAAGACCCTCAAGTAATTCACGGGTGGCTTCCTGCAGATGGTCAACTCCATTGCTCTGGGTCTGAGGTGAGGAAGAATATCAAGGCCGAAGGATGTGGGGGAGGAAAGTAGCTCAGAACACATTAACAAGGAAGCAGAGAGTGCTCAGCTCACCCCCCCCCCCCAAAAAAAAAATATAGCCCAAAGGCTCACCCCTAGTGACCTTCGTCCAATCCCTACCTGTCTACAATTACTACCCAGTTAACCCATCATTGGATTAATGCACTGATTAGGTTAAGGCTCTCATAACCCAGTCATTTCACCTCTGAACTTTCTTGCATTGTCTCACACATGAGCTTTTGGGGGACACCTCATGTGTAAACCATAACAAGTGTTGAGGGGACTTGTTACATTGTAGGTTCTCCTCTCCTGTGTCATATGGCTCCTTCCCACCTCTTTTCTTGCTGTCCAGGTGTGAAGCATGTACCGAAGCTATGCAGGTTTTGTAGATGGCCCCTAATGACTGTCATCTCTTGATATCCAGGATCTTACATGGTCTTCTCTTTCATTGAATCAGGGCTGATTTTATGTTATCAAAATTGAATCAGGGCTGATTTTATGCTATCAAAATTAATGCCACGTGACTTCAAGGGTGGGTCAGAAAAAACCTTGTGCTACAACTTGTTTTCTTGAATGGCTTGCTCTGGGAGAAACAGCTGCCATGATGTGAAGATACTGAAACCACCCCACAGTAGCCCTACAAGGACAGAAACTGACTAGAGCACCAATTTGCCATTAATAAGAATGAACCACATTGGAAATGGATCCTCTAGCCACACTTGAGCCTTTAGATGACTACAGCACCAGCCAGACTGACCTGCTGAGCTATCGCTACCATCAGCTCAGATCTTATTACATGAGGAAAAATAAGCTACTAATTTGTCTAGACCAGGGGTTGGTAAACTGCAGCTCATTGACTAGCTACCCGTTTTGAAAAACAAAAAAAAAGTATATATATATATCAGCTACATTATTTGTCTACAGGTTGTCTGTGGCCTTATCTGGACTTTAAAAAATTCTATCAATCCTTTATCTAAGCAATGACTATTTTTCTACTTGTACCTGAAAGCAATACCTAAGTGATAAATGGCCCAATCAATACAAAGGACATATACTCTTGAAGAACCAAGTTACTCAATGATGTGGAATGATGAAGATTTTTTTCAGAAGGACTATCTGGTGGCTCTGATCAAAGATTTGATTTATCAATAGCATCAGCCAGGAAACAGACTCCATCTGAGCTGAATCAAGAGATTTTAATGAAATAACTTTTATAGAGATGAGGGAGGGTCAAGAGAGCAAGCACAGGGTAGGGAGGCACTGAGACCTGCCACAATGGGAAGCCATTCCCTGCCGCAGGGGAGGGAAAGGGAGAAAGTGGAATTACCAGAGCACACTGGGTGCTCTTGATCTGAATCCGCCTTGATCCCGCTTACATATTAGGATTAATTAATAATTATGACTCAAGCTGCTCTAAAAATTTACATTGAGTTTGAACCAGTTGTATTAGGACCAAATTGGAAACCAGAACCTTTAACTAAAGGAGGCAGATTTCAGCATCATTCTTGCTACAAGTCTACCGTCTAATTATGCAGAGTAGCATGTGGCCTTTTGTGTCTGTTTTGCATACATATACTATTTTTTCCCCATAATCTTATTGCAAAACTATGTCTTAGATGTCATTTTTTTAATCAAAATTTTAAAAAAGTCATAAGCATTACATATAATTAAAGGGGAAACTGCCTGAGTTTTTACAGTATTTTTCACCCCAAGAGAAGCCCAGAATGTTCAAACTGTCTTCAAAGTACAAAGTCATCTCTTCTCTGGAGATTTTCCAGTTTTATGTTTAATGGGTTGAGCAAAAGGGCTCTTGAAGAACAGAACCAAACAGGGACTCCTTCACTGTTTTGGGGTCAGAGCCAAATTCTTGGTAATTTGCAAATACTTCTATGTTAGCTCTTGTTAAGGACTATGGATGAATTTTACTTAGCAATACATGCCAGAACTACCTCCCTTTTTTAGGTACTAAGACCAAGACCTAGCCCCAGCCTCAGCCCCAGGTAAATATTTCAAAAGAGAGACCTAGTTTCCTTGCCCCAGGATGCCTCTGAGGACTCTGCCTGGGGTGTGAGAGCAGCTGAACAATGATCACCAGCTGTGTGCTTGCTTGCTTGTACTGTAACTTACCTTTTTGATTACTAGTGCAATTAACAAATCATCCCCAAATGTAGGTACTAAAACAATCATTTTATTGTGTTTAATGAATTCAGTTTGTCAGGGATTTGGGCAAAATAAACCAGAGATAATGTGTTTCTGCTTTCCAGTTTCTAAGGTCTTATCTGGGAATACTTCATTGCTGGGGTGGCTCAACCTTTGTAGGCTAGAATCATTCAGTCTCTTCAGTCTTGTATCTAATGCCTTGTGTGGCTTCTCCATGCCCCTTGGCTTCCTCACATAGTAGGATTTCATACAAAGTAGCTCAGGTTCTAAGCGCTGGTGTTCCAGTAAAAAAGGCAGAAGCTGCCTGGCCATTTTTGATCCAGCCTTGAAAGTCGCACAGCATCACTCCTGCTATTGCTATTATAGCTGCAAGACCAACAGGTTCAAAGGAAGGGGAAATAGACCTTATTCTTTTGTTTTAATTGTAGATGGACACAATACCTTTATTTTGTTTATTTATTCATTTTTATGTGGTGCTGAGGATGGAACCCAGTACCCCACACGTGTAAGGCAAGTGCTCTACCACTGAGCCACAACTCCAGCCCCTAGACCTTATTCTTTTTTTTTTTTTTTTTTTTTTGCAATCACACAAGAGTCTTTATTGCAAGCTCAAGCCTGGACCGATGCAGCGGTCCCAGGGAGTGAGTCCCAGTCCTTTGTTCAGTGAGATTTTATAGGTTTTTTATGCATCACAACATCACACAGCAAATCATTCCATACTGTGGGAAAATCAAACAACAACTCTTAACATTGATTAGCACGTTCACTGGTGGGAACAAATTGGGTAGAGGTGATTAGTTAGTACAAGAGGGGGATTCCTTTGAACTGATTGGTTTAGGCCATGAGGGGTGTACGTGCTAAACTACATGGTTTCCCAACATGTTATCAACCACCATAAACTACTGGGGGGTCATCTGGCATCCCAGGTATTTTCCCTGTCTCATGCTGATTGGTGGTTGCTAGGGGGTTGCTATGGGTCCTCACCTAGCCTAACTGAGTTAGGGACACCTGGCACCACAGATCTCTCTTGTTATTTGTAGACAAACAACTCAGCAGGGTGGGTATGTGCTTAGGAGTGCTCTGTGGGTTTTTCCAAGGACAAGGGTCACTCCCCCTTCCTCGGACAGGCTTTGTTCTGAGGTAGTGGCTAGTTTCTCAAATATGGAGTCACATCAGTTTCTCACTACAGCCCCATGGGTGGAGCTATGCTCACCTGTTTCTTTGTAATATTATCCCTTGTCCTGTTTGGGTTAGAATATTCCATGGAAACATCTTATCTTACTGTGCCCTTGGGTGTGGCCTACCTAGATGTCAGTCAACCTGCTGACAGCAGACATCATGAAGCTAAGACTCAGCCCCCTGAAACCTGACCCCTTGCCTCATTTGAATAGCTTCTTCTCAATAAAAGTGCCTAGACCTTATTCTTAATGAAGAGAGCATCTAAGGGTTTTAGTGCTATGTTTTAAAACCATCAAAAAACTTGCAAATAAGGGACTAGTTTCATTTGCCTGGTAGAAGGTGACATAACTCAAACATAGTATTGATTGGGGCAACTTCACTTAGATACATGCACACCGGCAGGGCTGAGCAAAATATCTAATTGGACAACAGAGGCTGGAGCTTTTAACTCCAAGTGATTGCTATGGCAGTGATGGTGGTGTGAGGGAGTGTGGTTGTGGAGCTGTGGGTTGGCCATTTATACACTTTATTTTTCTTCTGCCTAACATTTGAGATCTGTTGCAATCTAAAGAGGAGAAACTTTAAAAAAATCACATAACCGCATTCTTTTGGGTACAGCAGAAAGAAGAGCTGCGGATTAGATTCATCCATTGTTGAGTGAGGTGAGGTTGTCTGTGAATTTCTAAGGGAGATGGGGCTACCATCAGGCTGAGCAAACCATGAGGCCAGGAGCAAGAGCAGGCACTCTTCAAAGGAAAATGAATAGAACCTAGAGTGGATTGGAAGAGAAAAATCAGTTCTATCAATAGCTAACAAGAAGTCATAGAATCTGACCCTTGAAAAAGGAGTCAAAAATATATATTTGAGAAAAGACATCCCTTTAAACAAATGGTGCTGGAAAAACTGGTTATCCATACATAGAAGAATGAGACTAGACCCTTCACTTTCACCCTGTGCAAAAATCAACCCCAAATGGATCAAAGGCCAAAGAAATAGACCAGAAACTATGGAACTCTTAGAAGAAGGTAGAGTCAACACCCCAGCAGCATATAAGCACAGGCAACAACTTTCTTACTAGGACACCTAAAACTCAGAAAATAATACCAAGAGTTTATAAATAGGATTCAATCAATGCATCAAGTTAAAAATCTTCTGCACAGCAAAGCAAACAAGAATATGAAGAGAGAACCTATGGAATGGGAGAAAATTTTTACTGGTTACTCGTCTGACAAAGGATTCATACCTAGAATATATAAAGAACTCAAATATATAATATATTTATATAATTATATATGTTTATATATTACATATTTATTAATGTATATTCATATATTAACATTTTAAAATTATATTTATAATTATATACTCATAATTATAAATAATATATTTTTAACATTTATATTATATATTTATATTTATTTATAGACTATATGAAGAACTTAATATCCCAAAACCAAATAACCCAATTAAATGGGCAAATAAAATAAATAGACACTTCTCAAAAGAAGAAATACAAATGGCTAACATATATATGAAAAAAAGTTAACATCATTAGCTATTAGGTAAATGCAAATCAAAACTACACTGAGATTTCATCTCACATCAGTCAGAATGACAGTCATCAAGAATACAAACAATGCTGGAGGGGATGTGGAGAAAAAAGAGCATTTTTATGCTATTGGTGGGATTGCAAATTAGTACAATCATGATGGAAATCAGTATGGAGGTTCCTCAAAAGACTTGGCATAGAACCACTTTATGTCCCAGCTATACCACTACTCAGTACTTATCCTAAAGAGTTAAATTCAGCATACTATAGTGATACATGCATACAAAATGTTTATAGTAGCACAATTCACAACAGCCAAACTATAGAACCAGCCTAGGTGTCCCATCAATGGATGAATGGATAAAGAAATTAAAGTATATGTATAAATATAGTTTTATTCAGCCATAAAGAAAAATTAAATTATGTCAATTGGAGGAAAATGGATGGAAACTGAGACCATTATGTTAAGCGAAATAGACAAACTTAGAAAGCCAAGGATCAAATGCTTTCTCTCATATGTGGAAGCTAGAGAGAAAAAAGAAAAAGGAATATTGGGGAGGATCTCATGAAAATGGAGGGGAGATCAGTAGAATAGAGGAAAGGGACCAGGGGGAGGGAGCAGAGAGGGAAGGAGGAAACACTGGGGAATGATAATGGTCAAACTAGATTGCTATATTGTGTGCATGCACGAATATGTAACAACAAACCTTACCATTATGTACAATTATAATGCACCAATAAAAATGTGGAAAAGAGGTCATAGAGTTAATTAGCTTGATTTGATCATTCTGAATTGTGTGTGTCTCTGTGTGTATATATGTGTGCATATAAGTACAATGTGTGTGTGTGTGTGTGTGTGTAATTACATTACATTGTGCCCCGTAACTGTGTATTGTTAGATTTGTCAATGATAAATAATATTGATATAATAATTTTTAAAAAGAGTTCATAGAGGTCTTCAGGGGAACTATGTTGATTAGGCGAAAGAAGGAAGGAAGAAGAGGGTGAGGGAGAGAATATAATCTGGATATGGCTAGCAATTAAATGAGATACAGATTTAGAGACCCTCAATAGTATCTAATGCATGATG
The DNA here is from genome assembly GCF_021218885.2 of Marmota monax. Taxonomy (NCBI): domain Eukaryota; kingdom Metazoa; phylum Chordata; class Mammalia; order Rodentia; family Sciuridae; genus Marmota; species Marmota monax. The sequence continues at coordinate 4,530,403 of NW_026692254.1, forward strand.
TGATAAAAAGCCCTCCTAATGGGATGTTAAATACGTTCCCATGACTGATAACATTTTGAGAATAAATTAGCACTCAGTGGTTTCTGGAAGTTGTATGCCTGAATAGCTTTAGAAAGTTATGTTAAGTTTATTTTGGGCTCTTTCATTCATTATCTCATTCACCCTTATGACCTTGTGAAGTGAGAAGGAAGGGTATTATCATGCCCATTTTTTTTTTTTTTGGATGAGAAAACTGGAATTGGGGAGGTTAAGTGGTTTCTCCAAGTCAGGCAGCATCGGGACCAGGACTTGAATCTAAACCTTATGCCTCCTGGCATTGCCAGGGCTTCTTACCCTGCAAATTCCCACATTGATCCAGGAGCTCAGGTTTGTGTGAGCCAGCTGGCCCTCTCTTCCAATGGCAGATGGGAGCAGGAAATGTTTGACTGTTTCTTGCATCTGGAATCCATCTGCACCCCAGCCTTCCTTCTATTCGCACCCTTCCCCTTCCCCATCCTTGTGCAGGATGATGCTCTAACAGTTTGCCAGGTGTCTCAATGGATGCAGTGGTCTGTGCTCCACTCTTTCCTCATCAATAGGTTGTCTATCATTGTGTAATAAAACACTCCAAACCTTAATGGCTTGAAACAACAACATTTATTACTTCTTGCATTTCTGTGGGTCATAAATCTGGGTGGCTTTTCTGCTGGTTTCACCTAGGTTCACACAGGTGGCTGTGGCCATCTAAATGACTAGTCTCGGGCCACAGAGTCCAAGATGCCTTCTCACAATCTGGCTATTGGCAGGATGCCTCTGATATTCTGTAAGTGGTTTTCCATCCTCCATCAGGCTAGCCTGGGCTTCCTCACAGAATGGTGGTTTCAGGGTCTCTTGAGGTCTAAACTCATGAAACCATGTATGACATCTTTTCCAACATATTCTTGTCGTTAAAATAACTCACCAAGCCAGCCCAGGTTCAAGGGTGTGAAGAAATAGACTACAAGGATGGGATCTTTTTCTTCATCTCCTCTGTCGTGTTCTTCTCCTTCTTACATTTATTTATTTTACTGTATTTTTAGTGGTACATTATAATTGTACATGATGGTGGAATTCATTATTACATATTCATAAATGAACATGATATAACAATATAATGTGCCAATACTATTCCCCAGTATTTCCCCTTTCCTTCCAGGATGGAGTGTTGATGGGAGGGACAGCAATGTCACATTGAAAAAGGCAATAGGCTCATTGGGAGGCATTATTATAATAAACCAACATGCCCCATAGTTTGGTGAACAAGAATTAAAGCAAAACTATTTTCCTGATAGGAGATGCAAGCTTCTTTCTATAGCAACACTTACTTATCAACTAGTGTTTCTTGATGGCGAACAATAGAAACAGACTCTAGTTAACCAAGACGGAACAGTCATATTTTTAAAGGGCACTGGAAAGCTCACAGATTTGATGGAAGAGTTTTGCAACAAGACCTCAAAAGTAATGGGAAATCTGGGGATCCTGAAGCAGGGATTGATGAACAGCATTTTTAGGGAACTATCATGGGAAAGACTTAGTTTCAGCTTACTTATGGTGGTGGTGGTGGGGTGTCCTTGGGTTGTTTGGCTTAAGATCCGGATTCCTTGAGGAACCCTGACCTGAGTTGGAGTATGTTCCTATTGCTGGATGGGCAGTGGGTGCAAGTTCTTTGATTGACAGGACCACATGGAATGAGGAAGAGGTAGTGTCCCAAAGAAAAAGTGAGATTCTATAATAAAACTTAGGAGGGGTGCCAGGCAGGTAAAAATATCAGCTGTCCACTGAATTCTATCCATTCCCTGTGGAAGCTTAGTTATATCTTTTGGGTATGAGAGCAATTTCTGAGTGATTAACACTCACTATTCTCTCTCAATGCCTCTACTTTCCCTTTATAAATGAAAATAATAATTAAAAATTATTATTTTTTCTCCTTCATACAAAATGTAATCTCAGGATAACTTTTGTCACACTAGACCTAATTTTGCCTCCCCTCCCCCCACTCCCCAACCCTTTCTCATTCAATTTTGTTTTAATGGGTCTCAAAATTCTGTGATGGATTTTCAGTCAAGAATTTTTCACAAAAACATACTGAGTATAAAACTTAACAACTTAAAAATGCCACAAAATCCCAGCCCCATCCACCCACCCCCACATAAATAAAAACCAAATGGTCCCCAAAGCTTTCCCTTTTCCTTCTGAAGGTTTCATAATGCATTTTTATCATTAATCAGTCATTTACTACTAAACTTAAATAGGCAATTGAGACATTATGTTCCAAGACTCTTCTTCTACTATTGATTAAGATGGGGGTGGATGGTGTTAAGGGCAATATTCAGTTATCTCTTTGAGTCTTCTGGGCAGATGTAGTGACCTCCCCAGCACCAGACACTTTCTAGTTCACACTTCGATGATGCTCATAGCAACTGTCTGCTTCAGATCATGAACAGAAAAATGACCCTGAGGAGGATAGTCAAGGAAGCTCAGAACTTGCACGGGCTTGCTGGGGGCCATACCCATGGCAGCATCACCAGGTTCTCAGCTTCTTACTTGAGTGGTGGTAATCCATTTTCTTCTTTAGCTCAACAAATTTGCAAGCAATCGGAGCCACTTGATAATCCAGTACAGGATCATGCCAGCACTGAAGTGGCCTGGATGTTTAAGATAATCTCTTGAGAAGTGAAGCCAGATGCTTCCATTGGGCCATTCTTCCTGTCACCCACCACGTTGCTGGGATGAATATCCTCAACAGGCACATTCTTGACATTGAAGCTTACATTGTCCCCTGGAAGAGCTTTGCTCAAATTTTCGTGGTGCATTTCAACAGATTTTGCTTCAGCTGTGACACTGGCTGAGGAAAAGTGGCCAACATACCAGGCTAAGAACACAATTTTCCAATTGGCCCACAGGGACAATACCAGTACCACCAATTTTGCAGACATCCAGGAAGGCAGATGTATGATTTGTCAATTGGTCAAGTTGGTGGAAAGATGAAATCTGAGCTTAAGCACTATGGTTTAACTGGTATTTCCCTCTTCATGGGTGACTTTTGATACTTTTGACCCAAGGTGACTCAACATCCCTTCATGGAGTTACTTGAACCAAGTTATGTCAACATTTGTCTCCTGCATGTTGTCACCATTCTAGCCTGAACTGGGTACAACTATCAGGGTTGTAGCCCATTTCTTAATTTAGGTGCTGACTTCCTTTACAATGTCCTGTATCTCTTCTGGCTATGGGATTGCTCAGTGGAATTCATTTTCTTGTTTCACACTTAGTGTTTAAGCCAGAAGGGCATGTCCACAGGTCTGTCCATTCTTGGACATAACAGCTTCTAATTCACCAACATCACAGCAATGATCAGGGCACCAAAGTTAGCCTGAGATGTGCCTGTAAACATGTTTCTGAAAAAGTCTCTGTGTCCTGGGGCATCAATGATGGTCACACATTTTCTGCTTGTGAATTTCCACAGCAAGATATCAATGATGGTTCAGGTTCATGCTCATGTGTATCCAAGACTCCAGAGTATTTGAAATAAACCTTTCCATCCCAGCAGCTTCCTAAAATTTTTTGATGTTCCTTCTGCAGGTCTACTTAAACTGGACTGAATTTTGTTGTCTGCAACTAAGCACCCTGCATGATTTAAACATTCCCTAGATACCCCACTGCTGTACTGCAAATGTTTAACCACAGGCTCTCTGGAGAAAAAGCCCTGTAACAGTTTGCACTTCCATCAGGGGGGTATGGGAATTCAAATCAGTTTTGTATTCTTGCCGGCATCTGGTTTGGCAGTGCTTTATTGATGTTGGTAAAGGAAATAATATAGTTTAAAACTATGTTCTAATCTCATGATGTGTTGTTAGAGGGAAAGATATTAATACATGTGGATTTGCATGCACACACATTTTTAAGAAACTTGCACTACAGTAAATAAACATGTTTCTCTGAGCTTAACATCTCACTTTTCTTGACTTGTGTAGTCATAGATGAAGAATTTAGGGAGTTCTAACTTTTGACGTATTGTTTGACCCAAATTAGAAAAACCTCTCTGAATTTGTAGACTTAGCTTTCTTAATCATTCCTGCCTTCTTGGGTGGGTAAGTGGAGTGAGGGTGGAGATATCTTATCATTGGTCCAGGATAGGTTTCTTCACATTTCTGGATTTTTCTATGAATGGAGGAGGAGACTAGGAATAAAGTGGCTCAGGGATAGAAGTTCAATTTTGGGACCAGTCTGTGATTAAGTTGTCATTCTTATGTTGAATAGAGAAGCACATAGACAAGAGGCATATGGTTAGCGATAATTATCGGCCTTTATGGAATTCTAATCAATTCAGGAGATTGTGCTAATTTTAAACCATTGCCAGCTCCCTCTATGAATAAGTTGTGCTCTGTCCCCCTCCTCTCTGACTCCCCAAATCCATTGCGGAGCTAGATGACGACTTCAGCCTGCATACCAGCCTAGAGCCAAACCTTGCTGGGCTTGGAATCTGAACTCAGGACCCCAAGTTTGGTTTTTCATCCATAGGGAATTTTCTTACTTTATCTTCCAAGGCAAAGTTCTTGGCACATTATCCATGACATCCAGAGAAATCCTGGGTCAAAAGTATCAGAGTCTTTTAATAAGAGACTGGGTCAACATTCTTTGCTGGTATGTGGGAGAGAGAAAGGTAGGGAGCAAGGTGGGAAGGAGGGAAGGGTGGGATGTGGTAAGCTCACTCCTTTAGAAGAAACCAATACTGACTCCCACCCTCCTTGGTGCTCATAACTGCAACCATATTGAGAGGGTGGTTGGGACAGGACAGGTACATGCTGGACAGGTACACATGGAACTGCTCAAGTTGAAGCATTTCATGTCTTCTGCCTCTTTAAAAACAAACATAGGAATTACATTTGTTACCTTAGGTTCTCCTTTTGAAGCATCTAGAAATAGGAATTTTACTGCCAGGCCTCAGTGGAAAGAATTTTTCCCTTAAAAATAAGGAAGAAGGAGCTGGGATTGTGACTCAGCGGTAGAGCGCTCACCTGGCATGTGCAAGGCGCTGGGTTGGATCCTCAGCACCACATAGAAAACATTAATAAATCAAATAAAGATACTGTGTCTAACTACAACTAAAAAAATAAAATAAAAAATATACTTAAAAAATAAGGAAGAAGGGGCTGGGGATGTGGCTCAAGCGGTAGCGCGCTCGCCTGGCATGCGTGGGGCCCGGGTTCGATCCTCAGCACCACATACAAACAAAGATGTTGTGTCCGCTGAAAACTAAAAAATAAATATTAAAAAATTCTCTCTCTCTCTCTCTCTCTCTCTCTCTCTCTCTTTAAAAAATTAAAAAAAAAATAAGGAAGAAGCTAAAATAGCATGTGATAGGGCTGGTAAGTTGAGTCCTTCTTATAAAATGATAGACTCAGCAAAGTTAAATGTTAACTCATGTGCCAAACTCTAGGTATGGGTGTAAGTCGTTCCTGAATTCCAAGGCTTCTATTTGACCATGTGTCTTCTTATTTGTGTATTTGAGGTCTGAGGTGATAGATTTGATTCCCCTTTGATCCTGCCTCCCATCTAAGGTTGACCCTGTATATGGTTTTTCTAAGTAACAAGCCACCTCCAAACCTAGTGCCTTAGAATAATAGGCAGTTTTTAGTGAACTTAATTTTTTTAAGAAAGTTTTTAAATTCTCAAAACAACAACAACAACAAAACACAACTGAGCAGGAAATGCAAAGAATTCCCCCATAATGCCCTCTGCTCTTTGCTCTCTCACAGTCTCTCTCATGACCACACTCTGCACCAGAGAGGTGGATGGACCCCCCCCCCCTGACATATCATCACCAAAAATCTGTAGTTTACATTATAGGGTTAATTCTTAGTGTTCATCCTATGGGGTTTAACATGGGTAAAATGGTGTATCTATTATCACAGTATTTATTATACAGTATAGTTTCACTGCCTCCCAAATCCTCCGTGCTCTGCTTATTCATCTGTCTTTCCTCCAAATCCTGAAAACCACTGACATTTTTACCATCTTCATATTTTGCTTTTCCCAGAATGTCTTATCATTGAAATCCTACCGTGTGTAGCCTTTTTAAATTGGCTTCTTTTCATGTAGTAATGTGCAGTAAGTTTCTTCCATAGTTTGGTAGCCATTTATTTTTTAGCATCGAATAATATTTTATTGTTGGGATGCACCACAGTTTATTTATCCATTTATCTTCTGAAAATCATCTTGATTGTTTCCAAGTTAAGTAATTATGAAAGAAACAGCTATAAACATCAGTACATAGGCTTTTGTGGATAGACATGTTTTATAACTCCTTTGGGAAGCTACCAAAGAATGTGATTGCTGGAAGTATAGTAAGAGTATATTTAGATCTTAAGAAACTGCCAAACTGTCTTCCAAAATGGCTGTATTGTTTTGTATTCTCATCTTCAATGAATGAAAGATCCCGTTACATATCTATACTGCATTTGATGTAGTCAGGGGTTTGAATTTTTGCCATTCTAATAGCTGTGTAGTGGTAACACATTTTTTTAATTTTCAAAATTCTAGGTATTGTCCAGGTGGCTCTTCTCCTCTGGACTGCTCAGCTGGGCACAATGGTTTTGGATGATCTTATGTCTATGTCTGGGGCATTGGTTGGGCTGGCTGGTCTCTTTTCCAGTGTGGCCTCTCATTCTCTGGCTGGCTCTTCCAGGCTTCTTCATGTGGTGGTGAAAGGGTTCCCAATTGCAAGAGAGGGCACATTCAAATAGACAGCACCTTTTAAGACTGTACTTATCTTATGTTTGCTATGTAATAATAACAGTATATCAAAAGTCCAAGCCCAGATCAAAGGAAAGGACTACGAAATATTGTGGTTGCACTTCCCATCTATAGTAATTGGTGACTGTGATGCCTAATTCAGCAAAAGGATGATCTCTGCCATGACATGAAGTCACTCCAAATCCCCATTCCAGCATCTGCACATGAAAGCAGTTCCTGTAGTTAGCACAGGAAAATATTATATAGAGGAGATAAATCAATTTTATTCTTTTCTTTCCTATTATCCAGTTTGTTTTGAGACCCAAACATTAAGAACTCACATTCTCTGGTCTTGTTTAAAAAGAAGAGTCATACCTTTATTCTGATCTTTTTTTTTGGTACCAGGGATTGAACTCAGAGGCACTCAACCACTGAGTCACACCCCCAGCTCTTTTTCTATTTTATTTAGAGATAGGGTCTCACTGAGTTGCTTAGGTACATCCCTAAGTTGCTAAGGCTGGCTTTGATCCTCCTGCTTTTCGGCCTCCTGAACCCTGGGATTACAGATATGTGCCACCATGCCTGGCCTGTCTTCATTTTTTAACTTCTGAGAAAGAAGTTGTTGAGGTTTAAGGGGTGATAATTAGTTATATCTCTTCCCCTTCTATCTTTGGCATCAGTTGAGAAACACACATAAACAATGGGAATTGGAGGTCAAAATAACGCTTCTGTTGCTAGCAGCACTGGACTAGCAAATGTGGCTTGGACTACTGCCAGGCAGGGTCCCTGCTTCTTTCCTAAGTCAGACTTGGGATGCTCCATGGGAGGGTAGCTGGGTCTGTGGAGCAAAGCCACTTGCCTGACCAGACAGAAAGAATATTGTTGTCTCTTCTCCTCTTTCAGGTCACGGCAGTGAAGATAGAAAGTTAGGTGTAAGTCTTACCTTAACACTTTCTATTTTGCGTTTGTAATTTTTTTACTTGCATATTTTTTAACTTATTGAAGCCTAATATAGTCCGTCCTCTTTGGATTCCCCATCCATGTATTCAACCAACTATGGACGGAAAATATATAAAAAATGAAATTGCATCTCTGCTGAATAGACTTTTCCTTATCAGTATTCCCAAACAATATAGTATAATAGCAATTTACCTAGCATTCATATTGAATTAGGTCTTATAAGTGATCTAGAGATGATTTAAGTATACAAGAGAATGTGTACAGATGGGGTCATGAGCATCTGTGAATCTTTTTTGAACCCAGGGGTGCTCAACCACTAAGCCATAACCCAGCCCCGTTTTATTTTTTATATTGAGACAGGATCTTGCTAAGTTGCTGAGGGCCTCACTAAGTTGCTGAGGCTGTCTTTGAACTTGTGATTCTTCTGCCTCAGCCTCCCAAGCCGCTGAGATTATAGGCATGTGGCACTACTCCCAGCTGTGTCCAATCTTTACAACCCAGTCCTCTTCCTATCTCCACAGGTGACACTTTTAAAATAAGATCATGAAGATAATATATTATGCAGTTACCACTTTGAATTATTTATGGTATTAAAGTTGATTGCATTGTGTCTAAAAGATATCCCTAGAAGAAAAAAATGAGCTTCCTTATAATTAAAAAGAAGTTAAAAATAAGTTTTCAAAAGTTAAAAAATGTATCAATTTGATCATTTTATTTTTATATAATTCAAAATAAGTTGCAGATAATTAACAGATGGGGTCTTTTGGGGTGTAATACCTCCTCACAAGCAAGAGAGAGATTTATGATCTAACTTTAGAAACTCGAGATGCTCTCCAAATCTCACCCAGCCCTGTGGGGGAAGGATTCTGCAGTGCAGACAAGACGTTCCTTCCACAGAAATGGTGATAAAGCACCAATTAGTGACTGCAGCAATGAAGTGGGAGTGTTTAACCTTTCGGGCGTGCCAACAATGTGCTCCTTAATTTGAAAATAGGGTACAAAGTGTTAGCAAGTGAAGAATAGTAATCGTTCATCTCTCAACTTGACATATCTCCTTTGCAGCAGAATCGAGAGAAGGGATCCTCTCAGTTCCATTTATTCTGCCTTTCCTCTAACTTCTCTGAAAAAGGACCAGATGCTCTAATGAGGGTACCAGACACTGAAAATATCTGGAGATCAGGAGAAAACATGCTGACAGCTTTCCCCTGGAGAAGCCTACCTTCCTCCCGAGCTCCTCTGAGCACTTTATATGCATTACCCAGCAGCGAGTCTTATTATCCTTTTTTTGCAAACGGTAGAAAAGTGTTGCAGGGAGACTCAAAAGGCTCACTTGAGGCTACAAGGGAAGCCAAACGCTCTGCTCAAAATAGAAACAGAGAGCTCTGGGAAACTCAAGACAACCTGAGAGGGTCCTTTAATCTCTAGACCCCTTTGTGTTTTTTTTAGACAATAACCCTTTCCCTGAAAGATTTCTTTTCCTAATGACAGGGCTGCCAACAGGATGTTGTAAAAAGGCGACTTTTAACTGGAGAAATTGAAACTCTAATTCACTGCTCCTAAAGCAGAAAAATAAGTACCCTGTATTCCCTCTCTTGGCCAGATGTTTGTAAGTGTCCCCTTGGGATTTTACCTTGAGGGAAGCTGAAGAGGTAAAATAGAACAGTCCATTTGAATTGGTCTATTTGTACACTCAAGATTTGTTTTTTTCTGCACAGTGAAAACCATGGAGAGCCCATTGAGCAGACAAAAAAGAGCTCACCTCACTAAACTCTGGGATAACCAAGGAACTTGAGGTGAACCCAACTTTCCACGGGGGCCTGTGATTTAGTTGTGTTAATTATTTGTGCTAATTGCTTTAGATAATGGAATTTTAGCATAGATGATGGGAGCAAAGTCTTGAGATGTTCTTGATGCCTTGTGTTGCAATCATCATGATGAAAAGAACGTGACTCAGGAAGTCTGCTGGCCCAAGAAGGATGAGAGACATGGAGTCTGGAACCTAGATAAGTAGAGCCAACCTAGAGAGGCCAATCCCTGGTCACTCTGTAAATACATAAGCAAAAAATAATGGTTTGTTGTTGCAAACCACTGAGTTTAGTGGTGGTTTGTTCTGCAGTATTCTGTATTATAGCTGACTGATACAGGGCCATGGAAAGGAGAAGAGGTAGAGAAAGATTCTTAGTGTGCGATGGACAGTACTTGCAGAGTATTGAGCTTAGGGTAATCACACAGCAAGTACGTAGCAATGGCGAGAGAAAAAGAACTTTTAAAGAATGAGCACATAAAATGTTCTGAATGTTTGACCTGCCTTTTGATACCTTCCTCTTAATTGATAGTAACTTTTAAATCCTTTTTTTAATCCTTCCCCAATGACTTCTTTACCATCTCTTCCTCAGTCAGTATGTTGGTATTATATCTATGATTTAATCTTAGCCTCAACTGTTTACCTAACAACTAGATTTTACAATTAATATTTTGCCATCTTTGTTCTTTTTTTTATTTTGGGTCATGTTTCTTTTCTTTTTGGGGGGAGGGATTTGTTATAATATATTCATACAAGCTTACAATAAAACAGTATAATTTGATCAATTTCATTCCCTAGTACCTCCCCTTTCCCTCCCCTCCCTCTCCCTGATCCCCTTCTTCTATTCTACTGGTCTCCCTTCTTTTTTTTAAAATATATTTTTAGTTGTAGATGAACAAATACCTTTATTTTGTTTATTTATTCTTATGTGGTGCTGAGGATCAAACCAGGGCCTTGCACGTGCTAGGCAAGTGCTCTACCGCTGAGCCACAACCCAAGTCCTCCCTTCTATTTTTAAAAAAAAAAATTGTTCTAATTACCTATATATAATAGTAGAATGCATTTTACACAAATGGAGCACAGCTTCTCATTCCTCTGGCTGTACCTCGTGCAGACTCACATCAGTAGTGAAATCATACATATATAAAGGGTAATAGTGTCTCATTCTACTATCCTTTCAATGCCCACAGCCCTACCCCTCCCCTCTCTCCCCTCTGCACACATATACATATATATGTCTATATACACACACAGACATACACACACAGATACATATCTACACATATACTTGTCATCTCTGAAAGTTTTCTCAGGCTCCTTTCCTGTTCTTTTTGGCCCCATAGTCCAAGATAAACTCTTCTGACTTTTTTCCACTTTAGATTAGTTTTGCCTGTTTTTAATGTCCTACAAACAGAATTATAACTGTGTAGTATTTTGTGTCTAGTTCTTTCCATTTGAGATTCACTCATGTTTTTGTGTAAAGCTTCTCATTTTTAAATAAATATTTAAAAATACTTAATATATATATATATATATATATATATATATATATATATATATATATATATATATATATATCAAGTTGTTGAGCTTACGATGATCTCTGACACGATGTTTGCATACTGCTCTTTCCTATAAAATTTGGGGCTTCTGTGATGTGTATATAGATATAGTAATCACCTTTAAATAATACTCTTGAACTTAATGGCCTCTGACCCTGCTTGTCTCATATAGATCTTGATCTTCGCTTTTCATGTCCCTTCCTCCCCTGTCTCCCACCTCTTTTAGACTTAATACACATTTCAAAACTGCAGAGGGACAGTGAGAAAAGTGATGCAGGAGGCATTACAATACCAAACCTTAAATTATATTACAGAACTATAGTAACAGAAACATCATGGAATTGGCACCAAAACAGACATGAAGACCAATGGTATAGAATAAAAACACAGAGACAAGCCCACATACATATAGTTATCTCATACTACACAAAAATGCCATAAACATACATTGGAGAAAAGATAGCCTCTTCAACAAATGGTGCTCAAGAAGTAAAATCAATAATCAATAAATGGGATGGAATCAAACTAAAAAGCTTCTTCACAGGAAGGGAAACAATCAAGACCATGAAGAGAGACCATACAGAATGGGAGAAAATCTTTGCCACCTGCACCCCAAATAGAGCATTAATCTCCAGGATATATAAAGAACTCACAAAACTTAACACCAAAACCCCAAATAACCCAATCAGTAAATGGGCAAAGGAACTTAACAGATATTTCACAGAAGAAAATTATGTTTGTTAACAAATATATGAAAAAAATGTTCAACATCACAAGCAATAAGAGAAATGTAAATTAAACTACACTGAGATTTCATCTCACTCCAGTCAGGATGGCAATTATCAAGAAAACAAGCAATAATAAATGTTGTGGAGGATATGGGAAAAGGGTACACTCATACGCTGCTGGTGGGACTGCAGATTGGTGCAATCATTATGGAAAGTGGTATGGCAACTCAGCATACTATAGTGATGCGGCCACATATCAATGTTTATAGCAGTTCAACTCACAATAGATAAGCTGTGGAATCAACCTAGGTACCCTTCAACAAATGAATGGATAAGGAAAATGTGGTACATATACACAATGGAATATTACTCAGCCATAAAGAAGAACAAAATTACGGCATTTGCCAGTAAATGGATGGAACTAGAGACCATTATGCTAAGTGAAATAAGCCAATTCCAAAAAAAAAACAAAGGCTGTATGTTTTCTCTATATGTGGATGCTGACTCACAACAAGGTAGGCAGGAGAGGGTGGGTTAGAGTGAGATGTGAGGTGGAGGTTCACCAGATTGGACAGGATGGAGTTGGGGGAAGTGAATGGGAATGGGAATTGGAAAGACAGTAGAATGAATTGGACATAACTTTCCCATGTTTGTATATGAATACATGGCCAGTGTAACTCCACATCATGTACAACCACAATAATGGGAAGTTATACCCCATGTATGTATGATATGTCAAAATATATTCTACTGTCATGTAGAACTAAAAAGAACAAATAAAATATTTTTTAAAACCTCAAAGAGAATTTATTTATATTTATCTCATGGATACATTGCTTTTTGATTTACTGAGTTCAATAAGATGTATGGGTTGACCAAACTTTATAGATTAAACTGACTTTCCCCCTGGGGATCATCAGCAGCATATCCGTCACAGGCCCTACCACAGCATGTCCAAACGGTGAGTTAATGGGGTGATTGAAGAACTTGGCATGTTGTCCTTCTCACTTTGCTTTGGTTGGGCCATCAGAGCTGACAGCTGGGCATAGTGAGCAAAATGAAAGAAAATAAGAGAGTGACATATTCTTCCAGAAGAGTTAAGTGCCAGGTGCACTTTACTTCCTCAAATTTGCTTGAGGTTTTAACTAGGCCATTTCTAAGAATCAAAGTCACACTCAGGATGACAGTATCGCTTTGTACAGCGTTAAGCTACGTGACCTGGAACTACATTTCCCAGAATTCCCTTGTATGCAGACTTCTGGCATTAGCAAGGACATAACCATTTTCTCACCCGTTGAAGGTTGCTGCAAGGGGCAGAAAAACTGAGTTGACGCTGATTGCTGTCTCCCTTTGTGGGACTTGGGTTTCCTTAATCTTTCCAAACTCCTGGGCCTGCGTGTGCAGCTCCTGGGTGGTCAGTGGGCCTGCAGCAGCTTCATCTTGCTGGGACTCCACCTTCGGCTTCCCTGCTGAGCCAGGCTGCCTGCCCGGCTAACCTCAGGCCCTACACCAGACAAGCGGCAGTAGGGGGCTGTAGACAATTTAACCCGCTCCCACCTGCTAATGTAGAATCTCAAATTCCTGTAACAAACTCCATGTTATATATAATTTTTAATGCTTCCATAGCTCTGAATCTCCAGTGTATACACTCAATGATGCACATTTTCCACCCCAGAGGATGAACATCCTTCTCTGTTGATTCCTCTCTTTCTGTTCCTGACAGAAATTTGGTTCCAGGATCCACATTCCTCCAACGTAGCCAGGAAGTAAGGAAAAATTGGCTGAAGCCAGCCTCAAGGATGGTTCTTGAAGAACCTAAGCTAATCTGGGCAAGGGGCATGGGATCAAATCCAGGCCAGTGAAATAGGGGCGAAGTCACTGAAGAAATTTTGGAAAATAGGCTCTTCAGATAAAAGGACACCTATGGGAGGAAATGGTTCATTTCTATTTTGAATATTGTCCCAAATAATTGTTGCTATTTTTCAACCTTGATAGATGCTGGTTGGCCTTTAGGATAACATGTTATAATGGCATAATCTTCATGGAAGGAAGGACGTGGGATCTTTAAGGTCTCATGGAGAAGCTCAAGAAATAGCTAATGGGTTTTGCTTTGCCTGGAACTTTCCCAGTTTTAGCACTAAACGTTCTGTGTCTTGGGGAATTCCTCAGTTCTTAGCATACCCAATGATTGGTCATGCCAGCCCTGCCTCAAGAACTCCTTAATGTGAGATAATTCCCTTTACTCTTTAGTCATTTTAATTGTTTCTTTTTGGTGCTTGTGACTGAAAACATCCTGAATGTTATGGAATAGTAAAAGAATGATTACTTGGTTGCTGATAGCAGATAGCAGTTATAAAAGAGATATTCTAAAACATTTTGACTAATGCCAATGTCATCGGAAAAGTGCATTGATTACCTTAGAAAAGTTATCTGCATATCAGTTGTTCAAAATCGGTTTCATTAATGTATGGCTAGGCATACCTTATATATTTTACCTAATTAAGAAAAAGTTCCCAGTTGAGTGCATATAATATGTTTGAAGTAAATATAAATTTACTTTATATAAATATAAATTCTATTTTAGGTAGTCTTTTCTCTTTAGACCTTTCATTTGCTTGGTCCTAAAACAGGAGTGCCCTTATTATATGGACCAGATCCTCAGAGTGATGTCTTTTGGTTGAGGTGGCAGAGTGTGATCCCTGTTTTACATGTTTAAAGGTGTAAGTAAGTTACTGGGACTTTAAGAATATATTTATACATGAGTGTGGTTTAGTTCAGTTATTTTTTCAGGAATAAAGGTTTTAGGGCTTGACAATGTGAGTGTGGCACATTAATTGCATTATTGGCCTCAGCTTTTCACCCCTTCCTGTATCTAAACCCTTTGCCAAGTAGACCAGTAGTGCCAACCCACTATGATATTCAAATTTCCCATGTGGTATTCTTTGCCAGTAGGTTTAAGCAGAGGCTTGAAAAACACTGCATAATTGGAATTGTTGGCTTATGTCTCTGCCTTCACCATAACAGTGTGCCTAGGGTACCCTGTGGGAGAACAAGTGTCACATGGCCCAGTCATCCACATTACCACAGCTGATTGGTAACTATCAGACATGTGAGTGAGCTCCAGAAGAGACCAGGAGAATCACTCAGCTGAACCCTGTCTAAATTTCTAACAGATGAATTCTAGATGGGGCAGAGGGGTGGGAGGGAAAGGGAGGGGGCAGGCAATTAGCAAGGATGGTAGAAGGTGATAGAAATCATTATCCAAAGTACATGTATGAAGACACAAATTGTTGGCAACATACTTTATATACAACCAGAGATATGAAAAATTATGCTGTATACGTGTAATAAGAATTGTAATGCATTCCGCTGTCATTTTTTTAAAAAAAAATCAATAAAAAAAGAAAATACATAAATTGCCAAATCATTAACTTATGAGCAAAAACAAATGATTATGTTTTAAGCTTCTGAGTTTGAGGGGATAGTTTGTTGTGCAGTATTATTGTGGCAATTGATAACTAAGATGTCTTTACCCATCAGGGCCAATTTAGAATGAAGTATAAAAAAAAGTTAAATGTTGACTTCAAGGCAATCATGCATTCTGTAATTTAACTCAGAAGTTACCCAAGAATCAACCACTTGGGCATGTATACATTCTATGCAGAGATAAATGCAATAGTACTATTTAAATTGGTATGTCTTCAGGCTTTTAGCAATGACCCCAAATGGGGGCTCCCTCTCATGGGCCAGACAACACCAATAGGACCTGTTCTCTGTTCCACATGTGTAAAAGTTTCAAATGAGTTATTGGGAGTTTTATGATTTTTATACAAGTTTTGTGTAATTCAGCGAATCAGGACTGGGATAGCACCCACCAGATGCCCATGTAACTTTCTTACATGGTTAGGTCCATGTCAGGGTTGTTTCCCAGGAGGCTGATGGGAAATTATATTTGAATAAGTTTAAATTAATTGTAACAACATAAAATTAAATTTTCAGTTTCTCGATCACGCTGTCCTTATATCAGGTGCACAGCAACCACTAGTGATAGTGGCTGTTGCTTTGGTGAATACAAATACAAGATATTTTCATTACTCCAGAAAATTCTATTGACTGTTGCTGTCAATGCTTGGGTTAAAATTTCTTATTTACAGATCTTTTTTTCTTGTTTAAAATTTTAGTTTCTGTTGACCAGTTGATTCTGGTAGCCCCTTGCTTTGTACCCTTGAGAAAAATGAGTTATCACTTACTCTGTTATTTCTTTGAATCTGAAGCTAACCAGTTTTGACACCTAAAATATTATATTGAATGTTCTCTTAGTTTACAGTTCATGAAACTAGCCATAAAGTGGAGTCTTTCTTTATTCAAGTGTACTTGCAGAGGGAGTATCCATTCTGCCAGAGGAAAATGAGGCAGTGGGAGGGATTGAGGGCAGCTGGGAGAACTCCCACCTTGAGTTTTAAAATCCTCAACCAAACCTGAGGGAGAATATGAAGGAAAAAAATTAAGTACAAAAAAGAAATATTAGGTAAAGGAAATGCCCATGTTCTTCTGTACAGGCTTCCCCTGTTTGTATTCTCAACTCCAACTCAGCTTGAATTAGAATTTACTAGAGAGGAGGGCCTGTCTCTACTGGTTTCCTCAGGGAGAGATCTTCCCTGAAATAAATTTCTTTCTAAATCCTTCCTGGCCTGTCTTCACCCCTGTGCTCATTGGAATGGGGTGACTTTTTTGAGTGATGAATTTGAGAAGTACTACCTGAGCTCTGACAGGTACAGAACTTTCCTGTGTGTTCTTCATTACCAGCCTTTCATGCAGAGGCCTCCCAGGAGGGTGGCTGATAGGTGGGGGGTAGCTCTACCTTGTATTGTTGGCAGGCCCACTGGGCCCTCCCATTCTTTTCCTTCTTGCACACTTCTATCAGTGAAAAAAAGCATCTTTTTAGTTTCCATCTGCCCTTTTTTGTCTTATTAATTTCTTTAGAATTCAGGTGAGAGAGAGAGATTGTATTACTGGATATTCTCACAGATGGTAATGTCTTACTGTTTTCTTTTTTAAATATTTAAAAATTATTTAAATTTACTTTATCATCTTTTTATAAGGTGGTCTTTTTAATATTTGGTTTTGATGCATTATAATTTTTCACAATGGTGGCAATGGCTTTTACATATTCATTCATGCACACAATATAACATTGTGCCTTGGCCAACACTGTTCTCCATGTTCGCTAACATTTTTTTTCTGACAGAGGCCAATTCAGTTTAAACTGAGACTTGAAGAAAGGACAGAAGTTGGGTGGAAATAGAGCACAGGATGCAAAAATCTAGAAATGGGAAGCTCAAGCAATGTTCAGGAAGGTTGTGTAAAACTGGCTGCTCTGAAGGCCCCTGCAGGGGAATGATGAAGGAAAAGTTTGGAGAGACCCATATGACTGCTCTTCTCCACCTCAAAGTCATTGCACATATTTGGTCAACTTCCTTTGTTGGACAGGAACAGGAGTCCTCCATGCCCCTTGGAGGCCCAGTCTCCTACTACTAACCATTTCCTCAGGTTCTTTTTCTCTTTTGTATCCAATTTTATGAGAAGAGCTAAATCTCACTGAACATTTATCTGTCGCAGACACTTTGTATGCATTATCTCATTTTGTTTTTATAGCAACCCATATAGCATGGGTACTGTTATTATCCTTACTTTTGGGGTGGAGAAACAGAGGCACCAGTGGATAGGCAGCTTGTACAAGATCCCTATTACAGTTCAGTTACGAGGTGTCCCCCAAAAGCTCGCGTGAGACAACACGAAAAGTTCAGAGGTGAAATGATTGGGTTATGAGAGCCTTCACCTAATCAGTGTGTTAATTCACTTGAATGGATTAACTGGTTGGTAACTGGAAGCAGGTAGGGTGTGGCTGGAGGAGGTGGGTCACTGGGGGTGTCCTTTGGGGCTTATATTTTGTCCTTGGTTAGTGGAGCTCTCTCTGCTTCCTTATTGTCACGTTCGTTCTAAGCTGTTTTCTTTTGCCTCACTTCCAAAATGACATTCTACCTCACCCTGGGCCCAGACTTCTGTGGACTGAGACCTCTGAAACTGTGAACCTCAAATAAACTTTTCCTTCCTCCTCTAAAATTGTTCTGATGGTCAGGCCTTTTGGTCACAGCAGTAAAGAAAGCTGACTAAGCAGCTTCTCTGCTGGGATTCAAACTTGTTGCAGAGTGAAGCTCCTAACCATCACACCATAGCTTCCGCCCATTTCTCTTGCATTTTCTTTGTTTTCAACTTCCCTTTTGCATATAACATGCTCCCATTTCCCTCTCCTAAGAAAAAACAACTTATCTTTACTCCTCTCCTGCCGCCACCCTCCTTTTCCTGCAAAACCCCACGTGGAGTCTGCTTAGGGCCACCTCTTCCCCACTATCACTTCCACTCTGCCCCGGAAGGTGCCGTGTTCCGCGCTGGCTCTCTTGATTCCTGCTATTGCCATTGTTCTGCAGCATGTGACTGTTTGAGCCATTCCCCTTCCTCCTACTGTTCTCCCCTGTTGGCTTTCTTTAAACTCAAACTTTCAGCTTCTTCTCTGTTTGATCATCCCACCTTTTACCATTCCCACTTCTCCATCAGAGACAAGATCTAATGGCAGGTTTCCCTTCCTCCCAGCCAACCTGACTCACACCCATTCCACATTGGGAGGTCAGACCACCCTTCCTAGGCATCACCTTCCTAGGCCTTCAATGTTTGTCAACTGACCAGAGAATAAATCTGATTTTTTGTAGTTTATTATTTATGGTCCTGGTACTCAATAAAAATTTGTTGAATGAATTAACCCATTAAATTTTATCTGTTTTTTTGAACACCCCTGTGCTTTAGCTAGACATAAGGATCTCTGTTTTCCTTGGACATCCCAGGGCTTTGTTCTTTCAATGGCTGTGCCCATATGCCTCCTCTATCTAGCCTATTATGGTCTACAGGTCCTTAAAGACTGAGCACAAAAGTCTCTTCCTCCAAGGGTCATTCCCAGTTTCTTTCTTTTTAACTTTCTGAGCACTGTGTGCATTTTATCTGTTACTTATTGGTGTTAATGAATCACACCTAAATTTATAACAACAAACACTTATTATCTCACTATTTTCATGGGTCATAAATTTGGGAGAGATTTAGCTGGATAGCTGTGTCTTAAGGTCCCTACCTACTGAAGTTGCAATTGAGATATTGGTCATGGTGTAGTCATCTGAAGGTTTGATTGGGGCTGAAGGGTCTTTTACAAGATGGCTCATTCTATGGCTGTTGGCAGGAGGTCTCAGTTCCTCACCACATAGCCCTCTCCACAGGGCTGCTTGAGCTTCCTCAAACAGGGCTCTCTGGTTTCACCCAGATTGCGTGATTCAAGAGGGAGCAAAGAGAAAGCCACAATGCTTTTTATGTTCTAATTTTGGATGTCTTTTGCTCTCATGTTTGCCGTACTCTAATTGTTGGAAATAAATCTCTAAGTACAGCCCACTCTTAGGGGAGGGGAATATCTCCACCTATGTGAAGGTGCGGGGAGAAGGGGGAACTGTAAGCTGCTTTACAGACATTTATTTTTCTTTGTGTACTCATTTTTATTGTGGTAAATACACATCATGTGAAATTTACCCTTTTAACCACATACAAGAATATAGTTCAGTGGCATGAAGTACATTCACATTGTTCTGCAAAATCACCACAATCCACCTCTAGAACTTTTCCAGTTACCCATACTAAAACTATGTGTCTACTAGACAATAGCTCCCGGTGCCCTTATCTTCTAACACCCTGGCAACTTTCTGTCTCTATGAACTGGACTACGCGCTACATACCTATTGTAAATAAAATCATACAGTGTTTGTCCTTTTATATCTGGCTTACTTCATTTAGCATAATTATCTTCAAAGTTCACCCACATTATAGAATGCATCTACATTTATTTCCTTTTTAGGGCTGAAGAGTATTGCATTACATACCATTTTTGTTTATTCCCTCATCGATGGACATTTGGATTATTTCCAACTTTTGAGTATTGTGAAAATGTTTCTATAAAAATAGGTGCATAAAACCCTATTCAAGATCCTACTTTCAGTTCATTTGAGTATATACATGGAAGTAGTATTCTTGGGCCCATGGTAATTCTCTGTGTAATTTTCTTAAGGAGCTAACATGCTGTTTTCCACAGTGACTGCACCAGTTGGCGCTCCCACCAGCAGTGCACAGAGATTCCAATTTCTCCATATCCTGGTCAGCACTTGTTTTTCTGTGTGTGTGTGTTCTTATCCATGCCTCGTCCAGTGCTTCCATCCAGTAGATGCTTAGTAAGCACACGTTGAATAGATGGATATAAAGGCATATTTAGAGGTTACCTGAATATTCACATTGTTCAAATTCTTGCAGAATTTTTGGTGAAATTAGGTGAAGAAAGATTTCAGGAACTGTGAAACATTTCCTTTGATCATCTGGCCTTTGATGACAGATGATGACAGTCAACTGTGGGGAGTAGGGATCCCTGCCTGCCTGCAGCAAGCAGTCTCCATTTCCCAGACTGGATAAGTGTTGCCAGATGGAGATTCTGGCTGACGACTATGAGTCTTTCCAAGAGTAAGAAAAGCCAGAATTTGGATCTTAACAACTGACATCTTTCCATTTTTAGATGCCAGTAGCTGTGATAGTTTGTACCATAGGTCCTAATCCTCTTTGCTCCCTGACTCTTGCCTAGTCATGGCCTTGTGGGTGTAGTGTGCTTCTCCAGCTGTTGACTTTAGTTCTGAATCTGGGTTGCTTATGTCAGTCATTCCATGGGTGGGTATGTCAGTGAGCCTGTGTGTTTATCCCACTGCTCTTGTTCTTCTGCCACCACCACCATGGGAAGAGCATGCCTGGCTGGCTCACAAATCCCACAGATACATGTGTCCCGAGAGAGTTTGTCAGCCTCAGCCAGCTAACCCCAGCCACCTATGATAAATAAAATATTTAATGTGATTTGCTTTTGAAATGTTGTCAGTTGGTTCACTGCACAATATAGCAAAAGTTAACTGATAGAAGAAATAAATAAAAAATAAAATTATGATCTTAGTGCAATAATAGCTACTGGTGTTGATATAGTTTTTTTTTTTTTTTTTTTTTTTTTTTAATTTTTTATTGTGGGTTGTTCAAAACATTACAAATTTCTTGACATATCATATTCCACACTTTGATTCTAGTGGGTTATGAACTCCCACCTTCACCCCATACACAGATTGCAGATTCACATCAGTTACACATCCATTGATTTACAAATTGCCATACTAGTGTCTGTTGTGCTCCGCTGCCTTTCCCATCATCCACCCTCCCCCCTCCCCACCTCTCCCCTCCAACACAAAAATCCAGTATTCTAGATTTGGCTTTTGACTTCTGCTTCATTTATTTATTTTGAAATAGCTTTAAAGTTTTAATTGGTATTACTAGACTCTAAGAAAAAGTGGAATAACCTTTTTCCACATCCTTTTTAAATGGGTGCCTTACAGCTGTGCATAATGGTGGGACTTGTTGTTACATATTGTATGTATACACAATATAGCTATTTGGCCAGTATCACTCCCCAGCACTTCCCCCTCCCCCATACCTTTCCTCCATTCTACTTGACTTTCTTCTCTTCTTGATTTTCTTGAGATCCATCCCCCATCTTTCTTTTCCCTTTTTCTCTCTAGCTTCCACAAATGAGAGAAAATATTTGACTCTTGACCTTCCAAATTTGGCTTGTTTTACTTAACATAATATTCTCAAGTTCCATTCATTTTCCTCCAGATGACATAATTTCATTTTTCTTTATGGCTGAATAAAACTACATTGTAAATGTATTCCACATTTTCTTTATTCATTCATTCATTGATGGTCACCTAGGCTGGTTCCATAGTTTGGCTATTGTGAATTATGCTCTGTAAACATGGGCATGTGTGTATCACTATAATATGATCACTTTCTTTTAAAATTTTTTTTTAGTTGTAGATGGACATGATACCTTAATTTATTTATTTTTATATGGTGCTGGGGAATAAACCCAGGGTAATTCTTTTTTTAAAAAATATTTTTTAATTGTAGGTGGACACAATACCTTTATTTTGTTTATTTATATGTGATGCTGACTATTGAACCCAAGGCCTCACATGTGCTAGGCGAGTGCTCTACTGTTAAGGCACAACCCCAACACAAATTCTTTAGAATAAATATCAAGGATTTGTATAGTTGGGCATATGGTGATTCCATGCCTTATATTTTGAGGAGCCTCCACATTGATTTCCACAGTGCTTGTATTAATTTACAGTCCCACCAACAGTGTAAAAGTGTTCTTTCTTCTTACATCCCATCCAGCATCAAGTATTGTTTGTATTCTTGATGACTGTCACTCTGACTGGTGTGAGATGAAATTTCAGTGCAATTTTGGTTTGCATTTCCCTATTGCTAAAGATGTGAACATTTTTTCCTATATTTGTTAGCCATTAGTATTTCTTCTTTTGAGAAGTGTCTGTTTATTTCATTTGCCCATTTAATTGGGTTATTTTTTTTAAATGTTGTTTTTTGAGTTCTTTATGTATTCCAGATATTAATCCTCTATCAGAAGAGCAGTTAGCAAAGATTTTCTCCCATTATGTAGGTTCTCTTTTCATATTCTTAGTTGTTTCCTTTGCTGTGCCAAGCTTTTTAATTTGATGCCATTCCACTGATTAATTCTTGGCGTTATCTTCTGAGCTTTAGGGGTCCTGTTGAGAAAGTTGTTGCCCGTGCCTGCTTTTTATTCCAAGAGTTCCGTGTTTCTGGTCTTATTCCTAGGGTCTTTGATCCGTTTTGGATTGATTTTTGGGCAGGGCGAGAGAAAAGGATGTGACCTCTGCCTTAGAAAGAGCTCATACCAGTGACAATGTAAATTTGCCCACGGGTCTTTGTGTTTTTAAAGTTGAGGTATAATTTACATGCCTAAATCCATCTTTCTTAGCTTATAGTTCTGAGTTTTGACAGTTGTGCAACCACTTTCACAATCAAGATAGAGAAAAGTTCCATCATGTCACTCCCCAGAACCCCTTACAGAACTCCTCTGTGCCCCTTCACTTGTAGATAAACCCACTGTCTACTCCCCATCCCCTGCAAACTGCTAATTATATATTTTTTGTTCCTGTAGTTAGCCATTTTCAGTCTGTCTTATAAGTGGAAGCACACAGTATGTTGTCTTTTTGACACGGCTCCTGTGCAGCCAGCCTACTGGTCCCTCCCAAGAAGCAGCAGTGGAGCAGTGGAGCACTGGCATGGCTGCCCTGGTGGGTCAGAATGTGCGCTGGCGAGCTCTGCCTGCTGCTGCTCGGACCACACCACACAGGCGCGGCAAGCTAGCACTCAGACACGCTGACCTGTCATCCTTTGGTGGCCCTGCCTGGGCATGGCATGGATGCCTGCTGTAGAAGCCAGCTCTGTGTAGTGCTACAGCTCCACCCAACGACCCCAACCTCCTGCTTCCTGACCTGCCACGAGAAAATGGAAGTGGGGCATAGTGGAATTAAAATTGGGACTCAAATTGACCAATAGTGCTAGGATGTTTCCAAACCCTAATTAGCAAATGTGTGGACCAAGAGCGGTGAACCAAGTGCTAGACTAGCACATTCAGAGGGCAAAAAACCTGCTGTTGGTTGCCTTCTTGAACTGCCAGATTTCTGTTCCTGTTCTTCAATAAATCCTACTATTCCACTCATTCATGGTCTGGGAATTTCATTCTTTGAATTCATGAGACAAGAACTCAGAAAGAAGAAGAAATTGACATGAATTGCTGGGGTCTGTTGCAACATTGGAAGGCACGGCCTGCCACAAGAGCTGCAACACTTGGCTGCAGAAGTCTGCAGCTTGTGCAGACCCCAACTGACAGCAGAAGCAGAAAAAATTCCAGCATTGCCTGCTGGAGTTTTTAAACTCCAGTTTAAAAGCATTTTCAAAACTGCAGTTTCATTTAAAATCTGGGTTCTTTCACTCAGTCTTATGTATCTGAGATTCATCTATGTCATTGAGTGAATTAATAATCCTTTCCTTTTAGTTTCCAAGTAGTATTCCATTCTACAATAATTATACCACAATTTGTTTATCCAATCTTCTGTTGATGAACAGAAGGCAAAGAGCATAAGAAAACATTTGGATTCCTTCCATTGTTTTGTTTTAATGAACATTGCTGGGAACATTCATTACTTGTCTTTCTATACACATCCATTTTTATTTTTCTTGCATAAATACTGAGGCATGAAATGAATAGATTGTACAGTGAGCAGGGATTTGACTTTACATGGCATAGCCAAGCAGTCTGCCATGGTAGCAGCATCATTTTGTATTCTCACAGCAATGCACAAGGGCTCCCGTTGGACCCAACCTCACCAGCACTTGTTATGCCAGACTTTCCAACTTTAGCCATTCTCATGGGGGTGAAGAGGTATCTCCTTGTGTATTTGTCATGAGGTATCCTTGGGAGATTGGTTCCAGGAACCCTCACAGATACCAAAACCCTTATATAAAATGGTATAGTATTTGTGATACCATATGCACAACCTCCCATATACTTTAAATAATCTCTAGACTACTTATGATACCCAATAAATGTAAGTGCTGTGTAAGTAGTTGTTAACCTGTATTATTTAAGGATAATGTCAAGAACATAGACTGTGCATGTTCAGTACAGGCACATTTAAAAATATACTTTCCATCTTCAGTTGGTTGAATTGGTGGATGTGAAATCTGTGGGTATGGAGGGCTGACTAGTTTTAATTTATGTTTCCCTAATGACTAATGATGCTGAGTGCCTTTCCATTGGCCATTCATATTGGGAAATCTTTAATGGTAGAAATACCCATTTATTATAGATAGAATCTCATGAAAGGAACAAAAATACTATTTGTTTAAAGAATAAAAAGCTACTTTTCTTAATCTGTAATGATAATTCAACAACAAATATTATTATTAAAGGACCGGATGAAACAAAAATCATACCTTTGAAATATCCAAACCCATAAATTCATAGGTCCAAAGTTACTACTTACATGCCTTTAGACAAGTTACCCTCATTTATAAAATTTCCTCATTGCATTCCTCATTAC
Source organism: Marmota monax (assembly GCF_021218885.2). Taxonomy (NCBI): domain Eukaryota; kingdom Metazoa; phylum Chordata; class Mammalia; order Rodentia; family Sciuridae; genus Marmota; species Marmota monax. The sequence continues at coordinate 4,555,313 of NW_026692254.1, forward strand.
AAATGTCCTCATTTGTAAAATGGGAACAACGCTAATAACTACCTCAGAATATTTTGAAGAGCTGTTGCAATGCTTGGGAGATTGTTGCTGTTCAATAAATTTTGGTATTATATTTATTAATAGCATGAATTGGCCCAACTACATACTTCATACTTTAATATTTTAAAAATCTGCAAAAGAGCACAAGCTCATGGCCATGCAAAATTAGGCACACAAATGTTTATAGCAGCTTTATTCATAATTGCCCAAACTTGGAAGCAACCAAAATGTCCTTCAGTAGATGAATAGCTTATATTCTAGTAATATGGTAGAATATTATTTAGTGATTTATAAAAGATCTATCAACTTATAAGAAGACATGGAAAAACTGTAAATGAATATTGAAAAGTGAAAGAAGCCATTCTGAAGAGGCTACATACTGTATGATTCCACTATATGACATTCTGGAAAGGGCAAAACTATAGACAGTGAAAAGGTCAGTGGTTGTCAAAGGGAAGGGAGAGGGAGGGCTGAAACGCAGAGCACAGAGGACTTTCAGGGCAGTGAGCCTACTCTGTCTGATACTGCATTGGTGGGTACCTGACATGATGTACTTGGCAAAACCATGGAGTGTACAACATTGAGAGAACCTTAAAGTGAATTATGTACTTGGGTTAATGATATTTCAATATTGGCTCCTGAATTGTAACAAGTACCACATTAATGCAAGATGATAATGATGCGGGGGGAAACAAAGCAGAGAGAATGGGAAAAAAAGGATTTAGGAACTTTCTATACTTTCTGCTCAATTTTTCTGTAAACCTAAAATTACTCTAAAAAATAAAGTCTATTAATAAAAAAGAAGAAGAAGAAAGCACAAGAGAAAAATTTTACCTGAAAATGTTTAAATTAAAGGTCTTTGTAGTTTGCATCTTATTTCCAATGGGTGTGTGAGAGTGTGTGTGTAATTTAACCTGAGGATAAATTACAGAATGGTTTTTATTTTCAAACTCATGAGAATGTGACAGGTGAGTGGGGAGTATATATATCCTCCCATGTTCATCATGTTTCAAATTTTAATAAGCTGTGTAATCACTGGGGATCTTGTTAAAATGCAGACATTAATTTAGCAGGTCTTAGATGGGGCCTGAGATTCTTTACTTCTAACCAGCCCCCAAGGATGCCAGTGCTGCTTGTCCAAAAACCACAAATTTTGAATTGCAAGTATGTAAACAAAAGCAATTGAGTATTCTATCATCATCTGGACCTCTAAATGTATCCATCTCACATGTGGAAAGACTGCCAGTGGTCACTTCCTCAAGACTTGGCTATTTCAGGACTGACGATCTTGACCACTTGGCCTGATTTGAAAGCCCAGCCATTATGTTCTCTAAATTTTACATGAGTCATCTTGTATCACAGAAGTGCGAGTAACTAACCATTCCAAAACTCAAGAGACTTAAAATGACCCGAATTTATTCTCATTGGTTCTTCGGACGATTTGCTCTTTGGCCAGTTTAGGTGGGGCTCTTCTAGACTTGGTCCTAGGCCAGCTTCACATGTGGCTCATCCTCTCTGCACCAGCAGCTGCCCAGGGCATGATCTTCTCATAGCCATTGCAAAAACACAAGATCACAAGCACAACTGCCCTAACACATTTCCAGCCTCTGCTCACATCATGTCCTCTAACATCTCCCAAAGTAGGTCACATGGACACATCCAACTTCAAAGGGGTGCGGCAACTTCACCACTTACAATGAAGCCGTCACAAGGCTATGGATGAACATTCCCATTTCAGAAATGCGATGAATGGAGACCCATAATTTAATCTATCACATTCTTTCAACAGAGTGAGAGATGCAATTTACTTAGATAACAGCCTCACCCACTGTAATACATGCCATTCCCTGAAACCACAACAAATAGCAAACTTATTCACTCCTCTGAGTAGCTTTCTTTTCACTATTATCACTATCTTAGAACTCAAAGATATATGGGATACATGCCTTTTAGAATAACTAAAATTAAAAAAACAAAACAAAAAAAGCACCTGGCAATGCCAAGTTCTGGCAAGGGTGCAGAGTTTCTTAGTCTGCTTGAATTGCTATAATGAAATTCCATAGAATGGATGGCTTAAAACAAAAAAGACATTTAATTCTTATAATTCTTGAAGTGGAGAAGTCCAACATCGAAATGCCTACAGATTCAGCTCTGGCGGGGGCCCACTCGTAGATGGTCACCTTTTTGCTGTGTGCTCATGTGGTCTTTTTTTCTTGCTACATGATGAGAGACAGAGAGAAAGGGGAGAAGGAGGGGAAGAACATTCTCATGTCTTTTCTTTATTATAAGGGCACTAATCCCATTATGGGGCTCCACCCTCATGATCTAATCCAACCCTAATTACCTGCCAAAGGCCAAACTTCCTAATACTATCATGATATGGATTAAAACTTCAATATATGTATTTTGGGAGGAAACAAACATTCAGTTCATAACACAGAGGTAGCTAGAATTCTTACATATCTCCTTCCTACATTGTAAGGTCCCTGAGAGCTAAGTTTCTGCTTCTGCCCTTCCATGTGCACCCTGCAGGCCCCAGCACATTATCTCTGGAAGAAGTGGTATTCACCAACCTACAACTGAACAACTAACCCTGAAAGTGTTTGTTGGTCCCCAGCTTCGGGCTCAACTTTGTTAAAAATATTGCTGGAATCAGCAGAGCCAAGAAAATGGGTGATGATCCTATTGGAAACCAAATGAGCCAAAGAACAGCATTAGCTTTCAGAAGTGTTAAGAAATTATTCGAGTGATGGATATGCTGATGACCTTGATTTGATCATTATACGATATATACATGAATCAAAACATTACATTGTATCCCATAAACAAACATGATTATTAGGGATTGATCAAAAATTCAACAAGTTAGAAAAAAGGAAACTTGGTATATTAGTTAGGTTTTTATTGCTGTTACCAAAATATCCGACAAGAACAATTTAGAGGAGGAAAAGTGTAATTTGGGCTCATGGTTTCAGAGGTCTCAGTCCATAAATTGGCTGATTCCCTTGTTCCCTGCCTGAGGTGAGGCAGAACATCAGGGTGGAAGGGTGTGGTAGAAGAAGTCCGGTCAGCTCATGGTGGCTAGGAAGCAGAGAGCATGTGGGAGGAGCCAGAGACAAGATACATAATCCCCAAGGCAGGCCACCTGTGACTCACTTATTCCAACCACACGCCACGTGCCTATAGTTACCACTGAATAATTCACTCAAATTATTAATACCTTAAATGGGTTAATCTAATCATTTTACCTCTGCATTAGCCCAGGAGCTTTTGGGGAACACCTCATATCCAAACCATAACACGTGGTTTCCATTTGTGTGCAGGCTCAGAAGCTACGGCGTCTTCTCAAGGTGGAAATCCTGAATTATAAACTCTGGTCTTTGGATCTTTGGTAGAGGAACTTTGAGATCTTCCTCTTGGGCCTTATGGTGTGACAGCTTCACACTGTCAGGGAAGCAGCCTTCTATTTGAGGAATGAAGAAGGAATCTAGGGTTCCTTCCTGATTGTTTAGGCTTCTGCACCACTGCATGGGGATCCATTCTTAAGGCGCTGTGGGAGAGGTAGGGTCACCTGGCATTCAAATTTGTTATATTCAAGTATACGCATAGCTAAACTTTCAGCAAATGCACACTTAGGATTTGTGCATTTCTTTGTATATAAATTTTACATTTAACAACTGTAAACATATATTGAACTCTCATAAATGTTTTGCATGTTTAAGTGTTTTGGGGTTACTGATGCTTATAATTTACTTTGAAATGAATAAAAAAATAAGATGAAAGAATTCAAACATCTGAAATAAAATGTTAATGACAGGATATTGGTGGGCATGTAGGAATTCACTGTCAAAAAAATCTTTCAACTTTTAAATATCTTATGGATTCTCTTTCTGTGGGGAACCCTGACTAACCCACACCCAGAGTTTTCTGATTAGGCAGATCTGGCGTGAGGCCTGGGTCCATGCATTTCTCTCACCAGTTCCCTGGTGATGCAGCTGCTGCTGCTCTGGAGCCACATGTTAGAATCACCACTGGATAAAGTTTTCTTTTTTTTTTCTTTCTTTCTTTTTTTTTTTTTTAATTTTTATGATGGTGGTTGTTCCTTGAGACTAAAATCATCTTATTTAATAAAATGACTTTTGTAACTTTTTTAAAAAAGAGAACAAGTTTCACATTCTTCTAAAGCATTTAAAGATTGCAGAATCCCAAAATGATAAATTTGCTATGACTAGGTTCTTGGGTTTGAATAGCAACTGAAGAAGAAATAATTTCAAGGGGATATGGAAGATCGAAGATCATGCCTAGTTGGAGGATGTATGCTTTCTAGAGGCCAGTGGTATGTCAGTCAGGGTATGAGAAGCAGCCTGTCATAGAGAAGGAAATAAGAGGAGCATTATCTGGTGAGAATTTAAATAATAAAATTAACCAAAAGTTGGTGTCACTATGTAATGGCAGTTTCAATCTATATTGTTGGTGAAAAACTCCCTTGAATCCTGGATTGCTTTGAATTTCTTCCGTAAGGGCCATGTTCCCTTCTGTTATACTGAGGCAGGAGACCTGTCCATTTGGGGACCTGTCTGAATAATTCAAATGGGATAACCCCTATCCTTGAGGAAAAGCAGATATGGGCTCAGTCCTCTCTGTTGGTTGCTCATAGAGAAGTTGTTGGAGAATTGCCTTCCTTCTTCCTTTAAAATTCCCTGTGCAGATGTTGTGCACCCTTGGTGGCTTTATGGTAAAAACTTGGACACCGCTGGGTTTTGTTTAACTGTTCAATGCTGATAATGCAGCTCATCCATCATTGCAAATGTACTGAAGCCTTTTTCATTCTTCTGCACTCTTCTTAGAGAAAAAAAAAGGCAGCTACAACTCCATTTACTGTAGCTTCACTTATAAGAGCAGTTTTATGTAGGAAAGGACACAGGTACCAACTCGATGGCACTCCCAATGACCAAATCTGTGACAATTTGAACAAGAAAATAAATAATGACAATAAATACACAAAATAAAATAGATATTCACAAGTCCATACTCAGATAAGTAATTGAACAAATAAAATGAGAGAGAGAGAGAGAGAGAGAGAGAGAGAGAGAGAGAGAGAGAGAGAGAGAAGAGGCAGCACCTCCTTATAGCAGAATTTCAATTATTAAATGTCAAGGGAGTGATGAGAATATAAAATATGTAAAATGATTTGTTACACACCACACTGATGGCTGCAGATATGGGCCAAGGATGGATACAAAAAGGAGTGGACCAAAGCATTATGTAAAACAGATATTCACATTCTCAAAGTACTTCCCTATAAGACACTGAAGAATAGACAGTAACTCTGCAGTGGAGAATTCTGGTAGATACAACTTCAACCAAGTGATCAAGGTCAACATCAGCAGATAAGAGACAAAAATAACATTTTCACGTCACGTATCTCTAATATGATTCACCAGGGAGAGGACAAGATCACTTATAGGATATTCCTGCCAGAAATGTATAACCTCAAACAACCATGAGAAACATTAGACAAACCCAAAACAAGGAACATTTTATGGAATGACTGGCAGATTTTAAAATATTTTTTTTGGTTTTTAAAATAATTTTTATTTTTTAAAAGTAAATAGTACATTACAGGGAGAAAAACACAAGCAAAGAACAGTCATCCAGTCACAAGAAGCTTAGTTGGATGTGTCCCTTTAGGTATATATATTGCATATATATATACAATATCCCATTTTGTGTGATTCAGATTGTGGTGTGTATCATGTTTTTCCACACATCATGAATATTCACCAATTCAAAATCCCGAAGCTACATGAGTATTTTTTGATAACCAAGAATACACTACACTAACTCAATCTGTCATCCTTTCTTGGGGATGGCAGATATTCTTCCATAGTGTCAAGGTCATGATAGACAAAGATAGATGAGTTTCCCTGGACAGGAGGTCGTAAGAAAGACACTCAATTAAAAACAATGGAAGGAGACCCTCATGGTTATACAAAATTTCATACAAGAGGAAGTGAGGGGAAAGGGGGAAAAAAAACAAGGGGGAGAAATGAATTACAGTAGATGGGGTAGAGAGAGAAGATGGGAGGGGAGGGGATGGGGGATAGTAGAGGATAGGAAAGGCAGCAGAATACAACAGACACTAGTATGGCAATATGTAAAACAGTGGATGTGTAACCGATATGATGCTGCAATCTGTATATGGGGTAAAAATGGGAGTTCATAACCCACTTGAATCAAAGTGTGAAATATGATATGTCAAGAACTATGTAATGTTTTGAACAACCAACAATAAAAATTAAAGGAAAAAAAAATAAAAAATAAATAAATAAAATATAAAAATAAAAAATAAAAACAACCTAGAATCCAAGCTCAGAATCTGCACGGTGGACCAGAAAATGGGTAGTAGTGCTATAATTTGCAGAATTTGAATATACAGTGTAGATCACTTAAGAGTATTGTACCAATGTTAACTTCTTGGATTAGATTATTGTACTGATGCTAACATTTGGGGAATCTGGGTGAGGTCAGTTACACAGGTACTACTTGTGTAAACTTTTTGTAAGGCTGAAGTTATTTCAAAATAAAAAGTAAAAAATAAGAGTGGGTTCTAGACTCCTTCAAATCTGGCTACACTACTTACTAACCATGTGATTCTGGGCAAGTCCCCTCATTTCTCCTTCCCTCATTTCCTCATCTGTATAATGGGGATAAATTTAGTACTTACCTCAGGGGGTTGCAATGAAAATTAAATGTGTCAATATATGTAATGTGCTTAGAACTCAGCATATTGGCTCAGAGAAAGAGCTATATTATTTTATGTAATTATCAAACAACATCAGCAGCATCTTCTGTTGATCTTACAAATCTCTCTGTCTTTCTCTTTCTGGAAGATGGGAAGTTTCTGATGTTGGCCTTGGTGCTGATTTCTTCTCCAATCAGCTATTTTAAACTGTTTTGTCCTAAAAGCATCTTACCCTAGGCCAGTATCTTGATAAAGCCAAATTCAGCATCATGATTTGTACCTTAAGGATCATCCACCTTTAAAGGAATCAAAATAACTGCTCTCTCAGGGTTGCAATCAGGGAGGTGCCTGTATTTGAAAGACGAGGCCTTCTGGGGACAGTTTCCCTTACCATCATTGAAAGGTCCAGATGAGTGGCAAAGTTCTGCTTGGCCGGAAGCTGGAGAGAGTTTTCAACGGCCCTAGTTGTTTTGGGATGTGTGTGTGTGTGTGTGTGTGTGTGTGCATGGGTGTACCTACTTCACACTTACTTGTCTGATCTCCTACTCCGTGTCATATTTCAAAATTGGTTTGGCCAGTAAGACTGCAGCACACACACACCAGCCTCAGTCCCTGCCTGAGGCCTTAACTTTGATGTCACAATCTGACCTGTGGGTATTAATCTGGCCACAGCTGTCCACAGACCAGACCAGACGGCAGGGTCAAGAGGACCAGTACAGTAAAGATGTGGAGGAGAATCGACCATCAACCCAAGATCAAAGCAGGGGATGAACCTCAGGCGAGCCAGCTCAAAGCTTTGGGTTCAGCTCGGGAACTCGCCATGCCAAACCCTCTAGAGCTGTCAGCATTCCGGAGCTTCCCAGTGTTTGAGGACATTAGCCATCACATCAAAGAAGTGGGAGGCCAGCTAGTAAAGAAAGTCAACGCCATCTTTCAGCTGGACATCACCAAAGATGGTAAGATCATTCTGCAGTGGACCATTGACCTGAAGAGTGGCTCTGGGGACATGTATCCAGGATCTTCTAGGCTCCCAGCAGACACTGTCTTCACTATTCCAGAAAATGTCTTTATGGAGTTAGTTCTGGGCAAAATGAATCCGCAGAAGGCTTTCCTGGCTGGCAAGTTCAAAGTGAGTGGCAAAGTTCTGCTTGGCCAGAAGCTGGAGAGAGTTTTCAAGGACTGGGCTAAAATTTAAGCATGGAAAAATACCAAGGAAAAGATCAAAAATTCTCTCTGGTTATAATGTCAAGTGGAAATCATGCTTAAACTGAAGATTAAAGTAAAAAGTATCCAATATTTTTACTCAAATTCTTCCTATTCAAGTTTGATTAATTTTCCTGCTGATGTGTATATTTGCAGTGGGGTCTGGAGCAGTAAAGAGAGTTGGAGTGCATCACCTAAAATTTTTGTCTTTTTTTTTTCTTAGTTCCATTTGTGTCATCATATGCCAGGGTGAAAGCCATATGTAGGGAAATGGGTGATTTTGATAGTTGGATTTAAATGCTCCAACGATTGTGTTCTTAAGATTTTTTTTTCTTTTTCTAAGTTTGGTGCTTTGGGAAAGTAAGTGATAACATGGTTGTGCACTTCTGCATTCTGCATGGTAACTTAGTCCTTGTGGCTGTTAGACTCTGAGAGGGCAGGCTCCACAGGTCTGTGGGTGGAACCCAGGCAATAGAGGGATGATGCTTTCTCTGTGTTATGATTTCTGCTGGATTCAATTCTAGTAAAGTTGACAGGCTTGAAAAATGTTCTAGGCCAGTGGTTCTTAAACTGAAGCATGCATCCAAATCACCAGCAAGGTTGGTTCAAGTCCAGATTGATGGGGGGCCCCACTTCATGGTTTCCAACTTGGTAGGTCTGGGCTGGGGAGAATGCACAGTCCCAACAAGTTCTGAGAAGGTGTTGATGTGACTACCCCCTGAAGAACCCCTGTCCTGCTTTATGGCATGCAAAGTTTTCTCTATTGACCTTGACTGTTCTATTATAGACTCGGCCATTATTTAAAGGATCTCTTGGAGACAGATCACATAATCCTCTGTGAGCTATTACTAAAGTGTTGATGCGGTTGAGAGCTTGTGCACTGAGTGTTTTACATCAAAGTTCATCATTTCAAATCCAAGTTCATCCAGGGAGGTTTTCCCTACTGGGAGCTCTCTTCACACATCTGGGAGGACTGGAATAAAGCCAGCTGCAACTGATTGTGACCTCCTAATGAGTGACTATGTGTTATTTGTTCATATGTGGTCTGTGTGTACCTTAATATCTAGTAGGTTGAATATACACATTGAGGACACTCCAAAACCAGAGGAAAGTTGCACCAAAATGGCACAAATATGTGCCTAATGTCTTAGTCCAATTTCTGTTACTAGAACAAAATACCTGAGATTGAGTAATTTATAAGAATAATAGTTTATTTAACTCATGGTTTGAGAGGCTGGGAAGTCCAAAAGCATGGTGCTGGTGTCTTGTTGGCTTGGTGGTGGCTTTCTTGCCACATCATAACATAGCAGAAGGTATCACATGGAAAGACAATACAAGTGTGCTACCTTGGGGTCTCTCTTCCTCTTCTTATAAAGCCACAAATACCCTCATGATAGCTCCATCCTTGTGACCTCATCTAACTCTCTTTCTCAAAGGCCCCAATTCCAAATACCATTGACAAATGGGAGTTTCCAACACAGGAACTTTTGTGGGTCACATTCAAACCACAATGCCTACCAAATGATCTAGCCATTACATTATTTGGTGTTTTCCCAAGGCAAAAGAAAACACATGTACAATCATACATGAATGTTCATGGTGGCTGTTTGTGGTAACCTCAAACTGGAAATAGACCAAATGTTCAGAGGTGAATGGATAAACAAAATATGGTATGTATACTGTGGAATACTACTTAGCCATAAAAAGTAGTGAATTATTGATAAATCACAATAAAATGGATGATTGTCAAAATAATTATGCTGTGTGAAAAAAGAGAAAGCTGAGTGGATGTTATTTATAAAATACTAGAAAATGCAACCTGGGGTGGCAGAAGAAAGATAAGTAGTTGCCAAGAGATATGGGCATTGGGAGTGGGGAAGGATGTAAGGGAGGTATTATAAATGGTCATAAGAAAACTTGGGGCTGTGAACATGTTCATGGTAGTGATGGTCTACAGGTGTTTATATAGGTCAGAACACCAAACTTCACATTTTACACACACACACACACACACACACACATATATATGTGCAAGTTTTTTATGTATCAATATAACCTGGGTGAAGCTCTCTTTAAAAAAATGCCAGCTTCCACTCAAAGTGAGGGCTTTGTGTGGTTGCATTCCTGAAGGGAACTGACACTTCTGCCCTTCTCTCAGTAGAATGAGTCGTCTAACATCATATTAGGTAATGTTTCCAACTCCTTACTGAGATGGATGGCTCTGCAGAGGCTTTTCTAGATTCTCCACATCACAAACAGGCAAGGGGCTGGGGATGTAGCTTGGAGGTAGAGCACTTGCCTAGCATAAATAAGGTCCTGGGTTCAATCCCTATGAGAGAGAGAGAGAGAGAGAGAGAGAGAGAGAGAGAGAGAGAGAGAGAGAGAGACACGGAGTGAGGATTTGTTGCTAACCAAATCCATCCAGTCTTCTTTGTGGGAAAGAAAGAGACATTTATCCAGTTGGTGATGTACTCCATGGTCAGGAGAAATTGTGAAGGTTTCTTAGTGGAGTCTTGATATGGTCCCTGTCTTCTTCTTTCACCTGGGTCATGAACTTGATGACCCAGGGGGTACATAGGGCAGTTGTGGGTGTCTTAGTGGCCTCCAGCGGACAGTGTGAACTATTGTGAGCACTTAGCTTAGGCAACTTCTATTTCCCAAAATCCAACATGGGGTGATGCAGGTGTTTGGAATGCTGTTGTGCCTATATCCCTCTTTAGGGGAAATGGCTCACCCAAGCCCCCACAACCCAAGGGTCTTGCTCATAACATGAGATAATTATGGCCTCTGTTGATTGGGCCTGAGACAAGGGTTGCTTAGAGACAGGGTGGAGGAGGGGTCCGAGGGAGAGGTTACCTTGGGTCATGCCTGGGCTGTCATCTGGACTCTCTGACCCTTCTGACTTGGAACAACTAAAAAAAAAAATCCTTAACCAACTAGATTCCTTTGTAGGAATTTGGAATTGGGTAAATGAGAGACTGAGCTATAAGCAAGCAGGGAGAATAGACTCTGAGAGATGGGATGTCAGAGGGGAGAGGGAGAGCTATAGAGGATGGGGTGGTGGCTATGACGGAGTGGGAGAGATGGACAGGCAGAATCCTTGAGGGAGCAGAAAAGAAATCGTTAACCAATAAGACCCAGACCTTGGGAGACACCCCAGAACACCCCTTTTCTTTTTAGTTCTCTAACACCAGGATATGTCCTGACGTTATCATAAAGGCATAGAACTCTACCCACTCCAATTCAATCCTCAGCACTTCGCCCCTGCCTCCTCCTTTCCACTCCACCAATCTCTCCATTTACAGTTTATTTACTTTTTTTTTTTAAATTAGCATCCTGTGGATACTCCTGATGTCAGGCCCACTGTGCCACATTTATGCATGCACATTTGATAGTTTGGTCAGATTCATTCTGCTGTTTTTCCCTTTTCTCATCCCTTTTTCCTTCTCAGTCCTCTTTGTTTACTCTACTGATCTTTCCTTATTTTGATGAAATTCCCTCTCCTTGATTTTTCTTTTATTTTTTATTTTTCCTTTGTTTTTCTCCCCTTTTCAATTAAAAGAAGCAAAACACTCAATCCTGGTATGCTCCATTGGGGCAGCTGAAAGCACTCAGATGTTGGAATGAGAACTGTCTTCATCTGTAAGAATGGGGTTGTATTTAGACTAAGATATATTCCAAGCTTGTATAATCACATCAAAGTGAATTCTATTGTCATGTGTAACTAAAAAAGAATTGATTAAAAAAAAGAACAGTTTTGAGCCCGGGATCACCATTTCACATCTGCGTCAGCACAGACAATAATCGAACGGCTTCTTGCTTCAGGTTTCCCATCTGGAAACAGCCAATAGCCCTTGGAATCAGTTTGCCAGGGATCTCCAGTTAGGGCATGCCCATCATGGTCGCTGGCTGAAGTAGGTTTCCATAAACACGTTTCCTTTCTTCTCTGATTGGGAGGCAGGGTGTTTATTATTGGGGTCTTTCACTGCTTCTCACTGTCTTCCACATTGAGGGTTTTCATACTCTGCTCCAGGGACCTTTCTGCCTTTTCTTCTTAGTTGGTGCCCCAGAAGGTCACATCCGGCTCAGAACACATGTCTGTGTTTTGATTGGTCTGAACAAGGTTGGTCTTAATAGTGTTTTTTTAAAGTTTGAATTACTGCACAAAAAGATTTCTGTATTTTTGATAATTGCCATTATGACTGGAGTGAGATAAAATCTTAGAGTAGTTTTGATTTGCATTTCTCTAATTGCAAGAGATGTTGCGCCTTTTTAAAAACATTTGTTCATTATTTGTATTTCTTCTTCTGTGAAGTGCCTGTTCAGTTCCTTAGCCCGATTATTGATTGAATTATTTGGGTTTTTTTTTTTTTGCTTTTTTTTTGAGTTCTTTATGTTTCTGGGAGATTAGTGCTCTAATGATGTGGGTGTGATTAAGATTTTCTCCCATTCTGTAAGAATACAAGCAACAATAAGTGTTGTTGAGAATGTAGGAATAAGATTCACTCATACATTGCTGGTGAGACTTGCAAATTGGTACAACCACTCTGGAAAGCAGTATGGAGATTCCTCAGACAACTTGGAATGGAACTACCATTTGACCCAGTTATCCCACTCCTCCGTTTATACCTAAAGGACTTATAATCTGCATACTACAGAGATGTGGCCATGTCAATGTTTATAGCAGCTCAATTCATAAGAGCTAAACTATGGAACCAACCTAGATGCCCTTCAATAGATGAATAGATAAATAAACTAAAAAAAATCACAGCAAAATACAAAAAAAAATCAGCAGCAAAATATATATTAAAAAAGAAACTGTGGTACATACACACAATGGAATATTATTCAGCCTTAAAGAAGAATAAAGTTATGGCATTTGCAGGTAAATGGATAGAGTTGGAGAATATCATGTAAGTAAGCAAAGTAAGCCAATCCCAAAAAACCAAAGGCCAAAAAATGTTTTCTCTGATAAGCAGATGGTGATCCATAATGCGGGTAAGGAAGGGTAAAGAAAGAATGGAGGAATTTCAGATTGGGCAGAGGGAAGTGAGGGAAGAGGAGGGAGTGTGGGGGTGAGAAAGATGGTGGAATGAGAGGGACATTATTACCCTATATACATGTATGATTGCACCACCTGTGTGACTTTGCATCATGTACAGCCAGAGGAATGAGAAGTTATGCTCCTTTTGTGAACAATGTATCAAAATGCATTCTGCTGTCCTGTAGAACGAATTAGAACAAATAAAAAAGTTAATAAATAAGTAGATAAAATGATTTCTGTATTTTCTGAAAAATTGAATTTGTGGCCACCCTGCCAGGCAACAGTTCAGGGGTTGGGGGTGGAACAGGCTCTCCAGACAGACCCAGGTCCCGTTCTCCTCATTGCATCTTAGGCTCTGAGGCTGCATTTTGGTGGTGACCTGTCAGGGAGCTCACATCATCATTTTCACAAGCTTGGCCTACCTTGCTGGTCACCTTAGGGATTTGTGTTCATGATGGCAAGTTCCCCACAGTAAATGGTCTTACTTTTCTCCCTTACTGAAATATCCTCCGTTGATTTTCTGTGGCGTGTAATAAATAACTACAAATGTAATGGTTTAAAACAATACTCATGCGTTATCTCACAGTTTCTGCAGGCCAGATGTCCAGGGGGACACAGCAGGAATCTCATCTCCTAAGGCTGACACTAAGGAGTTAACTAGGCTGGGCCTTATCTCGGGGCTCCAGGAAGAGTCAGCACCAAGATCATCCAGGTTATGGCAGGATTCAGCCTTCTGTGGTTGTAGGACTGCAATCTCTGTTTCACTGTTGGCTGTTACCAAGGATGCTTTCTCAACTCCTTGAGGCTGCCCACCCACAGGGTCAGGTGGCTCCTCCATCTGCAAGACCAGCAAATCTTCTCCAATTCTTTCCAAATTCTTTGGCCTCTCCTTTAAAGGACTCATGTGATTTCACTGGGCCTACCACCCAGAAAAATCTGATTAGTAACCTTAATTACATTTTTCAAAATCCCTTTAGCTATTTAAGGTAATACTATAGATTTAAGATTCATCTCTTTCCCTTCCCTCCAAATTCATATGTTGAAGCACTAGCCTCCAATATGATAGTATTTGCAGGTGGAGACTTAGAAAGAATTAGAGTTAGATGAGGTCATGAGGGTGGGTCCCCCATATGAGATAAAAGCTCTTACCAGAAGAGGAAGTGAAGAAGCTCTCTCTTGTGTCCTCTCTTGCCATGTGAGAATATACAAGGAGGTGGCTGTCTGTAAATCAGGAAGAAGGCTCTCACCAGACCTGACCATATTAGCACCCTGGTCTCAAACTTTCCAGTTTCTAGGACTGTGAGAAAGAAAGATCTGTTGTTTAAGCTACCCAGTCTATGTTTTTTTTTAAAGCATCTTGAATTAAGATAGTTAATGTATTTGTAGTATGATATTCCATCATAGCCATAGTCCTGGGGATTGAGATGTAGGATTCTCTTGGGACCATAATTCTATCTTCTCCCCTGACTCTACCATCTAAATTCTACCCTTGCCTTCATGAAACTGTACCTAATTTAGTTGTCTTTTTCTCCCATAACTTGTAAGTCCTTCTTTTTTTTTTTTTTTTCAACCCTGTGTTCTGACTTTGTGTGGACCTTCTTTTCTGGGCCAAATAAATATTCTGGTTTGAACAGGATAGTTCTGGTTTACTCTGCCATCTTAATATTCAATCAGCAGCACACTTTCCTCAGAAGAGTCTTGGTTGGGATGACAGGTTCCAAGGTCCCCCCACATCTCAAATAGCTGATGGGTCCTGAGGGCAGGACTCAGTCAGGGCTCTTGCTTTGGTTCCCTTTGTCTCAGTCTCTCAAAGCCTGATACTCGTTGCAGACTCCACAAATATTTGTGGAATGAATGAACAGACTCCTTAACATTTAAACAAATGCACTTGGGAAAAAACAGTCCCAAAGAGCATAGGGAGAAAATTCAGGCATTCACATTTCTTCTTCCCCTTTCCCCGATTTTTCTCCCCCAAGGTACCCGTAGCTGCCAGTTTCTTGTGTTTCCTTCCAGATGTGTACACACAAGCATCAATATACAGAATTTTCATTTATTCCAGAAGGTGGCACACAGATCCTTTCTTCAAAGAATGTCCCCTAACCCCCTGAAAGGCAGAGCATGATGTGACTTGCCCAGTGGAAACTTTGCTCACATTTGTCTATGTCTTTTAGGAAAAAAAAAAAAAAGAAATCTCACATGAGACTGCTTTATAAGCAAAGGGAACAAAATGAAACCCTCTTCCTTGGAGTTGGGATTCATTTGCCCTCATTGTGCCCTTCCAGTCCTCCATGTCCCAGGAACCAGGGCTAGGATGTGGCTGGATATCAGCCAACAGAAGGGTGGAGGTCAGGGATGCCTGCGCCCATTGCTTCTCCTGACTCTCCAGTCCTCGTAGGTGCCTGTGTGCTCACAGCCCAGCACAGGTTGCTGTGGCGATGGGCCCCAGATGGAGGGGACTGGGAAGCTCCTTCCAGGCCTCAGGCCCTTCCCCTCTGGGGCCTTACAGGTTGCCTGACCTCAGAGAGGGAGCCCTAGCTCCAAAGCAGAAAATGACCGAATGAGCTACAAAATCAGTTATTTCCAGAATCAGGTAGAAATTTCAGTAGGAGGGGCGGGGCATACAGCTGGATGCTAAGGGCCACTCACAGGAATTTCAAGTCTCCCCATGGCCCGGAATATTCTATTTATTTGCCCGAAGCGGGAAAGGATAGACAATTTATTCTGATGAAGGATTTTATCACTTTTATATCAGAGGCCCAGGAAGCTCTTGGGAAACTCTCTCCTCTAATTCCCCAGTTTTATGTGAGTGTTAATGAAACTCACACTTGCCAGTTTTTTTTTTTCCTGTTTTCCTGCCAAAAGGGTGGGAGGAAGGAAATCAAGCCCAAGTGACGAATGTGGACTCTAAGTGCTGAAGTCAAGGACTCCTTCCAGGGAACAGCTTGGAGGTGTGTGTGCCAGCTCATCTGTGGGGCATCCTCTGAAAATAGCTCGTCATTGCCTTGTTTGCAGCCTGCTTCACACCTTCCAAGGGACTCGCATGTCTGATTCAGTGGATAGTAACTGGGCAAGGCCTGGGTGCTGTAAGAACCTAGTGTGGACTAGAACTGAAATGTCATCATTTCACCACTTGAATAAATGATCCACTTAGAAAATACAAATCGGGGATGCAATGGTGAATGAAGCCCTTTCCCTCTCCCCAAAAGATCACACACATTGGGAGGCAAACCTTATAGTGGACATCTGAGGCTCAGAGAAATTCAAGGCACCTCTAAGCTAGGAGGTAGGGGCAGAGCTTGGGGTGACTCCCCAGGGATGTCACCTTCTTCCTCTTGAACAAGATTAGATGAACCCTGTGCCCCAGGAAGGATGGAGCAAGTGGGGAATCTCTCTAAGGTACTCTTGCCTTTATGGAGAGTAGACTATGATTCTGAAGCCTGGAGTTGCTGGTAGGGCCCCCACTTTCTTATAGCCGCTTTTTCCACTCACAAAAAGTAAACAGAGAAGCAGGGCTCTCTCAGCTCCCATGGATGGATGGATCTATTCACACGTGTTTAGACATAAAATTCAGACAAACACCAGTCTTGAGGGCAAGGTTCTTATTCTGGAAGGTTTGAGTGAGGGCTGATTTTGGATTCTTAGTCACGAACTGCCAGTTTGCATTTGTTCATTGACCAACTGATCAATTAATCCATTCATCTAATAAATATTTATTGAGCATCTATCATGCCTTAGACATTACTTACTCTTAGCAAGGCTAGTATTTAGCTGCAATTCCCCTGGTATTTATGGGTTGGTCCTGACTGGGCAGACCTTGCTCCGATTTCTCAGTGCCCTGTTTGGATTGGTTTCTCCTATCACTCCTGGTTCTAGGTGCTAGTGGCAAGGTAGCTGAGGTTTCTCCTCTCCTGGCGCTTACATTTTCAGATGGGAGTTGGTGGGGAGACAAACACTACCCAGTAAATAGACAACCAAACAAGATTACTTCAGAAAGGAAAGAAAGGTGGCTAAAAGGAACTGGGGTCATCAGGAAACGCCTCTCCAAGAAGGGGTTCTATGATTTGAATGAGTCTTCACCATAATTTATATGAAATTTAGTTTCCATTGTGAGGTATTCAAAGGTGGGAATGGGGGAGGGGACCTCATGATTGGGTCTCGAGGGCTCTGTTCATGGATTAATGTGTTATTGAGGGTGTGATTTTGCTATGAAAGGACATTCTCTCTGGCTAGCTTGCTCTGCACTCACCTTAGGACTCTGCAGAGTCCCTGCCAGCAAGAAGGATCTCACCAGGTGTAACCTCCTGATCTTGAACTTCCCAGCTTTTAGAACCATGAGCTGAATGAACCTTTATTCTTTATAAATTGCTTAGTCTGTAGTTTTCGATGATAGCAACAGAAAATGGATCAATACAAGAGACTGCCTGAAAATGATGTTCCAGAAGCAGATTCTGTCTGTTGATTTGGGAGATGAGTTCTAAAAACACCTGTTGGGGAGTATGGAAGGGGGACTTAGGAGAGACGACAAGTGACCTAGGATTTCTTATTGAGCAGGACATTGCTGTGGGCAGGCAGGACTCAATCCCAAAGGATGTTTCAGGGAGACAGTGAAGAACACTCTTTAGAGTTTTCTCACCAAGGAAAAAGGAAGTTGCAGAATTTTAAAACTAATTTCCATCAGTCTTTTTTAAAAAATTTTTTAATTGAATTTTTAAATAAATGATAGCAGAATGCATTACTGTTCTTATTGCACATATACAGCACAATTTTTCATATCTCTGGTTGTATATAAAGTTATGTTCACACAAATTTGTGTCTTTATACATGTACTTTGGATAATGATTTCCATCAGTCTTCAACTGAGTGCAGCTCCTGGGAAAGGGAGGGTTGATTTCTTGGCTTTTTGGAGGGTCCACCTCTCATGCAGCAGAGGGGGTCCAGGTGTTGGGGAAAGCCCTTCAGCGGTTGGAAGTCACCTGGAGGAGACAGTGGTGGTGAGGCCCGAAGGAGGACCACAGCAAGTCCTAGCAGGACTCTGATTTGTAGGGGCAGCAGCATATGGTGGTGATAGGTTAGACCTTGGGACAGCACACCTTAGGGGCTGGATCTTGCTCTGGCTATTTCCTAGCTCTGGGACTTTGGGAATGTTGCTTTTGTTTATTTATTTTTTGAATAAATGATTGAAGATTAACACACATGGGGAGAAGGATATAGTTCCCAAGTGTGCAGTGCAACATATTTTCCCAAACCGAACACACTCCTGGAACTGGCCCCAGGCTCAGGAAATAGGAGGAGATCAGCACCTCAGGAAGCCCCAGTTGCACCCCCTTCCAGTTACTCTCTCCTTGAAGAAACCACTATTTTAACACCACAGAGTTTAGTCTTGACTCTTTTGTCTTTTGTCTAAACAGGACCATGCAGGCATACTCTGCTGTATCTGGCTCTTTCCACTTGGCATTTTGTGAGATCTGCCCCTGATATCGTGTGCAGTTACAGTTCATTTTATTGCTGAATGATGTTCCCTTGTATCTGGATTGTTTCTAGTGTGGTGTGATTTCAGGAAGGGCTGCTATTGAAAAGTCCTGTATCCCTGGATGATTGCAAGTCTTGTTTCATTGCTTAATATTTTTTAGTACCTTCCCCATGTTTGCAGTGACAGAAACAGGGTCGAGTCCTGCACGCAGTCAGTGTTTCATAAAGTTTGAATGTTTATTAGCCTGAATCAAGAGGCAAGGCAAGCCCTGTGGCAGGAAGACAGGTCATGTTGGGGTTTGGCCTCTGATTTACTTGGTCTCCAGTGATTTGCTTGATCTCCATGATTCTGGACTTTGGACCTCACTTGCTGAGTTTCCCTCAGAGGGAAACTCTCACAGCTACAGGGTCAAGAAAAGGAACAAGAAAGAAACTGTCTGGAACATGCTGTGAATATATAGGCCAAGTGCCTGAGCTTAACCATGTCAGAAAACACCCTTAAGCGACTGCTGAGGATCCTCATTTACTTTTCTGTAGGGGAAAAAAAAAATCCTTCCAGACCTGTGACTTGGCTAATCACAAGAAACATCTGTGAGCTCCTAAAAATATCTGCTTTGTACCATTTTGTGGAGCACAATATTTATATAGTCCAGCAGTGTAATTAAATCAATGTTTAGTTAACTCTTAAAAACAGCTGGAGGCTCCTAAAACCCAGGACAAGATTTATAGGTGGCCTGGGCAATGGGCTGGGAAGGGGGTTCTTGGGAGTTTTTCCCACAGGCTCATGGCAGGGGGCTACAATGCCCTCAGAGATACAGGGTGGACATGAGAAACCAAGGAGAATGCGGATGCTTGGTTCACTCAGGGGCAGATAGATGATGGCTGTTTCCATGTTCTGTCTGGCAGCTGCTGGAACATTATTTCCTACTGAGGAAAGGTTTTCCCTTTACCAATCAGAAAGTGCCTCATCTCAAAGGGATTTTTATTTTTTGTCTTCTAGTCTGGGGAGGTCAAGCTAGGGTAATGCTAGATTTTCCTGGAGATGGTCACTTGGTTTCAGGAGACCTACAGAAACAGATGGGGATTTAGCCAGCAGGGTTTAGGGCCATGTGCTTCCTCTTGCTCCTCCAATAACAACAAACCTGAAGCATTGTTTTTTCATTTTGGTAAAGGGGTCCCTTAACTCTTCAGCTGAGCGTGTTTCTCGTCTGAGCCCCTAGAGGACTGTGAAGCAGGATGGGAGCTCACTGTGAGCAGCACCTAGTGTGGGGTCTCCTCTGAAGCCTGGGATTCTGTTGGACATTGGGGTTTTTCTAGGGGTGTCAAGCATGACTTTGGTTGTGGAATGGGAGGCAGCAGGGCTTTGAGGGAGTTTGAAGAGAAGTCTGGAGTTAGGAAATGCAGGACTGATACCTTTGCTTTCAGCCACCTACTTCTTTTGGATTCTTGCTGTTGGCATAGGGAAAGGATGACCCGTTGTTCCTCTCTCTCTCTTTCTGCTTCTTGGCCACCATGAGGTGTGTGGCTTTGTTCTACTGAACCCTGTTTGCCATGATGTTCTTACCACAGGCCTGTAGCAATAGCACCACTGACCAAGGACCTCTGAAACTTTGAGCCACTACAAATATTTCTTCCTCTAAGTTGTTTTCTCAGTGATGCAAATCTGACCAGCAGTCATGCATACGTGGCCAGGTGGTGGTGTGAGTGTGCAGACTGGCGACTTGGAGCTGTGGGGAGTGTGTTGGAGGATAGAGGACATGGTGTCCTGGTTCTATGGCGAGATCTGGGATGCCATTCTTGCCTCTTGAATGGGCTTTTCTTTACCTCCACAGTGATGGGATCACCCTAGATGATCTCTGTTTCCCTTGTACATTTATATTCTTAAAAAAAAATGATAGACTGGGGATGTGGCTCAAGCGGTAATGTGCTCGCCTGACATGCTTGGGGCGCTGGGTTCGATCCTCAGCACCACATAAAAATAAAATAAAGATGTTGTGTCCACCGAGAACTAAAAAATAAATATTGAAAAATTCTCTCTCTCTCTCTTTTTCTTTTTTTAAAAAACATGATCAGGATTAATGGACATTACCTGAGAAGGGGGAGGTCATCTCAGTGATACTAGTAAGAGGTGATATTTGAGGCACATTTGTGTGGCACTGTACTCAGTGCTTACTATGTGTCAC
Source organism: Marmota monax (assembly GCF_021218885.2). Taxonomy (NCBI): domain Eukaryota; kingdom Metazoa; phylum Chordata; class Mammalia; order Rodentia; family Sciuridae; genus Marmota; species Marmota monax. The sequence goes on from NW_026692254.1 coordinate 4,575,996, forward strand.
CTTATTTCTCATCACTACAACCCTTGAAATTATTCCCATTTCTCCCAGGAGGGTGAAGACCTACCAAGATGGTAGTACTTCTTCCTTCTTCCAACACGTGGAACTAAAAATATGAAAGAACTATCATAAATTAACTAATAAACTAATTAACTAAACTACTTAAAAAATTGAGTGCAAGGTAGACCAACCACATTTGGGAGTTTTCTCTATAATGACCCATTTCACATGCATTTGAAATATTGCTATATATAGTTGTGGTAATTTTTAAAGTGAATTTGAATTATGGGATTCTGAAATAATTAAATGTAAAATAACAACAGTCTTACTTTAAGACCCAAATGTACGATAGGACACAGAAAAATTAAAGATTGCTGAGAATTGCATAACTTTAAATCACATTAAGATAGACTAACTTGTGAGCTACGTTAGCAGGTCCATCCAAAGCAGGTCCACTTTGGTAAAGGGAAAACCCACCATCCTTTGTGTGAATATTATGAGAAGGTTGGTCTTGATTTATGTGAGCTAGGATTTACATGAGGTCTTCAGGATAACATCTCTGCAATAAATACAACTGCCACAGAGAAAATTATTTTGGAAAAAAAACAACAACCCTGAGGGCCTTTGAATATTGTGTGGCTGCAGTAGGTATTTGCTCTGTGTACTGGGTCATTTAGGGGAAGAGAATTTAAGTGCCCAAGGGCCCAAGGTCAAGGTGGAGTCAGGTCTTGAAAGCAGGTCTGTTTGATTCCAAATATCTTGTTGAGAGAGATTTATTGGCCCTGACCTCCTGCCATAAATTATATAAAAAAAAAAAAATCAAAGTTCCCTAAACAAGGCTTTGAAACTCATCTCACTCAGGGCTTGCCTTTTAGAGTTGGATAAACTAAAACCGGAGAAGAACCGAATGATAAAAGGCTGTGATGATGTGCTTTTGTGGGCTCCACCAATTTTCCAGGGGACTCCTGACGGTGGTCCTGAGGTCTGTGCCCACCTGGACACCAGAAAGTGACTTCCTCTACTAGTTCCTTTTTTTTTTTTTTTTTTTTTTTTTGCTAATAACAGAATACCATAGATCTGTAAGTTATAAAGAAAAGAGGTTTACTTTGGCTCATTGTTCTGGTTTCATGGTGAAGGGCTTCATCTGGATGGCTTTTTTGCTGATGGAGTTCCAGGGTAGCAGAAAGTATGTGTGTGTGGGTGGGGTGGGATGGGGAGGGGAGAGAGAGAGAGAGAGAGAGAGAGAGAGAGAGAGAGAGAGAGAGAGAGAGAGAGAGGAAGGAGAGTATCTGTGGTATCTGTCCCTCTTATAAATCTATCAGGATATAATTATGGGCACTCCACCCTAATGAATTTATCTAATTCTAATCACTTCCAAAGACCCCACCTCTAAACACCATAGTCAGATTAAGTTTCCGCCCTCTTAATCCCATGCCATGGGGATTAAGCTTCCACATGAGTTTTGCAGGGGACAGGCCAAATGTCCCCTTAGCTCCTGCCCTCTCTGGGCTCAAGTCTTGCCTCTCTTAGGGGATCAGTTGAGGTGGATTAGGCATGCTCTCCTATTCCTTTTAAGCTTCTAAATTCTTGGTCTCTAGTCTCTTTTCATGGATTGAGTTCACTTCCCATTTGTCCCTTTGGGAAGGAAATTGGGGTAGTGGTGGGAGCAGGCTCTCTAGGAGATAAGGCAGGACAAATCAGGAATCTAGAAGCATTACTTTTTCCAAGGGAAGTTTATTTAGTGAAAAGCTAACAAAAATGTCTTTCCTTTTATTTTTCTTTTCAAAAGAAGTAGCCAGCATCACAGCTCAAGACAACTGATGGGTGTGTGAAGAATTCTAATTTTTCTTCATCACAAAGAATCATTCAAAGATGTTTTTCCATTTTCATTCCCACATAAAACAACACTCACTGGCCCATGCCTGCATATCAAACCCATGCTGGGAATCAAGCATCACAATGAGCTGACATCAACAAGTTGTTGAAGGCGTCCAGCCCTGACCAGGACTTGGCAGTGCCTTTAGTGGAAGTCTCTTTGGAGACATCCATTTGGTAGGATGTCTTAGAAAAATTCATGAAATGTTATAAACCAGCTTGGCTGGCATATTAATTTGTCTACTATTGATGCTTTCTTCATCTTGAGCAACTCTTTCCCATCTCCCAAATATTATTTCTGAAGTTGAGTTCCAATGTCTTTTTCTAATGGCAGCATGTCAATTATTTCAAGCCACAAAACACTGTATCCCAAGCCCTCTAGTACTCTAAGACTTAACACATATTCTCCTGAGTCTGAAGCTCACTGTAGATCTGCTAATTGAAGCTGGCGGGGCTTTGGCTTGGTTCTGCCCTTTAATCTCTCAATTAGTCAGTTTCTATGTTCTTCAGTCTTTCATTACTCTAACAAAATACCCAGGGATGAGTAATTTATAAAGAAAGGAGGTTTAGTTAACTCACAATTCTAGAGGTCTAAGAGCATGGCCCTTGCTTTTGCTGTGCTCTGGCAAGAGCTTCATGGCAAATGGCATCACAATGACAGGAATATGTGCATAAGTAATCACCTGGCAAAACATGAAGCTAGAGAGTAGGGAGGGACCCACCTAGATTTATTTATAACATCTTGCTCTCATTGGAACTAACTCAGTCTGTAGGACCAGTAGTAATCTTTCTAAGGGCAATGCCCCTGATGACTTAATTATCTCACACTAGGCCCCACCTCTTAAAGACTTCACCACCTCTCAATACTATTACTGGGGCCAAACTTTTAATGCATGAACCAGTGGGGGATGAACCACATACAAATCTTTGTATCCACAGGTCCATGAGCTTGTCTGGACATGTTCTCCCTATGGCTATGAGAGAGGAGAACAGGCCACATTGCATGAAGCTGTTTCATTTAATGTTCACATCCTGGACTATGATTCTGCAAGTTACATGTCTGAACCCAAAATTAGGAGATAGGGAGGTGTATTCCAGGAGCAGAGTGGGGGGAGGTTAGCATCTGGTCAAGATGCACTGTTATAATTTACTAGCTATGGTTTGGACATGTCTATGACTTCTTAGCTATTCCTCCATCCAAAGGTAGGATCTAGGTCTCTTCCCTTTTAGACTTGGGGGCTTCTTGTGACTGCCTTGATGAATACGATGTGGCAAAGGTGACAGTGCATGACTTCTGGGCTTTTGCTGGGTTCTTAAAGACCCTCTGAGCTCTCTATAAGAAGTCCTCCCACTCTGAGGTCACTTTATGGAGAGACCAAGGGAGGAGACCAGAGAAATGCTCAGGGATGTCCAGTTAACAATCCCTGTGGACAGCGTGGATACTACATCCCTCTATAATGTGGGACACTTAATCTGACTATGGTGTTTAGAGGAGGGACCTTTGAGAGACCCCAGTAAGGACCACCCAGTGGAGCCATTATCCCAGACTCCTGAGCAAAACAAAGACTGTTCCTGTTTGAAGCCACTGTCTTGGGGTGGCTCCAGTTGTGCAGTATTGGATAACTGGAAGATCAAGGCTGTGGTTTCTATCAAGAGAGGGAACGCCATTACTTGTCACCCAACTTGATAAGTGTGGTGATACCTTGGAGTCTTAGCTTCTTCATCTAAGAATGGGAATCATGAGCCCTTCTTCAGATGGTTGCTGCCCAATTAAACACTGAGCATAGGGCCTGGATGGTACAGGGGCTCAATCAATATTGATCAAATAAATAAGCACTTACTGTTAAATTGGGCCTGTAGAGTGGGGGGAAATGAGGGTAAAGACGGGCTGAGGAGAGATTTGGAGCCACAAAATGGGTAAATCTATGACAAACAGTTCTGTGGTTTACTTAAGCTATAAATGATGGTTGTTAGAGGCATGTGTGCATGTGTGAGTGCAGTTATGTACCTGAGTACGGAGGTGCCTGTGTGTGCATGAGCTTTCAAATGTTCCTTTAACAGGGAAGCAGACACCTTTCTAAGCCTTGCTTGAGGTGTGAGAATCTTGTTTCCTGGGGTTCTCAGGGAAACTCTTGTTTTCAGAGTTTTATTTTGTGAAGCTGCAGTGGCATACAATATAATTTGTTTTGGGTGTTGTTTTAGGCAGGCTGTAAACTTGGAGGCTAATGAAACAGTCTCCTCAAAGTCAGGTTGTTTAGGCTTCTCTCCAGTTCTCAGCAATTCAAAGCACCCTCCTTCTCCTTTCCCTTCCCCTCCCCCTCCTCCTTTCTCTCCTTTTTTTAAGCTAACGTTTTATGAACAACATACACAATACAAAAGGTGCACACGGCTTAACTGTATAGTTTGATGGTATTTCCTAAACAAGAACCATATTTTCATAAACCAATACCAGATCAAGAAAGAGATATTGTCAACATCCCAAAGGTCATCTCCCTCATGCACCCTCCAACTCGCTACCTAGTCCCCCCACCCAGTGGAACACAATCCAAACTTAAAGCAACATTGTTCAGTTTCAGTTTTTGCTTTTTCAATCTTTGTGCTTTCTTAAAAATAAATGGATCCATGTACTCTGCATGCTTTCATGCCTTTCTATAGAGTCTATAACTCTCTTTGCTGCACCACATTTCATTTTGTGAACCTACAGCTCTGTTGGAAAAGCCAACTGCCTTGTTTTCCCTCTGGTCTCTCACCACAATCAATGTATTAGACTTCTGTGGCCTCATAAGGTGTGAGGATTTCTCCCCACAAGCAAGCAAGCAATTCTGCAGCAGTAGACACCGGCTGGATGTTCTCTAATTCAATTCTGAATCTCTACCTGGAGATAGTGTCAGATCCCACAGGTCGAGGAGTGCCCAGTCCCCCAAGACTGCCCTTCCTTGGTCCAAATGACAGTTGCAGGCTATCTGTGCTTCTGAAAGCCTGGCTATAAATTGGGGTTCCCACAACCCCCACCCCAACTTCTATTAATTTGCTTGAGCAACCCAGAGAAATCAGGGGAACATGTTTGCTGATTTATTTTAAAGAATACTGGTGATGGCTGGGCATGATGGCACATTCCTGTAATCCCAGTGGCTTAGGAGGCTGAGGCAGGAGGATTGCAAGTTCAAAGCCAGCCTCAGCAATGGTGAGGCCCTTAGCAATTCAGTGAGACCCTGTCTCTAAATAAAATGCAAAATAGGGCTGGGGATGTGACTCAGTGGTTAAATGCTCCTGATGAGTTCAATCCCTGGTGCCCCCACCCCCCAAAAAAAGAATACTGGTGAAGAGATGCCTAGGATGAGGTGTGGGGAAGAGCGGGGAGCTTCCATGCCCTCTTCAGATTGGCCACCTTTTAGGAACATCTGTGTGTCTAAGGATTCTGAAGCTCTTGAATCCTGTCCTTTTGGGTGTTTGTGGAGACTTTGTGGCATAGGCCTGGTTGCTAACAGACAAGCAGACAAGCAATTCTGCAGCAGCAGACAAACATGGGGAAACCAGGAAAGCCTGTCTCTTTTATTTAGATCCTCTTGGACTCTCCAGGGAACATTTCTTCCTCTGGGGTATGGACCTATGGAATGAGGAGGGTCTTAGGACCTATTATCAGACCAGGCATGTCATAGAATTTTCTTATGGTCAGCTGAGGGTAGATGAGATGAAGATCTATGTTTCTATGACCAGCTTTGTGGACGGTTATAAACCAGGAACTGTGGGAAAAAAACCAATAAATACCTATCACAACAACACAACCACAATCTATTTATCCATTCTATTGTGGATGGATAGTTCATAGATTTGCTTTCCATGTGACGAGCTCCCCAGCATGCGGCTAATTTAACTTTATTAAATACCTAGAACATTTGCTTGGAACATGAAGGAAAGAAGGAAGGTGAGTTTGTAAATTCAAATCCATCCCCTTGGGCTGCCCACACTGCTCCAGATGCCCTCACTGGGTACGCTTCCAGGCTCCCGCTCATGTGGCCAGGTTCCAAGGAGAGCAAGGCTGAGAACCTTCTTTCTGGCCTCCCCCAGCTGCCAATGCCCCCAGTCCCACCCTTGCAGCAAGCATCTGTTTCCACTGTTAAAATGGAATCACCCCAGAAGGCATGTTCCTTTGCGCTTCCTGTGTCATTTGTTCCCCCCCCCCCCCCCAGGGAGAAGCAAGGAGAAAGACTTTCCTGAGAATTGATCTGCACCTGGGGATCCAGCTGCATTTGACATCTGAGGGCTGAGGTTTTTCAGTTGAACAGAGAAGGGGAGGAAATTACCAACAAACAAGTGTGAGAACTTGGACTACAACCTCACTAGGCTCAGGATTCTGCCTGTTGTTGGCCCATTATTGGGCCCTTGTGATTGGCGTAAGGAAGTCATAACACTGCAGTGAAAACTATGGCATCCTGCATTCTTCTGCATTTTATTTGTAAATTTATTTGAAAGCGCTGTTCAGATTTAATTAGGTGAAGATTTTTAACAGAGAGTACTCTTGGGTGAACATAAAAAGGAAAATATAAGCAAAATAAATTGGTTAGTATACTCTAAATTTCTTAGCATTGACCTGATTTTTCTGATTCACTTTCAACTCTAAGTTGTTGGTTCCTGTGGTTCTTCTACTCCCCAGATAATATTGTCTTTAATGCCATGAAGAGCTTTAGTATTAATTTTTTTCTTTAAACAATTTTTTATTTTAATCCACAAATAACAGCTTATACATTTTTATGGGATACAATGGGATATTATGTATGATACCTGTATATATTGTGGAACGAATAAATCAGACTAATTAACATTCATCACTTCACATGTGTATCAGTGTTTGTGGTGAGAACATTTAAAGTTTAATCTTTGAGCAATTTTTAAATGTACGGTGCATTATTGTTTATTATGGCCACCTTCCTGTGCACTCGATCACTAAATCTTATTCCTTCTGTCTAATTGAAAGTTTGTGCCTTTGATCAACATCTACCCTGTACCCATCTCCCCACCTGTCCTAGCCTCTAGTAAATACCATCTGACCCTCTACTTCTGTGTGTGTGACTTTCACAATCCATACAAGAACTAAAAGCCTTGGCTTTGCAGCTGTGGAAAGCTAGCCTGCTTCTCACTCCTGCTTTGAGGGAGTGTTACTCCTTCTCATCTCCATGCCAATCAGGGATGTCTCCACCTGGGAGAGGATACGTGCCAAGGTGTAATAGGCTGCTTGATTTTCCATGTTGCCTCTGCCCACTCTGCAGGTTTCCATTGCCGGTGCTTTGATATTTGAGCATTTACAGGCAATAACAGCTATGTCATGCCCACGTCCTAAAGAAAGGGGTTGTGAGGAACCTTAGATCATAAGGATATCCCAAGTCCAGAGATGTTAGGTTAGGAAGAAAAGCATGTCTTAGAGTTAAGGCAAGACCATAGTCTGAAAACTGCATGCAGGTCGGCCCTGTCATCCCCCATGACCATGACCTTTCAGAAACTGTGTTGTAGTCTGTGTCGAAACACTTGATTTTTCTTCATCTTTCTGAAAATATTGTATTAAAACTGATTACATCACTCATTACCCCACTTCCTTCCAAAGTAAACCAAGCAACACAACTCAGTGTTTTTTTTTTTTTTTTTTCTGGAGCAAAAGGGAAGTAGACTATTAGCTTTTAGACCTGACAGAGATGTGGACGTGTTTACTGTTAGACATGAGCCCGGCACTCAGCATCAAAGCAGCCCAGGGGAGGGTTGGCATCTCGGCTGCCTTTGGCTCCACTCCCCATTTTTGACACCTTTGCCTCATTTATTGTGCACCACGAGTCTGGAATGGTGAGAGGAGCCTGGGAGAGGATACGTGCCAAGGTGTAATAGGCTGCTTGATTTTCCCTGTTTGCTTGGGGATAAGCCTTAACCCTGGCTGACGGAATGCTTTCTTCTTCATTGCCCTGGCCCCCGCACCCCCATGAAAGTGCTGCCCTGAAACCCCCTGTAAAAAGAGTCTGTTTTGTTTTTAGGGGGTGGGTGGGCAGAGGTTCATTCAGAGAAAGGTTCAGGGGAACTTTATTTTTAATGACTTGGGAGTCTTAGAAACTCAATGTTCACCTTTGTGACTTGAGAGTTTGCACAAGAAACCTGTAAAAATGGCCACACTTGTTCACTTGTTGCTATATCCATCTCTTTTGCACTGTGACTTTGTGGCTTGCCCCACTAAGAGGGGAGTTTATTTCTATACCCTTTGAATCTGGCTTTTTGACTTGCTTTAGGCAGTAGGTGTTGTAGAAAAGATGGTGAGCCGGTTCTGCCACTGTGTCTGAAGGGGCTGTGCATGCTTCGGCTTGCTTTCTTTGGGCCCCTGCTTCCACTACGTAGACACACCAGAGTGACCCTACTGGAGGATAGGAGACCCAAGGCAAAAGAGCTAAGCTGTCTCCATTGAGTCCCATATACCTGAGGGAACCCAGACAAGATCATCAAAACCAACGTGCAGATGACTGGAGACACAGCGGGTATCCAGCTGAGATCTAAAAAAATCACCATCTGAGCCTATCCCAAAGTTCTGACTCACAGAATTGTGAACTAGATATTTTGTTATTATTTTAAAGAAATTTGTTACAGAGTGTTTAACTCAGCTTTCTGTTACTGTGACAAAATACATGAGATGATCAAGTTAAAAGGAGGAAATGTTTATTTTGGCTCATGGTTTCAGAGGTTTTAGTCCATAATTACTGATCCCCATTGGCTTTGGCTTATGATACAGAACATCATGGCGGGGAGCACATGGTGAAGCAAAGCTTTTAACCACATGGTGGCTGGGAAGCAAAGTGAGAAAGGGGCCAGTGTCTCAGTATCCCCTTCAAGGACATACCCTCAATGACCTAAGTTTCTTTCACTGGGCCCCCACCTCCTAAAGATTCCACCACTTCCTAATAGTGCCACAGGCTGGTGACCAAATCTTTAACACATGGAGACATTTTTACAAATCATAGCACAGAGCTATAGATAATCGATACTCTTAATTGGGTGGCCCAAAGGCATAGGGGATGGGTGGCCATTGGGGTCACGCAGGCTGTTCACAAACCTCCATTACTAATCTTATTTCTTATAGGAGGCAACAAACAAATTCCTTGTTATTGACCTAATTAGGAAAATGGAAAAGCACGTACTTCTGCCCTCGGTGTCTATCTCTGAGCTAAAAACCAAAATTAATGGCTTGTTTGGTCACTCCTTTTGCGACACTGCTTTCTCTGTCCCGACTCCCCTGTTTTTCTAGGGAAGCAGCTGCTCCCTGCTTTGGGTATGTCGTCTGTATTTCAAGGCTAATACTGTTTCATGAAAGGCAGACTCCAGAGCCAAGACGTTCCCATGTCTTGACTGTTCAGCTGGCTTCTGAGACACTCAGGAAGCAGTGGGAACCTCTTCTGTGTTTCTCTAAATGGAAAATTAGCAAACACAATGTAGTAAAATTGCCCCAAATTGGAAGGATTAATGTAAGGATGTGAGATGGACGGGAGCAAAAACCGTAATCAGGAACAATGGCAGGCGATGAATGGAGGGAAATGAGAACTCACTGGGCTACGCCCAGGGCTGCGTCTGTCTTGCTGTTCCCTCCTGTTGGCAACAGGTCCACCTTGGCCCCTGGAGCCCTACCTCCACTAGTTTGTTCTGCATGCCAGTGTGGCCAGCTCACAAGGCCATGGCGAACTTGCGGTTTTTCTGTTCCTGCTTATCCGTCTGAGACATATGTATCCCACGGGAATGCCTTGACCTTTTCTGGTCTGATGGACTTATTGTTAAGGGAGGTTTCGGTACCTGACAATAATAGATGTTGAAACTAAATTTCTCCCCCCTCCCTCCTGCTTTTGGGTAGTTTTCCACTTCTGCTGCTTGGGGTATAAAAAAAGGTGTGTTAACAATAAAGATTATTGACTCCTGGATGAAGAACCTTGGTGTCCTGTGTGTCTTTTAACCTCGCCGTCCCTCGCCGGACTCGGCTCCCTTGGCCGGACGCGGCAATTGGAGGTCCCACCGAGATCCGGAAAGCAGGGGTAAGCGGACGGGGCTCACCTTCTAAGAAAGAAGGGGGAGGATTGGTTTAAAGATATTTTAAAGAGACAGGGTACGTACCATGGGTAACTCAACAGCGAAGGTTCGTCTGGCCAACGAACTGAAAGAGCTGTTAAATACACAAGGAACAGGAATAAAAACTAAGACTGCAACCGAATTCGTTGAAATTATTGCCCAGGCTTGTCCTTGGTTTCTGACAGGAGGATTTCTTAATAATAGTGACTGGGACCTGGTGAGGCATGACCTTCAGAAATTATTGAGGGACCGGGGCTCGGACAGTGTCCCAGTTGCCACCTTTTCCTTATGGAGGTTGGTAAAGGATGCTTTATTAACAGATAAAGTAAAGATCAAGGATCAGCTTGCTGAATGTGAACAGGCCCTTAATCAGGTGCAGGAAGAGCAAATGGCAGAATCCTTAAAGGATGAGGGTCCTCTTGAGGACTCGGGCTCGGAGGGTAGGAAACGCCTCCAGATTTCTAAGCCCAAAAAGGATCCTGAGGACCTCAGTTCTCTCTCTGAGGAAGAGGAGGGATTAGAAAGGGAGATAGAGGAACTAGAACATCGCCTTAAAAGGGCAAATGTGAGGGTGCCTAGGGCCCCCTCAATTGCCGCACCTCCTCCCTATAATCCTGATTGGAATGAGGACGCCCCTACTAGACGGGCGGGGGTCCACTGGGGTTCTAGAGCGGCTCAGGTTTTTCCAATGATTGAAAACGCCGATGCTGATGGACAGCCGGCCAGAGCCCATGTCCCCCTAGCCTTCAAGGACATAAAACAGCTTAAGGAGGCGGTCATTAATTATGGACCTCATGCCCCTTTCACATTGACCCTCTTCGAGTCCTTCTCAGCCAGTCAACTGATACCTAATGATTGGCAGCAACTTTGCAGGGCTGTGTTATCTGGAGGGGATTTCTTATTGTGGAAAAGTGAATATCATGAAAGGTGCCGCGAGCTGGCTCAGATTAACCTGAATGCGGGCCATCAACGGCGAAATGCTGAAATGTTGACAGGAACTGGGCAGTATGCCACCATAGGCCAACAAATTAATTACGACCCAGGTGTTTATGCTCAAATAGCCTCAGCTGCAGTTCATGCCTGGAAAGCCCTGCCCATTTCTAAGACTGAAGCAAAAATTTCCAAGATCTCTCAAGGACCCTCTGAACCTTATTCAGACTTTATAGCCCGCCTAATGCAGGCTGCTGGAAAAATATTCCCTAATCTGGAACAGGCTATGCCACTTATTAGACAACTGGCATATGAAAACGCTAACACTTACTGCCAAAATGCTATTAAGTCCTCCCGGGCCAAAAGTACAGATGACATGATTCGAGCATGCAAAGATATAGATGGGCCTCATATTACTGGTCAGGTTTTGGCTGCTGCCCTTAAGACTGGAATGCAAAAAGCTGATAACAGGGGAACCCGCTCTAAGGGGTGTTTTAAGTGTGGGAAAGAGGGACATATAAAGAGAAACTGCCCGGAAAGGAGCGAGGGTGCTGGCAGAGGGATGCCTGGACTTTGTCCTAGATGTCATAAAGGAAATCATTGGAGCAGTGAGTGCAGGTCAAAATTTGACATCCAGGGTAACCCAATACCATCGGGAAACGGGAGCAGGGGCCCGCCCCGGGCCCCGGAAGCCAAAGTGTACGGGGCAGTGCAGGGACAGAACAGTGCCCCAGGGAGTGGGCGTCTCCGCCGCCTCCCACTGACCAACCCCTTTCTATCTGGGAACTCCCCAGGGGAACACCAGGAAGCGCAGGACTGGACCTCAGTTCCACCTCCCGAGCGGTATTAACTCCCCAAATGGGACCTCAGACGCTGCCTACTGGGGTTTTTGGACCCCTGCCAGAGAGGACGGTGGGACTAGTGTTGGGACGAGGTAGCGCAACTCAGTGGGGCTTGAAGATTCTTACGGGGGTTGTTGATGCTGATTATCAGGGAGAGATAAAGATAGTAGTAGAAGCTACCCAAGGAATTGTTATTCTTCCCCCCGGGGAGCGTATAGCTCAATTGCTGCTGCTACCCTTAGCTTCCATTCCTGGGCACGCCCTCCGTGGGTCCCGGGGCGACGGCAGCTTTGGCTTCACTGGAACTCCCCAGGCCTTTTGGGTAGCTCATTTGGATTCGCGTCCCAACCTGACCATTGAGATACAGGACAAGGCTTTCAAGAGAATACTAGATACGGGGGCGGATGTCTCTGTCATTTCTGAAAAACAATGGCCACCTGCCTGGCCCCTCCAGAGTCCCTCGGCCATATTACAGGGGATAGGACAGACCCGACCAAAAAGAAGTGCCTCCTTTTTAAAATGGAGAGATGGCGAAGGACATAGTGGCCATTTCCAGCCCTATGTGGTGACTGGACTCCCCACGAACCTTTGGGGGAGGGACTTGCTTCATCAAATGGGGGCTATTCTCACTACCCAGACTTTGAAAGGAAATAATGACTTTGTTAATGATGCAATGCTAGACATGGGATGGATCCCTGGAAGGGGACTAGGAAAGAGACATGAGGGCAGAATATCACCCGTGGATCCAGCAGAACAGGTTACCCGGCGGGGAAGAGACCGGAGAGGACTGGGAAATTTATCCTAGGGGCCACTGAAGTGCGGCCACCTCCACTGTCCATTACTTGGTTATCAGATGACCCTGTGTGGGTAGAACAGTGGCCCCTAACTAAGGACAAATTACAGGCCGCTTCCCTATTAGTTCAAGACCAGCTTAAGTTAGGACATGTGGTGCCCTCTACCTCCCCTTGGAATACCCCTATTTTTGTTATACAAAAGGGGTCTGGGAAGTGGAGACTTCTTCAGGACCTACGAGCTATTAATAAAACTATGCAACCCATGGGACCCTTACAACCAGGGCTACCCTTTCCTACTGCGATCCCAAAGGATTGGCATCTTATTGTCATAGATTTAAAAGATTGTTTCTTTTCTATCCCCTTAGACCCACGAGACCGAAAGCGTTTCGCTTTTTCCTTGCCTTCCACAAACTTTAGGGAACCTTACCAACGGTATAAATGGACTGTCCTACCTCAAGGGATGACTAATAGTCCTACAATGTGCCAATATTTTGTAGCTGAGGTTTTGCGACCCTTTCGACAGCAGTTCCCACAGCTCTACCTCATTCATTATATGGATGACATCTTACTGGCAGGGCCCAAGAAAGAAAGGCTTCTTCAATCTTATGAAGTCCTCCAATCCCTTCTAAAAGGGGCAGGGCTGGTCATAGCACCCGAAAAGGTGCAGTTTCAACACCCTTACAATTATTTGGGATACATCATTAATAACATAGGAATCTTTCCCCAGAGACCCCAGTTCCAGATAAATCAGCTCAAAACTTTACATCAGTGGCAGACATTCCTCGGAGAAATACAGTGGCTGCGCCCATCCTTTCATATTCCAACTGGAGAGCTCAAACCCCTGTATGACCTCTTGCGAGGAGATCCTTCTCCTACGTCGTGTAGAGTACCTACACCAGAAGCCTTACGAGCACTGAGGCTAATAGAAGAGGCTCTGCAGGACATGCAGATTACGCAGATAGATTATTCTCTGCCCTTGTCATTTATAGTTGTACCTTCTAAAATTACTCCCACAGGAGTGTTCTGGCAAACGGGTCCCATTTATTGGGTCCACTTGCCGGCTTCTAACCCCCGGGTATTGACTCCCTTTTATGAGCTAGTTATTAACTTAATTTGGAAGGCTAAATATTTGGGTGATGCATTGTTTGGAAAAACCTTTGACATACTTATTCAACCTTACACTCAAGATATGATACACAAGTTACAACAAGAACATGACCTTTGGTGTCTTTTCCTGTGCAGCTTCAAGGGTCAGATTGATAATCACTTCCCTAAACATAGACTTTTGGAGGGCTTTAAAAGGTGTCCCATTATCTTCCCAAAGATTATGAAAAGGGAACCTATTCCAAAGGCCCAAACTGTATATACAGATGGGGCCAAAAATGGATTTGCTGTCGTTTTTGATGGATCTCAAATTCTCCGACAACCTGTGTCAGGCCAGTCGGCCCAAAAGGCAGAAGTTGAAGCTTTAATCATAGCTCTCAAAGTCTATAGTTCTATTCCTCTTAATGTGTATACTGACAGCTTGTATGTAGCCAATCTGGCTCTAGTCATAGAAACAGCATCATATATTGGAAAGCAATCCACCATCACAGAACAACTACAGGTAGTACAGCTTCTCATTTGGGCTAGACGAGATCCTCTATACATTGGCCACATCCGAAGCCATTCAGGGCTCCCTGGACCTTTGTCAGAGGGCAACGCAAAAGCAGACGCTGCTACTCATGCTGTTGGCCTTTCCTGTGTGACCACCGAATATGATAAGGCCTTACAATTCCATAACAAATTTCATTTAAATGCACAGTCTTTACACTTCCACACAGGATGTTCACGAGACCAAGCTTTACAGATTGTCTCATTATGTCCAACCTGTGCACCATTTATTCATTCTCCTTCCCTTGGAGTTAATCCAAGAGGACTACAACCTAATGATGTCTGGCAAACTGATGTTACACACTTCCCTAGCTTTGGTAAGCTCTCCTTTATACATGTTTCCACTGACACATATTCTGGCTTCATTTTTGCCACCTTACATACTGGAGAGAAGGCTAAGGATGTAATCAGTCATCTTCTAAAAGCCTTTTCCTCCATGGGCACCCCACGATGCCTCAAAACTGATAATGGTCCCACATATGTAAGTCAGGCGGTTCAACGGTTTTACACCCAATGGGAAATTAATCATAAGACTGGAATCCCTTATAATCCACAGGGACAAGCTATCGTGGAACGAGCCCATCAACATTTAAAAACTTATTTACAAAAAACAAAAGAGGGGGAGATATACCGGAATTGTCAGGGACCACAAGCACTTCTAAGCATAACCTTATTTACTTTAAATTTTTTACTCACTGACACTGGAGGGCGCACGGCTGCACAACGCCACTTTTCCCCTCCCACTGTACAAGATGCTCAAATAAGGTGGAAAGATTTATCCACTGGAAAGTGGCAACCCCCGGCTCCACTCTTAGCTAGAGTGAGGGGAGCTGTATGTGTTTTTCCCCCAGGAACTGAGAAGCCCATTTGGATCCCGGAGCGCTGCACCAGACCGGTGAATGAAAATTCAAGACAAAATGAAGTTCCCAAGATGGCTGATCCTGCCGTTGTTGTTCTCACCCCTTCAAGTGAGTGCCGAGACACACCTCATGAGCTGGACCCCTCTTGTGGCATTCCTTCTGGACAGGTTTGCTGAAGGAGGGCTTGACCCCCCACCTGGAAATATTCATGAATATCTTTTTGGAGCCCCTTGTGAGTGTAAGGGAGGGCCCCAGCACTCGGCCCCCTCTGGTTATATCCAGAGCATTGATTGTGGGACTAAAGTAGCCTACATGGCGGCTGAACTCAATGAAAACATCGGAGGATTTAAACAACCAAAATGGGTATGTGTTAATAAGCCCGGACTTGTTGTCCCTAATCCGACCAAGACTCTTGGAAGCTGTTCCGCCACTTGTCATTACACCCCGGCAATGCACATCTCCTGTTATACATCGGCCTCAATTTGTGTTAATAATCAAAAAAAACAGTATTTTGAGGCCATCCTAACTAACACTCGTGGAGAATGGGGGACCACTTATAATTATATTCCTTTTCTTGGTGACCGGGGAGGGGAAGGCATCACGACTCGGTTAACGGAGGCGGGATGTGAGGGCGTCGTGGGTAAACCTTCCTGCTGGCCCATGCAGGCCCCTATCGGAATCTCTGACGGAGGGGGACCCACTGATGCTATCAAACACCTTCAGGTGATTAAGCTTTTAAAGCCGGAGATCCCTAAGCCTACATACCACCCCTTGATATTGCCCAAATCCCAGTTTCCTGATTTAGATGCCAATACATTAGATATCCTAGAAACCACCTTTTCTTTACTTAACAGTTCCAACCCTACCCTTGCTGGTGATTGCTGGCTCTGCATGACGGCAGGTGCAGTCATGCCATTGGCGGTTCCCATCAATTATACCATTGATGATGACAACACATGTCAATCTGGGCTGCCCTTTAAGGTGCAGCCTCTAGGTGGTTTTATGTCATGCCTTCTAGGCATGATGCAAAATAATACCTATGATGTTGATGTTGGAGTCTCTTCCTTTGGAAACTGCTCATTAATAAAGAATTACTCCTCACCTACTCCACCCATTTGTCCCCCTAATGGTACAGTCTTTATGTGTGGTGGAAATTTAGCTTTTCCCAGGCTCCCAACAAATTGGACTGGTGGTTGCGTTCTGGCATTACTGCTTCCTGATATCACGATTATCTCAGGAGATGAACCCCTACCCATTCCTAGCCTAGACATCTTAGTTAGAAGACACAAGAGAGCTGTGCAGGCCTTACCACTCCTTGTTGGCCTTGGAATAACCGCTGCTGTGGGTACAGGCACGGCAGGATTGGGTACGGCTATACATTCTTACCGCCGCCTATCTCAACAGCTTATAGATGATGTGCAAACCCTGTCGGGAACCATTAAAGACTTACAAGACCAGATAGACTCCCTAGCAGAAGTAGTTCTTCAGAACAGGCGGGGTTTAGACTTGCTTACTGCCAATCAAGGGGGAATTTGTTTAGCCCTTGGGGAGAGGTGCTGTTTTTATGCTAACAAATCTGGCATAGTTCGCACAAAAATTAAACAACTCCAAGAAGACCTAGAAAAAAGGAGGAGGGAATTATTTGAGAACCCTCTCTGGACTGGACTTAATGGATTTTTGCCTTATCTTCTTCCCTTATTGGGACCATTGTTAGGCCTCCTTCTAGTAGTGGCAATAGGACCCTACATTGTAAATAAGATAGTACAATTCATTAAGGATCAAATTAATATCTTAGCCTCTAAGCCAATACAGGTTCACTATCAACGCTTGAAGATGGATGATCGCCTCTCTGAGATATACTTCAGACCTATCCGAAGATGAGTGTCCTCCTTAAAAGAAGAACTCCTGCCATATATTTTCTCTATGCATACCTCTCCCTCTTGCCTTCCTGTATTAGGATCTTTGCTGTCTAATCTCTCGGTCCAATCACATCTGCCATTCGGCGGTGACGGTCGTGGGTCCCGTAGGTGGAGACGGTTAAGCGTTCACCGCAATAATGTCTTGATAGGTCATAACACCTTGAGCTGATCTTGTAGTACCCAGTGACGGGCAACTTTCACGCTTGCTGTGCGACCTAAGACAGGGAATCGGGGCCTTCCCAGAGACGGGTAAGCATCGCAAGGGCTGTGAACGACCTAAGACAGGGGCTACTTGATTCCCACTGGCATGCAAAAAACAAAAGAGGGGGACTTGTTGGCAACAGGTCCACCTTGGCCCCTGGAGCCCTACCTCCACTAGTTTGTTCTGCATGCCAGTGTGGCCAGCTCACAAGGCCATGGCGAACTTGCGGTTTTTCTGTTCCTGCTTATCCGTCTGAGACATATGTATCCCACGGGAATGCCTTGACCTTTTCTGGTCTGATGGACTTATTGTTAAGGGAGGTTTCGGTACCTGACAATAATAGATGTTGAAACTAAATTTCTCCCCCCTCCCTCCTGCTTTTGGGTAGTTTTCCACTTCTGCTGCTTGGGGTATAAAAAAAGGTGTGTTAACAATAAAGATTATTGACTCCTGGATGAAGAACCTTGGTGTCCTGTGTGTCTTTTAACCTCGCCGTCCCTCGCCGGACTCGGCTCCCTTGGCCGGACGCGGCACCCTCCCCTCCACATTCTTCATCTCCAGCCTCCTAAACTGATTTTGTTTATCAAACAGTTGCCGCTGGTTGTCTTGCACCCAGTTCCCAGCCACAGGGTTGGGTGACCTTTCAGAGGCATCTGCTCCCTGCTCTCTGAGCTGCGCAAGCCTTGTTTCTCAATACAGGGAACTCAGGATGACTCCCAGCTGGCCTGCACCCCTTCTTCCAAGGATTGGTTGATCTTGGAAGCCAGATCGTATGAATGCAGAGGGTTCTTAGAGTGAATCCAAGGTCAAGGAATGACTTCCGTAGGTGTTGCCCAGCCCAGATTGTCTACTAGAATGGTGAACATGCAAACTTATTTTAACCTCAATTCCAAGAGAGGAAGAGGGGAGTCTGCAACCATGGTTACCACAGAGAAGGAAGGGGTGGGAGGCCAGTCAGTGAGGAGTTTTCTTTTTGGTGAGTTTTTGTATTTGAAGAGTCCTGATCTTGATGACTTTTCAAAGTCAGAATTAGACTACTTAAGGGATAATGATTAATATGCTAATAGTAATTTTTTTTTCACTGTGAAAGCATTTTTATTTTCTGAATTTCTTAACATAATGATTTAATTAATTTAATTCCAGGTACATTTTTATTGGTCTTTTTTAGTTATACATAACATTAGGATTCATTTTGACATAATTGTAAAACCATGGAATATACTTTGCTCTAATTAAGTCCCCAGTATTTTCTCTTTCCCTCCCTTCCTCCCTCCCTGTTCCCTTCCCTCTATTCTACTGAAGTTTCTGCTACTTACCTTTTTTTTTTTTTAATAGTGTCTTGTGGATATACATGACGGTGAGATTCACTGTGGTGAATACAGGCAAGTTAGGTCAGATTCATTCTGCTATTCTTCTCTTATCCCATCCTCCGACCCCCAGTCCCCTTTATCTAGTCCCCTGTAATTTTAAGATGAGGCCTGGGAATCTGGAGCATTGTCTGACTAACATTGGTATGCAATGAGAAATCAGTGGTATAGAAACATGTAAGACTTATGAGATACGTTTAATATGCTCTCCAGAAAAGTTGATCAATATTAGTCTTTCAGGTATGCATGAGTAGGCGCCTTTACCCATCTCTTTGTTAGCATCAGGAGTCATCCTGGATGTCAGAATTGAAAAATGATATGTCATATTGATTTATATTCTTTGCTTATCACAGAGAGTGAATATGCTAAATTTGATGTTTGAATTTCTTCTTTTAGAAGTTATTTGTCCTTTTTCTTCCCTTTTGTGATATGGAGAATTGATTTTTAAAGATTCAATATGTGTCAGCTATTGTTTTTATAATTTAGGCTACACCTAGTTGGTAGTGCCAATTAGTAGGAAACTCGTTAGTTGAATTACTTTTAGGTATTAAAGCTGTTGATAAATTTTCTTTCCTGTATTTTGCAGATTTTTCCCCTAGATAGACTTTAACTTTTAACTTTGAGCGTATGGTGGTATAATGAGAATTTTTCTTTCACAAGTTTCCGCCTTAGTGCATAGAAAAATGCCTCCCAAGATTTTGTGCTCTCTACTAATCTATTTTAGTTTTATCTGTCTTACATCTAACTCTTTAAGGCAGCTGGGATCTATTTTGGGGTCTACTATAAGGTAAGTAGATACTTAACTTTTTCAGGAAATGACATTTACATGCTTCAATGGGGCCATAGTTGCAAACCTCCTGGGTAGGCATCAGAAAGTTCACCTCAAGTACTGCTAGCATATTGAATCAAATTAAATTCTCTGCTGCACCGAGCCAGAGCCATTTCTGGGATGGAGGTCAGGTGGATGTACAGCTTTTACCTGACAAACCTGTTGCCTATTAGAATATTCCACCAGACCAAGGCCTCACAGTTCTGGGTGGAATGATCATGAATTTATCACCCGTCCAGGACAATTTTGAGGGTCAAAGTGGGAACCACTCATAGTTAATACACAACCACTAACATGGATTTTCCCCCTGGCAAACCAGAATGTTTTGTTACCTTACCTACAGAGGACTGATTCTCCCTCTTCCAAGGATTAAGGATTGACAGCTCATCCATGCAGTGAGAGTTGCATCTTGGCAACTCAAATTCCTACAGCATAACTTCTGAATGAGAGTAAGTAACTGGCCAGGTCAGACTCTTTGACAGGTAGCATGTCTCTTTCTGGGGTGCAAGCAGGAACAGGAACGAATTGAAGAATCAATTTACCCATCCTGAGGTACACTGTTCCTTAGAGAAAGGAGACTTGGAAACATGCTGCCTTTGGAAGGGATCCTGGTTCTGGATTAGTTTCATAGATCATCAAATTCTGAGTGTAGTAATTAATTCCCTCAGACCATAATGGCCGCATTTTTTTTTTTTAAGGAAAAAGATGGTCTGATTGGTTTTTGAAAAGGAGATGATAGCTATGGAGACTTCCATGCCTGTTTCTCCCTTTTTAGTGCCAGAGAAAAGCAGCTGCAAATGCAGAGACTTGTGGGAAACGCAGACAACATCATCGTGTGCTGCTGGCCCGCAGGCTTGGGGAGTAACAGGCCCAATTTGAGTTTTTCCGCAGCAAGGATGCTGTCAAATACTCTCTGTGCACATCACTGCGTCTCCTGTGCTTCACTTCATGGGGAAAGAAGGAGTGGATGGTGACTTAGCACCATGATTAGGGTGTAAATAAGAACAGGTTCATGCCCTGGGAATAGGTTGCTTTGAAAATCAACAGCTTCATCATGGGACTGTTTTAAAAACACCATTTGAATCAGAGTGAGTAGGACAAAGTTTTTCATTTCATCCGACCAGGTGGGGAAAGTGAATATAGAGATTAACTTTGCTGCCCCAAGATAAACCATTCAAAGTTTACTCTTTGCTCCAAAGGATATAATTGGAAAGTGAGTATCATATAAAGACGTAAAGGCTCCATAAAGAGAAAAGGGTCTTATTGGTTTCCTATGGTGACTATGACAAATCATCACAACCTTAGTGACTTTATAAATTTATTCTCTTACAATTCTGGCAGTCAGAAGTCTGAAATCAATCTCACCAGGCTAAAATCAAGGTGTCAGCAGCATTGGTTCCTTCTAGAGGCATAAAAGCAAACACTAGGAAAACTGACCAAAGATGACCTTTTTTTTTTTTTCCATTTCCCATCCCATCATGTACACATACATATATACATGATCCTTTTGATCATGTAGCTGGATTTACAAACATAATTCAATGTATGTTGTCAGGATTTTTTTTTTTCTGAATTGGTCAGTTGTCTATTGCTATAACAAAATACCTGAGGCTGGATTGTGTATAAAGAAAAGAGGCTTAGCTCACATTTTTGGAGGCTCAAGGGCATGGTTCCAGCATTGACTTGGGTCTGGTAGGGGTCTCATCAGATGGTATCATGGCAGGAATATATGTAAGAGAAAAAGATCACATGGAGACACAGGAAACCAGAGGTTGACTGCCACAGTCTGGCTGGGCACACAATCACGAGCCACCACACAGCTTGTAGATTCAAACAGCAACTCTTTATTCCCGAACTCACACCAGCCGTCTACAATCACGTTCTGGGGAAATCCACGTTCTCTGCCCAAATCCACCTCCACTGGGCTTCTATCTCCAAAATATACTGTCTAAATCCCGTGAGAACTCAAGGGGAACTCAGGCAGCAGGATACGCCCTATTCCCAGCAGGAATAATCTTAAACCTTAAACCTGGAACCTAAACCGGGAACGCCCTAATCCGCCTTGGTCCTTGAACAAGGTCACCTACATTCAATGTCACTGCAACATGGGGTACGCTGGCAAGGAAATTGTCATACCTACTTGGCTAATGGCTCCCAGCAGTTGACAGAGGGTCATTCTTGCATATATGTATGTGTGTGTATATATATCCCCTCTTATGTTAACTAATCAGGTTTCCAGGAGAACTACTTTAATTTATTCTGAGGTCGGTGCCTCCCACTAGGTCCTATTTCTTAAAGGTTCCATAACCTCCCCAAATTGCCACATTGGGGACTAATCTTCATGAAACATCAGAGAGCACACTCAAATCACATACAAACCATAGCACTTTTCTAAGTAGGCGATATGAGAAAATGAAAGTCTAAGACCTCTGGATTCTGGTCTCAACCTCCCTTATCAAGGGCCCAAGACTTTATGGACTTATCTAAATCAATTGTTTTCAATATTTTGGGCATCAGTACCTCCCCAGAAATCCCACACTAGTAGCTGTATCCTTTAATCGGAAGACTATAATGCAACTGAAAGGCTATTTAAGAAATCATGATATCCTCCTTATATTCCACCAAACCTAGACTCTATGGAAAGGGCTTGAGGGCCAGAAGTTTATATGGCAGGTGATACGAAGGCAACCCAAATAAAAAAGTAAAAAAAAAAAAATAGAGTGAAAAGGGAGGGTGGGTGGAGGGGGGCGGGGAGGGAGGAGAGAGAGAGGCCAATAAAGGGTGTGTTAGTGAGCAAGGAGCAAGGAGCAAGGAGCAAGGAGCAAGGAGCAGTGTTGCCTCTGTGGGCCCAGGGGCTCCATCTCACTGGATATATCCTAGAGAACAGCTTCTCAAGGGGTGATCCTGGACTAACAAGAGGGATACCATCTGGGGGTTTGTGTGGAAATGCAAAATCTTGAGGTTCTACCTTAGACCTACTAAACAGAAGCTCTGGTTGTGGGGCTGATGCTATGCAAACTTTCTGAGTGATTCTGATGCACACTGAAATTTGAGAACCCCTGGGACAGAGTGTGCCACAGAATTGTCCCTCTAAGGTCCAGTGATCATTCACCAATTCTCCTTTCTTATTAGTTGGGGTTTCTTGTGGACCTGGACCCTTCAGCACTTGGGATAGCCTGCTGAGAGCCATAGCCAAGTAGGAATGACATGGCATTTTTAATTGAAAGGTGACTCTGCTCAGGGATTAGGGTGGCTCCAGGTTTAGGGTGGATCCTGCTGGGTATAGGGCATATCCTGCTGCCTCAGGTGCCTGCTTCTTGAGTTCCCGTTGAGTTCTCGTGGGGTTCTGAGAGTATTTGGGACGCAGAGCCCGGTGGAGGGGAAATTTTCCCAGAACGTGCGTGTAGAGTGCTGGTGAGAGTTCGGGAATAAAGCATTGCTGTTTGAATCTACAAGGTGGTGTGGTGGCCTGGTTATTTTGTGCCCAGCCAGACTGTGGCAATAGCCCTGTGCACAATTTGAGCAAGGTCCCCTGGTGGTAGGAGCTGTGCAACTCTACTCTCTTAGGTGGAGAGACTGAAAGGTGCAGGTGCTGCAGGGGGAGATGCTGTCAGTATTCCCAGAAACTCCCCACCACAGCCACCAGTAAACTCTGAATGGCCCAGGTGGGATAGTGTTGGTTTGGATCTGTGATGTCCCCCCCCCCCCAAAGCTCATGTATTAAAAACATGGTCCCTGATGCAACAAAGTTTAGAGATGGGGCTCTTAGGAAATAATTGGATCATGAGTACTCCGACCTCATCCATTTTATGGATTAACCCATTAATAGCTGAATGGACTTCTGAGAGGTAGGACCTAGCTATAATAAGTAAGTTACTGGGGGCTTGCCGTGAAAGGGTTTATCTTCTCCCCAACCCCTTCCTCCTTTTTTTTCCCTCTGCTTCCAGGCTACCGTGAGTTGAGAAGTTTTCTTTTGCCAAGTCCTTCTGCCCTGATGTTCTGCCTCACCCCAGGCCTAAAAGAATGGAGTCAGCCAATCATGAACTGAATACTTTGAAACCAGGAGCCAAAATAAATGTTTGTTCCTCTAAGCCGTTCTTGTCAGGTTCTGGTTATAGAAACGAAAAGTTAACACATTGCAATGGAGTGTGTTATACATACTAAGAATTCAGTGGCATCAATGCATATTTGCAAATACAGGTCCACACAGTGCATGCATATGTATGTTTGTTAGACATATGGTTAGGGCGTAGCTAGGCACGCAGGGTATATTTAGACCTTGCTTATTTAAATAAGTATAGGGTAGAGTTGCACATGAATTTACCAGTCATACTGTATGTAATAACATAATTTTGCCTTATCACCCACACTGTAACTTGGGTGAAGAGACGTACATTTTATTTTTCCATGGAAAACGACTCCAGACAGAGAGTCATCAGCTCAGATTAATCATGAAAGTGGAGGGAAGGTAAAAATTCTTAGGAGACTAGAGAAATGTTCTAAGAGAAACAATGGGCAATGTGCCATTGGTGAAGACTATGGGGTGCTGCGTATCACAAAGATGTGGACTACTATGTCAAAGGCCTGTGTCTTTCATTGTTTTCACTGATTCTCCCTAGGGAGGCAGAAATTAGGCAGGGTCCAAGCTCAGAGAGCAGGAATTCATGGAATAGCTTTTTTTTTTTTTTTTCCCCAAGAGAACTGGAGTGCCAAATGAGAAGCCAAAAGCTCAGGGGTCTGGTCTAAGTCATGAGGCAAAGGTCAGGTGGAGGTGAATGGGCATTAAGATATAGGGGTGGTTCCAGGGAGAACACATTCTAGGTCTACAACCTGTTGTTGACAGGAGGCAAGTTGAGATCCACTGAGTATAAGAACAAAGAGCATTTAAACCAATATGAGGATGATCATCCAGGGGAACAAATTCTAGCTCCATAAAATCAGCCTGCCCAAATGACATCCAAGGAGTTTGTTTTTTTAATAGATTAAAAAAGAACAAAGAAAGAAATTACAGCATCAGTTGACAACAATGCAGGTTGCTGATTGGTGATCAGTCACTTGGTTATACCTTCCAGGTTAGAAATTGTAATAAAACAGAAAGGCTTTTACTGGGGTTATTTATTATCTTTATAGCATCAGGAGTCTGCAGAAGCCTGCTGTGTTAGGTCAGAATGACCTAGGTGACTGTGGTCCCTTGCCTTGTGTTTCCTCTGTCCAATGAATTTGTGACAACATTTCAATTTTGTGTATGTGTGACATTTCATGTCATTTCTCAAATCCCATGACAAATTGCTGCCATACCTGCTGGGCGGTGGGGGGAATGGCAGTGTCACAGGTTAGATGGCAGTGGAAGTGATCTTTGTAATGTCCCCATTGCCTCCCACCATACCCCCTTGCTCCACTCTCTGACTTCAGCTGCAGTTCATGTACTCTGGCCAGAGATGATGAGGCAGAATCAGGAGTTCAAGGGTTTCTTGGGAAATAATGACTGGGGAATAAAAAGAGGAGAAAGCAGAATTGGGTAAGGGGGAGCTGTCAGACCTCAATGCAGACCTCACTAATTCAAGTCAAGACTGCCCATGTGAGGAGTCTTAGATTGGATGGAGATGTCAAGGTCTTTCCTTGTATCACTGCCTTGTTCTGTAATTGGCTGGGCAGTGAATGTGATTTGGCTTGATAATCAAAGTGGATTCTGAGTAGTTAACAGCTGGAGGTTGTCATCAGGGATGATGACATAATTTGTAGGGCCTAGTGCAAAGTGAAAATGGGCAGTCTCTTGTTTAAAAATCGAGAATATCAAGATGGTGTTAACAAAGATTAATCCAAGCCTGGGCCCTTTTAACTATGGGGTGCTGGGAGACTGCAGGGGACATGCACCCACCCTTGAAGCCACTGCTGGCTGTCAGCTGGACATGTGGCTCACACCTGCACAGCCCATCCTATCTTGAGGGGGATATGAGCGAGGCACCCCTACATCTGGTGCAGATCAGAACTTTCTCTGATGTCTCAGGAAGCAGCTCAAGCTGGGGTAGTAACTCTACTGAGGGCAACCTTCAGCCAGAGGAAGGATGATTCTGAGGTGTATTTCACATGGTTTCTCTGAAGGTTCCCAGCGATACGGAATTGCAGTTGTCTACAGAGATAATCAGCTCAACAAAATGCATCTTTTGGTTTTCATCCTTCCCTGTCCCACTCCTTCCCCCCACCCCCTTCATTCTGGCTTTCTGGGATCAGCTCCCAAGCAAGCCACCTGCACCAAGGATGCCCTGGGGTCTCAAGGATGTATGGCCACAAGAATGTGCACCTCAACAGTTACTAATATGGCATTATGTAAAAATGTGGATGTGTAACCGATGTGATTCTGCAGTCTGTATTTGGGGTAAAAATGGGAGTTCATAACCTACTTGAATCTAATGTATGAAATATGATATGTCAAGAGCTTTGTAATGTTTTGAACAACCAAAAAAAAGAATGTGCACCTCTAGCTGAGGAGGCAGTGGGATCTCTGTTGTAGCCAAAGCACATAATGCACTCATGTCTTTCAGGAGTGGGTGTTGACTAGTTATTGGCTAAGTCAAAGTCAATTCTCTTAATTTCTTTTTTCCACAAATTTGAGAATGTCACTTATTTGAGCCAAATATTAGGGTCCCTCCCTCCTTTATTCCCTCCTTCCCTCCTTCAGGAGTCAGCTCTGAAGGGCCCCTTGAGCACCAGAGGTCCCATAAGGTTGGCTAATTCTTCCACTGAGAGCACATTGTAGCTTGACTTCTTGATATTATGGTCTACATATGAAGAGTCCCCCAAAACCTCATGTATGAGACAGTGCAAGAATTTTCAGAGGAGAAATGATTAGATTATGAGAGGTATAATGTAATTGGTGGATTAATCCACTGATATGGATTAACTGAGTGGTAACTATAGGCAGGTAGGGTGTGGATAGAGGAAGTAGGTTACTGGGGATGGGTCTTTGGGGATTATGTTTTGTCTCTGCTTCCTGGTTGAGAAGTCCTGAGCTGTTTTCCTTCTCCATGCCCTTCTGCCATGACCTCACCTGGAGCCCAGGGCTATGGAGTTGGTCAACCCATGGACTGACACTCTGAAACCATGAGGCAAAATAAAAATTTCCTCTTTTAAGTTGTTGTTGTCAGGTCTTTTGGTCACTGTGATGCAAAAGCTGACTAAAACCCTTCCTCTGCCCAATCCTGCATCCCTCATTTTCCTTCCATAAGCACTCATCCTAAAGATACTCCCTAAAAGGCCTCCTGCAAGGTAATCTGTATCCCAGAGTTGGCTTCATGAGGAGTCAACCAGTAACAGGGACACAGACACGACATTATGTGTTAATAACAGCCCTCAGCTGGGGAGGTTTTTATTGGATCTCGACATGCTGGATTTGTCCCAGGCTCAGGTTTCCCGTTCAACAACCCTTCTTTAGCGACTGTTTCAGAAAGTGTCTGATGTTTAGCTGCCATTCTTAAATTTTCAGGGAGAGTGCCAGCTCACATTTCCCAGTGACATCTCTGTTCGACAGGCAAGAGAGATTTTGTTTCCTTTTAAACTGAAGTATAATTTATATACAGTAAAATGTGCAGATTTTAAATGCACAGTTCCATGAGTTTTGACAAATGTATATGCATGTGTAATCAACACCCTCATCATGATGAAAACCATCTCCCTCACTCCAGAACACTTTCTTGTGCCTTTTCCCCATTCATTCTCTTTATACACGCCCCCTTGAAGCAAACCCTATTCGGATTTCTATCCCCATGGCTTTGTATGGCCACGTCTAGAATTACACATGAATGGAATCATATGGACTGTATTCATGAGTCTGGCTTTTTTTTCTTAAGGTAATGACTTTAAGATTCATCCAGGTTGCTGCATGTATTATGAGTTCTTTTGATTGCTGGGGAGTATTCCATTATTGGGATGTATTGCAGTTTATCCATTTCCTGTTGATGGACATTGGGCCATTTTTTATTTTTCACCTATAATAAAGAGCCAGGAATAAAAATGCATGTGGATCCATGAAGATAGATGTTTTGGTGCACATGAAGAAATATGTCATTTCTGCTGGGTGTGGTAGCACATGCCTGTAATCCCAGTGGTTTGGGAGGCTGAGGCAGGAGGATCACTAGTTCAAAGTCAGCCTTAGCATCTTAGTGAGTCTCTGTCTCAAAAAAAAAAAAAAAAAACAAAAACAAAAACAAAACAAACACAAACAAACAAACAAACAAACAGAACTGGGGATGTTGCTCAGTGGTAAAGTGCCTCTGGGTTAGATATCCAGAACTACCTCCACCCAAGCAAACAAAAAACCAAAGCAAACAAACAAACAAAAAAAGAAATATGTAACTTCTTTTAGGTAACAAGGAGTGGAATTAGTGGACAGTAGGTAAGTGTACAGTTAATTTTATAAGAAAGAACCAAACAGTTTTCCAAAGAAGTTGTATTTATTTACCTTCCCCAAGGTTAGAATTTGTCTCTTAAACCCATTAAGTCCCAAGTTTTAACTTTTGGGAATGTCTCAATGAAATGGACACAGACACATTAAAATGGAAAATCATAATCTAGAACTTGTATATCCTTTATTATCATCAAGAGTGAGAATATAGGTGTAAATAGGGTGCTGAGACAACACGGTGTTTTTATATATCCAAGCCAACCTATAAATAAGACACTGGGCAGATGTGATACCTGGGATGCTGGGACAAAAATGGGTTTGTTCATGGACTCGGTAAATGTTAGACTAGGTGATGATCTTGGAGTTTTTCACACTTTTCTACAAATTTCCTCTGTTAGATAAAGAGAAAAAAATGTACTTTGGGAACAGAGAGTGTATCTTGAGGCAGCCAGTCAAGCACCAGTGAGTTTTCTGGTTGATCCCAAAGACTCATGGAAACGTGTTTTCTCCATGGTACATCTGAAATTGGAAAAAAAAAAAAAAAACGTTTTAGAATATCCATCATAGAACTAAATTGAAGCTGAATAAAGATGCTACAACTTTATCCCATGGCTTCCGGGTCCATTCCTCTTCCCCTTTTGGTGCTTTAATCTATGCCTCTGGGGGAATTTAAGTCTGTTATTAAGAAGCATAGATTTAGCAACCCCCTGTGTTTTGGAGATTACATCTCAAGAGCAGAGAAGTTAAGTGGCTTCTCTGATGTCACACAGCTATCTAATGAAATAGCCAATTTCTAGAATCTCATTTTCTTAACCAGCAGCCAAGAAAAATGAAATTATACAGATCAGTGACTCTTGGTCACTCCTCCTTGTTCATCAAGTGGGGACAATGAAAGATTTGGCTGAATGCCCTCTCCTTAGCCAGGAAAAGTTTTGTAATGTTTTAGACCTCTACCTTGTCCCCCCTGCTGATGAACAAACTGCTACCAGTTCCCCAGAAGGAAGAAAGAGGCTTTGCCCTTTTTTCCAAGCAAATAAAATTCCACCTTTCACTTTAAACAGCCTTAGGATACGTGCACACGAAATTCACATGGATGAAACTGTTACTGTACCAAAGGGGATGCCAGCAAGTGGCAATAGCGATTAGAAACACAAGCATCAAACTGCAGGAAACTGCCTCGAAATAGCAGCCTCCTCCAACCCCCTGACGGGGAGATTAGCATGTAAGGGGAAAAGAGGACAATGATGCAGGGAGGCATTTGGCTCTGTGTTCTATCTGTTGGCAGAGCGAGCATCTCTCCTTCCCATTTCATGCAAGAGGTTAACAAGGGGCTAGCCAGATTCATGCCTTGGACAAGTTTACAGCACAAGAACTGCACCCACAGGGCCCAGTTGGGCAAGGGCTGTGAGCTTCTGAGGGTGTTCACTCAAGACACCAGCCCTCAACACATCAGAGTGCGTGGAGGTTTCATCACCAAGCACCTCCTCGTGCTGGTGGAGATAGACCTGGGTCCAGTCCTTGACTCTGATAGGAACTAACTGTATGACTTTGAGAAAGTCACTCTACCTCACTGGAACCGTTCCCTCATCTGTAAAAGAAAAAGGTTGTTCGTGCATGTGTGTTTTTTTTGGTCTTATTTATTTATTTAATTAGTTCATGTGTTTGTTCATTTGTTCATTCATCATTCATTCTTTCCTGAACTCAAAAACAACTATTAAGCACCTACTCTGTGCTTGGCATAATGGTAAGCTTCTAGGATACAAGATGAGAAATACAGGATTCCTAACCACAGCCGATATGGGGGAGATTGCATTAATGCTCCAGTGCTTTTGCTTTTTTTTCTTTTTGGTGGCATTGGGGATTGAACTCAGGGTGCTCTGCATTGAGCTATATTCTCATACTTTTTTTTTTTTTAAATTTTTATACAGGGTCTCACTAAGTTGCTGAGGCTGGCCTCAAACTTGTGATCTTTCTGCCTCAGCCTCCTGAGTTGCTAGGATTATTACAGTTGCCTGTTTATTTTTATTTTAAAATTATTATCATTAGTGCATATGAATTGTATAAACAATGGGTTTGATTATATCCAATTCTATTACCATCTCTTGCTCTCCCCCTCATTCTCTTCCCCTTCCCTAATAGTCCCCCTACAATTTTCTTGTTATCTTTTTTTTCCTAAATTGCACATATGAGAGAAAACATTTGATACTCTTCTTTCTGATTCTAGCTTATTTTGCTTAACATAATTATCTTCAGTTCTATTTTCCTGCAAATGACATGATTTCATTATTCGTTGTACCTGAACGTTACTCCATTATGTTTATATATCACCTTTTCTTTTATTATTGTCATTTTTATTGGCCTATTATACATAATAGTGGGGTTCATTTTGCCATATTCATACATGCTGTAACATAATTTGATCAGTCTCATTCTCTAGTACCTTCCCTTTCCCTTCCCTCCCACATTTTCTTTCTCTATTCACCCACTGATGGAATATTCTAGTTCTTCACTCCACACTGCATCTAGTCTACCTTTCTGTATTTAATTTTGCAGCACCTCTCACTAAAGAGGTAGAATCTGTTTCCCCAACTCCTGACTTTGGGTAGACGATATGAGTTTCTTGGGATTGTGAAATCACGTGGATGCAACAATATGCCACTTTGTAAATTAGGGCTTAAGAGGCCTTGGCTCATTTCCATTTTTTGTGTTTCTGCTATTGCCATGCAAAAGACATGTCCAGGATAGCTCTCAGGATCCAGGAGGAAGAGGAGAACAGACCACGAGGCAGAGCCATGCCAGCTGAGGATAATCTAGGTAGTGGACCTCATAGACACATAAGCAAGCCAATCCCAGATTAGCCCATTCATGGCTGATATGCTCTTACCTAGCATCATGGTGGCCATAGCTAAATGTACAGAGCTCTCAGGCAATCAGATACTTTAACACAGTAGGTAGGATGAATACTCTAATAGAGGTAAGCAGAGTACGGTAGGAGGTGAAGGTGGGTTATATAAGTGCAGAGAAAGGCACTTAGCTCAACATGAGGCAGCATAGAGAAGGGTCAAGAATGAGAGAAATACTTTACTAAGTCTGCATCATGATAGTCAGATAAAGCAGAGGAAAGAAGAGGTGTACCAAAAACTGACACTTAAATTTTTTAAAAAATATGATTCACAGTTGTAGAGTTGGCCCTTTGTGTCTACAGGCTCCACATCCACCATTCTACCAACTGCAGATTTAAAACATTACAAAACAAAACAAAACAAAACAAAACCAAAATAACAATACAACTATCAACATAATAGAAATAAAAAACAAGGTAACATGACAGTTATTTACCTAGTATTTACATTGTCTTTGGTAGCACATGTAATCTACAGATGATTTAAAGTATGTGGGAGGATGGATGCACAAAGATTATTTACAAACACTACACCATTTCATATAAAGGACTTGAGCATCCTTGGATTTTGGTATCCCCAGGGGTCCTGGAACCAATCGAATGTGGATTCAGAGGGACAACTGTGTTTTGTTTGACCACTGATATAGAAATTTTAAATTACTTGCCAACATTATAGAGTCCTAGGGTCTTCATGGTTCAAATTATGAAATAATCCAAATGCTTTTTAATAGTGAAGTGAATGAACAAATTATACTGTATCTATACCACACAACAGTACTCATCAATACAAAGGAGCATGTTACTGAAGCACAATCCTGGCTGGTCTCACAAACATTGAGACATTTTGACCAAAAATCATCTATATCACATGATTTCAGGCAAAATGGACCTATGGTTAAAAAAAAACCATAACAGTTGCCTAGGAAAGAACATAGGGTTTTTTTTGGGGGGTGGTGGTGGTGGTGGTGGTGAGGGGGGATAATGTAAATATTCTGGGCTTAAAAGCAGTGAAGGTTTTATGACTGTGTTTGTGACATTCAATATATGTACATCATCAAAAAACAAAGTGTGTCTGTGCTGAGGAATGGATAGAAGCATAGAGGAAGTAAAAATGGCACGTGATGAGCAGATATTGAATCTGGGTGACAGGTGTATTGTACTATTTATTCACTTTATTATATATGCATATATGTAAGTTTCATGTAATAAAATATTCATAAATAAATAAATAAAATGGAAAGATTTCTGATTAAAACCCATTTCCTTTTCTAGAAAAATTGGAAAATCTGGTGACACTGGCCTGCCTCTTTGCCGGTGTGTGGCTGATGCCTCTGTAGAAGGGATGAGTCCTCTTATCACCCACTCCAGTCATTTACAAGCTGGCCTGTTTCTGCAGACATCTGTGCCTTTGGGTCCTGGCTGGTTGATTCTTTATGGTCCTTGCTGGTTCCAGTTTTCTTATTCTTTTGATTCTGTCCAGCTGAAGTTCTTTCTAAAGCTATAGATAGATTTTTTTTTTTAATTTTCAAGATTTTGGATCCATCTTTTCATATATACCTTTTCTTTTCTAGTATGATTTTTAAAGTAAAATTTTAATTTTGAGGTAACTATAGATTCACATAGAGTTGTAAGAAGAAATATAGAGAGCTCTTATGTGACTTTTATTGTTCCTTAGTGATAACATTTTGCAAAATTATAGTATAATAATACAACCAGTAGATGGACATTGATACACCCACCACGTTGTTTACATTCCCATAGCTTTACTTATACTGTGTGTGTGTGTTTCTATGCTGTTTTATCACATGTGAAGGTTTGTGTGTTCACAAATGATGCAGAATATTTTCAACTCCACACAGATACTTTGTGTCACCCTTTTATGGTCGCAGCCATTGCCCTCTGTTCTGCCATTCCCCCATCCTTACCTTGGCAAAGGGCCAATCTGCTCTCCATCTCTATGATGGAATTATATAATATGTAACCTTTGATTCCTTTTCACTTGCCACTTGGTTATTATTTCCATGGAATTTCTTTTTTCATTTTTTTATGTTTACTTTCACCTTTGGAGGCAAAGGACTCTCCTAAAGATGAGATCCTTATTTATCATATCTCAAAAACACTAATAGTTTTTTTTTTAATGCATTAGTCTTAAATCGTATAGAAAACAAAAAGTGGAGTAATAAATCAAAGCTGTAATAATGACGGCTTTGAAATTATTCATGTATCTAACATTATGAGAAATCTTTATTTCTGCATGTGGCTGAGTTACTGGCTAGTGGATTTTGTTTTGACCTGAAAGATTCCCTTTAACATTTATTGCAGGATTGGTCTAGTGGTAAAGAACAATCAGCTCTTGTTTATCTAGAAAGGCCTTGATTTCTCCATCATTTTTGAAGAAAACATTTTCCAGATGTAAGATTCTTAGTTGATGTTATGGTTTAGACATGAGGTGTCGTCCCTTAAAAGCTCATGTGTGAGACAATGCAAGGATGTGCAGAGGTGAAATGATCAGATTATGTGGGTTGTAGTCCAATCAATGGATTAATCCCTGGATAGGGATTCACTGGGAGATAACTGAAGGCAGGTAGGTTAAAGGCCACTGGGGGTGTGTCTTTGGGCTTTCTGTTTTGTCCCTGGTGAGTGGAGCGCTCTCTGCTTCCTTGTTGCCATGTCTTGAGTTGCTTTCCTCTTCCACATCCTTCTGCTGTGATGTTCTGGCTTATCTTGGGCCCAGAGCAGTGGAGTGGCCCATTTATGGATTGGGACCTCTGAAACCATGAGCGCCAAATAAACTTTTCTTCCTCTAAAATTTTTCTTGTGAGGTGGTCACATCAGAGGGGAAAAAAAAGCTGACTAAAATCGTTGACTTTTTTTGTTGTTGTTTTTTAGCACTTTGTATATATGGAACCCATTACCTTCTCTTCTTCAAAACTTCTGACAAGAAATAAGTTGCTGATCTTATTGGGGATCTCTTGTATATGACAAGTTACTTCTCTCTTGCTGTCTTCAAATTCTTATTTTGTCTCTGGCTTTTGACAGTTTCATTATAGTGTGTCTTGGTATGTGTCTCTTTGACTTTATCCTTGGGATCTTTGAGCTTCTTGGATGTTTTGATTCATAACTGTCATCAAATTTGGGAAGCTTTCAACCAATATTTCTTCAAATAATCTTTCTTCCCATTTATGTCTCTCTTCTTCTCTTGGGAATTCCACATGAGTCTGTTGGCCAGTTTGATGATTCCTTAGACTGTGTTCACTCTCCTTTGTCATCTTTTTCTTTGAATTTTCTCAGACTCAGTAATTTCAGGTCTTATCTTCACATTTGTTGGTTCTTTCTTTTGCCTGCTCAAATCTGCTTTGTATTGAGTTTTTCATTTCAGTTATTCCACTTTTCAGCTCCAGAATTTCTTTTGGTTCTATTTTGTTTTCTGTTATAATGTTTTATCATCCATAATGCTCTTATTATGTAACCTTCAGTTATGTTTGGATTATACACCATTTTCACATTTTCTATTACTCTTTGAGATTCTTTAAGACAGTTGTCTTTTTCTTATAAATCCACCATCTATTGTTTCTTACAGATAATTTCTTGAATTGTTTTTTTTTCTTTGTGTGAGCAATACTTCTCTGTTTTATTTATATGCCTTTTGGTTTTTGGTTGAAGACTGGACATTTGAATCTTATAATGTGGTAACTCTGGAAATAAGTTTCTTCCCCTTCCCCTTAAAAAAACAAAACCATTATAGGGCGCATCAGTATTGAGGATCAGCCTGAGGTGTATGTAGACTTAAGGTCTTCTCAGGTACTCTCTTGCCTGCTTCTTTCCCTGGGCATGCATGGTGACTTTCTAAATTCCCTGTACTTGTAGTTGCTTTGGATGTCTGCACATTTATTTATTTATTTTCCAAAACAGTTATTTTTGGTTTTTAATACATTTAACATTACACCAAATTCAGATGCTGCCAAATCACAGGACTTGTTAATTTAGAACATTTTGACATAGAATATAAATTTATAAAACTGAATATATATACTTTTATCAAAAGGCTAACTTCAATTTGGGAGGGAAAGAGGACACACTAGAAAAAGGAAAAATTATATTCCATATTTATTTTTATAAGAAACTGTCAAACTGGTTTCCAACATGGACATACCATTGTGTATTCTTACCAGCCATGAAAGAACAATCCAGTTTCTCCATATCAATGCCAGCATTTGGAATTGCCACTATTTTTTTACTTGTTGTTGTTGTTTATTTTTGATAGGTGTATAGTGACATCTCATTCTGGTTTCAATGTGCATTTCCTAATAGCTATTGATGTTGAACTCAGGATGAATTTCAGTTTACATTTCCTGATAGCTAATGAAGAATTCATGTGGTTATTTGACATCTGTATTTCCTTTTTGGTCAACTGTCTGCAACAGGTATCTTCATTTAGCTCTTAGAATTAAGCTGGATTCAAGTTCTCCTAACCTTTCTTGGCAATAAAAGCCATGACCCCAGGCAGCAGTAAGTTATTTTTTTCTTTGAGAGGTGGGGTACTGGGGATTGAACCCAGGGGTACTTTACAACTGAACAACACTTCCAGCCCTTTTTATTTTTATTTATTTTTAATTTTTTTTTCTTTTTCTTTTTTATTTTAAGACTGGGTCCTGCTAAGTTGCTTGGAGCCTTGCCAAATTGCTGAGGCAGGCCTTGAACTTGCAATCTTCCTGCCTCAGTCTTGCCAGTCTCTGGGATTACAGTCATGTGCCATCACACCTGGCTGTTTACTTTCTTTTTGCCAGGTGCATGGAAGCGCTCCCTAGCTTCAAACAGTGATCTGAACTTGTACTCTTGTCTCAAAATAGAAGAATTTTATTTCAGTCATCCTAGCTAGAAAGTCCCAAACTGGCCTGAACATGAAACCGAACACCGAAAATACTTCCTGTTTAGTCAGTGTTTTTGCTGAGGTCTTAGTCCATAAGCAGCTGGCTCCATTCCTTGGGGATTGATGTGAGGCAGAACATCATGACATAGGAGTGTGGTGGAGAAAAGTGATTCAGGATATTACACCAGGAAGGAGAGAAGGGGGGGGGGGCACTCTGTTAAACAGGGATAAAATATAAACCCCAAAGGCATACCGCCAGAGACCCACCTTCTCCAGCCACACCCTGCCTACCACCAAATTAATTCTGATCAGAAGATTAATGCACTGATTAGGTTAAACCTCTCATACAGCTCGATCATTTCATCTCTAAACTTTCTTGCATTGTCTCACGTGTGAGCTTCTGGGGGCCACCTTATATCCAAACCATAGCACTTCTTTTGTATTCACTCAGGGCTCTCTGATTCTTCATTCCACTGTGCCTGCTTCTTTATTCTCCAGTAGAAAGTGAGTATTGACTCAACCCCAGGCACATGTGTTTTGAGTAGGCTCTGTGCTTGGCACCCCTTTGGGTGATAGATGACAAGGTGGTAGATGTTCTGCTGGAGGGCGGGTAGGAGTTGGGCATTCTAGTGGACACTGCAACTGCCCTGTCCATGTCACCTCAACCTACACGAAAGGTCACTTGCAAGCAGTTCTCATAAACATCATGGCTTCCTTGTGTCTTTCTGTGGTAGGCATGTACTTTATCCATCAACAGGGCAGCATGACAGCGTCAGAGAGTCAGTACCCAGGTAGCAACCCCCGACTAAAGAGGTAGAGAGATGGTGAATTAATATTGCTGCTTCTTCCCCTGTCAGTGGGCCAGTTTTGAAGCATTTTCCCAGCAGGACTGAGCATTGTCACATTTATTTATCAAGGTCCAATATCTCTAAATAAATTATTTTGAAATAATATCAGACTTAGAGGAAAGTTTCAAGAATAGTACTAACGGCATGATTCTTTTACTTTAACCAGTTACTTTAACCGTTAACATTATGTTTGCTTTATAATTCTCTGACTTCCTCTATCATCTTCTCCCTGCCATAATAATTCAGGGAACATTTCTCTAAAAAAGCAAATAGGCATTCTCTTGCCTAACCACAGTACAATCTTCAAAATCAGGAACGAACATTGATACAACACCATTAGCTACTTTACAGACCTTAAAATTTTGCCATATTATTATTTTTTTTTACCAACAATAACAATAACAGCAGCAACAACAAAATGCATTTCATTGTTCAGGATTCCAACCTGGATTATCAATTGATTTAGTTGTCATGTGCCTTCATTTTTCTTTAATCTGCAATGTTTCTTCAATCTGTTTGACTTTCATGATGTTGACATTTGGGAGAACATAAACCAGTTATTTTGTACCATATCCTTCAGTAGAGTTTTATTTGATGTTCCTCACAGTTAGCTTTAGTTGATGGATTTTTGGCAGGAGAACTCCAGGAATGATGTGCCTCCTTCTCAGTGCATCTTATTAGAAGAAAGGTGATATCCATTTGTTCCACAATTGGTGATGTTGAGACAGATTGATTTTTTAAAGTAATGATCTGTAAAGGAAGTCATCAAGTAACTGTGTTCTTGCACGTGAGGATTCATGTGCCATACATCGCTGGTGGAATCAGATTTCCCTTTAGACATTCCTCAGCCATACCTGCTGTCTAGGGTGCCTTGAGCACAGCAACGTGTGCATGGATAAGCTCACATATCAGGCCTGAATTCTGGCCTCAGAAATTGTATTAGATGAGAATTCTGCTTTCCTGGCAAACCTCTTGGATTCAGAGGAAACTGGGAGGTGCGGAGATGACGTAGGGGCAGTTATAGCCCTCAGAAATAGTGTGTCTCACCAAGCTCTGGTCTAGACATAAGCTAACAAATCTAGTGGGATCTTTATGCAGGCTTTAGCTTCTTTGACCTTAGACTTGGCCTTCTGTCTGCCATGTCATTGTGTTTCTTGTTTCCTAACACAGTGCTGCCCACAACCATGCTTAGGAGATGTTTTAGTCAATTTCTTTGCCACTGTGACCAAAAGTTCTGATCCTGATGAGAACAATTTTAGAGGAGGACAAGTTTATTTAGCACTCATGGTTTCAGAGGTCTCAGTCCATAGAAGGACCACTGCACAGCTCAGAGCCTGAGATGAGGCAGAACATCGTAGCAGGAGGGTGTAGTGGAGGAAAGCAGCTCTGGACACGACAATCAGGAAGACAGTCAGTTGTACTCACCAGAGATAAAATGTATACCTGAAAAGCAATGACCAATGACCTGTCTCCTCCAACCACACCCTACCTGCCTAACAGTAAGCACCTAGTGAATCCATTCAAGTCACTTAATGCCCTGATTAGGTTAAGGCTCTCATGACCCAATCATTTGACCTCTAAACTTTCTTGTTTTGTCTCATACACTTCCAAAGGACCCTTATTTTGACATAACATCAGACTTAGAGGAAAGTTTCAAGAATATCCAAACCATAGCTCTTCTTTTGTATTCATTCAGGGCTCTCTGATTCTTCATTCCTTTGTGACTTCAAAAGGAAGTCCTTTTGAGGAACATGTCATATTCAAACCATAATAGGAGACTATTGTATGAATCTGGACAAGTTATTTACACCCTCAAATCTTTGTTTCTTCATCTGAAAAATGGTGAATCTAATATAAACCTTCTAGGGTCATTATGAGGATTAAATGATATAATTGCTATAAAATTCAGTAAGTCTCTTGAACACAAAATCTCAATAAATACAGTCTGTTATTGTTAATAGTCATAACTAAAAAGAAGCCCGCACTATGAGTCAGGGAAGCTGAGTATGAATCCTAACTTCTCCCTGATTTTGTAACTTTGGCCAATCATTGTCTGAACCTTGATTTCCTTGTCTGTAAATTGAGGATAAGAGTATTGTTCCTGGTTACTTCACTGGATTGGAAGGGTGAAGTGAACTCATGTGTGTGAAAGCCATTTGTCCAGTAGAATGGATTCTGTGAACACATGAGGAGCCTGGCAATCTGTCTTCTTTACCAACCAGCATGGGATGTTTGCCCATGAAGCTGGGCCAGGACTAAGCCACAGCAATGGGGCTGGAAATACTGAAAGTCCTGTCTCACCCCTCCTCTGAGCCCTGGCTATACCTAAGTTTGACTCCTAAAATGACCCTTGGAAGTCCTTTGGTGATCTCTGACCCCTTAGTTGGATAGCTTTCCTGCTATGGTATTATGTCCATTCCCGACATGGGTGATTGCAAGACCATAGAAGGACCCTAGACTGCTGCAGATTGCCACCTCTAACGCTACTCTGGCTATTCTGGTCACTTGGGGATGGAGAAGGGTGTCTTCTCTTCATCTGTATAACTGATGCTGTTAGACCTCCCCACAGTTTCTCACAGATCCATTGTTCTCTGTCTCCATCTTGGCTGCACATTGGCTGTCCCTTGTGTGTCAGGATTCTTCTAAGAAAGGGAAAGAGAGAGAATTTTAAGCAGCTGGTCCATGCAGTTGTAGGGGGTGGCAACTCTGAACCCTGTAGGGCAAACCAATAGGCTGGAAATTCAGGTAAGGACTGATGTTGCAGACTTGAGTTCAAATGCCACAAAGAAGCTGCCAAGCTGGAAACTCAGGTAGGATTTCTATGTTGCAGTCTTGAGGCCAAACTCCTTCTTCCTTGGAAAATCTTATACTGAGCTCCTAAGGCCTTCAGCTAGTTGGATGAAGCCCACTTGCATTATGGAGGGCATTTTCTTTTACTCAGAGTCCAATGATGCAAAGGCTAACTGTATCTTAAAAATACTTGCACAGCAAGCAATGTCTAGACAAGTGCTTGACCAAACAAGTGGGCACTGTAACCTAGCCTATTAGTCATGTAGAATTAAACATCAGAGTATCTGAGATCTTTTAAAAATGCTTAGTTGGAACCCAGATAAGAGTTATTTGGGGGATTTTCCAGCTATATTTCTGTTATTGATTTTTAGTTTAATTCTGTTGTGCTTTGAGAGCAGACATTGTATGATTTATATTCTCTAAAACTTGTCAGGGTGTGTTTTATGGCCCAGAGTATGGTTTATATTGGTAAATGTCCCATGTGAGCTTAAGAAGAATATGTATTCTGCTCTTGTTGGATGAAGTAGTCTATAGATGTCAATTATACCCAGTTGATTGATGGTGTTGTTGAGTTCAATTATGTCCTTACTGATTTTCTGCCTGAATCTGACTGTTTCTGATAGAAGAGGGTTGACGTCTCCATCTACAATTGTGAAATCATCTATTTCTCCTTGCAATTCTATTAGCTTTTGCTTCACATATTTTGACATTCTATTGTTAGGCACATACACATTAAGAATTATTATATATTCTTAGAAAAGTGACCCTTTTATTCCTGATAATTTTCCATTCCCTGAAGTTTACTTTGTCCAAAAC
The DNA here is from genome assembly GCF_021218885.2 of Marmota monax. Taxonomy (NCBI): domain Eukaryota; kingdom Metazoa; phylum Chordata; class Mammalia; order Rodentia; family Sciuridae; genus Marmota; species Marmota monax. Next base: position 4,615,973 of record NW_026692254.1, read on the forward strand.
GAATACAGTACTCCAGCTTTCTTTTAATTAGCTTTAGTGTAATAGCGCTTTCCATCCCTTTACTTTTAATGTATATATGTCTTTATAATTGAAGTGGGTTTCTTATAGACAATATACAGTTGGGTCCTCTTTTTAAAAATTCATTCTAAAAATCTTTTGCCTTTTAATTTATGTACTTAGATCATTGGCTTTCATAGTGATTATGTATAGAACTGATCAATATCTATCATATTTCTATTAATTTTCTATCACCACAGATTAATTTTGCCTGATTTCACATTTTATATACAGTATGTAGTCTTTGAAAAATATTTTTTTATTTTTTTATTTTTTGGATCACTCTTCCTGTGAAATTACTCTGAACATAGGAGCAGATATTCAACACATCAAAATAAAGAAAGAATAAAAAGGAGCAGCAGCCCTTGACATTCTTTCCTATTACATCTAAACAGTCTCACTGAGCACCAGTCCTGAGACCATGATAAAATGAAACAAAAGAGTCCACTTCTTAATTTCACCTAAGCCCAGGAAAAACCAAGAGTGTCATAAAACTCACAAGATTAAACATTATTCCTTCCTTTGTTAGGCAAATAGATGGTTGATCATATATATGTACTAGGGATTTAACAAAGGGACATTCTACCACTGATCAATACTGCCAGATGTTTGTTTGTTTGTTGTTTGTTTTTTTTTTTAATTTTTTATTGTGGGTTGTTCAAAACATTACAAATTTCTTGACATATCATATTCCACACTTTGATTCAAGTGGGTTATGAACTCCCACCTTCACCCCATACACAGATTGCAGAATCACATCAGTTACACATCCATTGACTTACAAATTGCCATACTAGTGTCTGTTGTTCTCCGCTGCCTTTCCCATCCTCCACCATCCCCCCTCCCCACCTCTCCCCTCCCCTCCCCTCCTCTCTCTCTACCTCCTCCACTGTATAACCCTGAGGGTCTCCTTCCATTACCATGCAATTTCCCTTCTCTCTCCCTTTCCCTCCCACCTCTCATCCCTGTTAAATGTTAATCTTCTTCTCCTGCTCTTCGTCCCTACTCTGTTCTTAGTTACTCTCCTTATATCAAAGAAGACATTTGGCATTTGTTTTTTAGGGATTGGCTAGCTTCACTTAGCATAATCTGCTCTAATGCCATCCATTTCCCTGTAAATTCTATGATTTTGTCATTTTTTAATGCAGAGTAATACTCCATTGTGTATAAATGCCACATTTTTTTTTATCCATTCGTCTATTGAAGGGCATCTAGGTTGGTTCCACAGTCTTGCTATTGTGAACTGTGCTGCTATGAACATCGATGTAGCAGTGTCCCTGTAGCATGCTCTTTTTAGGTCTTTAGGGAATAGACCAAGAAGGGGAATAGCTGGGTCAAATGGTGGCTCCATTCCCAGCTTTCCAAGAAATCTCCATACTGCTTTCCAAATTGGCTGCACCAATCTGCAGTCCCACCAGCAATGTACAAGTGTACCCTTTTCCCCACATCCTCGCCAGACTTGTTGTTGTTTGACTTCATAATGGCTGCCAATCTTACTGGAGTGAGATGGTATCTTAGGGTGGTTTTGATTTGCATTTCTCTGACAGCTAGAGATGTTGAGCATTTTTTCATGTACTTGTTGATTGACTGTATGTCCTCCTCTGAGAAGTGTCTGTTCAGGTCCTTGGCCCATTTGTTGATTGGGTTGTTTGTTCTCTTATTGTCTAATTTTTTGAGTTCTTTGTATACTCTGGATATTAGGGCTCTATCTGAAGTGTGAGAAGTAAAGATTTGTTCCCAGGGTGTAGGCTCCCTATTTACCTCTCTTATTGTTTCTTTTGCTGAGAAAAAAACTTTTTAGTTTGAGCAAGTCCCATTTGTTGATTCTAGTTATTAACTTTTGTGCTATGGGTGTCCTATTGAGGAATTTGGAGCCCGACCCCACCGAATGTAGATCGTAGCCAACTTTTTCTTCTATCAGATGGCGTGTCTCTGATTTGATATCAAGCTCCTTGATCCATTTTGAATTCACTTTTGTGCATGGCGAGAGAAAGGGAATCAGTTTCATTTTGTTGCATATGGATTTCCAGTTTTCCCAGCACCATTTGTTGAAGATGCTATCCTTCCTCCATTGCATGGTTTTAGCCCCTTTATCAAATATAAGGTAGTTGTAGTTTTGTGGATTGGTTTCTGTGTCCTCTATTCTGTACCATTGGTCCACCCGCCTGTTTTGGTACCAGTACCATGCTGTTTTTGTTACTATTGCTCTGTAGTATAGTTTGAAGTCTGGTATCGCTATACCGCCTGATTCACACTTCTTGCTTAGCATTGTTTTTGCTATTCTGGGTCTTTTATTTTTCCATATGAATTTCACGATTGCTTTCTCTATTTCTACAAGAAATGCCATTGGGATTTTGATTGGCATTGCATTAAACCTATAGAGAACTTTTGGTAATATCGCCATTTTGATGATGTTAGTTCTGCCTATCCATGAACAGGGTATATTTTTCCATCTTCTAAGATCTTCTTCTATTTCTCTCTTTAGGGTTCTGTAGTTTTCATTGTATAAGTCTTTCACCTCTTTTGTTAGGTTGATTCCCAAGTATTTTATTTTTTTTGAAGATATTTTGAATGGAGTGGTTGTCCTCATTTCCATTTCAGAGGATTTGTCGCTGATATACAGGAATGCCTTTGATTTATGCATGTTGATTTTATATCCTGCCACTTTGCTGAATTCATTTATTAGCTCTAATAGTTTCTTTGTAGAGCCTTTTGGGTCTGCTAGGTATAGAATCATATCATCTGCAAATAGTGATAATTTAAGTTCTTCTTTTCCTATTTTGATGCCTTTAATTTCTTTCGTCTGTCTAATTGCTCTGGCCAGTGTTTCGAGAACTATGTTGAAGAGAAGTGGAGAGAGAGGGCATCCCTGTCTTGTTCCAGATTTTAGAGGGAATGCCTTCAGTTTTTCTCCATTCAGAATGATGCTAGCCTGAGGCTTAGCATAGATTGCTTTTACAATATTGAGGTATGTTCCTGTTATCCCTAGTTTTTCTAGAGTTTTGAACATAAAGGGATGCTGTACTTTGTCGAATGCTTTTTCCGCATCTATCGAGATGATCATATGGTTCTTATTTTTAAGTCTATTGATGTGGTGAATAACATTTATTGATTTCCGTATATTGAACCAGCCTTGCATCCCAGGGATGAATCCTACTTGATCATGGTGTACAATTTTTTTGATATGTTTTTGTATCCGATTCGCCAGAATTTTATTGAGGATTTTTGCATCTAGGTTCATTAGAGATATTGGTCTGTAGTTTTCTTTCTTTGAAGTGTCTTTGTCTGGTTTAGGTATCAGGGTGATGTTGGCCTCATAGAAGGAATTTGGAAGTTCTCCCTCCTTTTCTATTTCCTGAAGTAGCTTGAAAAGTATTGGTATTAGTTCTTCTTTAAAGGTTTTGTAAAATTCTGCTGTATACCCATCCGGTCCTGGGCTTTTCTTAGTTGGTAGTCTTTTGATGGTTTCTTCTATTTCCTCAATTGATATTGGTCTGTTTAGGTTTTCTATATCCTCCTGACTCAATCTGGGCAGATCATATGACTTAAGAAATTTATCTATGCCTTCACTATCTTCTAATTTATTGGAGTATAAGGATTCAAAATAGTTTTTGATTATCTTCTGTATTTCTGAAGTGTCTGTTGTGATATTGCCTTTTTCATCCCGTATGCTAGTAATTTGAGTTCTCTCTCTTCTTCTCTTCGCTAGCATTGCTAAGGGTCTGTCGATTTTGTTTATTTTTTCAAAGAACCAACTTTTAGTTTTGTCAATTTTTTCAATTGTTTCTTTTGTTTCGATTTCATTAATTTCAGCTCTGATTTTAATTATTTCTTGCCTTCTACTTCTTTGCTGTTGTTTTGCTCTTCTTTTTCAAGGATTTTGAGATGAAGTATGAGATCATTTATTTGTTGGTTTTTTCTTTTTTTAAGGAATGAACTCCAAGCAATGAATTTTCCTCTTAGAACTGCTTTCAATGTGTCCCATAGATTCCGATATGTTGTGTCTGTGTTTTCATTTATCTCTAAGAATTTTTTAATTTCCTTCTTGATGTCTTCTATAACCCATTGATCATTCAGTAACCTATTGTTCATTCTCCAAGTGATGTATGCTTTTTCCTTCCTTCTTTTATCGTTGATTTTCAGTTTCATTCCATTATGATCAGATAAGATGCATGGTATTATCTCTACTCCTTTATATTGTCTAAGAGTTGCCCTGTGACATAATATATGATCTATTTTTGAGAAGGATCCATGTGCTGCTGAGAAAAAAGAGTAACTGCTTGATGTTGGGTGGTATACTCTATATATGTCAATTAGGTCTAGGTTATTAATAGTGTTATTGAGTTCTATAGTTTCCTTATTCAACTTTTGTTTGGAAGATCTGTCCAGTGGCGAGAGAGGTGTGTTGAAGTCTCCCATGATTATGGTGTGGTGGTCTATTAGACTCTTGAACTTGAGAAGAGTTTGTTTGACGAACATAGCTGCACCATTGTTTGGGGCATAAATATTTATGATTGTTATGTCTTGTTGGTGTATGGTTCCCTTAAGCAGTATGTAGTGTCCCTCTTTATCCCTTTTGATTAACTTTGGCTTGAAATCTATTTTATTTGATATGAGTATGGACACTCCTGCTTGTTTCCGAAGTCCATATGAGTGATATGATTTTTCTCAACCTTTCACCTTCAGCCTATGTATGTCTTTTCCTATCAAATGTGTCTCCTGTAGGCAGCATATTGTTGGGTCTTGTTTTGTGATCCATTCTACTAGCCTGTGTCTCTTAATTGGTGAGTTTAAGCCATTAACATTTAGGGTTATTATTGAGATATGGGTTGTTCTTCCAGCCATATTTGTTTATTTCTGTTACTAAACATGGTTTGTTTTCCTCTTTGATTATTTCCCCCCCCCCTTTACTGTCCTACCTCCCACTGTTGGTTTTCATTGTTATTTTCCATTTCCTCTTCCTGTAATGCTTTGGCGAGGATGTTTTGAAGAGATGGTTTTCTAGCTGCGAATTCTTTAAACTTTTGTTTATCATGGAAGGTTTTAATTTCATCCTCCATCCTGAAGCTTAATTTTGCTGGATACACAATTCTTGGTTGGAACCCATTTTCTTTCAGTGTTTGAAATATGTTATTCCAGGATCTTCTAGCTTTCAGAGTCTGTGTTGAAAGATCAGCTGTTCTCCTGATTGGCTTACCCCTAAATGTAATCTGCTTCCTTTCTCTTGTAGCTTTTAAAATTCTCTCCTTATTCTGTATGTTGGGCATCTTCATTATAATGTGTCTAGGTGTGGATGTCTTATGATTTTGCACATTCGGCGTCCTGTAGGCTTCTAGGATTTGGGATTCTGTCTCATTCTTCAAGTCTGGGAAGTTTTCTTGTATTATTTCATTGAATAGACTGCTCATTCCTTTGGTTTGGAGCTCTGTACCTTCCTGTATCCCAATGACTCTTAAGTTTGGTCTCTTAATGTTATCCCATATTTCTTGGATGTTCTGCTCATGGTTTCTTAACAGTCTTGCTGAGCTGTCTATGTTCTTTTCCAGTTGAAATACTTTGTCTTCATTGTCTGATGTTCTATCTTCTAAGTGTTCTACTCTGCTGGTAGTATTCTCCATTGAGTTTTTAAGTTGGTTTATTGCTTCCTGCATTTCTAGGATTTCTGATTGCTTGTTTTTTATAACCTCTATCTCCCTGTATAGTTGATCCTTTGCTTCCTGGATTTGTTTGCATAATTCGTTGTCGAAGTGATCTTTCATTGTCTGATTTTGCTGTTTAATGTCTTCCTTGATACTCCAGATCATCTGAAGCATGTATATCCTGAATTCTTTATCTGACATTCCATCTGCTGCAGCTGTTACCTCTTCTAAAGTTGCGTTGACCTGCATTGCTTGTGGTCCTTTCTTTCCTTGTCTTTTCATACTGCTTGCGTATCTTTCCTGCAGGTGAGGGCGGTGGCTCTGCTCTCTCCTTATTCCAATTGGGGTGTCGTGGCTACCACGCCGGCAGGTCACTGGGCCTGTTCTGGGAGCTGGCGGTGGCTCTGTTCTGCCCCTACTCCAATTGGGGTGACGAGTGTATCACGCCGGCAGGCCACCGGGCCTGATCCGCCGGTCGGTTGCAGGTTTGCCTACCCTGCAGGCACGGGCGGCGGCTCTACTCTGCCCCTACTCCAAATGGGGTGACGTGTCTGTCGTACCGGCAGGCCACTGGGCCTGTCCCGCTGGTCGGTCGCAGATCTGCCCACCTTTCGGGCACAGGTGGAGGCTCTGCTCTGCCCCTACTCCAATTGGGGTGTCGTGACTACCCCGCCTGCAGGACGCTGGGCCTGTTCCTGGCACGGGCGGCTGTTGAGAGCCACAGCCAAAGGGGCCCCAGCAAACTTCCAGCTGCCAGCAAACTTCCAGCTGCTGGCTGATGATTGGCTCACAGCGGCCCCAGCAACATCTAGCTGATTGGCTCCTCGGCCCCAGCAACATCTAGCTGATTGGCTCCTCTGCGGTGATTCTCATTGGGCTGTTTCCCTGCCCTTTCAGACCACGGAGCTGCTCATTGGGGGACTTTTTTGGCTCCGCCCACGTGACCCAGCCAATCGGCCTCAAGAGCAGGAGGATTGTGGGAGGTGGAGAGAAGCTTGTGTGGGAGAGAGAGGCTTGTGGAAAGCCGGTGGTGGCAGTTGAGGCTCTGAGGGTTTTTCCTGAGAGGCTGTTTTGTTTGGCGTGTGTGGTTCTAAAAATAAAGTTAGTTTCTTTTGACAAGTGGCTCCTGATTGTGCCCAGCCAGACTGCGGCATTTGGTGGCTCGCACGGGGAGCGACTGAGGGTAAGTGAAACTGCTCGCCCCTGAGTGCAGGGCGAGAGGATGGGTAGCCATTTTAAGATTCCTCTTTTATTTTGCTTCACTTTTGTTTTAAGTTGCCTGTCCCTGGAGATGAGTGAGACGGAAGAAAAACCGCTCACATCTGAGGAAAAACTATTTACGTCTGAGGAACAGATAGGGAGAAAGGACGGATGCACATGTCAGGAGGATAGAAAGGCTATAATGACTTTTTGTTGTTCCCTTTTTATTTCATTCTGTCTCGGTTTTGTTTGGCGTCATCTTGTTGGGTTGTATTATAGTAGAAATACAGGATCAGAAATTAGTAAAAAACAAACTGAAAGAGTGTTAAGTAAATTGTTAGAGGAAGGAGGCATCTCAGTAAAATCAAGAACAATCAGGGCATACGTTGATACAATACAAAAATGTAGCCCATGGCTTTTTAAGGAGGAGTTGTTAAATATATCACTTCACATCATGGTGAAGATTTAAAAAGAATAGAAAAGAAAAGCCCAGGGACTCTGCCAGATGGCACATTGCCATTGTGGACGTTCATATCTTGTTTGCTTAGTCCAAAGCCTTCAGTTCAGACAATGGTAGAGGAAGGAGAAGACATAATGATTCAAGTAAAAGAGAAGGTCTCTCAAGTTAGTCATACAGAGGAAAAGATTCAAGTAAAAGAGAAGGCCTCTCAAGCTAGTCAGACAGAGAAAGAAAGTGTAAAACAGAAAAAGCCATCAGGGGGAAAGTTACAACAGGAGACTGCTACTAACACCTTTCTATCACCAGAGGGTGTAAGTGTCCAACCAACAGCACCACCTCTACAGGAGACTGCTACTAACACCTTTCTATCACCAGAGGGCGTAAGTGTCCAACCTACAGCGCCACCTCCATATGCTGGGAGGCCCCCAACCCCCGCAGTTGATAGTTGGGATCCTGAGACAAGATCTCAAATATTAACATGCCCTGTATTTGAGGCAGGAGGGCAGCGATTTTACCAAGTTTTAAATTTCAAAACAGTGAAGCAGCTAAAAGAGGCTGTAACAACCTATGGTCCTCAAGCACCCTTCACTGTAAGCATGGTCGAATCCATTAACAACTTGAACATGACGCCAGCAGATTGGGCTAATATGTGTAAAGCTGTGCTAAATGGAGGACAATACCTGTTGTGGAAGGTTGCCAATGAGGAATTTTGCAAGGAGACGGCTAGGCGAAATGCAGCAGCTGGTTATCCTCAGAGAAATCTAGATATGTTGTTAGGAAAGGGACCTTATGAGGATCAGCAGCAACAAATTGCATATGATCCTGGTGTATACGCACAAATTGCTGCAGATGCAATTAAGGCATGGAAGACTTTACAAGGACATGGAGGTTTACAAGGTCAATTATCTAAGGTAATACAAGGAGCTAATGAACCTTATGCTGAATTTGTAGATAGGCTTATTCAAACAGCTACCAGAGTTTTTGGGAATACAGAACAAGCAATGCCATTACTAAAACACCTGGCTTATGAGCAAGCGAATCGTTGGTGCAGAGATATCATTAGACCATGGAAACATGAAGATTTAAACACATATATTAAATTATGTAGAGACATTAATGAACAAGAGCAAGTCGTGGCAGCTGCAGTAAAACAGGCTTTAGATGCCAGAGACATTAATGAACAAGGGCAAATTGTGGCAGCTGCAGTAAAACAGGCTTTAGATACCAGGCCAAGAACATGCTACAATTGTGAACAAACAGGACATTTTAAAAGGAATTGCCCCATTGGAGGAGGGTTTAACAAAACTAGGTATCAAAGGAGTAGAATACCAGGTATTTGCCCACGATGCCGTAGAGGGAGACATTGGGCTAATGAATGCCGTTCTCAAACCACCATAGAGGGTACTCCATTATCAAAAAACGAACAAGGACCAGGTGTTTATCCACGATATCATGGAGAAAGGCATCGGGCTCCATTGCCAAAAAATGGACAGGGGGGCCCAATGCTCCGGGGCCCAAAACCACAAATATACGGAGCACTGGAGGAACCCAGCAACCCCATCAGGGTAGTGCCCAGGACACATTGTCCATCAGATCCCTCATCAGACAAACCAGAGGGAGCGCAGGGTTGGACATCTGTGCCTCCGCCAGAGCAGTACTAACTCCAGAGATGGGAGTTCAAATCATTCCCACAGGGGTGAAAGGACCTCTTCCCCAAGGAACAGTAGGCTTATTATTGGGACGCAGCTCTTCTACTCTAAAAGGACTTATGATAAGTCCTGGGGTAATTGATCCCGATTATGAAGGTGAAATAAAAATTATAGCCAGTTCTCCAAAGGGTATATCAGTAATTTCACCAGGAGATAGAATAGCACAGTTACTAATAATACCCAGCCTACATGATAAATTTTCCAGTCGTACTGTAGAAAGAGGTTCCAAGGGATTAGGCTCCACAGGTGTAGATTGGGCTATGCTTTCTTTAAATTTAGATTCTCGCCCCATGCTAAAACTAAATATTCAAGGACATGAATTTAATGGGCTACTGGATACAGGTGCAGACCTTAGCATCATCTCTCGTCAAGAATGGCCAAAACATTGGCCATTACAACAAGCCACTCAAACGCTTCGAGGCCTAGGAGTGGCAACTAATCCCCATAGAAGTGCAATGGTATTAGATTGGAAGGATCCTGAAGGATGTGAAGGAACTATACAGCCATATGTATTGGATCATCTTCCTATAAATTTATGGGGACGAGATGTCCTATATCAATTAGGTTTGACATTAACAAATAACATCAACCAAAATGCACCCACTATTATGACTAGACAAGGTTTTAGGAAAGGAAAAAGATTAGAAAAACAAGAACAAGGTATAGCAGCACCAATACAAATAGATCAAGGAACAGACAGACATGGGTTGGATTTTCAGAAAGGGCCACTGAGACAATCAAAATTACTTGGAAATCAGAAAGACCAGTGTGGGTTCCTCAGTGGCCCCTGACTAAAGAAAAGACACAAGTAGCCCATGATCTGGTCAAACAACAATTAGCGGAAGGACATATACAACCTTCCATATCTCCCCATAATACTCCCATTTTTGTCATCAAAAAGAAATCTGGTAAATGGAGATTGTTGCAAGATTTAAGAGCCATTAATAATGAGATGGTTATTATGGGACCTGCTCAATCAGGGATTCCTCAATTGTCTGCTTTGCCAAAAACTTGGCATGTTTTAGCTATAGATATTAAAGATTGTTTTTTTTCAATTCCAATTCATCCCGAGGATAGTCCACGTTTTGCATTTACTATCCCTGCATTAAATCATGAAGGTCCTGATCAGAGATATGAATGGAAAGTACTCCCTCAAGGGATGGCTAACAGTCCAACTATGTGTCATATGTTAACAAAGCAATCCAGCCACTTAGAAATCAAAATCCTGAACTACAAATATTTCACTATATGGATGATGTATTATTGGCACATAAAGATAAAAACATATTGCTGGAATGTTATGCCACACTTACAAACTTATTAAAAAATTATAATCTAGAGATAGCAATAGATAAAGTACAATTAAATTTTCCAATTAATTATTTAGGAGTTCTATTATCCTCAACCATGGTCCGTCCACCAAAAATTCAAATACGAGTAGATCAACTCAAATCACTTAATGACTTTCAAAAGTTATTAGGAGACATAAATTGGATAAGGCCTTATTTAGGTATACCAACAGGAGAGTTGGGACCTTTATTTGATATCCTAAAAGGTCCATCAGATCCAAATTCACCCCGAATGTTAACGCCTGAAGCAAGAAAGGCATTAAAAATCATTGAAACATATATGGAAAATATGCATTTGGATAGAATTGATATAAGTTTGCCTTTATTATTTATTGTACTACCAACAAAAAATATTCCTACAGGAGTATTTTTGCAAGAAGGTCCATTATTATGGATACATTTATCTTATTGTCCTAACACTATTCTTACTAGGTATCCTGAGGCTGTAGGACAATTAATACTCAAAGGAATAAAAGCAGCAAAGGGAGTGTTTGGAATTTCTCCCAATAAAATTATTACTCCATATACTATGAATCAAATTGATGAGTTAGCTAATGAGTTAGATACTTGGGCAATAATCATGTGCAAATCTAATGTTTCATTTGATAACCACTTACCATCTAATCCTTTATTGTCTTTTTGGTCATTGCATCCTGTAATTTTTCCAAAAATGACAAGAAAAACACCTATCATGAATGCTCCAAATATATTCACTGATGGGTCAAATAATGGTACAGCAGCAGTAGTTACCCCTGATCAAACTTTTACATTTTTAGTACCCAAACAATCAGCTTAAAAGGTAGAGCTTAATGCAGTTTTACAAGCTTTTGTGATGTTTAAAGATTCTGTATTTAATTTATTTTCTGATAGTCAGTATGTAGTTAATGCTATAGTATCTCTTGAAGATGCTGGTAGGATTTCCCCTTCTTCTACTGTTTTCTCTTTGCTTTCCACTATACAAAGTTTAATCTGGGACAGAAAAGATCCATTCTTTATAGGACATATCAGGGCACATACAGGATTGCCTGGAGCCCTTAGTTTGGGCAATGATTTAGCAGATAAAACTACACATGACATACATATTTTCTCTACACTAGAAGAAGCTATAAATTTTCATAAAAAGTTCTATGTCAATGCTAATACTTTACAAAAGCGTTTTAAAATAACTAAGGAACAAGCTAGACAAATAATAAAACAATGTCAAAATTGTGTGACCTTTTTACCACAAGTTAATCTTGGAGTCAATCCTAGAGGATTGATACCTAACCATATTTGGCAGATGGACGTCACACACTTGCCAGAATTTGGAAAGTTAAAATATTTGCATGTTACAGTTGATACTTCTTCTGGATTTTTGATGGGCTCCCTTCATGCCGGAGAAAAAACTAAAGATGTTATAGCTCATTGCTTACAAAATTTTGCCACTGTGGGTGTTCCAAAACAGTTAAAAACAGATAATGCCCCTGGTTATACTTCTACCTCTTTTAAACAATTTTGCTCAACATTTGGCATTACTCATATAACAGGAATCCCATACAATCCACAGGGACAAGGCATAGTTGAAAGAGCTCATCAAACTATTAAAATGTACTTATTAAAGCAAAAAGAAGGAATTGGGAAGGGGTATATATTCCCCAAAGATAAACTTAAAATAACCCTTTTTACTCTAAACTTTTTAAATTTGGATTCATCAGGACTTAGTGCTGCGGAAAGGCATATGTGTCCAAAAAATGTACATAAGCCCAAGGTACTTTGGAAGGATATTCTAACAGGACAATGGAAAGGTCCTGACCCAGTAATTGTCTGGAGTCGGGGGTCTGTTTGTGTGTTTCCACAGGGAGAACAGCAGCCGATTTGGATTCCAGAGAGATTAACCAAGGTCCTGACCCAGTGATTGTCTGGAGTCGGGGGTCTGTTTATGTGTTTCCACAGGGAGAACAGCAGCCGATTTGGATTCCAGAAAGATTAACTAAAGCGATTTCTACAGACCAAAAAGAAGATGATTTGGCTCAAATCCATAACAACTGATATCCAAAACTCCAGTTTGGCTATTCTTACATCTGCAACAGAACCAGGATGCTTTTTTCAATATCTATTTTATTATTGCCCTTTGCCATATCATGAAGTTCTATTTTGTTTTTTGAGCTCATACAGACCTAGGTTAATGTTTTGCTGATCAGTTCTATTTTTTGACTATAGAGTTTTTAAACATTGCAATGGAGATTTCACCTGTAAAAAGTTATAAGGCCTTTACTATAATGTTATGTGTTGTATGTATTATATTATGTGTGCACACTTGTGTTTTGTGTTATATGTTTGAATGTACGTATGTCCATATATCATATATGATGAGCGCTCATGATAAAATGGATCCAAATATTTTTTTTCACGTGATTTATATGGTTTAATTTAAATTGGGTAAACAACTGTTGAGGATTGTTTTAATATGTAAACAAAAAAGAAGGTTAACAGATCTGTTTGTTTACTTTCACCTTTCCTTTTCATTATATTTAATAATTCTCTTAAAGATAATGTAAATTGTTAAGAAAATTGTTTTCTTTTAGTGCCTTCTGTAATGTTACATAATTTTTTCTTTAGCCATTATTGCCAGAATTCCTATCTTCATCCCAGTGCCGGTGAAGACAATGTAAATTGTTAAGAAAATTGTTTTCTTTTAGTGCCTTCTGTAATGTTACATAATTTTTTCTTTAGCCATTATTGCCAGAATTCCTATCTTCATCCCAGTGCTGGTGAAGTCAAAGATAAAACCAATCTACAGCTTCTACAATAGCCATCACTGAACTGCTTGCAGAACTTGCCTGGACACATTGTGAGCTCACCTGTATGCATTGTGAACTATCTGTTGGTACAGCGAATTGTGGTAGTGCTGGAGTATTTTTGCTGATGGTGTCACCGGTGGTACAATTTTTCAAAGGAGCCCTCAATTGGCTTAATGTCATGGCATTTTGCATCCTCCTCTACTAGTGATGGTCTAAAATTTGGGGGCCAACAGAGGTGAGGCAAAGAACCTCACCCCCCCACAGGTGCAAAGGCCTATCCACAAGTATGGCTGTATGCTGGACCGGTAGTCAGTGACGGGTATGATCCAATTGCAGTGGTACCAACCTAAGACAGGAGGCTGACGCCTAGAGGTCAGTTCATCCGATGACAGGTAAGGACCATATGTTGAATTGGACTGCCTAACAGGCACGGTCCCTAAGCCACATGCTTGTTGTTTAAACAGAGAGGGGGAGATGTTGAGAGCCACAGCCAAAGGGGCCCCAGCAAACTTCCAGCTGCCAGCAAACTTCCAGCTGCTGGCTGATGATTGGCTCACAGTGGCCCCAGCAACATCTAGCTGATTGGCTTCTCGGCCCCAGCAACATCTAGCTGATTGGCTCCTCTGCGGTGATGCTCATTGGGCTGTTTCCCTGCCCTTTCAGACCACGGAGCTGCTCATTGGGGGACTTTTTTGGCTCCGCCCACGTGACCCAGCCAATCGGCCTCAAGAGCAGGAGGATTGTGGGAGGTGGAGAGAAGCTTGTGTGGGAGAGAGAGGCTTGTGGAAAGCCGGTGGTGGCAGTTGAGGCTCTGAGGGTTTTTCCTGAGAGGCTGTTTTGTTTGGCATGTGTGGTTCTAAAAATAAAGTTAGTTTCTTTTGACAAGTGGCTCCTGATTGTGCCCAGCCAGACTGCGGCAGGCGGCGACTCTGCTCTGCCAGTACTCCAATTAGGGTGGTGTTTGTACCACGCCGGCAGGCTCCTGGGCCTGATCCGCCGGTCTGTTGTAGGTCTGCCTACCTTGGAGGCGCGGGCGGCGGATCTGCCCTGCCCCTCCTACCACGCCTGCGGACCCCTGGGCCTGATCTGCAGGTTGATCACTGGTCTGCTCACCCTGCGGGCACGGGTGGCGGTTTCGCTCCACCCCCACTCCAATTGGGGTCACGTGACCACCACACCGGCAGGGCCTGATCCGGGCGTGGGAGAAGGATCTGCTCTGCCCCTACTCCAGTTGGGGTGACGTGTGTACCACACTGGCAGGCCACTGGGCCTGACCCGCCAGGCTGTCACAGGTCTGTTTACCTTGCAAGCGCGAACGGCGGCTCTGCCCTGCCCTGCCCCTCCTACCACTCCCATGTACCACTGGGTTGCGGGTCTGCCCACCTTGCGCGTGCGGGTGACGGCTCCGCTCCGCCCCCTCTCCAATTGGGGTCACGCAGTCACCACGCTGGCGAGCCGCTGGCCTGCTCGGGCGCGGCGGCCCGCTCCTCCCCTCTGGCTCGAGGACAAATTGAGGAGACTCGGGTGACTGTGCCTCACCCCCCCTACCAGGAGACCAACTGCTTATGTCACCGCTGGTATTGATGAAGTTCTCTCCTCCGCCGCTTTCTGCTGACATCAGATCTCTGCCATGTTGGTATCCTATGCGAATGGCAGCATTTCGTTCCCCTTGCCGGGCAACCAAAGCAACGGGTGAGTCCTGACCGGCCCTCAGCAGGACCCGGACCGAGACGCAGTTTCCGCGGGCTCCTAGCCCCGGTCCAAGGAAGTTCCGGGAGCCAGAACTCGGCTGCTCCGTGCTCGGTGTAAGCTCCTATAAGTGTAAGCTCCAAGAAGCAGTCCCCGCGGGCTCAGTTCCGGGAGCCGGAATTTGGCTGCTTAGTGCTTGGTGTATGCTCTGATAGGAGCAGGGTCCAAGAAGCAGCCTCCGCAGGCTCCGCAGCCCTGGGCCAGGGCGGTTCCGGGACGGTTCCGGGAGCCGGAACTCGGCTGCCCCGCGCTCGGTGTTCGCTCCGATAAGATCAGATTCTAAGAAGCACCCAGGCGCTGAACCCTAGCAATCTGTCTGCAAGCCGCAGGCGAATTGCAGCCTGAAATTACCTGTTCTATGGCTGAATGAGCTGCGGTCAGTCGAAAACAGGGAAGGTGACGTCAGTTTACCAACATGGTGGCTGCTGGCCTCCTCTGTGGTCTGACCGGTGTGGAGAACCGAGATGGACCGCTTCCTTCCCCCGTCTCGAACCCAGAATTCAGCCCTGAGTACGGTGCTTGCGTGGCTGGCAGAAACTGCAGCGCTGTAACCCTGCGTCTCTATCCCAGCGCGCGCTGCAGACTCTAGCCGCGGGGCGATTTGCTGAATAAGCAGTGTTACCCTCCGTGCGACAAACCTCTCGCGTTTGAGTCCCCGTAGCCGATCCTCGTGCGATGGAAATCCTTCCTCCAGGTTCCGGAGCACCCCACTATTGCTGGAAATTCCTAACAAGATATCCTTTAGCCGTCCTGACTTGTCATACTCCCACACAGTGAAGCAGCACACGGGGGCAATGCACTCCCCTCACCGCCATCTTCCTTCAAAAATATTTTTTTAAATTTTAATGGACATGAAATAATTATACACATTTATGGGTCATAGATTGATGTTTCAATGCACATACACATCATGTAATGATCAGCTCAGGGTACTGATCTATCTGTCACCTCAAACATGTATCATTTCTTTGTGTTTGGAACATTCAAAATTCTATTAAGCTATTTTGAAATGTACAATCATATGTTGTCAACCATAGGTAGTCTACTATTCTATAGAACCCTAGAAGTTATTCCTCCTATCCAACTACACCATTTACACATTATCTTCCCTCTCTCCAACCTCCCTCCCCTACCACTCTCTTCCAAGCCTCTGATAACCACTGTTCTACTCTCTATAAAATTGTTTTGTGTTTGGCATCTTTGGCCCAATCTAATGTCTTCTCATCCCTCTATGTCGTTGAGTGTGTTGGTAGTTAGTTCTTTTGTATTGCTGATAATTTTGTATTGTTTTTCTCCTGTGGATGGATGTTTGAGTTATTCCAGGTTTTGGCTATTATGAGTAAAGCTTCTCTGAACATTCTTGTATTTATCTTTTGGTGGATATATACATTCACTTTCCTAGAAGAGGAATTTTTGGGTCTGATATATAGTCAATCCTCATGATTCATGGATTCTGTATTTGTGAGTTTGCTTATGTGCTAAAATAGATTTGTAGCCTCAGGAATCAATACCTGTGGCATTGTTGCAGTCATCTGTGGATGTGTGCAGAATGGCGGAAAATTTGAGCTGCCCGATCTGAACTTTCCCAGCGGAGGTCAAACGAGGCTGGGTGGTTCTTCATTGTTTCAGCTCTCACACATACACAAATGTCCATACACTGTATATGGAGTACTGCTTTTTTTCATATTTTGATGATTTCACTGTTTCAAAAGCCCCCTGATATTGTACTAAAATGCTGTCTGGTGTTCGTAAGTGCAAGAAGGCTAGATGTGCCTTATGGAAAAATGTATCAGAAAAGTTTTGTTCAGATTTGAATCACAGTGTTTTGGCAGTGAGTTCAGTGTAGCAAATCAACAACATATATTAAGTAAGGTGTCTTTAAGCAAAACAAACAAATGCACAAAATGAAGTTAGTATAACTGACTGACAAAAATCTTATCACCAGAGGCTGGCAGGCATCTATCTACCTCCATATTTCCCCTAAGGACAACATTTCAATATTCACAAACTCATTGTTTATAGTGACTTTATAGAACACACTATGAGTGAGAATCGACTGTAAGTTCAAAATTAGTAAATACTGCCCAATAGTTTGCTAAAGTGGTTGTACTACCTGGGGAATTATTAGACCTTCTTTGTTCAGGCCACATCTAAATCAATTAAATTAGCCTATCTGACAAGGTCTTAAGGTTCTTCAGTTGGTCCCACTTTTACAGGCAGCCTTGACCAAAATATGGAGAAAGAGGACCAGGCAACCACAACATGGGACCTTGTATGTATAACTGTCATGCAATATAATTAATTGTACTTGAATGTTTTCTTTTTATTCAGCATTTTACTCTTTATGAATGGTGCATGCTTATAAAAAATACAATCGATGAGGAAAACAAATGCTTGCCAGGAAGATAAATGACAAGAATTAACCCAACACCAAGTTGAACTTTCACCATGGACTTGGGCTTGATTATAAAGAGCAAACAACAGGTTGTAAAACCAAGAGAAAGAATTATCTACCAGGCACAAATGCATTTCTCATCCCTTGTTATCTGGAGCAAAGGGAGGGAGAGAAAGCCTTATGTAGCAACCAGAAAGTCAGTGCAACAAGGAAACAAAGGTGAAGATTGATTTACAGCCAAATAAAGGAAAAAAAAACCCAAAACCCCACAAAACCCAGCCTTTTGTTATCAAGAAAATCAGTGTCTCCTACTCACAAAACCAGCAGTGACAATTTCAAAGTTGTTTGAACAAATTTAGCCAAGAAAATAAAATTTCCACTCTCTCAAGGAGATTAATTCTGTTGTTGAAAATTGTTATAATCACTCTGTTAAGTGGTGAGTTTTTAAGTCCCACCTCTCTTTTCTCAGGATAAACCAGAATTATTGAAGACATCCACCCTACCTAACCTTCAGGTATCGCATGAAAGAACCTATGTGTTTGCCTCTAGTATGGAAACCTTCCAAGTTGGAGTCCCCCCCGCCCTCTTTAGTACTCAGGGTTGAATTGGAAATTAATGAAGCAGCTGTCTGAATTGGTTAGTGTTTTTTTTTTTTTTTTTGGTGTGGAGGGGTGAACTCAGGAGCACTTGACCACTGAGCCACAACCCCAGCCTTATTTTGTATTTTATTTAGAGACTGGGTCTCACTGAGTTGCTTAGTGCCTTACTTTTTGCTGAGGCTGTTTTTGAACTCGTGATCCTCCTGCCCCAGCCTCCTGAGCTGCTGGGATTACAGGCATGTGCCATCACACCAGGTCAGGCTAGTGGTTCTTAAAGTGTGGATCTAGGATCAGTAGCATCAGCACTACATGGAAATTTGTTAAACATGCAAATGTTTGGAACCTAGCCAATTAAGATGATCAGATACAATAGAGGATGCCCCAGTTAAATTTGAATTTCAGATAAGAAACAATGATTTTTTAAAAAAATATAAGTATGTTCTTTGTAATGTTTAGGACTAAATACAGGAATATTTTAAAAATTTTGTTTTTCAGCTGAAATTCAAACTTACCTGGGAATACTGTTTATTTATTTATGAGTATGATAATCCTACACCCTGGACTTCTTGAATCAGGGCAATATGTGCTTCAGCTAGCCTTCCAGGTGATTCTGATGCATGATAAAGCTTGAGATTAATTGTTCTAGTTTTAGCTTCCTATCTTGTCTATTTGGTATAAGAAAGAACTAATTCTGCTCTAGTCATATCTCAGTGATTGGAATTTTGTAGAATGAAGCATCTAAGGTTATTATGGTTTAGATATGAGGTGTCTCCCCCAAAGCTCATGGGTGAAACAATTCAACAGTGTTCAGAGGTGAAATTATTATATTATGAAATTTGTAACCTAATCTCCCACTGATGTGGACATACTGGGTGGTCACTGTAGGCAGGTAGGGTATGGCTGGAGGAAGGTCCCTGAAAGACACCTTTGGGATTTGTATTTTGTCCCTGGTGAGTGGAGCACTCTCTCTCTGCTTCCTAGTTGCTATGTCCTGAGCAGCTTTCCTCTGCCATGTCCTTGTGCCATGATGTTCTGCATCACCCAGACCCAGAGCTTTGGAGTCAGCTGAGCATGTATGGAACCTCTGAAACCAGGAGCTCAAAAGAGACTTTTCCTCCTCTAACTTGTTCTTGTCAGGTATTTTGGTCATGGCAACATAAAAGCTGACTAAAACAGAGATCTAAGCCCAATTTTTTAAGAACTCAAGTCAGAACTAAACAACTTATTACATGATTTCTTTGTAACTCATGCTTGGTAGGGCCACAATTTTAGAGTCTCAAGAATTGACCTTCTCGCCAGATGTAGGTGGAGACCTTGGTTTTGGGTGACTTCCTTTTGTGATTTGCCGCTGTTGCCTGGAAACTCTGATCATGTTCCATCTGGATAAAGTGACAATTAAAGGATATTATCCCGGGCTCTTTTTTCCACACAGTATTGAAGAAGAACAAAGATAGAAGACCTGACTTTGGGACTTGCTATGAATCCCTAGTAATGAAGACAGTGTGGTATTGGTGAAAGACTAGATAAAAGGAACAGAAGAGAGAGAGAGAGAGAGAGAGAGAGAGAGCAGAAGTAGTTCCACATAAATATAGCTAATTGATCTTTGACAAAGGAGCAAAGAAAATTATGGAAAAAAAGGCAGTCTTTTCAAAAAACAAGTGAGATTGAAGCAACTGGATATCCACATACAAAAACAAACAACTCCCTAAAACAACAACAAAATCCAGCAACTAGGATATCCCAGGAGTGAGAATGAGTCTTTTTTTTTTTCTGGGAGAATAAATTGCAGACATGATACCTAGTATAGAATAGATGTTTGTTTGTGTCCTCTCTCAAATTCATGTGTTTACGTCCTAACCCCTAAAGTAACGGTATTTGGAGGTGGGGCTTTGAGAGGTGAATAGATCGTGAAGGTGGAGTCCACATGTTTGGGATTGGTGCCATTATGCCAGGGGTTCCAGGGGGTTCGTTTATCCCCTTTGCCATAGGAGGACAGAGTGAAAAGGTGGCCATCTATAACAAAGAAAAGAGCCCTCATGAGGAATCAGGCTCCTTGATCTTGGACTTACAGCCTCCAGGACCGTGAGAAATAAACTCATTGTTTGTAAGCTTCTCTGTGGTATTCTGCTGCAGCAGCCAGAACAGAAGAAGACAGTAATTCTGTACCTTTTTATTCTTCATTTCTTTGTTCTTCAGGACATATCCCCAGACCCCATCCAAAAAAAAATCCATTGCAGTATTGCAAAAATTAGGAAACTAAATATTTATAGAATATTGTTAAGTAATCTAGAGACATTGTTAAATTGTGGATTCTTCATAACAAAAAATAATACAAAAATATAAATTAACAAAACCAACATGTTCTGGCTAGCTATTGTATGTTCTTAATCTCCTATAATCAGACTTTGTCTTTCATCACCTTGACATTTTTTAAGAGTGCTCACCAACTATGTTGTAGTCTCTCTGTTTGACTTTATCTGATGTCTTCTCATGGTTAGATTCATGTCATGTGGTTTGGCTAGAGATATACAAAAGCACTGCTCCCTTTGTAATTTACAAGTATTTTTGTGGGGAGATACTTTGATTTTTTTTTTTTTGTACCAGAGGTTGAACCCAGGGGCACTTTAACCACTGAGACACATCCCCACCCCTTTTTATTTTTTTATTTTGAGACAAGGTCTCCTTCAGCAGTTTAGGTCCTCCTTAAGTTGCTGAAGCTGGCTTTGAACTTGCAACTCTATTGTCTCAGCCTCTGGAGCAATGTGGGCCACCATGCCCTGCGAGCCTAGGGAAATACTTGGAGAAAAGGCAAATACTTCATTATGCCTCAGACTTTCACTGAGGTGATTATTTTTAACTCACACTTCATAAATGAAAAAAAAAAACCCAATGCTCAGAGAGACACAGAAACTTGTCAGGTTCATGATGTTGGCAAATAAAACTCAAGTTAGATATTCTGCACTCTGGATCATGTCTGTTCACCAACCCCATGAGTCTTCTTTCCCTGACTTAACAATGGCAGTTCCTAAACACCATCATTCGTGGAGTAGATCTGCCTGTGCCTCGTTCAGATTCCCTGAGCCCTTCCAAATGCAACACCCAGGGACTTTGCATGGCTGCAGGCACATGTTCTGCCATTCTGTGCCCATAAGAAGTGCAGGATGATAGCACCCCTGGGACCAGACCTCAGCTATTCACCAGCCACTGTACTACACAGTGCTGCTGGAGAGATTCCACACTGTTCCTCAGAGGGCCCCGGCAGGATAAAGGTGTATTTGCCAACGGCAGGGACCTACTCAGGATCATACTCTCATTGGCTTCCTTCACATCCCTATGTCATTCCATCCCCTTAGTTCCTGGGATCACCTCCTAAAGTAAAGTACTTGAACTCTTGTTCTGGTTTTTGCCTCTAGTTGGAATCTATACTGTTTCCTTGTGAAGTTCTCTGTTCCCTTCTTGTTCCCATCCCTCCTGCCAATCCTCTGTGAGTGTTTCTCAAAAATCATGATCTTCCCCAAATAGGCATGACCTGGAGGGCAAGTTTGAGCAGGCTAAGAGGGAGCCTGTTGAGTTCTCAAGAGTGACTTGGAGAATAACCAGAGCCATGTATAACATTTTTGGGGGTGTACCAGGGATTGAACTCAGGGGCACTTGACCATTGAGCCACATCCCTATTATTATTATTATTATTATTATTATTATTACATTTTATTTACAGACAAGGTTTTACTGAGTTGCTTATTGCCTCCACTTTGATGAGGCTGGCTTTGAACTCATGATCCTCCTGTCTCAGCCTCCTAAGCTACTGGGATCACAGGTGTGCACCACCACACCTCGCTCATGTATAACATTTTTAAACTCCAAGGAGCTGGTCTGAGGTTGGATCTCATGAGGCTGGATTTCTCAGAGACATGGTTGAGAACATATGCATGCCAGAACCAAGAGTCTGAGCTGAGAGCAGCCAAAAGAGTGACTTTTTGCATCCCATATTTACATCTTAACCCCTAAAGTGATGGTATTTGGAGGTGGGGCTTTGAGCAAGTAATGTGGACTATGGAATATCAAGTTGACTTGAAGCTGTAATGTGGAGATGCACACTTTCCTTGAGCCCCTATTTCAAGTGGGGATTCCTGGTGGCAGGCCCTAAGATGATAGTCCATGTGAATTTGTGTTTTATTAAGGCAGGTTGCTGGAGAGAGATGGAAAAGGGAGTAAACCAAGTAGGGAAGAGAAGAAGAAGAAAGCAATGGTGAAATTACAGTATGAAATTTGTCTCAGCTGATACAATGGGAGGTTCTGGGCTGTGAATTACATCAAAGGTTTTGTTCTACTTCAGGGCCAGGGAGTGGGGCATTCAGACCATATAACAGAGGAGGGAGATGCATAAGGAACTCTTTGCTTTCTTGGGACTGCATAGTGCTTCCAGTAGTGCAAAGACCCTGATGTGGTCTGCAGATGTGAGAGAGAGAGAGAGAGAGAGAGAAGTAAAGTGCCTGGAGGCCATGGAGGCCAAGCCTTGGCACCCAGAAATGGCACAATAGGCTGCTCAAACAAAGCTTCACAGAGTGGGTGGTTTAAACAATAGAAAAAAATGGGAGTTCATAACCCACTTGAATCTAATGTATGAAATATGATATGTCAAGAGCTTTGTAATGTTTTGAACAACCAATAAAAAAAAAAGAAAAAAAAAAAGAAATCTATTTCTCACTGTTCTGTAGGCTAGAAGTCCAAGATCAAGGTGCCAGCAGGGTTGGTTTCTGTGAGGCTTCTCTCCCTGCCTTACAAATGGCTATCTTCCTGATGTGTCCTCATTTGACGTTTTCTCTGTGCACACACATTCCTGGTGTCTCCTTCTTTTCTTATGAGGACACCAATTAGATTGTGTTAGGTCCCCACCCTAACAGCCTCATTTAACCTTCATTATCTTTTTAAAGGTTCTGTTTCCCAATACAGTCATATTGGGGGTTGGAGCTTCTGTCTACCTATGAATTTTAGGTGGGCACTATTCAGTCCATGACAAAAGGAGAGAAGGATTTGGGCCATCTGGATAGCATCCAAACAGTTTCCAGGTAAATGGATGATTGAAATTCAAGAGGAGGCCCCCTGAGCCTTCTTTGTGACTACTTTACATTATGGGCTCCTAGTGAGGGTCCCATCACCAGGATCTTGCACCAGAGCTGTGTCCAGTGGGTGTCTGTACTCAACCATAGCCAGGCTCCAAGATCTCACCCATAGTTAGGGGTGGAGGATTCCCTTAGAGCAGAAAGGACCCCTAAAAGAGCTGTGTCTATGACTTTGTAGATGGGGACATTGAGGCTGGGGCAGACCTAATGCCTTCCCTAGGGAAAGTCAGCATCTTCGTGGCAGTATGGGGCTCCTCTCCAGCTCCAGCAAGAGGCAAAGCTGTAACTTTCTTCAGATGCTGTTTCTGTTTCAGTGACGGCTTTCCCCCAGCAGATTCATGAGTTCTCCTCTGAGTGTCAGAGTTGCGACCTTTTCCTTGGGGTTCATATTATTTACAGCAGTGTGCAATACCCACAAGTGCTCAAGACTCAGCCTCTGTAATTAAGCAGCTCCATAAGCAAATAGGAACTTGTGGGACTTTCTGGACTGACTGGATATTTATAAACAGGCTCATCTTAATTAAGATTGCTGAGTGGCCAAGATGGAATGTGTTTTCCATTTGCACTGTTCTTTTGAGCTGGGAGGTAAAGGGTGATCAGGTTTTTGGAGCAGCAGGTGGGAGGGTTGGTGATGAATGAATGATCCGCAAAAAGTGGGAGAGGGGTAGAAGTTCATTTACAGGTAACCCTGAAGTACTCCTTTTAAGAAACCCCTTCATTTAGCCAGCTAGTTCACGTGCCACCTGTGGGTTGGCACTAGGTTTCCTCTTGGAAGAAAGAACTTGTGTGATAAACAACACACTCATTCTTGGCTGTGATGTATGGGGTCTCCGGCCAATGGGGATGGAGCTATGTCCATTCAGCCAAGCCATCTTTCCTCACTCCATTCAACCGACCCCAGCAAATGGCTCATGGGAATTCCTTAGGCCAAGTGATCAACTTAGGCTGGCTTGCCTGGGACTTTCTTGGTTTTAAAACAAAATCCATAAAACAAAAACAAAAACAAAGAACCTCTGAAAGTCCTGCATCCTGGAAGCCTCCTCTGATGGGTCACTCTGTTTGGGACAAGAAGAAAAAGCTCTTTTCATTTCTAATGAAGGCTCATTATCCCTCTGGTGGCCTCATTTTATTTATTTATTTTTTTCTAATCAGTTATACATGACAGCAGAATGCTCTTAGATTCATTGTACACAGATGGAGCACAATTTTTGACTTCTCTGGTTGTACCCAAAATAGGATCACACCATTCGTGCAATCATACATATACCTAGGGTAATGAGGATCATCTCATTTCACCATCTTTCCTACCCCTGTGTCCCCTCTCCCCATCCCCTTTGCTCCATCCAAAGTTCCTCCATTCATCTCATATCTGGTGACCTTATTTTTTAAAAATTATAACTGACAAATAATAATTGTATATATTTATGGTATACATGGTATTGTTTTGATATATGTACACAGAGTAGAATGATTAAATCAAGCTCACTAACATATCACATCACCTAATTATTTTTTTGTGATAAGAACATTAAAAATTAGCACTTTCAGCAGTTTTGAAATAGATAATATCATTATTAACTATGGTTGTTACCATGTATGTTGCTGCTTGGACAATTCAGCTGGAGTCCAAGGGGTGCCTCTCCATGGCCATTTTCTTCAAAGGGTTGCTGGTAGCCCAGAGGACACTCCTCCCCCTTCTCCATCGCTCCACCCACATATCCCATATTACTTCTGTTTTCCCTTCCTCTGTAGATCTACCTACAATAGCTGTGAAGGCAGAGGACTGAGTGGCAGGTTTGTCTCCTTTTAGCGTAAGAGGAAATTGAGATCCTTGAGGGTACGGGGAGGGGTCTGATGGTTCCTTTCTGTGTCCTTGGGGCCTAGCACAGTAATAGACCAGTCAATCCTAGGCTTCCAGGCTCCCTTCTCCCCAGTAAGTAGAGGCTTGTTAAACAAATATTTAATGAATGGTGGCTTGGAGGAGCGTTGAATAATCCACCACCCTGGTTTGCCCCCAGGTCTGGTTTGCCCCCAGGTCTGGTTTACCCTGCCTGGCTCACAGTAAGCACTCAAATATTCATAGAG
Organism: Marmota monax; assembly: GCF_021218885.2. NCBI lineage: Eukaryota > Metazoa > Chordata > Mammalia > Rodentia > Sciuridae > Marmota > Marmota monax. The sequence continues at coordinate 4,641,118 of NW_026692254.1, forward strand.
TAGGGCTTTGGTTGTCTAATTATCTGTCCAGCACGAGCAGCAGCTCTCAAACATTATTGTGCTGAAGAATAACTGGAAGGGCTTTCAGAAATGCCATTCCTGCCCATCTCCAACAGTGAATCAGGAATGATGGCAGTAAGAAGAGGGTGAAGATGGTGGAAAATACTTCCTGAGCACTTTCTATGAATGCTATTCTGAGGGCTAGGCAGGCATTAGGAATTCTCTAGTCAATCACAGGCTCCCTCTCCCCCTAGTAAGTAAACCCATGTTAAACAAATATTTAGAAAGTAGTCATTTGAAGGAGCATTCAAACTACTCCTCTAAACCCATGATGAAGCTGGGAAACAGAGAGTTTAGGCTATGTGTATAAGGATGCACAACCAACCAAGGGTTAGCAAATATGGGATTGACCTGGAAGTCCCCAACACAGAAGCAGGTAGGTGGGATGGAGCTAAGAACACTCTGCCCCTGGGCAGTGTTGGCAGGCTTGTCCCCCCAGATATGTGTGGCTTCTCTGGTTGAGTTACCAAACCCAGGTCTATTGGTATTTGAGTTAGTGAGACTCTCTTGGTTATTCTGGATATAGTCTTGGTTTTTTGATGATTTTTGCAGTTATTTTTTGCTGATAACAAATTAACTTAAAGCATAGGTATTTACAATAACCATTTTATCTTTCTTATGATTTTGTGAATCAGGAGTTCAGGAAGGGTTTGGCTGAGCTGTTCTTTGGGTCTCACAGACAAATGTCAGCCAGGATTACAGATTTCTGGAGGGATTTTCTGGACTGGAGTCCAAGATAGGGATCCTCACATGGATGTCAGCCAACTTGGGGCTAAACTGGGTGGTCAGCCAGAAAACCTAGAGGTGATTTCAGGGTGGGAAAAGGCCTTAGAAGTTAAACAGCATCTCTTCTGCTGCATTTTGTCAACACCTTGAGTACCTGAGTTTAGCCAGATTTAAGGGGAGGGGAGGCAGACCCCATCTCTGTGGAAGGAACACCAAAGAATTTGCAGAAATATTCTTAACACATGACAGTTGTGGTGTGAATTTTCCATGTGTTTTGTGTCTCTGTAGATAGTTTGGTGGAAACTTAAGAGAAACCAACCAGATGCTATTTTAAGCCTGAGGCAAATCCAGTTTTGTCATATGTTTAGAGGAAGAGTAATCTCCCTGCTGGTTCTTGTCTAATCCTGATGTAAGCTACAGATCATGGAAGGAAGCAGATCATGGTGCTGGCCATACCAAAAGGGCTTCCTGCTCACTAATAGATACACCCACAGAATAGAAAAGCAGCTCCAAAGGTCCTCAACCTAGTGGGTGGGGGGCAAGGATTCCCAGACTTTAGTTGATTAGTTCAGTCTGGGCTGGACATGGGTTTCTGCATTGTAACAAGCTACTTGGTGCTGCTGTTGCTGCAGGGTCTCTGGCCTCAGCTGGAGGAAGACAGGACTGAGCAAATCAGAGCTCAGGGGCTCAGTCTTACCTGTGGTGTGTTGTATATGGACTAAGAGTGGTTTTAAAAGGATCTTTTAAAAAAAAAAAGAAGAAGAAGAATATATGTTAGAGAGCCAGGCGTGGTGATATGTGCCTATAATCCCAGCTACTTGGGAGGCCGAGGCAGGAGGATCGCAAATTCAAAGCCACTCTTAGCAATTTAGCAAGGCACTAAGCAACTGAGGGAGAACCTGTAAAATACAAAAAAGGGCTGGGGATGTGGCTTAGTGGTTAAATAACGCTGGGTTCAATCCCAGGTACCAAAAAAAAGAAAAGAAAAGAAAAGAAAACCCCCCAAAAAGATGTGACAGAGACTACAAGTGGCCTGCAAAACCCAAAATGTTTGCTATGCTCTTTTATGGAAAAAGTTGCTGACCCCTTATCTAAATCATACTGAATTTGCATGGGCCTGGAGATGTAGCTTCTCTCTTCTTCCATTTGTCCCAGCTTCTACAGGCCAACCAATATCACAGTCCTGAATTTTTGGAGCACCCTATAATAAACTACCCATCCATGAATGGTGGAGAAATCTTTCCTCTTTCCCCTTCTTTACCCTTAAACTTCTACCTCTTTGACCTCTCCTTAAAGGGTTCTGTTTCTCTCAGGCTTCACTGGGAGTATCCACCATTCAGCTCCCACTGCAATGGAAATGGGATAGGCTTGGTGTGGGCATGATGGTGGAAGATACCCATCTGATGGCAGGGAGCAGGATCCTAAGATAAAGTCAACCTTTCACCCTGATCTAATTTCCTGTGCATGTGTCTCTTACATGTAGCTACAGCAGTTATAAAACAAAGACCAAAATTCGTTGATGCTGCTCCCACTGAGGTCTATGTTCTCTCCCCTTGAACCTGGGTTCTGTGACTGCCAGACAAAAAGAACCCAGCAGAGGGAACATAGTGCCAGTTTATCGATGTTTCTTGGGATGCTCCCTATTATAGACCAGCTGCCATGCTGTGAAGAAGCCCTGGTGGCCTGGGGGAAGGCGATATGGAGAGGAATCAAAGTCATAGGCCACAGCCGGCCTGAGCTTCCACCTGACAGATAACCCTGTTCCTGGGAACAAAGGAAAAGAGAGAGATTATATTGGCGCTTCTCTTGCCCAATGAGTTGACCAAGCTGATCCCAGAGGAAAAGAGGTGACCTGTCCCACCAAGCTCTTCCCAGGATCTGTAAACAAAATAATTGATTGTGGGTAGGTCACTACGTTTTAAGGTGTTTTGCTAAGCAGCAATTGATAACTGGGAGGTTTACAATGAATACCAACCATCTCTCCACTGGTGCTCACATGCCTGAGACTCTCAACTGCTCTTCTAGGCTTAGAATGTGACAGGGGACAGGGCACTTAGGGTGACAGAGAGAAAACACAAACATGTCCTGCAGCATCTGGATGGAAGAACACTTTGAAATTGCCCTCACACCCTTTGTGATTTCCCACCTGGTTTTGAATTGCCTTACCCCATGGGCAGAGCACTCAAAGGTAAGTGGAAAATACATTTATCACAAAATAACCACACACAATATGAGATTCTAGATAGAAACCATTAGGAAAGATTCTGCCAATGTCCCCCACTAGCAGCAAATAATTTAGTGTGGACTGTTTTCTTCTTATAAATGCACTGCGTAATGGGTGCTTTTCTTCTGGTACTGATTTGAGATTTGCGGCATGCTCTCTCATATGCTAGAATCCTTGCCCTAAAGCTGCCTCTTAGGTATTCCTTGGCAGGTGGTCTGTTGTTGATATATCTGGGGAGGTTTGTTTATAGTGAACAGTGATTTCCTTAAATTCCCCTCCCTCATCCACAGGGGTCAGCAGTCACAGCCATATTTATGCAATATGATCCCACCTCTCAGGGGGTGGTCGACCAGATTGGGAGTGTGTGTATGTGGGGTAGGTGGTGGATGTCGAGCGCAAACTGCAGTCTGTTTCTGGGGTGGAAGGGAAGTAGGGAATCAGGTCAGAGAAATAATATGTAGAGAGGAGGAGGGACTAAAGGAGAAGAGGACCCTTTTGCTCCAGGGCTCTTTGGGGTTCTACTTCAGCCCTTCCTGGGGCCTGACTGCCATTCTTGCTCAGGGTTTCCTGGATCTTAGTAATGAGCCTCCTGGGTTACATATGCTATCCAAGTCCATTTTTTTTTTTTTTTGGTTATTTTACACCATACTGTAAAGTACAGAAATGTGGTTCTCTGGTCATACTCCTTGATTTACAGATACAAAATGGTCCATGAGATGTGATCTGAGCCACACCTGCAGAGCCCTCAGTTAGGTTCTAGGGTGACAAAGATGAGCAGGATAAGGTGTCTTAAATGTGCCTCCACCTGCCCAGGCCCTGCCAGTCTGCAGAGAACTGCATCATGGGAAGAGCTCAGATCTCTCACAGGATAAGGTACCATGGCAACCATGGATGCCAGGTCCCCAGTGTAACAAATTTCAATGTTTTTGAGTTCCAAATAAGGAAGACAAAAAAAAATCCAATTTGTTTTCTCCATTCTAAGCTCTTTTTTCTTTTTTAGAAGGAAAAATCATGACAAAGTCACAAGATTCATTAGGGGGCATAAAGTAACTTTTTAAGCAAGGTGGAAAGGTCCAAATAAAAACACAAAAATGCAAATAAAACTTTGAGACTATCAAACTGTAATAACCTAGTTATTCTTTTACTTCAGATGCCTCCAATGCCAAGGACAGTGGTTGAAGGACAAATTAATTAACTCACCAGGCGTGTGATTATCAAGTGTCTAGTATGTGTCCTGGGCACTAACCAATTCAAAAAAATTCTGTGTGTGAGAGACAAGTGTCTGTTAGGTGTTTGTATAGAATCTCATCCATAAAGGTGCCTGCCTGCCATCCCTCTGCCAGGAGTGTGGGAACAAAGGTGTGAGACACTGTTCATGCACTCGGTGGGCTAAGAATGTGTATATAAAACAATAAACTCAACACAAAGTGGCGCATTCACAGTCCTCACTGGTGGTGCAGATAAGCCTGTCTCTGTGACTCAAGAGAGACATGGCCCACTAGAGTGATGTAGGAAGTCTCCATGCCACAGGAGAGGCTTCACTCTTAGATGAGAGATGATTGTGGAATGGAGAGATATAGGGAGTGAGCTTCAAGGGAAGGAGGCTTTTTAATCAAAGGTTGGGTGACACAGTGATACATCACTGTCTTAGTGGCTAGATTGGCTGGATTGTGGAAACTCAGAAGGCTAAGAGTGCTGGAAATTACTCTGCAGGAAATGGGAAGCCAGGAGAAGTTTTGGAATGAGGAATGGTACATACCTGCCACAGGTTGCTCCCTAGAGCTTATTCCTCCAGGAGTGGACAGCACTGGATGGAGGGTTGGAGACTGGAGTTTATGGAAATCCTAGTGAAAGAGGGTATGACTTGGGGGGATACAGAACAGTGGGTAAACCTGTCCTGAGTAAGTTACTGCTTAGGTACCAACTAGTGTCCAAGAAATGGTATTGGGTTGTATCCACCCAAACGAAGAGATGGGGTAGGTATAGCACCCGGAGGATTCTGAAAAGCCAACTGTCATAGCTCACAAAGGAGAAAGAGCAGTGTTGCAGAAGTAATTGGTGTCGTCTTCATTTGCCCTGGATACTCAGTGCCTACCAAGAGCTTCTTGCTGTAAGTCCCTCCAGCTATCCACCTGAGGGCACTCTCTGGGGAGTTGTGTCAACGTATGCTGGGGCTGGAAGTTAACATCCCTGATGAAGGTGGTGTTTGATGGACAAACACCCTTCCTTCCTCATTCTTGTCCTAAGGGAGAGCAACTCCAGGCTGTGTTATATACCATTTCCCAGAGTTGCCAGCACGATAGATTCTCAGTGGCCTGCAGTAGCAATCCGGTTGATCCTGTCTCCTTCCTTGGATGCCTTCTCTTTCCTCTTTCCCCACTACACCTGCAGTGCTCCTTTATATCATCTGCCAAATAAATTACTTACATTTAAATTCTCATTTCAGGGTCTATTTCTGGAGAATCCATATCTAAGACAAAGAGATGCAAACACTTGATATTCTCCATCTAAACATTCTCCATTAGCAAATTTGACAAATTTGAATTGCTTCCCTTTGGACCAAGAGCTTCAGTTCTTTGTCATTCTTGGGGAGAGCTCGCTGGGTCTACTTGTACAGAAGTAGACAGGTTACTGCTGGTGTGCTGCGAGATGTTGCACAAGTTGCTTGCCTGCTAAGAATAGCCAGCTTCCTTTGAGTTTTGTGATGTCTTCAAGTTTCTATAAATCAGGAGATGCAGGGACGTGCTCTAAGAATCTACTTGGCACGTTTGGTAGCATGGTGGGAAGATGCTCAGTTGCTATGTGGCATTTGGAGGTAAAGCCAGATCTAGGGATGGAGGATAGGTGGCAGCAAAGTCCTGGTCATATCATTGGAATTTAATGTCCTCCTTTCCTCAATGTTGGAGATGAATTTCAAGCTCTCCACTCTGGGGATTTGGAAATCTTTTTCTCGTCATAACTGTTTCCCAACTGGCTGACATCCTCACACTTGAACTTAGTACCATCCATTGCCATTTTATTTCTGAAACCCTTCGCACAGTGAAGTTTCAAGATTTAAATCTGGCAAAGGGAAAATTCGATACAAGAAAACCAGAGATTTCTAAGTCTCAGAAACCTACTTGTCTACTTGTTTACACATCTGAGGCCAAAAGTAATTTGTTAACTTTTTGTCTTTTCTTGATTTCTCTGTCTGAGCCTCATCCAACTATGGCTCCTGGAGGGGGAAGTCAATGGGGCTGAGATAGTTTCTAGCAAATGGTCCTGAAATACAACTTAGCCCACATCAGAGGAATAATCAAAATGCCAAATGGACATCAAAATGTTATGCAGGATGTAAATATGGATTTTGAAGATAAAAAGTAATTCTAAATGAGCAGAAGTGTTGATACCGTTGTCCTTTGGGCAATGCAGTTGAAGGCTTCTAGATCTATGGGAGCATATTTTTTAGGCAATTTTAGTGCCAATAATGTTCAGGTCTGTTTCCTAACAATAGCATCATTGACTCTAGTCACCCTTCTGTGTACCAGAACAGCAGAACACATTCCTCCTGGCTGGGTATGACTTTGTACCTGTTAAACAACTTCTCCCCACCCCCCTGCCCCCTATTCTCCTCATCCTCTGGTAACCACTTTTCTCCACTTCTATGAGCTCAGTTTTTTTTTTTTTTTTTTAGTTTCCATGCATGTGTGAAATCATATGATACTTGTCTTTCTGTGCTTGGCTTATTTTATTTAACATAATGCCTTCCATCTAGGTCCATCAATATTGTAGTCTTCAAAAAGTGGGAACAGTCAAGTAGTGTTGCAGGAGAGCTCCAGGATTGAGGCTGTGGATGCAAAGAGCAGGAGGGGAGGCCTAGGCTCACCTGTCCAGGTGAATGATGACCTACTGTTGGAGCAGTCAGGTGGGCTGCCACCTACCTGTGTTAAGCAACAGGAGACAGAGGTGTTGACGTCAGGTGGGAACAGTAAGCATGGATACTTGAGAAAGAGGCAGGACAGTATACAAGGCAGATGCTTGTATTAGGGGTTGACAAATTATTGATGTATCCTAGGTGACATCTTGACACAAAGCACCTACAAAATGCTTCAGGATTTTCAAGTCACCTCTCTGCTTCTTAACACTAGAGGCCTGTGCAATAAGAGAGGTAGAAGGAGGTATTTAGGGATAATACAATTACTTAGAAAAATCTAAGAAAATCAAGGACAAGTTATTAGAACTTAGATTTTGGTATGGAGGTCTGATAGAAGATCATAAAAAAGTCAAAAGATTTTTTAAAAAATCGGCAATGATGAATTAGAAAATGTAATACAAGATAGGATTCATTAGTCAGCGGTTTTAGTCAGCTTTGGCATCAGTCTTCACGTAGTTGTAGAGGAGGTAAAATTTACTCGGGGCTCACAGTCTATAATGGCCAGTTCCATTGCTCTGGGCCTCAGGTGAGGCAGCACATCATGGGGGAAGGGCCCAGTGGAGGAAAACAGCTCTGGTTAGGGTGGCGTGAGGAAAGAGAAGAGGGGGGGGGGAGGAAAGGGGCTGCAGAGAGAAGATACACCCTTCCAGGGACCACCCCCATGACCCACCTCCTCCAGCCATGCCACACCTGCCTACAATTACCACCCAGCCAATCCACTCAAACTAGGGTGGACTGACTAGGTTACAGCTCTCATAATCTAATCATTAGCATCTCTGGCTTCATTTCATATCTGTCTCCTTTACTACCTTAAACTTTGGGTCAGATTCCTGCTCAACTCTGCACACACACCTGTTCATCACTTGACAAGTATCTGTCTAAAAGACATTGATGTATCCTAGGTGACATCTTGACACAAAGCACCTACAAAGCACAAGATTGATTCTTTCTAAATTTCCCTAACCTTTCTCATTTCCCTTCAAGAGTGAGGACACCAAGGTGGGGAGAAGTTGTTTAACAGGTACAAAGATTAGATTACCTCTGACTATTTCTGCATTAATAGGAACTTTTGAGGGACACCTCATATCCAAACCACAATACCACGAAACAATAAAATACCTAATAATAAGTGTAATAACCAATGTCAATGACCTATGTGAAAAATCTAATGAATCCTTATTAAATGTCACCGGTAGAATTCTGAGTGAAGAGCTGAACTGTGTTTCTGTACTGTATTTTTGTCAGTTCTCACTAAATTGGTTCATAAAACACTAGTGAGATTTTTAAAAACTATATGAAGAGTAGAATGAGTTGTCCAGTTTCTTTTTAAGAAGAGCATTACAGGGTTCTTGCATAACCCACTCCTATCAAAAAGCCTGCCAAAGGCCAATGAAGAACTCAGAAGCGCTTATAAGCATAGATCCTCTGAATCCATTGTCATATGTCTTTGTTGTGTCTCCACTGCACCCTTTCAGGGCATCTCCCTCCAATGAATGCTCTTCTCTTTTTCTTGGCAAACTCTTCTCATCGTCCAAGTAGCGGCCATCACCCAATAATCTCCCAGGTTCCAAGACATTCATCTTAAAATTGATAACACAGTTAAAGGTAGTTAAGGAGACAGATATGAAATGAAGCCAGAGATGCCAATTTTTTATCTGGCTTTTGTTACTGGAGTCCCAGGCTGGAGGCCTGACTGCAGGGGTCCAACTAATGAGGTCTGCATGCTCACCCCAAAAAACAAACAGAAAAGGAATGGTGGAGAGCACGAAAGGAACTTTAATCAACATGGCTACATTGGGAAGTTAAAGTGAAATCCAGTATCTGTGCTCTGTCCTCAGAGTGCTGAAATGCATGGTGGGTGGTTTAAGTAAAGGAAGAATAGGGACAGAGGCCAGAGGTAGGTATAATTAAGCAACATTGGTCAAACTAAGGTCTGGTTGATCATTCTCTCAGTGCTGGTTCTGTGAGGTGGCTCTGGAGAAGTCTTTTTCATTGGAGGGGGCAATTTCCACTTGTTGCTTAGGATATTTGTCTACCAGATCTGTGATCCTGGAAGGGGGCAATGAGTATAGACTTTGAGGCAACACTCTAGGGGTCTAATGCTATAAAAGCTGACCTCTGAGTGTCCCTGCAAATCTTGCCTCAGTCTTGAAGAAGGACAAAATAAGTTCTATAAATTTGGGGCTAATAAACCTTGTGTTATCGGGGTTTTTTTGGGGGGAGGGTACTGGGGATTGAACTCAGGAGCACTCAATTACCGAGCCACACCCCCAGCCCTATTTTGTATTTTATTTAGAGACAAGGTCTCACTGAGTTGCTTAGCATCGTGCTGTTGCTGAGGCTGGCTTTGAACTCCCACCTCAGCCTTCTGAGATGCTGGGATTACAGGTGTGTCCTATGCACTCAGCTGTGTTATCAGTTTTTAGAAGAACACTCCTTAAATGATTAACTTACACGCAGACTGAGCAGTGGGCTTATCCAAAATTTAAGGTAGTAAAGGAGACAGACACAAAGTGAAAGCAGAGATGCCAAGCTCTAGCCTGTTTTTAGTTACCCACTGGGCATCTGCAGGCCTGAGAATCACTGCTTTTAGCAAAGGCAGCCTAAATCCCTGTTATGCCTTTAGCTACCCATCAGACATTTGAGGCCCAAATTACATGCACAGCAGATAGAGCATTAATCTCCAGGATACATAAAGAACCAAAAAATCTTAACACTAAAAAACCAAACAATCCAATCAATAAATGGGCTAAGGAACTGAACTGATACTTCTCAGAAGATACTAAATTGATCAACAATTATATGAAAAAAATGTTCAATATCTCTAGCAATTACAGAAATGCAAATCAAAACTACTCTAAGATTTCATCTCACTCCAGTCAGAATGGCAATTATCAGAATACAAACAATAATGAGGGTTGGTGAGGATGTGGAGAAAAAGGCACACTCATACATTGCTGGTGGCCCTGCAAATTGGTGCAACCACTATGGAAAGCACTATGGATATTCCTTAGAAAACTTGGAATGGAACCACCATTTGACCCAGCTAACCCACTCCTAGGTCTATACCCAAAGGACTTAAAGTCCCATCAATATCTGTAGCAGCTCAATTCACAGTATCTAAACTGTGGAAGTAACCTAGATGCCCTTCAATAGATGAATGGATAAAGAAACTGTAGTATGTATACACATTGGAATATTTGTCAGCATTAAATGAGAAGAAAATTATGGCATTTGCAGGTAAATGGATGGAGTTGGAGAATATCATGCTAAATAAAGTAAGCCAATTCCAAAAACAAAGGCTGAATGTTCTCTCCCATAAGTGGATGCTGATCTACAATGTGGGTTGTGTGTGTGGGGGAGAATGGAGGAACTTTGATTGGGCAAAGGGGAGGGAGGGAAGGAGACGGGGCATAGGGGCACAAATGATGGTGGAATGGGATGAACATCATTACCCTAGGTACACATGTGACTGCACACATGGTGCAGCTCTCCATTGTGTACAACCAGAGAAATGAAAAGTCGGGCTCTGTTTGTGTACAATGAATCAAAATGTATTCTGCTATGTATAACTAATTAGAACAAATTAAAAAAAAGAGTCACTGCTTTTTAGCAAAAGTAGACTCTATGTCTCTGTCACAATGGTAAGGACAGTGGAGGATTCATTTATTTTCTGGATCTTCCCTCAAGTCTACCCCGGTTATTAAATTGGTGACTGGCCAGGTACACCTTGTCCCTCTGCCCACGGATCCATTTCAGTTGGAGTCGGGCTGACTCAACATTGATGTCTTGGGTTCTCGTCTTTCTCCCAGCTTGGTCCATGCTGATGACTCTTTCTGTATGACCCAGCCTGCCTGCTCCCCTCACTGTTGGTCTACCTTTGTCTTCCAAGCCCTGCAGCCCTCATCACAACGACCTTTGGGATACTCCCTATTCGCACCACCAGGGCTGTGGAGAACTCTGGGTTCCATTAGTGAAACCAGTATTGAAAATCAGGATTGGGTCCCTGTTTCTCTGGTGTTGAAGATTAAACACCTGAGAAATGCTGAGGCAAGAGCAAAAAAAAAAAAAAAAATTAGTTATAGGATAGAAGAGGGAGTGAGAGAGTGGGGGTGGGAGGGAGGGACAGAGAGAGACCCCCATTGAGGAGGAGGTCCAGAGCTGGTGCCTGGGGCAGTGGGCGTGTCTTGCCGCTTTATAGAGTTCACATTTCCTTTCTTCTCAAGTCCCCTCCTCCCATCCTGTCTACTGGCCAAAAAAGATAACAGGAAGAGAGCTGTCCAGGGGGCAATTGCTTGTGTTGGAAAGTGTGACCCTTCCCCTCTCCCAGAGGCTGTTAGCAACCAAGTGATGGGGGTGCTATCCACCCATTTCCTTTTCTTTGATAATCAGCTACCTGTCCTTTCCCCAGTCTCATCAGTGCCACAGGGAGTTTGGTTAAGTCATAATTTCAGATAAACAACAAATGACTTTCTAGTCAAAATATGTTTCAGATGTTGCATGTTTCAAATATTGGAGCATCATTACACTAAAAAAAATCCATTATCTTTCTAACTGGGGGTCCCCTGTTTTTACTTAGTAAATATGCCAAAACTAGCCACATGGGAGCCAAAAGCTGCTTGGGAGCTTGGAATTCAAGCCCTCCTTTCTTCTGCCAGGCTACCTTGCACACTAGGGTGACTTGGCTGTGCCCACTCTGCTGGCAAGGGGCTGAACGTGAGGCATCACCTTTCACAGTCTGGATGGGAAGTGAGGCTGGCTTTCCTTTCTCCCCAGTTTATACACTTGTCTCAACTCCTTCAATCCAAAGTGATTAAACTAAGACCTACTCCTCTCTGCAGGGACTGCTGAGACTCTCCCGGTTTTCTCCTGTCTGTCTGGACTTCCCTTAGGTCCTCCAGGCCCTTGATATGTTAAAGGGAGGAGATAAAGGAATTTAGAAAATTCCTCTCCTTCTCTCTACAAAGCCTGGATTTAGAGCCCATTATCTTGCCTTAAATTCAACCTGCACTTTGAATGTCAGAAGCTGAAACATTAATTCTCGGCATCAGTGCTGTAGGTAATTCTAAACTCCCTCACTGGTCTCCAACTCTAAGAGCAGCTGAAGTCTTCAGGCTGATTAGGGGAAAGTCTACTAAGGGATCATTTTCGAGAAATTAGAAACATAATTTTTATATAAAAATGAAGTGAACAGGTGTCAAAGATTTTATTTAGCTCATTAATTATTGAAGAAGCCAGGCAGTTGCTAAAAGAGATTCAAATCAGCATTGGAGTTGCAGAGTTCCCTTCTCTTTGAGACAAAATTCATTTGCATTGCTAAGGACAGGAACCATTTACATTGCTACCAGTTGTCTTCAATTTAACTGCTTCCCCTACAGGCATGTAAAATAGCCTAATCAATGGAAAGTCAATCAAAGACACAGGCCTCTGTAGAATCAGATAATGCCTAGAAGGTTCCTAGGCAATGGGTGCTGAAAAGGATTTGCAGGGATCTCTTTTGTCCACTTTCAAGTCTTGCACAGTCCCCCCCCCCCAAAGTATAATCTCAATCAATTTTTATTTTAACTTGTTACAATACTAAAAGATAATTCAAAGAAGAGGAAACATAGATGCCCAGTAAATGTAAGAAAATGACCTTTGGCATACTCCCTATTCACACCACCAGGGCTGCGGAGAAATCTGGGTTCCATCAATGAAACCAGTATTGAAAATCAGGATTGGGTCCTGATTTTGCACGGAAATCATATTACAGCAATATTAGAGCTGGGAGCGGTGCATGTCTGTAATTTTAACCACAGGAGGATGAGGCAGGAGGATCTCAAGTTTGAGGTCAGTTTGGCCAGTTTAGGGAAATCCTGTATCAAATTAAAAAAATAAAATGGGCCACGGGTATGGCTTAGTGGTAGAGTGTCCTTGGGTTCAATCCCCAGTAAAACACACACACACACATGAAGAAAGAAAGAAAGAAAGAAAGAAAGAAAGAAAGGAAGGAAGGAAGGAAGGAAGGAAGGAAGGAAGGAAGGAAGGAAGGAAGAAAGAAGACAGAAAGAAAAGAAAAGAGAGGAAGAAAAAGGGTTGGGAATGTTGCTTCATTGTAGAGCACCTGCCTAGCATGTGCAAGTCCCCGAGTGCAATCTCTGGTATGGCAAACAGTAACAACACCACCAATAACCCAAAACCAAACCAAACCAAAACAAATCACTCCAGTCAGAATGGTAATTATCAAGAATACAAGTGACAATAAATGGTAAGGATGTGGGGGAAAAAGGTAGACTCATACATTGCTGGTGGGACTGTACATTGGTGCAATCACTCTGGAAAGCAGTATAGAGATTCCTTAGAAAACCTGAATGGAACCAACATTTGATCCAGTTATCCCACTCCTCAGTATATACCCAAAGGACTTAAACTCAGCATATTACAGTGACACAGCCACATCAATATTTATAGCAGCTCAATTCACAAGAGCTAAACTATGGAACCAACCTAGGTGCCTTTCAATAGATGAATGGATAAAAAAATGTGGTATATATACACAATGGAATATTACTCAGCCATAAAAGGAATAAAATTATGGCATTTACCAGTAAATGGATAGAACTGGAGACTATCATTCTAAGTGAAATAAGCCAAACCCCCCAAAACAAAAGCCAAATGTTGTCTCTGATATACAGATGCTAACACAATAACAGAAAAGGGAAAGGGGAAGAAGAGAAGTTCATTGGATTAGACAAAGGGGAATAAAGAGAAGAGGGGATGGGAATAGAAAAGACAGTAGAATAAATTGGACATAACTTTTATATGTTCATAAATGAATACTGACCAGTGTAACTCCACATCATGTTAAACCACGAGAATGAGATCCTAATTAGAATGTTATACTCTATATATGTACAATATGTCAAAATACATTCTACTGTCCTGTATATCTAAAAAGAACAAACAAACAAAAACCCAAACAACAACCCCCCCCACACACACACAACATTAAAGTTTTTACAAGTTAATAGGGCGGGGGGAAAAAGGAAGTTGGGAATGTAAATTGAAGTTGGAATGTAAATTAGTTACATTTTTTTGGATTATGATTTGGCAATGCCTATTGAAATTTTAGATATGTACATTTTGACCCAACAAATTCACTTAAAGATACATCTTTGAAAGAAATATGCAAAACATGCAAATGAGGGGCTGGGGATGTGGCTCTCCTGGCATGCACGGAGCGCTGGGTTCAATTCTCAGCACCACATGAAAATAAAATAAAGATGTTGTGTCCACCGAAAACTAAAAAATAAATTTAAAAAAAACCATGCAAATGAAAAATTGTGAACACATCATTAATTAATTTACAAAATATTCATTGAGTACCTGCTCCATGCCCAAGATTGGGATAAATCAGTGAACAAATCAGGTAAAAATCCCAGCTGTCCTGCAGCATGTATCCTCAGGTGGGCAGACAGACAATAAGCAATGAACACAAATTCCTCGGTATTTAGGACCAGAAGGGTTAGCAAGATAAGAGAGAATCCCAAGAGCTAATGGGGAATGGGGGTGGGGGCTGGGGGACAGGTTTAGGCATTAAATAAGGTGGTCAGGGTAAGCCTCATGGAAAAGGCGAGATTTGAGCCATCACTTGAAAGTGAGGGCGTGCATGGTGAAGGTGTTCCGGGGAGCAGTAAGACCAGAGCCCCAAGAGCACTTGGCATGTCTGAGACACAGCAAAGAGGCCAGTGAAGCTGGAGTCAGTGTTCAGCAGTAAGAAAGGAAGTCAGAGTGGGTAACAGGTTGCCTAGCTCGAGGGGCCTCACTGGACTGTGTAAGGATTTTGCTGTCTCTAGAAATAGCATGTATTTGAAAGGTTTTGAGCAGGGAGGTTACACTACTTGATTTACATGTTTCCCCCAGTCTCCCTGGCTGATTCTATGAAGAAACTTCTGAAACCAGAATAGCAATAGCTGATGGGTTAAATGTGGTCAGGTTCTACAAATGTTTTTTAGAATAAATTTTATTATGTTCATTAAAGGTACACAACATGATGTTATAGGATAACATATAGCTAGTAAAATAGTGACGGTAAAGAAGCAAATTACCATATCCACCATGTCACATAGTTACCCTTTCATTGTTTTGTGGCAAGAGCTTCTAAAATCTACTCATTTAGCAGAAATCCCAAATACAGTATAATTCTGTTACCTATTGTCTTCCTGTTGTATTAGATCTTAAGAGTCGGTTTATCTTACATATTTGCTACTTTCTATCCTCTGACTTAGCTTTCTCATTTCCTCCCTTACTCCCATGACCCCCTGGTAACCACTATTTTGTTCTGTATTGCTACATATTTGATTTTTTAAAAGTATTCCATGAATAAGTGAATCCATGCAATATTTTCCTTTCTGAGTCTGGCTTATTTCACTTGGCCTAATGCCCAGGTCATCCACATTGTAGCAAATGGTAGGATCATCTTCTTTTTGAAGGCTGAATAATAGTCCAGTGTGTGTTTATGTTTCTTTATCCATTCATTTACTGATGGATAAAGATTATTTCCAAATCTTTCTGCAAGGTTCTTGAAGTCGAACCCACGTGGTTTCCCAACACTGAATATGGGGTCAAGGCTGACACCTGGGGGGTTTTGACTAAGAAGCCTGGAAGGAAGGAGTTGACTGTAACTAACATGAGAAGGATATGTGGGGAATGTCATCAGGAGCTGACTTTTGAATGTAAGAAGTTTTTTTTCCTCCTTTGGTAATAGCTAAAAACTAAAAATAACTTAAAAACCAATGGAAAAGGGAATGATTATTTAAACTAAGATTGTACAGAATGAAGTAGATGCACTTGTCATCCTTGCAAGATCTCAAAAGAAAGATATTAAAGAAAAAAACCAGTATACAATATAATCTCATTTATCTGCACACCTCAATGACAATGAAAACAGATTTGTAAATTTTTATATTCATGTGGGTGTAGATAAATATCGGAAGTGATACCCTTTTCGCTTTCATGGATGTCTAAAGAAAATCAACTTTTATGCTTTACTCACATAATTTAAAAGTAATTTATAGGAAACAAAAAGGAAGGATAGAAAGTCTTTTTTTGCATTGGCTCTGGGTTTCCTCTGTCTTAAGATGATCTGCAATGTCCTTTTGCCTCAGGGTCCACGTTCCATAAAGTCAAGGGAATCTGGTTTCTTCTCAGTTGGAAGACAAGGTATGTAAGCTCTTTTTATAGAGCAACCTCAGTTCTGGCTCACTGAAACCTGGCAGTGATCAGAGAAGGACAGAATTTGGCTTTATCCTCTAATGCAGTTGGGGAGCCATTTTGAAGTATGACAGAAATTTGAATGCATATTGATTTTCAAATCAATTTCAGATATCAGTTAAAGCGAATGGCCACTTAGAAAGTCCATTGCTGTCAACACGATATCTTAAAAGAAGACAGTGGAGTGTGTGGCATTTACCATCATAATTTGAGTTGGACACTGATCTCATGACTGGTAAGTTAAAGGTTGGGGCCATGACTTGGAAGTTAGAGGTTGCTGTGTGTGATTGGTCAACCTTCACACACAGGCAAATAACCAAAGATGCCATCAGTTCCTCTTCTGTCTCCTGACTGCCTCTCTTCATGCAATTATGATCAGTTAATCAGTCCCTGGTAAACGAATGACTGTCTCTGGCTGGTTGAAAAGAGGATTTGGCCCCAGAATGACCCTGAAAGATAGTGTAGTTCCAAGAAACAGCCCCACCCACATACCAGAGTCCTTTTGGATGACCCATTGTGGATAAGGCATTTCTTGCTCCAATAAAAAAAAAAGTAGTATTTACGTATTTAAGAATAAACTTAAAGCTTAAAATTTTTTTGATAGCCATACTAGTTGAATTCTTCAAACTCCAGACTATAAAGATTTAATTTCATTTTTTGATAAAAAACAGTTTATTGTTTTTTAAAGTTTTATTTATTTATTTATTTTAGGTCTGTGTGACAGTAGAACATACTTGGACATATTTGTATAAACATGGAGAATATCTTATTCTAATTAGGATCCCAGTCTTATGGATGTACATGATGTAGAGATTCACTATGGTGTGTTCATACATGTACACAGGAAAGTTGTGTCATATTTATTCCATTCTCTTTCCTATTCCCATTTCCTATTCTCTTTCCTATTTCCTATTCTCCTTTGTCTAATCCACTGAAGTTTTACTCCCCCACTCTTTTGTGTGTGTTAGCATCCACATATCAGAGAGAACATTTGGCCTTTGGTTTTGGGGGGATTGGCTTATTTCACTTAGCATAATAGTCTCCAGATCCATCCATTTACCATCAGATGCCATAAAGTCATTCTCAATTTATTATTTGCTGAAGTATAATAAAAATTTAAAGGTCCCCCAAAATATGAAGTCAAATGCCACCTAGACATAATTAGTGTGTATATGTGCCATATTTGCTTCCAAACTTCCTTCCACATAAGTTGCTAAAGAAAAAAATTGACGGGTGTCAAGAGTATTGCATAGGAGAAAGAGACTGGGCTGAACTCCAAATATAGCAAGAATAAATGAGAAATTATAGTTGAGGACCAGAATGAGGAGTCAGTGGCTGTAAAATTATTAACAGGAGCTAACAAAGGTAGGGGGATGCCATAGTTTGGATAAGTATCCCCCAAAGGTCCACATTTTAAATCCTTCATCCCCTGGGTGGCACTTTTGGGAAATGGTGAAATATTTTTGGAGGTGGGGTCTAGTGTGAGGTCATTGGGGTTATAGGATCTTGGTCTCTTTCTCTTTAATTTTGCTTCTTGGCTCATGATGCAAGCAGTTGCCCCATCATATGCTCCCCACCAATACTGGCACCCCCACCAGAGTCCCAAAACAATGGTCTTCCTAACCTTAGATTGGAAACTCCAGAATCATAGGCCAAAATAACCCTTTTCTCTTTATAACTTAATTGCCACAGGTATTTTGTTATATCAATGGGAAGTTGACAGGGAATTCTTGCTGAACCAAGATTCCTGCTAAAGGCAGGCCAGCTGCTCAGGTATGGGGATTCTTTCTAAACTGATTTTTGCTAACATTTTGCTATTAGGCCTGGTAATAAACAGAGCCAAGATTGAGGGATGGTGGAGAAGAGGACTCAGAGGAGTGTCTCTAAAGTTTGTCAAGGAGGAAGTCTTTGTTATATGCATTAGTGACAAATAATGTATTTATTTATTTGTGAAATACCATTGCTCTTCCACCCATTGCTCAGTCCATTTTATTATACTACACAGAATATGGAAACAGATGAAATTGCAAGGAGAATAGGTTCAAAAAAAAAAAAAAAAAAGAGAATAGGTTCAATTGAGCCATTGTCTTGAGAAGGATATATTAAACTCAGTGGTTGAAACTTGCTTACCCTAAGAGAAAGAGGGGAATGTTGTGTCAGAGAAAAGGGGTGGGAATCTGGATATCATAATACATAATTTTCTTATAGTACCTCTTGATAATAAGCAAGGGTTATAGGGGAAGAAGGTAGTACTTTTTTTCCTCACACATCACAAGGTACATGGCTAAGACATCTAGAACAAAAGATTAACAAGAGAAAGGCATACATACACATTCTTTTAAATAAGTTTTACATGACATGGGACCCTTCCGAAATGGAGACCCAAAGAAGCAGGGAAATCTGTGTACTTTTGTGCTTAGGTTTGATGTGGACAGTCATATAGGAGTTTTATTGGACAGGAGATATGATTTAATGATAATAAACCCTGGGGTGAGAGGGTGGGGAGTCACAGGTACACTAAGCAAGGTCTGTTTGTTCATATTCTTCTTCTCTCTTCATCTTTAGCTTCTTTCTTCCAGGAATAGGGAAGGCCCCTCTGAAATGAGTATCTTATGTCTTACTTTAGTAGAAGGTCAGAAGATTCTTTTATGGCCTGCTTCAGAGGAGAATGTGGAAAAAGGCAGAGACCCCTCCTGCTCCTGTTATTTTCTCAAATACCAAAGCACCATGGGGTAGTGTGTCCTGATCCCTGTCAGGATATAACATTAGCTGTTGGGATTGGCATTTGGAGTTCTCCAGGGAAGCACTAATTTTGACAGATGATGGAGTGGAGAACCTATACTTAGCCCCCCTAAGAAGCTAACCTTGAATTATTAAGGCACAAGAGATCAACTTGGTGTAATAGACAAGGGGCTCTTTGTTTCACTTATGGGTCTGCTACCAATTAGTTGTGCAGCCTTGAACAAGTCACTCAAATTTCTGACCTTCTCTTTCCTTATCAGTGAGGTAAAGAAATGCGAGGAATTGGTTTACTTGTAAGAATCTATGGGTTTATAAAATAAAGTTGTTAAAAAATACAACTGTGTGTTCCTCTGGTCTGGGGCAGCCTTACCCCGTAGTATTTAGGCAAATGTCTGCGCTCTCCTTTCCTTCAAGATGGTGGCATCTCTCTGCTCCTGTGCTTTTCTGGCACAATTCTTCTTATGGACTCATAATTCCAACCTCAGGCTCCTAAGGTTGTGGAGACTAGAGATTACCAGGATGGACCATGGTGTTCAGAAGATTTTGAGTTTGGAAAAGGATGAACCTGAAGGAAAGAACGTTGCAGTGAGGTTGTGTGGGCAGCAAGATGCATGTGATGACTGGTAGCACCAAATGGAGATACTTCCTCCTCTTTCCCTTCTTCCTACCTTTTCCTCCAGGCCAGTTTCCCCTCTGAATTGTGCTGCTTAATTATCTTTGCTGATAAAGATAAATGGCAATCATTTACCTCAAGAATGAGGGAAAAGAGAAATTGCTGGTGAGTCACCCAGGGACTTCTTCCAAACCTGGCTGGAAACTAAGCTGTGATTTTTATGACTTCTGTGCTCTGCAGAGACTCTAATTTCCCCCTGTTGGCGACCATTACGGTGCTTTATATAGAACAGTAAAACAACATGGCACATTAACCTTTTCGAATGACATAGTCAGAGGATGCCTTCGTAAGCAGCGGGCTCTGATGCAAACACAGAAAATGAGACACCGTTTTAGTACAGATTGCTTTGTATAGCTCACCCCCTGTGGCCCGAGGGTCACTTTGGAAGAGTCATAGACAATGCCAGCTTTGTCCCTACCTCCTGGAGGTGGGAAGAGGGAGGCCATCATAAATGGCCAGAAGGCACAGCAGGATGAGGGCATCTCATAATTCCCTCAGCCTGCTCTGCTGCTCCCTTGCTCTGAGCCACCACCCTTTCTCCCCTGGATTATGGCAACAGTAGGAACTAGGCTCCCTGTTTCTACTCCTGTCCCCGTGGTATATTTCCAAAAGTCAGCAGCTATGAGATCCTTGGAAAACAAAGTTAGAACATGTCACTGCTCCCATATCTCATTCCTAGCAGAGACCATTCTAGTGCCAAATGGGCCAAAGTGGTTTGAACCACTAATTTCCTCTCCCCTCTTTCAGCCCATATTGCCTGGAAGTGACCTTTCACTGGCTTCTCCCTTTCTGAGAATCTTCTTCACTAGATTCCTGAAGGACTCCCTCCCTTGCCTCCTTGAGCCCTTGATTCAAATTGGCCTCTTTCTTTCCTGACCACCCTTTCTGAAGAAGCAGACACATCCCCCACACCCTGTCTTCTCTTCCCTATCATTTAACAACGTTTAACATGCCATTTTTAAATGTAAAGCAAACAATCCCCTGGGTTCCTTTCGAAATCACCAGTTTTACCTACTATATTTAAATAAATAATACATATAATTAAAAAAAATATTTATAGTTTATCTCCTCCATGTGAAAATAAGCAAGATGGGAATTTTTGTCTTTTTTTCCCCCTTACTCTTTGGATTTTATCCTTTATATCAGTGCTTTTTAAACTCTATTATGCCCAGGAACCACCTAGGGATCTTTTAAAAGCTCTTTTTAGGTTTGGAAAGGTAGTACTTGAGAATTTGCATCTTCATAAAAAGCTCTCAGGTGACACTGATGTGGCTGTTCTGTGACCCAGCAAGGCTGGATATCATGTGGATCTACATCTCGAGGCAGGGCCACAAGTTGTTCTTCATAAGACCAAGTTCAAAAACCCAGGGCTAGGCTGACAATGTCAGAATCGCATGAGAAAGCTTTAAGGTATCTATCTCAGAGGTCAGGATTTAGTAGGTTAGAAGTGGGGCCTGTGAGTCTTGTTTCTAATAAAGTTTACCAGGTGATTCAAATGTGCAGCCCAGGATAGGTGAATACTGATGGAAAGAAATTAAAAATTTCTTGCATGTGCAAATGTGGTTCTGATTTTGCCAAATTGTCATCTAGTGAATACAAAATGAAAATTGGCATCTCAATTGAAAATAAACCCCCTCCCACTTTTTTTCTCATTTGCATCATTTGGTTGGCCTCCAAAAATCTAATGATTTCAACAGAGAAAAAAAGGAAAATGAGTATAGTCATCTTAGAATAACTCCATTCACCACTTAAAATTTCTATTGAGTATTATGGAAATAATATAAGCCCATGGTAAAGTATGCAATGAAAAGAGACCTTTTCTTCTGTCCTGGATGTCTCAAAACTGTGTCTTGTGGATATTTCCAGAAAATCCTCTCTCTCTCTCTCTCTCTCTCTCACACACACACACACACACACACAGTAACATACATAAAATTTTTCTTTGTAAGAAAGGAAGCATAAATGAATCCTATGTACTAGCCTTCTCCTTATTACCACAGGTCTTGGTTAGCCAAGCATGGTAGACTGACCCTGTGATCACCCATTCCATCTGTTCCAACACTCCTCCCATTGAGTGGTCCTTTCCCTTGAATCTGGGTGAGCTTGTGACTATGTGGGAAGGGACACTATGTTTTCTGAGGCTAGATCATAAAAAGAGGTACAACTTTGAGCTGGTCCTCTTGGACGTTTGCTCTTGGAACCTGATCACCATGCTGTGAGGAAGTGGGGAGACCCTGTGGAGAAGACATATGTAGGATTTTTAGCCAACAGCCCTAGTTGAAGTCCAGCAATGGCCAGTATCAACCTCCAGAAATGCAAGGAAGTGAACTTTAGATTTCAAACTCCTCAGTTTTCGGGCTATTCCATATTAAGCAGAGATGAGCTGCTGCTGTAGGGCTCAGAAAACAATCCCCAAAGTATGGTGCTTTGATGTGATAAGCACTGTTGGAGTAAAAAGAAGTTGGGGGCTGGAAGAAGAAGTTGGAAAGCACTTTGAAGTTGCTTCAGAAGCAAGGTCTTCTGTCTTTCTAACCTCTTCATTTCTCCCCTCCTCTCTCCTATGAAGGAAGGTATTCAAGTTTGTGAATCTCATTGGGCTGTTGGATAATCACTGTCCTGTGATGCTGTTAATAAATTCATATTTAATCCTTTTTCTCCTGTAAATCTGTCTATTGTCAGCTAATTTCAGTGACCCTCTAGAGTTTCCCCTCCCTCTTTCCCTCCCTCTGCTCTGCCCCTGTACTGCAAAGAAATTAGAAACAAAATTTCCTAATCCTATTCAAGAGCTACACAGCAGGAATTATAGAAGGAGTATATAAACTGAGTGTCCTTCATGGTTGATCTTGACTAGTTACTTTGGATTAGTTAGTTCCTATGCAACACTGTAGTAGCAAACAAATCTTCATATCATAAAACTTTCATCATAAATGTTTTATTTCTCACACTATAATCCAATGAGAATCAATTCTTTCTCCTCCATATCATGACTTGGGAATCCAGTTTCCTTCCATGTGGTGGCCCTTTTATCTTCAAGGGTCTCCTTGGAGTATTTTTCTATATTCTCTTTAGGTAGCTGGCCCATGAATGAGGAAGGAGAGCATGGAGGATCACATAGGAAATTACGCTACTTGACCTTAAGTGAATTATGTCACTTTGCCCACAATCTGTCGACCAACACCCAAACACAGGGTCCTATCCTAAGTGTTATGAAGAAGAGTCTGGAAAATGTAGTCTTCTTACATACCAGAGAAAATACAAGATTGATGGGCATCTAGCCAGTTTCAGTCACAGAACCTCAGTTTCCTCTCTGTGGAGGGGGACAACAATATCAACATCAGGTTATTGTGAGATCAAAAGGTAGGAAGTTATCTCATCACTAAAGATGGTGGAAGGACTGAATGTATTATAGGTACGATCATGCACTGCATAATGACGTGTCAGTCAATGATACACCACATATTCAATAATGGTTCCATATGTGACTACATGACCAATATGATTCTGCAACACATCCACTCAGAAAAATGAGAAATGATATCCCATCTATGTATGATATATCAAAATGCATAAATGCATCCTACTGTCATGCATAACTAGTTTAAACAAATTAAAAAGTTGAAATAAAAGATTATAATAAGGAAGCTAAAAAATTTATATTGTCTAGAATCTTTCCTGTATCTTTTCTAACTTTAGGTATATTTAGATGCAAAAATACTTTGTTTTTGTTATTTTGTTACAAAATGCTTTGTAACATTGTGTTACAATTGCCCACAGTAGTCAGTAGGGTGGCATGGTGTGCAGGTTTGTGCTCTGGGGGCAGTAGGTTATACCATATAGCTTAGGTGTGTATTAGGGTACGCCATCTAAGTTCATGTAAATGTATCCTATGTTTATAATGATAAAATCACCTAACAATGCATTTCTCAGACTATATCTCTGTAGTCAAGCTATGAATGACTATATTATGGTGAAAATACCTGTCATGGTATTTTCATCATCAATCTGAGGTTCCCATGGGTAAAGGACAATGATAATCCATTGTCCTGGCCCTGGGCAAATCCAGCCACTGGTAACTACTGCTCTAATACAACCCATTGCTTCTCTCCCAGTGGACAGAACAGCATGCTACCCAAAGTAGCAGCCTCATCCATGTTATTCAAGCTCAGAGCAAAGAACCTCAGGAACACATCTTGTCCCTCACCAGGCAATGTTTAAGTGGGGCATTAGGGAGAAATGTACTTATTCTTTCTCTCTAGCTTTGTACCGTACTGGTGGCTACCTCGCTTCTGTTTCCATAGCAGCATGCACATTTCTTACAAAGGAGAGCAGGAGAAAAGATTAAGTTAAAAGAACAGGAAACAAAGACAGCAACTCTCTCAGATCCTGGCAGTTCACAGGCTGACGTGACCATTTCCTCCATAAAATACTTGAACTTTGGGGAACCTCAGTCTTTTTACCGGTAAAATGGAGATGACAATAATATCTGAGCTGCCTAGCTCAAGCAGTTGTGAAGATCAGATAAGCAATTACTCAGGAGAGGGCTTTATCAGCCACCGGCTGATATTGTACAGAGGGGAGTGGTGATGTTCTTTCCATGACTGCTTGAGAAACGATGGGCAACACAGTCTTGTTGTTGTGCAACTTTAGGAAGTCACAGCCATTGTTCTGATCATAAAGTCTCTCTATAAAAATTGGAAAATATGGGAAAGTATAATTACAACTTCTGTTTATTAAATCATTTCTGTGTCAGACCGATTTGCCCTCCTAAGATGGGTGGAAGGTCTTGCTTTCCTGTTTGGCTGACAGACAGCTGAGAAGGCTTATTAAACTTGAGGGTAGTTATGTTGCTTGCTTCATCTGCTTGATAAGCAATAGATCAGCACTTTTGTGACATGGATCAGGGGAATTAAGAATGTCCATTTGCTTTGACCATACGCATTTCCTCCCTAGAATCTTTCCTAAAGATAGAATCCTAAACACAGGCCAGATTTATGGCTAACTGTTCAAAGAAGGACACTTTAGCTTTATTTGTAAGAGTAAGAAGTAGAAAATGTAAATGCCTGTTATCAGGGGCAAGAAAATCACGGAGAATTCCTATAATATAATACTATGTGACATTTGTGAATAATGTTAATGCTATACTTTTAATTGACATTGAAAATCATTCATTGCACAAAGTTTCACAGGATAGTGAGTGCTATACACAATTTTTTATCTCAACAGTGTTCAAGATGCATAGAATAGTGACAGGAAAGAAAGATTCCAAATGAACTGTATTGGTTCTAGATGGTTAGAATCATGAGAATCTTCTTTTTCTCTGCGTGTTTTCCCCTCTGCTTTCCTATACTTTTAAATGTTTCTACATGGAGCAAGATCAGAGAAAATAAAGTAAAATGCTGGACATAAAGTTCAATACCCTGCAACTTCCCCTCTCAAATGGATATTCCCTCTCGTAACTCCATCTGCCTCACTTATATTTAGTTTCATTTGCTTTTTCTTAAAAAGTCTTACATTGCCATTGACACTACAAGCACTGGGTGAAAATTCAAATCACAAGGTAAAAAAGTCTGGAGCTACCCATTCAGGAAGGCTTCATGTGCCAAGGAATCTTCAAAGGAACTGAAAGGAAAGAGACTCTTGTATTAAATTCCCACCTTCCATCACAGCTCAGAGATGCTAGGCATATCTTTTGCAAACAAGATTAAGAGAAAAATGACTGTTGTTAAGGATACAATTATAGTTGCAGACTGTGCTATACTTTAGATCTTAAGAGGACCTCACAGTCCATGTGGTAAAGACTTGGTCCACAATGAGTTGTCATAGGGAGGTGGTGAAACCTTTTAGATTGGGACAACTTCCCTTAAAAGGCATTATGAGAACCTAACTCCTTCCTTTCAATTCCATTTCCTGAGCATGTTATGAGTGATTCTGATCCACCACACACCCTGCCTTGCCTCAGGTCTAAAAGCAACAGGGCCAACAAATCATGGTATGAAACCTCCAAAACTATGAGACAAAATATATCTTTTCTCTATAAAGGTTAATTATCTTAGTGTATGGGTAAAAGAAATTGAAGTTAAAGCATAAAAGTTAAAGGGTAAAAGACCGGGTGTTGTAAAGTTTCTAAGCTGCAAGGTCTGAGTTAAAATGTAAAGGATTAGGTATTGTTAGGTTTCTATGCTACCTGCAAAACCTGAAATTTCTGTAGCTGTTAAGACAATGCTTGGAACTGCCCAGTAAATATTTCCCCTGACTATTTGGTTGTTTAATAAGGGCTCTGTGTGGTCGCACATAGGCATTGCAGGGCCTGGACCAATCAGTTTAAATGTAACCCCCTCCTTAGGAATGACCTATCACTCCAGCCTGACCTGTTCCCGCCAATGAATGAACTAATCATGTTTAGGAGTTGTTGTTCAATTTTCCTGCGCCTCATGATGATTTGTTCTGATGTATACAAAGCCCTCTGCCCTCCCCAGAAAGTGTACTTAAGCAGTGCTCAGCCCCTGCTCGGGGCTCTGGGCTGCTTTCCCTTCTTGAGTGGGCACGGAGCCCCAGCATGCTGGTTCAATAAATCCCCTTCTGCCAATTGCATGAGTGGTCACTTGGTGGTCTCTTTCTCCGACGTTTCGCGGGACCCTTACATGGGAAGCCCTATCTGGAAGGCCTCTGGCTGCATCACAAAATGGTAGATATTGTCACACAGCAGGAGTGACTGTGAGAGAGAAACAGGACATGGTGAAGTAGGAAGCCAGAGAGCAGAGTGGGGTCAGGCTCCCTTTTGTATAACAATAAACTCTCACAGGAACTAAACCACTTCTGTATGAGGAACCTACTGGACTCCTATTAATCCTTTCATAAGGGCATTCACGACCCAATCACCCCCCACTAGACCCCGCAGATAGCTGATACCACTGGTTATCAGTTACCTTGACAGAGTCCTGCTTCCTCCAATGTTGAAGTATAACACCAGAGAAGCACACCAAGTCTAGCGTAGAGTAGAAAGTAAAAAGTTTTATTAAAGGACAGTAGAATAGACTTCTCCCCAGAGGAAGAAGGGGACCCTCCCTGAGATAAGGCAGTCCCATCCCTTTTATATCTAAAGTTTTCTTTGTCCCTCTACAATCCTCTCCTTTATCTTGTTCATTTCCCTTATTCTACATATGTAATGGGAAGGCCAAAAGGGTGGGGAACCGGTGGGCTGAAGGGGTGGGAGGAGTGATCTGGGCTGGAAGGAGGCCCAGCACAGAATTAATTAGTAATTCCCTCTCTTCTCTGGGGTTGCTTCATTAGCAATTCTTTAGGATGGGCAGTATAGGCTGGGCTTTGGGAACATTAATTTTTCAATCTCCCAGGAGTGTGTAAGGATGGCCTTAGGCCTTAGACTAAGCAACTCCACTTTAAAACTCCATCTTAAAATAAACCTGCAGTCTCACCCGGCAAGCCACAGAGCCCTCCAATATGTCAATCAGGTATAGCTTGATAAAAGCAAGTCACTTTCCACAACCCTAACAAGAGTCAGGGTGAAGTCACATGTCATTTGTTGTAACCCCGATAAGAGCCAGAAGGGTATCAGGACAGAAACCACCAGACTGTATGTCCTCTTTAAGATGTAAGATGTCACTAAGAAACCTGGTAACAGCTGATAAGGACCCAAAGGGCGAGCAAAAGCTCCCAAAATTTACTATAAATAATGGAAAAAAAGATCAGACATTTAGCCAGCCAATACTGGTGCACATGTGCTGGAGAGCCTGATGAGGATCTGGACTGACATCCCAATTCTTCTCATCAACTGCCTGATCCTCTGTGTCGTCCTCACTGCTCTCAAACTCTACAGCAGCCTCTTCACCCTGGTGAGAAAGGCGACTTCTCCTTATGACCCTCTCCTCAGCCAGCCTCAACTCCACCCTAGGAAAAGCCTCCCTCAGTTCCTGACCATATCTCTGCAGTCTGAATGAGAGTGCATCTGCTGGACTTGATACTTAAGACTTAATACTTTAAATCTAGCACTTCAGCTTAGCATGCAGAGGGAATGTCTGTAATTGGTCTGTCATAACTAAGAGTGTTTGCAGTGCTTAGAGAAAACTTGGATTTTGTTTGCTTCGAATTAGCTGTGTTTATTGCTTTTATCAGCCTGAATTATTATTTGTAGTTCTCAGCATTAAGGATTGTCATTTTCTTGATTAAGAACCTATAGAGCGGGCTGGGGCTGTAGCTCAAAGTTGGAGCACCTGCCTTGCAGATGTGAGGCACTGGGTTCGATTCTCAGTACTACATAGAAATAAATAAAGACATTGTGTCCATCTACAACTAAAACAAATATTTTTTAAAAAAGAACCTATAGAGTGAAATTATATTACGTAGTTTGAGTAAATAAAGCATTGAAAAGGGCATTAGCATGTGGACATTCTTTATTTCTCCCCTCGACCGCATATATTGCACTTTTGCCCATCGTGACAGTGTGATTTCTGATTTCCCAGACTCAAATCAGACTCCATTTTCTCCATCAGATCTGAACTCCATTTTCTCCATCAGACATGATTTACTTAACTACACTAACTACCTATCTTTAAATCTGGCTTCACCACCACCTTGGGGACCAAGCTTCTAGGACATGAATCTTCAGAGGACAAATCATATCTAAACCATAACAACACTCAAAAAAGATCTCCAGGTTGAGGGCCCTGTGTTGCTCTCTGATCTTTTCTGACTATTGTCTGACTTTAGTCCAAATATCTAGTAGGGTAGATGTTTAGGCTTTGATGTGGTTTTGAACTCTTTGGTGAAATGGTTGCTAAGTAGGAGGTAATATAGGGGCTGGTCAGGTTGGGAGACTCAAGCACATTTGCTTCCATTGATAACACTATTATTTCCTGGCATCATCGTTTATGTGATTCTTGGTTCCTAGCATTTGCTTTTCTCCTCCTCTTCTCCATGAGGCGTTTACCAGCTCCCCTTGACTTCATGGTGAAGCCAGAATTAAAAATAGGTAGCAGTGTGGAGAGATAAATAGGGCCAAGTAGACAAAAACAGACCAAACCCCGTTTGGGTCCAAAAGGTTGAAGACTCAGCTATGGGAGACTGAGATGTTAATGTCCCCCAAAGCCTGGCCATACTGTTCTTCCTAAAGAATTGTTAGTAAAGCAACCACTGAGTTGACAGGGAACTGCTAATTAATTCACCCTGGGCCCCCCCTTCCTTCTTGGATCACCCCTCCCCTGCTCCTCAGCCCACCTCTTTACCACCTTTTGGCTTTCCCACCGGCTTCTCCCAGTCACATACATGGGATGAAGGGAAATGAACAAGATAAGGGGGAAGACTGTAAAAGAACAAAGAAAACTTTAGATATATAAAGGGGATGGGACTTCCTCATCCCATGGATTCCGCCTTTTGGGACCCCTTCTTCCTCTGGGACAAGTCTGTTCTACCATCCTTTAAATAAAGCCTCTTACTTTCTACTCTACACTTGCCTTGGTGTGTTTCTCTTGTGTTATATGTCAACATTTGGGGAAGCACGACTCCTCAAGGTAACCCATAACCAGCGATATCATATTTGGAGGTGCCACCGAGATCAATACCCAGGTAAGCTCCTCTCCAGGCACCCCACATCTGTTCGAGGTGCATCTTTCTTTCTTGAGGATGATAGAGGGCACCTGTCAGCTACTTAAATGCAGCAAGTGCCACTGCCACTCTTCAAGACTCAGGCAGAACTCTCCTTCTTGTTTAGAGCTCAGAACCTGTGTACATAAATTACTATGACAAGTTCTGCCATGTTCGCAGGCATGAAGTCTCTGCTATGATGACCTGATTTGTATCCCTGCATTTTCTGAAACCTAGAAACTCACTTTGTCCTTTCAGAATCCCTGCCTTGAACTGAACCTGAGTTTAGGCCTTTCTGGTGTCAACCAATTCCAAGTCTAACCCATTCCCATTCCTTTCTGGTGGGAGGGTCCACGGAACAGTTACTACATCTGCTATTTCATTCCATTTCCTTAGCTTTCAGCTGCTTTTCTGTAGTTCAGTATACTATTAACCTACCCTGTGGACAACTGCAGGGAGATGCTTCCTCTTTGGAAAAATTTAGGGAATTCAGATCTGCTCCTCAGGTCCAAGAGATGATGGTTGATAACTCAGGTGGCTGCTATCTGAGTTAATTAAGTGAGTTGGTGCAAGTTGAAGAGTGGACCTCTTGGGGAAGATTCTTGATAACACTAGTTGCAATCATGTTCTATGAGGGAGACTAAAACAATGAGATCTGGAAAAAAGAGATCTCCTTACATGAAAGGCAGATCACTCAGGAGAGTAAAACCAAATTACAAGGACAATCTTATAGCCTCGGATGATGGAGATGGTACTGTCAAAGTATCCCCACCAATATTATGATATTTCATAGTCAACTGTGAAACATGTGCACCTTCCTAAACAGGAAAACAAAGCTCAGGTTATCCAAGGAGAATATCCTCCATGAATGGAGTCACTGGATCATATAGTCCTGATCTTGTCCTCCCCAAAGCAAACTTCTCCTTGATTCTGTCCTGAACAGGGACAATGCCCTTTCTTTTAGTAGTATTATTAAGAAAACATTGACATTCAGCAAAATTTTCCTAAAGGCTTTTGGAGTGGAATATGGAAACATACATTGAAAAGAAACACAAATTAGATAATTTGACTGTAGATTTTTAAAAAATTATTCTTGACTTGGCCTGTTCTGCAGAGAATGCATTCTTCTTTGCCCCAGGCTTGCTGCTGTATCAGACCCTGCATGAAGGTTGGGTAGTTCCTGGGTGAGTTTCAGCAAAGTCCATGGATCCCCTGATATTGCAGTTTGGTGGGGGTACCAGGGATTGAACTCAGGGGTTAGTGGCAACTGAGCCACATCCCCAGCCCTATTTTGTATTTTATTTAGAGACAGCGTCTCACTGAGTTGCTTAGCACCTCACTTTTGCTGAGGCTGGCTTTGAACTTGCAATCCTCCTGTCTTAGCCTCCTAAGTTGCTGGGATTACAGGTGTGTGTCACAGCGCCCTGAACAAGATTGTAATTTATATTTGTGTGCATATGCATTTTTCTGGGACTACAATCCATGTTTTATGAGATTCTCAAAGATGTTTTTATATCTCCAAAGGCACCTTAGTCCCTATAACTGAGTTCTGTGCTCCTGGACATCTCAACTGTTCAAAATCAAGAGATTATAAGCAAGAGGCAATGGATGAAACTCTCCAGTTTCCTTCCTTGGGTGATTGACCCCAAGAATGACCATCTACTGCAAATTAATCAAACCACCCTGGTAACAAACTCAAAATTCAGCTTTAGTGGAAATGGTGTCACAATATTTTGAATTGTGTTTTATTACTGAGATAAACTCTCCTTGGCTCTGGAAAAGCTTCATATATACCAAAGTTCTTCATTTTATGCTCTAAAATGAGAAACAATTTTTGTTAAAAGCCCTCACAACTTTTCTTCCTGGACTTCAATTGAGTTGGGTTTTTTGAATATCAGACAAATTTTGTCTTTCTAGACACTCAGTGAGGACAACTTTAATCTGTTTTATGTTCTCAAAAGGTTAGAGCAATTAATATTGGGAAAACAATACCACATAAAAAATCAGGGATAGCTGTGAATATAAAATGATACATTAGCTTAATTCTCCCCAGTGAATGACCTATTATCTCTTCCAGCAAATGTGGCTCATGGGCAATTGGCAAAATCACACATATTTCTCCAATGAATCCATAGGGGGCTATTAGGAGATCAATGACAAAAACCTACTGGTTCTGGTTGTTTGATCAGTGTCAATAGTGATGAAAGGGATCCTTGTAGTCTCAAATAACAGTTTTGATGCCCCCATTACTATGGGTTTCAAAAAGTTCATATTTTGGAAACTTTATCCTTAAAGTCATATGTTAATATATTTAAAGGTGGAGTCTTTAGGAAGTAATTAAGGTTGAGATCATGAGGGGTGGGGCTCTCATGATGATATTGGTGGGAAGAGAAGAAAAATGAGAAGGATGAGGAGGAGGAGCAGCAGAAGGAGAAGGAGAAGAAGAAAAAGAAGAAACCTGAATTTGTTGTCTTGCCATGAAATGCCCTCTGCCATGTTATGTTGCAGTAAAAAATTCTCACCAGACCAGATGCTAAGCAGATGCTAATGCCATACTCTTGAAATTCCCAGCCTCTAGAAAAATGAACCAAATAAATTTTTATTATTTATCAATAACCTGTTTCAAGCATTTTGTTATAGTATCAGAGAATGGGCCAAGACACTCAGGGAAAGAATTCTATTCTTAGAATGGAGTTCTGGGCTACAGTGGGCAACCTTATATAGGTCACCTGGTGTCTCTGGATGACTGTCTGGGTCCTTATCTAGAGGCCAAGAAAGAAGTCTCTAGAAAGAGGCTCTCTGAGGTCAGTTTTGATTTCTATGAGTCTACTGTACAAGTTTTAGTGACTTTTAAAAAGCCTTAGAGAGAATACATGATCTTAAATATTAAAAAAAACAAGAGACAGGAGTTGTCCTATGGGTTGGGGTTGTACTAATTAATATAGGATTAAGAAAATATTTGATTTTAAAAATATTGGGGTGATGATAATCTTTTTTTTTGATGATAATCTTAATGTACTATCTGAAATGCTTAAGTGGGCAGTTCCAAACTTATGCTTATGGATCTCTGATTCTATAAAAGCAAACAGAAATGAGCTGGTCTCCAAAAATAAGAAAAAAGTAAAAGCATATTTATTACTCAGAGTCACATTGTTCATTTTTACTCTATTTACTCTCCTTTACTCATGGCAGGGATCTCAAATAATAGTTATACAATCTTAAATAAATTTTATCATTATATTTTTCATGAAAATTCAGATTCACTCAGTGTCTGCCCTCAGAAACAGTCATGAGGTCCCAAGTTAGGGAAATGCTATTTTTTATGAATAGCTCCACAATGAGGCTTAAGTAACAGAGATGCAAAATGATCTTCACTTGGGGACACTGGTCAATAGTTGAAACAATCTGCACCCAGTTGTGCCAATTATGTGTATATCTCCTCCCAGTTTTCATTAGATAATTTATTGCTTGCAAAAAAACTATTAAAGCCACCTTGGCCTAGGGGTGATTTGGCAAAAGTTAAGTGTCTCTACCTGAAATGTTTTCAGCAACTTTGGGTTTGAGCTTCCAAAATATTCTTGATGGATGAAATTTATAGTGACCCCATTAAAACTGTGTTGTATTCCAACAGAAGGCACTATTTGTAAGTATGTGCCATTGTGGGTAAGGAGAGCCAAGCACAGAACCAGAAGAGGAAAACCAGGTAAAAAACAAAAATCAATCATCCTCTCACATGTGGAAGGTTTTACTTAGGCCCAGCCAATGACCTTAGACATTCTTGACTAGAAAAATTGATATTTCAAAATGTTTCTGAGTAAATAATTTCAAGCAAATATTACTATCAAATACAAGTATTGTGCTAATCATGATACAAATACAAATCAGATATAAATATCCTATCCTAAGGTTAGGGTTTGGTTGTGAGGTGTTCCCCAAAAGCTCACGCATGAGACAATGCAAGAACATTCAGAGAAGAAATGATTGGGTCGTGACAGCCTTAACCTAATCAGTGAGTTAGTCACCTGATGGGATTAATTGAGGGGTAATTGAAGGCAGGTAGTGTGTGGCTGGAGGAGGTGGGGCACTGGAGGTCTGGCTAAGGGATTCACACTCCTATCTGGAGAGCGCAGTTTTTTCTCTCTGTTTCCTGATTACCATGTGAGCTGCTTGCCTCTGCCATGCTCTTCCGCCATGATGTCCTGCCTCACCCCAAGGAAAGGAGCTGTCCTTCTATGGACTAACATCTCTGGAAGGGTATAAATCTTCTCTACAATTGTGCTGGTTGGGTCCTTTAGTCACAGCAGAGAAAAATCTGACTAAAACACCTGAATACGCTTAAAGGTAAGATGAGTTCATATATAATCAGGACTGTAGTGACTTGGGTTGAGATATTTGAGAAGGAGGAAAGAGCAGGTGGAAATTGCCAGATACACACAGGACACTGTAAGATTAGCTTGATTTGAAACCAGGCTGAAAGGAGAAACAGGAGCCAGAACTCACTCGTGATGATTTTGTTGTTCCAGGCGGGTATGTCCACCTTTTTAAAGCTGGCAAGTTGGCCTATTGACTTGTGTGGAGCTCTTGGGCTATAGGAGGCCACTAGTGGTCAGGAGGTTCCCAGGAGGTCATATCCCTGTTGGACTTTCTTAAGAATCTTTTGAGGTCTTTGTTTAACATCTCCTAAGCAAAAACAAAAACTCTATGAGGCATTAAAAGAGATGCTAAGAAGAATTGATTTTTAAGGATCTTGAAGTGTATAAACAATCTTAAGAGAGGTACAGGGAAAGGGAAAATAGGTGAAGAGGCATTTGATGAATGTTAATATTTCTAATAAAATTCTTTGAACTAGGAAGAGAAGAATGACTCCTTAAGCTGATAAAGAGGATGACAGGGGAGACTTTCTGTGGTGGGTCACTCTGTGGCTCTTTTCAAATTGGTTTAGGTTAGTCAGCATTATATGTCCACTTGGCCATGGTGACTTTTTCAGGAACAAGCAGGGCAGGTGTGACACAGGATATTTCTTCTGGTTCCTGGGAAAGCAGCTACTTGGAGGGGCGTTCTTCTGATATATGAGAATAAGAACACCTGAGAGGCCTCTGGTGGTCATCACAGGACCAGGAAGGGAAGTCGTTTCAGATGTAGGCAGAGGAAAGAGATGATTGGCTGCATCAGCCTTGCCTGAACTTGCTGTTGGACTCGTAGTCTACTTTGCAAGCCAGTTTGAGTTTTATGTTACTGAAAACAACTGAATGATTACTGATGGTTAAAACAACAACCTTAAATTAAGAGAAAACATTACTTTTAATGGAGAAGCATTGGGGACATTCTCATTAAAATCAGAAATGAGAAAAAATCACCACTGTCCTTTCTAAAATCAATATTGTTTTACACATTATAACCAATAGAGTATAACAGATAATGAGGACTATTTTTTTTTTTTTTTTGTGATGCTGGGGATTGAACCCAGGGCCTTGTGCAATCACTTGTGCGAGGCAAGCACTCTACCAACTGAGCTATATCACCAGCCCTGAGGACTATTTTTTTTTTTACAAAGAAGACTTACAGATGGTATTATTTATAAATCATATGATTTTTATATTTGGGAAACTTAATTAGGTAAAAAATTATAAGAATGTTTAGAAAAATGGCTGGAAGTCAACTCTAGGGGAAAAAAATCTATAATTCTTCTATATATCAGCAGTAGTTAGTTTTAAAAAATGATGGAAAATGAGTTCATTCTTAATTGAAACAAATAATATGTAGGATCCATATTTTAAAACAACTACATTTAATAGAAGGCAAGTATTTCAGAACTATATTTGGATAATCCATAATGCTAGTGCAAGTACAGGTCCACTGAGACACCATTATTAATCATAACAAAAATGGTGTAGTCATTTTTGGAACTCAGAGAGGCAATGAATACCAAAAGCTTTAACAGCTTAAAAACTCTTTGTTTCCTATCTTTCATTTTCTCAGACATTTATCCTAAGGAAATTATTAAAGATATGTTCAAAGACTTAGTTCCAAGGATATGCACTGAAGTATCTTCTATAAATACAGGAAATAATTGAAATGTAGCACAAAATGGATTAGTAGATAAATTCTGCTATATTCATACTCTGTGGAATAGTTTGCAATCATTGAAAATATGTCACAAAAGGTATTTTTTTTTTTTGCCTTGGAAAGATGTGCTATTATGCTATAATAAATGAAAAAGCAGTTTTCTAAGCATTATGTTCAAGGTGACCTCATTTTAAAGCAGATGTGACATGAAGGTGGATGGGAGGAAGGGATTTGACTGGTGTCCTAAGGGGTGTCAAATGGCCTGGAGGCCACATGTCTGGAATGTGGGTCTTCACAGTTCTGAAAGGAAGGGCATGGAGAGAGAGCCAAGAGCAAGGAAAGCTACTGCTTGCTTGTATTTGCTGCTTCTCCCCAGCAGTGTCACATAGCTTTAGTAAAATACACTTGATGCAGTTGATTTCTTATGAAAGTTGCACAGGATGGGGTTTTGCAGTGGGTCACCATGCATGGAGCTGGGGATGTATTAGTTATCTATTGCTGTGTAACAAATTACCCTTTCCCAAATGTAGTAGCTTTTATGTCAAAGCACTTATTATGTCACACAGTTTCTGAGGGTTAGGAATTTAGGAGTGACTTAGCTGGACTCTGCTTGTTCAAGGTTTCTCATGTCTCCTAGGCTTGAAGGGGTGGGAGGGTCTGCTTCTAAACTCATATATATGACTCTGAGTGGAGATGTAAGATCCTTACCATCTGACTCTTTCCATCAGGCTCTTACTGCATAACCTCCACCACAATAAGGGGGCAGAGGTGGAGAGAGAAAGGAATCCAAGACAAAAGCCATAGCCTTTTATAACCTAATCTCAAAGGTGATATCATTATTTCTGCTATTGGACACAGATACTAACCCTGTATAATGTGGGAGGGAATTACACAAAGGTGTGAATACCAAGAGGCCATTGGAGGATATCTTGGAGGCTTTGGGAAGAAAACAGAGAGTTGGAGAAAGTAAGGGAGGGAGGCAGTCATGATAACACAAGGGCAGAAATTTGGGAATATCACAACTAGTTCATTGGATGCAACAGACTGTGAATATGAGTTTGGAACAAAATTT
The DNA here is from genome assembly GCF_021218885.2 of Marmota monax. Taxonomy (NCBI): domain Eukaryota; kingdom Metazoa; phylum Chordata; class Mammalia; order Rodentia; family Sciuridae; genus Marmota; species Marmota monax. The sequence goes on from NW_026692254.1 coordinate 4,677,443, forward strand.
ACCTCCATCTCTGAAGGTCACGTAGGCTCAAAGTACCATACAGAATATACATGGGATTGGACTGAAATCTCTTGCTGCCTATTGGGGAAAATTGAGGGATCAGAAGAAACTTATCTGGGAATGGTGCCATTTAAGACACAGCCCAAGCAGAGGGGCTTATAGTTAATGTGAAGGGTCTTTTCAATGAAAAGCAGGCTTGAGAGGAAGTGCTGCAGATTTTGTATACAAGAGTTCACAGTTTATTTGTGTAATATGAATTGAACTGCATTCTGCTGTCATGTATAACAAATTAGAATAAAAAAGAGTCCACAGTTATTAATTTACAAGTGGAAAGGTTCAAGTCCTGTTAGTAGGAGCAATAGGCATCCTCATGTAGATGTAAATTCATTAGCCCTGCAGGCAAGTTCTTGAGAACTTGAGAATTAGAAAATACTAATGTTGGTCTTGAGAATTAGAATATACTAGTTGCAGCCTTTGCAGATGGAGAGAAATTGAACAAAAGTTTAAGGAGAGTGTTTGTCTCCCACCCTTCCTTCCCACTTCAATGGACCCCAACTGAAAGATCAGAGCTACCCCATTCCCATGAAATGAGCAGAAGACTCCCTGGACAACCAGCCAAAGCTTGAAGCAGCAAAGTTTTGAGATACAGGAGGATTGGCATTGGACTCTACTGACTTCTGGATAGGGGTCATCTGTAAGAGATGAGAGCTGCATACCAGATAGACAGGGACTTAAGGAGAGAGATCACAATGCTTTGGGAGACAGAGCATTAGGAATTGAGTGTTCCCTTATAAGATTCCACCTAGGTGGATCTGTGTGACAAAGGACTCAAGGAAGACAATGGAGGTATATTTCCTCATCTGCCATCGGTATTGCTTTGGGATACTTTCCCAAATTCTGCAAAGAGAAAATATATAGATTTCCACCAACTTTTGGTGTTTGGTTTGGGGCAGACAAAAGAGGCTGTGACAGAGAGAAGGCAGTCTAGATGCTTGGTAATCTAATATGCAGTATCCATCCTCTGTGGGTGCCATGAACCAACCATAGACAATTTGGAGTTCAAGATGCATAGTACTAAATCTGCTGACCTTCACTTCCTGGTTCATGCTTCTCACCAAGAGTGCTGGGGGAATAGAAGGGGATCCAAAGGGACTCATCCCTCTCTCTCTCTCTCTCTCTCTCTCTCTCTCTCTCTCTCTCTCTCACACACACACACACACACACACAGGCAATAACACTCAAATGAGACATGTGGTATACATGACAATATGGGAATCATTTTAGTTTTATATAACCCACATAAAATCCAAGGCTACATTTGAAGAAACATAGTCTAGCAAATCAAAGTAATTTAAAAATAAACATTACTTCAGTCTTTGCAAACACAGACACTCATTGACTTACCATGTGTTATATCCCCGTAAACTCATCATAAATTGAAAATATTTTAAGTGGAAAATTTATTTAATCCATCTTACCTACTGAACATCACAGTTCAGCAACACAACACTCTGCAGTGTCAGGTGCTTCCCCTCATCATCATGGGGCTGACTGGAGCTGCAGCTCACTACCCTGCCCAGCATCCAAGAGGGTTGCAGCTGGGCCAAGTGGTGCAGGCCTATTATCCCAGCAACTTGAGAGGCTGGATGCAGGAGGATTGTGTGTTTGAGGCCAGCCTGGGCAATGTAGTAAAAACCTGCCTCAAAATAAAAATATAAAAAGGGCTGGGGATGTAGCTCAGTGATAGAGGGCTCTAGGTTCAATTCCTAGTCCTGGAGGAAAACGTGGTAGGGGGTTGTGGGAGAGAGAATAGAGGATTGCATTGGATATCAGTAGCCTAGGAAAAGAGCCAAATTAAAAATTTGAGGTATGGTTTCTGCTGAATGTCTGTTGCTTTTGAAAAACTGAAAAAGAATAAGTCAAAACTTTGCAAATCTGAAACATTCTGTATCAGAGATCATGAAAGAGGATCCACTTCTTATCCATAGTAATTTTTAAATTATTATTTTTAATGCAGTCAGTCATACATAATAGTGGGATTTGTTTTGACATATCCATAAATGCATATAACATAGCTTTCTCCATTTTAATCCCCGGTACTCTCCCATTCCTTCCCCTCCTCCCTCTGCCTAATTCCCTTCCTCTACTCTATTGATTTTCCATCTATTTATTTTTTTAATTGGTGCATTATAGTTATATATGAAATCAGGATGCATTTGATATGTTTACTGATGCACATGGCATAATTTGGTCTACTTTATTTCTCAGCTCTTTCCTTTCACCTCCCCTTCCTCCCTCATCCTTTGTCCCCTGATTCTGCTCTTCTACTCCCTCTGTGCCTCTCATGGCTCACTCCCTGCACCTGCTCTTCACAGCCCTAATTTCTCAGTCTCTGATCTTTTCTTCCTCTCTTTCTTTCTCCAATCTCTCCAGGACTGTGACTCTCCGTCTTTTAATTCTTATTCCAAATCTCCAGGGATCAAGAAAAGGAGAGGACTTACCTGGTTATGGACAACTAGGAGAAAGTGGTGACATCTGAAATGTTTCTTGAGGAACCAGCAGCAGAGAATGATGGGAGAATAAGAGAGTAGAGAAGAGATAGGGTCCTCATCAGTGACCCTGGAGTCTCAGAATCATGAGCTGAGAGGGTAACCAGGGAACAGGGGTCCACGGTGCATTTTAACAAAGTTGACAAATGCACGTTGACCTCTTGCTTGTATAACTGGACCTTACCTGCAGCTGGCTAAGGGGAGTCTGGAAAAGCTTGCATTGGGGGATTTGGGGAGACAGAAAAAGGGCCCATGGGAGTCCAAGAAGTCCCCTGGAGCAGAGCCATGTGTATTAACTAGGGAATTAAGCGGCCACAGGCTCTTCCAGGTAGAGGGACTGGTTGGAGTAAAGGAAGAAGTGGGTGGTCAGGGAAAGTATTATTTGAGTATAAAACATAAAGGGACTGGTGGAAGATAGGCCCAGAGAAACAAACTCCCAGGCAAGGTCTTGTCGGTCATGCTGGCCTTTGGGGAATGTCAGAGGGCTTCAGCAGAAAGGAAGACAGTCGATTTGCATTGTACTTCCAGCCATCCAGGGATGTGTGGGGAATGCACTGGACATGGAGAGAGGGGCAGGAGAAGTGTAGGACCAAAAAGAGAGATAATGGGGAGGCAAGTTCATGGTAAGGCATGAAGGTGAGAGAGCAAGAATGGTCCAGGATGCCTCAGGTTTCCAGTGGACTGTGGGATTTCCGGGGAGACCAGGAAAGCAGGACGGAGCCATATTTGTGGGCGGTGACTTGGTTTTAGACATGTTTGTTGACCAAAGTGTGGAGTGGCTTCCAAGGGCAGAGGCCAACATGGCAAGTCTCTGGAGTAAGAAGGCCTAGCAGCATAACAGAGATGGGCTGCAGAAGGTGTCAGCTGGTTATTGAGTGCAACTGGAAATGGGAGGGGACAATGGGAACATGTGCAGAAGGGTTGAAGAGAGGACCTTAGGGACAGCAGTGGTCTTGGGGGAATGGAAGGAGAAATACCCACTGATGGGCCTGGGAGTGGAGCAGGGGGAGGAGCCATGGGCCAGGGAAGGAGGCAGGACAGGACGAGGCCTGCTGAGGGGCATGCTGGCTCAGCATGTGGAGGAGTTTTGATGGCAATCTGCTGGGGAGTGACAGGATTATAGCCAAGATCCTTAGCCTGGCCATGGTGGGATGAGGGTGGGAGGGAGATGACACAGGGACAGCTGTAGGGGTCAAACACAGGGACTGGAGAAAAGACCCCAAGTGGACATTGTTGGGAAAACATATAAGGCAGCAGCATCCCAGAGAAAAACCCCAACATGGCGCCTAAGGACCCTCTTTCTCCTCTTTTTTTTCTTTCACTGGCGCAAAACGTTCCCACCGGTGGCGCCAATGTTCAAATCCTGCTGGTGGGAAGCCTTAGCCCCAATAAGAATTAACTTCTTGGGCTCCGGAACTGACATATGGAAGAGCTTGCCAATAAACCGGCGACCCGTTATCTACCTCAGCCCTGCTACCTCTCCTTAGACCTATATAAACACACAGCCTTTTGTAATAAAGCGGAACCTCTTCGGTGACCTGTGTCGTGTGGTGTCTCCCATTCGTAGTGTGGTGCGGCGTCTTCCAGCCTTACAGACATCAACTGAAGTAAGGTGTATCATTCTAGAATTGTACTGCCTGGGTTCAAGTCCTAGCTCTGCTACTCACTGAATGTGTGACCTTTGGCAAGTCACTTAACTTCTTTGTGCCTCAGTGTTTACCTCTGCAAAAGTAGTTAGTATATGCCTTAAGAGTTGTAATGAGGTAAAATGAGTCAATAAATGTGAGTTATGACTTGATCCATGGTTAACACTATATCAAAAGTGCTTTTATTATATTATACATGGCATGTGTAGAGTATATATATATGGTGCCTAGAGTGCATGGTATATATTATACAGTGCATGTATTACAGTGTATGTCTTAGCTCAGGTTACTATAACAAAATACCATTGCTGGGTGGTTTAAACAACAAACTTTTTTTTTTTTTTTTCCTTATAGTTATGGCGGCTAGAAGTCCAAAGTCCAGGTACCAGGAGATTTGGTGCCTGGTGAGGGCTTTAAACGTAGTTTGCAGAAAGCTGCCTTCTCATTATATCCTCATGTGGTAGACAGAGAGATCTCACATCTCTTGTTCTATTATCCCATCTTCTCCTATTATAAGGGCTCCATCCTCATGACATAATTATTCCTAAATATATCACATTGAGGGTTAGGATTTGAACATGTGAATTTAGGGGGAACATAAACAGTCCATAAAATATGTACTATATCCTATATACTACTATTATATAGAGTAAACCATTATTTATGCTATATATATGCTATTATTATGACCAACACTATGAATATATTATTTAAAATAATATCTGTAATTATATAATATACTTAGTAATATGGATTATTATATAAAAATATTATGTTTGTATGTATTGATATGATACCCTGTATATACTGTTAGTATAAGTTATTATTATCATAATTATTGTATTGTATTATATCCATTCAATGCCACAAATGTTGGGATTAATGAGAGATAGTGAGAATAGCACAGAGCTGTAAGTCCAAGTGATTGTTGATAATATAACTAGAAGAAACAGAGAGGTCTGATTGTGTGTGTGTGTATGTGCACATCCTTATGTACGCGTGTACACAGGTAGGTAATGAATTTTGCTTTGAGTACAAAATCACAGAAAGAGCTTAATAAGAATGCCATAGACTATCTAATTCAACCTGCTCATTTTGCTGATGAGAAAAGTGACATCAGTGTTTCAGAGAGTCACTGTCCTCACACAGGGTCGTTGGAGGGTCTCCTGGCCTCTTCCTTCTTGCACATGCTGAATTAGGGTGTAATGTGGTACAAATCTAGTGGCAAGAGGTGAAGGTGTAGTCCCAGGGGAGGCTTCCTCATGGAAATGTTCTGTTGTTCTTTTTTTACTTTGAGTTCAGCTCAACCTCTCTTTCCTGCCCTCCCCTATGTGTCCCCTGCTTTACTTACCATTTGACATTTGGAGACTGTCCTTTGAGAACCGTTGGTGCTAATGTTTGTTTCTTGAGGTCCTTTTTCTAATGAAAGGCTCAGAGAGCATTCAAGGATATTAACAGATCAATGCTTAAAAAACCCAATTTAATACAAGAAGGAGCAGGTGCTTGTCTTGTCCTCAAGCCTGAAAACAAGTGAGTCATTGTGTTCCCCAGTGGTCAATTTCCTGAGAGATTATCTTTGCAGTGTTAGATCAATCAGTTTCTCAGAAGGCATCAAGATTCAGGGCTGTTTTTTCCCCAGCTCCCAGGAATCCCGGGTATTGTTTGATTTCCCTTATTGTGGACCAAAACTTCTCTGTGAATTTCTCATGTCATCTAGCTTGAAAGAAAACTAGTAATTTCAGGCAGTCTGTGATTCTTGAGGTGTTGTGAATTTCCAGATTCATTTTGGGATGTTACCAGGATAAATCACAATGATGCCCCAGGATCATGGTTAGGCAAGGTTGCGACAGACACGGAGTCTGTCTTTACATCATTTCAACTATGCTTCTGATGCCCATGATCCCCACTTCTTCTAGGGCACCTCAGGCTTTTACACTGTGCAGATGTGAGCTGACAATACCACTGGGTTCACTAATCCCTCTCCTGTTCTCATGCTCTGCCCAGGCGCCTCAGCCTCAGAGAGAGGATGTGGAGCCAGAAGTAGGACCTGATGTGAGTATGAGGAGAACAAGGGCTGCCATGGTCAAGGTCTAGGCTGGTTTTGTCCAGCAACTAGGCCATGGTAACAGCCCTTGAAGTGGACCTCATCTGCAGATCTAAGTAGAAGAGTGAGACATAAAGGACGACAAAGTGAAGGCTCAGAGGGGGTGTTCCACTCGGGGAGGGCCCTTTCTAGCTGAAGCTCAAAGCACTTTTTTTGTAAAGGGGTGCATTAATCAGCTTTTTGGTGCTGTGACCAGACTGACAAGAACAAATTAGAGGAGGAAAGGTTTACTTCAGCAGATGGTTCAGAGGTCTCAGTCCATGGTTGGCCATCTCTATAGCTCTGGGCCTGAGGGGAGGCAGAATATCATGGCAGAGGGCAAGGCAGAGGAAAATTGCTTAGCTTATGGCAGCTGGGAAAAGGAGGAAGAGAAGGATGGATGGAGGGAGGGAGGGAGGGAGGGAGGAAGATAGAGAGAGAGAGAGAACAGTTATATACAACAATGTCATATTGAGTTTTAAAAGATCCTAAAAAATGACATACTTTGTGTCACACTTGTAATAAAATTAAAAAGAAATAAATGAAGCAAAATTTATTTAGAAATACATATGTGTTAAGATTACATGTAATATAAGAAAGTAAATGCCAAACCTTTAGTTATGTTGATTATAGAAAGATAAGAGAAGAGAGGGAGGAGAAGCATATGAGTAGATATAAGTTGTTAAAATTTTGGGTCTTATGTTCATGGAGAATTCACAGGTAGTTACTGTAGCAGATTGTTAAAGTGATATGTTTTCATAATATAATTTAAAATGTGCAAGTCAATTACAAAAAAGTGAGTTATTGATCTAGTTAGCACTTTCTTATATGCCAGGTGTTTTTCTAAGAACTTTATAAATACTGAAATACTGAACAATATCATTAAGTGGAATTATTATTATTTCCATTTCTATGAGGAAATGGAGGTACAGTAAGGTCAAATATCTAGCCCAACATCACATAGGTAAACTGTAATTCTAAACCAAGATTTATTTCCAGAGTATTGCTCTGTAAAGCACAAGTGTTATGAATAATGTCCTTCTATGAACCTGAGATGTATAAAAAAAGATAAATAAGTTTACTGATGGAACTAGGTTTTCAAGAAGCAAATGCATGTGTGCAGAAGGATACATATCTAGCCTTGGTCTTGGAATAAGGAGGGTGGTTGTATACAGGATAATGTTTCATTGGGCTACTATCTCTAGCCTCTCAGAAAAAGTATTTGCACTTTAGCAAGGTCTTTCTGGATTGATCATAGTAGTCTAATAATCTCATAGGTTTGGAGCAACATGGTAGACTAATAGGGGATGACCTATTGACTGAATGAGTCTTTGAATTCCTTTCATATCACAATGGTGAGTGGGCTGCCAGGCAGGTAAAGGTAGTACCCTCTTTGTTTTATCTCAAGATTCATCATCTAGTGAGCAAATATTGACTTCTTGGATTAAAATGTAATGTTTCCTGCAAACAAAGTCAGTGTTTGATAATGTACCTGGTGATTGAGAATATGGAGGTAAGTGGTCAATCCATCATTAGGAAGACCCAGATGGAAACCTCCTATTCATTGAAGTCAGAGGATCTCAAAGAATGGTCTTCATTACAGTAGGAACAGCATCCATTGGGAAATTTTTAGAAATGCAAATTCTTGGGGATTACCTCAGTTATATGGTATCTGGAGCTCTGGAAGTGAGGCCCAGAGGATTATATGCTGGCAAATATTTAAGAGCTGCCTCTGAAAAAAAGGCATATTTAAAAGCATTTTTGTTAGTGAATAATACAAAATAGTGGGGTTCATTTTGACATATTCGTACGTGCATGGAATACAATTTGCTCCATTCCAATCCCTAGGAATTCCACTTTCCCTTCCCTATCTCCCCCCACCCCCTTCTTCTATTCTACTGATCTGCCTTCTATTTATTGCTTTTTAAAATTGTTGCTTTATAGATAAACATCTATATCTAGTCACTGTGGTATATTCATACATATACATATACATAGCACAATTTGCTCAGTTTCATTTTGCAGTTTCTGTCTTTTCCCAGCCTTTCTCCATCCCTCAATCCCTTTCTCTGATCCACTGATTTCCCTTCTATTTTTAAGAGATCCCTGCCCCTTTAAATTTTTTTCCTTGTTTCTCCCTAGCTTCTGCACATGAAAGAAAACATCCAACTTTTGGCTTTCTGAGTCTGGCTTATTTCACTTAGCATGATATTCTCCAGTTCCATCTATTTACCAGCAAATGCCATAGTTTCATTCTTCTTTATGACTAAAACTCCATTGTGTATATATATCACATTTTCTTTCTCCATTTGCCTGTTGACAGGCACCTGGGATGGTTCCATTACTTGTAAATTGTAAATTGTGGTACTGTAAACAACTGATGTGCCTGTAGCACTATAGTATGCTGGTTTTAGTGCTTTTGGATAAATACTGAGAAGTGGCATAACTGGGTCATATGTTGGCTCCGTTCCTAGTCTTTTGAGGAATCTTCCTACTGCTTTCCAAAGTGGTTATACTAATTTTCAGTCCCACCAACAATGTATGAGTACACTATTTTCCCCACATCCTTGCCAAAATTTATTATTATGTGCATTCTTTTTTATTCTGGTGTTAAGCATCTAACCCAAGATCTTGCCACTGGGTACACTCCAAGTCCCAGTTTATCTTTTATCTTAATTTTTTTTTACTAGGGATTGATCCCAGGGGTGCTCCAACACTAAGACAGATCCCCAGCACTTTCTGTTTTTTATTTTGCTAAGTTGCTGAGGCTGTCCTTGAACATGTGATCTTCCTGCCTCAGCCTCCAGGGTTACTGGGTGTGGGCCACCAAGCCCAGCTCATGTGTATTCTTGATAATTGCCATTCTAACTGGGATAAGATTTCATCTCAATGCAGTGTTGATTTTCATCCCCCTGATTGCTAAGGATATTGAACATTTTTTTTTCATGTTTGTTGGACATTTGTATTTATTCTTTTGAGAAATGTCTGTTTAGTTCTTTTGCCAATTTATTGATTGGGCTATTTTTTTGTTGTTGCTTGTTTTTTGAATTCTTTATATGTTCTGAATATCAATCCCCTACTGGAGGTGTAGCTGGAAAAGATTTTCTGTTTACACTCTTGTTTCCTTTGCTGTTTAGGGAGCTTTTTAATTTGATGCCATTCCATTTATTGATTCTTGGTTTTATTTCTTGAGCGTTAGGTGTCTTGTTAAGGAAGTTGGTGCCTGCACCACCATGTTGGAGTGTTGACCTTATGTTTTCTTCTAACAGTTGCAATGTTTCTGTTTAATTCCTGGATCTTTGATCCACCTTGAGTTGACTTTTGTGCAAGGTGAAAGAGGGCGATAGGGATCTAGTTCATTCTTCCACATATGGATATTCAGTTTTCCCAGCACCATTTGTCAAAAAGTCTTCTTTAATGTATGTTTTTGGCACTTTTGTCAGTATCGGATGACTGTATTGGTGTGGGTTTGTCTCTGTGGCTTCTATTCTATTTCATTGGTCTTCATGTGTGTGTTTGATGCCAATATCAGGCTGTTCTGTTACTATAGCTCTGTAGTATAATTTGAGATCAGGTATTGTGATACCCCCGGCACTACTCTTCTTGCTCAGTATTGCTTTGGTTATTCTGAGTCTTTTATTTTTTCATATGAATTTCAGGAATGTTTTTTTCTAGTTATGCGAAGAATGGTATTTTGATGGGGGTTATATTAAATCTGTATTTCTGATAATATGGCCATGTTGACAATATTAATTCTGTCTATCCAATAACACGGGAGGTCTTTCCATCTTCTAAGCTCTTCTTCAATTTCTTTCTTCAGTGTTTAATAGTTTTCATTAGAGATGTCATTCACTTCCTTGCTTAGATTTATTCCCAATTATTGTATTTTTATTACTTTTAGATGTTGAGGTTATTGTGAATGGAATTGTCTTCTTGATTTCTTTCTCAGCAGGCTGAGTTTTGGAAATAATATAGAGGAAAGTTGTTGATTTCTGTGCGTTGATCTTGTATCCTGCTACTCTGCTAAATTTGTTTATAACCTCTAGAAGTCTTCTGATGAAGTTTTTGGGTCTTCTAGATATAATATGTCATTGGCAAACAAATAACTTGACTTCTTCTTTCCCTATTTGTATCCCTTTAATTTCCTTCTCTTGCCTGATTGTTCTAGCTAGAGTTTCAAGAACTATACTGAATGGAAATGGTTAGCATGAACATCCTTACTTCATTCTTGATTTTAGAGGAAATACTTTCAGGTTTTCCCTGTGCAGTATGATGTTGGCTTTGGATTTCTTGTATTTTACCTTTATAGTGTTGAGGCAAGTTCCTTCTATCCCTAGTTTCTTCAGTGTTATTAGCCTATTATACCTGTGTCCAGGTGGATGCAACAAGGACTGCTATGCATTTGTAGCATCTCATCTAGCTTGAATTAGGTGGCAGAACTCCCTGCAGAGTTCTGGAAACCTTCCCCTTTCCCAGACAGTGCTGTATTCTTAGAGAATGCTTGGATAAATATCAGCCCCACAGGTTTAGTGTGTGGACTTTTCTAGGAGTGCCAGGATAACTTCCCAAGGGTTTTGGTCTGCAGTGGCTTAGCCTGTGGTTAAGTGATAAATGCTCTTTGACCTGTGCAGGATAGGAACTACCACAGGGAACTCGCAGGGATTTTCAGCCTAATACTCAGATTATTACTCTGGCCCATGCTTTTAAAATTGTTCAGGATTTGATTTTTATTCACTGGTTTTTTTTAAAAAAGCCATGAACATGGTGTCATGTTCTTTATCTCTGAGGTTATGGCATTCCATGCATTTTTTCATTTGTTCCTCTAAATGTCAAGGCAACTTTAATGTCATGAAACACTGTGAGAACTTGGGAGAGAAGGCTTTCTGAAAACACTTCAGCAGAGCATGTTCATGCTGTAAACTTTCCTCGATGGCTCACATTTCATCATCATGACCATCAATGATGACTTTATGCCATGAAGCAGTGACGTGGGGACTCTATGCTCAGTGAATCAGACTATTGTGCAAATTTCTTCATTCCTTCTTTTTCTTGATGGAGAACTAGGCCCTCTGTAGAGTGTTTTATATCATTAACACCTATTAATGGCACCCAGGGGCAGAACATAAGCGAGGTCACCCTTCACAGCACTGTATCTTGTTAGAAAAGGAGCACTTTAAAGAAGATGGTTCTTACATGAAAGGTGTTGTCTAGTTACCTAGTTAATTAGCCAGCTATTACTGCTAGCAGAAGTCTCTAGAAGTAATGTCTTTTTTTTTCTACCTGCCTGAATAGTGTGCATTATATGACCCACTTACATTTGGATATTATTTATCCATAGAGAAACTTATAACATGAGCCAATGGTCTGGATTCAGAGTGGTCATCCTTAGTATCTGGGAGGCTAAAAGAATAAAGAAGCGTCATCAGAATGAGAAAAGTCAGATGCTTCTAGGGTCATCCAAGCCAAAGGAAGAAATTTTCCTGGAGCAGAGACTAGGAACTAGTATGTAAAACAATGTCACTAGTCCCTGCTGTTGGAACCACATCACCCTTTCCAAAGTTACAATGGTAGTGAATGGGTGGATGTTGATGGGAGTTCTAGGTCAAATAGGCACAAAGGTAGCACAACACAAGTTCTTCTATAACCAGTTTGTGTATTAATAAGAACCTGGCTCCTAGGAGAGGTTACATCATAGAATCTTCTAGAAGTTCCTCTATCCAGCTCTGACATGCAATAGCTCCTTGCTCCAGGCGAGGGACAAGAAACATCTGATGCAGTCATTTACATTAAAAAATAAATGATGGCTTTCTTCTGGTCCCTGGAGTGTGGCCATCAGAGGGCTGTTTCTAGAGCATTGTGATGGATGTCCTTATCTTGAGCAGCAATTGAGACTGCAACAGGAAAATTGCAGGCAGCAGGAAGACAAGAAGACACACTTCTCCCAACAGGCCAGATATCAGACGTTTTGGTGGGAAGTTCAAAGCTGCCCTTTGAACCAACAGAAGAGCAATGAACCAGGAAAGTATCTGTGTTCTGTCTGATGTTTGTTTCCTTCTTTTGGGAATATACATGATTATTTGTATCTATTTGTACACAAATGCAGGTAATTTATCTTTAACATAAAGGTCAAAGATTTTCACTGTCTACATTAGACTGAAAAGTCCCAGCCTCTTTCTCCGTGGTAACTGGCTTTCTGAGCCATAAAGACAGCAGTGGTGGATTAAATAGGATGGCGGCCATCTGGGTCAAGTTCACATGTGCTCATCCCAAATGCAAGAAGAAGGAGGGCTGTCCTGGGCTGGTGGCCCCAACTTGAAGAGGTGTCCATGGTCTAAAGACTTTCTATTTCTTGTTTTTCACTAGACCCAAGGGACAGGGACACTACCTGTCTTTTGGGGAAAACACTTGGAAAAAAGTGTTGTATATGCTGTCAAACTGAATCTTCTTCTGCAATTCCTGAGATAAAGTTCTGGGAAACCTCTTGGTGGGTAAGATCCTGTGCTTGGGCTGGGCTCATGATGCACAACATCCACTGGGCTGTCCTTTAAGGGACTTACATTTTGGGTAAAGAAACAGAGAAATGCCTAAAAAATATATAAACAAGAAAAAATCCAAATCAAATGACAAAATAGCCAACTAACCAACCAAAACACAAACCAAAAGCAAACCCCAAACCAATCACGATCCCACCAGTCCTTTCTCCCTGACTCCTGCAAAGTTAGCCGTTCATTTCATTGCTATTTTCTCTTCTCTTAGACACAGAGGGTGTTTAGGGGAGGGGGATGGGATTGGGTATTTCTTGAACTACCTTGTTAATATGTCCAGAAGATTTCTGTTTCTAGGTACAGGGGCACTTTCATAAATCACAGCATCTAGTGAATACTTTATAAAGAGTTTTCTGAACACTTCGTTTCCTTTGTGGAGGGGAAAAATGCCTGCATTTAACTTCTGTCTCCTAATCTTTGGTTGACAGAAACCAGGAAACTGCTCAATTTCATGTGTTTACTTCAAAATACCCTATCTCAGCCAAGTGTCTGGCTGTTCCATTCTGTAAATGCAGGGCTCCACCATCATGCCTCATATTTCTTTTCTCGCTGCCTGTGTTGGCTGATGCTCATGTTCAAAATTCAGGCTTTCAACAAATTGCATTCTGATTGACTGACCTGGATTTCTGTGGGGGAGCTGAACACTAAAGCCAAATGAATTTGACCAAAACCTGTTTTGCTGGGTTCTTTTAGTCTCTTTCAGAAGTAGCCTTGGACATGTTTTAAAAGAGGGATGAAGAATATTATTTAAGAAGAATGGTACAAGCTAGAATCCTAGTAAAGAGGGTTTTAGAGGTGGATAAAACCTCAGGTTATTTATCCCTAATTTTTAGCTATTCAACTCATGATCTTCTTTGGAAAGGATCTGTTGAGGCTGTTTCTAAGTTCACAGAATTTAAATGACTGGAGCTTGTCTTTTGGCTTTCTGTTCCCAACTTGATGTTTGATTTTAGCTTGATTCTCACACTCATTAATCCACCTGCTGAGGTCTGAACGTCCCCTCCAAAACTCGGGTTGAAATCTAATTGCCATTGTAGCAGTAGTAAGAGGTGGCATCTTTAAGAGGTGAGTGGGTCATGTGGGCTTTTCTGTCACAAATGGGTTAATACCATTATTGGGGAGGGCATCAGCTCTGACGAGACTGGGCTTGTTGTAAGTTCAGACCCCCATCCTGCTCTTTTTCTCTCTCTGCTTTTTCTCTCCAGTGCTTGTTTGCCCTTCTGCCATGCTATGATGCACCATGGAGGCCCTCACCAGATGCTGGAGCCTTGCTCTTAAACTTTCAGCTTCCAGAACCACGAGCAAGTCTTCTGTAGAGACTATCTAGACTGTGGTATTACATTATAGGAGCAGACAATGGGCTAAGGCACCATCTAACTGAGGATCCTGTATCCAAAATGAGCTACGGTTCCCTGGACTTCGTAATGATACTTGTCAGGAGTGGTGAAATGTGGTTTTACCTGCCCTTAGGATAGGTTGATAAAACTCAGGGAATCATAGCATCTTAATTGTTCTTATAGACCCTGGTCCAGGTTATGACCGTTTCAGCCCTTGCTGACTATGTGGCTGTCAGATGTTTTCTTAGACTCCAGCCATTTCCTTCTCCAGTCTGACAGCACTGTCTTCCCAGTGATTGTTACAGTATTCTTCCCAGTACAAACACTTTAATGTACTTCTTATTTTTGCGGGGGTGGGCAGGGGACCAGGGATTGAACTCAGGGGCACTCAACTACTGAGCCATATCCCTAACCCTATTTTTTGTATTTTATTTAGAGACAGGATCTCACTGAGTTGCTTTGGGCCTTGCTAAGTTGTTGAGGCTGACTTTGGACTCCTGATCCTCCTGCTTCAGCCTCCTGAGCCGCTGGGATTACAGGCAAGTGCCACCATGCCCGGCTGGCGGGGGCATGGTGGTACACGTCTGTAAATAAACTTTCTATTTCTGTAACGGTTTTACAGGGAAAGTACAAAAGTAGAGCAGAGTTCCCATATACCCCAAGCCCAGCTTCCTCTATTATCAATATTTAATATTAGTATTGGACATTTGTCATAATAATGAGCCATACTTATTAGCTGTACTTTAACGTAACTCTAAGTCTATACTTATGCCATGGTTATACTTTATTAACTAAAGTCTATACTTTATTCAGATTTGCTTAGTTTTAACCTGAAGTCTTTTTCTGATCCAGCCCAGTCAAGATACCACGTTACTTTTGGCAGGATTGCTGTGGTTCTCAGAGTAATTTTGCCAGGAAAGGAGTTATGTTTGGCAGAATCTGTGCTGAACACTCTGCTCTGCTCCAGAACAGAGGGGAGACAACGTAGACCTATAGCTGGAGCATGGGACTGAGAGTCCAGAAAGCCAGCTTGTAGCCCTGGCCATGGTATCTGGAAAAGCCCAGGTGAATGCAATTTACTTTCCAACTCTTTGAGCTTCAGGTTCTTTATATAATGGAGCTTTGAATTTGAGCATCTTCTCAGCCCCTATAGACTTTGATTATAATTGTTGCATTCTGTAGGAGTTTTGAAATGAGGAATCTCCCCAGATGTCTCTAGGTCTTCAGGAGAAGTGAAGAACCATGAAAGGAGGAGTGGTAGGTTAGAGGAACTAGTCCTCTGTGGTGGGCAGGGGACTGGTTTTTCACCAGTTTCTCCTACACATTTGCTTTTGCTGTCTATTTGCTACATAAAAATTGCATTGACATTTGGTGGCTCAAAACAATAATTCATTATTTCTCATGCTTTGGGGGCTCTCTGAACTTATCTGGGCAAGTTTTGCTCATGGTCTTTTGTGCAGTTGTAGTCAAGTGGAGACTGGGGCTAGTTTTCTATAGGTTTTAGTGGGCTGGATGTCCATGTTGTCTCATTTTATGGCTAGATGTTGATGTGGGCTGTTGGCTGGGTCTGTCACAAGAGCACTGGTTTATGACCTTTCTATGTGGTTGGGCCTCTTACTTCACAATGTCTAAAATCTTAATGGTAGTATCCCAAGGGTGAATTTCTAATGACCCAGGCTGAAGTTGCCTGACTTCTTATGACCTGGCTTTAAAATTTTCAGATCATTTTTTTTTCCTGTCACATTCTGTGGGACAAGGGAATCACTAAGGCCAGCTCAGATTTGAGGAATGGGGCTTAGACCTCACCTCCTGATGGGAAGAATATTGAAGAATTCACAGCCATCTTTAACTTATCTCAGTGCTGAGACAAATGGGGAATCTTTTAAGACCTGAAAAAGCCCAGGTGAATATACCTAAACTGAGGAGGGGAGGGTCTAGATTGTATTCCATCTTTAGTCAGAACATTTCTCTGAAGTTCAGCTTCAGTTTAAAAAGAAAAACAAACAAACAATCAAACAAACAAACAAACAAAAAAAAACGGTCCATGGATTTTAAGCATAGTGTCACCACTGGATTTAGTGTGGGTCTCACACTCTTAGCAAACAAATTGCTCCCTAGATGTCCCAAGTCCAGTCTAGGTGACTACAGCAGAAGACACAGTTGTGAATTTGGTCTAACCTTATAGATGGAGGTGATTTCTTAAGTGGGGACTGCCTAGCAACATGGGAAGTTATACGTCTTACTATGATTTCTGTTGCTGTAGAAGAATACCCAAGACTGGATAATTTATAAAGAAAAATGTTTATTTGGATCATGTTTCTGGAGACTGGAAAGCTCAAGATTGGTCAGCGGTATCTGGCTGACTTCTGGAAAGGGCTTTGTGGCAGAAGGGCCAACAGGCACATTCAGGGGGCGGGAAGGGGGTCAAACTGTGATGGCTAACTCATTGTTTCAAGAAAGGCATTAGCCTATTCATAAGGGCTCTACCCTCCATGACTCAAACACCTCCCATTAGGCCCCATTGGGGAATTAAGCCTTGACACTAGTTTTAGTAGGGACAAACCATTTTCTATGTGTTAAGTTTAGATATAAGGTGTCCCCCAAAAACTCATGTGTGAGACAATGCAAAAATATTTAGAGGTGAAACAATTAGATCATGAGATGTCTAACCTAATCAGTGGATTAATCCACTTATATGGATTAACTGGGCAGTAATTATAGGCAGGTAGGTGTGGCTGGAGGAATTAAGTCCCTGGGGACATGACTTTGGAGTTTATATTTTGTCCCTGGTAAGTACAGCTCTCTCTGCTTCCTGATGCCATATTTTGAGCTGATTTCCTCTGCCACGGGCCCAGAGCTATGGAGTCAGCCCACCGTGGACTGAACTTCTAAAGCTGTGAGCCAAAATAAATGTTTCCTCCTTTAAGTTGTTTTTGTCCGTTCTTTTGGTCACAGCAACAAGAAACTTACTAAAACACCAACCACAACAGTAGAACCATTGGTGAGGGTGGGTGGGGGAAGGTGGGTAGAGGGGGCAGGGGCAGGCTGTTTCCCCCGCACTTGTCACCCTGTCTGGTGTACCATGAATTGTAAAAGCGGATGCTCACAGAAAACCTTTTTGTAAAAGCCCAAGAGCATTGTCTTCCTGTGCTACGGGCTGTCATCCCACCCACTTGACTGAATTCTCACTGAGGGTAGGGAACTGAGTTTTCTTCTCTCTGCATCCCGCTTGGTGCTGTATTTGTACCCAGGAGGCTCTCAACAAGCTTCAGACCTGAGATGAAGGAGGTTGAAGAGCTCCACATTGTCCAACTGACAGTTTCCTTGGAAATCTCTCCAGGAGTCTCTGAATGGCTCTAAATTCAGTGCTTTGAAGATATTTTGCTCCTAAAAGGGAGAGGGCTGTCTTTTTTCCTTTGATGGATTGCTAGCCAAGCTCCAGGGAGGATAGGTGACTCAATGCGGAGGTCAGGGTGGACAGGGAGGGGAGGAAGGCTTGGCTGGCCATGCTGCTGGGGGAACTGCTTCAAGCCTGGGCCTGTCATGATCCTCAGCTGCTTTTAGTCATGGGGGTCATGAGGTCCTCCAGTACATGGCCTCAACTTTCTCCTCTTAGAAGCACAGGAAGATTGGTCAGGGAAAATTCAGGTCCAAAATATGTCTTAAATTTGTCATGATTCAATTTCCCTTTTTAGGTACTGCTCTGCGTATGTATATTTTATGTGTCTGATGGAGGCCTGGGAATTAGATAACTCAGGGACAGTTGGCTGCCCGACCACATGTTCTTGGCTTCTCTGGTGTTAATGTCAGTGGAAAAAATGCAAAAGCAATAACCGGTCGCTGTAATGAGTCTTCACCCTGCCTCTTCCCTCTCCCTGGAGTCGGTTTCTCTCTTAAGAATGACCAAATTGAATGGTTCTCCCTGGTACGTGTGGCTGTTCCCTCACGGGGGCTTAGGGGCATGGAGAGTGGCTCTTTCTGGGTTGACAAAGCCAGGCAATTCCGAGGTCCTGAGATTTCAATTATAGACTCTGTCTTGAGCTTGAGACAAGGGACTTGAGCACAGGTAGTTTTCTGGAAGGTGATCCTGGAGTGGGTGGGAGGAGCAGGCAGGGTGAGAGAGGGAAGGACAAAGGATCTAATTGAGAGTGTGATGCTGTGAGCAGCAGGGCTGGCTTTTTCTGAGACGTCTGAGAAGCACAGGGAATGTCCCTTGAAAGACGAAAGGCTGAGGCACTTAATCCACAACCCTCAGTTTCCCTGTTGGTTGTGGTCCCCCTGAGGATGTTGACTTCCCTGCCATTTAGCCGCTCTTGGTGTAGTTTAGAAGGGTCTTGCAGCACGGTGGACTTCCCTGGGGGGAAGATCAGATGCCCAGGTGGCCTGTGTCATGGGTAGGAAGCTGTCAATGTGAAGTGATGAGCCTGAGCTTTCAAGGCTAGACTGAGCTTTCAAGCTGGCTAGACTCAGAGAAGGACCAAGCAGACAGGATGAGGTGGGTCTCCTTTACTTTCAAGCAGGGACAACTTTGATGGTGCCTTGAACCACGAGGAGCAATGGGTTCCGAGGACTTACTCTTTGAGAAGGAACAGAAGCCAAGGTCAGGTGCTGAGCTTGACAAATTCTACAGGGTTTAGGATGGAATTGTTACTGGACAGTAGAGCCACCCCTCTCATCTCCTCCTGGCTCCAATTTGACCAAATTAAAGTATTTTCTCATCTGAAACCAAAACAGCCATCATGACCCATTCTTTGAAGTAAGAAATATTTCAGGTCCCACCAACCTTTCCTGTCCTGCTTCATCCCTTCCCTCTTACGTTCTCCTTCTTCTCCTCTTCCCTCTTTTCCTCTTTCTCTTTCATTTCCCTCCCTCTCTCCTTCCCTTCCCCCTTCCTTCCTTCCTCTTTTGCTTACTCCCTGTATTTTCCTCCCTTTCTTTCCACAATATTATTTGTTTAATTTTCAGGCATTTGAAGATTTTCAAGTTTTCTTTTTCCATTATTGATTTCTAGTTTGATCATATAGGTTAGCATAGATATATTTTGCATGGAGAGTACATATTTTATATGAATTCAATTCTTTTACATTTTCTATGATTTATTTATGGTCCAGAATATGGTGGGTTTTTTTTTATGCAAATGCTTCACAGTGTTTAGGATGGGATTGTAAATAATGTGTGTGGAGCTGACGTTGGATGGAGGTTCTACAAAGTTCCACCAGGTTAGCGGGGCTCGTGGTGCTGCACTGGTCTTCCATAGCCTGATCTCCCTTTCTGTCTACTTTTGTATTGATTACTGAGCCAGGAGTGGTAACGTCTCCAACTCTAATTGTGGAGTTGTCTATTCTCCTTTCCATTTTATGAGTTTTTGTTTAATTCGGTGTGAAGTTCTGTTGTTAGAGGCTTCTTATTTAGGACTGCTGTATCTTCTTGGTGAATTGTTCCCTTTATCATCATGCAATGGTCCTCTTTGCTCCTGGTCCTGGTCTTTTGCCGCAGTCTGGCTGGGCACAAAATAACCGAGCCACCACAAAAGCACTGTAGATTCAAACAGCAACTCTTTATTCCTCCAACTCTCACCCGCACTCTACACGCACGTTCTGGGAAAAATACTCCCTCCACCGGGCTCTGCATACCAATTCTCTCAGAACCCCGCGAGAACTCCACAGGAACTCAAGGAGCGGGTGCCTGAGGCAGCAGGATATGCCCTATTCCCAGCAGGATCCACCCTAAACCTGGAGCCACCCTAATCCAGCAGGATCCACCCTAAAACTGGAGCCACCCTAATCCAGCAGGATCCACCCTAATCCTGGAGCCACCCTAATCCCTGAGCAGGGTCACCTTAACCAAAAATGCCATGTCATTCCTACTTGGCTATGGCTCTCAGCAGTCTTTGTTCTCAAGGCTGGAGAGTCTAACGCCACTCCAGCATTCTAGCTTTCCTTTGTAGTGTTTGTATGGTGCATCTTTTCCTATCCCTTTATTCTTACTCCATCTATGTCTTTGTATTTAAAGTGAATTCTTATGGAGAGCATGCCTTTGTGATAATGTCTGTATTTCAATTGGTGTGTTTGCAACCATTAAATTGAATGTAATTATTGACGTGGTTGATTTAAATGTTTCATCTTTCTAGTTACTTTTGGTTCATCTCATTTGTTCTTTTCTTACTTCTTTGGGATTTATTGAGTATTTTTAATAATCCAATTGTATTTCCACTATTATCTTATTTTTATATTGATTTCTATATAATGGTTACTTTAGTTTTTATACATCTTTATTTTATTAATAAATAAAGTAATTGTCTTCAAGTAATATTATACCATTTCAAGTGCAATTAGAATGTTAAAACAATATACTCTCATACTCTCGTATTTCTGCCTTATATTTTACAGAAAAATATTTTAGAAACATCAAAATATATTGTTACTATTTTTGCTTTACATAGCCAGTGATCTTTAAAGTCATTAAAACTAAAAGTGTCCTTTATGTCTACCTTTTGTTTTACCATTTTTTAATTGGTTCTTTATAGTTATATGTGACAGTAGGATCCATTTTGACATAATTGTCTAAGCATGGAATATATCTTACTCTAATTAGGACCCAATTCTTGTGGTTATACACGATGGTAGGATTTACTGTGTTGTTTTCATAAATATACATAGGAATATTATGTCAGATTCCTTCCACCATCTTTCCTTTGCCAATTCCCCATCCTTTCACTCTATTCTCCTTTGTTTACTCCAATGAACTTCTTATACCCCACCCTCCTTATTGTGGGTTGGCTTCTACATATCAGTGAAAACATTCAACCTTTGGATTTTGGGAATTGACTTCTTTCACTTAGCATGATAGTCTCCAGATCCATTCATTTGCTGGCAAGTGTCATAAAGTCATTCTTTTTAATGGCTGAGTAATATTTCATTATGTTTATATGCCTCAACTATTTATCATTCTTCTGTTGAAGGGCACCTAGTTCGGCTCCATAGTTTGGCTATTATGAATTGTGCTGCTATAAACATTAATGTGGCTGATTCACTGTAGTAGGTTAATTTAAAATCTTTTGGATATATACCAAGGAGAGAGATAGCTGGGTCAAAAGGTGGTTCCATTCCTAGTTTTTTGAGGAATCTCCACACTGCTTTCCATAGTGGTTGCACCAATTTGCAGTCCCACCAGCAATGTATGAGTGTATCTTTTTCACCACATCTTCACCAATATTTATTGTTGCCTGTATTCTTGATGATTGCCTTTCTGACAGGAGTGAGATGAATCTTAGAGTAGTTTTGATTTGCATTTCTCTAATCGCTAGAGATGTTGAACATTTTTTCATATTTGTTGACCATTTGTAATTTTTTCCTTTTGAGAAGTATCTTTTCAGTTCTTTGCCCATTTATTTATTGGATTATTAGACTTTTTGTTTATATGTTTTTGAGTTCTTTATATATCCTGGAAATTAACACCATATCTGAGGTGTGGGTGGCAAAGATTTCCTCCCAGTCTGTAGGCATTCTCTTCATGCCCTATCTTTCACCCAGCACAAAACTCAACTCAAAATGGATCAAAGACCAAGGAATTAGACTAGAAGCCCTGCACACACTAGAAGAAAATGTAGGTCTAACACTTCCACATATTGGCTCAGGAACTGACTTCCTTAACAAGACTCCTAAAGTGCAAGAAATAAAATAAAAAAATCAATAAATGGGATGGCATCAAACTAAAAAGTTTCTTCACAGCAAAGGAAAGAATTAAGAGCATGAAGACAGAGTCCTCAGAATGTTTTACTCTTTTATATTCTTTGCTTTTAATAGTAGATCCAAATTTTCTCTCTCTTTTATAGTCCTGCCTGAAGAATTTCCTTTAACATTTCTTATAGTGCTGGTCTATGAATGATGAATTGTCTCAATTTTTGTGTCTGAAAAAGTCTTCCTTTTGCCCTCAATCTGATTTAACAGTTATTGTCTTCTAGTAATTTAAAGTCTTCATTACAAGATGGGAGGCAGAGTGGGAGGGAAATTTTCACTGTTTTTTTTTGAATTTTGTACCATGTGAATATATTACCTATTTTTCTTAAAAGCAACTAAATTAAAGAAATGTGAACCTAGTTTTCCATTAAAAATGTCTTACTCCATTCTGTTTGCATAGTTTTTTGATGAAAAGTATATTGTAACTATTATCATCGCTTTTCTTTATGAAAATTTTTTTCTTCTGTCTGCCTTCAAAATTTTAACCTTTGGGTTTCAGCAATTTGACACTGTTGTGCATGTGTGTGTGTGTGTGTGTGTGTGAGTTTGCATGCATGTATGTTTAATTTTTATCTTGATCAAGGTCCAATAAGCCTCTCATATCTGTAGTTTATGGTTTTTCATTAATTTTAGAATACCTTGGCCATTATGTAAAATGTTTTTTCCATCTCGTTCTCTTTCTTTTTCCTCTTGGAACTTTAATTGCATATATACTAGACTGCTTGATATTGTTCCACAGATTTCACATGCTTTTCTTTTTTGTGTGTTTTAGTATGTATAATTTTTGCTGATATATCTTCAAGTTCCTTGGTTCCTTGCGAAGATAGGGCCAGCCTACTATAAGACCATAGAAGAAATTCATTTTGAAATTGTGTCATGTCTTTATAATATTTACATTTGACTTAATTTTTTTTTTTTACTGTCTACTGGAATCCCTATTTGCTCATTAGATGTTTTTAAACATATGACTCACAATCATTTTAAAATCCATGTCTGATAATCCCAATAGCTAAGTTACCTCTAAGTCTGATTCTATGGGTGTTTAATTCTTTACAATGAGCTGTCCTTTCTTGTATTATTCTTTTTGTGTGTGTGTGTGTGTGTCAAAATTTTGTATTACATGCCAGACATGGGTTGTAGAAGAACAACAGAGACTGAACTAAATAGTGATTACACAAGAAATGGACATGGCTCTTCTGTCAGACTGTTAGCATGAGTGATCGCATCAATCTACTCAGTAATTGAGCTGGATTTTGATTTGCTGTGCTATCCTTTCCTTCAATACATCACATGCTTCAAACTTCTTCATTACCGGGCAGTTGTTACCTGGTGTTTAGTTTGTAGGTTGTGGTGCTCTAGGGGTTAGAATATCTATTTCACACTCAACTTCCAGCAGTACCTCTATAGTCAATTTCCCCAAGATCTTGACCCTCCCCCAGTAAAATTCTCTGTTGCCTTTTAATTGGTGTTCTTGAAGGGGCCAGTGGGTGAGGTGTAGCCTACTTCTCCTAGTCTAGTCTCACACTTAGGCATGGGACTCTGTTCCTGAATCAGGGATGGATTTTATCAGCATATTTTCCATGGAAACCAAATTCTGCTTCATATCTGGGTTAGGTCTTGGTTGGGAGAGAATTTCCTGTCCCTTGTTCATCAGTAGCAACCTTCCACTTGGTATTGGTGCAGGATTCTGGACTTGAGAACATTTCCTTCGTTAGCCCAGCAGTTTAATGCTGGTGGTTCATTTGAAGGAAGAATCTAGAAAGTGAGCAGGTGTTGTGCCTGTACTCCAGTGACAGCAGATAACCACCTGCACACCTGTGCTGTCCTGGGGGATACATTCCACTTCCTCTTTTGAGCTACTGGTGAAGGTCCATGACAAGGAGCTTGTAAGTAACTGTGAACCCTCCTTGTATCTAGGAATCCCAGTGGTTATAAACCAATATCCTGGTACCATCTTGACTTTTAAGAGTGCATTAAATTTCTAGCTGACGTTTTTTTTTTGTACTTTTGTGGCAACCTCCTATTCTTCCTGTACTCAGACTAAGTGAAGCATTTTGTATAGTCTCTTTCTTCTCAGAGGGACTTTACTCTCTTTGGAATTTAGTGTACTTGCTTGTCTTATGATTTCAATACTGATGGTTTTTAAAAAGTTATGATTTTATAGATTTCCTGGCTTTTCTTCATTGTTATCACCGGGACAAAGGTTCTCTTGGGACTTTTTTACATTCTAAGCAGAAGTAGGGCAACTATTATTTGAACATCAATTACAGGCAGTAAACTGCCAGGCCCTGTTGGTTGACTTTGCAACATGACTCATCCCTTTTGATGGGTCTCCTACTGTTTTAGTCAGCTCTTCATTGCTATGACCAGAAGACCTGGCAAGAAAAAGGTGGAGGAGGAAAAGTTTGTTCTGACTCATGGTTTTGGTGGTTCAGTCCGTGGTCAGCCGACTTCATGGCTCTGGGAGCAAGGTGAGGGAGAACATCTTGGCAGAAGGGCATGGTGGAGGGACAGAAGCAGCTCAGGTCATGGCAGCAATGAAGCAGAAAGAGCTGTGCTCACCAGGGACAAAATATAAACCCCAAAGTCATGCCAAAGAGAGACTAATTTCTACAGTAACACCCTACCTGCCTACTTTTACCACCCAGATAATCCATTCAAATGGGTCAATCAACTAATTAAGTAACCCTTCCTATAATCTAATCATTTCATTCACCTCTGAAAATTCTTGCCTTGTCTCACACATGAGCTCTGGAAGGACACCTCATATTTAAACCATAACAGCTACCTTGGCCACCATTTTTGATTTTTGGAAAAGCCATCTCCTGGATTTATCCCTCAACTTGAAGAATCATAGTCTATGGGGAAAAAAATGCCACCCCAGTTCGGTACCCGACTTTCTGGGTTACCACCCCCTTGACAAAACCCGGCACTACTTGCCTGGGGGAAGACAGAGGTCACGTCCATCTCACCACCTAAGGTCAGTGTGGTAGAGTGGGAGAAGATCAGTTGTCAGAGCTGCCAACGCCATGAGGGTTTAGATCAGGTCAAATGCACCTTTTCTCTGGGGGCTGATTCAGACCTTCCAATTGGGTGAATTTAAGCAAGTCTTTTCAACTCTAGGTCCCAATTTCCTTGACTGTAAAATCAGAATTTGAACTAAATTTTCTTTGAATGACCATGGTAGGCCAATGATTCCTGGGGTTTTGGAATCTCTATGCATGCATTTGTTTTTCACTCAAGAGGAAATGAGATGGCAACTTTTATCATGTGGGGTTCTGAGAAATATTCTGTGTTAAGAGAAATGCTCAGATTTGGGGAAAAGGAAGGCACTACTGAACTTCTGTGGTTTTCAACAGGGTTAAGACCCATCTCCCCCACCATTTCATTCAGGACAACTCAGACTTCACAAAGTTTATTTCGTAGGCCTTCCCTCTGGTGTTTTCTTGAAAAAAAAAAAAAATCCACTGAAAAACCAGGTCAATAGTTGCCTGGTGTCTGGGAGGAGGCAAGTGGGCTTAAAGCAGATGGGAGCTTTTCTGGGGTGATGGAGGCATTCTGCATCTAAGTTTTGGTGGTTGTTATGTGTGTGTGTGTGTTTGTCAAAGTTCATTGACCTGAATATTAAAATGGATTATGTATAAATTATATTTCAATAAAGTTGACTTGAAAATTGAAAGGCACTGTTTCAGGTCAGTGTTTCCCAAATTTTTGAATATCTATGCTCCTTTTTACTAGACTAAAACCTCACCGTGTTCTTTCCTTATTTAGAACTTCAAAATAAATTAATTGTAGTGGAAAAGAGTAAATCAAAACAATGTTACGTTTGCAATATGCTTTCTTTTTTTCTCTTTTATTTTTTTAGAGAGAGAGAGAGAGAGAGAATATTTTTAATATTTATTTTTAGTTTTTGGTGGACACAACATCTTTATTTTATTTTTATGTGGTGCTGAGGATTGAACCCAGCGCCCCACACATGCCAGGCAAGTGCACTACTGCTTGAGCCACATCCCCAGCCCCTGTAATATGCTTTCTTAATTTGGAGACCAGAACCATTAAGCAAATACTCAACCTCCAACTAGTTAGAATTTGTATTGGCACTTTTCCTCTTTCACTTTGATTCCTCTCTTTGTGTGTGTGTGTGTGTGTGTGTGTGTGTTGCATATGTGTAAGCATAAAATATTGTTGACCAATTTGAACTTTCCTTTGGCTACCACAATTTCATTTTAATCTCATTTCTTATTTCTTTTTTTATTGATTAAAAAAAATGTCAGTGGAATGCATTACAATTCTTATTACACATATACAGCACAATTTTCATATCTCTGGAGGTATATAAAGTATGTTGATACCAATTTGTGTCTTCATACATGTACTTTGAATAATGGTGGAATGAGATAGACATCATTTCTTATTTCTATTATTATATTTTCTACTTTGTTTTGTCCTTTCCACTCCTAGTTTGTTAGAGGCAAGAGTACGAAAGTTTTGTGTATATTCTTTTAGTTCATTTTTTTACATTTCACAAACACACAGACTCTCTCTCTCTCTCTCTCTCTCTCTTAAGAATAATAAATTGTATTATTTTGAACTTTTACTTATAAATTCATGTCATCAGTTTTATAGTAAATAGATCACCCTGACATTTGTTGTTTTCACTCATCTATTTCTATGTATTGATAGGTATCTAGGTTTAGGTGATTTTTTTCTTACTGTTATGTAGAATTCCATCCTATCCGTACATTACAACTTGGTTTCCCATTTCCCTTTTTTGTTACTGTTAGCTACAATATGGCCATGATCATCCTTGTACTTATAGCAAAGTTTTTCTAGGTTACACCTACAACTAAAATTCTTGTACTATGGGGCTAGACAACGCTTTATCGACTACACGTTTATGTTCCAACTCCCACCCAAACATTCTGAAATCCACATTTTCTCCTTCTATTATTTTAGCTCTGTTGAGAGTCACTACTCTAGAGCATGGGTTGTCCCCTTGAAAAAGCAAGAGTCAATATTTCAGTATTGCTGGCCAAGAAGCTAAATGGAGGCTATTTTGTAGGTACTTACATAGCCATTTAAAATGTAACCATTAACAACTTTGAAAATTATTTGTCTTTGTCCATTTTTGTTGGTGTACTAAATATTGAGCAATTTATAATGATAGGAGATTCCAGAGAGAGGGACCATCTGCTCAGGATGCTGGGGTCCTTAATGTACATGATGGAAAGGATTTTCAGTATGTGTTGGGTATTGAGGCACAGAGATTTATTTAGGAAAGCAAGGAAGACACATTCAAAGGAGAATGAGGGTCCTCTTGAAAAGGGGAGACATTTTTGGTGTTCTCAGACTCTTCTTTTAAAGGAAACTTGGTGGGGGTGGGCACTGTCATGTTTTAGATGTTAGATGTCCCCCAAAAGCTCCTGTGAGAGACAATTCAACAAAGTCTAGAGGTGAAATGACTGGGTTTTGAGAGCCTTAACCTAATCAGCACGTTAATGGGCTGGTAGAGACTAACTGGGTGGTAACTGTAGGCAAATAGGGTGTGGCTAGGGAATTGGGTCCCTGAGGGCCTGCCCTTAGGGTACACATCTTGTCCTTGTTGAGCAGAGCTGTCTCTGATTCCTGGTGTGATGTCCTGAGTTGCTTTCCTCTGAGACACTCTCTGCCTCACCTCGCAGAGCAACAGAACCAGCTATCTATGGACTACTGAGATCTTTAAAACTGTGAGCCCTAAATAAACCTTTTCTCCTTAAAATTGTTCTTATCAGGTCTTTTGGTCACAGCAGTGTAAAAGCTGACTAAAACAAGTAGGGAAAGGTATGTGAGGATAGCATCAGTCTGGTGATCACAAGATAGCTTACAGTGTGACCTGGCATATCTCAGGATCCTCAGGGTAATGTCCTCTCCATTATATGATCAGTAGATAATATTGGGAAAATCCCTGTACTGTAGGTTTCTTATCTCCCTTTGCTCAATCTTTCCTAAAAATACATTCATTACTGGGGAAATTATCTGGGCCCAGGGCAATTTTCATAAGCAGGTAGACTTCCAGGAGTTTTAAGATTGTGAGTGAAGATTTATAGATTTTAGAAAATTTGAGAGCTGCAGACCTGGGAGAAAGAACTGTTTGTGGAATGAAGGCATGAGGAACTTCAGCACAAGGCTTTCAGACTAAAGTTACATTTTCTTTGTCCTTTTTTTTTTAAAGTTTTGATTTTGTTTCTTTTTTTAAAAAATACCTTTATTTCACTTATTTATTTTTATGTGGTGTTGAGGATTGAACCCAGGGTCTCACAAGTGCAAGGTGAGCACTCTACCACTGAGCCACAACCCCAGCCCTTTGTCCTTCTTTTTTGACTCTAGGTATTTTTTTCTCTCCTACCTCAGTTTCAAGGACAAAATGCTGTGAGGTGTTTGCAGTCACAGTGGAAGAGAGAGCCACAGAAATGGGTAGAGTTTTAGAAAACATGAAATCAGGGATTATTAAGGGATTGACTTCATCTTTCTAAAGATGGGGTTGGGATGGGTTAGAGGTAAGGCTTATGAGGTTGAAACAACCTATCCATGTTGTTTCCTGAGACAGTCAAAAGCAACATGATTCATGAGACAGATGACAAGTTTTTAAAGACAAGATTAAAGCAGTTTTTCATAAAATCCTGGTCCTAGGCAGAATTTTGTCCAGCCATTTCCTGTGCTTCCAATAAGGTTGCACCCAGATTCTCCATTACAATTGACATCAATCTGCTCTTTACCATCTCTGGGCAAGGTAATTCTATGATCCCTTTCTCTAACCACTTTGAATGTGCCCTCTGGGAGGTGGCTGTTTTGGAGGACTGTATAAATTCCTCCCTGGGATAAGGCCAACCATTTGGAGGATTGTATGGAGGACAAAGAGGGAAAGTGTGTGTGTGTGTGTGTGTGTGTGTGTGTGTGTGTGTGAGAGAGAGAGAGAGAGAGAGAGAGAGAGAGAAAATGAATGTGTGTGTGTGTGTGTGTGTGTCAGAGGGCATGGATAGAAAAAAAATTCCCTTTTCCAAAATGTCAAACTGACATTGAAAATCTCTTCCACTCTTAGTGCCTACTAACGTTGGTCAATTCCACCCAGGAGGATGGGTCCAATGCTGCCATTTTCTCCTCTTGCAGGGCAGCCATACCAGGGAACCTGCTTTATACCAGTGGGCTGGATTCAGTCACCTGTTCACATAAGAAATATGCAAATAATTTAAAAAGGAAAAATGAATTTAACGCAGTTTGATCAAACTGGAAGAAGCAGCTAGACTTTCTCTGCTGGTCCTACAGAGGCACTTACAACTTATAGAAACAAAAGATGTATGTAGATTTAGTTAGGCTGTGCCAGCCAGAGAATACATCACAGTTCAATAGTTTTTTTTTTTTTTCCTGGTAACCACCCAGGCTAGGGGATGTTTTCCCAGTTTTCATTGAGCATAAGGAAGTTTAGGAGCTAAAATAACTCAGCACTTTTAATTTCAAGGGGCCTCTGTCTCACTACTGTCCTCACTCCCTTTTGCTTCTCCAGATAATGAGAGCCCATTTTAATTTCCCTCCAGACAACACACTCCAGCTCCATTGGTTTGACAGAAATCAGAGAAGATGCAATGATAAAGAACAGCTGAGATTTATTCTAGTTCTTTGAGACCTAATACCCACCTGCATCTCTTCCAGGCCTGCATCTGAGGGTCAAGGCTTATGCCAGGGCTGGGTGAGGCAACCCTGTGAAGAGAGGAGCTAGAATTGTTAATGGACCAAGTGAGGTCCCTTAGTTTTTTTTTTTTTTTCTGGAAACTTCTTCACATGTCACCTGTCTTTGCAGTGAGACTGCACAGGGCTAGAGGCAGCTTACTGGAAGAGCTGGTAATCAAGTGTAGATTTTCCCCTGCTGGGTTTCCAATCCATGCTGCCTTTCACCCAGAACAAATGACTCAACAGTGAAATCCCATGATTCCCTGGAGCTCAGAGTTTCTATTACCCACACATAGGAGGCTCAGTTAAACTGTTTGCATCATGGCTGATGTCTACTAAATGGTTCTGTGGACAATGGTGTTGATCCCCTCCAGAGTTACAGTGCCACAAAGGGAGGAGCCCAGAGATAGGATTCTGTGAGTAAACAGAGTTCTAGTGAGCTAACCATCTGTATGTTTAAATATTTAAATTCTAGCTTCAGATGAGAAGAGAATGTGTCATCAACGATTGTCAAGCTCTGTATTTTTTTTCACCTCTGTGATGTGGGGTTCATTGGGTTATTTTATCTCCTTTGGCCTTGTAGAGGCTGCTCACTCCCACTCTTCCCTGGCTAATTCTTAGTTGTGGGTTTGATGTCACTTCTGTGCTTCTGCAGTACTTTCCACTCCCCCCATCACAGGACTTGTCCCTTTGGGTTATAATTGCCCGTGCAGTTATCCAGTTCATCCGTGAGATCAAAAATAGCTGCTTCATTGCTGGCCACACAACCTGGTGTCATGTCTGGACCAGGATGAATGATGCTGAATTGCCCCCTTTCAAGTGGCCAAAGGCACACAGACAGACCTAAAGAGCAGATTCCCCAGAGCATCCAGGCCCAAAAGACAAGAATAATCTTCAAATCAAGTGAACAATGAGAGAGAAGTAAGGAAAAGCAGGAGGTCAGGAATTGAGGTTGGGGAACAGACCTTGAGAGAAAATTCTTGCTGGCTGAAGTTCCAGATGCTGGTTGTGGGCTATTCTAAGCTGTCCCTGACTCACTCTCTAGCTGCTGACTGAGGATGAGGAAGGGCAGGTAGGGATTCCAAGGTGCCAGAATGGGTCACAGGCTTAATACTGGGCATGAAGGGTCCTAAGCTGGCTCTAGAAGCTCACCCTGAAAGGTGCCTGATCTCCAGGGTGTTTCTCTGGGAGTTGTTGTAAACTCAGAGTGGTTCCAACATGGAAACTCCAACGACTCAGGTAAGTGAAATGCTGGACACCCAGGAGAGTTCACATCACATGAAGGCAGAAGCAATTGGAATGTAGGAGCTAGGCCCTTGTGATGGAAGAAGACACAGATAGGAGGGTTTGGGGGTCCAAGTAGAACTAGAAAGAAATATTCAACAGTTTTTATTAGGTTGTGTTTATACCCTATGACAAGGATTTGGGGACATGGGGTTTATTTAGGAGGTAAAGGGAGTAAGTGGTAGGTGAGCGAGGAGGTGAGACAGGGAAGGAAAGACAGTCAGTTAGGTATGTTGTGAGGGTTCCCACAGGGGACATTTGGAGGTCTTTCTGGGAACTCTGGAAGTCAGTATGGAACCTGTGCCCCAATTATTCCACTGGAGCAGTGAGGGAGCTTCCCATCAATCATTGATTGGAAGCTGATCTCCAAGGATATTGATTAATTTTCCCTCCTGGATGGAGTAGAGTGACTTTAACACCAGAGGAAGTCCTCAGGCAAAGAGGCGGGGTTGCTGGCAGTGAGATGTTGGTCACTAGATCAGGCCTGAGGGCTAGGGGTGAGGTGCCCACTGCAACCTTTAAAGTCTTTAGCGTAAAAACGCATCCTTTGTACTATCTGACAGTAGGGCCAATTAGAGCAGCTGCACATAGTGTATCTATGAGTTCACTTGAGTGGGCAGCTGGAACACCTCTCACCCCTGTTGATCTGGGTGTGACTGCTTCTGGGTGAGATTCCCCCTGAACTTAAGCAGAAAGACTCTATGGGGTTCCTCTGCATTCCCTTGTCCCCAGGCCCTGATGAGTAGAAAATCCCTAGGAACTATTGGTTGAACAGAAATAAAATCGAATTGGGGAGGCTCAGAGAAGAGAGGGAATAATACCTACTTAAAGGTTCTCAGGTCACCATTAGTGGCTAGTGTTCCCTGGTGGGGATTCCTGCTTTACCTGAGCTCCCTATGAACAGCAGCAGCAACCACAACCCTGACATCAGCAGACACCCACAGAGAGCGTTCTCTCTGCCAGGCACTGGGCTCCTTGAAAGTGTGATATCTTTCAGTCACCTGATTGTAATCCTGCAGAACTAGGTCCTAGAAGCATTTTGATTGTACAGGGAAGTAAAATTTGAAAGTCTGATAACTCAGTTTTTCTTGAGGCTTTTGACCTCAGCTCCAGGTGAGACACTTATCTCACCTTTACCTGTGAATGGGCAGCTTGTCCCTAACCCAGGCTGGCCATGCTGGGGTGAGCGCAGCAGGATCCTCACACTATGGAAAGATAAAAGTGGATGATCTCAAGATCTCTTTTAGCTCATCTCATTTTACGGTGAGGGAAATGCCTTCTCCCAGGTTACAAATTTAGTCTAGATGTCCCTCTCAATTCTACTGTGGATTCTCAGAGTGCAGATATTCCTTCATTCTGCCTCTCTTATCAGTGGAGAGCATTTTAAAAAACAATTTGACTTATGGACTGAATTTTCTGGGTTGTATTTTCCCAGATGAATACTTATCTTTTTTTTTTTTTCTGGTGGATAAGTGGATGTCTTATAGAACTGTCATACTATTTTTAGTCTAGGAGAAAAGCCTAGTTTTTTGGGGAAGTGGGGGTGGCTAGTTTTATATCTATTAGAAAGAGCTTCTTGACTGTACCAAGGCCTAGACCTTGGGAAAGAATGCTGAGGAGATTGAGGCAGCCTAGTGTGGAGCTCCTGCAGTTGTCTAACAGCTGAAGGTAGGGCTGGGCAGTGCCTTCAGCAGTCCTCACCTGCCTGAGTCCCCAGGCTCAAAAATCCTACATACTGATCCAAGCAGGATAATTAATATTTCCATTGGCTCAAATGTTTATTATTTCTTTGTGTTGGAAAATTATGAACTCTTTTCTAGTTGTTCCGAAATGTAGAACAAATCGTGTAAACTATATCACTGTACTGTTATAGAACACTAGAACTCATTCATCTTATCTAACTGTAGTTTTGTACCCATTACCTAGCCTCTGTCCTCCCTGACCCTTTCATTGTATATTGCATATATATTAAAGTATCACACTGAAACCTATAAATATGTATGATCAATCAAAAGAGGCCAATACACACACACACACACACACACATTAAAAGAGGCCAAAATAAGGGGGGAAATGAGGGGGATGGAAATCCCATGAAAACAGAAGGGAGATCTGTGGAGTAGAGAGAGAGAGGATTGAAGGGGAGGCGGGAGGGAGGAGGAGGGCCAGGAAAAGGGAGGAGCAGTGGAATAAATTGACCAAATTAAGCTATGTACATACACAAATAGACCACAGTGAATTTCACCTTTATGCATATCTATGAAGCACTAATTTAAAAAACTATAAATCAAGAGAAGGAAGCCAGTAGAACAGAGGAAGAAGAACAAGGGGAGGGCGGAGGGAAGGGAAAGGGGAAGTACTGGGGACTGAAGGGGAGCAAATTATATTCCATGCTGATACGATTGTGTCAGAATGAATCTCAGTACTATGAATAGCTATAATGCACCAGTAAAAACATAAAAAAACTGTAAAAAAATTTTAAAATCCTATATTCTTTTTTTTAAAAGAGAGAGAGAGAGAGAGAGAATTTTAATATTTATTTTTTAGTTATTGGCGGACACAACATCTTTGTTTGTATGTGGTGCTGAGGATCGAACCTGGGCTGCACGCACGCCAGGCGAGCGCGCTACCGCTTGAGCCACATCCCCAGCCCCAAAATCCTATATTCTTATTTCAGTATTTAAGGGCATTGTCCAGGAAAATGATTTTGACTCCTGGTGAAAAGACATCTTTGTTTCTGAGAGTTCTGGATGAGTTTCTTTTGGAAAAGTGGAGCAATGTTTTTTCCCAGATGGGGCCTGTAGGGTGAAAGAGCAGGCTGCAGGCTGCCTGTGCTCCTCTCTCCTCCCACGTGCTTACCTCTGCCGTTGGCCTGGAGGGCCCAGAGTCCTCACTTGGCTTCCAGATCTCTCTCCTCAAGGCCCCTAGGATGTTGGATCTCAGTCCTGTTGTATTTGTCCTCAGGTCTCAAGAGACAGAAAGCCCAAGTCTTTCATTTCCATATCTTCTATGCATCCATACTCAACACGGAGCTAGTCGGTGGTGATTTCTCCTGACTATTTTCTGTATTATAGATCAGTATCATATCAGGGGGAGAGGGAGGGGGAGGGAGAGAGAGAAAAGGTCTTGTCTCTCTATTCTTACTAAACTACCAGTAATCAAGTTATGGAGACTCCATCCTGATGACACTATCAATCCTAATTACCTCCTGAAGGTCCCACCTTTAGACACCATAGTTGAATTGTTTTTACTGTGTTAATATCTTACAGTACAGATTAAATTCCAACATGCATTTCAGAGGGACAAGTCATATTCAACCATACACAAACTGACCAGGCCCAATCCCTTGAGTCTGAGTGGCGTACAGCTCTAACCTGGTGCCAGGTTAGAGACTTGGTTTTATTATGACTGTTCCCCAAACTGTAAGAAAGACAGGTGGCCCTGGAATGAGGACCCACATCACCCTACAAATACCACTATTTTCATCCCAGTTGCTCCAACATTCCGTAGAATTCAGGGCAGCTGGGACTTAGGAAGCTCCCTTCCTCCCCTCTCTGACTCAGATTTGCCTTCCTGTTGTTGAAATCTTCTCTGACATCCCAACCCCTTTTCCCTACTTCATTTTTTACTCCTTTCCAGTTATTGCCTCTGACATAGGGTTTCTTCATTTGTCATTTTCCTGCCTCTGTTTCCCATGGACTCTTGTCTATTTTGTCCACTTCTTCAGGGCCTGGCACATGGTGGGCACTTACTGAATATTTCTGCAGAGAGTGCAGCCCTCTTATTATCATTTTTCATTTTGCTTATTGAAATCAAGATGGTACCAGGAATGGCCTCACCCTGGCCTCCAGCATCCCTCTCAGTTTCCTGTGCTTGCTCTACAGTTAGAAGTCATGTTGACAGAATGGAGCTTCCTCCCATGTGTGTCCATGCTCCTCCAAGTCTATTTGCATTATTAGAATTTTCTCTTGACAAATTTTAGAGGTGGTAAAATTTCGAGTTTCCTCAGAGTCAGTTCTATCTGAAGGTAGAAGTGGGAGGAAGGGAATGCAGGGTCTGAGTGTAGGAAGGAGTTTGGAGATTTTTTGCTCCAGGTCTTCTCCCACCCAAAGTCTGGAACATAGACCCTTAGGACTAGAAGGGCAGTAGCAATCTGTGCCAGATTGGAGTGGGAGGATCTGTGTGTGTGGCCAGCAGGGGGCACAGAGTTCAGATATCACATGATCCCTTACCTGAGTATATTTGACTTTGTTCCCCAATATCTTACTGGTGAGGAAGTAGAGCCACAGATACTTTAGAAATCTCCAGAGGCCCCAGAGCCAATATGAGATCCCACCTATTCACATTCCATCTTAAGGGGGTGAGAAAACAGAATTTCTTTGCTAAATCAAATTTTAACTTAAATACTCCTTAAATAATAATACACACAGACCCTAAAACACTTTTTGAAAAAAGAAGAAAGGATTTAAAATTTTTAAAAAAGAAAAAAAAATGCTGAGCTGCTGGGAGGCTGGGTTTGAATTGTTCAAAAGAGAATCAGAGACGCTCAGAGAGACTTTTGATAAGTCAGTTCAGAATATAGGAGGCCAGGAGAACAACCGGGCAGGACCCAGCCTCTTCAGTCAGAGAAGACATGAGATCTGTTGGGAGATGTCAGAGCTCATGTGTGGAGCTTGGGGTGATGTTTCTGCAGTACACATTTGGCACTATGCTCTTGCTCAGACAGAACCATCCAATTGCTTGTTTTCCATCTTGCTAAAAGCAGGCATGAGCGGGCCAGGCTGTTTTAGATCACGGTTTACAGGCTGGAGATATGGAGCATTTCCAAGGTCCAAATGTTTGAGGCAGATGCACTATGTTCCCATTTGAAAACCCAGGACTCCTTGGATGAGAGCATTTCACATAAAACATGAAAATTCAGCAGTTCCAAGTATCAGAGAAGTTGCAGACCCAGGTTCGTTCGTTCTTTCTTTTTTTAAGTTTGTTTTGGCTATAGGTGGATACAGTAACCTTCATTTTATTTTTATGTGGTGCCAAGGATCAAACCCAGCACCTCACGTATGCTAGGAAAATAGTCTACCACTGAGCCACAACCAGTGGCTCAGGTTCTCCCAGCCCCCAGGTTCTTTCTTGATATGCCCCAAAGTATGTCCAGACAGCCAACTGGAAAGGGCATGTGACTTTCTGATGCTGGGAGGTTGGCCTGCAATGGTCTCCCATGTTTAGTCCAGATGGGCTGGTGGCATCACTGTGTCACACAATACTGCTGGGGCTGGATCTCCAAAAGGCCTCTGTTGCAACTGGTGCTTCTGCACAGGAGATGATCTGGGCTTCATTTGTGGGATGGTGAGTTTCCCCCACCATATCTCCTCTCAGGGACTTGAAGGAGGTGAGGCTGATCTACCAGAGCGTCCCGGAATGTAACCCAATCTTTGGAATGGGTTCCATATTGCATAAGGACAGTGTCTGGTTATGTCTTGAGTGTCTTTGGCTTTAAGTTGAAAAGTCAATGCCAGAAGCATTGGTGATTCCCTAGAGAGGATGACTGGCAGTATAGTGTCATTCACAGTTTCCTCTCAGTGTTGCCAACCTTCCAGGGTGGAAGCTACTAAGAGAGGAGGTTAAAAAGAGAGACCACAGGGGTAAGTGCAAAAAATCATTATAGCCTTTCTATCCTTCTGAAATGTTCATCTGTCCTTTCTCCCTATCTGTTCCTCAGACGTAAATAGTTTTTCCTCAGATGTGAGCGGTTTTTCTTCCATCTCACTCATCTCCAGGGACAGGCAACTTAAAACAAAAGTGAAGCAAAACAAAAGAGGAATCTTAAAATGGCTACCCATCCTCTCGCCCTGCCCTCAGGGGCGAGCAGTTTACCTTATCACTTACCCTCAGTCGCTCCGTGCGAGCCACCAAATGCCGCAGTCTGGCTGGGCACAATCAGGAGCCACTTGTCAAAAGAAACTAACTTTATTTTTAGAACCACACATGCCAAACAAAACAGCTCCTCAGGAAAAACCCTCAGAGCCCAACTACCACCACCGGCTTCCCACAAGCCTCTCAACCTCCCCCACTCCTCCTGCTCTTGAGGCCGATTGGCTGGGTTGTGTGGGTGGAGCCAAAAAAGTCCCCCAATGAGCAGCTCCGTGGTCTGAAAGGGCAGGGAAACAGCCCAATGAGCATCACTACAGAGGAGCCAATCAGCTAGAAGTTGCTGGGGCCGCTGTGAGCCAATCATCAGCCGGCAGCTGGAAGTTTGCTGGGGCCCCTTCGGCTGTGGCTCTCAACATAAGTGAAGGAGAGACAGTTGTGTGAATGGAAACTAAGGCCTATGCCTTGAGAATTGGAAGTTGAACGCAAGATGGAAATGTTCCCCTCTGAAGGAAATCTGCTGGGTTGTCCAAATACTAAGGAAGGATTTTTCTCCATTTAGAATGATGCATCATAGACAGCTTTTACAATGTTGAGGTATGTTCCTACTAACCCTAGTTTTTCTAGTGTTTTTTTTTTTAAAGAGGGGGGAGGGAGGGAGAGAGAAAGAGAGAGAGAATTTTTTAATATTATTTTTTAGTTTTCTCGGTGGACACAACATCTTTATTTTATTTTTATGTGGTGCTGAGGATTGAACCCAGCGCCCCGCGCATGCCAGGAGAGCACGCTACCGCTTGAGCCACAACCCCAGCCTTCTCCTTCTAGAGTTTTAAACATGAAAGGGTGTTGTATTTTGTCAAATGCTGTTTATTCATTTATTGAGATGGTCATATGATTTTTATCTTTAAGTCTATTGATGTGATGGATTACATTTATTGATATCTGTATGTTGAACCAACCTTGCATCCCTGGGATGAACCCCACTTGATCATGGTGCACTATCTTTTTAATGTGTTTTTGTATGGGATTTGTGGGGAGGGGACATGAGGGCAGGAAAGATGTTGGAATGAGATGGAAATCATCACCCGAAGTATGTGTATGACTGCACATATGGTGGGATGCTACATCATATACAACCAGAGAAATGAAAAGTTGTGCTCCATTTGTGTATAATGAATCAAAATGCATTCTGCTGTCATATATACCTAATTAGAATAAATAAATAAATATTTTAAAAAAGAAACTGGAACAACAACAACAATAAAACCCCCAAATACTAAGAAAGGAATACTGTAGGGATGACAGTAGGATTCATTGTCAACTCCAGAGATGAATATCTAAAACCAGTGATGACCACCAGGGAGGTAGAGGTACCTGACAGTTTAATAGGGTTATTATCCATGTTTGCCTTCAAAGTCATTCATTCATCTCGGACTCACTCCTGATTGCCAGGTCTGTCTAACTGCCTGCTTGGCATCTCCATTCATGTGTCCAACAGGTGTCTTATATTTCACAGGTTCAATAACAAGCTCCTGACCCTTCCCCTCCATCCATGCACTTCCCTGTTTCAGCTAGTGACAAATCAATCCTTGCAGGAGATCAGGGGAAACATTCTCTAATCATGCTGAACTGTTTCCTTTTGTTTGCACTGTCCATGCAATCCGTCAGCTTAACCTTTAAAACATACCAGAATTTGCCTACCCCTTACAGTCTCCACAATCACCATCCTGGCCTGAGCCTCCATCACCTCTTAGCAGTGGTGTTGTGGAAGTCTCTTATTTGATAACTCATCTCTCACCATCCTTCCCAAATATAGCAGCTGGAACAATTTATTTAAGAACACAGTTGGGGGGGCTGGGATGTGGCTCAAGCGGTAGCACGCTCGCCTGGCATGCGTGCGGCCCGGGTTCGATCCTCAGCACCACATACAAACAAAGATGTTGTGTCCGCCAAATACTAAAAAAAAATAAATATTAAAAAATTCTCTCTCTCTCTACCTCTATCTCTCTCACTCTCTCTTTAAAAAATAAATAAATAAAAATAAAGTGAGATAATGGATCTTATCTAAAAAAAAAAAAAAAGAACACAGTTGGGTTGTGCCATTCTGCTGTAAACCATGTAATGGCTCAGAGTAAAATCAAAGTCCTGATGGTGGCTGAAAGACACAGCATGCTCAGGTCTTCTGCCCTCTCAATGACTTCATCCCCCTAACTGTTTTTCAAGTTCCTGCTTTAGGACCTTTGTGCTTTGCTGAACACTTCTTGTTCAGCTCACTTCCTTGGAACAGTCAGATAATGGCTTCTACCAGCTCCATGATGGTAGAGTCCTTGGTGCTTTGTCTAGTCTCACAATGGCTCAGGGGACATTGTTGGTGTCTGTGTACAACCCCTCACTCCTCACCTTTCCAGTGCATGTTGACGGCTTCCTACTACAAACACCTGGCCCTTTCTACCTGGTGTGCTCAAGGTTTCTATGGGATAGGCCAGGTGAAACTGGAAATTACCTCCAGCTTCCTTGTCCTTAGTATGGGCAAGTATGGACATATTTGATGTGGTCTCCCAGAGTTACCCAGCAGGATTGAGTTTCCGTTGCCCATAGTGTTAAGTGACTTGATAACATATGTGTTATTTGCTTCTTTTCCTTCCCTATATCCCCTGTCTGCTTTCCTATGTGCTTATTCGGGTCACCTTCTGAACAAACCACTAGTTCTCAATTCCCATCTCAGAGTTGGCTTCTGGGGACCAAACGAAGGTAACGCCTTCAAGTCTCTGCTAGTGTGAGCCATCTTGGGAGTCAGTCTGAAAGGGAAGACCCTGTCACCTAATGACTGGACCCTCAGTGTGCATAGTCTACCTTTCCCAGAGAAAATATTGCTCGTGCTTTCCACCTGGGCAAACAACTATTATAGGCTTCTAAATGAGAAAACGGCTGTTTCATAGAGACCAAGAAAGAAGCCCCTTTGTAAGCCCATGTAGTTTCTCTCTCTCTCTCCCTCTCTCTCCTTTTTTAGACCTGCTAATGGACATTCCTCCCTGGGGTTCATGACTTATGTATTGAACACTCTACAGAAGAGTCACCCTCAATTTTCAAGGACCATGGAAATTTCCGGGCCCAGGTTTTACAGATCAGGTTGGTAGCTATGGCTGTGGGCACCTTTAAACTTACTGTCTTAATGACATTTATTTTACTCATAATTCTGCAATTTGGGCAGGGACAGCACATCTCTGCTCCCATGGCATCAGCTGGAGAACCTCAAAGTCTAGGGCTAGCATCTTTCCTCAGTCACATGTGCAGAAGCTGAGGCTGAATATACTTGAGCAGCTGGGGCTGGGACAGCAGGGACTCCCGGGCATATCTCTTCTCTCCGTGATCTCTCCAGCAGGATGACTTCAGTAAGAAGTAGACTCCTTACGTGGCGTGTGCCGAAGTGCATGTCCCAAAGTGAAAGACAGCCTGGTGGCAGCTTTATGACTTTTCGTGACTTGTCCGGAGAAACTGTGAAGTGTTACTTCTGCCACATTCTGTTGGAGGGAGTTACAAAGATCCACCCATATTTGGCCTTTTGGGACAGATATAAAATGCCACACTGTTCACTGTTTTCCTGATCTGTTGATGTGATGTTCTGCATGGCCCAAACGTTCTAGTCCACAGTGAAAATACCCATGCACCACTGAAACGGGGACTGGCTAGAGATGGTAGAACAGATGGTCTTGGCTGGGCTGGAGCTGGAACCTGCTTTCTTCTACCAGGAGATTGGGCTACTTCCCAGCCCATGCTTCCATGAGTTCCGAGTTCCAGAAGCCTTGCTGCTGATGTGTTGAAGAAGAACAAGTGCTGTTGATTGGATCTCGAATGTCCCTTGAAAGCCCATGAACTAAAGTTTTGGTGCTATTGGGACTGCAGTGGAAACTTTGGAAGGTGAGGCCCAGTGAGAGGAAGTCATATCTTTGGGAGTGTACACTTGAAGGGAATATTGGAATCCTCACTCTTTCTATCCCTCTCTGCTTTCTGGCCACCATGAGGGGAACAGCTTCCCTACTACATGCTTCTGTCATGATGTGGTGCCTCTCTGCAGGACCCAAATCAGGTCCAACTGACCACAGACCAAAATATTCATACTCTGAGCCAAAATAAACCTCTCCTCATTTTAAGTTGATTACCTCAGGTATTTTGTTGTAGTAATAGAAAGCTGAGTAACAAGGGAAGATTCTTTTTATAGTGGAAAAGAAGGCCAGGTGAGATGGCGGTAAGAATGGCAGGGAATTGGTTCCCTGTTATGTTCAATTTCTGGGACTGTTTGAAACCCTCACTGGCAGATTCAGAGACAGAAGACAAAAGATTTTATATTTCCAAGGCATTTATGTGAGATGCTGAGCACAAAGTAGCACATTTCAAGGTCCAAGCAATGAAGAAAAGCATAGAACTAGGTGAGTGGGATTCTGTTCTTCTTGGAGACCTTGGAAATTAGGGTGAGGGCAGCTCTGGGAGGTAGGACTTATTTGAGTTTATCTAAAGAAGGCAGGTGTTGACAGTGATGTCCAGAGGCTATGACAAATGACTTCAGGAGGCGAATAGAGGGCAGTTTGTTCCTTTACATCTGTAAAATACCATTTGGGAACATATCAAAATAATGAATGGGATTAAGGAGTTCCTGAATCTGTAGGTTCAGGCTTGGAGCTGGGAAGGGGTTTGGGATGTGTGTCCTCATTGTGTTAAGTCAGGGGTGTTTGGGGAGGGTAACAGAATAATAAAAATACAAAACTATAATCATTGCACAGTGATAAACAGATAAATTCTGATAGCAGGTGTCTATGTGTGTGTGTGTGTTTGTATGCCTGCATGGCTTAAAAATGAAAGATAATAATTAAGTAGGTAAGATGGACATTTTTACCAAGTACTTGAGTCATTTTGAAG
Source organism: Marmota monax (assembly GCF_021218885.2). Lineage (NCBI taxonomy): Eukaryota > Metazoa > Chordata > Mammalia > Rodentia > Sciuridae > Marmota > Marmota monax. Next base: position 4,719,112 of record NW_026692254.1, read on the forward strand.
CAGGATGTCCACCACACAGCACACAGAAACTGTCTTCTGTGGAGTGTTTGCTCTATCAGGAATCCTGTCATCTCCATGACTGGTGTGTGAATCTCAGTAGAAGAGGAAATGCGGGTTTTGCCTAAAAAGAAATCATATGGCTTCAGTGTTTCACTAAGGAAGATGCAATGTTCCTAGAGGCAAAATAGTGACATTATAGCAGCCCTGGACCTCTCTGGAAGGCACCATTTTGTTGTATGGATTTTTAACAGCATTTATAGGGGCTTTGTGATCCCTTTAGGGAAAATGATCACACTTCTAAATGCTACAGAGTCCAATATATCCTTTTGACAATCAAACAAAAAGTTTGAGTAAGCAAATAGAATCAAATTACCCTAAATCTTAACATTTAGATATATTTAATATTAATAGTATATTTGAGAAATACATTAAAATATTAAATTAAAAGTGCTTGCTTACCCCACCCCTGTCTTTTTCTGAGATGGAAGGTCTTTTTTATTGATTTTTTTAAAAAAATAAATGACAGCAGAATGTATTACAATTCTTATTACACATATACAGCACAATTTTTCATATCTCTTGTTGTATATAAAGTATGTTGACACCAATTCGAGTCTTCATTCATGTTCTTTGGATAATGATGTCTATCACATTCCACCATCCTTGCTAACCCCTGGCCCCTTCCTTTCCCTTCCACCCCTCTGCCCTATCTAGAGTTTATCTATTCCTCCCATTCTCCCCCTCCCTACCCCACTATGAATCAGCCTCCTTATATCAAAAAAAAATTCGGCATTTGTATTTTTTGGGATTGGCTAACTTCACTTAGCATTATCTTCTCGAACACCATCCATTTACCTGCAAATGCCATGATTTTTTTCTCTTTTATTGCTGAGTAAAATTCCATTGTGTATATATGCCACATTTTTTTTATCCATTCATATACTGAAGGGCATTTAGGTTGGTTCCATAGTTTGGCTATTGTGAATTGTGCTGCAATAAACATTGATGTGGATTGTTTGTTGTTGTCCCTGTAGTATGTTGATTTTAAATCCTTTGGGTATAGACTGAGGAGAGGAATAGCTGGGTCAAATAGTGGTCCCATTCCCAGATTTCCAAGGAATCTCCATACTGCTTTCCATAATGCACCAATTTGCAGTCCCACCAGCAATGCATGAGTGTACCTTTCCCCCCACATTCTCACCAACAAATGGTGCTGGGAAAACTGGAAATCCATATGCAAGAAAATGAAATTAAATCTGTATCTCTCACCATGCACAAAACTCAACTCAAAGTGGATCAAGGATCTAGGAATTAAACCAGAGACTCTGTGTATAATAGAAGAAAAAATAGGCCCTAATCTCCATCATGTGGGTGAGGCCTCAGCTTCCTTAGTAAGACTCTTATAGTGCAAGAATTAAAATGAAGAATCAATAAATGGGATGGATTCAAACTAAAAAGTTTCTTCTCAGCAAGAGAAACAATCTGTGAGGTGAATAGAGAGCCTATATCTTGGGAGTAAATTTTTACCTCTCACACATCAGATAGAGCACTAATCTCTAGGGTATATAAAGAACTCAAAAAGCTAAACACCAAAAAATCAAATGACCCAATCAATAAATGGGCCAAAGACCTGAACAGACACTTCTCAGAAGAGGATATACAATCAATCAACAAATATATGAATAATAATTCATCATCTCTAGCAATTAGAGAAATGTAAATCAAAACTACTCTAAGATACCATCTCACTCCAGTCAGAATGGCAGCTATTATGAAGACAAACAACAATAAGTGTTGGCGAGGATGTGGGGGAAAAGGTCTTAATTCTTCTGTGTGGGGAGATTGGTGGTAAAGGAAATTGGACGGGCTGAGAGAAACCAAGATGATCAATAGAAGAAAGGGCCTGGGGACACCCTGAGAAGGAGGAGATAAGGGATGGGGAAAGTATGAAAGAGGAGAGGAGAGAAGAGGGGGGCAAGAAAAGAGATCTGATGAGGAGAGGAGACATGTAAGGAGGAAAAGTTCAGAAGTTGGGAGTTTTGGGGGGAGATGAGGCGATCAAAAGGAGCACAAAGGGATATTAATGAAATGATAGTATGGAGTAGAATGTTGAGGAAAAGAAAAGATGGCAAGAAATAATTATTAAGGAGATATCTATTACTATGCACCATCAGAAAACTTCTGAAAAACATACATTATCCTTCAATTCTGGCTTGATGTTGAGAGCAGCCTGAAGACAACTTAGTTATTTTTAAAAATTGGGATACTTATATAATCCAGTATTGTTGTGGTTTGGGTATGATATGTCCCCCAAATCTCCTATGTTAATATAGGAAGTGAAATGATTATATTATGAAAGCTATAACCAAATCAGTGGATTAATCCATCTGATGCATGAATAATTTGAATAGATGAAATGAACTGGATGGTAACTGTAGGCAGGTGGGGCATGGCTGGAGGAAGTAGGTCCCTGGAGCCTGACTTTGAGGTTTACATTTTATCCCTAGTTCCTTACCTTCCTGGCTTTTATGAGCTGAGCAGCTTTCTTCTACCATGCTCTTCTACCATAACATTCCTCTGCCTCACCTCACGCCCAGACTAATGGAGTTGGACAATGGACTGAACCTCTGAAACTATGAGCTTAAAATAAAGTTTTCTGACTCGAGTGAGATGAACTCTTAGTGTAGTTCTGATTTGCATTTTCCTGATTGCTAGATGTGTTGAATGTGTTTTCATATATTTGTTGGCCATTTGTGTTTCTTTCTTTTAGGAAATTTCTGTCTAGTTCTTTTGCTCATTTATTGATTGGTTGGGCTTTTCCTTTTCTTTGGCATTGAGTTTTTTGAGTTCTTTATATGTTCTGGATATTAATCCCCTGTCAGAGGAGTAGCTGGCAAAGATTTTCTCCCATTCTCTAGGCTCTTTCTTCAGTCTCTTAATCATTTTCTTTGCTGTGCATGAGCTTTTAAATTTGATGACATCCCACTTATCGATTCCCCTGCCCCCCACTTATTGATTCTTGAGCTTTAGGGGTCTTGTTGAGGAAGTCAGCGCCTGCACTTACCTGATGAAGTGTTAACAATATGTTTTCTTTTAGCAGTTGCAAGTTTCCTAGTCTAATTCCTAAATCTTTGATCCATTTGATTTGACTTTTGTGCAGATGAATGATAGGGATCTATCTTCATTCTTATATATATAGATATCCAGTTGGAGTTTTACCCAACCATAAAGAAAAAGGAAATAATGGCATTTGCTGGTAAGTGGATGGACATGGAGAAAATCTTGCTAAGTGAAAAAAAAAATCAGAAAATGAAGGATCAAATATTTTCTCACATATGTAGAAGGTAAAGTAAAATAAGGAAAAGAAGGTGGTTGAGGAGGTGATCGTAAATATATAGTAGTAGAGTAGAAGTAGAATGGGAAGGAGGGAGGAAGGAAGGGAAAGGGAAAGAAATATGGAATGAATCAAACAAAATCATGTTATATAATGAATAAGTGTACCACATGGAACTTCTCTTTTATATATAAGTAGAAAGTACCAATAAAAAATACGTAAGTAAAGGAGTGAAAGGAAGATAGAGGAGGGAGAAAAGGGGGAGGGAGGAGGAGAGGAAAAGGGAAGGGTAATGGGGTAATGGGGATTGTATGTAATATCTTGTCAAAAAGAACCCAAAAGCTAAGTATAATTATAATGCTCTAATAAAAAAAGAATGAAATGTAAAATAAACCCTTTTCTCATTTTAATTTGTTCTTGTCAGGTAGTTTAAGTCACAGCGACAAAAAGCCAACTAAGACGAATAATATTGAAAAATCAAAGCAGCATCTTATTCCATACATTGTTTTTTAAAATTGATTTTATTTTTAAAATACATGACAGTGGAATGCATTACAGTTCTCATCACACATAAGAGCACAATTTTTCATATCTCTGTTTGTATATAAAGTATGTTCACACCAATTCTTGTCTTCATACATGTACTTTGGAAAATGATGTCCATCACATTCCACCATCATTGCTAACCCCCTGCCCCCTCCCTTCCCCTCCCACCCCTCTACCCTATCTAGAGTTCGCTTACTCCTTCCATGTTCCCCCTCCCTACCCCATTATCATACATTGTTTTGTGACTTGTTTTTTTTCACTTAAAATTTGTGTAGAACATAACCTAATGACCAGATAACATTCTAGTGTGTGAATGTGTCACAGTTTATTAATTCAGCACTCACTGGCCATGTGGATTATTATGTTTTACTTTTCTTTCCCTACTATTCTAAGCAATATAGCAATGAATAACTTATGGGGAAAATCTTCATGCACATATATGATTATTTAAATACATAATGATTTACTTCACATGCATTTCTTAAAGTAGATTTATGGGCTAAAGGGAATAAAAATATGGCTTTTAATATCCATTGATAAACTGCTTACTGAAAGCTTGAATAGTTATCCTCCTTTGTTAGTATGGCTTCTCATCTACTGATTCTAAACTGTCTTCCATTATCTGTAACTATAACCAGAGATAAAGCAACTGGAATATAAGCTCAAGTATGGTGACAACCCTCTCTGACATTATTTAGCACAGATTTTAATATATAACTGAAGCTCAGTAAGCGTGTTTGGATGAATGAATGATTGGTTGCATGGATGGATGGATTCCTCAAGGGCAAGGTTTCTACTATCTAAAACTCTCTAATATCTGGTGTACTGCCAAGCACATGGTTGGGGCCTAATGATAATACTCTCAGGGAGTTGGTCTTTGTCCAAACAAATTGCTACCTGGGAATTTGTAATTCCTTCCAATCAAAGAAAGTAGTTTGTTCACTTAAAAGTGTCTAATTCCAGAAGACTCTACCATCCACAGAACTGACTATACTTTCTGGGGGATTGGTTCCCAATATTCAGCATACCATTCATCCTAACATCTTGGATGTTAGGATAAGTTTCGCTTGGGATGGTGTCGACATGAATAAATCTTTATCTTCTTTAGACAATGGATCAAGAAACCTTTCAGAAGCTGGGCATGGGCAGCTTGGGAGGCTGAGGCAGGAGGATCGCCTCAGCAATGGTGAGGTGCTAAGTAACTTAGTGAGAACCTGTTTCTAAATAAAATACAAAATAGGGCTGGGGATGTGGCTCAGTGATCGGTCTGGAGTGGTTGAGTGCTTCTGAGTTCAATCCCCAGTACAAGAAAGAGAGAGAGAGAGAGAGAGAGAGAGAGAGAGAGAGAGAAAGAAACCTTTTGGACCTTCTTTAGAATTCTGTATTATGAAGATCCATGGAGAGGATGGATGGGAGATATCTGGCATAGTGCCTGGCAAAGAGTTGGCCTTCAAAAATGGCAGTTGTTACTGGAATTGAGTCCATTTTTCCTAAATGTCTTAGTGTCCTCAATTCAGGAAACAGACAATAAGTAAATAAATGTTTGTTTGTTTTGTTCTCATTTTGTTAGGTTTTGAGTTTGATGTTGCTATGAGTTAGGAATATTTCCCACCCATTTTACAATTCAGGAAGCTGCGGTCTGGAGTGGTAAAGTGACATCCCTGCTATCTCATAATTCTGAGCGGACTACTTGACGAGAGGAGAGAATTCTTACAGCATCAGTTTTAGTCATTGGGAAAATTCTACTTTGAGCATAGCTGCCCTATGGTCCCATCAGCACATATGAAGCCCAGAGCTGCCCTGTCTCATGGATATTGTTGATTGATGGATGCTTGTGACATCCCTGTGAAGGTGGAAAATATTTTGCCATAGTCATTTTGATATCCAGCCAGGCAGAGGCTAGCTATAGGGAAGAAATTCCTCTGAGGTGAGCCAGACAAGGTGTGATGGCTCAGGCCAGATGGATACTGTTTGAAAACAAGAAGCTAACTCCTAATGGTTCCTTTGTCAATATAGAAAAAGGGTCTGGTGAAGAAAGGACAGTAGTCAAGGTTTGTTGCAAGGTGTTGAAAGTAAAATGCTCATCCTGAAAATGAGGTCAACTGGGAGAGGTGGGGTTTATTATTTTGATTGATTCTAGATGTGAATCTGGCACATTATGTATCTTGGATTTATGTTTAGTCATCCCTCAGTATCTACAGGGGATTGATTCAAGGACCCCATGTGGGCCCCCAAATACTTAGATGCTTAAGTCCTTTATATAAAATGATATAGTATTTGCATATAACACACACATCCTTCTGTATAATTCAAATAATCTTTAGATTACTTGGGATGCCCAATATAAAGCAAAATGCTATGTCAATAGTTGTTAAACTTCATGTTTAGGGAACAATGATAAGAAAAAATGTCTCTACCTGTTCATACTTTTTAAAAAAAAAAAAAAATAAATATATATATGTATATGTATATATGGATATACATGTATATATGTGTGTGTGTATATATATATATATATATATATATATAATTTTTTTGTCTGAATAGTTTTAAATTCAAGGTTGGTTGAATCTATGGGTGCAGGATCTGCAGATTTGGAGGACCCAACTGTTATTCTTAGTCAACTCCTGGGTTAAAGCAATGTCACAATGTCTCTAGTCAGGCACAGACATTTATTATGCCCTTTTAAACCCCTTTGCTTTAATCGTCTTTCCATTTTTTCCCAAAGATGCCAGCAGCAATGGATAAGTGAATTAGCTAAAGTTGATTGGCATTTCTGTTGAATGTGAGTTTTTGCTCTTTTGATCCGGACATTAGAGTCTAAGCAGCAGGGCATGTAGCATGGTGTGAAGGGTAGTAGTGGTGGTTGGGGGGAAGAGGCTTTTGTTGTCTTCTGTTGTCCTCAGGTCTCCATTGCTCTAGCAAGGGACATTGTGTCTAGGTGTCACTGACTTACCTAGAGGGCTGCTGAGAAGACAGGGCAGAGCAGCTGGAAGGAGAGATGGCATATATATGTGGGTGGACACATATATTACATGTACACAGCAAAGAGCAGTTTGCTTTTCACTACTCTTCAAAGTTGAATTTTTCCATGTCTAAATAAATAGGTGCTTGGAAGACAACATCTGTGTGGCAGACACCATGTTTGCAGTCTTCCCAAGGGCTTGACAAGATGCCTGGTTCTGGACCCACCATGTGACTTTGAGTGAGTCATTTAACCACATAGAACTTCATTTTTCTTAAGTATAAAGAGGGGACCAATGGTTTCTTAGGTTGTGTTAATATATCTAAAAGTGCCCAGCACTTAGTGGGCACAGGATGAATTCTCAATTCCATCTTTATTTCCTCATCATCGATTTCTTTTCCAGTGCTCTGGACTGTCTAACATGGATGCCTAGTAGGCAGCTAATTATAAAGACAGCCATTCAATTTGTGCTGGTTTGAATTTCTGCCTTTTCTAAGGCATCCAAGGTCATTTTCCTAGGAAGTCTGAGAGACAAACCTCAGACTGTGTTCATTCTTTTCCAGATGGAAAATGGAAAAATGTGGCCAAGCATCCAAATGTTTGGTCTATAAAACACTCAAAGCATTCACATGCTTGGTATTAGGAGAATAAGGTGCCATCTAAGCATGTGAGTGTCATAAAATCAACTGACTCTAAGGATCTTTGGTTTCAATCCCGTAACCTAAGGGAAATAACTTAGGACTTGTGATTCAACTAATTTCTTCTCTTCCTGAGAAAAATTTAAATTTTCCCCTCACCCCAGAAAGTTAAAAAGAAGGTTTTGTTGAAATCAGTTGATTTGTGGTGGCTAGATGGGTTTCTTAGAAATTGTATAAATATGTAACTTATAAGTTATATATTTCATATATACATAACTTATACATACATTATAAATTATATATTTGATATTTGCTCCTCTTTTGACCAAATTTCATCCAAAGGAAATTCTGCATCTAAGAGAAAAAAAAATAAATTATTTGCTTTCAAGATTATACAGTTCTTCTTAAGAAGTGAGATTCTATTTAGTTTTTTATCTGCATGTTAGCCAAAAAATTTTATTTTGTATCATTTTTAGCACATAGCAATGTTATTTGCAAGTGGAAGTCACAATGTTAAATGTTCTTCCTTAAAAAAAAAAAAAAGCCCATAGTGGCAGTTTCACCATCGATACTGCCTTAACCATGGAGTCAGAGAGGGTGTTGAGCATGTGAGATCTACCTGGAGTACACCAGTTGCCATGATAGTTAGTCTCAGTTCTTCACTCCTCTCCTTGTGGGCTGGGCATTCTGCACACTTCTTGATTCTTGAGTCAGCCGTGGGACTTGACAAGGCCAATGGTATGTTAGCACAGGTGATGAGGGATGCCTAAGCTTAAACAGTGCTTATACATTGGGACTTGCTTTTTTGTTGCTCTTTCAAGAATCATGAGATCATACCTGAGCTGGTTTTCTGGAGTGTTACACATGAAACAGAAGCACATCTTCCTTCTCCCCAGCCAAATGCATCATAAACCAGCTGATAAACATGTGAGTTTAGCTGAGAATAGTCAGAAAACCCATAATAGACCAGTTTCATCAGCAGATCTGACCAAGGTTGGCAGAGAGGTCCAGATGAGCCACAGCCTCAGAATCAGGAATAAATTGTTGTTATTTGAACCTGATGAATTTGGGGGTATTTTGTTACTGGGTATGACAATGGCAATTGATGACTGATACATTGCTGTATGTATTGTCTATGATCTGAAATCAAATGGCCCTGCCCCACATTAGATGTGTGATGAGGTGCATGTTTACTAAATGTCTTTGAGTACCATTTTGCTCATCTGAAATAGGATGAAAATTATTACTTTCTGGCAGGGTGGTTGAGCAGGTTGCTATGGCTCTAGTTACCCATAACTGGAATCCCTTAATAAATGGAGGCTACTATTGCTCTGCCTTCATCCTTACTAATAGCAAATGGAGAGAATGAGGCAGCTGATATCGGGTAACACCAGTGTGGTTTTTATACAGACTTTTGTTTAAAGTCCTGGAATGTCCTGTTTGGAAAACAATGAATTTTATACCAGGAAATAATATAAGGTTTTTTAAAATTTTTCTTTTTTAGTTGTAGATGGACACAGCACCTTTATTTTTTTATTTACTTTTATGTGGTCCTGAGGATCTAACCCAGTGTATCACACACGTTAAGCAAGCGCTCTACCGCTGAGCTACAACCCTGGCCCCTAAATATAAGCTTTTTTTTTTTTTTAAAATTTTTAATATTTATTTTTCAGTTTTCGGCGGACACAACATCTTTGTTTGTATGTGGTGCTGAGGATCGAACCCAGGCCGCACGCATGCCAGGCGAGCGCGCTACTGCTTGAGCCACATCCCCAGCCCAAGCTTTTTAACTGAATTTTCACTTCAGTTTTTTTTTTTTATTTTTTTAAATGAAGATAAGGTAGGGATCAAAGAAACCTAGAGACATTTCCAGACTGAGTTAATTTCTTTAATCCTGAACTTTTGCCTAATCAGGCAAGACTAGCTGATTGTCTCTTAGCAAGGACATTTAAGTTGTGAAGGGAAAATTATATAAGTGCAGGAAGATAAATCTTACTGCCTCCATGGGATTATGGAAATGGAAACAAGAAATTGATCATCTGTGACTCAATGGTTGGCTCATGGATTTGTGGAGTCCTTTGGAGTCAGGTCTGTGTTTGCATTTCTGGTTAAGAGACAGGAGAAGAGTCCAGAGTAAGATCATGTTTCTACTATGTCCCATTGTTTCCATACTATCAGACTTCTTCATTCCAAAAATCTTGTTCATCAGAAGTCTCAACTCTTCAAGTTTCTGCAGAATTCACACAATGTTTGAATCTGGCTTAATATGGATATTTATTGAAGGACTATTGGAATAAAGGATGAATGAATGAATTCACTCTTACCTTGAGATAGTCATATTCCTTATGAAAACATAATGAAGCAGAGTTAGAGACAGCATACACACACAAAAAGAGGAGCTCTAGGAACCACCTTGTTCAATTCAAATAGCTTTCCTGGGTCACCCAGGCAGTGATGTGTGAACTTACAGATGTGCCCAGAGCAGTAACCCAGCTCGCCCATTTCACATGTCCACCTCCTTCCCATTCTTATGGTCCCCATAGTCCCTTGTATGCCAAGTTATAATGTGTGGCCCATGTGGTGTGCAGGGCTGGTCTCACATTCCTAGCATTTTAACTTCTATTTGTTTACTGTTTCTCTTGGAATATTTCTTAAGTTATCAGAATTTCCTCAAGGTCCCCATGATCATATATATGTGTGTGAGTGTGTATTTATAAATATATACATATTATATAATATATAGATTGTATATGATTATGTCTGTGTGTATATAACTATATCCATGTATATAATATCCAACCACTATTCATAATAACTTTCTGTAGCAGTCAATTAAACTCTGCTCATCCCACTGAAGCCTCATTGTTTCCATGGTAACTAATGCACGGCAAATTGGGGAGCAAAGACAGGAACTTGATGGAAGATTAAAAATAAACAAATACAACCAAACACCATATATGGCATGAATAACATCTGCCATTGGATGGAGGGGTGCAGAACATTTTTAATTGATGCCTGCTAAGGAAAATCTGCATATCTGACTCAAGGCTTTGGTATTCATAGCAATCAAAACTCTGTAGCATTCCTGGGCATCCTGTCTCCTGATGGTGCAGAGATGTCCAGAAACTGTCTGCTACCTATTACTGGCAGAGGAGTTGAATTGAGATGTTTGGGTTTCCAATCTTCCATTTGCCTAGAGACTTCAAAGACCATAAGGAGGTTTCAGTACTCTACCACTGGCATTTTCCTGCTAAATCAGCCATGCAAATTAGGGCCCGCCCACATGCCTGAGGCATGTAAGAGAGCTGGCCAGACTTCCAGAGAAATGAGCTGGTCAACCACTAAGGACCTTGGAGAGCTGGGTTCTTGGGGAAACCAGAACTTTTTTCTTTTTTTCCTTTCGTTTTGATTTTTCTCTGCTTTGGTCTCCTTTCTTTTTCTCTTTTACTTCTCTGTTCCTTTGCTATGGATGCTTCTAGTATCACCTCCCTGTGAGTTTCTTATGAATGTGATCCTTATGGATTGCCCATATGGCTATGCTCCCCGAAATTTTGTTGTTGCAAGCACTTGCTTTACCCTCCCTAACACAATGCAGACTCCTGGAGGACAGCAACTCTATGTCCTCCCAGCTCCTTGAACAGTGAGCAATGTATGCCTGATAAATTAGTCTCACTTGGTAGTTCTCAGATTTTAACATGCATCAGAATCTCTTGGATTTCAGGAATTAACTTCAGAACTTCTGATTTAATAAGCCTAGGGTCTGATGGAGACTTAGAATTTGCATTTCTAGTAAGTTCCCAGGTGATATTAATACTTCTGAACAAGAAATCGCGCTTTTAGAACCATTTGCCTAAATCATACATGGACCCTTTACCAAATGACATCTTGTGATTTACTCCTCCAGCATCTTATTCTTTTTCTCTCTCTTTTCCTTTTTAGCATAACTGGTGTCCTGTTGCACACAATGACTTAATGTACCATTACCATTGTGAACATTTCTCCAAGGTAAGAAATGTTCAAGCCCCTGTGCAGACCAGCTCTGAAAAATAAAATCTCACTTGAGGGCAGTGTTGATGAGAAAAAGGGTTTTACTTTCTCGAAACAAAGTCTTGAAGTGAGTCTGAGCGTTCTACCTGGAAAATCCATGCTCACTTTAGCCTGGTTACACTAACCTGAGCTCAAAAATCATCAAGACAAGGCACAGCTGAGCTTCTGATTGCTGGAAGGGTCTCATGCAGTACATCGCAATGCTGATGACCTTATATACATCCTGGAGGTCTGCCAGGGCCCAAGAGTCACCCTGCACAAATCCCTTCAAAGAAATACTTTCTGCAGTCCAGGAGAGCAGGGTGAGCTTGGAGGAACTGGTAGAGAAAGTCTCAATGCTGAAGTGCAAGTTGGGGTTACAGAGAACCTGGTGTGGATATGGAGATGGTTTTCTTAAATTTCAAAAGTACATCTATAGAGATGGGGGTGTTTCTTTATGAAGAAAGTGCCCCAAAGAGTCTCACCTTTATTTTCTGAGGTTTTTGGATTAGAAAGTATTTGGTTTTAATGGAACAGTTGGTCCTTGAAAGAGAGCTCTGTGGCATCCCCAAAGACACTGAAGCATCTATAAAGGATATGTCTGATTTTAGTCACCACTGTAGGGCAGAGTTCATCTAAGTACCAAGGTGTAAGTGCAGCTCAGATATGTGTGAGTATGTGTGCATATGTGTGCATGCACCTGTGAGGGGTGTTTAGTACCAAGTACCCAGCTACTCTGCATCTAGGCTGAAAATTCTGGGGTACTGTGCATGCTTTTCCGTGGGGCTGAGCCCTCATTGCTCAGCAGAGAGTTCAGTAACACACCCTTTCATTGGTCTCTCTCCTTCCCCATCTCACTTTCTCAACTCGTTGGCCCACTTTTTTAGGATCACCCTCCTGAAGGAACTACTTGTACCCAAGTCCTTATCTGAAAAGTTTTTACTTTTAGGAAGAGCCAAAAGTGACACAGCTGTTTGCTCTCTTCTGGATAGCTATAGGATAACAGACAACCATGACCCAACGTTCTGTGGGCCCTCTTCAGCTCTCCAGATATATCTCTGAATCTCACAAAAATCACTGAGTGAGAGAAGAGGGTACCAAAGTTTAGGGCAGTAGTTTGAACTGGGTTTCATGGAAGCAGAAAGGGCTTAAGAGTTGCTGAATGTGTTTGGGGGAGAGGAAAGAACCCAAGAAAGCTCTCTGGCATTACCCAGGGAAGTTCTAGTAGAAACATGGAATTCTCCAGTCAGAAACTTAAAAATGTGATTCTGCTGCTAAAAAGTATGTCAAAGCTACTGGGTTTGGGCCTGATATGGTTTGGATGTGAGGCGTTCCCACAAAGCTCCTGTTATTGCAGAAATATTCAGAGTACATCGATTGGATGATGAGAGCGGTAACCGAATCAGTCTGTCCTCGTTTGAATGGACTAATTGGGTGGTAATGGTAGGCAGGGGGTGTGGCTGTAGGAGGTGGGTCACTGGGGCATGTCTTGGAAGGGTTCATCTTCCCTGTGGGTCCCCCCACTTCTTCCTGATCCTTCCATGTGCTGAGCAGCTTTCTTCTACTGGGCTCTTCTGCCACGATGTACTGCCTTACCTTGGGCCCAAAATAATCGAGTTGGCTATCTATGGACTAAGACCTCTGAAATTGTGAGTCCCAATTCCTCTTCTAAATGGTTCTTGTTCGGTATTTTGGTCATGGGTATGTAAAAAATGCCTAAAACAGGAGGTGTGAGCAACATGCTCCTTTTCTACATACTTGCTCTGTGTTTGTTCCTTACTCCCTATTAGGGTGCAGATGGGAAGTTGAGGCCCTTAGCTTCAAGATGTTCTCCCATCCTCTCTAATGGAGGGAAGACCCAGGTACCAATTATGGCCATGCTCCAAGCCAGCCATCACTGTTTGGTGAGACCAGGAAAGAGTCACACAATATTCTTTCCACAGCATTCTTGTTCACCTAAAACCAAGTTAAAGCAACCACCAGAGTCAACAAGGAAGAAAAATAGAGGTTAAAAAAAAAGTTATTGTGCTGCCTAAATCGGGGTTAGAGAAAAATCTGAGTTCATAAGTCAGGGAAGGTTTGGTATTTTGTTTTCATAAATCAGGGAGGGTTTGGTATATTTTGGTTTGTTTATTTAGAAATGCACACAGTGGTCCTAAAATATATACATTAACTCATGTAGATGATGTAAATAAAGTTGAAAAGCATTGGCCAGAGACCTCTCTTTGAATTAGGTTTAAATATCTTGGCATTTTTAGATGCAAAGTTCCTTCAGGGAAGTAGTTCTCAAAGATTAGTGGGGAAGATATTGTGTGGTTTCCTGTACCCCAACCCTAGAGAGTCTGGTTCAATATAACTGAGGTGGATCCTAGCATCTGGATATTTTTTTATGTGTTTCTTTTGTGTTATTTTGATGGGCACCCAGGCTTGGGAATTGTTGCTGTGTTAGGGAGTGTAAGCTTGCATTGTAGAAAGAACCATCATGGTCCATGGCATCTTGACAGCTGTGGGTCAACAAAGTGCACACTGTACCCTTTTGGGCTTGGGAGGCACAGCAGCCCTCATGCTTTCTGTGCGAAGCCTGGAGTTCTCTAATGGGAGCTTCCCGTGATGGGGACTGAAAAGCTGGTTAAAGCACAGATCAGACTGAAAGAGCTGAAGTGACCTTGCCTGCAGCTCTATCATATCAACTTGAAATGTCCCAAGTTCTAAAGTTTCTCCGGGGAGTAATCAAGGCAACCGCTCTCCTTTCTTCTATAAAGCTGTGTATCATCCTGCCTCCCCGATGAGAGGTTCAAGGACGTGTCTGCACTTAATCCTGTTTCCTTCTGGACAAAATAGAAATGTAGACCAAGGAAGGCTTTGCTCAAAGTAGAGGTGAGATCCTAGGGCATGAAGAACTTGGAAGAAAGAAAGGAAATGGAGGATGTGACAAGAAGAAAGGGACATGTGAATGAATGAAAGGGAGAGGGAAATGAAAAGGGCATACAGGGATGGGGGAATAAGAAGTGGAGAGCTGAGAAGCAAATGGCATGTGTGGCTTACTTGAAATTCCACTGGCAGCTGGCTACTTGCAGGGCAGGGATCTGTATTCCCCATATCCAGGTGGTAGAGACAGTTATTTGCCATTTCCTCAGACTCATGGGGTGGATGCAGCTCCAACCGTGCCACTGATTAACTGGACCATAGTGGAAAGTGCTTTGAATCCTGCTTGCCTCATACAGAATCTCCATGCTGGGAGGCAAAATGGAAGGAGAGATGACGGGGAGCCCCATTTACCAGAGAAAAGGCTGAAATCAAACCAGGGTGCAGTCAGAGTCAGAATCGTTGCTGGTGTCTTTATGTGTCCAAGGACGTAGAGGATGTGCAGCTAAGTTCTCATCTTCTGGATTCAGTTATGTGTATTTCCTTTGGGAAATCCTCCCCTCTCTTGGCATTTGATTCATTTCAGGTTAAAAGATGTCCTTCTTGGGATTAGCCTTGGTACCCTTGTTCTTCTCTTTAGTGCTCTTATCTTTGACTACTACTGACTCCACATCTTCCCTCTGCCCTGCAGTGAAATCCATCTGTCGCCCTGGCTTACCACCAAGGTCTCTGTTATTGCTGTTCATTCATTCATTTAATAGATATCCATAGATACGTGCGCATGTGCACGCGTGCACACACACACACACACTATATATATATATATATATATATATATATATATATATATATATATATACATACATCTCTTGCGCCAGTAGTATTGCTGAGGTTGTAATGGTAAACACAACACTGCTTTTTTTTGGAGCTTATGGTTCAGTATGTCAGTTTTCAACTCTGTCTGCACATTAAAGGCACTTAAAAATCCCAGGCCTTGTCTCTGACTTATTGCAGTACAACCTCTGAGCTTGGTGAGGATCCAGCTGATTGTGAGGCTTATCCAGGTTTTAGAGCCACTGATAAAGGTTATTCCCAAGCACTGGTATTATTTGGGTTCTCATAAGTACCCCCTGGCCCTCCCGTAGAGGCATGAAAAGCATCTGATTTTTCATCTCTACCCTAGGTAGCCTTTCCTCCTGCTGTCGGACAGCTCCTCCTTCCATCCATCCAGACCCACCACTCATGCACTCATGGTTTTAATATCTGCAGCTCCAGCAATACCTGTTTCCTCTCTTTGTGCTTCCGGTTCTGCAGATGGAGTGGCCTCTAGCTGTCACTAATTTTTTTTTTTCACGGCTTCTCAGCTGTTCCTTCATTTTGTAACTAACCCCCTGCAATGAACTCCCTCTGTTTGAAATGTTTGGGGTGGTTTTGTTTTCCTGAAGGGACCTACCTGACAGAAGGTCAAATGGAATGAAAGACATCTGCAAAGTGGCTGCTCCCTATCCTGGATGAGGCACTGCCTCTGGTGTATAGGGAGGCAGTCTCACAAAGGGTCTTGGAAAAGGATGTTCATATCCCATATCGGAAGCATCCAGAACAGAGCTTTTAATAGGTGGTCTATAGCCTACCTCATCCAAATCACTGAGGAAGTGATTCCTGGCCACCACCTTTAACCTGCCAAATTGAATTCTCTGGATGGGGTGAGAGATTTCCAATTTAAAGAAAGTCTTTCAAAAGTCAATGTGCATTCTACTACACACAGAACCATGTAGATAAAGAAAGTTACCAATGACACATACCACCCAGAGACCCAGTGTCTTCTCATGGATCCGATTGCAGCTCTGCCTTTATCTAATGATCCCTTTGAGCAGGGGAATGTCCTCTCACCATATGGGACAGCTCCGTGAAGAACAACTGGCCCATGTGGCAAAGAACCAACTGATGTGCACATCTCAGAAGTTACAGTCGTTTTGAAACTGGGGGAGTGTAAGAAAGCTGTGTCACTTGTTAAGAGCAAAGGGTGTGGACCTTTAATGCTTTCAGAAAATCTTGGCTGGATACTTAACCTCTAGGGATCCTAAATTCATTGTCCTCATGTGGTTGTTGTAAAGGATAAATGAAATAACAGCTACCACATGCTCAACACGTAGTAGGCTCTCAAAAGCTGAGTGCCCAGTTGGTTCCTTTCCTCTTACACTTCCTTTCTTCTCCGACTTGAGGTAAGAGTCCAGCAGAGGAGACTGAAAACCAAGATCTTTTGGGGTTTCCACTTGGTCTGGTGGTTCCTTCTTCTCTCTCCAAACATGTGAAGCCAGGAATCCTGTTGTCTGCTATAGATATTTCCTCTCTGTAAACTCCAACGACATATAGTATTTATTTTTTATTCTCTTATGAATCTACTGCTTTTTAATTTTAAAGATAAGCCCCTTTGAGGCTAGGGACTTCACTTTCCCATGATTTGTAAGCATCTTTCTGGGCACAACATAGGTGTTCAATTAATATGGGTTTATTTCAATTACTCTTCCAGTGATGACTATGACCTCTCAAATGGGGTTGTATATGCTCCCAGAAGTGGGAATTCTCTTGGGTACTTTTCCTGTAATTGGAATAGCAGTCATTAAACAGTGGTATAGTACTGTGGAATACTATTAAAATTATTTGGCCCCTCATCAGGCTTAAGGAACTGATCTGATACTATCTACTTGACCTGTTACAAAGGAAAAAGACCCTTTTTTAAAAGCTACATTGTAAAACATTTAGATAATCATGAATTAATTGAATATCCTGTGATTTCTCTACCCAATTATTTTCCTGACAAGCACTTGATATTATATTATACTAATCATATATCATATTATTATATTATTATTTTTTGAAAGAGGTCTTTCTGTGTTGTCAGGCTGGCTTCAAACTCCTGGGCTAAAGTGATCATCTTCCCTCAACTTCCTGAGTAGCTGGGATTACAGGCATATGCCACTGTGCCCAGCTTAAAACAAATTGCCATTTCAGCTGCTACCTTTTTGCAATGCTGGATTGAACCCGGAGCCTTAAAGGCAAGTGCTTTACCACTGAGTTACACCCCGAGCTCACCCAGCTCTTGACATTTTAAATGACATCTCTTTCATCCCTTTCCTCATCTACATTCCATTCAATCTACAAATAACCTTTGTCTTCCCGTGGCCCTTAATTTTTTCTTAAGATGCCTACCTGAGTTCACTTACCTTTTTGGGCAAGGTATTTCCCCTCTAGTTTTAACTCTGTGAATATTTTGCTAAGATTCTTCTTTCTGTGGAATACGTAATCATAATCAATATAACATTCTTTCCTTTTCCTCCAGGAAAATTCTAGAAATGGCCTGTCTTCAAACCACAGCCATTCTTTCTTCTTTTTGTGCTATTGAAACTGAGCAAAGTTGGGCAAAGAGAAAGAGAGGAGGCAGGGGAGGGATTGATTAAATGTACGTGTGTGTGGCCATGGATCCCTCAAGGTGCATTCAGGAGAACTTTGAGTGGATTAATGAGACACCATTGTAGTTATTTTTCTGAAGAGTGATATAAGATTATGATTACCAAGAAAACCCATCTGTCCTTAAAAGTACAGTCTGTAAAAGTTGGGGGTGTGAGAAGGTGGGTGCATGTATGTGCTGGGAGGTGAAGTTCAAGGCTGAGGTCAACTAGCCATAGAAGCATCTGGAGCCCTTTCTTCAACCTATGTCCTTGGGACCCGAAGTCTGAGCCTCTCTTTACCTCCTTACTCCTTGGGACATCATCTCCAAAAGGAGCAACAGAATCTTCTCCCCATTCATGAAAATGCACCTGTCAGTGGGAGACTGTCTAACAGAAAGACTTGGCTCTAAAATAGTTCCTGCTAAAAAGGAGACAAGGCTAGTAAAAAATACTAATGGAGAATAACAATATCTGATGTCATTTTTGTGGCAGCTGACCTTGGGGTTTTAAATGCATTATACCCAAGCACCCCTTGCTGTCACATTTTGGTTATCTGTTGCCATGTAACAAGCCATTCTAAAATTTAGTGGCTGAAAACAACAATCATTTTATGATATCTCATCATTTTATGGGCCTTTGTAGACCTGGCTCAGTTGAACTAATCATTTGCATCATTAATCAGATTGGTTGGTCCTGGGGCTCAGTGGGATGGCAAAACAGAAAACCTCCAAGTTGACGGCCTCAGGGAGGTCAGACTTATTTTATGGGGCCTTAGGGTTCCCAGAAAAAATGTTTTCCAGAAGGTACAACTCTTCTTATCTTGTCTTGGAGTTCCTAGGGCATCACTCTGCAACATTCTCTTATTAAGCATGTCACTAAGGGAAGCCCTGAAAGAGAGAGGAATTAGATCCTGCCTCTCAATGAAAGAAGTGATAGAGTATATGGCCAACTTTTCTCTACTTCACACACTTGACATTCACTTTTCTGTATCATTTACCACCTTCTAACATACTAGATGGTTTACGTATTCATTATGTTTCCTGCTTATTGTGAATCTAGCCACACCTGAATAGAAGCTACAAAGATTGTTGCCTGTTTTCTTCACTAAAGTTTCCTAAACACCTGCAAATCATGTCTGGAATATAATAGGTGCTCAACTAATAATTGTTAAATAAGAATAAATTATTTTGCTTCATCTTCTCAATACCTTCTACAAAGCAACTATTATTATCTTCATTGAAATACTGAGGCTCAGAGAGATTAAAACACTTGTTCAGTCATGTAGCTAGTGAGTGTCAGAACCAGAGTTTGAACCAGTTTTTTTTCCCCTTTTTATGTACTTTTAAAGATCAGAAACTAATTATATACCAGGGGGAGAATTCAGCACATGAGATACAGAAGAATTATAATCATGGCCTTTCCTAGCTTCTCAATCAAATCTATGACTAGCTCTGGGTCTAGGGTCCTTGAAATGACTTATCTTACATTGGCTTTGCCTTTCCTTTGCCAGAAAGACATGGAAGGGGAAAGAAAATGTCAGACTGCTATTGATAATTGAGTGAAAGGTGAGCTTGTAGCCTTTCTCAGTGCTGCCAGGTGCCAATAGTCAATATAGGAATCTTGGACATGAAAAACATTCTTCATCTGATTGTGAAATCAAGCCAAGCTGAGCAGTGATGATCAGCTAAGCAGCTTTCTACATTCCTGTTGAATAATTCCATGTAATCTCCTCCTGGCTATATTTAGAAACAATCCACATTCTCTGTGTTTGCTAAAGAGATGATGCAAACCAGGGGGCAGTGTCTCTGAAGCTGCTCCACACAGGTAGAGCCCAGTGTCTGCAATCACACTTTTTCTGTCCTTTCCTTCTCTTTTCCATTCCAAATGTCAAGCTCCCAGCATCTTCAGGGAGAGGCCAACCTCCCTGGGTACTTTTATTTTGTCGTGTCTGCAACTGTTTCAGTGAAATGACATCATATGACCTTGTCAAATCTGATGACCTTGTCAAATCTCTTCCCTCTCTAGATGAGTATTTGAATGCATGTAATTTCTTTTAGGATGGAGGGCCAGGGTTCTAGCACTTACAGGTGTTCTCTGCAGCTTATCATCAATTTCTCCTTTTCCCAGCTCTGGGAAGCCCCTCTCTCACTATCTCCTTTACTGTGATCTAGTGCTGTGTAGGAGGCTGTCCTGAAAGTGCTATTACTAATTAATGGAACTCTGGTGGAGGAGCCTTGCCAGAGCAAAGCCCATTGAGTATCAGGTGATTAATGGAAACCATGATCCAGTGCAGAGTTGAGGCCGAGTTGGCAGACATGGCTTGTGGAAGGTGGCACTAAGGTATTCTGAACGGGAGGGAGCAAGATCCAGAAAATCAATGATTGGGAGCAAAATTTAAGAATCAGAAGAAACTAACCACAGGATCAGGGATTGGAACAGATTTGAGATCCAAATGTCAGGTCATTTCATTCATGAGTAAGCATTAATTGATTGCTCACTGTATGCTAATGCTGTTCTAGGCCCCAAGGATGCAAGCATGAGCCAAACAGGCATGTGCTTACCATCATTGTATAGTAGTTGTGAAGGCTTCCAGTACACAACTGACAAATA
Organism: Marmota monax; assembly: GCF_021218885.2. NCBI lineage: Eukaryota > Metazoa > Chordata > Mammalia > Rodentia > Sciuridae > Marmota > Marmota monax. The sequence goes on from NW_026692254.1 coordinate 4,739,545, forward strand.
AACATACAAATATATCAAATGTGGTATGCAGTGAGAGAGGAGGATGGAGAAAGGGTGACCTGGGAGGCCTTCTGGTCTGGGGGCAAATAAGGCTGAGTCTGAAGAAGAGGGAGGGGACCAGTGTTCTAAGCAGAGGGATAGGCATTTGAGAGGATCTTGAAGGAGTTGGAGTCTCTTTAAGGAAGACTCCTGGTGGAGGTAGGTATTGTAGAAAGTAGAGAGTCCCTGCACAGCCACACCTGAGTGGGGTGTTTTGGGCCCAGAAACCACTGCTGCAGATTGTACTTCAATAACTTCTTACAAGTGCTATGCACTTTCTGACTATCTAGAGAAAACATGGTCATGTCCACCCTCCCATGCTTCTGGACTGTTGGAACTAGCCACTCCAGGATATTGTGCTGCGTACTATATACACGCACTGCATCCATAACCCACTGCCTGTGTGTTGTGACTGGTTCCTCATGGGACTCCATCCTTGCAGACAGGGCTTTGTTTTTCTTTACCGTACATTCACAATGCCCAGAATAGAGCCAGGCATCTTGTACCTGGGCAAATGAAGGATTTCCCAGGTATGATTGATGTGGCAGCAAACTTAGCAGCCTAAGAAAATTGCCTTATCCTTCTTAAAGATCCTAGGACTTGGGAATTCAGACATGACACGTAAGAATTGCTTGTGTCTGCATCATATTTTGATGCTTCATCTGGGAAGAATTCGAGTCTATAGAGTGAACATCTGGGGATGGGATCATCTTGGAGGGTCTTTCCTTATCTGAATGGCCATTGATGCCTATTATTGGCTGGGAGTTGGCTGGGACCATCAACTAGAACATCTAACACATGATCTCTCTATGTGGCTTGGGTTTCCTCACAAGATGGTGTTTTGGAATAGTTGGAATAGTTTACATGGCAGGTCAGGGCTCCCAAGCCAGGGGTCCTTGCAGCATATAATAATGGGAGCTGCAAGGGATTTTCTGACTATTCTGGAAGTTACCTGATGGCACTGCCACCACATACTTTTGGCTAAAAGGAGTCACAAACTCAACCAGATGCAGCCCCAATTTTCATCAGAGGAATGGTATTTCCATTAACTAGCATCCCTGGAGGTTAATTGGGGTAGATTGGTTCATCTGAGTCTAAACTATGCTCTGTGGAGTACTGTTAGGATCCCTTCCTGGAGATCCTGGTTCATCAGGTTGGGAGGAGGAAAGGATGCTCAGGTATTCCCACCACAGATTTACTGGCTCTAGAAGACAGGGCAACCCCTCAAGGATCCATTGCCCTAAAGCTAAAAAAGAACCTTGGGAATCCAGGTGCAGGGGGAGTCTAAGCTTCCTAGAGTGATGAAATTGCACACAGATGGGGAGAAAAGTGCTAAGGTATCAGACCTCTCTGTGACTATGGGGGAATTAAAAGTTGAGGCCACTCCTGTAGCTGGCAGAGCCCTGGAGGCATGAACCTGTCTGTTTTCTGCACAATTGAGCTGGGGAGAGGATAGCGAGGACTCTGTGCTTGGAGTCCATGCAAGCTGCTTGCTTCCTGACCTTGAACAAGAGCAGTGACCTCATTGTGTCCAAGTGGATCAGAGAGAGACGGCCTTCAGAAGAGGAGCCTGAAGAGGCTAGACCAATCCACATCAGCTCCGCTTTCCTGATTAAAGTTCCTGGGGGGTGTTGGTCCAAGGAAAGACTAGGGTGAGCTCACACTACAGGCTGGACCCTCAGTGAAGCTCAGAGCCTGGACCCCATGTTGCGATCTTCTGTCATTGTGCCTTCTATCAGCCCACTTTTTAAAAAATGAGGTAAAATTCACATGAAATAGAATTTTCCATCCACCATCAACACCAAAACATTTTCCTCAGCCCATGCAGGAATATTGGGGCCATCAACACTCACCTCTACCCACCCACCTAGCCCCTGGCCATCACAGGCCTGAAGGCTCTGTGTTGGCTTATTCTGAACATTTCCTGTAAATGGAATCATGTGATAAGTGTCAGTCACTTCCCTTGTTTCTGTAGAGGATGAAGAAAAATCTGCTTAGCTCTTATGGTGTTGAACATGTCTAGGCCAGCCCTAGACCAGTAGGGGACAGGGCTAGGGGATGGTGCTCCCTCCTCCACATCTCAGGTAGGCATGAGCTCTCAGCTGGGTGCATTGGGAAGGAGCCCTGGCTGTTCACAGAGGTGGCCAGCCCAATGGACCATCTTCCCTCTCAGCCCTGCCAGTTCTGTTTTCTGTGAGATAACAACTCCAACCTCCCCAAACAACAAGCAAGCAATTAACAAAAATAACCTCTTGCAAGCAAAATCTGACTCAGATTCTGCCTGCCAGGAGAATGCCTGGAAAGGGACCCTGCAGGCTTTGCAAATGGCTGGCTGGACCAGTATGGATTTGGGAGGTGAAATACAAAAGCCTTGAGTGTTCAAACTTGGCTTTGCCTCTCAATGACCTTCCCCAAGCACCTAGCCCCTCTCTGCCCTTTCTTCTCATCTATATAGGGGGGTTAATGCCATGGTCCACTTACAAAAATACTGAGAATATTAAATGAAAATGCATGATGGTGGTGTGCCCAGGGTCCAAGATACAGCAAGTATTGTTCTAATGACTGGATTCCTTGAGCTCAAAAGTTCTACCAAGTCTAATTTACAGCTATCATTTTGAAAAGTGAAACAGACTACACTACAGGTGCAACCAAACCAGACCATGTTGTAAAGCTGGTAAAAGTGTAAAAGTTGGCAAAAAAAATCTGAGTTTACCTTTGGGAACAAAGGCAGGAAATCTTCCTTGGGTATACCCTCTCTTTAGGATTTTAAATCAACTATATTGATAAATCATGACTAAGAGTAAAGATGAGGGAAAAATTTTGACTCTATTTCTTATGTTGAGCTCAATTTGTAAAACTGACAAATATCTCTTAAATGTTAATCAAGAGTTGAACTTCCCAAATATTTACTCACCAAATTAGTATCTCAGGTAACCTGTGATACATAATCTGTCTTCGTTACTATTCTTATGACCAAACTTACAGCCTCTCACATGGATTATTTCAAAGTCTAGGTTCTTATTATTTTAGTATCATTTCCATAAACACATGTGTATTAATATAATTTTATATGAACCCATAAATATTATCATATAATAAAAAAAATTTCTACCAAGCAAAAGGGATGTCGATGTTTACCTTATTTTATCTCTGTTCATTCTTAATTTTCCAGATCCGTGCTATCCAGTCAGTAGCCACTAGCCACTTGTGGCTCTCTAAGGATTAATTAATTAAATAATTAGATTAAAAATTCATTTCCCAAGAAGAACTGGTCACATTTCAAGGGCTTGATGACTCCGTGTGACTTATGGCTCCCGTATTGGGCAATGCAGGCATAGGACATCTCTGTGGTCACGGAGTTCTTTTAGACAGGTTGTTCCCACTGCTGTGAACTGTTTCTTCATTGCTCTCTAAATACTTATTTCCTTTTCCCACCCATGGCAATGATCATGGTCTTCCTTATGTCTAAGTTCCTCATCCACTGGTGGCTTCCATCCTCCAAGTCTTATTGTTCCTCGGGAAGGGGAAGTGCCACCTGGGCCCTGGCCAGCATCAGCCTTCTTTCTGCAGTCTCTGAACCTTGTAATGCCAGGGCAGCTGGCAGCAGCCTCTGCTTCATGCCATATGACCGGCTGCACCTGGATCCTACTTCTGTCTCGGTTCAAATCTGCTCCATCTGGGTTCCTTTCATCTGCCAAGTTGAGAACAGCAGCCGCCCAGGAGTAGCTCTTCTCATAGAGACGGCAGAAGAATAAATGTTCACATAGCTTCTACCCATGTCCAACTGAACAGAGCAAGGCATGAGATGGAGCCCACATTAAGAGGCAGAGGAGTCCACTTGCCTTCAGTGAGAGGGACTTCCAAGTTATAAGGTCAAGGGCATGGATACAAGGAGGGAAGAATAGGAGCCACTAGCTGAATTCCTCCCATAAGGACATTTAAAATTCTGCTCTCAGCCACTTTTCTTCTTCTTACCTGATGATGAGGCTCTTATTCCTCTGGCCTCCCACCATCAGCCAACATCCAGTGTTCTGCGAGAGGCTCTTCTTACCTCTCCTTCCACCCCACTTTTCCTGGGAACCCTATCCCAGCTTGACTTCCAAGAAGACACTGCTGAAAGTACAGATCCCTGAGAACCAATTCTATGAATCCATCTGAGGCATTCGCAGGCTAAACTAAGCCCAGTTTCCTCAGATCATTGAGTCATTGATGGTGGTATTTAGGCAGTATAAAAGCTATTTTAGAGCTCTATTTATCCTCATCTGTGTGCTAATCAGCAGGTGTAGTTACCAAGAATGTTCCCATGTGAGCCATGACATATGCCCACTAAGAGGACCCCTGTGAAGGCTGTGGCCTAGGACCCAGGAAGTGTGACATGGGGGCCTGCCATATCATGGGCCAATTTTAGGTAAAGTTTCTCCCTATTGCTGGGCCCTAGATTTTCTCAGGTGCAGAGTAGGTGGTCAAGCTAATAGCTCCTATGGTCCTTGATAGTCTGAGACAGAGTGTATCATCACTTTGTCCCTGATTGAAGTGATTGTCAGCATGTGTCCTGCTTTCTGAATATAGCTTCTATAGATCTTTCCAACTGCTGACCCTTGTTCTCTGCTAAGGGAGCTGACTTCTAGATTCTTGGGCAATGTGTGTGTGGGGGTCAACCTTTTGTAGAAGGTATATCTAAAAAAGATCAGCACATGGGTTGGGCCATGTCTGGACATTTGCCCAATTTGAAATCCCATTGACATTTGTAAGGGTTGCAGAAAGTCTTGCTAGAACATCAATTCCATGTTTCAAACTTATGTCAAATTTGATGAAATCCTATTGGTGTTCCCAGGATTATGGGCTTTGGCAATGCAGACGGCTCAAATATTGGTTTCTGGGGTTTATGCCCACCTCTCCTACACTCCACATGGATATCAAAACAATGCGGCCTTTAATTTTCTGCAGAGAAACCCTTTGCTTTTCTTTCCCTGGAATCAAATTGACTAGCATTTATCCAAAATGATTTGATGTTGGTTCATGTTTGAAGACAAGGATATTTCTGAAAAAGGCCCTAAAATAGCTGGAGAAAATAATCTGTTTGGTTGCTTGCCTGAGACAACAATAGACGCAGGTGGAGTGATTCATGGTTCCTGGGGAGACTGCTTCCTGCAGGATTCTGCCTGGGCAGCTCTTCTCTGGAGGTAGTTGCCAGGGTCAGGGTATCTGCAGAAGGTTGGGAACCAGATGGAAGAAAAGTTGGAGTGGAATATTGGGAGAAGAGCTTGGGAGTGCTGATGGCTGCAGGTGTGCACTGGTCAGACAGGTGGACACTGGAGAGGTGATGAATTTCAGGCACAGACTGAGGAGGTGGGGGAAGGCTCATACTAATGTATCAACTACCAGAGCGGAGGCTCTTTCAAGTGAACAACCTGTAGGCTGCTACTGGACTCCCCCTTTCATATTCTGTGCCTGGCATACCTATTACATGTCAGGTACTGCGTGAGACTTGACATCTTAAATGAATATGATTAGTCACCAAGGTCATTGTGATTGTTAATTTAATATGATACAATCAATGACTTTATCAAAAGACTTTATAACATTTTGGTGCTTGATCTTTCTTCCTCACAATAACATTAAAAGGTAGGTATTGTCATTCTCATTTTCTAAGAAGGAAACTGAATTTCAGAGAAGTTAAACAATTTGCCTTAGGCTAAAGCTATTCAAGAGGAGTTCTGGTCAATGCAGTTCAACAGAAATAAAGTGAACCACAGTGAGAAATTGTAAGTTTTCCAGTGGCCTCATGCAAAACAGTGAAAAGAAACAGGTGGAATTAATTTCAATAAAATATTTTATTAATTCCCACTATTAAAAATGTTATTGTTTCAATATGTAATCAATATAAAATTGTTAATGAGCTAATACGTGCAAAGTCATTGAAATTTGGCACACTTTACAAATTTGGTACATTTTAGCAGCACATCTCACCAGGAACTAGCTGCATTTCAAGTGCTCATCACTCAAATGTGGCCTGGGATGTCTGTAGTAGATGGTGTAGTGCTAGAGGCATGCAAATGGTTTTTCAGGAAGTAGTATAGGGGCATGTAACCAACATACCTCATCCCCACCTGTATTACGGTCTGCTTTAACGGCAAGGTGCTACCTGAGCTGGACCTAGGAACCTAAATATCACACTACCAGGTTCAAACACCAGGGGGTGCTCTATGCACCCAATGCTTCTGTGTGCATGGTGGCAGGTGGATTGTAAGCCAAGCAGAGAAGGAGGAGTGGCAGCGTTGGAAACAGTAGGGTGAAGGCACAGTCTCCTCCAGCTTTGTCTTCTGTCAGAACTGCAAACATCTCCATGGGGGTGGAATGGTCAAGGGTTAGATAGTGAGAAGTGGGGAGCCAGGTGAGGGTGGGCCTCTGCAAGGGCACCCAAGGAGGCTGAGTTACATTCTGCTACAGAGTTGTGATGTTAACAAAGGTTTGCTTTCAACAGGCAACTCAGGAAGCCTCACAGAAGCTGGCTTTGAGGGGCTAGGGCAGACAGACTGGGAAGAAACTTACATTGAGCTGGAGAGAAATGTTTAGGGCTGGCCTAGAGCAGGGGATAGAGGAATAATATGCCACAGGAGAGAGAGGGGGAAGATATCTAGGGGTGGATTCAGATGTATTAGATTTGGGAGTAAGAATGAGAACTCCAGCAGCCTCCCATCTGCAAGGTTGTGTAGTTTTTCTGCCCAAACACTTAGGCACCCTGGGACAAAAGTAGATAGTCAGGAATTTGGAGCACACCATTGCTGTTTGATGAATAGAGATAGAGATACTGAATCAAGCTCAAGAGGCAGATAGAATCACTTTCAGTTCTCCTGGTCCCCTGAACTACCCCCAAACCTCCCTCCCCTTAATCTCTATAGATCCAGTCCAAACAATCTTCCCCGCTCTTCCCTCTGATCTCCTTGTAGTTATAGTGAATGTGGATATTCTTTCCATTTTTACTTCTCCTGATGGTTCTCTGTTGTGTTGGGAATACCTATTCACGATGGACGATCACTTGGAGGTCTCTCATTCAGGGCACTAGTGGTGAAAAAGAAAATTCATAGAGCATAGGCTACAGTTGAACCCTGGCCTCTCTAGCTAAGACAACCATCATTAAATAACAGGTTGCACCAGGGTCCTCCCCTGGCTGCCAAAGGGTTTGATCTTCTGTACATCTGACAACCTCCTAGGAGTTACCCTGATGGTGGGTCCATGAGCACACTTTCAGTATTGAGGGACCAGAGCAGAGGTCCCTGTATTAAGCATTCTCTAGAAAATTGAGAGACTGGAGAGGCTGTAAAATTCCTGAGGCCTTGGCTGCCCTCCAGTGCAATGAAAGCCATACCTCTGGACACGGAAGCTGGCTATCAGCCATGCCTAAAGCTCTGCTTCCACCCTCTTGGAATCAAGATACCACACAAAGAAATCTGTATCATCTGGCTGGAAAGAAAGATTCTGAAAGTGGAGCTACTATGTCAAAAGGGAGGTCATAGGGAGGAGAACCCAGGCCCAGACCTGAGCCACCCCTGCTGAGGGCTTGGACACATGAGTGAGACCATCTTCGTCTTCTAGGCCCCAGCCAGCTGTCCCAGCTAGTACCCCATGGAGCAGAGATGAGCTGTCCCCACTGAGCCCTGCTGGACATCCTGACCCACAGCGTCATGCATTGTTATGTTTAAGCCAAATGGTTGTTGTTTTTAAGCCATGAAGCTTGGGGCAATTTATTACACAGCAATAACTAACTGATACAATCCACAGGACACCAAGTGCCTCACAGTAGGACCTGACTTGGTTCATATTGTAATCCTTCCACTGAAGTAGGACTTCAGAGGATGCTGGAGAAATGCTGAATGCCAGGAAAAGGCCAAAGTAAAAAGCACAGTGTTGTCCAGGCCAATTAAAGGCAGGAAGCAGAGATTCATTGTTTGGAGATATATTCAGTAAAAACCAAAGCAAAATAGACAAGGCTTCCCTCCCTACACACATGAGCATTTGGCCTCTTGTTGGCCTCAGTCGACCCTGCCTGCTCTTCTTCCCTCTCTCTGCATTCCCCATGACTCCAGCTTCCAGACAGCCAAACCACTGGCAGCAGTGGTCAGGGAGGGATAAATGGCTTTGGAGACCACTCGGTCAGGTGCTCAGGGTCACAGCCCAGCTTCCTGTGACTGTCTCCATGGTGATTCTGGTGTCTGGGGTTCTATCACTATCCTTTCATTGTCAAAGATACCAAGATGGGGGCCTCAGCTTCCAGGAAGCCAGGAAGAGAGGGGGTGGGAGGGCCTGGGGAAGAGGAGCGTTCTAGGCTCCCCAGCAAGATTTTCCAGAATCACAGAGGTTTTTGGGGGGGTGGGGACTGAAGCTCCTGGCCAGTCTGTCCTGACTCTTCCTTGATACGTGGGCACAATTTGGGGACAAGAGCTTGGAACTGGAGAGGGGTGTGGCCACAGATGCTTTGGTTCCTCTCAGGACATCTCCTCAGGACTCCCCTCTAAAGCCCTAGCATCTACTGTAGCCTCTAGAACCATCTCTCTTTAATCAAGGAGGAATAATGCCCCCAAGGGCTGGCCTTAGGGGATTGAGGGGTTGGATGTATCCTTTCCTGCTTTTATGCAAGTGGACACAGTGCTGAAATTCTCCTTCGTCTTTTCCCAGAGGACCAGTGTCCTTTCTCCTTTCAGAGAGCAGAGCAGGTTTTGGTACTCTTGGCTACTTGGCCACTTTCAGGTGCATGTGTGTGAAGACCTCTTGAGGACATGAAGGTTATTAGGTGGTGCCCCTAAAGGGGTCCCTGAGCTGGTGCCTGTCCATAAGCTCTTTGTTACTACTTGGTGACAAAATGGGCATTTAGACATTTTCATGGTACTGTAACACAGCTGCAGAACTCACTCCCATGGTTTTGTCTTTTACAACAGTACTAGTCCATGATACATTGGAAATAAAACCAACTTATCCCCACAGAGAAGCAGGAATGAGTCAAGAACCATGTTCTTCTCTGGAAATAGCATGAGGACCACTCCTAAGCATCTCTCAGCAGCTGCATGTCTCTGATTTTACACTTACTGGAGCAGAGAGGAAAAAGTTAAAAGTCTCTGCGTCTCATCCTTCCAAGCTTCTCCTCTACAAGAAGTTCTAAGTGTGGTCTTTGAGCCAGCAGCATGGGCCAGATATGGGAGAATATTTAAATGTTCATACCTAGGTCCCTCCCCAGGCCCTCCGACTCAGAAACTGGGGTAGAACCCAGCCAGCCGTGCCTTGACCAGCCTCCAGGGGATTCAGATGCTCACTTCTGCTGAAAGTCACTGCGCTTTTGTCTCTACAAGAGTCTTAAAAAAAAAAAAAAAAAAAAGAGTCTTTATTCTCTGCTTTTTCCTCTTTTTATTTTAAGTTGATGCATAATAATTGTATATATTTATGGGGTGCCCTGGGCTCTTTTGATACATTGTATAATGATCACATCAGGGTAATTAGCATATCCTTCACTTCAAACATTTGTCCTTTCTTTGTGTTAAGAATAGTCAAGGCCCCTCTTCCAGGTGTTTAAAATACACAGTAAATCATGGCTATAGTCACTCTGCTGTGCCATAGAATACTTTATTCCTTCTAACTGTGTTTTTGTACTTGATAACCATCCTCTGTATGTCCCCCCTCCCAACCTTTCCCAGACTCTGTAACCACTGTTCGACTTTCTACTTCTATGAGATCAAATTTTAAATTTCCACATAAGATTAAGAACATGTGATATTTATCTTTCTGTTCTTAGTTTATTTACCGGTCATAGTGCCCTGCCAGCCTGCCTTGCTATCAATGAATGAAGGGATAAAACAAAGTGGTGTATATATGCAATGGAATATTATTCAGCTATAAAAAAATAAAAATCCCACTTCTTTTCAATGTGTTTCCTCTTTCTCTACAACTCAAATTTGAATTCCTTGAGAACACAGACCCAGAATTCTATATTTTCTGTGTCTTCCACAGTTCCCAGCCCAATGCTGAGACAGGGGCTGAGTAAACCAATTATATTACTGATATATTCTCTTTCCTGAAGTTTCATTGCAATTTGTATACCCCTTATTTAGCTGGGCAAACCAACAGGCAGAAGCAACATAATAAAAATGATTTTAGGAGCAGATGATATATTGTGGTTTAGATATGAAATGTCTCCCAAAAGTTCATGTGCTGAAGATTTGGTTCCCAGTGCAGTTCATGTGCTAAGAGGAAGTAGTTGGATCATGAGGGCTTTGACCTCGTCAGTGGATTGATCCATTGATAGTCCATGATGCTCTGCCTCACCTCAGCCCAAAGCAATGGCACCAGCTGATTGATCATGGGCTGAGACCTCTGAAAACCATGAGCCAAAATAAACCTTTCCTCCTTTAAGTTGTCTATAGCAGGTTTTTGGTTATAGCAATGAAAAACTCACTAACACTCAATGGTAGAATTGGGATGAACTTTCTCTTCTCCTCTTTTCCCCTTTGGCATCAAGTGGAGGATTTATTCCCTTTTAAGTCTCCTTTTCATTAATTTCACCATCCTTCAGCCCTTCCCAAACTCTGAGCTAGCTGGTTTGGGGATTTTGCATGGCCTTCCAGTCTTTTAAATTTAAAAATAAAAATTTAAGAGGTTACCAAAAGGAAGTGATTAACTCTGTCTGGCCATTTGGGCAGCGAGAGAGACTTGACATCTGTGGACATCATTGCCCACTTCAGACAAACAGGCAGCTGTGAGACACTTCTCACATGGAAAGACTCTCTGGCCATCTGCTCTAGGTGGACCCTGTAGAGGTCATCCTGTAGTGTTGGGCACCGTCCCCTCTGAGGGCTTAAGGAGTGGGACCATCCTCTATCCATATGGCAGTTGCCAGGGATTCTGATGAGGGGGCTGGAGGAACTTCTGCCCCTCCATTACTGCTCTGCATCTTGTGTTTTATCCTGCTGACGTCCTGCTGAAGTGAGGGAGGGAGGACTGGCAGGTTTCCTTTTCTGACCAAAGTACAAATTTCCATAATTGTTAAGTTAGAAGGTGACATGTAATAGACTTGGGGAAACAGTTGGTTTCAAAAGTGGCTTCACTGAGGACCCTAATCCCACCCTGGGCTGACCTCATATTCTTGCCTCTCCTGCTTCTGTGGTCTCTGTCCTGACCATGCAACTGCTGCTTCTAAAGCAAGACACCCACTGCTTAGGCCTGAAATCCCCCTCTTTAGCCCTGTAAGAGCTGGCTGCTACCTGAACTGGCAGAGCTCAGGGTTGCTACATGGTGGACCTGGCTGGCAGGGCATCTCTCATTTCCTCCGTCTTCTTCCTTCTATTAAAAATGTGATATTTTGGGGCTCCAAACAGCTCTTTGGAGGAGGTAGTTCCTAAAAGCAAGTGTCCCTCATATTCGTTTTTCTCCTCCCTACTCTGAGTATTTGGGGAATAAGTGCAATAACACTGAGTATCACAGGGCACATCGGACTCAGAGGGGCAAGCTGCCCCCGGGCTTGACCTCATATCCTTGAAATAAAAGGCCACTCCTGTCTTGGTCCCTGGGTCCCTCCTGCCCTCACCTTTTCACTCAGTTCTTGCCCACATGCTCTGGTTCTCCACTGGCTGCTGTTTTCCAACATCCCAAGCTCCTTCCCACCTCAGCTACACACTGCTATTCGCTCAGCTTTGATTGTTCTTTTGCTTATCTTTCAACGCCCAGGTTCTTTGTTCTATTTGAGGCTGAGCTCTAATATAGTCTCTCCAGAGAGTCTTCTTCCTCCTGACCACATGTAGTATCACTGGCCCTCCTCCATTTTCCCAGCTACTCTCTCTCTCTCTCTCTCTCTCTCTCTCTCTCTGTTTTCCTTCTTTCCTGGGACTCGTTACTCTGTGCATTCCCTTTCACATTTGTGAGCATGCTTATTGCCTGCCTTCCTCTCTGAGATGAATGCTCCATAGAAGATGGACAGAGTTTGGCTGATCCCCTCCCAGGTCCTGGTGATCTCATCCACGGTTCATATCCCACACCTGTTGCTGGAACAAATGACAAATCTGGAGACAAAAGGCTCTGGGGGACTCTGCCCTCATTGGTGCAGACACAATACCTTCCATTACCTGCCATCCTTTTTGAGCCATGGTGTGCATACTCTTTGGGGAGGTGAGTCTTAGCTTCTGAGAGGTCCCAAGTAGACCTGGAAGTATATATTTTTTTTCTGCCTTCACCATCCACCTGGTTCCACACATTCTTCTGCCTGTTGAATTTCTTAGAGAACCAGCAAATCCTAAATCAGGAAAACAAACCCAGATTTTGTCATAAGCTATGTGAGCTTTAGAAAAGGCACTCAAGGTCTGTGTGGGGAGTTCCCTACTTAAGATGGTTTGACCTGCTGAGTTTTCAGCTTTACAAAAGTGCAGAAGTGATATGCATTCAGTAGAAACCATACCCAAATTTTGAATTTTGATCCGTTGCCAGGCTGGCAATGTGCAGGTTCATCCTCTCTGGAGATGCTGGGCAGTGACAGAACTGTGGCTCCCAGTCAGTCCTGAGATAAGAGAGGAACAATCAATGCTCTGTAGTATACCGTGTTGTTAAGATATTCACCATGTTAGGTATGTAAAATGCATTTTCAACTCATGATAGTTTTAGTTTGCCATGGGTTTATCAAGGTATAACATCTGTACTGCACTTTTTCACATTTGTAAACTGCTGCATTAGTTTCCTGTGGCTAGTGCTATAACAGGTTTACTCTCTCATAGTTCTGAAGTCCAGAAGTCCAATATCAGTTTCACAGGGTCAAGGTGTGGGTGGGACCGTTCGTACTCCCTCTACAGGTCTGCAGAAGAATCTGGTCTTTTACACGTTCCACTTTCTGGTGGATGCTGGTGTTCCTTGTCTTGGGACTGAGTCTCTGCCCTATCTACCCACACACCTCTGAATGTCTGTTTCAAAACTCACTCTATCTCTCCTTACGAGAATACATGTGATTGAATTTAGGATCTACCAGGATAATCTAGGATAAGCAATTTCTTTTAAAACATCTAATTTCATCATACTGTCTGCTATATAAGGTAATAACCACAAATTCTAGGGTTTGGGAGTTGAGGCCATTATTTAGCTCACTGCAGATGGGAATGCTAATATCTGCTTAGCTCGCTGAAAGTTTTTTTTTTTTAACTTTTTATTTTAATTTGTTATATATGACAGCAGAATGCATTACAATTCATTTTACACATATAGAGCACAATTTTTCATATCTCTGGTTGTATACAAAGTATATTCACACCATTCATATCTTCATACATGTACTAGGGTAATGATGTCCATCTCATTCCATCTCTTTCCTACCTCTATGCCCCCTCCTTTCCTCTCCCACCCCTTTGCCCTATCTAGAGTTTGTCTAATTCTCTCATGCTCCCCTCCACCAACCCCATTATGACTCAGACTCCTTATATCAGAGAAAACATTTGGCATTATGCCTTAACCTTGAGAAGTGCTTTAAAAAACTGGCTTGTTATTGGCCACCACTGAACATGTGGGAAAGACAAGGGATCTGCTGTGATTTCTCAGGAAGCCCTTAATGATAAAAGGTGGTAACAGGCGTTCCTGACAAGGCCCTTAGGACCCCTGGAACAGAGGACCCCTGTGACTTAGAGTTCTTCCCAAGTCCCCACACTCAGGGGCTGTCTACTCTGATGGCTTCCATGGGCCACCATCCAGCCCTCTGTGCATGACTATTTAAATAAAGCCTCAGCTGAGTAATATTTTCCACCATGTAGCACAGAATTTTCCTTAGAGTCCTTTGGAGCTGCCAAGGGTCATGTTTCTCAACTTATCTATGACTGTCTGGGACCCAAGTGCCTGGGACAGATCTCTTATCGCTCTATTTTTTCCCCTCCTAATTGAGACCTAATTGAGTAGAAGCTGGGAGGGAGGAAGGGTGGAAGGAAGCAGGAATGGCCTTGAATGTCCCTTGCCCTTGCAGAGAAACCATCTGGGTCCCTTGTAATCCATACAACCCCTCATTCTATATAAAAGGGTGTTACCAGGGAAGGCAAGCCTGTTGCCCAAATCCATGATAGTCTCAGGTCTTAAATACAAATCTCTGGGACTGGCAGTCTCATTATGTCTTTTGTGGGGAGGTTTCTCACCACCCCCTCCATGTTCTTTCTTCAAAGTTATCAGTCTGCCACCCTCAGGGATTTATTCCAGATTCAAGGTTAGGAAATTCACACTCCTGGGTGCCTGTTACCTAAAGCACTGGAAGGGCAGTTTGTAAAACATATCTTGAGACACTGAGACCATGGTAAACAACAGTGTCCCCTGGGCAGTACAGGCTTCCATCAGTACCTGTCAGATGGATTCCTTTCTTTAGGCATAGGACAGAGAAGACTGGAGCAGGTGGCCTCAGGGAGGGACTGTCCACTTGCATTACCATTGTCTTTATGCTGTTCCTGGGACATGCCCTCTGAGGAGTCATGCTCCAAGGGGACACCTGTATGTGGGGATGTGCTTGGGTAGAGAGAAGAGTTGTTTCCACAGAGTCATTGAAGGTCTGGCCAGTCTTGCTGGGGCCCTGGGTTCTCCTGATGGAAGCACAGGAGCTGGTCTTTCTTCCATATATATTTTCACCTTAACCACATGGTGGCTTCCCATGTTGGGTGGTTACTGGAGGGTAGACCTGGGCAGAGAACCGAGGGAAGCTGCCAACTGCTCTATGGCTACTAGTTAATACATGTGATAGCCTGTTAGAATTTCTGGGCAGGTACCTGGCACCCATCAGGGGTACATACAGATAAGCCAAACCCAATTTAGGCCAACTTAAGAGTGGGATTTGGTTGGGGGACTGGCTGTGTTGCATATGGCAGTACAGCCAGCCTGTCCGTTAAGCCCAGGAAAATGCTTGGGCTTGAGTATCCCTTACCACCTATGAGTTGTGGGAGCTTGGAAAGCTACATGATTGCTCTGTGACTCAGTTTCCAAAACCATATATATTAATAGCACATTATTTGTCGTGAGGATTGAATGAACTACTGTACATAAAGAATGTGGAATTCAGTGGTTGCAAAGGGCTAAATAAGCCACATTTTGTTCCTGGAAAAGGGTCTGCTGTGCTGCAGACCTTCCCTGAACATAGAGAGTCTATGTAAGTCTGAAGGCAGGGCTTGTACTTTGGGGATGGCTGCTCATACTGAAATCAATAGGGTGTGCCCTCTGCTGGTACATACTCACCCCAGGGGGAAGGACTTCAGTGGCAAAAATGAAGAGAAAATAATACAAGTTAAAGCTCAGAATTGAATTTGTAAATAATTTTTCAAAGATGCTGGGAACCTAAGGGCAGGGGATCTGCAACAGGCTGTGTGAGGACAGCAACTGTGAGGCTTTGGACCAGTCACTCTGGCCTAGGGAGGGGCCCTTCAGTCTCCTTGAACCTTTCTGGGACTTAAGTAGCATGCACATTTGATGATATCTTCATAGGGAGGACACAGAGCATATGGGTCATCAATCCAAACCTTAATGGAAGGTGGCAATGATGAGAACCAGGCAAGGGGTGCTCATCTCAGGATATAACAGTGTCAACAGATGCGGGGCATAATCTGGAGAGTTCTTGCCAATACCTGGGTGCTGCTCTGTGTGCCTATTACCTCCCTCCTGAAACTGCCATTTTATAAGTTCCCCAGGGAGAAGAAAGGAAAGGGAAAATCCAGATTAGATCAGAAATGATTGAGTTGACCTTGTCGCTGAAGGTAAACTCATCTTCTTACCCCTATTGAAAGAAATGGCAATACAAAATAATGATTAAATGATATGGTTGAAGAAAAAAATGTTAGAGTGATGTTCCTGTGTCTTAGAACTGCCACCTGTTGATCTTCCATAGGACTCTTGAGACTCCCTGTCAACCTGGCATTCCCACTTCTAAAGTTTTTGGCAAACTCCATCCAAAGGATAGAGACAGCTTCAAAGGGGAGCGATTGTATGAAGAAGAGCATTTTATGAATGTCAACCCAACATACGAATGTTAAGAGATGGGGTTAATAATAATGGGCAGAATTAGTCCAGGGAGAGGAAAGCATTAAATGTACAGAGCACTAAGGGGAAATTGTCCTGAGAGGATACCTCCAATGCTATTTCTAATTGGGCTCAGTTTCTGTGTCATACAAAGCATTTCCTGTCATAAGCAAATGAATAAATGACTCTTGAGCAAATCAAATTGACTAATTCCTTTAATCACTTGGCTTTTTTTTCAAGCCCATAGACACTTCCCTGGAAATTTCTAACAGGTTATAGGCTTGATACCAAATATAAGCATGTCAAAACTCTGGGTCTGCAATGCTCAGAATAACATGTTTCCAAAGGGGACTTCACTTGCAGCAGAGGAGGTCCACTGCTTTCCTTTACTGGGTTGGCCCTTTTAGGATCATGCATTTTAGCTCCTGGGTTGCCTCTTGCCCATTTGATTCAGGGTCTGCCTTTGTTGCTTCCTGTTCCCCAAGAGGACTGCCTTTTCTCTTGCCCCCTGACATGTTCTGAGGTCCTTCTGGAACCTCACTGTGTCTCATGATGCCTGGAGAGGTTTAGAAGATTTAGGATACTTTAAAAGTTTTGCTTTTGAAATTGGGTGAAGGAATTTGGATTCAGTTTCTGCACACTTACCATATATATAACCCAGTACAAGTTCCTGAAAATAACTTTGATTCCTCCTGAGTAAGATGGAGATGCTAATGGCTCCTAATGGAAAATCCTGTTCTGGGCAGGGCTACCTTGTTGCACACTTCCAGGGGTCCACTCATCGTGTTTTCCACATCATCAGTTTCTCCTGAAATACAATGGCAGTGGTGCCCTGGAGTCATGTGATATGGTCATTCTGAGGATGAGTATGAACATAAGGCTCACAACCCAGTGCCTTTCAGTTCTGTTCAGGTGCAGCCTCTGATGGTAGCTCAGTAGCACCTGGGACTTACGACCCTTCATCACTAGCTCTCCTGGCTGGTGAGACAAAAGGACTGTGTCATCCCAAAGGCTCAACCTCATGGGGTGTCCCAGGGAGTGCTGTGATCTCAAGTTGTTGTTGGGGAGAAGGGAGTTTTTGACCACAGATTTGAATCTCAGTGTTGGAGCCCATGTGAGACAGCCAGGTGTTTCAGGAAGGAGAGACATTGTTCTCACTTGCAGCAGACATGGCCAATCCTACTGCACTTTGGCAAGAGATGCCACATAATGTGAGCTAACCCTGTCTTTATCTTTTCCATCAGTGTTCAGTCTGAGATACTTTGGTGTACCCAGCTGTCTGTTTCGGGCTCAGGTATCATGGTCAATTAGCTCTTTTGGGCAAAGATGAGCCATGCTAGTCACAGCATGAAAAGACTCTGTGCCTGTTCTGGTCCTGCCCAGTAGGGGAATGTGGCTCAAGTGTGACAACCTCAGTGAGGATTAAGCAAGATGGACTGGCGGGGGGTGTCAAACATCTGGACTGGAATCTCTGTGACCTCTGGCTTCATACATGTTGGAATATCCCTGGAATACTACTTCTACTCCCAGTACCCACATTCTGTTCATCTATGAGCCCCTCTGTTTACTCAAGTTCTTCTGAATTTGGCTTTCTTAATGGGAATAGACTTAGCTCAGTACTAAAGTATTTACATTGCCAAACATTTGAAATTTCCTCTTTGTATCTCCTCTATTCCAAGTACACTGTGCCAATGCTTCCACTTAACTACAATTTTGTTTTGTCTTTATTAAGGGTATTTGGATATGTCTTCCCCTTCTACATTAGGTGCTGTTTGAATTAGGGAAATGGTCTTTATCACCCTTGCAGTGCAGAGGACACCCTATAAATATTGATTTACTAGATATGATTTGTCTTTATATCCTCATCTAGAAAACATGATTAGTGACTCAACAGGATTACCAAACTCCTATTCATATCTGTAGTAGACACAGAAATGCAAGTCCAGGTCCCTGTTGGGTAAGAACTTGTCCCCAACCCTGGACAGTATGATCAGCAGGTGAGTATAGCCATCGGCTCCATCAGAGTTTGCTTCAGTTGCAGAGAGTCACCCCATCTTTGATAGACGTTTCCAGGGATGGCCTATGTCAAGTGACAAAGTGTAGTGAGGCTATAAGGGCTTGGCCATTTCAACTGGACCTGGAGCAACTCTGAAAGCAACATGCATTCCAGAACTTCTGGGTTGACATGACTTTGTTGGGCTTTCCTCATGATTTTTTACAAGTCCTGCTTCTTCACCCTTCCTTTTATATACTGTGGATCCTTAATGAGAATATAATTCTCCAAATTTCACCTCAGTGACTATTTCCTCTATAAAATTAGCCTATAGAAATGTCTGCCAGGGGAAGAGGCTGATGAAAGGCAATCCCATTTATGAGTAAATAGTAAATATTATTTAAAAAAATGGGGCTACCAGGGGAGTAATAGCCGAATTAGGAGCTGAACTTCCCTTGGTGACCCCTTCCTTTTTTATATAGAAGAGAAGAGATACTTGAGAAGTCTTAAGAAGACTAGAGTCAGTGTGCTCTCCTCCCCTCCTTTTTATTCCACATGTATTAGCTAGCTATTGCTGAGTAACAAAGCACCCCAAATCCCAGTCTTCATGAATCATCAGATTAGCTGGATGTTTCTTCTATGGTTAGTTAGTTAGACTCTCTCAGACATTTTTTCCATCTTCTATGAATTGATAAGTTATGTGGCTGATTATGGCTGGGTATCTCTCACTTGCTTGGGATCAGCTGGCTTTTGGCTGTTCTAACATAGTTTTGGAAATTCTCAGCATTGTCTTCACTCTATGGAAGGCTATAGTTCATGCTTGTTATCATGGCAAAGGCAAGAGTCTAGAAAGAGTAAAACCTGCAAGGCCTCTTGAGGCCTAATTTCATCACTTTACTCCATCTCTTGATCACTACAGTCACGTTGAAAGTGGTAGGAACACAAAGGATTTTTAAGGCAGTGAAATTACTCTGCACATTGTCAAAACTCAGAATGTACAACACCAAGAGGGAACCCTACTGTAAAACTATGCTCTTTGAGTGATAATGATGTCTCAGTGAAGCTTCATTGATTATACAAAACATGTCCCTGTCATACGGGTTGTTGATTGTGAGTGATGCTATGGGCATGGTAGCAGAGGGATATCTAAATTTTCCACTAACTTTGCTGGGAAACCAAGCTTGCACTAAAAATAATCCATTAAAAACCCTGAAATCCCCAAACAAAAACAAAAACAGGAGGGATATATGGACCACTGATGCAATCAAAGGATCCAGCAGGTCAGATGTCCATGTTTCTGTTCTGTTGACCCCACTCTCCTTCCTGGTGCTCCTCACTCACTTGGGTTCTTAGGTTAAGTGGTAGAGGGGACTCTTATGGAAGAGGAGTGTCTGGGGTCCAAATAATTCAGGTGCTCTTGTATTTGTGCCCTTCCCTCTTTTCTCTCATTCTCTATGTTATATACACATGGGTGCAAGAAGGCAACTACCCTGCTTTCCTCCTAACGCACTGTGAGTACCAAGGAAAGGACCATGAACACAGAGTTCAGACATCTTGTCTGCCTTTCTGTCAGTCTCAGTGTAGTGCACATACAGCTGTGATCTCCACTTTTCCTTCCAATTTCCATTTGGCTGGACAGTAACGTGATCTTAATGAATGATGCCACCATTTACTCCCACACTCTGTTAACCATGAAACCCGCTGCATGGTATCTTGGTGGCACCTATGAATTTCCTATTAAGTTTGTGTGATTTCTGTAAATTCTATTTGTATTTCCCTTGATTTCCCAGCAGAGTTGCTTGTGTTAGAATTATTATGTGAATTCTCTTCCCATTTCTTTCCCTCCAGAGGCTTCCCCCTTTTTTCTCTTGTATTTTTTACACTTTAATGTATTGATTTAAAATTTTTTCATTCTCATTTTTAAATTAATATATGGTGATATTAACCTTTTTGGCATAAAATTTAATTTTGTTTTGACCATAATTCTAAGGGTGTCAATATATGTATCAATTCACGTAACTACCATGATCAGGGTAAGAATAATTCCATTGTCTCTCTAAAACTTTATCTGCAAAACTTACAGTTCATCCTCTTTCTACTCCTAACTTTTGGCAACCACGGATCTGCTTTTAATTACTACTCTTGCATTTTTTTAGTCTATCAAAATAAATGAAATTATACATTACATAAACTTCTGAGACTGGTTTCTTTCACTCAATATAAGGGTTTTGAAGTTCATCCAAGTTAATGCTGGTATCAAAAGTTCATTTTCTCCCCTGAGAAATAGTGTTCCATTATAGAGAGGTACCACTTTGTTTATCTATCTACCCATTGAATTGATTTGTTTTCAATTTTGGAGATCAGGAATAGAAATTCAATAAACATTTGAATACATGCATTTGTGTAAACACAAAATTTTCATTTCTCTAAGGAAAATATCTAGGCATGGAATTTTTGGACCATTTGGTAATAAATGACTTCTTAAGAAAATGACAAACTGTTTTCTGGAACAGCTGAATCATGTTGTATTCTTCCCTTTAATGGTGTTTCACATACTTGTTATTATTGGCAATTTTTAGAAAAATAACAGCTTTATTGAGATATAATCTACATGACACACAATTCACCCATTTTAAATCTATACGAATTCAGTGGATTTTAGTTCATTTGTTCATGGATCTTTCCAACCATCACCAATTTTAGAACATTGAAAAAAATTATTGGTGCACTATAATTATATATAATAGTGGGATTTATTGTGACATATTCATATATATAACACAATATGATCAATTTAATGCCTCAATACCTCTCCTTTCCCTTTCCTCCTCCTTCTCCCTGATCCCCTTCCTCAACTCCTTCTCCCTGATCTCCCTTCTGTTTTCACGAGGTCCATCCTAAACCTTTTTTTTAAACTTTTTTCTCTCTAGTTTCCACAAGAGATATAACATATGACACTTGGCTTTCTGAGTCTGGCTTATTTTGTTTAACATGATGATCTTTAGTTTCATCCATTTCCCTGCAGTTTTTACTCATTTTATCACCTTAAAAAGAAATCCTGTGGGCTGGGGATGTGGCTCAAGAGGTAGCGCACTCGCCTGGCATGCGTGCGGCCCGGGGTTCGATCCTCAGCACCACATACAAACAAAGATGTTGTGTCTGCCGATAATTAAAAAATAAATATTAAAAAAAAAGAAATCCTGTAAGATTTATCTATTGCCTCTCAATCTCCTCCATCCCCAACCTTGCCTCTCAGTGCTAAGTAACTACCAACTTACTCTATGTCTCTTTAGGTTTGTCTATTTTGAACACTTTATATAAATCTATTATACAATGGTTGTACCATTTTACATTCTTACCAACATTGTGAGAGTTGTGTAAATTTTCAATTTTAAAGATGTGGGATATCTTAAAGAATACCCAAATCTTCTTAGAAAAATTCAGCAAAGTTATAGCATGCAGATTAACACATAAAAAATCAATTATATCTCTAACTTGTGATGACAAACAAGATTTATTTTCATTTATTTAGATCTTTTATTTATTCAGCAATGTTATAGTTTTTAGTGGATAAGTCTTGAATCTCCTTGGTTAAATTTATTTGTAAGTGTTTTTCTTTTTCAAGCTATTGTGCAAGGAATTGTTTTCCATTCATCTTTAAGATTTTCCATGTCTTCATCAACCCTTGATTTATCTAATTTTTTTTTATTATAGACACCCCACATGAGTGAGAAGTGATATCTCATTGTAGGTTTGATTTGCATTTATTTAATGAGTAATGATGCTGAGAATATTTTCATGTATTTGTTTTCCATTTGTATATTTTTTGGAGAAATATCTAAATTCTTTGGCTATTTTAAAATTAGGTTGCTTATCTTTCTTTTTTCTATTTGTAAGAGTTCTCTATAGATTCTGTGTGCAAGTCCCTCCTCAGATATCTGATTTGCAAATATTTTTCCCATTCTGTGGTTGTCATTTTACTCTCTCAAAATGTCCTTTGATGCACAAAAGTTTCTAATTTTGATGAAATTCAATGTATCTATTTTTTTATTTTCTTGTCTGTGTTTTTTGTATCAAATTTAAAAAATCATTGCTGTCATGAAAAATTGTTTCTATATTTTATTTTAGAAGATTTTTACTTTTATGTCTTAAATTTAGGCCTTTGATTTTTATGTAGAGTGAGAGGTAAGTGCCTGGCTTCATTCTCCTGTATGTGTATATTCAGTTGTCCCAGAACCATTTGTTGGAGAGTTTTTCCCTACTGCTATGTTGATAAGCATAGAAGTCTTATCACAAATCAATTTACTATAGATGTATGGATTCATTTCTGGACTCTCAATTCTCTTTCATTGATTAATATATTTGTTGTTCTTATATTGGTACCATATTATTTTGATTAGATTTGTAGTAAGTTTTGAAATCAGGAAATAAGAGCACTCCAGATTAATTTTATTTTTTCAAGGCTGTTTTGACTATCTTGGGTCCCTTGTAATTCCATATGAATTTTAGGATCAGAGTTTTCATTTTTGCAAAGTATTCCTTTTTATATTTCGAAAGATATGGAGATATCTCCCTCCCTCTCTCTCTCTCTCTCTCTCTCTCTCTCTCTCTCTCTGCCTGTTTCTCTCTCCAGGGATTGAACCCAGGGGTACTTAATCACTGAGCTACATCTCCAACACTTTTTTGTATTTCATTTAGAGACAGGGTCTTGTTGAGTTGCTTAGGGCCTCACTAAGTTGCCGAGGCTGGCTTTGAATTCCTGATCCTCCTGCCTCAGCCTCCCAAGCTGCTAGGATTACAGGCATGCCCCAGAAAGCCTGGCTAAGGCATTGTATTTGTGGATAGATTTGGGAAGGATTGCCATTTTATGATATAAAATCTTCCAACTCATGAACATGAGATTTATTTTCATTTATTTAGATCTTTAATTTATTCAGCAATGTATAATTTTTAGTGGATAAGTCTTGAATCTCCCTGGCAAAATTTATTTGTGTTTTATTTTTTTTCAAGCTATTGTGAATGAAATTGTTTTCCATGTTGACTTTGTCATCACTAGTTAGAGATATAATTGATTTTTTATGTGTTGGTCTGTATGCTGCAACTTTGCTGAATTTTTCTAATATGATTTGGGTATTCTTTAAGATATCCCACATGTATGAATATGGAGAATACCTATAAAATACAGACATTTTACTTTTTTTCTCCCAATTTGGATACCTCTTATTTATTTTTCTTGCCTTGTTGCTCTGGCTGGAATTTTTAGTGCAATGCTGAATATCAGTGGTGAAAGTAGGCATTCTTCCCTTGTTAGTCACCTGCTATGTTTCAGATATGGTGTTCACAAAAGCTTCATGACTGGAATCTTAGTCCTTAGTTTGGCAATGTTGAGAGGTGGTAGGATCTTTGAAAGATGGACCCTTGTGCAATGTAATTATGTCATGGGAGCACTTAACTTGAAAGGGATTAATGTGGGAACTTTGTTAGTTCTCATGAAAGAGTGCTGTTATAAAAGAGCAAGCCTGGCCCCTGAATCACTTTGGCTTCCACTTTTACTATGTGATTATTGGCATGACTACAGCCATCTTCCTTTCTCCACCTCCATTTTATGACTACTGTTTCTGTTCTTAAAAAATAACTGCCGTTTATGTCCTTGAGAAATAGAAACTGTGCACATGTCTGTTCTTGAGAAATGAAAACTTGCTTTCCATGAAATCAGGAGATGCTGGCTATGTCAATTGTAATGGCTAATCTATGGCCATAATTTGGCCTATTCAAAGTAACTCTTGGGAGAAAGTTGTTGTTCTCTCTGTGCGAGACAGCCTGTCAGGTTCCTGACAATAAATCTGCTTTTCCTTTTGTCATTGATATATCTATGTGATCAGTCCTGTGCCAGTTTCCTTTCAGTGATCTCTTCCACATGGGCTCCCAACATTATGAAGCCATGTGAGGCACTCACCAGAGGTCCCTTCAATGTTGAACTTCCAACCTCCAACATAGTGGGCTAAATATCTCTTCTTTATAAAATACCCAGCCCTAAGTATTTTGTTATAACAACAGAAGATAAACTAGACCTTATCTTAGGATAGAAGATTTCAGTCATTCAACATTGAGTATAATGTTAGTTGTGGTTTTTCATAAATGTCTTTTATCATATTGAGGAGGTTCATTTCTATTAGTTTTTTAAGCATTTTAACATGAAAGGGTTTTGAAATTTGTCAAATGCCTTTTCTGTATTGAATGAGATGATCATGTGATTTTTAAAAATTTATACTACTAATAATGCATATTATATTAATTGATTGTGATATTGAATTACCATTGTATTTCTAGGATAACCCCCCACCCTTGTAATGGGATATAATCTTTAATATGTTTCTGCATTTGGTTGGTAGTATTTTGTTGGGAATTATTGTATCTGTTGCATTGATCTATCTATCTAGGATATTTGCCTATAGTTTTCTTTGGTGTCTTTATCTGCCTTTGGTGTGAGGGTAACACTGTCCTTGCAGAGTTATTTAGGAAATGTTCCTTATGCTTCCTTTTAAAATAAGAGTTAGAGAAGGATTGTTTTTATTTTTTTTCTTAAATATTTGGTAGAATTCATCAGTGAAAAGGCTCTGGACTTTCCTTTGTTGGGAGGCTTCCTATCACGTATTTAATTCCTTTACTTTCTTAGTCATCATTATATTTTCTATTTCTTCTGAAGTCAGTTTCAGCAGTTTATGTTTTTCAAGGAACTTTTCCATTTCATTCAGGTTATCTACTTTGTTGGTGTACATTTGTTCATGGTTGTCTTTTATAATTCTTTTTACTTCTGTAAGAGTGGTAGTAACAATCCCCACTTTCATTTTTGATTTAAGTTATTTGAGTCTGCCTTCCTTCCTTTCTCTTTTTTTAGTTTCATCAATTATTTTGATTCTTTCAAAAGAACAATTTTTGGTTTCATTGATTTTTTTTCTTTTGTGTTTCTATTTTGCATTTAATTTATCTCCACCCTATTAATTTTCCTTTCTTTTCTCTTCTAGCATTTGATTACCTTTTTTGCTCTAATTCCTTAAGGTGTAAATTTAGGTTATTGAGTTATTTCTTCTTTATAATATATATATATATATATATATATATATATATATTTTTTTTTTTTTTTTTTTTTTTTTTTTTCAAATTGACCTTTAAATTTCTTCTTTGCTCCATTGGTTGCTCTTCAGTCTGGCATGGTGGCACATGTCTGTAATAATCCCAGTGGCTTGGAAGGCTGAGATAGGAGTTCAAGGCCAGCCTCAGCCACTTAATGAGGCCTTAAGATACTTAGTGAGATCCTGTCTCAAAATTAAAAAAAAAAAGGTCAGGGGGGCTGGGAATGTAGGTCAATGGTAAAGTGCCCCTGGGTTAAATCTCCAGTACAGGAAAAAAAAAAGAGAATATGCTATATAATTTCCACTTATTTGTGAATTTGACAGTTTTTGTTAATGTTATTGATGTCTACTTTAATTCTATTGTAGTAAGAGCATATACATAAAATATTTAGGAACTTTCAAAATTTATTCAGACTTGTTTTAAGGTCTAACATACGGTCTATTCTAGAGAATGTTCCAAGTTCAGTTGAATACGTTCTATATTTCAGTGTTGTAGAGTGGAGTGTTAGGTAAACATGCAATTCAAGTCCTATTTCCATACAGACCTTCTATCCTTTTATTCATTATTGAAAGTGAGCTATTAAAGTCACCAGTTGTTATTATAGAACAGTCTGTTTCTTATTTCAATATTGTCAATTTTTGCTTAATGTCTTTTGTGACTCTGATGTTAAGTGTGTATATGTCTATGATCATTGTAATCTTTTTAAAAATTCATTCTAATTTGCTATATGAAACAGCAGAATGAATTACAATTCATATTACACATATAGGGCACAATTTTTCGTATCTCTTTTTTGGGATTGGCTAACTTTACTTAGCATTATCTTCTCCACCTCCATCCATTTACCTACAAATACCATGATTTTATTCTCTTTTAATGCTGAATAATATTCCATTGTGTGTGTGTGTGTGTGTGTGTATATATATATATATATATCTCACATTTTCTTTATCCATTCATCCACTGAAGGGCATCTAGGTTGGTTCCACAGTTTAGCTATTGTGAATTGTGCTGCAATAAACATTGATGTGGCTGTGTCCCTGTAGTATGCTGTTTTTAAGTCCTTTGGGTATAGACTAAGGAGTGGGACAGCTGGGTCAAAAGGTGGTTTCATTCCCAGTTTTCCAAGGAATCTCCATAATGCTTTCCATATTGGCTCCACCAAGTTGCAGTTCCACCAGCAATGTATGAGTGTACCTTTTT
This sequence comes from Marmota monax, assembly GCF_021218885.2. Classification (NCBI taxonomy): domain Eukaryota; kingdom Metazoa; phylum Chordata; class Mammalia; order Rodentia; family Sciuridae; genus Marmota; species Marmota monax. The sequence continues at coordinate 4,765,913 of NW_026692254.1, forward strand.
CCTCACATCCTCACCAACACTTACTGTTGTTTGTATTCTTTTTTTTTTTAGAGAGAAAGAGAGAGAGAGAGGAGACAGAGAATTTTTTAATATTTATTTTTCAGTTTTCGGTGGACACCACATCTTTATTTTGTTTTATGTGGTGCTGAGGATCGGACCCAGCGCCCCACTCATGCCAGGCGAGCGCGTTACCGCTTGAGCCACAAGTTTTTTTATTGTTAATAGCTGCCATTCTGACTGGAGTGAGATGAAATCTTAGAGTAGTTTTGATTTGCATTTCTCTAATTGCTAGAGATGTTGAACATTTTTTCATAAACTTGTTGATTGATTGTATATCTATCACCTTCTGAAAAGTGTCTGTTCATGTCCTGGGCCCATTTATTGATTGGGTTATTTGTTTTTTTGGTGTTTGCTTTTTGAGTTCTTTATATACCCTAGAGATTAGTGCTCTATATGATGTGCAAGCGGTAAGAATTTTCTCCCATGCTGTAGGCTCTCTGTTTGCCTCACTGATTGTTTCTTTTGCTGAGAAGAAGCATTTTAGTTTGAATCCATCCTATTTATTGATTCTTGTGCTATACGAATCTTATTAAGGAAGTAGAGGCCTAATCCAATATGATGGAGATTTGGGCCTACTTTTTCTTCTATTAGGTGTAGTGTCCCTGGTTTAATTTTGATGTCTTTGATCTACTTTGAGTTGAGTTTTGTGCATGGTGAGAAATAGGGGTTTAATTTCATTTTGGTGCATATGGATTTCCAGTTTTCCCAGCACCATTTGTTGAAGAGGCTATCTTTTCTTCAATGTATGTTTTGGGCACTTTTGTCTAATATAAGATAAATGTAATTATGTGGGTTTGTCTATGTGTCCTCTATTCTGTACCACTGGTCTACAGTCTATTTTGGTGCCAATACCATGCTATTTATGTTATTGTTGGTCTGTAGTATAGTTTAAAGTCTGGTATAGTGATGCCACCTGCTTCACTCTTCATACTAAGGATACGGTAATCTTCTTGATGAATTAGCCCTTTTATTACTACATAATTTCCTTTCTAAATATTTTTGACTTAAAGTTTATTCTTCTGATATTTAGTATAGCCAACCCTGCTCTCTTTTGATTACTATTCACATGAAAGATCTTTTATATCCTTTTACTTTTAACAGATTTGTGCCTTCAGATTTGAAGGAAGACTTTTATAGCTAGCATATAATTGGATCACTGTTTTTAAAATCCATCCTGGGCCAATCTCTATCTTTTAATTGGATAGTTTTATCCATTTACATTTAAAGTAATTGCCAGGAAGAAAGAACTTACTTATTCCACTTAGTTACTTATTCTTCCCATATCATTTGCTTTCTTCCTAAATTCTTCTGTTTTTGCCTTCTTTTTAAATTAAATTTTGTATGTATATACCATTTTTATTTCCTCCTCATTTCTTTTTTTATAGTTTTAAAAGTCATATAATTAGCGGTTACTATGGGGATTCCAATTGATATCTTAAATTTGTAAGAAAATAATTTGAACTAATACCAATTTATCTTATTTTTTTTTAATTTTTTATTGTTGGTTGTTCAAAACATTACATATTTCTTGATATATCATATTTCACACTTTGATTCAAGTGGGTTATGAACTCCCATTTTTACCCCATATACAGATTGCAGAATCACATCAGTTACACATCCATTGATTTACATATTGCCATACTAGTGTCTGTTGTGTTCTGCTGCCTTTCCTATCCTCTACTATCCCCCCTCCCCTCCCCTCCCCTCCCAATTTATCTTAAATTGTATACAAAGCTTCCACTCATACAGTGCTGTTCCTCTCCATTTGTGGTGTTATTTTCACAAATTGCATATTTACACATTATTTGTCCATTAGATTTTATATTGTTGCTTCCTAAAAATAAGCAGCACTGGCTTTTATATTGTATGTTTACCCATGTAGTTATCTTTACTAGTGATCATTCTTTCTTAGTATGGCTTTAATTTATTGTCTAGTCCTCTTATTGGCACTTGAACATTTCTTGTTGGGCAAGTCTGCTAGGGATTAACTCTCTCATGTTTTATTTCAGAGTTTTAATTTCTCTTTCATTTGTGAAATATGATTTTGGCAGATTTAGAATATTTAGTTGACAGTAGTTTTTTTCTGGCACTTTGAATATGGCATTTCACAGTCTTCTAGCCCACATGATTTTTGTGAGATATTGGCAGCTAATTTTATGGAAGACTCTTAGTACATGATAAGTTGTTTTCTCTTACTACTTCAGGGAGGTCTCTTTGTCTCTGGTTTCCAACATCTGAATTATAATGTGCCTTGGTATGGATCTCTTAAAATCTAACCTACTTTGTGTTTGTTTAGAACCTTGACTTCTCAACAAATTTGGAATATTTTCATCCATTATTCTTCAAAAGAATTTTTTTCTGAACTTTTCTTTTCTACTCTTCCTTGGAGTTTCAATGACATAAATGTTATACCTTTTGGTATTGTCCCACAGGTCTCTGAAGTTTTTCTTTTTTATATTTTTTTCCCTGTAGTTCAGTTTTTATGATATCTACTGATCTGTTTTCAAGATAATTGACTCTCCTTGGTCATCTCCATTTTGCTCTTTTCTAAATTTTGTGAATTTTTAAAAATTTGTCATTATATTTTCCAGTTATAACATTTTCATTTGGTTCTTTTTTCTAGTTCTGTTTCCTCGCTGAGATTTCTCATCTTCTCCTCTTATTTTAAGAATGTTCAAACTTATCAGAGAATTTTCATAATAGCTGCTAAATGTCTTTGTCAGGTAACTCCAACTTCTATGTCATGTTGGTATTGTCATATACCAATTGTCTTTCCCATTAAAAATTGTGATTTTATTGATTCTTAATATGTCAAGGAATCAATCTTTTGAGTCCACAACATCTAACTAGTCTCGTAAGGTTGTGGTTTCCATGTTAGTTGCATTTTAAGATCCTCGTATTGTTATTTGTATCTATCTCACATGTGTTTCACCCAGTCTTGTCTGCTATATGAGTGGTGGTCTATCCCATAGTTCAGTTTTCCAGGTCCCTGATATGCCATTTGATGTCAGATCTATGCATACAGCATGTAGCTGAGCTCTAGAGTCAATCAATTTGTGTGGTTGCTTTCCTGAATTCTATCTTGTCTTGTGGTCTCCTTAGTAGTCTCTGATTCCCTAGGGGTTCCCCTTTCTAGTTCTTCAAAAACAAAACTTGGTGCTTTATTTCATCTGCTCTGCCACATTCTCCTTCTAATTGTACTCATGTCTAGGGTTGATCAGAAGCAAGAGAGAGAAAAGAACCTATGTGTTCTCACCCATTTGGGATCACAGCTCCTTCATCTGGTGAGAAAAGTCCTTAGAAGGGTCCTTGGAGAATCAGTCTCCTATGGTCTCCTTGTTTTTACTGGTGTACCATTGATACCCGCCTGGAAAAATGGAGTGTGAGAGAATGGAAAAAGGGAAAAAGAAGAGAATTTTTACTCTCATTTATGAGTGTCAGAAGATCCTTTTCCCATTCTACAAGTCAGAATGCTTCAATGCCATCCAGATTTGGGCCTGAATTGAGTTCAGGTCAGGAAACACTGGAGGAAAACAAAATCAGAGCTGCCAGTTTGAGGCACTTGAATTCCAATCCCCTTCTCCAATCTGCCTGTTACTGCTTACTTTTCAAAGTACTGAAGTAGCTGTTTCATGCATTCTTTACAGATTATAACTGCATTTAGGAGCAACAGACTGAGTGTACATTTTTCATCTTACCCCAACCCCAAACCTGAGAACTATCTTTTTTTTTTTTTTTTTTTTTTTGCCTTCTGGGGTCACTCTCATACCTCTATATTCAGTACTGCTCCTTTATTGTCTCCTAAGTCATCTCTCAACAACTATTCCATTCCAGTGGTTAAGTTCAACTAAAAGTGTGGTCAGCCACGAATCTCTTCTGCTTAGGATGGAACAAAATATCCAGATACCTTTCCCCTCTGACAATTTGTCAGGCAAGGTTCTAAACCAAACATTTACTGAGCAATATTCATATAATTGGAATGATACAGATATAGAAGTCTTGTTAGCCACTGGATATTTTCTATCTCTTTATATAGATAAAAGGAGCAAGATAAAAAATGCTAAAATATATTTGTAATAATCTGCCCAATCAGAAGGGCAGGAGAGAAATATTCAACCACTGTTTGTTTAATTAATGGCAGTACAAATTATTGCCACATTTTTGGAAAGGAATTTGGAAAAAAAGTACACAATAATATCAAAGTATTTCTACATATTTGGTAATATATGCTAAAAAAAACTTTAAAAAAGAAATCAAATACTCAAAGGTACTTATCAGAGGATTATATCTAATTGGTCAGGCATTGAGCATAACCCCAATGTCCTCAAGCTAGAGAACATTTTATTAAATTATGGTAATAAAAATTATAGTATAGAATATAGTAATTTTAAATGAATATTTTAACGATGTAAAGGAGCACACAAAAATGTTTACACTATAATGATGGATCACTTATCTATTGCTGCATAACTTTAGCACTTAACCATAACCTAATGAATGCTACCCAAATGAAAGACATGAGAGAATCTTAACAGAATATTATTGAAGTCCATAATTAAATAAAAATTAAAACACTTCATTTTTGTACTTGGCATATTAAAAAATTCCATCAGTAACATTTATTTTTTACATTATTACATTGTTTAATTCTCTTATTAATTTTAGTAGTTTCAGCAGAGTTTTTGGGTTTTCTAAGTATGCAAACATGTAATCTTCAAATGAAATTAATTTTGCTTCTTCAGTTTTAATATGTCTTAATTATGTTGTCTGACAGCATTGATAGAAGACCTCTAAAACAATGTTGAATAACAGTAATGGTATAATACAACCCTTTCCTATTCCAGGGTCTTTAACATGGCTTATTACATGAGCAATATAAAGGAGAAAAAGAGGTGATTATCGCAAATCACATTTGGTATATGCTAAAAGGGCACTTTAACCACTCAATCCATATAAAAGTTTGTAAGAGCAAATGGAATAAGGATCCAAAAATTAAAGAAGAAAAGTATTTTTCCAAAACTACTAACCAACATCCTCTTTCTACATTACTATAAAACACATTCAAAATAGTCATTTTAAAATGGCTGCACATGATGACAATATTTATATAGTCTAAATTAAGAAATTAAACTCATGAGTTATTGTGTTAAACCAAATACTCTCAAGAATTCTCATTATCTGCTTTTTGTTAAAAGTTTATGTGTTGTGCCATGTTTATGAACCTAGGTTTTGAAGATTGTTTTCTAGTTTCTTCTGAAAGTGTTATAGTTTTACATTTGGAAGTATGATCAATTTTGAGTTAATTTTTGCAGAGGGGATGTGATTTAGGTTCATTGTTTTGCATATGGAAGTCAAATTGACATTGTTTGAAAAGACTTACCTTCCTCCATGGGAATTCTTAAAAGTCAGCTGATCATATCTTGTTGGTCTGTTTTCAGATTATCATTCTGTTCTACTGTCTTAATTACTATAGCTTTATTAAAAGCAAGTCTTCAAATCAGGTTGTGTGATTTCTCTAACTTTGTGCTTCTTTAAAAAAATCACTTTAGCTCTTCTGGTTCCTTTGCTTTTTCTATATATAAATATTACAGTCAACTTGACTGTATTTACAAAAAATTATTTTGGGATTATGACTTATAGTGCCTAAATTCCACAAAATATAAACTTATCAAAAATGTATTCATCTGGGAATTTAACCATCTCATTCTTTTTTTAAAAATTTATTTTTTATTCTAATTTGTTATATAGGACAGCAAAATACATTACAATTTATATTGCACATATAGAGTTCAATTTTTCATAACTGGTTGTATATAAAGCATATTCACACCATTTGTGTTAATAATCTCATTCTTATAATAAACTCTGCCTAGTTATAGTATATTAATCTTTTAATATATTAATAGATTCAATTTTTCAGTATTTCTTTTATAATTTTTTGCATTCATATTAATAAAGTTAACTGAGAGTAGTAGGATTTTGTTTTTATTTTTGTTTTTCTTTTTTTACATCCTATATGCATGTTTTAAAGTATGATTAAACTAGCTTTATTGAATGGATTTAAAAAGTTTTCCATTTTTTCCTGTGGTCTAGAATAGATTAATATAGGACTTATCTATATTTTTATACAGACTTTTTGAGTCTCTGCATGTCTAAAAATATCTTTCTTTCGCCTTGACAGATGATTGATATTGTGGCTGGGTATAGGATTCTTGGAATACTGTTCTCATTCAATCATCTTTAAATATTTTTCCACAACTTTACCTCCAGTACTGCAGACAAGGTATCTGACTATAACTTACTCTTTTTATTGTAAGTAGCCTGTTAGTTCTTTTTATAAGCATATAATATTTTCTTTTTTATAACTGGAATTCAGGAATTCCATTAGGAAATGTTACTAGGGGGTTCTAGTTTTTTTTAAATTTATTATGAATTTTACTTGGGCTCTATTGTTCTTTTAAACTGAAGGCTCAAAATTTTTCCTACTAAGACACATTTTATTTTATAATTTTTTTATTTATTACTTTTCCATCTGTTCCTTTTCCCTTTTTAGTAAACTTTTATTATTAACATTCAGATATCCTGGATCTGTCCTCCAAGTCTCTCTTCATAATTTCTCATGAATTTCATATCATTTATAAAATAGTTCTTCTGCTTGACCTTCCAAAGTAGTAATTTGGTTCTTAGCAAAGAATATTCTCTTCTCAGTTAATCTATTGAACTCATAATTTCAGAAACAAGTATCCAAGTTCTAGAAAAGTCTTTTTTATTCTGTGTTAAATTAAATGCTCTTCAGGAGTTCTCATTTGTTTTTCATTTAAGTTCATCTGTCTCTTCCATTAGTTCTATTTTCGTAAGTCATCTGCTCTCCTTGTCAAACTTAGTCTTCTTTCTCAGGTTGCTGAATGTCCTTAATCTGGAGGTTTTCAACCTTGACCAAACACGAAAAAACAAAAACAAAAACAAAAACAAAAAAAACACTATAAGAGAGGTTTTTAAAAACCTGAATGCCCTGGACCCAGTGAGACCAACTAATGAAGAATTTCTGATAATGGTATTAGTGGCTTTTAAAACTCCTCAGATGACTCTTATGAATCAGTCAAGAGTAAGTACTACTCTTTTAAATGCATCTCCTTTTATTTGTCTACTCATAGGTGTATATTTCCTTAGAATTGTACAGGCTCTTGTTTTAGAGTCTCAACTGGCTGATGGTGTAAGATATAGAAGCATTTGCTTTTACTACGAAGTGTTGATGGAAAAACCTGAAAAACTTCATTTTGCTGGAGGAGGGGAGGAATCTTCTGTCCTTAGGTCTTTTGAGGGTCAATGTGGCAGTGCTCCTCCATCGAAAGGCACTAGTGCCAATGCATGTCAGTGTGTCCAGGTCACAATAGGTAGGCATTCAAAGGACCAAAAGTGGGAACAGGCACAGATAAGGGTTTTCCCTTTGCAGGTGATTATTGGTTGTGCATTGCAAGTTGTGTTATTCCAGACGGAGAGCTGGGAAGGGGAGGTGCATAGCCATGCATGTGAGTCGCCATAATTCCAGAATCTCTTGAGATTCCTCTCTTGGAAATTGATAATCACAATTTAAATCTTTTAGGATCAGATCATCACATAAATGTAAAATGTCCACAGTCTCATACTGAGTGCATCAAAAATCTTAGGCATATTTACACAACAGCATGGATGAACCTCAAATGTATAATGCTTAGTGAAAGAACCCAAACTCACAAAGCTAAAAACTGTATGAATCCATTCACATAACATTCTGAAAAAGACATGTCATAGGGACAGAAAACAGATCAGTGGTTGCTAGGGGCTCAGAATCAGGGGAAAAAATTGGCCACACAAGGGTATTGGAAGAAATTGGATGTGATGGAATTCTTCTACATCTGGATTGTGGTACTGGTTATATCATTAAATTGCATTTGTCAAAACTTATGAAACTGCGCATTTAAAATGGTACTTTTATTATGTGTAAATTTTACTTCAATAAACTCTCTTGGGAAAAAGAAAAAAATCATGTATTTCTTCCATTGGACTGACCCCTGTTAGCTCTCCCAAAGGCTCATAGGTATTTCAGCCTGTGCTCACTGTATTTACTTTGCCAGGGAATTCCCCTTTAATGTTTGTGACTTAAATTAGATGCCATGTTCTCTGGAAAGCTTTCCATTTCATGCAAAACTCTCCCTGGTGCTTCTTTTACACATAATTTCTTGCTATTATGGCCCTCCTTATGTGGTGGTTGAGGTGCTTGTGCAAGTTTTTTTCCCCCTGATAGATCAAGGAAGACAAAAATTTCATCTAATCATTATCATTGTGTCCTTATCACCTAACTCAGTTGTAAGTATCGAGTAATCAATAACTTGGTAAAGATGAAGTGGCTAACATCTAGCACATTCACCTGTTAACCAGAAACCTGTGTTCTCAGAAACTTTCCAGGAAGTCCATAAAAAAACCCAAGAAATCAGGATATATCCTAGGCATTACTTGCAAAGTCCTTGCACTAGAGCATGTTAGATACCTAGAGTAAGAAATTTTGAGAAGGTGGAAGTGAGATCCCTGAAAATCTATGGACCATAACGCCTCATCCATTTTTATAGATACAATCAACATGAACACTTGCTCTATTTGCTTTCTTTACTTGACACTATAATTTCAGAGACAGATGAAAAATTTTTTTCTGCACTCAAATCAATATTTCTGCTTGTGACTTCTTTTGTGCTCAGCTCTCCCCAGTGGAAACAATGACAGGGGAGATGGGAAGACATATGGAAGTCCCCATCTTCTGATATTTTAACTCTTGAAAACATGTCTGTTCTAATCAAATATTGCAGTTGCTTTGCAGAATTTGAAGGCAAGGGCATGAGGTGAGAGAAGAGAAATGGTAACTTTTGGGCACTTGTTCTAAAACTATTGGACCTGAATAAATGAGGAGCCATCCACTCCCTGCTGGTTTTGGAATCACATCTCTTTTCCTTCCATTAAAAGTTAAGGGTATCTTGTAAAAGATCTTCTTGTAGTTGGGAAATGCCTCATTTTCTATTTAATCTACACAACTCTCAAGGAATCCTCCTTCGATGGTAAGGATGGACCACCTCTATTAGGAAGAAGGGCTTCCACCTCTTCTGATGACCAAAAGCCATGGAAAGGTTGCCATCTCAGACTGTACCCTCAGGAGAAATGGAAATGCAATTTTCTCTATGTGTCTTGAACCTGAACTAAGGCTCTTTTGAATTGAGTAGAGGAAACTTCATTTTTAAGGTTCAAAAGTTCAAGGTCCTGAGTTCAATCCCAGCACCAGAATAAAAAGAAATTTGTTGAAAATTTTCTACCAAATGTTATTCCTCCTTGGTAATCTTCAAACTAATCAAAATTTTTCTCATATATATATATATATATATATATATATATAAGAAATATGTATATTTCTTTTTCTTTTTTAGTGGACACAATACCTTTATTTTATCTCTATATGGTGTGAGGATCGAACCCAGTGCCCCAGTGCCTCAGGCATGCCAGGCAAGTGCTCTACCTCTGAGCCACAACCCCAGCCCCTCCCCACCCCCATAATGCTTGTATATTTTGAAGAAATTGTTTCTAAACCATTAAAGTTCTTCATTTAGAAAATTGTTTAACAGGTTAGAAAATGTTTCCAAATTTTTAAAGTATGGAAGTAGCAGAATTTTGATAGTTAACACACATAATATGGGGACAAAAATCCATACACATTAGGAATGTCTCTTTAAAATGTTCTGTTTGAGGCACATATTGCTTTAAAAAAAAACAAAAACACCTCTTTTCACTTTTTGTTTAAATGTCCTCTTACTCTGAATGGACAGGTAAAGCACTTTAAAAAAAAGAAAATATTTGTTAAATAGCAAAGCTGCAACAGCCACTTGTCATGATGGGAAAGGTCAGCAAATTTGAAACACTTATCTTTCCGCAAAAGAAAGGTATGTAACTCATCTTTAAATCTGACAAGTACTTCCCTGTGAGATAACCTACAAATCTTTATGTGGCACAAAAAAGTTTCAAGGTCAGTCCCCTTCTATTATGAAGTCTTGTAAAGATTCTATTTGATCTTCAAGGTCTTCCTTTGATAAATGTTCCAACATCCTTGACAGCCTGTAGTTTTCTGTGCATTTCTAGATGTACCATATTTGTTACTGATATCTATGAATGATGCTGTGTGCGGTTTACATTTAATTCTCTCTTGTTACCTTTACCCCAGAATTCCTTTTTAATCTCATAAGACCTTGTATTTAATAAAGAAATCAATAAAGATGGTCTTTCTTGTACATCTTTCCTGTAGTGACTCATCTAAAGTGCTTCTTTGTGGATTTCATTATTGAGACCAATCTGGCAAATCTCATAAGCTAAAACTTGTTAGAAACATCTGTACTTGATCTACTCATAATCTCCCACACTAGACACTTGTTTGAAAGCTTATTTCTGCAGCAGTTTTTCTAGGTGTCTTTCACTGGTGTTTGCTGACCAAAGGGTGCATTTTTAACTTGTTGCCGTCTTGTTTTCTCTGCATTTGTTGAATCACTATTTTATTGTTGAGGGAACACAAGTTAATTACTCCAAAGCTAAGTGGCTTTTTGTCCTGTAATGTGTAAAATTAAAAAAAAATTGTGAAATACTAGAGACTTCAATCTGTAATAAAGGAAACTCAATGTTGACTTCTTGTTTTGATGCTTTTCAATAAATTCCTTACTAAGCCTGATGGTTTCATCCAGCCATTTCAACTGATTTAAATCATACAGAGAGTGATTTACAGGAAATAATTTTCCTGGATTCCTCTAAAGGAAGTGCATATTTAGACTAGTAGCACTCTAGATGCACAGGGAGAAGTTAATCCATTATATTTGGTGGATGTTGTAGGTCATTAAGACTTAATTTCCTGGAATTTGCAATGAGGCAGTTTAAAAAAAAAATCATTCTCAAGTCTTTTGCATCATGAAATTCCCATCCTTCCTTCAGTATCCTAGAGGATATGACTCACATATGGATCCATTTGAGATTCTATGTCATTTCATGTATTAACTATCACAGAGTCGAGATTCTTTTCTATGTTTTTAATAAAAATAAATATAAGTAATTTCAACTATTTAATTGGTCATATATATTTTTTCCCTACCCCAAAAAAGTGCCTGTTTTATTACGTGGGGTATGGACACCTCACCTTGGAGAAGAACACAAAATATCACTGTTCTTTATTTTTAAGAGTCATTTAGCCAGCAAAACTTCTGTAATGAGAACTGAGAAATTATGGAGGGGGAAAATGATTATCAAGTCTAATTTACATAATAGCAAAAAGTTTGGATGCACAAGAAATCCCAGGGGTCTGTGGTAGATTGTTCTCTTTGTTATGTAGCATTATTAACTTAGGCCCTGACTAATTCTGAAGAGCATGCCCCATGTAGCTGTTGCTCCTATGTCCTAGAGTGACAGAAAAGTCAGAAGCTCCATCTATAGTCTGGAGTCAAGCTCAGCTGAACACAGCCATGGCCATATGTGTTATCACACACACACACAAACGGCAAATAACAAACTTGTTATTGAGTGTCTGAGTGTGTTTATCACTAACTCTGGACTCAAGGGCCCATGAACTTTCTTATCCTATAATCTATGAAGAGTTATTTACACAGAGACATTCAGATGCCCATAAACATTCTCTGAGCAATTCTGCCCAGAATTACCCAGAATTACTATGACTTAGTTTCCAAAATATGTTGGTATGAGGCAACCGTGTCATTCTGTAAGTCAGTCTCCAAATACATCTGCCGCAGTCCGGCTGCAGCAAAATAACCAGGGGGGTGACGAACAACTTGTGTAGATTGATACAGCAGGAGTGGAAGCCGTTTATTGTAGGACAGGAGTGGTATATATACATTCCACACAGCTTATCTAATTAACATAAACTCGATACAGCAGTCAACCAATAAGGAATCTCCACACTTAATGGCTCGCTGGCGTTACTTCACAAACCACTCCCTCTGGCAAAATGCCACGCGCCATCCAGACTTGTTTACAGACTCTAACATTTGCCAGGTGCCATCCTGACTTGTTTACAGACTCTAACATACATCCTATTATTTCTTGTCATTTATGACTGTTGAATTAAAAAAAAATGTATCAGTCTGTGATTGGCCAGGAGAACAGAGTTACTAAATATGGTACAGAAACTAAAGATTTCATATAGGTAATTGGGACTTCCATGAATGTGGGAAGGACTAGGGGAGCAGCGGTCTGAAGGCTGCAGCTGAAGAATGAGAGACACTGTCACTTACAACTCAGAGCTAGAAATATTGAAATTCACAGAGATGTCTGAGAAGCTTCCATGCTTAGGCGCCAACATATGAGCTCTGGATTAGGTCTGCTAAGCCACCATATGGACAAAACTACTGCAGTTGACAACTGGTTCCTAAGAACTGTGCTTTCTGTCTTACTTCTGCTTTCTCACCCATGTTCTTCTCCCTGGTGTCAAGATTTTTTCTTGTAAACCACAGACGACAGATGATTCAGCAGAAGAATTGACAGTGTTGTATGTTAAAACTTTACACTAGCTACCAATTCAGGGCTTTATGTATCGAGTCTGTTTGACTCTTGTAACAATATTGAGGAGTAAGAGTCCCTCCAGGTACTCAGGTGTTAAGTGACCAAGACAAACGGGAGTTCCCAAGCTTATGTTCTTGTCCTCATATCTCATAGTCATCTGTGAGGTTATTTCCTTCCCAGGTGGTGCTGTCCTAGGCTCTGAGTCCATCTCCTCAACTGGACTCCAGATTTCTTGGAGAAGGGGGGGGGGTCCTCTTTTATTCATCTTGACTTCTTTGGTGAATTAGAATTGTTGTATACTTTAGCATAGCATCAGTAAGTTTTTAAAAATCAAATCATTTTGATCTGGAAATAAGAAGCTAAGAGGAAATTTTACCCAATTATACTAAACCAATAAACACCATTCTTCCTTCCCGTCGTTTAGATTCATATTTTGCATCAGGAATTCTCGCCATACTCCTCAAAGCTGTTTCCTTTGGGAGGCATGGATCTGGTTTGTCTCCTTGAGTCCAGGCAGGGCTTCACTCCAACCAGATGGAAGATCATCTTTCATTTATTTATTTATTTGAAGATTTTTCACTCTTTCTCTTGAACTTTCTCACTGATATGAAGAAAAGATAAGAGATAGTGGCTCAACATTCTCAATGTCATTCGTTTTCAAATGGCACATAACTTGCCTGTGTGTGATGGAATATTTGCATTTAAGAGAAGCATCTGTTAGCTCAGTTGCTGGAATTTGCTTTCACTCTCAACCCCATCCAGTCTGTCTCTCCCAGCTTCTAAAAATACAATCTTATTTTTGTTCTCCTTTCAACTTGAAACGGACACAGAATGCAGTCATCTCATACCATTTACGCCCAGAAGGCTGTCAGCAAAGGCGCTGGAGGAGAGAGTGTGTTTAATCTTGAGAAGGAAATAGAATGTATACACACCCGGTAAACTGAAATGTTTTATATTGGCTCTGGCTCCGACTGTCCCCACGTGTGGCAGCAGCTACCAAGACGCAGCTATGAATCCCCACTGTCGTCAGAGTCCTGTGGACCGGAACAATTGCTAATGTTTTCCTGCTCCATAGACTCAGGAACCAGCCAAGCCACTGAATCATTAGCTTGGACTGCTGGGTCAGCCTGTCTGCCGACTTGACTACTAGAGGTAACTATTTCATGACAAGTTTACAGGAGGAAGAAAACAAAAATGTAACAGTACCTTCTGTTGCTCTCTTAGTTCTGCTGGCCTTATTTAACCTTCAGAGCAAGGCACAATCAATACTAGTTCCTCTGGGTCCCTGGGGCAATTTGGTAGTAGTGAAATGGGTTCAATAATTGACAAAAATCATCCCTATAAAACAAAAATTCTTCCCTGTAAAATAAGTGCATCTGGGCTGCTGCCTCAAGCATATGTCAGAAGGAATCATTGGCAACCTTGAAAGCAAGGAGCATTCTGCCCTGGACTCCAGGGGTGGGATCAACTGCTAGAGTGGGATGCCCAGCCCAGGCTAATGATTCAATATGCCCCCTCAAGACCAAGGCCCTGCAGCTAGAGCTGTGCAGGTACTTTTCTCACACAGCCTTCAAGAGCAGCCAAAGCTTGTCTGTCTTCACTCATATCCTCTGGTGGCCTATGAGGGAAGAGCGACTACTAACTTGTTCTCTTCCTCTTCCTCCTTACCCTCATCTGCCTTTTCCTGTGATATTTGGGTTTAAAACTCAAGAGCCTGTGGACTCCGGTGCTCTACTGAAGGGTATGATTGGTATAAACACTTTGATACACTGTTATTACATCTAATAAAGTGGAACATGTACATTTACATACAGAAGGTATATTCATATATATGCATGTATATAGAGTAGTATATACATATATACTACAATAATTCTGCTCCTAGAAATAAACCAAAAAGCAATACGCACATTTATGCATCAAAAGGCATATACTAGAAGAGTCTTCATAGCATTATCATAGTTACCCTGCTATAGTTTGGATTTTGAATGCACCCTAAAGAGCCTTATGTTGAATAATTGATGGCCAACCTATGGCACTATCAGGAAGTAGTGGAACCTTTAAGAGGTGTGGCTCAGTGAAAAAAAGTTAGGTCATTGGGAGCATGCTCTAGAAGGGGATATTGAATCCTCATTCCTCCTCTTTCTCTGCTTCTGGGTTGCCATGAATTGTAAAGCTTCCTTCACCATGTACTCCCATCACACTATACTGCCTTGCCACAGTCCCACTAGCAATGGAGCCAAGTGAAAACATCCAAAAAATGTGAGCCAAAATAACCTTTCTTCTTTTTTAATGTGATTATTTCAGTTATTTTGTTAGAATAATGGAAACCTAACACTTGCCCCAAACTAGAAATACTATTAACGATCATCAACAGTAGAATCAATGAACAAGTTGAGCTGTACTCACACATTGCTATACCAGAGAAGTAAAATGAATAATTAATTTTACTTCTCTAGTATAGCAATGTGTGAGTACTGAAGTATAATATGAATGTTATACTTCAGTAACATTAAAAAACATGAAAAGATATAAAGTTTATGATGGCAGAATTTATGTTTCTGCTTTTTTTCCTGCACAAATTGGCTGTTGGCTGATAGAAGAGTTGTTGATTAGCAATCATTGGCACTTTCTCGTGGTACTTGGAAGGATACTCTAGCTGGTGGGTCCTATTCCATTCTCCACTCCTCAATTCCAAACCCAAATCTGGTACTCCTCTTTCTCTCTAATCCCACCATCACAGATGTTCACCAGCCCCCTCCTTCAACTTTTCCTCTCTACCAGCATTTTATTTACATTGGGTCCCGAACTCTGTTATCCCTTGAGGGTAGGGTCCTTAGCAGGAATAGCTTTATGCTTTAGCAGGACAAGGCTCATACTGAGGGCCCCTAAGGGGAAACATCTTTTATCTGAAGTCTCTATATTGCTTAATTCTTTCAGACATAGCATTGAACATTCCCACTTAAATGTTAAAATTGAAGTGGTGTGCTAATACTAATTTATAACCCATCTACCAATTGGATTTTTCATTAAGGAGTCTTGTGAGTGAGAGAATCTTTAGCCAATGCCACTCTGGGAGTGATCATCAGTTTTGTTTTTTTTGTTTTTTTTTTTTTTGTTGTTGTTGTTTTTTTTTTATCTTGGAGTTTTGAAGAATGGGTTGAAAATTTTGTTTTCCTTTTGTGTTTAATAATTATATTCTGTCCTTTGTGACATGGAACTGTAGAGTAAGAGACTTATTTAGTCCAGTGGTTTTTCAAACTGCTTTTTTAATTTGTCAAAGTCTTTCTTCAAACACTGTCTAAATTAGAAGAATAAACACAGAGGTTATAGTACAGTTGTTGGGCAGTCAAATCAGGACTTCTGAAGACCTCTCAGCTCCTTTAAAATGGTCCCCATGCAGGTGAGAATGGTGTCTCTGAAGCCCTCAAGTTAGAAAGTCAAAGGTCTTGTCCAACCATTTCATTTACAGTCCTGGCTCAAGGTCACCCTGGCCATACTGGCAGAACCAGGCTGAGACTCTCCCCCCTAAGCAGAGTTCTTTCCTCTCTGTGATGGGAGGTTTCCATGATGCCAAATATTTGCTCTCCAGATTTCCCTCTCTGCTTCTCGGGGAGACTTCTACACACACTGTAGACATTTTGATGAGTCTAGGCTGCATTTTGAGGACTTTAAGTCCAATACTCTTCATACATTTGTAATCCCTGTTACAAGTCCAGAAATTTGTGCCAGAGCAAGGTACTAGAAAATTACTCTGGGTCCTGGGGCTGTACCCAAGGAATCTGAGTCTTGGCTTCAAAGTTCAGGGATTTGGGAGTGGGTTCTGCACAGATTAAGGACCAGGAACAACTGAGCTTGGGATCTGGTTAAGTTCTCCAGCTGGCTGTTTTGTGAACTAGTTGCATGAACTTTGTGCATTTGGTATGTGCAAGGAGTTTCAACACCAGACACACTATTTAACACCTTAAAATTGTGTATGTGTTTGTGTGTGTGTGTGTGTGTTTAAAGTCCTACCAACCAAAGACTCCAGGCATTTATTAGGAATCCAACAAGGTTAAGTTCATTTAACTTTCTGCAGTAGAGTTGAGCATACATAGAGTGCTAAGAGCCAAGTATATGATGCATGGCATTTTTGGTCGAAAGGTGACGCCAGCTAGCCATTGAGATGATATGATTATGTTAAGATTTGCATTCATATGGATATTGGACTCCTGCTGTTCACCTAGGCCGGCTACAGGACTCCTGGAGAGTTCCCATTGGTTGGGGAAGTACAGGAGGAGGGAGTTCCGGGGGAGGAGCCCTCTCTGCGGTCCGAGAGGAGGCCGCGTGGGTGGAAAAAATCTTCCCGGGTGCGTACCAGACATTGGCGGCAGTTTCAAAAAATAATAAAGTTTGTTCCTGCTTGAGTGGCTCGTGATTTTGTGCCCAGCCAGACTGCGGCAATAGAGGAATCTGGTGTCACAGAAAAAGGACTTTGAGAGGGGTTTCTTACAGGTTGTGAGCTTGTTGAGTGATTCTAAGGAAGGTTTGGAGAGATGCAGGCTAGTTCTAGGTTGGCTGTTACTAGGAAGTAGAAATAATTTTGATGTTGAGAATATCTGGATAATTTTTATGGAGACAGCAGAAGAATTAAAAGAGGGTTCTAAAGTTTTTACTGGTGAAGGAACAGAAGATAATTATTAATTTTGTGGTTGCAGAGTGTCCTTGACTCTAATTAGGTTTAGTTGTAATTACAGAGGGGTCATGTTTCTGCCTTGTTTCACCCTGATCCTTGTCTGAATAGTATTTATATTCTGTGAAAGTTGTTTATATTCAGTTGGCAGCATCACAACTTGCTTGCTGTTTTCTGTTAGCTGGCATAGCCAGTTTTTAACCACATGCATGAGCATTCATATACACACAAACACACACTTTATCCTATGCTCATCTCCATTTTCAAATGTCTATAATGTGTGCATATTATCAAATGATAGAGTATATTTGCAGGTACCTGGAATGTGGTGTCTGTCACTTACAATTGTGTGGAGAATCAGTCTCACATAGAGGTTAATACTATGGGCTTCAGAATCAGGTAAACCTCATATTTTTATCCCTTAAGCAAATTTCTCCTATGTACATGTATGAATATATCACTATGAATCTCACTCTAATGTATAATTATAATGCACAAACACAAACATAAAATTACTCACCTGTCTCAATTTTCCCATCCATAAAGTAGGATGGGAAAATGGCGTCTATGATATAGGTGTACTGTAAGAAGTCATTGTGTGTATGCATCCAAAATTATTGCGAGGCGGCTAGTGCCTTGCAAGGGTAATTTTTCTGGTGCAGGAGGGGATAAGCCACCTAAGAAAATAAAGTCTGAAATAATTAGTGAAGAAAGAAGAGAAAGAGTCAAAGAATAGGTTTTAAAAACAGAGCACCTGATAGGATCTTTCAGTATTGGTTGGAGCTGGAACAGAATAATTAGAAAATGGCTCCAGTGGTTTTATTTTAGGGGGTACATCAAAGGCAGGGATAAGATTTTGGAGGTGGAGTTTTGCTTCATGATGTCTTGCAGTCAACAGGTTGATTGACATCTTGGCAGGCTACACCTTTCTCTGAGAGGCTGTGTGACTATAGCAGGTCACCCCATCTCTGCTGCTGTGTTGGACCTGACAGAGCTGAATAGGACTCACATTATCTGGGTGATCTTACCGGTGGGATTGCCATTGGAAGTGCCCAAATACCAGATTTTCCTATTCAATGTGCTTCCATGCTGTTTTGGTCCACACCTAGTCCACCTATGGCTCTCGACATAGAAGGATAAACATGATACCTGGGAGTGGTGGTGAGTACACAATGGATTGACCACTTTGATCCTATGATCAGGCTGAAGTAGGGAGTAGGACACCTAGGCCAGAATTTGTGGCAAAGTAGTCTGATGCCTAAGCCTAGCTCAGACAGTTGCTTTCTGCTTTCTGGTGTTTGGAATCTGCTCTGCAGGTGGTCAGAAACTGTCAATATACTAAGGAGATTCCAGTTGAGTGTTTCATCACAGCCACTGACTGCTAACCGATAGGAAGAAATCAGGTCATTCACTGTGGGCATTAATGAGATCTGAAAGACAGGCAGGCTTGACTAATTGACAGATAGTGGAGAACGCAGTCTGTGACTGAGGCAGGAACGTTGCTCATTTACCCTCTCCATCCTGGTGTCTTTCAGACAGACTGTGCCAAAGGAGTAGAATCACATGACTCAAGCCAGCCAATCAGAATCTCTTTCCAGAAAACTTGGTTTTTATTGATCTCTGTTGGACATTAGATATACATGCCATAAAAGAAGAAGCTGGACTCTTGCCACCTCCTGCTGAGAAGAGGTAAAGTCAGTTCTCAGGAAGAGAGAATACAAATGGACAGAAAGAAAGAGAGGAAAAGACATTTATCTTCTAGCAGAGTTTGGGAGAAACTTGTCCCTTTGATTCCCAAATGGGTAAAGAAATGTTGTGATTGGCTGTTACTTAGAAACTGTGAGCAAGAGAGCATGATTTCTAGACCAGAAAGTAGACAGGAGGTGTAGACCAGTGGTTCTCACAGTGGGTCAGCTGACCAGCAGCATTACCTGGAAACTCGTTAGGCATGCAAATTACCAGGCCTCACCTGAGACTGAGGGAATCAGAAACAATGAGGGTGGGACCCGGGAACTTGAGCTTGAGTAGGGTGACTCTGATGCCCCTCGAGGTTGAGAGTTACTTCTGGGGAATGGCAGAGGCTCTCTTGATGCAGGTGAAGAGATGATTCTCTGTGTCAAAGCCTGCACATACTAATGTATGAGGTATACTAATGTATACCTCACTTTAGAGCAATGTCAATAGTCAGTCTATTTATTCCATCTTCTTGTCACAAGGAGGAAAAGACACAACAGGCAGCCACGAAGAGGCTTCAGGCCATGACAGGGGACTTCACTGTGGGTCTCCCACTACATCTAGGTTCTTTGTGGTGTCAAAACTAAATAAAGGTAGAGATAAATTTCCAAGCCAAAAGATTTTTATGTGGGAATAATAAAAAAAAATAATAAAATAAAAATTAAAAAAATTAGTTTTGTAATCTGGGACACATGTGGAGACCAGGATGACCTCCAGTATGCTTGAAGAATAAAGGGAAATTTTTGTTTTTGTCTTTGGCAGGGATAGCTGTGAGGAGGAAGAAAAACTGTTTTGAAAGCAAGATTATGGACTTTTGCAGTGCTTCACAGTGGCTGGAAAGCTGTGAGTGGAAGTGAGGGCAGCAACTCTCGATTTCACAGTGGGCAGTTTCATTACCAATTGATGCATAAAGTTAGTTTCCTTAAAAATCATTGCAGGCCATTTCATTGGATTGGCCTAGGGGCAGTTCCTGGAACAATGCTTTGTTACTTATCTTTCCTTATGGCCTCTTGGCTCTATTTTAGATAGGTACATAGGTGTGACAAGAATATTTTCATTTCTATGTTCAATTACACACGTGGGTTTTCCCAATCTGCCATCAGGGACCTGTGAAAATACCATATATCTCCAGGTTGAAGGCAACCTGGTAGCTCTCCAGATTGCTTAAGTTACCCCAAGTGGGCTCTGGGTCTAAGACAGTGGTTTAATCTGCAGAAAAGCTGAGGATGCAGGTGGAAAATGGCCTTACTTAACTTTAAATTACTGGAAGAAGTTTTACAGAGTACTTCTGTGTCGGTTCATGCTGTATCCCACGGGTTTATATAATTAGGAAGAAGGTGCAGCAAAAAATGGAGTTTATTAGTTGGTGGGGGCAGCCAAAGTGAATTTCTAGATGGCCTTGGGAAATTGTGGATTATTTGTAGTAGGAAACTTGTTTTTACTTTTCCTTGCCAAGTTCCCCAGTGTCTTGGATTTACTTAGGTTCCTTTAGGGGTTTCCAAGGCTGCTTCAGACTTGCCACCTACTTTCTCCCCAATACAATGGTCCTCTAGAAACTTTAGGCTAAGCAGTCACTCAGACAGCATCACCATTTTCCTTCTTTTTATGTGTGTGTGTGTGTGTGTGTGTGTGTAATCAAGATCAAAGCACCAAACAGCCTTATTTTATAGTTTAAAAAAATTAACCTTATTTTATCCATTTTAATGTTTTAAATAGATATTTGTTTAACTTTTGTGTGTGTGAAAATGGAAATGTCATCATTCATATTAGCACCAAACAAAAATGAAAATAAAACACAAGTACAAAGCCTACAAAATAAGTACAGGATCTCTGCAGAAACTACAGAGTATTACTAAAAATTTTTTAAAAAATTTCATATCGCTCATATTGTTGGTAGAGAGATATTTTGTGTTTACATATTTTAAAATTCAATACTGTGAAGATATGTATTTTTCTCAACTTTGGGTTTGCTTTGACTCTGTATTGCCATACACAGAGTCAATACAATCCCAATGAAAATTCCAGCAAATTATTTTGTGGATGTTGACAAATTGATTTTAAAGTTTACATGGAAAAGCAACAGTCCTAGCATAGTCAACATAATAATAAAGAATGAAGTTGGAAGGTTGACACTACCTGACTTCAAGGCCTATTATAAAGATACTGTAATCAACAGTGTGGTATGGTGAAAGTAAACACATATGGATCAGTGGAGCCCAGAAATAGACCTATGCAAATATACTCTTTTTGACAAATGGTGCCATAACAATTGGATGTCTGTATATAAAAAATAAATAGTAAATAAAATAATAAATCTAGACATAGATCCTAAACATTAATTCAGAATGAATCATAGACCTAAATGTAAAACACACAACTATAAAACTTCTAGCTGGGTATGGTGACACACACCTGTAATCCCAGTGGCTTGGGAAGCTGAGGCAGGAGGTTCGTAAGTTCAAATCTAGCCTCAGCAAGTTAGCAAGGCCTTAAGCAACTTAGTGAGATGCTGTCTTTTTTTTAAAAAAAAAAAGGAAAAACAGCGACTGGGGATGTGGCTCAGTAGTTAAGTGACCCTGGGTTCAATCCCCAATACAAAATTTAAAAAACACAGATACAAACAAACAAACAAACAAAAACAACCAAAAAAAAGAAAGAAAGAAAGAAAGAAAAACAAAACACAACAAAACAAAACTATCAAAATTCTAGAAGAAAATAGAAAATATAAGACAAAATCTGTTTTTAGGTAAAATATCCAAAGTAAGAATCCTTTCAAGAAAATGTGAGTAAGTTGGGCTTTATTAAAATAAAAATTTCTGTTCTGCAAAAGGCAATGCTAAGAGAATAAAAAAAGACAAAAGTTACAAACTGGAAGAAAAAAATCTTTGTAAAAAATATCTGGTAAAGGACATATTCAAAATGTGCAAAGAACTAACTCTTACCAATCAAAAAAGAGACAACCTTATTTAAAAAGGGACAAGAAATCTGAACAGATGCCTCACCAAGGAAGGCAGACAGATGACAAATAAGTACATGAAAAGATGCTCAACGTCATATGTCATTAGGGAACTGAAAATTAAAATAACAATGAAATACCACTAGATGTCTATTAGAGTGTTTACAATCCAAAAGTCTGATGATACAGAATGCTAGCAGAGATGTGGAGCAATAGGAACTCTTGTTCATTGTAGGGACAGGGGAAATGTGAAATGGTACAGCCACTTAAAGACAGTGTGTCATTTTCTTACAAAGTTAACCACAGTCTTTTTGTATGATCCAACAATTATTATTCTTAGGTATTTACCCAAATTCATTGAAAACTGATGTCCACACAAACTTGCATATGAATATTTATAGTGGATTTATGCCTAACTGCTACAAATTGGAAGCAACCCAGATATCCTTCAGTAGGTGAATGGATAAACAAACTATGGTATGCCCCTATGATGAGTTATCATTCAAGTCATGAAAAGAGTCAGAGAAACCTTCAATGCATGGTACTAACTGAAAGAAGACAGTCTGAAAATGCTACTGTATGACTTCAACTACATGATATTTTCTACAAGAGATGAAAGCAAAGACAGAGTGGTTGCCAAAAGTTCAGGGAGTGTTGAATGGGTAAAGCACAGGAAAAGTACTAGGGCAGTGGAATTATCCTGTACAATAATGGCGGAGACCTTACTCTGTCATTGTGCATTTTTTCTAACTGATAGAACTGTAAAGTAAAAGAGTGAACCTTAATATATGCAAGCAAAAACCATTTGGATAGCAAAGTCTCTCTGGATTCCCTTGGTGGAATGTGTTGACTGATTATTTTCTCCATTGTTTTTAGGTTTGGCAGCTTCTGCCTTTGCCCTCCTTTCTGAGTGCAACAGGTCTATTGTAGATTCATCACATCTGTCCATTCCTGTCTGTATTTTCTGGTCCATTCTAGGGTAGTAGGCCACATTCCTAGAGCCCTTCTGCCTTCTACCATATGAGGGTCAGCATAAAGGCCTCTCACCAGATGCTGGCAACTGGATCCTGGACTTCCTAGACTCCAGAATTGTGAAGAAATGTATTTCTGTTCTTATAAATTACTCAGTGTGTAGTATTTTGTTATAGCAGCCCACACAGACTTTGTGTGGCCTACTTCTGAAACTGGAGAGAACCCTGAGGCTGGGAGCCCTGTGAGGCCTTTGCTGAGCATTGACCACCTCCAGGCAGGCTGAAGGGCCATGAGCAGCACAAGCGACCACGGCTTTAGAACTTCAATCTTGAGCACAGTGAGAAATGGAGGAAAGTCAGTTGAGCTGAATCATTCCCATGACACACACATCTGCTAGTAGATTGTCCAAAGCTCCTCTTTGAGGCCTTCTTGGTTGAGCCATTCCTTCCACTTAGTGATTTCTCTGTACTTCTTCTAAAATTGTGCTCATATTTTTTCTTAAATTACTTAAAATTGGTTTCTTTACAATTTCAGAGTGAATGATGCAGTTCTATCTTTCTGTCTATGCCTTTCCCAAGAGGGATGAGAGAGAACAGGCTGGAAGACCTTTCCCTCTTCCACCCCTTTCCATGGCTGCTCACTTCACTGACCCTTCAGCCCCTGAGACCCTGCATGGCCGTGCCTTAGCTGAAAGAAGTCCACATCCTGGTGTAAGAGCAACCATCCCTAAAGAAGCTGTGCTGTGTGGTATTGTGATGCAGATTCCAAAGCACCAGATGGTCTTGCTCATTTCCTTGGATGGCCTGATACAGAGTCTCAGACATGGTGGGACCAAGATTCTGCTCTGAATTCTTTGGAATTTTCCAAAGGGGCCTTGAGATTTAATAAAATTCCTCTTTTAAACTTATTTTCCTGAAGCTTTCCTTAGCTAAGTGATTTTTGCAGAAAAAGATACAGGATGGGGTGGCAAGAGCTGATTCTATTGTCCCCTCTTCACAAGGGCTCCATCCTCATGACCTAGTTACCCCCCAGAGGTCCCATCTCTAAATGGTATTGGGGATTAGCATTTCAACATTAGAACTTTGGTGGGACAAAAGCATTAATTTTGTAGCATTGGTTCATAGTAATGAGAATTAAAAAAGAGGATATAGTCAGTTTTACATAAAATAAAATGTATCTAATTATTTTTATGAAACAATCATTATTACTAATTTTTTAATTAGAAAGTTTACAACTTCAAGCCAATTCTGAAATTTCTTTTCAACCTGCTCATTGGATAAATCACTCAAACTAGGCCGACTTAAGGATAGTTTAATAAAGAGACTGTTTACCAATGTGTATTTGCCTACGGGTAGAAAATGCTGAAAGAGATAGGTCAATACCTTGAGATTAGAAAGCAGGGCCAAGGTTACCAGCTCTTGGCCTGAGTGGCATACAGAGGAGTAATTTCTAGAAACTAGAATGAGAGGGTTCTGTGGAGAGATCTATCTTAAGAGAAGACATGATCTTTCATCAAAAGGTATCATCAGCCTGAGGACACCTTGCATGGAATGGAAGCCCAGGAGTAAATAGTCCACCTCATGCCTCTCCTTCCCCCTGAATTATTTTTCCCTGTAATGTAACAAGAGGCCAGAGGACAAGGGAGCCAGCCACTGAATGTAATACAGGTAGGTCAACCTCCTGGGGAAGGGATCATGGTTGAGATGTAGTATGAACTGACTGTGATCCTTCTCCCAAATTTATATGTTAAAATCTTAACCCTTAATGTCACAATATTAGGAAGTTGGGCCTCTAGAACTAAACAATCAGGTCATGAGGGTGGAAGCTTCAGGAATGGGATTATTGCTCATATTAAAGGACCTCAAAGAACTCTCTTGCCCTTTTTCTGCCATATAAGGATGCAATGAGAAGTTTCCGTCTGTGAACCAGGAAGAGTGATCTCACTGGACACCTAGTCTGACACCATCTTCATCTTGGACTTCCAACCTTCATAACTGTGAAAAATAAGTGTTTGTTGTTTAAGTCACCCAAGCTACTGCTTTTTTTGCTGGGGCAGCCCCAGCAGACTAAGGAAATGGATCTAGAGAAGCAAACAGAAGGCGTTTGACAAAGTGCACCCTTTTGCCTCTTAACACTCATTCTCATCTGTCATCTGGGTGAGACATTCAGAGAATATACAGAGACTTGTCAGCAATTACGTTATATGGGATGATATCAATTTGGTTATATTCCCAGTTGAAATCTGAAATGTCAGTCATCACTGATTTTTTAGTTCACTGGAACTGTGACTGCCTTCTGGAGGAATCATTCTTCCTTTGCTGCTTCTGAACCCCTGGACCCCCAGAACAATGTGAAAGGAAGCAACGGTTTTTCAAGTAGGTTATTAGAAGTAACAATAAGTGAGACCATTCTTGGAATTTTGCATACTGGCTGGCAGAGAGCACTAAATTTCGATGTTGGCTTAAATCACATTATACAGGGCCATACCCAAATCTTATATAATGTAGGATCTCAGACACCATAAAATAAGCCCCCAGTAGATCATTTCAGGACACAACAAATAACTATATGGGTGATAGGACACGTGGGCAGACCAGTGTCCTAGTGAATTCCAGTGTGTGAGCTCATTGCCACTCCCCCTTTAGGGTAACACCTGTCTTGAACAGAAGGAGCGTGAAGTGGGAACCCATGGCAATAGACAGTGCATTGTCTAAGTCCCAGAATAATGGTTCTGAGAGACATGCTGCTGGAAGGGAGAGCACATCTGTGTCTTTCATAGGTGTGTATCCTATGAAGCACTGTTCCCACTCTGATGGGAGGGATGCAATCATCTTGCCACCAGGTAGATGGCTGTTGCCATATTTAGAGGAAGCCAGGAACCCACTGATGCTGCCTGTTCATGCCAACCTTCTAATGCAGAGCCAAATGGAGAAGGGAGGAAAGCTGAACATTGGCTCATGAAATCCCCAAATCTAGGGCTCCTGTCCTGAAACCTTCAAACTCTACAAGTCTATGATATTTTTACACTTCCAGGCCATTATGGTTGCTTCTTTGCCCTCTGTCAAAATGGAATCCACCTGAAGATTTTTCCCACCTTTTGGGCACATAAGGAAACTTTGCTTTTTCTTCACATATTTGTTTTTTAACTTTACTAATTTAAAGTGCTCTTGCATTAAATCTGGCTCATTTCTCTGAGAGGACAAAGTTAGAGTCTTGAGAGTTAAGGGTATTATTTGATTTGATTTATTGAATCTTGAGAATTATACCTGGGGCAGCTGGTCATGGGAAAAATTTTAGAGGAGTCTAATTTTCAGAAATACTCGCTAATTTCCATACAACAAGCAAAGGACTTGTTTGAGGTCAGTTAAACCTGGGTTCAAATGTAGGCTCTCAGAGGGTATGAATTTGGGAAAATTGTCCTAAAGTTTCTTCTACTATGAACAAGAGGGTGCCTCTGGGTTGTTAGGAAGTTAAACATGATAGTGCAGGTTGTATCACAACGAGTGAATTTTAACTGGGCCCCTTTGGCCCTATACCCTGACCCATTGGTCATCTCTTGTCATCCCTTGCACCATTGTCAACTACAGAGTCAATAGTTACATGTTTTGTTAAGGGGTCTCAAGGTCTGGGCCTCAAAGAGGAAGCTGAAAATTAAAAAAAGTCGAGGTTTTAGATGAAGCTGTGGCTTTTAACCAGCAAAACCCATCATATCAATCTGTGAAGATGTGGTTTATTATTCTCAGGATGATGCACTTAGTCTTAATGACCTGGCAGGAACTTCTAAGCAATGATTGTTAATAAGGCTTCTAGGACTAGGCTCAAAACCACCCATGGCTCAAGGGTATTTATCTCATTTCCAAGCTCAGCTCTGCCCATCCAGCCTCTACGTATGGGTTCCTAACTCCATATTTTCTTTTTTTTTATTTAATTGATTTTATTTTTTAAAATACACGACAGCAGAATGCATTATAATTCTTATTACACATATAGAGCACAATTTTTCATATCTTTGTATATAAAGTATGTTCATGCCAATTCATGTCTTTATACATGTACTTTGTTTTTGTGTATTACAATTCTTATTACACATATATACCACAATTTTTCATATCTTTGTTTGTATATAAAGTATGTTGACCCCCAATTCGTGTCTTCATACAGTGGATTTTCTAGAAACCACCAGCGCTGTGACCCCCAGCACAGAAATCAGAGCCTCTGTGTTCGAGTAGGACTCTGGACTCCGAATCCTAACTCTATCTTAAGGGAAATTGTTTAGTGATTTTTCTATCATGGGCATCTTTCCTTGTAGCTAAGAGATAGGACTACTTATTTCAGCAGAAAAAAAAAAAACAGGCCAAGTAAAGAGAAGGGAAAGGCAAGGATCTGGTGTCTTTCAGGCATATGGACCAATGGCTTGAAATGGCTAGAATTGAGTGATCTGTGTAAAACACAGAGTTTTCTCATGTACCAAGAAGATTAGTTTTGTGTCCTATGTAAAGGACTGTACAACTGCAAACTGGCTCTTTCACCAACCTCTATGACATTGCTATCTATTCTGAATTTTTATAATACTCATAGTAGTTTTCTATGCCTATTCAACAGCTGTCCCTTGATTTCAGAATAGGATACCTCCTATTTAAAAAAAGCCAGACACTTACTTTTTCAGACACCTGTTCAGCTGAGACTTGGTCATGCAACTGATCTTGATGCATGGAATCAGAGAAGACATCTAAGAGCTTATGGAAAGGATTTTCTTCTGAATTAAAAGAGCAACACCCATGCCTGTGTTTGGACAGTATATGTGAGGATACAATGTCAGCAACCTAATAATGACCAAGGAGGCAAAGCAGAGTGAATCACAGAGAATCCACACCAGAGGCTTGACATAGAGTCGTGGTCTCTACAACAATGTTTTGGTCAAGGATGGACTGTATATACAATGGTGATTCCATGAGATCATATCGGAACTGAAAAGTTCCTGACACCTAATGATGTGACAGCCATCATAATGTCATAGCACAGGGCTTTGCTCATGTGTTTATAGTGATGCTGGTGTGAATGAGTCTGTGCTGCAAGTCCTACAAAAGGCTGATACTTTCAATTCCGTACATTACATATGCTTGGAATAAACAACAATTTTACTGCTCTATGTATTTACTGTGCTGTACTTTTAGTGTTATTTTGGAGTGCATCTTATTCATTAAAAATTTACTATAAAATAACATGCCATATTGCTCTGGCAACAGCCTCAACCATCTCATGTTTCCTGTGTCTCTTGATCGCCTCAAGTGGCCACATCATTCAGGTTTGTATGAGTATACTCTATGATGTTCACAAAATGACAAAAAAATCACCTCATAAAACTTTCTCAGAATATATCTGCATCATTAAGGGAAGCATGCCTGTAGTTTAGTTGGTCAATTAACCAGCCCTGGAGGCTGACTGCCTCTGGACTTCCTATTATTAGAAATAATCAATTCCCTTTGTTGCAGGCACTTTTATTTGATTGCTGTGGACACTTATTTACTGTGAAAAAAAACAAAACTCCTTCATATTCTGCACTAAAAGACAACAATTCTGTTCTTTTTGGAAATGATCCTCTGTCCTTGGGGGAGGAAGATAAGTCTCTATGCTAAGCGGGGATAGGGGAATATAAATAGTTCTGGGCAATAGTATATAAAGGAAAGCCTTCTGGAGGGCTCTGAGAGGTATTTTCCTCCCCTAATGTGAGGACTATGTGAACACAGATATTTTACCCCTCTCTTCTGCTTTGAAAAGAGCTTCAGGCAGACATGTTGCTGAGGATGCAGCTGCCCTATTAGGATCATATGAAAATACAAGAGAATTGTCAAGGAGGCATCATGGAGTTGCTAAGCTGACCCCTGACACCTGCATTTAGGGTTTTCAATAAAAATCATTTAGTATTATTGGATTTATAGTCACAGGTTGGGCATTTCCATCCCCAAGGAATTTTTGAAGTGCTCAAGCTTAGTCCAGGGCCCTTGGGGTGGGGCAGATAGAGTTTTAGGAGTGATGCAGGTTAGTTCTCCAGTCTAAACAAAGAGGATGCCTATCATCTTTTTAGAGAGATGGAAAATTGCCTTGAATTGAAATACTCAAGTCAAGAAACAGAACCATCTCTTCATCAAGAACTTTGTAAGACCTAAAGCCAGTGCTTTAGGTTTGTTACTGTTACAAAGTTCTTGATGAACTTACTCTTATGAAGTTCTTGATGAACATCAACTTAGCACTGAGTAGGAGAGATGTCACAAATGACCACTAGAGTGAGCAAGCATGGGAGGGCAGTGGCTTTAGCAGAGCCAGGCATGGGCCCTGTATACTTTGTCATGTGGGGGCTGCATCATGAATGTGGGGAGAGGGGAAACAGCTATTGTCCCCAAAAGGACAGACAGAGCCATTTTTGGAGAGTCAAAAGGAGGAAAGTAGAGACTGATTTCAGGGATTTGATGGCGATGAAAGTCAGTGACTCTGTTTTACGGGGTAGGTCCACAGCCCTGAGTAGTACCATCAGATTGGAGTGGTTTGGGAATGGTGAATGTTCATGTATTTGCCCTCATCTCCTGGCCAGTTTGTATGTAGTACCTGGAAGGAAGGGCTGTCTTTTACATTTCTCTGATTTCTGTTTTGGGGGCCTGAACTCTTGGAATGATGCCAGACATTGGGGAGACAGCAATGAACCTTTGTTGAAAGGAGGCTTGTGTGAGTCAACGCAAGGTACCTAATAATTTTTAGGGGGTTAAAGAGGTTATACCTAGAGGGGCCTCTGTGCTGATCTGCATCAACCACTAGAGGGCAGAAGAGGAGACCCTTTTGCAAAAGCATCTTCCATTCCCTGGAGTGTTAGAGTAAGCTCTAAAGATCTGGGACCTAAAAGGGAGGCAGGGACGGGAATAGTACTCCTTGTGATTATTTCTGAGTAGTGTGCCTGGGGTTGATTTTGTTTTTGCTTTTTCCTTCCCAAGGCATTCCACAAATTGGAAAATCACTCAGTCATGCTAATTGTGACAGCATGAGACCTCTGTCAAATTACTGCAGTGCCTGTGCTCTGGGGAATGTCGCCTTTTAAGCTGTAAAATGTCTTTTTTTTTTTTTTTTTTTTTTACAATAATGAACAACTTTCAGCAGTCTAAAAATGTACAAGTGGGTTCCCAGGAAAAAAATGGAAAGGGCTGTTTCTCATAGGTAGTTCTTTCTCCCCAAACTCAGTTTGGTTCAGGATAATGACAAAATGACTAGATTATTTTTCTGGAGATAGTGGGGGAAATCTACTCAATATATGAGCTAGAACTTCAGATGGTGTCAATTTCTTACAGCTTGGACAATTGTTGTTCAATAGCTAATTAAATGGCTCTAGGTCTTGAGAAATAGTCATGCAAGTTTACCTTGTTCCTAATTTTCTCATCCTTTTATATTTATTAACCTCTAAGCATAGTTGCTCCATGATGAATGGAAAATCTTGAGTCTTTGTTATCTTTCTTGTGTGGCTCGAAATGATTCCATCTATAGTGTAGTGAGCCCAAGTTTGCTACCAGGAACTAACAGGTAGAGATTTCTGGAACACCTGCATAATATAGAAACCTAGCAGGGAGACAGGAGGGAGCAGAGCTCTGAGGCTTGTGAGTGAGAGCTCTAAAAGAGTCAGAGAAGTTAAAAATCCTCTGGACTTCTTTAAGTGAAGACTTGCAATAATGCACTGTTTAAACTTCCCCCGGAATTATTCAAGTTATAACTTGCTACATTATTTTGGAATTACATCCAAAAGTATTTTAGAAAAATGCCCAATTGATACACAAAACTGAATTTGTGTAGGGCACAGGGCAATGAGAATAGTTGAGTTAAACCTTGTTTGTTTCTGCAGTCAGGAATGTGATTTTTAGTTGGAAATCATTTCTATTTTAGAGGAAGTGAGAGACATGTGGAAAGCATAGACAGCAAACTTTACTATGATCACTAAGGAATTTATCTTGCAAAGTCTTTTCAAGTAGAAAATGGTGTTATATGATCAGATTGGGACAAGAAAAGTGAAATATACTGTTGGCTAAGATAAAAATCAACCTAGAGCAATACAAAGAAGAGTCACATTTTAGGGGTCTTATCAGATTGTAATCCATGGGATACCAAATGGAAGCAGTCTTGAAAACATGCTACAGGTTTTATGAGACAGTAGTGGTTTTCATACCATAAACTGCAAGGGGGAGGGTCACTAATTGCACTCTTGTTTGTCAAGATTTGTGACTGGTGCAATAAGATCAAACTGTCTTATAAGAAAGGGATTGGACACAGTCTCAGGAGGCAAAGGGGTGGTTTCACACACATTATAAAGGCTAGTGAATTTCATTCCAGAAAAGTCCCAGTTCAGCCCAGTGCACAAGGTCTGCAGGCATCCAAATGGGTGAATGCAGACAACTGAGTTTAAAAGTGGATATGCCTGCGACCTCTTTCAGAAAGACCTCTCAACTCCTCTGATTTAAGTGTCCCAAACCAAAGCTACTCCACTTTAATTTTCTTCCTTGATAATACCAGGGTTCTGGAGAGAACAGAACAGGAAAGAAGCAGGTCATGAGTCTTTGATGTTAAAGAACATGCTGTAAATGTCCTGTTGTAATCACTTTGTCCTCTCTTGTATTTGCCCAGCTCAGAAGCACTTCAGACAGGTCTGAGCCAGATCTGGCAACAGATCCACCTCCAACAGTTTGAGTGGCACCTGCCCTGAGCTGGCCCTTTCCTGTCAGCTGTTGATAATGCTGCCTCTTTGAGCAGTGCTCATATTTATGCGGTCTGAGAACTGGGATGGTGGCACTAACTGCTCAATCACAATGACTAGCATGATCAGGAGTGCAGAGGGTACCTCCTGCTCTGCCTTGCTTTGCCTTTCTGGCTAGGCCACTTTCTCCATGCTCCTTCCTATGAGACCAAAGGGAGGACTGGTTGACTGTCAGCAGTGTCAGCCTTCTCAGGTTGGAAGCAGGCATATTTAACATGCCCTGGCACCACTGTACATGGGGAGCTGCTTATCTGGCATATAAAGTCCAGGTGCGGAAGGGACACCAGAAATGTCAACTATGTTCTTGGTCCAGGTATTTTTTTCTTTGCAATGTCTGGAGGGCTTTTTTTTCTTTCTATGGAGATATAACATACATAAAATGCCTAAAATATGCTTAAGAGTATTCAGTTCAATAAAACTTTATGTGCACAGGCACCTGGGTAACCAGTTACCTAGATCAAAATTTAGAACCCCATGAGCATCCCAGAAACTTCCCCTCCCCATCCATTACCCTAACAGGCAACCGCTACTTTGACCTCTGTCTTCATCAATTGGTTTTCCCTGTTTTGGATGTCATACAAATAAAATCCCACCAAATGTACATACACCTTTGGGTTTGTACACCTTTGGGTTTGACTTTTGTACTGCTATGAAAACTTTTGTAAACTTCTTTTGCTGAATATTGACTCTGTCTCTTGGGTACAGAATGTAAAGAATGGAATCATGGGGTCATGAGCTTGAAGAATTCATTTTAATTCAGTTAATGTAGATGTGTGTGAGTTGTGGCTAAAAAAACACCATTCCACTATGAATAAAACAGGAGTGTCTCAGATGTGAATCAACAGCAGGTCCAAATGCAAGCTCTTTCATGTCAAAGACAGGTGATCACAGGTGATCAGAATGGCTTTGAATCTTTGCTCTGACACTTCCCACCTCTGTCACTTATGTAAGGCAATGTAAGTTCAGTAGGCTTAGTTAACGCATCTGTAAAATGTTGGTAATTATGATAGTATCTATTTCCTCTAGGCAGGTGTACCTGTTTGATACCCAGGGATTATTTTAACATACCATCTCTGACAAAATAATTCAATATTAACCATGCAGTAATAAAAAGTAATCATACATTCATCATTTAATTTGTTCTTTAATTTAAAGCAATTAACAACTTAAAAAGAATGAAAATAGTTTCAAAATATTTGAATTTGATGAAATACTTCACATACGAACTTAAAATTTCACTTTTCAAACAAAGTGAGTATACTTTGCACCTCATACTAGGTTTTACTGTTCAATGCTTTGCATCCAAAATTTCCAAATAGTCACAGACAGTTGAAGTGACTCAACAATTGCATCTTGGTCCTTATAATCTCTGTACAGCCCTTGTTTGTTTTGAATTTTCCAGCTATATATAGGCACTGGAGATGCAAACTAAGCCCCAAGGCCAAGCATGAAAAAAGATCCAAATGATCATGAGCTTACTCTGGGAATGAACACATATCATTGAGTGAGTGTGACAGAGGCCAATTCTATTACTGAGAATTCTCCAAATTAACTTCCTTATAAAATATCATATTTAGGAAGGGAAAATCATGAAAATGTGCCAATCCAAAGCTTACTTGTATATCACTAAACTGCAATAATAACTACAGCAATTACTTTGAACATAGTTCCATGTTTGGAAAGGAAAATTTTATCACCGATGTTGTTTAGACTTCCTGGCTCATGGTAATAATGATGATGATGCTGGTGGTGATGATGATGATGAAATTCCAGTTGATGTTATCATTGTATTAAGATCCTTTCCTGACTGTGCATCTGTGTATTTTATGCACCCAAGAAAGAGTGCTCCCATTCCCCCACTCCTGATTCTTCACTGCTTCCTAGGCCATCTTTACAGAGCACAGCCAAGTGTGGGCACCATTCCCAACAATGAGACCAGAGAAGTGAACTCAGCAGAATCCTTGACCTTATGTTCCAGGGAGGGAGGCAGAAGATAATCATAAAAAATAAACAATTCTATCATATGTCATGGAGTTACAGATGCTAAGAGCGTAAACAAATAGGTTCAAAGAGGATATCGAGGTGGGCTACAATGTTGTACGGATGGTCAGGCAAGACATCTCTGAAGAAGTGATGTATGTGCAGAGATTACAGGGGTAAGCGTTGTGATGTCCCTGTCAATAGAGGCCTCCAGCTGGGCAGAGAAAAGTTCCATGGCCCTGAGTGGGGTCTGTGTGGAGCTGGACCAGGGTGAGAGGGGAGAGAAGTAGGGGGATGAAGTCATGGGAGCAGAACAGGGCAGAGAGGAATCATTGGCTGCTTCTGAGAAAGATGGGAACTCACTGGGGGCTCTGATTTGAGCAGAGGGAAGGACCAGGTCTGTAATGTTTTACTGGGGTCACTGTGGCTGCTGTGTTGAAGATAGATTTATACAAGGACAGAGAGTGGAGGAAAAGGGCAGAAACAAGATAGCTCTCTGGGCAACAGTCCAGGAACCCAAGTGAGATGTAACGGTGCTAATAATGGAGGTGGGATAAGTGATAAAATTAAGGTAGGGCTGGCTGGATTTGCTGCTGGAATGAGTGTGTGCTCAGAGGAAGAATGAATGGTCAGAGATGACCACCTGTAAGAGCTTTGCCTGACAGCTGGGGTTGCCCTGGGTTGGAGGTAAGAATCCAGCAGTTGTCAGTCTGTATGCTGTATATAAAGTGTTTGAGGTGTTGAGAAAGAAGAACCTGGGGCTGATTGGGAGTGTGATGCACTGTATGTTTGTGCTATATCAAAATTCATATGTTGAAATCCTAACCCCCAGTGGTATCAGGAAGTAGGGCCTTTGGGAGTCGATTAGGTCACAAGAGTGAAGCACTTGTCAATGGGGTTAGTGTTCTTGTAAAAGAGACCAAGCTGGCTCTCTTGTTCTCTTTCTGCCATGGAAGGATACAACTGAGTTAGAAGTCTGAACCCCAAGAGAGGGTCCTCACCAGAACCCCACCATGCCGGTACACTGATCTTGGATTTCCAGCCTCTAGAACTATAAACAAATAAATGTCTACACTATAAAATTTTAAGTATAAATAAGTCTATGGTGCTTTGTTATAGCAGCCCCAAAAGGACTAAGATGAAGAGACTCCCTGATGCTCAGAGAATTAGGAAGGGAAGAGAAAGAAATAAAGACAACTTACAAGAAACGATCAAGAGAGTGCTGTTCCCAAAGCTGGAGGAAGAAAGTGCTACCTGAAGAAGGAAGGGATGCTGATTTGCATCACGTGTGCTGGGGGTGGTGAAGGGTGGAGGTGGGGAGTTCCCCACAGGACTCCTGAGGATTAAACAAATTGATGGGCTTAGAGCAGGGGCTGGCCCCTGCAAGCACTCAAAATTAATAAAATGCACATTCACCAATATTAATACAGTTTATTGTTCTGAGAATTAATGTTTCAATAACTATTAATATGAAAACATTAACCTTAATATCTATAAGGCTCAGGTAGAATGCTGTCTCTCAGGCAATCAATAAAAATATGTCCACATTTTTGAGCAGGAGAGAATTTTGATTCCTTCTTTATCATAATCATTTCTAGTGTCATGTTGCATAGTTTCTCCACTTCAAGTGCAGCCGCCGGTCGTGAAAGTTTTCTGAGTTCCTGTGATGGTGTTATTTAAATCTTCCATGTCCCCTCATGTAAGTGCATAGTAAGAGCACCTTCCCACACTCCCATGGCTTTTTAATGAAAGGAGCGACGATGTATTTACCTTGACAAACCATGAAGTCTGTCTCTTTCCCCTTTGGCCACTTCTCAGCCCCAATTTTCCCTGCTAGATGAAAAAGTTTATTCATCTCAAATGAATGAGACATATGTAGTCCTGGCAAAAAGCACCCAGGTGTCCCTGACACATATCACACATCTCTCTGAGAGCCTAGGTCCCTTGTTTAAGCTGGTGAGAAGTTGCTCTTGATGCCTCACATCCTTCAGGTACAGAGAAGGTGATCTCCAGGTGGGATGTGAGGTATTTTGCTGTACCTTCGTATGCTTCTCTTCATTCATCTGGGAAGTGGGAATAATAATAGGAATCTCTTTACTGAAGGTGTTGATGTGAAGGTCACTTGTGTTAGCATAGGTAAACACTTTCAACAGCCCAGAGTGTGTAGAAAGAGCTGCAGAAGCTTTTTTCCCCCATTGTTAAATGCTCTCACTAAAAGGCTGTCCCTTCTAGAACCCCCAGGGGGGGCCGTGCTCGGTAATTGTGTAACAGGCTGTGTTCAGGCACCTCGGTTCCCCTCCCCACATCCTATATTTTCACTGCTTGTTTGTAAACTTCTTGCCCTCTGGGATCATAAATGCCCTGAAATGGGGAATTTATTAAACTTTATATTCCCTTTGATACATTGCACCTGGCAGATACTAAATAAAACACATTTAATTAACTTTAAAATAAATTGAAAAATCTAATAAATTCTGCTGTTATAGCAAAATAAACTTAAAAACAAAACTTATTGCTTCTCCTAGGTGCCCTGATTAAATTTTCTTTTTAAATCACAGCATTCCTTAAACTCCAGCGAAAAGGTCTTGTGCTATCCATAAAGCCAATTCTTAGGGAACAGCATCCTCGGCTTCCTTCTCAAGGGCAGGACTGAGCAAGAAGGCCTTTGTCCAAGGTCCCTAGTAGGGCAGTGGTGAAGACAGGTGCACTGGGCCCAGCTCACCCACTGGAACCTCTCACTGCTTTCCCCCAAAGGCTGATCTTCAGTGTGGACAGGAAGAGTACTTTCTATTGCCTACTTCCTGCCACCTGGGGGTAGATGACCACTGCATGTGCACAGCTCCTGGGCACTCAATAAATGTCCCAGTGAATGAAATTTATCAGAAAGCTCATCTGTACCCCAGGCTGCTCAGTTACACTCACCCCAGTTTCTTGGTAGGTATGCAGGAAACTGAAGCCAAATTTTTATATTGTTCATAGTCTTAGGTTATAATCAAGGTTACTTTCAAAATAATACTGAGGGACAATCACAGGCTGCATTCTAGAGCCAGAAGAAACAGGAGCCATTTCTTTGCTTGTGGAGCTTGACCCTAGTTAATATTTTTTAAAAATCCAAAACAACAAACAAACAAACAACATTTGGGAGGTGCCGATGAAGCACAGGGTCAGCCCCAAATTCGAGTTCTGCCACTTGTGGTGTTTTTATCTGGACACTCTATTTCCTGGTTCAATCTAAATGTTGTCCTCTAGCCCAGGGAGAAACCAGTGGTTTTCAACCTTTCTCTCTTCCTGGAGCAAGGTTAGGATTCACATATAAATGACCCCTAGTGTTTTTCAAGCTAATCAGCATTAACCAGTTGCTTTGCTGAT
This sequence comes from Marmota monax, assembly GCF_021218885.2. Classification (NCBI taxonomy): domain Eukaryota; kingdom Metazoa; phylum Chordata; class Mammalia; order Rodentia; family Sciuridae; genus Marmota; species Marmota monax. Next base: position 4,803,014 of record NW_026692254.1, read on the forward strand.
TTAGGAGCCCTCTGGAGAAGGCTTCCTGTTTAATCTGCAAATAAAGCATTCCATGTCTGGTCTGATCCTGGGGTTGCTCATCACTTCATAATGGTGTTGGAGCATGTGTCTTGCCAGGCGTGTGACTCACAGGCTGAGTTTGCCTGCTGCCAATGTCACAAATAATCCTTCCATTCAAAAGAGGAAGGATGCTACAGCAGGGCTCACAAGTGTTTTATTTATTTTTTTTACTTATTTATGTGTCCTCCAGAATATTCCAAGCCCCTCCAGGAGGAGAGACAATGGTCTCTGTTTAGCTGGTGAGGAGAAGAAACAAAAACCACATTATGTGTAATACCTCCAAAGCCAAATTACAATATTTACCTCTGCATGTTAACTTGACTTACATAATTATCTGTACTTAGAACAGAAAATGGAAGCAAAGGTTCAATGAACAGCCACCTGCATGTTGTGAATAATGTTGTTCCAACAGAAATAAAAGTTGTGGGGGAGGATTTAGGGAGGCAGGGAGGAAGCATAGGACATGGACATCCTTAGGAGAGGAAGGAGCGAGAAGGAGTTGTTGGGGATGTGTGCAAGACTTCACAGATGTGAGCTGAAGCAGAAGGGTCTTGTCTGTCCCATCAGCAGAGATGGAACATTCTACAGCCATCCCATTATTTTCCCCTGTGAACCACTGTTGGTGTCCTGAGTCCTCCCTTATGGATGATCAGGACAATGCAGCACCCGCACAGCAAGGCAAGATGAGGGAGCATCCAGAATCCTAGGGCACAGAATTAAAACTCATTCTGAGAAAGGCTCCCTTGTGGTTTCATGACTAGTGCAAGTTCATGTGGGCTGGGCAGGGCCCATTGCAGTATAGAATGTAACCTATGTAGCCACACTCCTTCCGTCCAGGTAAGCTTTCACTCTGAGCAGCCTGCACCATGGCTTTTCTCATGGTAGACTGTCTCCAGACTGGCAAGAGCACCAGGAGACCCACAAGTTCCTAGGGATTTATCTCATCCAAGGGCTGTGTCGACCAATGACTCATGGGTTGATTCGCTACTTCTCTTGCCTTGCTACCCCCAAGGCCCCAATTCATAGCTAAGATGCTTCTTCTGATTTTCCATATGGGGCTGAGCTGGTCTCCCTGTGCCACCAGCTGGATACTGCACACTGGCTTCCTGGCTCCTCCTTTCCATTCCCCATTACGTTTTCCAGAAATACTTCCTAATAAATCACTTTCATATGAACTCTTGGTTTATCAATGATAGGATCAAAACATTCCCATGTGCAGGGAAAGAAAGATTCTATGCTCTGGACACAACTGATTGGACCATGGATGAGACTTTAGTCCAAAGAAAACAACTGATAGAATGATTGACTGAAGAGGTCTGGTTAACAGTCCTGGTCCTATATGTCAACTGGTTATGCCAATCATATCCCCTTTTGTTCAATTCAAATTAAGACACACAAAAAGTTGTTAACCCCAGGAAAAGCAGAAGCATCAATTGAGAGAAGTCATCACGTCAAAATGATGAAGCATTCAATTAGTTATTCATTGGTCAAAGGAGTAAAGGACAAATTCTATACTGTTTGAATTTGTATTAACCCAAATCATCTTGTTCTGTGTCCTTCCAGTCTGCTGAGACCTGGCTGCAGGGAGGCTGAAAGCACTTCCTGTCCTCTTTTCTTTTTATGTATTTGCAATAAGCCTCTCCTTTCCCACCCCACTGACCAACATGATCATATCAGTCAGCTTTCCATTACTACAACAAAATATCAGAGGCAATTATTTTATAAAGAGAAAGGGTTACATAGAAAAATGGTTCTGGGAGTTCTAGTCCACTATTGGATAGCCTCATTGCTTTGGGTCTCTGATGAAGAATAAAGATAGCAATAGTGGGGAGCATGTGTCAGAGCAAACCACTCACTTCTGGAAGGAGGGGGGAGAGGGAGATAATGGGCTGGGGTCTCACAGTCTCTTTTGAGGGCATACTGCCAATTACCTAAGACCTCCTGCTGGGCTCCTTCCTAAAAGTCCACAGCATCTCCCAATAGTGCCATTCAGGGGGTCAAGCTTTTAACACATGTGTCCTTGTGGGACACTATCCATATGCAAACCATAGCAATAATTAATTCCTTGCAACCTGAAGAAGCTTAGCAAGTACGAAGAAAATAATGGAAACAAAAACCCCCACATAATTCCAGGACCCAGAAATAGTACTGTAACTTTTACTTCTATTAACATTGTTGAAACATACATACCAAGGTATATATATTTACACAATTGGAGTTATACATTACATATCATGAGCATTTTTCCATACCCCAAAATATTCTTCAAGCATTTGACATACAATATCATATTTCATTACAGGATGAACCATAATTTATGAACCCAATCCCCTATTGGACAATTATGTTGCTTTCAATTTTTAACTATTATAAATATTGTTGTGATGACCATCTCTACATATAAATCTTAATGTTCACCTCTGAATGGCAGAATTATTGGCTCAGGGGGGATGGATTTCTTCCAAACCGCCATATGACTGAGTCCAAGTTCCCCCATTTGGCTGCACACTGGGGTCTTCTGGGGGGCTTTGGAGAGTACTGATGCTGGGCTCCACTCCCAGAGATTGTGATTTGAGTGGTAGTGGGTGGCCGGGGCTTAGAATTTTAATATTTTAAGGAAAGATTCATGGAATAATATTAAAACTGGAACTCACCATGCTCGATTTTTGTGAAGGCTGCTTCTCATTTTGGTTGAGGAGGGACTTTAGCCATAGTGGAATCCCATCACCACCTTATCAATCCATTATGTCCCATAATTCCATATATAGGATGCACAGAAAAACCTATAAAATTTAAAATTTAAATTTTAAACCTATAAATTTAAAGCCTATAAAATTGTTGAGTTTAAGTTTTATGGGTGTCCATTCCACCAATTGGACATAATGGCCATTAATGTCATGTACCTGACGACCCTTATCCAGATGTGTAGTCAAAAAGTTGTTCAGGAGAAAATGGCTTTGGTATGAGTTTCTAGGGGCATATTTTACTACCCCCTACCCTTCTCCCACCATTGATTTCTTGAATCTTAAGAGGCCCCTGGGAAGTCACTGTTTTGAGTCCATAATAGAAGGCTGAAGAAACTGGATTGTGATGCCCATAGGCAACAGCAGTAGCAAAGGATGCTCAGAAGAATTGAGCTTGTGTGCACTAGGGGCTTCCTCCTTATTCTGCTTTTGTTCCATCCAGGCCCCCAACCTGCTAGATGGTGCTACCCATATTCAGGGTGGGAATCCCCACACCTCTTCAGTTTGCTGTCCCACATGCCATTCATCTCTGGAAACACCCTCACACCCAGGAGTAGGTTGTACTAATTTCCAGGCATCTCTTGATCCAGTCAAGTTGTCAATCAAGATTAATGAAATTGACCCAATCATGTTGTGTACATATATGAACATTGCAACAAATACTATTAATATGTATCATTATAATTCATCAATTAAAAATTTAGAAGGCCAGATTAACCATTATATATTACTCAGGAGTGGTAAGTTGACTGTTAAACACTACCATTACTATAAATTAAATTATGTTAAATTATAATTAAATACATTATATTAAAACCAAGGAAAGCATTATCCCTTATCACTTCCTTATTATTTTTACTCTACTTTTCTGTGATCTATGACCTTGAGGTTAATGTCGCATGTGCATGTCTACATTGGAAATACTATATTATGGTGTGCTGTGACATGTCTCTTCCTGTGACATCATTTTTGTAGCTAGAAATTGGCCATAGTGGGAATATTTATACCACAGAAATAGGAAATGCTATAAATCAAGAATTTTTCTCCCCCAGGGAGCCAGATGTTAAACATTCACCTGTACACCACTGATTTTGCCCTCAGTAGAAAATTAGAAATGTCTGGGGACATTGTTGGTTGCCACACTTGAGGGGGGTGCTGCTGCCATTGCATGGGCAGAGATCAGGCGTGCCGCTGATACACATCCTACACTGCACATGATTGATCCCACAATGAGGAATTATCTGGGTCCACATATAATTCCCACTTTTAAGAAAACCTGAGCTCAGCAGACCAGACAACACAAGGTTGGACTACCTGCTCTCAGCCCATGAGCAGGAAAGGGAGATCCAGAGACAAGCATGAAGAAAAGCAGGTTGAGGAAGAAGTATAATTTCTGAATTATCCCACTGCACAGAGCAGAGAACTATATATTCTTCATTCAGGAATTACATTCAAGAGCATGATTGTTACTCGTGGCTCAATCACCTCTCTCCACTGTATTCTTTCCTCTTTTCCCTTAAGGAAAGGCAATTCAACATTTAGTGTGTGTCCAGTCCCTTGGACAGAACCAAAACAAGACCTGGATATATGGCAAACTTCTCTGAGTAAAAATTCCATTGAGTGTGGTGCTTCCTGTTGGAGGGATCGCGGTTGACCTTGAGTAGGGGGCTGGTCAGGACAACCTCACTGAACAACTCCATGGAGGTATAATTCATGTCATACTCTGAGAACAAAGGAACCAGGAGCTGTCACTTGCTTTTTAAAGAGCTCAAACTTCAAGTGATCATCAACAGACTTGGTCCCTGAACCTGATCCTTGGAGATTTTGGCATGCAGATTTAATTCAGATTCTAATCATGGATTCAGACTTTTTAAAATCACAGTGTCAGACACATAGCAAATGTGACCCATAACAGAGGCTCAAGAAATACTTGAATGAATACATGAATTACTGAGTGAGTGAATGAAGTTGAGAGATACAAAGTGACTTTCCCAGGATTATAGAGTGAAATGACAAAGTGTTTTCCCCCTGCCCTCCAAGTTTCCTGGGAGTATTTAATTTGAAGTATTCTTGTGGTGCTGACCCCTCTCTTCCCAGCAGTGCCTGTGCAGGTGCTTTGACTTTCCTGTTAGATCACACTCTCCTTGAGAGTAGGTGTGTGCTATGACACCACATAGGTGCTTGGCCAAGGGCCTCACACCCTGTTGGAACTCAACAAAATGAGTCAACAGTGTGTGTTCCCTCTAGCACCGTATGTGCTTTGATTTGAAGTAGACAGCTTTTTGTGACTTTCCAAACTGTGTGGCTCTAGGTTGCCTTTTCAACTTTTGCTCTTTTACTTTATGTCTTCAAAATTTCCAGAGGCAAGAAATCAAGAACTCAAAACTGAAAGTGAGTATGTATACACGCACACGCACACATACAACACCCATGCGGAACTCATTCTCTTTATTTGAGACACTTTATGTTCTATAAAGTCACTGAAAACACTGAATTACTCAATACTACAGCAGGCACATGGAGGAAATACAAAGGTTAGGTTTCTATGAGACTGATCACAACACAGAGCAATCCAGACCCCAGGGCAGGGTTGGGGGAACCGAAGTCTGAGTCTTTATAGTGTGGTCTGACCCTGATCTAACCTTAGACATTTTAAATTTGTGAGCCAGCAAATCAAGCCAGTTTGAGTCACCTTTTCTGCCACTTTCATGTGAATGGATCCTGCTGAAAATTTATCTATTTAGTAAAAAAAAGTCTTTTACTGTATTGTAGAAATAAAACAACTGATATTATTCCCAATAACGTCAAGTTCTCTATCTAACGAGTCATTTTACATAGGAGAGCTTTTAGGAAAACAGCCTCCCTGACACCCAGGCACATGAAACCTTTGTTGAGTACCAACTGTATCCCGGGCACTGGATCAGGCTTTGGAGATTATAAAACAAATACATTCGAAACCTTAAAAGGCTTCATGGTTTAAACTCCTTTCAAGTTTTAATAAATTATTCGTTGCGACAAGAAAAACTAATTTTCTTCTTAGTGTTTGTTTCACTTAGCTATTGTTAGAATAAGGCTGCATAAAAAGCAATCAAGCAGAAAGTCTGATGCCACACAGAGCTGGGGTGGCTCTGAGGGTCTCAATTGGGCTCCCTCTTGTGTCTGGGGCTGGCTTGGGTTTGGCTGAGGTAAAGGGGACTTGGTTTGATGACTGGGCTTCCTGCTTCACATCTGCAGCTGGGCTGAGATGGTTCAGTGTCAGGCTGCAGCTGCTGGAGAGCCTGTGCCCCACAATCTCTCTTATTCCTTAGACTGGTGGGGTGGCCAGGCAAGTTGTTCTCATATGACAGCAAAGCTGCAGCATGACAGGGGAAATATGTGAGACCTCCTGAAGAAAAACCTCATTTCAACCTCATTCTATTGGCCAAAGCAAGTAGCAAGAACAAGCCCAAGCTCCAGGAATCAGGGGAATGATAGCCTCTTTAGTAGAAGAGATTACAAAGTCATACAGCAAAGGACATAAATATAGAGAGGGGTGGAGAATTGGAGCCAATAATGCAATCTATTACATCATTCATTGTTCTTAGGTCTACTTTTAAAAATCTGCCCTAGCTGAACATTAGCAAGAATCACTTACTTAAGAAAGGCTTCTACTTATTTTGGGGTTTGCTTAGCTGAACTTGGCGATCTTTCCATGACTTTCTACACTTTGGCCCTTGTTTTTTTCTCAAATGGGGTGGATGGCAAGAGCTATCTGTGGCAGGGCCCAGAAAGTTAGAATTGGCACCTTTATAATGTGCTCTTATCGTGAGCTCTCTGGAGGCAAGGTTCTGCATCATTCCAAATTGCACTCTGCAAATTGCTAAGTTCCAGAAAAGTGAATATTAATGGAAATGCATTAGGTTGGAGGTTATCTTAAATTTGTGTACTTGTTCTCAAAACCACCCAGAGAAACTGTTTGCATCAAGCTAATTTTGCTCGTTCTTTTCGTAGGAGTGTGTTCTGGTAATAGGATTGGACAGACTGCATTATTTCCTTTAGTGCCTTGCTAGAGAAAGATTGATTTTTCTTGATGTAAAGCATGATGCATCCTTTCCATTAAACAAATTAAACTGCTTAGGTCAGGAAAGTTACAAGAAGGAGTAGTGGTGTGCTGATAAATGTTTCACAATCCTCTCTCCGGAAGGAAAAGTCCTGATTTGTAGTATTTGCCAATTTCCATGGTATAAACTCTCCCAGCATGGCTGATTCAAGGCTGCCCACCTGATGATGTCTCTGAATGGAGATTTGGGAAGAGATTTGACTGTATGAGCCTGTTCCACCACACCACTGCCTTGACCGCTGTGCTATTGAGATGGGGAAAATGGGTTTATTTGCTGGGGGTTCCGAGGAGAAAGCCTGCGTGTCCTATATAAACTCTCAGAAGATAAAGTCAACCCAGGATGAGTCAGGATGAATCTAGAATGCAAACAAAAATATACACAACAGTGGGATTTGTTGTGACATTTATACACACAGATTAAAAAAATACTTTGTTCTGTTTCATTTCCCCTTTTCCTCCCATATCCCCCCCCCCATCTCCTTCTTTTACTCTATTGGTCTCCTTTCTATTTATTTTAGTTAGTGCATCATAACTATATACAAACATGAGATTCATTTTAATATATATTCACATATGCACCTAGCATAGTTGGCCATGACTATTTGAAAGTAATAATAACACTATCTACTCCCCCTGCCCCTAGTAATTACTATATACTTGCTACTTGGCTCAGTTCTTCACACTATTAACACACTTATTCCTTTTGCAACCCTATGAAGAAGGTTCTAAGGGAAAATCTGAGACACAAAGAGCTAAATAGCATCACACTAGCTAAGGAGTGAGACTGAAATTTTTTTAAAAAATTTTAAATTGTCAATGGACCTTTATCTTACTTATTTATATGAGGTGCTGAGACTCGAGCCCGGTGCCTCACACATGCTAAGCAAGCGCTCTACCACTGAGCTACAACCGCAGTCCTCAAGACTGAAATTTAAACCCAGATATTTCAGTCCAGTGTTCTTGCTTGAAGTCACAGAGATATCCTGACATTCCCTTAGTACCTGGGGGGTTTAAAGTCGGGACTGATTCTTCCTGTTCATTCTCATATGAACCCTCATTACCCTATCAGGTGGCCCTTATATTTGTTCTCCATTTGGCAATGAATACTTCTGCAAGGACAAGCATCACCTTCCCCAAGGCTGAGTGTGTATCTGATTACCTGTGCTGTCACTCTCACCTGAGGCCCCAGTCAGAGGCTCCATCCAGTGATAGGACAGCCTGGCTTGTATCTGCTCACAAAAGCTGGTTGGCAAACCTTCAGGAATTTTAAAGCCATTATTAAAAACTCAGTTATTTAAACTTACAACACAATCATTAAAAATAAAGGGAATAAATACTCATTATTCATACTTTCCTAAGCATTTTAATGTAATCTGTGCTCCTGGGGTTATTTATGTCCATGGCATCAATATAGTAGAAAGATGTATGGGACAGTGGCCACCAAGTAACTCTTTTCAACTCTGCGTTGAGTGACATCACAGTGGTAGCTTGGTAGGAATATTTGCACCTTGGAAATTAGCAAATGCTACAAAACAAAGCTTGATTTATTTTGTTGATTGGCTAGAATTAAGAAGGTGATGGAGAAAATGTTGCTAAAGCAGATCAGATTTTAAAATATGCACATCTGTAGCTGTTATATTTTGGATAGCATAAAACTTAAACATTTTCCTAATTATTTGAAAGCTATTATTCAGTTTTGTGAAGAAGTCCCTCAGATCATCAATGAACAAGTGACATTCCAACATGCACCTTTGTAACACTTTTTGTATAAATTTTGCCTTACTTTTCGACAAAAATATCAACCAATGTTCACAATGGAGCTACATTCGTTTGTCAATTACAACTATCAGTTGGCCACAGATACAAGAATCAGACAAAAATCAATGAAAACAATTTTCATTTTCAGTCAAGATGAGGAGACCAGATTTATTTTCAAGTAAAAAATAGAATATATAAAAATTCATTCTCAAGACATTGTACAAAAATAAGGTAAGACCCATGATTACCCCAGGGTAGTTTCATGGGGAAAGTTTCAAAATAGCAAAAGAGGAGCGAGCTCATTGCAGGGGATGGGAAAAGACAAAACTGGTGGGCTCCCTGAGTAGAGATGGAGTGGAAATCTAGACAGGGCAGGCAACCACCTGGACAATGAAAGACCAGCTTAGATTTATTCATCTGGGTTGCAGCGTCAATAAGGGGAAGGAGACAGAGAGGCATGCAGTACTTTGCAACTTACCTGCAGCTAATGAACTCTTTCTCTTCTACAAACACAAGATACAGGTGTTGTCCATACATAAGTGGGTGTCAGCCTAGGCCAGGCAGCAGTTGCTATGTCCTCTGGATTCAGAGGCATGGACAAGCTGGACAGAATCATCATTTTTTATTGTGTAATTAATTAAAAGCATCTACTGAGAATTGCCTTGATGAAGCTAGTGGACAGGGTGTACTGGACAGGGTGGACTAGGCAGGCATGGACGCAACCACTTGGGTTTGGAGCACAGAATTCTGATGTGGCAGCATTTGGCCATGGTGAGGGAGAAAGCTGGCCTTTGTCATTTCCAAGAGGTCACTCCGGGTCACTGGCTGCCAGAGATTATGCTTGTACAATGCCTGGGAATGCAGGTGTCAAATTTGTCTATAAAGCTGTGGAAGCACTTTCAACATGGAATAAATCCTACTGCCACTGCTACTAAAACCACCTTGTATCTGGGACTAAGTATATGTGAATTGTGCCACATGGTTTTACACATATCACCTTGATGGGAACTGGAGGTTGCTTCAGTTATTTCCTAAGATCTCCCTGCAATGTCTGTCTGACTCCTCCAAAGCTTGCATTTTTAAATTTTGCAACATAGAACTATTGTTAAATAATCCTATAGACCATCAGTATCCACGCAGTGCTTCACTGTTAAACATTTATGTCATCTAATATAATCATTTGCATACTCAAAACTACTCTGTTGTGTAGGTATCTTTAATACCATTGTACAGATAAGGAAAATAAGATTTAGGCAGGTTGTGTGTCTTGCTCATTTGGGGGCACCTTGGATGTGGCAGAGTTGGAATTGAAATCCTGGTGTTTTTACTGAAAATCTAAATCTCTTCCCACTCAACCACAATGATAAGAGTGTTCTTAGATAAAAAATTGAACTGTTTTATGTGGTTTACTCAGCAGAATGCTAATATGCAAAGTTGTCCTTAGCAGCAGCTGGAGGAGCACACACACACACACACATATGTGCATTTGTCTGATGTCATGTGCTGCAAGAGGTTATTTCAAACTCTGCAAGTTCTGCTGCGCTGCAGCTCCTGATTGGTGGTTCAATGTGTCTCTTACTGTGGGCTCACATATTCAGGTAGAGAAAAATTTCTTTGGCCTCCTGCTCAAGAGCTGGGCTTCCAGATGCAGATGATCTGTGTTTCAGTTCTAGCATTGGCCCTTTAGGGCTGGGCCATTTGAAAAGATTTAGTTAACCTTTAGTTACCTCCGTTTTTCCATCTGTCCATTGATAATATAATAGCACTTGCTGGCCCAGTCATTGTGAGGTCAAAATGAGATGACCCATGAGATAAAGCATCTCTTGAGCTCACTCTTCTAGGAACTGTTGTTTTCCCAGAAAGGTGTGCTCAGATTGAACAGCCCCCCAGGTCAAAGAGCCCTTAGGCAAAGTCACCTGCTGTACTCTGTATGCAAGGGATGAGGGGACAGGGACAGGGTGCTGGCAGCTGACATCATCTTCTGCTGCCTTCTGTCAGGTGATGTGAATACTTCTGAGGATTGATTCTCAAGAATTCTGGAGAGGGAAATCCTGGGCAAAAGCTAAACTCATGCAGAGCTGGTAAGCCTGGGTGTGGAGCCTGCGTAAAGTGTTGCATTAATGCCAATACGTGCTGCCATACTCCAGAGGACTGACCCTGCAATCTGTCGACTGCCTTTCAACGAAGGTGTGCTGAGTGTCCAGTGCTCTCCCCGCTCTCTGTCAGCACAATGTGGCAACTTCCCCGCACACATTAAACACACACTGGACTTCCAGCTCATCCTCTGCCATCTCAGCCTCACATGTGGGGCTCTGTTAATTTAAGGAGCAAAATGATTCAGTTAAAATTTACGTGGAGAAATTTGCAACTTTAAGGTGTTAAAAATCTGAAAAGGGAATCCCAACTATTTTAACTCAAATGTAATTGAGTTTTAGCTATTAAAACTATTCTGCAATTCATGTATTTTTAAATTTAATTGGCTTCATTCCCCTGCACAAATGCATCACAGATATTTGCAATCTGCCATGAGTACTGTACATTAAACGCATCATATTTTGGGTACCTGAGTTTTGGTTATGGTGGGCATTTGCCTCTCGGGTGCTCTTGGGAAAGACAAGTTAGGCTTTTGTTATGATTTAGATGTGAGGCGTCCCCAGAAGCTCATATGTGAGACAATGCAAGAATTTTCAGAGGTGAAATGATTGGATTATGAGAGGTGTAGCCTAATAAGTGGATTAATTCACTTATATGGATTAACTTGGCCACAACCATAGACAGGTAGGGTATGGCCGGAGGAAGTAGGTCACTGGGGGTGTGCCTTTGGATTTTATATTTTGTACTTGCTGACAGGAACTTTTTCTCTGATTCTTTGTTGCCTTGCCCCAAACTGCTTTTATCCTCCACTCTCTTCCACCATGATATTCTACCTCACCTGGGGCCCAGAATTATGAAGTTGGCTGACCATGAAGTGAACCTCCAAAACCAGGAGCCAAAAGAAACTTTTTCTCCTCTATGTTGTTATTGTCAGGTCTTTTGGTCACGGAGACAAAAAAACAAACAAACAAACAAACAAACAAAAAAACCCCAAAAAAACAACAATACCTGACTAAGCCACTAAATCTCGTTAAAAGTGCATTTTCTGGATTGTTTTTATTTTTCTTTTTAAAAACTCTATCAAATGGTTTGAAAGTTTTATGCTCTTTTTATCATTTAGTGTATTTTATATTTCTTAGTCTGTTCTTCATTGCTATAACAAAATTCTCAAGGCTAGGTAATGTTTAAAGAAAAGAGACTTATTTCATGCCATGGCTTTGGTGGGCACCTCCCCTGCTTTTGGCTTCATTGCATCATGACAGGGATGTGTGGGAGGAAGAGATCACAGGAGAGACAAGAAGTCAGAAAGACTGGGAGGGGACCAGGCTTGCTCTTTTTTAACAGCCACTCTCATGGGAACTAAACAGGGTCCCAGGAAAACTATCCCTTTCAAGGGTAGCACTCCCAGTGATTTATCACTTCCCACCAAACTCCACCTCTTAAAGGTTCCACCACCTCCCTACATGGACACACTGAGGAATAAGCTTCTAACACATAAACCCTGGGGAACAAACTCAGACCATATCCTAACTACAGCACTGTGGAAATGTTAACACACTTGCTGAAAATGTCTGAAATTAATTAATATAACTTTTTCCAGAGCAACTCAAGACTTCAACAAACTGTTTACTCCTACTGTCTCTTAAATACATTTAATTTTCAGTGTTCTATTTCAAAATTGTTTTTTCAGTCTTTCCAAATTGGAGATTAAGAAAAAATATATTGTTTTATGAAATGTTTGGTTTGACGTACCCACATTGTCATCATGTTTACCCATCCTTCCTTTTTATATTCCAGATCTTCCTTCTGGAATCGTCTGCATGAAGTATATTCTTTGAAGCTTCTTGTTAGTAAACTTTTATTTGTGTGTGTGTGTGTGTGTGTGTGTGTGTGCGCGCGCGCGCGCACATGCGCATACATGCCTGTAGGCCTGAAAATGTCTTTATTTTGGCCTTTTTCTTGAAGTATATGTTCACTCTACATATGTTCTCATTTGATATTTTCCCTCCAACATACTGAATATATTTTTCATCATTTTGGGGGGCTTACCTAGGTGATTATATGAAGTCAGACATCAGTCTAATCATCTTTCTAGGTGATCTGTCTTTTCTTTCTACGAGGTTATCTTGTACCCTTTGTCTTTGATGGTTCTGTAGCTCCTATGGTACGTGACTTTCTTGCTACTAAATCTGCTTGAAGTTCATCCCTCTTTCCTGGTTTCCTTATGAGTTCTGGAAATGCTCAGTTATGGTGTCGTTGAATGTGGCCTTTTCACCATTCTCTCCAGCAGGACCGAGGGGACGTTAAAGAAAGTGGGGCCCTTGCACTGGGCACAGAATTAAGGAGCAGCCAAAAAATTCAATAATAAGGTAAATGATATTTTAATACGATATTTTTTTAGAAATAAAAACTGAGGCAAAGAGATTTGTGGCAAACAAAATATCACAAATTTGAATAAAGACCGGATCTGTCAGAGCTGTGTTGAAACATTTGGAGGTTGAAGCAAAAGGAAAATTGTCTGCTCCTTTGATTTTTTTTCTAGAACATTAAATCTTTTTCTAGAACATTACAGTTTTTGAAAAGATGTCAAAATGTGAAAGTGGGAGTTTTAAAACTTGAGATTATCCTAAGTTTAAATATCTTATTTACACCAAAGTCAGAATTTATTGTAAGTTTAGATTTCTGGCTATAACGGAAGCAAACTCATTAAAAATATTTTCATTAAAATCATTAACCACTAAAAAGTTGTATATGGGGTGCACATTTTTTTTTCTCTACAGATTGTGTGATCTCTGTCCAATTTTCCATTGCAGAAGGTTATATTTTTAAATGATGATGAGAATGATGCACAGTTATATGATTTTTCCAAAGCTCTGCAGCTAGTTCCAGGCTGAGCGAGGCCTGGGATTCTGATCTCTTACTGCGGAGCAAAGTTTTTTCCAATTACATCCCAGTTTCTAAGCCCAATATGCTCACCTTATGACCCAAATCTCCATTAAAGGTAAAGTCACATCAGGGGCCCGAGCTGGGCAAGTGCTACAGAAGTAACTTGCCCACTGGTGTTATCTGAGCCAGTTCTGGGTGTTTAACTACCAAGTAGGAAAGTGACACCTGGGCCTTGTGTTTATGATGCCTTTCTCTGATTCTTAGACTTATCAAGGGGCACAGCACAAGGAAACTAGCAATCTTATTGGCTTACTGTAACATGTTGAAATATTAGCACAAAGACGGCTAGATATTTATACCCTGGTGCCAAATCCAATATCATCTTATACTAAATTCTAGTTTAAATGCACTTGGTATACATCATAAGCTTAAGAAGCAGTTCTAGGAGAAAACTCTAAAATTGATAAGATCCTATTCACTGTCTTTTTATTTTCAGAGTCCTATTATTTCATTTTGGGAGCTTACTGCTGGTCTAGTGGAGTTTCCTGGAGGCTTAGCTTGAGATTTTTTTTTTTTTTTTTTGCTAAATACATAGCTTCTTGAGTTTAATCCCTTAAAGAGAAGTAAAGACAGCTTTGAATGAAAATGTAATCTTTTTTTGGTGGGAGGGGTACTGGGATTGAATTTAGGGGCACTCAACCACTGAGCTACATCCCCAGTTCTGTTTTGTATCTTTTTTTTAGAGACAGAATCTCACAGAATTGCTTAGAGTCTCACTTTTGCTGAAGCTGGCTTTGAATTTGCGATCCTCCTGATCAGCTTCCCTAGCTGCTGGGATTACAGGCGTGCACTATAGTGCCTGGCTGAAAATATAATCTAGAGGCTCATGTTCCCACAAAATCTTGTGTGGCCTAAGTATAACATCTCTCCATTATTTCTTGACTGCTAAATATATATGTGTGTGTATGTGTGTGGGGAGCACTTGTGAATATGTGGTATGCATGGTATGTTTTTTTATTGGTTGTTACAAAGCTCTTGACATATCATATTTCATACATTTGATTCAAGTGGGTTATGAACTCCCATTTTTAACCCCAAATACAGATTGCAGAATCACATCGGTTACACATCCACATTTTTACATATTGCCATACTAGTGACTGTTGTATTCTGCTATCTTTCCTATCCTCTACTATCCCCCCTCCCCTCCCCTCCCATCTTCTCTCTCTACCCCATCTACTGTAATTCATTTCTCTCCCTTGATTTTTTTTCCCTTTCCCCTCACATCCTCTTATATGTAATTTTGTATAACAATGAGGGTCTCCTTCCATTTCCATGCAATTTCCCCTTCTCTCTCCCTTTCCCTCCCACCTCTCGTCCCTGTTTAATGTTAATCTTTTTCTCATGCTCTTCCTCCCTGCTCTGTTTTTAGTTGCTCTCCTTATATCAAAGAAGACATTTGACATTTGTTTTTAGGGACTGGCTAGCTTCACTTAGCATAATCTGCTCTAATGCCATCCATTTCCCTGCAAATTCCATGATTTTGTCATTTTTTTAGTGCTGAGTAATACTCCATTGTGTATAAATGCCACATTTTTTAATCCATTCATCTATTGAAGGGCATCTAAGTTGGTTCCACAGTCTTGTTATTGTGAATTGTGCTGCTATGAACATCAATGTAGCAGTATCTCTATAGTACGCTCTTTTAAAGTCTTCAGGGAATAGTCCGAGAAGGACTATTCTGAGTCAAATGGTGGTTCCATTCCCAGCTTTCCCAGGAATCTCCATACTGCTTTCCAAATTGGCTGCACCAATTTGCAGTCCCACCAGCAATGTACAAGTGTACCCTTTTCCCCACATCCTCGCCAGCACTTGTTGTTGTTTGACTTCATAATGGCTGCCAATCTTACTGGAGTGAGATGGTATCTTAGGGTGGTTTTGATTTGCATTTCTCTGACTGCTAGAGATGGTGAGCATTTTTCCATGTATTTGTTGATTGATTGTATATCCTCCTCTGAGAAGTGTCTGTTCAGGTCCTTGGCCCATTTGTTGATTGGGTTATTTGTTTTCTTATTGCTTAATTTTTTGAGTTCTTTGTATACTCTGGATATTAGGGCTCTATCTGAAGCGTGAGGAGTAAAGATTTGTTCCCAGGATGTAGGCTCCCTATTTACCTCTCTTATTGTTTCTCTTGCTGAGAAAAAACTTTTTAGTTTGAGTAAGTCCCGTTTTTTGATTCTTGTTTTTAACTCTTGTGCTATGGGTGTCCTATTAAGGAATTTGGAGCCCGACCCCACAATATGTAGATCGGAGCCAACTTTTTCTTCTATCAGACGCAGAGTCTCTGATTTGATATCAAGCTCCTTGATCCATTTTGAGTTAACTTTTGTGCATGGCGAGAGGAGGTGATTCAGTTTCATTTTGTTGCATATGGATTTCCAGTTTTCCCAGCACCATTTGTTGAAGATGCTATCCTTCCTCCATTTCATGCTTTTAGCCCCTTTATCGAATATAAGATAGTTGTAATTTTGTGGATTGGTTTCTGTGTCCTCTATTCTGTACCATTGGTCCACCCACCTGTTTTGGTACCAGTACCATGCTGTTTTTGTTACTATTGCTCTGTAGTATAGTTTGAAGTCTGGTATCGCTATACCACCTGATTCACACTTCCTGCTTAGCATTGTTTTTGCTATTCTGGGTCTTTTGTTTTTCCATATGAATTTCATGATTGCTTTCTCTATTTCTACAAGAAATGCCGTTGGGATTTTGATTGGCATTGCATTAAACCTATAGAGAACTTTTGGTAATATCGCCATTTTGATGATGTTAGTTCTGCCTATCCATGAACAGGGTATATTTTTCCATCTTCTAAGATCTTCTTCTATTTCTCTCTTTAGGGTTCTGTAGTTTTCATTGTATAAGTCTTTCACCTCTTTTGTTAGGTTGATTCCCAAGTATTTTATTTTTTTTGAAGATATTGTGAATGGAGTGGTTGTCCTCATTTCCATTTCAGAGGATTTGTCGCTGATATACAGGAATGCCTTTGATTTATGCGTGTTGATTTTATATCCTGCCACTTTGCTGAATTCATTTATTAGCTCTAATAGTTTCTTTGTAGACCCTTTTGGGTCTGCTAGGTATAGAATCATGTCATCTGCAAATAGTGATAATTTAAGTTCTTCTTTTCCTATTTTGATGCCTTTAATTTCTTTCGTCTGTCTAATTGCTCTGGCCAGTGTTTCGAGAACTATGTTGAACAGAAGTGGTGAGAGAGGGCATCCCTGTCTTGTTCCAGATTTTAGAGGGAATGCCTTCAATTTTTCTCCATTCAGAATGATGCTAGCCTGAGGCTTAGCATAGATTGCTTTTACAATATTGAGGTATGTTCCTGTTATCCCTAGTTTTTCTAGAGTTTTGAACAAAAAGGGATGCTGTACTTTGTCAAATGCTTTTTCCGCATCTATCGAGATGATCATATGATTCTTATTTTTAAGTCTATTGATGTGGTGAATAACATTTATTGATTTCCGTATATTGAACCAGCCTTGCATCCCAGGGATGAATCCTACTTGATCATGGTGCACAATTTTTTTGATAAGTTTTTGTATCCGAGTGGCCAGAATTTTATTGAGGATTTTTGCATCTAGGTTCATTAGAGATATTGGTCTGTAGTTTTCTTTCTTTGAAGTGTCTTTGTCTGGTTTAGGTATCAGGGTGATGTTGGCCTCGTAGAATGAATTTGGAAGTTCTCCCTCTTTTTCTATTTCCCGAAGTAGCTTGAAAAGTATTGGTATTAGTTCCTCTTTAAAGGTTTTGTAAAACTCTGCTGTATACCCATCCGGTCCTGGGCTTTTCTTAGTTGGTAGTCTTTTGATGGTTTCTTCTATTTCCTCGATTGATATTGGTCTGTTTAGGTTGTCTATATCCTCCTGACTCAATCTGGGCAGATCATATGACTTAAGAAATTTATCTATGCCTTCACTATCTTCTAATTTATTGGAGTATAAGGATTCAAAATAATTTTTGATTATCATCTGTATTTCTGAAGTGTGTGTTGTGATATTGCCTCTTTCATCCCGTATGTTTGTAATTTGAGTTCTCTCTCTTCTTCTCTTCGCTAGCATGGCTAAGGGTCTGTCGATTTTGTTTATTTTTTCAAAGAACCAACTTTTAGTTTTGTCAATTTTTTCAATTGTTTCTTTTGTTTCGATTTCATTAATTTCAGCTCTGATTTTCATTATTTCTTGCCTTCTACTTCTTTTGCTGTTGTTTTGCTCTTCTTTTTCTAGGATTTTGAGATGAAGTATGAGATCATTTATTTGTTGGTTTTTTCTTTTTTTAAGGAATGAACTCCAAGCAATGAATTTTCCTCTTAGAACTGCTTTCAATGTGTCCCATAGATTCCGATATGTTGTGTCTGTGTTTTCATTAATCTCTAAGAATTTTTTAATTTCTTCCTTGATGTCTTCTATAACCCATTGATCATTCAGTAACCTATTGTTCATTCTCCAAGTGATGTATTCTTTTCCCTTCCTTCTTTTATCGTTGATTTTCAGTTCCATTCCATTATGATCAGATAGGATGCATGGTATTATCTCTACTCCTTTATATTGTCTAAGAGTTTCCCTGTGACATAATATATGATCTATTTTTGAGAAGGATCCATGTGCTGCTGAGAAAAAAGTGTAACTGCTTGATGTTGGGTGGTATATTCTATATATGTCCATTAAGTCTAGGTTATTAATTGTGTTATTGAGTTCTATAGTTTCCTTATTCAACTTTTGTTTGGAAGATCTGTCCCGTGGTGATAGAGGTGTGTTGAAGTCTCCCATGATTATTGTATGGTGGTCTATTAGACTCTTGAACTTGAGAAGAGTTTGTTTGATGAACATAGCTGCACCATTGTTTGGGGCATAAATATTTATGATTGTTATGTCTTGTTGGTGTATGGTTCCCTTGAGCAGTATGTAGTGTCCCTCTTTATCCCTTTTGATTAACTTTGGCTTGAAATCTATTTTATTTGATATGAGTATGGATACTCCTGCTTGTTTCCGAAGTCCATATGTGTGATATGATTTTTCCCAACCTTTCACCTTCAGCCTATGTATGTCTTTTCCTATCAAATGCGTCTCCTGTAGACAGCATATTGTTGGGTCTTGTTTTGTGATCCATTCTACTAGCCTGTGTCTCTTGATTGGTGAGTTTAAGCCATTAACATTTAGGGTTATTATTGAGATATGGGTTGTTCTTCCAGCCATATTTGTTTATTTATGTTACTAAACATGGTTTGTTTTCCTCTTTGATTATTTTCCCCCCTTTAGTGTCCTACCTCCCACTGTTGGTTTTCATTGTTATTTTCCATTTCCTCTTCCTGTAATGTTTTGCCAAGGATGTTTTGAAGAGATGGTTTTCTAGCTGCAAATTCTTTTAACTTTTGTTTATCGTGGAAGGTTTTAATTTCATCTTCCATCCTGAAGCTTAATTTCGCTGGAAACACAATTCTTGGTTGGAACCCATTTTCTTTCAGTGTTTGAAATATGTTATTCCAGGATCTTATAGCTTTCAGAGTCTGTGTTGAAAGATCAGCTGTTATCCTGATTGGCTTACCCCTAAATGTGATCTGCTTCCTTTCTCTTGTAGCTTTTAAAATTCTCTCCTTATTCTGTATGTTGGGCATCTTCATTATAATGTGTCTAGGTGTGGGTCTCTTATGATTTTGCACATTCGGCGTCCTGTAGGCTTCTAGGATTTGGGGTTCTGTCTCATTCTTCAAGTCTGGGAAGTTTTCTCGTATTATTTCATTGAATAGATTGCTCATTCCTTTGGTTTGAAACTCTGTCCCTTCCTGTATCCCAGTGACTCTTAAATTTGGTCTCTTGATGTTATCCCATATTTCTTGGATGTTCTGCTCATGGTTTCTTAACAGTCTTGCTGAGCTGTCTATGTTCTTTTCGAGTTGAAATACTTTATCTTCATTGTCTGATGTTCTGTCTTCTAAGTGTTCTACTCTGCTGGTAGTATTCTCAATTGAGTTTTTAAGTTGGCTTATTGCTTCCTGCATTTCTAGGATTTCTGTTTGTTTGTTTTTTATAACCTCTATTTCCCTGTATAGTTGATCTTTTGCTTCTTGGATTTGTTTATGTAATTCATTGTTGAAGTGATCTTTCATTGTCTGATTTTGCTGTCTGATGTCTTCCTTGAGACTCCAGATCATCTGAAGCATATATATCCTGAATTCTTTATCTGACATTCCATCTGCTGCAGCTATTACCTCTTCTAACGTTGAGTTGACCTGCAATGCTTGTGGTCCTTTCTTTCCTTGTCTCTTCATACTGTTCGTGTTCCTTTCTACTTGGTGAAACTGTTGTGCTATTGAATTTTCCCCCTATATATTTATATTGGTCTTGTATAGTTGCAAAGTCGCCCTCGCAGGCGCGGGCGGCGGCTCTGTCCCTCTGCGGGCCGCTAGGCTTGTTCTGTCCGTGGTCACAGTTCTGTCTACTTTGCAGGCGCAGGCAGCGGCACTGCCCCTCTGCAGGCCTCTGGGGCTGTACTGCCAGTGGGTCGCAGGTGCGCCTACCTTGCAGGCGCGGGGGGGGGGGGCGGCTCTACCCTTCCTCAGGCCACTGGGCCTGTTCTGTCTCTTGGTTGCAGGTCTGGCCTGTTCTGATGGTGGTCACAGTTCCGTCTACCTTGCAGGCGCTGGGGGGAGGGGGCAGCTCTGCCTCTCAGCAGGCCGCTGCTCCTCTTCTGCCGGTGGGTCGCAGGCCCGCCTACCTTGCAGGAGTGATTGGAAGCTCTGTCCCGCTGCGGGCCACTGGGCCTTTTCTGTCCGTGGTCACCGTTCCACCTACCTGGGAGGCGCTGGGGGTGGGGGGTGGCTCTGCCCCTCAGCAGGCCGCTGGGCCTGCTATGTGCGTGGTCACAGTTCCCTCTACCTTGCCAGTGCAGGGGGAGGGGGCGGCTCTGCCTCTCAGCAGGTCGCTGCTCCTCTTCTGCCGGTGGGTCGCAGGCCCGCCTACCTTGCAGGAGTGATTGGAAGCTGTGTCCCGCCGCGGGCCACTGGGCCTTTTCTGTCCGTGGTCACAGTTCCCCTACCTGGCAGGCGCGGGGGGTGGGGGGCGGCTCTGCCCCTCAGCAGGCCGCTGGGCCTGCTCTGTGCGTGGTCACAGTTCCCTCTACCTTGCCGGTGCAGCGCATGGTATGTTTTGTATGTGCCATGTATGGTGTGTATCCATGTGTGTGTGCATATGCATGTATGTGATATCTGACTGTATGGTATGTGTAGTGTGCATGTGTGATGTGTGAGTGGTATGGTATGTGTGTGGAAGTTAACTTTAAACAGATGCTCTCAAGAACTTCCACTTTCAAGACTTTACAGATGGATGGTGATACAAAATTAAACTACTAGACTTATTGACTTATTGACTTATTGATTCTGTGTGGGAGAATATTCCTCCCAAACTAGGAAGTTATGCAAACCATAGCTTATGCATGATCCTCAGCTACATGTTTTGATGTATGCATGACAGATAATTTGAATTTGCTTTAGCAAATGGTTCACCATTTTATCACATATCTGGAAATAAAGCTCTGGGAATCCTAAGACCAAGGATAATAATGCTACTTCTTTCATTTTTTCCTTGAGAGATTAATGCCTTATGAGATACTTTGGGTTTGTTAAGAATTCATAAGACATTGAGGTAGATAGTGGATGATATTAATACACACAAGGGTTGGACAATGAATGGTAAAATACCTGTCCCTGGACACTGGGACAAATTTAAACAAACCTTTCTGAATCCTGGCCAAGTTCACTCTTCCTATTGCTTCTGTGGTTCATGTCAAAAGGGCCTTCCACATAAGCTTCCATAGTTTATATCTTTGGGTTAAAAATAAGCAAACAAAATTTCCCTCCCCTTTTCTGACTTGCTAAGAGGAGAAACAACAGCCTGTAGTAGCAGCTGTTTTAGAGAATTCCTAGATTGCTTCTCTGTGAAAGGTTAACCTGGAGTCCCTAGAAGGAATGTGGTTGGGAGGAGTTTAAAGCGTACGTGGCTCCATGTGGCTGCTGCAGTTGATACCCTGGTCCCCTCATTGGTGCTCGAGGCAAGATGATAAGATGCTAAGTATTAAAGTCACCCAGTATTATTGTGTTGTGGTCTGTTTGATTCTTGAAATTGGGAAGGATTTGTTTGATGAATGTAGATGCTCCTTGTTTGGAGCATAAGTATTTGTGATTGTTATGTCTTGTTAATGTATAATTCTCTTAAGCAGTATGAAATGCCCTTCTTTATCTCTTCTGATTAATTTTGGCTTGAAGTCCACTTTATCTGATATGAGGATAGAAACCCCTGCTTGTTTACAAAGTCCATGTAAATGATATATTTTTCCCCCATGCTTTTACCTTCAGTGATATAGATGTACAACCAAAGAATGGGAACCTAATTAGAAAAAGTTACACTCCATGTGTGTATAATATGTCAAAATATACTCCACCATGTACATCTAAAAAGAACAATAACAAAAAGTTGCTAAGTGTTCTTCCCAACACTAAAAACATCCGTTGAGCTTTAGCCTACCCTCCCTACTGCTCACCGAGTCTAGGGCTGGAGTTCCTAAATAAACATTGCCTTGAGAGAAGTCTAGATAAATGTTCTTTAATGTAATGGTCACTAGCCACATGTTCATTTCCTCAACAGAACCAGCCACTTTCCCACTGCTTAATGGTTACGTATGGCTAGTGGCTACCATTTTGGATAGCACATCTGTAAAATATTTCCTCCTTATATAAAGTTCCATTGGATAGCACTGGTCTCCATAGCACATAGTATCTCTGCCTGTGTTAGACAATGAAAACAATATCACTGAAACTTTGGTTTTCTGGCTTTAGGCTTTCACTAAATTACTATTGTATCTTCATATAATAAAGTTGTGATATTTTTATAGATTAAATGTTTTCTTATTAAGTTATTATCTTTTATCATCTCTGATTCCTCTTTGTTGTAGAATACATTGTATAGCTAGTTTAGATGGTGTTGGATGAATCTCCATGACCTCATGTTAGGTTTTATATAAATAATCATGGTATGCCCTGCCAGTTGGCAGTGGATATCCAGGGCTAATAATAGGTGCCACACAGGTGTGATTTTTCAGCTGTGTCGGACATGTGGAGGGGGGGCGGGAAGAAGAGTCAATGCCTAGGCTTGCTGATACAGATAGCTGAGTTCAGATCTATTTTTTTTATCTGATCAACTGCTTTTATTGAATATGTGGGTTAAAAAATGAAAAAGAGGCTTCTGAAAATGACCTGCGGTGATTTTGAAAAAGCTACAAAATTGATTGCCATTTTTCTAACTGGGAGATAAAGATTAAAGTCCCCCCCCCTTGGATCTAGGTGGGTTCCTGTGTTAGTTTTCTATTGCCATATAACAAATTACCACCAACTTAGCCACTTAAAATGACATCCATTTATTAGTTCATGGTTTTGTTAGGTCAAAAGTCCAGCATTGCCTCTCTGATTCCCTGATCAGAGAATTCCAAGATGAAAAGCAAGATGTTGGCTAGTACATGTTCTTGTCTAGAGGATGTGGGGGAAATGTGTTTCCAAGGATCCTTCAAGCTGTTAGCAGAATTCAGTTCCTTGTGATTGTAGGACTGAGGTTCCCATTTCTTTACTGACCATGAGCTGGTGGACTCTCCACTACCAAATGCTACCTGCATTCATTTTCATGTAGCATCTTCTATCTTTAAGCTAGCAACGGTGCATTGAATGCTTCTAATTCTTCAAACCTCTGTGACTTCTTCTTTCATCAGCCAGAGGACTCTCTGCTTTTAAGAATTCACAGGATTATATCATTGCCCATTGGGATAATTTCCCAACCTTAAAGTCAACTGTGCCACAGAACAGAACATGATCATGGACACTCATAGGCTCATGGATTAGGGTGGAACATCTTTGGGGTGACGTTTAAGAAACTGTTCCAAAGCTGATGACAGTTCAACTAATACAGTATAGCAGAAATAACTTTATATGGTTTCTGAAACTAGGTCATAACAGGTGACTTATCCTTGTGTTCTGGCACACTATTGCTTGGAACTCTGTCTGCCATATAAGAAGTCAGCTACTCTGAGGTCACCATGCAGTGCGGAAGCCAAGTCTCACATATTGTTCACAGCTAGGCACTCTGGCTGGCATTCCCAAATTCTGACCAGGCTACAGACCTTGGAATGAACTGCTCTTAGGTGATTAGGACCCTTAGGCATTGAGTTACTCCCAGTCTTCAAAATGTCCCAATGGAGTTCCAAGACATAGCAGAGCAGAAACAGGCCATTTCCAGTGTACCCTCCTTGTTAAAAATCTTGACCCATGAACATAATACTATGATGGTCTTAGGTCCTTATATGTGGGCAGTAATTTGTTATATAACTAAGGTAACTGAGACAAGTTCGAAGGTAGAAAAAATTAGCATTTTCTCACTGTTCTTAATGGAAGGGCTGTTGTAAAGATGGGGTGGGACCAATAATCATATACCCATTTCCTAGGAGTTCTGATATGTGAGTAGCCAGATTCATTTAAAAAAAATTATTATTATGCTTCCCTTGTGACAGACACTAGGCTGAGTGCTAGGGTTATGGGTGCTGCCTCAGCGGGTAACATCTCCCCTCTTGAAGCTTAGAGGTGCATAAGAGGAAAGAGTCAAACGTGCAAGTGTGCAAGATCATTTTAGGCAATGGAAACTCTTAAAAGGAAAATAGAACAGGGAAATGTGCTGGTGGAGGAAAAGCCACTTCTGACAGGGCAGCCACCGAAGGCCCGTGTGAAGAGGTAGCAGCTGAAACGTGAATTACCGTCATTTCTGCTCTCATGCTTGTTTTGAAAATGTGAATTCGTTCCAATGAGATTGCTATATTAGGAAACACACTTTTTTTTTGCTTATGCATGATTTCATCTGCAAAAACACAAGGTAAACACAGAAAACAGTCCTCAGTGAACCAAGCTGTTTGGGAATACACAAAAGGCACGCACATGGGCCTCAAACACCCACCAGCTACCTTAGCCCACAGGAGCTGGGAGACACGTCCATGCATGTTCAGTGATGTAATTTCTGTCTGATTTCAGATGACCTCCTCCCATTCCACTCCCAATAATTCACAAGGTGCAACTGTCCTGATGTCTGCTTCTATAAGCAAGCGTTAGGACTTTTTGAAGGTCCAGTGATGGATTCATTGGCTGTGTTTATTTATTTCTTATCTATTTACCTGAGTAAAACTTTGCTTCCATTTTTATTAGATTCTTTTTTTTTCTTTTTCATGTGTTACTGATGATACTTATGAAGGCTATGCCCATAGTCCCAGTTTTCCCATAAACTTTGTGGTTTGCATTACATGATTTTGTATAGCAGGGTGATTTTTTTGGAACACACAAGTCATGTTCTAGAAACACCAACTTGGAGATCTTACAACAAGTACCCCAGGGGCAGTAATGAGCTTCATATGTCTCTGGAACAGTATGATCATCTGGACATGGCAGAGAGGACAGAAAAGAGATGAGACTAGAGTCAGTCGTGAGGGCTTAATCACTGGGGTTTTATAGTAAGGATTTGGGATGGAACACAGTGGAGGGAATGAATATCACTTGCCTCATTAAAAGCAGAGCTGGATTGGAGAGGAACAAGAAAGGGGAAGAACCGTCAGTGGCTTTCTCGCCAATGCTGCCCCCTGTGGGCCGGTGAGCAGAAGTCCCCTTAGGAAGCAGGAGAATGGGAATTAGGTTTTCTCAAACAACTGAAATTCACTGCTTTGGAGTTGCACCCGGACCTAGCACAGCACTCAGAGATTGAGTAGGAGAAATGCAGTGTTAGTTCTGGAAGGTTTCTTCACCATCCCTTGTCCACCTCTACCTTGAGAGGTGAATACTGCGTGTGTTGTGCTTTATTATAGTACCCTGTGGGGGTATATTCGTCATGACGAAGCTAGGGCTGGAAACTGTGCCTAATTTTTTATTGATTTTTTGGCAGCAGATGAAGGCACACATTTTCAATTTCTTGAAGAACAATGCTTACATTTCTAGATATTTAATAATACCCACATTGAAGGGATTTGAAGAAATCATTTTTTTTTTTGCCTCCTACCAACGTCTGCTTAGAAGCATGACAAACTTCCTTGTCTGCACACTGAAAACTTTCCATCGTGACATTATTATCACTCAAAAATTTTTGAGTCCTTGACTTTCTAACATTTCCAAGGACAAAGTGGCATTGCTCTCTTTGATTCCTCAATAATTCTGGGATGTTTTTTCTGTGTACCAAGATGAGGTTTTAACAGGGCTGGTATGTAAAGAGTGGAGGAATTTCAGTTTATTTATGACTAGTTGAAAGGAAATAACAATGACTTTATTCTATAGGTGGAGAAACTGAGGAAAGAGGGGGAGGAGATTTACTACATCATAGCAGAGCTGTGTCCTTAAATGGCTCCTACATAATACATTATTGTGATTTTTTTTTCCTCCACCACCTCACTTTCTTAGCTACTCCTTTTCTAAATTTAGAGCGGCCAGGACTTATACTCCCTCCCCAGCCCTAGGATTTAGCTATCAGTCCCCCAAATGTGGTGACATACCATGGGTACTTCTTGGGAATTTCAATTCTTAATATTCTGTGGCTGTTTAGAGGTTAGGTGACAAAATGAAAGTCCTTCCTGGTTTTCTTGGGGGATGTGTTTTCAACTGCCAATGTCCTTCCCTGTTCAGAAAGGGACATGATATGGGAACTCCTTGGATCTCCCCTCAGACCTGCTGTGCTTAGTTCTTCATCCTCACTCATTTTCCTGCTCACCTGTCATCCAAATCCTGCATGTCTTCTACTTCCTGGGTGCTTCTGGATGCCTCCATGAATATTACCCTGAATATTCCAGCCCATACTGAGTATCCCTGTCTGTGTATTTCAGTAGCCCTTACATCTATTTTTTAAAAGAATAGATAGATACTTGTATGAGCTCAAGTGAAGAAAAATGAAAGTGACATCTTAGACATTTACTCAAGAATACAGAAAATTATAGAAAAGGGCTAAACAATTAGGCTTCAGGATGGGGAGAGCTGGTCAGTTCCAGGAACTGGGTTGGCCTCTGCTGCATAACCAGCTAGTGTCCTTCCTTGTCCTTTTCCTCATTCTTTTTCCTTCCTCTTTCTTTTCTTCTTTTTCCATTTCCTTCATCCTCCTTATCCTCTCTTCCTTCTACTCTTTCACTTCTGCTATTTTTATCCAGTCGTTATTTTCCAACTTGCATCCTCTGGGATTTACTTTCTTATAACTTTGGTAAGCAAAATGGCCCCAAATGACTTCCCTGTCCTCAACTCTGAATGCCCATTGGCACCCACAACTAACAAAAACTTATCTCTTTGTCTCTTAGTTCTAAATCCTGGAACAAGAAGACTTTGGTTTACCCAGATTATCCTTTTGAGCCAGAACACAAGAACCATAAGTTGGTAGACCAATGGAGAGACTCCCTTGGGTCAGGTGTCCAACATAATTCCATCATTTTTGACACAAAAGATAAGATAGGGTGACGGGGTGTGATGCCTACCCATCTGGGGTGCATGAACAAAGACCTCATTAAAGCCACGTGTGCAGAGTAGGGAATAAGTTGTCATCTTTAATCCCACTTATATTCAGTTTCAGAGTATAATACTTAATCATCCTTGTGGTGATTCATATGTCTGAATCTTGTCTCTTTTATGAGAGGGGTCTCTGTTGGCCCATCTGTCAAACGGTTCCTATTTGACCTGCCTTCTCCAACAAGTCCTTGTTGGGAAGATCAAAGGAATCAATGTCTGTGATGGAACTTTAATTATGAAATGTCAGCTCCAGTGTTCAATGATGGGCAATTGATTAAATAAATCATGACAGAACTGTGCAGTGAAACGCTATTCCACCAAAAAATGCAGTTGTCACAGAATATTTATGTGGCAGGATGTTTAAGACATTGTTAAAAGGAAAAAGTGAATTCCAGACAGTACAAACACTATAATTCTATTTGTGAGTGTATACATGCATGCTCACACACATAAACACATTCTTCTTTATAATTTGGAAATATGTCCCCCCAAATAGCCGTGATACAACCTTGGTGCTAAGATTATTGACGGTGTAAATTTTATGCAATTTGCTGAACTATAATCTTTAGGTATTTTGCAATCAGCAGCTATCACCTTTGTAATAAGAAAAATAAATAAAAGCTATTTTAAAAAATAACACACAATGCAGAGCTGTAATTTTCTTAAGAATTCTCTCTCTCCCTATCTCTTTAGATTCTGCTGTATTCAGCATTATAAAAGTTTCAATAAAAAAAATTTGGATTTCCTTAAAAACTATGTGGAAAAGCTGTATGTAAATCTATAGTTGTCTCTGATTGCATTTGTGAGCATGTAAAAATGTGATCACCTGCTGCATTACACTGAGCAGCTTTTTTTAGGTTGAGCTCCCAGAAGGCCATGGTTTATTTGGGAAGTGAAAGAAGGAATAAGGCTCATCTACGGAGAAAATGTCTGTTTAATGGTTTAACAGTTGGCATGGGGTGCTTTCTGATTGGTGGATAAGGATCATGTGAGTCAGCAGGGCTAGTCTGATTGGTGGGTGAGGATCATGTGAGCCAGCAGGGCTAGTCTGATTGGTGGGTAAGGATCATGTGAGCCAGCAAGGCTCACCATTGGACAGCTCTTCTTGGGGGATGGGGAAATTAGTCTTTGGAGCCAGGGTGACTCCAAACAGGAAGTGGGCCCAGGAAGCACCCATCTGAGAGCAGGGAAGTGAGACAGAGTGGAAGGAAGCAAAAAGCATGTATGCTACTGAGTTCACTGTTGGAGCAACTGGGGCTTCATTCACTGGGGATCTGTGAGAGAGAGGGTCATGTGCTTCAGGGTTATTCTCCCTGAAGAGTGAGGGAGCCTGTACATTTCTCCATTTCTCAATAGCAGATGGAGCCTGTACATTCCATCTGCTATTGGCTGCTCCAGGAAGATGTTAACTCCCTGGCATTTCTGACCTCCCCTTTGCCCAGACAAAGCAGGATCCAGGGATCAGAAAAGGCCTCTGGTCTGACAGAGAACCACAAGTGCTTGCAGTTGGAAGGCATTGATTGGGTGGATGTACGTAAGAGTTGTGAGTGACCGGGGTGTAAGGGTCAGACACCAGTAGTATCCATCGCCATTGCATTCTTTCTTTTTTTGGTAAGTACCACTCCATCCTGTCCTACTCACAGTCCAGTCCTGGTGAGCCTAGGCTAGTGTCAGGAAGAGGGCAAGGATTGTCAATATGTGGTAGTAAAAGCACAGGAAAATCCTATGACTGGGCTGGGTGCTGCCCTGTCACACACATCAAATACCTGAGTGATCATCTCTGGTGACTCAAAGAATATCCAAAACAAAAGTTGTGAAATCCAGATTCAACATTAACCCTCTATGGCAATGAAACTGAAGAATGTGCCGTGAATGCATGATATCAGAACTCAGAGATGTTTATTTATAAGTTTGGCAGGGTCTTTTTATTTTTTTTATGATGCATTTGAGCTCTTCGGCATAAAAGGCAGAATTCCATCAACCCAACAAGCCTATAAAAATCCCTCAGAACTCATTTTATGGTGTGTTTGAAATACTTTAGGATGAGTTATTTGTTGATGATTTGATGCCTCAGCTGGGAATTATCTTTCCCAAAATAGGATTGTTAGCTTCTTGGAGACTTGGAACCATTGTTTGCTAGCAGGACAAGTAAACATTTATTTATCAGTGCCAAGTAGGTAGCAACAGAGTTATGGGACTTAGAAGCTTTAGTAGGAACATGAATTTTAGAATTAGAATCTCAAGCTTTTTTCTTATTGTGAGGAAACTGAGGCCCCAGGTCATCTAGTTAGTTAGAGGTAGAATTGAAATTGAACTCCACCAGCTTCCCATGAAGTAGCCCTTGCAAAGGTTGATTGGTGGCCCAGTCTGGTTGACCAGTAGACAATACTGATTCTAGAAGTAGGTGATTCATGCTGATTGTTAGACCAGAAGCCCTGTGGTGAGATTTAGTGGAATCTCTCTCTCTCTCCTGGGCCCCTCTGTTCTTGGTGGTGATGTCATCCTCTGCAGCTTTTCTGGACCTTTTAGCTTCTTAAATTCCAGATTGTTCAGGACTTTCTCCCTCAGAAAAGACTGGTGGGTTACTTAAGAACTCTGCCAATCAGCTAGAAGAAGTCTTTATGGGCTCCTAATGTAATATGTCGGAGTGTTAAGGATGCACAGAGAGAAGAGATGGCAGGGACCCAACACTCTTAAGTTTTCTGGCCTCTTCCCACCCGAGTGGGGGCAATTTTGAGGATAAATTAAATAATATGTGTGAGGAACCACTCTAGGGTAAGGTTTAGTTTGGAGATTAAGTGTTCAGAATAAAAAAAGGAAAATTGGCCTCTTTAAGGATTCAAGGAGAGCAGTTGAGATCGAAGTACAATGTGCTGGGGCTACATGCCCGCTGGTGAAGCAAGGCAGGGGTTTTAACACCAGGCAAGGGCAAGGTGGGCAGGTAATTTACAATTTGTACTTTGGCAGTGCAACATGCAAGTAGGCAGAGAATCTATAGGCTATTAATCAAGAAAGTAAACTTTCTTTAAAAAAAAAAGGAAAAAATAAAATAACCTTTCTTGGCCTCCATGTGTTCATTTGTAAAATTGAAATCATTTGCATTTCCTTTTTATTTCTTGATTAGATTAATTAGGACATAATAGAAAAGGTGCCTAGAACAGTGCCAAGAATATGGTATATAAATTCAATAGATATCAGGAACCTATTATCTATCTGTCTATCTATCTATCTATCTATCTTCCACAAAAATAAAATCATGACCAACAAACAATTTCCTGTTCACCTCCTCCCTGGGGCTTTGTGGATTCATCTTTACACTTTACTTTGTGCTCTTGTTCTCGAAGCCCAGTTTAGCTTCTCTCTTTATCTGCTCTACACCAGTGTAGACCTGGAGCTCAATCCCTTTATCTCAATTCTCAACCCACCTGGCTATGGATGCATATTTTGCTGCAGGTTCCAAGAGGCTTAGGGGCCCATGCTGCAGTAACTCTGTGACAGATCCACTTGGCTCCTACCCAAGAGCCATTCCTCCAATTCCAATTCTTGACCCTTGATGAATAATGAAGGGAACCAAAATGGTTTTCTTAAAAGAAAAAGAAAAGCCAATATTTCACTAAGTAGAGCTTCATACAAGTTGTGTTTGAAAACAGACACATGCTCAGGAATTTATGCTACTTTTGACATTACTTAACTTGCCTTCACTTTGCATACAATAGAAATTATAGAGTTATAAGTGTGTGTGCTTTCTGTGTGGGGCATTTAGTGCAGAGTCACTGAGATCATAGTACCTGGAAGAGCAAGTGCTCAGGAAATGCCAATCCCCTTCATTACTAATACTATTGAGCAGGAGTTATCTATACACAAGGACATCAGCCTTTGAAGTCACTCAGTCTGCCTTCTGATGTTACCACATCTGTCATCAGGACTCAAGAGTAGATGTAGCTAAAGCCAGTCCTTCAGGGGGAGCTGGGCACCCAGCCCCACATTTCTCTAATCTTAAGGTTGAAAGTGTCTCCTATGAAAGACCACACCTGTGCCATGACAGTTAATGTTTTTTTTTTTTTTTTGAAGTATGGAACAAGAGAAGGTGCATACTCTATAATGAACTTAGGAACCTTCAAATTTTTGACGTTTCTTCTTGCTCTGGAATAATTTAACTGTGTAGAAAAGGAGTGGAGGTGCGTTTCTATAGGCTTCTTATGTCCAGTTCATCCCATAGCTAACATCTTACACTGCCCTTGTTTCTCCTTTATTCTATTTTTTTCCTTGAATTTTAGGTTTGCCTTTTGTGCCATGGGGAAAAATCAACTATTTCTTTCCCTGCTTTCTTCTTTATTTTTCCTTTAACTTCAACCTGCCTGTTCCCCTTCTTTTGAAGGAAAGGCAGAACTGAAAACATGAAGAACTGGTCTCTTTTCAGAGAAGATGAATTTATTCTGGCCTAGGGACAGGGAAGAAGATGAGATGCCCAATGGAGTTAGCCAGCCGGTCTCCTGCTGGCTTGGCTTCATCACCACCAGCTGGGTACCAGCTGACCCTGGCTGACAGACATCCCTGTTGTTAGGAGGACCTGTGGGGAGTTTTCCAGCGTGAATGCCAACAAGAGCTGCTGTCCTTTAACAATTCAAAGACTCATGCTCACAAAAGCTAAAGTAAAACCACTTTGTTCCCATATTGTTTATTTGAGATGGCAAAGCATGTTAAGGGCATGGAAACCCTTGTTCTTCTGCTGCTGTGAGCATGTGTCTCGTCTGAGTGGCATGCTCAAACTCTGGTTGAACAAAGTCAGGTAGAAGGTAGAAAATCACACCAGAGGACATCATCCTGGTTGCTGTTACAACTTCTGAAACTTGAGTGGAGAGAGGCCTGTGCTGTTATTTCATTGCCGGGTTTTATTCTCTCCCTTGCCAAATGTCAGTTACCCTCCCCAATTAGAATCTTTGCTTTTTTTACTTGGTTAAAAGTCTCACACAATCACATGCCAGTCACAGAGAACATGAAGAAGGTGGTAGGCACCTGCAGAGGAGTTAGTATGGTTCAGGTATAAACTGAATTCATCCTTTTCCCAGACCCTCCTCATTCCTTATCCTGGAATCTCCTTACCCTTGTGTGTGTGCCTAGTTACCTGGGGTGTGGGAAGGGGTATTAGGTGTCCACTGCTCCACACTGGAGTCTGGGAGCAGGGATCCCCATATAAGAGGGTATGGGCAGGGCATATAAAAACATGAGATTTTTCAAAACGTGTGTGTTGAGGCACATCTTTACAAAAAGGCAATCCTTGGGCTTATCCATAGGACTTCTAGGACTATGCCCCCAGAGGGCATTCATTTAGGAACAGTAAGAAATTTGGGAGGTTATCCAATGCCCTTTTCCTTCCTGATCACATGGAAATGCTTCCAAAGTGATTAAAACATCCTATCATTTTAAAGTTCTGCCAATGAGGGGATTCTACTCCCTTTCTTCCATCTGCTTTGTGGTATTTGGTAGTACACTAACACATTGTGAACTCAAGAATGGCTAAAAGCTTTCACTGGGCCAAAGTCTAGAACATGTCTTCCATGGGCCTATGGGGAAATCCTCCAATCAGCATCTTCTGCTTCCTTCTGAAAATAGAACTTATCCATTTAGAAATCAGCAGTAATAACCTCAGGGAATCCTCCCACCTGGATTCCCACAGGGCTGATGTACACTGAAGCACTTGTCCAAGTTTAACCTAAAGATGAGCATGCAGGGCAGTCGGCAGGGAAGACTGTTCAAGGCTGAGCTAGTTTTAAACTGGGCTGCCAGATAAATGAACATGTGCATGCACATGTGGCACACATGGCATTTGTGTTTCAGTTGGGACCCTGGGGGCTATTTTGTGCTTTTCAGAGGCATCCTGGCTTGGGATTGTATATGCTCGACATTGGCATTCTATTGTGGTTATTTTGCTTTGGGGATTTCTTGTTTATTCTATTTTTCTTTTTTCTTGTCTTTCCCTCCCTTCCTCTTTGTCTCTTATTAAGAGCTTCTGTCTCCAAAAAAAAAAAAAAAAAAAAAAAAACCCAACTCTGCAGAACATCACTCTTAGAACATCTACCATATTTCAGGTGCTTTTACATCAATTGTTGGAGTCCTCACACAAGCCTGAAGAGTGGGCCTTGGTGGCAGGTGATATTTGGGGAGTAACTGAAGCGGATGCTGCTGCTATCAGTACCCATGACCTCTAGGGTCTCAGCACCATTTCTGGGTATATGCCATGTGTTCACTTTCAGCAACCAGCCCCAGTGTCTCTGCTGGAGGACTCTCCTTGGGCCTCTGGATGGTTCTGTCTCTGTACACAGAGATCTGGAAGTTCTTGAGGAGTACATTTTATTTTTTAATCAAACTAACAACAATCAGGCAGATTTGACAGGAAGCCAATACACTGAGACACTAAGTTTGGAACAGGTCTTTGCTACTTTCTCCCTTGAGGTTTTAAAACATTGAGACATAATTTATATTTAGTGCAACCTTCAAGTATTGAGTTTTGACAAATGTCTGTATGTCAAGATAATAAACATTTTTGTCACCCTAAAATTACTTTGTACCTCTTTCCAATTAATCCTCATCTCTCCCAAATCATAGACAACCACTGTCTCATTTACATTATCATTGTTTCAATTTTCCTGTTTGAGAACCTCATGTAATTGGAATCACATTATATCTCTTTCCTTCAACGTTATGCTTATAAGATTCTTTCATCACCTTGTGTGTAGCAATAATTCTATCATGCTTGCTGCCCAGTAGTATTCTATCACATCAATAAACTGTAGTCTGTGTGTATATCATTCTGTTATTGAACACTTGGGTTATTTCTGGTTTGGAGCTATTATGAATAAAACTGCCATGAATATTCATGTCAAAGTCATTCTATAGACCAACTATTTTCTTCCAGATAGTTTTTCTTTCTCTCTGCTCTACCCTAGCTAAGTATCTACTTCATGTTGTACTTGGATGTTTTTTTTTTTTTTTTGACAATTCTATTTTGGACAGAAGGAGTTTTATACTCCTATTCCAAGCAATGCCCTTGCAAAGGACTTCATTCCTCTGTCATTCTGGACAAGGGCCTTGCAGACAGAGCCTTCAAATGAGCGTACATATGTAGCTACCCTCTTTTCCTACCTCCTTCCCTCCCTGCTGTCCTTGTGTTCCATCTCTTTCTCTTGGGGGATTCCAGCTTCTCCTTCCTTACTAAAACCCTGACATCACTGGGGTAAGTCTTGTTTGAGTCTTTGAGACCGGCTTACCTCAAACATACTTGCACACAAGCCCACACATGCTCCTCTCATCTTTGTGGGATTTCTAGTTCCAACCTTAGTGAGATCCTTTCCCTTTTGTGGGAAGAGGAGAGTTTTGTCTGTCTCCTCTGACTGCTATTCACTGCCCAGAAACCTAAGACCAAGGGAGAGAGTAAGGGACTTGTCCAAGGTTGCACACCTGTCAAAGAGTGAAGCCAGAATTTAAACTCAGGTCTACTCCATTGCAAAGTCCACACTCTTTCTATCCCCATATCTTAGTTTATAAGCTATAAATACTTGTGGTTAAGAAGGAGAAGGAGATTGCAGATGAAAAAGTTTTTTTTAATGTATAATCACCACAAAAGTTAGGCAGGCTCAGGGTACACATGGCCTGTGCAGGAGAAAAAAGAAGTGATTAAACCTGGCACCACATGGGGAGCTTCTCAGGTAAACAATGTGAGGAGGGCAACCATATAAACCTCTGTTGACCTCTAAGAATATTCTATAGGTACATACAGTGACCAGGGAGAGGAAGGGAAGAACAATAGTCCAGTGAAAAAATACATTAAAAATGTAGCTTGGGGAAATGGAACATAGGTCAAACAGAGAAAGCTGGAAATTTCAGAATTACTGAAGCTTGGTGCTTCTTTTTTTTGTGTCAGCCAGTGACAAAAATGGAAAAAGATACCGTGGAGCACTCAGTTGGTTTAATTGTACAGAATACTGCTCTTTAGAACCTTCAGAAGCTCTGGGGTTTAGGAACACCTGGAAAATGTACTTCAGCTCTTAAATGTACTCCTCTGCAGGTTCTCTTCATTATTTTCCCTCTGTACTTGGATTTGCCATCATGCTGGGAACATAGCTGGCATGTGCTAAAGTTTCTGAGGGCAAGCAAAGAAGGATCCCTTGGAGGAAGGGTGAGCAGGTGGAGATAACCAGCTGTTGTGGAAGGCAGGACCACCTGAATTAGCCACACTCAGCTCTAATAGCACTGCATGGTTGAGGGAAGTGGCAAATATGTGTAGAGAGAAGTGTGTGTTGTGGGAACATACTAAGAAGTGCAATATCAGCAAAATTGAAATATTGATGGGAATTCATAATTCTTTACTTGATAAAATGTTCATGGCCTTCAGCTAAGAGTCATTGCAATACATATGCTTCTTCTGGAATAATGAAATGAAAGCTTAATAAAATAAGATTTCTATTTCTATTTTGATTTCCATCCCTTGTACATTACCTAGTTGCCTTTATGCAAAAATAGCCAGGTGAAGGGAGAGATGGAAATGCCCCTTGGGAAAAAGAGGCTTTGTTGTAAATCCTGATAGGAAGTAGAAATGAAAGCATCCCCAAGGAATTTGTGGGAAGAAGAAGGAAGAGGAGGAGGAGCAGGAGGAGGAGGAGGAGGAGGAGGAGGAGGAGACCACGACGACGACGATGACGACGATGGTGGTGGCAGCGGGGCGGGGGGACGGGGGGCAATAAGCAGAAGAAGGAGGATAATCCCCAGGGTTATCAGAGAAAGAAGGGAGGTGTATGAGCTTAAAGACACACAACTCAGAGGCAGAGTGACATTAATCATGTGTTTTGCTTGGAGTTTTAGGTCCTCCAGTTCGGCAAAGAGGGAGAAGAGAGATTGATTTAGATCCACAGAGCTGGAAAGGAAAATACATGAGCAACATGAAAAGACAAGGGAAGAAAGTACCACAAACAAACCAAGGCAACACATCATTAGAATCATTGGCAGTTACAGCAAAAAAAAAAAATTACAGAGTAAGATTTCAGGATATAC
Source organism: Marmota monax (assembly GCF_021218885.2). Taxonomy (NCBI): domain Eukaryota; kingdom Metazoa; phylum Chordata; class Mammalia; order Rodentia; family Sciuridae; genus Marmota; species Marmota monax. The sequence goes on from NW_026692254.1 coordinate 4,839,318, forward strand.
ATTGTTAAAATGTTCTGTGAGCTCAAAGAAGATATAAGAGAGCAAATACAAGCAGTGAAAGATCACTTTGACAATGAATTATATAAACAAATCCAAGAAGCAAAAGATCACCTCAACAGGGAGATAGAGGTTCTAAAAACAAACAAACAAAACAAGAACAAGAACAAAAAAACCCAGAAATCCTTGAAATGAAAGAAATAATAAACCAAATTAAAAGCTCAAATGAAAGCATTACCAATAGAGTAGACCACTTGGAAGACAGGACATCAGATAATGAAGACAAAAATCTATAATCTTGAAAAAAAACATAGTCTGCACAGCAATAATGGTAAGAAACCATGAGCAGAACATTCAAGAAATATGGGATAGCATAAAAAGAGCAAATTTAAGAGTTATTGGGATAGAGGAAGGCACAGAGGTCCAAACCAAAGGAATGAACAGTCTATTTAATGAAATAATATCAGGAAACTTTCCACACATGAAGAATAAATTAGAAATCCAAATTCAAGAAGCCTAAAGGACATTGAATGTACAAAATCACAAAAGATCCACACCCAGGCACATTATAATAAAAATTCCCAACATATAGAATAAGGGAGAATTTTAAAAGCCATGAAAGAAAGGAATCAGATTACACATAGGGGTAAACCTATTAGGATAATGGCAGATTTTTCATCACAGACCCTAAAAGCTAGAAGATCCTGGAACAACATATATCAAGCTCTGAAAGAAAATGGGTGCCAACCAAGAATCTTGTATCCAGCAAAATTAAAATTTAGATTTGAAGATGAAATAAAAACCTTCTATGATAAACAAAAGTTAAAAGAACTTATAGCTAGAAAACCAGCACTACAAAACATCCTTGGCAAAATATTCCATGAAGAGAAAACAAAAAACAACAATGAAAATCAGCAGAGGGAGGTAGTACCCTAAAGGAAAAACTAATCAAAGAAGAAAATCAAGTCAAGTTAAATAACAAAAATAAACAAATATGGCTGGAAATACAAACAATGTATCAATAATAACCCTGAATGTTAATGGCTTAAACTCACCAATCAAAAGACATAGGCTGGCAGATTGGATTTTTAAAAAGACCCAACAATATGCTGCCTCTAGGAGACTCATCTGATAGGAAAAGACATACACAGACTGAAGGTGAAAGGTTCGGAAAAGTCATACCACTCACATGGACTGCAGAAGCAAGCAGGGGTTTCCATCCTTGTACCAAATAAAGTAGACTTCAAATCAAAGTTAATCAAAAGGGATAAAGATGAACATTACATACTGCTCAAGGGAATCATACACCAACAAGACATAACAATCATAAATATATATGCCCCAAACAATGGTGCAGCTATATTCATCAAACAAACTCTTCTCAAGTTCAAGAGTCAAATTGACTACAACACAATAATCTTGGGTGACTTTAACACACCTGTCTCACCACTGGATAGATCTTCCAAACAAAAGTTGAATAAAGAAACTATAGAACTCAATAATACAGTCAATAACTTAGACTTATCTGATATATATAGAATATTTCAACCCGCATCAAGCAGATACACTTTCTTCTCAGCAGCACATGAACCCTTCTCTAAAATAGACCATATACTATGCCACAAAACCACTCTTAGCAAATACAAAAAAGTAGAGATACTACCATGCATTTTATTAGATCATAATGGAATGAAATTGGAAATCAAGACAAAATAAAAAATAAAAAATTCTTTATCATCTGGAGACTAAACAATATGCTACTGAATGAACAATGGGTCACATAAGACATCAAGGAGGAGACTAAAAAATTCTTAGAGGTAAATGAGAACATAGATAAAACATTTCGAAATCTCTGGGACACTATGAAAGTAGTACTAAGGGGAAAATTCATTGCATAGAGTTAATTTCTTAAAAGAAGAAGAATTCAACAAATAAATGACCTCACACTACATCTCAAAGCCCTAGAAAAAGAAGAACAAATCAGCAACAAAAGCAGTATAAAGCAAAAAAATAATTAAAATTAGAGCTGAAATCAATGAAATTTAAACAAAAGAAACAATTGAAAAAAATGACAAAACAAAAAGTTGGTTCTTTGAAAAAATAAATAAAATTGACCGACCCTTAGCCACTCTAACAAAGATAAGCATACATGATAAGAAAGGCAACATCACAACAGACACTACAGAAATACAGAGGATAACTAGAAATTATTTTGAAAACTTATACTCCAATAGAATACAAGACATTGAAGGCATCGACAAATTTCTTAAGTCATACAATTTGCCCAGATTGAATTAGGAAGATATATACAATTTAAACAGACCAATATCAAGTGATGAAAAGATGCCATCAGAAGCTTACCAACCAAAAAAAGCCCAGGACCGGATAGATACACAGCCAAGTTCTACAAGACCTTTAAAGAAGAACTAATACCAATACTCTTCAATTTATTTCAGGAAATAGAAAAAGAGGCAGCACTTCCAAACTCATTATATGAGGCCAATGTCACCCTGATCCCCAAACCAGTCAAAGACACATCAAAGAAAGAAAACTTCAGACCAATATCTCCAATGAACATAGATGCAAAAATTCTCAGTAAAATTCTAGCAAATCAAATACAAAAACATATCAAAAAGATTGCACACCATAATCAAATGAGATTTATCCCGGGGATGCAAGGTTGGTTCAACATATGGAAATCAATAAATGTAATTAATAATGTCAATAGACTTAAAGATAAGAATCATATGATCATCTCATAGATGCAGAAAAAGCATTTGACAAAATAGAGCACCCCTTCATGTTCAAAACACTAGAAAAACTAGGAATAACAGGAACATATCTCAACATCGTAAAGGCTATCTACACTAAGCCTCAGGCCAACATCATTCTAAACAGACAAAAATTTAAGACATTCTCTCTAAAACCTAGAGAAAGACAGGGATGCCATCTTTCACCACCTCTATTCAACATAGTTCTCGAAACACTAGCCAGACCAATTAGACGAAAGAAATTAAAGGGATATGTATAGGAAAAGAAGAACTTAAATTAGCACTATTTTCTGACAATATGATTCTATACCTAGAAGACCCAAAAAGCTCCACCAGAAAACTTCTAGAACTAGTAAATGAATTCAGCAAAGTAGCAGGATACAAAATCAACACCCATAAATCAAAGGGGTTTCTGAATATCAGTGACAAATCCTCTGAGAAGGAAATGAGGAAAACTACCCCATTCACAATAGCCACACACACACACACACACACACACACACACACACACAAATACTTGGGAATCAACTTAATGAAAGAGGAGAAAGATCTATACAATGAAAACTACAGAACCCTAAAGAGGGAAATCAAAGAAGACCTTAGAAGATGTAAAGATCTACCTTGCTCTTGGATAGGCAGAATTAATATTGTTAAAATGACCATACTACCAAAGGCACTATACAGATTTAATGCAATTCTGATCAAAACCCCAATGGCATTCCTCATAGAAATAGAAAAAGCAATCATGAAATTTATCTGGAAAAATAAGATATCCAGAATAGCTAAAGCAATCCTTAGCAGGAAGAGTGAAGCAGGTGGCATTGCTATACCAGACCTTAAACTATACTACAGAGCAATAGTAACAAAAACAGCATGGTATTGCCATCAAAACAGACTGGTAGACCAATGGTACATAATAGAGCACACAGAGACTAACCCACAAAATCACAATTATCTTATATTAGACAAAGGTGCCAAAATCATGCACTCAAGAAAAGACAGCATCTTCAACAAATGGTGCTGGGAAAACTGGAAATCCATATGCAACAAAATGAACCCCTATCTCTCACTATGCACAAAACTTAACTCAAAATGGATCAAGGACCTAGGAAGTAAACCAGAGACTGTGTTTAATAGAAGAAAAAGTAGGCCCTAATCTTCATCATGTGGGATTAGTCCCCAACTTCCTTAATAAGATCCCTATAGTGCAAGAATTAAAACCAAGAATCAATAAATGGTATGGACTCAAACTAAAACTTTCTTCTCAGCAAAAGAAATAATCTGTGAGGTGAACAGAGAGCCTACATCTTGGGAGTAAATTTTTACCCCTCACAGATCAGATAGAGCACTAATCTCTAGGGCATATAAAGAACTGAAAAAGCTAAACACCAAAAAAAAAAATAATAACCCAATCAACAAATGGGTCAAGGACCTGAACAAACACTTCTCAGAAGAGGATATACAATCAATCAACAAATATATGAAAAAAATGCTCATCATCTCTAGTAATCAGAGAAATGCAGATTAAAACTACTCTAAGATATCATTTCACTCCAGTCAGAATGGCAGCTATTATGAAGTCAAACAACAATAAGTGTTGGCGAGAATGTGGGGAAAAGGTACACTCACTCATACATTGCTGGTGGCACTGAAAATTGGTGCAGCCAATATGGAAAGCAGTATGGACATTCCTTGGAAAGCTGGGAACGGAACCACCATTTGACCCAGCTATCCCTCTCCTTGGACTATACCCAAAGGACTTAAAAACAGCATACTACAGGGACACAGCCACATCAATGTTTATAGCAGCATAATTCACAGTAGCTAAACTGTGGAGCCAACCTAGATGCCCTTCAGTGGACGAATGGATAAAAAAATGTGGCATATATACACAGTGGAATTTTACTAAGCAATAAAAGAGAATAAAATCATGGCAGTGCAGGTAATGGATGCAGTTGGAGAAGATAATAAGTGAAGTTAGCCAATCCAAAAAAACAAATGCCAAATGTTTTCTCTGATATAAGAAGACCGACTCATAGTGGGGTAGGGAGGGGGAGCATGGGAGGAATAAATGAATTCTAGATAGGGGAGAGGGGTGGGAGGGAAAGGGAGGGGGCAGGGGATTAGCAAGAATGGTGGAATGTGATAGACATCATTATCCAAAGTATATGTATGAAGACGCGAATTGTGTGTCAACATACTTAATATACAAACAGAGATATGAAAAATTTTGGTTTATATGTGTAATAAGAATTGTAATGCATTTCACTTTCATTTTTTTAAATCAATAAAAAAGAATAAATTACAAATGTTCTGATGAGAGAGAAAGAGAGAGAAATTGATTTAGCAGTTCCTTCATTCTCTTGTAGCATGGTATTATCACCAAAACAGACTGGTAGACCAATGGAGGATCTGGAGGATGGAGAATCAGTGGTACAGCCTTGGCAAGCTTACAGAGGGGTTTCCATGTTGGGGCAAAGTGACTTGTAGAGTTACAGGGAAAGTCACCAGACTGGGAGCTGGATCTTAGACCGGGGCAGATTTCTGTACCAGAAGGTGTTGAGTTAAGAGACCAAGTCAAGGGGAGAGGACCAAGAACCTGGACTCTGAGTTCACCAGCCACAATTGTAACCTCCAGTGAAAATAGAGCACATGAGAACAGATGCCCATGGGCTTCTCCAAAGAGATCAGAGGAGCCGTAGCTGTACCTGACCTATGTGCATGAACTAGAGAAGCCCTCTCCTCCATCAGTAGGATTTCCCCACCTCAAATACCACATAGCACTTGGAAGGAACAGAGAACCAGAAGACCAGCCATGCATTTGAAACATACTGATGGTAAGTAAGGAAGCCTACCAGGCCTGACAGATTCAACAACTGTGGGCTTCATCAGGGATGTCCCCCTGGGACACCATCAACCCCTCTGCAGATCGACTGCAGGTAACAACAGCATAAGGACTCCCCTCCCTTACTCTTGTCTCCTTTCCCAAAGACAAGATGAATGCTTTCATAAAGGGGAGAAGAAGAGAGGAAGGATTTGAAAGATACAAGCATTTATCTCAAAGATACTGTCTTTAACTAAAAGGAGACAGCATATGTCCAAAGAAATAGAATTCTTGTGTATTGTCAAGTATGTTTCCCATTTATTCTATGGGATGGGGATATGGTGGATCTCCAGGGAGATTGAATTGTTTACGGTTAATAGGGAAGCTATACTTTCTGTGCTTGTCTGAGTATGAAGCATATTGCTTTATGTCTTCACATTTTTCTTTTTAGGTGGGCTGAATATCCACACCAAGAAATGGGTCTCATGTTTTCTCTTGACTGGTCCGTGGTGTATATTCACTGAGCTATTCTTCATCAAATCTTTCCTTGAATTTCTGATGTAGTGACTTGTGGTGACAGACCCCTCGAAGCTGTACTTTGTTAAGGATCACAAATGGTGCTCTGTTGAAGGCAGGAGGGTGAGCCAGATGTCTTCTATCTCCATGAGTCTGTGGTTGGTAACACAGCCTGCTTTAAAATGAAAAAGAAAAAAAAATCAATATTAATTTAGCTCTTGTAAGCCGAAAAGCCTGCATTCAGGTAACAGATAAGTAGTATGTATTAGCTGAGTGAGACATTAGGGACATGGTGACTGGGGCAAATTGAAGACCTCGTCATACCTGGTCAGGGATACACAAATACTTTTTTTAAAAAAATAAAGAAAGATGCTACACTCAGCAAGCAACAGTGATTAGGGCACTATTCAGTCTGCCAGTTTGAAGCCTCACTTTAACAGCTAATATTTTCAAAATTTTATGTTCTATCATGTGGAAATAATTTTTTAAAAGTATTTTCTGTTAGGGAACAACTTCTTTTCTTTTCACATTTATTTTTTTTTCTGAGCCATTTTGAAGCTCCAAGGGGGCTTAGAGGTCATAAGAACCTCAGATTACCTTAGGAAAGAATCAGTTAATACTAAAAATTCTGCCAAAAGAGAGGTGAGTTCACAGTGTGAAATTTTAGCCCAGCATTTTCATTCACCAGGAGACATGAGCTGTGAGACTTTTTAAAAAATGCTATTAAATTAGAGTGTTCCCCTGTTGATCGCCAAATGCAATAAAAAACACAAAAAGAATTGCCAAGAAAAACATCAGAATTGTGAATAAAAAGCTCTAGAGATCAAAGGGGCCACATGGCAAATGCCAACACAGCTTCCCCACCCAGTCTGCCTTGAGCTCTATGAAACGTGGTTTCAAACTACTCAGAGATGAACATGATGACTCTCCTCATCTCAGGGAGAAAGTTAGATGTCTGGGTGGTATGAAGCTGCACCTTTTCAGGTGCAGTCAAAGAGTTGTTTAGTTGAGGTATGGAATGTGGGTAGGGTACATGCAGATGCTGAGTAGCCAGAGGTGGACTGTACCAGTCATGAAGCTATTGCCTTCTGTTCCCAGCTCACCTGTCCATACTCAGTTTTGAGGGCTGGGACTAGAACTCATTTGTGCTCTGCCAGCTGCTCTCTGTGGGTCTCTAGCAGTGGAGGCATTAGCTAAGACTGCAAGGCTGGATGGGGAAGACCTGCTCTTTTTTTGTTTGAATCCCATTCCTGTCCTTCTTCTCCACACTGACAGCAACAGATTGTTGCTCTAGCAACAGCTGAGTCTAGTTTGTAGTTTTTCCAACATTCACAAACCAACCTTATCACATCTTATCTCCAGACGCCAGCACCAGCTGGCTAGGTGTCCTTTTCCTAGGTCTTCATCCAACCTCACAGGGACCCTTCCTCTGAGCTCAGAGAAACCAGCATGGACACCTGATCTCCTTTCTTCAGTGGTATGAGTTTTGCCTGCAGGGGACATCTCCTTAAGTATCTATGTTTTGGCAATTCCAGCTTCTTCCCTGGGCTCCTCCAGTCCTACAGGTGGTCACTGTTCCCTATGGTTCTATGTCCATGACTTCAGTATTCTTGTCTTTTCACCCTTTCAATACTTACATAACAGTCTGCATACTAAACTGTCCTTGTGAAGAGAAGCAATTTTTCTACCTCTATGACAATAAGGTGAGCATTCGTGGGTAAAGGAAGGGTGAGCCATGAAAAATTCCACATAACCACACTCTTACTATGCCTAGGGCCATCTAGATCAAGTTAACTCCATTGTCAGGGGGTTATGATAGGTGTTTCCCTGTCTGACTCCCCACCTGCAGCCAATGTCCAGGGGCCAGCTCACCTCCCCCTGAGGAGAATGGCTTCTAGTTTGGCGTTTGGACACAATCACTAAATTCCAGAAAATAAAGATATTCTTCTAGACACCCTAGTAAGGCCTGTCTTCACAGGCAATGAATTCTCTCCAATATAGACCTATTCCCAGTGGCTTAGAGTGAGAAAACCTTCCAGATAAAACTCTCTTTGAGGACTTAAAAACAGCATACTACATGGACAGCCTCATCAATGTTTATAGCAGCACAATTCATATTAGCTAAACTGTGGAGCCAACCTAGATGTCCTTCCATGGATGAATGGATAAAAAAAAATGTAGCATTTATACACAATGGAGTATTACTCAGCATTAAGAAAGAACAAAATCATGGCATTTGCAGGTAAATGGATGGCGTTGGAGAAGATAATGCTAAGTGAAGTTAGCTAATCCCCAAAAAACAAATGCTGAGTGTTTTCTCTGATATAAGGGGGGGTGACTCATAGTGGGGTAGGGAGGGAGAGCATGGGAGGATTAGATTAATTCTAGATAGGGAAGAGGGTTGGAAGGGAAAAGAGGGGGAAGGGGATTAGCAAGGATGGTGGAATGTGATGGGCATCATTATACAAAGTACATGTATGAAGACTTGAATTTGGTGTCAACATACCTTATGTACAAACAGAAATATGAAAAATTGTGGTATATATGTGTATTAAGAATTGTAATGCAAAAAAAGTACATGCATAATGGCATAAATTGGCGTGAACATACTTTATATACAGAGATATGAAAAATTGTGCTCTATATGTATGATAAGGATTATAATGCATTCCATTGTTGTCCTGTATTTAAAAAATAAAAACAACTCTCTTTGCTCACAGGAGTGTGAGTTTGCTGCCTGCCTCTCACAAGACAATTACACTAGAAGAAAGTAGACCAGCATTTGGACATACTGGGTTATCCCTTGTAATACCAAGGGACAGATAGGCCATTCAAAATATGGAGGTTTTCCAGCTCCATTAATTTTGAATATTTCCCTCAGTATGAGGTGCAAAAAGGCCTCCTTCCCCATATCAACTCTTCCTAACCTGCTCAGAGAAAATATACATCACTCTATAAGTGCAAGCAATAGCACGGGGCATATTATGTCATGGGGGTTCTCCCTGTGTTCTTGTTTTTTTCTTTTCATAAGGACATTGGTCAATGGATCAGAACTGATTCTTTCCAGCATGACCTCATCCTAACTAATTACATCTGCAAAGAAGTTCCAGGTGGACATGAAATTTGGTGGGATATTATTTAACTGAAACAAACACCCCCTTATGATATTTAACTAAACTTCAGAGTGGATTTCTCCTAAAAGGAATTCTGCCTTTATCCTAAGCTAAATGGCTCAAATGGTAATCATTGAAAATAACACATTTTTTTTCTTCCTTGGAAAAAAAAGTGATTTAAAGATCTCAGACATACTCTGACTCAGAAAAAGTATGATTCGATTTGACTCTTAGGAGAAAGTCAACATGAACTGAGCACATATAAATCAAGTGCTCAAGCTGGGCATGGTGGCACAAGCCTATAATCCTAGCAGCTCGGGAGGCTCAGGCAGAAGTGTTGCAAGTTCAAAGTCAGCCTTGGCAATTTAGAGGGGGCGTAAGCAACTTAGTGAGACTTTGTCTCAAAATAAAAAATAAAAAGAGCTATAGATGGCTCAGTACTAAAGCACCCCTGGGTTCAATTCCTAGTACCGAAAAAAAAAAAAAAAGAAAAACTCACGCGGTGTTCTTGGGGGAAGACACCGTTAACTTTAGTGTTGAGAGAGTCAAATGTTCTTTTGGGGAATGTAAAGTTGATATGTGTTCTACCAAGCTTTGCTTGTAGGATTTGTTACCTAAAAAGGAGTGGTAGCATTATTTAAAGAGTATGTGAATTAGTTAAAAATATAAATATTGAAAACTCAAGGGCATTCACTAAAAAAGTACAAAAAGAAGTAGATATCAACCCACTTATATCAACAATAACCTTAAATATCAATGGTCTAAATATATCAATTAAAAGGCACTTTCAATTTGAAAATATATTATTGAGGATTTTTGTATCTGAATTCAGGAAGGATGTTGGTCTATAGTTCTGTTTTTTTGTTGTTGTTGTGTCCTTACCTGACTTTTGTAGCTGTATCAGAGGTATTTGGAAGGATTTCTTTGTTTGTTTGTTTTTCTTTCTTTCTCTCTTTTTATGGAACAGTTTGAGGAGCATTGGTATTAGGTTTATTTGTTTGTTTTTTTAAGTCTGGTAAAATTTAGCCATGGATTTACCTGGTTTTGAACTTTTTATATTGTTCTTGGGTTTTTTATTACTCTTTATTACTGATTCAATTTCATTTCTTATTATTGCTATGTTTATATAAATAGCCTTTTGGTTCAATTCTGGAAGAGCATATGTGTCTAGAAACTTGTCCTTCTAGATATTCCATTTTATTTTGAAAATAGTCCCTAATGATCATCTGGATTTCAGTGGCACCTATTGTCATATTCCCCTTTTCCTAATTTTGTTTATTTGGGTCTTCTCCCTCTCTCTTTTTCTTTTTTTGTTAGTTGGACTAAGGGTTTGTCAATCTTGTTTATCTTTTCAAAGAACCAGGTCTTCGTTTCATTGACCTTTTGTATTTTTCTTTTAGTCTCTAATTCATTTAGTTCAACTTCATAATTTCTTTCCTTCTATAGGTTTTAGTTTTGCTTTTTTTCTTATTTTTCAAGGACCTTGAGATAAATCACATTCAATAATACATTAAAAAGATAAGATACCATGGTTTCGTTCTAGAGAGTCAAGGATGGTTTGACATACACAAATCAATAAACATAACACTTAAATAAACTCAAGGATAAAGCTCACATGACCATCTCAATACACAAGAAAAAGCCTTTGAGAAAATTCAGCATTCCTTCATTTTAAAGGAATCCTTGAAAAATATAGGAATCAAAGGATCATATATCAACACAATAAAGGCAATGTACATTAAACACATAACAACATCATGCTGAATAGGGAAAAGCATTTCCTCTAAAATTAGGAAAAAGATAAGGGTGTCCCCTCTCATCACTGTTATTCAAAATATACTACTTAAAATTTTAGCCAGAGCAATGATATGATTCTATACTCAGAAGATTGTAAAGATTCTATCAACAGACTTTGAGAACTGATACACAAATTCAGCAAGATAGCTGGATACAATATCAGTATAAAAAAACAGTAGATTTTCTATAAACCAATAATGAAGTCGCTGAAAGAAGGAAATCAATAAAAGGAACTCATTCACAATAGCCTCAAAATAAAACCAAAATAAAATACTTAGGAATAATTATAACCAAGGAGGTGAAAGACCTTCAAAATGAAAATTATGAAATAGTGAAGAAAGAAATTAAAGAAGACACTAGAAGATGGAAAAACCCTTCATGTTCTTGGATTGGGAGAATTAATATTATTAAAATGGTTTTGTAACCAGAAGTAATCTACATATTCAATGTAATCTCCATCAAAATGCCAATGGCTTTCTATACAGAACTAGGGGGAAAAGCCCTTAAAATTCATATTTTCAGAATCATATTTGTATGGAAACACAAATGATCTTAAAATAACCAAAGTACTCTTGAGCAAAAAGAAAATGTTGGAGACATTGTAGTACCTGATTTCAAAATATACTACAGAGCCATCATCACAAAACAGTGTAGAATTGGCATAAAAATAGGCAAATAGAACGGTGGAAGAGAAAAGAGGACCCAGAATTAAACCCACACATCTATAGCCATCTAATTCTCGACAAAAGTGCCAAAAACATATATTGGAGACAAGATAGGCTCTTCAAGCAAATGGTACTAGAAAACATGCAGAAGACTGGAACCAGTTTGCTATCTCTTAACATATACAAAAATAAACCTAAAATGGATCAAAGGCTTTAATGTATTAACAGAAATTTGGAAATTACTTGACGAAAACATACAGAAACACTTCAAAATATTGGTACAGGCAACCATTTTCTGAACAGGGCTCCAGTAGTTCAGGAAATTAAAACAAGAATTGATAGGTGGAATTACATCAAATCAAAAAGCTTCTTCACAGCAAAGGAAACAATCAAGAATGTGAAGAGACAGTCTACAGAATGGGAGATAAATCCTTGCCACCTGCACCTCAGATAGGGCATTAATCTCCACATATGTATATTAAGAACTCAAAAAACTTAACACTAGAAGACAAATAACCCAATCAATAAATGGGCTAAGGAACAGAACAGACACTTTACAGAAGAATTGTGATTGGTCAACAAATATATGAAAAATTGTTCAACATCTCTAGCAATTAGAGAAATGCAGATTAAAACTAAACTGAGATTTAGTCAGAATGGCAATTATCAAGAATACAAGTAACAATAAATATTGGTGAGGATGTGGGGGAAAAGGTATACTCATACATTTTTGTTGAGACTGCAAATTGGTTCGACCACTTTGGAAAGTAGTATGGAGATTCCTCAGAAAACTTGGAATGGAACCACCATTTAATCCAAGTATCCCACTCCTTGACATATACCCAATGACTTAAAATCAGCCTACTATAGTGATATGGCCACATCAATGTTCATACCAGCTCAATTCACAATGGCTAAGCTGTGGAACCAAGCTAGGTGCCCTTGAACAAATGAATGGGTAAAGAAAATGTGGTACATACGCAATGGAATATTATTCAGCCATAAGAAAGAATTAAATTATGATATTTTCTGGTAAATGGATGGATCTGGAGAGTATCAGCTCAATGAAATAAACCAATCCCCTAAAACCAAAGGTGGAATGTTCTCTCTGAAATGTGGATGCTAACACACAATAAGCGGGGAGGGTGGAGGAAAGAATAGAAGTTCATTGGATTAGGCACAGGGAAATGAAGGGAAGAGAGGAGAGATGGGAATAGGAAAGACAATAGAATGACTTGAACATAACTTTCCTATGTTCATATATGAATACGCAACCAGTATAATTCCAAATCAAGTACAACCGAAAGAATGGGCAGTTTTATACTCCATATATATATATATATATATATATATATATATATATATATATTAGTCAATTGTCCTGTATAACCAAAAAAGAAGAAATAAAAAACTAAAAAAAGAAACCTATCTAAAAAATCATCTAGACTAAAAATGATAGAGAAAGAAATATCATGCTAACACCAATAAAAAGAAAGCTGGAATGGCTATATTAACTTTAGCTAATACATACTTCAAAGAAAGAGAAGTAATCAGGAATAAAGAGTCTTTGTTAATGATGAGACATAAAAATCTTTCATTTAGATATATATATATAACAACCTAGTTTCAAATAATGTGAGATAAATTCATGATTATAGTTGGAGTTTTCCACGCCCTCTATTAGTAATTGCCAGATCCACCAGTCAAAAAATAAGAAGGGCGTTGGTGAACTGAACATCATCATAAATCAACTGGATCTCGTTGATTCATAGGGACTATTGCATACAACAGCAGAATACACATTCTCACACTCACATGGAATATTCAGAAAGTACATAAAGTACACCTCCATAAATTTAAAATAATAGAAATGGTATGAAGTCTGCTCTCAGATTACAGTAAAATTAAACCAGAAACCAATAAAAGAAATAACTGAAACAGAATAGGTGGAAGTCTCCCCAAACTAAAGAGATTCTAAATAACATATGGGTCAAAGAAGAAGTCTTAAGAGAAAGCAAAAAAATAGTTTGATGTACACGAAAAAGAAAATGCAGCTTGTCAAAATTTGTGGGTGCAGCAAATCCTTAGAGGAAAATTTATAACACTGAATGCTTGTACTGGAAAAGAAGAAAGATCTGAAATGACTAAGTTTCCACCTTAGAAATCTAGAAAAAGAAAAGCATATGGAATCTAAAGTAAGCAAAAAAAATTTTTTTTGCATGTATATGTGTCATTTTCTTTTGGCTCTTTCTTAGTTGTTTTGGGGTCTTATAGCAAACTACCATAGAGTCAGTGGCTTATGACTAACACAAATTAATTTCTCACAGTTCTGAAGATGAAAGTCTGAGATCAAAGTGTCAGCATGGTCAGGTTCTGGTGAGGGCCCTTTTTCAGGTTGCTGACTTCTCATTGTATTTTTACATTGCAGAAAGAAAACAAGAGAATCCCCCTGGTTCCTTGTACTTAAGGGCACTAATCCCATTCACAAAGGCTCAACCCCATGACCTAATCACTGCTCAAAGTCCTCACCTCTGAATTTCATTACATTAGGGGTTAAAATTTTAACATGCATTTTTTTTTTTTAAATTGAAACTATGTGGGCTGGGGTTGTGGCTCACTGCTTTCCAGAGTGGTTGAACCAATTTACAGCACATGTGAGGCCCTGGGTTTGATCCTCAGTACCACATAAAAAATAAATAGATAGATAAAAGGTATGTGTCCAACTACAACTAAAAAATAAATATTTAAAAATTGAAACCATTTAATAAAATGAAATTTAATATGGAGAATAGAAAAGGAAAAATGTTACAAATCATCATTACTCTAATTCTCTTTGGTGATTCTGAATCTCACAGTTGTGTTCAGTTGGGGAAACACATGGCCCATGAGAGACAGTCACAGACCATGTGATTCGATATTCCAAAATCACAAAGAGGAATGATCTGGACTTCATGCGCTCAATAAGAAACCCTGAAACTAGATAAGAAAGAAGCATATCTGACTCTTCAAAATGTGAGGTTCTGAGTTAAAAGAGCCTTAGGTACCCAATCCACCTGCACCAAATGGAAAAGCCAACAAAGAGGATGAAGGAGACAAGGGGGAGTTACCGTTTGCATTGTGTGCTCTTCATGAAATGAAGTACCTGCTAATAAATCAGGAGGCCATGCTGGAATTTCACCCAGCCAAAGAAACAATGTGGTTGGTAGATGTCAAATCCCACCCATGCACTTTCTATTGTAGTGAGACCGGTGGAATTTGGGGGGAGAAGGGAAGAACCCTACTCTTCTGAAACTAGATGCCTACATTTATCTAAATATTTTCAATATGGATTTTTGAGGGACAAACACTCAAAAATTCTTGTTTACTGATATTTTTGGTTATGCTATTTATTTTTTCTCATGAATTTAAAAGAGATGTTTGTAAATCTTTGATTCAAATTCTTTACAACTTATATATGAGGCAAGCACCTTCTCCCAATATGTGGACTGCCTTTTAATTTATTGGAATCATCTATGAACACTTCTTAAATTTCATGTAGCTGAATTAAGCAAACTTTTTCCTGTCTGATTTTTTTTTTCTTTTTTTGTTTGTTTAAATAATTTCTCTTCTATAAATGATGTTTTTGGTGCCCCAGGTCACATCCCATCAGCATTTGATTTCAGCATTATTTATTTTGGAAAGTTCTATATAAATTTGGACTCACTTCAGCAATTTCATTAATAGATTTTCTAATGTGAGTCTAACCTTGTGTTCCAGAATAAATCCACCTTAGTCATATATATATATATATATATATATATATATATATATAGTTTTCACATCTGGATTCACCGTGCAAGTGTTCTGTGTAGGGCTTTGTGCATCTCTGGTCATGTCTGAGATTGTCATTTTTATTTTTATTTCTCTCCTCTCTTTGTCTGGCTTTGCTATCAAGATTATGCTTCTCTTTGGTTCTGAGTTTGTGCAGAAGTAGGATTGTCTATTCCTTAGGTGCACAGGTGAATTCAACTATAAAAATGAACCTTATATCTTATTTGTGGACATCTTACAATCAACTGTTATGTTTTGCAAGTTAATATTATATCGTTCAGATTTTTCTATTTCTTCTTTAAGTAAATTATATATTTTTAAAAATGCATTCATTTCATTCAAATTAATTGGCATAGTCATAATACTTTTTAATTCTTTTAATGTTTATAGCATTCATGTGAAATACCCTTTTCTATTACTGATATAAGTTGTTACTGACATAAGTTGTTAGCTCTGTCTCTCTCCCACTTTTCTTTCTTTATGATCAATCTTGCCACAGGGTTGTAAATTTTGTTAATCTGTCAAAAAAAAAAAACTTCTTCTGGCATAAATTGTTTTGATTATATTTTTACTTTTCATTTCATTTTTGTTCTTTAGTTATTTATCTCCTTCTATATCACTAAATTTCATGGTGCTTTTCCAACTTATTAAATTAGATGATTTGCTCTTTCTTTTCTTTTCTTTTTTTTTTTTTTCTTGTGGTGCTGGGGAACAACTCAGGGTCTTGCACATGCCAGGCAAGTGCTCTACCACTGAGCTTCTCCACTCCTTTGCTCATTTCTTTTCATCATTTTTACTTAAGAAATACATGTTTTTTAAAGTCACGAATGTGTAAATGCCATTCTGTCACTTTTGAAATGACCCAAGAGTTTTAATAAGCAACATTTCATTAATGTTTATTAAGCTTTTTTTTTTTTTTTTTAATTTTCACTTCTTTTTTGACTTCTGGTTATCTAGTAAATACACACCATTCATAGACCAAGTGTGATAAGTGTCTTGTTCAAATCTCATCTTTTCAGTTTTTGGTATATGTGGTAGAACAATTATCACAGAGGAGAGGTAAAGGTAAAAATCTTTGTGAGAATGGATAATGGAAAAAATATTAAATTTGTTGTTATGTTTCAGGCTATTACAAGTTTCAACTTGTAATATCTTTCTGGTAAATTGATATCTTTACCTGTACGTTGTAACACTTCAGCTCCAAACTCATTTTGTCTAAGAGGAATACACCCAACCTGCTATCTTTGGGTTAGTATTTGCCTGGTCTTATCTCTTTTCCATTTTTTTTAAACTTTCAAACTGTCTTTGTTTTTGCTGTTTTAGATATATTTCTTTTGTGACAAATAACTGGATTAAAACATAAAACAGTATGAAAACATTTTCCCTGGAAGGATCGTTTACATTGATTAATGATCATGGGGATTGTTTTCTCTCACCTTGTTTCTTACTCTTCATTTGTCTCACTTTTCTGTTTCTGCTCTTTGCTCTCTTTCTGTTTTACTTCATTTTTTTTCATCCTAATAGATTGAAAAGTATGTACTCCGTTTTCATTTGTTTAGCAGTCACATTAGAAATTGTAACACCCAATATTAATCACTATCTGTATATTCTTTGAAAAGCAATCATTTTTTAAAAATCAATTTTCCCCCTCCAATGTTGACTTGAGATTTCTATTTTCTTCCACTCTCTTGATAATGTTATTTCACTCTCTTGATAATGCCTTTTTCCTTATAAAATATTTTAATTTCAATAAGTCCAACTGATTCATTTTTTCTTTTCTTTCTGTGTTTTTGATGACATACTCAAAGAGCCATTATCAAATTCAATGTCATATACTTTGTCCTGTTTTATTCTGATAGTATGTTTGATTTTAGCTAAATATTAAATATTTCATTTTTTAATCATTTTTAAAGCAATTTTTGTGCTTGGTGTGAGGGAGGAATCTGACTTTTTGGAAGAGTTTTAGAAGGATTATTGTCAACTCTTCTTTAACTATTTGGTAGAATTTACTAACAAAGCTAGCTGGCCCTGGATGTTTTCTTTGCTGGGAAGTTTTTCATTACTGATTCAATCTCTCTCTCTTTCTCTTTTTCCCCTTTTTTATTCTTTTCTTTTGTGGTGCTAGAGATCGAAACCAGGGCCATGTACATGCTGTGCAAGCTCTGTACTGCTGAGCTACCCCCAATCCCCAATCTCTCTACTTGCTCTAGGTCTGATGAGACTTTCTATTTCTCTTTGATTTGGTTTAGGTAATTTGTACGTTTCTAGAAATGTTTCCATTTGCTCTAGGTTATATGACTTTTATGTGTACAATTTTGTTCAGACTATTCTTTATGATCCTTTTTGTTTTTGTAAGGTCGATAGTAATGTCCTCATTTCATTTCATATTTTAGCTACTTGCAACTTTTCTCTTTTTGTCTCTGTCAGCTGAGCTAAAGTTTGGTCGATTTTATTGATCCCAAAAATGGAGGCTTGCAGGCCAAGGTGGCGCACACCTGTAATCCCAGCAGCTCTGGAGGCTGAGAGAGGAGGATCACAAGTTCAAAGCCAGCCTCAGCAACAGGGAGGTGCTGAGCAACTCAGTGAGACTGTCTCTAAATAAAACACAAAATAAGGCTGGGGATGTGACTCAGTGGCTGAGTGCCCCTGAGTTCAATTCCTGGCACCCCTGCCAAAAATGGAGTCTTGTTTTTATGGATTCTTTTTCATTTATATTATCTATTTGATTTATTTTTATTCTAATTTTTATGATTTCAGTTTTTTTCTTAAAAATTTTCTATGTATTTTTCTTGGTTATTTTAGTTATACATAACATTAGGATTTATTTTGAAATAATTATAAAAACGTAAGGTGTAATTGTTTCTTAGCTTTTAATTTAGTTTGTTGTTTTTTTTTCCTAGAAAAAAAAAACAACTAAGAAACATTTCTCCAGGTGTAAAGTTTGAGATCTATTTCCCTTTACAATGTAGGCATTTAGTGCTATAAATGGTCCAGTAAGAAAATTTTCTGTTACCTTTATTGTGTACTCCAAATTTTATAATGTACTTTCATTTTATTCATCTCCAAGTATTTTCTAGTTTTCTCTCTCCCTCCCTCCTCTCTTTCTCTTTCTCTCTCTCTTGCGCGCGCGTGTGTGTGTATACACTTCTTTTGGTTAAGAATGCTATTTACTTTCCAACTATTTGTAAATTTTCCAGTTTTCCTTCTGTTTTTAAATTTCTAGCTGTCTTCCATTCTGTTCAGAGGAGATACTCTGTAAGATTTCAATCTTTCTAATTTTTTGAGGTATTTGGTGGTCTAACATATTTTCTGTCCTGGGGAGTGTTCCATGTGTTCTTGCAAAGAATTTGTTGTTTGATGGCGTGCTCTAGTTGTGTGTAGGTGGTTTATAATGTTGTTCAAACACTCCATTTTGTTATTGACCTGTTTAGATATTCTACCTAGAATTGAAAGTAGTATATTGATGTCTTTGGCTACTATTATAGACTTCTCTATTTCTCTTGAATTCTGTCAATGATTGCATCATATATTTTGGGATCCTAGTGTTAAGTGCATATAGGTTTTTAATTGTTATATCTTCTTGATGAACTTATTTTTCCTCAATATATCATAACCTTGCTTTTCTTCTTGAAATAGCTTTGACTTAAAGTCTATTTGGTCATATTAGTATAGTCACTTTTGATTACTATTTGTTTGGAGTGTCTTTTTTTCTATTCTTTCACTTTCAACCTATTTGCGTCTTTGGAGCAAAAGTGAGTCCTTATAGATAACATATAAATGGATCATTTTTTAAAAAAAATCTGTTCTGCTAATCACTGCCTTTTAATTGTAAAGTTTAATTCACTTACATTTAAAGTACTTACTGAAATGGAAGGATTTATGTGTTATACTTTTTTGTTCCTAATTTCCTCTGTTACTGCCTTCTTTTACAATTTGTTGTTTTTGCAATGAACTATTTTGATTCCTTTCTAATTTTATTTGCATGTGTTCATTAAATATTCTCTTTATGGTTACCATGGGGATTACATTTAACATCCTAAATTTATAACAATCCAATTTGAATTTTTACCAATTTAGTTTAAATAGAATATAAAAACTCTGTTTCTAAATGACTCTACCCTCTCTATGTTATTTTTGTTATATCTTATATCTTTATACATTGTGCATATTCTTTCTCATTTATATCATCTATTTAATTTATTTTTATCCTAATTTTTATGATTTCACTCTTTTTTCTTAAAATTTTCATCTTTCTGCTTACTTGGCCCATGCATTCTTGCATGTCTTCTTTTTTTGTCTATTAGAGTTGAAAGAATTGAAAGGCACAAGTTTACTTAAGGAGCCCAAAGGTAACAGAAAATAAAGGGCAAAGAGATAAATTTAAAACTTCTGACATCTATTCTTCCAGCAAACAGATACAGCCCAACTCCCAGAAAAAGTTAACATGAAATCTAACACTAAGGGCTTTTACTGCCATTCTTATTATCCAACATGACACATCTGGCTTTTAATAAAAAAAAATTATAGTATATGCTAAAGGACAAGGAAAATACAAACTGAAGAGAAAAAAAAAATCACCAGAACCAGACTCAGATCTGACATGGATTTTGAAATGATCAGTCAAGGAATTTAAAATAATTCTGATTCATATGTTAAGGGCTATAAAAAGAATATAACATGAAAATGGGTAATATAAGCAGATAGATGGAAACTCTTAAAAAAATCAAAAGCAAAATAATAGAAATAAATACTCAACCCAGAGAGGGTGAGGACTCCCAAATTGACATGCAAAAATCACACACACACACACACACACACACACACATGCTGAGAGCCATAGCCAAGTAGGAATGATGCATGGCATTTTTGGTTGAAAGGTGACACCAGCAAGCCATTGAGATGATGATGATTATGTTAAGATGTGCATTCAATTGGAGATTAGACCCCTGATGTCCGCCTTGGCCTGCTACTTTGGAGCTCTCCTGGGACTCCCGGAGAGTTCCCATTGGTTGGGGAAATGCGGTAGGAGGGAATTCCGGAGGAGGGATTGCCTGTTGGTGTAGTGTGTCCCGGGAGAAAGCCGCGTGCATGGCATTCACGGGAGTTTTGGAAATAAAGTTTGTTCCTGCTTGAGTGGCTCGTGATTTTGTGCCCAGCCAGACTGCGGCACACACACACACAAATTTAAAAAGCAGAACAAAATATCCTAGAACTACAGGAGATTTTCAGAAGGTGTAAGTACACACAATTGAAATACCAGAAAGGGAATAAAGAGAAAGGAGCAGAAGGAATATTGGAAATAATAATGGTAGAAGATTTTTTAAGCACATCATCTATAGAGGAACAAAGAATTACAAAGTACTTCTCATCAGAAATCATGCAAACAAGCAGAGAGCAGAGTAAAACATTTAAAACACTGAAAGGAAAAAAATTCAATATCCAGTGAAATTATCTTTCAAATATGAAAAGCAAATAACCATTTTTTTTCTCAGTAACATAGAAACAGAGGGAATTCATCTCCAGTACATCTTCCAGCAAGTAACGTGTTTTTAAAAAATTCTTTATGGAGAATGAAAATTATGTAGGTCAGTAACTTGAATCTACAGAAAGAAATGAAAGAAAGAAATGGGTAAGAGATAAATGAAAATAAGATAAAAATTATTTTTATCATTATTAATTGATCTAAAAGATAACTGCTTAATAATAGTGACAACAGACTGGATAATTATAGCATAGATATATGCAGTGAATAATGACATCACAAATGATGGGATAAAAGAATTTGAAATACAGAGTAAGAAGCAGTATGATGTGTGAAGTGGTACTGTGTTATTTGATGGTGGATTTAGATAAGTTG
Organism: Marmota monax; assembly: GCF_021218885.2. Taxonomy (NCBI): domain Eukaryota; kingdom Metazoa; phylum Chordata; class Mammalia; order Rodentia; family Sciuridae; genus Marmota; species Marmota monax. The sequence goes on from NW_026692254.1 coordinate 4,860,668, forward strand.
TAGTTACAATTCTAATGCAAGCACTAAAATTGCTAAACCAAATATAGCCATGACATAAGAAAACTGAATCATACAAAATACTCATTAACAACGAGAGAAGGCAGAAAAAGAGGGGAAAGAAAAAGAAAGCAATTACAAATATGGTAGATATTAATCTAATTCTATTAACAATTAATACATGTGAATGTGCTAAACTTACTAGTTAAAAGACAAAAGTTATCAGACTAGATTTAAAAATTATACTGAAGTATGTATTGTCTACTGGAAGCCCTCTTTAAATATATAGGTTAAAAGTAAAGAGATATACCATGCTAACACTAATCAAGAAAATCAAAGGAACTACATTAATTTCATTCAAAGATGACTTTAGGACAAGAAACAATACAAAGATAAAGAAAGTTATTTCAAAATGTTAAAGGGGTGAATTCCCCTACACAGACAATCTTTGTGGGTATGCACCTATCAACAGAACATCAAAAAATAACATAAAGTGAACAGTAACAGAATCCAAGGATAAATACATAAAATTACTATTGTAGTTGATGAATTGAACATTCATCATTCAGTAACTGATGGTTGGAACAGGCAGAAAATCAGAAAGGATACAGTTGATCTGAATAGCACTGTCAATCAACTTGATATATATAGAATACTCCATCCAACAAGAGCAGAATATACATTTTCTCAAGCTCACATGACACCTTCACCAAGACTGACCACATTCTGAATCATTAATTACACTTAACAAATTTAAAAGAGTAGAAATCATATCTAATATATTCTAAGACCATAATAGATTGAAACTGAAAATTACAGCAAAGATGGCTGAGAAATTCTGAAATATTTGGCTATTAAAAACATACCTCTAAGTAGAATGAAACAGACATCATTACTTTATGTATATATGTGCCTACATGACCAATATGATTCTTCAACTTGTACACTCAGAAAATGAGAAATTATATCCCATTTATGTATGATATATCAAAGTGCATAAATGCACTCTATGTAACTAATTAAAACAAATAAAAAATTAATTGAAAAAACATACTTCTAAATAATACGTTAATCAAAAGAGAAGCCTGAGGATGAATTTACAAACATTTTCAACTAAAAATGAAAAAGATAGTACAACTTACCAAAAAATGCATAGTTTTCATGACATACTTACCAGTATGTGCTCTTTCAGGAAAGGGTATTTCCTCAGTGACAAGTTATTTAATTTTAGTGGAATGATCTGATTCTATCACTAAAATGATGAGCTCCCTCTAAGTGTCCAAGGCACTCAGACTGGCAGCTTTAGTTTGAGGGGCAGGTACACTGTGAGTGAAAGTTGTGGAGAATAAACTCTTGGGGGAGGGAAGGAATTCATCCATACCTCTTATCTGGTACAGAAAGTTCAGGTACTGTCTGCATTTGATTACAGACAAGCCAGTAAAACTGGAAACATTTTCAGATCATAAATTTAAAGTACTTTTTGAATGACATTACTTTCTCAAACAGATTCCGAGTCTCATTTAGGTATTGTGAGTTTAATTGGGTCTAAGAGGAAATGTTGGCACCAAATTTACAGATGTATCAAAGTTTAGTTTTGGCCTCAATATTGTGTTCCTGTTATTTGATTTTGCCAGGTCTCAGTCTTGAAATGCAAATAGTCTAATTCACCTATTCTACCACTCTATTTTCAACCTTATATTAATGATCATGTGGTCACATAAGTTACCCTTATATCTAACCAGAAACATGCCAATGATAGGAATGAAGCATGTTCTTCATATTTCTTTAATGTCTGGATATTCATTTCCAAACATAGATTAGAATTCTATATGTAACTTTGAATAAAATAAAACTTTAAATGTCGAAATTTTATTAATTGAAGTATAAATGCATATTTATTATTGCAAGAGCAAAGGGTTGTACTGATTAATGATGATTAAATCATTAGACTTATGTATAAGAGTAAATGGCATTTTCAGATATTTTACCAGGGAAAGAGATTGATCACTATTATGATTAATTTTTAAAAGAGAGGCTATTTGTTAAATAACTTCACTAGAGATCGACCATCTAATCCCTTCTGAGCAAATGAATGATTATGAAAATTCAAATAATAATTGCTACTTGAGCTGTGGTAACAGAATACCACAGATGAGTGGATTCAACAGTAGAAGCTCCTTTTTCACTATTCTAGGGGCTAAAAGTTCAAGAACAAAGCCCCAGCAGGGTTGGTTTTGGGTGGTTCCTCTTTTCCTGGATTGCAAGAGCCAGTTTCTCATTGTGTCCTCAAGCGGCCTTTCATTTGTGTGTGCACTCTGGTGTCTCTTCCTTTTCTTTTCTTTTTTTTTTTTAATTTTTTATTGTGGGTTGTTCAAAACATTACAAATTTCTTGACATATCATATTCCACACTTTGATTCAAGTGGGTTATGAACTCCCACCTTCACCCCATACACAGATTGCAGATTCACATCAGTTACACATCCATTGATTTACAAATTGCCATACTAGTGTCTGTTGTGCTCTGCTGCCTTTCCCATCATCCACCCTCCCCCCTCCCCACCTCTCCCCTCCCCTCCCCTCCTCTCTCTCTACCCCCTCCACTGTATAACCCTGAGGGTCTCCTTCCATTACCGTGCAATTTCCCTTCTCTTCTTCCTTTTCTTACAATGACCCCAGTCTTGTTACATTAGGACCCTGCCTCTTAGATCATATCTACCGTTAATCACCTCCTATCTGCAAATACAGTCACATCGGCATTAGGGCTCAACTTATGAACTGGCAATGAATATGAGGCAAAGTTCAGCCCATAACAGTAATGTAGGGTAAAACAGGGAAAGCAATAACATTTTTTTTTAAAATTACTTTCTTTATTGTTCTTTATCCACAGCCATCAGAACACTGTAACAAACAAATTAAATTAATTGGCTGAGGTCTTCTCTTTTGTACAAATAAGAAAAACAGCACAGAAGAAAGTTCTGGTAACAGTTTGCTGGAAATGCATATGCTTTCACATACAGTAATTATCAGTTGTTGTTAATGTATTTGCAAATCTTTTTTTAATTGGTTTTATTTTTTAAATACCTGACAGAGGAATGCATCACAATTCTTATTACACATATAGAGCAATTTTTCATATGTTTGTATATAAAGTATGTTCACACAAATTCATGTCTTCATACATGTACTTTGGATAATGATGTCCATCACATTCCTCCATCATTGCTAAACCCTGCCCCTTCCCTTCCCTTCCCACCCATCTGCCCTATCTAGAGTTCGTCTGTTCCTCCCATGCTCCCTCTCCCTACCCAACTATAAGTCAGTCACCTTTTATCAGAGAAAACATTCACCATTTGTTTTTTGGGATTGGCTAACTTCACTTAGCATTATCTTCTCCAACTGAATCCATTTACCTGCAAATGCCATGATTTTATTCTCTTTTATTGCTGAGTAATACTCCATTGTATACATATGCCACAATTTTAATCCATTCATCTACTGAAGGGCATTTAGTTTGGCTCTACAGTTTAGCTATTGTGAATTGTGCTGCTATGAACATAGCTGTGGCTGTGTCCCTGTAGTATGCTGTTTTTAAGTCCTTAGGGTATGGACCCAGGAGAGGGATAGCTGGGTCAAATGGTGGTTCCATTCCAAGCTTTCCAAGGAATCTTCATACTGCTTTCCATATTAGCTGCACCAATTTGCTGTCCCACCAGCAATGTATGAGTGTGCCTTTTTCCCCACATCCTCACCAACACTTATGGTTGTTTGTCTTCATAATAGCTGCCATTCTGACTGGAGTGAGATGGTTTCTTAGAGTAGTTTTGATTTGAACTTCTCTAATTGCTAGAGATGATGAACATTTTTTCATGTATTTGTTGATTTATTGAATATCATTTTCTGAGAAGTGTCTGCTCATGTCCTTGGCCCATTTATTGATTGGGTTATTTGTTTTTTTTTTTTTAGTGTTTAGCTTTTTGAGTTTTTGTACATTAGAGATTAGTGCTGTATCCGATGTGTGAGGGGTAAAAATTTGCTCCCAAGATGTAGGCTCTCTATTCATCTCACAGATTATTTCTTTTGCTAAGAGGAAACTTTTTAGTTTGAGTCCATACCATTTATTGATTCTTGGTTTTATTCTTATGCTATAGGAGTCTTATTAAGGAACTTGGGACCTAATCCCACATGATGAAGATGAGGGCCTACTTTTTCTTCTATTAGATGGAGAGTCTCTGGTTTAATTCCTAGGTCCTGATCCACTTTGACTTAAGTTTTGTACATGGTGAAAGATAGGGTTTAACTTCATTTTGTTGCATATGGATTTCCAGTTTTCCCAGAACCATTTGTTGAAGAGGCTGTCTTTTCTCCAATGCATGTTTTTGGTGTCTTTGTCTAATATAAGATAATTGTAATTAGCAAAAACATTTTAGTCTATGAGCCTCTATATAATTAAAGTAACACTTTAAGAACTGTAATAATTTTTAGTTATCTAATGCCACTTAATCTATAAGTCTTTTTTTTAAAGTCTTACATAGGACTTCTTCATATCTTATGAAGAAAAATTTAAAGCAGATCTTCAACTTTCTCACATGAAAAATCCACAGGAAAGAAAAAAAATCTAAAACCTTTGTGATAAAACAACTTCAGTGCAAATATAATAAAAAACAAAGACATACTTTGGAAGTTGTGTAGGAACAATTATTTCGTTCTTACTAATACAAATTCATAATGGCAGAACTTATAGTTTTAAGTTAATAGAAGTTGATGTTTTAAATAAAAATGTCAAAATATTTGCTTTAGATTACAAGTGTTCTCCAAAGTTTTAAATGAAGCTATGGATCCTATATGCAAAATTCCTTCTAGAAATGTATAACAAAAATATGCTACTAAATTGTACTGCCATAGTCAAAAAGGTTAATAATATAATTTAATGTCTTACTTCTATATCTTGAATCAGGCATTTGTATATGCAAAATAACCAGAGATCCTTTCTCCTTGTGATAAATAATTTGGCTTACAAAGGGGCTTTTTGGTTTCTTTGTAGCTAAGTACATATTAATTTGCTTAAGAAACACTCAGAATGAAAATTCAGTACAGGAAAGATCTACACATTTGACAATGAAACATCCATTACGAAGGCTAAGAGTGAATGAGAAGCTCACAAACATGCCAAGTTTTATGCGCATCTTCCAGATGTATGTTCAAAAAGTAATAAAGCTGAGGGTAATGAGAGAAAATTACTAGAGACAAATTGTGAGCCATGTTTATCATTCTCCTTAAGCAATAGACAGACTATGAAATAGAAGAGATTTTGCACCTGCTGGCAGAATGCTGGCATAAGACATTTAGAGTAGATACAGAACAGGTATTACATGTTTAAATGGCTGCTTGGACAAAAAAAATAAAATTAAATTAAAAAGGCAAAACACAAAAGTGTTTTGCATCTTGCTTTATGCTAAACTAACCTAGAAGGGATCACTAACAATGGTTACCTACAGAGAAAATAGTTAACTTGCTGGAAACTGCTGAAAAATTACCCAAATGATAAATCTTAAAAGTGCAAGTTGTTTATTTTAACATGATACCTGTCATAGTGGTTTTCATGTTATTCTAGGTCAAACAACCTACTGAAATGGAAGATGCTAATGGAAAGTCAAAGACAATTTTGTTGTCTTGAAAGTCAAAAATATCACTGTAACCATGTTTCTCCTTTTATGCTGAAGGACACATTTTTCTCTAGTAATTTTGTGATGTAGTAAGTGCATGTAAAAAAGTAACACTGACATCTATATTTGTATCTTTATCTGTATCCATATATAGTCACCACCTTAAATCTGCCTTTGAAAATATTTAAAATGTATATTCTTAAGGCAGATTGTTAGATTGTTTCAGTAAAATTTTTATTACCATCGATGAAACCTTTAAATTCAGGAATTGAAAGGGCAAGAAAACCTAATAACTGTGGTGATATCACATACACTGCTAGAGACAGGTGATTTTATTTATTTATTTATTTTAAAATTTTTACTTTTCAGTTAGCAATAAGCATCAGTTTTTCATATCACTGATGCATAGTACAGGGAGGTGATGTTCTATCAGTATAATATCAAAGGTAAAATGTGACCACTTCAACATTCTAATTAGTAGCATTATAACAAAATCCAAATTTCTTCCTGATAGCATTTCAGGTTTACTTTTGTATGGCAGAAGTTCATCCTAATTATGGTGATTTTTGTTTCCTGCTCTGATTTCAGCCGAATACTGGTTTTTGCATTCTTATACTAAATTTGGCCAGATGTGTTATGTTGTGCCCCTCCCATCTAATACTACCTTGAGGGCGAAGAAGATAAGCAAGGAGGTAAAAGGAGCCCTGGCTATCTGTGTGTTCATACTCTGCTTTGTGAATTGGCTAGGACAGCAGAAATGATCTCAACCTGAAAATACCCATGAGTGAAATGACTGATTAAAAAAATTATGTTTCCCCTTCAACATCCCCCACCATTGAAAATTAGCATGTATCTTTGTGTATCCAACTAACTTCTGAGTCTGAATTTGGGCTAATTGACTCATTTTTGTAAACTCCCAACAATTTGATGTACATTCTGTATGATTCAGTTGCCAAGCAAAACTCTAAACATAACCAGAGATGCAGGATTTTAAGAGGTCAAGGAAAGGGATTTTGGCAAACAAAGACTGTTGACAAATGAAGACCGGCCAGAAAGTGTCAAGTTCACCGCCAAGGATGGAAAACTGACCAGATGGATGACAGAAGGCACACCTCAGTAAAGAATGACTTTGGTATCAAGGGATGATGGGGGGCTCCCAGAAAACTGATGACGCTATAAAATAGTGTTCATTTTAAAAAACACTCCTTATCTTGTTATAAAAATAAAACATGATATAAATATCATTAGTAATAACCAATATACACTGAGTACCTATGTGGAAGGTATGTTTTAAGTATTTTTCATGCATTGGCCTAATTCTCTTCACAGCAACTCAAGGAAGTAAATGCTAATATTATTCTCATTTTATATGTGAACGAATGGAGTTGAAGAAAGGTTAAGCAACTTTCCCAGGGTCACACAGCTAGTAAGTGAATAAACTGAATTCCTTTGAAAAATTTACAATTTAATAACCAGCATGGATCACTATTTTATTTTTAGACTTGGTGGATTCTAATTTAAAAAAAAAATAAATAGAAGGGAGACAATCAGAGGAGTCGAAGGAAATCAGGGGGAGGTAGAGGGAACAGAAAAGAGAAGTCCTGGGGAATGAAAAGGAACAGATCATGTTATATGCATGTATGAATATGTCATAATGAATCCATTATTTTGTACAATTATAATTCACTGATAAAGCATAATAAAATGGAAAAAAAAATAACTTTTTAAAATGGAAAGAAATAATTGGTACATTATTACAAATATAACTGAAAACTTTCACATGGAACAATAAATTTCAGCTCTCTAATACCACTCTTTAAATGTTAGACTATATTCTAATGTTTTACATCTTTTATTGAATCTTTAAAACTGTATGAAGAGTTTCTATTATTATCCCATTTTACAGATGAGAAACTGGAAGCTATGAGAGGTTGAGGACAGGCCCAGATGCACACAGCCAGTATGTGGTGAGGCTGGGATTCAATACAAGGCAGGCCAACTCCTGACTGCTCTACAATTGCACCACTGTATTGTTTCTCATATAACTATACTTATATATGTTACAAATAGATAGGTATACATATGGAATGTGATAAAGACTTAGATTTAGGCAAATAAATGCATTTTCTTTCTTTTTTCTGATTTAATTATTTTTGAGTAAAAAGAAAAATAAATTTTTATTGCTTTGCTAGCTAAGGAGAAACACAGGAAACTCCTGTCTCTGAGGTTGTGATTCCCCCCCATCAGGGGGAGCAGGATTTTTTAAAAGGAGGTGATTCAAATGCTACATTCCGGGTGTTATCTATCCAGAGTTGTAATTTGCTTATTAAATTTGGGAGATTAGATCTTTTGGTGTCATCCTGGGATTCTGAATTACTTTGGTTCCTGTGCTGGGTATGTGTTCATGAGCCAGGTGCCTAAGGACTTGGAGGCTGAGGCAGGAGGATTACAAGTTTGTTGGCAGCCTCTATAGCTTGGCAAGACCCTAAGCAATTTAGTGAGATCCTGTCTCAAAATTCAAGGACAGATAACTCTGCGTAGGACAGGGAAGAAAGGCAATCTGGTTTCTGTGGAGATTAGGGAGGGGGAGGAAGAGAAGAAGAGAAAGAAACATGTCCTTTCTAAAATTATCACAATGGCAGAGCAGCAAGGGCTATAGTCAAAGCATAAAGTAGACCATTGTCACATTTCCCACTGTCAATTTCTACATTCCATTTCTATGGAAAAATGGGCAACGACATCCCCCAAGCTGCTTCCTAAGAGTTGGGGAAATGACTCAAAGTCCTTGTTCTCTATCATGTGGGGCATGGACCATTAAGGGTGTTCAGCATCAGGGCAGTACAGAGGTCCATGGTGAGGTTGGCAGTGGCTGGACAAGGCATACATAGGACAGGGATCACAGTAGGACAACAATAAATAAGACAGCAAAGCATTATGTTTTTGTAGACAATAAAACAAAAGCAAATAGTTTTTCAGCCTAGCTCTAAAAACCATGAAGATAGTAACTCATTAAAGCTGAAGGTAGGATTCAACATGCCATTGATTTGTGAGCAGAGGCCATTGAAGGCTTTAGATACGCTAGCAGAGTTGTTAGAAACATATACAACATTTAGCTTTTATAATGGCACAGGTGTTCCCTAGAGCAGTAGTTAAAATATCTAATGTCATCTGATTTCTATAAAATAGCTTTCTCATTAGCATTCCCTCTATGCTTAGTGGAGGGAGCCCTTCATCTGTGCCATTTAAGGATCTCTTGATAAGGTTAGTTAGGCCTTGTGTGTGCCAAATTGTATCTTAAGACCAATCTGAGGGATAAATATTGGGGCTAGAATATCACACCTGTGAAAAATAGATTGAGTTTACCTAGGTAGGATATTAGGAAGGTTTGTAGATCTATGACATTAGGCTCAAATTAATTCAGGACAAACTTGTGACTCCAGAGTGCTTTGTTATTATTATTCTTCCACACAAGAATGCTTTCTTTATAGCCTTCAGATTTACTTTCTTTAGTAGGGCTGACATAAGTGTACATTGTAAGTTACATTTTAAAAAGCATTGCCTTTCCTTTTAAATGTCCATGTGCCACAGTCTGGCTGGGTACAAATAACTGGGAGGTCGAGCCACTTGTAGATTCAAGCAGGAACTAACTTTATTTTCGAACTCACAGGAACGCCACCCACGCGCCCCTCCAGGAACTCCGCGTGAGCTCAACCGGAACTCAACTAACTCACAGGAACTCTCTAGGAACTCTGTGAGAGCTCAACCAACTCCCGTGAACTCTCTCGGAACTCCGTGAGAGCTCAAAAATAGCGGGCACCCAAGGCAGCAGGAACCGCCCCTTCTGGCAAAATGCCAGGCACCATCTTGACCTGGCTGTGGCTCTCAAAATCCATGTATGATTGTGCTTTGGTTATACTCTCCTTCAGGTGTTTAAGATCAAGTTGGTCAAAATTGACCTGTTCTTATTTACTCTTGGGTCAGCTGAGATTACTCAGAGCTTACTCTTGAGAATGTGTGATAAGCCTCTTGGATCCTTTAGCTTTCCTCTACCAGGGGTGCTATCTGCCAGAATGGGACATAGTCTTGCAGACCATTCGTGGCTTCCTTTTGAAGCATCAGGGACATTTCCCTCTCAAATGATCCTCATCTTTGCAAAATGTGCATGGGTGGACTTCCTGTTCTCTAGGGTTCTCTTGATCCCCCTGATTGGGTCGTCAGGTTACTCACTGGAGTTGCAGTGCCCTTGGATAGGTTCTATCATTCCCTAGGTCCTCACTGTCCTTATAGGGCAAGGGTAAAACACTGACTGCCTTTTTCTTGGTCGTTTTTACTTCCTTGACTTTGGTCTCCAAGTTTTTATTTTAAACACCTACCAGGCCTCCCTCATCAGTCTTAAGTTGGAAGTAAGTGGATATAACTTCAATGTCCATAATTTTACAGTTATCCCTTCATTTAACTGAGGTCTGTATTAGTATTGGAAGTCATCATTATGTCCTAACCATTCTGTAGGTGATGACTTATTGTCTTAAATTAGCTCAGGTTGTTTGGTTAGGAGGAGTAGTTCTGCAAAACACTAACAAGCAACAGTTACAACATTTTATAAGGAAAATATAAAATGAACACTAATGTTTCTTTGGTAACTATTTAGCCTCTACAAAGATCCTTATATCTATCAACTCAATTACATATAAGTTTTTCTTTTAAAAACTCATTTACAAACCTAAATATCTTTTTCTATTTACTCAAACCTTTACCTAAGATTTTATTATATCCCCTGTTTATTTTGAGATCATAGCACTCTTTTACAACAACAATAGAAAATATGTCTTTGGAACTCAAACACTTTAAATAAGTTTCATTCTAGCCTACTTAGGAGCCATCCTACCATGGAGAAGGACAAGAGGCAGAGCCTTAACTTTTGACAAATCTTAAGTGTTTTATTTCTGAAGCTTATCTTTGTCTGTTTTTAAAGAACATGTTATTGTACAAAATTCTCATGTATCATTTCCTGAGCCTATCTGAATATCTGTTAACATAATACAACATTACATCTGAAATACCAATCAAGCAGCAAAGCTAAGAGAGTTTTTAACTTCCTTTTTGTGGGAAAAGAGGCAGAATGTTTTCATATTCAACATTGTCAACCTTTGAACAATTCAGGCTTTTCCTATTACTTCCTAAAAATATATTTAAATTCCCATCAAGTGTAAAGAGTAACACAAAATTTTGTATATAATTTCTTGATAACATTATCTTATTCAGTTACAAAATACTGAATGACATAAATATCAACCAAGTTTGTTGTTTCTATATAAATCTGAAAGAGGTGATTGCTACAATTTTCATTTGAAGAACACCAACTTGGTAAAATGCTCTCCTAAACTTCACATTTTAAAATGCTTGTAGACTTGAAGAACATGAATACATCTAATATACAAAAAAGCCAATAATTATTAGCATCACAATTACACAGATGCCCTTCTATTAACTAAGTTTAACTTTTAAAGTAAAATTTAGAATCCATGTATAAGGTAACAATAATCACAAGTCTGCATGGGTTAGCAGTACTAGAAAAAAAATAAAAAAATAATCTTAAATCTCTTACACATTTATAAAGAAAACAGTGTTAATAATCAGAAATAGTTCTAGTTAAAGCAAACAGATATAAGCCAAAATTTTGAATGGCATTGTGGCCCTTCTATGTCAGATACAATGTGTAAAAGACAGCACATTGGTTACCTTGCTGGTAAACCTACATAAACTTTCCTTTTATGAAATTTTACATGACACTTAAACAAGGCTCAGACAAACAGTTCTCAGGTGTATACATATTTCTAGTCACATATATTTAGGGTATCAACTACATTGTAATAACTGAAGATAACAGTTGTTTATTTAACCAGTTACTAAGTGATCATTTTAAAGACTTTTAAATAGGTACAAATCCTAATTCTTTTAAGACTTAGTTCCCCTACATAATAAAACCTAACAGACCAGAAGAAAATTATCTCAATAGATAAGAGCAGATCAATGTTTCAGACTTTGCTTCATATCAAATCATTAAAATTTCAATAACCTTGACTAATTGTGCTAATTATAGCCAATATAATCAAATACAAAAACTTCTTGATATTTACCTTCCACAAACCTTCTGCAGTTTACTTAGACAGCCTACAACTTGTTTACATCCTCAGTTCTGTCTTTTCTTTCATCTTGAGCTTTAGCCCAAGAATCTTACTTTACCATACAAAATACTTTCTCATCTAGGAACATTTCTTTTACCTTCTGATTTTGTGTACTAAAATATATTTCCATACCAACAACTTTCTTATATCTCTTTTCTAGTTTCAGATCCTTTCTTAAATTCATATTCTGAAACAGTTCTCATGAATGTTATCTGTGCATTTAATTTACATAACAAATCTAATTCTAGGAGAGGGATCAGAGTATCTGACACAGAAAACAAATCAACAAAACAAAACAAAAAACAAAAACAAACCAAAAAATTGTGCCTTAATTTTTTTTCTCCCAGGTTGCATTCAAGGGGTTGGAACACAGGATATTTTTGAGCCTGACCTATGTCCCTTATTATTATTATCACAACACCATCAACTTTATGAGAGTTCTCCACTGTCGATTGTACCCACAAGCTCTAATGGAGAAGGCCCTTTCCATCCTTTTCTTCAGACTTTCTTGCAGATCCTTTGCAGAGACTGCCAACAATACACAGGTTGGCTTTCCTTTCTTTTCTTTTTTTTCTTTGCTGGGTGATTGTTGTTTATTTTGCCAGTCTCCCCACACATTTAGTTTGATGGGATACTGTCACAGCAAGAATTGCTCTGTCCCAGTGATGGATATCCCCTGGTCAGATGAGTATTCAGTCAGATCTTAAAGGGAAGACCATTCCTGTCCCCCGGTCCTAAACACTTCTGGAACCTACTGCCTCATCCTCAGTGGCTAGCAACCTCCACACCATGGGCAAAAGGGGCTGGAAGGCAGGGCCAAGGCCAGCTCCTCTTTATCCGTTTTTCTACAGGGCAGGCAGCTTTTCTGAGATTTTTATTTTCCCAGCCTGGGGCTGACCCACAGTAAGATGATCTGGGGCCAGTCTAGGAAACAGGGCTTGGACTGCCAGTGCTGGGTTGAAAGAATTTAAATCTTTTTTTCTTAACCCTTTCTTCTGGTGTCCTGTCCTTAAACAGCAGACAATGCCTTTTTGCATTCTCAACTTAGTTACTGACTGTTCAGACCCCAACTGCAACTGCATAAATGCCTGTACATACAGAATTTCTTTCACTTATTTTACCTCTGACGGATCAACTCCAACTGCAAAATTGTATAGCAGTCCAGAATAACCATTCAAAGGCCAGATGGCGTTACAGTAAAACTTCTTTCTTTTAGACAGTCTCATAACTACAGGTGGCCCATTTAGCCAAGATCTTTCCCAAGAGACTACCTATAAGATCAATGGAGCATTACCCATGTCTTAAAGGGACAGTAATGAGATACAAAAACAAAACAAAACAACAACAACAACCACAAAACAAAACAAAAACCCAGAGACAGAGAAGCAAAGAAGATCCCCAAACCATGGCTGATAGAAGGGAAGCTTTAAAACAGACAAACCTGCACATAAAGAATTTCTTCTACTTCACCTCTGACAGACCAACTCCAAGAGCAAGATTGTGTAATATTTCAGAAAGCCACTCAATGGCCAGATCATTATAGTAAAACAACACAATTTTCTTAGACAGGCTTATACCCTTTCAGCCAAGATATTTCCCAAGAGACTGCCCTATTAGATCAGCACATCATTGCCTATGTCTTAAAAGGGGCAATAATAGATACAAACCAAAACCCAAACAGACAACCAGAAGGAATTCCTGAACCCAAGGCCAACAAAGAGATGAGAATCTAAAACAGACCAGAAGGGAGTAAAATCACTAGGTTCCCAAGTCCTGCTTAACGGTGACTCCTATACCAGCTGTGCTAATGATGTCCTCACAAAGAGGGAACTGATGTGTAGCATCGAGGATCCTGATGTGCACTCCATGGGACTCACCAGATGGCTAAGGATGTCATAACTTTACAGTATTCAGTTTTCTTTTCCTTAAAGTGGACCAAGATAGAGCAATATGTATTGTTCAGGGAGAAAAGGAGCTCCCTGAAGCAAAAGGAGCTTCCATAGCTGCGGGGATAGTCCCTCAGTCCCTCCCTTTACTCACAGGAATAGCTCCTGTGGTTTGACTGGAGGCAAACTCATCCGTCTCCTAACTCTCCTGCAGCTGACTCTCAACAAGTTTGCCACTACCTTGCTTCCTCAGCATGCAAGTGGGGCTGCTCAGAGAGCCAATCCTGATCTCAGGTCCCATCTGAGGTGCCAGTTTGTTACAGAAAGTTTGGTCCTGGTCCCAGATACCAAACCAATAATGAGGACATAGTTTGGAGAAAAAGGAAAAAGAAGTTTTATTGCTCTCCTAGCAAAGAAGAAACACATGGGACTCCTATCCCAGAGGCTACAATTCTCCTAGGCAAATAAATGTATTTTCATGTTATATCTTCAAAACTAAAAACAAGTTGGCTATTTCCTTTCATTTTTAGTAGGAAATGTTGGTTTCCATTTTAGTAAGAACAATTTGATTCTTAGAGTGGAAAAACCAGCCAGACTAGTTAATCCAAAGGCAGGCTGGTCACCATAATTGTGTGGTAGCTCCATCCCCACAGTGCTCTCCACTTGGGGAGGGCCACCTGGGACTGCAGTCCTCTGAGATGTAGTTACCCAGATATTGGAAGATTGTTATTAGGAAGGGGTTTCATTTGTGAGGTGGTCTTGTAGGAAAGAACTTAAAGAACTGTCATGATGTCATCATTGATGGATCCTGATCTTATCCTCAGAACTTTTTCCTCCTCTGCACTATATATTTTTATTCAATTTTAAATTGAGGTAAAATTTGCATACCCAAAAATCCAACTTAGTAAATGTACAATTCAGTGATTTCTAGTATACAGGACATCATCACTACCGAGTTCTAGACTTCAAAAAGAAACCTCTGACTTACTAGCATTCACTTCCCATTTGCTTCATCTCCAAGCCTCAGGCAACTATAAGTCTCTCTGTCTGTACAGATCTGCATTTCCTGGACATTTTATGTAAATTGGATCATACAATATGTGGCCTTTTGTTTCTGGCTTCTTTCACCTCGGATAATGTTTTCAATGTTCATGTGTGTTGCAGCAAATATTAATATTTCATTACTTTTGGATATACCACATTTTTTGTCAGCTCATCTATGATTAAGTTAGTTCTACATTTTTGGTAATTATAAATAGTGCTTCTATGAGCATTCATGTATAATATTTTATATCTACCTAGGATTGAAATTTGAGTCACATGATAACTTTATGCTTAACATTTTGAGGAACGACTGAACTTTTCCAAAAACAACACACCATTTAACATTACCACCAGTATTATGAGAGATTTCCATTTTTTTCCACATCTTTACCATCACTTACTATTGTCTATTTTTTAATTAGAGAAATACTTATGGGAGTGAAATTGTATCACATTGTGGGTTTGACTTGCATTTCCCTAACAGTTAATGAAAGTAAGCATTTTTACTTATATTTATTGGCAATGAGAATATTCTTTGGAAGAACTCTCTATTAAAATGTATCCATTTAGGGGGTTGTCTTTTGTTGAAGTACAAGAATTCTCTTTATTTATAATGGTCACTAGTCTCTTATTTGTTATATGGCTTTTCCCCAGTCTATAGGTTGTCTTCTCACTTTCTTGATAGTGTCCTTGGAAACACACTTATTTTTCACTTTGAGGAAGTTCAGTTAATCATTTTTTTGTGTGTGTATTGCTGTGCATTTAGTGTCATATTAGAGAAATCTCAGAAAGAATTATGACCTTTTTTCCCAAGAGTTTTATCATTTTTAGCTCTTACATTTTGGTATTTGATTCTTCAATTTATTTTGAATTAATTCTTGTATATGCTGTGAAGTTTAGTTTCAAATTCATTCTCTTCTAGGTACATTTATAGCTATCCCATTTGTTGCAAAAGATATTCTTTTCCCCACTGAATTTTCTTGGACACCTCATCAAAAATTAATTCACTGTAAATGTGTGGATTTATTTCTGAACTCTCAATTATATTGCATTGATCTATATGTCTGGCATTGTGTCAATATCTCACAGTATTGATCACTGTAACTTTTTAGTTAGTTTTGAAATTAGGAAGTGTGAGTTCTCCAAGTTTGTTCTTTTTCAAGTTTGTTTTGGCTATTTTAGATCCCTCTGATTACATTGTGATTTTTTAAAAAAATAAGCTTATATTTTAGAGCAGTTACAGATCCATAGCAAAACTGAGAACATATATAGAGTTCCAATATAACACCTGTACACACCCACATGCAGCCCCATCCACCATCAAAGCTTTGCACCAGAATAGTACATTTGCTACATTCAATGACTCTATAATGGATATATCATTAGCATCCAAAGTCCAGAGTTTACATTTGGGTTCCCCCTTGGTGTTGTACATTTTATGGGTTTTTTTTTTTTCATTTTATGGGTTTTGACAAATGTATAATGACTTGTATCCACAATTATAGTGGCAAACAAAATACTGTCCACCCTCCCCCCAATATTCTGTGCTCAACCTATTCATCCCCACCCCCCTCAACTCATGGCAACCTCTAGTTCTTTTACTGTCTCCATATCATACAGTTGGCCTCACACAATAAGTAGCTTTTCCAGATCTTCTTCTTTCATTTAGGAACTTATACTTAAGGTGTCTTCTCATAACTAGATCACTCATTTCTTTTCTCATCTGGATGTGTCAGTTTGTCCATAGGTGGCCAGTACTGAGAGATACCTTGGCTGTTTCCAAGTTTTGACAATTACGAATAAAAGCTTCTATAAAATCTTCATGTGCAATTTTTGTGTGGATGTAAGTTTTTAACTCATGTGGGTAAATATCAATTTGTGCAATTGTGGGATCATATGGTAAGACCATGTTTAGTTTTGTATAAAACTGCTAAACTGACTTCCAAAGTGGCTGTACCACTTTGCATTCCCACCACCAAATGAAGGGGAGTTCTTGTTGCTCCATATCTTTGTTAGTATTTATGATTGTAAGATTTTTAGATTTTAGTTGTTCTAATATATATATATATATATATATATATATATATATATATATATCTGAATGTCATTTTAATTTTCAATTCCCTAATGGCAAATGAGGTTGAGCACATTTTCATTTGCACGTTTCCCATCTGTATATCTTATTTGGTGAAATGTCTTTTCAGGTTCATTGTTCATTTTAAAAATCTGATAGTTTATTTTCTTATTGAGAAAATAAACTCTTATTTTATTTTGTTCTTTTCCTCATATTTTTATTGATGCATTATAGTTGTACATACTGATGTTATTTGTTGTTAAATATTCATACATGCACACAATACACAATATAACAACATAATTTAGATAACTCTCCTTGAATTTTAAGAATTGTTCGTGTATTTTGGACAACAATTTGTTGTCAGATATGTCCTCCCCATCGGTGTTTTCTTGTATCATTCTTTTCTACTTTTGTCATTTGCAGAGTAGAAGACTGTCAGTTTAATAAAGTTCAATTTATTAATTATCTCTTTCATGGATCATGCCTTTGGTATTTTATATAAAAAGTCACTAACATTCCTGGGGTTACCTAGGCTTTTCATCTGTGTTATCTTCTGGGAATTTTTATAGTTTTGTATTTAATATTTAGGTAACTACTAGGCTTTGAATGTCTCCTTCCAGAACTTAGGTTGAAATTTAATTCCTATTGTAACAGTCCTGAGGTGAGATCTTTAAAAAGTGATTTGGACATGTGGACTCTGACCTCATTAATGTATTAAAGCTGTTGTTGTGGGAGTGGGGTTAGTTATTGTGGGAGTGGGGTCCTGAAAAAACGATAAGTTTGGCCTGATTTCTCTCTCCCACATGCTTACTTGTCTTCTGCCATGAGATGGCACAGCATGGAGGTCCTCAATAGATGGCAGTGACATGCTGTTGGCATCTCTTCCAGAACTGTGAGCCAAATAAACTTGTATTGTTTATATTTATCCCAGTCTGTGGCATTTGGGTATAGCAAGCAGAAAGTGGACTAAAATAGTTAAGGTGGAGTTCAAGTTAACTTTTGTGAGAAACGTAGGATTTGGGTCTGGTTTCACTTATTTAAGAGTGGATGTTCATTTGTTCCAATCCCATTTACTGAAAAGACTTTTCTTTCTCCATCTACTTGCCTTTGCTGTTTTGTCAAAGATGGATGCATTATATTTATGTGGATCTATTTCTGGTCTCACTGTATTGATATAGTTGACAATTCTTTTGCCAATACCACAGTCTCAATTTCTGTAGGATTATATTGTCTTAAAGTGAGATATTGTTAATCCCCCAACTTTGTTGTCCTTTGATATTGTTTTGGTTGTTCTGAGTCTTTTGCTTTTCAAAAAAGTTTGAGAATCTGTTCCTTTGTAAAATACAAAGTTACAAAATAACTTATTGGGATTTACATTGGGATAGATTTGAAACCGTAGATCAAGCTGGGGAGAACTGACATCTTAACAGTGAGGAGTCTTCCCATCCACATGCATTATGGATATGTAAGGTGCATCCATCCACATTAGGTGCATATATGTTAAAGGTTGTGATACCTACTGGATAATTGACCTCTTCATCATTGTGCAATACACCTCTCTATCCCTGCAAACTTCCTGTACATTGGTGTGTGATATATTTGGTATATATCACACATATATTTGGTATATTTGGTATACTGTGTATATTTTCCCCAGCTTTCTCTTGATTGGTGTTATCATGGTATATACATATCTATCCTTTTACTATTAAACTATATGTGTCTTGGGTTTCTGGTATACAACACATAGTTGGTTCTTTCTTTTTTAAATCCACTCTGAAGACCTCTGTCATTCAGTTGGTATCTTTAGACATCAACATTTGAAGTGATTATTGATATAGTTGGGTTAAAATCTATCCTATCATATTGTTATTATTTTCCACTCATTGCTTTTGCTCTTTATTCCTGCATTTGTCTTCCACTATTTTTCTGCCTTTTGTGGTCTCAATTGAGCATTTTTATATGATTTAATTTCCTGTCCTTTCCTTTCCTCTTCTAGTGGTTGCCTTACAGTTTGCAATGTACATTTACAACTAAGTCCAAGTCTACTTTCAAATATCAGGGTCTCATTTCACAGGCAGAGTAAGTACCTTATAATAACAAAATATCCCTAATTCCTCACTCTTGTCTGTTGTATTATAATGTCACGCATTTTACTTATGCACAAAATGATGTAGATAGATAGATAGATAGATAGATAGATACATGGTGACATACACATGTATGTTGTTCCTAATATTATTCCATTATATGCTTCATTTTTGAGACAGCAGAAATATTACACCTTACCTAAGTCTAGCTAAGGGTTTGCTGATTGTATTTATTTTTTGAAGAACAATTTCTTGGTTTTATTGACTTTTTAAAATGGATTTTCTGTTCCCTATTTAATTTATTTCAGTTCTGATCTTTATTATTTCCTTTCTTCTACTAACTTTGGGTTTAGTTTTTTTTTTCCCCTCAGTTTTGTGAGGCATAATGTTAGGTTATTTATTTGGAAACTTTCTTCTGAGTTAATGTAGGCATTAATTGAGATAAAATTCCCTCTTGGGGCTACTTTTGCCATATCCATGGGTTTTAATACATTGAGTTTCCATTGTCATTTGTTTCAAGATATTTTTCTAATTCCCCTTTTTGATCTTTTTTGACCCATTGATTGCTCAGGAGTATGTTGTTCAATTTCCACATATTTGTAAATTTTCTAAGACTCCTGCTGTTATTGATTCCAAGTTTAAAATTATTGTGGTTAAGAATAACACTTGATGTAATTTCAATATTCTTTAATTTGTTTAGACTTGTTTTGTGGCCCAGAGAATATTACATGCAGGCTTGAAAGGGATGTATATTCTGCTGGTCTTGGAGGGGATGTTCTATATATGTTCGTTAGATTTATTCAGTCTAAAGTGCGGTTCAAGTTCAGTATTTTTTTTATTGATTTTCTGTCTAGATGATCTATCTGTTGCTCAAAGTGGGCACTGAAGTCCCCTACTATTACTGTATTGCTATTTGTTTCTTCCTTCATGTCCATGGGTATTTGTTTTACATATTTAGGAGCTCTGATGTTGAGTATATCTATATTTACAATTGTTATGTCCTCTTGATGAATTGACCCTTTAATCAATAGAAGATAACGTTCTTTGTCTCTTCTACAAGTGTTTGACTTGAAGTATATTGTATCTGATATAAGTACAGACATCCCTGCTGTCTTTTGTTACTATTTGTATAGAATATCTTCTTCTATCCCTTCAGTATCAGCCTTTGTGTGTTCTGAAAGCTCAAGTGTTTCTACTATAGGCAGCCTTTAGTTGGATCTTCATATTATTTGTTCAGCCACTCTCTATCATTTGATTGAAGAGTTTGATCCATTTACATTTAGGTTTATTGACAGGTAAGGATTTACTCCTGCCATTTTGTTAGTTGCTTTCTGGATGTTTTATAAATCCGTTGTTCCTCGACTCCTCTTTTATTGCCTGCCCTTATGATTTGATGATTTTCTGTGGTGCTAAGTTTGATTCCTTTTTTTTTTCATTCACATATCTGTTACAGATTTTGCTTTGTGGTTGCCAACAGTTTTACATTAAGACTATGTTAAGCTGATAATAAGCTAACTTCAGTCACATACATATATACTCTAGACTTTTAGCCCCCCCCCGCCCCCCACAATTTATATTTTTGTTGTCACAAATTACACTTTTCATATTATGGATTCCTTAACAACTTATTTGGCTATGGCTGTTATTGACTATTTGACTTTTAACTTTCACATTAAAGATTCAAAAGATTTACTTACCACTAATTGTCAGGGAGCATTATGAATTTG
The DNA here is from genome assembly GCF_021218885.2 of Marmota monax. NCBI lineage: Eukaryota > Metazoa > Chordata > Mammalia > Rodentia > Sciuridae > Marmota > Marmota monax. Next base: position 4,881,339 of record NW_026692254.1, read on the forward strand.
ACTGTGAATTTACCTCTGCCAGTTAGTTTTGTACTCTTGTATGTTTTCATGATAGTAATCAATGCCCTTGCCTTTCTGAAGCTGAAGGGTTCCTCGCAGGAAATCAGGGCTGCTACACTTCCCAGAGTAATCAAGGCTCCCAGTTTTTTCTTCCTGTTTGCAAACAGCCTCAGTCAGAGGTGGGAGTTTAGGATCTTTTCTGGGTCTCCTTTAACACATGCACAGCCCTGGCCATATACACAACCCTACATGTGAATGTGACTTTCTCTATTCCCATAAATTTTGGTGTTTTCAAAGCTCCCAGTGGATATCTCTTTCTCTAGTTATTACTTTCAAATTTTTGGTTAGGTTACTGTTTGCGCCATCTGTTATTCACTGCCTCGGGCATGATGTTAAACAATTGTTGCTGATTATTTCCAACAAATTCTCACGGGGGCGAGAGGCTATTTGCATTGGCTGAGCTCTGTGTCAGGTTAGGTAAAGAAGAATCTTTCAGGGAACCATCAGACATGTCCAGTCATGACGATCTGCCTCTTCCAGGGGCTGCAAGGCTTCTGGCTTGGCTCTGTAGATGTGAGCTATTGGTTGTCAAGGCTACCATGGAGCTGGGAAGTGGGAGTGAGAATAGGGCAAGCAAAAATGCCACAAAGCCCACTGCTCTTACTGGTTTTCAGCCATTTGTTCTTTGAATAAATGCTCCCCACATTATGAAATTCTTTAATTGATTTCTGGAATACTGAAAATGTGGATTCCCTAGAGAAATCCTGATAATTTCTAAAATATTGTCCCTAATGTTTTCATTGCTATTAAAGAGGGGAGGATTTTTGGACATATTTTACCATCAGCAGAAGCTCATGGAACTTTGAATAGCAGGTGAAACGCTGCCTAGGTCAGATTTTGGAGTATATAGAACATCTCAGTAATCACATCACACATATGGTTATAAATGAGAAATTCATAAAGAGCAAAGCTTTTGTTCTTATGACCACGATGAGAATAACTTACCTTTTTCAGAAAGTTGAAATTTCCTGATAGCTGTGAATAACAGTGAATGATGATGTGGTGATTCTTTACCTTAGAGAAAAGAAACTGGTATTCTTTTTTATCTTTTATTTATTTTATTTTATTTTTTATAAATTCATGACCGCAGTGGAATGCATTACAATCCTTATTACACATATAGAGCACAGTTTTTCGTATCTCTTTATATAAAGTATGTTCACGCCAATTTATGTCTTTATATGTACTTTGTTTTTTTTTGCATTACAATTCTTCATACACTTATATACCACAATTTTTCATGTCTCTGTACACAAAGTATGTTGACACCCATTCAAGTCTTCATACATGTACAAAACTGGTATTCTTTTTTTTCCATCTTTTTTTTTAATTGTTGGTTGTTCAAAACATTACATAGTTCTTGATATATCATATTTCACACTTTGATTCAAGTGGGTTATGAACTCCCATTTTTAAAACTGGTATTCTTAATAAAATGAAGGCATCTGGAAGATGTGACATTTTCTCATCTTGCACATCTGTGGAAAATCCAGAATTAGGTCTTGGTTCCTTCTAGCTCTGCATTTGGTGGAATATTTACCAGTGCTCTGGAAACCATGGATTGTTGCTTGGTAGGGAATTAAAGGGGTTTGCTGTGTGAACAAGGAGATCCTAATGTAATTTCAGTGCCTCTGAAGTTTCTCTTAAATATAAAGAGAGTGTAATGCACAAAACACCTGTGAACCATGACATTTTGAAGCTGCAGACCACCCACAGCATAATTCTCAATAGATCTGACCAAAGAGTTCTTCATGTAAAACACCTCAATAGATCTGACCAAAGAGTTCTTTATGTAAAACACCTCCAGTAACCAAAGACAAAAGCTGTGTGTCTATCAAAGGAATTTACTAATGCTAATAAAATGTGGGTGGTTTATAAATTAAAATGCAGTCTATTTTATTATAGACAACTGCCTCATCTTGATTTATATACTTTACTTGCAGATAAGATTGGTATACAGATAGGTATATGGTTTTGCTCCACTCTGAACAGCACCCTGGGTCTTTTAAAGATATGACTTCAAGTCTTAGAATCCTGAGTCATTGGCTAGTAGATTCAGATCCTTGCATGGGAAATCTTATCCATGGGAGATAATAAGGTCTTGAAGTTAGGTGCTAGGAGGTCTGGAAGTTGCCTGCTGCTTCTTACAGAAGCACTTCTCTGGAACACCAAGATAGGATGGAAATATAACTTATAGGGTGCCATATGCTCTCCTCTCCCCATTGGTCATTGTTTTTTTGCTTGAACATTGCCTCCTTTCCTCTTCAAATTTCCAGTCTATTTACACACATTTTACTCTTCTCCAGTAGTCATTCACTGCTTCAGGAAAATGGCATGTAACTTTTCACAAGACATTTAAGTCCCACGGTAATCATTGTTGCAGAAAGATCCATCAATAGATACTAAAATGACTGTGGAATTTTGAGGAGAAACAAGATGTGTGTAGTTACTAAGTATCTACCCAAAATATTAATTCCAAGTAATCCAGTTTATCATCACCCATTATAAGAAATAGTACTGACACCATGAATCCCTTGGAAGGTTGCACAGAGAAAAACATGGTGTCATTTCACTGCAAAAAAAAAAAAAAAAAAAATGCATAACTTCAAAGCCAATCTCCCAAAACTAAAGACCAAAATGTTTTCTCTGATTAGTGGATGTTGATCTATGATGGGTGGGGAGCACATGGGAAGAATGGAGGAATTTTGGATTGGGCAAAAGGGAGGGTGGGGAGGGGTTAAGGGGGTTGGAAAGATGATGGAACAAGATGGACATCATTACCCTAAGAAAATGTATGATTGCACGAACAGCGCATCTCTACACCGTGTATAACCAGAGAATTGAAATGTTGTGCTCCATCTGTGTACGATGAATTGAAATGCATTCTGATGTCATGTACAACTAAGTCGAACAAATAAGAATAATAATTAAAAAATGCATAACTTCATAAAAATCATAAGAATATCAGAAAACCTCTTAATAAGGGACATTCCATGCAATAGACTCTCAGTATGCTTCAAAAGTGTCAGTCATGAAAGAGGAAAGATTGAAGAATTGTCCTAGATTTTAGAAAACAGAGGAGCAAAAATAATTTAAAGCAATGTAGAATTCTTAATTGGATACTTGAAGAGAAAAAAAAAGAGTATTAGAAGAAAAAATTATGACATTTAAATCAGGACTGCAAATTAGTATTGCACCTATAATAATTTCATAGCTCTGATTGTTATAATATAAATACCCAAAGTGATACCATTAAAAGAAGATTGATGAGGGGCTGGCAGCAAATCTCAGTACTATTTTGCAACTTCCCATAAGTCTAAAATTAGCTCAAAATAAAAAGTTCAATGAAAATGATTGCACCTAATTTTTAACATCTCAAAGGACTTTTTTCATTCCTTTAATAAGTTTTCTCATCATATTAAAAATTTTGATATTTCTTGGACATAATATTTTAATGACTACTAGGCTAATGCATACTAAGTAGGTGAACACTTTGAAAAACTTAAAAGGAATTATGCCAAGGCAGGATTGTATCCTCCAATTTTGGTGATACTTTTTTCAAAGTTTAGGGTATGCCCTATTTTGTGCTTGATATGCGTTATACACATGTCGTCGAACTAACATAGTTTACAATATATGTGGAATTTGATGTAGAAAGTTTTCTTTTGAATATTATGTGGAATATAGTGCCTTGCTAAATGATGCTGTAGCTGAAATTCTTATTCCTTAGGGACTTCAGAATTTATTGCTTATAGATTAAATGCTTAAACACTGAAAATTCAGTTTTGTTACATTTTCCATATTTAAGAGGTGTTTAAATGCAAACAAGACATGGAAAAGTAAAATAGTTTATGTAATCTTGAGTGTTATCATCAGCTATAAATAGGGGTAGTTATTACTCTGGCTTGTATTATGGGTTGAGTGTGTCCCCCAAAGGTTCATATGCTGAAAACTGTCCCCAGTGCAGTGGTGTTGAGGTAGTAAAACCTTTAAGATGTAAAGCCTGGTGGGAGGTAATTAAGCTATGGGGGCACCGCCCTCATGAATGGATTGATGATTTCTCTTGGGAGCATTAGCTTTTATGGGACTTGATTAGTTGTGAGACAAGTTTGTTATTAAGGAGGCCATCCCATGTACTTGGCTTCTTCTGCATATAGCCAGTTCCTTTTCTGCTACTTCAACAATGTTGTGATGCAGCCAGGGGGAGCTCACTAGGATTCTGGCCACCATGTTGTTTGGACCCTCTGCCATTGTGAATGAATAATCTTCTTTGTAAGTTAATCAGTCTTGGGCATTTTGTTACAGCAACGCAATATGAAACAAAACAGATATGTAGTCCTGATTAGTGGACTAATCTATGAGGAAGCATCAACCAAATGCATGCTTCTCAACTTTCATATGCATAGGAATCTTTTGTAAAAATGAGGATTCTGATTTAGCAGGTCTGTGGCAAGACTGCAATTCTGCATTTCTAATAAGCTCTCAGGTGATGCCACTAACTGTTGGTCTCTCTTAATCCTGGGACAACATTTCAAGTAGTAAGGACTTAATTGAATGGAAAGGAAGTGATATAGACGATTCCTGTCTACCACAGGTGTAAGCCTTCAATGAAAATGACTTAATTTTAAACAAATGAAATATTTCAGTATCTAAATGAAGGTTGTATGGCTTGATAATAAAATTCGAGAAAAATCTCACCAACAAAACAAACTCTGGAGACAGGAAGTGCTACATACGACACACCGGTTATTCAATAACATCTTTCTTTCTTTTTTAAAAAATATTTTTTAGTTGTTAATGAGTCTTTATTTGTTTGTATCTGGTGCTGAGAATTGAACCCAGTGCCTCACACATGCTAGGCAAGTGCTCTTCCACTGAGCTCTTCCACGCCAGCCCTCAATAACATCTTAATATAACCTGAGATGAACTGTGGAAAGAAAAGAGATCCGGGGCTCAATCTAAGAGTAGGTGAACCAGTCAGGGCAGGAAGGTGTTGACCTTTTAAGCATACAGAAATCCCCCAGGAGGATGTTTACCACTGCCACCAGGGGGCGCATAACCACAGCGTCTCCCTGTGAACACCTTCTAGACTAAGTCATCCTCTAATCCTGGGCATCTGGTAACACCCAGGGTGAAATGAGTTAAGGAAATCAAGACAACACTGCACAACGTGGAGCCATACCACTGACCTCGGGTCTCTGGTGATGAGGACTTAGTGATAGGTCGTGTGTTTACAACTTTTAGGTTGTTACAGTTGACAGCTGAGCTGGGCTTGAATTAAAGCGGATTCTGCAGTCAGATTCATGGGTTTGCTGTGATTATCCTTATCCAGATAACACAGGCTGGTGCAAAGAGGCAACTGATTTTGTCATCTCTTTTCTTTGAAAACTGTGTATTTTCAGAAACTTTCATTTCTGCAAAATGTCCTACCGAGGAAGGATTGTCACTAAGGGAAATGGACTACACTTTAGATCTGTGACCAGATTAGAACCAGAAGTCCAATTTTCTCCTCTAGCCAGTGTCTGGGCTTTCTAGGATCCCTCAGAAAGAAGCCCTAGGACCAAATGCTGGGAGATGCTCACATTGGAAGGCAGGCCTGCAGACCTGAACCCAGCTCCTTCTCTGTCCTGTCAAAGTCAAACCATGCCATTTCCTCTAATTTAAGTCAACTCCACTTAACTGCTTACACATGAACAAATTCTTTTAATTTTGACTTTTAAAACTAAAGAACAGTACATATTGTGGGATAAAATTATTTCAAAAACTATTACTACTATTTAGTAATAAAAAGTGAAAATCCCTCTTTGTTCATTACTCCCTACCCCCAATCTTATAATCTCACCTCTAGGAATAACCATTGCTAACCTCCTAAGTGTGTGTGTGTGTGTGTGTGTGTGTGTGTAAAAATTTAAATCCTCAGAGATAAAAAGTAAGTATTTACAATTTCAGCCATTTATTCATTTTATCAGGATCATTCATATATTTGGGGAGAGAGGTCAATCATATATACATGTATATGAATGTATGTGAGTATATGTATATATGTATGCATAAATATACATGTATACATATATAAACATAGATTATTTTGCTGAGTTTTATAAAAACAGGATCACATAATTCATATTGTAGCTTCTTCTTTTTTTATACTTTCGCTATATATTATGGCCTATCAGGAAGAGGTTTTGAAATTAAAAAATAAAATTTAAATTTACAGATCTATTTTCTTTTCTTTTTTTTTTCAGATCTATTTTATTGATTTAAAACATTCAATCTCTAAGCCTAATATTTTCATGTTAGCAAAAATAAGCTCCAAGGCCCTCCCTGAGCTCCTCTGACACACTCAGCATCCTGTCTGTCCATGTTTACATGAACAAAATAAAATTAAATGTTTTCTTTCTGAATGATCTTGATAGGACGAATAAATCGATCAAATTGTGAATACTTAATTATTTTTTCCCTCTGAGGGTTTAACATTTTAATCTCTATTGTTTTCATGATTCTAAATTATATTTTATAGGAGTCATCATTTATTTTAAATAGAACTTGTGAACCAAGGATGCAGACAAACCTAGAAGGTGTGTTTGCATACCCTCTGTCTTTATTTCTTCCAAAAAAACAAAACAAGTCAATTAAAATATGGACTAGTAGGAGCTGGGTAATATACTATTCATTTTTAGATTTGCCCTCCAAGATCCACTAGAAATACATGCCAAACTGTGCCTTTCTCAAGAACAGCAGATCTCAACCTTTAATAAGGAATATTTCCTGGTCGCTGTTAAATAGTATACCTTGCCCTGTTCCCCAAGTCCTATTTGCTCAGGATAGGCTTGGGGATGGGTATTTCTGACAAGCTACCTTGTAGTTTTTATGTCCACCAACTCTGGATTACAAGGATGATGCTCCATGACTGTGGAGGATTAGGTGCATATCTCTACTGTTCTGCTTCTCCTTCAGAAGAAAAAAGGGAATGGAAAAGATTGCAGGAAATGGGCTTGAATTAAAGTGGATTCTGCAGTCAGACTGATTTTTCCCACTAAAACCTGCCTCAAACTTTTATGCACTTCTTAGGAATTCTTGTATGCTTATCTTTAAAAGTGGACCCTTCAAGTTTTTCAGTTTAACCTTTCCTCCTGTAGTCACCCTCGGGCTCCTCATTATGTAGGGAAACCGGTTTGAGAAGCGGTGGATGACTGTTTGAATTTCAATTGAAGTTCCCTACAAAACTGGCCAATCTGGGAGGTCATTTGTCTCTGATCCAGATGCAGTGGTTTGATTATTCTTGGCTTACACTAAACTTGGAAGGGAACTGAAGCCTCAGGTAAGGGGGGAAAAAAAGAAAGAAAAGAAAAACTGTATACCTACAAAGCAAGTAAGAGAACAAGTCACAGCTGTGCACACTGGACAGATCTCACGGAAAAAAATCTGAGCCAAAGTACTCTCCATTTACCCGAAGTTCAAGGACAGGCAACAATGACCTAGGCTGAGAGGGTTGGGGAGAGGGGTTTTATCTTGGAGGCAGTGGGGGATTCTTGCCTGGCAGGGGACTGGAACAAGGGAGACATGGGAGACTGGGAGAAATGGGGTGGGGTAGAAATATTCTAAGTCCTGATTTGGAACTTATTCAGTAAGCTTATATACATACATTAACTTGTTGAGCTAAAGGCTTAAGCTGTGTGTTCATTTTGCTATATGTAGATTATACCTCAACAATTGCTTTAAAAGCTCTGAATATAGAAATGGTTCACTCGGAAAAAAAATTACACTCATATACATGGAGTAAGTAAAAAAAAATCATCAAATCCATATAACTGGGCAGGGAAAAAAATTGGAGATGATTACAAAATAAGTGGTTTCTTTGAATTCCAGTCGTAAACTGAACACCTAAAATAATGGGAGCCTGCCTTGTAGACATGATGCTTTCAAAAGACACGATGTGGAGCATTGACTCACCACACAGAGGGATGATTTTTTTCTTTCTTTCTTTTTTTGGTCCTTTGTAGTGCTACCAGCTCAGGGAGTATCTGAAGAAGCAGTTTTACCTGCCTCCCCCCGCCCCCTTGTATCCCTGGGGATTGAACCCAGGGGAACTCTACTACTGAGTTACATCCCAGGTTCTTTTTATTTTTAATTTGAGACACGGTCTTGCTAAGTTGCCCAGACTGTCCTCAAACTTGGGATCCTCCCGCCTCAGCCTCATGAATCACTGAGATTATAGGTGTGTTCCACCATAGTGGGCTAAGCTACATTTGAATTATGCAGTGATAGGAGGCCTGGACACTCAAGAGTATCTGAGGTCAAGTGTATCTGAATATTTCATGGACCCTTCTTCCTTTGATTCCCCCATCTACCAATATTGGTCTCAATGTGCTCAAAGAAAGTGAATATATCTGTATAATTCCTTGGAGGGTGGTCTTTCTTTCCTGAGCAACTTCTATGGTTTTTCTCTCCCTCTTTCTTCCCCATTCTAAACAGGAGGCTTTTCTGTTGCAACTGGCAAGATTGGTGTTATGGAGACACAACCTTGCTTTGTTGTGGAAACTGCTCTGTCAGGTCTGGGAACTGTGGGTGAGGGATGGCTGGTCAGAGATGCGTCTTATCTATGCACAGATAAGGCCCCAATCATCAACTGAGGGAAAGTTTGGCCTGGGCTGACAGTCAGCAAATGTAGTGGTGGTGGAGGGGGGCTTTTCGTTTTTTGTTATAAAGCCTTTGAGAAAAATGAATCACTTCTATGCCCCACATCAGGTCCAAAGTCTCTGTTAGACATAAAACCAAAATGCTGATGGAAGCTGTGGAGGAAGCTTGTGGTGAGCCCAGCACCCAGCCCAGAGTGGGGAAGGAGCTTTGTGAACACACCTGTCCTTCTTGGGAGGATCCTTGCACCTCTGCAGGTGATGCTGCTTTTTCCAATCAAAGTCCTTCTCAGACAGGAGTATCAGAGACTGAAATTTTCTTCTTAAGGTTGTCTACACAAAATAGGAGATCAAAAGCAAATAGATCCAGAAATCAAAGGCCAAAGCCACCTCAAGTCCAATGAGGATACTGATTGTGAAAGATCATAAGCACATTCTTCATTCTGACTCCTGCTCCTTCCAAAAGTTGGTCTCCTGGGGATATTCCAAAGACTGGGAGGGGCAGGTACTGCAAAAATTACTGTTTTCCTTGGTAGAGGAGCCCCCCGCCCCCATTAAGGCTTTCTCCTTTCTTCCCCAGGGCTGATAGGGAACTCAAGATCCTGCTCTACTCCACACTTGGCTGATAGAGGGGGTTGGGTGGGTACAAAGGATTTCCCTGATTGCAGGCAAATTCCTTCAGAGAAGGCATCATCTAGTGAAGTGAGGAGCCCACCAGGTCTAGGGTTCTGTCACACTGAGGACCCCAATCCCTCATTTGTCTTCCCTGGGTGATGGTTGGCTGTTTTGGGATCTTTCTCTCTGCTTTTACTTTACTACCTCCCTTTGCTCTGATATCTGTCAAAATGAATATCAACTTGGGAGGCTGAGGCCGAAGGATCACAAGTTCAAAGCTAGCTTCAGCAACTTAGTGAGGCCCTAAGCAACTTAGAGAGGTCCTATCTCAAAATCGAAAATAAAAAGGGCTGGCTATGTAGCTCAGAAGTTAAGTGTCCCTGGGTTCAATTCACCCATTCCCAAGTCCTGTTACAAAAGAAAAAAAAATCACTTCTCTGATTCACCTGGTTCACATGTTTTCTCTCTTCCAGGGAATTGCTAGTTACAGGTTTCAACTCTTTTCCCTCTTGCTCCTTTCCTATCACCCCACCCATTACCAGATTACACAATTCTTTTTGCCTATGGCATTTTCACTCAGAGAGGGTATTCATTTCCTAACCCAATTAGTTCCAGATTATTTCTCTTACCTTTTGAGAGTTTTCATTAGAAAACACGATTTGAGTGTCTTTCCTAGATAGCTGGACTCTTCGGGGCTCCTAAACTTTCTTTTCCATGTCTCGAAACACTTGATGGCAATAACACAAGACACACACTCCAGTCTGGATGAACTCACATATTTTTAAATCCTCTTTAGTACCTGGTAACCCAAGCAAAGGGACAACCATGAAGGGCATTGCAGGGAAGGTGCTCTGCATGTCTGAGACCATGCCAAGCTGAACCAGAGTAAATAAATGATACAGAAAGCAAAAGTTTTCTACTCTTGCTGGGTGAAATGGCCATTCTATGGAAATAAGTCACCCAGGACTATCCACTTAGTCCTTTGCTGTGTCCCTGCTGTTTTTGGATGTGTCAGGGGCCATCGAGAGGCTGTGAGATAAAAGATCAACCACAGTGGGGACACATTTGCAAGAGGAAACCTGCACAGTGGCTTCCTCCTTCTTCCCCACCTCCCTAAAGCCTGGAGGCTAGATTCCCCGATTTCCGATTCTATTCAGTCCACCTGGTTTCCTGGTGATCCTTTTTGAACAAGACCTTTTGTTTTCATTTCCCCACAAAGACATCTCCTTCTCAGGACCCTATGGCCACCTCAGGGAGGCACCTGGGAGGAAGCCAAAGAAACCCAAGTAGGGAGAGTGGGCTGTTCCTGGCATTACTAGGCATCCTCTCCAAATGGGCACCTTCTGTAGTGCTATGGGGCCCTCTAGTCTCTAAGGCAATCAACACCTCCAGTAGGTAGGATCAGGAAGACTGGAAGCAGGGGAACTAGGGCTCTAACGTCCAAGGCTGATGTCCCCTCAGAAGGCCAGGAGCCTCCTCTTCAGGATGACCAGGACCCTCAGGGCACATTTGTCAGGGACCTTGCCAGCGGTCCCCCTTCCCACAGCCCCAGCACTGGGCTTGGTCCAGCACATTAAAGGTGGAGAAGTGTAAGCCTGGGCCAGAGGGGGGAGCCAGGACACCCCTAGTGAGCCACAAGCCTCTGGGGAGGCCTATTCCAGGACCTGAGTCTGACGCGCAGGGGGATCCCCACAAGGGGGCAGAGGGGAACCCGGGAGGCCCGCGGGAGGAGGCGAGATCGGTGGTCGGGTGTGGGCAAGCTAAGCGCAATAGTGTATCCCCTACTAGGGGCAGTGGGTGGGAAGGGGCTGACGGGACCCTCGGTTTCTCCTAAAGTTTTAGAGGAATCCTTCTTTGTGGATTTCTCTCCGATGCCTGCTCCTGTGCGTCGGAGAGGGGCTCCCCTACACCACCCGCTTCCCTTTGGCACCCGAGGGCTGAAGGATTGCGCACCGGGCTCGATCCCCAGCCCAGTTTCCTCCCCGCGCCCCCTCCCCGTCGTGCTGGTCAGCTCCGAGCTGCATCTCTGGCACAGCCCCTTGCCCGCGCGCCCCCCTGCCGCCGACCCGGGCCCACCAGCCGCGTGGTTGCAGGCTGAGGGTACCCACACTCGTCTGCGCTCCCAGCTCGCTCGGTGCACTCGGCGCGGTCCAGCCCCAGCTCAGCCCTGGGTCCCCCCGGCGCGAACCATGGAGTAGGAGGGCAGCCCCGGGACGCGCTTCTGCAGCCCGCGAGGCCGGAGTCTGTCCGGGGTGGCCTCGCCAGCCGGCCGAGTTGGCCAGCTGCGGGCCCTCCTCCCGCCGGTCCTTCCCCGCTCCTCCTCCTCTGCCGCCGCCGCCGCCCCCGCCTCCCGGCCGCCCCCGCCGCCCCCGCCGCGCCGCCGCCCCAGGCCGAGCGCGGGCGCGGAGCGTGGGAGCCATGGCGCGCGATGAGGAGAGGGACCCCGAGCGCCGGGAGGCGGCGGAGCGGGCGAGCGGCGAGGAGGAGGAGGAAGGGGGGGAGGAGGGACTGAGCGATAGCGACGACGAGGGCGACGACGAGGAGACCGGCTGCGGCCAGGAGGAGGGAGAGGAGGAGGCGGCGGCCGGGTGGGAGCGCAGCGAGGAAGCGTTGCTGTTGCGCGCAGGGTTGCCTACAGCCTCTGTCCCCGCCGCGCCAGCCTGCGATAGGAGCGGCCGCCGCCTGCCGGGGCCGCCGCCCGGCAGCCCGAGGATGCAGCCGCCGGGCGACGAGGACCGCGCGCGCCGCCGCCGCCGCCGCCGCCGGAGGGACCTTCTGCTGAGCCAGCTCTGCTTCTTGGCCTCGGTGGCGCTGCTGCTCTGGTCGCTGTCGAGCCTGCGAGAGCAGAAGGGTGAGTGATCGCTGCTTGCCCCGAGTGGGCGCTGCGGCTCCGGCGGCTGGGGCTGCCGGGGCTGGGTGCCGGGCTGCTGCGGTCGGCAGGGCTGCACGGCCGGGCCAGAGCCGTGGGGGGCGAGCGGGCTGGGTTGATACGCGGGGGTGCTGGGCTGTACCCCGCTATACCCCGCTCAGGGGCTTGACAGGAGAGGTCACCCAGCGCCAAGACCGCCTTAGTGGAGAAGCGGCCGGCAAGCGTGGGAGCCTGGCTGCACTGGGAACCTTTACCTGTGCCTTTTGCCGGTGTGCGCCTCTTTCCTGCGAGCTGGAGGGACTCGTGGTGGCGGTGGTGGGGATTCTTTCTCTAAAAAAGCCTCCCAGGGCCAGTAATAAAGTTGTTCTGGTAAGATTCAGTACCTGTGCCGGTAACCACCTGTGCACTCGGGCTTGGTGGAGGCTTGAAGGGGGCCGGTTAGACTGCTTAACATATAGTTCTCTATATAGCACGGGCAGACCGGCCAGCTTAGAAGGCTCCTCACCGCCTTTCCTGAACAGGTGCCCGCAACTTCGGCTAGGAAAAAAGTGTTAGCCATCCAACCAGGTTTCAGGAATGGTCTTATGCTCTTGCACTGACCCATCACCGGGAAGACATGGATTCCTTCTCCATACTCCCTTTTGCGGATTTGCTGCTCTGGAAGAAATTATTTCGGCCGGACCACTCATCACTCTGTCCACTCCTTTCCCATGCTCTGCCCTGGGTCTGCTCCTTCACACACAACTTTGGTCTTATCTTTGTCCTTGGCCTTTCTGGAGCTGAGATGGAGCTTGTGGAGAAATGTGCTCAGAACAGTTGTCCACTAAAACCAAATTCGGACTCAGGGGTGCAGCTAAGAACAAGAAGGAGGGAAAGGCTTGGAAGAATAGCTGTTGTAAAATGGTTTTATATCCCAGACCTTCAGGTGGTGGGGTTTGTGGAAAAAACAGCCACATAAATGGTTGCAAGAAAAAGGAGTTACAAATATGTGCTGTGGTGTTAAGACAGACTTAGCTCTGCTACAAGGTGGTGTGAGGTGCAGAAAAGGCATTTTGGTAGTGATGGTAACATTTTTAAAGATGCCATCAATCAGAAAAGGGATCTCCCTCAAATTGGCTGTGTCCTGCTTCATGGTAAAACCAGACGGATCCTTCAGGTCTTACCAGAACTCTCAGACTTCATCATATATGGTAATCGGAGAGAGGCGGTTTTGGTTTCCAGCGAAGCCTCAAGACTCCAAAGCTTTCTGAATCCCAAATCATCAGCCATGGGTTCTGACATCAGGAAGGGGCTGAGCCTACATGAGGGAAGCAGGACTTCTCTCCAAGGGCAGATCCAGACCTGCCAGGCATCAGCCTGCTGACTCTCACCCAGTTTTTATGAGTTAAAAGCCAGTGGATAGTCCATGACATCTCTGACAAGGGCCCTACCAAGTCAGTTACATGCCGGCCATTTTTTTTCCCATGTTGGGGCTCCATTAGTCACAGGGTTCTCACCACTTTCCAGGATATAAAAGGCATTTTGTTTTTTTTCTGGATGGAGACTGTGACCCTATACAGTTAAGTAGATCAATAGCAGGGGTATGCTTCACCCACTCCCAGGAAACCAGGCTATCTAGAGGCAAAAGGAAGTCAAACCCTCTGCAAACTTAAAACCTAGTGACTAGACTGTCATTTTTGAAATGGCTTCCCCTGAAGTGAAATTTCTGCTTAGGTGCCACCAACTCATTTAGTTCCATAGCATGTTCCCTTTCCCTGGTTTTTACCTTCCCCCCTTTCTTTTCTTAACCATTAATATTCTCTTAACCCCCTCCCATCAATGTCCAGTTTAGGAAAACTCCCCACCCTACCACTTGAGCCTCTAATTGGGAAAAGCCAAGAGTGTTAAGAAGGATGTGGGCCAGCCTCTGTGCACTGCTAGTTGGGATTCTATCTCCAATTGCTTTCCTTCCATTTGACGTTGATGATTTCAGTATGTGATGCACAGCAGCATTTACAGCAAGACACAGTGCTTTTTGAGATAATCTGTAACAGATTAATTAATGCATGTGACTCTGGAAATGATATTTCTGCTTGTGAAATCATCATTGCACACACATAAACATTTGGAACGTGACTCTTACTCTGAAAGCATGGGGGCTGCTGTTCTTAATAGCCCAATATGAACTATTTTGGTGTGGATGAAAAGTTTGGAATTTAGTCTTATTTTAAAGACTCTGTGATTTAGAGAGGATGAGTGATTGGCTTAAAGTCACACAGCAATGAGGAGTAGAGGATAAACCAACCTGAAGTGACTGACTGTTCTCACCTCTGTTCCCTGGTATCTGTTCCCACAATGTGTGTGTAGCTTGTAATACTTATAAAATCCCCTAGGGGGGTACTTTTATAATGATCAAAGGTAATATTTTTATTTATTTACATTGAAAGCTGTATAGTGATTATTCAAGATAACATTTCAGTAGCTTGTTTTCTAACACATATTGATCTCCTTCTCCCTTATAATAAGGAAAGTTATTTTCCCAGACCAAATAGAGATGTGTAATACTTATTTTATGTAATGTTGCATAACATTTCTAATCATATGGATCTGAGATCCCTTTCTTGTCTTCTAACCAAAGTCAGATTTGGTTATATACTGAAAAGTTTTAGTTATAGACTGAAAAGGTTTTCAGTAGATTCAGTATTTGGTTACCTGCAGTATAGAAAAGAATCTATACTGTTTTGTTTCCCCCCTGTGGAGATGGAACATGAGGGTTGTTTAATTTAAATCAGAAAAGGTTAGTGCTGGGATCAATAAAAATCGTAATTCTAACAACAACTAAAGCAACAATAACTAGAATTTGGTGGACTCTTAAGTGTCAAGCACTATACTAAGTATACCTTATATGCATTGCTCTATTTAATCTGCACCCTTTTCAGACATGTGAGCCTTCAGCAGTGGAGAAAGACAAGTCCCAGGTGCCCTATTTAGTTGCTGTGGACGAAGACCTCATTTTTTATCTCTTTTCAAAGCCAGTAAGGTGTTAAATTTGCCTACAAGAATTTTTTTATATATTTGCAATAAAGATGGATTACTTTGTATATTTTGAGTGGTTTAAAAGGTTTTAATTTTTCTTTGATAAGCCATCTTTTTCTAGAAGGGGTTCTAACAGTGCTCACTGTAGACATCCTCTCTAGAAGGTTTTCAGTGAGTGAATAGTGATTAAGAAAAATATATGTACACACACACACACACACACACACACACACACACACATATATATATATATATATATATATTATACGTGCAAATGTACAGGTCTATATTTTTACAGATATACCGAGTTTTTCTGTGCCAGTTACTATTGCTGTGTAACAAATCACCCCCAAACTTAGTAATATAAAATAGCCAGTTTTTTTTTTTTTCACGGATACTTTGGATCAGGAATTTGGAAGAGACAGAGTGTGGATAGCTTTTTTCTGCTCCATTATGTCAGGGGCCTCAGCTGGAAAGATTGCAAGGCTGGGCGACTTGACAGCTGGATCTGGAATCATCCAAGGCAGTCTCACGCCCACGTCTGGGGGTTGATGTGGCTATTGGCCCAGACCTACACGTGGCCTCTCCATGTGGCTTAGTTTGAACTTCCTCAGAGCATGGCAGCTTGGTTCCAATAGTGAGTATCCCAGGAGAACAAGGGAGAAGTACATGGCATTTTAATATCTAGCCTCAAAAGCCACATATTGCCACTTCCACTATTTTCTGTTGATCAAGTCAGTGACAGATGTCAGCATAGGTTCAAAGAGTGGGGACATAGAACTACCACTCACTGAAAGGAAAAGTATAGGATCATACTGTAAGAAGAACATGAGTGGTGGGAGATATAGTTGTGCCTGTCTTTGGAATGTCTAGAGATTTGAAAGAGTCATAACTTAGGAGCAACTGTAGACATTTCCCAAGGTGGACAATGGTGACTAGAACATATACATGCATACATTTATGTATATGCACATGCACATACACATATTTGCATGCATATTATTTTTTTGAAATTCTCCTGATCATGAAACTATTACCTGGTGTGGGGGCCAGAGGTGACATTTGAAGAATGGGTGGCAGTGGAGATTTGGGCTGCAAATTTAAATTGCAGATCTGAGAGCCTGTCTTTGCCTCTTTGACTTTGTGGCTTCTCATTCCTTAGAGAACTTAGAGCTGCCAGACTCTCCAGCTTCATTGCCCCTCCTCTCACCTTTCCTCTCCTTACTTTACCACTCCGGCTTTTCTTTTGCTTCACAAGAGGTGAAGCCTCAGATCTCTTGCATGTGCTGGTTTGCTATGTGGGGACTGCTGAGTTCATCACTACAACCAGTTATTCCTTCACTTCCGGCCCATAGGACCTTCTTGGACAACACTAGGTCCCCCATTGTGTTCTCTAAATACATTGTATTTTTATTCATAGCATTTATCCCAGTTGGCAATTATGTATATATTTGGTCATGATTTGAGTAACATTCTTCTTCAATAGATTCTGAGCTCCAGGTCAGGGACCCTGTGAACTATCCTCACTTTTGTCACTCTGCTCCATCATAGCTCAAAGATATTTGTTAAATAAAAAGGAAAATATGTTTTTAAAAGTTTGTTAAATTTCAGTACTTTTAATTTCTAAACTGTAGTGCTTATGATAAAAACTGGCTACCTTATGCTAGAAGCCTATTAGCCAGTGCACACTTTAATTTCATAATTTATAATTCTGACCCTGATCCTGCAAATTAGATGCCTGATCCCCCATTTTTCCTGGGGTAGTACTAACCTGAAGAAAGGTGGTGTGCTTCCAGGCATGGTGGCACATGCCTGTAATCCCAGCTACTCAGGAGGCTGAGGCAGGAAGACAGGAGGATTGTAAGTTGGAGGCCATCCTGGGCTACTTGGCATGACTCTGACTCAAAATTAAAACAACAACAAACAACAACAACAACAAAAAACGAACTGGGAATCTATCTTACTTCCCTAGCAGGCATGAGGTCCTGTGTTCAATCCATGCCCCCCCCCCAAAAAAAAAAAAAAAAGAAAAAAAAAAGGTATTTCTGCCTGCTGTCAGTTGGGTAAATGGGTTAAATGGCAGGATTTGAACTGAAGCCTACCTGTGTCAAAACTTCATGCTGCTTCACTTTCCAGCCTTGGCTGAGGAGGATGTGACTAGGAGATGGGGAATCACCCTGCCTTTTTCAGTCAACCAAGGAGAGTAACAGAAGGTTGGTTTCATAGAAGCAGTATTTTAGAAACACATTGCTTTTCAACCTTTTCTATTTTCTGCACAAACATATATAGATGTGTCTCTTTCCTCCTGGCTTTTCTTAGCTGCTCATCAACCCAGATTTTTCTCAAAGATTTCCTCTACTTGCAAGCCTTGAATCCTTGTGGGAAGATTTTTTTTACCCTGGAGGGTTGGCAAAGCCAAAAGAATTGCAAAACCAGCTATTTGCTGAGAATTCCAAGGCTTGGTGGAAGTTGGCGGATAGGACAGGATTTTGGCAAACTCTCTTTTTCTGTAAGGAGATTTCTTTTCCTTGAGCACAAGAACCACCCATCCCGACATGGGGGTATTAATAGTATATAGTTTTCCTAATGGGGAAACTGAGGTATGGAGAGTTTAGAAAATGTACATAGAGTTGCAAAGCAATGGGTTGTGCTGCCAGGAAGGTAATTTGAGTGTTTTTTTCCTGGTCTATTCCTGCTTTCTGTTTCTGTAGTTTATTGGGCAATTATTTTTATTTGTTGTTTGCAATAGTTTAAAACAGGGTTTTATCCTGTAGGATTTGAGAATGTGAAGTGTTAAGGACTCAAGTGGAGGAGGGTTTTCTATGAGTCAAGTGGTGATGGGGTGCCATTGGTCTCTTAGAGTTCTGCCTGTTTTCATCTTATTCTTCTTTCTGCTTCAGGGGTGGCCAAGCTTTTCACTGTTGCTGCTTCTGGGGACATCACATCCCTCCTTGGCACCACTGCCCCTTCCCCCACCCTTGTAAACTGTCCTTTTAAACAACTCTCTTCAGTGGAACCCTTTGAGGGGGTGCCTGCCTGGATCCCCAAGAAACATAGGGACTTTTGTTGGCTCATTCGATATATCCGTGGAAGACCTTTTGCTAGTTGCTGAGGTGACTGTGGTGTCAGAGATGGGCACCCAGACTGTCATTCTCCTGGTTTAGTGAAAAGAGAGGCATCCAACAACTAGTTTTCAAGAATTATGAGAGACACAAATGAGAAATACACTGTGGCATGGGGAAGGTCATGGTGGTCAGTAGAAACTAGAGCTTGAAATAAAAGGAACTGGACTGATTAAGAATGGGGAATAAAAAAGCAAACTCATAGAAAAGCAGACAGTAAATACAGGCAGACAGTTTATAAAGATGCAGTTGCAAAGGGGCAATTGACATAAGTAAAACATTGTAATCTTAAACATCAACAGGGAAATCTGAATTTAAAAATAATGAAATGCTAGTTTTCAGTTATTAGATAGGCAAAAATTAAAATGTGATAATATGGAGTGCTGGTAAAGCTTCTTCTCTCTTTTACTTCAAATGAGGGAATAAACTGGTACTCCAGACACCATGGGGGACTGCAATAAGGTGATGAGATTTTAGGCAACAACCTTACATGAAGCCATTTAAAGAGATTAATGTATAGAAGCGATTGTTATAAAACATGTGTCCATTTACTCACCATTCTAGAAGGGTTCAGTAAATTGAGGATAAGATAGATGTCAGGACAACTCAGAGGCTTGGAAGGCTGAGGCAGGAGGCTTGCGAGTTCACAGCCAGTCTTAGCAATGGTTGAGGAGTTTAGCAACTCAGTGAGACCCTGTCTCTAAATCAAATAAAAAAACAAACAAACAAACAAAAACAGGGCTGGGGTGTGGCTCAGTGGTTGAGAACCCCTAAGTTCAATCCCAGATACCAAAAAAAAAAAAATAAAAAGATGTCAGGGCAAGGAGAAAGATTTATTTGGTAAGCTAGCAAGACTGAGAAGAATGTGGACTAGGGTCTTGAAAGACCATTTTAACACAGGTTTTAAATCAACCTTGTGCTTCTAGTTTCGGTCTGAAATGATGTACGAGGGATGTGTGCCTAGAAAGGCATAGGTTTTCTTCCTAGCAAACAATTAAAGTGTGGTTAAATACAACAGGGAGGCTGTGGGGCTAGGTTTTCTTTGAACTGTAAGCATGACTACAGGATTAGAATGGTCATATGTGAATTTCTGAAATGTGGGTAGAAACTTAACCTGTATTCTCCTGTGTACCATGGAGCAGGTCAGTCGTGACCCTTTGAACTCAGGAGCTTGAGGCCTAGGAGGAGAGCTGGAAGGAATAAGGGAAAGCCTACACCATTTCTGGAACTTTCCAAACTGGTGTAAGTTGCTTATTTAAATCATGAAATTTAGCAATTATTCCTTTCTTGTCAATAGCTCTTTCTTCCTAAGAGAGAGTGAACAAATAAAGTCAGTTCATCTGTGACCTAGTTTGGGGAATTTCCCTTTTGCAACATTCGCAACATTTCTCTTCATTTTCCCCTGTGTATTTCTACATTGTTTGATGTTAACAAAAGTCGTTTTCACTTTAGTAAGCTGGGCTGCCACCGGAATTTAAACCTGAAGAGGACAGGAAAGAACAAAGTGGGTGAGAAGCCGTGTGGGTAAGGAGTGAAAGGAGGTGTCACAGATTGACAAATTGTCAGGAAGTCAGTAGTGCCATTTTCCAGACAGAATGAGAAACAATGAAGTTTGCATATTTTGACTTTGCAAGTTGGTAGAACATCTAGAGATGAGAGTTGACGAACAAGATTAAAAGTAGTTGCAGCCACAGAGGAGAATTTGTGTACAAGAGGGTACAAGAGGGTGGAAATTGTATCTTTGGTGAGATCTATGGTTGTCAGTCTTCCCTGCAAGTGATAATTACCTGGGTAACTTTGAACCTTACTCATATCCATGTCTGATCCCCTACAGATTCTGGTGTAATGCTTTTTTGCAAGCTGGGCATTGGGATTTTTTTTTTTTTAAGTGATCCGGTTGGTACCAACATGAAATCAATGCTGAGCACCACTGGATTAGATTAATGTTCAGTATTTACCTTATCACAGCCATGGAGATAAATGTTCTTTGTAACTGAGCTGGGAAGTACACTGTGCTTAATTTTCCTGTGCTGAATGTAAATTAATCTTTGTCTGCTTAGTTTTTGAAATCCAAACTTTTCTCCACTGGCCTTGATCAATCTCCCTTATTTATTTATTTATTGCAGTGCAGGGGATGGAACCTGGGGCCTTGTACGCGCTAGTGAACACTTTGAGCTACATTCCCAGCCCTTCCAGTTTCCTCTTAATAAATACAAAGAATATCATTAATTAAAACTATTACTCAAAAAAGTTTTCTTTTAGAATAAGTATTTCCCAGGTTGTCCTGGACTGTTCTATGGACAGGTTGTTGGTTAAGCTTGCTGTCCAACTGTCCTCTTGCCATCCCCCTTCAACTCCATCCTGCAATTTCTTTCAGCTGTCCCTTATGTTAAAAGCCCTGCTTCCCAGAAATATATATATATATATATATATATATATATATATATATATATAAATGTAGTTAAATATATATATATATAAATGTAGTTAAATATATATATATATATATATATATATATGCTTATTCCTGCATTTGTGGTGTGCATTTTTGGGGACCACACATTCCAGATGTCTTTTACAATAGGGAGTGTGGAAAGTCAAGGCTAGAGAGACTTCATGTGTTTGAAAATATATTCGTTCTACTGCCACGCTTACTCAGTAGTTAGGCTGTGTCAAAAAATTAGGCTGAACACATTTTCCTTGGGAATTTGAAGGCATTTCATGGATGTCTTCCACCTTCCAGATGCATTTGAGAAGTCTGTTGCTGTCCTAGTTTTTGGTTTTGAAATGTGTTTTCCCCCTCTTAAGATCATGTGTGTTATTTGATTTTTTTAAAATTCTAATTTGTTATATATGACAGCAGAATGCATTTCAATTCATATTACACATATATAGCACAATTTTTCATATCTCTGGTTGTGCACAATGTAGAGTCACCCTCTTAATATGCTATTTGCTCCTAATGTCAGTCTTTTCACAATTATATGAGTGGGAGAGATCTGTCTTCCTTTATTTCCTGGATCTTTCACCAGATTCTGATAGCCGGGAAGTAAATGTCACTCAAGTCTGGGAACTTCCCCTTTTCTCCATCCTCAGTTCTGTCCCTCTTTCTTGATCATTTATTATTTGGATGTTTGACTTCCTGGATTGAGCTTCTAATTTTCTTATTTCTTCATCCATTTCTTTCATCCTTTTGCTCTAATATCTATAGATTTTCTTAACTATGTCTCCCAACTCTGACACTGAGCTCTTAATTTCTGCTATCATATTTTTAATTTTCAAGATCCCTTTTTTTTCCTTTTGCAAGTTAATTTAAATACATCCATTCCACTTCATTAATATGGTATCATCTCTTTTATCTCTAAGAGTATACATAGTCTCTGAAGCTGTTTTTTCCCTCTCTGGACTCTGATTCTCCAAGTTGCTAATCTTGTGGTTTTGCTCTGTTTTTTATATTATGCGCTTTCTTCAAACGTCAGGGGATCTTGGGCATCTGGTAGCTACACATCCTTTGGTGGAGCCTTTGCAAAGATGATTGGAATCAGCAAAGGAGGGTCTTTTTGAGTGTGAGTGTCCCTGTAAGGTGATCTCACTGGGTCATTTCATTGGGCAAAGCTCCATGTCTCTAGTTTATCATCTTTATCAGGGGTTGGTCATATTTCCCAGAGAAGGATCTCTCTTTCAATGTTCTGTCTTAAAGGGAAAGACCTGTTACTTCTGGTAAGAGGAGAGAAGAAAAGAGAAAGCTGGGTTGGGGGAGATTTGTTCAGCAAAATCTCTTTCCTGGGCTGGGGTTGTGACTCGGTGGTAGAGCTTTGCACATGTGAGACACTGGGTTCGATCCTCAGCACCACATAAAAATAAATAAACAAAATAATGATATTGTGTCCATGTATAACTAAAAAAAATTTTTTTTAAATCTCTTTCCTTCCCAACTATGAGTGTGAGTATGAAAGGGCTGAATAATTTATTTGGAGACATTGAAAGACCATTCCAAGTTATTTAAGTCAGCCTGCCTGCCTGCCTTCCTCCATTCTAACTTACCTTCCTCTTCTTTTTTAACTACTGGCTCAGGAGGCTTAGGCAGGAGAATCACAAATTCAAAGCCAGCCTCAGTAACTTAGTGAGACTCTGTCTCCAAAATAAAAAGTAAAAAAAGGGCTTGGGATGTGGCTCAGTGGTTGAGTGCCCCTGGGTTCAATCTTGGCTAAAAAAAAAAAAAGACTAACTCTTGGGAGGACTTAATAGAGGCAGGAGGAAGGCTTAGTCTTTAGCATATCCTTTTTTAAATTGAAATTTTTATTGAGATTCACATGCATATTTAAGAAGTAATACCCAGCCATCTATTATATATTTTCCTGGTTTCCTCCACTTGTAACATTTTGCAAAATTATAGCACAATATCATCCCCAGATGATGACATTGATACCATGCACCCATCTAATTCAGATACTTATTCATGTGTGTGCATTAGGTTCCATATAATTTTATTGCCTATATAGATTTGTGTAGCTACCACCATAGTCAAGACACTGAACAAGGATCCCTCATGTTACTCTCATGTGACCAAACCCCATGTACTTTTCACTACAAAAGGTGCAGTCCCATAACTTACACCACCTATTTCAATAATAAAGTTAATTGAAGAAATTAGGAATCTAAGAATTAAGGGAAATACCACTCTGGAGGTTACTACCTGCTGCACAAAAAATTGTTTATAAGTTGGGCCAGAGAAAGAAGTGTCAAGCCAATCTGCACTCTGGAAAATGAGGGCATGGAAAGCTTTTTCAATTATAGTTATAATCACTCTCAGATATGTAACCCCAGCTGAGTGCCCGATAAAGGCCACGTGTGTTCTGTTAACGGTTTCTTTATGATGGATGATTTTCTTTTTCTGTCATTTGCATGATGTTTCTGAATGAATGCTCCATGGAAGCAGTTTGTTCTGGTAGTTTGTTCATTCAGGCCCCGGAGTCACATGCATGGCAATGTTACTTTCGCCACCGCTTGTTTCCTGGAGTATTGGAGGTGGAGGCTCACTTAGGGCCTACAGAGGAAAGGGACATACCCTTTCCTAGGTTCATATATGAATACATGACTGAGTGAAACTCCACATCATTTACAGTCACAAGAATGGGAATTAGAATAAGTTATACTCCATGTGTATATAGTATGTCCACATAACCCTACTGTCATGTATATCTAAAATGAACAAATAAAAAAAGAGTGTTGTTTAAGCAGAAGTACTGGATGTTACAGCACTTCCAGCTTGCTTTAGGACATAGTTTACATCATTGGCTCACCTTCCTCTACCTGGGTGGTCACCTCATGTAATCATTAGAATGGTTGGCTGTTTTGATAATGAGTAGACATTATTTTTTCTTGTCAGGGGTCTTTTGAGCTTACAAGTTTTCAACTTTTTTTTTTCCAATACCTGCTGTTATAATTCTGGGCTGTGATGTGAACATCAATTCCAAAAAAACAAAAACTTCCTAGGACCTTAACAACCTAGGTTTTGATAAACTGATGGCTTAGGACCTCCTGGACAGGATTCCAGTTTGATGGTTTAAATTCACAGATGTGTTTGGGGCTCTATGCAGAAAGTAAACTCATTGCACCTACTTTTACTAAATGTAGGCATGAATTCAGGTCAAATCTAGTGTTTTCCAAACATTGTGGTCAGTTTCCTCCCTTATATCTATCAAAATTTATACTACAGTGTATATAATATCATAGATTTTACTTTAAAATTTTAAGTTAAAAATTTAATTTTTAAATTAAAAAATATATAGAACAATATATCACCTCCCAAATCTTCCTTGAACTATCCCTGTGTGGTCACACCCTCCAATCCTCCCTGACCCTGATCTGTTTGTTCTCTGTCACTACAGTTTTGTTTTTTAAAAAATGTTATAAAACCATTTTTATATCCTAGTCTATAATCTTTTGAGGCTTGTTTCTTTTACTCAGTTCTGAGTCTCTCATATTCAACTAAGTCATTTCCTGAATCAATAGTTCATTCTTTTTTTTTTTTTTTTCGGTCTGAGGAGTTTGCCATTATACAGGGAGGTCAAATAGTCACTTTTCTGTTGAAAAATATTTGTGTTGTTTTTAATTTTGGTAATTATGTATACAGTTGCTTTAAATATTTAGATTTAGAATTGTAATTTTTTTCTTACTTTTTTGCAGTGACTAGGACTTTCAGTACAATGTTGAATTTCAGTAGTTATTCATGCCTTGTTCCTGATTAGGGGAGAAACATTGAGTCCTTCACTGTTAATTATGATGCTTTCTGTATGTTTTGCATAGATATTCTTTATTAGGTTGAGGAAGTTTATATCTATTCTTAATTTGCTGAGATTTTTGGATATTGGTGATAGTTATTAAAGTCTGTCAAATGTTTTTCCTGTGTCAATGAGATGCTCATGTGGTTTTTCTTCTTCAGACAGTTAACATGGTTTTTGAATATGGAATCATCTTTCCATACCCTGGATAAATTACAAATGATCAGAGTGTGTTTTTCATTTCACATTTCTTGGATTTGATTTGATTGTATTTTGTTGAGGACTTTTGCATCTGTAATCTCATATCAGTCTGCTATTTTCTTTTCTTGTAGTGTCTTTTTTTTGTTGCTAGATTTATTGTTCATTTTTTAACCATGAGTTTAATTTTTTATTTGTTTTTGTTAGTTATGCATGACAATAGAATGTATCTTGACATATCATACATACATGGAGTATAGAAATAGAAAAAGCAATCATGAAATTCATCTGGAAAAAATAAGAGACCCAGAATAGCTAAAGCAATCTTTAGCAGGAAGAGTGAAGCATCGCTATACCAGACCTTAAACTATACTTACTGAGCAATAATAACATGGTATTGGTACCAAAAAAGACTGGTAGACCAATGGTACAGATTAGAGGACACAGAGACTAACCCACAAAATCACAATTATCTTATATTAGACAAAGGTGCCAAAATCATGCACTCAAGAAAAGACAGCATCTTCAATAAATGGTGCTGGGGAAACTGGGAATCCATATGCAACAAAATGAAATTAAACCCCTATCTCTCACCATGCACAAAACTTAACTCAAAATGGATCAAGGACCTAGGAATTAAACCAGAGACTCTGAGTCTAATAGAAGAGAAAGTAGACCTTAATCTTCATCATGTGGGATCAGGCCCCAACTTCCTTAATAAGACTCCGATAGCGCAAGAATTAAAACCAAGAATCAAGAAATGGGATGGACTCAAACTAAAAAGTTTATTCTCAGCAAAAGTAACAATCTGTGAGGTGAATAGAGAGCCTACATCTTGGGAGCAAATTTTTACCCCTCACACATCAGATAGAGCACTAATCTCCAGGGTATATAAAGAACTCAAAAAGCTAAGCACTGAAAAAACAAATAACCCAATCAACAAATGGGCCAAGGACCTGAACAGACACTTCTCAGAAGAGGATAAAAATACCAATCAACAAATATATGAAAAATGCTCTTGTAGTGTCTTAATTAGGAAGTATTTCCTCTACTTCTATTTCCTGGGAGGAATGTAAAGAATCAGTGGATCATGCTTGTTAGCTTGCATTAGACGTTTCTTTATGGCATTGAACTTTAATAATAATAATTTTTAAATGTCTGATTAATTGTAACAAAATCACAATTTATTTAACATTACTTTGAGAGATGTTTATTGAGCATTTAGCCTGCATGCGTTACCTACCTTGGCTTTAATGTCCTGTGAACCTACGGTATGTACCCTTGTAGGGTATATACCATATTATCTCTATTTTATATGCAAAGAAAAATAAGACACAGAGTTCAAGCAAATTTCTTAAAGTCACAAGGTTTCTACAGGGCCACATAGAATTTGAATTCCACATCCTGTGGATTTAACTATCCACATTCCATGGACTTAACTATTATATTGTGTTCTTGATTATTTCATAACTGTGAGATCTTGAGGTGTTTTTCAAGTCCTCATTATGATGAGGTTCTTGTATAGAAGACTTGCCAGTCTCTGACAGTTTCTTGAGGCTGGATTCTTAGAAGTGTTATTTCAGTGTCAAAGGGCATGTCCATTGTAAAAGTTAATGCATACTGTAGTTTCACCTTCCAGGAATTTGAGCAAATTTGAAATCCCAGCAGTTATATTTGAGAGTGCTCAATTGAGTGGTCTCTTTCCAGAAGTTAATATGATAATTATTTTACTTTTTTTTTGTGTGTGCTGGGGATTGAACATATTGCCTCATGCATGCGAAGCAAGTGCACTACCACTAAGCTAATCCCCAGCTTCTGCATATTTTTAATGCAGTTTGATTGCAGAAAGATGGTATCTCATTGCTTTACTTTGCCTTCCACCTTTATCAGTAAGGTTAAATATTTTCATAGATGTTTATTGACCACTTATGTTTCTTTCCTTGGGAGAAAGCTTTGCTCATGTACAGTTTCCATTTTTTCCCGATGGGATAATAATGTCTTTCATAATTATTTATGAGAACTTTAAATATATTTTAAGGAAATCTTTTTATCAAACTCAAACAAATTTTTGGTATCTGAATTTTAATTTTTATCTAGTTAAAACTGTATTTGCCCTTGTATTTTTTATTGTTTTATTCTTAGGCTGTGGATCTCAATCATGTACTTATTCCACATAATCTTTTACCTTTCTCCCCTATTTGTATGGTTTAATATTTTTAAAGTTGAAACTCGTTTACTTAGAAGTTACTTTAGTGTGAACCAGATAAGTCAAAAATTGTGCTCCTTTTGTGGACAATGAATTGAAGACCATTCTGCTGTCGTATACAACTGATTAGAACAAATAAATAAATTTTAAAAATTACTTTAGTGTGTGATGAAGATGGAAATGGATTAACAGATTTGACAGTTGATTCTTGCATTGTTTGTGGAATAATCTTTACCCACACATTCACTGTGTCACCTCTATTCCAGTTTCTACTTTCTCTGTGCCAGTGGCAGTCTTTGTGACATCTATTTGGTTCTGTTCACTCATTAATTAATTGTTGTAGTTTATTAGCATGATAATTATCTGGTAGGGCAAGACTACTTTTCTCTTGTTTTGAAAAAAAAATCACTTGTTATTATCACTCGTTTATCTTTCCAGGTGAACTTTAGAGTTTTTGTTCAATTTTCCCTCAACTCCCGCTAGGTTTGGATGAGTCTATAAATAGTTTGTGGAAAAATAGCATGTTACAGCACTGATTCTTCATCTGTGGTTCTCCATTAGATCAAGGTTTTAAAGAAATCTGTTAAGATTCATGATTATTTCTCTATCTCTGTCCTGCATTTATTTGTGAAATTTATTCTGGTATTTATTGTTGCTACATTGTTGTCATTATATTGTTATTTTTATATATTTTTTAAAAATATTTCTTATTTACATTTTATTTTTAAAAGGTTAAAGTTACTAAGTAATCATAAATGTATTGTACAAACCAATATCATTTAATTTTTTAATAATTTGCTATTAGGGAATTTTTGGATTCATAACTGTGGCTGAATAGTTTTTTACTATTAGCTGTTGGTTATTTAGTTATTTTTCATTTTGCTATAGCAATTTCCTTTTATTTCTACAATTTCCTTTTATTTCTACATTTCCTTTTATTTCTACTTTTTTAAAATCAGTCAAGGATGTTGAATGTGGTCAAATGCTTTGTTAACACTCACTGAAGTGTTTAGTATAATACAATATAAATAGGTATACATTGTAAGTTACTCCCAAAGTAAAACCTAAAAGCTCTGACATGTTTTTTTCTTTTAATGTGGTGTTGGATTTTGTTTGTTGGCATTTTCTATGAAAGTTTTCACAAATATGCGTGAGCTAAGTTTATATATAGCTTCATCACCAGGTTTTGGTGTCAGGATTAAAATAGCTATGTAAATGAATTGATAATTTCCATGTTTTTCTATGTTCTAGAATGTTATGAAGTACAGAAATTATCCATAACTTGAAAATTTGAAAGAACATGTATAACACCGCTTTCCCCATAGTCTTTGTTGTAGGTAATTTGAAAAAACTTCAATTTCTTTTATTGATAATTTAATGTGTAATTATTTTCTTTGGGCCATTTATATTTTTCAAGAGAAGTGTCAATTTCATTAAGAATTTAAAATGAACAAAATCATGCATTACTTACTTTGTTCTGTAGTTGTGATTATGTAACCTTTTCTCAGTACTAATATATAAGTTTCACTTTCTTTTCCCTTGGTCAAACCTGACTGAATTTGGTTTATCTTATTAATTTTTGAAGGTCTATATATTACATTTATCAATTTTGCTTTTTCCACCTTTTGTGAATTATGGATTGCAACTTTATTATTTCTTTACATTCTTCTCTTAATTTCTTTATTTTGACTTAATTGCCTTATTTATTTTTATTCTTTTCTGATTAATGATTGTGATGGTTTAGATCTAGAATGTTGCCCAGAAGGTCATGTTTTGAAGTCTTGGTTCCCAATACAGCAATATCTGGAGGTGGGGTTTCTTGAAAGTATTTGAATCATGAGTGCTAGAACCTCATCAATGGATTAATCCATTTGACGTTTTAATAATTTTAATGGACTCCTAGGAGAAGGTGGAAACTATGGGTAGGTGAGGCATGTTGGAGAAAGTAGGTCATTAAGAGTGTGCCCTCAGGGACTATATCTTGAACCTGGCCCCTCTTCCTCACCACCTCTCTGCTTCCTGAATGCCATGGGCTAAGCAGCTCTCCTCCACCAAGCCCTTTTGCCTCCATGTTCTGCCTTACCTCAGGCCCAAGGCAATAGAGCCAGCCAACAACCATGGACTGAAACCTGAAAATAAGCCTTTCAGTAATTTAGTCACAGTGATGAGAACCTAGCACAATGATGCACCTGATTTTGAGGGTGGCTTTAGACTCACACTACAGGTTTAAAATGTCATGCAGTCATTGCTGGTACTTTACAAGGTGTCTTGTAATGTTAGCTTTTGTTTTTTTTACAATTATTTATGAGACTGATTTTTTTAGTTGTCAATATAGTTATATGTATGCATTTTAAAATATCAAGTTCTAATTCGATTTAATTTTATCTGGAGAATTTGACCTCTACCTGTGGGTTTTCATCTGTTTGGGTTGTTTTTCTTGGAACAAAAACTGTCTGTAGTTTAGAGAGCAATTTTTTTCATCTTTCATGTCAGTCATCTTTTCATTCATCATTTTCCTCTTCTTGTCTTTTCCTCTTCATCTGTAAGAGTCTCTGCATTATTTTTCTTCTCAATGATTTGCTTTTCAGCACTCTGAGTTTTTGGTTCTGCTATCTCTTATTCCTGGTTATGTTCTGTGCTTATATTTCTGCCATTGCAGTCTAGTCTTGCTGTCTCATTATTGACTTTTCTTTCTTGTAGCTCATGTTTCTTTGCATAACATTAAGATCACAAATAACATACCTTATATATAATTAATTAATTATTGTAGTTTATTAGCATGATAATTATCTGGAGATTTGATAAATTGTGGTATAAAGGTATATTAAGAATTGTAATGCAAAAAATTATGAATGTAATGCACTCCTCTATTGTGATGTATGTAAGAAATAATAATAAAAAACCCAAATAGATTCTTTCTGAAATTTACTTCTATTTCTTATAGTACATTTTTCTTAGAACAATAGTATTATTATGTTGCAGAGAATTTTCAAGGTCTTTGAGGGCTATATGCCTTTGAATGAGGAACAGTCTGGAGTGACTGACTGTGGGCATATCACATGGGGTATTTATATTAGCATTTTTGTGTCACCATTTATTTGATCATTTGATAAATACTCTTTCCCATCTAAAATGCCAGCTCCCTGAGAGCAGGAACTTGATCTTGTGCATGTGTATCTGTATTCTCAGGGTCCAGTGTACCAACTAATTTACATCCTTGATATAAAACTGCAAACTTTATAAGTAATAACAGAAATAGAAAGAAGAGACTGAGTTAAAATTATATTACCCATTGTATTAAAAATATTGATTTTCATTCCCCTTTTAATGTTTGGTCATTTGCAAAAGGGTTTTCACATCAGTAATAAATATTCCTTACACTCTAAATGATCAGAGAGACTGTTGTCATAAAATAAATAATAGTGTGTTGCACTATTTGCTTACAGATAGGATGTTCCATGTTGCATTTTCATGACATATCATTTTAAATAAAGGTAACTGTAGTTTTTTTTTTTTTATCATCACCATTTCATATGCTGGTAGGCATTTTATTGAATACACAGGTCATAATTATTTATTGTTGGATATTGTAAAATATTACAGGTACTTTCAGGTATTTCTATTAATTCTATTAATTGGATGCCTTTACACATGATTCTGTTATGAATCACTTCAACTCTTCAGCTATTACTACATTTTTATGTTTGCAATAATTCAGTAAACCTGCGCTAACTGATCAAGTCCCTGATGCTGCCTATGGAGAGGAGCATCTGCCTATTTTTGCAGAGCCCTGTGCACTAGACCACCTGCTTTTGGGTTAAAGGGCTCCCCCCACTTCCTGGGGTTGGAACCCAGGGCCATGTACATGCTAGGCCCACACTGGACTGTACCACTGAGCTCCAGCTCCAGCTTGAATGTCTTTAAAAAATTTTAAGCTTATTTAAGAAGACATTTTTCAACTGTCATCAAGTATCCCAGCTTGCCTCTTCACCCTCAGCTTGTGCTTCTACCTAAAATTCTTCCTTGACAGAAATTCCCAGGACCACAGCTACCAGTGAAGGTGATAGCAGAGCACAAAAGGGACAGTGAAGGCCAAGGAGAGCTCGCTGGAGAAACAATCAAGAGGGTTATTAGTATCAGGCTGAGGCTCCTCAGTCAAATGCATCATATGATGACCTTCCCTTTTTAAATACACGTTTTGTTTTCCTTATCTTCTCTTCTTGACCGTTGCTTTGGTTTTCCTACATGCTGACTGTTCCTCTGATAACAAAATAAGAAGGAAAAGCAAAATTTTAACCCTTGACTCAACTGCAAATGCAGCGAGAAGTCTGGGGTGGAGGAGGGGATCTCCCCCAGGCTTCCAATGGTTGCACAAGCAGTGCTCATTGAATTAAAATGACACATCTAAGCTGTGGAGGAGAAGGATGTCCACTCCAAGGAAGATCTGCACAGTTGTTTTGCCTAAGATGGAAAAGAGCATCATCTTTCAATTTCGAGCCAAGAAAATCATAAATGGACACATCTTATCCTGGTAGGCTGGGCTGCTCCTGTGGACTTCTGGCATCAAGGGTTCCTTAATGGCTTTTTCACCTTGGGGTTTGCTTTCCAGTGTTTTTCAAATCCTCTGGATAGCCAGGTAGAGAGGAGAGGACGAGGAAGGGGAGAGAGGAAGCATACTTGTCTGATGCTATTCGCTGATGAACATTGGTGTGAGGGTTTACTTTAGGAGACACCAGGAATGGAATCTTTTATGTTGATATTGTGCAGGACTGATCTGTATTGTTCTGCTACAAAGGACAGTAAAACTTCATGATGCTCTTGAATCTTTCTGATTTCTGCCCTGAAAACATTTGTGGATGGGGAAATTTGACTCACAGGGTCAGGGACATTGTCCAGGACAGAAGGAATACTGGACAGTGAGTCTGGAGACAGGGCCTCTACTTCTACTTCTGCAACTACCTTCTGCATGTTCTCTTTGGTCTCAGTTTCCTCATCTATAAAATGTGAGCATTTATGCTAAACTGTCTTTACATTAGTAACACTAAATCGCTCTAATTTGATCATTAATTCTAAATCACCAGCCCCCTGAAAGATGTTGGAAATATGCTTCCTCCTAAGGCTAATTTACAGCCAGAGCAATATAGTTTTGCTCCCAAGCATGCTCTGAATCATTACTCATTTTTATTTCATGAGAATTACTCTTGTAAATGTGATTTTCTATTGGTTTCACAGAGCCATTGCAATTGCACAGTTCGATGGATTTCTTCTGCCTGTCATAAATTTTTCTCATAGTATAAGTCAGTGTGTTTTAAAGTGAGATACTTGGATCAGCAGCATCAGCACCTGTAGGATCCCCTGGGAGCTTGTTAGCAATGCAAAAATCTTGGGTCTCATCCTAACCTCCTGGATTTCTAACAAGGAGACCCAGTAACCTTTGTTTAACCAGGGGTCTTATTGCATAGGAAAGAGAGGTTAGAGAAGCACTGCTGTAACCCTGGGCAGTAAACAGGTGCTGGGTTTTGCTCTCTGCATGTGAACAATGAGCTCCTTGAGTGATTGTTATAGTTTCAAGCTTCAGTGTCACCCAGAGGCTTGGTCCTCAGCTCATGGCACTATTGGAATGGAACCTTTAATAGGTGGAGCCTAGTGGAAGGAAGTTAGGAAACGGGGGACATGCCCCTTGAAGGGTATATTGGGACCCTAGCCCCTTCCCTCCTGCTCTCCCACTTCCATGCTGCCATGGGGTGAACAGACCTCCTCTGCCATGTGCTTCTGCCGTGGTGTCCCATGCCACCACATGCTCAAAGAAATAGGGACAGGTGATCATGAACTGAAAGCTCTGAAACTGTGAGGCAAAATCAGCCTTTCCTCCTTGTACAATATTTCTCTCAACTATCCATAAACCATTCGGTCTAAATTTATGATTTTGTCACAGTAACACAAAGCTGACTGACACAGTGACTGTACTTCAGAGTGACCTAACAGACCTAACAGCTCAGATGGAGCCCCTTCCGTGTCTGTGAAGCAACCGTGCTTTCTTCAGGGCCCAGTGATTCTGAAAGAAAATGTAGATCCTCTTGGGGTAGAAAGGAGAATGGGTCTCCTTTCCTTCTGGTATGGAAGGATTAACTCCCATGAGTCTCCCAGGAATGGCACCTTTTCTGACCCCAGAGGGAGCTGCAGGTGCCTAGGAGCATCCTGAGGCACAGACATGCTCCAGAGAAACAAGGCAGTAGATGGAGGGTATTTCTGAAGGAACTGGGAAGAGAAACAACATCCATGATTTGTCTGCCATTTCTGTCATGCAGTTATTTATTTTGATGTTCGGCCCTGGGCGTTGATTCCCATCCCTGCAGCGATGATGGGCACCAGTGTTCTGCCTGCCAGGTCCTGAGGCCTGAGCAAGCAGCAGGCTCACAGGGAGCTCTTCTTGGGAGAGCTTAGCCTGAGCTCAGAAGAGGTCCAAGGGTTCTCATTATCAATCATTTATGCAAGAGTTTATAATTACTGGATAATTACAGATGTTTGTTAGCATGTGCGTACCCTTGCAACACACACACACACACACACACACACACACACACACACACAATCATCCATCCCCAGTAGAGGGTATTGTGAAGATTCTCTCTTTAGCCAGAATATGGTGTGATGGTTTAGGGCCACCAGTCATTTCCTCATTGTAAACTTGCTCACACTGAGTTAAAATACTGCTGTGCAGTTCATGTTAGCACTATTGGGCTACTCTCTACCCATGAATACTTATTTGTTACATCCTCTGGTATCTTACACCTGGAACATGCTCCATCTGGGCCATTTAATGTGGTAGCACAAGCCATCTTCTGCCCAGGTTGTCTAGCTCAGGGTGATCTAAGGCAGATACCCTGCCTGGAGCTGCAGCCACTCAGAGCAAGAGCTGCCCATCTCACATGTGCATAAAGGTGCCATTCACTTGTCTTCCTGACTCTGCCTCCACTTTGTACAAGACTTGGCTATGGCTCTGGGCCTTTAGAAGGTGCAGTGGAAACATTTATTTTCAATCAGGTGTTGTGCCTTTATCTCCCAGTATGAACATTGTCAAAGAAAAACTCATGGGAACACTTCCTAAATGAGGTCTTTTCCTGTTTGGACACCCAGGTTTAGTACCTGAGCATCCTGGACTTGAATATCTTTCTTATACCAGCATGTTTTAGCTTCTTCACTGCTGCCACTATAAGACCCAACCAGAACAATATTAGAGGAGGAAAAGTTTATTTAGTGGCTCACAGTTTCAGAGGTCTCGATTCATATACAGCCAGCTCCATTCCCCAGGGCCTCCAGGTGAGGCTAAACATCATGAAGGAAGAGTGTGGAGGAGGGAAGCAGCTCACATGGGGATAAGAAGCAGAGAGAGAGAGAGACTCCATTCACCAGATACAAATATATACCCCAAAGCCATGTCCCTAGTGCCCCACCTCCTCCAGCCACACTCCACTTGTCTACAGTTACCACTCAATTAATCCCATCAGGTGATTAATTCACTGATTGGGTTAAGACTTTCACCACCCAATCATTCCTCCTCTGAACCTTCTTGCAGTGTCTCCCACATGAGCTTTGGGAGACACCTCACATCCCAACCATAACAATCTAGGAAGCTGGATCTTTGTTCTTCCTCCTTCACGGTGTCTCTCAAAGCTAACTCTTGTCTATACTCTCACTTCCTCTTCCCTGAGGTCCAGACCTTGTCTCTCGTACCTGCATCTTCTGAACCCTGACATATCTGGATTCTCATGCCCCAAGTACCCTCCTCCCTGACCGTCCATCACATCCCACGGGCTGTTCTGGGCTCCCTGAAGCGGTGCTGTGCTTGTCAGGTGTATTCTCCAGCTGAACGTCTGTTCACAGCTTGGGCATTCAGCATTCAGCTGTAGCGTGCCTCAGAGATGCAGAGCTCATTCCCCAGACCTTAGGGGCAAGATACATAGGGAGTGTAAATGAACTTGACAGAATGTATGCTGGGTGACAAACCAAGTGAAGAAACAGTTTCACTCATCCTTTCAACATGTGTGAGGTGCTTGCAGACTGGCAGGCTCTCAGTCATTTCATCCATTCGCTCTTTCATGGAGTAATTCAGCTTCTGTGTCCTTGACCCCTTACTCTAGTTACTGATCATTTTTTCTTTTGTGAAACTTATTCTTCACTTAATTTGATATAGGTAGGTAGACTTTTATGGGAGAGCCACTCTCTGTTGGTACCATTTGGAGATAAATAAGACATAGTCCCTGTCATGGAAAAATAGAGTTCAGTAGAAAGATAGGCGTGGGCAAGAAAGAGGCTCTCAGGCCACCCGTGAATCACCCTAGAAATTGACATGGAGGGATGATACTTGCTCTGACTGGCAGAGTTGGGATGCAATACGTATCAGAGGTGGCTTGGACATTCACTTTCTAATTTTTTATTTAAAATAATTGACAAATATAGGTTGTATACATTCAGGATGTACAATGTGATGATTTGATATATGTATGCATCGCATACTGATTGTCATAGTTATATTAATGAACACACATCCATCACTCCCTATATTTACCATTTGTGGGGGGTGTGTTCCTGCATGTGTGTGTGTGCATGTGTGTTTGTTGTGAAGACACTTTAAACCTACTCTTTTATCCAATGTCATGTAAACAATACAGTATTATAAACTATAAGATTGACGCTGTATGTTAGAAACTCAGAACTTACTCATAAATTAACTTATGACTTACTTCCTGCCTGTGAAGATTGAAGACATCACAGATAATGCTTTATGTTCTCTTTGAGCATCCCTGGCCCTATCCCTAATAGCTACACCCCTATCTAGAAGCCACATCCTAATCAATGGGGTGAGACCTAGTTTATTTTATTTATCTATAGTAAACGTGGTATTTCATCGTGCTTGGATGGTAGTAAGTCTCATTCTGTATCTTCTTTATCCAAAGATCAATCTACTTCCTCATTTTTGATGTTAGAATCATTTTTCAGGATATGACACTCTCAGATGTGTCCTTCACCTTTCCCCTGCCTGCTCTTATCCCATGGAGCTATTCCCCAGCTACCTTGATTTCTGGTTTCCAGGAAGGACTAGTCAACAGGAAGTACAGGAGAAGCGAGAGCAAGAAAGAAGGGTTCTGCTTCTCATCCCCTTCCCTTCCCCTGCTACTCTACTTCAGGCAACATCCCCGGAAGTGGTTGTGACTCTGTTATACTGGACAGTCCCACCCTTCATGGTCTGACTCCTGATCTCTTGTAATAGCCTTTGCCCCCTCACCCTAGAGATACTGATAGTTTCCTCCCTTTGCTAATCTCTGGCATGCTTCCCTATCCCCTTTGACTTTGCTGTCCCTTACGAAACCAATTTCCTGTATTAAATTCCTTCTGTTTGAAATACCTACTGTTGTTTCTGTTTTTTCCACTGGCTACTGCCTCATTCATATAGATATAGCAGAGATTATTTTGCTTTTTAGCTCTTCTATCATGTTGGACATTTGAACTGTTTTTATTATTATTCCAATCACAGATGGTGCTGGCATTGAACATTCTTGTATATAGTTCTTAGTTCATATATGTGAAGGCAGTTTCTCTGGGTAACATCAAGTGATGTGATCACCAGAGTAGTTATTTACTTTTTCATATTGAAATCTCTTTATAGAGGTTGTGGATCTCAGATACTTCCACATCCCTGCAGTCTATAGCAAGTTACTTTTCAGGGGAAAGTAGTTTGAAAATCAGCTGTTAAATGAATGGATTTCCATTTGCAGATGGAGAAAGCATTGCACAATTGACCTTATATGAAACACCACCAGGTGTTTTGGCTTTCTTTTTATAGCTGCTCACCCTTAACAAATACAAGTTATTTTGGGGGCTCCATATACTGAAGAAGTTGATCTAGGAACCAGACTCTGTTGGTTAGTTCAGAATCCAAACCAGTATGGGTATTTGCCATCAGTATTGTGCATGGTATAAATGGAGTTTTACAGAAAAAAAAATCCTTTTGTTTCCTCATAGGGAAAAAAAACAAGTATATATTATGATAGAGGAGAGTGTTGTGATTTTGAGGGTGAATGTAGGTATTGATAATGATTGAGGTGGTTAATGCCACAAAATGACTGACAGGGAGCTCCTTGGAGAAGCATGGAGTCTCCATCTTTTCCTAGGGGTTGATAGACCAGTTCATGTTTTTGTTGTAAACTTCTATTCCCAACCTCACAATTTTTTTATATAAGAAAAAACCTAAAGTGAACATCTAGGACACATTGAAAGGTAATTGTCTGTGACAGAAGACCCAGAGACAGACAGGGATGCATTTGTGGAGAGGAGGGAGGGAGTGACCCTTGAGGGTTGTATTAGTCTGTTTTCTGTTGCTATGAGGAAATACTTGAGACTGGGTATTGTATAAAGAAAAATATTGTTTTTAAACTTAAAGCTTTGGAGGCTGAAAGTCTAAGTAGCATAGTACTAACTCTGGTGAGGTCCTCTAGGCTGCATAAGATCATGGTAAGGAGAGACCAGATATCAAGAAAAGAAGCCTGAGAATGGAAAGGGGGCAGTCTTGCTCTTTTGATAATAATCCACTCCAGCAGAGCCTTTAAGGAACTACATTAATCCCTTCTGGGGGCTGTGCTTTCAATTACCAAACTATTTCCCATTATGGTCCCACCTCACAAAGGTCCCACCATCTCCCAGTATTGCTGCACTATTGACCAAGCCTCCAGCACATACACCCTTGGGGGACAACTCATATCCGAATCATAGCAGGGATAGCTGAGAGCTTATATGTTTACGCTTATAAACATAATTTTTTTTAAAGGACTTGAGCTGGTAATTTTCCTGTTATCCCCTGTACAGTAAAGCTTCCTAGGCTCCAGATCCTTCTAAATCCTGCAATTAACTTTAGTATTCATTATATAGCACTTGGTCTGAAATGCGGATGAGGAGAAATGATGGCAAAAGTATGTTGACTTTTTATGAGCTCAGTTCTCAAAAACGAGGGCAGTTGTTCCATTGTCCCTGTGTCACTTTTCCTGTGAATTCTTTAAATGTCAAATGTAGAGACTGCAGATGTTCATTCATTTCCCCTGCAGTTTCAGAAGCTTCAGATGTTCATTCATTTTATTTTACCTCCCAAAGTGAAGTTCTTGCTGCCGTGGAAAGGGCTGATGGGAGACGGAGACCCTGAATGTCTGCTGCTGGGCAGGCAGGCTCCATTCAAGGTGTGGTGGTGGATGGAGAGAATAGCCAGGGTCTGGATTTTAGGCTAGCCAGCAGCACCATCTACTCCTCTCTTGCCTCAGCTGCCTGCCTTTATCCTCTCTGACATCTGCAAGTCATCCTGAAAAGGGATTTCATGAGAATTACCTTTTGAGAAGGCCTGGTCTGGGGTCGCTGTAAAATCACAGGAAACTGTGCTCTCTGGGGTCAACATCTGTTCATGTTGCATGACTTCTCAGCCTGGCATCAGTCTTTCTGAGATGTGATTTGTGCCCCCAATTCAGCAGATCCAGGCCTGAATTGGGGGCACAAACTTGATCTCTCATATGTTCTTACATAGTACACTTGGCCTATCAGTCTGCATCTGTGCATTCGTGATCGAAAATATTCAGAAAAAAAAATTATGTCTGTACTGAACATGTGCAGACTATATTACTGTCATTATTCTCCAAACAATACAGTATTGCAACTACTTTACACAGAGGTACATTGTATTAGGTATTTTAAGCAATCCAGAGATGACTTAGAGTATATGGCAGGATGTGTCTAGGTTATATGCAAAGATGGTGTGATTTTATATAAGGGACTTGCACAGCAAGGACTTTTGTCTGCAAGGGGTTCTGGAACCAATCCCCCATGAATCCCGAGGGACAACTGCACTTGATCTCTGGTCATGTGCCAACACATGCATTGTAATCAAAGGGTTGACTACATGAGCATTAACAGGTGGGTTGTAATTTGCCCCAATGAGAGAAAAATTGGACAGGAGAGATGTATAGTTTTCGCATGGGATGGACTCTTGGTTTTGCCTCCTCATCCTCAAATCCCTCCCAACCTCCATTTTGCCTTCTGATTTAAGCCTGGGCTTGCATCTTGCTTCCGTTGATTTTACTTTCAGTAGATTTTATAAGAGCCTGAGCTGCTGTAACATTTTCCTGCTGCCTTTTCTATTTTCAACCCAAATAGGAAGTGACAAGGATGGTTTCAGTGCAGAAAGAACATGATTCATTTTGTTACTTTCTTTAAAACTGCTCTTGAAGTTATATATATATATATATATATATATATATATATATATATATATATATAACTAGCATACGTGTATACCTTGATGAACTTCACAAACTAAACACCCGCTAAGAATGGCTACTGTTTCCCCTTCTACAAGCATAAGTCTGAAATTCATCCTGTGATGAATAAAATTATATATATATACACACACACATACATACATATTGTGTGTGTGTGTGTATGTGTGTGTAACCTGAATGTGAGATTCATCTATATCCATGCTGCTCAGAACATTCTTGTACATGCCCCTTCTGTGGTCATGTGTATGCATTTCCATCTACCCCAGAGCAGAACTGTAGCAGCCTAGCAAATCCTAATAATTTTCCAAAGTGTATATATCTATCTAATTTGTAACTTGGATTTTCAAGTAAGGGGTATAATTGGGCTTGAAATTCCAAGATGTGTTGGATAGGCAAACATAGTCAAGAGAGAATCCAAAGTTTTGGCAGGGGGCAATACCCCAGCATTGGGGTTTTCTAGTTCCTCACCCTTGTTTAATTTTGGGTTCCCACTGGCCAGACAGGGATGCATCCAAGGCACACACCTTGCCGGCTGGAGGCCCAAACAAAACAGCAATGATTTTTACTATTATTGGCCATCCCATTCTTCTCCTCCCTCTTCCTTTCCTAAACACACACACATACACACACACACACACATACACACACACACACACACTCCTTGTGTGTAGGAGGACTAGTTCCTGAGGTAGTGATACAGACAGGGGAATCACAGCATGGAGAAAAGTGTTAATTATACTGGAGAAAGTGTGATCTCAATAACCAGAGCTCTTCAGAGAAATGCTTACTTAAAAGAAAGAAAGAAAGAAAAAGAATAAGAATGAGTCCTTCCAAAATTATTATGTCTGGGACCAGGCCTGCAAATGCTGGCCTCTCTCCTGTGCTCTCTGTAGTGTTTAAAATGTGCTGAGCCCATATTAAGCAGTATAGGGAGAGACAGGCCAGACACCCTCAGTTCAACATAACAGGGCAGTGAATTTTCTCAGTAGCCATGCTTTTCTGGACCTATCTTCTGTGACTGGGGATCACACTGCCAACAACTCCATGACACCTGTGAGGCTGTCTCCCTTTGGTGGGCTTTGAGATGAGGTGGGAGTTTGCCCCTGACCTGAGGACCTACTGCACACAAGAGAGACAGTGTGCTGTTGGGAAGGAGGATATTCCCTTGAGACATTGGTCAACTCACTAGAGGATGATGTCCCTCATTAGTTGACCCTTCCCTTCTCTATTCCATGGTCTGACATCTGCTCATCTATTCATATTAGCAGATAGCAGCAGCACTGTTGCTTTAATCTCTCCCTGAGAGGTTTAGAAGTCAGGTCTGAGATCATGCAACTTGTTTGTAGTGGAGGGCCTGAAAACCTGTCCTGTTCCATCCCATCTGGCTGTCC
The DNA here is from genome assembly GCF_021218885.2 of Marmota monax. NCBI lineage: Eukaryota > Metazoa > Chordata > Mammalia > Rodentia > Sciuridae > Marmota > Marmota monax. Next base: position 4,922,052 of record NW_026692254.1, read on the forward strand.
TCCCCACCCATCCATAGAACACAGTAGCAGCTGCCTCAACTTAGTGGGAGGAGTTTCTCTTGAAGTGGAGGCTACACCCACACCCATATGACTATTTGTACATGTGGGGTCCATTACCTAGGGGTCTCTGCAGAACCCTGGCTCCTGGCCAGACTTGGGGACTTATGGCTGCGGGCTTGAGGGACTCTGCTGGCCTCTCTCCTCTGCTGGTCCTCTCTCTCCAAAGGAAGTGAATACAGAGGAGGTGTCAATGAGGAAACCAATTGGACACAGACAGGGAACCATCCAGACAGCCTTGGCACAAACTCTGGGCCCTTGGACTCAAAGGAGGTATCCTGCTTGGGGGGTGGTACCTAAAGCAAAGGTAAGTGGCCACAGTGACTGTGTGACGTTTTATGTCACTATCAAGAGCCCTTTCTACCTTTGGGCAGGGACAGACCCCTCTCCTTGACCATTGCAAAGCCCGGGGCTGGGAAGATACCCTCTTGGTTTTCAGGTCACTCCTTGGACTATGTGAGATGTCATGATCATTGGTGGAGAAGCATGATTTAGGGGGTGACCTGCATCTCTTCCATCTTCTTCCTGGCTGCCCAAGTCCAAGGGCCTAACAGGATCATTTTAACAAGATGTGAAAAGGGTGGTTTCCCATGTCCCTTCTCTTGGTGTATTCTAAACTTTCGATATCTTGTAAGTTTCTGTGGAACAATAAATCCATATTGTTATTAATAAAGCATCTATCTCTTTCTTTTCTCCTGAAATTCATATTAGGCCAGTTGGGCTTCTGGCTACTCTGTAATACTCAGGTGTGACTTCCTGATTTTGTATAATTATGGGCATTTCTGATAGCCATTGCACCCTTAACTGCAGTGGGTCTGAGGTTCTGGTTTCATTGAATTATGTACAGCCCTTCAGTATCACATTGTCCTATCACTAGACAGAGAGGTGGTTCTGAAATTTGCGTTTGAACTGTAAAAGGAAACTTTTCTTTCCAGTGTTTTCCCAATTCCAGGTTAATGGGAGCTCCAGAGACAGGAAAACTTTCTCTAGGATGGACCAAGCTACATGTGTACTATAAGCCTCCTGCTCTGAGTCACCCACTGTTTCTGGCTGGTAGAACCTGATTCTTGGGTAGGTGAATTATTGAGGGAAGGAAGCAGAAAAGGCCCAGGATGAAGACTAAGCTGGGAATGACCTCTCTTCTGGAATCTTTGTGATTCTATTGGGAGCTCCAGAGCACATTGTCATCACAGTGTCTATCCTGTATAGGAGCAAAGAGTCACCTCTTGTAGTCCCTAGTCTGTCACTCACTAGCCCCTGACTGCCTGTGGCATGTGGCAGAGGGCAGATTTGTGGCCATTCTGGGGAAGCAGCTTCTCTGGAAATGGGGGCAGCTGAGAGTAAAGGTGATGCCTGGATGTAAGAGTGTCTAGTGGGCACCATCTGGGAGCCTCATGCCCAGGGGGACCAGCCTGCTAGAGGCCTGCACTCCCTCAGCTCTGTCTTTGTGAACAGGGCTGCTGTGGACCAGCCAATTTGCATCATGTCATTAGGATGGGTCTGTGGCCCTGCTGGGACTGGACAGTAGATTTTGGGAAAGTAAACTATCTGTATGCAAGAGGACCACACAAGTTATAAAGTGGAGCTGCACAGATGTGGCTGTGAGGCCTAGGGCAGATGTCTGGGGAAGTGTCCCTGCTTGAGTCCTGTCAGAGATTAGTGATGGATGTCATTTCTACTAAGGCGAGTGTTCCTGCTTAGCCCACATATGCTGAGACACCAGGGTTGGTGCAAACACTAAGCAGGGTTGGAATGCTCTCTCAGGTTCCCATGGCTCTGAGCTGTCACTTCCACCTGCGCTCTCAGGCCTGGGACTTTTTTTTTTTTTTTTTTAATAAGGATGGCCTGCCTTTTCTGTCCACTTCATTTCTCCTTTTTTGAGGTGGTCCTGCTGATTAGGAAAATCATCTCTCTTTCACACAGGCTGGGATAAGTATCCAGGTCTGAATTATGAAAAAAAGTAAAAATTCTGACTGAGAATGTCCAGGGATATTTCTTAAAGCCAGCATTGATGAGTAGGAAAGGATGATTGATAACTAACACTTGAGTATGTCTGTCATTAGTGCCTGTCGATGCATAGTGGATGCATAGTGGAGTTTTCAGCTCTGTCCCTCCTTGGCTGAGTGGGAGATGCTCCTCCCAGGCTGGTGGCTCTGACTTCACTTAAGGAGCTTTGGCACACTTAGCCAACATTGAGGGCAATTGTGATGAATAGTGAATCAGCAGCCCCAGACAATGGGGGTCATTTTACTGCAAAATGGCTGCCCTTTGTCTCTCTGGCAAAAGGGTTCTGAGAAATGAATGTTAAGAGCTGTAGAAATGCTGAATAATAAGTGAACTTGATCCCACCAGGCAGCAAGTCTGAATGGCTCCCTTTGATTGACCCAGTCATACCTTCAAGGTCCCTGACCTGGCGCTTTGGAAAAAAGTGATTGACTTCAGCATATCTCTCTGGGCCTCAGTGCTATCAGATCCCCACCATAGACTCCTGACTCAATAGTAAGTTTTTAGTTTTGAGAATAGTAACTCAAAAGAATTTCCTGGAAAAGGTGGAGGAGTGAGGTAAAGTGCAGGATTGTGAATGGGCATTCTGGAACTTGGATCCAAGAGGAAGATTAATTTACAACTTGGAGGGATGGGTGTTGGTGTAATCTGGAGTCTGTCTCTGTCTGTCTGGGCCCTGATGGGAGTAAATAAAAACTCCACTTTTTGTCACTGTTTCAGCTTCTTTCACTGATTTATTTATTCATTCACTGAATCAACAGACAGGTGTGAGGTGAGGTCAGTTTTGCTTGTACGGTGTTCGAGATGTCCCATATAGATTGATGTCGGACAGTTGAGGTTTGGGATGTGGCGAGAAGCAATTCTTTTCTCAAAACTCTGCCTAAAGCAGCTGGGATTTCAGCCAACATTTTCTACACAGGACGATGGTACCTCGAAAGTACCAGCTGATTGTCAACTGAATTCTGAATTCAGTTGTCTCTGAATTCATGGGGCAAGTTCTCTCACTCCTTGTTAAATGATAATTTTCAGAAATGGCAGATCATGACCTGCCTCCAGATATAAAATAAACATGCACTAAAGATTTCATTTAATTCATTACAAATGAGGAAACTGGTAAGAAGTTGCAAACATGTCAACAGACACTCCAAAGAACAGACACGTTTATAGATCAGGAATATTGAAATGAATGTACACACGGAGACAAAATTGTTTTCTCCCACAGTAGGGGAGAAAAGTCAATGGAAACTGCTTCACAAAATTTGCATGTATAGGTAATTATTTTGCATCACTATCAATTTACAGTGTTGTAAAATAGCTCCAGGGCAATGAAAAGTTAGAATCAGACAATCTGGAAGGATGTGCTGTAGAGAATACATGATTTTGTATTGAAACATGAATTTTTTTCCCTGTGCCCTAACTTTGTAAAATCAAGTATTTTGAGTATTAAATGTGTTCAGACACTGCCTTTCTCTTTTCCTTTTAATATGGAAGTAGTATAATTAAATTTTTTGTTCCATTTTGGAGTGTTTTATTTCTGTTATGTTAAAATATGTCTATTACTCTTAATGTAACTGAAGGAGTTACTTTCGAAGAGAATTACTGAACTTACCCCGTGTAGTTTCCTAGGACTTGTATTAATGAGTAGAAAGTATGATTTATTACATATATATATGATTTATAACTAACATTGGAAGAGTGAATCTATGAACCAGAAAAGAATGGCTTAAGAATGGCTTACATACCACAAAAGGTTCCATAGCTTATCTGTTGTAGAGTGAGCAGTGGGAGGTGAGGGAAAAGGATATTTTTCAGAAACATCTGGATACTTTCAGAACATAATTCCTGAAAAAATAACTGGGAACTTCTTCATGCATTATTTTTAATCTCTGAAAAAAAATTTAGAGTAATTGGATCAAAGCTGACATTTTTCACAATTCAGAAGAAACCTAAATCCTAGATCTCTTTATCTTGTCTGAAGTTTATTCTGAAAAGACATACAGTTTTTCATGAACACTGAGAGGACTTAGGGGATCATTGCAGTATTTAACTTACATAGTAGAACATTTCACTTGTTGTGAATTTTTTTTTATTTTATTTTTTTTTAAATTTAGTTGTTGATAGAACTTTATTTTTATTTATTTATATGTGGTGCTAAGAATCGAACCCAGTGCCTCACACGTACTAGGCAAGTGCTCTACCACTGAGCTATACCCTCAGCTCAATTTTTCTTGATTTTGTACAACTTTCGGCTTTGTAGATCCGCCTGTCTTGTTGGAAACCCATCCCTTGCTTTCTTTGACTCTTTATAGTCTGATTTTCATTGCTGAGGTTGTTCTTATTCTCTCTTTGGCACCCTTTGACTCCCATCCCCTTGTCTCTAGAATGCTGCCCCAGGATCTGTGTTCCTCCTCACCCTGAATCCTCATTAGGATTGGCTTCCACCTTGGTTCAGATGACCTTGACCCTCACTCTGCTCCTGAGCATCTTTTCAGCATTTCTAATGACCATTAGACTTCTGTACCCAAATATTTTTACCCTTCGTATTCACTGTGTCTACAATGTCAGTAATAAAATTTCTTACCATGAAATGTAGCTACTTTTTGAACATAATACCACATTCATTTACCAAATCCTTCCTTCTCAGATCCTCCTGTCTAATCTTTCCTCTCATCCCATTATTGCACCATAATTTTGGCCTTCATTGCAGTAAATTCTGTGTTCATCTCAATTCAGTCAGTATTCTTTTAGTGCCTTGTGAGTGGATACCATAAGCCAGAAGCTGACCCAGCTGCTCGAGATGCAATGCTGAGAGACTACTGAGAAGACAGACATCAATTAGATACTTATGCTATTAAGTATATAATAATAACCAAAATAAGTGCTAGAAGGAATGTGCTGCAAGAGCATGTATTGGGGAACCCTAAATTAGTCTGGAGATCCAGACAAGATTTCTGAGGAAACAATCACTGAGAGAGTATCTGAGGAATGAGTAGGAGTGGGAATGAGATGGAGGGGGAGAGTTCTCCAGACAAAGACCAGCTTTTGCAAGTCCACAGGGTAGCTGGAGGCATCATGCACTGGAGACACTGAATGTGGAAGACCTGTGTGCTAGAAGGAAGTGAGTGAGGGGCAGAGAGACACTGGGTGAGCGGGGTGGGAGAAGGTAGCAGCAGACAATGTTAAGTGGTAAGAAGTTGTCAGGTGTCTATCCTCAGAGAAAAGGGAGTCTCTGAAGGGTTTTCAGGAGGAAGGGGACGACATGATTAAATAAATCTTTTCTAAAGGTCATGTGACTGCTATGTGATGTCCAGTAGACATCCCCCTGATCCAAAACAAGAGGAAATACTGGATAATATTAGAGCTGAGATGAACTCACAGGAATTAGGACATATTCTTGACTCTGTGAATAAAGACAAAGAAGAATGTCCAAGGAGCATGTGGGCACTGACTGCTTCGTTTTTCTGGTAGCATTTGCCTTTCTCAGTGAATAAGAGATGTACTTTTAGTGACCATGCTAGGCAGAAGGCAGGGCTGGAGGTGTAAGTGGGTTGAGGGATTAAATCTACGACACTGCCATGCAATATTAGTAAATGGAGGACCATTCAGTAATTCTGTTAACCACAAAAGAAAATGCTAGGAAGTTTGTCCCTTTTGAGCTGGGGCAGGGGAGTCTTCTCCAAAAACACCTTGCCATGGACCTGCTCCAAGTGGGTTTGGAGTTCTTTTTGATACTACTTTCATGGCAGGAGAAACCCCATGCCAAGAAATCAACATAATAATGTGTCCCAAACTGGCAGTCGCCCTGGGATTCCTAGAAGAAGACTTGAAATTTTCTTTGAAATTCTCAGTAGAATTAAATTCTAAAGAACTTCATAAAATAGTGCATGCACACGCATGTCAATAATTGTGTATACAATATATATTTATGTGTGTGTGTATATACATATACATTGAAACACTTAGATTACAAAGCAACTATAATTGCTTAAGTATGATTGATTTAGATAGGTAATCAAAATTAAAACATTTTAAGTCCTTATATTTTTGGGGGGAGAATACTGATTGAATTAATATGAAAGCAGAAATTATTATGATGAACCACTGTTGAAGGGTTGAAGGCCAGGATCATGGTGGAACAATAGGATGAGAAGAAATTGGGAAGCAGGAATAGGAGGCATTGAGAAGGAAGGATTGACAGTTTTTTTATTAAGTCAAATGTGTAATATATATATATACACTAAAACTTATGAGGAAATACTAAAAATAATAAGAATAAGGTATATGATTTTCAGACCAAATGATGAAAAAATTGGTGAACAGAACCTAGTCACTTCAAAGAAGGGGAATAAAAGATCAATGAGCCGGGTGCGGTGATGCATCCCTGTAATTCCAGTAGCTTGGGAGGCTGAGACAGGAGGATTGTGAGTTCAAAGCCAGCCTCAGCAATGGTGAGGTGCTAAGCAACTCAGTGAAACCCTGTCTCTAAATAAAATACAAAAATGGAATTGGGATGTGGCTCAGTGGTCAAGTTTAATCCCAAGTGCAAAAAAAAAAAAAAAAAAAAAAAGCAATGAAAAGAAGAAATAGAGAAAGAGAAAAAGCAGGATAAATAAAAGATACCAAATGAGATTAGAGAAATAAATTTCAGTAGGTGAATACTAAATATACATGGTCTAAATTTATTATAGATTGTCAGGTTGGATTATTCGATTATATAAAACAAATTTAATTTATATGTTGTTTAAAAGGGATAGTTACATTTACAACATAAAGATACAAACAGTTGGAAGTAAAATAGTGAAAAAAGATGTAGTAGGTGAATACTAATGGAAAGACCTTTTTTTTTTTTTTGAGGGGTGTTCCAAGGGTTGAACCCATGGGCACTTAACAACAAAGCCATATCCCCAGCACTTTTTATTTTCTATGTTGAGACAGGGTCTTGCTCACTTGCTCAGGACCTCACTTATTTGCTGAGGCTGGCTTGGCTTTGAACTTGTGATCCTCATGCCTCAGACTTCCGAGCCACTGGGATTACAGGCCTGCACCACCATGTCTGGCCCAAAAGACCTTTGATTTGGTTGTGGTGGTGCATACCTGTAATTCCAACTACTCAAAAGGCTGAGGCCAGAGGATTGCAAATTTAAGACCAGTTTGGGCAATTTATTGAGACCCTCTCTCTCAAAAACAAACAAAAAAACCCCAAAGTAAAAAATCAAAACAAACAAAAACAGCAAAAAGGGGCTGGAGCTGTAGTCCAGTGGTAGAGTGCTTGCTTAGCAAGTGCAAGGCCCTGAATTGAATCCCCAGTACTCAAAAATCAAATAAATAAATAAATAAATAAACAAAACAAACAAATAAATAAATAAATAAGACACCACTGGGGCTGGGGCTGGGGCTCAGTGGCTGAGTCTTACCTAGCATGTGTGAGGCACTGGGTTTAATTCTCAGCTCCACATATCAATAAATAAAATAAAGGTCTATTGATAACTAAAAAAATCTTTTAAAAAAGACAACACTAGATTGGATATTACTATCCAATAAAATAGTTTCAAGGGCAAAAAATCATAGAATAAGTGTCACACCAGCTTACATTCTTTGTGTGTGAGGGGCATGTATAGTTTGTGTTCTGTGCAGTGTGTTCTGTTGTGCCATATTATATTTATCCTGCAGTCATGCACCACTTAGTGATGGGGACACCTTCTGAGAAATGAGTTGTCAGGTGACATTGGTATTATAGTATCATTGAGTAAATTTACATAAACCTGAGTAGTATATCCTACTACTCCTCAGCTATTCATAGAGCACATCACTGTACTGAATAGTGTAGGCAATTGTAACACCATGGTTTAATATTTGTGTATCTAAACATCCACATAAAAGTAAGGTACAAATCATAGAAAAGAGGGCACCTGTACACTGCACTTGCTGTCAGTGGAGCTTGTAGGACTGGAAGTTGCTCCGGGTGAGTCACTGAGTGAATCCTGAGGGACCATGAAGAACTGGGACATCATTGTACAATACTGTAGACTTAAATGACACAGTGCATGAAGGCTAGAAATTTATAAATAATTTTCTCTTTTAAATAATAAATTAACCTTCATTACTGTTGCCATTTGACTTTATACACTTTCTACTTCTTAAAATTTTTGATTCTTTTGTGATAATGCTTAGCTTCAGCCACAAACACATTATATGGCTGTGCAAACATACTTTTAAAATATCCTTATTCTATAAGCTTTTCTCAATTTCATCTTTATGTTTTAAACATTTTTGTTAAAAACTAAGATACAAACACACACATCAGCCTAGGCTCACACAGAGTCAGGATCAACAATATCACTGTCTTCTGTCTCTACATATGGTCTCACTGGAGGGTCTCCAGGGTCAGATGACATGGAGCTGTCATCTCCTGTGATGACAATCTTTCTTATGGAATCCCTCATGAAGGGCCTATCTGAGGCTGTTTACAGTTCACCTTTTCTTTTTGTTAATGAGTAGAAGAAGTACATTCTAAAATAATGGAGAAAAAGGATAGTATAGTAAATACATAAACCAGTAGCAGGGTTTCTTTTCATTGTCCATTGTTCTGTGTGTATGTAATTGTATGTGCTATACTTTTCTATGACTGGCAGTGCAGTAGAATTACAGCATCACCACAAACAGGTTAGTGATGCGCTGTGCTCTGGATTTAGGATAGCTAGAACACTGGCAACTCCTAGGTAAGAGGAATTTTTCCACTCTCGTAATCTTATGAGACCACAGTTGTATATGTAGTCTGTTGACTGAAATGGCACTTCGCAGCACATGACTGTATTATATTATGATAAAGGAAGACTAAAAATAAATGAGCTAATTATTCAGTGTAAGAAGTTAGAGAACCAAAAGATGAATCCAAAGAAATCTGAAGAGAGGGAATAATATATGTAGGAGTACAATCAATGAAATAGAAAATAGAGCTATAATCCATAAAAATGTCAAAACCAAATTTAGTTCTTCATGAAGAACAATAAAATATACAAAGCCCTTGGTAAGTTGGGTTAATGAAAAAGCATAATATTAGGCAAGAAAAGTGGAACCTAGATATAGTAGAGATTAAAAAGAGTAATCAACTTTTTGCCAATGTGTTAGGAAACCCAGATAAAACTGACATTTTGTAGAAAGGTGCAATTTGATAACATGACCAGAGAAGAAATTAAAAATTTAAGGAATATGTAATATTAACAACTTCAATAAGTAGCTTAAAGTATATTTATTTAAATTAATAATGTAATTCATCTCATGAACAGATAAAGAAAAAAATGTGATTATTTTAACATGATAAAAACTTTTAAAAGATTCAAACCTATTCATTATCTTTCTTTCCTCTCCACTTCTATCTCTATCTCTACTTTTATCTCTCTATCTCTGTCTCTGTGACAAGCAGGTCTAATAGGGAGTAGATAGTAGTTATCAAAACCTGAAAATAAATATAATTATTAATTAAACATTAAAAGCATTTCCTTTAAAGTTAGGAATTAGTAAGAGTGATTATCATTGATTATCATTCCTTGTAATCAATATTTTATCTGGGGTTGTAGTAAATGTAATAAGTCAGTAAATATTGAGGGTAAATTATCTTAATACAAAAATAAGTTTATTTTAAAATTTGATATTCTAAATAAAAAAGAAAGTATACAGATGATCACAATTTATAATAAATTTCTTTGAAATGAAACAAAAGTTGACTCCATATCTACACTTTAGTTGTATATAAATAGAAACCATGTACCATTTGGAACGCAAGGCCAGCAACCCCCTTGGTCACCATCTGTCACACGAGGGCCTTTCCTTGGTCAACCTCAGTTAACCTTCCTGTCTAGGTCCAGAAATCATTGCTGCCATAGCTGATGCCCAGACTCTGGCCCAAACTCACCAAAGTTTCTTCCTTGGTTGCTTTGCTGATTATTTTTCTGACTAAGAAAAAAATTAAAGAGAGAAAAAATCTAAATCCAATTTCTGAAATGTTTTCACATTTCAGCACTTTCTAGTGATCTATGACTTTCTCAGAACTCTTTAGGAGGGAAGGGTATTATCCTGAGGTAATAATTTTGTGGCTAAAAATATGCGGCCTGTAGCCATTGAAATTTTCATTCCTGGCAGAAGAGAGTTCCCAGTTCTGTGCAGTACAGTAGCCAACAGTCACATGTAGCCGACGGAGCTCTGGAACTGTGGCACTGAGATGTGCTGTACGTGTCCAGTGCCCATCAAATTTTGAAGATGGTGAATATTTCATTAAAAATTTCTATTAAGTACATGTTACAATAATGATATTTTGATATCTTGGGTTAATTATGACAGTTTCTTTTAGAAAAATTTTAAAATGTGAATATGAGACAATTTAAAGTTACCCATGAGGTTTGCATTTGTTGATGTTTTATTTCCATTGGATGGCAGGGTTCTAGGTCTTCTCTTTCCTGGTTGTGTGGTTTGGGATTAGTGCCCATTTTCTCTCTGTTCCAGTTTTCTCCTTTGTAAACAGAGATGGTAAGTGTCTCTTGTCCTGTAGGTGGTTGACAGAAGTTGAGCAAACCACACTTCAAAGGATAGACTGGTATGGGGCAAAATTTATAAAACCTAACACTGGATGCTTTTGTGTCTTATTTGGCAGTCCATTTTTCTTCCAGAGTATGGCAGAGCTCCAGAAATCAGAGGCAGGGATTGGGAGAGACAGAGAGAGAGAGATAGAAATAGAGATAGATAGATAGAGAGAGACAGAGAAAGATAGAGAGATGGAGACAGACAGAGACACACCACATTGCTGGCATCATGCTGATTTATTGGATCCAGAAATCAGAGCCAACCTCTAAGCAAAGTTTTGCTATTTGTCTTCCTTATGGGCGCTTCTACTCTCAGAGAGAGTTGATTATATGTACCCAACCCAGCTTCCTTTTCATCACACCAAGGTGGTACAGAATCCTAAAAATGGACCATGCAAATTGAAACCATGCAAAGTGATCTTAGTATCCATATGAAAAATTTTGACGATTTTATGAACTTCAGTGTTTTTTGTTAGATTATTAAAAACTCTCTTATTACTGGTTATAAATGTATAATAAGACAGAAAATAATAAAAATAATATTTTGTTAGTATACATAATTTAAAGTGTTAGAAATGCTGAGAATCAAAGTGTTTTATTTATTGTTAAAGAAAAAAACAAAACAAAACACTCACCCAGAGTAGCTTGAGCAGCGTGGTGCTATGGAGGGGACATCCTTTTCCTTTCTGATGCTTTGGCTGGCTGCAGGCTCCTTTGTTACTTTGTTTTTTGTGCTTTCAGTATCCTTTTCCCCATGACCCTGTTCTGATTTGTGTGGTGCATCTTGCAGATCTAGTCCCACAGTCACAGCGGTGCCACCTGTTTTCTCATGCTCAGCTATTTTGTCTGTAACTCCTTTTACTTCTGCTCACATCTCACTTTCAGTGGTAGCACTTCATTTCCTTGCTTCACTTTCATCTCATTGCATCATTCCTCCTCCTCCTCCTCCTCCTCCTCCTCCTCCTCCTCCTCCTCCGCCTCCGCCTCCGCCTCTTCCTCCTCCTTTTGTTTGTACCCGGGATTGAACCCAGGAGTGCTAAACCACTCAGCCACATACCAGAACTTTTTTATTTTTTTTGTATTTTGAGACAGGGTCTTGCTAAATTGCTTAGGACCTTGCTAAGTTGCTGAGACTGGCTTAGAACTTGTGATCCTTCTGCCTCAGCCTCCTGAGCTGCCATAATTACAGGCCTGTGCCACCATGCCTGGCTCCATTTCTTCTTTTGATTATCCATCTTCTGATGGGTTTAATCCCTGGGAGGTGGAGGAAACAACTCCACAATTTGCTGTCTTGTTGGTGGACTGAGTACCTGACAGTGACCCATTATGACTAACTGGGCTAAAATCAATGCGTTAGTCACTGATCATGGTGTGCATGTGATTTTCATGGTTAGAGTTAGAGCAAAGTTTATACCATTAGCAATCAGAGTGACCATACAATGTAAATCAAATTTGAGCTGTGTTATTAGGGCACTTGTCTATCAGAACTGTGCAAAGTGAGAACTTCTTATACTTAGCATGCTCAGGAGATTGTCCCTTGGGGAGAGACACTGCTATCTCTTGAATCAATCTCTTGTTCCTTGTCTGATCTGAGAGGACACCTTTCCCAATTGCATCCCTCAAATTCTGTCTTGCAGGCATACCAAGTGTGAAGGAGAGATGTGCAGGGATCAGCAGTCATTAAGTCATTCGACAGCCATGTGCCCAGAATCCTTTCTGGGCTGGGCCCAGTACTAGACTCTGGAATGTTTGCTGGCAATTGAAAATGCCTGAAATTGCTCTCATTTTTGGTTTTTGGAAGCCAACTTTCCAGCATATTTTCCAAACCACCGCTTATACCATTTGCACAAGATTTTAAAGTGACTTTTCACTTGCACAATTTACCACTATCTTCATTGCTGGGATACACATGGTGTTAGGAGCATCAGGTTCCTCATATTGGGATACAGTTCCATTTTGTCCTGTCAAGTGGGACAGTGACAGTCTCTATTCTAAGGAGAACAATCAACTAATGAGTAGGATCTAAACTTGCAGAGTTGCTGGTTAATTATTCAACGCATATTTCATCAAAGCCTTCCCATTTCTCAGCACCTCCTTTCTTTGGTGTTTTTAATTGACCTGGGAATTATGGCTATCATGCTCTATGGGGTGTGTTATAGTTTACTTAGAATCAGATGTCTTTGCCTGGAGGGTTAAATTCCACTGAAAAACTACTTCAACCAGAAGAGGGGTGGGGCCAGAGGGAGAAGTTCATGATCTTCAAGCTTTAAAAATTAAAAGAAAAATCCCTTTGCAATTCTTTGCCATTAAATACATTTAAGTAGTTTTGGCAAATAATGTATTTGCCGAAGAAATCCAAAACACTTTTTATAAAAGAGCTCCCCGACTTCCAGTTTGAAGGGAAGCAAACATTTATTGAGTGAGGAGTGTGCCAGGAGCTTTGAAACATCATCATATCTGATCCTCCCAATAGCCTTATAGGCTAGGAACCATTCATTATCTAGTTGAAACTAAGACCTAGACAGGAAAATTAAGATGCTTAAGACCTGACAACTGTTAAGTGTTAGAATTGAATTTTAATTTTTTGATTTGTCTGATCCCCAAATCTTTACGCTGATCCATATAGAAAAGATCACAAATGTCTGTCATACTGGCCACAGCTCTCCTATCCTGGTATCATTACAGACATCAATAATCGATAGCCTATTTATCATGCCTGCCTTGTGATATTGTATGCTACCCATGAGGTTGTTGAATTATACTCAGAGTAGAAAATCCATCTCACTCTCTAAATGAAAGATAAAGTAAGCAAAGAGAATTTAGGAATGATTAGCTTAGGGAGCCATTGGTGTAGCTCCTGGTGGGCAGCTTTTAGACCAATGTGGCCACTCACTGTTGAGGGCCATCCTCTCTCCTCCTGGCATTTTCTTATGCCCACTATTTCTATATTAGGAGTAGTAAGAGAGAGCGCTAAAGTGTTCCCTGTGGAATAAACACAGACGGGGAAGAAAAACAAGAATTTGCAAATTTCAATCCTGTTTGCTTAGCCAATGTCTTGGTTTGGTTTCCCTAAAACAGACATTCAGACAAGGACTTAGGTACGGAGAAGGAGACCCAGGAAACAAACAGGGAATGAGGAGAGACAAAATGGGGGAAGGGCAGAGGAAAGGTCTACTTTTCAGTGGAATCCTGCAGTGCCACTGGGGCTGCCCCCCAGCGGAGGTCTCTAGAGACTGTAGAAGTAGGCTTTAGAATCACCCCACATGGGGACAAGGAAGCTGGGATGTTTATCCATCAAATCCAGTTCCCTGAAGGCTGAGGGTTGTTCACATTCCTCACTGTCCCAGATTTAATCTTCTATACTTCTCACTTGCATGGATGCTAGAGATAGCACCTTGGGAGCAGCTGGGAGATGCAGGCCCCAGAATTGGGGGGCAGGATACTGCAAAAGGCCATGAGGATATACAGAGGGTTGCTGAGAGGACTTCTCCAGCATGTCTCCACCGTGCCTGGCTCTATGGGGTGATTTTCTCACATGGTGGGCACAGAGTGAGCTGAGTCCACTTTCCTTGCTTTAGAAAGTCACCCAGGTTCTGTACGTTCTGAAAACTTAATGCCACGGGCTGTACATACTGTGAATGGCTTCTGTCTGTGGCCGTGCTACATTCTCAGTGGTTGTAACCCTGTGGATTTGAAATTTATGGTGGTAGTTGATTCCATCAAAAATGACAAGAGTGCTGTGCATAGCTCCTAATAAACTCCTTGTTATCTTTTACAACCATCTCAGCCGAGCATTGTTCCTCTGGACCTAGCGGACCATGTCTGCCAGAGCAAATGTTACCCCAGACAACCATGGATTGAAGACCAAAGAGGTGTTGGGGCCAAAATAACTAGCTTTGAAATGGAGCCAAACAATGTTTCCACAATAGAAGGGCAGATAGGAGGCAGGATGGACTCATATGACCTTTGTACTGGAAAGACCCTCAGCGATGGGGGTGGGGGGATCCCAATAGTTACTGGTAGCAGAATCATTGCCACCAAAGCTTGGAGCAAGAAGAAAAGGCTGTGGTGGTGACAGGGTAACGATACACTTGCGGTAATAGGCGCTAATTAACCCCGACAGCTGATTTTAATCATCGCTGTCATCTGTTGAAATTAGCTAGCTGACGGAGTGGTTCAGTTTCATCTTTTCCAATAAGCGGATACTCAAAGCTGTTCTCTTTTCCCTTCCTACAGTTTTTCTTTTAGCTTCAAAAACTGTTTCATTGGCATGAGGAGGTGGTGGGGAGCGCCACACTTTTCAGAATCCTCTTAGAACTTTCCTTGAGTTGTATGTGATATTGGGTCCTTGATGGTATAAATTAGAGAGATAACAGCTCCATGGATTTATTCAACAACTTTTTTTTTTTGATGGCATTCCCATGGTAACCTTCTTTGAATCCTCCTATAGTCCCTAATATAGGGGAAGGGGTCAAGCTATATTTAGAATTAATGTGTTCGTGACTGTATACTTCCTTCTAAAGGCTTACGTGATTTGCAGTCTTATGGTCAGAGCTATGTGTGCATTTAGATTTATATAATTTTGCAATGCGTACTTTGACTCTTGGAGAGATGCAAGGTCATGTGGCAGCATGTGGAGCAATTCTTGGATGCTTGGTCTTCCCACAGGATTAGGCAATAGTGCTGCTCCTCCTGTGCCCCCAGGCCATAGATGGGATGGTACCATTTATAGAAGGCATCAGGCCCTGGCCCTGGTGGCTTATGGCCATGCCTGCCTGTTCCTATAGGGGTAGGTGGAGGAGGGGCCAGGCCTATCACATGCCCTGGGGACTTGTTGAGATGGCCCAATGTTCAGTGCATGTTCGGGAAATTTCAACCAGTGACCCCACATGCTGAGTGTGAATGACCTGCCGCTCTTGGATGCAGGAGTGCGTTGTTTACAGGGCGTTTTCACATCAGTCGAGGCACGCAATTGCTCTGGACTCCGGGGTCTGACGAAGGCATGCATGGCACATGCTAATGGATTCCTTGCCAGGCGTCACCTTGGCACAGCCTCACTGCTCCCCTCAGGGCCTGAGCTCCTCTGAGCCGTCCAGCGGCATCCTCTGACTTTTCCTGTAGCCTCTCCATGTAGTCTGGCATCCACTTCTTCTCTGATTGTTTCATGCTTGTTAATTTTGAGTCATCTGCATCTTTGCCTGTAGGAATCACATCTGTGTACCTTCCACGGCCTTCTGAGGTCTCGGCCCATGTTGATCATCAAGGAGCTCCATGGAGTCACCCTAAGGCTCTTCTTTTCATGCTGTATCCCCTCATTGAGAACTTACTACGGGTCCAACCCAGGCTGTCAGGGAAGGAGCCCAAAGAAGCCTACGAAATGGCCCTGTCCTCCAGGAGCCCTAGAGTGGATGGAGAAGAAATTTAAAGAGGAAAAAGTGTGGCACAGAGAGGTTAAGTAGATCTACCATTTTTCAGGCAGAGAAGAAAAGGGGCTTGGATATAGAGAGGGAAGGTGTCACAGAGAGGAGGACTGCAGACTGACCACATCTTGCAGTGTGATCTGAATGTGGCTGGGTCCACTGTGCATCCTCTCTGTCCATGTCAGAGGAAGGTGGTAGGGAGTGGTGGGGACTGTGGTGAGAGTCAGAGAGATCCTCCCCTTGGAGCCTACATGGAATGAACTGTGGCTCATGTTTCCAGGTTTTCTGGTTTTTCAAGACAATCTGGAAATATGGCTTTTTATATGAAATTGGGGAACTTTTATAACATCACAGGAACAAATTAAACCTGTCTGTACCCATCTCCAGCCAGATTGTGGCTGCTAGAGAGTACCATCCTATCATGTTCCTGTGGGATGACATTTCCCAGGCAGCCTGATGTCATCCCCTCCTAATGTGATAACTCTTCACTGACAGAGTCCCAAGAACCCCCTTAATCTTCAGCGGGCAAAGGCCAGCACCCAGGGTTCACCTGCAGGAAAACCATGTCCGTTTGCTATCCAGGTTGCTTGCTCGCTGTCTTGGGTTAGGATTTCTGGGAAATAATTTTAGGCAGCCAAGTTGGGGATATGGTTTTGGGGGCAAAAGTGTTGAATCTAAGTGTTGTGGAGTCTGTCATTCCTCATTAACAAACCCAGCAGCTTCGCTTCCAATTTAATAAATCCAGACCCTTGTGGCTCCTACAACAAGCGTGATGACAAGTAATAATAATTCATAAGCAAAAGTAAGGAATTTTTTTTTTTGGTCTTTCTGACTCATGTCTCTATTTGGGGGGGGTGGCCACAAATGTTCTTTGGAGCTGGAAGGCAAAATTCTGGAGGACACGTGGCAAGGGATGGGAAATCTTTGGGTTCTTGAAAGGGGCAGGAAAAGTCACAGGGAAGGACTGGGCCCTCTGAACTTTCCAGGCTCATCAAGGGCAGCATTGGTTGTCAGGAACCTGAATCCCGGCGCCATACTGTCTGGGATAAGTGCTGGCTGTATCCCTTACTAGCTCTGTGACCCTGAGAAAGCTACTTAACCTCTCTGTGCCAGACTTTTTTCCTCTTTAAATATACATAATGAAAACAATAATACCTCCCACATGGGGTCATGAGAACCAAAGCTACTGTAAGTAAACCTATTAGAAGTCTCTCCAGTACATCTTAACAGCCATACAATTGATAACTATTTTTATTAATTACTCTTGTACTATATATGTGAGAAAGGATGCATCTGCCTTTTCCCAGAGGTAGTAAGTGCTTTCAATTCACTGGGTGGGGCTCCATGGGACAATACTGTTTACAAGGGTTACAAGTTCACTGACCCTCGTTGCTCCACCCCCAAGGTGTGTCTGCGTCTCATCTCCACGGCTGCCCTATAAAGCAGTGGTCTCAGGGTGATGAGTGTCTTATTCCTGGTGACCCAGCACTTCAACCTTTGCTGCCTGTCAATAGGGGCTGCTGCTGCAGTCAGCTGTCTATGAGATCGGGAGGTTTTGTTTGAGGTGATCATGGCTGGGTTTTCCACTTCTTTTCTCACTGGGCCTGGGCCCTACTTGGAAACAGAATGATGGCCAACAAGATTCAGAGTTGTTGAGGGAGTAGAGTGGACTTGCAGGTTGCATGATTCCCCTTACATGTCATGTCTTTTTAGCTGGGTGAATCTCCATCTTTATCCTATGTGGCCCAGAATGTGAGCAAGGAGGAAGCATGGTGCCATAGGATGGGCCCAAGAACACTTGGGTTCAAGGTCAGATGTAGTCACTGACTGGCATGTGACCTTGGGCAAGGAGTTATCCTTTCAGGGCTTTTACTTAGTCTCCTAAGGAGAGAGAGAGAGAGGCTACACCTGTGCCATCTCTTATGAGCGTGATGAGCCACACTTGGCCACAGAGCCCTTGGAACGTGTCTGGTCCAGGTGAGAGGTGTTGTGAGTGTAAAAGGCACAGTGGGTTTTGAAGGATTAGTTCAAAAGAGAGAATGTGAAATTGTTCACTGATAACCTTTTATCCACACAATGGAATAGTAGTTGACAACTAGATGGAATGGAATGATGTGCCGACGCATGCCGCAGGGTGGACGGACCTTGAAGCCATTATGCAAAGTTAAATAAGCCATTCATCAAAGGCCACATGTTGTATGATTCCCTTTATATGACATGTCTGTAGGCAGATCTGTGGAGACAGAAAGCAGGTTAGTGGTTGCCTGGGGCTGGGCAAGGGGGTAATGGAGAATGAGTACAGATGGCTACAAAGTGGCTTTTTGCAATGATGAAAATATTTCTTTTAAAAGACTGTTTATTCGTGCATTAAGTTGTGCATAATATTGGGGCTCATTTTGACATAATTACACAAACATGGAATTCAATTTGTTTCAATTCAGTCCCCAGTACTTCCTCTCCCCCTCTTCCCCAGTCCTTTCCCTCTACTCTACTGGTCTTTCTTCTCTTTAATTATAATTCTTTAAAATGATGCGTTACAGATATACACAAAGGTGAAATTCACTGTGGGGTCTTCATATATGTACCTAGGAAAGATCTGTCAGATTAATTCCACTGTTCCTCCTTTTCCTGTTCCTCCTCCCTCCCCCTCAACCCTCTCCCTCTACCGCACTGATCTTTCTTCTAGTTTCATGGGATGCCCCCCCTTTTCCCTTATTTTTCTCTCACTTATGAGGGAAAACATTCAACCCTTGACTTTCTGAATCTGGCTGGCTTCTTTCACTTACCAGGATGTTTTCCAGTTCCACCCATTTATCAGCAAATACCATAATTTCATTCTGCAGGGATGAAGATATTCTAACATTTGATGATAGTTACACAACCCTGCAAATATATTAAAAACCACTTAATTGTACACTCTCACACAAGTCAATTTTATGGCAGGTAAGTTATATTTCAGCAAAGCTGATGAAGCAGTTTTTGTAATCATGACATGTTGAAAGGATAACACTTTGGGTATATCAGGTTAAGTAGAATATATTATGAAAGTTAAGTTCACCTGTTTGGCATTACTTTTTAAAATATGTCTGCTAGAAAATCTGCAATGCTTGCATGGCTCGCATCATATTTCTGTTGGACCGCTGCACTGCACCCTCTCTAAGGACCATCCTAGCTCCAAACTTATATTTGCCCATGAAAAGATCCCCAGGTTTGGACTTCTGATGACTCATCTGGTATCATGGCTAAAGCCCAACTTGAAAAAGAAAAACGTTATTTGGGCTTTTCTTCTTTAAACGTCATTTGCAAAATAGCTTTTTAAAGAGAAATCCTGGAAGGAGTCACAGAGTCATAAAAGGTGAGCCTGAGAGCTGAATTGTCACTTTCTGTTACCCCTGTGAGCCACCTGGAACCATCTATAACTATGGACAGGACTGTTTTTAAAAAGTGACAGTCTGGGATTGAGCCACAGCTTCCTTACTCCATGGCTTTTCCTCTTGGAAGGTTGACTGGGAGCTATCGCTGCTGAGCAGGAGGCTGAGAGGACTAGGCCACCAACCCCCGGTGACAAAAGGGCTCCACGTGTGCCTGGATTCTTCTCATCCTGCATGGTCCCGCTGCGAAGGGGATCATCTTTTACTCCCCCAGAGGTCTGAGTCAAAACACAAATCTTGGCCCTTAATCGCACCTGCAAGGAGGTCTGAAGGCAATCTTAGGAAGCATGTTTTTATTTGAGGCCCTCCATAGGAATGATTTCTTGAATGCCTATTCTGCTTGCTGTCCTGAGTGCTGTAGGGAAATTCAGAAGTCTAAGTTAGATCCCTCTGTAGAGACAAGTGACTTCTGCAAGATCTGGAGAGTGTCAGTGTGCATACAAACCAGACAAAACTGAACTCCTGGATACAGTTTATATTTCCATTGTGAGGATGAGTCTCTCTCCCCTCTGCTCTTTCCACCTGCTCCTTAAAAGTTGGTCAGAGTCAGAGCCTGGAATCAGAAGTCCTGGTCCACCTCTGCATCCCTCCGCATCTGCGCTTGGGTGTGTTCCTGTTTGCAGCATGGTTCCTGTACAGTTTTACCTCTCTTTGTACTGATTTTCATTGAAGCAGCTGGTGACAGCTTTCTTAGGCTTTGGGGGCTTGTGCAAGCTCCAAGAATCTGGCATCTGGTTCTTGACCAGCTGGTTGCTTCCTGCTTCATGGGTTCTTCTTGTCCATTTCAAAGTCTGGGCAAAGGCATGGGGAAGAGAAGGCTTTTGTTAAAAGCCACTTTTAAGACTTTTCCTTGGAACAAGGCAAAATCTATCTTCTTTAGGTCCTGGGTATCTTTTTTCAATAATTAGAACACAGAGGAATAACAATAGAAACAGTAACAATAAGGCAGATAGGAATGAGCATTCACTCTCCTATAGATTTTCCACTAAGCACAAGCTTGTCAGAGATCTCCAGAGAAGAATAAGCAAGCACGTCACTTGCATGGGGGTGATAAGTATCGAATAAGGCCCATCTTCCAAACTAAATCAGAGTGGTCTGCAGAACACTGAGTGAATTGCATCGAGGCTCTATCTTGTTCTGGCAACAATTCACTAGAGGAATGAGCCATTTCACTGGAAGATTTCCATTTTAATATTAGTGCAGGATAGGCCCTGTTTCACAATTAAACAAGAGTCAGGTAAGATTTTTAGTACTAGTGACATCCTGAGGAACAATTGAAAATAGAGCTGCTCAGAGATCATTTGCCTCTGAGCTAAGTTAATTCATGGACCTCCCACGAGTGGACATTTTGCTGATATGGCTTTGCTACTGAGCAGAAGTTCTCTAAGCCCCTCTGTAGTTCTGGAAGAGGAACTGGAATGAGTATGCAGCTTGAGAGAGACTGTGAGTTGCTGGGGTGTCCTGCCTCTGACATGCAGATGTCTCAGGGGTGAAGGCTCTGGCACGTGTGGTTCTGGTTTGGGCTGCTTGCATCTGCCTGAAGCCACCAGGATATCTCTTCAATGATGGATGCTAGCAGTGTGCTTGGCCACAGTCTCTGCTCTGTTTGTCACTCAGAGGCCATTAAAGAATAGTAGACACAGTGTTGGAAGCAGATGATGGTGGCAGTGCCTCCTCATGTTTCGCAGCCAGCCAAAGTGGTGTGACAGCACAGCCAGGTGTGGTGTGGTCACATCTGGAGGTTTTTTTTTTTTTCCCTTTGGTACACATTGATTGAGCTTGGCCACAGCCCTTGCCCTCACAGTGATCTTTTAAAATATATTACATGGGGGTGATATTAATATTAACATAGCACTGAGGCTTTTGCAATCCCACTTCCATCTCCAGATAAAAATGTTCAAATCTACAGAAACATTGAAAAAAAAAACTGCACAATGAACACTGAGATATCCACCACTGAAATCACACTATTAACATTTTGATATGTGTATAGCTTATTTTTTCTTGCTATGGTGAAGTTCCTGCCCCTATTTATTTGTTTATTTTTTGTGGTACTGGAGTTTGATTTCAGGGCTTGCTCATGCTAGACAAGCACTCAACCACTGCGCTATATCCCCAGCTCCTGCCTCTATTTAATACCCAACTCTTTTAAAATTTTATTTTGAGACAGAGTTTTGCCAAATTGCTCAGGCTGGCTTTGAACTTGGGATCTTCCTTTCTCTTCCTCCCAAGTAGCTGGAATCATGGGGGGGGGGCATACCACCACATCTGACTTAATCATATATATATATATATATATATATATATATATATATATATATATATGTATTTTAAATCTAGCTCTATTCCTCCCATATTTCAGACATGGACATTGAAGGGGAAGATCACTTTAGTGAATCTGAGGTCCAGGTATCCTTAGTGTAAAGCAGCAAAAGATCAAAGAATGGTCCCTGATGGGAGCCCAAAGGTGAGGGTGCTGGGCCAGGATGTACTGTTCAAAAGCTCAAGAACTTGAGATGATTATGATCTGCCAGGATGATCATAAGGCTGATGTTGGATTCAGTGCTACCTGTAGTTCAACGTAGAGACTTGACACTTGGTGACTTTGGCAAGTTGCTGGAAAAGATTCTGAGCTACTCCTTTTTTATTTGGGGAATAGGGATAACAACACCCAACTCACAAGGCTGTGAGCACATTAAGTGGGGGATTGAGGGCTGGAGATATAGCTCAGTGGTAGAGGGCTTGCCTAGCAAGCTCAAGACTCTTTCTGGATTCAATCCCTAGTACTGAAAAAAAAAGTGAGGAACTGAGAGGCAATGAAGGTACCCCCTAACTATTTCTATCATTCGGTAGGCAGAGTCAGAAGGGCAAATATTACAAATGCAAGTAACATATACCTTTGCACAATGCCCAGCACGTAAACTCATGAGAGGGTTGATATTGATGAAGCTCTATTGGTATTTGTTATGGTTTGGATGTGAGGTGTCCCCCAAAAGCTCATGTGTAAGGCAGTGCAAGAAGGTTCAGAGGAGAAATGATTGGATGGTGAGAGGCCTAACCTAATCAGTGAGTTAACCCCCTGATAAGGATTAACTGAGTGGCAACTAAAGTGGTACGGTGTTGGTGGAGGGGTATATGTATGTATCTGGCAAGTGGAGACCTCTCTCTCTGCTTCCTTATCATCATGTAAGCTGCTTTCCTCTGCCACACTCTTCCACCATGATGTCCTGCCTCACCTTGAGTCTTGAGCACTCTATGGGCTAAGACCTCTGAAACTGTGAACCCATGAATAAACCTTTTATCCTCTACAGTTGTTCTGGTTAGCTCTTTTAGTCACAGCAGTGAAAAAGCTTACTAAAACAGTATTATGTTTAGAGATAGTATTAGGAGCAAAAGCTGTAATTACCACGAGTGTAAATAAACCCAAACTGAACACAAAGAATCAGGGGTTTAAAATTTTTTCTCAGTTCACAACCTGTGCATCCTTAGGAAAAGAACTGTTCCATTTGCCTCTGCAAATGATAAATTTCTAGTTTATGGCTTTCCAAGAAAGACTGAAGTTAGGAGACCATCCTCCTCCTCTGTGGGCCTTTAGAGATGTCTGGTGGGACATCAGTGCTGAAGGTGTCATTTTTCAGAATAGGACATGGTTGCTGGAGCTCTGCCCTCCTGTTAGCTACTGGTCTCTGGCGTGGACAGACATGCTCCTCTGACTGACTCAGTGGCTTCTGGTTTGTCATCCAGCAGTAGACAAGACAGCCTGTCATCAGAGAGGATGCCTCAACTTGAGTCACAGATCCAATGTGTTTCTAATTGGAAATCGAATCAGGGTGGCCTGGGAGGCAGGAAGTGAGGAAAGACTTTCCACAGCACTTCGGATGCACCCCCAGCCCCTCACGAGGCCCAACATGTTTCAGGCTGCCACGTAAATCAGATGACACCATTCACAGCGCCGTGCTGGCGTCATGGAACTTCTCTGAGGCAAGAGGTCTTCTCAGAGAGATGGGGAGTTATTGTGGGGACACCTAATTCTCTTCCATCCTCCTCTTCTGCTCTCCTTCTCTACTGAGCTAGTTGTTAGGCTGCCCTGATGGAGACAAGGTGAGAACACACATGGGTGCTCTCCCCCACCCTGAAGATGAACACAATTTGACCTGATGGGTGATGGATCCTGAGAAGGAGGAGAGAAGATTTTTGGATGAGCATTTGCCACCTTTATTAAAAATCTTCATCTCTAGGGAGGCTGATGTATAGAAGAGTTCACACACATGTAGGGCCAGCTTCTTGAAAGAAGTTCATATGAAGATGCCTAGGTTGGGAAGTTGCAGAGCTATGCTCTGAACCAAAGGATGATGCTTGTCAGGGCAAGGCTTGTGTCTTCTTAACAGAAAAGCTTAACATGACACACCAGTCATGCCGCTTCGTGCTGTCAAAATAGAAAACAATTCAAAATGCTGAACTTCCTGGGAGACTTATCTGCAGATGTTTCTGCAGGTAGTGTGGGCATCGGGGCTGGGGTGAGCAATTGATCAGCAGTCACCTCTTCTTTCCTTCCCTTCCTATGTTAGTTCATCCCAAAGCCAGCTTCCCCCATGGCGGCAAAGTTGCTGCAGAGGTTCCAAGCATTTCCTCTTCACACGCAAAGGGGAACAGATGATGTCAGCATTCTCTCTGAACAGTGAAAGCGCTCTTTTCCTTGAATCTTCCAGCAAACTTTATTTTTCACAGCTCTGACTAGGATAAGTCCTGAACTAATCCTGTTGGCCAGAGAGATGCTCTTTACAGATTCTTCCAGTTAAAACATTGTTGGCCACCCCTGGCACTGAGCTGGGCTCAAGCCATCGCTTCTCCATAGGTCCTGCTGGTACAAGTGGTGAAAGAAATGGGTGGAAAATATCTTGAATAAAGGACAACATCCATAATATCAGCCATGGAGACATTCACGAACCCTACCCTTCATGTCTGTGACCCTTCTGACCTTTCACCACCCACTCCTCTTTCTGCCATAGAGCAACCTTACATGGTTTCAGAAGAGATGGACGTGCCACTTCATTCCCAGAATCCCTTGCTCCACCAACTCTCTTAGCAGTGTGTGTGTGTGTGCGTGCATGTGTGCATGTGTGTGTTTTGTATTCTTTTGTTATTCCTTTTCTTTTCTGTACTTTTAGAAACAGTGGAAGAGTTCCCCCCCACCCCGGCCCCACACACCTTTTTCTTCATTTCTGGCTCCCTGTCAAAGGACTCACGGACCTTGTCTGGTAGCAACCATGATGGACAGGGTATCTCATAGCAGTCCAAGAGAATGGTCAGTCCAAGTGTGGATTTGGGAGAGAGACCACGGGCTGGGGAGAAGGGAGCAGGCAAAAGGAGTAGACTACAGAGGGTGGGCAAGGAGCCCTTGGTCAGGTGCATGCAGAAGATACTAAAGACTGAGTATTGATTATAATTTTCAATGAGTATTTTCAAGGGGGAAGTCATGGAAGATTGCATTAGACATCAGTGCTACTTGTCAGAACTCTGGAAAATAAACAAGGTCTGATTTCTTAAGTTTATCCCTAATTAATAGAAATTAGCATAAGGGAGGCATTTCTTTCTGGCTGAATGGTGGAAAACAGTTCTGCTCATTGCCCAGGGCATGTGTGTCCAGGTGAGTCCTGCTTGTGTCAGCTTGTTCCCTGTCCCACTGAGTCATGCGTGTCCTCTCTCCCAATCTTCCCTTTCTTCTTGGGGGACCTCAGGTTCAGATTGAAACTGAGAGGACATGGATCCTATCTTTCTTTCCACTCAGCCTTATTATTCTCCCCTTGTTAGTTTCAATTTCCAACTTGGAAAGGTGTAAGCCATGGGCCAAAGAGTAGGAAAAAGTGAGAAGAATGAAGTGACTTTGTGTTTAAATGAAAACTGCCAGTCCTTGGCACATTCTTGTATTTCTCATTATTCAGGAGGATATTTTACTTCTGAGGTCAAGTTCCATGGTGAGAGGAGAGAACCAAAAGGGAAAACATTAGAAAATCTATGTGTCCATGACTTCAAGAGATATTTCCAAGATGAGGCCAAAGTTACCTTCAGTAGCTGACACAGTTTGGTGTCCCTTGAGATCTCCTCTCAGCCCTCCTTGGGTTCCAGCCACAGTGTCAGTAGGCAGTTCATTTTGAGTTCAGACTCCGTGATAATGGTGGTAAGTGCCACCTCCAGCACGGAGCATGTGTCGTTCTGTTTCCTGCTCCCATTGGGGTGGAACCGGGCTTGACCCGTTCAAAGTGCTCTCTGGAATTTGGGGAGTTCATGCTCCTGAGCACCTTTAAACTGTGAGGACAAAAGGTACATTCCTCATTGTTCAGGTGGGCAATTTGGGGAAGCATTCTGAATGCATCTCTGAGCTTCTAGCAGGATTGCACCCTTGTTGCTGGTGGGAAGAGCCTCCATTATGCCCATTATATATGCTTCTTTCCCCTTTCCCTGTGTTGCTTTCCACTCTTCCTCACTCCTCTTCCCGAGTTTTCCCTCAGAATGAACTACTTGCACCCAAGTCTTTGTCTCAAACTCAGCTTTTGGGGAATACAACCAGGACACCTGCCAGCATGGATTGCAAGATTGTTTTGCAATCTAAAGCATTACTGCAATATCAAAATGACATTTGAGTCTTTTGTTTATTTGACTGAGCTAGCATATGCCTGTCAGTTGGCTCAGGCTAGCTGATATTTTGGGGGCTGTTCATAGACTATGTCGATCCACCATCAGTAATTCACCCTCAGCCACTGCACCTTGTACTCGAACCCTTTGTGCCCCCTTACTCAGATATGAATTCCTACACAATTTCCCAGTTACTCTTACTTTGATTTATAGAAGCCATTTGGGAGGCTCCATGTTCATGGAAGAATGAGGGGCATTTAAGCTGAGAAAATAATTCTCTGATTAGTAGAATGAATGAATACAGGATGAAGGAACAAAGATTTGGGGAAGACTTTTACTTTCTGTTTTGGACTTCACCAGATTTTATGTGGGATGGGATTAAAAAGGGGGGGAATCATGAATCAATGTGGAGTCTCTCTGGTGCTATTAGAGAAAATCCAACCCTGTGTGGCTCAGGCTACAGAGGGAAGCCATTGCAATGTATAGTTGAAAAGCTAGATCAGTCTAACCTCAAGTATTCAAGGCTGATGTGTGATGTCATCAAGCTCTTGACTGTTTGCCTCTTGGTCTGGTTGTATTTACTTTTGTGTGATGGCAGCATTGTTGGACTACTGGAAGCAGTCTCTCCTAAGTCCAGGTTCAAGCCCACTGGGGGAAAGTGGGTGTTTATCTCCTGGGAACTCTGCCATTCCCATAGATATTTCAGTTATGAGTATTTCCCAGAAAAAATCATCATGGCCTGAGAGATGTGACCCTTTGGTATGTTAGTCAGCTTTCTGCTACTATAACAAATACCTGAGCTTGTCAAGTAATAAAGAGAAAAGATTTATTTTTGGTTCACAGTTTTGGAGGTTTCAGTCCATATTTGTTCACATTGCTCTGAACCTTGTAGTATGGCAGCACATTATGGTGGGAACACATGGTGAAGCAAAGCTGCCTACCTCATAGTGGCTGGAAATAA
Organism: Marmota monax; assembly: GCF_021218885.2. Lineage (NCBI taxonomy): Eukaryota > Metazoa > Chordata > Mammalia > Rodentia > Sciuridae > Marmota > Marmota monax. Next base: position 4,949,134 of record NW_026692254.1, read on the forward strand.
ATAAAAGAGTGTGAGAAAAAGACCAGCACCCTTTTTAGGCTACACCCTTAATATCTAAAACCTCCTGCTAGACTCCACCACCTAAAGGTTCCACCACCTCCCAATAGCAGGAAGCTTCCTGCCTTTAACTGTGGGCCTTTGGGGGCCATTCAACATTAAAATTATAGCAGGTGGCCATGCCACTGGGACAGGCTTCATCTTTGGTGGAGAGGATGAACCTTCCCCTCATAGCAGATGGACTGGGAGTGGTAGAAGTTTGCTCCCAAATGAAAGTCTGAGGTTGATTCAAATTAAGGGAGAAGGGATGTTGAAGGAATGCTAGGGATGGGGAAGCATAGGCATGAAACTCCCAGCGTGGTTAACACTTAAATTTCTCAATAAAGATTTATTCAGTCCTTGTGCTGTGTGAGTACTGAGGGCCAATGAGAGAGAGAGAGAGAGAGAGAGAGAGAGAGAGAGAGAGAGAGACGATGTCAAGCTTATTGTCTAATGAAAGAAATAAGAAACATGGCCTGTAATCCCAGTGGTTCAGGAGGCTGAGGCAGGAGAATTGTGCATTCAAAGCCAGCCTCAGCAATTTAGCAAAGTGCTAAGTAACTCTGTGAGACCCTGTCTCTAAATAAAATATAAAACAGGGCTAGGGATGTGGCTCAGTGGTTACAGACCTCTGGGTTTAATCCCTAGTACCAAAATAAAATAAAATAAAATAAAATAAAATTTTTAAAAAAGGAAAAGGAAAGGAAACATGTGGATAACTGTAGTGTAATAATTGTTTGAAGACAAGTTTCTTCTTCTTTGTGTGCAGATGAAATGTTCTTTCATCGCTCACATTGTATCTCCTCTTTCCTGCCATTGCTCTTCCTTCTCCCCATCCCCCGGAGAGCCTTGATACTTGGTACATTTGAAGAAAGGTGGCCTGTTGGGATTGGAAGAGGAAATTGCTTCCCATTTCTCTTCCCTCTGCCTGACTCTTCATGATGTTTCAGCTTGTTGGTATGAATTAAGAAAAGCCCAGAATGAGGAGAAGTCTTGCTTCTTGCCCTCTTCTCGGATGGCAGAGACAAGGCTAGCCAAAAAGGAAACACAGACAAATTTTATACTTACTCTCAGAAATAAATTGGACTGTTTATCCAAACACAAATGATGGGAAATGACAGTGATTTTGAAAAGCCATGTGATACAGTGTGGTCAAGTTTTGCAAACAGGTGAGTTTTAAAGAGAAATGCACGTTCTCAAATTTGGCAAATTTGTAGTTATTAAAAGTGTTGTGTGTGTGTGAAAAATATAGGTGTGGGCATTGGAGCCTGGGTGTGACATATGGTCCTGCTGCTGTGGAAGGTACCATTCAAGGCTATGATCTCCAGACTGTTCTGAAGAATGTGTATTTATTTAGAATTGTATATTTTAATAGTGTTTTATACTGTGTATTAATATGTGTAATCATGCATTTCATTAAGCCTTGCACCAAATTTTATATTTAATTTTTGTATTTTAAAGAGGTACCCCAGTATTACATAGGCCTCAGGCCCCATACATAAAACCTAGTTCACCCCAAAGTTTTTCATATTTTGAAACATAAACTTAAGTGGAAGAAAATAAAGATAAGAAAAGCCATATAAGAATAATAGTATCTCAGTGGTTTGGGAGACTGAGGTAGGAGGATCTTGAGTTCAAAGCCAGTCTCAGCAATGGCGAGGTACTTAGCAACTCACTGAGACCCTGTCTCTAAATAAAATACAAAATTGGGCTGGGGATGTGGCTCAGTGGTTGAGTGACCCTGAGCACTCCCTGGTACAAAAAAATAAAATAAGAATAATAGTTTGTTTTTCAGAGAACAAATTATTTTGATTTTACTAAAGTATAATAATATTAATGTTATTGTTTATGAGTACTACTTTCTTAAGTATCTGATTAAATATATTTAATTTTTTTCAGTACTAGGGATTGAATTCAGGGCCTCAAGCATGGTAGGCAAGCTCTCTACTACTGAGCCATATCACCAGTTTATGAAACTATTTTTAAATTATTCCATACTTTGGGAAATTCTATTTGAAGTCCTGTTTATTTCAATTTAAGGTTCATTTTAAAAAAATATTGAAGCTTAATAGCTGTCTTATCTGAAGTAGACAATTCATTAAGATACACAGATCCTAATCATAGAAAAGATCAAAGGTAGATCTACTAAATCAAGATATTAATTTTTCTATTTAGCTTACCAGTTATGCAGTGACTTCTCATCTTTCTGATTTCTGTTGATAGATCCTGCAACTTTTCAAAAGATGTTGTATTTACATATGGTTAATAAACGTGCTCAAAACTCATTGGAACTTCTCGTTTTGGAGTGTTTCTCATAAGATTTCATAATTCTACTTCCAAGTTTTACGGAGGAACATAAAAATGTATTTAGAATCTACTGACTTTTATCACTGCAGGAAGGGCAACAGAAATACTTGATATTTGTTTTCAAGATGCTCTTTCTATAGAACAGATTTCTATAGTAAAGCAGCTACTTGTCTTGAAGGACATTATATGGGTGGGGTGGTTGGGCCCAAGTGTATATTTTCTGAAAATGTCCACTAGGTGCATACTTACCTGGTGGCTATGTGTATTCTCAGAAAAGGTTAGCATACTAATAATAGTTGTGTAATTTCTTTTTAAGGTCAACATTTAAAAAAATTCTTTGCCAATAAATAATCAGCACACGTATGGTATAAAAATTCAAGATCATGTTCTCATCTCATTTCAAATTATTGTAAAGATTTTGCTATTTCAAATAACATTGATGAATCATTTCCAGCGAATCCATATAAAGCACATTATGCTATAGTGTATTCTAAAAGCTAGGAAGGATATTAAGTGTGATCTTCTTTCAGCTCCCACCATGTGATGGGTAACAGGTGCCCTTCTGTTACATTATTTGGAATATGCTGGCACATGAACTCTATAGGTGCCACTGCATATTTTATTGTTAATATTTTACCCATATTGTTATATATTAATATTTATCCTTATTTTAAATATTAAATAAATGTGTTTTTCTTATTTTCGGAGAGGCATGTGATATTGATATGAATGTTCTAATATTTTCTTTCCACTCTTAAAAAGGACATGTGGACCATCTCCCTGGAGTATATAGCTCTGAAGACTGGGAAAGGTTCCCAGTTAGCCTTCATGAGATGACTGTACCCAAGATTTAACACACATACACACATCCGTGCCTGCACACACAGTCACACACATTCATGTATGAATCCTTAAATTCCAAACTTGAGAAACTTTAGAGGTTACCTCATTCATGCCTTTCAATTTCAGATGCAATATTTGAAATAAAGTGATTCAGTTTCTCCAACAGTCTAAAGCTAGTGACAGATCTGGGGCCAGAATTCCTAGTTGCCAAATGCCCAAGAAACTGATTCCCTATTACCATAAGCCCAGCTACCTTCCTATGTAGACTTCAGATGCTTTTCTTGATTAACTTGAGTTGGTTTTTGTTTAAATCTCGATTGAGGGATGCTTCTGTGTCACAGAACAAAATCACTTGTCTACACATGAGCCTTTGGGGTACATTCCAGATCCAAATTTTAACAGGCTCCTTTTTAGTACTGATGATTCTTTCCATTTTCTTCGAATAGTGAGATTGACTTATTGTTAATGTCATGACTTACTGTTAATGGATGATTCTTCATTCCAGGCCAAAAAAAAAAAAAAAGAAGCCCCAAATAAAAAGTCAGTCAGCCCCATCTTCTTCTTTGTCTTATTAGAATATTTGATCACCTCTGTCTAAATGCCCTTGCAGTTTTCTTTGCCTTGCCTTGCTCCTGCAGTGTGCTGACAGAATTAGGATTCCACCTTAGTTCTTTACCTTGCTTCCAAGGTAAAGTACATCCTGCTTATGAGGTAAAGCCAACTCTTAGTGTAACTACTGGTCACATGTAGCTCTTTAAATTTACAATAATTAAAGTTAAATCTTAAAGATCTCATTACTAGTTGCATAGTCATATTTAAAATGAATAATAGCCACATGTGGCTGATGGCTGCCATATTGGACAGTGCAGGCACCTGCAATATAATCGAGAGTTTTTTTTGGACAGCACAGATCTAGACTGATCACCATGGTATTTGGAGTTCTGCTTTTTAGAATGTTCTTGGGGAGCATTTCAAGAGTTTAGAAGAGGATTGGTAGCCACTCTTCTAGGTTATGTGCATGCATGAACATTAATGTTTGAGAAATATCTTAGCCATGTATAGCAGAATACCATAGACTTGGTGGCTTAAACAGATGTTTCTCTATTTAATATCCCAAAGTTCCTGGTCAGGTTAGAATCAGGCCAGATGGTCAAAGAAAAGCCCAGGGAGTGTGAAAAGTAGAATTTTAACTGGCAGCCTCTATCTGAAAGATGATTTCCATTTCAGAATTAGGGATCCACATTTCCCTTATCAAAATGTGGGTCCACATTTCCCTTATCAAAATGTTACCATCAACCTACTTTTTCTTCCTCCCTTTCCCTTTCCTTTTTTTTTAAAAAAAAATATTTTTTAGGGGTAGATGGACACAATACCTTTATTTTATTTGTTTATTTATATGTGGTGCTGAGGATTGAACCCAGGGCCTCACACATGCAAGGCAAGTGCTCTACCACTGAGCCACAACTCTAGTCCACCCTTTCCCCTTCTTGAATACTGCCTTTGTTATAATACCAGTTTCACAGATATCAACACAGGATGAGATGAATTAGTTTCTTGTCCTTAGATCATTCAGGATAATGGGAATGGGTAGGGTAAAAGCTGTACCATGCCCCTGATACCTGGGAAATATGTGGTTTATTTCTATTTACCCCTCATGAGGTATAGTGAGGTATAGGTTCCTGCTTTTGTTGAGGGCTAACAATAGTTCTGCAAAATGACTGCACTAAGAGATGAATGTCTCTAACACCTTTATCCTCTCTTTCCTGTTAGACGGGACACAAAACTGATGAAAGCATCACTTCTTCGCTTTAATTCCTACCATTTCACTTCCAAAGGCATGTATTCCATTGGAGTTGTGCAGTCCCACCCACCTGGAGGTCTTTGAGAGTTCTTGGGGCTACTGCAGAATGCATTGCCCAGAAACTTGCAATTTTCTTCCTGAAATTCAGCCCAGCTGGGGCACACATTTGCATGTACCAAGTCAGACCCTTTCATGAATGCATGCATGCATTTATTTAAAGATATTATTATGTCTCACTGCTCAGAGTGGTTTTTGGATAAGCAGTGCTGGCGTCCACTGGGAACTTGTAAGAACTACAGAATCACAGAGCCCATCCCAGGTCTTCTGACTCAGAATCTGCATTTAAACAAGGTTATGTGCATATACATGCATTAATGTTTGATAAATGTCTTAGCCAGGTATAGAAGAATACCATAGACTTGGTGGCTTAAACAAGAAAAATGTATTTCTTACAGTTCTGGAGGATGGAAGTCTGAGATCAGGGGGACAGCATGATCAGGTTCTGGTGGGGGCCCTTTTCTGGGTTGCATACTGCTGTCTTATTGTGTCCTCCCTCATGTGGTATAAAAAAGGTTAAAAAACTTCTTGAGATCCCTTTATAAGGGCATTAATCCCATCCATGGGTTTCAGTGACTACACCCAGCTGTATAACCTAATCACCTTCCTATTATCATCACATAGGGGGTTAGGATTTCAACACATAAATGAGTGGGGGATACAAACATTTAATCCATTGCAAGAAAACCCTATAGACATTGTGTGTGTGTGTGTGTGTGTGTGTGTGTGAGAGAGAGAGAGAGGGGGGGGGGAAGAAGGGGGTCCTCTTCAAGTGAGGCTAGTCAGGAGAGAGATTCATGAGGAGACCTGAGCCTTGGGGCTGGTGCAGATTGTGGGAAGTCATCAAAAGACATCAGAGAGCCTTCAGGAGTAGCGATGAGCAGAGAAAAGGGAGACAGAGAAGCAAGTCAGTTCTCAGGGCTAAGCTTGGACCCCTGAGGTGTCTACAGATCATAAAGAGGAAGACAGGCTCTGGGAAGGGTACACTCCTGGGGGTCAGCCCTGCAGGTTGTTTGAACAGCCCCATTTGCTTTAGTTAGTAGTTCAGTAAAGCAAGATGGGGCTGCTGTGAAAAGTGAATGCTCTGAAACCAGGCTGCTGGGACCTGATGTTTCTCAAGGCTCTCAAGGCAATTATAAAAGGGTACTATCGAGGTATATAAGGGAGGAAGTGTCTCTGGGTGTCCAGACCCCATGTGGATGCTAAAACCCACCTTTAGTGGGGGCTTATGTGGTCTTCCTGAAGGGCTTTTTAAATTCCTGGAGATGTTGAGGGGAACTCTGATTTTGGACTTTAGAGACTGAGAGATCAAATAGTGGGGACTTGGATGATCCTTCTTTAACTCCAGTGTGCACATGAGTCACTTTTTGAAAGTACAGGGTCTGATGCAGGGTTCTACATTTCTCACAAGCTCCCAAGTGATATGGATCTGCTGGTCCTCTGAGTAGCAAGGCTAAGATCCCAGAAAATCCGGATTCTGGTTCAGATTTGCCTCTAAAATTCCTGTGCCTGTTACTTAATCCCCAAGTCAAAGGACATGATCCTGAGGGGTGCTGATGGCCTATCTGAGATCTTCCCTGGACACTCAATGCTTTCCTTTTCTCTTGGGGGTTTGTTGACTACCCCTCAGTCTTCCCCAGGTGGTGGCCTTAATGAAACATTAGGACATGATGGCTATGATGCATCTGCTAAGTTTCAGGCCAACTTTTGGGGGGCAGATGAGGCTAGAGACCCAATGATAAGAAAACAAAGCCAGAGGCTGGGGATGAATGATTGAATAAATACAGGCAGAAACTGGTGAGCAGGTTCCTGGGGGGCCCTGGAAGGCTGCCTGGGAGAAGGGCTTCTCAGTGTAAGCAGTGAGGAGTAGGAGGCTGTATGGATTCCCCTACCATAGTCTCTGAAAGAACGAACAAGGCTTGTTGGTTGGTGGTATTAGGTGGGAGAGGTTTTGCCTCTATGATGGATGAGAGGGAAATGACAGCATACCCCGCCACTTTAACCCCTTAGTGTATAAAGGAGCTACCATCTGAGAACCAGATAAGGTCCGAAGAGGGCAGGGGTCCCTCAGAAATGGTGGTAGGGCAGGGTAAAATCATCCCTAATACCTCCAGGCATTTGTGGATGGGATCTTGTGTGGGAGAAGATGGGAGGAGGGAGGCAGGGTTTAATGGAGAGCAGGGCTGAAAAGAGACGGAGGGATTTTCAAGGAGAGACAAGGAGGGATAGAACCCTGGAAGGAGGAATTGACTGTAGTCCCCTTGTAAGTGAGAAAATCCTTTAATGGTGAGGAAATGAGATGGTATCAGGGAGCCAGAGGTAAGCTTGTGTGCTTCTTTCTGGAGGTCATGGGCCACTGCTAGGGCTCTGAGGCATGGGGGCCAGCCCCTGATGGTGGAGTCAAACTGTTTGGATAGGTAGGCCACTAGTGCAAATGTGGGGCCATATTCCTGACCCTGAATGCCAGACTTTGTCCCTGTTTTTATATAGAGGGTGAAGGGTCGGGAGAGGTCGGAGAGATGCAGGGTGGATGCCCAGAGGAGGGCCTTTTTAAAGGGCTTCCCTACTGCTGAGAGTAGGGGTTCATCTTGGGGGCTCTTGGCCAGATTCCAGGCCCTGAAGTACCCAGCCAAACCCAAGAAGGAGAGTCATCTTTGGTCTTTGGTGTAGGTACAGGCACAATAAGCTGTTTTCTGTCTACTGTAATGGCCTTTTTCCCTTGAGAGATAGAGAACCCTAGATACATGCTATTTGGGCCTTTTGTGGAGAGGCCCGATATCCCTTTAAGGCCAAGAAATTAAGTAGGAGAACTCTGTCATCTGTTGAGCACGCTTTGGACGGCTAGAAGAATTTGTTTGCAAGAGGTGCAGAGAGCAGGATTGGATCAGAGCAAGAAAAAAGCCTGGAAGAGATCCCTTAGAATGGAGGGATCCAGGGACCCCAAAAGGGGCCATCTGCTTTGGTTGTCTAAGGGATAAGTGGGCCAGGCCTGGGTGCTATATTTGATCCAAGAGGCATTGTAGGGGAGAGTTGACAGGCAGAGAGGACACATTACCCATGTAAGGAGGAGGGAAGAGGACACAGAGAAGGAGGAAACTGATTTATTGGCAAAAGGGGCGTCCCCGCTAGAGCCAAAAAATCAGGAGTGCCTAAGTGGCAGGTTCGAACTGCAGAGATTGGTCGTCACCGAATCCTGACAGTCGAAGCTCTCGTCCTGGATGGAGCCGGAGCCGTGGGAGACCTTGGCCAAGGCTTTTCAGGACCCCTCCTGGAGAGGCCGGATACTCCCAGGGCCGGAAAGAGGGGAGAGGAAGGGGAGGGTAAGTGTCTCTCTAGCAGCCGAGTCTTAAGGTGAGAGGACTAGGACTTTAGAATCTGCCCAAGGAAGGAGTCCCTGAGGGCCACCATAGCCTTAAAGGCTGTGGTGGGGTGCTTTTCTCCCCGCAGGTAGGCAAAGAGATTTGCCGGACGATAGTCAACATATTGCAAAAGGGTGGATTCGGGGCACTGGGGGTGAAAAGATTTGAGGTCGGAGGTCAAGGTTTGTCCAAAGAGGTGTGGACTATCTCAAAATCCCTGAGGAAGGACAGTCCAGGTTAAAGGCAAAAAGATATCCTTGAAATCTATGACCGAGAAGTGGGTGGCAGTGTGGAGGATCTGAGACAGCAGAGTGTATGGTATGGGTTGGGAACCAAAGGTTGTATGTTGTAGGCCCAGAAGAACTTTATGGGCCTAACAGAAGTGTTGATGAGTCATAGGTAGGACCCATTGGGCTTTTTTACCACTAGTATGGGAGTAAGGGGAATGAGCAGGACAGAAGTACCCCTTGCTAAGAAGGTCCTGAATAATCAGGAAATGGTGGAGGGGGTGTGGGTATCCCATACAATTGGGTCAACTAGGTTAGTATGATATTTCATGTCAGCCTCACAAGTGGAGCAGAATGGCCAGTTTTCTGCCAAAAGGGCCAGAAAAGATGAACAGGCCGATTCTGGGACCTGACTGATGCCAGGAGCTCGTATGTTGATTGTTGGATTGAATTTAGAGAGAATATCTCAGCCAAGCAAAGGAACTTGACATTGGAGCATAACTAGGAACTTCTGAGAGGATGGGAAGTTGTCTATGGAAGAGAGTAATAGGGGAGTCTTTCTTGGATAGATGGTTTTTCCTCCTACCCCGACAATAGGAGAGGTGGACTGCACTGTTTGTCCCCAGAATTCTGTCAGGACTGAGAAGGTAGTGCTGGTGTCAAGGAGAAAGTCAACCTTGCACCTATCCACCTGAATCTGCACCCTGGGTTTCTGTCTATTGATTGTTACTGCCAGGGACAAGGACCCAAGGCACCGTCAATTGATTGCCATGCCCAGAAGGTCAGAGGGTTCCCTGGCCATAGGCCTCCTACGAGATCTAGGACAGTCAGAGCCCCAAAGACCTTGTTCTTGACATTTAGGGCATGGGGTACACGGAGTGCATGGTGCGGGACATGCCCTGGCCCAATGTCCCTCCTTGCCACACTTGAAGCAGGCACGGGGGGGGGCGGGGTTCGGTGATGGGCGGTGACCCAAGGAAGCACCCTGCAGGACCTGGGTGAGCATCTGAAATTTCTCAGTCTGGGGGGTGGCAGGGCCTTGTCTGAGCTTTTTTAGTTTGGCCCAGATGTCGGGGTAGTTCTGCGAGAGGAAATATGTCATCGGCCATCTGGGGTTTTGGGAGTTTGATCTGGGGCAGCAAGTGGCCCCGGAGGATGATTGGGATTAACTCGGTGAGTTTCATCCGCATGGGCTCTGGCAAGTTCCCAGACTCTGGTACGTCACTTGAATCTAATGTATGAAATATGATATGTCAAGAGCTTTGTAATGTTTTGAACAACCAATTAAAAAAAAAGAAGGAGAGTATTAGCCAATAACATATAAGTGAGGCTATAAGCCTGGAGGGCCCTTTTGAAACTCTCTTTTGTGGTGAATGAACCCAACCTTTGCTCAAGTTGCATGGGGTCATTAATAGAGAACAGGACATGTACCTGGATAATGCCCTCAGGTCCAGCAACCTCTCTTAAAGGGGCCATGGTTTGTGGGACTAGGGGTGGGACCTAGTTTGGGGGGAACTAAAGGTGTCGGCCGAGTCAGGGGGAGCACCTGAGGGGTGGACGGAGCCGAAGGGGGAGGTCGGTAGGGAGGGGGTTCATCTGCCGGATAGGTAGGGGTGAGAATGAAGAAGAGAAAAAGCCTCAACATGGGGGAACTCCTTCCACTTTTTCGAGCGCTTGCAGAAGTTAAACAGATCTCTGAGAATTGTGGGATCTAGGGATCCTCCTGGGGGCCATTGACTTTGATTGTAATTGATAGTAAGGCCAATCTTGTGTGCAGAATTTAATAAGGAGGAGTCTGCAGGGAGGGAAGAAGAGGCCCCCATATGTCAGGAGAGGGACAAGGGTGGTTGAGAGAGAGAGAGAGAGAGAGAGAGAGAGAGAGGAGTGCCTGTTCTTCCACCCCTCAGTACCTCCTACTCATGAACCGGGTTCCAGAGAGTCCACCGTGACCATGAAGGTCGTGGTGGGGTGCGTTCTCTCCTCCAGATTGGGCGTCAGAGGTTTGCCGGACGATCACAGTCAAAGCCCCTGCGTAGCCCATCTGAAGTTGGATACCCGATAGGGGAACTCACCTACTGAAGATCTGTTGTTGTAAACAGCACTCGAAAGAGTGGACCAGGACGGCAAGCATTGAGAGAGGGGAACAAGCAGCGAGGCATTCCCCCTCCCCAGGAATCAGAGCCCTGCTGGATCACATGATCCTTACCCACCAATCAGAGCCCTGCTGGATCACATGATCCTTACCCACCAATCAGAGCCCTGCTGGCTCACTTGATCCTACCCACCAATCAGACTAGCCCTGCTGGCTCACCTGATCCTTACCCTCCAATCAAAAAGCACCCCATGCCAACTGTCAAACTACCCCTGGCTCTATAAATATGCAGAGCGGTTCCTCAATAAATGGGCATTTGCTCTGACAACAAGCCTTGTTTGTTCTTTCAGTCTCAGTCTCACAAACAACCCGTCTTGGTATTTCCAATATCCATGGAAGAACATGCATTTGGGGAAGTTTGGATTCTTGGCTCAGGCCTTTGAGTGCTTTGGGTTGTCCTTTGTTCCCAAGGCCATACTTGCTAGGGGCTCAGCCACCTCACCCCTTCCCATACAAAAACTGTCAGGGTCAGTGTAGGCAATAGAGGGAGACAGTGGAGGGATCAGTGTGAGGTGGACAGGAAGACGAGGAGATTTGGGAGGGACGTAGTGAGGAAGCTGGCCATTGTCTTTGCGTTTTCTTGGGTAAGTTTGCATGGAGACTGGTAATGGGGCCAGTCACCACAGATGCAGAACATCAATGAATATCACCCATTGCACAGGGAAGCCCCGGAGCTTTGGCAGCTTGATTAGGTCCTTGCCCTCCCTTCTTCCTGCTTTTCCTGTGTCCTTGGCCTAGCAACAATGCCAGGTCCTTGCATGCTCTGTAGTCTTTTTGCTGATCATGTCTGGAATAGCAACTCAGACTCCAGTATGCCCAAAAGGATCTCCTGTGGGTCTTGTTAGATGCAGATTTCCACTCAGGCCCCAGGAGGTTCTGAATGCTGCCAGGTGCAGAGGACAGGGCATCAAGTGAAATGCCCTCTTTCAATTGAGCAGGTGACTGGGGTTGGTTACTTGCTCCCCCTTCCCCTCTGAGTGAAAGAGAGGTCTCCTTTGAGGGACTGAGATTCCCAACTGGGTTTAATCTCTATATGTTTCCTCTTGGAGTGGAGGTTCTGGGAAGAAGTTTAAATCAAGTATGAAGGCTGCTGTCTGTGAGTGCCATGGTTGAGTTGGAGACACTGGAGGGAGTATTTGACCTAGCCTGCCTATTTCTCAGAGTCCCTTTGCCCACCAGACATAGTGTGCAAACAGCTAGAAGGAGAGAAGTTTAAATGGAATCCATGACCTCTCTGCAACTGAGTTCTTCTTCCAGACTCCTTTTCTGGATCTCTCCTGTCTTTTGGGAAGCTTTGAGGAAGTTGAGGGAGTTGAGGGAACCCAGTTGCAGAGTTTATTTAGCTCCCAGCTTCTCTCCTCCTGGTGGTTTTGGAGAGCTCACTTTGGTGAGTTGCAACCTTTCTTCAATTTGTATTCCTTTCTAAGGACCACAAACAAATGCAAAGGGAAGATTTTGTTTAAAAAATCTACCTGGAAGCCAGGCATGGTGGCGCATGCCTGTAATCCCAGCAGCTCTGAAGGCTGAGACAAGAGGAGTTCAAAGCCAGCTTCAGCAATGGCGAGACGCTAAGCAACTCAGTGAGGCCCTATCTCTAAATAAAAAATACAAAGTAGGGCTGGGGAGGTGACTCAGTGGCCGAGTGCCCCTGAGTTCAATCCCTGGTACCTCGCCCGTGATCCTCCCTCAAAAATCCATGTGAAGCCAACTGTCAGTCCAGCTTGGGAAGCTGGGGCAGGAGGTTTGCGAGTTTGAAGCTAGCAACACAGTGAGACACTGTCTCAAAAAAAAAAAAAAAAATCCATGCAAAAATATCCACATGAATTAAACCAGGACTCCACTGCCCTCTCTTCACTCACTCACAGAGGGTGAGAATCACCAGGCAAAGCCTCCTGAGATTCAAGGTGTAGAGAAAGGAAGGGGGTCATTGGGAGAGTGGTGCTGCTCACTGGAGTCTGCAGAAGGCAGTCCGCTGGCAGCTGGCTTATGTAAACCTGACCTCCAACTCTGGGGTGAAGACCTGGGGTGCATAGAGTAGACGCAGCTGTGTAAACTGCTGGGTGGGGTATTTATAGCCTTGGTTGAGGAGCACTGAGCCAGCCCAGAGAGCCCAAAGTCAGTGGCGACTGCCATCCCTGTGTTTCTTGTGCCCATTAACTTCTTTCTAGGTGGATGCATTAAGCAGGCATTCCAAGACTCAGTTCCTGCATCTGAAAATGGGGGCAGGGGCTGTTGCATGGTTCTTTGGATATCTGAGAATGGTGGCCCTCTCCATTCTAGTTTACAAAAAGCAGCTCAGCGTTTCAGTTCACAGGGAGGGGAAAGTTAGTATGTCCTCTCAGACATAAGGTTATAAAGCCTTGATTCTATAAGACTACTCCTCCAGGCTCCCAGAACTCCCAGAGAAGGTGGTAAGTGCATACCTGGACTTTGCAGTCAGATGTAGGTTTGGTCCCCAGCTTGATTATTTAACTCCAACAACAGCAGCAAAGAAAATGGGCAGCACTCTATAAGAGGAGGTGGTGAGATGGTACAGGAAGGATACTTGGCTCATAAAAGATGCTTTTGCTGATTATGCAGCACAGTCCCTTTGTGCTGCTTCCCCAGGTGTCTGAAGGAGTTAATCCCCTCATCAGAAAGCAGGCAGCCCTACCTCCCTGCTGGGCCTGGGGTCAGCACTCAGTTAGGGCCAGAAGCCCCATGGGATAAAGTTGCTCACAGGAGACTGTGTGTTACCCTTGGGATGAAGGCTGTGAGCTGAGGCTGTTTGTCAGGGAGGACCCAAGGAGACCCATTCTTGGTGTCAGAAATCCTTGGGCTCTCTATGCTCCAGTCATGAGAAGGAGGAGGGGGAGAGAGACACAGAGAGATGGAGAAAGCAAGCAGAGAGAGAGAGAGAGAGAGAGAGAGAGAGAGAGAGAGAGAGAGAGAGAGAGAGAGCGCACACAAGAGGGTGAGCATACAGCTCTGTAATGGAAACTTGGCATGAAGCCTCCCCTTTCTTTCCTTCCTCAGTGCCTGCAGCTTGAGGCTCTGATTGAGAACTGGGCTTCCTCCCTCCCAGCAGCACCCCACACCATTTCCAGTTTCACTCCTGTCCTCCCTTTTTGGAGCCCACAGTCATACAAACTGCCTCTGTTGGTGACATGTGTCATGGGAGCCTCCCCTCTTCACCCCCGACACTCACCCCTTCCCCCGACTAATTAGGCCAACATGCAACTTCCAGGGCCTGGCAGATGAGGAGCCAAGAATGCGGTGGATGGGGGCCAAGTGTTTTTGTTGACATTGCTCAAGTGTAGCTTTGCAGAGCAGCCTCTTTGCTGTAGCAGAGAAGTGCAAGGAAGCTGGGGTAGGTGAGCAAGGAGAGAGCAGTGAAAGCAAGAGTGTGGGCACCTCTCGGTATCCCCTTTGCCCTCCCCACCCTCCACAGCTTCCCTACTGACCACCCTCTGCTCCTCCTCCCTAAATGCAAGAATGCAGCCCTTCATGTCATGGCCAGTGGGACCAGCTTAGTCCCCAGGAAATCTACACTGAGCTGAGCATCAGGCATACAGTGGGGTTTTAGTAAGGTCTTTTTTTCTTGTTTTTTTTTTTTTTTTTTTTGTGTGTGTGTGTGTGTGATGCTTCCCAGGGGTGATGCTTGGGCCTCACTGTTATTCCTAATAGTTTCTGGGAACATAGCTCCAGTGAGACACTATCCATCTACCTTACTATTGTCTGGACGGTGCAACCACAGTGAATTTCATCTTATCCAGGGGACTCCCAAAAATTTGGAATCTGAAGTCTGTTAAGTTGGGTTTAGATTTTTATTCTGTTGCTTCCTTAATCTTGGGCAAGTTATTCAGAGTGCCTCACTTTCCTTATTTGCAAACATGGAGCTAATATTTCCATGTAGGATTTGTGTGAAGATGAAACATGTTGAAGAATAGAAAGCCCTTTGTATACAACAGACACTCAATAAATGGAAGACAGGAAAGGTGGTTGAAGTGGCCCATGGGTTGACTCTGATCTTAGGCAAATCACATCTGCTTTGCCTTAGTTACCCTGAAGGTAAGTTGACCACAGAATCAATTGCCGTTTTCTCCTTCACTGGGAGTTTTGTGAGGACAAGTGAACTCACTGGGTTATAATGCTGTCAAACTTGGTTCTCACTTGGAAGGAAAATGAATGAAATGCAATGTTTTCATCATATTTTCTCAGACTGTAGTCTCTGCATTATTATATCAGTGGTCAGTGGTCAAGTATATTTTTGTTGAGATAAAAGTTTGTAGGTTTTGGAATCCAGAGGTGCTGCCTTAATAGTCTCTAATTCCTGAAGATATTGAATCATTATGTAAAAAAATCCTCTAATTTTCTGCTACAATAGCTGGCTTTACTTTTACATCTCTTAATTGGTATCAGCTTTTCTCTTAGAATTACAGAACCATGGAAACTTGGCATAAAAAAGAACTTTGGAAGTTATTGGAAGGGTTACATTTATTTCTTTGCAGACCTTTGGGGTCTTCATGAACCTTAGAATTGCAGTTCCATAGAATGCTTTTCTCTGACCCAGATTATGACAACAGTAAATGGCCAGTCAGCCAGCCACAGCATGACTCTCTAGATACCACGTGGGCTGGCAGCTACATGGTGCCCTGTCCATATCCCATGCACTGGCTTCTTCTGTGCATATTGGCAAATTACAGCTTCTAGAACTCGCATCTCATTGTCCAGGATCCTTGCTGGGCACCAGAGCTCACTTTAGATATGCATGTGGTCGGTTGAAAATTATGGAGAATTAATGTCCTCTGGGATAGTCTTCAACTAATGGCAGACCAGGAGTAGGTGGATAAATACTCAAGCTCCCTCACATCTTAGTGTCTGAGATGCATGTATACCCTGGCTCCCAAGAGCTTTCAACAAGGGTCAAGGTCTCCTCACTCATTTTGGCAACTGGCTTAAAACATACCTTCTCTGCCCCACTTCCCGATTTCCTTATAGGTTCTTCCTGGAATCACCTCCCATATAACCAGTGGTGCTCAAATCTTCCCCTGAGGGGTTGCTTCTGAGGAAACCCAGCCTGAGATGAAGGAAATGCCTTTATCCACATTTTTAGGTCATTTTTTTTGATGATATAATATTACATTCACATTGAGGACTGCTTGTTGGAGTTTAAATCCTCTGACCTCATTGTTTTTTCATGAATTCTTGAATTTTTTTTCCCTCTTCTTATTCTCAAGCATAAGAATTAACCATTCCATTTAACCAAGTGGCACAAATGCTTTGAAAACTTTGAATTATTCCTTTGGTGGTGTTTTGACAATTTGTGGCTACAATGTAGGTTTTTGTATTTCAGTCTAAAAATTATTAGTATTTCACCACCACCACCACCACCACCCCCCTTTTTTTGGTACTGGGGATTGAACTCAGGGTCAATCAACTGATGAGCCCCATCCCCAGCTCTTTTTGTATTTTATTTAGAGACAAGGTCTCTCTGAGTTGCTTAGTGCCTCGCTTTTGCTGAGGCTGGCTTTGAATGTGCGATCCTCCTGCCTCAACCTCCCAAACCACTGGTATTATAATCATGCATCAGTGTGCCTGCCCCACCCCCTTTTTGAGAAAAAAAAATCTGGGGATGTCCTGACCAATACATATAAGTTATAATTAGGCATCTTGATAATTTTACCTCAGGGAGTAGGTCTGTGTTTGACTGAGAAAGACCTCAGTATATGATACTCTATGTGTTCTTTTGGCTTAGGTGAGGTACCCACAAACATTGTCATTTCCAGAAATTTCCACTAGTCTCTCTTTATGCATAGGTACAATGGGAATGATAATTTCAACTTGTACCTACTGAGCACCAACTCTGAGCCAGTACTGATTAGGTGTTGGAGAAACCATGTTCATGTTTCCCCTTTCTTTCCCGAGTGGTACCGTGAGGATCAAATTTAATAGTGAAGGTGGAATCACGTGGGAACTGAACCACTGTAGGAATAGAGAAGGGAGCATGATGACATTTGGCTCTTCCTTGACCATTTCAGAATACCATGTCAACATGGCTGGGTGAACCTGTGACCTTGTATGAAGGCCCTGGGAACCATAAATTAGGCCCTCTCTTGGATTTATATCCATTTTCTGACCATAGCTGTTCTAGACATCCAAGAGTTAGTCATGGTCTCATATAATTTCTTCCTTTAGTGCCAAGTTGTTAGAAAGAGCCATCATAATTGGTTGCCTCCGTCTCCCAATGACCCCTGATGTCTAGTTCAAATTGCCATTTCTTTGCCTTTGTCTTTTAAAATTTGTCTATGATAGTTAGGACCACTGACTACTCTCTTTTCTTTTCTTTTTTATTAGGTGCTATTAGCTCCCACTTATTTATTTATCTGAGCATTTTTTTTAAAGTTTGTTCTAAATAGTAGACATAACAGTAGAATGCATTTTGATACATCATACATAAATGGAGTATAACTTCTCATTCGTCTGGTGGCACATGATGTAGAATCCCGCTGTAGAATGGTCGAGTAATCATATATGTACACAGGGTAATATTGTCTGATTCATTCTACTATCTTTCCTACCCTCATACCCCCTACCCTCCCTTCACTCCCCTTTACCTAGTCCAGAGTACCTCTATTTTTCCCTACCCCCAACCCTTATTGTGAATTAGTATTTGCATATCAGAGAAAACATTCGGCCTTTGGTATTTTGGGATTGGCTTATTTCTCTTAGCATGATATTCTCCAGCTCCATCCATTCACTATTCTTTTCTTGAATTCTCTTTCTGCCTCCCTTCCTTGATACCATGTTCCCTTGCTCTTTCCCTTCCTGTCCTGATCCTTTGCTTGATTCTTTTACTCTATTTGCCCCCTGAAGGAATGTTAGATTTCCCAAGATTTCTTCTTCCATTCCTTCTCAGTTGTCATCCTGGGATCTCTATCTTCACATGGAACATATCGAGATCCCACCCAGACATATGTCTCATGTTCTTCCCTATTTTCTCATTACTCTCTTGGGGCCTTCTGTACACTAGTTTTCTCACCTGAGGAACCTTTACCCACAGGTCATATACTTACCTTTTGATACCCTGAAGATACTTCAAACTCAACATGTCCTAAACAGAATAGACTGTGTTCTTTTCTTGTATGTGCCCTTTGATCTCTGTTCTTTCCCCTGGCATTTCCATTCCCATGGTCATCTTAGCCAGAGACCTGAACTCTGTCACATGCTCAGCCTCTGACATGTATTCTGTGCTCTGCTTTTTCCTTAATTTCTTGTTTTTTTGAAAACTTACTTTGTGGTGCTCACTGGCCTATGCTTGGAGATGGTGAAATGGTATCCTAATTTGGGTAACCCCAAGAGACAGATCCTGAGCTCATGTTCAGTGGCAGATGGTTTATTCAGAAGGTAATTCAAAGAAATGCCAGTGGTTGGTAAGCTGAAGACAGCTTTGCTGACATAATGGAAATGACTGCACTCATCTCTTCCTAATTCCATTCTCAGGGATGTCATGTAGGTAACTTAAAATTGGCCTTAATGGGAGTATTGATAGCTTGGGAATAGACCAATGGCTACATTTCTGGAATACTTTTCCAATTTGAGGATTGGTTGTTAAACATTGGGTGCAGGAAATTTCGAGACAGGGAAGAGACAACCACTAATGAAATGTGCTTTATCAAGAGAATTATACTGTTGATAATTGGAGCTTATCAATTATCCATTATTGGGGGAAAACTTAGGAACCTGTTTCGAATTCACACCATAAAGTCATCCCATTCAAGCAGCTAGGTATTTATACAACAAATTCTAGGTATCATTGGCTGAGGGTTGCCTCTGTTGGGCCCAATAGAATCCAGTGAAAGCCCTTACGTGGGTAAAGGCAGGATGGCTTGAGGGGGATCTAGGCAGGGCTGAGAACATGATGGCTGATAAAGGCACTGCACATCCAACATTGGTAAAGGCTGAAACAGCTGTTAGTTAATGTGTGGTTGTTGTCTTTTTTTTCTCTAGAGCTTGACCTCATGGACCTCATAGGGGAAGACAGAAAATGGATGGTAGGAAGGAAGCTAATGCAGGTGAATGATACTCTGACTTCTGAAGATACAGGATTCCGGAGCAGCAAGAACTGCACTGAACCAGGTAACAGCAATGTCTGTGCACTCAGTGGTGGCTGCCATTTTCTTTGGTTATGGCTGAGGAAGGGCTGGATGACATATTTTGCCTTTGATTTCAAATACTGAGACACTTGAAGGACATTTAGGTAGGTGTCTAAGAAACTCAAAGGTGAGAAACGAAGGGATTATAAAGGTATGTTTCCAGCTCTGTCTTCTTTTCCTAGTGGAGTTAAGAAGAAGGTAAGTCAAAGTCAGTGGTGTCCTGATTTCATACTGATATCAAATGGAGTCTGATACTAGCAAGTGAGAGGCTGTGACAGGAGAAGGATGAGTAAGGATGCTTTGCGGCTCTCTTTGCTTTGATTCCTGGGATCCTTTCTGACTGGTCTTTAATCGGGAGCCTTGATTTTTGTCACAGGAAAGACACATGAAGTTGATCTTCTTGGAAGAAGTAAATATGCATTTATGCATCTATCTTTTGTTCTATTTGATATGTATTGTGCCTATTCTTGGAAAGATACATGGAATATTTTAGCTCTAGTAATACTGACCTGAAAAGAAAATAAATTCAAAGAGGATCAATGAGAGCTAGGGATTATTGGGACTCAGTTTATCAGTCCTCAGGAAACTGACAGGTATGCCTCTGGGTGGATGAAGTTGCTAAAAGTTTAGAACAGGGGTCAGAAAACTTGTTCTGGAAAGAGCCAGGCAGTAAAATAGTGTCTGTAATACAGTCTCTAAAAACGTTGTGTGTCTTTTATTTTTTTTTTTTTTACATTGCTTTTAAAAAAATTTTAAATCATTCTTAGCTCACAGGCTATACAAAAACCAGCTGTGTGAAGGATTAGGTCTGTAGCCATATTTTATGACCCTGAAATAGACTTCCAAGCTCTTTGGGGCTTCCCTTCCTTTCCTAGTGTGCACTTGGGACTCATGTGTGCTCTTTCCAAGGGCCCATGAGCTTAACAACATGTTGATCCCACATCCAAAAACCAGTCTGATTTTAGTGTCATCATGAATGGATATAACAGTCATCAATGCATCCACAAAAACTACCTACGTTTGAGTATAGAAAGTGTTTCAGTGCTAAGAGCCAAGTATATGATGCATGGCATTTTTGGTTGAAAGGTGACGCCAGCTAGCCATTGAGATGATATGATTATGTTAAGATTTGCATTCATATGGATATTGGACTCCTGCTGTTCACCTAGGCCGGCTACGGGACTCCTGGAGAGTTCCCATTGGTTGGGGAAGTACAGTAGGAGGGAGTTCCGGGGGAGGAGCGCTCTCTGCGGGTCTGAGAGGAGGCCGCGTGGGTGGAAAAAATCTTCCCGGGTGCGTACGGGACATTGGCGGCAGTTTCAAAAAATAATAAAGTTTGTTCCTGCTTGAGTGGCTCGTGATTTTGTGCCCAGCCAGACTGCGGCATTTCAGGAAGTTGTGTGGTTATTCTATTTGGGGAAGGTAGGTAGAAGTACCCTTTACTACCATACTGAGAATCTTAACAATCAGCTCTCAAGCAAAGATGGAAAGAATAAAATATAGATCCTCCTTGTACCCAGCCCTCAAACCCTACATAACCTATATTCCTCAAGTTGGAGAATTCAAAGGTTACTGTGGTTATTAAATGCTCACAAGGAACATTTTCGAAGGTTAGTGAAGTGTATTAGCTAGAAATGAAGATGTCCATGATGGGCTTGAGTGCCCCAGCTGAGAGCATAGAGCAATATAGATTCTAAGAAACATAGACTTACCAAGGGCTGTCCTAAAGTACATGACAAGAACAGCGCAGTTTCTGGGCCAGGGACTCTGTTAGCTGGTCTGGTCCCATAGTCAAACATTTTTTTCAACATCTATGTTAGTCAGCTTTACATTGTTGTGACCCAAATTCCCAACAAGACCAATTTGGAAGAGAAAAAAGTTATGATGGAGTGATGGTTTCAGAGGTTCAGCCCATGGTCAACTGATGCCATCACTTTGGGCCTAAGGGGAGGCAGAACATCATGGCAGAAGGGTGTGGGAGAAAAATTGCTCAGCTCACGGTAGCTGGGAGACAGGGAGACAAGGGGAGGATCAGGAAACAAAATATAAACCCCAAAGGATGTCCCTAGTCACTTAACTTCCTCCCAGTGTGCCCCAGCATGTAATTAGTCCATTCAAATTATTAAATCATCAAATGGAGTAATACACTGATTAGGTCACAGTTCTCCTGAGCTAATCATTTCACCTCTGACCATTAACACAGAAGATTTTTGGAGGATAGCTCATATCCAAACCATGACAACATCTTTCTCAACTAAGAGCTGATGCTGAGTGAAATGTTAAAAGACAGGAAACACAGTATTAGAGAATCCAGTTGTCACCTTTGGTATGGAAAGAATAGAGTAGACAAGATAGAGTGACAAGGCTCCTGTGTTGGATTTAGACATATGCAGAGCCAGTGGGGATGGAGGGCTTCTGTTCCCTATTGTTGGGGTTGTGTTTTGGGGGGTAGGTGGGCAGGCTGTCTCTGAGTGCCTTGCTAACTGTACTAAGAAATGGCTTTCTCAGAGTGGCAGGTGTAGAAACCTCAAGTGCATTGAAAGCCATTCCAAGAGAGGGAAGGACCAGCTTTGTGGGTAGCAAGGAATGTGTCCTGGTTGATATAAAGAGCATAGACTCAACCCCTTCTGGAGATGGCAGGGAGGGCACAGGGAAGGAGAGGAAACGAATGGCTTTAGGAAGGGAATGGGAGGCAATAAAAGACAGCTGTCACGTTATGTATAGCAGGTCCCAAAACGATAAGGAACCAGAATAGACATTCTTGATTTCCTTATCTGTAGACTAAAGGGACTGGGCTTCATTTTGGGGGCCCTTGATTGTGAACTTAATTCTATAGGGAAGAAGAGCATGCTGGAAACAGGAAGAGTCCTGTTCAAACCCTAACTTGTCAGAGCATGTATCCATCACAAAGCCTGTTTGAACAGTGGGGACCAGTCGTTTTTCTGAATGCTATTAGAATGAAATGTCTCTAACTGTGCCAACCAATGTGGACATTCAATGATGATTTAAATATAAATGAATTCAAATTAAATAAAATAAGAAATTCAGATTCTCAGTTGTCCTAGCCATATGTCAAATATCTAATGGCCACATGCGGCTGCCATAACCGGACAGCACAGGTTTTAAACATTTCCATCAGCACAGAAAGGACTATTGGATTGGCTGGTCTAGAGCTTCCTGTTGTATTTGGACACATGTCCTGTCCTTCCAGCTCTTTTGTAAATATCTCAAGGCTAAGGTGATGTGTATATCTGAAAGCCCATATCTAACCTGGGTATTGGAGTCACGCTCACCTGGGTTTGAATCCCAGATTAAAAGCTATGGGCTTTGGCAACATAATGAGGTTATCTAAGCTTGTCTGCTTCTCTGTGAAATTGTAATAATCATTCCAACCTTTCATGACTGCTGTGAGAATTGGTAATGAAGTAATGAAGTATGTACAGCTTAATACTGTGTGTTTTATTGCTCTGTAGTAGTTACTTACGAACTTCCCACTGTCTGCTAAGGGGTACACATTTCCACATTATGGGTGGGCCACAGTGCAGGATTTCTAGAGCCACATGCTCTAGTTGATTACTATAAGAATAGGCAGATGCAACTATCTAGTTTTGTCAGTAATCCACAATTTTAGGTGGTTCAAGTCTGAGCAGCCAGTTAGCTAGAAAATGAGGCTCAAGGACTCTCTTCTCACACAGAGAAACTTTGAATATCCCACACATGGTAATGAGCACCACCACCTCTGCTCATCATCTCTGTATTTAAGAACAATGTGATCAAACTTGCCACACACATACATACACATGTACACACCAAGGTAACACACCCAGTTGCCTCAGTGCCCTTCCCAGAATGCTGTGGGAGGTCTGTTTCTCAGTTTCAATTGAGCAGGTATTTCATGAAAAGATGTTGATATCAAAGTGCTTGTCAGGTCCTAAGTTAGTATTCCTTTTTTTTGGGGCGGGGGTGAGGTGGGGTACCAGGGATTGAACTCAGGGGTACTTGACCACTGAGCCACATCCCCAGCCCTATTTTGTGTGTTATTTAGAAACAGGGTCTCACTGTCTCACTGAGCTGCTTAGGGCCTCACTAAATTGCTGAGGCTGGCTTTGAACTCACGATCCTCTTGTCTCAGCCTCCCTAGCCATGAGGATTACAGGCATGCACAGCTCTGATTTAGTATTACATTTTTAATAGGACAGTAAACCCCTATCCATAGGGAGTATCCGAGACCTCCCCAGTGGAAACTGCCAATGGCATAGAACCCTATATATACTGTTTTTCTTCTCTTACATACATACTTAGGATAACAGGCATGGTAAGATATTAACAACAATAAAAAATAGAACAAATATAACAATATACTGTAATAAAATGTATGTAAAAATAATGAATTGTTCACTTCTGGAATTTTCTATTTAATATTTGGGACATTTAATATTTTGGGACATAATATAGATTATGTAGGGTTTGGGGTCTGGGCACAAGGAGGATCTATCTTTTATTCTTTCCAACTTTGCTTGAGAGCTGATTGTTAACTTCTGGAATTTTCTATTTAATATTTTCTATTTGATATTTCTATTTAATATTTCAGGTAACTGAAACTGTGGGTCCCTGAAACCAAAGAAAATGAAACTGTGGATAAGGGGGTCTGCTGTATTCATCTCCTCTTAAGAGGCCCTGAATGCAATGAATATGATGTGTGCTAGTTGAATATGGTGGTTTCTGCTCTGAAAAGTCTTAATATAGGGGTAGGAAGGAGCCCTGTGGTTTTTGGACTCCCTCCCTTCCTATTTGTGGTGATGTCAGCAGCAACCTGGTACTGAACAGAGACGATGGATCAGGGTTCCCTCTGTGTTCATAGGGGTGATTATTTCCACAGGAACTTGAGCATTCGAGGTGCCAGTGTGTCCGTGGCTGCGGCTATGTGAGTAATGGTATTAAGGTCACATTTCAAGAGTTAATTCAATGCCTGTTCATATCCATTTGCTACCTGTGATATCACAGGTTTTTCAGATTCTTGGTGTGCCTGCCTTTAGATGCCATCAGAGGAAAGGCTGTAGATTCAGGGACTAGAGATAGAATCACCTCTTTTGTGACTGTATTTCCTATTGAGGATATCAGGCTGGTTTGCTTCTCAGATGTCCATTTATTCACCAATGAAATGGATCTTGAAATACTTTATTCCGTCCATTGCACAAATCCAAAAATTCTGAGAAATTTCATGAATAGAAATTGACCAAAAACTTCTACATTACTCCACGACATCATCCACTTTTTTTGGTTGGTTGTTTTGGTACTGGGGACTGACCCAGTACCCCAAAATGGGGCGCTTAACCACTGAGCCACATCCCAACCCTTTTTTACATTTTATGTATTTAGGGACAGGGTCTTGCTGAGTTGCTTAGGGCCTCGCTAAGTTGTTGAGGCTGGCTTTGATCTCGCAATCCCCCTCCTTCTGGGATTACAGGCATGTACCACCTTGTCCGACTGACCTCCACTTCTCTTAATAACTTCTTTTGCTTTTGAAAAATTCTATGCTAGACCTCAACCTGTCTTCTAATTCATTTGCTCCTCTCCTCGAAAGCCAAGAGTACAGAGCATCCAGTTTTCAGATAAAATGAAGCCCAGGGTGCAGGAGGCCTATTCAGAATGACAATATTGACTCACTGACTAGTGTGGCAGCACTGCCTTCACGTGACAGTGGCCATTTAAAGACACATTGATATATATATATGTATATATATATATATACATATATATATATATATATGTGTGTGTGTGTGTGTGTGTGTGTGTGTGTGTGCGCGCGCGTGTGTTTTAAACGCCATTCTTCTGCTCTTCAAAGTCTTGGTTTTAGTGGAAATTTGTAATTTTATTTTTTTACCTCCAGAATTGCATGACAAAGACTGACCTCCAGGCTTCATTTTTTTTTTCTGTAATTGTTCCAGCTCTCTGTGAATTTTTAAGGTTGTTTTCTTAGCCTGACACTGCCGATTTCATCTGAAGCCTGGAAACATATTGTTTTTTTGGCAAATAACACTTGAAATTGTTTACTCAGATGACCTATTAAGAGAAATTTAACTTTGAATAAATTTGATCCACGGAAAATTAAGTTAGCTAAATGTAATATTGAGGGTGGTGGACAAACTGCAGCAGGAATGAATTCTTCATAATATTTCTGCATATACTCTGCAGGAATTTATGTATTCACTTTGCAACATGTCTCCAGAAAAATCTATCATCTTTTGGTTTGAAGTTCTTTGATATTTCAAGGAAATGAGCTTCTCCTCAAAGTGCCTCTTTCAAATAAGCTTTGGAAGAAGAAACTATTTTAAAAGATGGCCTTTGGTGTGGGCTTCACTGTGAGGTCACTGAGAAAGCCTTTGGTTAGCCGTCATCTCACTCTGACTCTCTTGCTTTGTTGGCTCTAAGGTCTTGTAAGGTGAGGAAGACATTTGTGTTGCAAGTTAAGGTGAGGGTTGTGGTGTGTTTGCCAGATCAGCTGTTTATGAGAATGGCCAGAAACCACATTACCTCAGAGATAAATGTGAATTGCAATAGAGGAGGAAGGCTAGAAGTCCTTATGAGAGAAGCATTATATAGGTGGGTTTAAGGAGTAAGTATGGTCAGTAAAGAAGAACCCAAAAACATAGATGGGCAAGCAGGACAAATCTGTTCAAGGTTCTGGCCATGAACAATGTTAAGTATCAGGATGCCAACCATTTAGGGGGCTTAAACCATAATATGGGGGTCAGCAGGTCTGATACAGCTGATTATAAGCAATCTACAAAGTATGAAATATTTATCTTTTGTCATCTTTAATATGAAAAAAGATCAAGATCTAGGAGGGATAAACAACCTGCCCAAGATCAATCACAGAACTTCTCAGAAGCAAAGCAGGGCCATCTAGCTCCTACTCAGTAGAGATACACAGTACATATGAATAAGTGAATGCAAAATTGGATGTTCACGCAATCTAGAATAGAATATTTCTATCCAATAGAATCATACTACGGATTACAAATGGAAGTTTAGATTTTCCAGAAACTACTTGGCAAAATTACAAAGAAATAGATGAAATTAATTTCAATACTTTTTTGTTTTACCAAATATATCCTAAATATTAGGAATGACAAATTGAAATGACCTCATTGTGAATATTGCCGGGTTTGAATCCAGGAAAGAACTAAGTTTAAAGTCTTAAAATCTATATATTATTTTACCAGCTCATATAACTTTCACTAAGTTGTCTCTGCAGTTGTAATTTTCTTAATGATTCCAATAGAAGTTATTGGCATTCTTAAGTGGAACAAATTAGAAACTAATGTGATCTGTTTTTTTAATTTGTATCAAACTTTTTATTCAATTAGTTTAGATGGGGCAATAGTAGCTGCCGTAACCGATTTGGGGGTTTAACATGAGAGAAGTTTCTCTTTTTCTCATGCAGAGTTCTGGTCTGTGGTTGGCTCTGTTGCAAGAAGTGGTCCTTGAACTCCAGAGCCTTTCATCTTCTGGCTCCCCATCCTCAAACTTGGCTTCAAGACACTGTGTTTCTTTGCATGGAGGGAAAGAACATGGAGGATTATGCACAGAAGGGTTTTATGGTCTAGATACTGGGTTCTGCTCTCATCCCATTGGCTGGAGCTAGTTACATGACAACTTCTAACTGCAAGGGAGGCTGGGATATGTATATTAGCAGGATGTAGAAAGAAGATGAAACCGTTTTGGTAATAAGCGAGCTAGTCTCTGCTACATTAATTTCCCCCATCATTTTAAACAAACTTCCCAACTTTCCTGTATGCTTATGTTATTACAAATGCAGTGTACTTGCATAGAAAAAACTCATAACCCACCAGTCTTGGTAGTAATCCCAGGGACCCCAGAGGCTAAGGCAGGAGGATTGCAAGTTTGAGGTTAGACTGAGCAATTTAATGAGACACTGTCTCAAAATAATTAAAAAATAATAATAATAAATAAAGGGCTGGGGGTGTGGCTAAGTGGAAAAATGCCCCTGGAATCAATTCCTGGTACCAGAAAAAAAAAAAAAAGACAAATCGTAGCACACAAACTTAGGTCTTATAAGCCCAGTTTTAGCTCTTGGCTTAATCACCATGATTCTCAACTGGTCAAAGTGATGCAATTTGATTCTGTTTTTACTTGAGACGATTTGACATTGGGTAGAAATTTTCCCAGTTATGTCCATTTGTAAATTGTAACTTTTCCTTGGGAAACAAAAAGCACCTTGCAGGGGTGGGGGGTGTGGAAATGATGCATGTTATTATGTAGATGAAGTCTTTGGCAATCATGTGGAAAGAGTTTTGAGTTCTGGATTAAATCCTAAATCCAAATTCCATCACTTCCAACCTATGTGATATCAGGTAAATTTCCTAAATTTTTTTTAATGCCTCATTTCAATCTTCTATAAAATGTAGAGAAGATACCTTCTTCACGGGGTTATAGTAATCACTAAATGAAGTAAGCTCTGTGAAGGCACTGGGTCCTCAATCAGTGTGTGCTTAATCAATTGTAACTACTTTATCTCTTGTAACCAGAAATGCGATAGAAGGTAGACTGATGGGGATCATTTACTGGGATTTTACCACCCTGCCGGCACATGCAGAACAAGATTATTTTAAGACTAAGTTATTCAGGGTAGTTCAGCAACAATGCCAAATTTTACAGGTTGAACTATGCACAGAAGACAAAGAAAGGTATTCACTATGACTCTCTGACTAATGAGATTTTCTGACCTAAAAAGCAAAAATGTAGATAAACAGGATAAAATAGAGAGTAGAGGATTTTTTAGTTCATGGTAGTGAAGAGTTTAGAAGTCTCAGGCTCTGGGAGAAAAGGTTCAGACGGTATTCATTTCTTCTAGCTTTGATATCCCGTTAGGACTTTTTTTATTGAGTCATTTTTTTTTTTTTAAAACTCCACTCTTTAAGTAGCCCAGGGAGCCTAATCTGGTGAGTGGTTCCTAGAATTTTCTTGAAACACAGGTAAAGGATGATAAACTGTGCTCTTGTGGACCTATTTGCAAAATACTTTAAGATTTTTTTTCAAAGCATTTCATGTTTATTAGCTCACTGGAACTGTTTGGCCCTTGGAACAAATAACTCAAGGTCAGGAATGACTATATTCTGATGCCTAGAAGTTTGAGAACAAGGCAAATTGAATTAAAGAATTGAAAATCCAGAGTCATAAATGTGAAAAGAAGCATAGGGATTATGGCCTGTAGTGACTTCCAAATCATTTTCCTTGAAGCCAATGCTCAACAAACAGGAGCTCTTAGCCAAATTGGGCCTGTTGACCGTTTTTGTAAATAAAGTTTTGTTGGAACACAGCCACACACATCCATTTATGTTTGTCTGTGGCTCCTTTTGTCTATGAACGCACAGTTGAGTAGTTGCAGCACACACCACAGGACTGCAAAGCCTTAAATATTTACTCTCTAGCCCTTCACAGAAGTGCTTACTGTTGACCCCAGCCCTAGGCCCTGGGACCTGTGCCTCATGTGGCCTGGAGGGAGGCTGAGGCAGGAATGACCTCACCAAGTGCTCTCTGCTGTCCCTGACCCTTCCCCCAGATAGTGTCTAGACCATGTTAAGGACTTTTAACATCACCCTGTGGGGGTGGAGTCTGTGGTCAGTTACCTTCCCCTTTCTGCCTCTTCTACCCAACACAATAAAAAATCGTCAACATTTCTCTGTCCATGTGTTGGAGATCTGTTTAAAATGTCATTGAAAAGCAAATTTCCACCCCCCTAAAAATGCTTTGGAATCACTGATCTGGACTACCCACCCTCAATTTCAAAATATCTGGTGTCCAGACCATCTGTCCAAATCTCATCACTCCATGGAATTGTTTTTCTCTTGGGTCAGAGTGAAGCTTCAAAGCAGGCTTACCGGACCATACCACCCATGGACAATTTCCTCAGAGGTTGCCTTGCAGGCACTCCCAGAGTACTGAGCAACATACTGACCTGTGTGTAGAGGCAATGGGTTTTGGATTGTGGTGGCTGGGAATACTGACCATTGAATCCAACCAAGAGAAAGTCTTGGCCACAATGCATCCCTTGGATCCACATTGCCTACAACCACTTGGGGGCATGTCTCCTTTCTGTCTAAAGAGTAAATAAATGCTAGGCCATGTCTCCAGCCCTCTGAGGGTTCACTCTTCACCTGGATCTCCTCTCCTCAATCATTCCTGGAACAGTGACATGCCCAGGGGAACTAGGGGACATTTCTATAGAATGCATTTCTATATATAAGCGATAAATCCACTGCAAGAGAAATTAGGAAAACCACCCCATTCACAATAGCCACAAAAAATAAAATAAATTACTAGAGAATCAATCTAATAAAAGAGGTGAAAGATCTCTATAATGAAAACTACAGAACACTAAAGAAAGAAAATGAAGAAGATCTTAAAAGATGAAAAGATTTCCCATACTCTTGGGTAGGCAGAATCAATATAGTCAAAATGGCCATACTACCAAAACTGTTACACAGACTTAATGCAATTCCTATTAAAATCCCAATGACATTCTTCATAGAACTAGAAAAAGCAATCATGAAATTTATTTGGAAAAATAAGAGACCCAGAATAGCCAAAGTAATCCTCAGCAAGAAGAGTAAAGCAGGAGGCATCACAATACCAGATGTTAAACTATATTACAGAGTAATAGTAACAAAAATGGAATGGTTTTGTACCAAAATAGACTTGTAGACCAGTGGTACAGAATAGAAGATACAGAGACAAACCCACACAAATACCGTTATCTCATACTAGACAAAGGTGCCAAAAACATACAATGGATAAAAGAGAGCCTATTCAACAAATGGTGCTGGCAAAACTGGAAATCCATATGTAGCAAAGTGAAATTAAATCTCTATCTCTCACCCTGCACTAAAAGCAACTCAAAGTGAATCAAAGATTTAGACGCTAGAACAGAGATCTGTACCTAAAAGAAGAAAAAGTAAACCCAAATCTTCATCATGTTGGCTTCCTGAATAAGACTCCTAAAGCATAAGAAGTAAAATCAAGAATCAATAAATGAGATGGATTAAAACTAAAAACCTTCTTCTCAGTGAAGGAAAAAATAACATGATGAGAGAGCCTACAGAATGGGAAAAATATTTACTACAAGCACTTCAGATAGAGTACTAATCTCTAGGTTATATATAGAACTCAAAAACCTTAACACCCAAAATACAAATAACCCAATCAATAAACGGGCTAAGGAACTGAACAGACACTTCACAGAAGAAGAAATATATAATTGATCAGTAAATATATGAAAAAATGTTCTTCATCTCTAGCAATTAGAGAAATGCAAATCAAAACTACTCTAAGATTTCATCTCACTCCAGTTAGAATGGCAATTATCATGCAGAAATTATCTTGTTTCCCAGATAATCTCAATTTGCAGATCAAGCCAGGGCTGAGGTCCAGATGTGAAGGGGGACTTTCCAAAGTCCACCACTAGTTGGTGCTAGAGCAAGGACCAGGGTATTTTTTTGCCCCTGGCCACAAGTTTAGGCTCTCTTCCTTTTGCCTTATTGGTGTGTGAAGTCAGTCTTGATTTGCATATGTAAATCTGGATTGCCAGTAGGGTATGGCTCTGCCTTTGTCCAAGTGTTCTCAGATGCCCTAGGTCCTCCAGCAGCTGTGCCCCTGGGGCTTGTCAGTCTGAGTCTTGCTGGATCAGAGCCTCTCAGAAGAAGGTTTAGACGTTCCAGTTTTCACAAGCCCCTCAAAAGCCTGTTAGGTAGTCTCCAGGGTTGTTAGATGAGACCGCTGTGCTCAGCTCATTGGAGTCACCTGGGGATATTCTAAACCTAGGCTCCTCCCTAAGCCAAGAAAATTGAGTCTCTCGGACTGAGAATCAGGCTTCAGACGTTTCTAGGTTTCCTAGATGCTATGGTCTGAATGTTTGTATCCTCACAAAATTCATATATTGAAATCCTCACTTCCAAGGTGAAAGTATTAGGAAGTGGAGCCTTTGGAAGGTCATTCAGTCATTCACGGGGCACCCTCAAGAATGGATTATTACCCTTACATATAAAAGGAGACCTGAGCTCTCTCTTTCTCCTTTCATCATAGAACACATTGATAAGTCTTCATCTATGGACCAGAAAATGGATCCTCTCCAAACAGTGAATCTGCCAGTCTCCAGAACTATAAGCAATAAATTTATGTTGTTGAGGACCAATCCAGTTTATGTTATTCTGTTATAAAATCCTAAATAAGAAAGTACTGTAGGATACTGGGTGATGTAATGAACAGCTTGGCTGAGAACCACAGCCTTAGACCCACCTGAATGTATTGACTATGTCTGTCTAGTTGAGAGAAAGAAAGCTGGGCCTACAAACCAGTTCTTCCAACCCTTCTTCTCCCAACCCTCTACAAGCAAATACAAACAATAGGCAAGCACTTGCCAAATGTAAGATTCCAAATCTATTCTGTTGTAGGCTCCTTATTCATTGAAGGTTTCTTTTGTGTTGTATAAATATTCATTTTTATACTCCATCTTGGGCAACCATAAATTTTGTTTCTAAGCTTTCTTAGAAACATCAGGTGGAGTTTCACTCTGGCTAGATTTTAAAATACCTGTATGTTGAAGTTGGAAGCAGTGTTCCTGCCTGGTCCTATCTATAGATCTTATCTTGCCTCTATCCCTGGGTTGTCTGAATACTTGCCTCCCTAACCTGCTCAGAAACCTGGGCTGGCTAAGTATAGCACTGAAGTGCCTATGGGACTCGGGGAAGGATCTTAGGGCACTGACCAGCTCTCCCTGCCACACTCTGACCTTGAGTATGATGCTCTAGGTCTAGGTAGATATAGGCTACTGGGGTGGACAAGGCCCAGTGAGGCCAAGCTAATCCCCAAAGACTCCCTGCAGTTTCTACAGGCTCCATTGAATAGTGGGAGCAGCCTGGCTGAGGTCTGCAAGGAGGGTGGGTCTGAGCTACCCACTGAGTGAGCTTGGACATAAACTGCCCATGGCCAGTAACCAATGCCCACCCCTCCACTTTATATGCCCTACAAAACTGTGGACTCTAGTTAGGCCCACAATAGGGCACATAGTCCACTTCAGAGAGTACATTTAAATAAGAACACAACCTGGGTTATCATATGGGCATCTCTGTGGTTTCTGATGCTATCCCATTTGTTTGGCTGAAATTTCTTTAATTGAACAAAAAGATTAGTGGCCCTTTTTAGAAATTGACTGAGAACAAAATGGATTTGGACCCAGCCCAGTGTCTTATCCATCCCTGTCAAGGCCTTTGTTCCATGAATTCAGCCTGGGCTCCCCAGCCCTGGGCCTGTAAGGGGATCTGAGGGCCCACTCAGGGCCACACTGTTGGGATCAGGAAAGTAAAGGTGATAGGCTGCAGACTGCTGGGACAGACTACTCTGGAGGGAGCAAAGAACTAGGATCCAGAGAGCATGGTGGATTCATTAGAAGTTGCTAAAATGGTGCTCAGAGTACCTAACCTGCCTTAGGGTCATGAGGGACCCTGAAGATGAAGGGTGCCCACACTTCATAATTGTAAAGTACCCCTGGGTAGAGTTTGGGACACAGGCCTGGGTCTCATAATCCAGTATGAGTGTGTGTGTGTGGGGGGGTGCTGACCTTGACACTCATGCACAGAGTGTGGGACCCTAGACGAGCCATTTAAGCTCCTAGAGCCTTGGCTTCCTCCCCTGGGTAGTGGGGATAATTCCTGGCACAGAGTTGGTGAAATAAAGTGTGTGAAGTGTTTTTGCATACAGCCAATGCTCAGCCTTGAGTGACCGCCTATTGCCTGAGCACACACTTTGTGTGACTCCTAAGGAACCTCACAAACAGTGTCTCACTGATGTTTAGGTGAATGTGATTATTATTCATGCTATTGATTCTAATTTTTAGGCAATGGGAGTTTTATACTTTAGGAGGGCAATAGAACAATTCTTTCAAGTTCTAATCTTAAAAACATTCAGGTGGAAAGTAGAAATAATCTTAATTATCAGAGCTAATGTGCCGGTTACAAGAATGGTCTATGAATATCAAAATAAGTCTTTCAATGCATTTTTTTTATTGGGGAACAGGAACTCATTTATGCTTAAATCTTATTGATTTTCCCAGGACAAATCCATACAAAAATTATTGATGATGGGGATTTGGGGGGCTTTAGACCAGGTATGCAAAGTTGGATGTACAGAATGGAAACCAGTAGATTACGAAGAGGAATTGAAGGGCTGTGAGCAGGTGGAAAAGAAGTGGGACTTGTCCTATGCCTGACTCTCTTCTGGTTTGTCATGGTCCGTTCTGGCTGCTATAACAAAATAGTACATAGTGGTGGCTTCCAAACAGCACAAAATTTATTGCTTACAGTCTGGAGTCTGGAAAGTCCCAGAACAAGGTGTCAGCAGAGTTGGTGTCTCTTTCTTGTTCTTAGATGGCACCTTCTCTCTCCAACTTCACATGGTGGAAAGGACAAGGCAACTCTCCACAGTCTCTTTTATATAGACATTAATTCTATTTCTACTTCTTATTTCAACATATGAGCTCAGAGGGAACCTAAACGTTAGTTATTAGCACTCTTTCGCCATTGTGATTGTTCAGATGTGAGTCTGCCCTTCAAATATAATTTCAGTCAGGTTATCCCCAAAAGAGGTGACCCATGGTGCATGCATGTTGTTCTTCCACATTTCTCCACTACCTGCTCTATGTTAACCACATCCTGAGTCAACTATTATTAAATTATTTAATACTGAATTTTAAAAAAGGAAATAGTAGCACAGCTGTCCTTCTCCCTCTCTTGGCTGTTTTTTATCCATTGGTTTCATGCAGGATATTGGTCTCTTTGCAGAATCATTTTGGGTTCATGGCTCAGAAAAGAACATTTCCTTTAAGGTTCCTGGTAGTTCTGCTTAGTGGTTCCTAGGGGAGCAGAGTCTCTCAGTAGTTACCATTATAATAATCTCAAATTATTGTCCTAACAATGCCCCAATTTCATGCTGTTCATTTGAAGATTTGCATCCTTCTCTCTCCCCATTCTGTCTCAACATTCTTGCCTTTTTGTCTTTCTTTCTTTTTCTCACTCCAACATTTTAGTATGAACACTTGCAAACACACATTAGAAAACAGAAAGAATTTTACAGTGAATGCCTATAGACCCAGCACCTAGGCTCCGTACTTTGTATTTAACTATGTTGGCTTTATCACGTTTATACATGTATCCAAACCTGTATCCATTCACCAATCCATTCTATTTTAGTGGAATTCAAAGAACTTTGCAAAAATCAATACATTCTCTATCAAGTACTTTAGCATGCATATCATTAACTAAAAGCTTATTATTTATTTACCCTTCATCTTTTTGTGTTCCATTTATATGCAATGAAATGCACAAGTCTTAAGTGGAGCATCAATAAGTTCCAACATATAACTTATACCTGTGCACCCAACTCCTATTGAGATAAAGGGTATCATCATCCCAGGAAGTTCTCATGTACCTTTTCTCAGAAAATCTCCAGCCCAGCTAACCTCCACACAAGCCACTCAATTGATTTCTGATACTTATTCTAGAACTTCATGTGCATGAATCATGCAATATGTGCTGTTTGATGTAAGCCTTCTTAGCACACTGTTTTTGAGATTCATATGTGTTTTTGTGTGTATGGACATTCACATACACATTTATAATACAGATAACACATACACTAGAATAAAATTCCCAGATAAATGGTAATGTGTTCGGTATTTTTTCCCCCCTAGGAAATGCCTTGTTTGTAGACTTTGGCCACTTTTCTTAGATGCTTATTTTAGGCCAACTTTAGAAGAGACTTTTCTGGTGTCTGGAAACTTAGTCAGAACTTTGGTTGACCACAGAAGGCAACTTAGCAAGGGCCAGTTATCCTTAAACCTTGTAGTCCCCCCTGTCACTTCCTTCCAACATAGAATCATGAACTTGATTCAGAAACCTTATGTGACTAGGAAGGGAAGGGTGGGAGGACAGGGAGAACGAGGTCTTCCTGGTCCTTAAGACTTATAATCAGTCCCATCTCTCCAGGTATAATGCTGCACGTTCAGCTATCAAAAGTAGATGGAGGGGCTGGGGTTGTGGCTCAGTGGTAGAGCGCTTGCCTAGCATGTGTGAGGCACTGGGTTCAATCCCCAGCACCACATAAAAATAAATAAATAAAGGTATTGTGTCCATCTACAACTACAAAATATTAAAAAAAAAAAACTGTAGATGGAGAAGAGTGGAGGAGGTGGCTAAGGTCTGATCTGTTGAATAAACGGCCATGTTATTCTGTTGTGGAAGCTACTTCTAGAGGTCAGGATGTCCACATGCTCAGTTCTGGAGCTGGGCCAATTCCTCATTACAATCTCAGCATCAGAGAGTGAAAAAAATCATTCTTTCTTCAAGCACCTTAATTGAGAAATGGATGCCTGGTTAGATAAGGAAACCAGGCCTCCTGCATTGAAGTACAGGGAATTGTATGTGTTAGGGTTTTTGGAAAGATTAAGATTCTTATTTTCCCAAATACACTCTGACCCAGAAGAACCCTTTGTTGGGTCCTAATTGGTTTCTTTGTGATTCTTTTTTTAAAAAAATCTTATTTCCTGATGAGGTGATATTGAATAGATATTTTAAGATGCATAAATCATATTTATAATGGTGGTACATCCTTGGTGACCATGAATATATTGCTGTATCCATCAAGTACATTGACTTAGTTTGAGTTTCCCTAGAAGCAAATGCCAAAACAAGGATTGGAGTGTGTTTTGATTATTTAGGAGGTGATCCCAGGAAACACCTGTAGGGCGTGGAGAAGTGAGAATGGAAAGAAAAAAAAATGCAGTGCCCAACACATGGTTACCTGATTGCCACTGTGGGCATATGGTCTTGATTTGCCAAGGGAACCCCCAGATATAGTGGAGAACACACACTTCAGAGTTCTTCCACCAAGAGGCAAGGGAGCTGGGGTATTTTTAGGCCAGTTTCCTTCAGTTATTCGTTGGAGGCTGCTCCAAGGGGTGTCAAAGCCCTGGCATATCTAGCCTGCCCTCATGCAAGTAGAGCACAGTGCCCATGACCAGAGGCGACCATCAGGTAAAGGAGTACAGGAGCTAGTGATTTGAATTTGAGCCAGTGTGTTCCAGAGAACAGAGGGGAAGTGAGTCAGGCACCTGCAGCCATGCAAGCTCCTCCCTTCCCTACATTTCTGAATAAGTTAGAGGACTCATCCTCACTCAGAAGACCACTTAGGAATTCTTCCCCTTCCTCTGCATGTACATGTGTTCATCTTGCTAAGTGCAGGTGCTAAGATTCATCCCATTAGTTTTCACTACCTCATAACATATTTATAGAAGTGCTGACAGCTTGACAAGCCACCTCACCACAAGCAGCGGGCTTAGATTTGTGGGAGAGAGGGGCTTCAGTGAACACTTCTTTATTCATCTTTTGCCACCTCTGTCCATGCCATTGAACTTCCAAGGACCCCCAGGAAATCTCAAAATATGTCCAAACAGCAAAAGGGGAATCAATAAGAAAATCATAACTCTCTTTCTGTTTCTTCTGCAAGAAAATAAGGACTTTGCTCCCAAGGGGCCCCCTCACTAGGGCAGGACTTTTTATATTATAATCCATGAAAGTAAAAGAGTTATTTCTAGAAGTGTTTCTGGAGCCTGGGTCTGAGATTTAAAAAAACTCAGAAGACTCCATTAGAGCCCTGAATAGGAGTGGGGAGGTAGTGTCACCACAGATGTGTAGTCTCTGGCATATGTGTGATTTTAGAGGTATACATAGGCTTTTCTGACTCCAGAGTTAAAAGCAAATAGAATCATGCCTTTAGGTAATGGTTTAAGTCCTTAGTGGGCTCCCCCTTGTGTGAAATGGAATTTGTATTTTATACTAAATCAATCTTCAAAGTGAGTTGATATGTTCAGTTCCTCCAAGATTTTGTATCTTTAGAGCCCACCAAATGTAAGACATGTCTAGCTTAGTGATTCTCTTGAGCCCAAAGCTTGGCCCAGTGGGAGGGAATTCCCATGCAGGAATGTGATGTGGAGATCCCTGGAGGTGGTGGAGTGGAATTTCTATAGAAAGGGTTGTACCTCTTGGTGTTCTAAACCATCCTCATGCTCCCAAGTGCTATGATCTTTTTCTCAACATGAAGTGGCTCTCATTCCCTTCTCCTTTAATATGGCTGGACTTCATAATTCACTTCTAATGGACAGAATATGACAGAAGTTGTGGGTCTTCCAAGGCTGAGTCACAAAAGACAATACAGCTTGACCCAGCTCTCTCTTGAAATGGTTATGCCTGGAACCTGGCTGCCATGCTGGGAGGAAGCCCAAGCCTCAGGAAAAGCCACGTGTCAGTGCTCCAGTCAGCAGCCCCAGCTCAGGACCTAGCTGACAGCCAGCTCGACACCTAATCACGTGGGTGAATATGCCTTCTGGATGGCCCCAGCCTCCGCCACCACCTGACTACAACTGCATCAAAGACCCTGAATGAGAACTGCACAAATAACCCCAGGCACTTTCAGAGCCAGGAGAGCTAATAACAAAAAAAGGATTGTTGCTGTTTCATGTTGCCAACTTGGGTTGGTTTGTTATGTCGCCATAGTGACTGAATACACATATACTCATTGTCAAACAGCTGAAGAGACTCAGGGGCCAGAGAAGGCTCTCCACCGTCCATCACGCACTTCCTTCCTCTGATGCAGTGACTGACATGCTTCTTGCTTCCTAGAAAGTCATTGTCAGGAGTAAGAGACAAAAAGGGGTATCTCTGAAGCTAAGTCTCCTATTTGCTGTGGAGTTTTGTGGCCTAGAGGCAGAAGTGAGGTTTCCAGCTGTTTTGACCTTTCCCGGTTGGGGATGCAAGGCCTGGCTGCAAGTAGCTGCTCCTTTCTACCTGCAGACAACACCACAACAGAGCCAGCAACTTGGGAAACAGTCTTCCTCGCTGTTCCATGCTCTGGGCTTTGGGCCTATGCTGGACACCTAACCTGCTATTTGGCTATGACCTCCATAACTGAGCCTCCGTCTTCAGGAAGTAGCCAGCTTCAGGGGACAGTGGCTCTTGCATCCCTTCCATGCTACAGTCCTGTGGAGGACATCCAGGGTCTTTTCTATATCTTCCTCCCCTGCACCTCTCCCTGCTCAGTCCAGGAATGGGTCTGCCATTTATTTACCGGCTTTTGCGGGGGAAATGTTGAAATGCATGTGGAAGAACTTTGAAAATCTAAAAAGACATTGAAGAAATAGAAGCCACTTTTAAGAGATTAACAAGCAATTACCAAGTAGAGCAGGAGCAGTATACCTTTGAAGTTATTTTATTTCCATTCAGTGTAAGTTAGGGTTATAAACTCTCCACACTCAGAGATTTTAAAAATTCACGTGGGGGGCTGTGGCTGTGGCTCAGTGGCAGAGTGTTCGCCTGGCATGTGTGAGGCACTGGGTTCGATCCTCAGCATCACATAAAAATAAAATAAAGGTATTGTGTCCACTTACAACTAAAAAAAATGCATATTAAAAAAAATTATGTAGGCCATCAAGCCATGTAATGCCTGAATTCCTTTGTAGGATCACCATGAAGTGTTCTTCTGTCATGTCCTTGGATATCTTCAGTGATGCGGAGACCACTTCCCCACCTCCTTTTAGAGACTTTGTATTCCTGGGCCATGAGATTATTAAAAATGTCTTCCTTGTGGAAGTCGGCCAGTTTTCTTTTAGTCATTTTGAATTTTTAAAATATATCCTATTTCTTTTCCACATGGCATACCTTTGAGGTCAGCTCTTAATTTCTTCCTTGTTTAGGCTCCCCTCTCTTCAGTTATTTGGCTGCCTCTTTCTGTGACATGGTTTAGAGACGCCCCCCATCACCATCCCTGTTGATGGGCCAAACATTCCTCTCCTCTTCAGCTCGTAAAAATCAACCTCCCTGTTATTACTTTTGAACCATATGTGAAGAAACTGGAGCTGATTCAATCCATGTTCAGCTGTGAGATGCAATGTTTCCAGATGCAAAACTCAGCAATCCTACATAAGGACTTAATTCCATAGGTTCTTTGCAGGAATAAGGTAAAGGAATCGCTTGTCAAGTCTCTTGTTGGAGCTGGGGCTGGCTCTAGCTTGGTTCTTAGCTCTACCTGCAGTGTTTCCTTAATTCTGGTAATAGGCCATGAGTCAGATGTTCCAGGAGCACCCCAGGAGGACAGAGCAGAGTGGAAGTTAAAACCCGTCCATGCCTAAGCACTCCTTGTATTTCCCCTTACAGCCCCAACCCACAC
Source organism: Marmota monax (assembly GCF_021218885.2). Classification (NCBI taxonomy): domain Eukaryota; kingdom Metazoa; phylum Chordata; class Mammalia; order Rodentia; family Sciuridae; genus Marmota; species Marmota monax. The sequence continues at coordinate 4,988,346 of NW_026692254.1, forward strand.
AGGGCTTATCACCAGCAGAGCAAAAGACTGGTACTTGTCGAAATACTGCGTCCACTCAAGTATCTTCCCTGAAGTTCAGCTTAGGGAGGCGTGAGATACATAGTGAGATATGTTGGGGATGGGTCCCCAGCCTAAACATGAAATTCATCTGTTTCTTAGACATCATATACACAGATCCTGGAGGTAATTGTATGCATTTTTTTTAACCTCACATATTTTTGAGATGATGGTTTTACTCTAATTCATTTTAACATTTATGTAATATTCCATTGTATAATTTGATTGCCATTTATTTACCCATTCCTCAGTAATAAACAGGTGAGTTTTCAGTGTCCTGCTGTGGGTGATTAGTATAATCATCATCTAACTTTTCAAGCAGGTAAATTTGGAGCCAGCAGGTAAATGACCCAAGGTGTCACAGTTCTAATAGTTCAGACAGCTAGAGAATGATCCTCTAACTTCTATGTCAGGCCAGTGGTCTTTCTCATGATTCCATAATTGTCTCCCTTCAGGAAAGGAGACAAGTTACAGGAAATGTTGGTTAGTTTTATCTTTTAAAACCTGCAGGAAGGGAAATAACTACTTTTAGAATTGAGTTTTATATAAATGTTTTATACAAAAGAAGATTACCCTCATGTGTCTCAAGGAAGAGAAGAGACTTGTGCATGATAGGGGAATTATACCTGATGCTGGTCTTGCTATCTCTGTTGTCACCTTTAAGTGTGGACAGCACTGTCACCAAGTCTCTTACCTGGTGGCTGCTGATCATTCGGTTATGGGTGGTTTCCTGAGGGGTAGACAAGATAAAAGTTAAATCCACCAAGAAGCGGCTTGAATTTCATAAAAGCATCAAGAGGCCAGGGGAAGCCGTATCTTCCAGCTCAAAAGATGCAAAGCTAATAAACGCCTGGGAGATGGGACCATCTCTATCTTGGGTTAACATCCCTTTCTTCATTTCAACTGAATGTAATTTCCCCATAGAGCAGTTTAAAAACTAATTAGCATCAAAAAAGACTTATCATTTCTTCTTCCTGATTTTTCTTTAAATTTCATGGCTTCAAGTAACATCACACCACATTTTACAAATGTATCAAAAGATGGTTTAGTTTTTGTGAGAACGAAGACCTTCTTTTCCCATCTCAAAGTATGGGAAGGTCCTTAAGCCACCTGGTTCTGCTACTTCTCTTTGAGAGGCCTGGGGGCAATTGATGTAATTTCCTGAGTTTCAATTTCCTCATCTTTGGAAGCAGAGGATGTTGATACATTGACTGAGAGGCAGGAGTCTAGGAGTTTCTTACTTGCAAGGGTCCTCCAAGTCCTTCTATCTCATTTACTAATCATAATTTTGTTGGCTTTTTTTCATAAAGAAGGCCCACTGTCCCCTGACCGTATGAGCTGATTGTGTATCCCCTGAGCCACAAGTTCCTGGGTCCATCTCCTTTAACATGAGCGTGTAAGGAGGTCGCACGCTTCCACATACGTCATTGTTAGCCATCATTAGGGTGATTATTTAAGTGGTAGCCTGCACAAAGAGTAGAGTCGGGGCTCAATCAGGGACTGTTATGGTAATTTTATTCTCCCATTCTTCATATTTCTCAGAGTCCTCATCTTTAAGGACATTGAGGGGAGGACCAGAGGGCCCAACTGCTGCCATAGATTCTTGGGGACATAATAGAGAAAAATCCCATTCATTCTGTATGAGCCCCCTACCTGTTGTCTTTCCACTGTTCAACATCATCCAGTTGCCCTGAGTGGTCCAGGTGACCCCATGTCTCCAGGGTGAGACGGAAGTCAGCAAGGCAAGAACACAGTGAGGTTCTGAACCATCTACTCTTATGCTTTTTTTTTTCTTTAAAGAATATGAATATGAAAATTCCTCATCTGAAAGTCAATGGCGAAACATTTTTTCAGAGGGGAAGAAAGCACATGAGGAAATGCTCATTACCAACAAAAGCAGAGAAAAAATGTTTTTGGAAAGGATGATGTTGTGAAAGAGAGGGCAGTAGTGATGAAGAGTTTATTCCTGGGCATCCTCAAAGCCTGACTGCTTAAATAATCAACACCCTGAAAACTTGGACCAGGATGTTTTGGCTCTGTCTGAGTTTTGAGACCTGATGGGTTATTTTTTTCTTTCCTTCTTAAATGCAAAGTGACAGTTGTGCTTCTAAATTTAATTCTTCCTGTTGGCTGCTTGGAATATTTGTTCATATAAGACCCATGTGGGTTGTTAGCAGCTCCCCATGGAGGACCAATATTGTCATGAGCTATCACAGCCCTGGGGATGGATGGTCCCATGGGCCTCATAAGGTTGGTGTCTCTTAAACATCACCTTTCTTATTGTTCAGTTTTATATATATTTTTCCCCCTCAGAGTTAGTTTCCTTGACATTGTTACCCATCTTCTCTGGTGTTCCCCTAATTTTCTCAGGAGATCTTTAGTATTGACTCTTTCGTGAGGAAATGTTTTCTTTGTAGTTTTAAAAGCTGTTTGTGTCATTCAACTTTCCATTACTATGACAAAGTACCTGAGACAATCAGCTTAAAAGGAAAAAAGATTTGTTTTGGCTCCTGTTTCAGAGGTTTCAGTCCATGGTCACTTGGCTCTGTTGTACCTTTGGGCCTGTGGTGGCACTGTACGTCATGGTGGGGAGTGTGTGGCAGAGGAAGTTGCCTCACTCATGGGGGTCAAGAAGCAAAGAGAGAGAAAGAAGAGGGTTCAGGTCTCAATATCCCTTTTAAGGGCATGCCCCCAGTGACCTCACTTCCTTATATTAGGCCTCACCTCCTGAAGATTCCTCTATCTTCCAATAATACCAGAGGTTGGAGTCTAAGCTTTCAACACACAGGCATTTGGGAAACATTCAAGATCTAAATCATGGCATGATTTATGGAATATTCTTCCAGTTTCTCACATCCTTGAACACCTTCTTAGCATTCACCATTTTCTGAGGAGTGACATTATTTATAACTGAGGTACCTGACTAACAGAGGGTAAAGGATTTGTTGCAAGTGTCATCACAGGTTAAGGAAGGACGCCAAGGCATGGCTTGGAGTGCTTGGTCTTCTTTACTTGGCCTTGCTTGATTGTGTACACCTCAGATGTTGGACTAGGCTGACTTGTGGGAACAAAAATTATCTCATGTTTTTTCTGGTGGAGGTGCTGCCTGATGACCCTTCACCGACCCTTTGTCTGAATGAGATCTGAGTCTTCTCTAAGGCTTTGAGACATTCTGAGTCTTCTTCAGGCTTTAATTGTTCTTGGCCCTGTTGAGGATTTTCATTGAAGTGGGGCAGGGGTTTAGAGTGGTTGAGAAAAATTTAAAAGGCAGTTCTGTATAGAAACACACTGATTGGGGATTCTGAAGCTTGGCTTTTGGTCATAGCCTCTCTCTTAGCCAGTTAGGTGGGAACGTTAGTCTACTCTCTCAAAATAAGGATATGATCTGCCTTCTGTTTTTGCAAGATCCCCAGAAGTGAGGACCAAAAGGGAAGAAGGGAGGGAAAGGGGAAGCCCTGGGGAATGAAGTTGACCAAATTATGCTCGGTGCATGTATGAGTACATCATGGTGCATCCACTTTTATATATAACTATAATTCACCAATTAAGAAATAAAAAAATAAATAGAGGGAAGACCAATGAATAGAGAAATGGGATCAGGGAGAGGAAGGAGGGGAGGAGAAGAAGAAGTACTAGCGATGGAAATGAAGGAAAATTTAATGTTTTTAATGGGCATTTCAAAATGAATCCCACTAATTATATGTAATCATAATATCCCAAAATAAAAAGATTACTTTATAATTGAAATATTTTAAAATGAGGATATGTTATTATGAAGAATAAATTGGATATTTGTAATTTTGCCTAGTACTTAATAGTACTGGGTGCACACGAAATGCTCAATTGACATTCTCATTTGAAATTAGGTTTTTGGATGTGAAATGCATGGATAAATGAGATGATCTTTTAGTCTCCTGCTAAAGGGGAATGGTTTTATTTTTTAAGAGAAGACATAAAAATCTCTCTTAATATAGTTGAAGAGCTTGTGTAGATGAGGAAAGATAAAATTTAAGAAAAGAAGACACCTTGTGTTGTAAAGCCTTTTGCAAAGGAATATTCAGGTTGGGAGACTCCCTGAGGTTAGGGTCTTTGCCTAGTATGTTTCCCGGTACCATCCTACAAAGTGGGCTGCAGTGAGCTGTTTGGTGAATGAATGAATAAATGAACAGCAGTTTATTTATTTATTTATATACCGGGAATTGAACCCAGGGGCACTCAACCACTGAGCCACATCCCCAGCCCTTTTTATTTTTTATTTAGAGACAGGGTCTTGCTAAATTGCTGAGGGCCTCACTAAGTTGCTGAGGCCATCCTTGAACTTGCGATCCTCCTGCTTCAGCCTCCTGAGCCACTGGGATTATGGGCATGCGCTACTGCGCCTAACCAGAATTATTATCATTTAGAGAGGACATGAGACCCTGGCATCCATGGGTCCACAGAGATGGCATGAGAAATAGGGACAGTGGAGGGCAGATCTGTGGATGAAGAACTGGCTTCTGAGGGTGAGGACTGTCAGCCCAATAGTGCCAAATTCCCTGTTCATTTGCCGTGTATCTGGCTGAGGCTTATTAAGATAGATTTCATACTTGATGCACTCCGCGAACCTTTATCGGGCTATTTTTTATTATTTATTTTTTATTAAAGTGTCTGAATCAGCTGTGTCATTTGCAACTCAGAATGGAGAAATATTAAGCGGGGTTGCAGTCGGGGCTTTATTTCATTGTTAAGGAGCCTGCATTATGACTTAAGTACCTCATTTATCTGGCACCATGGAGAAATCGTTTCCGCCCAAGTGGCTGCTGCTGATAGTGCAGTTCCTTGCATGTTAGGAACTCAAAAAGTGTTTGTTGAATGTGGCTGAATGAACTAAATGAAACGTCTCTTCAAGTGCCTGGCCATTTGAAAAAGTGATAAGCGTTTGATTGATATCTTTCTAAAAGTAAATTCTGAACATTCTTGCCTTCTGAGTCACAGTACACTGAATGTGGATTTGACTTCTCTCCTGATAAATTGAAGCCATGGTTTCGTTTGAGGACACGTGTTATACGTGTTATTGTACCATTTTATAATCCATACTGGGGCTTCTGTTTTTTTTTTTTTTTTGTCACTGAGCCTACTGTCACTTCTGCTACTTCCTGTCTTGCCTTCAAAAATTTCATACCCTCTGAACTTCTAAAGATCCACCCTGATAGAAGAGATCATGGGAAAAAGATGAGACCAGACTTGAAATCTGGACTCTCCTGCCTTCTAGCTGCAGAACTCTATCAGGTTTCCTAACCTCTCTGAATATAGGGGCTTCTGCATCTGTCAGGTGTTTATTTACTAGTGTGGCTATTAAATAAAATTAGCAATGTGTATTAAGGGGCTAAGGAGGTATCTAGCACATCCCTAGCATGTTATCTAGCCTCCTAGATACTAATTGTGGTCCAGGAATTAGCTGAACATTATCAGCTTCACCTGAGAGCACTTTAATCCCAATAACTCAGGAGGCTGAGACAGGAGGATGGCTAGTTGGATGCCAGCCTTAGCAGTTTAGGGAGTTCCTGTGTCAGAATAAAAAAAACAAAAATTAAAAAGGGTTGGGGATGTAGCTCAGCAGTAAAGCACCAGGTTCAATCTCCACTAACAACAACAACAATAAACAAACAAACAAACAAACAACAAAAGCACATATATGGGCCCCAGCCCACCCCAAGCAACTGAATCAGAATCTACAAAAAAACTGCCCACGTGGTTTCCGTACACTTTGAGCTTTAGAAATCCATGGCCTAGAGTTTCCCTTTCTTTTCCTTTATTTGGGAGAAAAAACAATATGCCAACTGCAGATAGTCAAGACCTTCAGCTTTATGGGGCATTCAGGGTCCAAGTGGTCATCAAAAGGATAACTGAAAATTTTTAGCGGGTTATCTGTTATTTTTTCTTTCTTAGTCAATCACATGCAGATGAAGAATCATCACATGAAGACAAGGAACTCCCTAATCTTCCTAGGAGAGCAGGACTTACTGCCTGTACCCCATGCACAGTGTGCCCTTGGGGCAATTCTGGATCACCCGGCAAGAACAGGGTGGCAGAACATCACGCTCACTCTGGTACAACTGTCCAGCCTACCTGATCCTGCACAGAAGGGAGAGTCTTTAGCAGAAACTAAAGAGGCTTTTATTTTGTAATGCATTTTGCATTTTGTTTTGAGCAGAGCCAAGCTTGACATTGGCAGTAGACCTGGAGGCACCAGGCCTGTTTGTTGATAGGGCTGGTTCCACCTCTTGGCTACCTTATCTAGGTGTCTTGACATCTCATAATTCATTTGTCTTTCCTTTTTTTTTCTTTTTTTCTTTTAGTACTAGAGTTTGAACTCAGGTATTTAACCACTGAGCCACATCCCCATCCATTTTTCATATTATATTTAGAGACAGGGTCTTGATGAATTGCTCAGGGCCTCACTGAATAGCTGAGTCCGGCTTTGAACTCGTGATACTCCTGTCTCAATCTCCCAAGCCGCTGGGATTACAGGTGTGCACCACTATGCTTGGCTTCATCACTCACTTTTCAACATCTTACTTTCACAGTGCCCCATCTGATCTCCTTTCTCCCTATTCTAGACTCTTGCTACTCAGAGTATGGCCTGAAGGCCAGAGACATTGGCATGGCCAGGAGCTTTATTGCCCATAAAGAAGCTCAGGTTGCACCTGGACCCAAAGAAGCTGAAAGTGAATTTCAAAAGTTCCCAGGTGACCCTGTGCACAGTAGACATTGAGAAGTGCTGGGCTCCTGTGTGTTCAGGAAATATTAATTCTCTCTTTCTTTGTTAAATATGGTGTATGAAATAAAAATCAATAAGGTTCTGCAGGAGAGCTTGTGAATAGGAGAGACTTCAGGACAGGGATTTCATAAGAATTCTCTCTTCTCTATCCAAGCCTGTACTCTGGAAGGTCAGGGTTGCTCCACGACTGACCTGTGGCCACCTGGGGAGGAAACTTACTACTTGGGCCACTGTTCTTCCTCGGGGATGTCTGCAACCAGTGAAGCCCTTGCTAGAGGCAGCCGTTGTCTGTGTTGCAATCGCTCAGGCAGCAAGAGTATAAACAGAGCCTGGTGCTGCTTTCTGCTTACAGTTACATAACTTGCTCTGGAGTCATAGTTTCCAGATGTTGTGTATAGGCATGCTCCCCTCTTCTTGCACTACCTGTTTCTTTAGCCACATTCAGCTTTTCTGGGGAAAAGGTCAAAGACAACTTCCAAGGACAGTCAGGTGCTTTAAATCTGAGAAAATGCCTTTTTGAGCTCATTCTAAGTTGCTTTGCTTTCCTGGAGGTTTTCTGTTTTTCTTTCCCTCTACAGAACCAACCCTCCTTCCTTCTTTCGTTCTTCTTTTCCTCCTTTCTTTCTTCCCCCTCTTTTCCTTCCTTCAATGCAGAAGCATAATTTTGATTAGTTTTTCATTGCTCACTTGTGTGTACAGACTTGAGTTTAGATAAGTGAGTAGCTTGGACATGAAGTTAAACCACAGATTCAAGTCAAGGACTGCAAGAGAACCCTAGACTTGCCTTGGGGACTTTGGGCCACCAGGATCCACTTGTAGGTACTCACCATGTTGGGGAATCATTCCAGGGTTGTGTGGGAAAATCAGGATGAGGTGGTAACTCCATCGTTGGAGTCACTCAACAGTCCCACACTCCCAGAGCTTTTGTGCTGGGCCAGGCATTTTCCTGAGGTGGGGAGACTTAAAGATAGGAAGAACACAATATCAAGCCCTCGGGACACATATACTGAAGATAGTGGGGAGAGAAATCCAATTAACTTTCACTTAGAGTAACAAATACCCTACTAAATGTGTACACCTGTGGCTTGACGGGGCTCAGAGGAGAATGGATATAAGGTAGAGGGTTAAAAAATTTAAAAAAAAGCTTCCAGGAGGAGGTGGTGTTGAAGTCAACAAGTGTCTCCAAAGGAAAAGGATGAAATGAGGTCTCTCCTGGGAGGTCCTGTTTGTGGAGGTGGAAATTAGGAAACCAGTAAAGCCCATTATATTTTAGCAACAAGACGATGTGACTCTCCTACCTCTGATCAGCAAAGAATTCATTTTGCAACACTTGCTTCCTGCACTCATTAAAATCCATCTTTCAGAAGGTTACACATAAAAGAAATACCTTACTGACTCCTGATGTAATTCTTGGCCCGTCTGAGAACATGGCTGCCTGTATTCAGTCTATAGCATTGGGATCTTTTTTCCCCAGTGCATTCTCTTGTTCCTCTGTCATGAGTAATGAGTAACTGAGTGCCCATTTCCTGCTCTTGTTCTAATTCATTGTTTCCAACACTGGAGTAGTGAACGCAGGTGAACATATACTATAAGAACAATAGCCCTTGGAATGGAAAATTGCCATGTGAGCCAGAAGGGTACTTGATTGATCTATTAATGTGATGATGTTATTTTTGAGTGGCAGGGGATGTCCCTCTGTTATACCAGTCTTGGAAGTGTTCTTTAGGAGTATAAGACATGGGGCTCCATTCTTCCTTTAGTGAAGGGCCTCATTTCTCTTGTATGAAGGGTCTTTTAACTGTGCCAGGCATTGTCAGTGGGCCTAGGAAACTTTCCAAAACTCCAGTAATATGGAACAGCTTAAATATATATATAGCCTTTATATTTATATGTTTGATTTTTTAAATTGAAAGAGTCATTTAAGAATACATACTTGTCCTAGAAAACCCAAACAATACTGAACTATACAGAGTAAAAAAAATTAAAATCTTTCTTCATTTGCATCTCGTCTGCTTTAGTTATGCCACACTAGGACACTCACCATTGTGAATAGGGTGGGCTAGGAGGTGGGATTCTTCATAACCTCTTTTATTCATTCACAAGTACATGTTTGCATCATGAAAACATAATGATCCCATGTGTGGATCATTTAAACATTGATCATTTTGCTACTTGCTAAATGGCTGCCCCAGATGGGTTTTGTTTTTTTTTTTTTCATTTTGTTTTGTTGTTTTGTTTCTGCATACTTTTTATCCAGTCTGTATGTTGACATGTGTGGAGGAGGAGGGTCTTGGGTGAGTTTTATTTTGGCCCTTAAATGAGACTAGGGAGCTACCATGTGCTTATGTGGGTGCTCAAAAGTTCAGAGCTCCATGGGCCAGCTGCACTGTATGCTGTTGCAGCAGAATTGGTATTAATATTGGTAGTCAGTGGTGACCATGGCATGGCATGGCCACTTTGATTTCCTGGGCTCATAGCTCTCATACATGTAGGTCACTCTCATTCAGTGTCCCCTCTTTACTGTACTTTGTGCAACCAGCAGTGTCAGGACCAACAAGAGAAGAAGGCACAGGAAATGTTCCTCCCATATTTTTATTTGTTCTTTCCCATTTTCTTGACCTTTTCTCTGACCCCTTCTTCCTACAAAAGGGGGACAAGTGAAACAGAATATTTCAGGTGTTGCCCCTCTACTCAGAGGTGGAATTAAATCAGAGCCTTCTAAGGAAGAGCGGCTCTTCCCCTGTTTGCCTTGGGCTCTATACCTGAGTGACACTGAATATGGCCAAGGAACCAAAACCAGAGCTAATTTAGACCCCAGTCAGTGGTCCATTTCAACCCCACATTCCGACTTTGCCTCTCCTAGTTTTCTTCGTTGGCTTAGTAAGTCAGATTTTGAGATTTAACCAAGAATCTGAGACATGAAATCTACTGTGGCTGCTGTTTTTGTTGCTGATTCCAGGTAGACTGTCATAGCCACTGCTTTCAGAGGAGGTCCTGTGGATCACAGAGACATGGGGCTAGTTTCTCTTGTGCTTGAACCTTAACAAGCCAGAAAGTGCCAGTTTAGTCCCTTTACTGCTTAAGAAGTTTGTTGTTATTACCTGACCCTGCCAGGAGATGGTGTTTCAAAGCATAAAGGCAACACCATACATGTGGGCTGCACTGTAGCATTTCAGGTGTTGGGATGCAGGAAGGGATTCTTGTGCTGTAAGCACTGATATATTTAAGACGGATCACTCTGGTCATTTATGCAGCGCACATGTGCAGAGTCTGGTACTATTGATGGACAAAAAAGCTTTTGGCGTTTGGAAATTCTCTGTCCCCAATTTTATCTGTGGCTTAGCTGTAAGTTTCCAAACCCGCAGAGAGGCGTTCTTCCTTGGGCCAATATTTTTTGAGGCAGGTTGGATTAAAGGTGCAGTTGTTGCCTGATCCTCTTATAAACCTCTTCTCTGATGTTCTAGACTCTTGAGAGTTGTTGCTCAGCCGTGAGGTTTTCCTTGGCCACAGCTGAATGCAGTTGCCATGGAAGGTTCAGGCAACCTGGAATGCCAGCCTCACTGGTGATGCAGCCAGTTCTCACCATCTTCCAGGAGGAAAGGCAGCAAAGGCTTGTCGTGACACACCTTGGTGTCTCCCAGGCCTCAGCCTGCCTGTACGTCTGGACATGGGTTACTGACTGGGCAGGAGGCCTGATGTGTCAGATGTGAGATTAATACATGGTGTTTGCATTGTTTAGGACTGCAAATATCACCCTGTCACCTAAAAACATAAACTGCATGTTTTGACATTTTGATGAAGGCCACATCACATAAAGGTTCTGAAGAGGAAACTTGCTTTCATCTCGTGGGTCCCTGAGCTGATGTGCTAGCAATCAAGAAGTCACCAGCTTCTGGGACACCCTTGTCCTATCCCGGTTCTAGGATGTCAACTTCTTTGTTTTGTTGTTTCTGCAAAGAAAGGGTCCTTTATGTTTCTATCCCCAGACCCACTTAGTCTCATGTTCATACCTGTTTCTGCTGTTCACCCAAAATAGGTTGGATTCCTCTGGGCCAGACAGACCTGATCTCCTTCTTTCCACCAGGCTTTGATCCTCTAAACAGAAATAAGTAGGAGGCAGTGTCGTGTACCAGGCTGCTGTGGCCTCGGGGCAAATTTTCCAGAGCATGATACTGTTAGGACCTCAATATGCCCCCCACTCAGATCAGGTACATAGGAAGAGGTTTATGTTTGAGGGATTTCCATCCAGCACTGAATAAGAAGGGGATGGGTTGTTCTGGCAAGAGACTAGATTTAAGCTGAAACGGGATCATAGTCCCATCCTAAGCGAGCCATACAGCTAGGGGTAGATCCTTGAACTCTTAGGGCTATGGATTCTTCCTGCAAAGCTAAGATGCCTTTCCTTTATGGTTGTGGTCATGGGGATTACTGGGAACGTTGCTCCTGTGTGCTTGGGGTGTTCCCAGGAACCCCCAAGCTGGTGATTTTTATGATCTCAGTGGAGCCAAAGGTCACTGGCCTGCTAGAGAATCATAGCTCTGTAATCAGAGTTCAGTTATTTATTGACTCAGGCACAAGAAGTCTTGGAAAACACTACTGTGAGAGGGATGCTGGGGAAGATGAGACCACCATTCCTACCCCTATTTACTTACTGTATAGCTGGCGAGGGAGGAGTGGGATGAAGCTCAGGAGCAACAGAGAAGATAAGCAGGTCTCTGGGATTTACACTGAAAGCAAGGAAGGACTTTCTCTGCTGCCACTTTGGATGCCCCGGGCTGTTTAAAGATCAGCACCGCACCTCACATGACAGCAAGTGCAATGGCCCATTTGACGGGGCAGGGGTTCTTTGTTTAATCTGAGCTATGGCTCATAAATCAGTCAAATAAAAAAATCCAATTCTGAAAATGTCTAGCAGTTCAAAAATTCTGGGATAAAGCTCGACAAGGGGAGTCGTAAATCAGCAGTAAATCAGAAACTGTCATTCTGATTTCCCCTCCACCACCATAGGAGGGGGCGGGGTGGAGGTCAGATTGGCCAAAGGGGTAAGGGAGAGGTCACCTGTGCTGAGATGAATATTCCAGAAGGGGTGTGGGAGACAAATGAGAAAAATGTCCAGGTCTTTGTGGAGAAGGCAGACTTCAAGTGTTCCCAACTCTTTGCAAATTTTGAAGAAAAAAAAATAGTCTTTGAGTGAGCTACCAGGTGTCTGGGCAGATGAGCTTATTCACGGGTATCAGGATCCTCTTGTTTCTGTTTCTCTTCTATTGCTTAGCGGTGCTTTCATTTCCACTCTGTTTCCCATGATGACTCCCCTGTGACCTGCAGCATTCACAGAAAAGAGGTAAAAGGGAAAAGAGCCCTCGGAGCAAAGCAGATGCCAGCACGTCCCTAGGCCACCCCTTCCTGGGCACCCCCCTCACCCCTGTGACCCCAAATGGTCAAATAGATTCAGTCCTCCAGCCACCCACCAGACTTGCCTTGAGTCTTCTCTTTAAGATAGTTGACACAGATGATCCCACACTGGATGTCTTTCCTTCAAGTTGATGTAGACAGGTATATACACCTTTGGGGGGTGCATTTTGGATCTCTGCCAGTTCTCTCCTACTTGTCAGGAAAATTGAATTGCTTTTCGGAGTGAATACACCTTGTGCTTATGGGACACCCTGCTCCTGAGAAGTGTAAATCCTTTTGCATACAAGGTGACCTCAGACATCCCAGCCTCTGGTTGTTGTAATAACTGCAATCTGGATGCCACCAGCGCCCTGACCATGGCTCCTTGCTCTTACAACCTTAGTGCACGCTGGCTCGATTCCAGCTGTTTGCTTCTGGACTCCATTGCCAAAAGACTTTCTCTGGAGATCAGAGTCACTTTGCTCTCTGCATGGCAGGGTGGAAGAGTCAGTGACTTATGACCCCTGGAGCAGTTCTCAGCCAAAGGAAGATGGAAATTGATGTTTATACCTTTGACAGTCATTCCTCAGTCTATTCTGTCTCCTAGAATTGCCCAGTAGGATTAAGCTCCATTTGCCTGCTCGATACCACATGTTTTATTGGTCAAGTTTCCCCCGTCTCCTTTTCCTCTGTCTTCACTTTCCAAATAAATTACTTGCACTGAACCTTTGTCTCAGTATTCAGTGGAATTTGAATCTAAGACATATACTCGCATAACTTTTGCAGGTAGACATAGTGAAAAAGTAATAAGCCGTGATAAGGAAATGGGTTCAGGACAAAACCAGAGTCTGGAGAAACACTGGTGCTTCTGCCCAAGGAACCGTGTTCTGTCCTCATCTCTGGTGTGGATGCTCATGATTTTTCCAGAAAAGCCAAATTAACTCTCCTCATGCTTTTTTTTTTCCCAGAGATGAGCTGCTGTTACTATCAGGTATGAAATTAAGAGTGTGAGATACTATATGTTTCTGTGCATTTGGAGGCCCCTAGCTCCCTTTGGCTCTGGTCTCTTGCAGTTTTCACAGGTGGAAATGTAGGTGTGGGGAGGGAATCAATGTGGGCACCCAAGAAACTTAGCTCTAGTGGAAAATGATGATGCAGAGATGCAGGGATACTCTTCAGGTCTGGGAGAGAGGATGACAGGTGGGAAATCACTTTTCAGAGCTTCTCTCTGGGCTACACTCAGGATAGGAACACACTTGCTAGGACAGAGAGCTATTTTTGTCTAGTTCCATAAAGAATGGGTGCCTCAACTGAATGGTGGTTTCCTGTTTTTTTTTTTCTACTTTTGAGACATTTTCCTTCCATATAGTTCATTTCCTCCTTCCCTCCCCCCTCCCCCCCCCCAGCATTTTCCAGTTCTCAGAGGGCAGTTCTAGAAGGCTCCTAGACTTGGAGATGTAAGAGGTCCCTCCACACCATGCACCAGAGCATCCACTTCTTTTAGCCTAATGATGTGTTTGCCAAATATCTTTGCTTCTTCCTGCCCTGGATGGTACAGTTAGTTTTCAAGGGTGAGGCTCAGCTTCCTTTAGGGAAGTAGAAATAGAAGACCAAAGTGAATCTCAAAGAACCATGGGTTCTACTGCCCCTTAAGCATGTTGTGGGAGACCCCAGTAGGGATGGGCAGGCTCAATTCTTTGCTCCATAAATGTGTGTGCACATGGTATTTTAAAAGTGTCTCTCAAGTAAGCGTTTTCCAGCAGAACTGCCTTATAAATAAACCAGTGCCTCAGGCCTCTTGCTGTTTGTAGGCCCTGCCCTTGGAACTCGGGTGTGGCTCAAAGCAGTGTGGTTTTATTCCTACCTTGTCAGCTCCCTGCCACTCACCCCAACACAAGCACAGGCAGCTTTGCCTTGGCACAGTATCCTCTCATTCCTTGGTAGATGATTTTGGATGCCCTTAACTGGTATCTCCAACATGTGGTTCTGTGATACGTGCAGGGATGCAGAAATGAATAAAGTAGTCTCCTTGTCCTGGAAGAACGGGAGTCTGGAAGGCAGCGGGCTGTTTAAAATAGTCAATGATGATAGCGTAGAAACACTGAAAAGTTGGAGCTGTTCTAGGTTGGATGGAGCAAGATATTGGCACCTGTAGTCAATGGGTCATAGGAAGGTGGTAGTGGGGGGGCAGGTTCTGGGAGTCGGAGAAACACAGGAGGAGATGCTGGAGGGGTTTGCAGGGCAGCTATTTCTTAACTGCTAGAGAAAGCTTGGTATTTAAACAAGTGGTAAGTCCATAGTGGTGTATACCAGCTGACCTGTTCCCCGTTGACTCCATGGGGTTGCAGGTTACTCACACTTAAGAAATTTGTATTCTGGGTTTGTCAAAGGTCAGTGGCTCCTCCTTGTACTGTGGGGAGATTGCCAAAACTTCCTCCTACAAACTCCCAGGAGAGAGATTCTGGGCCTGCCTCCTTCTTGGACAGCTGCAGTATGGATTGGAAAAGCTGGGCCCATACAGCTAGCTCACCTGTAATTATGTTTGCTTAAATTTGCTGGCATTCCAAGGCTGCACCTGGAGCCCAACATGCTTAAATAAAAAGCTGGGCTGAGGAGGCGCAATGCCCTGTGTCCTACACAGCAGCCGTTCTGTGGCTTTGTTTTCTGTTGGGCACAGACAAACCAGGCTTTGTCATTTGGAGAATTGGTGTTCATGTGTTTTTGTTTCAATCAAAATATGGTAATTTACTAATACCATAAAGTCTAGTTATGAAATTAACATGAGGGGATGGTTGAGTGGAACTTAACAGATTATTTGTACCTCATTTAGGAGAATGCTGCTGAACCTCTATTCTCAAGCTTTTGGGTTTGGACATCTGCTCATTTGTCTGGGACAGATGTTGTCCCTCACTTGGTTCATGCTATGGTTATTCTGCTTTGAGTGGGCTGACCTTTTTTATACTGTACATTTCTGCCTCTGTGTCAGTGTCTTATGCAGGGTTTTATCATATTTGCTTGATCTCTCCTTTTATTATGTGTTATATATATGTGTGTGTGTTACATTGCACATATATTATTACTACATACACACACATGTGTGAGCACTCATGTTTTACATGTGTATATATGTCTATGTGTGTATTGTATGTATATGTGCCTTTCTTTCTTCCTTCCTTCCTTTCTTGTTATTCATCTTCATCATCATTATTCTTTTTGAGCTCAAATTCCCATTTTTTTAAACATTTTTAAAAATTGTAAATGGACACAATATCTTTATTTTTATTTATTTATTTGTTTAATGTGGTGCTGAGGATTGAACCCAGGGCCTCATGCATGCGAGGCAAGCACTCTACCACTGAGCTAAAACCCCAGCCCACAAATTCCCAGTTTTGGCCATGAAAGCCCACACAAGCTTCCATGTTCCTAATAGAGTCTCCAATCTCTCCTTCAGCTTATCCTTTCCTACTGGGTGTTTTTGATTTTCAAAGACCTGGGATTTCTCCCTACCTGTGTAGTGAAATTCAGTTAGAATGTAGCATTTTTTTGACTGTTGGATATCATTCTTAATAATCTGGTGTTCCTTGTGTCTACTTGGCATACTCGGAAGATGCCATCCACATGCCGGACCTGGGCCAGCAGCCATGAGCTCATGGAATGCAGCAAACCCAGGGACTTTTCTTAAACTTTTCTCTGTGCTTCTTTGGGATTAACTCTCCTTGTCAGTTAAAGATGACAAAAGACAAAGAGACAAAAAGACACTGGGCAGAAAGGAGCCCATTTTGGGATGAATAAATTTTCTGTTAAGGATAAACACAATCTTCTTTATTCTTTAAGCTTTTAAAGTATCCAGAATAGAGCATTTTAAGCAGAATGAACTGGAACAAAGTTTAACTGTAAATGTGCTAACTGGTGTTAAAGTGCAAGCAGCTCTGTGACACAGAAACTTTTGGATGTTGCAACTTGAAAATGTTCTAGAATTTTCCTAAGGACTCAGAGCTTTCAACTTGGGCTATTGTTTTTGTCAAAGATTATCTTGTCTTTTATATTTAAGATATTGTTAAATACAATTGGACATTAAGAACCAATGGAATCAGGCTCTGTGGAGCTGAGCAAAGGTAGCCCTGCTCATGCAGACATCTGTCCACCATGAGGCCAGTGTGTCTTCAGCCTGCTGTCTTTGATGACTTTACCATAAACGTACTCAACATGAATATCATATCCAGTAGGGTAGCCAGGAGGTTAACAGGGGAGGTTCAGGCCTAAGGGGCACTTTGGTACCATTTGTACATTTTGTGAACCATCTGTCAGAGGTTCTGGAAAGCAGACTTCTCCACAAAGGAAATGAACAGCTAGTGCCTCGTTTTCTAAGATGGCAGAAGAATTAGCCTTAGTTGGAAAATTTCTCCCTTCCCCTGCTTGGTTATAAGAAGAAAAAAAATGATAGATTTGCAAACCATTTAGTTAACATTATCATCACCAGCTCCATCATTAGTATTTCCATAAAGTCTAAAATTAAGAATATTTGCTTTCTAATCTGTATAGACAAGATTAGTACCTGCCTTGTCAGGTTGTTCAGAGGTGAATGAGGTCACACAGAGAGAGCTCCTAGCACAACACCTTGTGTATAATAAGGGCTCAGAAGACCCTGGGCATGATTATGGTGCCTTTCTGGTGACCACAATGATCTGGCCTTGAAACACTTCAGAATGAAAGAAAAAGGTCTTCCTATGCCATTATACAATTCCTCTTATTTCAGTCATTTGAGAACTCCAGGCTGTCCATGGTGGTAGATGATAAGTTATAAATGGATGTCGGAGGGCAAATTTGACTGTCCTTTCCCTTCATTAGAGTAGGAAACATTAGCCAGAATGGTGCTTTTCTTGGTGTTAAAAGTCTACCTTTGTCAATTTGAAAGCATTTTTTAACTTTAATATTTTTCTCACCCGCAGGGTGATTGGGCCACAAACATATTTTCCTGTCTAAGTTATAAAACCTTTTGCATTTATCTTGAGGCATTTTCACTGCTCTAATTAATGAATGAAATATTCTGCTTTTATGAAAATGACTCTCTGAGATTCACACCAAGAAGTGTCACAATCTCATATTCCCAGGGTCCCATCCAGCCTTGGGGTTCACCATGCTCTATGGCTATGACGGCACTGTTCAGTGCCCTCTCTGGATGCCACACTGTGATGCTTTGACATCTTTATCCATCTGTAGAATCAGAGAAAAATCAAGTTGTTGATTCAGTGATGAGATTTCCTTAGGTTGTATCTATAGAATACTACCAATTATGCAGCTAGAAATAGGAATAATCAATTATCTTACTTTTTTTCCCAAAGAATTTAACACAGTCCAGTATTTGGATTAATATTGTGACACATACCATCCCAGGAAATGTCTCAAACTTTTTTTTTTTCTGGTGAGTTAATTCTCATGGTATCTTCAGTTTTCAGTCTTCACCCTGGAAGTTGACATTGGAGAAGCAGAGCTTTTCTGTTATGACAGCTTGCAAAGGTACATGGGAGGTAGAGCTTTATATATATATATATATATATATATATATATATACACACATACACACACACACACACACACATATGAGATGACACCATCTCATTCTTATTCATGCTTGTCATTCTCTCGCATTCCTAAAATATCTTAGGTGGCCTTTAGATCAGAGTGGGGTCACCCCATAAAGAGAAGGAATCCAGCTCTCAACCTGAAGTGCTGACTTGGGTAAGCACCCCCAGCTCATTCTCATGAGTCAACAGTGGTCTCCTCCAGCTCTTGTACCATTCCAATCACCCCCATGAGAGAGGAGACAGCTACCAGGTCAAGGGGTGTATTTCCCTCCGAATGTATTGTTCCCTCTGGCATATGAATTCTTTTCTAGCCAGGATCTGGGAAGCAGGGAATGGGATGCTCAGAAGGGGTAATGGGGCATAGATTCACAAAGAGGCTCTTTACCAGGATGTGCAGAATGAAGGAGCCAAGGGGAGATGATGAAGCACCAGAGTGACCACAGCAAGAAGCCATTACTAGTTTCCTTATGGCTATAGGAACAAAGGAAGATGGACCCCCAAACTGTGAGCTGTGGATGTTGGAAACTTGAGAGCATCCATGGACTGGGAAAGAACTAGGGAAATAAGTGCCCGACTGCTGTCTCCCCCCACCCTTTAATCTCTTGACATTTATGTGGAAGTCAGAGGGCCAAGAAGTCAGGTTGGACCTCTGGGGGAAGGGGAGCCTGGGTCAGGAGGGGCAAAGGGAGAATTTCCAACACATTCAGTTTTCCCTTTTTTATACAAAACAAAGCTTGTTTCCTTTGTTTTATAGAAATGGATTCTTTGGAAAGCCAGGAAAAATAAATCCTGCCAGTAATTAGGTACTGTTTAGAGATTCATTAGAACAAGACCGAGCTAGGAAAGAGACACAGCCTACTCCTTTTATGGAGGCTTACTGTTCCCTACATTTATTTTGACTAATGTTTCTTCATTTCTTTAATTTTATTTTTTTTTAATATCTCATTAATATTTAGCTACCAAGCCTTGGATCGTTTTGCTCTGTTGTGTTTCTAACGTTCTCTCCTCTCACGACTGCTGGAGTTGGTAGATTAGAAATACGTTGAGCTTCCCTAGCAATTGAGGGGGTTGTTGTTGACTCCCTATCTGTTCTCACCCCATGGATCGGCAGGCAGGGAGAGCAATGGAGAAGCAGGCAGCTACAGCCACTTTGTTCCCAAAGAGGTCACTAAAAGAAAGACCTTTCATTTCCCCATGTAAGAGTCCCTCGACATAAACATGCCAGAGGGTGGAGCATACAAGATGACATGGATGTGCACCACCTGATTGGTCACCTGCACACTTCCGCCAGAACAGACCAAAAAAACAGTGTGTGCCATGTCCAGCTGCTCTGCAGGATCCTGGTGTTTACCTCAATGGTACTTCTTTGGACTTTAGTAAAGTCTTCAGTTCCTTTTCACCAGGGGAAGCTCATTTTGGCACTTATTATTCTGCTTCTGTCATGATTTATTTCCTTGGCATATGTCCCTATCATCAAAATAGCTTTAGGATATTACTTATTTGGACTGTTCTGCTCCCCAGCCTCAGGGCCCTCTACAACATTCTCAGTTTACCAAGTTTTAGGTGTGTCCTCATTTTTTGTCCATCTTTCTACAAGGTCGTATAGAACCATGTTCATTCATTCAATATCTGTTTATTGGTCATTCACCGTGTGTCACCCATTATGTGTTCTTGGATGTAAAGACAAGGAACATAAAAGCCAGAGTCGCTACTCAACGTGGTTTCCATCCAGATTTCAGGGTAGTAGAAAAGATAAATAATAGCCACTAAACTTATCTAAGTGAATATGAAGGATGGTAGAAAGGGAAAAAATGAAAAGGGGAAGGGGGAAGAGGATTTGGGGAAGTGTGAGGTGGGTTGCAATTTTAAACCAAGATGGAACTCTTTGAGAAGGTAACATTTCAGCAATCTCTGAAGGAGAAGAGAGGGAACCGTGGAGATTTCTGAGGATGTGCATTCAAACAAAGAGGACACAAGGTCAAAGTCCCGGTGTTGAAAGAAGCATGCTTGCTGTGCCCATGGGGTGGCACAACGTCAAAGTTGCTGGAATGCGATGAGGGAGAAGAGAGATGGGCAAGATGTCAAGATGGATATGAGAACTAGGCCCCTTAGAGCCTTTGAGCCAATGAAGGTCTCTTGCTTTCACTATGGAATAGAGGGCTACCTCTTGCTCCAAGAAGTAACATGACCAGGTTTGGGTTTTTATAGGGGGACAAGTAAGAAGTTTAGATTATTAGAATGGTTGGGCTCACAACAGGGTGGTAACAGGGAGAGTGTGGGGAGGCACCAGATTCTGGGTATGATTTGAAGGCAATGAGAACACCCTGAAAGAATGGATGTGGGTGAGAGACCCATAGAGGAATCCAGGATTCTTGACCTGAGCTGGTGCAAGAACAATCAAGAAGGCTTTGTGGGGGGTTCAGGGGGACTGTTTTGGAAATGTTAATTATTAAGATGAGTTCTAGACATCCACATGGAAATAATGAGAAGAGATGGTTCTGAGAAATGTGCATCAGGATGTAGGGCAACAGGTCAAGGCTGGACATAGGAACTGGAGACTAAAGTAGAGGGACAGCTGTGAGGTGGAGGAGAGCCTCTATTGAAGTGAGTGTGGACAGAGGGGAACCAAGGACTGAGCCCAGTCCCTGAGGGAGCTAGCAGAAGAGACTGGGGAGAGCAGGAGATGTGGTCCTGGAAGGTGGGTGTCCAGGAAGGAGGAAATGAGCAGAAGAGTAAGACTTCCAACACATCAGGTGGCTCCAAGGCCACTGGTGACATGGATAAGAACAGTCTTGGTCCTGATAGAAGCAAAATCCTGATTGAAGTGTTCATAAAAGGATGGGGAAAGAATTGGAGGTAGATCAGATGGGTAACTTCTGTCAGAAGTTTTGCTACAAAAGATTGACATAAAATAATGCAGTAGCTCAGAGGAAAAGTGGGATAAAAGGAGTTTTTACTTCTTAGAAAAACATAACATGTTGACGCTAAAGGAGTAGTTTTCATTCCCCTGAATTTATTGACTTTATGGTTTGTTTTCTATTTAGATTAACTGATCTTAATCTTGTATTCCACTTATTTATTACACAAATGTGCCTTCTTCCTGTCAGTACATGCAGACCATCATTTATTGTACAGCAAGTACATAATGTACAGCAAGCTGACCTCTGTTCACATTTCAGTTCATCAGCTCATTGGGCACATAGAAATGACTTTTGAGTGCTCAACAAGTAAGGTTATTATGATCTTGACCGTTGTAATATTTGATTGCTGTATTCTATTAAATAGCCATGAAGGCTACTTTGTATATTCTGCCATCACAATTGTTACTCAGCTAACAGGGCAGTGGGAAGCACTGAGGAATCATTTTTGGTGGGAGGGGGAACATATGTAATTCTCCTGTTCTGGAAAGTATACCCCCTGAAGATAATTTTAGCTAAGTAATCCAGGGCAGTTAGTCTTGGTTTGAAAAAATGTTCACTGGTCCTGGGTTTGGTGTTTGCTTCATTGTTCTAATTAATACTTAGTGAGTGCTATCCTCTTACCTGTGCTATTTCAAGGCCAAGGTTTTGACCTTGGCAGCAGGCAGGGATGCTCTGTGATCTGACACGTGTCAAGTCTGTCATGTTATTGGACACCCATTGAGCTAGTTAGAACCAGTGTTTTAGTCATCTAGAGTCTCTAAACATGACTTTAATTGAAAAGGATTCTTTATATATCATATACCATCTCATACTATGTTCACTGTAACATGATTCTTGAGCTAATGCTGTCTTCTGAAACATAGTTGTGCCTTAACAAGGATTCGTTTTAGTTAGTTGCAGAGATGGAGGGCTAGTTTGTATCTCTTTGGTCTAAGGTTTCCCTAGGCAGTGCTGGGCCAAGGAGCATCTTTTCAGGCTCTGGGTCTGAACATGATAAAATTCCACAGGGCTGGTTTCTCTTTGTGCCCAGGGTGGCAGTCTGGATCACTGTAGAGCTGTGGGTTGGCCAATTAGATGGCCCCCAACTGTACAGAGCCTCAAAGTGAGAGAAATGCTTATTTTCCCCTTAACAGGAAGCAGAGGGCACCTTTTAAGCAACCAGAATCTTTTGGATGTACTTTAAAATAATCCCTTTCATACAAGAGCCAGCTCTAAGAGATTCCCACTAGCCAAATCTGGGAAGATTTGAGCATCAAAATGTTTAAGAATAGACATGAAGTATAAACTTCAAAGAAAAAAAGTCCCACCCATGATTCTATGCCTATAATAAATAGATAGAAGCACATGGGATACCAGGGTGAGTTTTGCTTACAGTGGAATACTGAGTAATGGTCACTAAATGTAGAGGAGTGCTGGGCTTAAAGACTCTTATATCTGCAGGGTCACAGTAAGGATTAGGTTAGGTAAAATCACCAATGCATGCAAAATCTAGGGGAAAAATTTGATGAGCAAAAGATATTTGCAGGGTCTTAAAGTTCCTCCTCACAGATTGCTTGTAAATACAAAAAGGAAAAATAGTAACTATATGGTGGAGGAATCTGACAGTACTTTGATGGGAAATTACTTAAAGTTGATATCACCAATGAGACCAAGTGATCATGGTGTCTTCCAAGGTGTGATGCTCCAAGATTGAAGGATGCATATTTTCTTAGTATTCTGGTCAGGAATGTGCAACCTCAATGTAATTACACAGCAGTAGTAGATAAACTCCCAATAGAGAACATCCTATGGAAAGAAGGATTGTGTCCTTCAAATAAGTCAATGTCATCCAAGACAGAAAGGCTGAAAAACTGCTGCAGATCAGAGGAGACCAGAGAGAAGAGACTGATGGATGTCAGACCTTGACTGCATCCTGTAGTGGAGCAAAAATGCTCTAGTGGATGTTTTTGGATTCATTGACAAAATTTGAAAAAGTATGGTAGATTATATAAAAGAATTATATACCAATGATAAACTTACTGAAAGTGATGAATGTGCAGTGGTTATATGAGGGAATATCCTTATTCTTTGGAAATAAATACTGAGTTAAGGGTGAAGGATCATGATGCATACTACCTAGAAGAGTTCAGAAGAAATGATATAGATAGAATATATGTAATACAGTAGAAGGAGAGAGACGATAGATAATGAGAGAATATACATATAGATACATAGAATGGTAAAGTAGTGGGGGCAGGATATTGACAGATAAGTCCAGACTCATAAAAAGTTTATGGGAGTTTCACATAATGTCGTTTCAGTTTAACTATAAATTAGAAATTACTTATAAAAATATCAAAAACAATAATGAAGTCCCCTTTGTTTATTGATTGCTCAGTTCCTTCAGGGATGGGTGAATGAATCAATCAGGTCGGGGTCAGCTCTCATCTTCCATGCTTCACACATAAACCTCCCTACTCATGAAGCTTCTATTCTGGGGGTAAGATGAGATTAAACACACACACACACACAACTGGAAAACATCAGATTGTGATCAATGCTACAGAAAAGGGGTCCAAGGTAAGAGTGTTGGTGGGGATCATAGGAAAGGTGATTTAGATGGGGAACCCTATAAAGAGAAACCTGATTGAGAGAAGGGACTGACTGGTACTGTATCAACCAGGAGTGGGCCTCATAGCCTGAGGGATCAGCCCCTGCAGAGGCCCGGAGCCAGGACAGAGACAGAAGTTCTTGAAGAATGGAAAAGGCCTTTATGATGGGGTTTCTGTGGAGAGGGAGAATTGGAAGCTTAGGAAGGGCTCCTGGATCATCTTACGGTCTTGTAAAGAATTTGGATCTTATTCTGATTAGGAGAGGGAGCTGATGGAAGGTTGAAGGAATGGAATTAACAGTAATGAATCCATGTTCTCAAAGATCACTCTGGTTACCATGTAGAGTGTGAATCATAGGGTGACACTGAGCAGGAAAAGAAGCCAGTGGACCACTCCTATGGCTGTCCAAGGACAAGGTCACCACCTTCATCCAGGAACCAAGAGAAGATCCAGATACCACTCACTTGTGTCTCCTCCCCACCCGCATACTCTTGGTGCTAATGTCTGTAGAGTACAAATTACTTAAGCACACCTTCTCTTCTTGGATTTCTTTCATACCAAAGCATATCTTTATGCAGTCACTCAGTGCCTTTCAGCGACTCTAAAAATTGACCAGATTTTTTTTTCCAACATTACTTTGACATATGCCAAAAATGACAAAAATGCATCTCTCTCACCCTCCTTCTTTCTCCCCCTCTCTTTCTGACATTTTTATTTTTCCCTGTTGAGCTACTTTCAGGCCTGAATGTTAAGAAGAATAAATAGAAACCCAGAACATGCCTGAAGAGGCCTGATTACCCAGGGAGGAAACTCCTCAATGCTTCAGAGAAGCATTTGGGGAATCACTGGAACCCCTAAAATAGAAGGTGACATTGGTCCCATGCACTTACTGATGAAGGAAATAAAATCTGTGGCTTCCTCACCTGTTAATGGAGTCCCACCTCTGCTCCTACCCTGTGCCACCTTTACTGGAACTTTCTGAAGTCTAGAGAGCCAGAACTATCTAAATAGCTTTCCAGTTTTTGCTCTTCCTAGTTAGGGTCAGGTGAACTAAGGTTTTTCTTCAGTGAGCTGAAGGGACTAGTGGCTAGTCCCTATAGCTCATTGGTGGGTGTTTTGTGGAGGCAGAGACTCTGACAGAAAATGTGAAGACCAGGGATGTGTCCTCCCAAACTGTGAGGGATTTTTAAAGAATGGGCAGCTCTTGTCAAACTTTTCAAATTTCAGGCCATGTCTGCACGTGGGTGTGTGCACCCACGTTCCTGGGGAAAGGTGAGGAATATACAGTAAGACAATGGATGTCCTTAAGAAGACCTTCAACAGTGATACCCATAGTTACAGTAAGATCTCTTGTGGGTGAAGGAGAACAGGGTGTTCTTTTACCGCATCCCTGGTTTAATGTTTACCTGCTCTAACTCCTCCCTCCACTATTGCCAGGATACTCAAATGAGGGGCTGTGAAGCACCTTGGATGGGACTTCAATGGCTCCAACAGATAGATGTTGGGGTGTCAGGGAAAGGAGGGGCGTTTAGTCTGTTGTGAAAAAAGGAGGGAAATTTTTCATCAAAGTGGCTTGCGGCATCTCTAAGGATCAGACATCTAGGGAGAAATGGAATTTTTAAAAAGTTTATATTTTTGTATAGGAATTTGAATTTTATTGAAAAAGTTGTATTACTGATGAGTCCAGTCTTGCACATTTTTTTGAAGTATAAATAAGTGAACATGATTGAACCTGGTGGTTTTTAAAAATGGAAGGGAGCACCATTAATATAACTATTGCTTATGCTTCTGTCTGTCCTCTCGGTGGTGTTAAATGATCCTCTAGTGCAAGTGACTTTGATTTTTGGATGCAGCCACAAGGTTCTTAATCAGAAGATTTTGTGAGATCACACTGCCTGTTACCATTTATGGTGAGAGTAATCTGTATAATAGGTTACCGATTGTACAACCCTGTGAATACACTTAAAAAATGTCAAGTTTCTTACTTTCTTTTTAAAAATATTTTATTTTAGTTGTAGTTGGACATGATACCTTTATTTTATTTATTTATTTTTTTATGTGGTGCTGAAGATTGAACCTAGGGCCTCCCATGTGCTAGGCAAGAGCTCTACCACTGAGCCACAACCTTGATTGAATTGTACTAGACATGAATTATATCTGAACAAAATTGTGGGAAAAAGAAGACAGCAAAATGAGAACAATCAGGGCAGGTTTGACCATGAAACAGTTGCATTTGAAAAGGAAATAAAATCTACAAATGGGTAGTCCTTGTCTCCATGGCTCTGGTTCACTTATGCTAATGACTTGTTAGTGACCAAAAGATCCTGACAGCCAGGCTGTGGGAATAGCTTTCAGAGCCAGGGGTGTGTTCTTTTCAGTATTTTCAATGGGGGTCAGATGTCATTGGAGAGTGGTCTGATTTTTGAAAACTGCTAAGATTCCTGAAAAGTAGGTTTGGTGATTGAGCAAATGATCAAGCTGAGAAATATCAATGCAATGCAAAAAATAAATGGTTAAAAAAAACCCTCTTTTTTTTTTTTTTGAGATCTCACTCCGATTCCATAAATGATCATCTTTTCCACTTGTTAAATCAGTTTTCAACCACCAAGACTCAGTGCCAAGATAAATGTGATGATCTTAGGATTTATCAACTAAATTGTAGTGATGTGGTTAATTGTCTTAGCTGGGTTCCTTTGGGAGACCACCCAAGTCAACTTAGGGCCGGGAGCGCAGGTGATGGCTGTGGGCAACCGGAGTTCACTGTTCCTGGAGGCCCTGAGAGCTTCTCTAGATCATGCCTCAGAGTCACGCAGGTCAGGGAGCATAGACTATGGTGTGCTTGTCCACTGATTCCCTCCTGTCATTTGTCAGTACTGTTCCTAGGGGTTGGCATCTGCTGACCGGGCCTTCCCCAAGCATTGACTGAGTGTGCCCTACTAGTCTGGAAACAAGCACTTAGGTAGAAAGTTAGGTTGTTAATGGCAAACAAACTGCTGAGCATCTGGGCAGTGCCTGTGAGATACAAACGGAGCACTATGGCATCATTGTTGTCGTCGATACCAGCACGGTCTAGAAGTTTCTGTGATGAGGGACATGGTCTTTGTTTGCACCATGTAATGATAGTCCAGCTTGAAATAGGACTAATATGACCGAGAAATTGAAATTATAATTCTACTTAATTTTAATTAAATGGTTATATATGATTAGTGGCTATCATCATGGATAGCAGGGGTCTAAATAGGATATTGAAAAACAAATCCCTCAATATCTCTTGGTCTCAAATGTAGTATTAAGAGAACTAAGATAGAGTGAATGACATTTAGGGATGTATTTTCACTGCCTCTTAAACCTTGAGTCTTTTGCCCTTCATCTGGATGGGTTTCCAGCTTCTCTTAGTTGACAGGACTTCATTTTTTCAGTGGAAGTGAATAGTGAATTAATGAAATTCAGCAATTTTTTTTAATGACCACAGTAGGAAATATCTGTGTCCATTCATTCTAGCTCTGCACACAGAGATGAGTGATTGCTGGAATGTTTCTTAAGTGATGGGGAAATCCATGTATATTAGACTGCCCGAGTGCTTAACTAGACCCAGGTAAAGGCCACTTGGCTTAATGTTGCAAGGAGTTATTGGAATTACTCATTTGGTTTGATCTCATTACTGAAAATTTTAAGATGAAGATGTCAATCAGATCGCTGCATTAAGGACACTCAGAGGATTATTCACACCTGTTTCTGAAGAATAGCCTGTGTCATCACCAGTTAATTTGCAGGGAC
The DNA here is from genome assembly GCF_021218885.2 of Marmota monax. Taxonomy (NCBI): domain Eukaryota; kingdom Metazoa; phylum Chordata; class Mammalia; order Rodentia; family Sciuridae; genus Marmota; species Marmota monax. The sequence continues at coordinate 5,015,428 of NW_026692254.1, forward strand.
AATATTGAATATGAATGACAAAGGTGTGAAATGTTTGGCTTCTCTCATGTCATTGTTCTTCTTTTTCTTACCCAAGGCAGACATTGCTAATCGATCACAGTGCACTTTCTGCTGGACCCAAGATGTAGCCTCTGGGTCTTTCTTAACACAACACTCTTGGCGAATAGTGCACGTCAATCAAAGTGAATTTGTTCAATAAGAAACATTTAGTCATCTCTGACATCTTATTAAAAAATGGATGATTCAGATATTGTTTATGTGTAAAACACTTTTAATAGACTATTTATTATTATTTCCTAACTCCAGGGAGTATCAGCACTAACATTACAGTATATTTTTCCTCCCCTGGCTCTCTCCCATAGGCAAGGGCTGGGAAAACTATGCCTGTTTTTGTAATTAAAATTTTATGACACCCAGACACACCCATCTATTTATGTATTATCTATGTCTGGTTTTGTGGTAGAACAGTGCCTTCAAGAATATATAGCCTGAATAGGGGAAAGGAAGAGGGGAGAGAAAGGGGGGAATCGTGGACTGAAATGGAGTGAATTAAATTCCATGCATGCATGTCAACATGAACCCAACTAAATGTTGGGTTCATAATGCACTAATAAAAGCATAAAAAAGACTGTATACCCTCCAAAACCTATAATATGTACTCTCTGGCCCTTTATAGAATAAGTTTTCTTTTTTTTTCAGTTCTTTTAAAAAATTTGTTCTTTTTAATTATGCATGACAATAGAATGTAGTTTGATTTCTCATACATATATGGAGGATAACTTCCCATTTGGGGGTTATCCATGATGTAGTTACACTGGCCATGTGTTCATATATGAACACAGGAAAGTTATGTCTGATTAATTCTACTGACTTTCCTGTTTCTACTCCCCATCCCTTTCCCCCACTCCCCCCTGTCCAATGAACTTCCACTCCTCCCCCCGCTCCCCCACACCCCTGCCTATTGAAAGTCAGCATCCACATATCAGAGGGAACATTCAGTCTTTGGTTTTTTTGGGATTGGCTTATTTCACTTAGTATGATAGTCTCCAGTTCCATCCATTTACTGGCAAATGCCGTAATTTCATTCTTCTTTATGGCCGAGTAATATTCTATTGTGTATATGTACCACATTTTCTTTATCCATAGAGTAAGCTTTCTAATCCTGGCCCTAGATTTCTTCTTTTGACTTTTGTACACAATGAAATGCTCTCCTTCCTGTTGGCAGAGAGCAAAGCTAGATTAGCCTGTGCTTGTCCTCTGCTGGACTGGGAGAAACTGGTGCAGCTTATTACTCATGAGAATTCTATTATTAAGGAGCATATGGACTATCTGTATGACCATGGTGGAAACTTTTTAATCCAGCACAAGCTTTGGCTAAGTTGGCCTTGGATTCATATTTTGGATCTATCACTTATTGTGTGACCTTAGTCTAATCTACTTCTCTTAAGTCTCTGTTTCCTTATCCTTCATATGAGAATATTAAATCTCAATTCTTGTGTGTGGCTGTTAGAATGAAGTTGCTTTGAGTATTAAGCAAGAAAATTGGGGAAAAAAGTGATTATCCTAATTTCTCACACACCTTAAAAGTCCATCAATGATAGTTCATACAGCAGAATATTTTCCCAAATAAAGTGATGAACCAAGAGAATTGGCACTTGCTTAGAACAAGCTCTTATCTTCCATGTGAATATCTTGAGGAAAGACTCCATTTATGCATTGGGAACCCTATCATATTAGTTAGCTACAGCTGTGTAACAAACCATCCTTAAACTCATTTACTTATAATAATAAATATTTATTGTGGCTCCTGTGTCCATGGGTTGACTGAATAGTCATGCTGCTAAGACAGGGTCAGCTGGTGTCCCATAAGCTTGTCCACATGTCTGTGATCAGCTGGTGGTCAGCAGGGGAATGGCTGTACTAGGATGACCTTGCATGTCTTGAGGTTGGTTGGAGGTTAATTGGGACTTGTCTCTCCGTCCTGGTAGCTAGCTGAGACTTGTTCACAGTGTTGGCAAGGAGTGGAAGTGCACAAAACAACTTGAAGCCCAGGCTTAGAAATGACAGAGCTGATCCTCATGGTCAAATTGAGTCATAATGACAGCCTGAATTCAAGAGAGAGCCCCATAAAATGATGAGAGGAGCAGAAAAACTTGATTGCAAAGTGATGAATGAAGATCTGGAGAAATTTTTGCAAATATCTATCACATTGGCTCTGTCACTAAGGTGATAAAAAAATAAATTGAGGAGCCATACATACCATATGTCTTTGAACAGCATGAAACATTAAAGTTAAGTGTCCAAATATTTTCAACTAAGCTTTTTAGCTTTATAGAGGCAATGGATATTACAACATTACATCTTTACCTTTAAAGGAATGAAGCTATAAAATGAAGTTTTTTTGTTTTTAGGATGTTCCACATAGTGAACCCAAGTTCTTCCCTGTCTTTTTTTTTTTTTTTTTTGGCAGTAGTGAAGATTGAACCCAAGGAAATTTTACCACTGAGCTGCATCCTTATCCCTTTTGAATTTTTATTTTGAGACAGGGTCTCTTGCTAAGTTATTGAGACTGGCCTCAAACTTGTGATCTTCCTGCCTAAGCTTCCTGAGTTACTGAGTTTATGGGTGTGCACCACCACTCCTGGAGTATCCTGTCATTCTTACCATGACTTTAGCTAATGAAACCTCTGATGTGACAGAATGGCTGATTTCCGTCCTGCCTCCCACAGTTTGTCTGTCACATAAAAGGGTCAGCAAACCTCAGGGCCTGTCGGCTAGCTGCCTATCGGATTTCTTTCTCTGATATTTTCATGAACTGCATAGTCCTTGGATTCCTTTATGAAGGAGCTCATGAGCCCCTTACTTCTCAGACTTGTGAAGACCCCTATGGCTGTATCTGCACATGGCCACTGAAGCCTCATGAGAAGTAAAAATTGTGACTAGACAGTGTATTGTCCTGGTCTTGGGGATCAGGCCCTCCTGGCTGACCTGATGGCTTGATCTCATCGGCTATTTTATTTCAGCCAGTTCTTGGGACTAACTTTTGAAAAGCATGAGGAGATTAAGAGTTTGAGTTCTGGTGTCAAATAAGACATAGAAGTCTGGCTCTTTCAGGTGTGACCTTGGGCAAGATGCTGACTTTGAGAGCTTCAGGTTCGCATCAGTACAGAGGAAGCAATCATGTAAAGATTGCGTGGGTTCATGGTGGTGTGGCCCTGTATTTCAGTGTATGAAATGAGCACTCACTCAACATAGCTGTTAACATCACCATTATTTTACAGGTCCAACTGCACCATGGTGAGCCCCTTGACAATGATTGAACCTGAGATACAATCCTGGCTTTGCCTCTTCAAAGAGTTCTCAACTGCCTTTTTAAGGCCAGGTCTGGAAGGCCCAGTGTTCGTGGAAATATCTATGGGTCACCACGGAGATGTCATTTTTTGATTCATACAGGGACTTTCTATATTTTGAAGGGGACAGCTTCCCTTCAGCAAAGGGATATTTGCCAAGCTTCAAAAGAGCTATAAACTTGCTGAATGTGGAAAGGCATTCTTGAACATGAAGCTCCCAACAAACCCGACTCTGTTTGTAATTAATTTGAATGCTTCCAGAGCTTCATATTATACCCTCTCTGTTGTATTCCCATGGGGAATTCATTGGGCCGTAGCTTCAGATCGGATAATTGAGTTCAGTCCTCATTCTGATGGGAGCCACATTTTGGCAGAGGGTAGTTAATATTTGTCTCCAGGTATCTGTTTGTTTATTTTTTTTTTCCATTCACTCGGGATCTGTGTGGGTGTTTGTTCCGTAGAAGAGAGTGTGCAAATAAATACACTCAATGAAGAACCCACGAGAATATTTATTCATAAGCTATCACTGAATCTATAAAACAATTTATAAGAGAACAAAGTGTCATTTCACTTATTGAGCTATTCAGAAGTTCTGATGTTTCCTGTGTCTTTAGGAAAAGTGAAAGGAGCAGGTTAGGAAAACTGAGCCTATAGTTTGACAGTGTTAGAAGAACCAGAAATTGTTAAATAATTCTTGGAGTCATATTTCACTTTGCTTCCCACCTGATGTGTTAGAAAGATCCCACCCTGGTCTACCTGCTGGGTAGAACTGTGTTCTTAACCCAGGACTGGGAGGTTTGCCAAGACAGGGCTGAGGACCAGAAACCAGCTGGGAAGTATGGGGCCCAAGCTAAGATGAAAACAGATTTCGTCAGATTCTGACCAAGAGCTGAACCACTTGTATGCAACCCTGAGATAGTAGCACTTTATTAAATGTTTGATAAATCATGCAACAGTAATTGGGCACAGGAAAGAGAAGAGAGAGAGGTGGAGGAATTGAAGAAGAAAATTAAGTGAGTTGTCTATAATCTATACTCTTCTAAGTACTCTTCTGATGGTTTGTGAGGCAAGAGATGCTAGATGAAGTGACCTTGTAACTGGAGTCTTGCAACCCTGCAGATGTCCCACAGTCTGTCTTCTGTCACTGAAGCTTTAGGCAGAAGGATGAACCAAAGTTGGGCTCAGGTTTTTAGGTTTGGGACAGTGTTATGTGTTTGAAATTTGCTCCCCCCAAAAGATATATTGGCCTCCTAACCCCACTTAGGAATGGGATCTTTACAGAGGTAATTAAGATGAAGTTATGTTCATATTAATCCAGCATGGCAGGCATCCCAATAAAAAAGTGGACATTTAGACACAGATGGGCACACAGGAAGAATGCCATGTGACAAGGAAGGCAGATATTTGGGTGATGTGTCTACAAGCCAAGGGATGCCAAAGATTGGCAGCAAACCACGAGGATCTAGGGAGAGGCATGAAACAGAGTCTCCCTGCCCACCTCCAGAGGGAACCAGTGCTGCCTACACCTTGATCTTGGATATCTGCCTCCAGATTGGTGAGACAATAGGTTTCTGTTGATTGAGCCAGCTAGTCTGTGGTACTTTGTTACAGCATCACTAGAAAATTCTACAGATGGCATCTTGATAAAGGGCCTGGGTATTCTCTCTGCATGGCCCCTGTTCATGCCATCCCCATGTCCTGTGCAGTGGGAAGGCTGGAATGGGGGAAAGAGCAGTGACTGACAGGGTTTGGGAACCAGGCATTTCCAGGTCTCCCCAAGACAGGCTGGGAATCACTTGGCAATGAGATTCTTGCATATCTAATATGCATCCAGAAATAACATGGCAGGCTCTGGATTTCTGCATTTTATCTTGTCATCTAAGATTTTTCTGTTTATAACAAAAACAATAATATAAGAAGTATAGTTGTATCATATGCCTCTTTGAGGGTGTGATACAATTTCCCAGGGTAGTTTTATGTGCAGACCACACTGAATGTTTGCCACACAGAATGAAATAGGTCTTCCTAGACTTTTTGTGTGAGGAACTGAGATTCTGGGGATAAAGTGACTTGTCCAAGGTGAATGATGACCAGAGATCTGGTTCCAGACCCTTGACTGTGGGCTCTGGGTTCTTCCCACTGAATAGCAGGATGAGTACACCAGAGCCTGGCTGGGATCACTTGGCGATTTCTGAAAGTACCAATGCCTGGACCTCCAGAGAGATTGGATTAATTAATTGATTTCAGAGATTGTTTAGGCAAGGGGATTTTTTTTGGGGGGGGGTTGGTGGGTAATGGGGGTTGAACTCAGGGGCACTCGACTACTGAGCCACATCCCCAGTCCTATTTTGTATTTTATTTAGAGACAGGGTCTCACTGAGTTGCTTAGCACCTCGCTGCTGCTGAGTGAGGCTGGCTTTGAATTAGCAATCCTCCTGTCTCAGCCTTCTGAGCCACTGGGATTATAGATGTACGCCACCATGCCTGGCCATAAGGGCATTTTTTCAGATTTCTCAGGTTCTGATCCCCCTTAATAGGCCAAACCAATGAAATATTTTAGGTTGATGGCAACCTTGAGAAGTTATCTTATCAAAGACAATCAGGTTTATGACAATCACCTGGGAAGTCGTTCTTTGAATACAGGTTCAGGTCCTGCCCAGGCACACCAGATCAGAATTACTAGGAGTGGAGTCTAGGAATCTGTATTTTACTAGAGGTTTGGGGGTCACGTTGGGATCATACTCATTTGGGAACTGAGTCCAGTCTATTACCTGCAGAGTGTGTTCTAGTGAGATTCTAGGCAATTAAGGGTTTTACTGTCTTCCCTGTGCTGAAACACCCAGGGAACATGATTGTCTGACATGTCAAAGATTTGAAAGGCAGGTATAGGGTATACATGAAAGGACTCAGGGCTTAGAGTAAATACTCCCTCATCCAGTTACTGTGAGAACACCTCCTAGCCACCTCTGAACCCTGATTTAGAACTTAACAGAATTCTGTAGAAATGATCCCAATGGAAGTAGTTTCCCTTCCCCTATATCCACAGAATGCAGCCTTTTTGATATCATCTGACCAAGTTCTATGTTCTGAAAATGAAGAAATGGAAGATTATAAGAGGGTGTGGCCACCCATCTAATCCCTGTGACTGGTGGGTCTAAGGATTGAAGGGTCTAATGTAAGTTGTTATATGCTTTTCATTATCTGTGTTCTGACCCTGAGTGCATCTAACTGCAATTCACTGGCCACATCTCTGAGAGTTCTGTGTTCTGAATTAGATGCTTCCTATAGAGTTATCATCATGTGGTAACAAGCAAAGCTATTCATGGCCAGGGCCTATGCTTGTTCTCAGGAAATGTGTCCAACAAGAGTAAGAACACATCTCACTCCACATGCACAGCTTGGGACAAAGGGAGCCAAGTTCCCACGTAGGGTGTTCTGTACAATGAATGGCGTGCTGTTCTCTGGAAAGCTGTACATAATTCTGGGATGCTCCTAATTTTGCATCCTATAGATTCATATGTCATCTTGCTTACATTAGGGAACCCTTTCCCCTCTATCCTAGAGTGGTTCATGTTGTGTGTGGGAAATGACAGCATGACATGATATAGATGAGCACAACCTTTGGCATTGGAAACCGGAGGTCTGATTTTAGCTCCACCCCATAGTTGCACTGAATAAATTTATTAGGCTATATGGGCTTGGGCTTTTGTTTTCTCATCTCTAACAATATTTACTCTGGTATTTTTTTTTTTTTTTTGGTATCAGAAGCACTTGACCACAGAGTCAAATCCCCTATTTTGTATTTTATTTAGACACAGGGTCTCACTGAGTTGCTTAGTGCCTCACAGTTGCTGAGGCTGGCTTTGAACTTGCAATTCTCCTGTCTTAGCCTCAGCCACTGAGATTACAGGCGTGTGCCACTACGCCTGGCTTTTGGGAATGTTTTTGAAGAATAAATGAGATGGTGAGTGTCCAAAGCACTTTAAAATTTTATTAAGTATTGGTTATCATTCTTGCTGTTGTTATTGTTAGTCCTCATGAAGTTGGTATGAAAACTTAAGGTGTTGTACCAATTTTGATTTGAATCTACAAGAACAGATAAGTATGGATTGCCATTCATGGATCTGATTTTCTTTTGCCAGCCTTTAAATAATTTTATAATGTAATACGCTATACAGTGAGTTAAGCTGATTGGCTGATTAGCTTTCTGTTCTCCTAGAGCTTAAAATCCATGTCGAAAAACATTGGCAGTGACAAACATGATTGGGCCATTGGCCAGAGAAGATCCATTAATAAATCAGCCTTTACATCTTGCCCAAACACTATGGGAAATTGGAATAGGGCCATGGGATCTATACTCTGCCAGTGTTCCAAAAATTTGGCCCTGGATACCTGTCATGACAAATTTTTGCTGAGTTAGCCATATTAATCTTTGGACAGATCTGATGCTTTAGATCATTTTTAATTATAATAATCATACATTGGAATGTTGGGCAATCATAAGTTAGGCTGTTGTCTATTGAATGACATGGGAACACATTTATGATAACTGTTTTAGAGTAGTACAGAAATACACATCCTAAGTGTTAAGAATATGTTTTTGGTATCAGACTGTAGTTATTTTTACTTTCATTTTTGTATCTGTTATGTTTAAAGGAAATGCTAATTCTGCCTGATTAATATAGCTTCACAGAAGAGGTAACATTTGAGATTAGTTTTGATGGATGTTTATAATTTGAAAAGGCAGAAGGGGGATCCTGAAAAATGGGAGTAGCATTTGTGGGGGAATGAAAGCTGATGGTCTGCTCTGGAACTGGTGGCAGTTTAGGCCAGACTACATTCAAATGGGTGATGAGTTAGTTATCAAGATAATGTAATACAGTGGTTGAGAGCAGGGTGCTTGACCCACACAACAGGAGTTTGAGCCTTGGTTCTGTCATTCTAACTGTGTGACCACGGAAAATTCATTTCACCCTTATCCACTCTCAGTACCTTCTGCAAAATATGGATAATATTAGAACCAAGGTATGGGGGAAGATCAAATTATTAACATACGTGAAGTGATTAGACTTATCACCTGGAGCATAGGGAGTGTTTAGAAAATGCCATCAGTGGTGTGATTTAGTTTTCACTCATATTCATTATGGAAGACATTGTGTTGGACCCAGTAGAAGTGTGCAGCATTATTTCTCTGGGAGTCCAAGGGGAAAGAGAAATGGTGAGCAGAAAGGAAGATTTCATTGAACACAGGGACTCTATGGGATTTTCTGAAATTGTGCAGGCAGGGTGAAAAATATAGAGCATTGCCATGGCAGGGATAGCATCCAATGAGAGCAATTTCTGCTGGGTTCAGGATTTCAAATGAGCTTTGGCTGTGCAGAAGGAAGGACTGTGGAGTGTTGGGAAACAACGGTGTATACGTTCCGTGAAGCTAGATAATGGAGAAAGGACAAGGGGCCAGGTGATGGATATGAAACATAAAGGAAAAAAGGATTAGCATATGAATTTACAGGTGTGGTATGCTTGGTGAATATGTTGGTGTATATGGAGTGTGGTCCAGGCTATATGTTCTAAACTCCTTGAGTCTAACTTCCTGTGGACCTCACCTGTAGCCAATACTGATCTGCAAGTATTTTGGACCTCTATTTTTCTACATTCTTGATAGTCAGCTTTGATCTCAGAGCCTGGAAAGAATCATGGAAGACTTCCCTTCTGAGCACTGGTTTCTGGGTTAGTGAAAATACGAGCATCTTTGGACACCTCCTCCTTCAGAGAATTATCAAGGCAATGATCAACAATGGAGAAAGCAGTGAAAATGTGGAGTCATAGCCAACTGTATTGCTAACCTCATTTTTAAAAACTTTTTTTTTGCTTTTTTTTAACTCTTCTTAACTTAGCCTTTGGCTACCATATTATTTTTTAAGTTTAATGATATGGTTGAGATATATGCCTTGGCTGGGTTTCTAGTGGAAACACAGTTTGCATCTCTGAAGAGTACTTGCAAGCATTCTGAATCCTCATTTTTACACCTGCGGAGAGTGGAATCAGAATTTGCCTGAGTACATGGCTTGCTCTCAGATTGGGTTTCCTGAGAAAAAGACTCTGAGACTAGAATCTGAGTTCCACTAATTTATTTAAGAAGTAATCCAAGAAGCACTAAAAGGGGAATGCAAAGTGGGACAGGCAAGGATGGAAGTCCACCAAGGAGATAATAGTAAATGGTCCCTTCTTTGGAACCCTGCAGAACATACACTGCAGGTTTCTCCCTTGTCAGGGCTGAGGATACTGGGGAATATTTTATCCATTAACTTCTATCCATCATTAGTTGAGAATTGATCCTGGGGAAATAGCTTCTCAAACATCCTGGGCTTTTCCATGCTAGGGGCTGAGCCTACCCTAAGGCCCGAGAAAACCCTTAGACAAGGGGACAAGGGTAGAGCACCCACTTACCTGTGTCATACGGAGAATTTAACAGTAAAGTGATGGAAACTAGCTGCCTTCCTCCTAAGACCAGGAATAATGCAAGGAGATTCATTCTCCTCACTTCTAGTCAGCAACCTAATAGAACTGTAATGAGTGAGACAAGACAACAAAGGGAAATAAAAGGTGTGCGTACTTATAAGAAAGAAATAAAACTTTTTTTTCAGGTGATAAGATTGCCCATGAAAAAATCCCAAAGAATTGTTAAAAAAAATACTCCTGGAACTGATGTGTGATTATAACAGTGTTACAGTATAAAAGGATTCAAGAGTTTATGGCTTTCCTTTATACCAGTAATGAACAATTGGAATTTGAAATTAAAAGCATAATGCCATTTACATGAGCACCAAAATATATAAATAAGAAAATAGTATAAATCTAACAAAATGTCTTCAAGATCTATATCAGGATAACTATAAAACTTTGAGGAAAGAAATCAAAGAAGCACTCAATAAATGAAGACATGTTCCTGTGTTTATGAATCAGAAGACTCAATATTGTTATGTTAGTTCTTCCTGACTTGATATACAGATTCAGTGAAATCCTAGTCAAAAACTCAGTGAGTTATTTTGTGGCTATTAACAAAGTGATTCTGAAGTTTACCTGCAGAGGCAAAAGACCCGGTATAGGCTGTTCAATAATGAAGAACAAAGTCAGAGGATATAAACTGACTTCAATTCTTAATACAAAGCGACAGTAATCAAGATAGAGCCAAGTTAGTGAAAGAATGGAAAAGGACAAGAGAGTTCTAAAACTAAAAGCAACCAAGATATCTTTTCATAGGTGTATGGATAAACAAACTGGCACATTCCTACAATGGACTATTATTCAGTAATTAAAAGAAATGAGACTTCTAGACATAAAAAGACATGGAAGAAACTTGGACACATATTTCTAAGTCAAATAAGCCAATATGAGGGGGTTATATGCTGTATAATCCAAGTACATGACATTGTAGAAAAAGGAAAAATATAGAGAGAGCAAAAAGATCAAAAGGAAGAGTGAATTATCAGGGCAATGATCAACAATGGAGCACAGAGAGTGTGCAGGGTGGTGAAAGTATTCTGTATGATACTGTAATGGTGGAAACATGACATTATGTGTTTGTCAAAACCCACAGAATACATAAGAGTGAACACATATGGACTTTAGTAAACAATCCACACTAGCCAACCAATTATTACAAACACTCTACCAATGTCAGATGTTAATAGTAGGAGAAAACAGGGTAAGAAGACCATTTGGGACCTCTGTACCTTTTGTTCAATTTATCTATGAACCTAAAAGCACTCTAAAAAATGAAGTCTAGTAACAAGAGAACACAATATAATAAACAGAATATGGATTGAGTTTCTTAAAAATTAGTTTTGTAAATAATAACAATCAGAGGCTTGCCCATTAAAAACTAAGCCCAGTGTGAAAGGTGAAAGGGTGAGGTAGAAACAAAAAATACTATGTATAGGGACATGCATGGTGTAGTGAAGACCATGGACTTGGAGCGCAGCCATGTCTGCACTTATCTCAGCCTGTCTCTAACATGCAGTGGAGTTAGATAAATGATAAGTAAGTCAGACTTTGCATCTGTGAAGTGAGGGTGATAAGACCTGTCCCTGGGGATGGTAGTGAAGGTGAAAGGAAATGATTTCTGCAAAATGTTCACATAATACAGCATGTGAAGCTCAGTTCCCACCTCCAAACCTCTCCTGGAGCTGGACTCAACTTTTCCCTTTGATTCAATCAAGAGTTGCACCATCTTTGGCTTGCGTTCTGTGGCTGGGCTGCCAATCAATGACAGACAGCTCCTCTGGCAAGTCACAACAAGGTGGTAATTGACCTTGCTTCCCCCAAGACATCTGTTCAGGCTCTGCTAGAAGCCAAGGGCTCCCCCGATGTGGGGTTTCAGTTTCACATTGTGGCACTCCAGGCATTCTTTATGGGCTGGCAAAAGGCATTTCACACTTCAGATGGGCCTCTGGAGAATGATTCGCTTTCTTCAAGGAGGATTGGGAATTTCCAGATGATTGGAAATTTCCATACTCTCTCATTTTAGCACCTCTGATAGACTATCCCACACGTGCAATCACAGTCCTGCCTGCAAGAGTGATTTTTCGGTAGCAGAAGGTGAATGGTCACTGAATTGGATAATGCAGATATGGAAAAATATATATATATCTTCAGAAAGTTCTGATGTTGGACAGGGCAGACAGAAAATATTCTCTCTCTTGCTGGCTACCCTTTTAATCTCCTCTTTGGTATTAGTGTGGTCACCACCTATGTCCCAGCCATTAATGCCTGTAAACCTCCATTATGTTGATAGGGTTATTTTCTTGTAAGTCTGGAATAAGTCTGAGTCTCTGGCATCTCCATGACAGAAGTACTTCTCTGTTTGATACTTAGTATTTCGTTAGGACACCAGCCCACCTATGTCACCTTTTCTCCTTCACTGCCCAAGACATGCCCAGGAGTGCATAAGTATTACATACCAGCAATTTGCTGTGTTGTGAGCTCTTCAGTCTCATTCCTACCTCTGTGCTAGGTGTCCTTTCAGTTCTCTACTCTTGGAACGGTCTCCCCTCCTGTCCATTTGTTCTGGTCAAAATCTCCATTATGTGACAACTTTCTCAAATATCTTCTCCTCAGAGAAGGCCTCCACGATCACTCAATTGATGACTGCTCTAATATTGTAGGTAGTCACTTCCAAGTGATGCCTAGTACATCTTGCTTTATATGAAATAAATCTGCTTGCATTACTCAGCTTCCTGGAATACAGGTTCCTTTAAGGACAAGTGCTCTGGCAACTTACATCTGTTTTAGTGTCTTGCTGAGAAATACCATTTCATGAATGGTAAGAGACCCTTTCTCTCCAAGAAGTAGTTTCCAGTGTCACTTCTCTAAGAATTCTTTCCAAAATGACCATAGCAACAAGCCAGTGGAAGACCTTGTACAGTCTCTTCCTCCTCTGACAGTCTCTCTCCTTGGATCAGTTCTGTATCTGGTGCCTTAGACCAACATTTATTTACACTGTTTGTCTTATTCTGCAGGCTAAAGGGATTGGATTGACCTTGCCTAGCTTGTATTCCTTAATCCTTATTACTTCAGTGTGCATTGTCCAAGCCAACCACCACTGCCTGAGCCTGAATCTCTTTGCCTGAGTGCTTTGGGAGTTTTGCAACACCTGTGAGGACTGTCCTTCAAAGCAGATCCAAAGTCCTAGGGCAGTGAACACCCCTGGGAACAGTCTTCAACCAAGGGCTGATGAGGATCAGTATGTAAATACCTGACATATCTTACATGTTGGATGGGGATGGCTGTAAGGTACCTGCTTTATATAGTTGCTCCAGAGTTCCTAGCAGTGAAACTTCATTTGTCCTTAGAGTAAATGTCTTGAAAACTTACCGTTTGTTGATCCCTTTCCTCTGTCACCCCTTCCTCTTTGCCTCCCAGTACCTATTTGCTTTAAATATTTAAGTTCTGCTTCTGAGGAATCTGAATTTAGATTGAATAACTATCAAGTAATCATCATTTCTGATTCTGGCCTCTTTGGTTTTGTCAGCCTTTGGTTTTCTCTGGTTGGTGTTTTGTTCATACAGTTTGCCACCTGTGAAGCATATGTCTCTAAGCTCTTAGCTGGAATTATTGTCTCATTCGTATCACAAGACTGATCCTTGTAAATGGCATGTTCAACTAGGGACCCAGCAGGGTGAGGAGCAGGTCTGGAGAACATGAGCCCAGTTGGAGGTCTCCAGGAGTTCTGGAAAGAACGATGCTGAGAAGTTCTTGGCTGCAGTAGCTCTACCTTAAGCCAGGGATTACTGAGAGTAACCAGTTCTGCTATTTATAAGGAATGAATTCATAGCTGGGGAGTTTATAAATGAAAAATTGGAAATATTTTTTAATGTGAAATTTCATTTTGTTCTGTAGTCAGTTAAAAAAAACATTTGTTTCAAATAGAATTTGGTGCAAGAAATAAGCTTCCTTGCAAAATTACTTTTACAGATTTATTTCTATCTGAATTGGCTCCTACTTTTCTTTCCTTAATTCTTGGCTCTCTTGTTCTCTTTTAATTCTTCTCTTACCTTTTCTCTCTGTTTCTCTTTTTGCTATTTTTTTTTTTGTGTTTAGAAAATGTTAAGGCATATTTTTAATACATATACACATTGTTTGATTTAACTGTCTAACATTTGAACTCCTTAAAAGCTTTTAAATATGAAGGACAGATGGCATATGTGTTGTTATCTCCCTTCACTGCACTTACCAGACATCAGTAATCAATCACAGAACCTTTCTCATTCTTAAGCTCTAGGGAGACATTGCCAATTGATGGATATTAGCATAGGAAATGGAACTGTTGTGATCTAATGTAAAGGATTAGATTGGGGAGATTGATTTAGGCAGATATCTGATCTGCTATTCCTCTCATTTGTCCTTTGTTGGAAGAAATAGGCTTGAATGATTACTTCAGAAGAAAGGAGGGTTCTTGGACAACTTTTCTTTGAGTGCCATGTGTTGTCAGTCATTTGTGGGTGCAGACTTCTAAGTTTCTCATCAGCTTGAGAAAACACCAAGAAAAAGAACCACAGCTTGGTTTGCTACTTGTCTTTGTCCAAGCTCCAGTGGAAGTTTAATTCAGATCTTTAACAATACGTATGGATGGGATTCTTACCTTTTATCTCCTCTTATGCATTATATATATATATATATATATATATATATATATATATATATATATATATATATATATACACACACACACACACACACACACATGTTAATGCCAATCATTTTTCTCATGATCAAGGCCCCACATCCCTTTAAACACTGACATTATTCTGCCTTGAATCCTTTGGCATTTGGCCATCTCTCTGGTGATCATCAACAGCCCAGGTCCAGGACTGGCCTCCAGAGAATTGCTTGGAAAGGGGAAGAAGAGAGATATTTCCCCACATTCACACCTCATCTCTCAGTCTTTCCTAGAAACCTGGCCTTGGCAGGTTTTGTTAGCCTTTGATTGTCACTGCTACTCTGACAATACCCCCACAGGCCTCTCTATTATCTTAGATTCTCAGGTTGCTCAGATACTCAAATGGGGGGATTATTTCCTCCTCCTGCTCAATTTTTAAAAGTGAAAATTTATTCTACATATTTCCTTTTTCTATTCCTTTTTCATGTAATTGGTTAGTCAGTTTCATGGCCAACCTGTAGGGCTTAGCTGCTACTTCTCTAAGTCTGGATGTCTGAAGAAATATACCTCATCCCTATGAAGTTCCCATGACTCTTTTCTGCTCTAATCTTTATGTGCAAACTTGAGAATCAACTTGGAGAACTTCTTCAGTGTTTGTTGTGTAACCTAAGTAATTAAGATTCACATCAACTTCATATTTACCAATCCCAGCCTCCCCTAAATTCCTTTCTTGGAGAGAATGTTTATCAATGTCTTTTATACAATTGACATGGCAGGCTGGAGGGTTGGCTTTGTGCATGTCCCTTATGTATACCCTTAACCATTTCAGGACCCTCTTGTTGGATTACTCAGATATCTGAGTTTCCTCTAGGTGATAGGTTTGAGGCAGACTGGATAAAATAGTATCCAGAGACTGACTGGGTTTAAAGGAGTTCAGGATTCATGAAAAACTTCTTTAGCCTTGACCCCTTACCAACTCCAGTAGTCAGAGAGCATGACTTCAAAAAGCATTATTCTTTGTGTCACTAATGAATCATTCAACAGTTGTGCCCCAAAAGTTCTTAGGTATCATAAGTAGGATTTCTAAATGTGGAGCCTGAAGCAGAGATCCATGAGCATGTGTTTTATTGAGGGAGAGAAGCAGTGTAGGACTGGGCACGGCCATAAAAGAAGATAATGTGTCAAGCGGGGCAGGCTCAGCCTTGGTCTGATCTATTGCAGACAAGGAGATAGTTTGGTAGCTTAAGTCACTCAGAATCAGCCTTTTTGACTCAAGGGCCCCAACTCCTCTACTTCCATGGTAAGTCAGTGGATGCTACTGGGGATGCTTTCGCAGGGATACAGCCTTCCACAGAGCTTTGTTGATGAAGGGCAGTTCTGCAGAAAGAGTTTAAGTTTTAGCCCAGCTCTGGCAGCAGCTGGGAGATGGTATAGGACACTAAAAGAGACCTAAGCCAGCATTAATTGTGGCAACCACCTGAGGCTTACTCAGAATAAAGGAATCTAGTACTTATTAAGACTGCAATGAATAGATGTATGGAGAACTTCTACATCTTCTGATTTAATTCTTAAAACAAACCATATTATTTTTATATATTTATTTTATAAATTATATTTTATATACACATTATTACCCGCCCCCTTTTTTGAGTTCTGGGAATTGAACCTAAGAGCTTCATTCATGTTAGAGAAGTGCTCTACCACTGAACTGTGTCCCTAGCAGGTTTCCCTGATTTTAAAATGAAGAATCTGAGCCTCAGTAGGATTCAGGAGCTTCCTAAGTTCTGAAAAGCAATAAGCAGCAGAATAGGATTTAGATCTGGATCCCTCTTTCATGGTTTCTCCAAAGCCCTGAGTCTTCATGGAACTTGGTCGCTGAATTGCTTCCTGGGCTAGGACTCCTATTCACCGTGTGATTCTCAGAACTCAGTAGGAAAGAGGCATTGTATAGGAATCTCGTATACATTTATCTTTTAAATGCCTGAAGGCTCTCAGTCAGGCTTTTGTTTACATTTTCAAAGATAGAAGTCAAAGTAAACTTCTTTCTTATCTTCCTAAATGAGCCCACAGTAGATTCTAATCACCAGTTTGGAAAGTAGGTCATTACAGGCAGGGGGAAGCTAGAAATTTGATATGAAGATAGAGAGTTTAATCATAGCAATTAAAGATATTAGTAGTTTTAGACCATTCAGCATAGAGAAACCTACAGCTTAGCACTCTTTAGTAGGTCCCAAGAATGTCATTAGATTTTACCCTAGAATTAACTGGTATTTTCTCATTTTTTTCCCAGCAGAATTTAATTGATACCTATTATATGTCAGATACTATGCCAGAAATATAAGACATGATCCTTGCCTATAAATTGTTTGTATTTTAAAAACTGGTTGAACAGGGCTGAACAGAGAGTGAATGACGAGGAAGCAATAGACATAAGCCAGGTCCTTTATCACATTAACCAAACTAATAAAAATACAGGACCTGATAAGCTCAGTAAAGATGCTCAAGATTATTAGTTATTGGGAAATGAAAATACAAACTACCATGAGATACTATTGTACACTCACTAAAATGGGTCAAATTTAAAAGTTGATAATACTGAGTGTTGACAAGGATGTGGGACAATTAGAACTCTAATATACGGGTGATGAAAATGTAAAATGGTGCAGCCACTTTGGAAAACAAAGTTTCTAATACGATATGCATACACTTATGTGATTCAGCCATGCTGCCTGTAGGTACCTACCCAAGAAATAAAAAAAAATAATGTACGTGAGCTGGACTTGGTAATGCACACCTGTTGTACCATGACTCAGGAGACTGAGACATCAGGAAGGTTGCTTGAGCTCAGAAGTTCAGGACCAGCCTGAGCAACATAGCAAGGTCCTGCTTCAGAAAGAGAGAAAATAGGAAAAAAGAGATATACACTTGAATGTACATAGAAGTTTTATTCATCATAGCCCCAGCTGGAAAAACCTAGATGTCCATCACCTGTTAGATACCCAAAACAAATAAGAGAATATCCATGGAATGGACTACTACTCAGCAATCAAGGATCGAACCACTGAAACAAACAAGGACCTGAAAAACAACATCCTGAATGAAAGAAGCCACATATAAAAGAATACATACTGTATGATTCTATTTCTATAAATTCTAGAAAATGCAAACTAAGTTATAGGAGAGGAAAGCAGATTGATGGTCACATGGGGGCAATGTGTAGGAGGAATGAATTATGAAGAGACCTATATAAGGAAACTTCTGGGGGTGATGGAATTACACACTTTAAATGGCTGCAATTTATTGTACATAAATGATACATCAATAGAGCTGATTTTTGAAAAGCTCATAGAAGCATTTTTAGCACATAGAATATGGCAAATAAATGGTGGATTGAAAAATAGCTATTTTATCTTTTGGTACTTTGGTTTCTTTTCTCATAAAAGAAATATTTGCATTATGCATGTAGCTAATGATGATACTGAAAATAATGCACAAGGATGCTTTAACAAATGTAACTACATCAATTGTTTTGATTTTGCTAAACTATGTAGTTTACATAGAGGTCATGAAAAAAATACATATTAGTTTACTGTGTGCCAGGTTCTTGCGAGCATCACTTCTCAGATAGGTCACTTCTTGTCCTTCAGAAAGGTACAGAAACTCTCTACTTTTCTAAATAGGGCAGAAATGCCAGCTCTCGGTGGGCGGTTGGTTATGCGGAAGTTGTGGATAAGGCTGCTTTCTGCCGGAAGCAATTATGTTCTTTTTTCTGTCTTGGCATCCTATGACCCCGGTCAGACTTCCAGGGCCTGTTTGCCACACCCTAGGTTGGGCAAAGTCAGGACATCATTCAAACCCCAAGGGAGGAAGCACATGTGGTTCTAATCGCTGAATTACAAGCTCAGCCTTCATTCACTTCAGTTTCTGTTCTGTTCAGAGGCTCCCTTGGAGACCTGATCCACTTGTTCAGTTCTTGTCTCAAATTTATGTCTGAGTTCACAATACTTCACAAGATAACTCCTGATTAAAATCCAATACAATGAGACAGAGAGAAGATCGGATAAGAAAGATGACACATTTGAGAAGAGTTCATCTTAATTCCTGGGCTCTGCATTGTGCATTGGGGAAGATAAACAAGTACAACTTCCTTTTCCTCCTGTAATCAAGATTTGGTTCTTATCTCTGGCCTGTCTGACCTGAACCTGTGGGGACCCCCTAGAGACCTTCAGTAGCCACTGACTCAACCCCTTGGAAATTCAAAACCTCTTTTCTTTCCAGAGTTCTGAACCCCTTGGAAGTCTGGTGGAAAATTGTTTTAAATACACATGATAAAATACACAGAGCCATAAAAGGTATTTTCGCTATGTTGAAATACAGTTACCAGGAAAGTGAATAAAGAGCTTAGCTGTGAGTAATCTGTAGGCTTCTTTATTAGTATGTTTAATAGCAAGATCTGGTGGCCAACTGTCATTTGGAATTGCTGATGAGCATAAAGGCTATTTTGGGATGTCTGCTACACTGTAATATGCTGTAAAATATCTAAATGCTATTGGTGATAAAGTCATAGCAGTCGCTAGTACTATTTGCGATATATAGGGACATTCACATTGGGGGAAATGCTGCACTATAATTCGAAGATAGTAAACAAACAAAGAAACAAAAACCCCCACCAAAACAAAACAAAAAAACCCCAACATGTGTATTTTGTTCATCCCACAGGACAGACTCCATAAATTTTATTCATAGATACCTTGAGGGTCTGTCTGTCTGTATGTCCCAGGTTAAAAACCTCCAGGGTTAAGGAAGAAACTCTCCCATCTGCTAGGGAGTTCCCAATAAGGTGAACCATCTATCAGTCTTCTCACTAACAGCCTTCTAAATTAAAATAAATTAACAATATTTCAGGCATAAAAGCATATAATGGATATATATCCATGTACCCATCAACCACCTAACATATAAAACATTTGCAAATGTATTTTGAAATTCCCTGTAGACTTTTCAGCACAACCTCCATCTAGAACTGGGTGTCTGTGATTTCTATACTTAAAAGATATCAGTGTGTGTTTTTAAGGTTGGTAACATGGAATGGCACTGTGTGCATCCTTCTGCAACATACATTTGGTCCTTCGATGTTATATTCATAAGATTTATCTGTGCCAAATGTGGGGGACTCTAGTTCCCTTACTTTTAAGGCTGTCTATTTTATGACTGTAGCAGTTAGGTTTGCTATTCTCATGCTGATAAACATTTGGGTTGTTTCCACTTTTTCAACATGATGGTGCTCTACGGACCATTTTTATGGGTGTCTCTGGGTCAGATGAATTTCTCTTGTAGGGGAATGGCCGGGTAATGAGGTATATACATCCTTATTTTTTGTGGATCTTACCTCATTGCTCTATATTGCTTTACAGCATTTTTATACTGACCAATTTATGCTCTAACTAGCAAGTGATGTGAGTTCTTATTGCTCAAAATTGTCATCCATGCTTTCTAATATCTGTAGTCTGATGATGTGAAATGGTATTTCAATCTGGTTTTAATTTGCATTCCCCTGGTTATTGGTTATAGTGAAATAAATTGTGCTCCCCCACCAAAGATATTAGATTCTAATCCCTGGAACCTATAAATATTACTTTGTATTATATGGTAATTATATATATGGTAAATTGTTTTGCAGATGTGATAAGGATTTTGAGATGAAGAGATTATCCTATATTGTCTGGATGCTTAAAATTCCAGTAATGGGTTTTATTTAGTATTTTCCTATCAACAATGCAGACCAGGGAAATGACCTCAAGAGACCCTGCCAGAGGGCATCGATGGGACCTAAGTGTCATCAGAGGTGTCTTTGTAAGAAAGGCTGAGGGAGACTAGACACACACATAAAGAAGTAAGACAAGACAGGCAGAGATTGGAGTGATGTGGCCACAGCCAAGAAATGCTGGCGGCCACTGGACACTGCAAAAGGCAATTCTCCCTTAGAACTTCTGGAGGACTCACGGCCTTGCAGATACCCTGATTTTGGACTTCTGGCCTCCAAAATAGTGATTGGATAAATTCCTGGTGTCTTAAGTTACCCAATTTGTGGTAATTTATTCCAGCAGCCTAGGAAACAAATACACCCATCAAATTCAGTTTCAGTTTACAGATTCATTGGATACTTGCACTGTCTCTTCTGTGGTTGACTTATTCATATACTTTGCCTATTGTTTCTCATTAACCATAAGAGAGCTTTCTGTATTCTGGATATTAATTTTCTGTTACAATTTGTCCATGGATTTTCTCTTCTGTTTTGAATAGCAGTTTTTTGATACACATACATTTTAAACTTTCATATAGACAAATACGTCTTTTCTTTTCCTTTAGGGTTTGTGCTGAGTGTTGTTTGAAAAGCCTTGTACTGGTGGGTGAGGCAAGGCACACTTCTAATTCCAGCAGCTCCTGAGGCTGAGCGGGGAGGATTGCAAGTTCAAAGCCAGCTTCAGCAAATTAGCAAGGTCCTAAGCATCTTAGTGAGACCCTGTCTCAAAATAAAAAAAAATTTAAAAAGGGCTGGGGATGTGGCTCAGTGGTTAAGTGCACTCATGGGTTCAATCCCCAGTACATTAAAAAAAAAAAAGTGTCCTATGCTATCCTGAGCTTGGAGGTAAATAAATATCCTGCTCTTGTCTTCTGCACATGTTCTGCTCTTTGGGTGCATGTTCAGCCCATGCCTTTGGGAGAGAGCCCCTAGCAGAGAAGGAGCAGCCTTACACTTCAAATGATAGGCAAAGTTGCACACAGACATTCTAGCAGTCCTGCCAAAGAGATCTGGGCTGGGAGTGAGTCTTGGCTACCCCTTTTAAGCCTTAATTTTGCCAATTGGCCATGCTAATTATTTTGATGTTGAGTTTTGGTAGATAAAAACTCCTGCACTTTTCAATCATCACTTATCACCTATTTCTTTCCAGTTCAGTTACCATCATTGTAGCTCCAACTCTGGCGAATTTCCCCTGTAGCTCTGGTAGAGTTGCCAGGATATTCTCCTTCCTGCTCCAAATGTCTTATCATTTGCATGAAGCTTATTATTTTCATTGCTTAAAATTCCAGTGTCACAGTTTTATTTATCGTTTTTCTATCAACAATCTGAACCAGGGGCCTTGCTGGTGAAGAAGGTGATGAAGGAGCAGGGAGGTGGGTGTGTGACCCTAGAAGGTGGCTGCAAAGGGAAAGGACTTGCCTGAATTCTGGGATTGGCCACACGCATCTGACCTGTATTTCATACCCATGGTGTGGAAGACAATGTAGAATCCTCAACATGGAGCCACTGAGAAGTGAGAAAGTTGGAGTTGAGGGTGACTACCAGGATGCAAACTCTCCATCATTCCCAAACTTCCTATATGGAAGCCAAACACTCTCTGGGGGCCAGAGAACATCCTCAGGTAGAAAGATGTAGGAAGTTCTAGGCATAAATGGAAACCCTCCTCGGAACTCTGAAGCAGTATCAACACTGACTTTTATGGATAAAGGGGTGTGGAAGCATTTGACAGTTATTGCTAAGGAGGAGTCAGTACCCGTATCATGGGTCTGGCTGAAATCATCTGATGTTTGAAGTCAGATGTATGAATGAGAAAGTCTTAACATCTCAATATGTGAATGTCTTGACTGATCCTGTCAATGTCTCTACATATCAGTGTATAAAATTCTCAATATCTAAATCTGAACATCTCAACATCTGGGCCTGTAAATATCTCAAAATATCAACATGCAAATGTCTCAAGAGCTCACCATATGACTGTCTCAGCATGTTATCATGTAGATGTCACAACATCAGCATTTGAACCTGTGAATATGTCAATGACTCAAAATGCACATGTCTCAGTATCTTAGCATGTGGATGTTATTGCATTGGGACCCAGGAATGTCACAACATAGCAACATGCAAATGTCTTGATGTCTCAACCTGTGATTGTCATAATCTCAACATGCATTGTGTTGACATCACAGCATATGATGTAGTGAGGGAGCCATTATCTTTATTCCAAATTCAGTTTCTCTGAATCCTTTTGAAATACTCTTTTAGAAATTCTGTTCTGTTTGCATATAAGCTCTATATTTTACTTGCAGAGATATATCTGGACAAGCTTTATAACTATCTGGTAGCACTCCATTTATATGGAAATCAAGCTGCTGATGATGTCAGATGATTCCAAGTTCTCCTTAAGGGTAAAAGTCACCCTGGGGCCCAATCACTTTTCTCAAAGTGGCTTTGGAATTACTTTCATGCTCCTATCCAGATTATTGCAGATAAGTTGCTGTCACAGATTAGAAAAATATTCTGACACATTCAAGGTGACAGTTGACTATAGTGAATGAAGCTCTTTAGGCAGTGAGGGTAGAATTGACTAGGAAGAGGCCTCTGGAGCTTTCTAGGGCATGGTGAGGGCTTGCATCTTGATAGGGATTTGAATTACTCAGGTATGTTCATTTGTTAAAACTCAGTGAACGTTTGCTCCAGATTCATGCATTTTATTGTAAGTTTTAAAATTGTATCTCAACCGAAAGATATTAATCATAAACAGATATTGATATCACAAGTGTATTGAAATATTCAGGGAGAATTGTATGCTGATGTCTTAACTGTATTTTTAAATGCATTTTAAAAAATGATAGGTTGATGGATGGGTAGATGGATAGATATGTGACAAAACAAGTATTTTACAGTATCATGGCAGAATCTAGGAGGTAGGTAACGTTTTTTCAACATTTTTGCATGTTTGAAAAGTTTCCTAAAAAAAAAAAATTCAGAAAACAAAGTAGGCCAGGAAAAAGTAAGGAAGTCCTATGGTTCAGAGGTGCTCTACCCACATCACAGACTCTGAGAACTTCACCCAATTGTATCTCACTTTCAAGTCTGAAACTCATTAATTTCCTGGGTTATTTTTAGAAATCTTAAATTCTAGTCCATGTGTATTTAAGACAGCAAAGAAAGAACATAATTACTTTTGGAAACTTTCCATTAAAAAAGTCTCTGCATTAAAAAAGAATTGATTCTTAATTAGGGGTAAGCTTTAGATACCTGGAAAATCCCATTTAACTGAAACCTTGCATTCCCTGACAACACGCATGCAGCGGATGTCATTTTAATTAGCATTTCTAGTTAGTGGTTGATCGTATCACCTTACCTTTCACTTGGCTTCGTCATATCCAGGACATTTTTTACATGTATCATTTCAAGGGTTTAGATAAAGGGCTTTTAAGTTAGAGTCCTCTGAATTTGACTTAGAGTTGGACCACTTACTGGGTGCATGACCATGAAGACACTTGATGTGTTTGGGCTCAGTGCTTTTCTGCAACAAGTGCAAATGATGATCCCTAAAATACAGGCTTCTTGTAAGAAATAAAAGAAAACATTTAGGGAAAGCACTTTAAAGAGCCTCACACATAGTAGGTTCTCAATCAGCCTTAGACCCTTATATCACATCACCATGACGGTACTGTCTGGGAGAACTAATATCGTTGCATCATTTCCTAGAGTAGCTGGCCAGTGTTTGATGTTCAGTGAAATCTGCCTCAGACACCACCATATGGGGTAGATATATGCCAAACATTTGAGTTCTCTCTCTCTCTCTCTTTTTTTTTTTTTTTTGGCACTAGGGATTGAACACATGGGTGCTATACTACTGAGCTCCATCCCTAGCCATTTTAATGTTTTATTTTGAGAGAGGGTCTCACTAGGTTTACCAGGCTGGCCTCTAACTTGCCATTCTTCTGAGTCAATGGATTTAGTGTGTCACCGTGCCTATCCAGATATTTCAGTTTAATTGAAAGTTTATGTGTTTTCTTAGGTTCATCATCCATAATTGGCAAATAGCCTTATTTGCAGCATAAAGGAAAAACAAAAGAAATGTCCACTTAGAATAATGTCAGCTCTCTGAGTGCTCGTCCAAGCTGAAAGGGAGAGCCCTGGAGCCCAGCATGTGTCTGGCTGGGGATGCCCATTCAGGGTGCTCTATGGCATGAAGGAGACCATGGAAGGAACAAAGTACACTCGGACCAACCCTAGGAGGAAAACCATAGCCAAAGAGCACACACTCTCATGTGGCTTATTGTTTTTAGAGCATGCTAGAGAACTACAACAGACTGTTTGGAGCCTTAACAATCGCTTATTTTGTGTTGGATGTTTAAAAAAAAGCAAAGGATTTTTTCTTTGTGTGTTACATGTATGCCAGGAAAAATAGTTCCTGGAGAATGAAAACAACTCGAGGGTCAGTTTGCAACTTGAGAGGGGCCATTGGGTCCAGTTGCAAAGATGCCATTTTCTCTAGAGTAAATGAAGCTTTGTCCAGGGACGGGGAAGATTCTTTGTAAGGTGGTGGGCTTGAGAGTGAATGATTGCTATCTTCAGAGAGGGCCCAACCAGGTCATTTGGTGGGAATTGCAAATGCAGTAAAGATTTCACCTCTGGCCAGTAGCGATGTACACTTTTGAACAATTGGTAGTCAAAACCTGATGGAGAGCAGAACTCTGATGTTCTGCAGCTTCCATTGGTATCCATACACAGCTCTAGGCTTCTGCAGGAGCAGTTAACTTTTAAACCACGTGTTGCCTTAGAATTTCCAGGACAGGGTTGGGAAACCCACCCACACTCCAGGTTTTCTTTGGGCAGTGTCATCTGAGGGCCCCAAATCTTCCAGGTCAGTCACTTCAGGGGTGAATATATGGAGGAGCAGCAGAAGAAATGAAAAGAAAAGTCCAATAAGTTCATCCAGAGCTGCATTGGGCAGCCTCCCTGTAGACCACAGAGTGTGGCTGTCAGTCTATTGAGAATAATGCTCTCTGAATGTAGAATTCTGGAATTAGATCTGTATTCAGATAACGTGGAATGTATTAAATACCTAAGCATTCACCTATATCAACTTGAGTAAAACAGAGCTGATAATTACCTTGC
Organism: Marmota monax; assembly: GCF_021218885.2. Lineage (NCBI taxonomy): Eukaryota > Metazoa > Chordata > Mammalia > Rodentia > Sciuridae > Marmota > Marmota monax. The sequence goes on from NW_026692254.1 coordinate 5,040,872, forward strand.
AAATTGGTTGTAAATATAAGATTAAATTAAATGGATATAAAATCTCAAAAAAATAAAAAAAAATTAAAAAAGAGAATAATGCCCTCAACATGGCTCCTCCATGGAGCCACACAGCTGGGCTGAGTGTTGACAGATGCTTTCCCAAGAGACCCTGCACTTGACACTAAAGACAAACAAGGAGAAGGCTATTTCTCTACTGACCACTTCAGCTTGACTTTCTTGTAAGTAAGTTTTTGGGAACACTAGGACCTAAGTATGAAGGCAGTATTCTCAAAAAGTGATCCAGGGATCAGCAGCATCAACTTCCTTTGGTAGCTTCTAGGAAATGCAAATTCTTGGGCCCTACCCCAGACCTACTGAATGGGACTGAGCCTGGGAGTCTGAGTTTTTACAAGCCATCCAGGTGGGCCTGCTTAGCTCTCCTAGTGCCAGATGCCCAACTGTAGTGGAATCACAATAGCTTTCTCAGAAAATGGAAAATGGCTGAAGATGGGGATCCCATTGTGGGGCATTTCTTTAGTCCCTTTCACATTTTACAGTTATTCTATTGGCTTTAGTGAGGTTTCTATATGGGAGGCGACTTAGGAATACTTGAGGCAATGATCTGGCTGGTACAGGGCATTTAGGGATTTAATTTTTTTTAAAAATTGTTATGTAGAAAAGCACATAGTTATTACTTAAATTATATGTTATAGATCAATACAAACGGTGAAGTTTTTCTAATGATACTTTTGTTCACGTTATGTAAGAGGGAGCAAATGTCAATGGTTCAAAGGCAATTATTAGTAACTGTTGTCAATGTAGAACATTAATAGAGCCACCGTCAGCCCTGTTCCCCACAGTCCCTCACTGAGGCTCCATAATTGACACATCTAAGAGCAAACACATCCTGTTTTCTAGTGTAGGACACTGTCCTGTGAAAATTATTTTTTTTTGTTTCTGACTTTTCCCTGACAGTGAGTCCAGGTATTATTTATTATCTGGTTTTTCTCCCTGCCTTCAGGCATGGACCACATTTAAGCCAATTCAAACTTTGCAAGTCTTAAAAATAACTCTCTCTTTGCTAACCTCCTCTGGGCTTGGCAGGGACTTCCTTGGAACAGGAAATCCCTCCTTCTACCTGCCCACCCCTCACGATTAACTTGCCCCATAATCTTTTCTTACATTTTCAGGCTATTATAACACAATTGACAAAGTCTTTTTCTTTTCTTTTCTTTTTTTTTTTTTTTAATTTTAGGTGGTGGCATTGGTGGAGGTTAGGGTGGGAGTGGGATCCTGTTTTCCCCCTCCGTTGCCAAGCGTCCTGATTTTCAGTGCTGATTAACTTCTCTAAAGGCCAAACACCTATCGAGGCTTCTCAGTGAATATCTAATTTTCCCTAAAAGTTTCCCTATCCTTATAGAAGTGAATGTGATTTTATGACTATTTTAAAAAACAATCTTTAAATAGTGCCTGCCACGACATAGGTAAGCTGAGAATTATCTCCAGAGTGAATTGCATTCACACTGAAGGGAGGCCTCTGGAGAATTGCCTTTTCTTGCATTTTTCCACATAATGGGTTCATTCATATATTTGTGAGTCTGGACTCTCTTTTTCCATCTTCCTTTCTATCCATAATAACTAGAGCTTATCCTAAGATTTTTTTTTCTGTTCCCTATAACCATTGTAGTAATCAAATGCATCATTCCCTGAATGGGCCTCCCCAAACTATGCTTTTCTCTTCATGAGACCCTGAATAAGAATAAGTGGGACTCTTTGGCTACAGACTGACCTTTGACAGAATCAAATTTACTTTGTTAAAATTTGAGGAAAACATGGGGACTAGCGATTGGGCTCCATATGGAGGCGGGGAGGGTTTCACCTTGCAGTGAAACAAAGAGTGGAATATATTTGGAAGGGAAATTGCTATACAGAAAATCACATAGTTATTACTTAAATTATATGTTATAGATCCATAAAAAATGCTAAAATTTTTCTAATGATACTTTTATTCACATCTTATGTGAACAATTCTGTCTCCTAGTTGTACATGTCTTGCATCTCACCACCATTCATGGGCATACATGGTGTCAAAATTTTGGAAAGTCCTTGAGTGACACAACCCCAAGCTCTCTCTACTTAGAAATTGGTCAGATCCACTATCCAGTGGCACCTCTTTCAATGACATGAATATTCTCTGTACTGTTTAATATGACAGCTTCTTGCCATTGTGTCTACTACACATGTGACATGTGGCTAGCCTAACTGATGAACTACATCTTAAATTTTATTAAATTTGATTTAGTTCACACTTAAATTTAAATGGCCACATGTAATTAGTGGCTATCATGTTAGATGGAACAGAGCCAGGGGAAAGGAAGTGGAGATGCCTGATGGTTACAAGGAGCAGATTGAGTCCTTCAAGAAGAATTCTTTCCCGATCCTAAATCTGGAATCTAAAAGAAGAAAAGGCAATTGTTTTATAAAGAAAGAGAGATAATGGAGGCTTGAAATTTTCACTGAGGTGAAACAGAGCCTTCATTGTTAATATATAGACTTGGGATCAAAGCAAAAGTTTAAAGAGAAAGCCCTGCTCTTTTTTTTTTTTTTAAACCCTTCTCTGTCTACTAGGGACAAATGGCAGAAAACTCTGTTGGTGTCTAAGGGCTTTTCTTGCCTAGGAAATGTGGAGTAAACACTTGTCTAATTAGAAGCCCAGGCTCTCAATCTCCCATTTTCAGTCTTATCATCTTCCTGAGCCACATCCCTTTCAGGAAAGGAGAAGAAGGTAGGAATGATAATCAAACCACCTTTCCTATTTGTCCAGATTCATGAGAGCACTGATGGGGAGGCTTTTGAAACATCCCAGATGAAGGCTAGAAGGTCACAGGTAGCCCTGTGCCTGGTACTGTTTTGGCATTGGTGTTTTGCCATGTTTATCTGAAGAAAATGGTTCTATTTTGGAATGTGCTTTAGTGGGCCAGCTGTTATCTCTGGATGTCTGATGAATAAAAGACTGTGTTTCATGCCATGCAAGTTAAAGAAGCAACATACCAAAGAATATGCTGTGATAGAGTTGTAAAGGTAAAATATGCACTCTTGGAATGGGGGCAGTAGACATTTTCAAAGTATTGATTTTAAAGAATAGAGATGTGAGTATATGTATGCCCACATTTGGTGGCAGGCAGTGGGACAAAACTTATGTTAGAGAGATGTTAGGTTCCTTGAACTTGAGAACCCTAAGGCTGGTGTCTCCACCAAGGTTGGTCCAGTAATTGGGGATAATAAATGTTGGTACTTTAAGATAGGCTAGGTGCTACCAGAGTGAAAATGGACCACAGAATCCAAAAGAGCAAATCACATACAACCTCAAGAATAGGATCCTAATTGGAATAAGTTACACTCTATGTATATATAACTTGCCAAAATACATTCTACTGTCATGTATAACTAAAAAGAACAATTTAAAAAAAAAATCAGCAAATAGGGGTTGGAAGATTATCCTGGGAATCTGGAATGCTGCTTGTATGTACCTCCATCAGCTTCATCTTACTTATTTTACTTCCCCTGATGTTAGCTCAGAGCCCTCAAAGGCACATGCCATTGGCTGGTGTCTCCAATCTAGTCATAGCATCTCTACCTGGCTCTGGCTTCATAGCCTGCTATGTGCCCTCTGTCTACACCATTGGCAGGTACCTCCAGCGGTGGCTACTGCATTCAGCTGAGGTCCAGGCATTGGTCCTCCTTCCTGGTTGCTCAGTGAACACCATCCCCATTTCTTCTTGCAGTCCCAGGCCCATTGACTTCACCTCTCTTCCTGGGACAGACAACCATAACAACTCTTGGCCCCAATACCCCGAGAAGCATTGAAAAAGAGTTTGATCTAATCTGAACCAAAAAAAAAAAAGGCCTATGGTCCCTCATCATCCAGGAGAAACTTTTTGAATCTTGACATATCAAAAGGGCCTAGGAGCTAGCAGGAAGGAGCTTTCACTGGTCAAGTCTGAGACAATTTGAATATCAGAATAAGTAATAGGTTATAATTCATAGAGTAAAATCAGAATCTGTGAGTCCATATTTGAGTGAATGAATAAGAGGTTGGGAGGATCTCTCTGAGTAGGAGAAATGATGGAATTAGAAAAATTACCATTTGTAACCATTGTCATAATACATGTGTCTCTGTAAGCTTTCAGTCACTTTAACAAAATACCTCAGGTAATTATACAGAAATCAGGTTGTTTTGACTCACAGTATTGGAGGTTCCAGTCCATGATCAGGCTGGATCCTTGCTATTACGTCTCTGGTGGGTGTGCTGGATAATAAAGGACAGGCCCATGTGTCAGAGCAAACTGCTTACCTCACAGCCAGAAGCAAAGGAGGAAGAGACCTGGAGCCCCATAATCTCCCTCAAGGGCATAACCTCATTGCATAAGGACTTCCCTCTGACCCTAATTTCTTAAATATTCTACCACCTCCCAGTAGCACCACCCTGGAGACCAAACCTTTAGTGCATGGACCTTTCAGGGACATTCAAAATCTAAGTTATAGCAGCCACATAACATCCCTGTCAGTGAGGGGCTACATTTATGATAGTGGTTTCCTAAGATTATAATGGAGCTAGAAAACTTCTATCACCTGGTGACACGGTCACTGTCAACATATCACAATGTAATGCTTTACTCTTGATTTTGGGGTGATGCTGGTGTAAACAAACCTTCTGGGCTGCCAGTCACCCAGAAGTATAATTATGTACAGTATATAAAACACTTGATAGTGATCATAAATGACTGTGGTATTGATTTACATAATTTCTGTACTATAGTTTTCATTGTTATTTTAGTGTATACGCCTTGTATTTATTAAAAATGTTCACTGTAAAATAGTATGCCACAGTATACCAGCAGCAGCCTCATACATCTCATTTACTGAGTGTCGTGATTGCATTTTTTTCCCTCTTGTGCTAGATTTAAGCTTATGTTGTTTTGTTCATCTTGGTTCTAGAAGCAATAGTCTATTCCGTGTGTGTGTGTGTGTGTGCACGTGTGTTTATGCAAATATATTGTGTGTAGACACACAGAATACACTGTATAGCCTAAGTGTGTACTGCTGTCATGCTGTACCATCTAGGTTTCCAAGACTGTGATGTCTGCGCAACAATACATTGCTAAAGGATGTATTTTTATTAAAATTAAAAAATTATGTTTTGGTGCTGGTTATCAAATCCATGGCCTAGTGCAGGCCACTAAACTATACCCCCAGCATTGCTAAGAACATATATCCCCATCATAAAACAATGCTCAACTGTAATTGTTTGAAGCAGGAAATGCAAAAGAATCCTAAATCTAGCAGATAAATGCTTGATAAACAGGATATTTACATAATCTCAAAGTATATCCCATAAGACACTTACTAATTATGAAGGACAAAAAATAGCAACTTCACAGGGGGGGAACCTGGCTGATTCCACCTTATTTGCATGCTTGCAGATCGAGTCACCAATCAAGGGACAGATAGCATTGTGCCACCTGATGAAGGGCAGGCATTGTGCCCTGAGCCATTGAAGCACTTCTGGGATTGTCCTGTCTAAAATGCAAAAACTGAATATAATTATGAGAAATTGTTAAGCAACCCAAATAACTTGCCTGTACCCTTCTAAAATGTCAAGGGCATCAAAGAAAAAGCAAGACTGAGGAACTATCCCAGATTAAAGGAGATAGGATATTTAAGGAGCCAGTATAGTTAAGTGCAGCATGTGACTCTTGGTTGACTGCTGTATTTTTCTTTTCCTATAAAAAACATTTGTGAGATAATGGGAAAAATGAATTCAGGTCTATAGATTAGATAGATATCAATGTTATCCTTATAAATTCCATCTTCTGACAATTTGTGGTAGTCATGTAAAAGAACGTCCTTGTTCTTAGGAAATACACTAACATGTTTAGGCATGCAGAGACATAATATCTGGATTAATGGGAGGGGACCCAAAAGAGCTGTCTGGGGTAATGGAAATGCTCTATGGCTTTATGCATCATGGATTCCCAGGGGATCCACATTTGTCAAAACTCACTGGACTCAATGCTGGAAACCTATGTATTGTCTCATAAGTAAATTATGCCTCAATAAAAAACTAAATAAAAAAGAACAAAAACTTTTTTAAAAATCCCAAAATTGTTTAGTGTGTCAAGCCATTGTAGTGGGTTGGTTCCACAATGGCTACTTGGAAATTCCAGATCAGTCCCTAATCAGAGTAATGTTATTTTTTTTTATCATTTCCTGTTTTCTGGTCATATATTATTTCCCTCATAGCATTTAGCATCAAATAGAACATCATAAGTGTTTGCCAAATGTTTGATACTGATATCATTGACAGTATACATTTCATCTTATTTGAGATCTGGCAGACGGACAGACATTTGTGTTTCCTGGGAGGACCAGAAGGTGACCCCAGGTCAGAATTTTCCAGGCACTCACAATCTCTTAGGAAACATTATTCCACCTTGGGAAATGCTCCTACAACCCACAGGCCATCTGAAGAGTGGTAGGTTCCGTGGTTCTGTGGAGTGGAATTGGACAACCTGTTGATTGAAGTTTCCTCTTAAGGGATCCCAGCCAGCAACCTGCCTTGTTTGGCAAAGGTTGGAGAATTTATTTGTTGCTTTTTAAATCGTTCTCCTGTGCCTGGAAGTGTCAGGACTCTGTAATCCTTCCACCTCCAAATCAGATGGAGTAAAAATTTCCTGCCAGCCTAGCCCAGCCAGAGGATTAGGATTTTGCAAGAAGATATTAGGCCTCTGAAGCAAGGATAAGAGTTGAGGGTCAGGATTTCACCATGGCTCCAGTGGCTCAAGAAGAGAAACAGCACTCATGTTGGGACAGCACTGGGCTGGCCACAGCCTGGTAGGACACAGTGCTGCTTTCCATTCTTCCGCATGTACCTGAGTCAGACAGGCACTATTTTAACCCTTATTTTCAGATGATGAAATGAAGGCTTAGAGATATCAACTCACTAGAACTCTTTTCCAAGGCTCTTACCTGTTTTAGTGAGAGTTTTTCCAGAAGCAGATTCTGAGCAAGAACTGAATATAGGCCATCCATCAGGGAGGTAAACCAAGGAAGAGAAGAAAGCTTGGGAACAACTAGGCAAAGATTTGCTCTGCTGGGAATTTTGGAAAATGGTGTAGAATGTGGATCTCAACGTTTTCTCGCCTGTGGGTGTAGGGAGCAAGGATTCATATATACCAACTTTCAGTATTTGTTGGTTGAAGGCTGCTGGGACCTGGGGAAAGCAGAGGTGCTAGTGTTGGGAAATGGCAAGCTCTGAATTGGCAAAGACTGAGGAGGAAGCCTACCAACAGTGTGTGACCTGCTGCCTTTCCAAGGTAGGATCATGTGGAATTGACTGACAGTGCCGAGCAGACAAACAGCATTATGGATAGGACTGCAAACATGACCATGGAGTAGAGGCACAGTAAGCTGGACAGACTCAGAAAGACATTGGAGGGGAAAGGGATGCCTCTTTTGTTAGTTCCTGAGAGGATGTAAATCTTCTTGGTACCTACCATCAGTAATAAAGCCCACCATCTATGACCCAAATTTAGAGCAGATGCCCCAGCAACAGCCCTCATCCCTTCCTTGTGGGTGAAAGCCTTTGGCTGCCAATGCTTTTTAGTGACATATTTCTCTGCCTTTGTGGAATGGGACCCCAGAGCCAGTTCTCTACTCCCGTCTTAGAGTGGGAGCCCTGAGCCTTATAAAGTTGAGCAAAGTCCAAACTCCATGTGTCTATTCCTCATGGTCTAGAGTTGCATTTACCTAGGATCTGGGAAGGAGGTATAAAAGTTGAGAGAAGGCAGGAATGGGGATCTAAGGAGAACAGAAAGGAAGCTTTACAAATAAGGGAAGCATCGCAAGGCACGGGAGAAGGGCAGCAATGTCCACAACCCACCAACACTTATTCAGTGCCACATCTGATTCGGTCATGTCAACCTTCTGAGGGTGAGGGATGCTCTCAGAGGACAAAGAGCAAGTTGAAAAACAAGAAAAACAAAGACTTGTGAGGGACTACAGGCCATGACCTTACCTCATCAGTGATATCTGGAGGTGGGCTCAATTGTTTTTTCTGACAATGGGCCAACAAACAAACAAAACAAGAACACATCAATAAGCAGTCCGATGAACCAAGCCTTAGAGTAACTTCCTGTGTATTCACTAAAAACCGAATCCTCCTGGGCGCTTTGCTTTGTCTGAACCCCAAGGGCCACCTCACTTATGGAGAGTGACAAGGCAGGAAGGAAGGATTCCCAGGGAGAAACCAGAAAACCTCAAGTGAACATGGGACTCTCCCTCCACCTGCTTAGCACAGTGGATCAAAAGACACAGGGACAACCAGCAAATTCTGTCTTTCTCTGTGGAGGACAGAATTAAAGATTTAATCAGATGGCATCAGAGGGCAAATATTTGGATCTTTCTATGGAAAGTTCTTCTGATTCACCATTTCCTGTGGTAGCCTGGGGCTGGATGGGACCGGACCACAAGGGAAATGAATTACAGGGGGAGGACACATGCCTAACTTGGTTACCAAAAAGAGGGCGGGGGTGGTGGTGGAGAGAGAGGGAGAGAGAGAGATTGGGATTGAGAGAGAGCCTTTTGCTTTGCCTATTTATTCGGGGTCTCTTTTTATAAAGGGAGATCCTGGCAGGGGCTTTACTCAGGAGACCTGGAGGTTGGCTTCCTGCCCTTGTCTCCTTGCGTCTTTTCACGGGGATGCTTTCAGGTGTGGTTTTGGGTGGTGGTTGGTGTTCAGTTCCTCAGAGGGAATCTGACTTGTACAACCTAATTTCTCCTTTGGCAGACCTGCTGGCCGGCATCAGCCCCAGTCTCACCTGCTCTGCAAAGGCGGAACTCGGAGCTGGGCCAAACTCATCTGTAACCTGCTTGGAAAGTGGGATGGGGCACTGGCTGTCTGTAAGGAACAATGTGCCATATTGGTTTATGGTGTCAAAAGTTCAGAAAACCAGAGTAATGAGACAGGAAGGGAGGGAGTGGGTGAGGGAGGGAGGGGGGAAGGAAAGAAGGAAGGAAGGAAGGAAAGACTTCCATTTTTCAGAGAAGAAGGGGACAGGCCCCAGTGGGAATGGCCCTGGTAGGGAGTCCCTGTCCTTATTCTCGTGTCTAGTACTACCCATGACTTTGAAAAATCATTCCAAATTTCTTGACCTTGTTTCATCATTGGAAGAACAACTGCAATATGACCTCCGAAACTGAAAACCAGAAAAGAAGCCCAGGAGAATGAGTACAAAAGCTAAGGGCCTAGACAGAGGAAATGGACGGGGTCTGCTACCAGCTTTGAGAGGTTACTTAGCTGCCCTAAATGCTAGCCAATCATGTTTGCATTTTCCTGAATACCAGGAGAACTTTTCTTTTTTTCTTTCCCCCTCTCTACTCTTCATTCTCCTTTGTCTAATCTACCAAACTTCTAATTCCCCCTGCCTCCCTTCTTGCGTTAGCATCCACAAAAGTGAAAACCATTTGACCTTTGGTTTGGGGGATTAGCTTATTTCATTTAGTATGATGGTCTCCAGATCCACCCATTTACTGGCAAATATCATAAAAGTTGTTCTTCTTAAGGGCTGAGTAGTATTCCATTATGTATACACATTTTTCTTGATCCATTTATCTTCTGAATGGCACCTAAGTTGGTTCCATTAGCTCAGGTATTGTGAATTGAGCTGCTATAAACATTGATGTGGCTGTGCCACTATTTAAATCCTTTGGATATATACTGAGGAGTGGGATAGCTGGGTCCAATGGTGCTTCTATTCCTAGAGGAAGGAAGGAAGGAAGGAAGGAAGGAAGGAAGGAAGGAATTCTATTCATAGTTTTCTGAGGAATCTCCATACTGCTTTCTAGAATGGTTACTCAAATTTGCAGTCCTACCAACAATGTATGAGTGTACCCCTTTCTTTCCATCCTCAACAACATTTCTCAATAATTGCCATTCTGACTGGAGTGAGATGAAATCCCATGATAACTTTTCAAACCTCTTGTCTCCAGGATTATCTGCCTACCCTTCATTGGGGGCATGAAGCCAACAAACTCATACTGACTTGTGGGCTATCAGTTTTTACTGGAAATATTTGGAGTAGGACAATTGTTTCCTATGCTAAAACAAACATGGATGTATTATGCATGGAGTGTAAAATCTGCTTTTTAATTTTAAAGAAAGTAACAGTAAATGAATTTCATACCTACGTAAAACCACTTTCAGGCTCTAGCCATGGACACCTGGGAAGAACAAAAGAGAATCTTCCCCCTTTCTCCATGCCTTGTCTAGTTTCCCTCCTTCTCTAAGTCCATGTGCCACCTGAATCCTCCTTAGAATAGATCTTCACCATCTCCATGCCTTTTCCAGCTGTTTTTGTCTGGAATGGTGGTTCCTAATGCTTGAGGTACTCTGAGCCTGTGGAATGTGTGATTATAGTGGCTTCAAATTTGTATTTAGATTTTGCACAGTATTTGAAGGAATTCAAGCCCACTTTGATACACCCCAGTCCCTGGATCCTAGTTTAAGAAAACGCTGTCCAAAGTGATATACGTAAGAAGGGAGAGTGGGCGGAGGAAGAACTTGAGCACCTGCTTGTTCTCCTTTTTCTGGAGTGAGTGGGCTTTGGGATTTGGAGGTGTCTGCTGAGATAGTGACCCATTTTTAAGTCAAGACATTATGAAACTCTGCAAGGTTGGAGGGGTGGGAGGAGTATGTTTATCTGCAAATTCAAGATCCCTGGTAGGGTCGATCTCAGATTATTTTGGGTTTTCCTTATCCATGTGGTTATCACCTATCCATTGGTGTCAGTTTTTCACACTATCATTTTGTAAGGTAGCATGGTTGCTTTGATATCAAACATTTTTGCTTGAAGCCTTGATGAAGAAGGAGCCTCAGACTGGGAAAGTATAGAGAGTGATGATCTATTTTGCACTCTGAGAGCACAGCAAGGAATGTCATGCCTGAAAAGTGGGAAACGTCCCCCTGTGTCTCTGCGTACTTGACCCCAAGATAGAATTAAAATGTCACCTTAAAGTATGGAGAGAGGGAGAGAGAGGGAGAGAGGGAGGGAGGGAGGGAGGGAGAGAGAGAGAGAGAGAGAGAGAGAGAGAGAGAGAGAGAGAGAGAGAACGCACAGAGACTGTTGATCCTTCTGCTGCTCAAGTTGCCTTCTCTTTCTGGTCATGCAAGAGTGACCATAACCCTATTAAAGTGACACATGTTTTCTCTGAGCGGGGATGCTGATGAAGCAGACTGAATTCATGCCCCTGAAAATTAGCAGAGTACCTGCACACTACATGCTCAGTCAGGTGGAAGCTTGACTATTGAATGCACCTCCCCTCTGCCCTTCGCTATAAGACACGGGAGAAAAAGCCTGCGTCTTTCTCATCTCCCCTAGAGTTTATATCCACGGTGGGTTCCTCGCCATCCCTGTAGGCTTGGGGCAGTTAATAATGATCTTACGGTGCTTTTCAATTTTCACAGTACATTCACAGCATCGTAGAACTTAATTCTTACCACAAGAATGTGGGATAGGTCTGTTGGCATCGTTTTCTGGATAGGGAGCTTAAGTGTGGGTCACAGAAGTTAAGGGGTTTTTCTTAAATCACACTCAGTCGCTGGACATAGCAACCAGGAGCTACCATGATCTTCCCCTTTTCCTTCTGTAGCCACCAAGGCACCAGCATTCCTTGGCTTGAGGACTTTCTCTGGCCACCTAAGTGGGCCAACTTGTCTTTGTGATAGACCAAAAGTCAGAGGAATGAACGCTTCCTGGGGCAGCCCATATTAGAATAGATGACAGCTGGTGTATAAATGCCCCAGGTCCCTTTTCCTGGTGTATAAATGCCCCAGCCTCCTTTTCCTGGGGTGAGATAATGCTGAGGCATGTGTTCTATGCACTTTTCATTTTTTCCCAGGGTTTCCAGTGGGATTAAACCCTAGTTTCCCACTGTGGTAAATAACTAGAGGCCACACGCTTTCCTGGATACCTTCCTTTCCCAATCTGACCTCCTCACCCCTCTGCTGGTGCTCCTTCACCTCACAAATTAATTACTTATACTGAAATCCTTGTCTCAGAGCCTGGTTCTAGGAGAACCTAATCTAGAGCTTAGATTCTTGGGCACCAAATCCTGGCTTTTCCTTCTGGGTATAAAGATTCACCAGGCTTCTCAGGGAGGATTCAACCTGTGTTCTGAGGTTAAGAGCAGCCTGTCTTAACACTCTGGTGCAGTGTGTAGTAAAGCTTGATAGATTTTCTTTATTTCCTTTTATTCTGAGCACAAAGAAAACTTACCGTCTTGATGAGCATTCCCTTGATGACCTCCCAGATCAGCACTATGTTTCTTAACCATAAAGAGAAGTTGCCTGAAATGGAGACACAGCAGGCAGAGAGAGACCCAGGAGAAAACTCTAGTGTCAGAGCCTCTGGCCTGGGAAGACAGATTGGGCCGGGTTATGTTACAGAGTTCATGAAGTTACTGCATTTAGTGTGCCCATGGCCTTATTGTACGTGAGGGGGAGGAAGCACCATATCAAACTCCATGACAGATGTTGTAAATCATGGGAAGTGTGTTGCGGCCACCTCCATGCTGGGGCTTGCAAATGAAACCATCTGTCAAACCAGGAAGCTGGGCTGTCCTGGCCCTCAGTCATCTGGGCATCTGGCTAATGGGGTATGTATCGGGTGGTAGGGGCATTATTGAGGCATTCACAGGGTGGGATTCCACAACTCCTTTGGACACCACTGAAAGTCAGAAGAGCTGAGAAAATTCCTCATCTCCCGAGGAATTTGTTTTTCACTTTATACAGGTGATCTGAAATTTGCCATGTGAGTGAAAGGTGGGACTTTTAAAATGAGGACAGTTCTTTAGTATTCCTGTACCTGTTTAGAAGACTCTTGTATGTCTGTCTGGCAAGAGATTGAGATAAAGAGAAGATGTTAAGCACAGCCTTTCTTATTTAAAACTGATTATCAAAGCCTAATCATTTTAACTCATTATGAGTGTGTATGTGTGACTATAGAACTGTATGTATGCGTGTGAATGCACAAGTTGGCAAGTATGTACACCAGTGTAGGTGCATATATGTGAGTGTGCAAGTGTATGTGTGTGCATGTTCAAGTACACATTAGAAGAAAATAGTGAGGGTAAAAGAGGAAAATAAGGATTCCTCTTGGAATGCATGGGTCCAACTAATATTTCCTATAATTTTCTTATTTTGCTTATAATTGTATTTATTATTAACAAAACTGCTAATTTGGGAATAACCCTTTAGGTGCTAGATGCCATATTAGCAAGAACACAAAATTGAGAAGACAAAGGGAGTTCTACCTGCATTCAGGATTGCCACATGCCGGTCATTCTAGTGAATGATAGTAACAGGAAGGATGGATAGAAGAATTGATTGGAATGATCCTACAAAATAAGACTTCAGAGTCATCTTCAGATCACCTTTTTCCCTGCTCTCCCTGTGTGTTCTCAGCATGGATAATTGTGGCAGGCTATCGTTTTAGCCTTGCTAGGAGGCTGATTCCAATTCATTATTTCCCTCTAACCATGAGCAAGCCAAGGGAAAGAATCGTCCCAGAACCAGAGTGTTCCAAGTTTGCTGAAAGGTCATTGCCACTTTTTTTGGTAGCTCCCAGCACAGCAGAAATGCTTGGATGTCAACTCTGCTCCTTTAACACTGCTGCGAGCTGACTTCATTTGTTTGAGATAAAACTTCCCTCTTGGTCCAGGAGCGTTCACGGCTGAGTTGGCCATGAGACAGAGGACCCTGTGTTCCTAATTATTTCTGGATGAAAACTCCTGCAGGCAAGTGGAGATTCAGGGCAAGGATGGCCAGGTGGAGCAGTCACCAGTGTGCAGTGAATTGTAGACATGGAGAGATAATTAAATTAAGAGTGCCAGGTGCAGGCATTGAAAAATAACCATGGGTGTTAATTATGCAGTCCAGCCTCACAGTCCAGTGTGAGCAGAGGAAATGCCACAGGCCTGTCCATCACATGGCAGTTGAAAAGCTTGGGAGAGACACATTCATGGTTTCTAGAGAACTTGCCAGGGCTGCCTACTTGGGATTCTGGTGAAGCGGGGGTTATTTATTAGTGGCAGTGTGCACATTTCCCTCATTTTCCTCCCAGCCAAGGTGGCCATTTGGTTTGTATGGGTTTGGTGGGGGATTAGCTTTGATCCACACGGAAAGTGTGACAAACTCAAGTGCTAGCGTAGGCACTTCTGGAGGTGTTTCTTCTCTTTTTGAGTCGAAATGAATTTGATTCTATGGGCCAGAGGCAATGGACCCTTGTCAAAGAGTGGAAGGAATAAGTCATTGCATATGCATGAATGGATTAGCATGTAGCAAAGAAATGGACACATGATGGGATGCAATAATGCCTGGCTGGATTGCAAATACAGTAAATTAAGTGAAAGATGCTAGATCTCCAAATCCTTTCTGCATGATTCCATTTTGGTGAGTTCTAGAAGAATTTAAACGAGCTATGATGATAGATGTCATACATGCAGTTGCATAAAGGGAACTTAATAGGGGCAATGGGAATGGTTTCTTTTCTTTTTTTCATTCTTGTGCTGAAGATGATTTGGATGTAAATATTTTAAAAATTTTGATGAATGTCAATTTGAAATATTCTTTGCATTTTCTTGCCTGTAAGCATACCTAATGAAAGAAATATGAAAAGACCTTCCAATGCTTTGTCTTTACATTGATTTTGAACTTGGTCAGTCCATCTCAAAGAGAGGTAAGGATAAATCTCCTGTTTGTAGTCCAGCCTTCCCTGGAGCACAATAAAGCCTTTCATTGTAAAATAATAATAATAATAATAATAATAATAATAATAATAATAATAATAATCAGAACAACAAACTATGGCCTTTGGGCTGAACACCACCACATTTTGTATGTAAAATTGTATTGGGACACAGCCATACCCATTTATTTCTGTGTCTCTCTTACTGCTTTTGCGTCACAATGACAACCGAGTAGCTGGTACACAGGCCCACTGGTCACAAGCCTAAAGGATTTTCTCTCTGCCCTTTTCCAGAAAGTCTGCCGACTGTCAGTCTAAAGAATAATTTCTTTCTGAAACTCTTCACTTCAGATCTGGTGCAGTGTGCTGCCTGGGAAGAAACTTCTAGAGCCAGGGAAGGCCCTTGAGTGGGGTCACAGTCTGCCTGAGTTGTGCATCCCGTGGAGTTTGCTGGGCATGCAGTGGTGTGAACCAATGATGGAACACAGCTTGGCCTACATGGAGGGTTTTTTTTTTTCCTTAGTTTTCTGGGTCACTGTTGTTAAGAGAGGAGAAATAAATCAGTCCTGGAAGCTATCAGTGGCCAAAGCAAGACTCCTGTCTTAAACTCTGAGCTGTTGGCTGTAAATTATCTCTGAATGGAAAATAAAACTAAGCTAATTCATTGGGATAAAAGTAAATGTGATCTGGTTAAACTTGGTCAACATGTTTGGCAACATTTGTTAAGTACATGAGGAAACAAATTGAGCCAGTGTAAAAATTTAGGTTTGAATTTGGGGCTAAATGAGTCATTTAGTTGAAGATACTCTGTATTGTTATTTTCTTTAATAAGGTTTAAACCTCCCTTCTCTCCTTGACCTTCCACCCAAAACTAATGCTCATGACCCAGCAGGAAGTCTCTGGAGGATTTGGTAATGAGAGACTCAGGTCCCAAAACTCTGTCTTTTTTCATTTTGCAGGTATTTATTTTCTTCCAATACTTTCTCATTTCATAGTTAGTGGAATTAAAGAGTTAGTTCTTGGGGAAGAGGAATCAATAGCTTTTCTTTTCTTTCTTTCTTCTTTTTTTTTTTAAATGAGAAGAGTTAAGCATGATCAGTATCACCTAAAGCTTGAGAAGTAGACTTCTGCTTTCAAAAAGAAAAAAAGAAAGAAATTAATTGCAGAGAGCTAATTATAGTCTCCAAGAGTCTACCTCATCAGAGACTTAAAAACTCCAGGCAGTGCCTCAGTTTCATATTAGGCTGTTTCTTAATGACCCCAGGTTCAGCGACTGTGAGCAGTTGAGGAATAATTGCTAGAAATGGAAAATTACTGCCTAACCAAGAGGATTTCAGAAACAAGTCGATGAATCACGAGTGGTGGGAGTGTGTTGCCCAGAGTGCAAGTATTACCTATCCAATCCTCTGTCCTGTGGCTCCTGGGTGGGCATTGGCCCATTTAGTCAATTGCATGTCTTCAGAGCCCCTTGCAAACCTGGCACTGCATTAGGACCTGGTGCTGCCCCATGACGCACCACCATGGATTTCTGCCTTCACGGAATTTCTCTCTAGACATGGGGTGGGTCGGCCTGTTTGGGTTAGAAGAGCAGGTGGGAAAATAATTGGCAATAAGGCAGTCATGATTCCGCTGGATTTGGTGTTTGATCCCACCATCAGTAGAGTGTCATTTTTTAAAAAAATTTCTTTGGAAAGGAGAGGGTGCTCATTAGACTGGTGGTGAATCTGAGCTGAGAAGTGTTGTTATTTGTGTTGGGGGAGACATGTGGGTAGGCCCTGGGGTGGAGGAGCAGGGGGCTCACACAAAAACACCCTGTTACCTTTAGTCGGTTGAAAGTTTGTCAGGGACTGTCAGAGGCTTCATACACACACAAAAAGCCACTTACTTTTCTACTGTATCATAGTGTCAAAGATTTAAATCTCTCTAAAGGCCTCTTCTCTTCCCTTCAGGTCTTTGCATCTTACAATGGAACAACACGGACACACGTCTTAGTGTGACTTTTTCCTTATAGCTTCAGTGATGGATTTGGGACTGAGGGAGAATATGATTTTTCATAGTTGTATAAAATATTTGCAAAGCATTTATTTTGTGAGTATTCGTACAGAACTGCTAATAATAAACCTGAGACAGAGATTCAGGCTGGGGAGTATTCTTTATGGTTGGTGCCTACATTCATTCATCCACTGGTCCCTTAACTCATCTTCCTGGAGCACGTTGCTGTATGCCGAGTACCGTACTTGGTGGTGGGGAGTCAACAGTGAGTGAAACAAACCTAATTCTTGCCCACAGAGAAGTTGCAGCTTAGTAGGGGAAGCAGGCAAGCATGAAATAATGTTCAAATATACACTTACAAATTTAGGAGAGTGTTGTAAGAGTTGTAGGACTGTGAGATTACACAGTGG
This sequence comes from Marmota monax, assembly GCF_021218885.2. Taxonomy (NCBI): domain Eukaryota; kingdom Metazoa; phylum Chordata; class Mammalia; order Rodentia; family Sciuridae; genus Marmota; species Marmota monax. Next base: position 5,058,060 of record NW_026692254.1, read on the forward strand.
GTCTGGGGAACATGAAAGGTTTTATAAAGAAGGAAATAACACTGGCGCTGGAATCTACAGGAAGACTATTGACCAGGTGAAGGTTGGGGAAACCTGTGCAAAGGTCGTGGGGTCCAAAGAGGCAGGGTATGTTAGAAGAATTAAAAGAAGGCTGTAGGGGCAACTAGTGGTATAGCTCAGTGATAGGGCATATGCTCAGCGTGGGGGAGGATTTGATCCCCAGTATCACCTTAAACAAACGAACAAACAAAAACAACAAAAAGAAGAACTGCAGAGTAGGAGAAAGGGAACTGTTCCTTTCTCCAGCAAGGCAAGGCTGAAACACTGCCAAAGACCTTGTAATGCACGTGCTATGGGCTGTGTTAAGGAGGCTGACCTTGATTCCAAGAACAGCAGGAAGCTGCTGCAGAGCTTCCATCAGAGTGGATTTGCATTCTGGAAAGATCTCTCTGGTATGGACCTGAACAGCCAAATCTCACTCCCCCAGTGATGACTTTCTTCTGGTTTCTTGTCCTTTTCTTTTCTTCTTTTTTACGTTTTAGTTTTAATTAGAAAAATTTTTAAGTTGTCGATGGACATAGTACCTTTATTTATTTTATGTGGTGCTGAGGATTGAACCCAGGGCCTCATACACACCAGTCAAGGCCTCCACCACTAAGCTACAACCGCAGCCCCCTTTCCTCTGAGTTTTGGGGCTTTGAGCTGATTTAGTCTTTGATAATATCTAAGCAGGACTGGACAAAGGGTATATTTAAAAGGAAGTACAATGGCATGTTCTGGAAGGATGTAGTTATAGTGCTCAGAGATAAACTGATGTCTGAAATGTTCTACCCATAGAACTTTGGCCATGAAGTTTAAGTTCCTGGTTTTTTTTTTTTTTTTTTTTTTTTTAGAGAGAGAGAGAATTTTTAATATTTATTTTTTAGTTTTTGATGGACACAACATCTTTATTTTTATGTGGTGCTGAGGATCAAACCCAGCGCCCTGTGCATGCCAGGTGAGCGCACTACCGCTTGAGCCACATCCCCAGCCCCAGTTCCTGTTTTATTTTATTTTTATTTTTTTAATTTTTTATTGTTGATTGTTCAAAACAGTACATAGTTCTTGATCCAGTTCCTGTTTTAAACTTGGTTTTCTTTTGCCATCAGAATAAAATGGAAAAGGTTTTCCTGGGCAGTTTATCTTAAACGATAGGACATGGGAGAATGATTTCTGTCTCCTCAAGATAAATAGCCAGGCTAAGATAAATGGACACCTGATGATCAAGAGACTAGGGCAGAGGCATAGTGAAAAGTATTGAACTGCTTACCACAGTGTCCTTCATAAATGCTGGCTCTCATTACAGTGACTACTATTAACCAAAATATCTCTGTTACCAACAGGAACTCCTGCATTGCTCTCTGGCCTTTTTCAAAAACCGTTCATTCATTCCTTCAATTCATTCTTTCAACAAATTTTTATTGAACACCTACTATACCATGCATCGTTACCGGTGCTGAGGACATAATAGTAAGCAAAACTAAGTCACGGTGGAGTTTACCCTCTGGTTGGTGGAGAAGGAGAGTAAATAAACACTAAATAAACAGATGTGTTGTCTGGAAACATTTGATGATGATGAGAGCTGAAAAGAAAAATAAAGCAGACGAAGGAGTGGAAAATGATGGAGAAAATGGAAAGCCTCTCTGAGGAGGTGCTATAGAGCCAAGACCTTACTAGAGAGAGTGAACCATGCAGATGCCTGCAAAGATGGAACAGCAGGTGAGAAGGCCCTGGGGTAGGAAGTGCCCACAACCTCTTGTTCTAATAGCCCCTAACCTTTAGTAGCAGAGGTGGGCCCCTCTTCCAGGTGGAGGAGATGAGCAGCTCTGATAGAGTGATTAGCATCCCTTTCAGTTTTCTTTCTTTGCCCTAAAGTTTCCAATTCCCCCTCCTTCTCCCCTCACTGCTCCAGTGCAGGTTAGGGCTGCTGCCATTCCTGTAGTAGGCAAAGGTACCCACAAGTAATGTCTTGAGAATATTAGTAAATCATAGTATTATTGTGTCTCCTTTCTAACAATTTTCAAGAGTGACAAAAATCTGTATTTGTCTAGCCACCCGAGGACTGGAGAGGCAGGTGGCCTGTTAAACATGGAACACAGAAATAAGTATTGGAGGTTGACATGGTGAAGTAGAAACCAAAGGAAATACATCTTTGCCTGAAAGTGAGCCACTCTAGTGGCATTTCCAGTGTCTGCATTGCATTCCATAGATGGTGTTTCCTGCCACCAACATCCATTCTGACATTTATGCGGATGTCTGCCATGTGTCAGTTCTCAGCTGGGGACCAGGCAGCATTCTTTATCATGTCAACATCTTGGTAAACATGTCAGCAGTTTGTGTGATTCACTCCATGTGAATGAGTGCTATGAATTTGGCTTATCAAACAGTATTCTAGGGTCTGAAAAGATGGGAGGAAGTGATACTTTTTACCTGTGGGTAGAAACACAAACTCCAGAGGCCTCCCCAGGACAGTGTTGTACGAGGCATGACCTGAATGTGTGGAAAGGTCTAGAGACTTGATTGGTGCCGCTTCTGATAACATGATCAATTGAAGTCATATAGGAATTAGTCTTATTGTCATTGGAGGAAGAAGAAAATTGTCTTAAAAGGTTGTTTTTTTTTTAATTGTGAGAGTCATGATGATTAGAATTAAGCAACTTCCTCTTCTTTTTAGAAAACAACCTAGCAAGACTGTTGTCTTTGTTTTGGGGGCCTGGCAGCTGGAAAGACTTGCAATGAGAATCCACGTATTCTTCCTAATTTGGGAGCTGCTTAAGCCCTAGGTGTTACAAGCCTCTCTCTCTCTCTCTCTCTCTCTCTCTCTCTCTCTCTCTCTCTCTCTCTCTCTCTCCTTAGCTCCCCTCTGGGCTTACCAGACAACACCCAGCCCTCCAGAGCATGTTAACACTGGATAACCGCATGGCCTCTATGGGAACGGGGAGTGGAGTTTTAATTACAGCTTCTCTCCCCTGCCTGCTTGTCTTCTCCCACCTAGAAATTGATTTGTGGAACAAACATGGCATATCAGGGCCTGAGGAGGATTCAAGCACGAGGCTGGCTGTAGCCAGGCTAGGTGACAGAGCTGCCGTCTGCTTAAATGCTCCAATGTATTCACTGGAGTCTGGCTGCCCCACGTCTCTATGGCAAAGCCTGCAAAATTACGAGCATTCAACTCTGTACAATTGCCACCGACTCAGCTGCCAAAACATATTTTCCATCCGTTTCTGACAGAGGCTTCTGTTTAAATAGAGAGGAGAAGAGAGAGATGATCTCTTTTCAGAGTGATTCCAGCCTGATTCTCAAAGTGCAAGTGGTAAAGTCACCAAGTCTAATTGGAATGAATTGATTTATCCTCTCTGGCAGCCCTGATCAACACCCTCCCAAGGGGCGAGGCTATAAAAGGAGGTAATCATGATGATGTACATATTTCTCTGGATGCTGCTTGGCTAATCCAGTTCATTTTCCATAGATATCACCTCAGACAGCTGCTATTCCATCACAAGTCTTGAATTTTTTAAAATTTAACCCTCTATTTCAGGAAGAGAAATCATGTGGCTTTTTGAAAGTAGTAGTTGTCAGAAAAAAAAAATAGGAGAACCATGTGCTCTCCCTTAACATTTTTCAATACATGGGTTTTTTTCCCCTTTTCTCTAGGCCAAAAATAGACCACTTATCCTGTGAAGTGGCTTCACTGTGTGCATGTCATGCATATGTATCAGTTCCTGTGCATGTGCAGGTGCTCAGTGTTCGGCTTCAGGTTTTCATGTGCCTGTTTTGCTTGACCTACTGAGTTAGGGGCTTTGTTAGGGTGAAACTTGGAATATTTGCATGACTTTCCTGTACCCCTGTTGAGTCCTCTGTAAGAAACCTGAACTATTGAAATTTTTTTTAAAGACGGACACGATATCTTCATTTATTTTATTTATTTTTATGTGGTGCTGAGGATCGAACCCAGGGCCTCACACGTGCGAGGCAAGCGCTCTACCGCTGAGCTATAACTTCAGTACCAACTGTTGACATTTTGACTCGTTTTATCCAGCACCTTCTTGCACTTCTCAGAGCTGAAAGCTCTTTCCAGGTATCAGTCATTGATTTCTTATGAACTTAGCTCTTTAAACTCATATAGTGCTTCATCTTCATTTTTCTTCCCTACTGTTCAGATCTAAGGGGTTCCCTGGGCTTGGCATGCTATCCTAATCCATAGCTGGAGTTCCCTCACTTCCAACGGTCAGCTTAAGGCACAAGGATTTTTGGGCTTAAGGCACAAGGATTTTTGGATCATGTGGTACTTCTACTTTTAATTGTTTTAGGGACCTCTATACTGTTTCCCATAATGGCTATACTAATATGCCTTTCCACCAATGGTATACAAGGATTCCCTTTTCTCTACATCCTTTGTCAACACTTATCTTTTTTTCTGGTATTAGTCTTTCCAAAAGGTATAAGATGATATCTTATTGTAATTTTAATTCAAATTTCTATGATGATTGAGCATTTTTATATGCTTGTTAGTCGTTTGTCTTCTTTAGAGAAATGTTAATGCAGACCCTTGTGCATTTTTAAATTAGCTTTAAACATGAGCAAGGGCACTATTGGTTTTCTTGCTATTAGTTGTTTAAGTTCCTTCTATATTTTAGATATTAACCCCTTACCAGATATACGATCTGCCAATATTTCTTCTCTGTGAGTTGCTTCTTCACAGTGTTGATTGATTGCTTTTCTGTGTAGTGGATGCGATCTCATTTATTTATTTTGACTTTTGTTGCCTGGGCTTTTAGGTACATATCCAAAAAAATCACTGCCCAGACCAATATCAAGAATTGTTTTTTTCAATGTTTTCTTTTAGTAGTTTTTCAGTTTCACAACATGTATTTAAAAGACTTTACTCCATTGTTAGTTGATTTTTACAATAAGTATGAGAAACACTCTGATTCCATGTGCATATCTGGTTTTCCCAGCACCATTTATTGAAGAGACTCTCCTTTTTCCATCGTGTATTCTTGACAGCTTTGTTGAAGATCAATTAACTGTAAATGTGTGGGTTTATTTCTGGGCTCTCTCTTCTGGGCTAATGGTCTCTATGTCTGTTTTTATGCTAATGACACATTCTCTTTATTACTGGCTTGTGTAGTATATCCTAAAATCTGAGATTATGATGCCTCCAGTTTTGCTCTTATTGTTCAAGATTGGTTTGGGGGGTCTTTTGTGGTCCCATATGAACTTTAAGACTTTCTTCCTGTTTCTCTAAAAAAAAATTCATTCACATTCTGATAGGAATTGTTTTTACTCCTTGATTGTATTGACTAGTGTGAATGTTTCAACAAAATTAATTATATAATTCATGAACATGGGCTCTTACCATCTACTTGTCTCTTAATTTCATCAATGTTGTGTTGTTTTCAATATAGAGATTTCCTCCCTCCCAACCTAAATTTATTCCTGAGTATTTCCTTGGATATTATTACAAATGAATTGTTTTCCTGACATTTTTCCAGATAGTTTGTGTGTTGGTTTTGTATCCTGCAACTTTACTGAATTGACTTATTCATTCTAATAATTTTTGGTGGAGTATTTAGGGTTTTGGCATATAAAATCATGTCATCTATAAACAGAGATAATTTTTTTCTTTTCAATTTAGATATCTTTCATCTGTATTTCTTGCTCAATGTTCTGGCTAGGATTTCTAGTATTACATGAATAAAAGTGGTGAGAGATGCTTGTACCAGAGGAAAAGCTTTGAACTTTTCCCCCCATTGATTAGTATGTTAACAGTGGGTTTCTGTTAAGTGGCACTTATTAGGTTGAGGAAATTTCTTTCTATTCTTTTATCATGAGAGGATTTTCATTTTGTTAAATGCTTCTTCTGAATCTATAGAGATGATCACATGTTTTTTTTTTTTTTCATTCATTCTGTTAATATGGTATATATCACATTAATTGAGTTGCATGTTAATCCAACTTTGCATCCTAAGCATAAATCCCACTTGGTCATGACGTATAAGATTATATATTGTGTATGTATTGAAGTGTTGTCAAATTCAGTTTGCTAGTATTTTATTAATGATTACATCTATATTCATCAGAGATATTGGACTAGTTTTCTTGAAGATTTTTTTGTCTGGTTTTGGTATCAAGGTGATACAGAACTAATAAAAAAAAGTTTTGAAGTATTCTCTTTAGTTCTGTTTTTCTAAGTTTAAGGGTTGGTATTCATTCTCTGCATGTTTGTTAGCATTCAGGCATGAAACCATCTGGTTCTGGGCTTTTTTTTAAATTAGGAGATTTCTTTTCTTTCAAATACTGACTCAATCTCCTTACTTATTGTTGGCCTATGTAGATTTTCTGTTTGTTCATGGTTGGGTCTTTACAAGTTCTATGTTTCTAGGAATTTTTCCATATCTTCTATGTTATATAATGTGTAGATGTCTGATTGTTCATAGTGATCCCTTATATTTACTATTTGTGTAGTTATCAATTGTAATATCTCCTATCTAATTTATAATTTTGTTAATTCTGTTTTCTTAGTCTACTTTAGATCTGTCAATTTGGTTTATCTTTTCTAAAAACCAACTCTTCATTAATCTTTTCTAGTCCCCATTTCATTATTTCTGTTGAGATCTTTATTATTTCTTTCTTTTGTTGGAGCTGGCCTTAGTGTGTTCTTCTTTTTCTAGTTCCTTGAGGTGTAAAGTTAGGTCGTTTATTTTAGAACTTTCTTTTTCCTTGTGTAGGCATTCATCACAGTAAACTTCTCTCATAGAATTGCTTTTGCTGCATGCCATATAATTTTTGGTATGTTATGTTTCCATTTTAATTTGTCTCAAGATATTTTTGGATTTCCCTTTTGATTTCTTCTTTGACCCATTGGTTGTTCAGAAGTGTGTTGTTTAATTTCCGCATATTTGTGTGTTTTCCAATTTTTTCTTGTTTTGCATTTCTCATTTCATTGTGGTTGGAAAAGATACTTGATATGAGTTCAGTCTTCTTGAATTTGTTAAGACTTGTTTTGTGGCCTAACATATGATCTGTCCTTGAGAACATTCTGTGTGTGCTTGAAAAGAATGTGTACTCTGCTTCTGTTGGTGGAATGTTCTGTATATGTCTGTTAGGTCCATTTGATCTATGGTGTTGTTCAAGTCTGCTGTTTCCTTATTGATTTTCTGTCTTGATGATCTATCCATGGTTGAAAGTGGAATATTGAAGTCCCATGCTATTACTGTGTGGTAATAGTCTCCTTAGTTTTATTAATATTTGCTTTATATATTTAGATGCTTCAATGTTGGGCACACATATTTTTATAATAGTTGTTTATTCTATTGATGAGTTCAACACTTTGTCATTACATAAACACCATCTTTGTCTTTTGTGAGTTTTTGACTTAACATCTATTTAAATTGGTGTAAGTATAACCACTTCAGCTCACATTTTATTACTATTTTCATGAGATATATTTTTTCATCCCTTCACATTCAGCTTATTTGTGTCCTTAAAACCAAAATTAGTTTCTTACAGACAGCACATAGTTGGATTTTTAAAAATGTATTTATTCTCTTTATGACATTTGATTGGATAATTCCAGTTAAAGTATAATAGGTCAGAATTTACCATTTGTTCATGGTTTGGTCTTTACAAGTTCTGTGTTTCTTTAACAGATTGCAGTTTTGTGGTGCATTTGATCTGTTTTTACTATCTTGCTGTCTTCATTCGTGATTCACTGAATTTGTAGTGATAGGCTCTTATTCCTTTTTCTTTTGTATATCTAATGCAGGTTTTGCTTTATGGTTTCCATGAGGCATACATAAAACATCTTATAATAACCTCGGTCTACTTCAATCTGATAATTTACCACTACCCCCATACAAAAACCACTACATTTTATATTACTGATTTTGTAGTTTACATCTTTTTTAGCTAAAAATATTGTCATTACAAATTAGTGTAACTGTAGTTTATATCAATACTGTTGTCTTTTAACTTTTCTACTAGAGTTAAAACTGATTTAGGCACCATTATTACATGTTTGGATATTCTGAATTCAACTATAAATTGCCTTAAATTTGGTTTTAATTTTGCCTTTAAGTTTTGTACTTTCCTATGTTTTCAGGTTATTAGTGTCTTTTTGTTCCCACTTGAAGGATTCCCTTGAGCATTTCTTGTAAGGCAGGTCTAGTAGTGATGAATTCCTACCCCTTTTGCTTGTCTGGGGAAAAAAGTCCTTATTGCCTTTATTTCTGAAGAAATACTTAACAGAGTATCATGGTTGACAGTTCTTTTGTCTTTAAGGACGTTCCATGACACAGATTGTAGACATATCCTAGTCTGTTTTCTTGGCCTGCAAGGTTCTTTGCTGAGAAATTTGCTGGCAGTCTTTTGGAAGCTCCCTTGTCTGTGGCAATTTACTTTTCTCTTGCTCTCAAAATTATCTTTTAATCTTCAGCTTTTGAGAGATTGGTTATAATGTGCCTTGATGAAGATCTCTCTCTATTTAATCTAATTGGGATTATTTGTGATTGATGGATCTAGGTGATCATTTCTCCTTCCAGATTTTGGAAGTTTCCTGTCATTGTTTCTTTAAATAAATTTTCTGCCTCTTTATATTTCTCTGCTCTCTACAACTTATATAATCAATATATTGGTTTACTTGATAATGTCTCAGAATTCCCATAGGCTTTCTGTACTCGTTTTCTTTCTATTTTCTTAGTATTTCAAATGATCTGTCTTGAAATTCACTGATTATTTTTTCTTTTGCTTGATTAATTCTGCTATTGAAATATATACTTCTATTCCTGACTTTATAGATGGGGCTTTGGAAGGGAAAAAGCCTTCATCAGTCGTCTGGTTTAGAGATACTGGGCAGGCTATCTAGTAACTTCTATGGACAGGCTTTCTATTGAGTCCTGGTACTTGGCTTCACAGGGGCCAGCTTGGTCCCTGGGAGTAGCCAGGAGTTTGGGGCTATACGAAATGACCTAGCACTGGGGAGAACTAGAGGCTGGTTCTGCAAGGGCTTCCCTAGTAACTAGGTTATGTCTTCATTCTGTGTTTACTGGACCATGGATCTTCAAAAGATCCTGGAGTCCAGCCTGGATACTGGAGTTATAGGGACTGGCCTTGTGCTGGATGGGCCTGGAGAGTACGTCTATGGGGTCTTGCATGAAAGCTGCACCTGCAAGGGTTAGTCTGGTACCTGAGACTATATGGTCCTGTGTGGAATTTGGAGAAGCCTGGAGGCTGGCTCTGAAGAGACTGGCCTAGGGTCTGCAGTTGTAGGGAAAAGTCTTCCACTGGATAGACCTGGAACTTGGTGCTCCTGGGGCCAGCCAGGCAGTGGGGTGGATCTGTAAATTGGAGTTGGTTTGGTACCAGAGTGACTTGAAGCCTCGGGTCATGGGGTAGCCTGGTACTAGGACAGGTCTGACCCTGGGGTGTACAAGGCCATCCTATAGTCTGGGGTTTGAGGGTGCTGGACTGACACTGGCATCCTCAGCAAAGTCAGGTGCTCAGTACATTCTTCTTTCCCCATGCTGAAAAGTCTCTCTCCTCACTTCCTGGGCTTGGGAGAGTGGCAATGTGGGTGATGTGAACCTGTCTTTCTTACCCTCGTCACCATGTCTCTTCCTATTTCTGTGCTACACCCTGATGCTCTATTCTTTCACCTGGATTCCTTAGCTCTTGTGAAAGTTGTTTTCTTACATGGATTATTGTTCAAACTGAAGTTTCTGCAAGAAGATGAGTGATAGAAATTTTTATCCCACCATCTTTTTAATGTCTCTCCCCTCATTTATCTCAGATACTTATTAATTTTTCTACATCCTCTGCCATAGGCTCTAGGACAAATCTAGGAATTTATTTTGTTTACTGCTGACTTTCTGTCCAAAGACAGCATCTGAAATATAGCATATACTCTCTAATACTTTTAATAAATTTTTAATTAATGGAAAATACTAACTTTAACTATGATTCGTCTTAGATATTCTTTTCTGTCTGAGATCTTATTGGTGTTCCTGTCCCCAAGTTCCTCTGACACTGTTCCTTAACAACAGCCTTTTATTCTCCCCTCGCTATTTTGTGGATAATTTTCAGTCATATCGATCGTACATCATTAGCATGCATATTGCCACCACCTAGATCCTAACCACTGTCAGTTACCACACTTTTCCTATTATTGCCTCTTTCTCCATTCATGTGTTAGTTGGAAAATATCTTTAAAATTAGGCTGAGGAGTGTGAGCAAAGTAGGAGTCTCCAAAGCTTGATGAGTTCCTTCAGTTGAGGAAGAAGATGGCCAATGAGGTTCCAAGGGTATTCTTTCCCTGTGCTGAGTCTTGTAACTAAGGGACATTCATCATCACTAAGGTTAGACATCAGTGGATGGCCTCCTATCTTTACATGAGAGAAAAATCTACCCTAATAAGACTTGCAAAAGCCTGAGGGACAAGATGTGTCCCAGATGTGTCTATGGCATCTTATCATCATTGTTTACCTGGTGACTGTCTCCAGGCTCTTTTATCCTGTTATTTAACTGATCTGAGGGATGATCTCTTTACCTAACCACTGAAATCATGGGCTCCTTAGGTGGGACACCAATTGTATTTTCTGTTCTTTTTTATGTGCCACAAATCTCCCAGAAAAGCTCCAGGTCATAGTGGTGTATTAATCAGGGTTCTCCAGAAGAATAGAACCAATAGAATGTGCATAATCGTGAGGGAACTTATTACATTGACTCACACAAGCAGAAGCTAAAGAGTTCTCCAGTGGCCATCTGTGGCTAGAGAGCCAGGGAAGCAGCTGCTCAGTCCCAGGACCTGGAAACCTCAGAACAAGAGGGACCCATGTTACAGCCCCAATTTAAGACAGAAGCCCCAGAAGCCCTTTAGAGAACACTGGTACAAGTCCACATTCAAAGGCTGAAGAATCTCAAGTCCAGTGTTCTCAGAATCTCAGTATTTAGAGTCTGAGTCTGCTGACAACTACAGCAAAAAAAAAACCCAACTCTCTCAAGAAGGACCGAGGGAGGGTGCCTGTGTGAATTTGTCCCTTCTTGTTTTTCATACCACTGAGGCCCCCTGTATACTGGATAGTGCTGCCCTCTACTCAGTTCACTGACCCACGTGCCAATCTTCTCTGGGAACACCCTCACAGACACACCCAGAAATGGGCTTTACCAGTTTTCTAGGGTCTCTCAATCCAGTCAACTTGACAACCAAGATTAACCATCCCAGTAGATCTCCTTGGTGACTAACCAACAGATTGAGTGACTGCAGGTGAAAGAACATCTCTCACAGTCCCTGGGCATGCGTCCAGGTGTGTGTCTCCAAGGAATGGAGAGGAGTGTCTGCTTTGAAGGAGGGGCTTCTTAGATCTCCAAGGTGGAGGATCCTGCAGCCCAGTTTCCCTTAGATGCATAAATACAAAGTCTAAACTGGTGGTTCTCAAAGTGGGGTTCCCATCCAACAGCAACAACATCACTTGGGAACTTGTTAGAAATGCAGATCTCTAGGGAGCATGTCTCATCAATACCAAGTCCTGTAAGTTGGAGTTGGTTTGGTACCTGGCTTCCTGAATCTGAACCTCTGGGGTGGGGCCCTGCAGTGTTGCTATAAACAGCCACCAGGAGATTCTGAGGTACTTTCCAGTGGGAGAACCGTGGGCCCAGAGCACTGAATGTCTGGCTTTGCTGCAAGAAGGAACTAACTGACTTCCATTTTTAGAAAAGGTCTTAGCTAACCAGCAAGAGAACTTATCCAAGCTTCATATATGGAGGCATTTCTAAAAAAAAAAAAAAAAAATGCAGAGGTTTCTTCCTTAGCTAAAAAAGAATCATTCCTCTTGCCTCTTGATACTTGTGTCTGAGCCTCTCTGAAGAGACACCCGGAGAACTTAATTTCTGTCCCATGATGCCAGGCTGTGGTTCTCCTGGGATAAAAAGTCAACAGCACTACCTGAGGGCCCCCTTGCAGTGGCCTTCTAATTGCCTGGGGTTATGGGTAGATAGAAGGGTGATCACAAAGGGACACAGGATCCTCAAATGCCTTGGTCTGTTGTGAGTGTCCCAAAGTGTATGGATTCTCGTGTTTCTATCACTCCTTCTTGAGAGTACAGGGTGTTGGAAACTCTCTCGGTGTACAGAGTTTCAGAGAGGACTTGGTATTGATGAGACATGCTCCAACACAGTTACCAGAACTGTACCTGGATATTTCCATTTGGACTATGAACTCCTTTGGGCTTCTTTACCTCTTTGGTGGGGATGGTGCTGACCAAGAACACTTTCTCACTAGAGTCAAATAAAAAAAATTAAGATGTAATCCCGGCACCCTTGGCAATGATCTTGTAGAAAATGATGGTGTGTGTTATTTAAGATTGATCGTCTCTGCCTGCCAGGGAAAGGGACCTCCTTTCACTCTCACTGGATGATACTCTTAAGCAAGAGTGAAGTATCTCAACCATTGGCCTCAGACACAGAGATGTAATGTATCTTCATTTCAAATGACAAATATGGGTAAATCTCTACCATGTGTGCCAGAGTGTGACATGTGGGCAAATCTTTTCATTTATTTATTTATTTGTTCATATTAGTTATACATGTCATTAGAATGCATTTTTGAAACATCATACATAAATAGAGTATAACTTCTCCTTCTGTTGTACATGATGTAGAATCATGGTGGTTGTGTAGTCATACACAGGGTAATAATGCTTGATTCTACTGTTCTTCCTTCCCCCATTCCCCCTCTCTTCTTTCCCTCCTCTCTGCCTAATCCAAAGTACCTCTATTCTTTCCTAGCCACCCCACCTTATTGTGAATTAGCATTCGGCCTTTGGTTTTTGGAATTGGCTTATTTTGCTTAGCATGAATATTCTCCAGCTTTATCCATTTACTGACAAATGCCATAATTTCATTCTTTTTTAAGGCTGAATAATATTCCATTGTGTAAATCAGATTACACCCCATTTTTTTTAATCCATTCATCTAATGAAGGGCACCTAGGTTAGTTCCATAGTTAAACTATTGTGAAAAGAGCTGCTATAAATATTGATGTGGCTGCATCACTGTAGTATGCTGATTTTAAATCTTTTGGATATATACCAAGAGTGGGATAGCTGAGTCAAATGGTGGTTCCATTCTTAGTTTTCTGAGGAATCTCTATACTGCTTTCTATAATGGTTGAACAGTTTGCAGTCCCACCAACAATGTATGAATGTACCTTTTCCCCCATATCCTTGCCAATGTTTATTGTTGCTTGTATTCTTGATAATTGCCATTTTGACTAGAGTGAGATGGAATCCTGGAGTAGTTTTCTTTGCATTTCTCTGATTGCTACAGATTTAGAATGCTTTTTTCATATATTTGTTGATCAATTGTATTTCTTCTTCTGTAAAGTATGCGTTCAGTTTCTTAACCCATTTATTGATTGGGTTATTTGTTTTTTCAGTGTTAAGTGTTTTTAATGCTTTATCTGAGGTGCGGTGGTAAAGATTTTCTCCCATTTTGTAGTCTCTCTCTTTGTATTATTGATTGTTTTCTTTTTTGTGAAGATGCTTTTTAGTTTGATTTCTATCCTGTGTATTGATTCTTGATTTTACTTCTTGTGCTTTAGGAATATTGTTAAGGAATATAATTCCTAAGCCAACATGGTGAAGCTTTGGGCCTACTTTTTCTCTTATTAGGCACAGGGTCTCAGTTCCAGTGCCTAAGTCCTTGATCTACTTTGAGTGGATTTTTGTGCAGGGTGAGAGAGAGGAGTTTAATTTCATTTTGCTTCATATGGATTTCCAGTTTTCTCAGCACCATTTGTTGAAGAGGCTATCTTATCTCCAATGAATATTTTTGGCACCTTTGTCTGGTATGAGATAATTGTATTTATGTCGGTTTAGCTCTGTCTTCAATTCTGTGCCATTGATTTACATGTCTGTTTTGGTGCTAGTACCATGCTGTTTTTGTTACTATGGCTCTGTAATATAGTTTAAGGTCTGGTATTGTGATGCCTCCTGCTTCACTCTTCTTGATAAGGATAGCTTTGGCTGTTCTGAGTCTCTTAATTTTATGAATGAATTTCAGGATTGCTTTTTCTAGTTCCATGAAGTATCTCATTGGGATTTTAATAGGAATTGCATTAAGTCTGTATAATGCTTTTCATAGTATTCAACATAGTCCTGGAAACTCTAGCCAGAGTAATGAGACAGACAAAAGATGTTAAAGGGGTAAAATAGGAAAAGAAGAATTCAAACTATCACTGTTTTCCAATAACATGATTCTATATTTAGAAGATCCAAAAAATTCTACCAGAAAACTTCTAAATTAATAAATGAATTCAGCAAAGTAGTAGGATATAAAATCAACACCTATAAATCAAATGCATTCCTGTACATCAGTGATGAATCCACTGAAAGAGAAATTAGGAAAACTACCCCATTCAAAATAGCCTAAAAAACATGGGAATAAATCTAATAATAAAAGACCTCTACAATGAAAACTAAAGACCACTAGAGAAAGAAATTAAAGAAAACCTTAGAAGATGGAAACATCTAGAATTCACCTAGATAGGGCAGAGGGGTAGGAGGGAGCCAGGGAATTAGCAAGGATGGTGGAATGTGATAGACATCATCATCCAAAGTACATGTATGAAGACATGAATTGGTGTCAACATACTTTATATACAACCAGAGATATGAAAAATTGTGCTGTATAAATGTAATAAGAATTGTAATGCATTCCGCTGTCATTTATTTTTTTTAAAGAAGATGGAAAGATCTCCTATGCTCTTGTATAGGCAGAATTAATATTGTCAAAATGGCCATACTACCAAAACGTGTTTTTAAGTCTTTACAAAAGAAAAAATTAACATGATGACGTGTAATCCAGTGACAATAATTGTGTACACTCTCCCTGTCAAGAAAAGAAGAACTTACAGTCAAAAGGAGAAAGATCTTTTCCTATCCAACCCATCTGTTTGGCCAGAAGCAAAATATTCCCCACTTGTTTATCTCAGATCTACACATCTAGTTTTATTCAAGATAAGATTAGATTTTTCATTGAAGTTGTTCAACTATGATCTGTCCAATGAATTATTATTTGTTAAACAATGTTTCATCTGATTATAAAAATGGTTCATGATCCCTGCAGAAAATTATGAGAAGTGTATAATGAAACTTATATATAGGAAACTCAAAAGATTACACCAAAACATTTGTTAGAGCTAACAATTTCAGCAAAGTTGCCAAATGTAGAATCAACTTGGGAAAAACAATTGAATTTCTATAAACCAACAATGAATAATCTGAAAAGGAAACTAAGAAAACAATTCCATTTACAACATTACAAAAAGAATGAAATACTTAGAAATAAGTTTGGCTGAGGAAGCAAAACACTTGTATATTTAAAACCACAAAGTGTTGCTGAGAGAAATTTAAAAAGACAGAAACAGATGAAAAAAACATCTTGTGTTCATGAATCCAAAATTTAAAATTAAGGTGACCATACTAATCAATGCAAGCTACAGATTTAATGCAATCTGTATCAGAATCATATTTTTTTAAGAAATAGAAAGACAAACTACTCAAAATTCCTATGAACTCTTAAGGGATTCCAAATAGACTGAATAATTGTGAGAAACAACAAACTTGGAGGTCTCTCACTTTCTGATTTTCAAACTTTTTATCAAAGCTACAGTGATCAAAGCAATGTGGAGATGTCTGTAACCTCAGCTGCTCCAGAGACTGAGGCAGGAGGATCATGAGGTAGAGGCTAGCCTGAGCAATTTAGTGAGGCTTAGTCTGGAAGGAAGGAAGGAAGGAAGAGAAAGAAAAGTGAGAAAACAACCACACACACACACACACAAAAAAAACAAACAAACCAGCAAACAACCACCAAAATGTAGTAGGGATATAAAGACAAACTTATAGATCAATGGAATAAAACAGAGTTCAGCTATAAAACCTTTCATATATGGCCAAATGATTTTCAAAAAGAGTACCAGACCATTCAATGGAAAGATGACAATATTTTCAATCAGTAATGGGAAAACTTGATAGGTACTTGGGCCCATAGTTTATACAATATATATAAAACATAATTCAAAATGAATAAAAAACCTAGTTATAAAATCTAAAGCAGCAAAACCTATTAGAAGAAAATATCAGAGAAAAGCTTCATGACTCCAAACTTAGCAGGGATTTATCAATTATGGCAAAAAAAATAAGAGCAACAAAAATAAAAATAAATTGGACTACATCAAAATTTAAAAACTCCATGAATCAAAGGACACTATAATCAGAGTGAAAATAGAACAGGAAAAAAAGTTGTAAATCATATATCTGATAGGCAGTTCATATCCAAAATATATAAAGAACTCCTACAACTCAAAAATGAACCATAACACACCTTAAAAATAGGGAGGGCTGGGGATGTGGCTCAAGTGGTAGAGTGCTTGCTTAGCCTGTGTGAGGCACTGGGTTCGATCATTAGCACCACAAGTAAATAAATAGATAAATAAAGGTATTGTGTCTTTGTGTCTACCTACAACTAACTAATTAAATATATATATATATATATATATATATATATATATATATATATATATATATATATACAAATGACTTGAATAGACATTTCTCCAAAAGAAGAGGTATAATGAATTGGAGAAAACCATTTTATATATATATATATATATATATATATATATATATATATATATATATATATATCACAATAAACCCCACTATTAGGTATAATTATAACACACCAATTAAAACACAAGAACAATGACATTCAAGTCACCACAAGGAGATACCTCCTTATACCCAATAGGATGGTGGTATTTAAAAAAAAAGTAAAGAGTGTTGGTAAGCCTGTGGAGCAATCAGAACACTAGAACCAATTTGTTCTAGGGAGGGGATGTAAAATGATGTAACCACTGTTGGAAATAGAATTGCCATATGACCCAACAGTTCCACTTCTAGATAGATACCCAAAGAATTGAATGCAGGGATATCAAGTGGATATCTGTACATCCACATTCATAGCAGCATTTTTCACAGTAGCCAAAATGTGGAAGTAACCCCAATGTCCAATGATGGATGAATTGATAAACAAGATGTGGTGTGTGCATACAATGTAGTAGTATGCATCCTTAAGAAGGAAGGGGAGCAGCAGAGGAGGCTGAGGCAGGAGGATCTTGAGTTCAAAGCCAGCCTCAGCAACTTAGGAGGCCCTACACAACTCTGTGAAACCCTGTCTCTAAATAAAATACCAAAAAGGGCTGGGGATGTTGCTCAGTGGTTGAGTGCCCATGAGTTCAATCCACAATACTCCCCATCCCTCCATCTGACACATGCTGCATGGGCAAATGCTGGGGAACAAGTCAGTCATTAAAAGAAAAATGGTATGTGGTTTTACGTGTATGAGGACTCTAGTGTAGTTAAACTCTTAGAGATGGAAATGGTGGTTGTGAAGGACTAGGGGGAGGGATAATGGATAGTTATTTTTTGATCTGTTTTGAGAGATGAAAAATTCTGGAATGCATTGCACAACAATGTGCAGACATTTAATATTACTGAATAATACTCTTAGAAATGGTTAAGATGGTAAATTTTGTTATGGGCATTTTACCATAATTTTAAAATACCACTCATGATTCACCTACCTAATCTCACTACCAGAATTGACCAATACTAAGGTTTTGGTGTATAACTATTAGGTTTATGGATTTTTCTTTCCTACATGTGTGTGTTTGCAAAGATGCACGTAGTAGTACACATACACGCAGACATACTTAGCAAGTCAACATTGATTTTGTTGGCTTGACAGTTTTGTAGAGACACAAATATACAAGGTGGTCTCTGCTTATATGAGCAGATAGAATCTAATAATTATAGTGAAACCTTGTTGTAACCTAGTTATTACATGCTAAAAATGTCAGAGAACTGCAGTAGAAGATGACTTTGCAGAGGAGGATGCATCTGATTTGGGTTTTTAAAGTATAAGTTTTACAGGCAGACAAAGGGCACCAGAACATTCTAGGAAGACGAAGAACATGATAAAGGTATGGAACTGTGAGAGGTTGTGGTGTGCTTGGAGGAAAGTGAAGAAGTCCAGGGATGTTTGGAGCATTGGTGTGGAATAGGTTGTAGTAAGGCTTGAGCCTTGTGTGTATAGATATACACACAAATTGAGGACTTTACGTTTCTAGCTGCTACCCATCAGAAAAGTTCTTCTTCCTAACAATCCCCCGAAGTGGGTTTTCTGTTTGTTTGTTTTTAATAATGAGAATGATATATTGGCTGCAACATGACTCTAAGAGATCAGCAGAAGGCATACAATAACCCCTGAAGCTTGGAACCTAAAGTCCCCGATTTGTATATATAGATAAGTATAATGCTGCTCTTATGTATGTATACATATATGTATGTAGGTATGTTTGTGTTACCTCCAGTAGAATAAAGGAAGGGGAAGAGGATCAAGAGGAGGGGTAGGAAAGGAAAAGTACCAGGAATGAAATGGAGCAAGTTATGTTATGAGCAAAATGAATATGTCACAATGAACTCCACCATCATGAATAACTGTAATGCACCAATAAAAATATTTTTAAAAAGCAACAGAAAGAGCACACAACTGAGTCAATTCTCACACATGTTAGAAGTTCAGTCCTCTAGGAGTCAGGATATTAGTATTTTCCTTTTTCAGAGCTGTACATTCTCATCTTCAGGGGTTATTTTGTGATTTTTGCAGTGCCAACTGATTCCTGCTGATCTCTTAGAGTCATGTTGCAGCCTATTATCATTCTCATTATTAAAAACAAACAGAAAACCCACTTTGAGGGGATTGTTAGGAAGGAAAACTTTTCTGGGTAGTAGCTAGGAACCTAAAGTCCCAAGTTTCTTGCCTCAACCCTCTCTCCCACACATACGTAAACATATATGTATATATGCATACATATACAAATAGATATATATGCACATAATTCATGCATTATATTTATACATAAAAATGAGATTCATTGTGATATATCCATACTTGTGCACAGCATAATTTGTTCAGTTTCATTCCTCCTCTTTCCCTCCCCTCCTGCCTCCTGTTGCTTTTTTAATCTATACATTTTAAAATAAACCAAGTGGTGAGGTCAGAGTTTATTCAGCTTTATCATCTAGAATAGCACTATCTAATAGCGCTACCGTGCAAGACATATTATGTAGTTTTAAAATTTTTAATATTTATCTCAAGTAAAATAAAAAAGAAAGAGATGAAATTGACTTGAATAATCTATTTTATTTTATCCATTTTATTATTGAAATACTATCATTCCAACATGAAACTCATATGCACATTATTATTAAAGTATTAAAATTATCTTTTAATACCAAGTCTTTAAAATCTACTGTGTATTTTACACTTATAACACATCTTAATATAGACTACCTACATTTTGAGAATTCAGTAGCCACATTTCACCAGTGGCTACTATATTGGACAAAGCAAGTCTAGAACTTGCAGTGGTTTAATGACAATTATAATTAGATGTGTGTTGTTCAAACTCTTTGGTTGAAATAAGAAATAATCGGGATAAACATCCTTTTTTATCTTTGCTCACATTATGGCTTGAATTACTTTCCTGACACTTAGAAAGGTTTAAGCTGATGGAATATAATTTTCACTGACACTTTTCCTTCACCAGGATCATAGAGTGTCTAAAAAATATGTAATCATGTCAAATCATGGTAATTAGCACCCGAAAAATTTTGTTGGGGGCATGCAGATTTTATCACTTTCACTTGCCAGCCTTGTACATGGATGTTCTTTTGCATTTTCCTCCCCATCAACAGAACTGAATTCCTCTTTAGGATATCTACATGGGACCTGTGTGAGTATATAGGTGGGGTTGCATTTAGAAGAGAACTTGTCCAGAAGGGTAAAAGACAAAGTGATCATTAACATCACTAAATATTGTATGTCATAAACCATGAGCATGAAGTAGAGACTTTGATAAATGCGTTTGCCTATCTGTGTGCGTTTCAATCCAAACTCAATAGAATTAATTCTTTCAGTCTCAATTTAAGCATATATCCTATCCACTTTCTAAATTTTTCCTCATTCTATGTCTTGTGTATTTTTAACATACAGATTTGGAACTCTCAAATCATACATTATCTTTTTCTCATTAGCAAAATTTCTTCTGCAAGCCATATGTTGTTCTTCTTTCAAAATATGAATGATTTGTTTTCATCATAACCAGTCAGATTATTGCCAAAGGAATGAAATAATTTTGTGAGATGGCGTAACTTGAAGCCCCAGCCCTCCAATCAGGATACTTGGAAGGCATAGCAGTTGGAAAGAAAACAAGACCCAAACCCAGGAGTTTTTACAGTGTTTTCAAACTATGAAGGAAAACAAATCCTAAAAACAACTTACTAGACAACAGACATTTGTTGTCTTCGAAGGAAGGAGGGCTGTTTTTTTTTTTTTTCCTTATCTCTTTTTTTTTCTTTTTGTCTTAAAAAGGTTAGCCTTTTCCAAAATGTAAGTGGTTATAAAGGGAAAGATTGTGCTTCAGTATTTGTGTGTGTGTGTGTGTGTGTGTGTGTGTGTGTGTTTTAGTGGTAATTCAACAGATAAGGGAAAGAAGGTAAAAATTCTCAAGTTTGACAAAATCTGGCCAAATAGAAGACCCTTTACATTTATTATATAAATTGGAAGCTTCCAGGAAAGAACATAATGTGGAACTATCATTGTGATGTTGAAAGGGCTGTTAATTCTTGACATAGTCTTGTGAGAATAAAAAAAAAGAATATTACATTATAAGCTTTGCTCTTGGAGGATCTAGAGCAACAAGAGGAAGTGAGTTTCCAGTAGGGAGTGAGATGCTAACAGGAAGTAAGAAACTTGGTTGCTTTTTTCCCAACCTGAGCAAGGGAGAGTTTCATCTATGGAGAAAAATCAATGCCATTTTCTTTAAACATTACTTTAGAACAATGTTACCTAACTTATTAAATTACAGGTATACTAAACATCTTTCTTCTATCTTGTGTTCTTTTTCTTAAATTTTTACTTATTACTTACATCAAGAATTGACACCTTCTCTCTTATTCCAGTAGTGATCATTTACTTTGGCTCATGGTTAAGCTTGTAACTCCTAATTGATATGTCTTCATTGCTTAATTTAAATCACCATGACTTTTTCCCTTCTCTTTCATCTTCAGAAAGAAGTCTGTTGGAATTTTGATGTGGATTGTGTTGAGTATATAAATTTGGATGGAGAGAATTGGCATCTTAACAACATTGAGTCTTCTAACACATAATATCGACATTATCTCTTCATTTGCTTAATTTCCCTCAGTGATGTCTTATAATTTTCAGTGTACAGATCTTGCACATTTTTGCCAGATTTATCACATTTTTGATGCTAAAATGTGTTGCTTTTAAACATTTTTTAGTTTGATATTTTGTTATAATTTCAAGTTTTTTGTTCACTGATAGCATTTAAAACACAATAAAAAAGATTTTTGTGCATTGATTTTGTATTCTGCATCCTTGAAAACTTCATGTGCTACTTCTAATAGTTTTGTATTTACTGTATTAAGTTTTCTACAAAGAACTCCATCTGCAAATAAAGACAGTTTTTTTTTCTTTCCAATATGAATGTCTTTTATTTTATTTTTTCTTCCTTTATTGTACTGATTAGAATGCCTGTAGTTTTGAACTGAACAGGGGGGTGTAGACATCCTTGTCTTATCCCTTATTTGGAGAAAAGGACTCAATCATTCACTATTTAATATGATGAGATTTTTTTGGATATTCCCTGTTTCAAATAAGGAAGTTACCCTCCATTCCTATGTTAAGAATTTGGGGGTGGTGGTGATTTTTTTATTGGTTATTTTTAGTTATACATGAAAAGAGGATTTATTTTGGCATAATTATAAAAGCATGGGATATAATTTGTTCTGATTCAGTCCCTGGTTCTCCTTCCTCTCCCTACTCCTTCCCTCTACTCTACTGGTCTTTCTGCTATTCACTTATATATATATATTTTTTAAATTCTGGATTCTGTCAAGAGCCTTATATGAATTTGTTAAGATGATTGTATAATTTTATTAATTTATAGTTTGTTAATATGGTGAAATACATCAATTGAGTTTTTTTTATTTTTAATTTTTTATTGTGGGTTGTTCAAAACATTACAAATTTCTTGACATATCATATTCCACACTTTGATTCAAGTGGGTTATGAACTCCCACCTTCACCCCATACACAGATTGCAGAATCACATCAGTTACACATCCATTGATTTACATATTGCCATACTAGTGTCTGTTGTGCTCCGCTGCCTTTCCCATCCTCCCCCCTCCCCCCTCCCCACCTCTCCCCTCCCCTCCCCTCCTCTCTCTCTACCCCCTCCACTGTATAACCCTGAGGGTCTCCTTCCATTACCATGCAATTTCCCTTCTCTCTCCCTTTCCCTCCCACCTCTCATCCCTGTTTAATGTTAATCTTCTTCTCCTGCTCTTCGTCCCTACTCTGATCTTAGTTACTCTCCTTATATCAAAGAAGACATTTGGCATTTGTTTTTTAGGGATTGGCTAGCTTCACTTAGCATAATCTGCTCTAATGCCATCCATTTCCCTGTAAATTCTATGATTTTGTCATTTTTTAATGCAGAGTAATACTCCATTGTGTATAAATGCCACATTTTTTTTATCCATTCATCTATTGAAGGGCATCTAGGTTGGTTCCACAGTCTTGCTATTGTGAACTGTGCTGCTATGAACATCGATGTAGCAGTGTCCCTGTAGCATGCTCTTTTTAGGTCTTTAGGGAATAGACCAAGAAGGGGAATAGCTGGGTCAAATGGTGGCTCCATTCCCAGCTTTCCAAGAAATCTCCATACTGCTTTCCAAATTGGCTGCACCAATCTGCAGTCCCACCAGCAATGTACAAGTGTACCCTTTTCCCCACATCCTCGCCAGCACTTGTTGTTGTTTGACTTCCTAATGGCTGCCAATCTTACTGGAGTGAGATGGTATCTTAGGGTGGTTTTGATTTGCATTTCTCTGACAGCTAGAGATGTTGAGCATTTTTTCATGTACTTGTTGATTGACTGTATGTCCTCCTCTGAGAAGTGTCTGTTCAGGTCCTTGGCCCATTTGTTGATTGGGTTGTTTGTTCTCTTATTGTCTAATTTTTTGAGTTCTTTGTATACTCTGGATATTAGGGCTCTATCTGAAGTGTGAGGAGTAAAGATTTGTTCCCAGGGTGTAGGCTCCCTATTTACCTCTCTTATTGTTTCTTTTGCTGAGAAAAAACTTTTTAGTTTGAGTAAGTCCCATTTGTTGATTCTAGTTATTAACTTTTGTGCTATGGGTGTCCTATTGAGGAATTTGGAGCCCGACCCCACCGACTGTAGATCGTAGCCAACTTTTTCTTCTATCAGACGGCGCGTCTCTGATTTGATATCAAGCTCCTTGATCCATTTTGAATTCACTTTTGTGCATGGCGAGAGAAAGGGATTCAGTTTCATTTTGTTGCATATGGATTTCCAGTTTTCCCAGCACCATTTGTTGAAGATGCTATCCTTCCTCTATTGCATGCTTTTAGCCCCTTTATCAAATATAAGATAGTTGTAGTTTTGTGGATTGGTTTCTGTGTCCTCTATTCTGTACCATTGGTCCACCCGCCTGTTTTGGTACCAGTACCATGCTGTTTTTGTTACTATTGCTCTGTAGTATAGTTTGAAGTCTGGTATCGCTATACCGCCTGATTCACACTTCCTGCTTAGCATTGTTTTTGCTATTCTGGGTCTTTTATTTTTCCATATGAATTTCATGATTGCTTTCTCTATTTCTACAAGAAATGCCGTTGGGATTTTGATTGGCATTGCATTAAACCTATAGAGAACTTTTGGTAATATCGCCATTTTGATGATGTTCGTTTTGCCTATCCATGAACAGGGTATATTTTTCCATCTTCTAAGATCTTCTTCTATTTCTCTCTTTAGGGTTCTGTAGTTTTCATTGTATAAGTCTTTCACCTCTTTTGTTAGGTTGATTCCCAAGTATTTTATTTTTTTTGAAGATATTTTGAATGGAGTGGTTGTCCTCATTTCCATTTCAGAGGATTTGTCGCTGATATACAGGAATGCCTTTGATTTATGCGTGTTGATTTTATATCCTGCCACTTTGCTGAATTCATTTATTAGCTCTAATAGTTTCTTTGTAGAGCCTTTTGGGTCTGCTAGGTATAGAATCATATCATCTGCAAATAGTGATAATTTAAGTTCTTCTTTTCCTATTTTGATGCCTTTAATTTCTTTCGTCTGTCTAATTGCTCTGGCCAGTGTTTCGAGAACTATGTTGAACAGAAGTGGTGAGAGAGGGCATCCCTGTCTTGTTCCAGATTTTAGAGGGAATGCCTTCAGTTTTTCTCCATTGAGAATGATGCTAGCCTGAGGCTTAGCATAGATTGCTTTTACAATATTGAGGTATGTTCCTGTTATCCCTAGTTTTTCTAGAGTTTTGAACATAAAGGGATGCTGTACTTTGTCGAATGCTTTTTCCGCATCTATCGAGATGATCATATGGTTCTTATTTTTAAGTCTATTGATGTGGTGAATAACATTTATTGATTTCCGTATATTGAACCAGCCTTGCATCCCAGGGGTGAATCCTACTTGATCATGGTGTACAATTTTTTTGATATGTTTTTGTATCCGATTCGCCAGAATTTTATTGAGGATTTTTGCATCTAGGTTCATTAGAGATATTGGTCTGTAGTTTTCTTTCTTTGAAGTGTCTTTGTCTGGTTTAGGTATCAGGGTGATGTTGGCCTCATAGAATGAATTTGGAAGTTCTCCCTCCTTTTCTATTTCCTGAAGTAGCTTGAAAAGTATTGGTATTAGTTCTTCTTTAAAGGTTTTGTAAAATTCTGCTGTATACCCATCCGGTCCTGGGCTTTTCTTAGTTGGTAGTCTTTTTATGGTTTCTTTTATTTCCTCAATTGATATTGGTCTGTTTAGGTTTTCTATATCCTCCTGACTCAATCTGGGCAGATCATATGACTTAAGAAATTTATCGATGCCTTCACTATCTTCTAATTTATTGGAGTATAAGGATTCAAAATAGTTTTTGATTATCTTCTGTATTTCTGAAGTGTCTGTTGTGATATTGCCTTTTTCATCCCGTATGCTAGTAATTTGAGTTCTCTCTCTTCTTCTCTTCGCTAGCATGGCTAAGGGTCTGTCGATTTTGTTTATTGTTTCAAAGAACCAACTTTTAGTTTTGTCAATTTTTTCAATTGTTTCCTTTGTTTCGATTTCATTAATTTCAGCTCTGATTTTAATTATTTCTTGCCTTCTACTTCTTTTGCTGTTGTTTTGCTCTTCTTTTTCAAGGATTTTGAGATGAAGTATGAGATCATTTATTTGTTGGTTTTTTCTTTTTTTAAGGAATGAACTCCAAGCAATGAATTTTCCTCTTAAAACTGCTTTCAATGTGTCCCATAGATTCCGATATGTTGTGTCTGTGTTTTCATTTATCTCTAAGAATTTTTTAATTTCCTCCTTGATGTCTTCTATAACCCATTGATCATTCAGTAACCTATTGTTCATTCTCCAAGTGATGTATGCTTTTTCCTTCCTTCTTTTATCGTTGATTTTCAGTTTCATTCCATTATGATCAGATAAGATGCGTGGTATTATCTCTACTCCTTTGTATTGTCTAAGAGTTGCCCTGTGACATAATATATGATCTATTTTTGAGAAGGATCCATGTGCTGCTGAGAAAAAAGTGTAACTGCTTGATGTTGGGTGGTATACTCTATATATGTCAATTAGGTCTAGGTTATTAATAGTGTTATTGAGTTCTATAGTTTCCTTATTCAACTTTTGTTTGGAAGATCTGTCCAGTGGCGAGAGAGGTGTGTTGAAGTCTCCCATGATAATGGTATGGTGGTCTATTAGACTCTTGAACTTGAAAAGAGTTTGTTTGACGAACATAGCTGCACCATTGTTTGGGGCATAAATATTTATGATTGTTATGTCTTGTTGGTGTATGGTTCCCTTAAGCAGTATGTAGTGTCCCTCTTTATCCCTTTTGATTAACTTTGGCTTGAAATCTATTTTATTTGATATGAGTATGGACACTCCTGCTTGTTTCCGAAGTCCATATGAGTGATATGATTTTTCCCAACCTTTCACCTTCAGCCTATGTATGTCTTTTCCTATCAAATGCGTCTCCTGTAGGCAGCATATTGTTGGGTCTTGTTTTGTGATCCATTCTACTAGCCTGTGTCTCTTAATTGGTGAGTTTAAGCCATTAACATTTAGGGTTATTATTGAGATATGGGTTGTTCTTCCAGCCATATTTGTTTATTTATGTTACTAAACATGGTTTGTTTAACTCTTTGATTATTTTCCCCCCCTTTACTGTCCTACCTCCCACTGTTGGTTTTCATTGTTATTTTCCATTTCCTCTTCCTGTAATGTTTTGCTGAGGATGTTTTGAAGAGATGGTTTTCTAGCTGCAAATTCTTTTAACTTTTGTTTATCGTGGAAGGTTTTAATTTCATCTTCCATCCTGAAGCTTAATTTCGCTGGATACACAATTCTTGGTTGGAACCCATTTTGTTTCAGTGTTTGAAATATGTTATTCCAGGATCTTCTAGCTTTCAGAGTCTGTGTTGAAAGATCAGCTGTTATCCGGATTGGTTTACCCCTAAATGTAATCTGCTTCCTTCCTCTTGTAGCTTTTAAAATTCTCTCCTTATTCTGTATGTTGGGCATCTTCATTATAATGTGTCCAGGTGTGGATCTCTTATGATTTTGCACATTCGGCGTTCTGTAGGCTTCTAGGATTTGGGATTCTGTCTCATTCTTCCAGTCTGGGAAGTTTTCTCGTATTATTTCATTGAATACATTGCTCATTCCTTTGGTTTGGAGCTCTATACCTTCCTGTATCCCAATGACTCTTAAGTTTGGTCTCTTTATGTTATCCCATATTTCTTGGATGTTCTGCTCATGGTTTCTTAACAGTCTTGCTGAGCTGTCTATGTTCTTTTCCAGTTGAAATACTTTGTGTTCATTGTCTGATGATCTATCTTCTAAGTGTTCTACTCTGCTGGTAGTAGTCTCCATTGAGTTTTTAAGTTGGTTTATTCATTCCTGCATTTCTAGGATTTCTGTTTGTTTGTTTTTTATAACCTCTATCTCCCTGTATAGTTGATCCTTTGCTTCCTGGATTTGTTTGCGTAGTTCATTGTCGAAGTGATCTTTCATTGTCTGATTTTGCTGTTTAATGTCTTCCTTGATACTCCAGATCATCTGAAGCATGTATATCCTGAATTCTTTATCTGACATTCCATCTGCTACAGCTGTTACCTGTTCTAAAGTTGCATTGACCTGCATTGCTTGTGGTCCTTTCTTTCCTTTTCTGTTCATACTGCTTGCGTATCTTTCCTGTAGGCGCGGGCGGCGGTTCTGCTCTCTCCTTATTCCAATTGCGGTGTCGTGGCTACCATGCCGGCAGGTCACTGGGTCTGTTCTGGGCGCTGGCGGCGGCTCTGTTCTGCCCCTACTCCAATTGGGGTGACGAGTGTACCACGCCGGCAGGCCACCGGGCCTGATCCGCCGGTCGGTTGCAGGTTTGCCTACCCTGCAGGCGCGGGCGGCGGCTCTACTCTGCCCCTACTCCAAATGGGGTGATGTGTCTGTCGTACCAGCAGGCCACTGGGCCTGTCCCGCTGGTCGGTCGCAGATCTGCCCACCTTTCGGGCACGGGTGGAGGCTCTGCTCTGCCCCTACTCCAATTGGGGTGTCGTGACTACCCCGCCTGCAGGACGCTGGGCCTGTTCCTGGCACGGGCGGCGACTCTGCTCTGCCCCTACTCCAATTAGGGTGGTGTGTGTACCACGCCGGCAGGCTCCTGGGCCTGATCCGCCGGTCTGTTGCAGGTCTGCCTACCTTGGAGGCGCGGGCAGAGGATCTGCCCTGCCCCTCCTACCACGCCTGCGGACCCTTGGGCCTGATCTGCAGGTTGGTCACAGGTCTGCTCACCCTGCGGGCACGGGTGGGGGTTCCGCTCCGCCCCCACTCCAATTGGGGTCACGTGACCACCACACCGGCAGGGCCTGATCCGGGCATGGGAGAAGGATCTGCTCTGCCCCTACTCCAGTTGGGGTGACGTGTGTACCACACTGGCAGGCCACTGGGCCTGACCCGCCAGGCTGTCACAGGTCTGTTTACCTTGCAAACGCGAACGGCAGCTCTGCCCTGCCCCTCCTACCATGCCCATGTACCACTGGGTCTCGGGTCTGCCCACCTTGCGGGTGTGGGTGGCGGCTCCGCTCCGCCCCCTCTCCAATTGGGGTCACGCGGTCACCACGCTGGCGAGCCGCTGGGCCTGCTCCGGGCGCTGGCGGCGGCCCGGCTCCTCCCCTCTGGCTCTACGACAAATTGAGGAGACTCGGGTGTCTGTGCCTCACCCCCCCTACCAGGAGACCAACTGTTTATGTCGCCGCTTGTATTGATGAAGTTCTCTCCTCCGCCGCTTTCTGATGACATCAGATCTCTGCCATGTTGGTATCCTATGCGAATGGCAGCATTTCGTTCCCCTTGCCGGGCAACCAAAGCAACGGGTGAGTCCTGACTGGCCCTCAGCAGGACCCGGACCGAGAAGCAGTTTCCGCGGGCTCCTAGCCCCGGGCCAGGGAAGTTCCGGGAGCCGGAACTCGGCCGCTCCGTGCTCGGTGTAAGCTCCTATAAGTGTAGGCTCCAAGAAGCAGTCCCCGCGGGCTCAGTTCCGGGAGCCGGAATTCGGCTGCTTAGTGCTTGGTGTATGCTCTGATAGGAGCAGGGTCCAAGAAGCAGCCTCCGCAGGCTCCGCAGCCCTGGGCCAGGGCGGTTCCGGGAAGGTTCCGGGAGCCGGATCTCGGCCGCCCCTCGCTCGGTGTTCGCTCCGATAAGATCAGGTTCTAAGAAGCACCCAGGCACTGAACCCTAGCAATCTGTCTGCAAGCCGCAGGCGAATGGCAACCTGAAATTTCCTGTTCTATGGCTGAATAAGCTGCGGTCAGTCGAAAACAGGGATGGTGACGTCAGCTTTCCAACATGGTGGCTGCTGGCCTCCTCTGTGGTCTGACCGGTGTGGAGAACCGAGATGGACCGCTTCCTTCCCCCGTCTCGAACCCAGAATTCAGCCCTGAGTACGGTGCTTGCACGGCTGGCAGAAACTGCAGCGCTGTATCTCTGCGTCGCTATCTCCTCATTTCCCAGCGCTCGCTGCAGACTCTAGCCACGGGGCAATTTGCTGAATAAGCAGTGTTACCCTCCGTGCGACAAACCTCTCGCGTTTGAGTCCCCGTAGCCGATACTCGTGCAATGGAAATCCTTCCTCCAGGTTCCGGAGCACCCCACTATTGCTGGAAATTCCTAACAAGATAGCCTTTAGCCGTCCTGACTTGTCATACTCCCACACAGTGAAGCAGCACACGGGGGCAATGCACTCCCCTCGCCTCCATCTTCCCTCTCATCAATTGAGTTTTAATGTCAAATCAACTTTGATTCCTAAGATAGATCTCATTTGGTCAGGTAGATCTCATTTGGTCATACTATGTTCCTAGTCTTCTCATACAATGTTGGATTCAATTTGCTAAAATTTATTTAGAATTTTTACATCTATGTTCTTGAAAGATTTTTATTGTTCTTTTTTTTCTTTTTAAAAGAAGATAGGATATCTTTTTATTTATTTGAAAATGTAACTCTTCCAAATAGAAGATAGCTTTTTGTATTCCTTCATTTATTGTTTATACATGCATTTCTTCTATATTATTTTTTATTTTTTTCTTGTATTTTCAATATATCCTATTATAGTATTTTTCATTTTCAAAAGAAATAATGGTATTAAAATTTCCTTTCTTTTAAATTTGCATATGATTATCTTTTCTTGTAATGTATTTATATCTCCATTTGTCAGGTAACAGAAGTATGTTGGTGTCATAAAATAAATTATATGGGGGCTGTAAGAGTTTATGTGGAATTGGGATTATTAATTTCTTAAGTATTTGGTAGAATTTATCAATGAAGTCATCTGGTCCTAGGGTTTATTTACTTATTTTTTAACTAAAAATTCAATTTTAAAAAATAGTTATTCAAATTATTTCTCTCTTCTTTTCCTTTTTCCTTACACATGACATTAGAATTTATTTTCACATAATTGTAAAAGCATGGAATATAATTTGCTCTAATTCCCTTTGCCCTCCCCTTGTTCCTTCCCTCTACTCTATTGATCTTACTGTTATTCATTTTTAGGGTTTTTGTTTTGTTTTGTTTTTGTTAGGGGTTTATGGATATGCATAATGGCAAGATGGTAAGGTTCACTGTGGTATGTTCGTGTATGTACATAGAAAAGTTAGGTCAGATTCATTCCACTGTTCTTCCCTTATCCCATCTGTTCTCCCTACCCCTTAATCTTCTTCATCTAGTACACTGAACTTTCTTCTGTTTAAGGGAATCACCCCTGACTCTTCCTCCCTTATTTTGGACTAGCTTTTGCTGGTAAATGAATGAAACTAGAGACTATCATGCTTAGTGAAATAAGCCAGACTCAGAAAGTCAAAGGTTGAAAGTTTTGTCTTCTCTTCTTAAATGACCTTTGGTAGTTAGTTAAGAAACTTGTTCATTTAATCTGAGTTGCCAAATTTATTGGTTTAACTTTGTTCAATATTTACTTAGTACCCTTTAGAAAAAAAATATAAAATCCTTGTGTGTGTGTGTGTGTGTGTGTGTGTGTGAGAGAGAGAGAGAGAGAGAGAGAGAGAGAGAGAGAGAGATATTGATATCAGCTTCTCTTATTTCTTATCAGTCTGGATAGCTATCAGTATGTTGACCATCTCATGTAGCCTTTGATTTCATTGATGTTCTCTATTTACTTGTTTCCCTGTACCCCATCTTTATTATTTTCAATCTTCTACTTACTATTGAGTTACTTTGATCTTTTATTTCTTTCATAAGGTGGAAGCAGAGGTTATTGGTTTTCAAAGATTTTAAATTTTTGCCTTTTCAACATATAATTCTACATACTTCCCATTACTTGTCTATATTCCACAAAGTTCAATATGGTGTATTTTTATTTCATTTCAATTCAAAATACTTCTTAATCCCTTTTAGCTGTCTTTTTTGATATGTGAATGATTTAGAAATATATTATTTCATT
The DNA here is from genome assembly GCF_021218885.2 of Marmota monax. Classification (NCBI taxonomy): domain Eukaryota; kingdom Metazoa; phylum Chordata; class Mammalia; order Rodentia; family Sciuridae; genus Marmota; species Marmota monax. The sequence continues at coordinate 5,089,290 of NW_026692254.1, forward strand.
TCTAAACATGGGGAGATTTTTCTGATGTCTTTCAGTGATTGATTACAAATTTAATTCCATCATGGAATTAAATTAATTGAGACCAGCCAGTTGCAGTGGCACATGCCTATAATCCCAGCAGGAGGATTATGAGTTCAAAGCCACTCTCAGCAACTCAGTGAGGCCCTAAGCAATTTAGCAAGACCCTGTCTCAAAATAAAAAATAAAAATGGGGCTGGGATATGGCTCAGTGGTTAAGCACCCTGGGTTCAATCCCTGGTACCAAAACCAACCAAACAAACAAATAAAACATTAACTGAGACCAGTTCTGTGGTCTAGAATATGGTCTGTTTTGATAAATGATTTACATGTACTTGAATAAATCATGCTTTCTGTTTTTTTTATTTTTTTGGATGGAGTGTTCCATAAATATCAAAGGGGTCAAATTGATAGATAACATTAATTATACTTGTTGATGTTCTATTTACTTTTCATCTATTATTGGGACAAGGGCGTTGAAATACCTTTTGGATTGTTTCTGTTACTGCATCTTCAAGATCACTAATCTTTTCTTATGAAATGCCTAACTTGCCATTGTCTCATCTAATATATTTCCATCTAAAATGTTGTGATTTTTATTTTGAGATGTTCATTTTGAATCCTGTTTATATCTTTGTTGTCTCGGTAGAGCTTTTGGAACTCATGAAACACAGTTAAACAATTGTTCTAACTTCCTTATCTTCTCATTCTATTGTTTGTGTCCATTCTTGGTTAGTTTTTTTTTAAAATTTTTTATTGTGGGTTGTTCAAAACATTACAAATTTCTTGACATATCATATTCCACACTTTGATTCAAGTGGGTAAAACTAAAGCGCCCGAACAGGGACTCTTGGTTAGTTTTGACTGATAAACACCTCATTATGGGTCCCATTTTTCTGCTCCTTTGTACCAAATTGCTAATTTTTGATTGTGAAATTTACCTTGTTAGATTCTAGATATTTTTGTCTTCCTACAAATATTCTTGTGTTTTGTTTGGGGATTCAGTTAAGTTACTTAGAAACAGTTTGATCCTTTGGATCTTGAGTATTTTACTTGTTAGGCTGCAAAAAACACAATGCTCAGTAGGACTAATAATTCCCCACTACTAAGACAAGACTCCACTGAGGTGAGATCCACTACTGAGGCAAGACAGTGGTACTCTGTGTATTGTCCCATGAACCTTTAGACACTAGATAGACCCAGCCCTGTGTAGGTGCTGGACACTGTGATCTCTAATCTTTTTACGTTGTTCTTTCCCTGGTTCACGTAGTTTTCTCACTACTGGTCTGATCAGTACTTGGCCATATGTTTCAGGGAGATCCTCTGCAGTCCCCAGAGTTCTGTCCCTGAGAAGTCCTCCTTTCCTTAGTACCCTACCCTGAGAACTCTAGCTGTCTTGGTCTTCTCAGTCTCTTAGCTTCATCTTCTTGACATAAGAAGTCCCCCAACCTCCTTCTGCATTTCCCCTGCTCTTGCTGCAGTGGCTAGAAATTGATAAGAGTTTTCTTTTAGGCTAGGGCATTCCTAGGACTGTGTCCTTCATTTCTTATCTTTGGAGGATCACTGCCCTTCAGTTCCTGGTATCAATTGCTAGAAAACTATTGCTTCATATATTTTGCCCATTTTTCTATTTATTTCAGATACAATGGTGAACCTAGACTGTTATTCCATCTTGGCCAGAAGCTGAATCTAGAGTCAATATTTAAATCTCTGTGCCTTGATTTTCTTAACTTTCCCTCATGTGTCATAAGGCTTTTGTGGAAGTGTATGAGATGATTGATGGAAAGTGCTTAGAACAAACTGGTACACAGTAAGTGCCCTTCCTATTGCAGGAAGGAAACTGAGGGCTGAAAGGGACAGTGGTTTCAGTTGCTCTTCCTGAGATTGTCAAAAGAATTGTGAGACAGTGCCTGGAAGGTCAGGAACATTTCTGAGGTCAGGTAGTTGACTGAGGAGCTAGTCCACAGAGGTGGGATGGTGCTGCCAAGAATGATATCAGCCTCTACCGTTGTCAGGATATTTGTGGAGAGCGACAACAAGTCACACAGAAAACTGCCCTGAAGTGGCCGAGGAACCTATGAAACATGTGTAGGTCAAAATGCTTGTCACATCTGATGGCATGCTGTCAGGCTGGGAGATGATATGGGGCATCCATCTAGATATCTATTGGAAAGTAATTCAGAGTCTTATAGTATCTACACAGATTACAGAATCTTGGGTATCATCTGCTGTAGACCCTTCTCCAGGTTGATGATAAAGGTTAAGTGACTTTCCCTAAAATATCTTATAGTAGAGATTCATTATTAACTTGTTTCGGGGCTGTGGCAGCTGCTGTCAGGATCCTGCCCAGAACTCCTCACCCTTATCACTCCAGGGCATGGCTGCCCAAGTTCTGGCTCTAGTACCTGCTCTTTAAAAACAAATAACATGTATTAATGGAATTCAGTGTGATATTGCCATGCATATAATGCTGTACTTCTTCATCCAAGGACTTTCTTTGGCTGGCAAAGCATATTTTCTTGTCCAGGAGATGTCTGAAAGTGTGGAGAAATAATACCCATTGTCTAGGAGTTGCTCTTACTGGGTGACTATGGGACTGGTGTATAGATAAGCCAGCTTCCTAGCCTCAGAAGCATGTGCTTTATACCACATTCTTGAATTCCCCGGTAGGACTGAGCTCCAGCTGTGTGAGGTGGTAGCTGGTTTTTATAACACACCTTTTATTGACCGTCTTCACTGTACTTTTCTCATTCCCTTTCCTTGCACTGGTGTTTCTTCAGCTTAATTCTTGTTTGCTTGTGAAAGAACCCAAACTAAAGTCAGGGCTATGTGGGGACAATTTCCAAACCTTAGAAAGGGCAGAAATCCCATTTTAATGTAATGTTATAAGAGAGGAAAGAAAGAATTACTGCTCTAAAACTCTAATCTAGAAATTAGAAGCCTTGAGGGAAATGATCACAAAGTAATCAAATCCATGATGATCTCAGTAGGAATAAGCCAGCAAATGAAGAGAGTTCCATCCAGAAAAGCAGATTTGCTTAGATTTCTCTCTCTTCAGCCATTTCCCCAATCATTATGTGAATGTAAGTGACAGACAAATGCAGACACTGAAGCTGTGGTTCAACAGCCAAAAGTTTGCTTTGGAAGCAAATGAACCAGAATCTCTCAAGTGCAGAAGTGACAAGAAACCCACCAAGGACTCACTGGGACTCCATATAGTCAGGACATCTTGGAATTGAGGACCTATCCTCCAAGACAAGTAAAATAAGACAGTCCAACTATGTAAGGGCAATATTAACAGGGCCCATCTTGAAGGCAGTTGTTGCAAAGAACATGAGATTAATGAAAATGAACAGGACATTTAAACTCTATTGGGCAGAAAAAAAGATCAGAGAAATCCATTTTTTTGACAGATGAAATTTTTTAAGATATCTGTTTTTTTCTCTTAAAAAAAATCAGCAGTAAATACTAGGTCATAGCAAGTTGCAGTTACACTGTTAGGAAGGAAGGCAAAACCCGGATAAGGAACAGTGTGGCCCAGGACAACACAGAAATGCAGAATGTGTGGAGCTTAGCTGGGTCCAGGACAGTGTCCAGAAGACCTTTCTGAACTGGTGGAAATTGCAGTGTCCAGGACAATAGCTATTAGAGACAACTCTTGCACACTCAAAAAGAGACTAGTGAGATTGAAGAATGAAGTTTTTAATTTTATTTAATTTTAACCACTGTAAATATAATTAGTACATGTGACTGGAGGTGATTGTGTTAGACAACTCAGGTCTGGAACATGCATCCCAGGGTCATTTTAGCTATTATGGAGCTGTCACTGGCCTGCCATCTTGAGACAACACATAAGACAGAGACTGAATCAGATGGTTGGGGAAAGGGCCAGGGTTTTCTCTCTATTTTTGTAAGAGAAATATGACCTCTGGAACCACAGATTTATTTAACATGTTAAAGTACATGAGATGTCCTCATATTTATGATCTCTGATGCGGCATCTTACGTAGCCCTCAGGTACATCTTAATTTATGGTAAATTTGTCATTCATTCCTTCCTTCCTTCCTACAGGAAATAATTGTCAAATAAAACAAGAATTCAGCTGTGGGAACCAGGTGGTACAGACACAGTCTGTGTCCTTATCCTCATGGAGATGATAATTTAATAAAAGGAACGGACGTCATCATTGATTTATTTAATTATGGCTATAAAAAGCACTATCAATGAGAAGGACAAAGGGCTGTGGGAACCAATAACAAAGGCTCCAAGCCATCTGAAGGTGGCAGGGTGGCCTTCCTGAGGAAGTCACTTTTGAGTAGAAGTGAGTTTGGCAGAGATACAGGGTAGAAAGTGGCACAACAGGTCAAGGGAACTGTGTGTGCTGGCCAGGGGAATGAAGGACTTTGGGATAGTTCAGGATCCATAAGAATGCCAGTTAGCTGGGATGAATTTAAGGGATTATACTTCTCTCCAGTAGGGACAGTAGACCCCAGTGATTTATCTAACCTTATCTTATTGGCAAGTGGAATCCTTTAGTCAAGCAAAATATTTTGGGTGCCCCTCATCATCCAATGGATGAAAGCAGATAACCTTGGGTTTCTTGTGGACCTCCTGCACAGATGTGCCTCTGCCAGGCTCTGGGGCTGGACATGACATTATTAGAAAACACTGCTGGGACCAACTCTTTCTATTTCATGGGCAAGAAACATGAAGCTCAATGCAAGTGTGGGGCTTGATTATTGAGGTCACATATAGCTTGCTAAGAGCAAAAGGGAGTTGGCACCATGGTTGTAGGCACTCCTGCTTCATTGCAACGAAAAAATTTCTGAACCCACTGCTAGGGATTCCTTGACACCTCTTTGAGCATTCAGTTCTTTCCAGCACATATTTGTCTTATTGGTGCATTGTACTTATACAAATTAGTGGGATTCACTGTGATATATTCAAATATACACATAATATAATTTGGTCCATTTCATTGCCCTTCCCCCCCCCCAAACTTCCATCCTTTACTAGTCTCCCTTACAATTTCTGAAAAATTCCTCCCCCTTTTTTCTCTCTAGCTTCCACTTATGAGAGAAAATATAGGACCCTTGACTTTCTGAGACTGGCTTATTTCACATAACATGATGTTCTCCAGTTCCATCCATTTAACTGCAAATGACATAATTTTGTTATTCTTTACAGCTACGTAAAACTCCACTGTGTACGTATATATAGCACATTTTCTTTATCCATTGATCTGACAAGCACCATAGGCTGGTTCCACAACTTGCCATTGTGAATTGCCAGTAAATATTTTTAGCACCTGCTCTACATGTCAAGCACCCCCCTGGGAGCTGGGACTATATCAGTTAACAAAACAGGCCATATTCCCTCATGGAGCTCAATTTCTGTGAACTTATTTTCAGACAATGAAATATTGAGCTGGATAAGCCAATGCCCTCTCTAGTTATGAAAATCCTTAGGTTATGACAGCAATGTGGGCAAAAAATTCCTTATCCATTGCTATGGTCCTGTAGGTGAGAGAAGTAAAGTAAATGGTTAGTGAATGGTGCTGAACATAAGTTCCTGGTAAGCAGAGCTTTGGTAGGTATTACCAGGATAGAAGTCACCTCAAGGGTTTCCCCATTTTATCCCAGTTCTTTCTCTGCCCTTCCATCAACCTTCTTCCTGTGCTTTTGTTAATAAGAATCTATATGTCAATGATTTGAGCGTGAGTTTTAATTCAGTTCCATGCAAACTTTGACACAAGATTTCATGGACCAAGGGGACCAGTCAGGTGTGTTCTGATCCTAGTCTGAGCCTGCCCTCTTGCACTGCATGCTGCTCCTCACAAGAACTTTGGCATGGCTAAGAAATGAAGGGGCTCTTCCACAGGAGCCTGGCTCTTCCCCAGTTGAATGGCAGTTCTTTCATCGGGTGCCCATGCAAGACAGATGGTCTTGTACTTCCAATTTCTTCCAAGCCTATTAGTGGTGAAATGGTTTTATTTTTAAAATCTCTCTTAGTCTCCCCCCTCTTCTGAGAGTATTTAAAACAGAAAAAGCAGACAGTATGACATACCCCAAAGATATCCTTCCTCAGTGACCACTATCTGTGTGCCCAGGATCCTCTGCCCACAAGGTGAGCTCTTACTGAAAGTCAGAAATCAGCTTTCCTGAAGTCTTAATTCCAAGGTCCGGTGCATTTCTCCACCCCTGGCTATCATGTCTCTGCAGAGACCATTGCTAGCATCCTCTCCAGTACAATGGCCCGAGTAGGGTGCTAGTTGTTGGTATAACTAAGTCCAGGCCTTGGGACTTCTGCTTCAGTTCTTCTTCCAATAGACTCTAAGAAAACCAGGCACCTTAAGTGCCTCTAGCAAGTCAATCTTAATTCCCTCTTCCCATTTCTCCTATAAAGTAAAACTTAATATTTAGGAGAAAAAGATCCATGTTTGAGAAAACAAAATTTTAGTAAGCCTTCTATTAGTGGCATCCTTGTTTCCTCAAACCCCTGTTCTTTTTGAGGCAAGGAACAGGCAAATAATCAAAATGTTACTAGTACCCTGTGTGATATGTGTGTGGAAATATCACCGAAACTACAAAAGGCAGAGTAGCAACGGAGACTTGATCACCATGATAGAAGCATAGTTTCAGCTGTATGTACTTTCACAGTTGGTGTTTCCTCTACATTTTCACTGAAAACCATCCTGAGATAAGTCACCTAATTCCCAGTAGAACATCTGGCACCAGCTTTGTTTCCAGTCAGTTTAAAACAAAATCACGAACCCAGAGGAAATATTTGAAGAATTTTAATTTTATTTCTACTAAGGAAAATAATCAAAAGATTTAGCTGCCCAGGGTAATGGGATTGCACACACTGGAAAGTAGAAAATGAAGGTGTTTTTTTTTTTTAAATTACTTTTTGTAGAGGGGAACTTTGGGTAAAATAATGAAATGGTTTTAACACATGCATTTGGAAATGAATTCATGTTTGTTCAGTGAACGATTTCCTGTGCTGAAGGATTGTATTAATAAATACTCTGTCAGCAAATGTAATTTCAAAAAGGAACCTCTGAAAGTCTGATTTTGAATTGCCTCATGGAACTTGCTGAAATCTTGTGCCTGTCCTTCCTTTCTTATTTTATTGCTTTGAAAAGTCCTTACAATTCAGTCTAAGAGGCTTAACTGAGTTCACTAATGTTGGGGTGCCCAGTACAAAGTATTCCATTTTTAGCAGAATGTCTAGTATTCTTAGTGTTCTTAAATGTAGTTTACTTGTGTGTGTGTGTGTGTGTGTGTGTGTGTGTCAGAGAGAGAGAGAGAGAGAGAAAGAGAGAACCTGCTTGACCATTGGTAACAAATTATATCCCATCTGGAAAATTCCATTTTCTTTGAAATTTCACATAAGTATCCTTGTACTTACATGTGAGGACAATTGTGAAATTACATTAACAAAGTTGATTTAGAATTTGAGAGGCTTGGAGTTCAATTTTACAGCCATTCTGCCTCTTTTTTCCTTTAATATCCATGCAGAGTCTAAAATAATTGACTGTTCAATCTTCATCCCGAGATTCAGTCCAATTCAATTAAAACATGCATATGGAGAATTCATTCTGTGCCATTTGATTTTGAACATATAGGATGTTATTCTAACCTTCAAGATATTTATAGTCTAGTGAGGATAAAGACACCCAGTGTCTCATTAGAATACGGCCATAAATGCAGTGAAAAGAATAGGAATGAGGTACAGGAGTGTAGCCAAAAAAGGGAAAAGTGGCATAGAAGGGGAAATGATGAAATTTGAGGGTCTGGGAATGCAGCAGAGTTGGTGGCTTCCTCCATGCCCTTAGTGGCAGGTCAGCTCCCTGACTGGAATAAGACAGGGCCATAACCTTTGTATCCCAATGCATGGGTGAGGTTTTCTGTTTGCTTTCTCTATTGTATGCAATGGAAATCTCACACCTCTGTTACAAAGTACTGTTGCAAAAATGCAAACACAAGCCTCAGTTAGAGGGATGGATCCAGGAAGGGATGACATTTGGCAGAGATATGTGCTGCTCACAGGCCCTCCTCCAGGACCCGTTGTAAACAGGCATCACTAGTCAATCGTGGTACTCTTTTCTGTTGATCTCTGACAAGATAGTGAACCAGGCATTTTCTACCAACCCTTGAGCTTGTCCTGAGGAGGATACCTATTGACAATTACCAGAGGTTCTATTTCTGGAAACTGAGTAGAAAAGTGGGGGCACATTGGATGTGCTGATACAGGGAAAACGGATTCCCAAGGACCCGCATTCCTTTCACAGACTCCTTGGGTGGAGGGAGTAATCATGCTGGGGGTACATTAGCCCCCTAAGAAGGTCCAAGGCAAAGATATAGCTGAAGTTTTTTGGAATGATCAATTAAAACAATGGAGATGGGAAATTGGGGGACAGTTGGAAACGTCCTTCAGATAGAAAGAATTTGTCATTTTTTAGTTTCTCTGTGTCCCAACACTGTGTCCTCATTTCTGTCTCCCTCCTGGGAGTTGAGGAAGGGGCAGGCTGTGCTGTGATTGCGCCTGATCCAGCTGCTCCAGGTATCGGGAGGCCACCCGGCAGGGCAGAGCTGCCTTTCATGTCAGAAACAGAGAAGGGAAAATAACAACAAAGTTTTCCTGGTTTTAGAAGAGAACGGCAGGAAAGATGCAACAGAGAAAGCTCTTCAAGGAGAATAAATGAATCACAGAAGTGTCTGTTTTAGGGGTTTTTACTTTTGATTAATATCAGGCATAGGAAGACAAAAAAAAAAGAAGAACAACAACCGTAATGGTAGCTATCATTCCTGTGTGCCAGTTTGTCCTCTTGTTTCATGTTATATATTTCCCCTTTCTTCACCATATTGATTGCAGAATCTTCTTTTAGCAAAGATCGAATGGCGATGGTGTGTGTCTATCATGGTGTCTGCACCCTAGCCACCAAAAAAAAAAAAAAAAAAAATTTGGCAGAACACTCAGTGAAATACGATCATACTTATTACTTTAGTAGGGGTTGGAATATATCAAGGATGAAGGCTTCTAAGAATTCCAGGTTTACGTATAGGAATAAATCTGTAAATCTGATTCCTCCTTTGATCATTCATTCTGTAACACTTAAAAAAAATACCTATAGCTTTAAAACTACTCCTAAGAATTAAAAAGAAGGCCAATGTGAATACTTTAAAAAAAAAGTAGAAGTGAAATGTTGAGCACAAATACTCCAGAAATCAGAGAAGTTTTTTTGTCTAATGGTACAAGAAATGTATGCTCACTGGAGAAAATTTGCATAACACTGAAAGTATAAAGAAAAAGTAATAATTTTATCACTCAGATCTACTATTAAAATTTTGGTATATTTCTTAGCAATATCATGTCCTTAAAAATTTTTTACAAGCATGTTTTTTAAAGCATTATATTTTGCCATTTATATGAGGTTAATGTTTGTAATAATTTTTGTATTTTTCTTTATTAGGGTTGCTTTCAATTCTTGATACAGTGTTCAGATGATCATCCTTGTGTCCAATTGGTGGATCCACTTTTATCTATGTCATGAGGAGATATTCCTAGAAGCAAAATACTGGCCAAAGAGTTATGAGTGTTTTCAAGATTTAGGAAATCATCTGGGTAGCTGGGTGCAGGGGGACATGCCTGTAATCCCAGTGGCTTGGGAGGGTGAGGCAAGAAGATTGCAGGTTAGAAGCCAGCTTAAGCAATTTAGTGAGGCTCTAAGCAATTTATCAAGACCTTGTCTTAAAATAAAAAGGGCTGGTGATGTAGCTCAGTGGTTAAGTACCCTTGGATTCAGTCCCTGATAATAGATGTGTGTGTATGTGTGTGTATGTGTATGTGTGTGTCTGTGTGTGTGTGGTGTGTGTGTATCCATATCCACACATATATATACATAATATGTACATATAGACATATATGTACATATTATATATATATATATATATATATATATATATATATATATGGAACATTTCATCAAGGAAATGAGATTGACCACTGCTATGATTTGGATATGGTTAAATAGAATCTGCCCAAAGGTTTATATGATTAAAAGCTTGGTCCCCAGGATATAAATATTGAAAGATGCTGTAGAACCTTAAGAAAAAGGGGCTAGTGGAAGGTCCTATGGTCATTGGGGGTGTTCTCTTGGAGGGTGGTTATCCTGTGACCCCTTGAAGTCTACTGAGACAGTTGTTATGAAAGGAACAGGACTGAAACCATCCAGGTCTCCCAGCTCCCCGGCTTTCCATGTGCTCCCTCTCCCACATGTGCTCCACCATCCACCGTTGGTCAGGGGCTCATTGCCTGAGCCAGAGTCTGTGCCTTGAACTCCCACCTGTGAACTAAATAAACCCGTTTTTCTTCATCAGTGGCCTGGTTCATGTATTTCATTATGGTAATAAAAAGCTTGTGCACACATTCATTCATTCAGGGAACATTTTTTGAGCTCCTGCTAAATGGGCTGGAGACAGACATGAAGGTGAGAAAGTGGGTTTGGCTAAGGCAAGAAATGTTACAGTACAACAACAACATATTTTCAGGGAGTATTAGATACAGAGCTCAATGATTGTGGGTGACGATATTACAAATAACTGGTGGAGAAGGGACCTTAAGGCTTCTTTGGATTGTCCATCCAGGTAGACCTCTCTGAGAAAGTGACCCACAGGCCTGGACCTCAATAGTAAGGATATGCCTTATGAAAGACTAGGGAGCAGAAGACGTACAACAGGTGCAAAGGCCAGGCAGGGGCTTCTGTTTGAGGACAAGGGAGGTAGAAATAATCTAGAAAAGTAGCAGGTCCAGGCTCAGTGGAGTTAAGGAAGCAAAGATGTGAGTACAGATATTGACATGGAAGGATCTGGAAGCAAGATATACCTGATTCAGCGAGGGTGAGAGTGTGCAGCTTTTGGGCAAGATGCATACTCTAAGAACAAAGAGGGCATTCTGTGTTTGATTAGACTAATTAACTGAAAAGGTTCAGAGCACCTTCATGGGTGAGCCCGTGAGTCTGAAAGATTGCAGCACAGTTAAATTCAAATGTTCATTTCAAGAAAGGGCAGAGGGAGATAAATTCCTTACAGAAGTATAGCAAGAGAAGGAAAGCAACCCAAGTAACAAGTGGGAATTTGATGCAATAAATTATTATGGTAAATCTATAGTATAAAATATTATGCCATCATTTAATAAATCATGGTTGCAAAGAATGACAGGTAAATGCTATGACACTGTGTTGATTTTTTAAAAAATATCAAACTATAGAGAGTAACACAGTTATATAAAACATATATATGCTCATAAAATATTCTGAAATAGAGTTGTCCAAAATATTAACAGTGGATGCCTTTAGGTAGTAGGATCCTGGTTATCTTGAGTTATTTTTTTCTTTTACTTTTCTGTCTCTTCCATTTTTTTTTAAAATTTGTAGCTGTAAATGGACAGCATGCCTTTATTTTATTTGCTTATTTTTGTATGCAGTGCTAATGATTGAAACCAGTGCCTCACCCATGCTAGGTAAGTGCTCTGCCACTGAACTCCAGCCCCAGCCCTGACTCCTCTATTTTTTAAAAAAAATTTAAAAATTTTTTAAAATTTTTATTTTATTTGCCTTTTTCTTCTTCCAAATTTTTAATGATATATGCATTACATCTGTAACCTGAAAAATATGTAGATACTTTTTTGAATGTCAGAATTAAGATGAAATTTATTGTACCATTAGTCAATTATGGAATAAGTAACTGCAGCAAGACTAGGGATATTTGTTAGAAAAGCATTGAAATGAAGTGTGTAACAAAGCCTTTACAAGAATCCAGGAGATCTTATCAAATGTCTTACTAGAGGACTAGGGAAAATAACTGCAAAGAAGCACAAGAAGTGATACCCAGAAGAGAAGAAATGGACTCTCCCCTTGACAAAAAGGCATTAGACAGTGTCCTTGAAGAAACTGACCTGCTGTGTCCTTGTGACACGCACCCCCCAAAGATAAGAGAAACAAAAAAGGAAGCGGTCATGATGCTGTGCATATCAGATCACATTTGGAGAAACACTGTTCTCAGCTGCCAAGTGAGACTAAGGCTATTTCACTGAAAGAAAGATGGGCAGAGGAAGAGAAACTTCCTCTGATGATAAGTATGTTTCAGATCATAAAAATGATAAAATGATGGCACTGTAGAAAGCATGCCACTTCATCCCAAGCAGGTTGCAAAGTAAATGTGTTTCGGTCAGGCAGGGCTCTGGATTCCAAGAAGGCTAAACCGTATCCAGTTTTGCTCCAATACCAAGAACATTGCCTGGGCCCATAATGGATACTCAGAAAATGATAAAAATAAATGAATGGACAAATCCAATAAATCATGAATTTAAGGTGGATCAAGAGGTGACAGTGGAAACCTCTTCATTCACAAATTCACTCATTCTTTCTACAAATATTTGTTGAACATTTTCCCTTGCAAGTCATTGTCTTTAAAATAGAAACTAGTTCACATCAAATTTGACTAAATCAGTGGTTCCACATATGATAGGGAAAGGGAGTGCAGGTGGGTGATGTTTCTACAAATATCCTTGGCCAGGGAGATTGATGATCCTTCCTTCCAGTTCTAGGATCCAGATCTTTTAAGTGCCACAGCAGCAAGAAGTGAGTTGAATTTCTCAGGTGGTTGAAGGCTCAGGCAGTTAGAACAGTCCTGTTTTAATGCATGAGTGGGTTGAGCAGGCTTGATGTGGGAGTGATTTAAGGAAAACAAATAGAGAAACAGGGTATCACTCAGAGAGTGTCTCCCATGCTTTCCCTTCAAAGATTTGGCCACCTTTTGGTCTATTTGAATAATTGTGGGTTATGCTTTTGAGAAGCAAACACCCAAGTGTTCTATGTTAGCAGCCTCCAATGCAGCCAATCTCCAGCAGCTGTACTCTATAGCTTTGGGCCTGGGGACATTGAATTTGCCTTGCCACTTTTAAACTCATCAAGTTTTGTTTCCTACATTTTTAGAGAGCTTTGTGTTCATTTCAGGACCTGTTATGGTAGAAGAAGTTCACAGTGTGAGCTTAAGAGAGTCTCCCATGTGGCTCCCACCTCACCCTGCACGCATTCTTCACTGTATATTGTGTTCGTTTACAGTGTGTCAGCCACGTCTTATGTAACAAACTAAAGAGACCTTTTCAAGATATTAAACTACAATATTATTGAGTATAGCACAAGGCAAATTTCAAACCCCAGTAACTCCAGGAATTTATTGCATTTGACTGTGAATTCATCTCATGCCATTTTTGTTAATGTTCATCCAATGCATCTTCTGTTTCAAGCCTTATGAAATTAAATCTAGGGCTGCAGATGTGGCTGGGCATTACAGCTCTTGCCCAGTATGTGTGGGAATCTGGGTCCAATCCCCAGTAGTAAAAAATATATATAAATAATAAGCAAATGAATAAATAGAGAATTAAAAACAATGCTAATGAAATGAAGCCTCACTGAAATTATTCAAGGAGAGGAAGTGACCTAAGTGACCCAGATGATGAGGAGGAAAAAAACTGGATTGGATGGCAAGGAAGAGCCAAAATTTCCTAGAGACAGCATTCCTATGGGACAGGGATGGGAAAGTAGTGAAGGCTCTGACTGTTCAGCTTCCCTCATGGATGAAATGTCAAATTGAACAAGAGTAAGAAGAGGAAGAGGAGCAATAAGATCCAAAGCCAATGACCTGTCCTGATGGAATTTTTTTAGGACCTCTCACAGAAGAGTATAGGGTGCTTTGTTTGGATGCCACTTTGACCTCATATCTTGCAACTAAGGTGGAAAAGGACTGTTTCCCCAAGGTCTGGATTCCCTATTATTCTCCATATGTGAAGTAACAACTGAACATCTTGCAAATCATTACCTGATTGGCTTCCAGCCACTAAACTTCCATCAGCTAGCCAGTTGGTGTTGTTTTGTAGGATTCCTTCTCTTTAATATATCTCTATTGAACACACTGCCATATTTTCAGAATAAATGTGATAATGATAATCGGAACTAGAAATGGCCATTTCATTGGGGAAGATTGTCCAGACTCTGGTGCTACACCATCTTGGTGTGAATGCTTTGATTAGTGGCCAGTGGGATTTTCCCATGATCTGTTGGTGCCTAAGATAATGTTCAGCCCTTTGTGCCTTCTGTCCTAAGTGGTTGAGAAAAGGCAAACCCAGAAGTCTAAGGCCAGGGCTAGGATTCTCCCACAATTGCCCTGGATTTATAGAAAATCATATGTTGATGTCAGAGCTTTTTTTCTGAAAACAGAAAAACATAAAATGAAAGATGAGAACATGGGTAATTCTATGGTCTATGATGCTTCATGGAGTTTCTCGGGCCAAACCAAGATGCGATGAATATTTATTATGTACATAAATAAATGGTACCAGACATTGGGATTCTTGGTCTCTGCAACAGTGGAAAATAGCAGAGGGATTGGAGAAACGACTGAAAAATTAGAAAAAAAATTCCAACTCTTCTTGATAAAGACAATTACTAAGTTTCAGGTGAGCCCTTTGAGCTGCCCATCAGTGTTCCCTGTTCTTTAAAGGAGCCCATCTGGAAAGATGCCTCACGTTGAGTGTTCTAGTTACATTGATTGGCTCTCTGGTTGCTTGTTTTAGTTCCTCTCAAGGATACCCAGAAATCACCTTTTACTTAATCCTCAACCTCATCTATGCAGTACAGACTATGTTAGTCAGCTTTCCATAAGTATAGCCAATACCTGAGACAATTAACTTATAAAGAAAAAAGTTTTTTTTTGTTGTTTTTTTATTAACTCACAGTTTTGGAGGTGCTAGTCCATAACTGATTGACACCCACTGCCTTTGGGCCTGTGGTGAGATAGCACATTATAGCAGGAGCACATGGTGGAACAAAATTGCTCACCTCATGGTTAGAAATCAGAGAGCAAGGAGGGGGCTGAGGTCCCACAGTCCCCTTCAAGGGCAGGCCCACAATGACTTACAAACTTCCCAATAGGCCCCACATCTCAAAGGTTCCTCCACCCAGGGGGCCAAGCCATTAGCACATCGACTTTTGGGGGACACTCAAAATATCTAAACTGTAGCACTGATGATTACATTTTGATTTTCAACATCCTGTTCTGAAGCAATTGAACAAAAGGAAAAACAAAAGTTTCCATAATGAGCTACTTGAGTTCCCTAGAAGAGGAATCTTCTAGTAAAGCTCTGTGCTGGAATTGCATGGTGTAAATGCATCAGAAGAAAGAATAATGGAGGCAATCAATAGGTTTGACTTCATAACATTTTAAAATTTCCCTTTTGAACAAAATTAATGGATAAGCATAAAGCCAAAAACTATTTGAAACAATCGTAATAGAATAAAAAGGGGAATGTTCCTAATATGTAAAGAATTCATAGAAATCAATAAGAAAAACATTAAAACCCAAAATAGACAAATAAATGACAAACAAATCTCTAAAGGGGAAATGCAAATGGCAAATCAACATAGGAGAGAAAGTCCAGAGTCATTGGTTTTGAGTAAAATGCAAACTGAAATAAAAATCAGTTTTCATTTCTCCTTATCAAATTAACAAAGATTCTAAATTGATGGTCTAAGAAAGGGTGGAATGAAGTAAGATGTCATGCTCACTAGGAAGAACAGACATTTTGGAAAACAACCTATCTGCATCAAGAACCTTATAATATGCAGACGCCCTTGGACCAAAGAATTCAATCTCTAGAAATGTATCTTGAGGTCATAGAGCTGTGGGACCTCATTTACATATCAGGTCATTCATAGCAGACATATAGTTTATTTCAATGGAACAAAGTGTACCAAAGTATGAAAATGGCTCAGTAAATATGGCTTCATTTATTACTTTAAACTCTTTAAGATTTAAAAAATAATAATATAAAAGGAAAATACCACTATGTATGATTTCATCTATGCTTTTTAAAATATAAAGAAATTAGGAAAACTATTCCATATCCTCACATCAGTTATCTCAGGGCAATGAGATTATAGGAAATGACTATTTACATTTAAAATGTGCTCCCCGAGCCAGATTTTTCCAGAAAGGATATTTTTCTCTTAAAGTGGAAAAGGAATAATAATCCCCCATAGATACCCTTCATCCAGGGTATGTTGTTTAGCATTATCTTACAACATGCACTCAATCCATGGACAGATAACCCATAAATTACATAACACATCATATCAGTTTTCCTTCTCTACCTTGACTGCTAAACACGTAAGACCAAAATAATGTTTCACTAAAATAAATAATTATCTTACCTTTTGATTGAGATTTTCCTTACCTCTCTGTATACTTGCTTTAATTTATATTTATTCTTACAGCCTTATAATATGTACTTCTAGTTAGGAACTACTTCAAAATCTTTTTATTTTGAATATAGATATTGATTTCATTATATTGACAAATGTATAGATGAAGTTTTAGAGGCAGTGAACATATTTGGTTTTGATGTGTTGTCCAGCATCAGGGGTCTATGGTAAGTGGTATAGGGAGCCTAGTGGTATTGAGAGTGTGTAGTATGTGCATGTGTATATATTCTTACATGTGCACATGTTAATAGTGACACACCCTGCTTGTCCTTGATTAATCATTATAGAATATGAACCTTAGGCCTGCAGCCTTTTATGCCTAGCATGTTATTTCAGAACTATGTAGATGCTTGTCCCTTGACTGTGCTATTCACAATGTGGCTGGGATGGCAAAAGCCACCTAGCAAGGAATTCTGTCTCCCTTTACAAAGTGGGGCAGAACTTTATTGCATCCCTCAGGTCCCAGCTCACACAATTCTACATAAAAGTTGATGTGGAAACATATGCTTCAGTCATAGCCATATCACTTATTTTTCCCTAAAGAAAATTAAAACAGGTAGTCTAATTTCTACTTAAGGAAAAAATCTTGGGGCTGGGGTTGTAGCTCAGTGGTAGAGTGCTCGTCTAGCACGTGCGAGGCCCTGGGTTCCATCCTCAGCACCACATAAAAATAAATAAATAAAGGTATTGCATCTGACTACAACTAAAAAAAAAAGAAAGAAAGAAAAGAAATCTTAGAATAAGGGCTGGGGATGTGGCTCGAGCGGTAACACGCTGGCCTGGCATGCATGGGGCGCTGGGTTCAATCCTCAGCACCACATACAAATAAAATAAAGATGTTGTGTCCAGTGAAAACTAAAAAAATAAATATTAAAAAATCCTCTCTCTCTCTTAAAAAAAGAAATCTTAGAATAAAACAACTTTCAAAACTAACTCTGAGCTTACCAAAATGTATATCTAAATTTCTATAAGCTTTTGGTTATCAGTTGTACCTTAATAAATCTGGAACCTTCTTCAGGTATTTATGCTTTCTTTTGGGGCGAGGTGTTATTAAAAATCTGCATGCATTTCTGGGAATCTGCTCCATCAAGTAAATTTTCCTATCATATTCTAATTCTGGGAGAAAAAAACTAAAGTGTACAATAAACCTAATTTCTTACAAAATAATGTCTAAAATTAAAATGAAAACCTGCCAAGGTTGTGTTGGCCTGAATATTCTGTACTTTTCTTTCTAGATGCAAAAGAGTGTGGGTTATGGTAGCTAAGCAAGAGTTGGCTGGTCATACAGATTGGCTTTAAACTATGTCTCTCCTGCATATTAAGTGTTCAGTTCAGCAGTGATATTTAAACCCTTTGGGCCTCAGTTTCTCCTTTGTAAACACACTCAATAACATGCATATTTATGAAGTGCCAGTGGCTGGGCTGGGTGCTTTATACACATTGACTCATGTCATCTAGCTCTACCCCACAGAGGAGAGAGTTCTGTGGACTCCTGTGACAAATGAAGAAATTGACCCACAAAACCAAAATACAACAACAACAACATAAATAACCACATTGTTTGCTCAAGTGGCAGAGCCCAGATTCCAAGTTACGAAATCTCTGTTAGCAAATACCCTGCCTTATGGGGACATAGGCCTCTAAAGTTTATCCTGAGGATTAGGTAAAATGGCACAGGTATGGGGACTGATACTCCTTCACCCCCAATTGCAGAAAGTGACATTAGCGGAAGTCATCCTTCAGGAAAGAAGTGTTGTAACACCCTATGTGTCTTGAATAATGCTCAAGTTCAGCTAAAATTACCATTAAGCATTTCTCTAAAGAGATTTATAAGAACTTTATCACATTTGTAAACAGTTGGAGAAAATGTCCTTTCAAAGATGCACTTCCTAATCTCACCTTATATAGCAATCCATGTTTGTATCAATATGTCCAGATTGACTCTAGTGTCATGTATAACTAAAAAGAATAAAAAAGAAGAACAAGAAGAAGAGGAAAGAGGCTGAGGGGAGGGAATACCTGACCACACAGAAGAGAAAGTCATGTGAAAATGAAGGGAAAGGTGGAAAGATGCTGCCCCAAGCCGAGGAAGGAAGCTGGGAGAGGTGAGAAAGGATTCTCCCCTACAGCTTCTGTAGGAAGACCATGAACCTGCTGACTTCTGGGCTCTGGGAATGTAAGTGGGTTCGTTAGCGGGTTAGTTTCTGGTTTTTTTTTTAATTTTTCATTTTTTTAAATTTGTTCTAATTATTTATACATGACAGTAGAATGCATTCAGACACATTGTATACAAATGGAGCACAACTTTTACCCCTGGCCAAACATGGTGCACAGTCACACTGGTAGTGTAATCATAGATGTATATAGGGCAATAATATCCATCTCATTCTGCTGTCCTTCCCATTCCCATACCCCTCCACTCCCCACCATCCCTCTGTACAATCCAAAGTCCCTTCATTCTCATCCCCTCCATTTTGGATCAACATCTGCTTATCAGAGAAAATATTTGGCCTTTTGATTTTGGGGGGTTTGGCTTATTTTGCTTAGCATGATATTCTCCAGCTCCATCCATTCACCTGCAAATTCCATAATTTCACTCTTCTTTAAGGCTGGGTAATATTCCATTATGTGTATATACCACATTTTCTTTATCCATTCATCTATTGAAGGGCACCTAGGTTGGTTCCATAGTCTAGGTATTGTGAATTGAGCTGCTATAAATATTGATGTGGCTGCGTCACTGTAGTATGCTGATTTTAAGTTCAAATTGCACAAAGATGTGAATTTCATAAGGTCTTATTACCTTATTCATTTTGGAAATGTTGGAAACTCTTCTCTGAGTACTTAGAGACCTTCCTTGAACATCTCTTAGCATGAGATCCTGACAACTGAGGCCAAAACACTGCAGGGCCCATAATAGGTACTCAGTAAATGCTGAAAATGAATGAATGAACAAATCCAATAGACCATGAATTTAAGGTATATAAAGAGATGACACTTGAAACCTCTTTATTTACAAACTCATTCATTCTTCCCACAAATAGACTGGGCTAGAATGTGACTTCCTTGAGTCTCTAGTCAATGTGACCCTGCCTTAGAAGCAACCCCTGACAGTTGATTTGAAGCTTTCTTAAGATTCCCATATGATCCCATTGCAAGTACCAGTTATCTGTGAACTTATCTTATATCCCTGAGCCCCTTCTTGAGTTCTCAAGGCTTTGTTATATTAGCTTTTGGAAAAAAAAAAAAAACCATTCGGACTCTGTAGCAGGTTTTTATTGTATTGCTTACCAGCATCTGAATATGGCCATTTTTGATAAGCCTGGGTATTGTTTTACTACTCTCACTTTGGTGGAAGACATAGTCACATATATCCATAGTATGTGAAAGGCTCAGTGCTAAGCTCTCAGGGCCTAAGGTTGGGGACACCTGCCCTTGGCCAGTCAGATAGACACACTCACCTGCACTTGGAATCTGATGTAAGGACAGGGGAAAAGTAGAAGGGCTGGTTCTGGCGCAGCTTCTCCCAGTCTCCAGTTATAGCAGGTAGCACTGAGGAGTCATGTCCACTCTGCAAGGGGTGACATTGATGTAGGGGTGGCAGTAGGTTACTACCAGGTTCAGTGGTATGAGTTTGATTATGGTTTTGGATACTGAACTTGTTTCTAAGTCTGCTTTGCCAGTCATTATGGCAATTCTGTTAGCTACCTAATATTCCTTAAATAAATTATCCTACTTAGATCAGTCAGAGGAGGTTCTTTTGCTTAAAATGAAGACCTGTGAGTGATAAGAGCCTTCTCTCTCACAGATGAGGAAACTGAGGTCAGGAAAATAGACCAGCTCAAGGACACGTTTAAGGGCATGTCCTATCCTACCTGATTCTTCATTAGTGCTCCTAATTTGGTGCTGTGATATCTCCTTGGTTAGAGCAAACTAATAGTACAGAGAGATTCAAAGCAAAGATGGAATTGTAACAGTACCCTAAAGAGAATTTTTAACTTAAATAGAAGAGTGGAGTAGAAATACTAGGTTTGGAACCAAGAACCTTCTACTTGTTCCCTTGCAAAGTCATTTCATTAATATTGAGCATCTACTACTTCGTGGGCTCTTTGCTACGGGCTTACAATATGGACATAAGGGGTTTATGAAGGAGCTTCCAGTTTATGGGGGACACATAAAGATACAACAAGATTCTGTGAGATCTACAGCAAAGTGTGCATAGGTTAATGTGGGAACACACAGCTGTAATCTATAACAAGCAGGCGTAATACTGGAATACTTTCTGCGGCAAGTAAGAGCTAGGTTTCATTTTTCAGGATAATCAAGAATTAGAGAAATTCAGAGATATGGGAAAGATGACACAGACTGGAGAGATAGCATACACAAAGGAATATGGCCAGAAAAAAATGGTGTTTGGGGAATTTCAAGTCATTTTATGTGTATTGGACTGGAGGGATAGATGGGGGGGAAATTAGATCCTTGAAAGACTTTAAATATTAAAAATCTGTATATTATCCTGAAGACACTAAGGGATGGCCTAAAGGAAATAACATGATTATATTTGCATATTATAAGGAGTTCCTGAAGCAATAGAATAGAACATAGATTGGAGACAATTTGGGGTTAAATACATTGTTTTATATATGATTATCTTTGTTTCCTCACAAAATCCATGAACATAATAATAATAATCACATAATTAAAAGTCAACAACCCATAAGTATAAGGAGAATGGAATAACAGTGATCAGAGGAGAGAGGTCATCTGTTTCACAAATGTCAAGAGAATAGAAGTGTGATGCCAGAATAGTGAACCAGATGGGGAATTCCTGCTTCTGCAGGAGAGGAAGGGGGAGAAAAAAAAAAACTAGATCCAAACTGATTCACACTGAAGAACCTTGAGAATCTGAGAAATCAAGGTTCTAGATACCCCCAAAGGTGCAGACTTGGAGAAAGGACAAAACCAGAAGAATCAATTGATTTTTGAATTAGGAACCCTTACATAAACTTCTAGATATTATCTCTTGCTGTGCCACACAAACAGGAAACCAGCCGCTACCCCAATCCAGTAGAATTCTGAAGGTGCGTGCTCTGAGTTGAAGCAGATACCTTCTGACTCCTGTAGAAGCCAGGGTGAGGGTGCTGGATGAGGTTTCATACGACAAAGGTGAGAGTGAAAATCTCCATACTGAATGATGAGACCCCTGTGTGGTATCCAAAAGTGGAAGCCAGACCTATACTTTCCAGGCAGGAAATTGGAAGAGTAGAGGAGTCCTCAGCGGGAAAACTGATCCTCTCAGAAAAAAATGACCTACATAATATTGACATTGAGAGTCTTCTGAGAGATTGCTAGACAGCTGTTGTATCACTCTACAATCAAGCCCATTAAAAGACAGTCTTTTTCTCCACAGAAACAGACCTTCCAATCAGCACTTTAGCCGGTCCTTCCAATACAAATGAACAAAACAGGATTATTAGACATTTGAAGAGGCAAGCCCGAAATCAAAGTGAAAAAGCAGGACAAAAAGGCCTTTGAAGGAAATAGGCAGTGTGGTGCACGTATAAAACATGAAGAAAATGATAAGCGATAGCCTTGGGTATAAAAGAAGTTATTGCACTGTGGAACAGGAACAGCATGCTATAAAAAAGAAACATTCAGAGGATACAATAGAGCTCTTGGAAATAAAAAATAGAATAGCAAAAACAAAAAGTTCTATAAAATAATAGCAACATAAAGTCAAAATCTCCCAGAAAGTAGAATCAAACTTCAATTGGAAGGAATAAAATCGGTAGAAAATTAGAGGACTGGTCGATGAATTCTACAACTTAGATAAGTCAGAGTTACAGAAACAAAACAGAGAACAGAAAATGAAAAGGGAGAAGAAATCATCACAGAATAAAAGACAAGAAAAATTTCAAATCACCAATATTGAGTTATCTACTTTGAAAGAGTTCATTGAGTGTCTTAAAACCCTTACCTAAATACCTTTCCCCCTTAAAAGAACCAGAGATCCTTGGAAAAATGATTGATTGCAGGGCTGGGACAGGAAGTATTCAAGATGGAACATTATGTCAAACCCAATAAGAAAACAGTCATCAAAGTC
Source organism: Marmota monax (assembly GCF_021218885.2). Lineage (NCBI taxonomy): Eukaryota > Metazoa > Chordata > Mammalia > Rodentia > Sciuridae > Marmota > Marmota monax. The sequence goes on from NW_026692254.1 coordinate 5,111,735, forward strand.
TGGTTCATGTCAGTGGGACTCAGGAGCCAATTTGAAGAGATCCCCACTGGCCAAAGGTGTGATCATCTCAGCACCACTTAGAATAATGACTTGCAGTGCACCAGATGTGTTTCAAACCACAAGTCTGTAATGATTCTTCAAAACAGAAAGACTTGTTGGCCACCTTTGGAAGATGCTAAGGATCCAACTCATTATTTTGAAAGCTGGAAAATAACACGAAAGAATCAAGCATTTATTTTGTCTTCCTTGTAAAACTTGTAGCTGAGGTAACCAAACAGTGGATGGGAGGTTTCTCTTTATACGAGAATTTCAGTTAAGAAACAAAGAAGGAATGAAAACAAATGAGAACTTAGCCATGTTGCATCCCCCAGTGAAACAGAGGATCTGGGCCAGGACCATTGATTGTTGCTAACATCACAAAGAGTGACAAGTGGACATTTTGTGCCTCCTGATGGAAGTACACACCACCACCTGTGAGGTCCTATTGCCAAATTCCTTCAACTATTGGCACAAACGAGGCAATAAAAAGCTAGTTTCTTGTGTTCCTAGCTATTTAAGAGAGAAGAGACTATTTCATGCTGAGGCTCAGTTTACATTGAGTGCAGGGATGAGGGCTCTGGCATAGTCTTTGGCAAATAATTTAACATTTAATGAGTGACTTGGTGACTCCAAGAGAAAGTTCTTGAATGTCTGCCCATAAGGAATGTTAGAGGTTGAACCCATCTGTCCATCTATCAGGTAGATAGGATTTTCTGCCTAACAGGATGCTTTAGGTGGAGGGATGTGAAGAAGTCAGAAAAGGAGGGTGTAGCCTCTTAGGTTGAAACTTCCCCACAGCTGACCTTTCAGGCCTTTTCCCAGGGCAGCTCCCTGCTCTTTACTTCCCAGTACAGAGGATGAAGCCACACAGGGCCAGTTTATTGCAGGTCTCAGGGTACCTAGTTTGATTTCTTCCAACAGCTGACTCTGAACCAGGGTTTGGGTTTAGGAGATGATCCCCAGAAGCAAGGTGAAGAAGGGAGGAAATGAGACTGGAGAGGCAATAAATACATCCTGTGTCAAGGATCAGAAAGGAAGTGACCACAGTGGGCAGCTCGGGCTCAGTCTGACTGGGGAACCTCTGGAAGACTGAGGAACAAGACTTAAGGATGTCATATTCAGGGTCAGGAAAGCAGGAGTCTATTGCCCCCATTGGTTGAGGGTCACGACTGCTCTCTAGCCAGAGATCACATGCACATAGGGACAAGCTGTCTGCAGGTGATCTCCAGGTAGGTCAAGTTCTCTTACATTGAGCTAGCAAGTGTTAAAGCTGAGAGCCGACTCAAGCCAACCAGTCCCCAGTGCTGGGCATGTAACTGCTGCACTTAAATTTGAGATCTTTTATAAAATTCGGATCTGGGACTTAGGGAAAGGACAGACTGATCCTGGCTGGACTTGCCTAGGTAGACCAGGTAGTGACATAGGTATTACATCAAGAGAGTAATGTTTATTTAGGTGTCCAGGACTCTGCACTCCAAAGGAAATGGGGGCCTCTGTGCTCAGTGTGCCAGCAGGAACTTGGCTTCTGATCTGGGCTCTCCCCCTCCAGAATTCAGCATCGTTTGCATCCAGCTCTTGAACAGGACTAATTCTGCCCAGGGTGTGGCAGCTTTGGTGAAAAAGCTGACAGTAGTTATTAACCCTGAGGGCAAGTTAAGGTCCCCTCAGGAACTTTAAAAATGCTGATGTTTATGTCCCTTCCCCAGAATAGGAAAAGTAATTGGTTTGCTGGTTCTGTGTTGAGTTCTGGCACAGGGAACTTAAAAAATGTCCCCAGATTTTTCTAATGAGCAGCCACATCTTCTAAGAAAGTTCTAAGAGCTTAAGGAGGAAGTCCCTATTGCAGGCAATTATATAAGCAATCAGGAAGGAATTTTACACTTCTTTATAAAACCCCACCCACTGAGTAGAGGGGAAAATGAGACCCAATAGAGGGATATGTGAATGAGCCCTTTTGCCTATAGACTTCTGGTAGAATGACAGTGACACATAAATGTAATTTATTATCGATTCATTGATTGATTGATAAGATTAAAGCTATGATTGAATGATAGGGTTGGAGCTACTTATCTTTACCACCCCCTGGGCATAAAATCCTGCTTACCAACTATTTAACTCCCCAAGCTTCGATTTCCACATTTATAAAAATGGGTATATTCGTGTGGCTTGAGCAAACTCATATGATAGGTATATCTGGCACCCACAGGGCAGACACCTACACATCTTTTGTCCCACATCCAGCTGGACGGGTCACAGCTTCTTTGTGGGCTGCAAAGAAGCTTCTTTAGCAGATCAGGGAATATTCTATTTTTTTTTCTGCAGCCATATACCATGTGAAGGAGATATCTAAGGAGTCAAACTCAGGAGGTGAGATTTCTCTTTCTCCAGATTTTTCTACTCAGCATACTCAACCCAATCAGGAAAGTATCACCCAATTGCTAGGATGAATGCCAAGTGATAAAGGGCTCCTAGGTCTAAAAGAGATTGTGTGATAATTAGGGTGGAAGGAAATGTAGCTGGGCCACTTACATACTTCACAGGATGCAAAAAAAATGAGCTAAACAGGTGCCCCCCGGAGGTGTTCTTAATGGGGCTAAGCAGTAGGAGGGTTTGCAAGATAGTTTTTTTTTGGCTTCCAGGGATTCAATTTCTGTTTTGGTATGGGCACTGAATGATTTTGGTCCTCTAGAACCCCATTTATTTTTATTAATAACGCAGTATCATCCAGAACTTGAGCCAAGGCAGGCATTAAGAGAAATAGGAAACCTGCTGTTTAGAGAGGGCAGCCTATTGAGAGACATGTCTGTCTATCTTCTATAGTAGGTTGGTTCTGTAAACTTTTGGGGGTGGTAGGTCCTGACAGTGCAATCACTATTTTAAGTCAGTGCTACCTGGGGAGTCTACTAATTAATGCAGGATGCCAGGTACATCAGTAGTCCATTTCAAACTACAACCCAGTGACAATACAATGGAGGCATCTGAGCCTGGAGGGAGAGGAGGGATGTGCAGAAAAATTATTTCCCCTTAAGAAATCTTGTCTGAGAGTAATTTAGAAGAAAATAAGTCATTGTATGAAAAGGAAGGAGGAGTTCTTCAAGGTGGAAAAAACCACAGGAGCCATGGCAGAGCAAGAAAGAAAGTCATAATGTGATCAAGAAACAGTAAACAGATGTGGCTGTAGTATAAAGGGGGAAGGGGTGAAGCATGAGGGAGAAGAGGAGGTGCTGAGAAAGTGAGCAGAGACCAAACACCTAAAGGCATTTTTTTTAGTTAAAAAGCCTAAAATTTACTCCCACGCACTTCAACATTTTATGTGGAAACTTTTGAATCTGCAGAAAAGTTGCAAGAATACTACAAAAAATAACTATATACCTGACTCATGGATTCCCCACTTGTTACACCAAGTGCCACATTGGCCTTCTCTCCCTCTCTGTATATTTTTTCAGAATCTGTGGAAGTAGGTTATAGTCCTCGAGCCTAAACACTTGAGCATTGGTCTCCAAGAGAAGGAAAATTATCCCAGGTAACTGCAATGCCATTATCACCACCCTACAGAATTGAACATTTGATAATATACTGGCTCTATTATCTGACATCCATTCTATGTTTAAGGGTCCTGAACTAACTCCAAATGAACTTTATAGGTCTCCTGTTTTTAATCTAGTCTAATCAAGGAAGATATATGATATTTGAGGACATTGGCTCTTTCATCTCTTTTAATATAGAAATTTATATTTAATATCATTATGCACCTTTTGGTTGTTTTGCCTTTCTTGACATTAATACTTGATAAGAGTGCAAACCCTCACTTGGTAGAATGTCCCTCAGTATGGATTTGTGTTAAGTATTCCCTCATACTCACATTAAGATTAAACACTTTGGCATGAGTAGAGTGCCATCTTGAAGCAGCCAAGTCCTTCCCAGAGTATTACATCAAGGGACTCATGATGCCAGCTTGTCCTTATATTGTCATGCTAAGATGCTCATGTGGTGTGTCACCACAGTCTCTCCAAACGTAAAGGTACATTTGATCCTTTCTAATTAAGGGTGGGTTTATAATTCTTTCAGTCTCCATTTATAGCTTAGCATTCTTCTCTAATGAAAAACTCCCACTGATCCCCCTTTTTAAAAAATCACCATTATAAACTCATGGAGTTCATATTTTATTCATCGTATTATAATTCATGAATGTCATTATGCACGTTGGTGCTCAAATTGCCCAAATTGGGTCCGTGGGAGCCCCTTCAAGCCATCTTGTGTGTCCCTAAAGGGTCCTTTTCTGACCTTAAGCATACTAGACTTTCTGCCTTCCTTTGTATTGTCCTCCTCATACTTGGTTGGAGTTAACTACTTTTCCTTCTCCAAGGGTCCCTAATTTCTTTTAATGTGTAATAATCACTAGGGACAAACATCTGGGTGCCAGCTGTACCTTATGGCTGCAGAAATGTCCTTATTTTAGTTCCTTTGAGTGCCAATTGCTAGAAATGCATATATTTTTTAAAACTTACAACTTATAGCAATAATAAGTTCAAGGTTCTTCTCCACATTTCCCCCTATTCCATATCCCCACATTTGTTCCAAAATACATGAACATATTAGTTCTATTCTACAGTATTCACAAAGTCTTTCCAGGTTGCTATACAAGTTACACCAACAACAGCATCTCCTGAGATAAAAAATGTAAGATGTCTTTGAGTTATCTTCCTTCCTGTACAATGGGTGTACTCTCAGAGTACTGCATTAAGAATAAGTTGGATTTTCCAGGTGTGGCATCGCATGCATAAAATCCCAGCTATTTGGGAAGCTGAAGCATGAGGATGGCTAATTGAAGGTCTGCCCAGGCAATTTAGCAAAACTCTTGTGTTAAAATAAAAAATTAAAAAGGGCTGGGGATGTTGCTCAGTGGTAGAGAACTTCTGGTTTTAATCTCTAGTACTGCCAAGGGGAAAAAATTAGTTGAATTTATTATTTGTATGTGTAGTTATGTCGTAGATGTGTACAATTAGGTTCGCTTGTTTGTATACAACTCTAGGGATTGTTTTGTCATCTTTGATTTTTTTGGAAACAGAAAATACTTAGGTTTCAAAAGTCAATACTGTATAAAATTGTTTTACCAACTAGTCTCCTAAGTAAGGGTTCTTGGGTTGTTTTCATTTTTTGCTATTACCAATAATGCTGTGGTGAATTATTTCAATTTATGCACATGTGTCTTCTGGGTAAGCTCCTGAGAATGCAGTTGCCACATGGAAGGGCAATTGCTCATGGAATTTTATGAGATGTTGCATATTCCCTTCCATACAGGTTGTACCATTTTGAGTTTTCATTGGTTCTGTTGGAGAAAGGATTAAATGAGGTCAGACATAAGAGGATGGGTTAGGAGACTACTGCAGATGTCCAAGCACCAGAACTGTGACAGTGGGACTGGCAAGGGAGGTGGGGATCTGACCCTGGACTGGATGTGGGCTGTGAGATGATGAAAATAATAGAAAGACAAGGGATAAAAAGATTCTCAGGTGTTTGGGCAAAGGTAAAAAGAAGAGAAGAACCAGGGAATGCAAAGACATACCAGGTGTTAGGCAAAAGTTTGGGGTCCACACTAAGGAAACATGTGGAGGAAGATGTGTGTTTGTGTGTGTGTGTATGTGTGTGTGTGTGTGTGTGTATCCATGTGAGTTTGGGACTGTACTATGCATATGTGTGTGTGCACACATGTGTGCTTATGTGTGCATCTGCATGTGTTCTGTGTACACGTGTACCTGTGTGCCTACACATGTGTGCATGAACCTATGTGCCATGTGTGTACACATGTGTGTGTGTGTGACTGTATATATTGAAATGATTTTCGTCTGAACACATGAAGATTGGAAATCATGATGCCCAGGAAGCCTGGAACACCAGGCAGGCTGGGGCTGGCAGCAGTGAGCCCCTTGCATGAAGGCAGTAAAATCCAGAACTATGGATGAGATCGATACATACGCTGCAGAGTGTCCCCAAACCCTCTACACACAGGGAAAACAGTGTGTTCATTTCGCTTTTCTCAGCTGAACAAGCACACTCGTTGCCTTAAATGTAGAGGTATTTCATCTGAAGCAGCATCTGGAGGCTAAAGAAAAATATATTGAGAATATTATGTAAAAATACAACTCACTACTGCTAAAAAATGAATTGATTTTATATTTTCCAGGCTCTCAATTGCCACACATTCTATAGTGTCCCCTCAGTAGCAGGTGGATGCAACCTTGACCCCAGTATGAGGCATGAGATTTTCCATGGGAATCTCAAGAGACCACATTCTGTGGTGCGGTTAAAGGCCCTGTCCTTCTACAGGCCTGTCCCGGAGTGACCCAGGGAGGATAAAGATCTCTCTTAGAAAATTAAAGTATTTGCTAGAGGCTGGGAGGAAGCGAAAGCAGTGGGAATCAGTTCACTAATGTGCTCCTGTGGGACCTACAAAGTTTCCCTGGAAAGAGGCCCTTTATCTTCTATCAGGGGATACTCTTTATTTCCACAGGGCTGTTTATGTTTGGCTGAAGGTGAGGGCCTGTGTATTCATGCATGATTTTAATATCATTGGATAATTCTGCATTTTAAAAAGCCTTCCCCAAAATTCTGCTGTCTACATACATAACAAAATAGCTGATCTGCAGTAACTCATCGGCAGTCTAGTGTTGCCGTGTTCCCTATGTTTGAATTACACAAATAATTGAAAAGTTCATTCAGACATCAATTCAACAGCATTAAAACAACAGTTCTCTTTGGGCTTTATTTATTTTAGTGCAATATTTTAAAAATACTTTCTTGCCTTCTTATACTGTGTCTAGTACACATGATTTAGCTATTTCTTTTTTAAAATAATTTCATTTGTTTTAATAAGTTACACAGAACAGTAGAATGCATTAATGCACTTGTGAATTGAGCTGCTATATACATTGATGTGGCTGCATCACTATTTTAAGTCCTTTGGGAATAAACCAAGGAGTGGGATAGCTGGATCAAATGGTGTGGTTCCATTCCCAATTTTCTGAGGAATCTCCATACTGCTTTTCATAGTGGTTGCACCAATTTACAGTTCCATTAGTAATGTATGAGTGTACCTTTTTTACCACATCCTCACCAACATTTATTGTTGCCTGTATTCTTGATGACTGCCATTCTGACAGGAGTGAGATGAAATCTTAGAGTAGTTTTGATTTGCATTTGTCAAATTGCTAGAGATGTTGAGCACTTTTTCATATATTTGTTGATCAACTGTATTTCTTATTCTGTGAAGTGTTTGTTCAATTCCTTAGCCAATTTATTGACTGAGTTATTTGTTGTTGTTTTTTGGGTTTTTTTTTTTTTTGGTGTTAAGTATTTGAGTTCTTTATATATCCTAGAGATTAATGCTGTATCAAGATGAGTGTGATGAAGATTTTCTCCCAATCTGTAGGCTCTCTCTTTACATTAAAATTGTTTCCTTTTGTTAAGAAGAAGCTTTTAATTTAATCCATCCCATTTATTGATTCTTGATTTTACTTCTCACACTTTAGGAGTCTTGTTAAGAAAGTCAGATGCTAAGTTGACATGGTGAAAATTTGGGCCTATTTTAGGCATAGGGTCTCTGTTCTAGTGCCTAAGTCTTTGATCTACTTTGAGTTGATTTTTGTGCAGGGTGAGAAATAGAGGTTAATTTCATTTTACTGCATATGGATTTCCAGTTAGGCTAGCACCATTTGTTGAATAGGCTATCTTTTCTCCAGTGAATGTTTTTGGCACCCTTATCTCTAGTATGAAATAACCATATTTATGTGGGTTTGTCTCTGTGTCTTCTATTCTGTACCATTGGTCTACAAGTCTATTTTGGTGCTAATACCATGCCATTTTTGTTACTATAGCTCTGTAGTATAGTTTAGGATCTGGTATTGTGATGCCTCCTGCTTCACTTTTCTTGCTAAGGATTGCTTTGGCTATTCTGGGTCTCTTATTTTTCCAAATAAATTTCATAACTGCTTTTTCTATCCCTATGATTGTATTAAATCTGTATAACACTTTTGGTTTATGGCCATTTTGACAATATTAATTCTGCCTATTCAGGAGCATTGGAGATCTTTCCATCTTCTGAAGTTTTCTTCAATTTCTTTAGTGTTCTGTAGTTTTCATTGTGAAAGTCTTTCACCTCTTTTGTTAGATTGATTCCCAGGTACTTAATTTTATTTATTTATTTATTTATTTATTTATTTATTTATTTATTTATTTATTTATTTTGAGACTATTGTGAATGGAGTGGTTTTCCTAATTTCTCTTTTAGTGGATTCATTTCTGATGTATAGGAATGCCCTTGATTTATGGGTGTTGATTTTATATCCTGCTACTTTGCTGAATTCATTTATTAGTTCTAGAAGTTTTCTGGTAGAATTTTTTGGGCCTTCTGGGTATGGAATTATGTCATCAGCAAATAGTGATAGTTTGAGTTCTTTACCTGTTTGTATCCCTTTAATTTCTTTTTTTTTTTTGTTTGTTTAATTGCTCTGACTAGAGTTTCAAGGATGATGTTGAATAGAAGTGGTGAAAGAGGACAGCCTTGTCTTGTGCCAGTTTTTAGAGGGAATGCTTTCAATTTTTCTCCATTTAGAATGATTCTGGCCTTGGTTATGGATTATCCAAGCAGTTTTTTTTCTCCCCAGCATAATGCTGACTTTCGTTTTTATGGTGAAAACTCTAGGCTAAAAAAAAAAAAAAAAAAAAAAACCTGTGGAGAGACTGGGCCTGTAGCTCAGTGGCAGAACACTTGCCTAGCATGTGTGAGGCATTGGGTCCAATCCTCAGCACCGCATTCAAAAAATAAATTAAAGGAAGGCATGCTTTCCATCTACAACTATAAAAAACAATTTAAAAAAAAGTTAAAAAAAATACTTGTGGATTTCCATTTAAGTAGATGCAAAGGTAACTCATGCATCAATCCTATTATTGTTTTGGCCATATTGATTAGATGCTATTCTTTCTTGAATCTAGTTCAGCCCAGGAAAGAGAAGAGAATGAGAACTGGACTTGAATATACTGTGCCATTTTAAAATGATGCTCCCTCCCTCTACTTGACAATGAGGTTCTTAGAGGACTGTCTTCGAAGCCCTGCTGATCTGCTAAATAAATAATGCCCTGGACCTGAGACTCTATGCAAGGTTCATCTGTGAGGGTCATAAATCTTCATTCCTCAGTGAGCACAGTCCAAGTGATTCAATCTTTATTTCGGACTGACCCATAAAAGCCATGTTCAGGGTGGCTGATTACAAGCTCATCATTTGATTTCAAGTTATGTCACACTAAAGCAGGGGGAATTTCCTCACAATAAATCTCCCATTTTTAATCCTGAGCTTCAGCAGAAAAGCCTGTGTGCACAGCTGAGAGAAGGGGGTAGGGGGTGGGGCTGTGATGGAGTAGAGTAAAGGTAGGGAGGCATTCTGTAGATGCAGAGGGGGATGAAGGGTCAGGGAGGGAGGTGTTCTGTCTGGTCTCTCTTCCCCATCTCTGACCCCACACTAACCCTGTTGTTTTCTTTGAGCTAAGACTCGGCTCTGGCAGGGGAAAGCCCAGCATTAGAGTTTGAGTCCCTGGAACCATTACGTCTGCCAAAACTGGTTTGACAAAAGAGACCTAGGCAAAAGCACCATGGTTCTGTTTGGGTCTCACTGAGGACAGCAAAGAGGATTAGAGAAGAGAAGATAAATAATGAAAAAAGGAGTTTTCCCTAGGCTCAGTGCTCAGCCAAGTGCAGTCTCCATACAGCCTAAGGACCCTGATGCCAAAGAAGGAAAACAGAAAAGAAGGAGAGTTAGGAGAGAAAGACGCAAAGGAGGGAGGGAAAGGCCATTTTCCCGATTTATTTGTGTGGAAATTAAAACCAGAACCCATGCTGTAGGATTTCTGTAGCCTTCAGGGAGAGCATTAATGGGGAAAATAGTGCATAAAAATGCAGCTGATTCATGTTAGCAGCCCTTTTCCCTTGAGATGCCCCTGCCCCAGGTGGGGACCACACACATGTGCGCAAACACATACACACACATATACATGCACATACAGAGGAGCATCCACATTCACACATATGCATGTGTACACCTAGGCAGGAACACGTATACACATGTATACACATGTGCAATCATACACCCACACAAGTGCACATACAAACATGCATACACATGCAGACATATGCACCCAGACCTGTGCACATGGTCAGAGGCACACACACACCTAGCCACTCTGCGCGTGCACACACACACACACAGACACATGCACAGTCACACCCTGCTCCATTCCTTCTGATTCAAGTGTTGCCCTTTGAGGTTGTTTTTGACCCTGATCAGTGGCAGAGTCTCCAAAGGTCATGCCCTCCACTCTCCAGATGTCCTCAGGATCCTGATGCAGTCAGGTATCTCTGCTGGGGGTAAAAAGAGCACCTCCAGCCTTGGGATCAGATCTGATCCCAAAGGATGCCTTTCTTAAACTGGTAAAGGTTTTGACAGTCTAGTGGGTCAGTGGAAAGGAACACTGAGCAGTCTGGTGACAACTTTGGCTGAGCCCTTGGTCCAGCCCCCATCTGACATCCAAGGTCATCCATGTTACAAGTCTGGGTTCCCTGAGAAGCAGTTGCCAAGACAGAATGAAACATGAAAGATATTTTTAGGGAAGTGCTTCTAAAGATGGCAGGGGATCTGAGGTAGGCTGGGAGAGGTAATGGACCATGTGCTGTCTGACCTTGATTGAAGGTGAGGCAGAGGGAAGCAATGTTGTCTGGAGCATCTCTTTGGAGGGCAGTGAAATCTTGGGGATGTCCAGTCAGACCATCAGGGAACCACCGAACCCTAGGCATCCCCATCATATTAAGTCACTGACTGGGAGTACTCTGACCCTGGAGCTATGGATCCAGTGACTTTTTGATCAGTAGGCGAGGTGTGTGTGCACCTGCCCAGTGAGTGGCCAGAGCCTCCCCTCCCTTCTGCCCTTGAAACTTCTGCTGAGTTACTAGAGAAGGAGGTAGATTGAACACTTAGCCCTTGTCAAAAGCAGTAGCCCCAGTCAGTTTCATACTAAGCTGAAACAGAAAATCAGCAATTCTTTCAAGGAATAGATCTACCTAAAAATAAAAGGTCAATTCAGTCAGACAATCATTTGCTAACAAGATGTTTTCTCTGTCTGAATTCAAGCATATTTCTCTCCACATCCACTGGGCAGCATATAGGCACAGCTGTTATCAGCTCTGAGAAATGTTAGGGTTCAGCTGTGATAAGGTTCATTTAGCTCAGGTTGGTGAGTGGAGCTCTAAATGTTGCAAAGAGTTGTAGAATCGTTTTCTGGTTTTTTTTTTTTTAAGATGAGTGTGAAGGGCCAGACTTTGCAGTTCCAGCTTTCCTAGCTACCTGGATCAATGCTTCCCTAGCATCTGGTTGAGATCCATAAAAACCACTGATCAGGTCATGGGAAGGAGAAGAGCAGCTACTGAAGGTCTGTGCACTGAGACCAAGGGAATGCCAGAGATGTCTATACAAACACAACATTTAGCAAAACCACACTGCAAGGCAGGAATCCTGAGAAGGGTAGGTAGTCACCTTTCATTGACTTTACAAAATCCAACAGATATTTACATGTAATCTTATAATAAATAATGGAAATTTCTGGAGTTCAAATTTTAAAAGCCCAATCCATCATCAAAGACTAGAAAAAAAAAGTGGCTGAATATTTTGAAAGTGTCCAGTTGGTTTCTCTTTTTCTATGATTCTCTTGCAGTTGGCCTTTGATCCACACTAATTCAAGTAGAGGCAGAGGACCCTATGGAGAATTCCAGGTTAAAGTCTGCCTCTACCACCATCTTGCCTATTTCAAAAAGAGGTAGACTTCAGTAGGGCGGGGGCGGGGGGGGGAAGCAATGGAAGGGAGTCTTTGGTCAGGAGCTTAGGCTCTCCCTCCTCTGGGTACAAAGCATACTAAAAGTTATCCTGCAGATTGGCTCAGTTGTGTGGGCTTGGCGAGGAAGGGGAATGCTTTGCCAGTTCTTAGAAACCAGATGCATTATTTAGCATGTGTTTACCAAAGTATGTTAAAAAAAACACAAACTAATGCAATAAATTGTGAAAAGTATAAATCCATGCGGATGATTAGCACTTCTGAGGAACTTTCTGTGGAAGAGGTGGTTGTCATTGTTTGCATCTTATGTAGCATTAGAGTATGGTTTCATTTTTCAGGTAATTCCAATTGAGATATAGATGTTTTATTCGGGATGAATAGTTATCTCTCCAGGAAATTTTCTCAATTTAAGATTTGATGGAATATGCCCTTTCTCTGCATTGCAGTATTCAGGACATTTCAAGCTCTATGTAGGACAATATTGCCCATATTTCATTAGTAGACTAATGATAGATGACCAGATCCTTGTGCATGAAACATTTATATTTTATTTTCAGAGTTTGGGGATTGAAAGTGGGTCAAATCACAGAGAGCTGTTCTACAAACTAATGAGCTTACAAAATCCAGATCCTCAGAAATCATACTTGCAATGGTTTTAATGAATGTTCCACAGGGGAAATGCACCAAGATTTTTCATTTGAATCAGGCAGTGACTAAACTTAGGTCAAATTAGGTAAAATTTTCTCCATTATGCAGACTATTAAACTTGCATCTTCATGTCTTTGATTCTTTTGATTCTTTTTTCAATTGCAGTGGTCGATTTTCCTCTTTGAAAAGGAAGATAAAGTGAAGTCCAAACTTTTTCTGCTACCTTGTGGGGGCCAGGCTGAGGAGTTTGGTGAGAGTGACTCAGTAGAGATTCCCATTTTGTTTTGAAATATAATGGTACTCATGACAACTTGAGGTATGGTAAGGGAACAAATTAGGAGGTGACCGCTACTGAATAAGTAGTTTGTTACAGTTCTCAAAAGAAGTAGCCATGCTATGGAGGGCACCAGGGATACCAGTTGGAGGGCAGGTAGTGGACAAGAGCCTTTATTGTATGGACTGAGGTTGTGGCTCAGTGGTAGAGCACTTGCTTACTTGTGTGAGGCCCTGGGTTTGATCCTCAGCACCACAAAATAAATAAATAAATAAATAAGATAAATGTATTGTGTCACCTACAACTAAAAAAAAAAAAATTTTAAAAGAGCCTTTATTGTGGTTTCCATGGAAGGAACAAGTGAGGCAGAGTAAGCAGGTTTAGGATTGGCTAGTTTGGATAAATTTCATGGATTCTGGGGCTGTCCTTAGGTTTTTGGCACTTGGCTGTGGGATGCCTAGGACTCCCAGAGTGGAGTGTGAGAGCCCAATAAAGAAGGTGGTAAGGTTGTGGTCTCTGGATTGGTTGTATTATATTTGAAAATTATACTTATAGGTAAAATTTTGCTCTCTAAAAATTGGCTGACCCTGGAAGGGGCATGGTAAAGGATCAGAATATACAAAATACCTCCCCAACTCAAACTCCAGAGTTTTATCAAACAAGATGAGTAAGGATTTAGGGTTACTCTTGCAATCACAGAAACCCCCATAAATGGGAAATTTTTATGCATAGTAAAACCAAGGAATCATACAACTTTATTCTCACCTGGAAGTCCATGAACCCAGAGTCCATCAGCCACTTCTGGTCACTCCATTGTGAGGGCCTTGAAGAAAGTTTTGTATAATCAAAGTAGACAGTTGAGCAAGGTGCAAGAGAGAAAGAACATAGGTAGGAAAAAAAATTAGAAAACATTTTTCAGGTGACTTAGCCCAAGAAAGTTTACACTGCAGGAATAATGTTTTAATTATAGGGTAAGATGCCAAATGCTATAGAACCCTGATCTCTACTGTTAGCCCTGTGACAAATGACCTTTTGGGGAGTACTTGTCAATTACTTCAAAAGAGGTAAACGTGGGCCAGGGTTATGGCTCAGTGGTAGAGCACTTGCTTGGCATGTGTGAGGCACTGGGTTCGATCCTCAGCACCATAAATAAATAAATAAATAAATTTTAGCTCATTAAAAAAAAAGGCAAAAGTTAGCTGTCCATAATGCCTTAGAATAGTATGGTATCTACCATTTTTTCTTTTCTTCCACATGTCTGTAATGGGCTAAGCAGGTGTCTCTGGGTGGTTATTCATTCTTGGCTAATTATAGAGTAAAGGGATTTTACAGTTTTACCAAAAGACATTTACAGATAGAATTCTTTTTTACTTTTTCCCTATGGAAAAAGTGGGGCTAATCTAATGACTAATTAGAAAATTATGTATTCAGGAAAAGAAAGATGCTGACAGCATATCTATAGGGAAAGACCCCCTTTCTTCTTAGTGGCATCAAACAGCCATGCCATCTCCTATTTTTGTTACCTACTTGATAACCAATAATTACCCTTCATTTATCTCCCCAGTGTCTTGTGCATGCTAGGCAAACACTCTACCACTGAGCCACATCCTCAGCTTCCCTAGAGTTATCTTGGCAACAGTTATCAGTTCTTTCCTCTGTGTTCCTGGTACATAGGGTACTGTGCACATCTTTCAATAGGTATTTTTAATCAATTTATCCAGAAACTCCAGCTTTGTATTTTGTCAAAACAGTTGCAAAATGTTGTCTTCTTTAATTGAGGATAGCCTACAATGGATACAGAAGTCAGGCTTGCTGTTGTATTTGAGATCTGGAATGCCCCCCAAAAGCTTGTGTGTTGAAGGTTTGGTTCCCAATGCAGCAATGATCAGAGGTGAGGCTTTGGAAAGTAATTAGATCATGAGGGCTCTGACCCCACCATCAGATTGATTAATCCATTGATGGCTGAATGGATTACTGGGAGGTGGTAGAAAATGTGGACAGGTGGGGTGTGGTTAGAGGAAGGAGATTACTGGAGATGTGTCTTTGGGGACTATATTCTGTCCCTGACCCTTTCCACTCTTTCTTTCATTCTACTTCCTGGCTGCCATGAGCTAAGTAGCTTCCTTCTGCCACACCCTTCTGCCATCATATTCTTCCTCAGCAAGCCCAACGCAATGGAGTCAACTGATCATGAACTGAAACCATGAGCCAAAATAAACCTTTCCTCCTCTAAGTTGCTCTTGACAGGTGTTTTGGTCAAAGCAATGAAAACACACCTGCTCAAATCAGTCCTGGGTGAGCCACTTATCGGTTGGACAAATTTGAAAAACTTACTGAGCTTTCTAGAACCCCAGTTTCATCCCCAGTGAAATGAGCACAATAGCACTCATACCATCCAACCCATAGTGCTAGAGTGGCAAGTGGTAGCGCTCATGCAAACATCTATCATCTTATACATATAGTTTTAGTATTTTTTAAAACTTTTCTACACCAAACAGCATACAAAACACTTTAATAAAAAAGACATTTATTATCATTATTAATAGTCTATACTATAGTAATAATTGCAGTTGCAAGGAGAAATATTTTTAGGAGAAATTCATCTTCCCCCTAAAAAATGTTTGGAATACAGAATGATCTACTTGACTAAATGTTGTATTTATAGTTACGTATGAGGCATTTGGGGGTGTTTCAGGGCAATTAGTAAGTGCTTAAAGTCCTCATGGTCAAATTGAGCTATTTCCCCAGGTAAAGACATTGGCAGGCATTGACATGTGGATCCAGATTTTGAAAGTGATTGTGGTTTTTCCTCTGTCTAGTAAGAGTCTATGACAGCTTTATTTATCTTTGTCAATGGTTGTAGAAGAAATAGAACAAAGAAAAGTTTTGTCCTGCTGTTTTGGCTAAACTTCACATTGGAGGAGACACTCATTGCTAGTTCCAAGAATGAAGGAAATGATGACTCAAACATTTACTTCCTGGTATCTTGGGTCTGCAGCTTTATCACTTGAAACTCTGAAGCAAATGACCTGTTAACATGTGTTTCCTTCCAACACTGACTTGTGCTTGGTAAGGAGTCTTGTTTGAGATCTTTCTCAGATCAAATACAAATCATAGAGATAATAACAGTGAATACATACTGAACATTTATTAGGATTCAGATATTGTTCTCAGAACTTGACACTTTATCAACTCCTCAATAACCCATAAGGTTAAGACTATTAATACTATTTCTTATACACCAGTGCTTATATTTGCCCAGATGATAGGTCCAGTGCTTGGCTGAGGAGAGGAAGCAGAAGAGATGGATCTATACTGAGCCATTGGTTTACCTTCTATTTTGACACATGATTCTACAAAGTTTGGGAATAGTCTCCTGATTTCCTTTCTCAAAGCCAAACAAAAAAACTGAAGCAGAATTTCAGCTCATGACCTTGATACTATTTAGTATGACACTCTGATTTGTGTCTCTTGGACTTTACACATGGTTTGTGAAAGAACTCCTGCTCTATCCATCTAAAAGTTCTAGTATGATGGGCTGGGGAGGCAGCTCAGTGCAGAATGCTTGTCTAGATGTTCAAGGTCTGGGTTCCATCCCCAGTCCCACAAGAAAAAAATAAAGGTCGAGTGGGCTCATGTAGATTTATAGGCTTCAGTACTTACAGGAGCCTCTCCTGGGGATGTCTCCCCTCCCTAATTACCCTCCTACCCCTGTTCTGAGAGGATGCTGCCAAGAGCTGTGTGGCTGGTAGACAACACCAGAGCAAAGGACCCGGGGAGGTCGACAACTGCATCTGCCCTCATATCAATCTTAGTCTCTCCTACAACTTTCCTTAGGTAGCTGGGTCTACTATGCTCACCACTACACCTGAGTCCTAATGCATATGTCATGGCTCACTGAACAGCCATCTCTAGGGAGAAAAGGACCCTAACTAAGAACGGTCTCTGACTGGTTACATTTGGCACTTGGAATATTCCCTTTCCTGGACCAATCACAATGACCGAATAAGCGAGGGATTATGTTTGGTCCAGTAGAGACTATGTTTTCCAACTTTACTGCAGCTGTGGGAGTGAGTTCACATCAGGGAGTAGAGCCATAATTTGGATGATAAGGCTAGAAGAGGAGTAAGTGAGGCTGAGCTCCAAAAGACCAAATGAATAGATGGGTGGGGAGAATAACAGTGTGAATCATAGATATAGAAAAATAGCGTTCCTCAGAGCGAAGCAAACTGAGAGCATAGTGTTCTGCCCACATCAGCAGGAAGTTTTGCAATATGCTATGGGAGACATACATAAGGAAGAAGAGGGGTTAAAGGGTATGTAAGTGTGAGGGGTGATCAGGGGGCGTGTAGAAGCTGAGACTTTTCACCAAGGGTCATCAAATAGGATGTCTCCTTTGTAAGGTAGCTCAGTATTTTGCATCCTGCCGATTCCATGGCAAATGTTATCTCCAAAGGGAGCTCCTTTTTGAGCCCTGATCTCGGCAAGGTCCCCGTCTCTTCTTCTTGTTCAAAGAACCCTTTTTCCTTTAAAGCATTTACAATAAATAAGTTTTAGTCATATGTTGAGTTGTTCATGTACTTGTTGCCTGCCTGTCTTCCCACTGGTCTATGTCTGTTTGGTTTCCCTGTATACCTTCAGTGCTTACCCAGTACCTGGCAATCAGTAGGCACTCAATAAATATTGGAGGAATAACAGGGAGGCCTTGTGTGTTAGGTAGAGATCAAAAGCAAATGGTCTCTGCCAGTGTGGGGAGGGGATAAGACATGTAGACAAAAGACACAGGGGCCTAAGAACCGGGACCAACTTATTGCCCTTGAGAACCCCAGGGAGTGGGGTTTCCCACCCCATGTGAGGCGAGAGTTTACCTAGCCACGTTCACCCTCATGTCTGCGGCAGGGTCGGCACAGCATGACTGTTCTCTGGCAGAACCACATGTCTATGGGGAGGTGGTTTTTAAAATGGCTGATAGAGATGCCAGGTGAGCCACTGTGTTTCACCTCTATATTCTGGTCCTGTCTCCATTCTCCTCCATCTTCCTCCCATAGGTATTTGAGGCACCGTGGTTGTCCACACTTGCCTCCCACAGCACAATTCCAGAAGATTCCCCACTGTCACTTTACCACGAAAGGTGAGGCCTGGGAATGAGGCCCAAATAGGGGCCAGCTGTATTTCTGGACAATATTCTGTGTACCAATCTGACTTCAAGTGAGCTAATGGAGAACACAGTGGTTTTCCCTGGAAGGCTTCAGTATCGGCATGCCCAGGGCTCTCCTTGCTTCAAGGTTGAACTCAGTGGCCCTGTGTTCTTGAAAGAGGTCAGTCGAGTTTGTCAAGTCCCCAGTGTCTAGGCACTTAGCTGCAAAAGGAAGACATTGGCCTTCGAGCATGTCATAGTGGCTCTTCACTATTCCAGGAGGGGAAAGTGAACTTTTAAAAGAAGATCTTTATTTCAGGTTTGTGCAGACACTATTTTTAAGTGCTATAAAAAAGGTGGTCTTGGAGATCTTCAACCTTGGCTCCCCTGACCCATTTCCTGTTTGGGAGATAGTAGGTAGTGTAGACAGCATACTACTCATTGACCTCTGCACCCGGCATCCCCACATGGCAGACAGTGTAGACAGCAAACCATTTACTGATCTCTATATCTGCATCTCCACATGGTAAACAGTGTAGACAGCAAGCCATTCACTGATCTCTGCATCCTCCATCTCCACAGAGTGATCTGTAGCCTTCAATTCAAGGCTTCCAGAAGCTCTTTAAATCGTGCTCAGAGGAGTACATAGTTAAGATGTCCTTTCATTATGACTTTCTGAAATGCAAAGTGGACTTCCAGAAAATAAGTCTTATTGTCTCCAAGTTGGCACCTTTGTACTACACAGATTCTCCCATTCACCTGAGTGCCCATCTCCACTTGCCTTGTCTCTGCCCCTACCTCCCACCCAGGCTTGACACCCCCATGCACAGTGTCTACTGTCATATTGATGACCTTCATCTCTTGTGGAGCAAAGTGTCAATGTCACTGGGTAGCCATCCCAAGTCTGAGGATCAAGCTTCACTCGTCCTTATCTATATCCTTTTACCTTGGAGATCTTATATGAGGAACATGGCATTAAATTTTTTCTTTGCATTTTTGCTGGTTTAAATTTTTTTTCTCCTGTAAGAAAAGAAAAGCACATACTCAAACAAAAATTCTACATCGAAAGAATATTCCACACCCCTCCCCCCCAAAAAAAAAAAACAACAAAATAAAAAACAGGTGTATTTGGCTGAGTTTCTCTAACTCAAGAGATACATTTGTGACACACACTTGTAAATGTGTATATTTTATACAAATTTTTTTGGCATACATAAGTGACTCCTTAGGGACCCACAAAAATGATTAGTAGTAATACCCTGAATTCATCAAAAACAAACTTATTTTCTTCCAAGGACTTCCAGATATCTTACATTCTTTCTCTTTATTTCTCCATAAATTGTGTCTACATAAAGTCAGAATGCTTGGTGAATTTGATCTACATATTGGGAAGACTTTGAATGAATAAGAATGGAATGCCTCTCTAATCAGTGTTTGATTTGGCAGAGACCTGCTCTCTCCACATGGACCTGGGTAATCCTGCCTGAGATCAGAGAGGAGAATTGGGTTGAATTCAGCCCCAATCCAGAAGCATCATTGTTTTGAATTTAGCTAGTTTTGAGAAGAGTGGGGGATGTTAGTGACTAGATTTCTGATTGGATCATAGGGGCTTTTTTTTTCCTATGTATTCCTACAGCCTGATTATATTTCACTCTTTCAAATCTGATAGAAATAATTAGACCTAATTGATAATTTGTCTTTGCCGATATATAGTGACCTGAGAATTCTTGGGCATTGATAAATACTCTAGAATTCACATTTTCTTCAAAGAAATGGGTAAATTTATTTCAAAGCTCAGAGATACCAAATGTAAATTTAAGAGCAAATCCATACCTCATACTCTCTATAATCCTGCTAGTTCCGTTTTGCTGAACATCTCCACAGTGTCTGCTGGGCACCTAGTCATAGTGTTAGGACTGTGTGTTGTTTGTTCAGATAGGAAAGCTCCAGTCAGTAATCACAGAAGGAGCTGTGAAGGCAGGCAGAGAGAGAGAGAGAAGGGGAAAAGGCATATTAGGTCTCTGACTTTGGTTAGTGTCTTTAAAGACATATGCTGCAGAGCTATTGGGAAAATAATAATCCAGCCCCTTTGGGTTTCCTCACGAGGGGAGAACTGCTTTGGCTGTATTAATCTGGCTTCTGAACAATGCGGTAAGAGAGAGATGGCAGTCACAACTGCCATTTCCATATTTTCTAACCAGAAAAGATTTGTTTACTCTGAAAAATCCAGAAATAGTTCCTGGAAGAGAGGCCTCGATGAGTTACTCTTTAAAGCATGAGGAGAATTTCAAGAACAAGAGATACCTCACGGCTCAAGATACAATGTCCTCAGAGGAAGGAGGACAGTGGGGGTGGTGTCCAGGGCTCCAGTGGGCGTCTGCAAGAATGAATGGAAGATAGACTTTGGTGGAGGGTGTTGAATGTGCACCAGGACAGAGGCAGCCTCAAGAGGCGGTTGGATGCAATAGACTGTGCTTTCGTTATTGTGATTGTTGACTGATGGGGGTTTAGATGGATGGGTTGAGAGAAAAGCTGTTTGCTCTCTGAGTGGGAAGCAGGCTGGCTGCAGAGATTCCACAATCACTGGGATTCACATCACATACCTGCAGCTACATTTTATGCAAGGCTGTGGAATCACAGCTGGGCAGGGCTGGTTTTGAAGTCTCAGCTGGAAGCCTTTAGCCTTCTAGCTGTCTTAAGAAGCCAGAAATGGACTGACCTCCTTAAGGGGCTGACCTCCTCACACAGTAGGAGTCTGTATCTAATTCAAGCTGTTATTACTGCAGACTCTGTGACCTTGGTTAAGTTACCTCATCTTCCTGGACACTGGCATCCCACCTAAGGGCTAGAAGTAATGATTGCTGGAACCCCAACACCAAGCACAACCACCGAGCTGGAACCCCAAGACCAGCATCGCCTGCTCTGGATTTCCCACTCTTTAAGGGACATTGTGCTTCCAAAAACAAAGGAGCAAAAAGCAGTTAAGACACATATGCATGCATGTGCACATGCACACACACACGTACCCACTTATTAATAAACATAATTAAATGTTTATATGAGACATTTTATACTAATCAACTATTTTCAGAGCAGTTTTAGGTTTATAGAAAAGTGAGTGGAAAATGCAGAAGGTTTCCATATACTCCATCACCCTCCCATCCCAGTTTCCACTATTATTAACATCTTACATTACTGTAGTACATTTATTACAACTGATGAACAAATAATGATATATTATTATTAACTAAGCTCCGTAGTTTACATTAGGTTTCATTCCTTCTATGGGTTTTGCCAAATGCATAATATCCTGTATCCAACATTACTATATCCTACAAAATAATTTCACTGCCATAAAAATCCTCTGTGCTTGGCTTATTTATCTTTCCCCACCTCAAACTAACTCCTGGAAACCACTGATCTTTTTTTCTCTCTCCATAGTTTTACTTTTTTCCAGAATGTCATATGGTTGGAATCATGCAGTAGGATGGCTGTAGCCTTTTCAGATTGACTTCTTGCACTTGGTAATATGCACTTTAGTTTCCTCCATATCATCTTTTAGTAGTTTATTTCTTTTCATCACAGAATAGTATTTCATTGTATGGATATAACACGATTCATTTACCCACTTATCTACTGAAGGACACCTTGGTTGCTCCCAAATTTTGGCAATTAAGAATAAGCTGCTGTGAACATTCTTGTGTAGGTTTTTGTGTGGTTATAAGTTTTCAACTCATTAGGGTAAATACCACAGAACACAATTACTGGACCATCTATTAAGTGTATGTTTTATTTTGTAATTAATTGCAAAAGCTGTACTATTTTGCATTCCCACCAGCAATGCATGGGAATCCTGCTGCTGTGCATCCTCAGTGGCATTTGGGGCTGTCAGTGGTTTGGATTTGAGCTATTCTAATAGGTGTGTAGTTATCATTATTGTTTTAATTTGCATTTTCCTGATGACACATTATGTACCATCTTTTTATATGCTTATATGCCATCTGTGCATCTTCTTTACCAAGGTGTCTTTTCAGATCTTTTTGACCACTTTAATTAGTTTGTTTATGTATTACAATTTTAGAGTTCTTTTGTTTCACTTGCTAGACCTTTATCATATATGCAATTTGCAAGTGTTTTCTTCCAGTCCTTAGTTTTTCTTTTCTTTCTCTAAGAAGTGTCTTTCACAGCCAGATTTTAACTTTAATGATACTCAATTTATATTTTTTAATTCCTTGTCTTATATATTGTGTCTGAAAAATAATCACCAAACCCAATGTCACCTAAATTCTCTTATGTTTTAAAGATTTATAGTTTTTTCACTTTTACAGCTAATCTGTGATCCATTTTGAGTTCATTTTTGAAGGTGTAATATCAATGTCTGTGTTTTTTTTTTAATGTGGCAGTCTATTTTTCCCAGAACCATTTATTGTAAAGTCTGCCCTTTCTCCATTAAATTGTGTTTGATACCTTGTCAAAGATGAATTGACTGTATCTGTGTGAGTCTATTTATAAGTCCCTATTCAGTTCCATTAATCTATTTTCATCAATACCACACTGCTGTGATTACTATAGCTTTGTAGTAAGTATTAAAGTCAGGTAATGTCAGTCCATGGCCTTTTTTCTTGTCCAGTATTGTGTTGGACATTCTGGGCCTTTTTTGCCTTACCATGCGATCATTTTGTTTATATATACAAAGTGACTTGCTGTGATTTTCAATAGGATTATATTGAAGCCACAGACTAAATCTGGAAGCACTGATATCTTAACAATATTGAGTCTTCCAATCCATGAACATGGAATATCTCTCCTTGTTTCTAAACTCTTCTCTGATTTCTTTCATCAGTTTTGCATTTTTAAATATATATCTTACACATAGTTCCTTAGATTTATACCTAGATTTATTTTTTTTTTTATTTTTTCTGGTGATAATATAAATGTTTCAAATTCAAATTGTTCATTGTCAGTGTATATAGGAAAACAATTAACATTTGTATATTAATCTTGTGTCCTATAACCTTACTATAATCATTCATGAGTTATAGGAGATTTTTCTTTCATTGTTGATTCCTGAAATTTTCTACATAGATAGTTATGTGATTTGTGGAGAAAATGGTGGGTTTTCTTCCCCTTCTTTTCCAATTTACATGACTTTTATTTATTTTTCTTCTATTGCATTGCTAGAACTACTAGTATGATGGTGCGAAGAAACATCCTTTTGTATTTCTAGTCTCAGGGAAAAGCATGAAGTTTCTCACCATTATGTCCACTGCTAAGACCCCTGTGTGATTAGAAATAGTAGGTGGTCTACCCAAATTCTTTTGGCATCCACTCTTCCTTGTCCGAGGGCTTTCTTTAGCCACAGAGCAGGTTCGTCTTGTTATATGGAGAAGGCTAGGGTGCTGACAAGTTAATAAAGCATCTTATTTCTCACTGATGAGTATGATATTAGCTGTAGGCATTTGTAGACATCTCAATCAAGTTTCTAATTTGCTTAGAATTTTTAACATGAAAGGCTGTCATTCTTGTCAAGTGGTTTTTCTGCATCTACTAATATGATCATATGATATTTCTTCTTTAGCCTGTTGATATGATGAATTACAATAATTGATTTCAAATATTGAATGAGTTTAAATACTTAAAACAAGTGCCACTTGGATTTATAATATTTTATACTTTATTGAATTTAATGTGATAATATTTTGTTGAGGATATTTTGCTTCTATGTTCATGCAAGTTATTAGTCTGTAATTTTTCTTTCCTGTAACTTCTTTGTGATATTAAGATAATGCTACCCTCATTGAATGAGTCAGAAATATTCTCTCTGCATTCATTTTTAGGGAAAGATTATAAAGAATTGATATAATTTCTTCTTCAAATGTTTGGTATAATTCACTAATGAATTCATCTGGACCTGATCCTCTTTTAAAGGGTTATTAATTTCTCTTTACTGATTTAATTTCTTTAATTATATTGGCTTATTCAGATTATATGTTTCTCTTTGAGTTTTGGTAGATATTATCTTTCAAGGAATTGGTTCATTTCATCTAGGTTTTCAAATTTATGGGCATGGGATTGTTGTAATATATTTTTATTATCTGTTTTATGTCCATGACATCAGTAGTAATGGCTTCTCTTTTATTTTTGATTAATTAAGTTTGTGTTTTCTCTCATTTTCCTTCTAAACTGGCAAGTGTTTTATTAATTTTATTGATCTTTTAAAAAAACACCTGTCAGTTTCATCAATCTTTTTTATGATTTTTCTATTTTTGATGTTGTTGATTTTTGCTCTAATATTTATTATTTCTTTTCCTCATCTTACTTTGTATTTAATTTGCTTTTACTTTATATTTTTAGTTTCCATTTATGGAATCTTAGATTAGTGATTTCTTCTTTTTTAATACCTGCATTTCAGTGGTGTAAATTTATACCTAAGCACTGCTTTTGTTGTATCCACAAGTCTTAATAAATGGTGTTCTTATTTATATTTCATTTAAAACATTTTTAAACTATAGGAAAGTACAAAGATAATTTAACATACTCGTATAAGCATCAGCCACAACTGGTCTTGTCAATGATGTTAAATTTGCTTTGTCTCTTTATGATAAAAGCCAGTCTAACAGTGTACCTAGTATGAACATCGACTTCTTGCCATCACCAGTTCTCATCACACAGCCCACCACCTCTCTTATCCAGATACAGAGACTATCATGAAGGCAGTGTGTTTCATTCCAGTCCAATTATTTGTACTGACTTAAGTGACACCTTGATTACTCCTTGTGTTAGTCAATTTTCCAACAAAACACCCAAGAGAAATAACTAAGAGGGAAGATTTATTTTGGTTCTGGCCTACAGTTTCAATATTCTCAGTTCATGGTTGGTTGATAGGCTAAAGGCAGAAACAACATGGTGGAATGGCATGGCAGAGCAAAGATGCTCACCCGATGGCATCCACAAAACAGAGTTGGGAAGAAAGGACTGGGGACAAATATAACATTCCAGGGCATGCCCCCAGTGACCTGCTTCCTCCAACATGGCCCATCTCCTGCAATTTCCATCTCCTTCTAATAGTGCATTCAATTATGACTCTATCAATTAATTAGCCCATTGATGAAATCAGAGCCTCCATGATCCAATAACATCCCCCAAAGCCCTACTTGTGGATATTGCTGTGTTTGGGGACACATGAGCCTTTGGGGGAAAGTCCAGTTCCAAACTGTTAATATTCCTGCATCAACATTGTGAATATCAGGAAACTAGAAAGGAGTGCAGTCATTACCGTGGAAAGTAGTTGAGGCAGAATTTATATATATATAGTCCAGAATGCATGGATATGGATTTATGTATCTCTCTTTGCTTGACGTCTCCTAGAAACAGACCCAAGACAGACCCATGATTAAGGATTCAAGGGTGAATAGTTTATTTGGCAGTGCAGGTCAAGGAGTGGGAATCTGAGACAAGGCAGGAAAGAATGCTGAGGAAAGTCACATTATTGTTGAGGGACTTGTCATTGCTTAATCCTTCTGGAAACTCAGGCATACATGAGAAATGAGGAAACACACATGAGAAATGAGGAAGCAGGATATTCATCCACAACATCCATCAACCATGGGTTAAGGGCAACTCCCACGTACATTGAACCCCTCTTATTTCTGAATGAAGCCAAAGTTAGTTCTAAAGCCAGAAAGAACCCTCAGGCAGAGAGGCACAGGTGCCAGCGGGCAGAAATTAAGCCAGCAGGCACTGGATTGGTCAAGGTGAGGTAATGTGGGCAGTCCACCAACAGCATCTGTTGAAACCTTCTATAAAAAAAATTCCTCTTCTGAGTTTTAACTCACTTAGTAGGTACATGTAAAGAACAAAGGGGAGCATTACCCTTGCTGATTACACACTGTATTCTAGGCTGTGGGATCTTACTCAATCCTTGCAAGAGTCCTGTGAGGAGGATGTGGTTATCTTTATCCCCATTGTCCAGGTGTAGGTGCCAGGGGTTCAGCAATTACAAGTGACATTTGTCAGCACTGGGATTCTGACTCACCGCCTAGGATCCTGAGCTTCAGAGAGTGTGGCTTCAGGACCCCTTAAAATTATTCAGGAAGGAAAACTCTGTGATGGAAAAAAAATTCTTATTTTGAGCCAACATTTAGAGGGCAGAATATAATGAGTTCTGGGAGCCTTTTAATTAAACATTGAAAAGTACAAGAGGTTGAAAGCAAGCTGCTTCAATGGGAAAGCTAATATTTACAGATTAAAAGACATGTAAAAGTCTGGAAATCCAGGTCTCTCGTTAGGTATAATATAATTACTGAATTTCTGTTTCCTAGCAATCAGGAAAAAGATGTTAATTCTCTGTCCACAAACTGCATTTAGACAGGTCTTGGATCTAGTCACTGGCTGAAGCCTGTTGCCAAGGGACATGTCTTTTGGATGTTTCAATGGAAGTAAGTGTTCCTGGAAATTGCTCTGCAAAAGAGAGTTACTCTTATTTGCAGAGTTCAGGTGACTAGGATGAGCCATTTGGGCAGGAAATATCAGGAAGGGAGAGTGTTCTTTAAGTGACCTTGATTCATTCTGCTGGAATGTCTGCCTACAGGGAAAAGTCATTTGCTAAAAGCAGAGAAAACTCAGCTTTGCCACTAGCCTCCTGTGGGACTTTGGACAAGTCCATGGAATTCTCTGGATTAGAGTGATTTTTTGGTGAGGTCATGCAGCTCTATAAATTGCACATGGCAGACAAGTGAACAAGTAAGCA
Source organism: Marmota monax (assembly GCF_021218885.2). Classification (NCBI taxonomy): domain Eukaryota; kingdom Metazoa; phylum Chordata; class Mammalia; order Rodentia; family Sciuridae; genus Marmota; species Marmota monax. The sequence goes on from NW_026692254.1 coordinate 5,138,456, forward strand.
GCAGAACCTTTGCTAAAATCCCTCTGCATACACCTGCTGTAGCATTGTCAGCTTCAACTCATATCTGCCACCTGTAAATGCCATCTTGGACAAGCCTCAGGTTCTCTGTAATTCTCAACATCTCCTGCATGACTTGTGTTAGGGCACTGAAAGAGTACAGACCCATCTTAAGCATCCCAACAAAGCTTGAAGGACAAGCAGGAAGTATCTTGTTGAATCACTTAGATGATGTAATAATAGATAATACCCCAAATTTCAGTAGCTTAATACCACAGAAGTTTATTTCTCATTCTTGCCAAGTCCTACCCAGTATTCATCAGGTACCCATCCACACAGTGACTCGGGCACCCAGAAGCCTTACATCCCCAGCTTACCATCTGCTGGGACCTCAGGCATTCCCTTCTGCCTGGCAGATAGGAAAAGAGGGAGGGTGGAGGATCACATGGGAAATTTGGAGGAATCAAACCCAAAAGGAGTGATTATCATTTCTGACCATGTGTTATTGGCCAGGACTCAGCTGCATGGCCAAACACTATAAGTCAGGTGTGTGTGCCTCAGACGCACAGGACATAGGTTTTAGTCGAATCATAGCCAACTCTGCCTTCATTGTATGAGACCAGAAATGGGGTCACAAAAGTTTGACAAAAGCCTGTAATAAGGAGGTTTATCTTAAAAGATGAGATTTGGTAGATATAAAAATAATTTTGGGCTCTTGGTTTGAGGAAAGTCTTTTGGAAGAAACAGGATAGAGATGTGACATATATGTATACATCACACTTATAAGTGACTATGAGCTTTTTTGAGTCTGCATTTAATGTATTAAGGGGTAGTTAAAGTTTGCCAAGTGCTTTCTATGTGACAGGCTCTGTACTGGGCATTTGTGTGCATTTGCATTCATTATCTCATTTCATCATTACAACTACCATCTGAGGTAAGCATTCTCATCATCCTCACTTCACAGATAGAGAATCTGAAGCTCAGGGAGATCAAAGTCACAGGGTTGATATGGGGCACATGAAAATCAAATGTACATTAGTCTTGTCTAGATTTCATATCTTTCTAGAGAAAGGATTTCCTAAACTCAGGAAATTAGTTAAGTCTTTCTCTCTTCCCTGCTAGATAGACATCTTTTGAATGAACATGGTCATTCTCAATGTCACACTTCTTAGAAGATGGAGGCAGGAGGTGAGCTCAATGATAGGGGCAGGCATGGTGTCTAATCCCTGTCCTGGAGGGAGGGATGGGTGTCTGGTGCTATTTGGCTTAGAGAATGGGCATTTCAGGTAGCCATCCCATATACTAGAAGGAAAGAAGACTATGTTTTCAGAGCCCTGAGCAGTGGGTCTAGTACCTGAACAGGTATAGTTCTGGGAGACAACATTCTGTTCAGTAGAAGAAAAACCATTGTTTGCCCTTAAAAAATTCGGAGATGAGAGGGTGTCAGGTTTACCATCAGTGGAAGTATTTAAGATGGTGCTGGGCAAATTTTGCTGGAAGTGTTTTTGAGGGAATTGAGCACAACTTTGGAAGGAGGTGAGCTGCTCCGGGAACCCATAGGTAGATGGTCTATTTGCTCCCCACCCACTATAACCTCAGAAAAGCCCTGCTACTGCACTTGAGACATCTTAGACAGATGGGCAAGAGGGTAAGAAAAAGAATGGGCGTGGGGATTACAGCCTCAAGTCCTTTAATAATCAACATTCGTCCATTCATGAGGGTGGAGCACTTGTGACCTAGACATCTCCTGTAAAGCACCACTTTCCAACACTGTTGTATTGGGGATTAAATCCAACATGTAGTTTTGTTTGGAACATATAAATCAGAGCACTGTGCAGAGAAATTCAGCATAGTCCTAGTACCCAGTCAGTACTCTGTAGATTATTAGTATTTGAGAAAGAGCAGGCCTTTAGGTCACTTTTTTCTTCTTCTACTCATAAGGAGGGAAACCATACTTCCTGGGCAGGAAAAGTACAACTAAGCAGTAGTTACTCAGCAGCTCTTGGGAGTGCAGCCCTGGGTTAGACACATTTAGGAACCCTGCCAATTTAGACCCTGAAACAGAGTCCAAGACACAAGAATTTAAGTAGTTTCTTAGGAAAGTGGGATGGCAGGAAAAAGAAGTGAATGATTAGTGAGAGTGAGGCAGGAAAGGAGAAATGCCAATCAAAGGTGCCTTATTGAATGTGTTACTGCTTGGGACAGGTGGTACTATATGATAATAGCACTGAGTAGAATGCCACCTGGCATTATGTCTCTGCAGAGATGGCTGCAGGGAGTTCTCCATCCCTAGCCCCTGGTGGCTGATGGCCTACTCTCTGTATGTTCAGAGACTGAGCAGCTGTGCTAGGCTTTGGAGAAAGCTCAGAGGCAGACAAGCTGAGAGCTGCTGAAGATATAGGCAAGGGGGCTCTGTCCAAGAGATCTGTGAAATAAAGGCCCCTGAGTTTGGTGGCCTCTCTGCTCTAGTCTTTAGGGTTCAAGATATCATTTCAGGAAGGTCAAACTGCTGATGTCCTAAGATGGAGCCTTGAGTAGGGAAGTGAGAAGATTTCTTGGCTTTGGGCAGAAAAATGAAAGTTCTCAGGTCTTCCGAGCTGTGGTGCTCAGCCAGGGGGAGGCCCAGGCTCGTGTCTCTTGCACTGAAGTCTCCCACCTTTGTACCTGAGCTTGAACATGCTAGTGACGTGACTAGAACATGCCTGACAGATGAGATGAACAAAAACTTCCTCTTGGTCAGTTATGTTTACAAATGTTGTACTAAACCGCACAACTTAGAGTTAGTGGGGAGCGCAAGGAGGAATACCTGACTAATGTAGATTCTCTGATATGATTGATCCTCACCTTCCCCCTGCTCAGCCCTTGAAGGGCTGCCAATTAGGTTGAGCACTCTTTCCAAAAACACTATCTTGAAACTTTTTAGAAAAAAAATCACATTAAATAGATAATAAGGGGGAAATTAAAAACCTTTTGTCTTCCACTCATTTATTCAGTATTTATTGAGAATCTCCAATATCTTCCCAAAGAATAGAGCTGTGGGGTCCAGACCTAAAGGAGTTTATAAGAGAGAAGGGGGCAGAAGTTGTGTCACTTTGAAAAGAACCAACATCGAGTAGCAATCACAGGTGCCAGGTGAGAACATAGTGGTTCAGAAGAGCTGGATCTCTATAGATTAATGTGGTCATAGCATGAACCTTTATTTAGGCCCATAAAAAAATTAGGTGAGAAGTTTCAGAGGGCATTATGACAGTAAGTTTCAGAAGTTTCAGAGGGCATATGACAATCCTTTCCACTAAGCTGTAAACTGAACTTGCTTCCAACATTCAGACAACAGCCTACAGACAACACTTAAACTCAGAAAGTCTCAGTACAGGATGGGGTTGCATCCCTCACCCTTGTTATAGTTTTGTTCTGCCCCCATGGCCACTGAGGTTCTCCTTCTGTTCCTATGTCCACAACTCTGTTACTGACATGATGTGATATTGACTTTGAGGAGAAGGTGGCAGAGGGGAGGGATTCAGGGATTCAGACAGAGGAGGCCCTCCCTCTGGTCACATTCTGCATCATATGGTTGGTAATCTCTCACCATGTGCCAAGTTCTTGAGGACAGTGGAAATCTCTCTCTGGACACCACTGGCCTATAGAGTGCTTTTATGCAGACTTCAAAAAGTGTTCGAGTGATCACAGCATTGTAAACATTGACTTCATGGGCAGATGACTCCCTGGTTCAGAGTTTTTGAAAGCTGCCCATTGCAGGGAAACTTCTGGGGATCTGCTAGTGTTCCATTTCTTGACTCAGTTCTGAATCCATGGGTATGTTTAGTTAGTGAACATTTATCAGGCCTGTGACTTGTGACTTATGTATTTCTCTTGTTTGCATGTTATACTTCAATGCAATTTACAAAAACATTGAAGGAATAAGAAAATTTCTTTGAAAACATACCCGTTTCACCAATGTGGTTTGGCAAGAGGAGTTTATGATGGGGTGTTAGCATCCAGTTGCCTCTCCACTTAGGGTCCCTTGAGAATTGCTCATCCTACACAACCATGCATGGCTACCTTGAACATAGTGTGTCTCAGGGTGGGGGTGGCTTTCTTTAAGAGGGTTTGGCATCCAGCAAGGTATCTAGTCCATGGTTGTCCACTTGATCTGCTTTCCAGTCCTGTTGACCCTCTATCATCATCCGAACAGAGGCAGCTCTTTATCGCCTCCATTGCGGATGACAGCTCTGTTGTGTGACACAGTAGAGAGGTGACTGGTGCAAACTCAAGGGTTCTGTTACTTGAACTAATCCACTGCTTTTGCAAGAGCAAATGAAAGATTGGCCAGCAGTTCCCTGTTGTAGAGACATTTTGATGTTGGCTGCAAAAGCATGTTTGTCTGTGAGATTCTCGAGGCCACCAGGGAGGTTACATTTTTAGCAGCTGATAAATAACCTTCAACTGGTTTCTTATTGACTCCATCCTTTTCTGGTGCTGTTTCCTTTTTTCCATCTTCCCTATACTCCCATCTCAGGAGTAGACCACATGGTCCTTGTCATGCAATTGGCATCTCAGGTCCCCAAAGGGCGATCAACCATGTTCCTGGTTTTATTCCCCCTAGCAGGACTCAAAAGGTCTTTTGGCCCCAATAAAATGAAAGACGGAAATGTTTACCAAACGCCTTGCTCCCCATCCTAAGTTGCTTTTCTGGACATGCTTCAGTCTGTCCGCATGTTGTAAGACAGAATTCTCTCTTGCGGTTATTTTCAGAAGCCCAGACCACATCTCATTATAGCACAAGAACATAATTCAAAAGAAGCCAAGCTGCACTCCTGGGAAGCATTGCTTATGAAAGATAAGACACTTGAGGCTTATCCTACAAGTTCACCAGTGCTATTTCAGAACAACAGACCAACATTGGAAGAACCAAGGGGAAGAGGTGGTATGCTTTTTAAAGAATAGGGTTAGATTTTCCTAGGGGTGGGGGGAAGGGGGTACCAATTATCAAATGTCCACATGGAAACCTACTATCTCCTACTATCTAGCCATCAGGTTCCCAGCAGTAGTTCCATCCTAATTATCAGACTCATCTGTGAAGAATTTTTTTTAAATGGAATGTAGGTAGGTAGCCAGTGCAGAGGTTTGAAGGGAGTGTGTGTGTGTGTGTGGTGGGGAGGGGAGTGGTGATAAGGAGAAGGATCTTAGAGCCAAGGGAGAATGTCAACAGTGAGGGAAAACTTTGGGACTTCACTGTGGAAGGTCAAGGGGCTGAGTGGGGTTGGGAAAGAGCCAAAGGAAAGCGGTTGATCTTCTTGTGAGAAGCCTATGGGGAGCCTTATGTTCTGCCCTTCCACAGAGCGTCACTGAGAGATGGATCTGTTTCACACATTCCCTGATCTGGCCCTTGGGAGAGGAGGATATATTGGTGGACACAAGGAACATCCTGTTAACCACTGGAGTCCTTTGGGGGCCTGACCAAGTTCTAGAGATCCTTGACTTCTGGCCCCAAATGAAAAATCTGCCAAGTATCCAAGGAGACTTGTGGGGAGCTTGTGGATGGAGCTGGAGCCTAGGGACAGAGGTGGTCAGGGTTCAGGGATGATGGAGGCATATCTGCAACAGTTGCTCTAAATGCTTCTTTATTGCCATTGCCACATGCTGGGCCCCACATGTGCCCCACCCACTTTCCTGTAGGCAGGACTCCTGTATGCCCTCACTCCTATCTGAGCTGGCTCCCTGACAGGCCATTTGCACACGGTGCCCACTGATAGAATAATGGGTACCTCAAGACATAAACACGCAGAAGAGGACTCTTGAGGGCTCAGAGTTTCCCAGGTTGTCCTGTTTGCTTTAAAAAAAATACACTAAATATATAACCAAAGATTTCATTTACTGCAAGCATTTATTTGGGTAACAGATCTCTAACACCACCGAGAGGGCCATTTTTCCATTTTACAAGCTGCTGTCTCCAAATTTTAATGAATTGTTTCTTGCAGCCATCCAACCAGCCCAGTGATAGGACCACCTCAGTTCAGGAGACCAAGTGCAGGGGGTTGAGAAGCATGCTCAAAGCCTGTGATTTAGAGGTGGGTCTGATGTAACTGGATATTTATGGCACCCTGTGGAGAAAGGCTGAGGAGCTGGGCTTGCTCATTTCCTGACCATCTATGGAATTCACATGGGAACAGACTTGTATAGGGAAAGACACAGTTGTGATCCCAACCTATAACTCTCTGGTCCATAATGGACTCAAGGTTCATTAAGGGCATCTTTTTCATTGGTCATCATTTATTTCCTGTTTTGCAATAGGGTTTCAGGTGATTAACTCCGAACAATTAGGTGGATAGATTGAGCTTCTATTTGCAGAATCTGTTATGGGACCATTGCTGGCCAGACAGATGACCATGCTGTAGATGGGATGCAGTTGGTATGTTAGTAGTTCTTTAAAAACTGCTTCAAAAATGTGATTTATGGCCTTGGGGTGGGTGTGGGGACCTCTATAATAACATGTCTGGGCTTGACCTCAACAAGCTCAACATTTTTACAAATAATAGAGAATTAGAAAAGTCAAGCTGTAAAAAACCCAGAGAAGACATAAAAGGCATAATTATCACATTTGCAAAAGGCCAAGGGGTTGTAAGAGTAACCAGAAAGTGTAATGAAGAACTGAGATTTTATGTCATCTCTACAGCCTTCATGAACAGGAGGAAATTTAAATGGGATTAATGAAAAGTCCCATGTGCAAGTTTCCCAAACCAACTGCACAAGCACATGGTGGGTGAACTCTGAATAAATTGCACTATCTTTTGTTTCTTCTAGTTCAATCAGTCCATTTGCACTAGCATCCCAGATACCATATATGCCCAAGGTTCTATTTATAGAATGGCTCATATATGTAAGAGATACTATATTGTCCCAGTGTTCTATTTATAGAACAAATAGTTCACCATCTATTTTCATAGGACAATCTATTTTCATTCTTAATGATAATAAAGGATATATAAGCTCTAGATTGTGTTTTCCAACCTGTTTTAATGCACCTGAGTCAATTTCTTTCAATCCGTTGCAGAATTGGGAATTAATTATTAATTTATTAATAAGAACAGGATCTAGGGAATATCACTTTGAAAGTTTCACTTTCAGAGCTCTCTCCCTCCTTCTTTCCCTCCATATCTCTTGCCTTTCTCCTTGAAGACCTACCCCGATATCTTGTGTCTTTTCTCAGGTCAAGCATTTGCAGGAAGAGTGGAGACACCATTGTTGGCTCACGGACATTTGCGAGAACAGATTACCTGTGCAAAATCAGGATCCTGTTAGAATAGATGGAGGGAGAATTGGGTGTCGGGTAGGCAGCCCAAAGTGTCAGCTACAGAAGGTAGATGGCAACTGTAAGAGTCTCTGGTTCTGTGTTATTTTTCATAGGTCCTGGAATACTGTGGGGTTGTCAGTGCATTGGCTGATTTTTATGAAGTTTGTTTCTCGTGAGTATAATTAGGTAGCGGCAGAATTCTAATAGAGAATAGGATGAGAGATCCTGGAAGATGCTACCAGTGTCATGCCCATGTCCCCTCAGCTCACTCCCAAAGTCACTTGTAGGTACTTTCCATGAGTGCACATAACTGAAAGATTCTTGCATCTCTGTCCTTCCTGGTGTTCTCTGGCCATGGAAGTGTGTTCAGCCTGTGCCTGCAGCAACCTGAAAACACCCAGGAATTAATGCCCAAGGAGCAGTCAGCTTCCTCACCTCATCATGGAACAATTCCAAGGTGATTCAACATCATCCTTCTCAGAGATTTCCCAGAGGGATTAAGCCCTGGTTGCCCAATGAATTGACAGTGACAAAGTCATGCATATGCCTTGTCTTTCTGCCTTCCCATGTCACCTCCTATTCTCTAATTGGTATTTCCTGTGACACCCCCCCCCCCAAATACACTTCTTATCTTAGTGTTGACTTCTGGGGCAACCCACATGAAGATAGAGGCTAAATAATTAGGACTACTAAAATTACAAGTGCTACCATAATATCTAATGGGTTATTTAAGTGGTGTGTATGAGGCAGCCATGTACAAGGAATTCCACTTGATGTTTGTTTTTACATAGGTGAGTGAGCTAGGGATTTATAGCTTATAGGGCAAGCTAAAGAGTGTACACCCTACCCAGGAAATTCTCTAGGCAGCCAGGCAGTGAAATCTCTATGAATCTTGCATTCTTCTCTTTTTCCCTGTCTGTATCTATAAATCTTTTTCTTGGTCTTGAAAGGAAGATCCTTTAGACAAAGTCATTTGGGACTCAGGTAGACTTTGAAGTATGGCAAAGAGAATGGCCTTGAATCATTCCTTCCGGGAGCAGGCATTCATCCTGTTCTTCAAATGCTGCCACATTTCTTGAGATGGCCAGCATTTCAGTGATGGACTCTCTCCAGCACTGTCCTTTGCAGCCAGCAGTGGCTCAGAAATCCTGTAACAACCTAGGAATTTCAACCTCTGATCCTTGGGCAGGACAGGCTGGCAGGGACCTGGTTTAGACTGTGGCTGATGTGTTCACGTCTTGGGGCAGCTTTGACCCAGGAGTTAATACAACACACCAGCCATAACCTGGGTACATAATCCTCCCAGGCCTCAATCTGGCAGGCATGTTGTGTTTGTGGAGATAAAAGACGATACTGTGACTTTGTCCAGAACCTCCCTGTTAACATCTTGGAAGCTTAAATATTAGAGTCTGAGAATTCTCTTGGGATTAAAATAAGAGGAGACATGTGCCAGATATGACTCCTCCATGAACTCTCCAAGGCTATAAAAAGAAACACTGCAGAGGGCATCCAGAAAAATGCCTGAACCAAGAAAAAATGAATAATGTAGTGCTTACCAACATGTGGCCTGGGATGTAATGGGAAACCCGAATGCAATAACCCCAGGCCCATCAACTGTGGAGCCTCACATTTTATTACCAGAGTCTAGTCGTGGTAGAGGAAAGTATGCAGAGGATGGGGTTCTGGTTTCAGCTCTGTGCCTAATTTTCTGTGTGACCAAGGGCAAGTTACTTTACCTCCCTGGGCCTTAATTTTTAAATGAAGAAATTAGACTGGGCTGATTTCAAGCAACTTTTTTTTTTTTTTTGCATGGTACAAATTCTTACTAAAAAAAACATATGTATGGCTTCCTTTATTTAAAGAACTCAGTATGAAAATGCTTTATTAAATTCTTTGAAAGAGAATATGTATTTTTACAACTTAGATGGTTTATTCTACTGACTAGAAGAACTCCAATGGAAAAGTCAGTGCTGCTTTTTAGCCTCAGAGGTGTTAATAAGTGTGCATATTTGAGAAGTGGTATAATGGGGGCAGCTCTCTAATGTTCTGCTCTAAAACTGAATCTGTGGGCTACTTGTGAAGCCGGGAAAACCCTGAGCATCTCCATAGAATCAGATAGTTCCAGATAATGCCCTTATGATGACTGCCATTCTCTGGACCTGAGATTCTGGCCTCCTATGTGACCCATCTGGAGGACAAGGGAGTCAGCTGCCAAAACTGAGCAGTCCCTAGAGGAAGAACCATGCATGGCTCCTGCAGGAATTACCTCCAGCCCATGGTAATTGAGAGTGGCAGCTCTAGTTCTAAGGCTCAGAGGTGGCAAGGGCTCGGCATTAGGTGGCCCCAGGTGAATCACAGAGCATGGAGGCAGGGAGGGCATGGATGCATTGTTTCCCCAGATTTTTCCTCCAGAAATTCCAGGTTCTACTTACTCTGCAGTTACATAACGTCTTTCCATCCACGACTTCTGCATTCCTGGATTGGCAAGGCTGGGTGGAGGGAGCTACAGTGCTTTGCAAATCTGGGTTAATCCTACAGCTTGCCAAAGGGGGCTTCAAGCCTTTGTCTTGTCTCCATCTCCCTTCCTTCTTTCTTCCTCACAGGTATACACACACACACACACACACACACATACCTGCACACATTATGCACACATGTGTATTCATGTTTGCGTATTCTCCCAGATTCCACTTGAATAAAGTCAGAGGCAACTTTCAACCCCAAGGACAAGAATAGATATGCAAAAATTATTTTTAAATTGGGCATGGTGGCGCGGGCCTGTAATCCCTGAGACTGGGGAGGCTGAGGCTGGAGAATTGCAAGTTAGGAACGAGCCTCAGCCTCAGCTATTTAGCAAGGCCTTAAGCAACTTAGCAAGACCCTGTCTCTAAATAAAAAATTAAAAGAGCTGGGGATGTAGCTGAGTGGTAAAGTACCACTTGGTTCAATCTCCAACACCACACACGAAAAAAGATTTTTAAGATATTTTATCCAATTCTAGACATATTTGATGATTGATACTCATCTAGATTTTTTCCCCAAATTTCAGTAAAGCTGGTTATTCATTCTATCTATCTATCTTCCTACCTACCTACCTATTTAGTGGTGCTGGGGATCAAACCCAGATCCTCGCACATGCTAAGCAAGTGCGCTTCCACTAAGCTACACCCTCAGCTCTATTTTTTTTTAATTGTTTAAAAATACAGACAAAATTTGTCATCCTAACCCTTTTCTTTTTTGACAGTCCGGGGATTGAACACAGAGATGCTTTACCATTGAGCCACTTTCATTTTTTATTTTGAGGCAGAGTCTCACTAAGTTGCTGAGGCCAGCCTCAAATTTGCAATCCTCTGCCTCAACCTCCCCAATCACTGGGGTTGTAGGCATGCAGCACCATACCTAGCTCATCTTAACCATTTTTAATATTACAATTCAGTGAAATTAAGTTCATTCACACTGTCATGCAACCATCACCACCATCCATCTCCAGAACTTTTTTTTAAAGAGAGAAGAGAGAGAGAGAGAATTTTTTAATATTTATTTTTCAGTTTTCAGTGGATACAACATCTTTATTTTATTTTATGTGGTGCTGAGGATCGAACCCAGCGCCCTGCACATGCCAGGCGAGCACGTTACCGCTTGAGCCACATCCCCAGCCCCAGAACTTTTTTATCATTGCAAATTAAACTCCATACTCATGAAACCCTAATTCTTTCATTCCCCCTTTCTTCAGACCCTGGTAACCACCATTCTACTTTCTGTCTGTGGGCATTTGCTTACTCTTGGTACCTCAGATAAGTAAAATCATACAGTATTTATCTTTATGTGACTAGCTTATTTCTTTTGACGAATGTCTTCAGATTCATCCAGCCTGCAATGTGTAACAGGATTTCTTTCCTTTTTAAGGCTGAAGAATATTCTATTTTATATACATACCACATTTACTTATTCCAGACTATTTTTCACAGCTCACTGAACAGTCTCATTTTTGTTGTTAATTTATATCCTATGATGATTCATATTTGAAATAAAAATGATATTTAATTCTGTGTGGTCAATGCAAAAATTTAGTGCACTTTTCTAGGGTGAGCTTCTTCAAGTCACTTACCTGGATGAATTTAAGAATCATTATTTTTGGACACTTGAGAACTTAGGACTAGTTAACACACTTACCTTGGCCCATTAGGGTTGTTCAAATGGGAGTGTTGTAGTCAGGTTTCTTCAGAACTCACTTCTCCCTTCTAGAGGAAGCCTTGCATATTCTAAAGTCCTGAAATCCTGGAGGACTTAGGTGCTAGCACCTACTTATTGGATACTGCAAGACTGATGTGTTCAATGTATTAGACCTGAATTGGATGATTAACATGATTTATTCAGTTGATCTTCTTTTCTTTTCTTTTATTGTGCTGCTGAGGATTGATCCCAGTCCTTACCCACGCTAGACAAGTTCTCTACCACTGAGTTGAGTTGCTTTTAATGGAAAATATATTTGTGACCTTTTATAGAGATATTTAGCATAGCCATGGATGTCTTGAAAAAATTTATTGTACTCACCAGTATCTTCTTGTCTCCACTCAGTCCTCCCACACCTCTATCTAAATCTTTACAGATAAAGCTATCCAATATATATGGATTTCTTGTGGTCTCTTGACCCTTGTATTAGTAACTGGCTCATTGCCATTCTTTTCTCTTCCAGTTGTGAAGGGAGTTGGAACTTGAGCACGTGCCTGACACATTTTTCTTTTAAGTTCTGAGGCATATGAGACACCACATAAATGTTTATTGATTTTTATTGCACAGACTGTATTGACATAATGCAATATTAAATAGACGGAGCCTTAGAGGGTGTCTATTTCTCTGTCCAAGTACAGTGCTTTGCTAAATATTTAATAAATGGTCAATAAATATTTCTTTTAATATCATCAATGTGATATCTCTCTGGAAGCTGAACATAGATTTGTGATCTGCAGGTGGCCAAGGGGAGAGACTAGGGGAAACTCTTGGGGTATCTTCCTCTCATGAATATCGTTCACCTATCTCCCTTTGCATGACCAAAGCTAAGATGCCAAATTCCAGAAGAGCCTGAGATTTCTGCCTCTTCCTCAGTTCCACCACTTCAAACATCCTTTTCTTTTTCTTTCTTTCTTTTTTTTTTTTGCTATGAATAACCTGAGGATCTTGTTAATTTGCAGATTACTCAGTAGATCTGGAACTGAGCTTCTGCACATCTAGCAGGGTCCTAGGTGGCACTGGTGCTTCTGATCCATGGAAAGCAAATATCTCAATATAAAATAAGTAGGTCCAGGACTAGGGTAAGACCAGGGCACAAATACCTATTGAGGGCACAAAAAGAAGTCACCTAGGTGTCCTTGGGAGGCTCTCCCCGTTGTGTGGTCCAGATACAGGGCAGTCACAGTTCAAGAGTGGGTACCTCCTTAAATTGTGTGCCCTAGCTGCCCCCATGCACCTTGCCCTACTTCTAGACCTGAATGGAAAATTCTGATCCAGGGAATTTGGGGATTGTGGTTTGATTTCAGTTGCTCTAGAGGCAAATAAAACAGAAACCTTTTCCTGTATGACAGGAGATGCCTCTTTCCTGTTCCCTAAGTCATCTGTAGACAGAGACTCAGGTTCATCTGAATGATCCCTGTGGCCTAACCAGATGAGAGCAGGACTCTCTGACAGTCAGGTCCCTTCAACTGCCTGGATGGTGCAATATTTTAAGACAAGTGCTTCTAGCATGTTTTCTTCTGAGTGCTCTGTGGTGTGATATGCATGATGTTCTCATGATACCAGAGTGAGTTAGCATTGGGCCGTGACTTGAACCCAAGCAGTCCCCTGACTCACTGTGCCTTAAACACGCGGCTCAACTGAAGCACAGCTGATGGAGCGTGCTCAGCACACACTGTTTTATTTTGATGTTTTCCCCTCCAGGGTGCTTATTGCAGATAATTATGTTATCTTCAGCATGTCAGCAGTGTGGCAGGAGAGATTGCAGAGTTTCCTACTGTAGGCATTCCCGTGTTCCTTTACCTACTTTCTCTCTCCTCTCAGCAAGCCTCTAATGATCCAGTAAAATTAAATTATCCGAAAGAAAAAAGAGGAGGAGCGGGGGTCAGCTCACAAATGACCAGGCCTCCTTCAGCCATAGTCTTTCTGGGATGTCCCAGCAGGTGTAGAGGGGTGGAGAGTATAAAATTTCCCAATGTAGATATGTCTCAGAAGAGACTACATTTTGTTTTTAAGGTTAAGAGTTCATTTCTCAGTCTATGGAAGAATAGGGGACATCTTCTCATACTACTTCTAGGGTTCATAGGTCCCAAAGGAGGAAGAGAAGAGACCAGTGAACATGCTTGCCTCAGCATCCTTCCCCTTCCAGATGCTGTCTTCAGCTCACTATGTATGTTGCCTTAGGAAACCAGATAAGTCTCCAGGGAGGATCTTGGGATGCTAAGTCTTGAGTTCATTTTGTGCTTTCTAAATGGTCCTACATAAGCCAGTTGTCCTCCACTTTGAGTTTATTTTTTTTTACTTTATTACTGTGTCCCAATAGAGATTTGCCTCAAATTTCCTCAACTTGAATAATAACAGCAAAAGAAAACACACACACACACACACACACACACAGAGTCATCCCTCTGATTGGTTTCCTTCAGGCCCCCTAAGGATATCCAAATCCACGAATGCTCAAGTCCCTTCTATGAAATAATGTAGTATTTGTTTATAATCTGTATACATCATTTCTATAATTTAAGTAATCTTTAGATAACTAGAACACCTAATTAAATATAAGTGCTATATAATAATTGCTGTACAGTATTGTTTAGGAATAATGACAAGGAAAGAAGTCTGCACATGTTCAGTATAATTTCAGTTTGGTTTTTCCTGAATATTTTCAGTTCAGTTTGTTGAATCCATGGATGTGGAATCCCTGGCTCTAAGGATGGCCAACTGTGTGTGAGCATATACATACATATACATGTATTATATATAATGTGTATATAATATGCATGGATTGATCACTTACTGCTTGCCAGATATTTGTAAGTACTTTGCCTACTGTATCTCATTTATGATTAGCAGCAGCCTGAAGAGTAAAGTAGCAATATTTTTATCCATTCACTCCCAAGAGATTAGGTAAAGTATTAAGTTAAACAAATATTATATGGATGATTAACGATTTTAATCCAGGCATTCTGACTATAATGTTTTGAATCTTAACCACTGAAACTCATTCTCAAACTTGAGAACCCCTCTAAGTCCCCTGGAAGCATTGCTAAACTTGGGTCTCTGGGCCCCCATCTCAATAGTTTCTTATTCAGTGAGTCTGGAGTGGGCATTTCTCACAGGTTCCCAGGGGCTGATGCTCCTGTGGGGGTGAGGGACACTTGAGAACTGTACACAGCCTAGACTTGGGAGGAGGCCCCCAGTCATGGAGAGGAGCATAGAGGACACTGTGAGACCCGAGTCCTGACTGAGACAAGCCTCAGAGAGGTGCCTACTTGTTCCTAGTCCCATCGACAGTCATGGATAACAGACAGTCATGCATAACAGAGAATTTCAGTCTGTGATTGACTATATACACAATGGTGGTCCTTAAAATGACAATGGAGCTGAAAAATTCCTGCCATCTAATGACATCGTAGCTGTCAAAATGTTGTAGCACAATACGTTACTCGTGTGTTTGTGGGGATGCTAGTGTACCCAAACCCACTGTGGTATAAAACTATAGTACATACAATTGTGTGCCACACATAATATTTAATAACAGTAATAATAAACAACATTCTTACTGGTTTGCGTGTTTGTTACAGTATACTTTTCATTGTGATTTTAGAATATATTCTTTCTACAATAGTGCTATGCTGACAGCAGCCTTATGCACCTCTTGACTGCATCGTCATTATTCTCTTGTGTTTGATTTAAACTCATGTTGGTTTGTTCATCTTGGTCCCAGGAGCAATAGGCTGCACCATATAGCCCAGTTGTGTAGCTGGCTGTACCATATAATTTGGCTGTGTGATGATCCCACAACAATGAAAGCACCTAATGCCAAATTTCTCTGAATGTAGACCTCATGTTAAGTGATGCAAGATGTCCATGGGTTGATTATCACTTGGAAATTCATCTGGAACAGTGTATTTGGGTTTCTTTCCACCCAAATGAGAAAGGTCTTGGATATGGTCAAGGATTCTACCAGGAAACGAATGAGACCAGAGTTAGGGAGGTGGTGAGGGCAGGTTAAGCATATCAGCCTGGAGGGAACACCCTAAGCCCCCCAGCCAGCCTTTCTACTTCACTGGCAACATTTCCTTGCTTAGAAAAGGTATGTGCTGGACTGTCTCTGGAGGTTTAGAAATTTAATTCAAATGTGTTGCTTCTTCCCAGGTCCTAATTTGAAATTCTGTTTTCTGGTTACCTGGTCTGACTCTGACTTAGAAAAGGTGTCTTATCCACCTCTGCCTTTTCCCTGTCTGGAGTTTGACCTAGCTCTCTCCTCCACAGGGCCAAGAATGTTCCCAAGGGCAAGAAGTCACATTATGAGGTGCTCCCCTCCAAAGCATGCAGGCAGTGGAGAGAAAATAGAGTTTTATCTGTGGTTTGCTGTTTATTGACTTGGAAAACTGGCAGCTGTTTGGAAACAGAAAACTTCTGTTTCCATTCTCCCTCTACTTTTTGAATAATTTTTTAAAAGAAGAGGAAAAAGTACACTTTTGGAAGGAAGATTGCAACTTGGGATTTTCAAATTTCTCTTCCTCCAGCAGTTCCCACTGCGATGCCCAAAATTCCCTTGTTGGCTTCCCCAGGGAACAGGGACACTTACCTTATTCTGTGCAGAACTGGAAGCTCCTCCTGAGTCTCTTTCTTTGAGTGTTCCTATTCAGTGCTTTCCTGGCAGTAATGCGGCTCCAAAGAAGAAGAAAAAAATCCAAACCAAAGGGCTTAGTAGGAATTTCTCCTGAACTCTGGAGTGCGGCTGATCTCCCCACCCAAGCCTAGAGTACCCGTGGATGAAGGAATGACCCCCTGTGATAATTGTGATTGAGGACCAGGAAATAACCATTTCCCCAGTGAACTAGAATTTCAATAGATACATTTGAAGCATCTATAACTCAACTTTGCTGAGGCCAGGACAGGAGCAAAGCCAGCATGGAAGAGAAGACATTAACCCTGCCCACCGCCCCCACACCTGACTATGGGGATAGGAGGAGCTATGGCCACTTCTTGCTTTTTGTGTCCTGTAGCCAAAGGTCCAGGGTGCATTAGAGGCTCCAGGATATGTTTTGTCTTTTCAGAGCATTCATCTGGCTTCTTTAACTTCTTAATGTGGGTGATTTACTGTCCCCAAACACATTAGGATCACTACATTCAAAGGGGCCTAATGGAAGGAGAGATGTTTTATCATAATTAGTTTGCCTTCAGTCCCTGTCTTGTCACCTGGCTCCTATGCCCCACGCTCCCTTGCAGTCTGACTCAGCTCACCAGTGGTTTCCTCCTGTTCATAATTGCCATATCTTTCAGGCGGCCTCATCCTCCACGGTAGTGCATTGCCTCTGTAGTTGGCTTAGTGCTTTCACAAGGTCTCATGATGGTTCCTCCCTCCTCCAGGCACATGGCAAGACGACATTCTCATTCCCTAGCAGTCAGATGTGATATGTTTTTGACCAAGGGTGAGCAAAATCAAGGTTTGTTGTTCCACATGGAAGCTTTAGAGCTAATGGTTGATGCAGCATATCCTCCTCTCCTGCCTGGACATTGGTGAAAGGAAGGGTTGTGATGAAAAGCATCCAACGTGATTTTGGTGAGGACCTCACTCCTGCCAACCCATGTGAGGCCTGCACACTTTAGGAATATGAAATCCACATGTGCTGTGTTGACCCACTGAGCTTCCGTAGTTGTGAATTACAGCAGCCCCACCTCATCTGCTCTGAATGACAGCCATTGGTTGTTAAGTGCAGAGTTACCAGTCCCCAGGCAGCCCCATCACTGTCATTCCTGCAGCTTCCAGCTGATTGCTCCTCTCAGTTAATCCACAGACCAGTCCACCTTCTACCTGTTTTGAGCTTTTCTGTTCCCTACCTAGTGTCTAGTTTCCTACTAGACACCCAAGCATTCCCTAAAATGAGTTTGGAAAAAAATTCTCTAGGCCAAGACTCTTAGCAGTGTCCATTTCCCTGAAAAAATTCTTCTTGTTATTTTCAAGCAAACATCTCTGGCCATTGCCTTGAAGGTAAAAAAAAAAAGAAAGAAAGAAAAAGAAAATGTCAGTTAAAGCATCCTATTGTTAATTTGAGGGACTTGCTGGTTCAAGTCCCTATACTACCACTGATGAAATTCTGAATGGTGAGAAGACAATGGGCCCTTTCTCTGCAATGGATCACTTTCTGGTGTTCCAAGGGCTGACACCCGAGTTTCTCTGTTCATTTAGCATTGTATTATGACCCTCTTTCTTCATTAATATAAAGAAAAATATCTTTTATTTTAATAACTACATAGCATTTACCTTAATGCTCCATCTCTACTTAGGCTTCTCTTCTGAGACGCTTAAGTGAAGCCCAGTTTTGTATATCATAAACACAAGTGCATCCCTGTACATTCATTTTTCTTTACAACAACACATTCCTGGGAGTGTATTTGCTGGCTCTGGCAATGCTAGTATTCCTCAGGTAAGCTAGTGTGCACACGGATAGCTCTCCTCTTTGCCAGGATGCAGGTGCCTACCATCATCTTTCTATCAATTAACATTTCAATCTCAATGAAATAATGCCATGGGTGTATGTTCACACATTTTTGTGGAGAAAGACTCCCAGAGTCCCTCCTCATCATTGTGGTTTTCTATTATCAAATATCAAGGTACAAGAGATCTTTTTGTGTCTTTTCCATGACCCATTCTAAGACAGCTCCCCAGGTGAACACACAGCATGAATGAAAGGTGGTCACAGGGAAGGGACAGAATGGGAGAGGTAGACCATCAGTCACGCTGGGCACCTTGGTGGGCTCAGCCAGGACACACTGGCGGGAAGCCCATCTAAATGACACTGACCACCTTGTTGAAGAGCTAGCATATGCAAGCAGGAGGCCTCTCCCATGCCACACACTCAGATTGAGAAATTCAGGAGAAAACTCACCTTGCAGAGATGGCCAGAAAATGGGATTAGGGCTGAGAAAGGGATAAGGAAGGGGTGTAAAGGCTCCTGAAGGCTGCGTAGAGGTCTTAAGGGAGAGAGCACAGCCCAGACTATATTTTTCTTGTCACCTATACAGTGACTCCTCCAAGACTGCTGGGAGACACCCCATCAGGGGGAGAGAAGCATCCCTGGCTTCTTTTCTACCCACTGTCAAAGTCCTGTTGAAAATAGAAGGATGTTCACAGTGTCCCCAGCCCTGAACACCCACTCTAGACTTGCTTAACACTGAGAATGAAATCTTGCTGCACTGTCACAGAGGCCTCTGGGAAGTTAATGGTTTTTATTGACCTGTAGAAAGGTCAATAGAACCTGTAAAAAAACTGTCATGAAAGGTTTTTCATCACAGGGACTGTCAGGGTCTGCTTAGTTTCCTGGCTGACCATGGCTGGCAGAGGGAGGTGGGCTTTCCTGTGTCATCTCAGAGTTGGATTAGCTAGCATCTGGCTTTGACCCTCCTGCCCCACAGCTCTGGCTCTTTGGCTTGTTTATGACTCATTTGCCTTCTCCTGGGCTCCTGAGGCCCCCAGCTCGAATACACATCTGCACACACATGCACACACTCTAATGTGTGCATATGCAAGGATACACGTGTATACATATGCAAACACACATGTGCAAACGTGTATGCAAGCACACATCCACTGGCCTCTCAAGCATGCACTCACAAAGACGGGTCCAAAAAATTAATTGAAGTCAACTGGGAAAGGAATGACCATGCAAAATTCCATCTCACTGAGAGCATCGAACGGAGAGCTCTGTGTGTGCTTACTCATTTCCTCTGCGCCATCTTTCCTCCTGGGCCTGGTTTGGGGGAGCTGTTTGTTAGTACTTCATCCTGTTTGAATTAATAAAATTATGCCCCATTTGATTCAAATGTATGAATTGTCAAGATCATTATACTGTCATATATAGCTAATAAAAAAATAAAATAAAATCATATGCATTCTATATACATGGTACATTTGTCTCTGGGATTTAAAGCTTCATTTTTAGCAAACATTCAAATATACTAAAGAAAAATAGGCGTATGGCCATTATACAGGTTAAGAAACTAAGGCCCACAAGTGCTTGATGTTCCTCTTCCTTCAGGAACTCATAGATTATACCTAGGCATTTGATCTTTCTTGACTTCTACTGCCCCCTGTCAATGTTTCTCCAGTGTTCTTTGATGGAATACTGCAGGTCTTGAGCAGCGCTGTCCACTAGAAGCTTCCGTAGTGATGAAAATGTTCTATAACTGTGATGCCCAATATGGTAGCACTCACCACCCGTGGTTGTTCAGCACTTGAAATATGGCTAGTGCCACTGAGGGCCTAATTTTTAAATTTCACAAAAATTGAGCTCACTTAAAATTTAGATAGCCAAATGTGACCAGTGGCTACCATATTGGAGTGAGCAAGGGCACATTTCATGGAAATGGAAAGCCAAGTCTCTCCTGTTCCTTTTCTCCCAGGATTTCACCCTAGTAGGAAACTGGAAGATTGGAGAGTTTCTGGGGACTGAGTGCATCCTTCCTGCATGTGACAGCATACATAAAATCCAGTCCTCTGAGAGAAACTTCCCATTTGGAACAAGTTCTCCCCTGAGGACTTGGGAATACATTTCCCCAGTAAAACACAGAAACACAAGAGACTATTATTATTTAGGTTCTTAGTCGCATGGCTTGCTAGAATGTACCTTTGTTTGCTGCAATCCAGCCAATGAGCAATGACATTTAGCTAAGACACTTCCTGTGAAAACCTGAGTCAATGACGTGCCTGTTGTATTACTGACTGTGATCAATTCATGCACCAGTCTGGGGTCTTCCAGGAAAGCAGGAAATCTTATCTCTGCAGACCAACTTGAGGTCTCTTCTTAGCACAAATGAAATTGGTGTGGCTCAGCATATTTCCCCTTTGTCACAGATGACAGAAAATGTACAAAGTACAAAGTTGCAGCCGAGTTGTACTCAGCGGTTCATCTCTGGGATGTAATAGAATCTAGATCCACTTCCTCTGGTCTGGTGCTTCTGCCACTGGAAGCACATTATAGTAATGGCAAGCTTTAAAAATAACACAGTGAAGCCCAGGCTCCATCTCAGGACAATTAGTCTCTGTGTGCAGCCTAAGAACTGGCACCTTTTAAAGCCATGCAGGAGCTTCTACTGTGTCCCTATGGTGGACCATCACTCTTTAGGTGGTCTCTCCCCATGATCCCTCTGGCTATTTTATTTCATATGTGATTTCCTTGTAAGCCTCAGAAGTTTCTTTTAGAAGTCAACTGTGTATAATCCTTAATTAAAATTTACCTTATTCATTAGAGAAAGTACAAATATAGACATTTGACTTTTTCTTTTCTTTTTTTTTTTTTGGGTGGTACTTGGGATTGAACCCAGGGCCTTGTGCATGCTAGGCAAGCACTCGACCAACTGAGCTCTATCCAGAGCCCAGAAGTTTGGCTTTTCTTAAATACAGGGGCCCCAAATGATAAATCTGAAGAGAATTTCTGCAAAATGTCAAATGATGTCATTATTTCATGTCGATTCCTTTTCTACTTATTCCCTGTGACAGTCCCTTTGACCAAATAGTCCAGTCACCCCAAGAAAGAATGCTACAGACTTCCCCTAAGTGGTGATTAAGTAAAATACAGTGAAGAATAAAGAACAATGAGCAATTAAGTTGCCTGAAACAACACTAGAAAAGGGGTTGAGTCCGAGCCATCTCTTTTTTTTTTCTAGCTGATTGTGCAGTGTTTGGTGTTCGGATTTGACAGCAAAGCATAATCTCTGCTCTAAGGGAAGCCTCTTATTTCTCTGGAATATTTTTTTGGCCATACTTCCCTCAAAAGGTAATAAAATATGTGCATTCACTGATTAGGAGCAAATGTCAAAGTGCCCACCATGATGGAAGTCTCTGATTTCCATGGCTCTGATAAATCACGGCAGGAGCTCGTGAATCTTTAATGGGAAGCCTATATTTAGGGGCTTTCAGTTACTGAGGGCCATAAAAGGTCTGCTGAGATGCAGTTCTCCTAGTGCCCTGGCTTTTGGTAGGACTAGTGCCTATTTAAAGCATATCTTGTCTTTTGAGCATGCAGATATTCTGCTGACAATGAGAAACCTTCCTGAGCCTGAAATCAGGTGATAAAACCTCTTACTCAAGAAGCGTTAATTTATTAATTTATTCAATAATACAATATGGATTGTCCACTGCGTGTCAGGCCTTGTACTAGGCACAGTGGGGAATAAGACAGGGACCCTGACCTCTGAGCTTAAATTCTAGTTGAGGGAAAGACAGTCAATAGATATGAAAACAAATAATTGAGGTAATTGTAGGCTGTGATAATTGTGGCGAAATAAACAAGCAGGATGGTTTGACATGTTTTTAAGCACAGAAGTGATGTGAGCTGATTGTGTTTTGAAAGGTCACACTGGCTGCCGGATGGGAAAATGGATTGTAGAGGGACAAAGGTGAAAGCCGGGACATCAATTAAGAGGCCATTTCAGTGGTCCAGGGAAGAGGTGGTGGTGTTGATGGAAGGGGAAATGAGAGCAGATTTGCAACCCATCTTTGTGAGTGAAAGAGAGAACTTGCCAATAATGTGGACAGAATAGAAGAAAGAAAAAAGAACAAGAAAAACTCCTGAATGTATGACTTCAAGACTGTGGATTGTACATTTCCTGAGACTTGAGATGCTTTCAGAGTAGCCACATATCCCTATTTGAGGACCATCTAGCAAGCTCAGGTTTTCCCCACAATCTCGGGACTAGACCTGAGTAGAGACAGAAGGGACAGGTTTGGGAGAAATATATCTAAATGATCTAGGTATGGAATCATGGAAGTGCAGATATGCACAGAATTCTAGCTGGAGTTCAATTTTCGAGATATTTACTTTGGAAGCAGAAACTTACAACTGGCGTGGGAGGCTGTGAGCTGACCTGGAAAGATAGCTCCGTTGCAGAATGAATCCTCTGAGCCTTCATCATTTAGAATCCAGGAGCAGAGGAACCATCAAAGGTAACCAAGATGGAGTGGCCAAGTGGGGCACATCCTAGAAACCAAGGTAAGCAAGTTTCAAGAAGAAGGCAATGGCTACCAGCAATGTGAGGTCAGAGAAACATTCTCAGAGATGATTGGCACCCTGGAGCCTATAGTGACCTTGACAAGAGCAACTTTAGAGGGAAGCTTTGAAGTGGAAAATGGATCAAATGAGTCAAAGAGTAACTGTACTGGAAAAGTGGAGTTATACTTTTGCAAGTTTGAAAACTGAGCATAGAAATGGGACAGTAACCAGACATCTGATATCAACCAAGGTTCGGATTTGTTTGCAAGATAAGTCATTTTGGAAGGAGATTCTGTGGCATTTTTGTTTACTGAAGGAAGTCATGGAATAGAAAGAGGGATATAGATGAGGCAGGAAAAGAAAGAACTACTATAGGAGTAAAGTGGTCAAATATCTGAGAGGAGATGGGAGCGTAGAATTCAAGTTCATTGTTCACTTCTAAAACAGCAAGAATGTTTTCATTTTGACAGCAGGTGAGGGAGAATGAATCTACAGGAGGCTGAGAGATTTGGTAGAGGAAGAAGCAAGCTTCATCACCCTATTTTTTTCTTAAAATGTAAGGCAAAATAATGAATTGATAGAGAGGACATATTTGAGGAGAGAGAAGAAAGTATGAAATGGTCATCCCAAAAATCAGGGAGAAAACTTATTGAGAAAGCACAGTCTGATCACCCAGACTGCTGGTGAGTTTTTGCACATAGATGCTCTGTTTAAATTGAGTCTCGCTGGCTTAAGTGTAAGGTCTTGTCTCATCATACACTTTACCCAGATTTGACCCAGAGTAGAGGAATAGTTAGGTTTAATCACAGTCTGAGGATTGGCCACTTGAGTACTGTACAAAATGAGCCAGGCAAGGAAGGAAGGGTATTTGAAAAGAAGTAATTGGAAGGATAGACAATGGAATCTAATAGTCAGGCAAGGAAGAAAGGGAGAGGATGATGGATAGCGAAAAAGGAGGTTGTAACCCTAGAGGTTCTAGGATGACAGATGGCCAGGACAGATGGGGAGAGGGTCAGAAAGCAAGATGCTTCAACCTCAAATGTGGAATGTCACATTGTTCATGATAGCAGGAGTCAAAGCTTAAGAGGGACAGAGAACATGATTATGGGATGTAATAAGTCAGGGCTCCTGATGGTCATCCCCGGGGGTGTTGATGTCACCATGATTATGACAAGAGCAGAGAGAAAGATGCAGAGACTGAGCCTCTGGATGAAGAATATGCAACTGGTAGCAGGATGTGAGGAGGATGAGACGGGGTGCAAGAGGAGCTGAACAGCATGAACTTCAAAGGAGCTGGAACTTGAAGAAGGAGGAGAGATGTTTTGGTAGCAACTGTAGGGAGCTTTGATGGTAATCAAAATTATCTGGATGGCTTAAGTTTTCTCACATTTGGGCTTGTAACCAGTTTTACTTAGTGCTGAGAAGCTTCTTAGCCAAGAACAGGTCCCCAACTGAGGACTCCAGCTGCCCTGGCTAACTCATGATGTTGGGAAAATTACAGCAACCTCACCGCTGAGCAGGGAGCACTCCACTGCTGAGAGCACCCTGATCCATGTTGCATGGTGCTTTCATCTGGGGACATCAGTGGACCTGAGGATCCATCCAGCTCCTTAAACTTAACAACTCCTCTACCTCAGTTTACTAAATTTACTAAATTGTACAAGAGAATACATGTACTTGGTTTCCTAAATTCATTCTTATGCTAGTCACCTCTGACTTTTCATGTCTGCACTAGCCCTAGGTCTCTCTTCAATATGAGAAAAATCTAGCAAGCCTTGGTTTGCTTACATTGGTAAAGGACACCATGAGTTAATGAGTATTGACAAACAAAATGAATGTTGTCACATGCCCATCTGAGCATGAGGTCACCTTGCTAACCTCAATTCTTCAAGTCTAACATTATTCCCATGCAAAATAATATCCATGTCTGTGTTAAGAAGGTGTCCACCCACATGCATCTCCCACTGAAACCCCAAAAAGTCTCTCAAACTAGCCAGGTGCCCTTGTTTGAGGACTATCTAGCAAGCTCAAATTGTGCCCACAGTCTTGGGACTATACCAAAGTATATTGAGGGCTCCTCCTGGTCCCGTGTTTCTGATCAGTACATTAGCCAGTCCACCGTTACCTGTCTTGTCTGTGGGTTAGAGATTCAATTAGGGGGCCCAAGTCCTACCCATAATGGTTCATGCAGAAATACTTCCTTTTCTATCAGCTGTAGTGAAGCATTGGCAATGCCCAGATTAGAGCAGAGGAGGCATCTTGGCAGGGGTTTTATCTCAGTGACTTTGTGTGTATGGGTTTTAGAGCTGATCTCCCTTCTCTGAGAAAGGGGAGTGTTGAGACTGGAAGGCCAGGTTATACTGCCCAAGCATCAAAACTGGGCTCATCTCTCTCCCGAGTAGTATTTTCTCACATCATAAAATATGTATCACATCATTGCCTGGGAGATGATGGCTCAGATGCACAGCATTAGACTTATGCATCTTTGTGCATATTTACAGGCACATGAGCTCACGTGTGGACCTGATCACTATCGGCCCACGCTGACACTAACAATACAACACACCAGAAATGAGACACAGGTGAAGGCTTCCACACACCCACTTCTGTGTCTCCTTTGTCTAGCACAAGACTTGGCACAGAGTGGGTCACATATGTATACACCTTATTTCATTCATTTATCTATTCCCTATTCACATATCATTGATGGAAACCCACATACTCCCGGACACTTGTGAAGGAGCAGTTCAGTAGGGGTGGAAAGCACACTACAGCTGTAATAGCATCATAGTAAAATAAGAAAGTGACAAGCAAAACATTCTGGAAGTTTGTACAAAGATAAATTTCTCTTAAAGTGGGATCAGGAAATCTCTAGAGAGAGGTGGCAGAGGCTGGGAAAGGTCAAGGTCCCGGCAGAAAGGGTGTCAGGGGCTTGGATTACTCATTGGGAATTCTCTGGTCAGTTGTGCCTATTCTGATGATTCTGGGTCAAGATGTCTGGGGGACTTGAAGGAGAAGCAGATTCACAGGGAGGTGACAGTGCTGAAGCTGCACTGGAGTGTTACGTGTTGCTGCAGTGCAACCACCACCCATGAGAGATCCCCAGGTTTGCCCAGTCTTCACACTAAAACACTGTATGGTACTCCCTGAGTGTGATTCTGAAACATTCACAGAAATCGCCTTCAGTTTCAGCTTTAATTAATAAGCCATTAGGATCAGTATGGTATCAATTTATTCCTTAGAGTTTATTGCTAGTGCATTTCAATTTTTGCTCGGGAAACTGGGAAGCCAGGTATTTCTAGGTGTCAATCATGCACATTTAACAAGGGAGTAGAAGTCTTAGTGCTGTCCTAGTAAAATGACTAAGTTGAGAGGAAGTCCCCATTTCTGTGGTGGAGATAACCCCAAATGGCTAATATCAGGGTAATAAAATAACACTCAACATTCCTGACTCTCAGGAGCTGGTTCCAAACAACCGTAGGCCATCACTGTGTGTGTGTGTGTGTGTGTGTGTGTGGTGGGGGTAGGGATAAAAAAAGTGAGCAGAAAAGATGGTGACTTTTTTTCCCTTGATGCTTTGGTGGTCTCCCACAGCACTCTCTATAATCAGTTGTTCTTTTTTAAATTGAAAAAAAAATTAACTGTATGGATGCAACTTGTTTATCTTTTATACCCAAATTTCAACCTTTAAAAAAAACAGCAACAATTGAAAGTCAAAAATATACAAATAATTGTTTGTGAATCTCTGCATGACAGAGGGATTATTGTTATCACAAAGAAATTTGCTATATAGTCCTTTAAATCCCAAGGTCTCCTGGGGTTTTTAAAAATAACTCAATTTTGTTAATATTTAATTTACTGTTTCTTTTTAATTCCTATTGTATAGAGAAACAGTTGTTAATTTGGGCTCTATGGATCCCTGGAAGGATCTACTTTGATTAGTGTTCAAGGATTTAGTGAATGCTTTAGGTCAGTGCACACGGATTTTCCCTGTTGAAATTCTTAGATGTATCCATGACTCAAAACTTATATCACCTGCCTTGGGTCCCTGTGTTATGCACATAATAAACATTGGGTGGTTAGCTCTGTGGGTCCAATGAGAGGCTTTAAAACTGAAGGCAAATTTAAAGTTGGTGAAGATTTAGTCTGTAACCTGCCCACCTTTACATTCCAGAGGATTTGGGCTTGCTTCTGCATAATAGCAGGGAACATGGACTTTGCTCAAAAGCATCTGCAACAGGGATGCCACCTCAGCTTCACACATGTGCCAGGAAACCAAGCCAGAAGCCCAAGTGCGTTGCCTCCATCTCCAGCCACAAGGCTAGTCTGCCCTGT
Organism: Marmota monax; assembly: GCF_021218885.2. Classification (NCBI taxonomy): domain Eukaryota; kingdom Metazoa; phylum Chordata; class Mammalia; order Rodentia; family Sciuridae; genus Marmota; species Marmota monax. Next base: position 5,165,309 of record NW_026692254.1, read on the forward strand.
GTCTGGCAATGAGTTTAGGTGTTTCACAAACTTACTTTACCAGGTTTATAGGAGATAATCCTCCAAGACAATATGAATTGCTATGCTGAGGGGCTCTCAGAAAGCTGATCTTGGTCTCTACTAACTGGGGGAAACCAAGACCTCCAACACTGGCTCACCCAAGGACTATTGAATTTTCTACTAGAGGAAAGAGATTGTGGCTGGAAGTTCCCTTTCCTCTTGCCTGAAATACCAGAGCAAATTATGGTGAGTGGGTATGAACAGAGCTTATCATCCCTTTCCAATCATTTTTACACCCATGGGAATGCATGGTGTGTGACCCATGCGCACATACTGTCCAGACTTCCTGGACCCCCAGCAGAGTTCACCTGTTAGCTTCTCATATGTCTGGAGCACTGGTGCCAGTGGCAATGGGAGTTGCTCATAAGAACCCCACAGGGAGACTGAGAAGAGAACAACCAATCTTTAACCCACTGGACAGAATGTCCACTGGCCACTGTGCACTGTGGTCACAGGATAGGCGTTGGGAGACACTGGTCAAGACTGAAACAGGAGCCGGAGCCCCTACTGCCTCTGGTCCTAGAGTTAGTCCTTCTTACCTCTCCTCCTTTTTTTTTTTTTTTTTTTGGTGGCACTGAGTATTGAACCCAGGGCCTTGTGCATGTGAAGCAGGCACTCTACCAATTGAGCTATATCCCCAGCCCCTCTCCTCACTTTTATAATCCACAGAAACCTTGCTGTGCCACTTTTAAAAACAAAGATATTGCTCCTGAGATTTGTTGGATTAAGGTTTTAGTTATATAATAGAACCCTCACTTACTGCAGGGTATATGTTCTGAGATGCCCAGTGGATGCCTAAAACCATGGTTAGTGCCAAACTGTGAATACAACCACTACAATAGTTAATCTGATAACAAAAACAACTACTAAGTGACTAATGGGCAGGTAGCATATACAACATGGATACACTGAAAAAAGAATGATTCATGTCCTTGGGAAGGATGGAGTTGGATGGTGTGATACATCATCATGTTTCTCCAAACAATGTACCATTTAAAACGTATGAATTGTTTATTTCTGAAATTTTCTACTTATTTTCTGACTGCAGTTGACTGCAGGTAACTGAAACTTCAGAGTGTGAAACTTTGAGTAAAGAGAGATGACTGCTATAGTTATACACTTGGCAAAACATTGAGCTTATATCTTTGTGACTATTCAGTATTTGTAAACACTTGTTCCTTAGAATCCTGAAGAACAGGCTAGATCTTAAAAGGTAAGAACACTGGGGGTTAGGGCTTATGAAATTTATTAAGGTCAGAGCTTTAGATTCTCAATTCACAATCCACCATGCTGTCTGCCAAAGGTAAGTAACAATAGTAACAATAATTAGTAACAGTACTAATAAGTAATAGTAAAAGCAATGACATCTGGCTTTCCCTTAATATTTTCTGGATCTCTGTTCAGTTCTTTCCATCTTTCTCTTTTATCCTACACTACCCATGACATGCATCAGTACTATTATCATTTCAGTTTCCAAGGTCACGTGGGTAAATAGTTCATCCATGTCACATGGCTGATGAGTTTGGGAGCTGGGACCTGAACCCCAGCAGTTAGGATTCCATACCATCTTTTACTCACTGAGTCTTGGGATGATCTATGTGTATGGCTCTAACCAGACTCCCAGAGGAATGCTGTTACTTACCACGAAGGTCTGGTGGGTCCTTTGAAGGTACTGATAAAGAGCTCTGGTAAATGCTCCTCCAACATGGTGTAGGAGGCACTGGTGCTGGCCTTCCCTCTAATGACCTTGTACTGTCCTTTACAATTGGATCAGTCTTTAATTCAGTGGTTTGGTCTGCAGCAACTTCTAATTAAAAGATGGATTTTCTAATGAACTTTTATTAATTCAGCAATCTGTCTGGATGCTGAATTGTCATTTTTGCTAATAGAGAAAATGGTTTGGTTTATTTTCCAGAACAGTGAAAGTCACTCAACTTAATTAAACTGTCTGAGGAAATTTTCTACTTGTCTTACTCAACACTGGCCGGGAGGGAGCTCTCTTCGTAAAGCTCATCAACCACAGTGGTGATTTGAGTCTACCTTTGCTTTTTGAAGCCAGGGCAGATTTGGCTATCTACTGCCTCTAAAATTCCTAGGATGGTCTCCAGAGTCACTGGTCTGAAGCAGGACAATAAGGAGTACAATGCCTGTGTTACCTAGTTTCAGGTCATCAAGAAGATCTCCAAGTCCCCTGGAAGTTGTCTAACTGCCCCTGTGACAGGCATCTAGAGAATGGTGGAGGGCAGCTTTCATTTCCCAGTGCAAGACACCACAGCTCAGATTTTAATCTGATAGAACACTGCAAAAAGGAAGATATTGAAGAGTCAAAATTGTTAAATACTAACTACATACATTTATCAATACCTTAAAATAATCATCTCTCATGAGCAGGTAGGAGTTTATTCCCATGATACAAGATTATTTAATACTAGAATATCTACCTGTGTCATGCACCACATCCATTACCTCACATACTTGTTTTTGTGGGTGTGTATTTGTGGTGAGAACATTTAAAATCTACTCTCAGCAAATCATCTTGGCAGTTTTCAAATATATATCATATTATATTAATTATAGAATATAGAATATATAAAAATTACACATTGTTTAATATGTAGTATATATTACAGCATTTTATTATTAACTGTGGTCACTATGCTATATAATAGAGCTTCTGAACACTTTTCTCCTGTCTTCCTGAAATTTTGTAACCTTGCACCAACATCTTCCCATCCATCCCCATAAAAATCACATCAGAGACCCAAAATGGCCACCATTATCATTTTCATTTCTTTAACATATTAAAAGTCCTGATACATAGCTATTGTAAATAGAAGAATAATTGTTATTTGTAGATAATATGATTATATACCTAGAGAACAGTAATAATCTGTTGGTAATCACTTAAAATTAATAATAATTAAGCTTTAAATGATCAAAGAGAAGATAAATATGCAGAAAGCATAACTCTGCCAAATACTGTAAGTGATTAGTTACAAGAAATCTTTTATTTGGATAATAACAATAAAGGAAGAAGTAATAAAATAACTAAAATTGACTTTAACCGTGCACAACCTACATAAAGAAAACTTCAACATGTATCTAATGCATTAAAATATTTTAATAAATAGATTTTCTCTGGTGGAAAATGTAAAGTTACTTTAAAATCATTTCTCCGATTTAATTTAAAAATCCAGAAGATTTATTTTTGGATTTATCTAAAGACCTGAACACATTCTCATGAGCAAAGAAGGAACATTTTTTCCTACTCTATACTGAAAGGTCTCTTGCATTTTATTAAAACTACAGCACTAAATCAGATAGAAGAGAGGTACAGAAACTGAAATTGATATTAGAATCTGATCCTAGTCTATGACAAAGGAAACAAACCCAACCAAGGCATAGGGAAGGATTGTTTAGTAAAGTGTATAGGAAAATTGACAAATTACTTGGGGAAAAATCAAGTTCGATTTCCTCACCACTTATCTCCTATGGCGCTGTCAGACCTAAGTGATCCACACCCAGACGCTTCCTTACAGCTGGTTATGTAAATGCACCCAGAGGTTCATTTTGATGAGCAATTGATATTAATCCAAAATGTTGGTGATTAAAACATAATAAGTCTGAGCTTGCCTCAGGTGCAAATCTGTGACTTAATTGATTAAAGACAGGAGTAAGAGAAACCCTGATGATCTTACTTAGCAAATGACTTTATTGCTTTTTCCTGCCTAGCAATGTAAAAATGCAGACCGAAATGTAAAATGGCTATATTAAGAAAATATAAAGCTCCTAGAAGTTAACAGGGGAGAAAACCTAAGTGACCTTGACAATGGCTTCTTAGCTACAACACTGAAATGTGATTAATGAAGAGAAAAATTGATAAGTTGGACGCCATTCAAATTAAAAGCTTGCTCTGTGGAAAAAAAAAAAAACACCTCTAAGAATAAAAACCCAAGCCCCAGAGTGGGGGAAAAAAAATCTTTGCAAAAGCATATAGAGAAAGAACTAGTACTCAAAATATGTAGAAATTTACAGTATATTGTTGAAGAGAGCAAGGTAAATGCTTAGAGACAGTTGCTTCAGGGAAGGAAGGAAACGCTCTGATGTCTGGAAGTTAAGGTGAGTTAAATGCATTTTCAACTTATGATGGGTTTATTGCAATGGAACCCTACTGTAATCAAGGGTTATCAGCAGAAACTCTATGTATTACCTATGCTCTGTATGGTATCAAACTGCTTAGAATTGATGCAAAAAGGAGCTGAGGCAGTAATTTGGGGGCTTGTAGGATTTGAAAATGAATGAAATAATTGGTTGTCATTTTCACAAGGGACAGCCTATCCTGGAGGGTAGGAAACCTTATAGAGAAATAGAATGCACAGGTTCCTGGGCATTAACTTCCCCCCCTTGGGAGGCCTTCAGGAATCCCATCCATGCTGCCAGCAAGGAGTCCTCAATCATTCTAGTTTATTGCCATCTGTCTTCTTGATTATTTCTAGGGATTTCATTTAGTGATCTGAAGGCAGAGATTGTCCATCAGAATCAGGAGCCTGGAGGAGGAGGGGTGACCTTGTATCCCTGCTTCTGGTCCCTTCCCAGCCTTCTTGAAATTGATAAATGGCTCGCCCCTCCCTCTTCCCCCTGAGAGAAATGAAGTGCAAGCTCAGGGTCTTATCGATTTCCCAGAACAACTGATGCCTCTTTAGGGCTCTATTTTTATTTCAGAAGTGGCCTTCTGACCTCATTCAGGTCTGTAAATCAGCTGACAAAATGTTTTGCTGCTGTTGTTCTCAGCATGAATGTTTATGCTGTAGTTTTTTTGTTGTGGTGGTTGTTTTATTGTTTTGGGTTTTGACATGGTGAATATTCTTGGGGTTCAAGTACATCCTCTTCTTTCAGAGAGGGGTGTTTTCTGGATTTTAAACCTCAAAGATATTTTTTAAAAGGAGAATGAGAGCATCACAGCCCTAGATCTGTAAAGGCTTAACTAGTCCAGCTCAGAAAGCTACAGTGTGCCCCAAAGGTGACCATGCCCCTCATGGCTGGGGTGAGGGTGGACTTTTTAGCAATCACAGGCTGGAACCATGAACAATGGCTATATTCAGATAGCAAGCCATCCAAGAGTTTTTTCTTTTTGTTTGTTTGTTTGTTTGGTACTGGGATTGAAGTCGGGTTCACTTAACCTCTGAGCCACATCCCCAGCCATTTTTTAAATACTTTTTTACTTAGAGACTGGGTCTTGCTGAGCTACTTAGGGCCTCACTAAATTGATGAGGCCCACCTTGAACTTGTGATCCTCCTACTCAGCCTCCCAAGCCGCTCAGATCCAAGAGCTTTTATACTCCAAAAGAACCATGCACAGTCCTTTGTGTTCAATAGATAACTGCAGGTTCACTAGTCCATGCAAACCTGTGATAACATTATAATAGTCTCCCATCTCAGTGGTTTTGCTTTTTGTGGTTTCGTTACCACAGGTTAAATGGTACATTCCAGAAATAAAAAAATTCAAATAAAACTGTACTACATTTGAGTATTATGATGAAATCTTGTGCCATTCTACTCTGTCCTAATGGGATATGAATCATCCACTTGTCCAGCGTATCCATATTGTATGCGCTACCCTCCTGTTAGTTACTAAGTGGCCATTATAGATCAACTGTTGCATTGTCATGACATTTGTATTCAAGTAACTCTTAGTTAATAATAATTTGAAAGCATAAGAATAGTAAAGCTGATAATTCAGATATGCCAAAGAAAAGGTATAAAAGCACTTTCTTTAAGTGAAAAGGTGAAAGTACAGTATTTTGAGGGGGAGAGAGAGTCCAATCATCTAGCTTTATCATAGTATATTATTTTAAGTATTCTATATTATTACTAGTTCTTATTAATTTCTACTGTGCCTAATTTATAAATTGAACTTTATCACAGGTAGATATGTATAGGAAAAGCATAACATATTTAGGGTTCATTACCATCCATGATTTCAAGATCCACTGGGGGCTTTGGAACATATCCTCTAAGCATAAGAGGAGATTACTCTATATGACAGGGAACTGCAAACCAAGAGATTTTAAAGGCAAAAGTTGTCTCAAGTGCATCTGCATCCCTGAAACACAGCCCAGGCTCTGGTGTCAGTCAACCCTTGTTGACCCAGTGGATGAACGAGTGGCCTTGCTGATCAGTGCCAAGTCTCCCTAGGAAGCAGAACATTGTCAATGTACTGGCTACAAAACTTTTCCAGAAAGAAGAACTGCAGGAGTCCTGGCTGAAGACCTAACTAAAACCCCATCTTATCAGTCAGAGGAGAATCTATAGGAACGGAGAGGAAGAGTCAGAGGAGAGAAATCCAGATCTCAGCTGTGGGACATTCAGGATCAGAAAAATCCAGAATCATGGTGATTTCTAAATTCAGTGCCTGGAGAAGTGGTGAGCGTACCATTTTATAGAAAAACAAGGCGTGGTGGTACTCACCTATAATCCCAGCAATTTGGAAGGCTGAGTGAGAACTGCAAATTTGAGACCAGCCTGAGAAACTTAGTGAGACCCGGTCTCAAAATCAAAAACCAAAAGGGGATGTGGCTCAGTTGTAAAGCCTCCTTGGGTTCCATCCTTATACTGGAAAAAGAAAATAGAAGGGAAATAGGACAAAAGCCTCATGGGAGAGTCTGAGGTTGGTGAAAACAGAGTGAGTCTGATTTGGGCTGTGGGGTCAGATATTGGTGGGACAGCTGAGGGAGTGTCCAAGGGCACTCCCTGGAGAACTCAGGAAAGGTAAGCCAGCCTCTCTTGCCCGGTGAACACCCCTGGGTGAACTTGTCACACTGATCTTCTTCTCTGGAGTGGGTACTAGGTTCTCCCTTGTGGGCTTCTGCCCTCAGGGTTCTCCTTTGAGCTCTCTCTACATACCCTTGGGCAGCCGATGTAGTGAGCAACTCCTCTGGGAAGCCACAGGAGATTCAAGTTCCACATGTTCAAACTGATCTCCTGCCCCACCCCTAGCCCTGACCCTCCCCTTGGGTGGCCGTTTACTACGCATACACTTCCACAACGTACTAGAAATTCAATTGTGAGGTTTATGGTTCAATATAAAGACAAGCTTAGCAGGCCGGCACGGTGTCGGGCCAGACATGCACCACAGTCTGGCTGTGGTCTTTCCTCTCAGCACCAACGTGTAATCAGCACAGACTTCTGGCTGAGTTCACATGTCAACATACCTTCTGTCTCCACCGCAGGCGTGTAGTAGGCTCTACTAAAGACTAGATTGTTCCTTGCAATTAATTACTGCTGAAAACAGGCAAATTGGGGCTCATGATCAGTTCTGATTCATTGATCGAATTGTTCCCACTGACCATGGACTCTGGAAGGCAGCGAGCTGTACTTTGTCACTGGTGATTCTCTTCCTACCCACCCCGCAGAGGCTGACATTTAACAAACAATAGCTCCTTGGCAGATTTTTGGCTGAGGTTGGCTTTCCAAAACAGTGAGGAAAGAGACCAAAAAATAAAAAGTTCTTTTCCGATTGAAAAAAAAAATTGAAAAATAAATTTTGGCAACAGTCAGCCTAGGACATTGGACACAGAATTGGACTGTCATGTCCCAGTGGCTTGTGGGGCTGTGAAGTAGTTACGTGTATGTTTTAGTGAGACCTAAAATTAGGATTTAGAGTATTTGGCAAGACCATTAGGGGAGATGGCATTTTTTATCAGCTGAAGAGTGGTTTTTCTTGCCCTGAGGTTCAATGATGTTCCCAGTGCCCAAACAAACTGGCTTCTTTGCTGTGGACACTAGAGTCACTACAGTTGTGACAAGGAAAGGCTCAACCAAGTGCCCCTAGGACTGAGATTATGTAACTATTGAATTAGGAGCTTGGAGAAAGGCTGCCTTGCTCATAAACCAGCCTCTCCAAACTTGAGGCTAGATTAGGTCCACACTGGTAGGGCTGGTCTTTGGCTTTATTTGTGAATTGAATTAGAAGGCAAGGTCTCAAGACTATCTTAGGGGGCTGAAGGAGCTAAGGATAATTTCTGAAATAGACTTAAATATTCAAGAGTGAGGCTTCCTGAAAATGAAGGTCTAGCTTGTGTTTAGGGTTTAACTGAAAATACAGTGGCATTAAAACATACTGAAAAAATCAAGATAACATTACCCTATGGCCCCAGTTCCACTTTTGGGTACAGATACAAAATAATTGAAAGCAGGGTCTTAAATAAGTATTTGCATGCCTTGTTTATTGCAGTATTTCTCACACTAGTCCAGAGCTGGAAGCAAACCAAGTGCCTTCTACAGATGAATGGATAAACATGTAGTATGTCCATCCAAGGAATATTATTTAGCCTGAAAAAGGAGAGAATTTCTGAAATATGCAATGCATGTCAGAATCTTGAAGATATTATGCTAAGTGAAATAGCCAGTTACAAAAAGATAGATGCTATATAATCCACTTGCAGAGGTTTTTATATTGAAATTCAAAGATGAAAAGTGGTTTCCAGGGGCTGGGGGAAGAAGAGAATGGGGAGTCATTGATTCATGGGTACAGTTTCCCTTTTCCAAAATGAAAAGTTCTTGAATATGAATAAACTTAACACTACTGAACTATACACTAAAAAGTGATGATTAAGATGACAAGATTTAGCTGGGCATGGTGGCACTTGCCTGTAATCCCAGCGGTTCGGGAGGCTGAGACAGGAGGATTACAAATTCAAAGCCAGACTCAGCAAAAAGTGAGGTGCTAAGCAACTCAGTGAGACCCTGCCTCTAAATAAAATACAAAATAGTGCTGGGATGTGGTCAAGTGTTCCTGAGTTCAATCCCCAGTAACCCCCCCTTAAAAAGATGTCAAAAATTTCGGTTATATGTATTATACCACAGTTAAAAAGAAAAACACAAACTTTAAAAATAAACCTAAAAATTACTAAAATGTACTCAGTGTCGTCAGTTATAAAGGATGGAGGGAATTAAAGCCACAATGGACACCACTGTATCAGTGGCAGAGATTATCAAGTGACATGATTCAATGTGTGTGTTGGCAAAAAAAAAAAAAAAAAAAAACTAGGGGTCAGAGAATCTCATGCATTCCTAAGATTGGGATAAACCCTGGGGTAGCACACGTGAAACATCCCTAATTCAAAAAATCCCAAATCTGAAATCCCAAACTTTTTGAGCACCTATATGGCCATGCCAGAGTGGAAAAATCGTACATTTGATCTCATGTGACAGATCATGGTCAAAACTCAGTCATATGAAAAATGTTGTAAAAAATCACCTTCAGGCCACACATATATGGTGTATATGAAACAGAAATGTTTAGACTTGGGCCCCATCTCCAAGATTTATATCTTCAAATATTCCAAAATCCAAGAAAAATGAAATCTGAAACACTTCTGACTCCAAGCATTTTGGATAAGGGATACTCAACTTTATTTCTATGAAATTAAAAAAAAAAATGTGCTTCATCAGCTGCAGTGCTGGGAGTTGTCCTCTAGATATTCTTGTCTAGGTACACAAAGAATTGGTCACAGCCTGCTGCTACAGAGCAAGTGGGTACCAGCAGGCTAGATTTCTATCACTCGGGTAGTAGTTAAGTGAGTCATTCTTACACCCAGTCACTTGGATAAGGCTGTTGGATTCAGGAGTCCATGTGGGGAGATTTCCAAGATATGTCAAGCGAGAGGAGCAGCATGCAGGCCACTGTGTTTAATTAGCTTCCATTTGTGCAAAGAGAAAGGAGGCTGTATTTAGGCCTGAGTGCTTGATATGCATGAAGACACACACGCCAGGGCCCTCAGGAGACCCAGTATCCTGCTTGTATGTGGGCGGCTGGGATCCTTCATTCCCTCGTTAACCCTTTGAGGATCACTTTCCAAAAGCCTGCATTACATATTCTCAATAAATATATGCAGACCAGTGCATCTACCCAAATACACATGCAGTTTTTTTTTTTTTTTTTTTTGGAGTTGGTTGTCATGTGAAAGGCCCCAACCTCTCAGCTACACAGAGGGCCTTCTGAGCCACAGCTCTGGAAAGCCAAACCATCAAGCTTCCCCGACGTCTAGAGATGCCTGCCACAACCATCTTCCACACATTGCTAGACTCTCGAAAGACAAAGGAAGAAAGCAACTGCCCCAGAAGAGAAAAATCTCTCTGGGAGAGAGAGCCACCCCCCCCACTCCAGAGTAGAGGGAGTCCCTTCCGGGAGACAGAGCACCCCTCCAGCTGGGACAAATACTCATTGTCTTCAATTCTGTTGCTTTCCAAACGCAGGTGCCTTCCTCTTTCCAAACGCAGAGCCATTCAGGGCCTTGGCTGATGCCATCTATGGGCTTTGCTACCTGTGAGGGGTCTGGTTAGGCAAGTGAGGGAGGGCTGCACTGTAGGGGGTGAGGGTGTTGGCTGTGGGAGGTGGACAACGGGAAGGAGCTGCTGCCTCATCTCGAGGTGCTGCCCAGGTTCACTCACCTCCATCCCTCTCTCCATCCCTGGACTTAGCATGCCTTATAGGAACCTATATCTTAGGCTAGGAACCTATAACTTAGGTTCCTAAGTTATAAGAACAGAAAAACAGATCAGACTTTACCTTTTATGAGTTGACAGAGAATTTGGAGGGTGATTGAACTGTTTTTCATCTTGATCATGATGAGGTTTGAATGAATGAATGCCTTTGTTAAAACTCATAGAACTATACACAAAAGTGGTGGATTTTTATTTTGAATGTAAGTTTTTTTTAAAAAAACTGTTAAAAATTCCAAAAGAAAGTATCTGACTGTTGGCCAGATGAACTCAGGAAAGAACGCCGTTACCATGTGAACGGCCTGAGCTCAGGACCTCAGCCCTTCACATAGGGGTTGTGGTCCCAGCCTACACCTGCAAGCTCCCCTTCAGGAATACAGTTTTATAATTAATTTATCTCCCTCTCCCTGTAGCTCCATCAACTGCACTGACAGCCACTTCACATAAGTTGTTCTTACCTCCTTTTTATTTTTGCACCGTCCAGTGGCTTCATCAGGGGCCCAAAACTATCTTAGAGATGAGGTGAAGCTCATTTTGTGGATGAAGTAGAAAAGAAAACCTGAGTTTCACCATCTGTCAGGGACCCTAGACCCTGCAGAACCAATAAAGTTGTGCTACTGCACTGGGAGCCTGGAAATTGAAATACACCAGCACTCTAATCACAGGGACTCATGTGTATACATAGTCAAGTTCTTTTTGATATTAGAATCTTGCCTCTTTGCCACTTTGTATGGTGGGTAGAGGTTCTGACACTAAGGTCCCTCATAGCTGGGTTTGAGAGGATACCCACACCTCCCTTGAAAGGTCCCAGAGAAGATCTGGGAATGTGGCTCAGTGGTAGAGCATTTGCCTAGCATGTGTGAGGCCCTGGATTCAATGTCCAGCACTGTACAACCAAACAAATCCAAAATGCCCCAAACCCAGATTTCAGTTGTAAGTCCAATTCCTTAAACAAAATTATTTGAATGCTAAAATCTATAAAATGGGAACGATAATAAAAATATCTTTTTCTTCATATAGTTTTTAAGAATATGTTAGGTAAATATGGAGCTGTAATTATTTCCTATAAACTTCCCTTGTATCTCTTGTAAAACCAAGTGCTCTGTATATAGGAGATGCTAGATTCCTTCTGACTTGAATTAATGCCCTGCAAGGAATAGTGAGGTATTCAAAGACTGATGGCCCCGGGGAATCACGGGGAATCTCTGTTTCCTTTTAAGAGCATAGGATAAATATCTGTTTTCTCACTACCTTTGTTCTCTCTTTTTATTTTTATAGTTCATTGTTTTCATATATATTACTCCCTTTTTCTCAGTGCACTTCGACTATATTTAATTGACTTTCCTTGAATCAGAATCAGTGGTTCTGAATAATAATAATAATAATAATAATGATAACAACAATAGCACTTGACAGTTTCCAAAGTCATATATGTTTTACCTGGTTTGGCAGATGAGGAAACTAAAGCTCATAGTATACATATATTTTACCTACGGTCACCAAACTCATACCTATTTAGTGGAGCCAAAGCTCTCTGGACAACTAATCCCAGCTTTTTGCACAATAGCATTAGTATTGGAACACATCAAGAAATTCAATTTTGAGTCAGATACAGCCCCAACACCTAGCCAGGTGCTATGGATTGAGAAAGTGAAGAAAAAGGTCTATATACTGCACCACCTGCCCAGTGAATTTATAGTGTATGCAATGGAGTTACTCAATTCTTGAAATATTTGGGATCTCCAAAATATTGATGCCACTTGGAAGTCATGAAACTTTATTCTAAGCCTTCTAGAATGATATTCTTTGTGGTTAGCTTGTACTTCAAATTTATTGTCAAATTCCCTGTAGAATTTTGCTTTGTTTTTGTTTTTTGGTTTTTTTTTCCTGATGGGACTATATACGTGGGGTGTTTCCTTTTTCAAATTTCAGCAGAATAAGGATAATTATCTATGCATATTTGTGATACAACATCCCAAACATACTCTTACAACGTACCTCCATCTCCAAAGGCCAATTAGAAAATTCAAGGGAGACTTTCTTATGCTAAGCCATAGGAGAATTAGCATGCCCTGGATAATGTGACTCCTATTATTTACTCTAGCATATGTCCCAAAGCTCTAATCATGGGACCTCAGGTCTTTGCTCATCTGGGCAAGACAGAGGCCAGACGGTAGGTGCTTTGAAGCACCAACTTGGACTTCTCTTCCTGTCACTCCCTGCTCACCTCTGAGGATGGAAACTCTTCCTTCCTGACTAGAACACCTTAAGGACTGGGCTGAGAAGTTAGGAAGGGATCCTTTATATTGCAAACTAAAACAAAAGCAGGATGATCTTCACTAGGAACCTCCATGTGCAGGACTCTGTTCTCCTCCTTCATGACAAGAGAAAGATCTAAGGAATTGCCCTCTTCTGTGAATAATTGAGAAGATAACAATGGCAGCCCAGCCCTATCCGGCCTAGTTCTGGAGAGGAGATGCCCTGGAATTCTTTACAGTTGCCACCAGGAAAAGCTCTCTTCCCAGAAACTCATTTCAGAATTCTCCATGGATAAGACCAGTTGGGAAATTGATCAAATTGCATGTCAGCCTTGTTACAATGGGCAGAAACAATTTTTTCAAGCTGTGCTTACTGAGGTCAATCCAAGAGCACAAACCTGAGCACTTTCTAGTTGCTTTTCCTCCTTTACAGTACTCCAGAAAGGGATAAGTTGTCCTTAAAATTTCTGGGGATAGTGCATGGCCTAATGCAATCCATATGTTCTAAACTGCTGCCTATAATTTCCTGAGGTAAAAGGGCAACATCATGATAATATAGGGAACATCTAGAGTCAATCCAAGTCACATGGACTATTAAGCACACATTTCTCCTTCTCTGTATGACTGATCCTGTTTTAATTGGCTTTCTGTCACTGTGACAAAACACCTGAGAAAAACAATTTAAAAGGAGGAAAGGTTTATTCTGGCTCATGGTTCCAGAGGTGTCAGTCCGTGGTTGGTGAGCTCCACTGTTTTCTGGTCCTGTGGTGAGGCCGAGCAGCATGGCAGGGAGTGCATGATAGAGCAAAGATACTCAACCTCATGGCAAAGAGAAAGGAAGGGGTCAGGGTCCCAATATCCTTTTCAAGGACATACCCCAATGACCTAATTTCCTTCCATTAGACCCCACCTCCTAAAGGCTCTGACTCCTCCCAGTAGTGCCACAGATTGGCAACCAAGCCTTAAAGCATCAGCCTTTAGAGGATACTTCAGATCCAACCTCTAGGAGAACTATTGCCTAGATAAGGTTTCCTTTTCTCAGTGCTTTCTCCTTTTCACATTTCATAATCCTAAGTTAAAGTGACAGATTTTAACGAGAAGTATTTAATTTAATTTTATATTATGTTATTTTAATTACCATGGCTGGATAAAACAGCACATGACTCAAGAAAATTAAATAAGCATCATAGTAGCGTCTCTGACATGGGCTTGTATCCTTTGTTCTCAATTTATAATTGACATATACCAAACACCCGAAATTTGGTAGATATTATTCTCAACATTGACATATTTCTCTCCCTCTTTCTCTCTCATGGTTGGTTCCAAATTTGTTGTTTCAAATGAGCCCAAGGGCCTTTGGATTGTTCCAGGATACCATCAGCCAGAAGTTACAATTCAGAGGCACTGAAGTACACATCAGTGGAATTTTAACTGCTGTTGAGCTTTGTAGTGGCCCTGAGGGTCTGTGGATCTCAAACTATCTTTGGAATGTGGAAGAAAATTCACATTGTTTTGAAAAAGGTTAGCACAGAGTATACTTCATGGTGAGTGGCCCATATGTTTAATTGATGGCTCACATGTTAACATCTGGTAAGTGCCTCTCTCTGGAATATACCATTCCCTTTACCATGCTGAATAACAGACTTGAATGTTGCCCTGTTTCCTTTCTGAATCCAGCACTAAATTGTGGGGGCTTTGGGGAAACAGAAGTCTGCAGAGAGAATGACCTTCGAAATAGAGAAATTTCATGTCCTTCAGAGAGAGAGAGAGAGAGTAAGAGAGAGACAGAGACAGAGAGATATCCTGAATTGCTTACCTATATCCATATTTATAAACTTCCCAAAGTTCCAAATACTCTCAGGGACTGCAGAAGCCTTTCTTCCTACCCATTGTTAGGACCCAGACTGGCCATATTGCCAGTTCGCCCAAACTGACCCCAAAGACCACTTGTCCTCCCATCTGTCACTTTGGACAATAGTAACATGGAAACCAATCTTGAGCCTAGGGGTAGCACATCTCAGATGGACAGCTCAGGGTCCTTTGGGAATTGAGAAGGTGTGTCCTGGTTAACTTCCTCCAAACAGAAACTCTCTGAGACTTGTGAGAAATCAAGCAATTGAAAAATGTCTTCTATCCGTACTCTACCTACAAAGCCTGAGAAGAAGGCAGGTAAGAGCCCAGGAATCCTAGTGGCCTCCTTGTTACCAAATCAGTTGGCTTTGGGGGCAGATAGATGCCCAGATGACTCTCATATTATCATGTTATAATTACCTTAAGAAGCAGCTTTAAGTATATATATTTTTGAACCCCTGGAAATGTCTGACCTGTTCATCTGCTAAAAGATAATAATTCTGGCTTGGTGATCAATACAGTTGGACCTATTAAGATTGGGTAGGTTAGGATGAAGATTTTACCAAAGACACAATGTTAAAAATAAACATTGTTCCTCAGTTCGGTTCTTCCCCATCCCAGACCCGCTTTCCTAAAGGTCACAGGATTCTGTGTGCTCTTTGCACAAAACAGCAAGAGATCTCTCTGTGAGCCAGTTGGGAGTTTATCTCTCCCTCTGTTCCCTGCCTTTCTTCAAGGATTTTGAAAATATGCCTTTGTAGATCTTACTTTTTGGGCAAACAATTTTTTTTTCCTTCTTGTCCCTGTAATTTCTATTTTCCAGATTTTTATTTTTAAAAATAGTTTTATAAAGTATTATTATTTCTATTTTAATTGTATAAATTTATTATTGTGTAATTTATAAAATGTGTACATGTATGCGGTGTGTAATGATCAAATCAGGGTAATTAATGTGTCACCTCCTTAAACATTTTTAAAAAGTTTTTGATTAACAGGTAGTCATTGTATAAACTTATGGAATATATTGTGGTATTTCAGTGCATGTCTATATCATGTATTCATCAAATCAGAGAGCAGAAAGTAGTCTATTCGTATTTTAAAACATGAAACATTAATAAAACTCACTTTTGCCCTTTCCCATGTGTCAGTAACTTAGTTGTGGCAATAATCATTTAAAGCGTATGAACTTGGCCCTGCCATTGCTAGGTGAGGAAGGGTCTTTGCCATCCTTAAATTTGGATTCCAGGGTTAATGGCACCCATTGACTTTGCCAACTTCCTTACCTTTTGAGCAAGCGTCCAGGGAAGGAGAGGGCTTTTAAGTCTTCCCTCTCTTTGCATGTGTGTTTCTTCTTTGATTTCCTCTGACCATTGTGTTTTCCTGTGCATTAGTTAGTTCTTTAGTCCATGACTAACCTATATTCAAAGATAGTCTCTTTGATTGCTTCCTTCCCGAGCACATACTTGTGTGGTTAGTCGTCTTCCCAAGTTGTTTGAACAGAGGTGCCATCTGTCATCCATGCCCCTTACCACAGTGACAACCTCAGAACCAAAATGACCATTCCTTGTTGTTGATGGACAAGGGCAGCCTGATGAGGGCTGGGCTTCTTGTCATCCTGGCTCTGTCCTCTCTAGACCATCAGTCCCAAGGACTGCTGCTATGTTCTGGGCATACTTAAACACCTCTTCTCCACCCTACTCACGTGTTGGCCACATGATGGATATGGATGGGCTTTCCAGAAGTGGGCTAAGGATGAGGATTTCTGTACAAGTCATTTACTAAGGAAAGACTGGTAAGAGAGTGGAAGGAAGAAGAGGAACTAAAGCAGAGTCATGACCTTTTGTAAAAGTCCTGCTCAGGACAGCTTTGTTCCAACTCTACTGAGGACTCTTGGGTATAAAGTGACCCCTGAGATATCCGAAAGCTGGGTCAAGGAGGTGGGATTCACATATATCTTCCTCCATTGGTTATTAATGTAGGGGCCTGAGCAGGTGACATTAAGGCCCCAATTCTTCTAGAGGTACCCAAGGGCTGTCCTTTAAAGAGGAAGAGCAGGTACCAGCTTTTGGAAGGTGGAAGCACATTGAAGGAAAGGAATGCAGATAAAAACAAGGAACCTGGGATGATCCCCATCTTGCCTACTGTGCATCAGATCTGAAAGAGCCAATTGAGAGAGCAGATGACTTTGAATGTACATAGGAAGAGCCTTTTGGTCCTGATAAGGTTGAGCATAGTCTTCCTTACCATCTGGGCCAGATGACTGCATTATGGTAATCAGGAAAACATTGTGGTTAAGAGCGTGGGTTTGTGATCTGGCTTCGCCAATTAGGAGTTGTGTGGCCTTGGGCAAGTTATTTGCTTTTCTGTATCAACTTTCCACATCTGTACAATGGTTAAAACATGGACTTGGCGCTGCTGTTCTACTTATCTTCCAGGGTGTTTGAAGGACTTTTGGGGACAATGCATGCATGGCCTGGCCCTAGGATATAGTCCATAATAGCTGCTTATGTGTGAGAGGTCTTATGGTCACTTTTCTGTCCCATTGTTAAAGCAGAGGATTTGGGGAAGTTAATACAATAGTAGGATCCCAGCCCTAGAGACCTTCAGGCCTTTAATACTAAGGCCAAATCTGTTCTTTAGTTCCTGCATCCCATATTTTTACATGTCCATCACATTCATATACACCCTGGGAAATTATACATTTTATAATTTTTAAATACACTTTTAAAAGTCGTGGTTTTTTTATTTTTTAAAGAGAGAGAGAGAGAGAGAGAATTTTTTAATATTTATTTTTTTTAGTTTTCGGCAGACACAACATCTTTGTTTTTATGTGGTGCTGAGGATCGAACCCGAGCTGCACACATGCCAGGCAAGCGCTCTACCGCTTGAGACACATCCCCAGCCCCAGTAGTGTTTATTTTTAAGGTGATTTTATTCCCTCTCTTCCATAGACAAGCATGAATATTATTATAATAAAATTAAAATACCTTTATATAACTATTATTTTTTTTAAAGTTTGTTGTTGCATGGCATAATATCATCTCTCATAACCCTGGAAACACATTGAGGACCATTGAGGCATTTCCAACATCTGTAATTCCCATTCTTTAAAGTTCTCCAACCATATTCTACCATTAGAATTGGAGCCTGAACAGCCCTATCATGTAGGAAACTCTTAAGAAAAAGTATTGTATTTCTGGCGCCCCCCCCCCCAATAATGTCTTATATTTCTGACAGCTGATGTCTGTCTAAGGGCACAGAATTCTTTCTGGACCATGAGGTTGCTTATGGGACTGGCAGGGGTAGCTCTCTGAATTAAATGATTGGTTCTGGCCTCTTTGCCATGGTGACGGGCATCAACATAATCTGATCAGGTGACCAACTGAATGGGGAAGCCTTTCAAGTGTGAGTCATTTCTTTGCTGGCCATCTGAATGACGGTCCCATTCTCCTGAGCTGGTCACATGAAGGACATCATCTCAGATCACACCTCTGACATCTCTGTTGGGGGAAACTGCAGCCCAGGAAACCTGGACTAGCATACATACCCTGAAAGATGCATACAAGGCATTAAGTATAGAAGGAAAACAGGGTAAGCATTGCTTATTTACTTACAGATGAACATGGCACCTGGCAAAGAGTGGGTACTGCAAAATTTTTATTGAGTGAATATACCACGTACTAAACCATATTATATAATAATCAGGCATCTTCTCCTTTGATCAGCATTTACTGACAATTTTCTGCACTCTGAGAACCTGTTTGAGGATGAGTGAATAGAATAATCTGTATATTAGTCAAATATTAGTGGATGAGTAGAGGGGTAAAGGAAGAGAATCTGGGTACTTTCTTAGGAAAGGGTCAGATAAGAACTTGAGAACACTGGAGATGGGGAACCAGGAATCTGAATTCAGGGTACAGTTAAGTATAGGTCAGGGAAAAACCTCTCAGGCCAACTGTGAACTCATCTACTGCTCCCTTCTCCAGGTAGAAAGTGGCTTAGCCCATGACGTCCTGTAAAACACTACAACAAGCCTAACTTTCTAGGTGTGTGCTGCAGACAAACCACTCTGCTGCCTGCCTCTTGGCTCTTTGGAGGCCCAGTGTGGAAGGAAATGCTCTCTCTAGGGTGTGCTTGCTGTACACTGTATCTCTTGGCTCTGGTGCCCTTGGCCTAGCTTGCTACATTCCAAGTTAAAATAGCTCATGCCCCTTCTGGGTGGAATCTAGCAGGCTCTCTAGGGCCTGAAGTACGAAGATCTGTGCCAAAGGTGAGTTTCCTTTTGACGAGCATCTCTGTGTTGTTCAACCTCAGTTGCCAGGCTTGCATGTGACCAGCAGAGATGCCGTCCATGTTTTGCAAATATTTACACCCTAAGGTTACCCATCTGTAGTCTGCCTACTCGAGTCAGTTCTGCCCATGGAAAAGCTTTTAAACATTTGTAGTTCTTGCAATAAAGGAGAGCAAAATCTCCCTCCAGAAGCCAAGTTTGGAGTCCTTCATCAGAGAAGTACCCCTACAGTAAGAGGCCTCAATCTACAGGAGGTACAAAATCAACCAAGGAAAGCTTTGTGAACTCAGATCTTTGGGAGCATCTTAAGAAAGATGCCTGGTTACATCCAAAGTTATTACTTTGAAGTGATGGAATTACCTTGGAAAGAAATTCATAATTAGAATCTGAAACCTTCCCACCAAATTCTCTTCAAACTTCAAAGGGAGATTGAGAGTATGGAAATCCTACCCAATTTTAACTATTCCATGGATGTTTATGTGGAACAAAAGAGTACATTTGTTTCTTGATGCCAAATTTGAATCTGGTTTTCTGCTGTCAGTTTCCAGGTGCACAGCCTGTGTGGCAGCTTTTCACAGGCCAGAAGTTTCACTTGGAAGAGAAAGAACTAGAACTCCTCTTCCAGCGCTGTAGTGATTTGGAGGGATTAAAAGAGGCAAAACTTGCTATGGTTATCCCGAGGAACTCAATTCCAGCAGCTGATGGGCATTTTTCATTTCAAGAGATGCTCCATTCCCTTAGAGACTTAGAACAAGAACCAATCAAAGAGGCTGTCTCAGGAGGGGTCCCTAAGGCAGAGATTTTGTGCAAGTGATATATTGATAGAGAATTCTCTGGAGAAGTGGCATGAGAGATGGAAACAGGTAGGAGGAGCCTGCAAATATGTGATCTGAGCTGCAGACTAGTTCCAAGTGAACCCAGAGACCATGGAGCATGGAAGGCACCATGGAGCTGCCTCTCTTTGAGGCAGGGACTGACCTGTGCACCCTTATGTCTGTCTGTCACTTATTGGACGCACCATGCTCTGAGTACAAGGACTTAATCTTCCAAAAATTTCTGTTTGGAGTAGTACGCATTGGTGAGGGCACTTATCTAGAGAAGAATGCACTAGGGGCCATTAGCAGACAACACAGCATTGGGTGGTGAGGGCATCAATTCAATGTTGGCTTCCAGGCCAACACTGAGAGAACCTACTACAGAGGTAGAAGGTCATATTACTGTCTTACATGTCTTCTATTGGACTGGTTGTACAAGTTCTTGCCAACTTTACAAGGAAGTGTCATTCATCTGTTTATGAAAGTAGTTGCCTTTTCTAGCCATATACCCTAGCAGGTCTTAGACGTGTTTTACAGAGAGATGGAAGGAGGGTGTACACATAGTTAACTTGGTTGGTAATTCCCCTGTGTTGCCAGCCATGGACGTAGCTGCTCAGCTATCCAGCTCAGCTTATTAAAATAGGAGGGCATAAAAAGAACTGATTCCATTCATTTTATGGCAGGAGAGTTTCCCCCAGAAAAGGCAAGGCTGGCCAAAATGTGGGTGGTCCATACCTTTTGTGGGAAAGATATTTTGAAGACTCTTCTGTTTTGGATGTGACTAGTCTTGCCCTTGATTATTCACGCAGGCTTCCCACCTTTCCTCTGCCACTAGTCTTTCTGTTGTTTGGTCAACAAAAATTACAATCTTTTCCATTGCCAAACTTAAGTTGCCATTTTCCTTCATCCCATGTGGTTCTAATATCTAAATAAATCCTCTGTTATGCTCCAGGTTGGGGCTGGGCATTCTCTTGTCACCTGAGTATATAACTATTTCAAACAGATCAAGATATAACCACAAATTTTGCTCTTTGGGCTATTTGGATCTGAGCTTCCCAGTAAAAAAACAAGATTAAAAGAATGATGTGATGAGCAAACACAGAAATGTCTGGAACATGTTCAAGACCAGTGAAAACACTGTGAAGATGGTCTCATAGCCGCCTGTCAGTTCAGACAAGTCAGACGTGCCTCTGGGACTCCCCTGGCTCCTTTCAGCTGGCACAGGGAATGGAAACTTTGGCCATGGCTGGTTGTTTCTGTGGCTTCTCTACTCCCTGTCTCATCCCCAACCCTCCCCAATTCTCACTGACAACTTCCCAGAGCAAGTCCAATCTAGCTTCAATCTATTCTAAATACCAGCCAACCCATCTCCGTGCAGCAAGGACCCACAGGCATGCAGGAGTCTCAACAGAAAGAATGCTCTTCCACTGAGTACACATTGACAGACACCCTTAGGAACTGATGGCCTGCAGAGTGATGTGTGTGTCTCATTTGGGATCCTCTCATTTGAATGAAGAGTATGCCATGCTGTACCCATGCCCCAGGAGTGTAGAGGACACCTTGTTCTTCACTACCTGCCCACCAGCCAGCACTCATGAGGTTTAGATGGCAATCTCTGCAGTGATTTAGCACAGATTTCCTGGACAGAAGAAATCGTGTCTACGCAGTTCCTTAGTTAGCCTGACATAAATGTTCATGGGAAAGTGAGGTTGAGCTTTTTCTCCTGGAAAAGCTGGTAGGAAGTGGAACGTGGAACCACCAAGGGTAGGAAGTCAGGGAGGGTGTAGTGTTAAGCAGAACCTCACAGAGGAGATCCTCAACTCAGGGGAGCCCCAGGTGCAGGCTGTTGGGACCTGAATTGAGCAAAATGGTAAATACATCTTCAGGGAGATAGAACACCACCTTCCTCTGCTTCCTTTCAGTTCTAGCAACATTTAGAAACAAAGGAGTTTCAGGAACAATAAACACACCAGTCCAGTTCTCCAGTGGCTAAACCTTGCTGTATTGTAAGTTGGGATTTTTGCAGGCCCTGATACAAACTTTTTTCTGCCTTGCCCAAGCAAATATGAGGGCACTGGCATCCCATGACCACAAAAATGTGTAAATGATAACATTGGGCCCAGGACACAGAATTATTGCATGTGCCCACATGCTTTTGATCAGGGAGTTTGAACAGGAGAATCTGAGACAACTGTTCGTTCATTCTTAGCCTAAGACAAATATCAAGCCACAAGAGGACACTGTCAGCACTTAAATAAGACAAGAACTCCCAACCAGTCCCTTTTGGGGTAGAAGGGACTAGGACCATATCATCTGAATAGGAAGCCCTTGGATGAGTTAAAAATATTCAACATAAAACCTATAGCAAGAAGCAAAATTCTAGACTCTACATACTCCAAAGGTCTGATGAAAGGCTAATAAGGAATTGGCCAATTCTAGGGTTGAGCCCATTCTAGGTTCTAATGCACCATGAAATTTAATGCCCTTCCACAAGTTTTAACAGACTCTAGATGAAGTCTTTTTCCTTTTTGAAAACAAAACAAAGCTAGAGTTTGCATAAGTATATGCTTATTTCTTGGAGCCAGGGAGAGTTGTGAACTACTCCATGTCTAATGTCAATTTTGAAGAGGTCACTGTGGTATGGAGTAAAGGTCACTTGAATTAGAAGACCTAAACCCAAGACTGTATTATGAACATGGTCTCAGTTTCCTACCCTATGAAGCACAGAGCTCTCAGGGTTGTTGTGAGAATCAAGAAAGATCATGTAATGGGAACAATGACCTGCAAATATATCAATAGATATTTCTGTTTGCACTGAAGAGCTTGGTTGTTCAAGAAGAAGCACATTAAAGAGCACCTACCACATTACAATCCGGGAATCTACTTCCTGCATCCAAACCTTCCACGGTGCCTTCTTCTTCCCATGGACGGCTTCCTTTGTGTTGTATAAACCCATCCCTTCCACAAGGCTCCACTCAAACCTGACAAGCCCCATGAGGTCTTTCCCCACTGCACTGGTTCCTAGTCATCCTTTCTTCCTGTTCTTACATCCTACTCATTGTCTGATCAATATTAATAACTACAGATTTGCTACAAATAAAGTTACACATGAAGGTATCATTTCATATAGAGGTATTGAGGCCACAGCAATAACTCCAGGACCACATGGTCTTCCAGAAACTTTTTCCTCCCACAACCAAAATCTAGAAGTTGAGTCCACTCTCCTTCCCCTTAAGACCATCCAGAACCTAGTAACTTCTATGATGAATAGAAGACGGTGGAAATGCTCTGCATGACTTCCCAGGTTAGATCATACAAAGTCTTAGGACTTCCTCTTGACTCTGTCTTGATACATGATGTGTGATTCTGAGTCACTATGTGGGAAATCCTCGAGCTGAAGAGATCACGTGGAAAGAATACGTACAGATAGAGAGGCCAAGGAGCCCCAGAGGTTCTAGCCCTCAATGTTTGTGTTTCCCCAGGCCAGGTACCAGATAGGCAATGAGAGCCTGGGTCTTCACATGCTTTCAGACCCAATCATTTTATGATTGTAATTGTGTGAGTGGCTGAATAAGGAACATCTAATGAAATCCAGTCAACCCCCAGAAATGTGTCACATATAATATGTTAGTGTTGTCTTAAACCTCTGTTTGGAGATGATTATGATGCAGCAATAGATATGCATAATATACATACATACTTTCTTAGTCAATCTCATTGCTACAATGAAGTATCACATTGGGTGGTTTATAAACAACAGAAATTTATTTCACACAATTTTGGAGACTGGAAGGCTAGGGTTGGGGTGCCAGCATGCTCACATTTTGGTAAAGGCCATCTTCTGGGTTATAGGTCTCCACCTTCTCCTTGTATCCTCACTTGGAGGTAGAGAGCAGAAAGGGGAAGCAGGCTCTTTGTGACTGTCATAAGGTCACTAATACCACTCATGAAATTACTTCCTTACAACCCCACCTCCTAATGGTATTAAATTGGAGATTGGAATTTCAACATATCATGGGAAAAAGCATTCAGTTCATTGAACATACACACAGACATGCATACATGCAATACCTGTATAAACACACACAATATCGTGTGCAGCTCATGTATGTACATACATGTGCACATATACATGTGTGTATATATGCATGAATGGTTTGGGACATAGCCTTTAATTTGTGTTCACTTGTGCATATATGCACATATGCTTGAATCTGGCTTCCCTAACTACTCTGTAAACTCCAAGAGGACAAGACTGTGTTCTGTACTCCCTTATTATCCTCTTCCAGATTTAGAAGGACATGGCAGATGTAGCAACTATATCCTGAACTCTTGAATTAAATTGATGGGGAAATGTGTACACATCTGTGTCCCTGAAAAGCTGATTACAGGATGTGATTGTGATCATAAAAGAGCCTGATCTTTGAATCTTTTTCAAAGGAACCTTGTATCCTTGGAAAGAGACCTTTCCCTGAAATTGCAGAGAATGAGCGACTTGATTTGCTCCTGTGCCACAGGCTCCAACAAAGACAATGCTGCTCTCACCAGCCCTCCCACCTATGGATCCTGGAGGCTGGACCCTGCTTCCTTGGTCATGGATACATATCCACGGGAATTTCTGCTTCCACCCATCAGATAAAGGCAGCCCTTTTGCCTCTCTCTCCTCAGTTGAGCGTTACCTAGGAGATCAGCGATTTTTATGCAGCTAGGTTTGGTGGTCTGATCAGATTTATTTGAGCTATACAAGAAAATTTAAACATTAGGCTCTCTCATCAACTATAATGTCATTTTTATTAAAAAGTAGCTTAAACATTAAGAGGATTATTTTTAAAAATAATTATTTAAATAGACTTTCTCATAGATCTACATGAAATGCTCTGAAATTTAATGGTTATGAGAAAAGATAAAAGGAAGTAATGATATGAAATTTTTTCCTCTCTTTAAAAGTCTGCTATGTCATTTCACTCCACCCACTATCTGAACTCAAATGAAAGAGCCGGCCAGGTGATGAGCTCTAATCCAACTTATTTAAGGACATTCTTGAATGGGAGGGCTCAGGAGAGATTTATTTCTTTGATTGGCCTTTTGCTCAAGAGGGCCTGAGATCTGTCCTGGTTCAATATACACATCTGTATTTGGCCTCGGTGAGGTCATGATCAAGGTCATTACATCACAGGGATTTTGTTGCTGTTACTGCCTCTGCATTATTTTGTCTCAAAATAATTATGTTGGTAATTTTAAGGATCTGTTTTAGTCTGTTTTCAACTGCAGCCAACTCTACAACAAACTGTGATTACATAGGACACAAAGATAGCTGACAACCCAAACTCATGAGTTCTGAGGGGGACCACATTTCCTTGCCAGGGGAGTGGAATTCTCTGACTTAGGAATAATGTCAGATTTTTCTCCTCCTACTCCATGTTAGTTTTTTTCTCTTTCCTTGAACCCAAATTGTGGTATTTTTTTTATCTTGGTCTCAACTAACTCAAGAATGAGGCAGAATTTTCCTTTTATGCTTTTAAAAAATTAAGCATTAATACTTTTATATGCTTTATGTAACGGCCAGTCTTGGTCAAAAATGTTGTTCACTGCCTTTCTTTATTTCCTTCTTGTAAAGCTTCACAAATCTGTCTGGACTTGAAAATCATATATTAAACACCTACTTTCTTTTGCTGTGAATTTCAATTTGCCAACTTTACGTGAGACATCAAAACTCTGACACATACGGGAAACACGTAAGAGATCCTCCAGATTCCAAAAGAAAGAAGAACACAATTTCATTGCCTCGACTGTAACTGGTTTCCAATGTCATTTTGCCTTTGAGTGTGTATTCTGGCCTCTGAGCCTTGGGGTATCACCTGTCAGAAACATCAGAACTGCCACAGATGCTTGTTTGGAATGACTTGACCTTGAAATATTTATAGCTGAGGGCTTTGAAATGCTGTAGGATCTCTTCTTGTAACTTCCTGCTGTGCTGAAAGTTCCTTCTCTCTAACCCTTAGTTCATTCATACAAGTTAGTATGAAATTAGTTTACCTCTGAGGCCTTCATCATATCTTGCCAACCTATCCCAGCAAAAAATGTATTTTCCCTAGGTCCTTATTTACCACTGAGCCATAGAGTTTTGGCCAGGCTGCATTAGTTCTATGGTGGACTTGATGTGGCTGATAGCAAGTCTGGGGAATCTCTTTGTGAATTTAGTACTGTGAATTTATGTACAGCATGTTACAATGAAGCATATAATCTGACTTTGGGCTTCCAGTTCTGGAGGAGTAAATTATATGGGTTATTTTTATTGCAATGAAAAAATACCTGAGAAATTCTACTTGAAGTAGAAAATATTTATTTTGTCTCATGGTTTCAATCCATGGTCAGCTGACTCTCTTGCTGTGGACTCGTGATGAAGCAAAACATCATGGCAAGGAGGTTATGATAGAGCAAAGCTGCTCACCTCATGACAGCCAGGAAACAGAGAAAGAAAAACACCAAAGGGACAAGATATCGTCCCCAAAAGCATGCCCCCAAAGGCCTATTCCCTTCAACTATTTCAACTAGGTCCCACTATTTATGTATCTACAACCTCCCAGTAGTCTACTCGATTATGAACCCATCAATAGACTAGTAAGTTGGTGAGATCGGAGACCTCATGATCCAACCACGTCCCCAAAATCCCACTCTGAAAATTGGGGACAAAATCTTCAACACATGAATCTTTGCGGAGATGTTACATGTCTAAGCCATAACAGCATTCCCACAGGAACAATTGTAACTCAGGACAATGTGAAAAAAGCTGATTAAAAATTCTGGAAAATGAATAAGATGAGCAAAGACTAGAGGAAATATGAACTGAAAGAAGGAAATCACACTGAGGGAGAGGGACATTGTTGGCTTTTCCCCTTGGGAAACTCCACAGTGTGCGCAGTGTGTGGGGGATCGAGCTCAACAAAAAGCAGCAGTCTTACTGAATTAAGGCATCAGAGATTAGAGTTTGAAGCCCCTGAATTTTAATTAAAGATTGGAGGAAATATCCAAAAGGAAAGGGAAACAGAGGAAAAGCCTTGATATATACTTATAAACTCCCCTCAAATACTGACTGACCTCTGGACTGGGCACACTTGGGGAAGACTCCAAGCAGCTCAGGGAAAACAATAGTTGAAAGACTGAATGGCTGAGGTGACAAAAAAGTTATGAGTTCAAGTTCCCAAAGTTAAGTGGGCCTGATTTAATAGTTTAGCCTTTTTCATTAAAATTCTACAAAGACAACTTCCCAAGACTAAAGGCACAATCAAAAAAGTTTATCAGAGTAAAGTCTGAAGCCACCACAAAAGCCAACCCTACAGTAATTCAATTTCTTTTGAGAACAAAATTCAGCACTCTTCATAGGAAGACAACAGAATCCAGAGTCTCCTCAAAGCATCATTCATGAGGTAAACTACACAATCCAAAATTACTGGACTCACATCAGGTAGATTCTAAATCCTCTGACTGGGTTCTTGCCTACTACAAACTGTGACCACTCTTCTCTAATAACTATAAAATAGCAGAGTGACCTTCCTAAGATATCTCCCTCATTATCAGATGCTACTCTTTTTCTATATCCTAAAAGCCTAGTTGGAGACCAGAGTACATTGTCATAGCAAAAGGCACCTTATCTGTTTTATTCAAAGCTATAATAAATGTCATCATCATCAATGGGAAAAATAAATAAGGGAATTACTTTCTTGTTTGAAATAATTATGACTCTTTTTAAATATCTATTTATATGCAGTGACAGATTTTTTCTAAAAGATGAATTAATGATATTTGGAAATTAGTTATATAAGAAAAAAGTCTTGAGTTCATTTTCAACCCTTAAAAGAATTAGAGGTGTAATTGGGAGATTCTTTGTTGCTTTGATCTAAAACTATAGGTAAATGAAAGATGTCCAATACATGGTAACATAAAAAGACAAAGGATTTATTGCAGGTAATATCTGTATTTTTTCCTCAAGGAAGGGTTTAGGTGTGGCCAAGTTAAAAATTGAGGAATAGCACAACTTGTATTTTGCCATATAAATTAACCAATTTTTGTCTTCTTACAACTAGCTATGACTTTTCTTAGATATGTAATTTTATTCTTATAGACTAGATTCCAACCTAATATTTTGTCACTGTAATCTAATATATCTGCTTTAATGTATTTGGTATATTTGGAGGATTGTATTGGAACACTTTTAATATTTTCTTCTCCTTTTAAGTGGATTATATTCTATCTGAAATGCAGTTCAGAGGAAATGATGGTGGAGATCACTAGTAGTAGGACGAAGGAGTGCCATTCTTGCATTGTAGACTTTGTCAGCAAAGCTTCAGTGTAGAGAAATAAGGAACATACAGCTCCATTTCTAATCTTAAAACCATAACAAACATTGTTAATAGATCAAGATGCTCTTGCAATATAGAGTCAACTGTCATTACCAGTTGCTTAATGAACACAGGAGATAAGACCTTTTTCCCATCCCCCAAATTGACAATCAAAGAATAAAATGGGGAAAGAATAACAGATTTTAAAAAGAGGTGGAGGGGAAGATTTGTGCTCCTCACCAAATCTTTCTATTATTACCCTCCCATCTAAAGGTTAGTTTTAGTTTTGAGATTTGGTGATTTAACATTAAAAAATATCACTGATTTTGAAACATACAGTCATTTTGCTTATCCCCCTCATCTTTTATAAAATAAATGCCTTAAAGAAATAAAAATGTTGAACATAGATTCCTCTAGGGAATGACTGCATTCAAAAAGAACTAATTTAAGCACATTTTTTTTTTCAAAAAAACATTATTTGTGCAGTCTCATCCTTTCCAAGGGTAATGAGGGAATGGGCAGGCTTTTTAACCATTGTATGTCCTCTTAAAGAATAAGTGCATTCTTATGTACCTCAGCTTGTTGCTCTGGATTTCCCTGAATCAATAAGCAGACATAAGAACATGAAAGATGAAACACCCTGATCCAACCCTAAAGTCATCCATTCAAACATTCTCTCTGACACTGCCACCAAAGAACATTTTGAGGGACAAAGGAGGCCCAAAATGGACGTAAAGCTCTGAAAACCATAGGAATATTTACCATAGATATTTTCTTTTCTTTAATTAGGATTCATTACTGACACAGCCTTGATAATTCCACAAGCAATGCATCCAAGTTGTAGGCTGAAAATAGTCTTCCTGTCTGCTGCCATGTTTGTAACCTGCAAATGGTATCTTACTCGTGAGATCACAGGATTTTCTACAGCAGCTGTGGCTCAGAGAGATTAGCAGCACTGATCTGTGAGGTTTTTTATTTTTTTAATTATTGATAAAAATATGTTTCTAGTTCATCAAATTACATGTCAGTGCTCTGCCAGGCCAAACATCTACGTAACTAATGATCAAGTTTCTTTAGTTCCAAAGAATGCTTGTTCCCTTCCAGGAGAAAAGCTCATGGAATGATTGTTTAAAATCTCCTGCCAATGGGGACATGAGCAAAAGAAAGA
This sequence comes from Marmota monax, assembly GCF_021218885.2. Lineage (NCBI taxonomy): Eukaryota > Metazoa > Chordata > Mammalia > Rodentia > Sciuridae > Marmota > Marmota monax. The sequence goes on from NW_026692254.1 coordinate 5,194,594, forward strand.
ACTTTATTGTAGAAAACAAGGATCTTCTCGTGGGTGTTGGATCAACTTCAGCACCATGAAAAAGCAGCAAAGGTGGCTTCCCAACTTCCTCATTCAGGAGTGAGGTGATTCCATAATGCTATCTAGATTTCAAGATGAATCTCTTCTATATGAATTCATGGAAGTGAATTCACAGAAAATTGCCCAATGAGACTATGCTATGTTTGGGGGAAAATTCACCAGGATATGAATGAATCCTTTGCTGAAAAATTAACTTTTGTTGAAATGGAAAGGTGTAGAAATGCAAAAATTCCTAGTTCCTTTTGTTTTAATATGGGTTTTCGAGAAGTAGATCCTGAAGCAGACTCAAGTACAAGTAGTTTGGGAGATGATCCCAGGTCAGAGGCATTGAGAAGTGAGATCGTGAAACAGGGAAGGGAAGGCAGCCAATCAGAGCATGTTATAAAGCCAGTTATCACTGTGAGCAACTTCATTCTGTGGGGAACAGTGTAGAACACATGTCAGAGTGATCTCATCCAAGTAGTGAGGGAGCTGGGGTATTTGTACAACCACCTTCCATCAGACTTTGACTGAAGCCTTCTTCTGGGGGAAAGAGGGGTTTTAACTTTTCAGCATATCCAGACTGCCATATCTGGGCAATGCATTCTTTCTTAGGTTTGGAAAAAAACATTAGGGAAAAAAAATGTAAGTGCTGGTGGATGCCTAATATGAAAGTGGAGGGGCCCCAGCACTGTGGGAAAGACAGGAAACACACCTTGTCCATATTTCTCCCTCTCCAATATTTATTAAAGCCAGAAAGAGCTAACATTTGATAATTTCTTACCCAATTCTAGGTTCTGCATATTTCATAAGCTTCTTCAAAATTCAATCTCATAATCACCATAAAATCTGGTATTGTTTTATTCTCCCATTTTGTATATTCTGAAACTAGGACTCAAAAAAGTGAAGGTATTTTTCCAATGCCACAGAGTAGTGAAGGAAGAATTCAAATCCAGGTCGTTATGCTCTTCAAAAATCTGGTGGCCAGTAGTAAACAAATGTCACATCATGAGCACTGACTGATCCACCTTTCCTTAATAAATTGGATTGGCAATAGGTTTTTGATTGGTTTTTGAAGAACTCTGTGTTGTGGCTCTTCTCTACCAGGACCTGTGATTGATCCTCCTTCACGGAGATGCTTTTCATGATCTTGCTTCCACTCATTCATCAGTCTACTTGAATTTGAAACTTGTCTGTTTTTTGAAGGGAAGAACTCATGCTAAAAGTCAAAGAAAAATGGTCAGTTTGACCTTTTTGTATAGTGAAATAAATATACTAAAAAGTCAAATCCCACCTTGATCTCCTCCATTAACATCTTTGTGGACTTGGGTTAGTTATTTAACTTCTTTGGGTCTCAGATTACTTATTTGTAAATTGGGGGTAGTAATTTTTTATCAAGTTGAAGCAATGAAGAAGTCAGAAATATATAGTTGCATTCTTGATAAAAGTTTGTTCTGCCCTTAAATTCAGGGTACTGAAATTACTGGAATGATTTTTACAGAGTTGCCCCCAATTTAACTTTCCTCCAACTGTTAATTCCTCAATGACAAGGACTATGCATTCTTTGTCTTTCCATACTAGGTTGAGTGTGGTAACCAGCAATGGTAAGGACTGATTAAATATGTATAATTTTGGCACTGTATTGATTTATTTATAATTTTTTAAAAATAATTAAGACATTATCCTTAGAACCAGATACAAATGCAAAAGATGATCTCAGTCAGGTATAGTAGCACATGCCTGCAATCCCAGTGACTCAGGAGGCTGAGGCAGGAGGATTATAAGTTGGAGAACAGTCTAGGCAACTTAGTGAGACCCTGTTTCAAAATAAAAAAAAAATAAAAAAGTATAGAGATATAGCTGAACACCCCCTGGGTTCAATCCCTGTAACCACACATGAAAAACAAAAATAAAAATATCTCAGAGCAGCAGTTCCCTGGAACCCCAGCATCCTCCCTTTGCCTAATTCTCTCTTTCTTGCATTTCAAAGGCTTGCTTAACCTCTCTGAGTGTAAGAATACACAGGGATGTCTCTAAAACAGTTCCAGAAACTAACCAATTAAATTGGGCATATGCAGGTTGAACATCCGTAATCCAAAATCAGAAATGTTCCTAAATCTGAAACTTTCTAAATGCTGTTATGACACCACAAGTGGAAATCTCCATACTATGTAACTTTGCTTCATGCACAAAATTATTTCAAATGCTGGATGAAATTACATTCAGGCTATGTGTCTAAGGTACACATGAAACATAAATTAACTTTATGTTTAGACTTGGATCCCAATCCTAAAATATCTCATTATGTGGAGGCAAACCTGCCAAAGTCCAAAAATAATCCAAAATCTGAAACTTTTCTGATCTAAACACTTTGAATAAGGATTACTCAACCTATATATGCTTTTACACAAGTTTTTTATGGCTAATATTCCCAAAGGGATCTCAGTGATGAAAAATCTGTTAATTTCTGAAATGCACATTTTGCTAGGCACTGGGAAGACGGGGAAGAATAAACATCCTATAACCTTAATCCCCCTCCCTCTGTCTAGTGGAGAGGCAGAAACAACCAAAATTTGGTACAAGGCAAGTTCTAATGTGCCAAAGGCTGTAGGGATGCCAAGGACCACATTATACCATTACACAGTACAGGCTAGGATATGCTGTGTAACAAACAGCCCCCAAATCTCAGTGGCTGCAAAGAATAAAATGATGCATTTTATTCATGCTGCATGTATAAAATGTATCAAGGGAGTGAGGATTCTGCTATGTCACTCAAGGTCCCAGGCTGATAGGAGATTCCTCCTGATTTATGTTTCAAGAATATTGAGACAATAAAATACAAGATGCTGAGATGAGGGCCTGATGTTGTGATGGCTACAGCATCCTGGATCCCTTCTGCTTAGACATGTTGAAGGATCTAGTCTCTTTCGGATGTGTTCATCCCTACCCTGGGCTGCTCCTTGATCAATATGTGATTAATATGTCTAACATATTAATGATATGTGATATAGACACTAGCTTTCAAAGCCAGATGTGATCCATTTCATTTTGGTCACATTTCACTAACAAAATTAGCTTCATGATCCCACCTAACCTTTGATGAGTTGTAGAAAGTATTTCTTCCAAGTCTCTGGAACAAAAATAAATGGGATATTTGTGAGCAATGCTAATGGACACTGGAGTTGGGATCGTTATAGGAAGTTTTACTGAAATGAGCCTCCCAGCATCATTTATCAGCTAATTTTGTCTTGTGTTTATACAAAAACCACCTCTTGAAAAAAAGGCCCTCTGTGTTCATTTACATTTGTATTCGCTTGACATTTATGTCACTTTCATGGATCCCTGCCTGGTAGATGCTGGCAATAGAGAAAGAAATGACAGTGTTCCTGTCCTCAGGAGCTCATAGTGTCCCTGGATCTAAAATACATATGGGTAAGCAATGTGATTGTGAAATCATTTGATGGGCACTTGCACAGTACAATAGGGGCACAAATAGAGTCAGAGAAGGCTCTGTGGGAGACCAGGTAAATAAGATACCTGGCAGAGTTCAGAATGTTCCAGCCAGGGAAAGTAGGAGCAGCAGGTTTTACAGGGGTGAGGAGGGGTGGGGTGGGAGGAGCACTGACAAATGAAAGTGTCTCAAACAATAGGGTAAAGTAACCCATTGCCGCAGGGAAGAGTCGGACAACGTTAAGACCCCCACTTTGGGGAGCAATCTTAGAAGATCAGTCCATCAAGTTGTATTAGGTATTTTTTCCCTAAGAAAGATGCTGAGATGAGGGCCTGATGTTGTGATGGCTGCAGCATCCTGGATCCCTTCTGCTTAGACATGTTGAAGGATCTAGTCTCTTTCGGATGTGTTCATCCCTACCCTGGGCTGCTCCTTGATCAATATGTGATTAATATGTCTAACATGACATGAACACTTTTCACCTCTCTGCAAACCTCTGTTTAGACTCTTCAAACTCAGGCCTCATGAACACAGCCAGGAGACAGAAGGGAAGCAAGGACACTGATTGCCGCTGCCTTGGAAAGGGGGATTCACTCCATTCAGGGCTTTGTGGTTTCCATGGGAACAGCACCGATGCTGTTGTTGGCCCCCAGGTTTGGCAGGATATACTGGAAGGAAATTGGAGAGGAGAAAAAGAGGAACAGAAAGAGAGACTTTGCAGACTTTGAAGGTATTTGGGGGAAATCTCAGCTGAACAAGGCTGCTCCATTTTCCCTGCATATGTAACCATTCCCAGCATGCCACACAGGCTGTGTGGTTCCAATGGGATATATTCACACAACTCCTATGGACTAAACACCATCCTGTGGAAAAAGATACCAATGCAAGCCAGACAAAAATTGGCAATCGGTGGATTTCAACACCAAGACCAGAGAGGAATGTGCCAGATCAGGATTTTGTTATTGTTATAATTAGGAATAATGACAGGTAACTCCAGGAAACATGAATGGTAGGTATTTCACATACCTTGTCTACAAACTTCATAACAACTTCACAAGAATGACATCGACACACCCATCTACAGTTGGAAATGGGGCTCTGCATGGTATTGGGGGTCATCTGGACAGGGCTCTTATTCCCCACTGCAGGTCTTATACAAAATACAACCCAAAGGAAATGTCAGTGAACACTCTTATTCCAGTTCTAAGAGATGAGGAAACACACTTAAGCAGGGTGACATCACTACCAGCCATTAGCTCTGCAGGAGACACTGGAGGCCCCACACTGTTTAACCTCCTATTTTGTAGATGAAGGAACCAAGTCCAAGAAGCACTGGCAGAGCCTTCCAATCCAGTGTGCCACCCTGTCTTCATATATGCCTTTCAGATAGCTGCGGCTACTTTAAATACATCATTTCCCATGTGCATGTGCAAGGTACCAAAGTGTATCATCTGTACCCCAGAGTTTGCCTGGTCTCTTAAAAGCAATCTTAGCTGCTGCTATCAGCTTTTTCCTGAACCATGGAGCCAGCTGGACAAAACTGACTTACTCTATCCCTACACCCCAGGGGTTGCTATCTTCAGAGTTCTTCATCCCACACTTATTAGGTGCTTGTTGTGTATACTACATCATCCCATGTAGTACTACTTGGAGCAGTGAGGAGGATGGTCAGTGGATAATTTGAGGCCCAGAGAGCAGATTGTCAGTGGATAATTTGAGGCCCAGAGAGATTCAGCGACATGTCACCAAAGGCCCTACTTGTGGGAAGTGATAGGATTGAGCTGTACATCTGCATATTCCCAATTGAGGGCACAAAAGTCAAACCTGGAATGAGAGAGGACTGTATTCTTTGCAAGTTGCATGCAAGTACTTTGAACCTATTGTTACAGTTTCATCATCATCCTGATGTATACTTGCTTAGAGGGGGCTATGATGAGAAAGCAGTCAGGGTACGTATGATCTATATCAGGTGAAGCTTTCCAGGGGAATATTTAGCCTGGTCATTCTTTCTACCTTGTTGTTAACTATCAAATAAGAATTCTTGTCATTCTTGAAGCAGAATGATTGCTTCAAGATGATTGCTTTAGCTCTTCTCTGCCTTTCTCCACTGCACATTCCCTACCTTTATCTCAGCCATGGACCAACCACATAAAATTTGCAAGGAAGCCACATAGTGCCAACTGCTCCACTAATAGTCTCTGGTGTGAGCTGCACCCAGGCAGTGGCTGGCATCACCTCATAGAGAACTTTTATACATTTTCTCATGACCAGACATCACCTTCTGCTATGGGAAGGTGTCTTTCACCAGGGCCAGTAGCACTCACCTAGTGATGGATCAGATCAAGATCTAGAGGGCACAATAAGAACAGGTTCCTACCAAGATGCTTAATTCCTGGAATAGAGAGAAAGGAGGGTTCCTGAATATCAAGGATATTAAGGAGGATCCTGATTACATTTCTGTGGTCTCATCTCCCTCCTGCTTGGACAGGACCTTGGATGGCTCTTCTGCAGACATTTCAGAGCCAGCATTAGGTCGTTTGGGTCCTGCCCCCTCCAAGTGCATCCTGGTCTTACCTAAGAGTCCCAAGGTTACCCATGTGTTGGCTGGGCATAGAGATCTCTGGCAAGGCCCTTCTCCTACAAAAAGGCAAAGCCAATGGAATCCATGTCTTCAGTCAACTTTTATTTAATCCGCTTGTTGTTTGTGGAGTATCAAGGGGATTTCAAATCAAAATGCCTGGATTCAAAACCAGCTTTCTTATTTCCTGACATGGATCTCTGGGTAGAACCACTACACTGCCTGGGTTACTGCATGGATGAGGTGGCAGTGAGGAGGGAGGATGGAGCTATTGATTGTGTGGACACACTGTGGCTGCAGGCTCATACCTTCCGCCTCCTGTCTCATAGCATTGGTCAATGCTCATGTGTTGACTTAGCTCTCTTCATGTACTGCCCTTGGACCGTTATTTCTTAAAGCTACTTTACTCCTCAAGTAGGAAGCCAACTAGGCAGGAAGTCGAGCAATCGCTGGCTGCCACATATTTGTGACAAAACATACCTCAATCCTCACCTCTATATCCTTCTCAATTCCCCAAATGGTTAGGGACCTCACCTAGGCAGTTCTCATATGTTATTTGTTGGGTTGGCACTCTCCCAGGGAAGACAACTGGCTTTTTATCTATGTGATAGCAATTGTGATCAATAAATTAACTTGGTATCCTATTATCCATCTCCAGCTCGCAGGGTAGGAAGACAATAAGAGTGGTTACATCTGAACCCTGGAACGAGCCAATGCTGAAAAAATCCTATGGCAATGACAACTGAGAAATGCAAAGAAAAATCAGCCTATCTGTTTCTCTCTGGTGGTGTGGCAGCAGAATTTAGATCAGCTCAGATCCTCTTTTTGGAGAAAGTCATGAAAAAGAAGAGGTCTCTGGGTAGAGTGTGATTACAAGTTGGTGCAAGGGGATGGGATGACATCGTTAGGGGCAGTCACTGCCCTGAATTTTCTGGCCCTGCTCTGCAGGCTTCTAGCTATGGAACTTCAAGTGTGCTACATAATCTTCTTGTCTTTTGAAATCCTCATGTGAAAAATGGGAATAACAGCATTCTGTGGGGGTGGAAACGGATAGAGAAGGCACAGTACAAGACTCAGTGCCTTCCAGAAGCAGGTGCTCAATAAATGTGCACTGTTGTCATTTTTGCCTAGTTTTGATATCAGTCCGATGGCTTCCCTACCCAGGGTCATTTTCTCAAACATGTTAGGTTCATCACCAGCCAACCTAGGCTTAAACTTGGCTCCCGATATTACTGAGAATTTATATAAAAAGCCTCAGGAAAAAGTTGCAAAATTGTGGACATTGGGTGTCACATCTTCAGGACCAAAAATTGGGATGCAAACTCTAGGCAAAGCCAGGAAGCATGGAAGCCAGTCGCCTTACTGGAAAAGTCTGGATTGGAGGCACCAGTCCCAAAGGAGTGGAACATAGCTGCTCTGAAAGGGCTTTTCCTCTTCTAGTTTACTGAGTTTGAAAAATGGGAATAAAAGAACATTTCTCAAAGTTTATGATCCAGTTTGGACTTTTGGGAGAGGGAGAGGAAATGTGGGAACCACCAGGTGGTTATTGGTGCTAAAACTCATTTACCTAAAGAGAGTTCAAAGTGAAAGTTAAAGGATAAAGCTTGATGGCATCTCAAGAATGTAAGAGATTCTGTGAGTAGACAGAGAGGAAGAAGGGGGGAAAGAAGGATGACTAAAAGGCTCCAAAGAAGCCCCTTGTGGACACCATCATGAGCAGGGAGGTTTTAGGAACTAAAGGGCTTCCTCCTCAGGGAGGGCTGGAGAGCTTTCTCCAGCTCTGCCCAACCTGGCAAGGGGCCAGAGCAGTAGACCTGCAGAGAAAAGAGATTAGACTTGGACATTGCAATAACATGTCTGGGATCCTTGCACATGAACTTTCCAACTTTTTCTGTGGACCTTCATCCCCTTATAGTCATTTTCAGATGTAGTTGTGTGCAGTTGCTAAGGTGAAATCCTCCAGGCTTCTTCTCATTTTCCCTATTCATTGACCTGGAGAATTCTGTACAGCATATATTTAGAACAGCTTTCACTTAGGAAAACTTGGGGTGATCACAGCATGCCTCTTGTTCCTTATCCTCCCCCTTTCAACATCTCAAATATCAGACAAAACTAGCTAGTGTGATTAACTAGACACAGGTGAGCCTTGCTTTTTGTTAAAATGGCCTTATTGAGTTAACATTGATGATGAAAAGTATACATGTTTATGGTCTTTCGATATACAGATGCTCTTGAATTTACAATGGAGTCACATTCCAAAAACTCATCAAACCCTGAAAATATTCTTAATTGAAACTATGCTTTATGCTTTATATACCTAATCTACCAAGCATCATAGCTTACACTAGCCTACCTTAAATATGCTGGGAATACTGATATTAACCCTCAGTTAGATATCGCCAGATATATCACTAGTCTGGGAAAAGATCAAAATTCAAAAGTCAAAGTATGATTTCTACTGGATAGATAAAGCTTTTGCACCATTGTAAAACTGAAAAATTATAAACCATCGTAATTTGGGGGCTGTAAATTATGAAATGATCACTATATTCCAAGATAATTAACATATCCATCACTTCTACATACTTGTTGTGTGTGTGAAAGAGAGAGAAAGAGGAGAGAGTGTTGAAAAGATTTAAGATATATCCTTCTTGGCAAATTTCAAGTACAAAATCAGTATTCTTATCTCCAGTCTCCTTGCTGTACATTAGATGATCTTGATCTAGGAGTTCACTCTGCCCCAAATACCTTGTGTCTCAGACCCAAGACCACATGATGCCTCTTACTCCAGCACTGCTCTATAAATAAAGAAGATCCTTTTCAGAGAGTATCCAGTGGCTTTGGTCTCAGACAAACCTCTGGCCAATGAGCCACAATCCTGTGGCATGTGGTCTGTAATCTTCTGGGGTCCCCAGCAGGGTTGGGGGCCCGTAGTCATCTACACACCCTTCAGCACCACTGCTTTTGACATTTCTCCCTCCCTGGTTTATCATCTCCTTCATTCACAATGCACTGTGGAGTCAAAGTCATCTTATACATCTTCCCTGTACACTGGTGATGGTTTCTTTGAGTACTTGCTAGAGAAAGACCAAGGACGTCCGTCACTGAGCTCTGAAAGAAAGATTGCTTCCATTGGCTGGGGGTGTTTGCTGAAGGTGGGGCTGAAGTCAGGGTGTGGCCTGTGCTGCTTCTTGCAAGCACCCGGCCTGACACATCATCCAGAGAGGGATCAACGGCTTCCTATTGGAGGGATGACAGGAAGTTTCATAAAGGAGTGGTGATGTGAGAACTTGGCCATGAAGGTTGATTGATTTTATGACAGGGAGCACAGTTAGGAGTGAGGGCTGATGCTTGTGTGTATCAATAGACAAATAAAGATACAGAAAGAAGAAAGTACAAGGTATATTCAGGGAATGGCATATGATCCTATCTGGTGAGATATGAGAACAACCCAGTGCTCACTGCCCAGCTTGAACAACAAGCACAGTAAATGCTCAGTGAGTAGTTAATGAATGGACACATGCAAAGCATGAAGAAGAGGGGGAAGAAATCTCTAGTGGGAAATGGTTAGAACCCACTTGGAGCCACCAGTTCACATACTCAGGCTTAGATGCCACGGTACAGGAGGTTTGGGAGCAAGGAGGGACCTGGCCAACCCTGTGGTGGATATCCCAGTTCCATGGCCAATATGGGTCGAGTCTGAAAGAGGAGCAGACTGACAGAGCAGGCTGGGAGTTTTAATAGTCACAGCCCACAGTCTTAAGCCATGGCAAGGAGAAAAGGAACAGAGGAAAATGGATAATTTAGAACAGGGCCTTTAACCTGCCCATGCCACAGACCCCTTTGGTCACTCAGTGAAGCCTACAAGCCCTTCTCAGAAAAAAAATGTTTTTTATTGCATGTAATAAAGTACGTACAGTTACAAATGGAACCTGATCATGTTGAGATGAAATTGTCAAAATATTAGAAAACAAATTTGCAAGACAGTAGTTCACATGCTTCCTTGTTAAACTTTAAGTCATAAGTGGTCATCTACAGACCACCATAGCACTGAAATGATGAGCAAGAGCCACATGGATATAATAAATAATACAGTTGGCCCTCCATATCCATGGGTTCTACATCCATGGATTCAACCAATCATTGAAAATATATTTTTCAAATTGTATGTTGTATTGAACATGTACAGACTTTTGTTCCTTGTCATTATTCCATAAACAACACAGTGTGGCAACTATTTGCATAGCATTTACAATGTATTAGGTTCTAGGCAAATATTATGCCATTTTATATAAAGGACTTAAGGATGCACAGATTTTGTTATCCCCCTGAGGTCCTACATGAATACCAAGGAACAATGGCAATATGAAAATTTCTACTAGGATTCAGGCCTCAGGTTTTTCTAATGCTACTGTGGTTTGTTACTCCTCTTCTTATTTGAAGAAAACACTGAATTCTATAAAGTTTTGTAAATTAAAGATGCAAAGCTTTTTCTCATTCAAGATCATGAATCCCATATTAACACTTGGACTCTAAAACCAGAGTTGGTAACAATGTTCCAACCCTCCAGCACTGAAAATGTTGGCATTTGTACTGAGCTGGGTTTTTCTCTCTCTTCTTTAGCCCTGCATGAATTCCCCAATGACATCTTCACCAATGAGGATAGAAGACAAGGAGCGGTGGTCCTCCATGTGCTCTGTGTAAGTACCCATCTTGTGCCTCTGCCTGAGGGTTCAGAGGGCAGGAGGTAGGTGGGCAGCTGAGGTGCCTATACAAGAGTCTCCCTCCCTCCTGGTGGGAGGCCTCTGAGTCCTGTACTGAGCCATGTCTAAATGCAACATCTTTCAAAGATCACAGGTTTATATGCTGAAAGACACCTGTCTATATTTATTCCTTCAGGTTAGTGCCCAAGTGTGGACTCTGAAGTCAAACAGACTTACTCTCCCATGTTGGCTTGATTCTCTCTCTGCTCACACACCATCCTCCTGGGGACCCCTTTCCTAACCAGCCTGTCTAATGTACCTCAGTATTTCTACTTACCATGCCTTATTTTTCTCCATGTGACCAGCCATTAAATAGTTATTTGCTTATTGTTTGTTGATCTCACATATAAGCACTATGAGAAGAGAGACTTTGTATTGTACTTGGTCTCATTCCCACACCCATTGTTGACACATAGTGGGGATAAAAAAATTTGCTAAATCCGTGAATTAAACATGATTATAACTAGAATAGCATCTGGAAAATAGTAGGTGATCAAAAATAACTTGTTTTTCCCTTCTGGACTTGTATGTTTATCATTATTTCAGCATCTTTCTCAACAGACCTACTGGATCTAAGGGCTTTCATTACCTTGTCCTCATTTGGAGAGTTTGGGCAGGATTTGTGTGTGTGTGTGTGTGTGTGTGCGCGCGCACGCGCACGTGCATGTGAAGATTTGTCTAAGGAGTGGCTGCAGAACCAGAAAGCTCCAACCAAAGTCAGGTCTAGATGCATGATTGTTTTCCATTTCTATGGTGTTCAGTCTCTCTTGCAATGCTCTTAATTCCATTCTTGTTATTCCTGCTATGAAATAAATTCCCCCAATTTAGTGACACATCCAGTCACTATTTTGTTTTGTTTGTGAGTTCTTTGTGTCAATCATTCCGAAAGGGCATGAAGAGAATGCTGCTCAGTGTAATCTGGGGCCTTGGATGGGGCTGGAGCCACTGGTTCTAGGGGATTCCCTTCCAAGAGGACTTCTCCGCTGCCATGTCTGGTGCCTAGTCTAGGACTGGCTAAAGGACTGGCTCATCTGGGACCATGCACCAGAACTCCTTCACGTGACTTCTCCAGCATGGCAGGCACTGGGAGTCAGACTTCCATGTGTCAGCTGGCAGCTCAGAGAGAAAAGGTTACTTTGTGGCCTTTTGTGATTTGACTTTGGAAGTCAAATTTGACATGGCATCGTTTCTGTCATACTCATTGCACTCCCAGACGACCATGACCCAAAGGAGAGGACAGAGAACTTAGTTTTCAATACACACGGGGAGATGGTTGGTAGCATACCCTGGGCTCTGGAGTCAGGTTAGACATGGGTTCAAAGCCCACTTCTACTGTATATGCTTTGTGTGTGACTTCTGACAAGAGAGGTCTGGATCCATGAGCCACCCTGAACCTAATTCCTTTCTTGATGGAAGCAATAAACACTTCAACTGTTTCCTCATCCCCACTGCACCTAGAGCAGGGAGGAAGGCATGTCTCCTTTTAACAAGTGTGTCCTCTAAAAATACCAAATGAATAAGAAATTTGGAGCCCTCCCAGCCCTCCCTGCCCTTCCAGAGAGTCTTGTGCATCAAGCAATTAATACAGATGCCAGCTTTGGCACCACAGAGGCTCTCCTGTCATGAGCCTGAGAAGGCCCAGGCGCTAAGTAGGATCAGAATTTTCCAGTAGCCATTAGCACCCTGCCACCTCAACATCTGAGACATGAGATTTCCATTCTCAGCCCAAAGTGGGGCTATTGCTTGCAGCTGGCAGTGCCCTTTCTCCACCTCCACCTCCCCAACTAAAGGTCAAGGGTAAATTTTTCCTTTGCTCTTCATGAGCCCAGAATACCCAGTAAGGCCTCTACTGTCTTTTGGGGGAGTGCATTTCTAGACTGGCATGAAAGCAGAAATGTGCAGTGGTGGGAAATATTGCCCTTAGATGCATCCTTACAAGAGTGGACATCAGCCTACAAAGGATTTTGTCATCCTTGATATTTAATGATGTTATTAGCCCCCATGCCAGTCCCTGCACTTTAGCATCCACAGTTCAAGGACTTTATGGGCCAGCGTTGGTGCCTATCCCTTCAAAACCCCATTCCAAGTGCACAAAACCCTAGAATTCTCTACCCAGACAATCTGAACACCTGTTGCCAAGGTCTTTGCAGGCCTCCTCCCAAGATCCACCATTTTAAGGCAAGAGACCCAAGTGAAGCAACCTCGAACTTGCTGCCTGGGGTTCCACATACATGTATGAGGTGCAGGGCAGAACAGAGGTAAATGTTAAGGTGGACCTACTGATGCATCCCCAAGATGATGGACCACCTCTAACATTATCCAGCCCACTTTAGGGGGATATCCACTCCACCCAACCCTAGACATAAGCCTCACAAGAGAAGCCCCTTTATACTGTATTTGTCACATTGAACAACAAAAATTGCAGTTATTATTTGTTTGTCGCAGGAATGAATGATTCTTTTTATCCCTTTCATCTACCTTGGTTATTTAGGATGCTCAGGAATTGTTACATGAATATCATTGGAGTTAACAAGGATTGCTGCAAGGGCAAACAGTTGGCATTTCAGTGGCCAGCAGGAAACAGATTAATGCATGAGTCAAAACTGCCAGAAGCTAAATACAGACTTCCTGAACGTGCACATCTACAAAGCGCTTCCTGATCCCCTGCAGTATGGTAGTGCTGGGATGAGCCCTTTTAAATAGCTAAGACAGCCGCACAGCCTCACCCTTTAGGAATCCAGTGTCTTCTGAAGAAAACCCCTTATGGTCAGGACCTACCATGTATCAAGTGCTGGCCATGGTCTATACTGCAGGAGCTTACAGAAGGTACCCAGGATCTGCCTGCTCACTATTCTTAAAGGGTGAGCAGGCAGATTCCAAAGAACACTGAAGAGAGAGGATTCCAGGCAGAAGGGAGAATGGGAATTCTGTTTTTGAGGATATAGAGATTTGAGACTTCAGGGGGCCTAGAGGGAGCAGAACCAAGGATGTGGATGGTGGATGAGAAAGCAAGAGGGTGGAGAATGGTAGAACCTCACATGTGAAACACCATGAGGTGAATTAGCTGCTGCATTGGAAGTGGTAGGAAGCAGATTACTGATCTGACCAGTCCTCAGGCATACCTTCTTGCCTCAGGATAGGACTGAATAAGGTCAGCTATATACAGAGGTGACCAGAGTGGTCTTCCTCCCTGTCAGTTGCAAAAAGCCATAGAAAAGACTGGACAATTTGGATAGGGGTTTCCAGATGCTTAGAACCCTGAGGAATATCCAGGTCTGATGAGGGTCCTTCGAGAAATGAATATAGGGGATCAACATCATCCGGTGTTCTCTAGACCCCTGTAGAGCAAGTTATTTCATCCAGGTTTGAGAGAGATGACCTTCTGCCAGATGGTCCCCGCAGGCTTGTCCTATTATTCCAGGCTGCCCCAGAGAAGAGCCACTGGGCTGTCTTTTCATGGGGTTAACTGGCTGTAATCACTGGGCTCAAGAGAGTGCTAGGTGCTTTCCAGTTCTCCTATAAAACCTGACCAAAGTTAGCACTTGCACAGAAACTCAAACTCCCCATTCTGTTTGGGCCCAAGAGTTTGCTTTTCGAGTAAGGCCTATGTCCTTTAACTTCAGTTGAGACTGGATGGCTCTGAAGGACCACAGAACGGTCTTTTAAATCACAAATGTGCGAGTTCACTTCCATTTTTCCTTCCATGTAAATAATTCTCTCTTTGTGTGTGATTTATGAAACTCAAAACAGCCATTTCTGGCTCAACTTGCCGAACACTATAGCTTTCATTTCCTCTTGAATCTTTCTGCTTTCGTGGATTTAAGAATCCCTAAGCCCTGAGATTGCACTTAAAAAAAAAAAAAGAAAAAAGATTTCTTCCTTCCAACTGTTCTTCATTTATGGACTTATGGATTCCTCACAAGTGGGGAAATCCATGATCTTTACAATTTTATCAACAACGAATAGCCCTAAGAAAACATACTTGTCCTAGCATTTGCTTTATATCCCATCTTTCATAACATTGAGACATTAAAAGTAGGACTTCCTTCCTGTCTGTAAGGAAATTTGCCCCCTTCATAAACTCATTGAGCCTTCCTCAAACAGAGGAAGAAGCCTCTGAATAATTTTTATTTAAAACTATGTTTTATTTTATAAATATCTTGCAAAATTTTTATAATTATCCTCCATATCATAGATGATAGCTAGATCTTTGAAGTTATCGGCCAAGCTACACATTTTCCCTTCTAGTAAAAGCTGCTTTAGATAATTAATGTTTGAAATTCTTTCTCAAGTTGAGTATGGACAGTTTTCTATCTTTAATAGATCAAACTCCACAGCAGGGATAAATATTTTCTATGCACCTTATCGACTTTTAAAAGTGTTCTTCCTGAGTCTGCGCCTTCCCCCCACCCCTTTTAATGTAAGTCCTCTATTCTAGCAGGCAGGTATTTCTAGGCACTTGTGTGTACAGTGGTATAAAGTATCACACATATGAAGATGATTTTCTAGACTTTATTAGACAAAGTCTTGTTAAATGAGTCTATTTAAGAGACAGGATGCTAACTAGTGCAGCAATGCATACATGTTAAGGGTTGTGCCCAGGAAAGAAATATGAATGAGAGGGCTTGGGGTGCCACTGAGTGGTAGAGCACTTGCCTACTGTATGCGTGGCCCTGGGTTTGATCCTTAGCACCACCAAGAAAAGAAAAAGAAAAGAAATATCAGTGAGAATGTTCTGTGTGCATCTTTATGTTCTAAAGCTTAGCTGTGCTCCAAAAAAAAAAAAAAATCTCACAGGATACTTGGGATTTTATGCAGAACAGAATTTTTCTTCCACTGAGCTGTTTGGGTAGTTGCTGTCTGGCCCTCTGCCTTAACACATTCTTAACACGTTCAGTGTTAAAGAACCCCTCTCCACATCTCCAGTTTCACCCACTCCAGTGTCCAATGCCCATTAGGGGCTTTCATGCAATAAAGGAGGTAGGCTCCATATAAGGTGGAACATTCTGGAAGTTCAGGCAAGATTCCTATACTGGGCACAAAGCCAGGAATTTGGCCATTTTCCTCCAAAAATGGTAAGGAAGACCATTGAGACCTTTTAGCCCACCCCATGTCATGATGTCCAGGAGTTGATCCCAAGTTGGTGGTCTCCCTTGGCTCCCCACAACTCCTACCCATGGTTCTTTCTTGTTCCCCCTCCCAAGGAGTTTATCTGATCTGGGAATTGGGGAAACTCATTTTATGTTCTTACATCTAAATTCTCTCTCTTATTCTCATATTAGCTTTTAAGTTTAAGAATTAACTGATTTCTGTCTTGGGATTCCATTATGACCTTCCTGCTTCCCAGAACTGCAGAGAAAACCTTTTGGCACTGGAGGAAGCCCCTGGGATAAAAGCAATGGAATGTGATCCCGGAATGAAGGAATGGGGGAGGCTATTTAAATAGTATCCTCCCTCTGGTTTACAGATCTGTTCCCTGTTCCTTCAGTTTTATTTAATAGGAGGCTTAGCTGGCCTGCCTCCCTTCTGTGCACCATCTTTGTCCTCTCTGAAGAAGCACAGTGGTTCTGCTCCTGTTCTGGCCATGGCTGTCCCTGGTGCAAGTCTTCTGTACACCTGCCCTGCATGCTCACTACCTACCTGCATTGTTCTCTTTCTTCTTTCACAGAATTCTTACACTGGCCCAGCTCATATTCATGTTTGCCTGGCCTTGGTCACCTGCCCACATGAGTTGGCCTCCCTGAATCAGGTCTTAACCTGTCAAAAAGACTGAATCACACAGCTGCCTCAGAAGAGCCTGAAGGGTGAAGCAGCTCTGAAAGGGAGAGTCTCAGCTCCACAGTCCAACCTTTCCCACCCACAGCAAAAATGGAGACTAACTGGGTTGTGTTTTTGAAGATGCTGGAGGCTAGGTGAACCCATATCCCAGGTGACTGGTGGTGGAGATGGGGAGCTTTGCTTTGGAGGGGACCTCAACAATCAGATGACATTTGCAGTTATTTCTCCTATTTAATTTTAATATCTGGAGGATATGGTTTCACTAGAGGTGATCCATTGGGCCCAGACTGCTTTTGTGAAGAGCCAGAAAATGAATTAGTTGATGTAGTAGCTAGTTCTAGGGGGCAGACAGGCCAGGATTCCAATAGGAGGTGGAGAAGACCTGTCCCCAGCTTTAGCCTCTGCAGGAACCTCCTATATCAAAAAACCACATCCCACCTCATCCCCGGGGGCTATTCTTGTCTTGCCAAGGCCATCCTTTAGTCTTTGGACTTTGGGACTCAAATCTCCCCTTACACAGATTATCACTATCCAACAGAACCTTTTGTGAAGATAGAATTGTTCTATATCTGTGCTTTCTAATTCAGTAGTCACTGACCAGAGATGGCTGTTGACCCTTTGAAGTGTGGCTAGTATGACTGAGGAACTGGGTTTTTGTTTTATTTTGTTCTAATTAGTATAAGTTTATATAGCCACATGCAGTTAGGGGTTACTCTTCTTAGAAGGCCTGGGGATGGGACTTAGGGAGGTAGCTTAGTGGTAGAGCACTTGTCTAACACACACAAGACCCTGGGTTTGATCTCCAGCAATACATACAGACATACACACACACATACACACACATACACACACACACACAGAGAGAGAGAGAAAGAGAGAGAGAGTGAGCTAGAGATGAATGCTAATCCAGCACCTTGCCTCATTTAAATTATGGTGTCCACTGGAAATCAACAACCAGAGATGGCCAGTAAGAAGACTTGCCAGCAAAGTTTCTGCTCCTTTACTTAGTCCTCTAAATAAATGACCTACGCTTGGCCATTCCAACAAGCAGATGCATAGAAGGCAGTACCAGGCCACTAGAAACAAGGACAGGGTATAACAGGCTGGGGAAAGAGAAAGGACACTTAAGAGTAGGAGTTAGAAAACTTGTATATTGCAACAAGCTCAGTGCTTTGAAACAAGTTCCAGACCTTTGAAACAAGTTCCAGACCATCTTCTGACCTTAGTTTACCTATCTGTAAAGTGGAGCATGTGGTAGATACCCAATAAATGTTAGGTTTTCTGGTCCTCATCTTTACCCTGCCCCCCACAGCCTACAAAAGGCAGCTTACCTGTGCTTCCAAGCACCTCTTGTCATGGGACCAGAGCCAGATCCATTCAAATGTAGCTGCCATCCTTGTGAGCAATAGGACAGGGTACCATGAAGGCCTCTCTGCAACCGGCATTTCCATCAAGTCCAAGGTTTAAGGCAGGGTGCTGCCTGCTGCTGGGATTTTTAATTAATGAATAATAATTGTATGCATTTATGGGATACAATGTGATGTTCTGATACATGTATACATCGTGGAATAACCAAATCAAGCTGAATAATATATCTATCACCTCACATACACATAATTTCTGTGTGTGGAGAACATTTAAGTTCCATTCTTTGGGGCCTGGATATAGCTCAGCAAGAGCCCTTGACTAGCATGCTCAAGGCCCTGGGTTCAATCCCCAACACTGCAAAAAAAAAAAAAAAAATCCACTCCCAGCAATTTTAGATCCATACTGCATCATTATTAACTATAAACCAAGAAAGGAAGAAGTAAAACTATCTGCTGATGGCATGATCTTATATATTGAAAACTGTACTTAAAAAAATAATTTAGAACTATAAATGAATTCAACAGAGTTGCAGGTTACAAAATCAACCTGAAAAAAAAAAGACAGCAGCATTTCTACACAGAAACTGTGAACCATCTGAAAATGAAATTAAGAGAATAATCCATTCGATCAAATACTTAGGAGTAAATTTAACCAAGGGAGTTTTTTTGAAATTTAAGGGACCTGAATGGTCTAGTTAGAATCTAGTTAGAAAGGTCCCAGCAACAATTCACTCTCTGGGCAGACGTGTTTAGTTAAGGGATTTCACCCTGGAAGAGAAAAATGATTAGAACAGCTTGTGGAATTTGCTGTTTACTCTTGGAAAAGTGCTGAGCATGTCCTTAATTTGTCAGTGTCAACACAAGGCTAAAAGTGGTGTCCAGAGAGGATTAGCACAAAGACAGTAAGTTATTATGTTTCAATAGATCTTAAGTAGGTCCCTTCTGCTCCCCACAGGCAGCTTGGTGGTGGGTTGATGTAAAGCTGGATAGAAAGCATAATGGTTTAAAGCACACATTTTCAATGAAATCCACCTGAGTTTCAGTCCTGGATTTTCTACTTATTAGCTGGTAACCATGGGCAAGTTGTTTTGCTTTGCTAAGCCTGTTTCCTCATCTATCATTGGAGACCAATACAGTACCCACCTTTCATGTTGCTTTGTAGGATACCTGAAAGCAGAGGTGTAAAGCCCCTGGCAGAGTGTCTGACACTGAAAAGATCATACTCTCCATCTGTACTCACTTAGTACTTGCTGATTGTATGTGCCTCCCCAACTTTCAACTTCTAGTCCTCTTTGCAAATATGGGATTTTCTGGGTCCCCAAATTCCATTCTTCCAGCAAGCATATAGCCTCTAAATGTCAGGAAAATCCCTTAGACAGAGAGAGATTGGTGTTGGATGAATAGCTCAGTCCCCTTGTGCTTTGGTTACACTAACTGAAGCACATGAGCTACCTTGTCTTTCACAGTCCCCTTGCAGAAGTGAGATCTAGTGACTATCCCAGGAACTTTCTTAGCAACACAGATTCATTTACTGCCTTTTGGTCCCTGAATAACTTGGCCCCTCAATAACTTGCACTTGAATCTTGGTATCAAGTTCTGCTTCTGGAGCACTGGCTCACCAGGCTTTATCTACCCTTCTTACATTCTTATCTCCCACCCCCAATCCATGAGCCTGCAGGAGAGGCAGAATTCTGAGACTCCAACCCATTCCAGACATCTAGAGGAAAGAGTCTGGAGTGAGTTGATCTGTCATCACTTTGGTTCATGCTCTGAACCCAAAGCAAGACAAAAGGCAAACTAGAGAATGGACTTTGAAGTAGACAGTTTCAATTTTAATTTTATGAAGGCCTCAAATGGTAAAGAGATAATTTTTTTTTTGTTTTAGTTCATCTTCTGCCTGTAGTAGAGAGAACATGCACATTCCTTGGATATTAAACATTTACATACAGAAACCACATACTTACAGCCTGCTGTATACACTTTTTCATATTTTTGGTTTACTTACTACTTGGTCCACCTGTTCCCCACTCCAGTATTTAATCTTATTTTTATATAGCAAATAAATTTCATCTGATCCTTTGAAATGGCTTTGCCAAAATGGTCACAGATGACATATAATAGTTATCTATAGAGTCCTTGAAATTTACAGGATTTTTTTTTCCTGCTGAAAAATATAAGCTCAAAAGCTAAGTCAAGAATGAGGAGCTGCTATTTGGGTTTATCATATGTCATAGTTTAAAGAACTAGTTTTTAGCAGATATTCAACAAATCATTCTGGATAAAATAATCAATCTGATACTCTAATTTATCAGTAATCATCCCATGTTGCTCAGTGGTTTTTGCTCTTTGTTAGTAAATAGTTCCCCGCTGATTTCATTGTCTGGAAAACCTCAGTATTAAGACCTGTGTTTCTTTTTTTTATGATAAACATTTTTATTTGTTCTCCATATATCTTATTTTCTTCTAATTTTTTATTTATTTATTCCAATTTGTTATACATGACAGCAGAATTCATTTCATGTCATAGTACCCATATAGAGCACAATTTTTCATATCTCTGATTGTACACAAAGTAGAGTCACACCATTTGTGTCTTCATACATGTACTTAGGGTAATGATAACCATCTCCTTCCACTGTCTTTTCTCTCCCTCTCATTTGCCCTAGTTACAGTTCCTTTGTTTCTCTCATGCTCCCCCCATCCCCATTATGGATCAGCATCCACATATCAGAGAAAACATTCAGCGTTTGGTTTTGGGTGATTGCTTGCTTCACTTAGCATAGTATTTTCCAACTCCATCCATTTACCGCAAATGCCATGATTTTATTCTCTTTTAATGCTGAGTAGTATTCCATTTGTATATATACCACATTTTCATTATCCATTCATCTACTGAAGGGCATCTAGGTTGGTTCCACAATTTAGCGATTGCTAATTGTGCTGCTATTTATATTGATATGGCTGCCTCCCTGAAGTATGCTGTTTTTAAGTCCTTTGGTCTTAAACCAAGGAGTAAGATAGCTGGGTCAAATGGTGGTTCCACTCCAAGTTTTCCAAGAAATCTCCATACTACTTTCCAAATTGGTTGCATCAATTTGCAGTCCCACCAACAATATATGAGGGTGCCTTTCCCCCCACATCCTCGCCAACACTTATTGTTTATATTCTTGATAGCTGCCATTCTGACTGGAGTGAGTTTTGATTTGCATTTCTCTAATTGCTAGAGATATTGAACATTTTTTCATATATATGTTGGTTGATTGAATAACATCTTCTCAGAAGTGTCTCTTCAGTTCCTTGGTCCATTTATTGATTGGGTTATTTATTTTTTGGGTTTTGATTTTTTTAGTTCTTTATGTATCCTAGAGATTAGTACTGTATCTGATCTGTAGTAAAAATTTGCTCCCATTCTGTAGACTCTCTAATCACCTTCACTGATTGTTTCTTTGGCTGAGAAGGAACTTTTTAATTTGAATCCATCCCATTTACAGATTTTTTTATTTTATTTCTTGCACTAGAAGTGTCTTTTTAAGGAAGTTGGGGCCTAATCCAACATGATGAAGATTTGGGCCCACTTTTTGTTCTTTTAGGCACCAGGTTTAATTCCTGGGTCTTTGGTCTACTTTGAGTTGAGTTCTGTTCATGGTAAGAGATAGGAGCTTAACTTCATTTTTCTGCCTATGGGTTTCCAGTTTTCCCAGAACCATTTGTTGAAGATGCTATCTTTTCTCCAATAAATGTTTTTGGCACCTTTGTCTAGTATGAGGTAACTGTATTTATGTGAGTTTGTCTCTGTGTCCTCTGTCCTGTACCCATTGGTCTACATGTCTATTTTGGTGCCAATACCATGCCATTTTTGTTACTATTGCTCTGTAATATGATGTAAAGACTGGTGTAGAGATGCCACCTGCTTCACTCTTCTTGCTAAGAATTGCTTTGGTTATTCTGGGTCTTTTATTTTTCCAGATGAATTACATGATTGCTTTTTCTATTTCTATGAGGAATGCCATTGGGATTTTGGTTGGAATTGCATTAAATCTTCACAGTGCTTCTGGTAGTATGGTTATTTTGACAATATTAATTCTGCCTATCTAAGAACAAGGTAGCTCTTTCCATCTTCTAAGGTCTTCTTTAATTTCTTTCTTTAGCGTTCTGTAGTTTTCATTGTAGAGGTCTTTCATCCCTTTCCATAAGTTGATTCCCAAGTATTTTTTGAGGCTATTTATTTTAGAAATTTTCTGGTAGAATTTTTTGGATCTTCTAAGTATAGTATCACATCATTAGCAAGTAGTGATAGTTTGAGTTCTTCTTTTCCTATTCATATCCCTTTAATTTCTTTCATCTGTCTAATTTTCCTTCGCTAGAGTTTCAAGAACTGTGTTAAATAGAAGAGGTGAAAGAGGGCATCCCTGTTTTGTTTCAGTTTCTAGGGGGAATGCTTTCTATTTTTCTCCATTTAGAATGATGTTAGCCTGGAGCTTAGCATAGATAGCCTTTATAATATTGAGATATGTTCCTGTTATCCCTAGTTTTTCTACATGTTTTGAACATGAAGGGGTGCTATATTTTGTCCAGTGCTGTTTCTTCATCTATTAAGATGATCATATGATTCTTATCTTTAAGTCTATTGATGTGATGAATTACATTTATTGATTTCTGTATATTGCATCCCTGGGATGAACCCCACTTCATTATGGTGTACTGTCCTTTTGATATGTTTTTGTATTTGATTTGCCAGAATATTATTGAGAATGTTTGCATCTATATTCATTAGAGATATTGGTCTGAAGCTTCTTTCTTTGGTGTGTCTAGTTTTGGAATCAGGGTGATACTGGTCTCATAGAATGAGTTTGTAAGTGTATCCTCTTTTTCTATTTCATGATATAATTTGATGAGTATTGGTATTAGTTCTTCCTTGAAGCTCTTGTAGAACTCAACTGTGTACCCATCTGATCCTGGGCTTTTCTTGGTTGGTAGGCTTCTAATGGTGTTTTCTGTTTCATTGCTTGAAATTGGTGTTTAACCTGTGTATATCATCCTGATTCAGTTTGGGCAAATCATATGACTCTAGAAATTTGTTAGACCTTTAATATTTTCTGTTACTGGAGTACAAATTTTCAAAATAATTTCTAATTATCTTCTGTATTTCTGTAGTGTCTGTCATGATCTTTCCTTTTTCAGAGTGGATGTTAGTAATTTGAGTTTTCTCTCTCCTTCTCTTTTTTAGCATGGCTATGGGTTTATCAGTGTTGTTTACTTTTTCAAAGAACCAACTTTTTGTTTTGTCAGTTTTTTCAATTATTTCTTTTGTTTTTATTTCATTAATTTCAGCTCTGATTTAATCATTTCCTGTCTTCTACTGCTTTTGGTGCTGATTTGTTCTTCTTTTTCTAGGGCTTTGATATGTAATATTAGGTCATTTATTTGTTGACTTTTTCTTCTTTTAAGAAATGAACTTCTTGCAATGAGCTTTCCTCTTAGTTCTGCCTTCATAGTTTCCAGAGATTCTGATATGTTTTATTAGTGTTCTCATTTACTTCTAAGAATTTTTTGATATCCTCCTTGATGTCTTTTGCAACCCATTATTCATTCAATAGCATATTATTTAGTATCCAGGTGTTGGAGTGTTTATTTTATCATTGATTTATAATTTCATTTCAATTATGATCTGATAGAATGCAGGGTAGTATCACTTCTGTTTTCTATATACTAAGAGTTTCTTCGTGGCATAATATATGATCTATTTTAGAGAAGGATACATGTGTTGCTTAGAAGAAAGTGTATTCACTTGTTGATGGATGAAATATTCTATATATGTCTGTTAAGTCTTTTGATTATATTTTTGAGTTCTACAGTTTCTTTGTTTAGCTTTTATTTGGAAGATCTATCCAGTGGTGAAAGAGGTGTGTTAAAAGTCACCCAGAATTATTGTGTTGTGGTCTATTTAACTTTTTAACTTGAGAAGAGTTTGATGAATGTAGATGTCCATTATTTGGGGCATAAATATTTATAATTGTTATGTCTTGTTGGTGTATGGTTCCCTTGAGTAGTATGAAATGTCCTTCTTTATCCCTTTTGATTTACTTTGGTTTGAAGTCTACTTTATTTGATATGAGGATGGAAACCCCTGCTTGTTTCCACAGTCCATGTGAGTGGTATGTTTGTTTTCTTTCACCTTCAGTCTGTGGATGTCTTCCTGTGAGGTAAGTTTCTTGAAGACAGCATATTGTTGAGTCTTTTTTTTTAAAAATTCAATCTGCCAGTTTATGTCTTTTGATTGGTGGTTGTAGGGCATTAACATTCAGGGTTATTATTGAGACATGATTTGTTTTCCCGGTCATTTTTGTTTATTTTTGGTATTTAACATGACTTGGTTTTTCCTTTGATTGGTTTTTCCTTTAGTGTAATAACTCCCTTTGCTGATGATTATCATTGTTGTTTTTCATTTCCTCCTCAAGGAATATTTTGCCAAGGATATTCTATAGTGCAGACTTTCTAGCTGTTAAATTCTTTTAACTTTTGTTTCTTATGCAAGGTTTTTAATCTCATCATCAAATCTAAAGCTTAATTTCTCTGGATATAAGATTCTTGGTATCCATTTTCTTTCAGAGCTTGATATATGTTGTTCCAGAATCTTCAAGCTTTCAGGGTCTGGGTTGAGAAATCTGCAGAGATCCTAATTGATTTCCCCCTGTCTGTAACCTGATTCCTTTCTCTTGTGGCTTTTAAAATTCTCTCCTTGTTCTGTATGCTAGGCATTTTCATTATAATGTGCCTTGGTGTAGCTCTGTTGTGATTGTGTACATTTGGTGTCCTATAAGCCTCTTATATTTGATTTTCTAACTCATTCTTCATATTTGGAAATTTTTCTGATATTGTTTCATTGAATAGATTGTTCATTCCTTTGGTTTATAACTCCATGCTTTCCTCTATTCCAATAATTCTTATATTTGGTCTTTTTATGTCATCCCATAATTCTTGAATATTCTGCTTATGGTTTCTTACCATCTTCATTGTGTGGTCAACATTCTTTTCAAGATTATATACTTTGTCTTCATTGTCTGAGGTTCTGTCTTCCAAGTGATCTAATCTGTTGGTGGTGCTTTATATTGAGTTTTTAATATGGCTAATTGTTTCATTCATTTCAAGGATTTCTGTTTGTTTTATTTTTTCAGAACCTCTATCTCCTTATTGAAGTAATCTTTTGCTTCCTGTATTTGCTTATGTAGCTCTTTATTGAAATGATCTTTTTTGCCTGTATTTGTTCTCTTATATCATCCTTTAATTCACAGAACATTTTAATTATGTACATCCTGAACTTCTTCTTTGTCATTTCTTCTGTTGTGCTAGCCATGGATTCTAATAATGTAGTATCTTGGTTTATTGGGGGCACTTTCTTCTCTTGGTTTTTTCATGTTATTTATGTGTCTTCCCTTCTAGTATGGTGGATCTGAGGTGTTACAGTTCTTATCCTATAGGCTTATAGTGTTCCTGCAGGGTTCCAGTATCTCTCCTTTAAGGGGAAGAACAATATTAACAGATCCCAATACAAACAATATACAACCTTAAAGCAAATAGCTGCTATTAAGACATTTGTGGTTTTGTCACAATATACAGAAATGGTGAGTTCAATTACTATCTACTGTAGGTTTGCAAAAGGGTCTACAGTTTCTGATGGTGGACAAAGAACCTGGGGTGAAGTGTAGGATGAGATGTTGAGTGGGTAGGAGGTAAGGATATAGAAAGCATGAAGAAGGAATATAAAGAAGTTGGTTAGTAGGAGGAGAAGAGAGAGAAAGTGATTTGGGGGACACAAGTAAGTGGGAAGACAATAGCAATAGAGTACCATAAACAAACAAACAAACATAAATATTAAGAAAAATAAAAAATGTAAAAATAGAAGATAAAAGAATATACAACACAACTGCAATATATAAACATCCCAGTCCTCAGTAACCTAATTCGTGAAAGTTCTTGGTTTCACAAATATTGGGGATATGAGGGTGGGAGAACAGAGAGAAAAAATAATAATAATCTTGAAGGAAGAAACAAGGATTGTTTTTGTTGGAGATCAGTATCTTTCCTGCTTCCCTTCTCATCCAATAGGTGGGGTTGTCTGTTATTTGCTTGTATCTCCACCCTCAGGATGCTGAAGGTTATTAGGGTGGGAGGGTTGGTCTTGGGGGCAGAGCTCCTGGAGGTGGGGTATAGAACTTGCTGTCCCCAGTGGGAGACTACACCCCAAGGATCTCCTTTGGGGCCCACTCTTGTGATGTGGGCACCTGGTCTTATCTCCTTATGTTTCCTATAAACCTCACAATTCCTGGTCTCTAATTTAGTCTCTAAACTATCTCCCTCCCTTCCTCCCTTTTTACCTCCCAATTAGGAACCTCTCTCTGCAGAGGTCTTGTGGGCTGTGCTCTGTGGGCAGCTCGTTTGTCATGTTTTTTATTGGGCAGTTCAAGACCAGTTATGTGAGCTATGGACTGGCCACGTTGCCACAAGCACTGTGCCAGGTTAGCGGCTGCCAGGCAGAGGGAGGAGTTGGGGACTGAATGTACCTTGATATTCTAAGCAACTTTCTAAGCGCCAGCTGGTCTTCTAAGGTGAGGGTTGCCACAACTAAAGATGGTGACAAAGGTGTCCCAAGATGGAGGTGGCTAGGGTGTCGGGTTGGGTGGGGCTAGGCAGTGGGGGTGGGCATTGTATTCTGAGATGGTGGGCAGTGTTGTGGCTGGTGGCTGACTCCAGATCCTGGACAGTGTCCCCAGGTGCAGGCTACCATGTCTGGGGACTATGGCAGTGGTTGCAGTGTCCTAAGATGGAGCCCCACCTTGGTAGATGGGGATCCACACTGGGGTGGCAGCCGGAGCTCCTGCACATGGGCAGTGACTGGGTGTCCTGCGTGGGACCTGCTGCCAGGATTCCTGCATGGGTGGCCAGCCAGGAGTCCTGTGCAGGTGCTGATGCTGGTGGTCCTGCTTGGGCACCTGGGGGTCCCACATGGATGAGTGGCTGGTAGTCCTGCACTGATGCTGAGGCCTGGAGACCTGTGGGCTTGGTGGCCATGATTCCTACATGGGAACAGCTGTCAGGGGTCCTCTAAATGCTCACAGAGGAATAGTATTCCCTCTACTTGAAACCCAAGTCACTGAGTGACACAGAATGAAACCTCCCTCTAGCCCGCCATCTTGGATTCTCCCTGTGTTTGTTTTATTATGTCTTGAGACCATGCTATCCAATAAGAACTTTGTTATATATTCTAGCTAACCTTCTACCCCTCCCCATCCTATCCTATGTCTCTGGTATAATAGAGATGTTAGATAAGGGTTTCAAGTTAAAAAACAAACAAACAAACAAAAACTAAACCCACATAGCAAAGAAGCTTCTGTACCCAAGGAACCTAGATATGCAATAAGTGTCCCCAAGGCTCATTTCCAACTCTTCTAGGATTTGTACCAAATGAGCTTCTGAAGCCAAACTTTTGTCTTGGGCTTGCTCCCATGGAAGCAGACTCTTTCAGGGTCCACAACAGGCACTTCTTTCAGAGCCAGTGATTCCAGGAAGTGGGGACTGAGGCAGAGAAGGAAGGCCAACAATGAAGCCAGGCATCCACTGTGGGCAGCTTCATCTCACAGATGAAGACATCATCTCACAGATGAAGAATCACAGCAGACAGTGGGGAACACCTATCTCTCATTATCCTAATGTGGGTACAGGAGTCTGGGACACTCCTGTCAGTTGTTGGATGAAGGCTGTTTGGGGGTCCTTACCTTTCCATTTGGTTCCATAGTCATGGCAGCCAGGCAGGCTCCAAGGCCCTCACACAAGTAGACAGTCATGGCAATGTTGGAGGACTCAGGAATATGAGTGCCCAGGGTTAAGGACAAGCACTGACAGCACCCACGATCACACGTACTAGATCTCATTTAGTGGGGCCACCCCAGCTAGGGAAAAACATACACCTATGTCCACAGTTGAGTTCAGCCTGCAGATCCTGGCCAGCAACTTCTTTAGTGTGTTCTCCTCATCTTCATGTTCCACAGGCTTGGAGTACGCGGTGAACACCTCAGAGGCCACAAAGATTCTTAGGGAAACTCCTCAGGCAAGTTGTTTTAGTAGAGCCCCCTGAGGCTCTCCACAGTGTCTAAACCAACTTGGAGGTCAGGAGGTGGTGGTGATGTCATTCCTCTCATCCAGGGAGCTGTGGGAATTCTGTGGCTACCCAGTTCTGACACTCCGTGTGGAAAAACTGCCAACACTCTCCTCAGGTGTGTGATGTCATCCCCTCCCACACAGCTTTTCTTCTATTCAGCTCACATGTTCCTGTCCTCATCCTTGAGCTATGAATAGCAAGGGTCTTGCCTCATCCCAAAGTATGTATTCCCTTCAGAGCACTGTGTCTGACTTTGGACGTGACAAGCCCTATTCATTCTACACCGTTTTGCAGGATGGGTGTAAAGGTCAAGAATATAAGCCCTGACTATGTCACGTATTGCCTGTGTGACCTTTAATACTGTATCATTTTCTACATCTGTGTATGGGGATAGGCTAGTACCTACCTCATAAGGATAAATAAGAGAAAGCGTTATAACTAATGCTTAGTCTGGTGCCGGGCACATAACAGGCACGAGAAAATGTGAACTCTCATATTATGTTCATTGCTTCTACCCTGAGTCAATCCATGGCTGTCTCTTGTCTAGATGGTGGCCATCTAGATGACCTTTCTGGGTTCCACCTATTCTCTTCCAGTTGAAATTGAGCTCCATGGCACCAGATCAACTTCTGACAGCAATGTCCACATCACACTTTGCTCACAGATCTCCCCCTCCTATCTCTCCATCATCAGAGCATCAACACAGCATGGCAGGGAGCAGGTGGAGTTTTGGAATCAGACTACCTCTGTTCAAATCCCAGCCTCACCACTTTTAGGTACATTACTACTGAAACTAAAGGCACAGGTTACTTTCCTTCTCTGTGCCTTTTTTTCCTGTAAAATAAGTACAGTGATGGTATCTGCTTCATAGGGCTCACTATGGGAGGATTAAATGAATCAAATCTTTGTCAAGTGCTTAGAGGAGGGTCAGGAACTTAGCACAAGCTCAGTTATTATTTATCATTGTCACCATTGTTATTTCAGAGTGTTTCTGCATTCCATTTGTTAGCCATGTTTTCCTCTTCTGTACATCATATATCGTGGTTTAGCAAAAACAGATTCTTTAACCACCAAGAAATCTCAGGGACTTCTTTCCCTCCATTCCTGGGTATGTCCCTGTCACTTTGTTTTTGGCATCCTACAGGGTCCAACTAGATGCCATCTACGTTTGAAGCTTTCTCTTACTTCCCATAAGGAAAAATGGGACTTTGCACTAGCAGGCATCTCTCCTACTCTAAAATTCCCTCTTTCCTTTGTTCCTCTCCTTTAACATGCCTTACCTTTCCCCTTCTCTGTGAGATCAGTGTTAAGAGAGCTGGGACCATGTGTTAGTCATCTTTATGTCCCCATAATGTCCAGCATGACACTTTGCCTGGAGAAACTGCTTACTGAATGTGCAGTGTCTGAGTAAATGAATGAATGAAGTGCACTTGATATCTTGGCTATTGAGTACGGGGTCTGTCCACTGAACTGCAGAAGTCAGAATTATTTGCCAGATGGACTTCTGCGGGGATCATCTTGAGAGACATGTACTCAATTAACATATTCAATACCCCATCTTACATGGCCAGAAGACCAAGTTAAGCAAGTACACGCAGGTCACCTGTATCAAAGGCATACCTTGACTCTTTCCAAGATGTCAGTGCTGCCCAGATCGCCTGGATATTGCAAAAACCTATTGACAGTGGACATCTTCCCCTGCAAAGATGTGTCTATTTCACACAATTCAACAGTGACTCAGAGTCCTTTCTGAACATTTGCACAAAGACATAACATCTAAACAAACATCATTGTTAATGAGGATCACAATGTTCTTCAACTTCTATTGAGTTAAATTGTTTCCCTGAAACACTGGCCTCTAACTAGTAAGGTATTATTTTAGCAACCAAATTCAGTGTCCCACATATGAAAGGTGCCCAGACATGTCATCAATTAAGAATGGGCGGAGGTGAGGTCTGGGAATGTGGCTTTGATTTCCTAAGCCCATTTGGCCTGGAATGCAACCACTAGAAAGTCAGCAGTCCTGTTTGCCCCGGACTCCAGGACTACCCAGTGAGGACTCCAGGAGGCCAAGCTTTCGATGGCTCCTCCATTTCCCATTGCTTCTTGACCTATTCAAAATCTCTGGAAGATTTTCCCAGATTTTTAACATTTTGTGGGTTTTCTTATTCTTGCACTTTGAGGAATCCCAAGGGCCCCAAAGTTACTGCCTTTTCAATTTGCACAACTTCTTTCTTTTGAGGAATTGGGAATGAGATCTCAAGGAACTGTTTCAGAGTACATTTGGAAAAAGCTATCTACCAGCAACCCTCACACTCCTCTAGGCTGGGGACCAGACATGGGATCCCTCTGTCCATCTGTTTATGATCACTGACATTCTCTTTCATAAACCTGCAGCCTAAGGTTCTCTTCACCATTTACGCTTGGAATCCTAGGAGCTCTTTGCAAACATATTCCTTGATGATGTGCCTTTCTACCCAGAAATCTCCAAGCATGCATACAAATTAGGTCCAAATGTGGCCCTCACAATTGGGCCTTTGGTTTGGATGTATTTCATTGATTCTCATGATATAGCCTCATAATACTGAAGGAATCCCTGCTGCTCACCATGAGCAGATTCCAAACATAATCATGGAATCTGTCTTGTCAGCTATTTCATTAGCACTCTGATTGCTGTTGTTTTAAGCAGGAAGGTGGAAGCCCCAGGAATTCTTTTTTGCCTTCTTGAGCTTGTTAAAACTGCATTTTCCTCTGTGCTGTGTGGATCACAGGGATTAGGCAGAGGTGTATTTTTGGCAGTTAGCATAACGCTTCTCAGAATCTGAAGCTGTGACAGGACCAGCAGTTTTGGCTGGAGCAGGGCCCTCTCATCCTCCCCTGGATGTGGGCCCACAGTTTATTTGGCTTCATTGCTTTGGTTTTGCAGAGTCAGCTTGGGAAAGACCCATTACTCTCCCTTATAGAGGGCAGGTCCTGGAGGGTAATTTGATACTCATACTAAGATCTGAATCTCTCTCTCTCTCTCTCTCTCTCTCTCTCTCTCTCTCTCTCTCTCTCAAACACACACACACACACATACATTTCTAGTAGTCTCTCATCTTTTTTTGTAAAACACAATGGGCAATAATTTTTAACATTTAAATCACTTAAATGTGGCTCTGAATAAATGAATTTATATATACATATATGTGTGAGGGGTGTGTGTGTGTGTGTGTATCTCCCTTGGCAACACAGACTACAATTCCTCATTTTCCATGGAGTCAAAATGTTTTCATTCTCTCTGCCAACCTGTTTATTCCTTAGCCTTGACATTTCAGTAACTGTTACCACCTGTCAACCATCATGCAGTGGATTGCTCAGTCTGGAATCCTAGAAATCAACCCTGATCTCTCTCCCTCGCAACCCACCCATCAGCAAGTTCTGTGTCTTGATCTCATCTTCTCTCTTTCATGTCCATGTTCCATGTAGAAGTCCAAGAGGTGCTTTAAAAACATGCGCGGCTGTCAGGACTGCATGATCTGGCCTTGCCTACCTCTCCAAGTTCGTTTCCAACCCCCACTCATTACACTTTAGCCCTGGACTTTCCTCCTGTTCTTCAAATATTTCAAGTTTGTCCCACCTTAGGTATGTAGGCACACCCACTTTCTTGATTCCATTTGAACTCCAAAGACTGCTGTCTTGGGCAGTGTGTTACGCATGTCCCAATTCCTGCCTGCACGTGAACTCTTACCAATCGCCTGGAGCCTGAATGTTTGCCCTACTCTTTGCTGGCAAAGGAATCAGACTTTTCTATACCAAAAATGGCAAAAAGTGAATTGTCTTGTCTCCCTTCCTATAGTAAATAGACGAGTCAGCTCAGGGAGGAATCTGTTCAAACTAGAAATCGTTCAGCATGACTAAAGAGATGATTTACTGTGTCCTTCCATATAAAACTAGCTGGCCCTCATTTAAAAAAGAAAACATGTTGGAAAGGAAGGACACCACTCCTCTGTGAATATATTCACGTTGACTTGACTTGATTTAATGATGGTGTTGGCATGGATACCGTTATGGTTTGGATGTGAGGTATCCCCCAAAAGCTCACATGTGAGACAATGCAAGAAGGAGAAATGACTGGGTTGTGAGAGTCTTAATCCCATCAGTGAGTTAATCCCCTGATAGGGATTAACTGAGTGGTAACTGAAGTGGTGGGGGGTAGCTGGAGGAGGGAATTAGGGGTGTGGCTTTGGGGTATATATTTACCCTTCTCTCTCTCTCTCTCTCTCTCTCTCTCTCTCTGCTTTCTGATCATGATGTGAGCTGCTTTCCTCCACCACACTCCTCCTCCATGATGTTCTGCCTCACCTCAAACCTCAAGGGGTGGAGCCGGCCTTCTATGAGCTAAGGTCTCTGAAACTGAGCCCTCCCATTTAGTCATAGCAGTGAAAAAGCTGACTAAAACAGATACACAGCATGAGGAGGGAAAGAAGGGGATATCCTGCACTGTATGACATGGGCACAGACTTCCATTGTTTTCCATTGTGAGCTGTCTAGAAATTGTACTTGCTAGGCATCGGCATGCTGCCTTGAATGTCTTCAAATCACCTGAGTTCTGAGTGTCTCTGTCTGCATGCTTTGGAGTTCAGTGGTGATGGTGAGCCCATTCATCAAAGGAGAGAGAAAGCATGGCTGGGTGAGGATGTCCAGATCTTAAACTTGTTGATTTCCATGACAGTTCTCACCACTGACCAGTTCTATGACCTTGAGAAAGTTATTTGCCCTCTGAGGTCTTGGCTTCTTCATCTTTAAAATGAGGAAAATGTTCTCAAGGTCTTGTCTAATTTCAACATTTACTATTTATACAGTAGAAGGAGGAAGGGCTCCTAGGTGATGTGAAACCACCATCCATGGACAACTGTGACACTTGCTGGATTCTCCAAAAACACAGACCCTTCTAAAGAGGCTGAAATTCCTGAAAACACACCAGGAGGCTTTTCATTGCCCAACTAAAACTCCCAGGCAACAGCTTGGAGCTTGACAGTGGAAGCACTCTGCCAAGGAGGCTCTTCTAGTCCTTTGTAAGTGATCCCATCTCCAAGGCCCTTGGTTAGATCAGGTCACATGACCAGTGGGCAGAACAGAGGCCTACAGCTGCTCCATATGAGGAATAGGACTCTTGTCACAAATAAGAGCCACTACCCCCAAAATAATATCGAAGTCAAGGAGCAAGATACTAGACAATGAATGGATCCAGTTGCTGATGCCCAGAAATGTGGCACTGCAGTCATATTGTTCTGCACTTATCCACAGTATGAGGATAGGAGCTGAGCAGAGGGTCCCCTCTGCTCAGTCACCAGGATGACAATCCACTTATCCTTCATGTCATTTTTAGCTACAAATGGACCCAATAGTGGGTACTAAGTTTTTCAGAGTATTTCCCAAAAGTTCCAAAATATACTAACAATCAAATTCATAATCATCTAGGTAATTAGGAATTCATCTCTCCCACTAAGAAGTTTACAAGGAAGAACAGAAGAGAAATGTGGCTTGTGGAAATACATAAGGTGTAACAATTCTGTCCAGTTTTTTCACTCCTAGGCTTCTAAGAGGAAGAGGCAATGGTACTGGCTGGGCCTACTGTGGGGTGAGGAGGGTGCCCATGTCTTCCATACTCATTCTTGAGTATGGATTCAAATCCTCCCACTGTCTCTAATCCTCCCCATTTTATAAAGGAAGAAACTGAGACTCAAAGCAGTAACTAGTCCAAGAAAACAAATTGCTTACATCATGTTTATTGAGATCTTTGTAAATGAGGGGTGAATAATGGGGACAAAAGGGGTTGATAAGACATGGACTTTACTGACAGTGACTCTAGTATCTCCCAAGATAGAAGCTGGGAAGCAGTAGCCAGCAGTGGGAGGCATAAACAGCTTTCCAAGCACTGGTGTGGATGTCCCTTACCCTGCCATGTGGCTGTTATTGTCCCCATTTTGCAGTTAGATATTTAGGGCTCAGAAAGGTTAAAACAAGCCTGCTTCCTATACTGCAGATATTGTTTGTTCTTCCATTTACAGGGGAGGAAACTGAAGCACAGAAAATTTGAGCCTTTTTCCCAGGGCCCTGTACTCATTGTGGGGAAGCTAGGGTTTGGCCCCAAGACATGGGGTTCTGAGTTTCAGCAGGAAGAGAGGCTCCCTTCCCATGACAATGGCTTCAGCAAGAATTCCTGGCTTGAGCAGTGGGAAAGGTGTTTGATCAGTTTTCTCAGCCTTTACTCTAGAAATGGATCTAGAAACAACTTTATCTGGCTCTTATAAGCTTCCAGAGGGACCCAGGGGCCTAAGGAGTAGAGGCGGGCTTGCTCCCAGGCCAGGGTCAACTGGCCTCAAGCCTAACACAGAGATGGACTTGATACTCATGGGCCAGGCTCTGCAGCCCTCTCATCTGGACCCTTCAAGGTCCAACTGCTGAAATCTGCCCTCACACTCTCTCTTCAACAAAACCATTAAATCCTAAGAGGCCATCTCGGCCTCTGATGCCCACAGCCATTGTGTTTCATGGGGTCTCTGCAATACTGAGGACCCCACATGTAGATGGTCTCTGCTGTCTGTCCTGGAGTAACTGTGATGTAGTCTCCTACCACCTGGGTTCTTATTATGGAAAAGTACAAGGGACAGGAGACTGAATATAAGCATTCATTCTTTTCTTCCTTTGACAAGTATACTGAGTGCCTCTGAGACACCAGGCAGTATGCCAGGTAGGGGGAGCTCAGTAGTAGATGACACATGTGGCACTTATATCCAATGAGAAAGACAGGTAAATTGAGAAAGTAATTTGGGTAGCAAGAAGGCACTGTCTGCAGAGCCATCACACCAAACAATCCTGGGTCTTCTGCATGCTGTGCCTCAGTCAGCCCTCAGTCCTCAGAGATAGGTACCATGGCACCCACTCCTGAAATGAGGACCTGAAAAGAGTAGAAGGGTGGGGCAACTTGTCATTGGCCACATAGCCAAAAGGTAGGCTATTAACTTATATAATAAGAATCAACACAGGCTGCCATAAGAGTCCACTAGCAAACCACTGACTAGAGTATTATCTGATATTTAATAACTGAAAGGAGAAGAGACACTGTCCATGCAGAAAGACAGATATCAACCACAAACAACCAATGTGACTACAATAACATATACCAGCTAAATTTTAAAACTGCCTGATATGTCTTAAGAAACAGAGAAAGCCCCCTTTCCAGGTATCTATTGCTGTATAAAAAAGCACCCCTATACTTACTGACTTGAAATAATTTATTATCAATTGTGGATCTATGATTCCACTGGGCTCAACTGGATGGCTCTTTCTTGTCCCTCATGAAGATGCTGTCAGATGACAGCTGAAGCTGGGGTCACACCAATATGCTCTGGGGTCAAATAACCAAGACGGCCTTCTCATTCACATGCTGTGTGTCCCAGCACTGCTATGCATGGCTTCTCTGTCCAACAGAGGAGCCTGGATGGCTTACACAGCTTCTCAGAGCTCCAAGAGGCAGAAAGCAGGGGCTGCAGGTAGCTGCTAAAGGACTACCCCTAATACTGGTCCAGCATCTCTTCCGCTATATTCTAATGGATGAGAGTTCCGGGACCTGCCTGGAATTAAGAGGCATGGCAAGGTACACTGCAGAGGAGCACATGGGATACATGATATTTTTATGTCCATCTTTGGAAAACAATCTGACATAACAACTTTAAAAGAGTTAATATCTAAGTGGCACCCAGTGATGGAGGGGAGGACGGGGGAAGTCTCAGTCATCAAGACAGTCTACGCAAAGACAGAGGGGAGAGAAAACATGGGACATGTGTGGATTCACAAGACTCTCTCACCATGGCTAAAGTGCTGGGCTCAAGATGAGCAATGGCAAGAGCTGAAGCAGAGACCACTTAGAGTAACAAGATTGAAAGCCATTGAGGGAGTTGAATCAAGGAAGGAATTGATCCAACCACATTTATGTCTTGAAAAGGTTTTGCTGCCTCTAAAATGGAGAATGGGGAGAAAGGGGCAAGAGAACAAGTACCCTCCCAAGAAATCTCTCACTTCAAGGAAAGAAGCTCCTAAGTTAGATTTTGGTCACAGCTCAAGCCTTGGCTCTGCCCGGGTCTCTTGGTCTCATCTGAAGTCATAGTCAACATAAAGAGCAGGCGCCCAGGGCCGTGGTGTCTATAGGGCTCAACTGGCTGTTAAGCTCACTTGTCTGAGGCTCTGGAAGCCTCTGAATAGCACTAGTGATAATTACAGAATCCCCATGTATATTGATGAGAAACAGCTACATAAATAGCACAGCTTGGTATTTACAAAGTGCTGGTTTTCTGTAAATAAAAAATTTTGGCAGTTACTACCAAGCAGTTCATCCACTCTCTGGAGCCAGTACTTGTCTTATTGTAGTTCTTTCTAAGGGAGGCATTGGGTCACTACCTGTGCCTTCTAGTGGCTTGACTAGTGCAACTCCAGAAGCAACTAGCAATCCAAAACCAGGAGCAGTAATCTTAAATCTCTCTTGGAGTCTGGAGATTTCTTTTTTTACATCCCATCCTCCCCCCCAAAAAATGCTTTGGCCATTCCCATCACTTGTGCATAGAGATTTCCTACCCTCTTATTGTAAGTTAGGGCTCTTTAGCATATTGTGGCCCACAGATTGGAAACCAAAGTTCATTTATAGACCTAGATCAGCATTTCCTGAACAATTCTATTATTTGTTTATTTTCTAATTACAAGGTATCTCACAAATTTTAAAGTTTCTAATTGGACCACCACTTTCCATTCAGGAAGTTTAGTAGCACAGTTTTTAAAAGTGACCATTCTTTTTCAGAGTATTTTTCAGAGTACCCTTATAAGAGCATTTTTATAAATAAGCATCCTTCTTAGAGTAATGATGACTAGTCACCCTCCGAGCTTCTTGGGAGGAAGGTTGGATACTGGTGATTGAACCCAGGGGCTTTACTACTGAGCTACATTATCAGCCCTTTTTAATTTGAGACAGGGTCTTACTAAATTGCTTAAAGCCTTGGTGAGTTGCTGAGGCTGGCCTTGAACTTGTAAACCTGCCTGAGCCTCCCAAATCACTGGGATTACAGGCATGCCACCTTGCCAGGCTCCTCAGGGCTTATTAATTCATCTTAACTCTCAAAAGGAGTAGTGTTGTTAGCTTTTGCCGAGTAACAAGTGGCCCCAAATTTTAGTAGCTTAAACCAATAATAATTTACCTAGATGATGGTTTTGTGGGTCAGCAACTTATGATGGGCATAGCTGGGTTTTTCTTCCAGTTTGGTTGTCTTCCTCATGTGCCTGTAGTCAACAGTTGGTAAGCCAGAGAGCTTGGCTTTAGGTAGATGACAAGCTATTACCTGGACAGTGAGATCTCTGTCATCTTTACCTGCCAGCCCAGGTTTATCCACATGGCAGGAGGACAAGGTCCCAAGAGATTAATCAGAAGCTGCAGAGCGTGTTGAGGTCTAGGCTTATAAGAGGCTCAAAATCCTCTTCACACTCTTTTGGCCAAAGCAAATCACAAGGGCAGCTCCTGTGAGTCCCAAATCAAGATGAAATGAGCTTGAGAAGTGGAGTTTCCAAATCTCTGTATAGGAGGGTTTGAGGGGAGTTAATTTGCTTGGGATATAGGGCTGGGGTTGATGTTGAAGCTATCTTTGCATAGTAAGGAGGTTAGACCCAGATCACATGTTTATTTAGGGTACTGGAAAGGACTTGGTTAACTTGGGCTTAGGATTCAGCTTTGTCTCTGTCCCTTTAGACACATATCTCAGGATCCCTCAGCCTGTGTGGAAACATCAGAGTTCTTTTGGAAATATCGTGATTTGATCACATGTGATGATTTTTATTTTGCCACAAGTCATCATGTAAGCTGATCAGTAAGAGAAATTACCATAGATGTAGATATACAGTTATTCAAAAAGGTTGCTTATCCAGAATACATACAAGTCAATCAGAAATCAATAAGAAAAAGACAGACAACCTCATAGAGGGAAAAGGTGAAAGACTTAAACTTCATAGAAGAGGAAATTCAGATGGTCATCATAATCATATAAAAAGTTGTTCCACTCTGTTAGTCATCACCACCACACCCCCAGCAGCATGGCTAAAACAAAAGACAGGCAACACCAAGTGTTGACAGGATGTAGAGCAACTAAAACTCTCATCTACTACCTTTGAAAGCATAAATTGATCATTCTGTAAAACTGTTTGGCAGTACATAGTAAAACTGAATATATGCATGGCCTATGAGTCTGCAGTCTTATTTCTGTGTACCAACAGAAGTGCATATGTATGCACATCAAATGTACTAGAATGTTCAAGGCAGCATTGTTCATAATAATCAAATGCTGAAAACTATCCAAAAGTTCATCTGTAATGGAAAAGATAAATTAACTGTGCTGTGTTCATGCAAACATTATCCAGAGATAATAATGAGCAACAATTATATACAATGTGGTTGAATTTCACACACAAAAGGGTATTGCCTGTATGATCCACTTATTTCTAAATACAGAAACAGACAAAACTAATCAGTAGTAATAGAAATTAGTGTGTTAGTGACCTCTTTATTACTGTAACAAGTACCTAAAACAAATCAACTTACAAAAAAAACTGTTTATCTGGGCTCACAATTTTGAAGGTTTCAGTCTGTGATCATTTGGTCCATGTTGGCCTATGGGAGGTAGAACATCATGTTGGGAGCTCATGATGGGGCAAAGCCTGTTTACCTTATGGCCAAGATGCAAAAGAAAGACGAGGAAGAGACCAGGATCCCACAATCACCTTTGAGGACATTTCCCGCATGACTGAAAGACTGTCCACTAGGCCCCACTTCCATAATAATTCACCACCTTCCAATAACACCACCCTGGGGTAAAAGGCTTTAACTATATGGGCTCTTGGAGGATATTCAAGATTCTGATTATAGCAGTCAGGATAGTGGTTAGCTTTAGGGGTTAGTGAATGGGGGTGAGGGTGCTACTCATGTTCTATTGTCTCTTGATCTGGTTAGTGATTACATTGGTATATTCATTGGGTAGAAATTTATTCAATCTCACCACTTATATATTCCTACTCCAGTGAAAAAGGAAATAAAATCAGAATCCCTGAGTTGGTGGAGACATGGCTGCCATGGACACACTGGTCAGTGAGTGCTCCCTGCCTTCCCCACCTCTGGGCACTAGCCTGGAGTGAAAGACCATGCTGGAGGTCAGCCTGGTATGGGGGTTCTTCACATCCTCTAGTGGTCAGGTGCAAGGCTGTGAACTCGAGGCTGTCTGTTGCTGTGAACCTGAAGGCCATGTGCTGGCGGGGTCAGTCCAGTCTGGAGCCTGTCTGCCTGATATTGGCTGCCTTGTAAACATCTGTCCTCATAACAGTGAAATACTGCAGGAAACATGGACATGTTTGTTCTTATCACCTTCCCATTTTACAGATTAAAAAACTAAGGCTCAAAGAGGACAGATAATCTAGCCAAGTCACACAGTGAACCTGTTCAGCCCAGATCTGCAGTTGTACTCCAGAACTTATCTTCTCAAGGACTCAGCCCTTTGGCCAGGAAGGGGAGATAAGGAAACTCAGTAAGCAATGCTCCCAGCCAGGATCCTCCCTGGAAAGACCACTCACAAGCCAAGGGAAGTCCTCCCAGGACATCTCTGCCTAAGCTTCCATTTGAAATGCAAACTAAATCTTCGATCTGCCTCAAAAATGCGAGAGCTGTTCCTTTACACAAAGATAAACCCAGAAGGTTCTCTGAGGCCAGTAACATCAACTCTTCAGCATCCTACATTCTAAAAAGTATGTGAGGGGCAGAGCCAGTGCCACATCAAGGAATAAACATCACATGTGCTACATGAGTTAATATTGCATTGGGTGAGGCCCATTTCCTGACATTCTGTATCTGTATTTTAGTCAGTGCTGCATTAATGGAGAAGTTTGC
This sequence comes from Marmota monax, assembly GCF_021218885.2. Classification (NCBI taxonomy): domain Eukaryota; kingdom Metazoa; phylum Chordata; class Mammalia; order Rodentia; family Sciuridae; genus Marmota; species Marmota monax. Next base: position 5,234,682 of record NW_026692254.1, read on the forward strand.
ATTTGATTTGTTCAGTTCCCAAAATTATTTTCAGTAATCAAAAGGGAAGCTAGGATGGGGGTTGGGTGAAACAAAGCATCTCCCATCTTCCTTGCCTTTATAGGACAGCCCTGGCTAATTTATTATAGTCACCAAAGATCCATTACAAGTGTAAATGAGAAGAAAATTTATTTTAATAACAATGTCACTTTAAATGTATTTGAAATGTATAGACCTTGAAGCAATATTAAAATGAATATTCTCGGCCAGGTCCCTGCACCTGCTTCTTATGAGATATCCCTGCAAAAAAAATATTTTGGGTAAGAACCAGAGAGAGTGAAGACTTGGGAGGTGGCTGTTTTAAGAACCCCTTACACAAATGATTCACATGTTCTTATTTTACACCATTTCCCCCCCTCTATTCTCCCCTTATAGGGAACAAATTTTGCTTAAATCATTTCCAACAAAATATATCCTTTTAGGCTATGGCCCATAACATAAGCCTTTCAGATAGAAGAGAAGGGCTTATGTGAAAGAATTCTGCTTCTCCTTCTCCTCCTCCTCCTCCTCCTCCTTCTTCATATCATGCCCCAAGGAAGCTGCCGCTCAAGAATATGTTGGAAATAGAGTAGAGGAAGAGGATCAAGGGGAGGGAAAGAGGAAGTGCTGGGAATTAAAATGAAGCAAACTATGTTATGACATTTATCAATATGTCAAAAATGAACCCCACTATTATGTATAATCATAATGCACTAATACAAAAATAAAGAGTAGGTTGAGCTGCCCTAAAACCCTTCATCCCAACTCACTTTTTGTGCTCTGGAAAATTGAGCTCCTGCTCCACCCGGTCCTAGCGGTCTGCCTTCCCTCTCCTTTCTTTCTTATTCTCTACTTCCATTTTATGGCCAAGTTAAAGTTTTAAAAGTTTGTGCCCAAGAGAAATACCTTCTCTATCTCCTTTCCCAAGCCCATAGGGTTAGCTGCATTTAATCATTCAGCAATACCAGGAAATGCTATCCCTGAGTCAGCACAGATGAGGAAGGAAGGGGACTTGGGGACATAGTGTAATGTGGGTGCCAATTCCCCTGCCTCCCTGCCCCATGAATGCCAGAGCCTGACATCTCAGAATTAGAAAGGATCTCCATGATGTAGCATAGAAAACATTAAAATAGGAAGAAAGAAGACAATAGAAAGAACAAGGGGACTCTACCCTGAGTCTGAAGGCCTTGTGTTAAAGTTCCTCAGACCTTTACTACCGAAGTCAGTTCTCTCACCCAGCTGGTCACTCCTAAATTTCTGGGAAAATTAAATCTTCACTTGAATCTCAAACTTACTAGACATTTTTCTACTTATGAAAATTGGCCTGTGCACTGTTAATTGCTCCAACAATGCAGATATTTTTTAATGAATTTGAGCAAAGGGAGACATGACACCTATAATATAGGATGTTTCCCAATATTAGCTATTGACAAGATAATGGAGGATGTGTCAACCTAAAGATCCTGAAAATGGCCAGACAAACACAGTCTATCTTGGGGGTCATCCTTACACCTTCCATGACCACCCTTCACCAAGTTTCCTTTAAGAGAAGAGCTTGAGAACCCTAAAAGTGTCTCTCACTCTCAAATGGCCCACATTCTCCCTTGAATGTTTATTCCTTGCTTTCCTAAATAAATCTTTGTGCCTCAATATCTGACACATCTAGAAATTCCTTCCCACAGTGTGTGCTAAGGACCCCATCATCCTCTGTTGAGGTCCCCCTCTCCAGGACCTCCTTGGACCACCTCTGGTGATATCATTATACACAGTCTCATTTCTTATTAAAGTCATTTCTAAAGAACTCATTTGTTGTTTCCTGAATGTCTTCATTAAAATACAAAAACCTTACCTGAGATTTAGAAAAATTTTAGTGGAGGGACAGGATGGTCTTCCCAGTTGGAACTTTTGTAGAGATGGGAGAGGTGTATGGCTGCTGATCCAGCTCTATGTCCCTGTCCCACATATTCTCCTAGTTTTCAGGTCACCAGTTCTAAATGCAAGTTGGAAAGTGGGCATTCAGAAAGGGAGAGATAAGGGTAATGTTCAAAGGCCATGCCCAGAAAAGGAAACATGCCTGAGCAGGTATGAAAGATTTAGATCCAAGTGAAAATCGTCCTTCAGTCTATTCAGAAACGTTAGGGAATGTGAATTTGGGAGACTGCATGCATTTATTAGGTACTGAAAGTATATACAAGAGGCCCCCTGATCAAGTTTTATTTTCTGAGGTTTCAGTTACTCAAAGTCAACCATGACCTGAAAACATTATTTAGAAAATTCCAGAAATAAATAATAAGTTATAAAGAGCTTGCTGTTCTGATTAGCTTGATGAAATTTTGAGTCATCCCATTTGCTCCCATCCCAGACATGAATCATTTTTTTGTCCATTGTATCCATGCTAAATATGCTATCCGCCCATTAGAAACTTAGTAGCTTTATCAGATGGATTGTCTCAGTATCACAGTGCTTGTGTCCAAGTAACTCTGATTTTACCTAACAATGTCCCCAAGGCACAAGCATAGTGATAATTTAGATATAACACAGAGTAGACCTAAAATTCTTCTTTTAAGTGAAAGGGTGAATGCTCTTAAGGAAAAAAATGTACTATATGTAAGGTTTGGTACTCTGTGGTATCAGGCATCTACTGGGGATCTTGGAATGTACTCCCCAAAGGTTAAGGGGTGTTACTATAAAAGAGTAGTCACTATGTTTATTAACTGATGATTATCAGTTTGAAAACTTAGCCTCCTGTTTGGGGAATTCCTCTTGAGAAGGCAAAGCTGCTCCATTGGGGATGGTGAACTGACTGGAAACCAGGCACCAGGTGAAATCACAATGTTTTATATTTGAAGGTGCAAAGGTTTCTTTATTCCTGATGTGTTAGTTTCATTAGGGCTGCAAGATAAACTTTAGATTTGGGGTAAAATCAGGGCTTAGGGTCTATTATAGTAGTATATGAGATGTTCCCCCAAATCTCCTTTTAATGCAAGAATATTTAGAGGTGAAATGATTAGATTACAAGAACTCTAACCTAATGAGTCTATCCTGGTTTGAATAGTTTATCTGGGTGGTAACTCTAGGTAGGTCCAGTGTGGCTGGAAGAAATAAATCACTGGGGACATGCCTTGGAAAGTGACATCTTCTCTGTGATCCCTTCTGCTCTCTTCTCGCCTCCTTCTCCACCTTTTCCTCCTCTTCCTCTTCCTCCTCCTCTTCTTCCTCCTTCTTCTTCTTTCTCTCTCTCTCCCCCCTCCCTCTCTCCCTCCTTCCCTCCCCCCTCTCTCTCTCTCTCTCTCTCTCTCTCTCTCTCTCTCTCTCTCTCTCTCTCTCTCTCTCTCTCTCTTTCTCTCTCCTTCCTGAGCATCTTTCCTCTGCTGGGTTGCTGGGTCTTTTACCCATGATGTGCTATCTCATACTGAGCCCAGAAAAAATGGAATTGGCCATCTGTGTACTGAGACTTCTGAAACCATCAGCTCCAAATGAATTTTCCCTCCACTAAGTTGTTCTTTTCTGGTATTTTGGTCACAGCAATGCAAAAGCTGACTAAACAGGGGCTGAGAGTAACCTTAAAATGAGGACTGCCACCCAAAATGAGAGTGAGAAAAATGTTTCAGTTTATAGGTGTTAGTGGATGTCTTTACTACTATAATTGTGTAAGAGTTCAGCATATACTCAGGCTGTGCCTGAAGGAGATAGGCATTCATTGAGTGGGGATGGTACTAAGGATAGTATATTAGTCAGCTTCACATCACTATAACAAAATGCCTGACACAGGCTATTCAGGAAGTGAAGAGAGATTTATTTATTTTTCACAGTTGTGAAGTTTCAAGCCCAACACTGAATGGTCCTAGGCCTATGGGCCGTGGGTGAGATTGGCATATAATGGTGAACATGTCATGAGCTAGAAAGCAGAGAGAAATCAGGGTCCCCTACCCCCATTTCTGGACATACTCCCAGTGACCTAAAGAGCTCCCACAAGGCCATATCACTTAGAAGTCCACATCACCTCTCACCATCCTGGGGACCAAAACTTTATGTATGTATCTTTGGGGAACACTGCCTCTATCCAAGCCATAGCAGAGAGGGAAAGATTAAAAAAGGCCCCTGAGGCCATAAGCCTATGAGAGAGAAGGACAGAGCCTCCTTCAGAAGACCAGCAGCCGCAGTTGGGCTGTCTGTGTGTGTGAGATTCAGTCTGACCTTCTGCAGGTTCGGTTTTCTTATCTGTCAAATTGTTTTAAGGACACCTACCATGAGTGTCAAAGAAAGGATCAAGCTAGGGTTTGTATTTAAGGCACTTAGGCATGTGCCCATCGTACAGGGAAAAAGCAGAAGCTCTAAGATGAAATCTGGTCTTGAGGATTATCCATCTAGGGAGTGACAATAATGAGATGTGATTCCAGAGCTGTTTCATCCTCGTGTAGGCATCACTACCTCTGGTGGTGGCATGTGACAAGGAAAGGGAACTCTGAATACTGGCAACTTTTTCAGAGAGTATGAACTTCATTTTGAAATGGCACATCATGGAAGAGATTAGGGCAGCCAAGAATGCTAGGCTGTATCTTTGAGCTTCTGAAGGGACCTGAGCCATGAAGCATTCATTCAGGGAGTATGCATTGAAGTCCTATGATGTGCCAAGCCATGCTAGTGTTAGGTATGCACGGATTAATGAAACTTCACCACTGAGCAGAAATGCTATGGACACGGGAAGTCATATGACAGGTTTCCCCAGCAGGACCACAGGGAGGGAGTGGTCCACCCAGCTGGGTGGATGGGAAGCCTTCATCTAGGTCATAAGATGAAGTACAGCATCCTATATCCTAGAATGAACCAGACAATGTGCTTTGTGGGTGGCCAACCTCCAATAAATGTTGTTTGAATTGATAAATAAACTAGGTTTCCTGAAGGTAGTGTATGTGCTATGTCCAAAGAGATCAACAAAACTTTTAACATCATAATGCAGTCCTGCCTCTGGAACAACTGATGGCTGTGAAGAATGAGATTTATCTTATACATTCCATAATGTACACATTGGAATGAGATATGCCTCCCTTCAAATAGTACCCTGTGAGGTCACACCTTTACTCCTGTGATAATGCCATCATCCTGAACAGTTTTGGAACTCTTCTTGGACACATGAAGAGTTTTGCTGTTTCTGAGTCCCAGCAGGAAGTGCTCATTACGTTGAAGTAGTAAAACTTCATTTCTAACCAATAAAACATGATAATGAAGCCTGACCACCCACTTGAGTGACACATTTTACCTCCAGAGGGTTTTTGGACCACTTCCCCAAGTCAAAACGACCTTTTAAGGGTGGTTTTGTTAGAAAAGGGATAAGCTGTGGGCTCTAAAAACAATTCCAAGGGAAATTAGCAACATTACAGAAACCTTCAAGGGCCCTGAGAGATGCACAATTTGTACTTGAGCCTGTAAAAATCCTTTGAAGTTAAGAAATAGACCAACCAGCAAAGAGACAGGTGATTTTCACTCTGTCTCAGTTCCAAGAGTCTAGTCGTCCATTTGTGACACAGCAATAGAATCAACAGGAAGCATGAAAGAAAAAAAGCAAAATAGGCATAAGAGGACCATCCTTCATTCCAGCACTTGTGGTTCGAGGTGGGAGGAGAAGTCTTCCCAATGACATCCTTCTTGCTACAGACTAAAATTGATAAGCTTACAGATGGTGGGAGGAGAGATTTGCAAATGTAGTATCTGTTCCTCCAGTTTGGGGCATTTCTTAGCAAAGAACAATAGCAAACTTTGAAATTAAGTATGAATCTGATGACCACTTGGGAAAAACTCTGGAAAAAAAACTAGGTTTAGATGCCCAAGGCCAAGATTCCAATGCTAATTCTTTCTCTCCTCACTGGATCCAAGAAGGCACAGTCAGCAGGGTGGACCTGACCACCTATGTGAGTTAGAAAGACACAGATGCAGCTCATCTGAAGGAAGTACTGTGTACCTGAACTCTGACCTTGGATTAGAAGCAAGGGAAAAGGAGACATGGATGCTTCTTCCTACCACCAGATTCAAGCATGAAGGAAGAAGACAGCTGTGCAGGCACATTCATAATTTTAAAAACAAAATCTGGTGGAAGAGAGATCACATGGGATTTAAAAATATCACAACTCTATTGTTTTGCTTTCACTACTTACTGGGCTCCAAGTGGTCAGAAGGAAAAATGGGAAATATATATGGGAAATACAGGAAGCAGCTTTTAAATCAAGATGCTTACAATTGCATAAAATGAGCTATGAAACAGCAGATAGTGAGGTGTGCATGTGGTTTGTGTCAAGTTATCTCAGGAAAAAAAAGGAATCCCTGGTGTCCCTGTGGATATTTGAATGCTCGGCTCCTGGCGTGTTACAGGGCTCCTCTTCAAAGGCTCTGTCCCTGTAGTGGGCTGCCTCATTTCCACATGTGTGCAGAATCACGCCCCTCTACCAGATCGTGTTTAATTAAGACCAGATAAAACAGTTGCTTTTTTTTTTTTCTGACTTTTTCTTCCATGTGGAGTTGAAAGGAATCAAACAACTAGGTCAGCCATGCTCCCCAGGCCCCAGAGAGGGAGTGATGTCAGCAGGTCCCCCTGAAACAGGGTTGGGGCACAGGGAGATCTGGGCCCTTCTGCTGTACCAACCCCTCCCCCCTCCGCTGCCTTCCCCTAGTATATTCCCCAACCCCCTGTTCCACAGAAGAGGATATCTTTTGATGTTTCTACAGTGCTGGGGCAAATTTGGGGACCAGTTTGATGGCACATGTCTTTTTAGGTTCCCGGAGGAGACAAAGAACCAGGTAAATTTCATTTTTGTGTCCACCGGTACAAATTGACAGATTAGTAACATGCTTTCAAATGTTTCTATGCCTCTTCCCATCATTTTTCCTAAGCAATAGATTATGAATCAAATCTTATCAATGTATAAAACAGAGCTGCTTTGCAGGGCTGGTTGGAAGGACCAGAGACATCTACTCTCCCCAATCCCATCAGTGCTCACCTCTGGTCTCACCTCCACCCCTTCAAGGCAGTGTCACAGAATGCTGAGAAGGGGTGATCAGCTTGGAAACTCTGCCTTCATTTTCTGGAATGCCAAGCTAATGGTTTTTAACATCCTTTTCAACTGGGAAGTTCTCTGATTCTATCTTATCTTTTTGTTTGGGAATGGGAGCGTGTTGGGAATTGAACCCAGGGTGCTTTACCACTGAGCTACATCCCCAGTCCTTTTTATTTTTTATTAAGATAAGAGCTTGCTGATTTGTTGAGGGTCTCACTAAGATGCTGAAGCTGGTCTTGAACTTGGATCCTCCTGCCTCAGCCTTCCAAGTTGCTGGAAGTATAGGCATTCACTGTCATACCTGGCTGGTTCTCTGATTCTCTATGGCATAGTAACACAATACTCAAGCCAGCTGCCCAGGGGAGTTAATCCAAGTCTTGCCACCCAAACCTGGTCCCTTTCAAGCTTCTCCTTCCTCTGAAATTGGAGCTTCCCCTTCTGCAGCAGAGCCCAGAAACCTGGGTGCCATCTATAACATCTACGCCTGCCATGCTGAGTCCATCAACAGGTCTTCTCAGAGTGTGGTCCTTGGACCACCAGAATGGGTGTCACCTGGGTGCTGGATAGAATTCAGACTCTCAGGCCTCACCCCAAACAGAATCAGAATCTGCATTTTAGCAAGAACACCAAGAAACCATGTGAGAGTATGAGAAGCAAGGGACATTTAGTTTCATCTTCTTACCTTCTCTTCTGCCCATTATCCCATGGATTGTTATCTAGACCACTACCAGGCCTCTAGATGGAGCAGCTCTGGTGTATTCACACTCCAGTATCATCCTCGGACTCAGGCTAAGGTAGCATCTACCAGTCCTTTCCCTTAGCCTCCATCCACCACGCCCCACACTAAGGTCCAGCATCTCTTCCCTTCTTCCATTTCCTCAGACATTTGTTCTCTCTCTTTGGTAGACTAACCACTGCTCATTCCTAAGATTTCAGCTAAGAGGTCATCTCTGTGCAACCACCTCTGACTACCCAGGTCAGAACACATCCCCTGTCTATATATGAGTTGGTAGCACTCTGTATCTTCCTGTGACAACTATGGTCACAATGTATTGTTGTACACCTTTTGTGGGATTGTTCAATTAGTATCTCTCTTCCTACTGGTCTTCATCTCCATGAAGGTAGGGACCAGGTCAATTTCTCTCCTCATTCCATCTCCAGGGCCTAACTCTGTTTCTGAAACATCATGGAAGCCCCATAACCATTGCACAAGTAAAAGAAGATAGGTACAAAGGAAAAGATGATGGTATGACTCCAGTGGTAGGAAATTTCTAGAAAAGGCAAACTAATCAACAGAAAGTTTTTCATTGGTTTCCAGAAGTTGGAGATAAGGGTGAAGGTTGACTGTAAATGGACATGGGGGACCTTTGGGGGTTGATGGATGTGTTCTAGGTCTGGACTGTGGTGATGATTGCCTGGTTGTGTACATTTGTTAAAAAATCGCAACTGTACCGACACAGTGGGTGAATTTAATGGTATGTAAATTATACCTCAATAAAGCTGTTTGGAAAATGAATGCAATGCTCAAAGGTGAAATTAAGTGGCCCAGGATCTCACAGGTAACTGCAGCTACATGGCTGTTGTCATATTCCCCTCTCTCTTTCTGCCAGTGAAGATTTGTGCATGCTCAGCAGCAGCTGGGTGAATGACCAGGCCAAAAACAACTCCCTCCCCCTCCGTCCTCCTGCCCAGAGCCCAGCTCAGTTGCAGATGCTGAAACTGCAGTTCCTTTGATGGTGTCCCAGAGTTAGAGCAAGAGAAAGATTCATGATTTCTAATAATCCTCAGCCCTGGTTGTAGCTCTGTCCCTTCTCTAATTAGAGCAGTCTCCTTTGGGCATAGCCCAGAAATCAGGACATCTTTGTAGATATCACTGTAGACTTTAGCAAAATAATCAAGTATTAGGAACCATGGTACAGTCCAGGATTTTTCTCTCAGATCATCAAAAGTGAATGTTTGAGCCAAGTTTTGTTGTTTTAGAATTCTTCTATCTTCATTCCTTTCTTCTCTGAATGTACATGCAGAATACTTTAGTGCGTGGATAACATGAACCTGGCACAGGAAGTGATGTCCCATAAGCAAGGCTGATACCAAGCCCTTCCCAATTCTGACCCAGCCAGCATCTGTCTTGATTTGTGGGTGCTCATCCTTTATCTGGTATTACATATTTGGAAAGGTCCCTCTGTTTATAGAGAGCGTACCATCACAAATTATAAATCTTGGCCTCCACTGTTAGTCCACTGTTTCCACATTGTATTAGTCACCTTTTCCTCAATATGGTCAAAATACTCAACAAGAATAATTTTTATTAGTTTTATTGATTTTACTTTTTTTAAATACATGACAGTGGAATGCATTACAATTCTTATTACACATATAGAGTACGATTTTTCATATTTTTGTATATAGAGTATGTTAATGCCAATTCATGCCTTTATACATGTACTTTTTTTGCATTATAATTCTTATTACACATATATACCACAATGTTTCACATCTCTGTTTATATATAAAGTATGTTGACACCCAATTCGAGTCCTCATACATATACTTTGGATAATTACGTCCATCATATTCCACTGTCCTTGCTAATTCCCTGCCCCCTCCCTTTCCCTCCCACACCTCTGCCCCATCTAGAATTCATCTAATTCTCCCATGCTCCCCCTCCCTACCCTACTATGAGTCAACCTCCTTATATCAGAGAAAACATTCAGCATTTGTGTTTTTGGGATTGGCTAACTTCACTTAGCACTATCTTCTCCAACTGCATCCATTTACCTGCAAATGCCATGATTTTATTCTCCTTTATTGCTGAGTAATATTCCATTGTGTATATATGCCACATTTTTTTAATCCATTCATCCACTGAAGGGCATCTAGGTTGGCTCCACAGTTTAGCTATTGTGAATTGTGCTGCTATAAACATTGATGTGGCTGTGTCCCTGTAGTATGCTGTTTTTAAGTCCTTTGGGTATGCAAGAATAATTTAAAGGAGGAAAAGTTTATTTTTGCTTATGGTTTCAGAGATTCAGTCCATGGTGGGTCAACTCCATTGCTCTGAACCTGAGATGAGGCATAATATCAGGGTGGAAGGACAAGGCAGGGGGAGCACTGTTCTGCTTATACCAGCCATGAAACAGAGAGAGGGATGGGAAGGGGCTATAGAGAAGATGAAACCTTCCAGGGCATAACCCCAGTGACCCACCTCCTCCAGCTGTACTCCACCTGCCTGCAATTAATACCTAGTCCATTCAAACCAGGATGGACTGATTAGGTTACAGCCCTTATAATCCAGTTATTTGACCTCTGAGTATCCTTGCATTAACACAGGAGCTTTTGGGAGACACCTCATATCCAAACTATAACACACACCTTAGCACTATATGGAATGACCTTTGAAAATCTATGTCATTAATCAGAAATTTTCTTTATGAATACATTTTAATTGAACAATGAGATGATACAGGATGACTGACTAAATGTCTAGGAACTACATAGGGTAGGATAATTGTAGTAACAATTAGACCCTGTGTTAGTTTTGTATTGCTGTATACAAATTACCACAAACTTAGAAGCTTAAAAAGGCAGCCACTTATTATCACAGACGTCAGGTAAAGTACAACTGGGTTCTCTGTGCAGGTTCACAATGCTAAAATCAAGGTGTGGCCTCTACAGATGGAGAATATCCTCACATCAAATGTTTCTCTGAATCCCTTTCACCATGATGAGCTTAGCCTCTGTAGAAGTCTCACCTGAGTGGGTTCGACACACTAAAACCTCTTTATTTTAAAGTCAACTGGCTAGAGACTTCAATTATGTTTACCATCCAAAACTCCTTAAAATAATCCCATTCTTAGCAGCACATAGATTAATGTTTGAATAAAGATGAGGTATGTGCACATCAGGAGGCCATCTTAGAATTCCATCTTCCACAAATCCTTAAACGCATCATGACACAAACATATTGAAGGACTATTTCTTCTGCACTCAGAATATACACAATAGAATATTAACTCAGAATATACTCTGAGTATATTCTATTGTGGATATTCTAAGGTGGTTGCAGGTCACAATGATGAGGTTAATTCATTTCAATGGAGGCTCTGTCATTTTCTTTTTTTTAATTCTAATTGTAATTTTTATTACATATAACTGCAGAATCAATTTATACAAACATGGCTTATATCTTATTCTAATTAGGATCCCAGCTTTATGGATGTACATGATGTTGAGATTCACTGTGGTGTATTCATGTATGTACATAAGAGAGTTATGTCAGAGTCACTCTACTGTCTTTCCTATTCTTGACCCTGCTTCTCTTCCCTTTATTCCCCTTTGTCTAATGCAATGAATTTTTTGAGAAGCCAATTATTTATATTTATTCTATTTTTCTTTCTTTTTAAATTTGTTCTAATTCATTATATATGACAGTAGAATGCATTGACACATTGTACACAAATGGAGCACAGCTTCTCATTCCTCTGGTGAACATGGTGCAGAGTCATGCAAGTCGTGTAATCGTACATGTATATAGGGTAATAATGTCTATCTCATTCCACCATCCTTCCTGCCCCCACACCCCCTCCTCTCACTCCCCTCTTCCCAGTCCAAAGTTCCTCCATTCTTCCCTACCCAGCCCTTATGGATCAACATCTGCTTATCAGAGAAAATTTTGGCCTTTGATTTTTGGGGCTTGACTTATTTTGCTTAGCATAATAGTCTCCAGCTCCATCCATTTACCTGCAAATGCCATTTGCCTGCCTTTCACCTGCCCATTGCCCACCACCCACCACCTGCCTTTGGTGCCTGATGGCTCTCACTTAACTTCCATTCTTCCCCTCTCCCCACCTTGTTGTGAGTTAGCATCCACATACCACAGAGAGCATCCAACTTTGGTTTTGGGGGATTGGCTTATTTCACTTAGCATGATAGTCTCCAGTTTCATCCATTTACCAGCAAATGCCATAATTTCATTCTTCTTTATTGCTGAGTAACGTTCTATTGTGTATATGTACCACATTTTCTTTGTCCATTCATTTGTTGGCTTCTAAGATCTTTCTGAATCTTTACAGATGGCCAACAGTAGTACTAAAACGTGAAGGTGCATGATATGAAAGGTCTTCATGGACCAAGCCTGAGAACAGATGCCATCACTACTGTCAGTTCATATTTGATTGACTGGACCCCAGTCACATGGTGGCACCCAACTACAAGGATGCTGGAAGATGTTTTATGTGTCTGGGTAGACACTCTCAGTGAGGTCTTTTACACCATGATAAAGAGACCCCAAATTTTGATGGAGAACTAAACAGGCTTCTATCTGAACTGAATTTTAGGAAGACAATCCAGAGCAAATCTATCTAAATGAAGTTTACTGTCCTCCAAGGTTAAAAGCTGACATAGCAGAACCAAGACCTCTGTTCTGACCAAAAGTCAGAGATGATTTTTAAAGATATCAACATATGTATAACTCACAACTTATTTGCGCAATGTAGTTACTAGATTCAACCTCAAAGACTTTGACTCTTTTGAAAACTCATTTCCAACTGATGAGGAGCTGACTGACAGATTATTTCAAACTCTGAGTTCCAGCTGGGCAAGGTGGTGCCCACTTATAATCCCAGCTACTCAGGAGGGTGAGGAAGGAGGCTCACAAGTTCAAGGCCAGCCCAGGCAACTTAGACCCTGACTCAAAATATAAAGGGCTGGGAATGTAGATCAGTGTTATATTCCCAGAATTCTATCCCCACTACCACAAACAATGAGAAGGAAAAGGAGGAGGAGGAAGAAGAGGAAGAGGAATCTGAGTTCCAAATATGTTTTGAAAAATGGAAAACACAAGAAAAACTATATAACTTTCCAAGATGACTAGCTTGAATTGTGACACTCATTTGAAACTAAAAGTTCTACATATTTTCTTTAAAATATCTTATGTCATTTAAATCACACTTAATCATTGCTAGTCTTTCTTGTTAAGGAAAAATGGGTTTGAGAGAAATACAAATATAAGCTTTGAATTACCAAGACACCATTTACTAAATTTAATCTCGAAAATGTTCCTAAAAGTTACTGTCTCCATGCTATTCTATATAGGAATTCACAAATTAACAGCAATTTCCTTTTGGCTCCTACTCTTAGTTTTTCTACTTTCTATATTTCTTTTTGGCTCTTTAAAAATCAACCAATTTTTAAAAGTAGAGGAAACACTTTTGTTCTACTCATGTATGAGAACGCCAAACAATATACACAATATTCTTGAGCTAAATTACAATACCTCCTATTGAACTGGACACTTCTCACAAAAGAGAACAAGGGAGACTCTCTGATAGAGTGGCTGACAATAGCTTTGCCTCATTCCTTGGTTCATGAAATGAGGCCAATGGACAACTGGAAACTGAAAGGAAAATTACTACTCTGTGTAGCAACAAAATCACAATTAGAGTGAGATGGGTTTGGGGTGTGTGTGTATACAAGGAAAGTGGAAAATACATTTCTACTTTTTATTTGAATTTAATTTAAACATTTCCAAACGATATCACAATGAAATTAGGATATTGGCCAACAGAATTTCCTTTTACCTCTGCATAAAATTTAATCCCTGCCCTTCTATCCATGGTATGCCAGGCCCTTTATTGTACCTGGGAGGAAAAGTAACCCCTGTGTCTGGTTGAGAGAGGAACTCCCTCGATAGCTGTGACTAATTAGGGAACCATATTGAAAAAATAAAAGGAGGAAATAATTAAGAGCAGATGGGGCTAAGGGTGAGAGTGGAGAAGTCAAATAGAGCCAAGTGGGCAGTTAGGTCAGAGAGGAAGTGAGAATGGGGAGGAGACAGGAGGACATAGTGCACAGAGCAGGTAGACTCTGATCTTTGAGAGTTGCATTTGATTTCAGGAAATAGAAAACTCAACCAATAATGACTTAAATTTAGAGGTGCCTGTTGTTCTCAAGGAAAAGAATTTAAGGAACTCCATTCAAGAGCCTTTGAAACTTCATTCAGGTACCTAGCCCCTTCCATCTTTCCACTTAGCAAAGCCTTCTCTCTGGTTCTCATGATATCAAGGTGGAGGCTCTACTTAGGGTGGAAGGGTTTATGAAGTTGGGACATCAGATGGAATAGTCTGGGATGGAATATCAGGCTGTAGGGATCCGGATGGAGTGAATGAATTTGAGATTGGGGGGCTGGGGGGAAAGTGGGTATTGATAATGACAAGGTCCACTGTGGAGGTGAAGGTCTGATGTAGAATCAATGATAAGACGCTAAGAGGGGAATTCAAGAAACTGAAAATATCACCAACATGTATACTGAAGTGTCCAAAAATTAAGGTAGAAAGGGTATCATTTTAAAGTGAATTCTCACTCCTGCCTCCCCCTCCCCATCCACATGACTTTTCATTGCCTTTGTGATGGGCATAGAAAAAAGAATTCCTTGGTGGAGTTGCGGTGGCCTGCCATGAGTCTCTCTTACTGCTTCATGTGCCTTTCCTCCTAGCCTCCTCTGGAGAGCACAGACTGCCCTGTGTCAGAGGGGCCACCCACCTGGACTGGGCTTTTCTTGCTCCTGGGGACTAACACACTCCTGAGAAGGACCCTGCTCACTGCCCACCCTGTGGCACACACTCCACTTCCCTCCTCATGAGTCTGAGAATCGATTTCAAGAGGCTCCTTCATTACCTTCATCTTCCCTCCCTTTACTCCCAGAGCACCGAGAAAAGGCTGATCTCAGCAGCTGGATCCTCTCTTAGGACTCAAGATATATCAGAATCTCTCCAAAGCCAAATACTTTTTTAAAAATTAAAAATATAAGCAAAAGCTGGAAAGTTGGCTTTTGCTGACTGTGTAAGAAACCACTCATCTCTGTTATTTCCTGGGAACCAATTTCAATTTAGTTACCTCTCACCTATATTTTAGTTCCCTCCAAGAGCTACCTTTAGAGAATCATTCTCTCCCCGCCCCCCACCGCCCTGTCTCTCTCTTCTTTCTGAATCTTATTGTTAGTCCATTTCCGGAATATTTCCCTCCCCCTAAAAATAGTCAGGATCACTCCATTGAGGCTTCAGCCAGATTTAGGAAGGTGAGCTGGATCTTCCCAGCCTCTGCCTTCAGCAGAGGGGAAAACATGTAAACACCTGTCCTCCCACATCCCCAGATCTCCACCGACAGCCCCGTTCTCTTAGTGTCTGTGGAAGTTAAACTCACCCCTGTTATGATGTTGTCTACACACTTGCCTGATAGTGGGGGGACCGGACCATCAAATGCATTCTTCTGTGAATTGACTCTGACACCAAATTGTCCAGGTCCATAACGTGTAGCCGCTCCTCACCTTGACCATCTACTGAGAAGGTTAGAATACTAGAAGCATAGTCCCATTTTCCCTGGTTATGACATTTTCCTGCCATCGTTTTGTTGACAATAGAAACCGTTACTTCACTGTTTACCAGCTGGGTCTCAGGGCTCCAGTGAGGGGTTCAAATCTTATTTCATTATGAAATACCACCTGAGTGTAACTGCTAGCATTTGCTTTTTACTTGGAGCTTAAACATTTCCAAAGATCTTTTTGTCTTCTTTCTGTCTCTTGAAGTTCCCTGTCTGGCATTTCATGGCTGCCTCCACTCCCCCCGACCTGAAGGTTTCACTGAGGGAAGATGAAGATGAAGATGAAGGCTCCCTCCCCAACTACCTCCAGGGTCAGTTTCCATGAGCAAGAACGGTTAGGACTACATGACAGCCTAACCTGTGTCGTCTTGCTTCATTAGAAGAAGGGGACGTCCTTATCACGATGCATAGATGATGCAGTAGGAATGCAGCATGGGGGACAAACGCCAAGGGCCACAATTCTCAAGGCTTCTAAGGGATCCTCCTTTTTTTTTTTTTTTTGGTCCTGGGGATTGAGTCCAGGGGCACAACTTAACCTGTGAGCCATTTTTTATTTAGAGATAGTATCTTGCTAAGTGGCTGAGGGCCTCTCTTGGCTGAGGCTGGCTTCAAACTCATGCTCCTCCTGCCTCAGCCTCTAGAGCCAGCCACTAGGATTACAGCTGGGATTATTTTTTCCTTCTTTACTGTCTTCCTCCCTCCTTCCCTCTCCTCTTTCCTTAGGTCTTTTTTTCTTTCCTCTTCCTTCCTCCTTGCCTCCTTCCCTTCCATTCTCACTCCTTCCTCCCTTCCTTTATTGTTCTTGTCTAGAGAATTATTAACTGCTAAATTACAAGCCATCCATAGGATTGCAGGCAGCCTGTGCATGCACTGCTGTGTGCACCTCCATGTTTCCATCTCTGTATGTGTGTGTGTGTGTGTATGTGTGTGTGCATATGAGGAACGTAAGTGGCACCTGGTATTAACAGAACACTCAAAAGCCTGGGGAAGAAAGTATGTTGGTCACAGTTTTTATAAAGTGACTGACTGCATCACAAGGAAGTAAGGTAATTTTCATGGCTAATTAGATAGATCCAACCCAAGAAAAGTGGGTAGAATGTCCTATCTTTAACACAGCTGTATAAATTTCAAGAGGCAGGAGACCAGATTGGAAAAATCCTTACTTCTCCCTCAGAATGTCTTAGACAGTGTGGTTGCTGGATGAGATATGTAAAGCTAATGCTTGGTAAAACTATTTTAGTGGTATAACACTGTCCCCATCAGCCCACTGTGAAACAGTGACTCCAAACCTTGGAACGTTGTGAAGTGAAAGGCAACATCTGAGACCAAGAGTAAGAGTGTATGCATTGAAGGATACACATGTGTCTTCAAGTGTCTTCAGAAACAGACACCATGGGAAATATAAAATATTTGGGAGCAAAAAAGAGGGAGCATTCAAGAGCCAGACCAGCCGTGTGCCCTTTGGTTGAAGTTGTAGAGAATGTATGCCAGCGGGGTGGATGATCTGAGGACAGCAGAAGACATAGTGCAAGGGAGTAGGCAGGGTTTAAGAAAAGGAGAACATTCATTCATAAGAGGCAGAAAGGCAGTCTAAGACCTTAAATGCATAGGAAGAGGAATATATCCAATGCAATCTATAAGAAATAGCCCCCAAACAAACTATGGGATATCCCTCTCCAGTATTCAGTTGTGGTGGGCACCAGCCATAGTGTCTCTGAACCCCTGTAAGGTGGCAAATCCAAATTGAGAAAATTGCATATGCAACTCACATTTTATTTTATTTCTGTTTGATGGCCTGGCTCGAGACATGCTTTCAGCAAAGTCTGGGGAGAGGAAAGGCAACAAAGAATACTGTGGTAGTAGAAATCACATTGGGTTTAGAGTTCACTTCCTGGCTCTTGATGGCTTGGCAAGTTACATAATCTCAGAAAGTTTCCATTTCCCCATTTGTAAAGTTGTGCTCGCTGATGACATCCATTTCACGGAGTGGATGCTAAACCTAAACCAGAAACTAAGCAAAGCCTCTAATACCTTGTATTCAGCAGGAGATGCTCAAAGGGAAGTTCCTTTCTTCCTTTGTTTTCCCTCACTCAGAGTAGCATGTTGGGATCCCCAGAGGCTGTAGGACACACAGCTGAAATAACTTCACTAAACTCTGAATATGTGTCTCAACTTTCTCAATGTCCTGGATGACAGCAGATGGGGTAAGTGGAAAAAAGGAGTAGAAAGTCCAGTGGAGAAACCACCAGGAGTTGAGCAAGGACTGCAGCCAACCTGCAGTGACAAAGCCAAGCAGGAAGATTTAGAGGTACACTGTTCTATTTCACTAAAAAGCTGCTCTCACATATGCTCAAATTAAACAGATATGTTTGCTCCTATTAGGTAAAAGAGTGTGATTTTTTTTCAATTTCTTTGCAGTTTTGCAAAACTGACTTTGAATTAGCCATTGCCTCAGCCACCCACAACATTAATGCATCCCCCCATAAAATGAGCATCCCTGGGAAAACACATGTTTATTGTTCAGCTCAGAGACTCATGGGAAGAGCCTACTACTTGCTATTCATAAATAAATAAGTCACCTGCCAAAGGAACACAAAATACTCATGTAATGTTCCAGAATGTTGGTGAGGCTCAGTGATTGGAGATCCCTGGAGGTAATTTGACATTTCTTCAATAAAACAAACTGAAGCCAAGAAATACTGATGGATGAGAAATTCCATCATCCAGTTTCAATCTATTGAATGTATACTTCAAGAATGGTCATATTCTTTATGGACTTTGCTAATAAATGGATGGGTCTGGAGACTATCATGCTAAGTGAAATAAGCCAGTCCCCAAAAGTCAAAGATCAAATGTTTTCTCTGATGTGTGTGGAAGCTAACCCACAATAAAGGTGTGTGTGTGGTGTACGTGGTGTGGGAGGTGGATAAAATCAGAATAGAAGTTCAATGGAGTAGACAAAGGGGAATGAAGGAAAGAGAAGAGGGATGGGATAGGGAAAGACAGTGGAATGAATCTAACCTAACTTTCCTGTGTACATACATGAATATACTACAGTGAATCTCACCATCATGTGCATCCACAAGATACTAATTAAAAAAAAAAAACTATAAGTAAATAGCAGGAAGATCAGTAGAGTAGAGGAAAGGGAGAAGGAGAGGAAGGATTGGAAGAGCAGGGGAGCTGAATTAGAGCAAATTATATTCCATACTTTTATAATTATGTCAAAATGAATTCTATTGTCATGTATAACTAAAAAGAGCCAATTAAAAAAAGAATAATCATATTTCTTCTTTCATTTATAGATCTCAACAATAGAAAAGAAAGATAGTTGCATGACTAACCAAGGACAGTAGGTAATCTCCAACTTACTCTAAGCAGAATTTATGGAAACCCCTGTCTAGGGAGATTTAAGGAGACCAATAACCTGTTCATTCCCCTGGGAAAATCAAGTCCCTCTTCAAGGGAACTTGGTTTATCATTCATAAAATGAAGATGATTAACATAAGAAAGGACATCATGAAACCAGTTCCCTCATTTTAGGCCCATGGAAAAGGAAGCTCAAAAAGTCATCTCATAAATGACTGGAAGAGATTGTGAACTGATGGGTTTTAAAGGCACCTTTCCTCTACATAACAAATACACCACACCAAGGGGTTCAACAAGCCAGGCCCATCTACTTTGCTAGTAGTCACAAAGATGTGCAAAAAGATGTGACGTAAGCCTTAAGTCAGTTCAGGCTGCTATGATAAAATGGCTCAGATTGGTGGCTTATAAACAATACAAATTTATTTCTCCCCATTGTGGAGTCTGGGGAATTCAAGATCAAGACACCAGCAGGGTGGGTGTCTGGTGAAGGCTTTCTGGTTTGCAGATGGCAACATCCAGATGTCTTCACATGGTGAGAGAAGCATAGTAGCTCTCCAGGGTTTTTTAAATAAGGACACTGATCCCATTCTTGAGGGATCCTTCCTTATGATCTACTCCAAGGCTCCATCTCCCGATACCATCACATTGGTGATCAGGTTTCAGTGAATGAATTTTGAACTGGCACAAATATTCAGGAAACAGAAATCAAACATTTCCTATTGGGACTCGGGTGTAGCTCAGTGTTAGGATGCTTGCCTGGCACGCCCAAGGCCTCGAGTTTGCTCCCAGTGCTGGGGGTAAAAATGCCTGTTACTTGTTATCCTTGACTTAAGGAGAATCCAAAATAAAACTCCTTTCTTGCTAACAAAGAATTCTAGTGGGAAAATTGTTCATGGTGCTAATAACTCGTCTATCTTATTAAATTGTCCTCTTTTCTGCCCCATCAAACTTGTGGAGAACTCAGAGTCAGCTGAAACTTTTCACCATTGAGTTGAATTGTTTAGTGAGTGTGGGGTTTCTTCTGGCAAACCCTAAATAATGATCACAAATCCAGAAAGAGGCATAGCTTTTAGCTGGAGTATAAAAATATTGCTGTAGCTGGGCACAATGACTAATCCCAGTGACTCGGAGGCTGAGGCAGGAAGATTGCCCCTCCGTGAAACCCTCAGCAACTCATGAGACCCTGTCTCAAAATAAAATATAAAAAAGACTGGTAATGTAGCTCAGAGGTAAAACATGCCTGTTTAATAACCACTGTGTGTGTGTGTGTGTCTGTGTGTGTATGGGCACCACTCTGCCCAACTTGCCCATGATGGTGGTAGCTTAAAATCAGCCAAGGTGATAATATTTACACCATGTAAGTTGACAGATGCATGTGTGTGTAGTGGCCAATGTGATAGAAAGAAGAAAAGAAGGAAGGGAGGGAGGGAAGAAGGGGAGGGAGGGGTGGGGTGAAAGGCAGTTTCAACTTGGCTGTTCAAACAACTAAGATTTAACTCAATTCTATAATAGGCTTATGACACCTGTCTTGGCCCAAGATTCTCAACTGATTAGTTTCATGTAGTTCTTCCTCTGGGTGGTATTTTCTCTTTTACTGCTTAGACAAGACTGTGCTATATCCTTATTGACCTCAAAACCCAAAGTTATGGAAACATAAGTCTAATTACAAGACAAAACCAGGCAATCATTAGGTCTGCAGATGACTTGTGGGAGCTGAATATTCCACACACTTCTCAAAACCATTAAAAAAAAAAAGACATTGCTTCATTCCTGGTGGCCTAAGACCTAAGAGGTAGAGTTCTCTCCACAGTGTGACTGCCCCTTGGGCCTATGAACATGATACCAATAAGCGATCCCAGGCCCTCCAGGCTTATCTAAAGCCACAGAACTATGGGGCTCCTTCCATGTGGGGCTAGGGTTCCTGGGCAGTGCAGAAGTAGTTTGCACTCTTACGAGAGCAAACTGGTTCTTTGGCTCTTCTATGATGGAGACATCTTGACTCTTCTATGGCTTTTGAGGCCTCTTTCACCTCTAAACATTTGTAGGAGCCTGTCTCCCAAGTATCAATATACAAGGTCTTAGCCCATCCCCAAACCATGGTAAGTCCTCATGGCTGTCCTGTGGAATATTGGAAATGACTTGGAAGGGTTCACAAGAGCCCATCTGGACCTCTCTGCCCAACTTGACCATGATGGTGGTAGCTTAAAATCAGCCAACATGACAATATTTATACCGTGTAAATTGACAGATACTATCAATCAGGGAATCCCCACCTTGCTAGAGTGTCCGTTATTAAACATCTGTCAGCTTGTCCCTGTTCTACCTATTGATGTCATCTCCTCCGGCTCAGAAGTTATCTCCTAAACCACTTATCAACTACTTTCATTTTATTAATGATGGGCATCTGAAATTTAGGCCAAAATAGAATGTTTTGCAATAATTTAAAAATAATTATTAGCAATAATATTTCTCCTTTTAAATGAAGTCACAGAATGAATGTGTGTGTGTGTGTGTGTGTGTGTGTGTGTGTGTGTGTATGCCTAGTGGATTAGTGAGGAACACAGTTGAAGCTTCCCAGGCTCCCATTTCCTCATTACAGTTCCTTTGAAGAACATCAGTCTCAGTGAATCACAGTTTGATAAACCTAGACCCACTAATTTTTTAAAATCAGCTTTATAGAGGTATAGCTGCATATAAAAATTCATTATTTTTAGAAAATTTTTATTTTAAAGTGAGTTTGCATTCATAGAAAAGCTTTAAAATAGTAAAGAGTTTCCCATGCAACATTGATCTGGATTTCCCTTAAGTGTTAACATCTTGCATAACCTTGGTACAATGACCAAAACCAAAACTGACATTGGTACAATACTCTGAACTAATCTACAGACCTTATTCAAATTTCATCAGTTTTCCCACTAATCCCTAATCTCCTTTTCTGCTCCAATCCAGGATCCCTTCTGTTATGTAGTTGTTATGTCTGTTTAGTTGCTTCTAATCTATGACAAATCCTTGGTCCTTTTTCTTTTTCCAGTGAATTTTAACAGTGTCTAAGAGTCCAGGCCATTTTGTGTTTATCTTCTGTTTTCTCGTGATTTAATTAAGGTCATATACTTTCAGTGGAGTATCTCAGTAATGTGCAATTTCAGAATCATGTCAGGAATGGGTAATATGGGCATGTTTTATTAGTAGTATATTGAAATTTGCTTGACCATTCACCAGTTGGTAGACACCATGCATAAAGTTGCTATGGACATTCATATACAAAAGTGTGTACAAATGGTTTTCTTTCTCTTGGTTAGATACCTGGGATGTTTATGTAAGTATGTGTTGAGTTTTATACCAAACTGATGAATTGTTTAGGAACATGGCCGTACCTTAAACATTGTTCAGCTACAAAGAGAAGCAATTACATAATGTTAGAGAAAGTGAGATAATGGCTTAAAGTAATTGCAACAGGGTAAGACCTCATTTATTTGATGACCATACCTTTTTCACATTCTAATCCATAACTTGCGAAAGTTCCAGTTGCTCCACAGTCTCAAAAACACTTGAGGGCTGGGGATGTGGCTCAAGTGGTAGCGCGCTCGCCTGGCATGTGCAGGGCGCTGGGTTTGATCCTCAGCACCACATAAAAATAAAATAAAGATGTTGTGTCCACTGAAAACTAAAAAAAATAAATATTTAAAAAAAGATGATATTATAAGTCTTTTTAAATTTTAGTTATTCTAGTGAATTTATAGAAGTACCTCGTTGTGTTTTTTATTTGCATTTTCCTAATGACTAAAGATGTTGAATATCTTTTCATGAGTTTTTGGCTAATTAATCTTCTTAAAGGAAGTGTCTACTCTAATATTTTTGCCCATTTTGATTGGGTTTTTATATTCTTGTTTTTTGTGTTTTTATTTTTATTTATTTATTTTTCAAACAGAATGGGAAGACATTTATTTTTTTTTATTTTTTTTATTGGTTGTTCAAAACATTACAAAGCTCATGACATATCATCTTCCATACATTTGATTCAAGTGGGTTATGAACTCCCATTTTTTACCCCAAATACAAGTTTCAGAATCACATCGGTTACACATCCACATTTTTACATAATACCGTATTAATGACTATTGTATTCTGCTACCTTTCCTATCCCCTACTATCCCCCCTCCCCTTCCCTCTCATCTTCCCTCTCTACCCCATCTGCTGTTGTTTAATTCTCTCCCTTATTTTTTTCCCCTTTCCCCTCACAAACTCTTATATGTAATTTTGTGTAACAATGAGGGTCTCCTTCCATTTCCATAGTTTCCCTTCTCTCTCCCTTTCTCTCCCCCAACTCATCTCTGTTTAATGTTAATCTTTTCCTCATGCTCTTCTTCCCTGTTCTGATCGTAGTTGCTCTCTTTATATCAAAGAAGACATTTGGCATTTGTTTTTTAAGGATTGGCTAGCTTCACTTAGCATAATCTGCTCTAATGCCATCCATTTCCCTGTAAAATCCATGATTTTGTCATTTTTAGTGCTGCGTAATACTCCATTGTGTATAAATGCCACAGTTTTTTAATCCATTCATCTATTGAAGGGCATCTAGGTTGATTCCAAAGTCTAGCTATTGTGAATTGCACTGCTATGATCATTGATGTGGCAGTATCCCTATAGTATGCTCTTTTAAGGTCCTCAGGGAATAGACCGAGAAGGGCGATAGCTGGGTCAAATGGTGGTTCCATTCCCAGCTTTCCCAGGAATCTCCATACTGCTTTCCATATTGGCCGCACCAATTTGCAGTTCCACCAGCAATGTACAAGTGTACCCTTTTCCCCACATCCTCGCCAGCAGTTATTGTTGCTTGACTTCATAATGGCTGCCAATCTTACTGGAGTGAGATGGTATCTTAGGGTGGTTTTGATTCGCATTTCTCTGACTGCTAGAGATGGTGAGCATTTTTTCATGTACTTATTGATTGATTGTATGACCTCCTCTGAGAAGTGTCTGTTCAGGTCCTTGGCCCATTTGTTGATAGGGTTGTTTGTTATCTTATTGTTTAATTTTTTGAGTTCTTTGTATATTCTGGATATTAGGGCTTTATCTGAAGTGTGAGGAGTGAAAATTTGTTCCCAGGATGTAGGTTCCCTATTTACCTCTCTTATTGTTTCTCTTGCTGAGAAAAAAACTTTTTAGTTTAAGTAAGTCCCATTTGTTTATTCTTGTATTTAACCCTTGGGCTATGGGCGTCCTATTAAGGAATTTGGAGCCTGACCCCACAATATGTAGATCGGAGCCAACTTTTTCTTCTATCAGGTGCAGAGTCTCTGATTTGATATCTAGCTCCTTGATCCATTTTGAATTAACTTTTGTGCATGGCGAGAGAAAGGGGTTCAGCTTCATTTTGTTGCATATGGATTTCCAGTTTTCCCAGCACCATTTGTTGAAGATGCTATCCTTTCTCCATTGCATGCTTTTAGCGCCTTTATCAAATATAATAAAGTTGT
Source organism: Marmota monax (assembly GCF_021218885.2). NCBI lineage: Eukaryota > Metazoa > Chordata > Mammalia > Rodentia > Sciuridae > Marmota > Marmota monax. Next base: position 5,258,971 of record NW_026692254.1, read on the forward strand.
AGTTTTGTGGATTGGTCTCTGTGTCCTCTATTCTGTACCATTGGTCCACCTGCCTGTTTTGGTACCAGTATGGAGATGTACTGCAGGGATTATCTGGCCTCAATAAAGGGCCAATTTTTCCTGTAGCTAAAAGCAAATCATCAAACTCTTGATTGTCAATAGAGGAAATGGTAGCTATTTGTATCCCAGAGCTTCTGATAAAAGCAGCAGCTCCAGTCTCCAAAGGAATTGTTTAAAACCTACCTTAGCAGCATGGGTCCACCATAGTGTATGTTTGAGAATACATATATTGAAAGGACGTATTGAATGCAAATCAAATATTAACAAAGCTACAAGCCACTTACAATATAGAGAAGACACCTGTAATGCAGCAGTTTGGAAGGCCGAGGCAGTAGGATCATGAGTTCAAAGCCAGCCTCAGCAAATTAGTAAGGCACTAAGCAACTCAGTGAGACCCTGTCTCTAAATAAAATATAAAAAAGGGCTGGGGATGTGACTTAGTGGTTAAATGGTACTGAGTTCAATCCCCCAGTACCAACAAAGAAAGAAAAGAAAAAGAAAAGGAGTCAGAGTTTTACCAAAAACAAAACAAACAAAAAAAGACTTACAAATATTTTATATATTGAATACATGTACTTTATCTTTATAAGATGTAGATTTTGCAACCATTTTCTTGCAGTCTGAGGTCTTTTTCATTTTCTGAGCAACATCCTTTGAAGAAGCAAAGGTGTCTTTTTTTTTTCTTAGTTGTTTTGCTTTGTTTGATGTGATCTATTTTATCAATATTATTTCTTTCTTGGTTTTTCCTTTTCTGTGTTCTATCTAATAAATCTTTGTGTAACCCAAGGTCACAAATATTTTCTCCTGTGTTTTCTCCTGAAATGACTTTCAAGGCAATAGCTCCTAGCATTTTTTCCTTTTAGTTTATCTACCTACCCACTTAACTTTAAATCTAGCTACAAATTTTCCTCTAGCAGTTAGGTGCACAACAGTTAGGCGCACTAAGAATCATTAATCCTTTATCCCATGAAGAAACGTCCATAGTAACCAAGGATAATTTTGATATTTTTGTCATGAATGCTCATGGCTTCAGCGGGGCACTTGCTACACACAACCCTACTTTGGGGTATTTCCAAAAGCAAACTAATCTAACTCTAGTGAGGACTTGGTTTACTGATAAATACTTAACAACCGACTCTCCTGAGAAAAGCAAATAATTTTAAGATCTGATTGGCAGCATTTGTACATTTCCAGGGTGTAAATACGACACGGCCAATTTTAAGCTACCAATCAACTGGCTTGCCAAATTATTTAAAAATTTAATAATTGTCTGTCAAGAATGGATGCAATCCTGCTCCAGCTCACCATCAGGTGCAAGTAGTTGTCTTGACTGTGATCCCCAAGAATCAGAAAGTGAGGGAATAAGGGAAATGAGACAAGGAAAGGAAAGAAACCAACAAGGAGGGAATTGAAGAGCTGGATAACATGCGGACAACTGGATTCAACACCACTGAGGATGCCAAGAGGCGCAGCATAGACCACAGCTTCCTGCAGCTGATCCGGGAAGGGCTGAGGAGGCTGAGCTGCTGAGCCACCGACTCCCACACCTGTCTCTGTTTGTTTGACCCTTGTCTCTGGGTTAGTGAGACATGGGTACCCTTCAGGCTGCTCTGCAGGTGGCAGAGGCACTGATGAAAGCCTCTGGCAGAAAAGCAAGGAGCCACAGGTGAGATGGAAAGTTGTTGTGGGTAGGAGGCTGCCAGTGTGTCTTCAACTGTCCCTTGTCAGAAACAGACCAAGGGGAACATGGGTTCCACCTACCACACACTTGTTTTAAATCCCTGGATTACCACCATCAACAGCTCCTCCCACTGAAGCCACAAAGGCACCATTCCCTATCTGATTTAAACTCATGGAGGAAATGTAACTGGAAAGCGTCACCTTCAGTCCCCATTAAGTAATGCTTTCATTTTTTGTTTTTGTTCTTATTAGTTATACACGACAGTAGAATGTATTTTAAAATATGATATGTATATGGACTATAACTTCCTATTCTTCTGGTGGTATATGATGTGGAATTACATTGGTGTTGTATTTATATATGCATATAGGTGTATTCATTCTACTATCTTTCTTATTCCCATTTCCCCTCCCTTCCCTTCATTTTCCTCTATCTAACCCAAATATTCTGCTAATCTTCCTACCCCACCCCCATCCTTATTGTGAGATAGCAACCACATATCAGAGAGAACATTCAGTCTTTGGTGTTTTGGGATGGGCTTATTTCACTTAGCATGATAGTCTCCAGTTTCATCCATTTACTGGCAAATGCCATAATTTTATTCTTCTTTATGACTGAGTAATATTCCATTGTGTATATATACTACATTTTTGTTTTCCATTTATCTGTTGAAGGGCATCTAGGTTGGTTCCATCATTTAGCTGTTGTGAATTGAGCTGCTATAAACATTGATGCGTCTGTGTCACTGTTGTACACTGATTTTAAGTCCTTTGGTGTAAATCATGGAGATTTCTGAGAAACCTCCATCCTGCTTTCCTGAGTGGTTGCACCAATCTTCAATCCCACCAGCAATGTATGAGTGTACCCTTTTTTCCCGCATCCTTGCCAATATTTATTGTTTCTAGGATTCTTGATAATTGCCATTCTGACTGGAGTGAGATGGAATCTCAGCATAGTTTTAATTTTCATTTCTCTAATCACAGTGATGTTGAACATTTTTCATACATTTGTTGACCATTTGTATTTCCTCTTCTGTGAAATGTCTGTTCAGTTCCTATGCCCATTTATTGATTGGGTTTCTTTTTGTTTTTCTTTCTTTGTTTCTTTCTTTTTTTTTTTTTTTTTTGGTGTTAAATGTTTTGAGCTCTTTATATATCCTGGAGATCATTGCTCTATCTGAGGTGCGGGTAGCAAAGATTTTCTCCCATTCTGTAGGCTCCCTCTTTACTTTTTTTATTGTTTCCTTTGCTGTGAAGAAGCCTTTTAGTTTGATTCCATCCCTTTTCTTGATTTTTGATTTAAGTAATGCTTTCTTAATTGGCTGATGTAAGTGGATTTAAAGTCCCCAATTGATCACTAATGACAATGGAATTCCCTACAGGATCCATGATCTTTTCAATGAGTAGACTTTGTTTTCTTAAAAATATAGGTAACATAAATATGACTAATAGAATTGAATCAAATAATTTCTGCTTGGATGTCAACCATGTTTCTGTGGTTATGTAGATCAGAGAAAAATCTTATCATGACAAATAAATAAGATAATTTATTGAATGCAAGAGTCCAGTCTTTCTTGGAACACAAAGAAATTGGCCATGGCTCTGTCTTCTCCACTGGGGAAACTTCCCACAGATGTGAAACAGATGGACCCAGATTTAGACACCACCTGCTTCTCAGCTGTAATTAACATTGGATCCAGTTGGGTTTTACCATTGAGTTGGCCATCCCTGTTGACTGCTGGGGAATCCTAAACCTTGTGTTTGTTGGAATGTGAAGCTTAGGTTGGGTTTCTCTGGATGGGCAACTACTCTTAGGAGACAAAGGAAGAAAAGGAAATCAAGCTCTTGGTCAACCATTCCCCAGGCATCTGTACTAAGGGCCTCCCAGAAGTTGTCAAAGAAATAAGCCTGCTAATCTTTTCTTGTGATTTTTCTAAAGAAAAGGTATGAATGCCTCCCTAAGTCCATTTCTATCCAATCGGTCCCACTTTTCTAACCAATTGATTAAAATAACAATGATTCCCCAATGACAATATTATCTGGCACTTACTGAATACTCACAACAGCTATTGTACTAACAATTTTGCATATATTATCTAGTTTCAGAATAATATAAGGAAGGTATTATTTTTTCCCATTTTACAGATGAGAACACTAGAGCCTTAGGTTTAAATACCTTGCATCACTCACCAAGATTTGGACCCACGCTATCTGATTTGGCTTCATAAGCAGGTATCCTCACTGCCTCCATTGGCTTATTTACAATGGAGAGGAGCAGCAGTAATCAGCTAGCCAAATTCTTCCATTCCTATTTTATAAAGTGCAGAAAAGAAGTGCAAAATCTCAAAGATACCACTGTCTTCCAGTCTCTTTATAACACTTATAACCTCAAGGGATTTATTTCTCTCGTGAGTTAGTATGTTCTACCACACATGCCTTTGGATAGCTCCTGAATTCTTATTTGCAACTGTGTTTCTTGCTTTTTTGGAGCCTTGAGGGAGGTAACTAAAAGCATAATTAAATTCTAGCTTGCTGCCTTACAGCCGCAACTTCTAACATTAGTGTCAGCATCTACAAACTGCAGCAAGAGTCAGCCCTATTCATTAATAACAACACCTCACATTGTTCCTGAAACAACAGAGAAGATTTTTAGAATAGTCCAAGAGCATCATTCTCTTGAGCCCTGGTTGCATTTTAAGGACACATACCAGGTGAACAGATTGTAAGGACATGCCTAGACCAGGAGTCATTGGGTACTAAGATGCCACAGTTCTGGACGACTCCTGAATTTCAAGCCAGCCTACATCAGCCAGAGGAGAAGGAGCCCATGTGCCCAGCCAAGCTAATTGTCTAACAAGAGAGGTTTTGAATCTCCTAGCTAAAAGTCCACAGTAATCATCTGGTAATTATTTTAATGGATTGTCACTGAAGTGTGAAGTTGGAAGTGCTGAAATAGGAAGCTTTGATCTGGCTTAGTTAATTGTACCAGATCTTAAGCAATAGGAAAGTCAGAGCTTACATCCCATTCAAGCCTGTGGACTTTGTTCATTTATACACACAGACCCAGATGGAACCCCTACCCATGGTCATCCAGCTTATTAGCCTTTTACAACCCTCACAAGAAGGATCAGGCTAGACATTTCTGGGAGGAAATGTAGCTCATCACCCCTGATGCAAAATCAGATTCTCCTCCAGGAGCATGCCCTATGGGGAACTCCTTTGGTTCTGTTAATAGGACATAGTAAAGACACACAATTAAGGAGAAGGTTGTCATGACTTCCAACTATGTGTCCAAAGCTGGATTCAGAATGCCAGCCTTCTGGGGCACTCAACCATCACTATAATAAACTAGAAAGCTGATGACACTTGGATTTCCACATGACACAATTCTTTACACAGCTGAAGACAAATAAATTGACCCTCTTCCCCTGAAGGAAACAGCCCCTTAACATAGAAATAAGAAGCCACTTCCCACTTTTTCTCCCACCCACCTACCTCTATCACATGTGTTCTGTTAAATTCTCACCTCATCCCATCCAACTGAAATTGTTAAATGAAAAACATGTAAAATATTTACCAAGGTTAAATAAGATGTGTTTTACTCTCCAAATATTAAATATGAAAACTTTGAATTCACCCAAAATAAGCTGTCTTAGAAAAATACAAAAGAAACTTAAAAGAGAATAACAATCCAGAAAAATGGGAGGGGTTGTAGAATATTTTTCAGCATATTGACTATGTTTGCACCAGTGGAAATGAATTACTTAGCACCTTTATTTCTATATACATTTTTTTGTTAATAGAAGATTAGTTTTGTCCTCCTTCCTCCACTGAATAAGTGTTGAGTAAATATTTAAAGAATATGGGTTTGAAGAGGCGCCAGATTACGTGCCTGCCCTGGGTGCTCATGTCTCAGGCCTATTCTGGTTTTGGTTGCTTGCCCTTGATTCGCTTACAGTTCAGCTGTTTGATGTTATCTGGCATCTGTGGTGCCCAGCAGCTCCCAAAACGGTGACTGCAGAGAGAATAACAAGAAAATGACAGGAAGACAAGAATGCAAATTTCCTGATAACTTCAACCCGGTTGGTATCTTTCAAAGGAAATGTGCAGCAGCTTAGTACTAATCCTGGCACAAAAATTCCTAGCCTATTGTGGTTTTCCTTGGAAAGGCTTAACTCAAATTACTAGTAAAAAAACTTGGGCAAGAAATAGGTCTCTTGGACTTGAAGCGAAGAGTTCTACTATCTTGCAGAGTGCATTTTTTTTTTTTTGAAATTTCAAATCCTCCAGAAAAGTTAACTTTTAAAATAAGGAGAATACTTCCCTAGGGTAGAATTCATTATTCTCATTTTCTCAAGTGAGTCTGAAGAAGAAGACCTCAATGCTAGAAATAAGGCCGCTAGTCAATCAGCCTTTGCATGGAATTTTAATAACTCCTAGACTATGCCACCTGGGTTTAGAGGGAAGGATGTGGGTGTCATCGAAAAAGTGGGACAGAAAGAAAGGCAAGCAAGAATCCAAGAAAACTTGACAGGTCATGAGAAATCAGTGGGTATCATAAGCAAAATGAAATTAGAATTAGAACCACAAGCTCTGACTTGGACTGGAGTCAGACACATAGGGTTGGAGTCCAGTTTCTGCCTGTACTGGCTCTGTGACTCTGGGTGTATATTATCTCTGCATCCATCTTCTTGTTTGGAAAGGAAACGCAGCAACAGTGCCTACTTCATGATATATTCAAAAGGATCAAGTTTTAAAGTAGTTATAGGCCCACAGCTGATGTCGAACGAACATCATTTTTCATCACCACCACCATCATTATCTTTGTCATTATCACATCATCAAATCATCATTATCACCATCATCATTCTATCATAGTCACTGTGATCACCATCATCACCACCATCACCATCATCTTCACATCAGATCATCACAACCATGATCGTGAGGTTCATCTGGTAGAGCCTACAGAGATTCCTACTTAAGAACAGTTAATCCAGATTTATCATCTAAGTAGTTCAGCATGGCATATAAGACCGTCCCCAAACTGAACGTCACTTATGCCTCCGGTTCTGTCGCTGCTTCTTCACTTACAATCTACCCTCCAACAACAGTGAATAATTCATGGTGTTCAGCATAAGCCATATTAATTTAAGACACCATGCTTTTATTCATGCTGCTCCCTTGCTAGTTCTGTCCTGGATTCTTTGCTTGGATAATGACTGTTCATCTTTTCAGATGAAGTATAAGAATCAGCTCCTTCAGATAATCTTACCAAACTCTTCCCCTCAATAGCTCTATTCCCAGCTTTAATATCAAGTGTTCTGGTTTCATATTCAGCAGACATGTTGGCATCCCATCAGATCCACAGGAATCTTCCTCACCGGTTTGGGTGCCTATCCAGCAGCTCTTGGGTGTGTTCTGGATCACCCTGGTAACCTTTAAAAAGCTACATTGAGCTACTGAGGCCACTTCACCAAGATACATTGAGAGTGGAAAGTTCCTAGGAATTTGCATTTTCTCAGGTGGTCTACAGCAAATGACTGATTCCTGTGCCTCAAGGAAAGACAGAGTCTCTGGTGTGATCTATATGCCCAGAGTTCTGTGCAGAACTGGGCTCAGGCTGGGGTCCCTTTTCTCACCCTTCCACTCCGGAGGCCCTCCTCTCCCCTGTGTGGCTCCGTTCTCCTTTCCCTCCTTCCTCATTCTTCCTAGTGGTCTTCTCTGCTGTACCCCTCCCCGTTCTCTGCTCTTCAATGCCCTGCTCTGCACTCAGTCACTAAGGATGAGTTCCCAGGGTTTCTGCGCCTCTGGCTTCCAGTACAACCAATGAGAAGCAGGACAGGAGCAGAGAGGTTGGGCATTTCTTCCCAACTCCCTCCTGGTTATCCAGAGTCTGGCAGCAGCTGTTTCCCTTCTTCCTCTCGGATTCCAGACCTTCTGGGAAGTTCTTTCCCCACGATCACCACCCTGGCTACGGCAACTCCATTCCCACAAACAGATCACGGCTTCCTACTCTTACAAGGATCTAGGTGCCTTTTGTTGGCTCCCCTAACTCTGACTGTACTGCTTCAAATAAGCCCTTTGTTAAATTGTCTTCAGTCAGAAAAGTTATCTTTGGTCAGACTCAAAATTTTGAGTTGGCTTCGTTTCTTGCCTGACCCTGTCAAACATACCAGCCTCCTTCTCCCACTATCCTGCATTTGACCACCCTCAAGTTGTCCTACTAGGGCCCTATAGATGGGAACACTTGAGGATTCCCTCTGACTGTGTTCCCTTGGGCCACCTGATTCAGAACCTTCATGTGGTGCTAGTTGGAAATGCAGACCCCTTTACCAAGACCCCTTTACCACAGCCCAGACCCGCTAATTAGATCCTCTAGCAGTGATGCTAGGGAGTTCCCATTTTGTATGCATTCCGGGTCAGTCTGGTACTGTGTTATTCAGGGTTACATCACTGTGGCCAATGTACCCAACAAGAACAACCAAGAGGAGGAAAAGTTTACTTTGGCTCATGGTTTCAGAAGTTCAGTCCAAGGTCGGCCAACTCCACAGCTCTGGGTCTGAAATGAGGCAGAACATCACAGCAGAAGGGCACGCAGAGGAAAGCTGCCGAGTTAAGGACAGACAGAAAGCAGACAGAGCTGGGTGTCAGGAGCCGTGGATAATATGAGCCCTGCCTTCTCCAGCCACACCCTACCTTCCTACAGTCACCACACATTAATCCATTCACATTATCAATCCATCAAATGGATCAATCCATTGATTAGGTCATAATTCTGATCATTTCATCTCTAAAAATTCCTGCATTGTCTCATGCATGAGCTTTTGGGGACACCTCATATCCAAACCATAACAGGTACATATTAAAGTACACGGTGATACAGTAACATTTGTGATCACTTGTTAATTCATTTGATAGAAGATCTAGCATCTACTATCTAGCATATAACTACCTATTTTTGCAGTAGTGGTAAGTGTAGATAATAGTTCAAGGTCTTGGCAACACCACTGGTGTGATATGAAAGATCCATGATTTCCATGGAGGACATAATCCCAGAACCTGACAAACTTAGTATGACTTATTGCCTATATTCATTGAGGAAGGAAATGCTGAATTTGAATTAGAAGTTAGGGAGAACAACGGCTCAGTAGGGTGGATATAGCTAACAATAATGCTTTGTACATCTCCAAAATAGCTGGAAGAGAGGATTTTGAATATTTAAAGAAATGATAAATGTTTACGATGATAGATATCATCCTGAGGTGATAATTACCCACCATGTATATGAATCAAACATTACATTGAGCCTGGGGATGCAGCTCAGTATCAGAGAGCTTGCCTAACAGCACTGCATTCCATCTCCACCACTGCAAAAAAAAAGCAAATAAAACACACCACATTGTACCTCATAAATATGCACAAATTTGTCAATCAGAACTAGCAATTTTAGAAATGCAAATTAACACTACAGAGATTTCATCTCACCCCAGTCAGAATGGCAAGTATCAAGAATTAAGAAACAACAAATGTTGGTGAGGATGTAGGGGGAAAGGTACACTTATACATTCCTGGTGGGACTGCAAATTGGTGTAACCACTTTGGAAAACAGTATGGAGATTCCTCAAAAAACTAGAAATGGAACCACCATTTAACCCTAGGAATGGAACCACCATTTGACTCAGTTATCCACCTTCTCAGCATATATCCAAAGGACTTAAAATCAACATACAACCACATCAATGTTTATAGCAGCTCAATTCACTGTAGCTAAGCTATGGAGCCAACATAAATGCCCCGCAACAGATGAATGGATAAAGAAAATGTGAGATACACACACACACACACACACACACAATGGAATGTTACTCAGCCATGAAGAAGAATAAAATTATGGCATTTGCCAATAAATGGATGGAACTGGACACTATCATGCTAAGTGAAATAAGCCAACCCCTAAAACCCAAAGGCCAGTGCTCTCTCTGATATGCAGATGCTCACTCATGATAGTGGGTGGAGAGGGAGGAGTTTAGGTTCACCTTTTTGGGCAGGGGGTTATGGGGGGAAGGGCAGAGGGGTGAGAAAAAAAGTAGATGACTTTCCTGTGTTCTTATATGAATATTTGACCTCTGTAATTCCATATCATCTATGACTACAAAAATGGGAAGTTATACTACACGTATGTATGATATGTCAAAACACATTCTACTGTCATGTGTAACTAAAAAGAATAAATTAAAAAATTTTGAAAAAAGAAAATGTGGTATAGATACATAATGGAATATTACTCAGCCATTAAAATAAAACAATGGCTTGATGACATATGACATTTGCTTGTAAATGGATGGATCTGGAAACTATCAATATTAAGTGAAATAAGCCAACTCCAAAAACCAAAGGTGGAATGTTTTCTCTTGTATGTGGATGCTAAGACACAACAAGGGGAGGGAGCAGAAGTTCAGGGATTAGACAAAGGGGAATGAAGGGAAGGGACAGGGGGTGGGCATAGAAAAGACAGTGGAATGAACCTGACATTACTTTTCTATGTACATATATGAATACACCACAGTGAATCTCCACATCATGTATATCCACAAGACTGGGATCCTAATTAGAATAAGACATACTCCATGTTTGTATAAATACGTCCAAATAAACTCTACTATCATGTATAACTAAAAAGAACAAATAAAAACATTTAAAATTTTTAAAAATTAATAATAGAAAATCAGTTAAAGAGAACAAAAGTGTAATTAATCCTTATCCAAACCAACAAGGTTCTAAATTCTAAGAGCTCCTTGGGAGTTGGAGCTTACGAATCCAACTTAAGAGCCCCCATCTTAAAGTAGGTCTCTGCAAAAAGGGATTGGAAGTCTGGCAGAGGTGAGAGGAGCAGATTCCCCTCAAAGAGAAGGAAGACAGTCCTCCTTCAGACGTGCCCTGTGGCCTGGTGGTCGGGAGAGCCCACTGAAGAGGTGAGTCCCCTGGGCTGGAATCCTTCCTCTGCCTCTTGCTATGTGGCGTACATCAAGTTCCTGAACTTCCCTGTGCCTCTGTCTCCATTTGACACCCAGCGTCCTCTCCTGCAGATTGTGAGAGTAAATAGAGAGAGCTTGTACCTGCCCCACAGGTGTTCCCTGCAGGCCACGTCAGCCTCAGCCTCAGCCTCAGCCTCAGCCTCAGCCTCAGCCCAGGCAGTCCAAACCTTGTTCTCAGAGCCTCCTTCAGGAGATATCAAAGGAAAACAGCCTGAAAGACTCAATGACTTCCTTAAGGACATAGGAGCCAATAGTTCAGGAAGTGGACAGTGTGAAAATGTCACCTGGAGTCAGAAAAGGAGAGAAGGGGGAAGAAACAAGAATGCAAGGGGGCATCTGTGATCCTCATCCTCTACTAAAACATCTCCTTGGAGAGGGCAAGTCTGTTATTCCCAAGGCTCCAAAATAACGACTCCCAATATGGAGACCTCCAAGAACACTGAACAGCTGTCCCACACCTGGGCATCGTTTTTTTTTTATTTTTATTTTTCCTTTTTTTGCAGTGCTGAGTACAGAACCAGAGTCTCCTGAAAGCCTGGCAAATGCTCTACCACTCAAACTACACCCCAGCCCACACCTAGGCACCTCGAAACTCCTTTAAAGTAAAATAATTATAGGATTTGTGCTAATGGAGCAGGTACATTCACATTACCCCTTTCTTTAAACTTTGAGTGCTTGCAAGATCAACTTTTTCAGTTGGCAGTAGCCCCAAGATTTTCACAATGCCAACCGATAGAATGACCACAGGGTGGGGCTTAGTAGAGAGTCCCCTAGACTTTAGGAAGACAGTCGTTTCTGGGAGTGACCCCTCTTGTTTTCAAATCGTATTTCATCCACCTCCACAATCCTCCTTAACTCACTTCTTCTTATTTTAATTTTGGCTCAACCAGAAACAGATCCGGAGACAACAATGTGAATGTATGTGGTTACTTGAGAGGTAGATAGAAATACAGGAGTAGAAAGTGAAGGATGGATGGAAGGATGCTCATGAAAGAAGCTCTTGGACAACACTTTGGACACTTGAAGTTTAGTCCAGTTAGGAAACCCTGGGAGTCCACCTAGAGCTACCCCACCCAGAGAGGGAGGGAGCTGGGGTACTGGTACACCAGTTCCACCAGACATTGGTTGCGGGTTCCCGACACAGAGTTAGCTTCCCAGCGTTCACTGACTATCCTGCCAGATGAAACCAAAGTCTTCAGACAACTTGAGGCAGATTCTGACCTTTGAAAAGTCCGTGGAACTCAATAAAACCTGAAGAACGTGGTGGTACAGAGGACGGATGCCAATGGCAATCCACTACATTCGTCTTCCCAGCCATTCTCTTCCCCCAGTGCTCTTGTTGGGACACCTTATTCTGGGATGTGAGGCTCCACTTGTCTCTCTGTAGTGACTGCAGTCAGTGTGTTTCCAGAAGAATAAAATCCATAGTGGTAGCAGAACCCAGGAGCAGGCATATGATCCATTTCCCTGAGGCCTCCTCAGGCCATGAGATACAGAGACTGTAATGGGAGAAGGTGCTTTTCAAAGAAATCACTTTTATTTTTCCAAGCCTAAACATGTGATCACTTGAAGCTATGAAAAAAGAGGAGGAAAAGAAACCTCTATTATCTTATTATTCAAACCCTGTTCCTTGAGAGATTTAGAACAATTTCCACTCAGGCCAGAGTTCTAAAGATCTTCCCTAGGAATTGTTTCTTCAGCATTATCTTCGTTGAAATTAAAGACAGAGGCAGGAGTGCAGATGATGTAGTAAAAAGAAATCATCTGTGAAAACGACTGACTGTGGAGGCCACGTAAAACAGCAGGGTTAAAGTGCCACTCAAACGCATCTGCCTTCACCATTCAGAAGCACTTATATATGGACAGTTCAGCTACTGCCTGTTCACCTCCATTAACTCACGGACCACAGTGATTTCTAGTTACCCTAGGTAACCGTAGCCAAACTTCTCCAGATTTATTAGTCCCAATCAACCTTTGAAATTGCCTGATGAGATAGTATTTATCTTTTAAAATCTCGGTTCAATAGCTACCTCTTCTGTGAAGATTTCTCCAACCATCTACACTACACTTGCCCAGCCAGATCTTTTACGCCCCATATGGAGTAGAGAGGCACCTGACTGCAAGTACGTACTAATAGTGAGTGAAATAACACGTTCCTTTGCTCACATAATAAGAAGCATGGAAGGAGATGGTTTGAGACCTTAGTTCAGATGGAGAATGGTGTCCTCAAGTCTTGGCTACCTTTAGCATGTTAGTATGTACCCTCATTTTTGTTGTTTCGTGGTCATACAATGGCTGTTACCATTCCAGACATCTTATCAAAATTGAAGGCAGGAAGAAAGGATGACTTTAGTTTGATTTGTGCCTTATTCTCATTGGACAAAATTGTGCCATATGGTCATGGTTAGTCCCAAGAGAAGTGAAAAACCTGAGGATGTTGTTACTAAGAACAACATTAGGGTCATGTTTGCAAGATGAATGAGTGAATGGCTAATGAATAGGTAACCAGCTGTTTCTGCCATGTTGTAGAGCTCTGTCCTAGGATTTTCACACTCTGAGTTAAGGGGAGCCACTTATCTTGGGTCCTCGCAACTGGACCTCAAGTCATTCCCACCAACCTGCTTGCCTCTGGCTTTGAGTTGATGCTCCACCCTTCATTGTGGAATTAATACACAAGTAACTCTTCAAATCCTAAGGTGTGTCTTCCTCAGAAAAGGATCATCTTTTTCTTTGGTGGCCTGTGGATGGTGTATACTTTAAACACATAAACATGATTTCAACTGAGGTCCTGGCTGCCCTTGGAAGTTCAAATTTGTCGTCTTGTGTCTTAGGAATTTTTCAAGTCCACTCTCTTGGGAGATACTAATGATTGTTGTTTTCACTGTAGCTCTTTTGGCTATTTTGGCTTCCCCTCTTATGTGTGTCTCAAAGGACACAATCAACATATTGCCACGGTAGTGCTGTGCAGCAGATGACCTCACAACCTCAAGGGCACACAGCAAGAAACAACTGCTTGGCTGTCTTTGGGTTTTGCTTAGCTGATGAACTTGGGCTGGGCTGGGCCAGTCTCAGCTGGGATCCTGCTGAAGGGTGAGCTACTCGTCAACTGATCTCTGACAGCCTCAGCTGGGGCAACTGGAGTGACTGGTCTCTTCCACATGCCTCCTCTTCTGCAGCAGGCTAGTCTGGGCATATCCCCATGACATTGTTGCTGTTGAAACAGTGACTGTGTGTGAGATGCTCAGCTTCGTCCCAGCTCCCTGCCCATTTGTTTCCATGTACTTCTCACCAGAGCCTTGTAAGCTAACTGGAGAACAGGACCTGATGAGTCTCATGTTGAAAGCTCAATGAGATAAGATGAGTTGCTCATAGTCACACAGCTTGGAGGTGTCAAGTCTAGGACTTGATGTGAAATCCTCCACCTATCCTGGGCTTCCTGCAAGGCCCCAGGCTACATCTCTTTTAGCAGCTGTTTGTGCCCTATCAATGCTATTTAACGTTTCTTTGGACACCAGCTACTCCATGATTACCACTGTCCTTGGGATCTATTCATTCCATATAAATCATTCTGTACAAGCCCATCCTGAGACAGGGTGGGTATGCATGCAAAGGACCCCGTTGCTGACCTTTGAAGGAAGGAAGGCCAGATACACAAATATCAAACATGGCTCATGCTCCAGGCTGCACATGATCAAGGTCAAAGTACAGGTTTCCACACAGAGGGTTTCGACAAGTTTCCATGGAAGAGAAGCCCCTGTGGTCCTAAACCTCAGCTAAAATTCCAAAAGAACCACTCTCTCTCTCTCCCTCGACATCCCTCACTCGTCATTTCCAGAACAGGTCCCAAGCACTGACTTGTTCTGGTGGCTGCAGCCAGTCTGGGGGCTCACATTCCACAGTGAACTCGAACACATTTGTGCTGCCCCAGGATATGGGGACAGATCAAACTTTATTGACACTTCATAGCTGTCTTGTATTCTGAGGTGCACCTTGTAAAAATAATAACATTAGTAAAGAACATCAGTGGCTCTAACAAACAGCCCCCCAAAATGGATGGCTGGGATTCTAAAACTGCTCCTCCCTCTGTGTGTTTGGAGAAGCCAGCTTACCAACAGGTGAGCTGAAAAACAAAAAGTCATGAATCAGAAATGGCCTTGTAGTCCAGGCACGGTGGCACATGCCCATGATCCCAGCTACTCAGGGGGCTGAGGAAGGAGAATCCCAAGTTCAAGACCAGCTTGGGTAACTTGGATTCAGAGTAAAAGTTTTTAAAAGGTCCAGGGGGGGCAGCGTCATGACAGAGCACTTACCTAGCAAACATGAGGCCCTGGGTTCAATCCCCGGTATTGCAGAAAGAAAGGAAGGAAGGGAGGGAGAGAAGGAGGCAGAAAGGAAGGGAGGGAGGGAGGGAAAATGAAAGAAATGACCACTGTAGGGAGAGACAGCTGGATAGCTGAGCTCTGTAGGGAGGCTTGGGAGAGTCTTGTGGTCAAATCTAATCACTGCCATTTGCTGGCCATGTGTCCCAGGGCAAATTGTTAAAAGCTCTCTTGAGTCATCTGAGAAATGGGGCCCTTTCTCCCACAGAAACTGAAAGAATTAAATAAGATAGGCCTCATAAAGGACAGTATTTTATAAGCTTATGTAAAGGTTCCTTAATGTGTACCTAGACAATTTGAAAAAGAGATTTTGCATACTGTTTTATAAAATTTTCTGTTTAGCAGTGTATTGTGAATGCACCATGTGATCCTTACTTGGATCATGCCTGGAATTTCTGGCTCAACAAGCTGTGGCACATATTATTTATTAATATCATTATCATCAATGATATTATCATGTCCTTTGGAAATATAGGAATAGTCAAATGAATCTGAAATTGCCTTACTCTTTTAAAAATATTTTTGCCTGTTGCCCTGATAGTACCACCAATGTCGTACTTCCTGGAGGTAACCTGAATCTTGGATTCGAACTTTGTACCTTTGTTTTATTGCTTTGTTCAGTTTGCTTATGCATGCTTTTCCAGCGGGAATCTCTTTTTGAGGGGTCGTGGGTGGACATGGCAAACTTTTATAGCAAGGGGGTTCTATAACCACGGTGGCAGGCATACCCTCAGATGCCCAGAAGAGACCAGCTGCTGACAAGGAGCCCCCTATGCCTTGCAGGTCCCTTGGACTCCCCTGAAGTTCTTTGTTACAGGGTGTCTGATTGACAGTGGGTGTCCCCTCCTCACCTTGCCTGTGCATGGAAACCATTGTGATGCCCCTTAGCTGGCATCCTTAAAAGCACTGAAAACCTGGCAGATCTGAGCATTGATATTACCGTGTGTTAGACAGAGCTTCTTGCCCTGAAACAAGATCCATACTTAATATGGGGACATATTCTTACTGAGATGGTTTATGGACTTCTAAGCAGGGATGGCTATTCAGTGAGTTGAATATGTCAGTGATAGACAGCTTATTTAGGTTTTGGCTAATCCACAGATGTGCAGTTCTGTATTTCAATTACTGAATTTGGATGTCCTTTCAAGGATAATGTTAAAACCTGTGTATCATTGGATCAGCCAAGTCACACAGCAAAAGAGCGTTTGAGGCCATTGTAATTCGGGAATGTATTATCTAGCTTATCCCCAAGGCTGTAAAATACAGCATTAATTATTTTTAAATTGACATCTTCAAAACACCCCACAGGCAAATAATTTTGTACAGATTGAGTATATCAATCAATAAAAAGATATTTTTAAGATTTCTCCATATGCCAAGCCTCCCGGCTCCTCAGAGATTAGAGAAGTATAAAACATAGCTTTTACCTCTAAAATCTCCTACCACCTAGAAAAATCACACAAGAAATAAAAATTCAGCATGGAAAAATTAAAAAGTATAGACAGTGATTGTAAAATGTAGACAGATTCACACAAAGTGAGGGTGGCTGTTATTTTGATTGATGGCCTTACAAATTTATATGCAAATAAATATACTTGTGTGTGTGTGTGTGTGTGTGTGTGTACTTAGACAATTTGAAAAAGAGATTTTGCATACTGTTTTATAAAATTTTCTGTTTAGCAGTGTATTGTGAATGCATGTCCTTATCTCTTAATGTGGATTTACATAATCCCTTTTAATAGTATTTCATTGGATAAGGAATAATAGTTTATATAACCCATCTCATTATGGTAAATTTCATTAGGTTTTGATAATTTATTATAGCCAGTTGTTTTGGAACAAATATGTCTTTTTGCATTTGTCTGATAGTTCCACAGAATCAAATGTTAAGGCTTATTTTAAAATCCGATGGAAAAGACCAAAATATACACTTGTGCAAAGAAAATAAGCTTATCCAAAGGAGGGCCAGCGGACTAGATTAGAGTATGACTGAGAGTCAAAAGGTTGCCATCATTTCACACAGGTTGCTACAGAACGTTTCATGAAAGACAATTGTGACAAAAACTCAAGAAAACTTAAGTATAAAAGGCATATTATTGGCTCATGAAATGAGAAAGTCCACTTTGGTTTCAGACTGAGTGTGTAGTGTACCTGTTCCATCTCTTGATTTGGTTTCTTACTGTGTGAGCTACTTTCTCAGATAACCTCTCTCTACATTTCAACTGTTTCTAGTAGTTTCAGATATAAAGGGTGTTTGTATCTCATGAGAGGAAAGACCTTCTCCCCCAACTTCTCTATTAATCCTTTTGTGGCCCTTTAAGCAGACCTCCTACATACCCCCACTGTGAGACAGGGAATGGGGTGTTCTGATGGCTAGCTGTGGTCATGTCCTATGCCCTGTGGTAAGGGTGGTCAGTAATGAAAGACAAATCACTACTGAGGATTCTAGAACTTGAACCACATCCATTAAATGCTTTGGGCTGCAAGTAAGAGGAAAACTCCAAACTGACCTCAGTGATGATTATGGTATTTATGAAGTCCTGAGGCATGGAAGGCTCCACACTATGTGATCAATGACTCAGTGATGTCCTTAAGGGCTTAAGTGATTTCTGAGTCAGGGTCTACCTCATTCCAAGTCATTCAGTATGGCTACCAATGACAATTAGGGGCCCCAGATTCTTGTCCATAGCCAGCAGTACTGTAAAGTACAACATAGACTTTCCTGTCATTGGATTGGGCCTGCTTAGGTCATGTGACCACCTCTGAACCAATAATCATCATCACTACACAGCAATTAGGAAACCATTATCTACCCTTGGATAAAAGGATGGAGTCACCTTCCACATAGAGCCTTGTGAAAATTTGATTAAAACGGGATCCCCTCAGGAAAGAGTGGGAGATGGATGCTGGGTGGTCAACCAACACTGGAATCCAAATAATATTTCCTTAATTAGTGAGTAAACACAGGGTTGGATAAGGTGGAGAAGCAATTTCTTGCCCAAAGGTAGAATTCTTCCTTCTTGGTCATAGATGACCAAGATATGGAAACACATTTATGAAGACTGTTCTTCAGGGACCAAGATAGTAAACAGGTTCAGTTGGAATTTTTTGTTTATCTATTTATGTCTTCATTCCACCTATATTTACTGAGCACCTACAGTGAACCAGACCTGTGCCGACTTCTAGTTATATATCAATAATTGTGTTTTAGTTAGCTTTGCATTCTGTGACCAAAAGTCATGAAGAGAACAACTTAGAGGAGGATAAGTTTATTTTTGCTCACGATTTCAGAGGTTCAGTCCAGAGTCAGTTGACTCGATAGCTCTGGGCCCAAAGGGAGGCAGAACATCATGGTGGAAGGGCATGGCAAAGAAAGCAACTCAGAACATGCCAATAAGGAGCTGTGCTCACCAGGGACAAAATGAAAACCCCAAAGTCACACCCCCAATGACCCACCTCCTCCACCTACAACCCACCTGTCCAGTTTCCACCCAATTAATCCATATCAGTGGATTAATCCACTTATTAGGTTATATCTCTCACAATTTAAACTTTTTACCCACGAACATTCCTCATTGTCTCACACGTGAGTTTTTAGGGGGCACCTCATATTCAAACCATAACAATAAAATAAAGTTCATTCCTCCTGATCTTTTGGACAGGAAAACTGGCAACAGAAAAATTAATGTATAATATATCAAAAAGAAAGAAGGCAAGGTAATGGGGTAAAGAGAAATGGTAGAGGAGAGTTAGGTTGATATTTGAACAGGGACTTGAAGGACATCATGGAATGAGTCAATAGGGTTTTGTAGGGGAATGGGGGGTCTGAGCAGAGGAGAACAGCAGGTGCAAAGGCCCTGCAGTGGGCATCCATAGCAAGCTTGGAGAATGAGGACGTAGACAGGAAGAGAGTGGCAGCAATGAGGTCAGAGAAGCTGGGCCAAGTCGCACAGGTTCTTGTGGGCATGGTAAAGACTTACTCTGAGTTAAGATCATGATAACAGAGAACATGACTGAAGCAGAAGGTAGCCGGACCCTCACCACTGGCTCTGCCTGACTGTAACGTAAACTCTTTCTCTTCTCTTCCAGGCCATGTACATGTTCTACGCGCTGGCCATTGTGTGTGATGACTTCTTCGTCCCCTCCTTGGAAAAGATCTGTGAGGTACATGCTTTGCATTCTCACTGTGTCTGATTGAGGCCTGGAAAGGGACCTGTGTCTGAGTATGTTCCAGCCTCCTTGCCCACCGGGAGTCTTAGATGCCAGGCATCCACTTGCTTGAGAAAGGACAGTAATAGCACAAAATCTTTTTTAAAAAATATTTTTTTAGTTGTAGTTGAACACAATATCTTTATTTTATTTATTTATTTTTATGTGGTGCTGGGGATCGAACCCAGCGCCTTATAAATGCTAGGCAAGTGCTCTACCACTGAGCCAAAGCCCTAGCCCCTAGCACAAAATCCTCATCAATCCACTGAGCGCTTCATGACACCAGTAGAAGGCTGGACTTTAACCCACATGGCCAACTTTCCTGCTCCATTTGGCCATAACAGATACAGTTGTCTCTTGGTGTCCATGGGGGTGGATCCCAGGACTCCCTGAGGATATCATAATCAATGGAGGCTCAAGTCCCTTGTGTAAAATGGTGCAGTATTTACAATGTATATATACATTCTCATATACTTTAAATCATCCCTAGATTAGATAAAATACCAATAAATTACAAATGCTATGTAGACAATTGTTATACTGTGTTATTTAGGGAATAACTAGAAGACAAAAATCTGTACATGTACAGTACAGACACAATTTCTTTCAAGTATTTTTCATCTATCATTGGTAGAGTTCATAAATTCAGAACCCTGGGATCTGGAGGGTCAGCTATACTTGTGGTCTGACCTGCCCCCATTTTCTTTTCCTCATTTAAATCCTGCTTTTCCTTTCTATCCCCTCCCCCACCCTCCTTTCCCTTATTTCCTTCTGCTGCTTTGGTGATCCATGGGGTCCTTGCAGGGTGAGAACCTGCCCTGTCAATCATCCTCCCTTACATATGTACAGAGATGCTCTGAGCATTGGCCTGAAAGGCACTGAGATGAAAGAACTGGGCACAGAGCTCAGGAAAATATCTCTGATAGAAATCATCACAGTGAACACCAGGCTGAACAGCAAGTCAAATGCCTTTCATCAAAAAAAAAAAAAAAAATTCAGCCTATCTAGAACTCTCTCATTCTCTTGCCTCTTTCATCCCTTTTTCTGTTCTGAAGTACAGTTTTCCTTTATCTGGAGGCTCTGCATTTTATTTATTTATTTTACCTATTTCAGATTCAGAATCTCAGTTTTCAGAAAGGCTCCCTCTCAGACACTGCCCATCCGGAACTCCAGTTTCTTTATGCCATTCGTCCTCAAGGCTTGGGGTCCCCTCCCTTTCCTTCCTCCTCCCCACAGCATCTGATTCAGTAGGTCTTAGGAGATGAGGGAGAAGAGGACCAGGATTTGTATTTTTAATAAGTTCTCAGGTAATGCCAAGTTTGCTGGTCTGGAAAATACACTTAGAAAACCATTAACTTAAACAGCTTCTTCAACACCCTGGAAGTTTGTGAGTTCTTTGTGTGTATAAATAAGCAAATGATTATTCCACAGTAACCCTGCAGAGGTTGCAGAAGTGGGTTTCCTCTGTGCAGTGGCAGTAGGATAAGGAAAGTGAAGTGGTGTCTGAGATGTAGGGTGCACAGGTATGAGAGTCCTTGGTACAGTGATTCAGCCCAGGGACAGGGTCACCTTATAACAAAGGGTTATTGTGACTGAAGTACAGTTGTCCCTCAATATCCATGGGAGTTTAGTTCTAGGATCTCCATAGATACCAAAATCCTTGGATGCTCAAATCCTTCATATAAAATGGCATGATATTTGCAGATAACTTACACACATCCTCCCATGTGCTTTAAGTCAACCCTAGATGACTTAAATACCTAATATAACATAGACGCTATGTAAAAAGTTGTCTTAACTTTATTGTTTGGGGAATAATGACTAGGGGGAAAGTCTGCATGTGTTTAGTATAATTGCAATATTAATGCCACATTTTTCCTGAATATTTTCCATCTGAGGTTGGTTGAATCTGTGGGATGTGGAACCCAGGACTCTGAGAATTGACTCTCCCAATGTTTGGGGTTTATTTTTTATGCAAAGCAAAATCACTCTGTCTCATTCCCATGCAACTTTCTTACTGTTAATAGCAAAGCTGTTATGATCTGTAAATATATATACAGTTGTCATCATGGGTTCAACTTAATTGAAGAAATCCATAGAACTTGCCAGCAAGAATGCACATGCCCTTATAGGGAGAAGCAATCAAAGAGCTGTCAAATGGCAGAAAAAGAGGGCAGAGGTGAGCTTTTTAAGGGAAAGGTTAAGATGGGAGGAAAAGGAAAGAAAATGTTTAATGAGGGGAAATTATTATTTTTCTTCAATCCTTGTTGGGCTGGAAACTGGATCAATTACTAAGTGAGTATGGTATGAATGTGCTCATTGCCTCTTTAATCATTCCTCAAACTCTACCAGGTGAGTTAGGAACATAGAAGTCAGAGCTCAGAGACATTGAGCATCTTTCCCCAGGACTCACAGCTAGCTAGGGGTAGAGTCATGATCTGAACCCAAGGTGGCTTGAACTCCTTGGAGTCTTCATTCTTGTTGCCAGTCAACTGCAGAGATGAGCTTATATCAGGCCATGGTTTGGTCAAGATTGACTCCAACTCCAGAGCCCATAGGCACCCAGGAGGGATGGGCACAGAAAAGGGACCACTTTTCCAAGCTCTCCCTGCTCCCACCACCTAAGTCCATTATAACAAGATCAATATAAGATCAATATAACAAGAGAGGGTACATGTCTCCCAGAGAGACAGTGTGGCTCTGTGGACTTTAGACAACCTTAATTGTTCAGCAAACATCATGTCTGTGGGTTAGGGACAGAGTTACAGCTTTTCAGAGATCCCATGTTTACATCTTCTCAGAGAGCTGTGATCAGTTCTCTCTGGAGCTATATTTTCTTGCCAGATTAGGAACCACAGTGCTGGTCCATCCACAGTGGCCTAGGGGGCTTTCTGTGCCAGGCCTCTGTGTATTACCTTGGCTCTCCCTCATCTGCCTTGAGGAATGTGGTAGTGTGTCGTCAGTAGTTGCCCATAGACTAAAACTGAGAGTGGGGAGAGAAACTCAAAAAGATGTTGTTTGCAGCTTTTGTGAATATGACTTATGAAAGAAATTCATATTATTCAGTAAAGCAACAGCTGAGGGGTAGATTCTCCGTCTCAAATAGTTTTAAGTTGAAATCAGAAAAAAAAAATGGAGGTTGAGGGAGACAAGGAATAGGAAAGAGAAGAGGATCCACATGATGATCTCACAAGCAAGTAGTGGGTCAGGCCTTGATGTTTGCAAAGTTCATGTCACCCTTATCACCTGCCTTTCCCCTTATGTGGATTAGCAGTCCTTAGATTTTGGACATCCAAGAGGTTCATCATGGGACACATGAAGGTGTCCAGAGTGTTGAGTGATCCTATGTCCATGGGGGGTAGATACTCAGCTGCACTGAGGAGGTAAAGAAGGAAAAGAGGCGTTTCAAAGACAACTAAAGTGAGCAAAAGCCCGTGAGTTGAAGGACCCCAGCAGTGGCAGCCTTGGATCAAGCAGAGGAGAGAAGACAACATTGAATAAGGAGGGTGAGAAGGCTTTCAGGGCCAGGTTGAGGTTTCCAGGGACCTTCTGATCCTTGAGTGATGCCCTTCGGTCATGGGGCAGGGTCCATCCCATGTATTACAAACACTGAACTGGGCTCTGCCCAGGCCAAGTTCTATGCCTAAGGCTTCAGAAGTAACTGACGAGATCCAGCCTGGGCCTTGCCATCCCAGAGCTTACAGGACACATACAGGCTCCAGGATGATAAAGTCAGCCCCGTGTGTCTTCAGGTTTCATATCCAAGTATTCAAGTTCAGATGGAAAATATTCAAGAAAAATATTGCATCTGTGCTGAACATGTACAGACACACTTTCTTGTCATTATTCCCTAAATAATACAGTATAACAATTATTTACATAACATTTACATTGTGTTGGGAATTCTAAGCAACCCAGAGATGATTTACCGTAGGCTGGAGAACGTGTGTAGGCTATATGCAAATGCTGCTCTGATTTATATAAGGAACTTGGCAGCTGAGAATTTTAGTGTCCACAGGGGTTCCTGAAGCCAATCTTCCTGGATGCACAGAGGGCTGGGTGAAGTTGTGAATAATTGGACAGTGCAGAGAGAAAAGGGAGAGAGATGGATTCTGCCTGGAACACCAGGAAGAGCTTATGCTTGGAGGGCAGGTCTCATTGGCAAAGCATTTCAAGGAAAAAAATATATGGTCAGAGAGAGTCTGAGCCACCAAACCAAGAGAGGGAGAACAGGGGCTTGAATCAGGTCAGAGGGAACCTGGATGTCAGGCTGGGGTGTTAGAAATTATTCCATGCTCACAGGAGCTGGGGAAGACTTTCCATGACTTGGTTGTGGTATTTGGAAGTTCAGAGACAGGAAGACCCCTTGTGTGGTAATTCTAAGAGTCCAGTGAGATGTTGCCAGTACTAGAGTGAATTAGGGAAGAGAGAGTGAGAAATGGAAGAGCATGTGGAAGAAGAAACAAACGGACTGAAGGAAGGAAAGAGAGTAATAGGCTATGAACCCAAGCTTGGAAGGCTACAGCTAATGCCATCATGAGTCCCCCTGGAAAGAAACCACAGCACTGCAAGGCTTGTAGCTCATGGTGAGTCTGGGCAAGGCAAGCCACCCAGGGAGCCCAGGCTCTGAGTTAGGCTGCCTTCCTTAGTCTCCTGCCTCATTGCAACTGGAGTATTCAGGTATCCCTCACAGGCACAGCTTTCAGTGTTGAGGTTCCATCTTGGAGTCTCCTCAATACTCTGTATGTAGCTACTGAGTCCAGAGCGAAGGGACCTAGGGACCTAGGATGTCAGATAAAATTGTTTAACCAGGACTCCTGCTTCAGTCCATTGGGATCCAGCAGGCAGTGGATCCACAACCTCCACCAAGGCCATGCTGCCCCTCTATGGCTGAGCAAGGAAATGCAGCCACTGGTATATCTGGGAAGAAGGACGATGGCATTCCAGACTGGCACGTTTTTGCTGGAACTCCAGGACAGAACTGGCTACATTCTGCCAGCCAGGAGCTTACTTTCTGGATCATGAGAGAAGGCAGAAAAGATAAACAATCTCTAATGTGTATTTGTCTTGTCTTCTTGCAAATCACCTTTTGGTTTAACAGGCAGGGTGACCTGGAGAGTGTTGCATATACCTCAGCAGAGCAGATACCTCATCACCTTTCCCCATCTCAAGCCCCCACTCCTACTCTAACGCCCAGGGTTTGAGGACTCCATCAAGGTTGGGGAGAGAGTTGCAGGAAGGTGACCTACACACACACACACACACACACACACACACACACACACACCTCAGCAGCCTCCTTTAAGCCTCAGAATGAAAGCTCACAAACTGGTGGCCATGAACCTTATTTTGCCCAAGATCATCAAAGCATTGTAAAAAAAAAATCAGGATATTTTGCATATAAATCTGGATTATTGGCCTCTATTTTAAAATCAAAATGTCTGGCAACACTGAGGGAACTGGCAATGCTGCTGTTAGGCTGGAGGTGAATGCCCCTCATTGCCTTGAGCCTGTCATCCACTGTGACCCCACGCCACCCACTCCACACCTTCCTGTCATCAGCATGGCCCCTGGGGCACTTGGATTTGGGACCCCTCCTGTGAGGAGGATGCTAAGAGGAGTTTTGGTCCATCAAGGGGTCCAGCAGGAGTGATCCAACTCTGGGAGGATGGGAAGGAGGCTGAGTAGAACTGAACTCAGCCCCCAGGTTTCACTGGGGACCTAGTCCTGGCCTTCTCGGGACCTGGGACCTCAGAGTCACAGTCACCTCTGTTCTCAGGTAGAATCCAAACTCACCTGTGCTTTGTCTTTGCTCCTCTGTAGCGCCTGCACCTCAGCGAAGATGTGGCAGGGGCCACATTTATGGCAGCAGGCAGCTCAGCCCCAGAGCTGTTCACATCAGTCATAGGTAGGTGATTTCAGCTGAGAGGATTTCAGCTCTTTCCTATCTATCTGAGAAAAAAATGGAGAGGGGGCACTGGGGACAAATGGCCTAGGCCAGGGTTTTCTTTCCAGTGAAAGGAAATAAGAGTCCAGGGCCCCAAGCCGAATATCTACTTCCCAGCTATTTTATTTAAATGATGCTTTTGCCATGCATGAATGTGTCCCTGACCCAGGACCGATGCTCCTGTGGGATAGTCTTCACTCTGTAGATTAGGAAGCTCCCTCCAACCCTTGGCTGTTTCCTACAGATCCTGAGAACAGTCTAGCAGTTATGAAAGGCCCCGGGTCCACCTTGGAATTCAACTGGGCCACCCCAAGCAGGCTGACATTGGATCTGTGTTTCAGGGGTCTTCATCACCAAGGGTGACGTAGGAGTTGGCACCATCGTGGGCTCAGCCGTGTTCAATATCCTGTGCATCATTGGCGTCTGTGGGCTCTTTGCAGGGCAGGTAAGACGGACAGCTCCTCATGATGAAGGAACAAAGCATCTGGAGAAGAGGAGGCAAAGTTGAGGCACAAGATGGTCCTTTTTGGCTCACAACTCACAATGCGGCCCAGCAGCAGACTTGGGCAGTGGTGATTGAGGGCCTCACACCTTAGGAGGCTGAACCTGTGGGAACTAGACACTGTCAAGCCATCCTTATTTAAATGTCTCCAGCAAAATGGGATTCAGAATCCCCAAGTCCACATAAATAATTAACCAGCCTGAAAGACGCAAGTCACAAATTTGAATGTGTCCCACTCGTTTTGATGGGTTACTGATCTGAACTAGAATGACTTCAAACAATTTTAGATCTGGTTTTGCTTGAGAGAAAATAAAATAAATGGGAGAGATAGAGGGCTGGAATATCATCTACCAAAAAACAGTTTAGGACACAGCTTTTCTTTTTATAGGGACAGAGAGGAG
Source organism: Marmota monax (assembly GCF_021218885.2). Taxonomy (NCBI): domain Eukaryota; kingdom Metazoa; phylum Chordata; class Mammalia; order Rodentia; family Sciuridae; genus Marmota; species Marmota monax. The sequence continues at coordinate 5,285,187 of NW_026692254.1, forward strand.
CATTTTATTTACTTGTTTGCTTTAGCTAGATTTTGAGGTTCTGAGGGGCTTCACAGACCTCCCTTTTAGCTAAGGAGATTATCCCGCTGCTAGGGAATCATAAGGATCTGTTTCCTTTATGTACACTGGTGTCCGTTTGGGGAATTTCTTAGAAGTCACCAAAATGTGAGGCTCCTGAGTGGTGATGGGCACAGTGTGTTGGAGCAGTACGAAAGGTATGCAGATTTATGACTCCACAGGGACTTTGTTCAGAAGAACTATAATCCTGAACTCCCTGCCCAAACACCCAAGGCTCAGTGTCTTCTAGGAAAAAAAAAAAGCAACTTCAAGAATTCCATTTGAGGAGGCTCCACTTATAAAATTGAGCAACCTGTTAATCCTAAGAGGCTAAGGAATGCACCTTCCAACCTTTTAATATACTCTTTACCAGGCTGTTCCATTTTTCAGCAGCCAGCTAGGGCACCCCATGCTGCCCATCTCTAACGCCTGACTCCAGTGTCTCCACCTTGTATATACTGCAACACACTGTTGCTCTTGTATATGGCCCACTTTTATCACCACCATCTTTACATGGATGGATTTGTCCGGGATGCCTGGTGTATTAGTTACTCCTGAGTGATGGGCAAATGGGACCCTTTGATCTCATCAGGAATTAGCTCCAGGGCCCCCAAGTGCACAAATTCCTTCTAATAAGGGACTCCTGGACATTGAGCTCTGCTCAACTCACCAGACAATGTTTTCTGTTTTCTCATCCTTTTGCTCAATAATATGTTGTCTTAGATTTTTCTGGACCCATATTACAGTGTTTTTAAATTCTCATACATATGTGGTTAACACCAAAAAAAAAAAAAATGAGTCTCCATCATTGCCTTCACTGCCAGTCACTCTCCCCTGGCTGTCCTCTGCTTGGAGACCTCATTGCCTTCCAGAGATGAATAGTCACACCAGTAGAGTCTGTTGCTGTTAGCACTCTCTTAATTAGCATTGTCACTATTAGCAGTATGATTATTAGCCTGGCCGTTATTGGTGTTGTCATTAGTTCATTAGTCATTTGTACCTGGAGCTTAATTCAAAAGCAAGCCCAAAGGGGGAGAGATAATGTAAAGAAATGAGACAAATGACGGGGCGGTGTCTAGTCAGTGTCACAAAAACTAATTACTTATGAAATGGCTTGAATTCACGTGGGTGCATAATTCTTCAGCAACTCAGTTCATCACCAGCTTGGTTGGAACACCTGCGTCAAAGGCATGTGGCTGCCTGCACGTCAGCAAATGCTGGTATCTGTCACTCTATCCCTCCAGAGGTCTTTGCTGGCTTATTCACAACCCCACACACTTGTGAGGAGAAATAACTAGAATCATTGTTCAAAGGAGCCCACACCATGATTCTGGGTGCCAGCCCTTTCTTCTGAATTTCCTCATCCTGTGCCCACTTGGAGATTTTCAAAGCCATCCAGTTCTCTCTTTTAGGGTTTTGTGAAATCCCTAAACACTTTTCAGAGGAAGCAAAATGATCTTTTGGAAGCACCATGGCCTGGGGGATCAGACTGGCCTGGGAGTTCTTGACTCTGTCATTTACTCACTATGAGACCTTGGAGAAGTGACTTCAGCTCTGTCTGCCTCCATTTTCTTACCTATAGAGTGGGTATAAATTCTCCTTCTTCCCAGCATTGCTATAAGGATGAAACCTAGCAAGTTCAATATTAATAGCACCTGGCCCACACAGTAAGCCAACACAAGTTGGGTACCATTTTCAATAGCCAGAATACCAATAAAGGTGGTCCTGGCTGCCAAATTCCACAGTAGGTCACTGTGATAATTGAACCACCTGTTGGTGGAATTCTCTAACAGGCCTCCAGGGTTTCCCAAGGATATGTGGCAAGAAGGAAAGAGAAGGTCAAGGAAAAGGTCTTCTAAGTGCAAATGAAAATGAAGAGATGTTGGTAGAAGGAGAATCTCAAAGGACGGGTACTTCCTTCTGTGCTGTCTGATCAGTGGATGGAACAGAAAAAATTAGTAAGCAATGAAAGTTGCCCACCTCCCCACATTGAGGAACCCTCCCAGGTGATAAAACTGGTGCAGCGGAATATTACAGCAAAGGATAGAAACTGGGAATTGAAGTGATTAATAAATCCAATCATGGTTCTCACTTAGCATTATTATTTATGTTGATCTGCACTTTCATTTGGTTGGGAGAATTACCAGTGAGCGCCCGTGGGCCTCTCTTTAAGCATTTCGGCATAAAGGGCAGTACAGGACGAAGTCTGTTACCCATCTGAAATTAAAGTAATTAAGCTGTAAGGTTTGAGCTCCTGTCTCAATTAGGGTTTTGATGAATTCGGTGTAATTAAATGTCTGCTGTATTTGCAGTTTGCAAACATACCCAATGCTTCAGTGTTCGCCTAAGGTGCTTTGGGGAGTTTTATGGGACAGGAAGGAAATTGCTTCTTAGAAAGTGGCTTAGAGAGTGGTTCTTGGCATCCTCACAAGGCATTTTGCAGGACTGTGGTCCTACCAGTTTTCTTTATATAAAAACAAAAAATAATAAGGACAAAGAGAAAACACGAAGCTCTGGATGCAACCTACTAATGTATTTTGCATATTGCATTGAAAGGGCTTCATGCCAATTTTGTAAAACAATGTGCTTATGAATTTAAATCCACCATTCCGAGCATGTTAAGCTTTAAATACATAACCACAAACAGAGAGTAAACAGTTTAACTACATCCCAGATTAGGACTTTCATATTCCAGTTATATAGGCCGGCAGATGGCTCCAGTTTATTATAAAGAGCTCCCACATCAGCTCCTGGCATCCCCCTAATGTGCCTGATGTTCTTTGGCGAGGTCCATCTAATCTCGGTGAGGCTTGTTTTTCTTCAAATAACACCCTATCTCTGCTGGATCATTTACACAAAACTTAGCCGCACCCAAAGGCTTCACATCTGAATTGAAATTTGCCTTCATTTGGGTATCCCCTAAAGGAGATTCTAAACAAGGGCTTGAATACAAGTAATTCATCTGAAAGGTGATCCCAGGAAATGCCAGAAAGACCTGGAGTAAGAGAGACAAAGAAGAAAAGGCAATCAAACAGAGTGTGTTAGAAAGGAAATTATCACTGCAGCCACTAGGATTTGATCCTTCTGTGAGAATTAGGAAAGAATGTGGTACCGGGCTGTCTAAGGGACCTTCTGTAAGGGGTGGGGGATCTGGGTATTATCCACCAACTCCCATCAGTTATTGGTTAAGGATTCCTCTTAATGAACGAATTCCCCAGCATTCCAGACTGCTGAGTACAGACAGAGGAGATCTGGGGGCCCAGAGAAATCCCTCAGCAAAGAAATATAGAGTTTAGCAGTTACAAAGATCTGAAATGGTAAGGTGGGGAGACAGGAGTGAACCCATGACTGTTTACTGCAAACTCAAGACTATGGCTTTAAAACAAGATACCTGTTGGATTTTATCTTCGATTCTACTGGAGGAAACACAAGCATTAGTACCAGGCCATTTAGAGTCTGGGGCCAGAACATCTTGCATTTAGAGAATTTCCTCTAATGTTAAGAATAACAACTACCATTTGTTTATTAAGCTTCATGTATGTGAAGATAATACACTCAATACTCCATGATACACCCATTGAGTGGCACTCAAATGTTTTAAGAAATACACCCATTGAATTTTAAAGTAACTTTATTTTTATTGACAGGCCAATAAATGGATACCAAGAGTCCAATGAGGTGGTTAAGACTAAAGTTGACACATCTGCTGAGGGCAGAATCCATTCACTTTCTGTATAGGGAAACTTAAACTTAATAAATCTCTAGATGCATTATGATAGTCTTATGATTATCCTTATATTTTGTGGGTTTTTTTTTTAGAAGTTTAGGGTATAGGATCTGGGGGCAATGCAAAGAATGAAGACCCAGAATCAATGATAGAAGTATTCAGCACAGCCAAGGTGAATCTAGAAGCTTCTCTTATAATCAGATGGAATCTCCCACAGCAAGGCTGTTGCTTCCATCAAATATATGGAAAATTCAGACTATATGCAGTAGAAGACCCATACCAGTTTACCCTGTACACCTCAAATCCCAGCTATCATTTTCAACTCATCACCTATCATATCCTAATTCTGGGAATTTTCTAGATTCCCCAAGAGGCTGGGAACTGAGGAAAAAGAGGCTGAATCGCTCATACCACTAGCTGACAAACCTATAAACAGGGGTTGATGGTACCCAAGAAGCATGATGCTCTGATATTTTGGTGCTGTGAGTGACAAGAAAGCCAAATGTGTGGTGCAGAAGTGAACCAAGGTCAGAGTCATGTCCAGCCAGAGTGGTCATTGGTTCTGTCACCCAGGAAAATGGAGTTGCTCCCGGTGTCTTCTACATACTGCCTAAGGCTAGAGGCAGGTCCCTGTTAGAAGGCAGATCCCCAGCTGCAGTGCCAGACCAGCTGAATCCAAAGAGCTGCCAAGCCTGCTTGAACTCCACCTGCAGGCTCAGCTCTACTCCAGTTCTTAGAACAATGCTGGCTGTTGTGGGTTGGATATGAAATGTCCCATGAAAAGTACATGTAGCAATGTAGGAATGTTCAGAGGTGAAATAGTCAGGTCCTGAGAGCTGTGACCACATCCCAGGGATTAATCCATCAAATGGATTAATAATTTAACCTTGTCCCTGGGTGGTAACTGCAGGCAGATGGGCATGGCTAGAAGAAGGAGGTCACTAGAAGCACGCCTTTGGGAATTCTGTTTTGTCCCTGTCTTCTCTCTCCTCTCTCTCTTCCCTTCTCCCTCCTTCCTGGCTGCCATCAACTGGACAGCTTTTCTCCACCACACCCTTTTGCTATGATGTTCTGCCTCACCTCAGGCCCAGAGTAATGGAGTTGGTCATCCACAGCCTGAACCTCTGAAACCATCAACCAAAATAGACTTTTCTTCTTCTGAGTTGTTCTTGTCGGGTATTTTGGTCTCTGGGATGGAAAGATGACTAATGCCCTGGCCTAGAGGACAGGCAGTCCCACAGCACGAACGGCTTTCTCTTGATGCCTCAGTCCTCTAACTGTCCATCTGCCTGAGGCAGTCTTCCTCACCGCCTCCTGGTAGCCTCTTTTCCCTGGCTGTTCCTCACCCCCTTCTTCCAAGGCCAGGTCCTGGCAGGGCCCCACACCTGATCTTCTTAACACAGACTGTTGTTCCCAAGCCCAAAGTTCCATTAAGGTCACCCGCCCAGCTCTGCCGGGCTCCACTTAGATTGCCTCTACATCTCCATCCCACATCTCTGGGTTGGCTTTGACTTTGGCTCATAGAACTTGTTTCTGACTTGTTCTACTTCTTTGAAATATCTCCTAAAATCATATCCATTCTGAGATCTACATTTAGATTAGCTCTGTGGCTTTCAGTTTCAGGTAACCAATAACAAATAACAAAACAAAACCTCTAACTGGGCTTCTTAAAGGAAGGAGATTTATTAGTGTCTTTTGAAAAATACAAAGGAAAATGGTCATCAGGTAAGATGTGGTCAGGGCTCCTGGCCCATTGTTGTTTTCCTCTAATATCTTCTGTTCCCTTTCTTCAGAGTAGTTTTCTTTCACAGCAGAAAATGGTTGTAGCCGTTTTAGGTCTCATATTCACATACCCCACAAAGTGAGAAAAAGAGAATGTCTCCTTGCCCACAACACCCCCTGGCCTCCACTTAGCGTCCTTAAACAAAAAATCTGATTGAGCCAGCTGAAGTCCTCTGACCAACCATGCAGGTGAAAGAATCAGGTATCCAACTGGCTTATGTTTAATCAAGAACCACCCCCCCCTTATTTATTTCTTCTCCTTAAAGATAAGACTTTGATCAGTTCTACCCCCCCAAATTCATAGCTTTGGGTCCCTGGTTATTACACAGAGATAAATGACTATTGGGCAAAGCCTGTGCAGTATTACATGCTGCTTCAATGGCTACTTTCCCTGGGCAAGTATCACACAGATGGTAAAATACACCCAGACCTGTTTGTGTGGACATAGCCTCTCATTTCTTTGGAGCAAATAACCTGGAAGAGGGGTTACTGGGTTGTGTGGTAGGTATGTTTGTATGAAACTACCAAATGGCTTTACAAAGTGGCTGAGCCATTTTGTATTCCCACCAACAATGTGTGAGATGCTAGTTACTTTGCATCACCAGCAGCACTTGGTATTATTTGTTTTGCTTTCTTCATTTGTTGTTATGTTAGTTATTCTAGTGAAAATGAGTAGCACCTCATTGGACATTTTATTTGCATTTCCTTGACAAATCATGATGTCAAGCATCTTTTATTTTTAATGTTAGTGTTCATTTTAGAATTTAGTCATTGAAATGCTCTATAAAGCAAAATGGTAAGACATGATAAGTAGACAACTCATAATGAACCTTGTACTTTATAAAAGGGTATGAGAATACTTAATATATTTCTAGAACAAGCTAGGTCTTTAATCTTCTATTTTCTTTTTGGTTATTTGTTCTAATTAGTTATACATGACAGTGGAATGCACTTTGACACGTCCCACATAAATGGAGTATAATTTCTCATTCTTCTTTCTGGTTGTACATCATGTAGAATCACACCAGTCATGTAGTCATATAATGTTTGATTCATTCTACTATCCTTTCTACCTCCCCACCCCTCCCCTTTCTTCACTCCCCTCTACCTAATCCAAGGTAACTCTATTCTTCTCTAGACACCCCTCCCCATTGTGAAATAGCATCTGCATATAAGAGAAAACATCCAGCCTTTGGTTTGTTGGGATTGGCAGAATGGCAATTATCAAGAACACAAGCAACAATAAATGTTGGCAAGGATGTGGGGAAAAGGTACACTCATACATTGCTGGTGGGACTGCAGATTGGTGCCACCACTATGGAAAGCAGCATGGAGATTCCTCAGAAAATATGGACTGGAACCACCACGTGACGCAGCTATCCCACTCCTAGGTTTATACCCAAAGGACTCAAAATCAGCATATTACAGTGACACAGCCACATCAAGCATCTTTTCATGTGCCTGTTTCCCATCTTCTTTGGTGAAAAGTCTGTACAAGTCTTTACCTGTGTGTTAATTGGGGATTCTGTCCTCTTCTTACTCCCTTGTCCAGGAGGTCTCTAAATCCTTACACTCGACTGCTCCATGGAGTCTTTCTGTCCAATTTATTTTTATTTCCAGATCAATAGAGAATAAGGCTATTAGAAATGATTTAGCGTGGTCATAGAAATGTTTTATTAAGTCTTGTTGTTTACATTTGGGCTTCCAAGAGAGGTGCTCAGAAATAGCACTCTTTAATAGTGTGGAAGGAAGCCAAGAGGTCACCTCCCTTGTGTCCATCAAGCTTGAATGTAGCAGTAATGAAGATCTAACATGCATCGTTCCAGAAATGTAAGGAGGAAAGTGGGAGTCTCTGGCAGCTGGAGATGAGCATTCCTTTCATGTAGTTAAGCCTCACATTGCTCCAGGAAGTGAATCGCAGGTCACTGCCTATGTCCTTGGAAAGAGCATCCACAGTTTTGCCATAGACTGTCAATACACAAGGAGCCCAGCACCTTACCACCACTGCAGCTAAACATCTGCCCAAAAGGAATGTCCATCTTTTGGACACACAGACATTTCTTTCCAGAGCATAATGATGTTCCCACTTCCCCCTAATCAGATAAGTGGGGCTCATAGCAGGAATCTGCCATGTTTGCTTATGCCAAAGTGAACCAAAACCAGTCCATCACTTTGTAAAAACACAGAACAAAGTAGACAACACCAAACACAGCACATACTGCATGCAGTCAGTCCCTCTCCTGATACAAGCAGCTGAACAGGAGTTGAAAGATGAATGGAATGAGGGAAAAAGCCAGTCTGGCTGGCAGATGCTTATTTTTTCTTATGATTCCCTTTCACAGATGCACTCTGGGGCGTACTTTGTATCAAGCACTGTTCTTGCACCTTTATCTGTGTTCACTTGTTTGGTCCTCAGATAACTCTCTGATGAGGATAAAAGAGGAAACTGAGGCTCAGAGAGGTTAAGGAATGTGTCGGTCACAGAACCGAAGAGTTGGGAGGTTTGGAGGCTGCAGGGGTATAGCCAGCTGAGCAGATGGTAAGTTCTCCCTCAGGTGTGGTTCAAAGGGTTAATTTAGAGCACAGTTCTTAGATCTTACACCCCTAGCCTCCCTTCCATACTGCAACCATCCTTACTATTCTTTCACAGCACAGAGCCTTCCTATCACCCTAAAGCACCCCCCCCCTGCCCAGGAAAACAGAGGGCTGTGCTGGGGTGAAAGGGAATAGAGAACCACCACTTGCCTCCTTCACCCTCAACTCAGAGGAGTGTGTGGTGCTGGCCAATCTTCTTCTGGTGGACTTGAACCATCTTGGCCATGAATGTTCCTCCTGAACTCCATGAAAGCTTCCACCTGAACCTAGCCACACCCAGCACTTGGCACAGAGATCCCTCCCCTCTACACCTGCCCCTTCTGTACAAGGTAAAGCCCACCTACCAAACAAGGGGAAGTGAAGAATTCCTCTCATGGCCTTGTAACTCCACCCCAGGGAAAAAGTCACTAGGAAGCTTCCCGTGATAAAGGGGACCACAAAATATTAGCAAGTTGTGAACACATATATGCAGCAGAACAGTAAAGGCCACGGTCCCAGAGTACTTTCTGGTCTTACCTCTTGTCACCCCCCACTTACATGGGACACTATGTGAGCTATAACAAAACATATCAGATTTCAGATTTTATATTTGAAGTCCAAGTAGCTACCATCAAAGTGTCTATGGCATGACCTATAGCCAGACCCTGAGGTTTGTGGCTGCCCAACATGGAAATTATAGGCTCGTTTTTTATACGATAATGTTAATGAAAGGTGGTTTGTCTCTTCATCATCTGTAAATTTAAATCCAGAGTAATAATCTATTGATTGTGTCTTAGGGGGAAATGTTCATAATAGTCTTTCTCTAAGCATTAAGTTCATTCCTTGATTAACAAATCTTTACTGAATGCCAACCATGTACCAAGCACTGTTCTAGGCACTTTAGAGGAACATAGTGGAAAAAATCCATTCTAGAAATGGGCTACAGGATATTAAATAGACAACAAGGATGGTTGATTGGTAGGTAATTAGGTAGATAGGTGAATAGGTATGTAGAAGGAAGGATGGAGATATGGATGGATAGATTGATGGATCGATGGATAGATGGATGGAAAGAAAGATAGTGAAATATTTATATAGAGGCATAGTGAAAAGGGGAGAAATGTGTCAATTAGAGGTCAATGTTATGGAAAAAAAGCATAATAAGCTTTACAGAGAATGCATGAGAAATAAGGCATTGTCTTATTAAGAGTTTCCAGGGAAGATACCTCTACAAATGCTGATAGTCTAATGCAGTGGACAAAATACTACTACCTTCTGCTCTATAATGAAAAGGGCACCACTTAAAATGTAGACTGTGATTCAAGTGCTGCTTTGAACATGAGTCACTCTCTAAGCAGTGTGAACATACCATCTGAGCAGACAGACAGCTACTGCCCCTGGAAACACTGTAAAATGCTGATCTGGGAGGGTCACCAGCTAGAGTAAGAAAACAGCAACCCCAAGGGCAATAGGAAGATTCATGCTCAGTGACCACCTCCATCTCCCGCAGTGAAGGAATGCACAATGTGGCTACAGAGGTGTAAAGAATCTCTTTTCTGCCAGGAGAGAATCAAAGTGCTAGGCTGTGAGCTCCCTCAAGAGCTCAGCCAATCTTTTCCTGATTCCCAATGTAGCCATGGCACTAAGAGTAGTGTCCACCATTGAAAGCACTCACTGACTCATGACATAGGTCTGGGAGAGAATGGACAAATGATCAGAGTTCACAGTGCCCTGAAGCCTGGCACACACATGTTCAGGAACTATATCTTGGGTGCCTGGGTGGTTAGAAGGATGCTGAACTGAATGTCATAACATACCACAGGGATAGCAAAGACAAGGTGAATTAAAACAGCAGAAACTGAGGGAAACTTGAATCATAGTCATGAAACAGAATTAGCTGCTCTATGTGGATGTTGATCCACTGCCTATTATGTGCAGGCATGGGGCATAAGGGTGGAAGAAGGTAGAAAATATTCCTGTGCTCCCAGAGCTTACAGATAGTGGAAGATCATGGGAAAAGAGCATGTGAACCAATAAATGATCAAATTATAGTAAAAATAAATAGTTCTTGAGGGAAATACATTGGGCAACAGGACAAGAGGTGACTGGTGGGAAAGATGGAGAGGTGCGTTTAGTGATGATAATTCAGGGGAAGTGACTCAAAGGAACCCCAAATCATCAAGGCAATGTCACATGAAGGTCTAGGAGAATAAAGTTCCAGATAAAAAGAAAAGTGCATATTCAGACAGAACCAAGCTCAGTATGCACGAAAGTCAGAGACGGAGCCAGTTTGAAGGCTGGTGAAGAAAAGGAAATATGATTAATAGAGACCTCAGAGAAGTTGGCAGATCATGTCTGGCCAGAGGTCATGGTGAGGATTTGAGTGCAATGGGAAGCCACCCTTAGAGAGTTTAAACCATAGATTAATACTCTAGGAAAATCGCTTCAGCGACCCAGTGGAGAAAGGACTCAATGGGGCAAAATGGGGACAGGGAGACCAGGGAAAAAGACTTTGGTGAGACCTGAGTAAAGTTTTCCGCAGTAAAGATCTTAAGAAGTGCTTGCTTGACATTTTTTTTTTTTTTTTTGAGGTGGACTTTGCTGGACTTAATAGTTTTTGGAGATGACACCAAAAGGATTTGCTGATGAATTTAAATGGTGATGACAGAATGAGATAAAGCATAGGATTTTTGTACTGAGCAATGTAAGTGGGTCAAGGAATATTTGTTGATTCCACCAATGACTACAAATTGGTTATGAAAAATCAGGAGAGTTTGTTTTTAGAGAGTAGGAAGCTTATCATTCAAACTATTCTGAAGTCAATCATTGTGTGTCAGGATCCTTTGGGATATTCATGGATGTAAATAGTGAGATTTTTATTTTTTTAATTTAAAAAATTCCTTTTAATTTAATTTTAATTGTAGAAACCAAAGCTTTAACTAAAAGCTTGATCCTCTGATTATGACTCATCCACCTCTTTGCTGGACAGCTGTTAACAGTGGCAGCCCCACCCAACCTCCCCAGCCACCTAACTCTCTCATGATGTCATGATTCCTGTTGGTAGCATTTCTGGTGAAATACCTGATTGACTTCTTCTAAGACCGGGAATATAGCAACTCTTAAGCTCTGGATAACACTGCCCACCTCAAGGTCAACCTGTCTTTCTGAATTTCCAATTGGCAAAGTTTCATGGACCCCGGGTAGTCATGATTTTGCACATGGTGAATGCAGGAAATGAACACTTACAAAACACAGCATTTACTACATATAGCTTCCCGCGTTACCTTCTCTATCATCTCCTTTCTTTCACTTCCTCTCCCCACCAACCCTTTCTCCAGCTAGAGGGTGGACATTTTATCAGCTCATACTAGGCTGCATTGCCATCAGGGTTTCTTAAATCTAGGTTCCTTGAGCTTCTGACAATCCATATCTCTGCTTATAAATCCATCATGTAATAAGGACTCTGTTTACAATTTTAAAATAGAGAAATGGAGGGGACAACGGAAGGAAAGTTTGTGGAGGCGGTGTGTTCTTTGTTTTTCTAATATGACTGAACATTTTTCTAGACCAACCCTTCTCATTCCAAGTCATTCTTGTATGACATTAGTGAAGTAAGACACATATGCCCTCCTGGACCAGCTGCTGATTTCTGTAGGGTAAATACAGCTCTGCATTTAAATGGAAACTGGGACTGAATCTCCAAGTGAGAAAAATACAAATGCCATTATCCTTTCCAGATAGTGTGCAGACCATTTGGGGCAGTGGGAGAGCTCATGGGACCAAGTGTCTGGCTTTCACTGGCAAAGTAAGATGGGGTAGAGATTGCCTGGGGCTGTCTTTTCCTAACCAAGTGTCCACTGGCACTTAAGTGTCCGTGAGGCTAAGTTCTACCCTCCCTTCCCTGCAGTGGATGTACCACTTCCCCAGAGATGAGAAAGAAATGTAGCCACGTGTGCATTATTTGTTTGAGACTTTTTTCTCCCAGATGAAATCATAACTGCATTTGGGGCATAGAAAATAAGAATTAGAGTAATTGATGTGGTAGCCAGCATCTGACAGACTCCAGGGCTAGGTGCAGCTGTTAGACAACATCAGACCCCTGGCATTCATCATTTTCAGGTCTTGGTCATTATACCATAAACCCTTTCCCCCCTCCCCACTCTTTTTGCCCCATGTTTTATTACTGAAACTTCTAAAAACATGTGTTCCGCCTCCCCATAACATCTTTTTTTTCTCTTTTAAAAAAAAATTGCCACTTTCTTCTACTCTCAGTTATTATCTACTTTTATTTAAAATTAAAAACAGTTTTAGGATTAATAGCTCATTTTTACTGGGATCTCAGTTGAGTTAATACAAAATTACATATATTAACTCATGTAATGCAGTATCAATCCCATGGTGTAGGTACTATTTTTCCTCATTATTTACAGATGAGAAAATAGAACCCAGAGAGGGAGGTTGAGAAGCTTGCCCCAGGCCACACATCCAGGAACAGCAGAGTTTGGATCTGAAGCTAGGCATTCTGGTTCCAAATGTGTGTTCTTAATCTCTGTGGAGCACACATAAGCCAATGGAACAAGACAGGGTGCAGGGGCCTCCCGCGGTGGAAGATTGTAGAACACATCTCACAGAGGGAAGACGGGCTTGTCCTGGATTGTCCCGCAGCTCTTCTTGCTGGTCTAGAAGATGACGATATGTGCGTGGTGTCCTTAAACCTTTTTGTTTTAGAACCTCTTGTTGAAAATGCTGAGACTGGCTATGCAAGTTGTCGTTTCTAAGCGAAAAACAAGATTTAGAAACTGGGACTCCCTTCCGAGGGGCATTTATATGTGCCTTGCTTATGGGATTTAGGAGGGACTGAAATGCGTGTGGGATTCTGACTTAAGGGATTCTGAGGCCATTTCTGATACCAACACCTAATACCACTGTGCTATGGTGCGGTGACATTCTCCTGCATGGAGCAGTAGAGGCCCCACCTTCCTCCTGTCCTGTGTTAACAGCAGCAACCCAGGGGGGATTCATTCCGCTTCTGCTGCCCGTGGCCTCTGTCCTTTCTCTTCAAAGAATTAACTCTGTTTCAGGGACTAGGAGGAAAGATTGAAAGGAGAGCAGTCAGATGATTTTTAAATGTCCCAGGGAGTCAAAGCTCAGGCCTGTCCCTGGTGAAATGTTTGTTTTCCTCTTGGAAGTACATTTGCTTCAGAGTCCTTGGATGGTTTGGCTCATGCTGCCCGTGAAGGCCAGGGGCTGTGTCGAAAGCAGAGAGAATCCCTTCTGAGGGAAGGACTTAGTGTTCTTGGTACAAAGTTGAAAAACAATTCAGGGTGGAAAATGTTTCACTTTTATATAGGGATAGATCTGTCTCCCATCCCTCTCCTTGCCTGGGAATTCGGCTCCAGAGCCTGCCAACTCAGTCTAGATAAACCCCCTCCAGGGACCCACCCCTCCCTAGACCAGATAAATTCTGTCCAGCCGTTAAACCCCAGGAGAACCCCTAATAGGAATCTTTACACTCATATGAAGACTCAAGAGGGCCTTGGAGACTGTTTTTCAATGCTATTTAAAAAAAAAAAAGGCGGCTCTATAATTTCGTATTAAAAAAAAACAAACAAGAATATCAATCTAAAATGTAATTTCTATGGCAGTAAAATAAAAGAATCTTGCACATCTATCATCTCCCATAAATGAAAATGGATTTTAATACAGTGTGATTCTTTGAGTTTTAATGGAAGCAGATATTTAAGATATACAGCTCCAATTCTGGCCAGGGCAGAGAGAGTGATTGTAAATATTAGTCATCTTGTATTAAAATGTACCAGCACTAGACTAAGTTTTTTATATGGTTCTAAAGGCTGACTGCCCAAGTTCAAATCTTGGTCTCCCCAAATCCTTTTTTTCCCCAGTTATAGATGGACACTGTAGGTTAATTTCATTTATTTCTTTTTATGTGGTGCTGGGATCAAACCCAGTTTCTCAAACGTGTGAGACAACTGCTCTACCACTGAGCCACAACCCCAGCCACCTTCCTTACATCTTGACTGTGTGGGTTGCAGAAGTCACTTAACCTCACTGTGCCTCAGTTTCCTCATTTTTACCTATTAAGTGATAAAATAATAATAATGTCTACCTAATAGGGTAGTTGTGCTATTCAGATATGTCTATGTATGCAGAATACCTAGACAATTGCCACTACATGGGAAATGTCTGTAATACCAACTAAGGGGTCATTTATTCTGCTCAGCACCAAGGAGAAGGGTGCTATCTTTATTCCCAACTTGATGACTGAGTAAGTAAATTTTCAAAGACAAAGGTGAGTTTATTCAGGATCCTGCAACAAAGAATAAGAAAGCTGCCCAAGGACTTCCCCTCCATCCAGAGGACACTTGGGTTGCCAACAGCCATGAAGCGTGACCTTGAATATGAACATGGCATCAGTCCTTCCTGAGGCTCCCCTGGTCCGTGGGGAGGTGCTCCTGCCTGCTTCTCTCTGTAGCTCCCCCCTTTTCTTATGCCTCATGGTGTAGCTCACCAAGGCACTCTCTGCTGCTGTTTTTTCCGCAGAGACAGCCCCATAGCCCCACCCTCCGTCTGCATTGTTGCCCCAGACATTGACATGTCTTTCTGTCCAGAGTGAGAGCCCCTCTGGGGAATTCAGGCCCTCTTTTCCAAGGGGCCTCTTTCTTAGAAGCCCTAGTTCTATTTTCAGCCTCTGCAGCTGCCTTTCAGACATCCCTTGTCCTTTTGGTGCCCCTCGATCTGATGCTCTGTCCTGAAAATACCTAAACCTCTGCGAGTGAGAGGTCAAGGAGCTGGGATTCCCTCCATCTGGGGATCATTACTCACAAATGGGAAGAAACAGCGACACATCCAGAGCCTGCACCTTCCCTTCCTGTTCCCACAAAGGTCACTCCTCGGGCTAAAACCACAGCTTTCCCCCTTCTCACCCTGCCCTGTTGGCAAAACCAAAAATGTCACCAATGCCATCCTGGTTATTCCACAGAGGACCCAGGCTCAAGGCGGCCTTTTCTCAGAGGAGCCACTGAAACAGGTCTCCTTCAAGGGTTCCTGGAATTTCGGAATGTCTATCATTGTGGGACAAGTTGGGATTGTGCATTCCAGCATTCTGCAAGCGAGAGTGTGTGAACTGCTGGGGTTCTCCTGGAAAGAGGGGTGTGAGTTCCTGCCCATATTCCATGTAGAGTTTTGTTTCATAGACCAGTTTCCACTCGATGGATGTGTTAATGGAGGTTTTAGGTAACAAGGTTTACTTTAAATTAGACTATCAGAATGTGGTTGCAAGAAGGTGGCTTTTATTCTTCTTTTCTACTCATGAATAAAAACCGGATAGTCAGATGAGTATTAGTATTAAGTTATTATTTCTAACATGGACTGGAGGGCTCCTGGGTGCTGTTTCACTGTGTTCTTTACACATATTTTATTTACTCTACTCCAGAACCCCTTGAAGAAAGTACTATCATTGCCCTGTTCTACAGACAGGAAAACAGAGACATAAATCAATGGTGTCGGTACCAGTGGGGCAGCTTGGGAGAGCTTTTGCCCACCCACTCCACACACAAACCCCCATTGCTAATAAGGTAATGACCTTAGAAAAGCCCTCGACTTTATCATCTATCCAGAAAGCTGCCCAAGGCTCTCCTTTATAAAATTGAAGCTATGCCTGGTTTTCTTTTTTTTTTTTTAATTGGTTGTTCAAAACATTACAAAGCTCATGACATATCATCTTTCATACATTTGATTCAAGTGGGTTATGAACTCCCATTTTTGCCCCAAATACCAGTTGCAGAATCACATCGGTTACACCTCCACATTTTTACATAATGCCATATTAATGACTGTTGTATTCTGCTGCCTTTCCTATCCCCTACTATCCCCCCTCCCCTTCCCTCTCATCTTCCCTCTCTACCCCATCTGCTGTTGTTTAATTCTCTCCCTTGTTTTTGTTTCCCCTTTCCCCTCACAAACTCTTATATGTAATTTTGTGTAACAATGAGGGTCTCCTTCCATTTCCATACAGTTTCCCTTCTCTCTCCCTTTCTCTCCCCCTACTCGTCTCTGTTTAATGTTAATCTTTTCCTCATGCTCTTCTTCCCTGTTCTGTTCTTAGTTGCTCTCTTTATATCAAAGAAGACATTTGGCATTTGTTTTTTAAGGATTGGCTAGCTTCACTTAGCATAATCTGTTCTAATGCCATCCATTTCCCTGCAAAATCCATGATTTTGTCGTTTTTTAGCGCTGCGTAATACTCCATTGTGTATAAATGCCACATTTTTTTTTATCCATTCATCTATTGAAGGACATCTAGGTTGATTCCAGAGTCTAGCTATTGTGAATTGTGCTGCTATGATCATTGATGTTATGCCTGGTTTTCATTGCCACCTAGGTAGGGAAAGTGCAATTCATGCTTCAGACCCAGATTTGGTCAATTCCAGAATTCGAGCTGTAGCCTCCTCTCCACTATTTACTCTAAAGCAGTCCCCCATGCTAAGCACAGCTTGACTTGATATTCCCTTTTCACATACAGCAATACCCAAAGAGTTTTCTCTTCCCATATATAAAATCCCTATTCCTTGCTCTGTGGTAAAGTGGGTATATCCAATGCAGATGGTTGAAGGAAGATGGTTGAACAGCTCTCCCTATGGTAATAGACCAGCAAATGCATATGTGGCAATCGAAGGCCACCTTACATGCCCTTCAAACAGACAGACTCCTTTCTGCCACCATTGGAAGCATCTGCCAGCCAAGGTAGGCCTACCCACACCCACACCAGGGTTCACCCAGACAGATTTCTCAGGAGAAGCTTGGCAAGTACCCAGAGAATGTGAAAGTAGGTCCTAGTAAAAGAAGTCAGGATTCTAGTCCCTTTGGAAATGTCACTCCCTTTGGAGCTCTGTAATCACACAGCATGACACTAGTCAAGGAATTGAAGTTCATCCAACAAAGCTCCAAGAGTGAATTAGAAGCAAAAGGATCCTTAGGCATAATTAAGTTTCTGGCTCTAATTTGGCCACAATTGGGCCTGACTCACCAAGTCCCCAGTTCTGTGCTTAAATTCTGAGTGGTCTTGGTCTGAGCACTTCTGGCCACACCATTGCATCTGCTCACTGAACAGATAAACTCAGCAGAGCATGATGTACCCAAACCCTGAAAGCAACAGGCAGCCTCTTTTTCTTTCTGATGGAGAAATTATTTCAGGCAGCTTAGCAGGGGGATGAGGGTATATACTGAAGATTTGCATCTACAAACCATCATTTCTCTCCTTTTCCAAAGAGATCAATGTGGAATGGGGGTTGATAGTGGATATAGCTGAGTTTGTTTACTTGTTCAGGGTACTCTAGTATCAGGTGGGCCCCATCAGAGATGGAATCAATAGACTCCATAAATGACTTCATATTTGTGACTAAATCCTTCTTGAGTCTGAACGCCTGTTCACCCAGTGGGCTGGCTATTGTCAAGTCACTCGGCAGTTGTTTGAAAGCAGGAAGTCTTTTTCTCCCTCAGAAGAAAGAAAAGGTTTCCTGTAGCTTTTTAAAATTTGGGTACATATTTTCCCATCAGTTTCCCGCACCACCCCCCCAAATCCATTTTTCATTTCAGAACTAAGTGTGCTTTTGCCAGCCTTGAAACCAGGTATGCACCTAATCCAAAAAGAGGCTATGAATTCCTGGGGTGCCTACAGCAGCTGTTCTGGTGTCCTGGTCCACCCCGAGCCTTGTGCACATGAAAACAGCTGGGCTGTCATCTTTGGTATTTCTGGGTCTGCACTGAGCCCCATCATTCACAGGTCTGTGCAAGGATTTCCAAGGAAAATTTGAGTTTCTGATGCTTCATGTCATGAAGGGGAACAGAAGATTTTACAATCCCCAGACAGTACTAAGTCCAACTTCCTAATTCAATCAGTGAGTAATTACTAAAGGACATTTCTGGTGCTCAGGGATATGAGAGTGATCAAGAAAGGACAGGCCACAGATGCTTGTATGCTCATAGAGGGGAGATGGACAGGAAATCAACAAGTAAAGAAATCAATGAAATAATTTCAGAAAACAGTAAAATAGGGTAACACTGCTGCACAGTAAGAGGGAGGGACTAGAAGGGGACCACCACAGATGGGAAGTATAGAGGCCTCTCAGGAGAGAATTTTGGATCTAAGACCTGACTGGTATGAGGGAGGAACCATAGGAAAATGGTTGCATGAACTGTGATGCAAAGGCCCTGAGGCAGAAACAATGGGAAGCCATTGCTAAAGAGCAGTGGCCTGGAGCCAGGAAGTGAAATTTGGAGGTGATTTGTTACATAGTAATATATCACTTATACAGTAAGGATTTGACAAAATAAAGCCTCCAAGATATAAGGGATTTACCAGTAAACAGATAGCAGGAATCAGACACATATCTGTTGCATACAAATGAGTGACAGCCCTGCATGGCTTCCTGATGCATCTGACTTTCAACAAGCAAATGATATCAGCAAAAAATAACAGACCACACTGGCTTTATCTCAATCCCAGAATGGTCCTGGATTTGGCCCACCCCTAGATAGTTTCCAGTGGTATATGACCAAGCAAAGAGGAGATTTGCACCAGTTATATAAAATTTTTGATTAATCAGAGTTAATTAAAGCTTGTACTTACCCAGTTCACCTGCAACTATTTGGTGTTTAGAGGTTTTTACATGTTGTGCTTATTTCTAGTTCTTTCTCTTGTGATTTTTAAAAAATTATTTAAATCCACTTCCTAAATATTCTGTTTTCAATTAGGACATGTACTAACTTTCTCCACAGAGTAATTTTCCTTTCTTCTTTTTAAAAATAAAACGTAGCCTTGATGCTACTGTACACTAACAATGTGTGAGTTCTTGAAGCTGACTTCAATTGATTCTCATGATTCTTTGCAATTTATATTGACTGCCATTAAGAGATGAAGGTCTATAATACCACAAGCCTGCTGTAAGAATCATCACCGGATTTATTCATCCAGAGCCATAGCACAGGCCACCTTCTTTTTAAAAATACATTCTTTACAATGTACGCTTTCTGACTTCTACCTGTGGAGCCTCTGTTTAGTGACCTGATTTTTCAATATCTTCCCCAGCATGTCACAACCACTGAGTTTTTAAGCTTCACTTTTCCCCACAAATCAATCCATTGAACTTGCTAAACCAAAAGAAAACTAGTAAATTTAATGCCTTTGAAAGAAAAAAAAAACATTATACCTATCATACTGCTTTTGGTTCCAGCTCTTCCACTCAATGGTTGTTTGAAGCAGTAGCAAGAGATTTGGTGGGATTTGAAGGACACCTTACGTGTCCTCCTTGCTCTGAATAGTTGTGCCCACCTTCTGAGTCAATTCTGACACTCAGCCCTGAGTTCCCAGAATGGGAACTCTCTCCTAAAATCCTGGGAACATGTTCAATGTAGGCCTCCTGACAACCCCCAGATGGACTTGCTATTTGTCCATGACTCACCACCACCAAGCAAAAGAATGTTGATCAAACTAAGCAGCCTCCCTATTTCTCTTTAGATGAAATGGAATTGTGGGAGCATTCCCTAAGCTCCATGATCAATAGGATCCTGTTCCCAAAAGTTCTCCCAAGGTGTAGGTGAATGGGCCTGCCTGCTTGGGCTCCAAGTGGACATGTTATTATCCAATGTGCATGAACTTGTCATGTTCTAGCAACTGTTTGCTGAGTGCTTGGAAGCTTTCAATAAAGGGAAGTAGTGTCTTAAATCATTTAAATGAGCTTCTTTTATAGCCAGGATGATTCTGGTTGACATTGGCTCAGGCAGTGCCCCTAAAGGAAACAGCAGTTGGTGTTGATTTTGTTTTTCCTTCCACAGCTCAGGGTGTTTTAAAATATTTTGTTTAAAATGCAGAAGCACACATTTATTGTAGGAATACCACCCTCCAATAAAGCTCTGTGGCCTCTTGCTGAATTTGAATCTGCTTCACAAATGGTATTCATCTGACAACTTTGGTGAGTGAACTTTTAGAGTCCAAGGAAGTAACCTCTTCTCTGTCCATAAATATAAATAGAAAGCATTTGCATGTCCCTTGTGTGTAGGAGGGAGGTCAGAGGGACACAGGGACATGTAGGATGGAGGATGTAGAAGGAAGAAAGTCAGGAAAGGTCACAAGCCATAAAAGAATGACATTAGCCTAAAAGGATGTTAGAAACCACATGGTCCTATCTGTCATTTTGAAGATGAATGAACTGTTTCTCAGAAGGGGAAGTGGCTTTTCCAAGCCCACACAGCTTGTAGCTGTCAGAAGGGGACTTGATGATTCCCATTGTTCTACTTCATGCCCAGCATCCTTCAGCTGTCCCACGGTGTAGGTGGACAGTGTGTGAACAAGCTCTGCTTCATACCTGATGTACTTGTATGTTCACCCACCTCTGCAGTCCCTCAGACCCCTTGATGAATGAACGAAGAAACACACAGACATGGAGAAGACAGATGAATGGGTCCAGATGGTTATCCTCAAGAAAGCCACCAGAAATATGAGTCAATTAAAAAATATTCCTTGAGAATCCGTAGCACATGATGCTTCCTTCTCCTGCCCTGGTTGCCAATAAAAGTCAGTTCTTCAAGCTTCCTGAGGATCTCCTCTGAGACACAGACCCAGTGAGCTTTTCCCATTGGGCATCTTTTCCACCTGCTCCACTCTACAAAATGCTTTATTCCTCCTAAAATCCCTCTGCTCTCACCCCAGATAATGACAGCCCTTCCCTGAAGAGCTGCACTCAGTTCTGCCATTAGATAGGATTGTCTCATCTAATCTCATGTTAGTCTTTTTCTCTGGGAACTCCACTCTTCATCCATAGCCTTGACTTTCCTCCCATCCTCAGGATGTAGTTTACAGATGGTCATCAGATCTTTCCAACCTGTGGTTTCTGTGACTTGTTCTGTAAGCCTCAGTCTCAGGGAAAACTCTCCATACCAAGCCTGTTGTCAGATCTGACCAATTCTTCCATCAGAGCATTTCTCACATCTGTCCCTTCCTTCCAAGTTGCTCATACCATCCAATGGAGACCTTCTCTCTCAGCCAACTGGTCTACCAGAGTTCCTGTGCCACTGTCTCTCTACTCCCTCGAGTCCAAGTTCACATTCACTCTGACTTTTTCTCTCACCTGAAAGGTCCTCCTTCCATGTTCATGTCCCAATATTCATCTCTTACTTCTGGCCACCTTTCATTTATGCACACTTACAGCACAAATGAACTGCTCATTGTATCTGACATCATTTTCCTGTCCCTGTGCATGTGCCAGTGTATATGCATTGTTCCTCCTCAGCTGGAATGCCCTTTTTCATCTCTGTTCCCCATAGACCATCTCCCAATTTTAAAAGTGCAAGTAGGAAGTAAATTTTGTTCTTCAAGGCTGTATTCAATGTTACTTCCTGCAAGAAGCCTTCTCTGATCTCACCAGGTAGACATAATCTTTTATCCAAACTCCCATAGCAACCTTTCAGTTTATTTTTTTATTCATGTTTGCAATGATAATCTCTAGTAGATGCCAAATTTATCAGACAAACTGATCCTTATGGTATTTTATTCCTTTGATGATAGTGATTTGGGAGTAAGGGTGGAGAGAAAAAGACATGAACATATGAATATTCATTAGCAGCACGAGATTTAAATACACATTCAAAGCCACGTGAAATGTGAAGATATAGGTCAGTAAGTAATGAACTGCCAAATGCAATATCCAGACTTTAAGATCCCATGCATTCCAAAGCATGAGTTGAAGTTGTTCCATTGGTGACCTCACCACTTGTTAACACATGCTTTTTTATGAGTAAGCATAATTAAGTGAATAATCATAACTTTTCTTTGCAGATTATCAATACTTGCTCCATTTTTTTCAGGTCTGTTTCTGTTGTTTCTGCAGAAGCACTATATCACAATAAGGCTCTAAAAAAAAGAATAATATGTTTTTTTTTAAGTGGACCAAAAAAAGAATGTATAATAGGTAGTGAAGTCAGATCAGGGGACCTTATTGATCTAAGGGTGGTGTTCATTATCTGAGTCACTGCCATTGGCAGGTTGCACAGGCACACAAAGTTGTTAACATACACAGTTCTCAGTAATGAACTGACCACTTCAAAAATCTTTCCCTTTTTAACAATAGCCTCTCTTCCACCCATGACATCAGCCTCTTTGTCTGGTTTATGGACATTTGTTGGAAGTTGTAACATTCCACAAAAATGCAAACTGACAGCACAATAAAGCTGAAAATCTGGCCAAGATGGAGGATTTCATGAAGAAATGGCATGACATTCCACACACCATCTCACAGTTGAAGAAGAAAACATAGGGATGACGACACACCCCTCCCTCCCTCCAAAGAGAAGGATTTGAATACAAAAGGACTAGGATGGAGACTTGTAAAACATGATGAAACCACTACACAGTGTCCTCCAAACTCTCTTTATGATTCAGGGAAAATAAAGTATGAAGCCTGAGGAGGGGACAGTTGTTGTCTCATGCCCTCCCACTATGTTATGAAGGATGTGACATCAATGAACAATCGATGCTGATTTCTCCCTTGTTCATTATTACAAGCAGGGCCTGGATGCTCTTAGAATCTCAATTTTTAAGAAAACATTAAGTTCATGCATTTTATTTAGTAGAATAAAATATCAATTCAACTTTTGTTACTTGGATAGCTTACCTCTGTTTAAGGTAGTTTACATAAAGGGGTCTTTTCTCTGCTAGCTTCCCTCATGCTTATTGTGATTAAATAACGGGAGACATTCCTTTCTCTGGATAAAAGACTTGAGAACAAAAGTGTTTGGTTTGGGGGTCTCTGTATTCCTGTGAGTCAGGTGGAAGCAATAACAGCAACTGGAACCTTGCAGTGTTTGCCATCAAATTAAACAAGCATTCACTCCTCTTGGTCATAACCACAAATCATCAAGTTGTAGACTGAGTCAATATGGTATGCAGTTCATACCAGGGAACTTGGGTAAAAAAAAAAATGTTAATTTATTTTTTTTATGAGCTAGCTGGAGTCAGTCACTTCAATATCAATGAAATAGTCTTTTCCTGAAAGTTTATGCTTTTCTTCCTTTTCTTTTCTTTTTACTCTTTTATCTTCTTCTCCCTTTCTTCCCTCTCCCCATTATCTTCCTTCAATTCCTCTTTACTCTCTCCTTTCTTTTTCTTTTTGTATTATTTTATACCAAGAAGTATTTTACTTACAAAGTGAAACATGGGAATTGCATGGCTACAATTACTTTTCTCCAAGGCATTGAACACTGATGCTAATATAAGCCTGAGAGATGGTCCTGGCTCACCCCTTTTTGGCCTAGAAACAGAGTGGCAGGGCTGGGCAGGCCCTCCACCATATGCACAGCTCTAGACCACAGCTTCTAGGCAGATACCTGTTCTGCCTCTGAAACAGATGGTCAGAGAGGAGTGACAAGAATATTTGGACACCAGATCTTGGAGCCTTCCTTCCATGTCCAATTGTGTATTCCCTAGAAGAAGGTCCTTAGACAAAGATTTGACATTAAAATTTATTTTGGATTGGATCCTTGGAAACACTGGTAGAAGATAGAGACAAAGGAGAAAAAGAAGGCAGCCAATGATTTACCAAGCAGATCACTGATCCAGATACCTGGGACTCAGTCCCATGGAAAAATTTTGGAAGATAGCAGGTGACATGCCCTGAGAGGTAAGGATTCTGAGAGTTATATACCAATTCCTGTTAGTCTCTCGTGGAGAGTGAACCCCTGACAGTAGGACTCTTCAGCAAATCCAGGCTGTTCCATGTGAAAGCAGAGAAGGACCTGGCTTGCAGAGAATGCTCAAGAAAACTCACAAGCTCTAGAAGCTCAGTCCAGCCTATGTGAATGGAATAGATGATACAGAGGAGACTAAGACAGGATACCATCTTGTCTTTTTCCCACCATAACATGGAAACACTCTGTAGAGGGCACAGCATTCATTCTCCTATGCTCAGATAGGGAGATACTAGCTTTATGTACAAAGCTATGTTAATCATCTTCCCATAACTATAACAAACTGCTTGAGATAATTCAACTTATAAACAGAAAAGTTTATGAGTCAATTAATGGTAGAGTGCCTGCCTAGCACATGCAAAACCCTTGATTCAATTCCCAGCACTTTAAAAAAATGCTTTCATTAGAAAAGGTTTGTTTTGACACACAGCTTTGGAGGTCCCAGTCTAGGACCAGTTGACCCCTTTTCTTTTCGGCCTGTAGCAAGGCAGCCCATTATGGTTGGGGCATCAGAGTAAAGCTGCTTACCTCATGGAAAGGAAGAAAAAGGGAGGAAGAAAAAGGGTCCAGGGTCTCACAACATGGCACCAATCACATAAGAACCTTCCAATAGACTCCCCATCTTAAAGGTTCTACCATCTTCCAATAGCACCACTCTGGGGACCAAACCTTTTAACACATGCAACTCTGGGAGACATTCTAGATCCAAATTCCATTCTACATGCCAAATCCCTCTTTCAAGAATGAGAGGAAGGGGCTGGGGATATAGCTCAGCTGGTAGAGTGCTTGCCTTGCATGCACACGGCCCTGGGTTCAATCCTTAGCACCACAAAAAAAAAATTGAGAGGAAGGAGAAGCTAGAAGACCCTGATAGATCTAAATGTGACTCCATCCCATAAAGAAAACTGTGGGAAAATCTTATCAATTAAGGAGGCCAATGCTGCAAATTCAATAGGTAGACCAAATTTAGGGGGGAAAAAAGATGAATCTCATCCAGCCTTTCTACTCTGCAAGTTTCCTCATTTCTCTGCCTCTTTCTGTCATTAAAGTGAAATTCACATCTGTCATTGGTGTGATAATTAGGAGAGACAGTGGAAAGAGTTGACTGTGACCTGTTGAGAGATTCTTTGAAAACAGGAATCAATCTAATATCTCCACTAGGATGTCCAGTGTCTCAGTAAGTACTCCCTAGCACAGTAGCCCATTTTTATCAGTAAAGCCACTGGATAGATGGACCAAAATGAGAAAACAGACTTGGTCAGGGCACTACCTTTGGTCAAAGTCAAAACTTATCCAAAAGCCTTATGACCTTCCCCAACTGGAGCAGGTGATTCTTCTTCAGTTGTCCTTTTGCTAGCCACACCTTCCTCCAGGAAGGAAATTGTTTTTTTTTAAAAACAGAAAGTATAAGGCGGAACTGTGACCAACCACAGAACAGGCCCAGCGGCCTGCTGAGAGGCACAGCCGCCCCCCCCACCCGCCCCCCGCGCCTGCAAGGTAGGCGGAACTGTGACCACCGACAGAAAAGGCCCAGTGGCCTGCGGAGGCGCAGAGCTGCCCCACATGCCTGCAAGGTAGGCGGACCTGTGACCACCCACAGAACAGGCCGGACCTGCAACCGACAGACAGAACAGGCCCAGCAGCCTGCGGAAGGGTAGAGCCGCCCCACCCCCCGTGCCTGCAAGGTAGGCAGACCTGCGACCCACCAGCAGAACAGGCCCAGCGGCCTGCAGAGGGGCAGTGCCGCTGCCCGCGCCTGCAAAGTAGGCAGAACTGCGACCACCGACAGAACAAGCCTAGAGGCAAGAGAGGGGCAGAGCCGCCGCCCGCGCCTGCAAGGTAGGCGGACCTCCTACCGACCGGCAGAACAGCCCCAGCGGCCTGCCGGCATGGTAGGCACATTGCCCCAATTGGAGGAGGGGCAGAGCCGCCGCCCGCACCTGCGAGGGAGACTTTGCAACTATACAAGAGCAATATAAATATATAGGGGGAAAATTCAATAGCACAACAGTTTCACCAAGCAGAAAGAAACACGAACAGTATGAAGAGACAAGGAAAGAAAGGACCACAAGCAATGCAGGTCAACTCAACGTTAGAAGAGGTAATAGCTGCAGCAGATGGAATGTCAGATAAAGAATTCAGGATATACATGCTTCAGATGATCTGGAGTCTCAAGGAAGACATCAGACAGCAAAATCAGACAATGAAAGATCACTTCAACAATGAATTACATAAACAAATCCAAGAAGCAAAAGATCAACTATACAGGGAGATAGAGGTTATAAAAAACAAACAAACAGAAATCCTAGAAATGCAGGAAGCAATAAACCAACTTAAAAACTCAATTGAGAATACTACCAGCAGAGTAGAACACTTAGAAGATAGAACATCAGACAATGAAGACAAAGTATTTCAACTTGAAAAGAACATAGACAGCTCAGCAAGACTGTTAAGAAACCATGAGCAGAACATCCAAGAAATATGGGATAACATCAAGAGACCAAATTTAAGAGTCATTTGGATACAGGAAGGGATACAGTTTCAAACCAAAGGAATGAGCAATCTATTCAATGAAATAATACGAGAAAACTTCCCAGACTTGAAGAATGAGACAGAATCCCAAATGCTAGAAACCTACAGGACGCCGAATGTGCAAAATCATAAGAGATCCACACCTAGACACATTATAATGAAGATGCCCAACATACAGAATAAGGAGAGAATTTTAAAAGCTACAAGAGAAAGGAAGCAGATTACATTTAGGGGTAAGCCAATCAGGATAACAGCTGATCTTTCAACACAGACTCTGAGAGCTAGAAGATCCTGGAATAACATATTTCAAACACTGAAAGAAAATGGGTTCCAACCAAGAATTGTGTTTCCAGCGAAATTAAGCTTCAGGATGGAAGATGAAATTAAAACCTTCCATGATAAACAAAAGTTAAAAGAATTTGCAGCTAGAAAACCATCTCTTCAAAACATCCTCGGCAAAACATTACAGGAAGAGGAAATGGAAAATAACAATGAAAACCAACAGTGGGAGGTAGGACAGTAAAGGGGGGAAAATAATCAAAGAGGAAAACAAACCATGTTTAGTAAAATAAATAAACAAATATGGCTGGAAGAACAACCCATATCTCAATAATAACCCTAAATGTTAATGGCTTAAACTCACCAATCAAGAGACACAGGCTAGTAGAATGGATCACAAAACAAGACCCAACAATATGCTGCCTACAGGAGACGCATTTGATAGGAAAAGACATACATAGGCTGAAGGTGAAAGGTTGGGAAAAATCATATCACTCATATGGACTTCGGAAACAAGCAGGTGTGTCCTTACTCATATCAAATAAAATAGATTTCAAGCCAAAGTTAATCAAAAGGGATAAAGAGGGACACTACATACTGCTCAAGGGAACCATACACCAACAAGACATAACAATCATAAATATATATGCCCCAAACAATGGTGCAGCTATGTTCATCAAACAAACTCTTCTCAAGTTCAAGAGTCTAATTGACCACCATACAATAATCATGGGAGACTTCAACACACCTCTCTCACCAATGGACAGATCTTCCAAACAAAAGTTGAATAAGGAAACTATAGAACTCAACAACACAATTAATAACCTAGACTTAATTGACATATATAGAATATACTACCCAACATCAAGCAGTTACACTTTTTTCTCAGCAGCACATGAATCCTTCTCAAAAATAGATCATATATTATGTCACAGGGCAACTCTTAGACAATATAAAGGAGTAGAGATAATACCATGCATCTTATCTGATCATAATGGAATGAAACTGAAAATCAATGATAAAAGAAGGAAGGAAAAATCATGCATCACTTGGAGAATGAACAATAGGTTACTGAATGATCAATGGGTTATAGAAGACATCAAGGAGGAAATTAAAAAATTCTTAGAGATAAATGAAAACACAGACACAACATATCGGAATCTATGGGACACATTGAAAGCAGTTCTAAGAGGAAAATTCATTGCTTGGAGTTCATTCCTTAAAAAAAGGAAAAACCAACAAATAAATGATCTCATACTTCATCTCAAAATCCTAGAAAAAGAAGAGCAAAACAACAGCAAAAGAAGTAGAAGGCAAGAAATAATTAAAATCAGAGCTGAAATTAATGAAATCGAAACAAAAGAAACAATTGAAAAAACTGACAAAACTAAAAGTTGGTTCTTTGAAAAAACAAATAAAATCGACAGACCCTTAGCCATGCTAACGAAGAGAAGAAGAGAGAGAACTCAAATTACTAGCATACGGGATGAAAAAGGCAATATCACAACAGACACTTCAGAAATACAGAAGATAATTAGAAATTATTTTGAATCCTTATACTCCAATAAATTAGAAGATAGTGAAGGCATCGATAAATTTCTTAAGTCATATGATCTGCCCAGATTGAGTCAGGAGGATATAGACAACCTAAACAGACCAATATCAATTGAGGAAATAGAAGAAACCATCAAAAGACTACCAACTAAGAAAAGCCCAGGACCAGATGGGTATACAGCAGAATTTTACAAAACCTTTAAAGAGGAACTAATACCAATACTTTTCAAGCTACTTCAGGAAATAGGAAAAGAGGGAGAACTTCCAAATTCATTCTACGAGGCCAACATCACCCTGATTCCTAAACCAGACAAAGACACTTAAAAGAAAGAAAACTACAGACCAATATCTCTAATGAACCTAGATGCAAAAATCCTCAATAAAATTCTGGCAAATCAGATACAAAAACATATCAAAAAAATTGTGCACCATGATCAAGTATCACATCAACAGACTTAAAAATAAGAACCATATGATCATCTCGATAGATGCGGAAAAAGCATTCGACAAAGTACAGCATCCCTTTATGTTCAAAACTCTAGAAAAACTAGGGATAACAGGAACATACCTCAATATTGTAAAAGCAATCTATGCTAAGCCTCAGGCTAGCATCATTCTGAATGGAGAAAAATTGAAGGCATTCCCTCTAAAATCTGGAACAAGACAGGGATGCCCTCTCTCACCACTTCTGTTCAACATAGTTCTCGAAACACTGGCCAGAGCAATTAGACAGACGAAAGAAATTAAAGGCATAAAAATAGGAAAAGAAGAACTTAAATTATCACTATTTGCAGGTGACATGATTCTATACCTAGCAGACCCAAAAGGGTCTACAAAGAAACTATTAGAGCTAATAAATGAATTCAGCAAAGTGGCAGGATATAAAATCAACACACATAAATCAAAGGCATTCCTGTATATCAGCGACAAATCCTCTGAAATGGAAATGAGGACAACCACTCCATTCACAATATCCTCAAAAAAATAAAATACTTGGGAATCAACCTAACAAAAGAGGTGAAAGTCTTATACAGTGAAAACTACAGAACCCTAAAGAGAGAAATAGAAGAAGATCTTAGAAGATGGAAAAATATACCCTGTTCATGGATAGGCAGAACTAACATCATCAAAATGGCGATATTACCAAAAGTTCTCTATAGGTTTAATGCAATGCCAATCAAAATCCCAACGGCATTTCTTGTAGAAATAGAGAAAGCAATCATGAAATTCATATGGAAGAATAAAAGACCCAGAATAGCAAAAACAATGCTAAGCAGGAAGTGTGAATCAGGCGGTATAGCGATACCAGACTTCAAACTATACTACAGAGCAATAGTAACAAAAACAGCATGGTACTGGTACCAAAACAGGCGGGTGGACCAATGGTACAGAATAGAGGACACAGAAACCAATCCACAAAACTACAACTATCTTATATTTGATAAAGGGGCTAAAAGCATGCAATGGAGGAAGGATAGCATCTTCAACAAATGGTGCTGGGAAAACTGGAAATCCATATGCAACAAAATGAAACTGAATCCCTTTCTCTCGCCATGCACAAAAGTGAATTCAAAATGGATCAAGGAGCTTGATATCAAATCAGAGACACGGCGTCTGATAGAAGAGAAAGTTGGCTACGATCTACATACTGTGGGGTCGGGCTCCAAATTCCTCAATAGGACACCCATAGCACAAAAGTTAATAACTAGAATCAACAAATGGGACTTACTCAAACTAAAAAGTTTTTTCTCAGCAAAAGAAACAATAAGAGAGGTAAATAGGGAGCCTACATCCTGGGAACAAATATTTACTCCTCACACTTCAGATAGAGCCCTAATATCTAGAGTATACAAAGAACTCAAAAAATTAGACAATAAGATAACAAATAACCCAATCAACAAATGGGCCAAGGACCTGAACAGACACTTCTCAGAGGAGGACATACAATCAATCAACAAGTACATGAAAAAATGCTCACCATCTCTAGCAGTCAGAGAAATGCAAATCAAAACCACCCTAAGATACCATCTCACTCCAGTAAGATTGGCAGCCATTAGGAAGTCAAACAACAAGTGCTGGCGAGGATGTGGGGAAAAGCGTACACTTGTACAATGCTGGTGGGACTGCAAATTGGTGCAGCCAATTTGGAAAGCAGTATGGAGATTTCTTGGAAAGCTGGCAATGGAACCACCATTTGACCCAGCTATTCCCCTTCTAGGTCTATTCCCTAAAGACCTAAAAAGAGCATGCTACAGGGACACTGCTACATCTATGTTCATAGCAGCACAATTCACAATAGCAAGACTGTGGAACCAACCTAGATGCCCTTCAATAGATGAATGGATAAAAAAATGTGGCATTTATACACAATGGAGTATTACTCTGCATTAAAAAATGACAAAATCATAGAATTTACAGGGAAATGGATGGCATTAGAGCAGATTATGCTAAGTGAAGCTAGCCAATCCCTAAAAAACAAATGCCAAATGTCTTCTTTGATATAAGGAGTGTAACTAAGAACAGAGTAGGGTCGAAGAGCATGAGAAGAAGATTAACATTAAACAGGGATGAGAGGTGGGAGGGAAAGGGAGAGAGAAGGGAAATTGCATGGAAATGGAAGGAGACCCTCAGGGTTATACAAAATTTCATACAAGAGGAAGTGAGGGGAAAGGGGAAAATAATACAAGGGGGAGAAATGAATGACAGTAGAGGTGGTAGAGAGAGAAGAGGGGAGGGGAGGGGAGGGGGGATAGTAGAGGATAGGAAAGGCAGCAGAATACAACAGACACTAGTATGGCAATATGTAAATCAATCGATGTGTAACTGATGTGATTCTGCAATCTGTATATGGGGTAAAAATGGGAGTTCATAACCCACTTGAATCAAAGTGTGAAATATGGTATATCAAGAACTACGTAATGTTTTGAACAACCAACAATAAAAAATTAAAAAAAATAAAAAAAAGAAATCTTAAGACATATTAAAGAAAAAGAAAGAAAGTATAGAATCTATCTTGGGAATCAAAGAGGTCATTAGGAATTATTTTCAGTCCAAATTTTCTTACAATATGGTTTCCTTTGAAGGGGCTCTCGATGGCACTCCAATCAACTGGTGGCCCTTCACTTCATTGTAATTGCTCTTGTCAAAGTCTCTGGTGACCTCCATGTGGTTAAACCCAACACTGGTTCTCAGCGGTCTTCATCAGTGATATAACAGCAGCACTGGGCAAAGCTGCTAATCCCCTCCTGGAAACACTGTCCTCCTCTGGCCTCCAGCCTCCACGCTGTCCTGGTGTGCTTGGCCTCCTTATGACTTGGCACCCAGACTCCACACTGTTGTGGTGGGCTTCTACCTCTGGTTGTCCCTTCTCCGCCTCTGGTTGGCTTTTCCTTATCCCCCCTCTGCAGTGTTCAGTCTTTTGACTGCCCCTTTTCTCTTCACACACTTCCAGGCTCATGACTTTAAAAACCATCCATATGTTTACAATCCCAGCATCCTGTCTCCAGTCCTCTGCTTGACACCTCATGTTTATCCAGATTTGGACATTTGACTTTTAACCAAAATCTGCTCCCCCTAAGTCTGCTGAGTAAGTGGTGCCTCTGTCCTTCTAGGGGCTCAGATAAACCCTACAATCATCTTTGGTTGACTGCATAGCCTATATTCTATATCAGAGTTATTTGAAATTCCTACTGGATCTGCCTTCAAAATACACCTAGAATTCCAGCACTTCTCACCCTTCTTCTGCTACCACCCTGGCCAAGCTGCCATCATCTCTCCCAAGGATTACTGCAGTGGCCCCTCCACTGTCTCCCTGTTTCTTTTTTTAAAATTAATTTTCTATTTATACATGACAGCAGAATGCATTACAATTCTTATTACACATATAGAGCATAATTTTTCATATCTCTGGCTGTATACAAAGTGTGTTCACACCAATTCGTGTCTTCATACATATACTTTGGATAATAATGTCCATCACATTCCACCATCATTTCTAACCCCATGCCCCCTCTTCTTCCCTCCCACCCTCTGCCCTATCTAGAGTTTGTCTATTCCTCCCATGTTCCCCCTCCCTACCCCAAAATGAATCAGCCTCCTTATATCAGAGAAAACATTCAGCATTTGTTTTGGGGGGATTGGCTAACTTGACTTAGCATTATATTCTCTAACTCTACCCATTTACCTACAAATGCCATGATTTTATTCTTTTTTATTGCTGAGTACAATTCCATTGTGTATATATGCCACTTTTTTATCCATTCATCTATTGAAGGGCATCTAGATTTGTTCCATAGTTTAGCTATTGTGAATTGTGCTGCTATAAACATTGATGTGGCTGTGTCCTGTAGTATGTTGTTTTTAAGTCCTTTGGATATAGACCAAGGAGAGGGATAGCTGAGTCAAATGGTGGTTCCATTCCCAATTTTCCAAGAAAACTCCATACTGCATTCCATATTGGCTGCACCAATTTTCAGTCCCACCAGCAGTGTATGAGTGTACCTTTATCCCCACAGCCTCGCCAACACTTATTGTTGTTTGTCTTCATAATAGCTGCCATTCTGACTGGAGTAAGATAAAATCTTAGAGTAGTTTTGATTTGCCTTTCTCTAATTACTAGCAATAATGAACATTTTTTCATACATTTGTTGATATTGTATATCATCTTCTGAGAAGTGTCTGTTCAGGTCCTTGGCTCTCTCTGTTTCTTTCCATATCCTTTTGTGCTCTGTGCCCACAAAGCATCCAGAGTGATGAGTGAGAGTCTAAGTTATCACCATTCTGTTTATACCTCCATCAGGGGGGCCCATGGTACTCAGAGCAAAAGCCAAACGGTGGCTTCTAGGGTCCTGATGCCTGAATACCCTTTTGATGTCTGGAGTTTGATCTGAGATCTTGCTTTTGCCATTGATTAAACAGATGACAGATGTATTCAGTATTGATATAGAAGGCAGAAATGGAGCCTTTGGTCACATTCTGGGAAAGGAATGCCCATAGTTACCCCTTCACTGGATCTCCTCCAGCCTCACTGCCCCCCTTCCTATTTTCCAAATTCGCCACAAGCTTTACCCTTTGTAACTCTTCTTCCCTGTCTCAGAAACACCCTTCCCCAGACATCTTCACATTCACCCCTTCATCTTGGGGTTATCTTCCTTGGCTTTCCTCCTCCCAAGTTCATGCACGTCTCCTCCCAGAACCCACAGTCCCTTTGCTCTGCCTTTTTTTTGTTTGTAGTATCTACCATTATAGAACATGCAGTATAATTGGCTATGGATGTATATATACCTTCTTCCAATGGTAGTTTTATAGGGGCAGGCAGGTTTTTCAGTTTTGTTTCTTGCTACCTCCCCAGTGCCTAAAGTGTGCTTGAGATCTATTTGGTGACTAACTATTGGATAAACAAACATCATGATCAAGTGTCTATCAACCCTTAATAACTTGGCACTCAGTGATACGGAGTGCCTTTAATTTTTTTAAGAGTTCTTTACAGTATTGTGCTGGATTCTCCCTCCCTTGAATATATTGCAATAGGTTCCATTTCTGCCTTTTCTGCTCCAACAGAATACAGCTATTCCCTATTGTATCAATAATAAAAGCCAGATTGCAGGTCAACCACCAGTCTTCGTTTAGACTCCAGTGGGAACTTTTCCCTGGCTCTCTTGGTTCTCTCAACTGTTTTTGTGTAACTTGGCTTCAAGATATCTGTCCACTCCTTAGGATGTTCACACTTGAACTAGGTCTGTATTCCAGAATGGATCCCAGCCTGGAGAATATTGTTCTCTCAACATATAGTGACCAATGCTGAGTGCAGAGAGAAGCCCACCTCTTCCCCATCACATGAATCACCTTCTCATCCAGTTGAAGCTGCATTGGTCCGTGGAGCAGTTGGCTTTTACACATAGATCTTGGGAACTTTTGAGCAGCTCCCATCTCCAGGTGTTCTTCCCATGCACCACCCTGTTCTATATTTTAGATATGAGATATTTTTTGCATCCACCTCTCTTGCACTATGTTTGTTTGTTTCAGTGCAGATTGTTGACACCCCTTTAAATCTTGATTTTCTCATGCAGTGAGAGCTCTGCCTCCCAGTTGTGAATGCCCTCAGATCTGATAAGCAGGTTCAACATTAAGAGGGTGGAGCCAATTTTCATCTGTGGAGTATCCAATCAAGATTGATCTGTCTCTAAATTATAGATATGAGTGCTGATGAGAACAGAACCTGAGTAGGTGGATCAAAACCACCCACCATTAATGGCCACCTTTTCCTTTGTGGCAAGCAGGAGAATGAACCTCTCAGATTGCTGACTGCAGGACATGGACTAATCACCTAGTTGCTATGTTGTGAAATCCATCTCTGTTTGGGTCAGGGCAATATTTCCTACAGAATGTTTTCAGCCCATGGCTTAATGGTACAGGAGCAGAAAGTAGTTCTGGGAGACCCAGGACTCCTTCAATGGGTGATTGACTTGAGGTCTTCTTGGCAGCCAGACTTTCTTAGAACTTAGACTAAAACTTAGAATTTAGATTGACATCTAAGGTACTTCTACCCAACCCAATCTGTCTACAGTATTCTTCTGAATCTGGTAACCCTCATTAGAGTCTGCAGCCAGGCAGAAAATTGGATTCTCCATTTTTTGGATGGAGTAGCCTCTTGAAAAGTCGTGACTGACAGTGGTATTTGGAGTCCAACTATTGGAAATGAGTCGCTTCTCTGCCACTTGTTACCTGTATGACATTGAGCAAATTACTTAAATTCTCTGAGCATCAATTTTCTCATCCCTAAGATGGGTTAATGATAGCTTTACCTAATGGGGTCATTGCAGTAATCAAATGAAGGAATGCATATAAAAAATGGCTCCAGATATCTAGAAAGTACCCAGTGAAAATTATCTATTACTATGTTCTTGTCCAATGCAGTACTCCTATACTATTCTTCTATTACCCACTTTGCCTCTGTTATTCTGGGTCACCCATCTGGACTGTGGGCACAGGGAGAGCAAGTGCTGTTCATTGCACAGCAGGCTTTTATTAATCAAATTTGCAGCCCAATCTGTAGGAAGGATAAAGTGCAACCTGTGATATTGAGGTCCCTAAGAATGCTGTGTGTATGCAGATTGAAATGCCACCAAACTTGAAGCTCCTGTGGCCTTGCTTCTGTTCCCAGATAGATCTCTGGCCTAGATCACTCTGCTATGAACACTAAGCTTGAAAATGAATAATGAGCTGAATTAGAAGGAGCATTTGAAGAAGATCAAATGATCCACTGGGTTAACGTTTAACAATCCAAATTGAAATTTTCTGTGTGTGTGTGTGTGTGTGTGTGTGTGTTGTGATTAGTAAATCTTTTCTGTTTACTCATCATCCAAGCCATAATCTTTTTTTAAGCCATAATCTTTTAAGCTTTAATTTCACGAACTAGGTGGTATTTAGTGTCATCCTTGAACAGACCTCTACGGGATAAGGGATCTTTCTTACCAAGTGATTTAATTCCTTTTCCTATTGACTTTGTTGTCATTTGGTTTAGTTTAGGGTGTTTTTTTTTTTTTTTTTTTTTTTTGGTAAGTGTTTTTTTTTTTTTTTTTTTAATTCTATTAGGGAAGAACTCAGAGCAGAGTTCAGAAATTTTAAATGAATGAATTATATGAGAATCCCTGTTGTGTTTTCTGGAAGCAAGTGCTGAGGCAGAGTTTGGGATGCAAAATGTTTTTAGAGATCAATGTCTGGGAAGGGAATGGGGAGGAAGGTGAAGTCAGGCTGTGATTCAGGCTCACCCAACCCCAGCCAACCTGGCAAAGATCTGGAGCAAACACAAACTAATCTTCCAGGACCTGATACCACTCGCTACCTCTCCAGGCGTCATTCCCCAAGGAGGGTGTGACTGGGCTAGGCAACTCTCAGCACACAAGGCAGAACAGAAGGGCTGACAGGTGGAGGCCACCTCATGAACACACTTCTGCAGCTGGTGAGCAAGTGCTTCCTTGGAAAGGGTTTGGAATATCACACCTTTATGCCAACCACATGTGCTTCATGACCTCTGGACAGAGTCATCCAGGACCTCTGAGCATTCATGGGTACCCATAAAGGTGAGAGTATGTTAGATACAATGGGGTGAAGGATTGGAAACATTTTAGCAAGAAAACTGTGATCTTCCAGTTCTTAATCCCACTCTCCATCTGAGACAAATAACCTTGGTCTGCCCACTGATGCTCAGGCTACCAAACAGTGGGCACTTGCACCATGAAAGAACAACTTCTGGGGTCAAAATCATCCCTTAAAAAATGAATTTCAGGGGCTGGGGGTGTGGCTCAGTGGTAGAGCGCTAGCCTAGCACTTGTGAGGCCCTGGGTTTTATCCTCAGCACCACATAAAAAAATAAATAAAACAAAGGTATTGTGTCCAACTATAACTAAAAAATACATATTTTAAAAAAATGAATTTCAGGAAGTGTCTGATTATTCAGATGGCATTGGAAGGCCTAGGTGCCATTTAAGAGTTTTGATCAATCGGTGATGAGCCCTACCCTTACGGACTCCTCCAGCATCTCATTCCACCTAAAGACATCTTCAGCCAAGAGCTGGAATCTGTCCAAGGTGCTGCAGGTCACCTTACAACTCCCTTTGGGGCCTGTTTGGGAAATAGAATGGAGGAAAGGAGCAAACCACCCACTAGGAATTCTTTGAGTCCCCCACCTTTTTTTCATCCATTCTCTATTGAGTGCCTACTTGGTGTGAATAAAACATATGAAGGTCCTGTCCTCAGGGCTTTGTTTGCATTGGATGTGCTGGACACCACACTAGGGATTGTACACCAAGTCACATGGCAATGGCCCCACCCTTCAGGGTTTACAATCTGTGCGACAAAGTTCAAAATGAATCCAACTCCACAGCATTGCCCTCAAGCAGTTTCTTTGGGGTCACTTCATTTAGACTCTGGAGTTTCATGAGGTTTGAGAATCTATGCAGAGCCATGGAGCATGCTTGATGGAGAGCATGCCTGATGGACTCCATGCCAGGGCATTTGTATGCATACATCCCTGGGCAGTGGTTAAAAAAAACAACATGCCCCTAGAGCAGCTATGAAGTGTTGGGAAGAAGCCCATAAAACTGTAATAGCTGTGGGCATGTGCATAGGCCCTTCCTCCCACTGCCTTCCACCACTATCCAGAGAAGATCAGAGTTGGCACCCCAGGTCTCAAAGCAGCAGAGTCTTGAGTCTTCCAGTGAGGTCAGCCTACATAGAAAGCTCTCTTCTCACACAGGCACATGGACACAGTCCAGGACATTTGTTTGAGTGCAGATCTGGGAAGGCAAAGGATAATGAAACATTTGCTTTTGCAAAGTGAGATTGGCTGGGGAGAGGAGACAGGGCTCCCTTTCTGAGGCTTGGAGCCAGGGTCTGTCCCTGGGGAAGTCTGGTGCCCACAGTCCTAATTCTGAACCACCTACATCCCACACGCTCCCAGAGCCCAACCCCATTCCATATGCTTTCCGCCAATCACAGCAATAATTGCAAGAAGAGAGATTTAATGGAAAGAATGGAGATGGCCCAGCGGGGGCCTCTGGTCCACAGTTCAGGAGGAGCTGCATGTTACAAAACTGTGAGCTAATGAACAGACGATGGGGAAGCTCTGAGGGCCCTGGACTTTTGTTTTTTATTTTCAACTTCCCAGCCAGATCCCAAGGAGTCTTAAATTTCCCCTAATCCTCTTTTAAATGATCTCACTTGGGGCTTTGTTTTTTGTTTTATTTTTCATCCTGTCTTTGAGTTGCCTTCTCCTAGCATTCCCAAGGAGCAATCTACCTTGAAGTTTTCAGGGAGGAGTGGCTGCCTATTTCAAAACACACTTGTTATTCGTGGTGGGAAAAGTTGAGGAAGAGGGTCATGAATGGGAACCCCACATTCCAGCCACAGAAGTGGAACTGGTAAGAATATGAAGCAGAGGCAAGCCACCTCTGTCCACATTCTACCTCACAACGTTAGTCAGCTCAGGCTGCCGTAACAAAGTACCACAGACTTTGATGCTTGAAAACAGAATCTGTCTCCTTGCACTTATGTAGGCTAGAAGTCTGAGCTCAAGATGTCACCAGGGTTGGCTTCTTCTAGGCCTCTCTCCTTGGTTTGTAGATAGCTGTCTTTTGGCTGTGTGTCTTCCCTCTGTGTGTCTCTGTGCCCTAATCTCTTTCTATAAGGACAGAAGTTAGATTGGATTGGGACCTACCTGTATGACCTCAGTTCACCTTAATTACCTCTTTCAAGGCCCTGTCTTCAAATACAGTCACATCTAGGAGCACTGGGGATTAAGACTTCAACGTATAAATACCAAGGATGAAATAATTCATCTCATAACAATTATGTACTAACTAGGTGATCTTAATTAAGCAAACCACTTGTCCTTCTTTCTCCTCATCTGAAAAATAGCCACAGTAATAGTACCTACTTGATGGAGTCATTGTAAGGATTCAATGAGTTAATGCTACGTTAATTAAGTATGAGTAAGAACAGTTGTCAGAAATTGTCATCCTGTCAGAAGAAAACCAAGCAAATCCTCATGACATATCTCTTTTACTCCAGTGATCCACAGGAGCAAGGCCCACCCAGTTTTGTCCTCAGATTCAGAAAGCATTTCTAGCTAGTTATTTTCACTGTTTGAGAGTGCCTGATGGTTCTGCTTCTCATAAACCAACGGACAACCGTGGCAATGTGAGGGCCAAGGCAGACCCGAACTCCCAGCCACTTCCCCACCGTTGCTACCAGCGTCCACTCATCTACCCATCCTATTCCTGCTCACCTACAGGGGCTGAAAGCATGACAGC
Organism: Marmota monax; assembly: GCF_021218885.2. Lineage (NCBI taxonomy): Eukaryota > Metazoa > Chordata > Mammalia > Rodentia > Sciuridae > Marmota > Marmota monax. The sequence continues at coordinate 5,324,262 of NW_026692254.1, forward strand.
AAATCCTTTTACACCCTTCCCCTCAAGAAAATGGAGTTACTTCTACTTGATTATCGTTGACTCAATGATTCTCTTCCAGTAAACAAAATGAGGCAGAAGTAACATTGCATAGCTCTCAGGTTGGATTATGTGGAGCAGTATGACTTTCACTTTTTCCTTCTTACTTTCTCTGAATGTGGAACTTTGGGGCCCTGAACCACCCCGAAAGCAAGCCTGGCTACTCAAAGGCTGCCATATTGGAGACCCCTTATAAAGACAGAGAACCATGCTCAGAGAAGCCTCAGATGTTTCAACCCCAACTGAATGCTTCCAGCCCAGCAGCCAGGCAGGAGATAAGCAATCGTCACATGATTTCAGTCCCCAGTCCTCAAGCTATCCCAATTGATGCCAATTAGAGCAAAGACAAGCTGTCCCCATGGATCTATAAGATCTGTGAGTGTAAGAATTGTTGTTTTATAACACTACAATTTGGAGTAGCATGTTTTAGCTAACACCACCGAAACATCAACACAGACAGAATCCAGTCACTTGGGGACAGAATTTGTGGGGTGCCTCTCGAGGATTTTAATCAAGGAAGTAGTTCTATACCATCCCTTTGGTGTATTGAGTTGGCCATCTGTAATAATGAGCTCTATAACCTTTTAATGGTATATGTTCATGTTATTAACATTGCCAGAAGGAACTTTTGTTTGTTGATCAATGACAGTTGATCATCTTAAAGGAGCCAATCTGGTTATAGGAAGGAAGTGTGAGAAAAAAGTTAAATGACAACCAGGGAAAATCTTGCTGGAGAGGAGAGTTGATCAAGAAGGAAAAGGAGGATGGGGGCATGCCCAGGGGTTCAGGATGTCTTATTCTGTGAACAAAAAAAAGTCCCTGGGATGCATCAAATGGATCACAAGACTTCTCCCCACCCCCAAGGTTTTTTGCATTTTCAGAGGAACTGAACCACATTTCTCCTTAGTCCCCTCACTTCACCATCCCCAGTATTAGTGCAGCAGCTGGGCAGCCCATCAGTCAGCCCATCCTAAGAGTCTCCCAGCACAATAAGGTAATACTCCAGCAAATCCTTCCCACGTCACCTTTACTAAAGCAGATCTTTTTATCAGAGTGGATTCCAGCCTGCTATAAATAAAGATTAAATGATGATTCTTGTCCCTCCAGGATAAAGAAAATGATCACAGAGTCTTAAGCACCTTGTTATCAATCTTCCTTGGGAGTGGGGGAAGCTTGTAGAGATCACGATTACACGGGAGCATCTCAAATTCGGTGCTAAACAGTGGGAAACCCTAAAACAGTGAGAGATTAGGCAATATTCAGAGAGAGAGCCTGGAAGAATAAGAAATGACATTGTCTGACCCTCAGTACTTTGACATTAAAGTTTGATGACAAGGCAAAGTTTCATCAGGGAACAAGCAGCGGGAGTATCCACACCAGCTGTCCTTGGATGTCACCAGGATGTGAAGTTCATCACATCGATGGAGAAATCAGATAAGGTCCCACCTGCTAGGACATTATCTGGACATTATAAAGTCTTCTGTCCTGTGTTTGGATGGGTAAATCATTTTGTTCCTTATCTGAGAAATGGGACATGAAAATCTGTCCTAGGGAGGGTGCCAGATCAGAAAGGACAGCATGTATTTGTTGGGTTAGAAGAAGCTGTAACTCTGGCCTCGTTTTGAGCCTCCTTTGCAAAGACAGAGGAAGAAAGAATGAGTGGTGAGGCTCCCCAGCTCTCATTATATTTGCTAGATTGAATGTTGGCAAAGCCCAAGCTATTTTTTTAAAGGATACCTTCTTAGTTTCCTGCCGAATGAAAATATCACTGACCCTGAATAAATTTTTCACCTGAGAAGTAAAATGTTCTGAGCTGCCTGTTTCTTTCTGGGATGGGTTTGACATGAAGTCTCTCCCTTTAATGGCCAATTGAGAGTTCATTTTCAGAATCAGCACTCACGCCATTTGAAGGTAACATAGTTTCTAGCAAACAGGAAATAAAACCACTGAACTTCCTGTCCTTAAGGATTTCTCCTGGTTGGCATCTTCTGATTTGTGCCTTCCTCTTTGGGAAGAAGCCATACAAACTGCCTGATTGGATTTTCAGAGGTCGATACTATTAAACTAGTAAATAGATCTGAAGAAGTTTTGTTTTCCCTAGATTTCTTACTTGAATGGTTACCCTCTCTCAGCCCCTCACAGTACCCCTTAGCCTTTAGATCTAACTTCCTCAGACTGTGTGCATGAGTAGAAGGATTGTTTTTTGATTTGTTTGCTTTAATTTCAGATGCTTATTATTATTCACCTAGTAAAGACTTAGAGTGTATTGGATTTGGTCCCCTTAGGAATATTATCTCGTTCCCAAACATGTTGGATTCATACCTCTTACATGTACCTGTTTATACCAGCTCTTTCCTATTTCAGTGTTTACATAGGCAACTAGGGATCTGGTTAAAATGGAGCCTCTGCCGTTAGAGAAATGCAAATTAAAACTACACTGAGATTTCGTCTCACTCCAGTCAGAATGGCAATTATCAAGAATACAAATAACAATAAATGTTAATAAGCATGTGGGGCGGGGGGAGGTACACTCATACATTGCAGGTGGGGCTGCAAATTGCTGCAACCACTCTGGAAAGCAGTATGGAGATTTCTCAGAAAACTTGGAATGGAACCACCACATGACCCTATTATCCCATCCTCGGTTTATACCCAAAAGACTTAAAATCAGCCTACAACAGTGATGCAGCCAATCAATGTTTATAGTGGCTCAATTCACAGTAGCTAAAATATGGAACCAACCGAGGATCCCTTCAACAGATGAATGGATAATGAAAATGTGGTACATACACACCATGGAATATTACTCAGCCATAAAGAAGAATGAAATTGTGGAATGCCAACAAATGGATGAAACTAGAGACTATCATGCTAAGTGAAATAAGCCAGTCCCTAAAAACCAAAGACTGAATGTTCTCTCTGTTATCCAGATGCTAACTCACAATAAGGAGAGGGGTAGGAAGATTGGAAGCACTTTGGATTAGACAAAGGGGAATGAAGGAAAGGGAGGGGGATTGGAATAATATAGTAGAATGAATTAGACGCTACTTTCCTGTTTACATATATGATTACATGACCAATGTAATTCTACACCATGTACAACCAGAAGAAGCTCTAATATATATATATATATATATATATATATATATATATATATATATATATATATATATATACATATACACATACACACATTCTACTGTCATGTATACCTAATAAGAACAAATTTTTAAAATTCAGGCTCTGATTCAGAAGGTCTGTGATGGGACTTGAGATTTTGCATCTCTAACCAGCTCCTGGGTGATGCTGCTGCTGCCATACCCCGGACTCTGCTGAGGAACAAGGCTGTATCACAGCACAGTCTTCCTCTGTTTCTAAATTCCCCGTAACCTCATGCACCACCTGCTTTCCTTGAGAGACATTCCTCTTCACTGGTCTGTTGGTGGAAGATGGTTACCATGAGGCGTTATCATGTTGAGAAATACCAAATCTCTTGTTTGCTGATGCAGACTTGTCACTCTCATCGGACTTTGCCCACCAAACATCAAAAATACTGTGAGCTCCTCCTTGGGACAATATCAGTCAAGGTGAAGGGAATTGATAGACTCTGGAAAACTGTACTCAGGCATTCTTGGGCACTTGCAAGCAAGAAGAAAGGAACTTGAGTGCATGGTTGCAACGTACCAGTGCTATGAACCTTCAGGAAATCAAGAGGAGACTAGGAGGGGATCGGCCAGAGGGTCCTGGGGCAAGCTCTAGTAGGGTTCTGAGATGATGTGTCAAGAAGGAGGCAATGTGGTGACAGGAGTGGACGCAGCCTCACCAGGGAAGTGACTGTAGGGCCATTGAGGGATAGCCTGCTAAGAGCTGAAAGTCCATACGTGTTTAAGGGAATAGAGAAGAGAGAAACTGAGGTATCTGGCTGGGTGATGTCCAGAGTGTCTCTTTGTGAGCTGGTAACTTCTGTTTGTCGACAAACTGGCAGCCAACATTCGTAGCCTGGAGGATGGGTTTCTGATCAGAAAGAGCTAGAAGATGAATATTCTGTTTCAGAATTTCAGCTCTTTTGCTTCTGTGACCAAGAGATTAAACAAGAACAATTTTAAGGAGAAAAAATTTGTTTGGAGGTCAGCGTTTGAGAGGTCTCAGTTCATTGAGAGCCAGCTCTATCCCTTGGGGCTTGAAATGAGGCAAAACCTCGTGGCCAAAGGGTGTCGTGGAATAAAGCGGCTCAAGACATCCCACAAGGAAGCAGAGAGAGCACTCCGCTCAACAAGGACAAAATATGTACCCCAAAAGAATGCCCTTAGTGACCCTTCTCCTCCAGCCACACCCCACTTGCCTGTAGTTAGCACCCAGTTAATTCCTATCAGTGACTGAACACCCTGATTGTGTTAATCCTCTCATACCCCATCCTCTCACCTCTAAGCTTACTTGCATTGCCTCACACATGAGCTTTTGGTGGGGGGGACACCTCACATCTCTAAACGGTAATGGGGACCATTTCACACTCATTCTTGTAGTCTGTACACTTTTGAGAAGGTCATTCGAAGCACACTACGGTTTGGGCTAGAGTGGGGAAAAGAGTCTCTGAAATTAAACTCAACACTTCAACCATGATGGATTATTTTCCAGCCCTGGAACATGAAGATGAGTTCAAATGGGTTCAGTGGTTAAGTGCCTTTTGGGTTCTTTCTTTCTTTCTTTCTTTTCAAACAAACAAACAAAAAAGCTACCAGATGCAGTTACTTGAATTCAGAGTCTTTAATGGAGCAAGAGAAGTGGGTTCCCACTGGTACCTTCCACATACTCTGTACTTTGTATAACCTGACCGAAAGGCTTGAAAAACTAGTCCCAAAGGATTGTGTTGCTATTGTTTATCTGGATGGTGGCAAATCTCATGCCATCAACCCTCCCTCCAAATGAGTGGTCTTGGCACTTTGAAACTCTGTGTGCTGATTGATCGTATCTAGCATACTTAGCTCTGAAGCAAGAGCCACAATAGAGACCATCAATCCTGGGCTATTTTTGCAGAAGCTTAACTTCTCAATAGCTTTAGATTTTTAAATTGGTAGTACTTATTAGAGGTTCATAATGTCCTCTAGAATTGAGCTATTCAGAATGGTAGCCACTGGTCCTATGTGGACATTTAAATTTAAATTCATTAAAATTAAATAAAATTTAAATTTCCATTTCTCAGTCATACCAGTTACAGAACCCAATAACCACATGTGGCTAGTGGCTGTCCTACCGGACAGCACAGTTATAGACCATTTTTTTCCATCACAGAAAATTCTTTTGAACAGCTTCTAGAACCGAATCACACATATTATCTTGAAAATTTTTCCAGTAATGGGCAGAAAATGGACTTGTCTAGATGTGAGCCAAACATCTATGGAATAAGAGCAATTCTGTATCCCCAGGAAAAAAAATACAACACCTATATACCCCTTGGTGGGCTGGGCTACATACCCACTGCACAAACACCTGTGGCCAGGCACATTCTTGTGACTCAGAAAAAAGAAATGGAGTTGAAGAGTATGCTTTATTCTCTACAAGCCTTTTTTTTCTATACTGATGCAACAACTTCTCTTGTCCAGTGACAGGGCACAGACCTCCCTCAGAAGAGTCAAGGCCTCAAGAAATTTTTTTAGGTCATTTCTCCTATTACTTTTCTTCAAGAACTTACTTGCTTTGCTTAGCTACCTCTAAGTTCTGTGAGAAAGTTTTATTTCCCACCTACACTTCTGCCCAGTCCCTTCGCTCAGATGTTTCGATTGAACTCTTTTCTTGTTTTGATCTTGCCTTTACTTCTGAAAGCTATTTTTCCAAAGTCCTACTGTGATTGCTGGGCAGACAAAAAAAAAATCTTTAAACTCACCATCTTAGAACCCCAACTTAGAACAGCACACAAGACACAAACTTAATTAGGAAGAATGTTCATATATGTTGGCTAGGTCAAAATAAAGTGGTATGTGCGTGTCTGTTACTGCTGTGTAAAAAAAAAAAAAATCTCATAAATCTCAGTTGCACACAACAATAAGCCTTTATTTCTCTTATATCTTTTGTTCTGGGGCCAGGCTGAATTAGCATCAGCTAATCAGGAGAAGGTCTTCTCATGGTGATGGCAGAAACACAAAAGGACAAGTGAAATGTGCCAGGGTTCTTAATGCTAGGCTCAGAGCTTGTAAGCCATCGCTACTGCTCTCATCCCAGAGTTCTGAGTAAGTCACATAACCATTTCCCAAACCAAAGCATTAGAATGTGCATTCTGTACTCTCCATGAATTATAAAATAACCTGGAAGGTGATGTGAGTCCACAGTTGAGTAAAGAATCTTATCTAATAATGAACCCAGCATGACTTACTTCGTTAGGCAGCTTATCCAGATCTTGGGGAAAGAATGAGCTCACATTCAAAGAGTTCTGACGTCAGCAGATGAGTTCTGGATAGCTTCATTCATCTATTGCTATACAACAAACTATCCCAAGATTCCATAACTTAAAACATTTGCAACCATTTGTGTGTGGGGGAGTGGGGAATGCTGGGGATCAAACCTAGGACCTCTCACATGCCATACAAGCATTCAACCTCCGCCCTAACAATACAATAGTTCATAATTCTGTGGGACAACAATTTGGAAATAAATTCAGTGGGATGGTCCTTCTAGTCTGAAATGCTCCTGGCTAGGTTTACCTAAATGCCTGAAGCAGGAAGGCCGTGCCTCAGTTTCTCCATCTAGCTTTCCCAGGCTTGTTCAAATGACAGAGGAAAAGTTCCCAGGAGGAGAGTGAACACTTACAGCCTCTTAAGACCAAGACTTGAAACCAGCACCCCCCACTTTTAATGCATCCTATGGCTCCAAGCAAGTCAGATTTGAGGGAGGAGAATGTAATCCATCGTTAGATGAGACAAACTTCAAATAATCTTGAGTTATTTTTGTAATCTACTGGATGAGTCCTGGATATATCCATCTATGTATCCTATATGAATGTAGGATATATATTCCGCTTTTGGAAATAACATCATAAGGCTTGGTCCCCATCCAGAATTTACTATACAGAGGCAACCTGAGGAGTGAAAAACTTAAGTGTGGTTAGTATTCAGAGAAGGAATCCTCTTCAGTGATTCCTTATCCCATCATTACATGTGCTGTCTTACCTAATGAGACAATATTAAAAGGATGCTGACATTATATATTATGATGGCACTCAGTTGTTGTTAATCAGAAATGATAACAGCAATTCACTGGGTAAATCCACTGGGTCTGAATTTATTAAGGAAGTCCCCATGTATGTGCATCCTTGGTCAATACCACTTGTCATTTCTAAGGAATGGAGTTGCAGCTGCTCGTAACAGCTGTCAATAACAGCTGCAACAATAACATTAAGCCCAAGTTCCTATAGTTTCATTCTTTATGGGAGCCAAAGTGACTACAAACATATATTGTGTCATTTCTCTTTACAGGGTTATATTTATTGAGGAACAGTTGGCCACAAGTGAATGCAAGTAGTAATTCCTTAAAATGTACAACTTTTCCACGCAGTCTCAGTTTTCCATTTCATCCTACTAAAAGTTGAATGCAACTCTGTCTTTACTTCAAGCGTTTTTAATCCATTCTTCTGGTTCAAATTTCTTTTGGATTGTTTTTTTCTTCATCTTCACTGTTTTCTTTCAGTTTAATATAACTGACCATAGCTTTGCTGAGTATCTATGATTTTTTTTAGTAACAATTATTATATTTTAATGTTACTTAGATTAGTGAAACATTGACTTTCAACATGTAATAATTACCAAGTCCAATAAAAATCCATCAGAATTCAGATGAAACAAATTATATGCCAGTCTCCATAGTAAGACTTGAAATCACCTTGCTTAAGTTCATATCAGTACAAAGCGAGATGGATTATTATTATCTCCATGTTTCAACTGAGAAAATTATGGCTCAGAATAGCAAGGCTACTTGCATAAGTTCTAGGAGAAGAATGTAGGACAGCAAGAATATTTTTCATGTCACTTTTCCTAATGAAAAACTGTGCTGTAAGTTACATATAAAAACAGAAATTCCCATGCTTTTTTCAAAAACATCTGTTTTTATACTTTATAGTAGATGAGCCAAAAATGGATGCTGAATTGAAGAGAATCAAAGTCATCTTTATGGTAACTATGAAGCTTATTTTATGAGTAAATAAATATTTCTTAGTCTTTCATTCTGGATTCTAAGTAGATCATCCTAGGGAAACATAAGAGACATTAAGCTTAAATAATTAGTGCATCCTCATAAATCTGTATTCTTCAATGTCAGTACTCTGTCTACATCCATCTATGTATCCTATATGAATGTAGGATATATATATATATATATATATATATATATATATAAAAATTATAAAATTACTCTGGTAGTCTTGCTATATTCCATGAATATTCTATGCAGCAAGCACCAGAAATAAGAATGACCAGTAGGAAAGAAAATTATTTTTGTAGCCTAAGTCCACTAATTCTACTGAGAAGTCTTTGAATATTTCAATTACTAGCAATATGCCTACATGTTCATCCCTCCCTCCTTTTTATGTGAATATGGACTGTTATGTAGAATCTGATGACCATTAAAAAAAGATTTAAAAAAAGATCCATAGTAGCTGGGCATAGTGGGTGCATACCTGTAATCCCAGCAACTCAGGAGGCTGAGGCAGGAGGATCAAAAGTCCAAGGCCAGCCTCAGCATCTAAGTGAGGTGCTAAACAAGTTAGTGAGACCAGGACTAAAAATAAAAAAAACAAACCAAAATGGGCAGGGATGTATCTCAGTGGTAAAACACTCTGGGTTCAATTCCTCAGTATTGAACAAAAACAAAATTATAAAAAAATCCCATATTAAGTCTTGGGAGAGATATTGGAGAAGACCTTATCTTATTGGATATCCAATATGCCTTCAACTTCTAATTGAAGTTTCTTTCTTCATGGTTATACAAACTGGTAGAAATTTCCCAACCTACTGGAGATCCACAGGTTGACCAGGGGTTAAGTCCATTAGAGCATATTAGACTCCTTTGTTTCTACCAAGCAGAGGTGATCCATGTCAGTGAGCCATCTGAGAACCAAGGGCACTTAGGAAAAGTCTAATGAAATGTAAGGCAGCCATTTGGGGACCCATGCTGTTCAAGCATGTGCCTACTGCCAGGATACAGTTATCTGCCTGAGTTGTAAGACATGACATAATTTCACAAAAGCCAACCCTTCCCAGTCACCAGCTTCTCCATTTTAACACCATAAATTTAATTACTCCATTATGTATAATTTCTCTATTTTCTGGGTTCTCCTACTATCATTATAGTAGCTTGAACTTGAAAGAGTTGGGGGTTTTGTGAGAAAGAGAAAAGTCCTTTAATTAGTTTCAGCATTCACTAGCCTCACAAAACTCTTGACCATTCTGTTTGTTTGTTTTTTCCATGTAAACTGTGCATCTTTTTTTATTTCTCCACATTTTTAATGGTGCCTAATAGTTGTACCTAAGGGTGGGATTTGTTGTTAAATGTCATTACATGCATAATATAACAATATAATGTTATATTATAACACTTCCCCTCCCTTCCTCCTCCCACCTCCTGGTCTCTTTCCTTTCTACTGATCTCCTTTTGCTTTTCATGCCACACTTTCACCTTTCTTTTCCTCTCTAGCACCCACATATAAGAGAAAACATATGACCCTTGACCTTCGGAGTTTGTATTATTTCACTTAACATAATAGTCTCAAGCCTGACCATTCTGTTTTTAATAATCTCAAGCCTTCCTACCCTTCCTATGGACATAAAGGGTCCCTGAACCTTGCGTAACTTGATAGATGTGAGGAGGATGGAGGGGGGTGGAGCACAGAATGGAACCTAGTAAATATTTTTGAAGGCAGGGGGGAACGTGATAAAATAGGTAAACGAAAATAAGCTGCAAGAAACAAAGAAGGAAACAATAAATCACTCCTGGCCAACATGTTTTAATTGTTCCACTACATTAGTTAGTAGAAGAAAGAACATCATAATGTCTTCCTTGGATTAGTGTTCAGTTGAGTGATTGTGAAATATTTACTGTCACATTTGTTGAACAAGTATAAATACTGGGTAATGATAAGCAACCAGGATTTCATAAGGACATGCATATTAGCACAGGTAGAAAAACATTTGTAGTAACTTTAAAGAAAAATTTAACCAGTTGCCAATTAAGGATAATGCTCTCAACCTGCAAAAGTTCAAGTGCCTGTGTAATTGATGTGTGGATAAATCACTAGAATGACATAAGCCAGACAGAGAAATAGGACCCCTATGTCCTCCTTCCCCCATGGAGACACTGACTTGACAACAACATATGGACCATCTTGCCTTTGTGAGAACCGCAAAAACTTCGGACAAGAAACAGTCCCAAGGTGAGCACAAGGCCAACAATGGGCACATTGAGGGAGAGAAGAAATTCCATTGCACTTAAACATCGTAGTCCATCCCACTGTCAGAAGGGTAGCTGCAATTGGAAGAAAACTCCTACCTCCTGGCTTTTTCTCTTGGGAAGGAAAAAGAAGGGCAGAACACACCCAATGTCTGATTATATGGGGTGCTGTCCAAGGGACTGGTTTCCCTTCAGAGCACTGAAGGGAAAAGAATATAGCACCCTTTGGATACCTGGGTGCCACTGAGAACAGAGGTGTCCCCTTGATGTGCCATAGCACCCCAGGTTATGGTATAATTAGATGGACACCATATGAAGTTTCTGAGTAGAAAAAGTGACAAAGTTCTTTAGCAGGGAGGTTTGCCCACAGAAAACTCTGAGAAGATGGAGCACCAAAGATGGTTTGAAAGCCCTGTAGAATCTCTAGTGGGACTAAGACAGTTGGTAAACAATGGGAGAAATGATTTAATGGTCACCAAAAAGAAAGAATGGGAAAAGTGGCTATTTTTTCAAATTCCTATATCTCAACAAAATGTAACAAGACACACACAAAAAAATAAATAAATAAAGGAAAACATAGTCCGAGAAATACAATGAATCTCAGAAATGGACACTTGAGAAATGGAGGTATATCAATTACTTGGCAAAAAATTCAAAATAACCATCATAAAGATGCACGTTGAGCTAAAAGAAAAATAACTAGATGAAATCAAGAAAATGATGGTGAATATCAGCAAAAAGGTAAAAATTAAGAAGGAAGAGGGAAAGGAGAAGAAGGAAGAGGAGAAAAGGAGAAGGAAAAGATGATTTGGAAAACAGTCACTAGAAAGGTAGACTGAACTGAGCAGAAAAATTTAAAAAAAACTGGAACACAGGTCGTTTGACATTATTGAATTAGAGGGGGAAAGAGTAAAAGGATAAGGACAAATGAAAAGAGTCTAAGGGATTTATAGGACACCATAAAGAGGACTGATATATGGCATTGTGAGTTTATTGAAGATCAACAAAGAGAGAAAGGGCAGAGGGCTGATTTGAAGAAATAATGGCCCAAAACTTCCAAAATTTGAAGAAGGAGATAGTCCAACACTATAAATTTGAGAAGTTCAAAAATTCAATGTGATTAACCCAAAAGAACCTACATCAGGACACATTATAATCAAACAAAGTGAAACCAAATAATCTTGAAAGCAATAAGAGAAGAGTTGCTCATCACAAACAAGGGGTCATCCATGAGGCTATTAATGGATTTCTGCAGAGATCTTGCCAGTCTAAACGAAATGGGATGAGATGTTCAAGGTAACCAAAGAAAAATAAATAAAAATGCCAACCTAGAATACTTTGTAGCAAAACTGTCCTTCAAAGATGAAGAAGTAAATATATTCCCAGCTTGAAAAAAAAAAAGAGGAAGCAGCTGAGTTCATCATCATTATACCTGTCCAAGAAGAAAAGCCAAAGGGAGTCCATCAAAATGAAACAAAAGCATGTTAGAGAGCAACAGGAAAGTCTACAAAAATAGAAAGGTCTCTGGTAAAGGGAACAGCATAGACAAATATAGAGTCTGCAATATTGTAATATTGGTGCACAATTAACTCTTTATATAATTTATAAGACTTAAGCATAAAAACTAAGTGCAAGTTGTTGATCAATAGAGAGAAATAATCTCAGAGGCTGTGGAAAACCACTTTGGTTTATACTCTCACGAGGTTCCATTTTGTGTAGTAAAGTTATCTGGGAGTGAAGGAGGCAGTCCAAGGCTAAAGCCTTATACAAAGTTGGAAAATAAGATTAAGACAGCTGTGACTTCAAATATTTTCATTCTATAATAATATTAATAATAGTAAGTTTTATACCAAGAAGCCACCCAAATACTCATTATGTCCCTCCATGTTTGGCTCAAATGACCTAAAAGACTTGAAAATTTGAAGTCAATTCCAGAATCCTCAGGTTTCCTGTTACTGATGCTGGCCAGGTAATTCTGACTTTGTTTTTTAAATAAATTCTGAGACCATTTGAGAATGAAAAGCATCCATACATTAATCCTAGATTAGAAACCCAGAAAATAGCAAAGTTTAACTCCCCAAGTATGCTGTAGCTGAAAGATGCTCTTTTCTACAACAGGACAGCAGTCATCCTTTTCCATTTGACACAATAATATATTGCCCCAATTTCTTATTTAACTTTATTTTCATAACTATGGTATAAGCCAAACTCCACTAAACAAAAAATATTTTGAAAGTTTCTAATAAGGCTACATTTGCAAGATCTTTTTTATTCCTTTTTTCTCTCTGGATTCCATATACAAGAAAAAAAAATGCAGTTCTTGACGTTCTGGGTTTGGCTTGTTTTCACTTAGCATGATTTACCAGCAAATGATATATTTTCATTCTTCTTTATGGCTGATAAGAACTCTGTGTGTGTGTGTGTGTGTGTGTGTGTATCACATTTCTTTTTCTTTTTCCATTTGTCTGTTAATGGGCACCTAAGCTGGTTCCATAACTTGTCTATTGTGGATTGCTGTAAACGTTGTTATGCATATGTCACTATAATATACTGATTTTTATTCTTTTGAATAAATACCAAGGAGTGAGATAGCTGGGTCATATGATGATTCTATTCCTAAGCTTTTAAGGAATCTCCACATTGCTTTCCAAAGTGGTTGTATTAATTTGCAGTCCCACCCAGAGTGGGGAAGGACTGACTATGTACTAGGGCTGTCCAAAGAGATATCCCCCAGGGTGAAAACAAGTTCCAAACCAGAATAGCAAGCAGAGATGGGTTTTCATGGATGATGCTCTGAAATAGCCTCATGGATTTTAGATGCTGGCCCTTGAGGAGCTAATTGCGTAGATGGAATATGTTAGCTGCTTAGGAATAAAAACCAATTACATTAACAACCACCATGACTATGTGGAACATAATCACTATGACCATGTCAATATGCATGTGGAATATGGATATCAGTCATTTTATTATAAAAATATTATGACTAATAAGTCAAAAAATATGGTGCTGTTTTACAAAGTCCCCTAAGGATATGTACTTCATGGACTATTTAAAATAAAGCCAAAATATATCAACTCTTCTTATTTTTTTAAGCTTGTAGAGTACTAATACCTCTTCTCCCTCCATCATATGTTTTATTTAAATTCATTTATTATTCTAATTTGATATACATGACAGAATACACTTCAATTCATAGCACACATGTAGAGCATAATTTTCCTTTCTCTGGTTATAAAGTAGAGTCACACCATTTGTGTCTTCATACATATACTTGGGGTAATGATTTCCATCTAATTCCACCATCTTTTCTAACCTCTGCTCCCTCCCTCCCCTTTGCACTATCTACACTTCTTCCATTCTTCCCATGTTCCCCCCATCCCCATTATGGATAAGCATCCTCATATCAGAGAAAACATTGGGCATTTGGGTTTTTTTGGGGATTGGCTTACTTAGCATAATATTCTTCAACTCCATCCATTTACCTGCAAATGCCAAGATTTTATTCTCTTTTAATCCTGAGTAATATTCCATTGTGTATATATGCCACATTTTCTTTATCCATTCATTTATTGAAGGGCATCTAGGTTGGTTCCACAATGCAGCTATTGTGAACTGTACTGCTATAAACATTAATGTGGCTGCAGTACTATAGTATGCTGTATTTAAGTCCTTTAGGTAAACGAGTGGGGTAGTTAGGTCAAATTGTGGTTTCATTCTAAGTTTTCCAAGGAATCTCCATACTGCTTTCTATATTGGTTGCACCAATTTGCATTCCCACCAACAATGTATGAGTGTGCCTTTTCCCCCACATCCTCACCAACACTTATTGTCGTTTGTATTCTTGATAGATGCCATTCTGACAGGAGTGAGATGAAATCTTAGAGTAGTTTTGATTTCCCTTTCTCTAATTGCTAGAGATGTTGAACATTTTTTTATATATTTGTTGATTGATTGTATATCATCTTCTGAGAAATGTCTGTTTAGTTCCTTGGCCCATTTACTGATTGGGTTATTTGGGTTTCTTGATGTTAATTTTTTATTGATTTTTTTTAAAAAATAAATGACAGTGGAATGCATTATAATTCTTATTACACATATACAGCACAACTTTTCATATCTCTAGTTGTATATAAAGTATGTTGACACAATTTGTGTCTTCATACATGTACTTTGGATAATGATGTCCATCACATGCCACCATCCTTGCTAATCCCCTACCTCCTCCCTTTCCCTCCCACCCCTCGCCCATCTAGAATTTATCTATTCTTCCCATGCTCCCCCTCCCTACCTTACTATGAGTCAACCTCCTTATATCAGAGAAAACATTTGGCATTTGGTTTTTTATGATTGGCTAACTTCACTTACCATTATCTTCTCCAATGCCATCCATTTACCTGCAAATGCCATGATTTTATCCTCTTTTATTGCTGAGTAAAATTCCACTATGTATATATGACACATTTGTTTTATCCATTCATCCACTGAAGGGCATCTAGGTTGGATCCACAGTTTAGCTATTGGGAATTGTGCTGCTATAAACATTGATGTGGCTATGTCCCTGTAGTATGCCGTTCTTAAGTCTTTGGGGTAAAGACGGAGGAGAGGAATAGCTGGGTCAAATGGTGGTCCCATTCCCAAATTTCCAAGGAAACTCCATACTGCTTTCCATATTGGCTGCACAATATTTGGAATTTGCAGTCCCACCAGCAGTGTATGAGTGTACCTTTTTACCCACATCCTCACCAACACTTATTGTTGTTTGTCTTCATAATAGTTGCCATTCTGACTGGAGTAGATGATATCTTAAAGTAGTTTTGATTTGCATTTCTCTAATTGCTAGAGATGATGAACATTTTTTCATATATTAGTTGATTGATTGTATATCCTCTTATGAGAAGTGTCTGTTCAGTTCTTTGGCCCATTTATTGATTGTGTTATTTGTTTTTTTGGTGCTTAGCTTTTTGAGTTCTTTATATACCCTAGAGATTAGTGCTCTATCTGATGTGTGAGAGGTAAAGATTTGCTCCCAGGACATAGGCTCTCTGTTCACCTCACAGATTGTTTCTTTTGCTGAGAAAAAAACTTTTTGGTTTGATTCCATCCCATTTATTGATTCTTGGTTTTAATTATTGCACTATAGGAGGAGTCTTATTAAGGAAGTTGGGGCCTAATCCCATATGATGAATTTAGGGCCTACTTTTTCTTCTATTAGATGCAGAGTCTCTGGTTTTATTCCTAGGCCCTTGATCCACTTTGAGTTGAGTTTTGTGTATGGTGAGAGATAGGGGTTTAATTTCATTTTGTTGCATATGGATTTCCAGTTTTCCCAGCACCATTTGTTGAAGATGCTATCTTTTCTCCAAAGCATGTTTTTGCCACCTTTGTCTAATATGACAACTGTATTTATGTGGGTTTGTCTCTGTGTCCTCTATTCTGTACCATTGATCTACAAATCTATTTTGGTGCCAATACCATGCTGTTTTTGTTACTATTGCTCTGTATTATAGTTCAAAGACTGGTATAGTAATGCCACCTGCTTAATTCTTCTTGATAAGGATTGCTTTGGCTATTCTGGGTCCCTTATTTTTCCAGATGAATTTCCTGATTGCTTTTTCTATTTCTATGAGGAATGTCATTGGGATTTTGATTGGAATTGCATTAAATCTGTATTTTGTTTTTGGTAATATGGTCATTTTGACAATATTAATTCTGCCTGTCCAAGAACAAGGTAGATCTTTCCATCTTCTAAGTTCTTCTTTAATTTCTTTCTTTAGCATTCTGTAGTTTTCATTGCAGAAGACTTTCATCTATTTCCATAAGTTGATTCCCAAGTATTTTTTGAGGCTATTGTAAATGGGTTAGTTTTCATAGTTTCTCTTTCAGAAGATTTGTCACCAGTGTACAGAAATGCCTTTGACTTATGGGTGTTGATTTTATATCCTGCTACTTTGTTGAATACATTTATTAGTTATAGAAATTTTCTTGTGGAATTTTTTGGATCATCTAGGAATATAATCACATCATCAGCAGATAGTGGTAATTTGAGTTCTTCTTTTCCTATCCATATCCCTTTAATTTCTTTCAATTGTCTAATTTGCTCTGGCTAGAGTTTCAAGAACTATGTTAAATAGAAGAGGTGAAAGAAGACATCCCTGTATTGTTTCAGTTTTTAGAGGGAATACTTTAAATTTTTTTCCATTTAGAATGATATTGGCCTGGAGCTTAGTGTAGATACCTTTTACAATATTGAAGAATGTTACTTCAATATCCTGTTTTTTTCCAGTGTTTTGAACATGAAGGGGTACTGTATTTTATTTAATGCTTATTCTGCGGCTATTTAGATGAACATATGATTTTTATCTTTAAGTCTATCGATGTGATGAATTGCATTTATTGATTTCCATATGTTGAACCAAACTTGCATCCCTGGGATACACCCCACTTGATCATGGTACACTATCTTTTTACTATGTTTTTGTATTTGATTTGCCAGAATTTTGTTGATAATTTTTGCATCTATGTTCATTAGAGATTTTGGTCTGAAATTTTCTTTCTTTGATGTTTCTTTTTCTGGTTTTGTAATCAGAATGATATTGGCCTCATATAATGAGTTTGCAAGTGTTCCCTCTTTTTCTATTTCATGGAATAATTTGAGAAGCATTGCTATTAGTTCTTCTTTGAAGATCTTGTTCAATTATTATCTATCTGTTTATACCAGTAGGTTTGCAAAAGAATCAATAATTTCTGGTGGTGGGCAATGAGAGAACCAGGGGTGGAGTATAGCATGAGATGTTAAGGGGGCAGGAGGTGAGCATATAGAGTTATTAGATTTTAGGAAGCTTGAAAGAGGAATCTAAAGAAGTTGGCTAGTAGCAGGAGAAAAGAGAGAAAGTGATATTGAGGAAAGAAGTAAGTGGGACGACAGAAGAGACAGCACAAAAAACAGACATAAAAATAAAGAAAAATTAAAAATGTAAAAATAGGAGATAAAAGAGTATACAACACAAATGTAATATACCATTCAGACATCCCAGTCCTCCATGGCCTATCCATGAAAAATACTTGGTTTCACAAATGTTGGGGATAGGAGGGTTGGGAGGGGAGAGAGAGAGAGAGAGAGAGAGAGAGAGAGAGAGAGAGAGAGAGAGAGAATAGAAAGAAAAGTCTCAAAGGAAAATACAAGGATTGTTTTTATTGGAGCTCAGTATCTTTCCTGCTTCCCTTCTCGTCCAATAGGTGAGGTTGTCTGTTATTTGCTGGTATCTCCACCCTCAGGATGGTGAAGGTTATTGTGGTGGGAGGGTTGGTCTTGGGGGCAGAGCTACTGGCAGTGAGGCATAGCACTTGCCTATCCCTGATGGGAGACTGCATCTCAAGGATCTCCTTTGGGGCCCACTTGTGTGATGTGGGTGCCTGGTCTTATCTCCTTATATTTCCTGTAGACCTCATAATTCCTGGTCTCTAATTTAGTCTCTATACTGTATCTCACTCACCCTCTCCCTTTCTACTTCCCAATCAGGAACCTTTCTCTCTGGAGGTCTTGTGGGTTGCACTCTGGGGGCTGCACACCTGAGAGTTGTTTTGTATTGGGCAGTTCAGAACCAGGCTTTGTGAGCTATGGACTGGCCCTGTAGCTGGGTTGGTTGCTATGGGGGAGGGGGGTAGTTGGAGACTACAGGTACCTTGATATTGCTTCTAGGCCCCAGTGAGAGTCCCAAGCTGGGAGTTGCCCCAACTAAAGATGGTGGGTGATAAAGGTGTCCCAAGAGGGAGGCGGCTGCTTTCAGAGATGGGGTGTTGGGTCGGGTGGCACTGGGTGGTAGCATTGGGCAGCATGTTTTGAGATGCAGCTCTGTGGCATGCAGTGTTATAGCTGGCAATGGTCTCCAGACCCTGTCAGGTATCCCCAGGTACAGGCTACTGCATGTATGGGACTATGGTAGTGTTTGCAGTGTCCCAAGATGGAGGTGGCCAGGGGAGCCCCACCTTGGTAGATCAGGGTCCACATGGGAATGACCCCCATCTACCAAGGCTGTAGGTGCTGCACGTGGGTAGCAGCCTGTCCTGCATGGGAGTGATGGATGGGATTCCTGCGGGAGTGGGCAGCCGGGATCCTGCAGGCACTGATGCCAGTGGTCCTGCTCAGGCATGACAGCCAGAGGTCCTACGTGGGCAAGCAGATGGGGGTCCTACACTGACACTGGGGCCTGGGGACCTGCACAGCACAGCAGCCATCAGGGTCCTCTAATAACTCTCAGAGAAGCAGTGTTCCCACTACTTGAATCCCAGATCACAGATCGACACAGAACGCAGCCTCCCTCTAGCCTGCCATCTCGGATCCTCCTCCTTCCATCATATTTTAGATGATCAGGAAGAGTAGAGGAAATGAATATTGGAAAGTTCTGTGTGACTTAATAGGATTTGTGTAAAGGGAGAATGTGTTAAGATTATGGTTAAAAAAGAACTTTGCAATTACCTTTCATTCTGTTTTAATTATTAAGCTTCTCTGTGGTCAATACAGGAAGCGTCAACTTGGCTTTTATCTCAGAATTCAGCATTACAGTATTCTTGAGGGCCAAGAATGAGTCCAGAGATTCTATGAATTTGGGTTGTGGGTTCTGAGATGATACAGACAACCACCACCCTGACCCATGCTAAAGCTTCCCTGACAGTCAGTGATACGAGGTTTAAAACCATGGACTTTGAACACAGATGCATCTTGAAGACATACTGAATGAAATAAGCCAGACGCAAAAAAAAAAAAAATACTATATTGATTCCACTTATATGAAATACCTGAGTAGTCAAATTCCAAGACAGTAAATAAAATGCTGATTCCACGAAATGGAGGAAAGGGGAAAATGGAAATTTATTGTTTCATGGGTACAGAGTTTCAGTTTGGGAAGATGAAAAAGTGATGGAGATGGATGGTGGTGACAGTAATGATATTCATAGCAGTAAGTTTTGAGATAAGAAGCCTGGAGAGGCACAGCAGTAGATATGCTTAGTGTATTTACTGTCAATGAACTACACACTTGAAAATGGTTAAGATAGTTGTCCATATGTAACAAATTTCAATGATTTTTTAATAGTTAATTTAATTAAAAAGGTTGAAACAAATGTGGACCTCAGACTCTGGCTAATGTGACTCTGGATCTCACTTTGCCTCTATAGACTATAGGACCTTGGCAAGTCTCTTTTTGCTGTTTTAAACCCCCACTTGACTGCTCTGGAAAATGGGAATAACCATATGGAAGACACAGAGATGTATCAGATTCATTCAAGACACTGCACACATGGGCTGGGGTTGTGGCTCAGTGGTAGAGCACTTGCCTAGCACGTGTGAGGCACTGGGTTTGATTCTCAGCACCACATATAAATAAATGAATAAAATAAAGGTCCATCAACAACTAAAAAAAATTTTTTTAAAAAGACACTGCACACCATATGCACAGCTTGAATTTCAGTGCTTTGGGATCCCCCTTGACCTGTGGACATCAAGACAAAAAAAGCACCATACCCTTGTTGCTGGACTTGGAGTTGGCAGGATTCAACTTCACATGCTGCCTGGTAGAGTTCTTTTTTTTTTTTAATTTCACTTAACATTTTTATTACCTTTTCTTGAAATACAAATGTTATTTCTCCATTTGTGGAACTCTGTTGAAAATGTAAGCCTTTCATAGTCACCTAAAACAAACAAAAAACACACATAACAGAGTCTTCCAGACCAAGTGAAAGCACGAATTGAAAAATAGTGTCGGCAAAGGACAAAATGACAATTATAAATGTAGTCTTCACCCAAGTAAACTTAGATAATAGTTCTTTTATAAAGTGATCAAATAAGAGTACGTAGCCATCTCTGGGTACATGTCTTACTTAGAATGGATTCACAATTCAACCTTTCATTCTAAAAGCAAGCATGTTTAACTTTACTCTCCTACTTAAAAAAAAGGCTTTACAAGAGCCTGAGAACCAGGTCCAAATTTTCCAAGGTTAAATTTCAAAGGAAAAAGTAGATAGTCAGGACCTTGGGTGAAACTGTGCCTCTAATTCTTCTCTAGCAGTCTATAGAACTTTTAATGGCAGAATTTACATCTATATTCTGTGAATGTTTCTGTTTATTTGTTTGTGATGTTTGGGATGGAACCCAGGGCCTTGCACATGCTAGGCAAACTGCTTCCATTGACCTATATCCTCAGCCCTGTGTTCTGTGAACTTCTTGAAGCATTTCCAAGGATTCCACAGTTGTTTAATTTTTGTAGTGATCATACTGCAAGACAATTGTTTTGTCAACTTAACAGAAAAATAAAATAAAAAGTATATAGGTTGTTCAATTTTAAAAGTAAATATGCTATGTCACACACACACACTCAAAAAAAAAAAAAAACAACAACAAAAAAACCACATGACTTGAACTCCAGAAGCTCCCTTGTGTTCCCTTTCTAGTCACTGCTTTCCTTCCCACTCCTAAAGTTTTGAACCTCATAGGAACAAGATTCTTCTCCTTTATGTGTGCTTCATTTCTCTTAATATTATATTTGCAAGTTCACTCAGGCTATTGCTTACAGTTGTAGTCCAGTCATTCCCACTGCTATATATCACTTCAGTGATGAGTAAGTTACTGGCTATCTATTCCACTATGGATAGACATTTGAATTGTTTCGAGTTTGAGGTGCTTGCAAATTGTCCTATTCAGAAAATTCTTGTACATGCTTTTTGTTGAAAGTACTAGTATTGCATTTATTTTTTATATAAGGAAACTACAACTCCCCCAACTCTAAATGGGGACTGAAGTAAAGGAAACTGCATCTTAAAGAGATTAAATTTCAAACATGGGGTCTCACAGAACTAGCTGGTCCAGAAATGGGACACACACCAGGTGTTCCCCCTTCCAAAGTCATTATTTTATTTCTTTCTTTTCCAAAATCATTTTAACCATTACAGTATTTAATGCTTTCCCATTGAGCTTCTAACATTAGATATTTAATTTAAAACTACAATACTTCATCTTTTTTTGGGGGGGGGGTTTTGGGGACTGATTTATTTCACTTAACATGATATTCTCTAGTTCCATATATTTGCCAGCAAATGCCATAATTTCATTCTTTTTATGTCTGAGTAAAATTCCATTGTGTGATACAGTTTTATTTTATAACTTACATTCCATATTCAAATTTTGCCTATTGTCTCAATAATGTTGTCTAAAGTGTTAATAATGTTAAGAAAGAATCTAATCCAGGATAACACAATTCATTCAGTTGCCATGAGTTTTTAGATTTTTTAAAAAAAAAAGATGTTTTATAAAATTCTATTCAACTTTAGTTTGCCTCATATTTTCTCATTTGAATGGTTACATTCAAATTACGTGCCTTTGGCAAGACTATTACATAAGTGATATTATGTCCTTTTTAGTGACTTACACCAGGAAGATAATAATGCCTCATTATTTATGTTAATATTCATCCCTTGTTTTTTTTATTTTATTTTATTTTTTTTTATTTTTTATTGTTGGCTGTTCAAAACATTACATAGTTCTTGATATATCATATTTCACACTTTGATTCAAGTGGGTTATGAGCTCCCATTTTTACCCCATATACAGATTGCAGAATTACATCAGTTACACATCCATTGATTTACATATTGCCATACTAGTGTCTGTTGTGTTCTGCTGCCTTTCCTATCCTCTACTATCCCCCCTCCCCTCCCCTCCCCTCCCCTCCCCTCCCCTCTTCTCTCTCTGCCCCCTCTACTGACATTCATTTGTCACCCTTGTATTATTTTTCCCTTTCCCCTCACTTCCTCTTGTATGTACTTTTGTATAACCCTGAGGGTCTCCTTCCATTTCCATGCAATTTCCCTTCTCTCTCCCTTTCCCTCCCACCTCTCATCCCTGTTTAATATTAATCTTCTTCTCATGCTCTTCGACCCTACTCTGTTCTTAGTTACTCTCCTTATATCAAAGAAGACATTTGACATTTGTTTTTTAGGGATTGGCTAGCT
This sequence comes from Marmota monax, assembly GCF_021218885.2. NCBI lineage: Eukaryota > Metazoa > Chordata > Mammalia > Rodentia > Sciuridae > Marmota > Marmota monax. The sequence goes on from NW_026692254.1 coordinate 5,346,756, forward strand.
TCACTTAGCATAATCTGCTCTAATGCCATCCATTTCCCTGTAAATTCTATGATTTTGTCATTTTTTAATGCAGAGTAATACTCCATTGTGTATAAATGCCACATTTTTTTTATCCATTCATCTATTGAAGGGCATCTAGGTTGGTTCCACAGTCTTGCTATTGTGAATTGTGCTGCTATGAACATCGATGTAGCAGTGTCCCTGTAGCATGCTCTTTTTAGGTCTTTAGGGAATAGACCGAGAAGGGGAATAGCTGGGTCAAATGGTGGCTCCATTCCCAGCTTTCCAAGAAATCTCCATACTGCTTTCCAAATTGGCTGCACCAATCTGCAGTCCCACCAGCAATGTACAAGTGTACCCTTTTCCCCACATCCTCGCCAGCACTTGTTGTTGTTTGACTTCATAATGGCTGCCAATCTAACTGGAGTGAGATGGTATCTTAGGGTGGTTTTGATTTGCATTTCTCTGACTGCTAGAGATGGTGAGCATTTTTTCATGTACTTGTTGATTGATTGTATGTCCTCCTCTGAGAAGTGTCTGTTCAGGTCCTTGGCCCATTTGTTGATTGGGTTGTTTGTTCTCTTATTGTCTAATTTTTTGAGTTCTTTGTATACTCTGGATATTAGGGCTCTATCTGAAGTGTGAGGAGTAAAGATTTGTTCCCAGGATGTAGGCTCTCTATTTACCTCTCTTATTGTTTCTTTTGCTGAGAAAAAACTTTTTAGTTTGAGTAAGTCCCATTTGTTGATTCTAGTTATTAACTTTTGTGCTATGGGTGTCCTATTGAGGAATTTGGAGCCCGACCCCACAGTATGTAGATCGTAGCCAACTTTTTCTTCTATCAGACGGCGTGTCTCTGATTTGATATCAAGCTCCTTGATCCATTTTGAATTAACTTTTGTGCATGGTGAGAGAAAGGGATTCAGTTTCATTTTGTTGCATATGGATTTCCAGTTTTCCCAGCACCATTTGTTGAAGATGCTATCCTTCCTCCATTGCATGCTTTTAGCCCCTTTATCAAATATAAGGTAGTTGTAGTTTTGTGGATTGGTTTCTGTGTCCTCTATTCTGTACCATTGGTCCACCCGCCTGTTTTGGTACCAGTACCATGCTGTTTTTGTTACTATTGCTCTGTAGTATAGTTTGAAGTCTGGTATCGCTATACCGCCTGATTCACACTTCCTGCTTAACATTGTTTTTGCTATTCTGGGTCTTTTATTTTTCCATATGAATTTCATGATTGCTTTCTCTATTTCTACAAGAAATGCCGTTGGGATTTTGATTGGCATTGCATTAAACCTATAGAGAACTTTTGGTAATATCGCCATTTTGATGATGTTAGTTCTGCCTATCCATGAACAGGGTATATTTTTCCATCTTCTAAGATCTTCTTCTATTTCTCTCTTTAGGGTTCTGTAGTTTTCATTGTATAAGTCTTTCACCTCTTTTGTTAGGTTGATTCCCAAGTATTTTATTTTTTTTGAAGATATTGTGAATGGAGTGGTTGTCCTCATTTCCATTTCAGAGGATTTGTCGCTGATATACAGGAATGCCTTTGATTTATGTGTGTTGATTTTATATCCTGCCACTTTGCTGAATTCATTTATTAGCTCTAATAGTTTCTTTGTAGACCCTTTTGGGTCTGCTCGGTATAGAATCATATCATCTGCAAATAGTGATAATTTAAGTTCTTCTTTTCCTATTTTTATGCCTTTAATTTCTTTCGTCTGTCTAATTGCTCTGGCCAGTGTTTCGAGAACTATGTTGAAGAGAAGTGGTGAGAGAGGGCATCCCTGTCTTGTTCCAGATTTTAGAGGGAATGCCTTCAATTTTTCTCCATTCAGAATGATGCTAGCCTGAGGCTTAGCATAGATTGCTTTTACAATATTGAGGTATGTTCCTGTTATCCCTAGTTTTTCTAGAGTTTTGAACATAAAGGGATGCTGTACTTTGTCGAATGCTTTTTCCGCATCTATCGAGATGATCATATGGTTCTTATTTTTAAGTCTATTGATGTGGTGAATAACATTTATTGATTTCCGTATATTGAAACAGCCTTGCATCCCAGGGATGAATCCTACTTGATCATGGTGCACAATTTTTTTGATATGTTTTTGTATCCGATTCGCCAGAATTTTATTGAGGATTTTTGCATCTAGGTTCATTAGAGATATTGGTCTGTAGTTTTCTTTCTTTTAAGTGTCTTTGTCTGGTTTAGGTATCAGGGTGATGTTGGCCTCGTAGAATGAATTTGGAAGTTCTCCCTCTTTTTCTATTTCCCGAAGTAGCTTGAAAAGTATTGGTATTAGTTCCTCTTTAAAGGTTTTGTAAAACTCTGCTGTATACCCATCCGGTCCTGGGCTTTTCTTAGTTGGTAGTCTTTTGATGGTTTCTTCTATTTCCTCAATTGATATTGGTCTGTTTAGGTTGTCTATATCCTCCTGACTCAATCTGGGCAGATCATATGACTTAAGAAATTTATCGATGCCTTCACTATCTTCTAATTTATTGGAGTATAAGGATTCAAAATAATTTTTGATTATCTTCTGTATATCTGAAGTGTCTGTTGTGATATTGCCTTTTTCATCCCGTATGCTAGTAGTTTGAGTTCTCTCTCTTCTTCTCTTCGTTAGCATGGCTAAGGGTCTGTTGATTTTGTTTATTTTTTCAAAGAACCAACTTTGAGTTTTGTCAATTTTTTCAATTGTTTCTTTTGTTTCGATTTCATTAATTTCAGCTCTGATTTTAATTATTTCTTGCCTTCTACTTCTTTTGCTGTTGTTTTGCTCTTCTTTTTCTAGGATTTTGAGATGAAGTATGAGATCATTTATTTGTTGGTTTTTCCTTTTTTTAAGGAATGAACTCCAAGCAATGAATTTTCCTCTTAGAACTGCTTTCAATGTGTCCCATAGATTCGGATATGTTGTGTCAGTGTTTTCATTAATCTCTAAGAATTTTTTAATTTCCTCCTTGATGTCTTCTATAACCCATTGATCATTCAGTAACCTATTGTTTATTCTCCAAGTGATGTATTCTTTTTCCTTCCTTCTTTTATTGTTGATTTTCAGTTCCATTCCATTATGATCAGATAGGATGCATGGTATTATCTCTACTCCTTTGTATTGTCTAAGAGTTTCCCTGTGACATAATATATGATCTATTTTTGAGAAGGATCCATGTGCTGCTGAGAAAAAAGTGTAACTGCTTGATGTTGGGTGGTATATTCTATATATGTCAATTAAGTCTAGGTTATTAATTGTGTTATTGAGTTCTATAGTTTCCTTATTCAACTTTTGTTTGGAAGATCTGTCCAGTGGCGAGAGAGGTGTGTTGAAGTCTCCCATGATTATTGTATGGTGGTCTATTAGACTCTTGAACTTGAGAAGAGTTTGTTTGATGAACATAGCTGCACCATTGTTTGGGGCATAAATATTTATGATTGTTATGTCTTGTTGGTGTATGGTTCCCTTAAGCAGTATGTAGTGTCCCTCTTTATCCCTTTTGATTAACTTTGGCTTGAAATCTATTTTATTTGATATGAGTATGGACACTCCTGCTTGTTTCCGAAGTCCATATGAGTGATATGATTTTTCCCAACCTTTCACCTTCAGCCTATGTATGTCTTTTCCTATCAAATGCGTCTCCTGTAGGCAGCATATTGTTGGGTCTTGTTTTGTGATCCATTCTACTAGCCTGTGTCTCTTGATTGGTGAGTTTAATCCATTAACATTTAGGGTTATTATTGAGATATGGGTTGTTCTTCCAGCCATATTTGTTTATTTATGTTACTAAACATGGTTTGTTTTCCTCTTTGATTATTTTCCCCCCTTTACTGTCCTACCTCCCACTGTTGGTTTTCATTGTTATTTTCCATTTCCTCTTCCTGTAATGTTTTGCCGAGGATGTTTTGAAGAGATGGTTTTCTAGCTGCAAATTCTTTTAACTTTTGTTTATCGTGGAAGGTTTTAATTTCATCTTCCATCCTGAAGCTTAATTTCGCTGGAAACACAATTCTTGGTTGGAACCCATTTTCTTTCAGTGTTTGAAATATGTTATTCCAGGATCTTCTAGCTTTCAGAGTCTGTGTTGAAAGATCAGCTGTTCTCCTGATTGGCTTACCCCTAAATGTGATCTGCTTCCTTTCTCTTGTAGCTTTTAAAATTCTCTCCTTATTCTGTATGTTGGGCATCTTCATTATAATGTGTCTAGGTGTGGATCTCTTATGATTTTGCACATTCGGCGTCCTGTAGGCTTCTAGGATTTGGGATTCTGTCTCATTCTTCAAGTCTGGGAAGTTTTCTCATATTATTTCATTGAATCGATTGCTCATTCCTTTGGTTTGAAACTGTATCCCTTCCTGTATCCAAATGACTCTTAAATTTGGTCTCTTGATGTTATCCCATATTTCTTGGATGTTCTGCTCATGGTTTCTTAACAGTCTTGCTGATCTGTCTATGTTCTTTTCAAGTTGAAATACTTTGTCTTCATTGTCTGATGTTCTATCTTCTAAGTGTTCTACTCTGCTGGTAGTATTCTCAATTGAGTTTTTAAGTTGGTTTATTGCTTCCTGCATTTCTAGGATTTCTGTTTGTTTGTTTTTTATAACCTCTATCTCCCTGTATAGTTGATCTTTTGCTTCTTGGATTTGTTTATGTAATTCATTGTTGAAGTGATCTTTCATTGTCTGATTTTGCTGTCTGATGTCTTCCTTGAGACTCCAGATCATCTGAAGCATGTATATCCTGAATTCTTTATCTGACATTCCATCTGCTGCAGCTATTACCTCTTCTAACGTTGAGTTGACCTGCATTGCTTGTGGTCCTTTCTTTCCTTGTCTCTTCATACTGTTCGCGTTCCTTTCTACTTGGTGAAACTGTTGTGCTATTGAATTTTCCCCCTATATATTTATATTGGTCTTGTATAGTTGCAAAGTCTCCCTCGCAGGCGCGGGCGGCGGCTCTGCCCCTCCTCCAATTGGGGCAATGTGCCTACCACGCCGGCAGGCCACTGGGCCTGCTCTGCCAGTCGGTAGCAGGTCCGCCTACCTTGCAGGCGCGGGCGGCGGCTCTGTCCCTCTGCGGGCCGCTTGGCTTGTTCTGTTGGTGGTCACAGTTCTGCCTACTTTGCAGGTGCAGGCAGCGGCACTTTCCCTCTGCAGGCCTCTGGGGCTGTTCTGCCAGTGGGTCGCAGGTCCGCCTACCTTGCAGGCGCGGGGGGCGGGGCGGCTCTACCCTTCCTCAGGCCACTGGGCCTGTTCTGTCTGTCGGTTGCAGGTCTGGCCTGTTCTGATGGTGGTCACAGTTCCGTCTACCTTGCAGGCGCGGGGGGAGGGGGCGGCTCTGCCTCTCAGCAGGCCGCTGCTCCTCTTTTGCCGGTGGGTTGCAGGCCCGCCTACCTTGCAGGAGTGATTGGAAGCTCTGCCCCTCCACGGGCCACTGGGCCTTTTCTGTCAGTGGTCACAGTTCCGCCTACCTGGCAGGCGCAGGGGGTGGGGGGCGGCTCTGCCCCTCAGCAGGCCGCTGGGCCTGTTCTGTGGGTGGTCACAGTTCCGTCTACCTTGCCGGCGCAGGGGGAGGGGGCGACACTGCCTCTCAGCAGGCCGCTGCTCCTCTTCTGCCGGTGGGTCGCAGGCCCGCCTACCTTGCAGGAGTGGTTGGAAGCTCTGTCCCTGCCTGGTAGAGTTCTATGGCAGCACAGGTGTACTAGTGTCCTATTGCCTCTATAACAAATAACCACAAACTTCGTGGCTTAAAATAATCCAAAACAACTCTCTTACAGTTCTCAAAGTTAGAAATCTAAAATCAAAGTGTCCATCAGACTGTGTTCCTTCTGGAAGCTTCAGGGGAGAATCTATTATCCCTTATAATCCCTCTGCTCTTTATTCCTCCCTCTCATTTGATTGCATTGGAAATATCAGGATAATTCAGGATTATCCTCCTTATCTCAAGATCCTTAACTTCACTACATATACAAAGTCTCTTTTACCATGTAAACTAAAATAGTCTCACATTCCAGAATTAGGATATGGACATCTTAGCCAACCACATCAAGCAGTCCATTTTCTCAGGAGATGATCAGACAGCCCATGTATATCAGCACAGAGCTCAGTGCCAGGAATAGAGAGCAACTGTGCTGTAGGTCAGACATCTCTGACAACAGATATGGCATGTTGAAAGGCTCTGGGTACCCATCTTAGACTGTCCTTGAAAAAATGCTCACTTTGGTCCTGCATTTTCTTGTGCTCTTTGGATTAAAACTGGTCATGTAGACTTTGCCTCCCTGCAAAAGTTTATCTTCACAATGATTTGTAAGCTCGCATGAAATAGATCCACCTTCTACTTTATGTTTATTACTTGAGAATAAAAGGTATTTTTATGTGATGCTTCTAAGCATGGGCTTTTGAGTCATTACACTGCCTCTATTCCTGGGCATAAAAGTTTTGGATCCTTGGTTGTCCACATCAGTAAAATAGAGATTACATTAGGTAGCACCACATTAGTCACCTAGAGCTTCCATAACAAAATACCAAAAATGGAGTGGCTTATGCAACAGAAATTCATTTTCTCATAGTTCTACAGGCCAAAAATCTGAGATCCAGGTGTTGGGGAGGTTTGTTTCTTCCAAGGTCTTTCTCTTTGGTTTGAAAATGGTCATTGTCTCCCTATATCTTTACCACTCTTCCCTTTGTACATTTCTATATCTTAACTTCCTTTTCTTATAAAAATAACCTATCATAGTGGGTGAGGGCCCACTCTTATCGCCTCATTTAATTTAATTACCTCTTTCAAGACTCTATCTCCAAATACAGTTACATTGTGAGGTAATGGAGTTAAGACTACAAATGTATACGCTTTGAGGGAGGACTAAACTCAGGCAATAACAAGTACTCATCTTTAAAAAAATGCATGAGAATTAAATTATTTGAAGCATACAGCGAAACATCCTTAGGATAGTGCCTGGCATTTATAAATTTTCAATAAAATGTGAAGGCGGCTGTTGCTGCTGCTGCTGCTGCTTTTGTTTTGAAAGGAAGTTTTCCAACACACCCTCCCACCCCTTTCTATATCTGCTATAAAATAGTTCACAAGTTTACAAGGGAGAAAAAAGCTTCCTGTGCCTTCCAGTTCCTTTCAAGTTCCCTACTCAGCGCTTATTTTTATAGGCATGGCCATTCCTAAATATTGAGACATTACCAGTCAAAGGGGAGGCGTTTTCAGTCTTTTGCTTGTGGTAGTGTTGATATGCTATTTAAAGGAAGGCTGCCCATCTTTCTGAAACGCTTATTATCAAGGCATTCCTGAGTCCACTTTTTCAGTCCAGCAATTCTGGCTTTGATTTTCATAGACCATTTTTGATATGGTTAGCTTATTCCCTCTAACTCCTGGGAGCCAGGATTTTATCGTTCATAGAAAAACTGAGAGAGTCTCATTTGTGGATTTCAGTTGCCCAGCTGGCACTAGAAATTCTGCCAGGGACAATCCAGTCCCTTTAAGGGGGAAACAAAGAGCTTTAAATATAGAAAAATCTCAAACACCCTTCCCGTGTCCATCAAAAGATGAGTATCAAAATGTTCACAGCAGCTTTAATCATAATATGTCAAGACCACTAACATCTCAAATCTCCATTGACAGTTAAATGGATAAGTAAATGGAATATTGCTCCATAATGAAAGGAACGAAATATTGATATACCCCACAACAGAGATAAAGTTCAAAAACATACTAAGTAAAAGAAGCAATATACATACTATAGGTATACCCATTCCTAAGAAGTCCTGGAACAAGATTATGGTTGCAGAAATCAGGGAAGTGGGTGGGGATAGAAGGGGTTACTAACTGGAAGGTGGGTGGGGGTCACTTTTTTGGATGTCAGAAATGTTCTTTATCATGATTTGGATGGTAGTTACATGGACATACATAAATTTTCCATTAAGCTATTTGTTTTCTATGGGTGTACTTCATTACCTATAAATCATACTTCAAAATGTTTACTTAAAAGTCAGTCAATAAATAAAATATTATTCAACTAAAATAGAAGAAAATTTATCATTTTTATAGGGTGCATGATTAGAAAAAAAGATATTTAGCTCTTCATACATGTATTGTCTCACAGACACAGCCTATATCTAATTTGTATGATGGCTGTGAAATATACTCTATTTTGAGCAGAGATCTCTCTCTTCCTTTCTCTGAAGTACTGCACAACTGGTTCTCAGAAGGAACATTTACCTCTCCTAACTAAAACAGCCACAATACACAAAGGGGCTGAATTCATCATCACCCAGAGACTAATCTAGAGATCTTAATGGATTTCTAGAGGACAGAGAAAAGATGTGGTTGTATTGATTCAAAGCCAGAAAACCCTTAATCCATAACATACAGGAAAGAGTCAAGAGGAATAGAGGAATATGAATTCTAGACGAGTTCTCAGAGCTTCAAGCATGGAATAGGAAGGGACACGGTATAGTAGTCAATTGATAAAGAAGGAGTAGTCAGCATAATTAATTAAAGGACAATCTGTGTGCCCTTGGGTATCTCTGGCTATGTAGCTATCCATCCTAAACTTAATAGTGTAAAACAAAAGTCACTTAATTCTGCACAAAAGTCACTTAAGGCTGTGATCCAGGGATTTCTACAGAGCATGGAGAAGATGACTTATCTCTGTTCCACATGTCTAGGGTCTGTACTAGAAGTCCTAGAATAGCTGGAGGTGAGTGGCTGGGTCGGGAATCATCTGAACAATTTTTCCATTCACCATGACTTGAAGGCCGGGATCCACTGGGACTGTTACCTGGAGCACCTGCATGTGGCCTCACCTTTATGCCTCATGGAAGCCTTAGGGTTTCAGATTACTTTCATGGCAGCCTGGGCTTCTGAGAGTGAGTTTTCCAGAAAATAAGGTAGATAGGTATTGCATGTCCTTGTAGGACCCAGCCTCAAAAGTTGTGTACCACCATTTCTGTTGGTCCGAACGTCCCAAGCTCACACATATTCAAGAGCAAAAGACATAGATTCTCCAACTGTTGATGAGAGAAGCATTAGAGAATTCATAATCATATTTGAAAACCACCATACCATGGAACAGGTGAATCAGTTGGTCTTTTTTTATGATCATCAACTAACAAGTGAAATTATTTTTAAAGCAAATGAATATGTTAATAGAGAGGTTCATGACTGAAACAAAAAGCCTGAGGTATCTCTGGGACATAATAATGTTCAATATTGTAGAGGGACCTCTGATCGGGAAAAAAAAATACACTAAAGAACTATAACCCCCTTCTTAATTTTGGTTTTTGAGGATCTGAACCTGCCTACCTACAGTGCTGCCACAACCTTAAAATGAAGTTTATCTACCTACACACACTCAGAACCATTACAGAGCCAGTAATCAGCCTTCCCATTTGGAGGAATTTGGGTAAATAGCCTTCTACACCTACAAAAAACAAACAAACAAACAAACAAAAAAAACAACTCATGCTAGTTGCCACCTCACTGAGCCATTAGCTCATATATAAGAGCATGTTTCCTAAAACTAGAGGCATTAGAGGAGCCTTTCCTAAAATAGGATAAAAATGTATAAGCAACCAAAGATCATTCTGATAATAGAAATGAACTTTTTATTAAATTTTGTTAGTATCCTCAAAGAGCTTCACTGGGATATTGAAGCCAGAAAATCAGAACAGGCTGCTAATTTTAATGAAGTCAGGGTAGTAATCAGTAAGAAATAATTTGTTTTTTTTTTAAATATTAAATGTGACTTCCAAACTGTGAACAATCATATAAAAAGTACAAAAATAGAAGAATAGATATTATGATGACCAAAATAGAGACCTGAGAGACATAGAGAAGACTAGTATCCTTCATCATTAAGAGCAAAAACCATGAAGGAAAATATGATGGAAAAAAATTAAAAATATGGCAGATCAATCTGGGAGCCCCCAAATGAAATCTAACTAGACTTCCAGAAAAAGAGAGTGTAGAAAATGGAGAAGTGCAAGTCAAAAAATGTTAAATGGTAGGAAATTTCCTCTATACAGAAGGAAAACATGAGTATACTGAAAGAGTGCCAAGCACAAATACTGAAAATAAACCCATAGCTAGGAACATCTACAGGCAATTTCAAAACATCAAAGCTAAAAAGAAGTTCTTAACATTTCCATAGAGGAAACAGGTCATGGACAAAGCAACAGCATTAGACTAACTTTAGAATTTAATTGGCAACACTGACTGTTGGAAGACAATGGAACTTTAGATGATATGAAGGACAATGAATTCAGACCTAGAATTCCTTGGTTAGCTACATTAACAATCCAATGAGTGATAAAATTAAAATATTTCCCAACAAACAAAAGCTTCAGAATTTTAGTTCCCAACTAATTTTTCTTAGAAAATTACTCAAGAATATACTCCAGCAAAATGAAAGTCAAAGCTAAAAAGAAGAGGGAAAAAAAGCTAAGAAAGAAGTTGACAACATTTACAAAGAAGTCCAATGAAGAGGAATCTCAAGCAGCCAGCTGTGCAAGCAGGCCTGGAAATAAAGTGGTCCAAAAGTGAAAAGAAAGTCAGAGAGTTATAAGATTTCCAAGAAGAGAAACAGAAGTATCTGAAAGTCAAATTTTCTTTTACCTGCATCTTCAGATGTTAGTAATATGGCAAAAAAAGACATATGTTTGAGTTTTCCACCAAAGCAAAAAGATGTGCTTTCAACTCTGAAACAAAGATCTATGTAAGAAATGTATTATGAATATGTAAATAAATTACAATATGGAATAGGCATCTTTAAGGATGTTTTAGATAACAGAATCTCTTTTATCTTAATGTAAGAATATAATCTTTTGATTAGCAAATGGGTTGTTATGTACTCACAAGAAAAAAAATTACATTCCTAGCACAAGTACTTAGCACATCAGTGAGTAATTGTCACTTACTAGTAGTAATAATACCATTGTTACTTATTTTTTCCACATTTGGATCAACCCTTAGATAAAACAGGTAACTTAAGGATGGTCATAGACTAGAATGTATAAGTTCTTAATTGTTGACAATGTTAAGAATCAGATTGTCTGTGAGAGAAGTTTCCAAGTAGAAGATGGGGAGAGGAGGTGCCTGACATCCTTGTTCAACCTAATATGGAATCAAGAGATACTTCTAAAGGCTAATGGAATGCAAAATAAAGGAGAAATTTTTTAAATATTTGTTAGCTAAATAATGACAACCATCAAATATTAGAGGCAGAAAGAGATGTAGGGAATGATCCAAATTAGCTGTCTTTATTTTTTCATGGTGGTATTTCAATAGATGATATCTAAAGTGAATAAATCTGGAGTCATTAAGATTTTTTAATTTGGCATTACATAAATTAGAACTAAGAATGAAAAGACCCCCAAATGAAAATCATGACAAGTGTATGCTGCTGAGAGGGTAGGCAAGGGACAGTTGTTTTTGAGTTACAGACCCTTAAGTGCTATTTAATTTTTTAATATGTCAATAAAAAAATTTTTAGTATAGGAATGAGGTCTTTAAGATACACTTAGAGGAACTAACTTTCAAATTTGCAAAGGATTGAGGGAGAGGGAAACAGGGAGGAGAGTAGCAATGACAATAGCTGTCACTTGTTATAAAGGTTGTATTATGTGCTGGGCAGTGTTCTAAAACAATTGCATGTATCAATGCATTTGATCCTCAGAACAGGCTTTGAGAGAGATGTTGTTATTAGTCTCGTTTTGCAGATGAGGAAATTAAGGCAGAGACATGAAATGATAGCTTGCCTGAGGTCATATAACAAGTGACCTTTACAGACTAAATTTGCTTTGCACTCAGGGATTCTGGCCATGGGTCCTTGTTCTTCACCACCTTGTCATAGTGTCTTAGTCATGTGGGCACAAGCACATCATTTCTTCATCTTTCCTAGTACCAAGGATTCAGAAGAAACCAAGATACAGAGGTAGGAGCAAATTATTTGTGGTTAATTTCTGACACCTAAAATAACTAAAAGCAGAAATGTTAAGAATGGTTACTTTGGTGAGCAAGATTGGGGTAGGTGCAAGATTTTTACTCGTTTTATGCTCGACTTGATTTATTTTACCATAATCATTCATATTACTTTAAAATAGAAATAAGTTCTAAAGTTTATGTTATAAGAAACCTACACACTTCAGTGAACTTTTCACTTAAAAGCAAAGAGAAATAAGAAGAAATTTATGAAAACTCAATTTAGGACCAACCGTTTGTCTCCCAAGATTGGAGATAATTTGGATAAGGGTGCATGACTTATGCAACCAAGTGTGTTCTCAGGAAATATGATCTCGTTTTGTTTTATTTAAAGGGAAGTATAGTTAAATGTTATTGCTAATGCTGCTGTCCCATTTAAAAGTTCCACGTGATGAAATAGACTTCTCCAGCTTGGTGACTAAGGTAAAGCTTTAGCACTTCTGAGACCAGTTCTCTGCTCAGAGAACCAAGGCCTCCCTGAGCAAATCTGAGCCCAGAAAGGCCTGCATTGGGCCCAGGAATCTGGTCATCACACAGACCTAAATGATCCTATGGTCAGATAAGGTGGGTAATAACCAGCATATGGCTAACCACAAGGACTGTGCATTTATACACGCCTGGTTTAAAATGTAGTTCTATCGCTTTCAAACCATGAACCTCAGTAAACATTAATTGACTCACATGTAGCATAGGAATAATAAAAGACAGCAAGCAAAAATGTCAGCTCCTTTGCTGCTGTGACAAAAATGCCTGTCAAAAACAATTTTAGAGGAGGAAAAGTTTATTTGGGGTTCATGGTTTCAGAAGTCTCAGTCCATAGAAAGCCAGCTCCATTCCTCAAGGCTCGAGGTGAGGCAGAGCATCATGGTGGAAGAGTGTGGCAGAGGAAAGTGGCTCACATGATGATCAGGAAGCAGAGAGAGCCTAAGCTCAGCTCACCAAATATATAACACACCTTCAATGACCTACCTTTTCCACCATACCCTACCTGCCTTCAGTTACCACTCAGTTAATTCCCACCTGAGAAGGGAAGGTGTTTCCTTACAACTGGGAGCTGCTACCTTATACCCAGAAGGGTTTTGAATGAAGTTGGTGGTCCTCACATTTTCTCTAGGAACACATATTTTGTTTTAATTCAGATTAGCTCTTGATTTGCAACAGTCTCTTTTCAGTCCAACAGTACATAGAAATCCTAATCAGAAAAGCATTCAATCAACACTTCCAGTTCTCTGTTAACTGATGATACCAGAGAACGCTGGATTTTTCCAGGTATGAGATTAATTCACTGATTGGTTTTAGGTTCCCATAACCCAATAATTTCACCTGTGAATGTTCTTGCATTGTGTCATACATGAGCTAATGGAGGGCACTTAATATCTATACCATAACAGTAAGTAAAGTGCTTTGGACGGTGTTTGGCAAATAAGAATCTATTTTAAAATATGGGCTATTATCGAAAGGGATTCGGCCATGAGGTTCTGGAAAACAATCTAACACCAGGTCCTCAAAGGTCCCAAATCATTCAGAAAGTTCTTTCCTAGGAATGAGATGGGATGCTACCGTGAAAGCCACCATTTACAGATGTTCTTGTTCCCTAATGCAGACATGCACAGTATTCCTTTCATTCCAAAATCTGAGGATCTTCTCATCATTTTTGCATGGATTTTCGCATACTATTGGGGATATGGTGTGGGTAAATATTATCATGAGAGAATAAAACTGAAGTGCATAACAGGGTACTACTATTCCTGGTCACATAGTACTTTAAGGGTTAAGGTGGGAAGAAACTTAGGCCTCCAAACCGCAACACTCAGAAAAGTAGGAAGGATGAGAGGAGGGCCGGAGGCTGCACCCAGAGCCCGTTCTCCCTCAGCTTCCTGGGCACAATATGAGCACATATTCCTATTTTTGTCCTTTGCACCCTGCCATTTGATTACATGTCTGATCCTGTAAACAGCTAAGGTCTTCAGTACTCTCTGCATTTACATTTGCAAACTGCAAAATTAACATCAATACTTAGATGCCAACTGTTCCCAAGTTTTTGGCTAAAAATATATATATATATTCAGGTTTTGGGGGAAGAGTTTTGAATTGGCTGGGTTGAACTATCGGTTGCCTTGGCCACCCAGTTCCCTGGGCTCTCTGCTTTATTGTTTGATACAGATCAAGCCTAGATGTGTTATTGATGTATTAGCATGTTTTAGTTCTCAATTTCTTTATTACAGGGATAAAATATCTTCTATGAACACATTGTGAAATGTTCTTCTGTTCAATTTTCATAAGGGTCATAGAAATTATTTGAAATAGATAATCTGAAAATCAGCTGGGGCTAGATGAACTACAAAGACAAAGCAATAAATATCTTTGAGTATAGAAATATCACTATTCACTGCTGAGAGAAGAGCATGGCCTATATCCTCACCTGAGAAGGGACAGGTGTTTCCTTACAACTGGGAGCTGCTACCTAATACCCAGAAGGGTTTTGGCTGAAGTTGGTGGTCCTCACATTTTCTCTGGGAACATAGAATTTGTTTTAATTCAGATTAGCTCTTGATTTGCAACAGTCTCCTTTTTTAGTCCAACAGGACATAGAAATCCTAATTGGAAAAGCATTCAATCAACACTTCCAGTTCTCAGTTAATTGATGAAACCAGAGAATGTTGGATTTTTCCAGGTATGAAATGGAAACTTCTAAATCCATACCCAAGCCTGTGGACTGAAAACAGCCGGATCTCCTATTTTTTTCCTGTCCCCTTTCTTTTCAGCATTATCAATGTTTAGAGCAACTAGAGGGAAATGAAGCACCTGACCCTAAGATTCCATTGCAGGTTCTCCAACACCATGGAAAACATCAGTTTCTGGATTTCATAATATTATAGACACCAAATACAAATGCTAACATAATTATCTATGCAATTTGAGGGAGGATCTTACCTCAAGAACCTTAATTCATTAAGTCCCAAGTTTTCAATTCTATGAATATGTCAATGAAATTGACACAGGTACACTAAAAGGTTGGAGATCAAATCTAGAGCTTACTTTATAATTTATCACCATTAATATTATTAGTGAATAATAATTAATATTATCACTAATCATTCACCTCTTAGTTTTCCTAAAATACTAGATCTCTAAAAACATACTTATTTTGAATTATCGTAAGTGGTATATTTGTTGCCCAGCTTAAGTTTTTTAAGAGTTCCATAAATGAAATGATGGGACATAAGGGTTAAAATCAAAAACTGGTCTCAAATACATGGTCTCAGCTGTCCTGTTTCTGAAACCACATATTAACTTCCCCTAGTATCAACACTTGGAATGCCAAGAAGCTCCACCCTATTTTAGAGACCAGCTCCTAGGATGATGTATTACAGATCAGGATATTGCAATGACCTCTCATACTTGCAATTGTCATTTTAGGTTTTGTGAATGATAAAATATTTATCTGGCTACTAGGCTGATAAATTAAAAACTACGAGGCTGAGAATTTAAAATAAATTCTGCACCACTCTTGTTTCTATTTCTTTATATTTCTTTTCAATGGGACGCCTTATAAGAGAACAAGAATCTTCTGACATGGTTTTATAATAGTAAAAAGGGAGGATTGTCCTGGCTTCTTAAGCAGGGTTGATGCTAGAAATAGGTGAAGTAAGAAGCCCTCATTCCTACCTCATTCAAGTGGAGCTTCTCATTTGCAACTATGTCCTTCCCCCACCCCACCCCTCCACACAGTTACTTTCTGCCTCCTAGATGGCTTCCCATGCCCACTGCATCATGTACAGACCCTACTGTTGCTCCAAGTGGGAGTTGTGGGTACTTCCTCCCACCAGTGTTCAATTCTGTTTTTTCCATTTCATGGGTGTGACTCTGATTCAGGAATTTCTCTGTTCTCTAAGCCAGCACTTCCAACACTGTAATGTGCACATACATCATTTGGGCATGTTATTAAGATGCAGATTCTGATGCAGCCAGTCTGGAGCTGGCCATGAGAGTTGCATTTCTAACAGGCTCCCAGGTGATACTGATAATGCTGTTCCAGATCATACTTGGGGTACATAGAAGGAGGCATTTGTTCAGCTGGGGAGAGTATCTGTTCAGTCCTCTGAGGACTGACTTCAATTCTGCACTTATCAGTCTGAGATAAGAGAATGAATATTGTGAGCCACTTTAATTCTTTCTGGAAAACTATACAAATATAGCCAAGTTTCTGTCTGTGATAATGGGCAAAACAGCACAAAATTCAAAATCTACAGATAGCCCCAAAAGAGTGGTTTTGCCATTAGTTTCAACTCCCCCACCTGAGTTCTTATCAGGATAGCCAGAATGGACTGCAAGCCACATTCCCTTCTGTCCCCTTTCTTGTTGGAAGGACGATTAAATGACCCAATGACAGGAAGAAAGAAGGAGTAGAATCTCAGAAGTTCTATTGCCAAAAAATAGATTAAGAGGTCAGTGAACTTGGATAAGAAAAAAAAAATTACATCTTTATTCTTACTAACCACTTATGTCTAGCATTTCTTGTCATTATTCATGAGACAGCCAATCATAGTTGCATAAGCAATCCCTGTGACATCATCTCCAATTGCAATATAAGGTACTATCATGCTGTGTTATGGTTACTACAGATACCCCCAATCTCTCTCCTCATTCATCCCTACTTTGGAATGACTATCTCTTCTTATATTAAGAAAACTTAGCTCTAGTTAATGAAGAAATGCATATATTACTATAGATTCATTTTTCAGTGCTCGGATAACTGGATTTCAGTTCATCAGTTTTGTAGTAACTCTATGTTATTTATTGTATACCTTTTAATGTACCATTCTGAAAAGAGATCCATGGAGTATCCACAGATCTCTTTTCCTGACATAGAAAATGTTTAAGAACCCCCACCACATTGAATTCTGAACAAATGACAACTGGTTGCATTCAGCACTATCAATACTAATCAATATAATTCTTTCAGGTCAGGGCTTACAAATGTGTTCTTCTCCAAGGCTGAGGTTTACAGAATAAGTGAATGAAGTAGTCAGGACTACAGAAAACAATAGCACATACTCATGGAGTTGGGGCTGATGGTAAGCTGAAGAACACATGTTCTGTCTAAGAGGGTGCTAAAGAGGGTCTTCTAATCAGCTCCACAGTGACACAGGGTTGTTTGGTCTTTCAAGTTTTCTGAAAGAATCCAAAAGTCTGGGTGTTGTGAAATACCCCCATACCATACCTTACCCCTCAAAATTGAAATGTATGTGTTAGGAGCTATTTCAATTAACAAGTAACAAAGAAGACCTAAAACTGATCAGGCCAAACAACCAGAATAAAGCAACATTCAATACACAGCTTGAAATAATAGGTAATGTAGAAAAGGTTTGGAATAAGAATACTTATTCCAAAAATCATTAAATTTCTACTTGTGTTCTTATCCAAGGAAAGACAAAATAGTTATCTTAATCAACATTCAAAATATAATCAGTAGCAACTTATTAGCAAATAACAATTCAGGAAAGCCAGTTAAATTTGAATTTCAGATAATCAATGGGTATATTTATGTTATATGTTCCATAGGATATTTGAGATATGCATATATTAAAAATTGCTTAGTGTTCACCTGAAATTCAAATTTCAATGGACCTCCTGTATTTTATCTGACAATATTACCAATAGAACAACTCCAAGTTAGGATGGAAGAGTTGATATTAAAACTAATATGTAGCAGGCATGGTGGTACATGCCTCAGCTTCTTGGAAGGCTGAGGCAGGAAGATTGAAAGTTTGAGGCCAGGCTGGCAATACACTGTGTCTCAAAATAAAAAATAAAAAGAGCTAGGTTCTGAGTTCAATCCCCAGTGCCCCAAATAAAATAAATTAAAAACAAATATATAGTATTAAGGATGATAATTATCATCTTAACTGCATTTTTGTTTCATTTTGTTTAGCATTTTTATTGAGGTATCACCTATACTCAGAAAAGTTCCCATGACTATATTATAAATATGAAATGAAATGCTCAATGACATTTCACATACTAAGCATTCCCAGGAATCAACATCCTGAGAATAATCCTGGCCCCCCAGAAGCCCCACTTTCAGACTCTACTGGCTCAGGGAAATACTATTCCTGACTTGAAACAGCATGAATTAGTGTGGCCTGCTTTTGAATCAGAGGGATCAGGTTGTATGTTCATCAGTTTTCCATTGCTGTAAGAAAATACTTGAGAAAATCAACTTAAAAAGAGGAAAAGTCTATTTTGGCTCACAGTTTCAGAGACTTCAGTCCAGAGTCAATTGAGTCTGTTTCCTCTGAACCTATGGTGAGGCAGCACAGCATGGCAGAGAGCACATGGTGAAACAAAGCTTTTCTCACCTCATGATCAGAAAGCAAGAGAAACAAAGAGGAGGGGCTGAGGTCTCAACGCCTACTTTAAAGGCATGCCCCCAGTGACCAGTAACCTCCCTCTAGGCCCAGCTCTTAAAAATCTCTACACCTCCCAATAGTACAAGATGGAGATTAAGCCTTTAATACTTGGATCTTTGGAGGACACCTAAGATCCAAACTATATAAGATTGTATTGTAAAGATTACAAAACTTGTGTGTTTGTGTGAGTGTATGTGTGTGTGTGTGTGTGTGTGTGTGTACTTACTTCGATTATCAGATTATCATGTGTTTTAATTGGGTTTTTCAGAACTGTGACCAAAACACCTGAAAAGGATGACTTAGAGGAGGAAGAAGTTTATCAGGGGCTCACAGTTTCAGAGGTCTCAGTCCACAGACAGCTGAATTCATTACTCTGGACCCAGGTGAGGCAGCGCATCAAAGAGGAAGGGCCCAGTGGAGGAAAGCTGCTCTGCTCGTCGCAGGTTTAGGAAGCAAAGAGAAAGAGGGGAAGGGACCACAGGGAAGATGTTCCCAGTGACCCCTCCACCAGCCATGCCCCCACCTGCCTACAGTTACCCCTCAGTCCATTCAAACTAGGACAAACTAATTAGGTCCCATCTCCCACAGTCCAATCACTTCACCTCTAAATATCCTTGCATTCACATAGAAGCTTTGGGGGACACCTTATATTCAAACCATGACATTGTGTAAATTGTGGTTTTGATTAGATCAGACACTGCCAGTGCCCACCCACGATCCCTCACCCTTACCAGTTCATTCCCACTAGCCTGACTTCCAACTGCAGAACTTCATTTCTTTGTCTGAGAATTCTTCCTAGCCATGGAAGCCTCAGTTTTCTGCCCTTGGGGTAAGAAACTACCAGGACATTAACACTCCTGGGTTGCAATCCTTAAACAGTGACTGATAGGAGTAGGTAGATAAATACCTCAGCTTCCTCTTTTTCCCCTTGGCTGAATCAAGGGGGAAAACATATTCTACCTGATCTCTCTGGGGGTCTCTGCTGGGATTGAGCCCATTTGCCCACTGCTATAAATTTCTTATTATTTTCCTTCTGCCAACTGCCTCCTTTCCCCACTCTCCCCAACAACGCTTCCTAGAATCACCTCCTCAAATAAATTATTTTCATTCAAATTTGGATCTGCTTCTGGGTGGATCCAAGTTAACACATCTACGTTTATCCAACAAACTTATATCAAGTACCTAATACTGCCAAATGCTGTGCTAGGCGCAGTCAAATCAGCATCTGGCAGTGAATGCAGATGTCCTTATACTGGTCCCCAAAGTGGGCAAAGGGCTCCAGGGGCACAGCAGACAACAGCTCTGTAGCCACAAGCCCATCACTTTCTCCCTCACAGCAAAGCCAGTTCCCTTTGATTTCTGATGTATGTGCGTGAACATTCTAATCTGTCACATTTTGAAGATCTAGCAGGCAATAACATTCATTTAACATGAAAACTATCATTCATAATGCTGAGGAAGATTGAGAAGACACTCTGAGCCCCTAGTTGCATCCAGGTCATAACAAATATCAGTGGTTACTGTTCACCATACTCAATGAAGAGTATATAAAAAATTACCCTATGTTTGCACGGTCCTGATGCAGCCTCTGTTCTACTTAAATATATCACTAGTAGCTATTTGTTGACTTGTTATTTATTTTCCTCACATAAAACTAGAGCTCCAAATGAGTTTTCTTTGGAAAAAGATAAAACTGAAAATATGGATTCATTTTATGGGCCCAGTTGTGAAGATTAACAAGCAGAAGTGCACAATATTTTGCAAAAGCATGGCATTGTCTTTTTCCACGGCCTAGTTATTACTGTCCATTTTCAATAGTAAACTTGTAGAAAGTAGAGTCTTTTGGATTTCAGTGGGTTTTCCCAGAATAGAAATCTTTTAAAAATATAGTTGAATAATGGACAGATGGTAGTGCCAAGATTTCCCTCACCTGACTGAGCTACAGTGCTACTGGTATCTTCAGATTTTGGCCAGGGACACCCCAGCCATGTCCTACTCCAGATTGTGTGGCTATATTCTCTTAGATGAGACTTACCTATTAAAAAATTGTGTCCAGTCAAAATCTTGGAACAAAATTTATGTTAAAATTTTTTAAATCTTTTTTTTCCCTAAAATTTGTGTGAGATAAAAACGTTGCTCTGAGATGATAGCACACTCATGTCATAAACCATTATGGTGTTTTGTCTATTCCAATGGTTTTCATTAAAAAAAAAAAAAGCACTCACAAATTTAAGGTGTTTGTGCCTTTTAAAATGTGCCTGCAATGTCAAATTCCATTATTCATCAAGAAAAAAAGTCATAAATAGTATATCATATTATATACAAACACACTATGTATTTCCATTTGTACAATGTGTGAGTATGTATACATATTTACAATACATACCCTTATACGCAAAATATAGTTTTATCATAAACAATCACTTTTAACCTTCTAAGAGGAGCAGGAATTCCAGAAGACAAGATATTGTGTTTTCCTCTGTTTTGGAAGTGTGAGAGGTTTTTTATTTTTCCCTGCATTATGCCACTCTGAAACTAAATGAAATTATAGGAAGGAAACTGAAACTGCATATTCAATAAAGAATGAGAATGTGTGAAATGTATGCCAGAAATAGAAAAAGAAATATCAAGATGAAATTCCAGCTGGGAGGGATTCCTAGAGCTATAGGGGGAAAACAGTCTCTGGCTGAATTTACGGAGGAGTTTGCCGGCAGATGGCCTTTTGTAATCTGCACCATCTGTATTGTTGAACAGTGAGGTCAAGGGTAGAATTACTCACTGTTGGTTTTCTCCCAGGACCCCTATTCTGGTCTCTTCACCATAAAGACTTGTCTATCTTCCTTGCATTTATTTTGCAAAGTGCTATAGATGATGAGCTGTCTTCTCATCAGCCTGCTCAGGGTTGGGGGAGACCTGCCAACAGATGTAAAAGGCCTCCCGTTTCAATGCAGAGATGTCGTGTTCCTCTCTGCCAGAGAATCAGGAAATGTGTTCAGGGTCTGAGTCAGATAGTTGCTGGCCTCCATATCAAGATTTAAAAAAAAAAAAAAAATTCTTTCCCTGAGAAGCAAAGGCAGCCATGTGGACCCCATTCATATTTGTAGAAAAGTGAAGCATTCACTTACAAAAGAGAGATGAATTTCATTTTTTGGAAACTAGGCAAATGGACAAGTAGTTTCAGTATTTATTTAAATGACTCTCTTCTAGAACAGATCCATACCTAGGATGTATCCACAACTATAGCCATTGTCTATATGGCAACTCCTTTATGCTTTGATCCCTTGCCCTGAATCTCCTTAAGAGCTGATTTTTAAATTACCTGTGGCCACTACTTGTTTATCTTTCAGCCTTCTTCTCTTTCTCCGTGGAGTTATTTTCTCTCATGTACTTGGCCTGATGACTTAAGTAATGGAGAGAAGAAAACCCCCATGAGAGGAGATCACAAATGGGCATCTGTCTTTCATCCTTGCTCCCAGGGAGACACTGTAGCATAGTGTATGTGTACAGGCACTTACAACCAAGGCTTCCTGGGTTCAGATCCCAGGTCTTCTCTAATACTCCTGGTATGACCTTACCAAGTCTATCCACTTTGATAAGCTCAGATTTACTGGTAAATGAGAATAAGCCAGAACTTATTAGGTTGCTGTGAGAATTGATTAAGGTAACCAACCCTTTTAAATTTCACTGGTTGCAGGAAATATCAGATTAATATTTGCTGTTGTGGTGAATTGTGGTGTCAGGTAAGATAAGTGGACACCAGTTCACGATCACAGCCCTTATGATAAATCCTACAGAACTGTGAATGATTTGGGGTGTGTCCCTTTCTTTAATTCCCCGTAGCATGTGGAAAGAAATTGTCCTTGGCTTTAATTGTGCTCCAGCTCATCACATATATAAGGGAAAAATAATTGGTTTTGCTAAGAGTGGGCTTTGAATCTAGGGCAGAGATTTGATGACAGTCCAGACGTTGAATAAGATTCTATTTATAATAAGAGAAAATATAGCACTGTACACTCAAATTTGACATCTAAGCCTAGTACAAGAAGTATTTCTTGCAGCAGTATTTTTAAGTGAATAATCTGTGTTATATTTTCTTGTTATTAATTTTTATATTTTATATATTTATATTATATTACATATACTTATATTTTATATAATTCTGTGTATATGTAATTTATAATTTATATATGCTCCTGAGCATATATAAATTATAAATTAACAAGGCAACCAATTCTTGAAGGCTTGTTATGGAAAACAAACATCTTCCAGTCTCACCAGCACCAATTTCTCTCTCTTCTGAGGCAACTACTGTCCACTAGTTTGGGTTTTCCTGGTATGTGTTTAGTCTCTAACATTCTTAGGTAGCGGATATTTGGTTTTTCACTTGCAAACATTTCCCACTAACTTTGAAGTGTCAAAGAGAAGGATATAGGTCTCTTTCAGCCCCACCCAATACTACTACCCAACATCCCATCATCCCCAAACAGCTTTGAGTTTTAATAGACAGTAGTCTGTTTAATTTAGTATGACTATATTACCATTCTTCATAACTGAGTCATTAATATATGATTCCATGTTGTTGTTTTTCTTGAGTTTTATAATTGCCTATTTTGTTGTTTTTGTTTTCTCAGTTTTCATAAGTTCTGTTCCTAGAACTCTCTAACCTCTTCTCTGTAGATTCAAAATTATCAGACATTTCATCAATTTTCTCCTTTTGGCATTATATCCTCTATAGTCTTCTAACCTGTTCTCTAAGACTGCTGCAAAAGTTTCATTTGGAAACTCCTTTTACCTTTCTTCTATAATATTTCACCATTATTTTGAAATGTTCCTTCAATGATTGTTATAGATTCTAGTTGCTAAGTGTTATGTTCTATTATAACCTGATTTTATGTAACAAAGGACTCATTCCCTTATTTTGATGGAGTATGTCCTCCAGTAGTTTTTCTTCCAGAAAGAGTGCATCAGAGGTAAAATTATTAAGACAACTGAAGTTTTGTTTATTCTTTCATATCTTTAATTAATAAGTTGTTTCGGCATAGAGTTCCACGTTGAAGCCATTTTCTTAATGCTAAAGACATCCCATTTCCTTCTAGCTTCTGTTTTTTTAACTTTTTATAACTATAATGTCACTTTGGTTTTGATTCTTTATAATAAAATTTCTCTCTCTCCCTCCCCACCACTCCTTTCCTTTCTTTTCTTTTTTGGCAGTGCTGGGGATTGAACCCAGGGCCTCGCATTCTAAGCAAGCCTTCTACCATTGAACTACATCTCCAGTTCCCCCTCCTTCTCTCCTTTCTCTCCTTTTTAGTAGTTTTTAAGATCTGTACTTTGCCCCAGTATTCTGAAAATACATGATTAAGCATCTTGCATGCATTTTTTTTCCACTGTGCCAGACACTCAGTGGGCCTTTTGAACTCTGAAAATTAAGTCGTCTTTAACTTCTGGAAATTGCTCTTTAACTATCTAATATTTACTTCCCTCTGCTTTCTGGAACTACCGCTCTTCGACTGCTGGATCTCTTGTTCACGATTAAAGAGAGTGATAGGCAATAGTTGGGCTACTTGAAATGAAGGAAAACGTTTGAAGATTAAATTCTTGAAGAACCTTTTCAATTGTCTTGCTTTCAGTGCAATCTTTAACACCACTTCCAGAACTTTCCCCACTACCAGATGAATGAATGGTCAAGTATCCTGCTTTTCAGCTTCCAAAACTATACCACTCTGCTCATCTCTTCTATTCTTTGTGGCTTTTGAGTTTATAACTTGTTTTAAATACACCCTTTTCTATTATCTTGTTAGAGTGCAATAAGAAAGAGTGAAGGTAATGTATGTGCTCAATTTGCCATCTTTAACCAAAATACCAAGGCATTTGTTAAAAGAAATTCAAAATTGATATTTGCCTCATGTTCAAAGCCCATTGGCATGATTATGATACACAGATATTCAAGACCTTTTATGACCTGTGGCAAATGAACAATCTAGTCCAATTTAATCTGCTCCATGGATGGTGAGAAATGACTGCAGATTCTGAGTTCACCATACACACAGAGAGAGATGAAAGAGTAAGGAGGACTTTGTGTTTGCACTGAAGTGATCTCTGAGGTGTGAGTCCTCTTCTGGACAATACTGTCATTAGTAACTTAGAGCTGCAAAATCAAAACCTAACAAGGAAAAATTAGCAACAGAAAATAGCTAAGTGTCAGTGTAACAAGTGGAAGCTTGTGTTTAATGGAAAAAGATGGGCCTCATTATTCATTTATGGTTCTATTTGAGTCATATCTTTCATGCTATTTGAAACCAGAAAGCCCTCTCTGGTCTGACTCTGCCTGGGCTCTATAGATGACACAGAAGTCGAGGGACAGCAGAGGAGGAAAAGCCTGTCTTGAACTTGGGATCCCTGTTTCCAATTATCTTTGGTGCACTGTGTGACTGTCATTGGGCCACCTGAGAGTGCTGACCTTTGCGGTGTCCATTTACACTTAAGCCAAGGGCAAAATTGGCCAAGAAATGTGCTGTGGCCATGGGGTGACAGATGCTGTTCTAGGGAGGAGGGATGCGGGGAGCTGTGAGTGACAGCCCAGAGACCAGCTTCTGGCATGGCTCTGTGGACTTTCCCAGACGTCTTCATAAGGGTCTTCCAAAAGGAGCCTATCTATGAACAGAGAAAAAACACTAAGTACCCCTCAAAAAGAGACTTCGAACTTTTCCCCTGGAACAGGGGTCTGAATCTGGTGCCCACAATTCCCTCCATATCCCCAAGATGCCCAGTCCTGTCCCCACTGCCCTCCTTATTAAACCCAAAGACCTTCTTCTCCTGCAGCCCTTGCTGCCTTAGCCTCTAGCAGTGTACCTACATGTTCCCACTATTAAGGTTAACATTTTCTTAGATCCACTAGGCAAATCAATTAATGCCAGCCAGCAGGGCCAAGCACATAATAGAAATGAGGCAAGAGGGCCATGAGGGGACTGTACAAGGGGCTTTTCTGAGCCCAGCTCAAGTGCTCCTTCCATGCAGGAATAGCACCTATGTCAGATATTATAGTCATTGACAAGTTAAGTTGGCACCTCTCAAGCCCTTGATGTTCAGGACGTTAGGCAGACCTGTTCCTGGGGGCAGGAGAGTCCTTCAGTGAGTACCTACTCTCGGCTCTGTTGCACCCTTCTCAGCCTGGTGCCAGGACACCCAACCTTCCCTCTTTTCTTTGCAGGGGTCAGACCTGGGTCACAGTGGGGTGGATGATGCTCCCAGTTCCCTTGGTCCCTTCCCATTGTCTGTCACTGGCCATTTCCCCCTAACCCAATTGTTGCAGTTTAATCTGTCTTGGTTATCTGCCTCTCAGAAGATCTAGACCGAAACACCTAAGGACCCTCAATAAATTCCCATTGATTGGCAAACTAATCAGGTCCAGGACAGCAGGCGAAGGTATGAGGTTGTGTCTCTGGTTTATCATTGGCCAGAGCCTGCAGGAGTCACGCTGTTTCACTTGCACGGTCTGATACACTGTTGGGTGTTCTCTTTGTGTCCCTTCTCCTTTAGGTTGTGGCTCTCTCCTCCTGGTGTCTGCTGAGGGACTCTATCTACTACACGCTGTCTGTGGTCGCGCTCATTGTGGTAAGTTGCTCTCACTTCTCAGCACTAGGGCGATGTGTGGCTCTTCCTTTTGACTCAAGGACACTGGTGGAGAGTGAGCAAGTGTCTGTCTATGCATGGAGATGGACTTTGTTTCTTCCAGTTACTTTGATCACCCAGAACCCCTGATTGGCCATGGGGTGCTCAGGATGGGAGTTTTGACATACATTATCCAAATCCATGAGAGTTCTGTGACCCTCCTTTCCTTCTCACCTGCCTCATGGCTCTTCTGTGACTCCCTTCCCCAGGATTCCCATTTGGGGAACTTATTTCTTCCCCTTCTCATTCTGTAAGCTCTCCCAGAACATTCCCTTTCCTGCCCCAGCACCCCTTACCATGGCCACGTTTGTGCCAACACCTCCACACCTGCATTCCTAGCAGTGACCTCTCCCTGAAGTCCAGGCGTGGATAAACAACTCTCTACTAGAGTCTCTATGTACCAAATTCAACATGTCTCTGACTAAACTTTTGATGTGTTCTCCTATATTTCATTCCCCATTCCTATCCTAGCCTCCCAACCCAAAAATATTAAGTTGATCTTTCCCCCAATTCAGATTACACTCATTCAGCTTAATTGGCCTGTGGATTTCCTTCTCATAAAAGTCTCCTCAGCCTGCATCCCCATATCCCACTTAGGTTCATGCTTTCTGCATCCATGGCCTGAACTGAGAGAGCATCTGTGCTACAGATCATGGCAGGTCAGGTTGCAACACAATAGCATGACTGCCCACCCCCTCCTACCCGCCAGTCAATCCTCAAGAGCCATCCAAATGTCTATCAAGAATACCTGTGAATGTCAATTTCTTGATTAACCATCAGAGGCTCCTATGGGGGAAAACTCCAGTGCCTTAGCTTGCCAAGCTGAGCCCTCTGGGAGAAGATGGTGGCAAATTGGAAAGAACAATGACATAGGAATTAAGAGATCTGACTCCTAATTCTGGTCCCTGCGTGTGATGGTTAATTATGCATGTCAAATTGACTGGGCTAAGGGATGCTGGTGAAATTTTTTTCCCCTTGGGTGTGTCTGTGAGATGCTTCCAGAAAAGAATAGTATTTGAATCAGTAGACTGAGTAAAGAAGATCCCTCTTACCAACATGGATGGATAGCATTCAATTCCTTGAGGACTCAAATAGAACAAAAAAGCAATGGAAGAGTGAATTTTCTCTTTCTGCTTAAGATGGATCATTTGACTTCCTCTGCCTTGGACATGAGTGCTCCTGGTTATTGGGCTTCCTGACTCAAACTGTCACTTATCCTATTGGCTCTTTGGTTGTCAGACATTTGGGTTTGGATTGTAACTGCATTATTGGTTTTTATAGATGACAGGTTATTTCTCAGCCTCCATAATAATGTGAGCCAATACCTCATTACTAATCTAATGTACACATGTAGGTGTACATGTGTATATATGTACACATATAATTTCCTATTTGTTCTGTGTGTCTGGGGAACCCTGCATAAAGTACTTCCTTTCTAGCTCTAATGACCTTGAAGAACCCAATTGCACTGGTTTCAGTTTTCTTACCTACAAGACAGGAATAGCTGCACTAAGGGATCTGCACACCTGTTTCACAAAGCATTTACCTATAGACTGTTTTATTGCAACTCTCTGTGTCAATAAGATAAATATGATGTTTGATAAGAGACTTTCCACAAGAAGCCAGACAGTTCCTGAGGTTGAAAATCTTGGGTTTACAAATCATCACAAGCTCTGCCCTGAAAATTGGGTTATACATGCTGCAAACCCTATCCTCCAAAGCTCCCAGGTTCAAAAAGGAATAACTGGGAGGATTGAGCAGAAGGGGTTGGAATGCTCTGTGAGAACTGATGACATCCTTCATCTTTTAAAGTCCTGGTTCATAGACCTAAGGACACACGGGAATGTTGTGTTCTTATTCTCAGTTGCTATCTGTGGAAAAGGTTTGATCATCTGTCACCTAGAGGTCTCTTCACCTCAGCCAGACTTCCCAAACACTCTTTCTAGCAAGCTTTGTGCTTCAGTGGACCAATCCATGCTGCTCAGTGCACCGTGCCCTTCTGCCCTTCTAGGGTATTTCAGGATGATTTTTTTAATTTATTTTTTCAAGAGACATGTTTAGAAGATAGTGTAAGTGAATGCAATTATGTTGCTAAAGTCCAGAAAGAGATGACTATGCTCATAAAGAGATGTTCTGGAAGCACAGACTTAGTGATATCCCTTCCCAACAGTCTTTCCCTGCTTTCAGCATAGACACCTCATGGACTGTGTGAAATAACTTGTCTTCTGTCCAATGTATCTTGACTTGTCCAAGATAAAATAAAATGTAATTGCTGCTAATGATGTGTGAAGAAGTAAAGAGATTCTGCTGCTTCTGGCCGCAGATGACACTGTCACCCAATCCTGGTCTTTGGGCCAAGCCACCATCTGCCCTCAAGGTGTGCTACATAAATCACAGGACTGAGTAGCTGCCAGGGCAGCTCTGCTTTCCTGCAGACAGAAACAAACTGCAAAATAAAATGAGTCTTTGCTATCACCTGAAGATTTGGACTATGTGTTTATAGACCAGTTGTTTAAAATTAGAGTCGTTTTTAATCAAATGTAGATTTTGAGGAAAAATCACATTTCTTCATTGTCAAGAAGCAATGGAAAATATCAGGTTTGAGTCTTCAAACCTAGGTCTTGGTTCTATTTCCTTTAACGGGTAATCCTCTACCTTCTGTGGGCATTGGAAACAGGGGCATGCTTATTTGAAATGCAAAACCCAGGGAATTTCATTCCATAGATTCTGGGTGAGGATCCAAGAAGTTGCATTACAACTGGCATCTTCCTGACCTCCAGAGGACGGGGCGCTAGCAGCCCTACACTGCATTTTGAGAAACACAACTTTATGGCTGCAAACACTTTCCCCTGGGTATTCAATTTAGGCCTAGCAATGATGACTTTAGAATCAATTTAAAAATTCCCAAAGGAAAAGAAATGCTGGCAGTCTAAGTAGCTTTCCTTTGCTTGGATTCCTGACTTCTGTTCTTCTGTGTGGATTATTTGAATCTTGTTAACTGGTAGTCATGCTCCCCAGGGTCATTTGCATGTGAGACTCAAAATCTTACCTAAGAAGCAAAACAGAGTCTCCCTACAAGAAGCACAGCACTCAGCAAAGTAACTTTCACAGTGTCCCCACATCTAGATTCCATGCCCCAACCTCAGGCCACTGCTCACATACACTCTAGCTTTTGTCAAGGTTTCCTACTCTCTTTCTAGGTCTCCCCAAATATCAAGATAATAAAATCATTTTTCTTCCAGTTTTCCTTATGTAATACAGATTTCTCTATAGGATTCTTCCATAGGAACTTAAAACTCCTTTATTTAAAACTACCTTCCTCCTATCCACAAAATAATTATTAACCTTCCCAAACAATTTATGTAACTATTAGAGTTTTTATTTTTTAAATACTTTCTCCCATTATATGGTTCTGAAATGTTCAGAAGGCATAACTGTTGGTCCCCTGAGGCTGGAAAATAAAGAGTTCATTCACCCACAGGGTAAATCAGGATTAAGTGGGACCAGATGCCATTTCTATATACATACTCATCAGGGGGTCTTTCAAAGACACACAGAGGAGCCTCAAGGACAAACCATGGGGCCTGGAGATCCAAACAGCAGGCAGAAAGGCTTCTCCTGAGATGCTGGTGGCAACTAAGGGGCAGGGCACTCAGAACCCAGAGGAAAGTGCAAATAGCATTGCTATACCTGCAATCTGAATCAGCAGAAATATAAGCAGATGCAGATGGGACATGAACAGGGTGGAAAGCAGAAACACAAAAGTAAGAAAAGTAAATGCATTGTGCAATTAACAGAGCAAAAACAGTTCACGTAGAGGCACAGAGTCAGTACACTTTGGTATTTGGATTTCACCTAAACTTCCCTCTGTGCTATTTTCTAGTTTGCTTGTTTGTTGGCTTGTTTTCGGGAGGTTGCAGAAGAAATTTAAAATGTGTCATTTTCTAAAGCAATCATAATTTCAAGAACTAAATTATGTGGTTCTCATGACCCTTCCCCCGCCTCAGTCAAGCATGCCCCTTAGCCCTTGTGACACTGAAGCATCAGACCATGGAAAAGCTGGATGTGCCTGGAAGCTCAACGGATGACTTCAGTCTCTGCAAGGAAAGTGTCACCTCTTAAGCTTTGGGAGCATATGGGTTCTTTGGAGTGCATTCCTGTGTGCATCTACCCTACAGGTCCAACAAATGTCTGCAGACCATCGCAGACTCTCCTGCTGCTTCTCTTCTGCCCCTCTCTCTGATCATTTGGACTGTGGGCATCTCGGGCCTCCTGCTCCTGCCCTTTCTCCAAATTCCAGCAGCCCTGTCAGTTTTCTTATATTGAAATGTTACTGTAATTTACATAATCATGTAATTTACATAAATGCAAATGATTCATTACATCACCAGTCTAAACAGCTGCCCTAAAAGAAATACTTTATTTTTACCCTTCATCTCTACTTGAGGACAGGGACTGTGAGCATTGATAGGAGAGAAACCTGTGGAACAGGTTTCCCATAGCTTGGGCTGGGGCTGAAGTCTAGTTCACAAGTGCTATCTATTTACAGATGATGGGCCAAGGAAGCCATAGACCCCAGTTGGGGTGGTTCCTTAGGGCACCTAGGCACAGGCACAGCTGTGAGGCTGATCCAAGCTAACATTTCCTTTTCCATCTCCAGAGGACTCATTGCAATGCTCCCAGCTTCAATAATGCCAGAGGTAGTCAGTGCTTTGTATTAGTCAGATTCAAGTTACTATAACAAAATGCTCAAGGCAATTATTAAGAAAAAAAGGTATGTTTAGTTCATGGTCCTGGAGGTTCCAGTCCATTTTCAAGTGGCCCTATTGTTTTGGGCCTCTGGCAAAGTTGGCCCTTTATGGCAGGAGGGAAGCTAACTGCTCACATCATAAACCAAGAAGCAAGAGAGAGAACAGGAAGAGAGAGGGGTCCTGCAACTTCTTTCAAAGGCATGTCCCTCCTAACCTAAGGACCTCCCACTAGGCTGCACCTTTCAAAGGTTTCTCAGCCTCCAAATATTGCCATCATAGGGACCAAGCTTTTAATACATGGATCTTTGCGGGACAGTCATGCAAACCACAACAGCTTCTGACAGAATTTTTGCTGTAATGGAAATGGCCTAGAACTCTGTGCCATTCACTAGGGTAGCCACTTACCACATGTGGCTACTGAGCATTGAAATACAGCTAGTGAGACCAAGGAACTGAATTTTTAATTCACTTAATTTTAATTAAGATACGTTTATATCGCCACATGTGGCTAGTGGCTCCCATATTGGATGGTGCAATTCTAGTGAGCAAACTGTCCCATGGAAAATGTACCTACACTCTCACAGGCATCCATAGTTTCCAATAAGCATTGACTCAATGGGACTGAGTACCACATTGGGTCAACTGATAGAAGATTTATCAGTTGATGCTCATGACTATGTAGGCTACCGATACCATAAATGAGTCCCATTTTACAGATGGCAGAGCCAAGGCTCCAGAGGTGAAATGACTTGCCCGAGGTTGGGGAGCTATAACGTCTCAGGCTTCCCAGAGCAGGTATATAAGATGGTACAGCTATAATGCTCCAATACAGAATTTGAAATTTTCCTCCAATAAAATTTGCTTCCTACAGTCTTCAAAATCATGCTTGTCCCCACCTCACAATCTTCCTGTTAGAAAGGAGTGTCTGCTTCCTTTATTTTGTGATCTTTTTTTAGAGAGAAAGGAGTAGTCTTACTGTTCACCTTCTAGGATTATTTTCTGTGTGTGTGAAGAAACTAATTTTAAATACTCCAGAAATCTTTTTATCTTTCTATGGGAGAAAAGAAATCTTATGGGTCACATTGATGATTGTCCTTCACTGTCCTACTGGCAACAGAGCCCTAGCCCTAGCCCTAGCCTTAGCCCTCCTCCGGCCACCACCCCACTCTCTTTGACCCATTATTCACTGGGAATTAGCTGCTTCACTTTCCAATTTGGAGACTTGGAATCTTTCAGGCTTATTGTTCCCCTATTACGTTTCAGCTGTTCTCCTGGCTACGTGGGAACCGCAGTGGTGGCTATAAGAGTCTCACAGGGAATGACTGAGATGGAATTTTAAGGTCCTGAAACAAACTGACGATGAGCATACAAAGGTGACCTGTTTTTCAGACACTGCTGTGCGTAGGAGAAAGGACCTGCTTTAAATAATGCTGGAAAATGAGGGGGCTGGGATTATCCTTGCATTCGCTCTTGAACAGGGACACAGGTCAACTGGCTTGGAGAATGTACCATGCAAAAAGAGAGTCTCCCAGCTTTTACAAGGAAAATGACTTAGAAATTTTAGTTTGTGTTTTTTTGGTTTTTTGTGGGTTTTGTTTTTGGTTTTTTTGTCATGCCCAGCAAATGTGATCCTTTATCAGCCTTCCCCTATATCCTAAATTATCTTCATATCCTTTTTCTTCCCTGTAGCCTGCCCTTATGTTTTTGTACGAGATGACCAGCTCTTCTCAATCCCTACTTCTAGGTCATCTTTGTTTCCTGCCTTCCTGCAATCATTAGCACTATCCAGTCAGACCTCTAGATGTTCTGAAGTAAGACTTACCATTTAACCTCAAAGCATATGCACGTAGCAGTCAGCTTTCCTGTATACTCCATGAGATTACTCTCCTCCAATATAATTGCCCTGGCCTCAGCTAAACCACCCTTACCCCCTGCTCCCAGGACTGAAGAAATAAAAACTCCAAGTACAGATCAGCTCTGGGAGTCCCCACACCATTGAGTGGGATGATTGGGGGGGGGGGCTATTTCCATTTTATAGCAAGAAAAGAGAGATTTTCAAGGTTTCAGTCTCTCTCAAGGAAAAGAAAAACATGATGGTGTTGATTTTCTCCTATTATTTTCACTGCTTAAAATGCTACTGATGAGCTTGATTATAAGACAGGCTATGAAATCGTAGCTTCAGCCACGTGGTTGCCCCTGTTTGATGGCTACAGGTCACACTAAGGAAACCCCAGGGACTGACACGGTGATGTTGAGACAGCACCTGCCTTGGGCCTCTCCTCTCCTGGCCATACCTCGCCCATTCCTGATTTGTCTTTCCCTCTCACTCTTCCATTTTGAACATGCCATTCCCTTGGCAGTTCCCTGGAACTCTCTGATATCTAGGAATTTACCTGCCTGTCTTGCTTGGAAGAATACTACAGCAGACACAAGGAATGACAAGCTTGTTTCCATGGTACCCAGCCATTTCTGGGAAGCCTGGAAGAAATAAGGGCTTTTTTTAAAAAAAAAATTCATTCCTGTTTGTTCGCATTTAATGCAGATGGAGAACACATGGAAACCTTAGAGTGAAGTCCAGGATAGCTCTGGATGAACCGCATGTGGGTCAGAGGCCAGGATCCCTGCCTAGCCCATGTTCAGCAAATATGGAGCCCAGTTATCGGTTGGCATTACCCATGTGTGATCTCTGTGCTATTCCAGTGCCTGGATTCAAACAACCAGCAGAGCATAGAAAGATGAGGTGCTTATCCAAGGCTTGCGTTCAAGACTCTAATTGGAAAAAGTCTGGGTCAATTTCAAAGACCACAATGGGAGGTCACTCCCTTGCAACTCACATGAGTACTGAGGTCGACACAGATAATTTGTCCCCAAGAAAGAGCTTTAAACAGGAACTATCCCTCCAATGCCACCTTGCCTTATCAAAGCAATAGCATAGTTGAAAACCCTCCAGTGGTGTGCCCACCTGGAGGTGCTTCCTCTCCTGGAGGAAGCTCTAAGGGAGCTTTGAATATGGGCTTGAACTTCTCTACCTTGGCAGAATAGACCTGTTCAGTGAACTGGAACATGAGCACCACCTAGTGGTGACCACTTGGAACTGGAGGAGCCGTTTCTTGTTTTAGATGAGTATAAATGATTGCAGGTTTTCTTATACAATAGGAATAGTGCTATTATAAGGGGGGTTATTTTCTCTGTTTTCTTTTCTAGCCAAAGCAATAAAAACAGAGGAATGTGTCAAGGGACTTCAATAAGAAAATCTTTAAAGAATAACAAATCCATCACCCCCTCACCCTGATCCACCAACAGCCTCAAGCCAAAGTAATACCTGTCCTTCACATTTCAAAAGTGTTCAGACACAGTGATTGAAACGTCCCATCAGGATGTTCCAAGAATATCATCGCCTAAAGGAAACTTCTGTAATCAGTGCCAATTTTCTTTTCTTTTCTTTTTTTCTTTTTCTCTTTTTTGGTGCTGGGGTTGTACCCAAGTTGGTTCAAGCATGTTAAGCATGTATTGGGCCATTGCACTGCATGCACCGCAGCCCATTTTCTTATTTTCAGTCTTTTGAAGAAGTGATGTCCAGCCACCTTCCTCCTCCATCTGACCCCAGTGAATGCTTAGAGAAGTTCCTAACTCACTTTTCCCTTCTCACAAGAAACAAGCCTGTTTCCATTCAGATTTTCTTACAGGTCTGATTTCTAGTCCTTGTTATTCATGGTCTTGTTCTTTTGAGTCTCCTCATTTCTCTACACAATCCGCTTAAGTAGAGGGATAAACCTGAACTGTGTTTGCTCATCAGCCACAGGGCAGCCGAGTCCTCTGGGCTTTTGCTGTAGCAGTCACGCGCCCTGAATGATGGGGCTTCTTCGGGCCAGACAGAGATCAAAGAGACAACTGTTTCCATGGCTTGGATGTTTCTAGAGCTCTACCATTTATTAGTAGTAATATTCGATTTCTCTTTCCCTGTCTGCCTCCCTGAACCACATCCCAATCCCAACTCCACAGGCCACAACCCTCCTCCTGACTTCAGTTCGTGATGTTCTGTCCCTACCTGGGTATCTTATCCAATCTCACTGGCTTTACCCACTATTTCTCTGATTTATTGGGCTCCCCATACATTCCATTCTCAGTTTGGGGTTTTTTGTATAATTAAGCCCATTCTAAGTTTTTTTTTAATAGGATCATTGAAATAATCAACAGCTAAAGCCAAACTGATCCCATGACT
The DNA here is from genome assembly GCF_021218885.2 of Marmota monax. NCBI lineage: Eukaryota > Metazoa > Chordata > Mammalia > Rodentia > Sciuridae > Marmota > Marmota monax. The sequence continues at coordinate 5,381,803 of NW_026692254.1, forward strand.
GGGCCCTGGAAAAAACACAAAAAATACTTTTCTGAGTACCAGGGTGAGCTCACACCAGCTAATCCCTTTGTAGGACCTGTGCCTCTGCCCGTGGAGAAGATCACCCAGAATAAGAGCTTAGAAAAGACTGCCTTCATATCCTATGATATTGTCTGCCTTCCCTGATAGAAGAAAATTAAATTGGCCTGGTCTAATAAACTCTTTTCCAGTATCTTGAATTCTCTTAAGTGGCTACAAATTGATTGTTCCAGCCCATTGCTGAGACTAAATTGAATTAATTAATTAATAGACAATGTTTTCCATCTTAGATGAAAGGATCTGTTTCATTATTTCTTTTTTTTTTTTTAGAAAGAGGACAGAGAGAGAGAGAGAGAGAGAGAGAGAGAGAGATTTTTTTTTAATATTTATTTTTCAGTTCTCGGCAGACACAACATCTTTGTTTGTATGTGGTGCTGAGGATCGAACCCGGGCCGCACGCATGGCAGGCGAGCGCGCTACCGCTTGAGCCACATCCCCAGCCCATCATTATTTCTTGATGACAATTTTTTGTAAAGCTGGTTATTCTACAGAATAGCTGTGAATGCCTCCCAGGGAAGAGATGCCACCCAATCCAACCTGGATTATGGGGTCATTTCCTTTTGTTTCTTTAATTTCCTTCCCATTCTGGTTTGACATTCTCATCCAAATGTCAACTTGTTGAATCTGATGACGAAGACAAGAATAACAGAAAAGATGAAGACAATGTCTTTTTCCAGTGGCTTATTAGGCAGAAGGAGCTATAAACAAGCCCAGCTCCTTCCTCTTTAACCTTCCCTTTGGACCTTTAAGATCACTGGAAATCTCCTGTGGGTGTCTTGCGAGCTGTGTCTGCAGTGTTGTCCGCGACTCAACACAAGTGCTGGCTTCCTTTACCATCCTGGTGTCATGGTGGCCCTTTATACCCAAGTGGTCCTGCAGGCATATTCCTTGGGGTCTCCAGATGGTTTCTGCCTCTGAAGGGAGGGTCACTTAGAGATGATCTTACTCAAAGGAGCCAAATTCTATCCGAGTTTGGAAAGAAAGAACTACAAACCATGTCATTAGCTTCCTGCTTGGACAAAATGTGTGTGCCCATTTGATTTCCCCAAGGAGTCATTTGAGCAGATAAATGTGTCATGAAAGCAACTTCAAATTAGAACCAGGGTTAAGATCTAGAACCAATTCAGTAACAAATCTAGGAACTCCCTGAAAACGTTTAATGTTCTCTGCAACTGGGTTTCCCTGTATAAATCAAACCAGTCTCGCCACAAAGTGGGAAATGATCTTGGATGGTGTATGAACTAGGGACTGTGTAAATTAAACCCTGTGGTGTATTCTCTCTCTGGGTCCCAACAAATGAGGAGAGACTTGGTTTGGCGCTTGTGTCTTTCACTCCTTCTGACCCTCCATAACCTTTTTCCTCAACAGAAAGGCAGGCCCCTGACCCATTATGGCCACCAACAGTGTCTATCCAGGATCTGTAAACATTGATTTTTTTCAGGGTTAATCTCTAAATGTGATGAAAAGAGGTGCTGATCTTTCACTTCTGGTTGTGATATAAAGTTGTCTTTGGGGGAAAAAGGTCTATGAAAAGAAAAAACTATTGAGTGCGTAGAATTTCAAGTGCTTGCATAAAAACTGTGAAGGGGCTACATGGTGCCCAGAGATGTGTAGAAATCTCACAGGGGGCACATAAGGGACTAGCATTTGGAAGGACCTGCCCTGCTCTTACCTGCCTTTCCAGACCTAAAGCCCACAATATATGTTGCTTTTCCCATCACTCCATGTCAGATAGAAATTACAAGAAGATTACCACCATGTCAGCAGGGTGGATGGTATGCAGTCTAAAAACATCGTGTGTGTGTGTGTGTGTGTGTGTGTGTGTGTCTAATCTATCCTTTTTATTTTTTTCACAGTTCATTTATGATGAAAAAGTTTCTTGGTAAGTACCTTTTTTCCTTTTCCAATTTTCTCTTGTTATATTGCAGATCCAAATATATTGAAGGCCAGAGTTAGGGTTTAGAAAAGAAAGGGAAATGCCATGATAACTTGGAACAACTAGATTTCTTGGGAACCCTCTGTCCATCTCAACAAAGGGATTCAACTGGCTTTCATCAAGCAGAGATTGTTTTTTCTCTTGGACTGGAGTGGGGGCTTCCATTCAGAATCTTCACAGCTAGATGTGTCTTTATTGAATCATGTTGGATGTTGTGACTTTGCAGAGTCTTTCTATAGTCAACCATTTGCTAGGCTATGGTTGAGATTTGGCTGATCCTTTAAAATTATATCTGTGTTAGTCATATTTCTGGTACTATAACAAAATAACTTAGATAAGCAACATATAAAGAGCAAAGGTTTGTTTGGGCTCAAGGTTTTGGAAGTTTCAGTCTATGATCAGTTGGCCCTGTTGCTTTGGAGCCTGTGAAATGACAGGAGTGCATGACAGAACAAAACCAGTTATAGTTACAAAGTAAATGAAAGACGAAAGGACTAGGCCCACTATCGTCTTGAAGGACAACCCCCAATGACCCAAAGATCTTCCACTAAGCCTTACCTTTTAAAGGTTCCACCACTTTCCACTGATGCCAAACTGAGAACCAAGAATCTGACTTATAGGTCTTTAGGGGACATTCCAGATCCAAACTCCTTCAGTATCCAAACCAAGTTCAAGATTCCAAATCTCATCTATAACTGAGGAGCCAGGAGCCAGGCACCTCAGTGACCTTTAACCCACTAAAGTTCTGCCAAACATTCAAAGAAAACAATCTCAGATCTCTGAAAATCAGTAATTTTTTTTTAAATAGAAAACTTTGTCCAGATTAAATATATGGAAGGATATTTGCATTGTGGACAGCTGTCCAAATCCCCATTCTTGAAATGAGTTCTGAGTAAGTCAAATATATTTGAAATGGAAATAGAAATAGCCCGTGCTGTGCATCCCTGTTATATTTTTTCAAATATTTAATCTTTAGAAGTAGAAGAGTGTGAAATAACTTTTTAGGAATAAGAGTGACTCTGTAGCTATAAGACTTTCATGGCATCACTTAAAGCCAGGAATGAGCTTCGAAAAGAAGTACAGCGTTCACTTGGCTTCACTTCCTGCAAAAGAAACGCTAACGCTTTGTTCTAACCCTTTGTTCCAGCGGGCATCTCTGTGTCAAAGGACATCTCTGTGATTTCCAGAGTTTGAAGGCGGCAGGGAACCTATCATCATGTTGATGATAAATGTCATGTATTATACCAGGGTATTATTAAGATAGTTTTTTGACAAATCTCTCTCTCTCCCCACCCTCTGTCCAAGAGGGAGGGGGACTCCTCCGAGGGTGACCTTTCAGACACATAATCTCCATATTGACTCTTAAAAAATAAGAAGGATATCTTTTTTGAGCACTAGTAATCAACAGCCTCAAAGGGACCAAGTAGCCTGGGAGCCCCCAGGTCAGAGGTAAGGAAGAGCCTCCTCGTGTTCCCGTCTTGGATGTGGCCACCCAATGGGGTGGTGGTTTTCTCTCCCCATGTCCTTGGGGATGAAATGCAGTACAAGAAAACTTCCAGGAGTAAACTTGTGCAAACCGATGGCACACTTAACAAAGCTGCTGCTCTGACTTAGCAAACAGTAGGTGATTGGGTGTTGCTCATTGTTGCTAGTCTTGGCTAGTGTATGATGCTGAGACAAAGGAAGCTAAGGTCGCAGGTGATGTCAATGACTGTTCCACTGCTGAAAAACATCAAAAGAGGCCAGTCCAGGGTGGTCACTGTCATTCTCAGGGGAACTCTTTTTCTGCCATTGCTGAATACAAACCAGAATGGGAAGATAAGAGCAGGTTTTTTTGATAAGCCAGTTTCATTTATTATCCTCAAAACCTCTTTTACAGTGTTTCAGGTGTTTTGGAGCTAGTAAGGGGAAGTCCATTTCTGCTTCATTCTAAAGACTTTTTTTCCTCCGTGATGTGAGGGGATCCCAGCTATGTTTGTCAGCATTTCATTGCTGTGACAAAATGCCTGAGGAAACAAGTTAAAGGAGAAAAGATTTATTTTTTGCTTGTAGACTCGGAGGTTTCTTGGACCTGTCATACACAGTTTAGATTCCTTCACCAAACCTAAAGCTCATTGAGCAGTAGTATATACTGTTCAGCCAAGAAAGTGGTAGTCAGCCATCCGTCAGAAATGTTTTCTGTAGAAACTATAGACTTGTGGTGAGTTGCAACATCATGGTGGAGACGTGTGGCAGAACAAAGCTACTCACCTGATGGTGGCCTGGAAGCAGAGAAGAAGGAGCAAGGACAAGAAGGAGTCCCCAAGGGCATGACCCCAAGGTCCCACCTCCTGCAGTTTCTACTACCTCCCAGTCTTCCGTTCACCTATGAATCCAACAATGGATGAACCACTAAGGAATTCAGAACCCTCATGATTCAATCACTTCTCAAATGCCCCACCTCTGAATATTGCTGCCCTGGGGACCAAGCCTTCAAAGCATGAGCCTGTGGGGGACATTTCAGATTCAAGCTGTATCATCCTCAGGTAAAACCCCAAGCTGACAACCAAAGTGTCTAGGTTCATTAGAGGAACAAGTCATCAGGACTCTTAATCAGAGCACTCCCATACCTGGAGTTATGAATATGGATCCCAAAGGGACAGAGACAATTGAGTGGCTATTCCCTGGATCTGCCTTTTTCTAGCCTGGGAGATGTTGGACTCAGAAACCATCCACAGCTATAACTTCCAGGGAAGAATTGAGCCAGGAGGGCTTTCATTGCACCAAAATAACCCCAGTCCCAGAGTGCCAGCCTGTTGCCTAATTATCGTTATCACATGCATGGGCTGACGGAGAGCATTTTTCACTTGAGCGAGGCTGGGAAATTAAAGTTTGCACCACTGGCCTTTAACTGCTTTGGGACATCCAGGGATTTCAGCTCACTGAAGGAAAGAAAATATAGATTGAACTTGAAAATATTGGTCACTGTTCACTTCTCTTACCTTCTTACCCAGCCAGTCGTAAGCATTTGTCCTGCTGAAACAGGGTGCATGTGAGCTGAGTTCTCTCTTTAAACTCAGACTCTTTAATCTGTGCAACTGAAGCACAGGAACATTTCAGTAATACTTCAAACAGTGAATTCCATTCCTTGATATAGAATATTCCAGCCTGTCCTAGAGATTTCAAAGCAGGTAATCAATTCATTCCAAATCTTCAAAAGGAAAGTAATCTCAGCTGTGTTTATTTTGAAACTAGAGTACTCTTTAGGATGAAATGAGCTTTGCCAAGCACAAATTCAGTCTTCTCTTGGTGTCTGTGGGGGATTGGTTCCAGGATCCCTTGAGGATACCAAAATCTGTGGATGCTCAAGTCTTACATAAAATGGCCCATGATTAGCCAGGAGCATCGGTGCACACCTGTATGGGATTACAGCATCTCCGGAGGCTAAGGCAGAAGGATCACAAGTTCGAGGCTAGCCCCAGCAACTCAGCAAGGCTCTAAGTAACTTAGTGAGACCCTGTCTCAAAGTTTAAAAAAAAAAAAAATTAAAAGGCCTGGGGATGTGGCTCAGTGGTTAAGTACCCCAGGTTCGATACCTGGGACCAAAAAATAAATTAAATTAAAATAAAAAATAAAATAAAATGGCCCATTATTTGCACACAACCTGCACACATTCTCTTATATACTTTAAATCATCCCTAGATTACTTACAATACCTAAGCACAATGTCTATGTTGTACAGATAGCTGTTATACTATAGTGTTTACAGAATAATGAACAAGAAAAAAGTTTATGTATGTTCAATACAGAGCTTTTTTTTCAGATATTTTCCATCTGTGGTTGGTTCTGTCCACGGATGTGGAACCCATAGATAAGGAGGACCAAGTATACAAGGTCTTCCTATCATCTGCAGTTTAGATTCCCTGGCTGTTCCTGTCCCATAGTACAGTATGTCACATTCAGCCAAGAACTCATGGTCAGCAACCATTCAGGAATGCTTTCAATAGAAAGGAGTAGAAAACCCAGCTATACTGATTTATTGTTCTTAGACATCAAGTATCCCAGATGTAAATGGAGCAGTGGCTGTGCATTTCTCTTAGCCTTTCTCTGATGGTCCCAAAATGATGGCTGCTGTGGTTCCAGCTATCAAGTCTATATTGACGATAAGAAGGGGGAAGAAGGGGCTTTGGTGTTGTTCTTAGCACCCTTTCACCTTACTTCTCTTTGGTAAAACTAGGTCTGTCTTGACCAACAAATGGCCAGATTTGGGTGGGGGATTAGACTTACAATTTTAGATCAATAGCTTTCAATTTTAGATCAATAACTATGCATCCTCTGGGACTAGAGGTGGGACTTACCTTCCTTGAGATCATTTGCTGCCTAAACCAGGTAGGGTTCTATTCTAAGGCAAGAGGCTGGAGAATGTATGTTAGGTACTTATCCCAAAGACTTAAGATAGAAAGCATCAGAGACCCACCTATTAGGGTATATTCTCAACTTGCAGAGCAAGATCCATGAGTCCATGACGGTCACTCAGACAGGTTCACAACGTCAGAAGGAATCTGGAATGTGTATTCTGTGAGTCTGAAGGCCCCAGGGGAAAACTAAAGGACCCAGGATGATGTTTTATGTCTTCTTTTGATTCTCCAGTTGTGACTTTGGGAAAGAAATTGTGGGCCATGACCTGGAAACTCTCTTCCTGAGCTATTGTGATTAGGAAATCAGAGCAGTGCCCTCTGGATGTGCACAGAGAAGAGGAACCCAGTCCAAGAAAGAACAACCTTTCACAGGAGAATCAGGCACCAGTTGAAAGTGTTTCCAAATGGAATTCTGGGAATGGGAAGAAACAAACCAAGGTCCTACTCCAGAACTGGATCCTCAGAGGGCAGCAATGAGCTGTGGTCAGGAGAGGAAGGTGGAGAAGATGCCCAGCATCCCAGGGAGGAAGAGTAGGAAGGAGGGGAAGGAGAGCCATGGGACTTCAGAGACCTGGAGATGGATCCAGTCCACCTAACTTGTTTCCTAAGCACCTTCTGTGTGCCATGCTGTTCAAAAGAGCTGGACACATAACCCAGAATCAAGCCCAGCACTGACCTGAGGCTCTCACAGGCGAGAGGGGAGGCAGGTGGCTGACATGTAATCATGGGGTCACTTAGAGATGCTCATGGCACTGGGGAAAGGAACCCCAAAGAGTATTGATGATCAGACACTTGATCAGACCACAAAGGCCAAGGGGGAGAATGAAATGGCACAGAGACCTCAGAGACAAAGACATTCAACATAGGGGAGGCTCCTGTGAACCCTGATTCCAGATGCCCACAAAGTTAACTTGAAAAGCCAAAGAAAGCAGGAAACCCCATCAACTGGGCGTCCCTGAAAAATGGCCAGAGGGAACCTGGTTGGAATATTCCAACAGAAAGACTTGTTCTGAGCAAATATAAACCCGAAAAGTCTCAAAGAGTTCAAAGGAGTATAAATATACCTTTTTAGAAATTGCTGGTGTTAACTCAACCTGTCCATAACATTTCACGGAAGCTGGTTTATTTTTCAGTGACCTCCAATTGAGTCTTTTAAAATTCATCTTTCTTCTAATTGAATGCTGGGAAAGAAGTCGAACTTTCCCATGAAGTTTACACTACATATACATGTACATTTGTTTCAGGGAATTGATGATGTGAGAGTTAGACAAGAGGCACTTGGAGACATTTGCCATGTGAATTGGCAGTGGGGACACTGAAATGGAGTGGCCCAAACCCTTTGAGAAGAGAGAGCAATGATTCAGGCAGAAGGTGGAGGAGACTGGACACCTTGATGCCTTCTCCCAAACCCTGATCACTACTATAGAAATGCAGTAGACAAGTACATCTTTGCAGAGGTGTGGAGGTGTGGTAGCTCACTGAGTGGACATACTTACAATTTATGTGCCCAGTCCCCTGTTTAACAGTGATCTGGCCTCTCTCCAACTCCTCACTTTCAGAAATGCCATATATATTTTTTAAATGTATGTTTGTCCTTATACATGTGGCCAAATATTTATCTACGATCAATTTGTAAACATGAAATTTGAAAAGAGCAAAAGAAGGATTTCTTCTGAAATTTCCCCCTTAGAACCTTCTACAGTCACCTTCTCTTGAAGGCAGAATTACTCCCTGAATTAGCTAATGTACCTTGACAACTAAAAGGGAGCTCAGAACACAAGATCCCAGTGTTTTGGTGGGAAGTTACTAAAATAAAGGAAATAAAAGATATATTCGTATTATAAAAAGCTCAAACATTTCATTATTTTTTTCTTCCTTTCTCTGAACTTTTTTCCTTCCCCCCCCATTCTTACAATTTCCTGCCCATGCACACTCACACACACTCTCCCCCTCCCTGCTTCTTTCTTGCCCCCGCCCTCTTTGTGCCTCTTGCCCTCTCTCTGTCTCTATCTCTGTGTCTCTCTATCTCTGTGTGTGTCTCTGTCTCTGTGTGTCTCTGTGTCCCACTCTTATTTCTCTCTGCCCCCCACCCCTTCTTCCTAGCTACTACGCATTTAACTACCCTTGGCCTCCCCATCTAATTATTCCTCTAGTCTCAGTTTGCTCTTTGTAAATGCATCTGAATAATCTCAGTGGGTGATTAGGCCATGGACAGATTTATACACGGAGGCCTGTGTTCAGCTGTCCAGGAGCTCTTTAGGTAAGGACATACAAGAGAGGAAGGAGCCTTGTTTCCCTTTGGGTGGAGAAGAAAGAGAAAGATCATTAAAGACTGCATACAGTGTGGAAAATGTCTATAGACTAGAGACTGTGTGTAGCCCACCTGCATTGCCCCCCTGGCCATTCATACAGACTCAGATGTATTCTGTATGGACTGGTGGGCTTCACGGCTGCCTACCCATGACCACCTTCTTTAACTGTTCTTGTTTTGTGTACAGGTGGGAGTCTCTGGTCCTCGTGCTGATGTACCTGATCTACATTGTTATCATGAAGTAAGTGAAATACCTCCTTCATTTCCTTTCCAAAACTGTTTCCTACCTCTAGCACAATGTGAGAAGAGAAGTAGGGGAGAGGGTGGGTATCCAGTTGGGTTTTCAATGTTTACTCTCACAGACTCATTGGGCTCTTCTGCAACCTATTGAGAATCTCTGTGCTTCTAATTGGTAATAATAGCAGTAATTCTTCCAACCTCTGTGTGATGCCAGAATTAAAGCCTTGGTGTTTCACTCAAGAACTTTTCTAGAAACTTTGCTCCTTGAGGATTTGGCAGTCTTGCTTTGGATTGTCTCTTGCATAAGAAAAGAGGTAAATCATCTCTCTGTGTGCGTTGAGGGACAAGGGTCACAGTGAGATGACTGAAACCATGAAGCACGTATCTGCAGACTTCCATTACTCCTGTTGTACTCATCATCGACTTCTGCTATACCAATGCTTAGTGGCTAAAAACCATAAACATATTTTCTAAGAGTTGGAATCCAGAACTTTCTTAACTGCAGAGTTCTATCTCAGAGTCTCTCATGAGATTGCAGGTGAGATGTTGACTAGGACTGCCATCATATACTTGATTTGATGGCAGACCTGCCTTGGGGGTGACCCCCACTCACATGGCTAGTGGGCTGAGGCTGGCTGCTGGTTAGAGGGCTTGGTTCCTCACCACGTGAGCTTCTCCTTAGAGCTATTGAGTGATTCCACTCAGAGTGAGTAATACCACAGTGGGAAAGAGAGAGAACTCTTTCTATAATCCCATCTCAGAAGTCACACGTCATTACTTTTGCCATATTCTTTTTATTAGAACTAAGTCACTAAGTGCAGGCCAAACTCAAGGGCTCTAATTTACCTATTGAAAGGGAGCATGACAGAAGATTTGTTGATATATTTTTATTTTTTATTTATTTTAATTTTTTTAAATAAATGATATCAAAATGCATTACAATTCTTATTACATGTACACCGCACAATTTTTCATATCTCTGCTATATAAAGTATGTTGACACCAATTCATGTCTTCATACAGGTACTTTGGGTAATGATGTCTATCACATTCCACCATCCTTGCTAATCCCCTACCCCCACCCTTTCCCTCCCACCCCTCTGCCCTATCTAGAATTCATCTATTCCTCCCATGCTCCCCTTCTCTAGATGCCCTTCAGTGAATGATTGGATTTAAAAAAATATGGAATATATACAGAATGGAATTTTACTCAGCAATAAAAGAGAATAAAATCATGGCATTTGCAGGGAAATGGATGGCGTTGGAGAAAATAATGCTAAGTGAAGTTAGCTAATCCTAAAAAACCAAATGCCGAATGTTTTTCTCTGATATAAGGAGGCTGACTCATGTTGATACATTTTGAAACCACCATATTATATGTTATTTTCCCTCATGGAATCAGAGTAGTCTTTCGTTTTTATCAAGAAAGATATTGCTGATGTCTCCTGTACTCTAAGTGACATGTAAGCCCCATGGTTTTGAAACTGCTAGCTCATGTTCATGTCACTGAGATGAAGAGCTTATAAATAATGCAGAGCTGTAGCTGCCAGTCCCCTGTGGAAGCTTGTTTCTTTTACTCTAAATTAGCTCCTAGATTTTCTAGCGTGTGTAACTACAGAACTGACCATCTTCTCAAGGTATAAGAAAATAGAGAACTATCAGAAATTTGCAGTTTGGACACATCAGGTTGCACTCTGACTTGACATGTTAGGTTTTTCTTTCTGGTAAGGCCTGGCAAAAGTTAATTCTGGCCACCAGTGACAGAGATCTGTTAGGAGAAACCAGTATGGCCACAGCAAACATCACAGCAACCTCAATGTAGAAACTAGCCTGGGTGATGTTCAGGTCAGTCTGTAAGTACTCTGCTCCCCATCGCAATATGGCATCCAACTTTTGCCAGAAGGACTGTCTAATGGCCAATGTGGACCCAATATCTAAGTTTCCTGACTGAATATGAGATTTCTAGAGTAGGACCTCACTCCAACATATCCTTGTGTGGAGTTACCAGGAGGCAACTGAAGAAGAAACCAAAAGTCACACACCATAGAACTAAACATCTTCCAGAGTTGGCCCAAAGGCTTTCCAGAGTTTCTAGTCTCCAAAGGAGAAGGCTTTAAAGATGGGAACCACCATTTTACTCCTGTTTACCTCAAGTAACAAAACCACGCAGGGAATCGATGGCGCAGTGGAGAGGCCTCAAACAACACGTGCAGACTCCTTCAGTGTTCTCTATTTAATCACCTTCTAAAAAAAGAAAACTTTTCGGAGCTCTAAGTTTGAGTTCTCAAAGACTCAAGTATTCTCTTTTTCCCTTTTGAGAAGAGAAATTTGCCATTTATTTAGGAAGAATCCATAGGATGTCTGCTGGATACCCAACATTGACCTTGGACTTGAATCTGAATTTTGATGAAAGTATGTCCCATCATGTATTCACTAGGGACTTTCCAGAATGAGGTGGGCCTCAAGTACACAGTGGTTCTAATAAGGGAAGGGAGGTTAACAATTTTTGCTCAAATGACTTCCAAGGGCACTGGATTCCTTTTCTGAGCCATTATAAAAGCCCATGTGCTGTTGCCTGGGCATGCAGACCTTTAAGAAAACTCATCCTTTCCTCTCCCCCAAATCATAGCAAATGCGGAAGCTAACGAGGTGTGTTTCTGCTGAGGCTTCAGCTTTGCCAACATTCCAGCTGTTCCATTCCAGCAGGATACAAATAAAAGAGCCAATGGAAGCTACCGTGCTCGTGGAATTTTCTGCATAAATTCTGGTCCCGAGTTCTAAAATGAAAACTCTGCTCTTTAGCCATCCCCCTCTGCAATCAGAGACTTTAATCATTGGGTTTTATAAAATCTGATTTATAAAATTGCATGCTTCGCAATAAAATAGCTTCAGGGTGCAAGCACAAAATTTAAAACATTCAATTAAAAATATAAAACAGAGCAACTGTAATAAAAGAAATAAAGCTGCCTCCTGGGTAGATGGCTTTTTAAAATGACTTTATACATTGTATCTGAAGGTCCAAAAGCAATTTGGGATTGGCCGGATAGGTAGAAACCTTAAGGGGAAATGTGTCATACGTGGCCTTGGCAAGGATTCTTTCAGTACATATTGTACACTGCTTTGGGATGCGTTCCCCAATGAGGTAGAATGTTCTGGTGGGTGAGAACAAGTGCTTCACATGCAGCCCTGGCAGCAGGCCTCACCCTTTTCAGTCATTAGCTATTCTGTTATTTTGAATCTCAGTTTTCCCTTCTGCAAAGCAGGAATAATAAATAGTTCCTACCTCATAGGTTTTTTTTTTTTTTTTAATAAGGATGGAGTGTAGCAGCTCAGTTATTAACCCGATATCTGGTTTCAAGAAAGCCCTCATTGTATGGTTTTGCTATTCTGTTATCCAAACCTTGATAAATGCATGACATGCAGTTATACTTTAAAATACTCATGCAAGTCAGTATTTATATGGGGACAATGATTTCTGAGTCAAGACGGCAGAAGCCTTGTCTATCTCCCTGTTGTAGGGCATTCTGGTCAAATCCAGAAGGTGAGAAAATCTTTTCAGTAAAGAGAATGTTGAATGTACACAAAAGTCAACAGAATTGTAAGACAAATTCCAAGTGTTCACCACTGACCCAACAATCCCCTACCCACACTGTGTGTTTCCCACCTGCCTCCACATAACTTTGAAACCCCATGGTCCAAAAACACTTTTAGTATATTTTTCTAGAAGGACTTATTTTTTAACATAGCCATAGTATTATTATCATACCTAAAATCAGTGCTCATTTCTTAATATCATAAAATATCCAATCAGTGTTCAAATTTCCAATGGTCTCATAAATGTCATGATTTACAGTTTTCATTTAGTCTCATAAATATCATAAACATTTTTTAAATCAGAATCCAAATGAATTCTACTCATTATAATTGGTTGTACCATGTTTTAGATCTCTCTTCATCTATATAAACTCTCCCTTGTGTGTGTGTGTTTGTGTGTGTGTGTGTGTGCCCGTGTGCGCGAATTTCCTTGTGATTTTTTCTTTGACAAAGTTTGGTTGTTTGATCTGCAGAGATTGCCATGGTTTAGAAATTGATAATTACATCTTGTGGTTTAGTGTAATCTGTTCATTTAGCCTCTGTGTTTCCTGTATGTCAGTGTTTGATCCAATTCAAGACAAATTATGTCCCAAGTCAATGGGGAGTTCCTCCATCAGGAGGCACATCAATGTTGCTTCTGTTTGTGATGCCCACTATCTAGATTGGTTACTTAGTGAGGATTGTTAAACACTGATGTTCTAACTCTGGACCCCATCTCTTCTGAACTTTGAGAGTCTTCCAGGATTGGCTGTTCACTTCTCTTTACACAGCCAACATCCATCACTTGTGACCAGTTTTCTGTTCTTCTCATGCAATGTAGGAACAACCACTGGGGACTGCAGGAATGGGCTCATGGAAGAGGAGGCCCAGCCACAGAGGGCCCCTCTGTCTTTACCCTGATGACTGTCAGGTTCCCATAGGCAACCCACTCCCAAGGGGCATAGATTGAAGAACCAGGTACAAGTGACTCCAGAGGACCTAATGTCTGTCTATAGCAACAAAAGGGATGTGAATAGGAGGGGAAACAGGTTGAGGGGTCTGCCAGCTGGCCATTTAGAGTTGCTACGCTTGGCTGCTGTCCCTATGTGAGGCCAGAGGTCAAGCTAGGTGAGACTCCTCAGTGGGTTGTTCCATGGCCAATAGTCCATGGAGCCTTTAGATCTTTGAGACAGGGAAAGAGCAGTAGTGACTCAAAGATCTCTGGAAACCCTGCCCAACTTTGCTTATACATTTTGCTTATAAGTTTTCATGAACTTTGTAGGATTACTCTATGGTAATCCTCTAATACACAAGATCGAGGGACCAGAACATTTACCTGCCAAAAGCTTCCTGGGAGCTTATATAAACCTCTTTCCTTCCAACACAGGTCTGCTGGAGCATGCAAGAAACACTGCACAATTTTTTCACTCCATCATTCTGGAGAATTGTATAGCCCTGAATTTTTTCATAAAGCCAGTATCTCATTGCACAATAGGAATAGAGTCACAGGATAAAACCTGTAGCCACAGGAAACTAAACACAGACACTCAGATAGCCATCCAACCTGTAACACATAGACCCTGATGTCCAGCCATTAGGTGACAGTAGGGGCAGGACCCCTTCACCTTCTCCCATGAAGCAAAAGCCCTGGAGACATGGCCAGAGGGAAGTAGACACTGACTGTCCTCTGGGCCTTATCACAGTCCTTCCATTACACACCAGGTAAGGGAGCTCCATCCCAGAGTTCTTACCAATGACTTTGAAGAGGTGGTAAAGAAAGCAGAGTGCCATTGTTGATCTGTATGATGGAGATTTGACTTTCACTTGCAGTACATCTTTCATCTGAGACAGGAAACAAGCTTCACATTCTGAGGGGAAATGGGGGAAGAAATAAGAACAATCATAACCAGAGGCATTGGACGGGAGCATCTACACGGGATCTCAGAGAGCACTTAGGGAACACTGGGGAATGGGGGGAGTGGTCAAGGCTAATGGACAGCTTCTATTTACTCTTTTGCTCAGATATAATGCCTGCATACATCAGTGCTTCGAAAGGAGGACAAAAGGTGCTGGGAACATGGTCAATGGGTTGGCCAACAATGCCGAAATTGACGACAGCAGCAATTGCGACGCAACTGTGGTGCTACTTAAGAAAGGTAAGCAGCAGATCCAGGTGCCCAAGAAGCCCCTCTGCCCTCTCTCCTAGCCACATCCAGGGGGCACGTCCTGGCTGTCCTTGAGGGAGCACTGTTCCAAGAGAGAGGACAGGAAACAGCAATTTGAGTCCTCCCACCTGACCTTTGGTGGCATCACAGGACTGTCTCATACTTGGCCATGAGCCAACTCACCAAGCCCCATGGAGAGCCTTAGGGAACACATTTCCTGTGGAGGTGATACAGGGAAATGAGGACAAGATGGCCAGTGAGAGAAGACCAAAGATGTCGAGGTATTGGTTCTATCCTATTTGGGCCATGTGACCATGAAGCCAGTTACTTAATCTCTCTGAGCCTCACTCTTTTCTTCTGGTAAATGGAAATTATTTTTGTAATGAGGAAAGCTGAGCAAGTATATAAATGAGTTCAGTGCCAGGCTCCATACATGACTGCTATTCTTAGTACATTACTACATCTATTCAGATTCACTTTCAGGTCACATTAACTCAGTTTCCAAATTGCCAAAGGAAAATAACTTTTCTTTTCAGAGTAATTCTTATATTCAATCTATTCCCACAAAGCAGTTGATATACAAAGGGAAACGATGTGGTGAACTCTGATAAATTATATTTTTTTCATGAAGAAACACAGAAAATTGTCAATTAATTTTCCTGAACTATGTTTCATTTTTCATTTAAATTTTTTTAAAAATCCCTTGAAATATGTCCCATATGGTTGCTTGGCAGGAATAAAAGCAAAAAAAAAAAAAGAAATTAGAAAATATTAGGTTATTTTCAAATATATCTCTGACTCTGGGTAATTATTGAAGTTTTGAAAATAAAACATTCAGTATATTTTTGAATGATTATAAGTATGTTTAACAATCAAAGCTTAAGTGTTATTTAGTACCATTCCATGCAAGGTTATTATTTAGTTTCTTCTCTGCTGGCTAGTTTACATCCATAAAAGTAATATCCTAGGGGACTGCAGAGAGCTACCTAAAGTGAATCAGTGTTTCCAGAGATCATCTCATGGTTTGGTAGCCTGGAAAACAGCAGCCAGCACTGAGAGGCTGAGGCAGGCCCCCATGAGCCATGTGCATCTGTTGCTCATTCAGCCAGTGCGGCTGGGCCTCAGCAGAAGATTTTTTTTTTCAGGCCTCCCACCAAATCACTGTACAGGACCTGTACCTGCCCCACTCTGAATATCAGTTCCCTGCAATAGACAGCTCCCCCATAGCCCATGCCCCACAATCAGCTGGCTCATGGGCTGGGCTCAGGAGGTGTACAGTTCCTCATCATGACCTCCCTGGGCCCTAAAGTCAGTATTCAGCACTTAATAGCTCAATATAAATGTCATTGTGACTTGAAGGGTAGACAGGATTACTAAAGATTATTGGGATGTTTCTGGTACCCCACATCTAAGTGGTAGGAAAAGAATCCTTTGAGGACAGGAAGGAATTCTCTTATGTTATCATTTTTTCTTACCATAGTGATGATTGACACTTGATTTGTTTCAAGTCATTTCAAGTGAGCTTTTAATTAGACCCATGGAGGGGCTGGGGTCATGGCTCAGTGGGTAGAGCACTTGCCTACCATGTGCGAGGCACTGGGTTCAATCTCCAACACCACATTAATAAATAAATAAATAAATAAATAAATAATCAAAATAAAGGTATTGTGTCCATCTACAACTAAAAATATTTTTTTAAAAAAATAAGACCCATGGAAAGGAAATTTTGACTCTTCTTCAAATTTAGCTTACTGCAAACTTCCGTGGATGCATGAAATGGAGGAAGGGGAAGGAAGGGGCAAGGGATAGAAAGAAGGAATAAGGATAAAGACGTAGAAAGTGGGTGGGTGGTAGAAGGTATGTGAATGGGTGGATGGATGGATAAATGGAAGGTAGGTAGGTGGGTGGATGGATGGATGGATGGAAGGTAGGTGGGTGGATGGATGGGAGCAAACAAGTAAACAAGTGAGGGAGAAAGGAACAGAGGAGAAGGGGATGAAGAATTAATGAATGCCTCTTTCCTGCTCCTGGCCTCGGTGCTATTTCATCTTGTCGTTTCCCTAGCCAATTTCCACCGCAAAGCGTCAGTGATCATGGTGGATGAGTTGCTGTCAGCCTACCCGCACCAGCTGTCTTTCTCTGAGGCGGGCCTTCGAATCATGATCACAAGCCACTTCCCCCCCAAGACTCGGCTCTCCATGGCTAGTCGAATGCTGATCAACGAGGTATCTGGGAAAGCACCACGCACATACAACTGGACAGGGGTGGGACACTGAGGGAAGGAAAGTTCCCTAATGTGAAAGAAGGGATTTAACCAAGGTCTTCCACAGTAATATCCCTCAGCCCTTTCCCAGCATCTCTGCCTTCTGGTCAGCAGTGTATCCTGGTCCTCGCTCTTCCCCCACCTGTTGAAAGACATCATCTAGCTCCCAGTTGTATAGAAACACTTGCCTATCTCTGTCTTCCTACCTTTTTCTTTTATTCTTCATTCTGGTAAAGCCCCTTGATGTAAATTCACACAGAAGTAAATGCTACGTAATCCAAAGTCTCTGATCTAATTTTCCTTTCTCTGTAGTAAGCAGCCTTATTGATAACACTAGTCCAAACAGAGTTGTGTGGCTTTCTCACAAGGGAATATGGCAACCCAGAGAAGAAAGATAACACCACAGTGCACAGCGTTCCCTTGAGTCATACAGTGTTAATATTTCCTCTGAGAAGGAGGTTGTCTGAATCTATTATTATTTTGAGGAATCTCTTAATACTCCAGAGTCTTCTGCAAACATCTCCTCGTTGGGGCCTGAAGGAATACCCCATAAGTTGTGTTCTGGGTGTAAGTTACTTGCAATCCCTCTGACCATGGAAAATGTGTCACTTTCTTTCCAGAGACAAAGACTGATAAACAGCAGAGCTTATGCCAATGGGGAGTCTGAGGTGGCCATTAAAATCCCAATTAAGCACACCGTGGAGAACGGAACAGGGCCTAGCAGTGCCCCAGACAGGGGCGCGAATGGGACTCGAAGGGACGATGGTGTCGCCGAGGCTGGCAATGAGACAGAGAATGAGAATGAGGACAACGAAAACAACGAGAATGACGAGGAGGAAGAAGAGGAGGAGGAGGAGGAAGAAGGACCCTACACACCCTTCGATCCCCCCTGTAAGAGGTCCTGCGTCTAGGCTGGGTGGGGAGCTCTTTTGAGACCACTGAGTGGATACCCTTGACTTGGATGATCTTTTTACTATGCAATTCAAAGAAAAGTCTCTATGTGAACATAAAAATATTTATCTGAAGTTTCTAGAGTGGGCAGGACTCTGTTTTAGATGGTTCAGAACTGGCCGAGATAGTGGCACATAATCAGTGGCTGAAATTTGAGTTCTTTGACTAAGTGCATTTGGTGGGTGGAAATTCTCTCTTTGCTACTCTGCAAGGCCTGTTGGTGCTAAACAGTAAAGACACATGGTCAATGTTGGCAAAGCAGCCTGTGCTCAGGGCAGAGGCCCTTTGATCCCCTCCACCCATCCCATTACAGTTGGTTAGAACTGTCCTACCAAGGTCCACTGTGTGCATACCCAGTTCCCTTTGTTCTCACTTCCTGTCCCTTACCCCTAATCAGGTCCCTCATTCCTGTGACCAGATTTCTGCACAGGGGGAGTCATAGGAGTTGCAGACCTGGGAAAAAGCTGGTATGCATGTCCTTACTCAGTGAGCTGGCCAAAGACTCTCTGACCTTGAAACAGGAGAGACAAAGCCTATAAATGCTTTCAGGACCTCACCAGGCTGTGTCCTTCTCTGACTGCTGAATGTGAACATTCCAGCAACCTTTTCCCATACCCTACCTATTAGCAGAACTGGTAGACCAAACTCAAAGCATACCGCTACTTTGGTAAATCTTCTAGAAGCTTCTGACTATTTCAGCAAAGAGTATACTAGTCCAATTCACACTCACTGTCAAGTGTATGAGACTTAATGTGTGCTACTTCTCCAGGATGTTTTTTTATTTGCATGAGGGCTTTCTGAAGATGAGCTGATTGATCCAATCAAAAACCCATTTAGTGGCAAAACATGGGTGACAAGTGTGAGAATCCTGTGTTGTCTTCAGATGCAAGGTCTTGCTATGCTGTATGTTCCTCTGTAGCCAGGGCACAGAAGTAAAACAGACCAGTCCTGTTAGTAAGGGATCCTAAGATAGCAGCTTTGTTAAGAGCTTACCAAAACTAATTAGAAAATATCCATCTTGATGCCTGTCCTCCAGCTAAATTCTCTAACTATGCAGCCAAAGTTAAATTACTGCTTGTTAGTAGGTTATCTTAATAGAAAAAAAAAGTATACAGTAGTTTCCCCCTTATCTGTGGTTTTCCTTTCTGTGGTTTCAGTTACCCAATGTCAACTGTCGTCAACCATGATTAGCCACAGACTAAAAATATTAAATTGGAAAGTCAAAGAAACAAGTGTTTCATAAGTTTGAAATCGAATACCATTCTGAGTAACATGATGAAATTTCACATCATCCTGCTTTACCTTACCCATGACGTGATCATCCCTGTGTCCAATATATCCATGCTGTATACACTACCCCCCCCCATTAGCCACTTAATAGCCACTGTGACTATCTTGGTATCACAGTGCTTATGTTCAAGTCATTCTTATTTTACATAATAAGGATCCTGAACTGCAAGCGCAGTGATGTTAGCAATTTTATTGCAGTATATTGTTATAAATATTATATTTTATTATTAGGTACTGCTATTAATCACTGTGCATAATTTATAAATTGAGCCTTATTGTAGGTGTGTGAATGCATAGGAAAAAACAGTATACATTGGGGGTGGCACTACCCAGAGTTTCAGGCATCCACTGGGGTCTTGGAACAGTCCCTGTGGATAAGGGGAGCTACTACACTGGCTCTTAGTCCATTTGCTACCTTTGGATCTGTTTCTTGGCAACCTTCTTCCCAACCAGACCTGAATCATCTTAAAGAGTGAGTAAGCAAACACTTCATTCCCCCCTTGCATGCCTTAATTTTTGCTTCCTATTGGTGTATAACAAATTACTGCAAATTTATCAGCTTAAAACAGCACCCCTTGGTCAGCTCATGGTTCTATAGGTCAGAAGTATAGCTGGGATCTCAGAGCCTCACAAGGCCATGTCAAGGTGTGGACAGGCTGCGTTTTCAGAGTCCCTGGAGAGGATCACTCCCAGGCACATGTGTTCGTGTTAGTGGCAGGATTTTGTTCCTGTGGCTACACAGTTGGGCCTGCTGACTGCTCCCAGAGGCCCTGTGAGTCCCCCTTCCACAACTCCTCCATCTTCAACTGCGTGTAGCAGTCCTCACATTTCCAACCGCTCTGGCTTCCCCTTCTGCTTTTGAGGGCAGGTGTGATTAGATCAGGCTACTGTCTAGTCCCTCTACCTGAAGGTCAGCTGTGCCATATGAACACAGCACTGTCATCTGACTACAGTTCATCTACCCACAGGTTCTGAGGATGAGGGTCCAGTAGCTGAGGCCTCAAGTCACAAATTCTGCCTTCCACATCATAATGTCCAGAGGCCATCACTAACTGACCATAATCAAGCTCAAAAAAAATGCTTATTTTGCTAAACTTTTTCACTGATTAAAGAAACAGTAGCACCAATTGAAAAATCTGTAAGTGGCCAAGCACTGTGTTGGCACTGGGGAAGCCCAGAACCCCGACATGCACCCTCCTGGCAAACAGTGAGAGATACCCATGGGAAGTGAGACAGTCAGGCTCCCATGCCTGGGCCTCATTACTTGGGGGGGACAAAGTCCCCCTCCCATCATATTTTCCATATTTCTGTGCTGGCTGGAGTTATTCCAGATGTACTTATGGCGTTCCAAGGTACAGTCATGCATCACCTAACAAAAGAGATTCATGCTGGGAACCATATCTTTGGGTGGTTTCATTATTGTGCAAACATCAAAGAGTGTACTCATGCAAACTAAGATGGCTACGACATAATTAGATCATATCATCTTATGGATCACCACCATGTATGTAGTTCATCATTGGCCAAAACATCATTATGTGACACATGACGGCACTTGAACCTCCTGTTCACTGCCCCTCTGTATCTCTGTGATTATGTGGCAGATGACAGAGGTCTTGGGCCTTCAGCCACCTGTTTCCGGTGCCTTGTGCATTAGGAGACCTGACTGCAGGTGTCCCTTTCACTCTCCAAATGGCCCTGTGACTGGGGAGTAGAAACCTCATGCCAGGCATCCAAGTTCTCACCAGTTCTTCTCAGGTGGGCATCCTTGGTAAGTTGCAGACCCTAATTCAGGTAGTCTGGAGCAATGCCTGAGAATCTGGATTTCTAAGGAGCCCCCCAGTTGGTGGCAATACTGCTGGTCTGTGGGCCACACTTGGAGTAGCAAGAAAACGGGGACCTAGTGAGACACAGTGAACTTCATGACTCTCCTAGGACAGGATATCCTAAATCAGAGCCGGGATCTGTCTCTGAAATGAAGGGGCTTACCTTGTGACTTCGGTTCCTCTCCTCCAGCTCCTGAGAAACCCCACACCTGGACTCAGGAGCTCCATTTTAAGACAATGGGGCTGCCCAAGGGTTCTTCCCTGGGGTAGGCAGGCAGGCAGTGAGTGGCTCGGTGGTAAGAAGGCCAGAGCATGCCTCAGGCCAGCAGAGGGCATCAACATGCAGGGGAGAGTCAGTCCAGGGAACCTCTTGAGCTTAGTTCTTTTGACCTAAAAAAGGTCCATCTACTCCAGGAGGAAATTTATCCTTCCATGGTAATCCTTCTAGGTGGCATGGGCCACCCAGCTACAGTGCTGGCTTCTCTCCAAGACTTGACTATAATATGGGTAATTAACAAGCAAGTAGTTATTTGGGAGTATGTAAATATAAACGTGTATGACATGCATATAGTGTATATGCATATATGTGTACATAGGAATACATATATGAATAGATTATATATGCATATAGAGAATACAATATATGATTGGTATATATCCATAGAACAATTTACATGCATATTTCATACATATAATATATTATATAGTATATATATGAAACAGATAAAGGTATTCATGTGCCATATGTTTATAAATGCACATACTGTATATATAGGCTTTATGCATATAATATACATATATATATCAGATACACCTATATGGTATGTGTACATACTTATACATATACACATATTATTTCCTGAGTGAAGGGGCTTACCTTGTGAAGAGAGTCTTACATTGGCAAATAGAAATGTGTAGGTAGATTTTTTTCTATACTTTCCATTTTAGTACCCAATTTTTATTGTCTGTTACAGTCAGAATAAGTGTATATGTTAGAAACAAGTCCCTTTACTCCTTAAAGCCAGGTTCTTTACTGAACACTATAATTCACTTTCCTTGCTTCGTCTCCCTGCTGCCGGCTGACTTTCGTGAAATCACATAAACACCAGCACGTCAGCTCTGTGGAAGGGAATTTTGTTTTCCTAATTCGGTGCTTTGTCCCCAGTGCCTAGAGCAGTGCCTGGCACCAAGTGACATAGAGGGCATTCAATTAATATTTGCCAAGTGAACATATAAATCTCTTCCTTGGGGGCTCTATGTGGACCAAAGGGTAATGGAACAAAAGATGAAATAATGTTCAGAAATACTGATGATTCAAAGAGGAGAAGAAACTATTTTTACCCCCTTATTCAGAAATGGACATTAAGATGAGCTAAAATGTGGACACTCCTGTTTGGCCTTCCCTCCTCCTCAAAAGCATTTAAGAAGCACCTTTCCACACCACTGGTTTGCTCAAGGAGTCACATTTGTTATATACGCTTCAAGGCATATCTCAGATAGTACAGAATTTCTACCTTTAAGGTTGTCATTGCAAAAAAGCTATCCTTGTAAAGAAAGCATCTGTATCGTTTTACTATCAGTAAACTGTGAGTTCCAGAGACAACGTCCTCTTTGTGTGGGTCAAAATATTTGAAAGCAGCTGAGGGGAAAAAACTCAAGAACTCACTCGCACTAACGCATCCTGCTTGCAATTTTACCTAATTAATATCAGTTTCCCAGCTCTGATTTCTTTGTTCTTTTTTTTTTCATTATTTTCTGAAAACTATTAAGGAACATAATTGAGGTCAGTTCTCTTCGTACTCATCAGTTTCTTTGTGATCTTTGATTGGGTTTACATTTTAAACCAAACCAAAGTTCTTTTCTTGCAAGGACACCAGCCACATGGGAGGCCAAGAAGGGGATCCTAAGAGCTATCTGTGCGTAGATGCCTCAGCTCTCCATTGCAGGATTTAGGAAACTGCAGAATTTCCAAATGCTTTTGGGATCCAAAGATGTGGTTTCATTCTGGATTCTGCAGCATTTGAAAGCCACTCACGAGACAGCTCTCACAACTGCTTCTGTCTTTGTAAAATCCAGTGCACCTGGTCTCAGAGATCTCATCTTCTGCTTGACCATCTCCAAGATTTAAATCTAACAAGATACATATTGGTTGATGGGAAAATAAACCTCTCCCTTCTTAGCTTTTTTTCCTCCTTTCTTTAATCTGTTCTTGTTAATGAGATACCCTTAGATTCTCCAAAACAAATAGTTTCCTTTGCTCTGTCTAATTAGGTTGTTCATAGCAATATTATTACTATTAATGTTCATTGAGCTTGTGATATGCTCTACACTGTTCATGACTTTCAAAATAAACCAATTAACAATTTAGAGAAGACTCCTTTCTCGTAGAGTTTATATTGTCCTTTTGGGGAATCTGGAAATGAATGAAGAAACAAATAAATCGGGTAATTTCCTATAGGAAACATTTACTATGATGGAGATCCTCCAAGTGGGTGGTGGAAAATAGGAAGGGAATGGTGAGGGTCTTATTTATTTTGGGTTACCTGAAGGGGGTCTGGTGGCAGGTTTTGAGTGGTAAGGTGAGCTGCACATCAGAGCATACTCAGCCACAAGAAGATCCAGGCAAAGGGAAACACAAGTGCAAAGGCCCTGAGGCAGAAGAGGGCTTGGAGTATCTGAGGACTGAAAGAAAACCAAAGAGAGGGAGCGCATAAGTAGGGAAACCTGTTTGCAGGGGCCAAATCAGACAAAGCCTTATATTCCTCAGTAGAGAGGTGTAGATTTACTCTTTGGGTAATTGAAGCCAGGGGAAATTTCTAGAACGATTTGCTTTCTGAACTTTCCCTCTGACTCCAAGTGGCAAACAGGTATTGGACTAGGAAGTTCCCTTAGGAAGCCAGGTGTTTAGCCAGGCCACAGGTAAGCAACCTGGCCCAAGGGAAGGTCGTGGGGATGATGGAATACCCTAGGCTGGTTGCCAGGCTGGCCATGGGGTAAAAGAAAGGAAAGGATCAAGAATGACTCAGGATTTGAAAGCAGCTTGAAAAATTCTCTTGTCTCAGCCCCTGACCCAGAATCACATGATTTAATTCTCCCAGCATCATGGTGAGCTCGGTGTTACTATGTCCACATGTCAGAGACCAGAAAACCAGGGGATTTAAATAATAACTCAGCTCCAAGACGAAAAAGTGAGTCTGGACGGTAGTGCTGTCTGATGAGGGAGGCACACTGACCCCTAGAGGCCGTTCTGCCTCGGACATCAGAGGGAGGCTGGGGATGCCCGCAATGTTGTTAGGTCACCTTTCTACGCAGTTGTAAGAAACTATTCAAAGGCTAGTGAGAGATAATGTGAAATAGGCCTGGATATTGGTTTAAAAATATGAAATGGAGCTGGGGATGTGGATGATGGAGCACATGCCTAGTATACACAAGGCTCTGGCTTCAATCTCCAACACTTTAAAGAGCTTTTCTTTTAACATTTATTTTTTAGTTTTCGGGGGACACAACATCTTTGTTTGTATGTGGTGCTGAGGATCGAACCCAGGCCGCACGCATGCCAGGCGAGCGCGCTACCGCTTGAGCCACATCCCCAGCCCCCAATCTCCAACACTGGAGAGAGAGAGAGAGAGAGAGAGAGAGAGAGAGAGAGAGAGAGAGAGAGAAATTTTATTAAACCTTTTATTGCCAACTGCAACAGTATATGCCTATAACCCCACCAACTGGGGAGGCTGAGGAAGGAAGAGCAGAAGTTTGAGGCCAGCCTGGGCAACTTATTGAGACCCTGTCTGAAAATTAAAAAGTAAAAAGAACTGGGGATGTAGGGATGTAGCTCAATGGTAGAGAATCCCTGGGTTCAATTCCAGTACCAATAAATAAATAAATAAATAAATAACTTTTAATCATTGTTCAAATAGTATCATAAATATTACCTTCTTAACTCTGGTGGGAATATAAAGTAATTCAATCATTTTGGAAAACTTTTTGTTTGGAAGTTTCTTAAAAAGTAAATATCCACCTCACAACTCAGCAATTTCCCCCCTAGGTCTTCATCCAAGAGAAAGGTAACTGTGCCCATCAAAAGGCTTGTGGAAAGAGGTTCCTAGCCACTTTAGTTATAATATCCCCAAAACTGGCAACAACCCAAATACCCATCCACCAGAGAATGGATAATCAAATTGTAATATATTTACAGGATAGAATACTACACAGCAAGTAAAAGAAAGACTTCGTGATACATGAAAGAATCTCAAAAAAAACATGTTGAATACAAAAAGGTAACACATAAACATATTAGATGATTTAGTGCATCTTGAAGTTTGAGAACAGGAAAGACTAATCTTGGTGGTAAGGGTGAGGATTGATTAGAAAGAGGCACAGAGAACTTTCTGGAAGACAGCTATGTTTCATATCTCCACTGAAGTAGAGAGTTATGTAGATGTATAAATTTCTTTCTTGCATTTATGTAGATGTATATATATTTCTTCCAGAGTTGAATTCATATTTCAGCAGGAATGTAATATGGATATATTTATTGAGACGCTATCAAATTTTTCAAAGGAGAGATTATACGAGGAACTCATGGCATTACAGTCACCTGAATAAGCACACCCGGTGCCTCGGATACTCAAAGCACTCAGGCAGCACAGAGATGGCAGAAGTAGATCACCTCTGGGAGATCCATCATCTGTCCCTACCAACAAGTAGTTACTGAACCGAAAAGCAGTTATTCATTTACAAACCCTCATCAGCTTGGGATACAAATGTTGAGAGATTCCACCAGATGGTGTTGTCTCCGCGGACACTTCATAATTTGAAAAAATTGAGTTACCAAACCACATGGAGAACAGGCACGCACTGGTGGTCTCTCCCCAGCCCACACTGCACACTCCTACACACACACTCCACCCCTTGTGTGTCCTGGGTACCTTCCTCATCTTTTCCTACCTGGCTCATGTGTCCAGCCATCCTGCCAGCCTGGTATCACTCAGATGGGACTCACCCTGTCACTTCCGAAATCTAATTAGCAGGTGGCCAGTGGGTGACTATTTTTAAATTCTGTTAGGCTTTGTGTGTCAGGCATTGCTGGTGATGGAAAGCCACTGGGGTAAAGTTTTAGGTAAAGAGCAATACAACGAGGGTTAGGACTGGGGAAAGCCAGTACTGGGACTGCAGAACAAAGAAGCTAACCCATTTGTGTTTTCCTTTTTTTCGTTTTTCCAGCTGGCAAACTGGAAACAGTGAAATGGGCATTTACCTGGCCACTGAGTTTCGTCTTATACTTCACTGTCCCCAATTGCAACAAGCCCCGCTGGGAAAAGTGGTTTATGGTGACATTTGCTTCTTCCACGTTATGGATTGCAGCCTTCTCCTACATGATGGTGTGGATGGTGAGTCTATAAGGGACACCATGACATTGCCAGATCTCTTTAGAACGAAAAGTAAATTGGTCTGAAGGTGAATAAGGATTGGGGTTTTCATTCCCATAATTGTATCAACCTGCTATTGCTATAATGAGCTGTGTAACAAACTATCCCTAAACCTGTGGTTTAGAATCACAAGCATGCATTCTGCTTAAGACATCTTCAGTTTGACAGTGATTTGATTGATCTTAGCTGGGACTGATTATGATTTATCCAGCAGCTTAAGTCTGTAGTTGTTCATTTTCTTTGGATCACTGGCTACCTGGGGGAATGTTGCAGTCTTGGTATATCATGGGAATACTAGAAGGCATACGGAAACACTAGATGCCTCCTAAGATCTTCACTAGGGACTGACTTACCTTACCATGTGTCTACCAATATTCCATTGGCCAAGCCCAATGGTCAATGGAGTTGGGAAAATATATGCCATCTACTTTGATGGAAAAGCAACAGAGTCACAGGCAAAGCATATGGAGCAAATATGAAAGAATTGGGAATGGATGCTCAATCTGAACCTTCCCCCATTAACCCTGATCTTAGTTTCTTCAAACAGACAATAAGGTCATTCTGAGACTAAAATAATGACTCTGTGATTAGCATGCATTATGAGGCTATGACTCAAAAGAGTTCTGCCTCAAAGTCTTTTAAGAAACCCAGACATAGGGTACATATCTGTAATCACAGCAGCTCAGGAGGCTGAGGCAGGAGGATCACAATTTCAAAGGCAGCCTCAGCAACTTAGCAAGCCTCTAAGCAACTTAGTGAGACCCTGTCTCAAAATAAAATATAAGAAAGGAGTGATGATGTGGCTCAGTAGTTCAGTGTCCCTGGGTTCAATTCCTGCTTTCAAAAGACAGAAACCCAAACATCCAGAATGTATTGCTCACTTTTGACTACACTTTTAAATGGGAGAGCAAGCCTAATTGATCAAAATTGGAGTTGCACAGAAATTAAAGCCATGACAAATTTATGTAAATCCAAATTAACCTTGCTTGAGCATTGGACAAAAGTGTTGCATAAATTTAGGCGAATTAAATTCAAACGGTAAAAACAAGTTTCAAAAAGGTCATTTTGAAGGCAAATTTGTAAGTGTGGGTTTTAGTCAACTTTTTTCATCACCAAAATACCTGACAAGAACCACTCAGAAGAGGGAAAGTTATTTGGGGCTCATGGTTTCAGAGGTCTCAGTCCATAGATGGCTGACACTATTGCCCTGGGCCTAAGGTGACCCAGCACATTATGGTGGAAGAGCCCAGAGGAGGAAAGCTGCTTAGCTCATGGCAAGGTCAGGAAGCAGAGAGAGAGGAAGGAAGGAAGAAGACACAGGGAAGATGTACCGTTCCAGGACTCACCCCTGGCGAACCACCTCCTCCAGCCAGCTGCCTAGAGTTACCACCCAGTCATTCAAGCTAGGATGGACTGACTAAGTTACAGCTCTCACAATCCAGTCACTTTGTCTCTGAATATTCCTGCATTAGCACAGGAGATTAGTGGGGGACGCCTCCAGCCAAACCGTAACAGCCTGACACAATGAAGTCATGCCTATCCTTTGCCTCAACATCATAGACACTAAGAATCCTTTTAACTAAAATCTTGTAACCAGAGAGTTCTACTTATCCCATGTCTATTAACATTTTCACTGCACAGAGTCACCGAATGCCCCCTCTGACTGGATTTGGGGCACAGTGGCTGCTGTCCGTGATCTCAAAGTGCTCAGTGGTTTTCTAGGGAGTCCACTAACCAGCCCACGGACTAATCTGGGATCACCCTCCCTCTGTTTGCTGCCTCCCCTCTAGTGAAGGTTCTAATGAGCCCTCTTTTCTCTCAGGGTGAGAAAAAGAAACAAGGGGAAGCAAGAGACTTGGGCTGGGCCTTCTGGGTAACGGGTTCCCCCAAACTCCAGATTCAACCACAAATATAATAACAGCAAAAGGACAGAAGGCCACTCCGAGCTGAGCCAGACCACATTCCTACAGGGACCCAGCACAGGGTTAGTAAGGAAAAACAAGGTTTGGCCAGGATGCTCATAACTGCATTTGACAAAGGCTTCTCAGAGCAACAAAACAGAAATGTGCGTTTCGGCAGCTCCCTTTCCTCCCTGGAGACTGGAAGTCAGAAAGCCTCGAGGCCACCGCAGGATAAATTCTGGACTGAACGGAAATGAGGAGCATTCTCTGGTTTGAAAGGGGCCAGCCAAGCCTCTCAACAGATTCAACTCATATCTCCCAAACCTTTTCACAGGGAAGGAGCCTTTGAAGTGAAGTCAGGTTTTCCTACATAGGTGTCTCTTTCAGTGGCTGGCCCAGGAGGAATTGAGAGAAGAATGCGCTCCTTGCAACATGTGGTTTGCTTTTTTTTTTTTTTTTTTGCAATTTTATAGAAAGTAAGGAAGATCTGGTGGCATCCTGAAACTTCTTAGTAGCTTCCCTAGGACAGGGAACTTGTCTCTTTTTCCACTTACCTGTCCATCACCACTGGGCTCCTTCATCATCTCTCTTACCCACTGCTTTCATCTCAGTTTCCCCATCAGGAAATTAGAGGACTACAAGGTGCTCATTTGCATAATGGAAACAACCTCTCAGGCTGGAACCAAATTCTGACCCTTTGGTAAAATCCCTCCTGTGTGAACAGGAGTGCTGCCTGAGCAAAGGAGCCAACCTCCTGGGTCAGAATCCCCTTTGCACTTACTAGCAGCACTATCCCCTCTGCAGTTACTCCTGAGGCCTCAGTTTCTTCAACTGAAGAATGGGAATCACCTAACATTCACTCCATTGAGTTGTTGTGAGAGTTAAAGAAGTTAAAACCCTTGAACATCGCTTGGCCCAGGACTTAATGATGTTGACAAGGACAGTGACCTTATGACCAAGTGCCAAGGAAGTGAGGAAAGGAAAGGCTGCTTATGGCTTTTCCAACAAGACTGGAAGGTTTGAAATTTAGCCTCTTCCAGCTCTCATGAATTCCCACTGTATTGCTGATGTGGATACTTGAATTTCTACCACAGCCCGGAGGCCATTCATTCTGGATTTTCCTGGACCATCTTGAGTTCAAATATTCTATCCCAACATTGACTTTTCCCAGAAATTTGGGTTCCCCTCTCTCAAATTGCTTGTGTCACCTGAAAGGAGTAAAAGAAAGGCCAACTTTTCATTGGAAAGTCTGGATTCTGTAATTGCACCATCTCATGATCTGAAGTTCTGGTCTCATCTATCTAATAATATTCATTGTCCCCTGAGTTGATAAAGAGGGTGGGCATTGCCCTCCAAAGAGACCGCCCAGGTTGGACAGCTTTCCGAGTCTTGCTCAGAGGAACCAGGGACAAGTTGGGCTCGTGGTGGCCCTTAATTCATGGCTTCTTCCTGCTTCTTCCAGGTCACAATTATCGGCTACACTCTGGGGATTCCTGACGTCATCATGGGGATCACCTTCCTGGCTGCCGGAACCAGTGTGCCCGACTGCATGGCCAGCCTCATTGTGGCCAGACAAGGTGGGACCACCAAGGGCAGCAGGGATAGGAAGGAAGGCCTCCCAACCTCAGAACAGGAGTATGCATGCCAATTAAGAGAGCAGCAAATTCCACCTGGAAGGAGTTATGAGCAACCTCAATGCCAAGTTGGCCTAAAGGCTACCTGAGACCAAAAGGACAGGAAAAAGAGCCAGAAGGTTCTACCCCCTTGAGGAAGGCAGAGATGTTTTCCTGGGTAGCATCCACAGATCATTCTGGTTGTATTACTCTCCTTTTATTATAAAAATAGTACTAAAAGCCAGGCTGGTAGCACATGTCTGTAGTTCCAGAGACTTGGGAGACTGAGGCAGGCACATCTCAAGTTTGAGGCCAGTCTCAGAAACTTAGCAAGACCT
Organism: Marmota monax; assembly: GCF_021218885.2. Taxonomy (NCBI): domain Eukaryota; kingdom Metazoa; phylum Chordata; class Mammalia; order Rodentia; family Sciuridae; genus Marmota; species Marmota monax. Next base: position 5,412,111 of record NW_026692254.1, read on the forward strand.
TCAGCAACTTAGCAAGACCCTATCTCAAAATTAAAAAAAAAAAGACTAGAGACATGACTCAGTGGTAAAGCACCCCTGGGTTCAATCCCCAGTACCTTAAAAAAAAAAAAAAAACTTAACCTCTACTAAGAAGGTATTTTATGTGCATTGTCTTATGAATTTAAACAATTTTATGAGGTAGGGACAATTGTACTCCCATTTGAAGAATAAAGAAAGTAGACTTAGAGAGGACAGACCCCCATACTAAGGTCTATCCACATGCAACATTCCTCAAAGTGACAATTAGCTGAGGTCAGTTTTCAGCATATGACAGACCCTTTATTCCAAAACTAAGCTCACAGTTCACCTCCCCAGATGGACACTCTTCCCTTGCCCCCCAACAATGTGCTTGGGGTTGGACCCCACACCTTGCACATTATGAAAATGCTCAACCACTTAGCTGCATCCCTGCCCCAGAAGAGCATTTCTGAATGGCCATGACCTTCCCAGCACCCACTCTCATTTATATTCCTGATTTATGCTTGAAGGCATTTATTTTAACACATGCATTGTGCAATTACAAAACATAGCACAGAAGTGCTCATGAAATTCTACAAATTTCATTATTTTTATAATACTTAATTACTCAGAATAACTGAACACAGTGTAGAACCGTAAGAGATAATACTGAAACATGTAAGTTGGCGAGTTCAGGAACCACTTTGTAGACTGCTGAGTTTATTCCTTTCTAGAAGGATGGCTCAAAACCTCCAGAATTTTTGGAAACATATTTTATTTTTTTGCATCACTTACATTGACTCAGTGATTGCATTTGAAGGGAAGGTCAACAGATTGATAGAATATGTGTCCCTGTGTTTTAAAATCTGCACAGGTCTTGATATCAGTGATGGCCTGGGAGAGAATCAAATAACGAACCAGTAAAACTACTGGCTTTCGGTCACACCAAAGACTTGGGAGAGTCCCATATGGGGCCCCTACCCTCTCCTGGTGTGTTAGCCAGCTTTTTGATGCTGTAACCAAATTACCAGACAAGGATAATATAGAGGAGGAATACTTATTTTGGCTCATACTTTCAGAGGATTCAGTTCATGGTCTGATGGCTCCATTACTCTGGACCTGAGGTGAGGCAGAACAACATGGCGGAAGGGAAAGTTTCTCAGCTCATGGCAACCAGGAAGGAGAAAGAGAGAGGAGCTAAAGACAAGATAAACCCTTCCAGGGCACACCTCCAGTGACCTGCTTTCTCTAACTAGGTCTCACCTCTCAGTAGCTCATTAAGCTTTCAATAGATTAATCCCTCAGCAATTGAATTAATGATGAAATCAGAGGCCTCATGATCCAATTGTTGCCTAAAAAGCACCTTTCTTAACTTTGTTGCATTGGGGACCCCCATGCTTTTAACACATGAGCTTTTAGGGGGTATTCCAAATCTAAACCACAATGCCTGAGATGTCTTCTCTCACTTGAGCAACCTCTTATCCTTGCAGGGATGGGGGACATGGCTGTGTCCAACTCCATTGGGAGCAACGTGTTTGACATTCTGATTGGCCTGGGTCTTCCCTGGGCTCTGCAAACACTAGCTGTGGATTATGGATCTTATGTAAGTGGTTGTTTTCTCTTTATGTTTTTCTTAAATGCAAAACTACATGGACTCTCTTTTTAGTTGTCTTGGCCACTGCGACTTTTTCTCATGGAAAAATAAAATGTAGAAATAGCAATGTTGAGAGGAAAAAAATTCTCCTTGTCAAAGTCCTCCCAAATTCAGGCTTATGGTGACATTCAGGTCTCTAAATCAGAGGTTAGCAAACTTTTTCTTCCAAGAGCCAAGTAGTAATTATTTTAGGTTTGTGGGCCAGACAGTCTCTGTCATAACTAGTAACTCTGCCCATGTATCAGGAAAGCATCCATAGAAACTGTGGCTATTTCAATACAACTTTATTTACAAAAATTAGAATTTAAGTTTTTATTTTATTTATTTATATATTTGTTTTGATTTTGTTTTCAACTATTTAAAAAATGTAGAAAGCATTCTTAAGTCATGGGCTGCTATGCAAAACCAGTGGGTGGGTCAGATTTGATCCCTGGCTCATAATTCACCAACCACTACTCTGTTTATTTGCATTTACTTCATCTTATCACATGTTATATGATGCATGTAAGGGAAGCACTAAAGAGATGTCATTCAGGTTGGTCACTGAAAGGGTGTCCTCCATTGGGTGGTCATGGGATTCCAAATGACACTCCTAAATTCTGCAGGCAAAGACTGAAACTGTTGTCAGTCAGGCTCTTATGAACTGATTCGCATCAACCAAATTCAGAAGAATTTAATGCATAAGCTACAATGTCAGATGATAGTAAGACACATAAATACCAGGTAGAAAGCATGCTAATTTGGGGTGATTTGTTCTTTATTGCTGAAGAAAACGTTTATGTGGAATGTATTTTGAGGAACCCATGGCTATCCTCATATTCAAAGTTTTACCAGGAACACTCACAGGAATCAATAACAGGTTATAGGCATGGCTATGATGTATTACAGCAAAGGATATGGAGTGAAAGCAACATGGAAATGTAATGCATCATAAGCCCAGAGAAGTCAGGTGCAAGCTTCCAATTCCTCCCCTCCTGAGTCTCACAATTCTCCCTCGCCATGAACTACAGGTTCACTTGTCAGATGTCTCCACCCAGGAAAGTCCAGTGGAATCTGAGACTGGTCATGTAGATACATTTCTGCTATAAGAATAGCTGTGATAACTGAATCTCCAAGCCCCAACACAGACACCAGGTATACATCATCAAGCTTGCTAAACAATTCTGGCAACTTGGGACAGCATGCCCCAGTGCTTCCATGTACAAAACAACATCATCATTCAGCAACATTCCAAGGGACACATTCTCAAGGATTGACCAAGGCACCCCCATAGGCACATAAGGATTAAGTAACTAATTCTGCTGTGTTGACACCTTCCACACAGAAAGCCAAATTATTATTTCATTTGTTAGAATAGTATTGCTAGCTACTGTTTTACAGATAACTCCAAAATTGCACGAAAATAGCTCAACAAAGTTTTATTTCTTATTCAATTTTTACTGCTAGTGTTCCCCTTTTGGCAGCTTCCATGGACTCTTGCAAGGAGAAACTAAGAGATGAAGGTTTATTCTATCATTTGGTTCTACCATTTTGGTGTCTTTCTTTGGCCACACAGAAGAAAGCATAGAGAAAGCAAGGGCATGGAAAATTATACACTGCATTTTTTGATGAGCATTAGAAGTGGTTTATGTCCTGTCTATCTTCATGCCATTGACCACAGAAGTCACCTGTACCCACCTAAGTGCAAGAAGGGATCCAGGTCATTAGTTTAGCTGTGTGTCCAGGAAGGGAAAGATATGCAGATGGCAGTGAACATTAGAAATCTCTCTAGTTTGACTCATGTGGTTGAGAGTGAAATCCAAACAAGAGGAATCTGCTGTATAACCTTTTATTTAGAGCTGTGTCCACCCATACTGGAGGGCTTATCTCTGCCATGAGAACTCTCAGGTTGAGCTGCCTCCTCTGTCCCATACATGCAGGGCACATTGACCAATCCTGGCTCTTTGAGCTCCTTTTCCTGGGTCACATGTGAAACACCCCTCTTTCACTTTATTGTGCTCAAGCTTCAAACAATATTATTGATTGGTTGTGTTGAAACTATCTCATTAATGTTGGCATATATCACTTTCTTAATACAAGTCACTTTGGTTCTGTTTTGCCAATGCTAAAGAGATATCTATAACTAGCTAATGTAAACCTTTTCTTTCGTCTTCTTTTTATCTGATTATAAAAATAGCTCGTGTGATTTATAGAAAACTCTGGAGCAGCACCTGCCCAATATCTCTCTATAATTATGGAAATGCTCTCTCTAAATGTACTGGCTAATGCAGGAGCCACCAGCTACATGTGACTTGTAAGCACATGATATGTAGTTGTTGCAAGTGAAGAAGTGAATTTTAAAATTTTACTTAATTTTAATTACTTTAAGTTTATGTAGTCACGTGTAGCTTAAGGCTACCTATTGGACCATATAGCTCCACATTAAATAAAAAATATCCATAGAATAATCCAGAGATAACTATTCTTATTTCAGCATATTTTCTCTTTCTAAATTGTATTATATGACTGAGATTATATTATACATAGTGTACACCGCTTTTTATACATATTAAATCAAACATGTTTTCCTTTAAATGTGATTAGAAACTTCTTTTTCAAAGTTGGCCTATTATTCCAGCATATGAATATTCAAGAATTTACTTAATCATGCCGTAGTTCTTAGACATTTACATTACATCAAGATTTTCACTGTTATAAATATAACTATGTCTCAGACATCTTTATATATCAATGGATAGATTTCAGAGATCTGTAAAAATTTTGCACATAAATCTATATCTACATTTTGTTATTTCTTTTAGACAATTTTCCAAGAATTGGAATTGTATGTAGAATATTGTTTTACAAAATGATAATCCTTACAATTTAATTTGTCAAATTTCATTTCTGATGGTTGGGGGCAGCTACACAGTTCCGGCATATTCTGACCACAGGAAGCTTCATGAGATGAACACTGAGGCTTTTCTATATCTGTCTTCCTTATGGCACACAGTGCAAGGCAGGAACATTCTTGAGCCGTGATATGTGTCAAACACAACAGAAGCCATAATGAGATCTTCCACTGCATTTGCAGTTTACTTTTCATGAATTAGAGAGACACTTCCAACCCAGGACAAGGAGTTTACTGATTCCATCATTCAGTCTTTCCTTCTTATCAAGCAGTTCAACTCTGGCCTCAAACCTGCTTACCCTCCTCTGAACAGAAACCCTGCAGTTAAGGTGAACTAACTACTTTGAAAAATATTTAGTAACCCTCTATCATTGCCTGATTTTACTTGTCAAGGAAACCAATAAAGATGCCCCTTAACCCAGTTGAGTACTACATATATGAATCTAATAAGTTCATCTATAACCCACCTGGTTTGTTGATTTATTCTTCTATTTGTTTCACTTTCTCACTTACCTCATTAAAGTTGTAAAGAAGTAAAAATCATATCTATCTGAATTTCAACTACTTCTGGTCTCCTCTGTTGAGGAAGAGAAGAAAGTGCTAAAAAAAAGGAACAAAAAGAAGAAACTATACTCTAAATAATTCAGAAAAAACAATCCCTTAATAGTAAAATTTTGCCATATTGACCTTCCATGAGAGATGGACAAGTAGGAGCAGAAAATGAGAATCCTTCCAAGGTCCTTAAGATCCATGGTATTAGCCTTGCATTACTATAATGAAATACCTAAGGCAACTAACTTAAAAAGTTCTGCAGTTTTCTGTCCAAGATTGAGTGACCCCACTGCTTTGGGTTACTGGTAAGGATGGCACATCATGATGGGAATATGAGATGGACCAAGTCACACAACTCTTGAGCCAGGAAGCAGAAAATGGAGAAGAAGGGGTTGGGTTCCCTTAATTCCCGTCAAGGGTATACTCCCAGTGTCCTAAGGACCTCTCATATAGACCTGCCTCCTAAAGATCTAGAGGACCTCCCAACTGTGCCATCTGGGAACCAAGCTTCTAACACATGGACTTTGGGGGACACTGCCTATATTCAGCCCATATTCAGCATCCATTGGGTTTATTTTTATGTTATTGGGGTTACAGGTTTAGTCATGGAAGGTAAAATTAGAAACTTTGAAAAGCAAACTAGAACTCATCTCAGAATTAAATCAGATTCTCTTACCAACTTTGAAATTTTCCTGACCGAACATGGATATCAGTCCTGTTGTTCCAACTCAGTTAGGCACACTATCTAGCATAAATAATTCCCTTAGTGGTCTGCCCATCTTCCCGCTCCTCCTGACATTCTCCCTAACTTCTTTAGAGAACATAAAATCAAACATTATTCTCATGTCAGTAATTCCAACAGCTAAGAAAACATATCCTTTCCAGGTCCCAACATCTAGTGACAGGATAATATCATGAAAACAAAAAATCCAGGCCTTATTAGATATTTGGCCCAAAATTATGTTTTCCATTGAAGATGACATAATTGGGTCACTTTGGTCATTCTGCTGGAATTGTACAAGAATCATGTCTAGTCTTATAATTGAAGATCTCCTCTATCCTTGGAGTAGAAAGGAAAATCAGGCCATTCTATAATCAACACACTCACATGTGAGGCTCTTGGGGGACATTTTGGAAGACTCCAGAGAAAGGTGTGTCACATGGGTTTCTCACGTAAATGCCTCTGTTTCAATAACTAGTGCAAGAGATCTTCATTTTATTCCAGAAACACAAACACCCAAAAAAGACCTCTCTTTTGAAAGCAGAAAATCAGTAATATACTCAATAAATAGCTCATGAACCCCAGGAAAGTCAAGATCTCATTTTGTATATGGTGGGACAACTTTATTCTTCTGAATGTAGATTCCCAGGTTTTCTGGTGCCACTTTGGAAGGGGTGCGTGGGTGATGGGGACTGAACCCAGAGATGCTTTACCACTGAGTCACATCCCTAGTCTTTTCCATTTTTTATTTTGAGACAAGGTCTTTCTAAAGATCTTACTAAGTTGACCTTGAACTTGTGATCCTCTTCTCTCAGCCTCCTGAGTTGCTAGGATTACAGTCATGCATCATCACACCCAGCATCCAGTGCCATTTTTAAAAAGGAGATTTCACCTTGAACTTTAAAATTTCAAAGGAAAAAGTTCTGATTATTTTATTTTCAGTAAGATTCGTAACTGAGGAACAGTCAGGAAGCTGTGATTGTATTTTTGTTAAAATTATGAATTCTACAACCCGGCATTTCATAAGTAGTGATAACCTTACAATTTGAAAGGTTTTTTCCTGAGTCAGGATTAGAACATAAAAAACAGGGACAGACCAGCTCAGTGAGTAAAATCAGGGAAGTGACAGTTATAAAACCTACTTCAGATCCTATGTTTTAATAGGTTGCTTTTTACTTACCTTCCTCCATGAGTTTGTTTTCTGCTTGAGAATTATTCAGTGAGGTCCAAATCCCCATGAACCGAACACCTCAAAATCTTGCCCACATGCCAAATACCCCGATCCTTCTACGTACTGCCCGAATGCAGCTTCACACTGCACATAATCTCTTCTCCACACCCCTGTTGCCCATTGCTTTTCCATCTCAGAGCAAGTTATTTATCACATACTATCCCTGCTACTAGAATCTGAGTTTAGGGCTTCAGGCACCAAAGGTACTCCACCAAGTGCCATCTTGCACAGAGCAGGACATTTTACTTGTTGAAACAGAGAATACATTTCATTTCCTCGGTTGTGGCAGCAAGCGATCCCTTCACACCTCAGCAGCTCCTGCAAACTCCACCACGTTTCAGCCCCATTAAATAAATCCTTCATGGTAGTAGTCCAGAGTCATCAAGCAAAAGTTACACTGCATCTCCCATCCTCTAGGATGTGCGTCAAGTGTAGACGTCAAGTGTAGACAGACTACACCTGTTAAAAATAGTAAAAATAGCACAATTACAGTAACACAGTGTTTGCTCCAACTGGACTGTGCCTTTTGATTTGTCTGGAGGCCAAGGGTTACCAAAAAATGGATCTCTGGATCAGACTGCCTCACAGGGACTGCTCCCAAGGGCTCCTGTTCTTTTGTTCTCACAGTCATCCTATAGGTGACAGCTTAGATGTCAACTGTGATCTTACAAACATGCATCAGGTATCACTCCTGTGTCTTTCAGCAGCCCCCAACAAAGCACTTGCTTTTTCCCTTTTGTCTGAGCCTCCCCTAATGAGGGGGAGCAGAACTAAGTGCAGAAACTGTACCCGTCTTATGAAGTTGTTGTTTCCTGTGTGCCCAGCACAGTGCCTGGTGCCCAAAACATGGTCAACAAGTATTTGTTGGATGAATGAATCGATCAATTCATCCATTCACCTATTTATCCTAACTTTCCCCTTATTGTCACTTCACCCGAGGCAGGCTGCATCCAAGAATAGAAGACATGTGAGCAGAGCATAATGAAGGAATCAGCTGAGGAGAGAACAGGGGCCAGAGGAAAGAGCAATAAGATTCATTTAGCACCTGTTACTCACCAGGTGTTCTGGGGAAACTGTGCACACATGATCTCACCTAATTGTCACAACAGCTAAATAAGCAAAGGATTATTTCTTCAACCAGTGTTCATCATGCACCTGCTGTGTGTCAGAAACTTGGCATACAAAAACAAACAAGGTGGACTCCCTTCCCCTTACGGTGGAGAGTACATGGGATAGGCGAGAGAGTATGGGAGTGAATGAACATACAAGTGTGCTAACTGGAAGAGCCAAAGCTTTATGAAGTCAATGAGATGTGGCCGTGGGATAGAGAGTAGGGGATCCACTCCATTCTAAAATCATCAGGTAGGGAGTTGTGAACCACTGAGGGAAGAGTTGTGGGAAGAGTGGGAAGAGTCAGGTGTGTGGGGAAAGGGGGAGAATTCTAGGAAAAGGGAACTAAAAGACATGGGAGGCAAGCTGTATCCAAGAACAAAAGGAAGGCCAGGTAGTGGGAGCACGGGCAGGTTGGTGGGGGTGAAGTGGACAGGAGTCACCAGCCACCTAGCTGGGCACAGGGCTCAGGCTGCATGCTAAGCACAATGCAGCTCTCTCTCCCATTCTGCAGATCAGAAAAACAATGCCCACAGATGTTTCCTTTGATATGAGGATGCTGACTCATAAAGGCGGTGTGGGGGGTATCATGGGAGGAATGGAGGAACTTTAGATAGGGCAAAGGGGAGGGAGGGGAAGGAAGGAGGCATGGGGGTAGGAAAGACGGTGGAATGAGTTAGACATCATTACCCTAAGGACACATATGAAGACACGAATGGTGTGAAAATACTTTGTGTACAATCAGTGACTTGAAAAATTGTGCTCTATATGTGTAAATATGAAATGAATTTCATTCTGCCATCCTGTATAACAAATTAGATTAAATAAATATTTTTTTTTAAAAAAAAGAAAAGGTCCACAGAGGTTAAAACACACATCCAGAAAGAGGCAGAGAGGAGACAGATTTTTTTTTTTGTCTCCGGAGCACTGAAGATCAAAGGGAGAGGGCAGCCTACCACTGCCAAAAGCACCTGGGGCCACAGCAGCTGCCTATGCCCAGGAGCACAAGGGCGGTCACTGGGGTGAAATCTGAGAATGAACCCATCCCTAGGTTTGAATCTCTGCTAAAAGACCGGACAAGCTCTACTTATTGAAGCTAAAGTGGGCTCATAGACCTTCTAAAAAGAGAAAAGGAAGCAGAAGGGGAGAGAACTGCTGACCCAGGTTCCCATCCCACCGACATTGTGGGGCCTACAGTCACAGTGTAGTCACTCATTTTTTTGTTACTATTTTTTAGTTGTCAATGGACCTTTATTTTATTTACATGTGGTGCTGAGAATCAAACCCAGTGCCTCACATGTGCTAGGCAAGTGTTTTCCCACTGAGCCACCGCCCCAGCCCCTAGTCACTCATTTTTCTATAGTGGGTTTCTGTCTAAGGATTGAAGGAGCCACTCTGGGTCCTTTAACAAGTCTCTGGTTTCTCACTGACCTTGTTTGGTGCCATTAAGTGTCCAATTCCCCAAGCCTAGCAACACTGAGGACATCACTGTGTAGTCTCATGCCAAGATGCAGAAGTCATTTGGAAAAATGGCTCAGGTTCATGGAAAAACAAACTCGGGGTTTATTTGCTGTAAGTATTTGGTCTGCCCTCATTTCCACCCCAGCTGCACCCGAGAGAAAAGCTAAATTTCCAAAAGAACACTCAGGGACCTCCTTCCATTTAGCATGATGGTAACCCCAAGACATTTTTCAGTGTCTCTGACATCAGAACCAAGCAGCCTGTGTGGGTTTATGGCCTCTCTCAATCTCCCAAGGGACCTGCCAACCATTCTGAAACAATTTTTCCATCTCGTCCAGATGGGATTTTCAAGTCATAATTATGGGATAATTACCATCCAGGCAGCTGTTTTGTGCCTGACATTAGGTTCAAGCATTTGGCAGTGAGGAATGGATGCACTTTTACAGATTTTGACATTTCTTAGCACTCTGTGGCCTGCTCAGAAGCCAGCTAGTTACCTAAGTTCCCAAAATAAGAAATATTTCAAAACAGTTAAAGTTTGGAAAATGAGCACTTCTTGTCCAATTAAGGTGATGAATGACTGTACACTGAGATTTAACAGAATAAAGAAGTCACCAGGCAGGCTCCAGGAAACCAGGAAGAAACTCACATTTCTGAGCTAGGATTTAGAAATGTAAAATACACCTGAAAAGTAAAGGAGGAAAGAGAATATCTGTCTTTCTCTTTCTGAACAAGAGTCTACCTGACTTCTGAATCCCCAGAGGTTAAAAGAAGAGGTAACCAAAAATATACTCACTCAACACTTTCTACCCAGATCATTCTTTCTTGTGTCAAGCATTAATTGCATGCCTGTTTTGTGCCAAAAAGCTATGATAAGAAAGATGATAGGCCTGTGCTCCTGGAATAACAATCTGTGAAAGGAACTAAGCAAGGATATAAGCAATTCTAAACAAAGTGTTTTTGTGCTCTCTCAGGACTTGTTGTGCGGGAGGTGGCAGTGTGTGCCAGGGGCCAAGGGAACCAAAACACTGATGAGAAATTGATACTTATTCTGAGAATCTAAGATTATCAGGGCAAACAGGTAAAGAGAATTGAGAGGACTTTTACCCAACAGAATAATAGCTCATAGAAGACCAAGATATGATGAGGGTAGTTGTTACCAGTTAGCTGTTGCTATCATAATGCTATGTAACAAGAGTTCCCAATACTTGTTAGCATACATGCATTAGTTTATATTTCTCTTTTATGCATTTGTGGATTGACAAGTATTTGGCCGATCTGGGTTGGCTCCAAGCTTCAGATGGGTCTGCCCCTTGTGTCTCTCATCCTCTTTAGACCAGTGCTTCCTGAGTTTCATTTTTCTCATGATAAAAGGGAGATGCCCAAGAGGTCACACCCAACTATAAAAAACATATTTTGAACACATGCTCATAATCAGGTTTTCTTCTAATCTTCCATCGGCCAAAGTATATCACAAAGCCAATCTCAAAGTTAGAGCCAGGGAATAATTTTTCCCACCATGAAGCTATAGAAAGTATACGAACATACCATCCTCCTACAGAGGAGAGAGAAGGAAATCAGTAAGTCACTCTGACTCAGTAAAGTAAGAGAACCGTGGAAGCAAAGCAAGAGAGCACAGAAAAAGAAGAAGTGAGGTTTGGTGATTGATTTAGCATCAGCCCCTAAACATCTGTAAAATGAAGAGTTGAAACATCTGTAGATGAGGAGGTGAAACAACTGTAAATGAGGAGGCAAAACATCTGTAAATGAGGAGGCAAAACATCTGTAAATGAGGAGGCGAAACATCTGTAAATGAGGAGGTGAATCAAGTGAGACAGGGGCTGGTCATTCAGATTGTGTTGGTTATTGGGAAAAGTTTGGATCTCAAACGTTTTCAAATTTCATTGAGAATTTTATCTCACTTTACATTTTAAGATCATATTCGAAGCTCTTTGTAAGGGCATTAGAAGAAAGCAAGACTGAAAGAGAGGAAACAAGCAAGGAAACTGAAGACAAGAGATGCTGGTGATGTGGGTTAAGGGTGTAGGAATAGAAATGGAGACAAAAAAAGACACATTTTCTAAAGGAAAAATTGATAATATTTCCCAATGAATACATGAAGGGGATAAGAGAAAAACCAGAGGTAACTTCTGGTTCTTTGATTGAGCAACCAAGTGTCTTGTGGTGCCATTGATGGGAATTAGTCAATGGAGGATAGGAAACGCATTTAAGAAGAAGAATCAGGGATTTCATTTAAGGTGAATTATGTTTGATCTGTTTGAATGCCATCCAGGTGGAGATGTTGAGTAGGAAGTGGAATAAATGTCTGAAGTTCTGAGACGTCTCCTTTCCAAGTAAGAACTTAAGAGTCAACAGCACTATTATGATTTTTAAAGGATAAAACTCATAAAGGAAGTAAGTGCAGATAGAGAACTCAAAGCAATATCCTGTTGTTGGATAGGGGGGAAAAAAATCATCCAGCAAAGGAAACTGAAGATTGATCAACCAGAAAAGTGGAAAATTGGAAGAAAATGGGTCAGGCCTTTTCCAAGGTTCTTCTAAAGCCAGCTCTGCCAGGAAGCCATCACCTCCTTGAAGTCAACTAGTGCTCCCATTTCCTAGCTGAGAGCCCTTGAGGAATGAATCAGTGAACCAATCCTTTTGTGATATTTCCCTGTTTTTCCTTCTCTCCTTCTCATCACAGATTCCCCAGTCATGTTCTCAATACTTAGAACCTGATTCCATCTGCTAGAACCAGTTTTCCTTCTCCTGAAAATCCCTGCCCCAACCCAGGGACAGCGAGGCACTGGAGTCCAGAAGCTCAGTTATGTGGAACCCTTTCTGACCCAGCTTTGGGGACACCTTGTTGATTGTTTGAAATTGGCCATGATGGGAGTGTGTACATCACAGAAAATAGCATAATGACAGAATGTCACTGCTGGGCCCAGCTACTGACTGTTCCAGCAGAACCTAGAAAGACAAATGGAGATTATTTGGTGATATCTTGATGAATGAGACCTCTTGAGGATGTTCTAAGAGAGCTCCTGGGACCTACAGTAAGACCACCCAATCCCTTGTCTTAACTCTTGGGTTCCAGTTGGGGAAAGGAAAGATTGTGATCGATCCTGCAATGGAAGAGCTGACCGAAAAGTGATTCAGTCTTGTGAATCCCAGAAACTGTTCAATCCTGAGACAAGGATTCAGGGTGAGGAGTTTATTCAGAAAGGACAGAAAATTCCAGTATGAGCATAGGAAAGTGAGATGGGAGAAAGTGGCAGCCAATAGCAAGCATATTACCGTGGGCAACTGGAGCTGAATCCCTCAGAGGAAGCTCTAGGAAATGATATACACCCTGTCTCTGAATGATCCCACCTGGAGGGGTCAGAAAGGTACACGTTCATCTTTACTAATCTATTCCTGCTTCTGAGAGTCCTTCGCAGAGAGGATTTTCTAAAATTCATTGATGGGTACTTCCATGGTTTAGGACAAAGCCCTGAGGCACAGGTGAGGATCCTGGAGGTTGGCAGACTGCTGGCACACCTAATAGTAAACCCTGGGAGTAGGGGGTATGGATGGTGCAGGGGTTTGAATGTATCCCTCCAAATTTTATGTGTTAGAAACTTAATCCTCAAAGTTGTATGTTAATGGTGTTTGAAAGTGAAACTTGGAGGAGCACATTAGGATTAGAAAAGGTCATGAGGGTGGAGACTCCATGCTGGCATTAGTAGCTTTAGAAAAAGTGAGAGACTCAAGCTCTTCATACAATGATCTCTGCCATGTTAAGATGCAGCAAAGAGACCCTCACCAGATGCCAAACAGATGCCACTACCATGGTCTTTGACTTTCTAGCCTCTAGAACCATAAACCAAATAAACTTCTATTCTTTACAAATCACCTGGTCTCAGGTATTTTGTCATAGTAACAGAAAATGAACTAAGACAGATGGGATATCAATTGCATCTGCTGCAGTGGCTTCTGTAGACCTTACAATTCATTCAGGACTCTTACAAAATAACATGTAGGAAAAGTCTAGATTTCACTGCTGAAACCTGGCTTTTCTCCCATACCTGGCAGGGGGTACAATGAAGAGTCCAGGATTTGTAGACTGCACTCCAAGCCTAAGCACAGACTTGACCTTTCACAAACTTTGTAGCATTGACTAAGTGCTTTAATCTATCTGAGCCTCATCCTTAAATGGGGAGAACAAAACCCTCCTTCTTACTTCATAGAATTGTCCCTGGATGTAAGTATACATTGTGTTTATGAGAACACCATGAAAAGGAAAGGACTTAAGAATGCCAGCCATCACTAATTTTGCTTCTTTTCTGTGGGCTTGTTCACTTTCTTACCTCATCTAATTGTTCAGGGAAAGAGATTCCTACCCAATGATACTATACAATGTCAAGCCAAGGTTAGCAACTTCTATTTAGAAACTGTACCCAAGCAAGTGTTAACACTGACCAAATAAGAAAATGCAAAGTAACATGTGTTCCAAATTATAAATAAATTAGAAAAAATCCAGGGGCTTCTTTTTTTTTCCAAAAGAATTCATTGGTTGGGTGGAGCTGACTTCAGACCATAGAAAGATCTTAAATTTTTGTATAGGGGAATCAGAATTTTTAAGGCTAGGGGTTTGGGATTCCCTAAGTGCAGTAGGGTTCAAGAACTGTTTTATGAGTAGCAAGAATGCATGACACTCAGTGTGAATGGGTCTCTGTGTGTGCATCTGTACTAAAAACTACGCATGTGTTGTGGGCTACATTCCTATTGACTTTGGAAGTAGCCAGAGTTCTGTTTCCTCTGCAAGGACTGCCCAGAGGGAATTGGAAAATGAAAATGCATATTTCTGAAGGCAAGACATAAAAACAATGTTAAATGTCAGGACTGAACATCCTGAGACGCGCCTCGCATGCTCTCCAATCAGCATTGCCATGAAATTTTTAGGCATTTGTATTTACTGTGCCTTGAATCTATCGGGCAGGGAGCAGGGAAATAATTGAGCTTGACACTGTGCAGAACTGGAGCTCAAAGGCTTTTTTCCCAAGGTAATCCAGAAATGAGAAGGGTTTTGTGCTGTTGTCTGGCCTACCATGTCCCCAAGGAAGCATGCCTGGGGGATGGAAATGTTTCATATTTTTATTGAGGTATGTGTTACATAAATACACACATTTGTCAAAACTCATTCAATTATAAGTACACTTGAAATCCGTATGTTTAACTGTATGCAAGTTAGACTTCAATTAAAAAATATCTGGTGCTTTCTTCCAAAGACCAGTTTAAAGCCCACCCTTACCATGGTCTGCCTCTACGCTGAAATCTCCACTCTTGCCCCTTGCCCCAGGCTCATTGCTGCCCAACATGTACATGCACACACATGTTCAGTATCACTGGAAGATGTTCATTTAAACACACAGTGTGAGGAGTTGGGGAAAATTAGATGCTAGGATGAGGAAAAATTCAGATCTGGGCATCTGCTCTCAGGGCATTTGGACAGCTGGAGAGACAAGAATGTGCCCCAGGCACAGGCAGGAGGAGATCTGCACCAGATGTGCAATAGTGACCTTGAAAGTGACCTATGGACTTGGGGCAGGATGGGCAGAGTAAAAGTGGGAAGGAAGGGAGTAGGCAACCTACCGGGACTGAAGCTCCCATATGGGGGCAAGAGTGTGGGAAAGGTGAATTACTCTACTTGGTAAAGTGCCATACTCAGCCTCAGAGAACAGTGATAGGACAGGAAAGAGTGTTATGAGGTCCTTAGCAGAGTCTTTAACTACATTTTTTTCATCTTTACCAATAGCCATGGTATTGATGAGAAGGAACCATCATAGGCCTCTTTTCGTGTTGTTTTTGCATTATAAAAGCGACACCTGTTAAAACACAAAACTGGAAGCAGCTCAGATGTCCATCAACAGGAGAATAATTGAACAAGCCATGGTATATTTACACTGTTACTGAATAAAAATAAATGAGCTATTGATGCAGTGAAAACCAGGAAGGAATCTTAAAAATTGTGCCAAATGCTCATGTAAAACAGCACGCACTCTAGGTTTCCATGTGTAAGAATCTCCAGGACAGACCCAACCAACCTGTGGGTCTGCCTTTGGGTGAGACTGGCAGAGGCCAACAAGAGAACTTACTGGCATCAGAAACACTCTTTGTCGTGGTGGGAGTTTTAGTTACATGAATATATGCAATTTTTAGAATCCATTCAGTGGTGAAGTTATGATCTGTAAATTTCACCATAGGAAGATTGCATGTAAGAATAAAAACACACCCGAACTATAAATGAACTCCACTTAATGAGAAGCAGGCAGGAGTGTTCAGGGATCAAGTGTACTCGTGTCTGCAGCTTACTTTGAAGTTTATTAAAAAAAAATTACATGATATAATTATTTCAACTTTTCTGAATGCTTGAACATTTTTGGAATAATACATTGGATTTTTAAAAAATCTATACATGCTCATAAGAAATTAAGTGAAGGGAGACAGGACTCTGGGTAGAGATCATATTGCTTCTGGAATATTATCAAGGAAGTGTCCCCCAGGATCTCTGCTTCTAACCTCTCTCTGACCAGTCCCAACTGCCCCACTGGAATTAACCTTTTTGTAAGCCATTGACATGATCCCTCAAGGTCATCCATTATTTATTCATCAATTGTGTATTAAGCACATAGTCTATGGAGGGTAGAGCCAGATATAATCCTGCATTTGTAGCTTCCAGTTAAGACATTGATCTGGGAGTTATAGGTGATGAGTTTATAGGAGATGCCAGGAGTGCTGGGGAAATGGGCCCAGGCAGCTTGCCAAGTGGTAGGGAATACAGGCCCACACTTACTGAGGATGTGTTAGATAGACTCCATGCCCTGTTCATCAATTCAGTTAATCCTTACAAACATCCATAAAGTAAGAACAGTCTTATCCCTGGTTTACACACCAGAAATCTGAGACCTGGGGAAAGTTAAGTGATCTGCTCTCGATTGTATAGCAAATGAGGGACTGAGCAGGGATTCAAAACCCAGGAAGCTGTGTCTGAATCCTGTGCCCTAAACCAGGGGTTGGCAGTCTTTTTCTGTAAAGGACCCGAGAGGAAGTATTTTAAGCTTTGTTGGCCGAATAGTCTTCCAAAACTACTCATCTTCAATACTATAGAATGAAAAAAGTCACAGACAACACATACATGGACAAGTTACCTCCAATAAAACTTAATTTACAAAAACTAGTGATGAGCCAGATTTGGTCCAAGGATCATAGTTTGTCAAACCCTGTCCCAAACCTCCCATAGCCTCCAGTGGCTGGGAGATGTTCAAGTTAAACCAAATGGTAACCCTAATTCCTGACTACAAAGTTTGTGTGGCAGTGTGGGAACAGACACTGAGGAATAAATACAAGCTCTAAGAGGTCAGGTCGCTAATTAACAATGAAAACAACAACAACAAAAATACACACCACCTGGGTGCATGTAGCAGTCTACTACCAAAGGAAGACTACAGAGTGGGGGAGGGAGTGAGAATGTGGAAAACATTCAGAAACCTCAACAAAGAATTGTCTTTCCTCTCTGGAGCCAGATTTAGAATTTCAACAACAAGTTCTTTGACATTGTATGTGAGTATAAGAAGACTAAAGTTCAAAAGCTTTGATTTAACATGATTCATTTTGAAAATGCTTAGCTAGAGAGAATTTTCCTGCTTGAATCATTACTCTCACTGGCCCTTGGTTTCTTAAGGGCAAGAAATCACTTTAGTCAATTCTTGTTGCTGACAAGGGAATCAACCCCAGAATTCAGAGGGCAAGCTGGCCTGGGAATACACTCTCTCCTGTTCTAGGAAGAATCCAAGTAGTATTGAAAATTAAGAGCTCAAAGGATTTCTGAGTATTTATTCACAGTTTCTGAATGTTTATGCACCACCCATGGACCATAAGGCATAGGGCAGCTCCAGCCGGAAATTCCTGCCTCTGCTTTGGGATAGTTTTTAGGGGACATCATGATGCTCCAATATTGGGCCCACCTCTCCCCTCTAACATCAGCCAGGGCCCATGTACACGTGGGATCACCAGAGAATCCGTGTGGAGAGTATATTTGGGGAAGAGAATCTTTTTCAATACAATGCATTGGTGATATACTCCTGGATATTGACTTCTCTGTACCAACCCACCTGATATAAGGAGGAAACTATGCCCGCAACCAGGGTGAGGTCTACAAGAAGTTAAGCTGACAGCCAGACTGGGATGAAGTCAATCTCTCATTTTCTACACTCAGTTAACCAGATCAACTGATTGCTTTCATGCCACAGAGATATGACTTGATTCTTTTTTTATTCTTAAGAAGGCATTTGGTGATTGCGAACCACTTCCCAGCTGGGTTTCAAGCAAGTGGTGGACTTACAGAGACTGTCGAGTTGCCGTGGAAAGAGGCATTCCCTCTGTGACACAGCATTGCTTACTTAGGGTTGACGGTCCTATCTCCAAAAGATGAACCCAACATTCCTACCTTTGGGGACACATACGTGTTCCTAAACACATACCCCAGTGGTAAACTGTTAAAATCAGGACATGACAGACCTTGAACCTTGTCAGAAGGCCCAAAACTGTTCCTACTCATACTCACCACTTAGTTCTCTAAAGAAAACAAGAGACAAATCAGCCTCATTCTCCCTTTTTATGAACCAGTTAAGCTTTTCACTCCTTCAGGACTATATGCATTGATCAGGGGGCTGTAGCCTCAACCTGAAGATATGGAAGAGATTCTAAAAGCACTTGTAAAAGTGAATGCCAAAGTTCCGTCCCCAAGAATCCTTCAGAGATCAAAAGAAGTGGATTTAGGTTTTCTACTTTCCCCAAATCAGTGGTTCTTAAGCTTTCCCAGGCATCAGAATCACTTTGAAGGACTATTAGAACACAGAAGGCTGAGCTCCACCCTCCCACCAGAACTTCTGACTCAGGAGGCCTGGGTAGGACTGACATCATGGCATTTGAACAAATTTCCAAGAGATGCTTCTGCCATCCCAGGACCACCCTTTAAGAACCACTGCTCTCAGGCGCCCCTTCTATTTCAAGGCAGACTCGTGACAGAAGACTTTGGAAGTAATTCTATGATCTTTGTGGGTCAAGTTGGCCCCTCAATACTCTACTTTCTCTGCCAAATTCTGTAGCAACTAATCACACTCTTTAAATGAAATTTAAATTAATTTTTTTAAAAATATAGGATTAAACATTTTGTTCTTTTACTGACCAGCCACATGTACCTAATGGCTACCACACTGGAAGCACAGAAACATTCCTATCATTTTGGAAAGTTCTACTAAACAACATTATTCTGTAACAGTTCAAAAAACTGCTTCTCTCTATTCAAAATTTTCCTGTTAATCCATTACTTACAATAAAATACAAACTCCCCTAAAGTCCTTTCTACTAATAGCAGAAATAGAATTTTAACTTTTTTCTCTTATATGTTGCTCACTATAGCATCTCATTCACCTCTTTCCATCAAGTTAGGAAAAGAACACAAACAAATTTATGCAGAAAAGATAAAAAGCCTATTTACATTCTCCTATCACCCATTTTTCATCATGTGATAAAATTCACCCTAAAAGTAGTATGAGTTGGAGAAAGCAATAGCTCTATAGAGATTGGGTTGACAGAACGGTCTTGTGGACAACAAAAATCATACAACACGGGATGGAGAATTTGAGTGGTCATTTGAATAGTCATGGGGCGCCACTCTTGAAGGTAAGAACAGGATCATGCTGAGAGTGGACAAGAGAAGGATAAACCCGCATTTCTACAAAAGCGCACATCTCAAGTACAGGGCATGACTGCCAGGACTGACATTTGATTTGCCATTCTTGAGGGGAAAGATTTGGATTCGTGGTTAGGTGATGCCTTTTTCAGGAGCCTAACTCTATCTAATCCTTTCTTACAGATTCGACTGAATAGCAGGGGGCTGATCTACTCTGTGGGGTTGCTCCTGGCTTCCGTCTTTGTTACGGTAGGTTTGCAAATCTCTTTCCATTCTTAAGTTCATATATTCTTCCCTTCTTCCAGGTTCTTTGGAGACCAGATGGACTTGGCCTCTTGGTATATGGGAACAGTAGACCTCCAGATGTTCTGTCCACTGGCTATTTCTTCTGGAAGTGGATTATAGCAATCCACTCTTTTTTTCTGAAAGGAGCCAGCCTTCCTCTTCTCAGAAGAATGGCCCTGCCCAAAATATTTTACCAAAAGCAAAGAGGAGTTCCCAGTTTTTCTATAAGATTGTCATCAAAGGGTAGATTGCAATTAATTTATTGTTCTGGGTTATAAAACAGCTCCATAAATTCATGGGTTTGACTAATACTCAGGAACTAAGAATATGTTTTATTTACAATGTGCTTTTATGCTTTTCCACTATCTTGGCCATTACAGTCTTCTGTGTACTTGAATATTTCCAAATCTACTAACATGTTTGGTAGGAACAAATTGATGCCAACACATGAACTGACCCACATGAACTATCCATTAGCATACATGTATACTGTTGAATTTTCACTTTTACAAACACTGAAATGCAGTAAGTTTTTTTCCTTAATGTTTCAAAAAAATATTGACTGAATTTCACTTGGCATGTTGTTAATGGACATATGCTGGAGAGTGGGAATTCATAAGGGTAGGCAGGAAGTAAGAAAGGTAATTCAGGACTTGAATCTAATGGTAAAATATTACCAAAGCAAATACTGCCTTACTATTATGTCAAAATGAAAGTTTACATAATTGATCTTTTCATAGTTTAGAAGGTTCCTCAGATCTAGTATAACTTGGAGTTTTGATATTTAAAATAACCATTCACTGTGCTTAATGCTTTGCATATACTTTCCCATTTGGAGCTCCCATGAAGTCGTCACTAATATCAGCCCCATTATACAGATTTTTTGGCTGAGGCCTAAGAAGTTAATTGACTTGTCTTTACTGACACTGAGTGAATTGTGGAGCATGCCAGCTGATGTTTGAGTGCATGTTTGTAGACCCTGTGCTTCTCTTTAGGATGTACTATAGTTGTGCATGCTACAGGATCCTGAGCTAGCAACCACCTGTGTGGTCAAAATGAGGTTATTGAAAGAGGAAATGGGTTTGAGAAGAAAGAACAATTTTCAAATGCCTATTTTGACCTCCAAGAAGAAAGGTCAAGAAAACCACTGGAAATATGAATCTGAGTTCAGCAAAAATATCCAAGCTGGAGATACCAGAATGTAGATGTAGCTGTAGACAGAAGCCCTGCTATTTGATAAGCTCCCTAAGAGAGTGAGTGTAGACAGAAAAGAGGCCCAAGGTCTAAGTCTTGGTGTTCTCCAACACTTCAAGGTCAAAAAGATGAAGATGAGACATGTAAACAAACAAAGAAGGATCTGTTGTAGAGGTTGGAAGGAAACCAGCAGAATGTGTCATCCTGGAAGCCAAATGGATAAGGCGTTTCAAAGTGGGGGGAGTGATCAACTGTGTCCAGTGAGCCCTGAGCCCAGCCATTAGCATTAGAATTGCAAAGCCATGGATGTTCTTGATGAGGGTGGTTTTGTGGCATGATGGGCAGAGGGTTAGTGGAATAAGCTAACAGAAAATGGGAGAAGTAGGAGACAGCTGGTATTTGAAACTCTTTCAGATAATCTGTGAGATAAATTGTAAAGGACAGAGGAATGGGAATTTTTTAAGTGTTGCTTTTTAATATGAGAGAGAGAACAGCATCTTTGTACGCCAACTGGCATAATCTGGGGGTGAGATATGGAAATGTAGATAAAAGAGAGGGGAGTTGTTTAAACCACATTCTTAAGCAGTATGAGAGAGGGATCTGATGCCCACATGGAGTTGGCCACGGACAGTGGGTCTCCACTAATGGGAGAGAGGTGGGGAGGCCTGTGTGTGATGAGAATCTATGAAATGGAAATGAGGGTGAAAAGGGAGCATTGAAGGCTTCAGGAGAGAGCAAAGTTGAAAAAAGAAATCAACGAGGGAGTAGGGAAGGACAGGATGCTTGCTTTGAAACATTAATGAACCACCTGAGGTTAGTGTTCTCAAATTTAAAGTGAGGCCATTCAAAATAACTGGGCATTGTTCCCCAGCCCTGGTGGTCAGCTGTGAGGTTGGAGCACGGCTTAGATGAAAACATGGCTTGAACCAAAGGGCTTTGGCTTAGCTAAGCCAGGACAGAGAGGCCAGGAATCCAGGTGGGTGCTCTGAAGTGATTCTAGCAATTGCCAGTAGAATAAAAGCAGGGTAAGGAGGGGAGGGAAGGATCAAGATAGGCAAAGCCCAGTGAAATTATGATGGTAACAATAGGTTGTGGGGGCATGCAGAGTTGAGGGAGTTGGGGTACCACATGGAAATAACCTGGAAAGGAAATTGCAGTCAATATAACACAGATGTTTCTGCTCTTGATAATATAGCAAGGTCAAGGCCACAGCCTAGTACAGTAGAACTTTCTCAAATGAAATGGCCCGGACCTGTTCTGGATAGTAGTTTCTGATTCTATGTGAATATTGAGCACTCGAACCAACTGAGGAGTTTGCATTTTTATCTCATTTCACTTAATTTTAAATGGGTGTGGAGGTGGTGACTGGCTGATGCAAGACAGAGGTCAAAGACTTGAGAGAAAGACCAAAACAGAGAAAAATGGTAGTGTGACCATGAGCTGAGACATAAAACTCCTACAAATGGAGTGGCCAGGGTTGCATGGTCGACTGCAATCAAGGAGGGACAGGGAGACACAGAAGACTTGAGATTCCAAGCTTAGTGTTTTGAGGAAGGAGAGGAGGAAAATGGTTTGGAAGCAGAAATAAAGCCCCCAGTGACAATGTCCTCACCTCCAGGAGCAGCAATGAGAGGAGATTTGTGCACATCAGAGGAACTGCTGGGCAATGCCACCCTGAGAGGCCTGCAGGGATGGTGTTCCCTAGCGCAAGCCAAGGCCTGTTTGGACAGCACAGTGGAGGGCCACACAGGAGATGCTACACAAGTGCCCTATAGCCAAGCTGTATCCCTACCAATAGTTCTTTTTGTTTGTTTGTTTGTTTTCCTTCTTTGTTCTGTGTGGGGGGTGGGGAGTGGGTACTGGGAATTGAACCCAAGAGAACTTGACCACTGAGCAACATCCCTAGCCCTTTTTGTTTTAAGACAGAGTCTTGCTAAGTTGCCCAGGCTGGCCTCAAACTTGTGATCTTCCTGCCTTAACCTCTTGAGTAGCTGGGATTACAGGTGTGCACCACCATGCCCAGCTCATTTTTCCTTTTTAAATTACTTTCCCCACTGCCCCAACTGGTCTGTATTTCTTCTTTTCTTGACTCTGACATTCCCTATCCCCCACCATCTAAAGGGATAGACTTTGCAGGCTCAGAGAGACTCAGCACCCTATCCAAGGCCCACCACCCATAACCCTTCCCAGTGCCCTCTGACCCATTCTCTCTGTTGCAGGTGTTTGGGGTTCACCTGAACAAGTGGCAGCTGGATAAGAAGCTGGGGTGCGGCTGTCTCTTCCTGTATGGCGTGTTCCTGTGCTTCTCCATCATGACGGAGTTCAACGTGTTCACCTTCGTGAACTTACCCATGTGCGGGGACCACTGATCCTCTGGCCACCTACAGAGGCCCAGATCCTTCTTTTCTGTGCAATACGAGACCTGGCCGCATCCCCCAAGTCATGCGGGCCCTCAAGGGCCGCGGCGTCCATCTCTCCTGTGCTGTCCACAGGCCTCCATTCCTGTCCTGGTGGCCCAGGCTCTCCCCGCCACATCCTTCACTCCCCCACCTCCTTGCTCCTTCGTCCCACCTGGCCCCCTCTCACCTGCCAACTGGCCCCTCCCTGCCTCTTCCATCTGAAGACATCTACCATCCACGTGAATTTTCAAGCTCCATTTTTGAACCGTGACTGAGATTCTAGAACAAAACTGGCTGCTAACTGGCCCAAGCCAGGCACAACTTATTTACAATCCCTCTTCCTTTTTTAAGTTATTTGATGGAAGACTACCCTAATTTATGACCTAAGACTGTTGAAGAAATAGAGGAGAGGGTCCATTGACGAGGAATGTCTGGGATTGTGTTTTGTTTGGAGGTAATTCCTAGGTTACTGGGCTTGAGGGTTTTTTTTTTATTTGGGGGGTGGCTCCCCTTTGATTACTTTTCTTCCAGAGATGGAGGACATCCCTTGCGTCTTCTTTCACTAGGCCTGGATAGTTGATGATCCACAAGTTGTACTGCTGTGTCTTCTGGGAGTGAATCCCAGGCACAATGAAGTATGCATGGATTTAGTGCTTAGTCGAGGAGCGGCTGGGTAAGGCCACAGAGAACAGATGTATGACATTTTCTGCCCAAGGATGCTTCGCTAAGTCCTGTGGGCTTCACCTGGGGGCTGGGGGTGCAAGGTATTGCAGGAAAAAAACTGCTTCCCACATGTTCACTGAGACCATCTATTTCTCACTAGGTTCTTTCTAGTTTTACAAGCAATAGTTCTAGCCTGCCTGAGGCCTTTGACACAGGGGCCCTGGTTACACTGTCCATCTGCAAGGCACCAGGCAGTCAACGACAGAAGCGTCCCCAACATGTGAGTCCTTGAGATGTGCTCTTGTTGCTGGGTTATTTGGGGTGACAGGGAATGACACAGAGGCCACCACTGCTTTCCATGCAGGAGTTACAGACACTGGTTTCTTGGAAAATGGAGAGAAGCGCATTTTGCACAGACCTCGTCAATTAAGTCCCAATTTGCCACTTGGTATCGAGTACACTGGACCCTGACGGCTGGCTCTTGGGCAAACGTCCTTTCTCATGGAATGCCACCGCCAAGTTGGCCTGACTCCACCCCTCCCATCTTGGAGGGATGGCCAGGGAAGGAGAAAGCAGAGAGACCTGACACCTTGGAAACCACAGAATGTGTTAAATGCAGACTCGCTCAAGGGCATAAGTTATTGTGAACGTTTCTTTGCCAATCACTGCTCAACAGCCCTGCTAGATTTTGTATGATGCTGAATTATTATGCAGACCAATTCCACCAAGTTGAGACACACCCATGCTTGTTACACTAGTATTTATTGAAACTGTGGATTCTTGCCCGTGCTGTCCCTTGTATTTACTTTAAGCACTGATCACTTATCCATTCATTCGGTATGGTTTTCCCAGTTCCTTGTGCACATTCTGGTATGAATTGTAAAAAAATAACCTGCTACAAATTGGTTGATTGTTTTCTGTCTGCGGTGCAAACCCAGGGCAGCCTTAGCTGCGGGCACACCTGCCCAACCGAGGAACAGGAGGGGAAATCACTCATTTGGGCTCTCAGAGCTAAGACACACTTATTGATTCTGTTGCACATTTTGCACTGGTTTATGGCGATTGTTTTCTTGGACGGATAGTGTAAAATAAACTTCTCTGTTCTGTATCCTTCTTCAAGCAAAGCGCATTCCTTTCTCCTCTGGAATGTTGTCCCTTTTCTGATGAGGAGAATGCACCGCACGGAAAGCAAAATGACTGCAATCATTGCATGGCAGGGATTTGCACTTCTGCTGATCCTGAGTTGGTATATTCTGGGTTTAGAAGGCTGCTATATGTCTGTCAGATTGCAAGAATAAAGTGGCAAGTCATGCATCCTCTCCAAATACTGAAGGAAGTTTGGACCTGTGGTCCTGTCATCAAATTCTGGAACTCCACCTGTCATAGAATCCATGTGACATTATGTTAGGAATTCCTCCTTCAAGTGGACAGGAGAAGAAGAGCATCACAGTCCTGAAGTTGGTGCTTGGCTGTGGTCTAGTTCCCCATCCTCTCTGACTTGATAAGCTTTTAATCATGAAAAGTAAGACATCCTCCAAAGATGATTCCTTAAAAGAGACACTAATACATAGTTATAAAAAGCCACTTTTGAGGGAAGGGTTACTGGGGATTAAACCCAGGAATGCTCTAGCACTGAGGTCTTCTTTTAATTTTAAGAAGGCCCTGCCAGGGCCCTTCTTTTAATTTTTGTTTTTATTTTGAGATCAGGTCACACCAAGTAGCTGAGGACCTCACTAAATTGCTGAGGCTGGCCTCAAACTTGTGATCCTCCTGCCCTCAACCTTCCGAGTTGCTAGGATTACAGGCATGCACCACTGGGCCAGACTTAAGACATTTTCTGATCCTGCAAGACTCTAAAAAGAGTAATTACCAAGATCCAAAATTGGTACACAAGGCACATTTTCACCTGAAATAAACACAATTTATTTGCAGGAATCAGAAAGTTACTAATTCACAACGCCAACTTTATTTAACTGTTTAAAAATATTTTTTCCTGGCGGAGAGGTAATTGTAGGTCCTTGGCTTTGTCTTGAGTATTTACATCTTAGAAAGTTTTACTACAATATTTGCGTATTTTACAAATACCCTAACCCTAACTCAGGATAGTGTAAAATAAACTTCTCTGTTCTGTATCATTACACTGATCGGTGCTTACAAAGCATTAGATAATTTCATGTGTAAACATTTTGCTATATCTTAAGCAAAGACTGCAATCAGAAGCTTTATGTAAAAAAAAAATACATTTTCTATGAAATTTTTAGAAATTGTTATTCAGTTCTCCAAAGTGAAAATTGTGGAATGAGACAGTGTGCTTATCTTCATCCACAAGAATTGCTGGTTTAAGAACTAAGAGTGTTTCCTTTCTGAAGTGAGAACTTAGCCTGTATCTGTCTAGATCCCAGCCATGCACAAAAACGCCTTGAATTATTGATTGAGAACGTGGTTTTCAGGGTGCTGACAGCCCATTAATGTGGAATTGCTGGTGTTACCATATCCCTTGCTTCTGCTAGAAGCTGAGAAGAGTTGAGATGTGTTTAATGAAAGAACTTTTTTTCCATATCCCCAATTTGATAATGTCCCTAAAGAGACCCCCTTTAGTCAGGGGTGAGGGTTGTTAGGTTTCCCTACACCTTTTGCTTCAAACTTTAAAGACATAAATTGGATTTGGAGCTAGGTGTATACTAAACAGTAAATTTGAATTCATTTTAAACACTCAGACTTCAAGGAAAAGCCTAAATAAAGGTTTAAAGGGGAATGGGAAGTGATAGCAATGTAAAGTTCAGATAGTTTTCAGTTGTGCTGTAAAGTCAAGAACAACGTCCAGTTACAACTCTAGTCAAATATGGCCTTGGAACTTTACCTTATTATTCATGCAAATGTTCAGATTGTTGGCAAAAAAGTAAAAGTGGGAAATTGGTCATAATGAATTTATTTCTCTCAAGTTTTATCTTCCCTTTTCAAAATGAGATAATTATCCCATTATTATAGAATACTCATTTCATGATTCTGACCCATTTCAGCCAACTATTTTCAAATAGATGGGACATTTCCATATTGGATTTTGGTATAAGACTCATATTAATTAGTGTCTTATAAGACTCATATTAATTAGTGATCTCTGCTGTGGTTGCTCAATGTACAACAAACACATACCATCTCTCTGATACCAAAACTATATGAAAACAGTCCAGTGGACATTTAAAAATTTCTCAAATCTGCCTATTATCAAACAACTGCAGGAATGGAATGGATTCAACAATTATTTTCTAATAAATAAAAAGTTATGCATTCATTGTTTCATCATCCAGAGATGTAGGCACTTCTGAGATTCTGAGAGTCAAGAGCTGAGGACTGAAAATGGGAGTTCTGTAGTAAGTAGAAGATAAATTGTGCCATGCCCCAAGACTGATCCCACGTTGAACTTTTTGCTTAGTTTCAGCACACAGGGCAGAGTAATAAAACTCCACCAACATTTTTTAAACAAGCCACTGTTGCACTTGAGGTATTTATTTCTGTAATAAATTGCACCCAGTAGTCTCATTAATTTAAGAAGTTCTTACTAAACCTCTACTTAATAAACATTCTTGCCAAGTTGTAGAGATTTTTAGACACAGTGATTATTCACAGTTAATGCTCCTTTAGTTTGGGTCTTTGTTTTTGTTACAGGTAGGAAAGAAGGGAAGATTTAAGATTGCAATTTTGGCATGTATGTCATTTAAGGAATTTTTTTTTACTTGAATTAATTTGCATAGGCATATGTACCTATTGCTTAAGTTTCTTCTTTACATAGCTTCCAACTTACCCTACTTATCAAAAGCTGAATTTGGTAATGTATTTTTGGTTGGTTAGTATAATAAATTCAATAACTGATTCCAGAAAACTGCACACAAAACTTGGAATGAAATGTGATGAGGAGTTCTAGAATCCTTTTGGTTGCTTTTTGGCTACTTCAGAGCATGCTTATGGGTCATTGCTGAAAACAGATGCTTTTGCGTATGAAGGTGATTTCAGTGTAAAACTAATATTTCTTTTAGTTCAGAAAAAAAATGAACTCCATTCTGTTTCGTATCTTTCTCTTTGAGATGTCGGCTATTTCATCTCCTTCCCATGATTGAGGATGATCCTTTTTTTTTTCCAGATGCAACATACTAAACCTGTACTCTTCAATCATCTCTCTAACCACCAATGGGTTGAACCAAAATGTCTATTGCTTTGTTCTTAGGAGAATGTCTTTGATTATAGATTTCTGATATATCAATTCCACCATCTAAAATTTTGTTATCATAGCAGGTGGAATTGTTCAGCTGCTTAAATATTCTGTACCTTTTCTCAATTTCATCTATGAAAACAAATCTGTTTGCCTGTATTTATCTATCTTCTTGTCTTAATCTGCATTTTCAACCTGTTGTAGGCTTCAGAATTGCTTAGAGGCTTCTTAAGATTCAGATTTCTGGGTCCTGCCCCTGAGTTGCTGACTCAGAAAAGACTGAAGGATGAGCACAAAATATATGTATTTCTTACCAACTCAAAGATACTAATAATTCTGGATCTTTGAGAATTACTGATATAAATAATTTTGCCCACTAAGCCATGTTTTTCCTACATTAACCTCCACCAATATTCGTTCGCAGATTGTGAAACACACATACACACACACACACACTCAAACGTATAATTTATTGGGTTGTTTTGTTTTCATTTTGTTTTTCTGGTGGTGTGGAGACTAAACCCAGGGCCTCATGCATTGCTAAGCAAGTACTTTACCCTAAGCCACACCCCTAGCCCAATGTACAATTTCATTCTTTCAAAATTATTTTTTTCTTCTGTCTCCACAAAGATCTATGAACGGCTAAAAGCAGAAAAATAAATATATCCATTTCTTTATAATTTACATTTTCTATCATCCTGCAGTCTTTCTGCTTCCAAATAGAATAAACTTCCAAATTAAAATCAAACAGATCAAAGAACATGGTTTAAGATAAACCTGCAAGAAAGCCAAAACTCTGAGTGAAGCATTCATTACACAGACATGGGGCCAAGAAACCACCAATTTAATTCAAGTTGAAAAGGAGTTAATGTAAATGGCAAGAGAAACTAATAGTGAATATAGAAGAATTTTTTTTGCAAATGAGCCTATATTTGCACATTAAAATCATGGATCTCTATCTCTAACTTCCTAATCTAAATGTGTTATTTTGATGCAAATCAATCCAACAATATGTCATGGCTTGGGAAATAAATAAATGCTTTGCACCAGAATGGGCCTCCAAGTACTTTGAATAATCACATGTGCCCCATTGTGATATTACCTAAGAAACTAGAAGAGCGCACCCAACCACACATCTTCCCGGGGTTCAGAAATCTTCATGCACAAACCAAGGCCACGGGTCAGCCCCCAAGTGTAAAATGATTGAAACAGGCATGTCCTTGCCTATGGCCAGACTGTAACTCACGCATGAGCTCTTGACTAACCCATAAAAACTCAGGATACACTGCACTCCAGAATGACCTGATAAAAACCCCAATTTTATAAAGCCCACTAAATATTTTGCTCTGAGTCCATGAAGTGGGCTTGAATGTTGGTACACATAACCCAGAATGGACAAGGAGGAAGTTTGGAGCCTTCCACTCCTAAAATAGAACATTTGATGTTTGGGCCGTCAGCCCAAAGGCAAGGATGAGCACCATATCACTCTAAAAACCTCGGTGGTCTAAGGAACCTACCTTCCTAAAGGTGGCATCTCCAATCAAGAGATGTGTCCCATGGTAGCACTGTTAATTGAGACCCACTCATGTCATCACACAATGGTTTTAAGGCACTCCTTCCTATTTCTAAGGCCCTCTTTATACTTCTAGGCCAAAAGTTAATCTGTCAACTAATTTTTTCACTAATAACACTTCTTGGCAGAGAAACCAGGAAGTTTGGAGAAACAGAATGCTGAGATCCATGCTGTTTTGGCAAACTTGGCTTCACTGGGAACAAAAGAACTGAAAAGAACAATTAGAGGAGGAAACGTTTATTTGGGGAGTTTCCAAGATTCAGTCCATCATGGACCACATAGCTCTGGACCCAAGGTGAGGCTGAACATTATGGTTGGAAGGATATGGCAGAGTAAAGCAACTCAGGACATGACAGCCAGGAAGCAGAAAGAGAGCTCTGCTCACAGGGTTAAAATACCAACCCCAAAGGCACACCCTTAGCAACCTGCTTTCTCCAGCCACACCTTACTTGCCTACAGTTACCACCCAGTTAATCCATGTTAGTAGATTAATCTACTTATTAGGTTATACCTTTTGTAATATAATCATTCTACTTCTGAAAATTCTTGCACTGTCTTACATGTGAGCTTTTGGGGGACACCTCACATCTAAGCCATAACACATGCCAAGAAATACACTCATATGTTATAAATGAAGCAAATCAATTACTCAGAGATATTGGTACCTAATGTGCCTTGGATGAATATGGTAACAGAACTATTTATGCTATTTTCAAAGGGAACCTAATAGAATTCCAAATTTCAACTCTGCTTATTTGCTTAGGAAAGGAATAATGTCCCCTTAGTAATTTAACATGGGTTGACTGGCTATGCAGAAAGTTTTATAATTTATACATGTAAAGTCTGACCTAAGACAGCCTTTGAGGGTGAGTGGTAAGCATTCCCCTGGCCTTCATGAGGGAAATCCAAATCATGTATTATTTTTTTTTCTGAGAGTTAACTGCTTGTGAGCCCTCATCCAGGAAGCAAAGAGGTCCCTGATGCTTCTGAGTTCCTCCTGCTTCACATTGCTTCATACTAGTCTCTGCCCTGACAATTCCTACATGCGCCTTTCATATGTCACAGACAGTGTGACTTGACTTCTCTCTTCTGCTGGCCTGGAATTGATAAAGGGGATGTTTTCAAGAGTTGTCATGAAGAGGACTCACACTATCAAGAGACCCCAAAACAGGGAGGGCTGGATTTATTTTGGCTCACCCAGGTTCTATAATGCATGGAATAAAAAAAGAGGGGGGGGGTGGACATTCCTACTCCAACTTTCAAACTCTCAATAAAAATGCAATAGCCATAATATTATCCTTCTTCTTAAGCAAATAATAATTCAGAGGAGTCAGCAGGCTCTGGAGTCAAGGATGGGAATCCTGAACTGTCCTCTCATTCTCCATGTGAATGCATCAGACCACATGATCAATGAGGTCCCTGCAAGCTCAAACATTCTATCAATTTAGACAAGAAAAAAGGTGATTTCCCTCCAGAAGTTAAGAATGTTGTAAAGATAGTGAGACTTGTATGAATTTTGATATGAAGCTCACAAGTTACTCTGTATATTTCCCTTCAGCTTCATCTGAACTTCATCTTTATTTTTATTGTTTTTTTTTTTTAATGTACATCATTTGGAAATCATCTGTATGGGGAAAAAAAAAGTTTGGTCTCATTCCCGTGTCATTATCCAGGAAGAATTTTCAGATTTTCTAAGGACTAAATACACTCATACTAAAGGAGATGTAAGGTATATGCTTGTTGCCTGGCAACAGCTATGGATAAGTTCATCCTTTCTAATATCATACGTGTGTGTGCTGGACCTCTGAAAAAAGTGAAGTCTCCAAAGGGTGCCATCTTATGGGAGATGGAAAGCTCCAGAAGAGGCAGAGACTTCTGCAGCTAAAGGAATCCACAGGAGACAAGCCAATGATGGGTGGCTCTCAGCCAACGATGTGCTTCGTAAGCTTCCAGTAGACTCATGGCTTGGAGAAGAAGCCAGGCACCATCACGAGCTTCACAAGCCACTCTAACACATACAGAAGTTCAAGAACACCTCATGTTGTTTACTTCCCTTGAGTATGAAGGGAAGCATGGAAGTCAGTTTAGGGACCAAGAGTATTTTTTAATAGTTATAATACGTACAGTAGGCAAAACAATGCAATCCTTTGGGCTACAGGTTACTTACTTTCTAATCATCCTCTGTGTGTCTTAGGGTCACCAGAAGGTCTGTGTTGCTTTCCTTTGTTTATGCTTTAGAGTCACTATCTGGTGTAACACAATGATAAAGTCAGTTACCATAACAAGCAAAAAAAATGGCTAATGTTGTAAATATATTTTTTTTAATAACAGTGGTGGTCTTGAGATTGGGGGAGTAGCTAGTTATCTATTCACCCATAGCATCCTTTCTTTCTAGCCAATGTCAGCCTTGGGGATAAAATGACAGTGTTTTGTTCAACTCTTACTTAATTGGAAAATTTTCCCCCAAAGAAAATCAGAGTCATAGATGGTAAAATCTGCACAGTGTATTAGTAAATGATCACGTGGTGGTTTCCCAATTCAACCTTAGCTCAACATAGACCATCAAACATGCTTGAGATGGTAAACAGCAGTGAGGGATTCATTGAACTAACCACAAATATCATGTGTGGAAATCATCGTGACCAAGGATCCCTTGGCATTTCTCAGGCTTCATTTTTAATCGATATTAAGTTATAAACAGATATAACATTAAATGGACCAAGTTCCCAGTGTGTTTCCATCCTGCCAGGAGAAAAATGTCTATGGTAGCAGATGGCCAACTGCTCAAAATAAAAGGACATAGTGATTCCAAACAAAATAGAAGCCTTTTCAGAGTGTATCAGGTATACATGGATCTGTGATTCTGCTCAGATACTCATGTTTACATCATCCATCATTTGCATAATGTCATTGCTGCACAAATGCTAATTCAGCAGAAATACTTAAGTTTTCTTTGTTGTAATTAGTGTTTGTATTAGTTCATATTTCATTACTATAACAAAACACCGGAGGCAGGCTAACTTTACAGGGAGATAGACAGAGACATTAATTTTGCCTGGTGGTACCAGAGATGCAAGTTTAAGGACTTCCATTTGGTTAGGGCATTCTTGCTAGCAGAGTCCCAAAACAAGAGATCACACAGTGAGAGATAGGGAGTATTCATATATCTGTCTCTTTGTCTGGTCTCTCTCCCTCTTCTGATGAAGCCACCAGGATTCAATTATTGGGGCTCCACCCAAAGACCTTAATCACTTGCCAATGCCCCACCTCTACGTACCAGACCTAGATAAAGTTTCTGCCCTCTTAATACCAGAATAAGTTCAGGTAGTAAATCACAGTAGTTCTGTTTCTAAACAGTTCTTTCTACATTACCTCCCCATTTCTCTGTATGTAGTTTTGCAAGGTAGAAGTCAGGAAACTTTGTTTTTCTGTTTTTATTAAACATATTTTCTGAATTTATGCATGTAGCATACAGAATTCAAAATCCCACAACCAACTCGATTGCTTCCCCCACATCCAGGTAATCACTTGGTAAGAATAATACAATTAAAGATAACAGCAGTACTGATGGGTGTAAGAAATGTGTTGATATAAAAACATTTTAGTTTTCCGTCTTGACCTCTACGAATGAAGGAGATTTCCAATTTGTAGCCCTTGAAGCTAAGAAATATCAAAAGGTCTCTGTTTACTTTTGAGGGCTGCCAAATTTCTCTTCTTACATGAGAAATCTGCAGTGTGGATGCCAGTTATTTAGTCCCTGCCAGAATATTAAAATATTTAAAGCTTTTGGTCTTGACTCTCAGATTCTTCATCTGAAAAAAAAAAAAACTATGAGGAGACTAAAGCAGCCTTCTGCTGGCTGTTCATAGAGTTCCCTGGAGGGTTGTATATTTCTTTTCCTTTTTTATTTTTAATCAACACAGACTATTTGTAGATATTTATGGTATACAGCACAATAATTCAATACATGTATCCAATGTGTAATGCATTTCAAGTTCCTCAAATATCTATCATTTCTCTGTGCTGGGAACTTTCAGGTCATAGAAAAAAGGGAGTAGAATAGTGATCAGTAAAGACTAGGAAGAGTAGAGGGGAGGAATGATAGAGACTAGTGTGTGTGCCAAATTCACTTAGCTGGGATGTAGCTGCGGGGTGGAGCTCTTGCCTAGCATTTATGAGACCCCCAAGTTCAACTTCAGCAAAAAAAAAAAAAAAATCAGTTAGATAATAGAGTAGTCTATTTTGATGAGAACAGAAAACAGTTTCCTAACCCTCTCTGCTCTATGGGTCAAGGTAAATCAGGGTACTTCTTTCAGACCTAAAGCAGTGATTCTTCACTCCAGTCCCAAGTTAGAATCACCTAGAGTGCATTTAGGAGCAATAATGTCCAACTACCCTACCTACCAACAATTTGGATTCTGATTATCCAGTTGCTTGATATACCAGGACCTTGGATTTTATTTAAGCCCTCCACCCCCAGGAATTTCTAACACCTATCCTTGGTTCAGAACCACTGACTTCAGGAAGTATAATCAGATCACTTGGAATATTTTTCTTTGCCCAGATTCCAAAAGGATTGCCATGAGTCCTGCACCTCTGTTACACAGCGTGGGAAGGCCTTGACCTTCAGCTTTGATGTAGGGTGGCGGGTAGATAGAGAGAGAGAATTTTTGGAATTGTTATAGTTCAGCATTGTCCAGTAGGACTTCCTGCATTGTCCAGCAGGAATGGAATGTTCTATATCTGTGCTGTCTAATATAGTAGTTATTAGGCACATGGGACTGTCAAGTACTGGAAATGTGGCTCGTGCAAATGAAATAAAGTGTTGATCTTGTTTCTCACTAATTAATTTAAATTTGCATGTAAAGAGCCACAGCTGATTAGTGACTACAACATTGGGCAGAGCAAGTAGACAGTATTTCAAGGGGCCCATTTGGCCAATAAAGATCACAGATTCTTCCAGAGTGTGGAGAAGCTACCACTTCTGCCTTAGACCAAGGTTATGAGGCTGCCCTGAAATAGAAGGACTGCCCAAGAGCATTGGTTCTCAAAGGGTGGTCCCGGGCAGCAATGGCTGCAGTGACTCTTGAGAACTAGTTAGAAACATAGTATTGTAGGTCCCACCTGGTCCTTCTGCCTCCGAACCTGCACTTTAACAAGACCCCCCAGTGTTTTGCACAAACATTTCAAGTCTCAGAAGTGCTGCCAGTAGCTGTCTATTCTGCTTTACAGAACACAAATAGCCATCAGCAGAGTCTTTTTCCATGGGGTTTCTCTGCATTGTCCAGTATCAGAGCAGGTTGCCAGAATTGCCAAAGTGGACCCGCAGTTATAGACAGCAGCACATTTGGAACTGGGAATGGATCAGTGAAATGCAAAAGGCAAAATAGACACATTTCAGTTCCAGTAAGCTTTCATTTTGATAGAGACAAAGGAGGAGATGTATACAATTCAACTGAAAGGCCAAGATCTAACTCAAGGTGGATCTCACCTGATTTTCAAATTCACCCCACTCACTTCTTAAGACATGGACGCACATCAGATATGGGGTCAGATATCCTGCTAATGTTAGAAATCCCTGAGTTGTACTAATAAGCACAATGGGCCTGACCCGTTTCCATGAGGACTTGGGGACAGATGCTATGTTTTTCTTTCTGAAGTTCAGCAAGGCTTTGCCTCACTTTAAAGAAAAGAGATTTCTCCTTTAAGACTCTGGAAAAAAAAATTTACCTGGAAAGTTAACATAGTTAACAAAAATGGGCAGAAAATAGAGCAAGGAACAGAATGATTTTATGTAACAACAATTTTTGGAAGATGTTTGAGGACAGATCCCACCAGAGGACATTTAGGCTATTAATTGTGATATGATAATTGGGACCCAGCAGAATAGCAAGCAACTCTCAAAGCCAGAAACAAACACAGTCAGGAAATAGAGGAGCAGATGACTTGACCCACAGGCACAGCGACTGGGTAATTTCTATGCTCAGGGGAGTAGTAATTGTCATCTGCTGTGTGGGCATCACCAAGTGCAATCATGTGAGTGAGAATGGAAATCCGTTCTCTGCAGCTTGTGAATTGAATTTAATCACAGCTCTCTGCATGCTCCATTCTGAATCTTAAACCCAGGCAGTCTCTGAATTTTCCTCTAGATTAAGTTTTCCTTTCCTAGGGACTTCCTGCTGTCCTTACTGCACCCCAACTCTCCCTTCCCTATTTTGCACCCCCAAGTCAAATATAAAGCAAAACAAGTGGGTAGTGGTGTTCATTGCCTCTTTCACTTCTGCTGGGTCTGCCATTACAGAATTACATTTGCAAAAAGTACAAGATGAAAACAAATGAGGTATATTATTCTGGCACTTTTATTTCCTACGTCTCACATAGAATACCAAGCAGTGAGGAGTTTTGGTGTGTGGTCTCTTCTCAGGATTAACAAGGACCTGGCACAAGAAAATACACTCTTGGTGCTTTTCTAAACAACCTCTTTTAGTCCACCACCAGAACAAGAAGACAAATTTAAAAATCCAAAATTGTTTCAAGTATAGTATTCCAAATCTTTCCAAAATGACTCTTGCACAAAAATAGAATATGTGTAGGTTTAAGATTTATGAATTCATTAATGCGGGAGCCAGGTAGATGGTAAAAGTGGTTTCAAAAGCAATCTGAAGATCTGGGGATTTATAGGTATCTACAAAGACTGTCAACAAAAGAATGCTAGATATGAGACTGATAAATGAGCTCCCGTGTATCCAAACTCACAGGATATTATCATCTTTATTGCCTGGCAGAAATCAATTGCCCCTCTCCAACAAGACCCACAAATTAGCATATAACTTTGTGATGTCTAGATCTTTAATAACAAATAGTGAGTGACAGGTATGTTCCCCTCATTCACACACTAATCCTTGGGTGGGTCTGCTAAGCGGTTTCCCTTAATCCCAGTTCTAACCATTTCTGGGCCTTATTTCCAAGTTTTGGATAATTATGTGAAACTCCTTATAGTTTCAATTAAAATCATTCCTTACACCTGTGTATTCACAAGGGTTTGTGCCAAGCCTAAAATTGCTCCAGTTTCCTGGAAATGTCATGAAAATCCTTTTCTCTTTCTGAAATGTTCCCTTTTAAAGTCCCCCTAAATACAGTTAAGATATTAATTCAAACAAACACAAGGCAAGCACTTCAATTTCTTTTCACCTGTAAAAAAAAAATACTCTTTTTTTTCTTCTTCTCCATGGTACCTATATTTTATTCAAAGCTGCACAAAAAAAAAAGAAAGAAAGAAAAAGAAGGCACAGAAAACTAAGCAGAGTTTGTTCAGAGGTCAGAATGAAGCAGAGATGTTGTGCTGGTTTGAATTAAAGCTTTTCTGCTTCATTTTTCGGAATTAAAATTTCATGATGTTTCCCAAAGTGTCATATGTACATGAAAGTAAAAAACTGGGGAAAAAAATTAGATGGTATACTTTTAACTTCTGTTTTAGGGGACGATTTTAAAAGAAAGAAATTAAAAGAATTATGAAGGTAGAAGTTCATTCTCAAAGATTATTTTCTCCATAATAAGTTTTTTTTTACCTTAAAAGGAGATGTAGCAAGAAACTTTAGTTATCTTTTTAGAAGAGATAAACTATTTTTTTCATATTTGCACGAATATGATTTTTCTACATTTGTTTTGCCATTTGTTGTAAAACTACTTGCCTTTATCATTTTTTTCTCCTGAATGTACCTTTTAGGGGTTTAAAGAGAGGTGAGAGAATTAATTTTCCATTTTCCCAGTATTCTAAGTATTTATAAATCAGTCTTTCTGTATTTGAAAAAGTTATGACTGTTAGTAAACCTGGGAAAATTTTACAGGCTTGCTGTTACTCAAGGAATAACAAGATTGATCACATTTTACTATTGTAATTATTTTGAAACTTATTTTGATAATTATTTGGGAGTCAAATTTTGCCACTCTGATTTTGCCACCTCTGAAAGTGTTTTGGTGAGAAATTCACTACAAATAGTACTTGGAGATGTCAGGGATACAATGGCACCACCCATCATCTACATACATACACACACACACACACACACACACACACACGAGATGTGGAAATAGATCCCTCTATGATTCTGCCGGAGGATGGGCTTGGTGGGATGGGGCTGAGAACTGGGAGTGCTAGGAACACTGTCTAGTGGGGATGGGATGCACAAGGTAAGGGGTATTTCAGTTTTCTGAGGGCTTGTAATACCTGGTCAAACCCATATAAGGTGATTTTTTAAAATTATTTCATACTTGAATAAATAACATCATTTTCCAGTAGAGGATACAATTCAT
Organism: Marmota monax; assembly: GCF_021218885.2. Lineage (NCBI taxonomy): Eukaryota > Metazoa > Chordata > Mammalia > Rodentia > Sciuridae > Marmota > Marmota monax. The sequence goes on from NW_026692254.1 coordinate 5,450,097, forward strand.
GCATGGACTAAGACTTGAATTGGAATACAAGAATTGCAAAATGTGTTCATTCTCCAGCGTCAGGTACACCACTGAACACTCAGAGCTCATATAGTAAGCTGCCCTTCTTATTTCCACCCTCCACTTAACATGCCGTAAACACAGGACTTATGGAAACACTCCAGAAGATGGTGGAATATGATCAATCTTTTTCCATTCAACTAGAAAAGTGATGTTCCAGATGGCTTAAAGGCAGAGCACATGAAAATCACTCTGATGTCACTTCCTTAGGCCACTAGTGAATACTGTGGAAGCCACAGTTCCCCACCATGTAAGTCAGGGATCTCCAAGTCCTTCAGTCTTCTGGGGCTGTTCTTCCCTCTGATATACAAAGAAAGTACCTGAAGAAGTTGAGTTCAATAAGAGGTTTCTGTAAGACTTATTAGAAAATTTAAACTATACAACAGAGCTATAGTAACAAAAACAGCATGGTATTGGCACCAGAATAGACTTGTAGACCAATGGTACAGATTAGAGGACACAGAGACTAACCGATTATCTTATACTAGACAGGGTGCCAAAAACATTCACTGGAGAAAAGATAGCCTATTCAACAAATGGTGCTGGCAAACCTGGAAATCCATATGTAGCAAAATGAAATTAAACCTCTATCTCTCACCCTGTATAAAAATCAAATCAAAATGGATCAAAAAGTTAGGCACTAGAACAGAGACCCTGTTCTAATGGAAGAAAAGATAGGCCCAAATCTTCACCATGTCAGCCTAGCATCTGATTTCCTTAACAAGACTCCTAAAGCGCAAAAGTAAAATCAAGAATCAATAAATAGGATGGATTCAAATTAAAAAGCTTCTTCTCAGCAAAGGAAACAATAACGTGAGGAGAGAGCCTGTGGATAGAAAATTTTTACCACATGCACCTTCAATAAAGCATTAACCTCTAGGGTATATAAAGAACTCAACAAGCTAAGCACCGAAAAAAACAAATAACCCAATCAACAAATGGGCCAAGGACCTGAACAGAAACTTCTCAGAAGAGGATATACAATCAACCAACAAATATATGAAAAAATGTTCATCATCTCTAGCAATTAGAGAAATGCAAATCAAAACTACTCTAATATATCATCTTACTCCAGTCAGAATGGCAGCTATTATGAAGACAAAAAACAATAAGTGTTGGCGAGGATGTGGGGGAAAAGGCACACTCACACATTGCTGGTGGGACTGCAAATTGGTGCAGTCAATATGGAAAGCAGTATGGAGATTCCTTGGAAAACTGGGAATGGAAACACCATTTGACCCAGCTATCCCTCTCCTCTGTCTATTCTCAAAGGATTTAAAAACATCATATTACAGGGATACAGCCACATCAATGTTTATAGCAGCACAATTCACAAAAGCTGAACTGTGGAGCCAAACTAGATGCCCTTCAATAGATGAATGGATAAAAAAAGGTGGCATATATGCACAATGGAATATTACTCGGCAATAAAAGAGAATAAAATCATGGCATTTGCAGGTAAATGGATGGAGTTGGAGAAGATAATGCTAGATGAAGATAGCCAATCCCAAAAAAAACAAATGCTGAATGTTTTCTCTAATATAAGGAGGCTGATTCATAGTGAGGTAAGGAGGGGGAGCATGGGAGAGCTAGATAAACTCTAGATAGGGTAGAGGTTTGGGAGGGGAAGGGAGGGGGGAGGGGATTAGCAAAGATGGTGGAATGTGATGGACATCATTATCCAAAGTACATGTATGAAGACACAAATTGGTGTGAACATACTTTATATACAACCAGAGATATGAAAAATTGTGCTGTATATGTGTAACAAGAATTGTAATGCATTCCGCTGTCATTTATTTTTTAAAATTCAATTTAAATTTTTTTTAAAAAAATAACCATTTGGCCAAGAACCTCTGGAAAAAAAAGAATGAAAAGAAAAACTTTATCACTGAGGTAGTTGGAAAACTAAACCCACCCCCTCATACCCTTTGAGTTGCACTGTCTGTTGTGCAGAACTCCATGCATAACCCTACCTTCACACCATTAGCCCTCTGTGCCCTCTTGGAGCCTCAGTCTCTTCTTCCAGCCCAGTGAGACCTACCCTTCAGACTCCAGCCCATGTATCAACTTCTCCATGCAGATTTCTTTGGCAACCCCAGGGCACAGTGATCTCACTGCTGAAACCAACGGGATGTTTGGGAACTGCTCTGCAAACTCAAACTGACTTCCCAGATGGAGGATATGAATAACATTCTCTTAATGCTGCTTATAAAAGCAAACACATGCAAAAATGTGGTATCAAAGGAAAGTTTCAACTTGCTTGCTTGGAAAAAATTTTCCTAAAAGTGGGGAATCTGATCTATCCTTGAATTAATATTCTTGATGATTTCAACTTGAAGAACAAAAGCAGCACAGATCCTGGTGTTCTGACTGCCTCTTCTCTTAATAATATTTAAAACTGGACAGCTGCCCCTTTCCTTACTGAAAAGAGCAGAGGACTGAGGTCTGCTCTTCATGAGCACCTTACTACCTGGATGTGAAGTTGGTGGTTTTCATCCTTGGGGAGCTTTAAAAACTCCCGATGCCCAAGCTAGAGCCCAGACCAAAGACATCAAGTCTCTAGAGTGTGTGTGTGTGTGTGTGTTAAAGTTTTCAAAGGATTCCAGGGTTCAACCAAGACTGGGAACTGATGTAAAATTTGCAGCTTCTAGGATAATGAGTCATATAAATATATATTAGAATCACCTGGGTAGCGATAAAACTTGTTATGCCTGTGTCTCAGTTTAAAGACTTTAATTTAAAAGGTCTGGGATGTAGCCTGGGCATCAGGATTTGGTGATTGTACTATGGAGTCAGCATTGGGTCCCACTGTCCTAGAATATGACAGAGTACTCATGGGGAAACTCTGGGCTAGGAGTTGCAGGACCCCTCACTTGAGGACAGTAGAAAAGACAAGGAAGGCCGGGCAGGCCTAGCTGATTATTGAGGACCAGCTTTTTTCACTTACGTTGGTATTAGAAAGCCAGAGAGAGCCAGGGAGTGAATTGGGGATAATTACTGTTCACTGAACAGAAGGGGCCAGATCTGGCATGCAGAGAACAGTTTGTAAGAAAGCTTGTCATTTCTTCTCTAGCGTTTCAACCTGGTTACCCTGTGACACTTGTTGGCTGACCTCTTTCCCACAGAAATCAACCACCACTGCCCAACCACAGGTGTTAGAGAGAGAATATGAGGACATCACAAAAGGCTTTTGCCATGAGGAATGTTGGAAAGAGGCCTCCAGGGACGAGCAACACTTTGCTGTACTTTGTAGCAGGCCACTCGGCACACATAGTGACTATGGGAATGTCTTTCTTCCAGAGTTCCTTCTACAGGCTTAAAGATGAAAACCCAAGCAAAGGTGGAAAGCCAATAAACTGCAGTGACCAACAGCTGTCCTCCAGGGCTTGGGGCTTCCCTTAGGGGGCCCATCCTTTCTCCTTTGGGAATAGGCAGAATCCTGTGTAGTGGGAAAAAATGTCCCTTGATCTGTGTCCTAAAGGTAAGCCCTGGTGTAATCCTCTTCTCCTCAGTTTGAGTAGTTCCTGTGTTTCTGGTTTCTAGTCAATGGAATACGCAAAAGTGAAGGACTGCCACTCCTGGGACAACATAATGTCATGTGTCTAAAACTCCAACTTTCCAAAATGCATCAGAGTGAGCAATGATGTTCTACTGACCAGAAGAAGCGAAGTGCCACATGGTGAGCTGGCTATGGAGAGGGCCACATGGTAGGGAACAGCAGATGATCTCTGGGAGCTGAAAGGCTGGACATACAAATGAGCAATGGCCAGACCTTATGCAAAACTAGAACTCTAACCTACAACCTTTGGTTTTCTAGCAACCATCTCCGAAAACCAAGCCATTATCTACAGGAGCCAGCCCAGGAAGCCAGCCTGGTACTTGTAAGTCAGTCCAATAAGTGAGATCACCATATCTAAAAAATAAACTTTATAACCATTAGTCCCAAACTACCAGGATTTGAAGAATAACTGAAAACTTCCACAATTTTGCCCCCATTTCCAACTAGGGACTGACTAGGGAAAACAAAATATGCACCCCTAACCAATCACAAAGGATGCCCCACTTCCTGTTAGTTCACCAACAGCTTCCCTGGGCCAACAACCTCCCTTCAGGGAACACCGAGGCCTTCCATTTTCTGTGCTATAAAACTTTCTAACTCCTGTACTTGTCTTTGAGTCTTTTCCAAAACACAAGCTCACCTACAATACGGCCAGAAGTAAAATGACTTCAGGCTTCTTGAACAGCAACATTTAACCCAAGAAGAAAACAGAATAATGCTTTCAAGGTATAAAGAATGGTAACTTTGCATCTAGAACTTTGTAAATGGCCAAACTATCACTGAACTGTGATGACATAAAAATAATCTTCAGCTATATAAGGTTGTTATGGTTTGAATATGTGGTGTCCCCCAAATGTCATGTGTGAGACAATGCAAGATTATTAGAGGCATAACCCAACCAGTGGGCTAATCCACTGATATGAATTAACTGCACCATAACCTTTGGCAGTTAGGGTGTGGTTAGAGAAAGTAGGTTACTGGGGCTTGCCCTTGGGGACTGTATTTTGTCCCTGGTGAATAGGGCTCTCTCTGCGTCCAGGTGGCCATGTTCTGAATTGTTTTCCTCTGCCATGCCCTTCTTCCATGATGTTTTGCCTCACCTTGGTGCACAAGCTATGGAGTGAGCCATCTATGGACTGAGGCCTCTGAAGCTGTGAGCCCCATCTAAACTTTCCCTCCTCTATGTTGTTCTAGTCAGGTCTTTTGGTCACAAAAGACAAACAAACACACACACACAAAAAAAAAAAATTAACTAAAACAAAGGGCTTCAGAATTGTGCCCTGTGGAAGATGTATTTATGCATACAGCCATGAAGAGAGTGTTCCAGGCAGAGAAAATGTCTGGCTCAAAAGCACTGATGTAGAATCAAATACAGGGTGCACAAGGAACACAAAGAAAAGCCAAGAGCAAACTGGCTGGGAGAGAGTGGCAAGAGATGGAACTTAAAATGAGGCATGGCTCAGAGCATGAGGAATCTGTGAGCCATGAGAGACACTGTGGATTTCTTCTCAGAACAATGAGAACCCCTAGGTTTGAGCAGATTTGAATGAAGTGAGCCAATTTCTCTTTGAAGTACATCATTCTGCCCGATGCGTGCAGAATGGCCAGTAGGGGGCAGGAGTAGCTGCAATATCCCAATCAGAAAGCTATTGCAGGGGTTCACTTGAGAAGGGATGGCTTGACCCAAATTGATGGCATTGGGAGTGAGAGGGAAAAACAAAGGGGAAATTTCAGGCTGCGTTTTGTGGGGAGAGCAGGGAGATTTGATTGCAGTGTTGGTAATATGGAGTAAATAAAAAGCGGAAAATGGTAAGATAAAGAAGACTGAAAGAAAAACCATTTGGAGATTTAAAACTCTAGAGTCTAATTCTGACATGATAATACTGAAAACAACTGTGATGTCTTGATGCATAGAAGATATAAGACGGTAGGTGTAGAAATTTGGAGATCGGGTGTAATATCAGGGCCAGCATCAGAGATTCGTAATCATTTGCAGAGGTAGTGGTTAAAGCGAAGGGAAGAATGAATTACCCAGAGAGAAAGAAAATGGGCAGAAAGGACTGGAGTGAATGGAGGCAGGGAGGAAAGAAAACAGGAGAAGCTAACTGGAATCTGGTGGCACAGGTAGAGCCAGGAAAGCAGAATAAAGAGCATTGCAGGAAGTAGGGACAGATCCATAGAGCATGACGGGGGCATGGAAGCCAAGAGAAAACAGCACTTAGCAACATTGGAGAAATAAGTCAAGTGAAGAAAAATGAAGACAGGGAAGTAAGCATTCACGGAACTGGCTACATCTGGGTATTGTCATGGGCCAGGCTCTATGGGCAATGTCCAAACAGACTCCATTTTACCCTGAGACTCCACATCATGTAAGAAATGCTTCTCCCGTGGGAAAACTCCACCTCTGTACCCATTAGTAGTTATCTAGCATAGCATACTTGGCAACACAAAATATCAATTCTTATACCACTTAGAATCGTTCCCTTTGGTTTCCATTTTTCTTGGGCGATGTACATTGTCAGAGATTGATTGTCTAGACGTTAGTAACCATTCTCTAAGGTGTATTGAACTAGGGTCATTTTGACCCACTTCCCTTCTGCTTGCTTGCTGCTATGCCAACCTGGAAAGTCCTGTGGGAAATACCAAGGTACCCATTGCCTTGTCTCGCTAACTGCCCAGTCCAGCTTCTGTACCTGCTTGTTACAGCTGCATCAACCCAGATGTAGTTTTTGCCTTTAAGAATACAAAAGTACATACAAGAGGAAGTGAGGGGAAGGGGAAAAATAATATAAGGGGGACAAACGAATGTCAATAGAGGGAGCAGAGAGAGAAGAGGGGAGGGGAGGGGAGGGGAGGGGAGGGGAGGGGAGGGGAGGGGAGGGGGGATAGTAGAGGATAGGAAAGGCAGCAGAATACAACAGACACTAGTATGGCAATATGTAAATCAATGGATGTGTAACTGATGTGATTCTGCAATCTGTATATGGGGTAAAAATGGGAGCTCATAACCCACTTGAATCAAATTGTGAAATATGATATATCAAGAACTATGTAATGTTTTGAACAGCCAACAATAAAAAATTAAAAAAAAAAAAAGAATCCTAAAATGCTCAGGCTTGGGGCTGTTCCTTGCAGAGACAGTTATGGGTCCTGCAGGGAGCAGTCGCCGGCTGGCGGGTTAAATAAAAACTCTTCAATTTGGACAAAACTAGGACTTGGTGTGTTTTCTGAGCGACCTGCCCCCACAACAGTGTTATCATTTGAATCTTGAATGATCCCCCAAAACTCAAGTGTTGAAGACATGCTCTCCACTGCAGCAATGTCCAGAGGTGGCTTTTGGGGAAGTGAATGGATCCCGAGGGTCCTAAACTCATCAGTGGGTCATCCATTTGATGGATTTGAATGGATTAGTGGGAGGTGGTGGAAACTTTATGCAGGTGGAGCATGACAGAGTTGTGTCCTTGAGGAGTGAGTCTTGTCCCTGGCCCTTTCCTCTTGGTCTCTCTCTGCTTTCTGACTGCCGTGAGCTGAGCAGCTTTCCTCCACCACATCCTTCCACATGATGCTCGGCCTCACCTCGGCCCCAAAGCAATGGAGCCCTCCAACCATGGATGGAAATCTCTGAAACTGTGAGCCAAAATGAATCTTTCCTCCCTAAGTTGTTTTTTTTTAAAGAGAGAGAGAGAGAGAGAGAGAGAGAGAGAGAATTATTTAATATTTATTTTTTACTTTTTTCAGTGGACATAACATCTTTATTTTATTTTTATGTGGTTCTGAGGATCAAACCCAGCGCCCCGCACATGCCAGGCGAGCGCGTTACCGCTTGAGCCAAATCCCCAGCCTCCTAAATTGGTTTTGTCACGTATTTTGGTCATGGTGACAAAAAGCTGTTTAACATACAGGTCAATACTGACTTCCACAAATGCTATTTCTGTGTAGAGATAAGGACAGATTGGAGCAGGCTCAAGAACAATGCCTGGTAGTGAAGCCAAGACAAATAAAGTAAATGAAGTTACATGACCTAAGGATATGGATGTCCTAGCACATGGGTCAGCAAACTTTTCACAAAGGGCCACATTGTAGTATCTGACCCTTTGAGAGTCAGATGACTTTTTAAAGTAAGTTTTATTATTAGTCGTGTATGGTGAAACCAATAGATGATTGTCATTAAATGAGATGATTGCCATTGAAAAGACACTTTGTTATAGTCCAAGAGACATCAAGTCATGGAGAGTTACACTCAGGAAACACCAGTTGGTTGGGAGGTGGAAAGAATGAGGGGAAGCTGTGGGCAGGAGCCTTTATTGTGGTTTTCATAGGGATAGGCAAGGCAGGGTAAGCAGGATAGAGGATTGACTAGTATAAATAATTTCAGTGAGTTCTGGGGCATAGCTACTATCCTTAGTCTTCTGGTGTCTGGGCCCACAATGGACAGTGTCCCAAGTGTGAGAGACCACAAAGGATGGATGAAGTATGGGCTTCAAATTGCATGGTTTGCATTTGAAAAGCAGCTGGAAAGAATCGTTTGCTGTTTGATATTAGCCTACTCTAGGAAGGCTAGGAAGTCCACTGCCAGTAAGTCCCCAGGTGTCAAAGCATCAGACATAATACATAATAATAAGACATGCTTAATACAGATGATCTCATTGCAACTATTTAAAACTATTGTTGAAACATGAAAGAAACGGTACCACCATTATTATGTAAATAAGTGGCTATGGCTAGGTTCCAATAACATTTATTTACTAAATTTATTTGCTAAAATAGGTAGAGGGCCACTTTTGTCAAGTAGTTACTAACCCTTGTCTAGATGAAGGCATCAAGACAATTAAAACAGAAGCAATAATCAAAGATATCACTAAAGGAAACTTTTTAGAACTGAAAAAGACTTAGAGACCAAATAGTTTTATTGTGTTGATCACCAGATAAATGAAAAGAAACCCATACTTTAACCTATCCTGAGGAATCACTTAAATTAGGAAGAGGAATAAATATTCTCAAAGAACTTAAAAGCCATATGAATAGTAATGAGGAAAAGCAAATCAGGCTGAACCTAGACTTATCACTGAAATTAAATATTACAAAGCAGTTGTATTAATCCATTCTCAATATTATAACAAAATACACAAGACTGGGTAATTATAGAGAAAAAAGAGATTTATAATTTGGGAGGTCCAAAAATATGTGTTGAAATCTGCTTGGCCCTACAAGGGCACTTTTGCTAATACAATGTCACAGCAGATGGCACCATGACGGGAGTACCCGTGAGAGAGAACAATCACATGGTGTGCATTAGCTTTCTTCCACTATAACAAAATACCTGAGGTGATTAATGATAAACAAGAAAGTTTATTTCAGCTCATAGTTCTAGATGCTCCATTTCAAGATGGGAGGGAGAGGTTCGTTTTCTTTGGGACTGTGGCAATATAGCACATCATGGTAGGAGTGAAGCAGAACCTCTCACCACATGACCAGGAAACTTAAGGAAAGAGGAAAGAACCAGAATCCCACAATCTCCTCTGAAGGTATACCCCCAATAACCTAAGGAACTTTTGCCATGTCCCACTTCCTAAAGGTTTTATCACCTCCTCATATTGCTACACTGAAGACCCAGCCTCCAACAAAAGAACCCCTGGGGGACATACTCCTCCCCATGTCAGCAATGAATCAACGTCCCTAGAGTTTTGAAAATAAATGGTCTCAGTTATCTATTGCTTTGTAACAGACTGCTCTGAAATTTAGTGGCTTCAAATAATAATTATTTATTTTTATCTTTTTGTAATTTGGACAGACTTGGCTGGGGTTCTTCTGCACCATGCTTTGGCAGCTGAAGTCACTGAGGAGGCTGCAGTTGGTTGGAAGCTCTGCTAGGGCTTGATAATCCAAGATGGTCAAGCCATTGGCCAGGGCAACTGCATGGCTGAAAGCTGTCCAGAACACTCTCTCTCTCTCTCTCTCTCTCTCTCTCTCTCTCCCCACCCCCCCACCTCCACCATCTCTCTCTCCACATGGTGCCCCACCATTCAGTAGCTTATCCCAGGATTCTATTCATGGTATTGAATAGAATAAAGCAAGAATGGGGGCCTGGGATTGTGGCTCAGTGGTCACCTAGCACATGTGAGGCATTGGGTTCCATCCTCAGCACCACATACAAACAAATCAATCAAATAAAGTTATTGTGTCCATCTAAAACTAAAAAAAAAAAAAATGTTTATAAAAAAGAATGGGAGCTGCCAGACCTTTAAAGTCCTAAGACAAATGTCACACAAACATCACTTTCTGGGCCACATTCATTTGGCCAAAACAAGTCAGAGGACAAAACTAGATTCAAGGAGAGGGAAGAAGGACCAGCCTCTTATGTGAAAAGTGACAGATATGCACACATCAGGATGGGAGAAACTGTCAAGGGCCATCTCTGCAGATAATCTACTCCAGAAAATGAGAATGCCATACTCATTTGCATGTGAAGAAAGTAGATTTTTCTCAGAAGCACATATTTTCAGAAAACTGAGGTCCTACATCATTCCCAATAATAATAAAATAAAATAAAAAACTATTTTATGTGATAATCTAGCAGATGAAAAGGTAGATTATTGTGCATGATAAAGAAAAGATAATGAAAGCTAGTTGTATAAATACAATAACTAGGCCTGGGTTGAAATGTGAAGACAAACAAAAATAATTCCTTAAAGATGAGTCATGTAGTCTAAAAATAATGATCCACTAACATGACTATCTGTCTGAAAGTTCAGCATATGTAAACAAAGACTAGATAGACTGAGGAAGCAGTTCCTGGGGTGTGAGAAGAGAGTTGGAAAGCAAGATAAATTCCACGCTGTATATGGCAGACCCATCTATTTCTTTATTTTGATAGTCATGATAGGCAGTTTCAAATAATTAAAGATAACAAGAACTCTTTATTTTTTCCTCCCCTCCAAATTTCTTCCATTTCAGTAAATGACTCCACCATTCACCCAGGTGCTCAAGGAAAAACCTCAGTGTATGTGTCATTTCTCTTTCCCTCTCCTCTGCAGGACTTCTGCAGTGTCCCCTGACAACTGGTCCTCCGAAACGTGCAGAAAAGTCTGGGGTACACACACACACACACAAACACACATATACACACACAGAGTTTTACATGCCACGTGTCTCTTTATAACTTCTGTTTTGTTCAAGATCGCAAAAGAGACAATATATTTTTCAGATAATGGAAGCAAATATTTGCTAATTTAAGTCACCCTCCAAGCTTAACAAATTTATTGATGGCTAATTTCAGCTGAAGTGTGATCTAAATGGCATCCAAATGCACTCCAGGAAGATGATTAAGGATGCTTTCCCTGGGGTCCAAACTTCAGAGTATGCCTTTAATCTTCCCTCCTCCATCTCTAACTGTCTGCCTAATCCATCCCTCCTCCCTGGTAACCCCAAGCTTGCCCCACTTGTTTCCTTTTTCCATTCCTTGTTCATCTCCACCCAGCCATTCTTTCTCCCTTGGCCTCATAGTGATCATTTTAAAATGCAAATCAAGGGCCAGGAGTACAATTCAGTGGTTGAGCATTTGCCTAGCAAGCCCAAGGCCCTGGGTTGATACCCAGCACAGCAAATTTGTTTTAAAAAATGCAAATCTGAGCCATTTTCCTGCTTGAAACCTTCCATAATTCTCCCTAAGTCCCTTAACTCCAGCCACAGTGGTCTTCTTCCTGTTCCTGCATGCTCACCTTAGGGTGGGGACTCTGACTGTTCCTTCTGTCTAGACTGGAATGTTCCTCTCCAGATATTTAATCTGTCTGGGTCCTTCTGATTCATACAGTTTAAGCAACCTTCTCAGGGAATTTTCTCTGATTGTCCAAAGTAAACCCTCAGACACTCTGCTTCAAAACATCCTGCTTAATTTTTTTCATGATATGCATCATGCCCCATGTATTTTCATACTTAATTTTCATGTGTTTATTGTCTGTCCTTGTTTTAGATTATAAGCAACTAAATGGAAAGATTTTATGTTTCATCATATCATGCTACAAGGTATAACAGTACCGGTACCAGTGGATAGTCAAAAGTTGTATATTGAAGAAAGGGAATGTTCAGAGGCCAGGCTTGTGGCTCAGTGGTAAAGTGCTTGCCTAGCATGTGTGAGGCACTGGATTCGATCCCCAGCACCACATAAAAATAAAAACAAATAAAATAAAGGTATTGTGTCCATCTACAACTAAAAAATATATTTAAAAAAGAGAAAGGAATGTTCAAATAAGAACTATGCTTTTCAAACAACTGGAGAATATATAAAGAAATAAAGTACACTCAGTTTAACCATAAGGCATAGAAGAACTTAGGAAATGGAAGGGTTTTATAAAACCCCAAAATCATAAAACAATATGGTAGAAATTGAATCAAATTCACCAGTTGAATTTAAAAATAAAACTTAATTGTGATGTATGTTCCTTCAAAAGAACTCATCTAAAATAAAGTGATGCAGAGAGGTTTAAAACAGAAGATGGACAAAATTTTATTAGCTAATGCAAATGTAAAGGAAGAGGGGTCATGACATTGATTTCAGTCAAAGAATAAACTCAGGCAAACACATTGAATGGGGCAAAGAGGTTTATTATACTGATGACTAATGCAATCCACAGTGAAATTATAGTACACATAAATATTTATGTCCTGTGTAACACAGCATGAAAATGCTGGAATGCAAATGGTTGAAAGTCAAAGAAAAATGCCAGAACTCTAGTCTAAATGGAAGATGTTAACACATCTGCCCTAAATCTATTTTATTCAGGAAAGGGGCTAGGGGAGAAAGCAAGATATAAACTAGGAGACCAGCTGATAACTAAAATCGTAAAAATCAATGACAGAGAGACTTTGAATAAATACACAAGATAAATTAATATTTAATTACTTAGTGTTCATGTTCATTTAAAAAAACAAATTTTTACTATATGCTGAAATTGAACTCGATTAGGGGGGTGCTTGATATACCTTTTATATGATAAATAAGGATTTTTTTTCAAAATCGATCTTATTCTAGGCCACAAGGAGAGCTCTAATGATTTCAAAAAGCAGAAATCAGTATAAGTGACATTCCTTAGCACAATGCACAATGCAATGAACCTATAAACTAATAACACAAATTAAAAGAACAGTAACACAACTCAATGCTTGAAAATTGTTATGATTTGTATCGTAAATGTCTCTAAAGGCTCAGGTGTTAAAAACTTGGTCTCTGGCCTGTGGTGCTATCCTAAGTGGTGGAACATTTAGGAAATGGGGCCCCGAGGAAGGAACTGAGGTAGGAATTGTGAGGTAGGAATGAAAAGAAATAAAAGAGAAACAGAAAGAGGACGAAAGGGAAGGAAAAATAGTCTGTAACTTTAATCTGGAAGCATTTTGCTAAAATTTCTCAGACATTTTTCCCTCCCAGGCTGGTTTTTTCCTTAGGCTTGTCACTCCCAATTTTGAGAGATCTAAATCTTAAAGTTACTGTAAAGTGACTCAAAATCTTAGTTACTGTAAATTCATTCTTAATGAAAATTGCTCTAGCACTGTTATTTAGCCTACATAATATACTAATACATGTATTTTTAGAAAAAATAAAGGGAGATACAATATTTTAAGACACCTATAACATAGCTACATTCCCAACATCATCTATTGATTAGATAGAGGAAACATCGACCTGAAGATCCTGAGAATGACCAGACCACCAAAAACCATCTTGTTATCACCAGGCCAGAACCATCCACAGGCCACCACCCTATACCTACACCTTGCCAAGTTTCCCCTCAAAGAAGAGCCCAAGGCTGCTGCTCACTCTCTGAGAATGTCTACCTTCACCTTTCACTTACTAGCAATGCTCTTCCTTTTTGCTAAAACCTAATGGGTCATTAGATTGTTTCTGTGACATTGTCACAGGAGGGTAGGAACCTGAAGCCCCAAACCTCTGTACATGTGTCCTAACAAGAGGAAATTTAAAGTTAGACACAAAAAACCGAGTAGGAGAATTTTCTTATAAGGGAAAATAAAATGACAGTAAAGTAAAACTCAAGTACAGAACACAGATCTCTCTCTCTCTCTCTCTCTCTCTCTCTCTCTCTCTCTCTCTCTCTCTCATCCACATTATTTTGGGTCTTCATTTCTCCTACAGATAATAGGTAGTTTGCTGAGGAATGTGACATATCTTATTCACTTAAGTCAGGCAGAGGAGAGAGAGAGAGAGAGAGACAGAGAGAGAGAGAGAGACAGAGAGAGAGAGAGAGACAGAGAGAGAGAGAGAGAGAGAGAGAGAGAGAGAGAAATCTCCAAGTAGAGAACAACAAAAGAAACAATGCTGCCCCCAAATTTATTGCTGTTTGACGTTTGTTAGAACTGGGTTCCACCTTCTGTAGTCTTTACCAATCAGCAGTTTTCCTTCTCCTTCAGGATGGAAGGGGGTGGGTTTTGACCCTGGTTGTTCCTCTCCAGAATTGTCATGGTGACCATCCTATTCAGGGGGCCTTCCTTTACAAGTCAATTCTGTTAATGCAAGTGCTGGGGTCAATGATTGGGCAGGTTTTATCTTAGTGCCTCTGTGCTATTAAGGAAATTTATTTTCTGAAATGCACTGAGAAACCTGTGACCAGGAGCCCTGACTTTACAGTGACCTAATAGAGCCTACCAGGAGTTGTCCCCATTGATCTTTCTTTCTTGATGAATTTCTTAATAGACTTCCTTTGTTTCCACCTGTTTATTCTCAGGATTAGTACACCTGTTGTTGTCCTACAAGTCACTTGATTGTTCATTATAGGCAATTCAAAGAAAGCCCATGACCCTACTATGTTACTGATAGGAGACAGACAGATGCCAATGGTGGGAACATGAGGTTAAGGGAATAATTCTATAAAACGGACCTACTGTGCTGATCCCCACATGCTTTCTTTTCCAAGAAGCAATTTATCTGCAGCCGTGCCTGACTTAACTGGATAAGGTATGTCATATTCCTCCACAAACTAACTATTATCTGCAGACCAAAAATAATGTGGATAAGAGGAAACTGAGTTAACCTGTGACCCTTTTAACAGACCAGATCCTGGAGCTCAGGGAGATAAGGATAATTCCTCCTAACCATAATATCTGTAAAAATTCATGGTTAAGAATCCAATTAGAAAAGAAAAGAAAAAGGAATCCAATTAGAGCCAGTCACCCTGGGCCAAGGTGACCTAGAGTTGTCTTGGCAGTGGGCACTAGGAAATCTGATTATCACCCTGCTGTCTGTCAAAAATCAAGAGACCGACCTAGGTGTGACTCTGAAAACTTTTCTGGGATCCCCAATAAAAACTGGCATATAGGAGAGATACATTGTCTCTCTCCTTTCTGAGAGGATCCCCCTCTCTCTTGAGAATGTCCCCTTTTCCTTTTCCTGTCTCTTCAATAAACTCATGCCTGTTCCTCTGAACAACATGTCTGAAATTTTCTGACTTGATTGCAAGAATCAGGGTTTGCAATTGATTCAAATATATGAATTACCAAGATCATTGAAATGTCATGTGTAGCTAATAAAAAAATGTGAAAAAAAGAAGCAGGGTTTGATGGGGGACCTTTGTACTGCCTAAGTTTCCCAGAAGTAAAAGCCTGGAGTTGGGGTGGCAGGGGGAGACTAGAAGTTCATTGGATTTGACAAAGGGAAAGAAGGGAAGGAAGGGGGATGGGATGGGAATGAGACAGAAAGTAGAATAAATTGGTCGTAACTTTCCTATGTTCATATTTGATTACATGACCACAAGAATGGGAAGTTCCTCAAGAATGGGAAGCTATACTCCATGTATAGATAATATGTCAAAATACGCTCTACTGTCATGCATAACTAAAAGGAACAAATAAAAAAAATTAAAAGCCTGGAAGTTTTGAGTAAAGATCTCCTCTGCTTCTGGAAAGACTTCCTCAGACCCCCTCATGATGATAATCGGGGACGTACACTTGAAGAGAATATTGGGGCTCCCTCTCTTTGCTTCCCAGCTGCCATGAGATGAACAGCTTTGCTCCACCACATGCTCCCTGCCACCATGTTCAACCCTGCCACAGACCCAAAGCAATGGAGCCACACCATCATGGATTGAAACCTCTGAAACTGTGTGCCAAAATGTCTTTCCTCCTTATATTTATCTCAGACATTTTGTCACAGCTACAGAAATCTGACTGAGACATTTTTAAATGATTTAATTAATGAAATCAAAGAGGGCATCAAAATATTGGGTGCTTATATGTTTACTTTTATACTTGTAATTTTATGTGTAAAGTTCAACCTATAAAATTAATGCTTTATTGGATTAACAAAACCTTAATACACCATTTTAAACATTCAAACAGTTCATAAACATACAACTCAAGAAGTGAAAGTCCCAAAAATTCATATTCTAGAGATGATCACTGGTACTTCATTCTTTTAGATTCTGAAACAAAGACACAATGAAAAAAAATTCATTTATATCCACATCAATACTAAGAACCACCTTCTCTCTCTTTAAGAGAATAACAGGTATTTCTAACTACCATATCTACTAGGAAATTTCTAATACTTGGAAATGTTAACTCCCCACTGATAATCTCTTTGTCTCAGGATGGCTATGGAATGGAACAAGACAATCTCACGCAGCACTAGCACAAACCATTAAATGATAATAATTGCCACAATTGTTATTACACTTACTTTATAGCTTAAACCTTGGAGTACTAAGCTGCTCTTTCCTGGGCACACAACACTCATCTCTTCCTGCCCTGCTCAAAAGAGGAGAGAAACAAATTGCTGAGTTGCCAGCTTTGAGCAATGCTTCCAGAATCATTGCTGCTTGGTTTGCTTTAAAGGAGGAATAACTTCGTTAGAAATGACATTTCCTTGGCTAGCTGGTACCCTGCTGACAAAAGTGTCTCAAGAACACTTGTGCTTTCTGCAGATGACTGGAGTGGCTACTCCCATGTGTCTAGGGCCCCTGGGATGGGAGGTCAAACCTACCAAATAGGAGATGAGTTCACATAAGGACTAGGGTTAGTTTTTTAATACTGTTGTAGTTCTGGGGTCTTCTCTGACTGAAGTCTCTAATTTAAATTGCAGCATCCCCAGCACTCTCTCTTTCTCTTTCCATGTTAGTTTTTCTCATAGCTCATAACTCTATTTGTCTGATTTATAGTCTCTCTTTCTGCATTAGAATGTGAATTTCAACAGGGCATGGTGTTTTGTCTGGTTCATAGCTGTAGCCCCAGTGCCTAGATGCTGCACCCATCCCCTGACTCAGGCAATGGCAAGGCCCTACTGAGGTGTTTGGCACAAGGTGTCCATCCTCTGGAGGAGCGCAGTATGTTTCTGGGAATGGGCTGCTTTGTTTTGTATTCCTTTAACAAGGAATAATAAGTTGCGACTTCTCATATGACCATTAAGTATGAAGGAAAAAACATGATTTTCCCAATTAATGCAACTACTTCTAAAGAATAGATCTGTTTGCTCTAAATGCAATGATTCAGCTGTGGAGCGTAAATTGCTAATGTTTAATGAAAAACCCCCTGTAGGAAAAACAGTCAAGGAAGTTTTTGAGAAGTTAAATTAAAATCTAGAGAAGAAGAATTAATGTTAAGAAGACAGATTAGTGCTTAGTACTGGGAAACTTGTTCTTGTTCCTGTGCACAATGGTTTGTGCTCTTGCTCTTATTTGATTAAAATTAGTAGCCTCTCTTTTCAAGTTAACCACTTGCCATAACCGTGGCGCCGATTCTAGTCAGTAAGTCAAGAAAGAATAGTCAAGGTATAGGCCAATAGTCTGGGACACTTCTAACTATTATTAAAAGTTAACTAAGCAGAAACAGCTCAAAGCAAAACACGAACTGAAAGTAAAAATGCTTGCTTATGCATAAGCCAAGATACATTCTTCTTATCTAATTGTAGCTATGTAATATTTTGTTTCTTTGAATAATGATTCCTGTTTTGTAACCACAAAGTACTGTGAGCCTGCCAAAATGAAAAGTATATATGATTAACTTCACAAGTAAAGATTGGGATTCAGCATCTTCACTTTGGTATCTGTGTTGTTTCTCCATCCCCTTTCGCCGACTCCTCACCATCCATTTGTCTCCTGAGACCCCCTGTTGGAGCTGGACTCAGACACTTACATCACTATTGGGTATTAGCAGTTGTTGTGGTTTAGAGCTGGATGTCCCCTAAAGGCTCATGTGTTGAAGGCTTGGTCTCCAGTGCAGCAATGTTTAGAGGTGAGGCTTTGGGGAAGTGATTGATCGTGAATGCTCTGAACCCATCAGTAAATTAATCCACTGTTAGTTGAATGAACTACTAGAAGGTGGTGGAAACTGTAGGTGATGGGGCCTGATTGGAAAAAGTGGGTCACTGGAAGCGTACCCTAAAAGGGTATTTCTTGTTCCTGTTCCCTTTCCTGTAACATAGGGTGTGTGGACACTGGAGGACTCTTGTCTCATACACCAGAAGAATGAAGAGAATGAAGTACACAGACGACGGAGGGTAAGATCAGTAGCAGATTTATTAGAAGCAATCAGGAACACATCAGCAGCATGGGAGAGGTCCCAAAGAGGGTACTGTTGGTAGCTCTCTGTCTAGGGCTTTTTATACTCTTTTGATAGTTAACTTTCATTAAAAAGTCTCTCTTGATTGTTCTCTTCTTCTGACTCAACTGAAAGTGTTTAATTTTAGTTTCTTATTCCCATAATGGGATATTTAATGTGCTTTTTTTAACCTGAGTTTGTCCTGTACTTGCTCCTTAAAACAAAAGAATTGCTTGGGTTCAGAATAACTCTTTGGGGTTGACTAATGTTAGAGCTATGAAGGAAGAGCTTGGGGCAACAACAGAATGTATCCAAGTATGAGTGGGTCCTTCCAGTCAGATAGGCACAAACAAATCAAATGAAACAGAAAAAGCTTTAGCCTAGGGTGGAGTGGCGGAATCCCTTTCTCTGAGGTCCCCATTTCTAAAAGCCTATAGGCAATCTATCTTCTGCTCCCTCTCTGCCTCTCAGCTGCCATGAGGTGAACAGCTTTCCTGCACCACACCCTTCTGCCATGACATTCTACCTCATCTCAGGCCCAAAGCAATGAAGCCAGTTGACCATATGCCGAAACGTCTGAAACTGAACCAAAATAAATCTCTGTTCCCTAAGTTATTCTTGTCAAGTACTTTGGTTACAGTGATAAAATGCCCCCCTTTATTTATTTATTTATTCTAATTAGGTTTATATGACAGGAGAATGCATTTTGATTCATTGCACACAATTGCAGCACAATTTCATTTCCCTGGTTGTACACAATGTAGCATCCCACCATATGTGCAGTCACACATGTACCTAGGGTAATGATGTCCATCTCATTCCACCATCTTTCCTGCCCCCATACTCCCTCCTCTCCCTCCCCCCACTTTGCCCAATCACAGTTCCTCCATTTTTCCCATGCCCCCCTCCATAATGGATCAGCATCCACTTATTAGAGAGAACATTCAGCCTTTGGTTTTTTTAGGGATTGGCTTACTTTGCTTAGCATGATATTCTCCAACTCCACCCATTTACCTGAAAATGTCATAATTTTATTTTCTTTTAATGCTGAGTAATATTCCATTTGTGTGTGTGTGTGTGTGTGTGTGTGTGTATATATATATATATATATATATATATATATATATCACAGTTTCTTTATCCATTCATCTATTGAAGGGCATCAAGGTTGCTTCCACAGTTTAGCTGTTGTGAACTGAGATGCTATAAACACTGACGTGACTGCATAGTATGCTGTGCTGTTTTTAAGTCCTTTGGGTATAGACCCAGGAGTGGGATAGCTGGGTCAAATGGTGGTTCCATTCCAAGTTTTCTGAGGAATCTTCACACTGCTTTCCAGATTGGTTGCACAAATTTGCAGTCCCACCGGCAATGTATGAGTATGCCTTTTCCCCCCACGTCCTCACCAACACTCATTATTGTTTGTATTCTTGATAACTACCATTCTGTCACCTCTTAAGTTTCAATAATTTTAGTCTTTGAAATAAACTAGCAATAAACACATTAACAGGAAAAATAAAGCATATTTCTTTTATGAAAAGAAAAGAAAGATATTTATTAATGTGCAGAAACATGGGAGCCATATGCCAAGTATGAGATTCAAAGAAAGGGCCTGATAGTTGAAGCTTCAATAACATTTTGAGCTACAGAAAGAAAAGAGGCTTGAGACCACTGTAAAGGAGGTGACAATACAAGTCTTGGGAGGGTGAGAAGAGGCAAATGCACCCAGCAAAGGTCTCATTATGCAGATGAAGTCTTCCAGGTAATAGTAATCAGAAGACCACCTGTGGCAATTCTGTTTGGGCCAAGTGTCAGACCCCATCCCCTCCTATGAAAAGATCTTTCCTAAGCAGATAAGGAAGCCCCAGGTGTCCTGTTATGGAGAAATTTGAGCTCTTCTGAATTGCCCCTCTTAAGTTATGCTGAAATATATTTCTGGTGGTCACTCATGTCTATGTGCCAATTAGAAAGACAAAAAAGGTGCTTGAGTCATGGCCATGCTGGGAAAGAACAGATATAGGGGTACAATGATCAAAGATCTATCTTTAAAGAACTGACAGAAACTCAGAGGTTGTTTGGAAAATTGGAATAAAGATGGGTTGGGGGTTTATATGGTTGGGAGTTTGCACAGCTGGTAGAGTAAGTCATGCTGGTTAGACCATGATCTGGTTAATCATTATCTCAGGACTGGTTCTATGAGGTGGCCCTGGAGAATTTTGTATTACTTGAGAGGGCAACCTGTTTCCCATGAGATGACTGCTCCTGCCCTTAGGAGGGAAGCCTCAGTTCCTGTCATGGGGTAATTGTCCCCCATTCAGAGGGTGATCTTATCATGGGGTGATCTGTGAGGCTCTGCTGTTCCTAGAATCAAAGGTGACTGCAGACATAAGGCAATGACTGAAGACTTTTAGTTGTCACTCCAGGGGTCTGGCAATTGAATGTCTTCACATATCTTCAACATATCTTAGTTACTCTGATCTATATGCCCTCAGTTTTGAAGGTGGATGAGCTAGGTTAGGTAATTTAAGTGCTAAATGATCTTGCATTACACCCCTTAAGTATCAACATGTCTATCTGATGAGCTGAGCGGGTCACAAACTTTAAGGTAATAAAAAGGAGACAGACACAAAATGAAGGCAGAGATTTCAGGCTTTATCCTGCCTTCAGTTAGCCATTGGGCATCTATAGGCCTAAATGAAGAGAGTGCTTTTAGCAAAAGCAGCCTAAGTCTCTGTTATAACATCTTCTAAAATTCCAGATAATTTACTTATTGACGTTCATGACTTCCCTTCTGTCTCCAGCCTAGTCCTCAAGAACGTCCGTTGGATCAGGGCAGGGTGATCTTTCTTTTACTCCCCAACACATCCCAAGCATTAGAACAGCATCTGGCACATAGCAGGTACTCACTGTTCACTAAATGAATTTCTTGAAACAAGAAGAGGAGCGCAGCAGCTTATGTTTTGCTGGAACCTGAGCTAATGACAAATAACTGATAAATATTGAGATTTTTGAAAGCCACTATTCACAAGCACCAAAGAGCAAGGAAATCCAAGTTCCCTCTGTTACTGATCTGCATAAACAAAAACAAAAATAAAGCCTTTGTCAGTTTCTTTTCCACTTCTGTGCAAAACAGGGTCTCTTTGACACCTGTGAGCTTCCCTTTGTGACACAGGCTAGTATGGTAATTCTAACACTGTCACCAATTATCCCCCAAAGGAATTGTACCCCTCAGGAAGGGAGAAAATTCAGCAGATGACCAAGGACCCGCCTGACTCAGAAAAAAATAACAGCTGGTTCCCAGTGGGGAACTGGCCGCGCACCTCCCTTCTTGCATGCCTTTCTGAGCGGCCTCCAGTGGGGTTACAAAGGGCCAAACCACATTCCGCTGCCGGCCTCTCGCGCTCAGTCAGGGCCAGGCGGGGCCGGGCAGCCCAGCACACATTCAACCCTAAGCAGTCCCCTCGCCAGCTAGGATCTTACAGACTACCCTCAGCGGGGCCGCAGCCGTCGCCAGAGCTCCTAGAGCATGTCCTATGCTAAAGATCCTGCCTGGGACAAAGGACCGCAGAGAGCGCTGGCCTCCCGGCTGCGGGGTGAGGTTTCCCCAGCCTGCGCTGCTGATCCCGGATCCGAAGCTGGGCGGCGGCGCTTGTTACCCGAAGTGGATGAGCGTCTCTGCTAAAGAAAGGAGAATGGGAAAAATCTCCAAGAACAAAACCCGGGTCCTCCGTGGGGAGTGCAAAGGAAAGGGGCGGCGGCGCGAGGCGGATTGCAAGGCGGTCCAGCCAAGTTTGCTCCGGGCTAGATAAAACTTTCGGACCTCAGTTTCTTCGGGCCTCAGACTGGATTTCTGGTAACCGGGTAAGTGCCCGGGGCGGACGTCAGGAGGGGCGGAGGGTGGGCGGTACCGGGGGATGGTAAGGGAATGGCCAGACCTGGGGTCGCGCAGGCGCTTTGCTCGCCATCTCCTACCCAATCGCCCCCGCCCCATCTCGGCGAGTCTGGAGGGTGGCTGGGGAGGAGGGGGGATGGCTAGCGCTTCTGGCGAGGGGAGGGCGGGAGGCAAACACAAAGCTCTTCCCTCCCCTCGTCCTCCTTCTCCTCCCCTCTCCCCCTCTTCCTCCTCTTCTTCCTCCTCCTCCTGCTCCTCCAGGGCGGGGAATCCCAGCCCCGCGCTCCTCTGCGGGGCCACCGGTCGCCCCCGCCTCGGGGACCTGCGGGGAGGGCCCGTGAGAGGTAAGGGGCGGCAGCTGCGGAGACCCCACCCCCTGTGCCCGCACCTGGTCGCGAAGCTGGGGGGGTTCCAGGCTAGTGTTGCTACCTCACACTCTCCTTATCTGGAGGAGATTTACGGGAGAGAGCCCTCGAGCCTTCTCCCCAGGTCGTAGGGGACGGATGGGGGAGGAGGCATCAGGGACTCCGGAGGTCGGGATTGAGAACAGGGTGACGTTCCCCAAAGCAAGGCGGCCTCTGGTCTAGGAAGGGTCACTGGGTGGCCTCCGCAGACCTCTGCGGGGGTTGGGTGAGTGGCAACTGCAGGTGGTGCAGGCTCGATGGCGGGAGGTGCAGGTGTGTGTGTTCCTGTGTGTGTGATTGTGCACGTGCACGGGAGTGGGGAGTTGGGGACCTTTGTTGAGTTCTACCTGCGGCCCCCTGCGGCGTGTCAAGTATGCCCTATGCCTGTGTCTGGGACCTGGGCCCCGAGTCACACACACCGGGTGAGACCCCAGCGGGAGGATCAGCGAGCCCGGGAAGGGGGCGCTTGGACTGCCTGAGTGATTGATGGAGTCGCCTCAGGCGGAGGAGGAGTCCTGGGTTCCTGCCGGGAAGGAACGGGGCCACTTTTCCATTTGAGGCCTCCTTGCCCCCTTCAGGGCTCGGCCTCCACCCTCGGCCTCGGCTTCCACGAGTGCGGTGTCCACCCACCAGCGATGGCTCGCCCCTGGATGGTCGGGGAACCGCCGGGCTTCCAGGACTTAAGCTTTAAAGCCTGTGACATGTTGCCAAGAAATACAGGGCAAGATCAGCCCCTGGGCCCTGAGAGGCGCCTCTCTTCTCAGAGCTCTCAGATCCCAGGGGCTTTCCTAGTTCAGCAGAAGAGGCTGCACACAAACCCCCGCACACATTGTAACCGCACTTTTTGGCACATTGGGGTTTCTTAGGAACATGTTGTGATCCATAAGAAAACTTCAGAGCATTCCTTCACCAACAGGACTTTATAAATATTGAAGCAAAAATAAACATTTGACAGCACTCAGTAATTAAGTTTAGTATTTTAATGTGGTATTTTAAAAAAGAAACAGAATGTAAAAATATTCATGATAAACAATTCATGATCAACATTTTAAATAAAGATGGGTTGTTATGATGCTGCATCATTGTGCAATGGAAGCAGTCGTTTACAATCCCCCCTCTCTCCCATTTGTCTGGTTTCCCCACTCTGTGGTTTTTAAGGGGGGACAATGGCATGCCACAGATTGGGTAACTAGTCATGTTTGTTGACTCTGGAGCTTCTATTGACTTTGTCTCTAGTTCAAGCATAGAAGGATGTTTTGATAAGTGTTTATAGAGGTACTTACTTCCCATTATGCCTCAGGTTTCTCATGTCTCTGGGACACGGGTACATTCTTCATGCTTTCACCTCCTTAGGGGATGTCACAGGCTGTGGTTTGGGAGGGCTCTGAGTGGTGAGGGGCTTTGGCATGTGGGATTTTGGGGAGAAGGCAGTTGACATAAGCTTTGGGGTTTGCTTTTGATATTTGGAGGCTGAGGACATTGGGGAAGACCGACCAGGACCTCCCTGTCTGAGACATTCTCCTTCAGACAGTTAAACAGAGAAGAGAAATCCTTATAATAAATAGCCCACACTTGACCTCTAGAGTAGGAAAGGTGGGGAACCATGGCTCCTTCTAGGACAAGTTGTGTGCTTGCTGAGAAGGAGCATCCCAGCAGCTCTCTTATCTAAAGGTGTCCTCACCCACTACCTACTCTAAAGAGGAGTTTCACTTTTCAGAAATAACCTCCTTACTGGGCTAAACCCTCATCCTCTATTTGGAGGAGACAGACTAGTCATTTCTCATCTGTCAAGGGGAGGTCCACATTAATTGGGCCCATTCTTCACATAATCCCTACATTATGTCAGTTTGATGTTTTGCCTACTTCTCTTGTACATCCATCCCACCTAATCTAATGATCCTTCAAGAATCCTAATAGGTTCAGCAAGGAAGTTTTCCTTGACTTCCTCCTCCTTTCCCTGGAAAGGCAACCCCCCAGTGCCATCAGAATTCCTTATGTGCATGTGTATATGTATCCTTTCCAGGTAATATTCAGTGGACTCCACTTGCTGAAGTCTATGAACTTGCTAGGTTTCAAAATCGTATCATAGCCTTACGACCTACTGCTGAAGGAGTTAAGTGTTGAATAAATGAATGGACAAGTTATCGCTTTTTCAAAGCACTTTGAGGACTTACACAGAAAGAAGTATATACTTAGGAAGGTCATACTTAGGTCCCTCTTGGGAAAGCAAATAATATTTTCATGGCGCTTTATAAAATAGTTTTTAAAATAGTAGCTCAATTGTTTCTCACAAAAATAACCTTAACTGCATTATTTGGTGAGGAGATGGAACCACAAAGGGGTCAAAGCACCAAGGCTGGAGCCAGGATCCAAGTCATTCTGCTGCATCCCAGCTAGACTTGCTAAAGGTAGACGTGCTCCAAGGCAGACTCCAGGCAACATGGTCTAGAACAGGAGACACCAAGCTGTGTGTTAGGATGCAATTTTATTAAAGAATTAGTAGAGATACAGTGGTAAAATAAGTTAGGAAATGCTAATGATAAACTGCCTTTGTAAAAAGGCAGGACTTCTCAGAATCTTTATTATTATAATGTGCATTGGGACTCTAGGATGACATCATAGTGTGGAATGGGGAATGTTCACCAACTTCATCTGGCCACAGAACACACTTTCCCGCAAAGTCTCTTCTGAATCCAGTGTTCCAATAGAGTGCACGTGGGGAAATAGTGCCAAAAATCTTCACCCAAAATTTGTAGCTGATTAGATCAGTTTCCAAGGAAGCTGGAGCCCATCCGCTAGGAGTACTCAGGGTGGTAAAACAAAGCTCCAGATATTAGGCAGGCATAGTAATCCTTCTTTGTAAATTTGGAATCAGTTATTGGTTTGCCAGCTCTGTGCATCTGATTGACATGAGTCATTTCCCCGGGTTTTGATCAGATCTGGGACTCGGGAGCTGCCCTCATCCTACCCAGAAGGGCTTGTTGGAGGGTTGGGCAGAGCGCAGCAAACCAGCCTTTCCAATTCTTATGGTCTCAAATGCAGCTGTGCATATGGGATGGAAACCCTGGGATTCTTGTACTAAGAGCACCATTTCATCTTGGTTTATCACATCCACTGAATGAGAATATAGACCTACTCAATGAGTTTTCAGTTCCCTTTCTCCCTGGGTACTGGCCATGTGCATTCACTAGGTGGTTCATGTTTACATTTATTCCTGAAAAGTGCCCTAACAGTAGATTGCAGGCAAACACCAACATAGATGCACCCAGTTTCAAACGAGGGTGATATGAATTGGGGGCTGCTAACAGTGGATCCTTCATTCCAGGAGGTATATGTTCATATGCACCTATTGTTTGAAATTGGTTGCTTCTAAGATTTGCCTGCAACTGAACTCTTAAGGAACCTTCCACAGATCTGTAACCTTGGCTATTCAGGCTCAATTGCAAGTAAAGAGAAGGTGAAGTGGGGAAGCAGAGTTTGTATTTCAGTGACTCAAAGGAGAATTGTGGGCTAGCAGAGAAGCCCCATGAAAGGTGATAGATACAGTAATCAAAAAGAAAGCTGCATAAATTTAACATTCATCTCAGACAATTCTAGTTTTCTAATGCTGAGTAAATCTCAAGATTTGTTTCATAGAGTTTTCCGAAGTATGGAAAGCAAGGAGTCTTATTCAGAGATAAGTATTAAATAGGGTGGTATCACAGAAGTCAAGGGAAGGAGTGTTTTGTGCAAAATAGACCTACAAGGTGGGGTGGGGATACCAAAGGGAGGTGAGGTAGATAATTGAAAGGATAATGACTTTTGAGTCAAGCCAAGGAGTTCAGGAGAGTGTGTGTGAGAGTGTCTATGAGTGCATGCACACTTTTATGTTTTTGCATGTGTGACCAAGCAAGAGGGTAGGGAGGAAATACATACTGAGTGTGATTGTTAACCCACTGAGTTTAAGAGTCCTCTATGTCACTGACAGAAAGGTTCAATAAGCAACAAGAAACACAGGGAGCCCCTGGGGCCCAGCAGGGAGAGAATCGGGAATAGGTGAACTTGCCCAGGGAGAAACCACAGGTCAAGCAGGAAAGGGGTGAAGGTGGAATTTGGGAAGCTCATGTCTAGGGGGTGTGGAGAAGGGGACTGTGAAGCTGGGGAGGAGGAAGAAAGAGGCTGTGCTGATAAACTGGACAATCTAGAACTTTCAGCCTGCTGGTTTATGGCCAGTGTCTATTGTGATTGGTCAGGACCCAGGGTATTCCAGCTTAAGCATTTCTAGTGTTAACCAGAAGTGTGGAGATTCTACAGAGTGTGAACAGAACCACCCAAGTTAATGCAGTCCTTTCCAGTGAAAGGACTCAAGAGCATTAAATGCATGAATGATTAAACCACACTGCTTTTTGTAGTAGAAACTGTTTTTAAACTCTCTAATGTTTTGGTAAAATTTTAAATAGAGCTATTTTGTTAAAGACTCTAAGAAAATAGAGCTATATTTTTGTTTTTCTTTTTCCCAGTGAAACCAGGGCCTCCCACGTTAGGCAAATGTTCTACAACTGAGCTACATCCACAGCCCAGTTGGATTTTCTTTTTTAAGTGAGGATATATATATATATATATATATATATATATATTTTTTTTTTTTCAGCCTGTATGAGATATTATATTTCTGGTCAAGAATCTTTGGTTATCAACACCTCCATTACTAATTTTGAATACCCCCCCAAATTGGTGGACTCTAATTGAGAACCTCTGATTCTATATTGGGTAGAAAAGGTTAAAAAAGCGTATTGATATATATTTTAAAACCATCTTAAGACTTACTTAAATGATATTGTTGAGATTTACAGTATGCAAATGAGAAATGAATTCAAGAAGTATCGTAATTACTGCTGTGAGTTTATATGTCATTTTTATTTGATGACAACACGTGGCCAAGTAACACTTCACAGAGGTAGATATTAGCCTGCAATCCCCCACTTGCCTGAAATTCTCAGAATTTGAGTCATTTTAAAAATCAGACTTGGAAACATTTGTTTTAATGAAGAATTTCCTTTAACTGAATAGATCAACCCAAGGAATGGGATAAAAAGATATTTTGGTTTTTACGATACAGATAGAATTTTATTTGCTAGATCAGAAATTCAAAATTCAGAAACCCAAACATGTAGCTGCTTTAAATAGCTAGATGAAATTCAATTTGTTTTATGAAGCATTTTTCTTCCTGGTGAGAGAAATTATCACATTATTTTTTTTCCCAGATAGTTAACTCCCCATTGCATTTAAATTATGACTGGCTTACAAGAATACTTTTGAAAAATGAATGGAGGCCAATGTCTGTCCTCCGTTTCCTGGGTGGTAACCGAGGGCTGCTGCATGGTTGATTGCACCTGGACCTTTGAGTCTCCCAAAGTCAGCCAAAAGCCCACACCTGGTCCAGAGCTGTAGTCAGCAGCTGCCTCTGTACAGGACCAGCCCTGGCCTTTAGCTGACCTCCACACACAGGTGTCAGAATACAGGAGGCACCTCAACACTCATCATCCTACCATCCGGATGTTTGTCCCCAAAGCGCTGAATGTTCATGACTTTTCATCACCCAAAAGCTTTACCCTTCTGCATGCATAGTCTACTGTTTGTACATTTCCTCTGGATTCCTTTCATGGCTTCTGTGCACAGAAGAAATCTTTCCAAGTCCTCAAACAACTACACATTCATATTTTCTTTAAATGTCTGTGGTTTCAGTTTTACAGATTACTGTTTAAATTCATTTGGAATCATTTGGCAGGTAGTTTATGAAGGAAGAAGGAAATTTAATGCTTTTTTTTTTATCAATAATTTGCCCTCAGGCCCAGTAACATTTGGTGAATAAACTGTTATTTCCAGCTCTGTGACACATGCATGTGGAAGGGTAAGTCCCATTCCAATTTCTGCGCCTTTATCCTCCCACTAAAAATTTCTTGGCATATTTGCTCATTAGTCCTGTGTGTGTGTGTGTGTGTGTATTTGCATTTTTTTTGTACTTGGGATCAAATACCTCAGGCTGCATTACCACTGATGTCCCCAACCTTTGTTGTTGTTGTTTATTTATTTGGTACTGGGGATTGAAATCAGGGGCACTCTACCACTGAGCCACATCCCCAGCCTTGTTTTGAATTTTATTTAGAGACAGGGTCTCACTGAGCTGCTTAGTGCCTCCCTGTTGCTGAGGCTGGCTTTGAACTTGTGATCCTCCTGCCTCAGCCTCCTGAGCCACTGGGATTTAGGCATGTGCCACCATGCCTGGCCTTGTGTTTTTGTTTTTTGTTTTTTGTTTTTGAGACAGAGTCTTGCTAAGTTG
The DNA here is from genome assembly GCF_021218885.2 of Marmota monax. Lineage (NCBI taxonomy): Eukaryota > Metazoa > Chordata > Mammalia > Rodentia > Sciuridae > Marmota > Marmota monax. The sequence continues at coordinate 5,478,872 of NW_026692254.1, forward strand.
CTGAGCCAGGCCTCCAACTTGTGATCTTTTTTCCTTAACCCCACTCCCCGCCAATTGCTGGAATTACAGATGCATGCCACTGTACCCAACTCAGTCTTTTCTCTTTTTTAATTTAATTTTTATTGGTTCTTATTAGTTATACATGATAGTAGAATGTATTTTGACATATCATACATATACAGAATATAAATTCTCATTCTTTTGGTTGTATATGATGTAAAATTACATTGGTCGTGTAATCATATGTGTACATAGGATAGTAATGTCCAATTCATTCCACTATCTTTCCTATTCTCATTCCCCCTCCCTTCCCTTCATTCCCCTTTGTCTAATCCAGAGTACTTCTATTCTTCCCTACCTTCCCCCTCTTATTGTGAGTTACCATCCACATATCACAGAGAACATTTGGTCTTTGATTTTGGGGGTTGGCTTATTTTGCTTAACATGATATTCTCCAGTTCCATCCATCTACCAGCAAATGCCATAATTTCATTCTTCTTTATGGCTGCCAACTCAGTCTTTTCAATCTAATTTTATTTCATGGGATTTGTTTCGACTTACATTAAACCTACACACTAATTTGAGAAGAAACTGGATCGTTTTGGACCCTCTTCATCTGGTAAACCAGGTCCCTGAAGCCTGCAGGCATCATGTACATTCTGACCAAGTGTGTTCACGGGTCCCTGGGCTGCAGAGATATGGCTTCTGGTTTCAGCGTTTCTGGGAGGTGTTGGATCTTGGCTGACTCCAAGGTTCATTTGTAATCTGGCCCATGCAGGGCTCCCTTTATGATTCTTGGCCTCAAGGATCTTGTAGCCTGACACATTACTGGCAAGGACAGAGCTGTGTGGTCAGTGCTTGACTTGGGAGACAGACATACTAGTGTGGAGTTTGAACTTGAAAATCTGTGTTATTTTCCTTTGCAATGGTTTTTCCCCCTTGGAAATAGGATCCAAATGAGAACAAAGGCAGAGGTTCTAGAAATTTTTTTTTTTGCTCTTTTTTTATTAAGAAAACACAGAGAAGATGGAAGAGGTTCCTCTGATTCTAGGCTTGACTGTTGTTGCCAAAAGATAGAGACTCTACCCCTGTGGGCCATAAAAACATCAGGTTTCATGCTTATGATCAAAGAAGTCTAGAGAAAAGTCTGGGAGAGAGGGAGGGATTGGCAGCCAGTGCAGTGGTAGAACAGGAGCAGACTAGAGGGTGTCCCTCCCAGGCTGAGGAAAGTGCTTCATTTAGAGTGGCTTCCTCAAAACTTCTTTTTTTTTTTCGCTCTCTCTACTGATTTCATTTTTTAAAATTAATTAATTTATTTTTTTATTATTTCTTACATACATCACAATAGAGGAGTGCATTACTTTCATATTTTTTTTTGCATTTCAATTCTTAATACATCTTTATACCACAATTTATCAAATCTCTGTCTATAAGGTATGTGGACACCAAATTCACATCTTCATACATGAATTTTGTATAATGATGACGTCTCCTTCCACCATCCTTGCTATTCCCATTCTCCCTCCCTTTCCCTCCCACCCCTATTCCCTATCTAGAGGTAATCTTCCTCCCTTGCTCTCCCTCCCAACCCCATTTTGAGTCACCCCCCCCCCTTATATCAGAGAAGACATTCAGCATTTGTTTTTTTGGGGGGATTGGTGGAACCACCATTTGACCCAGCTATTTCTCTTCTCAGACTATACCTAAAGGACCTAAAAACAGCATACTACAGGGACACAGCCACATCAATGTTTATAGCAGCACAATTCACAATAGCTAAACTGTGGAGCCAACCTAGATGCCGTTCAGTGGATGAATGGATAAAAAAAAAAAAGTGGCATTTATACACAATGGAATATTACTCAGCACTAAAAAAGAATAAGATCATGGCATTTGCAGGGAAATGGATGGCATTAGAGAAGATTATGCTAAGTGAAGTTAGCCAATTCCCCCCCCCAAAAAAAAATACTGAATGTCCTCATAGCTTCTTATCTTCTCCATCAGGGTTGGGTGAGGTCCAGCATACAAAACGACAATAAGACATCTCCCTGTCCCTCCCACAAGGTGGAATCCCGTTCCTGGCCATCTGTCCATGGGGTGCCCTGCCCATTCTTTCTATATTTTGGAATTCCTACATTAACAGTGTGTTCCTAGTATTCCAAAATAATATTATATATGATATTCCCTGGGTACATATCATGCCCCAATTATGCCTAATATTTTTAGCCATTGTTTTTCTGTAAACAGTTTACAGGGTGGCCTAATGCTATACATATGATCTAAATAGTACTGTTAACCTACTCCAGTTTAATGTTGGCTCAGGTGATCCCCTTCTCTTAAACTGTGGGATTCTGGGATTAGAGGTGGAGGCATTTCCAAGAGCAAGGCTAGGAAAGGGCAGGAACAGGGTAGGTTCTAATCTTCTTCCTATCCAAGGTTGATGTGGTCGCCTGTAGAAAGGGCACTCAGTCCTGTCCTGGCATCTGATAATGACTCACAGTGAAAGGAGTGGCTAAGCTGTGATGGATGGATTCATTGGTCTTAGCTATTAGCAACAGGGTTCTAGGCAGGAATACCAAGTGCAAAGAATGAGAACCAAGGGGGGCATTGGAGCAAGGAATCCATTAGGGTTCCACTTAGCATGCAAGGTTCCTGGTTGGGTTCCACAAAACAAGCAGAGATAGATGGTCAGGGTGTTGGGGACATGGTCCAGACCCTCTGAAGACTTTCAGACAAGGAAGGAGAGGCAAGGACTCTTGGGTCAACATCTCGTCTTAAAGAATCAGACTGTATGGGAAGAGGTGAAAGTCTGAGGGAAACAGTCTAGACAACAAATAAATGCTTAGGTCCTACATGGACGTGTGCCCTATTTTTTTTTTTAATTTAAGTAGAAACAGCCTCCTTTGTCTATAACTGGAGATTTGGAAGATCTCTGTCTTAGGCCAGGTTCCCTAGAAGCAGACCCTGAGGTGGGGATTCATGTGAAAATGGACTAGGACATGTCACAGGAAAATAGGGGATGGGAGAGATGATAGGAAGGGAAGCCACGCAAGGGTACATATCCCACAAAGGCCACAGAGGCAAACTTGGGCACACTTTCACAGGAAAGTTCTGGAAACAGTGTAGACCCTCATCAGAGTAGCCAGACCAGAGGCCAGATTACTGGAGTACTCATACCCTTGTGTCAGTCAGACTTTGGCTGAAAGCCACCCCAAACACTTCCAGCTCTCTCTGCACACAGGCAAATCAAGCCCCCAAATCCTGAGGGCCATTCTCCACCAAAACAGGTGCCACCTATACAAGTGAAAATGCACAGGAACATGGTAAAAGGATCTGAGGATATGTGGGCAGACCACTGGCACCTGTGGTCTGGAATGCCTATTCTCAGCTGCACACAAACTGGCAGGGCAGAGTCTATGTTAGGAAGATAGGCTTTTTCATTTCCTGTGGTCTCCTAAATGTGTGATGAACAGGAGGTTTTTACTACCCTCTGCCAGGCATGATAATATGTAGGTATCAGCTTTTCATCCCTGTGACAAAATATCTAAAAGAATCAAGGGAAAAAAAAAAGTTTGTTTTGGTTCACAGTGTAAGAGATTACAGTCTGTGGTTGGTTGGCTGTGTTGTTTGGACCTGTGGTGAGGCAGAATCTCATGGCAGGGAACACATAGCAGAACAAAGATACTCACTTTACCTCGCTGCTGAAAGTGGGGGTGGGGGGCAGGGAGGGAGGGAGGGAGGAGTGGAGAGAGATCCCAATATTCCCTTCAAAGGCACACTTTCATTGACCTCACTTCCTTACACTAGGCCTGACCTCCTAAAGGTTCCCACACTTAACAACAGTGCCATGGGCTGGGGTCTGAGCCCTTTGTGTATGGGCCTTTGGGAGACATTTAAGATCCAAACCATAACAACATAGCTGGCCTCCTGGCCTGTGAGTCGTTACACCAACCCACCAGAAACCATCTTTTCCAGCAGTCTTTGCTTCTCACAATTCTGTTGTGGAATTTTATGCATTAGGTTTTATTACAAATATTCTGTGTAATCATTGGATGCCTATTGAGATATAAATATCCTTCTTGGAAATAGTTAGCTTTCTGTTTCTATTATTATTGGCTCCAGGTTCCCTGAAGAGTAACTGATGAGGTGTTGGACAGAGAATGTTGACTTCTTTTTTCTTTGGGCTGGAGCTTTTGGAGATTTAACCCAGAGGTACTTTAAAACTAAGCCACATTTCCAGTCCTTTAAAATTTTTTTTTTAATTTTAACACAGGGTCTCACTAAGTTTCTTAGGCCCTCACTAATTTGCGGAGGCTGACCCTAAACTTGAGATCCTCTTGTCTCAGTCTCCGTGGCCACTGGGAGTTCAGGCATGTGCCACCACACCTGGTTGGATAGAGAATGTTGAGAACCTTGGATCTAGGAAACCAGAGAATGTGATGATTGAATGGAAATTTTCCTAGTCATGTCAGGGCACAGTAGCACACACCCTCACTCCCCAGGCCAATGTTTTTTAAATCTTTAGTCCCTGAATACACATAACAGCATCTGAGTCCATATATATCATCCTTCCTCCATCCTTGCTGCACTGGTCTTCCTTCTTCTCCCCTCCCCATCTCTAGCAGGTTGCACAGGCCCTACCAATAGAAGCATAAAAGGGCTAGGTATGCAAATTGCTTCAAACTAACCAATCCCAGGAGGCTGCAGAGGCGAAGCATGTTGTTGCCAGGGGGTTTTAATTTAATGTGAAGATCCTAAGAGGGATAAACCACCAGGAAGAATTCCACACATCTGCTTTTCTAAACAGGCAGCAGCTGAAATGGTCCTTGAGACAAAGAAGACAGAATAACATGGCAGGACCACATGGAATCCGATGAGATTTTAAATGTCAGGGTTCAAGATCTCAAGATACGGGCTGGGGATGTGGCTCAAGTGGTAGCTTGCTCGCGCCTGGCATGCGTGCGGTCCGGGTTCGATTCTCAGCACTACATGCAAACAAAGATATTGTGTCCGCCGAAAAACTAAAAAATGAATATTAAAAAATTCTCTCTCTTTAAAAAAAAAAAGATCTCAAGATACATCACAATAAGATTTAATTTAAGCTATTGTTCTAAGATGGAAATATATCTCTTTTAGTTTCTTTAAAGGCATGGTTTTTTTTCATCAAGTTTAAGAATCAAGAAATAATAAAAATAGTAACTGCAAGAGAAAAAATTATTAACTAACAACAAATGAAAAGGCACAACACAAAAGGAATGGACAACATTTTAGCTACTATTTTCCCATAGCTCATTTAAAACTCTGAGTTGAGCTAGGCAATGTGGTACATGCCTGTAATCCCAGGGGCTCAGGGTGACCAAGGCAGGAGAACTACAAGTTCAAAACCAACTTCCGCAACTTAGTGAGACTTACAATTTAGCAAGACCCTGTCTCAAAATAAAAAGTAAAAAGGGCTGGAGATATGACTTAGTGGTTGAGTGCTCCTGAGTTCAATCCCTGGTACCAAAACCAAACAAGCAAACCAACAAACAAAACTAGATTGTCAGAATTATTTATATCTCCCATGGAAGAAAGTATAAAGTTTGAAAGCCTTCTGGGAAAGACATACTAGGGATTTCCAGAGAAAATAAATCTGGTATAAGAACCAAGACTTCATATTTTGCCAGGATTGTGATTGGGAGGTGCTGGGGATTGAATCCAGGGCTTCATGCATGTTAAACACATATTCTACCAACTGAGCTCCACCCTCTACCCCAGGGTTATGATTTGTTTTCATAAAATAAACATTCCAGAAACAGACAAAAACTGATATAGCAAAATAGCAGTTGAATGTTGACTTAACTGAAGTTAATATATGACTATATGATCAACTCTGTGGTTAAGTATTATTTAATTTACCAAAACTTCTTTAGAGGAAACATTTTTGGTGAGTACTGAGAAAACTCACACACACACACACACACACACACACACACACATGCGCATATATATATATATATGATAAAATTTGATTTCAAAAATTTTTAATGCAGCATATGAAAATCCCAGCACAGAAATAGATAAACCAATTAACAGAAAATCACTGTGAATAAATGTTTGCAAAGAATAAGACTTCCCTTGCTCTGAAGCTTAGGTAGTATGTTAGTCAGTTTTCCATCACTGTGACAAAATTCCTGAGATAAACAAAAGGAGTGAAGGTTTATTTTGACTCACAGTTCCAGAGTTTTCAGTCCCTGGTTGCTTGGTCTGTTGCTTTGGACCTGTGGCAGCACAGTACATCATGGCAGGGAGTGTGTGAAGGAGGAAGAATGTTCACCTCATTGTGGCCAAGAACGAGAGAGAAAGAGAGAGAGAGAGAGAGAGAGAGAGAGAGAAGGGAAGGGGTTGGGGTCCCAATATCTCCTTCAAGGGCATGACCCCATAACAAACTTCTTTCCAGTGGCTCTACCTCCTAAAGGTTCTACCATCTCCCAACAGTGCCACAGACTGGGGACCAAGTCTTTAACTCATAGACCTTGGGGAACATTCAAGATCCAAACTATAACAAGAAGAAGGCAGGAAGTGTTATTTTTCTTGTAGAGTTGCATGAACTCAGCCACCACCATATGCCACAATCCAGTGACCCTGCCACCTGGTCTGTCTTTTGTCCCTCTCTTGTCTCTGAGCTACTTCCTTCCTGGGTGCTGTTTTCATGTTCTGCAGTTTTAACCCCTCCTTTGCGTAGACCTTGATTCTCTTGCCTGGTCTCCTCCAGGGTACTCTCCTGACTACTTCCAACCCTGGCTGAAGCACACTTCCCCTGGGCTGTGCCTGTACCAAGCAGAAGGACATGGCAAGCAAACCAAGTTCCAGCGTTCAGGTTCAAGGGGTTCTACCATTTCCTGGTCCACCTACTCTCCTCTTCAGATCAGTCTTTGAGAAACTTGGTTTTAAAGGTACATTTTTATACGTGGAGAAAAAGAAGTAGGAACTAATACAACCCTAGCTTCATAACGGTGTTTTGGTCAACAAGGATCTAATATACCACAGGGGTCCCGTAAGATCGTATCACCTAATGATATCATAGCCATCTTAGCTTGTGTTAGTGCACTCTGGGATGTTTGCACAACAAAATCATCCCATGATAGCATGCTCAGAACATATCCCTACAACATATCTCCGTTGTTACACTCCATATGACAGTACTTGCCCCTCTTTCCTTTCTCCTCTCTTTGATCCTATGTTATTTCATTTAATTAAAATATTCTGATGGCAACCTTCTAAATTGATTTCACAATCCACTAATGAGTTATGATTATTCCACTCTGATTCCTCCTTGCTCAAACCTTCCATATCCTCCTTCCCTCCTTGCTATTATTTCACCGAGAAACTAGAGCTAATCTAATCAGAGGAACTTCCACCCTTCCCATCCCAACTTGTATCTGCCTCCCTTTCTCTGCCTCCACGTGCTCTGCTTCCCTTTCTCTTTCAGTGGATGGACATTTTTGCTCCTCTCTTGGGTTCATCTTCTGCTTTTGCAGTAGATCCTGGCTTCTTTCCTATACTCAAGGACTTTACTGTAGCTATTGTGACTCTCTCTACTGGATCATTTCCATTTAGGCATGATTATACTAAAACTCTGCCCATCTTCATAGAAACTTCTCTTGACGCCTCATCTGCCTCCAGCTCCAACTTCTACTTTCTCTACTTCATTTTCCAACAGAATCCTTGGCAGGAGTTTCCATGCTCCGTCTCCAAGCCCTTCCTCCCATTCTTTCCGAGCTCTTCTCTAGTCAGGATGCTGTATCCAGAACAGATCTGTCAAGGTCTCCAGTGACTTCTCTGCTACCAGACCCAGTGGTCAGTGTTTGAGTCCCATCTCATTTAATTCTCTAGCAGTATCTGATGTTGAACCAAGGGGCCCTTCTGAACACAGCTCCCTGTGTGCCCGCATGTGTCGCATGCCATGAAGCTGGCCCTGGGAATATGCAGATCTCATGTTACATGTTGCATGAGACATAAGCTTCATCTGACAAATGCTTCAAAATCCCAAGTAGTAATTATAGTATCTAAGGGTACTGAGTGCTCCCCATATGCCAGACTCTCTGCCCTGGGCTTCACATATGAGGCCTCATTTTAAAATGCTAACAAGCCTGTTAGGTGGTTCATGTGTCCTCACAGTACTTATGAAATAGTTGTATTTCCCCTTTTTGTTCAGATTGTAGAAACTGAGGCACAGAGAGGTAAAGTAACTTTCTTACTTAATAAAGTAAAGAAACCACAGTTCATATCAGATCTGTCAAAACCAGCTACACTCAGGAACTACTCTGTCTCCATAATTTTTCCACATAGAAAATAGTGAATATCCTTTTTCTAGGGCTACATAACAAAAACCACAGACTGGGCAGCTTAAAAGAGAAATTTATTGTCTGACAGGAGACCAGAAATTTGAGATCAAGATGTTGGGAGGGGTAATGCTTTCTCTGAGGTGCTAAGGATGGATCATTCCAGGCCTCTCTCCTAGCTTCTGGTAGCCTCCAGCTTTCTTTATCTTGCAACTGATTCAATCTAACCCTCAGTGTTCACATGACATTCTCCCTGTTGTATGTACCTTTTATCATTTTCCTTCTGCACATGTCTATGTCCAAATTCCCCTTTGATATTGGATTAAAGCCAACCTCCCAATCTCATTTTAACTAGGCTAAATCTGCATAGACTCTGCTTCCAATAAGGTCATACACTGGAGGTTAGAACTTCAACATAACCTTTTTGGAAGGGTACAATTCAACTCATAACCAAGTGTAAAGTGAGAGAGACATCAGATATCCAGAAAGTGTAACCAGTGCACAAAATCAGAAAACAGTCAGGCATTTTCAGTGAGAAGTAGTTATTCCATGGTCAAAATGCCCGACGTGAATTGCCTGTGTCCTGCCTTGAGCAGCCAGGTGAGTGGGGTGCAGGGGGTGCTCTGGCACCTTCTCTGGAATGTGTACAAGTAAAGAATGGGAGCTGAAGGCTTCCTTGGACAAGTGAAGTGAGTGATTCTTGACCATGGATTTGGGGACTTGTTGTCCATTAAACCCATGTCACTGCATGATCTGTTTTTTTTTTAAATATAAATTGTATTGGTATATTAAAATTATACATAGGAGTGTGATTCATTGTTACATATTAGTACATGCACACAATGTAACAATATAATTTGGTCCGTTTCATTCCTGGTGATTTCCACTTTCCCTCTCCTCCTCCTACTCATTGGTTCCCCTCCATTCCTCCACTGGTGTCCCTTTTATTTCACAATCTTCTTTTAAAGTCATTGTTAGGTGCCAGGCACATGTCTCTTGAGATGTAATCACCTAATTCACTTTAACTACTTCCTGCTGGCTTCAGTTCACTAGATTCCAAATTACTGTATTTGGGAGGTAAGTAGTAGAATTTCAAAATTCCTGATAATAGAGTGATTCTGATCATAATCACTCTACTATCATGGATTGTGACAAAGAAAGAAAATAAAAACAATTCAGTACTGATTCATAATTATTATAAAATACTATGATAGTGTGATTTAAATAAAATGAATCATTTTAACTTCTGTAAAATTCATTACCGTGCCCTTGATTTGCACCTGACCAGCTATAGTTGCTCTGACCTTGTAAGTTCCTTTATTCTAACTCTGAGGTTCTGTCCCAAGGAGCAATTGCTCTCAAGGGCTGTCAATCAGCTATCACAGGCAGGACTTACCGGCCTTTGTCTCCAAAAAATTGATAAAGAAAGAGTTCAGGTATCTAAATTCAGCTTACATAGGGCATCAACAATGACTTAAATATCAATTTTTGTCCCTTCCTACCACCAAGTAGCCAAGCACAAGTTTCCTGAAGCAGGTGAGGGAAGAGATTCTTGGGATTACTTTAGAGGACAGGATGATGGAATTACGTAAAGAGCTCAACACAACCAAACTCTGATTTCTGTTTCCAAAGAAAGTCAGATATGAATGTGGACTGGGCACATTGTATTTTTCTTAGAGCAGCATGTGATAAAAGTGATGTTTTTGTAAATAGAGAAGAAGTGGAGAAAAGACCAAGAGTCAAAGATTGCAGTCAATGCAAGAGGCATATTTGCCATTAGGAAAAGCTATGATTCTCCCTTATCTTCTACCATTGTGGCATGTGATGGAATTGAAATATCTATAAAAATCTTCCATATTCAAGAAAAATGAAAGAAGGGACTGGGACCCATGCATGCACTGTAGAGTACTAGTTCTTAGTTCAACTCCGTTGAATGGTAGGGACTTCCTGAGTATCCAAGACCATTGCTCTACTGCAAGCCATTGTCCTCTGTGGGGACGATGATACAATAGGATTTTGTGTTATAAGAGATCCCCCTGCCTGCTGATTACAGATAGGATTTCAGTGGAGCAAGAATGATGTCAGGGAGACCAGATAAGAACAGAATGTGGTTGTTCAGAGAGTGGTGCTGGACTACAGGGAAAAATTAGAGACAGAATTTGGAGAATGATCCAGCAAAACTTTGATAAATTGGATGTGAGGAGCATGCAAGAGAGATAGAAAGAGAAAGAGAGCGAGTTCAGGGCCAAGAATAGTGCTGGGCTTCTCCTGACCACCAGCACCAGAGGAGGAACTAACTGTTAAGGAAATGGCAAATGTGGGAGAAGAAGTCGTCTTGACAATGAAGAGTTTCATCTGATAGGTGTAAAATTTGACAAATCTATGAGAACCCAACTGGAGGTGTCAAGGGGAGTTAGTTCCAAGAATCCAGAGCTTGAATGAGAGCTTTGGGCTACAAAAAGAATGGAACCACCTAAGAAAAGGGTATGCTAAATAAGGTTTCTGAAATTCCCAATATTGCCATTCAAGTGTTTATTTCCCTTAGCTTCCTGCTTTGAAGTGGTATTTAAGATGTTGGCATTTGGTTCCCATTAACACCAGAGTCTAGTGGAGGTATTACTGCCTTCTAATTTGGGGTGAACACATCATTTGATTTCAGCAAAAGACCAGAGATGGAGTCCTGAGAACTAAGATCACAAATGGTCATCATGAGAATCAATATTTAGTGAGCACTCAGATGTGTGTGTGTGTGTGTGTGTGTATGTGTGTGACTTCTAGGCAGGGCATAGTTCATGCCCTGTCATTAAATATTTATTCCCATATTTAGGATGGAAACTCTTATACCCATTCTACTCTGGGAAAACAGAGACTTAGAGAACATAGGTAACTTTCTCAAGGTCATGTTAATCAGTTGGAGAAATAGGGTTTGGGCCCACCTGTACCCATGGCAGAGCTCAAACACCATAGCGACCCTTTCAGTCCTCTGGAAGTCAGAGTCTAAGGAACACATGCATTCCATGATCCTGCATCATCATGTTGAGTATGGGTCTCTGTATTCAAAAGCTGCATCCTTTAAGGGGTACCCAAATCTCCAGTTCTGGTCCAGGAGAAGCTGTAGAGAAATGCCCATGAAATTTGATTTTATAGTTTCCCTCTGAAATAGAAATGCTAATAACAAATATTTGTTATATTCGACTTCAATACTCTGTATGCCCTCAAGTCTACCATTAACTTCTTTTCAGTGACAGTGATTTCCCCTTATTCATGATCTCCCCAGTTTTAGTTACCTGCAGGCTGAAAATATTAAGTGGAAAATTCCAGAAATAAACAAACCCTATGTTTTAAATTATACACCATTCTGAGAAGCATGATAAAATATCACTCTGCCCATCCTGCTGGGAACATGAATTATTCCTTCGTCCAGTGTATCCATATATTCACTATCCATCGCTTAATCATTTAGTAGTTTTCTTGGTTATCAGATTAACTGTAGCCTTATCAGTATATTGCTGCAATTATTCTATTTTATTATTATTGTCATAAATCTCTAACTATGCCTAATATATAAATTAAACTTTATCATAGATATTATGTGTAGGGAAAAAGAGTTTCCCTCTACTTTCCCTGTAGTTCTATGAGGGTTCTTTGGCTAAATCTAGGAACCCCAATTACTACAAGAGCTGATTAACAAGAGAAAAGCACAAATGTGTTATTAAATGTACATGTGCGTGGGGACCTACACTGGAAAATGAAGTCCAAAGAAATGATCAAAGCAGGATACTTTCTAAGTTTTAAACAAAGAACAATAAATCTGTAAAGGACTGATGAATGGATATCTGGATTAGGGTGGAAGAGTCTAGAGATGTCACTAAGAGATATATGGTCAGGGAGTGTGGAAGCTCAGGGAAGATAAGAGTTAGTTCAGAGTTTGTTTATTCAGGTTTATTGCAGCCCAATTGCCAGTCTCTGGTGAGCAAGACCATTTTCCAGCCTTGGTATGAGAAGAACATCCCTCCCCAAAGAATCTTTATGGCTTCCTGGCTATAAGAAAGACAGTAGAAATGGCCCTTTCTGAAGTTAGTTTGTTATAGTTCTGATCTGGAATGTCCCCCAAAGGCTCATGTCTTGAAGGCTTGTTCCCCATTTGGTGGCACTACCAGGAGGTGATAGAACTTTAGGAGGTGGGGCCTTGGTGGAAGAGGTGAGTCACTGGGGGTGTGCTTCCCATCTCCTGTGAGATAAGCACCATTTATTGACTCACCCCTTGGCCATGATGTTCTGCTTTTCCACAGACCCAGAAACAATGGAGCCAACTGACTATGAACCAGAAAACTCTGAAACCATGAGCCAAAATAAATTTTTCCTCCTTTAAGTTCATTTTCTCCGGTATTTTGTCACAGTGCTAAAAAAATAACACATGGTTCCTCAAGTGATTTCAGCTTCAAACAATCAATAACTTCAATACAGCCTATCTTGATATAGCACATGCTCAACTCCTTCATGTGTATAGGGAAAAAAATCATAGCTTGTATAGGATTTGGTAATATCCATAGTTATGGGTGTCCACTAGTGGGGTCTTGGAACATACGCAAGACCACTGTAGTTGATTAAAGAGAAAAAAGAAATAAGGGAGGGAGGTGTAGAGCTTTAGGTGCGGGTCCATGTAAGAGGGAACACTTTTTATCCTGGCTTATCTATCCATCATTAGTGGCAGAGTGTTTTTGGTTTTAAATGCTGAAACGTTAAAAAGGCTGTGTGATCAGGGACCAAGGGAACAGGGGGAGTGCTGTGGTTCTGGTCAACTAGTTGCTTGGCTACCTTGTCATGAGGGGTAGAGATGCGGAATCAACACACAGACTCCGGGAGCTGGTGAGAGAACTGGCTGGAGACCCACCTCAGGTCATCGTCCAGTAGCTCAGTTTATTTTTGGAATGTACACAATTGTTATAGGGTTCGAGTGGGGCGTGCCCATCAATCATACACAAGCAAGATAGTATCCATAAGCCAATCATCTTATGCCTAATGTAACCACCTATGAGGATGCTCTAAATAGTGCTATCATCAGGAAGTGTCGTTGTCCCTAGGGGAGGGGGTTTCTAAGTTAGAAGTTCCATGTCGAAGCTCCTGGCTATCAGTTTCCCTCCTGGCCCCACAGCTTGGCAACGTAACCACAAGTGCTAAGGGTGTGGTTTCACTAACGGCTCGCTAGAGCAGAGCACCCCATCCTGCAGGCGTTCCTATCAGACCCGAACAAGTGTAGATTCTACAGCACTCCGAGCTGCTCATAGCTGCTAGCTGTAAACCAAAAGTTATTCCAATAGGGAGGACAGAGGTGAAGCTCTTTAGAAATATCTGGAAGGAGGCCCCAAGCCCCAGGAATAGATTTCCCTCCACATCCACTAGGTCCCTCCTGCCTCCTGCTCACAACCGGCTGAATGCTGCAGATGGGAGCAGGTCTCACCTGTGGGGAGCCAGAGCCGGCTGAGTCCCCGGCCTCACTCATAAAGCAAAATAGTGTTTTAGGATCTCAGCTCTGCATTCTTCACACATTTTACCAGGAGAGTAAAATCCCTAGTATAAAACTGCACCACAGGAATTTAACAGGCTTTTAAAAATTGTTGATTGGATCTGACCTCTCCATAGCCTTATGGCTCCAAGAAATGGCCATTTAAAACTAAATCTTCAAGTAAATTGACGCTTTCCTCACAGCAGAAATAGCCACCATTATTTCCTTCTAACTTTATATTAGTTTCTGGCTGAGAACTGATCTTCCATATGATAAATGGGAGATTTCCTATTCATATGAAATCTTTAATTTCTTGAGTGTCATTTTCATTGTACATGAATTTGAAAAATACTGTGAATAATCAAAATGTACAAGTAGAGCAAAGGCTCTCTTTGTGGAATTCCCAGTTTTTTTTTTTAAAAAAAATTTCATTCTTTATAGTCAAATTTTACTGTTAGGAGCAAATGGAATATTAATTGACTTTTGAGAGGCTTTGGGCATGTGATTACAATCAGCACCTGCCATTATCCACAGTCTTCCTGGTGTGTATTTCCAAAAACTAAAGAAATTTCTCAAAGGGAAAATAATGCTGCAGAAGCTATTTTGCAATTGTGGGTGGGGGGTGGGGGTGGGGCATGCCTTTGTTTGGAATCTACCTGAATATATTTTTGTTTCTTTGAGAAGGAAAAATAAAGTCTCCTGATAAAGGAGTGGTAACATTAGAAATGTGAAGGGTTGGCCCTGGGTATTTGTAAGTTACCTGTATGCACCTGCTTCCCTTCCAGGTGCTAGAAAAGAGGCAGAATGTTCAGTGTTGAAACAAGATGGCAAATTAAAGTTGCCTGAGCATTGACGTGGACAAAGAACCGGAAATAACAGAAATACTCCCAGAATTGTGGAATCATATCCGCTGATTTTACAAAAGGGGACAACCAAATCTTAGAAAAGTCCAATAATGTGCCCAAGTTCTTATGCCTAGCACCTTTAACATTTGGAGGCTGTTTGCTGTGTGCTGAGCATTATGGTGGGAACTCTTGCCTGCTTTACTTCATTGAGGGTCCCCACACAGTTTTGAAAGGTAAGTACTTGATCCACAATTTCCATATGGCTAAATAGGGATTCCAAGAAGTTAAGCAAACTCATCTTAAGTCACAGGCTTAGTAAATGGTGCCGGAGCCAGGATTTAGAATCAGGAGTGGCTGATTATAAATAAAGTTCAGCATAGGCTGTCCATGACACATCTGAAACACAAGCTGCTGTTTAACTCAGGGAAGAAACTAGGCAGAGAAAACCCTGAGCCCCTTTGAAGTCAAGAATTGAGGAATTTCCTAGCTCCAGCAGACAGTGCAGGGCATGGATAGGCTCCCTAAAGTAGTGAGCTGAGAACATTGGGAGGAAAAAGAACTGGAGAACTTCTGGGACCTCAGAGGGCACCTTGGGGTGCAATTTAGGATTCTGAGGCCCAGAGAATCACATACCATGTGGGATTACATTCTGGTACTCCTGGCTTTTCTACAGCTCTGGGGGTCCACCTTTGACTTTTTCTCATAGCCAAAAACCAGCAGAGAAGAATGTGGAACTTGATACAGAGTAGAGTTTGGACTGAGAACACTGCCATGTCAAAAGGCAAAATCTCCATCTGGAAATTATAAGTGACTTAAAAGAGAAAATAGCACCATGTGGCCAATCCAGTGAGAATACTAGTAGTGTCTGGTGTTGTGAGGATGCATCTTCTTGGATCATCACAAAGGAGACCTAGTGGTATACTTTGCAACTCCCGATCAAGCCCAGATAAGTATCTGGTGAGATGATGAGAAGGTATCTGACTTTTGGCTCAATCCTCACTTCAATCCAGCTAGGTCTACACATTGAGACCTGGCAAAGAGCAGATAAGAATAACCTTCATAATCATTAACACTAGTCCTGGATACTTATTCTGTTCTCCCATGGAGAAGGTGCTCTTTTCTGAGCCAGGCTCTGGGCTGAGCGTGCCACCTGTATTATCATATCTCACTTTGACAGCACAGTCCTGATGATTATCCACAGTTCATGGGTCAGTGGAACTGAACCTCACATGGGTATAACTAACTAGCTTAAGATCCCAAGATGGGACAGTTTGGAAGCTGGAATTTGAATAAGGAATTTGATTCCAAATTCCAGAGTCCATGTTGCCTCCCAAGATGAAAAACTGATTCATCTGGCAATAATTATTAGTATTTTATTTTATTTCACTTTATTGATACTGGTGATTGAATCCAGGGGCACTTTACCACTGAGTTACAACCCTAGTCCTTTTTATTTGTTATTTTGAGACAAGGTTTTGCTAAGTTGCTGAAGATTTTTGCTAAGTTATTGAGGCTGGCCTTGAACTTGGGATTCTCCTGCCTCAGCCTCCTGAGTTTCTGGGATTATTCATATTTTAGCCAAGCAGAAAGCCTCAGATAAGCATTAGACCCAAGCATTAGAAATATAAGTACTTTTTCATACTCAGGACACTGAGATTTTCTAAAACTGAGACCTCTGGAGATTATGCCATCTCGCCATCCCCTGACTTTCAACAGTATCACAGTCATTGCTTACAGAACTCAAGTTAATGTGATTTATTGGTGCCAGAATATTTGGTGTCTTTACAGAAAGAATACATCAAATCTTAAGTTTGTCCAAGCATGCCCCAAACAGCCTATTTCTGGAGGTCAGAACATTTGCCATAAAGAAGTGCTGTTATAGCTTTTGTAATTGTTGAGTCACTTTCCTTTTTGCAGGTTATCTCATTAGCTGATAATAGTTTTTATTTCTGATTATAAAGATAACAGCCACCCATTGTGCATAATTTGGACAACTTGGAAAAATGCAAAGTTGAAAATATGAAACACCATATGAATTGATGCCTCATTGATTCAACTCTTGGGCCAAAGTATAATGTAATTCAGAGCCTGAGTTGTTAATATAAAAGATATAGCTTGAGAAATTTCATTCATCAGACAGGGAGCTTTAATTTTAAGTCTGCATATGCCTAGAATTCTGTTAAAAATTCTATTTTAGAATTCCATCTTAAAATAGATGGAAGCAAATATAATCCAGGGTTGTCTGCAGAGACAGCTTCCCATAATGGTCAGAATTGATAAGTTTTTGAAAAGGCAGTGCCTCCTTCAAAGTCCAGTCTTAAAGGGAGAGGGTGTTTCATTCCATGGTGGGTCACATTTCCTCCCATCCTGAGATCTGGGTGAAATAAGCTTTTCTTTTCTTTTTTTTAGTTATAGGTGGACACAATACCTTTATTTTATTTTATATATGGTGCTGAGGATGGAACCCAGTGCCTCATGCATGCTAGGCGAGCATTCTACCACTGAGCCACAACCCCAGCCTCCAATAAACTTTTCTTAAAGCCAAGTCAATCAGGAGTGTCACCACGAGATCTCCCAGCAGCCAGTGCAGTGTAGTGAAAGTGTGTGGTACACAAGGAGGTGTCTGATGCTGAAACAAAAGTCCAGATGGAGAGTTAATACAGTGTGGCATGTGTGCCAAAGATGGCGGCCTGTGCTCCAACCCTGGGGACTCCAAGTACTGGAGTAGATTTCTGAGCAAACTAATTAACCTCTCTGGGCCTCATTTTCTTCATATGAAAAAAAAAGAGATAAGAACAGCACCTGCCTTAAAGGAGAGGAATAAAAATGTTATGCGCATGTAATACTTAAATTTGGTACATGGAGTGCACCCATCATTTGTTGTAGAGAATTTTTACATGCCATATGGACAAAAATAGAAGTTTTAAATGGGGAGGCAAGGCCTTTGTTCATTTTACTTCAAAATTCATAGTAATAGAGAGATGAAAGGTGGCTGCAGTCTGGCCAGATGATTATATGTATAGAAGAGGTCAGCAAATAAACCCCAAACTGTCAGGGATTTAACGCATGAGTTTTTGTGTAGATGATGATATAGGTGGAGAAGTTCTTCTTCCAGGTAGTGACTCAGGGACCCAGGTTGCTTCCTGAGTTTTATCTTGCAGGATGTTACCTGGAATTAACCTCATCTGGCTAGAGGGGTGGAGGGTGCAGGGCCTGATATGGATATGCAACTCCTGTCAGTCATAAGTTGCATACTGTTAGTGGCCCATCAGGGTTGAATCTCAGCACTTCAGTTCTCCTTTGGGAAAAACCCACTCCATAAACCAGAGAAAACCTTAGGCAAAATGATGTAGGCACTGGCAATGTGGAATTTGGCCACTTGGTGCAGGAGAAATGTGGCTAACACCTGCAGGATCTATTGCAGAGCTGTGGCCCAGGTTAAAACAGTGAGAAACTGGATTGTGAATTTGTACAGGCTGTCATGTGGCACAGGTGAGCTCTGCTCAAAATCTGTGAATTGTCCTGTTACCCTAAAGCAGCTTGAAAATCAGATGTGATTTTCACTTCTGTGAACTAGTATTTACTTCAGGACAGCAGATGCTGTCAAGGGGTTCTGCTGCAATCAATGTGGAAGGTTTTTCTGTTTTGGTGATGTCTGATGATATTTAAAAATGTTAGCTTTATAGTCAGAAAAGAATTTAAACAGTTGTGAACATGTATTAGTTATCATAAAGAAATCTTGGTTTAAAAGTTATGTGTGTGTGTGTGTGTATCATTATACAGCTGACCTTCAGTATCAGCGGATTACATACCTGTGGATTAAACCAACCTCATATGGAAAATATTGAGAAAAAGTTCATCTGTACTGAACCTCTACAGACTTCTTTTTCTTATCATTATTAACTAAAAAATACAGTATAACAAGTGTAATACCTGATACACACACACACACACACAACATACTCCTACTAGGTTTGTATGTATGTATGTGTATATTATATTTATAAATATATATGGTATATTTTTATATATAAATACGCATAACAAGTATTATAAGTAATTTAGGGATGATTTAAATGTACTAGAGGTTGTCCATAGGTCATATGCAAATACTGTGCCACTTTATATAAGGGATTTAAGCATCCTCAGATTCTGCTTTCCTAGGGTATCTTCAAACTAATTCCTCCAGTATACTGAGGGGGTAACTGAACTAAGAAATGCCTGTGGAGGTAAGATTGTGGAGGTAAGATGAGTATTTTAAAGCACAGTAAATGGCACTGTTATTTAAACACATAAAGCATGATTTGCAGTGGAATAATGGTGGTTGCCTAGATACAGATCTCTTCTCATAATGTGAAAAAACAATCACCCTAATCAAGAAATAAAGCAAATCAAATAATCATTTACACATGCCCTCAGAATTACTAAAAACAGAATTCTACAAATTTCAAATTGCCTGTATCAAGATAATCACCCAGATCTAGCCAGGCAGATCTAGCCTTGAGAGCCCACCCCTCTCAAGGGCATTGGGTGGAGACCACAGAGGACAAGTGAAGGACAGAGGGTACAGAGCCTGGGGTGATGCAGCCCAGACACTGCCCTTGGAAAGTCAAACCCCATCCTGAATGGTCAGGAAAGGTGAAACCCCGGGAAAGATGGGAGAACTTAAGAAAGGTACTGTAGCTTGGAGACTCGATGATGTCAAGAAAGAATACAAAGTGGGTAAAAACAGAGTCCTGCAGAGGTCAAAGAGAATCACAAAACCACAAGACACACCCCTCTCCAAGACAAAGCACTAAACAATGAAATGACACTTCACTATTTCAACAGTAGAGGGCGCGTTTGAATCAGGAAAACTAGTCACTCTCATGCTGTCCCTTGTCTACATCAACTAGAGCTGGTCCAGAAAAGAACTGTAAAAGGAGCAGAAATCAGCAGAGATCACGCAGCAAAGCCACAAGCTGAAGAAAACAGCATTTGAAAATCAAAGACTTCAGACAATAAGTTCTCACTCTCTCCAACTGCCCCCACACAAATACCCCTCAAACAGAAGAAAACACTAATATTTCAAGTATTTTCATATATATAATATATGTACTTATGAATCAAAGTTATTATACATATGTAATATGAAAAAAGAGATAATAATGAATATATGTGTGTGTATATATATATATATATATAAAATAACCTTGATTCATAAATTCAAAATATCAGAACTAAAGTAGGAATAACTTAAGAAGATGTGAAATGAGAATTGATCAAACTCAGGAGAGAAAATGAAGAAATCCTATTTTTGAATTCTTAAATTGTAGATGGGACCATGCTGCCAGTGGAAGCAGACTGACCAATCACCCAGCATCTCTCGTTTTTGCCTTTTCCCATCCACAGGTCTTTCTGCACTGCAGTCCCAGGCAATCATTTCTTGCATAAAAGTATAATGACTTTTCCCATGGGAAACATTTGGTAAAGCCAATCTTAGCAATAGTGTTTATTTTCATATATATAATAAGTTCTATATATTTTCATATATATATAAGTTCTCTATTAAATAAGTGAAACTGCAGCAAACACCCAAATACTTTCCCAGGGCAAATCAAGTAATACTTGTTGAATAGACTAAACTTTACAAGGAGAGTTTCATTCAAGATTTCAGAGATGAACTTATCAAAATTTGTTCCAAATTATAATAAATCACCAACCATAATCAGTCATGCCATATTTTATAGCTGAAGAAGTAATTCCCATACATTATATTCATTGTTAAAGTTGTATTTGAGTCAAAGAACACATGTGATTGTGTCTCCCCCACCTCTGTATGGTCATGATTTGCTTGTTTTATATGCCTGAAGAATGAGAATGGCAGTGACATTTGCTTTTTACTATTATTAATTTTAGTCTGTGATAGTATTTTTCTACAGATGTCCACAATAACTTAACCTACTCATCCTATACATTCTCTTAGCACCTCCCCAGCAAGAGATAGAGTCTAATCCTTTCCCCCTTGAATCTGGGAGGGTTTGTGTCTCACTTGTAACCAATAAGATGTGACAGAAATTATACTGCCTTAGGTCTGAGGATAAATAGGAAAGGAAAAGAAGGCAATATCCACTGTACTTTCTAGTAGATCTTACTGGAGCTCTGACCTGCATCATATAAGAAAGGGAGACTGTTCAGAGGCCACCATATTGTGAGGAAGCCCAAATTAAACCATGCAAAGAGACCACATGACAAAGCCCTGAAACTACATGATACAAGTTGGAGATGTCCTACCAGTCTCGAGCTGTTCCAGCTGTGCCTCCTCCCACCACCACTCTTTGTTCCAGTTCCAGCTACCATCTGGCTGTAATCACATTTGAGAACTGTCAGCTGGAACTACCCAGCCAAGCCCTTCCTGAATTCCAGCCCCTAAGAAAACCATAATAATAATGAGATGATTATTGTTTTAAGCCACTGAGTCTTGTGATCTTGTTATGCAGCAACAGATAACTAGGGTGAATGGATCCTCAAGGAATAAGAACTGTTCTAGAAAAGGAAGAGCAACTTGTCTAATATCTTTCAGTGATCATTTTTGTTTCATGTAATTTTTGAAGAGGAAGCTATAGACCAGAAAGTGTATCTTTTGAGAAGAATCATGTTTCCCTCTAGATTTAGCTTATAAACTAATCTTTGCATTAAAGAGCAGTTGAGATTTTTTTTAGATGATTTTTTTTTTGTAGTTGCAAAGCTTTAAATATCTATTGCTTTGGGCAGAAATAAATGGTGGGTCAGGTTGCTAGAGAGAACTATTTACTTTGTCCTTGGATGGAATAAATCTAAAAAGATGCAGGAAGAATTGTTCTGCTTTTAAGGGTTGCTGATGAAGCTCAGCATTAGGTAGCTCTCAGTTTGGCTTTATAGTAAGCAAACATGTCTAGCATTCTAGGCTGTAACAAAGAGAAGTGACTTCACTTAGGGGGCTAAAATGAGAATATTTTATTCCTGGTGGGATAGAGGTTAATGTGGAATTAGGGACAGCCTGGGTTTGAATTCTGCCTCCACTGTTCATTAATTTTGTGATTACAGGCAAGTAAATTTATCACATCCTGCCTCAAATGCCATGCCTATTGTTATAAGGGTTATCACAAGGACTGAACGCAATAATATACGTGAATGGCTTAATGCAATGCCAGGCATATAGTGTGTGCTCCATAAATGGTAACTACTGCTGTCATTATATTATATCCATATTTTAAGTTTGAGATCCAGAGACCCAGATCTAGTGAAAGACTTAACAGTGCAGAGATTAAATGGCTTGATACAAATGTACGTTGACTGTCTACCATTTTATTGCCCTATGTAGTACACAGGACCTACTGAGTTTGACTAAGGTGATAGTCTTTCCAAAATAAGACAATCCTTGATCAGTGATGTAAATACTATGCACTCTTGATGAAACTTCCAAATTATTAAATGTCCATTGTAAAATTTAATGCTTAAATTAAAAATACCTCAGCTGTCAACAAACTAGGATTAATTAATACTAACCACCTAAATATAATAAAAGTTCTGAATATGGCTAAAAAAATAAAAGTTCTGTACTAGTCATATTTAATGGTGAAACTCTGAATGATTTTACTCTGACCAAACAAGCATGCACTCTCAACATTTATCACCTATCACTTTTATTCAACCTTGTATTGATAGTTTTACCATGGTACAAGGCAAGGAAAAGAAATAAAAGTTTCTGAACTTGTGATTATTCAGAAGTTAATATACTAGTAATAATTAGAAAAAATTTAAAAAGCATATGATTTGCATTACCAGCAAAAAAAAATGCCAAATACCTAGGAATAAATTTAACAATACATGTGTCAGAACGATACACTGAGAACTACAAAATATTGAGAGAAATTAAAGAAGACCTAAATAAATAGAAGGGTATATCATGTTCATGAACTGGGATACTCTGTGTTTTAAAGATGTCAATTCCCCCTCAAATAACCTATAAATTAATTGAATTTCCAATTAAAGTCCCAGCAGTTTATTTTCTGTATAAATTGACAAGTTGATCCCAAAATTTAGATGTAATTATATGAAAGAGAAATTGTAATATTCAACACAATATTTAAAACAACAAATCTGGAGTTCTTACATCACCAGTTATCAAGACTTGCTATAAAATTAACTAATAAAACTGGCAGCAGAGCAAGGATAGACAAATGGATCAATGGAACAGAAATGAGTATCCAGAGACAGATGTACAAGATATACAGTCACTTGACTTACCTACAATCAGAGTACATTGCAACTAAGTGGGGAGAGGAGAGTCTTTTTGACAGACAGTGGGTACACTTAAATGTTTAAACTAACACAATCAACCTTCTAGAGAATATAAGAGAGTATCTTCAAGACCTTGGAGTATGTAAGGATTTTTAAAAACAGCTCTGTTCATGTAAGATTTATGCACCTTATCATTTAAAATTGTTTTTTTCCTAATGTGGCATTCTTAATTTTCTTCCTATTCCTATGCAGTGCTTTTATCTCCACCAGTTTCTTTCATTTTGTACATGATTACTTCTGCAGTTCATTTGTTTTCTCTCAATACAGTGTGTCTCCTGGGCATCTTACCTACTTGACCTTTCACCTGCCCACTCTCTGTAGGTAGCTCTTCACCTCATATCTGTTGCTCCAATCTGCCTCCAACCATGGGGTCATGGGACTGACAGGGAGATCTGACTGTTGAGTAATTCTCATCATAATCTCCAGCCCTCTTTATAACAACCCCCAGGGCTATTGTCCAGTTTGGGCTTTAATTTTCGATGAAGAAGAAATTGCCCCCACTCTAAAGTGTTGCAATTTGCCTTCCTCCAATTTCTAATCATTGTTTCTATGTCTGCCTCTTACTGTTACTGATTGAGTCTAATTCCACCTTCACAGGATGGAGGGAGACGTTCCTGCTTTTCTTTTCCCCAAGTCAATCATTCAAGGCTCCTTCAAATATGTTTCCTTAAATAGAGTAACATATTTCATTTCTGTCCACCTATGGATTGTCCCCACTTTTATCATGTTCTTATCAAGTGTGGCACCTCTAATAAACTTAAGTGTGGTCTGGTTTCTCTAAACTATGACCTCCCTCCTTATAGAAGTGCTGTTTTCTGGATATCGAGAGATGCATTTGTCTCTGGCAGTTCTTCGACTGTCTCTTGCATTTCCCAATCTGGAGCTCCCCTAGAACTTCAGACTCAACTTCTCCAAAAATGAAATAATCACATGGCCACTGACACCACAGTTCCCCCAGTCTTCATAAGACCAAGCAGGTCAGGTTGCTTGTGTCCCACACAGAAAAGTTGATCACTAGCTTTACTGAATAGGGGGAGCAGTTGTTACACCACTCCTCCTTTATTCTCTATTTGTGTATGTGGGCTTTGAGGAAGAGGATTTTTCAAGTTGTATTCAACTTATATAATAATACAGTCATCATCCACCTGTTGATACCAGTTTTTCCTCCCAATTTCCTTATCTTCTGGGTGGCCTCTTTCCATCTGCACGGGACGATTAAATGCAGTCTTCTCCCTCAGTGACTCTCATGCCTGCACCTTCTTTTCTAGTTCGAGTTTATAGTTTGCATCTCCATTGCATGCTCTAAAGGGCCCTTTCCTCCGGCATCCTACTTCCTACTCAGAGATTCTCAGTGTTTCCTGAAGCTTGCATTGTAAATTGAATTCCTCCTTGTCCAGGCCTTTCCACAGGAATCCCCCCAATTAGGGTCAAGTGGGAGTCTAATGCTTATATCTTGGCACATCTACTTTGGGCTAAATAATTCTATCTAAACTAAAATGCTTTTGCTTACACTCCCCCAGCCATAAATGCACTCACCTTCTCCATCCCTGGCAGATGGCCCAAATCTAAAAGAAGACCTCATTTGTGTCCCTACAGTGTCTAGCTTAGACCTTGAACAAAATCAAATAGTGTTTGTTAAGTTGAATGAACACATGAATTTCTTGTCCCATTTCATTAATTCATTTAAAAAAAATAGAAACGGTCAAAAAATTGCCATGGATACATACATATTCTTAGAATCATTTGCCATTTCTGAAGATTTAGAAGTTTCTAAAATAGCAAATGTATTTATTTCAGAAAATGACTCAAAACATCTTGGTGGTTTTTATTTTATTTAATCTTATATATTTAAAAAGACTCAAAAGAATTTAATCTGAGTTTTGGTGCTGATGTTTAGATTATTTAAGGTCAACAAAATTCTTAGCTTGATCTTTGAAAGAGAACATGCCAGAGTAAAAGGTGATCCAGTCTTTCATAGGCACTACAATGTCTTTTACCAACAATTACTTCTTCCTGGGGATGAGTGTTCCCAGAACTGTGACCAGGAGATCTTTGGGGTTGGGGAGAAGTATTAAGGTTCTCATGCTAACGTCAGCATCTTTATTCCACTTTCATTATGTCCGTTTCAGACAATGTCCATGTTTTAGAATTTCCCATAGTTATGATCTTAATTCTGTAACTTTTGAAAAGGAAATATGTACTTCCTTCTTTCCTTCCCCCATCCAGCTTCTTCTCCAGTAGTTTTTATGACTGGGAAGGCCAGTCAGGCAGGACCCCTGTAAGGACACAGCCAGAGCAGTGGACAAGGTCAGACTGACAGTGTGGGCTGAGAGAGAGAGGAGTTATTCCTTGTAGATAGAGAATTGCCCTGGGGAGGTCTTAAGAGTGGAAATTAGAACTCTGGAAGGCTTGGCTTTTCTTTGTAGGTCCTACCTGTGAGCAATTGACTCAATTCTCATCTTTCCATAGCAAAACTTTACATGTTAAAAAGGCGTTCAGGCCTGGAGATATAGTTCAGTTGGTAGAGTGCTTGCCTGGCATGCACAAGGTCCTGGGTTCAATTCCCAGGATCCAAAAAAAAAAAAAAAAGAGGTGTCTAACAGTGGACATTATAATATGCTTTACATTAATCAAATATTAACTGAGGCCTCCAAATGTGATTTGCCCTGATGATTTAAACCAGAGCAGAATCCATCCTGATCATCAGGGGAATCATGTGGGTGAAACAATGATAATATTATGTAACAAGTATGTATTGTGACAAAGATGTATAAGCTGAGATCTATAAACAGGACAATGAGGATTCAAAGGAAAAAGGGTCCATGGGGTTAGGAAGTAGGTGCAGGAGCCATCAGAGGGCCAAATGGGGAGACCATGGCGACTGACAAACCAAAGCGAACCTGTGTTTTGCCAACTCATGGCATTAAGCAGGTCTTCTCACCTCCTCCAGTTAGAGAATGAGAATACAGGCTCCCCACTTTCCAGGATGCAGG
This sequence comes from Marmota monax, assembly GCF_021218885.2. Lineage (NCBI taxonomy): Eukaryota > Metazoa > Chordata > Mammalia > Rodentia > Sciuridae > Marmota > Marmota monax. Next base: position 5,504,862 of record NW_026692254.1, read on the forward strand.
GTGGTTCAAGGGAGAAAAGTGTAATCATTTCTTCACACCAGCAATTGCTTGTTGTTTTTTAGATGGGCAGGATGTCAACAGCAGGTGGCAGCAGAGAGTAAGGTGTCGTAAACTGGGTGGCTACTTTGTACGTGGTATCTGTGTTCAGAATATAGCATTGTGTGCAAAAAGACTTGAGACACACAGGGCGCGTGCATCCTGTGTGTCTCAAGTCTTTGTGCTGTGTGTATTCAGAAGATAACATTGTGTACATACATTCATAATATGGCATTGTGTGTGTTCAGAATGTAGAAAATAGCCTAGGGCTGTGGTTGTGGCTTAGCAGTTGAGCGCTCTCCTAGCATGTGCAAGGCCCCGGGTTCGATCTTCAGCACCACATAAAAATAAATAAATAAAATAAAGGTATTGTGTCCAATTACAACTAAAAAAGAAAGAAAGAAAGAAAATATTCCAGCTTAGCCAAGGGATGCTTGTGACCAGAAAGGCTTTGGGGACTATTCTATAGAGCAGCACCATCCAATAGAAATACAAGGTAAGCCAGTCGTGGTGACACATGCCTGTAATCCCCGAGGCTTGGGAGGCTGAGACAGGAGAATTGCAAGTTCAAAGCCAACCTCAGCAACTGCAACTCAGTGAGACCCTGTCTCTAAATAAAATACAAAATAGGGCTGGGGGTGTGGCTCAGTGGTTGAGTACCCCTGAGTTCAATCCCTGGTACAAAAAAAAAAAAAAATATATATATATATATATACATATACATATATATATATATATATATATATATGGCAACATATGCATATTTCAAATTATTTCAAAATGTGATTAATATGAAAATTTTTATTGAAATTATTTACGTTTTATTTTCTTAAGTCTTTAAAACCTCGTGTGTATTTTCTACTTAAAACACACGTCTGCTTGGGCTTGCCACCCTTCAAGTAATCAAAAGCACATATGGCTGGTGGCTGCTGTACTGGACAGCCAAAAATAGGTCTTAACTCTAAAAGAACAGCAGGGTTTTCTTTGAATATTACTCTTTCTCTTTCACTTCTTCCTCAGAAAGATGGTTTATGCTGTAATTTCGATCTTTGATGTCTCTAAAGACCTGCATGTTAAAGGTTTAATTCCCAATGTGGGGCTATTGTGAGGGGGTTGAACCATTAAGAAGTGGGGTCTAGTGGGAGGTCTTTAGGTCATTAGGGGGCATGCCTCTTTCTCACTCTCTTTTGCTTCCCTGATAAGCAATAAATGGTTTTGTTGCACCACAGGCTCCTTCTGTGATGTACTGCCTCACAACAGGCCTTCAAGTAATGGGATCAATCATGGACCGAAACCTCCAAACCTGTGTTCCAAAATAAACCTTTTCTCTTTATAAGCTGATTATCCTAGGTGTTTGTTATAGTAACAGAAAGCTGACAAACATACATGCAAGTAATTTAAAGGTAAAAAGAAAGAGAGAAAAAAGTAGGAGAGAAAAGTACTCCAGGACAGCATCTTTCACAACTGGCCTAATCCTGAGATTTTAAGGAATAAAAATTCAAAGTATTTGGGGATATGCTGAAACATATTGTAACCCTTTTTGATTATGCTAGCATGAATGCTCCAGAAATCCTACAATAAAGAAACCTGTTTTACTTTGTGTGACTGCACAACTTTGCTGTCTATTAGTATTATAGAATGATATTTTAATACTTTCTAAAATTGGGAATACAGAGTTAGTAGTAAAAGCTGTGAGAAAAGTTGAACAAGCTTAGATTTGAGTTCCAAATTGTGGATACTGAGGCATCTGTAGGTAAGGAACTACATACAGGGGATTGGAATGATAGAAGAAACTTGTAGTGAGTGAATAAATTCTTACACTGAGATAACACCATGATCCACTCAGGAAGATGACAAGGACAGTACCAATAAAAATTAATCAAATTGGTAATTCAGTCTTTTAATCTGTGAAGCTTGGATACACAGAGATGGAATGAACCTAACCAATTTTACCTCCTTTAAGAGATCAAAGAAAATAATGTTCTTCATCCATTTTCTATTGCTATAACAAAATACCTGAGTTGGAAAATTTATAAAAAAAAAAGGAAGGTACATTTAGCTCATAATTCTGGAGGCTGAGGAGAAGTATCTGGTTGGCATCTGATGAGGGCCTTCTTGCTGCATCATAACATAACAGAGGGTATCACATGGTAAGATAGCAAGTGGGCCAGAGAGAGATCACTTTTATAATACCTCCCCCAAATCTATTAAAATGTGAATCCATAAGTGGATTAATCTATTCATGAGTTCACAGTCCTCATGGTATAGCTGCCTCCCAAAAGCCCACTTCTCAATAATACTGAACTGGGAACAAACTTTCTAACACATTAAATTTGGGGAACACATTCAGCCCATCACAGTAATATACCCATGATCACCATTAACAATCGCAAGAGTAGTGCAAGTGTATACAGAATATCCACCCCTCAAAAAAGTGGTCCTTATAGAAGTTCTAGTTTGTTGATGCACGTAAGCAAGTTTGGAAGGAATGAGCACTTCTCTTAGAAACATAACCCTGTTCAAGTTCAGTAACAATCTAAAGCAGATGCCCTTTGCCAAAGAAATGCTCTTGTATGCACACTCTGACACTACCCCCAAAAGGCTGGGACAGCTTCCCAAGTTGTTCCAGCTGCTCAACCCTGACTCAGAGGGAAGGCTCAGCCTGTTTCTCATTTTAATACATGGTTATGTTTTCTTATATAAAACATGTTTTAAGCGGCCAGCATTACAAGTGTTTTATGTAAGATTTTATAGCATATGTCATATGTAGTCAGTGTAAGTCCAGTTTAGTGAGTCTCTCTCTCTCTCTCTCTCTCTCTCTCTCTCTAATATTGTTTGGGTTTGGCTTTTTATTGTTTTTTAAAGCCAAAACCCCTTTGGAAGTTGACTAATAGCATTGTACCTCGTGGGGTGCCCTCCTCTCGGATCCTCAAAAAGCTCTGAAACGCTTCTGAATGCTACCGTGGCAACATTCATACAAACCATGTCTTGTGGAGCAATACTTAATTTTGTTTTGCTTATGTGGGAAGTAAGGGCATTGGGGACCTGAAACCAGAGAACCCCATGGTGGAAGGGTTCTAGGCTAGAAAGATGCATAACTATTAAGATACTACTAGTGATCGCAAATCTCCTCTGTGAAGCCATATGTGCTTTTTATCAGACTCCCTAGAGGGCCATTGTCTTAACTTCCAATTGGAAATATGTGCCAGAATGCTAAAACTCAGCCGAGTATTGATACAAAGACCTGCATCCTGCCACATGCTGGGATGCACCATGGTGTGTGGGCAAAGAAAAACTAACACCAGTGCCCCAAACAGCACCCAGGGCAACAGCATCATTCTAAGTTTAAGGGTCCACAATGCAATTGTTTAAGGATTTTTTTCAAATAGACAAAATTATGCATGAAAATATAGATATGAAATAGCAGCTAGTGGGCAAAGCAGAACAAACACAGTCATGTGTACCTACAAGAGGGAAAGCGTACATGAATTTGACCTTTTCCTACTTCACAAAATGAAGAATTTGGCATATAATACAACTGTTAAAAATGGGCATCTATAAATAAGGACTTATTCTCAGAGATTCATATATTCTTGGGGGAATTTTTGGCATACATTTTTATTTCAGGGCATAATCTTGAATAATTTATCAGATTATGTTCTGTATATCTAGAGCAATGTTTTTAAACTGGGTCTTAACCTCTAATGAATTTTTACTCCTTGATTGGTAAAGCTGAGTACATTGAACATTGCTTTATTTATTTTTAAATTGAAATTTTTTTCAGTATCAGGGATTAAACATACATAGAGAACCTAAGAGGTACTCTACCACTGAGTGACATCTCCACATCCCTAGCCCCACCACCCTTTTATGTATTTACTTATTTATTTTTGAGACGGTATTTTGCTAAGTTGCCCAGGCTGGTCTCAAACTTTTGTGATCTTCCTGTCTCAGCTACCCACATAGTTGGAAGTATAGGGTGCCACCATACCCAACTCTAACATTGTTTTAAACCAAAGTGAAGGGAATGGGAAAAATCAGAGCGTATGATTGGTGCTAAGAGCTAAGTATTATTTTATAAAGTGTTTCTGTTTCACATGTATGTATTAGGGTATGGATTGGGGTATAAAATATGTTTATCACTGTGGATGGAAAACAAATGAGCTTGAAAGTCTTAAATCACCAAGTCACCCATTCTCAACCTCTGCCACATTGGAATCGTCTGGGGAGCTTTGAAAACAGGGCTGTAAGGGTTCCCCCTGCAGATATTCTTCTGTAATTAATTTGGGATGTAACCTTGTGTTTGGTGCAGGCTTGAAGCTTTTCAGATGTGTAGCCAGAGCTGAGAACCCCTGAAAATTTGAACTTTGCAACCAAGTTCTGCAGTTACATGACTGCCTTTGGGTTTGAGGTTGTTTAATTTTATTTTCTTCCAGACTAAGTCATCCCAATTAGGATTGTTGCGGGGTATGCAGGGACAGAGGAGGGTTTAGATATAGATAATGTTTTTGCCTAAAGCCAAGGTAAACCAAAATCTACTGAAGGTGAATAAACGAAAGAAAACTTCATGATAGTTCAGATAGGCAAATCACTACCCCAAGCCTCTCCAGTAGAGCATATCAGCTTTCAGGTAATTAATGATTTATTCTCTTATTTGAGCCCTTTCCCTCATAGAAGGCACAACTCCACCATATTGGTGTGCAATGACTTAATTACGGACAAATGTCGTTCATTGCATTAAGTGAACCAAGTTGTTTTTTTGGTACTGATTTACATCCTTGTACTTATACAATTTAGAATTGTGCTTGATTTTATAACTGTATAACAGTGAGAATACAGAGCATTTATGCCTATTTAATTTGTACACACTTTTTAAGTTCGGTAACAGAAACAACATTAGGAAAGAAGCAGTAGAATTTCTGTTCCTCAAAAGGAAACCTGATGTTATTCACCGGCTCTCCTTCATCTGCCATTGTGCAGCCCATCCTGAATATAGTGGGATGATACATTAAATTCAAAATCTTATCTATTAGAACGTGTTGTAAAGTGATATAAATGAAGCTTAGAGTTTATTAAGAATATTTTCCAGTAGTTCTATTTGTGAAGTGGGAGTTCAGAGGAAAATCTGGATCAAGAAGGAAAGTTTAAGCTCAGTGTGGTGACATAGGCCTGTGGTCCCAGCAACTCAGGAAGGTGAGACTGGAGGGTCACTTCAGCCCTGGAATTTGGGGCCAGTTGGGCAACATAATGATAATTCATCTCAAAATAAACAGAAAAGAAGAAGGAGAAGGAGAAAGGAAGAGGAGTGGGATGTAAGTGTTTCTGAAAAAGGTGACGATGTTAATGGTGGTGGTATTTGATATTACTATAACCATTTACAGAGTAGCCTTCAATGAGCCAGTGTATTTCGTGGATTATTTTTCTTGATCTTTAGGACAATCTGTTTGCTTTTTTTTAAATTGGTTTTTTAAAAAATAAATGACAGCGGAATGCATTACAATTCTTATTACACATAGACAGTACAATTTTTCATATCTCTAGTTGTATATAAAGTATGTTGACACCAATTCATATCTTCATACATGTACTTTGGATAATGATGTCTATCGCATTCCACTATGCTTGCTAATACCTTGCCCCTTCCTTTTCCCTCCCACCCCTCTACCCTATCTAGAATTAAGGACAATCTTTTTAAAATATATTTTTTGTTCTAATTAGTTATACATGACAGTAGAATGCATTTTGACGCATCATACATAAATGGAGTATAACTTCTCTTTCGTCTGGTTGTACATGTTGTAGACTTGCACAGGTCACGTAATCATGAATGCACATAGGATAATGAATTATCCTATCATTCCTACCTCCATGCCCTCTCCCCTCCCTTCAGTCCCCTCTGTCTAGTCCAAAATATCTCTATTCTTCCCCTACCTCTGATTGTGAATTAGCATCTGCATATCAGAGAAAACATTTAGCCTTTGGTTTTTGGGCCTCGCTTATTTCACTTAGCATAATATTCTCCAGTTCCATCCATTTACCAGCAAATACCATAACTTCATTCTTCTTTAAGGCTGAATATTATCCCATTGTGAATATATGTCACAGTTTCTTTATCCACTCATCTGTTGAAGGGCACCTAGGTTGGTTTCATAGTTTAGCTATTGTGAATTGAGCTGCTATAAACATTGATGTGGCTGTGTAGGACGATCCTGTGAGATAGATTATAATCACTGCTATCAGGCAGGTTATAACTGCTAATATAATCACCTCATTATATACACGAGGATCCAAAGTTAATTTGTCTGAGAGATTCATCTGGAACTCAAGTCCAAATATTTTGCTTTGAGGCCTGAGAACTGAATCTTCTCAAGTAACCAGAGAGGGCCAGGGAGGATTTTCCAGAACAGAAACCTAACAGGGACCTAGACCTGAAGGAAGAGATGTATGTTACATCTGCAGGGTGCCAGGAATATGTTGGTGGAGAGTTGGAGGTTATACTCCATTTATGTATGATGTGTCAAAATGCGTTCTACTGTCATGTATAACTAATTAGAACAAACAAAAAATATAGTTGTAGGCAGACACAGAGGACCTGAGACAGTGGTCAGAGAGTTTGATAAGACATCCTGAGAATGGAACAAGTGAGGAGACTAAATTAATGGTAGAAATTTATTTAGAAAAAAAATTGTGTGTGTGTGCGTGTGTGTGATTGAATGCTAGAATACACAGAACAACATAGAAAGATATAACCCAAATTAAAACAGTGTCCACCTCTGCTGAGGATCTGGGTATTAGTGGTGATGGTCAAAGAGAACTTGAGCTGTGATCTAATAATTGTATTTTGCTTTCTTTGTTTGCAAGCAGAATGACTGCATTCATGGACTTAGGTATTTTGAAAAGGGTAGAGAGTTAATAGAAATAGTTAAAATTAAATATGAGGTAATGTGGGAATTTCATATTCAGGCACCTAGACTGGAAGATTGTGGGGCCCTTTTAGAAGGAGCTGAGTGATGCAAAGGTGTAAGGGAAAATCTGAATTGTCACTAAATGACAGAGATGACAGAATGGTCTTTAAAACAAATGAAAAACCATTTGGAATTTTTCAAATTTGAGCATCAGCATGAAATTTAGAAAGCATTCTGGTCAAGGAAGCCCCCCTCCACAGTTTCCTGGTGCAGAGGTGGAGATAGATCAACATGGGAAGGAAAAGCTAACACTGTGCTCTCATCTGTCAGTGTCTCCTCCCAGAGCCAGGTCAGGAAGAGGTCCTTCCTCTGTGTGGTTGTTTATGGTGGTTTTGAAATGCATACAAATCTTAAATGGTGGATTCTTTGTATTGTAGATGGAGACTAGAGATCTGGACTTCTAAACTTCAACCAGAAAGATCAAATATGCAAGCCCTTCAGCCTGGTGGGGAGGTCGGGATGAATTGACGTGAGAGAAGAGATACCTGAAGGGGTATGTACCTAGTGCATGGCACTCTGGAATTATATTTGTTTCCAAGCTTGTCGGTGTGAGTGGGAGGATGGTGTGCCATAGCTTTGGATGTTGCAGTGGAAGCTGCTTCCAGGTGTCATGATGCAGTAGCAGCAGGGCTGCCCCATGATCAACAGGTTAGGAGCTCTGAAAACATAGAGTCGAGTCACCCACATGTAGCGGGCATGAACCACTTGCCAGGCATGGCTTAAACATTTTAATGGGTTCATTCATTTAGTTCTTACCACACAGTGTGATCTAGATACTGATGTTGCTCCACAAATAACAAAATAACAAATAACCCAGCTGGCAACTTGGGGACAGAGCTGTTATCAATAGTACCCATTCCATTCCTCTCTCCCTTTCTCCTACACTTTCCATTACCTTTCTCCCATACCCACTTTTTATCTGTTTTTTTTTTCCTTATAGATTTGTAAATCACCATCTTAAAATGAGACTCAAAAGGGCATTGGTCTGGGTCACTATGGAAGATCATATGCTCCAAAAATGGTCATGATGCTATTACTTCTCTTCCAGAATCTTACTACTCCCCCATCAGGAGGGGAGGTCTACTTTCTCTCCCCTTGAATCTGGACAAAGACTTGGTGACTGCATTGATACATACAATGTGGCAGAAGTGACACCAAGTGATTTTAAAGCCTAGATCGGCAAGAGTGATGTGACTGCCACTTGGCTTGTTCATAGTCTTGGGATGCATGCCCTGGAGACCCAGCCACCATGTTGTGAGGAAGCCCAGATGCTGCAGAGAGGCCATGTTTAGGGGTTCCAACTGACAACCCACTGACATGTGGGGGAGGCTTTAGTAGGTTGGTGCCAGACCTTCCCCACATTGATACTGGAAGAGCAGAGACAAGCTGTGCCAGATGATCTGTCCCTGCTGAACCCTGCCCCCCATGGCAGATTCATGAGCAAAATAAACACTGTCCTTTTGGGCTCTTCATTTAAACTCACAGAAACATAATTAAGGTAAATATCATTATACTCAATTATAAGTACCAAAATGAAGGTCAAGTGAGCTGAAGTGACTCATCCAAAGCCTTACCACTAATGAATGTGTTGCTTGGATTCAAACCCAGGGCTGCCCAGTTTCAAGCTTGGGAGATTCATCACTGTTCCAATACCATGTACCTCCTAAGCTGGATCCCTTCAGACACAACTGTTTTCAAAAAGCAAACTCTTTTGGAGTAAGCTGGCAAAACTTTAGAGGAATAAGAGGACAAGAGAACAAAACTATAGAGATCTAGCTTTCAACAATATGTTCATGTGGCCCCTGGTTAAATACCTCCCGGCTTGGCTTAAACATAAAGTTCTCTTGGGAAGCTGTCAATCTTCTCTCCATGAGCTTAGATCCCGTGGCATCTGCTCCGGTTACAAAATATGCTTTTCTCTATCATGTAAAATAATAGTCATTGTGTGACATTTCTATCCTTCCTTTAACCTTTGAAGGTTAGGGATTGGTCTTCCTCTCCTATGCCTCACCTCATTTCTTAGAGCACAGACCTTGACCTATAGTCGATAATTGGTAAGTGCATACTACATACATCCCAGACAGTGTTAAATATGAGTTTTCTTGACAGTAATCACAATAGGATAAGGATGTGAATAGTTTCAGATATAAATACTGAAGCCTTATCTTGATGTTGAAAGCTTGTCTTTTGAGGCTGTTAAAAAGTAAATTAAAGCACAATAACATTTTAAAGAGTTTGTTTGAGCAATCAACAATTCATAAATCACACAGTTCTAAACCAGAAGTGGTGCTGGAGCTTCACCAAGGGAAATAAGGGGGAGTAGAGGGGGAAGGGCTTTTACAGGACGGATGTAAAGCAAAGAAAACATTTGTTTAAAATCATATGCTTGTCTTATTTGGTTTATCACATTGGAAATACAGGAAACAACTCAAGTTAAGTTTCACTTCTGTTTACAAATCAAGCAAAGCTTAGGTCACTTCGGAAACCTGACTGGTTTTGCCTGCTCAGGGATTTTTTAGACTTGGTCCCCACTGTAATGCACTTTAACAAAGCCCAGGATTTCTTTCTCACTTCCTCTGTCTTTCCTGTTAGATAAAACATCTTTATGTTTGACTTGTATAAATAAATAACTTAAGTAAAATGCAACTAGACAATAACAGAGCTCTAAAACACCATATTTCACTAGGTTGTCATCCAAGTGGAAAAATTTCAAGGGAGGAGAAAACAGATATACACCATGGACAGAGAACTGACATTGGCATATGCTGTGGTTTGTCCTCACCAAAACTCACACGAAGGCTTGACTCCCTAAACGGCAGTGTTGAGAGTGTTTAGGCCTTTTAAGAGGTGTGGGCTTATTGGGTCAGGTCCTTCAAAATGGATTAATGTTTTTCTTGCAGAACTGAGGTCTTTCTCTCTGGACACTGGCTGGATTACTGAATGGGTTTTTCTGAAGCAAGAAAAAGTGCCTCCTTGCCCCACCTCTACCTAATTTACACCATGAGCCCCTCAGCAGAAGCCAGGCAGATGCTGCTCAATGCTCTTGGGGTTTCAGAACTGTGAGCCAAAATAAACTTCTTCCTTTATAAATTACCCAGTCTTGCCCAGCACAGTGGTACGTAACTGTAATCCCAGAGGCTCAGGAGGCAGGAGTATAACGAGTTCAGAGCCAGCCTCTGCAATTTAAGGAGGCCTTGAGCAACTTATCGAGACCCTGTCTCAAAATAAAGCATTAAAAGGACCAGGGATGTGGCTCAGTAGTTGAGCACTCCTGGATTCAAACCCTGGTACCAAAAAATAAATTATCCAGCTTGGTATTCTATTATAGCAAAAGAAAATAACTAGGAGTTGTGGAAATATGAAATGTGTAACTTTTGGTCAGCCTTGGCTCATGGAAATTGTGGAACTGTGTTTTTTAACCTTTCATTTAGGTATGTGTGTATATGTTACTGCAGTTGCTTGAGAATTGGGAATAAATCCTACATTTATAATGTCCAGAGCATCCAGTATTCAACTATACCCTTAAGAGCTATAAGGATGTAATAATACATATTTTTTAATTATGAAGGATGGAAAATTCATGCAAAATATTAAGTGAGTTTAATTTTTTTGTACTGGGGATTGAACCCAGAGCCTTATATATGCTAGTTAATCTACCACTGTACTACATCCCAGTCCTAAGTTTAATTCTTTTTTTAAAAATATTTTTTAGTTGTTGATGCACCTTTATTTTTTATTTATTTATATGTGGTGCTGAGGATCAAACCCAGTGCCTCACACATGCTAGGTAACTGCTCTGCCACTGAGCCACAACCCCAGCCCCTAAGTTTAATTCTTAAATTGTATTTTTATTGTCTAGTCAATTAGCTTTGCTACCTAACAAACTTCATCAAAACTCAAGACAGGTTGAATAACCTTTTTCTAAAATACTTAGGATCAAAAGTATTCAAGACACTGGATTTTTTTTTAAGATTTTGGCATACTTGCATAGATTATTGATTGAGTATTCCTAACATAAAAATCTGAAATAAAAAGAATGCCCTGAAAAGTTCTGGATTTTTCTATTAGGGATGCTCAATCTTTAGCTTAAATTAATAGCCATTGGGGGTTGGGATTGTAGCTCAGTGTTAGAGCGCTTGCCTAGCAAGTGTGAGGTACCACATATAAATAAATAAAATAAAGGTCCATCAACAACTAAAAAATTTTTTTAAAAAAATTAATAGCCATTGATTTATCTCCTTGTTCAGCAGGTTGGCAACATGAGCTGAGATTGCCTGGTCTAAGTGAGCCTTCTGGGCTCCTTGTGCCTCTTTGGTCCTCTGCCAGATGGTGGGGAGCTGACCTTGGGGCAGGCTTTGGTGGGGTGGCTCATCTCTGTTCTGCATGGCTCTCAACCTCTAGCAAGTTGGCTGAGCTGGTCCACATAGCAGCAAGGCTCCCAAAGAGGCAGCATAGCATGAAAGGCCCCTTGAGGCTTGAGCTTAAAAATGATGTCACTGCTGTCATATTCTTTTGATCAAAGCAAGTGACAGGCCAGGCCAGATTCAAGAGATGACAGTTTTAAGCCTTTGATGGGAGGAACTGCTAAGCCACCTTACAAATACAGGGAGCTTGGAGGTGTGGCTGTCTCTGTAACCTATAATGCCACTTAAAATGCAAATATTTTTACTGAGAGAATTAGAGGCCTTACCATAGAGATGGTGGAAAGAAAGCCATTTGTATGGTTTATAATGTGATATAAGCCACATCACAGGATTGAACAAAGAGGATAGTAAAAAGGGACTGAGATAGATGCAGCATAAAAAAGTCATGGGTGACCCCCATTTCTCCATCTCTCTAAGTCTGTGAAAGGGGGAATTGCGATATGGGCAGGGAAGCAGGGTCGACATTTGGTGATAGGAAGTTTCTTTTCCTTTGCTGTTATTTTCTCTCCTTGTCAACTGGGGATAGCAAATGATGAGGGATTGGCAGACTGATTGGAGGGAAAGAATAAGCAGCTTCTTTCATCACTGGGTCAGTGGAAAGAGACCCTCCCTGAATTTGACAAGCCTGAACTGATAGGGCACTATTTCTTCCTGCCTTCCAGCCACTCACCTTCAGCTTCAGGCTCCACTTGCTTTATCTGATGGGTTTTGTGTGTTGGAAGAGTGTGGGGGCAACCTGACTCACATCTCCCACTAGACACCCCTCTTTTATATTGTTTGTATTACGGCTTCTCATGGAGAATGCTTTTTTGTTGTTCTCTATGCTGTTTAGTGAAAGGTGGGTGCTGCCATCAGCAGGCTGAGAATGTTAAAGTGATTTAACGTGAAAGACTATATTTCTTGTCTAGTCATATTCTCTCTCTCTTTTATTTTTCTCAATCCTATTCCACCCTTTCCAACATGAGAAGATGCAGCTTGGAAGCCTGATGATAAGGATAAGTAAGTCTTGCTTGAAAATAAATAGCATTTATGGAAAGCTTTCCATGAGTCAGGTCTTAAACATATTGCATGTTCATACCTCACACGAGGGAAGGAAGAGCTATTCTTGTCTCCATTTTATGGGTAAGAAAACTGAGGCTCGGAGAGGTGAAGTCATATGTGTCATGGCATCTGACACATTCAATTGTGCCATGAGCGATAGTCTTCCTTTGTAAAAATGAGGCCATGTCTTAGTTTGGGTCAAGAATTAGGGTACAGATATCTATATGGACAGTGATTCCCAGAAACAGAGTGAATTAGGAGTGAGATAAGAAGGGAGAACAAGAACACACAGTCTGCAACTATGAGCAGGTTACTGTGTAGGTTCCTGGGCTCAGTCCCATTGGGCATTTTGGAATCATCCTACTAAGGGACACAACAGTTGACATATTTGGGGAAGAGGTTATGGGGAAGTTTTTTAAAGCAATTGTGAGCATCATAATTATAATCCGTCTCTTGCTACCCATTAGCCCAGGGAAGGAAAGAAGGTAAAGTTTATTTTGCATTATTTCTTTGGTTTCTTGTACTTCCCCATTGCTCTCTTCACCAGCTCTTATATGTGCCACCACCCCCAAACTCAGTGGGAATTTTGAAATAAGGTCTATTTCACTCATGTCACTAAATGTTGACCCGGCATAGGCTGATGTAGATTGGGCTCAGAGGGACAGATCTTGGTTGAATAACGCACACATCTAGGAGTTGGCTAATACAGGCTGGATTCAGCTAGATGACTGTGCTTCTGGCCTAGATCCAGCTCAGTTCCTTGCTGATGGCTAAGTTAAAGTTAGAAACACCTAAGTACATCCTAAGACCAGGTTGGTGGGCAGTTGCCACCTGAAGGCTCCTCTGTTGTCCAGGAGGAGGACAAGTAGAAACCCAAGAGGCCTCTCAAAGCCTAAGCTTGGAATTGGCACACAGACGCTTCTGAATTATTCTAGTGGCCAAAGCATGTCTCATGGTCAAACCTAAGTCAAGGGGCAGAGTAATATATTCTGTCTTTGCTGGAAGAGTTTTTAATTATTGACTTTAAAGCTAGTAAGGCAGTATACCATTCTTCCTCTGCCTTCTACCAAATTAGGCAACTATGGTGTGAAATTTAAAGCCAGTTTTATTGATCCCTTTGGGAAAAATCCCAAATCCTTAATGACATTTTAATTTGTTATTAATGGAAGATAAAAATGATATTAGGGGGCTGGGGTTGTGGCTCAGTGGTAGAGCGCTTGCCTGGCATGTGTAAGGCACTGGGTTTGATTCTCAGCACCACTTATAAATAAATTAAAAAAATAAAGTCCCATTGAAAACTAAAAAAAAAAATGATATTAAAAGCTGCATAACCTTAGGTTTCAGAAACCTCTTCATGATCTCAGACCTTAGCTGGGAATTAGCTTATCTTGTATGATGACTTTGTTCATCTTAGACTTATGAAGTGTTTGCAGTTGCTGAACTTGTTTCTCTCACAAGGCCAACCTGTTACCACCCCAGCAGCTGCCCAAAATGCTTTGACTTAGAATCAGCACACACCAGTTGCTCTAGCTTGTCAGAATGAAATAAGAGCAGCAAGTAGAATGAATTAAATTGTCAATTTTATGGATGTGTATGTTTTCCTACATTTTAGGCGAAGGCTTTGAATTCCATAAAAATGTCATTTCTTTGCTTCTCTCAATACCTTGGCGCTCTCATCTGGCATGGATAAAATTTAGCTGGAAGAAGAAGAGGCAAAACTTTCATATTGGTTGGAATTTGCAGACATAAATTTGCAGGACTTTTTCCAAGTTATCATGGAAAAGGCTTGCTGTGTTATGCTTTTTGTGAGTTCTAAGTCATAAAGCATATGCTAGGAGTGGCATGACTTTGTGTTCCTGGCTGTGTGTAGAAGACCTGCAGAAGAAACCCAAGCATAGCACCATTAAATGTCTCATAAATTATTTGTATTGCAGCATGGATTGTCCAAGCAAACAGGCAAATGAGCACAGACCCCAAGATCAGTACCTTCATGATGCCCCCTTATTTGCCCTGATAGAGCATTCTCATTAAATTACAAATGAAATCATATGCCTTGTTAATACCATTAAAATGCCTAAGTACTCAGTGGTTTCCATCTGTATAAATTCACAGGGAATGAGTGGAAAGTACCAAATATATGAGCCAATTAATAAATGTCACTTTTTGGTGGTGTCTTATTTTGAGGTCCCCCCCCCCAAAAGCCACCCTGAGTTAAAGATTTAGATGCAAGTAATTCACTTGGTAAATTCCTTCCAGGAAGGATTGTGGGAATAGAAAGAGGTGGATATGGAAGGGAAAGCAACCAATAATTCCTGACTCATACCTTGACTTATGATGGGGTAAAAGTCAGTAGAAATGATACACTGAATTTTGAATTTTGACCTTTTTATGGGTTAGCAATATGTGCAGTACAACACTCTCTTGAGATTCTGGGTAGCAGCAGTGGGGCAGAGCTCCCAGTCAGCCATAGAACATGAAAGAATGAACAAGGCTTTCATTGGAGAAAATGCCCAACAGCTCTGCATATTTATAGAGCCAGGGGTGGTTTGACAGTTATGACAGTTTAATGGTTGAAGGGTTTGACAGTTGGCATGGGGTGCTTTTTGATGGGTGGGTAAGGATCATGTGAGCCAGCAGGGCTCACCATTGGACGGCTCTTCTCAGAGGGGATGGGGAAGTTAGTCTTTGGAGCTGGGGTGACTCCCAACAGAACATGAGAGAAAACAACTAATGTTTTCTACAGTGGACTGTGTTGCTAAGGTAGGATAAGTGTATTAAATGCATTTTTTTATTTTAATTTTTGGGTTTTTTTGGTACCAGGGATTGAACTCGGGGGGCACTCGGCCACACACTGAGCCACATCTCTAGCCCTATTTTGTGTTTTATTTAGAGACGGGGTCTCACTGAGTTGCTAAGTGTCTCACTAATCTGCAGAGGTTGTCTTTGAACTCACTATCCTCCTGCTCAGCCTCCCTAATTGCTGGTATTATGGGCATGTGCCACCGCACCCGACTTTTAAACATATTTTTGACTTATGGTATTTTCACTTTATGGATGAGATGTGATCCCATTGTAAGTTAAGGAGCATCTGTAATGCTAATGAGCAGGTTCCTACTGTGGGCACCTGGGGCTCAGTCCTACTGGGACATCTGGGAGATGGTATAAATTCATTGCAGGGTTGTTTTCACCCAAGGAGTGAGGGAGCTGGGTGTGTATCCACAACTCTCATCCTTCTTTGGTTTCAAGTGGCAATGACCCCCCTGGCATTTATGGACTACTCATGAGTGATCCAAATATGCTCCTATTCCTAGAGAATCAGGAAGAGTAGTCATGGGGATCTGTGGAGGGAAGCCCTAGACATATCTGGGAATGGTGGGTGGTGAGGAGACATGTAGCATTTGTTATAGGATGTTGAAGAGGTTTTGAGGAATGGATGGAAGGAATATATTGTTTTTAAAACTGAGGACAACAGAAGCTAAATACCTCCAATCATTATACAGTCAGTAAAAAAATAAAAATAAAAAATAGAAAGAGCTGATGTAAAACTCTTTTGGGGTTATAATTTTGAGTAGACGAAAAAACATAGTACATAACAGTGCTCCCATTTTTAAAAACAGCATCATTTGGTTATGTTTACATATCATAACATTCACCCAGGTATACACATGAGTGATTTAATAAATTTATGCAGTTTTCTAGAAATTTCATGTAAATAGAATCATATAACAGATGGCTTTTTAGTGACAAACTACTTTTACTCAACATAATGTTATCAAGGTACCAATAGTTTGTTCCCTTTAGACTAATGATTAGTGTTTCATTGTATGAATATATCTCATTTTGCCTATCCATTTTTCAGTTGGTAGACATTGGGATTGTTTTTAGTTTTATTATTATGAATAATGCTGCTATGAACATCCACATACAAGTTTTTATGTGTAGTTGTTTTGAGTAATGTTTCTAGGTGATATGGTAAGTATATGCTTCTTTCTTTATAAAATTGCCAAACTCTTTTCCAAAGAGGATATACCAGTTTATACCCCAGCAGCTGTGTATGAGAGTTTCAGTCTCTCTTTGTGTTCCCCAACAGGTGGTATCCTCAGCCTTTTTTACTTTAGTCATTGTCATAAGAATGTAGTGGCATCTTATAGTGGTATTAGCATTTCCCTAATGATTCATGGTGCAGAGCATCTTTCCCCAGGCTTGTCATTCATATGCCTTCTTTGGTGATATGTCTGGTCATGCCTTTTGCTTATTTTCTGTTCTGTTATTTTCTTCTTATTGAGTGGTGAGAGTTCGGAACATTCTAATTTTTCCCATGAGTTCAAAATCATTTTCAAATAAAAAGTTAATAAGCTATTCTAGCACCCGTCACTTCCCCACCCCCACCCGAACGGCACACTCAGGAACTGTCTCATAGCGTTGGGCATATTCACTAAAAGAATCAAAAGGAAGGGCAAGATCGGATCAGATTTTAAATCTTCTGCCAGAAATAGTCATTGTCTGGCAACAGCACAATGGATCTTTATTAAATCAAGACAAACTTCCTTGACTACTTTTTGTCTGTGAATGGGAAATTGGTGACTTAAAGGGTCCAGATGGTAGATAAAGAGAGATATGAAAGTGCTTTTTATTGTCTTCCTTTCCTCAGTTCCTGCAGAAGTTACTCAGCTTCCTCAACCTTTTCTCTCTGTATATGATTGAGAATCACTTGCTATGTGTTTTCCTAACAGTATAGGGTCCGACTGTGAGGACAGAGGGATTCAGCAGGAACCCAGGTACACATGTGTTCCCTGACAGACTTGCCAGTTCACCCTACTCCAGGGTGGTCACCTGTACAATCAGCCCCATTTCTAAGTGTCTCCTCGCCACCACCAAACTCACTACTTTTATCATTTTTCATAGAATAAGTGAACCAAATACATGCTAGTAGCTATTTGTTGAGTTATAACAGAAATCAATGGACAAATCAACCAATCACAGATAAAATGATGTGGAAAGGAAAGATGTCTGATCCTTTTGTCATCTCCTGATTTATGATCAGGTGGCTTTTTCTAACTGGTTTTTAGTTATTCAAATATTTAGTGAGCACCAACTATTTATTCTCTTATTCCTTTATAAAATCCTTATAGACACAATGTCCCAGACACTACATGAGGGTAGGTAGGGTTTAGCAGTGAACAAAAATAGCAAAGCACATTCCCCTAAAGAGATTCCCATCCTAGTGGGAGAAATGAACGATACTGGGGCTAGGGATATAGCTCAGTTGATAGAGTGCTTGCCTTACCTGGGCAAGGTCCTGGGTTCAATCCCCAGTACCACACACCCATGCACACAAATAGAAATGAATGATACTAATAAAGCAAATAAATACACAATATATTTAGGTTGTAATAAATATTACAAAATGAAATAAAACACAACAAAGATGCAGAGATAGATGGTTACATAAAAGTTCTGGAAGGATATCCTTGAATTTGTTAATTTGAAGATTAACAAATAGACCTGTAGATTTTTAAATCTGTATTATCTAATTTTCAATAACAAACTTGCAATGCATAAATTTATAACCAAAATGTTGAAAATTTTCAACTGGAAAATAATGTGTCTTTATTGTCTGGGGTGTGGTCTCAACATGTTTTAGAAATTTCAAAATTTGAAAATATGAGACAGATAAACTATAGAAAATCAGAATGTTTATAACATGACTTCCCGATGGGTGATTTATGTCTAATAAGTGACAAAATGTGTTAAGTAGGTCAGAACTGAAAAATGGTATTATTAAATGCAGGATACGGAGAACAAATATTTGAGACCGAATTACTGTTCCTGGTAGTGTTTTGTTATGTTTTTATTGGCAACTGGAGGGCAAATGTGTGTTTGAGAAGTCACACAGTAAAATACAAAGTAAAGGTTTTACTGATTTGGGTTGCTTGGTCGGAGAAGACTCCTAGATGTGGAGAATATCAAACAAAATAATTCACTTTAAAACCTAACCGGCTATGTGCCTTGGAGCCAGCTCTCTGTAGCATCTGGATACATGGATGGATGGCCATATTGTACACTCACCCCATCCATCTTTCCTCTTTGTCCTCCTCAGTTCTTCCACAAGCCTGAGTTCGCCTTTTCACTCATTGAAATGACCTTCTCCCAAAAGGTGATATGTTTGTTTCTTGATATCACTACAAATTACCATAATGACCGCTCACAACACCTTCTCCCATCCAAGACATCTACCCAAAGCCTCTCCTTCCTCCCCTCACTGTTAAAGTCATTCAATCCCTGTTCTACACCAATTTTAAAATCCATTTGTCCATCACTGGTGCCAGAATACACCAAATCCTAACCAATATTAACTTCATAGTATGTTTTGTCAAGAGTCATGTCAGATTTCAGATTTCAAAGGACTGATCCCAAAAACTTTGAAGCTTGCTTTTAGTTTGTTTTTTTAATTTGCTTTTTCATTTGATTCTGATGAGCCTAATTTTACTCCCGTATTGAGGATTCCTAGATAATTTATGACTGAGAAATCAAATTATGCTAATTAAGAGAAGACCTACAGTGAGGCAAGAATTCTATTCATGAAGGAAAGGTAATTTAAGCAAAAGTTAAAAATTTTTAAGTTTGATAAATTCAATGAAAATGAAACAAGGTATACAAAGGAATATTTGAGATTAGGCAATATCGACTCTATCGGCTCCTCTTATGACAAACACCAGCTTCACTGAAAATAATTCACTTCTTTGTGAAACTATATGTGATATTATACTGGTTCAATTTTTCCATCAATAGATTTATTAGGCTCTGTTTTGAAAATTTGCTTTTCTTCTTCTTTTTTGGACTTTGAAAAAGCAGAAGTTACCCTGGCATGCACAGTGGGGTAATGTTTCATGCGTGAGTTTGTGTGTGGTTTTAGGTTTTAGTTGCTTTTTCCCCCCACTCCATCTTTTCTTTTAGTTAATGAGTCACTGCTGGGCACTGTGATTCATCACTGGCCGCTTCCTCTAGAGCACGCTAGACCACAGAGTCCTCTGGGAAACTAGTTGGTCATACATAAGCAAGATACCTAGCATGCCCATGACTAGTATCAGCTGTGGGAGCAGGGTAAAAGTGGTTGTAGCATCTTCCTTTGGGAGAAATAATGAAACCTCAGTTTGGGGGTTTGTATGGTTTGCAGCGATCCATGGATTCACCTTTATGTGAATTCACCTGTATGTCGTAGAACAAAGGTGAATCCACTATTAAAAAAGACAAATGTCTCATTTGGTTAAGAAGCTTTTGGGAGGTGCCAAAATCATGCACTGGAGAAAGGATAGCATCTTCAACAAATAGTGCTGGGAAAACTGGAAATCCATATGCGTCAAAAATGAAAATGAATCCCTATCTCTCACCATGCACAAAAGTTAACTCAAAAATGGATCAAGGATCTAGGAATTAAACCAGAGACTCTGTGTCTAGTAGAAGAAAAAGTAGGCCCTAATCTCCATCTCGTGGGGCTAGGCTCCAACTTCCTTAATAAGACGCCTATAGCACAAGAATTAAAACCAAGAATCAACAAATGGGATGGATTCAAACTAAAAAGTTTTTTTCTCAGCAAAATAAATAATCTGTAAGGTGAACAGGGAGCCTACATCCTGGGAACAAATTTTTACCCCTCACACAGGGGTGAGGGGTAAAAATTTATCTATCAGATTAGATAAAGCTCTAATCTCTAGGGTATATAAAGAGCTCAACAAGATAAGCACCAAAAAACCCCCAAATAATCCAATCAATAAATGGGCCAAGGACCTGAACAGACACTTCTCAAAAGAAGGATATACAATCAATCAACAAATATACAAAACAGTGCTCATCATCTCTAGCAATCAGAGAAATGCAAACCCAAACTACTCTAAGATACCATCTCACTTCAGTAAGAATGGCAGCCATTATGAAGTCAAACAACAGTAAGTGTTGGCGAGGATGCTGGGGGAAAAGGTACACTCATACATTTCTGGTGGGACTGCAAACTAGTGCAGCCAATTTGGAAAGCAGTATGGAGATTCTTTGGAAAGCTGGGAATGGAACCACCATTTGACCCAGCTTTCCTCTTCTAGGACTATACCCAAAAGACATGAAAACAGTATACTACAGGGACACAGCCACATCAATGTTTTTAGCAGCACAATTCACAATAGCTAAACTGTGGAGCCAACCACATAGAAGGACATAGAAGGACATCTATGTCCTTCAGTGGATGAATGGATTAAAAATGTGGCATTTATATACAATGGAATATTACTCAGCACTAAAAAAGAATAAGATCATGGCATTTGCAGGGAAATGGATGGCATTAGAGAAGATTATGCTAAGTGAAGTTAGCCAATCCCCAAAAAAACAAATGCCGAATGTTTTCTCTGATATAAGGGGGGTGACTCAAAGTGGGGTAGGGAGAGAGAGCAGGGGAGGAAGATTACCTTTAAATAGGGAATAAGGATGAGAGGGAAAGGGAGGGAGAAGGAGAATAGCAAGGATGGTGGAAGGAGATGGTCATTATTATAAAAAATACATGTATAAAGATGTGAATTTAGTGTCAACATACCTTATATACAAACAGAGATATGATAAATTGTGGTATAAAGATGTATTAAGAATTATGCAAAAAAATCAATAAGAGAGCTCATGTTAATGGCATAATTTGGTGTGAACATACTTTATATACAGAGTTATGAAAAATTGTGCTGTGAATGGATAATAATGAATGTAATGCAATCCACTATTGTCATGTATGAAAGAAAAATAAAATAAAATAAAACACACAAAGAAGAAGAAGAAGAAGAAGAAGAAGAAGAAGAAGAAGAAGAAGAAGAAGAAGAAGAAGAAGAAGAAGAAGAACAGCAGCAGCTTTTGGGGCACTCTTCTGCTCTTGGGAAACAGACTTAAGAGTTGATCACAGCCCCTTTGCCTATGGCATATGCATAGTGTCTGTGGATGCAGTTTTGAAAACCTTGGAACAGATTCATTTATTTCAAACATTTTTATCTAAACTACTTGATTATGACATCAAAAAATTTCAAGCCAAGGGATTTTTCTTCATAGACTAGATTTCTAAAGACATTCCTAAAGTCATATCTTAATCAACTCAGTTATTATCAATAGGTTTCCACTTATTTGTAACATTTCTCACTGACAGCTTTGACCCACCACCCACCCACAAAGGGTAGACATGATTCTGCCTTCATCTGATATCACCTAACCTGAGAGTGCTTTGTCTGCTATCTGCAATAAAGAGAACTCTAATTTTTTTTTTATTATTTAGAGTAAAACCTGTGCAAGTAGTTACAACACTTTATGAGCAGGGGCAAATAGCTAGGCCAGTTAAATAGGGAAAACAGGGTATTAGAAGATCAAATTTTAGTTTGAGCCCTGGGTAGCATTTGGAAACTAATTTTACCTTCCTAGACCTCAGATTTCTTATAAGTCTTTTAGCGTGGAGAGTTAGAAATGGAAATGCCAAAAGAAAAACAGTTACACCCTGGTAAAAGGTTGGACATGGTTGACCTGAAAATCAGAACTGGGTCACACAAACAAAAAGCCTGATCAAACATTAAGTGACCATAAAGTATAATGCAACCCTTGCAGAAACAAAGATTGCCAGCTTTATCCTGTTGAGACAAGAGAACCTTGGTATTTCTGCTCTGGCCTGCACTGTCAATCATGTGGTAGCTTGGGGTAATACAGAGCATAGTAACCTTCCCAGAATTAGAATTTAAATGTGACGTGTGGTTGAGGATAGCGCTCTTGGGTGAAAATCAAGAACACACAAGTTCCAATCTCAGCTCTGACTCTGCCTGGCATTGAGATTTGGGGTATATAATTTTGCTTCCTGAGCCTCAACTTTTTCATAAATGGAATTGAATTAGGGGAAGACCTGCAGTACAATATGGAAAAGAATTTTGGGGCACCACACTGGGAAATAGTACCATAAGTAATTATCAGTCATTTACAATGACAGAGAAAAGGGAAGTCAGTCAACCAGATATCCACTTTAATTGTACTCAAGGATCTCTCAGCTTTCTGCCAGGCTAATCACACTCTAAGAGTTGTAACTTACCACAACTCTAGAAGGTCATATTTGTTGGCAATATCATAAATAACATGCTAACCTGAGCATAGGCCATAAACCTAACTCAATTAACTATCAGAGGAAGCCCAGGTCTTAGATTATTCCCCCTAATTTGATTTTTAACTGTAAACTACAATGCCAGTTGTGTGGGTCTACCATGGAAGCTAATGCCTGGTGAGGAAACTGGAATACTTGCTATTCTGGAATTTGCAGACCAAGAAAAATATACAAATCTTAATTTTAGCATTGACTTTATTTTATTTTAATTTTGGTGGGGGGTTCTGGGATTGAAATCCGGGGCACTTGACTACTGAGCCACATCCCCAGCTGTATTTTGTATTTTTATTTAGAGACAGGGTCTCGCTGAATTGCTTAGTGCCTCGCTTTTGCTGTAGCTGGCTTTGAACTCACAATCCTCATGCCTCAGCCTCCCAAGAGGCTGGGATTACAGGTGTGCACCACCGTTCCCAGCTAATTTTAGCATTGAGTTTTTTGGTATGTGTTTGGAGACAGAAGGAAACATTTTTTTCATGTCTGTTATTTCTCATTGACTGCATGGTGTATTGTAGATGCTGAATCATATTGAATAGAAAAATTATTAAATGAATTATGGGCCATGTATCACCCTCTTCAGTACATAAAATGGAAAAGAAAGAACTGAAAGATGAAAACTAGGTGTTTTAATTTAGGATTTTAAGATAGAGAGCACCCTTAAATGATTAAGAGAGGTACAGTATGAAAATAAAGCTTTTATTACCTGTAGATCCTGAGGGGGTACATTTCATGCCTGGGGACCATACAAATGGATATTAGGGTGCATAGGCAGGGAGAAAAAGAGAGGGAGAGAGGTAAACAGAGAGAGAGTGTGTGTGCCTCATTGGGCCCATTGATATGACAATAATTAATGCACACAGGTATAGATTGATGTGTCTAATAACACTCAAGGGTCCTTTGAGAATCTTCCCTTGCTCGGTGCCCTTTATGGGGTCTGTGGGCATTTTGCACTAATAATTTTGTATTTTTTCTCATAAAGAGGGCTTCCAAAATAAAATAAGCCTCAGTCTTCCTAAAACCTAGATCTGCCCCTGTATGATGTAAACTTCATAAACTATTAGAGGAGCTTCTCAGAATCTCAGAATAAATATCTTTATGAATTCTAGCTGCCAGGGACACAGTAGTAGACAACAAGAAAAAAAATGGCCTTTATCATTTGTAAAAATGAATCCAAGACATGAGTTACAGAAACTCAAGTCCCACCCATCATCTTCAAACAGAAAGGAACACTCAGAGGCTACTCTCTTAAACTACATTTGAAGCTGATCCACCATGGTTCCCTTGGCCAGGTGGGAGGACCCACTCCCCAGCTGCAGTGGGTATTGAAATGTCACAGTTCTCAGTAGCTTGCTTTTTGACACACCTGCTCTAGGCCAGTGGGGACCTCCTCATCCAGAAGAAAACACCCAGGAGGACAAAGAATGATACAAGGGTGTAAAGTGCAGCCCCGTCCCTCGCCTCAAATGGTATCACTATGTGGTGTGACTCATGTTGCACAGCTCCCTGTGGAGTCAGGCCAAGACCAGCCTTCACCTGTGGTGACAGTTCTGTTCTTTATTCTGCCCCACCCTGCTTTCCTTGTAAGACGCTCCCAATAATCCACACGTATCTGAATCCCCACCTTAGCTTCTGCTTCTAAGGAAATCTGATTTAGGACTCAGCCTTTCTCAACAGTCTCCATCAAATGGTTGATCAGCATATTCTTGATCTTCCCTAGCCATTCAAAGCCCTTTAATTTCCTTGGCAGTTCATTCCATGCGTAGGCAGGTCTAATTATTAGATAGATCTTTCTTAACCTGAGCCAAGTAGATGGAGCCTAATTTTAAGAAGGCAGATTCCTCCCCTCACCCCAATTCCCTTCCCACTCTTCCCTTTAACCTAAACCTTCCCAGGTTCTTCTGCTAACCTCCACCCCCCCGTTTTTTTGGACAGATTTTATTCTTCTTTTACTTCCTGGAGTCTTTCCTTATCTCAATTCAGTGTGGTAGAGTCCCACCATTGGTGCCCATGGATTCTGAGCCCTACTGTCTCACTGAGAGCTGAGGATTCGTGGAAGTGCTTTGGATAAGCCTAAATGCTTATCAATTACTCAAGCAACTCTATCATCTTGAGCTAAGATTGAACTTCACACTAGAGTCCCTTTCATACATGCCCTTGAGAGGCTGCACCTTCTCCTAGCATGTGCTCAAGCAGTGTTCCCTGAACTCCACTCCCTGGAGTTTACATTCATATCTGCTACATTTCATTTTGTGAACCTACCGTCTCAACTAGTTGAACTGTATTTTGTATCCTCATTGTGTTTTCTGGTCCTATTTTTTCCAAAGTGTTACAAATATCACTAGATAGAGCTCAGAAAATTTCTGGATGGAACTCCAATTAACATTTTTTTACATTTTTATTTTAATTCTTATGAATTTCATTTTTGGTATAAATATGTAATTAGCACACAAATCCATTAACTGCCTTTGACATCAACTTGAGTTATTCAAGGAAAATCCTTAATCCCTTACAGTACACGGTGTTAGGAATTGTGAGTGCACTATATTGCCACAGTCTGGCTGCAGCAAACTAACCGGGGTTGTGAAGACTGATACAACAGGAGTGGGAGCCCTTTATTGTAGGACAGTAGGGGTATATATACATAACTAATTACACACAGCTTATCTTAATTAACATAAACTAGATATAGCAGTCAACCAGTAAGGAATCATCTTAATGATTACAGCTTAACTTAATTGACATAATCTAGACACAGCAGTCAGTCATTAAGGAATCTCTATCATCTTAATGGCTCGCTGGCGTTACTTCTCAAACCACTCCCTCTGGCAAAGTGCCAGGTGCCATCTTGACTTGTTTACAAACCCTAACACAATATGAGTGATTGATATTTAGGAAACATTGAACTATAAAATTTACTGTTTCTCTCCAAGATGTTTGTCAACTTAACATCCACAAAACACCTCTCCTTTAGCTTTTAAATAAACATCCCAGGCAGTACAGGCTGGTTTTTTGGGGTAGCAATTTAGCTACTAAGGCTTTTTGTGGGGGGACATTTAGCCACTATATCATCATTCTCTTATGCATAGTTTTTCATTTAGCTAAAAAAGTGTCATTATTTGTCACTCATTTTTTGACATTCAGATTTATATAACAGGTTTTTTTTTTACTTTTTTTTTTTTAGTCTAATAGCTCTGCCAAACACATAAGAACTGTTAGCTAAACTGATAGGGCTTATCTCTGAAAACTCAAATTGACCCCTGAATATGACCACTTTTTGTGGTTACCAAACACTATGTCACCAAAAATCTCATCCAGAGTCATATGTAAAATGGCCCTCAGCTTCATAACAGGAGGAGTCTATTACCATGTTCTTATGGGAAGCAAACTGGTCAAGAAGCAGCAAAGGTTGCTCAGAGAATGGGAGAACTCAAGTTTACTTTTATGCTGGCAGGCCCAGAGGAGATCAGACTCCAAATTCTGAGCCCCCTGCCGCCCCACCCCTCCACAGTTTCTTAAAACATTTATAAGCTATCTGGTACCATAAAATTTCTATCTGCAGAAGGTCCTGCCTGGGGAATCTAACAGGAAGCAGAGAGCAATAAAGGGGAGAAACTGGCCCTTCTCACAGGCCTCAAGCCTTGGGTCTGAAGCCTCTTACAGGGGATTTACACTTCAAAGGGGAGTAGTCTGACTTCTAGGGAGAGTTATTTACAATCCAAAAGGTAGGGACCCATGATTAATCAGGTTCCCTGAAGAAAGGCTGACAGAAGGGGAGGGCAGCTAACCCTTTCCCAGGCATCAGATTATCAGGATAACATTCTTGTAATTTCATTTTACAACAGGTATCCTTTGGGCACGACATTTTCTGTTTTTGGAACCAGGGCTGGATATTATCTACTGACTTTGTCTAGCACCTTCTCAGTTCTCTTTAATGTTAAAAGATGGTCATAAATAATGTCACATACATCTTATCTTTAGCCACAGCTTTGCATGTGATGGAGATAGAAATGCCTATAGAGCATTCAGATACCCTCTTGCAACCACCTTCTGGACTTTAGGATTCAATCTACGTATTAATAGATTCTTCCCAACCTTGTAGTCTTTATTCGATCATACTAAGTGAATTCAGTACTTAAATGGGCAAGGAATTTAGTAGATTCTCTTTGTTCTATAACTGTTCAACCTTACTGTATTTTACAAGCATCTTTACAAATTTATTTTATGGTTCTCTGAGCTCTTTTTGTTTGTAACACACTCTCTTTCTGGACATTATTTTTTAAGACATTATTAATATAGATCCACTCCACTATTTGGGATTCACTTATGTCTCTGGAACCCTTACCATATTTTTGTCCTTTCTAGCTATTGGCTCATTGCAACGTTGTCCATACACACACGTCAATCCATCCATCTGCTTGTTGTGATCCTTCTCCTTTAGCGATCTGCTTATTTGTCTTTGTGGTGTCTGAACCTCACTTGCCAGAACTCCCCATTCTGCTTGATGGGAACTAAGACACTTTTTTTTATAGACTCCAGCTCACCTTTAAACTTCTTGAAATCTCTGCTCATAAATGACAAAATCCCCAGCCTGACGAGGTTTCCCATTCTCAGCTGTCAGGGCCATGAAGTTGACGTAAGAGTTGCCTCTCCCAGTGCCCATCACTTCCACTTCTCCAGTCAGTGCCTCCTTGCTGATTGGAAGTAAGTCAAGAATAGAAGTTCCTCTCACTACTTTCTCAATCTTCTAAAGATCGAATCTGCCAGGGAGTTAGTCAAGGGTGTGTCATCCATGTTTTCATCACAGCAGTGCCATGAGAAGGTGTGTGAATAATCGGATCCCACCACCAGTGGTGTCTTCTACCTCTCCTCCTGATTTCTATAGCAGGATACATTCCTCACTTCCTGCCTTTGACAGGTGGCTGTGATGTTATGTCATTAGGTAGCTCTTTGGTGCTTTTTCTCCCCTTCATTCATTCTTACTTTCCAACATGAAAACTCATGCACAAATATACAGGATTTGTTTTAAAAAATCGATTTCTTTTCAAGGATGTGGGGAAAGAGATACACTCATATATTGTTGATGGCACTGCAGTTTGCTGCAACCACTCTGGAAAGAATATGGAGATTCCTCAGAAAACTTGGAATGGAACCACAATTTGACCCAGGTCTCCCACTCCTCAGTATAGACCCAAAGGACCTAAAATCGGCATACTACAATGATGTGGCCACATCAATGCTTATAGCAGCTCAATTCACAATAGTTAAGCTATGTAACCAACCTAGGTGCCCTTCAAGAGATGGATGAATAGAAAAACTGTGTTATATATACACAATGGAATATTACTCAACCATAAAAAGAGTGAAATTATGGTATTTGCCAGTAAATGAATGGATCTGGAGACTATCATGCTGAGTGAAATAAGCCAATACCAAAAAAAAAAAAAAGGCCAAATGTTCTCTCTGATATTCAGATGCTAACACACAATAAGGGGGGGGGGATAGAAGTACTTTGGATTAGGCAAAGGGGAATGAAGGGAAGGGAAGGGGGATGAGAATAGGAAAGACAGTAGAATGAATGGGACATAACTTTCCCGTGTTCATATATTAATACATGACCAGTGTAACTCCACATCATGTACCACTGAAAGAATGGGAAGTTTTACTCCAGGTATGTAAAATATGTCAGGATACTATTGTCATGTATAACTAAAAAGAACAAATAAAAAATTTTAAATTGATATCTTATGAACAGAACACCAAAAAGTGGTATTCTCATATAGTGGGAGAACACTATACCTCAGCAGGTGGTTTTCACCACATTGTTCAAGGATGATGCATAAAAGAAGGGCCAAGACAGTATTTCAGTGTCAATGTCTCTCTATCATGTTGTAACCACAGCCCATTTCTTTCAATCTCACTGATTTTAGGAGGTTCTGTTGAGTTGATTGTTCCATCCAACATCCCTAGATTCATGCTTGCCTCTCTGTGACTCAGTTGGGTATAACTACTGGCCTGGCCCAATCAGTTATGTTCTCTCAGGCTCCCTTGCTAACTGGCTTCCTGCTAGTTTTGGCTGATGTGAAGCCCTGGTGGATATTGTGGGTAAAAGGAAAAGAAAAGTCTGGGCAATTCAACAGGGTTTATTAATGATTCAAAATGTGTGTCTCGTCAAAATTTACAGATTATCTGAGATCATCATTAGAGAATAATTCCACCTGGAAATGGTAGGCCCATGTATGCCAAGAGGCTATTGAAATTTCCACCCATGAAATGGGAAATATTTGGTGAGAGGTTCATGGAGGTTATGATTGGTCTGTGTCTTGAAGAATACATAAGCATTTTCCTGGCAGATATATTCATAATGGACATTCTAGAAAGTGAAGAGTAGATGAACATTTATAGAAACCCAAAGTTTTAGGGTGTGTTTGAAAGTGGGATTCATTTGTTAAGACTATAGAACAGGAGCCATGATAGGGGATGAAGAGATATATATATATATATATATATATATATATATATATATATATATATATATATAACATTATAAGATAGATAGACAGACAGGCTGGGCCCAGCATATGAAAGACCCTCTTTATTCTCATTGTAAAGGAGTTTGTCTTCCTCCTACAGGTGAACTCCAGGAACCCTGGAGTTCTAGAGGGCAAAAGATTGGGGAAACCAATCTATATTAAAACAACTCCATTTATACTCTACTTTGTATACTGGGTGTCTATAGCACAGACAGTCCCTGGCTTCCACTTGTTCAGCTTATGATTTTTTTTTTTTTTTTACTTCACAATGGTGTAAAAGTGACATGATTTCAGTAGAAAGCCCATTTCTGATTTGAATTTTAATCTCATCCCAGGTTACCGAATACAACACTGTCTTGCAGTGCTTAATTGGAGGCTAATGTAAGAGTTCTGAGCAGGTTTAGGTAGTCTGGGCTAGGCTAGGATAAATGGGTAGGTGAAGCATATTAAATGCTTTTTTAACTTAGGATATTTTCAATTTACAATGAGACATAGCCCCATCCTAAATTGTGCATCAGCATCGTGCTTGATGAATGCATACTGTGGGGCTTATAGTGTTCACAATCCACTGTTGTGGGTGACAGGATATGTGGTGGTCAGGGTTTTTTACTACTGAATGGCCTCTAGCTGGTTTAGGCAGAGAGAGGTACAGAGGAATTGTGGGTGGATCCAAAAGTCGGCTTCAGACTAAGCTTCCTAAGAGATTCCCATGATGGCACAATAGAATCATCCTATTAAGGGGCTAGTTAACTGTAACCAGGGTCAGGAGGCTGCTGAATCAGGAAATTTCCTCCCTGGCTGCTGCTTACAGCCACAACAGCTCTGCCATGGCCCTGACTCTAAAATGATGCCCCTGACCCTGCCGGCATCTCTCAGTTCCCAACAAAACCTTTCATGAGCTCATCTTGGAAGTGTTTTATTTTTGAATTCTGTGTTAAAAAGATGGGAATTATCCCTCAAGTCACTGTCAATGTGTAGGGAATATGGTCAAAAAGATGTGGGACATACACAAATGGCAGGTGTCCAGATACACATTTTTAAAAGGAAACAAGTGAAGGATGAAATTTACATTTTTAGATATCATTTTGATGCAATCATTTGATTTTTCAGCCAAGGTCAATCCTAATGACTTTGTATGAGGTCCTGAGACTGCTGGTTTCTTTAGTTTCAGTTTTTTTATTTTTTAACAAGTCCCTGCATCCAAGTTAGTAGTTCATTAATTTTTTATTTGTTTGTTTGTTTTGTTTTGGTACCAGGGATTAAACCCAGAGGTGGTTTACCACTGAGCCACATCCCCAGCCCTTTTACTTTTTAAGACAGCGTCTCACTAAGTTGCTGGGGCTGGCTTTGAACTTGCAAGCCTCCTGCCTCAGCCTCCTGAGTGAGTCAGTGGGTTTACAGGCATGTACCACAGCGCCTGGTGAGTGGTTCATTAATGTTTATGCCACATCCCAAATCAGTGTTTCAGTTGCAAGGTGTGACATTGAAATACTGTCTTGGCCCTTCTTTTATGTATCATCCTTAAACACCTGCTAAGGTACAGAGTTCTCCCACTATATGAGAAAGACACTAAAAGTATAACAGTAATAGTCAGCCATAGATCTTAGCCCTTGGCAATGTTATTTTTTATACAAGCAAATGTTTATCACAACATACTGCAGGCCAATAATTCTGTCTTCAGGACCCTAAATGTGGTTGAGCTGGAATTTCCTGTTGTTGTGGAATAGAGCATTTGTAATTGTTGCATTATGTGTTGCTGAAATGAGTGAAGCATCATTAGTGTGGTAACCCTCTGATGTGCCTCCTGATCTCCCCTCAAGGAGGGACTTCTTGCTCAGTTGCTGGGA
The DNA here is from genome assembly GCF_021218885.2 of Marmota monax. Taxonomy (NCBI): domain Eukaryota; kingdom Metazoa; phylum Chordata; class Mammalia; order Rodentia; family Sciuridae; genus Marmota; species Marmota monax. Next base: position 5,535,864 of record NW_026692254.1, read on the forward strand.
ATTCTGACAACAGGCATCCTTCAATATAGATATTTTAAGGGTATCATAGCTACAGAGAGCTACCTAATGCAAAGTCTTAGCTATAACCAGGAACACTAACATCCAATGACCAATGGTGAGGGGAGGGTAAAATGACATGACAACTTGTATTAATGGTGCAGCTATGGTGCTAAGGTGCAGCACACCCTCATGCAATGTTATCTACACAATAACCTTGTGGGTAGGTATTATTGTTATTTTGCCGTGCTAGAGATTGACCCCAGGGCTCAGGCATGCTAGGCAGATTATCTTACCTCTGAGTTACTCCCCCAGGCCCTATCATCTCCAGTTTTAAATCAGGCAACTGAAGATTAGAGAGATCCTATACCTTCCCCCTGTCACATGCTAAAACCTGCTCAAAGTCAGATCTGGATCCTCCCTTATGATGCTACTTTCAAGCCTTGCTCTTGACCTGAATCAAACTGCCTACATTTCTACCAAGAAATTTGGTATTTGATTCAGACACAGTGGTGGATGCCTGTGATCCCAGTGACTTGGGAAGCTGAGGCAGGAGGATTGCAAATTCAAGGCCAGCCTGGGCATCTTAGTGTGAGACCTTGTCTCAAAAAAATATTTTTTCAAAGGCTGTGGATGTGGTTCAATGGTAGAGTGCTTGCCTACCATGTGGGAAGCCCTGGTTTCCAACCCCAATACTAGGAGAAAAAAAGGTGTGTGTGGGGGGGAATTTGGTATTTAAAAAATCTGATCCCTTAAAAGATAATTGGCACCAAGAAGAACAATGCTTGAAGTTACATTCAACTTTAAGTCAGTAATGTGATTCTTTTGGAGCAGGCATTGAACTTAAGGAAATACAAAGGAGAGGCTCTGGATAAGTCCTGTGTCACAGCTGTAGAAACTGGGTACTTGAGATACAGAGGATCCTGAGAAAGAGACCATGGCAACAGTCTGATGATCAGAAGAGGCCTCCCCAAAGTAAGCTACCAGTTGTCCTTGATGACTGGGTTTGATTGTCTAAAAGTTTTCCTGCAGTTTTCCCTGTGTGTCTTGCATTCTGATGCTTTGACACCTGGAACTTTGCTGACCCAGGGAACTTCCTTCTAAGGTCTAATTCATAGAGATCATAAAGAAGTCACCTGTGAGCATGATGTTCACATGCAAACCACCTGATCCACAGCTCACACCCAACCACTCCTTTGTTGTGCTTTCACACTCTGGGCCTCTCACTATTCACATGCCGTAAACATCCCAGGGCCAGATACCTGACAATTAAGGAGAGCTGCTGTCATACTCTGTTTGCACTGCCATAACAAAGTGCCACAGGCTGGGTAATTTATAAACAGTAGAAATTTATTTCTCATGATTCTGAGGTTGGGAGATCGAAGATCAGTGAACTGGCAAGTTCAGTGTCTGTTGACAGCTGCTCCTTCTTCCAAGATGGTGCCTTCTTGCCATGTTCTCTGGAGTGGAGGAACATTGTGTCTTCACATGATGCAAAGGATGGAAGGGGCCAACTTGCTCCCTCAGTGCCTTTAATAAACCACTAATTCATTCAAGAGGGCAGAGCCTTCGTGGCCAAATCATCCTCTGAGAGTCCTTCCCCTTAATACTGTTTTTTTTTTTAATTAGTTACACATGACAGTACAATGACCTTGACATTTCATACATTTGAATCAGATGGGGTATAATTTCTCATTTTTCTGAGTGTACAGGTTGCAGAATCACATTGGTCATACAGTCGTGTATAAACACATCACAATACTGTTTTTATTAGTGATTAAGTTTCAACAGGAATTTTGGAGGGATACAGAGAATCAAACTATACCAGCCCCTAGGCCACAGAGCTCACTGAAATTTAAACTGGTTAATCTTAACCCTGCTTACCCTTCCTTTCCTGTTCCTTCCTCTAGAAACCCGGTTTCTCATTTACCCTCTGCCTCCTGACAGTCCCTGGCACTTCCCCATACTGCCCCCTGTGGCATTGCATATCCCCTCCCAGTCACATCTGTGAGTATCTTAGTTTGTTTTCCATGGCTATTACAGAATATCTGATACTGGGTAATTTATAAAGCAAAGAGATTTATTTAGATCACAGTTCTGGAGGCTAGAAGTCCAAGATGTAGAGGGCATATCTATTTGGCTTCTGTTGATGGCTTTGAAGTAGAAGAGCAAGTAGGGGCATGCTAAGAGAGAAGGAGACAAGGGGGGCCAGATGCTTTAAAACAACCTGCCTTGAGATAAATGACCCACTGCCATGGGAATTAGACTAATTTTTTTCATGAAGGCAGAAACCACATGACCCCAACCACTCTAAAAGGCCTCATCATTTCTCAATACCATTACATTGGCGATCAAATCTAAAACCGGTTTTGGTGGGGGCAAGCCACATTCAAACCATAGCACTGAGTAACAGGGCATTTTTTCCATGGCTGTCATCTCCTGATCTTTTGGCCTTGCCACACTGAAAAAAATAATAATAAAATTTATGTTTTTAAAAAGTCAGTTAAGTACAAACATCCCTGGTTGTCTAGTTTCTCTGAGTCATTGTTTGCAATTTGTTGAGCTCTTAAAATAGCAAAAATGCTGACAATGTTTTGCCCTCAAGTGCTTGGTTCCCGTGATCTCACGTGCATGTGCATAGTGAACAGAACAAAAGATGGTTCTGTAAAAGTAGGTGAGTATTAGCAGTTCTGTTGGGTCACACTGGATCCCTCAGCCCACTCTGCTGGGAGTTGTTGGCTGCTAACTGGTACCCCTCCCCAGGAGAGTCTCCCTTACAGGGGAGGGGAACAGCCCACACCAGTGGCTGTCTAGCCTAGGGGTTTAAAAAGGCAGCCCCTGGCCTCCATGCAGGAGGCCTCTGGCTCAGCTCAAACCTCATCTCAGCTCAGAGATGAGGCTGACTTCCTGCTGAGGTCCTATTTCCCCAACCCCTCTTGCTTACCCCACTCCCCTTATCCTGAGCTTTCTCTTCTTTTTTTATTTTTTAATTTATTTAGTGGTATGTGGTGCTGAGAATTGAACCCAGTGCCTCACACGTGCTACGCAAGTGCTCTACCATTGAGCCACAATCCCAGCCCCCTGAGCTCTTCTTGAAACCACTTACACCAGAATCCTCACCTCGGATTCTGAGTGACAACTGCAGTGGCCCTGTTTACCTTCTGGTATGTATCAGATGAAATGCAAAGTGACTGTGAGCTGGGGAGTAGAGCTCCCCCCTTGTGTGGACTAGTTATGAACCATTTGGTGAATCCCGCTAATCTCTCTAGTACTGACTGTCATAGCTAACTAAAGGATGTGCTTATAGGCAACTTCCTAAATATCCCATCTCTAAAGAACAATAAAGAAACCACTAGTGCAATTAGCAAATTACATACCAGCCATTTCACACCTCTCCCTTCAACTTTTTACTTAAGTGACAGGATAAAATGGGGGCCCATTTTGCCAATGTAGATGCTGATGATGATGGCAAATAACAGTGAGGAAGGACAGCCCACATTGTGGGACCTTTATTTTGTGCCAGGTATTCTGCTGAGCACAGGGAGGATGAATGGTTTACCCCAAATTGCACAGCTAGTCAGCAGCAGTGTCCAATCCTGACACATATAACTACCCCAACAAACACTTATGCTCCTGATATTTCCATCCAGACTCTGCCCTCTGCCTACCCTACCCCTGTGAAATGTGAAGAGTGAATTCAGAATATAGGTGTGAAGGGAGGTGGGCTGACCCTGTGGGTTATATTTATTCTTCAGGATTCATAAATATGCACATTAGGAAATTAAATTATCTTCTGTTTTAAAAGTTGCATAATAAATAATACTCATTATTAGTGTGATACTGGGAATTGAACCCAGGGCCTTGCGCATGTGAGGCAAACACTCTACCAACTGAGCTAGATCCTCAGCCCCACTCATCATTCTTTTTACAACATGTCTCCACTAACTCCCACATTGCATGAATAACTTCCTCAATGTCTGCATTAGTAATTATGTAAACTATCTATAGCACCTTATTTTTCTGTTAATGTATATGTTATATGTGGTGATGGAAAGTATCTATGCATGTGTGCTTATGAAATATAGATGCGTGTATTTGTATGTACATATATAGTTGGAGGCTTTCATCTGTAAATGTTTTTATATACAAATTTGTTAATTTTTTTGAGAACAGAGATTTTTAATATCTTCAACAACAACAAATGTATTACTTTAAACAAGATCAGGCAAAAAGAAATAATAATAAATGCCCATGAAGTTACAAAGGAAATAAATGGAAATTCATCTCATTTACATGAAGCGATTAGAAGTTTGGCTTTTAGAAAGTCAGATGGTAGGATAAGTAAATTTAGATTAAAGAAAGTCAGCAGAGGCAGTTTTCTCTTGAAAGCCATTTTCTCTTAAATACAAGTAAAAATGATCTCTCTTCGATTATGAGAGCAAATATGAATGGGAAATTGAGTGTGTGTTCAGAATTAAATTTTTTCAATTATTCTATTTAGTGAACCAGGATGGGTAGAAAGTCCCTGAGTTCAATCTTTTGTAACACCCTCCCCCCGCCAAAAAAAAGAATGCAAGTCAGTGAGGGATGCCATGATGCATCATTGCAGTCTTGGCACTGTGCAAAACCCAACACAGCTGGGTGCCTTAATTTATTTGGTTCATGGTTGGGCTATCTTGAACAACCAGACAAGTTCACTCATCACCCAGAGGAACACCTAAGCTCTGCATCAGCCTTGTGCACAACAGACCGTTCCCATAATGTCCTCCCATGAAGTTATAGTTCTGCACATCCATACTGATTGTGCGGATCCTTGGGGAAATACAATTAACATCCTGAAAGCCCCAGAAATTATAATGTTGAACCTAATAGACCCCTTTTCTTTCATGTTAATTCTTGTTTCAATCAGTAAATTCATAAGTGACTATTTGCTAATTAGGCTTGACACCAAAACTGAAGAATCCTCAACTCCCACATCAGCAACTTAAAACTAGAGAATGAAGAGATTTGTAATTCTTGTTACGTATCACCAGCATGTTCTTCAGAAAATGAAATTAATTAGATTTAACTTAATTTTTCACAGTTATGTGGCTATTTTAATTGGAATTATATTAAAGCTTTATATTAAATTAGGGAGTCTTTTTGTTGGTAGTATTTCTAAAATACCAACTAGGAGAACATGATCTCTACCTCCATTTACTTAAATTGTTCTTCATTTCTTTTATTAGGGCTATATAATTTTGGATGGTTTTTGCATTTATTGGATTACATAATTTTCACCTATTTAAATTTTGTTGCTATTATGATGAGGGAAGATGATGAGTTTCTTATTCCATTACTGAAGTTAAATAGTGCAGTTGATTTTTGTGTTTATAAGTAACAGCTTTTAATTTTGCTGAACTTTATTTTCTCAAAGAATTCTTTGTCAAATTTTATGGTATATAATCACATTATAAAAACAGTAATAGTGCATTAGACTCATCTAACTCTGAAAGTAAGTTGTAAGGGATTAGGAGATATTGAATAGCATCATCCTGGCTACCTGCTATAGTTTGGAGCCTAAGTGTCCCCAAAGGTTCATGTGTAAAGTCTTGGCTCCTAGGGTGGTATATTCAAACATAGTAGAAAGTTTAAAAGTTGTGAGGTCTTCAGGTCATTGGGGATATGTCCTCAAAGGGGATCATGTGTCCCTGGCCTCATCCTCTTTCCCTGTTTTGCTTCCTGGCCATGAGATGAGCAGTTTTGCTCTGCCATGCACTCCCACCATGATATGCCACCTCACTATAAATCCAAAACAATTGGACCAATTGAACATGGACAGAAAATCCCCAAATCATGACCCAAAAGTTAACCTTTTCTCTTTATAAATTGGTTATCTCAGGTATTCTGTTATAGTGATGAAAAGCAAACACACTACCCCACTTAAATGTTAAAACTACCATTTATCACATGTCATATGTAAACGTTTCCCTTAGAGGTTTATTTGTATGATTTCAATGATTCTTTATATAGCACTGTAAGATGTGCACTTTAATGATCTAATGATCTCCATTTTCCATAGCTCCATTTTAAAACTGAGGAATAGCATCATCCTGGCTACCTGTTATAGTTTGGAGGTTAAGTAACACTGACCATAAGATGCATGTGTATGCAGACACACACACACACACACACACACACACACACACACGGAGTAACTTAGAACTTGGCTTTTAACCCAGCTCTGCTTGAGCCCAAAGCCTATATGTGTAATCGCACAGGAAAAAGGAAATACTTGAGAATTAATTAAACTTGAAAAACATGAAAAATCACTCAAAGAAAATTAAAATACTTCAGAGGGAAAATAAAGTCTCTGAGAAACCAACAAAAGGCCATTATCTCTTTCCTAATCTTGGCTCATTTTCTAAGTGAGAAGCTCTCTGTCACTGTCAGTTTCATTTGCATTTGTTTTACTGGGAAGTTTCAATTTCTCCAATTAACCACATATCTTTTCTATCCTGTGGTTTTTCAGGGTTGTTTTTCTTTTCTATTTATATCTTCCGATTTCACCCTTGGGATAGTAGAACTTATATTGATTTATTTGAGTTAACTCTAAGTATATTATCTTTTATCAAATTCCTAGCAAATGTGAAGCCATCCTTTGACTTTTGTTTATAACGATGCTGATGTATACATGCCTTAAATTTTTATAGAATCAAATCTTTCTTTGGTTGGATGTGTACTGACAAAATGTAGAAATGAGTTTTGTGCCTGTATTTTTCCATAATTCATTCTGTATTATATCTGAAACATTTTGAGTGGAAGAGGAGTAAGAAACAGAAAGTAATTTATTCCATTGTCTAACTTCATAAAAATCAGGGTTTTTTTTTTTTTTTTTTTTTTGAGGTGTTGGGGATTGAACCCAGGGCCTTGTGCATGCAAGGCAAGCACTCTGCCAATTGAGCTATAACCCTAGCCCCAGGGTTTTCCTTTTTTAAGTAAAGAAAAAAAAATCTTCTGAGATTTTTAGCTGAGATATAAAAACCCATCTTCTCTCATCAAGAGGCTATTAACATGAGGTAACTTTTGTTAGTAACATTCTGGCTTCTTTTTAAACAGATTCTGTAATAAATCCATCCCAGATGAATTATATTGTACTGTGCTGGATAAGATGTGATCATCTGAGCTTGGATTTGTTTTGTGACTTGAGGAATCTTTGAAATGTTCCCTGGAGGAATAGAATGGAAGCTATGGCTGATGAATCAGTTTACCCAAGTCTAACAGTGGCTTTGACTTTAATGAGACCTTTACCTATTTTTAACTTTATAAAAATAAAGATATCATACCTGTACCATGAAATTCACCTTTTAAAATTATACAATTTGATGGCTTTCGGTTTAGACACAAAGTTTTATAAACATCACTATTATCTAACCTCAGAACATTTCCATCACTCCAAAAAGAAACCCCATAACCCTGTGTAGTCATTTCCTTATTCCTTTTTCCTTCCAGCCACTAGCAACTCCTAATCTACTCTCTGTCCTAAGGACAAGTTACCTATTTTGCACATTTTTACAAGTAGAATCTTACAACATGTGGCCTTCTGTGTTTGTCTCTTTCACTTAGTATTTAGGCCTCATCAGTGTTGCAATACATACAAGTACCTCATTTATTTTTTAGACCTAAATGACATTTAATCATATGGATATACTGCATCATATCTGACTATTCAATTGATGGACATTTGGGTCCTTTCCACCTCTGGGCTATTATGAATAATGCTGCTGTAAATATTAGGTATGGTTGTGGTTTTAGCCTCTTTCTTTCCTGCTGGGATTCATCCCAGGGCTGGGAGCTGCCTGTGTCTAGTCATACTTCTTTCTCCCATGACTAGGGATAATCATACTCCCAAATGTAATAAAATCTGAACCAATGACTGGGATGAGTGTATTGCAGAGAAATTTGGATTAACACCTGTAATCTTGCATCTGTTTCTCCAATGTGGGATGTGATGCTGAGGCAGAGCTAGTGCTGGCGGTGCTGCCCCCACCCCTTACATTGAAGGCTCAGAAGACCTCACTCACCCAAGCCTCCTCCCCCAATCCCCATAACTGCATCCAGTGGCCTGACAACACAAGCTTGTCAGCTTGGAAGGCCTGTGAGGCCTCCGGAATCATTTTTAATCCATGCATGAGTGGATCATGAAGAGCAGATTCCAGCAGGAACTGTGGAGTGAGATTGTTTACTTAGTGGGAGGGGCCCAGGTTCAAGACTGTGCATGCACCTGTGCTTAGTGTCTCACTGATGTGCCCTGGTATTTGTTCTTATTTCCTGGTTGTCTTTGACCTTTGCCTGACAATCATGTGGTTTCCATGGGAGGAACAAGTTTACTGGCAAGAAATGTAACTGTGCACAAAGTCTCTTTAGTCGGTACATTATTGTCTGAATACTTAAGAAGGAGAAATATAAGGAAATAAAACAGAAGCAACAGCAGGGCCTCCTTTCTCATGCAATGAAAATAATTTCTTGTTGCACATTTCAAAACCTGCCCACAGTGTGCAGAATCTAGATCCACCGTGCCATTATGACCGCACAGTGAGGTTGGCTGGGTCGGATCTATTGTCTACATTCTCCAAACGAAGAAATGGGAATTCAGGGAAGTTCCATCACCCACCTGAAGTCAAAAAACCAGCTTAGCAATGGAACCAAGCATTTCTCCTGTCCCCTGGCCTACTGCTCTTCCTCTACCAATGGCCATTTACCTGCTCCAGGTCTGTTGTGTCATGCAGAATTGCTTGACAAGAGATGGCCCCTTTTCATCTTTTCTTTTCAGCCCTCTCCCAGAAAATGTAGTTCAACTGTCACCCCTGGCTTCTCTCTTGTGCTTTTCTTCCTGCACCTGTGCATCCCCATTCTCCCACCTTCCCCACTTCTGCTGGAGTAATGTGGTCCTCGGGGCCCTTCCAGCCTCACTCATCCTCTGAATGAATCCTATCTAAAGCATGGCTCCAACCTGAAAAGGATAATCGAAATGTGCAGTACTGACTGTTTAAAATGAGACTAAACAGGGTTTTCAAATCAGAAGTGCCCCTGTATATGCTTATTCCTGCAGTCACAAAACCTTAGAAATGCGCACGCGCACACACACACCCACACACCACAAACTCATGTGTGAGTGAGTGAGTGAAGGAATATTCTGAGGTGAGATGATCAGATTATGAAAGGTATGACCTAGTTGGTGGATTAATCCACTTGATGGAATAATAATTTGAAAGGACTCCTGCTCTGGGTGGTAACTGTAGGCAGGTAGGACATGGTTGGAGGAAAGTGGGGGCACACGTTTGGGATTTATTTCTTGTCCCTGGTACCTCACTCTTTCTCTGCTTCCTGGCTGCCTTGAGCTGAGCCACTTTCTTTTCCCACACCCTTCTGCCATGTTGTTCTGCCTCATCTGGAGCCCAGAGCGATGGAGTCAGCCAACCATGCACTGAACTTCTGAAACCATGAGCCCAGAATAAACTTTTCCTCCTCTAAGTTGTTCTTATTAGGTATTTTGGTCACAATGATGAAAAACTGACCAATACGATTCCCAATAATGAGCATTTGTTATTTCTATCGTCAAGGGAAAAAAACCTAAAAACTAATATTTGAATAGCAATAACTCCAGTCTTCAATAAAACAGAAACTTGGAGAGAGCATGCCTGGTTCAAGTTCATGGGATGAATTTTTACCAGTGGAACTGATTGAGTCCTGGTCTTAAAGCTGTCATCCATCCCCAGGGTTTTCCCTGGTGCCATCCCTTGGTGAGAGACTGTTCCAGCTTCCCATTGCAGTAGTTTTGGGTTGGTTGTTCATCTGTGCCTAATAAGATGCCTATGTTTCCCCACAATGAGCAGAAAGTTTGGGGAGACATAAATTGAAATCCAAAAAAAAAGTTCTTTTGTTTTTAATATGCAAATACACACCATCATTTCCTTTTCACAGAGAACATTTTCCCACAGTGTACAAGAGTGCATTGTAATTGTTGACACCACCCATTCATAGACTCCTTTCAAAACTAAGTTTTCATGTCTCTGAGTCAAACAAACACACAAAATTTTCAATAATTAAGGAGATACCTTTGCATTCAGTTAGACCTTGTATTGCTGGGAGGACATGTCATTCAGCACAGCACGGGCAGAGCACTGTTACCACCCAAGCCTCAGATCTGTACACTTCCATTCCCTGAGGCCCAGTAGAGCTTGTTCTGTGCAGCCAGCCCTTCCATGGTTTTCTCCAGATTTCACTAGCTCCTCTCATGGACACCTTATTGGGCTTGGAGTTATCCAAAGCAATTGGTGAACAAATGTCTTTTCTCTCTAGAAACTCACAGATTTAAATGCAGGTGTTTTGTGGTGGAAAATTGAAACATGAGTCATATTTAGAAGTATTCCATCACCCACTATGGACCTTTTGCACAACTTTCCTCTTTTTCATTGGCCCCTCTCATTCCCTTAAAGATACCTGTTCTTTGGAAGAGTATTTGATCACATAGGCCATGTTGAATGTTCAATCCTTCATATCAACCAGGCAAGGATTTTTTTCAAAAAGACTCTGTTATGTTTACATTATTTTATTTTATTTTTGTACTGCAGCTTGTACACAGATCAGCTTTTGTTCTCAGTTCTATTAAATTGCACTGAATCTACTGTCTCACCTGATTGTGGGAATGACCACAGCAGCTCCATAGACTTTGCCAGTTTAGGGAATGAAAAGGCTCCTGTTGAAATGATGTCTTGACCCATAAAAGCAGAGTACCTTCTTTCTCTACTACTAAGAGGAGTTTCATTTATTTTGGAAGATGATCTAAATGTCCTCATTGTGAAGAAGCTTATGGTCTCAGTGTGGTGGCATAGGCCTGTAATCCCAAAGGTTCCAGAGGCTGAGGCAGGAGGATTGCATATTCAAGGCCAGCCTCAGCAACTTAGCCAGGCCCTAAGCAACTTGGTGAGACCCTGTCTCAAAATAAAAAAATAAAAAAGGACTGACCATGTGGCTCAGTGATTGGGTTCAATCCTCAGTGAAGAAGAAGAAGGAGGAGGAGGAGGAGGAGGAGGAGGAGGAGGAGGAGGAGGAAGAAGAAGAAGAAGAAGAAGAAGAAGAAGAAGAAGAAGAAGAAGAAGAAGAAGAAGAAGAAGAAACAGCTTGTGGGATTAAGGTGACCTTTTCAGAGATCAAGAACTTCCCACTGTTCAAAGTCAGAGAGGAACACAGGCACCAATGTGGAAGAACAGGAAACCAATGAAGGAAGTGAAGGGAGCCCGGATGGCAACTAACCAAGACATCCCCTGTACCTGTTCTGTGTGTCGGTGCTGTTGGGGATGATTGCTGATTCCATAGCAAGGTCTCGATGCTTCGTGGTTAAGAAGGGGACTGGCCAGATGTGAGTCAGGGCGGCACAAAGTGAGTAAGGAATTTTTCTAGCTAGAGGGAGGTGTGGCTTCAGACGCTCTTGACTGGGTGAGAAAAGCAGAAAGGTGTGGAGAAGAAGGAAACAAAGGACAGTCCAGGCCTTTGAAGTCCTGGCAGAGGTGCGTGGAGAAAGGGCCAGGTGGACAAAACAGTGTGATGGAGTTCCGAAAGGCCTCTGTGGTCACTCTGGACAACTTTATTCTTTGGTGTGGAAACTGTGCTGCTGGACAAGGACCTGAGCACTCAGGCAACCCCTTCTGTTCAGTTGACAATGCGAGTGGAGTGAGGGGTGGTCCACGTCAGGGCCTCACATCCTCCCCCTCAACCGTGGCAGCTCTGCCAGATCTGGGGCACTTCTGGGGCTTTCATCGGATGGAAGGGACTTTGCTGCAAGTAAAAAAAAAGTTAGGATTCACCAATGTATCTACCTGCCTCAGATTAAATGTAGAGAAATTGAAGCTCAGAGGAGGTAGCCAACTCGTTTCTAGAGTGCGCAGCTAGTCAAAGACAGAATGCTATGGCTTGAATGTAGTTTGTCCCTTCTGAAACTCATGCTGAAATTCGATTGTCCTTGTGGCCGCGTCAGGAGAGGGTCTTCCTTTGAAAGGTGGTTAGGATAATAAGAGGAATTAATGTGTTTCTGTGGGATTGGGTTAGTTATCATGAGAGTAGGTTTTTATAAAATGAGGCTGCTCCTTGTTTCTTCTCCTCCTCTGTCTCTTCATTCTCCGTCTTCTTCTTCCTGTCTCTTTGCTCGGGATCAACTGCATGTGCTCATTTGCCCTTTCTCCTTCCACCATGTTAATATGTCCTTGCCAGATGCTGTCATTATGCCCTTGCTCCAGAACAGTGAGCCAAAATAAATCTCTGTTCTTTTCAAATTGCTCAGCTGCAGGTATTATAGTATAAAAAATGAACTAACACACAAAGTTATAATGAAATACCCCTGCCATTTTGCCTGTTACAGCAGTCTTTATACTGCCACCTCCCAACAGCACACTAAAAATCAAATATCAAGCAACTTTGAAAAAAAATAGAGTCATTTTCTTTGAGTTTCTTTTCAGAAATAGATAATTATTCTGACAAAATAATTTTGGTCAGTGTATTGGTCAGTTTTCCATTGCTATAATGAAATACAAAGGCTGGATAACTTTATAAACAAAAGAGGATTATTTAGCTCACAGTTTTAGGTTCTGAAAATACAATATAAGGTGTTCCTATTGATTCAGCATCTGATAACAGTCTAGTGGCAGGTGGCAAAATGTTGGGAGCCTGTGTGTGTGTGTGTGTGAAAGAGAGAGAGAGAGAGAGAGAGAGAGAGAGAGCGCATATGGCCAGAGAGAGAGAAATCACATGGCCAGACAAGAAGCCAGAAAGGGGATGAGATCTCTTATAACCACTCACTCTCAAGAGAACTCATCATCCCATGAGAACTACCTTAATCTCCTCTAAAGACAGTGCTCCCAATGACACAACCAACTCCCACTAGGCCTCACCCCTTGAAAGTCCCACCATCTCTCACATTACTACACTGAGGACCATGCTTCCAACTCGTAAGCCAAACCACATCCAAACAATGGCCATCATCAAAACATCTTCAAATAAAAGATGTTGACTTTATAAAGAGTGCATTTTATGGTTCTATAAAACATGCAATGGCATGGCTCATGAACTTTTAATAACTCTAAAAACAGCATGATTTAGGCAAATTAACAAACTTCAGCGTACAGATACTTTAAATGGGGATGCCAGAAGGGAATAAAGCATTCATTTCCTGATTTTTCAATTGCATTTAAATCCTCAAGAATGTCAAACTCCAATGCCACAATAATTTAAGCAAGAATAAATCTAGAAACGGTGTTGGTGGAGTATTTTTCCAGCTTGGCTGGTAAGATTGGAAACAGTTTGTAATTGCAAGCTTATGCTTTTGGAGCTGCCTCATTAAACCCTTCGTTGCCTCAGATATTTGAAGGATTAAAAAAAAAAATCACTTGCCCTTTAATCTAGCACCAACTATTCTATTAAGATATAAGCTAAAAGATCAAATCCCTGAAAGGTTTACTGAAACCACTGGAATATTAAGCCTCATAAATAATAGTTTTTACTTCTGCCAAAATTTTTCTACTGCCAATAGGTTATAGTATTGTTTTCAACATTAGCCTGTAATAACTCAGTAAGGCCACCTTGGTGTCTCAAAAGCATATCCAATGTAAGAGGCACAAGCTCAAAAAACAGGTAGTCTCATAAAGGGATTCACATTGGTGTGTGACAACTGGGAATGGTGGGAACTGTGGCCAACTAAAGAGATCCTTCTCCTGTGAGAGAGGACTCCAGCTACTCTATCCAGCCAACTGATGTCACACAGACTATAGGAGCTGCGTTCCCAGCTCTTCTAATTTTTTAAAAGATGACAATTGCAGATTTATAGGTGGTAAACATTAACAACAAATTTTTCTTTCATTTTCTTTTCTTTCTTTCTTTCAGTGTGTGTGTGTGTGTGTGTGTGTAACATTGGGCAGGCTGACATGAAATTAGTGCTCTGTCCTGCAATCAGCATTCTTTTGTTGCTAACAATAATGGCATGGCTGAGTTGCCAAAGACGCTCTTCAGGGAAGCTCATCAATTCCTCTTTTTCTTTCCATCCTTCATCTTAAAAATATTTAGCATCTAGTATTATTTTTCCTTGAATAAAAAACCAAAAGGTTTTGATCCTCCCCATATTCTGCCCTTGCTTATAAAGCTGAGAGTGTTGGCAGATGTTCTGCTCTCTGTCCTTGGAATATGCTGTATCTAAGAGTTAGATTTCTGAATGAGTGTGTGTGTGTGTGTTTTTTTTAAATTCACATTTTAAAGAATTGTGGATATTTATACACAAAAGTCATGCAGTGAAAGGGTAGATACCAGGTCTGAAATGAGATCAGAAGGTAAAGTTGCTGGTGCACCAGCTTTAGAGACCCAGAGGGGGTATCCACATAGTGGACCCTGGCCCCCATGGGACTGCTGAGTCATTGAACTTCTGCTAAAGTGAACCAAGATGTGCTGTCAGGACAAAATGCACACTGGATTTAGAAACAGTATGGAAAAGTGATCACATATTCCTTTTTAAATATTGTTTAGCAGTGGAAATGATATTTTGGATAACATCAGTTAAAGAAAATATATTAATTTTACCTGTTTACACTTTGATCTTGTCACCAAAACAATTTAAATTACATCTGTGACTCAAATTCTATTCTACTGATGGATGCTGCTTGAGAACAATGGCCTGAAACCTTTTGCAGAAAGATCCAGATAGTAACTCTTTTTGGCCCTGCAGGCCAGATACTTGCTCTGCAGTCTAATACAAAAACAGCCATGGATGAGAGGTAAATGAATGGGTAGGTCTGTATTCCAGTAAAACTTTATTTACAAAATCAGGCAGGGGCCAGATTTATTGACTTCTTTTTGATAAAAGGTAGCGGGAAGGAGAGGATGCAGTCTTCTGAAGGGCTGGTGGCCTTATGTTTCATGATCTCATGCTGATTAAGTGGATGTTCTAACTTTTTGAAAATTCATCAAGCTATATACAAATGATGTATGCACTTTTCCATATGTATGTGATACTTGAGTAAAAAAACAGACTTAAAACGAGACCAAAATGTGTATCTGCTCTTGTCTATCAATGACTATTCTCCTATTTGAAGAATGGAGCCATGTCTTTCAGTTCTCTACTCACAGTCAGTTGTTCATTTGTCCAAAGTCACTTGGCCTTTCCCCAAGTCTGTAAAACTCTCATCTTACTATACCTGCTTTCCCTTCAATGATTGCTACTTTGGGGAAAATCGTATTGGCACAAAATTAGGACTACTGGCTATTTGGGGAGTTGGAAAGAAATAGGATTCACTGGATATCAAAAGAATAAACTATACTTAAAAACTGCATATGCT
Organism: Marmota monax; assembly: GCF_021218885.2. Classification (NCBI taxonomy): domain Eukaryota; kingdom Metazoa; phylum Chordata; class Mammalia; order Rodentia; family Sciuridae; genus Marmota; species Marmota monax. The sequence goes on from NW_026692254.1 coordinate 5,551,217, forward strand.
TATGCCTCCAGATTTTGCCAGTTAAAATAAAATTCTGGTTCCCCATGACCTCATCCTGTCTGGAGAAGGAATAAACGGGTTTTAATATTTTGCCATCTGAAAACAGACCGCCAGAAAAGTATGACTTTGCCTTCTGGACCTTGAAACTGACCAACTATCAAGGCACTTGTTCATGGCCACTCAGACTGGATAAGAAAGCCTGGTTAGAGGATGGAGAACAGGGCACCTGTGAGAACAGGGTCCTGGTTCAGATGAGAGACTCAGAGAAGTCAGTCCTGGAAGCCAAGAGCACATCCTTCTACCCCAACTCTTGCTCCTGATTTGCAGCGAAGTTGCCGAAAGGGAGCTTCCAGAAGTGGAAACATTTTTAAATAAGTCTTTTAACTTTTCGCCTGTGGATACAGCTGCATTGACACAAAGCCACATTTGAGGCCTGATGTCTCAGAAGCCTGGCACCACGGAGTGTTTTTCTACTGGGAACCATAATTGCTGGCTTTTAAGAGTGGTCCTGTGTTCAATTTTATCAATGTGGTACTTGAACTGGACTTTCAGCTGACCTCCAAAAGGAAATAGTTTTAAAAGGAAGAATTTTAAGTCTTCCAAGAGCCAGATAATGGCACGGCACAGAGAAAAGCCAGCATTTTGTGGTTTTTATATTAAAATACAAGTCTCTTAATGCCTCAAAACAGCGGGCTCCAGAAAATGTGAAGTCTAATAGATGAGGCTAGAAAGAGCAGTTTTAAATATCGATATTTTCCTCCTTTTTTTCCTTGTGATTTACCCAAAAGGAACAAATTCCTTTCTCCTGAACCTCCTTCTATATCTATTTTTGATTTTATTCAACTGACTGTTCTCATTAAAGCAAATTTCAAAGTATCCTGGAAATGTTCATGCTGAACTCCAAGCCTGGTACCTGAGGAGCTTCAGCCTGATACTCTAGAATATTATCACCTGTTCTATGTTGATCATTTTTTAATGAATATATATTGTTGAACAAAAGCTTTTCATTTGGGTCAAGCCCAATGTATCTTTTTCCTAATGCTTTACCTTGTTTAAATGTTTATCTGTTATTTTGGAAATAAAAGTGTTATTGAAGTGGTGAGTGCTTCTCATGTCCCCTTCACGCCACTCCTCGATCTCCTGGTGTCTTCATCCCTGTTTCTCTTGCCAATTCAATGGCAAGTCACAAATCAATATATTAACTTGAATGAGGAGTATGGAAATCAGGTTAGGTTAGATCTAGATGAAGCGAGAACTGTTAGAGGGTTAAATTAGGAAGGCGAGGTCAGCAAATTTGCAGTCTAAATCAAAGCAGGAAGGGGCCCAACACTGTCAGGTTTTTGGTTCAAGGAACCTGAAAGGAAAGATGTATTCTAGAGACTTTGGGTTTGGGCGGATACATGACTAATGGTATCGCTGTCCAGCTCACATGCACACATTGAATCTCTTAGCCTGTTTTGAGAAGTTTGTCAGACTCCCTCACGAAATCAGATTCTTCCATGGTCACAGCTTCTGATCTTTTGCCTAGAAACATTAAAAAGTCAATGAAGCTCATGTTTTAGGGACACCATGTGAGTGCCTGGTAGCCATCATTTTTCTTCTAAGTACTTAAAAACCATCATCTTAACAATCCTCTTTTGACAGTAAGCAGGAAATAAAACCTCCATTGGAATAACATTTACCCATCCCTAATCCTCTGACTCCTCCTCCATGCTCCACAAGTTCTCCCAAAAAAGATCAGTGTCATGGATTCCATGATCTCATCTTTTTTCCTACAGTCCAGGGCAAATGTTTGGGTCTGCTTTTCATAATGAGACCCTGGCACGTCCTGGACTGAACTACCCAGACCATGAGGCCCAGAGCCAAGCAGGAGTTGGCAGGAGGCAGAGGACATGCAGGAAGAGGGCCGGACTGCTGAAACTCGGTGGAGGACAGAAACATATGTCTTAAAGTGGATCTAGATCGGGTACCAATAGCCACATTGGGACCCTGGGGCTGGGCTGGGAAGATGATCTCTGGAGGCCATGGGGCTCTTCTATGAGGCCTTCCTGAGAAATCAGAACAGCTCTGCAGGGAAACATACTTCCAGGCCATTCCAAGAGTTTTGTCCTTGGAATTCTGGGGCCAAATGAATAGAATTAAGTCTGCTAACAGGTAGTACTTGGCAGGAAGAAGATATCTGTCTTCCAAAACTGACCTGGACAAGGCTGCAGAGATGCCCGTGGGCCTCTACCTACAGGCACCAGGCAGATGAGCATAATAATGGAAAGAGGACTCTTGGGTGTCATTCATCTCTTTTTAATCTTGGTTCTACTTTAGCATTAGGCCAATGATACTTCCATCCTAAGATTGACAAGAGGATCAAATAGGATAGTATGTAAAAGAATGCTAGTTTTCCCATTTTCTTCCCATTTTTGTTTTTTTCTTCCTATTGCCATACCCAAACAGATAGCTTTTCATCCTTATCTTTCTTGCGCATTTTTTTCAGCATTGGCACCATTGAATAGTCATAAGGTCTTGAAAGGAAACATTCCCTTGGCTTTCATGTAGATCCCACCTGTTCTATAAGAACAGTTAACCATGTCTGTGCTAAAAACTCCCACACCCACAACTACAGCACAAGTCTCAGTTTCCTAAGAGCCAGATCCATTGGTGCACCTACCTCCTGAACCTTCCACACAGACGTCCCACTGATGGCTCCAACACGATTGCAAAACTCAACTCATTATCTTTTCCCTAAATCCTTCTCTTCCTCATCTATATCTCCATTCTGTAAACCCAGCATAAAGCCCCAAACTGTGGGCTCATGGATTCAATTATAAGTGGTTTATTTGGGAGATCGTCAGTAGGGAATTAGGAAAGTGAAACACAGAAGGAAAGGAAGAAAGTATAGGGGGGTTTTCTCAAGCTTGGTACAACTGTAAACAGCTGGAACTTGAGTCCATGGAAGAATTCTGAGATTCTGGGTAGAGCACAAGCTTCAGAGGCTCCCGTCTCACAGATCAAAGGAGCTGGGGAGTTATTCACCAACTTCTGTCAATCATTGGTTGTCTCCATCATTGCCTGCCCCCTGGAACTTCTAGCTTCCCATACCTGTGCTAACCCTGGGTCCCATGGACCAAAGAAAGCCCTCAGGTAAAATAACACAGGCGCTGACAGTTATAAGTCTGAAACAGGGCTCTTGACTGCCTTCCAAGGAAGACATCCACTAGAAACTGGACTGTGTCTCCACTTAGGCAATGCATATCATATTTTCAGGCTCCCTTCTGTCACCCTCACATATTCACCCTCCTCAGAGTATGTACAGCATGCATCCTTCTCTTTCAGCATTGATGACCTTGTATTTTAATAGTTTCTGTATTTAATGTGGCCCTCACTGGACTAAGAACATCTTGAGAACAGAAATCAAAATTTCATTCATCTTTATTGCCAGAGAGGGAGGGAGGAAGGAAGGAAGGAAGGAAGAAATGAATCATAGAGAAGGTATCACAGTGTACAGACTCTTTTGTGTTTGATAACCTAAGAAGGCAGCATAGTAAGGCCAGGGCTAAGAATGCTTTCCTTTCCTTATTTCAAACCCTTAGATAATGTTTCACCACTTCTAAACCAGCAGCCAGTTTTTTCTTGCTGAGTTCAAGGTTAACAGCTCCCCTTGGCTCTATCTCTCTCTGGAGGAATAGTATGGTCAGCAGACTAAATTAATAATTTGTCAAGTGATCTACTTTAAACATACTTATCTCCCAAAAGATGTCATGCTGTTTCCTCTGCCCTTCTCAGTCTTGTCTACCTCCTAAACTCCTATCCATCCTTTAAAGCCCATCAGGAATATCCTTTTTATAACTTTCTCCGACCTCCTGACCCTCTGGAGACAATTTATTTCTATGCCGTCTACACCTCACTTTCATTGGCAGCCTTTATCACAAAGGCTGTTTTTCCGCAGCTTTCCCCTTGACATAGACTTTGTTTGACCAAACTTCAGTCAGGTTCCCAAACCTTCTCTTAGGCCCATTTGTGTATTTCCTTAAAAAAAAAAAAAAAAAAAAACAGTGTTAGCAAAGTTAGCCAGAATATCCCACCCTCTATCTCTGATCTGGTTCATCCTCCATTATCCCCTAGGTGATGACTGATCACCATGAGTGTCTTCAGCAAGATTCCTGTTAGGTCAGTTTAGCCAGAATCCCTCTCACTCCTGAATTTTCTCTTAGTAATTTTCCATCCACTGTCTCCCACGGTTCCTTTACTATAAATTCCCACTTGCCTGGGCTGTATTCAGAGTTGAACCCAATCTCCCTTACTGCAAAATCCCATTGCCATGCTCCCTATCCCTATTGTGATGGTCCTGAATAAAGTCTACCTTTTTTCTTTAAAACCTTATGCAAACTATGAGTTCTTCAAAGTTAGGGCCAGGGCTAGTCTCATTCACTGTGTGTTCCCAGTATTTGGGAGCTCAATCCTCAGCATTGAATCCTTGTCAAATGCCTCTTTACTGACTTCAATCCCCTTTGACTCCTAGATCTTATTTCTAAGCTGGTTTTATAATGACTTAAGAAAGTGGTACCATACATCAGGCACAGTGGCACACTGTAATCCCAGCTACTCGGGAGTCTGAGACAGGAGGGTCATATGTTCAAAGCCAGCCTTAGCAACTTAGCAAGGCCTTAAGCAACTTAAGCAAGACTCTGAGAAATAAAATGGGCTGGAGATATAGACTTGCCTAGGATGTATGAGGCCCTGGGTTTAATCCCTAGTGCCTAGGGGAAAAAAAATAGAAAAATAAAAGAAAGAAGGGTGAATATTTGAGGGTGACAGAGGGTTCCCAGGGGAAGAGGAGCCAACACACTTGTGCCTATGTGATGCTCTCAATTGGTGGCATCTCATCTACTTTTCTCTCTTCTTTTATCCTCTTCTCTGCACCTTCCCTTGTTTTCCCAACTGTGCATTGGTATAAGGTAAGTGTCATCAAATACTAGTCATTGGTTTGTCAAATCAGTTTGAATAGGAAAAATCAAGAAGAGCTACATGTATGTGCTCAAAGTAAGGCAATATAAATATGAAACCCAGTGTTTAAGCACCTGGCCTCTGGAGCCATCCCTGATCTCTCCCACTTGTTCCCCAAATGGCCTTGGGAACCATATTTAGCATCTTTACCTTATTTTTGTATCTATTATATTTGGGCTGATTGGAGGCCAGCTTCTCTCGTGGATGTTGTAAGAATCCTAGAGACCATGAATGTGCTCCAGGCTCATACTCTGGGCCTTCTTGCACTTTGTGCCAGTGTCATCTCTGGATGCTAGTGTTTGCATTTCTCTGCCTCAAGTGTCCTGGGAGATTAATGCCCACCTCCCCACCCTCCAGGAGCAGCCCTCAACCAATGTCTAATGCGAGTTGATGTCAAAATCCTCTGGCTCCCTCTCCTTTTCAGATGGGACCACTCTGAGGCTCGTGTTCCATGCTGTTTACCAGAGTTACCTTGTGAAACTGAATTCCAGTTGACCCTCCTTTTCCTGCCTCATATTCTCAGTCACCAACCAGTATTTCCTGGAATGACCTTCCTGGTAATACCTCACCTGCCCTGTAATCCTTGTCTACTTCTGCAAGAACCCAAACCAGTCCAGTATGTTAGATACTGGTTCAGAGATAGAATCTAGCAAGCCCAGAACTCTTATTGTCTCTGCTATTATCAATGCCTTGTTCAGCAGTAGAAAGTAAAGATGCCTATAGAGGAGAGGCCCACCCCACGTTTGACACTGCATCAACAAGTCCCCTGTGGATATCAGTGGTCAGAAGAAATGGTCAGTGTTCCACCTGCATGTTCAGATGGCGCCTGCATTGCCCTGGGGGTGGGGACCATGACTGGGGATGAGCTTAATCCTAATACTTGTAGGATTAAGCTTTAATGGGGGAGCTGTCAGAAAAAAAAAATATCTGAAGAAGTTAGGAAACGCTGGTTTACAAGCAGCAGGGAAGTGACTATTGATGTTCCCCTGCTTTTGAGCCTGGCTTGGGTTGCACTGTTTACTTTTCAGGGTTCGTGTCCTCTTTTCTGGAGGGAGGAGTTAAGAGTTGAACTTTCATAAAGTTGTTTGGTTAAATTTGCCCAAGGAAGCACCAAACTTTTGGGCAAAACATCCATCTGTCTGTGGTGAAGGTTTTCCTGGTTCTTATTACATCCAGGCTTGGTTATGTTTCAGGAATCATGATGCTTGGTTCTATGAGCAAGCAAGACTACCAGGTCACCGAACACCATGTCCTCTGATTCTTTCCTTCCCTACTTCTCTAAATCTTCTCCTGGAGGATGTTGAATTTAATAATAAGAAAAAAAGGACCAAAATTCTCAGCAAACATTTTTTTTTGTCAAAATATGATCATTAAAATATTTTTAAAATAGAGGTCTCCTACAGACATATAATGAGGATGGGGTTCAAGATTTCTATCACTCCTTAGGGAGCCACAGAGTGGCAAAGCTAATGCAAAGTAGGATGGAAATAAGAGACGGATGCATATGCAATTAGTTCAAAGGGAGCTGCTGGAATATATTCAGCGCCTCACTAACTGAGGTCAAAAACTGCTTACCGTCCCTACAAGATCATGAAACCAGCATCTTTGGAGTGGTTCTCTACCAGACAAATGTCATTTGTGAATTGTACTTGGATGATTATATATTCATATTTTGGACACTTTGTCTTGATATCATCTGGGTTCACCTTAACACTTTCTATAGAAGTCTCTCTGGACCATAAAACCTTCATAAATTTTATTTTTCGTTTTTCTTTCTGGGTCTCAGAAAGACTACCTGGAAAACTTGAATTAACTTCTCCCTTTTACATCCAGAACACCCAGGAGCTGGGTGCCTTCAGTGGTTTGCTATAAATGCATACAACATTCTCGTACGCAGCCTTTGCCAGTTCCAATGGTATAAATATTGCAACCATGGTCCATTTCACAGTCTTCACATGATGTTGAAGCAGAGTTGAGAAGGGACACACAATCACTATTGCAAGGAGCATTTTTTTGATTCCAGCAGTTGTGTGCTATGAGGAAAATCACATCACTTATCTTCCACTGTGTTGATTGCACTCCTGGTGATGTTACCTCTGGTTTCTTGGTTCAAGGGGTGTCCTCCAAGCTTCTCAGCAGTGGGAGCTTTCTTGAGAGTCATAGTTTGACTAAAAGCGAGAGATGAGCCCGAAGTGGAGGTTACTTAGACTTTTCTGGATGATGGCTCCTAAGTTGCTTTGAAAACACCATCCAGCCAGACCAGCCAGCCTGCTAAAGTGGGAGGCATTTTTGTGGCCTTAGAAAGGGCAGCATCAGCAGCCTGCTTTGTGGCCGGGCTGTGGAAGCAGTCAGTGTCGGTATGTCTGGTGTGAGGCACACGGCTGCACAGAAGGAGAGCCGTATGAAGTCCTCCATTAGGAGCCGACACCAGGCCAGGCCAGCCAGTGTTTCTGAGAGTGTTGCTCCTGGGTTTTGGTGATGTGAGATTTGTGCAGTGTAGCTTTCCTGAGGTTTTCCCACTTTCCTGAATAAAATGAACATGGTCTTTCTTCTGAGCCAGGGCTGCTGGAGTGCTGAGCCACAAACCACACATCGCCTGACCGGCTGGGACAGTGACCTCTCAGAGAAAAACAGGAAATTAGAACATATGCAATTTCCACATATTGGCTACATTACGCACTTCTCAGTGGTTCCATGTGGCTTGAATAACAGGGTAATTTTCCTTCAGGGAGGAAAATACCCACATGAATTAAACTGCATTTTATTGAATAACGTTTTATTTTAGTAAATTATTTTGCATCCAGTGCTGTTTTAAGCACTCTCACAGATTCACTCATGAATTCATGCCACAGACTTTTACCAGGTTAGGAAACTCGAGGGCATGGGATGGGCAGTCGGTACCATCTCCTTCACAATTTGTTGATATACTGGGCTCACTTGAAACAAGGGCAGTGCCCTGCCCTGGAGGAGCCCACAGCCTGTGGGTGATAAACAGGACCCTATAATCGTGATGTCATGGAGGCTGTCAGAAGGGACTGTGAGAACCCAGAAAGGGGCAGGTCTAATGGCAGGGATTGGGGTAGAGACAGATTGCACAGAGCAGGTGATCTTTCATCTGAGTCTTAATGGATAAAAAGGTGTCTACCAGGGGATAATGGAAGTGGCGTTTTAAACAGAAAGGCTATTTGCTTCAGGGATCCAATGTGTGGGGGCGGGCCCTGAGAAGGGGTCAGAAATGGAAAAAATGATTGAGTCCGATTGGGGAAGACCATGCACTCTGTATGAGAGTTCAGACCTTATATTCTAAGTATCAGGGGCTTCTTGATTGGATTTTGGATTTCCCAAAGTTGAGGGGAAGGATTTCTAGGAAAGAAGATCCCCACTTACATTTCTGAGGGTGCTGGCTTTCATCAAATGTGAAGTGTGAAGGTGTAAAGCCACTGCAGCCACTTCACCACCAGCCACAAGATCACAAGGGCAAACAACTGAGACCCTACAGAGAGTACTGCGTTACTAAGTAAGCTAGGATGTTCAGTAGATTAGGTGTATCCTTTTTTGACTTAGGATATTTTTAGCCTATGGTGGGTTTATTGGGATGTCACCCCTCTATAAGTCAAAGTGCATCTGTGGAACATGTTTTTTCCTCCAATCTGGGAAATAATGGAGGAACATGTCTTTTGGGGGAATCTCAGTGATCTTTAATCTCTTAATCTGGAATGGTTCCTCAGCCTTTCTTTGTCTTTCATGACATGGATATATTTGTAGAATCCAAGCGAGTATTTTTATAGAATGTCCCTCAGTTGGGGTAATCACTGTGTTTTCTCATGATGAGTTTCAATGTATGGACTCCCTGTTGGAATGTCCTATAATCAATGCTGTGTTCTTTGGATATCATATCTTGAGGAACACAGCATCTGGCTGTCCTCACTAGGGATGCTGATTTTGATCACCTGGTCAAGGTGTTGTCTAGTGGCTTCATTGTGTGGTTATTAGTTCTCCTTGAAATTTACTAGCAATCTGAAGAGACCTTGCTATTTACTCTTAAGCCCATTTGAACTGGGTTTTCTCCTAAAAACCTCCTAACTGTTTCAAGAGCCCCTTTTTATTTCAAGATTAATTGCCGGTTACCATGAAGAAACAGGTGAGGGATTGTGAGAGATTGTGAAGATAGGTCTCTTAAAATCTTTCGTTGTGGGAAGATGGGGAGCAGAGCTGGACCAAAGGACTAATCTTTTCGTGATATTTATTCTTTGAATGTATTTTGTAAGGGCTGGACACACACACGCGTACACACACACACACACACACATTCAAATTCTCTGTCAATAAAAATTACACCCTTTATTCAAAATAGACTAATCATTAGTTGCACTGAATGTAACATAACATTTTAATTTATTTGCAATTTGCAATGTTCCTTTATCTCAGTATTTTTATCACTCTTAAAAGGGTAATGTTAGTATATTCAGAAAGGGTAGTGCTTTTTTACAGGGACATGCAGATTGTAATAAAATATTTATCTGATTTTTTGTTCCCTCAATTGTTAAATTGGCAAAAACATGTCCATTAGTTGAAAATACAGTAGCAACTGAGCAGCTTTCCTTCATATTCTTTAAAGGAACCAAGAAACCAGACACTGAGAAAAGATTCAAATACAAGTAATTTATTGAGAAGAGGTCTCAGGAAACACCCATAGAGGGAATGGGAGACAGGGAAGAGGAAGCAAGTGAGTATCCAGGACTGTCTATAATTGTCCTGGTTTGGGTCCCTGGAAGCAGACCCTGGAACAGGGATTCAAGTGCAAGTAGTATTAAGGGAGGTAAAGGGGATCCTGGATGGAGAGCGTAGAAGTGTGGAAGAAAGGGCAGCTTGGGGGGCTGGGGTTGTGGCTCAGCGGTAGAGCGCTCACCTAGCACGTGCGAGCCCTGGGTTCGATCCTCATAAATAAATAAATAAATGGTATTGTGTCCAGCTACAACTAAAAAAAAAAAAAAAAAAATTTTAAAAAAAGAAAGAAAAGGCAGCTGGTGAAGTGTTTGTTATCAAACCAGCCCCCAGTAGGTAGCTGGAGCTTAATATGATGGGGACCCATAGAGACAGTTTAGAACACGCACTTGAGATGAGATGAGGGCGCAGGCTCACAGTGAGGAAAATCACCATTGCTGGTAAACAGCAGTGCATGGTGCATTGTGTGGCTTCAGAATTTCCCCAGCCTGGGCCTGCCAACTTCACTCTCAAGAAGCTGGTCTAGGCCTGGTCAGGAGTTCAAGTACACGGATACCACATGTGAAGTTACTCAACAAGACAAGGTGGTACTAGTGAGGGATGGCTTCCATCTCCAATTTTGTGGGTTCTCTACCCTGGAGGAGGCAGAACCTGTCCACACATCACAGCTTCTCCAGGTAATCATTCACAGGACCCCTGCTCAGTAGGTACTGATATTTCCAATTAAAAATGAATATCCAATTTACTTCAGTGATATTGAAGGGAAAGACACTAAGATTTAGGAACTGTGGATTCTTAATGTTATGTCAATGGAGCCACTGGTTTGCTCCATAAATATTTTAATTTTTCAGAGGTTCAATTTATTTGTATATGAAATATGATGGAGTTGAATCATTATGAGAGGCAGTGGCCTTGGCAAAGTTGATGGAGAAAATGGTCTTAGTCTTGCAATAGCTGTATCCCACCCGCCCCCAGACTGGGAATGAAACCCAGGGCCTTGTGCATACTAAGCAAGTGCTCTACCATTAAGCCACATCCCCAGCCTTTGAGATGGTTCTTGAAGAACTGTCAGGATTTGGGTAAGTGAGGCAGAGCTGCTATGGGGAGGCACTCTGATCAAAATGCAAAGGTAAGTGGTCAGGAGGCTGATTCAGATGCTAATACACTTGGGCCCTACCCACCACCCGCTTCCCAGACACACCTACCTGCTTATTCCTGCAGCTCTCCACCTAGCCACCTGACAGCACCACGGACTTAATACCCCCAGGAGCAAATCTCCAACCACTGACAGGAGCTGGTAGGTCAGTGACCCAGTTTCCTTAACCTTCATGGGATGACTCTGGAGTATACTCATTGCTCACAGTCTCTCCACATTCTCCAGTGGCATCAAGCTCTGGTTGCCTCAACTGTACAGGCTCAGCCTGAAAAGATACATTTTTAAATATAAAATCATAGGCTGGGGATATAGTTCAATGGCAAGGCACTTGCACAAGGCCTGGGGTTCAATCTCCAGGAAACTCATTGCATACTAGGCAAGTGCTCTACCATTAATCCACATTCCTAGCCTTTGAGATGGTTCTTGAAGAACTGTCAAAAAAAAAAAAAAAACCTGCATCAAAGATTTTTTTAAAATCATAAGGAATGAGGGAAACGTAAACTTCACAAATTATTTAAAGGTGGACTCAATTACAGCTACATACAAGTATATAACAGATTTTCTGGAAAGAAACAGATAATAAATATTTTAGGGTTTGTGAACCATGTGGTCTCAATTCTACCACCATAGATTGAAACAGCTATAGACAATATGTTACTAGAGGAATAATAGCTGTGGTTCAATAAAACTTTATTTACAAAAGAATGTGGCAGGTGTGTTTGGCCCACAGGTCTTCTTTGTAATTAAGAATACTCAAATTATGGCTGTGGTTGTGGCTCAGTCGTAGAGTACTCTCTTAGCACATGTCAAACGCTGGGTTCCATCCTCAGCACAGTGTTAAAAAATAAATAAATAAAATGAAGGTATTGTGTCCATCTACTACTAAAAAAAATTTTAATACTGAAATTACAAGTGGTTAATATTCATAGGGCAATGATAACTGCCTTTCCACAAAACAAAATCTGCAAGTTCTGTATTTGCAAATTTGCCTACTCACTAAGGTTTATTTGTAATTCCCACATTACTAATTATGGAGCTTTTGTAGTCATTAGTACAGATGCACAGAGAGCTGACAAATTTAAGTCACCCAGCATGCATATTTCCAGCTGAGCTGAATAAATTGATGCTCTGCTTTCTTGTTCCAGCTCTTACACTATAAAAAGGGTCCTTTTGTGATCTATTTAGTGCTGCATTTTTCACATTTTTGGGCTGTGCATGTGTGTGTGTGTGTGTGTGTGTGTGATTTCACTGTTCAAAATGGCCCCTAATCACAGTGAAGTGCTGTCTAGCACATTCCGATACACGAGAATGCCGTGATGTGCCTTAGGGAGAAAACGTGTGTGTTAGATGAGCTCCGTTCAGGCATGAGTTAGCATGCTGTCGGCCATCAGTTCAGTGTTAGTCAATCAACAATACATATTAGGTGGTTTTAAACAGAAACACACATAAGGTGAGGTTATGTGCTACTCAGTTAATGAAATGTTGTGACCACAGACTGATAGAAACGAACCTAGCCTTGTGCTTCCCCTAGGAGCAGTGGTTCAGTGTTTGCTAATTAACTGTTGACCATGACTTCATAGGACACAATACCATGAAGTTCCAGAATTGATTGTAACTCAAAGACAGTGAAGTGGGGAGATAACACAGAAGGGTGCTTGAATGACATTCTAATGATCCTTGCATGTTTTCTGATGTCAGTAGCACACCCTTTCTTGGCCTCCTTCTCTTGCCTGACTCCCTTTCAGTACCTGTCTTCCCACCCTTCTAGTGTTTTCCGGGATCACCTCCCAAATAAATGACTTGTCTCAAAGTCAGCTTATAGAGAACTGAAAGTAGGTGAGTTTACATTGATCAAAGGAAGCCTAGTGAGATTTGAGGTATGCAGAGCAAAAGAGATGCATTGGAAAGATTGGAAGTTGCATTGGATACAAAACAAAAGGGGCCTTGAATATAGTGGTGCACACCTGTAATCCCAGCCACGTGGGTGATGGAGACAGGAGGATCTCAAGTTCAAGTCCAGCCTGAACAACTTTGCAAGAGCTTGTCTCAGAATAATTTTTTTAAAAAGGGCTGGGGGTATAGCTCAGTGGTAGAGGCTGCTTGAGAACTTTGGTTCAGTCACCAGTACAGCAATAAGGGGAGAGGGACTGCTGAGTACCTAATGAGGGAATATGGATATTAAATTCCTAAAGCTGAACTGTGAGCAGGGAAGCAGAATGCTGTAAAAGAACTGATTAGTCCATTTTCTGTTCTTAATAATTCCACAGACTGGGTAAATTATAAGAAAAGAGGTTTATTTTGGCTAGTCCAAGGTTGAGAACCTATGTCTGGTGATGGCCTTCTTGCTGGCAGAGTATGTTTGTGTATGTCCTGGTCTCCTCTTCCTTCTCATAAAGCCACAAGGGACTTAGAGTTTTGCTCAATGGTAAAACATACACTTAGCATGTATGAAGCCCTAGGTTCAATCCCAAGCACCAAAAATAAAATAAAGCCACCAGAATTGAATCACAAGTATTCCACCTTAATGGCTCTATCTAATCCTAATCACCTCCCAAAGGCCCACCTCTGAACACCATAATCAGATTAAGTTTCTATCACCTCAGTATCTCACAAATGGGCATTAAATTCCAATACATGAACCCTTGGGGGATACCCTCAAATTATACCCAAACCATAGCAAGGCCATCCCTTCGGTACAGTCTTGCAGATGGATGGAGTTGAGACAGACAGTGGCAATGCCCAGACATTCAGGAGCTGCTGAAGTCATTAAGGTTGCCGCTGTCCAAGGCCTGAGTGGGTGTGGGGAATGGGAAGGAAGATGAGAGACGTTTGGACCAGAAGACTCAGCAGAACTGCAGAGTGATTGATGTGTGCAGAGCAGAGTGAAGGGGGGAGCCAGGTCCCTCCCCTGAGGTTTCAAGCCTGGGGTTGTCATTAACAGAAGAGGGAGCAAGAACTTCAGAGGAACGGAATGTGAAGTGGAAAATCAGTTTGAGAGAAAGAAACCAGAGATGAGTGCTTCTTACACTTTTTGGTAGACAGATATTTCTGAGTCTAGAAAGAGAAGAAAGCAAGAACAGGACTCCACAAACCCTTAGTGTTTGGTTTTTGTTTTATTTTTATTGGAACCAGACAAAACAAAGTGTAACATTCCACAAATAATGCACAAGTCAGCTAACAGGACAGTTTGACTTCTGTCTACTCTTTTTGCATCCCTCGATGATATAATAAAGGGATAGAAAATAATAATGAAAAATAGAAAACAAGAAATAAAAATGTTAGGGAAACAAATACTCCCAACTAAGAGAATAGGGCCTAACTGAAGATTGGGAGCACTTCAAGCACTACAGGAGCAATTCATGTTTTAGACAGAATATATAGCTTGTGATGCCTTGGTAGGCAGGTAAAATGTGAATGTGTGAGTAAAAAAGCCTTTGCAAATCAAAATACCATAAACTGACTGGGTCACCATCCTCAGAGCCAACATTAGCTCTATTATATTTGCACCCCTTTCTCCTATTTGGGTTAAGTCCATGAAAACTGTGAAGGGGCTGGTTTGGCCCTTCACAGAAGCAAATGTAAATTATCTTTCTTGGGCTTTAACAAAAAACTTCCTGGAGAAGAGTAAGAGGATAAGGTCTTCAGGAAGATAAAAGCATTAACATCTAATTTTCCCCTTGCTAAAGATGGTGTTATAGTCCAGTCTTCCCCAAAAAGAGTGGGTAGGGGCTTGGTTTACCAAGACAATCTGCTTTGGGGCAATTCTCAGGCATGTTATCCACTTTTCTATTATCTACAAAAACTTGAGGTCAACAGAAGCTGACTGCAGGGAGGTCATGAAGTTATTCCAGCCCTAAAGATAGTGGGCATATGGCATGTTGATCTCAGACACTAAGCAGACATCTTTCAGTGTTGACTGGGTGTGTTTTGACTCCCAAGAGGAGGGTGCTTAGAGGGGAAAGACAGCTGGTTTAGAATAAGAACAGATTAGAGGGGGAGTCCAAGATGGTAGGTCCAGAGTGAAGGGGCTGTAGTGTTTTAGAATAGCCCAAAGAAGGAGCCATAGGTGAAGGAAAGAGCACGGAAGCCAGGAGCCTCTTAAAAGAGAGAGCATGACCTGATATTTGTAGTTAGGGGTGCAAGAGAAATTAGGATGCTTTGGCCCGTCAAATCTAAGCCCACATGCTTTCTCCAAGAATCACAGGGTGTAATCAGGGCCATACAGGACTGAACCTTACACTTCTGCAGATCATGGTTGGATGAAAGGAAGAAAGGATTGAAAGCAGTTGGGGAAGCTGTGGTTTTTCTATGGTTCTCTAAGGTGATCCTTCCTAGCACCCATAGTGACTTGAGACCTGGGACGTGCACTTTGTTCTACTCCAAGCTCACCCCTCTGCATGGAGAGAGAAATTTCTGGGGGCAAAAGAGTTGGACCATCTTGAGCCCTGTTCCCTTCCGTGTCTTGACTATGCTTCACATGTCCAGAATTCTGGAATTTCCACCTGCATGGCTCAAGCTGACTGCACAGGCTGCCTCCAGACCCTCCTCCCAAGAGCTGACTCTGCTCCTGGTACAGCATTCATAAGCTGGGAGGTGTGAGAAGGGCCAGAGAGAGACAATGCTTGGATATGAAAGTTGAAGTGTCCACACAGCTGTCAGAGGGAAGACAGGAGTGATAAATGATGAGGCAATTCCGGGTGAGCCCATGTCCCCATGTCTCCATTTTCAAGGGCAGAACAGTGAGAAGTTTGAAAACTTTAACTTAAAACTGGGACTCCCAACTCCTTATAAAGGCATATCCATCATTGTAGGAAAATAGAATATATTTTATATAACACTTCATTCTTGGGGACTGGGGATACCGGGGATTGAACTCAGGGGCTCTCAACCGCTGAGCCACATCCCCAGCCCTATTTTGTATTTTATTTAGAGACAGGGTCTCACTGAGCTGCTTAGCACCTCACTGTTGCTGAGGCTGACTTTGAACTCATGATCTTCTTCTCTCAGCCTCCCGAGCTGCTGCAATTACAGGCGTGTGCTACTGCGCCCGGCAACACTTTCTATTCTTGATTTATAATTTTTTGACATTCTGATATAAGGTTATATATGGGCTTCCATCTGCCCTCTTGCCCCAGGCCCTGAAAATATTACTGTCCACCCAGCATCCCATTGGGTGGTATGAGAATCTAGACAAAATTCAAGGGCTCTGTTTTTACTATGCACTTAAACCATTTATCCTTGGGTCCATTTTACCCTGCATCCTTTGCTTTTCTTTTTCCGCAAGACTGACCCCAGAGCTACTATTATGATCCAAAGCAGTTCAACCGTGTGTCTTCACCCTTAGATACTCCCAATGGATAAGAGGTAAACCTGCTTTCTCCCCATCTGCCTTGTGCTCTATTCTAACCACGTCTGCCCTAAAGGGCCCCCTGCCATAGGAAAGGATCAGACATGTGAACAAAGAGGCTAGAAGTAGGATCCTGTAGTCCATTGAGAGGAAGACCTGAACCTGCAGATCTTAGCAGAAACTATTTGGTAATTGCAACATGTACCAAATATGAACTTGGATTAGTGAAATACCCTAATCATATGTACTTGTCATTCTCAAAAAAAGACATGAATGCCATCGTTCAACCAAGAGTGAGACTTTAAACATGCCTAAGCTTCTGAGGCCCAATCATTCACAAAACCATCATTTAGAAGATGGCAGCAGATAATACTGAGAGAATTATCTGAGTTTCCATGACTCTTATGAATCCATAAAATATTAAATTATTTTAGAGAAGAACTGTTTATTCTTATCCCTTGTAATTTGTAATTTCCAGAACTAGTTTTGGCACAGTAATAATACATGCTATTTGGAGCATTTATTACATATAGAAGCTATCACAGTATTTATTTATTTATATTTTATTCTAATTTGTTATATATGACAGCAGAATGTATGACAATTCATATTACACATATAGAGCACAATTTTTCATATCTCTGGTTGTATACAACATATATTCACACCATTTATGTCTTCATACACGTACTTAGCGTAATGATGTTCCTATCATTCCACCATCTTTTCTACCCCCATGCCCCCTCCCTTTCCCTCCCACCCCTTTGCCCTGTCTAGAGTTCATCTATTCCTCCCATGCTCCCCCTCCCTACCCCACTATGAATCAGCCTCTTTATATCAAAGCAAACATTCATCATTTGGTTTTTTGGGATTGGCTAACTTCACTTAGCATTATATTCTCCAACACCATCCATTTACTTGCAGATGCCATGATTTTATTCTCTTTTATTGCCGAGTAATATTCCATTGTGCATATATGCCACGTTTTCTTTATCCATTCATCTACTGAAGGGCATCTAGGTTGGTTCCACAGTTTAGCTATTGTAAATCATGCTGCTATGAACATTGATGTGGCTGTGCCCTTGTAGTATGCTGTTTTTAAGTCCTTTGGGTATAGACTGAGGAGTGGGATAGCAGGGTCAAATGGTGGTTCCATTTCCAGTTTTCCAAGGAATCTCCATACTGCTTTCCATATTGGCTGCACCAATTTGCAGTCCCACCAGTAGTGTATGAGTGTACCTTTTCCCCCACATCCTCACCAACACTTATTGTTGTTTGTCTTTATAATAGCTGCCATTCTGACTGGAGTGAGATGATATATTAGAGTAGTTTTGATTTGCATTTCTCTAGTTGCGAGAGATGATGAACATTTTTTCATATATTTGTTGATTGATTGTATATCATCTTCTGAGAAGTGTCTGTTCATGTCCTTGGTCTATTTATTGATTGAGTTGTTTTTTTGTTTTGTTTTGTTTTGTGTGTGTGTGTGTGTGTGCGCTTAGCTTTTTGAGTTCTTTATATACCTAGAAATTAGTGCTCTATCTGATGTGTGAGGGATAAAACTTTGCTCCCAAGATGTAGGCTCTCTGTTCACCTCACAGATTGTTTCTTTTCCTGAGAAGAAACTTTTTAATTTGATTCCATCCCATTTATTGATTCTTGGTTTTAATTCTTGTGCTATAGGAGTCTTATTAAGGAAGTTGGGACCTAATCCAACATGATGAAGATTAGGGCCTACTTTTTCTTCTATTAGACGCAGAGTCTCTGGTTTAATTCCTAGGTCCTTGATCCACTTTGAATTGAGTTTTGTGCATGATGAGAGACAGGAGTTTAATTTCATTTTGTTGCATATGGATTTCCAGTTTTCCCAGCACCATTTGTTGAAGAGGCTATTTTTTTCTACAATGTATGTTTTTGGCACCTTTGTCTTATATAAGATAACTGTAATTATGTAGGTTAGTCTCTGTGTCCTTTATTCTGTACCATTGGTCTACCAGTCTGTTTTGGTGCCAATCCTATACTGGATTTTTTGTTGTTGTTTGTTTGTTTGTTTGTTACTATTGCTCTGTAGTATAGTTTAAGATCTGGTATAGTGACGCCACCTGCTTCACTCTTCTTGCTAAAGATTGCTTTAGCTATTCTGGGTCTCTTATTTTTCCAGATGAATTTCATGACTGCTTTTTCTATTTCTATGAGGAATTTCATTGGGATTTTGATTGGAATTACATTAAATCTGTATAGTGCTTTTGGTAGTATGGTCATTTTGGCAATATTAATTCTGCCTATCTAAGAGCAAGGTAGTTCTTTCCATCTTCTAAGGTCTTCTTTGATTTCTTTCTTTAGGGTTCTGTAATTTTCATTATATAGATTTTTCACCTCTTTTGTTGGGTTGATTCCCAAATATTTTTTGAGGCCATTTTAAATATTTTAAATGGGGTAGTTTTCCTCCTTTCCCTTTCAGAGGATTTGTCACTGATATACAGAAATTCCTTTGATATATGGGTTTTGGCTTTATATCCTGCTACTTTGTTGAGTTCATTTATTAGTTCTAAAAGTTTTCTGGTGGAACTTTTTGGGTCTTTCTTCTAGGTATAGAATCATATCATCAGCAAATAATGCTAATTTGAGTTCTTCTTTTCCTATCTGTATCCCTTTCATCTGTCTAATTGCTTTGGCCAGTGTTTCAAGAATTATGTTAAATAGAAGTGATGAAAGAGGGCATCCCTGTCTTGTTCCAGTTTTTAGATGGAATGTTTTCAATTTTTCTCCATTTAGAATGATGTTGGCCTGGGGCTTAGCATAGATAGCTTTTACAATGGTGAGATATGCTTCTGTTATCCCTAGTTTTTCTAGTGTTTTGAACATAAAGGGGTGCTGTATTTGTCAAATGCTTTTTCTGCATCTATTGAAATGATCATATGATTCTTATTTTTAAGTCTATTGATGTGATGAATTACATTTATTGATTTCCATATGTTGAACCAACCTTGCATCCCTGGGATTGTGGTGTACTATCTCTTTGTTATGTTTTTGTATTCAGTTTGTCCAAATTTTATTGAGAATTTTTGCATCATGTTCATTAGAGATATTGGTCTGAAGTTTTCTTTCTTTGATGTGTCTTAGCCTGGTTTTAGAATCAGGATGATGTTGGCCTCGTAGAATAAGTTTGGACGTGCTCCCTCCTTTTCTATTTCCTGAAATAAATTGAAGAGTATTGGTATTAGTTCTTCTTTAATGGTCTTGTGGAACTCAGCTGTGTATTCATCCTGGGCTTTTCTTGGTTGGCAGGCTTCTAATGGTGTCTTCTATTTCCTTGCTTTAAATTGATCTGTTTAAATTGTGTATATCATCCTGACTCAAGTTTGGCAAATCATATGACTCTAGATATTTGTCAATGCCCTTGATATTTTCTATTTTATTGGAGTATAAATTTTCAAAAATAATTTCTAATTATCTTCTGTATTTCTGTAGTGTCTGTTGTAATGTTACCTTTTTCATCACATATGTTAGTAATTTGAGTTTTCTCTCTCCTTCTCTTCATTAGCCTGGCTTTCAATTAAACTTTTAATTTGGTTTATTGTTTCTTTCATTTTGAAGATTCTCTTTGGTTTTTTTTTTAAGAACCTCTATCTCCCTATTGAAGTAATCTTTGGCTTCCTATATTTGCTTATGTAGCTGTTTGTCAAAAATGATCTTTTGCTGCCTGTACTTGCTCTCTTACATCATCCTTTAATTCACAGAATATTTTAATTATGTACATCCTGAACTCCTTCTCTGTCATTTCTTCTGCTGTGCTGGATTCTAATAATGTGGTATCTTGATTTGTTTGGGGCACTTTCCTCCCTTGTCTTTTCATATTGCTTGTGTATCTTCCCTTCTAGCTCTGAGGATCTGAAGCATTACTGTTTTTTTACTGTATAGGCTTATAGTTCCCTGTAGGATTGCAATACCACTCCTTTGAGGGGAAGGACAATGTTAACAGATCCCAATATAAATAATATACAACCTTAAAAACAATTAGTTGCTATTAAGTTTGGTTACAATGTACAGAAATGGTGAATTCAATTATTATCTACAATATAATCAGTAGGCTTGTAAAAGGGTTTACAGTTTTTGATGGTGGACAAAGACCAGGGGTGAGGTGTAAGATGATCTGCTGAGGAGGTAAGAGGTGAGGATATTTTATAGTTATTATATCTTAGGAACCGTGGAACAGAAATCTAAAGAAGAAGATTAGTAGCAGAAGAATAGAGAGAAAGTAATTTGGGGTAGACAAGTAAGAGGGAGGACAGTAGAGAACATAAAACAAACACACATATATATTAATAAAAATAAAAAATGTTAAGATAGTAAAATTGGAGGGGAAAAAGAATATACAACACAACTGTAATATACTATTCAGACATCCCAGTCCTCAAAATCCTAATTCACACAAAGTTGTTGGGGATGTGAGGGCGGGAGAATAGAGAGGGAGCCGGGGGAAAAGAAACAAGGATTGTTTGGATGGAGATCATTATCTTTCCTGCTTCCCTTCTGATCCAATAGGTGGGGTCATCTGTTGTTAGCTGGTATCTCCACCCTCAGGATGGAGAAGGTAACCAGAGTGTTACTGTGCTGAGTTAGTGGCTGCTGAGGAGAGGAAGGAGTTCGAAACTGGGTACCTGGCCAGCTGGAGTTCCAAACTGGGAGTTGCCTCCACTAAAGATGGTGTTGAAGGTAACCCAAGTTGGTGGCAGCTGCTTTCAGTGATGGGGTATTGGTTCAGGTGGGGGGGAGTCAGGTGATGCATTGGAGATGGACGATGTGTTCAGAGAGAGCTCTGTGGCATGCAGTGTGAGGTTTTGCCTGTCTTCAGAGCCTGTGTGAAGTTCCCAGGTTCAGGTAGGCTACTGTGCGTAGGGGACTATCTCTGTTGTTGCAGAGTCCTAAGACAGAGGCAACTTAAGGAGCCCCACACTGAGGGTCCACATGGAAGTGGCAGCCGGAGTTCCTGTGCATGGGTAGCTGCTGAGTGTCCTGCATGGGAGGTGTCTGGGATTTCTGCTCGAGTGTGTGGCTGAAAGTTCTGCATGGGTGCTGCTGCTGGTGGTCCTGCTCAGACCGGCACTTGGTAGTCCTGTGTAGGTGAATAGTTGGGAAACCTACTCTGACACTGAGGCCTACAGCCCTACATGGGCACAGTGGCCGTGATTCCTGCACAGGAGCAGAGATATTGCTTGCAGAGAAAGAGTATTTTCACTACTTGAGTCCAGGTCATGGAGCAATACAGAATGCTGCCTCCCTCTGGCCCGCCATCTTGGATTCTTGTCATGGTATTTTAATATTGGACAATGTGGTTCTCCTGACCATCCCAATGCAACCTGCAGGCTTAGAAGGAAGACATTCTTTGGAGGAGGCCCAACTGTTCTCCAACCCACTTCATTTTTTTTTTCATATTTTCATTGGTGCATTATATTTATACTTAATGGTAGATTTTGTTGTTAGGTATTCATGCATGCACATGCTGTTACAATATAATTTGGCCAATATCATTATCCAGTATTCCAGCTTTCCCTCTCCTCCTCCTGCCCTCTGGTCTCTTTCCTCTTATCTACTGGTCTCCCTTCAGTTTTCATGAGGTCACCCCATTCCATTTTCCTCTTCCTTTTTTATTTCTAGCTTCACATATGAGAGAAAATACATGACCCTTGGCCTTCTAAGTTTGGATTTTTTTTTCACTTATCATAATGTTCTCAGGTTTCATCCATTTTCCTGCAAATGACATAATTTCATTCTTTTTTATGGCTGAATATTTATGTATATATACTACATTTTCTTTATCCATTCATCCACTGACAAACAGGCTGATTTCATAGTCTAGCTATTGTGAATTGCACTGCTATAAAGGTGGGTATGCCTGTATCACACTATCATAGACTGACTTCAATTCTGCAGGATAAATACTGAGGAATGATATAGCTGGGTCATATGGTGTTTCTATTCCTAGTCTTTTGAGGAACCTCCATGCTGATTTCCATAGTGATTATACTAATTTTCAGTCTTACCCACAGTGTTAAAGTGTTTTCTTCACATCTTCTCCAGCAATTATTATTGTTTGTATTCTTGATAGCTGCCATTCTGAATGGAGTAAGATGAACTCTCAGTGTAGTTTTGATTTGCAATTCCCTCATTGCTAAAGATTCTCCAACCCACTTTTTAAGAACAAGATTGGAAATTTTAGGGCTCTACTCTCCACAACACTTGGATGGACATACATGGACAAACACATGGGAAAATGGATTTGCTTGGCCAGTTATATTTCTCTAAGAGTTTGCATTTGTTTCTGTAAATTTTTGTTTTGTTTTGTGATCTCCAATGGTAATGAGATGGCTTGGACACTCACTCACCTGGAGACTTCTCTAATGTTCTGATTTGTGCAAAAATTCAAGAATTGGGAAACATATTTGGTTAGAGACTTATAGAGAACAAAGTGGGTCTGTATGTGATAGAGGTAGAAAAGGCTTTTGGTCACAACCTCTAGGAAATAGCCAGTCAGAGAGAACATAGAGACTCCCCAAACCAGCTTTCTAGTATTTGAAAGTGGTGTAATTTTTTTCCAGCATGTTAGATGAGTCAACAGCATATTATGGAAGTTGTTGACCTTTTTATCTTACCTTGCATTCTTGAAGCTATGGTTCATCCTGTCATTTCATACTTTTGAGAAAAGTTCCCTAACCCCCCAGAGGATGCCTAAAACTACAGAAAGTACTGAACCCTAAATAGTCTATGTTCTTCCCTATGTATACACAAATTTAATGCTTTTGTCATCTTAACTATGCACTTACCACACACTGTGGCCATAATTTTTACAACTTGAGGTAAGACTTCAAAATTCCTACAAATTTCTTTTTCCTTCTTCATAATTTCATAGATAGAAGACTCAGTCTTACTGTTACTCTTAGCAACCTTGGTATATGATTTATTTTTCTTATTGTCAACAACTTTCACATTTTTCCCTTAATGGATCTACTTTATAAGGCATGTCTTTGGTATATTTGAATTGTTGGTATCACTGCACTTGTGCTTTGAGGTCACTGAGTTACTTGAACACAAACACTGTGATATCATGACAATCCATCTGAAAACCAAGGTGGCTACTAAATGACTAATGGGCAGGTAGCATTTACAGCATGGATATGCTAGAAAAAGTGATAATTCACATCCCAGGCGGGAGGACACAAGATTACATCATGCTATTCAGAACAGCACACAATTTAAATTTTTCTTTCTAGAATTTTCCATTTTCAAACCATGGTTGACCTCAGATAACTGAAACCATGGATAAGGGAGGACTTTCTATGAATAAGCAGATAGGATCTCCAATATCTGATTAGCTAAATAAAGATCTTTTTTTCTCCTCTTCAAACTCTAAAGAAATCAAACTCACCAAGTGTAATGTAACAGACTGAACATATGAATTCCTTTAAGTTTTCCTGAGGCACCATTTAACTTGGTTAAAGGACAGAAATAATTCATGACCTACTAGTGACAAATAATGTGGTTTCATAGATAAAGCACTGGTTTTAGTCTAGGGATCTAGTTTTTTTTTTTTTTTTTCACTTTTGCTATCTATTATTACTTTAGTATGAAGAATCAAATACAAGCAACCTCTTTAAAGACATTGTGGCTTGGAATAGCGAATTAAATACAGTGGTGCACCAAGTCTGTTCTGACTGCTCACTAGAACTGATTATTAAATTGCTGTGAGTCTTGCCAGTCTGTTGATGTCATGTTGGAAGGTCAAAATCAGCCACAATGCAAGTATTTTCACCACAAAATAGGCAAATGCTAAAACTTAAAGCTTTTAGTCCAAAGAGAACAAGTTGTTAAGCATTTTCCGGCACATCACTGTTTTAAAGGGGAGATTAGTCTTAAGGATAAGAGTGAAAGTTTGGGAGGTCTTCAACACAAGATCCAAATTGAGAAAAAGGGTAGAGGGTAGAGTTCAGTTGTAGAGCATTTGCATGGTATGTACAAGGCCCTGGGTTCTATCAGCAGCACTTGAAAAAAAATAGGGCTGGCAATGTAGCTCATTGGTAAAGTACTTCCCTAGCATATGTGAGCCCCTCGGTTCAATTTCCAGTGCCACAAACAAACACAAAGGAAAAAGAAGCAAATTAGTCATGAGATTCCAGGCACCATGTACCAAAGGGGCTAGTTTATTGCAAGGTGAAGATGTCCTTCCTTTCTTCCTTCAGAGAGGTGACTGTCTTGACATTTTGACACAGGTCATTTGGACTTTGTGTATGTTCTTTACTCTTTACCGATAACGTAGGTCATTAACAAATATAATAAAAAATGTATTAGAAAAATAAAGAATATTGAATTTAGAATTATACTAGTCCATTACCAGGCTACAGAGTATTAGAATGAGGACAGTTTGCTTCTATTTGTCTTACTGATTATCCAAGAATTTCAAAATATTTAGTATTGTAGACATTTCTTAACGAAATAGGTAAAGCTGCATCCAACCTCATTTATGAGAGATCAAAACTCTGCCTGATGAATGACATCTTGATTATAACTTTAGGAAAAAAACAAAACCTTGGACTACTCAGAAGATTGAGGAAGGAGGATCACAAGGTCAAGCTTAGCCTGGGCAACATAGCAAGACTTTATCTCAAACAAATAAACAACATGAAAAAAAAGAGAAAGAAAGAAAGGAAAAAACTTGGCCTGAGAAAAGTTATACTGATAAAATGAAACCTCAAAAAAGCTGAAACTATGCAGCCATATTTGATATTCACTAAAAATGGTCAATAACATTAAATAACCATATAAAATGTAAATATTTAACAAAAAAATAGAATTTTGTAGAAATAATGAAAATAACAGCCACATATGGAACAGGAATCTTGAACAGTAAGGTTTCATGAGGACAAAAATCTGTTCAATCAATCACATTTTTGATATAAAGTT
The DNA here is from genome assembly GCF_021218885.2 of Marmota monax. Classification (NCBI taxonomy): domain Eukaryota; kingdom Metazoa; phylum Chordata; class Mammalia; order Rodentia; family Sciuridae; genus Marmota; species Marmota monax. The sequence goes on from NW_026692254.1 coordinate 5,576,401, forward strand.
TATGAGGAACAGAATTCATCCCTGAAAACAATTTCCATAAAATTAAATATCCATATGGAAAAATAAAGACTCTCAGCTTTCTCCTTCACATCATATATAGAAATTAATTTGAAATGGAGCACAGATCTATGCATAAGAGCAAAAACTATAGATCTTTTAGAACAAAACATAAAGGGCTGGGGGTATAGCTTAATGGTAGAGCGCTTGCCTAGCTTATACAAGACCCTGGGTTCCATCCCAGCACTGCAAAAAATAAAAATAGACTAAAACACGGAATCCTCAGTAGCTTTCAATTCTTATATTAGAAACGAAGAAAGGGGGCTGGGGATGTGGCTCAAGCGGTAACGCGCTTGCCTGGCATGCGCGAGGCACTGGGTTCCATCCTCAGCACCACATAAAAATAAAAAATAAAGACATTGTGTCCACCGAAAACTAAAAAATAAATATTAAAAAAATTCTCTTTCTTTCTCTCTCTCTCTCTTTAAAAAGAAAAGAAGAAAGGTACAAAAGTCAAAGAGAACTTTTTTAAAAAATGGTTTTAAGCAGTTTAACTGTACTACATAAGAAAACTGACCGAAAAATTGAAATGGGTTAATGGACTTTGTTCCAGAAAACATTTTCTCCATGAATATTATTGAAACTGACATCATTCCAATCAAAATATTTTCTTGAGGTCATACAAACCAGATTAAAATAATAGGGTAAAAACATCTTTTCAACAGTCCACAACTCTGTCCCTTGATCAGAAGAAACTGATCCGTTGCATTTGATTTAAGTCAGTAATTTAAATAAAAGAGAGCAGAGACTCCTCTCCCATTTGTAAGGTGACAGAAGAGGTGAGAAACCTGGCTTCAGTCTGTCTTCCTCATCCCCAAATTGAAGCATCTTCTGTCAGAGGATCTGAAGCTCTCCCTCTATGAAGAAGTCCTCATCAAAGATGGCATCTGCAAATTCTGCTCTATTTGAGGGACTTTTTCTTCATCAGTTTATTCTAAGATCTTTGAATTAAACATCCGATTAGACCATAATAAGATCAGAGTTCTACCTGCTTCTGAGAACTCATGGTCTTCTTCAGCCTTCTGAAGCTATTCTGGTCCAAATACACTTGGAACAGAAGGTGGTTATACAATACATTACTTATTAAGTGTAATACAATATGTTACTTAATATAGATTGTGTCTGCAGTATCTGATGGGAAAAAATACCAATCCACAAAAAACAGCTGAAGACTACCGGTTGCCCACTCTCTCTCCTTACCTCTACCAGCTATGGTTCAATGGATTCTTGTATCTCTTCACTCTGGTTATCTACTTACCATCATTGAACTGCCATATGACTCCAAAACCAGCTTTCAAACATACGCACCTACTCTGTGACTCTCCACTCAAGTTCTTGACCAGAAAATTCTGTTTCATCTTAGAACAGCCAGTGAAATGACTCGCCAGGGTCAGTTGTCCATCCAGCTCCAATTGGCTGATGGAATGTGGTGTGCAGAATCAGGCACCAGATGTGAATCACTTTCAGGTGTGCTCTGGGCTGTGGATGGGTCATGCAGGGCACAGGAGTGGGGGACGCCAATCCATGGGCCCTGGTGAACTAGAAGAGTTTATATCCTGTCTCAAGAAACACTCAAGGCAGCTAGTTGTGGCCATGCTAGAATGATAACTCAGCCTAAGCAGAGGAGATTGACATCCACACACATTATGCACAATGCCCTGATCATGCTGCTATGGTTTGAATAAATGTCCCTTAAAGTCCCATGGCTTAATGAGTTGGTCCTCAGAGTGATGCCTTTGGGAGATGAGGAAGTAGGACTTACTGAGAGGTCCTTAAACTTTGGGGGCATGCATTTGAAGAGGATTGTAGAATCCCAGACCCTTTTTCATTTCCTTTTTGGTTCTTGGCGAAATGAGTGATTTTACTCTACTGCGGGCTCCCACCATGATAGGCTACATAGTCAGAGGCATAAAGCAATGAGCTTCCCAATTTTGGACTGGAATCTCAAGAACTGTGAGCTAAATAAACCTTTTCTCTTTACAAATTATCTCGAGTATTTTGTTATAGTAACAAAAAACTAACTAATAAAATTATCAATTTTAGCAGACACTGCCAAGTCCTTCCCATGCCTATGGGGTACTTAGGAATTCCATGCATGCCAACCTGAGCAGCCAACTTTGCCTGAGCACTAACTTTGGCAACTGGAGTCTTTCTACCCACAGCGGGGAATACTGGAAGTCCTGCTGAACCAAGGTCTTTGGGAGCTGTTCTCAGCGAATGACTGGGAAGGAATTGGATAACAAACACTCCACCTCCCTTTTCCCCTTTTGGGAGATAACTCTAAGGTATGGTCTATATGGACTCCCAGAATTCCTCAGAAGGGTTCATTCATGGTTATATGTTAGGTAATGCACCTTGTGCATTATACTAGTTGCCTTCCCTTTTCTGTATCACAATCCCCTTTATGCCAATTTTATTGAAGTTATCTTCAATAAACTACTTGTACATGAGTCCTAGTCTCAAGATCTCTTAGAGATAGTTAATTCAAAAAATGTCTAAATGTGGCCAGGGTGTAGTTCAGTGGTAAGGTAGTTGTATAGCTTGCACAAGGCCCTGGGTTAAAGTCTCAGCAAACCCCCCCCCCCCGCCCCGCACACACACACACAAATTGAAAATAATTACTGAACATATTGTGACTTCAGATAGACTCAATCCAAGTTGCAACTCCAATTAAAGTGGCCACCTGCGTGGATTCTTTTTACCATCATGGACAAGAGAGTCTTGGAAAAGAAAGCACTAAATTCCAGTGTTAACAGATTGACAAGTAGAACCTGGGAAAGACCTAGAGTGTGTGGCTTCTTCATCCATCCATATGTCCCTTGGGTTAAGAGCCCAGATAGCTTAGGATAAGTCTACATCATATGTGTGAAGACACTGCACATGTGCAGTACTTTCTGACCACTTAACAGGTAGAGCTTTTCAAGTGAGAAGGTTTGAAAATGCACATATTGCAAAGACTTTTGGGATAGCACCCCACTCTCCCTCCTCAGCCCTGATACAGTTGGGCAGAGTCCACCAGCCCTGAGGTCTGAGCCACAGGCTTAGGAAAACTGTTGCTCCAGAGAGGAATAAGTAGTGTCTGTAAGAATGTAGAAGAGGGGTGGTATGCTTTGTCCCCTCCAAAAATTATATTGGAATCTTATCCCCATTATTAAGAGGGTAGAAATTTAATCCAATTATAGTGTATAGAGGTGGGCCCTGTGGAAAGTGATTAGGAATATATAAGGTCATCAGTTTGGAGCCTCCATGATTTATAAAAAACAAAGGCTAGAAGAAATATATATTTATGCTCCCTGTCTCTATGTGATGTCCTGCACCACCTTGAGACTGACAGCAAGAAGGCCATCTCCAGATGTGGCCTTTGAACCTCCAGTACTGACAGTTAAATGAACCTCTTTTCTTTATAAAGTTACCCAGCTTCAAGTGTTTTGTTATAGTAGTGCGAAACAGACTTATACAAGGGATTTTCATGAGGCTAATTTCCCTATTCAAGAAAAGGAGGATTTTCTAACCACTGGAGTTGTCCACTTTTCGCCCTTGGATCACTACATGGCCACCAGCTACAGCACTGGTAGAGCAATTTGGATAAAGTGGGAGTTTTTATGAGTCTATGAATCGGTTTTCCAATTAGGAAAGGGATGAATGCTAGAATAAGCCCCATTTGCACACTAACCCTGTAATTAGCAAATGACTATTTATTTTATCCTCAAATTCCTTGCTAATGTTTCCTTTGTTACTTTTAGGAAAATTAAGGTACTGAGCTTTGTTCCTAATTCTATTTAAAGAATATTGAGTAAGGGGGCTGGGAATATAATTCTCTGCCTCTGATTTTTTATATTTCCATAAATTGTTTCTATTTTCAATGAAAAGTTTTTATTTTATTATCTTAAAACTATTATTTAAAAGTTTGACTATTGAATGAGGGAAAACCAGTGCTGGACAGAGATATAAGACACTCAGAACATTTTTTTTTTTAATTCACATAATTCAAATTGTCAAGCCAGGGCCTGGAATAACGTTTTTCTGTCCAACTTGTAAAATCCATGGTAATAGACAGATAATCATGGAAATATTCAGAAACCTTCCTTAGATCCAGACTCAGAGCTGCCCTGATTGCTTCTACCTCTCTGAGGAGAGAAGAAAGCATTTAAAAGAAACACCTTCCACCGATGGGAGCTGTTTAAGGAACCAGGCAAAAAGGTGAAATGCATTTGTTGTATTTGGCCTTTACCTGACAGGTGCATTGGGGTGAGTCATTTTCTTTTATGTCTGCCAGCTGGGCTGTAAAATGATTGTAATAACAAGATCTTGTTTACTAAGACTGAAGTCCATATTTCCTTGCCTCATTCTGCTGGTAGAAAGAAAACATAAAAGCAGGGCTAGGGATAGAGCTAAGAGGCAGAGCACTGGCCTAGCATGTGCAAGGTTCACTATGCTACAGAAAGAAAAAAAAGAAGAAGAAGAAGAAAGGAAAGGAAAGGAAATCTAGGCTGGGAGCACAACTACAATGTCAGCTACTTAGGAGACTGAGGCAGGAAGATTGCGAATTCCAGGTCAGCCTGGGCAACTTATCAAGACCCTGTCTCAAAATAAAAATTTAGAAAAAGGGGTGGGAGAGGTACTAGGGTACTAGGGTACTGTAGCTCAGTGCTTACCTAGCATAAGTGAGTCTCTGGGTTAAATCCCCAATGCTGAGAGGAAAGAGAGAGAGAGAGAGAGAGAGAGAGAGAGAGAGAGAGGTGGGTGGGGAGGGGTAGGGAAGGGAAAGAAAAAAATAAAAGAATGATTAAAAAGCTCTTCTAGCCAACTACAGCTTGGAGATGAGAAACCCAGGTCTCAAATAAGCTAACTTCTTTTAAACCGGATTTGCGAGTGATGGATTCCATTATAGTTGGGATTGCTGTTCTCTTGTGGGCTTGTGCTTGTGACCAAAAGCAAATAAAATAGGAAAGAGAGAAGAGATTGGGGTGATGTCAGTCCAAAATAACAAAATTTCAGTTCAATAGGAGGAATGAGTCCAAGAGATCCATCGGACAACATGGTGACTATAGCTAACAGCGATGTATTTTGTATTTGAAATTGCTCAGGGAGTAGATTTCAAGTGTTCTTACCACAAATAAATGATAAGTACATGACGATGGATATGTTAATTATCTTGAGTTAGCCATTCCACAATGTAGAAATATTTCGAAACTTCATTTGTACACTACAAACTTTACTTGTCAACTAAAAAATTCTCCCCATCCTCCGCAAATAGGAAGGGTACAATTTGACTAAAGAAATTAAAAAGAGAGGAGAGGAGGGAGGGGTTGGGATCAGATGGGAAAGGCCCACCTCTCAATCTAGTCATGCCCTACTGTCAGTAACAAACCCTATATCAGTGGTTATATCGCCTAGTGACGGTGTTGTTGTGGCCGTCTTAGTTTGTGTAGGTACACTTTATGATGTTCACATAGAACATATCTCCCTGGGGTTAAGTCACACATGACTAAGCAGTTCAGACCCTCCATCTTGCCTGACCTCGCCCTAGGTAGCACAAAAGCCGAAGAATGCTTGACTCGCCCCAGCTCCACTAATTGGGAACTGGAAACTGGGAACTCTGTTAGAATCCCCAAAGCCCAGGCTGCAGCCAATCTCCAGGCAGTGGTGGCCTCAGCGGGTGCCTGTCCTCAGTCGCTCTGGGGAGAATGAGTTGGACAGCCAGTCTTGAATGGTCTTTCTCAGCGGACTGCCAGTGCAGCCTGGAGCCTGGCCAGGGGACCTGAGTGTCATTTTCGCTTTTAAGGACAGATCTTCCTTTACCTCATCATTCGCTCCGGGAGCCACCTAGGAAGCCACAGTGAGGCTTCCTCTAAAGGGACTGAGCCTGGTGTGACTCCCTGCCTTTGTCCTTTAGCCCCCCACTACAGCTTCCTTGACATTCTTTCAGGGGTGTTGTGGAAAAGGCTTGGCAGCTCCCAACCATTTGCAGTGTCCTTAGTCCCCTTTGGGTTTTCTTTTTCTTTTTTTTTTTTTTTTTGCTAGCGTTTAGCTAGCATCTGGAAAGATCACTGGACATGCTGGGCTCATTTTTCAAGAATTTGATGCTTAACTCTTCAAGGAAATCAGGAAAAGTTTTCACCAGTCTGAATCTGGAGGAATTTTGCAGCCTCTCAAACTACGGTACATTTTTATCTTTTAGTCCAGCTGTTACTGGGCAGTTTTAGGATGCAACTGCTGGGTGACATCTGCGGGGAGGGACAGGGACCAGAAGTGGAAGGGAGTTGAGGTGGTGCTTTAAATTACGTTGCTATCAATGTTGAGCCCAGGTGTTGGAGGTTATGGTTTGGGAGGAAACTATTACGACAACAGGAAAGACTGTAAATCACAACTTCTCCTGGGTTAAGATCTTTATTTAAAATCATCAAAATCTGTGCGGGTACTCTCTGCTTGGACTCTGGAGCCATTCTTAGCTTCCATTCTTTTTGTTCTGCTGTGGCACTTTACAGTGTGTTCCTGTCACCTGTGCCCAACTCCCACCTTGGAGCAGCCTGTTAGTAAGGGCAGATGCCACCTGCATCAGTTGAAGAAATATGATGCATCTGCCTGTCCCGTGTAGGAATCCAAACTGGAGGTAGGAACTGAGGACTACTTGAGGTTAAAGTATGCACATGCCCGTTATCCGGATGCTAATTAAAACTGGTGAACTTCTCGGAATCCAAACTGCTCCATTGCTGTCGGCAAAATTCCCTGCCTGTCTTGGCTCATCAGAAATGGTTTGTAGATGGAAAACTTCAGAACCGAACAAAGAAAACTTAGGTCCTGATGAGGAATGAAGCCTTGGCCCTCACTTCGCCATTCCTAAACTGCCAGGCTGCTGAATCCCTTGCCGAGAAAATGTCTGAAAGAAGGATAACAAAATTTAGGCTTGGTTTAAAGCAGCTTTTTTTTGAAAAAAAAATTCTGTGCTTCTGGGGCTAAACAGTTAATCATTTGCTCCCCAAGGTTTTCATCTTGCTCTTAGCTCTGAACAAGGCGCTGTGTTTTCTTTCTGGAGTGGCTCCAATCTGAGGACTTTGCTAATGAGGGATGAACTTCAAAGGTCTTGGAGCTTGGGTTCTATTCAGATGCTGAGCTGAGAGTCTGAACCTCTGGAGTCAGCAAGATTCCCAGGAGAAGTTCACCACCTTCTCAGGAGGTTTTGGGGTGTTGGCTTTCATCCCAGTACAATTGCAAGTGGAAAGAAACACAGGGAAGACACTGCTGACCCTTTAAAGTGACCGAACCATGAAGCAATGTCTCAAATAGGTGAAAGGTTTGGAAGCAGGGGTAGGTGTACACTGTTATTATTTTTTCCTAAAAGAGATTTAATGCACAGGTCATCCACAGCTCACTGTCGATGTGACTCATGGGGCCAAACAAGTCTATCTGCAAAGGTTCTTGCTCACTCACGCACATGCACTTCTGTGCAGTGATTTTAAGCTTTTCCACTTGTTGAAACATCCCTAATGCCACTTTCAATGTCCCTGTAGTACTTCTGGCCCAACTCATAAAGAAACAGCCTCAGTAAACCTGCAGAGAAAGAAGCTGCCTCAATTTTACTGCCTCCCCACCCCACACTTTTAAAGTGAACCACTTTTAATGATTTTTTTTTAACTGAGATTTTTTTTTTTTAAACCCAGGACTGTAGCTAAAGTACTCTACATTAGCTACACCCCCAGCCCTTTTCCAATTTTATTTTAAGGCAAGGTCTCGATGAATTGCTCAGGCCAGCCTGGAACTTGCAATTCTCCTGCCTCAGGCTCCTGAGAAGCTGGAATTACAGGCATGTGTACTACCACGCCCAGCTTGAACCACTTTCAACATTCCTTAATGGCCAGACTAGGGAGGTAGTGCTGTTGTAGGGTGCTGGTCGAGTATGTGCACAGTCCCAGGTTTGATCCCCAGCACTGGGAAAAAAAATGTAAAAATCCTTAATAGTATAAGAGGTATTTTCACTTCCTAGTTTCTTTATTGTCGTTCCATTGTGTTAGTTATGGTTGGGATGAGCTATATCCTGTGCATGTTGTGGCAGGAAGTGATGCCGAAGGTGGAGGGCAATTTTCTGTGTAGTCCTAATACAGCTTCACTGGATGAGGAAAGTTTGGGGTACTCCCCCATCCTCCTCAACGCATGCTGGTCTGGGCCACTTTGGCTGCCCCAGGTGCATTTGTATATACCTTAGAAGTGAAGGTTGAAGGCTTTGTGGTCCAGAGGAAAGGATTATAGGTTTCCAGCAGGGGAAATTCCAAGCTCAAATAGACATGATGATTCAGGACTCTGTTGTTATGCTGCCTTTAAATTTTCCATAGTGAACTCCCACCTTCCTGTTTACATACTGTCACCATACACAAACTGATCTCCTTAAACTGTGACACAGGATCGCATCCCAGGCTTTCTGATCTCTAAGGAAAATCAGGAATTTCTTCCCAGTGCCCTTCTGCTGACCTTGCCTAGAGGGGAAAGGGCTAAACAGAACTAACAATGACCTCATCCCCTTACAGCAGGATTTCCTGGGACATACAGAACCTCTTTCTTTCCCTGTCCCTTTGTGATCAGCCACATTAAATCTATAAGCTTTCGGAGCAGATTAGGGGGACATCTAATATTGGTCCCTTTAGGACTTTATCTGGAGGTCAAGCAAACACACAAAGCAATCATTATGCTCCCCACAGTCCTACGGACCTTCTACGTCAGCTGCTGAAGGAGGGGGTGGGGCAGCGAGGTGGGGCACAGTCTAGGAACAGTGCTGGCCATGGCAGGAAATCAGGCTGAAAAGAGATGTAAGGGCTTTGGTGGGAAATAAATGGCACTGTGTTGTTGACGGAAAAAGATCTTGGCAGGACTGTTGTTGTGAGTGTTCTGTGGCTTAGAAAGGAATTTCCTACAGGCTGGGCTAACCATTAAAAATGTCTGTACCTTCAGGAGTCCCCGGCATGCAGTAGAGCCTCGCTGGGGGAAATGTCAGCTTGGACCATGGGCGCCCGCGGTCTGGACAAGCGAGGAAGTTTCTTTAAGGTAAAAGGAAGCCCCGATTGGGATCTCCGCTGGGCAGCCTGCTCCCTTTGCCTGATGCCTGGGGAGCTGCAGGCACTCAGTGCAGCTGCAGGCGGAAGCCTGCTTTCTGAGCCAGCTCGGACCAGCTGGGTTTGCCTGAGCGCAGCCGCGGGGTTGTTACCATGTTTTATAGCAGGTTGGGGGTTTTGTGATTCAGTGCTCCAAACCGGCACGGGACTCAGGCACAGAGAGATACCACACTGTTTAAGATACTCGAGGGGATCTTTGCTAACTGCCAGCTTTTCCTTCTCCAGTTGGGGAGATTTTATGACAGAAGCTAAACTTGGCTTCCCAGTGTATTGATGTTGTAGACCTGTGTGTTCTACCTTTTTGATTGACTGTATGAATCAATTAAGTGCTTTAAAAAAAAAAAAAAACTGAAGACAAAAAGCACAACACCCACAGATTCCTGGGCCTCACTTTGGACTGATTAAATGTTGTTTGATGATGTGTTTTATCCAACACCTCCAAGATTTCTTATGATAAGGAAAGAGAGCTATGCAGCAGTTCTAAACTATACAACGTTTCTGAATCTTATTGATGGAATTAAATTGCCTTCTTATAATAATCTTCTTAAGATTTTAAATAAGTATGATACATGTGTGTATGAACATATATGTACACACATATATACTGGTTGCTAACCACCAGTAGCAAGCTTTCATTTGTGTGTACATATGTATACATATATGTATATCTATATTGTGTGTATACTATGCTAGCTTAAGATTTAATATGGATATTATATATGTGTATTAGTATATATGTATATGGATATTTTATATATATACACACATGCTGTATGTATGTGTATGTTTCATTAAAACTTGGTCATTTCTAATTTATACTTGAGAATTAATTCCTTTCTTGAGGCTCTTTGCTTTGTTTTCTTTAACTCATTCTCAAATTAACTCATTGTAGAAAATTTAGAAGATACAGAATCATGTAAAAAAAGAAAAAGAAAAATGGAGATAAAATGTGTATTTGAAATCTGTTACAGGTAGGTGTTCTCAACACCAGGTCTTATCCCCAGAGGAGGAACAATGATGAAACTTTATGACTGGGAAGTGGTTGTGTTTAATAATTACCCCAACATTTAAGGGCTGTAAGGATGTCTTTAGTCTTATTTGTTTCCAAGAGACCAGAACTGATTTGCTATGTCAGCTATTGACTATACAAAAATTAATCAAAGAACCTGTTGATAGAGTAAAGCTAAGTTCATTACTGAAATCAGGGGACCTACATAGGACAGTCTTATTAGTGTATAAACAAGTGGCAGCTGGGAGGGATATTTATAGGATTTGGAGATCTAGGCCCAAATCAATTAAGGTGCATTTTGCAAGGCAGAGAACTGATTGGATTTCAGGGAAATTTGTGACATAATAGCTTAGAATTGGTGGGTAGCACAAAGCAATGTTCTTGAAGTGAGTCTTGGCAAGTAAATCATTAATAAGTGGGCTGTTTCTCTCCAGTGAACAAACTATTGGCCAGGAGAAGTTGTTTTGTAGAGATTTCCTGCAGTAAATAGTGAATCCACTTATAAGCTTATTGTCTTAACTTTCTGGGAAGAAGATTCTCAAAGAGTTAAATTATATTGACACAGATGGTCTCAGTTCTCCTTCCTAATAGTTAAGCTACTGGGACACAAGTTGTTTAATTCTCAATTGATGTACTTGGTTTTAGTCAAACGACTTTAACATCTACCCACGTGAGGTGGATGAGAGGAGAGAGCTTCTCAGGTCTTCTGCAGACCAGGAGCTAAACCCTGCAGGTTCATGGATTGCATCTTATGCTGAGATATTTATGCATACAAGATGATCCCAAACCCCTCCTTAACCCAAAGCATTGCCTAAATTAGCTTAAATATTGGCTAGTCCATAACTACCACCTTATGATGCTCAGGAAGCATAGTGGAGTTGTGTCTTAACATAGTAGTTAGACTTTAAAGTCAAAGCAAAACAAGAAAATTGAGGATGGTCAAAATTGCTGTTGAAAATTCCTGAGGTGAGGTGCAGAAGTGCACGCCTGTAATCCCAGCTACACGGGATGCTGATGCAGAAGGATCTCAAGTTCAAAGCCAGACTGGACAACATAGCAAGACCCTGTCTCAAAATAGAAAATAAAAAGGGCTCTAGGATATAGCTCAGTGGTAGAGCACCTTTGAATTCAATTTCAATATCACACACACACACACACACACACACACACAATAAGAACCAGAAAAGAAAGAAAATAGTTCATTACATGTGAATATATAACCAAACCTGTAGTTCCAGAGGAATGTTTCTTGAAGAAGTGCACTTTGACTGAGAGCCAAGGTTGACCCTATGTTATGTAGGAAGGTGAGAGTAGAACTAAATTTCAAAGTGACTCTCTTATGCTACTATGATGAGTTTCTCAAAGACATCAGTGGTGCCCTATAACTGACTTGGATAATTTCATAAAGTGTGAGGGTTCTTAGCTCAGAGCTGAATTCCACATTATGCTTATTATTCCTTTTTTGGTTAATAGTGCTCCTGTGATTTTTGTGTAAAGCAGAGATCATTGAACATTGAATTTCATTTTCATCTTTAAATTCCCCTATCCAGTTTGTCTTTCTAAACCAAAGTTTCTAACCAGCAGTAGCAAGTTTTGATTTGTGGTTTCCCATATGTCCTGGCTCAGGGAAATGACTCAGACAGGTTGGGAGGACATGGGGCACATGGATAATACAGTGTCTGAGCATTCGGGGATAAATGAGAATGCCCTATGGTTATTGTTCCTATGGAATCACATCCTGGTAGTCTGGCCCCATAAATCCTGTGCTGGACAAACACGTTTTCCACAGTCTTTTGCAGCAACATGTTTAATTTTCCTCAGCCACGGTGAAAAGCAATATTTTCCTGCTCTACAAGGTCATTGTGAAAATATATGGGCTACTGGAGGTGGGGGGTGGGGTGATGCTCTAGAAAAAGAAGTCAAATTTATCCACAGCTAAGTAATAGATATGTACACCTATTGCTATCAAATATCAAGGGTGTATTGAATGAAGGTTATTATATAAGAAAGATGTCACTCTAGGCTAGAGAAGTCCCAGGTAGTCCTGAATTAGGGGCAGGAATGCTTAGAATCATCCCTGACCCATCCTTTTCCTGAATCTCACAGTTCTCCACAAGCCACCCCTACCTCCTCCGCATTCAGACATCCAGTGATGACAAGTCTTTCTCAAGTTCCCAAAATCCACACCCCTTTTTCCTCTCCTACGTCCCTCTCCCGACTTAGGTTTCCCTTCCTTTTCTTGTGGACATTACAGATGATGTTCATAGCCCATCTACACTACCACCGAATATGTTTGTTTCATTGATTTCTCCCAAACCATTCCATTGATCCATGTCACCTACTCAAAGTCTGGCTCCTTGCTAGGCACTGGACTAAGTCTGTCTTCACCTTGAAATTTGAGGACTTAAAGACTGTGCTCTGTCTACCCGATCTACCTGGCAAAGCTCCCCTATCCATCCTGCTGCTGTTGCTTCATGGCCTGCCCCCAAGGTCAAACCTGCTGATACCTGCCCTCCAGGTTTTGCCCACACATGCACTGCCTCCTGCTCCTCATCCCACCTCCTACCTCTCCTTCCAGACTGACAAAGCTTTGTACACTGACAACAGAGCTCACTCAGGCTGAGCTCATATCTGCCTTTGCTTTTATCTGCAGATAAAAAGTTGTGGTAGGAATGGTAGGAGGCTTAGATGTGACCCCAATGTAGTGCCAGGAAGTAAACTTCAGTTCATAACTCCATGTCTTGCCCTTTCATCACCACAGCCTTGATCCCAAGGGGGGGATCTTCTTACAGCAAAGAATCATGTTCAGAAGAGGACCAAGGTGAATTATCCACCATGACAGGAATGACTGAACTTCCTGAGAAAGTCTGCCCTCACCAGCCCCAATATCTGGGTAGAGCACCCTGTTTCTATGTGGCACTTTCTTAAAAGGAAGTGGCCTCTGGGACAGGGTGAGTGTAGGAGGCTGAGTAGCACAGGACTGTGTCTGACTCCCCTCCTGACCAGTGTGGCATCCTTTGGTCACGGTCACACTGTGATCTGGATAGACCCAGGTGCAAGTGACTGTGTCTTCGTGCAGGGGCCTGTCTTCCTACGTCCCCATGGATGGAGCTATGCTCACCTGTTCCTTTGTAATATTACCCCTTGCCCTGTTTAGAATAGACTGTTCCTTGGAAACATCCTTTGTTTGTCCCCTTCTCTTACTGTGCGCTTGGGTGTGGCCTACCTAGAAGTCAGTCAACCTGCTGACAGCAGACATCATGAAGCTAGACTCAGCCCCCTTGAAACCTGACCCCTTGCCTCATTTGAATAGCTTCTCCTCAATAAAAGGGGTCAGCAGTGCGTTCATGCTCTCTCTCTCTCTCTCTCTCTCTCTCTCTCTCTCTCTCTCTCTCCAGACCTTTAAGGTCAGAGAAGCTGTCACAGCACCCCCAAAGAAAAAGGTATTTCTGTCTTTTGTGTGGAGGACAACGGGGCACATGTCTTCCACACAAGAGCCTGATTAGCCCAGTTCCCCGGGAGTGACCCCTGAGTGTCTTAGTCCCTTGCAACCTGGCAGGTGAGAGCTGGTCTTAACTGACCAGGAAAGAAATGTATTGGGACTGCAGGACCATATGCTCCTCTGCCTTGGAATCACTAGTGCCAATGGGGACCAAGCAAAGCATCTGGGGTCACTTGAGTGTCCAGATCAGAGGCAGAGGCTCTTTGATCACTTTGCACAATTTGGATGGTGGTGCCAAGCCATGCCAAATGGAAAATTTGCAGTTACATTTTGGAGAAGCCGTAAAAGAACTCTGTGACACAATCAAATTGCAAAGTTTGGCTCTACCAATGTATAAATGGCTGGGAGGGGGCTGATGACTCACTATACCTCGGCTGAGTTCCCTTGACTCTCTCTTCTTGGCATTCAGTCTTCAAAAATTCTGTCTGCAGAATACATTTTCAATTATCCAGAATGACACAACTGTGTCTTGGGCTTCGGTTTAATGTTTAAGTTTTCAGAATGTTTTTTTTTATGGCGAATGCATTTCTCTGTGCACAAAGACAACAATTTACTATTGTGTAAATTGACAGAGCTGGCAGAGGCATGAAAAATGATAAATAGAACCAGGAAGCCCATGTCAGTAATTTCACTGAGCAAGTCCTTACATGGATCTGTGAATGTTTCAAAGCCATAGAGATGAGTGTGTTGTTGCCCCTTTGGGTTCCCAGCATGTCTCCTGGATGGTGAACAGTCTGACATCACCTGCCAGTGTCTAAGAAGGCAGAGCCATACAGTCTGTCACCAGACTTATGAAGGAAACAGTAGTGATTAGAGATTTGGTCAGAGCCATTATTGTGGTGACAATTTGCTTACAATAATATTAGAAAGCAGGCCTGACATCAGCATTTGGGAATGTCTTTTGTTTTCCATAAATAAAATTATAATAGACATTGACCCTGGAGAGGCACAGAGCAGTGCTGTCCCACAGAAATATGATGCAAAGCACAGATGCAGTTTTAAATTTTCTAGTAACCACATGAAAAATGTTAAAAAGAAAATAAACCAGGTGCTGTGGCACATGCTATAATCCCAGCAACTCGGACAACTGAAGCAGGAGGATCAAAAGTTCCAGGCCAGCCTCAGCAACTTAGCAAGACCCTGTCTCAGAATAAAAAAATATAAAGGACTAGGGATGTAGCTCAGTGGTAGAATGCACCTGAGTTCAATTAATCCCTAGTACCATAAACAAAAAGAAAGACAGAAAAGTGAAATTTATTCCAACAATATATTTTATTTATCTTCATATATCTAAAATATCATTGTGTCAACATGTCATAAATATAAGTATTAATCAGATATTTTACATACTTTATACCATGTCTTTTTTTAATTGAAAAAAATGTGTGTATTTATCATGTACACATGTTGTTTTGAAATATGTCTTGTAGCCTGTCTTTGAAATCCAGTGTGTATTTTACATACAGTGTGTCTCAGTTCAGACCAGCTGGATCTCAAACTCCCAGTAGCCCTGTGTGGCTGGTGATGCCATACTGGACAGCAAAAGTTTAGCATTTGTATGATCTAAACCCCCTCCTATTACTGATGGGAAACTGAGAGGTAGAGTTGGTTGGTACAGCAGGAATGAGAGTCAGCCACAGCCAGACTGTCCTAGGAACCCACACCCCAAGTGGCCTCCTTCAGGGTGCACTCTGACTGCTTTTTCCTTTTCCAGCTCACCCTCCCAGGAAACTCCATCTGGAGAGGCCAAAGGGATCACATCCTTCTCTGGAAGAGCTGTTGACTTTTTTTTTTTTTTTTTTTTTGGGGGGGGGGGGCATATGCACACATGCATTTTACCAGCTGCTTCAAATGCCTTTAGGTCCCAGGTCATCCCCCCAGGGCATGACTTTCCAGGAATCCCATGAGTTTATTGGGTAGCAATTCCTGTTAGTGTTTTCAAACAGCAGTGGATTGCATGTTTTGTTTTGTTTTATTTTGTTTTAACAGGATATTGTCTCCAGCACATTGTGGTCAGTGATTTTTGATACTAAACATGCCAGTAGCTCTCAACATATGCTCAAAGGTACTTTGTTTTTAAAAAAATCAGGACCACATGTTTCTCCAGCCTTCCCTGTAGGCCTAAGTTTCATAATTTGGAGGATGTCAAGGAGAGAGATATATTTGTGCAAGACTGTTGTGGGTCCATGGATAATTTTCAGGAAGTTAAAATGTGACTCTCATAGAATATAAAATGAACATCCGTCAAAGATTTTTCCATCTCATGTGTGAGGAACCCAGTAAGATGATTCCAAAAATGTTTTGACAAATAACATATTTTTACTCAACTTAAGCATCCTGTGAGATGTTTTCTAAGTTAAAAGTCAAAACTGGTTAACATCCTAAAAACCGTAACATACAATAAAAACCTTTAGGTTTTTCTCCTTTTTTCTGAACAGAAATCTGCAGGATGACATTGTCACAGGGCTGGGGCCTTCTGAAAAACTAAGGTGGTGCAAAGCCCACCCACCCCCAACCCCTGCCCCTTCAAACTCTGGTTATTGCAGTCAAGTCAGAAATATTTCAGACATGTCACTCAGAGTAACAAGCATGAGTTTATTGAAGCGATAGAAAAAGGGAAAGCGAACACTTTCAAGGGAGAGAGTAGGTCCTCTCAGAGAGGAACAGGATGGCTTGCCTCTTCTGCACTCCAGTTTTATTGGGGGATCCCAGAGAAGTTTCCAGAGAATCTTGCCCGGGTTTACTTCTTGACTTTTGATCGACAGCAGATGACATCAGATTTTCAAGTCCCCACTGCCATGACAACTAGGTCACTTTGGCCCATGCTGGGTGGATTCTTAACCATAAATTCTTACAGATTTTATGGTTAGGAGAAATTATCTTTATCTCCCTAAGTTCCAGAATCTGGCCTTTTGAAAGAGTCACAAAAGTCTCCCACTTCAGTGTAACTTGGGTTTCTCTTATTGACATTATTTGGGGCCTGCATTTCTCCTGCAGAAAGTGCGTAGTTTACTTAGGAATGTGACATAGCCTGTCCATGTAAGCCAAGCAGGGCTGCAGGTAAATTGCTTTTCAGAAAAGAAAGCATGTGGGGGGGGTCAGCTCAGTGGACCCATTTTGTAGAATTTCTTTAACCTATTGTCCCCACCACTCATATCCATCTGTCCCCTACCAACATATAACCTCAAAGTGTCTGAGCCCATATTTGATAGCCCATAACAAAGTTAAATTCCTGGATAATTAAATACTCTTTAGGCAAACCTCAACAATGCTCCAGTTTGGCAAAGAAAATATGAATCCATGTTTAATGAATTCTTTTATTATGTATAATTATAATGTACCAGTAAAAAAAAAATAGGAAGAAAACAACACCAACAAAAAAGATAAACTCCAAAAACAAAAAGCCCTCCCACCTGGACATATAAAAAACTTCTAATTTACAACTCTGGGGTGAAAGCAGAACTATAAACTGGAATTACAGAATGCTTAAAAAAAATGGCAGTCAAAACACTATCAGAACCAATGGAATATACCTAAAGCATCAATTGGGAAAATTCATAGTGCTAAACTCTATCAGAAAAGACATGTCCTTTTTGCCTACTTTCCAAGTTTTAAATAATGTTTCTTAATAATTAACACTGAAATTATTTATTCATCACCATTTCAACACCTCTCCTTCCCTCATCCTCAAATTTACCCAGCCAGGGATTTTGCCTTGAAGGAGTGAGTGCCCTCCCATGAGGGCATAAAACATGGGAAAGCTGGCTCTAAGTTGATTGATTTCAGTTCAACTACAGGGCACAATAATCCAAAATTCCCACAATGGTTGGACCAGCCCAAGGTCACCAGAGTGCTTAGGGCACATAACTAACCTTAAGTAGTAGAGATTCTTCCTCAAAGAGTAACCTCTCAAGATTAGCTAACAAGGTTCCTGGAGCCCAACTGTCCCAGATGGAAAGGTGGGCAGGATACATTCTTCTTTCTTCTTTCTCTTACCATCTAAAAAGGAGAGTGGGCTACCAAACAACATATTTCCCACCTGCCTATAATTCCAATTGGATATTCATTTTTTTAGGGAAGTTCATGTTGTTTATTTTTTTAAATACTTGTTTCTAATTAAACAATACAAATTGTATGTATTGATGCTATACAATGTGTTGTTGTTGTTTTATCATGAAAGCACTTAAATCTACTCTGCAGATTTCAAGAACACAATATACACACCTGTAACCTCAGCAGGTTGGGAGGCTGAGGCAGGAGGATTGTAAATTTGAAACCAGCCTTGGCCATTTAGCAAGACTCTATCTCAAAACAAAAATTAAAAAGGATTGGGGATGTAGCTCAGTGGTATAGCACCCCTGAGTTCAATTCCCTGTACCCAGAGAAAAAAATGAAAAAGGACATAATACATTATTATTAACTATAGCCACCATGCTTTACAAAAGACGCCTTGAACTTATTGCTCCTATCTAACTGAAGTTTTGCTACCTTTTAAACAACATCTCCCCCAACACCTCTTTCCTTCCTCTGGTTACCATTATTCCATTCTTCATTTGGATGAGCTCAACTTGTTTAGGTCACACATGGGATAATGTAATATTTGTCTTTTTGTGCCTGGCTTATTTCATTTAACATGATGTCTTCCAGGTGCCTCTATGTTTTTATGGATGACAGGATTCCTTCTTTTTTCAAGGCCAAATAGTATTCACTGTTTGTGTATACAAACATACAGCATATACATACATACCACATTTTCTTTATCTTTTTATTCATTGATGGACACTTAGGTTGATTCTATAATTTGTCTACTTCAAATAATGCTATGGTGAACATGAGAGAGCAGATATCTCTTTCTCATTGATTTCATTTCCTCTTAATATTGTGGGATTATTAAGATCATATGATTGTTCTTATTTATTTATTCATTTTCCTTTATTCACTTATTTATTTATTAAGTACTGAGTACTGAACACAGAGTCTCACACATACTAGGCAAATGCTTCACCACTGAGCTTTATCCCTAGTCCTTTTTTATTTTTCATTTTGTGGCAAGGTATCACTAAGTTGTCCAGGCTGCCCTTGAACTTGCCATCCTCCTGCCTCAGCCTCCTGAGTAGCTGGACAGGAAGTGCTGCCATTATAGGTACATGCTGCCATTATAGGTACGTGCTACCATTATAGGCGCATGCTGCCATTCCTGACTCATTTTTAATTTTTTGAGGTGCCTCCATACCATTTCATAATGGCAATCCTAACTTACATTCCCCCAAACAGTGTGCAGGGCTCCTCTTTTCTCCACATCCTCTCTACCACTTATCTTTCATCTTTTTGATCACAGCCATCTAACAATCGTGCTGTGATATCTCGTTGTGACTTTAACTTCGACATTGATTTTGTGAGTACCACTTAATGGCAGAGCACCCAATGGAACCACTAGTCATTCATAACTTAGTATAAACGAAGGGTCTAAACCATTGGCTGAAATCAGCCTAAAGAAGAAATTTGAGCTTGTGTTCTGAGGAGGGGGGAGTAGATGGAAAATGGTAAATTAATATCTCTAAGAGATGAAATAGGACTCAGGGCCTCACTGGGTGGGCTGGACAGCATGGAGCGCCTGTAATAAAGTGGGGAGCAGTCGGGAGGTAGTGTCAGGAAGTGGCAGGTAACCATATAGATAAGCACATCTTCTTAGATTCTGAACCATGTGGCTCCCAGGGGTCTTCTACTTAGCTACATATTTCTTCAACACACAGGTAGGACAGGTGAGGTTAAAAACTGCGCCTATCTCTGAAGTGAGATAATGAACTGGCTTCTCCCAGCTTCATAACCTACTACTCGTGTGACTTTGAGCAAGTTATCTAAACTCTTTGAGTCTCAGTTTTTTCACCTGGAAATTATAGATAAGGTTCTCTCCCTCATAGTGCTGCTGTTATAAAAATTCAAAAATATCTTCCTAACACACCCTTAGCTAGTGACTGGTAGATACATAATAGTAGCTTACAAACATTTATCCCTGTTGACAAGCCAGTTCCCAAGGGTAATAGCAAGGTCCTCAAGCTCTGGGATCTGCATAGAGCACATCAGGAGTGGGGAAGTCCCCATTGTGCTCTTGCTTTGATTCTGTGCTGGGTCCTGGGTTTCCCTGAAGGGACGAGACTCACCTTAAGTCAGGTGTAGTAAACCCGGGGTCCAGGGGGTCATGCCATGAGAACCAGGACTTGTTGGGCCAGGTATGGCCAGAGTACATTGAGTGCTCCCTTCATGCTTTCATCTCTTATGTTAAATAAGGAGTTTCAGCTGGAAGGGTTTCCTTCCCCAACTTTCTCATGCAATAGGAGTGCCTATGGTACTAGCTAATATAAATTCCCACAGCCCACTGAGTCAGACCTCCAAGGGAAGGGAGAGGAAATCATCCCCACCAAACCCTCCTCCGCTTCCTGACATGAATAGGGCCCAGGTGATTCCTGTCCTTAGAAAGGTTTCAGTATCACTGAATTAACATAGGAGGGTTCCTTCAAGGTGAAATACCAAAGCATTTGCATTCATATTAGAATTAGAAAGTAAATGGCATTTGAAATGTGGTTCCAGGAGTAGCAGCAAGGACATCACCCAGAACATTTTTGTCAGTGATTCTCAAAGTGTGGTCCCAGACACCAGCACCAGCATTACCTGGGAATGTACTTGGAATGAAAATTTTCAGCTATGAAAAATCAGAAACTCTGGGAATGGAGCTTGGCACCCTCAGATGACTCTAATACTCATGCCAGTTTGAGAATCACTTGTATTAGACCCTGCATTTGAGCAAGTGACCAACACTATACAAGAAAAGACATAGAAAAGCTGGGCATGGCGGTGTGTTTGACCCCACTCCAAAAAATAAAATTAAATTATAAACAAAGTAATATAAAATAATGAGCCAGGTATGGTGCATGTTCCTATAATCCTGGCGACTTGGGACACTGAGGCAAGGAGGTTCCCTCGAGCCTGTCAGTTCAAGACCAGCCTGGACTCTGTCTCTAAATGAATGAATGAACTTAAGCAAGCATAGAAATGTCTCCTTTAAAAGCCTGACATCATGTCCCCCTTTGGAAAGGAGAGCGATAACTCACTAGCTGAGTAGTGATCATCAGTTGGTTCAGACTTAATACTTTGATGATTTCAATCAATCCATGGCTCTCTGGAAGCCCTGGTGTTATTACTTCTGTCTGATAAGATGCTACTTCTGTTTTGTTTCTGTCTGCTTTGCCACAACACCCCTACATTTTGTTAGCTCATTCAAAGGCATCTGCACCCAGACAAAGGGAGCACCCTGAGGCAGACAGCTCAGCTGTTCAGAATCCTGTAACATACAGAAGCAAAAATCTCACTACCCTGCCTGGAACACCTGACCTCACCACTTATCCACAGGTGCTTGCACATTCTCAGGAATGAAGGTTCCTCCCTCTCAGGCCAAAGCCTGTGGGGAACGAACACTTACACTCTCTTGTTGGTATTCCTTGCCATTAGCCAGAGGGACAAATGAACAAACAGAAGTTTTGAGTTGTTTGCTGAGAAGTTTGCATTTAAGTGAAATAAATCTGCTCTGTTGGTGCAACAGGGTTTGCTTAGCCTAGCCTTACTCCTTGTTCAACTGCTTTTCATATTCAACCTTATTAGGTTCAACACTGGTTCAGGCATTTTTCTAAGATCCTTAACACCATTTTCTCTGTTAATCCTCACATCATCATCATTATCCCCATTTTGAAAATCAGGAAACTGAGGCATGGAGATGTTTAGTAACTTCACCAGGGTCACAAGGTTTGCAAACTGAGTGGTGGGTTTCATAGTGGCTGTACTTAAAATTGAAAGGAATTTCAGCTGACTTTCCTTGAAGCCTTGAAATGCTGACTCTGTGCCTGGGCCAACTCAGAAGTGAGATATGGACACCCCTGTACTTACTGCTTCTCGGTGTGTGATTGCTAGGTTGGAAACTTGTGAATTGAGCTCCCATCATTTTCCCACTGCTCCTATCACCCAACCCTGTCCTCTGATGGTAACCCACAACTGTCCCTAACATATGCCTCTCAGACTTTCCTCTAAAGTGGAGCCATTCTTCTCTCTCTCTTCTCTTCTCTTCTCCTCTCCTCTTCTCTTCTCTTCTCTCTTCTCTTCTCTTCTCTTCTCTCTCTCTCTCTCTCTCTCTCTCTCTCTCTCTTTTAGTACTGGGGTTTGAACCCAAGGGCACTTAATCTCTGAGTCATATCCTGAGCCACCTGCCCATTTTTTTTTTTTTTTTTGAGACAAGTATCCTTTTCCTTGCTGAGGCAGGCCTCAAACTTACAATCCTCCTGCCTCAGCCTCCCAAGTCACTGGAATAATAGGTGTGCAGCACCATACCTGGCAGGGACCATTCTTCTCAAAGATCACCAGAATACACCCTTCATCAATATTGGGTCTATTAGCTTGCTACAACCAGGAAGGATATAGACCCCCAAAATGCCCAGGCTTCTCAGTCAGAGGGAGCTGGGAGGGGCTTCTTATAGGATTTGGGCGTATGCTAACTAATTCTAAGGAAGGTAGAATTGCAGATTTAGCAAAATAATTAGGACACCAGTTACATTTAAATTTCAAATTCAGTGTAAGTACATCACAGACAATAATTAAGATATACAAACATTCAATTTTTTTCTTGTTTATCTAAAATTCAGATTTCACTAAGCATCCTATATTTTATCTGGAACTCTAAAGGAGGGCTTGGGTTTATCAGGAAGCATGAGCAATTTGGTGATTGGGTGCCTTTTTTCTTTAAAAGTTTGGAGGAAAAGAGCTGGAGGAAGCCAGGCATTAAGGAACACACCTGTGATCCCAGTGACTTGGGAGGTTGAGGCAAGAGGTTTGCAAATTTGAGGCCAGCCCTGGCAACTTGGAGAGACCCTGGCTCAAAATCAATAAAAAGGGCTGGTGATGTAGTTTAGTGATAGAGCATCCCAGAGTTTAATCCCCAGTTTCGCAAAAAGAAAATTAAAAAAATAGAGAAAGAAAAAAAAAAGTTAGCTGGAGGCATCATTGATAAAGAAGCAACAGCCAGCCAGCACATGCCTGTAATCCCAGCCCAGTGGCTCAGGAGGCTGAGGCAGGAGGATCTCAAGTCCAAAGCCAGCCTCAGCAACTTATCAAGGCTCTAAGTAACTCAGCGAAACTCGGTCTCTACATAAAATATAAAAAGAGGATGGGGATGTTGCTCAGTGGTTAAGCACCCCTGGGTTCAACCTCCAGTAACCAAAAAAAAGGACACACTTATATGTTAGAAGAAGGAACCATTATTCATATTTGTGGTGGAAGTGCCTTGTTTTTTGCCTTGTTTCAGACCTCTTCCTTAAAGACCTTGAATAATCAGAAGTAAACAGAACCAGACAACAACGGAATAATCTGAGTTTATATTCTATGTGTGTGTGTGTGTGGTTTTTTTTTTTTTTTTTTTTGCCAGAGGTATTTCTCACTTTCTCATTCTACTTCCAGATTCTGGGCTGGTTTCAGTTTAGAAGGGGCAGGTCATTTGGGGTTCTGTTCCAGGACAGCTGGTTTAGTCTAGGACGCTGGTTCTCTGGAAATATTTCTGGTTGCCACAACTTGGGTGGGGGAGCTACTGGCCTCTAGTGGGCAGAGGCCAGAGATGCTGCCCAGCTTCCTACAGTGCACAGGACAGCCTCCACCAAGAATGATTTGGTCCCACATTTTTATAGTGCTGAGATTGAGAGATGCACTATAAATTTTCTGAGATTTCTCTATTTCGGTGTCAGGGCCTCCAGAAATAAAGGAAACGAAAGTATGGTCACATATTTAGCACTATCCCAAAGCTTGAAGGCAGAGATTAAGACTTACTGAGTTTGTATCCCCTAAGCTTAGCCAATACCTGACCTGTAATAGTAGGTATTCAATAAAATCCTGAATGAATGAAAAATGTGCAATATCCATATGTACATGTTTTATGTATATGATTCATTTATTCACCTAATATCAAATAAGCACCTAACATTAAATAAGCACCTACTATGGCAAGGCTAGTCCTGACCACTGAATGTGCAGTGGGGGAAGCTGGTACAGTTGGAGAAACCTGGGATCAAGGGATGGGGAGGAGGCAGGGAGTTCCCTGCCTGGGTAAGAGGCAACACTTAAGCTGAACTGTGCAGGAGAGAGAGAGTGACGAAGAGTCTCCCTAAGCAAGGGAGCTGCATGCAGAGGCCTGACCAGTGTCTGACACTGAAAGAGGAACAGGGTGGCAAGCATAATGGAAGGCAGGCCACAGTGACCAGCATGAAGTGACCTGAAAAGGGAAGCAGAGACCAGACTTGCCAGCAGGGTGAAGCATTAGGATTCCGTTCCTAGTGGCAATTGGAAACCCTCAAGGGTTTTGAGGAGGGGAGTGACATCATCCCATCTGTGTGCCGCCTTTATAAAGTTCACCTGGCATTAGCACCTGTTTTCATTCATCAACCAAGAAAACAGAAGTGCAGTTTAGACCATCTCCCCTTGAGTCTCTCAAAGGATGCCAGAGCCGGCATCCCACCCAGCAACAACATGAAACCTTGAAATGGGCTCAGCAATCTTCTTCTATATATGGGTCTTCATGTGCCTAGCAGCTCTCTCCGGAAATGGCCCCTCTGTCCTTCCTGCCCATCTTTTTGGTCTTTACTGAGGTCACCTTGGCCTGGTATCTTTATCTTTTTGAGTTTCTTCTCTGCCACTGATTCAGAATCCGCACAGCAGACGTGGGGCAAACCGACTCAAACCTCGTGTCTTCCCACCTGGAGGACAAGAGAGGAAGGAGGATTGAAAACTCTTGTCATTTGTCTATTTTTAAAGATGGTCTTGGAGTGGAGGGTTGGTTCAGTGGTACAGTGCTTGTGAAGCACATGCAAAAAAAAAAAAAAAAAAAAACTCTGGTTTCAATCCCCAGTATTGCAGGGGGAAAAGATTCTAAGAAAAAGAAAAAGGCACAAAAGTATCAGGAAGTCTATTGGGGAACAGGAAAGGAATCAAGGGAAGAGGGAAGGAAGGTTAATGGGGATGAATGTGATCCAAATGTGATATTTGCATAGAAGAACGTGCCACAAGGAACCACATAATTCTGTATAATTTAAATTCACCATTAAAAATCTAAAAAATATTTGCTTCCAGAATAAAAATAGAAAGAGGGCAGTATCACCATGATGGATGAATGTTGTCAATTCTAAGAGACTAGAAATTTGGATTTTTAATGTACATTTCCTGATTTGGGCATGAAATATCCTTATAATGAAATGTTAAAATGGTCTTAACCATGAAAGACAGGGCAAGTCCATGTGAGGCAAGCTGGACAAAGTATAGCTGAGTGTGTCCTGTAGGCCCTGGAGTATGACCTCTGAGATGTGCACAATAAACTCTGACATATGACATGCATGCTGCAGTGACTGTTCAGCCTTCCTGGGGAGGAGTTGGTCCTGAAGGAGGTGAGGGGCAGCTCTAGATAAGGCAGCTGGGGAGCTGCCCTGGGCTCTTACAGGAGAAACTTTCATTGCAGCTGTTATCCCTGGCTTCCAGACAAGCCTTTAGCTGGACACAGACAGCACCTCATACTGCTCTTATCACCGGAGGGAAGGAAATGCCACAGAGTTGAGGAGGATACAGAGATGCAGGAAGGCTGAGCTCCAAAAGGAAGAGAGTGGGAGTGGGTTTGGGAAAACCCCAGGATCTGAGATGAAGCTGGGCAGTTGTCCCCGGGGCAACCACAGGGATTTCCCAGGAATCTGCACACTGAGATTTCAAATGCTAAAAAGCCCAATACTACTTTAGTGTGGCAAAGACATGTGTGCCCTGCCTCAGGAAATACTGTTAGAAAGGACATGGATTTGTAAGTGTGAGAATGCTTGCTGCTAATCCCTATTGCACCGTTACCAGCTGCATGACTTTGGACAAACTCAGAGCCTCAGTTTCTCCATCTGTAAGGTAGGATTGATAAAAGTCACTGTCCTAAGGTGCCAGGGTGATATATCAAGACAAGTTGAGGGACTGTTATAGAGAACATAAAGGGTAGCTGATGTTGACTGAAATTCATTAACAAATGATATTTCTTCCCCTTCTTGATGCCTGTGACATTGAATTTCTGAGATGCCCCTAAAGTTATGACAGCTTAGGTTCATTCTTCGCTTTTTGCATCTGCAGTACTGTTGCTTCAAGAGCTGACCCCGAGAAGTATCGTGTTCTCCTCTGTGCATGGGAATCTAGCTTTGGGCAGCAAAGGAACAGGAAAAAAAGAATCATCCAATCCAAAAAAAAAAAAAAAATGCTATGGAAAGAAATTTTCATTCTCAACATTCAGGTTAATGAGGGTCCCCCAAAATTCAGGCAACCTAAATAGGTCATTACTTATTTCCTAAGGTCGCTGGTTTAAAATGTCAAAGTTTTTCAGAATCAAGCTACAAAGGTAGAAATTACTCATAGGCAGCAGAAATTGAAGGACCACCTTTCATTCCTTTCCAAGATTTGTAGCTATTCGTTGTATATTTGGAAGGAGCTGGCCTTAGGGTGTGAGCTGTGGAAAAAATACACACAGGGAACACCATGCCTGCCCTTCAGATTTTGGTGTTAATCTGCTGAGGGATATAAAACACATTTGTCACCACAGCAGCCTGATTTTAGATGCCCTCTGCGGTCTCCCCCACCCTGGAGATGTATTCCCACATGTCCTTTCTTGCCGTACTCCAAGGACCAGATCAGATGTCTTTAGAGTTTCCCAAATACTGAAAAGTCTTGATCCACCACCTCTACTTATGAGCAAATTAAAATAATCTTTATTTTTCAAGTGACACTGAAGTTAGCAATATGCTGAAATTGAGGTCATTCCTTTCATTTTCTTTGACAGGCAAGTGCTGGGCAAGTTAATCAAATATGTACATTTTTGTGCACGTGTGCTCCTCCTGTGTATTGGTGTGTCCTACACACACCCAGCAGCTGCACCCATTGCCATCTCTGGTGCCCTCCTCATACTAGTTTCAGATCATCATCTATTTTTTTTCCTTTTTGCTATACTGGGGATCAAACCCCAAAGTAGTCTACTACTGGGTTACATCCCTAACCCTTTTTTACTTAAATAAGTCTTTTTTATTTAAATTTATGTATTTATATAGTACTTGGGATTGCATCCAGGAGAGCTCTACCATTAAGCTACATCCCCAACTCTATTTGTTTGTTTGTTTTAAGACAGGGCCTCACTATATTACTGAAGCTAGCCTTGAATTTTGGATCCTTCTGCCTCAGCCTCCTGGGAGCTGGAATAATAAGCATGCACCACCATGCCCAGCTACCATCACCCCCTTTACAGATGAGGAAATTGAGGCACAGGGAGATTACAGTTTCACTGCACATGTCTCATAGGAAGTAGCAGCCAGAGCAAACTTCAATCCAGGGCTGTGTGGTACCAGGGCTCATCAGGAAGCTAAATTGGCCTGTGCCTGAGTCAAACCGACTGGTGGTCCCTGAGCATTTGCTTCCCCTGGGGCACTAAGCAGGAGTCCTGGCGTGCTGTGTTGGGTGTGGTCAATGTGCACAGAGGCCCTGGTGTGGCCATGCCTTGGAAACCAGTCATTTGTGCAGGAAGAGGTGTAGCTCCCAGGACAGTTGGCCACACTTCCGCTTGCTTCTGTTCCAGATTTTGAGGGCAAGGAACAGAGCTGACTGAATGTTTTGAAGGAGAAAATTCCCAACAGTAAAAATGTACTAAGTGAGTTTCAGAGATGGACTAGGAGAAATTGGGAAAGTGGTTCCCAAAAGCTTGGTTTGGGTTCCTGGGTACATATTTTTTTCAATTTTTTAATTTGTTTTAATTAGTTACACATTACAGTACAATAACCTTGAAATATCATACATTTGAATCAGATAGGATATAATTTTTGATGTGGTGTTTATTGATATAATTTTAAACTTTCAGAAGAGTTGTAAGAATGTACAAAGAAATCCTATATACCCCTAGCCCTAATTCCATATTCACCAATTGTTTACATTTTGTCCCATTTGCTATGTCATTCTCTACATACATACACACACACACACACACACACAACTGTATGAATATGTAAATTATAAATTTGTAACTACTGGTGGTGCTAGAGAATGAACACATAAGTACTCTTTCACTGAGCTACATTTAGCCCTTTATTATTATGATGATGATGATTATCATTATTATTATTATTATTATTATTATTATTTTTGAGACAGGGCCTCCCTAAATAGCCCAGGATGGCCTTGAACCTGTCATCCTTCTGCTGACTCAGCCTCCTGAACCTGGGATTATAAGGTGTGTGCCACCACACCCAGAATAATTATTTCTCTGTGGAATTATATATATTCAGTAGTAATTTTATGAACCCCACCTGTGTACTTCCAAATTCTGGAAGCAAGGACCTTCTCTTACATATGTACACTATATGAGAAAAACTGAGAAATTAATCATTGATGCAGTACTCTTCTCTAACCCATTAATCTTCAGAGTTTGTGAATTGCCCCACTCACTTCCTTAAGCTATTTCTTTTCCCCACATCCTGGGTCCCCACTGAGTCTCCTTCACTGCATTTAGGTTTGTAAATTCTTTAGTCTCCAAATGAGTCTGTTCCATTCATTTGATCTTATTATGTGTTTAATTTCTTTTTTAAAAATTTTTTTTGTAGATGGACAGAATGCCTTTATTTTATTTGTTAATTTTTATGTGGTACTGAGGATTGAACCCAGTGCCTCATGTACCCAGGCAAGCACTTTGCCACTGAGCTACAGCCCCAGTGCTATGTGTTTAATTTCTTGTTGAAGCATCACATATATACAAAAAGTACTCCCATTGGTATTCAGCTTGATGAATTTTCACAAAGTCAGCATACCTAGGACTGGTTTTAAGTGGTGCTTCTATGTGAGGTCAAAAAACGAATCCTTTGGCTATTAAAATGGGTGAACCCAGTGTACAGATGGGCAATCAGCCATGGCCTTGGGGCCGTGCAACATGGAATGATTGGCTTTGATTGAAGGGCCCCAGGAGTTCTCATTTAATTCACCTTTTGGTTCATAGCCCTGTTGTAGCATGTCAGAATTTCCTCTTTAAGGCTGAATGGTATTCCGTTGTAGGCATGCATATGCCACATTTTATTTATCCATGGGATTGCTTCCATCTTTTCTCTATTGTGAATGATGTTGCTGTGGACATGGGTTGTATTCCTGTGGCTTCCTGCATTTATTTCTGAGTGCCCACTCCAAGTGCTTTGTGATTGGATTAAGCTGAACATTGGAAATAGATTCTAAAGCTCAGTCTTAACTCCAGGAGTCTTCCTCAAGTATGTGTCAACTTGACCCAGACAAAAATCATCTGGCCACAAACAAGTTTCTCATCTGAAACAAAATACTGTGACCCAGAACAGGGCTACATCTTTCCAAGTACAAGGAAAGAAACACGAGGTTCTACCAACTGTCACAGCCCTCGAACCTGACCTGGGATCTGCTGCTCTGGAAGATCAACCCTCCTGGGGTATCTTAGCCCAGTCACTTGATTCCAGGAGGCGTGTCCACATTACAAAAATTCTTGGGTTCATTTGCAAGGCATCTGAACCATCCTGTACACTAACAGCAGGCCCTTCTCCTCCATCCTGAGTGTTTGGCATCACCAGGATATAGAAGATACCAAAGGGTGGGAAAGACACAGCTGAGGAGGCTGCACCTTGTCCCCAGCATCAAGAGGCCCCATCAGAGTGTGCCCTGCAAGCGATGGCCCCATTCCATGTACAGGGAAACAGTGAAAATGTTTAGGGGTCATTTCTCTTCACATTTAGGGCCCCCTTGGTATTTGCTTTAGATGACCATCACTTTCTTGAGGGAGCCCAGAATTCAGATGCTGATTCAGGGTTATTATAAATTATTTTCACAGAAGAAGGTCTCTACCAACTATATTTGCAAATAAAAACTTCTATTCAATACCCAGCACCAAAAAAAAAAAAAAAAAAATCTCTTCCAATCTATTTTCTAACTCTATGGTGTCTGTTTTTGTTATCATTCTGGTTTTCTGGGTTTTTTTGTTTGTGCCATGGTAAAACAAACATACATAACATAAAATTTACCATTTGAACCATTTTTAAATATACAGTTCTGTGACACCAAGTTTATTCGAATTATTGTGCAGCCATCACAATTCCATCTTCAGAGCTCTTTTCATCTTCTAGAACTGAAACTATACCCATTAAACAATAATTCTCCATTTCCCCTCCTTCAGTTCCTGGTAACCAACATTCTGCTTTCTGTTTCTGTTAATGTGACTACCCTGGGTATCTCCCATAAGTGAAATCATATAATATTTGCCCTTTTGTGGCTGGCTTATTTCCCTTAGCATAATATCCTCAAGGTTCAGCAGTGTTATAGCATAGGTCAGAATCTCTTTCCTTTTTTAAAGCTGAATAATATCCCATTATATGGATATATTTACATTTTCTTTACCTATTCATCTATTAATGGACACTCTATCTCTTGGCTACTATAAGTAATGCTGCCATTCATTACATGGATTGCATTCTGTTTTTAAATAATATTATTTAGTTCTCTCACCCCGAATAAAAGTATTTTGACTTCTCCAATTAAGACCCATGCACACACAGGTGCACACACGTGTGTTGTGGTGGGTCCATGATAAGGCTGAAGGTGAATCTTAGCCACTCTTGCAAAATGCAACTCCCAGTGTTTGCTAAGAATGGCTAAGTTTTTGAGGAACCTCCATACTCTTCCACAATGACTGTACACATTAACATCCCAAACAGCAATGTATGAATGCTCCCCTTTCTCCACATCCACACCAGCATTGTTATTTTTTGTCTTTTTGATAACAGCTCTTCTAATTGAGGTGAGATAATTTGTCACTGAGGCTTGGATTTGCATTTCTCTGATGATTAGTGGTATTGAGTTTTTTTTCATGTGTCTGTTGGCCATTTGCAGGTTTTCTTTTGAGAAATGTTTATTTGAATCCCTCATTCATTTTTTAATACAGTTATTTGTTCTCTGGCTATTGAATTATTTTAGTTCCTTATGTATTCTGAATATGAACACCTTTGTTTCTTTCTTTCTTTTTTAAGCAGGGATTGAACCCAGGGCCACTAAACCACTGAGCCACATCCCCAGCCCTTTTTATTTTGAGACAAGATCTCACTAAGTTGCTGAAGGCCTCACCAAATTGCTGAAGCTGACCTCAAACTTGCAATCCTTCTGCCTCAGCCCCTTGTGTTGCTGGGATTATCAGGCATGTGCCACCAAGCACAGTACAAATGTTTTTCTCTTATTCTATGGGCTCTCTTCATTCTGTTGACTGTTTCTTCTGCTATGCAGAAACTTTTTAACTTGGTGTAATCCCATTTTTCTACTTTTGCTATAATTGCTCAGGCTTTTGGAGTCTTATTAAAATAAATAAATAAATAAACAAACAAACAAATAAACCCTTACCCAGACTAATGTTATAGAATGTTTCTCCTGTTTTCTTGCAGATTGGTAGTTTGGGATCTTACACTTTGAGTTGATTTTTGTCTATGGTTAAATATAGGCGTCTAGGCTCATTCTATATGTGAATATTCAGTTTTCCCAGCATCGTTTATTGAAGTACTGTCTTTACTCCAAGAGTACTACAAATGTGTGTTTTTGGAACCTTTGTTAAATATCAGTTGGCTTTAAGTGTGAGGGTTTATGTCTGGGCTCTATGTTCTGTTTCATCTTTCCGCGTGGCTGTTTTTATATCAAAGCACATTGTTTTGAGTACTATAACTTTTTAGTATATTCTGAGATTAGTGTGTGACACTTGCAGCTCTGTTCAAGTTTGCTTTTGGCTTTTCAATATCTTTTATGGTTCCACATGAATTTTAGGATTGTTGTTTCTATGCCTGTGAAGAATGTCATTGGTATTTTTTTAAAAGATTTATTTTTTAGATTTAGGTGGACACGATGTCTTTATTTTACATTTATGTGGTGCTGAGGATCGAACCCAGTGTCTTGTGCATGCTAGGCGAGTGCTCTACCACTGAGCCTCAACCTCAGCCCCATCATTGGTATTTTGATAGTGATTGCATTGAGTATTTAGATAGCTATGGGAAATATAAACATTTTGACAAATGTTTTAATTTTAATAAATTCATGTAATCCATGAGCATGAAATATCTTTTCATTTATTTGCAAGACATCAATTTCTTTCATCAGTGCTTTATGATTTTCAGTCAAAAATTTTTCAATCCTCCCACTGGGTATATATCCAAAGGACATGAAATCAGTATGTCAGAGAGGTTCCTGCTCTTCCATTATTCATAATAGCCAAGATATGGAATCAACCTACAGGTCAGTCATGGAAGCATAAAGAAAATGAGGCATACAGTTGGCCCTCCATATCCTTGATTTTCACATCCACAGATTCAGCCAGCCCCTGGGGGTTGGCCGGGGTGGGGGGTTGCATCTGTACCGAATGTGCACAGATCTTTTTTGCTTGTCATTATTTCTGAACAATACAGTACAGCAACTCTGTGTAGCATTGACATTTTATTAGGATCACAGGGATTAACATCGTATTGTGTAAGTAATCTAGACATGATTTAAAGTGTACAGGAGGATGTGCATAGGTAATATGTGAATGCTATATTATTTTATATAAGGGACTTAACCATCCATAGAATTTGGTATGTAAGAGGAGTCCGAGAACCAGTCTCCTGTAGATACTACTGGACAACTGTAGTCTGTTTGGAACATGATCACAGGAAGCTCAGGGGGAATAAGAAGGTGAGGCAGGAGGGAAAGGCAGCCAATACCAGGTTCAATCCCACTTGGACCCTCTGGGAGACGGTGTGAGACTTCCTTCTAAAGGTGAGGAAGTTGGGGTATTTATGCACCAACTCCCATCTGTCCTTGGCTGAGAGCTGCCCTAGGGTATTATCTCCCCAGCACCTCTGGTCTATTCTGTACTCAGTCCCAGGCACAGAACATCCTGAATCCTTGGGCAGAGACTTCTAAGTGCTTGCGGTAGAAAGCCATCTCAGCCTGAAGAAGTGACTTCTGAGGACTGTGGGCAGGACACTCATAGTACCTGTTACATATGCCCTGTCTGAAATGATAAGCCCCCCTTGCCTTGGCAGACTTATGCATCAAAGCTCAGCTTCCTGTCAAAGAACAAACCATTTGAGTTTCAGTAAGTTTCAAATCTCAGTGATTCATGACCCCACCACAAAGTTACTAATTGTCTTCACAAGACTGAAAATGATCAATCTAGACATGATTGGCTTACGTTCCAAATTCCCTTTTCATAGTCTCTCTGCCTCTTCCTTCCTTAAACCACATATATGTGTTCTGAGGACATTGCAATTCTCAATTTACAGGAAAAAAATTCTTCTTGTCCTACTTTGAAATTTTCATCTTGATATTGCAAGTTGTGGGGTTTTGCCCTCTTGCAATTCCTTCTCCTTTGAACTCTTACTCCATTCTTTTCATTTTTCTTTTGTATTTTATCTGAAACCAAAATTCTAAATACAGAATTTACTGTCTTCAGGGACAGTGCTTTAAGTTGGCATTTCTTTAAGAATTTCTGCAGAGCCCTGCTTCCTAGAAATGGTCATCAGTGCAGTGTCCTCTGGTCAGTAGGTCTGGGGAATCCTGCATACTCTATTCCCTCCCCGGAGACCTACACAAATAGGTAGAAAGTTCTGTGGAGTCCATGATAACTTTGTCTAATCAAGTGTTTAACCTAGTTGGTTTCATGGGATGTTTCCAGTGTTATAAGAGCAGCAACCTTTTAAGGTCTACACCTATTTAAGTTCTACACTACTAGTTCTGGGTGAAAAACATTTGGGGAAATGCTACATAGCACACAGACCTCAACTCTTAGTGTATTTGAAATTAGTAGGTGTTTGGAGTGGATTGTGTAGAAGCAGTGAGGCACAAGGAAAATTATAGCTCAGAGTTAACCCAGTTTTTTTTTTTAAACTAGGGGGGAAAAAACTGCCACATAACTAATGCTTTGGAAAGAAGAGTAACTGATTCCATATTGAAGTTAACCCTGGTATATAACTAAGTAGATTTGTCAAGTGAAAAAAGGAAGATGGGCTGGAGTACAGCCGAGCACAGTTCTGAAGAGCAAAGCCCTAGCTTTGGGGAAGGAGGGGACCAGGGAGCAAAGGACACAATAACTGACAATAACTGAACCATGATAATTGACACAACATCTTTTTTCCTGTGTTTTTCAACTTCTATATGGCAAAAGTTAACTCTTGTCACCTGAGTATTAAACCACTAAGCCCAGGGGTTCTGAATAAAATTGATCTAATTCCTCCGCTATTAACTTCAGGCTTTCTATTAATTCCACCATGGGGGAAAAAAGAAAGATTTGCTGCAGAGAAATAAAGAAGTATAAAGAAAAATACTATCACCTATAACTATAATGCCCCATCTATAATTGCTCCACCAGAAATGAACCCACCGAACATCCTGACACTGATGCTCTATGTGATTTTTATTCTGAGTCTACATAAATCCATACATAAATGCATCTACGTACACTACCTAAGTGGGCTCATAGAACGCATACTGTTCTGCAACTTGTTTTTTCTGCTTAACATGTTGTTATATTGATATGTGGGTATACAGTATATGGCTATAGATTATGCATCTCAAGAAATATATACAAGAATCGCCATTTTTTGGATGCATAGTATTCCGTGATATTACTGAACCACACTTTATTTACTCAGTTCACAGGTGTTAGACATTTAGTTCTTTATCAGTTGTTCACTTTCAAAAATGATGCTGCCAAGAACATTACCTTATATGTCTAACTATTTCTTTGGGTCAATTTCTATAGTTAGAAACACTGCATGCAATAGTTTTCATACTTAAAATGTTGACATATACATTTAGATTGCCTTCCAGAAAGGATGAGTCATTCTTTTCCCACTAGGGCTTGTAGAAAGTCCAATGAGGACAGCTGTTAGTAAGAAAGTGGAAAAAGGGAAGTGAATGTGATTACTATGTCCACACCATAGCATTCAGGAAATGCAGAGTGGGACAGCTGGGGAGCACCAAAGTTTGAGCGAGAAGAAGTATTAGAAACCCATTGATGTATTTAATGCTTGAGGAAACTAAAGTCCAGAGGAGTTAAGCAATGCCCTGCCTTCCCCCAAGACTAAGGTCCCACAGTTAGCAAATCTCTTATAATGACCAGCCCCAAAGTTTATGGATAATTTTCAAAAAATGAAAAAGGTTACTCTCATACAAATACAAATGGAGTGCCATGGTTTGAGTGTGTGCTCCAAAGTTCATATGTTGGAATGTCAATCCTCAATGCAACAGCCTTGAGAGGTGACCTTTAAGAGGTCATTGGGTCAGGAGAACAGACCTGATTGTATTCATGCCAATCCAGCAAATGTGTTCCTGATATAAGGATGTCTGGCCCCTTCCTCTCTCTTGTATGCATGTCTCTTGCCTTTCCATCTTCTGCCAGACTATCAGAAATAAATCTCTGCTCTGTATAAATTATGCAATATTGGATGTTCTGATATAGCAGCACAAAACAGAGAGTGAGTGTGTGTTTCAAAGATTGATTTAGACTCATTAATGAGTCAATCAGTAG
The DNA here is from genome assembly GCF_021218885.2 of Marmota monax. Lineage (NCBI taxonomy): Eukaryota > Metazoa > Chordata > Mammalia > Rodentia > Sciuridae > Marmota > Marmota monax. The sequence continues at coordinate 5,611,704 of NW_026692254.1, forward strand.
CATATTAAAGCTGATTCCAGATGGCAGAAACTGGTTAATAGATTCAGTGGATAAAAAATTGGTCTCCTGATCCTGCTTTAACATCTACTGTGAACCAGCTTTTTATATCTAACCTGGATATTGCCAACACTCAACCTTTTGACCTATAAACAATGAAGTTTCATGTAGTTTAACCTAATACAAAATTGGCTAAAGATGTACAGGACAATGAAACCAAAACCTTTGGGGTTCTGTTTTTTATCAAACAAATATCATTTGTGGTTTATCAGTCTTCCACAAATTAGTATCTGATTTTATTGACTTATAAAGTCTGGATCTTAATCCAAGTAAGACTCAAACAAAATGATATCTTGGATGAACCTTAAATAGTCTTGTCAGTGCCCAAGTGTAATTTTAAAAGAGTTTTTCTTTTCTTTCTTTCTTTATTCCAAGTTTGGCATAAGGTTGATCTTCATGGTGAACCTACCCTAGCTACTTTCCAAAGGAGTTTCTCTGAAAGCTGGCAGGTTAACAGGGTGCTATAGTCAGCTTTTATTTCTCATTTCTTATTGGAATGGACTGCAAACTTTGTGTTTCCCTAGGAAGCTGGGGAAGAGGTGCTTTCTACTATGCAGGAATCTGTTCTCCTTAGACTTCCAGCCATGACCATGGCCAAATCCCAGTGGGGAGAGAGCACTGGTCACATCTGGAATGGGACCTGGACTGTTGGTCATCTTGCCAGCCCTATTTTGTAAATTCCAGGATGCTAGTCCCCACTCAGCATGCTTGTCACTAAAAGCAACCAAACAACCCTAACATTCAATCTGTACAACCAGGGGCCTCCTCAACTTGAGCCCCATGAAGACATTGATCATTGCATTTCAATTTTAAGATTTCTAAGATTTTCACAACTTATCATCTCAAATCCTTTTTTTCTAGAGTCCATCAAGTGTAATATGGGCAGATGTTTTTTCTTGATGGCATAGAGGATAAAAGTGTGTCTTCTAATTAATAGTATCACAAATTTGATGGGCCACTTGATGGTTTTGTTTTCTTCCCTATTGTAACTCCAAAGCCTTATGCTTAATACATACTCTATAAATACTTCTTAGAAAGTATAAAACAAAAAGTAAAAAATCAAGCTTAAAACACAAATGCTAAAACTAACCAGTGCTGCAGAAAACATCAAGGACAACTCTCAGAAAAAAAAAAATTGTTATTTTTCCTGGTGCTTCTATCATGTAACTTATTACTGAACCTTAAAATATAAAGCCAGAAGCAGAAATATGGTGCTATAGGACTTCTGAGGTCACTGAATAATCTAACACAAAACTGATCCTTCAACAACCAACAAAATAAAACAAGGCCCCAGTAGAATGACTGCTTCAAGATAGGCCTCAAAGCTGCTTCTGCATTTCATATATTGAACTATAGATGCCAAATGTATCCTTTTAAAAATGTTTTTTCTATTTTTCTATGGAAGCACTTACTTGAAGGCTATACGAAAGTATGTGTTCTTCAGGAGAATTTCAAACATTATTTTAAAAGGAAAAAAAAAATCTCTGGGTTTGGCCTCTGGAAGTTCACTGCATCAATGGCACATCCCTAGCCACCGTCCTCCCAGCCCTTCAGAGCCTCCACCATAATGGTCAGGAGCGTCTAGCAAGGTGAGGCCAATGTAGGTCTCTGTTATTTGTTAGAAGCCTCACTGAGATCAGGAGAGAACTCCAGCATCCTCAAAGATGCCTTTTGGTGTGGCAAATAACTGAAAAATCTTCAGCAATATCTTTTTTATTTTTTTATCAGTATCTTCACCATTTCAGCTACTTCTCTATCCTGTCTAGCTGAGTTTATAATGGACTGGCCAGAGCTCTGACTCCTCTGTGTCCTGACTTACCCCCTATCGGGAAGGCAAATAAACAGGGAAGTTACCAAGAGGAAGGTGGAAGAGGGAAGAGTAGTCAATTCATTCAACAACTAATATGTGCCAGAGCCTGCTCTGAACTCAGGGTATACAGTAGTAGACTAAAAACCAACATTCCTGCACTGTGGAATTTATTTACAGGTACTGGCCATTGGGAAGCATACCTGGCTCCACAAATAACCCACAGGTAGGCCCGTCACCTCCAGTGGCCAACATATAGGTTGGAGAATGTGTTAGGTTAACAGGGTCAAAGCTGAAGATTTTTTTTGAAGTGTTCCCAAGAGAAACTCACAGTAGCAAGAGGGTTGGATCTGGGGAAAGAGATCAGATCAGGCTTTAATATCATCTTAGATATTAAATATTATCCATTTTAAAGGGAGCTTCAGGATAAAGTAGATCTTACTTCAAAGTGGTCCCAGTAAGGAGTGAGGGAACTGGAGTATTTATACCCCAGCTCCCATCAGTTATTGGTCAAAGACTGACTCTGGGATTCCTTGTTTGTCTCTGTCTATCAGACAAAGCTGATAGTAGTAATCTGGTTGCCTCTTCTGGCAAAGGATAAGGAGTCAATTGTGTAGGATGAGGTTCTCTTGGCTTGACCATACTTCTTCCTAAGGAGGAGAGGTCCCTTGTGGTGGAAGTATATAGATCTCAGGAATATCCAGCAGGCCAGAACCATGGACTCTAGTTCAACACCTTGTGGTGTCATCATACACAAGAGCAATGGGTTCTTAATTTTCTGGGGCTCCCCTAATTTCAATCAGACTATCCATTGTATCAAGCTTCTCAGACCTTCTGTCCCTGTGGATTTAAAGTGCCCGTGGGGACCATGTGATGTGAAGGTCTCCCTTACCAGCACTGCACAAGGACTCATGTCCCAAGCTGATACTGTCAACACATTCTGCCACCTCAGTCCCACCCAACTGTTCTAGAACCCTTCACTTCTAGACCTCTCACTTTTCTGTCATCAGTGAGTATATTACCAGAGTACTTAGGTAGGTCCCAACAAATCAGGTTCGGCCACTCACCCCCAAAATGGTAATGGTAAAAAGCAGGAAAGGAATTTTAATTCCTTTAATATGGCCATGTTGGGAAGGGCAAAGTGAGAGCAAATATCTCAGTCTTGTTTATGGGGCACTGACAAGAGCTTTAGGTTTAAATAGAGGAACAATTGGGGCAGGAGGCAAGAGGTATGCGTAATTGAGTAGGCTTGATCAAAATGTGACCTGGTTGATCATTATCTTAATTGAGTTCTGCTAGGGGATTCTGTAGATGTTCTTATCATTTGCTTCTTAGGATGTTATTCTGCTAGACCTGTGATCCAAGAAGGGAGCAACTTGCTTCTCATGAGATGGTTGCTTCTAGGAAGACATTACCATGGGGTGATCTTTCTGCAAGGCTCCATTATTCCTGGAAGGTGTAGAACAATGACTGGAGATTTCTAGGCCACCCAAGGGGTCTGGAACAGGACATTGTAAAAGCTGTCAGTTCAATATTTCTGCAAATTTTGAAAATAACCTTATCTTATTGTCCTCAGTCTTGAAGGAGGATGAGATAATTTAGATAAATTTAGGACTAATAAACCTGTATTACACTTCTTGAGTGATGGATATGCCTATAAGCAGAGCCAAAGTTTAAAATAACAAAGGGGACAGATATCAATGAAGAAAGAGATGCCAAGTTTTATCCTGCCTTTAGTTACCCAGTAGGCATCTGCAGGCCCAATGAAGAGTCAGTGCAAAGGTGGCCTGTCCAAGTCCCTGGTGGAGATGATATAAAGTGCTAAGCCCTCCAACCACACACACACAAAAACATCAAATATTAAAGTTGCACATCTGCTAAGGGCTTTGCCTCATTACCTCAGTGAACTCTGACAACTCTGAGAAGCAGCCTCATCATACCCTCCATTTATGGATGAGGGTATTTAAATGGTCCAATTGTTTACTCAAAGACACACTGCTCGAAGCAGCAGAGACAAGCTAAGCATGTCATCAGAATTTTCCTCCTAAAGATTAAATTATTCATTTGTATTTGTTTCCCTTAGATTGTACTGTTTACTACTTTGATCTAAAAATGGAAAGTTATTCACCTCAAACCACTACTTTCACTTAGCTCAGAGGATAGAATTGGGTTTAATGATTACCATTTTCTTTATGTAATGTGTTATTAGAAAGATATTGCTTTTTATTTTTTAAATTCTGAAGTAGAAAATGGAATAAAAAGATAGTAAATGTTGTTTTTTAGTAAACAGAAGGTTCTAGTTTGATTAAGTTGATGTTTTCAATCAATAGGGCTAAGATGGACTATTGCCTGAATGTTGTTGAGTTCATTTGCATTCTACTTGGAATAAAAAATTAAGGGCAAAGTTCTACCTACTGAGATACTCCAAATCTTTGTGCAAATCCAAAAAAGTAGGCCCCTGTACACATTTCTGGCCTGTAGAAGATACCTGAAATGACAGAATGCAGGGCTTAGATGCTTAGGGGTTTGGGAATCCTAGCTCCAGCCATATTTTACTTACCTCATAGTTCTCAGCTTACACCACACACAAAATTAAAATCCAGATGAATGAAAGGCCTACAAATAACTGAATCTATCATCTTTAAATAAGCAAAATTGTATATGTCTTAGTAGTATGTAGAAGAGACTGTTTATAGATAAGAAATATCTTCTTGGAAGTGGGTTAATAAGCAAAAGTCATAGTGAAAACTTTGATTAATTTAATTCTGTTATCATTAAAAGCTTAGGACATAAAAACAGGCATAAAAACAGTTTTAGAGAAAGTGTTTGAAATATATGAGACAATAGATTCATATTCATAGCTTATCCAATTTAATAAGAAAAGCAAAGAAATCTCAAAATGAGCAACAGATAGATGAGCAGGTAGTTCCTCAGGGGGGGGAAAATACAAATAGACAACAAAAACACCAATAGGACAGAAATAAATTAAAACAATATAAAACAAAAATCACTTGTACTTATCAGATTGGCCAAAGTTTATCAAACAAGTGACACGGACATTTTCAAAAATGGCAGAGGCAGTATAGAAGCTCACAACCACCCAGATCATGGTATAGCACCATTTATATCAGCCTTGACATTTTATTTGAGGTTTAATGTGGTGAACAAGGGAGCACAGACAAGACTGTTCATTGCAACCCTGCTGGAGAAAGCAGAACATCAACATAGAATGGATATGCAGATTGTGGTATATCCTCATGGTAGAAAATGATTTCCACTAAAATAGATGAACGAGGGCTTCATGTATCAATGTGGATAAATGTCACACGTTTTGTTGACTGAAATTAGCAAGCTACAGAAGAATACATCATCAATACAGTTCCTTTGGGTGGAAAAAAAGCACAGAGTGATACCACTCAGTGATATCACTCAAGAATGACAGACCCAATAGTGGTTTGCCTCTGAGAAGGTGAAAGGGAATATGAGTGATGGTCAGTGGAAATTAGTTGTAACTATGATAATTCATTTTTTTCAATGGGAATATATTCTTATATTATGTTTGTAATTATAATTAAATTTCAAGAATATAAATGCAAATGCCCTTGGCATTTATATGTTGTGGTTTTGTTGCATTTTTTGGCAGTGTCAGGGGTTGAACCCAGGGCCTCACACATGAAAGCATGTGCTTTGCCACTGAGCTACATCCCCAATCCTCACAAAGTACTTAAAAGGCAATATTCCTCTGAGGTGCCCCAGCATCGTTCTCCAGGCACTCTGCTAAAAGAGGAGGGGCAGGAAACCTCCATTAATTTTTTGTTCCCAGGATGATGGTTCCTGTTGGCAAAAATTATTTGAAAGTTTGGAATAAGTCCATTATTTTCCAGATGGCTTTAGAAAAAAACAGCATGGGCTGTACCCTCCAGACCATGATGAAGCAGATAGGAGAGAGAATTGTGTAGGTCATGTGATTTTCTAGGTCCTGGAGCTAGGTCTAATCCCACAGTGCAGATTCTGGAATTGCAAAAACCCACCATACCCCAAGACCAAGTGGATGCAATTGGGGAATAGAATACATTCCATAGCTGGGAGCCAAGCACTTGACTTTTCCCACACCCTAGTTTCAAGTCTTCATCATATCAGCTACACATCCCTTTTCAAACCTCTGATAACATTCCCGAGTGAAACCAGGAATCTGAAAAGCACTGTATCAGAACTTGCTCTATAAGAACTTTCTTGTTTTATTTTTACTTGACCTTCAAGAGACATTTTCTCCTTTTATCTAACCCTAAAAGGAAGAAAACAAGATTTGGAGTCCCTCCCTTTTCCCTCCTCCTGCCTTTTCTCCCCATTAGAGGAAAATTGACTCCTAGTGGGCAAATCTCTAGATTAGAGACTTGGGCACACAGTCAAAGGGAGATTGGGGGCCCACTGAAACTGACTTTTGTAGTTCTAGGCCTTTATAGCTGGAGAGTAAATGGCCTTTTTTTTTTCAGTCTGGGAAGTGTAGAAGTCTGTTTTACGTGTTTTAGTGTTAGCTTTCTGCTTACTAATGATTGCCAAAATTAAGAGAGAATTTAAATAGGAAAGAAATCAGGCAGCACTTAGATGCCTGTTTCAAAGCATTTAAATCTTTTTTTAAACATCAGAAATTTATTAGTTGCTCAAAACATTACATTGATCTTGACATATAATATATCATACATTTGATTCAAATGGGGAGCATTTAAATCTTACTGTCTTGTTTAACCCTCTAGCTCCACCCCCACCTCACTGCACCAGCCTTTACTTTGGAGATTTAAGGATGAGGGCACCCAGGTGGGTGGATGGGTTCTTCCCTCACCCAAGGTGGCCCAGCCTACAGGGGAGGCTGAGACAGGATTTGAAAATGGGTCTCTCTGAGCCCAAAGCTGTTGTGCTCACCACCATTACTACACACTACCAAAGTACAGACCACCTTGAAATTGTACAAGTTTGCTGTTTCTCCTGCCATAGGGAGAGATTACCCAGAATGATTATAAAATGGTACAAATTAATGCAGACTCCTGCACCAAACTGGAGAGTGGCAGGCCTGGCCTTGTCCAGGCCCAGCCCTGGGTGTGACCTCAAAGGGCTGGGAAAGAACCTGTTTCTTCCCAAATTATTCTTCCACTTCACCCACTGAATATCTCATGGTTTGTTAGGCACGAATGCTCTCAAGTTAGGGAGCCTAAGGACACTGGATTTCTGAGTAGAATAAGGGACACCCAACCGTGGCCTACCTTCCTCTCTCTTCTCTTCACCACTTGGCCTTTCCCTCTGGTTTCTTTCTCAGCGGTCCCCAGCCATACCAGCAGCCCTTTCTCTCCCCCAGTATCTCATCTATTTTACTTTATTTTATTTTACTTTTTGCAGTGCTGGGGATCAAGTTCAGGCCCTCACTCATGTTAGGCAAGTACTGTACCACTGAGCTATGCCTCAGACCTAAGCACACCACCTCTTTATTTTATGAGTCTTACTGTGTGTCTCCACAGGGAAAAGCAAATAGCCAGGATTCTGGCCTTCGTCATCACATGGTTTTGTGGATTCGAGGCCTAAGAACTACTGTTTCACCAATTTTGTGCCCTGGCAACCTGGTTTCCTGCCTCACCCTCTGACTGCACCAAAGAACAGCTGCTTGTCTCTGTGGTCACCTTCCCAGGGGTTCACATACTTCCTGGGTGGCCAAGCAGAGTTGTAGGAAGCAGGACTTAGTCACCAGCTTTGTAGATGATTTGCCAGCCCCTCTCCCTCCTTGAAGGCATTCTAGGTGCAAGGATGTGTTGGGGTCTTTGTGTAAGTGGATTTAAAAAAATTTCAGTTAATTGCACCAACTTTGATAAATAACTTACATTGAGTTACCAATGGCTTTTTTTTATTTGCAGTTGGACACAATGCCTCTATTTTTAATTTATTTACTTTTATGTGGTGCTAAGAATCAAACCCAGGGCCTTGCATGTGCTAGGCGAGTGCTCTACCACTGAGCCACAACCCCAGCCCCACCAATGGCTTTAACTTGGAAAACCTTAGGTTAAAACTGGTCCCTGTTGGTGGGTGAGAAGTTCTCTCTGTTTGTCCTCAGAGAATGAAATTAGGAAGAACCAAAGTATAAAGGATGAGAGGAAAAGTCAATAGAAATTAATAACATACAAATAAGTACAAATTTATCAAGAAACAACGTTGGGAACACCTGAAATACAATTAGTGGGACCTGGGAATAACCTCAGAGAGGAAACAATGTTTTGTGATGGTAACTTGCTGGTGGAAGGGCCTTATGGGTATGTAAACATAATTCTGAAAGGCCTGACCTTGGGACATTAAACTCTGGTCTCTTAGCAAATGTCTCTGTGCTATTAGGCAGGTGAGTCAGGATTGAATAAAGGCGGAGGAAAAAGATAGAGGGGACTGAAAAAAAAAAAAAAGCCTTCATCTGGCAGGGAAGGGTCCCATAGTGATCCAGCCAGGCACAACCTCTGTCCACCTTTGTGTCTCAGGGTCACTGCACTATAGATAAATGGCCTTAGTGGTGATTTACTATCCCAGTGCTGAGTAAAAACCACATTGTTTGTTTGTTTTAATATTTTTTTTTTACTTTTAGGTGAACACAATATCTTTATTTTTATTTATATGTGGTGTTGAGGATCAAACCCAGTGCCTCACGCCAGATGAGCGCTCTACCACTGAGCCACAACCCCAGCACCCCTGACATTGATTTTTCTTGTGTATGGCTAAATATAGAGAAGAAAGTATAAATGGAAAATGGAGGGTTAGAGATGCAGCCAAAGTCAGTAAGAGCTATATCTGGAGGATACAGTTGGAAGGGGTCTAGCTGGAAGGGATCGACTACCTCTTCTGGGGAAGGCTACTGGGGATTTTTTTGGTTCAAATCAATATGGCAGCCATAGGTTGACTAAAGGGTGGAGAGGTGACCTAGTGACTTGTATTCCTGCCAAGTTGAGAATCCTCTTTACAAGGTTTGCCACAGGCCATGGATGGCCCTGGACTGGGCAATGTTCTCTGCTTCCTAACGGGCCAAGTATGCTCTCCTGTTTAGAGCATAGCTGTAACAGAGTGAGAGGACCCAACCTTAATGTGGTGGGGCTTTAATAGAGGCACCCAGACTCTCCTTTCTTGGTCTCATCTTTTTAATACCTCCATGTACTTCCGTTCTCATATGCATCCATTCTCTTTTTCTTATTTTCCTAATAATTTTGATTATGGTACATTTTAAGCATATAGAAAAATCACATGTAATACTGCAACACCTATTGCTCAGCTCAATCAAATCTTTTCTTTATTGGTTCTTTTTAATTATCCAATCTTATGTTGCTGTTTTGTTTTAATAAAACCCCACAAATGACTGAGCACAACACCTATGAACATCTGCATCCATTTTGTCTACCTAGAGTTAACCACTAGGATTAGGATTATAATCCCTATACATATTGGGATAGCCTTTACATCTATGAGTGTTATCTGTAAATAATACCTAGCTCAGTTTTCCAGAGTGTTAAACTTTATATACTCAATATAATACTTGTTTTGCCTTTTTTATTTTAAAAAAAGCTTTTTGAATTTTTACCTCTCTTTATATTACTACATATAGCTCTGATTCATTAATTGTATATAATATGTATATTCTGCATCTTATCTGTTTTTCTTTGATAAACACTTGAGTGCTTAAAATCGGTGCTTTTGCAAATAATAGTGCAGCAAATATTCTTGTAAAGTTCTCCTTGTGCCCATGTGCAAGGATTTCTCTAAATGCATACTTAGGTTTCTATATCTTCAACCCTAAAAATATTTCCAAATTGCTTTCCAAAGTGGACCTGTGAATAACATTTCTCCAACTGCATAAGGAAGATCCTCTTTCCCCATATCCTGGAATCGTCAGACTTTTTGTTGTTGTTGTTACTTTGATGTGTATGAAATGGGATCTCCTGATTCTTTTCTCTCCCAAAGCCCTAGTGCTTCTGGAAGCTCCACCCACAGTCCTCACTCCAGTCACACACACACACAAAAGGGATGAATCAAGCATGAAGAACTTGGCTGACTTCTCTATTTTATGACCTCTACAAATTGGGTGTACTCAGGGCTATTTGCAGGGATCCCTTCTCCATCGATATTCTATCCTTAGATAATCTCTCCCTGTCACAGAGTGACATATAGGCCAATAACTTCTAAATGTATAAATATTACCATCCTGAATGTCAAGACTACTGAACAGATTTATCTGATAATAAGCAACTGAATTAAAATTTAACTTGCCCAAAGTCCTACTCGAATTTCCCCACAAGCCTAATCATTCTTCATTCTTCCTCAGGTCAGTCAAGGGTATTGAGATTTAATTTCTCAAATCAAAAATTTAGATGTCATCCTTGATTCTTTCCTTTCTACCACCTTCACATTCAATCCATCAAGTCAAATCAATTTCTATAGCAAGTTGTTTCTGGATTTTCCCCTTCTTTCTGTTTCTACTGTTCCCCTTTCTCTTAAGATAATATTGTCTTTTGCCTGGGTCACTGCATTTGCTCCTAACTGGTCTTATTTTCTCCTCTTGCTCTTACAAACCATCTCTAGCCAGAATCCAAGATGAGCTTTTACTTCCCACCCCCATGCTTGAGATTCATCAAACCCAGGGCATTGTGCATGCTAGGAGAGTGCTCTAACACTGAGCTACAACCCCAACCCCCAAAAAACAATCTTTTTAGACCATTAAACAAAATAAAATAAAAAGTGACTTCCCCATTTAAATCTTCACAATAGTTCTTATTATAGGATGCTAAAATTTATGAATACTGTGATCTGAAAGCTAGGGAAGATCTGGTACCTGTCTGCTGCTTTTTCTACATACTTCCCCAGACTGTGGAACTTGGTTTGGTGGACTCTGCCTTTGATCTTATCATGGTTCCCTTGTCATTCAGGATTCTACCACTTGCACAAAGACCTGTCCTGATCAACCCACACTAAGCAGCATGGCCCCTTAGCTGCTTCCTACAGCATCACCCTGAACTATCTTCATTCTGGAACTTCTCAGTGCTCATTGCTATGGTCTGTCGACTCCATTGGAATGTCATCTCCATGAGAATTGAGATCTTCTCAGCCTTACTTTTCATTTATAGTGCCTGGCATGAAGTGGGTTCCCATATAGGCTTATTAAATTAATGAATAAATGGATGGAGTCATTTTTTTTCCTATAGCCTATAAGCTCAAATGAAGCATTTCTCCTTGAGTCTGGGTGAAATATAAGCTGCTACTTAAGACAAAAGAACATTTATTTTTGGCTAGAGTAGTAGTTTCAAACTTTTTTAATCTCAGAATCCCTTGACATGCTTAAAAATTATTGAGGACTGCCAGACATGGTGGTGCACACCTGTAATCCTAGCTACTTGGGAGGCTGAGGCAGGAGAATCTCAAGTTTGAGACCAGTCTGGGCAAACTACTGAGGCCCTGTCTCAAAATAAAAATGGGGGAGGATGTAGCTCAGTGGTAGAACACTTGCCTAGCGTGTGTGAGGCCCTGGATTCAATTCCCAGCACTGCAAAAAAAAAAAAAAATATCCCAAAGGACTTATATTCATGTAAATTATGTCTATAGATATTTGCCATATTAGAAAGTAAAATTAAAATTGTAAATGTTTTTTAAATTTTTATTTATTTTATTTATTGTATTTGGGGGAGCCACTAGGGATTGAACTCAGGGGATTTCTACCACTTAGTCATATTCCTAACAGCCCCTCACTTTTTGTTTGTTTGTTTGTTTGAGGTAGGATTTCAGTTATCCAGGCTGACCTTGAACTTGTGATCCTTCTGCCTCTGCCCAACAAGTAGCTGAGAATAGAGGCATGTGCCACCACACCCAGCTAATTTTTGTTGTTGTTGTTGTTGTTTCTAGAGAAGCAGTAAAAGGCCTATTAGATGCTAACACAATCCCATATGAAAAATAACAACACTTTCAAAAAATAGTGAGAGAGTAACAAACTTGAGCAGCTCTTCTACATTTCTAGACACTTAACAGTGTCTAGAAGGTGCCAATAAAGATACTATATTGAGGAGCTGGGAATATATTCAATGATAGAGCCTTTGCCTGGAATGTACCAGGCCCTGGATCAGCCTTCAGGGTCAGATGCAGCCCTTTCACAGTTTCATGGGTAGGGCACACAGAACAACAGAAATCTTTTCCAAGAAATGGTCAGGTTCCTTCCACCTTTCTCCTTAGGTACTCAATGGCTCACCTACCACTACTAACACAATCCCAGACCCAATCAGTCCTTTTCCAATCCTTCCCTTTTCCCTGTTTTCTATCATTTAGTTTTATTTCTTAAATTTTTATCTATTTCATTCGCATATTTATTTTAAGAGACAGAGTTTCACTACGTTAGCCAAACTGGTCTTGAACTCCTGGGTCCAAGTGATCCTCCTGCTTCAGCCTCCTGAGTAGATGGCTACAGGTGCAGGCTACCCCAAGTACCCTTTCTCTCACTTAAAAAAAAAAAATTCAAAAGTGCACACCTGGAATTCCAGCACTTGGGAGGCTGAGATAGGAAGATCACAAGTTTGAGGCCAGCCTCAATAACTTAGCGAGATTCTCAGAAATTAGGAAGACCCTGTCTCAAAATAAATTTTAAAAAAAAGAAAGAAAGAAAGAAAATGAGTGGGGATGTAGTTCAGTGGTAAAGCACTCCTGGGTTTAATCTCCAGTAAACTCCTCTCACCCCATCACCAAAAATGCAGGGCTGAGGATGTAGCTCAGTGGTACAGTGCTTACCCAGTATTTTTGCAAGGCCCTGTGTTCAATCCCCAGTACTTTAAAGAAGGAGAGAGAGAGAAATAATTTTATGATTTTAAAGTTTTAGAAAATTAATTTGTAAGTGACGTGAAAAATAATTTTGTAATTTTAACGTCTTCAAAAATCAATTTGTAAGCAACATGTGACCTGTCTTTTCTTATCTTTTTTCAGTTCTAGGGATCAAACTCAGGGTCTGGCACATGCTAGGCAAGTGCCTCTGCACTACATCCCCAGCCCTGGTGTATGTCTTTTAAATAAATTTATTTCTATAACCCAAATATTGATTATAAAAATTTTAACGCAGAAAATTCCTTTTGACAAAAATGAACATGGAGGCCTGGTTTTAGTAGAATTTAGTTATTCCTCTCTGTATTTGTGTTGAGCAACCAAACTGGGTGTCATATTCTTTTCATTATTATAACACTAAACTTTAAGTTCTTTCCCAATACTGAAACCTAAGTTCTTCCCCTTTTTAAGGGGAAGCTGTCCCCCCCCCTTTTTTTTTCCTATTTAGAGGAAATTCACAGAACCAAGATTTAAAAAAAAAAAAAAATAGGTGGTCATTTCTGTTCCTGTGGAAGTGCCAGAGCTCCCCAGGCCTGTGGACGTGCCACGCCTCTGCACTTCCTGACGTCATACTATTTTTGTCTCTCAATAGCTCATTGACACAATCGCCTCGGAGATCGGAGAACTGAAACAAGAGATGGTGCAGACAGATGTCAGCTTGGAAAATGGCCTGGAACCTGCTGAAACTCCCAGGTGACCAGAGACACCATTAGGTGATGGTGGTGAGAGAGGGACTCTGTGAAGTCTATTAGCAATGAGGGCTGAAGTTCCTCACTCCTCTGAAGTTTGGGAACTGGGAGTGCTGTGGAGGCTCCAGATGAAATTCTCTGTGGGAGGTGGGAGTGGCCTAGAGCTCCTGATCTGCTTATTTTAATCACTTTGAAGGCACTTGAACTTTATACCTTCTCAATTCCTCCTGGCACCAGAACCCGGAAACCTAAAATTGTCTGTGCCATGTCCACCTACTCAAAATGATGGAAACAATAACGCAGCTGATCCTCCGTGGGCAAAATAGAATTCAGTGTAGCTGTGTCAGTCTCCAGAAGGTTTAAAGGGGAGCAACTAAAGAGGATGGACTCATTTTGCATTCTCAGGTCAGAAAAAATAAATCAATAAAACTGGTAGTTGCTGTAGTCATTAACCTGAAAAATGATCTGGTGTTTTGGAAACTGGATGAGCTTGTAAATGGTTAAGGAAGGGGAGGCAATGTGCTCTGCTGGTTAAGCTTAATACCTGTTCACATATCCCACATTCTCTGAAAAAGTAACAGGAGACTGGTTTCTAAGTGGAGAATGAATGGGGGTGCAGAGGCCAGAGTCAGGGTGGGAAGTTGGAGGTAGCCTCTTACAGTTCTTTGATGTTGTAATTCTTTGCTAATAAAGACAACAGAATATATCATCACAAAAAAGACAAGGAAACGTGGTGCCTTGGAAGACAGAACCCAGAAAGTGGGGTTGAAGCTGCTTGGAGCAGTATGAAGCTGAGATTTATGGTGCAGGTTTTGCTTGCAAATCATGGGACAGGCAGGTGAGCCAGGTGTTTCTGGTTGTCCAGGCAAGTTTCAAACCAGCTTGACTTGTTCTCTGCTGTAGACTGAGGGTAGGGAGGACCATCCCAGGGAGGTACTTGGAAGCTGGAAGGTGGTGTTTTGATGCTGTGTCTCTTTGGAGGAACTGCAGTCCCCTTAGCTGTGGAAGTTCTGTGTGCCTTCTATTTCCCTGCTTTTCTACAAAATGACTGGGGTAGACCAGATGTTCCTCACACTTCTGCCGCTACAGGCATTCTGATATCTCTTGACCTTGGTGTAAAGGGCTTTGCTTAGTTCACTTATTTTCCCCATATACTAGACAAATGTACAATGATTTTCAGGTAGAGGATTCCATCTCATATTCGGAGTAGTTCAGATGCTGTGGAACGTTGGCCAGGGATTCCTCTTTACCCTTTGCATTGTTGACCTAAAATTAAATTGGGACTTCAGTCTAAGCAACAGTGTGAAGAGAGTTTTCATAGCACTGATTTCTTCTATATCCAGGAAATACAGTGCTATGAGATAGACCCCAAACTCCTCAGGGGACGAAACCCAGACATAGACCAGCAGGAATGTGTGTAAATGCTGAAGGATAAAGCTCGTGGGAAGAATAAATGTTAGGGACCATCAAGATCTTGTTCTCTGACTTTAGGAGGTATTAGGGTGGGAAGCTGGGCAGTCCTTTAATCTGTAACATCTATTTGTTTGTTTGTTTGTTTTGTGCTCGGGATTAAGCCCAGGGCCTAGGGCATGTGCTCACCCACCACTGACTTATACCCCCAAGCCCTAACCTTTCTTTTCATTTGTTCCTTTCCAAATTTAAGAATGATTATAAGTATGCCACAATAACTTTTTTTTTTCAGACAAATGTCACTTGTCCTTGGGTGATTCATTGGTTAACACTGAATTTGTTAATTTTTACAGACACTTTATTTGGCTTTTTAAGAGTTGTTTAATGGGGGTAAAAAGAAAAAGCTAGATGCATTGTCTTTACTTAACATCACATATTCTGTTTGATACGTGCCAGGTATAGTCTGTAGTAGCTTACAGTTACCATCTATTGCATCTACCTAACAAAACTCTAGGAGGCAGAGATCCACTGTGACCCTCATTTTACTGTTGTAGGAACTGCATGATGTGGCTAAAAACATATGGACTACTGGGGCTATGGATTCTGTACTGGAGTCTTTTGCTGATTTTTTAGAAGTGGTGACTTTGTTTATAATCTCTCCATTTTGCTCAGTGGAAATATCAGGAGACCCAGCTGATGGGGAGGTAGAATAAAGAACACTCTGAGCCATCTCAAAAATTAAGGCAAAATATAGCTGTGGCCACGAGGAAAACCACAATTCAATCTGGCACAAAGCAGTCAGTCCAACAAGGAGAGGAGAGAAAAGGAAAGTAGATCTGTCAGCAGGGGAGTTGCCTTAATCAAAACCTGTGTAGAAAAAAGTATCCAACAGCCCCCACGGGACCATGGCTCTGTGCGTCTGATGGATCCACAGAGAAATCACAGTGAGCTTCCTCTATGAATATGAGCTGTGGTGGGCCCTCATCTCCTCCAGCCACAGCCACCATGAAATGTCTCTACTTCCTTAGTTGTTTAAACACCAGATTAAGTGACCACCTAGTGTTCTTGGTGATAAACCACAACTCCTTTGCCTATGATGGCATTTGGTTATTCAAGCATCCACCCTTGAGCACTCCTTTCCTTCTACCCTTACCTGGCTTTATTTAATATAATTTTTTCATTGAATCTGTATAGATAGGACAGGTATAGTCAGCCTTCTGAATCCACCAGTTTGCAAATACGGATTTAACCAACCACCCCTCAAAAATAGTTTTCAAAATATTGCATCTGTACTGAATATGTACAGATGATTTCTTGTCATTATTCCCTGAACAATGTAGTGTAACAACTATTCATGTAGCATTGGCATTGTATTAGATATTATAAGCAATCTAGATATGGTTTAAAGCACACAGGAGGATGTGTGTAGGTTATATGTAAATATTATACCATCTTATTTCCATAAGGGACTTGAGCATTGGCAGATTTGGTATGTGTGGCGGGGTGTCCTAGAAACAAAATCCCTTGGATACTGAGGGACCCTTGCACTTACTTGCTTAATAGTGCAGTTTCTGCCTCCCTCCATTGAGAACTAAGCCCCTTGATGGGGTGGGGAGTTGGTTTGTCATTCACTGCTGGGATTTCAGTGCTTAGAATGGTGCCTGGAATAAAGCATATGCACAATAACTATTTGTTGACTGGATGGAAGAAATACGACAATTTTTTTGGAGATTCTAAAGTATCACAATATCAGAGGCCTCTGTGGAAAGAAGTTGCTCCCCTCATGCCAGTGCATAAAAATGGACAAAGTTGAAAATGTGTGCTAGGCTTTAGGCTCCCTCCCCAGCAAAGAAAAAGGATACGTCCCTTCTCCCTGATCTCCAGCTGTGCTTCTTCCATCATTTCTGCTTTATGAGCTGTTTTCATTCTTTCTGATAGGGTAATAGCTGAGTAAATCTGCCTCCTCCCTCTGCTAATGTTTTACCAAGAAGAAGCTGGCAAACCAGAGAAAGATGAAGGGGCTTCTTATTCCTCATGATATGCTCTTTCTAAATGATTTTTCCTGTTTTCTTCTTCTCGTTATCCCATACCTCTAAAGACAGAGACCATGGGACCATAAAACCTTCTTACTCTCCATACCTCCGTGCTCCTTTGGGGGAGGGTGTCTCTGCTGGGGTAGGTCCACCAGGCCTGAGGTAGGTCAGGGCTCCACTTTCACCATCCCTGGACCCATTACCTCCTGGCTGACACAAGTCTTTAGAGATTCCTTTGTCCTAGGCAAAGTAGAAAAATAAATGAAAAACAAACAAACAAACAAAATCAGCCTCACAGCCCCAAGAAGTATTTTCTGGGTTCAGGCTGAGTTTTCAGGATCCCTGAGAGTCCTGCCAGGACAATGTCATTAAAGCCTGTTGACTCCTCCTACTTTCTTTTACCTTCTTCTCCTTCTCCTTCTCCTTCTCCTTCTCCTTCTCCTTCTCCTTCTCCTTCTCCTCAGGGATTAAACACAAGGACACTTAACCTGAGCCATATCCCCAGCCCTTTGATTATTTATTTATTTAGGAACAGTGTCTCACTAGATTGCTTACAGCCTCCTAAGTTACTGAGGCTAGCTTTCAGCCTTGTGATCCTCCTGCCTCAGCCTCCTGAGCCCTGGGATTACAGGCATTCGCCACCACACCTGGCTATCTCCATCATTTTTATTGCCCCCTCCCTGGTACCCTCTAGCCCAGGTGGATCATTGGGTGATGCCCAAGATCTTAATAAGGCCTCTACTCCCACCCACATCAACTCATCCCACCCCAGAAGCAGACACATGGAATTCAAAGATTTCTTGGCCAGGTCTACCCAATGCTGTTACAGTGTAGCAGTTAGCCGCCATCCTTAGCTTCTTCTGGGAAGTCTGATTTCCCAGCAGCCACATAACAATGATATGGAAACCACGTATAACCGGGAGAGTCTTCTCATGACCTAAAATTAGAACACAACATTAGAAGAGAAAAAATGATGCTACAATCTAGAGAGTTCCACTTGCATAAGTCTCTAGTGGGACAGTTATGGCCATATTGGTTTCTCTGTGTACTTCTGAGGAAACCCACCCTCATTGATAGCTGCATTTTAAAAATCTTCCCATTGACAAAACATAATTCAGCAAGCATACACAATTAAGTATATATAGCTACATTTGAATTCTTACAAAGTAAATAGACCATAAAACCCATACACCCAGATCAGAAAATGGGACATTCCCAGCATCACCCAAGGCTCTTTTTGGTCTCTGTATACCCAAGGGTAAGCACTATTCTTACTTCTATTGCTATAGACTAGTTCTACATGGTTTTATTTTGAGGTTGTTGTTTTTGTTGTTGTTGTTGTTTGGTTGGCTTTGTTTTTGTTTTGGTGCTGGGGAGTAAACCTAGGATCTCATGTATGCAAATGTGCTCTCTACCCGTACGCTATACTCCCAGTGCCAGTTTTATGTAACTGGAATCATACCACATGTGCTTTTAAAACTCTGACTTCTTTCACTGAATTTTTGGATAGTATTCCATTTTATGAATAAATTATAATTTGTTAATCTATTCTGTCGATAGATATTTGAATTGATTTTAGTTTGGGGCTATATTATTTACTTCTGCTATAAACATTCATGTACATGTCCTTTGGTGGACCACAGTAATTAATATAAGAGTGAGATTATTGGATTATATATTCAATATTCAACTTTAGTAGATAGGGCCCCACAGTTTTCCAGAGCGATGATATCAGTTTGCATTTCCACCTAGAATATGTGAGAGCTTGGGATGCTCTATTCTCACCTGTGCTTGTGCTTTGTCACTTTAGCCATGTGGATGGTTGGGTTATTTGAGAGTTTCTGAAACCATTATGGATGAAAACAGGTAGGAATACCTGTATGTTCTGACTCAAGTACTTATCTCAGCATTGTTGGAATCAGTCATGGGAATTCTTTAGGTCTCACAGACCATCTTTAAATTCAAGGCTAAAGTCATGGGAAATTCTGAACTCACCACCAGTTCACTGAGAAATATTTAAGGAAATTATGAAGTTGCAGAAAGAATTATTTGGGGGAAGGAGATGAAAAAGTAAAATAACCCAGAAATTATGGGGAAATATAAATGTAAGTACCTTTTATTATTTCTGCATTTGGATTTTAAGATTTTTACAGCAGAAAAAAAAAACTGTCAGTGAAATTCCCCCCATTTTTATTGTCTATTGCTTTACTTTGTCTGGTACTTATATGCAGAAATATTCATCATCTCTGAATCGATTTGGCCAAGGCCATTAACTGCATCCTAAGTAATAAATGTATGTGCCCAAATATAATACAACCACTTAGAATACTTCTGCATCTAGTACAATTTTCCATATTTAAAAAAAAATAGGTAAGTCCTCAACTTCATGACTTCAAACACAGAACTTAAAGTCATTTTATTTTATTTCTTTTTCTACCTTTTTTTATTCAAATAGTAGACTATAATTTATTGATTTTATTTCTTTTTGCTCTTTTGAAGATGTTGGAGAATAAATTTATAAGGTCATTTGGAATCAAGGTCAAGTCACTGGATGCAAAGTCCCTTTGCATTCTGACCTCTTATGCAGTATTTGTGTCATGTGTAATGTTTGCCAGCAAAACAAATATTTTCCTCTCCTTCCATATCTGGAAACCTGCCCACACCACAGTTCCAGGCTTGGGGCCCATGCTCAAGTCTCCCAGCATCTATAAGCAGCCTCTCTCCTCGAATCAGTCTCACCCGTAAAAGAAAGATTCGTTTTGGGGCTGGGAATGTAGCTTAGTATGTGCAAGGGCCTGGGTTGAATTCCCAGGACTATAGAAGGAAGGTAGGAAGGAAAGAAGGAAGGGAAGGAGGGAGGGAAGGAAGGAAGGAAAGATTGATTTTCTTCCTTTGTGGGTTCTATTCTGTTCAGTGGAACCTGGGAGACTCACGGGAACGATTTGCTACCACATATTAGATTTATCTTGCAAATTCTCGGGTCCCTTGAAAAAAGTGTTTGGTATCCATTCAGGTTATGGTTGCTTCTTACACATGGTCTATTTTGAAGAACTGAACATGCACATTTCCACTCATTCTTGGGTGCTTGTCATTGTCTGCCTGTGCACATTCTTTCTCAAGATAGCAAAAACAGAATAGAGAGGCTCCTTGACTTGAGTCAAAATTGCATTCTCAGTTGCAGATCCATTGTGTGAAATACCCAAGTAATACCACAGATGTGGCCACTCTTTCCCTTAGTGGAGGTGGGGTCCATGGGATGCCTGGTGGAACATGGCTTTGTTCATAGAGCAGGTCATGTAGCAATCATAGTTCCATGGTAAAGTATTCTTCTCTTATGCTCATTAAGGATATTCTGCTATGACTAGTCTGCTCAGTTTTCCCTGGATTATTCCCAAAGGTGCTTTCTTATTTGAAACCACCAGGAACATTTTGAGTATGGTTTCAAGGAATTCTGTAAACATTGACCAACTTTTTGATCATACTGTTAACAGTGTGGCAAGAATTAAGTTGAACTTAAGGGAAATATTTAGGGTGCTGTATCTATGTAGTGGAGCCTGAAGATTTTACACAACCTGAGAGAAGAAAGAATTGTAAACAAGTGAGTCTTATATAAAGACACGAGGATATAAAAGATGAATTCAGGAGTATACCAGATGTCCAGGGGGAAGTAGATAATTCCTGGTCAGAGACTTGACATCACCCTTAAAGAATGAGTTAGGTAGGTGTCAGAACACCTTTTGAGTCACATGCTCCAAAGAGCTATTTAATGTGTCTCAATTTGGTGATATCTGTAATTTTTGAGAAAGTTTAAAAAGGTGCATTTAAGATTTCTTTTTTTATTATTACTAAAAGTTGAATATGTAGGTCATAGAAAAAGCACATAACAGAAAGTAATAATACAAATGACCTGAATTCACCCACTAAGAGAGAACCACTTCTGCTAGTTCATTGGGTGAGCTGTTTTATTTCTTTGGGGTATGCCCTTCTGATGTTTTTGCTTTGCATAACTAGACATTGAAATGGTAGCTCATGCATGAGTTTTCGCCAACTGACAAGGTCATTTTTGATCATTTGGGAAGTGCACTGGTCCTAGAAAAAATCTCTCTCTCTCTCTCTCTCTCTCTCTCTCTCTCTCTCTCTCTCTCTCTCTCTCTCTTTTCTTTCATTGTGGTGATGAACTCAGGGAGATCCACCCCTGAGCTATATCCCCAGCCCTTTCTATCTATTTATTCATTTATTTTTGAGGCAGGGTCTTGCTAATTTGCCCAGGCTACCCTCAAACTTGTGATCCTCCTGCCTCAGCCTCCAGAGGACCGGAAGGCCTATGCCTCCTTGCCCACCTGAAATTGATTCCATTTTCTTTGAATGGTAGCACCATGCAAGTTACTGGCTGGTTTCCTCTATCAACAGTAAACTTCAGACCTATAATTTTAACAGCGCCACATGCTAGGATTACGTTAATTTAAGACTTTTTTTTTTTCCAGTGATAGGGATTGAACCCAGAGTGCCTTTTACATGCTGGGCGAGTTCTCTACCACTTAGCCACAACTCTCTGCAAGCTTTGTCTCCGTCCTTTATTGGCTCTGCCACAAATATCTGCCTAGTTAAAATTCAGTGGGTGAATTAGTGGAGCTAGGAAACAACACCAGCGTAGCCAAAGGCACTTAAATACTGGAAACTGCAAATCCAGGGAATGCTTGCCTTTCTGTGAAACAGCATGCATGCCACTGCTCCGGGCTCGAGGGCAGCGGGCCGGGACTGGAGCCTGCCTGGCTCCTTCCCTTGCCTGTTTTCAGCTCCAAGGACAACAGGTTCTTTGTTTCTATTTCTTACTTTTACAGGAACGAATGAATGCCTCTGCCAGCGTTGACTCCATATCTGCCCTTTTCATCTCTAGCGGGAGAATCAACAAGAGGAAGTTCCTAAGCAAAGTCACCACCCAATCTTTCTCCTCTCATGAAAATTGCATCCATGCCCCCTCCCCCAGGCAGCCTTGCCATGCAGTTTTATTTCTAGTTTCTATGTTCTTTTTTTCCTGTTTTCCACAGGAGATAGAACTTAAAAATCACGGAAAGCCTTCAAAGTCTTTCACAAAAATCCTCCTGCAACATGCTTCTAGAAATCTTTTTCAGGAAGTTGTTGTTTCCTCCCTCAAAAAGCAACAGCCCTTACTTAGCCCTGCAGGAATCCCAAAATATGTTACTGATTCTTTTTCCTCTTACATTTTAAGGGGACCAAAAAAAAAAAAAAAAGCCTTAAAGAATCAAAGTATCAACCTGTATGTTTCAGAAAACTTCAAAAGATTGGAGCTGGGGATATAGCTCAGTGGTAGAATGCTTGCCTACTGTGTCTCTCAGCACTGAAAATAACTAAGTTAATAAATTAGAAAAATAGGAATACAGGAATTGGATCCAGTTCTATCTTTTTTTTTTTTTAAGGAGGGGATGGTTACTGGGGATATAACTGAGGGGCACTTAACCACTGAGCTACATCCCCAGTTCTATTTTGTATTTTATTTAGAGACAAGATCTCACTGAGTTGCTGAGGCTGGCTTTTGAACTTGAGACCCTCCTGTCTCAGCCTCCCTAGCCACTGGGATTATAGGCAAATGCCATAGTGTCTTGCTAGTTCTATCTATTTTTGTTTGACTTCAAATAAGGAGTTAAATTTGATGACCCCTGATATTCCTCCAAACTCAGCTAAGTATGCAGTGATCTTTACCAGAATATCCTCTCCCCCAGTCTTTTGCCCAGCACCTTTCCCATCTTGGATGGCAGGTAAAAGATTTTCTCAGCTCACTGGCCAATTTCTCTGCTATAAATGGATAGCATTTGTCAGTGTCCCATGATAATCCAGAATGAACTTGGGCCTCTTTTCTTCTTCAGATGTTAATATTACAGAGTGGCAGTTTAATCCAACTTCAAATTCTAAAGAATTACTTTCACATCTGAAAGTGTTAAGCAATTTTTGAATATCAGCTACCAGGTATTTTTGATATGGAAGCTTTTCTTGGAGTCTTTTGTTGGTTCTGTGTATGTGTTTAACAGCAATTGGAATTGTTCTTCTGCCAGAAATTTTAGTATTGGTTGTTCTTTCTAACTAAGTGGCCTCTTCTATTAACATTTGTCCAGAAGCAATTGATTCCCAGATGCACCACATCTCCTCTCTCGGCCCTACTAAGCCCTGGGCTCATCTCCCACCAACCTTGATGTCTTGGCCACTGCTAAGTATTTTGATAAAAGGTCAAAGATCTACTGCTGCAAGAGTAAAACTACACAACACTCCAACATCTGTCTGGTCCTTAATTCTTTTTTTCCTTTCAGTACTAGGGATAGAACCCATGGGCTCACTCATGCTAGGCAAGTGCTCTACTAGTGAGCTACAAACACAGTCCTTGGTCTTTACCTCTTAAGAGAACCCCTGTATTGGCCTTTGGTAGCAAGAGGCCTGGGTCCTCTAGCTGTGTCACCTCCCAGTTTGTTCCTTTCTTGCCAATGAAGCTGTTTGAGACAACTCCATGTGAGAAGGCTTTTGTGAGTCAAATGAAGCTGACAGCTCTCCCTGGACAGAATGAGGACAGGAGGTCCCAGAGAGGCAAGATATCCATGAAGCCCCTAAATGGATAGCATTTGTCAGGGTCCCACGATAATCCAGAATGAACTTGGGCCTCCTTTCTTCTTCAGATGCTTGGATCAAATCCAGGGCCTTATACATGTTAGGCAAGAATTCAGTCCCTGAACTACATCTGCCCCTGACACCATTCCTTTCTTTTTTTCTGTTTGAAAATTGAGGATGGTAACAACCAGAGCCCAAGGTTGAAACTAGCTAGATCCTAATGGTTTACAAGGAACTGCTGAGAGACATACTCTAAAATTCTGTTACAGCTCTCATAATCTAATCATTTTACCTCTGAATATTTCTGCATTAACTGGAGCTTACATGGGAGTGACACTTCATATCCAAATCATAACAGATATGCCTTATAAAAAAATTATCAACCCTTACCAAAAAAAAAAAAAAAAGCCACCTTGATGTTAATTCATTCACATGTGCGAGAGATGGCTAGTTTAGATTTCAAGCAAATGAGAACTTGTTGAGAATAGAATGCTAAGGACCCCCTAGCTGTGTGTACAGGGGTCTCACTGTGGGTTTCTCTGGATATCATGAAGTGCACTTGCCTTACCCAAAGGACATTTTCCTGCTGATACTGTCTTCTAGTTTCTCCTGTGCTAAGCAAGCTGCTGTCTGTAGAATCTTAAATCTCTTTCCAGTGCTAGAATAAGGCATTCTGTATTGGGGATTTTTTTTTTTTTCCAGTGCTGAGATTACACTAGTGCACACTAGGCATAGCTGGGGACTTAAAATGAAAGCACTTCATTAATGTCCTATGTTGGTGGTCACAGAATTAGAATTCTAGGTTAAAACTGATCACTGGCTTTAACACCTAGAGCCCACCCTTTACCAGCTGACCTGAGGCTAAACAGGGAGCCCATGGGAGAAATTCATGAGCAACAAGGAAGGAGGTGATAAAACTTTGGATTTGTTATTCTGGAAGGATTGGAGCTGCCTCCTCTTCTTGCCCCAGGCTCTGAGATGGCCAAAGGCCAGAGGACTCTTAGTAGCTGTGGTGACTCTTGTCACCCATTTCCTGATAAACACACAGACAAGGACGCCTTGTCTCCTGAGAATAGAACTGAGCAGTCTGTTTGTTAGGGTCTGGCAAAAGTAAAGCCTGAATCAGAGGCTGTGAACCTTACAATCTGGAGCTCAATCCTACTCAGGCTCCTGGTCATCCCGAAAGCAGGTATTTTACCAGTGTCTGCCCTGAGCTTAGCCCGAATATGATCTGGGGGTGAGGCCAGGCTAGTAAGAGATCCATATGATGCAGAATAAAGAGGGTAAAATGCCTCACAGGTGTACAGACAGTAGATAAGGAATTCAAGGCCACGGGATTATTGCAGTTGAAGGATCAAGGGGAGACCGACCACTAGGACTTGAGTGCCATTTTGACAGGTAGGCAAGAGACAGGTACGTCAACGGACATTCAAGAACTGCTTAGGGCTGGGGGAGCAGTCCATTGGTAAAGCATATGCTTAGCTTGTGCAAGGCCCTGCATTCTATCCCCAGCACCAAATTAATTAATTAATTATACTTAAGTTAAACAAAAGCAGTTTAAACTCAGCAGAGAGAGGACAGAACATGGCAAAGAGAGGCTTTTACACAATGAACTTTCCCCTGGAATCCAGTTTTCCTCTTATTTGTATGCCATTTTTACCATTAATTTGTAGTAGCTTTCTTTAAACTGATCTACATTTTTCATGCATTAATATTCATTTGAAAGGTAAATTTAATATCTTTGCCATAGTTGGGAAATTACTATATATATATATATATATATATATACATATATATATATATATATATATATATATAACTATTATCAAAGGACAGGATTACAATAATTAAAGGCCTTATTTGGCCTTTTTTTTTATTCTAGAATCAAGCAACATATCATCCCATAAAATAAAATAAAAGTTCCAATGAGTTAGTTCAATGGACTGAAAGATTTGAAGAATGCAGAAACAAGAGCAAAAAAAAAAGGACTGATTTTTCAAAACTAGTTTCCTTGTAAGGCAGGGACGGAAAGACAGAACAGTAGAAAAGTAACTGATTGATTAACATCCGGTTACTTTGTGTAAAGATGAAGGCAGAGGAAACTTCAGTCTCATGCCAATTGAAACTGTCCGGTTTGGCTATTATATTCCTTCTCTTGGAAGGACAGATAATTTGGTTTTGGTTTGACTTTTAGCATGAATGACCCCATTTTGATTTTTAGTCTGTCCACTGGGACCTGAAGCAGGAACTTAGACCATAATAATGGACCCCTCTAGTTTTTACTTAATGGTCCTATACCCTAAGTCTGAGGGCAGAGCCACCCAGAGCGTGCACATCTCTCAAGACCTTGTACCGATCTTAACTGACAATAAGAATTCGGTGGTTGGCTTTGTATCTCACCCCCTTGAACTTTATTTTTGCTATTCAATAGCTGATCTATGAGTCTTTTATCCGAAAAGTTGTTGACTGTATTTCCTGGGCAAATTTTTTTCTCCCACTGAAATAATCTTATACCAATTTTTTTTAATGTATATTGCCAAATTGTCTCTCATTTATTTGAAAAGACTGGACTCTAAAGTCAAAACATACACTTCAGATATGTTTTGGGGGATGAACTTGGGAAGGGAGTGATGTATTAAGACAGACATGGGGGCCATCTTAATACACTTTTATCTATACCTGGTCCTTAGGTCACTTGGAGCTACACTGGTACATACTGCTGTGTTTCTAGAATAGGACAAAAAGGAGTATCCATTATTTGGAATCTGCTGCACATGATTTCTCTGAGATGAATCTGATATATCAATTTTAATGAAACTTAAGTCCAAAGTCAATATGGCTGTCCCACTCAGAATGAGCTTTCTGTGGCCACTTAGCCTTCTACTTCTGCAGGCCACCAACATCTGGCCCTGAAAATAAAGGGAATCCAGCCAATGGAGAAGCCATTCATTCCACACACAAATTAGCCTTACATCAGGTATGACCCAAGAGTAGCTGGTGTTGGGGATCCCTGTCCTCCATAGTGGATTGAATATTTACCAGCCTGCTTCAGAGCCATAAGGTCTGGATTTGGTTGCAATAGAGACAGATATAGGAGGTTTTCCCATCCGTATTTATTTTCTGTCCCTAGAGACACCTGACATCTATGGGGCAATTATGGTTTGTAGAGTGCTTTTATATGTGCCTCGAATTGAGTCTGTATCCAAGATTCATCTTCCCATGATGGCAGTCCTGCATACATGGACATGATGCTAATGATTGAATAAATGAATTTTTGCTCATAAAAACCCAGTGACATTGTAGATATTATTGCTTTTTCTCCATTTTGTTACTTTGAGATATTTCGATCATTATAAAAAACTGGGAAGAATAATACACCTGGATGTGAGGGCGATCTGGCTATCACATCTGTCACCCATTGATTGCCAGGGTTGATTCAGTTGATCTGGCTGGCTAGGTAGGTGTTCCCTTCCTCCCTCTCCACTCCATGTGCATCCCTCCCGAAGCTGTGCACTCAGTCAAAGAGGATGACCTTCATTCATAAGAGTAGCTACACTCCCCTGCTAGAACTTCCAAACAAGCTCTCGGGAATACTACTGCTTACCAAAATTCACCAATTGCTGAAACTTTTTACACTTGCTTTATCTCTGTATTTTTTCCTTCATTTTCTTTTTATTCTTTGGAGGGTGATGGGAGTGTCACCCTGTGACACTTTCAAACATTTTCTCACTTTGCATATAAATTCATTGGTGTGTATATCCTAAGAACTTTTAATCATAAGAAAATTATCACATTCAGAAAATTAAACATCGACACAATATTATCTAATATATTCAAATATTTCATTAGCCTTTGTAGCTCTTTTAAAAAATTATGGTGTCTGTGGCTCAGTGGTACAGCACTCGCCAAGCACGTGCGAGGGCCTGGGTTCGATCCTCAGCACCACATAAAAATAAATAAACAAAATAAAGGCATTAAAAAATTTTTAAAAATATGGTGTCATGAAAGACCAAGTCCATGCATTCAATGTAGTAATCAGACTTTTATCTTCTTTAGTCTATAGTAATTTTACAGTCTTTAAAAAAACATATTTTATGGCATCTGCCTTTTTGCAGGGACAGTGCCGGGGATCAAACTCAGAGCCTTGCACTTGCTAGACAAGTTTTCTACCACTGACGTACACTCCTAGCCAAACATCTGACATTTCTGAAGTTATTCATTTTGCAGAAAGTCCCCCAAGATGGATTTGTCTCATTGTTTGCTCCTGTATAGATTCAGGTTTAACAAATTTATAGGCAGAAAGAACTACCTGGTTGTTCTCAGAGCCTCACATTGTAGGTGTGTGGTGTCAGGGTCTCTCCTCTTGGAGGGGTTAACATTGATCATTTGGTTAAGATGGTGTCCTCTGGGTTTCTCCACTATCATCTTACCTTCTCTCTTCATCAGTAATTTAGTGATCTGTGGAGTGATATTTTAAGACCGTGAATATCCTGTTTCCTAACAATCTTTGACTTCTTGGTTTTCGAGTCCATGCACAATTCTTGCTTTCATCAATTACTACCTGCGGGGTGGAGTTATTATCAATTACTATTTTCAGAAAGTCAAGGCTCAGACAGGAATCTGAACAAGGTTTTCCCTGCCTGACTGAACTAGGAAAGGGATACCCTGCTTCTAGCCCTGAGGCTGGCACTCTGGCCATTCCCCTGTGACAATGTCATTATTAGAACCTCCTGGATTATATCACACAGTGGCTTACCTTATATAAATCAGAAATTCTTTGCCTTTCCTCTTATTTGCATGCAGACATCTGCCTTGAAAATTATTAATTCCTATTCATTTCAGCAGGTTCTGTCATAGGTAGGGTTCTTCAGAGCCAGAAACTGATACAGGGATTATTGTGCAAGTGATTTCTATTTTTTTTAAACAGAGAGAGAGAGAGAGAGAGAGAGAGAGAGAGAGAGAGAGAGAATTTTTAATATTTATTTGTTAGTTTTTGGCGGACAAAACATTGTATGTGGTGCTGAGGATCGAACCCGGACCGCACGCATGCCAGGCAAGCGCGCTACTGCTTGAGCCACATCCCCAGCCCCTGTGCAAGTGATTTCTAGAGGAAGGCTGTCAGGAGCAGTCTATGAAGGAGTGAGTAACACGGAATGAGACAGAGGAAGAACAAGGCAAAGATGTGGGCTCAGCCCTCACAGGGAGCGTGGAGAGCACCCTAAAAGTTATGGGTGCTTAACTTCTTGAGATAAGAAACCTACTGGATCATAGCCACAATTAATATGCCATCAGCAGGGTGTGTAACCCAGGCATTTCCAGAAGTGAGGCTCTTGTGAGCTTTTAGTGGTTAATGCCCACAACATCCAGAGCATAGGCACCTGGCCTGGTAAAGGGGCTCAGACTGGGATGATGGAATCCATAATGCACTCCACATTTCATTAATTAATTTTTTACTGAAGGTTGTCCCTGATAAAAAGCCACTTTGTCCTGTAGTAACATACTATAAATCTCAGATGGCTAGCCAAAATCAAGGAGTAGTCATTTGCAAGGACAAGATCTTAATTTGTGGTTGCTTCTTTAAGAGGCTCCATGTATCTTATCTACCATCTTCCTGTCTGGGGCTTGGCTTTTTAGGCTGAGGTCAATTATTAGAACAAAGGCTTTTAGTATCTTGAAACAAGAGAGGAGTCACAGGATATGCGTCCCAAAGGAAGGAAGAAGTGTCAACCTATTTCCTCACCATACATACAAGTGGCACAAATTGTTGTATTAGAGACTGTCATCTTTGGTCTTGGAAAAATATGGTCAACTGGAGACTAGAGGTGGCAGGAATGCAATTTTTTTTTAATCTCCTAGGGCTGGGGATCCATCCTGGGGCCTTGTGGTAGGCAAGCACTTTTCCACTAAGCTACACCCCAGTTGCAAAATATTTCTTGATTTGAGCTCCTAGAATTCCTTCATGGTATTCTTCCCATCCCCATTCCCCAGCCCCCTAACAAAACCAAACACCTAACTGGATCAGAGTTAACCTGCATCTTTTATGCTTGGCTTTCAAGCAAGTACTGCAGAAGGTAGGGTCCTCAGATTAATAGCATCAGTGTCACCCATAGATAGTTTGTTAGAAATGCTGCTATCTGGTCACGCCATACCTGGAGAATCAGAAACCCTGGGGTAGAACCCAGGAAACTGGGGCTCCACAAACCCAAGGGGATCCCTACACAGGCTCTCAAATTTGGCATGTGCTGATCCTAAGCAGTGGTTGTAAACTTGGATGTGCATTGGGGTCTCCTGGAGAGACTTCCACAAATTCTTATGTATGCTTCCCACCCCTCTGCCTCGTCCATTTGATCCAGGTGCAATTTGGCCATTGACTTTGTTTTTAAACTTTTCAGGTGATTTTTCTGGGCAGCCAAGGTTAAGAATCACTGGTACAAAGTTAGCTTATGTGAAAGGAGTTTTAATACTAGCTTCCTTTGGAAGAGTTTGTTCTTTTAGCTGCAAATATTCACTTCAAGATACCCAAAGGTACTGGAATGGCATTTGCAAAATGAAGAAAATGTACCCTCCTGAAATAATCCTATCTGGAAACTTGTAGCAGAAGCAAAGGAAAACTTGCACATACTAGAGAGGATATAAAAGATATATCTTCTTTTTTGTTTTTGTTTTTTTGTTGCTGTTGTTGAGGCAGGATCTCTCCCTGTGCCCAAGCTCAGCTCAATCTGCTGAACTCAAGCAATACTCTGCCTCAGCCTCTCAAGTATCTGGGACTGCAGGGGCTAGCCACCATGCTTGGCCTAACAGATAAATCTTAAATGGAAGCATGAGATTCTTTAGATCTGAAGAAAGTTGAAAGATGGTTTGAGGGTAGAATGAGGTCTCTGGACAGCCTATGTGCTAACATTGTGGCTTATGTGATGGGGTCTACACACTCAAACATAATCAGCATAGATTGGCTTTTTCTGTGTTCAGTCCCATGTCTTAGGAGCAAAGTTCCTATGGACAATATCACTCTTCCCATTTCCACTTTCCATTCGATTTCATCCTCCATCCTTCTCAGTCTTGGAGACTTTATCCAGGCCACACACTCCAGTTTCTTTGGGCTTAGATGTTTGAAGACTGTGTTCCCCAAGCTGAGCTCACTCACCCATTAGGACATGAATGGTCAGATCTGATGTTCCTGCTGGCTGCTCCAGGGCCATGTTGACAACCTGCCCCTTGAGAGCCAGGGAATTGTCAGTTCTGACTGTGGGAGAAGGAGAGAAATACCAGTGCCAAGTAGCCTTGTACTAGAATTTCAGCCCTTTCCTTCTAAGTAGGGACATAACTTTGCAGAAGATACTTAACTGGTCTGAGCCTCCTGATCCTCTTTTTAAAAAATCAGAATCAAGCTGGCACAGTGATGCACACCTGTAATCCCAGAGGTTCCGGAGGCTGAGGCAGGAGGATCACGAGTTCAAAGCCAGCCTCAGCAATGTTGAGATGCTAAGCAACTCAATAAGACCCTGTCTCGAAATTTAAAAATACAAAAATGGGGCTGGAGATGTGTCTCAGTGGTTGAGTGTCCCTCAATTCAATCCCCAGTATCCCCCCAAAACAAACAAACAAACCAGAATCATAGTACCCATGGTTCAGGGTTATTATGAAGAACAAATGAGAGACTGTAAAGAGCCTCGCATATAGTACCACGTGGATACCAACGGTCCTGTGTTCTAACCCTACTTGTTACCCACAAAGTTGGATCAACACCAAAACCTTCTTTTCAATTTTTAGCTCTGCCATTGTTTGGCTATTGATAACCCTGGACAGCTCAATTACTTCTTGGGCCTTGAACTTCTTACTTATAAAACAGGGATTAAGTGGTCCCTGACAGAATAGGTATCTAAGGAGGTCAATATGAGTTATTTATTGATATGATTCACATACTCTAACATTCACCTTTTTCAGTTAGTTGTGTGATTCACCCAGGGTTTTCCATATATTCACAAAGTTGTACAACTATCACTGCTGCTTAATATCAGTACATTTCCATTGCTCCAAAAGAAACCTGGTACTATGAAAAAATGCTCACCATCTCTAGCAGTCAGAGAAATGCAAATCAAAACCACCCTAAGATACCATCTCACTCCAGTTAGATTGGCAGCCATTATGAAGTCAAACAACAACAAGTGCTGGCGAGGATGTGGGGAAAAGGGTACACATGTACATTGCTGGTTGGACTGCAAATTGGTGCAGCCAATTTGGAAAGCAGTATGGAGATTTCTTGGAAAGCTGGGAATGGAGCCACCATTTGACCCAGCTATTCCCCTTCTCGGTCTATTCCCTAAAGACCTAAAAAGAGCATGCTACAGGGACACTGCTACATCGATGTTCATAGCAGCACAATTCACAATAGCAAGACTGTGGAACCAACCTAGATGCCCTTCAATAGATGAATGGATTAAAAAAATGTGGCATTTATACACAATGGAGTATTACTCTGCATTAAAAAATGACAAAATCATAGAATTTACAGGGAAATGGATGGCATTAGAGCAGATTATGCTAAGTGAATTTAGCCAATCCCTAAAAAACAAATGCCAAATGTCTTCTTTGATATAAGGAGAGTAACTAAGAACAGAGTAGGGTCGAAGAGCATGAGAAGAAGATTAACATTAAACAGGGATGAGAGGTGGGAGGGAAAGGGAGAGAGAAGGGAAATTGCATGGAAATGGAAGGAGACCCTCAGAGTTATACAAAAGTACATACAAGAGGAAGTGAGGGGAAAGGGAAAAATAATACAAGGGGGACAAATGAATGTCAGTAGAGGTGGCAGAGAGAGAAGAGGGGAGGGGAGGGGAGGGGAGGGGGGATAGTAGAGGATAGGAAAGGCAGCAGAACACAACAGACACTAGTATGGCAATATGTAAATCAATGGATGTGTAACTGATGTGATTCTGCAATCTGTATATGGGGTAAAAATGGGAGCTCATAACCCACTTGAATCAAAGTGTGAAATATGATATATCAAGAACTATGTAATGTTTTGAACAGCCAACAATAAAAAATTAAAAAAAAATAAATAAACAAAATAAAGATATTAAAAAAAAAAAGAAACCTGGTACTAATTTGCAATCATTCTCCATTTTCCTTTTCCTCCATTTCATGGTGACCACTAATCCACTGTCTGAGGATTTGCCTATTCTGAACTTTTCATGTAAATGGGATCACACATGATATGGCCTGTGTGCCTGGCTTCTTTCACTTAGCATAATATCTTCAAGGTTTATCTATGTGTTGTTAATTCACTCTTTTTATGACTGAATAATATTCCATTGTGAGGCTAGACCACATTTTGTTGATCCATTAATCAGTTGATGGGCATTTGGGTTGTTTCCATTTGTTGGCTTTTATGAGTAATGTCAATATATTTTTATGAATAACAGAGCACCATGCTGCTGTGAGGTTCTACTATAAATAGGGGTAGTGAAAATGCTTAGATTTGGAAGAAAAAGCAAAATCCAATCATTCAGTTCCAAAATGAACATACATATGTGCATTTTGCCTTTAAAGTGGGGCCATATTTGTGCTTATGATGAATGCTATTGAACATCAAGACCCTGTGGACACTATATGTAGAATTTAGTATTTAGAGTTCTGTCCTCAAAGGAAGAAATTGTTTATACCAAAGATAAAACCTGAACTAAACAGTATTTAGAATGCATAGAGCCTTTTGAAAATGGGATTAGAAGAAGAAGGTTGGGTCTCTTGACTACAAAGTACTCTCTATTGTAAAGTAAAATAAAAGACCTATCTGCCTGCAAAGCTTTCAGCCTTGAGTAGAAGACAATAAGGTGGTGACCCAAGATGGTGCATGTGCTCTGATAGGTCTGCCCTATGAGCTTATAGGAATGGTCTCTTTGTTAGGGACATTAGAAGCAGCCATTTGACCCTGGCCCTTCTCTTTCTCCCAGCATGGTAAGACACAAGGATGGTGGCTATTCTGAAGAAAAGGATGTGAAGACCTGTCCCCGGGACTCTGGCTATGACAGTCTCTCCAACAGGCTCAGCATCTTGGATCGGCTTCTCCACACCCACCCCATATGGCTGCAGCTGGGTCTGAGTGAGGAAGAAGCAGCAGAAATCCTGCAGTCCCAGCCTCCAGGGGTAAGACTCAGAATCTTTGGAGACAGGTTGAAGCAGCCAGGGTTTCTGCTGCCTTAAAGACAAGTACTTGGAATTAGTTTGGGAAAGTTCTTGTTAGCTGGTAGGGAGTATGTTTCCTGGGATGGGTCTCAGCTGAAATGCAGGGAAAATTTGGAAACTATAGAGGCAGCTCCCAGGAAAAAAGCCTTTCACAGTTTTTCTTTCTGTCTTTGTCTGCTCTGTTACCAGGGAGGTACAAGGTTCAACAGGTCCAAGGTCATCTGCATAATGAAGAAGAGTGCTGGCCAGAGGCCATACACCTCACTTTTTGAGTCTATATATAGAGGATGAGCCTGATTCTGGGGTCCTCAGTTGGCCCTGCAGCCTTCCTTTCATTCTGAACCTGGGAACCCTTTAGGGCTCAGCCATGCTACTTGGGAACCAGCTTTCTATAATTCTATGTCCATGAACATGACTGCTGTGGCTACGGATGAAATCCTCTTTCTCTTCATCTTTCTCAGAGGCTTTTCATATGAATCCAAATTTGATTCAGTTTCTTCAAGTACTGTCTATCCAAGACCATTATGTCATCAGGGCCACTCCATAACTCTATAGACATTCCTCAAAATATGTTATTCAATAATTTATATATTCTGTTTTGTCTGATATGGTAGCTTCTTATCCCATGTGACTATTTAGACTCTCATAAATTAAAATAAATAAAATTAGAAATTTAGTTCCTCAGGAACAGTAGCCACATTTCCAGTGTCCATGACCCATAGATGACTGCCATATTGAATGGCACAGAAGAGAGAACATGTCCATGATTGCAAAAACATTCCATTGTTCAGTGACTACTTCCAAAAAAAAAAAAAAAAAAGATAAGTACAACACATCACAGACTTAAAACACATGAAAATAGATAAAACTAAGAAATAGGTGGGAGGCAAGATGAGAATTCCTT
The DNA here is from genome assembly GCF_021218885.2 of Marmota monax. Taxonomy (NCBI): domain Eukaryota; kingdom Metazoa; phylum Chordata; class Mammalia; order Rodentia; family Sciuridae; genus Marmota; species Marmota monax. Next base: position 5,646,270 of record NW_026692254.1, read on the forward strand.
CAGTAGCTGGCTGAGAAATGACAATAACACTAGGGCACAACTTTTAAGTTTCCTTATAGCCAGAACCTGTCTGTCATTACTTTTTCACTTATAAGAAACAGACAGAAACAAACATGATTGAAACCTCTTTTGGAACATGCTCATGGTAATGAAGCATACAGTGTTTGATCATCCTTGTGGAGAATTCCTTGGCCAGCACATCAGGTTATTGCCACCAGTTTTGGTGTGTGTGATCAGGAACCCCCTTCTGAAAGGCCCTGCTTTTTGCCAGTTGAGTTATCTGCTCTTGCATTTCTGCCAAAAATGCTGAAGCAAGACATGGCCATGTTGCCAGGCAACAGTTCCCCTCCCTGCCCAGCTCCCCACCTACGGTAGGGCATGTGTATTCCTGCTGAGACCTGCGTGCAGAACAAGCTGGGCAAAATGTTCTCTCCATTCACCTCCCTGATCCCTGGACAGGGCTTTCCTGGTGAGACAGAGCAGGCTGAGGACAGTGAGGGTGAAGTCAGACCAGCAACGGGAGCCATGCTTCCCCTCCAACAGTTGCCTCTCAGGGGTGCTTAGGCCCCTTACCTATCAGGATACTAATTTTCAAAGCAGCTGTTTCAATTTTGGGGTGGCCCAGAGATATTGAGTCTCCAGATAAATGAACTGGATGGATTCCACAGATGCTTCCCTATGGATACTAGGAAAAAAGGGAGCTGAAAGGTCTTCCTGGGTCACTCCTCACCAAATACCCAATTCCCATATTCACTTCCTCCCCAGTAAAGTATCTCAGGAGCTATTAACTTAATGTAATGAGAGTAAAGATTAGATGGGGAAAATGAAGGCTAGAGAAAGATACAGGAGTGAAGACTCAGATGTCCGAAACCAGAAAATAGAAGTAGCTAAAGAAACACAACAGGAGAAGGGTCATATACTACAGAAGGGAGCCAGGACCTAGCTAATGCTACCACTCAGCACACTCTAGAAAGCAGCACTTGGTTGGTAGGCCAGGCAGATGATGCCTACTGGAATTATGCAGTACGCAGCCTGAACTGTAGTATGTGGAGCATTTGCCTCTTCAGTGACATGCCAGAATGGTGTTCTGAGGTCAGCACTGGGAGTTGGGTTAGTTTAAAGTACAATATTGGGACCTAGAAAGAACTGTTCAAAAGTGAACTTAGGAGTAAGTGGTTAGCCTTGGTTTTAACCAGGGTGAACCTCAGAGCACGCCCACCTCCCTTCCAATGGAGCAACCATTTTTTGTCTCTGGAGGATTATTAATCTTGTCTGTTAGCTCTAACATACACACACACACACACACACACACACACACATTCTATATATAACTATTATTATATAATTATACATATGTAATATAGTATCTATTTATTTATTTATGCTGTGGATTGAACCCAGGGGTGCTTAACCATTGAGCCACATCCTCAGCCCTTTTTTATTTTTTATTTAGAGAAAGGGTCTCACTAAGTCGCTTAGAGCCTTGCTAAATTGCTGAGACTGGCTTTGAATTTATAATCCTCTGCCTCAGCCTCCTGAGCCACTGGGATTATAGGTGCGTGCCACCACACCTTGTGCCATAAAATCTTATTTTATCAAGAAAATCTAGAAATTCACATTTTTAAACATATATTTTTAGTTTTCTATGGACTTTATTTTATTTATTCATATGCGGTGCTGAGAATCGAACCCAGTGCCTCACACATGCTAGGCAAGCACTCTGCCACTGAGCCACAACCCCAGCTCCTAGAAATTCGTATATTAATGTAAAAAACAAACAAACAAAAAACTGCTTTTTCTCTGCTGGCAACAAATTCAAATTCCTATTTTGAATACACCATGAGCTAAACGAGTCAATAAACCCCCAATTCACCACCTATGGTTTCACCGTGTTACCTGTGATTAGAATTTATAGAGGCTAGAGAATATGTAACCATAGCAGTGAAACAGTCACCACATTTAAAATGCTTATGCTGACTGAAGGAGTTCTTAGCTTCCTGGAAAAGTTTGGTTCAAAGGAAAAATAAAATTCTTTTGAAGCCAATTATCAAAAAAAAAGGAATCTTCAGCATGCTCCATGAGCACCCCTTTCTTTGGGGTATCCTGTGGTAGCCATGTAGTACAACTGGGAAAGGGGTTCTATTCCTGTAGTTGGTTGTCTTAAAAATCATATGCCCAGGTTCCAATCTTCTAGATGTTTCCTAAGCTTGAATTTCTCCTCCCTCTACTAGATCTTTCTGGTTCGTAAATCCACCAAAATGCAGAAGAAAGTCCTCTCCCTTCGCCTGCCCTGTGAATTTGGAGCCCCACTCAAGGAGTTTGCCATAAAGGAAAGCACATACAGTAAGTGGTCATTGGATGGTGAGGTCTGGGTTGACATGAGGGCCTTAGGGCCTTAGGTCTCCTGAAAGGGGCCTGGGCTTTCAGACAGACAGACTTTGATGACAAGGTAGGTGACCTATCTTAGGAGCCTCGGTTTTCTCATCTGTACTAGGGGGAAATGATTGTTAACAAGCCTCTGTGTTTATAGTGTACTGTGTGCTGCTTGGCATATGTCTGGGGCTTAAGAGAGGTTGGCTTCCTTGCCCTCGTCCCAGTTAAGTGGAGCATGGACTTGGTTTCAGGTTTGCTATGATGAAGCCGCAGAAAAGACTGCAGCAACAGAGACCTTTATAGGATCTAACACCAGAACATGGCACATCCTTATGAATCCTCGAGCAGACAGTCCCTCCAGGCAATCACCAATCACCAATCTTCTATAAAATGCAGCTACTCAGAGGCAGAATCTATCCCTCTGAATAACTAACTGACTGAAGTTTTGAAGGGAGAGTGATGTTCAATAGTGTTAGTTTTCTTTCAGCTGTTTCATGATTATTGTCTACTTTTTGGTCACTGGAAATGTGAAGTGTGGACAGGAGGCCAAGTTTTAAATAAGAAAGGGAACACGCAGTTCTGATATACTGCCAGCCTCCAAGAAAGGATCTGAAGATGGATCTGTACACCAAAGGGGATGGAGGCTTTATCGCAATTCTTGAGTTAGCAAACTGAGGGGTGAAGCCCAGGAGTAGTGTTTAGAAGCAGTCTGAGACCAGAATTCTCACCTGCTTCTCTATTTCCACCTAACCATACTGCAGTTCCTGCATTTGAAGAAATTAGAGGTACTAAGGTCAAGCCAAGGGCAGAAATAAGATTATCCTTAGCCTGGAGTTCAGAGCCTCCCTGAGCCAGATGAACTATAACTGAATCCATGGAGGAGGTAAAACCTGCCAGTTTCTATCATCTGCTTCTGGTTCATTTGCAAATCCAGAACTCACAAGGTCAAAGATGCCAGTAAAACACTTCTTCCTGAGCAGTAAGAACCAGGAAAATGATGTAAATGCATTAGGAGGTAATTGGAGGATATAATTCAAACACATTGTTTTAAAGATAACAGATTTATATGAAGCAAATTATTGGTTTTTATTAAGTGATAAAGTGATTCTGAATTGTTTTTTAAAACTTTGCTGGCCACACAACAAGAGATATCTCCTGCCCCCACCACTTATGTGTGGGACTAGGCTTTGAATGTAGAGTTATTCTGCCTCTGAGCTACATCCCCATCCCTTCGTATTTTTCGACAGGGTCTCACTAAGTCACTAAGGCTGGCCTTGAAGTTGCAATCCTCCTACCTCAACCTTTTGAGTTGCCGGGATTATAGGCCTGCATCACCATGTCCAGCTAGCAACAGATCTTCCTAGTTATTAAATTCTTTCTAATATCCAATGTTCAGTGTGATGAATTGGCCTGAAAGCCACTTCCTTTATCTTCTAGAAGCACAGTCAATGTTTGTCAAAGCTTCCTTAGTGTTCATCAACATCCCTATGGCCAGAGGATTTCCCTCCCTAGTATAGCAAAACCCCTATTACTTCCCTAGCTCTCTCCAAGTGATTTCAAGTGATTGAAAAAACTAGTTTGGACAAAGCATTAAAGTGGTCATAAGTAATACCCACAGGCCTGGCTCCCAACCTAATGGCACCTTCCCAGACAGGCCGTCTTCTCTATTCATTGGGGTGGAAAAGAGTTTGCTATAGAAATGCATAAATAATGCTGTGGTGTAATTCAGTGATAGTTACATTCATGAGGCCCAAGGTCCTATCCTCAGTACCCCAAAATAAATTATAGATAGATAGATAATTTTGTAATTATTTTTGGATTATATGATTTAATGAGCCATATATATTTTATGTGATTTCATAATACACACCACCTCATATTGATATATAGTGCTTTCACATAAATTATTTCACTTTTTAAAAATTCAGTTCCCATTATTACCCTTTTAAAATACAAGGAAAATGTTATTATTGTTCAAAATACTATTATGAGAAAACTGAGGCTCTATCCAAAACAGGTTTCCTGCTACTGAACTCAAGAGATTATGGTACACATGTGGGTTTGTTGTTTGTGTATATGTGTATGTCTGCCTGTGACAGTATATGTGTAGAGGTATGGATGCTTTGGGGGATACTTCAGAAATATCAAATAAGGCCAGGTACAGTGGTTGTACACCTATAATTCCAGCAGCTGGGGAGGCTGAGGTAGGAGGATCACAAGTTCAAAGCCAGTCTCAGCAAAAGTGAGGTGCTAAGCAACTCAGTGAGACCCTGTCTCTAAATAAAATACAAAATAGAGCTAAGGATGTGGATCAGTGGTTGAGTGCCCCTGAGTTCAATCCTTGGTACCCTCCCCCTCCAAAAAAGAAAAAAAGAAATACCAAATAAACAAAATAAGCAGGTGAATAATGGTTTAGAGCATTAAAAAAGGAAATACCCAGCATCTCAGGAGGCTAAGGCAGGAAGATCACTATTTCAAAGTCAGCCTCAGCAATCTAGTGAGGCCCTAACCAACTCAGCAAGACCCTGTCTCTAAATAAAATACAAAAAAAGACTGGGATATGGCTCAGTGGTTAAGTGCCCCTGTGTTCAATCCCTGGTATCAAAAAATAAAAAACAGTAAAGGAAATAAAGCATACCTGATTGAGTACATCTTTGTAACACTGAGGATTTTGGGGAATGCTTTTGGAGGGAGGACAGTATGAGTAGAATCTCTGCAGAGGTGGTGTGAGGGGTGGTTGATAACCACATAAGCATTTCAAGTCACACTACTCACTGCCAAACCATTTGGAAGAGGAAAAAAAATGGTGCAACTTCTTGCCAGAATGCATTTTCCATTCAGAAACTTGTACAATGGGACCAGGTGAGAGGACATGGCTTTAGAATCTTTCATACTGAACTTCCCCAAGAGTTCATTTCTGGGAGATGTGAAAGATCAGGTCCACATTCCTTTACCATGTGACTTCTGCCAAACAGTACCCTGGTTTGGCAGAAAGGAATGTAGCCCAGGAGGTCCATGTTTACAGGGATCAAGGGTCAAGGGCAGGGTGAGTTGTGCCCCAGTGCTGTCAAGTGCAAACTGGTCCCTGCCCCATCCTACCTTGTGCTCTTGACTTTAAGGGGAAAGAAACATAGTTGTGCAATTCAAGTCTGTCTAGTCTGTTTACCAAGCCTTGGAACATGTGCTTGGTGTGAATCAAGGGCTGAAGCTCTGGGCCACCCGACTGTTTACTGGCCTGAGCCTGCCTGTCACACATCCTCCTTGCAGCTGGTTCTGATAAGCCACACAGTAGTTTGAGAGGACCAAGATTGTCCTGCACATGCTGCATTAGAAGGCCTTTCCTTTCCCAAATGCACTCAGGGAAACTCAGCCTATTTCTGAAATCTCTCTTTTCCAGCCTTTTCCCTGGAAGGCTCAGGAATCAGTTTTGCGGATTTATTCCGGCTCATTGCTTTCTACTGCATCAGCAGGTAAGGTCTCTTCATTTCTTATGACTTTGAAGACCTGCTTGGTGTATGCAAAGTTATCAACCGATTCAAGCTAGGAAGAGGGATCTGGGAGGCTGGTCACCTACTAGATGTCAGAGGAAGGACTGACTACTTAAATCAAATGTTCACCAAGTCCATGTACCAGGCTCATGATGGAAACAACTACCTGGCCCATCCAGGTGTCAGGCCACATTAATAGGGTTATTTCTTCAAGCTACTCCTGTTAGCATGACTTATCAAGCAGGAAATATACATGCACACATACACATGCATGTGTTCATGTGCACATGTGCACACACAAGAGTACACACACATACACTCAAGAAAAAGAACCCATATGCAAACCTTAACATTTAAAGGTCCTTAATAATGTTTTTTGGAAACTCTCCAGGGCATGGAGTTCATTCTACAACTGTGAGTTCTTTAAACCAGTCCATAAATATTGCACAATTGTTCCTCAGCCAGCTGGGTGCTCATGTCCTTTTCAACCAAAGTGACTGTTTTAATCTCCATGAAATTAAGCCCGAAATCAAAAGGATTTGAGTTGTAGAAGCCTTTCTATTGTTGTTATTTTTAATATTATTTTCCTTCTCGAAGTAACAGCTTTTCAAGTCAAGTGAACTCTCAGAGATAAAGAAATGGAATTCTTGTTATGTGCGGAGATTGGTATTGCCTCCTCTTATGGGGCAGGGCTCAGTTTGGTTTCTGTGGCTGGCTTTTCTGTTTGCTCATTGCAGCTGATATAGTAGAGACAGGGCAATCCATTGTCACAGTTGGTCTCAAACATCACTCCTCACAGTTATCACACACTGAGGCCAAGGACTTCATTTAGGTTGGTTTTGTTGTTGTTGTTTGGGTTTTGTTTGGATTTAGGAATAAGGTTATTCCTCAAAGACTGAGTTAGATGTACATCCTGCCTGTTGACTAGACCCCTGCCAGAGGACAGGCACTAAACTCTCCAGGTTACTAGAGCTACATAATACATGGCCTGAGGAAGAGGAGGCATTTCCAGAGGGAGAATTCAGAGCTGCCTACTAGCAAAAAGAAAATAAGAGCCTTCCCCAGGACTGGACCACTGCCCTGTGTGTCCCATCCAAGGGGATGTCACCTGCCATTGTTGGACTACAATCCCATGGGCTATATAAAGAAATTTGCTACCCAAAGAGAGAAGACTAGTGCTGAAGAACATCCCCCCAGCACTCCCCAGCCTCCTGCTTCCCTGGCCTTCCCCACCCCCATTCCTAGAGAACCACACCATTTCTGATCTAAATATAACCAGGTCAGAGGAGAATATTTCATTGTGAATATGTCAGCTAGAGGTGAAGATGGCTGATGTTTATCTTCAAAGTTTGTGTGTTGGTAATTGTTGTTCAGAAAGAGGCTTACACTCACAAAAACAATAGTTGGCAGCACCCCAAAAAAGATACCATCTCTCCCCTCTGCATTCATAACAGACTGGAGTACCTGCTGTCCAGGACTGTCTAATAATTAAAGGATACAAGGTGTATGAAAGCATTTTGTAAAATACAAAGCATACTTACAGAAAAATCCCATCATTAACATTTCAAAATTATTGGGGCCTAATAATTTTGAAATGTTAATTATTTTTTTTTATTTTAAAAATTCAAAGGAAAAAAATGCAAAAGAGATTGATGTTTTTGTTTCTCTTTTGATGCTACTCATCTGTGTTCTTGATAATCAGTAGTTCATGTGGCCCAGTCTTACCAAATTTATTTTTTAAATATTTTAATTGGTTATTAGTCCACAAATAATACTCAGAGAATATGATTGGATTATCACACATAATGTGTCCCATGTGCACTGGACAAGAGATTCCATGGATCAGTAAGTTCAGGATTTGCCATATTGGGAAGGCCCGATGGAAAATATGATTGAAATGCAAATGATGTCTACGATTGACCACCAATGCCTGGTAGCTTGCTGTCACTTTGGCATAATTAGGGTGGTAATAGAGAATTGAACTTCAAACTTTCATGTGCACTAGAATCACTTAGGACTTTGTTAAAATGCAGAATGTAATTCCGGGGGCCTGAAGTGGTGCCTGAGGTCCTGCTAACCAAACAACTCCTGAGTGATGAGTATGCTGGTCCTCACACTGCACTTTATCAAGGGGATAAAGGAAATATCTACCTGTGTTGGCCCATGCATACATCATCTCTAATCTTCACGACAACCCTCTAAATCAGGATTTTGAGACACTGAGGCTTAGAGTGAGGCATTTATTTGCCTATAATCATCGGATCAAAAATAGCAGCTATGGGATTTGAACCTCTATTTTCCCATTAAACTCTGCCAGATGCACAGACCTTGGGGTCCAAAACTAATCCTCACTTCACCTCTATGAACTCTATGGGAGTGTGCCAAGGATCTCACCTATCTGTGTTGTTGTATGATCCTGAACCCATAGAATTCCTTCATGGTGTTGTTTGGGCCCACAGGAACAGAAGTGCTTGGAATAATGCAGTAGTAGTTACTTAATAATGTTAATCTCTTCCCCTTTAGGAAATGCAACATGTAGAACAATCATAAAATAATAAATTTAGACTGTGTGTGTCTTGAAACTCTTGAGTGAAACATTTATATTTCAGATGATGACTTTTTACTCAAGATTTAGGATACTAGTAATGGTGCACACCCATAATCTCTGAAGCAGGAGGATAAACAAGTTCTAGGCCAGTCTGAGCAGTTTAGTGAGATCCTGTCTCAACAAAAATAACTAAAAATGTCTGGCGATGCAGCTCAGTAGTAGAGCGCTTGCTGAGCATATGTAAGGCCCTGAGTTCAATCCTCAGTACCACAAAAAGGAAAAAGGATTGGGGTCCCTCTTTTTAATAAGGCATAGGCGAGAAGGAAGCACGCGCGCGTGTGTGTGTGTATGTGAGTATGTGTGTGTGTGTGTGTTTGTGTATGTGTTTGTGTGTGTGTGTATGTGTGTGTGTGTCTAGATATTGGGATGCTCCTTGGCTGGCACAATGGGAGAGGACTCATGTACAACATCTAATTTTCTAGCAGATGAAAGCCTACAACCATCCATTAACAAATGTAAGGTACAGCTTCCTGTCATATGTCATTAAGAAAAATCTAAACCAGTCAAGTGATATTTTAAACTGCAGGTATTGCATTGAGCCACATAAACACTTGAAATAAATAAGCTGGTTTTGGTGTATGTGCCTTACCCTCAAAATTATCTGAAAAAAGTCAAATTTCATTAAGTCAGTTCAGCCATATGAACACATATTTGCAGAATATTTTGATATTACAAAGTTCTGGTTCCCACTCATCTTCATCTTGGATTATAATCAGGGTCACCACCCTGTCAAGTCAGGCAGTAGCTATTAGAGATGCTGCTGTCCCTTGCAGCTCCACCTCCTTCATCTCAAACAGATACAAATGGACAAGCATAAAAGGGGGGTGCTCATAACATTTAGAGGACAGATGAAGCAGGAAGTGATCTGAGTTGGATACCCTAGGAAAGAGGTCCCTCTTGATTTTATGTGAACAGCATGGTAGAGATTTAGTGACACGATGAAGTGTCAAAACATCCCCGTTTGTTCTTTCCACTGACTTTACAACTTTGTTATTCAATGTCAACAGCTTTGAAGAATCCAAAATTATATCTAGTCATCCAGATTTAATCTGGTTCATTCTAGAATGTTGCCTAATCTTACTATAAACAACAGGTCATTTGATATAGTTATCCTCTACAATAGAAATTTTTAGGACTTTTTGTGATGACCAAATTCAGGCAGAAGCTCCAAGTTCTGTCCTTCACTAATTGCACCCCAGTCACAGTGTCCTGTCTGGTTGTATTTTTTTATATCGGATCCTCTCCTACCCTAGGGCCTTTGCACCTGCTGCTGCCTCTGCTTGGAATACTCTTCTACTCAAGGTTTACTCTCTAGCTACATAGAGATCTTCAGTCAAACATCTTCTCATGAAGCAGTGTCTAGCCATCTCTTAACCTCAAAAATTCTTTATTCCTCATTCATATGTAATGTTTATCTACAGCATATGCCTCTTCCATTATGTTCTCATAAATTTTGTATTTGTTCATTGTCTTTTGATATCACTGGAATGAAGCCCCATGCTGGCAGGGACTTATATGTTTTTTCCCAGCTCTGGAACGATATTTGACATACCCTAGATGATCACAAACATTTGTTGAATGAATTGAATAACTATTTTTTTATAAGGACCATTACCACTACCAAAAAATTAGCACCTTTTCAAGTAAGTCACCACTCTCATTGACTATTCATTTCATTCATTTATTCATAAAACATTTTCTCTCTGTCTGTTTCAAGCAAGGTGATGTGCTGAGCCCCATGGGAAATTCACCCATGAACAGAGCATGGTCCTAAGTCTTGCATGTGAAAATGAGCAAATGCCTTTATCTTTTCTGAGAAAGCAATTCATGATCCATGAATTTACTCCTGGTGACTTTATGCCCTGTCTGAGGCAAGATACTGCTGTGAGCTTAGTTCCATCCGTTTGGGCCTGTTGCTCTGTGATGCCTGTGCTTGCCTATCTTTACATGGCACCACATTGCTTGGGCAGTTGCTGACATGAGGTGCCTTAGACTTGCCTTCAGTGCATGGTCCAGGGGGTCAATAGCATTCCTCACCAGGAAAGTTGGCAGAAATGCAGATTCTTCAGTTCTACCCAGACCTCTTAAACCAGAGGATGCAATATGACAAGACCCCAGAGATTCGTGTGCACACTAAAATTAGAGAAGATCTGTCTTAAAATAGAGGAGAAAGTTTTGTCTCCAGCATACAAAGGACAGTGTGTGGGCTTTACTGGAAAATGACACAAGTAAAACCGGTAGATATTTGCTGAGTTCCAGAAGGGAATGTGTAATTACACTGCCATGTGTAAATTAATGGTCTAATAAATCCTGTCAGGGAGTTGGAACCTGATGTTCAGATAGGCATCTAGCAAATTAATACAGACTATCTAATAGGTATGATGAACCTACCAACACAGTCAGCAATTCTGATGTTAACTCTACATGCCTTTAAGCTACCCAACAGGGAAATTTGATCCTCACTGTGGATGTTGAAACTATGTGGGCTTGTTTCTTGGTCTGTCCTGAATGTGATAATATAGACAAGGATTGTACATGTTGAGTCCTATATAGCACCAGTAAAAAAAAAAAAAAAAAAAAAAAAAGTTCTGGTTGGATACAGTGTAGTGTCTATTTAGGACATTTTAAACATTGGAGCCAAGACATGTCTAGGATTAAAATGAATGCAAAAGATAGAAACCAGATATGTAATGACAAACATTCTCTCCTTTTCTAAAAAAGGGATGTTCTGCCATTCACCTTGAAGTTGCCTTATGCCATTTCAACAGCCAAGACCGAGGCTCAACTTGAAGAACTAGCCCAGCTGGGACTAAGTAAGTGTGCATCCCTGGTACAGGTCTATCTTAAAATGAGTCAATGGAACAGTCAGTGTGGAGCTGGTTAAGTCTGTGTTGTTATGTCACTCCTGTGGTCAAGAAGAATCCCCATCTCCATGGCAAAACCCAGCCCTCAGGTCCATATAGACTCTGAATTCTTTTGGGTTTCTCTTTGGGATTTTTTTTCCATGTCATATGTTCAGAGGGACCTGAGTTTGTCTATGTAACCCCCAAATTTCCCCTTTGGTCTCTGTCAATGGTTTAAACTACCCAGATGTCAGAATCCTAATGCACGTAACAACTGTGATCCACTAGGGTCTTCCCTTTCTGTGGCATCTCTCTGGAGAAAGGCTATTGTTGACAGAAAGAGAAATCCAGGACCAGGATGGTACATCTCATATGCCTGGTTTCATTTTGAGGGCCACATGGGCATGGACAATACTTCTGTGCTTTGAGGAATTTGACATGAAGCCATCCCAACTAACATCTGTCTCACTTCTCCCCTTATTGTTCAATTCCTGTCCTACTATTCTGTGTTACCTCCCTTCCCTGCCAAGGATCCTTGTCTGACAGCTGGGTACTTGCTTCCCACTTCTGTGTCTCTGCCAGTATCCCCAAAAAAACTCCAGTTCAATTGGACAATGAGTGACAATGAATTGAGACATACAGCTCACCCAGTTTCTCTGTCTTATTGCTTTGGGGAATTACTGAGTTTCACTTTTTCACCAAATTTTCCTCTTAGATGGAGAGGGGAAATTCTCTTAAGATTTTAGGACCTCCATCTCTGGATAGATTAGTAATCAGGCCACAATATTTGAATGGAAGTTTGGGATTTTGAAGCCCCAATACCAGAATTCCTAGAACAAATAAACTAGGAAATTTGACCCAGAAAATAAAAATATCTGTTCCTCCTTTGGTATATTTTTCTTTTAGTCTAAAGAACTTATTTTGAAATGGGTATCATTCCTGAGGGAGCTTCCCTAATTCATAGAGAAGCCTGACAGTAGCTCCAAACTCCCTTCTGGAACTCAGTTTGCTTCAAAAGGATTACCATATGTTTCTGAGTCCTTTCTGGGTAATAAGACTGGGAAAAAGAATGGGGGTGGGGCAGAACCATTTTTTAAGATCCTACTTAAAAGCTGTGCCTTCTGTTGCAAATAAGTTATGCATACCTTTGGAGGGAAATTGAAATTAATAACATCAACTAGCTTATAGGCCTTTTTAAATTTTTATTTGTTTATCCTCGGTGTTGGGGATTAAACTGAGAGCCTTGTGCATGCTAGGCAAGTACTGTACCACTGAGCTATACCCCAAGTCCTAATTGTAGGCCTCTTGAAAGTATGCACTGGGTCTCATTTTTCTCTGGTGACCACCATCCCCATAGCTCTCTCTGGTATGGTCAGCAAGCAGTATATGCTTAGTTGCTGGAGAGCAATGTCTGAGGTGTGGTACAAAGATAAAAACAAATAAGCCTCTTACAGTGGCTGGTAACCAGATACGAATGAGATCTAATGAATGTATATTCAACTTATGATACTTACTGTGGCCCTGATCCATTTGGGGTGAAAATAGCACATTTTAAAATTCTGCATCTCAGTGGGGCATGATGGTGCATGCCTGTAATCCCAATGGCTCCAGAGGCTGAAGCAGGAGTATTGCGAGTTCAAAGCTAGCCTCAGCAAAAGCACGGTGCTAAACAACTTAGTGAGGCTCTATCGCTAAATAAAATACAAAATAGGGCTGGGGATGTAGCTCAGTGGTCAAGTGCCCCTGAGTTCAATCCCCAGTACACACACACACACACACACACACACACACACACATTCTGCATCTCACTTATTCATTCATCCAACAAATATTTCTCAAGGGTTTGCTATGTGGTAGATACCATGTCCCACACCAAGTTTTGACGATTAATAAAATCTCTCCTCCCCTTATTAATGCAGTTCATAGTCTACATGGGAGATATACATATATGTGAACCACATGTTCTAAGCTATATAAGGTCTTACATAGTCTTACAACTGTGACAGAGGAATCTAAACAGTATCCAAAGGACCTGGGAGTTGGAGTTAGTTCCTCCAAAACTTGCTGTGTTGGCCAACAGAAACATCAGGCAAGTTCACATATACTTTACAATTTCTAATAGCCACATTAAAAAAACATCTTAATGTTAACAATTTTTTTATTTACTATATCCAAAATATTATCATTTCAACATGTAACCACTATTTAAAAAAAAAAAAAGTATTCATGAGCTAGGCACAGTGGCCCACATCTATAATCCCAGCAATTTGGGAGGCTGAAGCAGAAGGATTGCAAGGTCAAGGCCAGCCTCATCAATTTTGCAAAGCCCTAAGCAATGTAGTAAGACTCTGTCTTTAAAAAAAAAAAAATAGACTAACAAGAGGTGGGGATGTAGCTCAATGGTAAAGCACCCTTGAGTTCAATCCCAAGTACAAAAAAAAAGAAAACAAAAAGATTTTTCCATTCTATTTTTTTCATACAAGGTGTCTGAAATCCAGTGTTTATTGTACACTCATAGCACATCTCAATTCAGCAATACGAAATCTGTGTTTAGATTTCATTAAATTTACAGTTGAAAAAGTAGATCCATGAACCTAAGTTCCTAACGTGCTTAAACATTTTCCTGAATTGAGCATGTTATAAATTTTAAATTCATTTAACTGAATTGAGCATGTTTTAAATTTTACTTTGAATTTTATCTTAAGTTCCTTAGTTGCACCAACCATCTTTCAGGTGCTCAGGAGCCACCTGTGATTCTTGGCTTTTGTGCTGGATGGCACAGAAGGAGAGGAAGGGAAGGAAGAATGTAAGAAAGGCCCCACAAAATGGTTGACACAAATACTAACATCATGCATGTCACCACAGACAAGACAGGACCTGGGCTCCCAATGTAAACTTTTCTCCAACCCCTCCTACCCCACTGCTCGCAAGGCTAGCCATTCTGGGCCCATAAGAAAGAAATGCAGGTAAAGCAAACCCAGCAAGAGAGAAAGAATATAACCTATTCCAAGTGGAAATTATAACAGATACATTTATCATCATCATCACCTCCCCCTAAATGCATGGAAAACTGGGTCCCTTCTGTAAGAGAAGACTCAAGTAGTATAGATACAATAAGCCACTGGCACTACTCCAAAGAGTGACAAATATGTATAGCCTTTGTAAGAAGGTGACAGGATTTGGGAAGGAAGAGTAACAAACCACAAAGATAATTGGATGTATGATGGAAACTGCACTTGGCATTTGCATAAATGTCTTTTTTTTTTTCGCTGATGGGACCCATGAGCATAATTTTCCTCTTCTTGAGGCTTTAATGCTGAATGTGTAAAACCCCAAGCAGATTGTGTAACATCCCCCAGGCCCAGCTGCTGGTCCTACCCTTTAAAGCGGAACTTTGAGGCCTGATTCCTTGGCTGGCAGCTGCCTCTGTGGAGGGCATCCCAGGAGAAGTTGATTGGAAAGGGTGGTTATTGCTTCCTGAGCTGACTTGGTTTTTGCAAAGCAAGCTCTGAGCCCTGAGGTCCTTTTCTGAACTTATTCTGTAACAATTCCAGTTATTGTCTTCCTTTTGATTTACCTGTGAAAAGAGGTGGGCTGGAGTTGTCTGTTAGCCAAACCAACATTTCTCAAGGGCTTTGAATGTGAGAGGCCTGGAGCCTCCCTGCAAGCCCACAGCTGGGCCTGGCAGCCTTTCTGCCCTTTCCAGTAAGAGAATGCAGTAAAAGTAAAAAGAAGAAAAGCAAAAAACAACTCCAAGGTTAGCACCCCCCCCCTCTGAGGCACGTGTTGTTACTGTGTGTGTGTGTTTTATTGCAGGAATGGCCCAAGTGTACTGTATTTACATTCTTGTGTTCACTGATAATGACTTTCAGATTTTTGGAGCTCCTCAGCTGACAACAAACCCCCAAACCCTCCACCTCCCCATAGGCCTTCCTTCTCCTCCTCCTCCTCCGACCGCATCTGTCCTGCCTCCCTGCGTCAGCTCTGCCTTATAAATGGAGTGCATTCTATAAAAACCAGGACGCCTTCAGAGCTGGAGTGTAGCCAGACCAACGGAGCCTTGTGTTTTATTAATCCTCTTTTCTTGAAAGTGCACAGCCAGGACCTCAGTGGAGGCCTGAAGCGACCGAGCACAAGGACTCCCAACTCGAATGGCACCGAGAGGCCTCGGTCCCCCCCACCCAGGCCCCCGCCACCCGCTATTAATAGTCCCCACACAAGCCCTTGGCTGTCCAGGACTGAAACCCAGACGAGCATGCCAGAAACAGTCAACCATAACAAACATGGGAACGTAGCTCTGCTTGGACCGAAACCAACTCCCATCCCTCCACCCCGGCTGAAGAAGCAGGCTTCTTTTCTGGAAGCAGAAAGCAGCGCAAAGACCTTGACCGCCAGTCGGCCGGGCCTGGACCGGGAGCTGGAGCTGGGCACAGCTGGCCCCGCAGGTGGAGCCCCGCCTGAGGACGCCCCCGGGGATTGCACAAGGGCCCAGCCTCCCAGCTCTGAATCACAGTCCCCGTGCCATGGAGGCAGACAGAGGCTGAGCGACATGAGCATTTCCACTTCCTCCTCCGACTCGCTGGAGTTTGACCGGAGCATGCCTCTGTATGGCTATGAGGCGGACACCAACAGCAGCCTGGAGGACTATGAAGGGGAAAGTGACCAGGAGACCATGGCACCCCCCATCAAATCCAAAAAGAAAAGGAACAGCTCTTTCGTGTTGCCCAAACTCGTCAAGTCCCAGCTCCGAAAGATGAGCGGGGTGTTCAGCTCCTTCATGACCCCGGAGAAGCGGATGATCCGTAGGATTGCGGAGCTGTCCCGGGACAAATGCACCTATTTTGGATGCCTGGTGCAGGACTACGTGAGCTTCCTGCAGGAGAACAAGGAGTGCCACGTGTCCAGCACAGATATGCTGCAGACCATCCGGCAGTTCATGACCCAGGTCAAGAATTATCTGTCTCAGAGCTCGGAGCTTGATCCCCCTATTGAGTCACTGATCCCTGAAGACCAGATTGGTAAGTACCTACTTTTTACCTTGCAAATACAAAATCTACTATATGACCTTGCCAGATACTGCATCCTGTGTTAGCTATTTTGGATAAGATTTACTCTAAAGTTCCAAATGACACAAAACTCCACCTTGATTTGAATGTTTATATATATATATATATATATATATATATATATATATATATATATATAAAATCTTCTTAAGGTAGCTGCTACATACCAGACTTGAAAATGATTGGGAGAGTGACTGATAAGAACTGCAGAATGATTCTCTTTGGGGATGGAGTCTGTGCCACTTTGGAGAATCTCAGTTGCTGCCTGCTGTTGCTGTGTGTGTGCTACATCAGTTGAGCAGGCTGGGCTAAAGTGTGCAGGATGGCACACATAGAAAGGTATTTTGGGCTGTTTTCTGAGAAGCAGTGGGTGTTCTGCTTTGTTTGAGAAGTAAACTTTTTATGAAGGTTGTAGCATATGTTCTGGGAGGGACAAGGTCATATATATACAGAGCCATGAGCACACCTGTGATCAAGTGCCAGCTCAGTCAGTTTAACAGGACTAGCATCCAGGGACCTTGGGACCCTGTCCTGCCCCAAAGATAGCTTCCTTTCTGGCCTTGCATCCCACAGAGTTCTGTACCAGGTCCAGTATTGGAGCAAACAAGAAAAAAAAATTATTTGGTATACCTTTAAAAGAAGTAACATAGTTTGAGGTCACATGAAAGACATTTTTTTTTTCCTCCACCAAATCAGGGAGAAATGCTTTCTTTATAACCTCCTTGGAGGATAGAACTGTTAATAATTACTTTGGCAAATTACTGGTTGCCAAGGCAAATTTGAATTTGGCAAGCAGACTTTTTTTTTTCTTCCCCCCACAGGGAGAGAATACTGAAGGGTTTTTTTGTTTTGTTTCAGGTTGACTCTAAAAGGTTAATTTCAGAGACTTCATTCACTGGGTGGCAGCAGCCAAAAGAGATTCCAGACATTTCCAGGCAGTTTAGAAGAGGTTAAGGCCGAATTTCTTTTTTCTGATTGGGTCTGTTTGTTGAAAATAGTAAACAGTGTGTGGCAGAGTGGCTTCCCCTCCCTGTCTCTTTCTCCCTCTTCTTTAAGTGAATTTGAGCTCCTCTTTGATTTGTTTACAAAGGAATTGTTTTCTTGAGGTTTGATCTGGGCGTGGTTAGAGCCCTGGGTGTTTCTTTTGAGTGGCTAAAAGGAATGTGTCCTTTTGATGTACCTTAGAATTAAAAAAAACTTGCAGAGATGGCAGACAGACTATCCATCAAGCTGCCCCTTTCCTCTGCCTTCCCCCCAGGCCCCTCTTTTAAGGGAGACCAGCTCTGACTTAGTATTAACAGAGACCCCGACCTGTAGGAGAGACTTCCTGACCAGGGTTGGGGGAGAGCCAGCAGGCACTGATGTCAGGCCTGAACTATGTGGCAGGCAGGGCCAACCAGCCCACAGAGAAGGGGCTCCTGAGGGAACAAGGGCCTTGGGACTCTGCTTCCCTGCTGATGTCTTAAGCATCAATCTGAGTCAGTCCTGGGACAACAGTCTTCTGCCAGCTTCTTTTGTAATTAAGTTCAGATATGGTATTTGCTCTTAGAGCTCAGGACCTCATTTTCTCCAAAAAGCATGCCGAAAATTACACACATCCCTGCTGCAGAAGGAGGCAGCTTTTAATTTAAAAGCTAACATTCTAATGAGAACGGAAGCCAAGATCCTTGGAGCCTTTAATATGAGCCAGGCAATGTTCAAGCTATTTCAGGGGGTCCTCACCTCACCCCTGTGAAAGAAGCATCTGCATCACTGTAAGAAGCAGAGCTGTGCCAGGGGGAGCCATTTGTCCCAAGGCAATACCAGCTAGTAGTTAGCAAGTTCTGTATTTGAACTTCTGTGGGAACCTGAACTCTACCACCACCCCCCACCACTTAAAAAAAAAAAAAAAAAAAAAAAACTAACCCTTCTGCTACTGTCATGTTTTTATTTATTTGAATTTTTTTCACTACTGGGGATTGAGCCAGGAGCACTCTGCCACTGAGCTCCTTCCCTGTGCCTTTTTATGATTGTTTTTATTTTATTTTGAGACAAGATCTTGCCTAGTTGCCCAGGCTGGCCTTGAACTAGCAATATTCCTGCCTCAGCTAGTAGTTCTGGTGTTGCCACTGTGCCAGGCTGTGCTTATGTTTTCCCATCAGAAGTTAAAGGAAATTGTAATAGTAGGCTGACCTTTTGTTGAGGCAGAGAGCTTCCTAAAGCTCTCTGTTGAGGTGTGGGTGTGATCTCTGGGAGCCTTGCATGTTTGTTTATTTGTTTCTTGGTTTCTTGGTTTTGTTGGTTTGAGATGGGTTCTTGCTATGTTGCCCAGGCTGGCCTCAAACTCCTGGACGCCAATGATTCTGCTGCCTCAGCCTCCTGAGAAGCTGGGAATACAGGCACACACCACCACAAGCAGCCTGATGTGGTGTTTTTTAACATTTGCATGAAAGCAGGCATTGGAAACATCATTCTCTTTTGGAAAGTATAGTTAAATGTGGGGATTAGAGCAAAGGTCAACCTAAGAAATTCCTCGTGGGGAGGGAAGGATGTGACCCTAATTATTAGAAAACTACTTCCCTTAGATGACATGCAAATTACTAGATTAAGAACTCTGACCAGAATGTGGAGTTGGCTCAATCTGTGTTTTACATCTTCCTAAATGAAGGGCTCACTAGTTTACTATGCACTTGTTAATGCAATGACACATTTGAGAATCACAGCTCAAGGTTGGTATATTTCTCTAGAGAGTGTTCAAAGGCCAAGACGTGTAGAGTTATGTGCAGAGGTGATGCCCTGAGTGTGCACTCACCCCAGGTCTCCTTGTATCTGTTGTACACTCATTCCTACCACATCTTACTTCCTGGGGGTAGCACCAGATAATCTTCACTTTGAATGCCATCTCTAGAATCTCAAGCCTCAAATTTGTTCTGAACAGGTGTCTACTAATGTTCACAAGAATGCCAGCTGGGTTTCTCTGCTTTAAAAGGAATCTAGTCCTGTCATCCTTTCACATAACTTCTGGAGGACACAGCTCCATACTAGGAGACAAGAATTTTAAAGTCTTGATTTACAGAGCATCCATCCTGAAGTCAAGGTTGTATGAGGAGGCATTTCAATGGTTTAACCCCTGTAGAGTTAGAGCAGTCATTCATAGGTGAAAAATGACGATTTGGATATGTGCTTATGGATCTCTCTAGTGTGGCGATCACAGTGATCTGTTTTCTTCAGAGGGTGGTTCTTTGGTTGCATAGAGAAAAGCCAGTGGGAGTTGGGAGGATGACAGATAGTTCTCTCACTTTCGTTTTTCCCATGTGCTGATGCCACTATCCTTTCCAGTACTTTCTAGGCAAGTATAAATGATAAACTAGATCAATCTCCAAATTGAAAAACTGCCACTACAAGTGGTACACTGTAAATGGTTGTGTGTTTTCATGGAAATTCTTCATTCTATGTATTTGTAGTACTTCCACCCCAAAGTTCTGCCATTTAGAGATTCTTGGATACATATTAGTTGCCTGACATTAGTCTAGTCATCCTGGTTGAAGAATTAAGTTAATGAGGGTAATACATGGGCTAGTTTCCATAGGAACAAGCACTCCCTGCTTACCAGGGGCACCCGTCAGTTTTCACTTTGGGGGCAGCTATCACAAACTCATCCTTTTAGTATGGTGTATCAAAGAACAAGTCAGTGTTTTAACATAAAGTATACATAGCTCTCAGGCACCACACAAAGCCCTGGGGAGAGTTCCTTCATTGGCAGAGTGAGTTATGCTCATTATTTGTGACCCACGCTATGAAATATATAGATAGGGGTGCCATTACTGGTTACCTCAACATTTGTTTCTCATTATCTGATTTTCACATCATGCCATTCTTGTTTTGGTGTTTCTCAAACACTGGGAGACACATTGGCTAAAAATTTCTGGTAAAGAATTCTCCTTTTGCAAAACTTGTAATATGGAAGCCTTGTTTTAATTTTAATGAAAGAATTTCTATTTCTGATGACATCAATCTTATGAAATCCCTCTGTTTTCAAGTTTTGCTTCAAGAAAAGCAAAATCTCTTCAACCCCCAAAATGTTAGTCATCACAAATTTTCTATTTCATTCAAACTATTCAACCAAAAGAAGGTTTACAACTCTGCAGATGAGAACCTCTGAACATGGGTCACCGACTCTCGGATACTCCACGAGGAATACTCTAGACTATCAACTGGAATAAAAAACAGCCAACTGTTCCCATTCCTAAAAGTTGATAGTGAAAAACAAGGTGATACTTTTTTTTAATTGCTATAAATCAAAATATGTGCTTTCTCCAAAGATCATTTTAATTATTTGAAAAAGCATCCTGAAGCTCAATTTCATATGTCAAAGAGCACATCAATTTACATATTCAAGTGTTGGTTTTGTTTTTTAATAGAAAAAGGGTGCTGAATATGTGGTTACATACCAGAGAATAAAGTATGCATTAAAAAGGAGACTGAGAGCCAGACACAGAGGCACATGCCTGTAGTAGTTTCAGCTACTTGAGAAGCTGAAGCAGGAGGATCACTTGAGCCCAGGAATTTGAGACCAGCCTGGGCAATGTAGTAGTTAGACCCTTCCTCCTCCCTCCAAAAAGTGGGTGGCAATTGATGTGATTCTCTCGTAGGCGCTAAATAGTCACAACTACTATGGTTCAGATCCATTTGTTAAAAAATGAATATTTAAGTCTGGCTTAAGTTCCAATATCTAATGTGATTTGTTTTAAATTTTTTTTAAATTCACAATATGATTTAGGGCCCTGTGTTATTTGCCCTTTTTGTTTGTCTTGTTTTTTGTTTGTTTGTTTATTTGTTTTGTACTGGAAATTGAATCCAGGGGCATTCTACCACTGAATAATATCACCAGCCCTTTTTGCTTTTTATCCTGAGGCAGGGGCTCACTAAGTTGCCCAGGCTGGCTTTAAATTGCAATCCTCCTGCCTAGAGAGATGGCCAAAAAGACTTACTTGTGCCAAACTGAGATTAAAACCTTGAATCTTCTGACTTTTGATCTAGTCCTTGATCCTTGGATAGCAAATGTTCTTGAACAGCTAAAAATGTGTAGAGACATTGGAGAAAGAGGCTTTTTGTAGAAGCCAATATAATTTGGAGAATTAGCTACATAGAAGACCATAACATAAAGTGCCTTCCCCTATAAGGTATAATTTCTTCGATAATTAATATAGGAAGGCATCACATTTAAGTCATTTAACTTATATCAACCAAAAGAAGGTTTACAACTCTGCAGATGAGAACCTCTGAACATGGGTCACCGACTCTCGGATACTCCACAAGGAAGCTGTCAGCTCAGTAATTCACGCAGCCCTTGCTCATGAGGTGGGACCTAGGGAATGGCATCACAAATCTAGTCATGTCTGTGTAGAGTGTTTTCTGACATATCCCAAGAATCTCCCTTCCTCCCAGCAGGAAACATATCAACTAAAAGAAAAATTTATACAGGATTCAAGGAATTGGACCCAAGAGATACCAAAGATGCTGCATTCATTGAATGCAAGAAGCATTAGAATCCTTAGGGCTTTGACACCTTTTTCCCACCGCTTTACTCCTGCCAAAAGACGGTTCCAACTGGGTGTCTCTGTGAAGCACCACCTAGACAGAGCCCTCACTGGCCCATGGGTCTGACCTGTATTCTTGCCTTGCACGCCCAGTCTCTCACACCTCCTACTTCCTCTCAGCATCGTGTCCACTTTGGAGGTTCTCAGTTACTGTCAAGGCCCTGGGTGAGTCAGGGAACTGCCTCATCAGTAGGGTCAAAGAATAAATATAAATGCATACAGTTATCCTTCCACATCTATGTGGCATTAATTGGTTCCAGGACCGCCTTGGATACCAAAATCCACATATGCTTAAATCCCTTATATGAAATGAGGTAGCATTTGCATATAACCTACATATATCCTTCCATTTACTTTAAATGATCTCTACGTTGCTTATAATACCTAACATAATGTAACATTATATAAACAGTTGTTATACTTTATGTTTTTTGTTTGTATTATTTTTATTGTTGTATTGAGCGGTTGGTTGGTTGGTTGTTTTGTTTTGTTTTCTCTTTCCAGATATTTTCAGCTCTCCGTTGTTTGAATCCATGGATATGGAACTCATGGATTTGAGGGGCAAACTGGACTGTGTTTTTAATAGAACCAAATGAAAGCACTTTTATGTATAGAACCCCCTTTAATCCTCCCATCGCCTCATTTATTATTTTCATTTTTATAGAAAACAAAAGTTCAGCGAAGTTAAGCCAAAATGAAAATGGGACTGGCACCATCCTTTTCTTGCAGTTCTCGTGGGCGGTTGGTTACTGTTGCCTTTCTTGTTTATTTTATAAAGGGAAGGGAGGATTACAGAGGTGACATTTCACCATATGAAAGAGCATCTGGTATCCACAGGATTTATCACTGATGTTGCTCACCTCCACCGTTGGCCAAGGCCACGTTTGCCAGGTTTCTACCCTTTAATATTAAATGTACCCCATACCCTATTCTTTGGAAGCAAGTCATAAAGCATTGTCTGCACTGAATGGATGGGACAGAATTAAGCTCTTGCTCCTGGAGGTTCTACTTAAATCATGTGGGTTTTTTTTTTGGGTGGGGGGGAGTTTGTTTTGCCACTGGGTATTGAACCCAGGGGCACCTTACACCACACTGAGCCACATCCCCAGCCCTTTTTATTTTTAATTTTGAGACAAGGTCTCACTAAATTGTTTAGGGCCTCACTAATTTGCTGATGTTGGTGTCCAAATTGTGAACCTCCTGCCTCACCTCCCTAGCCACTAGGATTACAGACATGTGCCACCACACCTGGCTGGGATTATTTGTAGAGAGATTCATCTCTTCTTCTCCCCTCCCTTGGTTTTAACTGGCCTTTTACTAGAAGGTATTGAAATCAGCCTGACAGATTCCTTACATAAAATACTATATGAATAGATCCTGTGCTTCCATGTAAAGGCCTTCATTGATTCCACCAAAATGAGCAAAAATATAAATGAATCATAACCCCTAATGTTTGTCATCTTTATTTTGACATCAGCTTTGCTGGGCTGGTGGGATCTGCCTTAAAATGATAAAGCACTGTTTCTTATTTATTATTTATGAGCTGAAGTGTGCATTGCTGACAATTTTATAGTAAATCCAGGTTACAGGCCATCCCTGCAGAGCTGCAGGGGACACTGGCTTCCCCACACCTGGGCAATGATGCTGTACATTGAGTTATACATCTGTATCTGCAGGAGCAAGGATAAGAAGCCTCTATCTATCTATTTATTTCATGCTTCCAGGGCTTTAACTTAGAGATATTTTACCACTGAACTATATATCTCCAGCCCTGTTTTAAATTTTATTTGGAGACAGGGTCTTGCTAAGTTGCCCAGGTTGGTCTGAAATTTGCAATCCTACCTCAGCCTCCCAAGTAACTGGGATTATTCAGTGTGTGCCACTGGGACTGAAAAGAAGCATCATTTTCAGTAAGTACCCAAAAGAAGGATTTTCTGGCCAAAATTCAACAAATAGTTTTAGGACATATGCTACATGCCAGGCTTACACTAAGGACTGTGGCTAGTTTGTTAGACCCCTAGATCTGGTTTTCAGAGTACTTCCTATTAAGGAGGAAACTCTGTTTGCTCTGTGTCTTGGTAGAAACCACAAAGTGTGCTGAGGACACAGGGAGTTGGGCGAAGCCCTGTGAAGGATGCAGGGAGGTAGGTCGGCTTCACTGAAATCCACATAAAGACAGGAGCTCAGTCCCAGAAGGAGAGGCATTCTAGGCAGGGAACAGCATATGAAAAGACTCAGAGGCACAGAGGGCCTGTAGTATTGTTTACCTCACCAAGAACATGCAGTCTTTATGGGGATGTGGAGGAAAGAAAAAATGGAGGACAAGGCAGAAGCAAACCCCCAGGAGCTGTCTGAGACCTTAAGGTGGTGGAGAACATTCTAGAAAGATTATCCCAGATAAGGTAAGAGTCAGAACACTTTAATAATCTCTCTATCCTAGGTGCCAACCAATCCAAACAGACACTAGTCATAAACACCTGTCGACCATTGTGGCCAGGTGCCAACCAGTAAAAACAGATGCTAGTCATAAACACCTGCAGACCAGTGTGGCCAGCCAGGGTGCCAGGGCCTGAAGTGGACAGACTGGAGCAGGTGCAGCAATGTGACTTGGGTTTCTCCCTATTGGTAGATCCAGAGCTTCACTAGTGATGAACTGAATCCACCTTCATCCCACACACAGCAAGAAGCTAGGTGTTTTTCCAGCCCCCACCATGCACCCTGTTTTCTCATATGAAATAGGAATGGGTCTCTCTCCCTGTGCTCAAACCCCACTGCTCTGAAGGATGCACAACTTCCCAGCTAATCTGAGGTTCCCAGGATGTTAGGGATAGAATAAGGCTGGGATTTAAAAACAAACAAACAACATCAAAGAAAGAAAAAAAAATACTAGGGGGATCAAGGCAAAGAAAAGTCAGCAGACCAACCTCAGATCCTCATTCTCTGCACCTATGAACGGGAGGAACTGAGAAGAATAACGAAGATATGAGTGCTTGAGAGAGAAAGAGATGATCAGGAAACCAGAGGGCTTTTGATTAAATTATCAAAGTACTTTCTATTTCAAATCTAACCAAACCACAGATAATACTTGGGAAGGGGTAGAGGGAACAACCTGAATTGTTAAACCTGTTGTCTCTTTTCAAAGGCATCCACCCTTTGTTCCCAAAAGGTATCCAGTGACTTTAGCCTGCAGTGTCAGTAGGTACCATCCATGCCAGGTGCTCATGGAGTGGGACCTTACCCAGTTCCTCCCAGAATCTCACTAGGAAGTAGTGAGCCACCCCATTTTACAGATGAGGGAGCTGAGGTTGAGGAAGATCATGTTTTTTCAAGGTCACAAATCAGAAAACTGGCCATTGGATTTTGCATCTAACCTGAGTTCTTATGTAATACCCAGTGGTCCTCAGTTTGAGGAGTTTGTAAAAGAGGACTAACAATGTGCTGTCCTGGCTGGCTGGGTTGCATTTGCTGCTTCTGAGGATGGCACCTTCCATTTCCCTCAGCTTCCAGCTCTACTGAGATGGGATGGAGAAATTTCTCCACTGAAAAGCAGGAGTCTGTGGTAGGTCAGTGGAAGAATTCAGGCTGCCCTGCTGGGTTTGGAGTCCCTGCTCTCATGAGCTGTGTGCACTTGGTCATGTTTCTTCGTATCTCCATGCCTCAATTCTTCACATGTAACAAGATGCTGTGGACACTGCTGTGCTCTGCCCACTGACACTGGCTTGCCAATCTGATGTCCAATGGCTGCACCTGTGACATTTTGCTTGAGGCTTCTAATGCGACCAGAGCCCTTGCAAGGCAATGGGAAGACTGGCACTCCAACCCCTAGGAGCAGACTGTCCTCTAGATGGACAGCTCCAAAGCATGTTCAACACTGTGTCTTGGAGTCCCCAGCAGGACTGAGTTCCAGCCACCCAAGGTGATAGAGAAGTGCACCATATTGGCTGTTCTCCTTCCCCTCTGGAACTTCCTGGGATCAGCTCCAAAAAAAAAAAACCTCTTACATGAAAACCCTTGCCTCGTAATCAGTTTCTGAGAGAACCCAAACCAAGACAAGTAGGGAATGTATGTGTACCCATCTTAGTCAAAGGACTATTTGAATACTTGTGACGTGTTTAATAGTGCTTGGATCATACTAAGCACTCAGTCAACTTTAGTTTTGATCCTCACTCCCATAAAACAGCCAAAAGGAAACATTTTAGCTCATAAAAGAAGCATCGACTCATTTTGCCCTCCTTGAACAGAGGGAAGATAATTATGCCATCCCTTGACTTGCTTGGAGTAAGAACAACCGGGTTTGCACCTCATCTCTGTCATCCTTGGAAAGTCACATGTCCCATCTGCAAAATAAGAATGACAATTCTTCTACTTTGTAGGGCTAAAATGAAGATTAGCAAGGTAACATGCATATTCTTAGACTAGGAACTACACAAATGAATGCCCAATGAATAATAGCAATTATAAATATTTAAATTTGACTTTTCTATACAGAAAGGCAGCAACTAAGGCTCTCATCTTATTATCATATATTCACTTCTATTTCTACTTTAATCTTCTTAAAATAAGAAACAACAAATTATACTATTGTGAATATTTATAATGGACCAATAAAAATATGAGAAAAAATTTTTAAATAAAAAAAAGTTATTAGAATGCTAGAACTAGAATAAATCAAAAGGCCATATGATTGGAGCTCATTTTTTTTCATCGTTAGATAACTTTAAATTATAACCTGTGTGGGTTTTGTTTTGTTTTGTTTTGTGGTGCTGGGGATTGAACCCAGGGCTTCACACATGCTAGGCAAGTGCTCTAACACAAGCTACATCTCTAGCCCAAAACCTGTGCATTCTTAATACAGGTTGAGCATCCCTAATATGAAAATCTAAAATCCGAAATGCTTTGAAATTTGATGCTTTGTGTTATAAGCCCAAAATGTTTTTGAATTTGGATTTTCAGATTAAGGATGCTCAACTGGTAAAGCCTATTCAGATATTCCAAAATCTGTAAAACTCCAAAATCTGAAACACTTCCAATCCCATGCATTTCAGATAAGGGATATTATGTTATAGTATGTATTATATTGTTTAGACTCTGGATGCTGTTAGACTCCCCTGGAGAATATTAATTTTTATTGCTTATTGTTTTTACATTCAATCTAGTTAGGTTCAGACTGACGATCTGTCTTGGGCAGATGCCATGAGCCATGATTCTGATGGCAGTCCAGACTGTTAAGGGTGAGAGGTGAAGAGACTTGGTCTAGGTCACTGAGTAAGAAGGGGCTGGGCTGGCCTGGCTGCTGGGCCTTGTGGCTCCCAGTGCTCTTTCTAAGACAATCTGAACTTCACCTTTGCCCCTCAGATTTTCACTTCCCCCTGGTAGTAGTGGGTGCCCAGACAAAACCAATACATTACTGGGGCTTGTGATGCTTCCTTGTCTGATCTCTGACCCCTGGAATCTATGCTATAGGTCAGAGGGAAGGAAAAAAGACAGTCTTCTGTCTGCTCTTTTGAACAGGGGAGTGAATCAATTCTTGTCTCTCCGTTGCTATAGAAAGTAACATTTAAGACACGGAGAACCTCAGCAGCTGCATGGTCTTTACTTACAGATCATCCTTGAGACCAATCGATAGGAATTTATATAAATGTGCTCAGAAAATGTGTTTCCAGTTTTGGTCACTTAGAAAACTTGTCTCTAGGTTTGTTCCAACTAACTTGGGGCTTTTAAAATTCAAAATGTTATGGTTCAAACAATTCTCTAGTATTTTCTTGTCATTAGAAAATTAGAAGACATTGGCTAGCTTCAAGAAAACATGTCATCTATTTTGTTTTCCCTTAAAAGTTTTGGGGTTGTTTCCAAGTGTTTGTTATGTGTCTCTGATTGTGGTTGAGTACAACTGAGGTAACTTCAAGAACTTTGGAAGTGTATGTCTTGTGGTGGAATCCTGGCTCCTGCCTCTTTTAGGTGCCTGATATCCATCTCTTAGGGTTTTAGTTTCCTCATCTGTAACCTGAGGATATAAGAGTTCTTCCTGCATGGGTTTATTTGAGGATGTGCAGAGCCAGTGTATATAAAGTGCCTAAAATAGTGTCATTGTTCCTAGTTTAAAAGATTTGTTTTAGTTTCTTGGAATTAAAGCAACCAGAGATAATGGAAAACAACAGAGAGTAGTAATTTACAAGAAACATGCTAGGGTATTCTTTCCATTTTTGTTTGAGTTAGTTCTCATTCTGAAAGATCTTCTGTTTCCTGTGTTCCTCAAATCACTTCTTACTATTTCTTTAGGAGCAGAACCTTTGTTTTCTCACTAGAAAGAACAAACTGGGTCACAGGTCTCTCTTTTCATTTGACTTCCCCTAAGCCTTCCTTAAATTTAATAAATATTGGTGGAGGTAATAATAGGAGATGCTTGGAAAAGAATGAAGAGACCAGTTTTATTTTAAAATTGTGATCTTTTAAAAAAATTTACTTTAAGTGTAGCACTGTTACTGAATGGACCTGTTTTGGCCGCCATGCCGCATGCCCAGCACTAAAGCAATGAGATTGGCTGAAGAGAATGTTTATTCATGAATTGGCCAAGGGAGCTACTCCATTTGCTAGTGATGAGGAGATGGAAACCCCAAGTCTCCAATATGCCTCCCTGAGGATTAGATTTAGGGGTATAAAGAAACAGGGTGGTCTAAGTTGTGGGGACAGGTGATTGGAGACAGGGATAAGTGAAATTGTCAGTGGTCTGTGGTCAAAGCTTATGAGTTTTTGCAGGATGGGTGTTCGGAAAATGGCAGCCTTGGTGAGTTCTGATGGTAGAGTATTTGACCCTCAGATGTCAATCCATGGAACACCTGCTCAGGCCAAGTGAAGGGTCACTGGTTTCAACCAGTTTGAGCTAGACAAGGCTACTTGTGAGTTCCTGAAAGATAACTTAATTGTTACCACAGTAACCATACCTCAGTGATATTTTCCATAGTAAAGCTATTAGGTGTCTATTCCATTATTACCTAGTTAAGTGGCTTCTAAAACCCGTGAGAAAAGCAAATAACCAGAAGCAAGTTTTTCCCCTCCATTTCAGTAGTAGCAATTGTTTTTTCATTTTAGGTTTTAAGACAAGGACAAAGATCGGCATCGTTCCCTGACAGCAAGAATGGGCTGACAGTACAAAGGAGCCAACCCATTTGCTAGTAATGAACTCTCTGTTCGTCCCGTCATCCAGGAGTAGCTCAAAGCCTTTCTGAGATGATTCTATTAACACTGGGGCTCAGAGGTGACCAGGCTTACTCTGAAGTTAAAAGGTGCCCTTGGAGTTTAAGGTGAAAATACAGGCTGGTCAGGAGTTGTTCATTGATGTATGCATGTTTATTGAGATTTAATTTGCATCCATAAAGTGCATAAATTGTAAGTACCCAGCTGCACAGATTTTTACACATAAATGTGTACACTCAAGTAATCACCACTCAAATCTAAAAATACAACATCCCCATCACCTCCCAGCAAGTGTCTCTGCACCCCTCCCTATCAGGTTCCTCCCCAAGGGTAACTGTCACCCTTACTTCTGATGCCAGAGGTGAATTTTGCCTGGATTTTAGGTAGATGAAATACTGTAGGAGATATTCTTAGATCTGGCTTCTTTCACACAGTATCCTGTCTATGAACTTCATCATCTGCATCTGGAGCCATAGTGTGTTTTTTTTTCATTGAATAAACATATTCCATTGTCTGAATTCCACTGTATGAATATGTATAATGTATCCATTCTGTCAGGCAGCTCTTGGGGTTATTTCCAATTTGAAGCTATTATGAATAACACTACTGTGAATATTTATGTATATTCCTAATTAATCATCAGCATGACTTTTGCCCTCTCTTCTTGGTGACCTCATGCTAACAAAGATAGGGAGGGGTCGCTGATAATCAGGAATGTAGCTTCCAGAATCTTTGAATGAGAGAGAAAAAACCTGGTGAATGTTTTTTTTTTTTTTTTAATTTATTTTATTTTATTTTTTTAGTTGTAGTTGGATACAAGACCTTTAATTTATTTATTTATTTATTTATTTATTTATTTATTTATTTATTGTGTTGCTGAGGCTGAAACCCAGTGCCTTGCACATGCTAGGCGAGTGTTCTACCTCTGAGCCACAACACCCTGCCCCCCTCCTCCTTCCCCTGTGAATATTTTAGAAGAACCTTGAACTTTAGAATTAAAAGACTATTTACTGGGGCTGGGGCTGTAGCTCAGTGATAGAGCACTTGCCTCGCATGTGTGAGGCACTGGGTTTCAGCCTCAGCAACACATAAAAAATAAATTAATAAACAAATATATTGTGTGTTCACCTACAACTAAAAAAATATTAAAAGAAAAAGATCATTTACTTTGAAAAACAGTGAAAAAAATTTTTTACAATAGTTGTATGGTCTCAAGCAAGCCATTAGATATTTCTGAATCTCAGTTTTCTCATCTGAAAAATGGGTGTAGTATTAGTGTTCTGCAAAAGTGTTGGAGTTGTCACAAGGATTAGATGATAATGAAGTGAAGTATATAGATGGAGCTTACTCATATGAGTACTCAATATTAGTTACTATTACTTTTTTATCATAATGATAACTTACAGTCAAAGATATTAAGAAGTCACACAAACTTATTAACACACAACAACCGATGCAAATCAAGTAGTCTATTTTAATGCCAGGTGTAAAGTGAATACATAGTTCTGCTTTTCTTCTTACTTTATAACTTCATTTGCTTCAAACTTGATTTCTATAGTGATATAAAACTCTATATTTAATCAAAGAGCTCTCTCAATCAAAGATGATATGGAGGTAGAAGGAAAAAAGAAAAACCTGGGCTGGGGAGTCTAATCACTGCATTAACTTCTGGACTCAGTCTTAGCTTTGGGGTATAGGAAAATTGCTTTCAGTATTTGTACATCTGGCAGAGATTTCTCTTTGTTCCTGGACCTTCTAATAATAGGCAATAATTTGGATTCAATATGATCTGATTCAGTGTCAAGAATTCCAAAGACCCAAGAGATAAGCCAACTATTTCCAATCTTATAAGTAAGTGAATCCATTGGCTTTTAAAATAGAATCACATTCAAATGTCGTATTTCAGGAGCAGTCATTGCAATCGAACTCAGGTGACTTTGATGTGATGTAGAAATGTGAAATTAAAAGGCTAGTGTTGGAAAAGCCGGGAGCTTATCATTGTATAAATCACTTTCAGCCTAGATCTCCAGATTTATGGTATTGGCAGTCTTAGACTCTCCAAAGAAGTTACTCTAGTGGATAGCCAGCCACAAAGGAGGGGAAGAATAATACCACCCACACCTAAATATCTTTCCTAACTCTGAAAGAAACACACTTTAAAATTTTCTACTTTTAATTTTGAAATCATTTCAGACTTACAGGAAAGTTGCATAAATAATACAGAGAAATGTCTTGCTTTCCCCCAGATTCCTCAGTTTTGCACTTTGCCCTTGCTTCATCCTCCTCCTTTATCTGTGTACACACACACTTTTTTTCCTGACCATAGAGAGTAAATTTCAGACATTCTGTCCCTTTGCCCTAGATACTTCATTATATATTCCTAAAAACAAGGCCATCTGTCCCATAATTCCAGTACAATTATCAACCCCTAAATTCATATAGAAGCTATGTTCACACTTTTACCTAATCCACAGTCTTTGTTCAGATTTCATCTAATGCTCCACTGATATGATTTATAACAAATAAAGGAAAGAATGTTTTTGCTCCAGAATTCAATTCAAGATGTTATATGTAGTTGAATTTTCTTCCTCAGAAAATATTTTTTAGGAATCTTGAATCTATACTAATCATGAAAATAAAATCCTTCTTTTAAAATAACACATTAGTGTGAAAGTAATTCAAACAAATATATTTGGTTGTACTGATTTTATGCAAGGTATTGTTAGAGAAAACCCTCTCTTCCTGGCTCATGGAAAACAAAAACAAACAAAAAAAACCGTTGCCATGTTAAGTCTGCTGGTGCTACGTGCCATCTGTTGGGTTCTAAGTTAAAACTTATCTACCCTCTAACCAATGTGTGGAATTGCAGATGAGCATTCCCTGAAAGCAGAAGTTGCATTTCTTCTTTCTTTAGACTCTGGTCACAATGGCTGCACTTTCTTTGGCAGATGTGGTGTTGGAAAAAGCCATGCACAAGTGCATCTTGAAGCCCCTGAAGGGTCACGTGGAGACCATGCTGAAGGAGTTCCACATGGCTGATGGCTCATGGAAACAACTCAAGGAGAACCTACAACTTGTGCGGCAGAGGAATCCCCAGGAGTTGGGAGTCTTTGCCCCAACCCCTGATTTGGTGGATGTGGAGAAAATCAAAGTCAAATTCATGACCATGCAGAAGATGTATTCACCAGAAAAGAAAGTCATGCTGCTGTTGAGAGTCTGCAAGCTCATATACACTGTCATGGAGAACAACTCAGGTGAGGATGCTGAAGTCCAGGGATTTGTTGCTTCCTGCCATACCCATGTCAGGATTTCTGATTCCCTATGTCTCCTCCTTTTAGTCTCTTGATTTCACCAAGCAGTTCACAAAAATAAAGTTACTCTGGTACCTATCAAATGAGTCACATGCCAACTAATAGATTTTTACAAATAGCACCAATAAATGTAAGTGGATAAGGGTAATGAGATTTTTGTGTAATGCTGATTTAATTAAAGATTTAGTTCAGGATGGTGGTAATGATTCAGTCGCTGGGGTCTAGTTCCAGATCCTCCCTCTGGGAATGAGTTCACTGAGAGAACTTGTCCATCTTAATCAACCTGCTAAATTGCAGTTTCTGCATCTGGAGTTGGATATGGCCCTTTCTTTCTTTCATAAGGTGGTAGTTGAGACACTGCATTGACCCACATGGAGTGGCAATATTGACAATAATCATCACTATATTTTAGCTAATAAGGGGCCCTGTCAATGATCTATAGCTTGAGTCAGAAACTGAGAGCATTCAGTAACAATGAGGTTTCATTAGAATCATCCTGTTGGCTGGCCCCTTCTTTGATACAAGCTGAAACAATGTAATTGGAATTCACCAAAGACAAGTAGGAAAGTAAGCCCTTGGATTTCCCCCTTGCTATTTTCCACAGATGAAGGAGAAATGAAGATTCATGGGTAGTGACTGAGCCCTGCATTGTTCGAGGTCTTCTGTGAGCCTGTAAATCTGTGGATGATTATCACCATTTTTATTTTATTTTTATATTTTTTTGCAGTACTAGGGATTGAACCTAGGGGTGCTCTTTCACTTAACTATATCCCAGTCCTTTTTATTTTGAGACAGGATCTCCCTAAGTTGTTTATGGCCTCACTAAGTTGCTGAGGTATTGAAAGTAGAATCCTCCTGCCTCAGCCTCCCAAATTGCTGGAATTGCAGGCATGCACCCCCATGCCCAGCAATTACCAACTTTTTTTTTGAAATTGCTTAGTGGAAAAGCAACAGAGAGAAATGCAGGCTCTATTAACCTCTGCTTAAGTAGATATGAATATACATGCACATTGCAAATTGTCGAATTAAGAATCATTACAATCTGAGCTCTTGAGCTGGAAATGATAGTTTGTGAACATTGTCCCTAAAATTTGTAAGTGTATTTCACATACAGGAATAAATTTTCTAGAATTCCTGAGATCATTTCTAAAAGTTGCCCCAATAATCTGCACAGGATTATGTCTTCTGAAGCACTTCATGAATGACGTCTTAGACAGAGTAATTTTTTTATTGTGGGGGCTTGTCTACTTCCTGTAGGAAGTTTAGCAGCATCCTGGATGCTATTTGTAATCTTACCTTCCAATTGTAACAGTGAAAATGTCTCCAAACTATGTCCATCACTCCCTGGGGGGGAGCAAAAGCACCCCCAGTTGAGAACCATCCTTGTAAATAAAAAAATAGAAATAATAACTGGGTTTTTTTTCCTATTTATTGCTGCTAATCAATGTGTATCTCCAACATACACTGAATTGGCACATTTAAACAAATTAGCTGTGTTCTTATATTGAGTACAAAGTAAAATTTATTCCTGATTTGAATTTGGTCTTGCCATCACATTTATGATTCAGGTGCACAGAAATAAAATAGAAAATCAAACAAAGAATTAGCAGAATAAATATTTTATAAATGTTTAGTAATATGACTGGCTAAAAAGTAAAATGTTCAAAGGTAAAACATTCAAAAATATTGCTCTGTCCTAGTGCATAACTTTATGCATTGAAGAAGGGAGGAAATTTGAACCATGTTCATGGCTCCTAGACATTCATTCTGAGAGTGCCAGTAAGGGTTGGTGTCTCCTATCAGCAGCTGGGAGGGTCACGGACAACACAAGATTCCAGAAACACCCACCTCTGTTTATAAATAGCCCATTTCCTCAGTATGACTCCCTGCTGTCTAATAAAAGCAGCAAGTAGGATATGAAATAAAGTTGTTCCTCTCTCTCTTTTTCTTCTCAATCCCAGGGAGGATGTATGGCGCTGATGACTTCTTGCCAGTTCTGACCTATGTCATTGCTCAGTGTGACATGCTTGAATTGGACACTGAAATCGAGTACATGATGGAGCTCCTAGACCCATCACTGTTACACGGAGAAGGTAACATGCTTTTGAAAAAGTTGGAGGAACTGGGTGGTTTGTTTTTTTGTTGTTGTTATTTTCATTTCATTTTAAAATCTGAGATGAAATTCACGGAGGGTAAAATCAACCATTTTAAAGTGAACAATTCATTGGCATTCAGTATACACCCAGTATTGGGCAACCACCACATCTTTCTAGCTCCCAAAGACCCTTCTCACCCTAAAATAAAACCCTGCACCCATTAACTAATCACAAAGGTACTTTTTTGACATTTTAAGGCTTAACTGCAATTTTAATTCTTTCTTTATTTAGAAGTATAGATAGACTTTTTTCTGATTATAAATTAATAAATATTCATCACAGAAAATTTTGGAGTCAGAAAAAAGAAAACCACAAAATACAACCCTGTTATAATTAATACTTCATTGAGATTGGCTAGTGACAATAAAAAAATATCATTTAATAGAATAAATGTCATTTTTTAAAGCAATGGTTTCTTTGATTCCAGGAGGAAGTCATAAATATTTTATTAGAGAGTAATCTCGTTGTCAGAAAAAAATGGTCATTTTTTTTGCTATTGAATTGGTGAAATAAATGAAAACCTGTTTTTCATTTTTAATCTTTTTTAAATTTTGTTTTTTAGATTAAAAACATCATTAATTTTCTTTCCATTTCAAAAATTATGTCAGTCTATTGTTAAAATAAAAAATACAGTGGAGTAAGATCTGGGTGATTTGCTTTGAACTTATGTTGGTAGTTCAGGTTCCTCTTGGTGTCTGCCTAGCCCCAACATGTTTTAGCAGAAGAAATTCCTTCTCTTTATACATTAGTAAGGTGTTTTATCATGGACATAATTTGGATGCTTGGCACTATGGCTCACAGCCTTGAGAACAAACAATCTCTGGGACTCTTGTGTGAGCTTGTCTTTCTAAAGGAGAACAAATCAAGACCTGTGCACTGTGAATCCTGTTAATCCATTTTATAAATCCATGGGAGAGTCCAGACAGACCCTGAGGGTGAGGTTCTGTTTTCTTTTTTCCATTGAGTTTCAGTCTGGGCTGGAGTACAAAGGTCCATGTGCTGAGGGACTTCCCAAGGGCATGTGTCACCCCAGCATTTTCCAAGGAGAGATCTTAAATGCATTTTTACCATGGTGGTGGTGGGGGGGGGGGTGCACCATCCCGTCCCAGTTGTTAAATCCATTGTGTTATCTTAAATGCAAAATGGCCTTTAATGTCCTCAGTCATCAAACTGAATTCCCTAGATCTCAGTTTTTCTATCAGAGGGGCTCCCCTCCCTGGAGCCCAAATCATGCCCATTCCACCTGCCCTAGTACTGACTCAGGATGAATGATGAGTGTCTTCTATCCTATCTGCTATCCCAGACACAAATGGTCTCTGTCACCCTTTTACCCTCTCTCTTGTTTATGTCTCCTTATTAATATTCTTAACCATGGATTCAGACACTCCATAAGAAGCCACTAACATCCTCTCTACACCTTTCCTTCTCTGGGATTGGACAGAAGGGGAAACACATGAGGCTTTGTCCAGCCACTGAGAGAAGTGTTAGTGTCAATGCCATACTTTTATTTTTTCCCACTGTGTTATTACTGCAATTTTTTTTTTTAACTTCAATCATTAAGTTAATTCCAGTAAGATCTAGAAGATCTCTTGGGGCTTGGGGAAGGGGCATGCCAGTCTCACTGAGAAAATCACCATTCTGTTGCTGATGATGAATCCTCAGGACAAACAAAAGGCTTACACCTTGTGGCCCAAGGATTGGGACAACCATTTTCTACCTCCTTTTCTTCCTTGCATTGCCCCAGAGTGAGCCACTGTTGCTGACAGATGGGCAAGTGACTGTCTTCACCTCCAGGGATCCCACATGAGGAAAACACAAGGACACTAGCAAACACACAAAGGGGCCCATGAGTGTGTGCAGGAAGTAGAGCCTGTTTCTACTTCTCTGTGTCTGGGCCTTTTTGGCTTTACTCCTTGGGGCGCCCAGGCAGGCAGGAGGGTTAACTGTGGTTACAGACCAGGCTTGCACAGCTTCTAACTGCAGCTCTGCAGACTTAGAGAAACCGCCAGCAGCCTGTTACAGATCTGTCACTTCCTTGGCTTGCCTAGAGTCCTCTTTGGTTTGTGCAGCAGCAGCCACACGTCTTTTCTGCTGTTTAAGCAGGTACTCCCATTTACGGGACAGGCGTCAGAATCCCTTCGAAACACACAGTTCTTATGGTCGGGTTATAGTTTTGCTGAAATTGAAAACCTTCCTCTAATTGCATCCACATGTTTGAAAGTGTGGTCGATTTTGTGCTTCCAGCATTTTCAGTTTCTCCTTAGTGGCCAGAAGACATCAGAGCAATGGAGTCTAAAATCTAAAGTCCAAAGAAACCCTCCTCCACCCCCACAGGATTATAGCAGCCTTCCAAGTCACAGCTCAAATACTGGCACCTCCACACAGCCTGTTTTGATTACTTATGTCCATATAGATTTCTCCTGAAATCTTCTGGGTAATGTTTACTCTCACCAGCGACCCGCAGATGAGATGAACTGGGTTCAAAAGAGCTAAGAAAACAGCAAAAAAGCACAGGACACAGAAGTAATTTTCATATCGAGGGTGGGACTGCTCTGCGACCTTATAGGTCAGCTTCCAGGCTGGAAAGAGTTCTGGAAAAGAGAATCTCTTTATTTTTATGGGGGTGGAGGGCTCACAATGGAGTTTCAATAGAATGTTCTCCAAATAGGGCAGGAGATAAGGTTTCAAGGGCAGAGTCTTGCTCTGTGATGTCTTGTGGTCAGCAGATTGATTGACATCTTGGCAAGTCACACCCATCTCAGGTTCTGTGTGGGATCACAGGCAGAACTGAAGGGAAGGCACACTTGCATCTCGCAGCCCAGTCAGTATGCAATGCCAGACCTATCTCCTGAACATGGCTACTGTGCGCATAGTTCTCACACAGCCCTCTTGTGACAATTTACATTTTATTCTCTTCATTTCTCATTCAATCACTTGCTAATTTGTCCTGGAGCAAATATTTAGTAAAAATGAATAATCTGGATTCAGCATTTTGTGGGGGCTGCCCTAGAGAACTTTCTCCATGGGCAATAAGGTCAGGAAAACGCTTAACTTGGGCTCTGGGCATATCTCAGTGGTAGAGCAGCTGCCTAGCAGGCACTATATCCAATCTGTAGCACCTCTCTTTCACCTGCCAAGAAAAACTCAACATATTATAACCATGCATGGAAAGCATATTGCTCACAGTAGGCTAAATTATGCTGCAGTTAAAAAAAATCACCTCCAAATTTCCATCAGTGACCTGAAAACAACAAATACAGTTTTCTTTCTCAAGTTTATGTCTGATGCAAGTTCATAGGGTACATTGTCTATGATCCCAAGGGATAGAGTCATTTACATCATGCACATTGATTAGAGAGTGTTATAAAGGGTTTTTGCATAAGTAGTTAAATACTTTGGCCATGAAAGTGCCACTTCTTGGGGGAAAAAAAAAACAAACTCACCTAACCACAATGCTCTGTTCTCTGCATGAATACATTTCGAGGTACATTTATCTGTTTTCTTTAATACATTTATAGATTTCTGGAAAGCAGGAACTCAGATTCTATTTCTTATGAACACACTTCCTGCTTTGTGACTGAATTGGGCTCATGGTAGAGATTCAATGGATATTTTGACAGAGAATGTCTCTAAAAATA
This sequence comes from Marmota monax, assembly GCF_021218885.2. Taxonomy (NCBI): domain Eukaryota; kingdom Metazoa; phylum Chordata; class Mammalia; order Rodentia; family Sciuridae; genus Marmota; species Marmota monax. The sequence goes on from NW_026692254.1 coordinate 5,684,526, forward strand.
AAATGCACTGTGCCTAATCAAGACATTTTTAATAAACCTCCAAGGCGCCCCCTAGTGGCTCTGTAGCACAGAATTTACAAATTCTTCTAAGGCCATTTCATTAAATTTTAGAACAAAACTGATCAAATTATGTCTGATGCATGTATGAATATGGCATAATGAATCCCACCATTATGTACAATGTATAATTATGTACAGTGTATAATGCACTATGAAAATTCGGAACAATTTTTAAAAACATGAACAAATACATATTCATCTCACCATACTATAAGTCTGTTAACAATTCTCAGAAACACAAGATTATCCCTAAATGTACCATTAAAGGAATGTCACTTGCTTTTCTTTGTAAATCATTTTCTTAAATGTCATATTATATTAGTCTTTTTGAATTAATTTTATTGGTGAATTATAATTCTACATAGTAATGGGATTCATTGTGACATATTCTTATGTACATATAGTATAATTTGGTCAATTGCATTTCCCTTTCCCTCCCTCTCTCCCTCCCTCTGGTCCCCTTCCTCTACTAGTCTCCTTGTATTTTGATGAGATCCCAACTCCCTTTTATTTTTTGCTAGTTCTCTAGCTCCCATATATGAGACATTAGTCTGTAAGTAAGGATAAGAAAAAAATCTGGAGGGAGAAACTATTTTGAAGTACTCATATTTTTGTGAGCACACTTGTTAAGTGCTGCAGTTCTTTCAGAGTGTACAGTTCACTTACAGTTCAGAAAACAGGAATTTCTAAAAGAAAAGCCGAGGAGATTTGCAGACAAAAGTAGGTGATTCTGGCCTTGGAACAGTTGACCCCACCCCCTCACCTGCCTGATTTTGTCCCCACCTCCCTATCAGGTCTCAATACCCCTGACCTTTTCTGGCAGACCATTTTCATAATTACACTTTAATAATATAGAGGTTTTGTCTGTTTCACCTTTGGGAATGGAAATTCCATCAGTGGAAACAGAAATGTTGTCAGCTCTCCAGGGCTCCCCCCGCCCTGGCACAGGCCTGAGTCACTCCATAGGTGTTTGTGAGATGCATGTGTGAAATTCATGGATGAAGGAGTGAATGATATGTTCTCCTGCAATCCCACCAGGAAATGCATGTGGAAGAGATGAGGAAATTAAAGTCAACTCTCCATGTCCATAGGTTGTGCATCTGTGGATTCAACCGACCATGGATTGCAAATATTTGGAAAAAAAAAATTTAAAGTCTGTACTAACATGTATAGATTTTTCCTTTATCCTTATTTCTTAAAGAGTACATTGTAACAATTCCTTACTTAGCATTTACATTGTATTAGAGATTATTTAAAGTATATATACAGGAGGGTGTGCATAGGTTATATGCAGATACAATCCTATTTTACTTATTTTTCTTTCCATATACAAGGCCATTTATTTTGATATCCAAGCCATGGATTTTGATACTCAAGGGAAGGATTCTGGATCCAATCTCCTGACGATAGCAAAGGACAACTGTATACACTATGGCTTCTAACATTAGAGCACCTTCACTGTTACTGCCAGAGTATGAAGCTCATGGAGAACCCACTTTTTCTGCTCTTTCCAGGAGGCTATTACTTGACAAGTGCCTATGGAGCACTTTCTCTGATAAAGAATTTCCAAGAAGAACAAGCAGCTCGACTGCTCAGCTCAGAGACCAGGGACACCCTGAGGCAGTGGCATAAACGGAGAACCACAAACCGGACCATCCCTTCTGTGGATGACTTTCAGGTATGAAACTGAGTGCCCCAGGGTGCTTCCTCTATCCTCTAGGGAGACAGAACTGGGTCCCCTAGCACATCCTGGCTCAAGGCCCCAGAGTCCCTTCTCGGTTGAATCATCTGATGGAAAGGGGATATTTTAAGCCACCTCTGACCTCGTTGTTTCACTTCTTTTTTTTTTTAATTTATATGAACAGACACTCTTCGACTTATGATGGGGTTACGTTCCCCATAAACCCATAGTAAATTGAACATATTGTAAATGGGAAATGCATTGAATACACCTAACACGTTGAGCATCTTAACTTAGCAAAATTGTATGCTGTACAGGATTGGTTGTGTCCCCTCATAATCACCTGTTTGACTGGCAGCTGCAGCTCTCGGCTGCTGCCAGCATCATGAGAGGATCATATCACTAGTCTAGGAAAAGAACCCAATTCAAAATCCAGGCTGGGGATGTAGTAACTCAGTGGTAGAGCACATGTTTACCGTGTATAAAGTCCTAGGTTCAATCCCTAGCACACACAAAAATCAAAAATAAAAATAAAAAATTCAAATCTCAAATTGCAGTTTCTACTGAATGTGAATCACTTTTGCACTATCATAAAGTTGAAAAATCATTAAATCAATGGTTGCAAGTCCAGGACCACTTGTGTATATAAATGGGTTTGGCACAAATTTTGCTGCCCTTAAGAAAACAAAGTCAAATTAAGGCAGGACTTCTCCCAAAATGTCCTGCCTGGGTACTGAGTACCTGAGAAGATAGGAAGTAAAAAAGGAAGAGGAAGCACTTGGCATGGGCCTTGGATATTGTATTTCATCAGGAACCAGCAGCATTATGAGCTGCAATTTGGCTGGCCTCCCTTAGGGAAGAAGAGGGGTTCAGTGATGACTTCCTCCTCTCCTTCCTCATTCTCTCCTTCACTTACTGAATCTCAGTAGCAGAGGCTATGGTACTTGCTCAGGGAACAGAACTGGAGACAACATCTGATCCAAGTCCTGCTCAGGTCTCCCAATAGGAGTTTTCATGCCTGGGAATGTGAGATTTTCAATGAGCTTGTTTCTCAGAGAGTAGAGGTGGATTAAGGCTTCAGAAATCTTTCTCCAACACAATTTCTGAATTACTTGTCATCTATAAAATGACAGGTAAGTCTGCAAACATCTTTGAATAACATTTTGAAGGTTTTGAGTGAAGTCTGCAAACATCTTTGAATAACATTTTGAAGGTTTTGAGTGGAATTACAAAACCCAATTGTCCTTTGTTTCTATGGGCCAAGTGGCAGGTTTTCCATCAGGAAACTGGACAGTCAAGACAGATGTCTCTTTATGTCCAGATTCACCTTCCTTTGCCTCCCCCCCCTTCTTAATGGTCTGAAAATAACCTAAAAGTATATTTGGTTCAAAGTCAGCTATTGTTGAAAGGCAAGATCAGCATGGTCTTCAAGATTGCAGTATTCTCAGAAATTCCTTCCAGACACATAAATCTAAAAATAAATAAGTAAATAAGAACACATACCGTGTGTTGCTTCTTCTGCCCTCTTGGGTTGTTTAAGAATATTCATGTGCTAAGTGATTTGGTACATGCAGATCCCTGGGCTATTCTATATTGGTTATACAAAGAGGGCATTCCTGAAGTGCTGTACCTTCTGAGAAGATCAAAAGTTAGAAAAGTGCATTATTCCTTCTCCCCACCTGCCACTAGACCTTTCCTCCTGTCGTCTCTATCCATCTGTAGGTCACCAGATACCACACAGCCACTTCCTTCAGCACCATTCCCCCAAATCCGTGATCTTGCTTCCTTTGAAGATGAACACCTTCTCAGAATATAATTCAAGATGGAAAATGTTAGCACCTATCTCAGGGGTAAAAACAAAAACCCAGACATGTAGTTCTACTTGGAACTCCTAAAGCAAATGTCCCAGACCTGGATATCTCCTCACATTGGAAGAGGGAGTACACTCTAGTGGTAAAAGTGGAATCATGCTGACTGCCATTTACTAACTGTGTGGTCTTGGGCAAGTTACTTAGCCTCCCTGTGCTTCAGTTTCTTCTCTGGTTAAATGAAGAGAATGTAGATGTCTCTCACCAAGTCCTTTTCAAGAGTCATTGAGTAAATGCATATAAAGTGTTGGAGCCAAGTTATTAGCAGGATGGGTGGGGTAGGTTGGATGGAAGAGTCGGGTGGGGTCTGATAGAATATGGACACACTCTAAAGAAAGACATTCAAGTCTGTGCACGCCCCACTCAGTCCTCTCTGCAGACTCATCAGCTGGCAAATGTCCTCCCTAGAAACAGACATAAAACACATCTCACATGTGCAGAAGACATCATTGTCCCCAAGAGCCTTCCCTGCTGTGATCCCAGCTAACCTTCATGGCAACCATGTGAGAACCGAGGCAGAGAGTATGCCTTCCCCTTGCTCCTAGGCAGGGGCTCCAGATAGAGAAGGAAATGCATGTGTTTCCTAGATGCAACTCAGATATAAGTGGGTGTTCTCTACTTTAATCTGGGAACCGCACTCTTAAGGAAATGGAAATTGAAGGAATTATCTAGGGTCACAGAATCCAGGAGAGTCTGGCATGAGTTTCGGATTCTTCACGTCTCATCTGTGCTTTGTGTTGGGCGACCACGGGTTTATTGTATTCCAAGACGGTGTGCACCTGGCCCCCATCAAGGTGCCACGCCTGCAGATGTCTCCTTTTGCTTCTCTGCAACACCACTTTGCACTTAATCAGCTCCGTCTCCAGAGTCTTCTGGCAGAATCAACATTCTCCTCCCTCTGATTTTTTCCAGATTATACTCAGAACCACTTGGCACCTGGTGTTAGGTTGAACCACATGAAATGCCATTTGGGGAGCTCAAAGAATGGTCAAACATGGGTGGTTTCTTGGGGTTCCGCCTAACAGTATTGCCCTTGCTTATGCTGCATAGAAGAGTGTGAGAGGAAGTGAGCCTGGTATGTGCTGTTGTGTCTAGATTTTTAAAATCTCTTCCTGCTGGCTCCTGGTTCAGATTCTTCTGTTGTCTGGTGTGTTTCTCAAGCTGGGAATAATCCCAGCTTTGGATGTGGTTCACATTCTTACGCAGGGATTTCTTAAGCAGGCTTTATGAGGGATACTGACAAGATGAAAACCAGGGCTGAATGGGCTTCCTGTTTCTTCTATTTTCAGTGAGCTCAAATGTGGCAGCTCAGTCCATATAGTCATCTTCCCCACCATCCAAATTCAGATCAGCCTTGCAATGTGAGCTTTGTGAACTTACGTTAGACATTGTGATGAACCAGAGCCCTGAAATAGCTCACAGGTCCAGCCTTTCATTTGCCTATCGTGATGTGACTTATTGCTCTGTCTGGTGTTCCCTTCTGACTGTCTCCAATGTCTCTTTCCACCTACAGAATTACCTCCGTGTTGCATTCCAGGAGGTCAACAGTGGCTGCACAGGAAAGACCCTCCTCGTGAGACCGTACATCACCACTGAGGATGTGTGTCAGCTCTGCGCTGAGAAGTTTAAGGTGGGGGACCCAGAGGAGTATAGCCTCTTTCTCTTCGTTGACGAAACGTGGCAGCAGCTGGCAGAGGACACTTATCCTCAAAAAATCAAGGCTGAGCTGCATAGCCGCCCACAACCCCACATCTTCCACTTCGTCTACAGGCGCATCAAGAATGATCCTTACGGTGTCATTTTCCAGAATGGTGAAGAAGATCTCACCCCCTCGTAGAAGCCATGGGGGACTTCCTGTGGATGCATCCAAAGGGGAGCTGAGAGCCTGGCCTTCTGGTTGCCACAAGCTTGAGCTTGGAAGGCAGTCACCTCCAGGAGGACCCCTTGGTGCACTGACTAAGCCATCCGCAGGCTAACGTAGCCCAGGGCATCTTTGGCCACATTGCCCATGAAAGGTAGCTGAGGTTGGTAAAAATAGTAGGATTCTCCTCCTACAATGCAGAGTTGCATTTCACGGTTCAAGTGTCCTGAAATTGTTTGCTACCTGCCCCTAGCCAGGTTCTAGGTTGGCTGACATGTGTGTATATGTGCTGAATGAACTTTTAAGGTACAAGCTCTTCTCTTGAATTCAACAGCAGGTGTTTGACAAGACTGTCCGATGCAGTGCGTCAGGTACTTCTCAGTTCTGTGGATGACTCCATCTTTTCTTCCTTTTTTACTTTTTTTTTCCTTTCTTTAAAAAAAATTTTTACAAAGAGCCTTTGTGTTTTTATATATTTCATAGAAATTTTTATAGCAGTTGCAGGTAAACTGTCAGGATTGGTTTTTAAAATATTTTTGTAACTTTAAAATATTGTATAATTATGCATGTGATTTTAACATTTAATATTGGAAAAATAAATCTCTTGCTGGATTTGAGAGTATTGCATTTTAAAAGTCTCTCTTCTGTAACTGGATGTTTTGGCAACTTTGTGGGGAGAGACTGCTGGATTTCTTAAAGCAATGTATTCCTGACACTGGCCACAGAATGCCTTTGGAAATTTGATGTACTGTTATCTTGTTCACATTTACTGGTATTGTGCTGTTTGTTTGTTTGTTTGTTTGTTTGTTTAAACAGGTGATGCTGAGAATAGGAGAGAAGTGAATGTAGAGACAGGTAGAGAGAGAAATACAGACTCTAACTAAGGACTGAGGAGTGTAGTCTGCTGGTTCAGGCTCTGCAGGATGTAGGAAAAAGAGTCAGAATGAACCACCTCTGCTTAAGATACTGTAAATATGCAAGAAGATTTGGCAAGAATCTATTCCACTTGTTATCCACTTTTGAAAATCCCACACATTCAAAAAAAAAATCAAGGTTAGCTCTCCCTCCCCCCACATTTTCACATAAATCAAAACTAACAGCATACAATTATTTGGAACAGAAACCAAGAACAAAGTAATGCATAATGTAACTTTTGTTGAGTTAAATAAGATGCTGTTGGGAAAAGAATTTGAAAATGCACCAAAAAAAAACAAAACAAAAACAAAAACAAAAACACCCATCTGCATTGTAGAATGTACAGTGGCTGGGGATGCAGCTCAGTGGTAGAGCTCTTGCTTAGCATGTGCAAGGCCCTGGGGAGCACCACCAAAAAAATAAGTGAATAAATAAATGTCTAGTGAGGTTAGATTTAGGTTTTATAAAACCAGTTTGGGGTGCACAAACTAGGAGAGTCGTGTATTGACGTAACAGGTAGTTACAAAAACATGTTATTGTACTGTGTAAGGGTGCAGAGTCATCTGATAGGGTGGGCTTTGTACCTTGTACCTTTTCAGCCGTGGCTTTTGTTAAACTAGAAGTCTCAGCATGTACTGTCTTGTACATCCTTATGTAAATGATTTTTAAATGGAATTTTGCACATAATACATTGTAATACTGTACCGTAATCCTGTGTGAAAATAATTTTTGCTGTATTTTTTGTCTTTTTTTTTTTTGAGAGTCAGAATATAATCAGACCCCACACTATGTCATGTAAATCTGAAATCCCAGCCAGCATTTGTGGTTAGATAATCTATGGAGAATAAACAGAAACACATTTTTCAGAAGCTTGTGGATCTGAGACAAAAAATTAAGAAGCAGAAGAGAAGGGAAAAAAAAAATCATCCTCTGCCCTGAAAGGGTTTCCACAGTACTTGGCTTAATTGTATCCAGAATAAATCACAGTTAATCTGAATGCGGAGTTAGCTAGGGCCCTGCGGACAGCTCACTTTGTCCTTAGGCCACCTTTGTAATGTCTTGGCTGAGTTCAGCTGGTTGCAAAATCAACAAGGGCGCAGGCCTGGTTTTCTTTGCTGCACTCTCCCCCATGTTTGGAACCATGCCTGGCAGATAATCAGGGCTCAATAATCCTCGTCGACTGAAGGAAGGAAAACACAGGTTTAAAGAGTTTATATTACCATCATAGGGTAGCTACTTAGATCAGCATTGGGGCTGAATGAACACCTGCTTTTGATATTTACAGTGAATTAAAACAGGACCCCTGGATCCATTCATCCAATTGTTCTTCCTTCTCTCCAAATTAAGACCATCACACTGTCCTGGCCCTTAGAAATCATTAGGCTGTTGATAAAAATGGGTCACGACGTCTGGATTTGGGGCAGTTTGAGCAGGAGAGAGAGAGAGAGATCAGAACAGGAAAAGTTACTGTGAACAAAAGGACACATCATGAGATCGTCCCTGGTTTTGTCATTGGGCAATGCTTCCCTATCAAAATTTCAACACAACATGTGTCTTCATTTTTTCCCCCCACGCAGGCATTTCTCACTTCTCAAATTGCCAGGAAACAGACTCTGGAAGTTTGAAAGAATAAGAGGAGAGAGTAAAAATATACATGCTGGGTGGAGGGAGTGGAGAATGCATTTCCAAATCTAAAAATACATTTTAAAAGCTGAACACCAGCCAGAGGAAGGGATTTTGTTTTTGATCTTGGATGCACTGCCAAATACGCCCCCCTTGGGGACACAGGATAGAAATAGAAACTCTAAGTCGTTCATATCATGTGGAAGTTACAACTTTAGATCTGTAAGAAAACACAAAGGACAGGAAACCCAGCCTGATGCTTCCATTCACAAATCTGGTTTCATCTCCACAGCAGCCCTAATCTTCATCTTTTGAAACAGACCTGAATTAGGTGAGCCTTCCAATTTTTAATGGCATGTCTGATTACTTCCCCCAAAGTGTAAGAGGCATGGCACAGGAGACTTTGAAGCACACAGGGCACAGAGGGCATGGTATTTTAATCATCTGCCAGTATTTGACAGTAAAATCCTGAGTGTTATAATTTTTCAGACTGTTTTCATATGGGTGGATCTGAGACCAAAGTGACTTTGCCATTTAGTGACTCCTAATCAGGTTCAAAATGTGAAAAAAAGAAATCATATAACATTGCAGAATCCTAAGCAGATGATGGGGAAAGGAGAGGGAGAAGGAAAATACTTGCATTTGTCTCAGGAAACAGGTTGTTTTTTGAAAAAGATCTATTTTTTGACATCAAAGGATGGGTGGCGGCTAACACAAATTTTTCCCACATGAATACTGACTTTGCTAGAAAACAAGGCATGGAAGTTTAAAAATACATATTCAGAAAGGTCAGGGCCAGAACCCTTTAATAAAGGGGTAACCAAGGTCTGCTCTCAGAAATCTTCACCACGGAACTCTGGTTGGGGTGAGGTAGCTGGAGGGAATGGAACAGCTTTTTGATTCTGAAAAACTCTTCTGTTCAAAAGGGGTCTGAGACTCTCAGAATTATATTATTATATCATAAGGGAGCCTGGGTATTTCTTTTGCCTGGACATAGTGTGTGGCCAAGCTCTTTCTCACTGTCCTTAGGTGAGTTGGAGGTGTGGAGCTGGGAACCTGATTCCCAGCGTTGGCATTCAGAAGGGACTGCCCCTCTCTAATAGCCCTCGAGTTCCTGGGGACATATCACTACACACAACTGGAGGCATTCTTCAGCTTGGACCTCCGTCTTCCTGCTTCTTGAACTCTAGTTTGTCCTTTTTCTCATGCCTATCCCCATGATGACTCTCTAGGCTGGGGTTTCCCTCTCATAGCAGGTTTTAAATGCATTCCAATGCTCCTTGCTGGGACAACAGGCTCTGACTTGCCCCATCTTTTTACAACTGGATTCTTCAGCTTTTCAGAGACTCGATTGTGGACCAGGCCCTGCGGCATACATTACCCCCACACCCTGTCTGTCACTAACTCTTAGTGTCCACTGTTCCTATTTAGACAGGTTCTCAGCTTAAGCAGCTGTCAAAAGACCACAGAAGATGTATTTCTAGTATGGCCCCATCCAGTAGAAACATGAATCCAGTCACGTAGGTAGCCTTAAAATTTCTGGAAGTCACATTAAAAAAAAGCAAAGAGAAATGAGCAAAATCAGTTTTAGTAAAAGATGTGGATAACATCTATTCCATGATATTCCAAATTTTGTACTTCAAAAATTAATCAAAAAAATGTAAAAGAGGAATTTTACATTCTTTTATTTTTTATATTTGTCTTCAAAAAATTGTGTGTGTCTTTTATACTTATAGGATATTTCATTCACCCTGCAGTCTCAAATGCCAATAGCCCCAGTGCCTAGTGGATACCATTGGATAGTGTAGTTCTACCATACTAACTAGGAATGATTTTAAAACTTTTTTAAAACCCTGTATTTGTATATAAAATAAAATCACCTCCATCGGTTAAATCTACAAAAGAACATACATATGCATACTATCAAACATAAGTACTTAACTAGTAGCTAAAGATAATAATAACCATCTTGCTTTGTGCTATTTTGGATCTTAAATGGCCCCAAAGGCCCATGTCCATGGTAAAGGTTTGATTCCCAGAGTGGTGCTATTGGAAGGTGATAGAGCCTTTAAGAGATGGAGCCTAAAAGGAGGTCTTTAGGTCATTGGGAGTACATCCTTTGGACACTAGTCCCTTCCTTTCTCCTTTCTCTATTGCTTCATGGCTATAAAGTGAGTGGTTTTGCTCTGCCACAAGTTCCCCTCCAATTTGGCATCCCCATCAAAGTCCTTGAAGCAATGGATCTGCCTGATCATGGATGGAACCTCTAAAACCATGAGCCAAAATAAACCTTTTCTCTTTATCACTGATATTTGTTATAGTAAAGAAAAACTATATCAGGGTGCTGTAAGGCCAGCATGAATTGATCCAGGCCAAAGGCTTAGAACAGTACCTAACACACCATAAGCACTATGAAATATTAGGTTTTATTATCATTAGATGATCTACTGCTTTGACACTTTCCTACTACAGTTTATTCCTAATTCATGTTATTATCTGCTAGTTTCTTATGACATAGAAGAAAGGCAGTGATAGGTATCAAATTAAGAAAAACTTATTGGGGTGGAATGCCCAATATGGGAGGATCAAAAGTAAATGCTGTGGTTTAACTTTGTTTTTGCTGTTGATGGTGGTGATGGTTGTGGTGGTGTGTATGTATGAAAGAGAGATAGAGAGACAGAGAGACAGAGAAAGACGGCGGTGGGGGGCGGGCAGAGGCCACATGCATGCAGGTTTTTCCCAGAATTCCCTCCTGGTCAAGAGCATCATCAGGTGCTATTGTCAGTGGTAACTTTTGCCAAGAAGGGGAAAGGGGGGGCTGGGGTTGTGGCTCAGAGGTAGAGCGTTTGCCTACCATGCGTGAGGCACTGGGTTCGATCCTCAACACCACATAAAAATACAATAAAGATATTGTGTCCATCTATAACTAAAAAATAAATAAATATTTTTTAAAAAGAAGGGGAAAGGGAGGGAGGGAGATTGCAAAGATGAATCTTGCTGGTTTCCCAGTCATGGCCAGAGTGAAATTTGAAAGCAACAATTTTTGCCCCCAACAGGCATCTAAAGTAATGCCTACCAGAAAACAACTGTTGTTTAGATTTTTCCCATATTTTATTTATTATATTAACTTTTTATTTAGCTATTAATATATGCATTTATAATATTTTAACAGAATGACTGTTAAAAATTATAAATTATGCCTTACCAAAAATAGTAAGACAGTTGATGGAATTACTTCTCATTATTTCTTTTGTCCATACTTCTTATTTCCTGCCAGTACTACAAATTATGAGAGAATGAGCCAGGTCGTCATTTCAGTCAGTTTTTTTATCTTTCTTTTTTTATCCTTCTTTTCTCTGTAGTCTATTGGTGTATAATTGCATGCAAAAAAATAATAATGCATCCATTATGAACTAAAAGAAAGAAAAACAAGAAAGAAAGTTGATAAAGGCTCTTTAACAGATCAGAAGTAAATATGAAAGTAGCATAGAACAGTAAGAAAGTTTCTATTTATCACTAGCACATGAAAGTACAACACTTGGTGAATTGCAAAGGGTTAACAGATAGTTTTAAAGTTTCACAGCTGAAGGTAAAGTCCATTGACCAAGCCTCCCATCTGCCAGGAGTGTGTTAGAATTTCAGGCCACTCTCAGACTTGCTGAGTCAGAATGCATGCAAAATTTGGGCTGGGGATGCAGCTCAGTAGTAAAGCCCTTGCCTACCACGTGTGAGACCCTGGGTGCAATCTGCAGCACCACAATGAAACAAAAGACTAGAATATGCATTTTAACAAATTCCCATCTGATTTATATTTGCAGTATAGTTTAAGAAATACTCTTTCAAGATATATGTGGGGGCACTGGCACTTGTACAGCTGAGGCAAATACATAAATGTAGTAGATGTCTTGCTGTTACAACCTGGAAGAAAGAAGAAGAAAAGAGGTTGTGATGCTTATTAAAAATCAAGCATAACTTGCTTAAAATCACCTACTTTACCTATAAGAGGCTTAAAATGCAAATGTGAGTAAACAAATTTTTATCTCATAGTTATGCATCATATTCTTCTTGCTTTGATAGGGGAAAGGGCATGGGGAAAAGACTCTAAAAATGAGGAGGGGTCACTGAAGACAAACTTACTGTGATTTTGCCAGGCGTTGTGAGTCAGGAAGGCCTTTCTGTCTGGACCAGCTCACACACGTGTATGTGTGTGCATGTCCAGGGACACAGTCATGTATTCCCAAGCAAGCCCCTCTGGAATCACAACCAGTAGAAGATACACAGGAAGAGAGTGGTACATCTGTAGAAGGCCTCCATTTGTCTGGGTCATCACCATTCCGGAAAATCCAGAGTCCTCATCATCCTCAGATGATGTTGGTTAATTCTCATGATATCACCTTCTCTTTTGGTAAGGGAGGGAGGTATTTTTGAAAAATAAAAACAATACATGATTTATAGAGTCAAATATTAGAGGGATTTAATGGAGATCAATAGGTCCTGTTCCTGACTCCAATCCCATTTCTGGTGCCTCCTTCCCTAATCACATCTCCATCAATGTCTTCCATTATTAATTTCCTTATTTTTTAAAAAACTATGCTTACATTGTTGCTTGTTGATTTTTTTTCCCATTACTTTCAGGTGCCATACTACATAGGTGAAGACTTAACCTTTTTTTTTTTAAAGATTTTTATCAGTGCATTATAGTTATACAAAATAGTGGGGTTCATTTTGACATATTCCTAAATGCATATAACATAGTTTGTGCTGAGATTTATCTTTCTTAAATAGTGTCTTCCCCCCGGGGCTACCTGGTCATTTTATTGGGGTGATACACAAAATGTGAAGATTTGTGGGGCTTTTCTCTTGGGTCAGGTGGTTGTCCTCACAACAAAATTCTCTCATATTCACCTGGGGTTGCAGAGAAGGTTAAATCTAGCTGCCAGCATTATTAGACCTAAGCAGGCAAGGGGCTGCTGGGCTTTCGCCTTTCAGTACTCCAATTTGTTTATATAAATTAATTTTTATTGGTGCATTATAATTATACATACTAGTGGGATTTGTTGTGACATATTCATGCATGCACATAATATGGCCAGTTTCATTTCCCAGACCCTTGCCTTTCCCTCTCCTCTTCTCTCCATATTCCTACTTTGCCTCACTCTCCATTTTATATTCTATTGCAAAAGAAGAGTGAGACAAACTTGGAATGTCATCTGTCTCCCTTTGCTCTTTGCTATCTGTGCCCTGAGCACAGGGCACAGTTTCTTGGTCTCCTCAGGAAAAAGGGTCCCCATCTTCTCCCCTCAGTCATACCTGCTGTCTCATCCCTCAGCCTCACCAGATTCTGTACCAGAAATCAATTTTCAATTGCCTTTCTGCCAGCAGTAACTTAACTCTTTTTTTTTTTTAACTTTCTACTAAATGCATTTTTAGCATCCAAACTGTTGTTGCCCTGTTTCATTGGCTCTTGTCTCCTCTTCCAATCTCTTTGTCTTATGGATTTAGGCCTTTTTAAGAAAAAAAAATTCTTTTTAAATTCTCTTTTATTCTTATTTTAGTGAGGTGGTACAAAAGAGATGTATACAGCCTGCCTTGCTTAATTGAAACCTGTCATCAGTTTTTGATTTCCATGGTGAATGCATTTGTACATCCAAATTAGCAAAACTTAAAAATAGATTATTATATTTATGGTCAGGGCCAATGCTTTCATCCTGTCCAGTAATTGTTTTATAATAAAAAAAAAAAAACTTTTAAGTGAAGGCACCCATCCATTTAAGCTGTTTTATTGTCAAGAATGTTGCCTAGCACATATCGAAATATCTATTTACAGTGCACTTTGTGCTTCCCCCATAATCTGAAAGAAAAGAAACAAAGCAATAACAGATGAAGCACTAAGCTGTTTGCTTGTTTTAAATGTGGAATTTTGCAATGATGGATGTGAATCTGGGTCAGCACTATTTACAGAGAGCACATGGTGTTTTGTTTCAATGAGCAGGAAAATGTTTTGTGATTAAATGTGGTAAAAGCTTGTAGTTTTTTCCAACTAAGCAGTAAAAAGAATTACTCAATGTAAAATGATAAATAAAAAGTTCTGTGAGTCATCTTTAATGTAGGGAAAATGTGCAGCTGGGACAGAAACTATGTTTTCCTGCATGTTAAAAATAAAATTGAATGCACTGAAATGGAAATTGATAACAGCAGGTCTGAGAATCCCAAATAACTGTGGGTCTCACAGGGACTTTAAGGTACTTGTACTTCTCAAATAAAAATATTGAAATAGTGGCAACAATAATGTAAAGTACATTTTTAAAGTGAGGTTTATTAAGATCTAACTTACACTCAGTCAAATTCACTTTTGTGGTATACATTCTATGAATTTTGACATACACATTCAGTCATATTGCCACCCACCATTATGACCAATCCCATTTTCCCCTCCTCAATTCCTAGTGCTCTCTGCAACCCAGTCCCAGGCAGGCACTGATTTATTTTCTGTTCCTAAATTCTGTCTTTTCCAAAATGCCATATAAATGGAATCATCCAGCACACAGATTTTTGACTGGCTTAAGTAGTCAGGTATAGTTTTTATATGAACATAAGTTTTTATATTTCTGGGCCAAATGCCCAGGAGTTCAATTGCTGGATTAGATGGTAGTTATATGTTTAGTTTGTAAAGAAACTACCAAAAAGACTATACCACCTTACATTCCTTCCAGTTATATACGAGTGATTCAGATTTTAATTTGGGGGTAAGTTTCAGTGATAAACTGCTGAAATTTTCAGAGATTAACTAGGTTTAAAATGTATATATTATAAAAGTGTTTTATTTCTGGAAGTGTTGTAATTAATGACATTCCAGTATAAATTCACTCACAAAAGAAAAAAAACAAAACAAAACACCTCATGTTGGCCTTATTCTTTTCCCCAGAAACTTTAAACACAAAACAACAATGGAGCAATGATGTTTACAAAGTTCTGGAAGAGAGAACATGGAATTCATGAATATTCAGTCAGTATCCCATTCAGGCCTTCTGAACAGTCAGGGGAGCTAGAGGATCCCAGCATCCAGGAGACATGAGGAAAAACAAAGTCAAGCAAACACAGGGGAACAAAACAAACAAACAAACAAAAACCTCCGTAAAGAAACCCAGTCACCCATTCATAAACCAAAGTGAAGAATGGAATGGGAAAATTCTAATAACAAATGGCGATGAGTGTGACATCCACTCAGTTATCGATTTAAAACCAAACTAGTGAGAGACACAGGAGTTGTAACATAGATACATAAATCCTGAAAAGTGACAATGATACAAACAACATACCTAATCAGAAGGATAGAGGAGGTGATAAAAAAAAACATATCAACTCATCTTTCTTTCATGACTGCGTCAGCAGTGAACTCAGTTCAAATTTGATTTCAATCTCAATGATTTTCATTAAAGGGTTGAAATCATATTTCATGCATATACATATTACATTCTTAAACTTAGAGGAAACTTTTAGGTATCAATATTTCTATGTGTTCAGCAATCCCTTTGGTTTTCATTCTTTTTCTTCTGCTGCTAAATTCAAGGAAAATTTTTTTTTATTTTTTGTTCTTTTTAAAGAAATACCTCTTATTTATATTAACCTATACAATCTGAACCCCCTTTTTTGTAAAAGTCTTTCTTGATCCCCTTAAATTACATAGAGAGATGTCTGAAATTCTTCAAAGATTAAAGCTGGCTTGTTCTTGGGTGGTAAAATGTTGAGTGACTTGTTACTTCTGTCTTTGAACATTTCCATATGTTGTCAACTTCTTAATATGTGCATACATTCCTTTTATATTCCTTTTATTAAGTCAGCACAGGCTTCAAAAATATAAAGTATATATATATATATATATATATATATATATATATATATATATATATTTGTATTTGTAAAACTCCACAAAATTATGTCACATGTACACTCTTCTGGCTGGTGCACAGTAAGGGAAAAGGAAGGTGGCTTCAAAAGCCACATGCATCTGATACAAGCTACTCATTGGTGATGTGAGCAACAAGCAATCATTCCTGGGCTGCTAAAGTGTCTATGGCTGAGTCTACATTCCAAGATTTCAATTCTTAAATATGCCAAATACTTCATGCCATTGATTTTCCTTAAAAAGCACTTAGATGACATGTAAAGCTGGCAAGAACTGTTCTAAGTATTTTACAGATATTAACTCATTGAATCCGCACAATGGTCCCATGAGATAGGTACAGATTCGAAATGATTTAATTGAGAATGTGAATACCATTTGTAAACTAAAGATGACAGTGTCTTCAGTACAGTCAGTATGCCACCTTTTTCATTCAGCTATTCAACTGATACTTGCTGGACACCTACTGGTCACCCTCTGAGGTGCTAATTCGTAGAAGATGCTCAGCTAAGATGTTCATAACAGCTTTAAAATAGGTAGACGCAAAGGGAGAGAAGCAAGTTCCAGCTTGTCTCCAGGATATACTCTGAGCTCTCATGCACGTTCTTTCTTGTCATTGCTATCATTATGGGATACTTCTGTCTTTGAACATTTCCATATGTGGATCTCTGGCTCAAAATGATAATTCTGAATTCCAATTTCTATCAGTGGTTGTAATCTAATGGCACAAAGCATCCAATACCCTCAGGTCTGCCTTTGTGTTAAATCCACAGAATTTTTTTAAAATAAAAAATCCTATGTGTTATATCATTAGTTAAATAGTTACAAAGAGAGCTATGAATCTCTGATGTTTATAGTGTTATGTGTATAATTAATAAATCAGAACCAGAGAAAAATTATGATAATCACCAAAACTTCACAACTAATTAAAATTTAAATCAATTAAAATTTAGTTCCTGTCAGAAAAAACTGTGAAACACTTTGACATGACCAAAACAACAACAACAACAGCAAAAACAAAAAACAATAAAGGATAACTGGGTATCTTGTTCAGTAGACCCTTCTAGATTTTCTCTTTTATTGTCTTTTACCTATTTTACAAATCTGTAAGTTGTAGAAGCTGTAGGATATTAGTAGTCATGAAAATTATTATTCTCCACAAAAAATATAAATGTATCATATTGTGTCCAGTGGAGACACACTGGATGACTGAGCAGTCAACATTGACCAATTTTACACCTATCCATGTATACATTTTAGTATTCCTGAGTGCCTTGTGCATTTAAAATTCTCCTTGGAACTGACTGTTATATCTTTCTGGTTCTTTAACAAATGAGTCAACATCTTTGACATATGTTCACTTTACATTTGTATAAGAATCACAATTTTACCTTTTCTAAAATTTTTTCTGTAACATTTATTTAATGTGACACATTTTACCGATAGGAAATGGCCTCTGTAATTTCTCCTTGTTAAAATGCTTAGCAGACAATAACTGAACTCATGGTTTCATATTCTGCCTTCCTTTGGAATTTGCAGTACCTATGGTCATGAATTTGAAACTCCTAGGGGTTATTACATTTGCATATGTTATTACATATATATATATAGTTGAGATTTTGGAAACAATGCCTGGAGATGAGCTTGGGCCTTGGAGATTCTTGTTATTAGGGCTATCTACTTCTTCAACCATTTGATTTCTCTATTCCTCCTGCCATGTCTGGGCCACAAGAGCGGGCAGGGGGCTTCTGTGGAACAACTTGGGCCCCAGAGTAATTAGGGATGAGAGGACCTTGGAATTGATACTTCTTTTTGATTCGTTATTTGACTTGGTTTAACCTCTGCAATCTGTCCCACAAGACCATCTTAACAGGTGCTCAGAAAGGGGGTGGAAGGGAAAGAATCTCCCAAATCAAGCTAACCTTTCTTAACTTTTGAACCTCTGCTGTCTACTATGGTAACCACTACCCATGGGGCTATTGGGTGCTTAAAATTTGGCTGATATGACTGAAGAATAGAATTTTAAACTTTTAATTTAAACAATTCAAAAACTGCAATTCAATCCAGTTATTTGAAAATACTGTTTGGGACTATTTGAATGTGTGAATCTCCTTTTTAATCATACATTTTATGAAATCAAAATCTGGAGCAAGATAATTGCTCTTTCGAGTTGAAATAGGCTGAAACGGAAAATATACACCAGGTTTCAAAGTTTTACTACTAAAAAAAAGGTAAAATATTCCATTAATACCTTTTGTATTGACACCTTGAAATGATAATATTTCAGGTATACTGGGTAAAATAAAATATATTCTTAATATTAGCCAAGTGTGGCGATATAAACCTGCAATCCCAGCTACTTGGGAGGCTGAGGTAGTAGGATTGCAAGGCTGATCAACAACTTAGTGAGACCCTGTCTTAAAATAATATTTTGAAGGGCTGGGGATGTATGTAGCTCAAGGTAAAGTGCTTGTTTAGCAAGTCGTGAGGCCCTGGTGCTTAACTCCCTGCACCAAAAAAAAAAAAAAGAAGTTTATTTTTTGTTGTTGTTGTTGTTTTGTAACGTGGTATTAGAAAAGATAAGATCACTTTGCCATTAGCATCTTTGGGTCCGGACACCCAGGAGGGAGAATCCTCCCATTTCTCTTTATCTGGTTTGCTATGGGGCTCCCTTGTGGTTCTGGATCCTTTATGCTTTGGTTTTCTAATCCCTAGCAGCTTTTTTCTCCTTCCTGGGTGATTACACTGCTCTACAGTCGGTTTGAAAGGTCTGGGCACCAACAGTCTCTTCCACTCCCCACCTGTCTGCTCCTGGCGCCCCAAGACCTTAGAGGAGTGGTCTTGCAATTTCTGACTCTGCCCGCCAGAGGGAGCTCAGTTGCTGCCGTTGCTGCCTACCAACCTGAGGCCCGGAAGCAGTTCTCCTCGCGCGCGGGGCGACTTCCGGCGGAGTGAGCACAGGGTCGCGACGTGCCGGCTTTCTAGGGTGGCGGCGGTGGCGAGATGACCACGCTCCGGGCCTTCACGTGCGACGACCTGTTTCGCTTCAATAACATGTGAGTAAGACACGTCCTGAGCCGGCAGCTCCTGCCCGGGCCCCGCTTCCTGGACTGCCAGCTCTGTCCCTAGCTGCGACCCCGGCCGGACCCCCTCACCCAGGCCGGGGCCTGGGAAGTTACCCCGCCTGCCGACTCTTGCGTCTCCTTCGGGGCTGCGGGGGTCCGAGGCCCGAGGCCCGGTGGGTCCGGGACTGATTGCGCACTGGCATTGGTGACCTCAGCCAAGGCACTTAAATAACTTCATCCTTTAACCCTGCGTGCCCATTGAGTACTGGGCAACGCCGGGGCCGACTCCAGGTCGTTGTCAGGGTGCGCTGGGCTGGCGGAGCGAGGTGGGCGAGCGATCCCTAGCCGCGGGTTTGGGCTCCACGCTTAGTTCTGGGGCTTACCGGTTAGTGACTTTTGGGTACTGTGGACACACTAAAGTACCCGCGGCGGAGGCTGTTGCAAGGTTCCGACTGAGGTCAATAGCTAAGAGTTTGCTGGGAACAAATCCGTTGGTTAAATTGTATCCTAATGAAGTAACATTGTCATCATTGTGTCCCACCGCAGCAGGTGATGTCGCAGTCATAGTGTTTGAACGTTTAGTTACTGTATCTGCACATCCCCGGAGTAGACAACTTTTTTTTTTTTTTTCTGTCGTGAGGAGTCCAGGAAGAGGGCAGATGATTGTAGAGATCCATTGTATGCAGAGTCCTGGGTTCGGTCTGAGTTAAGGCAAGATCCGTGACTTGCAAGTACTTTTTTTTTTTTTTTTAAACAAATTATTATCAAAATTCCTAAACATTTAGAAGAGTTGAAAGAATTTTGCCTTGAGCTCCTATAGGTACCACGTGGATTTTACAGTTGAAATTTTATTTTTACTACACTGGTCTTATCTCACGTTTGTCTGTCCATCTGTCAGTCCCCTAATCACTTTTAAAAACAATAGTGCAATAAGTGAAAACTGTGGGCCAGTGATTCAGATTCAGATGTCAGGAGTGTGGGAAAAACTTTAGGATGAGGTGGATAGGAACACTGAGTAAGGCTTGAAGGATGAGGAAAATGTTGGGGAGGAGGAATTTCATTCTGGAGAAGGTGTGTAAATGAGAAAACAAGAAGTTTAGTCAGACAGCTGGTATCAGTGTAAATTATAGTAGTTGGTTTCTGTAATAGCAGTCAGGGAAAAACAGGTTGAAGCTGGTCTTTGGATCCATGGTAGAGGGGTTTAAATGTGATTCTGTGGGAAGAATTTTCTGTTGGGCCCGACTTGTGTTGATTTCTCCCTGTCCCATACACTCCTGTTCTGAATGCTCATGTAATCACTTAATCCACTCATTTTACTTTATTTTATTTTGAGTAAGGTATTGCAAGCTTATATGAATTGTCCCAAGTGATGGAGCCCAGAGGTGGGAATGGGTTGAGCCAGGCATTTTCTCCAAGGAGATTGGCCCTGGTGGTTCTTGGAAAGTTGGTCCCTGACTATAGGGATTGTTTTAAAAATGCAAATTCTCTGATGTTTGAGACTATTGCTCTAAAGAAGTCCCTTGATATCTGTGGAGGATTTGTTTTAGGATCCAACATGGATCGAAGAATCCAATGATGATCAAGTTCCTTATTTACAATGGCATAATATTTGCATATAACCTATGTGCTTCTGACACACTGTAGATTGTCTGAGATTTACTTATAATGCATCATATAATGTGAATGCCTTATAAATAGTTGCTTTACTGGGTTATTTGGGGACCGATGACCAAAAAAGTCTATACTTAAAGGCACGAATGCAATTTTTTTCATATATTTTCAATCCAAAGTTGGTTGAATCCAAGGATGCAGAACCCACAGACATGGAAGGCAGACTGAACTCTTAACCAGTGTGCTCTGTGGGGTGTGAAGTAATTAGAGGAAATGAACCAGGCAGGTAAGCCACTTAGGAGTCCTTGGCAATGGCCCAGAGATGATGACTTGACAAAGGCGCAGGTTTGGGAGGTGCAGATGGGAGGTGACATGGTGGCTGAAGTTTGAGGAATAGACAAGTCAAAGCTTGTAGAATCAAAGATCTAGAAAGGGACAACACTGTTTTATATTGAAAATGAATAAAATTGAAGGGTATGCTCATGAACACTATAATCAAACTTTAGATTCCAGGTCACTTTGCTTGCTTAGCCTTTTCAGCATATACCAATAAGGTATATAGGAGCTCACTTTGTCTCCACTTTTACACTCCTTTTATTGTCATTTTGATTGGAAACAAAATCATGCAGGGTAGGATTGCAGAAGGAATTGAAAGAAGCATTAGGTATAGACTGTTGCAATTAATTTAACTGAAATTTTATTCTTGGAACAATATTTGAGTGCCTAATAAGTGCCAGTACTAGAGCAGCAATGAAAATAATAAAAATATTGGTGTCTTTATGGAATTTACATTTTTAGAGATAAAAGTGGTAAATAGAACTTAGTGTTCAGTATGAAGGAAGAAATAGAATTAGGGAAGGAAAATTGGAAGTGCTTAGGAATTCAACTTTAGGTAGGGTGTTCAGGGAAGATGCCATTGAAGAAAGACCTAGGTGAAATGAGGGAGTGAGTCATTTGGATACCAGGAGCTTCCAGATCGAGGGGACAGTAAAGATATCTGTGCAAAAGATATTTCAAATAGGAGGCAGCAACCAGTGTGGCTGGTATATCGTGAATACAGGCATGTAAGAGATGAAGTCAGAGAGTCAAAGGCCTAGATCTTGGAAACTCCTTCCTGGGACTTGGGCTTCTCTGTCTTCTCATTAAGACACCCCAGTAGAAAGGTCAGGTAGGCATCTGGGCATGGGGGTCTCAAGTTTAGGTCTGGACTAAAGATAGGAATTTGAAGATCCTTACTGTGTGGATGATGGCAGGTTATCAGGAGACTATATGACACTAGTGATGGAATAACTGTAGAAAGAAAAGTCTAAAATATGCCCAAAGGTGTCAAGGAGACCTGTCACTGAGGTGGGAGAAAAAACTGATGGAGTCTTGGAAGCCAAGTGAAGAGAGTGTTTCAGGAAGAAGGAATGAGAAACTATGTGGAGAGCTGCTGATGACTAAGTGTAAATCCTATTTGTACATTTCTTCTAGGGAAGAGACAGAAATTTGAGATGCAGATTCAGGAGACAGAATCGCAAGAGCAGGGTCCTGAGTAGTGAGAGGGGTGGGATCTGCTGGCTGACACTCCATGCCTAGTGACAGAAGTGCAAGCAAGCATCTGGTGGTCATTAGGTGGGTGGATTCATTGGTGGGACTTTGGTGACACTTCTTCTCTTCTTACTGTTGTATTTTCTTTGTGATGAAATAGGAAGCAGCTGAGATAGAGAAGGGGCAACCTGTTGGAGAGTCAAGGTGAGACGAGAGGATATGAAGTAGTCAAGAAGTGTAGGAGAGTGAATCCCCACACTGTGTTAGAGCAGTGATTCTCCAGGTGAGGGTCAGGGCTCTGCGGGGTCCCCAGAATTGTTTTGGAGTTCTGCAAGAACAAAACTATTTTCATAATACTAAGATTTTTTTTTTAAATGCCTTTTTCACTCTCATTGTCTTAAAAGCATACATTGGGGTTTTCCTGATGTGTTATCTTTCAACAGCAAGCATAACAAATCCTTGAAAATTCAGCTGGTTTCTTTTAAAGCCAGTCATTTCAAAACTGTTAAAAGTGTCATTGTTGTCACTAAGTTTTTGTTTATTTTCCAAAATATAGTGATTTCTTGGTAAAGTTATTAATGTTAACATATAGTTGACTTATTAAATAGATTTTCAATGAATATTTTTAATTTTAAAACATCAATATATATAACCTATCTAAACTAAAAGTTGAATACTTTTTTAGTGTAAAGGGGGTTTTTGAAACCAAAAAGATTGAGAACTTACTGGAATAGAGAGATGTAATATGGCATTGTTAAGGGTACCAAAAAACTTGACTATAAATGGGAAGAAGGTTGAAAGTTGCTGGTTTGTGTCTGAAAAAATAACAGTTCCATTAAATGAACAGGAAAGTGAGAGGCCAGAGCTGGTTGGGGATGGAGGATATGGGTTTTAAGAATGGTGTGATGATGGTGTGGTAGTACATGCTGGCACCAGGGCCAGGCTGGGGAAAGCCTCCTTCAAAAATGCACAATGGAAAGTATAGGAGTGGGGCCGGTGGAAATGTAGGAGTAGGTAAGTAAAAACTGAATGTTCATATTTATAAGGTGGAAAAGAGAAAGAAAAAACTGTAAGGGAAGGCCCCACAGGCAGGTAGAATCCTTGTGTGAAATGGGATAGCAGGCAAGTTTGACTTGCTGTCTATATTCATGATACTAGGTATATGCCTAGTTGGTCCCCAGCTTCACTAACAATTTATTATCTTCTATAAGATTCTTGTGCAATTTGTTAAGAGTAAAATAATTTGTAAAGCAGTTAAATGAAAATGTACAGATAATTTTATAGTTGCTGTTGACAACTCATGATGGCTACTAGGTAGTATTAACCATCTTTCTTGGCTCGAAAGTTAATTTTAAAGTTGTGGAGTAAGTATATTTTGTTTTCCTGTGGCATATTATTTTTTGTTTAAGCAGTTTTATTAAAACTGGTTTTCGTAAACACTGCTTATTTTGACATTTCTTTTGTTTCTTTCAGTAACTTGGACCCACTTACAGAAACTGTATCCTTAAAAAAAAAAAAAAAAAAAAATCAAATGAAGATTTACCAGTAAGGAAAATGGAGAAATAAAAGGAAAAATTACACACAAGGGCTGAAAACTTTAAAAACCTGTAAATCACTTTAAAAAACAATGAAAACAATAGTTGCCTTAAATCTGCCTGGCAAACTACTCATATATATATATACTTTACATAAATCTGTAGCATTATAGCTCCCTTGCCCACTTTGCCCCATAGCAGTAGCATGGCTGTATGTATATACCAAAAAGCACAGTGACTTCAGTAAGATGGCTGTTTCCCTCTAAATGAAGTCTCCAGTAACCACCCTCTTTGCAATTTTAATTATTGAATTATTCCCAGAGTAGCTTTGGTCTTCCTGTTCCAGGTGGCCTCAGAGCAAATGATCAGTGTGGCAGCAGAATCAACAGAGGGGAGGTGAGTGTGTCCTTCCATTTTAAGAGTAATTTTGCAAAGCACCATAAAGAACCTGCCTCCTGCCCCACCTGTCTAGTCTATTCGTAGTCCAGAATTAAGCCCAACTTGAAATTGGGACTTGTTACTAAAGTGAATAGAGGATTTGGGGTAATAATTGATAGTCTCTATCATCATCCCAACATAAAAATGGGCAGAACATGGAAAGTTAGGACATTCTTGGTTATGTTGCTATAACAGATAACTACATATCTTCGGTGGTTTAAAATGAAACATTAGATTTCTGGATTGTGCTTTATGTCCACTGTAGAGCGATAGGATGTTCTGTTAATTGATAATTTAATTTATGCCCCAAGAGGGTATAGTAGAAGCTTGTAAACTTGTAAAGTCCATCTTACCAGTCAGAAGACATGCAAACTTAAATCAAAATGAGAAACCATATATAACAGAGTAGATGATCCAGAAATTTAAAAAAAAAAAAAGATAAAACTCAATATTAATGATGATGGGGTAAAAAAAAGCATTCTCATAAATTGCTGGTGACAGTATCAACTGGTGTAGTCTCACTAGAAGGTGATTTTGAAATATAATACTTAGAGATTCCATTACCTGAAAGCAAAAATAATTTTTAAAAATAGAGGCTTTTATCATAGGTAAGCAAATTCAGGTCCATGGGCCAAATTTGGCCCACTTTTTTTTTATGTAAATAAGATTATATTGAGACGTGCCCATGCTGACTAATTTGTTGTCTGCTTCCCTACTTAATGATCATCCTGTATCAAAGTCTCTGTGTAGCATTTATCATCATCTAAGATTCTTACTTGTTCACTGTGTGTTTACTCATGGACTATGAATGTCAGATTTACTCTGTGATGCTTGGCACATAGATATTCAGTACATTAATTTTTCTGTAAGTACATTGGAAAATTAATGGCTAGTTCCTATTTTGGCTTCAGCCATAAAACTGACATGCAAACTTAAATAAAAAAAAAAGATATGCAAACACAATTATGTTTTTTTGTTTTGTTTAAAGGAAACTTTTTACCATCCATTACTTTTCATACTCCTTAACATGATCTAGTGTAGGATTCTTTTTTACTTATAGTACCTCACCCACTGGCCAGAGACCATATGGTCCACAAGCATAGGAAATTTACTGTCTAGGCCTTTAAGAGAAAAAGTTTGCTACCCCTGAGTTACATCATGATAAAAATTATTTCAGGAGAATTACATTGAAATTTTGGAATTCACACATAACAAGGATATGGTTAAATAAATTAAGATGTATCCAAGAAGGACTTACAAAGTTTTTTGGGAAACTAGAAATGACCCAGGTGTCTCCCGACAGGAGACAGAGTATTTAGATTTGTCTTCATATCAGGGAATCCTACACAGTAGTAAAAATTAACCACAGGTACAGGCTATAAGAGGACTATAGATCAGAAACAAAATTGAGTAGAACAAGAAAAATCCACAAAGCTTTCATTTGAATTTTTTAAATTATGACTAATAAAAAGTATCTCCCTGTCTTTAAAAGAAAAAAGTCAAAAGGTTTTTGAAGAATTTTGAATGCCAAAGGAAAATTCTTACTATATAATAAAGGAAAATATTAGAATGCAAGTCAACTTATACAATGTGCTTTGAGTGGCATCTAAATTTTACAGTTAAATCCCATAATCAAAGTGAGTTCATATTTGAAACAAATCTGTTAGGTCCTACTGGTTGATTTGAGGAGTAGGCAAGATGATTAAGGAGTGAGTGGCTTCATGGCAGCAAGACTGGATGGACTGCCATGTTAGGGTTGTTTTACAGAGCTGAAGATAAAATAATGACTGTTCTCAAAATAATGACTGTTCCTCAGAGGAGAGTTGGAGGATTTGAAGAATTTAACACTTGAGGAAATTTTCCAAAAACTTTTTTTTGTAACAGCACTGGTATTAAACCCAGGGCTTTGTGCAGGCCAGGCAAACACTCTACCACTGAGCTTTGTATGATTGATGGTGTCCTCTCATTAAATTGTATTAGAGTGCTTATACTGAGAAGACATATAGGAGAGTACCTCTCAGTAAGGACACCCTAGGGTCAAAGAGTTAAGTAATGAGCAGACATACTTGATTCCTTTAATCACATTTTATCTGCATTATTAAAATTTGAATCAGTGGAGGGGAAAAATAGGTAATTATTGCCCCTGAAAGGACTTAGGTTGTACTTATTTTCAGTTTCATGGCTGAAGCCAAAGTAGGAACTAGCCATTAATTTTCCAGTGCAATTATGGAAGGATAAATATATTGAACATTTATGTGCTAAGCACCACAGAGTAAATCTGACATTCATAATACATGAGTTAACAGACAGTGAACAAATAAGAATCTCAGGTGATGATAAATGCTACACAGAGACTTAGATACAGGATGGTCAGTAAGTAGGGAAGCAAACTGTACAAGAACTTGGGAGTCCTGATTCTTTGCTTTCTAGCAGTCTCCATTTCACAACTGAGGTGATATGTCTAGGCAATTTTGTAAAAATTCAGTGCTAACCTAAATATTTCATGTATTGGGCATAATTAGGAATTTTACAGAGCTGAAGATAAAGTAACAATTATGTTTTTTTTGTGTTTTGTTTTAAGGGAACTTTTTACCGTCCATTACTTTTCATACTCCTTAACAGGATCTAGTATGGGATTCCTTTTTACTTACAGTACCTTGCCCACTGGCCAGAGTATTTCATCGTTGCAGAGGCACCTGGTGGAGAATTAATGGGTTATAGTAAGTATAAAACCACTAGCACTTTTTTGGGTAGAAAGTTGATTTTAATGTAGATTTCAACATGATTACTTTAGACTATAGAATTGGAATCATGATGCCTGTGTTTTATTTTCTTTTCAACTACTCAACAGCTTACTGATCACTTCTCTTTTAGCGATTGTTCTAGGTAACAGTGAACCAGGCAGACATGATCTCATTTTTCTTGGACTTTCATTCTATATTTATATCATGGTTTATTTGGCATATATAATGTGTGGATTGTATCATCTTCATTGAATTAGTAGCATTACTAACAAAAATTTAAGCTGTGAATTGTCTCTTATTGTATGCACATACCCACATATATACATACCTCCATGAAAACTTTTCCTGATTCTATAAACAGATGTGGCATTTCATTTGCAAGGGAATTTTCAAATACATAGCATTAACTGGATACTTAAAAATGAAAACTTTGAGGGCTGGGGTTGTAGCTCAGTGGTAGAGCACTTGCCTAGCGTGTAGGAGGCACTGGGTTTGATTTTCAGTACCGCACATAAATAAATTTTTTAAAAAATGAAAACTCTGATTTTATGTTAATCAGTGTGTCTAATTACTGAATGCTTTTGTTGTTGTTGTCGGCAGTTATGGGTAAAGCAGAAGGCTCAGTAGCCAGGGAAGAATGGCATGGGCACGTCACAGCTCTGTCTGTTGCCCCTGAATTTCGACGTCTTGGTTTGGCTGCTAAACTTATGGAGTTATTAGAGGAGATTTCAGAAAGGTGAGATCCAGTTTTTCAAATATACTTAGTGATTTATGAACCCTCACCATTTTTGTCTGTAGAACATCTGTAAGATTTTCCCCCACTTCTGGCTGAGTAGCTGCTGTGTCTTTATACTTTGCAGGGTTTTATTTTCAACTTCTAGTAGTTCTTAGAACTGTCACCTATTCTAAGTGATGTCATTGTTCCTGTTTTGTTATTGAGGAAAATTAAGGCAGAGTGTTGCAGTGACCTGTCATAGGCCTATAAGCTGGATAACTGGTGATATTAAAGACTAGCCTTCAAGGAAGGTTTATTTTTGTGTTCTTGCTACTATGGTATAAGTTCCTAAATTTTGTTATCATTGTTCTGCGTATCTTAGTAGAATTTTCAGTGTTCCTGTACCAAAAGAAAATAGTTCCATCTTAAGTTTAATAAATACTTACAAGCCTAACAGCTTGTAAAATAGCCACTTTGAAAAGATAAACTGAAATAACATGCATTTTCATTTCATTTTTAACTGTGTGGTTATTATCTATTAATGATATGTGCACCAAGGGCATTGAATGGTTTTTTAAATTTTTTTTTGTTCTAGAGTGCTAGGGGCACTCTACCATGAGCTACATACATCCCCAGCTCTTTTTATTTTTATTTTGAGACAGGGTCTTGCTAAGTTGCTGAGGCTGGCCTTGAACTTGTGAACTTGTGATCCTTCTGCCTCAGCCTCCCAAGTAGCTGGGATTAACAGGTGTGTTCCACAGTGACTGACTGAATGACTTCTTAAACCTTGGAAATAGATTCACCATCCTGTTTCCCATTGCTATTCATGTGGCACTAGTGCTTTTTAAAATTACAGCAACTGCCAAAAACCCAGCTTCATAAAAATATTATGTAATTAAAAGGAATGTAGCATAATGTTGAATTTGTTAACTACTTTGAACTAGTATTTTGCCAGTATCTGACATATAAAGTTTTACTGTGTTTTCCCTAAGCATCTTGAAAATCCTATAACCCTTCTATGAATTTGGGATACCCGAGTGCAGTTTGGGAACTGCCAACATTATAACATTTAAAAAGGGAGAGTCATATATTTGACATTTAAAAAGGGAGAGTCATATATTAAACACTCTCACTATGTGAGATAAAAAAGTAGTAATTAAAAGGAAGGCTTCTCCCATTTCTCATTCTAGAAAAGTCAAGATAATGTAAGTCTGACCAATTATTCAGATGCCATTTGTTTCTCAAGGTAAATGTCTGAAAGAGTAATAGGAAAGTAGATTGTTATGAAAAAAAGGTCTGGAGGCTTAATTTTCACATAATTCTTGGATTTAATAAAGGCAAATTTTAAAGAAGTAACTGTGGCCACAAACATTCTGAGTCAAGTAGGTTGCTAATCCCTTTAGAGAGTAAAGGAAATGGTGTTAGCTGAAAAAGAAGTTGACTCTAGATTTTACAGTTTTTTTTTAAAGTTATGCCTAGACTGAATAAGGAAGGGAAGAAAATTTTTAATAATACATGGTTTATACACATTTATTAATGACATCCTTGTTGGAAAAAAGTTATTTAGCATTCTTGTATAGCAGATAGAATGATAGGAAATAAGTTCCAACTGTAACCTTGCACATGTGTAATTAATTATAGGATAGATTCTCTCTCTCTTTGACTAGAAAACCACTAAGCTTCTTCTCTTCTAGTTTTAGAAGCTTCATTATTTTAGGGTAGCTGTTAAGACTTAAATTATTTGTATGAGTGTATGTATGTATGCATGTATTTAAATGTATACATTAAAAGTATAAACAGTAGATAATTACCAAAAGAGGAGACAAAAAATTTAAATGATAAGAATCAGTCCAAAAGAAGAGAAAGGAAATTTAAACTGGCAATACAAAAAGTATGAAATAAAGCAGTAGCTATGAATCCAAACACTATCAGTAATTAGAATAGGAAATGTTAGGACTAATGATTCCAGTTAAAAGACAGAAGTGTATTATATTTACAGGAAATATTTATAAACATTAAAAAATACACAAAGATTGAAAGAAAAATTTAAGGTATTATGTCATGCAAAGTCTAATGGAAAGAAAGTTGGTGTACTTCCATTAAGTTACATTATAGTTGAATAATTATTACCAGAGTAAAGAAGGGTCATTGTATACAGATAAAAGATTTAATCCATCAAAAAGATGTGTTAGAAATTTTATGTACCCAGTGATATAAATTCAAAATAAAAATCCAAAACTTGACAAAACAACAATGATAAATAGACAGATGATTATTACAGTGGGAAATTTGAACATGCTTATTCCTGATAGAACAATAGACAGAAATTGGTTAAGGGTACAGAATGAAGGTCAGTGAACTTTTTCTGAACCAGAGAGTAAATAGAGTTTTCAGGTCACCTGAGATCTGTTGCATTGTCTTATATTAATTTATTTTTAACTCTTTGGAATTAAGTCATTACTTACCTTAAAGGATTTCAATTAGGTAGTATAACTTTCTGCAAAGAGAGCTTTGGCTTTTCTGGCAAATTTCAGCAAACATTTAAGAAATAACTATTGTAAGGTCACTTTTACACAAGCAAAAAAAATCTTGGAACATTCTTCAACTTATTTTTTAAGGCTAGGATAACCTTGATAACAATACCTGACAAAAAACATGAAAATGGAAGAACTGAGGAAATCTCATTCCTTAAGTGCAAAAAAAAAAAAAGAATCCCAGAAAGATCATGGGGCAAAATGGGTTCAGTGGATAACATCAGGAACAAGGTTGTTTTAACTTCACACTAAATGAGAACAACTGTTTTTTCATTAAGTGCAGTAAACTTGATACAATCCAATATTCATTCTTGATTAAAAACCAAAAACAACAAACTGTTAGCCAACTAGGCAAAAGGAGGAGAGTGTCCTTAACCTAAAAGAAAAATTATTATCAATAATAAACCTCTAGTAAATATACTTTATAGTCACTAGATGAACATTCATAAATCAATTAAAAACTTAGATGTAAAAGGCAAAACTAAAAAGCTCTTTGGATATAAGATAGAAGAATGTTTATGTGACCTCAGGGTACAAAAGAATAACTTGGAACAGGCCAAAACGTGCTTAACTGTAAGAAGAAGGTTTTATGTTCAACCTTACTAACAACTGGCATAAATTTGATCATCAAAAGATACATTGGAGGGCTGGGATTGTGGCTCAGCGGTAGAGCGCCTGCCTAGCACGGGCAGGACCTAGGTTCAATTCTCAGCACTACATAAAAATAAAGGCATTGTGTTGTGTCCATCTACAAAAAAGATATTTTTTTTCTCTCTCTCTCTCAAAAAAAAAAAGATACATTGGAGATAATGATAAGACAAGCCACAAACAGGGAAAAGATATTTCCAAAAATATTATATAATGCTGAATATCCAAAATACACAGACAGCTGCAGCTTGGGGGGAAATTGTGTGAAAGACTACTAAGTATTGAATAGGAGAAATCTAAATGATCAA
The DNA here is from genome assembly GCF_021218885.2 of Marmota monax. NCBI lineage: Eukaryota > Metazoa > Chordata > Mammalia > Rodentia > Sciuridae > Marmota > Marmota monax. Next base: position 5,715,565 of record NW_026692254.1, read on the forward strand.
TAACCAGAAATATATTCAGCCTTGTTAGTAATCAAATGCAAATTAAAATTACACTGAGATATCATTACACCATTAGTCTGGCAAAAATAAAAATGTCAGATGCATTAAAGCTTGTTACTGTGGGATTGGAGTCTCATCCACTTTTATAGAAGGGTAAGTTTTACAAGCAGTTTGGAAAACAGGTTGGCATTATCTAATAAAGTTGAAAACGGTTATGACACAACAATATATATCCTAGTTATAGATCTTAGATGATACTATTCCACAAGATGCTCAATTAAAAAGTTTTCATAGCAGCATAGTTAGTGGTGGTGGTTGTTTTGTATGTGTGCTTGTGTGTTTGGCGGTACAGGAGATTGAACCCAGTGCCTTGCACATGTGCTAGGCAAGAGCTCTCCCACTGAGCTACATCAGCCTCCACAGCATAAACTGTGCTAGTACAAACTGGAAATGCTTTTCAGTAGGACCATGGATGGCTTGTGGTGTATTCATACAGTGGAATGCTTAACAAAGTGAAGATGAACAAGCTCCAGCTCACAGTGCTGACTGAGGCGAATCACAAAGGAATGCATAAAGTCTGATTCCATTACATATAGACAACAAACAGGAGGAACTAAACTATAATAGATGGTAAATCGACAACAGAAAGCAAACAGAAAATAGTCTGGTCACAAGGGTCGGGATGTGGAGACCTCTGAGTGAATGAACGTATATATTACTACAAAGACCTGTGGGCTTCAGGGCTGCAGCCAGCATCCTGCTATGGCTATTTGCCGTTTGTGCACATGAGAGAAAACATCATGTACTATGACTGTTTTATAAAATAAGCATATCAATTACTGTGACATAAAATACACAGTAATTTTTAAAAACCAGTAGCAAAATTGTAGGAAAAAAATATATTTTAAGAAAACGTATTAAGCTTTTGACTGTTTGCAAAAACAGTCATCTTTTTGTACCGCAGAATTGTCAAGCTGCAAAGTCTTGTTACTGAGTAGTCAAAGCAAAGTAAAAACAAGTATTGTTTTTAAAAATCTGTATTTATTACTTCCTAGGGTTTCTCACATTCCAACATCTTTCTTTTTTTTTTTTTTTTTTTTTTTTTTAAAGAAAGGGTGGATTTTTTGTTGATCTCTTTGTAAGAGTATCTAACCAAGTTGCAGTCAACATGTACAAGCAATTGGGCTACAGTGTGTATAGGACGGTCATAGAGTACTATTCAGCCAGCAACGGGGAGCCCGATGAGGATGCTTATGGTAAGCTCCCTTCCAAAGCAGTAACTCCAAGAAGAAGCCAGAACAGTTAAATTTTTTCTCCAGGTTGAAATATTCAATTATTTTAATATATTAAAAAGAACCATATTGGACTTGGATATTTAAATCACCTTTAACATGTTTATGAACTTTATTAGTGATTAAGTTACATTAACTAACCAGTGGTCAGTTTTTGTAAATTATTGTTTCATAATATTATGAGTATGGTATTTAAGATCGAATGTGTATGATGAATTAAATCCTGGGTGGGGTTTGGTTAGCATCTGATATACTTGCAATTGGAAGTCTTACTTATAAATACATTTCTCTTAGAGTCTGGAAGTGGGAATATAGGACAAAATCTTTTATGGGAACTTTACCTACATACATTTTAAATTTGATATGAAGTGTTTTGATACTTGGATACTTCACATTAAACTTTGCTTCCTAACAGATATGAGGAAGGCACTTTCCAGGGACACTGAGAAGAAATCCATCATACCATTACCTCATCCTGTGAGGCCTGAAGACATTGAATAACCATAGGCAGTGGTTCTTAGGCAGTTGTTCCAAATAGTTTATGGACAATATTATTTTCATTGGATGATCTTGGAGCACTATTAGGAGAAAAGTGATCATTTAGGTCTTAAAGACTTTAAGAAAATACAGGATATAAACATTTTCAAGCTCATTGTTTCCATTTAGCAATATCACATGTCTTAAAGCTGTTTGCTCTAATAAAATTCAATCAAGAAGGCAGCTAGGTCAGAAGGAAGCTTTCCACTATCATAATTCATAATGTCCACTATATGCCGGGAAAAGACTTGCTCCAGCCTCTTAAATTCTGTGCCTGAGAACCACTGCTGCACATATATATATATATATATATTTTTTATTTTGTATTGAACTGTTAATTGAAGCTTTAAAAGCATATATGAAATGTATAAATCTAAGATGTATAATAAAATACATTGTTGATTCTATGAATGTTTTCTGGGTGTCTGCTGGTCATTTATACAACTAAATCAAGATTATGAAAGTTCATCAGATATATTTTTCTTACTTTTTTTTTTACTACATATACAGTTAAGCTGCTTGTCATGTACAGATTCTTCCTAGTTGTTTCCTGGATTTTTTTTTTTTTCTTTCAGTACTGTTTAAATCCTGCCTTCCTAAATACAAAAAGAAGCTGATGTGTTTTTTTTTTTTTTTTCAAGAAGAAAAGGAACTTAATTCCTAAAGAAACAGATCATAGGCTGACCATGTGTTTTCATATATAGTTTCATTACTTCTAGCATCTGAAAATATCCAATAAGTAAAAGAAAAAAACTAAAGAAAAATCCACGTGAAATGATTAAAAAGCTTTTACTGTAGAAAGGATTTTGATGAAGTTCAGGAAAAAGATAAATGCATCTTTTATGTTCTCCCATAGGAGAATAACTTTCCTTCCAGCATTTCACACTGGCACATTTGTTATGACTTCGAGAACATGATCCCTAACTTTTTCTTATGTCTACACGCAACCTAAACAGAACAGATAATTCTAGGAAGACTGGCTGGTCATTAACGATCAGACCTATTTGTCTCTCCCCTTGACTGCATATTTAATAAAGGACAATCAGATTCTCCTAAGACCTCAATCAGTATAACCAATCTGACACCCCAAAGTGTGAAACTGGTCCAGTAACAAAAGCAGAAGACAAAAAGGCTTATTATTAGTTCTGTTTTCTTGTGCCCTCAAATGCCCTAATTTTCAAGATAGAAATTAATAACCAAGTCTCTTTTACTCCCTTGGATGAGTTTATACATTTAATATTAAATTTGCTTAGTAATGGTCCTACAGGTGAGAAAGAGTCTTGAAAATACAGCTGTATGTTTGAGTAGTAAACAAAGCAAAACAAAAAAGTATGCTTGAAATACAAGCTAAGTTAAATGAAACAGATTAGTTTTTCTGCTTGAGAATGTAAGTAATACACCATAATATTAATAATGTTTTCATTCTTGTGCTACTTTAAGCTTTCATTATTTAGTATATGGTACCTTCAGTGTTTTTACGTATGCTCTAAACCCCTAGGCTAAGTTTAACATGTTGGGTGTTATGAGTAAACATTTTTTGTACTTAGCACACAGAGATGATATTCTAGATAAAATTTATAATTCCATTGTTCATTAAATTTGGGAAACAATAGGACAGCATCATTATGAAGATTCATGATATATAGCAGTATACCAAAGGCTCCAAGAAGACTGATTTTAGAGACTACATTAACAGTTTAAGCTTTAATCTAGGATTTCCCAAACTTATTTGAAAAGGGGGCATCATTTTTCACAGCACATCTTAAAAACAAGTCAAAACTCAACTACAAAACTCAAACCAGTTTAAGGAACTAATAATGGTATAATTGAAACTAAATGTTATTAGTAAAAATGACTTCAGAAAAATAGTCACTGTAAGTTAATTTTGCAATATTTTTAGTAGCTTTTGGTATAACTGGCCACTATTGAGAAGGTTTGATGTTAATTCAAGCATATCCTGATCTACAAGGAATGAACATATTTAAGAGTGGAAAAGAACAAACGTTTTATCCACTTACTGTGCACCAGGTATTTTTCTAATATAATTTTGAAATGTGCTGTCAAAGAATTGGCCTATTTTATGAGCAAGGAAACTGAAAAAAAAAAAAAAGGTTAAAATACACAATCACTAAGTGGCAGTGCTAGAAACTGAATTCAAGACTGTGACTTTGAAAACAGTAAAAAGTTATAGGTTTCATGAATGCATAACATTAGAAAACTATATCTGAAAAATTACTGCAGACTGTAACCTGAAAACTTTTTTAAAAAAATAAGTCAAGTCTGCAGGTCCATCTAAAATAGATGCTAAGCATAACCTCAATTACATTTCCTAATGCATGATATAGACAAACATTAGGAAAGTTTGGAGTCAAGTGAAGAAATCCAGCATTTAAAAAATGCATTTACTTGCAATTCCTCACCCCTACCTAATCCAGAGCATTTTAAAAATGATTCAAAAAAGTAGCCATCCCAAATAATTCCTTGCTGGTGAATATAAAAACTTCCAGGAGTCTCAAGAGTTCCAAACTATCAATTTATAAAAATAATAAAATACTTTTCAATACGAAAAAAACATCAGGATTCACTCTCATCCACATCCTTATCTGGATCTTGCTCAGCAGCCTCCTTTTCCTGTTGCTGTTTCTTCCATAGTTTGGCCATGGCCAAGAGCTTGAGGTTAGGTTGGTTGGCAGCATCTTCTGGAAAGATGTAATCATAGTATTCTTCCCATCCTGCATCAGACTATAGAAATAAAGCAAATTAAAAGGCAAGAAAACATTTGGCTTAAATACATTTCAGTTAAAGCAGAGGTTTTTTTTTTACTGGAAACCCAGAGTTCTAATTCACCTTGTCTTCATTTACAAAACAATATCAAAACCTACTACAAAAAACTCAAAAGCCAAGCCTGAAAGATAGGACATGAATAAGGAGTTGCTAGGTTGGTGTTGCTGGAGTTGTAGCTCACCAAAATGGGAAAATCTGGTGGAAGAAAATTCTGCTCCATAGTCAACCAAGAAGATAGTGTCTCTAACTACATTTTGCAGTCTTATGTTTAAGATTTACACTTTTAAAGATTTTTTACTTCACATGTATCTAACAGCAAAAGCTATATACCTGTGCCCCTTACATCCTTACCTCCGACTACTGATTTCACTTGCCAAAATTTGCTCTTCTAGGCCCCCACTTCTACCTGCACTTACTTAGCTTACAAAAACTGCTTTATCACAGGTTTTCTTTATGCAATCTAAGACTCTCAAAGCTTTCCTGTATGAAATAACAGCAATCTGGTTATGTCATTTTATCTATAAAAAGCCTTTAATAAATTCCCACCAAACTCCTTCCTATGCCTACAAAACTTTGTCTGGATTAGCTCTACTTGGTGAGTTTATTTCCCTCCACATTGGCTTTCTACTTTAGAAACATCACATTTTATATAGTTCCTGGACTCAACCATACCCCAAAAGCTTTTGCCAATCCCCATCCCAATCCTCTACCCTGGCTGTCCTTCCTTAGTAACCAGACTGCAAGTGACTCTTACTCTAGGCGGTGTGCTCCCATTCTCATGGCATATATACAACATAACTTTAAATTCATACATTTCTACTCATGTAACACATAGCTTCAAGGCTCAGCTCTTACCCCATCATCAGCCTGGACCTTTCTTCTCTTCTTGACTTTTTCTGGCATGAGTTTGTCTACTCTCTCCTTATCTGAGGCTGTTCCAAATTCATCTTCAAAGCTTCGCCAGGATTCTAGCAGCATAAGTCTCTCTTCCTTTTCTTCACAGTTTCGCATGGTTTTGTTAGCCTCTTCATAAATCTGTCTACATTTAGCCACACTTCCTTCTTTCCCTGAAGACAACTCAAACTGAGCAAAACTGATCCATACCTTAAAAGAAAATTATTAAGGAATCAAATTAGCAATGTCATCTAGATGACAGTCATATTATAATAATAATAAAGCTAATTTCTAGTTCATGATATCTGAATATGATATAGTCATTTCTAGTGTTTCACAGAATACATTGACTATATGAGTCAATGTAAGCATGGAAGTAATTTGTTTCTATATCTGATAATAACCATGAAAAGAGGAACTTTTTCCAATCTCGTGATATCCAAGATATTCACATGCAGTATAAACATATACATTGTATAAGTTTAACATTCACAAGTCCTCTGAGACTTGTGGGTCCTCATTAAAAGCAAAGAAATAATTTAAAATAAATTTTCTTTTTTTTCCTATGGTACTGGAGATTGAACCTCATGCATGCTGGGCAAGGCTGTACCACTGAGTTACATCCCAAGCCTTTCTAAAATTTTTACTTGGGATAGGGTATCAATAAGGTGCCCAAGCTAGCCTTCAAGTTCTGATCCTCCTGCCTCAGCCTCCCAAGTACCTGAGATTACAGATGTTCATCACTATGTATAGTTAAATTCTCTAATAAAAAAAATACACAAAGTATTTTTTTAGGACTGCTGATTCAAGCAAAATCAAAGATCAACAACAAATCACAGAATACCTTGACATGTTGTGTTCGCTGAAGCAATTGTCGATAAAGATTTCTTGTTCTTTCGGTTTCTTCCTGTTCAATTTCAAAATCAATATATGATTTCCAAAGCACCTAAGAAAAACAATAGGTCAGTCTTAACATTTACAAAGCAGATGCACCCATCCAAAGCACAAATTACCTACATTTTAATTTACATCCAAGAACAGAACTTATGCTAAGGAGTTAATTGACAGCATATGAATGAAATAATAGTATCGGCATTTATAAGCTTGCTAAAACTCGGCTAGAATTCTAGACTATAGGCCAAAAGACCATGGATTCAGTTTTAGATTCTCCTTTGGAGTTTTTCCAAAATGTTCAATTTAATCAAGAACTGAGAAATTTGCTAAGTGTCTCCCAGGTACTTTTATGATTCTACCACATGCAATTAATCATGGGGGAGAAAACTGGCCCAAATTAGCCAGTATGTCTTAACCTTTACTGTAAATTCCTTGTTATTTGAGTTAAACTCAACAAGTATTTATTGAATAGGTGCCTACCTGTCAAGCACAAGGATAAATAAACTGGCCTGGACATGTGGGAGCAGCAGTCTAGTGGAAGAATTGAGGCCAAGAGATGGAACCAGAGATACAAAGCACTGTCCTGATGTGGTCAGTGGGGCCTGAACCATTAATGTAGGGTCATGTTAGGTCAATACTGACAAAATGGCCAAGTGAGTTGTGACTCTAGTGTCACTCAAATCAGTCCTATAGTCTGGCGCCACCATGTGGCTAAAGCTTACTACTGAAAGCTGGCCAAGACAGCAGCAGTTATAATTCTAGACACATTATGGTTTGGTTGGAGCCTCTTTTATTGGCCCGATCTAGGCAAAACTGTACTAGAACAGGAATGTGCAGTCCCCACCTTTATTTCTCCTGTTCTCCACATGGGCTGCTTGCTGGCTGTTTGCTTGCCTGGCCTTCTCTTCTCTTCCTTTCCCGGTTTGAGGAAGGGAGGAAGAGAGCTCATCATCCATGCCATTATATCCTAATTCATCCTGGGTGTCTACTGTGTTCTGGTACCTAGCTAGAGGCCTTCATTTTAAAACTACCCTCACCCCCACCCATCTTCCTATTCTACAAACAGAAAAATCCTAATCTGAGTAGAAAAGATTGTGGCTAGTCAGATCATGTTTCTATTCTAAAACACTCTCTCTCTCTCTCTTTTTCTCTTAGATGGTTATCTAAAGGAAGTCTAGAGAAGTCTCTAGAACAAAATATATGCAACTTGAGATCCTCACCTCCGGCATGTCTAAGCGTGGTTGGCTAATGGCTAACTCATAAATGGCCCGGGCTCTTTCAATATCACCAAGGATTGTCTCTAGTTCTGCAAATTTAATCCAGGAGGTACAATTTTCAGGCCCAAATTCCAGGAACTTTTCATAAAGCTTCCGGCATCTGTCAAATTCTCGAAGCTGCAGCTCCAATTCTATGTAGCCTTTAAATAACTTGTTCTTTGGACATTTGCCTATAGAAGTTCCCTGAAAAATAAAATGACCAGATGACTGCAATACCTCAGTGGGTTGCACGATCATTTCAACATGGCAGTCCATAATATTGCTCTGTGGTATAACACTGTTCACAGTGGCTCTTAACAAAAGACCAGAAGACACTTCTGTAGCTCAACCAGCTGACAAGATGGCCTGTGCTCACTGGTACCTAATCCACTATTTTGGACTTTAAACTTTCTCAGAAAAAATGGATATTAAAACCTCCTTCAAATAAAAAGCTAATCAAAGAGTGAAACTTGATTTGCTGTCCACAGCCAAGGTAATAGTAGCTTATCTGAAGAGAAATCACAATTAAATATAGGATTTGATCCTATTAAAATTTCAGAACAATTTTTAGGAGGAAGATGCATTTAATACACCAGAAGTTTGCACAGGACCAGACTATTGCATCTAGTCTGAGGACAGATCTAGCAATTGGTAGCTATAGATATTTCCAATATTGAAAGAGAACGTTCACTTGCCCTAGGTAATAAGAATAATTTAAGCATCATAATCTGACGATTTTTTCCTAACATGTCCCAGTTTATGGTGATAGGAATTTCTGTTGTGTTTTTAGTAGAGCAGGAACTGTACAACTTGTAAGCACTAAGATTTTAAATTCTTTCTCGAGAAATTTCATGAGGCATCTGATTCTTTACTTACCAAAGCTCTTCTGGCAAATGGTAAATTTTTCTGTCTTATTTCAAATTGTGCATAATATAACCACATTTTGGCAAACGTGAACTAGGAAACAAAAGCATAAAAATATTTAACTGAAGAAATTCATTTAAAGTAAGTTGAATTAAAGAAAATTTAAATTAACAAAAGGCTACTGGCAGTTAGATTTTCCTGAAACTTCTGAGGCAGGATGTATTTTGCTTACTTACAAGTAAAGATTTCACAACAGTTACAAACATCATGATTCAGATACTTTACTGTACTTCATGACACTGCAGCCTCTCCTTGAATAGGCCTTGTTTTGTGGGCCGCTTGTATGTAGACAGAACATCCTATGTCTATTCTGAGAAGATAACTTGGCCAATACTTCAACAGCAGGAAAGACTTTGTTTCTTGTGCTAGGAAACATGGCAGAGGTAACATCTCAACCATCTCTAGAGAAGCAAGGGATGCACTCAATTATCAACAAAGTTCTGTGTCTCTCACATATGTTGTGTGAATTCTTGTCAATGTTTTCCTTTTTACTCAGCCTATTCAAATTACCCAGCCTCCTCTGAATTTTTACATTATCTATATTATTAATTTTTTTCTCAATACAGGTTATCCTCTGTGTAATCTCATTCTTATTTATGTTTTCCATGGTGTCTAGTACAGGGAAATAATCACTAAATGTTATTTCATCCTATCATTTCACAAGTAATACATGAGAATTTTGACCTGGTTGGAGTTGAACACTTTAGAGCAAGCATACCTTTTTGTGAGGAATTAGTTCCAAAGAGGCTTGATATACCTGTCTTGTCCTTTCAGGATCCTGTATAAAAATTTTTCACAAAATTTTAAGTCTGTTGCTAACATTAACTTCACTAGTTACTAATTTTACCAGTAAAAATGTACACACTCAACACTGAATATGTTTTCTCCAGTGACTATTTTCAAACCCTGATTCCATTTATGATTAAAAATGGCCAAACTTTTAAGAATCACCAACAATACAGACATCAAACTCTGAGTGCTTCTTTGTAGAAAGACTCTGCCTGACAGCAGAAAGAAAGATGTTTTATGTTCTCAGATCAATAACAGGTTAATCTTTACCTGTTAACTCACATAAATGACCAATTTCTGTAAATGTCATTTAATTTTAACCTCAAATAAAATCGTATAATCTAGCTATGACTGTGAGCTATATTTGTGAAAAAAAACCATAAATTATAGGAAACTATATAAAATTAATACATATAATTAACCTGAGGGCTGGTTCTTTATTCCCTTTCAAGTTCCAAACATTATCTTATTTTCAGGTTTTAAAAACAAACAGTGGTTTAGCATTTGCCTAGCATGTGTAAGGCCCCGAGTTCAATTCCTAATGCTTCAAAGAAAGACAACACACACACAGAGACACACACTACCTAAACTTTTCCCACAACAGGAATAGAGAATTTAAAATGTTGCAGAGAGAATATATAATTTTATGGCTGAACAGAAGCCTGTAAGAATTTAAAATTAAACTTCTCTGTTTCAAGGATTATAACTATCATCCACTACCCATAACAGACAAGCTATGAGTACACACTCAACACAAGGAAATCATTAACAGCTGACATAAAATTCAATATTTTTACCTTTGCCTCTAATTCTTCATAGAGTGCATAGTTGATCCAAAGATATATGTAGCGCTTCCAGTGCCTCTTCTCCTGAATGGGTGGGACATTGGCAATGGCTCTCTCATAGACCTCACGCACAGTTTCAGCTTCTGCATCACTTTCCACCAACCGCAAGTAATCAAACCATGCATCATAATTGTGTGGATTAGCCTAGAAAGATAAGCTGCTTTATCAATAAAGACAAAACCAAAGCTATACTATGTGAGCTGAAAGGAGGCACAGAATAACTCTTTATAGATTAGCATCTTTTCTGTTAGATTTTACCTGTTATCTAATTTAAAAAACACCGTTTCTGAAAATGTATAAATAAAAAAATAAAAGGAAACCAAAGGAGAGGTTACTGGCTAGGTGTGGCCCTTTCCTCCAGAGTTATCACTCCCAGGTAACTACTAAATAATGAGATATCATCCTTATTAAGGTGCACATACATATGACTACATATCACTGGATTTATAATAAAATTACAATGGATTTTTATCATACAATTATGAACCTTGCATTTTCAGAGAATAGTAATTTTTCTTGAAAATACCTTGCTGACCTACCACAGCACTTAACACCAGAATTACTCCTTTGCTTGGAGAGATTTTAATGTAAGCAAAAATAATTTTAAATACATAGCATAACAGTGAAGGAAAATGCTATTATTTTAAATTGAAATCAACACAGTACACAGAGATGAGAATAGAATTATATCTACGATACATTTTTTGTCCAGGCAGTTAAAGCTAAAGGGCAATAATGTGCAAAACAGGATTTTAGAAACCTACAACTCTTCCATCTTCTTCCAAAAATGAGCTCAACTGGTTTCTACATTTCTTTTCAAGTTCCACATACACAATCAGCAACCAATAGATGACTTTCCACTTGTGAATGGTAGAGCAAATCCAATATGGTTTGCCTGCCTTTTCCTATCAGCCTCTATATTCTAACTTGTCTGAAATGTGCCAGCTGATCACAGATCTCCTTAAAAAGAGTTACCACTGATAGTCCTAACTAGCCATTCTTTATGCCAGAGCAACTAGTACTGATGAGCACTTCAGAATTAACCACCCACACCAGCACCCACCTTCACTTCTTCTTCATACTGGAATCTCCGTTTGCTCACGATGATGTCTTCAATACCCCTCCTGTCGCCAAACTTCTTCTCAAAGATGGTATAATTTTTAAAGAGTTCTTGGGCCTCGTGTTTTGGAATTCTATCCAGGGCATACTTATAGATGACTCGTACCCTTTCAAACTAAAAGCAGATAGGATGACTACCTTCCATTACACATTCTCATTCTAGTCATGAAAAAAGAGAGTAATTGTGGTATAAACTATAAAATTTTAAGGTATCAAAATGTCCAAAATAAACCTTTTCTTCTCTCTTTGGTTGAAAGTATTTGTGTCAGAAGCTCTCCTTTGAGCTTCACATATAATGCTGGCTAGCTAATACTTTAGTTGGAGGATTATTGCAAATCTCAAACTAACCAGGACCCAAACTGAACTTCTTTCTCCCACTCCCAAGCTGGTTCATTCCCAGTCTTCCCAATTTTAGTAGGCAACATTATAGTCACATGCTAGCTCACATCAAAATCTCCTCTTTGTTCCTTTTCTTTTCTCATTTTCCACATTCATTTCTTCAACAGGTCCTGCCATTTCTACCTCTTCAACACAGTCCTTTTCTTCTCTCCCTGTTGCTGACCTATCTCCATTTCTAACCTGGATCATTTCAAAAGTCTCCCCGTAAGTCTCACCTCATTCTACTTTTGCTAATCCCCCCTCCTCTGCAATATATTCTCTATAAATTAGCCAGAAGTTTTCCTTAAAATATAAATCATATTCCATCACCCACTTCAAGCCCTTCTATCCTTCCCTTTTACAACAGAACCTGGACTCTCCAGCATTTGTACAAGGTCTCAGCCTAACTCTGTCAAATCTACATTATTGGAGGTACTGTCAGAAATTCTTTTGTATAACTAAGAAAGAGAAGAACTTATTTTGTGGTGCAATATCTGTTTCATTCTGAATTCTGTTCTCTGTTCTATGAGCTTTTGGCTTTTTGCTGTCCAGGTTTTTTACCTTTCTTTAATGAAGCTGCCAAAGAACTCTACAGTTTATAGACATTAAGATTTAAAAGCTTAACTTTCAAACAAATAAAATAAAATTAAGACAATTATAGTGAAATCTATAAACACTCAATTCCCAATCTGCAGCTCAGTCATATATGTATGTTATTTTCTATATGAAATTATTTTTGTCTTTGCAAAACATTTTCTCCAAAGATGAGTAAGAAAAAAATGGAAATGACCTCATTGTGCACAAGATGTAACCTTTTCTAAGATGTTTCACAATGCAATCAAGTTACTGAAGTATACTTACTTCTTTCTGATTTTCCTCAAATTTGGCAAAGGCAACATAAAGGTGTTCATCCATATGTTCATCTCCAAAGAATTCAACAGCTCTCTCATACACTTTCCGTGCATGGGCAAAATAAGCATGTTTTTCTTCAAAGCGGGCATACTTGATCCAGTTCTTCACATCAGGGTGTACAAGGACAAGTACAGGGAAATTAAGGAAATACCAGGAAAGATAACATGGCTTTTTAAAAAAAATCACATAAATACCAAAACCATAACAAACCATAACAAACCCTAACACCCCAATAATTCAAACTACCCTCTAGGGTTGATAACAAACATACAAAGGTGCAATAAAACTCATCCCTGGCCTTCACAAGGGTATTTTGCCTCTATGTGCCCTCATTGTTTATTCAATATTGTAGTAGTGGGTATAAATAGAAGTTTGAAGCCAAAGAGAAATCTCAATGCTGGTTACTAATCATGTAATTGCAGACAAGTAATTTCATTTGTTTCAGCTTTTTCTTCTGTATATATGGAAAACTAATACCAACCACAATAGGTTACTGTCAGTTTTAAATGACAAAAAAATATATAAATCCCTTACCAGTTTCTGGCTAAAAGAACAGAGTCAAGGGCTGAGGGTATAACTTAGTGGTAGAGTACTTGCCTAGCATGCATGGGGTTCTGGGTTCTATCTTTAGTATTGCAATAATAAATTTAAAAAATAAGGGTTTTCAAGATGGTGGGCCAGAGAAGGCAGCATTCTGTGTTGCTCAATAATCCAGATCTCACCTATTCGGAATACTGCATCTCTGAGAGTGTTAGAGGACCCCAATACAGCTGCTCTCTGTAGAAATCACCAGCGCTGTGACCCCGCGAAGGGCTCCAGGCCTCAGCGTTGGAATAGGATGCCTGGCATTCGAGCAGGACCCAAAACCCGAAGTTCAAGACCAAAGTTCTAGCCCAACCAAGGCTCGGGAGCACCTTAGCAGAATCACCTATCAACACATCTGCAGATCACCAAGACTTCGCTCAGCTCCCACACAGGTCACTAAGCTGCTACCTACCCATAGCACAATGCCATTATCTGACTTCCCCCTACCTTACCAGACACCCCGGCGCTGAAAGCAGACTGCCTCCATCTTACTTCAACATTCTCGCCATGTTAGGTGGGGGCAGCTCCCAGATCAGATCTCCAGTGACCAGGTAACAGCTTTCCAACCTCCCCCCTCCCCAGCAGCGGTAATCCAACATAGTAGCTGCCAAACACAGGTGTGCAGTGTGACCATGGAGCTACCCATGGGAGCCACGGTGTGAGAGGGTCCTCAATTGGGAACTGCTGGGGGAGGGAGATGGGGCTAAAGTTTGGAGCCTAATGGAGAAACCAGGAACTAGGAAAACTCCAGGCAAGACAGGGAGAGAGCACCAGGTGCTCAAGTCATATGAGTGGTCCCAAAAAGAGACCCGTGAAGTGCCGTCTTCCTGAAGGGACTGGCGGGTGCCACTCCCCGCTTCCAGGTGACCTGCACCAGGACCAGACTTCCCACCCTGGTTACCTCCACAATCCTCAGGTCAAGAAATATGAGATAGCATAAAAAGATCAAATTTAAGAGTTATTGGGATAGAGGAAGGCATAGAGTTCCAAACCAAAGGAATGAGCAATCTATTCAATGAAATAATATCAGAAAACTTTCCAAACATGAAGAATGAATTAGAAATCCAAATTCAAGAGGCCTGCAGGACGCTCAATGTACAAAATTAAAACAGATCCACACCAAGGCACATTATAATGAAAATGCCCAACATAGAAAATCAGGAGAGAATTTTAAAAGCCACAAGAGAAAGGAATCAGATTACATATAGGGGGAAACTAATTAGGATAACGGCAGATTTTTCAACACAGACCCTGAAAGCTAGAAGACCCTGGGACAACATATATCAAGCTCTGAAAGAAAATGAGTGCCAACCAAGAATCTTGTATCCAGCAAAATTAGGCTTTAGAATTGAATATGAAATAAAAACCTTCCATGATAAACAAAAGTTAAAAGAATTTATAGCTAGAAAACCGGCACTACAAAACATCCTTGGCAAAATACTCCATGAAGAGGAAACAAAAAACAATGAAAATCAGCAGAGGGAGGTAGTACCCTAAAGAAAAAACTAATTAAAGAAGAAAATCAAGTCAAGTTAAATAACAAAAATAAACAATTATGGCTGGGAATACAAACCATGTACCAATAATAACCCTGAATGCTAATGGCTTAAAATCACCAATCAAAAGACATAGGCTAGCAGATTGGATAAGAAAAAAAAAATACCCAATAACATGCTGCCTCCAGGAGACTCATCTGATAGGAAAAGAAATACACAGACTGAAGGTGAAAGGTTGAAAAAAATCATACCACTCACATGGACTGCGGAAGCAAGCTGGGGTTTCCATCCTCATATCAAATAAAGTAGACTTCAAGCCAAAGTTAATCAAAAGGGATAAAGATGGACATTACATATTGCTCAAGGGAACCATACACCAACAAGACATAACAATCATAAATATATATGCCCCAAACAATGGTGCAGCTATATTCATCAAACAAACTCTTCTCAAGTTCAAGAGTCAAACTGACCACAACACAATAATCTTGGGTGACTTTAACACACCTCTCTCACCACTGAATAGATCTTCCAAACAAAAGTTGAATAAAGAAACTATAGAACTCGATAATATAATCAATAACTTAGAATTAACTGACATATATAGAATATTTCAACCTGCATAAAGCAGATACACTTTCTTCTCAGCAGCACATGGATCATTCTCTAAAATATACCACATAATATGCCACGAAACAACTCTTAGCAAATACAAAAAAGTAGAGATACTACCATGCATTTTATCAGATCACAATGGAATGAAATTGGAAATCAATGACAAAATAAAAAATAAAAATTACTCCATCACCTGGAGACTAAACAATATGCTACTGAATGAACAATGGGTTGCAGAAGACATCAAAGAGGAGATTAAAAAATTCTTAGAGGTTAATGAGAACCCAGACACAACATATCGAAATCTCTGGGACACTATGAAAACAGTTCTAAGAGGAAAGTTCATTGCATTGAGTTTATTATTTAAAGGAAGAAAAAGTCAACAAATAAATGACCTCACATTACATATCAAAGGCCTAGAAAAAGAAGAACAAATAAACAGTAAAAGCAGTCGAAGGCAAGAAATAATTAAATTAGAGATGAAATCAAAACAAAAGAAACAAATGAAAAAATTGACAAAACTAAAAGTTGGTTCTTTGAAAAAAATAAATAAAATTGACAAACCCTTAGCTATGCTAACGAAGAAAAGGAGAAAACTCAAATTACCAGCATACATGATGAAAAAGGTAATATCACAATAGACACTACAGAAATACAGAGGAATATTAGAAATTATTTTGAAAACTTGTACTCCAATAAAATAAAAGATATTGAAGGCATTGATAAATTTCTTAAGTCATAAGATTTGTCCAGATTGATTTAGGAAGATATAAACAATTTAAACAGACCAATATCAAGTGATGAAATGGAAGACGCCATCAGATGTGTACCAACCAAGAAAAGCCCAGGTCTGATGGATATACAGCCGAGTTCTACAAGCCCTTTAAAGAAGAACTAATATCAATACTCTTCAATTTTTTTTCCGGGAAATAGAAAAAGAGGCAGCACTTCCAAACTCATTCTATGAGGCCAATATCACCCTGATTCCAAAACCAGGCAAAGACACATCAAAGCAAGAAAACTTTAGACCAATATCTCTAATGAACATAGATGCAAAAATTCCCAATAAAATTCTGGCAAATCAAATACAAAAACATATCAAAAAGATCGTGGGGGCTGGGGATGTGGCTCAAGCAGTACGCTTGCCTGATATGTGCGCGGCGCTGGGTTCGATCCTCAGCACCACATAAAAATAAAATAAAGATGTTGTGTCCACCGAAAACTAAAAAATAAATATTAAAAAATTCTCTCTCTCTCAAAAAAAAAAAAAAAAAAAAAAAATCGTGGACCATGATCAAGTAAGATTCATCCCAGGGATGCAAGGTTGTTCAACATAAGGAAATCAATAAATGTAATTCATCACATCAATAGACTTAAAGATAAAGACTCATATGATCATCCAAATAGATGCAGAAAAAGCATTTGACAAAATACAGCACCTCTTCATGTTCAAAACACTAGAAAAACTAGGGATAACAGGAACATATCTCAACATTGTAAAGCCTATCTACGCTAAGCCCCAGACCAATATCATTCTAAATGGAGACAAACTGAAGGCATTCCCTCTAAAAACTGGAACAAGACAGGGATGCCCTCGTTCACCACTTCTATTTAACATAGTTCTTGAAATACTGGCCAGAGCAAGTAGATGAAAGAAATTAAAGGGGTATGTACAGGAAAGGAAGAACTTAAATTAGCACTATTTGCTGAAGATATGATTCTAGAAGACCCAAAAAGCTCCACTTCTAGAACTAGTAAATAAATTCAGTAAAGTAGCAGGATATAAAATCAATACCCATAAATCAAAGGCATTTCTGTATAACAGTGACAAATCCTCAGAAAGGGAAACGAGGAAAACTACCTCATTTACGATAGCCTCAAAAAAAACCCAACTTGGGAATCAACTTAACGGAAGAGGTGAGAGATCTATACAATGAAAACTACAGAACCCTAAAGAAAGAAATCAAAGAAGAACTTAGAAGATAGAAAGATCTATCTTGCTCTTGGATAGGCAGAATTAATATTATCAAAATGACCAACCAAAAACACTATATAGATTTAATGCAATTCCAATCAAAATCCCAATGGCATTCCTCATATAAATAGAAAAAGCAATCATCAGGAAAAATAAGAAAAATCATCGAAATTCATTGGGAAAATAAGAGACCCAGAATAGCTAAAGCAATCCTTAGCAGGAAGAGTGAAGCAGGTGGCATCACTATACCAGAACTTAAACTATACTACAGAGCAACAGTAACAAAAAAAGCATGGTATTGGCACCAAAAGAGACTGGTAAACCAATGGTACAAAATAGAGGACACAGAGACTAACCCACAAAATTACAATTATATATTAGACAAAGGTGCCCAAAACATGCATTGGAGAAAAGATAGCCTCTTCTACAAATGGTGCTGGGAAAACTGGAAATCCATATACAACAAAATGAAATTAAACCCCTATCTCTCACCATGCACAAAACTCAGCTCAAGATGGATCAAGGACCTAGGAATTAAACTAGAGACTCTGTGTCTAATAGAAGAAAAAATAGGCCCTGATCGCCATCATATCAGATTTGGCCCCAACTTCCTTAATAAGACTCCTATAGCATAAGAATCAAAACCAAGAATCAGTAAATGGGATGGCCTCAAACTAAAAAGTCTCTTCTCAGCAAAAGAAACAATCTGTGAGGTGAATAGAGAACCTACATCTTAGAAGCAAATTTTTAACCCTTCACACATCAGATAGAGCACTAATCTTTAAGGTATATAAAGAACTCAAAAAGCTAAGCACCAAAAAAACCAAATAACCCAATCAATAAATGGGCCAAGGACATGAACAGACACTTCTCAGAAGAGGATACACAATGATTAACAACATTTGAAAAAATGTTCATCACCTCTAGCAATTAGATAAATGCAAATCAAACTACTCTAAGATATTATCTCACTCTAGTCAGAATGGCAGCTGTTATGAAGACAAACAACAGTAAGTGTTGGTGAGGATGTGCGAAAAAAAGGCACACTCATACACTGCTGGTGGGACTACAAATTGGTGCAGCCAATATGGAAAGCAGTATGGAAATTCCTTGGAAAATTGGGAATGGGACCACCATTTGACCCAGCTATCCCACTCTCCTCAGTCTATACCCAACGGACTTAAAAACAGCATACTACAGGGTCACAGCCATATCAATGTTTATAGCAACACATTTCACAATAGTTAAACTGTAGAACCAACCTAGATGCCCCTCAGTAGATAATTGGATTACAAAAATGTGGCATATATACACAACGGAATTTTACTCAGCAATAAAAGAGAATAAAATCATGGCATTTGTAGGTAAATGCACTGGGGAAAATAATGCTAAGTGAAGTTAGCCAAGCCCAAAAAAACAAATGCCAAATGTTTTCTCTGATATAAGGTGACTGACCCATAATGGGATAGGGAAGGGGAGCACCTCTCCTAGACGAGAATAGACGAACTCTAGATAGGGCAGAAGGGTGGGAGGGGAAAGGAGAGGGTAGGGGGTAAGCAATGATGGTGGAATGTGATAGACATCATTATCCAAAGTACATGTATGAAGACATGAATTAGTGTGAACACTTTATATACAGAGATATGAAAAATTGTGCTGCATATGTGTGATAAGATTATAATGCATTCCACTCTCATGTATTTAAAAAATAAAATCAATTAAAAATTTAAAAAAAGATGCAATGTATTATTAACAAAAATAAATAATATAGTCAATAAATGGTATCTATATTATTATAAGCTCAATAACTTTAATACTTAAACTTGTGATTAAGGGGAGGGGGGAATAACCATACCACATGAAGAAAACTGCCAAAAGAGAAAGTTTTGAATTACCATTTTATTTCCTAACAGAACCTATTTTTAATCTATCTTCCCTGAAGAGAGAATTAATTTCCAAAATAGTAATACATTCAAATATGGTAAAGACTTTAGGAATGTCAGTTATGAAGCTGCTCTGCTAGGTTCAAATCCCACTTCCATCAATACTTGTGAGATCTCGGTCATGCCACTTACTCAGTCATCTGTTTCCTCAAGTGCAGAATGGGAGTAGTTCCTGCATTGTAGAGCTGTCAAGAGGGATTGATATTATTTTTAAAGTGTTTAGAATAATGTATGGCACACAGCAAATGCTATGAAAGCTTTTATGAAACTAATGTTAAAACAAATCGAGACAGAAGACCTTAACATTGCATGATAAAGCTGATTCTTTTTATTTACAGTAGGTAATGTTCTATAAAGTCACTGCAAACACTGAATGCCAAGCCATTACTCCTAGGGAAACTGTATATACACACACATCTGACTTCTGGTGTAACATTAATGGCTCCATGTCCTGTCCATAACAGCTCTATGGGAGGAGTAGCTCCCAGGACAATAACAGTACCACTCATATCTCATTCAAAGGATATATCGTTCATAAATTGTGCGGGCCCGTTCCACCTCTTTGTATCTTAGCTCAAAGTTGATATAGGAGTGCCAAGCTTGCTCCTCAGGCTGCCATTCCATCCAGCGCTCAAACACCTGGCGGGCACCAGCAATGTTCCCCAACATCTCCTCCATGTATGTGTACTTGTACCTTTAATAAGATCACCCAAAAATATCTGTCGTGAGAATGACTTAGGGAAAAAATGAGCCTGGACAATTTTTAGCTATTCTTTTATTAATGGAAAGATTTAAATTTTATCTTTCCTCATGGTTAAATCAAACATGTTTTCCACTGAAATATAAACCTGAAAAAGGATGAACCTTAGAGGGAAAAGTATTTTTTTTAAAAGAGTGCCTACTCCAACAAGAAGTTTCTAATGCATGAAATATTATCGTAATCAAAGTTTTAGTTTTGATTACAAAACTATTAACATTAGGTTTATGACAAGAGATCATTAAAAAACACTCATAAGACCTTAAAAACAGGATGCAAATTTAATTATGTACAACGTTATAACTATATAAATAAAGGAAATACACAAAATTGGGGAACTTTTCTCGTCTACAAAAGGCTATTCTATTAGATCAGAAGCTTACCAGAACTGGTTGACTCGTGGCAGAGTTGTGATGGCACGGTCCCAGATATTTCGGGCATGATTAACTTGGCGATTCTTCATTTCCATTTCTGCATATTTCAGCCAGAGTGTAATATTTCGATAGTCTACATCTAAAGCACGCTCGTATATGGATCGTGCCCTTAAGAAGCAAGATTTAAAGGGTATAAAAAAAAAAAAGTGCATGTAATATATGTAGTCATTATTTCAAACTGTCTGAATTTCATTGAGTGTCTACCATGAGCCAGGTTCTGGTCATAAAATGATGAAGAAATAGCAAATTCTCAAGTATCTTATAAAGTCTTACAGAAGGATAGGCTAGCTTGTAACTACAGTACAATATGATACACATTATCGTCAAGATCTGCACAGGAAATAGGGAGAAAGAAATGATGATGTGTGGTGGACATCATCTAGCCTAGAATTCTGAACTTGAAGAGAGTTCCAATGTATCTGGAGCCTAAGGTTGTGGGGAAGAGTACTTCTAACAGGTAGAGAGAACAGCCAAGTGACATGACAAGGAGAAATAATGTACTGAGGGAGTGGCAAGTACACAGGCACACTAGGGAAAAGGGAGCGAGGGGAGAATGCAGAAAAGCTACATAACACCAAGGATCAGGATACAATTTTTATCTTGTTGGTCACTGTTTTTTGGCAGACCACTTTTATCTTCAAAAAAATCTCAATAACATATAAAGCTGGTGAATCTAGAGGCAGACTCTAGGTTTCCGTATCTGCAGTGTGTGCTGGTGGCAAGACATACCTGTGGAACCTCCTCTTGCCACGACCCTCAGGATTATTCATGAAGCAACCCTGAGGCCCTTCACGGGAACCCTTGGGTTCCATGGAACAAATACCAGAGGCATACTCTTTTATTTGTGCTTTAAATTTTTCTGTTCTTTTTTACCTGTCAACTTATGACATCTTTACCTACAAAATTATACTCTCAACAACAATATTTTCTATATTTTTATATCTTTAATTTATGGCATCTTTATATACACAATTATAATCTTAGCAATTTTACCTTTGAATCTCCTTTAGACTTTCTTCCCATTGTGCGTATTTTATCCAGTTACTAATCACTGTCCTGTTTTTTCTTATGTTATCTTCAAAAGTCTGGAAGAAGGCAAAGAGGGTCAATAAAGGGAAACCGACTTAAAATAGGATTACTTTTGCCTATTCTAAGCCTTCTTTTGAAACTGTTGTTCATTTTATTCTTATTTAAGAGAAGTTACATGCTGGAGTCTTTGAGAAATAAGAAACTCACTAAAGAAGTTTATAATCACATGTTTCTTTAAGAAAACTGTAGATATAAAAAGTTACTAGCAGAATTGTTGATATTGTCTCTAGTCCATGACAACTGATACTTTAATAGCTCTATTGATGCTCCTCATAAGAAAATGTTTTCAAATATTACCTTTAAGTTCTCTCAGTAATTCTCAGAATTTCCTATGCAACTCATTGAGAATAACAAATAAGTGGGCACAGCAGGATTAGTGGGTAAAAGTAACCCAACATTCTAGAGTGAGGAGGTCAAACCAGATGCCAAAGCCTTCTTGTGGTTCTTCCCCAGGTCCTAACTCTTAACCACAACAGGTGATACAGACAGAAGTACACAATGAGCCTTGCCAAGCAGACCTCTCTTCCATGTGCCAGCTGTTCTGCCTGTTAAACTTCCACCCATCTTTGGTTCAGCACTAAAAATTATGTCTCTAGTGAATTTAATTTCTTTTAAAAAGAATTCATGGCACATTTTGTGTGTGTGTGTGTGTGTGTGTATACACACACACACACACATATATATACATATATATATAATTTATTTCTATAGAACACAGTTATCTGATAACCAAAAAATATATATATTCATGTGGCTAGAAACAGAAACACTTCATTACATTTTTATACATTCAAAGCAATAAGGATCTTTCCAAACCAACCTATAAACTCTTAACATTTAGTGGATGAACTAACCTTTCTTTTCCTTAGTTTGTAATCATTTAATTCTTCTTCATCTGTGATCTTCTGTTGAGGTGGAGGTGGAAGAAGCTCAAGTTCTCTTTCTTTAGCCTCTCGTAAAAGTTGTTCAGCAGTTATTTGCACTTCAGCTGGGGCTTTATTTTTTACCTTTTAAGAAAGAAGACATGTCTATTTTTGGTAGATATTCTTTACACAGGGTATAAGAAACAAGCACAAAGTTTTTAGGATGTGAACTTCCTAAGTATGACTACAAGATGCCCTCTTGGTATGCCATGTTCACATTTCTCCATGAGACTGAATAGGAAAAAAATTTTGATATGGAATTACACCTACTACAAATAGGTAAAAGTCTCAAGAGAAAAAGGTGGCAAAAATAATTGCAAGTTTTCCCTTTTAGATGACTATAATAAACTGTGAGACTAGGTAAAATTCTCATCAGAGGTATTGCTTTATCAAGAGTTGTATAGTTTCTTACCTAGCATTATGACTTCCATTTACAGAATTCTTTTTTTTTTCTTTTGGTACCAGGTATTGAACTCAGGGACATCCAACCACTGAGCCACATCCCTAGCCCTATTTTATATTTTATTTAGAGACAGGATCTCACCGAGTTGTTTAGCACCTTATTTTTCCTGAGGCTGGCTTTGACCTCGCCATCCTCCTGCCTCAGCCTCCCAAGCCACTGGGATTAAACACGTGCACCACCATGCCCAGCCCATTTACAGAATTCTTAAACTTATTTTAATGCCCTTGTTGATCATTTGGTTTGGTTTTTCACAGCATTTTAAGTCAACTTAAACTTCCTGAACATCATTAGACTCCAAGCTTCTTGAGGTCTTAGAACTGTGTTGTCCAACACAGTGGCTATGAGTAACATATAGTGAGTCTATGTTGAGTTGGCCTATAAGTGTAAAACACTAATTTTTAAGGCTTAGTATTAAAAAAAGAATGAACGACCTTACTAAACATTTTTTATATTTATTTTTTAGTTACAGTTGGACACAATATCTTTATTTTGTTTACTTATTTTTATGTGGTGCTGAGAATTGAACCCAGGGCCTTGCACGTGCTAGGCGAGCACTCTACCGCTGAGCCACAACCCCAGCCCTTACTAAACATTTTTATACTAATTACATGATGAACACTTTGAATTCACTGGATTAAATAAAATATATTATTAAAGTCATCTGTATTTTGCATTTTTAAATGTGGGTATGAAAAATGTTTAAATTACATTTAAATGTGGCTATAAATTTTAATATAGCTGGCATTCTATTTCTACTGAACCAGTGATGACAATAAAAGTTTGCAGAATTAGCCAGGCACAGTGGGTAGGAGATCTCAAATTCGTCACCAGCCTGGGCAAGTAAGCAAGATTCTGTCTCAAAATAAAAATGGTTGATAATGTGGCTCAGTGGCAAAGCACTTGCCTAGCATGTGCAAGGCCCTACATTCAATTCCTAGTACCTCAAAAAAAACTGAGTAAGAAATATTTAATAAAAATTAATATTTAATGTCATGCATGGAGCAATGATGATTATGATGACGAAGATAATTTGTATTTAATGAACACAAGTGCTTTATATGCAGTATCTCTGAAATCCATCTAGACTGATATCTGAAGGTCAAGCTTAAGAAAGCCCTAGGGTTGGAAAAACCATAGGAGAAAGAGTATCTGTAGGGGTTTAGGACAAAGCCTGCCATATATTAAGAACTAGTATCAGCCATCCTTGAAAATACCAGATAATAAATCTACAATTATTTAATTTGGGTCACTAAGCAACTCCTGTTATCTACTCTCATTCCCTCCAATATCAATTGGGCTAACTCTCACACAGCCTTCAAGTCCTCAGCCAAGTGTACTCTGTAGACCGCCCTACACAACCCTTTTGCTTGAGTAACATTTAGCAAGACTGCCACTTCACATTTACTCGTGTTTTGAGTAGTGCCAATTGCCCGTTTAGGGTGGAATTCCAGCACCTAACACTGTGCCTGGCTCGACAAATATTTGCCGAACGACCCCACCTTGCCCTGCAAGAATTACTTCCAGAACGAGGGCTATGCCAATCAGTGCAAGTCGTGCTCTAGGGAGCAAGACCCCTAGTTTCCCCTACGGACGCTCCCAGAGAGGGCCTGTCCCCCAGACAATACCCTCTTGACCCGGGCACCACCCGGGCTGCGGGTGGGGGAAGCCTCTTTCCCGGACCCCCTCCCACAAAGCCCCTCGCTATCGCCTACCTTGGCCACTTTGGGAATGCGCTGTTTCCCGGCTGCGGTGGAGGCCGCCATGTCTGCAGCAGCTGGCTTCAGGAGATTCCCTGCCCTCACCAGACCCCAGAGATCACTCCAGAGGGCTCGCCAAGACCACAAAGCTTTCCGATAACAAACCGGGTCCCGGAACCGGAAGCGGAACTCGCTGGGTGACCTTTGGCCTTCCTCACGCGCCGTGACGAATGCGGCGTCGTTTCCGTGGTAACCAGGCTGCGCGTCCTCATTGGAGCTGTGGGTGGAGTGCGGCTTCTTGGAGTTGCCGGTAAGGTGGGTAACGCTGGCTTGCCCCTCAGGCACGCAGGGTCTGGGTCCGTCTCCGGGACTCGGTGGATTTATCCAGCCGTGGTACTCTGCAAAAAAGCAGGAACCAAGCCCGAATCTGGATGCTCGATGGTGAGGTCAGAGGGGCAGGGGAGGAAACTACCATTCCCAGCGTGCCCATGGACAGCTACCGCGTTGCTTGGCTGACCGCCGCCGCGGGGCATTCTGGGTTTTGTAGTCTCCGAGGTCTTTCCCCTCGTTTTTTGGTTTCCCAAAAGTTGTGTGGAAATAATGAACTCGGGAGATTTGGAATTTAAAAAAACAGGAGGCATGTTGAAGTCAGACAGTAGGAAAAAGTGAAAATACCTCAGTAGAGTAACTAACAAACCACCTAGTCTTGTTTTAGAAACTGATGTTTAAATGCATGACTTAAAATTTGTAGCCTCAATGTATTCAAGTATAAAACGAATATAGTAATACTTATTTCCCTAGGATTAAGGAGGTAATATGTGTAAAATGCTTAGTAAGTGCTAGCTGGTATAACACTTGACCTGCTTTCAATATCAGAGTAATCAAGCCATTATTAAGAAAAAAAATTTTAAATAATTTTTTTGTGTGAAAGAAGTTAACAGCAAAAAAAAAAAAAAATTATAAAAGAAGTTAACAGCAAATTCTTTTTTTAAAGACGTTAACAGTAAAATTGAGTGAAAGGTATAGAGATTTCCCACCTACCTCCTCCACCTACCCAGTCCCTCCCCTGCCATAAAGTCTCTCCACTAGCAACATCCTCCTACTAGAGTGCTATCATCAAAGAGCCCACAGTGACACATATCAGTTAGAGTCCATGGTTCACGTTAGGGTTCACCACTGATGTTGTACATTCTTTGGATTTGGACAAATGTATGATAATGTGTGTCCACTGCTATAGTAAAATACTGAGTAGTTTCACTTCCCTAAAAATCCTCTGTGTTCCACCTGTTCATCCCTCCCTCCCCCAAACCTCTGTGGACTACTGAACTTTTTTACTGTCTACATAGTTTTGCCTTTTATAGAATGTCATATGGTCGGAGTCCTATAATAAGTAGATTTTTCAGATTGGCTTCTTTCTCGTGAAGATATGCATTTAAGTTTCCTCCATGTTTTTTAATGGCTTGATAGCTCATTCGTTAAAAGAATTTCCACCACTGCAAGGCTCCTTGGGTATTTGGAAAAAATATATTTGTATATTTATGTATGTAGTGATATCACACATACTTACACAGATATTGCTTCAAAAAATTTGTGCACAGATATTGCTTCAAAAACTTTATGCAGGTTTGCGAAACTCAATTATAATCAAAACCAAAATATTTTATCTAGCTCTGTGCCATTCATTTTATTTAAATATTTTATCTCAGTTTTCAATAATTAAATAAATTGAATGAAAAAATTTATGTCACTATCATAAGAAGAAATCACCTAATAAAAATAAACAAATAGCTATTTTCATTGACTTGTAGGTGGAGAACTTCCCTTGAACTCTCTCTTCCTTTTCTTGTTTTCGCTTTAATTCATCTCTCTATACATTATTTTATTATATTCAGGATTTTTACATTCTTGTAGCGTTAGCTTATGATATCATATTTAACAAACAAGTTGATTTATTTCTGTTTTGCTTTTTAAGTTAAAACCAAAACCAAAAATGATAATATTTATGGATAACTTTGACAGGTGTCTAGACTTTATTCTTCATAGCAATCACCAACTTTCACAATCACAAGGACTATGGAAAATATAATTGAGTATTTAATCATTCATATAGTAGTTAGTAAGGTTGTGATCATCTCCTTTGAAACAAGACTATTGTTCTAGTGGCTTCTAATGCTTCTACCAAATTTGAAGTAAGACACCCTCCAGTGATTATATCTCTTAGATGAGCTATCATGCCCAGCCTAGCATGTATGGTGCATGTTTGAGCTCATAAAACAGAAAATTGTGGGGGGGCATGGGAAGAATGGAGGAACTTTGACTGAGCAAAGGGGAGGAAGGGGAAGAGAGGGGATATGGGGATAGGAAAAATGGTGGAATGAGATGGACATCATTACTCTAGGTACATGTATGACTGCACATATGGTGCAACTCTACATCATACACTACCAGAGAAAAGAAAAGCTATGCTCCATTTGTGTACAATGAACCAAAATGCAGTCTACTGTCATATATAACAATTGAAACAAATTAAAAAACCAGAAAATTCTGAAATTACACATATCTCATCAAAAAAGAGGGTAGTGGGAAAAGAGTCTCAAAATAAGTTTTCATATTAAAAATTTCTGGATGTGAATATTAGTGGTGGTTGTTCAACAATGCAAATGTACCTAAAGCCACTAAAATATACATTTTAAAATGGTTAAAATAGTAAATTTATATTGTTCATGTTTTTGTCACAGTAAAAAGCAGAATTGAGGGGCTGGGGTTGTGGCTCAGTGGTAGAGTGCTTGCACATGCCCTGGATTCGATCCTCAGCACCACATAAAAAATAAATAAAATAAAGGTATTGTGTCCAACTACAACTAAAAAAAAGCAGAATTGAGCTCCTTATATAAAGTTCATGCTTTCCAAAATGATGAGATACTAATGAATTGCACATGTAATTAAAAATTCATTTTTGAAATTAAACGTTAAGAACAATCTTCAGAGTATAAAATCAGTTTATATTGCCACTGGCTTATGTAAAGCCATCTTAGAAAGGAAATACTATCAGGTCATCAAAACTTGACTACAACCTGGTATGTTACTTGTTCTAGAAAAGAATGTATTAATCACAAAGGGTCCTATGGTTAACAATGTCCACCCAAGTAAATTGTCTCACCTTTGATTTTCTTGACTTGACATCTCCGTAGTGAATGATGACCCTCTCAGGCCCCAGGAACTGTGAGCAGCTTCTTGATGTCCACTATTTCAGTTCCTGAGAATGTCCATACTGGATAGTGATATTAGTCATGATAGCTAGTAAGTACTGAGTGTTTAACTACAGGCCACACACTGAGTTCACTGTTTTGCATATCATAAGTAATTCATAAATCTCTTTGAGGTATGTATATTATCTGTGATTTATAGATGGTAAGCTGAAGCACATAGAGTTTAAGTAACTTTTCCAAAGTCACACAGCTAAGAAGTGATAACACTATCATTCCTGATACTCTGGTTCTGCAGCCTAATAAGCTCTTCACTAAAGCCCCAAGCCATTCCTCTGAAAGCCACCTTCGATAGCTGGGCTTTCCCTGTATTTGATCTAAAAAAAGAGAGTTCTTGAGTGGCCTTGCCACAGCATAAAGAAATCTTTATTTTTTATCTGCTGAGTATGAAAAAGACTGAGCTAATATTTCAAGTTTTGGAGATGTTACATAAATATCAAGATTGTCTTCCTTTGCAAAATAATGATCTGTCATTATCAACCCATGCTTATGTAAGACAATGCCTGGCTGGAGTTGAGGATGGCATGAGTTCCCTAATTTGGTGCAGTCGCCTGACATCAAGACTACATGACAGTGGCCACAAACCACACAGAATAAATCTTGTGTGCCCTGTTTTATCAAAGTCCAAGAAATCAGGTTTGTATTTAGTTCGTATAACTCTGCCTGGGCTACAGAGACATGTAGACTGTGCAGCTGTTAATTTCCTCATTATAAAATGGGAAATTACTAAGAAATGAGTAAATTGGTAATTTGGACCCTTTCTCAGTTTTTGTGAGCTCTGGGGGAATGGGGGCTGTCCCCAAGACCTGGGTTTTCTTTATGGGTACTGACAAACCCCCTTCGTAAGCCTGTGAAGTTGAGGGTGGTAAAGGCTACTGGACAACAATTCCTGCTGCCTCCCTACTGTCTTCCCAGATACCCCTCTATATTCCCTCACATCCGGCACATTTGATGTCTAAAGGTTTGTGAGTGGTCAAGCAGCAGTTTAATCTGAATATAAGAGGACAATGAAAACAAAGGGACCATTTACCCACAAAGCACACAGAGGGGAGTGGCGTAGGCTGTGCTGGGAAGAAATGCCCAGGGTTCTATGTGTGAACAAGCACATATATCCTGGGGCAAGTCACTTCAGTTCCTGGGTCTTAGTTTTCTCATCTGATGAAGGAGGAGCTCAGTCCAGTACTTTTTCAAGCCTCTGTAGCACTCAAGTTTTTTGATGTATAGTAACAACAAAAAAGGTCAAATGATACAGTATGTTTTATGAGAAAAATCATATATAATATATAACATGTAACATATATATAATATATACACATATATAATTCCATTTATATGATGTTCAAAATTTAGCAAAAGATCATCTTTGTGATTGAAGTCAGATTGGCAGTTATCTTTGGAGCGGGTATTGACTGGAAGTTGCCATTCCAGGGAGTAGGAAATGTTCCATATTGTTCTATTTTAAGTCCACTGGTTAGTGTGTAATAAATCAGTTTTCCTTAGTTAGGGAAGGAGGGAAGAGGAATGTTAAAGAGAGACAGACAGATTGAGAAATTGAAACCATTTTATGGCCTATTGTTCCTGTTAGCAGCATTTCTCAAAGTGTCTAACTGGAACTTAGACTCTCTATATAAGAGAGTCTGCTCAGAAACTATGTGGGAAATGCTGGCTTATAAAAAGTAAACAGATTACATTATTCAGGAACATATCAAAGCCTTTAATGGGTGTGTTAGTTGACTTTCCATCACTGACAAAATACCTGAGATAATCAGCTTTAAGGAGGAAAGGTTTATTTTGACTCATGTTTTCAGAGATTTCAGTCTACAATAACTTGACCCCATTACTTTGGGCCTGTGGCAGCACAGTACGTCATGGTAGGACCATATGATGGAGGAGGCTTATTCACCTCATGGTGGCTAGGAAGCAGAGAAACACAGGAAGGGGACAGGATCCCAATATTCCTTTCAAGGGCATGCCCCCATTGAGTTCACTTCCTAAAACTATGTCTCACCTCCTGAAGATTTCAAGCACTTCCCAACGGCACTACAGGTTAGAAACCAATCCTTTAACACATGGACTAGCCATGAGCATGATGACCTCTCAGGAATACTATTGCAAGCAGCATTTCCCACACTCATTTGACCACAGATCTTTTTTGTCTCTGTATATCTCTTAAGATTACTGTCCTTGAAGGCTCCATGTTGGGGAACTCTATTTGGAACTTGGTCAACAGATGTCAATATTTCCCATATAACTCTTTTTAAAAATTTATTTTAATTAGGTATATATGACAGAAGAATGCATTTTGATTCATTGTACACAGTTGCAGCACAACTTTTCATTTCTCTGGTTGTACATGATGTAGCGTTGCACTATATGTGCAGTCATACGTGTACCTAGGGTAATGATGTCCATCTCATTCCACCATCTTTCCTACCCCATATATCTCTTGACCACATGCTATGATGGCTTATTAAATATAAGAGGGTACTGATCAATATATAAGTCCTTTCAATGTTTTTCTTCCTATTGTTATAATATCTTAAAACCATTGGAAACAAAGAACAGAGTTATAGAGATTTCTAGACAGGCCAATCCTCAAAAACTACAGTTAGTGTCAAAACATTTTAGCTTGTTTGTGGTAACAGTCACCACAGACAATGTTCAGGACAAAATGTGGCACACCTGTATTTCCATACCATATTTGCTCTGGCCATATAGAAATCAAATTGTCTGATTATGTGATTACTGTAACCAAACTAGTTTGTCATTTCAGACTAATAGTGGATTGTTTTCTCTCTCTGTCGGGGACAGGATAAAAAATGTCCATACTCACTTCTCCCCGAGGAAAGGTGGAAGTGGTTCATTGCCGAAGAACAGAATCGCAGGATATTTATTGTATCAAAAAACTCATTAGAAAATTTACCCAGAGGCTGTTTGGGAAGCTTAATATCATCTATCTTCTGTAAGTACATGACTAATAAGTAAGTTAAGAATGTTTATCAATTTTATCTCAGGAATTTTATGCCAGAAAGGGATCTCTCCCATTCCTTTGTCTTGATGGAACTTACAGTAAGGAAATGGGCAGCTCACTGCACAGTAAAAAATGTGTAGCAAGAAATCTCTGGGAACAGCCAGTCTGTGTGTTCTCTAGCAAACTGTGATTGAAAAGGCTCAAGGTCTTTGGGTTCAAGCCCACTTGAGTTCAAATCCTATAGTCCTGCTCACTAGTAGAGTCAGTTGGGGCAAGTTGATAATATCAGCTGCCAGCTTTTGATATTTCATTTTATTCTGGGCTCTGTGCTTTGTCAACATTATCTTACTGGATCTTTCTGATATTTCTTTGAGTTACCTACTATGGTTCAATTTATAGATGAGAATGGGAGGCCTGCCCGACACCAAACTATACATAAGAGGCCACGCCTGGGTTTGCTCCTAAACTTTGAAATATGAACATGTTTTTCTTAAAAGGTCATTTTTTATCCCTGTTTTATTCATAGACTTTGTGTGTTTGCTAGAATATAAAAATCCTTTGTTCATCATTATTTTTATTGAAAATATAGGATAGCCTAATATTTTGGATTTCATAAGGCTTTATATCAAATACAATTGAAATGTATAAAATAAAGCCAGCCTAGGACATTAAAATTTATGGTTTATGATTCCCACACACATATACACATACATACCTATACCAATGAAGTCATTTCATTTGTTGGCATTATGGTTAACTAAATACCTTCATGATATCCACTCCATGGAAACAACTGAAATATTGATATGTACATATACAAACACAAAAGTTAAGGACTGTGCAGAGAACATTATCAAATTAGAATCAGACACTTAACATAATAAGCAGGAATCAGTACTAGCTTTCTCCTTGAGACTTTTTGCCACGTTCTAGAAATTGCAGAATTTTCTTCTCATACCTTTGCAAAGAACAGAAGATAATCAGTCCCTCCACCTAAGGAAGGAAGTATGAGATTCTTTTGAATAAAACCAGGATATTTGCTGTAATGATGGACAAGATACTACAGGAAAAAAGCTAGACAGTTTCAAATGCAACAAGGAACGGAGGGGAGATAAAGTCTCCCCTGAGAATTTATAAGCAGATGTTGATTTGAGATCCATGTTAATTATCTTTGTAGCCCCCCAAAAAAACTTCAAGTTGGGAATTTAATTAAAAAAAATGGCCAAATTATACTAGTATGTCCAGGAGATTGGTTGAAATAAATGCAGATCAGATCTGAAGGGTTATAGCTTTAGCTCAGTCTTCAAATGATACTCACAGACAAAGTTCCAAGAAGTATAGATTCATAATCAAAAATTAAAATCACAAAGAAGCATGCACTATTGTGAGAAACAACAACAAAATTACACAGGACAATCAGATTCTCAAAGATTTCAGATATTAAGAGAGAGAAAATATAAAATAATTGTATTTACTATGTCTTAAATGAAATGTAAGTTTAACAATGTTTAAGGAATAAAAAGACCATAGAAATGAATAATTAGGTTTGCACAAAAGTCAAAGAGGACATTTGGAAATGAAAATATAGCTGAAATGAAAATCATAGTAGATGAATTGAAGCATCATCGTAGATGCTGTTAAATATAGAAGTGATGAGTTAGAGGATCAGTACCAACAAATCATCCATAATCCAACACAAAATGATAAAGAATAAAGTATGAGCAAAACACTGAACATATTAGAAGGAGCTAATAGGAAGCTAAACGTTCAGTATTTGGGAATTTTCTAGAATTGTTGAAAAGTACTAATTCTTAGATCCAGAAAACTCAACAAATCCTAATCACAGAGAAATCCACAATTAAACACTTAGAATAAAACAGCAGAACACCAAAGCTAAAAACAATCTGAAAAATAATTAAAGAGAAAAGACAAATTATCTGTAAGGAAATAAAGATTAGACTATGTTTTAGTTAGCTTTATGTCACTGTGACCAAAAGACCTGACAAGCACAATTTAGACAAGGAAAAGTTTATTTTGGCTTATGGCTTCAAAGGTTTAGTCCATGGTTAGCTGACTCCATTGCTGTGAGCCTGAGGTGAAGCAGAGAAAGCAGCTTAGGATGGGCTGCCAGGAAGCAGAGAAGTTTTGCTCATTAGGGACAAAATATTAACCCCAAAGTCACACCCTACCTGCCCAGTTACCCACCAGTTAATCCATATCAATGTGCTAATCCACTGATTAGATTATAACTCTCACAATCTAATCATTTTACCCCTGAACATTTCTGCATTATCTCACACCTGAGTTTTTCAGGGATACTTTCTATTTAAACCATAACAGACTGTCACAAGCAGCAATGGTTGCCAGAAAATAGTAGAATATCTTAAGTATTGGAGAGAAATAACAAACTTAGAATTGTATACCGTGAAGCAAATTTTCAAGACCTACGGGTAAATGAATGTATTTTTCAGACAAACAAAAACTGAGACAGTTTACCAGTAGACCCTGATAAAGAATATGCTTTACAGAAAAGAAAGAATATCTTAGCTGGAAAGCCAAGACAGAGAAGGAATGTAAGCAAAAATATGAGCAAATACATGGGTAAATATAAGAAACATGACATAAAACGATAATATAATATTGACGAGTTTATGAGATACAAATAATACAATAAAACTAAAATGCAAGGCAAAGACTGCATATAGCTTGGGAGGAACATAACTAGAATGAAAGCATTCTTAAATTTGTATTCAAGAGGAGGGCAAGGTAGATAAGATGCAGAGATGCTCCCCTTCCCTTCCAAGCCATGTATCCTGGCATTTATGGCCTTGTTTTATTCCCTCTCACACTTGGATTCTTACTCAGGGCTGGCCCTATGTAGCCAATAGAAATAGTGACTCTTTGACATTAAGTCACACCAAGTCTTGCAACTTCCATTTAGTTGCCTAGAACACTGTCTTCCAGTACCCAATTGCCATACTGATAAAAGTTTGAATCACATGACTACAAGCAGGTGGTCATTGGACAACCTCAGCTGAGCTCCCAGCCAACAGCCACCATCAACTGTCCTCCATGTGACCATGTGAGCAGGTCTTTTTAGACATGGAATCTTTATAATGTTCTCAGCCACAGCCACCATTTGATTGCAATCACATGAGAGACTCCAGGCAAAAACAGCTCAGTTGAACTCAATTGACTCACAGAACCACAAAAGATAATAATAAATTGTTTATTATATGTCAATTGATAACTGAAACAAAAGGTAAAGCTTTTGGGGAATGCATAGTATGTTAATGTGATTAGGATAGTCATTAAAAGAATAGGCACAGAGATTATAATTTCTGATTTATAGAGGGGGAAAATGGAATGAGAAACTTAAAATATGCCCTGAATCTAAAAGAAGGCAAAAAAGGAAGAAGAACAGAGAAACAAAATGTAGGACATGTTAAAATTACTTAAGAAGAAAATAGAAAAAAGTCAAGTCAGTAATCATAATAAGTGTATTTGGGCAGAATACATCAGTTAAAAGATTAAGGTGGGCGGTGCCAGGCAGGGTGGTACAGACCTGTAATCTCAGCATCTCAGGAGGCTGAGGCAGGAGAATTCCCAAGTGCAAGCCAGTCTCATCAAAAGGGAGGTCCTAAGCAACTCAGTGAGACCTGTCTCTAAATAAAATACAAAACAGGGCTGGGGATGTGGCTCAGTGGTTGAAAGCCCCTGAGTTCAATCCCTGGTACTGGGGGAGGAAACAAAAGATTAAGGTGGGCAGATTGGCTGAAAACAGAACAAAAAGTTTACAATTTGTTTATAAGAAATACCTATGATATAAAGGCACAGACACATTTGAAGTAAAAATTTTGGAAAAAATATATATGCCACTCATAAACCTATGATCTCATAAAAGTAGGACTAAAGCTGTTTTTTTTTTTTTTTGTTGTTGTTGTTGTTTTTTAGTACTAGGGATTGAACCCACTGGCACTTAACCAATGAGCCACATCCCCAGCTCTTGATTTTTTTTTTTTAATTTTGAGACAAGTCTCAATAAGTTGCTTAGGGCCTCCATAATTGCTGAGGTTGGCTTTCAATTCATGATCCTCCTGCCTCAGCCTTCTAAGCTGCTGGGATTACACCATGCCCAGTTTAGAACTGCTGTTTTAATAACTGACAAAAATATACTTTAGGGAAAAAAGCATCACTACAGATAAGGAAAGTTTCTATATGATGATAAAACATTTTATTCCTGGATGAGTTATGACAACTATAAATTTATGTTTCTTAATGTCACAGTCCCAAAATTTACAATACAAAGATAATAAAACCAAAAAATGAACTATACATATTCACCACCATAATGGGAGATTCTAATATATACCTCTTAATAAATAGAATATCAAGGTAATAAAAATCAGTAGCAAAAGAAAGATTTTCAGAGTAGCAAAATTAAAAGAACTTGATCTAATAGGCTTATGTAGAATATTGTACTGAAAAATGAAGAATACAGAATCTTGTTAGGTGTTGTTTATACATGGAAATGTGTATAAAAACTGATCATCTCTTGAGCTATAAAAAAGGCTCAACAAATTTCCCTACTTAGTATCATATATGACACATTCTTTGACCACAATACAGTGGAGTTAGAAGTCAGTAACAAAAGGATAATTTGAAATTTTTTATTTTCTGGTATGGGAGATTGAACTCAAGGCAACTCAAACACTGAGCCACATCCCTAGCCCTATTTTGCATTTTATTTAGAGACTGGGTCTCACTAGTTTCTTAGCACCTCGCTTTTGCTGATGCTGGTTTTGAAACTGGGATCCTCCTGCCTTAGTCTCCCGGGCCGCTGGGTTTTTTGTTTTGTTTTGTTTTTTTGAGAGAGAATTTGTTTTTCAATATTTATTTTTTAGTTTTCGGCGGACACAACATCTTTGCTTGTATGTGGTGCTGAGGATCGAACCCAGGCCGCACACATGCCAGGCGAGCACGCTACCGCTTAAGCCACATCCCCAGCCCCAGGCCTCTGGTTTTTAAAGGTGTGCACCACCACGCCCAGCTTCATTTGAAAAATTTTAAATGCAGTTATAACATGGGTCAAAAGCAATAGAAAGAAAATTAGAATACACCAAGAGTTAAATGAAAATAAAGAAATATATATTAAATATAATCTAATGCAGCTAAGCCAATGTGGAGATTCATTCTTTGAAGCTTCCATTCCTCCTAGTACTCCTCACACCTCTTTGTATCCTCCCTGCTGCTTTTTGCCACATCCTTTGGCCTGGCACCAGGGCTGGCACTGGGGGGAGACAAACAAGCCATTTAGGGCATTCACATTTTCAGGTTCTCACTTGCACAAACCTGAGAGTGACTATTTCCCTTCATTTTGAATCCTGAGTGCCTCTTTTGCTTTACTTGGTCCCAGCCCTGCTCGACAGCTTTTGAGTTTGTGCTCTTAGAAACCTCATACCTCCATGTAACAAGCCTTACGGGTCTGCTGGAGAGACCACATGGAGAAACCATGAGGGAGGACATGTCACAAGAGAGAAAGGATAGAGGAGAATCAACGAACCCAGGTCCGTAGGTCCTAACTGACCTCTACCCAGTTGAACCACTCTCCTGTAGGCACAAGACACATGAGTGAAGAAGCCATCTTGGAGGTTCTCATTCCTGCAGATACTCCTGCCGTTCCCTTTCTGAATTTCTAACCCACAGAAACGTGAGCAAATTAAATGGGGCAACTACCAAATTTGGGGTAGTTAGTTATGCAGAAATAAATGAACAAAATAGCAAATCTTAAAGGGAACTTATAGCCTTAAATGCTTATAGTAGGAGATGAGAAAGTCCTAAAATAAAGATTCCAAGTACACCTCTAAGTTAGAAGAAAAGTAATAGAACCAATTCAAAGAAAACAGAATGAAAGAAATAAAGGATGCAAGCATTTAATAATGAAATAGAAAGCGAGTGTCTGATAGAGGGTAAAACCAACAGTTCTTTAAAAATGTTAACGGAAGAAAGAACTTCTGACCAGATTAATTCAAGGGTGGGGGGGGAGGTGGCCGGAAGAACTAAATTGAACTTCCTAGAAACAGAAAGAGAGAATTTTGTTTAACTAAACTTTGTGAGGCTAGGGTAATGTTAATACCAAAATCAGAGAAGGACAATACAAGAAAGGAGGGTTTGCCAATCTTATATAAAAGGAGAAAGGAAGTTATATTCAATCTTGCTGATTAACACAGATGCAAAATTCTAAACAAAACATTAGGAAAACAATCTAGTGAGACTAACTGAAAAGATAACTGCATCATGACCAAGGTGAACGGATTCTGGAATTAAAGGTTAGTTTACTATCAGAACATTGATTATTCATCACTTAAACAGACTGAAGGAGAAAAACTATAAAATCCTTCAATAAATGAAGAAAGACATTTGATAAAAGTCAACACTTATTTTAGTAATAACTTAATAAAATAAAACTATAAGAGAGTTACCATAACATGCTAATAGTATCTAAAAATTGTTTTTTGAAACCACACATAATGCTAAAATATTAGAATTTTTTATTATAGCAGCATGAGGATATTGGTTTTCATGGTTTCAGTTCATCATTGACTAGAGATCCTTCATGTTCCATTAAGAAATTGAGATGTATTAAGACATGAAAGGAAGAAATAAAACAATCACTGAAGATGATATATTCTTTATTTAGAAAATCGGAAGGGATATGTGAACAAATCATTAACATCAATACCAAAACTTTAAAGTGGCTGAATGCTAAGTCAGCCATACTAAGTTGCTGGCTATGAAATAAAATCCAACTTCATTGTTATGTACAGTAGTAGCACCAGATGGATAGAAAACATTTTGCCATTTACCCTCATGCCTAAGAGTTGTACCTAGTAATACAACTGATCAAATAACTCCAAGCTCATTCTGGGGTAAATTGTCGATTACTGAAAGGCACTTAAGGAAGAACTAAGTAAATCCAGAGGTATGCCACATCTTGCTTGCATAGGAAGATCCAATATTGTTAAGTCAATTCTGCCCCTAATCAAAGTCTTAGGAGGATTAGTTGTTGAACTTGATAGTATAAGTATAAATTAATTTGGGAAAGCAAAGTACAGGGACAATCCCAAAGAAGAAAAATGAGATGAGGAGACTTGCTCATGAAAAGACTCAAAGGTATTTTACTTAGGACAGCATAGTAACAACCAAAAAATTTACAGAGACCAATGAGCCAGAATAGAGATCCCAGAAACAGACCCACATGCATATGAAAACCTGATGAAGATAGAGCCAGCAAAAGGACATCAGGGAAAAGGATGTGACATCCAACAAATGGTGCTGTGATCATTTGTTACCCACATGAAAAAGAAAATGGGTGTAAATTTTGTGTCATACAAACTTTCAAAAAATCAATTCTGGGTGAATTTAAGACTTCAATGTTAAAAAAATATCTAACATCAATGGCAGAACCTCCTGGATTCCAAATTCATTTATCCAGCTCCCTGATGGGCACAAACCCTTGGATACTTACTAGGTACTTCAAACCTAGCATGACCTCCACTTGCTTTCAGTCTCCCCCTTCCCATTATTTTCCACCCCAGTACCTCCAGCAACTACATCTTTCCACTTGTTCAGACACAATGCTCAGTGCCATTTTTGTTCATTCCCTCACATCATGCTTCAACAAAATTTGTCCGCTCCCTTTGGCTTGAGCAGGAAGGACTGAGGACCTAACTGTCCATGTGATCACCCATTTTCATCAGCCTTCGAGGGCCAGTTCTTTTATGGTATATTCAGAAGATGGAATACTGCATGTATATGTGTATGTTACAAGTGAGTTTTTTTTTAACAGATTGTTTTCTCTTTCCTAAAACCTTCCACAAACCTATTTGCCCCAAGCCTGTACGTGGTCACATATTAATTACCTGAAAGCTTTACTTTTGACCATCATGTATTCCAGCTGGAGTGATGTGAGGGTAACTTGAATCCATGTGTGTTTATATTTTCCAAATTGACAGATCAAGAAGTATGATTTCTGGCCCCCTCCCCCCGCGCCAGCAAGGTAGATGGAACTGTGACCACCCACAGAACAGGCCCAGCGGCCTGCTAAGGGGCAGAGCCGCCCCCTACCCCACCCCACCCCCGCGCCTGCCAGGTAGGCGGAACTGAGACCACCGTCAGAAAAGGCCCAGTGGCCCGCGGAGGGGCAGAGCTGCCAACCACTCCTGCAAGGTAGGCGGGCCTGCGACCCACCGGCAGAACAGGAGCAGCGTCCTGCTGAGAGGCAGAGCCGCCCCCTCCCCCCGCGCCGGCAAGGTAGACGGAACTGTGACCACCCACAGAACAGACCCAGCGGCCTCCTGAGGGGCAGAGCCGCCCCCCACCCCCCGCGCCTGCCAGGTAGGCAGAACTGTGACCACCAACGGAAAAGGCCCAGTGGCCCGCGGAGGGGCAGAGCTGCCAACCACTCCTGCAAGGTAGGCGGGCCTGCGACCCACCGGCAGAACAGGAGCAGCGGCCTGCTGAGAGGCAGAGCCGCCCGCCCCCCCCCCCCGCGCCTGCAAGGTAGGCGGAACTGTGACCACCAACAGAACAGGCCAGAACTGCAACCGACAAATAGAACAGGCCCAGTGGCCTGCGGAAGGGTAGAGCCGCCCCCCCCCGCGTGCCTGCAAGGTAGGCGGACCTGCGACCCACCGGCAGAACAGCCCCAGAGGCCTGCAGAGGGGCAGTGCCGCTGCCTGCGCCTGCAAAGTAGGCAGAACTGCGACCACCGACAGAACAAGCCTAGCGACCCGCAGAGGGACAGAGCCGCCGCCCGCGCCTGCAAGGTAGGCGGACCTGCTACCGACCAGCAGAACAGGCCCAGCGGCCTGCAGGCATGGTAGGCACATTGCCCCAATTGGAGGAGGGGCAGAGCCGCCGCCCGCGCCTGCGAGGGAGACTTTGCAACTATACAAGAGCAATATAAATATATAGGGGGAAAATTCAATAGCACAAAGTTTCAACAAGCAGAAAGAAACGTGAACAGTATGAAGAGACAAGGAAAGAAAGGACCACAAGCAATGCAGGTCAACTCAACGTTAGAAGAGGTAATAGCTGCAGCAGATGGAATGTCAGATAAAGAATTCAGGATATACATGCTTCAGATGATCTGGAGTCTCAAGGAAGACATCAGACAGCAAAATCAGACAATGAAAGATCACTTCAACAATGAATTACATAAACAAATCCAAGAAGCAAAAGATCAACTATACAGGGAGATAGAGGTTATAAAAAACAAACAAACAGAAATCCTAGAAATGCAGGAAGCAATAAACCAACTTAAAAACTCAATTGAGAATACTACCAGCAGAGTAGAACACTTAGAAGATAGAACATCAGACAATGAAGATAAAGTATTTCAACTTGAAAAGAACATAGACAGCTCAGCAAGACTGTTAAGAAACCATGAGCAGAACATCCAAGAAATATGGGATAACATCAAGAGACCAAATTTAAGAGTCATTGGGATACAGGAAGGTATAGAACTCCAAACCAAAGGACTGAGCAATCTATTCAATGTAATAATACGAGAAAACTTCCCAGACTTGAAGAATGAGACAGAATCCCAAATCCTAGAAGCCTACAGGACGCCGAATGTGCAAAATCATAAGAGATCCACACCTAGACACATTATAATGAAGATGCCCAACATACAGAATAAGGAGAGAATTTTAAAAGCTACAAGAGAAAGGAAGCAGATTACATTTAGGGGTAAGCCAATCAGGATAACAGCTGATCTTTCAACACAGACTCTGAAAGCTAGAAGATCCTGGAATAACATATTTCAAACACTGAAAGAAAATGGGTTCCAACCAAGAATTGTGTATCCAGCGAAATTAAGCTTCAGGATGGAAGATGAAATTAAAACCTTCCACGATAAACAAAAGTTAAAAGAATTTGCAGCTAGAAAACCATCTCTTCAAAACATCCTTGGCAAAACATTACAGGAAGAGGAATTGGAAAATAACAATGAAAACCAACAGTGGGAGGTAGGACAGTAAAGGGGGGAAAATAATCAAAGAGGAAAACAAACCATGTTTAGTAACATAAATAAACAAATATGGCTGGAAGAACAACCCATATCTCAATAATAACCCTAAATGTTAATGGCTTAAACTCACCAATTAAGAGACACAGGCTAGTAGAATGAATCACAAAACAAGACCCAACAATATGCTGCCTACAGGAGACGCATTTGATAGGAAAAGGCATACATAGGCTGAAGGTGAAAGGTTGGGAAAAATCATATCACTCATATGGACTTCGGAAACAAGCAGGTGTGTCCATACTCATATCAAATAAAATAGATTTCAAGCCCAAGTTAATCAAAAGGGATAAAGAGGGACACTACATACTGCTCAAGGGAACCATACACCAACAAGACATAACAATCATAAATATATATGCCCCTAACAATGGTGCAGCTATGTTCATCAAACAAACTCTTCTCAAGTTCAAGAGTCTAATAGACCACCATACAATAATCATGGGAGACTTCAACACACCTCTCTCACCAATGGACAGATCTTCCAAACAAAAGTTGAATAAGGAAACTATAGAACTCAATAACACAATTAATAACCTAGACTTAATTGACATATATAGAATATACTACCCAACATCAAGCAGTTACACTTTTTTCTCAACAGCACATGGATCCTTCTCAAAAATAGATCACATATTATGTCACAGGGCAACTCTTAGACAATATAAAGGAGTAGAGATAATACCATGCATCTTATCTGATCATAATGGAATGAAACTGAAAATCAATGATAAAAGAAGGAAGGAAAAAGCATACATCACTTGGAGAATGAACAATAGGTTACTGAATGATCAATGGGTTATAGAAGACATCAAGGAGGAAATTAAAAAATTCTTAGAGATAAATGAAAACACAGACACAACATATCGGAATCTATGGGACACATTGAAAGCAGTTCTAAGAGGAAAATTCATTGCTTGGAGTTCATTCCTTAAAAAAAGAAAAAACCAACAAATAAATGATCTCATACTTCATCTCAAAATCCTAGAAAAAGAAGAGCAAAACAACAGCAAAAGAAGTAGAAGGCAAGAAATAATGAAAATCAGAGCTGAAATTAATGAAATAGAAACAATTGAAAAAATTGACAAAACTAAAAGTTGGTTCTTTCAAAAAAATAAACAAAATCGACAGACCCTTAGCCATGCTAGCAAAG
Organism: Marmota monax; assembly: GCF_021218885.2. Taxonomy (NCBI): domain Eukaryota; kingdom Metazoa; phylum Chordata; class Mammalia; order Rodentia; family Sciuridae; genus Marmota; species Marmota monax. The sequence goes on from NW_026692254.1 coordinate 5,757,643, forward strand.
AGAAGAAGAGAGAGAACTCAAATTACTAGCATACGGGATGAAAAAGGCAATATCACAACAGACACTTCAGAAATACAGAAGATAATCAAAAATTATTTTGAATCCTTATACTCCAATAAATTAGAAGATAGTGAAGGCATAGATAAATTTCTTAAGTCATATGATCTGCCCAGATTGAGTCAGGAAGATATAGACAACCTAAACAGACCAATATCAATTGAGGAAATAGAAGAAACCATCAAAAGACTACCAACTAAGAAAAGCCCAGGACCGGATGGGTATACAGCAGAGTTTTACAAAACCTTTAAAGAGGAACTAATACCAATACTTTTCAAGCTACTTCAGGAAATAGAAAAAGAGGGAGAACTTCCAAATTCATTCTACGAGGCCAACATCACCCTGATACCTAAACCAGACAAAGACACTTCAAAGAAAGAAAACTACAGACCAATATCTCTAATGAACCTAGATGCAAAAATCCTCAATAAAATTCTGGCGAATCGGATACAAAAACATATCAAAAAAATTGTGCACCATGATCAAGTAGGATTCATCCCTGGGATGCAAGGCTGGTTCAATATACGGAAATCAATAAATGTTATTCACCACATCAATAGACTTAAATATAAGAATCATATGATCATCTCGATAGATGCGGAAAAAGCATTCGACAAAGTACAGCATCCCTTTATGTTCAAAACTCTAGAAAAACTAGGGATAACAGGAACATACCTCAATATTGTAAAAGCTATCTATGCTAAGCCTCAGGCTAGCATCATTCTGAATGGAGAAAAATTGAAGGCATTCCCTCTAAAATCTGGAACAAGACAGGGATGCCCTCTCTCACCACTTCTGTTCAACATAGTTCTCGAAACACTGGCCAGAGCAATTAGACAGACGAAAGAAATTAAAGGCATCAAAATAGGAAAAGAAGAACTTAAATTATCACTATTTGCTGATGACATGATTCTATACCTAGCAGACCCAAAAGGGTCTACAAAGAAACTATTAGAGCTAATAAATGAATTCAGCAAAGTGGCAGGATATAAAATCAACACGCATAAATCAAAGGCATTCCTGTATATCAGCGACAAATCCTCTGAAATGGAAATGAGGACAACCACTCCATTCACAAATCTTCAAAAAAAATAAAATACTTGGGAATCAACCTAACAAAAGAGGTGAAAGACTTATACAATGAAAACTACAGAACCCTAAAGAGAGAAATAGAAGAAGATCTTAGAAGATGGAAAAATATACCCTGTTCATGGATAGGCAGAACTAACATCATCAAAATGGCGATATTACCAAAAGTTCTCTATAGGTTTAATGCAATGCCAATCAAAATCCCAACGGCATTTTTTGTAGAAATAGAGAAAGCAATCATGAAATTCATATGGAAAAATAAAAGACCCAGAATAGCCAAAACAATGCTAATCAGGAAGTGTGAATCAGGCGGTATAGCGATACCAGACTTCAAACTATACTACAGAGCAATAGTAACAAAAACAGCATGGTACTGGTACCAAAACAGGCGGGTGGACCAATGGTACAGAATAGAGGACACAGAAACCAATCCACAAAACTACAACTATCTTATATTTGATAAGGGGCTAAAAGCATGCAATGGAGGAAGGATAGCATCTTCAACAAATGGTGCTGGGAAAACTGGAAATCCATATGCAACAAAATGAAACTGAATCCCTTTCTCTCGCCATGCACAAAAGTTAATTCAAAATGGATCAAGGAGCTTGATATCAAATCAGAGACACGCCGTCTGATAGAAGAAAAAGTTGGCTACGATCTACATACGGTGGGGTCGGGCTCCAAATTCCTCAATAGGACACCCATAGCACAAAAGTTAATAACTAGAATCAACAAATGGGACTTACTCAAACTAAAAAGTTTTTTCTCAGCAAAAGAAACAATAAGAGAGGTAAATAGGGAGCCTACATCCTGGGAACAAATCTTTACTCCTCACACTTCAGATAGAGCCCTAATATCCAGAGTATACAAAGAACTCAAAAAATTAGACAATAAAATAACAAACAACCCAATCAACAAATGGACCAAGGACCTGAACAGACACTTCTCAGAGGAGGACATACAATCAATCAACAAGTACATGAAAAAATGCTCACCATCTCTAGCAGTCAGAGAAATGCAAATCAAAACCACCCTAAGATACCATCTCACTCCAGTAAGATTGGCAGCCATTATGAAGTCAAACAACAACAAGTGCTGGCGAGGATGTGGGGAAAAGGGTACACTTGTACATTGCTGGTGGGACTGCAGATTGGTGCAGCCAATTTGGAAAGCAGTATGGAGATTTCTTGGAAAGCTGGGAATGGAGCCACCATTTGACCCAGCTATTCCCCTTCTCGGTCTATTCCCTAAAGACCTAAAAAGAGCATGCTACAGGGACACTGCTACATCGATGTTCATAGCAGCACAATTCACAATAGCAAGACTGTGGAACCAACCTAGATGCCCTTCAATAGACGAATGGATAAAAAAAATGTGGCATTTATACACAATGGAGTATTACTCTGCATTAAAAAATGACAAAATCATAGAATTTGCAGGGAAATGGATGGCATTAGAGCAGATTATGCTAAGTGAAGCTAGCCTATCCCTAAAAAACAAATGCCAAATGTCTTCTTTGATATAAGGAGAGTAACTAAGAACAGAGTAGGGTTGAAGAGCATGAGAAGAAGATTAACATTAAACAGGGATGAGAGGTGGGAGGGAAAGGGAGAGAGAAGGGAAATTGCATGGAAATGGACGGAGACCCTCAGGGTTATACAAAAGTACATACAAGAGGAAGTGAGGGGAAAGGGAAAAATAATACAAGGGGGACAAATGAATGACAGTAGAGGGGGCAGAGAGAGAAGAGGGGAGGGGAGGGGAGGGGAGGGGGGATAGTAGAGGATAGGAAAGGCAGCAGAACACAACAGACACTAGTATGGCAATATGTAAATCAATGGATGTGTAACTGATGTGATTCTGCAATCTGTATATGGGGTAAAAATGGGAGCTCATAACCCACTTGAATCAAAGGGTGAAATATGATATATCAAGAATTATGTAATGTTTTGAATAACCAACAATAAAAAATTAAAAAAAAAAGAAGTATGATTTCTGTCATAGGACGGGAGCAGTGAAAAAATGATGTTAAAATGAAATCCTTGTAACTGGAAAGATTGTGACCTACCTCAGAAACCAGCATACTGTCAAAAGTAAAGTACATTTACATTTTCACGAATTTCTAAGAGCTTCCAATACAGCTGCTACCAAGCCCATGGGTGTATTTCATTTTTCTTTGTTTTTTTTTTCTCAGTGATATTGGGGGTTGAAACTAAGGCCTCACATATGCTAAGTGAGTACACCCCCACCCATCATTTTTCATATCAGGTAACTCCTGTCCCCTTGCCAGGCCAACCTCAAGGCTTAACAACTTATTTTGTAGGCATTTATTAAAACAGTGTTTCCTTTTCTCATCTATTGGTTCAATTTTATTTTATTGAATGCCTGCTTAGTCACAGAGATACAGAAATGATAAAACTAAAATGATATTTTAGCTAAAATTATGGCTAAATTTTAGGGGTGAAGATAAGCAGATTGGGCAAAGCATAGGAAGAGATGGGGAGAGCAGAAAGAATCCTCCCTGTTGCAGATGTCACAGTGGTGACAGGAGGGCATGGGTCACCTGCCCAGGCTGCTGGTCCACACATGATGAACACTGGGAATACTGAGCTCTCTTTTATTCACTCAGTTTAACAAAACAGAAAGGCATCTGCCATTTCACCAAGATTTTATTAAGTTCACTTAAATAAGTTTTGTCAGTACTTGGAAAATTCCCTAAACCAGTTGAGTAAATGAGACCTTCATGAAAAGAGCTCTGATTTCCATTGCTGGATAAAACATAATTTGTGTGAAATATACATGTGTGAGTGACATATGTATTGCCTGTATATTAATAGTGCTCTTTTAGTTTGTGTTTGGATGATTACAAAGAACAATTTAAAATCCAGCTCTTAAAAAATATACCTTCTCTCGCTTTTTTCCTCCTCATCTTTCCCTTTTTTGCTCTCAGGATGATTTTATCTGTCCCATAGAGGATGTAATGGCTAAGAGGTAATAAGAAATGGAAATTATATACACAAAAGGATAATGCCGCCCAAGTTACTTTTTATTACAGTTAGCTATTTGGAAATTGTAGTGCATTTTCCCATTGCAACAAAGTTATCCCTGGCTCACTTCCCAGGCCAACCCACAAAAGCTTATTTAATCTATAATGTCTGTGTAGTATAGTACTGTGCTAATTGTACTATAGAATCCAGCCACCATCCTAAGTTTCCCATGGATAAATGCATTTCAAGTTAAAATTAGTATTCCAGGAAACACATTGTTTCTTGCTTCCCTGAGGCGATGGTGGCTGCCTGTCCCCAATTTTGCCCACTTCTTCCTTCCCACCACCACCATGGTCGTCACCGCTGATGTGCACAGGGTCTTGTACCATTGGTGTTTTCTCATCTGAACTAGAGGGAGGACTTTCAGCCTGAGATCATGGCTCAGGGGGTCGGGGGCAGAAAAGTCCAGAAGACCAAGAGCTGAAGCGATAGAAGAGGGGCAGTGGCTTCAGTGAATCAGACGGGGAGAAGTCGGGAGCCTGTATCTTTTTGCTAGTGGGTTCCCTGAGTGGATATATATTCTAGACACCCAAGGAACCATCCATTCCTTTCACTGAAAACCAAGGACTGAGTAGGATCCTTGAACCATTGGCACCCTTAAATATCACCCTGTGACCAAGCAGTATGATCATATGTGGCTCCGTGTGTCTTCCTATGAGAGAGGACTGTGGTTGTAGGTGCTGAGATTGACATCATGAGCACAATGTTTGCCATAGATGCCAGCACATCTGCTAGAACCCAAGGTGATATAAGCATGACTAATTTTTTACTGAGTCTCAAAGAAAATATCCATGAACCATTGAGATGCAAAAAGTGCTTAGGAAAAATTCCAACTCCTGAGCCACATGGCCTTTGTAACGTGAGGGCAATGCACAAGAGCTAAGAAAACATATGAAATTATATGGCTCCACTCTGGCTCCATCTTTAGTCAAGACCCTATATAAATATGAACATCCCACACCAATGGGTTGCTGTCTGTCCCTATGGAGATAGCCTGTGTTCTCCCTTGAACGTGTATTCCTTGCTTTATCCCCAAAATGCCTCTTTTGAGATTGCTGCTATTCTCCTTGAATGTGTATCTACTTTCTGAATAGGCCTCTGTCTCTTCCTTTAAAATAAATAAGTAAACACTATATCTTAGTTTTTATAGTTACTTCCTATTAATAGTAAGGAATGCTGGTTTTCCATTTATAATACTAATGTAAATTATGATACCAATGCAAATTTCCTGTTAAAATATTCTTACTTAAGCCAAAAGTGAATTGATTTAAAGAAGAAAACTAAATTAGGGCAGGGGAAGTACACGTGTGTGAGAGACTGCTGTTTAGTGTACTGTTCTAGTAATGTGATTTGTGTCAAGTAGGAAAAAGCAGGTTATAAACAGTACAGACTGCAATTCCATTTTTAAAAACACACAAAGTATATTTAAACATATAGGACACAGTATTTAAGAAGTTTTTCAAAATTTTTTCTCTTCTTGTTTGTATTTTCTCTGCACTGGCAATGTATTCTTTCTGCAATAAAAAAATGTAACTAAAAGGCATATGTAACTTTCCATTTTCCCCTGTCTTCCTTCCCCAACTCCTCAGCTAGATGCTATCTTCTTTCCTGTCTTCTTCAATAAGGAAATTGGGTAACTCCTGACATCTTTGCTTTTTGAACGAAAGTTTAAATCTTTTCTTTTTTCCAACTTAAGAGACTAGTAGATTTTGTTCAGCTGAGAAAGTAAAAACTGCCTTTCAAATTATTATCAAATGGTTCTTCATGTCATAAACTTTATGCTGGCTCTTAAGACCTAGCTCTTACTATACTGAAGTACCACAAGACAGGAAAGACAATCCTCCTATGATTGTCTAAGATCACTGAATCAGTCCCTTTAGGACAGCCACTAAAATAAGAGCTGGAAGTCCTGCTTCTCTTCCCTTGGCTTGATTAAGGCTCTGGGTTGCGTTAGCTTAAGCAATGCCTCTCAGGGTCAGATATTCAGATTCTAGATGATTTAATTAGCTCAGGGACTCAGGATTTGGAGTAACTGCCTAAAGAAGTTTATTAGAGGTGCAACTAACGTCAGTTTTGCTTCTGTGCATAGGTGGCCAATCCTCTCAGTTTTCCCAGGATATTTCTGGTTTAACATTGAAAGCCCTATATCCTGGGCATCCCCTCAGTCCTGAGCAAAGAGGGGCAGTTGGCCCTCCTACTTATAAAACTTTATGCCAACGCAGTGGTATTGGCAACATGGAGGGATATAAAAACTGTGCAAATAATTTTCTTCACCAAATTCTAGGAAAGGTTATTAGATATTTAATATCATAAACATGTCACCTTTCTAGTAAAATATAATGTTAAGTAAAAATGTAGGCACTGGGGTTATAGCACAGTGGTAGAAGGCTTGCCTGGCATGCACAAGGCCTTGGGTTTGATCCCTAGCCCCACAAAAATAAAAAAGAAATACATGAAAATTGTTAGCACCAGATGTTCTGAAACAACTACCCCCAAAGTTGCTGCAATATCTTTCCCACCTGTTCCAAAGACTATCAGTCCTCATATGTTAGCTACTGTAGGTTAAGGAGGGGGAAAAAAAACCTGTTCTCATTACACTTACCATCTTTTTTCACATGTGCAATTTAAATCATTTCTACAGAGAAAAGGCAAACCTTGCTGTCACCCTCTGCAATGACAAGGAAGAGATCATGGCCCAGGCCACCTTCTTGGACTATCCCAACTGGAATGTTTCCAAGCAGGATGACTGGGTGTCAGTGTTCCGGGAGCTCGACAGCGAAATCCCATGCACAGTAAGAAATCATGCACTATGCTTATTTGAACAGCCTTAACTTGGAAGGGAGGGCCTGTTTACAATGTTATTATTTTGGATTTTGGACTTAAAGGCTCAAAACTTACATAGAAAGTATATGACATCATGTCAGTTAAAAATGAAGTAAACTGGTAGGGGGAAAAAGTCATAGGAAATGGTAGGTGATAGCCAGTCAGCAAGCTGCTGGCACAGACCAGCTCATGTTCCACAAAGAGGACTGGAAGCAAGGAATTAGTGAAAGTGTGGGATGTGTGCGTCCAGGTCTCATGTTTTTCTCTGCATCATTGTCTGCGCTCTTTGATATGCTACAAGGGCCCGTGCCCGTGTCACCTACAGTTGCCCTTGTAATGGTCACAAGAGAGCCTGAGGCTTATGTCACACTATAATTTTTAAAGTGTCCTCATGAACTCTGATTCATTTGATGTCTTTTACCTAAGGGCACATGACATTTGTCAGCTCAAAGGACTTAGGTCAATGGTTCTCAGAAGCCTGGCCTGGGTACTTGGTGTCAAGTCTGAGCTTTCCTTGTACCTGACCTGACAGAACCAGGCCAGGGGCTGGTCCTAATTTCTGTAGAGAGAGAGCCAGAGGCTGCAACTCTGAGCAACATCTCTGCCTTTCAGTGGAGTTCAACAGTATGTCCCTGAAGCCCTGTTGTCAGAAAAAAGGAAATTGCTAATTGGTGTGTGATTGACTCATCCTCCCCACATGTTGTACACACATGTACATACACATACACACATACACATACCTCTAAGCATAGTATTCAGCACTTATTCAGCTAGAATATACTTTGTCCTTTATGTTCTTTTCCATCCCTGACTCCCTGTATCCTCAGGGATCATTCTTAGAAAAATTATCCCAAATTCAGAAATAGTCTAAAAGGATTCTTTCTCCTCAATGCTTGTACCTTCGTTTGACTTTCTATTGACTGGGCTGTCTTATAGTTTTGTTGGAAGGTGATTAACTTGGAGATTTTTGTCATTTGAGATGTAAATAATGAATTCCTGTTAGGTGAAAATGCTAACTACAAAGGTTCTAGCTTAGGGCCCTGTAGGACATCAACCACTTTATATCTAAGGTAGTTATCTTATCCTTGCATTTCCTTATTAAATCTCCTGAACTATCCTGCTTCACAAGTGCAAGGAATTTTTTTTTTATCATCTCACTAGTTGCCTCATTAATTGATGAGTTGAAGTTGAATAAATTTCTGACTTGAGTGTGTATGTATGGGTTTTGTTTTTGTTTGCAGTATTGGGGATTGAACCCAGGGCTTTGCATATGCTAGGCAAGTGCTCTGCCACTGAGCTATATTCACAGACCTTTTTTTTTTTTTTTTTTGTTATTCCATTTTATTTTTAAGAAAGGGTCTTGCTAAATTGTCCAGGATAGCCTCAAACTTGTGATCTCGTGCCTCAGCCTCTTTTTGTTGTTATTGTTCTTTTTAGTATTCATGACAGTAGAATGTATGGCAAATTATACACACATAGAGTAAAACTTATTCTAATTAGGATCCTATTCTTGTGGTTGTACCTGATGCACAGTTACACTGGTAGTGCATCAAATACAAGGCTAGGAAAGTTATGTCCAATTAATTCTACTGTCCTTCCTATTACCTTCCCTGCTCCTTTCCCTTTGTTCCTCTTTATCTAACCCAATGGACTTCTATTCTTCTCTTCCCTACCCTCCCTTGTTGTGGGTTAGCATCCACATATCAGAGAGAACATTTGGCCTTTGGTTTTGGGGGATTGGTTTATTTCACTTAGCATGGTAGTCTCCAGTTCCATCCATTTACCAGCAACTGTCATAATTTCATTCTTCTTTATGGCTGAGTGTGTATATATACCACATTTTCTTTATACATTCATCTGTTAAAGGATACCTACATTTTTTTTAGAGAGAGAGAGAGAGAGAGAGAGAGAGAGAGAATTTTTTTAATATTTATTTTTCAGTTTTCGGCGGACACAACATCTTTGTTTGTATGTGGTGCTGAGGATTGAACCCGGGCTGCACGCATGCCAGGCGAGCGCGCTACCGCTTGAGCCACATCTCCAGCCCCACCTACATTGTTTTCTTAGCTTGGCTATTGTGAGTTGAGCTGCCATAAATATTGATGTGGCTGCATCACTGTATGCTGATTTTAAGTCCTTTGGGTATATACCCAGGAGTGGGATAACTGGGTCAAATGGTGGTTCCATTCTAAGTTTTCTGAAGAATCTCCCTACTGCTTTCCATAGTTGTTGCACCAATTTGCAGTGCCACCAGAAATGTATGAATGTACTTTTCTCCCCACATCCTTGCCAACATTTATTGTTATTTGTATTCTTTATAATTGCCATTCTGACTGGAGTGAGATGAGATCTTAGAGCAGTTTTGATTTACATTTCTCCAATTGCTAGAGATGTTGAACATTTTTTCATATATTTGTTATCTGGGATTATAGGCATGTGCCACTATGTCCAGTTTGTATTTATTTTATATTTGCATTAGGATCATGATTGTACCATTTGAAAATTATAAATTAATTAATACCATTATTCACAAATTCTTTTCCCTTTTGTTTCTTGTTCTTTTAGGACTGTCCTACACCATATAGAGCTAGACTGTCCCATTGTAGTAGCCAGTGGTCACAGATAGCCATTGAGTATTTGCAATTAGCTAATCTGAATTGAGATATGCTATAATATGAAATATATACTGAATTTCAAGTATTTAGTAAGATAAAAGTGTGAAGTATCTCATTGACATTTTTATTGATTTTTTATTTAAATGATAATATAAATGTACCAGACTAAATAAAATATATTAAAAATCCATTGTACTTCTTTTTCTTTTTTAATGGTCTTCTAGAAAATTTAAATTGCATTTGGCTCCTATTTACGGCATATTCTTTTTCTATCAGGCAGTGCTTTAAGCCTTATTATATTTTCTGTCCTAGGAGCATTAGCAACTGAAGTAATTATTTTTATCTTAAAGTTATTTAGAGAATAAATCTTGAATTGTAATATTTCTGATAGCAGAGAGTTTGGGAGAAAAATCAAGCAGGTAATTAACCACACACTGCCAAGGTCAGTCTTATCAGAATGGAAAGCAGATATTTGAAGAAGACTGTTGAGGGATTATTGGGTTAATTTATAGAAAATGCTTAAAATCGTGTCGTTGCTGTCTTTGTTGTTATTATCTGAACTTTTAGGTTTGTGTTGTTTGCCTTTTGGCAGTTTTCAAGCTTGTAAATCAAACTCATGATTCTTCTCTTGCCATATTATGCAAAGTACAATCATTTCTAAGCACTCTGAAGTCACACACCATCTAGCAGGAGTAAAACTGAAGCACATAAATGTGCAGTTGGTAACTCAAGGCCATTTAGAAAACTAAAGTCATCCCTCTGTATCTACAGGTTCCACATCTGTGATTCTACCAACTTCATATGCAAAATATTTGGGAAAAAAATTATATCTGAACACATAGAGACTTTTTTCTTGCCGTTATTCCCTGAACAATACAGTATAACAAGTATGTAAAGAATAGGGGAGGATATTTGTAGGTTATATGCAAATACTATGCCATTTTGTATAAGGGACTTGAACATTTGTGGATTTTAGTATCTGGGAGATTCTGGAACCAATCTTCACTGATACCAGGGGGTGACTGTACAGAGGAAACAAGAAGCACAGACACACACATACTGTGCCTCACATTTGCACTCTTGCTAGAATTGGAAAATTTGCTGGTAAACATAGGGAACTACTATTTATTACTTAGGACAGTCAAACAGTTTTCAAAAGTTATAGGATTAAAAACTGGGGAAATTTAACCTGAAAATCATGTTGGAATCTTGCTACTTTGAGCTTTCAGTTTCCGGGTCATCTGGATTTCAAGAGTAATATTTGATTCGGACTCCAAGAATGTTGAACAAAACAAGCCTTTGGATTCCTAATGTGGCATCTGCCTTCCATCCTTCAATTTCATAGGAGAATCTTTCCCTCAGTGTCTCATGAATAGAGCAGCAGCTGCTGACTTGGGAGCCCTGGAGTGATTGTCTTTCCCTTGGCATAGACACCCCTAAAGACAAGACTACAGAGTTAATAATCAATTTCACTGCCCTGCAGGCTCTCCCCTGCTTACAGCTCATCCCTGAGGGCAGAAGGAAGGGTTGGGCACTCTGGATTCTTTTTATGATCCCTTTTTCCTTGAATAATTCTGAGCTTGGAGGACAGAAGGCAGCAAATTATGTTGGTGAAAGGTCTCAAATGCTGCCTGGGTGTCTCATCACTTAATAAAAATGTCATCTATAAATGCTGGGCAGCTCTGCATCTGTGTCTGCCCTGAGCCCTCCTCCCACTCTGCCGTGACCCAGCCTGAATGCTGACTCAGCCTTTAATCCATATTCTTTTTCCATCTGCAGCCTCTGAATACATTGTTCATGCACCTGTTTGTGGCTGTGGATGAGTTTTCCACTGGTTGTTGCAAAGAGATTATTCGGTGAGTGCATGTGGCCTTCCAGATAAAGAGGCCATGTGGTAGTTTCAAATATTTTTTAAATTATGTGAAATTCTTTGGGGTATTTAAATTGCTTATACTTTAGGGATTGGGGATATATTAAAGCTTTTACTTTTATAGTAGTGATATTTCTGAAAGGAAAATAATCTTAATTCTCTATATTCTTCATTCAGCCCCCATCTTTTACTGCTATCATTTGAGGCAAACAGGTAGCACAGTCATTTAAATAAATGAATTTGAGGGCCAGATTGTGGCTTAGTGGTAGAGCACTTGCCTAGCATGCATGAGGCACTGGGTTCGATCCCTGGCCCCACATAAGAATAAACAAATAAAATAAAGGTATTTTGTCCATCTGCAACTAAAAAAATATTTTTAAAAAAAGAAATGAATTTGAAGTGGTAAGGGAAGAATAGAAAGTCACAAGTTTGGGTGTTTTCAAAAACAGATTTCTCAATCTTATCTTTGGAAATGTTTATTAACATGACAGATTTCAGAAGCAACCTGAATAATAGGGTGCATGGGAAGATGATCAGCAGGGCCATTGAGCCATGGTGATGCATCTCTGACAGCCTGCACAGACCTTCAGAGAGGTTCTCAGCTTTCAAGTCACTTTGTAATGTCACACCAGACCATCCAGATGCCAGGTCAAAGGTTAATATCAGCAGAAATCTGGTGTGCCTCATGGACATGGTGCCCTTTATTCTCTCTACCTCCATGAGACAGACAGAAAAGGGGCCCTTCGGAATCCATGGAAAAAACAGAGAAGAAAAAGAAATTGCCTTTGCAGCAGGGAGCAAAGGAGTCCCTGTGGATTTCTGTATACCTCATTTTTTTCAGTAGTGGCATTTGTCTCCATAAGGTGCCAGCTAATGGGATTGCTTTGCTATTAATACCTGTCCCAACCTCTCCTTCTTCTCCAGGAACGTGTTTAAAGCAGTGCCAGAACTACACTTCATATTTCTCACAGTGCCATCCTACATGAGCCTAGGTAAGGTCCCCCCAACCACCCCCTACTCCCAGCAGCTAACATAGGAAACTCATGCTTGGAATGGTGCTCTTGGGAATGGGAAAGAAGACTGGTCTCTAGGGCCTACGCTTATCAAGCACATACTGATTATAACCATTCAGATACAATTTAATTTTTTTATTTGTCCTAATTATACCTGACATATCATATATAAATGAAATATAATTTCTCATTCTTCTGGTTGTACATGATGTAGAATTACACCAGTAATTTAGTCATATATGTACATAGGGTAAGAATGTCAGATTCATTCTATCCTTCCTATTCTCATACCTGTCCCCTCCCTTCACTCCTTTAACTCTATTCTGCCTTAGACACTTCTCTACCCCATTGTGAATTAGCATCCAAATATGAGAAAAAACATTCAGCTTTTGGTATTGGGGAATTGGCTCATTTCACTTAGCACGATAGTCTCCAGCTCCATCTATTTACTGTCAAATGCCATAATTTCATTCTTTTTTAAGGCTGAGTAATAGTCCATTGTGTATATATACCACATTTTTTAATCCATTCTTCTGTTAAAATGGAAACTGCATTTTGTTCTGAAATGCTTAAATGAAGACACATTTCTTTCTTTCTATGACTTAGGCTCAACTCTAGTAACTGTGTTTCACCAAGTGGGGACTATCCCAAATTTGACGTATGATGAGGACTTCGCAGTACAAATATGCCTTAGGCACAACCATTACCCTCAGCTGCATGTTCGCAAAGCCAGGTACAGTTGGACTAGTGTCTCAAGTAACCTAAGCTTCATGGGGTAGTCACCTTTATAAAAGTCTTTAACAATTTTTACTCTAAGTGATCATAAATCACTTGGATTAAGTTTTGTTTGTTTGATACTCATAAGTGTAATATCCCTTGGATGAAATAATTTGCAGTACTATCTGGTGTTATTCATTTGGTTATGTGTAGCCATAAAGTCATACATTTACTGCCAGGGGATTGTGAAAATTTTACAGTTGTTGTTCATACAGAGATGTAAAATAACTTTCAAATAAAACAAACTTAAAATTGAAGTTGCCTATTTAGTTTTCCCAATAAAATCTACCTGTATTCTGACATTCAGTGAATGAGGATGCTATTGATCCCAAAGAAGAGTTTTCCAAGTTGAAGGTCTTTGCCATCAATGCTCCCCAGGCCATGCCTCAAGAGCAGCAGTCTTAAGGGGATAGCTGTGGCAAATTGCGTTTTTCAAAGACGGACCCACACCATCTCCTGCCCCAGGGTCTGGTCTGATCCCTCAAAGTGAAGAATTGGACAGTGGAGATCAAATTGCAGTGGGCTGAGTAAATGAGGGTAAGGAAATGAAGACAGGAACAACCAGCTACTTTTTAGAGAAGTTTGCTGGAAAGGGAAAGCAGAGGAGGAGGCCAGAGACTTACCTGCAGAGAGTCTGACACTATCATGTTTTTACTATCTGTATAGAGCATTTAATTTGCATTTGGAGAGCCTAAGGGCAATGTATGTTAAAAAAAAAAAAACTCACCATGGAGGAGAGTAACTTCAGATAAAAATTATCCACCTGCTTCTGGACAACAGGGAAGACAGTTCCTCCTAGAAAACCTTTTCTTTACTTTCTTATTATTAATAGCTAAGTACATTATAATCCTCTCCTTATAAAACCCTTTTGATCATGATACAAATACTAATGCAACCAAAGGCATTCTAAAGAAGAGTGAAATAACATTTTAATTGATCCCTGACTCCTTTCAAATCCTTGTTCCTGAATTATGAAGTTTCTCATTAGTGCCAGCAGAGACAAATAGGCCCTCTGCCCTTTAGGAAATTACATTCTTTAAGGAAATTTTATTTTACAAGTATTCACAAGTACACAGTTTCTTATTGTGAGCAAGTTCTGTAAATTAATAACTTAGGATCTTGTAAGTAGTCTAGTAATTGCTATAGTTTTATCTTAATTATTTTAAAATCTCACTTTCCCCCATGCCATGTACTACTTATTCTGGAAGACGAATCAGTAAATGAACTATATTCTCAAATCACAAAACTTGTGACAATAAAGACATTCATTTTTCTATGTGAGTACATAAGTAGTCACACATATGCAAGCATTATCAGCTCTCCATACCTGCAGCTTCAACCTCTGTGTATGAACGTGCGCAAACTTTTTTCCGTCTCATTCCTTAAACAATACAGTATAAGAACTGTTTACATGCTATGAGATGATTCAAAGTATACAGAAGGGTGTACATAGGTTATATGCAAACACTAGGCCATTTTATTTAAAAGACTTGAGTATCTTCAGATTTTGATATTTTATGGGGCAGAGTGTGGAGGTTCTAGAATCAATCTCACATGAATGCCAAAGGATGACTGTATATGTATGCGTGTGTGTGTGTGTGTGTATTTATATTCTCTCTCAGTGTGTGTATATATGTGTATGTGTGTGTGTGTGTGTGTATATATCTTCCTCTCTATGGATAGATACATACGCAGTAATGTGATCATATAATTCTGTTAATGGTATTTTTCACGTAATAAAACATCTCATCGTCTTCATAGATGAATTTTATTATTATTTTTTGGAGGGGTACTGGGGCACCCGACCACTGAGTCACATCCACAGCCCTATTTTTGTATTTTATTTAGAGACAGGGTATCACTGAGTTGCTTAGGGCCTCCCTTTTGCTAAGGCTGGCTTTGAAATCATGATACTTCTGCCTCAGTGTCCCAAACTGCTGGGATTACAGGTGTGTGCCACTGCCCCCTACTGAATTTTATTCTTTTAATGACTGTCTGGCCCATGATGGATTGGGAATTCTGTGGCTGCAATATATTTCATTTTGTTATTCCTTATTTATGGAAATTTAAGTTGTTTTCATCTTAAATAATATCATGTCAAATGACCTTGTACACATATCATCAAGTAGTCAGACTATTTTTTTTCTATAGTATAGGTGCCTAGAAATGGAATTTATGGGTAAGACATACTCAGATATTTGCATAAGTACTAATATTTTTAAAATAAATACTATCAAATTATTAAATCAGAATTTTATGTCAATATACATTCCAGCCTATAGAATTCTGTGTCCTTTCAGCCTCATCAATGCTGTATATTTTTAGTTATTAAAATTGTCTCTAATCTGTTTGACCAAAACAGTATTTTGTTATAAATGGCATTCATTCAAATATATGTGAATTTGGGTGCCATTTTACAGATTTTATTTAAAATGTATAAAATATTAGAATTTAAAGAAGTTTCCAGCTTTGAAATTATCCTGAAAGATGATTTAAATGTGTCTGCAATATAGGCAATTCTTTAGGGGAGGTTGGGGATAATGAATTAGTTATAGGTGTGGGCGTCACATTTCTGAAAGAATCTTATTATTTATGCATTAGGATTTGGCTAATTATTTTCTTGAGAAACACTAAGGTTTAAATAATTTCAATATAGACATGCAGCAAGTATGTATAAAGGAAATACAATTGAACATATGGTTATAATACTATATCTATAGATAGGCAGATATAAACATACATATATACAGAGAGAAAACATGTATATATATATATATTTATATATTTATATATATATACATATACATATAAGTTTTATAATAGAAAACTTTTATATAAATCCACGACTGAAAGTGACAAGTACAGAAGCAGCTCATCTAAAAATAATCTTTTTCTTTGACATCTTTGTTAGTTTGTTCACTGATTGCCCACTTGCCATTCAGGATATAAGTTACAGGAGAAAAGGCGCAAGGTATACTCAGCCCAGTGCCTGGTTCCTATAGGAAGCACTTGGTAACCAATGGTTCTGCTTTGGTTTTCCTCCTTCTCTCGATTCTTTCCACAACCCTTCTTTTCTGCCTTTCTTTCTCTTGAAAACTTAGTGGGATGGACTCTGACCTTATAATGGACAGAGCCTATGAAGCCTGAAAATTAACCTGTATGCTTCAGCCTGAGGTCTTGCTCAGACAACTTCTGATAGTAAATGTTTTGTTTGTCTAGACCACAGAAAATCTGAAAGAAACAAATCGCAAATGGGAAATAGTCTTAATGCAAAGAGGTGACAAGGTACTCTGTAACAAGGCAGTGAACTTTATAAAAAGATAAGTGCATTGTAGTGAATTCAGGTGGAAATTGTGACATTATGTCGGTTCCTTTGCCTGCAGAAAACGGAAAGGTGTGATACATTTTAAAAGTTCTTTATTCAAAATGTTTAAAATAGAGTTCTATATTTGTGAGTATAGAATGTCATCTATCTGAAAACTACTTTTATGTAGACAATCTCACTCCAGCAGTGAAAAAACAAAAGACATTTCTGAACACGAGATGGGTGTGGCCGTGTGCCTCTTAGGTCATTTCTTTTATTTCCCACATGTTTATTTTTGACATCTGTTTCATCAATAGTTACTTGCACTGTTAATTAGTGGTAAAGAACACAATTCTTAAGATACTAAACCAGTGAACGGTTTGGGATGTAATTATCCTTCAGTCTTTTAACTAGCAGCATATTCAGAACCAATGACTTAACGCCATAATCCCATCCTGTTTCTTTGATTTACCCATGTGGAAAATTATGCTGTAATCTGCCCCTCTACTTAGGCTCTAATTAATGAAGTTACTCTTCTGTGTTTTTCATTATATCTGAAATAAAGCCTAGCTGCTTCTGGACACACCTTTACAAACCTACAGCAGGCTTAATTAATCATCAGTGGTGGATCTGAGGTGTTTGAAGGTTTATAAACCATTGGTATGGTCTTTCTGGGGGAAACCTTTTTCAAGTCCTCTTGTGCAGGGTGGGGAGAGATCCAGCCAAGGAAAGGATTATGTCAGTGTTTTAAAATAACTAGAGTTTCTTTTATACAATCAATGCTTTTTTGCTGATAACAATGCTTAACCATATTGGCTCAACAATATTGCTTTATAAAAAATAAAAATAAAAATAGATGAAAGGAAAAACTTATTCTTTTTGAGAAGAGGCTCCCAGCACAAAGAAGTAATAAGTATTTAAGGAGATAGAAATACTAATTACCCTGATTTGATCATTATACATTTTATACATGTATCTAATTATCACACTGTATCCTATAAATATATACAATTATTATGTATCAATTACAAATAAAAGACCTTTAGAAATAAATTTTATTTTATTTTAACCACTGAGCCACATCCCCAGGCCTGTTTTTTTTTTTTTTTTTTTTTGGTTTTTTTTTTACTTTTGAGACAGGGTCTCACTAAGTTGCTTAGGGAAAAATAAATTTTAGAAAATAATAAATGAAAGAAAAAGTAGTTATTTAAAACATAAGGTTGATGTTTTTATAAATAATAATTTTTAATTTCTTAAGGTAATTATTTTTGAAATATTTAACAGTCTCATGCTTTTTAGAAATTCACTTAAATTTGACTTCTGAGCAATTTCACAGGAATGAACGTTTCATTGTTTAAATTACAAATATCCTAATATGTTCAAAAATAAGAGATAAATAAATTGCAGAATTTCAGCAATGATCTTCTTACATCCTGGGAACTGACCCAGCAAATAGTTTGATGAGCAATCCAACTGCAGCAGTGGGGTGCCAAGATCAACTTTTGGATCAGATTCTGGTAGTATAGATGGTATGGGCCTCTAATTGGCTTTGCACGTGCTTTGAAGTCATTCAAAGCACATGGAAGATGTGGTTTTAAAATGCTCCATAGCTTTTAAAACGATGACATTTTCTAAGCCCAGAAGCTAAGTGACTCTAAAACCATTTTGTAGTTGTAAAATGAAAAATGTAGTTGAAAAAATGATAGATTTGATTTTCTTATGGAAGACCACTAGAGGTCATAAGAGATCTTGGAAAGAAACAGGTGCTTTGTTTTACACATCTGAATAAAAAATAAAATCTAGTTGACATAGCCTGTAAGTTCTCTTACCCCATGTTGAGACAGTGTTCACGTAAAAGAATGGTTTAACAAGAACATACTGCATTCTTTATCATTATCTCTGAATTGGATTCTCTATGAAATTTTCATTGATTTCTTAAAATACACACACACTTGAAATGTATTTCTGGAAATTAAAATGGCAACAGAATTACTTTTATAACAGTACATTTTTAAGCCTAGCTAATTAAGTGCGAATCCTCTCTGGATATGTAAAATGATGTCAGACAGGAAAGTGGAGGCTGTGCCAATATTCAGAATGTGAAGGTGGCCTGTTGCTGCTGTCCTTACTGTCCTGAAATGTGAACTTTCCATCTGTGAATTTGTAGTGGTTTCTTTGCTGGCAAGAAAGCAGTGTATACCTCTCTGACTCAAGAGAACCTGGCCTGTGTATTTTTCCTCTAAGATGGCAATTATGTTGTAGAGCAGTCAGGATGCTGTGGTGATGAAGCAATCTTAGAATCCATTTGTCACCAAGAGACCCTGCCAGGCTACTGGGAAGAGTTCCATGGTGTCTGCGACATCATGATGCCCCTGTACATCCTGGATAACTGACTTAGATGAAATGATGAGTTTGTCCTTCCTTCTCCTAGCCTTACAGGAAGTCAGTGAGAGGCACCAATCAAATTATCTTTAGTATTGCTGAATCCTGGATTTAGAAAACACCCATTCCCCAAGTGTCCTTAAGAGCCTATTGATTTTAGGGTTTGGATTCAACTCCATTTTCATATGCGTGATATTCAGAGTCTCAGATATTTGGGTGCCTGAGAGAGCAATATGCCTTTATGAGAAGGACCTTCAGTCTCTTCCAAACAAGTTAAAATAAAATATTCTAAATTGATTATTCTAAAATATTCTAAATTGATTTTTTTTTTACAATTGCATCACTACTCCATCAAAGCCATGCTGAATGGAAGACAGAAGGGAGCATTGCTTTTTACTCAAATAATTGCATTATTTTTATTGTATTTTAGGCAGTTCTTATTATTGGAATGTTTTGTGGCACTTAAATGGTGGGTACCTGTATAGCATTGTCGTGCCAAATTCACGGTGAGACCTGATTCTCCTCGTGTTTGACTCCGACAGGCAGTGCTTATCGCCTGAGAGCACTCACATTTACACATTTTATTGCATGAATGATTTTCCATAGCTGGGGTGTTTTGTTTCTGTAGGGCTGGACTTTGTCATATGCCATTTGAGACTTTGAGGCTGATGTCATACTTTATCATTAGCACTTGGGCTGATGCAAGATCATAAATTATCGATTACCCCAAGGAATGCATTTAACAGACCAAGTTCCTTTCTAACCATTTTGGGCAAGGGCTTAAGGGAGAGACTTTAGAACTCCAAGATATGGATGTTTTCTTCTTATTTTTCCCAGAAGAATTAGTATTGAGGTCTGATTAGGATATAGCTGTGTTAATGGGCTG
The DNA here is from genome assembly GCF_021218885.2 of Marmota monax. Taxonomy (NCBI): domain Eukaryota; kingdom Metazoa; phylum Chordata; class Mammalia; order Rodentia; family Sciuridae; genus Marmota; species Marmota monax. The sequence goes on from NW_026692254.1 coordinate 5,777,506, forward strand.
TGGAAGGCGCGTGACTAGGTTTAGAGCCCTGAGTCTCTGAACTGATTTTTATATTTGTAGAGTAATATGTGTGTGTCCATCATATAAATAAAATCCAGTGGTACAGTTAATTTTGGCATCGTCCTTGGAATAAGATTTTGAATTGTTTTCCCATTATGCAAAATAATTAAGCATTGATGCAACCTTTTAATTTTGGCAGTGTTTGAGAATGGACTTGGCTATTCTCTTCCAGAATCTTATTTTGCACTATATCATTAAGGACTCTTTTTACAGAGATAAGCCATCTCCTGTTAGGAGCAGCTTTTTGGCAGGTTTAGTGAGAAGTGAGTTGTTCCTGGAAGGGAGCACAGTGTTCTAGGTTTTCCCAGCTGAGGTTCTAGGGCTCACCTGGAGGACAAATGCCTGCTAAGGGCTGACTATGAGCAGAGATCAGGCTCAAGCCTGTCATTTGTATCACTGCATTGTATCCTTGCAGCTATTTGTGCCTCCGCCCATTTCATAGATGAGACAACTAAGGCTTAGTGTTGAAGTAACTTTGCTGGTTCCTCAATTGAAAAAGCAAATGGGCAAGTGGTCATAAATACATGGGCAAGTTGAACTTCCAGTATGGGACTGTGGGTTCAGAATTTGCATACGTACCCCCTGAAGCTTCATGATCATACCTCTTTGGTGAAATTAGTGTACATGGGACTCTCAGCAAGATCTTGGCCAAGGTAAGGGTCTTGTTCTTGTTGACTGTTGCTGCTATACTATATACCATAGGACTACTACAGAGCAGTCTAGAAAGCACATTCCCTGGTTGGGAAGGTGCCACGCCTTGGCCATAAGAAATTAACACCAGAACAGACAATGTATATCCAGTGATGATCCCAGCATTGGGTTCATAGGAAGAATAGTCACTGGAGGGAGGTATGGAGTTGAGCTTGAAGAGTGCTGGAATTTGGGGCAGTCAAGGGAGTCAGAGTACTGAATAGAAATAGAGGCAAGAAAAAGGAAAGGTGGTAAGGTCCCCTTCTGTGGACAATAAGTAGGTCATGTCATTGTTGGCCATAAGGGTGGGAAGATGGAGGCAAAGGACTTTGTGCCCCTCTCAGAAACAGTGGGGAGCTTGCAAATATTTCTAAGTAAGAAGGTGAGGTGAAGAAAGCAGAGTTTTAAGATTAGCAATAGTGGATGGAATGCCATTGTTCATACCTGTCAGTAGGAAGCTAACACAGTGACTCAGCCTTCTGTAATAAGAGACTTTCTTTCCCCACCCACTGACTGTAGATGTTCTGTATTTGTTCTTATTGGTTGTTTCTATCCAAGTAATAATTGTGGTAGTACAAATAATGCTCATATGTGTTCTTTGTAGTTACTTCTTTTATAAAAGATGAGAAGTATCTGTGGCAAAGAGAGGTTAGGTACTGTGCCCAGAGTCACAATGTGGAAAGGCAGGATCCAGACCCAAGTTCAGTCTGGCTCTCCGACTCAAGCTGTGATCAGTACATTGTATTTTTCTCTAATCTTTTTTAAAAGAGCAACCAAAAAGCCTTTGCTGAATTTATAACAGAGCCTTGATATACCCAGCTACAGATGACCCTGGTAATTTACAGAGTAAGCACATACTCACATAAATATATGGGCAAGTGGTCAGGGACAGCAGCTGAGGTACTCATACTCTAAATGCATAGTTGGTGCTTGTTTCTGGCTCCCTGTCCAGGCCTCACACCTGAAAATCCACTGAAGCCCTGCCATGATGGAATGAGACTGTTGGTGGTGATGACATCACAGCTAGGTTGATTTAAAAAAAAAAAGACTCTGGTTGCCTGGATAGGGATCCTCTGCTGTATCTCTTTCCAGAGAGTTAACAAGAGATTAACAAGATGAATAGCAGCAAGGTGGGTGTCCCCAGGAGAGTGAGCAGAGCTTCATTACCTTCACCATCATTTTCCCCTTCATAGGAGATGCAGTAACAAATGGTACCATGGGCCAATGTTTGAGAAACAGATAAACAAGGTTAAATACTCTTTTTCATAGTGCTTCTCAGAGTCTTTCCATAGGTAACTATGACATTCCAAGAGGTGACCTGTAGGAGGTTATTGTTTTTAGACATTTTTTTTTCCCCAACACTGAGGATTGAACCCAGGACCTTGCACATGCTAGGTAAGTGCTCTTTCACTGAGCTACATCCTCAGCATTAAGATTCTTTATGGGGACTTGGAAGTCATGTTGATGACCCCCCTTGTAGTCATCTTGTGTGCATGTTTTTGTTTTTGTTTTTTTTGTTTTTGTATAGTGGTCTGTTTGCTTGCTCTGCTGTGAACTGTGAGAGTTTAAAACCAGAGACCTGGTTTTAAAATATGTATTTATTCCATAAAGATACTGCTTTTGATAAAAATCAACATCATTTCAATAGCTGAGCCAGTGTCATCAGACATAAAGATTTCATGTTGGGAGCCAGGTAAAGATTTTCACTCAGATCATCTAGTTTAAAGTATTTATATTTGGGGAGTGGAGTTGTGGAAGAGTAGGGGATTTGTTTCAGCAGGGGCTGGAGGAGTTGTGACAGGATTGTCTGAACCTGTGGCCCCTGAGCCAACCACTCGCCTCTCAACTGTTTTGCTTCCTGCTGCCAATTTTCCAAAGGAGTGTCAAAATAAAGGAAGAGTTTTGAAGTGCATTGTCAGTTTAGTATATTGTGTGTGAAGGCAGGACTTAAATCAGTAAAACCTGAGCTCATATCATGGTTCTGCTGCCAACTATTTCTGTCATCTGGGGCAAAACATTTCATCATTCTCCTGAGCATTGCTCTCCTACATCTGAAATGTGAAGATGACATTGCCTACCTCCTGGGGTTGCTATGAGAAGAATAGCAACAGAGATAATCTGGATAAACCCCTTTATGTATATATTGATCACTCAGTAGCTGGAGCTATGGTTAGCATCAAAGAGAACATACTAGAAGATAAAATGGGACAATGAAATGGCAAAATAATGAAATAAGGGGGTGAGGAAATAAAGGTTAGTAGCCCAATCAGATATACAAGGAAAAAAAAATAATACACATCTGAAACATTTTTACAGGAAAAAGTATAAGCATATCCTAGACAAGCAAAATATAATACCAACAAGAATGTACTAAAAAGAAGAAAGGAATGTTAAATAAAACAACAAAATGGAGTCTAAAAGCCAGCAAAGAACCTGGTTCTTATTCCCATGACCATCACTAGTTGTCACTGACCATGGAATTCAAGGTGGGGGTCCCCAGGATGATGTGCATTTCCCCCTCACCAAGAAGTGTAGGAATAAAAGGAACCATGGGCCAATGTTGGAGAATGCATAAATAAGGTATAATATATAAAGGTGACACTCCAGGAAGGGCCCTGTAGTAGGTTATTGGGTTTAGGCATTGTAATTCTTTATAGGGGAGGAGAATGGGATTCTGGGACAGTATCATAAAGTAGTGATCCTTGAACACACTTGGGAAATGCTGTCTCCTGCTGTCAATTGGCTCATGACAAATACTGTTCTACAGTACACACTCTAACACACTCACTGTGCTTTCTCTGCCTTAATGACCCACCCCACCTCCAGGTCTTGACATAGCTTCTTCCCCCTCTCTTCATTCAGGACTCAGCTCACATGTCCCTCCTCACAGATCTTCCCTGACCATTCGACTCTGTCACTCTTCATTCCAAGGCACATAGCATGATTTGAAATGTTTGAAATTATCGAAATGCTTTAAGTTTGTCTGTTTCTCTCATGAGAATGTTGGTTCATTTCATGAGATCATTTCTGTATCCCTGGTTCTTAGAACAGGGGCTGGCACACATTAGATGCTCCATTGATGGAAAAGATGGAAAAACAAACAAACAAACAAACACTGAACTGAAGCCTTTCTTTTAAACAGGGTGGAAGACCATGACGATCTCATGCCAATATTTATGCACTATGACACTGTCCTGAAGGAAACTTATGGTGAATACTTCCTTGCTGAACTGATAGAGGCCCAAGATGAAGAGAATCATGCCGTTGTGTGTGAGGTTAGTGACTCGTCTATCTGGGAAATGCTTAGTGAGAGAAACAAGAGGCATGAGTTATGTTGCTCCTGGACTTAAAGAGGACCCTGAGAGCTGATGTGCCCTCCCTGTCCCCATGACCTTCTAGGTGGTTTGCCAGGCCAGCTTCTGAGCTGGGCTATCACCCTCTCCACAGGTTATTCCAGATGCCCACAGATGTGAATTCTTTGTTCTAACTCTAGAGGGAAGAGTACGAAAAGAAAGATCCTCCAAGGGTATTTAGAAGGGATTTCTGAGAGCCCCAAGATGTCAGAGATCAGAGGTCACAAACCAGCATTCTGCTGACAGGTAGATTTTATTAAACTTAGGAAGTGATTAGTTTTTAACTTTTTGTTTTTTATATAATTTCGCAAGAGAATTTATATGTACCTAGGTTTCCTAGACATTAACATTTCCCCCATTTGCTTTGTCATTCTCTTGTTTGCTTTCTCTAGTCTGTCCATCTACTTTTTCAGAACCATTTGAAAGTATGTTGCAGACATGATGCCTCTCTACTTCTAAAAACTTTAGTGTGTATTCCCTAAAATACAAGAACTTTTTCTTACATAACTCGTAACCACAGTACAGTGATGAAAGTCAAGCAATTATGATTCTTACAATCCTTTTATCTAATCTGCAGACCTTATTCAGATTTTATTGTCAGTTCCAACAATGTCCTTTATGAAAAAGTAAGTCCAGGTCATTCATTGCATTCAAGTGCTGAGTCTCTCCAATCTCTTTTAATCTGAATAACTCCCTGGTCTGTCATTATTTTTCATGACAATGACAGTTTTGAAGAATACAGGTCAGTTATTTTGTAGAATGTCTTTCATTTGGATTTGTTCAGTGTTTCCTTATGATTCGATCCAGGTTAGATATGATTAAATTTTGTTGAATTATTGGCTCACACAAAAATTAGGAACTTACACACACACACACACACACACGCACACACACACACATATATATATGTGTGTGTGTGTGTGCGTGTGTGTGTCAAAAATGGAATTTCTAGCTTTTCTGAAAAAATAAGACCTAGTGTTTGGACCCTTCAGTTTGGCAGCTGCAGACACAAAGGACCACATTTTCTGAAAAGACAGAGAAGAAAACTGACAAGCTAGCCAGCCTTAATATGACCAGAGGCCCCAAGATTTTCTCTTATCCTTGACCCACCCCTGGAAGCATCTACCAAGGGGGGGATGCTTTCCTTATGGAATTTCAGCTACCCCGAGCTATTCCATTTGAGGCTTTAGTACTCTTAAGAGTTGAAAATGCTGAAACAGGAAAAATTGTGGGATGCTCAATGGCAGGGAGAAATTGTCTGTCTGAAAAAACTTGGGACTTTTGGCATCTTAGTCATCAGGGAGTGCATGTTGGCTATTCAGTGTTGGGAAGAGTAGGGCCTTGAATGGATCTTCTTCTCATGCCATGGGTCACATGAAGTATATGAGAGCAGTGGTACTCAAAGTTGAGTCTGCCTAGAAATTCTTTCTTGGGCTAATGAGCCCAAAGATGACTGGGCTCCATACCAGCATTTCTGACTCATTAGCTCTGGCAAAGGAAGGTTTGAGAAGCTGTATTTCTCACAAGTTCCAGACTGATGCTGACACTCCAGGGACCACATATGAGAACTCTGTTAGAAGGAATGAAGTCTCCTGCGAATGGTTTGCCATTGACTTGTGTGCAGGGACCTCACAAGGTCAACCTTTTGTTGATAATCTTAGGGTCAACTGGGAAAAAGGAAAGCAATTCACAGGTGAGCTAAGATGTTCTCCTCGCATCTATGGGAAATATAGAGGTCATTCTTTGGAAAGCCCTTTCAAAAAGTTTTATATAAGTTGGGGGCTGGGGTTGTGGCTCAGTGGTGGAGCGCTTGAGTTCAATCCTCAGCACCACATAAAAATAAATAAATAACATAAAGGTATTGTGTCCAACTACAACTAAAAAATATATATATATTTTTAAAAGTTTTATATAAGTTGGACTGAAACTTATTTTTCAATAAGATAATCTTACTTTGAATGAATTTTTGTACTTGTCTTTTGCACACAATAATTAACAAACAGGAATAGAGCCCTTGGGTGCTCACACATTCTGTTCATTCATAGAATCCCAAGGTTCAGATGACCACACATTATGTTTTTGTTTTCAAATGGATGTTTGGTTTTCATTTCAAAAAGAGAGACTTTGTACCAGTTAAAAGATGAGAGTATAGCAGTTTTATTTCTAGGATGATTTTTAAAAGAGATTCATCATTCTCCATACACTCATTTCATTTGCTAAGACTGTTAAGAACTATTTAATAATATCATTTTTCTTTTTTTTAGTATTGGGAATTGAACTCAGGAGTACTTAACCACTGAACTACTTCCCCGGCCCTTTTGTTTGTTTGTTTGTTTGAAATAGGGTCTTACTAGGCTGCTTCGGCCTCCCTAAATTGCTGAGACTGGCCTCAAACTTGTGATCCACCTGTCTCAAGCCTCCCAAGTCAGTGGGATTACAGGCCTGCACCATGATGCCCAAAAAAGAATATTACTTTTCTTGAAACTTGAAATCAGAAGTTCTCTAATATGCATGACATGAGCAGTCTGTGGCTTCCTCCTGCATCAGGGGTTCTCAAACTTGGCACATAGGAGAATCACCTGGAAGGTTTCTAGATTTCCCCATGATAAAAAACTTTGGACCCAGAATACATGAAGAATTCTTACACCAAAAGAGACAAATAAAATAAAACAATGAACAAAATATGACAAATGACTCAAATAGACATTTCTCCTAAAGAAAGAAAAAGACAAATTATCAATAAGCACATGAAAAGATGTCATTCAACATCTTACTGTGTCAATAAGGAAATGTAAATTAAAACCACAGTGAGCTACTACTTTTTTTTTTTTTAATTTTTATTGTGGGTTGTTCAAAACATTACAAATTTCTTGACATATCATATTCCACACTTTGATTCAAGTGGGTTATGAACTCCCACTTTCACCCCATACACAGATTGCAGAATCACATCAGTTACACATCCATTGATTTACATATTGCTATACTAGTGTCTGTTGTGCTCCGCTGCCTTTCCCATCCTCCACCCTCCCCCCTCCCCACCTCTCCCCTCCCCTCCCCTCCTCTCTCTCTACCCCCTCCACTGTATAACCCTGAGGGTCTCCTTCCATTTCCATGCAATTTCCCTTCTCTCTCCCTTTCCCTCCCACCTCTCATCCCTGTTAAATGTTAATCTTCTTCTCCTGCTCTTCGTCCCTACTCTGATCTTAGTTACTCTCCTTATATCAAAGAAGACATTTGGCATTTGTTTTTTAGGGATTGGCTAGCTTCACTTAGCATAATCTGCTCTAATGCCATCCATTTCCCTGTAAATTCTATGATTTTGTCATTTTTTAATGCAGAGTAATACTCCATTGTGTATAAATGCCACATTTTTTTTATCCATTCGTCTATTGAAGGGCATCTAGGTTGGTTCCACAGTCTTGCTATTGTGAACTGTGCTGCTATGAACATCGATGTAGCAGTGTCCCTGTAGCATGCTCTTTTTAGGTCTTTAGGGAATAGACCGAGAAGGGGAATAGCTGGGTCAAATGGTGGCTCCATTCCCAGCTTTCCAAGAAATCTCCATACTGCTTTCCAAATTGGCTGCACCAATCTGCAGTCCCACCAGCAATGTACAAGTGTACCCTTTTCCCCACCTCCTCGCCAGCACTTGTTGTTGTTTGACTTCATAATGGCTGCCAATCTTACTGGAGTGAGATGGTATCTTAGGGTGGTTTTGATTTGCATTTCTCTGACTGCTAGAGATGGTGAGCATTTTTTCATGTACTTGTTGATTGACTGTATGTCCTCCTCTGAGAAGTGTCTGTTCAGGTCCTTGGCCCATTTGTTGATTGGGTTGTTTGTTCTCTTATTGTCTAATTTTTTGAGTTCTTTGTATACTCTGGATATTAGGGCTCTATCTGAAGTGTGAGGAGTAAAGATTTGTTCCCAGGGTGTAGGCTCCCTATTTACCTCTCTTATTGTTTCTTTTGCTGAGAAAAAACTTTTTAGTTTGAGTAAGTCCCATTTGTTGATTCTAGTTATTAACTTTTGTGCTATGGGTGTCCTATTGAGGAATTTGGAGCCCGACCCCACCATATGTAGATCGTAGCCAACTTTTTCTTCTATCAGACGGCGCGTCTCTGATTTGATATCAAGCTCCTTGATCCATTTTGAATTCACTTTTGTGCATGGCGAGAGAAAGGGATTCAGTTTCATTTTGTTGCATATGGATTTCCAGTTTTCCCAGCACCATTTGTTGAAGATGCTATCCTTCCTCCATTGCATGCTTTTAGCCCCTTTATCAAATATAAGATAGTTGTAGTTTTGTGGATTGGTTTCTGTGTCCTCTATTCTGTACCATTGGTCCACCAGCCTGTTTTGGTACCAGTACCATGCTGTTTTTGTTACTATTGCTCTGTAGTGAGCTACTACTTTACCTCTATTAGGATAGTTATAATTTTTTTTTAAAAAAAGATAATAACAAGTGTTGGAAAGAATGTAGAGAAGTGGGAGCCTTTGTCCCATTGCTGGTGGGATTATAAAATGTCACAGCCATTTTGGAAAACAATCTGTCATTTTCTTCCAAAGTTAAATATATACTTACCCATTCCCACATCTAGAATTGAAAACACATTTTCACCCAAAGACTCATCCACAAATATCCACAGCAGCATTATTATAATATCCAAAAAGGAAAAGCAGTCCAAATGTCCATCTACTGATGAATGGCTAAACCAAATGTGGTACATCCATTCAATGGAATGTTATTAGGAAATGGAATGTAGTACTGACACTCGCTACAACATAGTTGAACCTTGAAATCATTATGCTAAAGAAAAAAATAGACATAAGGACCATACATTGTATGATTGCATTTATATGAAAGCCCAGAATAGACAGGCCATAGAAACAGAAAGCAATTAGTGGCTATAGGTAGAGGGGAATGGAAAGTGACCAATAATGAGTACTGTTTTTTTTTTGTTGTTGTTGTTGTTGTTATTGTTGTTTTTATGGTGGGTGTTGTGGATGAAAATATTCTAGAATTGGATAGTGGTTACAAACAGTTGTGAATATACTAAAAATACTGAGTTGTATACTTTCCAAAGGATTATCCACTTCAATTAAATCAATCTTTTGGTGTGGGACACAATCAGAATTTTTAAAGTAAGTTTGTTTCTTTCAGTCCCCACCCCATGCCTACCCCCACCCACCCCAACCTTCGACTTCCTTTTGAGACAAGGTTTTGCTATTTTGCCTGCCCAGGCTGGCCTCCAACTCATGGGCTCCAATGTTCCTCCTGCCTCAATCTCCCAAGTAGCTGGGAATTGAGGCACACACCCTCACACCCACACAATCAGTGTTTGTTTTTGTTTTTGTTTTAACTCCCCAGATGATTTCGAAGTGGTGGTGAAACACTCACCTGCATGGTGGTAAAACACATTTGGTGAAGAATTAGATGTTTAGATAGATATGAGCATTACTTCCTGAAGGTGAAAACTGGCCTTCCGAATTAGTTTCTGAGGTCCTACATCAAAAGGATTTGAATTTTAATTTTTAAAAATTCTTTCATACTTGGATTTTTGCCTTAACCTTTAAAGCATTGTTTTCATATATTCCTATTCAGCTTTTAGCTCCAGGCTACTGAGAAAAGGAAAGGTCAAAAAAAATTTGGGCCCAGCAGTACCACTTTGGAAAATAATGTTTTTATACAATTAGGGGGAAAAGAGAGAGACTTGAAATGATTCCTGCAAACCCTAGTAGAGATTTTTAATCTACCCACCCAATTTAATCAGATTTTTATTTTTTGGAAAATTTTTAACTCCCTGGTTTCAAGTTGCTAGTTTTACCCCCAATCACTTGAGTTAGTGCTTTTTGCAGAAGCTTTGTGTACCTCTTCCCCTTTGCTCTTTCTCTCTTTTTATACATCACACTTTCAGTGTGTGTAAACATCAGAGCAAAGCCCCATACTGAAAACTGCGGTCTCTACCCTGTGAGGATCTTTTGTTGTCTCTATAGAGGGCCAAGGGAGCCCAGCCTGATCTCTTCCGAGGGGCCATGCTGCCTTGGGCATCAGAGGAGATGAGACCAAGGACCTTGATCATAAAACAGAAGCGCAGAGGCAGGCCCTGTGAACCTGGTCCTGGGAGGTGATCTCCAGTCTGAACAGAGCCGTATCTGGTGTCTTGAAGACTTTTTGTGTTCAGGATGAGTGCTGGTCTAACCCTCCCACTGGCTTCCTGGGACCCTAGTCCTCAGAGGCCTTTGAGTGGCGATGTTCTGCATCCAGCTTGTTCTAGGCTCCAGAGAGCTGATTTTTAAATCTTCAGGAAATTTGCAAGCTGCTTGTTAAACACAGCCATTATTAAAAACTTATATAAACTTCTAGCATAATAAATTATATTAAAAGAAAGCATTAAATAGTTTCAATTCATCAATTCTAATTATTTTATTGCTGTCTATGCTCTTGAGATTTTTTGCCTGTGGTCTTTGTATAGTGGATATATATTTAATGACATGCTTCTTCTCAGTTCTGTGTTCACTTATATCATGCTCGTAGCTAAAATTGGCCATGAGGAGAGTATTCATACCACAAAAATTGGCAAGTGCTACAAATCTATTCTTTTTCCCCCTGAATGCTGATAAGGCATTCATCAGCACACCATGTTTTTAGGCAACCACCATTGACCAGAGATAACAATAAAGTATATCAAGTCTGTCTCTTTCCAAACTGGCCCATGGCAGTTTCAAGTCATGCATATTGAATGCCTAAGAGCTATGCCTGAGCTAAATGGAAAACCAATGACTAGTTAAAGGGTTTTTAGCTACAAGGACTTTTTTGTGGCTCAATAGCTACTTTGGAGGAGTTTTGGGTCACAACTTCACTGCAAGTTCCTTGTCACAACTCTGTCCTGGCTTACCTTGACATCTGGTGTTTACTCCAAGCTGAGATTTCAAGGAAGGGCAGTTGGAGGCCAAGGGCGGCTCCTAGAGACAGATGGGCAGAGCGTCTGCTTTGGCATCATCCAGGGCATGGGCAGCAGTGGTCTGAGTAAGCACCACTGACCTGCAGGCGGGAGAAAGCCTGCCAGGTTAGCCATGCACTTGGCATCAGGAGAAGGGGATCAAAGCCAGCAGTGGTCACAATGAGGACAAAACCCTCATTGTGGAATATTGTCACCCAAAAGGGATGGGTGACCAGCAAGCGTTTTGGATGGAAGTATAAACAATAAAGTATATGTGTGTCTATGTGTTTATGAAGACAAGGCCGGTGGACACTAAACCTTCCGCATGTATCACATAGATCCTCCCAGGACAAACAGGAACAACAACAAAACTTGCAATTTTGTTCTCCAATATAAGGTAATAGAAGAGACTTTTGTGGTAAGGAAGTTCATAAATCCATTTACTTTTTTCTGGAAAGCACAAATACACACAAAGATACATTTGGATCCTCCCACAAATTCATGTTTAAGAATAGTATTTTTTCAAATGAGTTATATGAAAGAGATCCAAAGTAAGGAACAGAAACTTCCAGGAAATGTCCTTGCTCTGTTGTAGTCTCTTAATTGTGAACTCTTTGTAAATTGTTACAACCCTGGATGAATGATGGGAATATAACAGGTTGTAGAATTGGAGAACGCTAAATCTTTGTTCCTAATGGCAAAACATGTTTTTCTCATTTTCATCAGAATGTGTGATCCATGCCATTTGAAATCAAATTCCAAACACAATGAGCCATTAGTGTAATAGCTCATTACTAACAGCGGTCTTATAAATAATACATTCTTATCATGCACATGCAGCTCGCCGTGAAGCCAGCAAAAGGTATTTCAGGCCATCGAAGTTCCGTTGCGCCAATGCGGCTGTAGATTAGAAGGACATCTCCATGTGAACCAAGATGGATGCCAATTTTCCCTGCCGGGAGTGAGGCTGGCCGCCTCTTTCTGCACATATGGTAGATGGATTGGCTAATCAGCGTCTGCTGAGTCTTGGGCCTAAAATTACAGAGAAGCCAGACAACTGCAGCTACGCAGCCTTTGTTCACGAGTGCAAACAAGACAAACAATCACTTGTTATTTGGGAAAAAAATTAAAATGTTTATTTTGGACTTTTATTAAAGTGTCAATGGCTTTGTAAAACAGCTGTGTAAATCCAGTCTTTTACAGCAAGTAGCATTTGGGGGATCCTGTAAAGAAAAGAATATACATGGAAAATTTGATTTTTAAAAAAAATTCTTCTGGAATTTCATTATTGAGGAGAAAACAAAGAGCATCTCACATTTATTTTTCAAAAAACCCTTGAAAACAAATGGTTTTTAATTAAAGATAGATTGGGAAACAAATAGTTTAATTTGTTTTCTGTGTCATCTAAAAGATTAAACGTTATGATTAATTGATTCTCTGTTTTAGGGTGTTAAAGCATTGACCATTTTCTCTACTGGGCATTTATGAATAAACGCAGCATTTCTGGGAATAGGGAATGCTGTGGTTATTGAGCTCTACTTTCTGAATGGAATATCTCCAAAAATGAAGTCTGAATACTTGAGGGATAGGATCCAGTAAGTTCAGGTTTCTAATAAGAGCAGTCAGAGTCTAAGTGTTCAACTGGGAATTTGCTTAAAACCCACTTATTAACCCACAGGAATTATTTGTGTGAAATTTAAAGGACTATACATTCTCTCTCTCTTTGAATTTTAAATATAGAGAGGAATGAAATACAGAATTAGTAAAGGGACATAATAAGGAACTTCTTTTTAAAAAATATTTATTTTTTAGTTGTAATTGGACACAATATCTTTATTTTGTTTATTTTTATGTAGTGCTGAGGATCGAACCCAGGGCCTTGCGCGTACTAAGTGAGCGCACTACTGCTGAGCTACAACCCCAGCCCATAATAAGGAATTCCAGTCACAATCATTTCTCAATATGGAATATGATAGAATTAAAATAGTTTGTTAATTCATAATTTTTTGGTACCAATAATGGGTCAAGATCAGTTAGTTACTCCATTTCCTACCTATGCATCTCTCATCAAGGACCCAGAGTCATAGGACCATTGCAAGAACATCAAAACCCTATGTCTGTTAGGATGCTGAGCAGTGATATATTTGGAGATCAGAGCCATCTAGTGAACCCGCCTGGCCTTACTCAGGTTCACACAACTATTTCCCACCAAACCTTTCCTCAGCTTTCCTCCCATCAGACCATCCAATCAACAAATAAACAAATTTAAGAGAAATTGAAGAGTTCCTACATGATAAGGAGCTAATAATCATGAATGTTGAGGACCAATCATTTGGGCACTGGAACAATGATCCATCTTACCATGACGGGAGGAAAGTGCATAGGAAGCATAGGATTTGTAGGAGGATAAAATGATAAAGACACCAGATGGCAGAGGATTTGGGGCAGGCAGAGAGATTGGCTAAGAAAGTAAGTTCCAATAGTTCCCTCTCCAGAACTCTCTGGCAACTTCCCTAAGTTACTTATCCACCTCTAGGATTGTCTGTAGTGGTCTCTTGTTGGACGTTTCTTTGAACATGTTGTATGTACTTTACATTGTGCTGGACACTAGAGCTACTTAAGGAAGATACTCCTTTCTCTCTTAAACAACTCAAAGTGCCTGTGAAGTCCTCATCAGACCACGTGCCCAGGGCTCATGGAAGTTTCATGATGATAATCACTTGAGGTCTGATGGAGTAACCAGGTGTTTTGGATGTTCCAGGTGGAAGGTGTAGCTGTCGGGTTCATGAGTGTGTGCTCAAGAGTGAACTTGCCCCTGCTGCACGAGTGCTTCGACTTGGGGCCTTTCCACGGACTCTGTGTCCCACATCCTGATGACATTCTGGAAACACCACAAGAAATAGATGTTCAAGAAGATCAAGGTATTGTGGCTATCTCAGGGGCATCTCAAGAAATAAAATCCATGCCTTGGACATATTTGTGTTCTTTTTCTTTTAATCGTTTTTTAGTTGTAGATGGACACAATATCTTTATTTTACTTATTTGTTTTTATGTGATGCCAAGGATCGAACCCAGTGCCTCACACATGCTAGGTAAGTGCTCTACCACTGAGCTACAACCCCAGACCCCATATTTGTGTTCTTTGCTAAGTTATAAAACTATATAGGGCATTTTGCTTTTCCTTCTCCACTCCCCTTTAGGAGTAGTTTCTGTGGTTAATCACATCCTTATACAAATATCTATGGGCAGAGAAGGTCAAAAGTGCATTGGTATATTTAGATATGTTGGCCTTGCAGCTAAGAGCTCCCAAATTCAGAATGCACTGTTAAAAATAAATTTTGGTAAAATAATTGCTGGCATTTCAGGATTTTACACACATGTGCACATGGGCACACATGCTTAGCCAAAATAGAAAAAATGATTTTTTCAAATTAAGAACTCAAGAAACTGGGTATATTGTTCAGTGGTAGAGTACTTTCCTGGCTGTTCAAAGCCTTGGGTTTTATTCTCAGCATTACCAAAAACTAAAACTAAAAATAAATAAAAGGAACTCAAAAGATTTTTAAAATATTAATCCCAGCAATTAATGCTTCTGTGTTCATGTCTTTGACAAAATCTTACCTAGAATAGGTCTACTGCAAGTAGTCATTTTTAACTTGCTTAACTTGTTTCTAGTTACATGAAATAATAAAATCAACTTTGAAATATTGTCTGTGTCAGGATTTTCACCAAGTAGAATGAGGTAAGCTCAAACATCTGTGTGTTAATTTAACAAGGGCTCACCACATCCATGGGTATCTTTGCAGTGAAGTGTGTTCTTATGGCAGACACATGCAGGCAGGCAAGTGACTTTGGGTATGTTAATTCACTTCTCTAAACCTGGGTTTCTTCATTTGCAAAGTAGAGATAATAGTAATGTTTCCCACGCAAGGGAGCCTTGAAGTTTCACCCAGATAAGCCATGTAGAGTGCTTCTCAAATAAATTCAGTGCTCAGTAAATGTTGATCCTCATTGTTAGCAGAGTTAACTCTTTGTGATTGGCCTTTCACCTATTTGAATCTCTCCAGGGCAGAATCAAGGTATTTTGAATTGCTCTGCTTTCTCCTGTGTGAAAGAGTATACCAAGATTGTTCAAATACAGGAAAAGGAATACTTTGGTTTGTGGCATAGACTTGGAAATCTAGACAAAAGAAGGTGATGATTTGGCTGGTCATGTTCCCTGGATGGGAAAACCAAGTGCATGAGTGTGCATGCTCTACACACTCATCACAGAGAACTTGTGAGGCCATGGGTGGAGAAGTGCTTGCTTGTTGTACTGATGACAACAGCCTTCATAAAAAAGATTTGAGGTCATTACTGTTTTATAGTGAAGGCCAGCTTGCCCAGGCTTCTCAGACAAGAGACATCATAGGAGTGTTCTGAAGGAGCTTTTCTCCATGAGATAGTCCTAAACTCTAATTTGCCACTATCCAATGAGAAACCAAATAGGAGCCTTGTTATGGCTCAATGTTCTCTATATAAAATGGAGATAAAAATAGTATCTAACCCAAATAGGTATTGGGGGGGGGGGTTAAATATTAGAAGTTTTGTGATATGCTTAGCTCAGTGCCAAGTCCACAGTAACTCCTACAAATTTTTAAGTTGTCTTCTCCAGGCTGCTGTTATTACAAACAAGCTGAAAAGATAGAATCTCTCCCATCAAGTTCCTCTGATGCTACTGGTATTCCCTACATAGAATCAATGGAAAATTCCTGTCTTAGAAACTTAATGAGGGAGGACTCAAATTTAAACAGAATCCTTGACTTAAAATCATATGTATGTCTTTGTCTAACAAAAGCCCCCAAGTCTTACTTCTCTTTACTTCCCTCAGGATTTTTGCTTAAAATCAGTTGCTCTAGGACAGCTTGGTAAGTGAAAGAAATAGGAAAACTTTTCTTGTTATCTTCTGGACCTTGTTTATTTTTGAAAATCAGCTTTATGTTCACAGATACAAAGATGATTCTTCATGAAATTTTCACCAGGGAACTACTATTGTAGACTTCCAAATAACTCAGGGATGGATTTACAAATCATCAACAGCTCATTATATCTAAGAAAAGAGTCATCAACACATTTTGCTGCCATCTTCATATCAACAACAACAACGAATGAGGCTCCAGAGAAAATTCTAAATGTACTGTGATCTACTGTGACGTTTTTTTTCTGATGAAAGTCCCAAGTTAAAGGAAACATAATTTCCCTAAAATATGAACCAGAATTCTTGTTTCAAATGAACACACATTGTTGTGCCTTATATCTTGTATCTTGTTTAGTGCTTTTTCCATTTCAAAGGTTTTTCATATGTATATTTTCTCATTTTATCCTCAAAACTTGCTGTAGAAGAGCTAGGACAGGTAAAGTTCTGTTCATTTCACCTCTGTCCAAGCTCATCCAAGGTTTTAAAGCTCTTTATAGGCTGACCCAGAACTCAGATCCAGTCTCTTTCTGCTTCTGTTCAAGGTGACAATCTTGGTAAGGTGGCTTTTTATGTTTTTATTTTTTTGTTGCTTGGGATAGAACCCTCTGCCTCATATATTGGTACCATCTACTGCTCAGCTTGTGCTAAAGCAGTAGAATAGGTTGCCAAGAGACACAGAATATGAGACAAAGTTGATTGAGAAATGCTCAGGGGGATGTTCTAGTGGCAACATGCTGGACAGTTGCTTTGCCAGAAAGTCCAGTGGTGACAGGCTGGACAGGTGCATCTTTGCTGCATGAAGTGCACTAGAGGCATGATCTGGACAGCATTTACTTCTCCCTAGTTCTCTGATCCACACCAGTTACCACAGGGGAGGGGTTTTATAAGTTAAGCTGCAAAAACAGTGGTGTCACCAGCATTAACTTGTTTTGCTCCTTATATGACCAACATCCCAAAGAACAGCTGTCCTGGCAAACATGCAAAATAGTAGCTTTTTACAGATAACATTGACTTAATTTCCAGCACACATGAGAGAAAGCCATTGTCCTTCAAGATAGTATGTATCCGACAGAGAGTAGTATGTAGCCTAAACTTGCTCTCATTGTTCCCTTAACTTGGCTAGGTTTAGGGGAATAGAAAGATGCTTTCCAGGGCGTGGTGTCTTACTATCCTCTTTTGTTTAAGTATGATTAAGTAAGCAGCCATTCTACCACTGAGTACATACCCAGCCCAAGGTGAGTTTTTATCTTGGATGGCTATATGGTCTGCTTCACTAGATACAAGATCAGTTCTTTCCAGGTCAGTGAGTTATTTAATGAATAGTTACTTTAATGAGTTATCAGTGGACCAACCATATCCCTCAGATTATAGTGTGTATGTACACACGCATGTGCACAACTTCCTTCTGCTGGAATCTTCGCCTCTGTATGTGTGAACTTTTCCAGAACCATGGAAGACCACTTTGACCCATGGTAGAAACCAATGGGAAGTGCCAGGAAATTAACACTCCAGGAGCCGACTTTGCTTCCTTAGTCGAATCCTATTCCCTCATGGAAGCTTTCTCCAAATACTCCCAAATAAATGGCTGTACTTGAATTTTTGGATCAAGGTCTATTTTGAAGAGAACCCAGATAAGCAATACTACTGGTCAGGTCTTTTCCTATCATCTGTGAAATCATTTATGTATATTAACCACAATGGAGTGGAGTTAGGGTCCACCAGCTGTGAGAACTTGCAATTGCACACCAACCTCAACCCTTCCAAGCAGAAAGATGTCAAGACTGAACATTCTTTAGCTAAAATGGCAGCTTTCCTTTTCTAGTTCTTTACATACATTATGATTAGCCTACTGTTATTCATCATTTCAGCCTTATGTTTCCATTGAGTCTAAAAAGTTTAACTATGCACATTCAGTTTGTATTTTACCTGAGTTAAAATGCTCCCCATTTTGCATATCTTCACATATGTAAATTTTGAGTTTTATGTATTGGAACTTAGGACTATACTGGGACCAATGAGAACAAGTTCTAAGGATGCAGATTTTGTCCCAATATAGGGAAAAAGTTGTAAAAGTTTATTTTTTAATTAGTGGAGAACTTAGTTGAGAAGTAGCAAGTTCCTGGAATGTTGGAAAAATTCACAAACAGTAATACATATTAGAAAAAAAGGCTTTCTGCTTGTGTAGGAGATTGTACTAAGAGAACCCCTTAAATGTTTTGTACTAATTATTTAAATGTTAATATAATAAGAACCCCTTTTAAAATAAGAGTCTCTGGAAAAAGTATGGAACCACATCAAGATGTTCCATATGCCTGGCAGTTAATGAGTATTCTCCTTTGGTAACAATAAAAGGGCCCCAAATGATGTTTTTTTTTTGTTGTTTTTTTCCAATTGGCCACACCACTGGCCCTGTGTGGCATTTGCAAATCAAGCTGTGTCTTTTGTTATCTACATCATCACAATAATGATTTTGGAATCAGAATTGAGCTAGCAATTTTCTTGATGATGCATACAGCAAAATAGGACACAGCCTGTGTTTCCACAGCTGTATTGGCATCGCCACGTTTAATAGTTAATAAAAAAAAATAAAAACAAGCAAACAAAACAAAACTTTTGTTCCTCATGTAGGCCTGTGTGTTCTGGGCAGCACAAATCTCTTTTAAAAGACCCCTGCAAGGTTCAGACTTGTAAATCTCATTACACACCCGGGGCCCACCTTACAAAATCTCTGTAGAATTTGAAGTGCTCTTTGGCAGGGAGAAATTTAATTTTATATAACAGAATTGTGGGCTTTCAAAAGGATGATTAGAGTAACCCCTTGTAACCAAGCTATCTAGGAGGTGTTGCTTATTATACATTAAAAGGCCCTTCAAAATAATAATTTTCATAACATCCCCATGTTAAAACAGCAATGTCACCTTTAATATTATTTTAAAAATCACCTCTGTCAGGAAATATTTCTTTATGTGTTATTTAATTTCTTTTCATTGAACTTACATTTGCTTCTTACCATAGTTTGTCCCTCTTCTGTTCAGCTGGGAAACATCTGGAATCACTCTCAATGTGCCAGAGCTAAAAAATAATGACCAAATTCTTATTTATTGTGTATTAAATACTCCCAGGTCTTTTATCCTCTCATCCTAAGTTCCATTTTTTATTCCCAGTCCCCTTCTATTTTACTTTATTTTTCTCTTAGCACAGATTCCAAATATGAATGAAACACCCATTATGGAGCATGGCAATATTCCTGCCAATGTATTTGCATTATATATCTCAGGACATTTTTTGAATACTAGTCATATTCTCTAGTCATTTAACTAGTGAATCACTAGGACTTTATATTAATTTCCTATGACTGCCATAACAAAGTACTATGGATGGGATGGTTTAAAAAAACAGAAATTTATTGTCTCATAATTCTGAGGCCGGAAGTCTGGGATCAATGTGTTTCAGCAGGATTGTTTTCTTCTGAAGCCTCTTTCCTAGGGTTGCCATTGGCCAACTTGTCCCTGTCTTCACACGGGCTTCTCTCTGTAACCACCTGTGTCCAGATTTTTTATTCTTAAGAGAACTCTAGTAATATTGGATTAAGGCTCACTTCAGTGAACTCATTTTAACTTATCTCTTTAAAGATCCTACCTCCAAATAGTCTTCCTGTTCTGAAGTACCAGGGGTTCAGACTTCAACATATAGAGTTCTGGGATAGTGGGGTGGGAGGAGACAGAACACAGTTGAAGAAGCAGCTGCATAGTATCTCCCTCCCTTCCCTGGTTCCTGTGTGCTATGTTTGGGGCGGGGGGCATTTCAGTAATATTTATGTTCTTTCATAAACCGACTTTCTTCCCCTGGCTGGATACAAGCTGCAGTCACTTAGCCCTCTGTCCTTGGAATGACTCCCTTCCCCCACCACTCCATTTCTCACTGAGTGGGTTTCTCTGCTCTGGTGTGGGTTTTAGATGTCCCTTGGAAAGGAGCTCTACTCAGCCTGCAGTCCCCTAGCCACCTCACTTCCCAGGAGACAGGACAAGTTCTAGGGCCCTTTCCCATCTCTCACTTAGAGGCCACACCATGTTATTGGCACCCAATATGCCATTTTTTCCCCCACTATGATTTGAGTTTTAGCATCTCAGTTCTCCCTCCTCCCTCTGCCTTTTCTTTCCTTATGGTTTGGCAGTATGGATCTTCTGTGCCTTCTAGCTGCAAAGCTATGACAGTAATGTAGATAGTGGCAGCAATGTCTGATATACTTAATGATGCAAAGCCTAATGTATAAACTTAAATTTGTTTCTAATTCATAATTTGTATTTTATTTTTAAGTCACTCAATGTCTTTAGCATCTGAAGGTAACCAGATTGCCTTCTTCCAAAGTTTTAGCTACTCTTAGCCAACTTCAGTTTTCTAGAATTAACCATGTGAATTTAGTGCTTTGCTAGAGATGTTGATAAATAATAACTTAAAATAAATAATACCAGTCCTATGCCTAGGCTGAATTGGTTATCTTCAAGGTTGACAATCTGTCTAGAGGTTCTATAGGGCTGAGCCCTTGAGCTTGTATTATCCCAGGAAGAATATGAGCCAGACCTGAAACCCAGAGCTTGCTGCTAGGGACACAGCCCTAAAAGCCCCCTGAGTGAGCCTTATGGTTATTTAGCAAAACCTGTTGCCGATTTTCCTTCTTCATTCCAATGCTGGTTCCCAAGCCCTTTCCAGTATCTTCAAAAACAACAGCAGCAACAAATGATGGCAACCACTTAAGAACCTATTATTTTGCAGAGAGGAAGCCACTATGATCCACATTCCTATTCTCCTCTTCAGCCCTGGGAGAAACCTGTGATATGACTCAGCCTTGCTCTCCAGCAGTCAGATTCATTTCACAATGGTGGAACTACAAACGCATTTTGATATAGGGCCTGGAGGTCTTTGAAAGAAAAGTGGCTTTATTTTTATTCGTTATGATCATTATGTGCTGGGATTATTTTCTCAGTAGGCGATGTCTCTTTTGCCCATATTTATGAAGCAGGGGAGAAGGCATTTAATGAATTTCAAGAGTGTATTTGACTGTAAAACACATCTCAGCATATTCACATGTAAATAACCCTTTTATTTATTCTCTCTGGTGACCTTTTTTCTTTTGGGGGTAGATCACAGTTTGTTGTTGTTTTCCATTTCCAAATGGGAGGCTGAATGATAATAATGAAAGATTATGCAAAAAAATCCATGTTTAAAATAATGTTGATATGCCACTTGTGTTGTAGGATAATTATAGTAATTTGGCTATTACACTATATGGAAGCAGGAGTTGGTTGCTAGAAAACACAGTGATAGGGGTGATTCAAGGGATTTTCATCCCAACTGGCTGTTTGATCCCGCTGACTTTTCTCTTGAAAAATCAATTGCTTGCCACGAATACTCTGAATTTCCCCTTGATTAAATTGGCTGTTGGTGGGCTGCACCCATTGCACGGGGGTCACTGTGAGTTCTGTCTGTTTACAAAGGGTTTTTGACGACTCTTAAAATATCATGGGCCAAATTTAATCTGAGCAAAGCAACTAAGGAAGCAATTACTAAAAATCACAGTCTTTGCACATAGCAACAAACAAAGGAAAATTTATTAATTCTGATGCACAACATGAAGCTAGTTATTTTTTTACTGGGTTACAATCCTTCTCCCCACTGCATTTTGCTTGAATTTTTGGTGTTTCCAGACCTCCAAGGCCACATGGGCTTGCTCAGTGGAAAACTTGGGAGAGACACATAGAAGCATTTTTGACAACTTTTCCATTTTCCCTCAAGGTTATTAATAGACTCAGGTCTTTATGAATCAGTGACAGTAAATTTGATTTTTCTTGAAAAGCCTCATTTAGTATAATGAAGATTAAAAATTATTAGTGTGATTCTGAGTATAAGTCAATGGAAGAGTGTGGTTTAACATTTGTGAGGCCCTGGTTTCAATCCACAGCACAAAAAAAAAAAAAAGAAAGAAATCATTAGCATACAGTTGTAGAAATGGGTGTGTATTTGTGTGTGTGTGTGAGAGAATATATATATCCAATTCTGTGTGGAAAAAGACTCCAAACTTTTTTATTGAATGCTGATTTAAATCTATACAAAATAGCTTGGAGTAAAGAGAAAAATAAGCAAATCACACACACACACACACACACAGAATAAGTGTGTGTGTGTGTGTGTGTGTGAGAGAGAGAGAGAGAGAGAGAGAGAGAGAGAGAGAGAGAGAGATGGAAGTAGTGCTCTTTTTATTTATTTATTTATTTTCTTGATACTGAGGATTGAATCCAGTGACACTCTAGTCCTTTCTATTTTTCATTTTGAGACAGGGTCTCTCTAAGATGCTGGACCCAGTTCTATACATTTTAAAAAGTGTATAGACCCTTAATTAAATGGAATGTTAATTTAATTTAATTATATATTGTTTAGTTAAATAGAAACAGCCTTAAATTTGCAAACAAGATGAATGTACTTTTTTTGAAAGTAAGTAAGCTAGCAATATGATACTAGGTCACCTTTGAATACTTCAGTGTATACTTCCTACACAGGGGGACATAATCCTTTACAACCTCCACCAAAATCAGGGCATTAACATGAATAAATTAATCAATGTCAATAGATTAATCCACTGATTAGACTATAACTCATCTAATTTTACCTCTGAAAATTTTTGCATTGTCTCCCACATGAGCTTTTGGGGGATACCTCATGTCTAAACGATAACAGTCTTACTATCTTTAAGTTTGGAATGGTTCTTTAGTCTTTCCTTGGCTTTTAAGATCTGGATACTTTTGAGGATTGTAGACCCATAAATTTTGGAGAGCATACTTTACTTTATGTTCATGATGATTTCCATGTTGTGTAGGGGGCACTTTGAGTTCTCATTTCATCTTATCTGGGATGACACATTTTTAGTCTGTTCCATTACTGATGATGTGTGTCACTTTGATCACTTGATTAAAGTGATTCTTTTAGGTAAAAACTTAAAATTATTTCTGCTATTCTCATCTGTGCAGAGATCTATAATAATTTTTGTATTTCCTGTGGTTCTGGTAATCAAACCAAGGGTCTTGTACATGGTAGGCAAGTATTCTACTCTATCCCAGCCCAGTTTCTTTATTCCTGATCTTTACATTGTCTCTGCTTCTATGAATTTGACTGTTTTAGACACCTTCATAAATGGATCATGCATTATTTGTCTGTGACCACCTTATTTCACTTAGCACAATATCCTCAAGTTTCCTTAATGTTCTCACATATTGCAGGATTTCCTTCTTTTTAAGGCTGAATAACATTCCTTTGTATGTATGTAGTATATTTTATTTATCCATTAAAGATATCCTAGTTATCTTTTTTATTATTAGGTTTTAGTTTAATTGCATTGAAGACAGAGAATCTACTCTGTGTGGTTTAATCTTTAACTGTCATTCTTTATTAATCTTACCAGTGGTATATAAATTTAATTGGTATTTTCTTTCCATTATATTTTGTTACTATGTAAATAATTCATTGCCATAATAATGCTTCAAACAACCAAACTACAAACTAAAGTGGAATATCACAAAGAACTTGTATGGTTCTTTTTGTCTGGGGTCAGTTAGGCAGCTCTGCTGATTTTGGCTGAGTCTTCTCACATGTCCTAGGTTGGTTGGGTATCAGCTGATCTCGGCTACCCTCTTCTCTGCTCCATATTCCTCTAATCCCTTAGCAAGCTATATTGGGCATGTTTCATGGTGATGGTAGAAGCGCAAGAGAACAATTAGAAACATGAAAGACCTCTTCAGATCGAGCTTTGTATCAATACGTGTCATGTGTCCTGAGCAGGTTATATGGCTGAGCCCAGAATCAGAGTACAGGATGCTACATGGTAAAGGATCTGAATACAAAGAATGTAAAGAATTCATATCATCATTACAACCCATGTTCACATACACAAAAAAAATGTTGCTGATGATTTTTGTCTTGATCTTCCTCCTAACCTGAGGAGACAACTCAAATTTAGCATTAGTTATCTTGTTGTTGGAAAAATAACAGTGGTTATCTGTTTTCCTGAAGGAGGCTCAAACTGTAGTCTCATCTCAAGTCAATAATCTAAGAATTACTAATGCTTTGAGCTCAAGTTTATCATACTGTAAAACCTAAAGTTTGTGCTACATCTTAGATGGGAGGAATTTAATTGAAAAATGTAAAACAAACCCTTGTCCTCTTTTATGAGGCTGCCTAAAATTTTTCTTGGTATTATTATGGACTTTATTACCACTCTCTTGCTGGTGTTTTTTTTTCAGTCATTAGGAAAATTCTGAGTTCATTCCATATTCCAGACTTTAGGAGCCTTGTCTATATGGTAAGTGTAGTACCATCCACTGGCCAAATAAACATGCAGGATAAACAAATCTACAGGGGGATAACTCCTCCTAAGGATAAAAAATTGTGATAGAAACAATAGCAGAATTACAACTAGATCATTTTGGGAACATTAATCAGCACAGACTTCATAGAGAAGAAAAACTTTTTTGAGTTAAAACTCAGGAACAACTTGAGCTGTCTTATGTTTTGGATATGAGCTATCCCCACAAGCTCATGTGTGAGACAATGCAAGGATTTTTCAGGGGTGAAATGATAGATTATGAGACTTGTAACCTAATCAGTGGATTAATCCACTGAAGGATTAACTGGGTGGTAACTATAAGCAGGGAGGGTGTAGCTGGAGAAGTAGATCACTGCGGATGTGCCTTTGGGATTTATATTTTGTCCCTGGTGAGCAGAGTTCTCTCTGCTTCCTGATTGCCACGTACTGAGCAGCTTTCTTCCCCTACACCCTCTACCATGATGCTCTACCCCACCCAAAGCAATGATGTCAGCCATCTATGGACCAAGATCTCTGAAACTGTGAGCCCCAAATAAACTTTTCCTGTTCTAAAATTGTTATTGTCCATTCTTTTGGTCACAGTGATGCAAAAGCTGACTAAAACAAGCTGTCTGAGTGAGGAAATTGAAACATTTTCTTTCAGTTTATTGAAAGAAAAAAGCATGCAGAATAAGGGGGTGTTTGAGACCATGCTTATTGGAGAAAAGTACAAATTCAGAGTTGCTGGAGCATCAAGAGAGACAGTGGCAGGAGACAAAGTAGGACAGGAGAGGGAGGACAGGAGATTTAGGCCTTGCACCACCTCTCAATAGGCCATTCAATTATAAACCCATCAACAGGTTAATGAGATAAAAGCCCCGCTTCTGAATATTGCTTCAATACATGAGGGATATTCCAAATATAAACTATAACAATAATTAAACTTTCTTAGAATTTTTTGTTGCATTAGCCATATAGGAAACTGTCTTCCTTTAAAAAATATAAATAAGATAATGCAGATAAATTCCTTTTGCTCAACTTTCAATTGTGTTTCCTCCTGCACTCTTTAGATATAGCTATTGTAACTTTAGTATGTTAGTGTTTAGTATTTTCCCATATCTCTTTTTCATATGCTCATATGGGGTTCATATTTTCATAGAAAAGCGGTTTATAAAAAACATAAATGGTCCACAAGGGACCATTTTAATGTTTTAAAATTTGCTTTTTCACTCAACTTTTGGAGATCTAGTAATGTTGATATGCATAGGTCCAGAACCTTCCTTTTACTTTCTGGATGGCATTCTGCTCTATGGAATGTGCCACATTGGTCTTTGAAAGATATTTAGGTTGTTTGTGTTGTTTTGTTATTGTAAACAATACCCATAAATGTCCTTGTACATATCTCTCTGGACCCCTTTCCAAGTTTCTGTGAGGCTATATTCCTAGAATTGTTCTTGCTGGACTTGGAGATACATGTCACCAAACATGGTGGTACCAATACTTACTATTGTCAGTTTTAAACTGGCCAATTTGATAGGTCTGAAAGAAGATAGCATTGTTTTAACTTTATTTCTGCAAATCCTTTTGAGAATGAACACTTTTCATATGCTTATTGGCCACTCGTATTTTCAGTCTGTTCTCTTGTATTTTCAGTCTGTTCTCTTGTATTTTCAGTGTGTTCTCTTCCTTTGTCTGTTTTTTCTGTTTCCTAGAATTTGATCATTGGCATATTATAGGTGTTGCAAATATTTTCTCCACATATCTACTTATTTTTTAAAAAATTGTAAAGGGTTTCTTCCAACAGAACTTTGGTGTGCTAAATATGTCATTATTATTCTTTTTTGACTTCTGCCTTCCACATTTCTAAGGAAAGCTTTTCCACCCACAAGGTTATGAACTATTCCCCTATATTTTCTCCTAGTAATTTCAAAGTGGTTTTTTAATCCTTCAAGTTGTAATCTATCTGCAAATGATTTATGTGTCTAGTATGAAATAGAGGTGGAAATTTATTTTTTCTCATGTTCTTACCCAACACTATTAATTGTATAGTTCATTCTTTTCTTCATGAATTTTAAATGCCACTGTTAACATTTATCAACATTTCATAACTATCTGGCTCTATTTTTTTATTCCATTTTGTTCTATTTCTACCGCAATAGGTCACTGTTTTAATAACCAGTCTTCATATGCCATAATATTTAGTAGAAATTTTGTCCCACTCATTTTTATCTTTCTTAAAATTTTGTTTACTGACTATTCCTCCGTAGTTGCTCTTTTAGGATCAGTTTATTTCATTGCATAAAAAAATACTTGGAATTTTTGATGATTCTCTAAAATAAATGTGAAACCATATATATATAATTTATTCCTAACACTTCAAAATATATTATTTTGTATTCCTTATATATTAGTCCTATTAGATAAAGAATAGTGTAGAGCCACAGTTTAGTGGATCCTAAGTCTGGACAATTCATGGCCCTCTGTAAGGATCATAATGCAAAATTATGAATGTGACATTGAATGTGTGGGAGGTACCTGAGCCAGGTATTTGAATTTCTAGCTTGACTAACTTTGTGGTACATAAACTTCAGATAAACAGTCTCACTTAGAGAGAAAGCCCCAGAAAACTGTGCCTCCACTCCTACTAGAAATCATTGGTTTATAACTTCTAAGCTACTCAAATAACAATTAAACTTGTAGCTCAGTGGTGTTTTCTGTTGTGTGTTATATAATACCACTGCCTTGACTTTTCCCTGGGATAGCATGTCACATTTGAAGACCTCAGGGTGCATTATGAACATTAACTAATTAAACTTCACAAAACCCAAGAGAGGTTGCAGAGAGAGATTTAGCATCACCTCGCCCAGTTCTGAAATGCAGGCACCTCTGGGGACAAGGGTGGCAGCTGCCTAATAATAAACTGCAACACTTCACGACAGTTTAGTCAAGACAATTAGTCATTGTAGTTGGTAATTGTCTCTTGAGCACTAGGCTGTCAAATAGTTAAGTCATCAGGATCATCAGTTCACTGCCAATGGAATCCATTCTTTAAGATGTTTTTACTTTTTAGTGATTTTATCCTAATTAGAAAAGAAATGTGTTTACAGTGTGGGTCTACATTTCTTTTACTTGTGCTTTTTGTAGTTCTTCAGATTTAAAACTTAAAGGAGGAAGGAAGTATCTCTCTCTCTCTCTCTCTCTCTCTCTCTCTCTCTCTCTCTTTTGTGAGGGGGGTTGTGGGGAATCCTGAGGATTGGATTCAGGAGCACTTGACCACTGAACCACATCCCCAGCCCTATTTTGTATTTTATTTAGAGACAGGGTCTCAGTGAGTTGTTTAGCACCTCACTGTTGCTAAGGCTGACTTTGAACTTGCAATCCACCTGTCTCAGCCTCCAGAACAGCTGGGATTACAGGTGTGCACCACCACACCTAGAGAAGTATCTGTTTTTTTTTTTTTTGCAAAGGTACCACTTTAAAATAAAGAGTTATTGATATGAGTGGGTTTTTTTTTTTTCATTCAAAAAGTTTGCAACTAAGGAAAACTAATTGATGGTAAAAGTTTGAATAGTTGTATTGATTTGTCAGGGAGAAGGGAAGCTTCTGCATGCTGTAAATCCTTCATTCACTTGTGTGGTTGTTACACAAGAGTGATATACATAGGAACTTACTGAACAGAACATATTTCTGTATGCATTTGCTCACAACAATAAAGGAAATCTATTTCAATCCCCTATATCTTTGTAAGAAATAGGTAAGAAACATTTGTGATACAGTAATTTGGGTTGAGAAGTGTCTGTAGGGGCTGTTGCCTTGGTGGGCATTGCAAGAAAACCAAGGAAGCAGAGTGGACACTGAGCTGCCTCTGGTCTTGCAGTGTCTGATGGGTGGTTAAAAACACACAGAAGCAGAACATCCAAGAAATATGGGATAACATTAAGAGACCAAACTTAAGAGTCATTGGGATACAGGAAGGTACAGAACTCCAAACCAAAGGAATGAGCAATCTATTCAATGAAATAATACGAGAAAACTTCCCAGACTTGAAGAATGAGACAGAATCCCAAATCCTAGAAGCCTACAGGACGCCGAATGTGCAAAATCATAAGAGATCCACACCTAGACACATTATAATGAAGATGCCCAACATACAGAATAAGGAGAGAATTTTAAAAGCTACAAGAGAAAGGAAGCAGATTACATTTAGGGGTAAGCCAATCAGGATAACAGCTGATCTTTCAACACAGACTCTGAAAGCTAGAAGATCCTGGAATAACATATTTCAAACACTGAAAGAAAATGGGTTCCAACCAAGAATTGTGTATCCAGCGAAATTAAGCTTCAGGATGGAAGATGAAATTAAAACCTTCCACGATAAACAAAAGTTAAAAGAATTTGCAGCTAGAAAACCATCTCTTCAAAACATCCTCAGCAAAACATTATAGGAAGAGGAAATGGAAAATAACAATGAAAACCAACAGTGGGAGGTAGGACAGTAAAGGGGGGGGAAATAATCAAAGAGGAAAACAAACCATGTTTAGTAACATAAATAAACAAATATGGCTGGAAGAACAACCCATATCTCAATAATAACCCTAAATGTTAATGGCTTAAACTCACCAATTAAGAGACACAGGCTTGTAGAATGGATCACAAAACAATACCCAACAATATGCTGCCTACAGGAGACGCATTTGATAGGAAAAGACATACATAGGCTGAAGGTGAAAGGTTGGGAAAAATCATATCACTCATATGGACTTTGGAAACAAGCAGGAGTGTCCATACTCATATCAAATAAAATAGATTTCAAGCCAAAGTTAATCAAAAGGGATAAAGAGGGACACTACATACTGCTTAAGGGAACCATACACCAACAAGACATAACAATCATAAATATATATGCCCCAAACAATGGTGCAGCTATGTTCATCAAACAAACTCTTCTCAAGTTCAAGAGTCTAATAGACCACCATACAATAATCATGGGAGACTTCAACACACCTCTCTCGCCACTGGACAGATCTTCCAAACAAAAGCTGAATAAGGAAACTATAGAACTCAATAACACAATTAATAACCTAGACTTAATTGACATATATAGAATATACCACCCAACATCAAGCAGTTACACTTTTTTCTCAACAGCACATGGATCCTTCTCAAAAATAGATCATATATTATGTCACAGGGCAACTCTTAGACAATATAAAGGAGTAGAGATAATACCATGCATCTTATCTGATCATAATGGAATGAAACTGAAAATCAACAATAAAAGAAGGAAGGAAAAAGCATACATCACTTGGAGAATGAACAATAGGTTACTGAATGATCAATGGGTTATAGAAGACATCAAGGAGGAAATTAAAAAATTCTTAGAGATAAATGAAAACACAGACACAACATATCGGAATCTATGGGACACATTGAAAGCAGTTCTAAGAGGAAAATTCATTGCTTGGAGCTCATTCCTTAAAAAAAGAAAAAACCAACAAATAAATGATCTCATACTTCATCTCAAAATCCTAGAACAAGAAGAGCAAAACAACAGCAAAAGAAGTAGAAGGCAAGAAATAATGAAAATCAGAGCTGAAATTAATGAAATCGAAACAAAAGAAACAATTGAAAAAATTGACAAAACTAAAAGTTGGTTCTTTGAAAAAATAAACAAAATCGACAGACCCTTAGCCATGCTGCCGAAGAGAAGAAGAGAGAGAACTCAAATTACTAGCATATGGGATGAAAAAGGCAATATCACAACAGACACTTCAGAAATACAGAAGATAATCAAAAATTATTTTGAATCCTTATACTCCAATAAATTAGAAGATAGTGAAGGCATCGAAAAATTTCTTAAGTCATATGATCTGCCCAGATTGAGTCAGGAGGATATAGACAACCTAAACAGACCAATATCAATTGAGGAAATAGAAGAAACCATCAAAAGACTACCAACTAAGAAAAGCCCAGGACCGGATGGGTATACAGCAGAGTTTTACAAAACCTTTAAAGAGGAACTAATACCAATACTTTTCAAGCTACTTCAGGAAATAGAAAAAGAGGGAGAACTTCCAAATTCATTCTACGAGGCCAACATCACCCTGATACCTAAACCAGAGAAAGACACTTCAAAGAAAGAAAACTACAGACCAATATCTCTAATGAACCTAGATGCAAAAATCCTCAATAAAATTCTGGCGAATCGGATACAAAAACATATCAAAAAAATTGTGCACCATGATCAAGTAGGATTCATCCCTGGGATGCAAGGCTGGTTCAATATACGGAAATCAATAAATGTTATTCACCACATCAATAGACTTAAAAATAAGAACCATATGATCTTCTCGATAGATGCGGAAAAAGCATTCGACAAAGTACAGCATCCCTTTATGTTCAAAACTCTAGAAAAACTAGGGATAACAGGAACATACCTCAATATTGTAAAAGCAATTTATGCTAAGCCTCAGGCTAGCATCATTCTGAATGGAGAAAAATTGAAGGCATTCCCTCTAAAATCTGGAACAAGACAGGGATGCCCTCTCTCTCCACTTCTGTTCAACATAGTTCTCGAAACACTGGCCAGAGCAATTAGACAGACGAAAGAAATTAAAGGCATCAAAATAGGAAAAGAAGAACTTAAATTATCACTATTTGCAGGTGACATGATTCTATACCTAGCAGACCCAAAAGGGTCTACAAAGAAACTATTAGAGCTAATAAATGAATTCAGCAAAGTGGCAGGATATAAAATCAACACGCATAAATCAAAGGCATTCCTGTATATCAGCGACAAATCCTCTGAAATGGAAATGAGGACAACCACTCCATTCACAATATCTTCAAAAAAAATAAAATACTTGGGAATCAACCTAACAAAAGAGGTAAAGGACTTATACAATGAAAACTACAGAACCCTAAAGAGAGAAATAGAAGAAGATCTTAGAAGATGGAAAAATATACCCTGTTCATGGATAGGCAGAACTAACATCATCAAAATGGCGATATTACCAAAAGTTCTCTATAGGTTTAATGCAATGCCAATCAAAATCCCAACAGCATTTCTTGTAGAAATAGAGAAAGCAATCATGAAATTCATATGGAAAAATAAAAGACCCAGAATAGCAAAAACAATGCTAATCAGGAAGTGTGAATCAGGCGGTATAGCGATACCAGACTTCAAACTATACTACAGAGCAATAGTAACAAAAATAGCATGGTACTGGTACCAAAACAGGAGGGTGGACCAATGGTACAGAATAGAGGACACAGAAACCAATCCACAAAACTACAACTATCTTATATTTGATAAAGGGGCTAAAAGCATGCAATGGAGGAAGGATAGCATCTTCAACAAATGGTGCTGGGAAAACTGGAAATCCATATGCAACAAAATGAAACTGAATCCCTTTCTCTCGCCATGCACAAAAGTTAATTCAAAATGGATCAAGGAGCTTGATATCAAATCAGAGACACACCGTCTGATAGAAGAAAAAGTTGGCTACGATCTACATACGGTGGGGTCGGGCTCCAAATTCCTCAATAGGACACCCATAGCACAA
Source organism: Marmota monax (assembly GCF_021218885.2). Taxonomy (NCBI): domain Eukaryota; kingdom Metazoa; phylum Chordata; class Mammalia; order Rodentia; family Sciuridae; genus Marmota; species Marmota monax. The sequence goes on from NW_026692254.1 coordinate 5,809,431, forward strand.
AAGTTAATAACTAGAATCAACAAATGGGACTTACTCAAACTAAAAAGTTTTTTCTCAGCAAAAGAAACAATAAGAGAGGTAAATAGGGAGCCTACATCCTGGGAACAAATCTTTACTCCTCACACTTCAGATAGAGCCCTAATATCCAGAGTATACAAAGAACTCAAAAAATTAGACAATAAGATAACAAACAACCCAATCAACAAATGGGCCAAGGACCTGAACAGACACTTCTCAGAGGAGGACATACAGTCAATCAACAAGTACATGAAAAAATGCTCACCATCTCTAGCAGTCAGAGAAATGCAAATCAAAACCACCCTAAGATACCATCTCACTCCAGTAAGATTGGCAGCCATTATGAAGTCAAACAACAACAAGTGCTGGCGAGGATGTGGGGAAAAGGGTACACTTGTACATTGCTGGTGGGACTGCAAATTGGTGCAGCCAATTTGGAAAGCAGTATGGAGATTTCTTGGAAAGCTGGGAATGGAGCCACCATTTGACCCAGCTATTCCCCTTCTCGGTCTATTCCCTAAAGACCTAAAAAGAGCATGCTACAGGGACACTGCTACATCGATGTTCATAGCAGCACAATTCACAATAGCAAGACTGTGGAACCAACCTAGATGCCCTTCAATAGACGAATGGATAAAAATGTGGCATTTATACACAATGGAGTATTACTCTGCATTAAAAAATGACAAAATCATAGAATTTGCAGGGAAATGGATGGCATTAGAGCAGATTATGCTAAGTGAAGCTAGCCAATCCCTAAAAAACAAATGCCAAATGTCTTCTTTGATATAAGGAGAGTAACTAAGAACAGAGTAGGGACGAAGAGCAGGAGAAGAAGATTAACATTAAACAGGGATGAGAGGTGGGAGGGAAAGGGAGAGAGAAGGGAAATTGCATGGAAATGGAAGGAGACCCTCAGGGTTATACAAAATTACATACAAGAGGAAGTGAGGGGATAGGGAAAAATAATACAAGGGGAGAAATGAATGACAGTAGAGGGGGTAGAGAGAGAAGAGGGGATGGGAGGGGAGGGGAGGGGAGGGGGGATAGTAGAGGATAGGAAAGGCAGCAGAACACAACAGACACTAGTATGGCAATATTTAAATCAATGGATGTGTAACTGATGTGATTCTGCAATCTGTATATGGGGTAAAAATGGGAGTTCATAACCCACTTGAATCAAAGTGTGAAATATGATATATCAAGAAATTTGTAATGTTTTTAACAACCAACAATAAAAAATTTAAAAAATAAATAAATAAATAAAAAAGAAAAACACACAGAGAAGCCGCAGTGTCTCTGGAAGCCTCTAGAGGGTTCAGGTCCTCTGGTGCATCTGCTAGAGCATCCTGGGACTGCTCTTAGATAAGGCCCAAAGGCTGAGAGCAGAGTCATGGTTAAGAATCCCCTAGCAGAGTAGCCCTGGGTGAGACAAAAGGAGTGCAAGCATTCCTATGATGATGATGTCTCCCAAATTGTTCCCCTGCAGTCACAGAAAATGGAAAGGGGAGCACTTTTTATAGAAAATGGGAATTTTTTGCTCATTGTAATTTTTAATGAAGATTAAATATTCTGATTGTTGATGTTTCAGACATATTAAAATAATGACATTCAGCTCAATTCTTGCAAGATAGAAAAGTGAATTTCATGGCCACTGGTAGACCCCAACTTCACAGTATTTCCAAACAAAGACAAAGCAGCTCTTGTGTTAATCCTTGGCAGTCTATTAGCACTGATGTTGCTGATTGTGGCCTTTTCCACCTTCTGTCTTAAGATCCTTTTAAATTCTGTCATAATCAGTTGTTTGTAAACTTCAAGGGGGATACCAGCAAAGGATCTCATTGTCCAGTGACTGGCAAATATTAGGGCCTCCTGTGTACCCCGCTCAAGCCAAGACCATCATGCATAACAGTTCATCTTCATAGCTCTCCTTGGGAAGGATCAGAGAAGTTGAGGAGGAACTTTTCCTGAACCTCTGTGTCACAGTCAGGATTGAAGTGGGCTTGAAAGAACCTGTTATTTTCAACTCTAGTTGCTGCCTTCTGAAATTTAAGTTTTCAGATAATCATAGTTTAAAATACATGATCATGCTGCCCAATTTCCTGTGGTTTCATAGATATTTATCATCTATTTTCTGTTCTTATTCTATTCTTTCTCTCAAAGATGCTGAGTTCATGAGTAACAGGCTAGGAGTCCAGAGAATTTCTGAGGATCCAGAGAAATCTCTATATATAGAGGCCATGGAGAACATCCAGGTAAGGGAGACCATTTTCCCATTTCTGGGGCCTAGAGATGGGCCTGGGGCTACTTGTGGCATTGGGAGAATCTCTGGTGCTGGGGTCATTAGCCAAAAATTATAGCACATGGTACAGAAAGGCCCTACTAGCTAAGGCTGAAGAAACCACACACATTTATAGTGGGCAAATCAAAGCTTCACTGATATAGTGCAGAACACATGTCAGAACAAGATTTTAATCATTCCCCACCTTCATTCCTACCCATTCCCTGCCTTCAGGAGGAGGAGGCAAATAAAGTTGTTATTGGAAGCTCACTAGGAAATCTGGACTTTCTAAAGAGACTCACACACTTTCTGCATATTCAAATATGGCAGCATGTTTCTTCCTGTTCTGATTGGGCCTTATAAACTACAGAAACATCTGCCACAGCTCCCTGGATAGTTGCCAGGTTTACTGCTCTTGCCTGGTTTCAGGAGTAACCCTTCTTGGTCCCTCCCCTCCTGCTATATCTGCATGACTTTAATAGAGCTCTGTGTGTGCTGCTCCCACTTATCATGACCTAATAAGGGAGATAACCCATACCTAGGGCCTGAGTGTGGTATACAGGAGGCCTCAAGATTTGGTGGGAGGACCCCGGAATTCATCCATCTTTCCATCTCTGCTAACCTCTGACAGCTAATGACTTCATATAATTAAAAACAATCACATTTTCTGGGTTCTGGGTCCTGTATGGGTTCAGTGTATGTCCCTTATATTCTTAGGAACAAGGCCACTCAGGTCCCTTCCTGAGTCTTAGCACTACATCGCCTGGATTGTCCTCTCTGATTTTCATGTTGACCTTATGGAAAAATACATGCTGATCTCCCAAACTACAAACAAACTCAACCTGTAGCTGGTTGGGTGTCGTATTTCAAATACTGATTTATTTTCTGCACGGAGATCAGAGGCCCACACAAGTGCTGAGGGTACCACTAAGACCAGCCTGAAACTGGTTGTAGTATGATGGGAATAGAAGAGGGGAGACATCCCAGAAGAGGGGGCTAAGAGGGGAGCAGAACCCTTTAAAGATTATATGGCATGGGTGATTTTATTTTTCAGGTTTTTTTATTTGCATGGATGATTGAAGGAAATGAACCTACTAATGGAATTTAAAGCAAGGAAGGGAGGGGGGTACATAGAACTTGTACTTCTAGCCAAGATGGAGTAACAGAGGCTGAATTTATTATCCTGCCTAAAACAACCAAAAATGGATAGTTTATAAAACAACAGTTTTCAAAATACTGCTCCCACTGTAACAAAGAACAGTGATGCCTGAGTGTGGTGAAAAATAAGTCAAGTGAATCCCATGATCGCCCCAGCTTACTGCCTTGAGAGAATTTCCAGGCCATCTCACAGGATAGGAGAAATAATCAAACTTCCTGAAATGAAGAGACAGAAGTATAAGTTCATGGAGACTAAATTCACTGAAGTGTGAAAGAGTAGCAGAGAGGAGAGAGATACAGAGAGAGCATACCATCTATCAGCAAGCATCACTTTTGAATATTCAGCTGGGTAACAGTCAGAGGAGTACTACTAATGAAGAAACTACTAAATCAGATTGAGGAAAGAAACTTCCCAAAGGATTAGAGTTAATAGTACTCAGTGCTACTACAAGGCTGGGAACAGTTCCTGTCTTTACGAGCCAGATTGGAAAACCTTATGATTCATAAGGCACTGGGAAAATGCACAGAAGCATATTGCCTCAGTAATGGGGAATAAAGCACTGATCCAGTCCTGTGCAATATATCTTTAGAACAAGAACTAAAAGGATGAGACTCTCCATATAACTTAGTTAACTGAGTCCCAGACAAAATTCAAGAACATTATCCTGCACCCAACTAAGCGAAATTCACAGTGTTCAGAATCCAATAAAAAATACTATGCACTCAAAAAAAGGAAAAAGAAACTGGGAATATATGGTGCATAAAGTGGAGATAAATTCATCAATTGAAACTGCCCAGATCTGAAACAGATGTTAGAATTAGTGGACAAAACCAAAAAGACAGTAATTATAACTTTATTTCATACTGCCAAAGGTTAAAGAGAGACATATAAGAGATAAAAATTCTCCAGATCAAACTTCTAGAAATAAAACCACAAAGTATAATTTGAAAAATACACCTGAAGAAATAAAATTAGACATTGTAGAGGAAAAGGTTAGTGAACTTGAGAGAGAAGTTTTTTTGTTTGTTTGTTTGTTTGTTTTTTGTTTTGTTTTGAAAGATCAGTGTATCTGAGATTTGGCACAACTTTGAGGACTTAATATTTGTGAAATTGCAATCTATAAAGAAGAGAGAAGTTGAGGTAGGAAAAATATTTGAAAAAACAATGAACTTAAAATCCCTAAATTTGATGGAAAACAAAACAACTCATAGATACAAGAAGTTCCAGAAACAACAAGCACCAGAAACACAAAATTATACCAGAGCCAACCTTGATCAAATAATGAAATGCCAGTGATAAAGAGAAAATCTTAAAAGCATCAGGGGTTGGGCATGAAGGAACAAGTTTGGAACAGAGGGACAAAGGTAAGAATGACAACAGAGTTCTTGTTGAGAACAATGCAAGGAGACAGTGGAGTCTTCTTTTCCTTCTCCTCTGTATATCAATGCGCGGGATCAAACCAAGGGAATTGCATATGCTGGGCACATGCTCTACCACTGAGTTACACTCCTAGCCCTGAAGTCACAACTTAAAATCAACTGTCATCTAGAATTTTATACCCAGTAAATACCCTTCATTTGAAAATCAAGGTGAAGGGGAGTGATGTCAGCAAGATGGTTAACTAGAGGTGCCTGATGCACTTCTTGCTACAAAAAGGGCCAAAACAAAGAAAAAAATAATAGCTATTTCACTGGAATGTTTGAGACAGAGGTTCTGAAGGCAGTGGAAATGAATGTTAGAATTAGTGGACAAAACCAATAAGAACATGTCACAGAACATGATCTTCTAAAGAAAGGTAATACACCACAGCAGCTGTCATTCTCTTCTCTTGTGATCAACATTGAACCAAGAGGGACTTCTTGTGTCTGAGAAAGTAAGTACAATGCCATGGGTAGGGGAAGTATTCCTGATAGTTCTTTGCAGCCCTCATAGGGCCTGAGCCCTGTATGGGGAGTTACTGAGTTACCAGACGTTGCGTTGTCATAGAAAAACATCCCAGCCCTTTTTGTGCCCTCCTCCACCCAGATTCCTGCTACAAAGTGCCATTTTGAGAACCTACCCATTTGGAGTCCTTTAAAGCAGCTGAGCACCCACTTCATTTGGCTTATCTGACCTATCCCTGTGAACTAGCCCACCTCCTGATGAACCTTCCTGCTTCCCATGACCTGAGGAAGCAGCCAGGCTGCTACCCTAAATGGCTCAGCCCACTGAGGCACCCAGAAAGTAGATGGTGGCTCTACTCACCTTCCCATGGCTTTGGAAAGCAGCTGGACAGCCTTCCCTGAATGACTAGGTCCACCGAGTGCCCCAGAAAGCAGCCAGGCAACCCCTCCTATCCTCCCTGTGGCCTGAGAAGCATCCAAGCAGCCAACTCTGAATGCCTCAGCATTCTGGGCCTCTCAGGAAGCAAATAGGCAACCTTGCCCAGCCATGAGAAGCAGCTGGGCAGTTTTCCTGAGTTAGTTTGTCCAGCAAGGTGCCACAAATTCACTTGCACAACCCCTAAACAGTGGTGAAGGTCTTTTTCAGGCCCACTAGTGTAGCCTGGCCCCTTAAAGCTGATGGAAACGGAAAGGCACCCTGCCTCCAGTGTTATACCAGCCACATCTAACCTACACGGCCTGCAAGAGCAGCCCCATCCTCACACAACCTGTGAAACGTGATAGGCATCCCACATCCCCTCTCATGTGTGCCACATTCAGGGCCACTGGCAAACTCACTCCACTTATGAGTGCTGCATAACAACTGGCTGAGCTCTCCCCCAAATAAAGATGAAATAAAGATTTGTGCCTACGCACAAAATTCGGAAGGATTCATCACCAACAGACCCACATTATAAATCATATTAAAGGAAATCCTTCAGGCAGAAGGAAAATGATACCCAAATGGAAATCTGGATCTGAACAGAGATGGAGAGCATTGAAAATGATAAAGTGAATAAATACACAAGGTTTTATTTTTAATATTTATATGTCTTTCAAGGATCATTGACTTTTTAAACAAAATATAGTGAGCAATATAGTGTGTGGTTTATCACATATATAAAGAAAAAGTATGACATTAATAATAACACAAAAATCAAGAGGGGAGAAATGTAAGTAAGTTTTAAGGTTTTTATACTATATCTCAAGTGGTATAATGTTACCTTCGATAGTCTGGGATAGGTTAAAAATGTAAACTGTAAACCATAACAAAAACTCACTGATGTTATCTATCAAATTCAGAGAGTCATACTTAATAAGCCTAGAAAAGATAAAATGGTATCATAAAGATGTAAAATTAATCCAAAATAAAGCACAAAGTAAAGGAAAAAAGAAAAAGAACAGATGGGACATATAGAAAACAAAAGGCAAGATGACAGACTTAACCCCCCCATATCAACAATCACATTACATGTACATGGTCTAAATATCCCCACAAAGAACACAGAAAGCAGATATAGATCAGATAAAAGGTAAGACTCCTTTATATGTTGTTGACTACCAAAATGTCTTTAAGCATAAAGATATAATAGGTATAATTAAAAGGATAAAATGATGTACCAAGCTAACAACTCATCAAAAGAAAGCTGGAGTGGCTTTATTAATCTTAAATAGAGTGTTTTTCAGAATAGAGACTAATTGCCAGAGAGATGACAAAGCCAAGAGGACAAAACATTCCTGAGTATGTATACTTCTAACAAGAGACCGTCAAAACACCTGAAGGAAAAAGTGGTAGGACTACAAAGACAAAATCATAATAATAATAGACAGAGATTGTAGTATTCTTCCCTTAATGATTGACAGAACAACTAAGACAATCGTTTAGGATATAGAAGATTTTATTTTAAGAACACTGTTGACCAAACTTGACCAAATTGACATTTAATTGTATATTTCCCTCAGCAGTGGCAGAATACATATTTATTCTTCTCAAGTGCATATATAACTTTTAGTATTCTGGTCTATAAAACAAGTCCCAATAAATTCAAAAGGATTCGAGTCATGTAAAGTGTATTACCTTGCAAGAAAGACATTATAAAAAATAAAACTACAGATCAGTATTTCTCATGAACATTGATCGAAAAATTCTAGTAAAAATTTTAACCAACTTAATCAATATATAAAAAGGAATGGAAGGTTGGCTACACATAAGAAAATCAATGAAATTAAACATATTAATAAAGCTAAAAAAGAAACACACATTTTTTTCTCAGAAAAGGCATTTGAAAGTTATACATCCATTCCTTAGAAAAACTCTTAGAAAATTAGGAATAGAAGAGAACTTAATTTGATGAAATTTGTTTTTATAAAAGCCTAGCGCTAACTTCATACTTGATGGTATGACTTTTATCCTAACATCCAGAACAAGACAAGAATATCTACTCTCACTACTTGCAATTGTACTGGTGATTTGAGCCATTGCAAAAAGACATGAGAAGAAATAAAAGGCATTCAGCTTGGACAGAGAGAATTAAAACTTTTATTTCACAGATAACATAAACATCTAGAAAATCTACAAAACAGCTACTAGCACTAACATGTATTTAGCAAGTTTACTAAATATATGTAAAATTAATATGCAAGATTCAATTGTGTCTCTATATCATAGCAATGAACAATTAGAAATAGAAATAAATACCATTTGCAATAGTACAAATATGGAATATACTTAGGTATAAATTTGTTGAAAGATGTTCAAGACCTGCACACTGGAAACTACATAACATTTCTGAGAGAATATTAAAGAAGAAATAAAATAAGCAAGGATATATCCTATGCGCATGGGTTGAAAGAATATTGTAAAGATGTCAGTTCCTTAATTTGATTTATAGACTCAGTAAAAGCCCAACAAAATTTCAGCAGGAATTTCTTTTTTAAATTAAAAATTTAACTGCAGAATTCATATGTAAATAGAAAAGATCCATAATAACCAAACAACTTAGAAGATTAACAGAATTGTAGGACTAATACTAACTGATTTCAAGACTTACTATGAACTTCTAGTAATGAAAATAGTTTAATACTGGTGTCAAAGTCAATAAACAGATTAATAGAATAGAAAAAAATACTCATAAATATATATAATTATATGTAACATTTATGTACAACTAATTTTTTGATAAACGTACATGGCAGTATAGTAAAGAGAGTCTTTTCAATAAATGGAGCTGAAACAATTCAATATCTATATACAACAATTTAAAAATTTAATTCATGCCTCACACCATATACCAAAAGTAACTCCAAATGGACCATGGATCTTAATATAAAACCCAAACCTACAGAAGAAAATATAACATGGGAGAAAGCCTTTGTGACCTTGGGTTAGGTAAAGTTACCTTAGATACAATATCAGAAGCACAATGCATATAAGAACAAATCAATAAATTAGGTGTCATCAAAATGTAAAACTTATTGAAAGAGATTTTAAGAGAATGAAAAATGCAAGCCTCAGACTGGGAAGAAATATTTACAAATCATATATTTCACCAAAGTATGTTTCTATAAGATATTTTTTAAGCTCTCAAAACATAATAATATAAAATAAACTCCCTTTTTATTTAAAAATGGGCAAGAAATTGGAGCAAACACTTTCCAGACGAAGACATATGATGTGAAATGACATTAATCATTAGGAAGTATAAGTGAACACCACAATCAGACATAACTGGACATCTGTTCGAATGACCAAAATAAAAAAGATTAAGCATTCCAAGAGTGGTGGGAAGTGGAGGAAGTGTAGTACATCTGCATCCATGAAATAGTACTCAGCAACAAGAAGGAACACACTATGGATACTTAAAAATATTGACAAATTTCAAAATAAATATGCTGAAAGAAGTAGAAGTCAGACCTCCTGTCAAAAAAAAAATTAAAAGATACCATAAAATTTCAGGAAATACAAACTAATCTATAGGACAAAGGAGATCCATGTTGGCCTGTTGTCATCAAGGTCACAAGAGATGGTAGCAAGAGGCACAGAGAAATATCGTAGCCTATTCCAGTGACTTGGGACGCTGAGACAGGAGGATTGTAAGTTCAAAGCTAGCTTCAGCAACTTAGAAAGGCCTAAGCAACTTAGTGAGACCCTGTCTTAAAATAAAAAGGATTGGGGATATAGCTCAGTGGTAAAGTGCCCTTGGATTTAATTCCCAGTAGTAAAAAAGAAAAAAAAAGAAAGAAAGAAAGAAAGAAAAAGAAACATCAAAGACTGGACAGTGTTGTATTATGTGTTTGTTATTTTGATTGGAGTGATATTTTTACAGGTGCATACAAAATGCAAAACTTCTCACTTTAAATATGTGCAGTTTATTTTATGTCATTTATACATTTATACATAAAATTGTTTTTTAAAGAAAAGAACTTAGTGCAGTTTTCAAGTTATACATAAAAATAAGAATAATAGGAGTTATAATTAACATGTACAGAGAATTAGGAGGTACTCTCATTGTGGCAAGCATCTGTCCATCCATCTACCATCTATCATTTTTCTATCAAGCATTCAATATTTTTAATCTCTATAAGTCCCTCTTTCCCTCTTGCTCTCTTTTTATTTTATCCTCCTAACAACCTTATGAAAAAATGCTGTTTTGCCCCCCTTTTACATATGAGGAAACTGAGGGTCCATAACTTTCTCAGTGCCTCCTAGCCAATAAGCAATGAAGCCAGGGTCTGAACATTGGCAGCTTGCTCAAGAGCTTCAGCTCTGAACTACTATAGATGTAATTAACCCTTGTGTTTTATCATTGTCATTTGCAGGAAAAAGTCCTTGAAGAAGCTGCATCTGGGGAACCTGTATTATCAATCCAAAGTGGAATTAGTGAAACTCAGGTGGGGTTTGAGCAGGGCCTTTGTGTGCATAATAACTGACTTGCATGAAGCACCACCTCTCCCACCAGTCTTTATGTGCTGGTTTCTCTCCCAGACCTTCCACCTCTCTCTCCTAGTTCATATCTACCATGGTCTTGCTCCTGTTCTACAAAGCCTCCCATGGTTAACTCTGACCCTGCAGTGATTGATTAATCCCTTGTCTTGTATCCCCTGCATAATTCAGACCATTAGTAACATTTTTATTCATCATTTGCAACCATTTCAGTCAGTGCAGATAACTTTCTCCCTCTCATTGCCAAAAGAGAAAACATTTTGAAGAACAAAAGAATTGTAAAAGTTTTCTAAGACTATATATATATATATATATATATATATACACATATGATCTGAGCATGCACACACTTAAGAACATACTTGTAATGTAATATGTATCATTCGCAAGCATATCAGGTTCCAGAAACTGCCCCTTCCTATTACAGGTTTAGGCCAAAGGGTGGTAGCATCTTCCTCCAGTGGCTATCCCTGGGGTATTTCACCATCCTTCCTTAACTTCCCTTCACCCTATACACATGTTTGCACGTGGTCCTCTAGCTACTCCATGTGCTGTCTGTTTTCTGCCAGGAAACTGAGGATTCAGGAGATTGGCAGGGTTCTATGGACCCAGCTCAGGATTTTGACCTTCTCCTAAGGAGCTGAGGAGGGTGTTATAGGTTTTTGAGTAGGAGATCGACATGCCTGAACATTTCACTTTCCAGTGTTGAGCACAGTGCAATTTTCAACAGTTTCTCAGGACATCCCATTGATAGGCAGATGAACTCTTCATGAGTCAGCCAGAGAAGAAGAAAGCTGGGTAGGGGGGTTCATCTGATCCATGGTAGCACTGGGGACCCATGCACTGAACATTGATCCCACACATCAGTACTCTACCAGAGGGCCTGGCACATACAGTCTCCTCTCCAGATTCTGATCAATTAAGGAGTCCACACACAAGTCATCTAGGGGTAGAAGTACCATATCTTTTGGCTACCACCAAACTGGAGAACAAAGCTCGGATCTGGAACACAAATGGGATTCCCATTTCTTCTTAGGACAGGTTTCTGTCCCCTCCCAGGATATCTGAGGGAGGAGAGGAGAGCACATGAAGTCTGAGAGCAGGATATGCTGCCAGAAAGAGATGGGGCTGTGCAGGGGCCTGTTTTCTGCATCTCAGTTTAGTGTATACCACCGTGCCGCACCTATAGCCCTCGGTACTAATCACTCCTCAGCACTCTGAGGAAAACTGAAAATACCTGGTGCTTTGTTGGTACTGTGCTTGCTGCAATTCCATTACTTTGGGGATTAGCCATCAGTCGATGATCAAAGGAGTTGGAGAATCAACACCCCAACTCCTTTGTCTCTGAGATGCAACAGTTCTCAATTGTGTTCTCCATAGTCTCCCAGAGATCTCTGTGAGACCGAGTTAACAATGGAAACCATTCCTTAAATCCCTGAGATCTTGGAGAGAAAACTGCCATCTCTGCTGCATCCCCATTTTCCCCTCCCGAGGGCACAAGGAATGACGTACTCGCCAATGGGTCTCCTTGTGTAGGTTCCTCCAGTGGTGAACCTTGAGCTAAGAGCCAAGGTTCAGCAGCTTGTTTAGGAAGCCATGCCATGAAATTATACAAGGAGAATGGGGAAGTGAGGCAAGAAGAGAAGACTCTTAGTTCAGAGTTTCTCTTTGGAGGAACCCACAGTGAGAGACTCGTTGACCAGTAGGTCACTCCTTATACCCTGGAGAGGAAAGAGAGGAGGTGCAGTGGAGAATGGCAGTTTTAGCTCCAAGATTCCTAAGAGGGAGGCCATTATTTTGTGGACCCAAACAAGGATAGAGAGGGAGGGTTAGGCTGGTCCCCTCTCTCTGCATCAAACACAGAGGGCATCTGAAACCAGGTGAATTGATCTCCCATATTTAGCTACTGCCTCTTCTGTGGGGGAAAAAAAAACTCACCTAAACCAACCAGAAAAAGGATAGAAAGCATATATCCACAAAGACAACAAGTCAGAGAGGAGTTATTGAAAAATAGGCACTTTAAAATATTTATAATTAATAAAATTGACGGAGCTGACCTTGGCTTAGCCCTTCTAAGGAAGTAAAACTTTAGTCCATCTGAGAGGAGAAACTGGTGAACAGTGGGGCTAAGGACTTGGAGTTTCTGCTGCAGGCGGAGTGAGGAATGAGGCTGAATATGAGGGATCTGTTTGGCAGACTGTTAAGGAGTAACTGAAACCCCAGGTTCCCTGCATCCTCCACTTAGCTCATCTACAAGACCCCAAGAGAAACAAAATGAGAATTCTCTGGAAAAACTGAATAGACACAGCTCCATATTCAGGTCCAGCATATACTGTATGAGGCTGGGTAATGGTGGAGGACAGAAAATAGAGGAATGAGTGAAATTCTCCATTTCAAATACAGGAACCCCCAGTCCCTCCTCCAGGCACATTCTTTGAATGCAAGAAGCCAATTGTTGGTATGAGTTTTCTGCTGCTGCTATAACAAATTATCATAAACTCGGTAGCATAAAATAACACCAATCTATTATCTTATAGTACAGGAAGTCAGAGGTCCAAAATGGATCTACTGTACTAAAATCTAAATGCATATGGGGCATATTTGTTCTGGAAGATCCAAGAAAGAATCTGTCCTCTGGCCTTTGATAATTTCTAAAAGGAACTTGCATTCCTGTGACCCCTTCCCCCATCTCCAGAGCCATCAGCAGAGAATCTCTTGTCCTTTCTCTGACTCCGACTCTCCTACCTCCCTATTATAAGGGTAATCCAGGATGATCTCCTCATTTTAAATCCTTAGTTAAATGGCATCTGCAGTCCCTTTGCCCTGTAAGATAACATACTCATGGGTTCTGGAGATTAGGACATACACACCTTTGAGGGCCACTGTTCTCCCTTCCACAATCCCTTAGGCAGGAGATTAAAGAACTTAATTCCCTGCAAAAACGGACAGGCCCAAAGAAAATAAAAGGCTTCCAGATAATGTCACGGAGGTGCCTCCCCACAGCCCTGCCAAATATTTGCCTCCCAAGCATTGTTGTTTTTATAAAGCTAGAATGGCACTTCAGTGATAAAGGGGCTAAACCATGAACAAAGAAGATGAGGAAAAGAGATGGAGCTTAAAAAACAGCAACTGCCTTAGAACAAATAAATAAATAATAAATAAAGAGGTGATTTAGTGGCTCCTCCACTAAGAAGGAACATTTTTGGAAGGGTTGAAAGAAATGTAGTAAATATGACATAGTATAGGTATGATCACTAAGAAAAAGATTATAAGGTTTCGATTAATAAAAGGCAGCTCTACATGGAGGCAAAAAGAAAACAGCAACTGTAAAACACGAACAAAACCGAAAACAAAACAAAAAGAAAAGAAAAGATGCAAGTGGCATTGTAGGCCAGTAGAGCAACAGGTCCAGATTAGAGGAGGGGAAGAAAAAAAAGTTCATAGAATATTTCAACTTCAACTTCCTGATTGCTTGGAAACTCATATTTACCAATACTTGACAAATCTGGTAATGCATATGAAGAAAAAAATCAGAAAACCAAGCAACTAAAAACAAAGGACACAAATGAGAATGTAGTCAAATTATACTTCTCTGTTCAGGGATAGCAACAATGCTTGCATATTCATAATAATGCAAAGACTTACTGGGTTAACTGTGAATGGTGATGTAATTATACTGGGAAGATAGAGTTTAGGGTAGAGGGTTACACAGAAAAGTTAGATCAATTTACTACATTAATATCCAATAGAAAATTTCAAAATCTGATGAATTAAGAAATAGTATATAAGCATTTTATTTAGAAATAAATATGAAAACGCTGAAAGTGCTAGTTAATGGGGAAGGTGAATTATGGGGATAAAAGACTAATGATTTTTAATTACAAAATTTTAGTGTTAATTTGATTTTAATTTTGACTACATGCATGGATTTCTTTGATTTAAAAGAACTTCAGAAGGACCTCAGAATGAATTGTTTTCCTCTGGGTTGCAACACCTCAACTGCTTCTAAAATCAGACTGGACATACTAAGTGCTAACTTTCTAGGTGGCTATAGTGCTGGACCTTCCTGTCTGCCTTAGGAACAGTAGATAAGATAGAGATAAGTTGCAGAAAGTGAACAGGATTATTATTGGTTCTTCCTTTCTCCTTGGTCTAGGAGGTAGAAAAACTCAGCAGGAGTTCCATTGTTGATGAAGAGGAGCAATATATCAGCAGTGAGAGCTCCACATCCATCTCACTGCACGAAGAGCCCAGTTACTTCCGCCCTGTCTACAAGGGAGAGTCAGATGCTTTTTGTATTCAGCTATTTTGTATTGATGAGAAATATGAAGCAAGGTAAGTATTGAACTTCCGGTTGTTTGTTACAGTAAGAACTTATGACATTTTAATCTTGCAGAGCCAGTGGTTTCCAAAGCTGGCCCCACATCCCGATCTCCTGGGGAATTAAAAGCAAAAACCAAAACAAAACAAAAAACTGATTCCTGGACTCCTTCCAAAGACTGTTCATAAAATTGGGGTTGAGGCTTACAGATCTGGGCAAGAAAATTGGTCAGGTCTGGCCTCCCTATATTACAGTAGGGGACCAGGAAAGTTATCACCACCTTGTAACCACATGCTCCTCCCATTCTTTAAAGTTTGCATTTCTGGGAGATTATGGATTTTAACTGCTGCTTGTCTGGAGTCTTTTGGTTGCAAGTAACAGAAAATCCAACTCAAACTGGGTTTGGGGGAAAATAATGGAATAATTGCCTCACATAACTAAGGATAAGTCCAGTGGTAGGTAGAACCATTTTTAACTATGGCTTGGGCTTTCTCTCTCTACCTTATTTCCCTGGTTGCCTGTTGTTGGCTCCAGAGGAGTATTCCCAACCCAGGGTCAAGAGAGCTGATAGTCTTGGGTCTACCTAAATATCCAGTGAGCTGGGGGCATTCTGGCTTGGGCTCAGCTCTCTAGCCAAAGTTCCATGGGAACCAATTGCACTGTGTGCTAAGTCCTGAACCTATGACTGTGACCAGACCATGCTTCAAATTGGGCTTGCCTCATGCTCAATCTGGGGTTAGAGACTCACCCAAACATGAGATCTGGGAGTGGGATAAGCAGAGCAGCCAGTAATCCAAGGAAGGTACTGAAAGGAGAGCATGGTACCAGGCAGATGGAGCCCAGGTGTCGTCCCCCACGTGGTCCCCTCAATTCTTGCCCCTTCGGAGCCCTACATCCTCAGTGCTTGATGTACCCGGTCATTTGGATATGAACCATTGCCCTCAATGCCCAAATTCTACATCTCCTTTAGCACATTGCCTATTTCACCATGTAGCCACAGAACAATCTTGAAGAGGCCCACTTTGATAGAGCAGAGGGTTCTGGAGTATCTTTTGGATGACCAAGAACAATGCTAGCCATTTCTTTTTAAAGGGTGTATTTAAATGTTTTCCCAATTTTTCGGCTTCCTCTAGAACCATATTTTACTTTTACTTTTTTTTTTTCCACTTAAATTTTCAGCTTTCATGGAGGCCGCATAATATGCAAAAGGAAATCTTTTTATTCTAATTATGTTGTAGATAATCTAAAAAGCCTGTAAAGTCCTTTGAGATTTGTTGTTTTATGTTTGTTTTCCCCCTGTGCAATTAGTTATGATTGTGTCTAGTTGTAATTTTTGGATTTTTAAACATTCTAAATTCATTTTTAATGGATTTTAAACTCATTATGGTTGCCTGTGAATATACATATTCAGCTGGTCAGAAAATATTTTGTATATAAGATAAAAAGATCAGAATAATCTATAACATACCAATATCTCTCCCCAGCTCTTCCAAAAAGAAAGTAAAGGATCATGTTCATAGAATAATTATCTTCATACCGGTTTTTCAGATGAGCAGAGATTATTAATT
Source organism: Marmota monax (assembly GCF_021218885.2). Classification (NCBI taxonomy): domain Eukaryota; kingdom Metazoa; phylum Chordata; class Mammalia; order Rodentia; family Sciuridae; genus Marmota; species Marmota monax. The sequence goes on from NW_026692254.1 coordinate 5,825,642, forward strand.
GCTATTAATCTTCAGATCTTGAGATTAAAAAAAATACTTGGTTACTGACATATGAAGCTCATGACTTTTGGATTGACTAATGTTCAGCCAACTAATTGCTACCTGAGGAGGAAAGAGCCATAAATCTCTTTAAACAGCCTGTGATTTTACATTTGCTTTCATTCCAGTGACAATGCATATTGTCTTATTTACAGATCGTTGGATTTTATGAATTTTGTTTTCAGTCTTTTTCCTGTAAGTACATGATGAATTTTGAGTAATATAATTGGTTTTGTAGTTTAAGCAGTTATAGAAAAATAAAACTTATATTTATTGTGCAGGCATCTAAAATGCTATGAATGTTGAGGTATAAACTGCATCTGTATCCCGAGAATAAGGTCAAGGGCACTCCTAAGAATAGAAAATATTGTCCTTTTCAATTTGTTCTTTGGTCATGCTATTTTAACAGTCTTCTTCCAGTGTATAATTTCTTTAAAAGATAGCTTTACCAGTGCTTTATTAGAGTCAAATCATTCATAGTAGCACATGAAAATGTCAAAAATTTCACTGATGTGAATTACACTGTTGTATCACTTTATAGCTGACATTGGCATAAAGTATTCTAAAATCATCATATTCCTTTTTGGTGAATAGGAAAGTGAAAACTTGTGATTGATTTTCAGATTGGCATTTCTTTTTTTTAAAATTTATTTATTTATTTTATTGGTTGTTCAAAACATTGCAAAGCTCTTGACATATCATATTTCTTTCCCTATGGATTCCTTGGTCCTGAGCCAGAGCCTGACATGTAGAAGGGGCTCAACTCACATTGGTAAATGTATCTCATGGCCAACATTTGGGAGCCGCTTCCTCCATTCTTGTTTCATTGTTGCCCAGGCAACATTTTATTGAAGGGAAGAAAGTGAAGAAGGAAGACAATTGAGGGAAAAGATGGGTTTTTATGCAGACTTTTCCCATAGCTGGCCCAACAGGAAAGTCAACGAGTATATTCTTCAATTGGCTAATTTCAAGCAAAATGTCTATTGTTTTATTTTTCCTTACTTTTCTTTATATGGAAGCAAAAATAAATATGGTTTAATTATGTTGCTTACACACCATATGATCTTAGGTTTTATTTTCTCATTTCTTAAATATGATGAAACCTTATAATAAGGCAATATATCTTCCACTGTAATTTCTTTGAATTATTTTTAAGGCATTTTTAAAGCTCATAAAAACATGTATATTATTCTAAAAATAAAATTTACAAAACCAGTTTCCTTCAAAGATGCCTCAAGGAAATCTCACTAAGTTTAATCCCCATTTTAAAGTTCACGTGAAGGCAAATCTTCAGCATTAGACAAGTAATGCTGTGTTTTAAAAAGGTAGGGATATCTGTTTATTTTTAAATGCTATTTGATTTTGGAATATGAGGAACAGGACCATTACTTCATCCATAATCTTACAAATCCAAGTCAAAGCAACTCATTAGAATCAGTCTCCCACTCCCAGTAAATCCACTGAAGCTTGGCACCCAGTCCCTATTTTCAAACTAAGTATTTCAGCAACTCAACTCTGAAGTTTCCCAAAAGGAGTTGTGTTATTTTGCTAGAAAGAAGAAAGATAAGGTCAAATAATGATTCACTCCTTTGGGTTGCAACAAATGTCCGGAGGGTTTTGGATTAGCACAAGTAATGCCTTCACAGGGTTCAAGGGGAGGCGAGATCCCAAAGGGACAAATTAGCTCTGGGAAGAGCAGGTTGCTTCTGCAGGGACCTGGCAGAGGATCAAGTGGCTGCCAGAAACACAGGCAGCCTCAAGCAGCACCATTCATAGACACTGAGTGTGAATCATATCAGTGATTCTGAATGTTCTGGTGGCCACTTGACCAAAAAGTGAAAAGGAATAGACGAAACCCATGTTAATAACACTTTTCATCTAATTCAGTATGAATCATACTTAATCATTTCCGCATGTAATCAATATGAAAGTTTGTTAGTAAGCTATTTTACGTTCCTTTTCTCATAATAAGTCTTTGAAATCCACTGTGTATTTTATATTACAGCACATCTCAATACAGGTAATATATTTCATCAGAAATACTTGATCTGTATTTAGATCTCATAAGGCTTATAGATAGATGATGTTTTAGTCAGCTTTGCACTGCTGTGACCAAAATTCCTGACAAGAACAACTTAGAGGAGGAAAGGTTTATTTTGGCTCACAGTTTCAGAGGTTCAGTCCATAGATGGCAGATTCTTTGGCTCTGGGCCCAAGATAAGGCAGAATATTCTGGGAGAAGGGCCCAGCAGAGGAAAGCTATTCAGTGCTCATGACAAAAAGAAATTAGGGAGGAGGAGGGAGGAAGAGAAGAGGGCGCTTCAGGAAGAACAGTTCTTCTAGGGTACAACCCTGGTGACCCACCTTCTCTACCTATACCCCATCTGCGTACAGTCACCACCCAGTCCATTCAAACTAGGATGGGCTGATTGAGTTACAGTTGTCAAAATCCAATCATTTAACATCTGAATATTCCTGCACTAACAGAAGCCTTTTAAGGGCCACCTCAAATCCCAACCAGAATAGATGAGGAGATTCACATACTCAAGTTAGGATGACTAGATTCACATAACCCAAGCACACACAAAACTATTTTAATAATCAAAACTGAGCACCCATTTTAAAACTTAAATGAAGTTAAAAAATTTAAATTTTAAAGATTCTGTTTCTCAGTTACACTGGCCACATTGCAGATGCCCATTGGCTGGATGTGGTCATTGGCTACCACACAGGACAGCATAGGTCTAGAAAGTCTGTGGCATCTGTTAGGACATGTAGCTCCTCCTGTGACTGCTTACTAAACCCATGCCCTTGGATCTTCACTAAAGGGATCATTTCATGGTAAAGACACACACACATCTGTTTATGGGTAATCATAGGATTTCAGAGCCTGAAAAGTTACACTATATCACCCTGTTATCTCAGAGGAGTGGATCAGGCTGCTGTGAGGTCACTTAGTAAGAGGCAGGACTTTGCTAGGACATCAAGCTGTCTTATTTACTCAGTGATACAAGTGAATCCTCAAGAGCAAATGGTCTTGGTTTAAAAGTCTACTTCTATAAAAGAGCTATGCCAACAGATGTCATTGTTCATAACATCCATTCATTCAGATACATTTAGACTTGAGAGTATTTTCTCCGTATTCTTGTAGTTGCTTATTCCATGATTACTTTCCAAATTATAGGAAAATGACTGTCTTCTCCTAAATGCATTTTGCTTTGATTTTCCTTAGTGTTTTAGAGTAGGAATCTGTTTAATGATGACGTTTGACGCTTTCCATGTGTCCTGGTTTTTGATCATGTTAGGACAAGAACTTCTGCCTCATTTCTCTGCCCCATCTCACCCCTGAGTTTGTCCTCATCCAGAACTTTGTGAAGATCGTCCCCTACAACAACTGCACCCTTGAACATGATCTCTATGTCTTCCATCGGGCTGGATTGCTGAAGTAAGTGGACCCATATTTGGCCAAAGGACAATCCACAAAATTAAAATGAGAAAGGAAGCAGGAACTCCCTGCTATATAAATTTAATGACTTATTTTAAAGATTATCTTTTATTAGCAGAGGACTAATAAAATTATTGTAATTAATACTTTTAAGGAAAGAGTAATTACTGAGAAGAGACTTGTCCTGTCAGATGTTAAAACATAGTATAGGTCTACAATAATAAAAACAATGCCACATAGATGGATTCTATAGTTGGGACAAAATGCACAAGACCGAATCCAACCATGGACCCAACACACAGTAAGAATTTAGTATATAAATGTGTGATAAAGTATCTGTACCAACAGTGGGAAAATGAAAGATTAGTATGCAGATGTTTGGACAAAATTAAGATGGAAATACTTTTTTATATTCTAAGGTAAAACAGATTCCTCAGCAACTGAAGAGTTAAGCGAATAATGAAAACATTAAAAAAAATAGAAAATATATCCTCAGGGCCAAGATCTATGCCAGGATTGTGAAATATAATGGTGAAAAATACCTAGATGTGGTTCAAAACTTATATAAGTTACAGCTGTGAGGGGCATAACAAGTTTGTTTTTTTACTATATCAAGTTTTGTGAATCATCCTAATTTAACTAAAATACAGTTGACTAACAAAGGTATATTTTTAAGCTGGCTAAGGGGACTCTGGCCACATTTCAGCCCATGGAAAAGGGTGTGTAGAGAAATGGACAGAAAGTCCATGCCTTCTGTTCATATTCCGAGGCCAGGAACTTGGTCAAATGGCTCTACCTTCTGGCTGGGAGATACGTTGCTAGTCAGTTGGGTGTATACAATAAAAACTTCTTTGATTTTGTTACTAAAAGGAGAAAGAGTAAGGGATTATATGGGGCCATTACATCTCCTTTCTATCTTGTGTAAGTACCAAAGTTCTAGAAAGGTTCCCAGGATTCTGTTTACCTTCTGTGCCTCTGGGAAGCAGGACTAGGGGGATGTGGTGAAGATGATGACTTATTTGCTGTATGTGTATCTGTTCTGTTTGATTTTTTACTTCAATTAATAAACCTTAATTTTTTTAGAGAATTTTTTAGGGTCACAGCAAAATTGAGCTTGAAATCCAGTTTCCACTTAACCCTCCCCCAACTCCACATATGGACTTTTTGATACCATTAACATCCAGCACCAGAATGATACACTTGTTACAATTGGAGAACCAACCTTGCAGGTCATTATCAACCCATGTCCATGTAGAGTTCCCTCTTGGTGTTGACCATTCTATGGATTTGGACATGTATAATGATATGTATAATGACAGCATTATAATATCATACAGAATAGTTTTACTGCCATAAAAAATCTGTGTTCTGCTGATCATCCATTCTTCCCCTCCTGCAACCACTGATCTTTTTACTGTTTCCATAGCTTTGCCTTTTCCAGAATGTCTTGTAGTTGGAATCATGCAGTAAGTATGTAGCCTTGTCGTATTGGCTTCTTTCGCGTAGTAATATGCATTTCAGTTCCCTCTTGGTTTGCCCAGGAATCTGTATTGCTAATAAGCATTCAGGTTGACTTTTATGCACATTACAGATTTAGAAGCACTGCAGATGCTTTTGCTTTTATGAATATCTTATTCAGTAGTAAAGAATTATGATTCTGCCTCTCTTCCAGATGCAGATGTTCTGGAACCATGTAAGCCACACTTACTTTAAACTTATTATCTGGTAATTTTTTGGCACTGTCAAGTTACTTGGTCACTTGCATACTGTATAAATAATCCTTGAGCTAAATTTTATAAGAATATGTGGACTATAATAGTTTTATTATGTTTATATAATTATATTACTTATATCTCACATATATTAATTATATATATATTATTATATAGTTTTGTACCTATCAAGTAATGCTTCTCATTTCCCTTACCTGCTTCTTGTTCTCTGTTTTTCCCTTTTCCCATATTTTTCTAAAACCATCTTTCGAAATTTCAAAACTTAGACTAACGGGGAGAATGCTTTCAGCTGGCATTAAGAAAATCCAACTCAAAATGGCTCCCAGCCCAGGGCATTTATCAGCTCGCATAGGTGAGAGGTCTGGAGATAGGCAAGGTTTACAGTTTGTATCACAAGAGCCTTAATTCTTTCCTCTCTCCCACTCTGCCCTCTCCTTTGTCAGCTCCATTCTGGAATTGGCTCTTATCACACTGGCAAAATGGCTGCTGTATTCTGGGCTGACATCCCTGCAGCATTGTAGGGATGATGCTGTGTGCTTTCTTTCCCAGAAGCCCCCAGAAAACCTCCTTATTTGTCCAGTAAAACAGCAAACATTGACTGCTTATGTGTTCCAGCTGTATTCCAGGTTCTGATGAAAGAGAAGTGACCCCAAAATGGACAGAAATCCTTGTCCTCATGGGGTCTGTATTCTATCTAGCAAAAGGAGAAAGACATGAATAAAGACATGAAATAGTATGTAAGTGATGAGCACAGGAAGTGGTGCACTTGAGCAAAGGCCTGGGGGAGATACAGAAGGAGCCACAAGGTCAGGGTGAGGGCACAGGTCCTCCATACCTACTCTTTTTATGCCATAGTTTTAAAAATATATCATGTTATTCCATTTTTTGCTTCACTTCTCTTGACATTTGGGATGAATTGTTCCTGCTCTTAAGTTTGGTTACTTTAAATTTCATGACCTCATGTTCTGGTCTCCTACCTAATTTCCTCCTCCATCCCTTGGGAAATTATATTTGTGTCTGTCACCTGCCCTCTGGCCATGCTGGTGAACACCGGGACAAATAATTCATTCAATTGCTAGTGATGGCTACCTCTTCTGTCAACAAATCCTGCACCCAAGTTTCCTCTCATTTTATGTAGTGACTCTTGGTCTTTAATATGAGAATATTTCCTAACGTTATGCTAACTCTGAAATTAAGTATGGATAAATTAAGTGTTTTCTTTTTAGCACTTTTACTTTATATAGTAATCTCTAGAATGTTTCCCGACTTAATATAGGGTTTGTGTATGGCTTCAAAGATTGGTTATTCCATTTTTCCTGTTTGCCCAGTCTCCACCTTCCCACTTGCTTTTCCCTCTTCTATCTATTCCTTTGTGGAGGATGCATTTGGATGAATTGGCTGCTCATTTCATCTTGTTGCTCTTCCAAAATATGCTTGTCTGAAATTTGCCATTTTTTATTTGGGAGAATATGTTTCAGACTTATTTATCTAACCAATATTTATTGTGCTAGAAATAATTTTCTAATAAGTAAATACACTGAGTTAGATCGTGGAACCAATTGTCAACTCTGCTCAGTAAATAAAAATGCCCTTATGTGATAGGCCTTTGTTTAAATGATTCCTCCCTTTAATGGGTTTGTTTTATTTACTCCTCTGTGAGTAGCTCACTCATGCCTGGTTGCTGTTCTTTCTACAAAGCCACCATCATACCTGGTTCAGGTTATCATGGGGCATGTTTTAGTGATATCAATCTTCTGCTCCTTCTGTTTCTGAGGAGTCTTTTTAAACAGCACCCAGTAGAAACTTTATTTTTTGTTTTGTGGTGGTGGTTGTTGTTTGGTTTTGGTTTTTGTGAGGAGTATTTCTGGCAATTTTTGTTTTGATTTAAAATGAAATGCTAATAACTGTAGAATCATTTAATGGTTCTATTACATAGTTCACGCTGTTGGAGTTCAAAAAGAACCAGATCACATTTCCATTATTGTGTCTTCATTTACCAGCATCAAAAAATTGGCCCATTTTTCTGCAATGCTGTGTGACTACACACACACATAAACAACTTGTAGTTGTATAAAAATTTTTACTCACTCAATTTGGGGTTAAAAGTTAAGTGGTGATTTTTTTTTCCTTCTACTTTCACATATGATTTTCTATTTCATTCAGAAAGCTGTCTGAGTAATTACCATAAATTCTGACTTTTGAGGCCAGGCTCAGCATAAAACAGGAAAGGATGAAAACATCTTGCTGTGAAGCAGGTGTCGAAGGCTGCAAAACTTTTAAAATCTAAGAAGAAACCAACTGTCAAAGGTGTCATCATTTCTTCATGGAGAGGGGACACTTCTGATAACTTTTGGGTATTTGAGTACATCAGAGAAAGAAAGGGGTGACCTGGGGAGGTGAAGGTGATTAGGGGAGATGAAGGTGATCAGGAAAGTGAAAGTGACATAGGAGATGAAGATGACCTGGAAAGGTGAAAGTGGCCCAGTAGGTGAAGTTGATCAGGGGAGGTGAAGGTGACCTGGGAGATGAAGTAACCTGGGAGATGAAGTTGATCTGGAGAGATGAAAGTGACCAGGGGAGGTGATGGGTTAGAAAATAAGACTTCTTGCTGCATCTGGTGGTGGGAGAAAGCCAGGTAGGTAGACAAAGAAAACCACAGCTAATGTCCCTTGCTGAAGCAAGATGATTTAGAACAATGCCTGAACCCTTGAGAAAAAAATGGCTAAACCAGCCTGCTTACTGAGTGCGTACTTGCTTCTAGAAGGGTCAGGTAAGGTGACACACAGATCAGAGGGAAGTGAGAGTGTTCTCCTTCTAGGTCTCATGCAGTGGGACAGAAAAAAGGGCCCACCATCATGAATATAGCAGAAGAAGATTTTTTAAAAATTTATCTAAGAGATGAAATTAGGATCACATTTAAATACATCCAATGAGACACCATCTTTGTCAGTCTTTCCAGGCCTAAGTCAAAGTATAGACAGCAAAGTGGACTTGTGTTTTTGGATTTTTATTTATCAGATTCAAAGTTCATCTTTTAGAAAGTATTAGTACCATTTTATGGACCTTCAATGAATATTCTAAATCTTTAGGATTTATCTGAGAGTGGTAAGAAATAAAGATAGCTACTTGATTTAACAATAAATTGTGTCCTTTTGGTGTGTACATGACATCATATATATTTTAAAATCAATTGCTTTCTAAGTAAGAATTGCAGAGGGTGATAATAAAATACTAAGCATCCTTATAGGTTTGTTTTGAAGTCATTTTATTTTATTCTATTTATTTAATTTGGGGTGTTCCAGGGATTGAACCCAGGGGTGCTTAACCACTAAGCAATATCCCCAGCCCTTTTTATTTTTTATTTTGAGACAGAGTTTCACTAAGTTTCTGAGGGTGACCTCAAACTTGCAATCCTCCTGCCTTGGCCTCCCAGGTTGCTGGGATTACAGGCATATGCCACTGTGCTCAGCAAAATCACTTTATTTTCCAAGGGGCTTTCTATAGCTAAAACATGGATAAAGGTCTCTATAACTCCTGGTCCATTTTTAACTCATATATTATTGTAGATTTTAGGGGATTTCAGAATTGTTTCTCAGAATACGGCTCTAGAATCAACACAAGGCCTGCCCCACAGGGCAGGAATTGTGGCAGGTTCTGTTTCCTGATAAATCTGTAGCACACGGAACGTACTGCAGATATGTAATAATCAGTTGCAACTGACTGAATAAATGAACCATTCTTAACAATGCCCTTTTAATAAGTGATTTTTAAAGGAGTACATTTTTATAGAGAATTTATCTCTGATGCACATTCATTTTTCCCTTTTTCTAGAGGCTCCTGTCAGCATGAGCAATTAGGGCACATACCTGTTGCCACATTTCAGTTTCCTTCTCTCTAGATACAGGCCCTTCTCATTCCAGGTCTCATTCCAGCTGCTGTTCCTAGCACAAGATGCAGAACCAGTCACCTTCCCTCAGAGCCTGTAGAGAAAAAGTCACCCATGGACTAAACCTGCATTCTGAACTGATTTTAAAATGTGAAAAATAGCTCTCATGAGCAAATGCAGGCATTTAAAGAGCCCTGTCCAGTAAAAAATGCCTTGTGATCACACATACAATTTAAAATTTTCTCATAGCCACATTAATTTTTTTAAAAATAGGTGAAATCAATTATAGTATTTATTATTTAACCCACTATATCTAATATATTATTTCAACATGTAATCAATATATGATAGGATTAATGATGGTTTTTTTTTTACATTCTTTTCTTGTACCAAGTTATCAAAACTCAGTTGTTAGTTTGTACTTACAGCAATCTGAATTCTGAGCAGCCACATTTCAAGGGCTCAGTAGCCACCTGTAGTTAGGGGCTCTGTACCAGACAGTGTAGCTTTACAATAGGGCACAAACCTATTACCATTGTGCAGTCTTCCTCCTGAAATTCCAGGAACCAGTGAAAATTCTCAAGTGTTCCTCTTGGCAAATAGAAATAACAAACATGAGAGCTGCACAATGTAATGCAAAATGGGTGTGTCCCCTAATCAACAGTAGATTTTTATGGACAGATAAGGGAAATGATGTTTGTGTTTTTCTGGCACTTGACAGGGAAACAGCCCCATGTCCTACTCAACATCTATTCATCACTATAGTACACTAAGGAAAAGCCCTGGCTTTCCAAGTGGACCATGATGTGGTCTGAGCTTTGAGCCTTGCTGGGGGAAGACATTCACATGCTCATTCAATTACCTGGCTCTCAGAACACATTGTAACTCAGTTGCAGCACTAAGCTCAAACAAGTAATAAGCTCTCTGACTATCTCTATATAAGCTGCATAATTCATTCACTTAACAGCGATTTATTGAGCACTTACTATATGCCAGGCATTGTTCTAGACACAGGGTTGCAGCAGGGGGCAAATGGATCAACATTCCTATCTTCATGAAGGTTTATTCTAGTGGGTGGGGAAAAAAGGAAGTTCACAGAAAAAAAAATAGAATTAATAATGGTGATGGGAGAGTTAGAGTTTCCAGATTTTAAATCAGGGGATCAAGGTCAGGGATGATATCATTGAAAGGGTGAAGTCTGAGCAAAACACTTGATGTTGAAGTGAGGACACAAGGCTAGTAGATTTGTTGGGGTAGGGAGCGGGAAGTCAGGTGATAATTGAGGAGGGAGCATGACAGTTATGTTTAAGGAAAACTTTGGTGATATGTGATACAGAGCAGAGAAAACAAGAAGCCAAGGATTCAGGGATGAATCAGAGAGAGAAAAGGTCTCAGAGAGACCCCAAAGCAAAGAAATAAGGGAGGCGGCTGTGGTCAGGGGGCTTTCAGTCACTGGATGACTTTGGTTCTCACTGGGAGAATACAATGGGAAAGAGCTGGGATTCTTAACTTGGGTCCATGGGTAAAATTCAGGCAAAAAAAAAATGATATCTCTAATTTTTTTCACAAAGATTTAACTGGAATTTGGCATTTCCTTCCATTGTAAAAGTAGACAACAAATCACCACAGTGTCAGCAGTAGCTGCCCCTTTCTCTCACATTGTAACCACAGGTATCTTCCCATCATGTCACAGATTTGTTGATATCTACATCTGCCAGTTATTACTTATAACCATCAATGCAGCAAAAAAAATGCTAGTTATGAGACCACTGCTGAGTCATGTTTCTTTCATGTATTGTAATCCTGCGTCTCATCTTGTGCATTTGAAAACACTATTTATTCCGAGAGGAGGCATAAAAGAGGCTGGAAATACCTCTCTTCCTGGGATTTGAATAGATGGGTCATAATATATCAAAATTAACGTTTTACAAATGTCACTCTGGTGGCTCAGCTGAGGGTGGATTGTGGGGCAAAGGTGAAAAACATGGAGGAGAGGGTGATTGGGGTGAATATTGAAGGTTGGGAGAAGTGGGTGGATTTAGATGCATTTGAAGGAAGAGACAATCTGAAGTGCAAACCAGCCGAAAGAGAGGCATTTGAGAAAGCCAAAAGGAAGCTGAGGGTTGGGGCTTGAACCCCTGGAAGGACAGATTTACCATTAAGTCAGACAGGAAAGACAGTGGAGGGCTGTAGAAGGACAACACTAAATAGACTATTAGATAACCGGGTTTGTTTCATTTTGCGGATGCAATGTCCTTTAGGGTAAGCTTATCCAAATCTTCCACAGTGTGTGAAGCTTTTTTGTCTGATACCAGTTTCCAAATCCTACCAGTAGGATGATTGGTCTAGTCAAATTCTTCTTATGATTAGAAGTTATCAGTTTTTCCTTCAGTGTCCTAAGCTATGCTGTTAAGTTGCAGTTTTGAGCCTGTTGCATCTTCCTAGTGAATTTCTACTTTTCTTATCAAGCAAAGACTTTTGTTCACATACTGATTTTTGCCCTAAGGTCTAGTTTATCTGATATTTATAGCTGCACCCACTTATTTTTTGGCTGTTATTTGTATTTCCATTGCCTTTTCAGATTTATAGAGATATAATTCACAGAGCATATAATTTATCCATTTAAAAGTGTACAAGATGTACAAGTCAATGGTTTTCAGTACACTTATGTTATGCAACCAATTCCTCTATCTGACATTTTCATCACCCCAAAGGCTACCCCATGCCCATTAAACAGCCACATCCATTACTTTCTTTCCCAGCCCCTGATAACTTCTAATCCACTTTCTGAATCTAAATTGGCCTCTGCAGGACATTCCATACAAATGAAATGTATATGGAATACAAATAATATGTGACCTTTTAAATAAGGCTTATATCACTTAGCGTAATGTTTTTAAGGTTCAGCTATGTTGGAATATGTGTTGGTACTTCATTTCTTTTTATGGCTGAATAATATTCCATTGTGTGTGTGTATGTGTGTGTGTGTGTATCTTACATTTTGTGCATCCATCAGTTGATGGACACTTGGCTTGTTATGACTAGTGAGCTCTTATAATTAATGCTGCTATCACATTAGTGTGCAAGGTTTTGTGAGATCATATTGTTTTAGTCACCTTTTTTGCTGCTGTGAAGGAAAGCACCTGACAAGAACAACTGTGGAGAAGGAAAAGTTTATTTGGGGGCTCACAGTTTCAGAGGTCTCAATCCACAGACAGCAGACTCCCTTCCTTGGGCTCATAGCGGAAAAGAGTAGTGGAGGGAAGCAGTTCACACGATGATCAGAAAGTACAGAGAGTGACTCTACTCATCAGATACAAATATATACCCCAAAGCATACCCCTAATGCCCCACTTCTTCCAGCCACGCCCCATCTGCCTTCAGTTACCACTCAACTAATCCCATCAGGTGATTAATTCACTTATTTATTTGAGGCTTTTGTAACCCAATCATTTCTTCTCTGAACCTTCTTGCATTGTCTCATATGTGAGCTTTTGCAGGACACCTCACTTATAAACCATAGCACATATGTTGTTAATACTCTTTAAGTGTTTTTCCAGTACTTTTGTGTTCTCTGTTTTACATTCACATCTTTAACCCATCAGAGCTAAATTTTGATGTGAGGTGCTCATATCAGAATCAAGTTCTTATCTTTCACATAAAAATTATCAGGGTAATATTAATCGATCATTTTTAACCAGTTAATTATAGGTGTAGATTTCCTTTGCCAATATGCACAGATATTTAGTACTTAAAATAGACTAGAATAGTCTATTAACATTAGGAGGAATAGCCTGTTCTTATTTAATCATAATACCCTGATGACTATAGAGAATTCAATGAAAAGCCAGCTACATAATATGAGTGGGCAAGAATTTTACACTGTGTCACCAGTCAACACTTCATGGCTCTGCCTGCCACCAGAGTGTGGACAGTAGCTCCCTTGTGTGGCCAGAGACTCCACAGGTTATGTATCTGACCTTGACCCTCTTCCATCCGTGTCCAGGCTCTCACTAGGAATTGAGGGTGATGGTAGATGTGGACCTCCCCAAACCAACATAACCCAGCTGTTACCCATGGCAGAGGGAGGCAGCAGTTGTGAGGCAGGGGTGGAGAGTACCAAGGTGCCAGGGACAGGGAACAGGTAGGAGATAACCCACTATGGAAAAGTGATGGGTGTGGGGGGGACCGTGCATGAGTAGAGACCCCCATCCCCTGGACATGCTGCACTGTCTCACTTCACTTAAAAACACAAAATCAAAGATACAATTATTAAGAATTTCTAAGATGGTGAAGCATTAAACTCGAAGTGTGAGGTAGGTCCTTCAGAGCATGCTGCCCTGGGCTGCTCTCTGGGGAACATGCTTGTGAGGGCAATCCTGGTACAGTGCAGTTTCTTAACATATCATGAAAAAATGGTTGAGACTAGCTCTACCTGAGAAATAGAGTGCTGAGCATTTTAAATTGTATGCCTTTAAAGTATAATCTTGTTATTTTGGCTAATGGCATTATCTTATTATTTGTACTCTTTTGTGTACTTTCCAGGTTTTCCAGAAGGAAATGAATTACTTTTAATTAATCAAATTCCAATGTGAATACATATATACTCCTCCAGATATTATTTTATATGATATATTGCAATTCTTTCTCCATTTCTGGGAGAAATACATATTTGGGTACTTTAACCTAAAAAATAATATTTCTCTTCTTATCCAGGTCCATTAAGATAAGATTAGCCACTTTAATGGACACTCCTGGCATTGAAAAGCTTGTGAGAACCCTCATGCTCAGTGAAAGCATATTGACAGATTTAAGCCAATACAATGAAGCTCGCAGAGACCCTGTAAGTACCTGCAGTGACCAGAGTAGCCTCCTTCTCCTCATGAAATAAGACCATTGTGACCCATGTACATTCATCTGTGAAGTTTCCTTGAACTTCATTTGGAGAATCATATGGTGGAGAACAGCCCTGGTGGGATTCAAAGACGGGGACAAGAAAACCAAAACAAAACAAAACAAGGAGATTGAAGTTTAAGGAGGAGAAGCTATTTTCCTCACTGGTATTGCTCAAGGGGGCTGATAATATACCCCAAATCTTTATCACAAGAATGAAAACATTTGAACTTGAGGCAGAATTACATCACAAAAGTATATAAATAAATCCTGGTCCCTAGACTAAGATGGATCTTCCTGTGGTCAGGGACTTCATGAAGATATGGCACCCACCTGGTAGTTATCAGACTTAGTGGGTCCCCATTTTGACCCTACTGAATGATGAGCCTGGACAGACCCTTTTGTTGAGCTGGCTGACTGGATAGGCTAGGAAGGATCCTGTGTGGAAAATATTGGGTCCTCTTTCTAGTACAGTAAGGCATGTGTATGCCAAGGCAAAGGCAGGCTGGCAGTGGTCCTCATGTTAACACCATTATCTTAAGGGCCATTCCAGCTAAGGGCCATGGAACTAGGCTTAGATTTGGAGAAGCATCCAGTTACTTACATTTCACTTTGAAATATTTTTTTAAATACATCTTTTTTAGTTATAGGTGGACACAATATTTTATTTTTATGAGGATCGAACCCAGTGCCTCATGCATGGTAGGCAAGCACTCTACTTCTGAGCCACAACCCAACCCTAATTTTGAAATAATTTTATTGAAGTATAACCAATAAACAGTTTGATGTATTTCACAATTTGAATACCACACGTAACCAGCACCTGTTTCCAAAAACAGACTGACCCCAGCCAGCCAGAAGACCCCCTCCTACTTCCATTCAGGCATTTTCCCCAGATTAACTCCTTGTCTTCTAAGATCAGAGATTAATTATGCCTATTTTGAGCTTTATGTAAATGGAATCATGCAGTTTATTTTCTGACATTGGGTTTCTTCTGCTCAGCAACATGTTTCTGAGATGCCCCCATATTATATCATGAAGAATTCCATTGCATGGATACATCACAATTTATTTCTTCACTCTACTGCTGAGGCCATCTGTGGAGTTCCCAGTTATTTGTTCTTTTTACGGGGAAAAATCTTTTTAGTTAATTATTAAGTCACCAGGAGGGAGACATCAAGCATCTAAATATAATGACAAATACACAAATGTTTAATATTTATAAAGGCATCAAACTGAAATAAAAGTTCCCACCAGCATTTTTTTTTTTTTGCTTTGGTTTGCCTTGGTCTTTTTGTTTCATTTGTTGCTCCTTCCTTCTTAGCCCCTGTCAAGAGTATGATTTTGCATCCTTCTTCCCAAAATATGGTCCAAGGAACCTTGGTTTTGGGAGGAGTGGTGATTTCCAAGTCATAAAAGTTCAGTGGTTCTATGAGATAAAAGCTATTTTCATAATAAGAGAATTAAATTATGTTCCTTTTCCACTTTATTGGCATTTGTACTAACTATTCAAAAGTGATATAGTGGATAAAACAGTTGGCACCTTACCAGGAATCAAGGCAGTGACACCAAATGTCCTATTAGTCATGGAATTCTTCATCTCCCTGACCTGCTTTCAACAGAAAAGGAAACCCACTAAGGAATATTACTGCATGCCTGTCAAAATGGCTAAAGCAAAATATAGTGACACCATTAAATGTTGGTGAGGATATAGAGAAATTGGACCACTCATGTGGAATTGCTAAGTGGTGCAGCCACTTTGTGAAACATGTTGTGTTTTCTTAAAAACAAACAAATACAATTATTATATGACCCAGCAATTGTACTCCTGGGCATTTGTTCCAGAGAAATGAGGACTTGTACATAAATGTCCACAGCAGCTGGAATTACCCCAGATGTTCTTCAACAGATGCATGGTTAAAAAAAACTATATCACATTCACACCATAGGACACTACACAGTAACAAAAGGAATGAACTGCTAATCCATGTTATAGCTTTGATATATCTCCAGAGTATTTTTCTGAGTGGGGAAATAAAGCACCAATGCCTAAAGATTATGTACTGTATGATTCCATTTGTGTGACATTTGAAATGATAAAATTTTAGAAATGGAGGACAGATTATTTGTTGCCAGAGTTAAGGGCAGGGGAAAGGTAGGGGGAGATAAGTATAGCTATGAAAGGGAAACCAAAGGGATTTTTGTGGTATTGGGACTATTCAATACCATGGTTGTGATAAATACACAAACCTATGTAGGTAATAAAATTATCTAGAACTCAATACACATACAAACACACACTTGAATCAATGTCATCTCCTGCTTGTCTTATTGTAGTTTTGCAAAATGTTATCATCAGGGGATACAGGGCAATGTATACAAGGAATTTCTATATTATGTCTTAAAACTATATGTAAATCTATAATTATCTCAGTTGCCATTTCAATTTTAAAAAAGAAGGATCCAGTTTCACTAAAGAATATACTTGATTAGGCAGTAACATTGCTAATTATATTGAATCTCAGCCTTTGAGTCCATGTGTTTTGGGTATTCTTTGTGACAAAATGAGAAATATGCATGAAGAGTGTCTATTGTATCCTGAAGCATGTAGGTTGTTTCAAGAAAAAGCACTTCTGCGGTTGTTTGAATTGCATGTTGAACCAACTGCCATTTTTTTAAATTTTTTTTTTTTTAGTTTCAGTTGGACACAATACCTATATTTCATTTATTTATTTATTTATTTATTTATTTATTTATTTATTTATTTTATGTGGTGCTGAGGATCAAACCCAGTGCCTCACAGGTGCTAAACCAGCACTCTACTGCTGAACCACAACCCTAGCCCCCCAATTGCCATTTTCATGGAACACCATTTTTACGTGAAAGAAAAACTGGCAGACAAAATACAGGATTTTGGATGCAAGTAGTTGGCAGACATTTTCTTAAAAATGAATGAGATAAGCTTGTTACACCAAGACAACAACTGACAGCATTTGCACCCTGTGATAGAATACAATTAAGAAAAAAGACTATACAATTTAGGGAAACCAGTATCTGCCATTTGTGAGTTTGACAGTTTAACAATACTTATAATACTTTTTCTGATGAAACTAATGATGATGTTAATGAATGTGATGTTTTGATGTTTGTTTTTAATTCAATGACTCAAGATTTGGAAAATCTTCATAGCTTGGTGAACCAATAGTTTCCAGATAAACAATGAATGATGTTGCAGAAACATGCATGAGTAAGAGTTATTCAAAGTGCAAAAGACCAATGAATTTTAACATAAAAGTGTATACAATGTTCATTGATATGATTTCAGATACTACATTGGAACTAATCTCTAAGACACTACACTTGTTAAGTTTTGGTGGAGTATCAAAGAATATCCATAATTATCTGAAAAATTACCTAAATACTTCTTTCTTTTCCAACTACATATCTTGGTGAAGGCAAATTTATGTCCTATATTTCAACTAAAACAACATATTGCAACTGATTGACTGCAGGAGCAAACATGACAATCTAGCTGTCTTTTATTAAGCCAAACATTAAAGAAATTTGCAAAAATAGAAAATGGTTCAATTCTTTTGAATATTTTCGTTTTGGAATGTATAATTTTTAATTAAAAATACATTCAATTAAATATGCAATATGCTGTCAGTTTTCAATTAAAAATAAAGCTTAAATTTTATTTTATCATTAAATTGAAAAAAATTAATAAATTCAAATTGTTCTTTTTTTGGGGGGATAGCAGGGATTGAACTTAGGGGCATGCAACCACATTTCCAGCCCTATTTTGTATTTTATTTAGAGACCTTGTCTCACTGAGTTGCTTAGCACCTTGCTTTTGCTGAAGCTGGCTTTGAACTCTGGATCCTCCTGTCTCAGCCTCTTGAGCCACTGAGACTACAGATGTGTGCCACCACACCTGGCTTTTCTCAGTATTCTAATACATAAAATGGTGATAGATATTATATATTTAAACCAAAGCTCTTCAAGAGTCCTTGGTGTGTAGGGGTTCTAGGATCATAACATTTGGGATCCATTGATGTAGAGTAAATTGTGAGTAGAAAGGAATGGAGTTTGAATCATAGATTTATTCCTTGTGAGATGGAGATCTTGTAACAGTCTGACAAGCCCATTTTCTCATAAATAAATAGATTAATAATAATACAAAGAATTGAGGTGAGGATGAAATGAACACAGGGAGGGCATTTACCTTGATACCATCCCAAAGTAAATGTTGTTAGGTATTGGATCTGTCTGTCATTATTATGTACTCATGGCTTGTGGGTTCATGATCATGGACTCACAATTTAATACTCACAGAAACTTTGACACTAATACTTTTAATGGTCTTCAAATGCATATTTATCTTTTCAGGATGGAACACCAATGCAGGCATTTGTTGCTGAAGTTGCTGAACAAATAGTTGGTATTGCAGTGATCAGAAATGAAATGGTAACTTGTGAAATGGCTATTGATTTCCTTAATCATGATTCTTTATTTCATGAATTAGCACACAATGCTACAGTTTAAGTTTTATCTTTACTTATTTAATGTGACTGCTTCCCTTTCCTAAAGTATCTAATCATCATCAATTTATATTCTACTTGGTAGTTTTTTAATTCTCCTTTTTTTAATTCAAGATTTTTGGAATATTACAAAAAATATATGAAAACATTCTAATTCTAAAAACTCAAATAACCTCCCACACACATGAAAAAATCCCAAAAAATCTCCAAAAGATTGCTAGTGTACTAGTTATTCATTTATTCTTTCCAGCATTCTTCTCTGTATTTAATTACATGTACTTTATATTTTCCCCAATGGACGGTTACTCCAAAATATCATTAATAAGTGTTTCATTCTTTCCATACTGATTTTAAATGCTGCCTTTACATTTATTAAATTTCTATGTACTTGTGTCAATTTTTAAGCTCCATTCTAAGGATGGATTTGTTAGTTGATGCCTAATTACATTATCATGTACTTTGAGTTCTGGTAGAAGAGTCTTCTTTTGTTTGCCTTCTTTCTCTAAATGTTCTTGGTTTTTCTTGGATATTTCATACTCTCCCAGATAAACCTTCTAGTACCTATTATGATTTTTTCTGTGCCTATTTGGATTTTATAGAACAATTTAGGAAGAATCAACAGTGTTAAAATACTAGACTTACCTGAGAACACGTCTTCCTGTTTGACTCTGGGTTCTTCGGAAAAGTTTTATTACTTTCTGTGTGCCTGGTTTTGTGCCAGTGTTATGGTTTTGATATGGTTCCTTTGTTGGAAGCTTGTCCCAGCATGACAATGTTAAGATGTGGTTAAGACCTCTAAGAGGCGGGGCTAGTGGGAGATTGATAGGTCATTGAGGAAGCTGCCCTCAGAAAGGATTAAGTAGTTTTGAGGGGACATCAGTTTTCTTAAGAGAGAGTTGATTTAAAAAAAAAATCACTGAGACTGGCCTTTTCTCTCCCCTTGTTGTCTTTCAGTTCTTGTTTTATTTTTACTTATTTAATGTGAATGCCTCCCTTCTTCTTGCACACACTCATGCCACTATATCATTGGCGCTGAAGCCCTTACTATCATCTGAATCAATGGAGCCATCTGGTCTTGGACTTTAAGTCTCCAAAACTGTGAGCTAAATAAACAGTACTGTGAAGTACCCCAATTTGATGTAGTTCAGCTCTAAAGTGGCCCCAGTTCAATCCCCAGTACCAATAAATGAATGAATGAATGAATAAAGCACCCATAGTCAGGTGTTTTGTTATAACAATGGAAAATGAACCAATACAGCCAGATATTTTGTTTACTGTGCAGGCCAACTCTCCACCCTTTTCCACCCTGTTCCTTCCCTGGAGGCCAAACTGAATGCGCAGCATCATAATGCCTATGCTCTTTGGCTTCCATGTGCATTTGGCCAATGGAAGGCCTTGACCAGAGGAGGTGAGGACAGTGAGCTTGGGATGCTGACAACTGGCTGATATGTCCACTGAATCTCCTGGCCTTATCAAGGTGGCCTCTTCTCCAGGATGTTCTCTTTGTGGATTCCTGTAACGTATCCTCCTACTCTGCCACTCACTTAGGCTATTAAGAGCTTGCAGTTGCTGCCGCACCATTCCTACTGATTTCCCTACACCCTGCCCCATCCTCATAAATATTTCCTCTGTTAAAACCACCTTTAATTATCCTAATTTGAATGTGCCATCTGTTTCCAACTGAGACCCTGCCCTCGTACAGTCTTGGACATTTATGATTTACTTATATGTATTTCATGATTTTTTTCTTGGTATTATAAATAAGCACTTTTTCTTACTGCATTTTCCAATTACTTATTTTAATATACCGTAAAACTACTAATTTTTGTATTTTGGTCTCATATCTAATCACCTTTCTGAAGTCTCTTACTAGTTCTCAAAGTATTGCAATTTATTCTCTTTCCAGGCATAGCATCACCTTCAAATTATTTCATTGGTTTAAGGAGTTAGAGGGCATGCTCAGATTCAAGGATGGAGTGGATTCCACTCCTTGATGGGGGTGTGGCAATGGCACTTTGTAGAAAACACATATAGGATAGGAGATACTATCACATTGGCCATCTTTGACTTTCCTTCTAATATATATCATATTTCTTTTTGCAATTTTAGCATATGACTCAGCCAACCTTAAAAACAGTAGCTATTTTTGTGTTGTTTTTTATTGTAATGGGATTATTTCATATTTTCCTCCATTTAGAACATTTGCTACAGATGTCTTGGAGATATCAAATTAAATAAGCTTTCTTATATCTTCAGTGTGTTAAAGGTTTTTATTATAAACATATATTGAATTTTATCAAATGGGTGTTTGGTATTTTTTGAGATATTCTTATGGCTTTGACTCCCCCCAGCCCCCGCTGTGGTTCTGGGGATCAAACCCAGGGCCTAGCATGTGCTAGGCAAGAACTCTACTACCAAACTACATCCCCATCCCTAGATATATATGTGGCTTGGTCAGTTTCCCATTGCTGTGACAAAATACCTCAGCAGGTCAATTTAAAGGAGATTTCAGTTCATGGTCACTTGGCTCTATCATTTCTGGGCCTGTGGTAAGACAGAACATCACGGGGTGTGGGAATGTGTAGTGGAACAGAGCTTCTCACCTAATGGCAGTCAAGAAGAAGATGGGTGGAGGAGAGAAAGAATGAGAGAAAGAGAAGACACAAGGAAGTGGCTGGGGACATAATATAACCTTAAGGGACACCCCGAGTGACCTCTTCCTCTAATTAGATCCCACCTCCTAAAATTTCCCGCCCCAATTGTGAGCTAGGAACCAAGCTTTTAATACATGAGCCTTTGGGGAACTGTCCAGATCCAAACTGTAATACGTACTATATAGTATCCCTTTTCTTGCATTCATTTCTCTTTTTGATTAAATGTATCCTTGAGTTATTCTCTTAAAAAGGTAGTAAGGTCTCCTACTCTATACATATGCGAGAAGTTTTCATTTTTTTCTTCATGCTAAAATACTCATTTGGCTATTTAAAGTTATTATTCAAGTTATTTGTCATAATTAAACTCTCATTATTTTTCAGTATCCAGTATCATTGATAAAATATAGCCTAATGGTGACTGAATTCTTGATCTTTTGTAAATAATGTGTTTAATCTCTTTGAGAATTAGATTTTCTTTTTATACCAGAAATTCTGAAATTTCGTCAAGAAGTATCTATGCCTCTTTCAGGAAAATTTTTTGTTGTTGTTATTTCATTAGTTATTCCTACTCCTCCATTGTCTCTATCCTCCTCTTCTTAAGTTGCTCTTTAGGTAGATATCGAATCTTTTGAATTGATTCTTCAATGTCTTTTAACATATATGTTATATAGATAATACATATGATAGATAATCTTGTAGTTGTTACTCATTATTTTAAGAATTTTCTTTGATTTTTGTCTTCTTAATTCCTAATTGAGTCTTCAGTCATGTTTATTCTGTTATCCAGGTCTTCTGATGGAATTTGTATTCCAGAATTCATATATTTAACTTTCATGTCTCTTCCTTGTTTTCTAATGGTTTCTTTTTGGTATCAACTTGTTTGTTTTGTTACATGCAAGATCCTTTTGGGTATCTCTGAAGACATTATGTAGAATTTAAAAAACCTCCTCTGTTCTCTGATCAATCTGTTTCCTCTGCAGCAGGTCGTATGCTTCTCCATTCTGTTTTTTGCTTCAGTCATTTTTCCTCAAAAGTCTGTCTGTGTCATGAATGACAAATTAAATTGTCAGTATGGGCGGTTGGCTGGCATGTGCATGGTTGGCAGTTGTGTTTATGTGTTTCTCTATTGCTTGTCTCCTGTCCCCCTTTGTCTAACTGGGAGGGAGATGACCATTGTCTGGCCTCCTCTTGTGTGCTTGAAGATAGTACCAGCAGGTAGGCAGGGACCCCCAAATTGCCCAAGAGAGGAAGATTTAACCTAGTAGTAGAGTTTCCTCCCATTTTTACATTTTTGCCCCCCTCCACTAAACCCCAATTATTTTAAAAATAAATCTTGTTATTTTTAAGGGATTTGGGATGGAAGTAAAATTACACATTGCCCATCTGCTGTTTTGAGCTAATAACTTTTTTTGTTGGCTCTTTGCTTTTTTTACTTTTCAATGATTTCTCAGCCTTACACTTATTACTCTTTTTTATTTTATAATGAGGGATGTCTCTTTGGTAATTAAAGAAAGTTCTTATGGTATAAAGGCTGATACAGAGTCAATGCAGATTGAAAGGTTGCCAGAATTGCCCTCAGGTCCACCACTGGCCTGGTTACCCCAAGCCCCGTTTCTTCTGTGCTTTGTGGCAGGAACAGAAAGTCAAAGGACCTTGAAGAAGCTTTTGCTACAGTATTGACAGTTTTCATGAAATTGCTAATAACCAGCCTTGATGATCACAGAATAAATCGAGTTTCTTGCATTCTCCAATTTCTCTTCTTGAAAATATGTTTCTTAAAACAATTTTCCTAGGGAAAATAAGGAAATCTAACTCACAGTTTTTCAACCTGCATTTAATTTGTTTCTTTCCTACATTTCAGGTGTATTGACTATGTTTGATTTTGCATTCAGTAGGTTTTGTAGGACTTATTTGTCAAGAATTAAGTCTCCTGTCATCAGAGAGAGTCATATTTGCTTTGGATTGCTCCCCTTCACTCCATGCTCCCAACAGTACACATCTGGGAGGTGAAGCAAAATGGGTTGACCCAGTGCACAACTAGCACAGATAAGCCCCTAGTTCCCAATGCAATATAGGGAAATGCAGTGTGTGCCCCAAAACCCATCTCCTAGAAACAGAAGCAACGTGCCCAATATTTCATTTTCCATATGAACACTCATGAATCCTTTAAATTACTTTCTGTTAAATAAAACTATATTATACATCAGACATAGAAAGTTAGGAAAGCCCACACACTCAGCCCAGCTACTTGTACCGGTTAAAGTATGTGACTTTGAGATGGCATGTTTCCACCATAACAGGCGAATAGTGACATCCAGGAATGCCAGTGGGTCTGTTTGTCTGAGTCCAGAATAACTCACATGCTCAGTCTCTTGTGCTAACCAGCTTGCACTCGTGGTGTTCAGCAGGGTTAAGGGCTGCTGTCCTGCCAGACGCAGGCTCAGTGCTCTCCACTTAATGTGAACCGTGGGTATAATGAATGAACTCCAAAGCTGTGTACCCCCCCCCCAAACAAGTCATCAAAACAAACAACTTTCAGGAAACATTACTTTAAATTTTTAAAAAACTTTTTAGTGCATTATAGTTATACATAATAGTGGGGTTTGTTTTAACATATCCATAAACGCATATAATGTAGTTTTCTCCATTTTCAATCCCTACTTCCTCTCTCTCTCTTCCCTTCTTGCTTCTCTAATTATCTTCCTCTACTCTGTTGTCTATCTATTTATTTATTTATGATTGGTGAATTATAGTTATTTATAAAACTGGAATGCATTGTGATACATGCACAATAGCATAATGCTTTTTAAAAAATATTTTTAGTTGTAGTTGGACACAATATCTTTACTTTTACAATATCTTTATTTTTATGTGGTGCTGAGGATCCAACCCAGCGCCTCGCATGTGCTAGGCAAGCACTCTACCACTGAGTCCCAGCCCCAGCCCTCCACATGCTTTTAATGTAAAAAAAAAAATACTTCATGAAGACAAGGTGGTTTAAAAAAATGGGAGGAAAAGACACTACAGTAATTTTTTTAAAAAATATTTTTTAGTTTTACATGGACTCAGTATTTTTATTTTGTTTATTTACTTTTATGTGGTGCTGAGGATCGAACCCAATGTCTCACACATGGGAGGCAAGCACTTTACCGCTGAGCCTCACCCCAGCCACCCTAGAATAATTTTTAATGGATATTTATCATAACATGTATGCTATTTGTTTAAAACACACTTTCTCTGCCTCTTCTTTAGGATGTAGAGTACATACGGTCCCATTACAATATTGAAGATTTCATCTACTTCAGCCACCATCAGCGGGAAGAACATGGTCACTTGTATCACTTTGCCCTGAACCCTATTTTCCGGCACTACACCAAGTTTTTTCTGAAGGAGATCCTTCGCTTAAGCTATAAGTCCTGTCTCTACTACCCTATTTACCCACAACCCAGGAAAGGCAAGGTAAGGAGTTTTTGTTATTCCCTTTCCCAGCAGATCAGCATTCACAGTGTCATTCCTATTCTGTGCCCTTATCTCATTCATTCCTCTCTTGATGGGTTTTGACATGGATATGAATTTCCAGTGACCACATTGAGTTTGGCCCTTTTCTTACACTACAGTGAATATCCAGAAAGCTTTCAAGTTCTGAGACAATAGCAACCAATATTAATAGTAGAACAATTTGTTAGCATTTCTATGTTGACAAAACAGAGACTAAAAACTATGCAAAAATACTCTGAGACGTGAAAATCAAATTATGTCTTATGGAGCAATGCCAAAATAATCCTATTGTGTTTCTTCAAGTAAATAAATAGAATAAATTACTTCTATTCTATAAGATTGGTGTGCTATACACCAGCATTCCAAGTAGATTCTATATCCACTCCATAAAAGTAATGGATAAAAAGTGGAGATGTATGATCCTATCGTAAACATTATGTAGTAAACACTCATATAACTCCATGTAATAATTATGTAGAATAATAATGGATGTGTGTGCACTAAAAATAAACCTATTCTATTTCCGTATCCTGCACATTTCAGTACGTGTTACCATAAAGGTAGGAGTGTTTGCTTTCTTCAAGGTTGTATCTCCAGTGCCTTGAAGCCACACACACACACACACACACACACACTTCTTCCCTCCTCCCTCCTTCCCTCCCTCATGTTAGGTGTCCTGATTGTTCCACAGGCAAGTGCCCATTCAATCTGGATTCCCAAGGGGTTGTTGCCCTGAAAGCCAGTCCCTTAATCACCGGAAGCATTTGTCTTCTCCATGAGGACTGGAGAGGTGATAGGCTTCAATACTAGACTGGTTAGAAGTTATTCCATCAGATTCCATTCATGACCTCAATCTTTCTTGGGTTCTGCCTGGAATCTTTGACATTGTCACATTTCTTAGTTCCCACAGAAGACTCAATGGATTTTAAGATTGATCTTATTTATCAAACATTTTATTAACAATCTAGGGTGTATTAGGGCATGCACACAATAATTATGCCAGTGTACCTTATGAACAAAAGCCTGTTGGAGAAGTGTAAAGAGAATGGGAAAGAAAGAAGAAGAAACATGGAAAATACTTTTAGGGAGATGTAGACCCTGCTCCAGAGATTTTTTTTTTCTATCAAAATGCAGCCAGATAGCAATATGATCACCCTAGATTTGAACTTAATGAAATGGGAAGGTAACAGTCTTATTGGAAAATCCTATTCCTGCACAATTTTCTTTCACTTTACACTTGGCCAAAAGCCAATTGTGTGACCTTCAGGATGTGATATTAAATTCTTGGTTTTTGTTCATAATATTGCCCGGATATGCTGGGTTGGAGAAAGCCCATTTGCATCCATAATAAAAATAATGTCTTGAGCATTTCATTGAATGTTTATTTACCACAATGGTGTAGAGTTAGGGATATGTTAGGCACTATCATATAGGCTATGGAAACACATTTGGAAACAGATTTCCTCTCAGTTTGCATTTCCAGTTATGCATATACATTTGAAACAAGTGTAAGCAGCAATTCTAAACAATTTGGGTAAGAATTCCTAAATTCTGCTGTAAATCTCTGGTTGACTGTAGTAAATATGAGTTTTTTTGGCTTGAATTATATTTCTTTGTACTCCCTGCATGGGCATGCATTGAGAGAAATTCATTGGCACAAAAAGTAGAGTTCTGGCTAGAGATTCCTGGGTTTCTGTTTTTCAGTTTGTAAAGTCAAGGTATGAGATTCGTTGGTGAAGGATTTTAGAATTCCCTGTGGAAGCGCTTAAAAATACCAGGGTTATGTTAGAACTGTAAATAAGTGATTCATAAATCATCTTATTTATTAAGATATAGCAACAGTTCAGTTTTACTTTTTTTTTTTGTCTTTCTCATTTAAATTCAGTACGTGTATCATTAAAAGTTTTGTCTTCATAGTTTGACTCTTGAGGTTTAAATGGTTACTATATCCTGTGTTAGTTTTACCAAATTTCTGAGAATTTATACATGTAAGAAAAATAGAAATCACCATATTCAGCTTTCTCTGCCAATTTTTAAAAACTAGAGAAAATTAATATTTAAAGCATTGTCCTAAAACATGATTTATCATAGTCCATTCCAACAAACATAAATCTTAAGCATAATATGATCTACCTCCCCCACACTACCCCACTTTGCAGTTTTATCTTTTTGTTCTAACACTCGTTTTATCCACAAGGGTCCAGCTAAAGTGTCTGGGACTGTCTCTCAGTTCCATAACAGGAGGATTTTCACATTTTTTTGTTCAGTCACTCTGCAATGGCATTTTTATCTATGTGTCTTCTTAAAGCAGCTTGTGCCAAACACACAAAGGTTAACAGGACGCAGATAACACAACTTAATGGGGTCAAATCAAGCTGATTCATGATCACTATGGAGAAGAGCATCCTCCTGGGGAAAATACTTGTACTGAAAAATCCCATAAACCAAACCACTTGTTTATCTGTCATTCCCACAGAGATAGTAATGTAATTACTCTCGTAATTATCTTCATTAGTGTCAGGCATTATCTACAATTCATTCCTCTGCTCGAAGAGTATGTTTGTTTATTTGCTGATTTTTTTCCCCCTCTCCGACTTGGCCGAGTTAAGAGTTTTGTATTTGTAAAGCTGCACGCAGACATCTGTGCTGCGCCTCTCTGACATTCTCTCCCCTAAAATATAGATTGCTGTCTTTCAGTTCCAGAACCCCTACGCCCACTCCCTGACATCTGCCCTTCATTACTTGGTTCCCGTGCGACCACGACGACAGATTGTCTATCCTCTGGAAAAGCTTGGCATAAACGCTCCATCAAAGGCGGTCTCCAAGGATCCGGTGGGTAGCAGGGCGGCAGGCAGGGAGGCTCGGTGCCAGCTCCCGCGGGCTTGGCAGATGGGGTGGCAGCACTGTCTTCGCGGGAGCAGGCTGCTTCTTAATTACAGGGAACCTGGCGCTCATACCCTTACAGGCTGCGCCCTGCAAAGGCTCCCTGCAGCCTTTCCCCTCAAGTGGTTATTTCATGGTAAGCCTGAAACAGTAGCCACATGATCCCACAGGGGGGACACAGCAGGGACACCCCACGTGCTGCCATGTCCCAGGACAAATGGCCTACCGTCACCCTCCCAGCATATTTTCATTTTCTTTCCCCTTCCTCAAAAGTGGATTCCTCCTTCCAATCGATGTTTTGCTTTCAAGGCATTAAGTGGGTCTTTTACTGTTAGGACAAAGCTGATGGAGAAAACAGAGCTGGCTGCATTCAAGACGTTTGAGTCTTAAGCTGTTAATTTTTTTTTTCCCCTAAACTCCTCTGTGGGGAATCAGGATGATTAACAGGAACATATTAGCTGCCCTGGGGTCACAGGAGTTTTTGACCTTAAAATGAATGGCCCTGGGATGATGGTGTTATGACCAGAATACAAAAAGAGACTAGATGCCATTTTTAAATGGAAATGTACTTGTACACCTACATACAGCTATTTTCAGTTACTTAACTAGAAAGCATAATTGTGTCAAGTTGACAGACACGTAGGCTTGTAATTTTCATACATATCTACACACACACACACACACACACACACACACATCCCTTTGTGGGCTAAGATGTGTCTTTTGTCAGAGAGGAAAAAGTAAAAGTGAAAGTTTAAATATTCCAAATGTTAAGCCACAAGTTACTCATCAGGGCTGTGGTGCCCTGTGCTGCAGTAAGCTCGTGGTTCCACTATCTTTCCTGCCCCCTACCCCACCCCGTGTGACTACCCTGAGGGAGGGGGCCACCAGGAAGCGGCCTTTTTGGGTAACTGAGGTTGTCAAGTCTGTATTTATCTTGGTATTTGTAAAATAAAATCAATTCATTTATATTCTGATGAATTGTAAAATTTTAATTTGAGACTGAAAACAAATAACAAGTCTTTTTTTCTTCTAACATTTTATTATGGAAAAAGACAAGCAGATACAGAGATAAAGAGAATCATATAAAGCAAGGCTTCTCAATATTTTCATAATAAGGCATCTTCTTTCTTTCCTTACTTTTCTTTCTTTCTTTCTTTTTAAGTGTACAATCCTCATAGATTGATAGTTTTGTAAAAAGTAAATTCTTGGAAAAATGAGTTTAAAAAGCAAAGGCAGACAAAAATTCAAGTCCAATTATTTTATATTAGATTTTACAGACACAGAATTATTCTGTCAACTGGCTATAAAGGCTTCTGAATGTTCCTTTCAATCTCTATACATATATCTTCAAAGACCAGTCACAGAGCATAGGCACATATGTCCCAGACCACACCTTGAGTAGCACAAAACTCAACACCCAGCAGCAATGATTTTACATTCTTGGTCAATTTTGGATCTTCTTTCTACTCACCTACTAGCCCTTCCTCCTATATCATTTTGGAGCAAATCCTAGATATCTATCATTTCATTCATAGGTCAGACATATTCTTTGTAGTAGGGTCCACTGCACTATAGAGATGAGATATGCACCAGTCCACCTGGAGGACCAGGTGATCTGGTTACATGTGAACATCCTGGGAATGGACTCCTTGGGAAACCACCCACAAGTTTAATGCACAGACTATGCCTTGGGATCAGAGAGGGTATCTACATGCTGTATCTCTCACTAAAATACAGCTTCTATGGAGTCATGCCAATCCCAGGAGAAGGGGCTGGGAATAAAAAGTACATGGATTTACCAAGCATACTGCTTTGCAACTTCGGTATCATATCAAGGTAAAGATGAGAGATGCTGTCCTTTTGCAGCCATTGCTGAGATACCTTCAAGCATGGAAGACCAGAGGAATGGGCCATGCATTAATGTTGCCATAGCCGGTGCCATAAAGCCAGCCCTCTGGAGGCATGGGGGGTTGGTCCTGGAGCTGGAGGAGAGATGTACAGAGTGGTGGCATGGAGCAAGAGTATGCTTTTCTGAACATGCCGGAGCTCCTTCCTGCTCCTTCCCACTGCCCCTAGGAATTTCCAGAGTTGGGCCACTTTGAGTGGAGCTGGAGCTCCAGGTAAGGACAAGAGCAGAGAAAACATTTGTTTTATTAAAAATGATCCTATCATTGCTTCTCATATTGTTAAGATTTGAAAGGATTGCTTATCTTTAATAACCTTTTCCTTGGTCATCTCAGTATGCTGTTCTTCTCAGAGCCCTGGCATATCTTAAGAGATGCATTGTTGAACCTGGGATCCAGGAAGACAACTATCTAAGGGATGGGTAGGAAAATGAGAACACTGATGTTTACTTACTGAATTGTGCTGTTGATTTTATTTATTGGTAAATTCTAACTTTTTGCTGTTACTTGTTATATTCAATCTTGAGATAAGGTTTTAGTAAAGATTAAGATTTAGCAAGGGAGTTTTTGCTTGGTGGTAGAGTGCATGCTTAGCATGCATGAGACCTTGGGTATGATGCCCTACTCTGCAAAAACAAAACAAACAAAAAGGCTTACAAAATAAAATGGATAGTATTAGGGCTAGGATGTAGCTTAGAGTTAGACCACTTATCTCCCAGATGCACAAGACCCTAAAAAAAACCAAAACTCAAAAAAAAGGATTTAGTAATAATTTTGGAATCTTAAAAGCTCTATTCAGAGGATTATTAGTACCAGAATCCATGTGGGATGGATCTGAATGTTCAAAAGTTAAGTTGTATTGTTTGATTTGTTTCTTTTTAAAATTTTAAATGGCTTTAATGATTTGGAGTGATTTCATGAGATAAGTTGAACCAAATACAAATTTTTAGGAAAGATTACTATATAGTCCTAAATATGTTATTTTGTTAGCAGAGCAAAAGTATTGTAGGAGTTGAAGTGGGTGAGGTTGCCATTACTAACTGAGTTCCCTTTTCCTTTAAGTGTCCCACCCTTTCCCATCCCATACATTGAGATTTATATGGGACCATCAGCTCCTTTTCCATATCCCTATCATTTCTCTCTGGCCACTCGCCTTTCATACCTTTTATCCTATTTAAGGCATCCCAGAGTGACCATCCATTCCCTTGCTTTCACCTAGGAAGCCAATCTTCAAGGGAACAGATCACTCCAGGCATGAGTAATAGGATAGAAAGTGTTTCATCTCAGTGGGTTGCCAATTTGAATCTGGCATAAGGCAGCGGTGATTGAAATTCATCACTGCATGGCAGGGCAGCATGCCCTTCCTCCCCACCCTGAGGCTCTCATAGCTTCTGCCTGGTTTGGATGATAGGTGTCCCTGCCACACCACCTTCCCTATTGTTTCCATTTTTATGACCTATTTTTATGACCCTCTAGCAGGTCATAAGTAAGAACCCCAAAAATGCAAATGCTACTCAACATGCATTGAGGAAGTCGGCCCCTAGGATTTGTAGTAATATCTTCATGGTCCACCAGTATGGATTCATGGCTAGGAGAGAGGACTTTTTTCTAATTAAGATCATCATTCATATTATGGCCCTGAAAAAGATCCTCCTCTTATTGTGAATGAGCTAGCTTGGTTTGTGTATTTACATTCTGAAAGTTATTATCATGAAAAAAAATTTGTAGTTGAATTTCCTATTTTGACTATTTTTATTGGTAGTGCACTTTAGTTATAGATAATAGTGGGGTTCCTTTTAACATAATTATACATAGATGGAATATAATTTGCTGCATTTCAGCCCCCAGCAGTTTCTCCAGCTCTCCTCACTTTCCCTATTTCCCTTCCTCTACTCTACTGGTCTTCCTTATATTTATTGTTTAATTAATAATTAATAATGTTAATTTATAGATATACTTAAAGGTGGTATATTCATACATGCACATAGCATAATTTGGCCAATTTCATTCTGCAGTTCCTCCTTTGCCACGTCTCTTCTCCTTCCTCTTCTATCCCTTTCTTCTATTCCACTGATATCCCTCTATTTTCATAGGACACCCCTTCTATTTTCTCCTTTTTTTGGTCTAACTTCTGCATATGAGAGAAAGCATTCGGCCCTTGACTTTTCTGAGTCAGGCTTATTTCACTTAGCATGATCTTCTCCATTTCCATCCATTTATCAGCAAATGCCATAATTTCTTTCTTCTTTATGGCTGAGTAAAATTCCACTGTTATCATGGACATTTCTTATGAAATTAATTGTGGCTCACCTGAATAAGTACTGTCAGAGAACAACTCTCAAAATATGGCTACATTAATTGTGTGGCCATTACTAATTAAAGACTGCAGAGCAAGTTTCCCCATTCTTACTTTGGGGATGGTTCTGTGTATAAGCGTATTATTTCCTGCTTGCCTTCTGCAGGGATTCAGAGTTGACTGAGACACCATCCCTGCCCTTGAGAAGCTTCCAGTCGACTCTCAGAATTAATGGGGGAGGGAAGAGGGTTTGCACTGACCTCGGGGGAACAAGATCCTGGAGTCAGGAGAAATAATCACATTGTGATTAAATTCGAGTAAGTAGAGTTACCCAGAAGGGAATGCCTTTGTGACTTTTGTCCCTGGGACTGCTTCCCTTCTAGTGGTTATTTAAATAGCTATGAATTATTATATTAAACTCCAAAATTTTTTCTTTGAACTTAAACAGAGGCTACCCGTGCTTCATTATCAACAGAAGTTCCTCATCATCCACTGCAATCACTTTAGTTTTCTATATGGGCTTATAAAAGTGCTCATGGAACTATGATTTGAACTATTCTCTCTTTCTCTCGTTCTCACTCTCTCTCCTAAGAAAAATCATACTTCCAGAGTTTTTAGAGCGATCAACACTGTTATTTCTTTCTGATCAGTTATTAGTAGTGGTCTGTTGAGATCCCCTCTCGTGAATTCTTTGGCGGTCTCCATTTGGTTTTTCCACATTTCTCCTTTGTCCTTCTGTAAAGAAGAATGACAGTTTATTTAACCCCACCCCCTTTCAGAGCTAAATGCTGGCCCTCCCTTTCCTGGTATGTGATCTCTCAGAAAGATGTCACTCACTGGCATTTAGTTACCCTTTGAATTGCCCCTTTTCATCTGGGCTGTTCTTCCCCAGTCCAGCTATAATTACCATCTGATGGACTGTTACTGGATACTGTTTCACTTGTGCATCTGCTGCCCTAGGAAATTGCATTATTCTTCCAGCACCTGCTAAATTTTCCTCAGCTTATTTCCCAACCCCTTCCTTAAACTTGGTAACTTTCACTGCTGTAGTTAGATTTCCCTTGGTTTGTGTACCTGATTTGTGTGTGTGTGTGTGTGTGTGTGTGTGTGTGTGTGGTGTGTTTTTAAAAATCAGCTCTTCAGCATCTCCTTAGGAGAGGTTT
The DNA here is from genome assembly GCF_021218885.2 of Marmota monax. Classification (NCBI taxonomy): domain Eukaryota; kingdom Metazoa; phylum Chordata; class Mammalia; order Rodentia; family Sciuridae; genus Marmota; species Marmota monax. Next base: position 5,858,580 of record NW_026692254.1, read on the forward strand.
CTAAACATGCAAACCCATATTTTTCATATCAAATATGCACTGATCATTATTAATGTGACCATGGCAATGTTTTTAGAAATGAGTTCATGAGTTCAGTTTGTTTTTTTAAAGCCACATCTCAGTCATTTCCTACATGTATATGCTACTTGTGGGAAATGCATTTCTTCTATTTATAGTGAAGATTCTTATTACAATTTGCATAAATTTCTTCATGAGCTCCTTCTTTTCCTTTAAGCAATACAGGTTGTATAGGCATTTCTTCCTATTCTCTGAACACTATCTAGTTTAATATAGAATGTAGCATATATGTGTATATCAAAATGACTTATGTAAGCCCGTGGTTTCTTCTTATTGGTGTCTTAATTCCTCCCTCTTAGAAAGCTAATCTAGCAATAACAACAACAACAGCTAATATTGTTATTACTGTGTATTGAACTCTTGCCAAAGGTCCCCACGTTGTCTTGTGTAATTCTCGTATCAGCACTTGTAAATAGTTACTGCTGACTATCATCCTCAGCACACCTAAAGAAAACAGGCTTACAGGGAGGGCAAGTAAATGACTAGTTCAAAGGTTAATATGTTGACAGATATTCAGACCCAGCACTTGGTTGACCAAACTCAAACCATTAACCACTACATATTTCTTATCTAAAAAGCTGTGGTACTGATATTATGACTATTACAGGAAAAGCAAACCACAAAGAAGGGTGATGGCTTGTCATTGACCTTTTTGAATCTCCCAGATCTTTGGCACCGGCTACTTAATCAAAAGGTGGCCTGGGGTTTAACCCAGTGTAGTTTGGATCCTCCTTCTGGCAGAGTCATCCACTAGGGTTTGATCTGGGACCAGCCTGACCCTGGCTGGGCTGGGCTGGGAAGGAGAAGACATCTGGGTCCAGGTGGGTGTGCTAGGGTCAGCTTTTTGGTCACTAGTGATTCAGGCTGTTCATAATTCTTTCTTTGCTGTTATCAGCCTGTTGTTACAAACCCTTCAAAGTCATGGTGGTAGCTGCTCAAAAACAAGGAAAGAAGTTATGACTCCCATGTGGAGGTTACATTAAAAACTTTCCAAGATTCAGTTCCATTTTGTATGTGGCTTTCCAGTATTCTTATAAAGTGTCAAAGCAATGTCTGTCACATGAGTGACTGGAGGGTTTTGGTGGGTAGGACTGGAGGGGTGGACAGAATAAGAGCTAGGTCACAATCAATAAGCCCTGGATGTTGGACCGTGACAGAATGGTGAAAAATGAGGCCTTCAGGTTGTGATAAGAGACGAAATTGTAAAAAGGAGCTTTGATCTCAGTGTTATCACAAATCAATCCTACATCTTTATCCTCATTTTCTATATATTATTGCAGCACAGTCCCCTTAATTAAGATATAAATAAACTTTATTTATTAAGATACAAAATGACTTTATTAAGCTATAAGTCATATTCACCCATTTAAGTTGTATAATTTTGTGTGTGTGTGTGTGTGGTGCTGGGGACTGAACCCAGGGTCTTGTGCATGAGAAGCAGGCACTCTACCAACTGAGCTATATCCACAGCCTTAAGTTGCACAATTTAGTGGGTTTTAGTATACTCTCAGAATTTCACAAGCATCACCACTATCTAATTTCAGAACATTTTAATCACCCAAAAAAGAAACCTGTGCTTGTTAGCAGTCATACTATGCCCCCAGATTCCTATCCTCAGCCTTAGGCAACCATTCATCTACTTTCTGTCTCTGAATTTACCTATTCTGGACACTTCATGCAATTCTGAGGTAGTTTGTGACTGGCTTCTTTTACTTAGCATGTTCTCCAAGTTCATCCATGTTGTAGTGTGTATCCTTTTTATTGTTAAATATTCTATTGTGTGGATGATACCACATTTTATTTATCCATTCACCAGTTGATGGACATTTGAATTGTTTCCAGTGTTTGGTTGTTATGAATAATATTGTTATGAAAATTCATATTCATGTTTTTGTGTGAATGTATGGCCTCATTTCTCTTGAGTGTATATACCTAAGAGTGGAATTGCTGCACCATATGGTAACTCTCTGTTTAATATTTTGAGAAATTGCCAAACTATTTTCCAAGGGGAATGTACCATTTTACATTCTGTCATTCTTAGATCAATTCTAGCATTCTGGCTAGTAAATGGTAAAATGCTAGTCAACTTAAGGCCACCTATGGGCAGGGTCCCTGACTCTTTAGTTTCAACGGTAGAGTTTTCCGCCACTCCAAGAGAACTTCATACACACATTTGAGACCACAACACCAATAATAGCTTCAGTTTTTGAAAGCAGAGGATTTTCTACAATAACTGTCCCCTGCTCTTCTCTTTCCCCATCAGCCTCTTGTGGTCCTGTGTGGACATTTATTTAGAAGAGACCAGGCAACAAAGAAAATGCTCATCAAACACAGGAGTAAATTGAAGGACATTCTGTTTGTTTGTTTTTTTGTTTTTAAGCTACCAACGTAGCCTTTGTTTCAGTTCACCTTTAGTGATGTGATTGTTCTTAAAAAGAGGTGCCAAGTCTCCCAACAGAAAAAGAAAAAAATCCTAAGGCTTTCCTGGATGCTGATAGGGTTCTTGCCACAACCCAGTAGGAGGGGGGGAAATGCATTCTGTTCCCTGCAGAGTCAGGATAATGAATGCCACGGAGGTCCAGAAATGCCCGGGGACACATCAACTACCTACTGAAGAGCTCTGAAAGGCCCGCAGCAGAGCAAGGCTCCCCTCCAGGTTGGACCTGAGCTCCTAGCCAGTTTGGGCAGGAACTGGCCTTGAAGCTTAGTGGCTGCTCCAGAATCTGCCTTCAGGGAGGAAAGGAACAGCAGTGCCAATGTAAGGCTTTGCTTTGTGTATTTTAAAGTAGCTGAGGATGTAAAATAACAAAGGAGCCAATTAGAGGTGCAGATGCTGACTAGGGAGTCACATCTTTTGCCCCTTGATTAAAAAATAAATATGTCTTGACCAAAAATGTATTTATTTAAGGTAGAAATTTTAGGGAAAAAAAAACAATAAAGAAAATCAGTAAAACCTGTAGTCCTTCTATGTGTGGACTAACTTTGTTGATATTTTGTTGGTTTTACCTGTAAATCATCTTCATTGAAAAAAAAAACCCCACCCATGTGTATATAATTAAATATGGGGTTATAATGCTTTAAAAGATGCCTTTTCCCTGAACTATGATATGAATATACATATTACTAAGGATTCTAAAGTGACAGCAGTTTTCTATTGACTAGCAGTGCCCAATATTCATTGAAAGAACATTTGTTATTTTGCGCAGTCTAAATTATATACATTCAGGGACCATCTTGTTCACTCTCGTGCAAGTTTTTATATCAGTTTCTCCAGTTTGCAGTGGGAGAAAACTGAGATAAGGGGAGGTTTGGGACTACAAGTGAACAGTAAGCCATCAGGACTTGTTGAAATAATCACAAAGTCACTTGATTTCTGTCCTATGAATACATGCAGTGTGGCTGGGGTTTCTTCTGCACCCAGATGGGAAGTGGGCAAGTCCTGTGACTCTTCTGGTCAATTTTAGATAATTAAAGTTGTGTGGGTCACTTCAAATCACAACATATGATCTTAATTCCATCAAATGTCCAATTTCATTTTCTGAAATGATGGAAACTCAATTTTCATCCAAAGGTCAAACTTCTCCATCCTGTGGTGGAAGCCAGCTAACGGTGTATAGGAACAGCTCGAGGGGAACTGGGAGGTTCTCCTCTCTTTCTCACCATGCCTCTTCCATTTAGTTAGTGGTGTTATTTTATTTTTTATGCCCATTAGTTTCTTCCTCTTGTTCTGTTGTATTTTGAGCCCTTCTGAAATTGGGGTCAGGGCAGGGAGAAACAGGGCTAGGAAGCCGGAAAGTCTATTCTCGGCCTCTCCTGTCCTAGGACAAACCCTGCTTGGTGGGTCAGCAGACTCTTCTCTTCATAGCATGAGTGTGAAATGTCTTTAGAGATTCCCAGTCACTTTCCAGCTTTCCTGTCATCCAGGCAATGCAGTCCTCCAGCTTCGACACCTGAGACCATTGACTCCCAGGTCACCAAAGGACTGGACAAGAACAGCATAGAAGTGAGGAAGTTTATTTGGGGCTTGTGATTTAGAGGTCTTGGTCCATGCCTGGGGACACATCATCTGCCTACTGAGGAGCTCTGAAAGGCCCGAAGCAGAGCAAGGCTCCCCTCCAGGATGGACCTAAGCTCCTGGCCAGTTTGGGCAGGAACTGGCCTTCAAAGCTCAGTGGCTGCTCCAGAATCTGCCTTCAAGGAGGAAAGGAATGGCAACTGTAAGCTCTGTCCTTGTCCCCAATTCAATAATGAGGGCATAGGTTTTGAGAAAAAGGAATAAGAAGGTTTACTGTTTTGCCAGCAAAGGGGAAGCATAAGGGACTCCTGTCTCAGAGGCTGTGCTTCTGCTCATCAGAGAGCACGGACCAACTTCATAGCTTGGGGCCCAAAGTGAACATCAGGGCAGAAAGGCATGGTGGAGGAAAGCAGCTCAGGACCTGGCAAAGAGGAAGCAGAGAGAGCATCTTCTCACCAGGGACAGAATATATATCCCAAAGGCATGCCCTACCTGCCTACAGTTTCCACCCAGTCCATCTATTCCAGTAGATTCAGCCATTGATTAGGTTACACCTCTCAAAAACTAATTTTGTCTGAACCTGCTCACATTTTGGAGGATATCACATATCTAAAAACTAACATGGCCCTACAGGAAGGACCTAGATATAAGTTTATGTGTTGGGGGTTCAACAGATCAGACAGTGCAGGCCACCTTCCTTTTGGGTCCTTCAGCATCCTGTTCTTCGTGTCCATTAGATTTCTCAGGAGGAATCACACACTCACCCTGCAGTGCCCAGTAAGTAGGGAATTCAGGTGAAACTCTCAGAGGGCCACAAAAATCTTTCTGTGATTTGAGCCTAAGGACAAGGCAAATCCCACCTCTCCTTTCAAAGGTGGGTAGGGGAGAGGTTTGGGACTCAGAGAACATCAACAGTGCTTAGTGAAGAAATTTCCAGAAAATATTTTCTTATATCAGTATTCTAATCCTTTATGCCTTCATTGTCCTTTAGGGTTTAGAAGTCAGCTAACAGGGCTTGCCCACCAACTTCAACATTTTTCTAAGAGGGGCTCCTATGGAATGTAGTGCCTATTGTCTTCATGCCTGAGGGGTCCCATTGACATTAACTTGCCTGTGGCCATGCAGTTACTAAATCATGACTCGAGAGCCCAAGGCTTGCCATGGTTTATATCCAATTACCTCACACTGGTCACCTAAGTTCTTATTCATATTTTTATAACTGGTGCTACCATGTCCATGCTTATTATTTTGGGGCACATTTGTGACCATTTCCTTTGAAATAAATACCCAGAAAGGGTCAAAGGTAAAGCTACCATCTCTTTCCAAATTGAAACTTGTACCAAGTTTTACAATTTGAAAATGAAAACTTGTGATTCCTCACTTTAAAAAGATGATTTATATTGACAATGTGGTGCTTTATCTAAGGAAACCATCAACACACAGAGAACCCTCTTTTTTATTGTCAGATAAAGACTTTTAGGACAGGTAATCAGATGTGCAAAATGGTAAGTGTTCTATCTTCCACTAACTAGATTGCTTCACTGCAGTGAGCCTTCATTCTGGCTGATAGGAGAAAAAAGTAGCCTACATGAATTCTAGGTAACTCTAGGTAAATTTAACTGTTTAATGTTTACATTGAGTCCATTTTAGAAATTTCTCTGTTTCTGTCTCTCCATCTCTCTCTGTCTCTTCTCTCTCTCTCTCTCACACACACACAAACACATACACACACACACACACGTACACACTCAGAGGAACAGGGAAAACAATACAGCTCTGTTCTCAGGAGATCCTGCACATGGAATATTGTGGCCTTGTGGAAGGCAGAGAGTGTTGGGATGGAGTTGCCTGTTCTTGGGCACTGCCAATTTTCACAGGCACACGTTGAGTATAAAGTTTTGAACTGTTGGCTCTCATCCTGGCCTCATCCCCCAGCCAGCCCTCACTGCCTTCAACAATGAGAATCCCTCTTCACAGCCTTGAAACCTGTGGGTTTGTTGGCTGGAGCTCAGATGCTCTTTCTGGAGCTTGGATGCAGATGTGTTCTCTCTCCTTCACTCCCCACTGCTCTGGATTGGGGAAGCTCATGACTTACCTCATGGTCTTTCTGACCCTGCACCTCTTTTAGCCATCTCCACCTTACTTTTCTCAAAACAAGGATACAAGCAGGAAGTCTCCACGAGGCACAGCCTCCACTATTCCCATGTTCTCCAAAACCTTGTGGGGCCCTGCCTCATTTCTTCTACTTTTATGGCATTAACCAAAGGGAAGGTGAGGTCTGTACTGGATTTCTCTCTTTCCCTCTGAACTTTTTCCTTTTCCTAATCTTTAGACACTGTCTCTATTATCACTGTTTATTATAAAACCTGTCCTTTGAGGCTGACTTCTAATACACAAAGTCACATTTTCGAGACTCAAAAACCTCTTCTCAACCTATTGTCTGCCTTGGAACAAAATAGCACATAAGTGACCCAATTTCTCTGCTAGGGTATGTCTGTCCAAAGGCCCAGTGTCCCCTGGTTTCTGCCTGAAGAATCAGGCAATGTCATATGTCAACAAGGACTTTGCAGACATGAAACACATCTATTAATATAAAAATAATATTCAACTACATTGATAGTAGCAGTATGCACAAGGACTGCATAACGAGAAGGCCCCATAAAGCAGGCCAACACTTGCTTGACTGTGGAAGAATTATCAAAAGATGAATCCTCTCATTATGAAGTGATTTTGCATCCATAGAGATACATATTATAAAGCATCAAAATTTTTATTTTTAGATATTTCCATTAAAAATTTTACATTCTGGTTTTTAAAAATTAGGTATGCTTTCTTGGAATATGTAAAAGACCAGAAAAGACTCAGCACCTAGACAGGTTTTATAATCAAATTGAACTCAGGTGGACTAAAAGACTTCTACAATTTAGTAATTTTCACGACGTGGTCTGAGTTTACATGCCATCATTATTTACACACTCATCAAATCTTGAGCAAAAAATGGCATCTGAGTTTATTGGAAGCAAAAGATTAAATGGGTCTTGGAAAGTGAAGTGCCCACTTATCTGGGGACATGGCACTCCCACTCAGGGTTGCCCACGGGGACTTGGCAAAGGGAACACAGCTCGCCTTCCACCTGGGTGTCATCCTCATTAGAGACGCAGCTTGAAGTCCTCAGTCCTCAGTCCTCAGGCTGCTACGTTCTCCAGGACTGAACCACTTAAGAATCAAGACCTTTACCCTCAGTGTTGCCTCAAGACCATTAAGCTTCCTGATGTCATGATCTCCATAGTAACCAGCTTAGTAAGCAAGGAGAAAATAAAAATGGATGACTTACGTGGGGGAATAGAATAAATAAGGGATGGAAATAGCATGGGAGCCATAAGGCTTTTTTAAATATCAAACATGACTCAACATGACTTAGTGTAGGCAAGCACGAACCATCCAGTTGGTTGAAACCCAAGGTAGTAAACCTAAATTACAAACTCTACCACTGCTCCTACTTCTTGTGCTGTTTAATCATGTCCTTGTGTCCCTGGATTGTTTGGTTTGTGTAAGGTTGTTGTTGTTGTTGTTTCAGTGAATTGAAATTATCACCATGGTAGTCATTGTAATCGAGGTTTTTATGATAGTTTATGGATTTAACCAAAAGGAACTGTGTTTCCAGGGAGCAAGTCTCAGGCAGATCCTTCTGGTCACCATAGTGAAGTTCCACTTACCAAAACTACCTCATTTCCCCCCACCATCCATGAATCCTCAGGATGGTGCTTCCATGAGACCAGAGTTAATGGTTAATTTTAAAATGGAACTGGGTAGGGCTGGAGCTGTAGCTCAGCAGCAGAGCACTTGCCTAGCATGCATGAGGCACTTGGTTTGATCCTCAGCACCACATAAAAATAAATAAATAAAATAAAGGCATTCTTTCCATCTACAACTACAAATATAAAAAATTTTTTTAAATGTAACTGGGTATTATCTTCCACATAATTTAGGAGGTTCTCAAACATGATCTGAAAGTATCCCACAGAATTATATCCCATAGGGAAGTATTTCAGTCTGTTTACTAGATAGGATCAATCCACACATACAGAGTCTTTGGTCACCCTGTGTTGGTAGAACCAAAGTTTGTGTTCCCTGCCCCACTGTGTGACTTCTAAGAGTTCAGCCCTCCCATTATTACATAAGGAAGACAGACACAGGTGGAGACATGCCAGGGTCATCCAGGTCGTCTCAAAAGAAAGAGCAAATATCAGAGGCTGAAAGAGTTTGGGTGGCTGGGCTCAACTCCACATCAGTGTCCTGTTCATGCCCCTGGTTCTTTGTCCCATTGTCTTCTCCAGTGAAGGCACCTGGTTTGACTCTACTTGGGGGCTCTTACCAACATCTCTTCCCTCTCCCTACTGAGTTCTGTTCTGTGGCAGAGCCTTCTCAGAAGGTTGCTGCCTGGTGCCCAGGAACCCTCGGTCCTACTCGGAGCAACCTGCTGAGACCCCCATTCCCTAGATCATGAAGACAGACATTCAAATGCATGAAAAGTGGTCTGGTTTCTTTTTCCCAGTTGGCCTACCCTCTTGGGATCCATCCTATTAGAGAGCAGTTTGGGGATACACGGAGTGCAAAAGGATCTCCAGGCCCCTTGGGTAGTCAGATGCTTCTTATGACCTCTCTTCATCTCTCTTTCTCTCCCCCCCACCCTGCCTCTCTTTATGTCTTTGTCTCTCTCTTTCAAGAAAAAGTACACACCGTTGCCACAATGTGCCACACAAATATGTCTCTGGAGAAGTGATCACATACCTCATTTCAAGCACATCTACAAATCATCTCTTCCCAGAGTGGGGTGTGGGACAACAACCTGGTTCTGTGATCCACCTCTGCCCCAGTGATGTTGGTTCTCCCCAAGAGCCAGGTTGCTGCACCAGAAGCCAGGCTGGACTGTCTCTCCCTAGTCCTTCTTCTCTGTCCCACCAGGCACATCTTCTAGGTACCCTGCTTTTTGCCCACAACTCTGATATACACCCTGGTTTATATCTGCCTTCTAATTAAGAGGGGAACCTCGGGCATCCTCCATCCCCACTGCCATGGGAAGTCTCACATACTGGTCACCTCCCTGTTCCTGCCTGGACATGCTCTTTTGCCTAAACTCTGACCCAGGGCCTGTTCTGCATCGCTGATCAAGAAGGTTGGAGGTGGAGACTTTGATGTCACTTGTTCAGTCCATATTCATTGTGTGCTAATCACCTAGTGGTGGACACCGTGGGCACTGGTGGCACAGTCCTATGAAGGTGCATAAATCCCTGTCACCTAAGTGTTCATATTCTGGGGTAGGGGAAAGGCAGGCAGTCAACAGACAGGGCTCCATGGTGTCAGGGGGCAGTAGGTGTCATCAAGAAAAGCCTAGAGAAGCAAGATAAGTGTGGGCAGGCAAAAACCCTCTGCTATGTGTCATTGAAGGAGAGTCTGTCTCCCTGGGGAAGGGTGTGTGGGGCCGGGAGAAGGAGTAGATGCCACTTCTTCCAGCAGACCCCTCAGAATCTGCACCGCCTGTGAGTCTGACTCACGTGGGCACGGTTCCACACGCAACCAACAAACACAGCTTTGATGCTTCTGGTTTTTATTTCATAGTTATTTTTAAAGAATTTAATGCAAGAAGCCCATCAGATGCAATTCAATTATGTTCTTCAAACAAATCGTCCCATTCTTTTTAACCCTCCACAGCTTCACAAAGTATAATTAGAGCTGTATGATTGTAACTGTCCTTGAAACTAGATGCTTTTTTTTCTTTCTTTCTTGTCTTTTTTTTTTTTTTTTTTGGTACCAGGGATTGAACCCAGGAACACTTAACCACTGAGCTGCATCCCCAGCCTTTTTAATATTTTATTTAGAGACAGGGTCTCACTGAGTTGCTTAGGGCTTCGCTAAATTTCTGAGGCTGGCTTTGAACTTGCGATCCTCCTGCCTCAGCCTCTTGAGCCTCTGGGATTATAGGCGTGAACCACCATGCTTGGCTCATTTCTATTTTAATAAAAAGGGTGTGTGCATCAAGCCAGTGGACTCAGACAAGAGTTTAGAATTTCAGGTGTCCAGATGTTTGGAAAAGGTTAAATATTTTACCTCCGTGGCAGTTGGCTTCCTGAAAATTCCTAATGAGGACATTGTATCTGTTGAAGGGAAAAAAAATGACAAAGTAACTGCCATTTTGATGGCTCTACTTGACAGATGTTTGGAGTATAGAAATCTATGTATTATTGAATAATTCTTTTTAATATGCTCAAGAATAAGCAATTTGTAAGCCTGTTTACATTCTCACCATCTGGGTACATTCTGTCACCCATCTGTTTCATGTAATTATGTAATTATCAATATAAGGAAAGAATAGGTGATATAATTAACAACAACAACAAAAAAAATCAACTGATCCACACTGAAGAGTAAAAATGACATGCATCCGTTGAATGGCTTTTTGTTTCTCACCCTTCATTGTCAATTGTTATTTTCACACTCTTTCGGGAGAGCTGCTTTTGCCACAGTGTGTGATCCTTCCCTCTGTCTCTTTCTATCTCTGACATACTCTCTGACTCTCTCTCCTTCACTCACACACACACACAGGAGCACACATGCACACTCTGTATCTCTCGTGCAGAAACAGGATTTTAAAAGTATTATGGGAGCCACCAGAACTTTGAAAGAAATGAGCAAGGCCTTTTTAGCATTATGCATTGATTCTCTCCCTCTGGGAGAGCCCTCATAGTCATTTCCAGAGGATATAACATAAACAGCTAGAACTCTAGGAAAATGTTAAATTAATTAGTGACAGATGGAAGGATAGGGTAAGTGTGTGGCCCTTCCATACAGCATTTGTACTGCTTTAGGAAAATTCCCATACTTAATGCTTTTGTTTTTAACATCAAGGCTCGAGCCATATATGTTATTTCAAAATAAGATGCAAATCCCAGTGGGTTCACTTCCACATAATCCCATTAAAGTTAGTCCTTGAAGTAGTTCCTTTGTGTGATGGAGGCTTATGGGCAAGCAGATGAAACTCAGGTTACTTGCTCCCCATGGAGCTTCTCCTGGTGCTTAGGGCCAGCATTGGAGGAACAGCAGTGAAGGACAGTGGGCACTCGTTTGACCAGGCCTTACTCTGAAGTTCTCCATCGTAACTTGGAACCAGTAGTGGGTCTGTATTTGTGGAAGGGCAGCACAGTGATCTTTCCACTCCTTGGCCACCCCACCCCTGCCTCATGCCCTGTTTTTAATCCCTAAACTCAGTTCTCCAAAGGATGGATGTTCCCATAAAGCCTCTGTTCAGCAACAGAGGAAGCCATCATTGCAAATGCAAGGTCTTGACCAAATCTTGGATTTCAGTCCCAAGACAAGCAAAGAAGAGGGGGCCATGCTCTGGACCCATTTAGACGCTAGTCACTATTAAAGATGAAGGTAGAAAATCTTGGCACTTCCTTCCACTGATTCAAAATTGGGGAGCAGGGTCCACATCCTAACCTCCCACTATATATTGCTAAACATCTTGCCCTCACCCCCGGACAGGAATCCTGCCTTCTAGAGTGCTCGTACCTGCTTTCTCTTTCAGGCATGTTCATGGCAGGTAGAACTGCAGATTCATAAAAGTCCAAAGGCTTTTTAAGCCATAACTCTCACCAAGAAATTAAAACTCACTTACAGACTGGAACGGGAGTCTGTTGTTCAGTCACTTCTTAAATTCTGCCCAGAACTATAAATATAACCCCCGCCCCAAACAGTGCCGCTCTTTTTTGCTAAGGCTTAGTCTAGGTCATCTTGTGAAGTGACAATTTTACATGTTGAGATTGTGTTGTTTTATAGATCATCATGGCATCTTGGGACAGCCTCTTGATGGCACAGAATCTGTCTCAGCTTTGCTTCTGAGTATCTTCCCAAGCGAAAAACTCTATATAAGGGCAGCCACTGGAATCTCCACCCTCATTGTTCCATGTTCAGCAAACAAGTATATAAGGAGTTCCCACCAAAGTTTCTCTTTGTTCATTTGAACCAAGCAATGTTCTTTGCTAAGTCCTCCATGAAGCCAGTAACCATCTTCCAGTCTATCTGTGCTTTTAATTACTTCCTTGAATTTCTTAAAGCAATGGATACCCATAGAACAAGCATACAGAAGAAAATTATTGGCTATAGCAGAGTATTTTAAAGGAATAGGATTGGGGACAATTGTGGCAAGATTACTCGAGGGATTTTGTTGGTTGTGACTTTATATTTGTTTCCTGAATCCAAAATTAAAATTATTTAATTGTAGCCACAACAGACTAATCCATTAAGGATCTTAAAGGGAAGAATAGCATTTGATTCCTAAGAACCTTTCTTTTGCCATTTCTAGTTCTGAAAAGGATTTAATAATGATTTTTTTCAAGAAACATTTCAGTTATACTTTTTAGCATTTCTTTAACAAAAGAGCTTAAAGTGATTGTTTCTCAAGAGAAAATTATTATAAAAGAGTATTTACATATATATAGTCATGTTCAACTGAAAAAAAAGAAATGGAAAAAAATCCTGAACCATATTAAAAACCATTAAAGCTTAGACTAAACAGTTTTCATTTAACCCTCAAAAGTGGCATTAATTTTTCAAGTAGTAACTGTTGCTTAAGATGCTATTGTGTCTGTGTGATAAATGTTTAATGATTTGGTAGTACATGCATGGCTTAAAATCCATTATTTATTGCACCTTTGCTTGCCTGGCAAAGGTGATGATTTTATAGCCCCAGCAGTCATGCAAACACATTTATACCAAACCGATGACTGATAATAAATTTCCTTACTGTAAATGTCAGTGGGTTTCATGTGTTGCTGCCATTACATCTTGTTTGGAAGCCGAACGCTACACAGTTATGGGAAGCGCCAGATGGTGTCATTAACAAGAACACTGGGACTGTTTACCACTGACGTGCATGTGAGAAATTAAAAGTACGTGACCTATCTTTACACTGAAGCGTGATGTCAGTGGTGAACGGGTGTTAATTATGGAGCAATATGCTTGCTGACTCCCATCCCACTCAGAGGGGTTTTAGGGGATTTTGGGGGAAATGGTTTGTGTTTGAATGTAAACGGAGTGAGCAAAAGGGGAAATTTTCCTTAGGACTCTTGTTTGATTTTGCATTTGTAGTCTCATGTTCCCTGAAAGTCACAGCTGCCAGCATCACATGAGGGTTGCACTCACGGGCAGCAACCCCAGCTCCTGCCAGGACTTCTAGGCAAGGTGAAGCCTTTTGTGTTAATTAATTAAAGCACTATTGTTATAACAGTTTGTTTTGTTCATTTATATTTGTTTTTGTTTTTGTAACTTCAAATATTTTAAACACTATTTTGGACGAGTATCCATTGAAAAACATAGAATTGTTGGGGTTTTGGTTTATTTGTTTTTTGTTTTCTTTTAAAGTGCTATAAAAAACCACCAGGAATCGATTCAGCAAATGAGAAGGAAACGGTGAAAAGTTTCTGGACCGATTTTTCTCATTCTGTGAGCGGCTCATTTCACAAGAATTAGCAGCAGGACTAAGACCTTTATTTTTCCCTGCCCTAATGTGAAATATCTGAATGACTGAAATCAGCCTCTGAATTTTCTATTAAAATGTATCTCTAACTTTTGTTGGGAGGGGCCACTCCCATTTATTGTATTTCAGCCTTCTTCCTGTTGAGGTTTCTGCTTAGCTGTCTGCCAAGCTCTCTCTTCATTTTAATTTTAAAAGAAGGTGGATTTATTTTATTCCTCCCTCCAAGTCCTTCATTGGAACCAAGAGGCGATCCCATTGATGCTGACCACATTCCTTTGAACTTTGTTTGTAGCCTTAGCATACTCTGTAGGAATTTTTAGAAAGGCTTATTCTTTCAAAACATTCATTGTGCATTGCTTTTACAAAAGCTGGGTGAGCCTTTTGGTGTGCGGAATTTTAAAGTCATGTGAAAGAGAATACAAACCATTGTTTGCATTGAGATGAAAGAGGTATGCTTAACTTCTTCAGACTAAATCGGAGATACAATTGGATGTCAACAGAAGTAGTGAGGCTACTTGAAAGATGAATAGTGTGCAGGGAGGCGCACGTTAGACATTAGAGTCACACATGTTAGCTTGCTCACTGGACATGTAAGGGTGTATTGAAAATATCCAAGGGGCAAAAATAAAGAAACGGTGGGAAGAGAGCAAGATGGGAAAGTTGTACCTGTGTAACAGCACATGCTTGGACAGAAGTTCTCAGAAAAAAATGAGTTTTCTTCTACTGCTGTCATTTTCCCAGCAAATGAACCAGAGGCCTAAACCAAGAGTGCAAATATAACCACTTACCCTGACCTGAGCCACACCTTGTCCCCTGGGGGAATAGAAGTTCTCATGTTATTCTCTGCTTAGAGATTTACTAAGTAATATTGGCAAATGGGAGGTGGCAGCATGGACACAATTGGGTCATCAGTCTTCCCTCCCTGCCTTCTGTCCTGACCCCTTAGGTCCTTTCTTTGGCTGCTTCCTGTATCCACGAATGCCCATTTCACCTTTCCAAGGCCTCCTACCCAGGACATCATCTGCAGACCCATTCATAAAGGTTAATTGGGTACTTCAGGAGATGTGTTGTTCTTCCAAACCCTTGCCCTGGCTCTTCCTTTTCTTCCAGAAAGTTGTTCTCTGCCTTGTCCACCTAGAAATATCCCATTGATCCTTCCAGATCCAACTCATCTGTCCCGTTCTTCTGGAGGCCTTCCCTAACTTTCCTTGCCATCCTAGGCCAACTTCAGTAGACCCATGTCTTCCCAGCTAGGTCCAGAGGAAGCCCCTAGCTGAGCATAGCCCACCCCACCGACTCAAAGAACCATGAAGGAAATGAATGCTTATTCTTTAAATTCTCTGCCTTCTAGACTGATTTGTTACGCAGCAGTAGTTTCCATTTTGTTTGTTGACTTGTCTGTCTCCCCATCTAATGAGAACTCCTTAAAGACAGGAAGCATAGTATGTGCTCTATATCCATTGCTGACTTGAACTCTCTGTTCAAATTTTGATGGTAAAACTTGGGGATAGTGGGAGGTTATCCCAAAGCCCCAGAATGACTTTTCACATGCACTTACCCTTTTCACCAAGTAGTTAGACGGGTCTTGTTACTAGTATTAAAGAAAAGATAGCAGGCTCAAAATGGAGTCACTCATGCTCAAGTCCTACCTTACAAAGTGAAATCTATGCTGTGTATTTACAAGATCTGACCTTCTGAGAAATAAGAAAAGAGATGGTAGGCAAATCCCAATTATTTGAACAATATTTTCCTTAAACCCCTGTAAGAAAAGTAACCTTGAAATCACCAGTGGGTTATTTGTTCATCATTCTTACTTTCTTCCTTTTTTTTTTCTGCCTATAAAACTTACCCACTCTGGCTCATTGGAGCTCCTTACCATTTTGTAGATTGGATGCCAGAATTTCAAGAACTGCTAATAAAAACCTCTCATATCTTTGAAATTCAATTTATTGCAATTTTGTTAACACTAGATATTGATTTCATCCAAACCTTTTTTTTTTTTCTTCAGTGTTGCGTCTCTCGTTGGGGACCTGACTCTGTGACATCAAAACTTTTGGCTATTTATTTATGTGCTGCTTTTGGTACTCTAAGGGTTGATAGATTCCAGCCTACTTTCAGGGTATTAAGTACAAAATATTTTAAAGCAGCAACTTGGATACCTATAAGAACTTTGTGGACCTCTCTCTCTCTGTCTCCCTTTCTCTCTTTGGCAGTACTGAGGATTGAACACAGGACTTCATGAATGCTAGGCAATTGCTCTGCCACTGAGCTACAACCTTAGCCCCTACCTGTGCATCTCTCCATAAACCACCCTTTTATTTTTAGAAGGGCAAACAACTAGCAATACAACTTTTTTTTTAACTTAACAAAAACCTTAGAATACATTTCACATAGACTACCTTGTATAGTCTCTGATTTCTTACCTTATCACTAAGACATTCATAGTCAAGGTCTATATTATAAACATGTAGATATGATGTGTGTGATAATGTGATGTAAGAAATATATAGCTGGTCTTTCCTCACAGCTCCTGGCCAAAGCCCCTGAAACATTTGTAACTTCCTAAATTATAAAAGCAACTGGGACATTTTTTGTTATAATATTTGTTTTTTGTCCTTTGTTCCTGAAGCAGCTCCGGTGTAATAAAGGTGAAAGGAGTATCTTTAATTATTAATAACAAGCCATTTTCACCACACTTGAGTTTATATTTTCTGAAATCCCCTAAGAATGGGGGCTGCTTGCTAGGGGAACCAACCATGTGACTCAAGGAGTTGGAACTTTCCAGTCCACCCTGCAAGCTCTGGGGAGAGGAGAGGGGCTAGAAATTGATCTCATCACTGACTGTGATTTAATCAATCATGCCAATGTGGTGAGACATTTGTAAAAAGCCTAATGCAAAGGGTTTAGGGAAATTCCAGGTTGGTGGCAGGTGCTGGGAGAGTGGCTCACCTGGAAAGCACTGGAAGCTCCGTCTCCCTTCTCCATACCATGCCCTATACATCTAGCTATTTCTGCATTCTAGCCTTGTTTTATAAACGGGTAATCTAGCAAGTAAATTTAATGAGTTCTGCAAGCCAGCATTTCTAGCAAATTATCCAACAGTAGGAGGGCTTGTGGGAACCTCCAGTTGATAGCCAGTTGGTCAGAAGTACAGGTGACAACCTGGACTTGCAATTAGTACTTGAAATGGGGGTGGGTGGGGAGCAGAGTTGTGGGGTTGACCCCAAGGACATAGTATCAGAATTAACTGTGGGACACATATCAGTTGATGGAGAATTGATTGCCTGGGGAGAAACCCCACACATCTGGTGTCAGAATATTTTGTGTGAGAGAATGTAGAAACAAACAACGGTGTTTGTTTTAGCTTTGTTTCCTTTCAGTGTACTTTATATTGGAAGACAATTTTTGTTATTGGATACCTATAAGAAAATGCCATCATTTCAGAAGGGTACTGTTTAATAGGATGGAAGAATGCCTTCCATCACTTTTGAAAGTAAGTGTTTCCAAAACCTTTAAGGCCACCCCTTCATTTGATTCCTGTAGTAGTGATTATTTAATGGGAAAATAGAATTGAGAATGATTAAGTAACTAGATGTAAAGTCAATGAGATTTTTTTTAAAAAAGAGATACATATGTAATATGGTAGTATTTTCTGCTTTTACAGTGGTGTAAGTCGGGGGCTGTGGTTGTGGCTCAGCGGTAGAGCGTTCACCTAGCACATGTGAGGCGCTGGGTTCAAGCCTCAGCACCACATAAAATAAATAAATAAAATAAAAGTATTGTGTCCAATTACAACTACAAAGTTAAAAAAATAGTGATGCAAGTCAGGTAACTGGTTCTGTTAACCATTTTCTTGCCATAGATTTGTCTCATTCCTACTTTCCCTGTTGTTCACCTGAAGAAGTCATTTCTTTAGTAGGTGTTTTGAAAATCCTTACAGAAGCTGACACACAACAGACAGGATTCCATCAGAATGTTGCAGAAGCTCAGAGAACATTTCACTTGATGCTACTCAAGTTGTGAAAGAAGAGAAACAGAGCCATTTAAGGTCACCTTGGGCCTGATATTGGGAATTAATGATTAAATTCAGTGTCTTTGAAAAGCCAACAGTGGATGTCCCTTGCCAGTGTTTGTGTATGCATCATCAATCATATTTAAATGATTCTATGCGCTACTTTTTCAGAGCCATTATTTAATTAAAAGCAAGCGAGTTAACCACCTAACTATATCAAATCTAAGATATTATCAAATGTAAGATGCATCTTTATTTTATGTGCCACTAAGAAAATAATGTGGCCAATTACACTGTGATACAATATCTTAATAAAAGTTCTGAACAACATATGAATCAGTCATATAAATCATTGCTTTGAAGTTTCTTTCATCTATTCAGAGAGAGGAGGCAATTTGTGTTCTCTTCCATTGCAATTTTTGCTGGATGATAGAGAAAATGTTTTGCATGTTCCTCAGTAACAAACTATAACATGGCTTCATCTACTTGTGGGCATGTATCATCCTTTATTTGCTCCCCAAAAGCACTCAATAGTTGCATTGGAAGAAAATACAGAATTACTGTCATTCCTCCAGTGACTAGTATTTGTTTCACTAATATCAAATTTGTACCCTGCTGCTCAGTTTCTGAGCCTGTCTGGGAACACAATAAGTGTGTATTTCAATGCCAAATCACGTTGTAATCTTTTTGAAGACATTGTCAAGAGCAGATAAAGTCAATGCATAATGTACATATAGCACACATGACTCTCTTGAAGTGATGACAGTGAACAGCCACAGCCAAGTCACCCATGCACAAGTAGAGACAACTGTGTTTCTTCTGCTGCCTGGCTGGATGCAATTGTTAGGATGCCACTGACTGTAAGTCTGATCTCAGGAATGCTAATGTGGAAAAAGCATGCAAGCTAGAATTGATGAAATCCACTAAAGTCACTCAATTCAATTTCCAGAACACTTTTTTCTACTATAAATGTTAAATAGAATAGATTGACCAATAGTTTTGTTGACAATTTTAACTTTCTACAATGTGTACAAAATAATGATAATGGCCAGGTGGGTAATATAGGTATAGGAAGGATCAGAACAATGGAATTGTTAAGAAAAATATAAGAAAAATGCAAGTTAAGGTAATTAACTCGTTATATTGGCTTAAGAACTATGGTAGAGACCAATCTTTTCCCCCAATATCCATTCTTTTCTTTAACCTTACTGACAGGACCTCAGTTTTACTTAAGGCAGCAATGTGCCTAACTAAGAGAATACATTTTCTAGCTTCCCTCACATCTGGCATGACCATGGTACTAAGTTTTGGCCACTAGATCGAAGTTGTTAGACTAGGAACTCTGGGAAAGCTGCTCAAAGGAATTCATTCCCTTTGGAAAGCCCTTGTTTTCTTTCCTTCCTCCTTCTATCTGTTGCCTGGAATGAGGATATGATGTCTGGATCTCAAACAGCCACCAAGATCATCTTTGCAGATAGAAGCCATGCAGTAGGATGGTGAATTGTGCAGGTAGAAGGACCCTGGGTCTCTGATCAGCTCATGGCACTGCCTCAGCATCCCTGGGCATCATATTGCCAGCTCTTGCATAAGAAATTATCTTCCATCCTTTTTAATAAGCTACTAGTATTTGGGGCTTCCCATTATATGCAGCATAGCCCAACTATAAACAGGAAACTTCTTGCTTCAGTTAGGATTCCATCTATATGCAAGAATGCCACAAGAATCTGTTAAGTCCCCACTCAATACATAATGAGGTAATGAAAAGGAATTAAAGGCATGATAGTTCCTTAAAATTTCTTTAATTGTCCATGTGTAATGTTACGAATAATTTTTCAAAGGCAAAATGAATGTTCTGTTCACTTCACGAACATTTAATGAGTGCCTTAAGTGTGCACAGTACAGTGGTGGAGATGCAGTCATGAGGTCTTGCAATTACCATGGCCCATTCTTGGCTGCCATATTGCATGATTTTGTATATGTTCTTTCTGGATATTAAGAAAGAAGTCAAACAGTGTCTTTGAGTCATCATTACTTTCAGCAAATGCCACACAGAACAATTTGCAGTTTCTGAAATGTTGGAGCTAGAAAATTGTTGGGAGCTTCCACCTTCCCAACCACCCCTCCCCGCAAAAAAAGTAAGAATTCTCTATAGCACAAGGTTCAAACCCATAACATCTCAATAGACTTCCCATGCTCTACCAGACAAAGGTGTGGTGTTCATATCTACCTTTGGTCTTTTTAAATATTTTTATTGGAAAATATTTTTGAAATTGCATTTCCTATCTGTGGAAGAGATTTCCAACTGATTGGTTCAATTTAAGCATGTATACCATGCTACCCTTTATTTATCTGGCAAATATTTCAATGAATGAGGTCCACTTATGAACTATGAACTTTGGAATCTTCTCTGACATTTGTAGCACTGTGAATCTGTCATCATTTGTTTTGCTCAAATTGGGAAAACAAGGGGCTTCTCCAAAGAGAAAAGGGAATGGAGAAGCATAGGGAAAAAAACATTACATTTATAAAGCAAAAGTAGGCTTATTAAGGATTTCAGAAATTTTATTCCTAATGGGTTTGAATCTCTCCATCTTCCATTTTCTTGCATGGGCAGAGCTCCCTTTGAAGTCTTTGGAAGCTTTCTGTAAGAAAAAAATATATATACACATGGGTGTGAGCTGAAAATTGAGCTCATTGTTTTGCCCTTTTAAAACGTATTTTTCAAAGATTTGCCTTTCATATTGCAGATGGGAGAGAGGATGTGCAATTTTACCTTGTGTAACATCTTTGCCTGAAAAGCTCAAAGTATTTGTAGACATTTTTAAATGAATAGTTCCCATGTTTGCCTGCTGAGGAAGGCAGAGGTTGGTATAATTTACTTCCATTTTATAACTGAGGAAACCGATGTTTAAGGAAAAGAGGCTCCGAATCTCAACCAGTAGCAGAGTTAAGGAAACAAGCCCAAACCTTACCACCAGACTAATGACACCCAGTCTGATGATCCCACCATTTGATTGGTACCTCCAAAAGAAATAGAAGAAAAGCACCACAGATATTGTCATGTTCCATTTTCATATGAACCTTGCATTTATTATGTGGGATCATTTGTATTTATTTTGACACATTTATAGTTTACTGGCCTCTTTGTATTTTAGTAGCTTCTGATTGGGACATATTATTGAAATTGACTTTCAATAATGCTATTGTGATCATTGTAACTCATTCTAAGTACTGTGAAGAAACCAAATCAGATGTGGAGATGTGGAATTCAGGCCTATATATGTCAGGTAAAGTTATATATGGTCAATTTCTATAGACATAGAACAGGTAACGAATATGTATAAAATTCAAAATTATGTACCTTGAGGTCTCTTAATAAATGTAGGTGAGTTATAGCATCAACTCAACCAAGTATGCATATCAACATCATTTTTACTAATAATGCCAAACTTAACCTCAAATACTTCTAAATCCCTTGTTTGGTCATTTAAGGAACTGAAAAAGAATCAACTAAAATAATCATGGATATTAGAAATTGCATCACACCCTTTAAAACGGACTCAAGAAATGCAAAGCTAGCATATCTAATCTTTTACCATTTATTGAATGCCCCAAATGTATGCCAGGATGTGTTCAGATACAATAAAACAAAGATGTAACTCCTGACCTCCAGGAACAAGAAAGTCCACTGAAGTGTGGCTGACAAAATAAATAGATATAAGTGACCAAACACTACCACAGATGGCTCATCATGCACATGTACAGTCTTCTGTTCTCAAAAACCCAATGGAAATTACAGATAAAGAGGTTAAAACTTGGGCTGGGGTTGTGGCTGAGCGGTAGAGCATTTACCTAGCATGCGTGAGGCACTGGGTTTGATTCTCAGCACCACATACAAATAAATAAAATAAAGTCCATCAACAACTAAAAAAATATTTAAAAAGTACTTAAATGCCTTTTCACTTCTGTTTCCAACTTTCTCATCTCAACCCCTCTCCTCTCCCAACTGACCTTTACTGTCTCTTTTCCTGGGAAATCTCCCCTCCTAACAGGAGTGTCCCATATTATCACCTTCCTTTCCTATCTGAGGGATAGAAGGTAAGGTTTGCATGTATTTTAAACTCATTATAATCGTCCACATCAATTTTAAGGAACATTTTTCTTTTAACCTTAAAAGGTTAGCTTATACATCGAAATGCACGGCTTATTCCTTCTTACTGGGGTACACGTTGATCTCTGCATTGAAGATCATCCCTTTGTCATTAGAAAATAGAATCAGAAATGTCTGAAAAGAATATGGAAGAGGCTGATTGCTCATCCATGTTATCATTGCTATGGTATGTAGATAAATAGCTTATAGTCCCCTCTCTTCAATCTTTGAAACAATTCACTATTACAAGGCACATTCAATTTCTGTCTACAAAATATAAGTCAATAGATAGGATTTTTCTTTTTATTTCACCACTAAGAAACTCAGATCCCAGACAAGATCTCCCTATGCATGGAACTTTTTTTTTTGGGGGGGGGGGTAAATGTTTTTCTTTGCCATGAAAACCTGTAGTTTGAAGGAATATAAAGGAAGGAAACATTTTGCTTTTATTAAAAATAATGTGTATTTCCTGCTTATGGACAAAATTAACCAGCAGCAAAAGCCATCTTCATTTACCATTTGTCATTAAAAGGTTTCTGAGGTGGGAAGATTTCTTTTTTCTTTCTTTATTCTTTTTTTAAGGCATATAAAAATGATATCTAGGACCAAAAAAAATGTTTTCATTTTAGGTCAGACTATTTTATCATACCTGATGATAGATATGTTTTCAATTAAAATCCGTTGTAAAATTGGGTGTACTGTGCATCCTTGTGATGCCCGATCACTCTCCTGAGACACCCACCATCATTGGTACAGATCTCTAACTCTTGACACCCAGGGCCACTTTGTGTATTTAGCAGTTAGAAAGGTGATTTCTGAGGCCTGGCAGCTGTTGGTGTTAAAGCTATTGTGTAGGAAACAAAAGCCATTCTGTTCTGTTCCCCAGCCGCCTTTGTATCCTTGATACTGGAGCTGTTTCACAAATGAGGTATAATTCTTTACCAGGGAATTTCATTACTGCCCATGTTTCAACGTTAGCTTTGACAGCAGAGGAGAATGTCTGAACGCACCTCCTTATGGAAAGAATCTTGATTTCTGACCTCTGTTAAGATGCTTGCTTGCATTTAAAATCTGTGAATTAGACCTGCAATTAGATGCCATCCTAACAGCTCACACACTTCCTACCTTCCTCACTCTAAACCACCAAGCCCAAGGCTAGCTAGAGTGAATTTTCTGTCAGCCTACTTGTCTTGGAAACACTGGGACACCCACATAAACCAGTATAAGCTAGAGTCTTTGCACAATTCCTCATTGACCTGGGAAATCCTCATAGAGCTGATCAGAGCTGACGGTTATTTGAAAAACCTGAAATTTGCCATCCCAAAGGATATTCACTGTTTTCATTTAGAAAGTATCTTAGTCTAGGAAGTTTTCTGTTGCATGTTAAAATAAATAAATTGGCCTAAACAATAGAGGAAATGTAGGCTCCCTCATTCTCACCTTCCATCCCTCCCTCAGCTGTGCCTTTTGCTAGAGGTGAGTATATTACCCACTTCACTCTACCACATGACTTTCAACAGGCAATAGAAGCATTGCTTATTTTCAATTACCCTCTTAAATTTCTCCCTTTGCCATGGGAAGCTCATGCCCCAGCTCTCTCTCATCCAAAAAGAGAAAGGTGAGGTGGGTCTGGAAGTTTCATGGCAACCAGGCCCAGCCTACTTCCAGCTGACCCAGAGTTTTATGAGTGAGAATAAGTGACACTTATTTGCATTCTGGAGGGTTTGCTGTGCAGCACTATGATGGCAATGTCTGCTGATAACGTATTGTTCATATAACTGAAGAGTGCATGGGATTCAGGTAGGGTTTGGAAGGAATTCCTGCTCTATTTCTCTGATTCTCTTGAGCCCAGATGGTTTTTGACTTTGTGGCATGATGACTGTAGCCATTTCAGGCTTCACATCTGCAACCCCATACCATCTAGTGTGCAAGAGAGCAAGAGAGTTTTCTGCAATCATCATACAAAAATCCTGGGCTTCACTCTGCTTAGGCCAACCTAAATCATGTGTCCATCCTAGACCAATTATTGAGCAAGGAGGGTGGGATTCTCGACTTGGGCCCCTTCTTGAAGATGGGAGTGAATCCAATCTCTTCCCAGATATTTCCCAGGTATTTCAAAGGTGGGAGTAGGGATTGAGTCAGATTCTGAGAGGCACCAGGAACCTTGTTTTATATTCCTATTAAAAAGTAATTTGGGCTGGGGATGTGGCTCAAGTGGTAACATGCCTGCCTGGCATGTGCGGGGTGCTGGGTTCAATCCTCAGCACCACATAAAATAAATATATAAAGATGTCCACCAAAAACTGAAAAATAAATATTTAAAAAAATTCTCTCTCTCTCTCTCTCTCTCCCTCTCCTCTCTCTCTTAAAAAAAAGTAATTTGGCTGAAGATATTTTTCTATCTCCATGTGGCTAGAGAGAGGGGATTTATCCTCTCAAACTTAAATGCTACTTGGTAAATGGCAAAGCATTAGCCCACACCCATGCTACCTGAAGGTAGGTGGGAGCCCACTTAAAATAGTACTTTGCAAAATTAACTTATGGGCATCCCAACTCTTGGAATCTCAGGATTTTAAGAAAACAAAAAAAAGTTGGTTTGACCTACTAGGATTTAGAGACTTCTGACTTCTGTAAAATCTTTCTTTGTACATTTTAGTGCAGCCTCTTTAGGAAAGAAAATTGAACAACTAATCCAGGTAATTTTTGCAAACATGGACGTTAAAGGGATCACTAGTTACTTTCTGTGCTTCTGAGAGTCTTCTGTACTTTCAGATACCCTAAAACACTGAACAATCCTTCTCATTCAACAAATGTTTGTCATTCAAGAAGTAGTATTGATGGCCAACTGTCTACAAGGTATCATGTTAAGTAGTGTGAGGGATACAAAAATGAATAAAAGTTAATACTTGTCTTAAAGTACCCAACTAAAATAATTATCACTCAACAGTGTCAGAAAACCTTGATCAGGAAACCTTGGTCAGGAAAACGGTGAGACATTTCAAGGAACTGCAGAATCTTAGGAAGTGGCTTGGTTGTGTAATTGTAGGATTTTTTGCCTTGTTATCTCTAATCATTAAGCATTTCAGTTCTGCAGGAAACGTCTCTCCGCAATGAAACAATATCATCCAAATCAAGCACAATTTTTGTGTGTGTGTGTGTGTGTGTGTTAGGCATTAATATATTCTCCCATTAATTTCTTAAAAATACTTTCCCTATATTTTGCCTTGGCTGCCACATGGGCATTTTTAGGTTTGATTTGCCAGTGATATTCTCATTAAATGATTCCACATAATTACAATCTGGGGTTGCTGACTCAGCTACATTTTTCTCAATGTCTCTGTACTCTTTTCTTCTAGTTGAGTTATGCCTTGAACCACACAAACAGAAAACTAACGTTGGAACCTAAAATAACTGTCAATGCCAGGATTGTTGTGGTTGGTGCATCCACTGTGGGAATTTCCTTCCTAGAGACATTGATATTTTGGTGAGTTGTTTTTGTTATATTTACTTATTTATAACAGTTCTCTTCCTACACCTTAAGAGAGTCCCTTGACAGGACAGACTTGAGTATGTCTGTCACCACACAACTTTGCCTAGGTGGATTAGTGAATCGGGGGAATATCCTAACTTGGGGGGGGGGGTAGCAAACGATAGCCCCCAGGCCAAATCTGACTTGCCACCTGTTTTTGTGAATGAAACTTCATTGGAACACAGCCACTCTCATTTATTTAAGTGGTATATGTGGTCATTTTCATGCTACAGAGGTAGATTTGAGTAGCTACAACAAGACCATATATCCTACAATGCCTAAAATAGGTACTGCCTGTTTCCAGAAAAATGGTTTCTGGATCCCTTCTATATGAGTGTTTCCATTACTGTCCAGGTCATAAGAGCCACCTGGAACACCTGTTAAAGGTGCAGATTCTTGTTTTCTCCAATTTAAGGATGCTGATTCATAATGTGGTCGGTGGCGGGGGGGGGGCATGGGAGGATTAGATGAATTCTAGATATGGCAAAGGGGAGGGAAGAGAAGAGAGGGGGCATGGGAGTAGGAAAGGCGGTGGAATGAGATGGACATTATTACCCTAAGTACATGTATGAAGACACAAATGATGTGACTCTACTTTGTGTACAACCAGAAATATGAAAAACTGTGCTCTATTTGTGTAATATGAATTGTAATGCATTCTGCTGTCATATATAACAAATTACAATTTTAAAGAAAGATACAGATTCTCAGAATCAACACCAAACATGCAGAGTCAGAAACTCCTGGGAGGAGTCTGTAATCGGTTCTGAACAGGTACTCCAGATAATCAGGTTTGGGAGCTAGTTTTGACTTCATGCATCAAAAATTGGCATTCAAAAGTGGTGTGCTACCAAGGACCTCTCTTCCAACCAGTTAGTTTGGGTAAAACCCTTCAATGAAGATCAGAGTAAAACCCTTTAAGGAAGCTGGAGGCCTGCACATCTCTCCTGATGCTGTTCTCATTAACCCCATGGCACTAAATCAGCCTTCCTTTCAGAGCCCATTTTCCTGATAGGTGATTCCACAGAATTCCCAGCTTTTCCAATCTCTCTCCATCTGCTCATTGGATTTCAGCACCTCTTTATAAGGAAGATCCCTGGGTTCAAGTCCAAGAACTTGGGATCATGCCCTGGCATCGCTAGGACCTGACATGGAAACCTGGTGTGTGGCCTAACCTCTCTCAGACTCAATTTCCTCTTTTACTCTATTTTAAAGTGTAATTTAGTTATAATTGACACAGTAGTTGTACATATTTATGTGGTATATTATACACTTATATAATAATCAGATTTGGGTAATTGGCATATCTAATGAGAGCATTCAACATCCTCTCTACTATTTGGACATACACAATTAATTGTTGTCAACCATAGTTACTGAACCCTGCTATAGAACATTAGAAGTTGTTCCTTCTATTCAGCTGCACCCCTGTACATATTAACTATTCCTCGTTTACTCTTTCAGGTTCTCATAGATGTTTTTAAAGACTTTGAGAGACCACAGAACTCTGAATGTAAAAAGCCCAGTTTGGGGGCTGGCAGAGTACCTCAGGGGTAGGAACCCTGACCAAGCATGTACCAGGCCCTGGTTTCAATCCCCAGCACTGCGCGTGCACGTACACCCACACAAAGCCAATTTTCCCCCAAATCATTTACTCCAAATTACATGAGAAACTTTATCTACTATTCAAAACTACAGGTGCTCAGAGTTAAATGAGAGATGCAGCCCACCAAGTCAACAAAGTTAGGAGCCCAAGAATGATGGGTGGGGCCCATGGGAGGCTGGATAAGAAAAGGAATGAGAAAATGACCCCTCAGTGGCCCTATGTCTGGATAACCTGGAGATGAGCTAACCCCAAATGATGATTTTCTTCAGATGATTTTCCTCATTTGACATCATATTAACCAGATAAACAAAGAACTGAGTTGGTTGGTTGTTTTTTTTTTTTTTTTCCCCAGTTTCTAGCCAATTTGTTCAATTCTCTGGAACATATCCTTTGTTAAACAGAAATAAAGTACATATTGTTATTGAAGTTAGCAGTAGAGTTCATATGCTTAAATATTGTGGCCAGTTTGTGGCAATATTTCATTATAAGAATGAAATAATGAGAAGTAATGTGGCATATTTATTTTCCTGTGTGTACCATATTGTACCAAGGCTTGCTTGTTCTGTTGGGTACCTTCATCTAAGATTTCTGAGCAGCAAGTCTTATGCAACCACTGTTGAATGATGAATTATCAGGGTGGAGTTGTGAAATTATGGGAGTCAAGAAATGATTATAAACAGGTCTTCAATCTTAATTTGGCTTTATATTCAGTCATAAAATTTTATTTTAAATGATTACATTAAGATATACATCCCAATTCTCTTTTCATGGAATTGACTTAAATTTAATAAAGACAAATATAAATTTTGATATAAGTACCGGGTTGATTGAATTCCCCAATCTGAAAGACCTTTTTAAAGCATTCTAAAGTACTCATAATTCTTTATCATCATTACAGAGATTATGTACACTAAAAATAGACTGGTATCAGTTTACGGATCTGTAATCCTTAAGAGAGGAAATAGTTTCTCATTATTTTCTCTAATTATTTTAAATTAGCAATCACCATAGTAACCTACTGCATATTTTACTTCACCAGTTTAGTTGCCACTTAAGCTAAATTTTATACGTGATTTTAACTGGAATGAAATTGAAGAAGTAGTTTTCATCAAACGTTAGGTGAAATGAGTCCCAATGAGGACTAAATCCACATTTTGGAAGCAAGATTTTAAAAAATCACTCTCCTTGTACTTTTGAGCTGCATTATTAGACTCAGCAAGTAGATCGTAGTTTCTGGAAAAATCCATTTGAGACCCAGTGCAGTGACCTCTTTTTCCAGAAACTGGCATTTCTGTCATCTGGTGACACAACCGGCACATTCATTTTTCTTATATTATTTTCATGCAAGAAATTACAAAGTACATTTGGTCTTCTTTTCAAAGAACACCAAATGTAGTAGTCCTTGCATAAATCCATCCATCCTCAGTGTTAAGGTGCTTCCGAGAGAGCAGAAATGATTTGCTCCAAGTCTCAGCACCCAATACACAAGGAAGCAAACTCCATGCTGGGGGGATGGCAGGGGAATATGGAGGATGATGATTAGGACTTTAATTTTAAAGTACAACATTCTTTCTAGTCCTCAGGTGTCACTCATCCACAGTTACATCTGCTCAGATATGTCTTCTTGTCTTTGTCAGGCCTCCGAGTCACCCTGCATCCTGTCCTTACTAGGACTGGGCCTTTCTGGCCAGGTGACATGTATGGCACTTATTTGTCCAGAGACACACACCAGAGTCCCTATCTTCTATTTCCTCTCTGGGCCTGGGCCTGGCTCTGCCGACTCCTCTAGCACTGGGCCCAGTGGCCAGGGGTCTTGCTCTCAGATCTTTAGGCAATCTCCATCACCCCCAGGAAGGCCCCTGACTTCTGGTGCTTGAAGAAAGAAAGTTGTCATTCATGATGTGGGTGAGGCTCAGCTGGTTTGTTCCCTCCCCTTTGTCTCACACATCTGTCTTCTGAGGGTGCTGTGCAGAAACAACTTGGCAGAGAGCTAAGGAAGGGCTGCTGTGGGCTCCACCTGCCCAGGTGTCCCAGCCTTCTTTCCCATCACTTGCCCTACCAGGTCGTGAGCCTTTCAATGAGTCAGGAGCTGAGTTGGGGAAGGACAGTTCTCTTGAAGTGGGGAACACAGAGGAAGAAAACACTATCTCCCCCTTGATGTAGAAGCCAGTGAATTGGACAGGAAAAGACAGATCTTTACTGTGAATATGGGTGTACTTCATGATGCCTGAGACATTCAAGTGATGGACCTGACTTATTTAGAATTGCAGTTCTTGTGATTGATGAATGGTACCCATTGGCTGTCCTGGATCTCAGAGACAGAAAGTTTTTGCTTAGGCAGTCTGGGTGTTACATATGCATTATTCTTCTCAGCACTTCTTTTAATAAGACTTCTTAAAAAACCACACCCCTGGAAAAAAAATTAAAAAAAAAAAAAAAAAACAGAACTTAGCCTTGGCTATAAGCCCAGCTCTGCCATCAACCAGTGTGAAAGCATATGGCTCCAAGGGTGGCCTTGTCCTCATCTGTGCTGAGGAAGGTTTGCATCATAGGATCCTGAGGTCGTGCCAACCTAAAGGTGCTGCCACCTTAGGAACTTGACCAAACCTAGCAGAGGTCAAGAGTGAACTCCCTATTCTTTGATCAACAGCCACATCCCCAGGTGAGCTTATGTCATCTGCAGAGGCAGCACTGGTTCTGGAAGGAGAGCTTTTTAATGAAGTCTAAAAGCCTTTCCGAGGGAATAAGAGGTCTGTTTCCAGGCTGGGCAAAGTGGCACATGCCTGAAATCCCAGTGCCTTGGGAGACTGAGGCAGGAGGATCATGAGTTCAAATCCAGCCTCAGCAACTTAGCGAGACCCTGTCTCTAAATAAAATATAAACAAGGGCTGGGGATGTGGCTCAGTGGTGAAGTACCCCTGGGTTCAATCCCTGGTACCAAAGCAAAACAACAACAAAAAAAAAGAAAGAAAGAAAGAAAGAAAAAAGAAAAAACCGAACTACAGGATCCAGGTCTACGAACTTCTCTTTTGTTTCTACACTCTCCTTCCTCACTCTGTGGTATGTGGACCAGGTGCATTGGTATCACCTGGAAGCTCATTAGACATTCAGAACCTTAGTCCCAAACACGTACTTTTTCCCCATAACTATACAAAAGAATAGCTTCTTTATTATCTCTTAGGCACAAACTCACTGGGCTGAAGCAGCTTTTATTCTATTCTCTTCTAACACATGTGTCTCTATGGTTCTGTCTTACAGCATTTACTTCTAACTCTAGAGCAATTCCTTTTAATCCTTTATTTAAAAATCCTTCCTAATTCAATTCTTAAGAATCTCTTGCAGAGCCTGAAATGGCACTATAAAAATGCACAAATGAATCACGGGAAGACCGTGTCTGAAAGCAGCCCTGGGTGGTGCCCCCACGACCCTTTGTGTGACTGGAGAAATATATAATTTGATTCACAGGAAGTGCCGGTGGGCGTTGTAAACCCAAGCCCACATTGCCTTCCACTTCCATACCGAGGAAATTTTGCTCAAAAAAATGACCAAATAATCTCACCAAAGGTTGAAATCACGAATTTTCCCAACCTAGACTGTGGTCCCTCATCTGGTTGAGTGTACTGAGGTGCATAAGAATAGTTCGTAACTGGCCAGGCATGTTTTCAAAGCCCCGATTGCAGCCCAAAGCCCGAAACTCCTGTTATCTGGCTGCATGGTTCCGCACAATATCCGGCACAGCTGTGGGCACTGGCAGCAGCCCGCCTAGTGCTGGCGGCTTAATTAAGCTTTTTATCTTTACATTTGTCTGAGGACATTTGAAACCTTCAGCGTGGCCTGTCCTAATTAGGTGACTAATTAAATAGTCAGAGCTTCCTTGCTGATCTCAGAGCTAAACCCCCAGGAACAGGTTGGTGAATGTGACTGTCCTGTCCTGTGGGTCTCTGCCACATGAATTGAAGGGCTGTGTTCCCATTGACTGCCCTGTTTACACCAGGGTAAAAGCAGCTTGGTGGCAAGGATGGTGGCACACACATGCCCACTTTCCATGGAGCCCAGGGAGCAGGCAGCAACCCCAGGCAGGCTGCATCTTGCCGCAGTGTTGTGGGAGATCCTCAGGGACTGATGCAGAGGCCTGTCAGGTGGCTGGGGAGGGGGACCAGAGGTGGGAGGAGTATGTCAAGCACTGAGGCTCAGCCTCACCCTACAACTCCCACACCCCCAATAGAGTGACTTGACATTCTGCCATCAGAAAATAATGACCAGGAATATTCCCCGGTGTTGCTAATCACAACTGGGTTTCCTAATCTGATTCCAATATTTAAATATAATTAGTGTTAAATAAAAGTATATTCACTTAATGAAATTATCTACTTCTATTCCTATCAGAGTAACTTCACTCATAATACCTAAATTAGAACTCCCAGAACAAAAGAAAAGCAATTCTTTGGGGACGATGTTAAGCCTTCTTTGCAAAGAGGAGGTTGGCTTATTGTCTTTTTTTTTTTTTTGCACATGTGGGGGGGTGGTTCTTCGTGATTCTTTAGAATTAAGAATGTTAGGTAGGCATCTTTGTGGGCACAAGATGCAAACCAGGTGCCCAAAATTAAGCAGCATAATCTCCTACTTAGTGTTCATCATTTGCTATTGGATAATATTCAGTGATAACATTACTACCTGTCTTGGTCTGCATTCCTTCAAACCAAGCTGAAAACAAAGAATTTGGGTGCAAGTAGTTCAGTTTGGAGTACTCCTAAGGAACTGAGAGAATAGGATAGTGAGACAAGGAAGGAAGGATAGCCAAAAAGTAGTAGTAGTAGTAGTAGTAGTAGTAGTAGTAGTAGTAGTAGTAGTCGTATTAATAATAATAATAATAGTAAAGCATTTATCAGTGGGTCACCAATATGGGCAGAGGCTCCATCCTGAGAATGGTCCATCAGAGGGGTAAGGAAGCTGGGGTGTTCTTTAGCCACCAGTTCTTGCCCTGGTGATTAAATAGTCAGCCTGGGCTATTCTTCTGGCATGTTCTTCCAGCT
Source organism: Marmota monax (assembly GCF_021218885.2). Taxonomy (NCBI): domain Eukaryota; kingdom Metazoa; phylum Chordata; class Mammalia; order Rodentia; family Sciuridae; genus Marmota; species Marmota monax. The sequence continues at coordinate 5,890,538 of NW_026692254.1, forward strand.
TCCATGGTCAGAAAATGTCCTGTGCAGAGAGAGGCAGGAAAGCATTGATGGTATCATTTGCAGGTGAGCAGATGAGCCAAGGTAATGCAGGTGGGCCCAACAGCATCTGCTTGAACAAGTTTACTATCCCTTAGTTTCCCTGGTTTATTTCTTCTCTCTCATCAATAATCTCACAGTTAGCCTTTACCAAAGCATGTGGGCATAGACAGAAGTGGTTAAAAACAAATGAAGGTTATAGAAGAAGGTTGTGTCTAGAGGCTTTTGTGGCATTCTTACATTTGTAAAGAGAACCCCAGGTATGCTACACTACCAGAAACCTTTGCTAGTAAAAGATGGCATTTGGGGACTTTGTCTTGGCAAACAACAGTACTCTTTCTACTTTGGGAGAGAGGTATGGTTAGATCAGTAGTTTTCAAAATATAATCTGCAGACCAGCACCTTCAGCATTATCTGGGACCTATTTGAGGTATATATACTCAACAAGTCTTACCCTAGTAAAGACTGAATCAGAAACCTGGGGATGGAGCCCAGGGGTCTGTGCTTTCACACCTTAAAGGTCACTTAAGTCTGAGAACCATTGTGTTGGGGTGTAGGGGAGACAGTCAGTACTCTCCATGGCTAGTGGAGCCCTGGAGAATTATTCAATACCTATGAGCCCGTGCAATGGGGAAAACACCCCAGAATTCCTCTTCTGTACTAGTATGAAGGTTAAATTAGGTAACAGATGCAAAGTATCTATCAAAATGCCTACCACTTAATACTTGGCACCAACCACTAATTTGCATGAATAGATCCCTGGTGGGAGCTGAGCATTGACTTTCAAAGGAGGGAAATGACTTGAGGTGATAGAGTTTTCTCAGTGTGGAAGATGCTTTCCTCTAAAGATTGGAGGTGAGTCAGAGTTGTTTCCAGACAAGGATTGCATCTGACCCTTTGTGAGACATTCCCCTGAAGTTTTATTAAAATAGCTACCATTTCTGTTTTAACATCTAGAGGACCAAGCAAATAACCCAACATTCTGTGGTATTTCTGTTTTGCAAAACTTCTTGACTTTAGAGAAAATCAGATGGACCACTTCCCTGTTAACTGTTGACCCAAACTAAGGAATGCCCAGAGCCCTGTGAACCATGCTTGTTAACATTTTTAGAGACCATATCCTGGTCTTTTCAGAGGTTCCAACTGATCATTGTTGCCTAATAGGCCACCCATGCATGTTTCTCAGGCCTTTTCCTGATATCTGAAGACACTGCAAACTTTGATCTTGACATGCTTGGGCTTCACTGTTCTGCCAGTGATTTCAAGTTTATCATGTAAGTTTTAGGAGGCTGTGACTATACCTCCTATCCCAAGACCAAAAGTTCTGCTGCCTTAAAAGAAAAAAAAAAAAGATCAAGACAACAAAAATTTACATCTTCATTTGTGTCTCTCAAATATTTAATTAGATCATATTCCACCCTTCATAGAAACATATTCGACTCTGCTCTTCTTTCTTGAGCTCCTCAAACCCCTGGAGCCTCTCAGACTTCTACCTCTACATTAGTGGTTCTCAAAGTGTCATCTCTGGACCACTGACATCAACATCATTTCAGAACCTGTTAGAAATACGAATTCTCAGGTTCCACCCCAGACCTGCTGCATCAGGAACTGGGAATGGGCCCAGTTATCTGTGTTTTCATAATCCTTCCAGGGATCCCCTCCATCTTCAATGCATCATGCCATTGTGATCTTGGCTGTGCCAGCCCCATCATCCCCACCTTTCTCATGTGCAGTCTCACTCCCCCAAAGACAAAGGAGATCATAAACCCTTGACTGTGCACCCTCACTTCCCCTCCAGCTCTGAACCCACCAACCATTTTCTCTCTTACCTGCAGAGGAGGGATTAAGGATATAACACTCATCCATTACATTCTGAGGCAATTAGGAGATGTCAAACTGCCCCCCTCGACACATACCATTTGATGTTAAGTGGCAATTTGGAGAGAAAACACAGAAAGAGCCTGTCCTGAATATGCAGAAATGGGGGACCTTCAATAGAGGTGACAGGTGGTATATTGGTCAGATTTCTTTTTAAAACATTTATTCATTTATTTAATTATTTGTTCTAGTTAGGTATATATGACAGCAGGATGCATTTCAATTCATTGTACACAAATGAAGCACACTTTTTCATTTCTCTAGATGGACACAATGTAGAGTTGCACCATATGTGCTGTCATACATGTACCTAGGGTAATGATGTCCATCACATTCCACCATCTTTCCTGCCCCCATTCCTCCTACCTTCTCCTCCCTCTCCTTTGCCCAATCAAAGTTCCTCCATTCTTCCCATGTCCCCGCCCCCCATTTTGGATCAGCATCCACTTATCAGAGAGAACATTCGGACTTTGCTTTTTGGGGATTGGCTTACTTCGCTTAGCATGATATTCTCCCAACTCCATCCATTTACCTGCAAATGCCATCATTTTATTCTCTTTTAAGGCTGAGTCATATTCCATTGTGTATATATAGCACAGTTTCTTTATCCATCCATCTATTGAAGGGCATCTAGGATGCTTCCACGGTTTAGTTATTGTGAATTGTTCTGCTATAAACATTGATGTGGCTGCATCACTATTGTATGCTGATTTTACGTCCTTTGGGTAAAGACTAAGAAGTGGGATAGCTGGGTCAAATTGTGGTTCCATTCCAAGTTTTCTAAGGAATCTCCATACTGCTTGCCATAGTGGTTGTACCAATTTGCAGTGCCACCAGCAATGTATGAGTGTACCTTTCTCTCCACATCCTTGCAAATATTTATTGTTACTTGTATTCTTTCTAATTGCCATTCTGACTAGATTGATAAGGAATCTCAGTGTAGTTTTAATTTGCATTTCTCTAAGTTCTAGAGAAGTTGAACATATTTTCATATATTTGTTGATTGATTGTATATCTTCTTCTGTTCATTTCCTTAGCCCATTTATTGATTGGATTTTTTATTTTTGGTGTTGAGTTTTTTGAGTTCTTTATATACCCTGGAAATTAGTGTTCTATCTAATGTGCATGTAGTAAATTTGTTCTCCCACTCTGTGTACTCTCTCTTCACATTATTGATTGTTTCATTTACTGAAAAGAAGCTTTTTAGTTTGAATCCATTCCATTTATTAATTCTTGATTTTATTTCTTGCACTTTAGGAGTCTGGTTAAGGAAGTCAGGACCTAATCTGACATGATGAAGATCTGTGCCTACTTTTTCTTTTAATAGGTTCAGGGTCTCTGGTCTAATTCCTAGGTCCTTGATCCACTTTGAGTTGAGTTTTGTGCATGATGAGAGATAATAGTTTAATTTCATTTTGCTGCATATGGATTTCCAGTTTTCCCAGCATCATTTGTTTAAGAGGCCACCTTTTTGCCAACGTATGTTTTTGGTGCCTTTGTCTAGTACAAGATAACTGTACTTAGGTAGGTTTTTCTCTGTGTCCTCTATTCTGTACCATCGGTATACATATTTATTTTGGTATATTGTTCAGATTTCTGTTGCTATGACAAAACACCCAAGAAAATCAACTTAAAAAAAAGATGAGGTTTGTTTTAGCTCATGGTTTTCAGAGGTTTCAGTGCATGGTCTTTTGGCCTTATTGCTTTGGGCCTGTGGGGAGGTAAAACATCATCATGAGGATCCCAGAATAAAGCAAAGCTGCTCACCCCATGGCTGTCAGGAAGCAAAAAGAGAGAGAGAATGGTGATGGAATCCCAATATCCCCTTCAAGGTTATCCTCAGTAACTTCCTCCCATCCTTACCCACCTTCTAAAGGTTCCACCTCATCCCAGTAGCACCACATAATGCAGCCTTTAGCATAAGGACTTTTGGGGGACATTAAAGATCCAACCAAAACATGTGGCCATCCTCTCTGTAAAGCAAGAGTTCTGTGAACCACTGTGTGATCTAGACCAGGCCAAGCCGTCTACTGACCATGTGCTTGTTTCTAACTATATTCCTTTTAAGATTGCAAAGAAATAATACAATACTACTAACATAATAAAGTATTTGGGTTTCAAAAATGAAAAAAAAATGCTTTGAAATTTTCCCTTTTTTTAAAGACTGTGTAGTGGAGAAAGATGCTGTGTGTGAAACCAACTTCCTAGATATTAAGGCTAATGAGGAGTAATCTTTCCATAAGCAATAGATTATATGCAAGTTCCACTTATTCCCCACCCAAGTGGGGTTGGAAAGGTTTGCAGAAGTATAATTTCCAGGACTCCTGTTCTTGGGGTTGCAATTCAGTGGGACTAAGGTGGGATCAAGAAATATATATTTTTGACTACTCCCCAGATAATTCTGAAATGCACCTGGGTTGGGGAAACCATTTCTGTAAACATTTTCTCAAAATTGGCAGTCTTATCTAGAAGGAAATTATTTCCTTCTATAATTGTTCATTGGGGCTAAATTGTTTTTATGGGCTGGTTTTCCAAACCACATTTTCTAATTATCTACAAATCATGTAAGTTCTGTCACATCATTACTTTAGGGTTTACCAGGCCTAATTATTAAGTTATCATTAGTTTTATATAGCTGAAGTCATTACGTACTCAATTGGACCTAGTAGAGAGCATTTCACAAAGCCCTAGCTTAAACTATCACTGGTAAGAATGGAGGCCCAAAAAGGAATATCTGCAAGACATGGGGAAGCCTTCCCATATGGTGCTAATAAAGCCTTATAAATAGCCCATCATTTACACAAAACATAAAGCCCTTCCTCATCCTTCCCCACCAGAACTAATGTCACTCATTTTTTAATTCCCACGATGCGTTGTTATTTGGTCTTTTGAAACTGATTGATTAGTAGCTTGTGTTTTGCCATTTCTTCTGACTTGTCTTTTACAGCTGCCATGCTGGTATTTCTATCTTGTATATGCTTAGTATATATAAATGTCCAATGTTCTCCTGCAAATATATATAAAACCATCATTAATCAATTCCCCTAAATTATAAATGCTCAAATTCATTTGATTCTCTTTTGCCAAAACTCTCAAATCTCATTCCCATTTTTCAATTGACATTTCAAACATAGCACTTACCTATTTTTTTTTTTTCAGTAAGGATTTATGTGATGCTTTTGTGCAAAGACATAAGCTTTTCATCTGAGATTCTGAATCCCCAAATATTTGCCACAGACACTTGCCCTGGCTGCCATGCCCCTCCCCTACCTGGTACATGGGGCTCTTCAGAGCACCTAGATCACTCCAAGAAGATACTTATTCGTAATGTTGGGTCCAGTGTTGATTCCAGATCCCTGACCTAAGTCACAAGATTTGGCTCAAGGAAGGCTTAGGAGATCTTTTCCTTATCCCCTTTCTCTAGGTCCCATTTGGTTCCTACAGGGACTGATGAGAACAGGGAGCTCTGAACCACCGTAAAAGATGGCACCCAAGAGAAGAGAGAAGTAGGGTCAGGGAGAGAGTGGCTAACATGTTTCATCCTGCAAACCCTCTACCTTCACCTAGATGTTCTCGGAATCCTCTCCTTCTCTTTGGATCTCTTTCTTTGATGTCCCCCAAAGTTCAGAGTGGGCCATTACTGACAGCTTTGTGGCCATAGATGTAGCCACTAGGTCATTTTTACTAGCAAAACAAAAATGAACTAAGTGCCCTAAGACATGTCAAAAAGTCTCTTTTGTGATCTGGAAAGAAAAAAATACTGAAAAAAAGTTAATTTTTTAAGGGAAAAACTGAGATTCTATTATTCTGCTCTATTTTCTATTCTATTAAATATTTTCTTCTGATTTGTTTTGTTGTAGTTTTTCTTCTAATAGTACAAGTTCTTATAACTCCCAACTTTTCACCCCCATCCATAGCATTTTATTATTAATTGTGTCCCATTATCTTACCTCTTGAAGGCTGAACTAAATCTGAGCTATTCTTTGACCAGTAAAATATCCAGTCAAATCTTGAGCTAGGACTTATCATCATTTAGCAAATATTTTGTCACTCTTTTGGACAATTCAGAAAGCGGAAGTTTTAATAAATCAAATTAAGGTGTTGAGATTATGCGTAGTAATTATTTTTTCTCTACATCATCTACTTGTTCAAATGAAACATTAATTAAACATGTTAATTAAATCAGTAGCTTTGGCTGCCTTTGCCACACCATAAAATATAGATACATTACATATAGATGTAGATAGTTAGATATATGTATGTATATATATCGGCAAAAAAATTAAAAATGCTGAGCAGATTGCCTAGCAGATTGATGGGTCTCTACTGCCCAGAAGGACAAACAACGTGAAAAGTTTTATGTTTCTTTCTTCATGTTCCCAATAAATTGGCAAAGTGACCCTCTTTATTTGAAGGATAAGGATGTTTAGACCTGATTTTGTAGCTGCCCTCCTGAAACGTGGAATGAAATGTAATACCTTTTACTTATTTCCCTGGATACCCTAATCCCTCCCTGCTTTACAAGTATCTTTGAGCTGTTCCTCCCTTTGTATCCACAGCAACATGAAATCCCCACTGGAATTATTTACTGCAAAAATGCAGGTGCACTTGCTTAATGTTTCATTGGCTTGAGCTCTTAACTTGAACTTCTTTTCCCCCATAATATGGTGACCTTTGATTTTGGAGCACAGTGCTCACAATGATGTTAAATATTGTTTATATACATTAAGCCAACACCATCACATCTGAGAGCTGTGCTTTTTCTGTGACTGTGCTGTTTGGCCATTTTATATAATGCTTGCTCAAAGCCATGCTGTACCCTGTGACCCACTGTTCTATCTGTGTGAACTTTTTGAATATTTGTAGGTAATCAAATGTAAAATCTTAAACATTTCATCCTCAGAAGAGCTAGAATCTATTAGTATTATAGATTATAAGCTTCATGATTTGGGACCAATAGTGATAGATTTAGGAAATTAAATCTTTGGATATTGCTAAATCAGATTACAGTAAGTACTATCTTAGCCAAAATATGAGATTGGAAAGTTGGGCACGTGGCATACACCTGTAATCCCATCTTCTACGGAGACTAAGATAGGAAGATAGCAAGTTCAAGGCCTGTCTGGGCAATTTAGCAAGATGCTGTGTCAAAATAAAAAAGGACTGGAAATGGAGCTCAGTGAGATCGTACCTCTGGAGTCAATCCCAATTGTCTGTCTTCTGTCTGTCTGTCTCTGTCTCTCTCTTTCTTTCTCTCTCTCACATACACACACACATACACACACACACACACACAAGGTTGGAGGAAAAAAGAAAATCACTGATGTCATTTTCATATAAAAGAATGGCCTTTTATATGAAAGGTAGGAACCTTCAATGAGTGACAAGGTCACAAATAAAGTTGGGGAGGTCAATGAGGTCCTGACTGTAAGAACCTCATACACCATGCTAATGAACTTGAACTTCATATTTTGGTGATAAAAATAGTTAACATCCATCAAAAATTACTATGAAGCAGGCAATATTCTAAATGTTTTCCAGATATGATTTCATTTAATTTTCTCAGCACCCCTATGAAGCATTAGGTTGTATTTTTTTCTCCTTTTATAGGTGAAGAAAATGAGCCACAGCAAGGTTAAATAACTTGCCCAAGGTAAACAAACAAACAAAAGAAAAGCTAGAAAGTACTAGAGCTGGGAGCCCAGCTGAGGAAGTCTGACTCTCAAACCCATGATCTTAATCGCTGGGCTCTGCTGCTACCAAGATAGTAAGCAAAGACAGGAATTTCAAAGCCAAAACCATTGAGATTTGATTTAACTTAAAAAGAGGTTTCCAGTAGCTGTAGCTGTGTGGGAGAGGGGAAGAATAGAGAGACTTGTGCCAGGGAAACTAACCCAGATACTATTTCTCTAAGCCAGATGGTGAGGTACAGCAATGTGTCACAGGAATGATTGTGGGGGTGGGGGTGGCATTTAAGAGATATGGACAAGGTAAAAGTGATTGGGCATGATGACCAATATGGAAAGTTGGAAGGATTATAGGAATCTGAGTGCAGGCCTTCAGATTCATAGCTTGAGAAGTGGTTAGTTAGCTATGGCTTTGATAAAGCTTTAAAAAGAGTTGGATTGGGGCTGCAAAGAGCTTTGTATTTATGATGTCCCTGGAGCACCCTAATTTTGAACACATTAAATTTGAGATGACATTGGAGTATTTAGAAATTAGGTCTATATCTCAGAATAAACATTATTATAGTATCCAAGAGTACATTATAGAAAATATGCAAGATGAAGGAATGGTGGTAGATGGCATCACCCTGGAAAATGTGCACAAGACCGATAGGGAGCTTGGTTAGGGATAGGACAATGAGGAGGAGCTGGGTTTAGATAGCTTTTGCATCACTGTGACCCAACAAGAACAATTTACAAAAGTAAAAGGTTATTTTGGCTCATAGTCCCAAAGATTCAGTCTATGGTTGGCCAACTCTATGGCTCTAGGTCCAAGGTAAGGCAGAACATCATGGCATAAAGGCTTGGTGGTGGAAGCAGAGAGAGAGCTCCACTCATCAGCAGCAACGTAAAAACCCCAAAGGCATGCCCCAAGTGACCTACTTCCTCTAGCCACATCCTACTTGCCCAGTTACTACCCAGTTAATCCATTCAAGTGGAACACTCCACTGATTAGATTACAGCTCTCATAATCTAATCCTTTCTCCTCTGAATATTTTTGCATTGTCTCACACATGAGCTTTGGGGAGACACCTCATAAGCCAAACCATAACACTCTGTCAAAAGAAAAAAAAATCATCAGAGACCCTTAGGACAGTGTTGTCTCAGATAACATATTCTGTTGGACACAGTTCCTTGGTGGGAAGCCTGCATGACCCCAGCCTTCACCATTTCTCCGTCCAATCCTCCTTTCGATTTAGGATCAGTAATGGCATCCCACTGTTACTAGTCCATGGATAACTCTCTGTCCTTTTGGTTCCTGTAACCCTGTACAATGCCTCCTGCTTTCATTCAGTCTGACTTTGTGGAGTCTACCATCTATTTTTTTTTTTATTTTTTTGGCCTGGATCCTGATTAATGAGGATCTTCTCTCATCCCCACCTCATTCTTCCTTCAGGAGTCACTGTAAGTAAGAACTTCCAGTTGCCTCTCAGTATTCATTCTGCACTTTGTCCTCAGTGACAGAACTGTGGGCCATGTGGTTTTGGGGAAAAAAAAAAACAGTGTTTAAGAAACTGCATTTTTCAGCCTCCTTTGCTTCTGCATGTGGCCATGTCACTGAGTTCTCGTAATATAAACAAATTGGACATGTGGAACTTTCAGGAGGGGAGCTCCAGTCACCTGGGGTGGCCTTGGGAATGGAAACCACACATGGAGATGTAGAGAAACGGGGCCATGGTCCCTGTTGGCTTCACAGATCCACTGTATCAGCACTAGACTAGTTTATTAAGTCTCGCTGTAACAGAAATGGGCTGGTATAGGGATTTGGAGAAAGAGGTGAGGAATTTGAAGAGGAGACAGTGTTAATGGGGAGATACCTCCCTTCTGAAGCTGGGAATGGAAGAATGTTCTTGCAAGTGCGTGAAGGGAAGTGTAGGGGAACTGAGGACTGGTTTGTGTAGGAGATGTGCTCAGTTGAGAAGGAGGAAGGAGAATTAGTTGCAGAAACAAGAAAGATTATAATAGGGAACTTGAAGATCTACAATGAAAACTACAAAAGGAATTTGACTAGGGCTAAAGAAAAAAGTGCAGAGCTGGTTCTTTTATATAGAAAATACTCCTCTCCCTTAAAAAAAAATCTTTTTACTATATTACTACAGATGATTGTTTCAAAAACCTTTCTCTTTGGGGAAATTTTCTAATTGTACAATAGCATAATTCAGGATGATACAATGTGGTAATTTGGCAATCTATAAGTCATTTGATCCATGTTGTTAGATAATTCAAATTATTCAGTACCAAAGGGATTGTTTGTGTAGTAAAAGATATAGCTACATAATCACTAAGCCTTTTATTCACATAGAGCTATAAAAGGGGTCTGTAAACAACTACTGTTAGTATAACACAAACCCCATTTTGGTCACATGGAACCCAAAACCAGGATAAATTTGAACTGCCTTTGAGTGTAGACACATTCTTCTTATTATTTGTGTTTTCCATTAGAAGGTGGTAAATCCAAGGCTTGTCATTGTTGTGCACTTTCAGACTGGCAGCTATAAGTAGCTGGGGTTAATTGTGACCTTTATGTTATTTAAAGATATTCAAAATTTTTATTCTTATTATTAGAGGATAAGATGTGCTTGGTTTTCCTCATATCAAATAAGAATATTCATTCTTAAATGACACCCATCCTTAGAGACTTTAGAGCAAAACCTTTCATAATATTTAGCTATTTTTAAATGTCAGGTGCAGTTGAGTTTATTGCATTGCCAGCCTGGGCCATCAGCAAAAGTCTCCTGTTTTTAGTGCTACTTAACAGATTGTCAGTAAATTGATAGCATTTCCACATTTGGAAAATTTCCAATCTCCTCATGGCAAAGGAGGGCAGGTGTTTTCCTCTGACTTGGTGAAGGTTTCTTTTTCAGCATTTGGTTGATTGAAAGGAGTTGGGTGAACTAAGAAAAGATATTGGGGAGGGCGGGAATATATATATATATATATTTTTTTTTTTCCCTCATCAACTAGGATCCTATGAAAAGATCAGCTCACCCATAAAATCTTGCCGAGTCTTAGCAGAGGGCAAATCTACAGCAGGAATATTTTTTAATAGTTTTTTTAGTTGTAGATGAACACAATACTTTTATTTTGTTTGTTTATTTTTATGAGGTGCTGAGGATGGAACCCAGTTCCCCACACGTGTGAGGCAAGCACTCCACTGCTGAGCCACAACCGCATCTCCCAGCAGGAATATTTTAGACATTGAAGGGTATATATGGAATAAGTCTTAAGTTTTAAGCATGTGAGTTTTGATGTTGCTTTTGTTGTTGTTTTTTTGTTTTGTTTTGGTACTGGGGATTGAACCCAGGAGCTATTTACCACTGAGCTACATCCTCAGCCCTTTTTATATTTTATTTTGAGACAGAGCCTCATGAAGTTCCTGAGGCTAGTCTCAAACTTAACTGGTCATAGCCTTTTGGGTTGCTGGGATTACAGGTGTGCACCACAGCACCAGATTTACGCATGTGAATTATTAGAAGCTACCACTTACATGTGTTGGACACACTGCTTAAAACTACCTGTAACCTGTAGGACTGGTTAGAGAGGGAGGTTTGGGTGCGTGGAGAGGGTGCTGCTTCGAGTTGGAAGGGATGAATTTCTTTACTGGCCCCTGCTGCTTATGAGTTTCTGACCTTCAGCAAATTACATAACCGTTTCCAACCTTGATTTTCTTACACATGAACTACCCGCCATGCCCCCACTCCTCCAGCATAAATGGTCTTGAAGATTAATTTCTATGATAATGTCTAGGAATGGGCCTTGGACTCTAGAAAGCTTGATGTATTTAAGGCAGTTTCACTCTTAGAAGGAGGCCCCTAGAATTTTCTCCTAGATGATACTTTGGTATTTTTATTTGAATAACTATATGCATCTTGAAGTAATAAATCTAACATTGACCTGTGGGAATGAGATGATCTATGGATTCCTCTCAACAATTTGAGGGTCTCCAGGGCAGTGCATCCTCTGGATGAACCAGCATCCTCTGGTTCTGCATCCACACATTCAAATAACCTCAGGCAGAAAATATTTAGGGAGAAATTTTTTTTACTATCCTGAGCATGTACAGATTTTTACCTTGTCATTGTTTCCTAAAAGTACAGTATAATAACTATTTTCAGAGCATTTACATCGTACTGGGCATTATAAGTAATCCAGAGATGATTTAAAGTACACGGGAAGAAATTCAGGTTATTTTGTAGGCAAACATTCCACCATTTTATATAAGGGACTTGAGCATCTGCAGATTTTGCTATCTGCTGGGGACTCCTGGAACTAATCTCTTTTGTATTCTGAGGGGCCACTGTATGGACAAAAGTTAAGTGAAAGGACATCGAGCCAGACAGTGCCCAGTATGGCTTTGCCAAGTCATTGTGCCTCAGTTGCACTTGATAAAATAGGGATAAAATATTATTGACCTTATAGTATTGCTGTGAGGATTAAATGGAGGAAATAACACATGCAACATGAATGATTTTAAGTACTCAGCAGGATTTTAAACAGTTTCTTAGTGGTAGTTTGAAATCAAGCTTTGCATCAATTTATACAAATTGATCTCCCTCCTCTCAATTTGTGGATTTTATTCTGTTTCACTTTGGGAAGCAAACTTAAAAAAAAAATTAAACAGCGTCTGCCATTATACCATGTGTAGCTCTTGGAATTTCTGCAATTAGCTCCAATGCCATCTTCCTTTTTTTCATTTAAATCGTTCTATTTTAAGGTTTGTGTAAAAAAAGAGTTGCTATCCTCAAAGAAAAATCCAACAGTTGAATGACACATGAAATAAAGTTAAATTGAATTATAATAAACTTCCACTGAATCTTGTTAAACCTCTCTTTGTTCTTTTCCTCTTTTTTTTCTCCTTAGTTCTCACCTGAAGTTTAATAATCTCACCCTGATTTCAACTCATGGACTCCCAGGGAAAAAACTTCTGGGCAATGAACAAAGAAAGTTTCTGGCAACCAAGTATGGATTCTATTTGATTTTTCATTCTAAGGCCTAACTGTAATCCATGCATAGTCTTTTCTATGGTATCTAATAGATTTCAGATTGGGAAGAGGAAAGTGAAAGACTTTTCTCCTAGTGTTCAGCATTACTTAAGAAATACAAATTCAAACCTATTACCAAGAGAATGGTCCAGAGTGGCAGTTTGGGGCCACCATTTTGTATCTGTGAGAAGCCAGTTGCCCTATTCCAACAATTGGGGTGGAGTCCATGGACCCAGCCACCCCTACAGGGTCAATGGACCTTGATGACTATGTTTGCATCTGACAGGGCACCTCAGTAGGGCTTGGGTCTCATGCCCACTTCACCATTTGTAATTAGGTGCTGACTGGGCACCTTCAATGCCGGTCTAGGCAAGCTCTATTGTTTTCATCCCAATAGGATCATTATTTGACAACATCTGTTCTAGAAAGTACTATTCCATTATCACACAGCTTCCACTAATTTTAATTTTCTATATCAAAACATTAGTACAGAAATATTAGGATTCCTGCCTCTAGAAACAATCTCCCAATTTTTTTTAGTGAAGAGTTAAGGAAATTGTTCCTCTCAGGGGACCAGTTCATTTCAGAATCTATGATGAAAGGACCCTCTTTCCTCTTTCCTCAAAAACTTGCTTTGCCTTCAAACAGTGAGGAAAAACCATAGATTCTTTGCCAGAAGAATAAGGCTCATTTTGAACTAATACCTTTACCAGACTCTAAACATTGATATTTTTTTTTCTTTCTTGGAAGATTGCCATTACAGAGCAGTAAAGGACACAAGATTTGAGCCAGGAGGATGTGGATTCAGATCCTGCCCTTACTACTAAGGGTCTGAGTGAAGGATTTCACTTCTTTGAGCTTTGGTTCTTTTAATTGTGAAAAGTGTATGATTAAGATGTGCTGCCTGGAATTTTTGTTAAAAAATTCTGGCCAAGAATAGAGAATCGATACAATGGACATTGTCTTTTCCTCCATCACACCTTCCCTCTTTCTAAACTATATGACTCCCAGAAAATACTAGTGTTATTGATGTCTTAAGAAGAGGTTTTTTTTTTTTTTCCTGATATTTTCTTTCTTTTTTTTACCTGGCTTATTTGTTTTATTTTTAACAAAATATAATTAATTGTATGATTACATAATTTAAGCTTCAATAATGTCTACATTTAACAAATATTTAACAAAATCCCTGAAAACTGAGCAGTTGGGTCTTAGGCACCATTATGAACTACTTCAGCACTACACTTCCTAGCTCAGGCTTTTACACAGAGCTCAAGTTCAAAGTCTCTTTGAAAGACCCTCTCCACCACTGCTACCCATAGAGTGCAAAAGAAGGTTTGGTGCAGGAAATTTTTTGTTTGGTTGGTTTTTGTTTTTGTCTTTATTTTTATTTATATATGACAGCAGAATGCATTACAATTCTTATTACACATATAGAGCAAAATTTTTCATATCTCTGGTTGTATACAAAGTATAGTATATTCACACCAATTCGTGTCTTCATACATGTACTTTGGATAATAATGTCCATCACATTCCACCATCATTTATAACCTCATGCCTCCTCTTGTCCCTTCCCACCCTCTGCCCTATCTAGAGTTTGTCTATCCTCCCATGCTCCCTCTCCCTATCCCACTATGAATCAGCCTCCAATATGGAAAGCAGTATGGAGATTCCTTGGAAATCTGGGAATGGAACTACCATTTGACCCAGCTATCCCTCTCCTTGGTCTATACCCAAAAGACTTAAAAACAGCATACTACAGGGACACAGCCACATCAATGTTTATAGCAGCACAATTCACAATAGGTAAAATGTGGAACCAACCTAGATGCCCTTCATTAGATGAATGGATTAAAACAATGTGGCATATATACACAATGGAATATTACTCAGCAATAAAAGAGAATAAAATCATGGCATTTGCAGATAACTGGATGGAGTTAGAGAAGATAATACTAAGTGAAGTTAGCCAATCCCAAAAAACCAAATGCCGAATGTTTTCTTTGATATAAGGAGGCTGATTTAAGAAGAGTTTTAATGCAACCAGCTTGGTATAAGTTCTATCCATCCCCAGGTTAGAGTGTGATAGGAAAGAATGGTATAAAGGACTTTCTGCTGACGTTATACTACTGCATAGGCAGACTGAGTACCTAGGTAGAAGTTGTTCATTTTGAAGATCCCTGTCTGATCCCTGCAGGATGGGTGTAAGACCCATACCCCAGATGTCCTAGCTTCTGTCCTTGCCTCTTTGCATTCTCAACACAGTCACCACAGCAACACTGCAAAAATGTGACTCAGATCATGTCAACTCCTTACGGCCCAGAACTGCACTGTCCAAGAGAGCAGCTATTAGCCACATGGGGCTATTTAAATTTAAATTAGTTAAAATTAAATGAGATGAAAAAATTCAGCTCCTCAATCACATTAACCACGTTTCAAGAGCTCAAAATAGCCACATATGGCAGTGGCTACCATACTAGCTTAGCTACAGAACATTTTCATTATCACAGAAAGTTCTAGAATGTTCTGAAACTAAAGTCTGTTGTTCCTATCTACTTCTCTGACATCATCTTTTACTTTTTACTCTTTTCTCTACACACTAGCCCTATCAACAACTTTAATGTCCCTCAAACACAAGAAGCTGGTCCACCTTGGGGTCTTTGCTTTTTTTCTCTGAAATTTTACGTCTTCCATGAAGTCTACCCTGACAACCCCATTCATTTGCAACCAATACTTCAACTTACTCTAGTTCCCCTTACTCTGCACTATTTTATTTTGTTTTATTTTTAGTGCTACTGAAATCCTTCTGAATGTTATATAATTTGCATTTTAAAACTATGTTTTTTCTTTACATGATGTGGAATATACCAATGTTGCCTCCAAAGAACTGCAGGCATTCCCTCAATCATAATAAGACAGGCACCAAACAGCTACATCCGTCCATATGAGCCACTACATAATATCCTAACTCTTGGAAGCCTGTTAACAGGATGTTCCCTTAAATGGCCCTCATACCAGAATAAAGGAAATTCTCTCTGATTATGGAGTTTAAAAACAACAAGGACAAACAACATCCATAAATTTAATCATTTAAATTCCTCATTCCGAATACTACTTTTGAACTTGTTCTTAACTAGTGTTTTGCTCCATTATTATAGTTATTATTTTTTTGCACAGCATTTTGGTCCACCCCAAGCCCCCTGCCCCACTCTGTCCACCACTGATGGAGGTGCAAATGACATGCCCAGAGCACAGCTGAAGGGAAGCAGCAGGAAAGCAGGAGAAACAGGAAGGAGGAGAAGCCACTAATTGGACAGTCAACCGTGCATAATTGAAAGTTAATTGTAACAGTCCTTCTTCTAAGAATGTCACAATTAATACTCTCTGAAAACCTCTAAGGTTTTTTCCATTTCTGAATGTTCTGATTCCATGAGGTGCAGGTCTCCACTGACTTCTATTGGCTCCCCCGGAGTTGGCTTCTAATTGTGCACCTGGAGCTTTGGCTAAGTCTCCTGCCCACCAGGTCTGGGGGCACTACAACATTGAACAAGCAGGCCGCTCCTCATTTATGCCTTCTTCCAGAAATTTCCCCTTCCTGCATATCTGCTTCCCGCTCCCCCTTCTCATTCTCTGGCTCCAGAGTTTTCTATAAAGACAACCTTTCACATTTCTGCCCCTGTGGTGCTGGAGACTGAACCCAGGGCCTTGTACATGCTAGGCAAGTGCTCTACCACTGAGCTACATTCTCAACCCCCTTTCATATTACTTTCAAGTCAGGGTCAAGCTCACTTGAGACAACATGAAGTTTCACTGGTGCGCCTTTTTTTGGTTCTTTCTTTTCCAGAGAACCCTGGCAGGAGTATGTCTTGCATCACCAAGCTGGGAGGGAGTCCCTCCTGTGTTAGAATCCTAAGGCTTATTTACTCTGCATAGGAAATAATTTTGGAAATTTTTTTTGCTTATAGTTTCCCTTGTGGAGAAATTAAAGAAGGTCCAGATGGATAGTAATATTCACAATAGACAGCAATCCCTTACACTGTGAGATTTTAACATAAGAAATGTCATTCAAGTAGTAACAGACTGCAAAAGCAAGCATCCCACAACCTTCAATGCTTCTTTTTGCATCTGAGTAAAGGTTCCTGAAAATCGGTGTTCGAGTACCAGTTCCCACTGGACAGAGCTTCAAATTTTAAGTCTGAAATATGCATTCTGACATTATCAACACTGCCGTCCTACCATCATTAAAAATAGTATTGTCTTAGCCTTTCACAAATTTCCCCTGAGAGCTTTTATCTTTGAGTAAATCCTCATAAGACTAATCCCTGGACACTAACTATGTTTAATTTTTCCTCGTCTTGGACAGCTTGCAGTAGAGATTGTATAACTAGAACAATCCTTTGTGGGTCTCTCATGAATGTACAAAACCAGTGAAGTTTCCTGTATTTCTGTAAAGCTATCAAAATGGCTTTTTAAAAGAATTTCAACTCCCTATCCATTATTTTCCTGTGACAGGCCAGCCCCTGATTTTCTTTATTATTATTATTATTATTATTTTTTATTAAGGAGAAATTTTCTTGTTTTTAAGTGTTGTTTCACAGAGAGATACAAAGCCCAGAGCTCCCATCTCTTTCTAGGGCTGTGTAACAGGGTCTAATGTGCATCCATTACTAGAATTCTCTTTGTGTGGTGAAACCAGACTCATGTATGGATCAAAAAGAAAAAAATGTTCTCCCATTACCACTTCAGAACCCTGTTTTCTTCCAAATAGAGTAAACAGGATTATGTGCCATTAATATTATTTCAAATAGTACCCTTCACATATGCATCCCACTTGACAAAATATCATCTCCTACATGCTCATGTTCATTCCTTACTGTGCATGGAGGGTGGGCTAAGTGCCCCATGTTGAGAGGTGAAGAAACTGGGGACACAGGGTTCCCAAAGTCTAGGCTCATTGGCAGAAGAGCAGGGACTCAGACCTGGCATAGTTCTTTCTGGAAAAGATCATCTAGCCTAATTTTAAATGAAACACTATCCTGTCACCTGAGACTGTCCATCTTCCGAACAGGATCATTACAAAGGTCATTTACACAAGGTTAAACCTTTCAGAAAGTTCCAGTAACACCCCTCATAAAAGTCTTTAAATAAACCCAAAGCTGAAAGAAACCCATTTTTGTCACATTAGAGGAGAGTGCCCAAACTCAACAAAACCCAGAAAATGAAAGTCCACACTGCCACCAGTACGCTGCCCCAGCATTAACAGTCACCCTGGACCTGGTGTACTTACAAGTGTGCCCAATATAAAGCACCACTGCCCTGAAGAGTGAATCCCAAAAGTCTCCAGTGATTGTTCTTGCTGTGAATGTAATTCCCTCATTGAAAATTTCTTTAAATAAAATGCGCTTTGTTTTTTTGACATGAAACCATACATTAATTCTAAGAACAAGTCACTGACTGAAAAATATTAGGAAAATAGCAAAAATAACACTCGATGATGTTACTTTCTTCTTCCTCATTCCCTTTGCAGAAGAAAGTGTACAAGTGATCTCTCTCTCTCTCTCTCTCTCTCTCTCTCTCTCTCTCTCACACACACACACACACACACACACACACACACACACACACACACACCTCTTTCCTTGTGGACTGGCCTAAGCCAGGTGGAACAATTTAGTTTTAATGGGAAGATGTCAATTTGTGCCTAAGTGTTTCAAAACGAAAAATCTCCTAGCATCCATCCTGGTAAACTCACAGCAAGAGCACAGACTTGGCTCACTAGGGGACTCGAACCAGCTCACCAGATGTCTAATTAATGCCCGCTGTCAGCTGCTCAAATGTCACTTATGGAGCTTCTCTCTTTGCAGCCACTGTTTTAATGATAAAGATTATGCATTGATGTCACTGTGCTCCTGGGTTAATGTTGTGGTTGGTAGAATGACTGGCATAGACCGAGCAGCCAAGCACGTAATAGTTTCCAAGGACCAAATCGTGCTGTACGACCACCTCATCCTCTGTACCGGGCAGCAGTACCAGGTGAGGCTGTGCACATGGGATGTGTTTGGAGATCTCCACGGATAATGTGTTTACTGGGGCACATGCTCTCTGGGTAAAGAGCATCCTTTCTTGCCCGGACAGCTGCCACTCTATATTCATAAAAGCGCTCTTCAAGGCCTGCGCACATGACCAGAATTGTGTCCGCAAACCCTCCCAGAAACCTATTCCAAGAAAAACATTCTGCTCCAGGATAAAAATCACAGCAAGTTGGAGAAATGTCATTCTTAAGCTGTTGTCCCAAAGTCTAACACTTAACGGCTCACCATAGCAGAATCCAGACACAACCAGGCACACATTTGTGGTAAATTAATTTATGCCTCAAGAGGCTAACATTTGGCTGTGGCAATGCACTCACGCAAAAGTATTTCAAACATGCGCACCTTCTGTCAACCCTTATTTTATTTTGTCTCTCAGTTATAAAACTAGGAAATCAGATTGACTGCTTTCCCAGTGACCATGCTTCCCGTTTGATTAATCTCTCAAGCCACATTTGAATACGGCATTGCTGGATTCAACCGAAGCTGTTCATGTCTCAGGCAGCAGATTTTAATATTCCCACTTCTTGGTACACATTAGCATTTTCTGTGGCCCACAATACAGTCTCTCTCCCATGAAAATACATTGTTTTAAAACTCAAGGATGGGATCTCAATTAGACTGTCTCATGCATGGTGGTGGATTCAATGCATGTATGCTTTCTTTACTTTTCCCAAGCCAGGAGAAGGAGCAGACAGAGTCTCAGTACTAGCGCTGTTACTGCATGTGGTGAGCAGTCACTTTAGCAATGTTCCCTGCTTTGTCTGCACATTGAGATCCCCTGGGATGCTTTGAAAACACCTATCCCTAGGCGCTGCCTCTGGAAATTGTTTTAGTTATTTTGGTGGGCCTGTTTTTGTTGTTGTTGTTGTAATACCCAGGGGTGCTTTACCACGGAGCTACATCCCTAGGACCTTGGGGGTTTTGTTTGCGATCCCATTTTGCTAAATTGCCAAGGCTGGTCTTGAACTTGTGATCCTCCTGCTTCAGCCTCCCAAGTCACTGTGATTACAGGTGTGTGTCACTGTGCCCAGCTCCTGCAGTATTTTTTTAAGCTTCCCAGATGATCATAAACTAAGGCAGAGAATCACCAGCTGGAATTTTCTCAAGGTTGAATTCCTTCATCTTTATCTTAGAACAGCACTTGTCAAACTGCATGGCTGCACACACAAAGCCTCAGAGCATCCGGTTAAAACCAAGATGCTGAGCCCTGGGGTGGGGTGGCAGAACCTGAGATAGTAGTTTCTAACAAGCTCCCTGGTGAGGCCGTTGCTGCTAGTGAATGGACTGCACTTTGAGGAGCTTGGGTGAATCTCTAAATAATTTACTTTTCTTTCTTTCTTTTTTTTTTCTTTCTTTTTAAGAAGTCTCTTTCTCAAAGGATAAAAAAGAATGCCTTTTTTATTTTGGTTGAAGGATAAAAATGAACTGGAGAGATACCTCATTTTGATATTTAAGGATTCCTCATACTTAAAAAAAAATAAAATAAACCAAAAGAAAACACCATGCACCCCTTTCGCCTGTCCCCCCTCACCTGCCCGACGGGTTCCAGCTGCTGCTGGCGACTGCGTACTTTGGAAACTGAGCAGAGGACTGGGCCAGCTGTCCAGTGACTCGGGCATCTGCCCATGTGTGTCCAGCTGCCCCTGCAGCTTTGGTTTGCGGCACATTAAGCTCTTGCCCTTTTTACAGTGGGAAAAATGAAATGAAGAAGTGATAAAGGGAGTTCCAATTTAATTTTTCCAGAAGGACATAAAAATCAAAGGTACATAGAGCAATACAGAAAGGGCAGCTGAATTCACTGGGGACCTTCTAGTTTGTATTTCTTTTTCTATCTCCTTCTCTTTGATTCTCGCATGATTTTGTCCCAATTTTGTCAAACAAAATGATGAAAATAAAACCTAAACCCAAAGCAAGAAGACAATCTATTATAAAATATAATTATGATCTTTCACCTCTAATTAGACCTTTTAAATGGCATGCTTCACTGTAAAATATTCTGCAATATTTTGATATGCAAATGCACATCACACAATCTTTTTATCAGAAAATCTGTGCACAAGGTAAAATCTTTAATTGTATGCCATGGCTGAGAGTAACGAGGGCTGTTCTCTTACTTCCAAGTCCTCTTTCTTGAGCTATACAGTCTGAAGCATTTCTGCTAGAATAAAGTGCTTTAGAATAAAGTGTTTACTACCCTAGCTCCAGATACCATGTTTATAGAAGTTTTGTCCTTGATCTGCCAACTGCAAAGTTGCCATTATTCAAGGCCTCTCTGTTTTGAAAGATGATATGGCATTTAGCTATCTCATTTTCAGTACCAACTTCCTTACCCACCCACTTCATCAGTTTTCACTGGTTTTTGAATGAATACATGCCACCTTTGAAAACCACTCTGAGATCACTTCCAAATGAGATCACATGACTCGCAAATGGTTACTGAGAGACGGATAATACCTGCTCTGTGCCTAGACTTGGGTAATCTCATAAGGAAGAAGAACACAAATTTAACTCAAACTTAACACCAAAACCCAAACAACAACAAATAACCCAATCAGTAAATGGGCAAAATAACTGAAAAGAAACTTCTCAAGAAACACAAATGACCAACAAATATATGAAAAAAATGCTTCACATCTCTAGCAATCAGGGAAATGCACATCAAAACTACACTAGGATTTCCCCTTATTTCAGTCAGAGTGACAATGATTAAGAATACAGACAATATGAATGCTGACGAAGATGTGGGGGAAAATGTGTACGTATACACTGTTGGTGAGACCGCAGACTATTATAACCACTCTGGCAAGTAGTATGGAGATTCCTAAAACAAGTAGGAATGAAACCACCGTATGACCTAGCTATTCCTCTCCTTGGTATTTTCACAAAAGAACTAATATCAATATACTAAAGCAGTATGGCCACCTCAATGTTTATAGCAGCACAATTCATGATAGCTAAATTATGGAATTAACCCACGTGCCCATCAATAGATGAATGCATTAAGAAATTGTGAGCCAGGCATGGTGGCACACGCCTGTAATCCCGGAAGCTTGGGAGGCTGAGGCAGGAGTATCATGAGTTCAAAGCCAGCCTCAGCAATAACGAGGTACTAAGCAACTCAGTTAGACCCTGTTTCTAAATAAAATACAAAATAGGGCTGTGGCTCAGTAGTCAAGTGCCCCTGAGTTCAATTCCTGGTACCCCCACCACTACCAAAAAAAAAAAAAAAGAAATTGTGGTTCACAATGGAGTTCTTCTCAGCTATAAAGAATAAAGAAATTATGGCATTTGCTAATAAGTGGATGAAAATGGAGATCATCATGCTAAGTGAAATAAGCCAGACTCAGAAACTCCAAGGTTGAATGTTTTCTTTCATATGCAGAAGCTAGGGTAAAATAAAGGAAAGGAAGAGGGAAAAAAATAGGACATCATAAAGATATAGGAAAGTAATGTAGAAGAAGGAGATCAAAAAACAGAGTGGAGGGATGGGTAAGGGGAGGCAATACAGAATGAATTCTTAGAAAATCATGTTATGTGCATCTATAAATATACTACCAGGAACTTCACATTTATGTATAAGTAAGAAAAAGCAATCAAATATAAATAAATAGACAAGCAAAAGGAAGTCTAGCAGAGTAGAGGAAGGAAACCTACAGAGGGAAGGGAGTATGGGAGGTAAGAAGATTCATTAACTGAAATCAAATTCCATTCTATGAATGTGTGAGTTTGTTGAGATGAACACAACTACTATGTACACTTATAAAGCTCTTTTTTTTTTTTTTAGAAAAAAGAGATAGGTACTTCAGTTTATAGTCAACCTGATATGACTCAACAATATGACATAGTCTCTGAGAGGTTCATGACATCTAGAATGAGAATAAAGTGTGGTAAGCAGAACAGTGCAGCCCCAGGAAAGAGTCTGCTACAAATAGGGACTGGGGAAAGAGCTATCTATGTTGATGTACCTTCTAGGAAAAGACTAGAGAGTGGGACTCCCCTTATCATTTGACAGCATCTAGTAGGAAGAGAATTCACACTGAAGATGAATGAAGGGAAAAGTAACAGCATAAAGTCAAAGCAAGTGGCTCTTTTGAACCACTTGCAAATTATCTGATACTTCTCCCATCAGAGGGTTGGAGTCTGTGCCTCCCCTTCTTGACACTGGGCAGACTTACAACAATAACTTAAGACATGCTAGAAGAAAACTCTCCTTACCCCCCCAAAAAATATTGTCTAACTGATTGATTTCAAGTAAAATCAAGGAAAAAATTTCTCAGTTAGTTACATTCTGGTAAATGTCAGAGAATGAGACATTTCTGATTGTTGCATGAGAATGACGGGAGGTGAAAGGAGAACAAGCTTCAGAAGAAAAATAACAGATTACCAAATGCACCCCCTTACAAAGGAGCAAAAATAAGGCAATCATAAAATATTCCCTCTTTGATGTTAAACTGCAAAATAAAATGAAACCAACTGCACAGAATTCTGAGAAAATTTAATGGTTCAGTTATTATATGTCTACTTAATTCTATCATTTTAGAAGATAGCAAAGAGACATTCTCTTATGTGCATATCCTCAGAAAAATTATCTTCCATGTTTTTTTAACCTTACTGTAAAGTGCAATGTACTCCAAATAACTGAGATTAAAAAAGAAAATTTAGAACTTTATAATAGTATAAGGATAGGTAGCAAGCACCACAAATGTAATTTAAATAATTTTTGTAAATCTGAAAATAACTATGAAATAGGAAATTATGACTCTCAACCTAAGTTAGTCTAATAGAGACCAAGAACTTCCTGAAAATATGGAAAAAAAAGTGTAAAGGGAGTAATATGAGTCATCTTAAGTAGGCAATCCAAAGGTAATATTTCAGGGTTGACCCATTATTATTTAGAGGAATTCGGTGACACACGCCTGTAATCCCAGAGGCTCTCCGGAGGCTGAGACAGGAGGTTTGCAAGCAATAGTGAGGCACTAAGCAACTCAGTGAGATCCTCAGCAATAGTGAGGCACTAAGCAACTCAGTGAGACCCTGTCTCTAAATACAAAATAGGGCTGAGGATGTGACTCAGTGGTCAAGTGCCCCTGAGTTCAATCCCCGGTACACACCCCCGAAAAAAAAAAAAGAACCATAAAAGACTATGTCAGGCAAATCCTCTCAGCTCTTAGAGCAGTGATATTAATACACAACAAAGTAAAATTGGAGACACAAAAGCAATTAACACTGACAAAGGTCAAAATTCATGGTGACAATATAGAGGTCACAAACCTATTATGGGCTGAACATGATTGTGTCAAAGGACAGGCCATAAAAACAAGGGTGTACACCTGGCTTACTCATTTAAGAAAAGGACAAGCTAAGGCACATCCAGAAGCTCAAATTCACCCCAGATGTTGAGCCACACAGATGAAAATTGCGGTGGCTAGGATGACCAGCTAGTCAGAACTAGTCTTGTACATCATAACCCCAGGAAGCTGATTTAGGACAGGTCCACGGAAGCAACGGGAATATGATGCTTATTCACCCTAAGAAACAGCCTTCTAATGGTCTGGAAGTCTCTTCCACAAGGGAGTGGCCAGCCCCAGGAGACAGGAGCATGCTGTGCTGAGAGCCTTCATCAGAGCAATGAGAGTCCCGGATGGCAGTCGAGTGTTTTCTATGAAATGATCATATATTAGCTGATGTAACCTTCATGGTGACTCTAAGATGATTCCAAGAAAAATCACCTTGGAGTGAGTGTCATCTTCGTTCTCACACTTCAGATTAGGGGACCACCTGTTATTTAGCAATTTGCCTGGGGCCTCTCCACTGCAGGTGAACTTTCTGCCCATCATAGGTGCAGTAGTATTCCTGCCTAACAATCCTGAGACCTTACCACACGAATACGCAAGACAGCTGGTATAGATCCTCCAACAAAGACCTCAAGTTGCAGTTAAGTTTTGCATCCTGTGCCTTCTCTTTTTCTCCTCTGTATAATTTGCACCTGGCAGCCAAATTGAAGGGGCAAAATAGTGGCCCATCGGGCAAATTCAGGCCATTGTGCTGATTCATTGGGCTTTCAGGATACTGTTTGATTTTATTTATTTATTTATTTATTTTTTTATATTTTTTTTACTGTTTGATTTTAATTTGAACCAAAGTAATAAAAAGTCAAGAGTCCATGTAAAAACCCCAGTATTTGACATTTCTTGAACAATCAGATCTGGCCCTACTTGATCCATGCTCTTCCCTGGCAACAACTGGATGGAGCTGAGTCATAGCTGAACTCTGGCCAGGACACAGGCTCTCTAGTTTGTATCCTTGACATGGGGGACAAGTGTCAGCCACCATCCTTTATTGGGGTTTCACTATTACTTTCTTTACAGTAGAGGAAAGTTTCTGTTTCCACTCATGTCAGTGTCAAAAGCGAGAGAACAGAAGTTATACAGGGATGATTCTGTATAAATAGAGAGAAGGAAGATGGAGAGAGTAAGAGAGACAATTTCCCTGGAAAAAAATCCTGTAATTTTCATGAGTAAATAACAATCCACTTCCCTTTTTGTATTTTTCTGCCTAGCCCCTCTGTACACTTGAATCTTAGTACCTATTAAAATTGCTTCTGTGGCAGATAGACCAAGTCAAATTTAGTTTGACATTGCCTTCCAGAGCCTTGCTACTCCTGCTTGAAGAAGTGGAGCCTTAGTTTCATCGTCTTGATCCTGATGTGTTAGCTTTGCGTCACAGTGAACAAAATACCTGTAGAACAACTTAGGGGAAGAAAAGTTTAATTTGGGCTCACAGTTTCAGAGGTCTCATTCTGTCCGTGGTGGGCTGATTCCATTGCTGTGGATCTGAACAACAGGGTGGAAGGAGGTGGTAGAGGAAAACTGCTCAGCCCATAGCAGCCAGGAAGCAGAGGGAGAGAAGAAGGGGCTCGGATCAAGATGTAGTCCCTCAAGGGTACACCCCCAGTGACCTATTCCTTCCAACCATGCCTCACCTGCCTATAGTTCTACCCCTTCATTCTAATCCATTCAGCATCAATGGATTAATCCACTGAGTCCTACCTCTGGTCATGATCCAACACTTCCCAAAAGCTCTACCTCTGACTACTTCCATGCATATGATGGTAGCCAACTTCCAGGACTGGTTAGAGAAGAATAAGGGGCTCTCTGTGCTGCTTCTCTCTCTCAGGACACTTCCACCATGTTAGGAGGAAGCCCAAGCCACAGGATCTCTCCACATGTGAGTGTTCCAGGTCTTAGACACCATCAACTTCTAGGTAGATAATGACCACTTATGGGTAGTTTTGAGTCCTCACATATTTTGTGGGAAAAGTAAAATAACTGAGATATTATACCTTCAAATGACTCCACCTTCCAGCCATCAAATCACCCTCAGCCCTTTAATCTGTCCATCTGAGGTTCTAAATGTTGTGGAACAGTTAAGCTGTCCCTTAACATGCCCTGTCTTAATTATTGGCTGACAGAATCCATGAGCCTAATAAACAATTGTTTCTACCAATAAGTTTTGGAATAATTTATTTTACATTAGACAGTGTTATGGTTTGGAAGTGAGGTGTTCTCCAAAAGCTCAAGTGTGAGACATCACAAGAAGGTTTAGAGGAGAAATGATTGGATTATGAGAGCCTTGACCCAATTGGTGAATTAATTCCCTGATGGGATTAACAGAGTGGTAGCTAAATGTGGGTTAGGTGTGGCTGGAGAAGGTGGGTCATTGAGAACATGCCTTTGAGTTATATATTTTGTATCTGGTAAGTAGAGTCCCTCTCTCTGCTGTCTCATCATTATGTGAGCTGCTTCCCTCTACCACACTCTTCTGCCATGGTGTTCTGCTTCACTCAAGCCCTGAGGAATGGAGCCTGCTGTCCGTGGACTGAGACCTCTGAAACTGTGAGCCCCCAAATAAATTTTCCTTCTCTACAGTTGTTCTTATCTTCTCTTTCAGTCGTAGCAGCAAAAAAGCCAAATAAAACAGACAGCCAGAGTGATTCCTTCTGAGCATTGTCTCTAAATGGTCCATTTTGTCTTATTTGTTTGTTTTCTCCCCTTTCTATTAAAAGCTAATTAATTATATCTGGGAACATAAAAGGACATATCTATATCAGACATTGCCAAGTGCATTTTATCATTATTATTGTAAAACTGTGTCAGATCTTCACGTCGTACCACTAAAATAAGCATTTCTCCTTCTACCTCAGGTCCCATGCCCTACCGGGGCCGACCCTGGGCAACACCTGACAAACAGAGAGGTTCCAGAAAGCAGTCAACTGCAATACGCTGGGAAAGTTCCCAGCAACCATTTCATTCTCAACGAGGAGGAAGACTGCTTAAGTGCCCTGGTCTGGATAAGGAAGCAATACTTCCCCACCGAAGGTAAAGATATCAGTAGCCATGCATCTTTTCAGAACAGCGTTTTATTTTTATAATGAGTCTCATTCTTCATCTAGTTCCAGTATATAATTAGTGCCTAATTAATTCCAAGCAAATCATTCATCTGTCATGCTTTGTTTTCCAGATTAATTTACAACTTGTTGTCATTTTTGGAGACCCAGCCTGTTTGCTGGGGGAAAGAAAAAGGCTTGAGATAGTTTAATTATCTATAATTATTTTATTACACAAAATGAATATCCGAAGAGCAAAGCATGGCTAAAATCATTAACTAATTAAAGAATAATTTAATAAGCAAACATGTTTAGCAATTATATGGAAAATATGTCTCCTTTTGTGAAGCTGAAAAGACCAAAGAAGAAAAAGAAAGACTCACATTGGAAGGGCTCTTTTCTTCTTTTCACAAGCCATTGTTCTCTTTCTTGCTGTTGCCCGTGCTGTTCTTGCCACAAATCCACATATTCGAGTTACATACCACTTTTTGAATCCAAGTGAGAAAGTAAAACATTTGTACAAATGCCTTCGCCACTCAAAAGCGTTTTCTCAAGCATCCTTCTCTCCATTGCTTGAATTTCACTGAAATCGTTTGACTCATAAAACCACCAGAACAGGGCTCAGCTACCCATGTGTCTCTAGTCGAAACCTGGAAGTCCAAGTTTGGAGATGATTTTGTACATTCAGCCCCTTTGTTTTACCTAAGGCCAGGGAGAATTAATGATCTCGTAGAATGTGGCAACCTCCTATGGTGATAGCTGAAATTCTAATCCTGACCTTCAGTTCAGGCCAGGATACAAGGACCAGTAATTGCCCAGGAAGTGGGCATCAATGTGTAAGACTAAATGTGCACCTTTAAAATACATTTATGTAAATAAAATTTAATTACCTTCATTATTATATCAATTATTATATTATCATTATATTAATCATTTTATATTATATGATTATTATATTATATCATTATTATATTAATTATATTAATGTAATTAATACATTACAATAAAATATAGTTTCTCCTGATTTTTGGTGGATGGTTTAAATCCACCAAAACTTTTTGCCAAGTTAGAATATTGACCGCATTAAAAAAATTACTAGGCCCACACCAACTTGCGCAGGACCCAGGCCTAGGGTAGGTTCGAGTTTGCCACGCCCCCCCCAACCTGGGAGCCCAAGCCTAACCTACTTCCATCTTGGGACACTGCAGACATCGCCATAGCCTTCCCCATGCAGTAACCCCTACGTTTTAAACAGACAGAGCCTAGAAGCAGCTGAATCTCAGAGCAGGCATCCCAAAGACAGTGTAAGGCCCACCCTTTCAGCCCCATCTCTGTAAGACATTGCATCCATCTTGGGGCATCTCCACTATTATTGTGAGTTACTTTGGCTATTGCTGCCACCACCTTTAGTTGCAGTGGCATACATTGAGGGACACCAGCAGGGTCTGGAACATCAAGGTGAGGTACAGACAATCTGCACAGGTACTACAAGAATATAGGGTAGAAACTGTAATATCTCAGATCCACACTGCAACAAAGGAAGACACATAGACAACATGAAAAAACAAGGGAGGAAAGTTCCCCAAACAAACCAGGATACTACAACAGAACCCATGAACAGCAAAGTTGGTGAAATGTCAGAGAAGGAGTTTAGAAGGTTCATAATTAAAATGATCTGTGAATTAAAGAATGACCTAAATGAGCAAACATACAAAAATTGACGACTCCAACAAAGAGATGAGACAGCAAATAAACGTAGCTAAAGATTACTTCAAGAAAGAGATACAGACTCAGAAAAAAATTAGTCATAAATCCTTAAAATGAAGGAAACAATAAAATAAGTAAAAAACACATAGAAAGCATAACCATCAGACTAGGTCACTTAGAAGAAAGAAGAATTAGATAATAAAGACAAAGTATACAATCTGGAAAATAAAGTTGATCACACAATGAAGATAGTAAGAAACCATGAACAGAACATCCAAGAATTATGGGACAACATCAAAAGACTAAATCTAAGAGTCATTGGGATAGAGGAAGGCACAGAATTTCAAACCAAAGGAATGTACAATCTCTTCAATGAGATAATATCAGAACATTTCCCAAGCATGAAGAGTGAATTGGAAAACCAAATCCAAGAGGCTTACAGGACACCAAATGTACAAAGTTACAACAGATCTACAACAAGGCCCATTATAATGAAAGTGCCTAGCATACAGAATAAGGATAGAATCTTAAAAGCTGCAAGAGAGAGGAATCAGATCACATATAGGGGAGACCAGTTCATATCAGCGGATTTTTTAACCCAGACTCTCAAAGCCTGGAGATCATGGAACAAATATACCAAGCTCTGAAAGAAAATGGTTGCCAACCACGAGTCTTGGTTGGCAAGATGAAGCTTCAGATTTGATGATGAAATAAAAATATTCCATGATAAACAAAAGTTAAAAGAATTTACAACTAGAAAACCTGCACTACAGAACATCCTCAGCAAAATATTCCACGAAGAGGAAATGAAAAACAACAATGAAAATCAAAGAAAGAAAACTTCAAACCAATATCTCTAATGAACATAGATGCAAAAATTCTCAATAAAATTTGGGCAAATTAAATACAAAAACATATCAAAAAGACAGTACACCACAATCAAGTGGGGTTCATTCCAGGAATGCAAGGTTGGTCCAACATATGGAAATCAATAAATGTAATTCATCACATCAATAGATTTAAAGATGAGAACCATATTATCATTTCAATAGATGCAGAAAAAGCATCTGACAAAATACAGCACCCCTTCATGTTCAAAACACTAGAAAAACTAGGGATAACAGGAACATATCTCAATATCATAAAAGCTATCTATGCTAAGCCCCAGGGCAACATCATTCAAAATGGAGAAAAATTGAAAGCATTTCCTATAAAAACTGGAACAAGACAGGGATGTCCTCTTTCGCCACTTCTATTTTACATAATTCTTGAAACACTGGCCAGAGCAATTAGACAGTTGAAAGAAATTAAAGGGATATGGATAGGTAAAGAAGAACTCAAATTAGCACTATTTGCTGATGATATGATTCTATACCTAGAAGACCCAAAAAATTCCACCAGAAAACTTCTAGAACTAATGAATAAATTCAGCAAAGTAGCAGGATTACAAACTCAACACCCATAAATCAAAGGCATTTCTGTATATCAGTGACAAATCCTCTGAAAGGGAAATGTGGAAAACTATGCCATTTAAAATAGCATAAAAAAATAAAATACTTGGAAATCAACGAAAGAGGTGAAAGACCTCTACCATGAAAACTACATAATGCTAAAGAAAGAAATTAAAGAAGACCTTAGAAGATGGAAAGATCTCCCTTGTTCTTAGATAGGAAGAATTAATATTGTCAAAATGATCATACTACCAAAAGCACTATACATATTTTATGCAATTCCAATCAAAATCCCAATGGCATTCCTCACAGAAATAGAAAAAGCAATCATGAAATTCATCTGGAAATATTAGAGACCCAGAATAGCTAAAGCAATCTTTAGCAAGAAGAGTGGAAACAGGTGGCATCACTATACCAGACCTTAAACTATACTACAGAGCAATAGTAACAAAAACAGCATGGTATTGGCACCAAAATAGACTGGTAGACCAATGATACAGAATAGAGGATACAGAGACTAACCCACATAATTACAGTTAGCCTATATTTGACAAAGGGACCAAAAATGTACATTGGAGAAAAAAACTCTTTAATAAATGGTGCTGGGAAAATTGGAAATCCATATGCAACAAAATGAAATTAAACCCGTATCTCTCACCATACACAAAACTCAACTCAAAGTGGATCAAGACCTATGAACTAAACCAGAGACACTGAGTCAATTAGAAGAAAAAGTAGGCCCAAATTTCCATCATGTTGGATTAGGCCCCAACTTCCTTAATAAGACTCCTGTAGCACAAGAATCAATAAGTTGGATGGGTTCAAACTAAAAATCTTCTTCTCAGCAAAAGAAACAATCAGTAAGGTGAATAGAGAGCCTACTATGAGGCTCTTATCACAAATTCTTACCACACGCACGTCAGATAGAGCACTAATCTCTAGGACATATAAAGAACTCAAAATCTTAACACCAAGAAACAAATAACCCAATCAATAAGTGAGCCAAGGAACTGAACAGACACTTCTCAGAAGAAGATCAACAAATATATGAAATCAACAAATATATGAAAAAATGTTCAACATCTCTAGCAATTAGAGAAATGCAAATCAAAACTACTCTAAGATTTCATCTGACTCCAGTCAGAATAGCAGCTATTAAGAATACAAACAACAATAAGTGTTGGTGAGTATGTGGGGAAAAGGCACACTCATACATTGCTGGTGGCACTGCAAATTGGTGCAGCCAATCTGGAAAGCAGTATGAAGATTTCTTGGAAAACTGGGAATGGAACCACCATTTGACCCAGCTATCCCTCTCATAGGTCTATACCCAAAGGACTTAAAAACAGCATACTACAGGGACACAGCCACATCAATGATTATAGCAGCACAATTCACAATAAGTAAACTGTGGAACCAACCTAGATGCCCTTCAGTAGATGAATGGATAAAGCAACTGTGGTGTATATACACAATGGAATATTATTCAGCATTAAAAGAGAATAAAATCATGGCATTTGCAAGTAAATGGATGGAGCTGGAAAATATAATGCTAAGTGAAATTAGCCATTCCCAAAAAAACCAAATGCCGAATGATTTCCCTGATTTAAGGATGCTGATTCAGAATATGCTGTGGCAGGCAGGGATGGGAGGATTAGATGAACTCTAGATAGGGCAAAGAGGAAAAGGGGAGGGAATGACAGGGAGGGATATAGGGGTAAGAAAGATGGTGGAATGCAATGGTCATCATTACCCTAAGTACATGTATGAAGACACAAAGAATGTGACTCTACTTTGTGTACAACCAGAGACTGAAATATTGTGCTCTCTGTGTAATATGAATTGTAATGCGTTCTGTTTTCATATATAACAAATTAAAATTTAAAAAATTAAATTAAATTTTTAAAGTTACTAGTTTCCAGGCATGGTGGCACATGCCTGTAATCCCAGTGCCTCAGAAGGCTGAGACAGGAGGAACCTGAGTTCAAAGCCAGCCTTGGCAATAGTGACATGCTAAGCAACTCAATGAGACCCTGTCTCTAAATAAAATATAAAATAGGACTGGAGATGTGGCTCAGTGGTTGAGTGCCCCTGAATTCAAAACCCTGTACCCACTACCCCCAAAAAAGTTACTAGTTGACTACATTTAAAAATTTTTAAAGGGCATTAAATAGCATTTAATACATTGCTGGATTCCATTTGCTAATACTATATAGGCTGTCTCCCTCTTAATTTATAAATAGGGTTGATCTGTAATTTTGTCTTTAATGCTTTCCTTGTTATATTTTTAAATTCAAGAGTATACTAGTTCACAACACATTTTTGGAAGCTTCCCATATTTATGAGGACAGAGGGATGTCTGAAATGCAAAATAACTTAAAGGTTGGACAGGAATCAGACATAAAACCAATAGGATTTGGAACCTTCAGGTAGAGGTGGGATATATGGGAATATATATACCAGCAACCCAGATTTAAACTTTGTGGTGAAATATTTTTGTATCTGTATCAGGTCTTGATATTATTTTCAGTTTTCCATTTATATATGTTTAAATCTGTTTCAACATTTTATTCATTCTTTAACTTCTTTCTTTAGCAACTGTCCATGGCCTATATACACTTTAAAAATTCTGTAATCCAGGAAGATGACCTAATCCAGGAGTTCAGCAAACTTTCATTATAAAGTGCCAGATAGCAAATATTTCGGACTTTGAAGGCCATACAATCCCTGTCATAGCCATTTATCTATGCCATCACAGCAGGAAAGCAACCACAGAGCATACAGAAATGAGTGGGCATGGCCGTGTACCAATAAAACTTTACAAAATTTGCAAGAATAGGTGTCAAGCCATGTTTGCAGAACCCTGCTTTTATCCATAGAATTTGGAGCAAGGCATTACCCTTGCATCAAGTCCAGACTCAAAATGCAGTTTAAACTTCATAAAAGCACAAAAGTTCAGTATAAAATGCACAATATGTCTTAGGACAGTGCCCAACCCAGTGCACTTTGAATCCCTGAACTTTGAATGTTTTAGGGTGCTAGGACTGAGGAGCATCTTGATCGAGAGAAGAGCCTTCAAAAGTGTCAATGCAAGCTCTTAAGGTTGGATGTTGATGGCAGAGAACTTAGAAATCCCAAAACGAGACACACTATGGTCCCCTTGAGGTGTTTTCTCGGTTCTTGGGTGGGGAAAGAGCATCAGTGCTATTTTGTGATTGGACTAGTTGTTAAAGATGGTGGTGCTGTAGTGCTTTTTCAAGACTTAAGAATGTCTCTCATCAGCCACCATCTGAGTGCCTGGTTTTGACCACTGAACAGAGAGAATAAAAGAAGTATGTGAAAATTAGTTTCTTGTCTTAAGTGTAGGCAGTTTTCCCCATGTCTGGTGCTTGATGATTCCCCAGAGTGCCTCCCAAGTAGGTGTACTTAACACTCAGACACTGAGACCAGACTCTGGGAGCCATCTGAGAAACCTGATCCAGTCAAGTTAACTTAACTCTGTGTAAAAGCCTTTTCAAATGACTTCTTATGTGAGAAAAGTTAGGAAGAAAAATATTACCTCCAGACTTAAGGAAACTCTTCTCTTTGTAGCTTTTCTATAATTTGAGTCCTATTCAGACATGACTTTAATTAGTCCCATCAGATCTTACTCTTGTAGTTATTTTCCTGTTCTTTTCTTGTGCCCCCACATGCCCTACATCCCCCCCCATCACTTCCCTCCCCAAACCCTACAATACAGCATCATTGGAGCCCAGTACAGATCCCAGAAAAAAGTGAGCCTGGGTCAGTCACTCAAATACTACAGAAAGCCCATCCACACATGAGAGCCAAGAACCAACAACAGAATTGTACCCATGAGGGTTTCCAGGAAATACGGCACTGAGAAGAACCCCGCTAGAGAGCAGGTCGCCAAGTAGAGCCTCCTAAACACACCTGGGCTTTCCTGGCAAGTGGAAAAAATCTGGTTAACATCTGGGGGAGATGAACATGGAAATACACATCCATGCCAAATCACTGGGACGATCTCAAGTGCTAACTGAGACTTCTGAGTGTAATATTCAAGTTTCACAGTGGACTTTCAAATCCCTCTAATACTGTGGAAGACCTAGTGGTCTTTCCAGAGCCACATTTTGAAAGGAAAATAATTGTCACAGCAGCGTTGTTTCTAAGATGTCTAGAGTGCCATACTTTGCTGAAACTCCAAGCCATTTCTTTGACAATTACAGTTCTAATTTATCTCAACTGTATCTAACACTGTGCCTGTTAGTAGGTGATGCTCAATAAATATTTTGTTGAATGTGAGTGGAAATAACTTAGAATGCAACTCTTTTCCTTCCACCCAAGTTTTGTCCTATAAAAACTTTTTACCCTCAACCTGACCTGGAAATTGATAACCCATCAAGATGAAGACAGGAGAGCCCTGGAATGAGGTTGATAGCTTTCTTTCTTTCTTTCTTTCCTTCTTTCTTTCTTTCTTTTTTTCTTTAATATTTTCTTAGTTGTTGGTAGACTTTTATTTTATTTATTTATTTATATGTGGTGCTGAGATTCGAACCCAGTGCCTCACACATGGCAGGCAAGTGTGCCACCACTGAGCCCCATCCCCAGCCCTGATGGCTTTCTTTTAACATATTGACTGAGAAGAATGGACTAAAGTCTTCATTATGAATGACATACATTTATCAAGGCTTTGTAGTTCAGGTTCCAGAGTCAATGGCTTAGGTTCTGCCATTTCTGGGACATGTTACTTAACCCCTCTGTGTGTTAGATTCTGGACAATAGCTTCCTCAAGTGGTTTGCTGGGAGGATCAAATGAGATCAATGAGATATGACATGTATACTATATTCAGGACAGTGTCTCAGATATAGAAGTTGTTATTAGCATTACAATAGTCCCTCTCCTCTCCCTTTTTCCACCATTTCACTTTCCAAGGTTGCAATTACTCATGACCAACCAGAAGTATTATATGCAAATAGTTAAATGGTCTCTGAGAATATTGAATGAAAAATTCCAGGAAAAAAATCAATCTGTAAGTTATAACCTATATGCTGTTCTGAGTAGCCTAATGAAATCTTGAGCCACCTGGGATGTGAATCATCCTTTTGCTCAGTGTATCCACACTATATAGACTACCCACCTGTTAGCTACTTAGCTTTCTCAGTTATTAGATCTCCTATTGTAGTATCACAGTACTTCCATTCAAGTAACCCTTGTTTTACTTAACAATGACCCTAAAGTGCAAGAGTAGTGATGTTTACAACTAAATTTTTCCAAAGAAAAGCCACAAAGTGGGGCTGGGGTTGTGGCTCAGCGGTAGAGCGCTCGCCTAACACTTGTGAGGCACTGGGTTCCATCCTCAGCACCACATAAAAATAGATAAAATAAAGGCATGTGTGTCCAACAACAAGTAAAAAAAAGTAAATTGACTTAAAAAAAAAAGAAGAAAGCCACAAAGTGCATTCTTTAAGTAAAATGGTAAAAGGATGCCATAGGTATGTGTGCTTTGGAAAAAACCCAGTATATGGTACTCTTTGTGGTTTCAGGCATCCACTGGGGGTCCTAGAACATGTTCCAGTAGATAAGGGGAACCTACACTACTATCACTACTACATGTGATGAAATTCCTGCTACACGCTGAAGCTTCCCCAGAGGGTCAGTCTCAACCCCCATCAACATGGTGGAAGAGAAGTCGAGGATATCTGTTGATTAATTGTGTAAAGGCACCATGGCCTTCATGAGAGCCCTAGAGGCTGGGAAGGTTGAAGAAGGCTCCCCCGGAGGATTTGAGCTTAGCTTTAAAGGAGAGCAAGAGAAGCAAACCAAGAAGGAGATTGGAGGAGTTTGATCTGTTTCCAAAAGACAGTGGGCCAGCAGTTGGACTGGACAACACATCTGTTTTAGGGTAGCAGCGGAGGAGAGAGGCAGAGGAGCCGACGGGAGACAGACTCTGGAGGCCTTCAATGGCCAGCCAAGTCTAAGTTTACCTGGTTACTTTTTAGAAAATGAGGACCCAGTGAAGGGAGAAAGCCAGAGGGCTGACCCTGTGCACGAAACAAACAGCCCTTCAAGAAGGCGACCTTCCCTCTGTAGCACCCATGCCAGCAGAGAGAAGGGGATCTGATAAGAGTGAGTTCCAGGCTACTGCCCATTGGGCGTGGGCAGCTGTGGACACAATGATGGTTGGAAGTGGCCACCTTTGCTCCATTTGGTGGTCCTGAGGGCACAGCTGCTTCTAGCTTATTTCCAAGTCAGTTAGGGGACAGTGGTATTAGAAACCAGAAACTGGAAGTCTGGCATGTCATGCAAAATAACAAAGGGGGCTGCGATCCTGCTCATTTGAAAGACTGGAGAAGCTATTACTGCTGTTGGACATTTCAGTCCTTGTTTTCTCTCCATGTCACCCTAAAAATGCCAGAAGGAATGTGAGTATTTTTCATAATATTTTTACCTTTACTCAGTCAGTGCTATTTCCCTCCTTTCTACATAGTTTCTTGAGGGAAAGGGAGAGGTAACCAAAGACAGTGCCCTGTTTGAAAAAAAAACCACTCATTGACTGTGACTGGGTGTCCTTTCCATCTGGGAACCACGCCCTGAATCCTGGGTGACGCCAGTCTTGACTTCACCAAAGCACAGGGACAAGATGAGGTTCCCTGATAACCAGAGAGAGATTGTTCTAGAAGGATGGTGGATGCCAGGTAGCAGGCACGATAGATGCTCCTATGAGAGAGCTGACTCTCTTCTGAATTTCTACCCATTGTAAATACGCAGACACTACCAAAGTGGGACCCTTCCCCCTAATTACTATTTTATCTCATAGCCCTCTGCTTCCGAAGGAGACCGCAGTTGCACTGTGATGGAATTAGTCCAGGCTAAAGGATACTGTTTTCTGGGCTCTAGAGTCAGATGGATTTATGGATGTAAATTACCCTAAACTATTAGAACTGCTCCAGTGTCCTGGAGAATGGCTGATGTCACAGGCTCAAACGCCGCTTTCAACTGCAAACAAAACCTGGAGTGTTCTTCTGGGGGAGTGTGGGAGGGGGGCAGATTCTGATATAACCCAGCAACCTGATACATTAGTACAGTTTATGGCATTAATTGAAACTAATTGAAATTCATCTGCTATTACCTCTGTACTTTCCATGAAAATGAAGAGTAGGGTGGAAGTGAAGTAAAAAAATAAATAAATAAAGCCGCTTTAATGGCTCAAAATGGATCAATTATTTTCATCTTTAGCTAAATACGGTTTACTGCCTTATTAAAAGCATGTTTGTAGGAAAAGTATAACATTAAAATTCCAGTGCATGAGTCACCAACAAAGCCTTTGTTAGGTTGTAACTATTCTTCCCTTTTTTATTTGGTAGAGTGAAATGGTTTAGGTCAGGACTGGGTCACAGAAATCTAATGCTTTGACTTATAAAACTATTTGTGAGCATGATATGCTTTTAAAGTGAGTGTCCATCTTAAAATTTATTAATATCCTAGGATGTATTTTCATTATCTGGTAATTTACTAAAGATACTTATCCAGATAAAATTGGAGTACTTTTTAGTCTCATATTATGTATCCATCTGCAAGTGTAGGCAGTGGGTGAGTGCTGGTTCTGAAACCAGGCTCGCTGGTTTCTAATGCTGCTGACGTACATTTGCTGTGTGAACTTTAGCTCATCACTTAACCTCTCTGTGCCCAATTTTCTGGAGAAAATAATAAAATCTATCTTATGGGCCTGATCTGAGAATGAATGAGGCCATACATAACCACTGTATGTTTCTTTTGAAATAGAAAAGGGAATTGTTAAAATACAATGAACTAGGTAAATATTCACAGACACAATAAAAAAGACAACTATAAGATGTAGCATATAATTCTTGTTTTCTCTGGTCTTAAAATATAATAACTCTGAAGTAAAAAGTTCATATTAATATCTGTGTGCATTAAGTTCTTAACTTTACTTCTTATATCCTTGGGATCTAATTTCATGGCCAAATCACCAGATCAGAAAGTTCTTCCCTTTTTTCTAAGTCGCGGTTTTCTTCTTGAAGAATCCTTCATCTTTAAAGTCCTGAGCATCATCATGAAATGGCAGCAAAGCACATTTTTCCTAGTGGTTAAAAATGAAAGCACTAAGCTCAAAAAAATAAAGTGCCTTTCTGAAATTTAATATATAATGTCTTAAGAAGGCTGTGCTATTACTTTTAGAGTAAATCTATTACTTTAAAAAACATTAACCGGTCGCTGTGGTGCATGTCTATTATTCCAGCAACTCAGCAGGCTGAGGCAGGAGGATCCCAAGTTGGAGGCCTGCCCTGGGCAACTTGGCGAGAAGGTCTCAAAAAAGTAAAAGGGACAGAGGACGTAGCTCAGGGGTAGAGTGCCCCGAAGTCCAATCCCCAGCACCCCTACACACACACACACACACACACACTGTATTTTGTTTTTTGAATGAAATAGTGATCTACTCAGCTTTCCAGTTCTACCGTCATTTTACCTTTAAACTGAAACTTCACCTGAAACAGTGATTGGCTATGTTCAGGAACCAGGATGATGAAGCTGACATCCCCTGCCCCCATGAACATAAATGCAAGATGACCCTGAACCTGGCCACAGCTGAAATTTTAAAGTGTGATCACCTTATTTAGCTGGTCACTATCCAAGTTGCTAGCCTGTTCATTTCCACCTTCAAATGTATCAGAAAGCTAATCTGTCGGGCTCCAAATTCCTCAATAGGATACCCATAGCACAAAAGTTAATAACTAGAATCAACAAATGGGACTTACTCAAACTAAAAAGGTTTTTCTCAGCAAAAGAAACAATAAGAGAGGTAAATAGGGAGCCTACATCCTGGGAACAAATCTTTACTCCTCACACTTCAGATAGAGCCCTAATATCCAGAGTATACAAAGAACTCAAAAAATTAGACAATAAAATAACAAACAACCCAATCAACAAATGGGCCAAGGACCTGAACAGACACTTCTCAGAGGAGGACATACAGTCAATCAACAAGTACATGAAGAAATGCTCACCATCTCTAGCAGTCAGAGAAATGCAAATCAAAACCACCCTAAGATACCATCTCACTCCAGTAAGATTGGCAGCCATTATGAAGTCAAACAACAACAAGTGCTGGCGAGGATGTGGGGAAAAGGGTACACTTGTACATTGCTGGTGGGACTGCAAATTGGTGCAGCCAATTTGGAAAGCAGTATGGAGATTTCTTGGAAAGCTGGGAATGGAGCCACCATTTGACCCAGCTATTCCCCTTCTCGGTCTATTCCCTAAAGATCTAAAAAGAGCATGCTACAGGGACACTGCTACATCGATGTTCATAGCAGCACAATTCACAATAGCAAGACTGTGGAACCAACCTAGATGCCCTTCAATAGATGAATGGATAAAAAAAAATGTGGCAGTTATACACAATGGAGTATTACTCTGCATTAAAAAATGACAAAATCATAGAATTTGCAGGGAAATGGATGGCATTAGAGCAGATTATGCTAAGTGAAGCTAGCCAATCCCTAAAAAACAAATGCCAAATGTCTTCTTTGATATAAGGAGAGTAACTAAGAACAGAGTAGGGACGAAGAGCATGAGAAGAAGATTAACATTAAACAGGGATGAGAGGTGGGAGGGAAAGGGAGAGAGAAGGGAAATTGCATGGAAATGGAAGGAGACCCTCAGAGTTATACAAAAGTACATACAAGAGGAAGTGAGGGGAAAGGGAAAAATAATACAAGGGGGACAAATGAATGACAGTAGAGGGGGCAGAGAGAGAAGAGGGGAGGGGAGGGGAGGGGAGGGGGGATAGTAGAGGATAGGAAAGGCAGCAGAACACAACAGACACTAGTATGGCAATATGTAAATCAATGGATGTGTAACTGATGTGATTCTGCAATCTATATGGGGTAAAAATGGGAGTTCATAACCCACTTGAATCAAAGGGTGAAATATGATATATCAAGAACTATGTAATGTTTTGAACAACCAACAATAAAAAATTTAAAAAAAAAATGTATCAGAAAGCAAAAAGATCACCTTTCCATTGACACCGGCATTTTAAGATGGCCCATCTTCTGAGGTGGGGAATTGACAATATTGCACCATCTCTTCCCGCTTTCTCCCCAGCTGGGCTGTGGACCCTGAAGCCCCTCCCTCCTGTTGGAGGCGCCCTTCCAGGTTTCTTTTGAAAGGCGGCTGCAGCTCAGCAATGAGAGTACGACTTGGCTGTTCCCTCCTGCCAGTTCACTGTGGGAGCTTTTATGGCTATGCCTTTACCAGCGCCCTCCTTGGACCCTGTGTCCCCTTTCAGATCTGTCATCTCAGTAATGCATGATTTATTCCCTAAAAGAAGCAACGAAAGTTGGCCTTCCATGAAAACGGCTATGGTTGTACTGCATTATCCTTTATTATGAATTCACCCAGAGCGCTCTGATCATGTTATCATTTGCCATTTGAAAGTAGGGCAGCTCACCCTTTATCTCTGTCACCTATTGGATCAAGTGCAAAAACCAGTCATTCCTTATCTGTTGAATCAGCTGTGCCAGGAAGGAGACAGTGCCCAGATCTTTTAGCATAAAAAGTGATATTCAGGGCAAATCCTACTCTCTTTCTACCACGTTCACATACAGACTTCAGAACAGCGTGTAGGATATCCTGATTATGTAAAGGAACCCCCTGCCATGTGTCCCCTCCTCCTAACCATTTGTAAGGATTCCATGAAGCACTGGAGTGGTGCAAATACACTGAATCATTCATCTTTAACTAAAGGAACTTCTCTGGCTTGTTAAAAGCCTGCTATCAAAGAACACCTGTCTCAGGCCCCACCCCACCCCCCAGCTTTTTCACCCCCTCTATATGGCCTCCAGGGTGCCTTGTGGCAGTGGAACCCCATCTGCCCCCTGCACACACTGGCTAGCACACAAGAGTCAGCACCCACATCTCCCTCAGGCAAAGCCTAGGTGCTGGCCCCTCTTCCTGTCACTGTCATTGTCCACCAAAACCCTGAGGACATCCCCCCTCCACTTTCAGCAGCCACTTTCCTTCACCTGACTTTAAATTCTTCCTTTTGATTTTTACCCAGGAATTGAGGAAAGTCTCTTTCTCTGAGGCTCTCACTGTTCCTCTCTCTGTGTGTGCCCCGCTTTCTTTCTCTCTCCATTTCCTTCCAACAGCTCAAAATCGATCACTGTGAATAATAGTTGCATGACTGCTAACCTCCATATGAAACGTAAGATTGCCCTATCATCCGAAATCAAATGTTCATCTACAAGGAAAC
Organism: Marmota monax; assembly: GCF_021218885.2. Taxonomy (NCBI): domain Eukaryota; kingdom Metazoa; phylum Chordata; class Mammalia; order Rodentia; family Sciuridae; genus Marmota; species Marmota monax. The sequence continues at coordinate 5,932,075 of NW_026692254.1, forward strand.
CAGAGCCAAGAACCTCTCGAAATTCTAAAAACTCCCAGAAGTTCCCTTTTGAGCTTTTAGAAACCTGTCCTTGTAACTATTCAAATCTGCCTTTCCTTAAATAGCACATTAAAGATATGATTTATTACTTCCCTGAGTTTAAGTGCCACCAATATGGCAGGAGTCCTATTTTATACCTACAGTCTGTTGGAGGCACACACATGACTTTTGTTACATTTGGGATCATGTAGGATTATGAGCTATACTGCAAACCTAAAAACCAAACCTGAGGCTAAGTGGTACATATTTCTATCTTACAACCAAAGTATACGACCAATCTGGTGATTGGATATTTCTGATAGTGCTGACTTAATGGTGAATATGTCCTTTATGTATCATGTGAAGTAGAAATATGTAGGGGGATCCTCTAGCTACACTGAGGTCATTCTGAGGGCACACACATGGTCCAGTTAGCAAGGGGAAAGTCTTGGGTCAGCAACCTGAATAATCTCAAACATTCATCCACATATCCAATCAGGAAGCATTCTGCCACGTCTTCTGTAGACCAGGCCCTGTGAAAGGCTCCAGGGATAACTGAAAAGCTGAATGTGGACCTTATAGTCCAAATAAGTCATCTCACAGAGAAGCCTAGATATGTATATAGACCATGATGAGTACTAGAAAGATGTCTTCGTCCATTTTCTGTTGCTATAACAGAACACCTGAAACTGGATAATCTATAAAGAATAGAGAGGTTTGTTTGGACTCATAGTTCTAAAATCAAGATTGGGTGACTGCATCTGGTGAAGGCCTTGTGTTCCTTCAACTCATGACAGAAAGTGGAAGGACAAGTAGGCAAGTGTGAAAGACAAAGGAGATGGACTTCCACACCTTAACTCATTCCCAAGAAAAGCATTGTCTGCCCCTGTGATCCAAGCACCCCCCCCCCCCGCACTGGGCCCATCTCCCAGTGTTGCCACATTGATTAAACCTAACCATGAGTTTTGTGGGGGACAAACCATAATTAAACCACAGCAGAAGGAAAGATAGACACCACCCAGGCACCTACTAGACCTAATCTGGCTGGAGGCTGGACTATTTGCTGGGGGCCCAATTGTGCCTATGAGCAGGCTGTGGTGGGGTCTTGATATGGGGCTTTGAATACACAACTCATCCAAGCTAGGAAAGTTACTCTGATGAATATAAGTAACCATACTGTTATGCCCAGGTTGATTTTTTTTTCCCCAAGTGAGTCATCAAAGTCAATGTCTAAGCCAGGCACCAAGGCACATGCCTATAATCCCAGTGACTTGGGAGACTGAGGCAGGAGGATCACTAGTTCAAGTCCAGGCTTAGCAACTTAGCAAGACCCTGACTCAAAAGAAATATAAAAAAGAACTAGGGATATAGCTCAGTGGCAAAGCATCCTTGGGCTCAATCCCCAGTACCAAAAAAAAAAAAAAAAAAAAACCTTTTCCCACTAATTTTTGTAAGGGGTTGGGGCACATAAAAATAAAGCTATGGTTAGTCTATGAATTTTTGCCATGCTTGTATTTTACTATCAGTTTATGGGGGGAAAAGTTATTATTTTTAAGTGGGTGCTTCATTTTTACAAGAAAAAGTTATTAATGGATTTTTTAAAAAAAATTTAATGCATTTTTTGTAGGTGGACACAATACCTTTATTTCAATTTTAGGTGGTGCTGAGGATCAAACCCAGTGCCTCACGTGTGTCACTACCACTGTGGCTCTACCACTGAGCCCCAGCCCCAGCCCTATTAATGGATATTTGAGTAAAGCTAATGTTATGGTTCATGGTTCTCAAATGTTATTGAATGATGATGATGATGATAATGATGATGATGATGAATTATATATAAAGTGCTATCTTTGTGCCTGGCATATTACAGTCACAAGCTAAATTTGAATTGAGTCTAGAAATTCTTTGCAAAGTAAAATGTTGGGGATGCAAATCAAGTCAAGATGGCACCTGGCAGTTTGCCAGGAGGAGTGGTTTGTGAAGCAACGCCAGAGAGCCATTAAGATGATGAGGATTCCTTATTGGCTGACTGCTGTATCTAGATGATGTTAATTAAGTTAGGCTGTGTGTAGTTAGTTGGGTATGTGTACCTCTGCTGTCCCGCAGAGAAGCGGCTCTCGCTACCTTGAGTGCCCGCTCAGTTCCCACTGAGTTTCTCTGCAATAAAGCAGTTCCGCTTCAACCTTCAAGTTGCTTGTCACCTCTCGGTTATTTTGCCCAGCCGGACTACAGCAGTAAAAGTGAGAAATGATGTAAAAAGCACTCACAATTGCAGGAAAATAATGGAAAGAATAATCTCCCATAAAGAGGAGACATTTAAAAAGCAGAAGATTGAGCACGTAAAGAGGAATGGGCCAATTTTATTACATGAGTTTGTTATCGTAGTGAGATTCTACTACATGAGTAATGAGATAAATATAAATAATCTCATGAAGCATGTTTAAATGAAGAGTGTTTGGTGAAATCATATAGGCAGTTATTTAATATAAGAATATGAGTATGGCAATATGTAAATCAATGGATGTGTAACTGACGTAATTCTGCAATCTGTATATGGGGTAAAAATGGGAGTTCATAACCCACTTGAATCAAAGTGTGAAATATGATATATCAAGAAATTTGTAATGTTTTGAACAACCAACAATAAAAAATTTAAAAAAAAAGATTTAAAAAAAAAAAAGAATATGATGGTTTGGACTCTTGTTCAACAAATATTCACCCCCTCCCCCACTGTGGGGATAGAGTGTACTTTCTGGCTCCCTTGGCCATGGGTGCAGCCTTGGTCCATGGAATGCTGGTAGAGGTAGTGTAAGCAGAGGCTCAAAATACGCCAGAACAGTTGTGCTTACAGTTGCACGTTGCCATAAATAGAATATGCCTTGAATAGCTGTCAGTCCAAGGAGGATGAAACCCGCATTGTTGTAGAGTCCAACCAACCACACCTTGGAGCCAGAGTGGCTGACATCAGCCTGCCTCAGATATGTGTGCCAACAAATGACATGCTTATTGTTGTTTGACATTGAATTGGGGGGTGATTTGTTACACAGCATTATTATGGCAACAGCTGATTGTTATGATAACCAACGTCTCATATTTTTTGTTAGGGAATTTTGTTTCAAATTGAAGAGGGTTGCTATGGATTGGAAATTAAATGTCCACCCAAAGGTCCATATGCTAAATGCTTGGTCACCAGCCTATGATGCTATTGGAGGTGGTGGAACCTTTAGAGTAGTGTCTAGTGGAAGGAAGTTAGGTCACTGGGGGGTATGCCTTTGAAGGGGACATTGGAACCCTGGCCCCTTCCAATCTCTGTCTTTGTTTCCTGGCCACCATGAAGCAAGCAACTTTGCTCCACCACCACACACCCCACCTTTGTGTGCTGCCTCACCACAGGACCAAAAGCAATGGAGCCAAGTGACCATGGAAGGGACCAAATGACCATGGGGCCAAGTGAAACCCTGAAACTGCAAGCCAAAGTAAAACTTAACTCCTTTTAAGTTGATTTCCTCTAGCATTTTGTCACAGCTACAGAAAGTTGACTACTCAACAATAACCAAAATTGTTTAGAAGTTAGTCTATGCATCAAAAAATCTTTCATCTTAAAATTAAAGGTTTTATAAAATATATTACTTTTAAAATAGGAAAACATCATCCTCTTGGGCTGCCTACAATCTGTGGGGAACCCCTGCTAGGTGGTAGTTTACCAGACCCCAGCAACATTGCACTACCTGATTTCCATAAGTCTGTAGTGGATATGCCCTATTCACAGTACAGTTGCTAGCAGCTAATATGGAAGACATTGGAAAAATACCAAACTCGGAATTGTGTGAGACCTACACACTAAAATGTGTTCAACTGAAAATGAATACTGTCTTGGCATGCATATTTTAACAGGGCAGAAGACCTCAAACCTTTGACAGTTTTAGGTTCAAATTTTGGCTCTCCTGGCAGGCTGACACTTTGTTGTGCCAGACAGCCAAGATTCATGTTTTGTAGCAGGTGGGAGCCTCAGTAATTTAAGCAAAATGTTGGCTCTTTCAGCCAAGAAAAATGCATCTCCCTGGGAAAGGTTGACGTACAGCATCTGAAGAGGGAGGAAATCGCAGCCACAAAATCAGAGCCTCCCCATGAAGACAGAAAGGAAGAATTCGACTCCCTCACTTCAGTGCTCACCTGACGTTCCACAGGGAAGGACCTGGAGAATGGGAGACAGCTCTAGATGTGATCACCCTCAGAGACGCCCTCTGAAAGCTAGTCTAGCTCATTTTCCCTAAGCAGATGAGACAAGCCATCACTCCTCCTATTAATTTTGGATGAAAATTGAGTTTTGCATAATTTATTCAACCAAATTGAATAAAGATTCTTGCCATTTATTTTGACTTGTAAAATTCCTCTTCATACCCTTTAAACGACCAGTGCAAAATAGAAAGATCCAGGGAGTATGCATTTCGTGGTAAGATTGTTAACAACGTACCTGAAAAGCGAGTCTACACCTCTTTCTTTCTTTGTGCAAAGGTAAAAAATGCTAATTCAGTGTCATACTGTGTTTCACCCTGTATTGTCATTGATCTTAAAACTGGCGAAATACTATTAGAATAGCATTTGCAATTACTACAGTAATATTTTTGAGAAAGGTAAATAAATAATAGGCCGTTACTATTAAAATTCTCTTGCATAAATGAAATCCTTTAAGATTATTTTATTATTTTATGTTTGCTGACCAAAATAATACCCTTCAGTCCCTCTGGCTAAGTCTTGACACGTTACATTTTAAGATTCAGAATTTGAATCTTCATAAAGTTATCTGTTGTAAAGCAGAATCTTCTAGTGTTTAGTTCTTTTTAAAAAAAAAGGAAAAAATTTTCCTTGAAATCAACCTAGTTCAACATTTAAATATTAAAATATTAGTAACATTATGTACATGAATATTTTTTACCACTGGCCTTTCAAGTTTCTAGGCAAGAACATAGTATGAATTGCAAACTTTAGTAATTTTGTTTCCTTAATAAGTGTAGCAAATAGGGAACAAAAACAAGATAAAAGGTTATATTCTAGACCATTTCATTCAGCATAATTTCAACTTTCAAATTATAGGGACATAAATGAATGTCCTACTTCTACATTACAAGTACTTGACTACTTTGTGGGATGTTTTGTGCCAATTCTTTACTAAATTATCTTGGTGCCGTTGCTAGGTAACACCGCTGGCTTCCTGCAGCTGAAAAAGGAGAGGGTTACAGAGAACAATTCGGCATTACTAGCATTTGATTAATAAGTCGTTGTCGTTAACTGTATATCTTAGCATTTTCCCTCCTTTTCTAGGGAATGTCATTGTCTATGGGAATACGATTGATGCTTACACCACTGTGGAAACGCTCTTACACATCGGTGTGAAGGGCACCTGCATCTACCTAGTGCATCCACCTCCTGAGTCTATCATCACCTGCATCAACAACTACACAGTGGAAAGCGCAGTGGAGGATGCGCTCAGTACCGCCGGAGTGACCATTTACCAGGATGCAGTCTTAGCTCAGTGGAATGACGGCCAGTACCCAGATCCCATTCACAGTGCCAGCTTCACCACACCCACCAAGCCCTTCAGACTTACGTGCTCTGTAAGTGGATCCCTGCGAACTTCACTCACCAGCTAGGGAGAGTAGTCACCTGCCAGGGGCTCAGGAGTCTGGAAGATTGGGAGCAGTGAATTTATAGTCATAGATTTGGAGTGTTGTTTTCTGACTGCTCAGGTTATCTCTTCCTGCATAACAAGAAGCCACTGCAAATTTAGTGGCTCAAAGCAACAACAATCACTTATCATCATCTTTCCTTGGTTTGGGCCCAACCAGGCAGTTTTCACTGCAGGTCTTTTATGCAGTTAAATTCCGGATGACGGGGCTGGATTCATCTAGAAGGCATGTGCACTCACTTATGTCTGCCTGTAAATGCTAGATCAACTGCAATTGAGATTTTAGCCAAAACACTCATAAACAGCCCCTTTGTGGAGCTGGGCTTCCTCAAGCCATGGTGGCTTGGTTCTAAGGGCAATTAAAGAGAGGGGGGAAGACTGTGGCCCCTCCTTCGACCCAGCATCAGAAGTCAAACAGCAGCATCTATGCCACATTCTCTTTTGCTAGAGACAAGTCATTCACATCCATCCCATAGCCAAGGAGAGGGAATTAGAACCTGCTTCTTCATGAAGGAGTGTCAAACTAGAGTGCTGCCATGCACGAAAACTCCGCTTGTCCCAGGCATGGTGCTGCCTAAAATGCATGGACACTCTGTATTCTGCTCCTTAGTACATCCATTTATCCATTCATCCCACGACATTGGTTGAACACCAAGACGGTCCCCTGCTCTGTCCTAAGTGTTAGGGACATGCCAATGAAAAAGACAGAAAAAAGACCATTTTACTTTTAAAGTGATACTGTCTGCACATGTTTGTCATGACACCTATTTAAGATAGGAACAATCAAGATGTGTTTACTCAAAATTTTCCCCCAAAACTGTGATCCTGGAAGATGGCTAAGTTTATCCTGGGGAACCTCTGAAGGTGAGCATGTACCCTTTTTAGGAAGCAAAGTCCTAAGAAAACTTCCCCAAATATCCCAATGACTGTTGATTCTCTAGGATCCCCTCTGACATTTACTTCCCTATTCAGGTAAAAATCAGAATCATGACCAAAACATCTTGAAAATATTCTTAATTGCCTTGGTCCTATCCACCTCCCTGCTAACACTTCCCCTCAAAGCAATATGTGTCAGATGTTGGTGTGTCTGCTCTCAGATCCTTTTGCCTTGTCTGCCTCTGCCTTGTTGTGAGTTCCCAAGATTATGTCCCCCAGAAATATACATATATTGGAGTGCCAATCCTCAATACCAGTGAATGTGACTTTTGGAAGTAAGGTCTTTGCCTATGTAATTAACTAAAGAAAACGTCATTCTGGATCAGGGTGGGCCCTGAATGCAATGGTCAGTGTCCTTACATGGAGAGAAAGAGATTTGATGATACAGAAGAGAGACACAAAGAAGAAGTTCCTGTGATGCCAAAGGCAGAGGTTAGTGTCATGATAGGTGCCAGTCACCGAATGGCAAGGATTGCCAGTGTCTGCCAAAGCTAGTAAGAAGAAAGGAAAGATTCTTCCCTAGAGCCTTTGGAAGAGGCATGGTCCTGAGGACACCTTGATTTCAGATTTGTGGTCTCCAGAACTGTAGAGGAATAAATTTCTGTTGTTTTGAGCTACCCAGTTTGTGGTACTTTGGTATAATGGCCCTAGGAAACTACAACAAATGATTTATGTGCAGTTAAAATTACAGTTTTTTTATGCACAATTTTCCTCTTCGGCTTCTTTCACTCAGCATAGTGATCTTGAAATTCCATGTAGTCCCATGTATCAATCATTCATTCCTTTCTTTGCTGAATAGAATTCCATTGTATAAATATGCACATTTTGCTTATTCATTTGTCAGCTATGCATATTCTTGTATACATCTTTAGGTAGACAGATAATTTTATTTCTTTTAGTTAGATACCTAAAGAATGTACCTTTTTAAGTTGCTACCTTACTGCTCTCCAAAGTATCTGTACTATCTTACATTTTCACCAGCAATGTATGAGTGTTCTGGATACTCCTCATTCTTGTCAACACTTAGTATTGTCAGTCTTTCTCATTTTAGCCATTCTCATGAGTGTTACATGGTGTATCATTGTGTTTTGAATCTTGCTTTCCTTATAATTAATGATGTCAGGCATCTTCTCATGTACTTATTGGTCATTGGTTTGTCTTCCTTTGTGAAGTGTCAGAACTATTATAAAAGAATTGTTTTGTTTTCCAATCTATAGTATTGATTTAGTATATAAACATTTTAACCTGAAACCGCTAAATTCACTTCTCAGTTCTGATAGTTGCTTCCTAGATACACATGCTTATTATGCAAGTATGGGTAGTTTTATATCTTTTCTGATATTTAGGTATTTCATTTCAGTTACTTGTTTTACTTCAGTAAGACTTCCAAGGCAATTTTGAATAAAAGTGTGAAAAATAGACATCCCTGCCTTGTTCCAGATCTCAGGGTAGAAACCATTAAATGTGAGGTTGGCTGTGGGTTCTTCTTTTATATCTTTTATGGACTAAGGAGTAACCTTTCATTTCCTAGATATTCAGAAGTTTTATCATGAATGATTGTTGAATTTTGTCAAATGAATTTTCCACAGCTTTTTTTTTAAAGTTGTATTCTTTTCTCCTAAACTCTATTAATACAGCGAGTTAGGCTGATCAATTTTTCAAAACATTCAGCCAATCTACATTCCTTGAATAAACACTTATTAGTCATGGTGTCCTTCTAAGTACTGTTCAATTTTATTTACTAATGTTTTAAGAATTTTTTTAACTATATTCATGAGGTATATTGATCTATAATTTTCTGTTTTTGTAATAATACCCTTTTAAGGTTTAGGTAAATGGGCTATGTTGGTCTTTTAAAATAATTTAGGCAATGTTGCCTCCTTCTTTATTTTCTGAAAAAGTTTGTGTAAGATTGGTATTACTTCTTCTTGAATGTTTCATAGAGTTAACCAGTGAAACACTCTGGGCCTGGAGTTTATTTATGGGGAGATATTTAATAACAAATTTACTTTCTTTATCAGACATAAGACTATTTGGATTTTCTACTTCTTGTGTCAATTTTGGTAAATTGTATTTTGCAACAAATGTATCAATCTCTTTGAAGTTGGTCAGAATTGTTGGCTTTAAGTTATTCATGTATTACTTTATTATCTCTTTAATATTTTGGATCTATAATAATAACCTACCATTTATTTCTGATGTTGGTAAATTGTATTAGTCTCTCGGTGTCTCTCTTTCTGTCTCTGTCTCCTCATTCTCTCAGTTTAATTTTTTTTAAATATTTATTTAGTTATAGATGAACACACAGTATCTTTATTTATTTTTATGTGGTGCTGAGGATCGAACCTAATGCCTCACACATGGGAGGCAAGCACTTTCCCACTGAGCTACAGCCCCAGCCCCACTCTCTCAGTTTAAATAGAGATTTGTCAATTTTATTAATTTTGTTTTCAAAGAACCAACTTCACTTTCCAGGAAACTTGGCTCCTTTGCTCTATGATCTGTTTAGTTTTCTCTTCTATCAATTTCTGCACTAACAGTGTTTTTTTCCTTCTGTTTGTTTTGGATTTACTTTGCCCTTTTCTAGTTTCTAAAGGTAGAGTTTTAGATCATAGATTTTTACAAGCATTTAATCTATAAGTTTTCTTCTATGTTTTGGCTGCCCCCACAAGTTTTAACAAACAGAATTTTCTTTATCATTTAGGTCAAAAAAAAAATTCTAATCTCCCTTGTGATTCTTTTTTGATCCTGAGATTGTGCATTCAATTTCCAAATATTTGATGGTTTCCTAGTAATCATATTTTTGTGGATTTCTAATTTAATGATATTTTGGTCAGAGAACATATTCTTTACTATTATTCAATATTATTATTATTTATTTATTTAAGATTTGTTGAGACAAACTTAGGCCTACCATTTTTGTGTCCAAGCATATGAACTATTTTCTTGAACCTGTAAAGAATATGTACTTTGTGGTTGTTGGGTATAGTGTTTTTCTAAATAACAATTAGTTCAATGTAGTTGATAGTGATGTCTTACTCTTCTGTGTCTTTACTGATTCTTTTCACCTAATTCTATCAATTTCTGAGAAGAGGTATTAAAATTTTTTTATTGTTGTGGGAGTTTCCAATTTTCCCTTTTATTCTGTCCGGTTTTGCATTTAACACATGAACGTCCCTCTATAGCTCTGATAATACCCCTTATCTTTAGGTCCATTTTGTCTGATATTAATATAGCCATTCCATTTGCATAATATATTTTTATGTGTGTACTTTCTACTTGTCTATGTCTTTTATGTCTAAACTGTGTCTTTTGTAGGTATCATAAAGTAGATCGTATTTGCATAGCAAATTTAGCATCCTGAAACAACATCCATTTGTTAGCTCCTAATCCACTCTCAGCTCCTGGAGACCATCCATTTCCTTCCCCTATGACTCCTCCCATTTTCAAGCCAGCAAACTAGACTCTCCCTTGTGTCAAATTCTCCACACTTAGAATCCCCCTTTTCAGGAAAAGCCTGATCCTTTTCAAGGGCTTATTTGACTAGTTCAGACTTACCAAGCATGGTCTCCCCTTCTTAAAGTCAATTGAGCTATACAACATCCATCAATCATATTCACAGTTCACACCAGTACTCAAAGGAAGAGTGGGAATCTTGGGAATTATATTAGAATTATACTTACTATATACTTTTGTATCCTTTCTAACTACCTCTGCATTCTAGTTAATTAGACCATCAATATTTAATGCAATTAATGATGGATTTAGGCCTACCATTTAATTATTTGTTTTCTGCTTATCCCTTCTGATTTTTGTTCTTCTGCTCTATCTTGCCTATTTTATTTTGGATTATTAGAGTACTTTTTAGTATTCTATTTCAAATAGCTTTTTAGCTATATCTTTATTCTTAGTGATTTTTTTATGAATTATAATATATATCAGTAACCTTTCACATCAATAGAGTTAATGTTGCACCATTCCACATAAAATATATTTTTAAAATGTTTTTGTAAACCATACAGGTCATTTTCCCTACATCCTGGACATAGTGCCTATAAGCCACCCTCTTTTAAAAGCTTTCAAATTAAGGGAAGTCGCATCCATGTTTGTTTTTGCTCCTACACAAGCTACCTGATTTTAAATACCAGAATCTTCAGGAGGCAGTTCTCCTATTTTGACCAGAGTTTATAGCTAATATTGGTGAGAGGTTTAGTCTCAGGGGTTTGTACTACCATACCAGAAGAAGAGCTCTCTTGAAATTGTTGTTTTGACCTTATTTCAAGGCCATGCCTCCCCTGCCTGGTAATCATGCCATTTGGGCTCCCCACAGATGGACCAGCCTCCCGCCAGTTTAGAATCCCGGTTAAACTGGTCTGGAAACAGTTTCTCCCTTTTTGTTAGCATCCATTTCTCCAATTGCATAGTAAGCTCCATGTTTATTATTTATACCAAGATATTCTTTCTTGGGGTTTCTCATTTTGCTTGGCAAAGAAGTATTTGTCTGAATGCACCAGGAATGAGGTTTGTCAAATCACCGTTAGATTTGCTTATTCAGTTCTGTCTCCTATGAAACTCCAAATGTAGCAAAAATTGTGAATGCTGACATCAAAACAGTGTAAATAAATACTACTGTAATACTACTAAGCTTGAGGAAACAAAACTAGCATATTTGTGTGTTATTGAACCAAAAAATAGATTTAATTAGAAAAAGAAAAATGAAAGGTAGAAGAACTTTGTGAGGATGCTAAAGGGGACTTCTGAACAATTTCGCGGAATCAAGAGATTGATGACATTTTTTTATGTAAAATTTGAATTCAAGTCAAGTGAATTTCTATATTTCATGTTAAGTGGAAAGTCTATTTTTATATACATAGGAAAGGAAAAAAGAGAGTAGAAAAGTCTATAGGTAGATGATAAGATTAGTCAAAGAAATCTATTTTCCTATGATTACTGGGTAAGCCACTGCCTTCTGTAGCAGAGCAAGAAGAAGTAAGACAGGTGGAGCTCAGACCTGGTGGATGTGGAGGCTGGTAGTTTATTCTCTCTGAATTATCCTGAAGGGACCTAGGAAAGGAGTACTTTGAAGACTCAAGACTGACTGACGTAACCCAGAAGAAGGAATCTAGAAAGACCTAAGTGTCAGACACAAGAAAAGGAAGATGGGGGAAAATGCTGAGCTAGAGCTATTTGAAATTTAGAAGAAGAAAGGGGAAAATAGGATCTCTACAAGTGTAAATTTTCTTACAGGAGAAAAAATACTTTGTGGTAGCTATTCATTACTTGGCTTCTTATCTCCATAGGATGTCTGGATTGCTAAAAAAAAAGTCACTGGGTGATTTTAATTTGTTCTTCATACCAAAGATAATCTCTCTCTCCCTCCCTCTTCCTCCCTCACACACACATATACACACACACACATAAATACAAAACATTATGACAAACTTTTAGTAAATTTTTTTGTGCCCCAAATAATAAAATGCTATTCCTACTCTTGGGAAGGTGTAATGAAGAGTGATAACTGAGTAATGGTATAATTGTTCACTTTGTAGATGTTCTTCAGCTTCTGTGAGAAGAAAGTGGATTATGAAACATTTAAAGCATTCAATGATGCATGTCTTGTCTATGATGGCCGACTTGTGATTGATACCAACTTCCACACAAATGACGTAGCCATCCGGGCTGCTGGCTCCCTCACCAAGTTCTCTAATAGATATTACTCAAATGAGTGGACTCACAGCAACTTTAGTTCCAAAGAAATTGGCTTTCAGCTGGCAGCAGCTATGCTCAATCTCTTTGATCCAACTCTTGAGCCCGTGACTAAGCCACCTGCCGATCTTGACCGACTCATCCCCATGTATAAGGGAGCCAAGATCCAAGGTATGTCAGTGGGCCACTTTATTTCCCTTGATGAAGCCACAAATTGAATGTGAGCCCACATTCAGACTAGGCCTCTGTGCTTCTCTTGGGCTTGGTGAGGAGGGTCCTGGAATGGGTTGTCACAGAGGTAGAGGAAAGGTCTATAGCATTTCTTAAGCCTTTATTCTGAACCTGGAATCATCATCATCATCATCATCATCATCATCATCATCATCATCCTTTGCATTTTGAGCATTTATTGTGGGCAACATCTTACTGGTACCCATTTTACAGATAAGAAAATAGGTAATGATCAGTAACTTGCATAGAGATTTCATAGCTGGTGAGTGGTGGTTTGCCCTAAACTTCCATTCTTAAATTGAGATAAGGAGACCCACCCTTTCAGACAGCTTAGTCCTTAGCTTGCTATCTGGATGAATAAGCTCAACTACTTGCAGCTGTAAAACACTCCACTTTCACCCCCTAAGCTTTGTTGATCACTAAGGTAATGATTTCATGGGGAACCATACGGTTCCTATATGTTTGGGAGGTGAAAGATACTATTAAAAATGGTGTCTTTGAATGCTGTGGGCATTCTGGTCGGAAAAACCCACATATTTACCAAATTGTATTTTGATATTCAGAACATTCATGAACCAAATCCCAAAGCTGTTCGTAGACTCCTATGGCATCCAAGGACTCTAATCCAGTATACAAAACATCACACTGAAGAGCAAAAGTCCCACATTCCAATCCTTGTCTTTTTCTATCTAATAAGACAGATTCAGAGAGCTCCTGCTCTGCTTCTCACACTGGATGAGACCTTGGGGAAGGTAGTAGCCATAGGCGAGCAAGAGAAAGGAACAGTATCAGAGACCAGAGTTGGATCAGGCTCAGACTTTAGGAACAAACCTGAAATATGAAGGATTTCCTACTGATAGTTTTCTAAAGCATTGGACAAAGAACTTCATTGATTTTCTTTATACAGTGTAAGTTTTGAATATTTTTGCTATATATTGGAGGAGTGATATGGAGTGAGAATGCCATTCCAACATTTTAAGCTTCTAAAGGTCAAATCTGGTTTGGATAGATATAGGTTAGGGTGCTGGGAGCTGTGGGGAAACACAATGTACATGGGATCAGCTTGATAATGCTTGGAGCACTGGTGGTGCCAAGACGAGATATAATGTAACCTTCACGTTGATTTGATTAAATAAAGCTCAACCACCCAGGGTGTTCCTTATTATTAGCAGTACCTTAGTAGCAGAGTTTGAGGAGCATATACATGGTGGGAAACCCTGTTCAGTGGTTAAAAATGTAAACTTTGTTCCCCACCTCATTAACAATTCATTTCAAATACGGAAAACTTGCCATTTCCTCTAGGAGGAATTCTTCCTGGGTCTTACCATTATCTGCATGTTTCCAAGCCTAATATTCCAACTCCCTTGGCGGTACAAATGTCACAGACCAATTTTGTAAGTATTATTCCTGGATTTCATTCTACGTTCAAATATAACACTTTGTTTATGGGAGAGTGAAATTCTTTACTCGGTCTTTTATGTAATGTATTGGTTCACAACATCAAAAACCCACTATGATTGTCAGCCCCCAAATGCCCCCAAGAATCTTTGGTCCTCATACACTTATGTGGTTCCCTCGCACACTGAGTAGGGTGAACTGTGTATTCAACCGTATATTTTGGTGGTGACAGTGTGCTAGGTCATGGAAAATATTATAGCTTCCTAATTGCCTCCTTCTGGATCACCTGATGCCATGTTACAAGATCACACAGGCAGCCCTTTGAGGTCTATGTGGTAAGGACCTCAGGATGCCTGCACCAGCCCTTTTTAATTTGCCACCCACATACCTTGGACATGTATCTTCACATGACTGCAGTCGTAGCCAACTTTTCTTGACTGAAAACTTATGAGAGACCATGAACTTGAACCTCCTAACTAAGCTACTCCCAATTTCTAACTCCCAGAGACTGTGAGATAATTAAAGTATTCTGTTGTTTTAAGCCAATAAGTTTTCTTTACTGCTTTATTTTTAGAGCAGCTTTAGGTTTGTAGTAAAATTGAGCAGAATGTACAAAGATTTCTCATATACCCCTTCCTCACCCTCCCTCAACACACTTATGGCCTCCCTCCCTCACTATCAGCACTTCCCATCAGAGTGATATATCTGTTCATACTAGTGACTATACATTGACACATCATTAACAATCAAAGCCATCATTATTAACCAAAGTTCACATTAGGGTTCACTCTAGGTGTTGTACATTCCTGGGGTCTGGCCAAATGTGTCTACCAATAGCATCACACAGGAAATTTCACTGCCCTAAAAATCCTCTGTGCTCTGCTCTTCATCCATCCCTCCATACTAAGTTCTGGAAATTGCTAGTCTTTTTAATATCACCATAGATTTTCCTTTTCCAGAATGTCATATACTTTGAATTACATAGCATGTAGCTTTTTCAGATTGGCTTCTCTCACTTAGTAAGATGCATTTAAGTTTCCTCCGTGTCTCTCTTTTTTTTTCTGAAGGCAAAGGTCTCACCATGTTATCCAGGCCACTGAGCCACATCCCCAGCCCTATTTTGTATTTTATTTAGAGACACAGGGTCTCACTGAGTTGCTTAGTGCCTCACTAAATTCTGAGGCTGGCTTTGAACTCACAATCCTCCTGTCTCCACCTCCTGAACCTCCAGGATTCTGGCATGTGCCACTGGGCCCAGCAAGTCATTAGGTTTTGATCAGTAGATCATAAATAGAGTATTAGAATATTCACCCTCATGACAATGAAGCAAGGAAATTGCTTAGAATCTGAAATGGACATCTAGAACACACTTTTATCCTCCCTTCTCTGAATTATAGCAAAAAGATATCCAGGAAAGGGAGAAGCTATGGCACTGGACCTCCTGTGTTAAAGGAGATCATAAAAGACACAGCACGGTTGGTCAGTTGGAAAGCTGCACAAATCTGATAGATGGACCAAGTCTAGGATGATTTTGTCAACTGGGAACTTCCTTTATGAAGAGTCACATTTGCTTTTAGTCAATGAGGCAGACACTGAAGTTGCCTACTTAACTTTGTTTCCATTGTCTTCTCCTGAATATTTTTGAGGGTTAATTATATGACCAGCATAACATAAATACATTTCCCAGATTTCCTTTAGGATAGGAATGACCATGTGGCATGTTCTGGCAAATGGAATATATTTGGAAGCTATTGGAAAAGAGGAAGACTCAAAATGTCACAGGCTATTGGTCCCCTACTTTATCCCTTCAGGAAACCTGAATCCCATCTCTTCCATTTGCTTCTTCCCATGTGTCTTGAACAAGTTATTCAACTTCTTTGAATTTCTGGGATTGTTAGAGATCATATATAAAATAGTACTGCCTGGAGCAAAAATGGTAACCAATCAATAGCGGATGTTGTTAATCGTGGCTCCAGATCAGTCTTCTTCCAGGGAGAGGACAGATGGTTATCTTTAAAATTTCTTTGCTTTAGGCTTTTCCCAGATCTGCTTAGGTGTCCCAGACACGTGATCTGATGCAAAATTTCCTTACAACAAAGAAAACCACAGAATCATAGCAAATGCTGTTCCAGTTTCTATTACTGTATGAAACACTTGGGGTATAAAACAGCCATTTGATTCTACTCAAAGTCTGTGCTTTCAGGAATTCCAAAAGGGCACAATAGAATACAACATGCCTTGGGTGGGAAGACTAGAAGCCTAGATCAATGATTAGGGTTATATGAGGGCTTATCTACTCACAGCTAAAAGCTTGTTGCTTTCCTGAGCTGGGATGACTGGAAGACGGGGAGTGCTGAGCAGAGCCTTCCTGCCTGGCCTATCCATGCAGCCTGGGCTTCCTCACAGCATGGAGGCCTCTGAGTAATCAGACTGGTCAGGGCTCCAAGGGCAAGCATTCTCCCTAGCAAGTTGGCAACTGCACTGCCTGTACGGCCCAAATGAGCAAGCCACACAGCATCAGTTCCCCCACACCCTCAGGCTCTGCTGGAGCAGTCACAGCCTGTGGGTATTTAAGGTATATGGGACAGAATCCATCTATCAATGGAAAGATTTTTAAGGTCATATTGCACAAAGTAATTGAAATGGGGCCATCAATGTGGCCATCTTTGGAAAGTGCAATCAGCCACAGACAGGGGCATTCAGATAGACAAGATAAAGCCCAGAGTGTCAGAGGCTGAGCACTTTGGTCATCATAGGTAAATAACTTGAGCCTGACATGTACAAGAGCTAGAAAATACTGGACTTGGTTTCAGACAGAATTAGATTCTTGAAGGACACTGCATGATTTCCTACATATAGTGTCATTTATTTATGAACCACTTGCTCTCTCTCTGAATAAAGTCAGAGGAAAAGCCAAAAGGGGTTTTTAGATAATGAGAGTTTTAATAACAGTGCAACTTAAATACATTTCTTTGGCTGGTGCTATGACAGTATTTGAACAGGACCCCTGACTTTAATTAACCATTTTGCCAGGTGGGCCTCCTTTTTAATTAGTACAGAAGATCTAAACAGATTTTCCCCCCATTTTATTATCCAAGAAAAAAAAATGTAGGATGGCTGCATGGCAATCTTTTGGGGTAGGAATTAATTTGATTAAGTAAAATTGTTGCCAAAATGGTCAGGCAGTCACCTAAATAGATCCAATTGATCAAGAATAGAGCCCATTCAACAGTATTTCACTAGAGAAATTACTGTTCTGACAATAAGGGCAGTACAGATTAATCTTATCAGACTTTTATAGTTCTCAATAACTGGAATATTTAAGTAAGGAGATTGTTCAGTAATTCATGAGCTCTTTGAGCAGTAACTTGACAAATGGAAGAAAGGGTACCCCAAATTGTCTACATAATAAACTAATTTGCAGATTCCAGTCCACATGCTTTGTTGGCTTATCCACCACAAAAATAAAGAAATTTGTCACAACAAATTCTGCCTTGGATACTATTGAATTTAAAATTGTATGTTTGTCATGAGATCTGGGAACCTGATTTCATGAACACCAAGTCTGATTAATCCTGTGTCTTCCATTTGGCGTGAACTTCAGAGCCATTTTCCAACCTTTGTCAAAATCATAAAGGAACTTGAAAGGATAATTGTACTCAGGGAAAAAGAATAAGAGAAAAAAAAGAACCAAACCAGAACCAGTCCCTCCACCAACACCTTAAATTTAAGATCCAAATCTTCTAGAAATTTACTTATATACTTAAAGGAAGAAGCTAGACACACCCCGGCAAATTGGAAAGTTTGCAAAATAATCATAATTACCCAAGAATCCCTCATGGGTTGACAGGGCTGGGAGGTTTTTTAAGTCATTTAGAGGAGGGACTTTTTGTAAGAAGGAACAGAGAGTTCTGGACTTCACTGGGTTTTCCTGATCTGTCAACAACTGTCATTAGGAATAACCCACAATACAAGAATAATTTGTGTCTGAGAAGTCCATCTATGCATGAATTATCTTTAATACCACTGCAAAATATTTTTGATGCATTTTAAGTTGCCAGGATGACCTCTCCCCACCCCACTATGCCAACATAGTGCCAAATCTTATTAAAATGGACACAATTTGCCTTTTGTAGTTAAGATCAATATTCTGCAAAATCTCCTCATTACTTTCATTATAGAGTGACTAGACTGGATAGACTGTTTAAGCCCCTGTAGTTATAAAGTTAGGATTATGATGACAAAACATACAAAAAGTAAAAAGGGCAATCCATCCATAATAACAAATTGTTGAAGACAATGCTGAGGATTCCACTCTCCTGGAATAGGCTAACATGGAGGACATTTCATGCTCAGACTCTCCCAGATCCCAGGCAGTGGCCCACCAAGGACCTTCAGAAATTTGTCACATTACTACCACTAAGAAACTGTGGCCCCTGACTTGAGGTGCTGAGCCTCAACTAAGGTTGTTTGAAGTCCAAATCAGCTCTCCTCAACACAGAGAAAACCTTGCAAGTTGCAGGGCAGGTATTTAATGAAATTCCTTGAAAAGTCAAATTTTTTGTTGCCCACATGGGTAGATCTCTCAAGCAGGGCCTTTTTTTTTTTTTTTTTTTTTTTTTTTTTTTAATTTTTTATTGTGGGTTGTTCAAAACATTACAAATTTCTTGACATATCATATTCCACACTTTGATTCTAGTGGGTTATGAACTCCCACCTTCACCCCATACACAGATTGCAGATTCACATCAGTTACACATCCATTGATTTACAAATTGAAGCAGGGCCTTTTTGATGTCTGAGTTCCCTTTTCTCAATTGCTCAGCATAAATAAACATTGAGGAGGAGGAAGAGCAAGAGGAGGAGACCAAGACCTTGTGAGATTGCTTTCTCTGCTCTCCACAGATCTTTGGGGAAACCAGCAGCTAAAACTATGCCAGAGTGGTTGTGGGGGCTTGCTCTCCTGGATCCCCAGCAGCCCTGCTACCATGGTGAGGGAGTGGCCCCCTCCTTAGATAGTCACCCACAGTTGGTACCAAACTCCAGTGTTCTCTAAAGCCTTGTATTTCACCATAGAAATGCACATGGGCGTCACATTCTTCACTATGTGCCTCTAATTCTGAAATAATGTCTGTTATCCTGGGCCACCCAAGTAAAGACGGCACCACCGGGAATTATTCTGTCATGTCCTGTGCCCCCACTCTGGGTGGTGGGATTCTTTGCTCAATCTGACAAGTCAAGACTTGAGGAAATATACCTGAATTAAAAAGTCTAAGGGCATCCAGGACCACAGAAATACATGTGCAAGTGCAGAAAGTGGCAGGTGGTCAGGGAAGACCTGGGACCTGGATTTAGCTTTTCTTTGGACAAGTCACACTCTTCCACACTAACTCCTCATGGATCCCTCTCCTCCCTCCTTCCCATCCTCTCTCCTTCCTTTTCCTTCTATGTCTTCCTTACTCCCTCTGCTTTCTGTTTCACTTCTCTTTTAAATGTTCCTCAAAAGTCTGGTTCCTTGCCATAGCATAGCCAGAAGACTTTAAAATATCATTTTACAAGTGATAGTTATTGCTTAAAATTAGAAACTACACATAGTCCACTGAACAGAAAGAGAAACAACAAAAGTTACCCAGACTCCTCACCATAGGAAATGAGCATTAGCATTTTTAAAAATGTTGATGCCCCCCCAAATGGAATGATACTATTCATTGTAGTGAACTCTTTTTGTAAAATAAAATGTACTGTGAACCTATGTCCCTGTTATGAAATATAGTGGTATTGGACCACTTTGCATCTCCCTTGAAGCATCATCCCCTAATCTCTTCTCTAAGTTGTATTTGTTCCCTCCCTTTCTCCCAAATACTCAGTTTCTCATCCATGCTTGGGGTTGGTCCATGATTTCTTCACCTGATGTGCCTCCTTAAGTTTCTCACTTCATGCTTTCACAGTTGGCTGAAGTCTACCTCAGGGCTTTTCCATGGGATACCCAGACACCCACCAGTTGCCTCAGTTTATCTAAATGTGTTCTTGTTTTGATAAAATCCCTAGGTGGTGTCCCGGACTAAGTAAATGTTTGGAATCAGAGCAGTTCAACTTGCCTTGGGTTTCTAAATGCCACCTTCAAGCTCAGAGTGAAAGCTTAAATCTATATGCACTCCGAAAATCTGATTTATTTAGTGTTACTGTGTGCTAAACCTGGAGTCAGAAGGTAAAGTGGAGTCCAGCCAAATAAAACTCATGTTTGCCTACTGAGGCTTTCCACTCCCTGGGCCTTTGGGGAGTGTGTGTGTCCAGTTGGTAGGTCAGTAGCTCTCAGGAGCCGAAATAGAAAAAGAAGTCATGACGACATGGAATTAGCTAGTGGCATCTTTTCTTGTCATAAGGCAGTTTTAGTTGGTTTCTTAAGGGCAAAATGCCACAAATCCATACCCTGAACAATTTATAATTTAAAAGGTCACGTAAGCCTATATTTGCCAGAATCTCTAAACTTCTTACTGGGAAGGAATTCTATCAAACTCCCCCAACACAGCTATTAGGTATTCATCTTTTAAAAGGACTGAAATTCCTTGTGATCACTTTGACTAGGATGTTTTACTCAAAATGGTGCTGTGAAAGATTAAGAAATTTGGCAATGTTAAATACCTTGAAGAAGAGAAGAGGAAAGGGATGGGGGGTACATGATCAAAGTATGTTACGTGCATATATGAATTTGTTGTGATGAAACCCTTGGTTCCATTCAATTAAAATGCACTGATGAAAAGAAAAAAAAGGAGAGAGGGAGGGAGGAGGAAGTAAGTAATAACGCCATTGTACTTGGTACCCTGTGGTGCCAGAGAATAAAGTGAGATATAGAGTTACCTAATAAAGCAAACCCAGAGCCTGTGTGCCACTCCTCACACCCCAGGGTACACCCTCTCATCAAGATCTCCATTTCTTCTGCATGAACACCTTTCTTTCAGGCAGGGCAAATGGATTTCCACAACAGCCTTTTACAATTTGCCAGCTCTGATCCTCCCACTTTTGTTTCTCAACTTCCTGAAAGCTCACCTCTCCCAGGAAGTCTTTCCTAATAAAATGACTGGTTCAGGTACACTGCTCCTGTAGCTCCTGTGCTGGATGTTGGCATTTTTGTGCACCAATGGATCTATACTGCTACTGGAGGGGTTCCTAAAAATAAATGACCGAGCAACTAAATTTTTTAATGAAAATGAAGAAGAAACACCTCATAGAAAAGAATAAAGCCAGTTCCACTTACTAGCTACATGAGGTATTGAGTAACAGATAATTGGTTGTAACCTAGCAACTAATTTATAAACACAGGACAATGCAATCACAGTTTATAAATATCCTGAAGAACATTTAGTCACAAAGTCCAAGTTTGTGGTTTCTTTTTTTATACTAATGTATCAGTGTGAGTTTATTAATCATAACAAATATACCAGACCAATATAAAATGTTAGTCATAGGAAATATAGGCAGGATCCTATGTTTATTTTCAATGTTTTAGAATATTTTTATTGATGCATATTAATTATAGAGAATAGTGAATTTCATGGTGGCATATTTGTATATGCACATAACATAATTTGATGGAACTTTTTACTCCTACGCATATGGAGTACCATTATCTTCTGCTGAATTTGGTCAATATCTATTTCTATTATTTGCAACAAATGACAAGATACAACCTGTTATATATAAAAAAATTAATTTGCTATGGTAAAGTTCCCAAGGTCCAGAAGTGTTTCTAATGTTTTTCTGATCCATCCTCTCCCTACCAGGGGTCAGAAATAATAACAGGTAATGTGAAAAATGGGACATACTTCCGAATTCATGTTAACAAGTATAAGATAGTGGAGACCATCACGTGCCTTTCTAAGGAGGCTTTCCCTGCTTCCAACTACATCCGCTTGCTTGGCCAGCATGAGCAAGTCCTCAACAACCTGTGCGCTCGTTATGACGACAAGCTGATCACAGATCTCTACAGGTAGGTTGGACATTTTGTCTGATGGTGGGAATATAATATATATGATGGTTCATAAATGAGAGATGAGTATTGTGATGTGCCAGAGAACAAAACAGGAAATAGTGGAGAAGCAAAAGTAGTGGAGATTTTGTTCTAATAAAGACTATGTGACCATTAGCATTGGCTGGAGATCAAAGGTCACATAAGGAAGTGCATGGATTTGGATGTGTTTACACCTAGGCCCAGATCCCAAATGCAACCATGCACAGCCTTCACACTACGGAAGGCTCAGATGAGATGACATTCGAGTCCCTTTCCATAAGGGACTTCTAAGAGCAGTGGTCAAAAACCTAAGACTTGGAGTAGGATGTGGAAGAATCTGGTCCTGGTGGGAACTCCACAGTCACCAAACCATTTGTGATCCCAGCCTTCTTCCTCCCAGCACATGCTCAAGCAGAGATGGGTGGCTATTTGTCCAAAATGCTGGTAAGAAAATTCCCACAGTAGGCGATCTAAACTTTTTGTCTTTTCAAAGTCTAAGACACACTTTCATGCTATACCTCATGGAAAGCATAGAAAGCATGGCATTCTAGAATGGAAAGCTACTTCTGGATGCAGCCTGCCACTTAGCAAGGCTAGGAAAATATTCATCTGTCTACAAAACAAGATGACAAAGTCAGTGCCAGATATAGATGAAGGATATAAGTCATAGGTTTCCAGTGTCCTTAGCACTCATAGGAGTGACTTCCAGTATCATGATCAATTTTTCTTCCTTCTTATTTTTTTTTAATTTTAGAATATATAAAACATGTGCCACATATTTTAAAAAGCATGTTCACATATGTGAATTGTGCATGTACCCCTTAAGGGAAAATAGTACTGTAAATCTATGTGCCTACTATCAATGTTAAGAAAAAATTCCTTACCTTGAGATATTGGAAGCCCCACTCAGCTGATATCTCTATTTCTTGGGAGGCAGTCACTATCCTGAAGTTTGAATTGGTCATTCTATTTCTTTTAAAAACAGGATCAGCAAACTCTGTTACAAGAACTTAATTCTGCCCTTGTAGTAAGAAAGCAGCTATCGATAGCACATAAACAAATGGACACGACCTGTCCCAATAAATTCATTTATTAAAATAGGCACTGGCTGTATTTGATCCAAGGGTCATAGTTCACCAACCTCTGTTTTAAAAATGTGCAATATATGATTTCTTAAATTATACATTAACTTGTTTATTTTGAATAAAATCTATAACTTGCTAAAGAAAGTCAACATTCTGCTTAGCACTGTTTGGGGGAAACCATCCATGTTAGCTTAGCTCATTTGTTCTCCCTTTTGTGTATTCTTCCATTGTGTGACTGTCATAGTTCACTCATGGATTTTCCTGTTGATGGATGTCAGTTGTCTCCACTTCGGTGCTATTACAAATAAAGTTGTGGCCATTGTGGATCTATTTCATGTGCAGAATT
This sequence comes from Marmota monax, assembly GCF_021218885.2. Lineage (NCBI taxonomy): Eukaryota > Metazoa > Chordata > Mammalia > Rodentia > Sciuridae > Marmota > Marmota monax. Next base: position 5,955,489 of record NW_026692254.1, read on the forward strand.
TCTCTAAGGGTGTCCCAGTTCTGTAACTGCTGGGTCCTGGGACATACACATCTTTGGCTTTACTAATTGATGCTCAAATGTTTCCTCACAAATAGTCAGACCTATCTAAACTCTCCCACCCATTATAGTGAGTGAAAGTTCCTTTTGCTATGTAGTGCTGTCAATTTGGTTCTATTCAGACTAAAAACTGGCCATTCTAGTGGTATGCAAAAGTATCTTCCCATGACCTTAATTGGTCCTTCACTAATTAATAATATATTTTTTTTGCTTTTTCATGGGCCATTTGTGATAGTTTTTATGAAATGCCTATTTATAACATTTGTCCATTTTTCTTTTGGTTGTCATCTTCTTAATTAGCAGGAGTTGTTTTATATACAAACTTGTGTTGTTCATATATTTTAAACATTTTGAGATTTGCCGTTTATCTTTCTATATGGTGTCAATTAACAGATATTCTTAATGTAATCTGTCTTCTTTAAGGGTGGCTTGGGATTTTTTTGGTACTGAGGATTGAACCCAAAAGTACTTTACTACTGAGCTACATCCCCAGTCCTTGTTTTTGCCTTTTAATTTTTGAAGCAGGGTCTCACTAAGATGCTGAGGGTCTCATTAGTATAAATTAGTATATTTATATTTATAGTATAAAGTAGAATAGGAATAGCTGGCCTCGAATTTATAATCCTCTTGCCTCAGTCTCTTGAGAAACTGAGATTACAGGTGTGTACCTCTGTACCCAGTTCTCAGAAAATTTTGTCCCTTTGCTCTTCCAAAAGTTTTATAATAAACTTGTCAAGTTCCATGAAAAGCTCCATTGAATTTCATGGGACCTGCATTAGATCCTAGCTCAGCTAGCTGAGAACTGACCTCTTTTATATTGATTCCAATATCATAACATAGCATAAGTCTAATTTACTTAGGTCTTCTTTGATATCTTTCAATAAAGGTTTATCACTTTATCCATAAAAGTTTTGTATGATTTTTGTTTGCTGTGATCCAAGGTGCTTTATATGTCATTATTATTATTATAAATATCATTTTTATTGATTGATGCAGCTATATTAGAAAAGCCCTAATTTTTGTGTGGCTCTAATCTTGCAAATTTGCTTAACTTCTTCAGTCATTCAAATAATTTACCTATAGATTCTTTCAGATTTTTCCACGTAGAGAAATTATATCATCTGCAAATAATGATAGTTCTCCTTTCTCTTTTTCATTTCTTTTTCTTCTCCTACTACACTGGCCAATATTTAATAGCGAGGGATGGCAACCTTGTCCTCATTCTTAAAGGGAATGTGCTCAGTATCAAATATGTAACATTTGCAACTTATATTGTTATAGATGCCCTTCATTAGGCTAAGAAAATTCCTTTTGGTTACTGGTTTGCTAAGCTCTGTGTGCATGTATGTGCAGTACATCCATACATTCACCTGTGCTGAGTATTAAACCCAGGGCCTTGTGCATGCATACCATGTGCTCTACCATTTAGCTACATTCCCAGCCCAGCATGTTTATTATGAATGAGTTTTGTGGGTTCCCCCCACCCCACCAGGAAAGAGTATTTCTGAACCTTTTAAAGCATAAAGATATCTTCATAATGCTTTTATACATAAACCATATTTTGAAAAAGTATCAAATTCTTTAATCACAGGCTTTCCCTTTTCAAATCCTTGTAGACTTTAATATAAACCTTAAATAAAGAAAAGAACAAGTATTCTGCTAAGCTAGTACAAGGGATTTTATTATTGCATTCAACCTTACTGGAAACATTTGAGTTCAAGGGAATCCGTTGTCTGTTAAAGAGAAATTCTACTTAGTGGTGAATGATATGCTAATACTCTACTTTGGACAAAAAGAAATGTTTTCACATTTGAACAAATTAAAAGTCATGATTGGTTTATTTCTCCTTGAAAAGGTGATTTTGAGACTACTGCTCGGGGTCAAGTGTTAGTAAGACTGAGATCACTAGTCGGGGCGCAGCTGTTAACTGATGATAGTAATAATTTTAAAGGTTAATTTGATTTGTTAAGATTGAATATTTAGGATGGCAAAACAAGATAGGATGGCACTGGATAGCAGGAGATGCTGATTGACATCTGTCGGATAGAAGCAGGGGGCAGGAAGATGGTCACTGATCATTTGTAAGGGAGGTGCTGCAGATCCTGCCATGTGTTGGCAGGCACTTCCATTACGTGTGTTCATGTGCACACACAGCTGTGGCCACATTCTCAAGTGCCACAAAATACTGCCAGGTCCCCGCGCTGATTCTTGGCCCAGCACCGCCCACCCTGTCTGTTGTCAGACAGACTGGCAAGGCTCTTTCCAAGCAGGGTGAATGGCTTAGCTGATTTTGGCCACAATAATCACCATTTTTTTTTCCTGACCTTGGCAGTGCAAACAACAGCTCTCATTCAAATCTGGGCACATTTTCTTTGTGCACTTTCATCCACCGTGTCTGGGGGCACCTTCCCTGATGCTGGAAGGGCTGATGGTTAACCAACCACTCTGTTGTTCCACAAGTCAGGCATTAGTGCAGTATCTGTTCTCTCCTGATTCAAAGAAACCCTCTGGATCTTTCTTCTCTGTTTCCCTCAATCTATTCTCACCCCCTCAAGGACCAGCGCAGTGCAGGCTCTCGCTGTGCCAAAGGAAATGGTGGCAGCCACTTGGGTCAGATGTTGCTGTGGCAGTAGAAGCCTCAGGAGCAATGACTCACTTGGAGCCATATGGGGATGCAGGGTGACAGGCGTGCAGTCAGCCACCAAGATGCACAGGGCAGACAGCTGCCACAGGACTGCAGTGCAGCTGAGGGCTGCAGCCCAGGCTGGCTCAGAGTCCGCCTATATTTTATTCTTTGTTTTCACCTTGGAGTGCCAGTACAAACCATTGGCACTGCAGAGGAGAGAGCTAATTCACCACTGTTGTTTGTGTACATGTGGCAGGGGATGGGGAGAATTGGTAGATTGATTGATTTACCACTTGGGAAAAAGAACAGAGCTTTTTTAAAAAAATCACTTATTCTTTTCTGAGCCAACCAGCATTTAAAATCACACAACAAATATGCTACTAAAATTCATCTTTCTGTGGTCTCCCCCTTAAAGCCTTTGTGTCTCACAGGTCCTGCATGTGCACATGTACTTTCACAGAGGTATGCATGAGTGCACACACATGCTTACTTATGCACACCCCCCCCCCCCGCCATCCAACCCTGGCAGTCCTCCTGTCTGCTAAGTCATTTGACATGTTCAGCAGTGACCTGCTAACACTGCTTCCCACTTCAGGGCACTGGAAGTGAAAGGACCTTTTAAGGAGGTGCAAGTAGTCAGGGACTGGGAGCTCTGGGTGGAGGGAGGGGGGCTGAGGTGGCTTCCCGAGCTGCTGTCTGTCAGAGATTTTAACTAGGCATGTTCCACATTTTCTCTGCTTTCTTAACTCTGGCTTCATCTTCTTTTACCCCTACTTATCGATGACCCTACATAAAAAAGGTCTTCCCTTCTGACTGTGCCCCCCTTAGCCTTAATTAACAGTCGGTAGCATCCTTTGTCCTCACAGCATGAATAGGTCTTGCCCTAGCTTCATTGTATGAACCATCAGATACTCATATACCTTGATTAAATCACCTCTTTTCACATCTTAACATGCTCAGCTCTCAAAGCCTGCCCTCTGACGGCCCTCTCCTCCTGCCAGCAGGCCACCTCCTCCACACTCCCAAACACTCAACAGCCTATTTTTAGTGGGTAAGTGCTGCTGTGCACAATATTCTAAATGGGATCCGAGCAAGTCCTTTAAAAGGCTGCCATTACCTTTTTGAACTGTGAGGCTCCAGAAGCTGTTCCCTTAGGAAAGCCACCTTGTGCTGCCTCTGTCTTCCAAGCTACAAAGCAGGATACTGTGACCTACATGGTCCCCTAATTATTTATTACACTGCAGTTGGAATCATTTAATCATGACTTGAAAAAGGCTTTCTGTTCGGCTGGACTCATTAGCCTCGTGCTGTGTCCAGCAGCAAACTGCACACAAAGTTCCAGGTGCCCCTTTTCCCAGACTTTACCAGATCTTGAAATGTGACTGCCCACCCTACCACCTCAATTTCTTTGTATGTACATAAAAGATATTGGGTGATAATACACCCTATGTATTATCACCTATGCCTCTGCTATAGTTTGAATCTTGAATGTCCCCCAAAGGCCTAGGTGTTAAAGGCTTGGTCCCCAGCCTGGGAGGTAGTGGAACCTTTAAAAGGTGGGTCTGTAGGAAGTCTTCAAGTCACTGGGGCCATGTCCTCTCCAAGAATAGTGAAACCAACCACAGTCCCTTCCTCTTCCTCTCTTAAGCTTCCTGTCCATGAGATGACCATTGCTGTCTAGCACCCCCACCAGAGGCAGTAGGTCCATCCAATCATGGATTGGAATCTCTAAAACCATGCACCAAAGTCAACATTCTCTTTATCACTTGATTATCTCGGGTGTTTTGTTATAGTGACGGAAAGCTAACTAACATGCCCTCACAAACTTTCCTGTGAGTCACTTGCCGTGTCACCAACCATCTTTCTACAGACTCTCTAAAGTGTTCCTGTTCACCTATCTTTATAGCTTCAGACTACACCAGTTCTGTTTGATAGGCTTGCAAAAAATCCTTTCCTCAATGATATGAAAAAATTTAAAAATCTGTTCTCTTCATTTTGCTTTCTAGTGATTTGATTAGCCTCTATTTTTCCACCTTTGTGAAAGGCAGTTTACATTGGGTTGTCACATCCTCTGTCTAGAGGATTCCTTATTAATCATTTTCTGGTTTCCTTGCTCCAAAAGGGAGATCCTTACCAAGTAGTGTTTCTCCTACTATTATGAAATCAAACCCAAGTTTCGAATATCTCTTTTTCCCAAGATGGTCAACCTTCAATTTGGAGTAATAGACAAAGGTGGTCAGTAGTTTGGGAGTAGAGAATACAACATATGACCATTTTTAATTGCAATATTGTTCTGTTTAAAACTGGGTTTTTTTTTCATATTATATATCATCTCACCCCATTTTTGCATTTTTTGGAAGGTGAACTCATTTGGAACTCTCCTAAAATTATAGCCAGCACATATTGCTTTAGATATTCAAACCAAAGAGTATAGTGTGAAAGGAAAACAAATTCACCATTCACATTGCCAGAAAAAAAACAATATTAAAAGTATTGAACACGTGGAGTGCTGTGGGGACTTTTTAAAAAAATTTGTCTCCTTTTCATGAAAGCCATTTGTCATACCATTTACTAGATAGACCTGGATTGAGATGTTCTGTGCTTTTGAGGTCTTAGGAAGACAGAAATTCTTATTTCAAGCGCTTCAATTTCACCCGTGTTAGTAACACTGTTGGCCAGAAAGATAGAGCCCATGAATGAATGAAAGAAATGAATATTCCATCTAATGTTATGTGAAAAGCAATTACCAGTGAGAATATAAAGAATGAGCAGCAAATTCAGTATCAAGAAACATCGGGGAAGCAGAGTGGGAACTCCAGTGTATTAACAGATATCATTTCACTAGCATTTCCCTACTTCACCTTGTTCAATGTGAACTCCTGTAGTTTTTTGATCACACTGTCCAAACAGGCACTGTAACATCCTACAACAGAGGAACTTGTTAGTATTCCCCTTACCAAAGAACTAATGCTTTCATTATTTGAAAGGAACTATGTCTATTTAAGCCACATATTAATTCCAGGGGGAGATGATTTCAGCCCAGGGATGACCCTGCATTCCAGAAGATAGGGTTGGAGTGTGAGCTGTATGCATCACCAAGTGTGAGACATGATTCACACACAAGGTTGTTGGATCACATCTGCCACATTATAAAAACAAGTTCAAACTTTTCACCAAGCTTTATAAAAACAAAGAAATGCCTTATGATAGACTACCACTGCCACCTTTAAGTTATCCATGACTCCCTTGCCATAGCTGCCATCCTGCCCAGCTTTGTGGTTCTGCAGCTTCTTGGTGTGCACTTGACCCTCTATCTGTGGGCTCTGCATCTGCAGATTCAACCCACTGTGGATCTAACATTCAAAAAAAATTGCATCTGCACTGAACATCCACATTTTTCCCCTAAACCATGCAGTATAACAACTATTTACATAGCATTTGTGTTGTATTATATATTGTAAGTAATCTAGAGATGATCTAAAGTATTCAGGACAATGGTGTACATTATATGAAAATACTGTTTCATTTTATATAAGATGAGCATCCTGGGTGTGTGTGTGGTGGGGGAGGGGGGGTGTCCTGGAACCAGCTCTCCATAGATACCAACAGACAACTGTACATTCTGAGAGAAGTGGGCTTGAAACCCTTGTAATATGTAAAAGCAAATAATTGCTCCCTTTCCTTAGAGTAGAAATGAATGAGACTGTCAGACAGAGGGTTCAAATTCTGCATTGTTCTTGGACAAGTCATCTAACCTCACTGAGCATCAGTTTTCTCATATATATAATGAAGATAGTCTATAATAAACCTTCCCACATCAAAGATAAAAATAAATGATAATGTGAAAGTGTTAAAGTATTGTGCAGATGCATTTCTTTTTAAAGCATATAAAGTACTACATAAGTGCAAAATTTTGTGTTAGTGTTCATATTCCTCCAGACCCACATTAGCCTTTGAAGAGAAATAAAAACACTCTGGCCCTTTATACAGTATTCCTTTATATAGTATCCCTCCCAAACTGATGGAATTTTAGGAAAATGCAGTGCTTCCTTTAATAATTAAAATGGCAAATGTTTTAAAATCACATTATATATGCACTTGCTAAGTCTCTTTTTAAAATTATCTATATGGAGGTACACATGATAGTTAATATACTTGTTTTCAGAGTCATGCTCTAAGACATAAATTTACTTAAGAAGAGGTCATTATCAGGAATTAAATAAGTGAAAAATCTGGTGCTTTATTTAGGGTAATAAAATATACACTAAGATTAGAATCAACAATGTACCTCCCAGAGCATTTTGTAGCAAAGGAATGGGTCAGATGCTTCTATCTAAGCTGCACTTAAAGATGATTTCATTTCAAACCACCCAAAGCAACCAAATAGGTTCTGAATCATTTGAAACTATAAACTGTGTGAGTTATAAAATATGTCTAGAGTCTAATGTCTAATATCTATTCTATTACATAGTCTTTGAACTTGCTTTGGAAAAAGTGTCTCAAGTGCTGTCAATAATTACAAATACTGAAGATCTGCGCTGCCCACTATGGTAGCCAATTGCCACATGTGCCTACTTAAATTTTAACTAAAATGAGGGCTGTTGATGTAGCTCAGTGATAAAGCATTTGCCTACCATGTTCAAGGCCCTGGTTTTGATACCCAGCACCAAAAATTAAAAATAAGAAAAGAATAAATAAAATTAAAAATTCAGTTCCTCAGTCACACTAGCCACATTTCACATGCTCAACAGCCACATGTGACTTCCATTTCAAACAGTGCATTTCTATTACTGTGGAAAACTCTATTGGACAAAGCTGACATAGATCGGTTGCATTCATGGAATTTGTAGTGGGTAGTGTTGGGCATAGCATCTATGAACAATTATTTCCCATAATGCTAATCACCAGTTCTTTTGGCTCTCAGTCTGTAACACGTTGAGGATGTAGCTAGAAGATGAAAGCCCAATGGGTACCTGCTTTTGTGAGTTCAATTAGGAAGAAATTTCTCTCTAGATCACATGCCCAAATTAGAAGATGAAGTGGGTGGTGTGGGAGCATTTGGTCATTCTACAGTTGATACAGGGAGCACTTGGCCTTGCTGAATGAAATAAAGATTCTATCTGACCTCATCTTTCCATGCTTGTTTACTACCCAACTGGTCAAACCCCATGCACCCTGCTCCTTTCTGACAACAAGAGTTATCCAAGAAAGTCTTGATGGTGATTATATATATGATCCTCTTGTTAGAAGATCTCAAGTCTTGATTTGGGATTCAAGAGAGCCAACTAGTACGTTCTAAGCTGACTTTTGTTCCTCTGAGCATCTTTGTGATGTCACATTTCTTTCCAAACACATTTGGTGGGATTAAAGTCCTTTATAGATTTTCTTCCTCATTGCATGCCTATCTGGCAGCATGTGGTTGAAGGTTATTATTTATGAGCTTAAAATAATAGCTGATGAGCCAATGGTTACCTCCAAGGCTAATAAAGTGCCTTAATATAAATACCTCTTTTCCAAACTCCAAGAAACCACTGAGTTTTTCTATTGTGATTGGAGTTGCTAAAATCAGTGCATTTCAGAAATCACAGTCTTAGTCTTCTGAATCATGAGAAGGAACTGATCTATCTGCCTAGATGTTTTATGGAAAATGAACAATTGTTGGCAAAAGACGCTTTGAAGCCAACTGTACAGTATGGCATAATCACATGCTACTTCTCATTTCTTTCCTTCTAAGCCTGGATCTTTTTAGGTTTCTTTTTGAGGACTATTTTATAAATATTTGCTTAATGTTCATTATTTCCCATTACAAAAACAATGTGTGTTTGTTTGTTTTTATTTTTTTAGTTGTAGATGGATACAATATCTTTATTTATTTACTTTTATGTGGTGCTGAGGAACAAACCCAGTGCCTCACATATGCTCAGCAAGTTCTGTACCACTGAGCCACAACCACAGCCTGCAATGTGTGTTTTTATAGAAAAAGTAAAAAATATTTTAAAAGCCAATTCGAATATAAAACCCATACCTAATCCTAATACCCAAAACCTATTTTTAGATTATTGCACTGTATGGGATGAGAAGAGTTGGAGGGTACCTGCTGTTTGGTCCTAGGATTAAGACCTGAAGCAAGTTCCTGGATAGTACAACTTACTTGTCTTGGAACCTAGATGCTAGGATGACCTTAATTATAATCCAGCATATTAATTTTATACATGAGAAAAACAGAATGACAGGGCTTGCAATGGGTCACAACCAAGACAGTGGCATCAGTAGGACTAGAACCAGACTTCCCCAACTCTTTTTCTAACTCCCTGTATATAGGACAAGAGGAATAAGTGGTCATGATATAATGAGATTCCTTTAGGGAAAAAAGTGCTGATGTGTTTGATTTTTCAATTACCTGTTACAAGAAGATCAACAAAAAACAAAACCTATGCTTGTGACATAAGGATAATTTTGCTTCTCTACAAGAGGATGCCAGGTTAATTTATGTGTAGAGGAAGAAGATATTTAAATTCAATTTGTATTTTATCTTTAAAAATAGAAGGGAATCTAGCTTTATTGTCAGTTGAAGCACAATCACACTGGTTTCCTCTTGGGTCAGATGAAATATAGATGTGTGTCTATATGGATTCACCACATCCAGAGGACCTGGGGGATGTCATGGTTTAAAGTCATCTTTGTTCTGTTGGGATCCTCCTGCAGTTTGTGTGTGTATGGTTCTGTGGATTTATAGGTACTCTCCATTTTTAACCTCTACAAAATGAATAAGAACAAGTAAAGGACTCTCCCAAAGGAACTATAGATTGAAAATCCTTGTTAAGTACATGCACAAGTGAACCAGAAATGACAGAGCCAAACTTTCTCCTATTCCTCAAATAAGCTCTTCGTCAGCCACATTATGAGTAAATACAATGATTAATCTATCAACTAGGCTCCAGTTTCAGACAACAGAATCTATTGTGGCTAGTTTAAACAGCTTTGGGTGGTTTGTAACATTCCTTGTATGGACCAAAGGAACAACAGGCTTTAGTTTGGCTTCCAGGAAAAATTCAGAAAATTACTCTTCACATCTGGATAATCTCTGCTACAGTAAGGAATTTGTGGAACTAAAGAACTGCTACGACACACACCAGTTCCACAACCACTCCCTTCTACCATGATTCATACCAGAAAACTGACCATGACCAGTCTTTCCAACAAAAGCAAGCAGAGGTTCCATCTCATGGTGTTCATGTCCATCATTCAAGTCCTAGATGGGAGTGTCTCTTTGGAGGAAACTCAGTCCTATATAGATACCACACTGCATATGAGCATGAGAATTTTAGCTATAGCGTGCTGCAAAGAGTCTAAAATGCAGATGGCCAAGCCAGTCTATAATATTTCCCATAATTACCTTGTCAAATTAGAAGTTAGCTCCTCCCAAATGCAAAACTATGAAGAAGGCCTTTTGAAATTTGGATTTATATCCACTATCAATAAGGATAAACTTTGTCTCAATTATATACAAATCAACAAAACCTTATCTAAAATCCTAGGAACAAATTTATGGAATTCAGTATTTTTTTCCCAAATTTTGGTGAACCATATTTACTGTTTCACTTAAAACACATAAAATTTTTCGCAAAATGTAAGGAATAGTTTTTAGAATACCAAATGATTTTTAAAGTTACTGGATGTCACTTAGCCACATCCCCCAAATAACCTAAAGAATGTTTGTAAGAATACTGAAAATTCTAGCACCTAACAAAGTAAAACTCATGATTTCTGATATCCAATCAAAAAACTTACTAAACACACAAAGAAATAGGAAAAATGCAACCCATCATTATGGGATAAGAATCAGAACATCAAAATTAACTCAGAACTGATACAGATGTTAGAATTTAAAGACAAACACGTTAAAACAATTATATTTCATGTGATCAAAAAGTTAAGATGTAGAAGGTATATAAAAGATCTAAATCAAACTTCTCAAGATGAAAATGGTGATGTCTGAGGTGAAAAACATGTTAGATGGAATTATCAGCTGATTAAACCTCACTAAAGAAAAGATTAGTGAACTTGAAGACATAACCATTGAAACAGCCCAAGGTGAAACACACAGAGAAGAAAAGAATTTAAAACAACACTGGTAGGTGATCAGTAAGCTGTGGAATGACTACAAGTGGCATGAAGAAATGATAACCAAAAGTTCTTCCAAATTTGATGTCAACTCTAAACCCAGAAATCTGAGATGCTCAATGAATATCAAGCAAGAAAAATTTTAAAAATATCGACACCAAGATATATCATAATTACACTGCTCAAAACCTGTAATAAAGAGAAAAGCTTAAAAGCAATAATAGAAAATGGGTACATTATTTATAGCGGAATAAATATAAGAATGACAACAGATTCCTTATCAGAAATAATGTAATCAAGTAGACATTGGAGCGATGTTTTTAAAGTACCATTTTTTTTCCAAATTTAAGAACATTTATCACATATTATAAAATATCCCCAGGCTAATACATGGCATAACCCCTCCCATACTATATAGATCATCCTATCTGCCCTCAACCAGTGTCTCTTAAGTCATTCTCTGTCCCTAATGCCCATTTAATTTCTCTGTTGGTTTACTCTCTTCCAACTGGAAACCCCATTTATATAACCCCAGTGCTGTGGACTGAATTGTGTCCCACCAAATTCTTGTTTGAAGACTCTGTTGAAGCCCTAATCCCCAAAATGACTATATCTGGAGATAGGGTCCCTTGGTCACAATTAAGGCTAAATGAGGCCTTTAAGGCCTAAAAGAGGAATGCATCTGTCTTTCTCTCTGCCATGTGAGGACAAAGCAAGAAGGCAGAAGATGACCTTCCGCAAACCAAAAAGAAAATCCTTACCAGAAACTGACCCACTCACGCATTGATCTTGGACTTCCAGCCTCCAGAACTGTGATAAATAGATTTCTGTTATATAAGCCACCCAGGCTACAGATTTTGTTATGTGAGTTTGAACTGGCTCAGAAAGATTCACACCCAAATCTGATGCTACTTTGTCCCTCCAAGTTCACTAGGCATTTCACTGCCAGGGAGGCAGACACAGGGTGTTTTGCTGCTTCCAACTTCTGATGGCCATGCTAGCCAAGACACATGCAATAATGGGGCCTCCATCCATGTCAGCTAGTCCTAGTTCTGACATTTTACCAGCCTCGAGTTTCTTATCCGGATGTCTCCTGCTTCTCATCTGATGGTGTTAACATGTGTCAAGGAGAGAGCAGATGTGGGACTCCTTCAGGCTTCTCTAGTGGTGCTGTCTTAGCAAGTCACTCAATTCCTTTAATCCTTGTTTCCCTTACATATAAAAGAGGACTTAGGGCTACTTCCTGGGATTTCTGTGAAGACTACATGAGTGAATGTGCAAGAAATTTTCAGCTTAGAGCCAGGCCTGGAGAACTATTCCACTCATGATCACTGTGCTTTCCACCTTCTCCACAGCCCTGGGATCACACCACTGTGGGTCCTGTGCATCCCAGATCCTTGCCATGTGCATGCTGCTCAGCTTTATTCCCTGCACACACCCAAGACAACTTTGCAAAGTGACAGATGGCAGAACCCCAGCATGATCCCAACTACTTTTCCTTCTCTCTTAAAATACACTTTTTGTCACTCTCCCAGCAAACCCTAAGCTGTGTTTTGTGACTTATTATTCACTCTGATAATTTGGGGAGAAGAGAACACCAAATGCCACCAACAATGCCCCTGCAGCTGCTAATAGGAGCCACTGTTTGGAGCCCACGGTACCCTCTTGGCCCCAGCAGCTCTGACAGCTGCCGGAGCTCTGTCTGCCAGACCAGGATACGTGCTGAAGGCTCCAAGGGCAGAATAGAGCCCAGCACAGTCATGCTGGTATCCCGGAGGTTCGCAGCATTAATAATCTATAGTTTAATCATTAGGAGCAAATCCAAGTAAAATAGGAAAAGATACACCACGCTGGATGCCGTGAGGCTCCTCTGCTCCTTGGCAGGCTTAATGATTAGTTCTCAGCCACTAGCAGCCCCAGCTGACAAACGGCAGCGCCTGCAAGCTGGAGGCTTTCTGCATGTGATAATTGAGCAATGCTAGAACTTGTTCAAGATATTAGCATGGACTCACTACCAGGGATCTGCTGGGGTTTTCAGGCTCCTGACTCAGTCCATCTCCAGTGTACGCCGAAGGATGTCCTTTGGTCAAAGCCACTGTCCTCAGGACAGATCTGCAAGTGGATCTTTTGTGGGGATCCAAAGCAGCTGGAGTCCTGGCAGGGATTTAATATCTGAACTAATATGATTTTTCCTATCATGTGCTGGACTGAAGTGTTCACTTCAGCCTTTATTACAACAGCTCAGCCTATAACATTTTAAGAGGAAGAACTCTGAAGTGGAGATGCATTTTTAAGTTTGGGGTGGTTTTGTTTGGTTGGTTGAGGTTTTTTTTTTTTTTTAGGTGGGTGTGGTTTATACCAGGGACTGAACCCAGGGGCACTTATCCGCTGAGCCACATCCCCAGCGCTTCTTGTTTTTTTTTATTTTGAGACAGGGTCTCACTAAGTTGCTGAATCTGGCCTTGAACTTGTGATCCTCCTGCCTCAGCCTCCCAAGCTGCTGGGATTACAGGTGTGCACCACTGTGCCCCACTAAGTTTAGGTTTTTTTAAAAGAATTCATTCATTTCAAGATGTTATTTGATAAAAGGTTTAAAAACAATACTTTGTTGATATTCTTCCTGGTCATAATACTAGTCAGGAACCTCTGTTTGCAAGTGACAGAAGCCCAGCTCAAACTAATAGACACACCAGAGGAGACTTGTCATCCAGAAGTCAATCAAAGGGGAAGCAGGGTGGAACGGAAACCAGGCTTCACAGAGCCAGGATTCGTTTGAAACCCTATTGGCCCTTCTTCCCAGTATGGGCTTCCTTCTCTGGAACTGACCCCACGGTGGAAGTCATGAGAAGCCCCAAACTCATGCACCTCATAACTCAGTTTAAGAGGAAAAAAAAGAGACCTCTTTTCCCTATTGCCACTTTGAAAAAAAAAAAAATCCTGGGGAAGAAATCAGGATGTTGTATAGCTATTCTCATTTACCTCTAAATATATTTTTATTTCATCCCTGATTTCTTCTGCTATCCATTAATCACTCAATAACCTATTATTTAACTCCAGGTGTTAGAGTAGCTTCTATTTTTCATCTTATCGTTGATTTCTAACCGCATTCTATTCTGATCTGACAGAATGCAGGGTATTCTCTCTATTTTTTGTATTTGCTATCAGGCTTCCATCGTGTACCCACCCATTTAGACCATCAGGCTGGCCATGTCCCAGCCCTGAGACTGAGGACAGGATTTCTTGAGGTGTGGTAAAGATACCTGGAAGGCAAAAGCCTTTCCCTGTCCACCAGAAACACTGTGCATGTCCACAGGCTCTCCCGGCCTTGAGGGTTTCCCTGAGGGTTTATGGCTGCTCCTCCCACTCTGGACAGAATAAAACCCTGTGCCACAGGTTAGAGAATCTGGCTCCCAAGCAGCTGCCAAAGAGGATGCATGATGCAATGCAGAAATGTAGGGGCTGGGGCTGGGGCTCAGTGGCAGACCACTTGCCTAACATGTGTGAGGCACTGGTTCGATCTTCAGCACCACATAAAAAATAAATTAATAATCAAAGATAGTGTGTCCCTCTACAACTAAAAAATATTTTTTAAAAAATGTAGGGGCCTAATTCTCTATATGAAGAAGGAGTCAAAAAGATACACCTGTTTTTCTGCCTTCCAGACCTGTCTCAAGTCCCGTTTCCTCCATATACCCTGCCTAGAGACAGTTTGCATGGCTGAGGAGCTCTGCTTAGTGTGAAACAGTGGCCAGCACGTAATGCATAATTTTGCATTATTCCTAGTTTTTTACCACCTCAGTTCCTTTTCCTTTCACTCTAGCTGCCCTGTAATTGGGCATCCCAAATAAAACACTAACACTTATTCCTTGCCTCAGGCTGTTTCCTGAGATGAGCAGGAAACCCACTACAAATACAATCAAAATGATGATGATGAGGAGGAGGAGGAGTGATGATGATGAAGATCACAAACACAGCTTTTTAATTTTATCATACATCCTCACATCCTTGGGAGCAAAAATCTCCGGCCGACCTATAGGGAATTTTCTAATAAATTTCTGCCCCATCCTTAGGAATCCACACGACTAAATTTAGAATCAAAGTTTTATGAAAGATTTATTATTTATTAGGTAGTACTGAAAATAACTTAGGGGCTTTTTTTTAAGAGAGAGAGAGAGACAGAGAGAGAGAGAGAGAGAGAGAAAGACAGAGAGAGAGAGAGAGAATTTTTTTTTAATATTTATTTTTCAGTTTTTGCGGACACAACATCTTTGTTTGTATGTGGTGCTGAGGATCGAACCCGGGCCGCACGCATGCCAGGCGAGCGCGCTACCTGAGCCACATCCCCAGCCCAACTTAGGGGCTTTTGATTAAATATGGCAGATTAAAAATACAAGTTTACCTCCTCTCCCTCCTGGGTGTGCCATAAAATTATATTCAATGAACAAAAAACATGAATAAACTTTCCCATAAGGAGGCAGGTCACTGGAGAGGAGACAGTAGTAAGCAAAACAGAGGGATGTATTTAGGTTGCTGGCTTAGCAGAGAGCTGTCATGTGTGTGTCCTAGAGGGGACACTGGAAAACATAAATCATCATGGAAGGCTGGAATGAGGCACCCGGTGGAAGTCAGGGGACTGATTTCCTCTTCTGTTCTGTAACACCTAAACCAGTGCTGGTCCTCCTCACCTCCCCATAGGAGACTGGAGTCTTGTTCTCTGGAAATTTTGAACTGGGAGAATTGAGATGGGAGGACACTGGATGCAGCAGAGGAATAGTGTAAGGTGTGGAGGTGAAAAGAAATGGAATCAGGTGAAAGTCCAAATATTGACTAGTAGTTCTCTTAGTCCCCTCCCCTGGACATGTCCAACAACACCATAGTGCTCCAAAATGGCAGCAGCTAAGAGTAGAAGTATGAGAAGATAAAGTTTAAAAAATTAAAAAATAAAATATATATATATATACATTAATAAAAATTTAAAAATAAATATATATATTTTATTTTTAACATAATGAATACATATATGTTAACGTATGTATATACATATAATATATTTTTTATTTTTAATTTTTTAATAAAATATATATTTTATACATATGCACATATGTATACATATATACATATAAAACAAAGAGTACAAGACTATCTGACTAATAGGAATTTCAGGAATAAAAATGGACTGGAGGGGGTCTACTAAAGGCATAATAAAAGAAAAAAAATCCCAGAACTGAAAACATCAATTTCTAGATGAGAAAAATCCATCAAGGCCCCATCTGATAAAAGACAGCAGCCCAAGGCTTTCTATCATGATATTCCAGACCACCGACGATAATGAAGAGCTCCTAAAAGCTTCCAGTGAGTAATGTAGGTCATTTAAAAAGGAACCAGAATCAAAAGAACATTGGATGTTTCAATAGCATCCCCAGAACCTATGAGATAAGGGTTCAACTGTCTTCAAAATTCTGAAAAGAAATGAGTCCAAACAATAACTCTATGAATATCCATCTGTTGAGAACCAAAGGGATAAAGCTACCACTGTCCACAAATGGAGAAGGAATGATACAATCTGAATGCCTTTATTTGCAACCCCCTAGGGACTTCATGGACATGGTTATTAGCATTAGTGGCTGCTGATACAGAAAAAGGGACAGACAGTGTTCTGGTAGGAAAACACATCACCTCCAACAAACAAACAACAACAACAAAACAAGCCAAGTAGAATCTAAATCTAACAGGACTATTGATCTACCACCAATTTCCAGGAAATGGAAAGGACAGAGCATGTCCAACAACACCATAATTCAGCAATACGCTGAATTATGAGGGTTGGAAACCATCCAAGCCAAATGGCTTGATTCCTTCCTCAAAAAAAAAAAAGTGCAAGAAATAAAACAGACATGGAAGGGGAGCCAATGAATTCAAATGGATTTTAAAAACATATCAACTTATTTTAATCCTGGTTCAAATAAGCTATAAAAAAATTATGCCATTTATGCGGTTATCAGAAACTTGAACACCAGAGAGTTGATTGATATTAGGTAGTTCATATTTTAGCTATAAAGATGATATTTCAAATATATTTTTATATAACCTATACATAAATATATCACACACACACACACACACACACACACACACATGCACATACACAATCTTTAAGAGATACTACTGAAGTGTCTGGGAATTTGTTTCAAAATAACCTGGGAGGGATCTGATGGAGTTAATTACAATGTACCTCTAGTTTAAATATATTCTTCATAATAATTAAGCCATTTTTAAGAACCAACCAAAATGGTAAACAAAGAGTAAAGCAAATCCCAAACCCACAAAATGATCCAGATGTGTCTTAGTTTGACCGGAGAATGAATGACTGCCATGGCTTAGTGGGGCAGTTTTTTTTAATTTGTTCTTTCTTATACAAGGAAGTAGAGTCTATTTTGACATACTTATACCAACATGGAGTATATCTTATTCTAATTAGGATCCCAGTCTTGTGTATGTACACAAAGTTGAGATTCACTGTGTTGTATTCATAAATAAACATAGGAAAGTTACGTCAGATTTGTTCCATGTCTTTCCTATCCCCATCTCCTCCTTCCCTCATTCCCCTTTTTCTAATCCACTGAACTTCTCCCTGCCCCTTGTTGTGGGTTATCATCTACATGTCAGAACATTCAATCCTTGTTTATATGGAATTGATTTATTTCACTTAGCAGGATAGTCTCCATATCTTTCCATTTACTGGTAGATGTCATAAAGTCATTCTTTATGGCTGAGTAATATTCCACTATTTATATATACCTTCATCTGTTGAAGGGCACCTAGGTTGGTTCCATAGCTTATCTATTATGAATTGAGCTGCTATAAACATTGATGTGGCTGCATCACTGTAGTATGCTGATTTTTAACTCCTTTCAGTATATACCAAGGAATGGTATAACTGGGTCAAATGCTGGTTCCATTCCTAATTTTTCGAGGAATTTCCATACTGCTTTCTAGAGTGGTTGCACCAATTTGCAGTCTGGGGGGGTGCAGTTTTAAACTAAAGCTGGAAATTATTTGGCACTCCTCCCAGAGAAATGGTGGGGTCCATTTCTTTTGTCCTTAAATATGGGCAAGCCTGTGACAACTTTTACCAATATAGTTTGGCATAAGTGAAGCCATGGAAGGTCTGTGGCTGGCTTATGGAAGACCATGCAGTTTTCATCTTGTTTGTTAGAACATTTGCTCTTAATTTTTTTTTTTTTTTTGGTCTATCAACTAAGAAGTCCAACCATACCAGGTCTGCCATGCTGTGAGGAAGCCCAAGTCACGTGGAATGAGCACATAGGCACTGTAGAAGTGTCCCAACTGAGCTAAGCTTTCAAGTTATCCAGCTCAGGGACCAGACATATGAATGAAGAAACTTCCAGGTGATTACAGCTCAGTCATCTGAAAGGTCCCAGCCATTCGCCTTTTCATCTGAAACTCCAAAAATCATGAGGCAGAGCCAAGCCACCATGAGCACTGTAGGGTGGCTGTTGCTCTATGCTGCTAAATTATGGTGGGGGTTTGCCACATTAATACAATGTTTGGATCAAGTAGCTATCCCCACATCATGGAATCATGAAATCCCTTTGTGACTGTTGGGGACCTAACCTCCAAGAAAGTAGGGACAACAGGGAGTGAAGCACGGCCCAACAAACCAAGACTTCGCACACAACCTTCAAGGAGTCCACCCCATTTCCTATCCTGGTTTCACAGCAGCCCATTGCCCACCTAAGCAGAAGGAAGGACATACGGATACAGAATTCTTCACCTCTCATATTTAAGCCCACTTCTCAATTCTCGTGCTCTCACACATGAAGGCAATGAAAAGGGAGGGAAGAGTGAAGAGGTATTCGTTTGCCGTGGTAAATGGTATCATTAATTCCCTTCCCCACCAGCTCTCTGGTGGTCTTCCAGCAGAAACAGTTACCAAGAAATGGAAACCATCCTCAGAGCTCCGGTATCTTCCCTCAGTGGCCTCTTGAGTACAGAGGAGATCATTAGAGGGTCCTCATGTTGCCTAGCAACCTGTGAATGCTGTTTGCTGTCATGTCATTAATATGATATGAAAGTGTTTCATAGAAGACATTCATCTTGCATTAATGAAAATCAAATTTGCTAATATGACACAAAATCTGTTCTTCCTGTGACTTTCTATACTTAAGTAGCTTATTTATTGAATTAGACCGTGAGTGGTTTGCAGGCTCAAGACTGTTAAAGTATCATAATAATGACTTTGTTTTCAATAATATCAGATGGCCCTTAATGATGTGATTATGAAGCTATAACTCTGTGATCTTCATCCTTCGACAAGGTGCCGCTCTTCCAAGGCCTCACCCCATACCCGTTGACAACACTGCCACTCAACTTCTCACTGTCAAATCTCAGCTAAGAGAAGATTCTGGTTGGAGTCTCATTAGTTTCCAGATTAGCTCAATCTGTCTTCAGAGCTCCAGAACAGAAATCCAAAGAAACACCCCTAGCCTAAAGAAAGATCCAGTGAATAAAGGGGTCTCAAATCATCATACGCATGAAGGGAACTACCAAAAGTTACTCACCATTCCTCTTCTTCCTCAAAATAGGGCAACAAATGACCTTAAATGCATCAAGCACCAAAAGGGAGTAAGAGAAACTGACAGTCCCTACTTTCAAACATGATTTGTTTCTGAAAACAAGTGTGGAATTCTACTGAGCAAAAGCCAAATAATAGACCAGTATCTAAAAGGGGACATCCCCTTCCCAGAGGTAAAATGTGATTGCTCGAAATGTTCTTTAGTATCTTTAGCACATGAAAGTCTAAATCCAGTATAAAGAAAGGAATTTAGGAGTATCAATGGCTAAGATATAACAGACAAATTATATTAGAATCAAGTAGAGCCATTATCAAAAAGTCAAGGGCTACTTCTAAAGCCATCCAGAAAGAAACATTACAGAAATCTAAACAGCAGAGTTGTATTTCTAGAGATTTTTTTTTTTAATTTTTGTTTTCTCTTTGCAAAATGAAAACATAATCATTGCAGAACCCAAAGACATGGGGTATAAAACAGGGAATCCTAAAGAAGAAACCGAAAGTTACCGTTAAGCAATCACCCATAGAGGATCATTGTTAATTTCTTGGTATGGGCCCCTCTGATGCTATTTCTCCAAATATGAAATATTATATAAAAACAATATTTTACATAATGATTTATAGCTTTCAATTGTGACATATCAGAGTATTCTAAATGTGTTCCCATTTCTGCAGCTGTTATATTAATGGCATGATTTTTTAATGACAACAGAATTCTACCACTGTTCCTTTCTTAACTAACCAGTTTGCTTCTAACTTTTTGTTTTGATAATTAGCCCTAAAATGAACAATCTTTAATAATACATCTTTTTGGCCTATTTGTGGTTATTTTCATTGCAATTTTTTAAATGTGGCTAATTCTTACTCATTCAGTGTATGTTTGTTGAATACAAGTGTGATGGATACTTGGAACATAGTTCCTTAGAACTATGTTCCAAGTTCCTTTCCTTCATAGAGCTTAAAATTAAATAGGAAAGAGATAAAAAAATCTCACATTATAGCTTTAAAAAATTGTCTTATCACATCTACATGAGATTTGCCCCCACTTCTGCCCAGCACTAAGCACCATTTTCAGTATGTGAATGGGTTTCTTAAAATAGTAGGACTATACCATATATATATATGTTCTCCTTCCCCTTGATAACAAATACGGGAAATCTGTCCAAGTCAGTACACATAGATCTCACTCTTTTTAATGGCTTCTTTATATGTTATAGAATGACAAAATCCTAGTTTACCAGATTATTTTCCTATTAATGAACATTTAGGTCATTTATTTTTTTCCTGTTATTGTAAGTAACATTTCCATTGAACATGTAGCTGTGTATGCATGAGTGGAATTTCTGGATCAATGAATATGCACATTTAAATTTCAATCAAGATATTAGCTTCAGTTATCGTCAAAAAAGATTACTCCACTTTACATTCCCACCATCAGTACATACGAGGACTTGCTTTTACACCAGCTTCATCAGTACTGGATTCATTTCATGTTGCATTTATTTATTTAGTTATTATTAACCTAAATGAACAAGAAAGAGTAAAAAGAGCATTTTTTTGTACTTTCAACTTACATTTCTTCAGTATTGAATGAATTTTCATAGGTTCTTTTATATTTATTCTTTTGTGAGTTACTTGCCCTTATTTTTTGCCCATTTTTTAACTGGGTTGCCTGTTTCTTTTAGATTTGTGAGAGTTTATGATGAAATAAGGAAGATTAGTAATCCTTACATACATTGCAAATATTTTCCATTCCATATTTTTTTCCTAATTAATCAGTGTTTCAAGGGCATTACTAGGTTTACAGAAGAATTAATCAGAAAACACAGGAACTCCTATTTACTCTCCCTAACACCACTCCACTCCCCTCTTACACAGTTTTTCCTATTAATCACATCATTAATTGATGTGGTATATTTGATATAATTGGTGATCCAATATTAATATATTATTATTAATTAAAGTCTGTGGTTAAATCTTGGTGGTGTACATTCTATGAGTCTTGGCAAATGTATGATGACACATATCCACCATTTCAATATCAAACAGAATACTTTCTTTTTTTTTTATTTCTTACATACATGACAATAGTGGAATGCAATACAATCATAATTATTCATTCACAGCACAATTTTTCATAACTCTGTATATAAAGTATGTTCACGCCAAATTATGCCATTATACATGAGCTCTCTTATTATTATAATTTTTTGCATTACAATTCTTAATACACCTTTATACCACATTTTATCATATCTCTCAAACAGAATACTTTCACTGGCCTAAATATTCTCTATGTTCTGACTATTCATTCTTCTCTCTTCCCCTTCCCCACAAAACCCTGACAACCACTAATCTTGTGACTGTCCCCATAATTTTGATTTTTTTTCAGAATATCATATAGTCTGAATCATGCAGTATGTAATCCTTTCAGACTAGCTTCTTTCACTTAGCAATATACCTTTAAGATTTCTCCATGTTTTTTCACAGTTTGATAGCTTGTTTCTTTTTAGCATCTAGGACTAATCCATTGAACCTAATAATATTTCATTACCTGGATATTCCACATTTTGTTTATCCATTCACCGACTGAAGGCTATGGCGGTTGCTCCCAAGTTAGGAAAATTATGAATAAAAGCTGCTGTAATCATGTATGTGCAAGTTTTTGTGTGGTCATAAGTTTTCAACTCATTTGGGTACATACCTAGGACTACAATTTGGGACTGTATGGCAAGAGTGTGGTTAGTTTTGCAAGAAACTGCCAAACTATCTTCCAAAGGGACTGTCCCATTTTACACTCCCATCAGCAATGAGTGAGAGTTCCTGTTGCTCCACATCCTCACCAGCATTTGGTGTTGTCAGTGTTTTGAACTTTGGCCATTCTAACAGATACCTCATTGTTGTTCTTAATTTGTAATTCCCAAGTGTCATACGACATGAGGATTTGGGTATCTGCAAATTTCAAATGCTTACTTGGCATCTGCAGATCTTTTCTAGTGAAGTTCATTTTTTAGTTGCTTTTATTGTTGATTTTTAAGAGTTCTTTGTGTATCTTGATACCAGTCTTATCAGTTACGAATTTTATGAATTTTTTTTCTAGGTGTATGGCACATCTCTCCATTCTCTTTTACTATTTTTAAGAATTTTTTTCATATAAGTTCTTTAATTTATACCTGAACAAACCTTCTCTCAGAGCTGCTCTGACTTTTGTTTCTGACTTAGAAAAAAAATCTCCTCCTCCTGAAAATATTCTCATATTTTCTTCTGTCATTTTGTATCTTTGTTTTACATTGACATTTATAAGTTGTCTGGAATTGTGTATATTTGTGTGTGTGTAGTGTAAGATTAGAATCTAAGAATCTAAGTTTTCTTTTTCTAAGTGTACAAATAATTTTCCTAATGATTCTTACTAAATAGTCCATGTTTACCCATGAGCAACCTACAGAATGGGAGAAAATAAAGGGTTAATATACTGTATAAGGAACTCACACAAATCACCAACAATAAATAAATAAATAAGCAAATAAGCCAAGGACCTGAACAGTCAATTTTAACAACAACAACAAAAAGTCATATAAATGGCCAGCAGATATATTTAAAATGCTCAGAATCAGAGACACAAATTGGTGTCAACCTACTTTATATACAACCAGAGATATGAAAAATTGTGCTTATGTGTGTAATAAGAATCGTAATGCATCCTGCTATAATTTATTTTTTTAAATATCAATTAAAAATTAATAAAAATTTTTTAAAATGCTCAGAATCACTAATCATCAGGGAAATGGAAATCAAAACCACAATAAACTATCAACTCATACCTACTAGAATGACTGTCATCAAAAAGACAGAAACTAACAAGACATTGAGGGTGTGGAGGTTGGGAACAAGCATAAACCTTTCCCATACTCTCTTATCAAGACTCCTCTTGGTTCCTTTCTCTCCCTGTTGGGAGTAAACTAAATAAATGTCTTTTTAAAACCACACTAAATTCCCAGCAACCTTTTATTGTCAGAAATCAACATTTTTAAAATTCTATTTACTTATTCTAATTTGTTATATATGACAGAAAATGCATTTCAATTCATAGTACACATATAGAGCAAAATTTTTCAAGTCTCTGGTTGTGCACAAAGTAGAGTCACACCATTCATGTCTTCATACATGTACTTGGGGTAATGATGTCCGTCTCATTTCTCTGTCTTTCCTACCCCTCTGCCCCCTCCCTTCACTTCCTTCCCCCTTACCTATCTAAAGTTCCTCCATTCCTCCATGCTCCCCCTCCATCCCCATTATGGATCAGCATCCTCATGTCAGAGAAAACATTCTGCATTTGGTTTTTGGGGATTGGCTTACTTCACTTAGCATAATATTCTCCAATTCTATCCATTCATTCTCTTTTATGGCTGAGTAATATTCCATTGTGTATATATACCACAGTTTCTTTATCCATTCATCTACTGAAGGGCATCTAGGTTGGTTTCACAATTTAGCTATTGTGAATTGTGCTGCTATAAACATTGATGTGGCTGTGTCCCTGTGGTATTCTGTATAAACCAAGGAGCAGGATAGGTGGGTCAAATGTGGTTTCATTCCAAGTTTTCAAGGAGTCTCCATACTGCTTTTCATATTGGTTGCACCAATTTTCAGTCCCACTAGCAATGTATGAGTGGGCCTTTTCCCCACATCCTTGCCAACACTTACTGTTGTTTGTCTTCTTAATAGCTGCCATTCCGACTGGAGTGAGATGAAATCTTATAGTTTTGATTTGCATTTCTCTAATTGCTAGAGATGTTGAGCATTTTTTTCATGTATTTGTTGATTGATTGTATATCCTCTTCTGAGAAGTGTCTGTTCAGTTCCTTGGCCCATTTATGATTGGGTTTTTTTTTTTTTTGGTGTTAAGAGGAAATCAACATTGTTCTCTTTTCCTATATTCTCAGCCATTTCTTTTGATGATACATTGATCAAACTTCTCCCTCTGCTCCCCTTTCTATCATCTTCCATAAAGTATGTATGTTCCCTTGGTTTTGACTTCTTGTCATCTTTTTTTTGGCGGGGGGGACTGCATCCGCGCTTGGGGCCCTCATCCAGCTCCAAGTGTACTACCATTATCTGGCCAACTGGACATTCCCACTTTAGTCTTCTGCAGGTCCCCTGTCTCTACTTCATCTTTAAAAAAAATCAGTGGACTCATTCTCTTTCCTTTTTCCCCTGTCCATCTCTCCATCCTGTATTCCTGCTGCCCTCTCATCTCCTAAGCCAGGTCTGAGCATATCATCTACACACTTCCTTCCCTGATCCTCTCCCTCCAGCAACTCACTGAGGGTGCTCTACTCCACCTCCTCAACCTTCTTCCCACTTAGCAGTTCCCTTTGCTTTATCCCATTGCAGCTTAAACTGCACACTGCCTCCAGAGCATCTGTTCTAGAACATAAGGAGAAAGTTCACAGCACTTGCTTGTTGAAAACCTTTCCATGACTCTCCCATCACTTAGAAGATAAATTCCAAGCCCCATAAACAGGCTCCTAGAGTCTAGCCCCATCTAACGCCCCCCACCCTGCATCCAGCTGGATGCAAGAGCAGCCAAGCCATTTGCCCTCCCAGCATACTCCATGCCACCTTGCACCTCCACACTTTCCCCATTGCTTCTCTTTCTGACTGGAA
This sequence comes from Marmota monax, assembly GCF_021218885.2. NCBI lineage: Eukaryota > Metazoa > Chordata > Mammalia > Rodentia > Sciuridae > Marmota > Marmota monax. Next base: position 5,980,556 of record NW_026692254.1, read on the forward strand.
GACCCTTGGAAGACCCTCACTCCTTCTCCCATGCTTCAACAGTGCTGCCTTGGTGCCTCTGTCATCAGCTTCCTGTGGGTTTATCAGTGGCACTTATGCATGCTCTAATGTGGCTCTTGTCACACAGTATTGTGGTTTGTTGTGTGTCATTTGTCTCTCCTTGTTGAAGAACCGCTGGATGTATGGACCCACTGCATGTTCATACTTGAATTTGAAATGCTGCTCTCCATAGGTTTTCAACAAATACTAAACCCCCAAGTTTTTATCTAGATCACTGCTAACCAGAGGAAATATAACAGGAGGCACATAAAATTTTAACATTAAAATTTTAGTAGGCATATTAAAAGCATTAAAAGAAACATGAAATTAGTTTAATAGAATATTTTATTTAACCCAGTAGATCTCAAACTATTGTCTTTTCAATGGTACAAAAAAAAACATTTATTTCTCTTTTACTTGTATTAAGTCTTCAGAGTTTGGAGAGTGTTTTGTACTCACAGAACATCTCAACTGAGAGCATCCCCATTTCAAGTAGCCGCAAGTGGCTTCTGGCTTTCAGATTAGACCATGTGGGTCTTGGCAGCAGTTGCTTAGGAACCCCATTTTCTTACTTTATAAAACAAGAAGGTCTCCAAAATCTGTAATCTCATATCCCCTCCAGTTCTAAAACAAGGGCTCTGGTATTTTGAGATGAATCCGAGAATTTGCTAAGAGTGTCCCTCCAGCAGCTGGCCAGCCACCCCAGCCAATTCCTTCCATTTGCCTGCCCCGTGTACACACAGGTATGAGGCCCTCATACACATGATCCAGCCACAAAAATCCTGTAGGCAGACTTGAAGACTCAGTAGCCACTTCCTTACTAAGAGTAATAAAGAGACTAAACACTTAGTTATTTCTTTTAATTTTTTATGTCAAAATAATTTCAGACTTCCAAGAGGTTACAAAAAATAGAACAAGGAATAGCTGTCTGCCCTTCACCTAGATTAAGCATTTTATCACACTCGTTTTATTTTATGTCCCTGCCACTCCTCCCTTCCCCCACACCCCGACACACATTCACATGCACCACTTACTTTAAGGACAAAAAGATGTGATTTTTTTTTCCTCCTGAGGTTTGAAAGTGAGTTGCGATACACACTACCCCCTTGTCTCTAAATACTTCACTGTTGTCTAAGATTAATGACATTCTTACATAATCCTCATAGAATTGTCAGAATTTTCAAATAACATTACTGCAATATAGATTTGACTCCCATCATTCAAATTCTGTACATTGTCACACTGGTGTCCTAGGTCTGGTCCAAGATTCAATCCAGGTGCCCACCTTGCAACTAGTTGTCTATCTCCTCAAACCTCTCCAATCTGGGACAGTTCCTCAGCCTTTTCTTTTCAGGCCAAGCCTGAAACTTTGTAGAATCTCTGCCAATTTGCATTTGTCTGCCATTTCCTCAGGCTTTTCAGGTTGTACATTTGGGCTGGGACCACAGGAACGACACTGTGCCCTCCTCGGTGCATTGCATCAGGAGGCCCCCAACACTGAGCCGTCCTTTCGCCTCTACTGTGAAAGAAGAAATGACTGTGAGGACTCCATTGGAGTCAGGCTGCAGACTGATCCCCTGGAAATGTGCTATTTTCACCCTTGTAATTAATTAGTGATACCCCTGAGACTGTAAAAAATACACTTTATCATCATAATGTTTTCCCACTAATGGCAATTCTTGACAATTCTTACCCAATCCAATTATGACCATGCTATTTGCCAAATGATGATTTTTTTTCCAATTCTACTATTGATTCCACATTTACTACCTAGCATCCTACTGTAATTTAACAAGAGTTGTCTCTTCTTCTCTCTTTATTTATTTATTTGTATCAGTGTGGATGTGTCCTACTCCATAGGTTATGATCCATTACCCTTGTTATTGTTTGGGGGAACATAAAAACCAGTTAAATTTTCCTGCTTCTGAATTTTAGAAACTACCAACCTGAAATCATAAGGGTAACTGAGAAGGTGAAGGAACTTGTTTGTTGTTTTTTCATTATATCTATAAAACTTGAGTAAAAAATATGAACACATTGATTTTAAAAGTTTATTATGAAGGGGAATTATTTTAAACATGTATTCACTATTTATTTAATTTTTTAAGTATGTCTAAATATGGTATGCAGATTCTGCCCTGGTAAATGATATTGCTATTATGCACTTTTTAAATTTTTTTAAAGAGCAATTGATTTAACCAAAGGAATAACAGGGCAGCAAATATCTTGCTTTACGGAACTGCTTAGCTCATGCAGCCTCAGTCTCACAAAAAAGGTAATTCACCTGACTCTTTTGTCCCCGCGGTACCTGTGGGGGGTTCTCTGTACATATATACACATTTTTTTCTTTCCCTACAGAAAATAGATAGCAAATGGGCATGACTGTGAGCAAGGCTGAGTGGCTGCGTGGCCTAATGCTAGCCTGGGCTCTCGGTAGCCTAATTAAAGTAAAATGGTTCTGCTTTCTATGAAGAAAGAAGCAGAATAAGAGGAGAGAAACACAGGAAGGGAAGCCGGAGCACTAAGAGCTTCCCTTTTCCTATGGAACTAAATGCCAAGCTCGCTTCAGACTATTAGTCATGAACTCATACGGCAAATCAATGTAAATAGCTGGACAACTTCCAGGGCCCTCGATTTATTGTACAAATTCTATTAATGCAGCCCCTAATAAACCAGAGATGTGCAAAGAAATACCACAGATGGAATAAAAGGGGAGATACTTAGAGCTAAATCTCAGTCTCATTCCCCGACCACAGATGCCACCATCAGCAACACACTGCCAAACCCAGTTCCCCACCGTGGTGAAATACATGGGCAGGTGGTACAATGAGCGGTTCCAGTGGCGAACTCCAACAGAAGCAAAATCCTCAAGTATGTACACATTATGCCAATTCTAGAAGAAAAATGGGTTGTTCTGGCAAGTCAAGCAAAGAAGTCAGGCAGGTCAGGACGAAATCAAGACCATCTGAGCTTTGGCATTCCTGGACATTAACCCCGTCCCATCTTCCCTTACAGCCTAGTACATGCTGTGAACAATTGGTTCAGCCATTTTTATTTAACTGGCTCACCGAGCAAGGTAAGCAGGCAAATGTCACAGAAAGAACTCCATTTCAACAATTTGCATTATTTGTTCAGCAACTCAGACCAAAAAAAACAAAATCAAAAAAAACCTAGGCCTCAATTTAAAGATTTCCACGTAATTTTTATTTATTCCACATAAAGGATTTTAAAACATGGGCAAAATTTCATGAAGCCTTGTCCTGATGTTCCTCTTGCTTTTACTGTTCTATAAGACTGCAGGTAAATTGATTTATTCAGAAAACCCTCAATGGAGGAAAAGCAGGCAGTAAGGAGAAAAACCACAAGTATGCCAAAGAAATACTGTCATTTAAGCAGCAAACAGAAAGTATTTTGATAATTTATGTAGTTTTTAACTCACACCAGAAAGAATCCAAAAACATCTTACACAAATATAACATAATTTAAAACAACAATAATAAAGGTTTATCTAGTGCCCCTCCCCTGTGCTTGGCATAAATCCAACTCTTACCTGGAATTCTGACAGTAACTCTGGAGTAAGGACCATCACTATTCCCCATTTGGCAGCTGGGAGAGGTTAAAACTAACTAGCTCAAGGTTACATAGCTGGCAAATGGCATGGCAATGAGAAAAAGAAAAGAGCTGTCAAGAAGTGGGAAAGTGGGCTGGTGATATAGCTCAGTTGGTAGAGTGCAAGGTCCTGGGTTCAATCCCCAGACCACTAAAAAAAAAAAAAAAGTGGGAAACTAAGGGTGGAACAGCCACCAGGAATTGAGGTGAGAGGGAGAGACCAGAGCCCAAACACCAGTCCTTATGTATCAAATGCACTTCAGGAGACTGAATTATCAAGTCAGCCTTTGCCTTGGGCTTTTCAAATCAGGAGAGGAAAGTAGCATTACAAAGTAGATAGTATCGAATAGCAAAGTAAATAGCATCAAATGGCACAGGCATGTCTGAGTGGCAAGCAGAACAGCACATGTGCAGGAGAGACCCAGGGCAGGGCCGTGCTCATTTTATTACAACCTTCTCTTGCAGTAACCAATATAACCTCCAACGAGCAAGAACTCAGCTTCTGCAAGGAAAACACTAATTACTCTTAAAGACCCCAACACCTCCAGGTGCTGTTACATTGGAGACCAAGCCTCAGTATGAGTCTTGGTGGGAATAAACCACAGCAACTGATTCCTGCCAGAGATCAGAACTTAGGTCTTAGTGCCAATACATCATAAGCCATTTTTCCATAGAGAAGTAAATATTCATTTGTTGAGGTCAGTTCTAGATTGTGGCTGTGAAACCACAGCCATATGAAATACAGAGGATACTTATTTTTCTATTATCTAGATCACAGCAGGGGACAACTACAACTGGTTATTGAACAATTAGTTGGTTTTGTTTTCAGAAGTATTAATCTTACCCTTCTAGTTCTACCTCAAGGCAATAAAAAGGTGAACTAGATGCAGATTCTGGCAAACTGAAGTTGGACTCGAGGAAATAGTCAAACTTCTATTTCAGTCTTTAGGAATTTTTTTTTTCTGTCACAGAGCATCAGGGCTATATCTGTTTGTGTAATATGTGGCATCCCTGGGGAAAATGTGCTGCCTCCAAAATACAGGATTTAGCATCCAATCAAATATAGGGTGAACTGGGAATACTTATTGGTTTCCATTTCTGTTTTGAAAACTACGTTTAAATGCACAATTCATTTCCTTTCATAGGCAGAATGAAATGACCATAACACAACCCTATAGTGTGAATACAAATTGCTTCCTGTTTTCTGGATTTAAATCAAGTGTTCTAACTCTGGGAATTCCAACTAAAAACATTCTCCCAATTTTCACAAGCTTCACTTCAAGAAAAGATTTTTGTTAAAAGGAGATGCTACGGAGTCTATCAGGTATCAGAGCAGAACAACAACCATTCTCTTTTTTTCTTCAGAAACAAAATTTGGATTTGGGGATGGTCCACCACCCTAAATTATAATGATTCCCAACCAAGAAAATCATATAGCTAACTGCTGACAAGTAAACAAAACAAAACAAAACAAAACCTTAGTGAGGTTTCTAGGAATTCTCCCTAGAAGAGAGAGAAAGGGTCTTCTTTTCCCTTTCTCCCATCCTAGAACATTTCTATGATGACTGAAGCTTAGCAGTCATTTTGCATCATGAGGCCAAGGCCCCCTGTGGGTAGCACTGGGATCTGACCCATAGAACCAAAATGCAAGCCCTGAACATCCTATCTAGACTTTTTTTTTTTACATGAAAAATGTATACCTCTTCCTTTAAATTAATTAATTAGATTTTTGCAGTATTGCTGTTGGAACCCAGTGCCTCACCCTTGCTAGGCAAATGCTGTACCACTGAAATACACAGGCCCCCTCCTGGCCCCACTGTCTTTTTTTTAAAGCCGTGGTTACTTTGAATATTTTTGCATTTACAATAAACCTTAATTGCATTCATTGGGTGTTACAAGATAACTTAGCACAGCCACATTTCTTACTAACTATGGATTCATTTTAATAGGAATTTTTAAAATAAAACAAGCACATCAAACCTGTGATTTCATATAATTTATTGCTTCTGTCAAGGCATAAGTAATTATTTTGATTTTTAAAAAAGGCAAATCAATCTAAGGAAAATGTGGGAAGAAGCAATCTGGAATATAATCACAAAAGCCCGTGGGTTTCCGAATGACTGAAGTTTGGCAAACACTAGCCTAAGAAAAGCGAGACTTAGAAATACAGCTGCACAAAGGACAGAGAACTGAGGTCAAGAAGGCGGCAATGTTGTTCCTGGCTGAGGGACACTCTAGCCTTTGGCTTCCCAGCAGCCCCTCACACACTGCTGTCATCAGCTGTTCCTCACACCTCCCCTCCACCCTCCCTGTGTGGACTTTTGGGGGTGGGGACCACTTTTTCCCATGATACCTTCAGTGCCTGGCATGGTGTACAACACTACATAAGTGGCCATAATTGATTGATGGCAAAGAATGGCTCTCTAGGTCCTCCCCTTTCCTTGTCACTTGGCAGCCACTGAAGTGAGAAGCTGTGGAAGACACTTCGGACAGAGTGGAGAGATAAGTCCTCATGGCAGTGAAGTGGGAAAGTGATGGAGTGAGGCAGGAGGGAAACAAGGACCGGAGGAAAATGGGTGTTGGAAATAAGGAAACAGGATTTCAGAAGGCCTTGTTGGACCTGTTAGGATGGGTGGGTGGGTGGATTGATGGGCAGATGGATGAATGAAGAAAGGAAGACATGACATCGTTTTGGTGTTCATGGAAAAGAGGACATGGGGCAAGGTGGTTTCAGAAAACGTGTTTACAAACCTGCTTCCATCTCACCCAAACCTTAGTCTTAGCACATGCAGATGCCTACTGTGGCTCATGTTGATGAGCCATGTCAGTCTTGTTGGTGGAATAACAAGGATGAGCCACCAAGGCATCCCAAGTAGCTGAGCTGCTCACTGCCACATAAAGATGAGGACCAGCATTCCCGAATCTGATTTCTTAAAGAAAGGCCTTAAATCAGAATTCCAAAGTTATGCAGGCCCAAACAAAGACTTTTGTAGCACATCCAGGAGTCTGTGGGCTACCATGATGTTTGTCATTTCTACCTTCTGTGTAGCAATGTAAGGGCAGCACAGACAAATGGCAGGTTGCTTAGAGGAGAGACAGGTCCTACCAGCCATGCTCTATCCCAGGCTACTCTAATGGGCAGGCTCATCATTGAGCACGACCTATGGGTATGCATTGTAGGAGGAGAACTGTAGGTCCTCTCCCAGGGATCTAAGATGGTGCATGTTCCAGAAAGACATGCTCAAGCAAGAGCATCCTCTTCTGTAGAGACCTATAGGCCATCCTAGCTGCAGGTCCCCACCAGGAGAAAAGGCCACAGATGTTAGTGCAGTTGGGATCCTCTCAAGGGCTCTAAAAGCAAAAGCTATTATCACATCAAGAGAAAAATATTTGAATGATTTTCATTAAAAAAACATATTTTTGGAAAAAGAAATGTTTTTTTTTCCTCTTTCCACTCACCTTTGCATACTTCAGCTATTTCCAGGTGAGCTGTTTAGGTGCCATGAAATGCAGCTTTGCTCCTCTGCAGCTCTCCCTCCCTATGCAACTGCAGAAAGGTCTTGGCCTTGGAGTGAAACCCAGGCCTTTAAAGAACACCCTCGACCCACTTCTCTTTCCCCAGAGACATGTTGTACTTTTTCCTGAGGCCAGTGAGTGGAACTTCTTCCCGTGTACTGTGTCGATTGCTTTTCTCAGCCTCCAGCATGGCCAATGGCTGGGCTAGTTATCAGATCCCCATCCCAGTTTATACGCATCTGTCGATAAAACAGCCTGAACAGCCAGATGAGGATGAGCTCTGGAGTAGTCTAATCAATTGTTTAATGATTGGGCCGTATCGACCAGAAATGGTTAATTCAGTTCCACAAGTTGATATTTCCCAGAGCTTCTTAGAAAAATGTTTGATGTTCGACAAAAGCGATGGAGAGTGTAAGCCCAAATAAACCAGGTCTGTCATTGTCATAATGAACAGAGACCATAATGTCTTCTGCTGAGGTATTGGAGATTTTATGTAACTTTTTTTTTCTCATAACTGTGTAGAGATGATTGTGTGTTAACACCCAAATCCACAAGTACCTACAATCCACATCTTCTGTCACAGAACAGAGGGAAGGAGGCTGTGTCTGACTCCCGGATTCACAGCCTCGCAGTATATTCGGGCAATTGAGAGTCAGAAGGGCAGTAGGTGACTCTGTGCCTCACTGAGGAAAAAATAAACATTGACACAGGAGCTCCTAAGAAGCCAAGAGGCAAAATGGCCTCACGCGCATTCTTTGTGTAAACTCACCAAGAAGAAGCACAAGAAGCATCCAGATACTTGGGTTGAATTTCTGGAATTTTCTAAGTGCTCAGAGAGGTAGAAGCATGACTGCTGAGGAGGGAGAAAGACCAGAAGACTTGGCAAAAGTGGACAAGACCCACTGTGAAACACAAATGAAAACCTGAGTCCCTCCTGAAGGGGAAGCAAAAAAACAATAATAAATTCAAGAATCCCAGTGTACCCAAGAGGCCACCTCAGGCCTTTCTCTTGTTCTGTCCTGAGTGTTGCCCCCAAACCAAAGGAGGACATCCCGGCCTGTCCATTGGTGATGTCTCTCTCAGAGATGGAGAATAGCACTTCTGCTGACTGGAAAGAAGGCTGCTGAGCTGCCGGAAATCTCCAACAGGGACATTGCTGCCTACGGAGCTAGAGGAAAACCTGGTGCCGCATAAAAGGGAATCAGCAAGGCTGGAAAAAAGCAAGAAAAAGGAAAAGGAGGAATCTCAGGAAGATGAGAAGGAAGGGGAAGATGAAAATGATGGTGACACATAAGTTGATTCGTGTTGTTTGTGTTTTTCTGTCTATGAAGCATTCAGCCTCCTGCACACATCTCACTCCTTTTAAAGAAAAATACTGAAATGTAAGATTGTCTAAGATTTAATTTTCAACTGTGCAGTATCTTTTTTTTTTTTTGTAAACTTAACCCACTACCAAATGTGCATCTTGTCCTGAAGGGATTTCCAACAGGCACTGACCTTGCCGGCATGGAAATCTACAGCAGGTTTTGCTGTTGTACAAGACAAATTGTTTATATATGAGGATGGTTGTGTTTCATTTTTTCATCTTTGACCGTCTCTGGTGGAGCATATGAAAAAATTGTTCTGTTCACGGAATACCACTCTATAATTGCAACAACAAAAAACAAAAACAAGTCTGCAGCTGTTTTGCAAGCACTCTGAGTGCTTCTAAGTAAATATGATTTTTTTTAAATTAGTATTGTACTTTCCATAGGTCTGAAGATTTTCTTAAGGGGAAGCTAGTCTTTTGCTTTTGCTCATTTTGGATTTTATGAGTTATTATAGTCTTTTTATCCAGCTATTTAGTTCTTGATATACCCTGCATATCATGAGAGCAGTAACTAGTTGAACTGAGGCTATCCATTGTTACTATGTTCTTTATCTGACCAGCTTTCCTGAAAATGTCTAGGTAACCCAGCTATGTAGGTACCTAGTGACTCCATAGCTTCCTTTTTTTGAATGTGAATCGGAAAAGAAATTAAAACTGTTCTAAACAGAAACTGTAAGTGTTCCTTTCTTCCCACTCCTTGCCACCACTTATTACTATTTATGTTCTTGATGGGTTTGATTTCCCTGGTTGCTAGTGATGTTAAACACTTTTTTCCTATGTTTATGAGCCATTTGCATTTTTTTCTTTTGAGAAATGTTTGTTCGGTTCATTTGCCCAATTGTCAGTTACATTATTTGGTTTAGGCTCCACCCCCCACTGCTGTATGTGTGTGTGTGTGTGTTTTAGTTCTTTATATGTTTTGGATGTTACTCCTCTGTCAGACAAGTAACTAGCAACGATTTTCTCCCATTCTGTAGGCTCACTCTTCATGCTCTTACGCATTTTCTTTGCTGTGCAGAAGATTTTTAATTTAATGACATTCCTGTTACTGATTCTTGGTTTTATTTCTTATGCTTGAGGGGTCTTATGAAGAAATTCTGTGCCTATACCTATATGCTGGAATGTTGACTCTATTTTTTTTTCTATAGTTGCAATTTCTGGCCTGATTCCTAGGTCTTTCATCCACTTTGAGTTGGCTTTTGTGCAGGGTGATAGATAGGGATTTAGTTTCATTCTTATACAAATGGCTATCCAGTTTCCCTGGCACCATTTGTTAAAAGGCTATGTTTTCTTCACTTTGTGTTTTTGGCACCTTTGTCAAAGATGAGATGACTACATCTGTATGGGTTTGTCTGCATGTCTTCTCTTCTGTCCCACTGATCTAAATGTGTGTTGTTATGCCTGTACCGTGCTGTTTTATTGCTGTAGCTCTGTAGTATAATTTGAAGTTGGGTATTGTAATACTTCCAACTTTGTTCTTATCACTCAGAATTGTTTTCTCTATTCTGGGTCTTTCATTTTTCCACATGAATTTTCAGATTATTCCTTCTTGTTTTGTGAAAAATGTCACTGAAATTTTTATGGAGAGTACATCAACTCTACAGATCACTTTTGGTAACATGACCATTTTGGCAATATTAATTCCGCCTGGTACATGGTAGGTATTTTCATCTTCTAACATCATCTTCCACTTCTTCAGTGTTCTGTAATGTTCATTGCAGAGGTCTTTCATCTCCTTGATTATATTTATTCCCAGGTATTTTATTTTTTATTGCTTTCCAATGTTTATAACAACATAATTCACAATAGCCAGGCTACAGAACCAGCCTATGTGTTGTGTCTATCAACAACAGCCATAATGGAGAATGAAATTATGTCATTTGCATGAAAATAGATGGAACCGAGAACATCATGCTGAGTGAAATAAGCCAAACTCAGAAAGCCAAGGATCAAATGTTTGTTTTGCAATAGCTAGAGAGAAGAAAGTAGGGAGATCTCATAAAAATAGAAGGGAGACCAGTGGAGGACAGGTAAGGTGTCAAGGGGGATGGAGGAAGTGAGGGAACAGGGAAGAGCCGGGGAATAAAATCAACAAAATTATGCTGGATGCATGTGTGAATATACCCCAATGAATCCCACTTTTATGTGATTACAATGCATCACTGAAAAAATATACATGTAAATAAATAGAAGGAAAACCAGAAGAGAAAAGGAAGGGGAACTGGGGAAGAGAAGAGGTGAAGAAAAAGGAGTGTACCAGGAAATGAATTGGAGCAAATTATGTGCATATATGAATATGTCACAGTGACCTCCACCATTATGTATAATTACAGTGCACTAACATAAAATTTAAAAGAAAGTCTTTGAACTTAAAAAATTAAAATGTTAATTTGCCAGAAACAAACAAGATCTCAGGGACCATTGAGTAAAGTGTGAATAGAAGCTGAACTACTTGGGGGCTGTGAGTGGTAAATGGCTGAGCACCCAGCATGAAGCAGAACACAAAGGAAATGGGTGTCAGCATTCCAGTGGTTGCCCCAGGGGCGTCCAGTGAGTGCTTTAAAAAAATCACTACCAAAATAAGCAAGGATTGAGGAAGAACCTTGCAAGTAAGATTCTTCACTGGGTAGATTTTGTAAGTCAAATATTTTCTCTTAGAGGAAAATATTCCTTCTCACAGCCCTTTAAAACACAGGGTATCTAACACCAGCTTTACCAAATACCAGCCACTTCCTATTAATTATCCATACCTGCTTCAGAGGCTGAGCTGAAGGCCTATAAACAGAGCAGACCAAGGACATTTTGGAAACTGCTAGTCATTTTCTTTCTAACTTTTGTTTGGTTCTAAATGCCCTCTGATCAGAGTCAGATTTGGAATAGGAGACCTCCTGCTTCTGAGTCTGGGAACCCTGTTTCACCCCTGGCTAAGCATGTAGCTTTATGCATATTCAGTTCATTTATTTGGCAAGCTGAGAGCAATCTGCTGTTGCAGACAGACACGAGAGAAGCTGTTCTTAAAATGGGGAGGATTCTGCTGATCCTCATGGTACTGCCCCAGCAATCCCAGGTAGGGGGAGCATCGTTTAATGAGTCCCCCCCTCCCCCTGCCTGTTTATTTTTTGGTTCTGGGGATTGAACTCAGGGGCACTTAACCACTGAGCCACATCCCCAGCCCTTTTACGTATTTTTTTTTTTTTTTTAGAGACAGGGTCTCACTGAATTGCTGAGTGTCTTACTAGGTTGCTGAGACTGGCTTTGAACTTGTGATCCTCCTGCCTCAGCCTCCCCAGTTACTGGAATCACAGGCACACACCACTGCACCCAGCAATTATTGCCCTTTTCAAGTTATCACTGATGCAGCAGTAAGATTGAGAAGGAGTCCTTAGTGGTTAACTTTTTGGTTTGGTTTCAAGGCTAGCTTTCTCTTTTTTTAATTAATTTTTTTATTTATATATGACAGCAGAATGCATTATAATTCATATTACACATATACAGCACCATTTTTCATATCTCTGGTTGTATATAAAGTATATTCACACCAATTCGTGAAGGCTAGCTTTCTTATGAGAGCCCAAGAGTTCTTTCTTGAGGGGCGGGGCTTGGGTAGGCCAAATACAGACCCAGAATCTTCTTTCTTTTGTACATAAAAATGGCTGCCCCCCAACAGATTCTGGGAATATTGGCAACAACAGTTTGCTACAGAGATTGTCCCCTTCTGGACAAGGAGCCCCACATGTTTTTCCATTTCCAGTGGCAATAGTGGGGAGTGTAAAAGAAATAAAACTGCAGGTCTCATAGGTCACTGCTTTGCAAACTGTTTAATATAATGTGATGAGAACAGGGGTCATCAAATATTAAGGTGCCATTTTTGCTAGGTACTGGGGTGAAAGCCATGGAGAGGTCCAAAGCCAGCAAAAGAAATAATTTTCAAAAGCATCAAACTTAGTCTTTGACTTCCCCAGACACTGTGCATACCTAGAAGTATTTAAGAAAATTAAAGGCCACTTGATTCTCTAATGACTTGTATTGGGCTTAATGGGCAGGGGCTCTGGGTATATGGGCATTTAGATGGTGGGCTGTAGCCCAGGGCAAGGAGCTCCATATTCTTGAGCTCCTTCTTTGATACAGACAATAAAGAGTATCCAATGGGCAACACAAAGCAGAGGCATATAGGCACCAAGCAGGAAAGAACATGGGAATAGCACCTGGGTAGTAGGAATACAATCCTACTATCCTGTAAGGAAAGCAGAGAGAAAGTGGTGGGAGGATGGCTGCAGATGCCCCAAACCAAGAAGGTGGGAACTTCTGAAGGTGCCATAGAAACATGGGGCATTTCAACAATGGAGGAAAGGTGGTGATGAATTAAAGAGGTCCCACTGGTTTCTAACTAAACGAATGTCTCAAGATATGTAAGTCCATAATTCCCTGAAACTTTTAGATCTGAGAAGAAGAGACCATCCAGGCCCCACTGTGTTTGGACCCATCTGGACTGAGGCTGTTATTGATGTTTCTGTTCAGGAACATCTCAGTAGGGTGACATCTGGGGAGTTGTCCAGATGTCACCCTACTGAGCTCGACCCTCCCAGAACTCTAGGATTCCATCAGTGCCACTGCATCCATTCAGGATTCCATGTCCTTGAGTAACTACAGAGGGCAGCAGTAACTACAGAGGCCAGCAGTACTCAGACAGACTGCCATGATATGCCTTCCAGCTCTGAGTCCTTCCGTGCTGCAGGGGCCCAGCAAGACTCTTGAAACCTTACTATCATGCAAGCCTTTCTTATTATTCATAATGGCATCCTCCCTTTCTTAGGACATTTGGGACATTTTTTGCAGAGTTTTGCCACCTATTTGTTTAGCAGAATTACATTCTTATATTTATAAAAGACCATTCGGAGCCAGATAGTATAGAATGTATACATTGCAATGTGCACTCATTCAGTGAATGTTTGCAAGATACCCATTGTATGCATTGTTAAGCTGGCTACCCATGGAGCGATCCCACAACAGATGTGAACAGATCCCTCCCGTAAGAGGAATCCATTCACCCATCACCTTCTGAACTCATCCCAACTACCCCTCTTTGGGGGATCTTCATCCCACCTCCCTAAGAGGTCCAGGCACACTCTGTTGCAGTTCTTGCACTTGCTATTCTCTCTCTGGAATGCTTCCCCTCTCCCCCAAGATATCCACATGGCTCTCTCCCCCCCTTCCCTTGAAGGCTCACTAAGTCACTGCCTCAGGACTGAGCCCTTCCTTGCCCACTCCTTCCCCAACACTCTACCCACTATCCCTGCTTCATTTACATTTTTGGCTAAGCAATCATCATTACCTAACATGTGCTGTATCCTCTAATCATCTCAAGAACGCAACTCCACGGTGGTAGGGATGTTTATTTATTTCAGTCACTGCTGTTTTCCCAGGACCCAGGAGAGTGCTGGGGCCATAGTGGGTACAGAATAAATATCAGTGGAATTAATAGTTGAATGAAGAACAAGGTATGCAGTTAAGCAAGAAATTAGGCCACATTCTGTTCAGGTAATAGACAGTAACTGACACAGCAGAGTGTCATGTTGATCCTAACATAGTCTCTCACCATTATATTCGCCTTCAGTGGCTTTACCTCTGTCTTTATCTACAAGTCTTGGAAGGTGCACACCTGCAGGGAACACCCCTTTCTCCTCCCCTGTGTACACAAATGACATCCATTAGTAATACAAGGAACAGCAAACTCACATCCAGAGGAGACTGAAGCCTGTGTAATCCAAGTGGCTCAGACCCCAAAGAAGTTTCCTGTTCCAAGACAATTAGCATGCAAATAAAGTAAGGGTAAAAATACCAATGTCCTTGGTTATTGGAAGACTGCATCAAGTTTTTGGCGATTGTTACTATGGATATTGTTCTCCAGGTAAGACAGCATTTATTCAGTTTTCAGTGAAAAGGTAGCAAATCCAAACACCAAAAGAGATTCAATTAAGCATCAGAACAACTGCAAAGGCCATGTCGCAACACCGAGGTGGCCTGTTTTTCTGGTCATTATTAATCCAGAAACCTTAATGATGAACAACATTTGTGTTATTGTCTACCCAAATTTAATTTGTTTATGCAGCAGTTCAGTTAATCCTGCAATCTGTTTTTCTCAAACGAGGGCAGATAATGGAGACACCGTTCTTTACAAGTCTTCAGGCTTTTAAATTCTGATAAAATCAGGATTCTTCACTGGGTCTTGCCCCAGCTCTGAATTAAACCACTTTAAATGTAATTATGGAACCTGGCCTTACATCAGGAACATCCATTTAAAAAATTGATTGGCCAGACTTTTCCACGAGGCATTTTATGAGCAAACGATTGCAATGGGGCCAGAGCTGTAATTTATCAAGGCAAAAAAGCAGGTAAATACTTTATTAGTGGTAATGAGAGAGTTGCCAGCTAACTGAATCTCTTCTTCCCTCACCAGCTACTTCACGGAGCCGTGGTGCATGGCCCTCTTCCACGATCGTTTTATTGATCTCAGGAAAGAGTTACGCCAAATCTTAGCCTCCAAGGAGGTAGGAGTGATTAATGGACATGTGGATTATTCCTTACAAATTACAAGCAGTTGATAGTTGTTGATCATTTGGATTTTCCCCTACATTCCCATTGTATGGCTTTACTTTTTAAGTCAAACTGCAGTTCATGTAAACATACTATGGAGCATGGAAATGTAGACAGTGGTGTGTTCTCGGGAGAGTGAGTTTGCCCAAATCCTGTTATGGGGAAGCACGTTTCTTTTTCCATTTTACAAGTAGCTGTATTTTCATGCTCAACTATCGTGTTGGCTGAAAATTGGCTGAAAAATGAATTGTATTTATCTGTCCTCAAGATCGAGGATGAAATTCCTTCAGTTTCTGTCTGCCCTTGGCTGAACATTTGTCTCTGTGCTGTTTTAAAGATATAAAGAGAAGTCATCAGGTATCACACTCCCTTTATAAACTGAGACATCTTTCCCAAAGTGATACAGAATTAACTGGAAGTTAGGCCACATACCACAAAGTTTCCAGGCTTAATGAGAAATTTGACTCTCCAAAGAAAAAGGAAGGTATCTGTGAAACTTTGGGTTGTTTCTTTCAATATGAGAGTCCTTGGCATTGCTGTAAAATGTTAATACAGAGAGCTGTCGAATATCTATCCTAGACTCTATCTTAATTCACACAGACAAGGGCTGGGGCTCTGGTTAATTTCCACCTTGATTTAACATCTAAGTGGGCACCTTCTATGGCTCTATTGTCACGTCCACTTGGGAGCATCCATAGCCTTGAAGTTTCCCATGGAGGTTACCACAGTGGACAACACAGAGAGATATCATGGACCGAGCATCCCTACTGCATTCCAGCCAAGCATGAACTGCCTCTCATAACACAACAGAACCAAACTGTTAACTAAGAGTTTAGAGATTTTAAATAACCCACTGCGGGTTCCACAGCTAGTCACAACAATTATCAAATTCGAAATTCTCTGGGAACATGGGCACTGAGCCATACAGGGCCAAACTGTGTGTCTTACCGCCTTCTCTTCAACAGCCCCCTTTTCAGAGTGACTCCTTGGACCCAAACTGGGAAGTGTAAACAATTTACTAATCTGAAGTAGATTCAGATTAATTCTGAAGTTTCAACCAAACTGACATGCTTTAGGGTTCACACAGGTAAAAACCCAGTAGGTAAATGTAAATGAGGGAAGTGGAGGATACTGTGGCTAAATGCAAAAGTCAGATGCTGCATAAGTTATTCAGATTGAAATGTATAAACAGACCCTTAGGGACTGGTTCCAGGTCCCCAGCAATTATGAAAATCCTTTCTGCTCAAATTCTATATATAAAATTGTGTGACAATTGCCTAGAACCTACACACATCCTCCCACATGCTCTAAATCATCTCTAGATTACTTTTGGTGCCTAATACAATGTAAATAGTTCCTGTACTATTTAGGGAATTATGACAAGAAAAAAAAGCCCATACATTTAGTAGAGGCAAAATGTTTTTCCCAAATATTTTTTACTATGGTTGGTTGAATCCACAGGTGTGGAACCTGTAGATATGATGGGCCAACTGTATAAATTAAAGATGCTATAGGACAATCCCCTGCATGTCACCCTGGGGCTGCAAGGAGGTCAGCTCAGGTTGAAATCTTAACCCCAAATGTAAGCCTAGTGCTTACTGAACTTTGCTCAACTCCTCAGACACCTCCCTTCCTCTCAAAATGTGATGCGCAGTTTGCTCCGGCCTCTATCATAAAGATGCATTCATTTGCTAGTGATTGCATCAAAACTCTGTGCCTAAATATTTATTACCTCTAGATCTGAGTTCCTCAATTAATATTTTGCACAGAGGCAAGGGGTTTTAGAATAAGCAGAGTGTTTTATTGTTGGGAGAACACTAATTTCCTAAGTAATTACTGGAAACCATAGGATTCTTAAAATATCTTATCAGAATTGTTACACAGCCCTCTCTTTCTAAATAAAATTCAGTTTCCTAAAATGTTAATTTGCCATGGATTTAGAGAAAAGAGGAAGGGCGTGGGGTGAAATGTTGAACACAGAGGACTTCTTAGGGCAGTGAAACTATGATATCATACGATGGGCATGTGTCAATTAGACTTTTCTCAAAACCCACAGGATGTACAACACAAAGAATGCACCCTAATGTAAACCTATGGACTTTAGTTAATAATCATGCATCAGAATTGGGTCATCAATTATTTTTTTCAAAAAAAGCTTTCTTTTCACCATCCCCAGTAAACTGTCAAATCCAATGGCATCTATCATTTTTGATGGGTCTTCTTGAGCCACCCTGAAACCTTTATCCATGAGCTACCATTAGGTACAGGCCAGTTTGCTATGAATCAACTCAGTGTGGACAGCAGGCCCAGTCAGTAGAGGAATGGCCAAAGACACACTGAGGACTCCACGACCATTCTTATGGATTTTCTAGATTCCTAAAAAATGAAACCTTTGGAAGAAAAAACCTCCACTGGGGGACTGTTTTGCTTCCAGCATTTCCATTTGTCAAATGGGAAGGCCCACATGAAGAGGTGGCACATGGTGTAGTGTCTGCTGCTTGCCTGGTTGGACCAAGTAGGGTGGCTTTGTCAGATTCCTGTGGAATAAGGGCTAGCTCTTATCGCTTCTCGGCCTTTTGGCTAAGATCAAGTGTAAGGGCTAGCTCTTCCCACCTCCCAGAGAGCTAAGGAAGGAGTTACAGAAGGGATGTGCACAAGCACGTGGCACAGAAGACTCACTCAGCAAATCCTAGCTGTCACCAGCACCAGTAGTAGTGATGGTGACAGTGGAGACAGCTGTCAGTGAAAACAATGGCACATGAGAAGACAAGCAGAAATTTCATTTAAGATTCTGCTGATGGAAAATTAAAATCTAATGGCATCTATCATCTATGCCCTAAAGAAGAAGAAGAATCCCTTTGCTCAAATATCAAGATGATAACAATTTCAGAGAAGTATGGACATTCAGCAATAACATCCCAGAGGTTGGCATTTCAATTTTCCTCTCCCTCCACATGTAGAAAAAAGATAAAAGAAGGATGGTTATCTATGACTATTAGAAATCATCTCAAATCTACATATTTTTAAAATTCATTATGATATCCAAAATCCTGCTGTGAAAGTCAAGAGAGAAACAGATTATAAATTCAGTGACACTACATTTTAGCTGCACATGAACCCTGTTGTCACTGACCAAGGTGAAATTTTTGCATAGTCAAAATCATCCTTTAAAGTCCTTTAAGAAAGTTATAATAATTATAAACATATACACACTAAATGATAGAACCCCAAAACATAGAAGCAAAAGTCAACAGACTTGAAGGAAGAAAGAGGCTCTTAGAAATGAGAACTGGAGATTTCAATATCCCATTTAAACAATGGACAGAATGACCAGCTAGATCAGTAAGGAAAAGAGGACTATAAACCAACTGGACATAGCAGATGTGTACAGAATATCCCATGCAAAAAGAGCAGAATGCACATTCTTCTCAAGTGCATGCAGGACGTTTTCCAGAACAGGCCATATGTGTGGCCACAAAACGTCTGTCAATAAATTTTAAAATACATAAATTACACAAAGTGTATTCTCCAACCACAATGGAATGAAACTAGAAATAACGACAGAAGGAAAACTTGTAAATTCACCAATTTGTGGGAATTAAGTAATGCACTTTTAAGCAAGCCTGTGGGTCAAAGAAGAAACCAAAAGAAATATTAGTATTAGATATAAATGAAAAAATACAATGTGTATAAAATTGTATGGAGTTCAGCAAAAGCAATTTGCAGAAGGAAATTTATAGTTATAAATGTTTACATTTTTTAAAAAAGGAAAAATTACAGATCAATAACCTAATTTTAAAGCTTACAAAACAAGAAAAAGAATTAAACTTAATGCAGCAGAAGAAGGAAATAATAAAGATTAGAGCAGAGGGCTGGGTTGTAGTTCAGTGGTAGAGAGCTTGCCTTGCATTCAGGAGGCACTGGATTCGATTCTCAGCACCACATTAAAAATAAAATAAATATATTGTATCCATCTACAACAAAAAAAATTTTTAAAGATTAGAGCAGAGACAAATGAAATAAAGACTAAAAAATAATAGTGAAAATAAATTAAAACCAAATTTTGTACTTTGAAAAAAAATCAAGTGCCGCAGTCTGGCTGGGCACAAATCACGAGCCACTGAAGCAGGAACAAACTTTATTTTTAAACTGCAGGAAAACACTTCACACAGCTCCCAGGGAATCCTCCCGAACGCTCCAGGAGGCTTGTCCAGGAACCCCCAGCCGGAAATATCTCTCCCGGAAATCCCTCCTCCTGCACTTCCCCAACCAATGGGAACTCTCGGGGAATCCCCGGAAATCCCCATGAGAACTCCAAAATAGTGCGAGAACTCAAAAGTTGCGGCAGAGGCGGACAGTAATGCCTCGCCTGTCAATCAATACTGTTGGCAAAATGCCAGGGGCCATACAGACTTGGCCGTGGCTCTCAGCATCTCCCCCTTTTTGTTTAATTAAACAACAAGCAATGTGGCTTAGGGACCGTGCCTGTTAGGCAGTCCAATTCAACATATGGTCCTTACCCGTCATCGGATGAACTGACCTCTAGGCGTCAGCCTCCTGTCTTAGGTTGATACCACTGCAATTGGATCATACCCGTCACTGACTACCGGTCCAGCAAACAGCCATACTTGTGGATAGGCCTTTGCACCAGTGGGGGGGTGAGGTTCTTTGCCTCACCTCTGTTGGCCCCCAATTTTTAGACCATCACTAGTAGAAGGGAGGAGGATGCAAAATGCCATGACACTAAGCCAATTGAGGGCTCCTTTGAAAAATTGTACCACCGGTGACACCATCAGCAAAAATACTCCAGCACTACCACAATTCGCTGTACCAACAGATAGTTCACAATGCATACAAGTGATACATAGTCCAGGCAAGGTCTGCAAGCAATTCAAAGCAGAGGAATCTGTCAATATGTCCATTTCCTCCCAAAGTAAATCAACTCCTTAATTGAGCATTACTTGTTGAGTTATTATTCATTGATGCATCAGTTTTTACAGTTTGTTGTGATAACTATCGAAGAAGCTGTAGTTTGGTTTTATCTTTGTCTTCACCGGCACTGGGATGAAGATAGGAATTCTGGCAATGATGCTAAGAAAAAAATTATGTAACATTCCAACAGGCACTAAGAAAACAATTTTTTGAACAATTTACATTATCCTGAACAGAATTATTAAATATAATGAGAAGGAAAGGTGAAAGTAAACAAACAGATCTGTTAACCTCCTTATTTGTTCACATATTAAGACAATTTTCAACAGCTGTTTACCCAATCTAAATTAAACCATTAAAATCACGTGAATAAAAAAATTCGGATCCATTTATTCATGAGCGCTCCTCATATATGATATATGGACATACGCACATACAGACATACAACACAAAACAGAAGTGTGCACACATAACATACAACACATAAGACAATAGTAAAGGCCTTGTAGCTTTACCTAGGTGAAATCTCCATTGCAATGCTTAAAAACTCCACAGTCAAAAAATAAAACTGATCAGAAAAACATTAACCTAGGTCTGTATGAGCTCAAAAATAAAATAGAACTTTATGATGTGGGAAAAGGCAAATAATAAAATAAATATTGAAAAAAGCATCCTGGTTAATCACTGTCGCAGATGTAAGAATAGCCAAACTGGAGTTCTGGATATCAGCTGTTATGGATTTGAGTCAAATCATCTTCCTTTTGGCCTGTAGAAATTGTTTTAGTTAATCTCTCTGGAATCCAAATCGGCTGCTGTTCTCCCTGTGGAAAAACACAAACAGAACCCCGACTCCAGACAATCACTGGGTCAGGACCTTTCCATTGTCCTGTTAGAATATCCTTCCAAAGTACCTTAGGCTTATGTACATTTTTTGGACACATATGCCTTTCCGCAGCACTAAGCCCTGAGGAATCCAAATTTAAAAAGTTTAGAGTAAAAAGGGTTATTTTAAGTTTATCTTTGGGTGACATATACCCCTTTCCAATTCCCTCTTTTTGCTTTAGTAAGTACATTTTAATAGTTTGATGAGCTCTTTCAACTATGCCTTGTCCCTGTGGATTGTATGGAATTCCTGTTATATGAGTAATGCCAAATGATGAGCAAAATTGTTTAAAAGAGGTAGAAATATAACCAGGACCATTATCTGTTTTTAACTGTTTTGGAACGCCCACAGTGGCAAAATTTAGTAAGCAATGAGCTATAACATCTTTAGTTTTTTCTCCGGAATGAAGGGAGCCCATCAAAAATCCGGAAGAAGTATCAACTGTAACATGCAAATATTTTAATTTTCCAAATTGTGGCAAGTGTGTGACGTCCATCTGCCAAATATGGTTAGGTATCAGTCCTCTAGGATTGACTCCAAGATTAACTTGTGGTAAAAAGGTCACACAATTTTGACATTGTTTTATTATTTGTCTAGCTTGTTCCTTAGTTATTTTAAAACGCTTTTGTAAAGTATTAGCATTGACATGGAACCTTTTATGAAAATGTGTAGCTTCTTCTAGTGTAGAGAAAATATGTATGTCATGTGTAGTTTTATCTGCTAAATCATTGCCCAAACTAAGGGCTCCAGGCAATCCTGTATGTGCTCTGATATGTCCTATAAAGAATGGATCTTTTCTGTCCCAGATTAGACTTTGTATAGCAGAAAACAAAGAGAAAACAGTAGAGGAAGGGGAAATCCTGCCAGCATCTTCAAGGGATACTATAGCATTAACTACATTGGGTACTAAAAATGTAAAAGTTTGATCAGGGGTAACTACTGCTGCTGTACCATTATTTGACCCATCAGTGAATACATTTGGAGCATTCATGATAGGGGTTTTTCTTGTCATTTTTGGAAAAACTACAGGATGCGAAGACCAAAAAGACAACAAAGGATTAGATGGTAAGTGATTATCAAATGAAACATTAGATTTACACATGATTATTGCCCAAGTATTTAACTCATTAGCTAACTCATCAATTTGATCCATAGTATATGGAGTAATAATTTTATTGGGAGAAATTCCAAACACTCCCTTTGCTGCTTTTATTCCTTTGAGTATTAATTGTCCTACAGCCTCAGGATACCTAGTAAGAATAGTGTTAGGAGAATAAGATAAATGTATCCACAATAATGGACCTTCTTGCCAAAATACTCCTGTAGGAATATTTTTTGTTGGTATTACAATAAATAATAAAGGCAAAGTTATATCAATTCTATCCAAATGCATATTTTCCATATATGTTTCAATAATTTTTAATGCCTTTCTTGCTTCAGGCGTTAACATGCGGGGTGAATTTGGATCTGATGGACCTTTTAGAATATCAAATAAAGGTCCCAACTCTCCTGTTGGTATGCCTAGATAAGGCCTTATCCAATTTATGACTCCTAATAACTTTTGAAAGTCGTTAAGTGATTTGAGTTGATCTACTCATATTTGAATTTTTGGTGGACGGACCATGGTTGAGGATAATAGAACTCCTAAATAATTAATTGGAAAATGTAATTGTACTTTATCTATTGCTATCTCTAGATTATAATTTTTTAATAAATTTGTAAGTGTGGCATAACATTCTAGCAATGTGTTTTTATCTTTGTGTGCTAACAATACATCATCCATATAGTGAAATATTTGTAGTTTAGGATTTTGATTTCTAAGTGGCTGGATTGCTTTGTTAACATAAATTTGACACATAGTTGGGCTGTTAGCCATCCCTTGAGGGAGTACTTTCCATTCATATCTCTGATCAGGACCTTCATGATTCAGTGCAGGGATAGTAAATGCAAAATGTGGACTATCCTCAGGATGAATTGGAATTGAAAAAAAACAATCTTTAATATCTATAGCTAAAACGTACCAGGTTTTTGGCAAAGCAGACAATTGAGGAATCCCTGATTGAGCAGGTCCCATAATAACCATCTCATTATTAATGGCTCTTAAATCTTGCAATAATCTCCATTTACCAGATTTCTTTTTAATGACAAAAATGGGAGTATTGTAAGGAGATACGGAAGGTTGTATATGTCCCTCCGCTAATTGTTGTTTGACCAGGTCATGGGCTGCTTGTATCTTTTCTTTAGTCAGGGGCCACTGAGGAACCCATACTGGTCTATCTGATTTCCAAGTAATTTTTATTGCCTCAGTGACCCCTTCTGAAAACCCAGTCCATGTCTATTTATTCCCTGATCTATTTGAATTGGTGCTGCTATGCCTTGTTCTCCTAATCTTTTTTCTTTCCTGAAACCTTGTCTAGCCCTAATAGTGGGCGCATTTGGATTGATGTTATTTGTTAATGTCAAACCTAATTGATCTAGGACATCTCGTCCCCATAAATTTATAGGAAGATGATCCAATACATATGGCTGTATAGTTCCTTCACATCCTTCAGGATCCTTCCAATCTAATACCATTGCACTTCTATGGGGATTAGTCGCCACTCCTAGGCCTCGAAGCGTTTGAGTGGCTTGTTGTAACGGCCAATGTTTTGGCCATTCTTGACGAGATATGATGCTAAGGTCTGCACCTGTATCCAGTAGTCCATTAAATTCATGTCCTTGAATATTTAGTTTTAGCATAGCCCAATCTACACCTGTGGAGCCTAATCCCCTGGAACCTCTTTCTATAGTACTACTGGAAAATTTATCATGTAGGCTGGGTATTATTAATAACTGTGCTATTCTATCTCCTGGTGAAATTACTGATATACCCTTTGGAGAGCTAGCTATAATTTTTATTTCACCTTCATAATCGGGATCAATTACCCCGGGACTTATCATAAGTCCTTTTAGCGTAGAAGAACTGCGTCCTAACAATAAGCCTACTGTTCCTTGGGGAAGAGGTCCTTTTACTCCTGTGGGAATGATTTGAACTCCCATCTCTGGAGTTAGTACTGCTCTGGCGGAGGCGCAGATGTCCAACCCTGCGCTTCCTCTGGTTCGTCTGATGAGAGATCTGATGGATAATGTGTCCTGGGCACTACCCTGATGGTGTTGCTGGGTTCCTCCATGGTGTTTCTGGGTTCCTCCAGTGCCCCGTACATTTGTGGTCGTGGGCCCCGGAGCATTGGGCCCCCCTGTCCGTTTTTTGGCAATGGAGCTCGATGCCTTTCTCCACGATATCGTGGGTAAACACTTGGTCCTTGTCTGTTTTTTGATAACGGAATACCCTCTATGGTGGTTTGAGAACGGCATTCATTAGCCCAATGTTTCCCTCTACGGCATCGTGGGCAAATACCCGGTATTCTATTCGTTTGATATCTAGCTTTGTTAAACCCTCCTCCTATGGGGCAACTCCTTTTAAAATGTCCTGTTTGATCACAATTATAGCATGTTTTTGGCCTGGCATCTAAAGCCTGTTGTACTGCTGCTAAGACTTGCCCTTGTTCATTAATGTCTCTACATAATTTAATATATGTGTTTAAATCTTCATGTCTCCATGGTCTAATGACCTCTCTGCAACAACGATTTGCTTGGTCATAAGCCAGTTGTTTTATAAATGACATTGCCTGTTCTGTATCCCCAAAAATTCTGGAAGCTGCTTGAATAAGCCTATCTACAAATTCAGCGTAAGGTTCATTAGTTCCTTGTATTACCTTAGATAATTGACCTTGTAAACCTCCATGCCCCTGTAAAGTTTTCCATGCCCTAACCGCATCTACAGCAATTTGTGCGTATACGCCAGGATCATATTCAATTTGTTGCCGTTGACCCTCATAAGGTCCTTTTCCTAACAACATATCTAGATTTCTTTGAGGATCACCGGCTGCTGCATTTCGTCTAGCTGTCTCCCTGCAAAATTCCTCATTGGCAACCTTCCATAACAAATATTGTCCTCCATTTAGCACAGATTTACACATACTAGCCCAATCTGCTGGCGTCATGTCCAAGTTGGTAATGGATTCGACCATGCTTACAGTGAACGGTGCTTGAGGACCATAGGTTGTTACAGCCTCCTTTAACTGCTTCACTGTTTTGAAATCTAAAGCACGGTGAATTCGCTGCCCTCCTGCCTACTCAAGTACAGGGCATGCTAATCTTTGAGGTCCTGTCTCAGGATCCCATCTATCAACTACGGGGTTTGAGGGCCACTCAGCTATCTCCATAGGGGGAGCTGTTGGTTGAATTACGCCCTCTGGTGATAGAACGGTGTTAGTAGCAGCCTCCTGTTGTAGCTTTTTCCCTAATAGCTGTTTCTCCTCTAAGCTTTCTTCCTTTAAATTTTCTTCCTCTGTCTGACTAGCTTGAGAGACCTTCTCTTTTGCTTGATCTAAAATGTCTTTCTCCATGGTCTGAACCTCTAACAATTTACTTAACACTCTTTCAGTTTGTTTTTTACTAATTTCTAATCTGTTATAAAGATAACGCAACCCAGTAAGATAACACAAAACAAAACCGAAACAGAATGAAACAAAAACGGAACAAAAAATCGTTGTATCAATTTTCCTATTTTCTTGACATGTGCATTTGTGGTCTATTTCTATCTCTTCCTCAGGGGCGAACAACTTCAAACCTTGAGCCAACCATTTTTCCCAATCTGCCTGAGAAAATTCTAGGGATAGGCAGCTTGAAACAAACACAAAACAAATCAAAACAAGAACACATTGTTTTTTAAAATGGTCGCCCATTCTCTCGCCTTCCCTTAGGGGCAAGCAATTTCACTTACCCCGAAGCTTCAGACGTTCCCCGTACGGGCCACCAAATGCCGCAGTCTGGCTGGGCACAAATCACGAGCCACTGAAGCAGGAACAAACTTTATTTTTAAACTGCAGGAAAACACTTCACACAGCTCCTGGGGAATCCTCCCGAACGCGCCAGGAGGCTTGTCCAGGAACCCCCAGCCGGAAATATCTCTCCCGGAAATCCCTCCTCCTGCACTTCCCCAACCAATGGGAACTCTCGGGGAATCCCCGGAAATCCCCATGAGAACTCCAAAATAGTGCGAGAACTCAAAAGTTGCGGCAGAGGCGGATAGTAATGCCTCGCCTGTCAATCAATACTGTTGGCAAAATGCCAGGGGCCATACAGACTTGGCCGTGGCTCTCAGCAATCAAGAAAATTGATAGACTTAGAAAAAAAGACTTAAATTACCAAATCAGAAATGAAAGTGAAGACATTACTACCAACCTTAAAAAAAAGCATAAAAAAAGATTATAAGAGAATATTATGATCATGCCAACTAATTAGTAGATACCTGGATGAAACAAATTCCTAGAAACTGACTGGAAAAGAAATAGGAAATCTCAAGACCTATAAAAAGTCAAGAAATTGAATCAGTAATCAAAAACCTCCCAACAAAGAAAAACCCAGGAATAGATATCTTCATTAGTGAATTCCTCCAAACATCTAAAGAAGAATTAACATCAGTCCTTCTTGAACTCTTCCAAAAAATACAGAAGGAAGGAACCATACTCTGAGACCATTACCCAAAGTCAGAAAAAGACAACACACAAAAAAGGAAATTATAGGCCAATATCCCTTATGATTTATATGTAACAATCTTCAACAGAATATTAGCAAACCAAATCCAACAGTGTGTTAAAAGAACTATACACCATGACCATATGAGATTTGCCCCAGGACTGTAAAAGTAGCTCACCATATGAAAATGAATCAAGTCTACGGCCATACCACCCTGATCGCGCCCAATCTCGTCTGAAAATGAATCAAAGTGGGGACTGGGGATATAGCTCAGTTGGTAGAGTGCTTGCCTTGCATGCACAAGGCCCTGGGTTCAATCCCCAGCACCACAAAAAAAAAAAAGAAGAAGAAGAAGAAAATGAATCAAAGTGATATACTACTTTAATAAAAATAGGGGGGAATAATATGTTCTCAGTTGATGCAGAAAAAGCATTTGAAAAAAATCAAACACATTTTCATAATTAAAACACACATACAAACCCACAGCAATATAAGGTAACTTCCCCTATCTGATAAAGAATAATTCTGAAAAATCCACAACTAATATTACACTCACTTTGGGCTGGGGTTGTAGTTCAGTGGTAGAGTGCTCGCCTAGCTCATGTGAGGCTCTGGGTTTGATCCTCAGCAATCCATATAAATAAATAAATAAATAAATAGGAAGGTATTGTGTCCAACTACACTAAAAATAAATATTTAAAAAAATATTACACTTAGTTTGAAAGCTAAAATCTTATCTTGAGACCTGGAATAAGGATGCCTGCTTCCATCATTTATATTCAACATTATACTAGAAATTTTAGTCAGAGCAATTATGCAAAGAGAGAGAAAGGGAGGGAGAGAGAAAAGAAAAAAAGGAATGTCATCCATATTGGAAAGGAAGCAATAAAACTATCACTATCATAGGATGATATTATCTTAAATATTCCACAAAATAATTATTAAGCTAATACATGCATTCAGCAAAATTGCAGGATACAAGATCAACACACAACACTTACATTACAATAAATAATCTGAAAATGAAATTAACAATTCCACATATAATAGCATCAAACAGAATAAAATAATGGGGAGTAAATTTATCAAAGTAACACAGAATTCTCATTGAAAACTACAAAGTATTTCTGAAAAAAAATTAAAGAAGACCTAAATAAATGGGTCTGTATTCGTGGATCTAAAGACTTTGTATTATTAAAATGGTAATACTACCTAAAACTACTTACATATTCAACATAGAATCCTATCAAATTCAAAGGAGACTTTTTTTTAACAGAAATAGAAAAGTTCATATGGAAACACAAAGGACTCCAAATAGCCAAAAATTATTTTGGGGAAAAAAAACAGAGCAAAGTTGATGGACTCATACTTCCAATTTCAAGATTTAGAAACAAGGCCAGGGCATGGTGGTACATGCCTGTAATCTCAGTGACACTGGAAGTTGAGGCAGGAGGATTACAAATTTGACGACAGTCTCAGCAACTTAGGGTGAACTTGTTTCAAAATAAAAAAATAATAGAAAGGACAAGGAATGGTAAAGCATCCCTGGGTTCAATCTCCAGAACAACAACAATTTAATAACACGACATTGTGGTACTTGCATAAAGATAGATATATAGATCAATGGAACCAAATTAAGATTCCATATGGAATATATAAGCTCATTTACATGAAAACATACTCAATATCATTGATCATTGGGGAAATAAAGATCAGAACCACAATGAGATACCACTGCACACCCACTAGAATGGCTGTAGGAAAGAGAGAGAGAGAAAGAAAGAGAAAATAAATGTTGGTGAGGATGTGAAAAAATGGAGACATTGCTGGTGGTAATACAAAATTGTACAGCTGCTATGGAAAATTATTTGATAGTTCATCAAAAATTACACACGAAATTACCACATGACCTAGCAATTACACTACCATAAGCATATTCAAAAGAACTGAAAAAGATATCTGAACAAATACTTGTACATAAATGTTCATAAATGTACAGTGGCACATGCCTGTAATCCCAGAACTTAGGAAGCTGAAGCAGGAGAATTCCAAGTTCAAAACCAGCCTCAGCAACTTCATGAGACCCTGTCTCAAAATATAAATAGATAGATAGATAGATACATAGATGCCTTTTTAAAGGGCTGGGGTGTGGCTCAGTGGTCAAGCACCCTTGGGTTCAATCCCTAGTACCGAAAATAAATAAATAAATATTCAAAGCACTATTCATATAGCTAGAAAGAAGAAACAACACAAAGTCCAACAATAGGTCAATGGATAAACAAATATGCTCTATCCATACCTGGAACAGCATTTAGCCATGAAAATAAATGAAGTGTACATTTTACAAAGTGGATGAACCTCAAAACCTTATTCCAGAAGGACAAAATCATATAATTATCTAAATAGATACTGAAAAAGCGTTTGATAAATGCTTTAATCAATGATTTTAAAAAACTCTCAAAAAATAAAGATATATAAGAAACATTTCTCCATATATGACAAGCCCAAAATTAATATCAAGCTCAATGATGAAAAGTTGAAATCTTTGACTCTAACATCAGGACCAAGACCAGTATGCCCACTCTTGCTACTTCCACTTAATATAGTACTGGAAATCATATCCACAGCAATTAGGCAAGAAAAAGAAACAAAAGCCATGCAAATAAGATAAGAAGAAGTAAATTTGTCTCTTTGTGTTGATGACGTGATTTTATATACAGAAAGCTCTAAAAAATCCATCAAAAAGGAGGAAGAGGGGAATGACAAGGAGGAGAAAATAATCCACACACATACACACAAAGAGAACTCTAAACTTTGCTGATAGACTCAGTAAAATTAGACACAAAATCAGTATAAAAACTCAGTAGCATTTCTATATACTGACAATATCTACCTGAAAAACAAATTAAGGAAACATTCCCATTTACAACTGAATAAAAAACATTTAGGAGTAAATTTAACCAAGGAGATGGATGATCTGTATACTGAAAACTATGAGACAATGATGAGAGTAGCCTGCCCAGAAGTCCCACAGGTCTGTCTCTTGCTTTAGTGATGTTTGGATGGAACAGGCCCCAGGGGGGTCCCTCTCTTCCAGCTTCCAACCACCTTCCAATCTTCTCTCCAGTTGCAAGCTTTAGGACCATCTTCTCATTCACATCTTGCCTGCAAAACAGGCCAACATTTTTTTATTGTTAGCTCCTTATCACCAACCAACCATGGCCTCCCAGATTCAGAGGTGGAGACCACCAGCAACTGTTTAATTTACATATTTGGGCCTCCTACACCTATTCCTCTCTATGCTACTATTTCTTCTTTCTTTCTTTCTTTCTTTCTTTCCTCCTCCTCCCTCCTCCTCCCCTCCCCCTCCCCTCCCCCTCCTCTTCTTGTAGTTGGACACAATACTTTTATTTCACTTATTTATTTTTATATGGTACTGAGGATCAAACCCGGAGTCTCGCAGGCACAAGGCAAGTGCTCCACCACTGAGCCACAATCCTAGTCCCTCTAGGCTACTGTTTCAACTGTGACAATGTGACTCTGGAGGATGTGGGCCACTTCTTTGACAAGTTGGCTGAGGAAAAGCATGAGAGCTCTGATCATCTCTTGAAAGACACAAAACTAATGCAGTGACCATGCCCTCTTCTAAGATGTGCCTTCTCAAGATGTGGAGTAAAACCCTGGACACCATGGAAGCTGCCATGGCCCTGGAGAAAGGCCTAAGCCAAGTGGATCTGCAAGCCCTGGATTCTGCTCACATGGATCCCTATCTTTGTGACTTGCTAGAGAATGAATTTCCAAATGAAGATATAAAACTCATCAAGAGGATGGACAGCCACCTGACTGATATCCCCAGCCTGTGGCTCCCAGACCTGGTGAGGTGTCTCCTTGAAAGTTCATCCTCAAGCACAACGAGGAGCTCCAGAGCCCAGTGACTTTTGAGGGCCCCTTCTGCATCTTCTAGTATCAGGGCTTCCACTAAGCCTCTCCCTCTGTCTTTTTAAACTACTCTGGAGCCCTCTCCAAGCCTTGAACCCAGTGAAAATAAAGCTTTTTGCAGAAAAAACAAACATACAAAAAGTTGATGAAAGAAACTGAAGATAACGCAAGTAAAGAGAAAGACATTCTATGTTCATGGATTGGAAGAATAAATATTGTTAAAAATGTCCATACTATCCAAAGCAATCCACAAATTGAATGTAAATCTATCAAAATTCCATTGGAATTTTTCACGGAAATAAAAAAAAATCCTAAAATGTATATGGAACCACAAAAGACACAGAATAATCAAAGCAATCTTGAGAAAGAAGAACAAAGTTTAGAGGTGTTACATTACCTGGTTTCAAAGTACAGAATGCAAAGTTTCAGACAGAAGAAAATGTTTTAGCAATTTATTGTACAATGTGTTGACCATAGTTAATAATAATATAATAATAAAAATAATACATAGTATATCTTGAAATTGCTGAGAGTAGATTTTAAATGTTCTCATACTGGGTTCAATCCCCACAAACACAAAAACAAGTGAATAAATATTCTCACCATGAAGAAATGATAAGCATATGAGGTGATGCATATGCTAATTAGACTGATTTACTCATTCCAAGATGTAGACAGGTGTCATAACAGCACATTGTCCACATAAACATATAATATGATTACTTGTTGATTAAAAATACAATTTGAAAAGACACTTTCAGAAGATTTTTAAGAAGATAATGTTATGCTAAGTGAAAGAAGACAGACACAAACAAAAAAAGCCACATATTGAACATGAAACTGTAAATAAGCTCATTGTTTTTGTGTTGGTTTGATACAACTCTTCAGTGAATTTAAGGAAGAATCAATCCCATATGTATCTGTGGAATATTTTCCAGGGATATGTATTGGTGGTGCTCAGTGTTTCAAGCACCTCCAATGTTAAGATAATGGCATCAGTTCTCTTCTTCCCCTCTCCCTGCCTTGTGGAGCTGGTTTAAACCTGAATTCCTGTGATCTTCCCAGACTGTTCTTCCAGATGTTGTGTATAATTTTCCACATCTGCTTAAATAACCCAGTGATGACATGCTTCCATAAAGCATGAATCTTCTTTTCTATTCATTCTTTACCATTAATAAATTAGTGGTCCATGGACGAGAGTTGTTAGCTCAGTGGTAGAGCACTTGCTTCACCAGTGTAAGGGCACTGGGTTTGATCCTAGCACCACATAAAAACAAATAAAGGTATTGAGCCCATATACAACTAAAAATAAATAAATAAATAAAATCAATTAGTGATCCAGTAGCAACCTGCAAGTAATCCATTTTTGTTAGGGAAAAAATAAGAATTCTTGGAAGTGTGAATAAATATATCATCAAAGTCCATATGACTTTATATTTAGGGTAATGTTTAAAATCACAGTGTAAAAAAACACACACACCTCAAACCTGAGTGAAATGATTTTTATAAAAATCCTTCTATAGAAAGGCAGATAATGGAAATGAAGCAAACACAGTAAAATGTTACTTGTAGAATTCAGGTAGTGTACACATGTGTGCAGGTGTTCACTGTACAATTCTATCAATTGTCTTTATGTGTATCCTTTTTATATTGATTTTGTAGATTACATAGCATCTGAACCTCAACTTCAAATAAATGTATTCCTTTTGAACCCTATATTTAGAAATATCAATGAAAGTTGACTTTATTCTAAGGTTATTAGATTCTATCTCTTAAGCACTGCAAACAACAAAATTATCTAGGAGTTTTCAAGCACAAATGTTCAGTTGCTCCTTTCTTAACCTTAAAGTATGTATGACCTACAGATAATTCTATCTGAAAAGTAAGAGGATAAAATGACCATCCTTGGTGAACCCTGAAGACATTATGCTAAATGATAGAAACCAGTCACAAAAAGACACTGAATGTCTCCACTCACCTGAGGTCCCTAGAGTAGTCATAGAGAAAGAAAGTACGACTATGGTTGCCAGAGGATGAGAGGAGAGTAGAACAGAGTTATTATTTAATGGACAGAGAGTTTCAGTTTGGGATGATGAACAAGTTCTGGTAGCAATAGTTGTACAACAATGTGAATGTACCGAATACCACTGAACTGTACACTGAAATATGATTAAAATAATAAAGTTTATGTTATGTATATTTGCCACGATTATAAACAATTTCTGAAAAGCAAGAAAAAGTTACCTTCCTTAGGAATTGACTATATTTTGTTTTACTTTTATAAAATTGCCTGGTTATTGAGGTGTGCAGAGTCCAACTTCTTTATCTAACCTTGTACTGCATTTCACAGGAGGAAAACCTTCCTTCCATAGAACAGTTAGCCCATCAGATAGAAGACGAGGAAATAAACCTGAAGGAGAGCCCCAGGAAATACCTCAAGAGAGTTTTCCAGGAAACCATCTACAAAAACCTGGTGGAAAGAAGCATCCTCGACTATCTACACTATAACCATTACCACCTGCCCATGTACGCGTGGCCCGGCATCATTTAATTGTGGCCAGGGTCTCCATCGTATTATATCCATACATTTAGTTATCGCAAGTGCTCTGTAGAAATAGAAAAGCTCCCAGAAGCTTGGCTTGACAGCTAAGCGCCATCGTGGTTTCCTGGATTGTTTTCCGCCTCACTTATGCCTGTAGTTTTATTTTCTTCCAGGAGGTGGCGCACGACCGTGCGTCTCTATTCTGGGGCAGGGACGCTTTACCAATAAATACCAGACATGTTCCTGTGAGAGTAATCCATTTTAGCAATGAAATGAGATCATACTGTGTAAAACTGGTGCTTACCTTGTGTGTGATTCTGTTTTATTTCCTGTAATATTCTAGGGTCAATTTAGTTCTTAGTATATTTATCCAGTAATACTTATAGGTGATTACAAAAGAAAAGCATGTGCCCCAAATGAAAAATTAGTGACCAGATGATGAGAAATTAAATCTACAGCCCAACATCAGAAGGAATGATTGGGTAGAAAAGCTTCCATGACCTTTGAAACAAAGAGGTTACTATCATATTCCCTATGTTTTTAAATTCATATTGCAGATTATGAGCATAAAGACACAGGAAAACTGGAAGATCCAGGGATTCACTCACAGGTTTTAGATTGTAAAATGGAAGTGGGAAATTAATCTAGTGTATTTTCTTTCACCTTAAGCACTGCTGCTTTGCTGGGAGTACAGGCAGGGGCTCCCCTGTTACCTGTCACCTGGAAGGTGGATCAGAAAACCTCTCTCTTATAAAATAAAGCAAATGAATTGCCTACTAGAAAACACATGGATTCTGGAACTGGGAAGCAACACATATGATTGTTTTAATTTATTTGAAACTATTTTAGTATAATGTGACATGATTTTTTTGACCAACATCAGGGCTTAAAATTGGTTTCCAGGAACACAATTCCAGTTTTTGTTCATCTTTTGTATTTCTGTTAACATTTAGCAAAAGTTGGCACATTTACAATGATTATCCATTTTTATTAGGAAAAGTTAGAATTGGCATTACAGAATTATGCACACATTATGCAACTCTCTACTGAAAACCACTTAATTATTTTGAACTACCAAATTGATACTTCTCTAAAACAAAATTGCTTCAGAATTGAACACTGGACTCTGATTTTTTCAAGGCAGGCAAAATCAAGCCATAAATGCCATTAATTCCTTCACATGTAAATTTTACACAAACGCCTGGGTCATTTTGGGGGAGGGCCCAGCACTGGCCATATGGTACAAACTGTGTAACTTGAATGGGAAACAATTGCTCCTGGTTCACTCTTCAGAATTGAGAACCAACACACGTGGAACCATATTTCAGGGACTGGAGAATGAGTCAGCTCAGGCAACTCTCTCCCTAGTTTTTTTCCCCTGAGAGGACTTGGGTCAAACTCATCAGCAAATGGAGCAAGTTTCTGTGACAAACCCTAGGATGCTGAAATGAAGATTAACAGAACAACTTCAGTTAGAGGATCAACAGTTATAACTTCTGTGACCAACTATTACCATGATAAAGCCTCCTCTAGTTGCATATAAATGACCCCAAATGACAATGTCAACCTTAGTACCAAATCATGCATAAATTTGATAACAGTTTTCCTCTGCTGCCTTTTGGTAAGGATCTTCATAAGCACTAGAACACATTTGAAAATATCTAAAACATACTTTAGCTTACTAAGTATTCCAAAGGATGTTATTTGAATCCTTGCTCCTTTCTTAGAAAGTAATTTCCTGAATCTAGGAAATTTAGCATATTTGTGAAATAATTTCCTGAATCTGGCGTGTAGACCTAAAAGCTTTACCACTGAAGAACAAGTTTCCTAAGAGAAGAATTCAAGAGCCATTGGCCATAGCTTGAAATTGGCTATTTTAAGGGTGGAATAAAGAGACGATAAAGCCTGGCAAAAGAAAGGGCTTCCAAAAGACCAATATTTGGACTTCTCTGGGTGTGCATAGGACATAAATTTTGTAGAGGCAGGTAAACACTTGAAGTCCCTGTGTATTTCAGTGCTGTTGAGCTGGGAATATCTTGGGCTTTCCACCTGAGCTTGGAATTTTGCATTTTAAGCAAAGAATATTGGCAAGGAAATACCAAAGTTAATTTTCCAAAGTGATATCCTCTCACATCACATACAACACCCTATCTGATGCCCTATCAGTTTTTAATATTATAGCTACCTCCTTTGCAAAAATGGGTCCTTGTGATTTTACTGGATTAAAATAACACAAGGAGGCAAAGAAAAATAAAAGATGAAGTGAGAGGGGAAAGGAAACATTGCGTGGGGGATTAAAAACCCCTCTAATCAATATTTACCCTTAGAAGAGTGTGTGTGTGTGTGTGTGTGTGTGTGTGTGTGTGTGTGTTAGAACGCACTGGAGTGAGTGAGTCTTAGCCAAGAAACAGGGAGAGGAGCTGTTGATTGTTTTCTGGTTGAGAGAAGAAGTGATGATAAGGCTGGGATAAAGTACAAGCCTGGAATGGGGCACGGAGCCCGGCAGCTGTATGCTAATGCTTCCAGAAACCAAGCCTCCGCGTCCCCCATTAAAGCAGGCGACCAGGAGGCCACACATCACTGAACAAATAGGCTCTCTCTAGACAAATAAAATAACACACATTGGCCTGTGGGGAGGAGGGAAGAGGTGGGGGGAGTAAAAGGGAGAAAGTGAGGGGGTTAAGGGGGGGGGAGAAGACTGGGGAGGAGAGAGGGAGGTTGGAGGGGGAGAGAAAGAGAAGACAGAAACAGAGAGGTGAGGGGAGAAACAGAGGGGCTGAGAAGAAACACTGGGAAAGAGGGAGAGACTTGGTAGAAAGGGGGACAGTCAGGCTAGGAAAGACTGGAAGTGAGGGAGAAAACAAACAGTCAAGAGTGGAAAAGATGGAAGAAAGAGAAGGAAGGTGGGAGGGGTGGAACAGGATGGAGAGAAAGAGGTGGGGAAAGAAAGAAGGGAAGAGAAGGGAAGTGGGATGACGGACAAGAGGAGGTGAAAAAAGAAACAGGATGGCGTAGAACAGAAATGAGAAAAGGAAAGAGGGACAAGAAGAGAAGAAAAATGAAACGGTGATGGAGGAGGAAGGAATATACACCCTAAACTCAAGGACAGGACCCCAGACTGAGTCAAAAATTGCCCCTGACGGACCCTCCAGAAGGTGGGCGTGTGATTGGGCCCGTCGCGGCCTTTCACATCTCTAGGCTCACCATCGGAGACAGAGACGCGCAAAGCTAGTGAGTGGCCTGTCACCTTACAGGTGGACTCAGACCACTTTTGAGTCCCACGTTCAATGTCATCCCGATGGGGTCAGTGCTGTCTTGGGCTGCTCTTGACAAGATTCTCCGGTTGTGACTGTCCTACGTTCTCTGACTTTGCCTTTGCCCGCTTTTGCACTACCCTTCCAGTCGCCGAGCCCGCGCCCTACTATCGGGACCTCCTCGCTCTGCGGCCCGGACTGTCCCAACCGGGGCAAAAACAAACAGCCCTAAGGGCACTTCAGGGACAGTGCAGTGGCCCCGACGGCACACTCAGGAGGATAAAAGAGGCGGCCAGCCACCCCGTCGGGCCCCGGTGGAATAATGGGCGCACAGCAGATTGCCAGGGGGCACTTGAAACTCGAGGGGAGGGAAATACTTGAGCGCGGTCCCTCCCCGCGCCAGGCCGACGGCGCAGCCTCACGGATTCTCCCTTGTTCGCTCTCTTTCATGCACTCTCCTTTTGTGTGGAATTATTTGAACGGGAGGTTCCACGGCAGCTTTATGCTAATGTACCAAACAAAGGCAACGGCCTGCGGGCGGGGGCCCCGGAAGGTGCCTGGAGGCCGGACCCGGCCGGGTGGGGCTGCCGGCGGGCGGGCTGCGCGTGTCTCTCGCGTGCCCCCGGGACTGACACAACAACTCCTCATTCCTGCAAACACAAAGCCTCTCCAGGTCTCCGGTCTGGCGCTCCCCAGAGCACAGGGGCGCGGGACCCTCTGGGTCCGGGCGGCGGGCACTGGGGGCGGTAACGCACTGTTCCAGCAGGGTCGTGGCTCGTGGAGAGGAAAGGCTGTGCATGGCGCGAGGGTCGGGTTTCTGTGAAGCCAGGAGAGGGGTCGTCAGAGAATGGCGGGAGACACCCTAACAACTCCCCCGCGCCCCAGCGGCTTCAAACGCGCTCCCTGCTGTGGGGGTGTGACTGCAGTCTCGTGGTCTTCTCCTAGGAGTTCAAGGGCTGCCTAAACTCCTCGACATCCCAAGGAAATAATTCCTCCGGCGAAATTTCCGGTATCCACGCTCATTTCCAAGATGAGCGCTTTCTAAAAACTCCGTGGAACCTCAACTTTGATACGGAGCAGAACTGTGGATCACAGTGAACCCTGGCGTGCGCCCCGACGGCAATCTGAACCTCTGGACAGGAGAACTTGGAGGGCCAGCGGCCTCTAGTTCCTCTGCGGTTGGAGGAAGAACCCACATTGGGGTCTGCCAGGAATAAGCCAAGAGGCCCCAGGATTCTTCCCAAGCCCTGATCAGGACCCCGCAAGAAAGAGGAGCCACCTTGGAACCTTCTACTCACCGACTCCCAGGAATCCCCCCTTGAGGCGGGCAAATCAACGCTCAGGGTTTTCCCCAACAGAACTCGGTGCGGCCCTATTCGCAGTGCGCAAAGGCAGGCCGCAGTGGCGCAGTGTGATGGCGCTTTGCTCTTCCTAGAGGAAGACAAGTATCTTGACCCGTTGTCCCCATCCCTGCGGGCACGAAGATTCTAAGAAAATCACGCAGAAGGCGGCGGAGATTCACGACTTGGTGCACTGCTGCACCTGCTTGGAGGTTGCTGGTGTGTGCGTGCGCGCGCACAGCCTAATTCTTTCTCAGCCCTGCTTTATGAAATTAGTTTTGTACGGTTGTACCTTTCAAGTTTCCATTTATTTTGGCTGTACCGTCTGAAAGGAGATTTCATTTCCGCTGGCATGACTAGAAGCCACGAATAAAGAGAAAGAAACGAATCCATTGAATCTCAGTATCTCAATAGCATTCAATAGATTTTTCTCGACTAAATTCAGAGCCCAGTTTGGATTCCCTCAGGCAGGGATTTTGTTTTGATTTTCTTTTGTGATGGTAGTGCCCCCCCCTCACACCCTCTTTACAATTATGGGTGTTGTTATTTTTTAAGGATTCACTAGGTGACTAACTCTCCCTGTTATCTGTTGAATGAAAGGAGTGTTACATATGCAAAACCAAATATCCCGCAGTTAAGTTGGAGATGGCCGGCGGAGATGGCCCCCACCGCCCCGCCCTATTATTCCACAACCCAGATGGGATTCGTGATTAGAAAATAAAATTGGCCAAAGCTGTCTCGGAATCCCTTTCCCACTTCTAATTTCATCAGCGGTATTAATCAGCGTTCAAAAGAGCAAGGAAATAACATCAGTTACTTTTAGACCGAAACATTCATAAATTTTAAATTCATTTTATGATTTCTAACTTTTTTTAGGACTAGGACTCATCACAGTTAGCATTTTTAAATCGAGGGTATGACCTTTCAAAACATATCCATTTTATGTTTTCAGCGTGTAGGTTAAAAGAAATCGTAAACATAAAATCATCAAGCATCTTTCTCCCCTTGGCTAGATCCTAATTAACTGACCCTAAGAAACTATCCCCATCACAACTTATTACTCACATGACTTTTATTGAAAAAATAAGTTTAATTTCCATGCCAGGGTATTTTCAGAGGGAAAACCCAAAGCAATTAAATACCTTCAGTGGAATGAAGCATAAGCAAAACTCAGCAAAATCTGGGTGTACAGAGCTTTGCTGAAATTTTTGTTTCCTTTTCTTTTAATAAAGTGACATTTTCTTTACAACTAGACATTTTATGTGGCTTTGCTATTTGTTCCCCCGCGATGCACGATCGGGGCTACTACACACTCGTGGGGTTCTGCCCCAGTCCCCCGTAGGTTTTATC
Organism: Marmota monax; assembly: GCF_021218885.2. NCBI lineage: Eukaryota > Metazoa > Chordata > Mammalia > Rodentia > Sciuridae > Marmota > Marmota monax. Next base: position 6,019,503 of record NW_026692254.1, read on the forward strand.
TTTTGTTTCCTCGGCGCCAGGCTGGGAAGAGGAAGGGGGGACAGGCGGCTCGATCTGGGTCCAAACGGAGCGGCGCTGTGAGGCGGGGGGGGGGGGGGTGTTCTTTGCTGTTGTCTTTTCCTGGTGGCACCGAAGAAGCGGCTTGTCCTCTCTGAGGCCACAGCCTGCCTCAGAGGACAGATTGCCCCCCTCCCCCAGGCCGGCAGCACGCGTCTCTTTTGCGTCCAGATTGGCCGCGACCCGCGCTCAATAGCGGGAGGTTAATTTCCTTCACAAAGGTGAAGGGGGCACGGCTCCGGGGGGGCCCGCGCCCAGACAGGCGGCCCCTTTATTCCGCAGCGCCTTGATTAGAGCCCTTGATTTAGCATCTGATGTCAACCGGCAGACAAAATGCCCGCTCAGAATGAAAATGCATGAGAACGCGCGGGGAGGGCAGAAACCAACTTCACTGGGGTACACGACGTGGACCGCCCGTTTCAGGCTTTGGCCAACTCAATATGGATTAACCCAGCCCTGGAAGGCGCGGAGGCTGAGAGCAGCCCGAGCCCGGCACCTGCAAGGTTGTAAATCCCAGAGCCTCCAAGAACTTACAAAAAAAAGTTAAGAAATTCAAGTGGGTCTTTTTTTTTTTTTTTTTTTTAACCCAACCCAGCTCGTCCCCGCTCCAGTCCCGGGTATGCTGACTATTGAAGAAGCACTGTGCCAACTGTTTCTCAAACTCAAAAAAGAAATCTTTCCGAGGCCCGCAGCCGCGTGGAAGCTGCAAGCACAAATATCACCCTCAGCTGCAGCCAGGAGGTCAAATCTTCTACCCACAATCGGAACCCCGGGGTCCCGCGGCCCATCCGTCCAAGGCAAGGGCGGGTGCTGGGGCCTGGGGGACTTTACAGCTATCTTCCCTTCTCGATAATTTCCCAACTACCACGCGGGGATCCTGGCCCCTCTCCCGCCCCCGCAGCCCTTACTTAGATCTCCCTGCGCCAGCTTTTGCTCACCCCCGCCCCCACCCAATCAGCGCGCACAACTTCCCCCTCGGCTCCGGCTCGCGGATTGAACCCTCCTGACATATTTGGGGCTATTCTTCTCCTTTGTTGCTATTTTGCTCGCGACCCGCGGGTAATCCCCGAGCGGGAGGGGGGCATGCATTGTCGTGCTGATGGACGGGCCCATTTGGCGGCTCCGCGCCCCCCGGAGGAGAGACACAAAGCCCAGGCACGTGCGCCTCCCCATAGAGGAGCAGCAGACCGTGAAGGGAGGCGGGGCCGGGCGTGTGCCTGGGCCAGGCAGGGCGGCGGCGCCGGGCGGGGCGGCAGAGGGGCGCGCTCTGGGGCCCCGCGCCCTCAGGTACATCTGCCGCACCTACCGGGCGACCCCCGAGTCCCGGCCCCCTTTTTGCCGCTCCGTTGCCCTCCCACCCTAGCAGGCGGAGGAGCTGCGAACGCGCTGATTGGCTCTGGGAGAAGCGGGAGGCGAGAACAATGGCCCCCTCCCCCCGTTAAAAGGGAGCGGCTCCCGGACCCGGGGACAGGGACGCGCGTGCAAGGCGCAGAGCCGGGCTGAGCCGCAGCTGACGCCACGCAAGTCCTGCAGCCGCCGCTCCTGGGCAATGGGCCGGGGACACTGAGGGCCGCTGGGGCCGAGCGTAGAGGTGGGACCCAGCCAGTGCCTTGCCCTCATACCGCGCCAACATGCCCCGCGGCTTCCTGGTGAAGCGCAGCAAGAAGTCCACGCCCGTGTCCTACCGGGTCCGCGGCGGCGAGGACGGCGATCGCGCGTTGCTGCTCTCGCCAAGCTGTGGGGGCGCCCGTGCGGAGCCCCCGGTGCCAAGCCCCGGACCGGGCCCGCTGCCGCCGCCACCGCCGCCCACCGAGCGCGCCCATGCGGCGCTCGCCGCCGCGCTCGCCTGCGCGCCGGGCCCGCCGCCACCCCCGCAGGGCCCGCGGGCCGCGCACTTCGGAAACCCCGAGGCCGCGCACCCCGCGCCGCTCTACAGCCCCACGCGGCCAGTGAGCCGCGAGCACGAGAAGCACAAGTACTTCGAGCGCAGCTTCAACCTTGGCTCGCCGGTCTCGGCGGAATCATTCCCCACGCCTGCCGCGCTGCTCGGAGGGGGAGGCGGTGGCGGCGCGAATGGCGCTGGCGGTGGCGGCACCTGCGGCGGCGATGCACTCCTCTTCGCACCTGCCGAGCTCAAGATGGGCACAGCTTTCTCGGCGGGTGCTGAGGCGGCTAGGGGCCCGGGCCCGGGTCCTCCGTTGCCCCCCGCCGCCTCCTTGCGACCTCCGGGCAAACGACCAGCGCCCCCCGCCGCCGTCGCCACTGAACCGCCAGCCAAGGCAGCCAAGGCCCCAGGCGCCAAGAAACCCAAGGCCATTCGCAAGCTGCACTTCGAGGACGAGGTGACCACGTCGCCGGTGCTGGGGCTCAAGATCAAGGAGGGTCCAGTGGAGGCGCCGCGGGGTCGTGCGGGGGGCTCGGCACGACCCTTGGGCGAGTTCATCTGCCAGCTCTGCAAAGAGGAGTACGCCGACCCGTTCGCCCTGGCGCAACACAAGTGCTCGCGCATCGTGCGCGTGGAGTACCGCTGCCCCGAGTGCGCCAAGGTCTTCAGCTGCCCGGCCAACCTGGCCTCTCACCGCCGCTGGCACAAACCGCGGCCAGCGCCCGCCACCACCCGAGCGCCAGAACCCGAAGCAACCACCAGGGCTGAAGCGCGGGAAGCTAACGGCGGCGGCAGCGATCGGGACACGCCTAGCCCAGGCGGCGTTTCCGAATCAGGCTCCGAGGACGGGCTCTACGAGTGCCACCACTGTTCCAAGAAGTTCCGCCGGCAGGCCTATCTACGCAAGCACCTGCTGGCGCACCACCAGGCGCTGCAGGCCAAGAGCGCGCCGCCAGCGCCCCCGGCTGAGGACCTTCTGGCCTTGTACCCGGGGCCCGACGAGAAGGCTCCCCAGGAGGCAGCAGGCGACGGCGAGGCGGCCGGCGTGCTGGGCCTGAGTGCGTCCGCCGAATGCCACCTGTGCCCAGTGTGCGGGGAGACGTTCCCCAGCAAAGGCGCCCAGGAGCGCCACCTGCGCCTGCTGCACGCCGCCCAGGTGTTCCCCTGCAAGTACTGCCCGGCCACCTTCTACAGTTCGCCGGGCCTTACGCGGCACATCAACAAGTGTCACCCTTCCGAGAACAGACAGGTGATCCTCCTGCAGGTGCCGGTGCGTCCAGCCTGCTAGAGCGCGTCCTCCATCCTGGCCCCCAGGACTGTGCCTTCGCTTGGAGACCCACAAAAGAGAGCGTGCCCTGCACACCCAGACCCAGTGTCTGCACTGGGGCGCCCTCACCCCCGGGTGAAAGTGTCGTCTTCGCTTCTCGCTGTGGCGTGACGGTAACCCCGGTCTTCTCGTTGTGACTCCTTTTGGACCCCCACCCCCGACTTTGCGTTGTGTCCCACCCCCTACCCCCATGGCGCAACAGGAGTCAATCTCTTTCTGTACAAGGGAGAAAAGCTGTACACGTTTGTCTTGTGGTTGGAAGCCTCCCCTTGGAGGGGGCGAAGCTGTTTTTCTTGCTAGTATTCTCTGTGTTCATGGTCTAGAAATGCGGTTTGCTCTCGCTTACCAATCTCTGCTCTCTATGTATGTAGCGTACGGGTTGTTTTGGGTGAATCTTGAGGAATAAAATGCCTTTATATTTCACAGGCTGTAAATTGAACTTCCCACACGATTAGCTTTATTATGGCTTGTGAACTGCTGGAGTCTGGCTTTACCTTTTTGTATGTGAACAAATCAAATTGCTTAAAAAAGAGTTTTCTTTAGTATAGCCACAAATGCCTTGAACCGTTGTCTGTTTGGGATTGTTTTTGGGGGGAGGGAAGGGAATTTTCACAAGATGCTGTAGTAACTGCCTCAATATTTCACGTGAGACTTTTTGGTTTGATCATCTTTGTTGAGGTAGGACTATGAGTTCCCTCTAAATGTGTATGTTGATTTATGAGTAATTGTTATTTATTCTTTATTTATTTATATTATGAAGATTATGATATTATTTGATTGCAGATTCTTTTTTGGGGGTGTGCTCCCCCCTGCCACTCTTGACATTTCACTGTGCATTTTAGAAGAGAGCCTCTTTTCTAAAGGGATCTGCTAAAAGTTTTAACTTTTATACCTATCTGAGGGAGTTACAGACAACCTACCACTTTATTCTGCTTGGAGGGCCCCTGAGGCCCTTGTACAACTGACAGCTCTTACTTTTAAATGCAATCTCTTTTCTACATACATTATTTTCTTAATTGTTAGCTATTTATAGAAAGCTTCAATAGAACTGTTTCAACTGTATAAATATTTACTATTCAAATAAAATATTTTCAAAGTCAAAGTATGGTGGACTTATTTCTGAATCGCATAGTTTCAACAAGGATTTAAAAGAGATGATTTCTTAAAAGCTGTCTTTATTTATTATTCAGAAGAATAAAACCACTATCACCAGAGTTGTGGTTTTAGAGTCAAGCCTAAACTTCTGGATTCTGTCTTTCTGGCGGCTGGGGAAGGGGAGGATAGTCTCAGAAACACTATGGAACTGAAGGCTGGTAGGGTGTGCTTAGATATGTGCTGGAAACTGAGTTAGAATGAAGGTCATCAGCGTCCTTCCAGAGAAATCTAGGTAAATCACCATAAAAATCTACCCTTTTCACCAAGGAGCACCACTTTCATTTAGCAAATCTTTCACTCCCCTGAAATTTGGGGCTCAAGGTAGTAGCAATTCCTCAAATAAATAAAATTTTTTGTTCTTTAAAGATCAATTAAAAGAAAGAAGAAACAGTTTTATGGTTAGATTCCCAAAGTAAGGGAAGCAAACCAATTTCATATGTGGGTGTAACAGAAGTTAAGCACCGGGGTTTGGAGTAAGGCTCTGAAATAATTTTCCAATCAGGTAAGCAGTCTATTTTGAGGGGAAAGTGGAACACCATCTGTTTGGGGTATTAAATTTAATAACAGGTAATTACAGTGTTCTCTGTTATGTGTTACTCAGCTCTCAGAAGAACAATTTTGATGCTCACTAGTATTTTGAGTTTTCCTCTCTTTGAAACATTTGATTAAGAAGTTATGCTAAGCATCACAATTGTACTTTCCCTTTTGTGTGTTTTTACTACTTTTCCCCCACTAAATCTTAAGATTTTTAGAAATCTGTCTGGTAAAGGGATCCCCAAGAATAGCTGGGAGGAGAGTGGGAAGTCTGTGAGGAAGTTAAAAGGAAACGTGAGGAAAGGGATTTTTTTTTTCAGGTTCTGAGCCTAAAGTTTTGTAGGGGAGAGGGTTTAGTAAGAGGTTTGGCTTTTGGGAACACCGAATATTCCTCCCTTTGTGAAGATCTGCATACAGACTTGAATAACAATGAATGAAGGAGAAGCCTACAGGTAAGCTACCTCCAAAAGAAACTGCCATTCACCTTTCATCACTGAATACCTCATGTTTTACCAGTTTGGAAAATAGGAAAGACAAAGACTTAGGGCAGGCACAATATAAAAGCACAACATTTACAGTATCCTGAAAACTTGGAATGAAACAGAATCTCAAATCACTGGGCTGATAGCCATCCCCTCTCCCCCAGCAATAATAATATGGAAGTTTTGAAAATATTCTCCCTGAATTATATTTTAAAATATCCCCCAAACTTAGGGTCAGTGTATATGTGCTATGGCAATAAATAGTGTTCCTAACAACATGAGGTTTGGTCACACAACAAGGAACCAGACCTGTGAGCAGGAATGGTGTCTTCTCATATATGCGAGACTCAGTGTTTTTCTTGCCCATAGTCAAAAAGCATGAATTCACCTAGGATCCATCTTTCCTTTTAAAGTTGTTGATGGACCTTTATTTTATTCATTTATTTATATGCAGTGCTGAGAATCGAACCAGTGCTTCACACGTGCTAGGCAAGCGCTCTACCACTGAGCCACAACTCCATCCTGGATCCATCTTTATGAAGTTAAATATGATTAAGATGTCCACAAACGTGCTCCTTTAATCCTTGTGGAAAAAATTTTTTGAGTTGAACAAATTAAATCTTTTCTAAAATAAAAGCCAAAATTTCAGTTTTGTGAGATATCAAGTGAAACAGTACATATTCCATGGAGTACATTGAAGTTGACAAAACAGCGTAGAAGAAAAAGAATGTGCTCAATTTATTTCAAAGTAATCTGATATGTGTTATAATATCCACAGGAAGAAAATCAGATTATCTCTTTTTTTTTATGCCTTTCAGGATAATAAATTCCTAATTTCTATTATAGAACACCAAGTCAAAAGATGTGCACCTTCTTTATAAATATGCAAAAACTGGGAGGACATGTGTATGTGGGGTTGCTCCAAGATTGGAAGGTCATCCATGGAAGCCAGTCCAAGACTCCCACCCCATACCACAGTATGGGCTTGCTGGTGTCAGGGTTAGGATCAGGAAAAGCAACACAGTTAAGGAGGAGCCGAAATAAGGAACAAATAAAGGAAGGGAGTTGATTTTTGCCAATGCCATTCCACTTCTCTATTTTCATGCAGATGTATGATAAAAAGCAAAAGAATGTTCTGCACTCCTTTGGTTCTGAAGTGAGCCTGTGGCTGAAGCAGCTGTGAGACACACTGAACGAGTCTCTTTCTTCAGGGTTGATAATGTCCTCTTGAGGCATTTTTCCTGCCTATTACTGGCTTTGTCTTCCCTGGAGGTCTGGAGAAGTTGGAGCTCCTTCAGGAGCAGGAACGCTGAACTGGAAATGTCTGACCTGGGTGAGCTTGCCCAGAACAAGCAGGCATGCCCTTCTGTGTAGCACCATGGACAGGGTTATTATGCCTTTCAGATGACTGGGCTCATCCTGGGCTCAATATGGGAGGAAAATGTCTGGACTCCAGCAGTGCACATGGGGTGGCACATGTGGGCTGTCAGGGTGCCCTGCAGAGACCTGGGTACACACATTTGGGCAGGGCAACACCAGCCACAGGTGGATGCTGCTGATGTGGGCACAGCTCTGCTGCCAGTGTGGGAGCCAAGTAGCCTTCTCAAACCACCAGTTGACCTATTCCATCCCCTTGGACTTAGTTCCACAGCCATTCATGTTCCAAAGCAGAAGTGTCTTAATAATCCTAATGAATAGATACTTTATAGGAATTCTTTTTTGTATCAACTGTCTTGCAAAATAGAAAAGTGTCTCAAATAATGGTTGGATGGCATTATTGAGTCAAGTCACTTGGCTTCCTATAGGGGTTCAAAGCTTTTCATCTGTAAATCAGAGTTAATCCCCTGGTAGATGCCCTGAGGGGATCTGTGAGCTGTTGAGAGACATCTGAGGAAGATTCCCAAGACTGAAATGAAAGGTGGAAAGATCAGATCCTCTGATCTGTTGTTCTTTACATAGACAGGGAAGATCGCTTTGTCAGGAATATTCCATGTGGCACTTAGAATTGATTATTATAAATCCACTGGCCAGAGGAAGTCTTACTTTGAGCAAAACTTATTATCGTTTTGCAGAAGGGACATTGGGTTTTGTAGAGAAGTTTTCTGGCAAATAGACCCTGTACATGGTGTGATGTATCACCCAGTTAAGTTGCTACTGGGTCAAGATAAGTTACAATTTTTTGAATGACCAGACTAAAGAAACCCCTGATGTTGGGTAAAGGTAAAAGCTATGAAATTTAAAGAGCAATAAGAAGGAAACTGAGTCATTAAGAGTTATTAAGAATATTATGGATATGCCCAATTGCTTCTAGTGGCCAAAAGCACCAGTGAGAGAACTCCTGAATTGGTAACATGTAAGGATCTTGATTCCATTTGATTGACAAGGTGATGCCAAAGCATGGAACACAAGGAGACACTCAGAATTCTAATCTTAAATTTTGGAAACATCAGATAGGCAACATAATCCAAAAGCAATAGTCTGCAAATCCTACACAGGTGAAAGACAAAGACAGCAGCCAAATGCATCTTCAAGTCACATAACATCTTATGTTTGGGGGAAAGTTGTTTCTTTATTACCAAACTGCAGCATTTAATGACCAATACTCACAGGGAAACAGGAATGCTCTTTTCTCTGGAGTTGTGATGTCACTATTGTCTCTAACATGAGTAACACAAAGAAAAGGCCAAAAGTGGGAGCTGGTTCTGTAACATAAAGTGACTTGGTCATAGAGTCAACAAGAGTGTCCCCACCTACTGATCATAGGATAAGAAACTATTCCTGAGCACTCAGAGTGGGAATAGCATGCTCTAAAGGGCTGCTTTTAATTCCTGAGACTCCTGCATCCTAGAGTTTATTCTGACACCCTGGCAATTCATCAGACAAAGTCTCCCAGCAAGACCAGGTACATCAAATCCCAAGGAAGAAGGGGTTAGAGAAGATCTTACCTGCCCAATGATTTCCATAAATAGGAGAGTCTGTTTCTCTCAGAGAGCTTGAGAACTCCTCCCTCCTTCTGAGGTTACTCAAGAAACTGATTAATAATTTTTCACACTCCCCCCAATCTTGTGTAAACAACTACCTACAGCTTTTGGTGTCATCCAGGGTAACTTCTAGGCAAGAGGATTTTCTGAAGGCAAATGAGGCTTGTTTCTTTGGACACATTCCCTATGAAGAAATGCGGAAGAAAATTACTACAGGTCAGATTAGGTCTTGAAAGCAACAGAGTCTGGTGAAAGGTGTCACCAATAAGGAACCTGTGATGAACTTTTGGAATGAAGGAAAATGATTTCTTACAGCTGGATGAAAGAAAAAAAATTAGCTTACAGATTTATAATTCACAGCTTTTTTTCTTTATTAAGGCCTGATATGCTTCTCAGAATCCTAGAACATATTTGAGCATATGATTTTAAGTCAGTTAATGTATTTTTCACTTACTCAAACACACAGCCCTTCATTTCTTAAGCCTCAACTGTCGTAATTTATCTACCATCTACTTTTCTTGTGGCTTGTTGTGCTGCATCTGGGAAGTGGAATATTCCACACACGCCCACTTACTTCTATATGGTGAGCAGATGGGTTATAGGCTGAATACATTCGTATTTGTCTCTTTTGAAGATTTCAGTACAGTGTGGTCTTCTTCCTGGTGGCATTTCCATGGTACTGATTTTTTTCTTCTTTAGTTCATTGAAATAAGCCCACACTACTGGGGCAGACAATTCCTGGAACATTCATCAAATTGAAATAAAACCTATAGAAAATTTACCTTCAGTAGGAGTCACTCAAAGGCATGATTGTTGAGAGCCTGTGTTTCAGGAATGTCATATTCAAACCTTGAAGCTTGTTGACACCATTTGCATTTAGTTTCCCAGTATGTGACCCCTTCCTAGGAACCCGGGCATTCACTGCTGCTTCCATTTGGTTTGAACTGGTAGACAGAGCATAGCCTAGAAGCCAAACAATAACACAGGAAACTTCAACCTTAATTCAGTATTCTCTTCTTTCACTCATCAAAGAAGGCCCTTTATTTGAATGCAACATCTGCTTCATCTCTGTTGTGCAGAACCAGAGCCCGGATGCAATGCCTCCTTCTCAAACTCTACTGCCAGGTGACACTCACACACCTGACGGGGATAGGAAAGACAGAGTGAGCCAAGAGGCCATTGTGTGTTGAATCTGATAGGACACCTAGAAGGTGTTAGTACATGGAAGGGCGGATTTCAGAGAAGGGCTCTTTCTATCAGTGAGAGAAAAAAATTAGGCTACAATTTCCTTCCAGCACAAACAACAGAAAAGAATAGGAGACTTAGGCTAAAATGCACGTGTCTAGTATTGCCATTTAAAAGCTTATCGCATCAATTGATTGTAGCTCTTTTCTACTGCTGTCTATCTACTGTATTATGTAAAACGGGCCTTTGCTATTCTAGAATACAGCTACAAAGAGGTTGTTATTCAGAGATGGGCAGAAACTGATAAGCACAGTATACATGAAAATGATCAAATTCCTAACTGTCAGGGACAAGGGGAGATGAGCCAAGTCACAATCTATGGGTGTCTAAATTCAAACAGAATTATGTTAGATCCATTCAAATATTTTATACCACAAATGAATGCATTCTCCCCACCCCTTGTGTCTTTGAATAGAAGATATTTATTGCTTCTTTTGAAACAGAATTATTATCATCCTTGATACATTCATGAGTGTTTTCACCTAACTGTCTTGATAAATTACCAAGCAGAATTTATAATTTTAAATCATTTCAATGAAACAGTTAAACAATTAATATTTGGGATTTGTACCAGAAAATTTTTGCTCTGTTAATCACAGAAAACCATGTTTCTCTCTCTCTCTCTCTCTCTCTCTCTCTCTCTCTCTCTCTCTCTCTCTCATTAATTAATGCTTTGAGTGAAGGCATAACTAGAATATTTCTTTCTGCATCAACTTTCATGGAGTAAAACAAAAGCCAAAATATGAATATGGTTCTAAAACTTCTCAAATTATATCTATATTTTTTTCTGCAGCCAGTAGCTTTAAGGTCCTTATGGAAATGACAAAGGAATAGGAAATTTATGTTTATTGATTGTCAGTTATGTGTGAGAACCAAATATAATCTCATTTCATTCTCATGACAAGTAAAATGGGTTCTTATTTCTATCTCATCTTTTTATACATTTTTTTAATTTTAGTAGTTCTAATCAGTCGTACACGACAGTAGAAACGTTTTCAATTCATTGTACACAAATGGAGCTGAATTTTTCACTTCTGTGGTTGTACATGAAATAGAGTCACACCATTCTTGCAATCATAACATATACCTAGGGTATTGATGTCTGTCTCATTCCACCATCTTTCCTACCCCCTTAACCATCCCCCGGCTTTGCCCCATCCAAAGTTCCTCCATTCATCCCTCACTCCCTCCCCCATTATGGATTAACATCCACTTATCAGAGAAAACATTTGACCCCTGTTTTTTGGGGGGGATTGGCTTATTCCATTTAGGATAATATTCTCCAACTCCACCATTTGCCTGCAAATGCCATAATTTTCTTTTCTTTCTTTTTTTTGGGGGGTGGGGGGTGGGTAATGGATAGCTATTTTTTAATTTTTTATTTATATATAACAGCGGAATGCATTACAATTCTTATTACATAATAGAGCACAATTTTTCATATCTCTGGTTGTATACATAGTATATTCACACCAATTTGTGTCTTCATTCATGTACTTTGGATAATAATGATCATCACATTCAACCATCCTTAATTACCCCATGCCCCCTCCCTTCCTCTCCCACCCCTCTTCCCTATCTAGAGTTCATCTATTCCTCCCATGCTCCCTCTCCCTATCCCAATATGAATCAGCCTCCTTATATTAAAGAAAACATTCGGCTTTTGGTTTTTTGGGATTGGCTAACTTCACTTGGCATTATCTTCTCTAACTCCATCCATTTACTTGCAAATGCCATGATTTTATTCTCTTTTATTGCTGAGTAATATTTCATTGTGTATATATACCACATTTTCTTTATCCATTCATCTACTGAAGGGCATCTAGGTTGGTTCCACAGTTTAGCAATTATGAATTGTGCTGCTATAAACATTGAAGTGGCTGTGTCACTGTAGTATGCTCTTTTAAGTCTTTTGGGTATAGACCAAGTGCCGCAGTCTGGCTGGGCACAAATCATGAGCCACTGAAGCAGGAACAAACTTTATTTTTAAACTGCAGGAAAACACTTCACACAGCTCCCGGGGAATCCTCCCAAATGCCACCAGGCTTGTCCAGGAACCCCCAGCCGGAAATATATCTCCCGGAAATCCCTCCTCCCGCACTTCCCCAACCAATGGGAACTCTCGGGGAATCCCCAGAAATACCCACGAGAACTCCAAAATAGTGCGAGAACTCAAAAGTTGCGGCAGAGGCGGATAGTAATGCCTCGCCTGTCAATCAATACTGTTGGCAAAATGCCAGGGGCCATACAGACTCGGCCGTGGCTCTCAGCAACCAAGGAGAGAGATAGCTGGGTCAAATAGTGGTTCCATTCCAAGTTTTCTAAGGAATTTCTATATTGTTTTACAGATTGGTTGCACCACTTTGCAGTTTCACCAGCAATGTACCTTTTCTCCCACATCTTCGCCAACACTTATTGTTACTTGTATTCTTGATAACTACCATTCTGACTGGTTTTTTCTTTGTATTTTTAAAATATGATAATTCAGATTGGAGATGACTCAAAAAACTTATATGCCCATGATTCCTACCTTGACTTATTTATAACTGTGCTTTCATACATTCTAGATCATCCTGGGATTCAAGAATTATTGCTTCTTTGCACTATTTCACCATTGCTATCATTATAACAGGAAAGCCAGACCAGAGGTCGACAAACTTGGGCCTCTGGAAAAAACCTGGCCATGAGTCTGTTTTTGCAAATAAAGTTTAATTGGAAAGTAGCCTTAGTTTCTACAGCAATGTTCTTAACACAACTGCAAAGTTCATGATTGTGATGGAGACCGAGTATCCCACAAAACCTAAAGAACTTACTATTTGGCTAAACTTTATAGAATATGTTTGCTGACAACAGCATCATGCAGGAGGCAATAAAAAATCATTATTATAGATCTCCTACATTTCTGCCTTTGGTTAATGGAAACTTGGTCCTTATGAAAACTGTGTTATGCTCAGTGCTGTCTTGATTAAACTCCACCATCTACCACACTTAATTCTTGAAAATGGCAAAATTGAGTTTGACTACTTTTACAGGTGTCAGAGCATCAGATGGTGTTTTTTTTTTAATCAGATCACTTAAAGAGTTGATCAGTTTTTTCTGAAAGCAGAACACTGTTTCCAAATTAGTTTTCTTAATATTGTTCATGTTTATCACGTCCATCATGGTGACTCTCAGGCAGTACATACAAATCCTGACCTGTTAAGTTGGCCATAGTAATCTAGAGGAAGAGAGCTGGGGATATAGCTCAGTTGGTAGATTGCTTGACTCAGAAGTACAAGGCCATGGGTTCAGTCCCTAGTACCACTGGAGGGGCAGGAGGAAAGAAAGAAAGAAATCTAGAGGAAATTTGTCCTTGGTTAGAAAGATTTCTTCCCAACATAATGGTTAACTTATCAAGGAAGATCACAACTTTCAGATGGAACCATAGGAGATTGCTGTTTTTAGAAGTTAAAAATAAGTTCCATGTCAACAGTTTATATGGTTCAGTCTAACATTTCAAGGAATTTTGGTAACCATTAGTTTAAAAATTGAGTTAAAGACAGAAGATGACTTTAATTCAGCATTGACTCATTTCAAAATAGTGTTAATTCAATAGCAACAAATACATTTCCTGGCAACTGCTGACCTCTGTTAATTGTGCAAATATTTGAGCATTTGGGCATTTAGAGCAACGTCCAACAGTGAGATATCAGCTCTGATTAGAAGTTCCTATCATTACTTGAAACTTTTTTCTACAACAGGTTTCTGATACATCGGTGCATCAGTGATGGCAGGGCTATGTTTTAAATGCACCCCCCCCAAAAAATTAATGTGTCAGAAATGTAATACCCAATGCGAGTGTTGGGAGGTGAGGCCTAATGGGAGGTTTTTGGGTCATTCATGGGCAGAGCTCTCATGAATGCATTAGTATTGTTATTTTAGGGAGTGGGTGTATTATAAAAAAGAACTTGACCCCTCTTGCTCTCTAACTTGCCCTCTAACATGCCTTCTGTCATGGAATGGTGCAACAAGATCATCACCAGAGACCAGCCCCTAAATCTTGGACTTCCCATCCTCCAGAATTATGAGCCAACACATTTCTGTTCATTATAAATTACCCAGTCTGAAGTATTCTTTGATAGCCACAAAAAACAGATAGACAACCTGTGTTGTACTTTCTCAGCATCTATTTTTTTTCAGAGCTCTGATATGCAAAGTACAGACCATTGACCTGCATCATTGGCATTTATGTAGGAGCTGGTTAGAAATGCAGAATTGCAGGCCCCACCTTGGACCTGCTAAATCAGAATCTGCATTTGAACAAGATCCCCAGGGAGTCTGTGTGCACATTGATGTTTAATAAGCACTAGGTCTAGAGTGTGAGATCTTGGTCAAAGCTTGAGTTATTTCAGTTGTTGCCACCAACAATAAATTTGGCCTGGGATGAGTTGATGACTTGGGAGTCTGAACTAGGGGCTGGGGGCGGCATTAACCTCAACTAATGGTGGATTTGTAACAATATGAACAGCTAATATTAGTTTATTTGCCTAGTCTAAGGCCTTCAAATGAATCATGTGTTGCATTCTCACAATTATTCTACACAGTTGTTTTGATCATTATTCCTGTGTAACAGATGAGGAAGTGTAAAGATGAGGATGGGGAAGTGGCTGTAATTGGGCACATTTAGATGAAATTAAGAAGGGTTTTGGAAAGCACTTACCATTCTGCACCTGCAAACATGTTAACAGGGCATCCCAGAACCATAGCAACCAGCATGAGTGAAGAGAATTGAAAAATTCCTAAGCACAATAGGGTCAAAGGCCAGCAGAGGGATGCAAAAGTATTCCTTTGCCAAATTTACCAAATGCACCAAATGCAAATCCAAACTTTGAGATTCAGAGCCTACTAACTTTGAAGAAAACATTTTAATAAAGTAATCAATTTTATGTCTCAAAGACCTTGAGAACACTGTGGTTTCAAAGGAATGGATTTTGGTGCTACTAGCAGGTCACTCCCTTTCCCTTCCACTATGTGGACTTGGCAAGCTCATATGTGAAGTTCCTTCCCCAGCATGTTGTAGCTTTGAGGTGCCAGGGGGACTGGAGCACAAATACTTCTTTCATAATTTTATCTCTACCATTTAAAAGTTGTATGGCTTTTTCTTTCCGCCTGTTTTTATTTTATTTTTTTTTAATAAAATGGGGGCATGGGACTACTTACCTATATCAAACATTAATTATATTTTCTGCTTTCCCCACAGTTTTGAATAGCTTCCTGTGCTCACATAATCTTCCATCCAGTGAGTCCTGCCTTCCCAAGGTAGAATCCACAAACTTGCTTTTCCAGCCTCCCTTTTGGCTAGGCTCTGCCGCAAGGGAATGGAAAATGGGTTGAACCTTAAGATCAATATTCAACTGTAAGGAGACAAGGTACCCTCCCAACTCAGATTAGAGATGCCTGAATTCTAATCAAATGTGCCCATGAGGTGTGGACTCAGAAGAGAAACATGAAGAATGTGTCAAATGCAGTCAATGCTGGCGATGGGGACGGAGAAGAATTTGTCTCTCAGAGGAGGCCGTGGTGAAGGCCTGATATCATGATATTAGCTGCATTTGGACTTTCTGGCAGGACAATTGGAGTATTTTTCCTAAATCTTTTAGCCCCAAAGTCTGACTGTGGCCTTCCTAGACCTAAAGTGAGGTAGTGAAGAGCCTTTAATAAATGACATTTAGTTCAGCTAGCTAAAGAGGATTGACTATCTATAACTAAGTACCTCCCAGGGTTGTTGTTGAGATTGAGTTATTCAGGTCAAGTGCTAGTAAGAACTCATTCATTATTATTGTTGTTTTGAGTTTTAAAAAATATTAATCAGATTCAGGCTCAGAAGTGAGAGATTTTTTTATTTTAAATTTTATATAATATTAATACCACCTGTTGCCAGCTTTAAAACATTTGTTCAAATTCTTTGACATGTCTCCCATTGTGAAGTCTGTATCCCCTTGGTCCTCCCCTCCAAAATTGTGTGAGACTTTATGACTGTTTCCTTGATTAAAATGCAGCAGAAATGACACTATGTGACTTCTGAGAATAGTTTAGAAAAGGTCATGTGCTTTCTGCCTGGGCCTGTCTTGGGGATCTCAGTGTCCATACTGTGGGAAAATCCTAGCTACACACAGAGGCCACATGTAGGTGATCCCTTGATGGTTGAGTTGAGCTCTCAGTCAGTGGTCAGAAGGGCCCTCATGTTGGGGAGCAGATGAGCCCCTGAAATGACAGCAGCCCCCTCTACCATCTCCTAGCCCACGTGAGAACAGCCCTGCTGGGTTTGTTTGCTCTGAGAACCACATAAGATAGTAATAACATGATTGTTGTCATCACTAAGTTTTGGGGATAATTTATTATGTAGCAATAGATAACCAGAATCAGCTGATCAGTTGATAATTTTAGAGTACTCTTTGGCTTTACACTCAGAGTGCTTTAAGATGAATTTTTCTATTTGGTTTTTACATCAACCCTGTATGGAAATTATGATTCATCAATTTGTATATAGAAATAATTTCTATAAATGTTGAGTGCCTTACTCTATAACACAAGGCTCTTCTTCTGAGACATAGTCTGTAACTCAGGTCTCTGCACCCCTGTTATAGCATTCTTTCCTGAAGTCATGTGATCTGGATCCAGAGGAATAGGGTTTGTAATTATTTCACCCATCATAAAATTTAAACTACCATCGGAATGTATCTTTGTAAGTACTTCCTGCATATTGTCTTCAGCTCATCTTCAAAATAATCATAAGGTCAATGTCCTCATTACTAAGCATTAACAACAAATCACTCCAAAACTTAGTAGCTGAGAACAACAATAGACATATATTGTATTTCATTATTCATGTGGGTCAGGAATTCAGCAGCAGCTTGGCTGAGTGGCTGTACTTTGGGATCCCTCAGGAAGTTACAGTTAGTTGTCAGCAAGGGTTGCAATCAAATGAGGCTCTGGAGGGGCTGATGGGGCTAGAGGATACACTTCCAAGACCACTCCCTCATATGGCCACTGGTCTGCACAGGACAGGTAGAGTGTCTCACAGCATGGCATCTGTCCTCATAGCAAGCCATCCAAAGAGACCAAGGTGGAAACTATAATACATTTATGACCTAATCTTGGAAGACACATCAGTTTTGCTGTCTGTTTTACTGACTCCAAAAGTGGTGATGATCACTGGGAGCTATCTTTGAGGCTAATGTAGTCGTTATTATTGTCTTAACTTACTGGTGAGGAAACAAAAGTCAGAATATTTGAGACTCAAGTATCAAGGCAACATTGAGTGTGCAGCTGGCATTTGAGGTCAGTATATCTGATTCTGTAGATTTGAGCTACAGAAAAAGATGACTTTATGGTATATTTTGATGCATTTATGTTAACATTTTCAGAAATTTCTTGAAAACCAAAAAGTTCTTTGGATATTATCATAGAAAAAAAAAACCATGGGTCACAGAAGTGGACAAACTGAATTGGAATCCTGACTTTCTTTGGTCAATAAATACTTCATTTTATCATGGCTGAAATTATGCCTCTTGCCTGATTGCCCCCTACCCCTTTAATTTTTTTTCCTTAAGCTGATGAGGAATTTAATCAATTCTCTTATACCAGTGTCAGAAGACATGAGTCTTAATTTTATGTTTTAAAAATATAACTCCTCAACTTGAGTTTATAAAATTCTAAAATGTTGATATAGTCAATCAATTTAGGGCTAAAACTAGTCTTAGCTTGAGCTGCCATAGCAAAATGTAATAGATTGGGTGGCTTAACCAACAAGAATTTATTTTTCAGTTTTCAAGGTTGGGAAAGTCTAAGAGCAAGGGGCAGATGGATTTAATCTCCAGTAATAGCCTGCTTCCTAGTTGCGGCAGCAACTTCTCACTGTGTCTCAACACAGCACTTCTTGTGAGTGCAGAAATCCCATCATGGGGGACCCACCCTCATGACTTCATCCAAACATAACTACCTTCCAAAGGTCCCACCTCTATAACTTTGGGGGTTAGAGCTTTGACATATGAATTTGGGGTCACACAAATTTTAAGTCCACATTAATTACATATACTCTGTGATTCAATGTGTTAGTCAGTTTTTTATTACTGTAACAAAATACCTGAGAAAATAAATTTATAAAAGAGATTTTAGTCGGTTGTATTACTTTGGGGTCTGTGATAAGGCAGCTTACCATGGTGGGGAGTATGCATGGTGAAGCAAAAAGCCTCTCATCTTATGGTAGGGAAGTGAAAGAAGCAGACATGAAAGAGATCAGGGTCCCACAGTGTCCTATGAGGGTCAGCCCCTGCCTCTGCCCCATTACCTCAAACCTCACTAAGCCCCAAGTTCCCACCATCTCCCAATAGTGCCAAGCTGGGAAATAAGCCTCTGAGGGACATTCCAGATCTAAACTGTAGTACTCAGTAATTTCATTATGGGAAATTTAGTTTAACAAAAGCAGCAGTAGGTCAGAACATAGTGGATGGCATTCACTACAGGTGTTGTTATAACAGATATTGGAAACCACCTTAAGTAAGGTACACCAATTATATAGTGTTTTAGTTAGCTTTTTCTTCGCCGAGACCAAAAAACCTGTCAAGAACAATTTTAGAGGAAGAAAAGTTTATTCTGTGCTCATGGTTTCAGAGGTCTCAGTCTGTAGACAGCGAACTCTGTTGCTCTGTGCTGGAGGTGAGACAGAATATCATGGTGGAGGGCGTGATAGAGGAAAGTAGCTCAGAACATGACAATCAGAAAGCAGAGAAAGACTAAGCTCAGCTCACTAGAGGCAGAATATCTAACCCAAAAGCATGTCCCCAGTGACTCGGCTCCTTTAGCCACACCATACCAGTCTATAGTTCTCACCCAGGTAATCCAGTCAAGTGGATTAATGCACTGATTAGGTTAAGGCTCTAATAAACTGATCATTTTACCTCTAAACTTTCTTGCATTGTCTCTCACATGAGCTTTTGGGGGACACCTCATCTCTAAATTATAACAATAAGGAATAAAATATGCAACTACTAAACGTGATAATTAGAGAAACTGGTGCCCTTGATATATTTAAAGTTTAAAAAGCACATTGTAGAATAATGTGTATTGTATGATACTGTTTCTGTGCAAAAGCAATCCCTATATCTATGGGTGTGTGTATGAATCTGGATAAAAGGCTTTCTCCTGGAGAGAATATTCTCTTGAATGATATGCTTGTCAATCTCAGGGAGAGGGGATTTGGAATGGGGGCAAATCATTATATATTTGGAGGAAAAAAGTATAGACTTCTGACATATCATACAAATCTATACTTTGTCTATTTCATTAAACTCTCAATGATTAGTTAATAAATCTTCCTTGATTAAAAGAAACTCTTGTATTTGAGTTTTCTTACTGGCCTTCTGTTCTCCTCATTGGGTCAACAGTTCCAGAGGTTTGTTCTTCCTGTGCCTGAAATGAAGATGCCAAAATTTCCCCCAAGGAGGGCCCATTATCAGCCATCTGCATGGAGGACAAAATGGGGTGACGAGGATGTCATGAATGTGCAGCTTTCACCGGTTCTAACTATTGGTGAGAGGTTTGCTGCAGATTCTCTGCAGATTCTGAGCAAGGGAGATGTGCTAGTGAGGCCCCCACTTGCACTTAGCCCAGTGGCCGTTTCTTAGGGAATATTGATCAAAAGTGCTCACCTCTCTCATCCGAGGAGCATAATGCAGTCTGTGAGTATTCATGGAAAAAAGCTTTTCTTGGCTGGGCTATTTTCTGAAGTCAAAAAGATCCTTTCAGGATCTATAATAGCAAGCCCTTCCCACTTCACACCCTCAGTGAAAAGCACACTCCAATTTTCAGACCCCTGGAACCCCACGCCAAGGAGAAAGCTGAGGAGTTGGACCTATTCATTTAAAATATTCTATGTCAGACTCAGCAAGCATTTTTGGAAAGGGGTATCACATAAATGTAAGGCTAAAAATTACACTTGGATACATAGGACGGTGTGCTCTTGTTCTTGAGAGGATTTATACATTTATTCTTTCTTAAAATAATGCTTTAAATAGAGTCTCCAATCACATACATAATGTAGTCTGATGTCTAAGGCAGCATTTCTTGATGTGAATATAAAAAAGTCTATCTGATCAGTGATTTTCATGTCTGAAATGGTGCAGAAGGGAAGACTCTAACTTGGACTTCCCAGTTTCTCTGACTTTGATTCTATAAAAGGCAGAATTTTCCCAGACATCTGATTTTTGTTTCTGCTTACAGTGCTAAGGATCAACCCAGGGCTTTGCACATGCTGGACAAGTTCTAAGACAAATATTTCTTAATGTGATAGGCAATTCAGGTTAGGAGACACTTAGGTATTAAAAATGTCTTTAATTTAAAATTCTAAAAATAACAATAACAAAGAAGCAATCTCCAAGCAAATTCTTCTTTTCCTCTTCAGAAGGATTTCAGAGAGTTCTTCTGGTTTTGATGCCACTGTTTCACATTTGAGAGCAACTTTGGGGCAGAGAGAACATGCCTAAGGTTTGAAAGGCCCCTGCCTCCTGGGCAGTCAGCTGGTCTCCTCATGCTCTCTGAGGATGAGGGTGGACCATGAAGACATTGGTTTTGGAAGCAAGTGTTTTTGTATTCACTCAAAGATGCTTCTCGTGGTATTTAAGAGAACCAATCTGTCTTTACCTTCTTTCTCTGAAACTCCAGACCCATAAAATTTTTTTTCAAGAGGCAATATACAATTTTAATCAAGCTGTCTGTAATGAGTGCTCAAAAAGCATGTGACTCTCTGAATGCAGAGAGTGAGAATGACCTTCCAGAATGTGGCTGACCTGCCCAGGCCTCACACCAGGAGGTGTGGGAAGTCTGCCTATGTGGCAGGTTCTTCGCTTCAAAAGTATTTTTCAGTAAAGATATCAGCAATTTTTTTTTTGAAAAATGTTCTATCTAGTGGTTTCTTGGAGTCCCAGAGTGAGATTAATTCCAAGTGTTTTCATTTTGGACTAGAAGGAGAGTGGGTGACAGTCTCCTGGTAGAGCCAGTTCCTTGCACTGGTGATCAACCTAGTCTGTTTTGTGCTTGGTCCATATAACAGTAGGGTCAAAGTGGCCTTGGATTTGACTATAGAGATACCTTCACAGTGGCCAAAAGGTACATGGAAATTACATTTTTTTTCTGTTTTCTTTATTGGTACTTGGGATGGAATTCAGGGGTGCTCTACCACTGAGCCATATCTCCAGCCCTTTTTCTAATTTTGAGATAGAGTCTCATTAAGTTATTGAAACTGGCCTTGAATTCGTGATCCTCCTGCTTTAGCCTCCTGAGCCACCAGGATTCCAGGTGTGCCATCGTGCCTGGCAGAAATTACATTTTCAACAAATAGTCCATGCACTGGTTAAGAACTCTGTTTAAGCTGCTAAATGAGGGTGTCATCATGAAGCAGAAACCAGGAGACTCAGCTCCTGTCTCAAGTCCCACTTTTTTAGCTGTGTGAAACCCAGTGAGCCAATATCTTCAGGCCTCAGTTCTTATAGCTATGGAAGGAAGTGGGTGAGTTATGGAGGATGCCCTTTCCAGCTGTAAACCTGTGCCTTGAGTAAATTAAATACAAAGGGATGAAGTTTACTTTATGTTTCATTTCTACAACTTTCATTTTTTGGTTTAAAAAATGAAATGCAATTAAAACCATGTCCATTTATAGAAGGGAAAGTAAATGATAATAGTGCTCCTTGACATGAATGGTTTAATAAATCAAAGTGGCCTCAATTTAGTTTATACACCTATACAACATCATAACACTAGCACAAGTGTGTATAGAAGTAAACAAATATAAATGTCTGCATCTTTTTGATGGGAGATTTTTCTTCGAGCAATACAAAATAACTCCAAAATTTTTCCTGGGATCCCTAGAAAAATTATATTAAGACCAGGATATACCTTAGGAATATTCTTTCTTTAAATTCTGGAACCTGACAAAAATCAAGTAAAATTTATGTCAGCAATGCTTGAAGCAATGGTCCCTTTTGAGACCACTGAAAGTGGGATTTGCTTTGGAATTTTGATGATGGTGTTAAATGATATAGCCTGAGACTTGGCAAGTTTCTTTTTTCTTTTTTGGTACTTGGGATTTAACCCAGGGTGCTTAACCACTGAACAACATCCCCAGCCCTTGACAAGTGTTTTTTATGATGGCCTGGTCACTTACAGGAAGCATGATGGACTTTAATGTTCCCTGCCCCATTTTTTCACTATAAATAATAAAGTAACCTTTTGAATGAGATTTTCATAAAATATCCTTTGAATTTCAAATGGCCATTTTTAGATCTGAAAAGTATGCCAAAATTATCCTAGGATGAAACTTCCAGGGAATCCTGGACAATCATATTTTAAACTGAATTGTGAGCGAGGAGCAGAAACATAGCTCCATGAAGTGATTATAGAGCTACAGGGGTACTTGCTTCCCAGAACACCAATCAATGGAACTGACTCAAGCTCCTGAACTCAACTGTATCTGCAGCCAGCATCCTCTGAGAAGCTTTAAGAAACATAGAAGCCGAGGTTCCACCACAGACATTGAAGGTAAGAATCTAGGTGGGGAATGACGAAGCAGGAATCTGAATCTTAGGAAGCTTCCTAAATGAAGCTAATTCATGAGGCTGGGAACCACTATTTTTAGGACAGAGCACTCTAAAGCTTCATATCAAGCTTCATTCTATGAGGAACCAAGGATTAAAAGCAGGACATATCGGTAAGCAAGCTCTTGGTATCAGACAAGAGCTAAAAGGAAGCCAAATTGATTCAGAACCCTCTTAACTCCTGGGAACTTACCTGGATGACCCTTTTAAAGATCACTGACATGTTTCACAAATAATAAGTCCTCAATAAGGATTTGAAAAATGGACAAGTAAAATGAGGGTATCTTACAAACTTGGTTGTCTTAACATCCTGAGAGTTCACTGCTTTTCAGAGCCCAGAGTGGTCGCAGATGTAGGCAAGGAGGCAGTTGGAGTCCTTAGGCAGGGCTATCAACCTTTGCCACACCAGCAGAAGGCCATATTACATTTTGTCTATTACTTAAAAAGACAACCCACCTGGTAGGACCAGAAGGGTGGGGCTAGTACAAGTTCTGCTCTAGAGTCAGCAAGGATGAAGCTTACTGTGGGCCTTGATACCAACTGCAACAACAGGCAATACTGACCCAGTCATTTCACCACAAAGAGAGGGACAGGCTGTATAGATGGGAATGATACTTGGACATAGATCCTCTGGTGACTGGATCTTAGCATTCTACACTATAAACCACAAGGTCAGTTTTACTACACATGAATAAACTTGCCTGGGCTGGTTTAAAAAAATGTTTTTGAACAACCTTGTCCAATAAAAATGTAAACCACCTTTTTATTAGATGCCAGGATAAACTTTATTTTCCTACAAACCATAGAATGACCCAAACATATAGCATCTCAGTGCTGTTTCTCCACTTTATTAAATCATCACAGTAAATCAGAATTCAAGGGGAAGAGGGTAGAGAGTCAAGAGACGTCATCAGTGGAGCTGTGTGCTTTCCTGGGCATGACTGCCTCTGTAAAGTGGGTCCTGGCGTGTGCATACACGCATGTGCACGTGTACACACACACACACACACACACACACCTGGGAAAGTGGACTAGATGTGAAGGTTTCTATCACCTAAGAATGAACCTAGATGTGCAGCATCAGGAAAATTAAATAAAAAGAGACAGCAAAATAAGGATCAAATGACAGCTATAACTTAATTTACCATATTTATCAAATTTTCCCCCTATTTACACATTGTAGACCTAAAAATATAAGAAAACATTCACTTAATGTGTATGTCATACAGAGATATTGAGTGCAACTACAACGATGGTTGTTTCTCGTTGAATTTCCCTTCAGATTGGACATCTGCCTTCTGTAGATAAAAACTAACACAGCTATATGTAAGACATCACAGTAAATTTTAAAGGATTCACCAAATCTCCACTTGATGCAAGGATAACAGGTCAGTTGCACCCAGGTGGTGACACCTGAGAAAGCTCAGGAAGACTGGATTTGCATGGCTCTCTGAATCTTCCATGATCTCTTGTTTGTAAGGCTAAGGGTCCTGATTAATCAACCCACATCACAAAGTCAAGGGTCCCCTCCACCCCATGGCTCTTAAAAGCTGCAAGTGTGGCAGCTGAAGACACCGTGACAGTCACTTACCCGGGCTAAGTTTCTTTCCTTGTGTCTGCTCAAGGATTAACTACTTTTTAAAAGTTATTTTGTGGAACTACTATTTTTAAAGTATAAAATCGTGATCAATGATATGATAAAAATCAGTTAACTCTAAGTGGAAATCCGGAAATCGTCATGCAGAGAAATGAGGGAATTGCCCAGGCCCAGTGCGAGGCCAGCAAATCTTATCACATTCTGGGCCAATTAGGAACACTTGTGTTTACAGATGGCTGAACTACTAATACTAATGTGATGAGTCAGCGCTGTGACTCAGGAGGGTCTCTACTGGATGAGTGACCCTCAGCAATTTTGCTAAGAGGCATTTATTACAAAAACACAATATTTACTTTTCTAACTGAAAAAAAAAATTCCTCATTTCAATTTTCCACCCCAAATAACAAAAACGACCAAGTTCATGTGATTGCAAGCAAACATGGTTGCCAGAGTCCCTGCTTCCCCACTCCATCTCCAAACCAAAGCTGTTACTGAGAACAGTGGACTAAAAGAAAAAAAAAAACAAAAACCTCTAGTCACAAAACTGCTGGCTGTCATCTGGGGTCACAGCGTTGTTAAAATCACTAGGGATTACATGAAGGTTGAGTTATTTGCTACCTACAATTGAATTTCCCACTCCAAGGTCAGAAGCTCTGGTTCATGGAGGCAAAATGAATCATGGAGCAGAGGTCCAGGGGAGTTAAATATGACTTCCAGGATGTTCCCTAGTGGCAGATGCTTGCCTAGCATGCACAAGGTCCCTAGTTCTGTTCCCAACACCATTAAAAAAAAAAAAAAAGACTTCCAAATTCTTCTACTTCAGCCAGGAATTCTGCAACAGAAATTTCTAGAGCCTGGAGATAAAACATTCTGTGGGAAGTTATTTGCTGCCAGAGTGCTATGGGGGACTCAGGACCCCAGGAACAGGTGATGTGCTTCTCTATAGGAAAAAAGTCTGGGTACTTTGTAAACATGAAACCAAGTGTATCAATCACAGTCAAAAGCCTGAGCAATACTGGCCAAACTCTGCTGACCAGGAAGCCCAAATTACTTAAAGAAAAGGAAAGGATGGGAGGGGGAGTGGGTGAGAATAAGAAGCAAGGCATTTGCTAGCAGGATAGGAAACACCATGATTTCTAGTCACCCTTTCTTTTGTCACTAATCCCCAAAGAAGTGAATGCACTGGGCTATTAGAAAATAGCCCCAAAGTGCTGGAGATGTAGTTCAGTGGTAGAGCTCTTATCTAGGAGGTTCAAGGCATTGGGGTTTAGTCCCCAGCACTGCTCACGCCCCAAAAGAAAACATCCCAAAGTGATTAAAGCTTACTTCTACTTAGCAATGTCCCCCATTCTCTTACATTCAAACAGCTCTGTCCAATGGTCCTGGGACTCAATCTCTGCCTGAATCCTACATAAAGTAGACAGACTCTTCCTAACACTGGAAGTTCCACTTTTCTGATGGGAATGATGTTCTTAGTCTTTCTCACTTGTCCCAAGAGTGAGTCTGACACCTGGGTCTGCCCCTACTAGGTATCAGCCAAATCAACTCAATGGCTCATGAAAAAATTGGTTCCTCAGGGAAAGTGTAACATACAAGTGTGTGTGAAGAGCAGAAGGCAGCATGCAGGAAGGTGGGAAGGTGTGTACACACCTTTTCATATCCAGGGCCAATCATGGCTGCATATTGCCTACTGCTTTCCCACTCTAAACCAAGGGGCATTGTGCACTATGAAATGGTCTCACAAGAGCAAGAACTGTGCAGTGTGTGATGGCCTCTGATGAGTTTCTTAGATTTCTCTTGGAGGTAGAGGGGCAAACTTCTAGCTCTGAGACTGCTCCCAGGGGCGGGACACAGGAAGAAGGCTGTCTTCCCTATGGATTGATTTCCCTGTTGCTACATGGCAGGGTTCACCCAGAGATGCCCAGCAAGGGAGCAGAGCAAGCCCAGACAGAAGACAGGATTTTTTATTTTCTTCCTTTCCTTCTCTCCTTCCTTCTTTTCTTTCTCTTCCCTTTATTATCTTTTTTAACAGGTCGAAATGGGTAAAAAACTATGGATCAAATAAATCTCTTGCTTGCAATCTGCATGACAAGAAGCATTTCCAAGGCCTGTCTTGGCCCTCTTTGAGTAATAGCCAGGAGGGAAAATGAAGGTGAAGCTTTGGAGGCATCTGGACTTTCTAGAGTGTCCATCCACCTCACTGTGGCACCAGACACTGGCATTTGCCTTTTGTAAGGATGTGGGACTAACCCTGGGGTTTCTTCTTGTCTTACAAGATAGGACGTCTGTCTCACAGGATAGGACCTTGTATTTCTAGAGACTTCTGAGTGTTCTGGGATAGGATCAGAATTATGACTTGGGAGTCCTCTGAGTGGTCAGAAAAATCACCTCAGTGTGTGGACCTTGGGTATAAGATGGCAAAAGACTTCACAACTGAGAGAAAACTCCTAGGCTAAAGACCCCTGGGAAAGCCAATTTCAATGATGATGAAATTTTTGAGCAAACCATAAATCATAACATAAGGTGAACTAACAAAATTGATACAGAGAAAATTCCACAATTCCACGATTGTTTTACTGCCCTCTGGGAATCCTGCTTGGGTTTATAAATGAGGGTAACCAGCTTGGGGTTCAGAAGCCAACTTCCCTTTGCCCCCTCCCTGAAAGCGAGCAGACACCAGAGTAAATCAGAGACAGGAGGTTTGTTTCTGGTTGTTGGTGACTTTTTCTTTTTTGGAAGCTGGAGGTTTGAGAAGTTTTAGGATGAGATGACATAGCCCCACTTGAAAGATCCACATGAAATGGTTCAGTGGGATCCACCTTTGACTTCAAGGATCCAGTGATACGAAAGCTTGCTGAGAGCGCTGGCACAGTCATGGAGTTTCCTGAAGTCTCTGGGTTTGGAGCCAAGGGAAAAGGGCAGGGGAGTCTGGTCCGTCTCCTCCACACCAAGGGACTCTTTGAGGTCAGCACTCAGGATGGAGGCCAAGGCCCCTGCAAAGGAAGCAGAGAATGGTCAAGTCATGGAGTTGACCCAAGGGCCACAGATTTAAGAGGGCATTGGTGGCACTCAAAAGAAAGGAAACTTGGTCTCAGGAAGAGGGTTGGATGTCCTCCCCAACCTGGTGGTGTGCTTGCAAAGATGTTTGTTGAACAAATCAACAAATGAATGTCTTTCTTCCTAGTCTTTGCCTGGCGTTTTCTACAGCATGCAAGAAGCTATGAATCTTTTTGAAAATAACTCACAGCCTTTCTGGCCAACCCAGAAATAAAAAATGAGAGAAATGGCATCTGATTATAGAAAAAGAGAAAAAGAGCCATGAAGAACATTACCCCCAGCCATTGAGAAAAACCAGTGAAACTTTGTGGAGTGCCTTGTGGATCCCATTGATGCTGTTGGAATCTCTTACATATTAATATTTTACACAATGGGTTACTACCCAATTATTCCCCCAAAGGGTATAAGTCTAGAGGTCAGGACTAAATTGCTTATCTGAATGAGCCCAGATGAGCATACAGCTATTTAGCACTGGAGGGAAAAAGGAATAAAATTAAAATTTGTGAATGCATCCCTCCACTTCCCTGGGGTCGCTCTAGGTGAACTCAGAGGAATTCAAGAATGCTTGCTGCAATACCCAGCCACTGTTGCCAGTGGAGTTTGGTCTCCCCTAGGACTGTTCTGCGAATGAGAAGATCATTTCATCACCCTCACCCTTGTAATGTATTTTTAAACCCTGTTGTACTACACCCCAAGTTTCCCTGAGTGACCTCTGGAACAAGCTTCAAAAAGCAGGGCTTCTTACATCCTCCCTACATGCTTCACTTCCTCTGGCCTTTGAAATTATTATTATTATTATTGGCATTTGAAATTCATTTAAGTAGTTTATTTTATTCACAGACAGGATCTTTTTTCATCTTCTGACCTTGCCTTATCGTTTCTAGGGAAGAGCTTCTTGAATCAATACTTATAAACATGCTCAGACCTGTGGAGGCAATCTGCCCCCAAGCATTCTGAAATTCTGCACTTTCAGACTCTCCAATGGCAGGGTGCTTTACTGTCACCTTCCTTTTAAGCCTAGTGAGGTCAGGCACACAGAGGAGGCCTGGGTCTCCTGCCTACTATTTTCTTCTTTAAAAATAGGCTGGGCTGGGGCTGGAGCTGGGAGTACAGTCTAGTAGTAGAGCACTTGCCTAGCATGCATGAGGTCCTGGGTCCATCTCCAGCACTGCTAAAACAACGCAAAATAGGTTGCTTTGGACAAAATCAGCACAGCTAGACATTCATCCATGATAGAGACAGGATTGACAAAGGCATCTCTCTACCTCTTGTTGCTGGTGGTGAGGGGGAAGCAGAGGGAAACAAACCTGATTTAATCCCAGATAATCTACCATCTTGAAATACTACCCCACCTACTACTGTATTCAGTTGGGATAAGGAAGCAAAAGGCAAAATTAAAATGAAAAACCAATCAAATAAATGAAAGATACAAAGTGATGTTCAAAGACATTAAGCAAAGGAGTGCATCTTGGCTAATTCTGGATTAGAAGGCAAACATTGTAGCCCCTCCTTCCCACTCCCCCATCCAGGGAAAAGGAGAAGAGTAAGAAGGGTGTCCCTGGAATTCCTGCTGCTATGAAGATGAACAGAGTAATCAACATACCAATCATCTGTCCCACTGAGTGAGCCTGAGTGAGCAGCATGAGGCTCCGCAGCAAGGACCCCATGCATCTAACAGCAGAGACCCTATCATCCAGGGGGGAGGGCAAAGCCACATCTGGAGTTGGGCCAGACCCAGTGCCACTGTGCCCCATGCATTCTTCCAGTCCTCAACTTTTTGATGGTGCATCCTCAGTCTGCCATGGCACCTATGTGCCAGCTGCACTCCCTGATGGATGGGGAGGTGGCAGCTGCAGATAAGCAGGTAGGCCACAAAAGAGAAGGCTTCTTTCCTGATAGGATAATTCTACTTGCAAGGTGCTGGCAGAGGCTGCCCTGACTTGGCCTCTTCCTGGTGATGGAGGCTGGAGGCCTATACAAAGACCATTCAAACCCCACTTACCTCTATTGTGGCAGATGTGGAAGGACACCCAAGGAAATGAAGGGCCTCAAGAGTAGAAACCTTTGCACCAAATCCCCCTGTTGGGAGGAGATTGTGTGACCTCCTATGTCCCCTCCCTACTTAACACCTGGGCTCTGAGGCTACTAATGCTTCTGGGAGCTGACATAAGTGAGCCTGATTTGGGACAATATTGGAACTAGGCCAAACCCATGACTGAGAAGAAGAGAAAAGGCAGCTGGGCTGGAGGTCAGCTCTCTGTGGTGCTGCTGTACATCTGGCCTGCAGGTATAAAGGCCCTGCCTAGTAGATGGGATTTGAATTTTGGATAAACCAAAGAATCCAGGCTCTAACTTGCACTTCCATAGGTATTGAGACAAACTGGCTGGCTTCTGTGCCATGCATTCCACATGGGTGATGTTGCTAATCAAGGGAAGTTCACTCATTTGCTTTCTCCTTTGAGTGGCATTGCCATGGTCACTATCAGCTCCTCTCCTGCCTGTGAGCCATTACAGCCCAGGCCACACCACAGAGGGTTTTTAGATGGCTCTGCCAAGCAGCTTCTGTTCAGTCCATTAGAATGTCCTAAGAAGGGCCTGGACCCCAGACCCAGAACAGAAAGGCTGAGAGGTTACACCTGCTTCAGCAGACTTGCCCTCTAGATCCTAGACTGTGGATGGGGTTCTCTACCCTCTGTGCTCCAACAGCTTTTGTCTGCTTCACTTCCCACAGCTGTTCCATTCAGCAGCCTCTTCCACAACCAGCCCTCCCTGCCTGGAGGCCTCCATTAAGGCAAGTAGTCAAAGGCCACCCAGCACGAGCCACATCTTATCTGCCCATCTCAAGATCCTGCTCTTCTAGGATCAGGCAACAAAAAAGGGGGAGGCCCCTGCACCCATTGGTTTCCTGCAGCCCCCCCCCCCCAAAAGGGTGGGTGACAAAGACATTTTCCAGGATGGCAGGTGTTGGTGTCAGATTCCACCCAGAGTGCACAGGCAGAAGAAAGGCAGGCAAGGCTGGGCTTCCCCGGGCAGCACAAACATGCAGGGGCAGGAGAGCAGGCAGGGTCCCTTGGGAGGATGGCAGGAGGCACCAAAACCAAGGCTCAGGAAAGCAAGTGGGCATGCAGCAGTGTTAGGGATGGAGGGGAGCATGTTAATAAATTTACACCCCCCCAAAAGCAGGGTAAATGGGAAAACACACTGAAGTGTCAGTCTTACCTTGCTCAAATATTGTAATGAGACCTTTATATATTTTAATCTGAAGGGAAAGAGCATAAAGTCAAATGAACACAAGCATGGCACCCCCATGGTTCCAACTTGATAATTAACACAGTGCTAATAATACACATATTCCCGAGCTGCCTGAGTATTCTAGAAGACTTGCAGATCATTAAGACCTGAAAATTCTACTTGATGGGACAAAATACTAGCTGTTATTGCACTTACAAGTGGGAAATGAAAGAGACATTAGAACTCCTACAATGTATGAAGCAGACCTTGGTAGGAGCTCTTTCCTTTTCCTGATGCACAACCTTTCCTGACTGATTGGGTTTGAAAAACGATCAAGTTTTTAAGACTAGCATTGAATTCAATGGATGCCCTGAAAAAAAAAAAATTGAAATCCCCCAGGTGTGCAAGTTTCCATGACTCCAAGTTTCATTTTACAGGTTTCTGAGCTGTACAGTGTATTAACTCAGTCCTGATGTCACCTGTAAAGTGACAGTCCCCAGGGAGTAAACATGCAGCATGCTGTGCAGAGGAAGGCTCTGGAAGGAGACCCTGCAATAGTGAAACTGGACCAAAGGTCACTCTCACCCAAAGAGAAGCATGTTCTCAGCAGCCATGATGAAAGGAGGGAGGATCTTAGCCTTTCCATACCTGTGACACGTTCCCCATCACCCACTCATTCTATACCAGCCCAATTCCAATGTGGGCTTTCCCTAGCAAATACACCCTCTTTCTGCATCAGACAGTAACTTCTCACCCCAATCCCTCACAAGTCTCCTGAATTTGGTGTCACTAGACCACCATGGAATCTGGACAAAGGACATTTATCAGTAACATGGACCACTGTCTGCATGGCCACAGTTGAAAAACAGGGATTTTTTTTTTGCTGGCCCCATCTGCAAAGGTTAGCACACTGACAAGGGCCAGTTCTAAGGGAGTTCAGAGCAACATTGGAAGAAGGACCACTGACACTATCTTAGCTGAGTCTTTCTAAAGAAAATGTGCATGTCAACAAAGACACATTTTCCAATCTATTTATGAATATTCACAGTCACCCCCCAAAAGTCAATTATATATGATTATCAATTTTTAGATTAATGTCTGATCCTGAATGACCTAGTAACATTTTCTGTACTACCCATTTGATTCCGATCACCCTTAATGCTGCTCTTTCTTGACATGTGGACATGAGACGTTCTGGGCTTGTGTTGATTGTTCATAACAGACTACTATCCTCTGGATAATGTAATTATCTAGATTTCCCATTTCCTCCAGTTTACTGTGCGTGGACTCCCATTTTCTCTCACAGGGAATGGCAGAGCACAGAGTGTCTCTGCACGGCTCTTCCTTGAGTTGAGGAGGCTCAGCTTTTCAGAGCACCATGCTACTGACTCTCTCCCATGCGAGCAAAGGCTGTCTTTATGAAGGGGCTCCTTGATCTAACTCCCCTGCAGCCCCCTTGGCCCCGGTTATGCCATGCATATGGATCCCTGATTGGTGGAAACCAAGAAAGCAGATGGCATGCTAACAATGGAGGACTTGTTTGTAATTGCTGATGAGGACTGGTTTGCTCCTCTCCTGAGTGTCCCCAGACGCAGCCTGGCATGGTGTGCCTGACCACAAAGAATGTCTCAGTAACTGCCAATCCATGGTTGAGTTAAGGAGATGCAAAGACAGAAGCAGTTGTGGGCTGTCCTGATTATTCCATGGGGCTCAAATGTCACCTGGGCTTAACATGCAGGCAGTACTCCTCAAGGTCAGGTACTAGTTGCTAGCATAGGGGAGTAAGCTGTCAGATTCCTGGTATATCCCTGGAAGTCAATATATGGCATCAACTACCCTGCACATGACTGAATAGCACCAGGAGAGACACTGAGCTTGGTAAGGAAGAGACTGGGAGGCATGTGATGCCTGGGAAGATGGGACAGAGACACACAGCAAAATCATTTCATCCTTTCATCAACTGGGTACCATGCATGTGTCACCTATCATTCTAGGTTTTAGGAATATAGCAGTGAACAAAGTGGACAAAGATGGTGGAGAAGGTACATCATTCTAACTGGGCAACAGCGCCCCTTGTGGGTAAAAAAAAACCTTACTCTACACAAAGCACAAATGTAAGCACCTTAATAGATACAGTGTTGCTGTTGTATTCTAGGAGTGGGGACAAATTTGGAGATAAAAACTTATCAGAAGGCTCTGTAGTGGGTCATAAAGGAAAAAAAATTGAGAGACTTTGGATTATAGGGTTAATTTACATCTTGAATATGAGGTTATTCTTAGAAATTCGTGGAACTGAGAATCAGGAGTCAGTCCCACTCATACGTAAGAGCAGTTGAGTAAGACTTTGGGGGACAGCCCTTAACTCAGATTGGCCCTGTTGTGGCCAATCAATGGCTTAGACATAGAGTTTGAGCCTGGATAACTAGAAGTCAGTTTCAAAGAAAGCTGTCTTCTTTGGCCTATAGTGACTTTGATGCTCTGGATATCAGCAAGAATTTAAAAAATACAGGACAGGACAGGCCTGGTTGGAGATCTGTTGTGTTTTTGACAGCTCAGCCTAGCAGAGGCTTTTAGAGTATCAGTGGGTCTTTTCATGGCATGTTTGCTCCAGCTGGACTCACTGGGATAGCAAAAGAGAAGGGTTTGAAGCAAGCTTCTTATCTCTGAGGAAAGCCTGCCATCCAGAACTGCCACCTGGGATAACACTGGGCAGGGTCAGACAAGAAAAGTGGCTGCCTCTCCCGGATCCTTGTTACTGAGCAGTCAGTGTGGAAAATGATTAACTGGCTAAAGATAATTAGGAAAGAGAACAATTTTGAGAGCTGGCATGAATGAGGAGAGAAATAGTGGACTAAGGTTCCAGCTTTCAGCAAGTGCTAAATATCCTACCAGCGGGAAGGCAGACAGAGCGGGAGATCAGAGAGCTGTCTGGGTTATTCAGACAGAGCCCCTGGAATGGCTCTGAGGAAGGGAACAGGTGCAGCCAGTGGATGGGGTAAGCCTACACACGCAACTCAACACTGGCAACCCAAGACCAGTGGGAATTAGCCAGCCTAATTAACATCTCCAAATGGCCCAAGGATAGCTTCCAGTATTTTCAATCCAACAGCAGTGGCTGTGTCCTGGCCCTGAACCTGGCTCTGGGCTTGGCTTCCTCTGTTTGGTAGTTGGTCTTGCCCATCAACTTTGATTCTGAAGCAGAAAGCTAGTACAGCTGGACCAACAGAAAGGGAGGGAGGATGAGAGCACACATATTGTGCACCTGCTTGTATATAAGCACCTGTGCAGAGACTCAACAAGCAGGTGGGATTTCATGAAAAGAGTTTCCTTGCATTTTTCTCTTTCCTTTCTCCAACCATAGTGTACTTTTAGGAGCCATGGCTAAGTTAAATTATACATTTAAAATTAATATTTTGGTGTCACCTTTCTTGTTAGGCCATTATGGAGAAAAGTTTCAGGGTGCTCTTGATATTTCACAGAACACGAGTACTCAGATTTCAGTTGCATCTTAGCCATGGGGAGGCTGTTCGTCTTACCAGACTGAAGCCACATCAGAGAGCTGAAAAACAGTACACGTGTATCCAAGGGCAGCAATATTCCTAACAGTCCCAAAGTGAAAACTGCCCAACCGATGAATGGACAATGGAATACCCTTAGGCAATAAAAACAAAGAACTGATACATGCTGAAACATGGATGAACTTTGAAAATATGCTAGGTTGGGCTGGGGATGTAGCTCAAGCAGTAGCGCGCTCGCCTGGCATGCGCGCGGCCCGGGTTCGATCCTAAGCACCACATACAAACAAAGATGTTATGTCCGCCGAAAACTAAAAAATAAATATTAAAAAAAATTCTCTCTCTCTTAAAAAAAAAAGAAAATATGCTAGGTAAAAGAAGCTAGTCACTGAAGACAGTATATTATATGATTCTATACATGTGAAATGCCCAGAATATGCAGATCCATGGAAACAGAAAGTGGATTGCATATGGCTGGAGAGCAGGTGAGAGTAAAAGGAATTGCCTGTAAGTGGATTTTACTAATTTTTATGGGAGGTAAAAATGTTCTAGAATTATACGGTGGTAATAGTTGTGAGTATACTAAAATATACCTTGTGAATACTAAAAATATTGAAGTGTATAATTAAATGGATGAATTGCATGGTATGTGAATTATATCTCAATAAGACTTTTCCTTATTTCCTGTGCTAGGGGTAGAATTCAGAGCCTTGCATATGCAAACACAGTACTACTGAGCTACATCTCCAACCAACAACTATTTTAAAAAATGGCAAAAATAAGATAAGGAGGTCTGATCAGTATTACTGCTCCTCCATTTACAAAAGTAAATCAGAAGTGGCTGTAAGATTTAGGGGGAAAAATGTCCTGTGAGACTCTAGGAAGCAGGGGAACAAGGGTTGTGATGCAGCTCAATACATGCCACCACTACCTCTCTGGCTAGGCCCTCTGCAAACTTCCCCCACCCACAAAACAAAGGGGCCTCTCTGCAGGTGCCACACTCTTCTTTGGTGACTTATTGCCCCTATCAGGCTGTCCCTAAGGTGGCCTCTAATTTGAATTCATCTATCTTAAAAGCACTCAGAGGAGGCTGGGGTTGTGAGGTGGAGAGATAGTACGTCTTGCCCCAGGAAGTGACTAGATTATGTATCCTGCTCAGAATTACTTTTAAAATCAGCAGCTGGAGAAAATATAGCAGTGAGTCTATGGAGACTTGGAGGACAGTGAGTTCTAGTACGTTGTCTTAGAATTTTACTGATTAAAAACATTCCTCTTATGAATTCTGCTGTCATACATACATTAAAAAAAAGATGCAGGAAAAAAAAAATAAACCAAAAAACCCCAAAACAGTCCTCTTGGCACTGGGGTTGTGGCTCAGTGATAGAAAGTGCACTTATCATGTAGGAGGCCCTGGATTCAATCGTCAACACCAAACTCGTCCTGTTCGGGACCACAATTAAGATATTTTCTATGAGTTCTTTCTGCATGGCTCCATTTGAATTCTAGAGTAGTCAGTACTTCAGCCAACTGTCCATTACATTTCTCAGTTATCTGTGCTGTACAAACTGTCCAGGCCTATAAAATAGTCTTTTCTCTCCTTTGGTGAGAACATTTTTCTTTTGCTACGAAAGAAGAATTCCTCCCTGTCACTCTTCTGTTTGCTTCTGTGGGTTTGTTCCCATAGTAGGCATCAGAAGGCAGGGGGGCCTGCAGGGTGGAGGCAATGATTTCAGTAAGGCACAGAAAGACCTAAACACTGAGCCCTGGTGTTATCATGAACTCATGATAAAAACAACAAACAAACAAACAAAACCCCAATGATCCTCCATTGTCCTCCATTGCTTCCTTGCCAAAGAGATAAACCCTGTCTGACTGAGGAGGGGGGGGGGAATTGTATAGAAATGGCAAATACCTACACATACATAAAAAGCCATTATAACTCACAGATTATTCTGGAAACCATTTTGTTTTTTATAAAGAGTGAAACAATTCTGTGGAATCTCATCCCGACATCGTCACTCTTCTGGGTCACTAGGCTTTTTGAAGTCACTTGAAATAATTGTGTGGCAGGCATAGTTCTACACATAGTCTACACAGTTCTTCGGGTTGGCACAATGTATTACAACCACTGGGTCCCATGTGAGCTATGGATTGGAAGGCCAGGGCAGGGCATGTGACTGCAGGTAAAATTTTTCCTGTTTCCTTCACACTTCCTCCACCATGCAAACTTTCCCCTACGAAGAGAAGGTATCACCAAGTTCCTTTCACCTGATAGCCCAGGTCAGGGACTGCATTTTGTGGCACTGGGATTAAGGGGATATTTCTGAGTGCTCTCCTAGTGTCCCCACAGATAGTGTCCAAGGAGAATACCTCTTCCATTGCCACAACATTCGTTCATTACTCAAATATGTATCATATGCCTTCTGTGTGCATATGATGGGAAGATACCACGAATGAAATATCATCTAACTGGTCCCTGCCTCCATACTATATTCTCCCCACAGAAGCCAGAAAGATCCTTTTTTAATGAGAGACATCACATTGCCCCACTTCTCCAAAAGCTGGCCATCTCACTAGAATACCATCCCCAAATTTTCCCTCCAGCTGAGGGTGACTCCAACCTTCCTTTTCCCCCTCCTCCTCATTCCTTGCTTGTTGTGCTCTAGCCATAACAGGATCCTCACTGATCTCCAAACATGCCAGGAAAGCTCCTAACTCAGGGTCTTTGCATGTGCTCTTCCCTGCCTCCTTCCATATTTGGCTACCTCCTTCAGTCTCTCCTCAAATCTCACCTACTCAGTGAGGTCTTCCTTGACTCCTTGTTCTGAAGCTGTCCCAACTCTGGGGTGGTTTTTCTCAGTATCCTCCTGAGCCTTCTTTCTTGTTGTCTTTTCCTTCTTGGCACTCATCAGCTCCTGATGGCTCACTTCATCACCTTTCTTCCCTGTGTGGAAGGCACCCTCAAGGAAGGTGGGACTACCATCTCCTTTGGCCACTTCTGTGCCCTTCATATGAAGTATTCAGGAACATTTACGGAGTGAGCATGTGAAGGCATTACACTTATGGGATTTGTAAATTCTCTGAGTACTGAAGCTGCCGTTCTCATCTACTTTAACTGTAGCGGAGGTACATGTGTCCCTAGTACCCCAGCTGACCCTGGATTTTAATATCTAACTATAGCCTCCAGTAGCCACCAGATTTGGGTAAGTGGGACAAAGTCCACAGTCAGTCTGGTGGCTGCAGATTTCTTCTTCTGGCTTCTTTCCTGTGGTGATCCCTTTCTTCTGGGACACTTGCTTCTGATGCTATTGGATCAGTTAACATTAACCTGGCCAGAAGTGCCTGGTCTCAGACAGCTGCATGATCAGATGTTGACTGGAGGGCTGTGGTGCTAACTGGAGGCAGGCTGTTTCTCTTGCCATTTTTCCATGCCCTAGGGACACAGCTAGGGAGCAGGATTCCATATGAGCATGCGCAGCAGGGTTTGTCTAAACACTCTCTAGCTGCAACACCAGGCACTCAACATCTTGTTTTCCCTGAGATTAGGGCTCTGGGGAAGTGGAACTTTCCTGAGTCAGCTCTTAAAGACCCTCAGGCAACCTCAGGGATCACACTACTTTGCTCATGAGAAGACAGATGCTGGAAACAATGTGGTCTTACTGTTTCCTATTACAGGTAACAGCTGAGCGCTGATAAGGGCAAGGGCAGCCTTGGTGTGGGGAACATAGTTAGGTGGAATGTGTGCTTTCTGCATCTGGGATTTTATCTTCTCATATTCTTGAACTGGTTGGAAAATAAGGTTTTGTCTATTTATTCTTGGTACTAGCTAATATTACTAAGCTTCTTATCAGCCAAGAAGTAAATTTTGGCCTTGTCAAGGCTATATATTCTCTTACTTCCTCTTCCTCCTCCTCCTCCTCCTCCTTCTTCGTCTTCTCTCTCTCTCTCGTAAAACTATCATATTTCTCATTTTAAGAGATTTTTTGTCCTATAGGTTTTTGTGGTACTTCAAAGGCTAATGAGTAAAAAAGAACCAGCTTTTCTCTCATGCTCTTTACAGGTTTATTTTGTGATTAGCATCCTTTATCTCTCTGGAAAAGTCTAGTATAAAATATTCTTTTTTCTTTCTGCCAGCAGACTTAAATGCCAGTAAGAGTGCTACCATTTTGCCTGTGCTTTCGTTTGCTCACTGCTAAATAGAAATTCAAAGCAAAATCAATGAGTCTTCCAGGAACCTCCAGTGCTGAGGTTGCACAAGTAGCACCTGCAAAGCCAAATTGACTCAAGGGCTGCTGCTGGGGTTCACAAAGAATGTGAACCTAGGGTGTCAGAAGCTCTGGGTGCTCCTCAAACTCTCAAGGTTATTTCCAATAAGCTTTAATTAAGACTCATTTCCAAAAACTGTCTCTAAGAAAAATTCTTGGTACCTGCTGGCCATCTCCTGGCAACTGCTGCAGCATCCCCTGAGCCGTAATTAGCTGTCAATCGGGAGGGAGAAGTTGCCTGCGCTTAAAACCCTGTAAGGCCTGGGAAACCGGACCTAACCCATGGTGATATTTCACAGAAAAGCAGCACCTTCAAAGTTCTTCCAGAAGGACAGAGTCAGTGCAATGTCAGTATTTCAGAATGATAATGTCTGCTCCCTTCTGATTCTGGGAATCTATGAGCACTCCAAATCTGAGCACACACTCCAGATCTTTCTCTCTGCTCTTCCCACACTTGCTATCCTCTGTCTTAATCTTCTTTTACATGGGTCTTCTCATTCTTAGTCACCTTGGTTCACAGCCAACGTGAAAACTCACATTGGCAAGTTAAAAACTCACTGGGAGGATGCTTAGTAGATAATATACTATACAGGAGCAAGTTTTCATTTTCTTCCAAGGTCACAAGGTAGGTGGCATGGCCCATTTCAGAGGACTCTCAATCTAAACGACTCAGGCCATTGGCTGATGATATCTTTTTTACTTGCAGTTATAGTCTGTAGCTAACTAACTTTGTTTATTAATAAATAGCTATCTGCTATTATCAAAAGTATCAGCTTTTCTATAATAAGACTTTTTTTCTCCATAAGGGAAGGGAAGATGCAGGCCTGCCTAAGGTCTCTAGAGCCTTCTGTGTCCCCTCAAGTACCCTACACAGTCCTGCTCTGTGGCAGCAGCCAAGGGAAGGGAAGGCCAATTCACAGATAGTAATATGACAGGCAGCAGCACCATTTTCTAGCAGATAAAATGGAAAGATATGTTTGCTTCATCTCTGTCTCCCAGAAATGACACTGAAGACAGTAAAAGAGTTTTAAAAAGACAAAGGAATGAATAGGCATGAAGCAAAATGTGGTACTAAGCAGGGTCATCAAGAAGTCTTTTTAAAACAACTTCAACACCATCTCTAATCAAGTTTCAGTTATTCAAAACTGCATTATCTAGTCTGTGGATTAACTAGGCTCCTGGTTTCTTCTGATTTCTCCACACCCAGTTTTGACCATATTGCTTATCACTGGCCCACTCTCTCTAGGAGACTGGGAAGGGAGGGGACAGATGAAACATAATTACAGGTGTTTGTTCTGCATCTTGCATCAGGCCCAACACATCTGTGGTCTAGAGACACACCTGTACCACTTAAAGCAACAGCCTGCCTCCTTTCTATTTAATTCCCCTTGGATGATAAAATAAATTCCATGTATCATTCTCTAAAGAATTCATAGTACAGAAGGATAGAAGACACACACATGGGATAAACACTTACATATGCTCAGAAAAAACAAGACAGAGGTACAGATACTTCTTATGATGGGGTTATATATACCTGTCATTGAAAATATTAAATTTGAAAGGACAATAATTTCAATGTATAGCTAGAGCTGGGCAGCACTGGGTTTGGATAATGGCATTAAGGGTGGTTAAATTTTCTATCAGTGCTTTGTCACTTTTTTCAAGAATACATCTATAAATTGAAAAGAAAAAATTAAGGGCTGGGGTCGTGGCTCAGTGGGAGAGCGCTTGTCTCGCACATGTAAGGCACTAGGATTGATCCTCAGCACCACATAAAAATAAATAAAACAAAATAAAGATATAAAAAATATTAAAATAAAGAAAAAAGTAGATGGGTCAGAAAAAAAATAGG
Organism: Marmota monax; assembly: GCF_021218885.2. Taxonomy (NCBI): domain Eukaryota; kingdom Metazoa; phylum Chordata; class Mammalia; order Rodentia; family Sciuridae; genus Marmota; species Marmota monax. The sequence continues at coordinate 6,059,318 of NW_026692254.1, forward strand.
GTCAGAATTGAACTTTCTACGCAGAAAGGAAGATTTGGGATGGGGTCAGAAGGGATTGTTAGGGTAGAGGAAATGCCTGGGGGGAGCTATTAGTTGTCTGTAGGATGGGTGGCAACACTGGCTAGCTTACTGAGGTGTGGAGACAGGTGTGAGTTCTTGAATAGAAGTGAAGTAAGACAACTTGCATTTAAAAAAATGTCTGGGTCATCTGAGTGAATTTTAAAAATTAATCCTGCCCTTTATTATTAATAAAAGAGCTAGCAGACATGGATCTGATTATGGGACTGTCACCACAGGGTGGGTACTGGACTAGCATTTTCATGCATAGAATAGGGAGGTGAGGGTGAGGTTGTCCCTGCTTCCAACGTGCCCAAGACCTTTGGTTGTTCCTTCATGGCTTGTTATTCAGCTTAGTACAAAATTAACATGCAGGGGTTAAACCTGAAGTTTCTTGAAGTCCTTCTAACTCCATATTCTATGATGTTCTCTGAAGGAGTCAGCAAAGTTACTATAGAGCTAAACACATAAGAGGCATGATATGTGCTATCAATCAAAACTTTATTAGGACCATTTTAGTAGGAGGCATGAGAGAGATGGAGAGGAGGAGAATACTGAAAGAATCTATAAACCTTTCAAGGAATGGAGAAAATATTTTTTGGGATTAGGGTTAGGATTTACTTTGTCTGTTTCTGGAAGCTACTTTTTAAAAATTTTAAATATTTATTTTTTAGTTTTAGGTGGATACAATATTTTTATTTTATTTTTATGTGGTGCTGAGGATCAAACCCAGTGCCTCACAGGTGCTAAGCAAGCACTCTACCACAACCCCAGCTCCTGGAAGCTACTTTGATTATTAACTTACCAGTGAAAGAGTCAACAAAATCTTCCTATTAGGATCTGCACTCAGATTGACAAGCCTGCAACATGTAACCACAGGGTATGGTATGAAGGACTCAGCAAGAGAAAGATGGTATAGCTTTACCCCTAGGGGCAGAGGCCTGTGAGTCACACAACTAGTCATGCATCATCTCCATCCCAGATTCACTCTGGAGCCAATGCGTGACAGGAGTGCTCTGTCTCCAGCTTTGTGAGTAAATTTTATTGGCTACCAAGCAAGACACAATGGCACCAGCTGTTTTCTAGTAAAGTTTCTGTGAACTTCCTATAATGATTTTGTTGTGGAAAAGTATTATAAAATTATGTTCTATGAGGTATATGAACATAATAATCTCTTCCAAGAGGGCTTTCCATACCATTGTGAGAAAGATGAAAGTTTGCAGTTTGGGGCTATGGTAGGCATAGCAGTAGCATCCTAATACTGACAGTGATTTATCTGTTTTAAACTCCAAATAGGACCTTCATGAAAGTGGCAGAACTGGATGGAGCAGAGTGAAGCAATTCCTCCCACTTGTTCTAAGTCCTGGATCCTTTCCAATTCAGCTTATCACGAAGGAGAAAGTATTACTGACCATGTCTTAGCAAAATCAAATGCTGTGTTTATGAGGGCTAACAAATAAACAAAGACCTGTGCTCCCTCTGCTGGCCCTCTATAGCAATATTGAAGTAGAAAGGAACCATAACCAGCATTGGCATCTTCAACAAATGCAAGTCAATCGGGGTACAATGGGAACAACTCTCATTTAATTTGGTTTTGGACATTCTTTGGTAAAAATCCATCTTTATAAACTTCTGATCAAGGTACTTGGAACTGCTTAAAACTAGACATTAAAATTAGACATACCTATAGTCCTTGACTACAAAATTGCTAGCTATGACTATAATAGTGATTTGGGGATTATCAACAGATTCCTCCCAGATTTTAAAGTTCAGGTACAATCTCTAGAGTGGTTCAGGAAAAAATATCTCAAGTCCAAGCAAAAGTTTCTTTTCTCTTTTGATTTTTAGGAGGAGCTTCCAAAAACTAAAGATTTACACTATTTATGTCCTTTTTGATAATGTCAAACATTAGACTAGATTCTCCAACTCATTAGCATGCAGAAGAATGACCTCATGGTGAACAGATGCACTTGGCTGTGAGCTGCAGTGATTACATCAGTCCCTCCCCAGCACTCGAGGGTGCCCATTTCAGTTAACCCTTTATAGGCCTTTCTGCTGGCCCCCTTCCTTGGTAACATGCTTGAAAACATGTTACCACATAGGCATGTGGGTTACATGCATATAAACATGTATGCATAGAACATATACGTGTTAATTGCAACAAATATTTAAATAATGGTTAAAATATTAACCATCTTATTAATTATATTGTATTAACTATAGCAATAAAACAGTTAATATTGTAACATTGGTTTATTACTGGTCAATAGGGAAGGCAAACCACAAGTTAGGTAAAAAGTTGTTCAAATACCAACTGTGTAATGGGTAATTGACAGAAAGAAGCAAGGTAGTTTTAAAACAACATTTTCTTATTCGGAAAATGAATATATATATATATTTTTTTCTTAAAGCCCTTTGACAAAAGCTAAGCACTTATGTATCAGCCTTCCATCCCTAGCTGCAGTTGACAAGGCATCATGGATAGAAGCACTTCCTTTGGCCACCCACTCCCCAGGGCTCCTTGGGTAGATAGCACCTGGGCAGGGAAGCTGTGAGAACAGGGCATTTCCCAACAGTGGCATCTCTGGGCACAACACATTCTTTTCAAAGGCTGATAGCGGGGCCTTTCTTTTAGCAGTGGGGGCTGCATGCCATGTATAACAAATATAGTGTGGAATAAATACACTACTCAGGTGACTCTCCCTCTTAAGGATAAAGCTTTTTGTTATGCATATACCAAAAAACAAAACAAAACAAAACCTAGGAGCGCCTAATTCCTCAGATTGTGCATATGCATGTGAGCAGAAGCCCAAGGCCTGCTTTGATGACAATGATGGCCAGAGATGGTCTGATTGGGTCCTAAGTGCACTGTGGGAGCTTAAGCTGCTCAGGGTCGATTTTTCCAGTTGGCTTGTTGCTTGGAAGGGCAGACTTCACCTCAGTTTCTTACTTTAAGCTGCCTGGCTCATCTGGGTTTGACTGTACTTGTCCCATGGAAAACAAAAAACAAAAACAAATGCTATGAATAAATAAAAAACATTTTCATCTGTAAAAGTACTAAGAGATGGGGATAAGGATTCCTCAAAAGCAAAGCTGGTGTGTAAATAAGAAGAGGATGGGGTTCTGAGAACCTGACTGTATGTGGTGCTGACATGTTACATCCTCATTATACCACCCCCACAATTCCAGTTCAAATCATTTTCCCTTTCTTCTTAATCATTTAAGGTTAGATACACAAAGTGTTAAAAGAGAACATTATGCACAGACTTAAAATCATACTGAAGGACAGATGTGATATACGTATAAAAGATTTTATCACTCAACACTGAATTCCCTAAACCATGAACATTATGAAACATAATACTGATGTTAATCTGACAAGATGAAGAAGTAGCATCTGTTTTTGATATCTGGCATTGGATTTCAAGTTCCTTTTGTAAAAGTTCCAATCCCCATACTCACATTCTGTTAGAATCTATTCTGGTAGGTAACTCTATAAAGAATATGACCTTTTCAAGCCCATTAACAATCCTCTCTAAGTAGATGTCATAAAATCTTAAATTATTCCTAGGGTCTCACTTAAGGTGTTATCTACACACTGACTCATTTGAATTGGTTTAAATAATTATGAAATTTTGGGAAAAGATCAAATTAATTTACATAGAGGCTAAAATATTCATAGAAAATAAAGCCCATCATTATTTGTTTTGATAACATCTTAATCTGCAACCTTAAGAATATAACAGTTGGGCTGCGGATGTGGCTCAAGCGGTAGCGCGCTCGCCTGGCATGCATGTGGCCCGGGTTCGATCCTCAGCACCACATACAAACAAAGATGTTGTGTCCGCCGAAAACTAAAAAATAAATATTAAAAATTTTCTCTCTCTCTCTCTCTCCCTCATTATGTCTTAAAAAAAAAAAAAAAGAACCAGACTAAAAAAAAAGAATATAACAGTCAAGGAATGTAAAAAATGCAATTATTTAAATTTTTCCTTTAATTTTTAGAAATGAAATGCTTTTTCAAGAGTTTTTTTTTTTTTTCCTGCACTGAAAAATCAAGTCCCAATATCTCATGAGGATGGGAAAAAGCTGAAGGAGATCTTTAAAAAAATCAGCTTGCTACAGATCCTTCATGTTCTTTAAGCAAAAAAAAAAAAAAAAAAAAATCAGAAAAAATTTTAAACCTCTAGCCAGTCTGGGTATGAAATCTTCATTTCCATTGAAACAGATTTTTTTTTTTTTTTTGGTCATAGAATGTTGGCAGAGTGTATAAAAGAATTCAATTCACAGCTGTTCTACTTTTTTAATGTAAGAAACATTAATCAAAGCTTTAAGTTATAAGCTTTTCTCATGTTGTTTAGTATTCCAGTTCAACAAAGATCAATAGAGGCCATCCCAGTGTTTCTTGACGCCTCACCAGGAAGCAGAGGCGTGATTATGTAAATCGCTGCTCCCGCACCTCTGCCAGCTTGCTTATCTTCCCAAGCCTTCTGCCTGCTGCTCCTGGCTCCCCGTGCAAGTGCATGCCTCTCCCTCTTATCTCCCAACAAAGCTCCGAGAAGCAAGGATTGAAGCCAGCGATGTTAAACAATGATGCATGGCTGATTTTATTTGTAAGTGATTTATTTCACTGAATTTATTTTTTTTCACTTTGTGTGTAAGATATTTGTTAAGTCAGAATAGGAGAAGTGAGGCAGTGTTCAGAGACAATTGACACAGGTTAGAAATCTATTAAGCACTCTCACGGATTGTGTTGAAATCCGCGGAAGATGACGGAAGCCCTGCATTGAGGGTTTCAACATGTGATCACTAAATATCCTATTTACTGTCTGAAAGGCAATTAATCTATAACTACATGCAAAAATTTACAATAATACTAGTCTTTGAAAAAAGAACTTATAGTAATCGTATCATCTTGTTAAGTGGCAGTGTAAATATTTTTTTTCAAATTGGAAATGTAAAAAGAGTTAAATGCCTAGAAATAAGGAAATCTATGGCAATGTTTGCAATTTGCCAGTGGCCTAATACATGAAAATGATTGTAAGCCAGTTTCTAAATGGTTTCCACACCAGGTGCTGCTCCAGTCAGTGGCTTGTCCACATGACACCGACCACTCCAGAGAGAAGTGTGCTTGCCGCACTCTGTAATGATGGGCCTGGGGACACTGTCCTTCCATGTCTCCTGCATTAATCCCTGACCCTAGTATCTCGACAGCATAATCCCCATTTAGCATTAGTAGCAACGGCTTCCACTGTGAGGAACTCTTTTTTGATAAGTAAGCACTGATTCGGGCATCGCTTTTAAACAACATGTTCCCAGCTCAGCAAGAAACTCACACTCCTGAATGAACCAGAGCACATTACTGAGAAAAAGTTCATTAACCTTGCTAGATTCGGGGGTTAACAGGATAGCTGAAAAAAGGAATGGAGTGAACAGCTCGGATACAAAACAAATTAAAATGAATGTCATCATTCCTTTTGATATTCATTAGTTGATTCAGAGGGAGAATGCTCTTCTTAAATTTGCAAGCATTTATCTGTGAAAAACAGGTGTACATCTGCTACTTGAATGCATCTTAAGCGTGTGAGAGGAGAATAATGTAGACACTCACCCGTTCCACTGAGGGAGTAGCTGGGAGAGGGAGAAAAGACTTGAGCTGCGAAATCCTCAAATGTCATGACTTCTCGGTGGTTCTGAATTATTGCTTCAAGATACAGCGCTCTCTCTTCATAGCTGAAGTAATCGGTTAAGGAGACAAATGCATTTGCAAAACAGCATGCATAGCTGTGACAGTCTACTTTGTTTTAAATACACTTATGCAACTTTGCTGTTTGTGTGTAAAGAACAGTATTTTGCAATCTCTTTAGCATTTTGTCAGAAAATTAAATATTCATCATAATTAGTAAGATATGGATTTTAACACTTAAGTTTCTCTTAAATTTTAAATACATTCAAAACTAGCTCCACTAAAAAATACAAAAACTAATGGTTACAGAATAACATCAAGGCATCAGTAAAATCCACTTAAGCAAACAAAAACAAGAAACATTGATTGCAATGGCATTTCCTTATGTTGACCATTGTGAGACAACCCTGGATCTTCATTTTCTATTTGGGTGGATAAAACATTCTTGTGAGATTACGGACATAATGAACAGATACTTCAAGCAAGAACTGGCGATATGAGGGTGAACACATTTTTAAAAAAATAAGAAAATGCAAGTTACTGGGAAGAGAAAAGGCCAGAAGGTATAGTCTGAAGGGACATCAGAGCCACTAACCAAAATAAACTCTAAATATTAGAAAATCAGAATTAATATGTAGGAGAATTTAGCAAACAGTGCACAATGCAATTGAGAGAAAAAAAAAGACTATTGGCTTTTAATTAAAATTGCAGTCTGGAACACACAGCATTCAAATGTGTAATCAAAAACCAGTCACCAATAAAACTTATAGGCGTAACACGCCGAAGCAACTTTCCAGCTGTCTTAATAGGACCCCTGCGTGTGGCAGTCTTTCACAGGGCAGAAAGCAAATCTTCCCCTTTTGTGTGTGGCTTCTGTTTCCTTGGAAGGTGAATCATGCACTTCCAATAACAGGATAACGTCAGAACAATCTGACAATGGATGAAGGCACCACACGTACGACTTTATGAATTAACACTTGGGGAAGTCGGCATGATGTCTCATTTTCCCCTTCTTTATTATCAATGCAAAAGTTAAAAGATGTGTTTTGGTCATTTTGAAAATTGTGCTAATTCTTCAGGAAATAGGGAATGTGGATCAACATCAGTTTGTAATTTGTAGCTCCAAGAGAGGAAAAAGTAATTTTAGCATTTCTCACTTTATCTTAAGACTACCTTTTCAAGATGGCCTCTTGAAAAATGTAAGTTGGTAATAATTATACCTTTCCAATTAGCTTCCAGTAGAGTCTGTGTTTTAAAATAGGCATGCACTTTTCTATTTTCTTTTGGTAAAGTATGCACATTGATTTCTAAATACGGATTCTTCCTCTTCCTACTCTGTTATATTCAAGGATGATTTCACACCAAGAGGTGACCAGAGACAATCTAGATCTGTGCCGTCTGATATGGTAGCCATTTATCACATGTGGCTATCTAGATTTAAATTTTAATTAATTAAAAGATAACATCTCAGTTCCTCTGTCCATTCTATTTCAAGTATTCAAAAGACATATGAGACTAGGGGTTACTGTTTGGGGTTTCCCAGAGATAGGGCATGCTCTTCATGGAAAGCAATACTAGAATTTCTCTTTAAGCTTGTTTTATGCAACTTTAAAATAAAAATAAAAAAAGAAGAAATGAGTTTGAAGAGTTCAAAAGTAGACCCTCTGATGATTTATAATCTGTCCTATAGATGGTCACAACAGCCCCAGGCCTGGGCAGCATGAGCCAGAACTAGCTCCACGGCTGTGGGCTGAACTCCTGGTGACTTGCCTTAATGAACAGACTGCCAAACTTCCTCAGCAAGAGGCGCCTGCTCAGACCCAATTCTAGAGGGACCTACTAATGCCATTCACGTCTCATTATGAACACGCTTATTCTGCACAGCACTTGGCTGTCGCCAAGGCTCGGCCCTCCGTGTATGGCCCCAGCAAGCCGCTGGTCTGAGGAACAGCAGGGCGTTAGGCCTGAGTGGCCGTCTGGCGAACAGGCACTCTGACACTAAGCTGGCACGTGCTGGCCCAGCAGGGGCTGAGCGAGGCGTGACAAATTACTCAAAGAGCTGAGCTAAACTTATGGCTGACAACCACCTGAGCCTTCGGACCGCCGTGGCCCGCTGTCAACGCTCAATTCATGGCTCCCCCTTTCAATCCACAGTCTGGTTGTGGGCCTGGGTTAGAGCAGGCACGTCCCTCTAAAGACCTGTCATGCTCTGCCTAGTATCGTCCTGCTGTTTCCTGAAAGGTCCCACTGAGTCCAACACATCCACATACAGTGCTCAGGACAATGGTGAACAAAATAGAAATGCGTGTGCATTTTGCTAAATACTCCATGGAAGGCATATCTGGAAAGTGGCTTGCTATGTTAATCAAACTCACAATCAAACCTACAAAAGGGATGCTGTGCATGATGCCAAAGAAATTGACCCCAGACAGCAGCCCATCATTCTCATCCTGGATGACACTATTCAACTGTCATAAGCTTGTCCTTGTCAAGGCTGAGAAATCTGGGCTTCCAAGAGAAAGTCCAGAACTACATTTACAGGGGGCAATAATCAAGTTTTGAGATTTTCTGACTCAGTGAATATTTATGGTCTGACTCTTAAACTAAGGCACTATGGAAGACAGAACAAAAAGTTCCTTCCAGAACTGGATACTAGAGGAAGAAGTGTTCATTTAGCAGAAGATCCCCAATCTTACCATTTATGTCCTGGACTGTCACATGTAGCACACGCTTCCCCAACCTCCTAACTGCAGTGTTAACAGTGCTAAACTGGGTGTTGTCATTTAGACAAACATCCATTAGGGCTTGGGGTGAGACCAAGACATCATGAAATGCATTTTACTTGTGGCCTAAGCCAGGGCATGTAAACACCATGATAAAGAGAAAACAAATATCATCCTAGCTCTGGTAACATTTAGAAACAGCCAAGAGACTCACTGATGCCAAAAAACCATTTCTTTTAGTAGCCTTAAAAAAATGTCACCCTTGGATCTTAACTGAATTTATTAGTAGAACTACCAGTAAGGGTGATTTGGAGCCATATTATCCAATATTTTCTTATCTAACAACTCTAGGGCTTCAGTGTTAGTTGCTTTCTATAAGAAAGGGCATCTGTAACTTAAATCTCAAAATACTTTTAAAGTCCTCCTCATGTGGAAGATATGTTAAAATGTACACTGAACATTGCCCACTGGTTGAAAGTCAGAGAACTCTGACTGAAAGCGGGTGGCTTAAGAAGCACCTAGTCACAAAATCTGGTATGTGTTTCAATGCTAGTCACTGCCCTTTTGTTCTATAAAAAGTCCAGTAACACATGAAACTTAGTTCTGTACTGAATTTCATTAAAGGTCACATATAGTAAGTACTTTTTTAAAGAGAAATTTGTCTCCTTGACTATTCAACTTAGAAAACATTCAAATTAGTAAGCAGAAATTCTTCTTGGTTTCTGGGTAGTTTTGAATTTCTTTAGTGACCCACTCTATCCATATTCCCATGTAGGGATCTTCTCAATTAGTAATAGTCCTCTACTTACATGTCTTCACTGGTTGTACTTTATCAAAAATTTCCAAGAGAAACAGACACACACTGCTAAATCTGTGTTGCAAGAGCCTGAGAATCCAAAACCATCCCTCCAATTTTATTTTGATTATTTGTTTCAATTTTTTAGAAATGATTGCAACAGCATGACTATAAGGAAGGAGCTTGCATTTTGATGGAAGAAGAGATTAGGTTTGAATTCTGGTCCTTTTCTCCTTAAGATGGAGTGCCTGGGGTAAACTGTTCCAACTCTTAGCCTTGGTGGTCTTACGTGCAAAATGGGAATACTGATGTGCTATCCAGGCTGCCTGGAGAACTAAAGAGAATCCTTAAAGCTTCTACCCAGGTTCCTGAAGAAGAAAGAAGTATGGTGAATTTGGATTGTCTGCTCCCTGACCCACTGAATATGGATTTATGGATGACATTCCAGAAAGAATGTAGTGGATAAAACAGGGGAAATTTCCAGTAGGGTTTTATTGCAAGCAAATCTCCTTATGTTAGATCCTCATGAACTGGAAAAGTCCTATGGCATCAATTTGACAGCAGGAAGTGGAAGGTCAAAGAGCTAAAGTGATTTATAGAGTCACAATTACTCTACGGTGGAATCAAGTCCAGAACCCAGGTCTCCTAACTTCCATTGCTCTCTGCAAAGTTGTGAATCCTAGCACACACAGCGTTAAGTTCAAGGTTGCAAAGTTGGGAGCTAAACTTTTAAATAGGACAATGTGGGCTATAAAAGTCAACTTGCAATTTATACTTCAGTACATAACTACTTAACATTTAAGGGGCATCTCTACCCACAGACCATGCTGATTTCATAAAATACAGAAAAACAAACTATTACCCCATTTTAATTTCTCTTTGCTTATTCAAACTCTGTGTTGGTTGACTACTACTTAGCATTTTAACCTTCCATATTTTGGAATAACTGTCTTACGGCAAAGAAAAAAGAGAATGGTTTATAAGATGCTGTGCTGCAAACTGCATTTTCTTTTTAACCGTTCTAATTCCTCTTGCCTGGACCTTCTCTTAATTTTCCAAGAGTAGACATGATAACTCAGTTTGGTAAAATGGCCTCAAGGGAAGTTTGCTTTATGACATCAGTGTGTACGTTTTGTACTTATCCTTAATTTTTATTCCTAACTCTTGTAGTTCTTTAATACCAACACAAGCAAGTCCAGAGCTGGCCACCTTTATAACATTGCCTAACCTCTAACTCTACAGCAGTCTTCTGCAAAGGAGGGGAAGCCATGTTTTGGAATCAACTGGGAGATATCAGACAACCACATACCTGTCTGAAATGTTCAGGCAACTTAGCCTTTTCTGCCATTGTCCTATTCCCCCAAGTATGTGAAGGACATGGACATGGAAGCTGAGTTCAAGTGATTTTCTAGAGTCAGTTATTCCATGTTAGTTTCTGTAAATGACCATAAACTGAGTGGCTTAGAAATGAATTCTTTCACTAGTTCTGGAAAACCAGAAGCTACAAATCTGCAGAGCCATGCTCACTTTATATCAGATGCTCCAGGAGAGATTCTGTTCTTGCTTTTCCTGTTCTTTTTTTTTTTTTTGTACTGAGGATCAAACTCAGGAGCATTTGACCACCAAGCCACATCCCCAGTCCTATTTTGTATTTGATTTCAAGACAGGGTCTCACTGAGTTGCTTAGTGCCTTGTCATTACTGAGGCTAGCTTTGAACTTGCAATCCTCCTGTTTCAGCCTCCCAAGATGCTGGGATTACAGGCATGTGCCACTGCACCTGTGTTCTGTGTATCTTTTATAAGGACACTTGGCATTCAGTTTAGCACCCATCTAGACAACCCAGAATGATTTTTATCAAAATCCTTAATCTATGCACAAGTTCCAGGGACTAATATTTGGACATATTTGGGGGGAGGTCACCATTTAGCCCACTCTATTTCTTGAGGGCACTGAATGAGGCAAGTTCAGGCAGGTTCATCCCTATATCACTCATACTTCTGAGCTTATAAACACTCTCCTTAAGTGGATAAAGGAATGCCTAGAATTTGTGTCTACTGCTTCAGGTTACAATATTACTAGTATAGTGGTATTATATTATAGTCCAGGTAAAGCAAATTGGAAGGAGAAGTTATAATTTGAAGTAAAATTATGTGTAGATGACAAAATAAGTGATATAAAACTTTTATAAGAATGTATGGGCAAATCCTTTATGACCTTGCAGTGTGGAAAATGTATGAAATAAAACAAAAACATGAACCATAAGGGAGAAGAAGTAAAGACGTAAAGTCTCAAGGTACTAAGGAGGAAGAAAGCATCTTGAAAACATAGCTGACAAAGGGTTAGTAGCTAGAATATGTAAAGAACTCTTAAAAATCCTGAAGGAAAAGACAATCCACTGGAAAAACTGGCAAAAGACCTAGGCATTCTCAGAGCTAAACTATGAATGGTCAAAAAGATACTCCATATGATTAGTAAACGGGGCTATTAGAAAAACAATGATATGCAATTTTATATATACCAGATTGGCAAAACATAAAACATGCAATGTCAAAGAGGATATGGAGTACAGGAACTCACAGAACCTACCAGTGGGAAGCAACTGGCTCAACTTCTCAGGGAGGCAATTTGGCATTATTCAGGCAAGGGAAGAGATTAAAGTTCTAGGGGTCGATAAACCACTCTTTGGTTGTGAACTCTTGCACATGTGTGCTTGTTTAAAAAAGTTTATAACTATAGATAGAAAGTTTTTGCTGCAGATACCAGCAAAAGAACAAGGGGGAAATAAGCTGTTTTTAACTTTCTTGAGAAAAAAAAAAGCAAGTCACTCAAGAACACATTTAATGCAATTCTATTCATATAAATGTTAAAAGCAAGTGATAGTGAAGAATATTGCCCAGGGCTACCTCCATATGTAGAACAACAACAAAGAAGAGCAAGGAAATGATAACCATCTCTGGGCTGTGAAGGAGGCAGTACACAGGAGGTTTCAAATACATTGGTACAAATGGGGAATTAATTCAGAGACATGTTTTAGCATTCTTTAGTACTTATGTAAATGTTATGTTTTCTAGCATGTATGCATATTTCATAATAAAAATAAGTGATATGGTGGGAATGGAATATAGAACTAATCAAATGGATCTTTTTTCATCCATTAGAAAGATGAAATGAACTTCCTTATGTTTGTTAGGGAGAACAATGATTTAAAAAGTCCATTAGATTTAGAGAAAGTATACGTATACAAGATGTGCTATTTTTAGGGCCTTTGTTTCAGAAATAGACCAGAATGGCGGAGCTCAACATTTTCAAAAAGTCAGAGGAACTCTGTCAGATGGAATTCAAAGAGCTCATGTCAAACACAGACACAAATGGGGGTGGAGGTACTATACCAGAAAAATACACTTTTCTATATAAATTCTTTTTCAAGATAGAGCTACCAGGCACAAACACCAACAAAATGGGCTGGGCAGAATCTGGGAATGGCAGAAATATTACATATCTATCTATCTATCTATCTCTATCTATCTATCTATCTATCTATCTATCTATCTATCTATACATATATCTTGTGTTGGTCAGACTTTCATTGCTGTGACTAAAATATCTGACAAGAGCAACTTAAAGAAGGAAAGATTTATTTTGCTCCATGGTGTCAGAGGTCTCAGTCTATGGTTGGCTGGCTCCAAGGCAGAAACATCATGGTAGAAGGGCATGGCAGGGAGAAGCTTCTCAGCTCATGATAGTCAGAAAGGAGGGAGGAAAGAGTGGAAATTGGGAGGGGAAGAGAGAAAGAAAGGTGGGGACAGGGAGAAGGTTAGGGACAAGATAAAGTTCCCAAGGTAATGCTCCTGTGACCTACTTCCTCCAGCCATGCCCCACCTATCTACAGTTACCACCCAGTAGTCCATTCATATTATTGATCTATCAAATGGATTAATACACTGATGAGGTTACAGCTTTCAAGATCCAATCATTGACTAAAAAGCCCCATCTCTGTATCTTGACACATTGGGGGCCATGCTTATAATATATAAGTTGTAGGGGACATTCCATGCCCAAACTATAATAGGCCTACATGTATGATTTCTCTACATGGTCCTAGTCTGCTCAGAAAACTTGATCTAAAGTAACTTTGTCATTTTTAAAAAACAAAACTATCTTCACTCAAATGTTCATTCATTAAAGAAATATGTACTGGGGTGGGAGTGTGGCTCAGTGGTAGAGTGCTTATCCTATCATGCACAAGGTTCTGGGTTCAATACCCTGCCATTCAGGGAATTTAAAAAAAAAAAAAGGGAAAGGAAAGTGTGCTGAATGTCCAGTCTATCCATCTGTGCCGGTTGGTAGTAGGCATGTAATTTAAGATAAGAGGAGGCCACCCCACGTTCAGCATACCCCTATGACACTATTTAAAAGACAAGGTTGAAGAACAAGGCAAATTGTCCTTATACTGGTGCCAGGAAGGAAGAGGGACACAGCAGGTCAGAGACCTCTCTGAAGAGGTGGCAGAGGAGCAGTTACCCAAGAGTGAGGTTGGGTAAGGTGGCAAAAGCACTGTAGGCACAGAGAATGACATGAGTTGGAAGGGGATGGAGTGTTGTAAGGAGGAGAAGGAAGACTGGAGCTGTGGAGTGGAGAGAGGTGGCAGGAGGTGCAGGTCAACCATGGGCTGGGTCTGGGTCTGGGTCTGAATGGTTTCAGTCCAGAAAGCAATGTGATATGTGATCTCACTTTAGTATTTAGATGGCACTTGGAAGATGTGCACCACTAAGGAGAATTTAGAGTAGCTTGAAGGTCTGAAGGGGTCAATGCTGACTGGTACCACTATGTTCCACTAATATGGAGGTATAAGCACCTCCATATTCCACACTTACTCTTTGCATTTCAGAAAATAGATATATAATATATATGTTTTAGGCATATAATACACACACACACACACACACCTGGGCTGTAGAAAGATAAAGGTTACTTACAGATTTGAAATGACCAGGACATCTGAAAATGGGCTTCAGCATAATTAGGAAGAATTGGCGCAGAGAGGGTCATGTAGGGTGATATAATATATATATTATATTATACACACACACACACACACACATATACACACACACTGTGTTCACTGTGGAGTAGAGAAAGAGTTAGAGGAAGGTGGTTTGTGTTTATGCACAGAAAGGCCTAGAAGGGAGATAGATAGGTGGAAAAGAAGTTAGTGAGGAGGAAGAGGTGGTGGGGGCTTCAGAAAGGCAATGGTGGAGAGAATGGTGGAGAAAAGGAAGAGAAGCTGCATGGGGCAGAGGTGCTGTGTGGGGCAGACACCTCTGGGCATGGGGTGCCCGCCATTGGTGAATGGGAGGCAAAAAAAGTCAGGGTACAACTCAGGAATCATTACTCAGGTGAGTATGAGAATGGTGTAGATGCTGATGAAAAGGGCCTGGGGAGGGAAGGCAGGGTTATTAGGGGTTAGGAGATGATCTTGGAGGATGGTGGTGGGGAGACTGCAATGCTGGGAAGCCCTGCTCCCACACTAGAGGGTGGGCAGAGGTAAAACAACAGGAAAGGGAGAGGGAGGGATGGAAAGAGAGCAGCTTGGCAAGAAGTCACAGGAGAAACATTTCTGGGAAAAGTAGCTGAGCCTCTTCTTTGATGCCCTTTTGTATCCTTAACACTTCCCCTGGCACCTGCCACTTGGTGAGATGCTCCACAGGAGGGTTTGGTTAGCATTTTCTTGCTAGAGATAAATGGATGAAACTCCATATGATCAAGACAGGAACAGAGAGAGACCAGTTATATCCTAAAGCCATACATTATTTCCATAAAAGTTTTGTTTGTTTTTCAGTGTAATGCAAATTTAAATGTGAAGACCAGTTAAGGCCCAAATAAATAAATGTCACAGCCTGGTGACAGATTTAGAGAATGACTTTACTAAACAATGTAACCACATAAAATGGATGTTTTGGAAAAGAAAATTAAACATGGAAAGGTATAAGACATTAGGTTTCAAGCCCTAATGATACCCTCCCTACTAGAGAGGAAGAGTTCACCACTGCTCAAAAAGAAGAAAATACCCATGTAACTAAGTTTAAGAATAATTCTGAGGAAATGATAAGAACAAATGGAAATGGGAAAAAATAGATTTTCTTTAGGCTATTAAATTACAGGCTTTTGGAGGTCTACTCTTGTGTCATTATGTCGCTCCAGCATGGAGAACTAACACTCTCCTTCTTCGAATCTGAGATACTCCAAGGGTGCAGTAGACTTGGTCTATATTTTTACTGGAAATGTTCAAACCAGTTCTTCCCAGGGGATTGATTTGTGAAGGAGCACATCCTTAATTATAGCATTTTCCATTTCCATCCTGTCCAATTCTCCCAGTGCACCTCACCTTCTGTAAATCACCAAGCGAGAAAATGCCCCGTGATACTGTCGCTCAAAATCTCACATCAGTAAAAATATAAGTGACAAGAAAATTAGTCATTCGGGCTATTTCAAGACTAGTGAAAGTGCTGTCAAATTGGGTGAGAAAAGATTCAACAGTCTACTTCGCTGATGAAAACGACTGAAGAAGTGAGGAATCAATATGAACAATAGAAAACCTGAGAGTTCTGCCACGTTTATGCCAATAACTTGATTTCTGGGAGGAAGGGAGTCAATGTCACTTGAACTGTTTCTCTTTCACAGGTTTTTCACTTGTCCTAAAGATATGATCTTGATCTTAATTATAGAGATGACCACTGCTGACATTTTGTTGGCATTTAATATCCACAAAGTAACAACTAAATTGGAAAACAATTAGAAACGCAGAACCATCTCGAAATGCTTTGAATCCTGTTTGTGGCAAAGCATTAAAAAAAGCATACAATTAAATAGCAATATATATGGATTTTAAACTAACTTTATCATCACTGGCTACAAGTGGAAAAAAATTATTAAATAAATCACATTACAGGTATTATTAATGCAATATAATTTGAATGGAGTTACCTAATATTTACTCTTTAACTACTCTGATCTTGAAGGCAAAAGCCACTTCCCTTTGGTCTACAGATCAGTTTGTATCTAGGTTGATTCTAAGAATAAAATATAGTCATGATGATATATGTTAGATCATCAGAAAACAAAACTGACAAAAACCAAAAAAAAAAAAAAATCATCTATGGCAGGTATTCTGGTTATGGTGGCATCAGAATATTCTCAACTGCTGCCCATGGACAACCTGACTAGGCCCAGGCTTGGCAGAAGTAAATTTTGTGGTCCAAAGAATTTGCCTCAGGATCTGAACAGATTTTCTTGATTTTTCATATCTGAAAGTAATTTTTGGAGAAATAGTTCATTTTCATGATGTTTATAAATTTTGAGCCATTATTAAGTTTTTTCTTCTGTGCTTTAAAAATAATAAAAATACACATATTTAGAAGGAGAAAATTATATATAACATAAAATAATTATAAATGGCTTAAAGGCATCTGAGTTTTCCAGGAAGATATTCACTTAATACAAAATTATCAGATGACAAGAAAAACTGAAAGAAAAGTTAGGGGTTTACCAAATGACAGTGACCTACAAAATGAGGAAAAAGGCTCATGTGAAGCTTGCTAAATGAACTTCCCGGCCTATTCAGACTGTTGGAGTGGATGCACTGGGTGTTCCTGTATACCTGAAGGATAAATATCACTGCTGACCTGCACCTGAAACTCAATACACACCATAGACTTATCAGAGCTAAAAAGTAATGCCACAAATATGGAAACTTAACTGGAAATTTTGGGGAATTCTAATAACAAAGCTCTTCCATGACCCAAAGTAGCAAAACTATGCTTGCCACTTCATATTAAAGCCACTGATTTTTGACTATTAGAAATAGTACCTTGGGCTGGGGATGTGGCTCAAGTGGTAGCGCGCTCGCCTGGCAAGTGCGGGGCGCTGGGTTTGATCCTCAGCCCCACATAAAAATAAAATAAAGATGTTGTGTCCACCGAAAACTAAAAAATAAATATTAAAATAAATAAATAAATAAACAGTTAAAAAAAAATAGTACCTGATGCATTTACTTGCTTAGGCAGAAGCCACACAGTGTGGACACGGAGGTTGAGCCACCACTTGGGATGGCACCAAGAGATATCTTCAGGACTGCTTGGACTACAGGCACAGTCAGCCTGTCAACACATATTGGCTCTGTGCAAACTCCAAAGGGTCAGATGAGAATGGGGACATTGGTCTCATTAGCATCATGACTGGGAAAGTGATTTTGAGCAGCTGGAGGGCAAAAATACCTCTTTTACTTCTTTACATCTGTCTCAGCATTTGCTTCAACATTTGGGAAAAAACAAACAAAGCAAAAGCAACAACCAGGAAGTATACATTAGTTACTTAAATATTGTAATGGGAATTCTTTTTCAATGCTGCAGATGGAACCCAGGGCGTGCACATGCTGGGCAACTGCTCTACCATTGAGCGGTATCCTCACTCCCTGTGGAGGGAAATTTTGATGTTTTGCTATCAAGGGTGGTCACAAAAATTCCCAGGGGCTGCTGAAATTACTTTGATTTCCTAGCACGTTCAACTGTGCTATTCTATACCTTCTGCTCATTTTGATTCTATTCTATGAAAAGAAAAAAAATATACACATATAGTACATTAATTTGCTTTGATGAAAGACTAGCTCTGTGATTGGGGATGTCACTGAAGTGCTTTCCAATGAAAAGAGTAGAGAAATCATCTACCTCCTGAGGAATCCCCAGCAGAAGCACACTGGGTTGAATATCTCATAAGGTGACCATGCATTCCTGTGATATTCCTAATTGGTGGTGAGTAAGGTAAATTGTCTATCATGATACCAGAGGAAGACAAAGAAAAATACATGTTGAGGTCTCTCATGGTCTTTTTATAGAGGATGAAATTGAAGGGCACATTAAATGTGACAAAAATGAAGTGAGGTGTTTTATTCTAGGCCCCTCAGATAGTACCAGTAACCTGACTTGTAAGTCCTGGCTCCCAGCGACAGCTCTCCCTCTTGACATCAAGAGTTTCCTCCAAAAGAAGAGACAGTGACAGCACCACTAACAGAAGCCAAGTTCTACCCACTCAGGTTTTAGTGGAAATTGAAGGACGAAATGAAAGCCTTTCCCACCAACTCCAATCAAGATACTATCATTCAACAAATTCAGAGGAAAGAAAGTTTATGATGTTTAGAAAGATTTTCTCTGCCTAATAACTAAACAAACCTCAATGCTTGCATCTCAAGTGTCTTTGATCTTACCACACCAGTGAGAGAAACCTCTGTGGGTCAGAGTAAGGACAAGAGTGACAGTTTCACTAAATTACATCATTGTGGCTATAAGGTGAGGGTCTTTGCAGTATGGTGGCACACCAGGCCCTTTTATCCTGCACATATTAATGCAGAGGCTTCTGTCCCTGTACTCATTTCTTTCTTAGAATTCTCCATGACTGACTGGTCTGTGTGCTGGTGTCCTCCTGCACCCTGTATCTGGTGAGGGCTAATGGGGGATGCTATGTGTGTGCTTCTTGTCCTCCAGTACCTCTGGGTGTCATCATTATGCACGTGCTATAGTAGCCACTTGGCTTTCACTTGACATGGATAGCACTAGTGTCCCTCAAGTGGTTGGTTATAGGGAAGCAATTTTCTATGTGAGCTGTGACTAGATCTGGCTCAGGATGGAAAGTGGGAAGTAAGAAGAGGGATTGTGTTCCATCTTCTTTTGTACTTGGAGGACATGTCATCAGGTGCAGAGCAGACATTAAGTTTCTTCTGACATTTGGACCACACATTCAATATTTCCTCAACATTTTAGTAGGTCCTTCTGATACCTAAACATTTTCAACTTTTAAGAGTAATACTAAAAAAAAAAAAAAAAAGAGTAATACAGAAGGACACAATAAGGCGAGGGGCACTAGGGAAGAATAGGTTACCTTAGATTAGGTAGAGGGAAGTGATGGGAGGAGAGGGGAGGGGATGTGGGGATAGGAAAAATAATAGAATGAAACAGACATTATTACTGTATGTATATATGTGACTGCATGACCAACATGATTCTGCAAAATGTGTACTCAGAAAAATGAGAAATTATATCCCATCTATGTATGATATATCAAAGTGCATAAATGCATACTACTGTCATGTAAAACTAATTAAAACAAATTTGAAAATTAAAAGAAAAGAGTTAATACAGAAGGAAATAAGGAAACAAGACTGTCCCACTGGGAACAAAGATCAGAATTAGAAATCTCTCATGATAATGCATGCTTTCAAAAGAAAATGTCAAATAAAAAAGGATGAATGTTTATATTTTGATTTTCTATGTCATATTGTGGGATTATACTACTTTGCACTTTAATGAAAACTGTCTGCTTTTACATTTTATATGCAAAGTTTCCTGTTCAAGATCTCCTTCAATCTGACTAAAATATACCCTTAAAATGTACAAAAAACGGAAACAACCCTGAATGCTGTTAAACATAACATTCCCAACTCATATAATTGTCTGGGACTTTCCACATTTAAGCCTTATAGAGTCACTTGATATTATCTTCATGACTAAAAATATAACTGCAGTATTACTTAAAATTATAATCAAATCAATCTCTTGCAAATTAAGACACTAACTCTTGGAAAAGTAGCCAAATTGAATTAGGTGTGTCTTTTCTTGATAGATCAAAAGCAGCTCCATTAAGTCAGCAGTTTTTATATTAATGGCATGAGACATGGTCCAGATGAGGAAAATGTCTTTGGGAGCCATTCTGTATTTTATTTAAAGAGAGATGGAGATGCTTCTCAGTTTATAAAGGAAGCAGAGTTGTATTGCAGGTCCCTAGGCCAGAAGATCAGGTCTGATCACACTGTGGCAGTCCACCACACCAGAAAGCCCAGCTTCATCTTCCCTCCTTATTCCTTATTTCTTTCCATAATTGTGTCTGTCACCCACCCATCCATCATCCATCCTTTGGATATTTACTCTTAGTGAATATCCTAGATAGACATAATTTTTCCTTCAAATAAAAGAAAAGCACTTCCTTTCTATTAGACCCTCTTCTAAATCCTTGTTTCTAAGAGTATTTTGGAGGATTCTCAAACACATCATGGTAAGGTTACTTTATAATTAGCCTGAGTTCTGTTTGAACTATATCTCAGAATAAAAAATATGGAATCATTATGAAATAAAACCAATTTATCCAGTGTTGGCATGATGCTCTCCACTTATAAAGCCCTTTTATAGCCATGAACTCATCAGACCCTTTGGGAAACCTCAAACCACAGATAAGAAAGCAGAGGTAGAGATGATCTGGAGCTCACCCAGCTAATAATAAGCAGGGCTCAACCCTGAGTCCAGACTGAGTTGTGATGCATGGATGGGTGAATTGCCCTGAGGCCATAGGCAAAAAACTTATTCCAAAAAATGTATATACCCTCAAATGCTGGCCTCTTTCTCCTCCCTTACACATTCAGCTTCATATTTCAAATTTCTTTTTAGTTAGGAAGTTTGAAATGTTCAATGTTAAGTTAATTTACAAATACTATTGCTTCGTTCTGACAGAAGAATGAGAATAGACAAACAGATCCTTCTGTTTCCTTCCAGAAGCAAAGTAGCACAAAATAAATTGGCAATTTTTATAGCTAATCTGGCATAAATGGTGACTTCCTAGCTAAATTATTATCTGTATTACTGATGGAAGAATCCAGAATTTGAAGTAATAAGCTATATTAATTCAATCCTTTCCTTTATGCATCAAGGTTTGGGAAATTTAAATGAGCTCATTTAAGTAAAAATTACTGGGCTTATTTCTGACCACATTTTGAAGAAAAATAATGCAGAATTTCAAAGTTTTATTAATTGACTATTTTGTATGAACATTTTCAATGAGAGAACGATTTAGCACCATCAGATATGGATTATTAAATCATAACATGCTTTAACATGCTATGTTGAAGAGAACAACAGAGCTTTCCCATAAAGATCCATGTGGCTTTTGCTCCACAATCAAACACTGAGAAGCAGCAAGATTTCTTCAGCTGCCATCTTCCAAGAGTAATAAAGCTTCTGGAAAATCCTTACTTTTAATTATGTACCACTTTGTGTCATTAAAAAAAAAACACTGAAGAGGGTAAAATCATTTGTGCAATGACTCTGCATAAAAGAGGGACTAGAAATTCAGGCCTGATGTTTCATATGCCATCGAAGAAAGCCTGGTTAAAATAAAACACTGATTACAGATGCAAGTGTTTACCTTACTCTAACCAAGATATCATTCCAGCAGAACTCAGGCTAATGATACTGCAACCTTGCCCTGATATGTTTTAGACTTCCCCCAGTACTATAACATTCAGTAAATGGTTGAGTATCACAGGAGTCAAGACTTAAGACTGAAGAACAGTGATGTAGGAAGCATTTGATAAAAATTATAGGATGGGATGAATGAATGGGTGGATGGATGGATGGATGGATGAATGGATGGGATATGTGGATTGATGTGATGAATGGATGGATAAATGAGTGGGCTGATGGGATGGCTACATGGATTGCTATATAGCTGTAGGCAAGTCATTTGCCCTGAGAACTCCCATCTCCTCATCTGTACAAGGGGGTTCTGAGGTGACCTACAGGACCATGTTGCAGTGAGGCAAATGATGACATATATATATACCTGTTTTATCATAGCAGCAGCTATTGGTACTTGTAGTACTCTAGGTTGCATGAAGCAGCTGGAAAAAGAGAAACAAGGTGTTTGGAGCCCTGGCATCACAGAGAAAAAGCACTTGAAGATGGGCTTGGGCCTGTGCACTCATGCATTCTGACTCTGTGGTTAGGCATCTGGCTTAGAGTTACGGGCCTTGCCAGCAAGAGTAAGGCAGGATGATCTTCCCCTTTATGGGTAAAAGGTTTTATGACCTCCTTGTCCCAAGGCCTGAATGCTTCATCTAACATTTGAGAAATATTTCAGGGGATGTGTTTTTCTTGATTAAAAACTGAAATATGGGGACTAGGCACTAGAACAATGTCATTTGAGTTCTAAAAATGTGAGTCCCCCCTAGAGTATATTCTAAAACTGATCAAGTATATTGGTGATTTACATTGTAATTGATGTTTCTGACTGCTCTCACCCACCCCCAATGACTGTGTAGAACTATCATTTTGGAAACCTCTTTCTATTCCTATACTGCTTTTACCTTCCTGACTTCCCACATCCATGTGAGACAGCACAGATGGAGTCTCACTCTTTTCTGAAACATCTTGCATGTATGTCCCTGGGGCCACCAGTACACATTTTCTGTAGACCCCAATGGTCAAGAAGACTACATGAATTAGAGAACTTTTTTTTTTTTTTTGGTCCTGGGGATTGAACTCAGTGGCACTTGGTCATTGAGCCACATGCCCAGTACTATTTTGTGTTTTATTTCAAGACAGGGTCTCAGCGTGTTGCTTAGTGCCTTGCCATTGCTGAGGCTGGCTTTGAAATTGTGATCCTTCTGTCTCAGCCTCCCAATACACTGGGATTACAGGCGTTCACCACTGCACCCAGCTATGAGAGAACATTTTAAAAAATACTTTTAGAGGGGCTGGGGATGTGGCTCAGTGGTAGAGTGCTTGCCTAATATGCATGAGGTGCTGGGTTTGATCCCTGGCACAACTTAAGTATTGTGTCCATTTATAAATTTAAAAAAAATATTTTTACATATTCTTAATCAGTGGTAATTATTTTTTGAGTTCATGAAGGGCATAAAAGACATGTAAGTCATGGCCCCTCTCTGAAGTAGGCTTCTGGGTTGTGCTTATAAATAAACTAGGCATTGAGGGAAGGGAGCTGGCTCTAACATTTGGTGTAGTTGGAGGGTTTTGTGAAGCAAATAAATAAATAAATAAATAAATAAATAAATAAATCAGATTGAGTGAAATCTACACAGGAATAATGAGGCATTTCCCAAGAAGCCATGCCCCAAGAAGTAGGGGAACATAAGATACCCTCATAAGTAGGAGTGAGAGGCACAAGAGTCTAGACCAACACTAGTACTGGGAGTTAGCATTGAGGACCCTGAGAAAAAACACTTGACTGACAGGCAAGAAAGAAAGGGAGGTGTGACTTGGTTCAGGTGTCTTCATAGAAAGCCCCAGAAACCATCTTGGGTGATACCTCTGGGAGGAGGAGGAGTCCAGATAGGCAGAGGACATTTCAAAGACCAGACAGTGCAGAGAAAATGAAAATTTAATCATGCATCATACTTTATAATTTCTAAAACTTTAGGTATAATTTGTAAACTGTTGTAAGTTACTATAAAATTATCCTTGAGACTGAGGGATGGAAACATGCAAAACAAATTTAAGCATTATGAATACAGATAATACTAATGTACCATATAATGCAAAACTGCTGAACAGTAGATTCTAAACTTTCTTGCCACAAAGAAACAACAGGTATGTAAGGTGGTGGATATGCTAATTAGCCTGATTTACTCATTCTGATGTATACATGTATAACATCACATTATACCCCATAAATATATGCAATTGTTATTTGCCAATTAAAAGAAAAATTAAAAATGAAGTAAGTATTGTTTTATTCTGATTCTCAAAGTGAGCACATGTTGCCATATCACGAACATCATGGAGAGAGAATGTGTACACCTCTGGAAGCAGCAATGCTTTCTAGAATAGACCTGTGTCCTATGTGTTACATCTACATGAAGTTCAAGTAAAGGTTACATGTTTAATGAGAAGTATCTGCTAATATGACTTGCATAGATTTAATAAGAGCAATAATAAGTGAGGTTCACATCCATCAACTTGTAGCTAATGATAAATTGTATTTAAATCATTGAAATACTAAATCTGTTTTTTTTTTTTGGTGCTGGGGATCAAACTTGTGAATTATAGGGAAATCATAAATCTTTTTTAAAAAAATATTTTTTAGTTGCCAGTGCATTATTTATTTTATTTCTTTATTTATATGTGGTGCTAAGGATAGAATCCAGGGTCTCACACATGCCAGGCAAGCGCTCTACCACTGTGCCACAACCCCAGTCCCAATCTCTTTTATTTTTAAAGCAGTTGGTGAGAGAAATCCTAGGGGCCGTGAAAAAGGAACTACTAAGCTGGAGGGTTAGTGACTGCTTTCACTGTGAGAATTCAGCAGGACAGCAAGCCACATTTTCTGTGATGATCGAACCACCACTACAGAATATAATACCTAGGTCAATTTGCTACAGAGATGGGTCCTAGGATGTGATTGTCTTATTGAGTCTGTCGATGAGCAACTGCTAGGACTCTCATTTAGTGATTATAATTAGCTGGCTGTTACAAGCCAGGTGAGCACCATGGGTTAAGTAACTGGGAGAAAGGTCAAGTTACCAGGCACTGGTACCTCAGCTTGGTGACAATGCTAATCTTACTAAAGGTGAGCACATACATGGTCATTTCAGTAGTCACCCAATGAGATTTAACTTAAATGTTTTGGAGGATAAATAAAAGATTTCTACCTGGATTAAAAAAAAATCACTTAATACCATCTAATTCCCCCGAGGAGGAGAGATTTAAAAACAAACAAACAAAAAAAAAGCCACAGCATTTTCCTTACAAAACAGTTAGGTAACACTGACCATTTCAAAAAGAGAAGGCATCGAGTAGTTCAACATGGGAAAAGCAGATTCTGCCAAATAACACATACATGGGAAAGCCAAGAATTAAAAAAAACTTGAAATGATTTATTTTGAAAGAACAAATTCTATTCTCTCTCCAAAAAGCCTTCTCTCTGAATTTTTATGTTACTTTTATTTTTAACTTGCTGGCCTCTTCTTTTTGCTAGGGAGTCACAGAGAATGTTAATGCCTGAGTTCCTGCAGTTGTCCATCTTTGAACTGACCATGTGAGAGCAGATCTGCTCTGTGCAGCTTGTCTCCCCCAGGCCAAAGGTACAACCTCTGCTCCAGCTGACTGGAGGTACTTCTCTGGTTTGTTGATGTGTCCCAGGACCTCCTAAGTGAATTTTGACCACTCTAAAAAGTCTCAATTTTAAGAAATCATGCAAACTGAGAGATAATCCATTCTGCCATTTCATTTCATGCCATGACAACAAACATCTATAACATTTCTAGCCATCTGTCCATAGACATATTTACCAATCCTACTACATGCTAATCAATTGGGCACAAGGAGTTTCGTTTATAATTTTCAGAAAACCTGACAAAGAAGGCATTAAACTTCTTACATTACAACTGAAAAAACTGAGGCTCTGAGAAGTTAAAGATTACCTCAAAAGCAAACCAACAATGGCAATTTCATATGGTTCTGGAGTCCCAGAAAGGGTCTGGAAAGGGGTATCTAATTTCCACAAGATGCCAGGACAAGAAGTGTCCCAGGGTTTGGAGGTTTCAAAATTTTTGTAATATGTGCATAGCCTTTTACTGGTTAAACATCCCTAATCCAAAAATCCAAATCTAAAAGGCATAAGATTTTGAGCATCACTCAAGACATTTCAGATTTCAGAGCATTTAGGATTTTGTACTTTTGGATTAGGGATGCTCAACCTGTATACTTAGAGAGGAAGGACATCTAAATCTAGATGGGGGAAGGTGGAGGACTTGGAGAAGAAACTAGGGTCATGCACAGGAGAGACTCTCCAGAGGCTGGGAGTCTCTGAGAAATGAGGACTAAGCCTTCCAATGTAAGCAATAAATACAAACTCAATTTTAAAAATGCAGTACTTTTCTGTAAAGCTGCACTAACAGTTTGACTTATCTCACAAAGTTCAAATACTTTCATATGAAGTATAACAACTGCAAAGATTCATGAACAACCCTCATTTAAAGCAGGTTCTTTAATTTTGTAATTAATGCATTCTCTATTACATCTAATCAGCAACACGAACCTAGAGGACTACAGGGACAAAGTCACCTGATAAATGTTTTGAATGTAGTTTTTGAGAATTAAGACAATATTCATGAAGTCCTTGGACTGGAACTTCTGCTTTACCACATAATAGGCAAATGCTAAAATATTTTTCAAATGCAGTATGTATCCATGAAACTCTGGAATTTATCACAACAGAAGGTAGATAAAATAAAAAAGAAAAATTCCATAATGTATATTTTAAATAGTAAAACAAAGTACACTTAGTAAAAGTTGAGATAAATTTTTGTTTTAGCTTTTTTGTACCAAAACATACTTGGTTTTAATCATAGCTTTTTAGGTATAACACAGAGTTGTAAAGTATCTACAGTGGGAGGAGAGGGAAGAAAGAAGAGGAATGGTGATGGTCTACATATGTCCATGACTTGGGGTCTGAACAAAACTATCGAAGAACACAAACTCTAGCAAATTAATTGAGCCAGGTCAGTTTGTTAAGAATACAGTATGCACAAGAAAAATGAAAACAAAAATAAGGCAATTTTTAAGAAACACAGCATCTACCAAACAAGTGACTCAGCCACACACACACTGGTCTCTCAGGGGGATCCATGAGAAGTGCCAGCAGCTTCTCTCAGTGAGGGTCCTGGGGAAGATACAGAGCTAAAACCCACAGTTAGCAACTAAGCCTGAGATTTTAAGATTACAGGTTAAGCATCCCTAATCTGAAAACCTAAAATCTGAAATGCTCCAGAATCTGAAACTGAGTGTCAATACAATGCCACAAGTAGAAAATTTCACATTTTGACGCTTTGTTTTATTCACAAAATTATTAAAAATATTGTGGAGAGCTGGGGATGTAGCTCAGTATTAAGAGTGTTTGCCAGGTGTGGATAGCTTTGGATTTGATCTCCAGCATCATTATATAAGTAAATAAATAAACAAACAAAACTGATGTATATGAAACAGAAATAAATTTTGTGTTTGGACTTGGGGCCCATTCCCAAGATATTTCATTATGTATATGTAAATATTCCAGAATCTAAAACAAATCTGAAATCAGAAACACTTCTAGTCCCAAGCATTTCAGATGAAGGACAGTCAACTTGTATTAAGTTCAAAGCTGGAGTAGATGGAAGAGGTTTTAAAAACATCCAAGGGGAAATGCTCTCATCCTCTTCTGAGTTCTTCAGTGAACTGTTTCAGTTGCACCCTAATGAATGGCTAAGGATAAGTCACCAACATACTGACACTAAAGCAGGGACAGGCCACTCATATAGCTAAATGCCCAGAAGTGAAGACCAAAGGCAGAGAGGATCATGTCCTTGGTGGGAAGTGGTAGTTTCAAAGCTGTTTGCCATCATCTTTTATCTATTTGGGGCTAGAGGGTTGTGTTGAATTTCTTTTTACAGAGAGGCATACAGATTGAACTTAGGAGAACCAACTAAGTTATACCTAGTTGTTGTACTCTATGCCCTGAAGCAGACACATGAAATCTGAGAGATGGCTCTGATGTGGAATCTTCCCCTACAGTTCCAGACTTTTTCATAAGTGGTGAACATCACAGTCCAGTTTTCTCACAGAAGGCCCTACAAAGCCACCTTTATATTGTGTGTTGGTGATAGATCCCTTGAAAGCTACTGGGAGCCTCCTGGCCCTTGACTCAGCCCTGGTTGAGTGGAGTCAGGATGTGAGACAATGAGAAGGATAGATGAGTCCTTTGGAGTCATGAAACGAAGTTCTACCATAATGAGGCCCACATTGCAAAACAAAACAAACAAAACAAATCCTACCTAGGATCTCGAAAGCTGAAGTCCTTGGCACTTCCATGTCCCAACTAAATAGCTTGTGACATTTACAGATGGGTTTCTAGGAGTTTTCTGAAAGGACCTCAGTCTTTGTAAATAATAAGCAAAATAATTTAATAACATAACTATTTCCTTGCTTGAAGGTTTTATTTATCTATTCCTTGTTCCAATGCTGTCCTTCAAATGAAGGAAAAACTAAGGGTGGCTGAGAAAGTACATTTAAGTGCTCTAGCAATAAACTTATAAAGAGGCCGTATCCCTGCCACGCTACTGCCCCATCCATGGCAGGGATATTAAGGCACAGGAAGAGTGGAGAGCAGCTGTCTAACTTCCCCCAGGGAGGTAAACACTGGGTGGCTCTCAGAGGCTTCAATTTGTTGACACTCTTGATTCTCCTACCTTTGAGTGGGAGGCAGGAGAGTAATCTAAATAGAAATAGGAATAGAGCCCTAGCCTATTCTAGGGAAAGAGAAGGGTCAGGCCCTAGGAGGGAGAGAGGTGAGTTACCACTCTGACTGTTCAACATGTCCTGCTGGACACACTCAAGGGCCATGCCTGGCATGATCATGGAACAAACCGATGGTCAGTGTGTAGCCTCTATCTGAGGCTTCCACACTGCATAGCTAGTGCTCCTGGGCTTGTTGATGGGAGACTTAGGGTTCAGACTGCTGCTGGTGGGACTCAGTTTTTTCCCTTCCTTCCCTGATTCTGTGGCTGCCTCTGTAAAATGGGCACAGTAACACAACCCATTTGTTCATATTTGTATAACATAACTTAATAAATGCTAGCTGAATGAATTCTGGCTTTTATTAATTTAAATAAAAGCTTTACTTCTGTAAATAGGGAAATTAAGTAGACTAGTAACCACAAACTATCCTGGAGGTCCTGAAGGCCTCTAGTAACTTAGGACACACAGGACTCCCCTCCTTTTTGCATGCCACATCCCCTTGGTCTGGAGGAAAATCCAGACGAATCCAGAACCCAATCACTGTCAGCACTGCCAAGACACCATTATCTTGTCCTTCCTACTGGTCTGTTAGCCTTTGCACAGGAACCTTTGAGACAAGATGCCCTTCCTCCCCTTAACTCTTCCAATAACTTCTGCATCACAGTGGGAGCCAGAGTCTTAGGGTGGTGGGTGAGAAAGCCAGCCTGCTGTCATCTCTGACCTCAGCTGTGCCTCCCACATGCCACACATTCTCATTGCCCTCCTAGGCCCTCTACTGAGATACTCTTCCAAGCTCTGCCTCTATGGTTCATGTGAATCCTTCATAGTGGTTCTTAATTTAGGTCATTGGAGCCCAGCAATCTCTTTTGGATGGCTGACAATCAGAATTCTAGAGGTCCTTGAACTCAAATAATAAGAAGGACATTTTAAAAAAATATTTATTTTTTAGTTATAGGTGGATGCAATATCTTTGTTTTATTTTTTATGTGGTGCTGAGGATTGAACCCTGTGCCTCACGCATGGTAGACGAGCGCTCTACCTCTAAGCCACAACCTCAGCCCCATAAGAAGGACATTTTTAATTTCATTACCCACTAACGGAAATGAAGCATTTCTTTCCATTATAAGCATAGACAACAATGGTACTACCTGTGACTATTTCCCTCAGAAATCAGAGATACTTTCATAGCACATGATGTTGCCAATGTCTCAAAAGATTGATTCTGCTCATCACCACTTTAAAATTGCAGTATCTACTTAATTTTCTCATTTATAGCATCCACAACTAGAGCTGGGTATTTAATACATGAATGTTCATATATTACTACACATATGTTTGATTTTAAAGTCTTTCACTGTTACTGATTAACTTTGTAATCCTTTATTTTCTGCATTTATAAACATTCTGAGATGGGCAGGAGGTCCACAGGACAAAACAGGCTCCTCCTTTTATTCCTCTAAGTGTCCCAGCTGGCTTCCAGGGTATGCCCCTGGTTGACACTCAGAAGTGGTGTTAGGAGTGATACTGCCACCAGTGTCTGCCCACTGGACTGGAGCACTGGTCATGGGGCTGCACAGGCACCAGCTGTAGAATCTGTCCACCTTCCTTATACCTCAGCACTGAC
This sequence comes from Marmota monax, assembly GCF_021218885.2. NCBI lineage: Eukaryota > Metazoa > Chordata > Mammalia > Rodentia > Sciuridae > Marmota > Marmota monax. Next base: position 6,089,314 of record NW_026692254.1, read on the forward strand.
TCCAGCCCCATTTTGCTATGGAGAGACTGGGCATTGCCTGAGGTCCACACTGGTGAGTAAGATTCTGATCCAGGTATGTAGCTACAGATCCTGAGACAGATCCTGAATCCTGAGACAGTGTCAAAGTGGTTATTGCCAATAAGTCTCTTGAGTTTGAATAAAAAGAAAAAAGGAATTTCAAACTAGGAGATTAAAGGGTAGAAGTCTGGAATACATACACACACACACACACACACACTCACACTTTTTTCAACAACCAAATTCATAACTTTATCCTTGCTTGCAGAGTGTTCATGTAGAATAAAAGCTGAGACATAAATCCTTTGGGAAAGAAAGGCATAAGACTCTCTTTGTCTTCAGACTTGTTGTCCCTCCTAAGAGGCTGATGGTCACTTTTCATTGGGGAAAGCCTGAGTTGTAGGAGGGGAAGAGGTTGCATTTTATGAAGTCACTGTCTGCAGAGGACGCTGTACTTACTGCTCTTTGTGCACTGTATTTACTATTCCTTTTCTCAGACATGGAAACTGAGGCTAGGAGATGTGACCTAGGAGACATGAGTGGCTCATGCCACTCTCCCAGTTTATTATTACGTGCCCTGGCTGCCATTTAACAATATGCTGAGAAATGCTGCAGACCTGACATTGGTCCTTCCAAGCAATTCTGGTAACTTTTTACAATTAGGTGCCACCTGAGAGACTAAATACACAATTAGAAACATGTTTCTCATTTCTATATTCCAATAATAGATTCTGACCTGGGCTTGGGGTGGGGAGGGTGATGGGATGAACCAATGGAAAAGCTACAGGCAGCAGTTAAAGTCCCTCTGAATCAACAGCTACATGCACGGCTTCAAAGCAACACAAAACATGTAATTTAATTTTATAAAAGGATCTTTCTACAGTTTGTTTTTTTCCTCCCAGCCTATTGAAATGTACACACCACAAGGACAAAGTACAAGGCGCTCTTGAGCTGTAATTTTACTTCTGCACATATTTAATGTGCTGCCAGGGATGAAACATTTCATGGTTCCTGTGCTTAGCAAATGAAGTAAATCAATGTGTTAAGAGAGAGAGCCATTTTTTCTTGCTGTTTGGGGGAAGTGCTCTTTACTTTTCTATTAACAGGAATTTAATGAACCATTTCATATTCAAAACCCCTTAGAAAGGTCATAATGCCTATTTCTTAATTAAGTTTTTTAAAGTCAAATAATGCTAATTTTCTTTTATATCTCCACATGAGTAGCAGTGCTTTAAAAATATTACTGAGAAAAACACCACCACGGATCAAGGACTATTTCAGTTAGTTAAATATAGATGCTTGTAAGGGCTTTATAAAGGGAGATAGAGAAAGAGAAATGACCCGGTCTAGCATTTTAAGTATAATCAAAGAACCAGGGAATTTGGGTTGCCATGGAAGTCAGGCCTAAATAAAGTTTATCATATGGTGCCAACTAGGCATTGTGTTACAAAACAGGGAGCATAATAAAATCAAGGTGGTTTGAGAAACATTGGTCATTCAGCATTTAGGTTTCTTTTCTTGAATTTCTTTAAAATTTTTATGCTTAAACTTCCTAGCCTGTATCAAAAAGGCCTAGGTTTTGTAGCATAACAGAAACAGGTACTTGAAGCTCACTGCTGTTTCCTTCTTGGGCCAGTCTCATTTTTTTCCATCTTAATTGCAGCAGACAGCATCGGAGCTTTGTCAGCTCTACCTGCTCTGAATAGAGGCACTTTTGGCCCCCCTTGTCAAAGACCAGGGAAGAAAGCACGCTCTCTGGTTGGCAGCAGTCTTGGATTCTCGCCCCCGGCCATACTGTGCAATCACACTGTTTATTCCACTGTAACAATCAGACAGCGAGAGCTGAGCACCTGGTACTCCCGGCCTGGGCCTTCCTTGGCAGCTGACGGGCAACCTCCCTGCCAGGTGGTCGCGCTTCAATTACATTAGCTAGCCATTCTAGGGTTAACGAGGACCCACTTTCTTCAGAATGCCCCGGGAAAATCAGTTATTCATAAAAGACAGTATGCCTTTTGTTGATCGCTGAACAATGTTGCTGAATATCCATTAAATTAAATTCTCTTTATTGGACTGAATAATGCAATAGCGATAGCCCCAGCTAGAAGTTTGCATGTTTATTTACCAAATTTCTGAATAATTTATACATGGATCCTGGCTCTTTTTTTCATTTAGTGGCCAAATGCTTCTTCGGAATGGAGGAGTGTAGCTTTGCCTTCATTTTAATATGGGCTAACACTCACTTGCAAATAAAAAACAAACAAAAGCAGAATTTAGTGGAGTGGTGAGGAAAGGAAATTGTATTTTGATTCAGACTTCACCTTCCAATTTTCTTTGCAAAAGAACTTTCAGATATATTCGTGTGAATTTATATAGATGCTTTTGGGGGGCTATTTCATATGAGCACCTTTACTTTTCGTAACAGAAAACAAAAGAGAAGGAAACTGGAGCAAGTGTGATAGTCATTAAGTGGGGGAACTGTTGCCATTACTTAAGTACAAGGTGGCCCTGAAGAGGTGAGTTTGCACAGACCTGTGGAGACCTGGTAGTTGAATTTAATGGAGAGCTAGAAGTGTCTCCTTGCCCACAACAATCTCTTTCCCCAGAGAGCTGCTGCTTTCTGTGGCCCTCTGCCGCATAAACCATAATGACGGCAGAGACAGCTCAAGACAGGACAGCAAGCTCAATATCACCTGCCTCCCTTCAGTCATCCTCTGCTTCTCTCTCTCAGGTATCAGAGAAGAGAGTTATTAGAGAAACCCTCCCTCCCTCCTCCTGCTGAATGTTTTAGATTTCCTGTGTTTAGAAGCACAGATCCCCCCAGCCTCAGATACATGGCTGCCTACTTGAATGTCCTAGAAAAGCTGCAAGTGAAAATCTATGAAAAACATAGGTTTAGAGATATAATAAAGTCATTTATATACTGTTGTCCTAGGTATTTAGCCTTTGCTGTTTGGAAGATGATTTACATTTATTTACTTACTTAACTAATTTTTCTCATGTTGCTGAGGATCAAATCCAAGTCCTTGTACATCTAGGAAAGTGCTCTACCACCAAATTACACCCTCAGCGAGGTGATAATTTTAGAAGAGATTTTTTTTTTTAATTTGAGATAGCATTAACAAAAACCTCACTGCAAAATTAAATTATCCTAAAGTACATGTTAAGAGCAAAAGACAAGCAAAGAAAAAAAGAAGTCTATTGCATTTGCTTTCATTTATGAAGAAAAATCTTGCTTTTTTCAGAAATAAAGAAGAGTTTGTGAATAAATTTAGGGAGAAAGGTATAAACTTTAGTTGATGTGCAAATTCAAAGCAGTTCTTGAGAACAGTTTTCCAACTTAGGAGCAATGCAGCTGGGCAGGTGTAAGATATCAGAGAGCTGGGGCTGAAAGAGAAAAGTCCATGTGAAGGTGCTACTTCTGCCTGCTGGCCAAGAGATCCTGGGCAAGTCACTTAACTTCTCTGTGTATCTCTGTTTCCTCTCTTGTAAGATGGGAAAACAACCCTGCTTTTTAGAGATGAGGAAGTACATGTAAAACACTTAAGTACATGGCACACATTATAAGAGCTCATTAAATCCTATTTTTAAGATGACCAAGAGGTACTTTGTTAGAACATTCTCCACCTTCTTCCTTAAGGCATCTTCACTCTGCTCTGTATCACTTAGCCTGATTCCAGTTGGGAGCACATATTCAGCTACTCTTGGTCCTTTAATATAACCACTTCATTGATTTCCTCTGCAGTGAAATAGTAAAAGTAAATTAGAACCTATTGCCAGAGCAAAGCAAGAATTACAGAATAACTGTCTGCTACGTTGCTGATGAAATAGTAAGAGTGGATTACAACTGGACGTTTGGAAATAAATGTTTTAGTTTTGCTTCCTGCTCATTTTTGATAAATGCTTTGGCTTTGCCTTGGCATTTATCTTCCCAAGCAGGCTGGTGTCTGGTCACAATGTACGGTTCTAGAAACATTATCTCTGAATTATAAGATCCACCTTGTACAAGGCTCCCACACAAAGGTATTAGAATGTGCCTATGACAAGCGGACACACTTCTATGGCTCAAAAACAATGGCTGACACTTCTGTATGAATAGGCAGAAGGCACATCAAAGGCAGCCTTTTATAGAGAAAAATTGTGTGATGCCCACTTTAATCTCTCCGAAAATCTATGCATGAACTGAACCCAATTTAATTTTTCACATAAATGCTAAGGCTTGATACAAGGACATCTTTTTCTTTGCAGTTAAAAGACAAGGAGACAAAGATATGCTAGCATAGCCTTTGAACTTTTTAAAGCTGTATCAATGGACTGTGATACTTAACCACTGATACAAGGGCAGAGATTTCACAATAGCTGCATTTAAAGCATTCTCACTAAAACCAGTCATTATTATAGATTAAAGAAATGCATTAATATCCACATTTTCCTTAAAGCTGCATAGTTTTTATACCTTTAACCCTTTGATCAGTTAACAAAGGTTTAAAAAGGTAAGGCTGCAATACCTCAAGGGTTTATAAAATGATGGTGGCATTTGAAGGGGACCATATTTGTTCCTTCGATAAGGAACAAATATGGTATATTTCAGGGTAGGAATGGGTGCCTCAGAAATGAGATAACCGTGGTGGTGACTTTTACTATATTTTTTTTTGGGGGGGGGACTATGAAATGGTATCTCCAGATGGTTTGTGGGCTCTACCTGCCTCCGCTTGTATCTCTGGGTCCCTTGTGAGCCTTGGGTGTACTATTGTGAAGCTACTGCTCTTTGTTATAGTTTCAGCCACTTCAACCTCCCAGTTCCACCAATTTCCTTCTGTCTGCCAGGCTACTAGTCTAACTATGATATTTTTATAAGCTGAGTCAGGCTCTGTGGTCAGACTGCCCATGCTCCAAGACTCCCAATACCACTTGTCTAACAGTGCTTCTGAGGAAGTCAGGCTACCTCTCTGGAACTGAGTTTCCTCAAGGCTGGATGGTAATAACAGTGATATATACACTAAGTACTTAGCATAATGCCTGGCAGAGGCTAAGTCTTAGGTTCTAGTTACTATAGATCACTTCCAGCTCTGGAAGAAATCATGAGAGTTCTTGACTCCATCTTCCAAAGAGCAGCAGCAATCTTTTCTTCATGTTCCTTTAGCATCTATGAATCCTTGCTAAGGGCGATGTTTAATGCTGTGGGCACAACTGGCTGCACAGGAGAGTTAGCTAGTGATAAATCAATATTGACGCTGGTCCCCACTCTATGCTAGGTGAACCAGGGTCTGTGCAGTGCATCCTAGGTATAGGTCACTGTGGTGCTTCCGGATGTGATGCTACTGTGCAGCAGGGTTAACAACTGTGGTTCAGGCAATGACACACAAACACTTCCCCTAAAGCCCTCTCTCCTGCACAGGGGTGCAAAATGGGAGAGCAGGGCTTCTAGAAGCCTGCAAGCAACAAATATGTCAGACTTCTTTATCTCAAAAAGGGATGCAAATTCATGGTTTGGGCTGATTTTAATAAAAAAGTACTGAGTACAGATAATGATCTGAAAAGATGTTATGCTTCTCCTGGGACCTGTCTAGACCCCACCTATCACCTGGCTTCCCAATTTGAGAAGCTCTAATTTGATGTCTGACTATCCCAGAAATGCCTGCACTTTATAAGGAAATTCATGAAGACAGAAGAACCTATGACATCCAAAGGGCTATAGTTAGGACGGCAGAAGGGCAGATAATGGGACAAAGGTATTAATCACACACTGGTTCTGAATATGAGGGACACTAAATGATATTTACTCTGTTTCTGGAATTGGAAACACAGGAGATCTCCCCTGGAACCTGAGCCTGACTTCCAACTCAACTTGTGGCCTTGACTATTCCATATAACCTAGAAAGGGCTGCTTTTTTTCAAACTCTTGTTTTAAAAGCAAAAAGACCAATTGATCCACACACCAAACTAGGTAATCATCACTGTGGCCACTTGTCAAGGATGGGTAAAGGAAACTTGACATTGTGGCCACCAAAGAGCACCTCCTTCCACATAGTACCAGAACACTTAGGATGATCTTAAACCATCAAATAGGTTTTCAAGATTTACTTTTCAGTGTGCTTTTAATTATGAAGATATTTAATTGGTCTAATACCTTTTCTATTCTAAGAACCAGCAAGTAAAGAAGTACCCTCTTACAAAAAAAGAAAACTGATGATAATCTGGCAAATGAAATGCCTTGGAAGAAACTTTAACAAGATTTGAACCTATATTTTCTAAAAAGCTACACTTGTGAGAGAGCTAAAAGTAATGTATTCTGGCCTAGTGCAGTGGCTCATGCCTATAACCCCAGTGGCTCAGGAGGCCAAGGCAAGAGTATCACAAATTCAAAGCAAGCCTCAGCAACTTAGCAAGGTACTGTCTCAAAATAAAAAATAAAAAAGGTAGGGGATGTGGCTCAATGGGTAAGCGCTCCTGGGTTAAATACCCAGTACCAAAAAAAAAAAAAAAAAAAAAAGTATTGCATTCTGCTAATATTAAACAATGCACATCTGCTTTGAAAACAATATTTCTAAATGACCGAATTTCTTGTTCGAACCCAAAATCTCTATTCTATTCGAGCATCTTTTTTTTTCCAAAAAATTCCCTTTAACAGGATTTGTCAGTAAAATTTTACATTCTTCCTTGACAACATGTTCTTTACATAAATCAAAACCATGACACTTTGAATTTTTTGAATAGATGTCTATATTTCTAGTTATGATGTGTGTACTGTTAAAAAGTGACAGTTATACAACAGAAAAAATTGAGATTTTCCCCCCCTTCATTTCTTCATTTTGATGGTTTCACTTAAAGAAAGATAATTTAGAGAACTGAAAAACCATTCTAAACAAATTATAAATTAGTTGAACACAGGTGGTAGGCTTTTTTTTTGGAAAGCATCACATCTTTTAGTAAGAGAGTAAATTTTCAAACTAGGCTTTGGGGTTAATGAGAAGAAATGAGGAGGAAAAACAAGAAGGTGATGGGGGAAGAAGGAAAAGAAAAAAGAAAAAGGATGGAGGAAGAGGAGGAGAAAGGGAAGAGGAAAGAAAGAGGGTGAGGAAGAAGAAGGAAACATACAAAAATGACAAGGAGATGAATATAGTAATTACCCTGATTTGATCACTACACATTACATACATGAATTGAAATATCATACTGTATCCTATAAATATGCACTATTATATGTGCATATTAAAAAGAAAGAAAGAGGGAAAGGGAGGAGAGGAAAATAGCACAAATACTGGGTAAAACTAGTATGTTCACCTTTGTAGCGAGATGACGCTGCAGTGCTCAGCACCAACCATGGGTGATACAAAGCTGACTTGGGCTGTTGCAGGTTTAATATGTGGGCCAAACATTCCATTGTTCCAATGGTGCTATTTAAATGATAAAATGACTTATTGAATTTAATTAGCTCCTGCAACTTCAAAATGTGTCTGGGGCCCTGCCAGGATGGGAACATCAGATAACTTCTCTGGAGTGACGAGTGACCAATCTGCTCAAGCTGGTTGTGCCCAAATTCACATTTGGAAAACACTTTAAGGTATAATTCTGCTCTGGAACTAGCAGGCCACCATAGTTCAGCTAAGTTTTAGTTTGATCATCTACTTGTTATGATTCATAACCTACTTAAATTTGTCTCTTTGGTTACTGGCTGGGACAGCATATTAATGACCTCTCTCATAGACATTAATTTTTTAAACAAAAATTACATTTATAAAACAAAGATAATTTTTCCCCATTTGTATTTTTCATTGCAATAAAACAAAAGTAGTTTTGAGTCCCTTTTTCATGCTTTGGTAAACAGACGAGCTATACATTGCCCAGCACCAGAATGTGATTAGCTGTCTGCATTGGTGGCAGTCTGAGAATTGGCTAACCTGGCAGGAGATTCAAAAGTTTCTCAGGTAAAGATGTATTTCATTTGTTAATTGACTTTTAAAGCCCTCGTCACAAAAACAGGATTGGAGACAGTGCATATAATGAACAAAAATAACATTCATTGGGCACAATGCCCAGAGAAACCAGCTCAAACACAAGCCTGAAGGCTAATGGTCCCAAAGAGGAACCAAAATGTTCAAGATGTGGTAACCTCAAAAGCAAAGGATTTCAGAGAAGCTATCAAACACAACCCCAGGGTTCTGGCAGATGTCTTATGTAAAAGCAGTCAAACTTCCTTGCAGCACCCCATGCACACAGATTCCTCTGGGCAGAGAATGGAGCCGTGTTGATATTTACCACTCACTTTTGCAATCCAGAATATTAGGGTGAGCATTTTTTCCCTAAGTCAAAAATAGTCAAATAACAGCAATTTTGTGTACTTCAGCCCAACATGAAACAGGGTGTGGAGTTCATCCTACAATCTGTCTCTAATCTGTTGTCATCATAAATTTATTTTTCTGAGCACCTTTAGAGGGAATGGGGTAGGTCAGCCTTTTGACTACCACAATGGGCCACATCAAGATGCCTGATGATCCCTGCTCCATGTCAATAACATCTCCAAGGATCGGTCTCATTCCTGACTGTATTCTGTTCTACAATTTTCAGAGAAGAGAACAAAGAGCTTCATTCTCCCTGTCTCAGGCTCCAATTATTCTTGCAATTCTTCATTCCTTTTGCTTTTATGCTTACTGTACACAATGTACTTAGCTCAAAACAACTTTTACACTGATGTTCAAATTTATTAACTTTATAATGGTTAAATGTAAAGACCAAATAGTTCTTCCCCACCAGTTCTGACGGAGTTAGGTAAAACATACGTTTTGAACAATGAATATTCAGACATATTTTTTTTCTCATTATAGGAATAAGACAATGTGATAAAGAAAGCTGAATACAATATGAATATTTTAGAACAGAAAAAATTCTGGAATTTAAGAGTACTTGACAGTGCAGAATAGAGTTAAATCTCAACATTAAACAGTCCTTAAAAAAAGGTACATGAGCTGGGCGCAGTGGCTCATGCTTGTAATCCCAGCAGCTCCGGAGGCTGAGGCAGGAGGATCAAGAGTTCAAAGCCAGCCTCAGCAATGGCAAGGCACTAAGCAACTCAGTGAGACCCTGTCTCTAAATAAACAACCCACTTGAATCTAATGTATGAAATATGATATGTCAAGAGCTTTGTAATGTTTTGAACAACCAATAAAAAAAAATTTAGATACAAAAAAAAAAAAACCCAAAAAAACAAAATAGGGCTGAGGATGTGGCTCAGTACTGAATGCCCCTGGGTTCAATCCCGCCCACCCCCCAAAAGGCACACAACCCATAAGTATGGATTTTCAAGAATCAAGATTAAATGAAGCTCAATATTATGTAAGTACAATGCACTAATGAAAATGCAAAAAATAAAAATAAAGATTAAGCATCAAGATTTAGTTTGCTTTAAGTAAAGGAACATGGCTAGTTTGATAGCTATCCTTGTCATAACATCAAATGTTATCAGGTCTTCTATCCAATAGATCCTAACAAAATACCTCTAATTGCAGACTGAATTTTATAACATGCTAGAAATTAAATAAATATTGAAACTTAAAAGGGAAAAATTTAAAAACAACAAGTATATTTGTAGTGCACTGAAAGGGAATGCAGCTTTTTAAAAATAAACTAGTTAAATATATTTTAGTTGTCCATAGGACTTTACTTTATTTATATGTGGTGCTGAAAAACGAACCCAGTGAGAAATTCAGCTTTTAAAATAAATCTTTAATGTTAGAGAAGAGAAAGATCATGAAAATAAATAAAAGATTTACTTCCTTAAAAAGTAATCTGACTTTAGATTTATAAATATGTATTAAAATAAAAAGTAAAGCTGCCTTGAAGTGAAGACTTAACAGAAGTTCAGTGAATTCACAATTAGCACCTACCATGGAGGGCTTTCTAGAATCTCAACATGAAAAACCTGGAATGCAAGTCTCATTCAACAACATGAGGAGATACAGGGCTTTTTACAGGCAAAGAGCACATTACGAAGTTCATTAATTAAACAGTGAGGGTGGAGCAGATGGATGCTACCTACGCTCGAATGACGCTAAATTGGGACAGAGGTTTGCAGTCCTTAATGAGGCTCCATAAAATGAATGATTACATAGTGATCACAAGTAAACAAACCTGGGAGAAGAGCTGGTATTATAGGGCAACAAGTCCTGCAACATGGTAACAAGAAAGCCAATGCAAGTGGAAGTATCTAATATGCAGGATACCTGCCTTGGGCCACAGATCCCAGACCATCTTCAGGGCTGGGGAAAAATGTACCAGTCTACAAAGGGTTAAGAAATGAAATGAAAGTCAGTGGGACACTAGTATGAAAATGCCTGGCTATGGAAACCTCTTTTGTCACACAGAAAGTGTGTTTTGAGAATAACACACTCAAGTTTCCTTTTATCTTCACAGAAGATATGCAAAATGCCAGGTACTTGGGCCTTTTAAAGTAAAAGGCTTAGCAAAAGCAGCCAACCAGAAGATGTAGCATAAAGAGTATTTTTAATTTATATTTTCTCTATCATTAATTAATTCTTAACTTTCTTTGCTATGTCAAACCCTTAACCTTTTAAAATGTTTCAGTCCTAATTAGTTTATGCTGTGCATGAACTTATGTGTTAAGATATATTTTAAACTCACAGGGGATAAAACAAAATTAATTTGATATTAAAAATTTCCTAAAAATATCTGCTGTTGCCTAGAGCACAACATTTTGAAACTAATAATACATTTTTTTAAAATGATCTACTATGTTTTCCAACTAAGACATTATATAATTTCATTAATAGTAATTGAAAACTTTGGAACAAGAATAGCCAAGGGACACATAGTAGCTACACACATAGTGCAGTTTTAGAAGTCAGCAGTCTCCTCTGTCACTTTGGCCATTAACCCCTGCTATGCCCTGTTACGTCCTAAGATATTCTTGTTTTGATTCTCATTTCCTTGGCTTTGATTTTCTCCTTCTCATTGCACATGGCCTTTACTGTAAGCTCTTTCAAAAAATCTATTTTAGAAAGAGGTAGAGTATAAATAGATTCAACATACACAAATAAACATCTTGCTTGCAAAACCCCAGAAATATTACTATGATGAAATTATGTTCTCAACTGATTATCAAGGCAAAACACAATGAGTAATATCAATTAGGTGCTTATTTTGGGCTACATTCTGTGATAGATATGTCACTGAGAATGTGCAAGCTTAATGTTTTCACTTCTTTTTAATTTGGAAACTACATGTTTTTAGGTATAAGGGATGCAGAAAAGGTACCAAAAAGGGAATATTTTCCATTAGAATTTACCATAGTTTTGTTTTTGTCTTTAGGCCATACAACAAGGGTTTAAAGGCTAGGATCCTTTGGTAACAGTAATGATAGAACATGCTAAAATCAAGTGGAATTGCTTCATTTTCTCAGAGCTATGTCATCTTGATGACTTCCTGTACTTTAGTCAAAACTGTGGACAAGTAAAGAACAGCAGAAGACCTTAGAGCTAAGTTGGCCTGGGTACCCTACTCAGCCTCACCCAGGCTATGGGCCCCAGATCAAGCCTTGCCTTCTAGATATTCATTATCTCCCTCTGTAGAGCAGGTGTAACATATCATTATATGTTATGTCCCATTCTACAAGGTTGTCTCTGAGAGAGGGCATAATGGTCCAATGACCCTCATCTTGTGTGCCTTTGGTCAGACTACATTGTTGCACATTATCCACTGATATTCCAAACTGCTTTTTGGAGCTGAGCTTGCCCACTGGCCCATCAGCTGATGAGAGAGCATTTTATTAGCCCCACTAACTAGTGACCAGTAGTTCTGGCTTAGCAGTATCTCCACTTCTATCCTCCCATAATAATTTGCTTATACCATTGCATTTTGTCTCACTTCATAAAAATGAATAGAAATAGGATAAAATGAAAATACTAGCATAGAAACAACAAACAAAGCTCTCAAGCTGGAAATCCCCATGTATCCTATAATAGGTTGATTTTAAGGACTTAGTGAATTTTTAGGTTCACCAAATGTACACCAGTTTATTATGGCAGTGGGCAAGGATATTAACGAACACACACTGGAAAAAACAGCATCTAACACTAGGATATAGGCATGCCATGTATTTAGGAATTTTATATATTCTTATTACATTTTCAGAAAATGGATTACCATGAGATGTACATTTGAATTACAATCTGTAGATGAGAAAGCAACATCGTCATACTTGAAAATGAAATATCATTGAGAATATGAGTTGCTATCCCCCTCGGAAATTTTCTGGAGTTGGGAAATGTAATCTATTTTTAAAAATTCTGTATTATTCCAGGTTGAAGTTCTTTTCAAAATTCATTTGCCAAATTCTGATTGTAAAAGCTTTCATGTGCCAGACTGTCTATGAAACACTTAGCAATTAGGTCCATAATTAGAAAATGTCTAATCATTTTTTGTTGGCAATTCCTGACTCTTAAATGTTTCGATAAAATATTCAAAAGGGATTATTTTTTAAAAACAAACCAATATTTTGATCACTAATCCAAAGGGAGGACTGATCACATAAATGTAAATAATTGCTTATTTTAGTGCATACAATTTCAGATTAAATTTCCATATCTACTTTCATAAGTGATCCAAAATTTAGTAGGAATTGTTTTAGAACAGCCTATGTATTAATTTTATAGTCTAAAAATTGGTTGGTTGAGTGTAAATTCATAACCTATATTTGTGTTGGTATAATTTGGTTACTTTAATGAGCTATGCAATCAGCAAACTAGGAGAGACTATACAATATCATATTCCACAAAACAATCAATATTCTCTTATAACTTTAAAACATTATAATGTGAGGAGCTTGAAATGCTCCACAATTGAATTGATATATTATTAGGCAGTAGTTTCTCTGGAACTTTTAAAAGAGAAAGTTAACTTTTTCTTAATATTTTCATTTGTTCTACTAAAATAATGCCTTCAGGCTGACTTTCTAGAGGTTTGAAGAAAAAAAATCCATCTACCAAACTGATAGATTCTTCCAGTGTGAAAAAGGAATTAAGTGAAAGCTTAAAAATTCCTCTTTGCTGGAAGAAAAAAAAATTAATGGAAATTAAAGTAACTTCAACTCAAAGCCAAGTAAGACATTTTATATACTTTCAATAAGTGTAACACATTTATATATCATTCCAGAAACCATCTTTCTGGGGCCTTGCAACGGAAGACTTTTTAGCCAGAGGGGTTAAAAGTGTGGGTGTGGAAGTCAGCTTTTGTTTGAAAAATTAGCAATGCTATGAGTCATCGTGCATTAGCTGCAGAAGAGTTTTGCATCTTGTACGAATCCAGACACCATATGCCATGCGAAGGTCTATTACTTTATTCGGTGCCACCGCTGACAGGCAGCCACGTGGGTATCCCCAGCGGAAGGGCTGTCTCCTCCCGGCGGCAAGGACAGGAACCCAGTGAGCTGAACACATCCGACATTGTACGGAGCAGCAGGAACAGCTGGTAAGCTAGCGAGCAGCAACGGCCAGCGAGGAGTGCGGATGCTAATGAGCCTGGCGACAATGCCAGCCTTCAGAGGGGCCAGCGCAATGTTTGCATGTTCTCACAACAGCCTCGAGAGTAGAATCTGCTCGTTCATGCCTTCAGTCTCATTAAAACACCATACTGGTATTTGCACTTTATCAAAATCTGTTGTAAATCACAAGTTATAAATCTCCCCAGCAGATCCAACATGCTTTAAAAAGTTCCACTGAACTGTATGTTCAACTTCACAGGCATCTTTCCATCCTGCAGGGGAGGGATTTAATGGGCAGCAGGGTAGTGGGGTGTATCGGGTTAACAGCACAGGCGGAGCAGCTGTTGCTGGGTTCAGGTCCTGGCTACCACTTACATAACTGTGTGGCCTCAGGCAAGTTATTTTACCTCTCTGAGCTTCTGTTCCCTCCACTCTCTTATTCAAATGTAATAAAATATATAACAGTAGATTGCATTATATGACATTGTATTGCATTTGCACAATATGCTCAGAATAACTGTACCTTCCTCCTAGGATTGCTGAAAGGACCAGTATTGAATTGAAATGATTGAATATTCAGGTGAAATTCTTAGTGCCTGGGACAGAGCAGGCAGACTAAGTAAACTGATGTCTCTCCAGAGGACTGGAGCATAGAACTCTAAGCAGCCTAACCCCTGCACTTGTTTTTCTCCCACAACATAAGACAGCTGCACATCTCATGAATGAGGGGTTTAAATGTTGGGTGGGGGAAGGTGTCTCACAAACACAATGAGACTGCATTGCAGGGATGAGGGAAGTGGGGTGGGCCTTGGGGACCCCAGGCGAGATCATTAGTGAAGAGTGGGTTTGGGGCTCTCAGATCCCTCAGTTCCTTGATGCTTCCAGGTTTACTGAAGGCTCTGACCACCTGAAAGGTGTTTACTTTTCCTGAACTCTCCTTCCTTAAATTAAGTTCCTGTAACTTCTGCTCACTTTCCAAATGACAGGAAAAAGGTTCTTCTTTGGGATGCTTTCCTTGAGGCTGAAGGCTGAAATCCCCATCACAGCCAGTATGAAACTGTGTGCAGTGCTCTTTGCTTTAATATGCTGTCTTCAACAAAAGGCCCCTCAAGGATGAGTACGGTGCCTTTCATCTGTGCACCTTCAGTAACAGCAAGTACCTCACAGACAGGAAAATGGCCAATGGATATTTTGTTAAATAAAAGAGCAAACTAAGGAAAAACTGCTTTTGGATTTGTCATTTTCAGAATTGTTGTCTGGGAGTGTGACATGACATAATCAGAGATGGTTGATCATTTCCTTGCCAAGATTTTTTTTTTTTTTTAAGCTCATTGACTCTGTTGAATGATCATCATCCCCAGCAACAAATTCACCTTGCGGCCATACTTCCTAGCGCTGGGTGTGTGCAGGTAGGAGAGAAGATGGCCTGGTTCTTGAGGGTAAATTTTTCTCCTTGGGAGTTTTTGTGTGAGTTAAGCTCAACTCAGGAGGTCTCTGAAGGTGACATCTGTACTTTTTGAAAACCAAAAAGGATACAGATGCCCAGAGAGTGCAAATCAGCAAAAGTGGCCTTAAAAGTGAGATATCTTTCCACAGAGCTTTAAAAGGCCATGGAAACTGAAATAAAGATAACATTTCAGGGGAATAAACTTAGATTTTAAAAGTATGATAAAGCCTAGTATGGTCGAGTGAGTCTGTAATCCCATCTACTCAGGAGGTTAAGGCAGGAGGATTGCTTGAGCCCAGGACTTGGAGGCCAGTCTGGTCAACATAGCAAGATCCCTGTCTCAGGAAAATAACAAAGTATGATCATAAATATCCTAAGGACCTTTGTGTAAAAATACAGTGAGTAATTTCTAGATGAATCAAGCACGTTTTAATTTGGAAGACAGAGTTTTGCAGAAGAAGTCATAGTCCTCTCTGGCTGATAGGCAGTGCTGGGATCTCACCTGCAGTAGGCATAAGACTAGGGCTCCATTTGCCCCTGCTGCCTGTTCCTTGGAGGATGGACATATAACATTAGCTAGTGCTGACCCTGGCTCACATTTGTTGTGTCCTTCATATTTGCCTTCTTCAGATCTGCCCTTAACTTCTTGTTGTATCCCGAATTCCACAAACTCAGGGTAACCAGATAAGAAAACGGGAACAGGAAGCCTACTAAAGAACCAGACAGGGCCTTTTATGACTCCCCACCACACTTTCAGTGGATGCCATAGGGTTATTCCAAAGCTCATTTTCAGGTGGAGGCTCCTGAGCCATCTGTGGACCTGGGAGAGCCAGGTCTGCATCCTTGAGTCTCCCAAGTGATCACAGCCATTCAAAGACAGAAACGACAAACAATGTTCATTCCAATGCTTGATGGAATAGATGCAATAGCAAGAAAGCTCTTCAGTTATTGAGTTTTCAAAGATTAAAAAAATAGAAATAATTATAGCACAAGGCCCAAGAGTACATACAACTGCCCAGGATGCAGTGATGATCAGAAGTAGCACCAGAGAGAGCTGGCACCTATATATCTGGAATTCACCTATATACATACACACATGCATGCATGCCTGGATAAACACATAAGTTGGAGCATACAGACAGTTCAGGCAGAGTCCATCTCCTTGAATCAAGTTTCAGAAGAATGGTGATTTATGGCACAGATGATCAAAACTACACATTACAAATGGAATGTGTCCCTGGGAAGGGTACTATGAATCTGAGCCACAAAGCTGCCGCCTCCACAGTCCATGTAATGCCACCTAAGTGCTCCGCCTCGCATGACTTGCTGCAGGCTGCTGCAGATTAGAGCTATCGATTGCTCCCTGCAGAAGGGTCTTGCTGTGCAAAAGGAAGGTAAACGAAGGAGACAGACAGCTCAAGTATTGATCTGCTCTAGCAGAGGAGGGGGGTTGGTGGGGGGGGGTTGGGGGAGTGTGCTTCCAAATGAGGGTCAGCACTCCTTCACATCACCTATGAGGGTCACTGTAACATGCATCAGGACACTGCAGAGATGGGTGAACCAGGACAAATGCTGGAGTCTTGCCACCACCTCCTTTCCCGTCAGCTGGCCACAGACCTCTCAGAGGAGCCAAGGTGCACTGTGAAATCTCTGATTTTTTTTTTTTTAAACACATGGCAACAGTAGCCTAGGATGGGCATTCTATATTCTTACAAGGCGGGAATAACAGACCTTGGCCACAAAGAACTGCCTGAGGCCATGTTTTAAAAACTGTCAAAGCAATGTGAATACATCTTCAAGAATATCCCTCTAGTGTCTGAGAGGTTTGCCAAAGCCAGAAAATTAGCTCTCATTAGAAAAGACAAAAATCCTTTCCCCACTAACAGGTGACAGTTTCTCCACTTAAAGCTGAACATTTAAAAAACCAACCCAAACAATATTCTTTTTAAGGAAATTGCAATGATACAACCTTCACGGCTTAAGATTTTTGTGCCAGCTTGCATGGGCATGCGCTGGGGTTGTGGCTCAGAGTTAGAGTGTTTGCCTAAACAAGTATGAAGCACTGGGTTAGATCCTTGGCACCACGTAAAAATAAATAAATAAAATAAAGGTATTAAAAAAAAGAATGGGAAAAGAAATTTAAGAAAAACTTGCACGGGCATGAAAATATAAATTCATCTAAAAAGTCAAAGCTTATGATTCTTGAATGCTATATAAAATTAAATAGATTTAATGTAATGAAAGCAGATTAAAGTAGAAGATAAGGAACACCCCAAAATCAACTGAATAAAAAAAGCATGTGCCTTTTAAAGGTGTGTTTCTGTGAACATTGAGGCAGACTAAACTCTACTGCTTTTAGGATTAAATTCTTTGGTTTAAGAAGTCATTATAAAAAATCACTTAACTCTTTTGATTTCTACTTTAAGTCATTTTCTCCTATGCATTTCATGAAGACATTCTGTGTAATTAAATGGTACTAGAGGGGCTGGGGATGTGGCTCAAGTGGTAGCGCGCTCGCCTGGCATGCGTATAGTCTGGGTTCGATCCTCAGCACCACATACAAACAAAGATGTTGTGTCTGCCAAAAACTAAAAAATAAATATTAAAAAATTCTCTCTCTCTCACTCTCTTTAAAAATAAAATAAATGGTACTAGAGTCTATTTTCCTCTAGTTAGATGCTTAAATGCTTTAAATGTTTGCATTTTTAATTTTTCATTAATTAATACATACTAAGTTCTTAATATGTTGAGTAATGGAGACAAGTAAGACATGGTCTTGCTGTCCAGTGGAATAAGCCTTGACCCATTGTGGTCCCATGATACCATCTGTGGGTGACTAGCAAAGGTATCACTAGTCTCCACACTCCCTTCACAGGCAGGCTGCTGCTCTCAACAGGGTTCCCTCCTGCCTTGGATCTAGGGTGGCCTTGGATTTGCCTTGGTTAATAGTTCTGGGTCATCCAAACTGAGACTCTGAAAATTCTTGTGCCTTCCACTTGGGTCTTCTGCCTTACCCCAAATAGCCAGGTAAGAAATCAGACTGAAGCTGACCATGTGGAGAGGCTGCTGGGTGAGGGATGCCTGACCAGGTCTGGCTGCTCTAGCTGTGCCAGTACAGGTGCCAGTCATTTGAGCTGCCTGGGGAAGAACCACCCTGCTTAGCCCAGGCAACTCACAGAACAGTGCAAGATCCTCTCTCCTTCTTTCCTTCAAGAATCTCTGCCAGAATTTTTAGACTCTATCCTGCAGGTCTGTAGTCTCTACAATGAGAATTCTAGGACTTCTATTTACAATTATCTTTTTATCTAAAATCAGGAAATAAATTAAGCTTTACTGAGATTTAACAAGAGGCCTGACACTGGCATCCTTCTTGTTGTCCTGGGTCAGGTTGAGTGTATGAACACTGAGGGAGGGTTCAGGGTATGAATAGTGTGACCTTCTTGCTGTCATCTCTCAGCCTGTCCTGGATCAGGTTCAATGTAACTGACCTGAGGAAGGGACAAGAAGGAAGAGAGGGACTGTCAGCAGAGTCCTTATTCACTTACTTAATACTGTGATGTGCTGAGGTTTACATAATTCTCCATATTGAAATTTTGAATTTGATTATCTTATAAATAGAAACATCTTTACAATCCATTGTCTTGAGGCCAGGCATGGCCATGAAAATCTGTTATACCCCTTATCTCATAGGAGAGTTCCTGTAAAAGATGTCGAACATAGAGATGAATTGCTCTTTTTTCTTTTTCCTTATGGAAAGACCAATGTTCTGAATTTGGAGACCTCTTCTGTGAAGGCAAGGGGCTGAATTCATTCACTTATTCAACAAGTACTTATCGAACAAATATTTACTTTGTGGCAGGTGCTGAGGCTGCATCTGGGGACTACAGTCACCTGGAAAACACCAGCATGGCTGGCATCCTGAGCAGTGTCCAATTGGTGCCTTCATCATACTCATTTGCTAAACATTTCTCCTCTCAGCCTTAGAGGCATTGGTGAGAATAGAAGGCACATACCAGACACAACATGAATAAAGTTGAGTAAGTGAATGATACAGTAACTAGAAGGTGCAGAGTTTATACTGAAAGACCACAGAGTGAGCCATAGGAGGTGTCCAGAGGGGTGTGTGTGCGCACGTGTGTGTGTGTGTGCATGCAGTTTACATGGGGAGGTCAGAAAGAGCCTACAAGGTTTGGGGAATAAGCCATGTGGACATGTAGAGGACACAAAGGGCACAGAATGCACAGGGCTCCTCTGGAAGACTCTGGCCTTGACCCTGGTAGCAAGAGCAGGGGAGTGTCATAGCTGATGCACATTTCAACAGGCCTTTGACCCTAGAAAAAAACTTACATACTGTTCCCTAAAGGAAAGGGGACATTTTTCACTCTAAGTGAGAGAGTAACTGCCATATGAAAGAAACATGCCATGGTGAGAAGACCTTGAGTAGAAAATGCAGAAAAATGTTGCCATCACGATAGCAATTTAATGTTGAAGATGGATGCTTTCAGAAAGTTATATGTATCACCTCAAAACTATGAAAGCTATTTCTTTTTGTACTGGGGATTGAATCCAGGGGCGCTTAACCCACCGAGCTATACTCCTGCCTCAACTCTGGAGCCGCTGGGGTTACAGGTATGTGCCTCCACACCTAACATACAAGTTTCTATTGAAGGTGGAGTGCGCTTTCAGAAAGTTCTAGTTGTATCACCCCAAAACTATGAAAGCTATTTCTAACTTCCCAAATAAAGATTTTAGTGCACTTTGGATCTGTTTGTTAAAAAATATAACAACATCGGGCTGAGGGTGTAGCTCGGTGGTAAAGCGCTTGCCTCATGTGTTCAAGGCCCCCTCCCCACATGCCTGTGTGATTGTGTGTATACACAACTGATCCAATATCAAGGAAGTTGGAAATTTCCAGCCAGATATCAACAAGAACCTTTGTGGAATTGGTGGCCAAGAATGAACACTGTCATGTTTTAGTAGGCCAAGAACACTATCTGCCCCATCCCAGCTATGTGTCTTTGGAACTTTTATTTACAGCTGTGAAACCAAGTATCAAAATAAGCCCAGCTTAAGAGGATCCTTTGGAATCACTAAATCACAGAACTGTTAAACCAAGGTTATAAAAATAACACAGCACATGTAATACCATTAAAATACTGTTAATATCTTAGTAAAAGCAAAGCAATTTTATGCTATTATAAAAATACTTCAATTATTATTCATTTCCTCATTATCTCATCCTTTTGAAATCCTTATTATTGAGTACATTTTATATTGTCATAATGAATTAGCATAGTAGAACCTGTACAAGTTTTATTTATTTTTGGTACTGGAGATTGAACCCAGGGGGTCTTTATCACTGAGCTACACCTTCCCCTCCTTTTCTTTTTTCTTTCTTTCTTTCCTTTTCTTTCTTTCTTTCTTTCTTTTTTTTTTTTTAATTTTGAGACAGGGTCTTGCTAAGTTTTTTAGGGCCACACTAAGTTTCTGAGATTGGCCTTGAACTTGTGATCCTCCTGCCTCAGTATCCAGAGCCTCAAGAGTATACCACTGTGCCTGGCCTATTTATGCTTTAAAACAAGTCCATGTATATATGTTTGAATGGTATGCTTAACAGCTTTTTTGTCTTTTGTTGAGGTATGTCCTAAGAAGAGTGCAGACTTGTGAGGCAGGCAGTGCTATTCTCCAAAAGCCTGCTCACTGGGAAAAAAAAAAAAAAAACCACTTAAGCAACATAGCATTCATGTAAGCTGTAATTAGTGTGTGAACATCTTTTTGTAAAACAAACAAAATGAACAAAGCTGTAGTCAAATTTCCAGCCTACTGAGTTGTAGATGGCATATACATGAAGATACTTATCAAAGACATGTGAGTATCCGAACAATTTGAAGCTGCTGCTGGAAATCATCTTTCCCTCTGAGCTCCTGGGACCCTCTGATCCTTTTTTGTGCTTTGGGTTTCCATGATTCAACATATTCGTTGGGCATGAACTGGGCTTTTCCTAGAATATCGTTACATTTTATCCTATGTTTTGGTGATGATCTCTTCCAGCTGTGAAGAACCATAAGAACAAGGCCACTCATCTCTGTATCCTACAGTGCTCACTGTGGCCACAAAGATGTGGGCTGAAGTAAGAAGGCGCAGGTGTGATTGCCTCAAGTTCCCACAGTGCACGTGGCAAAGCCTGGGACCTGGGATATTCTGGTGGAGGCTGGAAGAACAACACAGCTGCTTCTGATTAAAGAGAATAAACAAGGTGCCAGGCCCTTCTCTGTACTCTTGTATCCATCAATCCATCAGTTACCTGTTCATTCATTCATTCATCCACTCATTCATTCCTCAGTCTTCCTTCCTCCCTCCCTCCCTTCCTTCTTTCCTTCCTTCCTTCCTTTGGTTTTAATATTAGGGATTAATCCCAGAGGCATTTATTTCACTACTGATCTACATCCCCATCCCTTTTTGTTTGAGACGGCTTTCACTAAATTGTTGGGGTTGGCTTCAAACTTGTGATTCTCCTGCTTCTGTCTCCTGAGTCACTGGGATTACAGGTGTGCACCATAGTGCCTAACACCCTTAATCTACTTTTAGGGTGTGCATCCTCTGCCAAGTCTTATCAAGTCTTATTCTGGCCTCTAGGTGGTAGGTATACAGCAGTGGACAAAAACAAATTTTGCCCTCTCAGCAGTGTACATATTCATGGGACAAAGAAACATTGACTAACTAGTAAAGGCTTAGGGAAAAATGGAGTGACACTGCTCAGAGGGAAGTCTTGTTTACTTTGGAAAAACTTTCTACAGCAACCTTTAAACAAAGATCTAACAGAAGGGAAGGAGCTATGAAGACACAGGGGGAAAAGAGCAGAAATGCAGAATTCTAGGCAGAACATGAAGTTTCTGATGCTGGCACATGTTTATGGTGATTATAACGATTATGGATTTTTCTGTGGGTCAGAATAAGAACAATTGGAGGGTTTTGAGCTATGATCTGCTCTGGTTTCTATTTAGAACTCTGTCTGTTGGACAGTTTTGCAGGGAGAACAGGGAGAAGCAGAGGCATAGGGAGGAGACTACACACCAGTCTAGGGCATGACAAGGATGTTGAAATCAGTGTTGACAAATGGGGTGGGGGGATGAGAGACAGCTGAATTCCAGTTATATTTTACAGATAAATTAATTATATATAATCCATTCTATAAATCCTTACAATAATCTGTGAAGAATTATCTTCCTCATTTTACAGATAAGGAAACTAACAGATGTAAAGATATTCATTCAAAGCCAAAGAACTAGTTATTATTTAAAATAAGATGGAAACTCAAGGTCTGTCTGAGGCCAGCTAACACACACTGACTGCTAATTTGGGTACTGCAATAAAAAGACACATCTTAAAACTTACCTGGTACTTGTAAGAAAATTGCTGCCATGGAGGGAAGATAATATCCTTAAACTCTCTGAGAACTCTTGATAAGTGAAATCAAGACCCGACCACGAGATGGTCCTGGGAGGAGTAGCTCAATGGTAGAACGCTTGCCTACTGTGATTTAGGCTTGGGTTTGAGTCCCACTACTGGGGGTGGGGGAAGACTTGCCCACAAGGGTCCAATGTTAGGACATCAACGATACAGTATAACATAAGATGTAGCAGAAGATTTTACATTGCTTCATATTTATATCCAAATAAAAGTTTCTTATCCTGCTGAGTCATTGTCAGTGACATTTTTAGTTAAGCAGTCAGCATGGGTGTTCAGCTCATGTCCATGTAAAGGCATCCTAGACAGTCACAGAATGAATGGCTCTGGAACTCTAAAGCACAGCTGACCTACCATATTTATGGCCTAAAGTATGACCACTGGGGCAAATTAATCCAGAGAAAGGATTATAGATTTTCATGTTGTTTATTTATTGTTCAGTAATTAAAGAATATAGAAATTTATGTAAGAGGAAATCAAAACAAGTAAAAGGAAAGCACATCTCATCCTGACCTAAGCTAAAATCAAGACTTAGCACAAATTATATGCATTTGATAAAACTACAGAGCATAAGTACAGAAATAATCTGTTTCTTTTATTCAGATAATTTGTATGCACTTTTCTGATGAAGTCTTCTGATGTATATACACGTCATTATACATGAAAAAATGTTTGTTAGAGGCATAAATTCTATTTTACCAAATTAATGAGTAGATAGTATTTCTAAGACATTTGTAAGAGGTTCTTCTTTAAAGGGTTAAAATCCTAGGAAAATACTCCTTAAATTTAAAACTAATTGAACATTTTTCCAATATTCATATTAACAGTGGTTTCTTTGGAGTACAAATTTAATTGAACTAAGTTCAATTCATTTTAAATGTATAAATAAAACACACATCGTATTTAATTTCTCAAAGCCAAGCTAAATTCTCAGCAGGAAAAAATAATGTGATGACAGTTTCCATCTTCTTCAGGGAGAAAGTTACGGTTCTTGGGTGTGAAAGGCAGAACATAATAGTAAGTAGCAGCTCTCCCCATCGGCTCTCCACCTTCTTTAAATTCCACTGAGGATGGCAGTTTGGATGGAGACCCCAAAATCTATTCTGTCCATCTGTTTTATTATTCTTAGAACAACTGTCAAAAGTTGCCCAGGGATCAAGTTGCAAACATACTAATTTGCCTTTGAAAAGTAGGCCCTGGGGGAATTCTGGAACTCTGCTTATAAATTCAGAATCCCATCAGCCAGCAAGACTGCCCTACCCTTTGTGGAGGTATGAGACTTGCACTTCCAGGCATACATCTGCCTCAAGGCTGGGATGCACTGATATACTTACATCCCACTTCATAGGCAAATGAAGGCAGAACCGCAGGGACCTGGCATCTTAAAGGGCTGGCTGCGGCGCCCCCACCCCCACCCCCAGAAGCTCAGGGTTTTTTAGGAGGCAGCCTTCATTGATCATGGGTGATAAAAGACCAAGGCTTTGTACTGAAGAGTTTAAAGGCGTGAACGTGGCAAAGGGACACAATTCTGTACTCTTTTATATCCTAGGACCAAACAGGAAGATGGAAACAAGATCATAAAGCACTGAACGCTGTATCATTTCATTTTTGTAACTCTGATAAAACAGTTATCCAAAAGATCATTCATCTACATAGAATATCTGATGTGCATTTTTAATAATAATCTGTAATAATGAGAAATGTCCAGAGAGTGATCTACCTAAAATACTGTGGCATACTACTCTGTTGGAAACTAGAGCCTTAAGTTTTCTGTCTTCAAAGCAAGTGCAAAATACAATGTACTTATTAAAGTGCATACTGACTCCCTGGTGAGTAGCTCACAAGCCCCCTGGTCTTGCAGGGAAGGAGAAAAGGAAGCAGGCACTAGTTCTGATTCTCTTCCTACCCACCTTGGTCCCAGTGGTCTCTATCAAAAGCTTTTAAAGCACAGGGCCACAGAAATGCATCTGAAGCACAACACTGAACATACCTGGTTTAGAATTTGGCAAAATTCCTCAGAAGTAAACTAGAAAGGGCACCCTTTCAAGGCTAACATGATGGCATCTGGGTTGTACTCACTCACAGATTACCATTACCAAAAAAGTATTCTGCTTTGATTACAAAATTTACTGGAGTGTGTTGCAAATTACTCTGTGTGGAAACCTGCTGGGAGCGGCTGCAAATGGGAAGGCAGACACTGCACAGAAGGGATCACCAGTTGGACTTGCTTGCTTTGTCCTTCTTTGGCTTTGCACAATCTCTTATTATAATAAGGCATGTATTATCCTTTTTAGAGATTTGAATAACAGAAATCTCACTTTCAAAATACTGCTTATAATCTCAGAGTCTACTCCATGTTCTGTGGATGCCGTTTATGGCATTCTGTTCCTTTTTAAATGGGACCCATAATTAGTCAACTGAAATTTGATTAATGTTGGATTAAGAGGTTCTGATGTCTCACTGCAATGTGTTATTTCAGTCTGTGGGTACTGGAAAAGGCTGTCTTTAGGAAACTTGTTCCTCTTCTTTCCCAGAATGGGAAGATGAGTTTAAAACCTTGACTTTTAAAAGACAGAATTCAGTCTGTATCCAAAGTTTATAATGTAGGATTCAAGTTTTTGTTTTTTCTCACTTTTTAAAAAATTTGTTTTCTCACTTTGAGGCTGGATCAAATGAATTAACTATTTATAAAAGAACAGAATAATATAGAAATACAAGTCTTCCTCCAGAAATGCCAAGGGTGAGATCTTCTATGTTTTGTTGTAAGTTTAGCGTGGATCAAGGGTTCTGACAGTCTCTATTCTCATTAGGCTCTCTAGCACAGATTTTGAGAGTATGAAGAACTACTCTGAAAAAAAAAAAAAAAAAGAATCTGTCTGATACAAATACTAAAGTCTATGAAAATGACCACTAGATATTTGAAGGAAAGATTTAAAATTTATACTATTCTGTGCTTTTTAAAAGTTAACCCTAGGGATGCCGCTTTTAGTTTCTTTAGAGTTTTAAGAAGGTCTGTAACAACCAGACTATCTTCCATGTTCTGCTCTGGGGCCAGATGATTATGTGTTTCTTCCTTGCTGATGTTTTAAAATTCATAATCTTGTTTGCCTACTTCTGAAGAGTGTGGAAGAATCAAGAATAATGGCTCCCTTTGAGGCTGTGTCATTCCTAAAATAACCATCTAAATGCTAAGGAAATATTGTCATGTATGAAATGACCTTTTGTTCTTTGAATATTCAGACATTAATAAATGTTAAATATCTAGAAATCCTAGCAGCTCTATGGAAAAGGTAAGTAGGGTCAGCAAATTCCCTCTTGCATGCTTTTGACATGACGGCCGTTTCCACTTTTCTAACAGCTTTCTAATAGCAAAATGTATTTGGGAACAACAGTGGAATTTGTGTCATCATGACCAAATGATTACGGTGCAAACCCAGGATTCTTCTGGGGCCCAGCAGGCTTCTGGTCCCTATGGAAACGAAACCTCAGATATTGTCCTCCACTCAGCTGGAGGACGAGCGCTGGGAGGCTTTTGTGCTCCGTGAGATTTCTTCCACAACCTTCCTGCAACAGACCCTAGTGCTTCCTCCTGACTCCTTTCTAATTGAGATGCAAATTAATCTCTCTGGCTGATTACACTTCCCTTAAAGCTACTGACAAATGCAGCTGTAACCAGAGTTTGTGGACTTTCCAACAAGTGACTTCAGCTGTCAGTATTTGCATGTGCAACCAAGGCCCAACCGGCTCCAGTTCTCAGAGCTGTGGAGAGCTTCCTTTGGGCGTTGCAGACGTTTTATTTACGTGTATAAAATTTACATACAATTAAGAGTCAAAAGCTAAAAAAATTAATCCTCCCCCCAACAACCTCTGACTAGTCCTTAGGCTTTAGAACACTAAAATTTAGGCCTTTTCTGGCACTTCTTTCTGACCCTGGGTCACTCTTTTCCTCGGAGGCCATCCATGGCTTTGATGGCAACAAGACACTTCCCTTCCACATCTCATCTGTAAGTCTTCGGACTTCAACAATGTTTGAATATAATATTTCTCCCCAAAACTGAATATGCTTACAGCTCTAAAAAAATGGGATTACTGAGTAGACTTGTTTTCTCTGTTCTCCTTTCCATTAATTTCAAAATCAAACATAAAGCCAACATTCTAATTGTCAAAATTCTCACATTAATGTCCTTCAATAAGGGGTGATGATGGAAAAAATTTTATTTAACTTTTGCAATGTTGGGGATTGAATTCAGGGCCTTTACATGTTAGACTAGGGCTCTACTACCGACTTACATCCTCAGTCCCAGAATTATTCAGAACACAATCAAAAGAAATATGTGTGAAGTTTCCTCTCAGTTAAAAGAAAAATTCATATAAAACCTATTTTTTTAGTAAAAATTCTAACTTTTTTTTTTTTACTTTTAAGTACTATATCTATGTATTTTTACCAACCCAAGAATTTTCATTGAACACCTACTATGTGCCAGTTCTTGTTCTAATTGTTCAGGATTATAGCTGTAAACTAAACTTTCAAAAAATGGCTTAAAATGTGTACATACATACATAGATGCATAAATAGTCTACATATAGAGCTATATTTCACGTTGGACAATTTTTAATTTTGAAAAAATGCAGTTTTTAGGGGTTGGGGTTGTGGCTCAGTGGTATAGCGCTTGCCTTGCATGTGTGAGGCACTGGGTTTGATTCTCAGCACCATGTGTACACAAATAAATAAAGGTCCATCAATAGCTAATAAAATATCTAAAAAAAGAAAGAAAAAGAAAACATGCAGTTTTATAAAACATGACTAGCTTTTGTTTTCTAAAATGATTTTACCAAATTAATATTTCTCAAGCTCCTTCCCTCCCTCCATCTCTGCCCTCACTTACACATGTTTATAATGTGCTAGGAGGTCTGTGTGAGAGAATATCAACAGAGTGGAAACAATGTCTGCACTGGGAACTTCACAACATAATTGGGAGCTGGTGTTGCAGTAGGTGCTTCACATCTGAGGGTGAAACCACTAGAAAGGATGGGAGTCCATTATTACATGAGACTGAAGGGCAACATGTAGAGTGCAGTGCAGGAGAGTGATCCACAGGAGACTGTTAGTTTAGGGCCAGCACAGTGGGAAGCTATATCCTCCCTGCCTTCCATGAAGGCCTGCATCGAGATATGGTGACCCACTAAGGATGGAGCTGAAACTTCGGCAAGATAGGAAGGGTGGGGCTGTGCAGCATCATCTGCTTTCTCACCAGATCACTAGAATTGTCTAACAGTGATAAGTCATTTACTCCTTTCCATGAACCTGACTCCCCCACCATATTGTTTATTTAAAGGACTCATTTTGTGGACATTTCTGACCCCAGGGAGCCAACCTTTCACATGGAGGACCTTCTACTAATTGCTGAAGGAAGAACAATCTCCTAGCCTTTATCTTAACATCTACATAGGTAAAAAGTTAATATTTTCTGAAACCTCACTCCTTAATTGATTGGTTCTGGTTTTCATGAACTCTAGACTGGGGCCAGACTGGTAACATGGTGCTAATACCCACAGGTAATACTAGGCTCTCACCAAGGACCAGGCACTGTTGAACCTGCTTGGCCCATAAGCCCTCTCACCAACTCTTAACTAGTGGGGTGCCATGATGGTGGTGCTGGCACCAAGTCTTAGGTCTTGGTGTATCTTGGGAGACACCAAGCAGGGGGTGTAGTGGACAGAAGAAACATACCCTGTGAAGAGGCTGACTGCTACCAGCAGAAAGGGATGCATAGTGGGGTCAGACGTTCTGATACTTTAGGAGATATATGAAAAAAAATTTTTTTAAATGCAGAATCTCCTGGTTTTTCAACATGGCTAACAATCTTCAGTTCTGTGATTAGTAATGCAGGGAGGCCAAATGCAGTTCAAAGCCCATCTAGGGGCTGGATTCTATCTGCAGGCAGTTAGTTTGTCGGCTCTGGGTTTTGAATGTTTGCCTTGACATTGAACTAAAGCTGCTTACTGGTCCCAGTTCTACAGACTATTCTCCTATTTAAAAACCTTCCAGGCCTGGAAATAATTCTTTCTTGGTTTTAATGGCTCCCAGATACCTAAGGCACAACTGTTAGTGTTTCTCTGGACTGAATCCAGGTTGGTCAAAGACCCTTTCAAATGGGACCCCTAGAGCAGCACATGACTTCTGGATGATTCTTAAGGTTACAGAAGCACAGAGATGATGCCCTATTTCCTGTGAGGGGACCACATGTTTTGTGCACTGCATCCCAGAGGATGTTGGTGCTGGCTGCGTATGTCACCTTCTTGTCTCATCCCCAATCTGTGGTCATTCCAAAACCCCAGATGTTGTTTGCAATGACTGCTATCAAACCACTTCTGCACTTTTACAGCTGGTTATCAAAACCCAAGTATATGACATTATAGTCTATCCATTTCAATCTCTTCTTGTTGGGTGGGCTTAGAAATCTCATCTGTGAAGATATTCCTAATTTCTGATTTTCTCTAGGGCCAAATTAGTTAACCCTCTCATCTATACTACAAATGATAGATAGTCTTATATGTTCTAGACCCTTGTGAAAGTTACTGATAAAGCTGTAGAATACAAGAGAAGTTGGACAAGCCATGGCACAGAAACCATACCAGACACCAGGCCCTCAAGTCATTCTAGTGGTTCATAAATTAATACTTTTCCAGTTTGGCTACAATGAAGTCAACCCAGCTCTCAGGAGCCCCCAGTTTTCTCTCATATCTGCCAGATGGTCCCAATACTTATCTTACACTTTATCTAAATTAAAATTTGCATTTATATGCTTCCCCTAAGCTCTCTAAAGTTTGTTTGGGATACCTTAGTATTTTTGTGAGCACATTCTTTTCTAAAGGCTCATGAGCTAATAAATAATGTAGTCAATTTAATAAGAAATCCATGTAACATTCCAAAAGTCATCCTTTTCAACCACACTTAAAAATGAAAAAAAAATACATTTCTGTTTCTGGTTTTGGGTGTATCTATTATCTGACATGACTTCTAGAGGAAAATAAATTAGTCTTCATGGTATTGAGATGACTGCTATTTATCTGTTCTATGATCAGATATGGGTAATCCTGAATCAGGACCATTTTGCAAGTCCAGTTTTCTTTCTTCTTTTCCTTCTCAGATATGTGTGATCCTTAATCAGGACCTTTTCTGAAATTCCAGTTTTCTTTCTCCCTCCCCCCACTTCCTCTTTTTTCACCCTCCCCTCCTTTATTGGGTTGGGGTAGTTGCTGTGGTATAGAACTTGCTTAGTGAACACAAGACCCTGGGTTTGATCCCCTGCACTGAATATATGAATTACATGAGTTCTTTTCTCCTTTAATGTTTTCTCAGTGGTTTGTATTTTACTTCATTCACTAAGACAATTTCCTGTTGTTTTCCATTTGAAGAGGATATGTCAGTTCTAGAAGATGGGAGAATCACAGGGTACTGATTAACAGGGCTGACTGGCTAAGAGCAGGGCCAGGAACTCCTTTTTTAATCTTAGTGCATAGATTTTTAAATGTGAATTAATCAGGGGCCACCTTCTTATGGCAGTTTGTTGGTTGTTTTTTCATATTTGCCCATTTTCTATCTCAGGTAAATATTTTTAATTTTATAATTTAAAAATTCCATTGTTAAAAATTTCTCATTTCTCATTTCCTCTCACAGTCTCAACTTACCCATGGGAATATGCCATTTCTTCCTCTGAACTGTTTTTTGCATTGTACTTCCCAAGTAACTGTTACTACTTGCATTTTTCTTCCATTTTTATATAAACTTTAGTACTTAAATGAACTCATTACTTTCTGTAACACTCAGAAGTTACAAAATCCTTATTTCAAATAGCTAAGAAATAGACCCCAAATAGCAGTTTTCCTTGTTTGCTTCCTGTCTTTGGCAAGATGAAACTGTTTGCCAGCTGAGAGCTCATTAAATGCTTATTGCTTTTAGTAGAATGCGCCGTGGAATTAATATCAAGTAGTAGAAATAGTTATTACAACTATATCTTGCTTTGGGCCTCTTTAGAAATTTGGATTAGAAAATCACTGTCCATCTCCTCCATTCAGGGTCTGACTCCATTCTGGTTGCTACTCTAAAATCCAGTCCCTCTCCTGAACATTTTCTATTTGTAGGTACTTCAATCCCATCCTGGAGTGATTTCTTTCTTTTTGGTGCTGCTATTCCCTTGCAGAAATTCAGTTCTGGGTCCTCTTACACTCAATTTTGCAAATGAAGACTCAAGACTGCTTGACCAGTCATGTATAAGATTAGCCAATAGAGTATATGTCTTGCTTGGCCAGTCTGCTGAAGGTAACCCTTCATCTCTCTCCTTGTTTTTCTGTGAAACCATTCTCTCCCTTTCCTTGGCCTCCATCTCCATCCTTCCAAATATGGTCTTTAAATGCTCCAAAGAGCTTTATTCTTCTTTTCCCTTATTATTCCCTATACCCCTGTAAATCTAGCAGTTATTACAATGCATCAATCCAACTTCTGCATAGGTATCCAATCCATCTCCCTAATACTGGCATAGGTCAGGCCCCTGCTCTCTCTTAGAATTCCTTCCCTGATCCCTTGAAATGCTTTTATCACACCTTCTTCCATGTATGTGAGGCCTTGTACACTTGTATACATCCTATACTCTGCCATATGGAAGTTTCTGACATTCTCAAATGTAATGCTCTTTCAAAGTTTGTTTATGAGCAAATATTATCCCCTTACTTGGGATATGTTATTCATATTTCTGGTTTTTTTTTGGTAGTCAGGACAGTGCCTGGTATTTAGCAGAGACATTTTTGAATGCTGAAAAATGCATAAATGGTTATGTATGGCAAAATACAACACATGGTACAGTTTTACTTCCTTTCTGAAGTGTATGGAAATGAATGGAAGAAAGTCTTCCCACGAAAATCCCATTGGAGACAAAGAAACGGGGTTGCTACAGCTTTAAGAAACAGGGTAATTTTGAAGATGTATAAAGGAGGAGCAGAATTTAGCAAAGAAACTATGAAGTCATGGTGTGAGAGAACAGCTCTGGTATTGTGAAGTATATGAGTTAACTTTAAAAATGAAAATAAATCTCACTTGTGACAGAATGAAGAATAAAATTACTTTTTCTTAGGCAGTGCAGTTTTCTCCATCAAATGCTGATAGTTCCAGAAAGCAGAGATGGTGAATGCCATTGACACTATTGTTCTATTGAAGTGGACGTTTATTTTTAAAAGCCACCATCTGTTTGATTCAGGGTGAACTCCTCCTAATGGGCATACTGCATATTGTGTGGCAACCTTTTCCCCGAAACAAGTTATCTGACGAGGAGAAAGAAAGCCCTGGCTCAAATAGTTTTGGAAACTTCTATCAGCTGACCATGGTTTCATTTGGAATCTTTAGTTGGCTTGGGAACTGTAAACATAACATGTGGCAAGCTTCCCATTTACAACACTCTAGGCATAGGAACAGGCCCTCTGATTGCCCATGAGGGATAGAAAAAGCAGATGGTAGGTGAGTTGGCCCTCATCACTCAGAAGGGCAGTGGTCACAGGACGAAGGCTCTACTTGACAGATTTGATTTAGCCCACTGAGAAAGTTACAGGAAAGCCAGGAAGGACAAAAGGGCTAGGCTGAAATGTTACAGAGGGTGCTTTCCAAATACAGCCAGCCCTACTGTGTTCACATTTTTTTTCTCATTTAAGACAATGATATTTTTCAGTTTTTCTATGTGCTTTAGCTACACTGTTCCAACTGTTTGATCAGTTGGCCAAGAGAACCCCAAACAAGAACTTCTTTGATATTGATTCTAAACTGAATTTACTGCTTAAAAATTCCCCCAAAAGGCAAATTTGTTCCAGAAATGCCCCCAATCTTCAGCTTAATCAGAAATGTTGCATTTCCTTGAACCTTACTGGAAAAAAAAATCAATGCACAATGCATTTCTACTTCTAGTGAAATCTCACACAAAAATGAATCCAATTGACCGTATTTTAAAGCAGTTAAATACCGATCATTCACTGGGAAGGGAAGGGATATAAGAATGACTGCTCCAAAAAAACTCTATTGGCTCTTTTCTTCATTTGTCTGGATATGCATGCTCAATACTAAAAAAGCAAATGTTCCCTCTCTCTAAGAGATTTACAGAAGGTCTGAACATGTCTTTTGTTCACTGAACAGTCATTTCTCATACCGGGGAAAAGAATGACATTGAGATAAAATGAGCAGTATGGCCATGTTCTACTTAACAGTTGTAATCTAAATATTAGGTATTAAATGGGGATACAGGGCTGTTCATATAAAATGGCGTGTGTTGCTAATGAAATTTTCCTCTCTTTGTCAGCAATCACCAATGTACCTAGTATCTTGTATCTCAAGGGAACAGGTAATGGCAAGTCTTCCTCAGATTTCTGGTCTCTTAAATGAATTTTTCTTATATGGAGGAGCATACTGCTTCCTATCTTTTTCTTTTTTCAGGGTCAAGGACCAAGCTCAGAGCCTTGTTTGTGCTAGGCAAGTGCTCTGCCACTAAGCTAAACCTACAACCCTGGGGCTTCCTATCTTTTTTTTTTTAAATTTTTTATTGTTGGCTGTTCAAAACATTACATAGTTCTTGATATATCATATTTCACACTTTGATTCAAGTGGGTTATGAGCTCCCATTTTTACCCCATATACAGACTGCAGAATCACATCAGTTACACATCCATTGATTTACATATTGCCATACTAGTGTCTGTTGTGTTCTGCTGCCTTTCCTATCCTCTACTATCCCCCCTCCCCTCCCCTCCCCTCCCCTCCCCTCTTCTCTCTCTGCCCCCTCTACTGACATTCATTTGTCCCCCTTGTTTTATTTTTCCCTTTCCCCTCACTTCCTCTTGTACGTACTTTTGTATAACTCTGAGGGTCTCCTTCCATATCCATGCAATTTCCCTTCTCTCTCCCTTTGGGGCTTCCTATCTTAATGGGTCTTAGTTCATAATGTCAATATGGTGTTGCCAAGGGATATACTGCCAGGCTTTTGGAAGGGGGTCAGTTCTACACACCTGGGAATAGAGTTCCTCGACTACTGCTGGTGGTATTGAAACAGGTTATAGGCAGGTTTTGTGGGTTTGTGACCTGAGCGGTTGCACGTGGAAAGTGTATTTCCTCTGATTGTGTTTTCTTAGAAGCTGACTGCCTGAGAGGTCACGTTTTCCTGCCAAGACAAATCTGGCTTTGAATGCAGAAGGCAAGCAATAGTGTCCTGAGAAACATGAACAACCAAAGGATTCCATGGAATTCTTTCTTAGTTGTGCTATTTCCCTGTAGTAGCCAATTATTTACTTTGAAAATGATGACACATAAGGAATGAGGACTACAGGATACCCAAGTTCTCTGTTTTAATCAGCTTTTTTGTTGCTGTGACTAAAAGACCTGGACAAGAACAATTAGAGGTGGAAATGTTTATTTTGGGGCTCACTAAGACCTTTAGAGGTCTTACTTCAAAAACAGCTGTTGTGGTGTGAACTGATAAATACAACCAATAAGAGTGTAAATTATAGATTATAGATTAGTAAAAAACATAGATAGAAGATTTTGATAAGTGAGATAAGACAATTATAAAGCAAAAACTGTCATAGATAGGCCTAAGACTCCATTTGGCTGCCTTCTATAAAACAGTTACAAGAGCTGTTTCTGAGAAAGTGAAATGAAAGCTGTTTATCTTCTTATAAAAATTATTTTTCTGTACTTTGTACCCCACAAATTGTACCTTACTCAGGATGTAGTGGTGGTCATGGTGAGCTACCTCCTGGGTTTGAATGCCCTTGTGGGTCTACATGGCCTTGAAGTAGATTCTCGCCCTGCTGACCCCCGCCCAAATTCAGGATGCGACTGTCCAGCACCTGTTTGAACCCAGGACTGTGGTCAACCGAACTGCAAAGCTAATGCTTTTTTTGCTTCTGTTTATCACTTGCTTGCTGACTGGAAAATTCCAGTCCTGCCTAGAGCCCACAGGTCCCTCTTATTAATTTTTTAATTTCTATGATTGGCTAGCTTACATGACGATAAACAAGTCACTGAGTTGTGCTTTTTGTGCTTATATTCTCTTTGGATGGACCAGGAAGCTGCTGTCCTCCCACAGAGCTTGAGTCTCTGCAGTGGGTGACAGTCCCTGGCCAGGTAAATAAAGCTCTCTTTTGATTTGAAATTTGGACTTAGAGTGCTTTCTGAGGTGTCTCCCCATAATACAGCTGGCTCCATTCCTTGGGGCTTGAAGTGAGGCTGAATATAATGGTGGCAGAGAGTGGTGGAAGAAAACAGCTGGGGAATCATATCAGGAAGCAGAAAGGGAAGATTCTACTCATCAGATACAAAATGTATACTCCAAAGGCAGATGCTCAGTGACCAACCTCCTCCAGCCATATCCTACCTGCCTTCAGTTACCACTCAATTAATCCCTACAAGGGGATTAATTCACTGATTGGATTAAAGCTCTCAAAACCCAATCATTTCACCTCTGAATATTCTTGAACTACCTCATACATGAGGCTCTTGGGGAGCACCTAATATCTAAACCATAATAGTCTCTCTCTGTCAATTCTTCCTTACCAAGCAATAAACTAATTAGGTAGAGAGAGTATGTGCTTATCAAAAGTGAAACATAAACAGATAAGTTAGTTTTATACAGTGTTTGCATTCTTCCAGTAAAAACAAAATATATATGCATAGATGAGCTGTACAATATGAAATGCATA
This sequence comes from Marmota monax, assembly GCF_021218885.2. Lineage (NCBI taxonomy): Eukaryota > Metazoa > Chordata > Mammalia > Rodentia > Sciuridae > Marmota > Marmota monax. The sequence goes on from NW_026692254.1 coordinate 6,124,473, forward strand.
ATTTCATCGATTTCATATTAAAAGCTTTTAGATTTGCACATTAAACCGACATTGCACAATATAAAGAAGAATGAAAAAATGCTTACAATTAAAAATTTTAAGTCCTTTACACAGAGTGACATTAAATAGCAAATATAAAACTACCATGAGAAGTTGGGGGATTGCAAAAGAATGTAAAAAGCTTTATATTTTAACATCTCTAAAGGCATTTCTTCCTGCTTTTTGAAACAGAGCACCACATTCTCATTCTGCACAAGGGCCTTCAGGTTATGTAGCTGGTTCTGGATCTAAGTGTGACCTGATCTCCTCAGTCATTATGGGACCTGCATGGGCTTGGGGATCAGGGGAGTGACCCTACACTCCTTTTCCACCTTTGCCCCTACATCAAGTAGTCCTGGCTGTTCACCCCAGGATGCTGCACTAAGATGAGAACTTCTTGAGTGCCTATGGGGAGACAGCCAGGGAGGTTTCCTCTGGGATCACTCAGAACACCATCTGTACCACAGCTGGCTCTTGGGTTTGTCACAGGCATCCTGATGGACTTGAGCATGTAGAGAATCCCTACAAAACACAAGTTTACCACTCCAGAGCACGGAGTTCTTGTGCCTTCTGCCTAGAATGTTACCCCTGCTCTTGTAGGATAGCTTCTCTCTGATCTTCCAATGTTTGCCCAAATGCTTTCTCCTCAGAGGACCTCATTTACCACAATACTCTCTTGCAATTCTTTTCAGAACTTTTCCCAATTAGCTTATACATTTCTTATTTTGTCTTCTCTGTGAAGTACACGGGCAAGAACCTGGTCTCCCTTGCTCCACACTGTAGCCTGGCTCCCATCTCTGGACTTGGCATAGAGACCATAGGAAATGTTTGTTTGGTAAATGAATAAATGTAATTAGACACCCATAGGATTTGTTAGATTATTCAGTGTTTTTCAAAATTCAAATCTAAGACTTGTATCAATGAAGCAGCAAAATCCAGATATCAGCTATGACATAACCAAAGAGGTTTAGATTTTTGCTAAAGCATGTGCAGACCTGTTGCGTTTTAATGAAACATTAAGGGAATAGTTAATTATTGATGGCATAGGCTGACACATATAGTTTTAAAAGTCAATATTTTTTTTCAATGTATTTTTTTAAAGAAACAAAATAGAAAACAACAACAACAACAAAAACCAAACAAACCAAAAAAACTCTCTTTCTTCTTTTTTAAAAATATTTTCCTCTCTTATTATATTTCTCATTTCTGACCTAAATATTAGCCCTTCTGCAGAAAGAATAAAGAATAAATGATTGGAAAGTTTTCCCCACATGACTACATCTCCATAAGAAAATTATGTGTAACAGTTAATTTATTGTTTTAAACTTTCTCAAAGTATAAGGCAAAAAATGTTCACCATTTTTATTTATAAATATATTTATATTATTTATAGTTGTATTGATCAATATTTATATAATGATCATTTTAAAACTTTTTCTTTCCTCATTTCTATACAATGTTGTCTTCTGATATGTCATTTACTGCTTTATGAATTATTTTAGAGTACAGAATTTCCTAACTCACACTGGCATTAAGTAGCCCTAGGTGGCATCATTATTCTTTTTCTTTTTGAGTACCGGGGATTGAACTCAGGGGCACTCAATCACTGAGCCACATATCTAGCCCTGTTTTGTATTTTATTTAGAATTAGGATCTCTCTGAGTTGCTTATTAGTACCTTGCTTTTGCTGAGGCTGGCTTTGACCTCACTATACTCCTGCCTCAGCTTCCAGAGCCACTGGGATCATGGTGTGTGTCTCCGTGCCTGGCATGGAATCATTACTCTTGATATGATCATTTGAAAAGTTTTGAAGTGATACTAAATAATATCCTTTGGAAAAAAAATACCCATATATTTTTTGGGACTGTGGACTGAACCCAGGTTATGCTTTGTCACTAAGTACATCCCCATCTCTTTTTATTTTTATTTTGAGCTAGAATCTTATTAAGTTGCTTAGGGCCTCACTAAATTGCTGAAGCTGGCCTCAAACTTGTGATACTCCTGCCTCAGTCACTGATTCCCCAGGATCACAGGTGTGCACCACCATCCGAGGCTCCTTTAAACTTAAAATATTGTTTTCTCTAAACCTGATTAATTCAATGGTGCAAAATTAATTCTTACTTGAGAAAAAGCAGTTTTTGACAAAATATCAAATCATGTATTTTATAATAAGAAGTTTGGAAGTAAAGAAAGTGCTGTGACAAAAATCACAATGGACTTATATAAAACGGTATTTTCTAGTTTGCAAATGATTTTTTGTTGCCTTGGCCCAACATAACTGACTGATGGGTGTCCAGCTCATCCTAGTATATGCAAGCTAAAAAGCCAATTGCTGAATAGAACTGTCTTGTTTCTGCCAAGAAGCTCTTTTTAACAGAATGTGAAAGAAATACTCCATGCAGACGACTGAATCCACACCACCAGCCATAAGATTGTGTCTAGAATGCCGTGGAAATCATTGAAGAGAATGCCATCTCCAAACCACCACCACCAGCCTGGACAAAGCATCAGAGAGTGTGCTGGAGGGAATAATGCTGCCCTGGCCCCAGGGGAGGGACCAGATGGGACCTTATAGCTCTTTTCTACTACTAATTTCTATGATAATTCTAAATTGCCACATGGCATACGTATTTTTTTTTTTTTAATCTAAGGCAGAATATCAGGCAATGAAGTGACCAGGATTTTAATGAAAGGTATCTTTCATGAATTGTATCTATTCAGACTTTATTTCTTACCTCCCTCCATCCATTAGTAACACATCATATACAGTTATGTTGGGAGAACTTTATGGAGACAAGTCAAGCACAATGCATTTTTAATCATTATCAATACTAATTAGAAACAAATATATTCTAGGAGGTCAGATGCTTTTTGCAACAATTTTATGAAGTCATTCACATCAAGCTCTTTTTTTTTAATAATTAAAGATCATGCTTGGATCTAAGGATTATGGCATGCCAGGTAATGTTTGAGAGAAAAATTAGAAAAGTAAAAGTTCTTCCAGTTTTTAGAGACAAGATCAGGAATTAGAGGAGGAAATATTAGTGATCTGAGAAAATTACAAAAGAATTTCTGTCCATTCTTACTGGTGAGTCCAAATGCAACTTCACTTGGCCTTTCTTTTCAACCAGATGCAATTTCTCTTTCTTTGACCTTCCAGAACTTTATTTGCACTTCTCAGGTGGCCAATGCCACATTCTTTGATTTATTAGAGGCATTTCACTTGCTATTTGGAGGTGCTCTGAATGAGACCATTATATTTTGTTCAGCATTACTCTTTATACACAACAAACTGCAACACCCAGGGAGGATAAAGGAAGAGATTGAACTTGGAGAAAAATACCGACAGAGCCATGAGCATCTCATGATAGCCATAGTTTCTCAGACACAAACTGATGTGAGTAAATCATGAAAATAAAATCTTCCTAGGTTCAAGGTAGCATAAATTATATTTAATATAAATTAACAAATACTATAAAAATCATACTATTTTCAACATAGACTGAAAAAATTCTCACTTCAATTTTCAGTTCAGTTTTTTAATACTTACCTCTAAAGAAAAACTGCTGGGAATCTTGATTCTGGGAGCATTAGTAAGTTACATTTTCAAAGCAAAAAGATACAAACTCTGGTAGAGTGGGATGAGGCACTTCACAGCCCTGCTGGCATTGATGCAGGTGGCACATATAAGGCTTGGCAGCAGCTTCCCACTCACTATGGCTCCATCGAACAGAGGACCAAAAAATGGAACCTGTTGATCAGAAATAGAAAAATGCTTACTTTTCAAAAACCAATAAAAACTGTACGAGAACAGATAACAAATGTCTAAAACCTGGAATGAACACATAGACAGTCATCCTCAGGGAAAGTGCTTACCTTCACAGGACATGGGTAGAGTGGGCTTTCAACTCAAGGAAAGCAGGACTGCTCTAGGAACTCTTGAGCAAAACTTCTTGTTAATAGGTAATTATCACCAGTTTTTTTTTTTAGTGTGTGCGTGTGTGTGTGTGTGTGTGTGTGTGCGCGCGCGCGCTGTCATTTATAGAAATGCCACTATTCTTTCTAAGGACTTATATCATGTAGATTATGTGTGGTACACAGATCCCAACTTTGGAACTGGTAATGTTCCTGTTATGGATTCGATACATGTTGGCTCTTAAAGGAGATGATCACCATTGCAGTCAACAATTACATGGTCCTACTTAAGAGTTCTTCTTCTTCTTGAGCTTTTCTCTTTGCTTTCAAGATACTGCAGGACCTCATTTCCTTCTACTTCTTGAATAGACACATGGCTTTTCTTTGCTGGACCAATTTCCACCAGGTAGGTAACCCGCAAAGTTTTCATGCCTGTCTTTTTTGGGTTTCTTTTATTTCTTCAACTTGCTTCATTAGAATTTCATTCACTAATAGTGATATGGTTAGCACCAAGAGATCAGGGACTAACTCTGCCTTGTAACTCATATTAATTTACTATTTCACTTGCTTAGTCATCTATTCACAAAATATTTATTATGTGATGGACACTGTTTTATTCACTGAGGACACCGCAGTAAATAATACAAAAATCCCTAATTCCACTGAGTTTATAGGTTATTGTAGATTTCAGATAACAAACATTAAAAACACATACAATGCCTCACCTGTGTGAGGCAGTAGACGTGTTAAGGTGAAAATAAAACAGAAGAGAACAATTAAACTTTTTTTTGAGGTATGGTATCTCTAATTAGGTCAAATGGGAAGGAAGGGTTTTAAGAGAAGATGATATTTTAGTAAAAGTCTAAAGGAAGTGGCAGAAGGAATCACAGGTAGGAGTCCTTCAGATTCCATCTGATGGAAGAACAGACCAGGCAAAGGAAGAGCAAATGCACAGGCCTAAGGTGATGGGAGTGGAATTGAATGTTTAAGCAACAGCAAGGAAGTCACAGTGACTATAGCCAAGTAAGTGAAAGAAAAACCTGAAAGAGATGAAAGTCAGGTAGTAAAAGGACCTTGTGGGAAATTATAAGGATTTTCGATTTCTAGTCTAAATAAAATAGAAGTTTTGTGGAAGGCTTTAGGGAAATGGGGTATATGATCTAACCTACATTTTTAAAGTATTGTTCTGGGCACTGTGATGGGAAAACTGCAAAGGGAAATTATGGAGACCAGTTGGGAAACTACTGAATAATCCAACAAGAGATAATGATAGTATGGATCAAAGCGGTGGCAGGAGAAGAAGGTGGCTTTCTGGATATATACTCTGAAGGTAGAGTTGATAGGATCTGAAGAGGATGGCTGATGAAGTGGAAGGGAAAGAGAGGTGTCAAGGATGATGCCATGATTTCTGCTGTAGAAAGGGTCATAAGTTCATTTTAAGATGTACTCAATTAGAGATGCCTATTGGATATCTGGTGGTAATATGTTGAGGAGGCAGTGGATGTCCCAGGCAGGAAGGCAGAGGAGAGGCTTAAATTGGAGATATAAACCTAAGAGTTGTTCACCTGCAGATGGTGTTTCTAAGCACAAGAGCATAGGAAGAGCTTGAAGGACTATGTCCTGTGGCCCTGATGTTAGAGGTTGAGGTCATGAGAAACAAGAAAAGAAGACTAAGGAGTGGCTTGGGAATGGAGGAGACAAATTCCTTTGAGTCATTCAGAAACTTTAGGTGATTGTAAATATACTTGCTCAACAGGGACGAAAAGCTGAGTTTAGGTTCTGATTAGGACTATTACATGTAGTCTTTCATTAAATTTACCATTGAATATAGGATCAGGAAGTGGTATGAAGATTTGCTTAATGTTTTCTTCTAGGAACTTTCATATTTCAGTCTCTAATCTGTCTCAATTTTTGCAGTAGCTCTGTACCTGGCATGTGGCTACAATACAGGTACCTCCTGAATGAGTGAAGTTTACTAATATTTTAAATAATTTAATGAATGCAAGTCTTCAGCCTAGATTCTTTAACATCTTCCAGTAACTGCTTATTAGTAAAATACCTTTTCTGTGGTTGGCATTGGAGGAGAGGCCTGGGATACACAACAGGAAATACAAGACTGTTTTCACCTATAAGGAGCTAACACAATTGTAAAACACTATGGACTGATATCAACAAAAATGTAGAAGTTCTGGGGCTGGGGATGTGGCTCAAGCGGTAGCGCGTTCACCTGGCATGCGTGCGGCCCGGGTTCAATCCTCAGCACCACATACAAACAAAAGATGTTGTGTCTGCCGAAAACTAAAAAATAAATATTAAAATTCTCTCTCTCTCTCTCTCTCTCTCTCTCTTTAAAAAAATGCAGAAGTTCTTTACTAATTTTTAGCAAATTAAATCCAATAATATAAAAAATAATACATCTTGATCAAGTGGAATTGTCCATAGGAACTCAAACTTGGTTGAACATTCATAAATTAATTCATTAATTCAATTTACCTCATTAACAGAATAAAGAAGGAAAACTAGAAGACTTGCTTAATGAATGCTGAATAAAACACTGGATAAAATTCAATCTTGTTCGTGATTTTAGAAAAGCACAACAGAACAACAACTCTCAGAAAACTGGAAATATATGGGAACTATTTCAGTTTAAAAAAATCTGCAAGAGGAAAAAAACGGCATCATAATTCATGATAAAATATTGAATGCTTTCTACACAGTATCTAAAAAGGCAAGAATATTTATGCTTACCTCTTTTATTCAACAATTTTAATGTTCTGATCATTACAAGTAGAAAAATAAAAGAAGGAAAAAAGAAAAAATACATGAGAAAGAAGTAAAATTATTTTTATTCACAGAAAAACATGATTATATAAATGAAAAATCCAAAGGAATTTAACTAGAACTAATTAGTGAATTAGCATAAGTCACAAGATACGGTGAACTCCCCAAAACAGAACCCTAAAGAAAGAAGTCAAAGAAGACCTTAGAAGATGGAAAGATCTCCCTTGCTCTTGGATAGACAGAATTAATATTATCAAAATGACCATACTACCAAAAGCACTATACAGATTTAATGCAATTCTGTTCAAAATTCCAATGACATTCCTCATAGAAATAGAAAAAGCAGTTATGAAATTCATCTGGAAAAAATAAGAGACCCAGAATAGGTAAAGCAATCCTTAGCAGGAAGAGTAAAGCAGATCGTATCACTGTACCAGACTTTAAACTATACTACAGAGCAATAGTAACAAAAACAGCATGGAATTGGCACCAAAACAGACTGGTAGACTAATGGTATAGAATAGAGGACACAGAGACTAACCCACATAATTACAATTATCTTATATTACACAAAGGCACCAAAAACTTACATTGGAGAAAAGATAGTCTCATCAACAAATGGTGCTGGGAAAACTGGAAATCCATATGCAACAAAATGAAGTTAAACCTCACCATGCACAAAACTTAACTCAAAATGGATCAAGGACCTAGGAATAAAACTAGAGACACTGATTCTAATAGAAGAAAAAGTAGGCCCTAATCTTCATCATGTGGGATTAGGCCCCAACTTCCTTAATAAGACTCCTTTGGCGCAAGAATTGAAATCAAGAATCAATAAGTGGGATGGACTCAAAATAAAAACTTTCTTCTCAGCAAAAGAAACAATCTGTGAGGAGAACAGAGAGCCTACATCTTGGGAGCAAATCTTTACCCCTCACACATCAGATACAGCACTAATCTCTATAAAGAACTCAAAAAGCTAAGCACCAAAAAAAACAAAAAAACAAAAAAAACCAACAAAAAACAAATAACCCAATCAATAAATGGGCCAAGGACCTGAACAGACACTTCTCAGAGGATGATATACAATCAATCAACAAATATATGAAAAAATGTTCATCATCTCTAGCTATTAGAGAAATGCAAATCAAAACTACTCTAAGATATTATCTCACTCCAGTCAGAATGGCAGCTGTTATGAAGACAAACAATAATAAGTGTTGGCGAGGATGTGGGGAAAAAGGTACACTCATACACTGCTGATGGGACTGCAAATTGGTGCAGCTAATATGGAAAGCAGTATACAGATTTCTTGGAAATTTGGGAATGGAATCACCATTTGACCCAGCTATCTCACTACTAAATCTAAAGGACTTAAAAACAGCATACTACAGGGACACAGTCACATCAATGTTTATAGCAGCACAATTCACAATAGCTAAACTGTGGAGCCAACCTAGATGCCCTTCAGTAGATGAATGGATAAAAAAAATACGGCATATATATATATATATATATATATATATATATACACACACACACACACATACACACACACACACACACACAATGGAATATTACTCAGCAATAAAAGAGAATAAAATCATGGCATTTGCAGGTAAATGGATGGAGTTAGAGAACATAATGCTAAGTTAAGTTAGCCAGTTCCAAAAAACCAAATGCCAAATGTTTTCTCTGATATAAGGAGGCTGATTCATAGTGGGGTAAGAAGGGGGAGCATGGGAGGAATAGATGAACTCTACAAAGGGCAGAGGGGTGGGAAGGGAAGGGAGGGGGCATGGGGTTAGAAATGATGGTGGAATGTGATAGACATGTATGAAGACATGAATTGGTATGAATATACTTTGTATAAAACCAGAGATATGAAAAATTGTGCTCTATATGTGTAATAAGAATTATAATGCATTCCACTGTCATATATAAATTAAAAAATTAATTAAAAAAGATTTATTTTTTAGTTGTAATTGGACACAGTACTTTTATTTATTTATTTTTATGTGGTGCTGAGGATCAAACCTAGGGCCTTGCATGTGCTAGGCAAGCGCTCTACTACTGAGCCACAAACCCAGCCAGCCCCCCAAAGTTATATTTTTTATGTAACATCATTATAATATTTATATCATGTTGTTATATTTCTGAATATTAGTAACTAACAACTCAAAAATACCATTTAAAAATGCTGCTTATAGGCTGGGATTGTGGCTCAGCAGTAGAGCGCTCACCTAGCGCATGCGAAGTGAGGCCCTGGGTCCGATCCTCTGCACCACATAAAAATAAATAAGTAAAATAAAGGTATTGTGTCCATCTACAACTAAAAAATAAAAAATAAAAAAATGCTATTTATAATAACACAAAAATTTAAGATAAATTTGATAAAAGATGTGCAAGACATGATATAGAAAATGACCAAACTGTGCTGATGTAAATTTAAGATAACCAAAATAAATTCAAAAATATACAATCTTCATGGATTATAAATTTCAACACTTTTAAGATGTAAATTCTTCCAACACAATTTTGTGTTGGATCTATAGAGTCAACACAAACACAATCAAATTTCTGGCAAACTTTTTATAGATAGAGATCAGGGACCAGTTGATTCTAAATTCAATATAAAATAAAAAGACATAAATTAGCCAAGACAATGATAAGATGACTTATATTACCTGACTGCAAGGCATGCTGTCCAAACTATAATAATTAAGATAGCAAAATAGTGGCATGAGGATAGATGTACCCATAGCTGGAACAGAATAGAGAGTCCAAGAATAGAACCACACATACATGGTAACTGAGTGGCAATAAAGAAAGCCACTCAATTTGATGGGAAAAAAAAGATTGCTTCAATAAAGACACTGGAACGACTGGATAGCCATATGGAAAACTGAATCTTGACCTCTACCTCATAGCACATGCAAAAACTGAGATAGATTAGAGACTGAAATATGAAAGCTGCTAGAAGAAAACATGTGAGCAAATCTTTATACCACTTCCAGATTCAATGGTAAATTTAGTGAAAGACTACATGAAATAGTCCTAATCAGAACCTGAACTCAGCTTTTAATCCCTGTTGAATGAGTATATTTATAATCACCTAAAGTTTTTGAAAGACTCAAAGGTGATGACCAAAGCCCGGGGATTCATAAGACTTCCATGACTGCTGCCAAACTGGATTTCCTTACCAGCTTCTAGTTAGGGGATGTGTGTGGAGCCCCTATCATGTATTCTTGGACTAAAGAAAGCACATTTCTGAGGAGAAGCACAGGTCTAAAAAGTGTAGCCCAAATTAATTTCTCCTTATCAGACTTGGGTCCCAACTATGACACTTTCATACCCAGGTTCTCCTCTTAGTCATATATTGTACTTACAAAGAAAGCTCCCCCCACCAGTAAAACTTCTCAGTTTTTATTGTGCATTCAGATCACCTGGGCATCTTGTTCCAGGACATGTTTAGATTCAATAGATTTGGCATAGGTTATAAAATTGTATATTTCTAACAAGCTTTCAGGTGATGCTGATACTGCTAGCTCATGGATCATATTTTGAGATGCAAGATTCAAACTTGAGTATGTATCCTTTTTACAACACAGATTGAGAGGTTCCACTCCCACAATTTCCAATTCCATACATCTGGAGTGAACCCAAGAATCTGCATTTTCAACAATTTGCAGTGATGCTGATGCTGGTTCCTACACTGAGAATCACTGCTTCACAGATATGTACCTGTCTCTTGCCAATGTGTGGCTATCCCCAAATGAAACCGGTTCATTCCATCTATCCTAAAATGTCAGCTTAGTCATTTTAGAATGACTAAGATTTTAGAAAAGGCTCCAGGGGAAACTCTCTCCTGGCAATTGTCCAGAATTTTTCTATAAGTGATTGACCATGGTCTTTGCAAAATTAATTCATTTCAAAGATACATTTCCACATGACTCTCAATTTTAATGATGAAATTTTTCACTCTGCTCCTGACTTGAACTTCTCAGATTTTAATGTGCATACAGGTGACCTAGGGATTTATTACAGCACAGATTCAGTTCAGTTCAGTTGATGTCAAGGGTGGTTAGTCTACTTTCCTTTTAGACCTCTCTTTAGAGAGAAAAATTTCTTTTAGAAGAGGAATTCATGGTTATTTCCTAAGCACCCCACCCCTGCCACCCCAGAGAAGTGATGACCCTGACATTCATGTTGCAAGATTGTCCAGCATGCCAGCACAAGGATATGTCCAGATGTTGGAGCAGGGGAAAAGGAGAGTCTTTGAACACATCCATTTGATACACAGGAATTAATTGTTCAAGAACTCAATTGAGACATCTTGATATTTCAAAGCAGAGCAATGAACAAACTGAGCTCAGTTCAAATTCCTCCCACATAAACTCCAGCTTCCAGAATCAGAATATTGCCATGTACTGGCCCAAGAAGATACAGTCTGTATTGAAAGCTATAAATGCAAAGAATGAGTGGCTTGATTTAATCAACTTTATCAGTTACTCATCCCATTTAAAAAAGTACAGGTTTTGTATACATGATTTTTATGCCCAGCTTATTGGCATTGATTATCATGTAAGAGGTGAATGACATAATAAAAAAGGTTTTTCTCCCTGATTTCACACACATGTCTGTAATGTGAGCACAGGACAGGCACACAGACCATACATATTTGAACAGCCCTTAATTAATAGCCTCTACATACAGGTATGGAAATGAACATTTCTCTATTCTTAACAGGATTCAGTTCACTGGAATTCAGCTTCTGGATTTAGTTTGGTCACTCAGAACAAAGTGTGTTTAGATAAATTATAGTCATGTATTTATCTGAAGCACAGGAATAGTGTGGTCTTCTCTACTGACCATACAGTGTAGCTGAGAAGTTAAAATGCCATATTAATCCCCAAAGTGTACTGCAAACAGTACTGTCCTAATGAGAGGCTAGGTGGAAAATCATACAATTTTTGAGATAAAGTGAAAACTTTAAGAGAAATGTAAGGCAAGTTTCTGAGAAAAAGAGTATTTATTTTGATATATATTTATCTATATTGTATAAATATATTTTCTAAAATATCAGAAGATAATTTTGGTGAAAAAATGGTTTGTCAGAGGACTATAACATTTTGCCTGAAAATTCTGAAGACTAAATTGAATCTTTCTGGGTCAAAAATGGCAGAAATTTCATGTCATCTTTTTAGTTTTTTATTTGCTTCTTTTAGTCAAAATTCTGTTAGGAGATATGGGGGAAGAACATAGAGATGAATAAGTTGAGGTTCTTATCTATCAGTAGCTCACAGGGAAAATAAAACTATTTAGTCAAGAAGGAAGAAAAAAGAAAAAAGAAGCTTTAGGGTGGGTGCAAATAAAATACTCCGAAGCCACAGAGAGTTCTAGTTGAGGGAAGCAATGGGAAGGCTTCATGTCACAGGTGGTCATGACCAGTAGGTGTTGGCCAAGATTTATGGTAAGAAGAGGTGTGCACTCCTGGCAAAGGGTGCACAACAAAAATGAAACGGTATTTTTGCTAAGGTAGTGTTCCCCAAAACACATGCCATTTAGCTGAATACCAACTGGTATTATATGAAAGCTCTGCCTAGAGTTACCAACTACAGCATGACAGGTAAATAAAGAGAAGACTGGGGAAAGAACTGGGCAAAGGTATGCACAACTCATGAGGAACTCCCTAAAGCAAAGTGGGAGGTCAGAAGTAGGCCACTAACAGAAGGGAGGAAAGTGAATAGGCCTAGATTGTGGATTTGAGAGGAATGGGAACCTCTGCAATGGATATCTTGGAAATGCATGAAGCATAAGTGCCACTGAGAGATGAATAAGGCTGAAGACAGCCAACATGGGATCTGACATGTTAGCAGCAATCATCATTCCACTTTCATGACTGTGCTGCTGTGGGTTCACCCCTGGCTGTTCCACTTCATGCTCTGGTAATACAAATGAAAGCAATACTAAGAACCTGTAAGTTCCCAATATTTATTCAAAGGCAAGACTGAGCTGAAGGCACACTTGTAAGCATAGGTGGGTGTTGAGAGCTATAGAGGCTGCAGATTTAACTTTTAGGTGTTCCTTACAAATTAGGTGGTCAGAGACCAAAATGGCCCAGCCAGGCAGGGAAGACTACATGTTTTTAAGCTAGGAGGAAAATTTGGGTGCATATCACAGAATAATGGATGTACAGAAAGGGTCTGTGAGGTCAACAGTAATTGTAATAATGACCATGATCTCTAAGAAATGATCAATGTAAATGGTAAGAAATATTGCAACAGTGAGTTGGAAAATAATTATAGATTAAGAGGTCAATAAGGAAAGAAACTGTGAGGAGCTTTTACACACACTGAAGAATGAGCATGCAAAGAGTAGCCAGTGGGTTGAGCAGGTCAAGGCTGCTTTCCATGTAAATTCCTGTTCAAAGATATTCCCCCAGGCAAGCTCAACTCCAGTTGCTCCAAATGAGAACTGTCTCATCTATAAAAGATCAGGACCATCCATCAAGACTCCATTAGTATCAGGTCCTGGAACATCATAATGAAGGACACATCTTTGTGGTTGCTAACAACACACTGGGGAAAGATTGGAAAGCAGCACCACACACCAGGGAAACCATGACCAACTCTTGAGTCTTGTGTTCAGCATTAGGAAAATGGAACTTCTTGGTGGGTACTTCATTAGAACCATGAACAACAAGGCTTCCTTCATATCTGACCTAAGGAAACCTAAAACAATCACAGAGTTAAAACAAACAATGAACAATGAAAGAATCGAATAACAGATTGGAAAGAATGAAGCAGCAAAATGAGAGGTCAAAAGGGAAAGGAATGATTCCGGGTAATCAAGAGTCCTGCACAGACCTTGAGCTGCTCCTATGCTCCAGGGATATGAGTACACAGGCCCAGGTTGGGACTCTGTTAGGAGCTTCTTGGGTAAGGTGGGAACACAGCATCTGTATGGGACCCTCCACCTCTGAGAGCTATGATTTGAGAGCTAGACATGGTTTCTCCTTTGGGAAGTTCACAATCCCATAGGAATTATGAATTGAGATAGTGTGTTTGAACTTGTGTATTTATGTGTGAGATATCAAAGTGGGTGACAGATAAAGCTGTTAAAAATTGTTTTGAAAGACAATAATTTTCCTGTTGGGGGAAACAATACTACCTGTATCATTTGCCAGAAACATTGAACTAACATAAGCACTTCTCATATGCTCTATGGCTCAGAAGAGAATATGGGAAGCAGGAGGCAGGGTACTGTCCTCTAGGAGCACATAGCTCTACATGGGCACTAGTAGGGTGGTGTTAAGGAGGGGTCACTCTGGAAATGGCTCAATGAATCTGGGTTAGTTTCCTGAAAGGTAGGAGAAAACAGATTTACACTCTATTTTTTAAGAGCCTGAGCTAGATACAGAATATAATTTCCAAGTGGTGAGAAAGTCCCCATGGGGAACAATACAACATCTATAAAGTAGGGTGATCACTTAAAAAGGCCCATATATACAACTGATCTGTTTCTGATTTAGTTATGAGATTAAGAAAAATAACAAATGAATTGAAGAGAAGGGGTTTAAAAGCCCAGAAACATTTGATTTGGGGGGATAAATTCAATAGCTGTGGCTGACGTTCTGAGCTCAGTGCTCAATGTACAGCATGTAATTCTTGTAATGATTTTATGAGGTCACACTTTATCCTAGTTTTCCAGAAAAACTGATGAAGTCTTACTGCTTTTCTCAAGCTCACCAAGGTCAAAACTAGTACTGAAATTCCACTGTGGTTCAGGAGGCTCTACATGACCTAACCTGCTACTCTTGATTACTCCAGCTTTTTTCTTTGCTCCTTAGACTTTGGCCATAGCAGATGTCTTTCTTTAGATTCTTGAAGCTCATGTCTACCTTAGAGATGTTGCCCTCTCTGTCTTCTCTGCTTAATGCTTACTGGGAGGGCTGGTCTGCCATTAGGCATCAACTTGGTTGTCACCTCCCTAGGGAGCCTCTCCATCCACCAGAATCATTATGTAATATTCTATCTCTAATAATTTTCCTTGCCTGAAGTCATCTCTCTTATATCAAAATAGTTACTCCAGCTTTCTTTGATTAGTGTTAGCATGATAAATCTTTCTTTATCCCTTTACTGTTTTAAACTATAACTTGATAGTTAAAGAGGGTTTCTGGTAGACAACATAGTTGGGCTTTTTTGTTTTAGGTAATTGGTAATCTACCCTGATTTTTTTTTTTTTTTGGTATTTTTAGGTGCTAGAGATTGAACTCAGGGTATGCTCATGCTATACATGTGCTCTAACACTGAGCTACACCTTCAGCCCTCTGTCTTTTAATTAATGTATTTAATCATTGACAGGTAAAGAAATTATTGATGTAGTTAGATTAATCTATAGTATGTTTTGGTATTTTAATGTTTGTTTCTTTTTTTTTTGTCTTTTACTCCTTTTCTGTCTTCTCTAGTATTAAATGAGTATTTTTATACAATTCCATTTTTAATTCTCTCATAGCATATCAATTATAATTCATATTTTAAAACTATTTTTGGAGGCTGTTGTAAGTTTGAAAATATTGTTATAACTAACCCAAGTCCACTTTCAAAAACCACTACACTACTCAAAGGCAGTGGAATTACCATTCCCAATTCCTCATTATAATCCTTGTAATATTGCTGTCATTCGTTACCTAACTCTAATCATTGAACACTTGCTGACTTGACATGTTTCCTATGACTGGCCACAGTAATATCTTTCTTCAGACTTTTAAGGCTCATATCCACTTGAGTGAGATTTTGCCCTTGGAACACACTATTATCTATCAGGCTAATTAAGAATAAGAAAAATAATAAACTTCATTTATTTCTTCTCTAAATCTCATCCTTTCTTTATGCAAATATGTTTCTTCTTTTTGATAAATTTAACATTAATTGCAAGGTCGACTGAACACAAACTCCCTCAAATTTTGATTATTTGAGAAAGTCTCTTTTAGCTTTGAATGATAATTGCACTAGATGCAGAATTCTAGAGTAGTGGTTTCTTTTCTTCCGATACTTTATATATATATATATATATATATATATATATATATATATAATCATTCTACTTTTTCTCCTTGTTTACATGGCTTCTGAGGAGAAATCCTATGTGATTCTTATCATTGCTCCTCTGTAGTAGTTTTCTTTACTTTGGCTTCTTTCAAGATTTTTCTTTGTCCCCCCCCCCCCCCCCCCCCACTTAGTAAATGATATGCCCAGGTGTAGATATTTTGGTATTTATCCTCCAGGTTTTTCTTGGATCTACGGTTTGGTTTCTGCTATTAATTTTGAATATTTCTCTGACATTATAATGTCAAACATTTCTTCAAGTTTTCTTATTTCTCCTTCTTGTATTCCCAATATGTATAGGTTACACTTTTTTTCCCCAATTGTCCCACATCTCACAGGTCTCCAATGCTTTTTTCCCCAAAATTTTTCCTCTGCATTTCAGTTGCAAGGTTTCTATCGATACATCTTCAAACTCACATATTTCTATCGATACATCTTCAAACTCACTCATATTCCTTCCCTCAGCCACGTTAGCTAAGCCTGATAAATGCATTCTTTATTCCTGTCATACAGTTTTTAAGCATTCCTTTTAATTATTTCTTAGTTTCCACATCTGCTTACATTAGTCACTTTTTCATTAGTGTTCTTGGCATATTAATCATAATTATTTTAAATTCTTAGTCTGATAATTCTCAAATCTTTGCTAAGTCTGAGTCTGGCTCTCATGCTTGTTCTCTCTTCAAATTGTGGTTTTTGTCTTTTAGTATGCCTTGCAGTTTTTTGGTGAAAGCTAGATATGATATATCAGGTAAGAGGACCTGAAGTAAACTGGGCTTTAATAGATTTTACATTTCTCTGGCTAGCACTTAGACTGTCCTTATTGTTTTCCATAGTTGTTGATATAGGTGTCAGAAGCTAAAATTTCTTTGAATGTCCTTGCTTTTTTTTTTTTGTTTGTTTGTCTTACCCCTACATCAACAGGACTTTTGCATAATACACATCTGAAAGACGTGGAAGCAGAGGTGCATTCTAGAATCTAGGATTAGATCTTGGTCTTTTAGTGAGTCTGTATCCCTTGGCCTTCACAAGTACTTCTCAGTTGATTTTTTTTTTTTTTTTTTTGGTGGCCCTCACTTAGGTGAGATAGGAAGTCTAGTTTGAGCTAGAGTTGAGTATTTCCCTTCTTCCAGGTCAGACAGGCTCTGTGAAAACAGTTTCTCTTGAGAGCAGGCTTCATTAAGAAGAAAAAAAAAATGCTTTGGGAAACAGCTATTCTTCTCCCCTCCTCTGTCAAAGCATGAGGAATTTTTTTTTTTTCTCCCTCTAGCCTTTATTGTGACAATCTATTGGGCTCCTAGAGGGAGTGTCCCTCACTCACTTGACTTGTCCATACCAAAAACCTATAGCAATTGGTCAATTATAGTTGAACTTTTCCTATCCTGCTATTGATTCCCTAGGGGTTTCTGCTCCTAGACTTCTGTTCTAGAAAGCTGTAATTCTCTGTATCTACATGTCTGTCATTCCAATTTGGGGTCAAGGGTTTTCCCTAAACTTCAATTCCAGGGTGAATCCAACAAGAGTTGTTGACTTTCATTTTGTTGTTTTCTTGTTGCGAGGATGGGAGTGATGCCTGCCAAGGTACTTTCAGGTGGGACTGGAAATTGGAAACCCCCTATCTGAACTAAAGTAGCCTCTTCCTTCCCATCCTCATCTTGTAACAAATCTGGGGGAAAAGTGGACATCAAAATGGCTTTGCCCAGTCTTAGTAGTTTTTAAAAATCTTCGTGTTTTATGTGGAATTATTTCCTCATACCCACCAAAAAGAAGAGCTATGGAAGCAGAAGCCTGCTCAGTACCTATATCACCTTTTCACCTCTGCCTTTCAGTCATCTCCATGAAGCAAAAGACAGTCACAACAGATCTCATTCTATAAACATGAGAAGAGACAACAGATTTGTTAATATCCAGTAGTCATACTCTTGGGAAGCAGGCAAACTAGAGCAATTGTGGCTGCTTCATGCTAGACTTTGTGTCAAGGACAAGAATCCAAACTTTAATAAGGGAAATGGCCCTTAAGTAAGTAGTTGAACCAGAAACTGTCCAATAAGAATAGTTTTACAAAGACGAGGCAAGGCCATTTTGATATCACTGCCTATAGCACAGAGGAAGCAATCAGACCAGAAGAAACTCAAATGGGAGCACAGAAGGATGATACTGTTCATTCTACTAAGGAAGACTAATAATGAGTTCTCTCAACTTGTAACAAATCTAGGGGAAAGGGGGCCATCTTAATTCCAAAGAGGAAAGTCAAGGAGCCATGTGTGGTCTAAAATTGCTTGGTATTGTCAAATCCAGTTAACAATGATAACTAAAAACAAACAAATAAATAATATAAGAAAGGAGAACACTTTCCTCCTTCTACCTTTAGTAACATCATGCTTTACAAAGTTTATTTAAATTATGTTCTTAAACAAATAAGTGCTCCTTTGCTATGGCTTCAATAAAAGCAGTCCAGTAATTGGTGAGGTAGAGCTTTGATCAAAGTAGTCATGAAGAACAAAAAACAGTAAAAAACTTAACAACAACAAATCAGTAAATTTCAGAAAGTACATCCTTGAGGACGAATTCTCTAATTCCAGGGCAGCAGGTCTAGCTTCCTTTTCACAATGGAATTCTATATGCTCCTAACACTCCAGTTGAAGAGCCTGCTGCCTGTGCACCTGTGAGTGGGAACTGCATGAGAAGGGGTCTGAAGAACTTGCAGATGCCAAAATCCACGTAAGAAACAGGAGAATGATACCCAACTTTTGAGGAAAACCAATTGAGAAGGAATTCTCAAAAGCTGAATTATTGTGAAAGATAAAACAGGAGTTAGGAGGTAATTACTAACAAGCAATAGATTTTCTTCCATCTATATTGAGGCTTATCATATAAATAAGTGTTCCTTATTACTCTTTGGCAACTGCTTATGGGTGATTCAGTCATTTAAAAACTCAACAAAAGGGATTACAAAAATCCCTGGCAACCAGAGAATTCCTCTAACTAGAAGTGGTGATAAATTATAGAGATATTTGATTTTAATATAACATCTGCAAATGACAGATGCATTTTCATATAGTTTCCAGTGCCATTCCTTTACTAAAAATAATGCTAATAACAATAATAATAAATTATGAAAATAGAACATACCACAAAAATTCATTTTAGTTGTTCAGTAAATTCTAATTTTCAATTATCTTTTCCAAATACATGTTTCTTTGTATACTCAAAAGCTAACTGACTTCCCTTAGAATTCCCCAGAGTATTTTAAAGTTCATTTTTCAATTCAAAAAAGTTATTTGGTTGGGATTGGGATAGATATTTAAGAAAACGATACATTTGAAATTAAAAAAAAAAGAAACTTACGTAAGTGTGTTGCAAAGTCACATACTCTCCTTATATAATGAGGCCACATGAGTAACCTAAAAATAGTTCCTTTCAAACACAAATACCAACACTAGGCTCCTCTTGACCTCATACATGCAAGTAGTCTTGAGACTTCTGGCACATTAGCCTTCTGCCAGCATCTCTGGGTGTGTGCTCCAGAAAAAGGTCCTGGACTGTGTCATCCTAAAGAGGGATACATGTCCAGGGCCACTATGTATCTGTACATGTGCATACACATACAAATATTGCCAAAGCTGCAAGAGGGTCAGATATCATTTGGATAGAACCCTATTAAGAAAAGTTCTGGGCATCTAGGACAAGAGAACCCAATCAGCTTTTTAATCCCTGAAGGGACTGTAGAGAGGCCTTAATCCCTATCCTGAATTTTACAGTTGATAAAACAAAGGTCCAGAGAAATTCAGAGACCTGCCCAAGACACCCACCCCCTAGCGGCCGCCTTGGAATTGGATTGTTGAGGTCTCATCTTCTATTATCCTTTCCTTCTTATATTCTCAGAAATGATTGAATCATCATTATTTTTTTCTCCCATGCCACATCTACCAAGGTGAGTAAGTAGAGTATGGGGGACATCAATTCATTTTTCATTTATAAAAGTGACACTCTGGTTGAGGTGATGAGGAGGGACTCTTTACCAAAATTTCCTTTTGTCTTATTCCTAGCCAAGGCTACTTGAGAATATCTTTCCTTTGGTCAGATGGTTACCAGTCAGTCACTAATGAGGGCAGAGATAAATATGACCCCAAATACCACAACTCTCACAAATTCATAAAGGCAAACACTATATAAACACCGATATCGCCTTCTAGACATTGAAAGATAGGGAAAGCAATATGGGTACTTACTGTAGTGAGGGGGCTTTGTGAATTATTTTCCTAAAAAATGAATGGGACATTTTCACAAACCCCTTAAAGTCACTTACTTTCTGCCACACATGCCAGCCTTCCCTGGATAGCTGACTTGGTAACACAAGTAGGAAAAAAAACCCTTAAGTCTGACAATAATGCATTTTGACCAAAGGACAACTGTGTCAATATTTATAGAAACAGATTTACTTTGAAAGTGATTTAACAATGAAATGATGCTTCAAAGCATGCTGCTTTAAAAAAAAAATTTAAAAAAGGAGTTCAATACAATGCTCAAAAAGTAAGCAGGCCCCTTCAGCCGTGAGGGGTTTATATACTCCCACAAGCACACTCACAATTCAACATAACATTTCACAAATGCTGTATATTATTAAGAGGCCAATTCTGCCAGGCACATAATTTGTATATTTAAGGGAGGTGTATGGAATGAAAAAAGCAAAATATGTTGAATTTCAAAGGACTTGGAAGCAATGCTGCCTGTGAGCTTGTATTACAAATAGCCCTACATTATTATATACGCTATTAATGAGACTGAGTGAATGAAAGTACAATTTGAATATGCATGACTCTATCCAATAAGCAGGACTTTTGTTTACTGATGAGGTTCCCCCCTCTCCTAAAAAAGGATTAAAATCATTCTGAGAGAAGTATGGTTGACCAGAGATCAGTAAAATAAATATATTTAGACCACCAGATCATACTGTCTTCAGATGAAATACACAGGTGCTATGAGAAAGCCTTTGACTCCGCCTACTATTTCTGAAACTTACATATAGGCTGTCTTCCTAAAAGGAATATTCCTCAACTTCAACCAGCTGCATCATTACAATCTCTAGACAAAAATAATGATTTTGGTGGAGACATGTAAAAGTAGGCGAGGTTAAATAAACCTTTTGAGTACAAAGCCTTCACTTCTATAGTACAGAGCACTAGTTAAAAGACTGGGGAATGGGTAAATTATTGCACCAAATGGCTGAGAATTAATCTCTGCTGACTAGCTGTAATCTAACGAGGCGGCTGTGTCCCAGGGAGCCCGCAGCATGTCCCTGGCGGTATGTGCAGTGTGTAGAGTCTGCGTGGCACCCTTTGTCCTCGCTCACAGGCGGCCTTTCCCCTCATTGTCCATAATATCCTCATGCATCTGGGACGCGTGGAATGCATTCATACTAACAGACTTACCATTGTTTTCTCTTAGAAGCTTTGTTGAGCAAAGACTGCATCACGGTTACTGATAATTATATTGCTTAATTAATCAAGACAAAAAAAATTTGCAAATCATTGCCTGGTTGCCAAGCAGGGAGATAAAAAATGACAACAATACAAGCTGAAGCAATATAACAAAAGTAACAGCTATCTGATCAGAAATTCTTATATAATGAAGCTATTAATGCTAAATCGGTTAATGTTAACATTGCTCCAGGTGTCTCTACTTAGATGCAAACAAAAAGGCTAACATTATGGATATAAAAGGCCAAATGTTGCCATGGATTCTGTAACCTGATAGAGAGGACAGCCTTTTCATTTGATTAGGGAATGCAATTTAAATACCAGGGACTGAAGCCAAACAAACAGACTTTCCCTCCGAAAGCCTCTTGCATTCACCCTGGGGTCAGTGGTTGGTGAACAAAAGGTCAGCCACACTTGCCCTGGAAATGTCTGGATTAATTTTATTACATTGTAATGGTTTGTACTTTAAATGTAGGGATAACACTAAATTTCCAGTTGCCCATTATTCTCTTCTTCCCTTTAGGCTTTTTGAATTAAAATACTAAGAAAGCAATTTGCTCAATTCATCCTTGTCAGAATTTATGACCAAATTTATAAAATTTACACACATTTTGTAGGAAATTTTAAAAGGTATGTTAAAGATTGCTTTTATGCATTTTATACTACTTTTTAAAAAATCACCTTGACACTATTAAGAAAATTGAAATGCCTTTTGTGTTATTTATTTCAAAAATAAAGACAACATTTTAAGGACATTAAATGACATTTCTAGAGGGCATATTGAAAAATGAATTAATAAAGCCAGTTAATCCAAATTAAATATTAAAGAAACATATTTTCTAGTTTGGAAAGCTACAAAATACTAAATTTATTGGTTCTGTAATATTAAAATTTTCACTTTAATTCTTAAAATTAAAGCAGTGCTCTTTGTGAACAAATAAAAATGTGAGTACCATGCCATTTCCTTATAGTATGACTGAAAACATACCCAAACTTCATATCTCTAAAGATAATACAAATATTCAATATAAAATTTTGGCATCTTTATTCCATGAATAAAAAAGAGTTCTCCTTATATTAGGCTGTGAATCAGCCACAGTAGGACTTTCCTGGTGGGAACTGACCCACATTTACCTAGTTTGAGAATTAATCTACGTGTTAAACTTGGAATTCATTATTGATTTTATTCCTGTGAGAGTAACAAAAAATACCAATAGAAATGATAATGATATAACAATTACAACAACAGCTAACAAAGTAGCTTTTTCTCTGGACCAGGTACAGTTTGAAGCACTTTTTCCTTATTAGCTTATTTAACCCTTACAAATGTAACAATTTAGATTTGAAATCAATTTGAACAATAAATTTCAGTGATTTATTATTTTGAATATTAAAAATAGACAGCTTTTAGAATGGTAAGTTTGATCTCCTTCAGGAGAACAATTTAGAATGAAAATAAAAATTATATTTAATATCAAACTGAAAAATAGAGGTCATTTTTCTTAAGGAGTGGGTTTAATATGCTAAATGTTTAATTTAAAAATTTTTAAAAACATCTTAATAATTACAAAACCAAAATAAATCACTGTATAAAGCACTGTTAAAATACCACTAAAGGCATGATAAGGATGAAAACTGCAGCCAATTTAGTACATGGGATCCAGACCATTGGATTGTTCCAGCCATTCTGGTGATCAATACCAACAGACATGGCTGAATTGATTCTGTGATAAGGTGCTTCGATTGTTAATACCCATCACATGGGCTGTGCTGTAGAGGCTAAGTCTCTTTGCAGTCTCTTTGGCTGCTATCCTTCAGGACTGACCTCTCTTAGCACAGTCCAGGTTCGTCAGACAAAGTTGGATTCTATATCCACATTTATCCCTAAAATGCTAGTTGTGAAAACGGGCTTTCTTCAACTGTTATTATTAATCAATGTGTCCAAAATTTAAAATTATAATCTTTTAAATTACAAAATTTTCAAAACAAGATATTTTTAAAAAAATCATAAATTTCTTTGATTTTCAGAGGCCTAGTAATACAATATGGAATTTTGTGCTTATAATGAAAGATACTTTGCAAATCCCAATTCATATTAAATTCTTATATGGCACATATAATTTGGAGATATGTAAAAAATCTAGCAGTTGGGAAAAAAGTCCCCTTTAACATTATCATATGTTTTGAGACAGTGAATTATATGATAAATGGTCTGGGCAACAACGTGGAGAAAACATACCTCGGGTTTCTTCGTTATGGCTATAAAGAACATGTGATTCTTCATTGGGTAAATAATGATTGAAACATCTCCAAAGGCGGTTGGGATAATACCCCTGCGGTAGTCCCTGGAGTGTTCAGACCAGACGATGTGGACCTCGTCATTCCCCAAGTGACGGAGCTGCAACAGCAAATTGGCTCTTTATTAATCAAGGTGATAACAGCAGTTTATGAGGGGTCATGGTTTACAAATTGAATTATAAAACACAGAGGAAAAAACTTTTACTACCTAAAAGGCTACAACACTGAAGTCTTCTATGAGGATTTTAAAAAGCACAATTCTGTGAAAATACCACTTACCTTCTATGAAATACATATGGTACTAAGAATCATATCCAAGCACTGAGGATGTGTTGTGGGCTGGATGGGCCCAAGACCTTTTCAAGGATTTTTTAAATGGAATTGTACCTCTGCATTGAAGCCATATGCTTTATATGGCTGAGTATGTTTCAAAAACAATTAATGATACGAGTTTTTTAATCCATATTACATTAGCCTCTTAATGGTTATTAACAAAATAAGAATATAAACATAAGAGAATATAAGGCATTATAACACAATTGTTAAAAAACATAAAAGAAACTAGTCTTGTGACAAATATTTAAGAAAAAGAACATATAAAATTATCTTTATTTAGGAAACTAATAAATGTTAATTAAATTTCATAGGAACACTAGAACCTAGCATTGAAAAAGCTCCCTATCATACAGACAGTGTGTTTAATCTTCCCACTAACTCTCTCAGGTATACTACACCATCTTTATCTCCTCTTACCAGGAGGAACCATGTGCTCAAGAAGTCAAAGGTTGTGCCTACTCAAGGTTGCGTGAACAATACATGTGGAGTGGGCCTGGGAACGTTGGCTGGAGCTTCTGGTTCAGAGTATTTGTTCTGTTCCCTGGATATCTAAGTCTACACCAAAAGCTGCTTTGTTGCCATCACTCAAGCAGTTTTGCCCACTTGTTTTATCATCTCATACATAAAGGGTCTATAAAGTCCCCAAACAAATCACAGACTTCTAGTCATTTTGAAGAGGCCTTAGCAGATAGGTCCAGGAAAGGACCCTCTGAGAGTTTTTCCAGGGTCCAACTCTTGTTAAAGCCAAGAATACTCTTGGTAAATCTCCTGAGTGATAATCACACTCTACCAAGCTGGAGAACACTGCATATGACATCAGTTGAGAAGCCTGAAAGCATGACTAAAAAAAAAAAAAAAAAAAAAACTAGGTTATAAAGATAAAAATGTTGGACCAAACTGAATTCTAAAACTGAAGGCTGACTGGTGAAAGTCCTTTTGACACCCACTGTGACCGGTGAAGTTTCTGTTTCTGACTTGCAGCAGCAGCAGGACACTACCTATCAACACGAACAAGCATTTTTTTGTTTGTTTGTTTTCTTATCTAATAGTGGAACATCAAAAGTGACCAAATAGAGATATTGTGTTTCAGTCTTGTCTCAGACCAAAAAAAAAAAAAAAGATACTCTGGAATACTCTGTATTTAAAACATGTTAGAATAAATACTATTTTCTTTACAGACTATTTGGCCACAAAGGGAAAATCCAAGGTGACTCTAATGTGGCCTCTCTTCTATTTATAAGGTTACAAAGGGAAGTTGTTTGCTGTGATGTCTGCTTATTCTTCACTCTCTCATACTTCTGGGAATGACTGTACAAGTCATTACTTAAAAAATATCTGCATCTGTCCCTTCATACCTACACTGAGGGTGCATGATTCAATTGTGTCTGAGGATGGGCTCTAGGACAAGTGCAATTGCAGGAGTTGAACACTTGATGTAGATGATGACTTTCTAAATTCAAAATTACAGTACATCTTTTTCTTCTTTCCCCACTCTCCCACAGCCCCCTCACAAATATTATAGCCAAAATAAGAGCAGGCAAAAGGCATATCCAGCCCATTACACAAATAGTTTTAAAAACAAAAAACAAACAAACAAAAAAGACAACACTGGATTCTCATAATAGCCCTGGTAACCCTGGACATCTCACTTCATTCCCATCATTATTTCATTTCATTGTTTTATAGTGAATGGAGATCAAACCCAGGGCCTCACATTTGCTAGGCAAGTGCTGTTCCCCTGAGCTACACCCAAGCTCTACTTCCATCTTAGATACTATACCTTCGCCTTCTTTCTCCTTCTTAATAAACTATGTGAGGACCTTACAACAGACTCCTACAACTAATTCTTTTTAGAGTAAAAACACAGCAGCCAACACTGTCAACAACACAAGCAAGATAGGCAGGTTTCCACATTTTAAGAGAAATGCGCATAGTATCTAACTGAAACTCTGACAGGAATTTGGAGCATTAGAAGTTAATCTTGAGAAATGGGGTTGTTCTGGAGCTCAGAACTGCAGCCCTCATCCTGAAAAGACGGTGACATTGGGACCCATTGGTATAACAATGGCACAAACATCTGAATGGGAACAGCTCACCTACCAAAAACTTGGGATGTTACTCTGGATGCCAGCATCTAATACCTGTGTAGCTCTTTGATCCACTGTAACTGAAGTGATAACAGTGATTGCTGAAATTTCGCTGTTACTCTCTCCTTTATAAACTGGTTACTCAATCACATAACCCAAGTAAGCCTCTCCTAATTTTATTTGCAACTGTATTCTAGAGCCACAACACAGGGGATTAGTATCCCACTAATAGACCCTTCCTTCTAGTGTGGTGATTCTATAATTTAGGAGGAGCTGTTTTTGTGCGATAATAATGCAGTACTCATCATTTCAGTGCTGCTTTCAATGTCATGCACCTCAGACTTCTGGAAGCATTACAATTTAATTAACTAAATCACAAAACTAAAAGCTAAGGCCATGGGACCAATTGGCTGATAAATCTAGAGCATAAAGCAAAATTACACCCTCTTCTGCCTATGACAAGAACACAAGTAGGTAAGACAAATAAAATTGATCTGGACAAAGTGTTCACCATGTTATAACATAACAAAAACCCTAGAAACCTTAAAGTCTTACTCTATTTAAAGGAGATTTTAGTATGTTACTTTGTGAGTTTTGCAGAGTTTTGATTAGGGGCCCTCCAATTAGAAACCCACCTGCCATTCGGCTCAGGGCACACAAGTCAAGTTGATCTGATGTGTGTGTGATTCAGGGGGAGACTGATGAGTCTCCTACTGGCATGGAGCTGGCATTCACACTGGTCCTTGCTTCCATTGCACAACAGACTGCAGAAAGCCCTAATGTTCATTGGGCTTACAACAAATGCCCACTTCTTCAGTCTCAAGAAATCAAGCCCATGTGCTGCCACTTCTTGTCTTGATAGAGTTCTAAAGTCCCTCCACCCTAGCCATTGTGCCTGCTGCTGCCAGGCTGCACGCCACTGGTGACACTGGTCATGGTCCACACCTAATAGGCTGACCTCCTTTCCCTACTAATTGCATTACATCGCCAGCTGGCTCCAGAAGGAGTCGTCTGTTTGATTGAAGAATTCCTGCTCCTCAGTGGGCCCGGCTGCTACTTTTACTAAGTAACAGTCAAGCCTGACATCCCCATTGTTCAGCTGACAGTGTGCCCATCCTAAAATCTAAGTTTTATTTGTAAATTAACCAAGAAACTTCCTGCCAGAACAGCACTGCCTGGAGACTGATAATGTGGGCCTTTCATCCCTTTTCACTCGTACTGTATCACTGCCAATTTGTTTTTTATGCGGCTGGCCAGCCTGAGGCTATAAAAGCCTTGTAAGACATAAGTGCAATTATAGTCCTGGAGTCAAATGAATTGGACAAATCCAATAGCACAGCTCTGTCCCCACTCTGCAAACCCCTACAGCAGTTAGATTAGCTGTGAAAAATCTAATCTAGCTAGAGCTAACAAATATCTGCAGTGAAGGATCAAGAGTTCAGTATGGGGTTGCAACCGGATTGCAGAATTGAAAAAGTCCCCCCATGACAGGGGCAGAAGAGAGCATGAATCACTTTAGAATTTTGCAGCTCATTTTTAAGCTGTTAGGAACAATTTAGTTAGAATAAGACAAGGAACTGTGGGCCTTTGTTACTATGATTTTTAGTCTAGCTGTGAGACATCCTGTTGTAGAGAGTTTATTGCTAATGATGCTAAACCTTAGAGCTGCAAAAGGTATCAGCTGAATTTTGATTATTATAGTAGGGAATCTTTCAACCAGGCCAAGATTTGGAACATTATTTATAGCATGACATTTTGGTCAAGAAAACAGTATGTCTTTTCTCATAAAAACAAAACCAAACCATGCCTCTTTACTTAAAGAAATACCTTCAAAATATTTTGTTATCTTTTAACAAAATAGCTTTCTACCATAAGAAAATTAATAAAATATGGTGACACATTTGCAGAGTAGCATAAATTTACAAGGTACCTCAACTTAAAAACAAACAAACATGATCATTCCTTCAGGGCTCAGTAAGCTGCACTAGACTTTGAGATACCAGAGAGGTCCCAGGGGATGAAGTCCCTTCCACTAGGGGAAGCCATCAGAACCTAAGACTTGGAGGTAGTTCCTCCAATGCCTGTGGGAAACAGCATGTGGCCCACACCTTTTGTTGTGGGGCTCTCATTTTCTGAAAGACACTAAACCATGTGGGACTGAGGGATGAAAGCCTGATAAGTTTCTCAATGCAAATCAGGCTTTACACACATCTGAGATACTTGATCATTATGAAAGTTTTCTGTGATTGAGCCATGACTTGAGTTTTGATACCCCACATGCACTGCTTCATGTATACCAGGTACATAGTCCAGATGTCTGTTGCTGCAATGGTGAAAAAACAAAACCACAGAGAAATAAAATATAAAAGGTACAGTAGGACCTATCAGCTATTGCTCATCTGACTAATGGGGGAGGGGAAAACAATCAGTTAAACCAATGGGCAAAGCCAAGGGCTGATGGTCACAGAGATCTTACCACGTACCATGCTGAATTTTACAGAGCATCCTCTCATTCACTTTGCTCAACTACCCTGGGACATAGGCTCTGCTTTTAATCTTATTTAATAGATGAAAAACAGGCACAGGTGGATAAAATAACTCAATACTTGAGCTCAGGTCCACCTGTCTGCAGAGTCTGGCTCTAACCCCATCCTTAGACTCCCCATTTGTTGGTCTTAGCACCTAAGGTGCTATACTCAGTTCCTTGCATGAGAACAGATGAGTACAAATCACAGCTGTTCTGGGATGTTTCTCTCATCTGGAAACTTACAGGAGTGGCTTCCTTATCAGACTAAAGTATTTTTTCTATTAAGGTGCTCTTCACTCCTAACACAGGGTCACCTGAGGTGAACAGCCTGGTGGTTGGAAGGTAAAGGACCATGTTTCCCTGGGTGAGTTCACTTGGGGCACCAGGTTTCCTTTGAATTACAGGGAAAACTGACCATAGGGCCAAAGCTCAAGGAGAATGAAAGGTACCCAACAGCAAAAATGGATGGCTAGGCAGCAGCTCATCTGTATTCCTCATTTTGGCAGATGCTACCAACTCACTCCTAGCAAGCCTGTGGTGGTGGCAGGCTTCTTTCCCAGAGCACCATTAATACTTTTGTCACAAAGGCCATTACACATTGCAATCTTTAACAGCTTATGAGGTAAACTATATTATTTTCTGTCAGGTGATATGAATATGAGAGAAGATCCCAAAATAGCAATATTTTAGACCCTTCCTCTTCCTAATCCTTAATATTGGGTCTTAAGTTTGTGCCAAGTTGGATTTTAGATTCACCACAAGTGTAGCCTGGGGAAGAGCAACACTGAAGTTGAGTCCCAAGGAAAGCAGTCTCAGAGCTTCAGGACCTGGTCTTAGTCCCGTCCTAAGAGGGCCTCCCCTATATACCAGAGGAGCTAAGGATGGTCCCCAATGAGGGCCCTTACCTTTTTGGTAAGTGAATCATCTGAGTCTGATGGCATCCGAGTGGAAACATGGAAAATCACTTCCACAGTAGAGGTAGCATAATAAGGGGCTGTCTGACCAGTGCTGCCATTGCGCTGAAGGCCACCCATGAACCCACAGTGGGTGGAGAGATCCACCTAATAAATATCACATAGAAAGAAAAGACTGAGGGTCAAAATTGAGTTGTGAATGTGAATTTAAAAAAAAATGATTTTCACTTCATATCTTTTTGAATACAAACTTACAATATAAAACAAAATTAGCCAATGCTAAAATATTAAAGAAACAAAGAACATTAAAATTAAAATTGCTCCATATTCCTACTATCTAAAGAAAACTACTATCAAAGTTCTGGTATATATTTCTCTAACTTTCTGGTACCTATTTTTGGTATATATTTCTCTAAATTTTTCCATATAGGCATACAAATATACACAGGAGTCCCCACTTACCTTTGGGAGCTATGTCCCAAGACCCCCAGTGGATACCTAAAAGTACAAACAGTACCAAACCCTACAATACACTAGTATTTTCCCCTATATACCTTTGATAAAGTTTCATTTGTAAATTAGGCACAGTAGAGATTAACAATAACTAATAAACCAGAATAAC
This sequence comes from Marmota monax, assembly GCF_021218885.2. NCBI lineage: Eukaryota > Metazoa > Chordata > Mammalia > Rodentia > Sciuridae > Marmota > Marmota monax. The sequence goes on from NW_026692254.1 coordinate 6,154,579, forward strand.
CATAGCAACATATTATAACTAAAGGTATGTGATTTTGGTGTCTCTTTCTCTTTTTCAAAATATCTTATTACACCTTCACCTTTTCACTTAAAGAAGCATTTTATGGCTTCTCTCTGGGATATCAGAATGCCAGCACCAAGAACCTTGCACTCTGGGGCCAATACATATACACACAAACACACACAGTTTCTCCACTGATGGATTTGTGGGTCTTTTTGTTTTTTCAAACCAGACGGAACACTCAAAGGAGTGTTTTTCTAAGATGTTGTATCAAGGGGTACAGATATTACACAATTTAGTAGCTATCACTAAACTGTTTCTCCAAAGGGTTATCACAATTTATACCATTGCCAAAAGTTTATGAGTCATAATTCATTTTAAGTTATGGTGTGAATGCTCACTTTGTACCTAAATCTAATTTTTTAATTTGTTGGGGGAAGAGGAAACCTCTGGGGGAAAGATATGGTTTTTTTAGCTAGGAGGTATAGTCTTGTGTGTGGTTTTACAACACACCATCTTTTATCTTGTCCCATTTTTCTTTCAACACACAGCCGTTTCCCCTGTGTGGTGGGCTCCCGGAACTCAGGGTCACCAATGATTCTTTCTTTATCATTCTTCTTTATCATTCTTTCAGTATTTTTTCTAAACACACACACAAGAAAGAAATAGAGAAGTCTCTTCTGTGCCAAATAACAATCTACATACATTCTGGATTAATGTTTTGTTTTCTTAGTTGAGAATGTATGATTTAAAAACTATATTAATTAAACAACAAATATATTCTATGACAAATAAGAAGTAACCTTATCAGCAAGAACAACAAAGATTTATTGGAAGTGCAATAGCTCTTAGACTAAAACCTACTTGGCTCTTCAGAAAGCGTATGATCCTAACCTTGGTGTGCTCTTGCCCTGACCCTAGTTCTATAGGAGTCCCCTTGCTAACACTGAACTCTCAGAGATAAGCTGTGCTTATGTACCCAGAGTTTCTACTTACCACAGATAACTAGGAAACCAAAACAAAAGGAAGAAAATTATTTTAGATATTTTGATTTCCATTTTATCAACCTTGAACTCTTCATATTCTGGGGAAATATTTTCCTTTAGACTTATGTTTCTAGGGGAGAGAGGTGTGTGTGTGTGTGTGTGTGTGTGTGTGTGAGAGAGAGAGAGAGAGAGAGAGCGAGAGAAAGAGAGAGAGAATATATTTTTTAGCTGGCTGCTGTAGTGCATGCCTGTAATCCCTGATGCAGGAGGATCACAAGTTTGAGAAAAGCAGCAGCAACTTAGTGAAGCTCTAAGCAACTTAGCGAGACTCTGTTTCAAAATTAAAAAATTAAAAAGGCCTGGGGATATAGCTCACTGGTAAATAAAGCATCCCTGCATTCAATCCCCAGTGGCGCCCACCCCCCAATTTTTTAAGAAGAAAAATAAAAAAAAACCTACAAAATTTTCAGTTATCAATCATCCTGGGGAACTATGTTAGGGAAAAAAGTTGATGGGTAAGCCACCATAGCTATTATATTTTATTTTCATTTCAACTTTTGACTTCATCCAACTCTTCCTTCATCTTTTTATTTGCCAAGTTATTGATTTGTTCTCTAAAAGCTCCATTTCATGGCCCAAACCATTGTTTCCTTGCCCATATTTGTTTTTTCTTACTATAAACCACCTATGACTCGGTGAGTCCCTCTGACTATTCTGTTTTGATACAAAGCAAATGAAAAAATACAAAGTGGAAAGTTAAGGGGAAACAAAAGTTCATGTATAAAGTACTAAAAGTTCACGTATACAGCAACTAATAGAAGATGTCAAATTCAATGTTCTCTAGTTCCTGAACTAGAGAACACTTTTTATTCAAATAGAGGTACTGAAGCCAGATTTAAAGTTAGGTAGTCAGTATAGTTAGGCTATATTTGACTATAAAAACACATGCAAAACCATATGTAATTAATATCTAGCTTATATACATTCGTAAATATAGTCAATAAATACCTATTGAATGAAAGTAATTACCTCCCATCCAAGACCAGCCACAAAATCTTCATATGCTTGGCTTCCTCTTTCATTGGAGAGGATTGAACACTTGTCTTCTTGACCTTCGGCAATGTAAAACACTGCAATTTTGTGTGTCTCACGGCTGTTAAATTTTTAAATTAAAAGGAGTTAGACTTCTCATGTATAAAGTTTTATTTTGTTGCCCAAATCAGCATAACTCCCATTATTGAGCTCACATCTATTGAGAACTTCCTGATCTCATTTACTCTTTGCAACTGGGGATACTCTTTCCAAAAAGGGCTGGGGATATAGCTCATTGGTAAATAAAGCATCCATTTTATCTACCTTGAACTCTTCATATTCTGGAAAAATATTTTCCTTTAGACTTATGTTTCCAGGGGAGGGGTGTGTGTGTGTGTGTGTGTGTGTGAATGTGTGAGAGAGAGAGTATTATCATGTCACCTGCCTTGCAGAAGTGGTTGGAAGGAGACAAAGGAATTTAAATAAAAAGCATGAAGGGCAATGGGACTAGGAACTAGATCAAGGCAGTCTCGTTCCTAGACTATACACTCAGACATTAAATATACTGAACCACAGCATGTTAGAGCATACCATTTGGTAAATTCTTTTCATTTTTGTTAAATAATATCATCTTTTAAAGCATTTCAAATAGATATCAATTATGAGTAGATATATGTGCATACCCCAGCATACCCACAGGTAGTCACTTTCTACACCTTGAGTCACTTTCTACACTTGGTAGGTCCTTGATTATATAAGATATGCCAAGATATGACTTTAGGAGAAAGAGAAACTTCTTCCAAGCAGCACATACTTAGGTATTTTCTTTGTGAAAGAATGTACCACCCCTGTCTGCTGAATTCTGAGGGTATCTGGTAAGGGGAAGAGCTGTCCAAGGAAACCTTTTTTGGTCACATAAATCCTTTATCATTTTGCTCCATGATAGATTTTGGAAAGTTTACTGTTAAAGCAAGTGAATATGATATGCATTTTGAAGAAACAATCCCTGCTTTTTCATCTTTTGTACGTGTAGCCTAGGATTTGAACATAGTTGGAGCTCAGCTAAATCTCTGCTAAACTGACCAGATAAATGATGGTATATTTGAATGTCTTAATAACCACTTTCTATGAATACTGTGGAATAAAGTGCCAGAATAAGTAGACCACTGTCAAGGAATCTGGTGATAAAGAGGAGATGGAAACACTTTTTATTCAAATAGAGGTATTGAAGCCAGATTTAAAGTTAGGTAGTCAGTGTAGTTAGGTAAATCGGGTCTTATATCGAGTGAAATCTAAAATGGAGGCCATGAGAATGAATTCCCGGAAAAGTTGAGCAACTCTTGAAATGTTAATGAAGTCCAGGAAACAGCCCCCAACAGATTTGAAGATAGCCCATCCCAAAGAAATGTTAATGAACAGCCCCAGCAGATTTGAAGATAGCCCATCCCAAAGAAATGTTAATGAGCAGCAAACTTGAAGATGCTGCCTCAGGAGTCCTTCCTGCCCAGATTACTTCTTTGGCCCACCTGTGTCCCACCCCTTGGGCCTTCCCACCTACATTCCATCACCAAAACTATAAAAAGGGGAAACAACCGCACTTCCAGGATTCCATCTTTTGGGTCCCCTTCTTCCACCTGGAAAGTCTTTTCTGCTGTCCTTTAATAAACTTCTATTTTCCACTCTAAACTTGCCTCAGCGTGCTTCTCTGGTGTTATACTTCAACATTGGGGAAGCAAGGACTCTTGTCACTGGTCAACAGCGGTAACAGTACCATCCGTGACTTTTACTATAGTTTCTTTTCTGTTTTTTTAGTATTAGAATACCACTTCCAGAGCAGTTCTACCCTTCTCCTCACTTTTGCTAATAGTCTGAAAAATCTCATAAGAAAAAATATCAAGTGCCTAAACAATACAGAAATGTTTCTATTGTCTAATTGTTTAATATCTCAAAAATCTAATCTGATTAAACATTCATATTGCTAGAATTATGCTCCATTTTTAAATAAATTTTCTAATATTTCCTTCTGTATGGGTTATTTTTCCACTTCATAAGCATGAGTAATGAAGCTCAACTGAAAAGCTATATAAATAATTAGAGAAGGAAAGTTTTTTCTTTCTAGTCATTTAGATAACTATTCATTTTGCCCCATAGTTTTCATGTAATAAACATTTAGAGGAAAAATTAGAAAAACTAGAAAAGAAGGAAAAAAGACTTATAATTTGAACATATAAGCAAAGAATATAGCTATTACCATTTTAGAATGCATTTCTGCACAAAAATATAAAATGTGAGAAACTACTACATTCTGTCTTGTAACTAATTTTTACACTTAAAATATTTATGGACACTTCGGGACTGGGGTTGTAGCTCAGTGGTAGCTCACTTGCCTTGTATGCCTGAGGCACCGGGTTCAGAATTGAGTACCACATTAAAATAAATAAAGATATTGTATCCATTTACAACTAAAAAAAATTTTTAAAAATACTTATGGACACTTAAAAAATTGTGGTAAGAGATATATAACAAAATTTACTGTTTTAGTTATTTGTAAGTGTGCCAATTTTAGATCATAGGATTCTACAATAAAGTTATTCATGACTATACAACATTGTATTATATTAATAAACCATAACACAAATCCTCATTTAGGGTATTTATATTTTTTTATTTAATATTTTTGTAGTTGTCAATGAATCTTTTTTTTTTAACTTATTTATATGTGGTGCTGAGAATTGAGCCCAGTCCCTCACATGTGCAAGGCAAGCGCTCTGCCACTGAGCTGCAGTCCCAGCCCCTAGGGTATTTATATTTTAAAAGATATTTCTGCATTATCTTTAATATGTTTTTGAAATTAATCTTTAATCTTGATGACAGTTTCACAAGATTTTTGTTGTCCTTAAAATAAATTCATAGAAATAGAATTTCTTGGGGCCTATCCATTGTTAAAGCTTTTGATACATGCTGTCCTGCTGCTACCAGGAAAGCAAGAAATTGCATGAGCATGCCTGGTGGGGTGTGACTTATGATGGAAACAGGTAGCTACAAGAAGGGAGGATTTTTATGTTGAAGAGGCTCCCAAACAGGAAGCCTGTCCTCATGGAGTAAGGAGCCCCTGAAATTGCCATACTATTTGTTGCCCTGAGTGACAGGGAACACCAATAAAAAGCACCTAGAATATTACTGGCTTATCTCAGATGGCAATGATAATAGATATCCTAACCTTTGACCTAAAGGACTGTCTCAACTAAAGGATAAAAAAATACAGTTACTCAATTTCTTTCTATAGCTCTCTCTATATATATTTAAAAGTCTTTGACATTTAGTTTCTCCCTGTTCTATAGACGCTACATACATAAAACAGCCTCAGGTTTATCTGAAATGTTTCTGCTTATTCTCCTTAAAGTCCAGGCTTTTTCCATTATAGCGGCTCCTGGGTCCTTGAGTCCTAATTAACTCAATGGTAGAGCACAGAGAACTAAGCTGGGATGACGGTCTGACTGATGTGGGTGTGAGGAAAGGTGACCTTTAGTTGTAAACATTCATCAAATTTCACATCCTCCAAAATGTTAGCACCGCAGAGAGCCTGCTAGGATGCAGACACTGTGTCTGGCCTTATTAGAGCCAGGCTTTTGAAATGGTAATTACAACATCAACAGCACTTCATATCCATAAGCTGCACAACCAATGCATGAAGGAACAGGTAATTCAGGAACACACAAACATAAAATCAACAATTTCCCCTTCCTCATTAGAATGCATTTTTCTTTCTTATTAGGAAGAGACCAGAATAGCTATTTCCTTGTGCTGTCACGTTAAACAGCCAAACAAAGAAAAACATGATTTTAACATCCACGTCACCAGATGGTGGCAAGAAGACATTCGTACTTAAAAAGAAGGCGCACTGTGATTTGTATGTATGTTCATCATACTATTAGATGTAACTATCTTTATTGTTAACTTCATAGTATTATAGACCACAGTAGCATGACAGATTCTCCCTTTCCTAAAAACATGTTAAGAAGAATCTAAGCCTTGAAAATAGAAATCATTAATATCAGAAATAGAAATTTCCTGAAAGTTGAGGGACAGAGTATGTTCTTGCCTACAATCTGACCAACCTACAGGACAGTCTAGATTTCTTATAGCTACAGAATCTCAGAATTAGTTCCAGTTTTTTAAAAAAGAACTTTGAAAATACACTTTACCTTAAAATAAGTTGATACACATTTAGATGTCAAGAAGACACTAAATCCAGGAGTTGGGGTTTTAAGTGAAGGTTAATCAAGGGGCAGAGAATTGCCAATCAGCTATCCAAAGCCATATTTTACTGCAACAGCACCCCAGGGAGCTAATTCAATTGTACCTCATGCAACTAAAGTGCATTAACACTCCACAAATTGGCCACAATTACAAGATACCAATGTATTCACTTAATACTAAGGAGCAGGGAGTAATTCAGCATATACTTAAAAAGCTGAGATTGGGATACTTCAGTATTTAATATTTAAGTATTTAATACTGAAGCACAAGAGGAAGAAGGAAGTAAATCCCTGAGTCCTTCAGAAGAAACCCCTCAAGGAAAATTTCCAGAGAACTTGATCTGTATTCCTCTAGAGAGAAAATAACAACAAGAAGCAGGAAAATGAATCCAATAAAGAGCTATCTGAAGAATAACACTTCATTTCAGCATCTAGAAGTTTTACTTTTATAAAGATGGTGTCTGGAAGATGTTGCAAATGTATTTTCCTTCAACATGGGGAACAAACTTTTTAAGTATATTAAATATTCCTGTATGGTTAGTTTTTAACAATTTTTTAAAATAAACTTTATGGATATGACAAAAAAAAAAGAATAACACTTCAGATTCTTCATCTCTAATGAGTTTTAAAAAATTCTTTAAGCTCAAATTTTTCACTATAGATTTCACTTAATAAATCAGGAAATAAAGACATTTACAATGACAATGAGCTAATGCCTTCAGGCCCGAGTAAGGTTCCTTTCCCCAGGTACAACTATAAATAAATCATTTAATCCTATATATTTCTTTTCTTTTTAATTCTGTCTATTCCATAATACTAAAATATTTATCACTCTCCAGAGAGTGGTAAAGCCACCTAGAAGAAAAGGCTCTCATATTGCCTCAGATCAGCTATCCTGGCATGTCCGAGACTCAGAAAACATACATGAAATAGTTCATTCCTCAATGTGTAGGTTATAAGAAGTCCTGAGTAATGAAGGCAATGTGGGAAGGTAGAATAATGGAGAAAAGAAAAAGAAAACTAATACCCTCTAATTCCCATACAGACTCGAATCTTAATTCTAGATGTTTCTGAAGGAGAGAAAGGACACATAGCTATAAGTAAGCTTAATATGATTTGATCTTCTTGATCCTCAGTGACATAAAAATGGGCCTTTTAAAATTAATTCAATTAAAATACTTTAATTCAAGTATTTAAGAGAAAATTAAAACTGGAATTCACTACTTCTTACATTTATACCTAGTTTAAGAATTCAAGCAGGGCACAGTGGTGCATGCCTGTAATTCCAGCAGCTCAAGATGCTGAGGCAGGAGGATCACCAGCTTCAGCAAAAGCGAATGCTAAATAACTTAGTTAGACCCTGTCTCTAAATAAAATACAAAACAGGTCTGGGGATATGGCTTAGTGGTCAAGTGCCCCTGAATTTAATCCCTGATACCAGAAAGAAAAAAGAAATTCAAACCACAAGAATCACAATTGTGAACCTAACAGGCCAATCATAGTGACATGAACCAAGAAGTTGTATGAAAATAAAATTTAATTATGTGTCACTTTGAGTTCGAACAGAACTCTAAAATAAACTATAAAAATCATAAGAATGCCATCTAAACACAGGGTGGTGAAAATATTTGTTTAGCAGGTCATAATTCCTCCCTGTAAGTACCAGGCAAGAGAATCAAGTGCCTGAAAGTGGAAGCACCATAGAGAGTGAATGAATGATTAAGTGAATAAAATAAAAGCTTTGCTTATTTTTCCAAATGCCAGGATAGAACCCATAAAGATAAAGCCGGCCTTTGTCATTTATTTTCCTTCTTGCTTCTTAAGCATCCTTTGAAAACATTAAGCTCAAATATATTTACAAATCTGTGAGTTAAGAAGGAGTAAGAAAAATGTAGGAAAATAAAATATAGTGGGAAGAGTTGAAAAACAAGCCTGGGGAAAACAACCTAAATTTGAGTGCCAATGAAACATTAAGATATTTCTAAAGGGGAATAAGCAAAGGGTTTTGTTGTTGTTGTTGTTATTTTTGAAGAGCTTTTTTTTTTTTTTTTAACTAAACATTAAGGAATCCGTTTATTCAAGACTTAACAAGTATCTGTCAAATGCTGAGGATTATATTCTTAACTTAGGTGGTTTTGGAAGCACATATTTCCCCAAATCAAAAACTGTTCATGATTGTGAACTCCTTTCTAGAAATGATTCTGATATTGTACAGAAAAAAGGGTAGATCTGAGAATGTAACCAGCTTTGAAAATGAGACATTAATAGAGAGTTATTAATTTCAACATGCTTGTTCTAACCTTTCCAACGTTTTAAAGCCAAGACTACAGAATGCCAGTGCAGGTTGCACAGCAAGGACTATGAAGTCACTCTCATATGGTTTCAAATAATATGGTATAGGTGATTATGACTTGTTTAATCTAGGTAAATATCTACTTCCTTATCAGAAAAAGAGACAGTTGCAGAGAATAAATGAGAATGGATGTCCACTGACTGCGACATAGAAAGGTATTCAATCAAAAGCAAAGATTAAGTGGGAGCCCCGACCTCTTCTTAGAGTAACAAATGTGAGTTATTCCTAAAGGGTATAAATATCAAAGGTTTGACGGGGCAAATGTCAGCAGATTCCAGGTTACAGAACTACCCATGGGTTCTAAGCACACATACACAGGTGAACTGGAAAAGGTGGTCTGATATACTTTCACATACCACTGGCGAGAGTCCAGGTTTTTCAATTCTCTCAATAATTTTGAATTTTTCTTCAAAAGATGAAAATTCTTCCTATAAAGAAAAAAACGATGGAAGAAAAAAATCATGTGATCAATGGTCAATTTTGCTGCATTTGAGTTAGTTAACAAACCTATCTATCATCCATCCATCTGCTACCTCATTTCACTAAATATCTGTGATAGAATCAAGTCCATTCGCCTTCATATGTCAAGGCATAAAAATCCCACTGCATCCCATTACTGTCCAGTGACACTGGATGACTCTGATAAATTGAGTGTGGCCTTGTTCTGTATTTTCAGTCAGCTCTGCTACAAATTTCTGCATAACACTTATTTCTTTAAAAACTGTACTCCACTATCGGGATCCAGTCAAATCTATCCTCTTCCCTGAGGTCTTCTCCACTGTCCCATACTTCCCACTGGACTAAATCATTCCTCTTGAACTCCTGGGCCACTCTATGCTTCATCAAAGTTTCATTACACCCACCTGCCTCATCAGATCTAAGGCGTATCTGCCATTTACATCTTCATTAAAGTAGAAATGATAATGGCCAGAGAAGTAAGTAAATAAAACATATACACAAAGGAAATACTTCAAACTCTAAAACATTCAATAGGTATTTAGAATTCAATGTGTGCATTAGTACAGCATAATTAGTTCCATTTCTGGCTTTAATTTAGCAGCCAAAATAAATTTTAATTATTATCATTATCAAAATAATGTTGAAATAGTGAAAAAAAATCTCCATTTTTATTTTCTTCTTCCCTGACCCTAAGTTGATAAAAAAAAGAAAAATTATTTGAAAAAGATAATTTAACGACTAGCATGTATTGTTACCTTCTATCCCAAGAATTCATTCCCAAATCATCGAGTAACAACCTGCAGAAATAAAAAGGCCCTCGGGGCTCCACTGGCGAGGGTTGCCCTTGGCTGGTAACTTTCATTGAAGAATCAGAGTTACATCTCTGAACATATTCGTCTTCCTGTGCACTCTGGCGCAAAATGACCTCAATGATTTCCTTTTCTTGCTCACGGTTCATGCCATATGGGGGTGGGGAGGGCTCATTTAGATTTAGCTGTGATGGTAAAAGGCATTCGGGACTAGTGTGGCCAATGTTTTCAAGTAGTTTGTCAAGGACATCATCTCCTTCTTCGATTTGGGAATGATCTTTCTGAGGTCCAAATGTGTGATGATGGTGGCCCGAAATTAGAAATAAGGGATTTCTTCCATTGGGTGCTAAGCGTCCCTCCAGAGGCCCATATAAAACTTTTCCATCCCAAGAGTACTTCCCTGATATATCCCTCACAATAACTCTCACATCTGAGAGGGCACCCCCAGGTCCTTCTGCAGGTGTCTGAAGGTAGGAAATGAGGGTACTGTCATTAAATACAAACAGCTGCAGGTTGGGGCTCCTGAACACCTCAGAAGACAGCTCAGTGCCTTCCACGTGGGCATTGTCGTGGTTCTCACTGACAAGGCTATGCAGCACAGCTGGGCCTCCGCTCAGAGGGTAGTGACCCAGGTGGTTCACCAGGTGGGCCATCACCATTCGGGCAGTCAGAGGGATCAGTTCCACACTTCTTCGCCTTTTCTCTGTGAACAGCCAAGAATGAACAGACAGTGAAGATTAAAACTGAATGCCACCAGGTTTCGGTGTTTGTTGGTTTAGTCTAGGACTTTGCTTCAACTTTTTAATTTTATTTTATTATTTTTTGGTATGGGCATTGAACCCAGAGTCTTGGGCATACCAGGCACTGATATGATACTGAGTCACATCCCCAGCCCTCAACTATTTATTTTAAACAATTCTATTTTAATTTAAAAGCATAACTCAAATGGACTACTAAAAAACCAATTTACAGGAGGAACTCATTCTGAAAGGGATGTTAAAAATTCTGTAGACATAGGACTAGAAAAAGCAAAATGTCCTTTTCCTTAAAGAGTTGTCAGTTTTGGGGGTATAGTTCAGTAGTTGAACACTTGCCTAGCATACCTGAGGCCCATGGTTTGATTCTCAACACCACAATAACAAAACAAAACCCAAGGAGCTCATAGTTCAAAGAGCTCTGGTAAGGACAAAATTCAGAGTCAGGGGCAGCTAGGGGCTGGAGAGTAGCTTAGGGAGGTACCTTGCTTCCCTTGATGGGGTGGATGTAGACCTGGAAAGGAAATTAATCAAATTTGTGACTGCTTAAATATATTCAAAGCAATTGGCTTAATAATTATTGTGACAATTTATGTTTAGTTGTTAGAGCATTTTAAATATTTAAGAGAATCTGACATACTAATGAATCATGGAGAAACTTAGAAGACTTTAACTAAATTTTTAGTTGAAGATTAAATGCTCAAAAGCAACTGATTTGTAAATTTTTTAATACTTACAAAGTATACAAAGACTTTGACAACAATAGTGTAAGGGGGTCTTGTAAAATAAAGCATAAGGAGGAAGAAGCAGATAAACTAAATCTACATGAATTGAAATGATTTAAACTTAAAAGTAATTATGGAAATTTCAATCTGTCAAATTTATGAAAGCAATATGCTTTAATCTAAGAACAAGTGAAAATGAAACCGCTAATTTTAACCGAAAAAAAAATCTAGATATTTAAATAAACTAAGGTTTATAACTTGAGCTTGAAGTTTTAGGAAATATGAAAAAAACAAATATTAATCAAACCTAAGTAAATGTAAATATTTTAATGCTGCATACCCTCCCCCTTAGAAATTAAAATCTAATTGACTTATTTATGATACATCAGTTTTATGATGTATGAAACGTAAGGGAGGTAAAAAAATCAAATCCCCCAATCTAAGAAATTCTGGGTAATGACTGAGGAGAGTAAGATCATCTTGAGTTTTCTTGGATTTCTTGTTTTTTTTTTTTAATAATGAATAAGAAATATGTATTCAATAATGGAAAATAAATTTTCATATCAAAACACTCATTTTTTTTTTTTTAGAAGCAAAGGAAGTCATCTACATTTCTCTCTGAAACTAAACTTTCTCTCCCAAACCCTGGGAGAAGTGAATATGATTTCCACACAACTAAGAAATTTAAGGCCCAGATTTAACACTCAAGCTAAGAAATGTTAATGCCCCAAAGAGCAAACATGAAGCTAGCCAAGAGTTGGTGAGTTCATAATGCAAATTACTTCATACATATTTGCATGGCAGAACGGGCATAAAACTCTCACCAATAAAGGTCTAATTTGATAAAGGCCCAAGGTAGAAAATAACAATTAGAAAGTCACCTTTCTTCTACCTTTACTTACATAGGTTATGCTTTCAATTTAAGGTAAATATAAATGTGTATTCTATGAATGTATTTGAATTCTGTAATGGGAAATTAACCTGGAGTCACACTGATCAGGTTATAAACCATGACACAATGACACATCCAATAAAAATCTAAAATAGCTCTGATACTGAAAACTGAAGAAAGGGAATATTTTATGAAATAACAATGACTTACTGCACTGCCTATGGGTTCTTTGAAAAACAAAGAAAAAAGTTGGACGGTTAATGAAAAAACAAGTTCATGACTTCCACAAATTATTAAAAAATAGAGTTCAAATATCTTTATTTTATTTTCCTAAACTTATGGATGAAATATAAGAGTAGTATTTTAGGTTATCCTTTAAATTTCATTTTTTGAAACCCCTCCAATCCCTTCTCTTTTAAGTAATTAGGTATAAGTGATGAGCAATCTGAGCAAACAAGTCTACTATTGATAGCTTTACCATGTCTCCTTGTATCTTTCTTTTAAAGTAGTAAATATACCTAGTATTAGATAATAGTCTAAGAAAGAATCATAAAAAATAACAGATAAAAATATAATATTGCTTATCAGAGACATTATCTAATTCAAATAGTTTTGTAATGAATGACAAATTGTGACAATGAATGAAATAAATGAGCACATTTTATTTAACCTAAAATCTACTACCTTTATTTATCCTCTTCACTCTTAACAAGATGTACCCACTTAGCAAGAGTGCTTGTGCATGCCAATATTGTTTTTAAGCATCTTGTTTTTTACTTAAATTGCTAGTAAATTTTAAAAATTCTTTTGTCATAGAAGTTTGAGCAATTAGTTTTAGTACCATAGAACTATGTTGGGAACAGGTGCATAAGATCCTGAAGTCTTCTGGAGAATGAATATTCAAGTCAAGGAGTGTTGTGCATAGAAAGGAAAATGGTATCAAAATCAGAGTGCATTTTTAGGTTTTTCCTTTTTCACTAACCTATTAATCTTTTGCTATTTTCAAGAAACAAGTCATATTGAGTAGTGAACCTGTTTTAGAGACAGCCATGTGGGATAAATGTCAATAACTTTTAAGTTAATTTCTTGTAAGACATGGATTGCAAAAGAGGAAACAGCAAAAGAAATGGATCAAGAGTTATTCTGATTACTTAATATAAATATGGTTTGAATTTATAATTGTGGGGAAAATTTCAAGAAGATATTACAGTTAACAGACAGTGGAATTCCAGGAAAAGATAATTAAATGATTAAGAAAATGGAAGGTGAGTTGAGTACAGTGGCACACACCAGTAAATTCCAGCAGCTCAGGAGGATTTCAAGTTCAAAGCCAATCTCAGCAACTTAGTGAGGCCCTAAGCAACTTAGCAAGACCGTGTCTCTAAATAAAACATAAACAGGGCTCGGGATGTGACTTAGTGGTAAAAGGCCCTGGGTTCAATCCCTGGTACAGAAAAAAAAAAAAAAAAAAAAAAGATGGATAACAGAAGTTTACCACAACTAGAATAACTCAAAACAAGAGTCTTTAGCCTATGACAAAAATCTCAGTGAAAGATTTATTTCAGGAAAATGATCATTAAGTCTTAGACTCGAATCCCACCTCCATTATTTCTGACTTGTACAGTCTTGAGAAAATCCCTTAACTTTCATTTGCTTGTCTATCAAATGAAGTTAAAACTCAGAACTGTCAGATTTCAAGGCCCTACTCTTTTTCATCCTCATCTCACCTTTCCCTTCATCTTCACCTGACTCATACTTCAGACTCCATGGTCCTACAATCATATCCCTGTACCATGGGCCCTCAAGTATGGCCTACAGCACTCCATCTCTCACCAGCCCCACAAGAGGGATCTGTCTCAAGTCTCTGAGTGATCTATCTGGCTATACTAACCACTCTGCCCAAAGTGTTCTGGCAAAACCCATGGCCAAACACCACTGGGAAATAAATCAGCTCCTTTTTTTGCTCTCAGCTTCTCCAAGAGTTTCTGAGGCATCTGCACTGCTGACTTTCCTCAGTGCCACCTGCTTTCTTCCCATGACTTCCTAGACATGTTTCTTTCTTGGTCCTTCCCTGGATGGTCTAGCACTCCACACCCACATTTTTTAACTTTTAATTTTGTAACAACTAATGATCCATATGATTATAAGAAATAATACAGAGAGATCTCAAATAGTCTTCATCTCAGTGGTAACATCTTACATAATCACAGCATAATATCACAATCAGGAAACTGACACTGATATTAATCCACTCATATTATTCAATGTTTGCCAGTTTTACATACACCCATTTGTATGTTTGATTCTATGTAATTTGATCACTCATACAGATGCCACACTTACCTTCCAACTCAACAATCCAAATTCTAGAGCTGGGTGCTTATCATTTGGGACGGGGGATGGTTAAGGAGGAAAGTCCTGACAATCCTCATAGACTCTAAAATGGACTTTGCTACAAGCAGAGACATCCTCAAACAGGGGTAAGTAAATTCCCATCTCCTTCCATGAGGGTCTCCTACTCTGGAAGAGTCTATAAGCTCTTTTCGAAGCCTGCCCATCCTGCCAAGGTTAGCTTAGGTCCCTCTCAATGGGAAGCTCCCATGGTGCCACTAGTCCAAAATTGAAATGATTCTTTCTGGAGTTTTCTTGTCTCTCCAATCAGACGCAAAACTCTTTGAGGACACAAAATGAAACTTTTTTGAGAATTCCATGGGTCTGAGACATATGGATCTTTAATAACACAAAGCTGTTTGAATAACTAAGAAGGGGAAGGAGCAGAGAGAAAAAAACAAACAAGCAACAAACCCCCCCCCCAAACAGGAAAAAAAAACCCAGGGAAACAAAAAGGGAAAGCAGAATTTGCCATCCATAGAGGACTCTAAAAACTAGGATTTTAACTTCAACAACCAGGTTAAAAACAGTAATAATAACACAGCAAGCACTGGACAAAAGGCTTCAATCTTTCCTTCTCTTATTCACAAGATATATTTGGAACGATACTCACCCTCTTCAACAGTCAGTAGGTTCCCCAGTTCTGCTGATGAATGATACTGAACTGCCTCAGAGCTCTTCACGTTTGCCAGTGGCAGAAAGGGGTCATAATCCGTGGATGACAAGTCAGCCAGAGTCAGTGTATAGTGACTTTGTTGGGTGTATGTGCTTGAGCCACAAACACAGCAGTGCAGAACCTGTGGAAAACAGATGAAATGGCACCCTGGATGTCATCATCTCCTGTCCCCTGATACTCATGATGTCCAATCACCATGGCTCTTAAGAGCTAAGACTCCTATTTGGGAATACTTCAAAACATTGGGTCCTGCTGGGGTTGTGGCTCAGCGGTAGAGCGCTCACCTAGCATGTGCAAAGCCCTGGGTTCAATCCTCAGCATCACATAAAAATAAATGAAATAAAGGTATTGTGTCCAACTACAGCTAAAAAAAAAATATTTAAAAAAATTGGGTCTTTTTCATCCTTAAATATCTTTTTGCTGTTAGCAAGACACTGATGTGTTCTTTCACATCAATGACAATAAATATATTCTCAAAGCAAAAGAAAAGTTAAAAAGTGATTATTTCACCATTCTCAGTGATTGCACATACCTAAGGCCTCCTCCATCCACCAAAGGAGACACAGGTAGAAGAAAATGAATCAGGAGGTGAAGGGTGGCTGGGGGATAAGTTATTTGTGGTGGAGGGCAGAATGGGCTCAATGAGCAGAGCCTACTGGCCAATTCAAGACAGTTTTTAAGTTTAAATCAGCATGACTCATGATCCCATGAACAATTTTTAAAGTATAGTTTAGTAAAAGCAAATTTAACTAAGATTTTTGAAGTATTCTTATTTTTCACGAGATTAACTTCTTTAATTTATTTTTAATGTTTTTTAAAGCAACCAGATTACTGTAACTATTATACATTTTCCTACCTTGCATAAACAGATTTTTGGCAAGTGAACACTGTGATTATTCCTATAATATAAATAATTCTTTTCTAAATTAAGTACCCAGAGACCACATTCCATAAAAATTGGGGAATACTGATCAAAGAATAGCCTACTTAAAATTAAAGATAAGAGTCATAAAAATGCATGAATTTTTAACTTGGTAATCATTACTTCTCTAAAACTTTATCTTCCTCCTTTCAGATCTCAAGTTATTCTTTTTAAATATTTTAACTCGTCACGAGTCCTTTTTCAAAAGGGCATAGATAAATAAGTGCACAAAAGACATTTTGGTAGTTTTCTGACATGTAGGTCCATAGTCCATGCCTTGAGGCTCAAGTGAAGACTTACCCTATAGATATAATCCAGCAAGGGGGCCCGGGATGGGTGCTGCTCCTCCAGGACCACTGTGGACACAGGATGGAGAAGGGTATTCACTGGCAATGCCATGCACCAGTCCAAGAGGCAGAGGAGTAAGGATACAATAAACTGGAAGAAGAAATATTATGTTATGTTGCAGTCTTTTAAACATCACTATGTATAATAATATATAAGAAAATTATTTCTATATACAAATTATTGAATGGACACCCAAATTCTAGGTAGATAAGTAAATATAAGATAGCGTTTTCATAAAAATTAATGCATCTGTTAAAATCTGTTAATAATCTGTTAAAATCAATGTATGCAGATATTATAAAGGCTATCACTATTTATACTACATTTATAATTCTGTCTTACATTTAAAAACAAATTCTAGAGAAAAGTTAGCTAATGTGCCACCTACCTTCTTATCTGTTTCCACTGAAGAGTACTCAGCACTTGGTAATAGGAAAGCAATTGTAGCCACAAGGATCTGCATAAAAGATAAGTGCCAAAAAGACCAGCATAATAGTTTTAAAAGCCATATCTTAAAAGGTGACCTTGCAATGAAATCCAGCTTTGTGCTAACTCACTGGAGGAAGGTGATATAAAGCTGAGGGTCAGTTGTGTGGTATGATCTTGAAAATTATGGGAAGGCATGGGGGCATATCTGGTTTCCACATAATCTGTTGCTGGTGTAATTGGGGGCTCAAGGGAAAGGACTACCTCTCATTGCAGTCATATAACTTCTACCATCAGTTCTCTCACTTTTCATATTGAAATAAAAAAGGACTTAAGAGTAATTATGAAAATGTTCCTATTCAATTTCTTATAATTACCCCAGTCTGTACCTGCTGTCCTGCTGTCATAGCATCCCTTTAATTCACAAAAGTATTCCTGTTTAGGTGACAAACTATAGGGTTGCCCTAAAATCCAACTTTACATTTTACATCTTATATTACTATGTCCAAAGCTCTATTTCACTGTAGGTCACTTAAGATAAAAAAAAAAAAAAATTTGACTTCTGATGTGTTTCTGGGAGAACAAAGTAATCTTTCCAGTGAAATTTGTCTAGGGCTGAGAGAAAATAAATCAACATCACTTCTTCTCTCACCCTACAATCCCTTATGGGGACAAATCAAATTTCTTCAAACAGTTACCCCTGGATGTGTAAAGACAGAACATGTTTTAAAAGTGCAGCTATAAAAATTGGCAGGAATGGATGTGACTTGCCACCAGGTACCTATGAGTGAGGACACTTGCTCAGATATAAGCAAAGCATTCTTAGATGGAACTCACTTTAGGATGCTATGGTTGAAATTATTCTTCCTGATCCTTCTCCTCTCCAATCCCACCAACCAATGGAACAAGAGGGTATTACAGTGGTAATCTCATCACAGATGGGTAATCATGCTATGACAGAAAGCAGGGTCCAGGGCTTTGTCTTGGAGGAACTCCTGCTTTACACAACAGACACCTCCTCCGCCCTGCACAGAGGGCATCATAACCAGCTGCTTACTCCTTGTTGGCACCATCCAAATTACTTGAGATGAATGAAGACCCAATCCATAAAAGGTCTCTTTGTTGTGGATGTATCTGCCTTTCAAACTCCCCAAGTATCAGTGTCTGCCCTGGAACACTGCTGGCTTCTTTCTGTAGTGCCTAGAATCATAGCTGAGAAGAACAAGTCCAGCTTGCTCTTATGAGACCCACATCGCAATTTAATGGTTGGTTCTCTAGTAATTATTTGAGAGTCTCTAATTAATCAGATATCAAATATACTAAAAAGGAAATGTGTATGTTTTAGCATTCAAGGAAAAGGACTTACTTCTGCCATTTTCCGAGGCAGAGAGGTTTCAAACATCTGAAGTTTTTCCCAGTAGGAAACCAGCAACTGAAGAATATCACAGGCTACCTGAGCCACAATTTTGTTAGGAAACTATAAAAGGAAACAAAATTCCAAAATAAATACATGACAGGTGTATTATCCCTAAGGAAGAATAAAATTTCTTCTCAGATTACAGTATATTTGTTTTGCATAAAATTGATGAAAACTATGATTAATAGAGAAGTCATACATGATCACACCACCATTCTAAAACTGGCTCTTGTTTAGCTTAATTATGTCAATTTATACAATTTTTGTATAGAAATAAGTAGCTGCCATTTAATCACTTGACACTGAAAAACTTCAGCTCACATAAACCATTTTTTTTCCAACTACAGGAAATTACATAATAGAGTATGTTGCTGAATGTCCCTTATCCGCTGAATCTTTTTGTTTTCAGCATTTATTTTTTTATTGGTACATTTTAATTATACAGAACAGTTAGTTTCATTGCAGCATGATTGTACATACATAAAACATAATTTCATCAATTTCACTCCCCAATACTCCCATTACTCTGATTTTACAAAAAGTTTTTTTCACATCACTTTTTTTTCATCTTTTAAAAATTTATTCTAATTTGTTATATATGACAGTAGAATGCATTACAATTCATATTACACATATAGAGCTCAATTTTTCATATCTCTGGTTGTACACAAAGTACAAGTCACACCATTCATGTTTTCATGCATGTACTTAGGGAATCCACTGAACCTTTTACAAGAATTTTACTCATTCTCTTATTGATAAATCTTCATTGACAGCTCTGTAAAGTAGATGTTCTCTTCATTTTATACATAGAGACAAAGGGATTGATCAAATAAATTTCTGTATTTTGAAATGAAACTTGGCCTATATGTTTAACATACTATAGTCTGTAAAATTAGAGACTCTGAGAACGTAACTCTTGAGTTATGGCACACTCATTAACTTTGAATGCCACTCCTGAGTCTGGTGTGTGTCTCTACCACCACCATCTTCTAGATGCTTCCATTTCTTGTGAGATAGATGTCAAAGAGGCAGTATTTGAAAGACCTTACTTTACTATGCTAGGGGAACATGAAAGGGCACCCTGTCCTTTTCTCCCTAGCCAGAACCTGGGGTTACAATACTATCTGTTACTCATTAGCTAGAGCAGAAGAATTTGTCAGTGATCTGTCACTGGACTAGAAAAACTCACTCAAGTCACATGAAGTAGCCACCAACTGACATGTGCACAATACAAATAACACTGAAAGGTCAATGTTTAGTACCCCAGTGACAAGCACACAAGATGACAAAGAAGGTAAGGAAAATATGATTAATTTTAATTCTACAGAATAAACAGTTACTGATAGGCACTACCTGAGAGGTGTGAGGTAGACCCATAGCTCTTCATAACCTTCCACAGCCATCTAGACCCAGATGACCCGATCTCTACTAGCCTTCTTCCATTTCTCCAACACCCTGGCTTTTTTCTGCCCTTGCCTTTGTACCCACTCCTAGCTTTGCCTGAACACCCATACCCCAGTGGAGCTTGCACTGTTTCATCTTTCTGATTCTGGCAAAAAAAGTCATCTCCTGCAGGAGGCCACCACACTCATCCAAATGATTGGCAGCCTACCACTTCCAGCACTTCAGCTTCATCTCATCCTTGTTATATATCCTTCATGGCACTAGGGCTGTCAGGACCTATCTGACATGTTGATTATTTTCCTACATATTATGAGTCACTATTTTATACCTAATGCCTAGCATGGCTTCCTGAAGGATGTGCATGGTAAGCTTAAGGGAAGATAAAATGCTGAGGGACTGGGAAAAAGGGAGTGGATGCTGGCAAGTCTCTTAACTCGGGAAGCTAGAAATATACAAGAAGAAAATGGTGAGACCTGTAGCAGGCAAGACAAAAGGGCTTTGGGCAGAGGGAGGGGGAGACACGACAGGCAGAAAAAAAGACTACAGAGGGGGGAAAGAGCTGAGCTGTGCCTGGAAGAATGCAGATGGAGAGCCAGGGTTTCCTGTGTGGGGAGTATCAGGGCACAGGTACTAAGGTAGGAAAGGACCTCCGGAAGAGTAGAAGCTACCATAAGGGTGGCAGTACTGACATATAAGAACGAGGTGGGGAATGGTGGAGATGAAACAAGTCATTCATTCACTCATCCATCACAAAGCAAAGGAAAACTGACAATGTGCCAACATGAATTAAAAGCAGACAATTAAAGGAATAAGATGAAAAGGACAGGCAGATCCTACTTTAAAGAACTGACAGTGTCATGGGGCTGGCAGGGACCTGTCCTGGTTCTGTATGCCCTGCACAGTACCCTGTCCTAGTACCCTGGTCACACCATGTTGAAGGAGAAAGTCAATGATGCCTGGGAGAGCAGGTAGGGGAAAGAGCAGTAGGTGGGGCTGAGAGCAGGTTGCTCAGGGAGGAAGGGACGAGCTGTTTGCCTGAGCCTTAGCCTATGCCTCTCTATTTCTTTATTTTTATTTTTTGTAGCTGTAAATGGACAGAATGCCTTTATTTATTTTTATGTGGTGCTGAGGATTGAACCCAGTGCCTCACACATGCTAGGCAAGTGCTCTGCCTCTGAGCTACAGCCCCAACCCTGCCTCTCTATTTCTATAGTTCAGTCCTCCAAGGTGGAACATCCAGAGTTTCTGAGTGTGCTGGTAGCCTAGAACCACCACACACCAGACACTCATCTGCTGCCCCACCAAATGCAAACAAGTGGAGGAGTGAAATTCTTTGTACAGTAGCCCAACTGGGCTGATCCCACTCATTGTGGCTGCAGACATGTTTACATTAACACCCCTTGGGGAAAACCTCCCCAGTTCATGGCTGGTTGTGCCCCTCCCACATCTGTGAGCACACTTGGGTCACCTCTGTTGGCTGTTTCTGAAGGGCTCAGTTATAAGAAAGGCAATGCTGGAAACTATATGGAGTCCTAGGAGCTTGTATTCTCTGCAGTATAAACCATCTGGGAGCAGGAAACCAAAACCATTGCTACTGTCGCCTCTTCATTTTTCTCCCTCCTGGCAGTCTCAGAGACTCCCTCAAGTCCTTTGACTCAAAGTGGTTGCCAATTCCTTTGTTCTTTCTGGTAACTCTTTCCTTTGTAGTCCTCAGTTCTTCTTAGATTTATATACTATGTCCTTAAACAGGAATCAGATGGAAGTGTCCCCAGAGAACAGGACTTAAAGTCAATATGCTTAAGTCAATGGCTTAAATCAAGCTGGAACCAGTTCCTTTCTTCCTTGTGCTCCTTCTCTTTTATTCCTAAATAAAAGAGAGCATCTATCCAGAGTTGTGGAGGACTCAGTAGGACTGTGCTTAATGGTTGTCTGACAGAATAAGAACTCAGTACGTTTAATTGCATTTTTTAGGGTACCTTATGTTTTTCCTATTAATTACAGAAGAACTGTAGAAACTTTGAAAAGTCATAGAAATGCAAAGAAGAAGATCCATTTATCCCTTTACTCTGTTATCTATTTCTTTCCCTCTTCTATACTATAAACATATATACATACATATATTCATATATGTATTTATGAATGACATTATTGACTTCTAAACAGTTTTTCCAGGTAAGGGATAGGAATGGGGGAAACACTTTGCATTAAATATATATGTCTAAATTTAAGTAAAATTAAAATTTGAAAAATAAATCTTAGATTGAGATAAACATCTACCTTAAATAAGATATTTAAAAAATGAAATGGGACCTTTCTGTTACTAATCACATGTAAATATTTCTTTGTGGCTTAGGGAATCATAAGTGTTCTGCATTTGGTGTACAAAATCCTCACACATATGGCTAGAGTATCCTGGGTTTGACCTGGAAAGTTCCCCAGACTCCCAGTCAGTACATTTCTCCCATCTGTGAAGTACAGGTGGTTCACAGGATGGTTCTAAGGAATGAGTATGGTGACAAAGGCCAGTGGTCAGCATCCTGTCCAGAAAGAACACTCACAATATGGTATTGTGGTTAAATAGTTTTCCATTCTTCATCACAGGAATCACAGCAAGAATTTTTCTACCTCCTATGATGTAACTGGCATCACTCACCACAGCAATTGTGGAGGAGAGACAGGGGAGGATAAGGTGATGGGGCAGTGTCAAAGGTACACTTGGGGAACAAGAACCCCTGAGTTTGGTCAGCGGGGTCCAGATCATTGAGGGCCCAATGCCCAGACAAGGATGGGGAATACAATTAGATGATGAACTCAGGGGATATCACTGGTCTGATGATGACTGTTCCAGCATCAGCTATTGATTGCTGTTGCTATTATAGCTCCATGTGGCAAGCAGCAAAGAAGGGTGGGCAAGAAGGGCCTGGACATAGGTATCAGATGGATGGTTTATGACTTTAATTTTGACTCAGCTAGGGCGTCTCATACACTTAACTAAGTTCCTTAACTCTCTTGAACTTCAATTCTTCCAATGGTAAAATGGGGACATTCACCTTGCCACTGAGAACTACCACAAAGCTCTCAGCACAGTGTCTGGCAGGACAAGGTGCTCACTGGTTCTGAAAATATAATTATGGCAATGCTAACCTTACCAACATTTTGAAGTAAGAACCATGATAGCACAGGATTGAAGCTCTCATTTAGGAAGCAACCTACCAGCATAATTAAAAGTTCAGTTATGTCTTTAATATCACACAGATCTACTTTCAATGCTGATTCCATCACTTTTACCTGAATAACCTTAGACTTAAAACCTAATTTCTCTGGGTCTTGATGTTCTCTGGTGAGTATAACATCTACCTTAAAGAGCTATCATAAATACTCATAAAAGCATTTAGAAAGTTTATCATTATTCCTACCTTGTTTGAGGGCCCAATAAATGATAACTCTTCTCATTAACAAAGCAAAGAAAGATGTCCTATAAATACTGAAAGTTCAGCACAATGATGTATTAACACTCAGTGCTCTAAACTGGAAGCTGTGGGGGTCTTTCTCAGTCATGTTGAAGAGTGTGGGACATGAAATCTCACTTTCTTGTCACCCTCATCAACAGACAACAGCTGTCCTCCTTGTCCTAGGACCTGCCCAGCAGGAGATGAATCAGTGGACTGATGGTAGCTGCCAATGGGGTAAGCAGCCATTGGTGACCTCATAGCATACTGACAGGACTCTCAAAAAAGGGAATTCTGAATCACCTCTTTTTTTAACATAAGAGGCAACAAACAATTTCGATTTAAACTAAAATAAAAAATACTTAGGAGATAGTTTAATGTGAAATAAATACCAAGAATTGGTAATACCTTCAAAGTTACACCTATCACATTGATGGCTTCTTTCACCTGAGGATGGCTGGTACACTGTGCAAGCTCTTCACAGATCCAGACCCCAAGTGAGCAAATGGCGATGCATCTTTTTAAAAAAGAAGGAAAAGAAGAAAAATGCTTATGAAATTATATATTTCCTTAATATTTTCAAAAGAGAAATATTTTAAATCTGTTTATTCAAGGCAGCAAAAATCAAAAAATACATTAACAGAACGTCTTCTTGAGAGAGTAGATAGGGAACTTCAAACAGATCAATTTTCAGGAAAAATAGAAACATTGATAATGATTAGTATTTAAATATTTTATGAAGTGAGTGGCATGTTTTCTGTTAATTGTCGCAGCTCATGTATCACTTATTTTTATTAAAACTAATTTATTACATTTTATTATTTTGATAAAGTTTGGAGCAAAAGTAAAAAACACAAATCTTAGTAAATTATTGAAAACTGAGTTTACAATTGTCTTCCTTATAATAATATGTACAATGCCTACTGCTTACATAAGAAAAACCCTGTATTTTACTTTAAAGTATTTTAATGCAACTTTCAAAATTAATTTTACTTTTTTTTAAAACACTGTGCTAGAACAAGATATTCTGCCAGGAAAACAGGATCATACCATACACATTTTGATTCTATTTATTGGGGGGGGGTGTGTTTCTCAATTATTTATTTATTTATTTTATTTATATATGACAGAAGAATGCATTACAATTCTTATTACACATATAAAGCACAATTTTTATATCTCTGGTTGTATACAAAGTATATTTACACCAATTCATGTCTTCAAACATGTACTTTGGATAATAATGACCATAATATTCCACCATCATTTCTAACCTCATGCCAGGCCTTCCCTTCTCCTCCAACCCCTCTGCCCCATCTAGAGTTCGTCTATTCCTCCCATGCTCCCTCTCCCTCTCCCACTATGAATCAGCCTTCTTATATCACAGAAAAAATTCAAAATTTGTTTTTTTGTCTATTTTTTAACTCTACAGAAATTTGGCTTTCTATGCTAAAGAAAAAAGGGGAGAAAAAGGAATTGCCAAGACTTGTTGATGGTGTAAATATGGTAGGTGTGGGAAAAATGAGAAATTAAAGATTTCTTACAAATTTCTGGGTTTAAAACCTGGGTAGATGGTGGTGCCATTTATTGAAATGATATCTAAGGGGCAGTCAGGCTTGTAGGGGAGGCAGAGGTTTCGGAAGGCAGACTAAAGGATTCAGTTATGGTTGCATTAAGTTTGGATATGTTAAAACATTCAAATTGAGATGTCAAGTAAGCAGTTTAATATGTAAGTCTAAGTATATAAGGGGTTTACTAAAGATCCAGGTAAATAAATTAGGATCGTCAGCAAGTAGATGGCATTTGAAGGTTGGTTAGAATAGTATACAAAGACTCATTAGCACCCAGGAAGTCATGGAGAAAAAACAGGCCCAGTCCTAAACACTGATTCACTCTAATATTCAGAGATTAGGTAGAGAAGGAAAGGTCAACACAGGAGATAGGAAAGGAGCAGTGGCAATGAAGTAGGGGCTAAATCAGGAAATTAAGTTCTAAGGAGCAGGTATTGTACAGGAAGAGAGTAAAGAGAAACTAACTTCAGAACTGGTACGTATCCTTGAAACTTATATGATAATCTCTAAAATAACTAAAAAAAAGCGTTTATGGTTTCTTTAAGATAGAGATACTAAGTAGATGGTGAGAAAAAAATCAAGAAAAGAAAAAAAAAACAGGAGGCAGGAAATGACAGCAAGAAAGAGGAAATGAAAGAAATATTGAGAAAGCTCAACTAAAACAAAGTATTAAATAAGATGACAATACATCCAACAGATCAGTAATTATGAAGAATAGAAACAAACCACAGTTTCAGTTAAAAGATAAAGATCAGACAGGTAAATTTATAAGACCCAGATATATATAGTTTGAACAAAGGTATCTGAAAGAGAAAAATTCATACAGAAAAATTTAAAAGAACAGAAAGTATAAAATAGTTGTAAATATCAGATAAAGTAGTCTTTAATATAAAAAAAATCATCCTTAGAAATAAATAGGATTACTATATAAGTATGAGATTTGATTCACTATAGGAAAAGGGAAACTATAAACTTGTATGCAATTAATAACAAACTCAAAATATATAAAGCAAATGTGACAGAAATACAAGGAAAAACAAACAAATGTGATCATAATAGAAAAATTTAATGTATCTCTTTCAGTAAATGATCAAGTTGATGAAAAAACTTAGAAAGGATACAGAATATATGAAGCACTTGTTTTAAAATAATTAATATAATGGAAACACCTAGAACACTATGTTCAACAGAGAACAATGTATACATTCTTTTCAACAATATATAAAACATATGAAAAAACTGATTATATAGTGGGTCACAGAACAAGTTTCAGCAATTTTAAAGACAAAGAGATTTTTGATCCCAAATGCAAAAGACATCAGTAGTAAAAAGATAAACAGAAATAACTATATGCTTGGGAATTAAGAAAAATACATCTAAAAACTTATGAATCAATAAAGAAATTATAATGGAAAATAGAAAAAAAGTTCAAATAAAAAATATTACATATTAAAATGTATAGAATTTGGATATAGAAGCATCTAGATGGTCACAAACTGTTAGCAGCTTCAGATGCCTGGCAGAAGCAACCAAAATGTTTCCAGAACTGCCAAATGTCTTTTGGGGCACAAAATCAGCAGCAGTTGAAAATCACTACCCTATACATACATCATTTGAATAAACTGTTTATCCTTCCATTTTCCTTCTTATGGAAAACATATATATATTTGTAATCGTACTTTTTCTTAGACAAGAGAGTGTATATCTTACTATTTTCACTTAGTAATGACAACTTCTTAAATAATCAAGCAAAATTTTTCCTGACATGATTCTTACTGCACTTTAATGTGTGTAAAACAAATGTGAGAGAACGTGTTTTTTTAACCTTAACTGTTTACACATAAAAGTGTATCTTAAAATTCTAAAATAGTTTACCTCTTGTTCAACATTTACCTTGCACATTCATTTGGTTCTTCTGTGGCATTCTTCAGTAAAATATTTATGAGGTAATGCTAAAAACACAAAATTAAGTAAAATAAAAACTTTGTGTCATGGTTGGTTTCCCACATGTTCTGATCATGTTCCAGGCAACCAGGAGCTACTGAAGGACCAGGGAGCTGAGGAAACTTTTCCTTCAGGAGAGCCTGGGGAGGGAGGAACATTGGGCTTGTCTTTTCAGGGAGTGTTTCTAGATATCCAATGAAAGCCTCACAAAGCAATGAGACCTCCAGATAGGAAAATCTCCATTTTCTTTTACTTTAATTGGATTACACACTGTATATTGAATTATATATTGTAATTATGTATTATAGATTGATTGATTAATGCAGGGGATTTTTCTTTTTTCTTTTTTTTTTTTACTTTTTGCCTCAAAAGCTAGTTGAGGAGAGAACAAATGCTTACTTTTATTCTCTAAGAAATGATCTGAAATTTCAAATTATTAGTAGTATTTAATCAGGTCAACAATGGGATTGAGTATTTAGCTTATTTCAATTATTCTTTATAAATTCATTTGATATACTAATGCAGCATAACTAATCTAATAAAATTACTACAAAGGATGATTCATTACATAATTATGATCCCTAGGCACAATAAACAGATCTAATAAAAAAATACCCAAGGAATATAAACTATTAGGTCTAATGGCAATATGCTCTGAATGTGATACATTTATAGCTCCTAAAACAGACTTCTGAAAATAACTACTGAAGCATTTAAAAGATTCGACAAAATTTCAGGAAATAAGTAGATAGTATATAAGAACAGAAGATATAATCATATAGCTAAACTACAATATGCTAAACTTGAGGTTAAATCAAAGACTCTGCGTACCTTGACATCTTCAGTTCCTGTAATGACCTCATTCACTTCCGGCACTGACGGTAGTAAAGGGATCTCCTGGTAGGTATTTGGAAAGCACACCAGGGAACCCAGGATGGTGAGAGCTTCTGCACGAGGTGCCTGCACACAAGGAATGAAACACATATGTTTCTTTCTGAAAGTTAGAAATTCTGGAGAGGCAATAATATGTTTTACTTCTCCATAATTTTGTGAGGAAACCTTAATCTTAATAACTATTTTATCTTGACTACATAATATCATACTATGCCTGGTTATTTTCCTGGTGAATTTTTAAGCAAGAGAGATTTGCCTAAGTGCAAAAGCAAATTTCCAAGGAACAAAAAATATGACCATACTTGGATGTAAGTGTTGTGAAAACTGGTCTGTAGATTCATTCAGAATTAGGAAAACTAATCACTATTATTTTATACTATTTTAGAGTTAGTGTTCATAACAAAACAGAGTAAACAAAATCAACTTAATGTTATTTTTTTCTGTGAAGAACAATTAAGGAAAACTCTTAAGGAAGTTAGTTTGGAGGTAACTAAGAGAAGAAAGGAAGGATACTACCTACCAAAATTCTTATGGTTCTCCAGGAACTACTTTGTAAAATAATATAGTGAACTACTAAAACACTATATCTAGCAAGGCACTAGATACTTATTTGTCCACTATTGGAGGAACGTATATATTGAAGAAGGCATTTTACTAGATTTCAATTAAATCAACACTAACTAGCAGCTGTCATTAGCCAAGAATAAAGGGTTCCATTCACAGTGCCCCCTGCTTCAGAATATAAGCTTTTACTACAGCAAATGGAGAAAGGACAACCAGTTCTAATTCTGGCAGTGAGAGGAAGGGAAAACATGCTTCTGTTCCAGAAGCTCAGTGTGCTCAAGGATGTAAAGTAGGACTTTAGGAGTAAGAGTGGAACCTGAATTAGAGGTCTGAAACCAGTGCAATCAACCTGGTGAAAAAGGTCAGCAGTGAGGGAAGCAGCAGAGTGGGTGCAAAGAGAGGTGAAGACTGCTCCCTATGGCTTGAGACCTGATTTCATATGGAGCCTGAAGGAAGCACGTAAAGTCACTTCTGTGCTCAGGGTTAAAATGACAAGGTACTGTGGTGACACTTATAGGCAGCAGGTAGGAGAAAGAAGAGGTTCTAAAGTAAATTGGGCTGTGGTTGGGGGAATGAATTTGATGCATCCATGTAGCATCCAGAGGCAAGTGTACACGAGACAGATGGTGAAAGGGTCAGAGGCAGTGATCCTCAAAGTGTGCTCCAGCAGGGGCACATGAAATTTAAACAGGAAAAATCAAAGACTTCAAGGAAAAAGAACATGCAGAAATATTTGGCTACATACAGTTAAACAAGAGCCTTTAACATGTTAATGTACACTGATTTTCAAGTAAGGATGTATATTCCACAGAATTATCTGACCATAAACCTGTCCCTTTCTCCCCACTGCCCCCCAAGCATCTTGGGGTTTAGTGTTCTGAAGATATTCTGAAAGGCTTATTTTGAGTTTAGAAGAAAAGTTTGAAAGCCAATATGGGAACCTTTTCTGTTCAGAAGAACTAAATGAAAGCTAACTCTGAGAGTGTGTAAGGGGGCGGGAGAATGATGTCAGGAGTCACAGCCTTGGAAGTGGGGAGACAAAATAGAAAGAACATTATCAGTATCCCACAGAAGTCCTCTCTGTGCCCCACCTCCATTCTCTTTCCAAAGTAACTCCTATTCTCCATAACATCACAGATTAGTTTCGTCTACTTTTTGAACTTTTAATAATAAAATTAGATTATATATTCTTCTGTGTCTGACTTCTTTTCCCCAGTATTATGCTATGCAACTGACCCTTGTTGTGGCATTATTGTATATATAATATTCCATGTTACTCACACACTGTAATTTATTTGTTCTATTGTTGATGAACATTTGGATTGGCTTTAGGTTTTTGGCTGTTACAAACAATGTTGCTGTGCACAAACTTCTACACAGTTTTTGATGACCTGTGTGTGCATTTCTGTCTCTCTTTCTCTCTCTCCTACTGCCTCTGTTGGGCAGATCTCTACAGCAAAGGTATTTCACACTTATAATTAACTTGTGTAAACTGAAAATTTTCACTGAGAAGGTACACTCCATCCAAATACCTTTCACCAGATCACCTATAATATTAAACCTTGAGTTTAAATGACAAAGTAATTCAGAGTTGCTGTTCCTTTACATAAAACTACTCATTTGCATTCTCATTCTGTTTTTTAAAAACATTTTTGAAGGCTAGTTATTTATTCTTTGTTGATTCTTTTTCTCCAGCTTTGAAAGATAATAATTGTATATATTTAAGGTGTACAACATGTTTTGATACACATATACATTGTAAAACAATGACCATAATCAAGCTAATTAATATATTCACTACCTCATATAGCTGTAATTTTTTTGTGGTGGGAATATAAGATCAACTCTCTTGAAAAATTTAAAAGTTTACAATATAGTATCATTAACAATATATTGTTAACATTACAATATAGACACCATGCTGCCTATTAGGCCTCAAGAACTTATTCATTCTGCATAACTAAAACTTTATACCCTTTAACTATCAACACACCTCCTATGACATTCCTCAGGACCTGACAACCACAATTGTATCCTTTGCTCTGTGAATTTTACTTTTTTAGATTTCAAATGTAAGTTGAGATTATGCAGTATAATGTTTGTCTTTCTGTGACTAGCTTACTTAGCAGAGTGGCTTCCAAATTCCTCCATGTTGTTGAAAATGATAAGATTTCCTTCTTTTTAAATGCTGAATAGCATATATATATATATATATATATATATATATATATATAAATTCTGATTCAGACTGTGTAAATGTACTGAAATACACACACACACACACACACACACTTCACCCATTCATCCAATGATACACTTAAGTCGTTTCCATAATTTGGCCATTTGTGAATAATGCTGCAATGAACATGAGAATGCAGATATCCCTTTGAAATACTAGTTTCATTTCCTTTGGATATATGCTCAGAAGTAGAATTTCTAGATCATAGTTCTATATTTAAGTAGTTGAGAAACTTTACTACTATTTTCCATAACGGCTGTGGTCATTTATGTTCCCACTAACAGTGTACAAAAGTTCCCTTTCTTCCACATCCTCACCAACAGCTTGTTTGTCTTTTTGACAATAGCCATTCTACCAGTGTTTTTTTTTTAATATTTATTTTTTAGTTGTGGTCGGACACAATATCTTTATTTATTTTTATGTGGTGCTGAGAATCGAACTCAGGGCCTCGCACTTGCTAGGCGAGCGCTCTACCACTGAGCCACAACCCCAGTCCCCTAAAAGTGTTTTTTTTTTAAAAAAATTAATTTAATTTCATTTTTTTACATAAATGGAGTACAACTTTTCATTTCTCTGGTTGTACATGATGTAGAGTCACACCATTTGTGCCATTATACCCATACACAGGGGTAATAATGCCCATCTCATTTCTAACAGTGTTTTTAAATTGCATTTCCCTGAAAGTTAGTCATGCTAAATATTTCTTTCATATACCTGTTAGCCAAATGTTTGTCTGGAAGGCTATTTTAAAAAGCTCATCTGGCTAAAAGATACATTTTCACAGAGAACGACCCCATTGTGTGATACTATCTCTATGAAGGGTTCTAGCACTGTAGAACACTCTCCTATCAAATAATAAAAATTTCAACAAAGTAGGTCCTTTCGGTATAGTCCGAGAAGAGGAATAGCTGAGTCAAATGGTGGTTCCATTCCCAGTTTTCCAAGGA
The DNA here is from genome assembly GCF_021218885.2 of Marmota monax. Lineage (NCBI taxonomy): Eukaryota > Metazoa > Chordata > Mammalia > Rodentia > Sciuridae > Marmota > Marmota monax. Next base: position 6,186,044 of record NW_026692254.1, read on the forward strand.
ATCTCCATACTGCTTTCCAAATTGGCTGCACCAATTTGCAGTCCCACCAGCAATGTATGAGTGTGCCTTTTTTCCCACATCCTCGCCAGCACTTGTTGTTTGTCTTCATAATGGCTGCCACTCTTACTGGAGTGAGGTGGTATCTTAGAGTAGTTTTAATTTGTATTTCTCTGATTGCTAGAGATAATGAGCATTTTTTTGAATATTTGTTGATTGACTGTATATCCTCTTCTGAGAAGTGTCTGTTCAGGTCTTTGGTCCATTTATTTATTGGATTATTTGTTTTTTGGGTGCTTATCTCGTGAAACTCTTTACCCTAGAGATTAGAGCTCTATCTGATGTGTGAGGGGTAAAAATTTGTTCCCAGGATGTATGCTCCCTATTCACCTCACATATTATTTCTTTTGCTGAGAAAAAACTTTTTAGTTTGAATCCATTCCATTTGTTGATTCTTAGTTTTAATTCTTGTGCTACAGACATCTTATTAAGGAAGTTAGGGCCTAGACCCAAGTGATGGAAATTAGGGCCTACTTTTTCTTCTATTAGACGCAGAGTCTCTGGTTTAATCCCTAGATCCTTGATCCATTTTGAGTTAACTTTTGTGCATGGTGAGAGTTAGGGATTCAATTTCATTTTGTTGCATACGGATTTCCAGTTTTCCCAGCACCATTTGTTGAAGATGTTATTCTTTCTCCATTCACACTTTGGCACCTTTGTCTAATATAATGTAATTATAATTTTGTGGGTTAGTCTCTGTGTCCTCTATTCTGTACCATTGGTCTACTAGCCTGTTTTGGTGCCAGTACCATGCTGTTTTTGTTACTATTGCTCTGAAGTATAGTTTAAGGACAATTCACAATAGCTAAACTGTGGAGCCAACCTAGATGTCCTTCAGTGGATGAATGGATTAAAAAATGTGGCATTTATACACAATGGAATATTACTCAGCAATAAAAAATAATAAGATCATGGCATTTGCAGGGAAATGGATGGCATTAGAGAAGATTACGCTAAGTGAAGTTAGCCAATCCCCAAAAAACAAATGCCGAATGTCTTCTCTGATATAAGGAGGGTGACTCAAAATGGGATTGGGAGGGAGAGCAAGGGAGGAAGATTACCTCTAGATAGGGAATAGGGGTAGGAGGGCAAAGGAGGGAGAAGGGGAATAGCATGGATCATGAGACTCTCATCATTATACAAAATACATGTATGAAGATGTGAATTTGGTGTCAACAAACCTTATATATAATCAGAGACATGATAAATTATGGTATAATGGTATGTTAAGAATTGTAATGCAAAAATAAATAAATAAATGAATGAATTAAAAAAATTTCAACAAAGTAGTATGATTTTCCTCCTTGTATCCTATAAATTTTTTCAACATTGTTTCAAGTCATTAAAAATAGGCTTGAAAGTTCTTTGAGATTATCCTAAAATATTCTGGGATAATCTTTTGAAATAGGGAAGTATGACTCTGAATAGATAATAGTTGTACAGAGGACAAATGGGAAAGCCATATTATTCACAAAAACAACTTTGATTGAATAAATTGAACATTTTCTCTGGTTTCCCTTCCCTAATTCTTTTCTTTTGCTCTTGTCTCTTTTTGCTTTTCTTTGCTGTTTCACTTATCTTTATAAGAAAAAACCTACAAAAATACCAGCATGAACTATCAGCCATACAAAGTATTAAATAAAATTAATTTAAAACCTGGGGCTCAGAGTTTGAATTTACTCTGCACAGAAAAAAAAAGTAGAGTGAAAAGGTACCCACGTGTTAAACAAAATTTAGGGTGTTGGATACTCATACTAACTTCAATACAAATCCCTGGCAAATAGTAAAGTTTATTTTATTTACACCATTTGAAGGGGAAAATGACTCTGAACAGATAATAATTGCACACAATATAAATGGGAAAGGTCCTTTAAATTCAAATGTGTAAGAGTATTCTCCAAAGGAATTAAGATGCTGCCTACATAGTGGCAGTAAATGTAAAGACTGAAAATAAATTCTTTTTGTAGCCTTTAATGCTCATTTAGTCTATTTGATTCCAATTTTTAAAAAAATAATTTTTAGTTGTTGATAGACCTCAATTTTATTTATTTATATGTGGTGCCAAGAATCAAATCCAGTGCCTCTCACATGCCAGGAAAGTGTGCCACTGAGCCACAGCCACAGCCCCTTGATTCTAATTTTTTAGTATAAGAATTCTGCTAGAGTTTTCTGGTACAATAATAAGAAAATAGATATTTCTTTCTGGTAAAAAAATTTAGTACTATAATATTTTAAGAAAATATTTCTAGGGCTGAGGATATGGTAGAGTACAAGTTTAGCATGCATGAGGCCCTAGGTTTACTCTTAATTTAAGACCACACACAAAAATTTTTGTTTCTATGAGAATAATAATAATGAAGACCTAACTAAAAAACAACAACACTGTACTGTTAATGTACACTTACAATTTTCTCTTTACTTTGGACAGTTATGTCTGTACCAGCATTTATCAGAAAATGCTAATAAGATTCTAAGAGAAAAATTCTGATTCTGACTGTGTAAATGTGCTGAAATATTAGTGAGGATATGATTTCTCACACTTTGGCCTTTTGATGAAACGCCTTTCCAATACCAGTGTGTCATCTTATCCTACAATTTCACACATCAGCTGCCAGGGTATCTACCCTGAGAGCCCAGTTTCACATTGCACTAATGAGTCAACACCTGTTACAAGTGGAGAAATCTGAACCTTGTTAGCGATTGAGAAGCCTCCTGGGAGCCTGGATGCTAAGCATTGTCATACTCACCGCCAACATGTCTGTACTAAGGACCCTTGCTGCAGCCATGATAAAGTCTCCCACCAGCATTGAGAATCCAGGCAAACCCAGGGAGAAAAAGCGCGGTGGACAGTGCCTTATAATGGTATTTAAAATGTCCTAAAAGGGAAGATAAGAAAACACTATTTATTATTATTTGCATTACTGGGGATTGAACCCAGGGGCACTCTACCACTGAACTACATCCCTGAACCCTATGTATCTTTCATTTGAAACAATGTACCAATAAGTTGCGAGGCTGGCCTCAAATTTGTGATCATCTTGTCTCAGCCTCCCAAGTTGCTGGGATAACAGGCATGCACCACCAAGCCCAGCTATCACACTGTATTTTTTTTTTTTTGGTGCTGGGGATTGAACCTTATGCATACAAGACTAGCACTCTACCACCTGAGCTATATCCCCAGCCCCACAAATGTAATTTTTAAGAATAAAATTCCAAAGAAGTTTGTCTGTAAATATGACCTTTGCATATTAATCTAAAAGAATGTGGATGACAGAAATTTTTCAGTGGTGGGGTACCAAGAAATGAGATACTACAATGGTAACTGAACTTATTTTACAGGTAAGAGAATGAAGACACCAAACTGTAAGATCATCCAAAATCTAAACAGTGGAAATGGGACAAGACAGTTCTTCTATATTCCACCTAAAGGTGACTCCTTGGACAAGTTTCAGGAGTGTTGAGATATATAATATATAAATCCTATCACTAAAGAAAATTATGTTCTGCTTTTAGCCTTCAATATTTAAAAGTTAAAGCATGCTGTTTATATTAAGGGAAATTTTCACTTTCCAGGTAATTTTATACCCCAACAAACAGAAATGTATAGAGTGCCCAGGTAATGCTGTGATCACTGATGTACTAAGGTCAGAGAGTCAGTGTAGCTGTGAGGAAATGTGTGATTGCAAGGCACAGTACGCAGTGCAGCAGAAACCTTCTGTATTAAGAGCATTGTATGCCCCAGAAGCCTTGTGTCCTGTGTCTCAATGGCTGTTATTGGTGGCTAGCCACCCCAACTCCCCAACTTCCAACTCTATTCTGAGGCAGTCACCTCAGTCCTGTCTGTGACAAATCAGAGATCCACCATTGGACAGCACTCATGCCATTATAGCTAGGCCATACCTCTGAAGCCATCTGTACAAGTCTGTATATAAGAGGGTAAGTTAGAAAACCATAAACTTCATCTATGCAGTTTTTGGCCAGGAACATTAATCAAACAACCAAAGTACTATAGGCATTGACTAATAGTTATATAATCTATAGTTAGTTCCAATATATGATTAAAAAGCAAAATTAAAAAGTCTCCAGTTTCTGAGTTTTTAGCATGGCCATTGGAAAAATCCTTTAAAATAATTCTGATTTAATTGTATTAGAGCACAGTAGTAACAACATGCCAAATCCTAATACATTAACTTAAATCCCTCATAATACAAATAACCTCATTTGACAACTTACCTTCTTGAAACAGCATTTATATGTGTTCACAAAACATTTTTCCTTACATAGTAGCCTCATTTAATTTTTATAAATCATACTATTTGTATCATCAACATGACTGCACAATGTTTTATCTGTTAAAGCTTACAAATGGTAAACAGTTTATCAAATGCTAATTTAAAGTTTTGGCATTTTGGCAGAGTTTTTCCTGTGCTAAAAATAAACAAATATACAGATAGGTAGATAAGAGGAAGGAAGGAAGGAAGGGAAGAAAAGTCTGAACCATGCTTCTTCTTAGTTAATGTTTAACCTGCTTTAATCACGCCCTGTGACACACTTTAGGGTTCCTATCAGCAAAGGCAAACATTCTAAGGGGACCAGCAGATGGGTGCTGCCCTTTAGAAAGTGTGTGGTAAACTCATGCTCCAGGAGTAGAACAAAAGATCCACCTTTTTCATAATTAAGCCTCTGATTAATGCCCTGGGCTCCTCACCACACACCTGTAATTACTCACAGAGGTACGCATTGTGCTGGGCCTTGACTCAGAATATCAGACATCAAGCTATCCAGCAGCAGATGGAAGCACATTTCTGTTGACATATGCTGCTATGAAAGGATTCGTGCAAACCTGGCTAGCAAGGTAGCATAATGCCATGCATCTGAAGATTAATAATGCAAACAACCATGATGTTAACTTTGTTATGTTTGTGTTAATTCCATCTGTTGAGATGAGGAACTAAAACCCCAAAGCCTATGGGTTTTAAAAATCTTTAGCACATACTTAAATGAGCCATTTTTGCCACTGGAATTTAAAGTTTTAATTAAAAAATGCTTTTCTGGGATAGGTTTATGGGAATTAGGAACTAAATCCTTTAATAAGCTAAAGCCAGAATTTATAAATGGAATCCATCTTGCTTCATAAGATTTGTATGTGTAAAGTCAATGATCTGTAAAATGGGGCATTCAGAAAAAATTACTAAGTTGCCATGATGCTAAAGACAGCAGATATGCATGCAGCTGAGATAAAGTCACACAGCTCCCCCAGCCCCTGGACCTCAGCCAGTCACTTCAACAGAACCTGTTTCTATGGGCAAGAAGATCGGAAAGAGGACACAGTAACAGATGGTTAGCCTAACCTACTCTGCCACCCATGTTAAGAGTGCGCCCCTAGGAGAAGCAGGGCCCGTGCCACAGTCACCAAAGAGCACTGGGGTAGGGTTAATGTGGGGGTTAAAGAGGAAACTATATGAGAAGTCAGCCAAATTACAGCCACATGTCTGCTTCCTTTGCTTATCCACATTAACATGGAACAACTCAAAGATTCTACCTTTGTGACAACATTTTAATAGGAATAACCATGTGGTACTCAAAAGAGAGCAGTTTCGAACAACAACAAATTGCTCCATTCATTTCTTTTTTTTTCCTAATATTTTTTAGTTATACATGGACACAATATTTTGTTATTCATTTTTATGTGGTGCCAAGGATCGAACCTAGTGCCTCACATGTGCGAGGCAAGTACTCTGCCACTGAGCCACAACCTCGGCCTGCTCCATTCATTTCTAACTAATCATATAACTCCTTAAAAGATTATTAAGATCATAGTTGTAATTAGAATCAATCTTCAGAAATATAAAATAAAAATCTTCAGACTTTGAAACTTTCTTTGCAGCCTCTGAGGCATTATATATATGTAAGACAGACCCATACTTCCCACACATGAATCATTCATGTACAGCCCTCATGCATTTTGCCATATTCACCTCAAAGGCAAACATGATTTGCCTAATCAGTTTTCCCAGTGACTCATTTTTTTTTAACTTAAATAAAATTATTCTGAAAAATTAGTATCATTTGTCTTAGAAAATACTCCCTTAAATAAATATAATGACAGTAAATCAATGATACTGAGTTTTTGCTAAAAGTATTACTGACAGATAGTGATCTGACCAGTCTGAAGCAAGGGCCCTCCTTGTTTGAATCGTTAAGATGGTGTAAACATACTCCTCTACCTACTCCAGGTGGCCTACCTGAAAGCATCACAAGGAATGGCCAACACAAAGAAAAAGGCCATCATTCCCACTATGTTGTTCACTGCTATTTAGTGTTGCCCCAGATTTGACCATGAGCAGGAAATGCCCCTGCACTCAAACTCTGCTCTGGTGAAAAGAACTCCAAAACTGGGGCCATGAGGCCTGGGTTCACAGACATGTGTGAGACTGTAGGCAAATCATATCATGCCTGGGCTTCACATTTATCCTCCATAGAATGGGATGATTCTGTCTTAAAAACTAATATCTAACAGGATAGTAGATATGAACATATGGTTTTGTAAACTGAAAATCGTCATACAGAAGTAAATAGGGTTGTGAGTAAAACAAAAAAATCAAAAAGGGGAAGAACTCTAAGGATTTCACTATACAGAATCTACTTTATAAGTTCAATTTGTACTATTCAGCAAAAATATTACTTTTTTGATCCACACAAATTCAAGTAATATTTTAAAAACATTTCAAAGGTTGTACAAACAAGCCTCTTAGATCACACATTATCCCAGAAATTAAAAGGCTCCAGAAATTAGTGCCTTCAAACAATATTCTGAACAAGTCATTACAGCAATTATGCATCGACTATGTACTTTATAAGAAAAACAAGGAAACAAAAACACAGAAAAAGGATCATTTTAGATTTTCCAGATTTCATTCTTTTGAGGAATTCTAGCATTTATCCCAAACAAGTAAGTATGGTAGCAAGAATTAGTTTCTTTTCCACTCTAAACAGACTCAAACAATAAAATAAAACAATAAGTTCAATGGTAAATGGAGTATAAAACAGGAATTAAGTTTATCCTTTAAAGTTGACCAGTCTGAAGCACAGACAAAATTCTTGCATATGCTTTTTGTTCAAAGGAAATAGTCATGAAAAATATTGTAACATGGTGAAAAGGACACCAAACTAGTATTTTTCTCTTGTTTTGGTGAAAAGTCCATGTGCATACTACATACTGAGAGTGAAAAGCTAGACTGTAAAATGATAATTGTGAATTTGTAGCTTATCAAAAGATACGGGTTTATGAGAAAGTGACTGGTGAGAACATCTGTCTCTTATCACTGATCTTGCAAAAAATCAGGTAATTCAAATAGAGGCGTGTTGTTTCCTATCCTCCAAAGCACAGTTCTATAAACACAAACCACATTCAGCCCGGTAAATGAATCGCTTTAATTGAATGCTATGTACACAGTAACTGGAAAAACCATAAGCGATAAGAAAAACATATGGTGATGGCAACAGAAATTGGTTTATTCATTTTGCATAGTGTTGTTTCTTTAGTTCTTTTATAATTGACCTTTAGAACGATAAATGTGTAAAATAATTTTGTTTATTATGGCTCCAAACCTTCCAACAATTACACAAAATGAAAATTTAAAAGGAAGGATTCATTCTGGAAGCATTTCCATTGTTTACATAATTGCACAGCTATAATTTAGTGCTCATGTTGTTATGGAAAATAAAAAAAGGGCCATTATGGGCCATTTCAATTCAAAATATTGCACAGTGGTGTCAAAAAATGGGGGAAAATGTTCACTTTAAAACAGTTTAAAATGGATTAGCCCTATAAATAAAAACATTTCAATATAGTATCCTATGAAATACAAATGTTTAAGAAGTAGCCATCCTTCAAACCCTATTAGAAATGTTGCAACTGTACTTTCACACCAATTACATATATATTATTCACTTAATATTTGCTCACAGCCCAGCAGATGATGTTTGTAACACAATAGCTGGCCATCTGTCTCCCTGCATTTCCTTAGCGGACTTATGCCTGCTTCTCAAGAGCAAACAGATCCAGTTATTCCTCCTAAAGTCACTCAGACTCTCTATGAGGCCAAATATAATCATCAAGAATAAAATCTGTGTATGCAAAATCATCCATCCCTTCATTTAACTTTTTACTCTAAGCAAACTACAATGCTACATAGATGACTTTACTGCTATATTTCAGGGAAGAAGCCTGTCTTTTATTTAGGAAATTCTATAGGAAGCTCTTTTATTTGGTAAAGTGGGGAATGTTGGGATCTACTTATCCCAGTTGTCTGGTTGATGAATAGATATAATTTGTTCCATACTTGCATAATTAATTTTAAAAATATTTGAATGTAGAGGACCCCTTTAAGCACTACTTTAAACCTAGATATAATTTAAAGCTTCCTTAACAATTACAAGCAGCCACAATCCTGTAGTGCCTGGAGGACTATTTGTAAATATCAGCTATTGCTTGATTGGCAATGTTCAGAAATGCTGAGTGGAGAGCATTAGTAACCACAAGAACAGATCTGAAGAGGCCTCAAATCCCAAGGCCTGGTCTTCTCCCTTCTGCTAGTGAGTCTCTGTTCTTTCAGCTCTGTGCACAGAGACATCCTATAAGCGGCTACCTGTTTTCTGGTGACAAAAAAAATAAACGCTTTTTTGTCATTATGGTTCTAAAAAACAATAGACTAAGTGTAGCATCAGTATTGCACTTTCAGAAAAGTCAGTGCAAAAGACAACAAGACAGAGCTGCAAATTACTTTCAAGATCTGGGCTAAAAAATATGTGGTATGTGGAATGTGCTATATGTTATTTGTTAAAATGGTCATTTATAGTTCAATCTGGGGGGAAAAAGAGGTGTCCCCCCCCACAAGTTCTAGATAAAATGTAACTTCTTTGGGTATAACTATGTTACTAAGGCCTGGAGAAACAGGAAAACACAAAGTAATTGGTTTCTGTGACTGCGAATGAAAGTCACCTAGCCCTTTTCTCCATGAGGAAGGATTCATTCTGGAGAAGACACTGAATGTCCTGAAAAAGTACAAAGGGGGTGGAGAAGTATGATACAAATTTATATGGTCATGATACATTTACAAAGTATCAGGGTTTTAGGAGTGACAAAACAAGTAGACAGATGGCACAAAGTTGCTGCAGCCTCAACCCCAAAAGAAGATCTCTGAATATATATATATTTTTTAATGATTGCTTTACAACTATTCATCATCTGTAAAGAAATGCCTGGCTGGCCTGTAAACTGATGAAAACTGATTATCCTACTTCATGAAAAGTGGGTGATAGATAAATAGATATGAAAAACTATATATGACTTTTATTTTATATTGGGGTTGGTAAGTCAGCAGCCTGTCTTAAATGCTTCTTCTTTTTGTTATTTGTAACAGCTTTATTGAGATATAATGCGTATGTAATAAAAATCTACACTATAAAGCATACAAAATAGCTTTTAGTATCATTACAGAATTGTGCAACTATTACCACCATATAATTTGAGAACATTTTCATTACCCCAAAACAAAACCCTATAGCCATTAACAGCTACTTCCCATTTCCCCTCCACCCAGTACCCAGCAACCACTAATCTACCACCTAACTCTATGGATTTGCCTAACTGGATTTTTTTTTCAGAATATGGAATCATACAGTATGTGGCTTTTCATATTTGATTTCTTTCACTTCACATGTTTAAGAGGTTCATCCATGTTGTAACATACAGCAATTAATTCCCTTTATAACTGAATAATGTTATTGTATTGATAATATTCTACATTTTATCTTTTCATCAGTTGATGGACATTTGACTTGTTTTCACCTCTTGGTGACAGTGAATAGTACTGCTATGAAACTTTGTGTACAAGTTTCATTTGAATATCTGTTGTCAATATTTTTGGGTAGATACCTAGTAGTGGAATTGTTTTTCTAGAAATTACATGTTTACATTCTGAGGAACTATCAAACTGTTTTCCACAGAAGCTCTATCATTTTATATTCTCACCAAGAAAGTACAAGGGTTCCAATTTCTCCACTCCATTCTTGACATTTATTATCCCACTTTTTATTTATTTATTTACTTATTTTTTCAGTTTTTCAGAGTACTTTCTTTATTGTACAATGCCATATTTTTTGATGTACAACAAAAATAAGGAACAGAATGAAACAGATGATCAAAGCATATTTAATTAATACCCAGACAAGAGCATTCTTGAGTGGAAAATAGGTGGTCATTACCTCTGTATCCCAGATGACCACCTCTACTCTTCACCTTCAGATGACATTAGAGCGATCAGGCATCACCAAGAAAGTACAAGGGTTTCAATTTCTCCACTTCATTCTTGACATTTATTATCCCACCTTTTTTTTTTTAAGTGTTATTATAGCCATCCTTGTGAGTGTGAAATGGTATCTTGTAGTTGTGATTTGCATTTTCTAATAATGGTGAATATCTTTTCATGCACTTGTTAGCCATTTTTAGATTTTCTTTGGGGAGATTTATATCCTTCACTCAAATCCAAGATTGTGAAGATTTCTTCCTTTCTTCTAAAAATTTTAATATTACTCCTTAAACTTAGGTCTTTTTAAAGTTAAATTTCACAAATGGCATCAAGTCTGACTCAGGACCACTTGGAGAGACTATTCTTTTCCCCTTGAATTATTTTTACACCTTCATCAAAAGTCAGTTGACCATAGAACTGTAAGTTTATTTCTGGAGTCTTAATTCTATTTCATTGATCTCTAAATTTTTACTAATATCATACTGTTTTAAATATTGTAACTTTGCAGTTAAGTTTTGAAATAAGAAACTATTAGTTCTCTTTTTCAAAATTATTTTGGTTATCAGGATTCCATATGAATTTTAGGATCACCTTTCTATTTCTGCAAAAAAGGATATTAGGATTTTGATAGGAATTGTGTTGAATCTGTAGATCAGTTTGGGAGTACTGTTAATCTTAAGTCTTCTGAACTAGAAATATGGGACATTTTTAAAATTTAACTTTGGCAGTTTTAAAGTTATTACAGTAACATTTATAGTTTATAGTGTGCTTATGATACACCTTCTTGCATAAATTTATTCCTAAGTATTTTATTCTTTATAATGCTCTATAAATGGGAATTAATTCAATTTTCAAATTGTCCATTCTGGTGAAATAAATTAGGCTGACTTTGGTATAGTGTTCTTGTATCCTAGAATCTTGCAGAATTAATTTATTAGTTCTAATGTGTGTTTGTGTGTATGTGTGTGTGTGTGTGTGTGTGTGGTGTATTCCATAGGGTTATCCAAATATGAGACGAATCATTTGTAAATTCAGATAACTTTCCTTTTTCTTCCCAGTCTGGATGCCTTTTATTTCATTTTCTTATTGACTGGCCTGGGTAGAATTTATAAGCACACTGCTGAACAGAAGTGGTAAAAACAGATATCCTTGTCTTGTTCTTGATCTTTGAATATGGGAATTTAGAATGGAAATGCCTGTTATTTCTTTGGTGGGAAGAGAGCCAGAGAACTGTGGCATCCAAACCCAAGGAAACCTTTTTCAGAATATTTTTGGAGAGAAAAATTAGTGCTTTCCACAAGAATGCATAGAGTACTATAGATCAGAGCCTCCAAGAAAATATTTACCCTTCATCACAAGAATCGAGTCATTCCCTTAATCTCAAGTCTTCAACCACATGGGGAAAACATAAAGTCCCTTTTCTCTGACCAACACCACACTCTACTTACAGCCCATGGATCATGAGGGGCTGCTGTCTTTCATGTGTGCTTCCTGTAATGGGCATTTCACAGTCCACTGTGACTAACAGGAAGATTGTAAACCTACTAGAAAATTCTGGCACATTTATAAATTCCTTAATATTAGGAAAACTGTTGGAGAGTCATGGAAAGAAGTTAGTTACCAGCTGTACCAACAGCACGTTGAAGACACTGTGGCCTGACTATGAAATGACTATCTCAGTTGTGACCCTGATAAGACTCAAATCTGCAACATTACAGTTTGTATAACAGGTTGGCTTAATGAGGTTGATGCAGATGCTCATGACTAGTTATTAAATCCTCACAATGGGTCTTCAGCAAATGAGGTCTTCAACAAGTTGATGCAGCAAGTGTCAGCAGTGGAAGTGACTTAGCTACATCAGACTCTGAACACGAGACACAGATGCAGCATACAAAAGAAGACTAGACTTGATGGCCAAAGCTGAGGGGTAAATCTATGCAAAAAGGTATTTATACATTGCCAAGGAAGTTATGAGGGGCTGAGGAGCACATAGAAGGACACTAAAATCTGTTTTTTTCTGAATTAACCAGCTGTTTGTTTAGAAGAAACAAAACTGAGTCTACGTTCTCTGCCTCCTGCATACCCCATCACTATAGCTTTTAGAATGTTCTTTAGCAGAGGCAAAACCAAAAAGTCACTGCCATCACAGATAACAGGGTGGTTAAAAAGGCACTTATAGTGTATAGTTGTATAAGTAATATTATTAAGGTAGGAATTGCTCAAATGGGCAAAATTTGCACATATATAATACAGGACTAGTGAGATAAACCTAGGAATAGTATAACTGCTTATTGTTCATCCTGTCTTAAGAATGTGTCAGTAAGAAATATACACTAAGAATACTGAAAAGAAATTCTTAGATGAAATCATAGGTTTAATATGGTCAGGTACTACTGTTCTTTAAGTTCTTTTGCTTTACCTAATAATCATTTAAAAACACAAATAATACTTTTGTAAGGTATACTTTTAAGTGAAGTTAGTAAGTCCTAAAGCTTACATCCTACTGACTCTCAAGGAAATATTATTACATGAGGGAACTGGCTCATAGTATGCTATCTTCAAAAGAAAAACAGGCCTCCTAACAAAGCATTCTTCTTAGGAAACTGCTAGAGAGAAACTATGTGTGTGTGTGTGTGTGTGTGTGTGTGTGTATGGACTGGGGGGTGGGCAATAAGAGGGAGTGCATAAGGGAAAAATATTAAAAATTTACCAGGATTCCAAGAAGAAATCAAAGTTCCTATTTTCCCCTCAAAATGAACAGTGGAGAACACATGCCAGTTGTGACTTCTGTGCTCATTTAACTGTGTCCTCAACTCTGCTATAAGACTTAGGGCTTCAGATGCCATCAAGACTAATGTCCCTTGCATTTAAATTTATTTCCTTTTCACATGTTGAAATGGGAAAACCTTGTTCTCAGCTTTGCATGAAAATGAACCCGCATTGTGATCTTTGCCCAAGAGCAGGCTAAAGAGGTAAAACTGCTTCTGTTGGAGATTTCCCATGTTCTCTGGTATGTTCTTATATTAGAAAATAAATCAACTTTAAAATATAATTATTACTCATTTCTTTCAATCTGAGATAACAAAAAATGCATGCTCTCTAGTTTCTTTTCTTATAAGTAAAATAATTCTATCTGCACATAGCAGCAATAGTGAAGCCCTCAACAATTTTGTGTTTTGTTAAAAAAAAAAAAAGGGTTGGGGACAACCTCATGGCCATTCAATTACAGGAATCTATAAACTGTCCCACTGATGGGATCAGAGGCCTGCAAGAATTATGCAGAGCAGCCACAACAGGGAAAGTTTTTGTTTCTGCTTGGGCAACAAAATTATAACTTTTGCTTTTGTAATTTGTATTTCAATAAAGAGCTCTCAAGAATGGCTGAAATTTGATAGAAAATTTCAAAACAAGCCAGTAAATTATACTGCTTATAGAGCAACCTCAGGCAAGTTCCATTAACAACTTAGCAATTAACAAAATCTGTATTTCAACTGCCCTGCCTATCCTCGGAGGAAAAGCCCATCCCATGAGAATTCTATCACAGGAAAAAAAAAAAAAAAGAGGTGAGACCATTGAGAATAATCAATCAACCTCTCTAGATGGACAAACAGCTCCATGCTTCAAATTCTAGCAATTTACACATAATAAAATTCACTTTGGGAGCTTAAGAAGTACTTTCTCTTCTTCTTTAAATAAAGGTAGTTTATAGCAGATGTTGGAGGGAATAAGGAAGAAAGAAAAGAAGGGCTTTAAAGATAAGATTCCAGTAAAGAGACCACTAATTTGCTCTCTGATCCTGGACATATACTTTCCTATTGAACGTTAATTTCACCATTTGTAAAATGAGAATGAAAATATAACATAACCAGAGTGCTCTTATAAAGGGCAAAGGAGATCATGTCTGAAAGCATTTTATGAACTCCAAAGCCTTATACATTATTCCTTTTATTAAATTATAGACTTATAATCATCTTAAAATTTATTTTATAGGATCACTTGACAAATAAATTGCAGATTTAATTTAAAATCCATATCATCTCAATAATTCTTTACAAAAACATTTTAATAAACTGATAAATATCTTCAATGACAATGGGGTTGAAGTTGCCATGTTGGCTGTTGTGAGGGTCTGAGACAGGATGAAGCAAGGCTCCTGCCTTCTAGAGATGACCTCTCAGGACCAGGGGACAGCCACACAGAGCTGCCTGAGGCCAGGTCAAGAGCACAGGGCTCCTGCACAGGGACAAACAGTATGCCATAGGGACCTGGGAGAGAAGCAACTAGGTGACACAAGGCACTGGATCTTTACAAAAGGACCATGCTGCATACATTCAACTAAGACCCCAGTGCTAAAAAAAAATGGTAGGTATTTTTTTTAATATCATACTACTAAAAGGTTCTCTTTTGCTAGAAATTCTCTGCTCTGCAGATACCCACCAGAGAATATTTTTCCATGGGAGAACAAAAGGGAAACTGTTGTTTATTGTTTCTATAGAAAACAATGTTCTCTAAAATATGTTCCAGTAAATAGCATTAATAGCCGAACAATCTGCAATCACCACACTACCACTTATTGTTATACATTAAGAAGAAATCAACAAAGAGATTATTCTCCACAACAGAGAGCACTTTCTCACAGAAACAAAACCTACAATTTAAAATGCTTTTCTTGACATTATTTCCTTATATCTAAACCTATCCTGTATGGATTATAAACCACAGTCATGATTTAAAATCTCTTATATTCAAACCATTCCTTCCCTATAGGGATTTATAGTGTCCTCCCCTTCCCTAAGTATAACTTTGGTACTTGAAATGCCTCTAGAAGCCATCCCCTTGGCTCTCAGTGCCTTTTTGCTGACAGAAAAATGTGAATTTTCTTAAAGTCTTCATAGAATTCTAAATGAGAAAAGAGGATATCTTGCAGGTCAACAAGCTATAGTCTAAGCATCAGACCCCTTCTGCAGTAAATGGGCCCGTGCCTACAGAAGTCCTATTGTCCTTACCTTCCCAAGGATCCAGCCAGTGAGAGTCATTAGGAACCCATTTCATGGTACCGAGCAGCTCAAGCCAGAAAAGGACATGTGGGAACCAATTCAAAGATGTAGCCACTTAATTGGGATTCTGAGGGGCAAGCTCTAGAGTGGAAATTTCCTCCTGAAGGCCCGTCAAGAGACTGACAGTCTCAGACTGAACACTGTAGAGCTGGAGAGGAGGTACATGCACAGAAAGTTGCACTAGCAAGAGTTCTAGCTCTGGAGATAAAACAGCCTAATTTCTCTCCCCACTGCACTTCCTCAGATATGTGAAGAAAGCAATTTTCTCTATGTATGTGTTAGCTTTCCTTCATGCAAGCTTTTCTCTTGACCATCCTTCCTCTCAGCAACTTGGATGATACCCAGGTGGGGACCAGAATCTGAGCAACTCCCTGCTCAATATACTCAATATACTCAGCACCATAGCTTTAGGATTTCAGGCCAAAATCTATCTCAGATCATTTTCATGTTAACTTGAATTAATCAAATCAACCCATGTTTTACTTCTTAAATTGATTTTTTAAATGAATGCAGAATTTAATAAGTGGAATCACATAAACCACATCCTCCCCTTTTGAAAAACATTCAAATATTAGCAAATTTCATATAATTCAACCTAAAATATTTGTCTTTCTTACTTCAATTTCCTTGGTTAAACTTTTGTATACTTTAATTTCTTTGACTTAAGAGAGCTGGTCTTTTGTATTTCTGATTCCTGAGTTCTGTCATTTAATTGATGTTGCTTAGTTCTTCTCTCAACCTAGTATCATATCTTGGTACTCTTCTAGGGAAAGGTTTCTCTGCCTCAGCACTATGGACATTCTGGATCACAAATTCTTTGTGCTGTTTAACAATATCTTGGCTTCTCTGTACTAGATTCCAATGAACACCCCTCTCTCCAGTTATGACGACCAAAAATGTCTCTAGACATGACCAAATGTCCCCACGGGTTGGCAATTCCCCTAGCCCTCAAGAGCCACTGTTCTAGGGTGAAGAAAGCTGACTAGCTCACCCCAGATGCCAAAATTTCAGCTGGTGAGGTTCAGCTCAACTGCTCTCTTCACAATGCCATGTGGATTTGGAACAGCCAGGTTCAAAGGTGGTCTTTTTGTCCTTCCATTTTCCATCAATCAATGCATTTACTGAGCATCTACTCTTTCTGGGAAAAATCAAGATACACTCCAGTGACTCCAGCAAGGAAGATTCTGGTGACTTGGGCCTTGGGAGAGGCCATAACAGAGTCTCCTTCCCTAAGAAACCTCAGGGCAAAAGAACACATTCTCTACTGAAAAACATAAGTCTGGCTTATATACACATCATGTAACAGCTTAGTGGGAACAATCTTTCATTTTCCCATATATATTGAGTTGCTATTCTATTGAATTTTTATGCTTTAATTGATTTCACATAGCATGTCTTATTAAATACTTTGAAGATTTATGGTATACTCTTCACTGATAGCATTTACTTAAAAAAAGTCTCTATATTTTTAAATCTAGCAGGGGATATAAAACAAAACTTGAGTTTCTGGCATCTCAGGTAGAATTTTTCCTCTCTGGATCAATTTCCCATGCTATCATCTTACGCTTTTAAAAGCTGTGAAACAAGTTCACTGCTCACATGTTAAACCTTATAACCAAAACCTCTACCATCTGTTACCTTTTACATATTTCTGCTTTCCTCTTTGAGGAGTAAGTGGGCTTCATCTGTAGCCTAATGAAAGTAACTATTGGTTTTATAGCTTGTAAAGAAAAGAAAAGGAGCCATCCAGTTTATCATGCTTATACAATCATTGAGCTGAAGTCCCTATAATCGCTGATAGCTGAATGAAGTTCCAATAACACTGTCTTTGATACAACCTGACTATCCTACAGCTTGTACATTACCATGGAACATCACAGGAAACACTCAGAAATTTTTGGATGTTATTTGATGGTATTAACATTAATTATATGATAGCTTCTATATTTTATCACTCTGAATTTTGTATAATACATGATAATTATTACTAACAAAACATGTCAGGAGAGTACTGGTATCACATACCACCTATCTCTGTAAATGATAGTCTTTCATCAAAGCTAAGTTAAACTTAAAAGTTTTGTTTATTGCTATAGTTAACCCTGATATTCAATAAAATCTCATTCATGTAAAATCATGTAAATTTAAATTAATAAAATTATATTTTAGAAAAATAAGAGCTTGTTTTTAAGTGTAAAATTACTTTAAAAACAAATATTAACAAAATTGGCTAATAAAAACATCAAATGACAGAGACTTTTAGAAGTTCTATTTTAATAACCCTAAGTAAATTTTTAGTTTGCATACACTATTTGAATTTCAAAAGGGTTAGAAAACATGTTCTTTTAAGTAAAGAGAAAAACTCCATGGAAATCCTTCCCACACAGTCCTAATTCCTATCAGGCAAGAATTCTTTAGGGATGCTTGGTGTCTCCTCCACTGCACCTGTTTGGCCTGCCCAGTGCTACCATGTCCAAGAGTCAATCTTTACAGTTGCTTTCTCTCTACAGTGCCAACCTACCTTCTTTTCTTCCACTGCTGGTCTGAAGTGGTTTTGGCTTTGAGAGACAATGTCAATAGTGCCAGTAGGCTCTACCTTCTCAGGATACTAAATCTTACTCAGCACTATATCTTACTTGCCACAAATATTTCTCTCTCTCTCTCTCTCTCTCTCTCTCTCTCTCTCTCACACACACACACACACACACAAATCACATATGCACAGAATTGCACAACATACCTACACATATGTTAATATCCACATGCATATTTACATATATACATACATGTGTTTTCTCTCTCTCTCTCTCTCTCTCTCACACACACACACACACACACACACACACGTTTAAATACATTTACATTCACACAAACCCCATCTGTGTCCCAGTCCTTGTTAGCCCTCATTAATGTGCCCCTGGGCTATTACCACAATTCCCTTTCTGTTCTTGCTGTCATCATTCTCTTATGATTATAATCCACCCCACATAATAACTATGGCTTAAGCTTCTTAAAATACTTTTTGAGCATGTTGAGTGTCATGCTCAAAAAACATTTAATAGCTCCCTGTTAAACTACCCTGAATCAAGGTTCTCTACAGTGCTGCCTGGATTCATGTTTGAATATTATTTCCATACTGATACCTGGTACTAAAGCAAAATAACTCTAGTCATTGTTCCTTGAACATGACCTGAGAAGTTTTGTATCTATGCCTTTTGACGTTGTTGTTGTTGTTGTTACCAGGGATCAAACCCAGAGGCATAACCGCTGAGCTACACTCCCAGCCCTTTTCATTTTTTATTTAGAGACAGGATCTTACTAAGTTGCTTAAGATAGGTTACTGAGGCTGGCTTTGAACTTGTGATCCTCCTATCTCAGCCTCTCAAGTTGCTGGAATTACAGGCATGCCCCACACTGCCTGGCTGTATCTTTGTCATGGAAAATTCCACCCCTTCTTGTCCTGTCTAAATTCTATCCATCTTTGAAAGTCCTGCTAAATCCCTCCTCTTCCACGAGCTGTTTTCAACTCAACTTAGCTAGAAGGATGTTCATCACAGTACTATTTTCCATAATGTGCATATCACTTGTTTGGTTCTGTATACAAGTTGACAGTTTATAGATATTTATTTATGTGACTCATACCCTCAGAACCTGACTAGGTCTTTACCGTGGTGGGGAAAAATGTTCAACAAAAATTAAACTTTGTGCCATATATAGGGAAGGGTGATGTGACCCTGATAATAAAATGCCCCAAAATAAATCAGAGGATCAGGAATGCTCAGGTCTTTGAGGTCCCCTAATGCAATTAATTCTCAACTTACTTGTGGTCAGGTGAGGGCCCTACAACCAGTGAGTGACAAAGCTGAGTCTAGCTCCCAACACTTAAAAGGTTTTCAATATGAAGCTTGTCACACATAAGAGTCACATACTAAATACACTTTGAAGACATTTTGTATCCTAAAGTCTTGAAAGATATATTACCCCATTCTTAAAAACTGTAGGAGTAAGGCTTAGGATTAAACATTTCTTTCTCACTGTAGAAGGCCATAAAACTTCTTCTTAAATGAAGTGTTTACAAAATTAACCATTTAAAGTTCATCTATTGATTCACATCAAGACTACTGTTTACCAAATATCAATTAAATTTTTAAATTCACAAATATGTACTTTATTCTGTTAGCATTGAATTAAAATCCTTTAACTAAAAACCTTGGTAAAATCACTTGCTGTACTGAATAAGCACTTTAGAGACAGGTATTAAAATGATTTCCTAGGATATGAGATAAACAAGGTCCTCAAATTGCCATCTTAATTCTTTCACTAGAAATGAATACTCATTTCTGTTTTACCTTAAGTATATTTAGAAATTTATACACATTTAACACGTATGATTCTAGTTATAAGTTTAAATTTTTGGCAAAGAACAACTCTTTGTCTGACAAAAGGTGATGCAATTATTACATATCACTGCATGATACAGGCTGTCTGGGGTTATTAAAAGAGTCAGGTATGTATGGCCAATTTACGAGTATCACCCCTGCACCTTGCTTTCATAACTCAATGAGAGTCTTATGCTCACTGAGGGGTCCCATGGGATCTTTTTACAAACGACTGTTTATTATTATATTATTCCATCATACACCTCATGAGAGGAGGCTGTAACATCTGTTAAAAAAATCTCATGAATTACTTTGACTTCTATGATAGAATACAGCTCTATATATAGTTCTTTTTTTTTTTTTTTTTTTTTTTTTTTTTTTAATATTTATTTTTTAGTTATCGGCGGACACAACATCTTTGTTTGTATGTGGTGCTGAGGATCGAACCCGGGCCGCACGCATGCCAGGCGAGCGCGCAACCGCTTGAGCCACATCCCCAGCCCCTATATATAGTTCTTAAAATCATGTTTTCTTTAACACTGGTGTGGCAAAAGGGTCATTAAAATATGATGTTAAATAAAAGAAAAACATTCCTCAAATAAGTTAAATATTCTTGGCTACAAAATAAGTGTTCCAAATTAAGAAAAAAATAAGTAAATTAAATTAATGTTACAAGTGTATTAGCAATTGAAATATCAACCAGAACTGATCATGCTCTGCCAATGCCCAGTACAGGACTTCGCAGAACAGTCACTAGCAAGTCAGGGTCTCACTTGCAGACAATCAAATCCAGTTTTCTGAGATTATGAAGGCAAGAACTTATAGCATACCTAACATAGTTAAATCCAATTTATAGTAAGGTGGCCAACAGTATTTCTAGAAGCACCAGGGAATCAAGCACAACCTTCCACAAAGGCATCAAGCAGAAACACTAAGCCACACCACAAGTAGGCCCCAGCTCCTTGTGATGCTTCCTCCCACTCCCATGTCCACTTTCAAGTGCTATATTGGTGCCTCTGCTAGATGCCAACTAGCTGCAAGAAGTCTGGACCATGCAGAGTTCAGCCTTCTAGCTCCTTTCCTTGGGTGGAATGAGAAACAAGTGGAGAGTGAACCAATAGCTACAGATACACAAGACATTTTCTGGATCATAAGGGCAAAATAAACATTACTGTCTGATTCACAGAATGAGGAGTGGTTATTTCTCCCAATGTTCAGAAATTCTAC
This sequence comes from Marmota monax, assembly GCF_021218885.2. Taxonomy (NCBI): domain Eukaryota; kingdom Metazoa; phylum Chordata; class Mammalia; order Rodentia; family Sciuridae; genus Marmota; species Marmota monax. The sequence continues at coordinate 6,207,077 of NW_026692254.1, forward strand.
TATGTCTAATTATTTAGCCAAATCATTATATTCAAAAGTAAGACAACAGATGGGTAATGTGGGAGGCAGGGTGAGGGGGGCGAGGAACACCTAACACTTTCAGATATCAGAAAAAATAAAACAGGAGGTTAATGAAGCTGTAGTCTTCCTTATCCTTAATGTTGGCATGAGGGCTTATGCTTAGTAAGGGCTGTCATGTCACACTCCACATTGAGGACATTACCCACTTCAAGTCTTTAAACAACTCTCTGAGGAAGGCACTGTAATTGTCCTCATTTTATAGGTAGGGAACCAAGACACAGTGAGCCCAAAGAACTTGGACAAAGAATGCTAAAGTCAAGACTGGGGCTCAGCCTGACTTGAGACCCATGTTTTTAACTGTTACACTTTATCACATGACATTATACACTATCTTTAACACTGTGCTGTTATGGTTCAAATTTGTAACTCCACTGTTGCCTCAGGGCAGAACAATACTAACTTCTCCACCTGAGAGAGGCCTCAAGCTTTTTTGGTGCAATACGAAAGACAACAATACAATACTGTAGATGAAAATGACATTTCCAGAAATTTTTATATGCAAATTTGCAACAATAATTTTGCATTAATGTAAGCTTTGCATTTAAAAGAGAATTTAACTTTGATGTATAACAGACAAATTACATTAAGACATTAAATCTGTAAGTCATTGTTAAAAAATAGTTTGCTTATTATAAGAAAAGAAAACTTTCCAGGCTTTGATATATGTTCTTATAAACATGAAAATAAAATTCCTTCCTCAACTGTCCTTTTCTATTTCACACATATAGATCTTTCCATATGTTTTAAATAATCACAAAATTAATAGGAACTGTTTTTAATACATCCAAATCATAGCTGCTTTCATGTCAAAATATTTTGGGGAAGAATGAGGTGAAAAGTTGCTTAAATATTAGGAAAAACTAAGAACAACCAAGAACAGCTTTAGAAGAGAAACTGAAAGACTGAGAAGGCATCTATGGGAACATGATTGCAGTTGGAGGTTCTCTAATAAGGGGGATTGTGAAGTTGGCATTAACAAGGCCAGAGCCCAGGCAAAATAAAAAGGAAGAAGAAATAAAGCCAAGTACTGTTTGACCAACATATTAGCTGTGAATCAATGAAAAAACATACCCAGTGGAATAAGCCAAACCTGAATGCGATTTCCAACAGCTTTTGGAAGATGTAGCATTGGACAAAACTTCTTGATATTTTTTAAATGTTCATTATTCATAAAAGGGTCATGATACTTATCTAACTGAATTGCAGAGAAGAATTAATGGGACAACATCACACAGTCCCCAGTATTAAGGCTGGCATTATGAATGCCAGGGGAAAGAACACCCTCCAATTGCCCCCACCAGCCCACCAGACACGAACCAACTGTGAAGAGGAGGCAACAGGAAGACCCCTTCATGGGCAGGCTGGGCACTCCTAGAAGTCACACAGAGTTTTCTATATAACAGTTATTTTCAAAGTGTTTATGATCCTAATTATTTTCTAAACCAATAAAAGGATTAATTTTTAGGAAACTAATGTCAAGGAAAAAATAAAGCCATTTCAAAGCATGTTTTCAATCACACTAATAAGCCACAATCCCATACTATATTTGAACTGTAAAAAATACTACTTGGTAAGGTCATTATGTTAGCCATTAAATTATTAAGCTATTGGGACAGCTAAACCTGGTTAAAACAATACTAAAAACAATTGTTTTGTAACATACTATATTTTGAATTTTGGCTGTTTGGCATATGCATTAATTTTTAGAAGAAAATGACTAAATTTATTTACATAATGAATTTTATTTCAAGTCACATGAAGCCTTACATGATTATGTCACTGTACACAGGGCAATTTGTGAGACATCTACTTTATAAGTAGGTTTTTAAAGTTATAAAATTCTTCAATTAGTACAAGCACCACTATGTTTTAAAATATGCCATTTATTTATAATTAAACATCTTATTGGTCACTACTGACATAATTTTGATACTCTCAGATTCAAGAAAGCATTTTGTAAAACTACCATGCCACACACACACCAAAAAGTTTGGGGGGTCCTCAGTCTTGCAGAAGTTTTTTATCAGCTAAGTTCAGCAGACAAGAGTGCCATCCAGAGGCAAAAGAAGAAAACACACATTTGATTTTATTTGTGAGACAAGACCGGTGTTAAATTTTTAAGAATTATTTGCTATTACTTATCTCATTAAAACATGCAGGAAATTTTAAGATTCTCTCTGAATTAAAAAATCCTTTAGTTCCAGGTTACATGTAAGTGTGGCTCTTTGAGACCTCACAAATGGAAACAAGCCTTGAGATGGGGCCAACCACAGGTGCATACTTTGCCAATTAAAAAATTGAATTTAAGTGTATTCACTGCAGTAAATGCTTTCCTTTCTTTCTATAATGAATATAGCATGTGTTTCCAGAAGTATATGTAAGTTCTGAAATAACCACCATGATCTATTTAGACATGTGGACCAAAAGTTAAACTAATTAACCAGAGACAGTTCTTACTTAAATGAGAAAAATTTCTTTCACTAAAAGTTCTTCTGCATAATTTTCTTCTGGCAAAAAAATAAAGTTTATTTAGAGTAATTCTGTTTGGCAGACAGTCAGGGCTTCTAAAAAATATACCAATAATTGTTAAGGTTAAAGCACATAGTCAATTCTATTAAACCCACATAAAAATCCAGGCTTCTAATGGCCTACACAATACGCTGATTATAAAACAGAGATTTATGACATCCCCACTTTATCTTAGAAGTATGGATGTTGGGATTAGGCTAGCATCGCACTATTTCCTAAGATTTATGTATTTACAACAAACTATAAAAGGTCACTAAATCTTAACTGAAAACATGACATAATATTAAAATGTGAAGTTTTAAGCATAAAATTTGAAAATTTTTTCTACATGCAAAATATTTTTGAAAATAATTCTTATAATTATACTAATTTTTTAAATGCTTATTTCATCTGATTTTATTGTTTCATTTTTATACCAACATGCCTTAAAATAAATAGGTGATTCTAAACTCTTATCTACTTATGTGACTTTCTAGAAAACACATACTAAGAAATAATAAGTATTTTCTGCTGCCTTCAATTTTTAATTAAATCAGAAGATTATACAGCTGACTAATTCCAACTTTTCTTTCCTGAAAAATCTTTGCAAAACACTCCTTTAAAGTAAATCACTGTTAAGTAAACTTTTCCCTCTCTTGGTTTCTCTACTGAGGGATCTCAACATCTATGAAGCTATTTCTCTTCCCTATTTATACCCTTAACTTAGTCATTAACTTAGTCATCCACATACCCTGAATTGTATCATTCTATTAAAAAAAAAGCTTTTATCTGCAATGATAGCTATAAAATATTGAAGCAGGAAGTATAAATAATTCTACTTCTTTATTTCTACATTTCTCTAGGAAATAAATGTGACCTTGAGTCTAAATTCAGCCTTCTATACAGATGTTGTGTATGTACTGCTAAATTCAGAACAGTAAGACAAAGACAACTCACTGGGACAGCATAGTTTTAACTCAAGATAAAAGTTCAGCAATTAGAGCTCAAAGTATATGTCAGAGAATATGTTGAAAAATCTTTAAATAGAGCCCAACAGTTGGGAAAGTTCAGGTAGGTACTAAAGCAACAACAAAAAAGCTAATCAAAAGAATAGCTTCTTAAATATATTTTAGGAGAAACAAAAGGTCTGCGTGTCTGCATAATACATTTATAGAATAAAAGAAACACATAAAGGAGAGCTACCTGGTATTAATAAATGATTCAGTTCATTCAGAAGTATGAGCAACTTAAAGGGTAAATTCTGAAATACTTGCCAGATCTCCAGTTGGTCAAGAAGACCTAGTGATGATAACATGAAATGGCTTAAAATTTCTTAAATCTTTCCTGTTCCTTATTGCTCATCTCCAATGCTATCATCTTAGTTCTTATCATTTAAAAATTTCATATTAGTTTGACCACTTCCAATTTATCTTTAAACCCAAAATCCTACTCTATCCTACCACTGCCACATTTTCAAATCCACCCTCCAAATAAGAGTCCAAAATAATTTCTGTAAAGTACAAATCAAACACATCCCTTGCCTGATTGATATTTCCAGATCAAGACAAAGGTCCACATGTCCTGTTTGCATCCCTCCTCCTTCCCATTACAAGTGCTAAGGGCTTCCCAAGGGAGCAAAGCCATAGCCACATATGACCCCCTAAATCCAGGGTCTACTAAAAGAAGGCTGTAGCTAAGAGGGGTTTAGGTCTTTCTTTTCCTACTTAACCACAATTTAATTTTAAATTCTTCGGGAGAAAATAAAATCACTCCACAGCAAGAAATGTGAGAACACCTAAGTATAAAGTCTTTTACAAAAACAACCCAATTACTAAAATCACAGTTTCCAGACATCTTTAAATGACCAGAATCACTTGTTTCAAGCAATATATAATGCAGAATCTAAATGAAAAGAGGTTGGCAACATAGACAGAGATCAGATCATACAGCCATAGAATTAAATTCAAAATTAGTTGTCACGATGCAAAGTCAGTGGGATGGAAAAAGCAGGGATGTGATAAAACCTGATTGACAGTTTTGAAAGACCACTGTGGTTTCTGTAAGAGTTGAAATTGCTGAGAAATTAAACATTTCTGATGTATTTTCATAAATCGTGATATAAGTAAAACATAATATGCAGTTTCCTGTTAATGGACAATTATGACAAAAAAGTCACAGAATACCTGGTCCTCGCTGGTTAATCCCAGGTGCATCACAAGGTAAAAATGCACCAGGAAATCTGAGTTTGGCAGAACGTCCTGGCGTCTGGTCATCATGGCACAGATCAGCCTGTAGGCTTGCAGTTTGCCTTCCTTGTATTCATTTGGCAGCGTCGTTGCCTGCCAAGGAGATGATGTTTCCAGATTAAATCAAGTCCAGATGCAGAACATTTAGACATTTCATTTACTTCTCAGTTTTCCAGAAGAGTTGTTTATGAAGATGTGGGATGCTGTGACTTTAGTAAAAACCCAGCCTGTCTTCAAAACATGCAGTCTTGGGCAATTACATTTTTCAAACTCAATTTCAGAAAGGAAGAGGAAATTGCTATAAAGAAACAAACACATATCCACTTGCCTTAAATAGCCATGATGCAAACATTCTGAGTGGTGGGATCAAGACTGGAGGAGATGGAGAAGACTGGTTATCCAGGCTTATTGCTAGATTATCCCGTATCTAATTCACAAAGAAGAGAATTTTAAGGAAGGTAACATTCCATTTATTGCAACAGTATTTCAATATTATCTTCCACAGCTGATTCTAATTAAATTTCTATAAGTTCAGTGAAAATCCATAATATTTACAATTTTTTATTTTGTTGTGAAATTTCGTCTGTCTGAACTGTGTCTGACTTATTGTATGTGGTTTTACATTAAACATAAAATTAGTGTATTGTTTTTCCTTGGAAATGTTAGTACCTGGAGAGGTCCTAATCTCCAAATGTTAGGGAATGGTTTAACAAATTACACTGTATGTACTTGAATCATGTTTTTGAAAAAAAAATTAATAACAGAAAAAAATTATGTTCAATACCAAAACAAAAACCATGATGAAAACTGGATGTACTCTAAGAATCTACTTTTGTAAAAATGTCTTTATCTACAGAAATAGAACTATATATTAATATCAGTTATTTCAAAGGGATGGTGATGCATATTTTCTTCTTTGTACTTTCTATATTTTTCAAACTTGTACACTAAAACCAGTATTATTTTTATAAAGAGAATAACTAAATTTATTCAATATCCTATTTTTTATATCCTATACAAATGTTCTACTTTTACACTAAATGAAATAACTTCATATTTATACAATATTCAAACTATAATTATTATGATTTACTCTTTGATAATCAAATGCACCTTGTCTAAGTGCCTAATTTGTGTTCCAGAATATGTTCAGTAGTTACTTGCAACACAGCTTTTGTATTAATGATCAAAGTTTCAAAGATAACATAGAAGAACATGCCTTTGCTAATTTGTACCAGAGTTCATAGAGATGGCCAAAAACTTTGGCATGGATCTTGGGTGACTGGATATTATTCACGTCTCCGAGGATTCCCAAGACTCTTCGCCACAACACAGCAGCAGAATCTGGGTGCCAACCAGTGAGATTCCCTCCAGCAATTATACTACAGTCATCTGCAAGACACTCGCTGCTGTCTATGGAAAAACGCACAAGTTAACCCTGTAAACAATCTGGGTTTCATCATCATAACTTTTTTCTTAGATGCAAATTACTATGCTGAAATTTTATATATCCCCAGTAATTAAAACAACAAAATGTAAACTGGATGTGAATTTAAAATGATAGAAAAGGACTAATGAAGAAAGTAAAATCATTTTGATTCTTCACACTCAAAAGGCAACAAGCTAGGGATGAAGTAACAGTTCCTGGCCATACTGATGAAGCTGGGGAAGGGAGGGGGGACCTTAAGCAGAATGGATCCTGGGAATACATGGCTGGGGAAGGCCACACTGTTGGTGCTGTTTTTTTGGTTGTAAGGTCAGGTTTACTGAGGGTATCTGCAAACATGAAATCTTCCTCCTTATTAGGCTTGAGTCTTAAGGAATGTATGCAGTCATGAAGCAGTCACTGTAAATTGTCCCTGTAATTAAGATATGAAACAGTCCCATTGCTTCAAAAAGTACCCCTCCTTGGTCACTCCCCTCCATTTTCAGCCTCTCACAACCACTGCTTTTCTCTGTCCCTACAGTTCTGCCCCTTTCAGAATGGCGTGTCAAATGGAATCCTACCAAGTAGTCTATGTTCTTTCACTTAACAAAATGTGCTTGAGATTCATCCATGAGGCTCTGTGTATCAACAGTCTTATGATTGTTGATTAATATTCCACTTCATGATGTACCAAGATTTATCCACTAACTCTTTGAAGGCTATTTAGATTGGCTCCTCTTTGGGGCAATTACAAATAAAGCTGTAAACATTCATGTACAGGTTTTTCTATGAATATACATGTATATTTCCCTTTGATAAAAACCTAAGGGTAATATTTGTGGGCTAAATCATAAGTGAATATTTAATACATGCTAAGTGGAAGAAAAGAAAGAAATGTCAAGACTGTTTTTCAATGTGGTTATTCCAGTTTCTGTCTCTGAGTGAAGAGCACTACTTTTGCTCTACATTCTTGCTGTCCAATTTTATGAAGTTGATATCTCACTGAAATTTTCATCCACATTTCTTTAATGAATAAAGCTATTAAGCATAGGAATAAAATCAGAAGATTGTGGGACAGCTGATCAGAGTCCATCAGGGCAAAGAACCAGTGCAAAGGCCCTGAGACAGGAATGTGCTAGCAGTTCAAGGCACAAGCATGTCTTTGCAATATATATTTAATTAAAAATATAAAGTTTCATACATTGAAACAATTGGCTAGTGAAAAGTTCAATGATTTATAGGCATATATAATTTCATATCATTAAAATTATGAAATTTTGTTCTTTGGATGTCTATTGCTTTAGGACAGCTAAAGGCTGGGGAAGACTAAACTGATCAAGACTAATGCTCCCTAAAGTCACAAGCTTCCGGATTTTTAGAGAGAACAGAAAAGCAGTCTGGAATACTCAGGCAACACTTAACAGAACACTGCATTGTGACAAATGTATGTATTTTATATATTAATCAAAAGTAGCAAACATTTTGTATTTACTCACTCTTCATTCATTTCATTCCTTGAAGCATTTAACAACTCTTTCTCATGCCCTTTTCTCACAACTCTGTTTCTATTTTTTCCATGACCAAGAATATCCTTTTAGAAAACTTCCAAGAGCTCAGATTTTTTATTTTGAATTCCAAATCCCCACTCTGGAGACTTTGCGTGAGGTTTGGTCTCTATCCTTATGTGTCGTAACTATGGCTCCCACTATATTCTATTCCCTACCCTCTACTGCTCTTGAGTAGGCTGCCAACAGCCTCCATATTGCTTATGCATCTTTTCTGAACCCAGGTGTGACATTCACCTGGTTTTCCTCTTGCTGATCCCTCTTCATCTTAGAGACCTGGAAACACTGAAGGACCCGCTCCCCAGGACTCTTGTCTTCTCTGTTTGTCCTCACTCCCTTCTCAATTTCATATGGACTAATGCCATACAGATTTAAATGAAATCCATGTACTCACATCTCCACACATCCATTTTTGGCCTGGATTTATTTCCCCAATGCTAGACTCATTTATTCAATGATGTTGACAGGTCTACTTGCTGAGGACTGAAGAGAAGGTTGGTCCACAAACAGGCAAGGTCTCTAGTGAGTTTAACCTTGTTCTTGAAGAACCTCAGATATATGCATCATGGGTTTTACTCTGGAATTTGAATTCCAAGGAAAACTCCCCAAAAAGTCTCTCCTGCTCAGAGAATATGTAAATTCTCACTTATCCCCTTTGTTTTCAAGATAGCATCTTAGCATGCATTGGTGACCCCAGGCTAAAAACAACTGACTTTTTCCATCTCTGGGGTGAGAAGCCTGTGGGCAAAGGAACTCCATCAAGGTCTTAAATAGATCTTGTCTTCCGGTTTTGGGCCCTAACATTAGGGTTGGTGTGAACAATTCTCTAACCCTTTAAGAAAACCTGTAGTTCTCTGCTGTTTCTTGGCTTTCCTTATTACTGACATAAGATTTGATGTTCTTGGGTGTGTCCATTCATTTGCCACATGTCACCTGTTTTGCTACTTCTAATGATTGGTCTTTCTCCTTCCATCTTTGTCCTTGTGGATTTGTCTTATTTAATATAAATCCTTTCAATGTGCATTCAGTTTAGTGCTTAGGGAACAAGTGGGGCTATCTGGATTGTTCACTCTATCTTTGACTATATATGTATATATTCACAGGATTTTTAAAATGCCTTTGTCAGTAATTTCTTTGGCTTTTTTTCCTTTCCTTTCCTTTCTTTCTTTTTTTATTTGTTGTTTTGGTATGGGGAATTGAACCTGAGAGCATTCTGCCTCTGAACCACAACCCTAGCACTGTTTATGAATGTTAACACATTATTTTACTAAATTGCCCACGCTGACCTCTAATTTATGATCCTCCTGCTTCAGTCTCCAACATCATTGGAATTATGAGCACACACCATGGCACCCAGCTCTTTAGCTTATTTTAAAAAGCTGCTTAATTTATTTTTAAATTATATCATATTTTATACACACACACAACTTTTTGTTGTTGTTGTTACAGGAATTAAACCTAGGGACACTTAACCACTAAGCCCATTTTATTTTATTTTTTGTTTTGAGACAGGGACCTGCTGAGGCTGGGTTTGTACTTGCAATCCTCCTACCTCAGCCTTCAGAGCCACTGGGATTACAGGTATGCTCCAACACACCTGGCTATTTTGTAAATTTTATGTTTATTTTTAATGCATTTACTTTCTATTTGATAATTTTCCCTAATTACTTTTTAAAAAATAAAACATTTTTTCTTTTCTTTTTTTAAATTAATTAATTAATTTTATAGTAGAATGCATTTTGACATATTGTACACAAATGGAGCACAACTTCTCATTCCACTGGCTGTACAAGGTGCAGAGTCACTCCAGTAGTGTAATCATACATGTATATAGGGTAATAATGTCTGTCTCATTCTACTGTCCTTCCCATCCCCACAGTTCCATTCCTCCCCTCACTCCATTCTACACAAACCAAAGTTCCTTCATTATTCCCTATCCACCTGCCCCATTATGAATTAGCATCTGCTTATCAGAAAAACATTCACCCTAATAAAACTTATTTTTAAAAACAGTTTTGGATTTATAAAAAAATTGCAAAGATAGCATAGAGAGTTCTCATATACTCCATAGTTCCCCTATTATTAACATTTTATATTAGGATGGAATATTTGTTATAATTAATCCAATATTGAAAAACTACTATAAAGTCCATACTTTATTTAGATTTCCTTAGTTTTTAAAGAAATTTTTAAAAATATTTTTAGTTATAGATGGATGCAATATCTTTATTTATTTTTATGTGGTGCTGAGGATCGAACCTAGTGCTTCACATGTGCTAGGCAAGCGCTCAACCACTGAGCCACAACCCCAGCCCCCCCAAAGTTTTTAAACCTAATTTTTTTGTTGCAATTGCTCCAGGATCTCACTCAATACAAATAATTGTCATGACTATGGTCTTGACTTGTTTATGATAGTTTCTCAGACTTCCTTATAGATGCAAAGGAATACAGATGAGGTATTTTGTAGAAAGTTCCTCAATTGAGACCTAACTGATGTCTTTCTCATAATAGGTCTTTTTTTGTTTTGTTTTGTATCCCTGGAATGAACTTCTCTTGGCCCTGCTGTATGATATTTTTCCAATATTCTTGGATTCCTATTGCTAATATTCTAGTTACATTTTTTTTGCTTTATATGTGAGATGGTCTCCAATTTTGTTTTTATCATACTAATCATGTCTGATTGTTTTAGAGAGCTTTCTTTCCCTTTCAATGGAATAAACTGGGAAAGGTAAAGTTTCTCTTTTATTTGAAGGTTCAGTAAAGATAAAATGATTTTTGATTGTTCTCTCTTTTGTTTTTACTTTCTAGTACATTCATATAGTCTCTTAGTTTTAAGAGTCTTTTTAAAATTAACTTGTAAGTTATTCTGCTGTTCTCTCATTTTCTGAATAGGGTACATAGATGCATATTTTTCTCTTCTAATATATGTACCTAAAGCCATATTTTTCTCCTTTAAAGACTTCAACTAGATTCTACCAATTTTGATTTATGTAGTATTTTCATTGCACTCAAGTTCTAAACATTTTATAATATACAATTTTATTTTTTGACAATAATTTATTTGAAGTTCAGTTTTCAATTTCTTATGTTCCTTTTGATACACTTCTATTATTTTAACTTCATCTAATGCACAGAATGTGTTACAGTTACAAACCAAAGACATCTGTTGAGACAAATAATCTCACTGATAAATTTTCAAAATATTCTGTGTACTTTAAAAAAATAACATGTATTTTTTAATTATCTTAATTATTAAGCTCAACACACACATATCCATTCAACTGAGATTAACTGTATTATGCAAGTTTTCTTTATTGTTACTAATAATTATTTCTGCTTATCTCATCAATTAATGTTAGGTGATATTAAAATTTCCCTCTGTGATTATGATTTTTATCAGTAATCCCTTGTAATTTTGTCAAATTTTACTTCATGTATATGGAGGCTATGAAATTCACATAAATTCAGAGCTATGGCTATTGCCAATAACTTCTGCTTTAGATTTTATGACTGACATCCATGTAGCTAGACTAAACCAGTGGTCTTTACTGTCTTACACTATTTGTTTGTTATTAACATAATTATTCCAAAATCAGCCTGTTCCTCACTTCATACAAATAGAGGTGGGCTAACTTCTAGGCAATTATCAATCCCCATAGAGAGAGAGAGAAAGAGGGTAGGGAGGAAGGGAGGCAGGATAATTTTATATATGTATTTGTATATTTTTATACAAATAATCAAAGAAACTAAAGCACCATCTCTGGACCTGAGAAACTGAAGTAGAAAAATTATTTATGAGCAAAAAAAATGAATTTGAAAGGGAGCAAGAGCAGATCCAAGAATGGCTGTCAATATCTCATTACATTAGTGATGGAAAGATCCCAAGGCACAGAAACAAAGGATTTAGTAAGGGTGGCCCATGGTATCATGGCAAGGCCTTTCACAGGAGTGCTTTCCCTTCTGAGAGGAAAACACATCTGTAGCTCCCACAGAGCTATCATATACTCAATTAAGGAGATACATTAAAATGTGTGAATATCCAAACTGGACTTCCTACATGCCACACCGGAAGGATAAAGGTACAGAGAGCAAAATCCAAGTATAGACCTTCTGCACTCTCTGACTTTTATAAAAGCCTCAGGAGAGAGGCTCCTCCTCTGACTGTTAAATCTGTAAAGTAAGTATAGTAGGAAGAAGTACACTGAAGTTCTAATGCTTATGAATCAACATAAGCCTCCAAGTGAACAAGCAGCATAATATGACATCTATTTTTCTCCTAAAGAATGCCATTTTTTTTTAATCCATTGAAAGAGAAGAAAAAAATATTAGGTGATTTACATTTTTGTTTCATTCCGTACCCCAACCTTAGAAATGCAGCCATCCAAAAGAGAGATTAGCCCCAGTATTCCAAGCACACAGGAGCACTGCTAGAGCAACAGAGCTCCATGTAAAGGTACACCAAGTAACTCATTAGCTGCACCTTTATACCATCTGCCAAGAAACAGATCCTCAGTTATGAAAGGATTCCACCTAGAAAATCTGTTCTAATACAGCTTTGCATTCAGAAAAAAAAAAAAAATTCTTGCCTCAATGATAAAAATCCTAGGCAACAGTCAAAATATGTTGAGTTCTTTCTAAGCTTTTGAGATGACTGACTATAACCATTTCTTTAATATTATTGTGAAAATGATTTTAACAAATTAAAATGTTTTTGCCTAAAATTATCCCACTGCTGATATAAGTAACAGAACAGATGCTGACACTACTTATATAGAGGGTTCGTCAGTGAAGAAGCATGTAATTAAAAAAAAGGAGATTTGAGAGATTTCAGATAATTTCATGTTCACCACCAAAATACCAAATACTTTCTTCACTTTCTTTTTCATTAGCAAGATAGAATGCTAACCTAGCATATTTTTGTTTCATTATTATTGAGTGATATGGTGACATTTGAAATTTTACTAAAGTAGGAACTCTTTTCTGTTTTTATTTTACTTTATTTGCTGAACTTCTCATACATGTATATTTTGTATATTTGTAGTCTTTCATCTAGCACCTTTAAAAGGTATATTACATAAAACAATAATTACAACAATATGTTGTTGGATTTGTTTTACATATTTCTTTTTTGTTTATATACACACACACACGTGTGTGTGTGTGTGTGTGTGTAATTCTACTTCAGATTTATTTTAAATTCCAGTAAAATATAAGATCATTACCCCAAAATGTTTATTATATATATGTATGTGTATGTGTATGTATGTGTGTGTAGTATGTATCATAATACTATGCTAAAAAGGAAGGAAGAAGAGACATACTGGGATATCAAGTGATGTTTTTATATTTTACCACAATTAGTATAAATATGAAGCACATATTATACAATATATATTGTAAGCCCTAGAGGAATGACTAAGAAAAATAATGAATAAACAAAATATTTCAATGTCTGTAGGATCTGTAGTGATATTCCCTTTCATTCCTGTTAATGGTGACTGATATTTCCTCCTTTCTTTTTCCTTGATAAGTCTGGTTAATGGTTTATTAGTTGTATCCTTTTTAAAGAATCAACTTTTGCCTTTGTTGATTTTCTCTTTGTCTCCTATTTAATTGATTTTCATTCTTTATTATTTCCTTGCTTCTAGTTACTTATGAGGCCAAAGCCCTCATGATCTAATCATTGCCTAAAAGGCCCACCTCTGAACCTTACTACATTGAGAACCATGCTTTCAACATGAAAGTCTGAGGAACATTCCAGATGCTGATAACAATTACCATAATACCTCCGGAGTAATGCACTGGGCACGGGGGCTACCAGTTTGAATTATGACACAGTTTTTGCCCCCAAGAGTTCTCAATGTGGTGAGGAAAAGACATGTGAGTAAATAATTATAAGAGTCAGTGGGACTTAACCAGGTGTAACTTTGGAAGACTAGATGAGAAGTATCTGCATATGGGAAAACCAGAAAGTCTTTGCAAAGGAGAAGAAAAAATTAGTTGAATTTTGCAAGATGTACACACACTTCATGAAGAGCAAAGGAGGTTCAGACAGAGGAAACTGTACAAGGCATGGAATTTGTGGAAAGGTATGTAGTATTTAAAATATGTAAAGGGTCACCAGCAAATAATGTTTGTTATTTGGATAAGAGGTGTCCCCCCAAAGCTCCTGTATTAATGCAGGAATGTTGAGAAGTAAAATGACTGGATTTTGAGAGCTGTAACCTAATCAATTCAACCTAGTTTATTTATTTATTTTTCATAGCTTTATTGAGGTAAAATTGAAGTACAATAAAATGCACATATTTGCAGTATGTAATTTGATCGGTTTTGACATGATTTGCCATATATATAACTAATACAATCAATATAAAAAGCATTTCCATTTAAAGTAAAAACTCTTACAAACAAAATTATATCATCTTTCTCTAAACAAACACATGATTTTATAGAGATACCTGAAATTTAAGAATTTATAAATATGGAAAAGATTTTAGCTATGAATTAAGTCTTAGTAGTTGACAAAATAGGTACATATGACTAAGTGGCAATTTCATATGGTTCTAATTTTATGTAGGCTTGAGAGTATCTTTGAAAATGAATTTCTCTTTTAATCTGACAATTATACTAAAGATCAAACCCAAAGGCTCTAATTAAACATGTTAATTCTAGGGCCAGAAAAATCAGGCCCAGACTTCAATGATCAAAATGGAGAAGAAGTTAGCATTTGGCTGTCCACCACTGCGGCCTCACTCTCCTTCCCTTAAGTGAGCTCCCAATTCCACTGTAGTTACTTACTATTATTATTTTTCTTTATAATATTTCATGACATCAAAACAGATCAAAGTCTGTTGAAAATACTAAAAAATGTATGTGATGACTGACAATGCTGGCAAACTGTTCCTACAAAAAACAATTTTAGTGGAAGATAATAGGATGTAATTCACAGCTATATTTAAATACAAAATTGGTAAAGGCATTATTACAAGAAACATTTGGATGCAGAACCATGATAAACACACTAAATAAAAGATATTTTGAAGGTGATTTGCATATTTATTAATTTTAAGAGGTTAAAACACCTGCAGCTTAGAGCATATGTGTGCCTTGGTTCAAGGTATCTACTAAATGCTGCTGTTCTGCTAAACCATGGAATTCTTAAAATTTCTCTGTTTAAAAAAATTTTAATTTTTGTTGAGGTTGAATATGGGTAATTTTCTTATGGTTACCTTTCTGGTTGGTTGTTTTGTTTTTGTTTCTCATTTAAGAAAACCTTAGTACCTCAAGATTACAGACACATTTTTAAGAAGATATTTTCTTCCAAAAGTTTTTAAAGTTTTCTTTTCATATTTAAGAATTTTATACCTCTGGAACTGACTTCAAACATGGTGTAAGGGAGATATTCTATTTCATTCTTCCCCCATATGGCTAAATACTAGTCCAAGGGATTTGCTGAATAGTCCATTCTTCCCTTGCCAGATCTGGAAAGCCACCTCTATCATATATCATAGTTCCATGCCTGTGTGGATTCATTTCTGCACCTTCTATTCCATTTTATTAGTCTACTTGTAATTAGATCTTACTTTAAATAAATCTCATACCATTTAACACATTATTTGAGACTATGAGTATAAGCATCATGTATCCTCTTTGTAACCTCTTAAGATAATAGTGACAATGACCTATTCATCTTTTTTATTTCTCGTGGTATCTAAATTAATATTTCTACATCGTAAGTTTATCTGCTAAATAAGGGATGATTTGTAGGTAAAGAGCCATAAATATTCTCTGCCCCCAATTTATTACCTTAACAGAACTAACTCTAAGCATGTAATAACTATGTTTTCTTATTTTCTGGACTCTTAATGCTCCGGTAGCTGGGGCCTTGCTGATAAGGAAGAAATTATACTTTTCAGGGTTAACTAATTCCTACAGATAGCAAACATCTCCACAGGAAAGGACAATGCTTCTAATGTGTAAATGAACCAATAGGGGCTCATCACCTCCAAGTACCTACTTTATCTAGCTTTAATATATCAAGTCAATATATTCTAGTTCTAATCTCTCTACAGCCAGGTACCAGGCAACTAAAGACAGCCCCTATGTTCCAGAGCCCACTGGAATTATTCACAGCAGAAATCCTAAATCTTCTGACCCTGCTTGACCTTGTTTTCCAGTAAAAATGACAATAAAAGTGGTTACCCATGTTCTGCTCCCTTGCCTCTTGACCAACCCTGGAGATTTCTGATGACGTGGCCTCTGTTTCTAGACATCTACTGAGTATAAACTTCTTCCTTCATGACCATCATTATGTGTCTGCATATCTTAATATACCTGGCAGTTCATTATTCTAAGTATTTGACAATTGGTAGGGTTATTCAATGAAAACCAGATACATTCATATTGTTTGACTGCTTTTTTTGCATGTCCTAAAGATCAGGCTAACATGAATTTTATTTTGTTCGTTTATGAAGAAACTGTTCTCTTAAGAACAGAAAGTTAAATTCAGAACTGTGATAATCCTTAAGCCTTATCATCTTACAGTTTGTCCTTTTCACAGATGACAAGATGAACTATTGAACTGAGCATTCTGATTCTATTAGTATTTCAAAGAACTAAGAATTTGAAGGAGTTAATCAAAACATAAGAATCATATGAATTACCTCACACAAGTTTATTAAATTGAGCTGTCCAATACATACTCTGAAATGGAATCTGAATTAATCTTTCCCAAGGATAGACAAAAGAAATAATCATTCAATTTTCTTTCCTTTCAGTAAAAATAAATAAGCCTGGTTCATGTTTGAGTACATTCAACTTAGTGAAAATTCAGACTTGGATCTATAGTACCATAATGATGAGTTCTTCTTGGATAATCTGTATACTGGACCAAGCCATTTATTTTAGGAATGTATTAAAACTCTCAAATAGTTTAAAGGACTTTCCAGTTGTAATTTTAACCACAACACAGTGAAAAACAGCATACAGAGCCATAACACTTTGGAAGACAGTGTCAACTTTGGCACTTATTATCTAGGGGGATAACATGATTTCTCTGAGTGTCAGTTTCTCCATCTCTAAAAGAAATGATAGGACTTGGCCTATTTACCATTCAGGATCAAAAAGAGTACCTTAAAGTTCTTATTGCATTATTAAACCCATATAAGTTTATAATGCTAGTAGTCATAATCATTATCTATTATATTAAGAATTTTATCCAATAACATTTTTATAGGCTAATTGTATGAATGTTTCAATATTACTCCATCAAGAATTTCCAAAAATATCAGAGACTTCAGTAAAATTTTCTATCACAGAGAAAACTAAAGTTTTCTTGGTTTAAAAAAAATCGATTTAGGGTAAACCATTAGTCTTTATAATTTTTAAATGATTTTTAGCATTTTTTTTAAAATTTTTTATTGTTGGTTGTTCAAAACATTACATAGTTCTTGATATATAGTAGAGGATAGGAAAGGCAGCAGAATACAACAGACACTAGTATGGCAACATGTAAATCAATGGATGTGTAACTGATTTTTAGCATTTTAATAACACTTTTTACTTAGCTTGTGCTTTATAGTTTGCTGGTATAGTTTTCATACAAGGTATCTGTGTCTGAGTGTGAATGTGGATCAGGGAGGTCTTAGCTCTAGTCAATATTTCCCACACTGAGTTCCTTAGAGGACTCATCTCTCCTCACGCTTGTCAAAACAAAAACTCAGTTTCTCCATGGTGTTCTCATTCTCATCATCCCTGTCACACAGATGAAGGAACTGAGACTTTGTAAGGTTCACAATATATGCATGCATGTGTGCACATGTAGATGGGAACAGCAAAAACTGCAGAGAGGTTCCCCTGTTCACTCATTTTCTACAATGGCCTTATCAGGTAGGAACTATCATTATTCTTACAAAGAAACTTAAGAACAGAGACTAAGTAATCAGCTCAAGGTTGCTCAGCAATCCCTTGGCAGAGCCTGGATGCAGATCAGAAAGTTTGCTACATTGTGCATGCATTAATCTTAGAAACAAAGACTGAAGAAAAAAACTTGCAAAAAATATAAAGTATTACTTTTAGGTTTAGAAATAAAACCAAATGATAACATTGTTTGAAGACAAAGACATGTTAAAGTTTTAAAGAAATCAAGGGAATTGTTAGAAAAACAAACTAGGATGCCCCAAAAAGGAAAGGAATTTAAGAAGGGCTTCTAGGAACCTCATGGTGTGGATGCTGTTTTAGGTTTTGCACTGGGCAATAATATGTCACCAGGGCTCATTTTATTACTATGAAAAATAACCTACATGTAGGTCACAACTTACACTGTCTGCATCAAATACCTTATGATAAAAAATAAATTATTAGTTAATAAGATATCTAAAACCCTTAACTTATCCTGGATTTATGACATATGTAAATTGAAAAAAATCACTCCTCTATTCCCAGAGTGGAGCAAATTCAATAAAGAATGGCAAATGGCATGAGCACCATCACTTCCTCCCATGGCAGATAGACAGTGCTTATCAACATGACAGCCTTCCTCCCACATCTGGCCACTGTTTCAGAACCCTTTCCATACCAGACTTCAAAAATTCATGACTGATAGTGAACAGGTGGCTGGCAATGCCACTTCAGTTTGGTTGGAGGTGGCACCCTCATTACCACTGTGCTCAGGGATCCCTAGGGTTGAGGCAACTAGGAAACTCTGGAATCTCCCAGCTGTTTGCACGGGTGCCTTTTTTCAAACACACAGTTAGTTACCTGTTAAGTTTGAAGCATCAGTTGGACTCAGTTGTAACCAATGGCGGGCATCAGAGTCAACCACAACATCCGTGGGAGTGTTCAGTTCTGGGTCTTCCTCACAAGTCTGCCATGGGCTCATAGACAGCTCTGCCTCATTGTTATAGCCCAGAGCTGTGTCACTGCTGGTACTATCATCTTGCAAAATAGAAGAATCAAAGTTTGAGAAAACAGCTAGCTGAAGATCAGAATACTCACAATTGCCAATAATGCAAGTAACTAAACACTTCAACAGCTGACACAGCAGGAATTGCTCAGGGGCTTGGGCAGAACCTGCAGAACTTGACTGGGGTTCAGATGGGTGTCCATATGAAGCTCTAGGTCAACAAATTAAATCTTCCAAAGATAGAGCACTCATATAGATACTATGAACTCTGCTATATATCATCCAAGTGGCATTTTTTTCAAATTGTCTTTGCTCAGTTTTCTTATACACCCCCAAAATTATGCCAAGTCCTAAAGTTTTCTACCAAGACTTATTCACCTACAAAATGAAGGTGAGTGAAGGAAGATGTTGATAACTGATTACACCACAAATGCAAGTTTATTTTGCTAAACATGTACATACTTCAAACTTGATGTTTACACTAAACAGGGTGAATCATCTAGAGCCTTTTGGGAATGAATTATCTCACTGCAACAGATTTTCTACTATAGAAACTCTCTCCTTTAAATACTAAAGTTATTAGTATTTAATAACTAATTAAATCATAGTTATACTGACTTATGAAGACTTACAGGGCTATTTATTTAATCTGACACAAAACAAATCTAAATAGTCTTCCTCCTCAAAGTCTCCTGACCACTTCCTAACAATTTTATGGGTCTACCCTTCCCTCTGGAAGCTCTTTGTATCTTCTGCTGACAGTTCCCCAACCTTATTGCTTCTAATCTGCTGTTTACTTGTAAAGAACTGAAAGTTGTCTCAGTAATCATATGACCAAGTTGTAAGGTCTCAAAC
Organism: Marmota monax; assembly: GCF_021218885.2. NCBI lineage: Eukaryota > Metazoa > Chordata > Mammalia > Rodentia > Sciuridae > Marmota > Marmota monax. Next base: position 6,226,661 of record NW_026692254.1, read on the forward strand.
TTCATCTTCCACAAAACTTTAAGCCCAAAGAGAGAAGGTAGAGCATAAGATGAGCTCCTCTGCACCCCATCAAGAGCCACTCTGGGTGTGTAGGAGTTGTTGAGGAGGCTATATTTTTTTTAGTATATGATAATATATTTCAGAATTCCAATCAAAATTTTATTTTAAAGTACTTAGGCCACTAACATCAATGTACTTCTGCACCTTTGTGTTCTTAGCCTTCTGGGGAAGGTAATTTTTCTTCTGGATGCATCTGCTCACTCAAGCTCTCAGTCCCTCTGTGACTCTCATCTTGAGAAAGGCACAGAGTTGGAAAGAAAGGGCACTCAGGTATAGGCAAATGACTAGAGCTTTTTAATTAACTGGATTAGCATTATATAATTTTGGGAAAAAGAATATTCCATTTCACAACCATGTCTCTTCAACTGATAAGATACCACTTGAATTAGAAAGTAAAAAGAAAAGAAAACACATCAACTCTGCAGTAGATGAAAGCAGACTACATTTCCTGGAACTTACTCTTCTGCCTTTCCCTACATTTTCCTTGTGTCTGCTGCAGATCATCCTTCAAGTCCAATTCAGCAGGGCTACTGCTTCTTCGAACTAAGATCTTCAGACAAAAAGAAATATTGCAATTATTACAGGAAAGCTAAAATTTGTAAGACTATGTAAAGTTCCTACTCCACATTTATAAAGAAAAAGAAACAATAATAGCAACAAAACATTGAATGATATTTTCCATTTGAAAGATGTGTGTTCAACAATTATATATTACTGAATTATATATTATTCAAGACCTGAAACTTTAATTTCTATCCTCTACTTTGTCAACTGACATCCAATTAAAATGGATCTACTAAGAAGGGATGCCAAATTATATGGAAGAAATTTATTTTAAAGTCCTATTTGTTCCTCTGGTCAAGCACACATACACAGTGAACACAATTCTCCAGAAGGCCTAACCTACCCACAAATGATGAGTATGCAGGCAGGTAAAGTGCAAACTCCTCCCAGATTACAAAAGATCCACTTCGTGCCCTTCTAGTTAAAAGTGCCACAGACATTCCTGAGCACTGCTTAAACACTGAACCTTATGTGAAATACGGAGCACTAAAAAATCATGAGGCAATCTGCGTCCTCTAAAATCTGATAATTTGCTTGGACAGACAAAACATACACAAATTACACAAAATAACTACAATGTTCATAAGCAAAATATGCAAATAAATTCTCTCTGATAATTATGTAAAATAAAGTGTTACCTTAATTGGCTGACAGTTACAGGACAGCTGTTCAAGAAGGCAATAGACAGGAAGTGGTAGAGGGAAGGCAGGAGGGGATTCAAGGCAGGAAGCACGGAGTGGTAATCAGCAAGTTCTATGTGCAGGAAAAGAAGCTGATTATAGCAGGCCATGCAGGGAAGCCACGTGAAGAAGGAAACAGGTAAGAAGAAAAGCAGACCTTCTAAAAGAGGCAGCTGCCAGTGGGCCTTAACATGAGGTTTTTAGACTTTTGGCCTAATAGTAATAAAATGAGCTACTGTACATTCTAGATAATAGCTCACTGTGATTAAAATCCTTACTGGAAAGACAAGTAGTTATCTGTGGAATAGATTAGAATGAAGAAGAAAATTGCTATAGAATGGTTATGATGATTCAGGAATGAGGGGATAAGGTTTCTGATAGTGGAAAAGGAGAAGAAAATAGAAATAAAAATGCTGCAGGATGACAGGTTAGAGCTTATGATCAAGTATATATAGGAGTGGAAGAAAATTAAATTACAAAAGGGCAGAGAGCTAGGGGACAGTGAGAAAGACGGTGACAAATGGTGAGAGGGAGGGAAATGTAAAGAAAGGAAAGGAAGAAGGAAGGGAAGAACTTGAGAAAGTTTCAGACATTTTAGTTTTTATCTTTGTGCTGAATATTCAAAGAGAATATCTTATAAGTAGGGACCAAAAATCCAGCATTGGTGAGATAGAGAATTGAGCCAGGAATAAAGATGTAAATTTAAGGGTCTCCACTGCAGAGGGTATTTGGGGCGTGGGGGGAGGACAAACAATCTGGGATTTAATTAACCAATTAAAGGGATAGATATTAAATAAGCAAACAAATTTTTAAAAGGGGACCAAGAAGTATAATGAAAAGACAGAATGATTACTAAACTAAAAGGATATAGTAAAACGAAATACTTAGGAAGATTAACATTACCTGAAAAGAAAGTATTACAGTACTACACACACTAAGTAGACAGGACAGCTCCTTAACTGCAAAGCAGATTGTGAACTTTTTTGCTTCGGACTGCATGAAAGAAAAACACCCCACAACTTTAGAACTTTGGTTGCAATTTAGGGTTCACAGGAAGTAAACCTCCAAGATATCCATGTGCTCTCTCAAAAGTGACCAGAAAACAGGGTACTGAAATGGCTCTATTGTGAGGGCAAATCCAATATTACCTTTGCCAGTGGCAAAAGAACCAAGACTCCAGGATCAAAATAGCACTCCCTGACTCATAGAAGACTCAAATGCTAACACTGTCCTGGTGAACATTCATCTATTTAGATTTCTGGGTATTCTTCAGATTAAAATCAGTCAGCTACTCAAAATCAAAAAATCACCAAGCAGCAAAGGAAATAAATCACTAGGCCTAAGAGTCTTAAAATCAACAACTATCATATTTCAGATAATCAGATAAAGATTTTAGAATTACAATTTGTGAATACTTTAAAGGAATAAAAGATGGGAATCATAAAAATGATGAAGCAATAAGAGATTATGAGAAATTATAAGATATACTTGAAAAGAATCAACTTAAACTTTGAAACAAAATATGTACTTGCTGTGCTAAAAAAACTCATTGGAAATATTAAAGAGTAGACTAAAGAGAGTTATTGAACCAATGAAAGACAGAGCTAATGAAATGATCAGAATGTACCCAGAGGACCAAAGAGAACGGAAAATATGAAGCTTAAAAGCTTAAGAAACATGGAAGAAAGAATGAGAAATTCTAATATATCTATCCATAATTGTAGAAAAGAGAAGAAAGAATGAAAAAGTGGCCATATTTGAAAAAATGATTATCAAGAATGTTCCCAAATGACAGAAAACAAGTATGCAGAAATGAGTGGTGCACAGCACATACCAAAAAGGACAACTGTATAAACCCAAAGAAACCCATACCTAAAAATATACTATAGGGAAATTGAAGGATAAGGACAAAGAATAGCAAGAAACAACAACTAGAAAGGATGGATAGAAGACTTCTTACTAACAACAATGAAAAGACAAAATACAACAGAAACACAGCATCCTCGAGAAAAGAAGGGGGCTAAGGAAATGAGAGAAGAATAGTAATTAAAATAGTAATTAAAACAACCAAAAAATGAAGATAAATAACAAAACAAAGGTTTACACACCCACGAAACAGCATATCAGAGAGAGGTAGTATTTCAACTCAATCAATGAAAATGGATTCACTAAATTGAGACCTGGGACAAACAATTATTATGAGGGAAAAAATGAAATTGGGTCCCTATCTTTATTCATGTACAAGGATCAGTTCTTGGTGGGTGAAACTCTTAAATATATAGAGCAAAACTCTTATTGAAAACACTTATTGAATAAACATAAGGTAGTATTTGTTTTCCATTGTATAGCTGAGATTTTTACAAACTTGATAAAATCATATCCATAAAAATGATGATAGAGAACATTAAAATGAAGGATTTCTGTTCATCAAAAGGTATCACCGAGAGAATGGAAATATAAGCCACACATTACAAGAAGATATTTACTATACACATAACCAAAACCGGATCAATATCCAGATACAAATAAGAGAAAAAAAGACAATAAGTGACAAAGTAGGCACTGCTTTGAAACACAAATGACCAATCAACATGGAAAGATTTCAAACCTTATTGGTAACCTAGAAATGCAAATATCAGATGTTATTTTCACCCATTTGGGACTTATAAAAATTTTTGAATTTGTAACTAGAAAAGTTTTGGCAAAATTGTGAATGGGAATTCTATACATTGATCACAGAAATATAAGTGGTAAAACCACATTGGGAGTTAGGTCTTATCTTATATAGAACATTATTTTATTGTATAATTTATTAATTCCACTCCTAGATGGTCATCCTAGTGAAAACTTTAAACATGTAGATCTTGAGACACATACAAAAATGTAAACAGTGGCAGTTTTCCCTAAAAACAACAGCTGGAAACAATCTAAATGCCCATCAACAAAAGAATAGAAAAATATATGATGGAATATTCATATGCCAGAGAAAATTTGATGAATTATTGCTATTTGCCAGAATATGAATAAATCACTGAAACATACAATGAGTGAACAAGGCAACTGTACTACTAATGAACACTTTACAAAAACTTTCAAAAATAAGGAAAACTGAAGAATATATATCATTTGAAGATACATATATGGCGAAACCATAGAACAAAATAAGGAACTAATACACATAAAGCCAGAGTAATGCCACTCTCTCGGAGAGGTAGCAGGAAGAGGGGACAAAGAGGAAACCAAAGCAATAACACAAGAAACACTGCAGTTCTTAAACGGGGTGATGGGTTTGTGGGTATGTATTTCATTGTTGAAAAACAGAATATTTATAGGTAAGCTGGTATATGCCCTTTCTAAGCATAAAGAAACAAGGAATTTAACAATGATTATTTTCTAAACAGGAAGGAATATGAAGGCCTTCCCTCTTAATTTTGTACACTTCTGTGACATTTGAGTTTTGTATAAATATATACTACATTTAAAAAAATGAACAGGGTCATCTGTGTAAATGAGTTATAGGATGTTTAAATTTTCTTCTTTATACATTGCATTTGTTTATATTTGAATAAAGGCTATATGGGTGGCTTTCCCTGCAAAAAGGAACTGTAACTGACCCTTGTGAATATTTACTTAACTAGTAACTCAGGTCAGATGGTGGCTACTACCCAAAACAACGTCAAGAAGGTGTATCTGAAATATAAGTTCAACAGGCAAATTTGTCTGCTTAAAAATATATAATGCCACATACAGACCAGGCAATAAATTCCATTTTGTGTTCATTTTATTTCACCATTTTTGCACCATGACTATAATTTTACTTAAGCAAACAAGCAAAACCTGAAATGATTTAAAGGTCATTTTGGCTGATAGTCCATCTAAATGGGAAAAATAATTTAAATATCACCATCACCAATAAATTCATTTATTATGCAATAATTTGGTTTTTTTAAATGACAAACTGATATGCTTTTAAAAATCTTACTGTTATTCCTTCATGTTCTCTCTTCACATGTCCTTTATTCTCCTGAATGGCCCTGAGTTCTGAAGAACTCAAATTCTGTGCATTTTCTACCTTTTGACCTAGAGATTTGGTGGGGGAAGAAAAATCAACAGAAGGAATGTTTCAGAAGGAAAATTAGAAAAACAATTTTTCCATATAAATAACTATCAAAGTACCTATTTAGAATTGGAACTCTATATAATGCTGGCAGATATATAACAGGTACAACCACTTTGGAAAATAGGTATTATCTTGTAGAGAAAAACATTTTTACTGTAAATTCATTTATTCTATTTCTAGATATGCAATCTACCCTAAGATATATAAAAGCATGAATTATGGGTCTGACAAACTGGCAGCATAAAATGTAGTATATATTGATACAAAACTCAAATGTCACAGAAGTGTACAAAATTAAAAGGGAAGGCCTTCATATTCCTTCCTACTTAGAAAATAACCATTGTTAAATTCCTTGTTTCTTTATGCTTAAAAAGGGCATATACCAGCTTACCTATAAATATTCTGTTTTTCAACAATGAAATACATACCCATACCCACACTGACAAGCCCACATTAAAGACCTGGTCTCTGGCCCACAGAAGGCCTTGACTACAGAAGGCTCAATGCTGTTCACTGTGGCCAATGGCTCCACTTAGTCATTCCATTAGCACAGGAAACCTTAGGAAAGGTATCTCAAAGAAAAGCTGCCTGAGTTGCCAACAGGTAAGCCAACAGGAAGTAGAGAGCAGTAAATTGGCTCTTTAGGACTTAAAATGAAGACTGACAAGAGAAAGCAGAAAGTTTCAGTAATAAGAAAAGGAATATCGCCACAAATCCCATAAACATTTAAAAAGGCCACAAGAAGATTTTATAAATAATCTGAGGCCAAGAAATATGAAAATAAATATGAACTGAACAAATTTTCAGAAAAACATAATTTATCAAAATCAAAACAAGGAAAATCTGAATAGCCCTATAATTCTTAAAAATGGTTAATTTTTAAGTTCTTTAATTGGTAAAAAGTATATATAGTTATCAATTATAACATGATGTTTTAAAATATGCATACAATGTGGGATGGCTAAATTGAGCTAATTAACATATACATTACCTCACATACTTCTTTGTGTGCATGTGAGAGAGTACTTAAAAATCTACTCTCTCAGCAAATTTTTAAGAATACTATACACTGTATTACAATTATACTATAATTGCCATATTGTACAACAGATCTTTTAAACTTATTCCTTCTCCCTTAAGTGAAATTTTTAAAAAATATGAATAATATTTTAAACCCTTCTTGTGAGAAAACTCCAGGAAACTGACAGATTCCCCACATATTTAAGGAAAACAGTGATAATCTTTTCTTCCCCCTTTCAATGGTGAAGATCAAACCCAGGACTTTGGGCATGCTAGGCAAACATTGTGCTTCTGAGCTATATCCCCAGCCCTAATAATAATAATTTTACACAAATCTTTAAAAGAGTATAAAATCTTTCAGACAATAGATTTCCTCGGATTATTTTTTACTACATTTTCTTATTTCAAGAGGATTTCTAAGAGGGAACACTTCTCTACACGTTTTATGAGACTAGCATATACTTGATATTAAGAGATATAACTTATTAATAAACAAGGTAGATTTGTTTCTTAATTAATTCATGACACTAAATTGGAATGATAAGTCTGTTGATACTTTATAAAACTTTAAACACGTGTTTTCACTGTAAAGTATACTATTAACTGTTAATGGGTTGAATCACCTATCTCTCTGTTTTCTCTACCCTATTGCTGCTGAAAGTTGTTGGCAAAACCATGTGGACAAATGCTACTACAAGTTATTTTCAACCTCAGCAGTGTTTGGAAGTTGCTAGTAAACTTTTCCACAAGTCTGGTCAGCTTTCCATTCTCATTTTCAACTTCCACAGCTCCTCTCACAGCCCATTCCTCATTTCCCCTCATGCTGCCCCCCTGCTTTCTACATAATGTGCTATTCCTTCTGCTCTTGTCTAGGAATATTTTCTGCCTCCTTCTTACTCTAGTCATTTGCCAAACTTGATATATTTTAAATAAATATATTAAACAATGAAAACATTTCATTGGTAGAAACCACATCCTTGTACTCAAAAAGTAAATTCCCTCAAAACATATTCAGAATAAATGTAGAAAGGAATACTCTCTGCAGTTCCCCACCTCCAACCAGAATCTACATTCTGAATCAATAACTGAAGAAACCGCACCTTGAGAAGAATCTGAGCACAGTGGCTCAGTGATGTCAGATGTGCTGCTGCTCCGGAGGACCTGTTGCTGTCCCACCATGAGATGACCAGACTCAGCTACAGGTGCATTTTCTGACTGTTGACACTCCTCCACTTCTGTGAGCATTAACACAAAAAATGAAGTGTTGTAGCTTAAGATTTTTAAAAATATTTTCACCATTTAAAAAAACAGATTTAAAGAATTAAGTTTTATTAATTTTAAGAATTAATACTTTTCCACAAAACCTTTGCAGTAAGATAATTTGTATTTATATCATCAAGTTTCCTATCCTCGTTAACACTAATATTCCACTCCAATAATATATTTTCCTTTTAAGTTCTACTCAGCTTTTTATTTTTAAATCAAAGTAAAGGGTGAGAGGGTGGTGAAAGCCACAAAAATGATTGAGAGCTGTAAGTCACTTGAAATTTCAGGGGCAGAAAGTAAAAAAAGATCCAGTAACTTGGGAGATGCACAGAGAGGACAGTTTACATTTGAGGACAGTAGAAAGTCACACACACACACACACATACACACACACTAAAGGAAGATGAAAGAAAACAAGAATTTCAACTGTTATTCCTTTTACCAGAAAAGTGCACAACTGACCAAAATAAAACTCTGTTTAACGGTGCATATCGCTAATGGACAAAAAGATCTCTTGGTATATTTATAGACCTAATACACATATGACTATAATAAAAAAATAACTGAGTACTGATTCCTGGATAATCTCCACTAGGATTATTACTAACTATGTTGCCCTGGAGAATGAGTTTCCTCTTAGCTCATTTCTAAAATGCATAATTCATTTTAATCTCTAAAGGCCACCCAAGGCATTGGGATAACCACTCTACCTTCTCTCTCTAGAGTTAGGGCTTTGAGGTTGTATCATCTTTTTTCTAGGTCATTTTATTTGCCTTCTAACTAGTCACTATCCCCTTCTTTTTGCCACTCTCGTATGTGTGCTCCAGAGAGGTGCCTCTAAAACAAAGATCTGTCTATACCACTCCTCTTAAAACCCTGCGAGGCCTTCTATCATCAGGGGGTCAAATCTGTGCTTGCTGGGGTAAACAGAGTCTTCTAGATTATATTATCCCACATAATGACCCCCCCCCCACTCCCCACAAAGAACTGGTAATTTCTTTATTCTCAGCAATAGGACCAACTTGGCACCTTCTGCTCTCTTCCTCCTTCTATTCACTTCCTATGTTAACCCAGCCATGTTCCTTTGCCCCTCCTGTCTATGCTACTATGGGCACATCCCCCTATAGGTCTTGCTTTGTGGCCACGCATGTAAGATCCACCGCTCTGTTCCTTAGCACACTCTATATTCACTGATGTAGTTATAAAACTTTACATCCACATAATCATGACACCATATTTTCCAAATTTTTTAATCAGCTAAAGTTTCACTGCTACTAAGAAAAGACTGATTAAAATTCAGTCTGTATTATCTTACCTGGCTGTGTCACCCAGTTCCTCACTAGAAATGGAGGCTCACTGGCAGTGAGCCTCCCTCTGTATAGCCCTTTCTATACTCTAAGCCAAAGTGATGGCTCACCTCAACCAAGAAATGGTATACATGATGATTCTAAGTTTAACATGCAGGAATTCTACAAAGGGTCGCTGCTTTATTTTTTCTATCCAAATGAAAATTCCATTTACTATTATATTGATACAATTACAAGACTTCAAAACTATGAAATTTGTGGGATCCTTCCTTTAAGATTCAAAGTTCTACACTACAATCTAAATTTGGATGCTGATCAGAAAGTGAGCTTGGAGTGTAAGAAAACATAGGCTAAGGTTCCAGGAGGAGACAGACTCATTAAAGTCTCGTTTTCCCAGATTTTCTTTACCTTCATCTTAAGTAGCCAAGCACTGATCATTTTTTTCCATGGAGAAGCACAGAGCATATGTGCGATTTTGTTTTTAAAAAATAGCTACACATCCTAAAGCACAAATCTCCTTCTAGTGTCTTCAGCATTAGACAATCAAAAACATATGACACCATGAGCCAGCCCTTCATCTATCTTCTTTCATTGTTTATTCTAATTATGCAAGATGCAGAAACCTTGTAAGAAGAGAATATATTTGTTAATGAACATTCTTTTAAATCTAACATCAGTAGAGGGCGCCCAAGAGCTTCCTAACTTTCTAAAATATAATTGGCCAGTGCCCATTTTGTGGATAGTGGCAAGAGCAGTGGGTTTTATTCTCTTAATCTGATGCCAAAATTGGTAGATGTTGCTTTCTGGAGTATGAGCAGAAGCAAATAAAAGCCGAGCCAACACTGGCAGCTTCCTTCTAAAGATAAAGAACACCGCCATCTGGTGGGATACAATACAGCCACAGCACCATCCCTTCCAAATTAGAGTGCCCCCACTGGTCCTCAACATAGCAGACGGAGGAAGCGCCTGCCACCACCAGCTGGTCTGTCTTCCCAACAGGCTGGCCTAATGCAGCTTTTAAAGCTTTGTTTCTGCAAAACTGTCAGGAGAGATTTCTCAAATGGAGGAAGCCCAAGCTATAGAAATAACTGGAAGAAGCAGGAGTATCAGTGATTGAAGTGGAAGAAAGGTGACAGCCACAATGCCAAGTGCACTTGTTGTATTGTCAGAGCTCTGAGCTACTCCTGTAGTTGATTATCATGAGACAGGGTATGGGAAATTTTCAATTATTCTTATCCCACAATTTAAACCCAATTGCCTGTTTTATAAGTATACATCATTTCTTGGGCTTTTTTCATTCTTTGCACTAAGTATGCACTCAATCCATGCTTTCTAATATATGAAAACATGTTCATGAGGCCTTTCTTTTTTAACAGATCTTGGGCTCCCTCTGCTGGTATTTCATTTGTTAAGAAAGGGCAATTTGTGCTAAAGTTGCTCCCATCCTAGTGTCAGCTGTAGCAGTCACTCTTTTATAACAAATGCAGGTCATTTTAACACTGATAAGAAAATATCAAGATACAGAATTATGTAATATTCAAAGTTGAAAAATAGTGATCCACAATATAGAAAAATTACCTGATAAATCTTAGCTCTAATGCATCTTCTGTTTTGAATGTCACATAATAATTGTTTTGAATCACTTCAAAGAACTAAATTCTGGCTCAATTCACCAATTCATTTACTGTCTCAAAAGCCTAGTTAATCCCAATAACCCAAATTTTAAAAGCACAAACTTTCTTGTCTCTTGATGGTATAAATTACTCAATATTAAATACTTTGCTTCCTAAAGCTTTACTCAGAACATCAAAAAATGATCAATAAAGGATTACTTAATTTTTTCCCACTGAGAAAAAGAATCATCAGGATTTAATGAAACCAAATGTATAAGCTCTTAATTAACTTTTATTTTTTCCAGATATCTGAATATTTTCAAAGTAATTTGAAAGTTAAGACTTTCTTAATCAATCTTATTTAATGGAATGAGGCTCATGTTTTACTAATCAAAGTTCTGGGTTCCAGTTACCCTTATACAAGGCTGTTTAAGTAAAATGAAGAGCATAATTTCCTAGTTTTAAAAAAATTGTACATGATACCAACTTAAACTTATAAAAAGCACAGTAGATATATATTCACTCAACATTGAGGCTTCTCACAAGATCAAGCTTTCCAAAAGTGAGTCAGCCCTGGTCCTAACAGACAATGAGCATTTCCCCAGAGCCTACCAACAAGATGCAGAAACAGCTAAGTGAGGCTTCCCATTAGGTCCCTTAAGTCTTTTTAGAATAAGGGAAGATGGCTGATCCTCTAATTACTACAATTATAATATTCCCCAAAGAAAAATAAAATCTACCATCTGCACAGCCTGTGAATGCAACAGACTGATAAATGACCCAACATAAAAAGCAGATTAAATGGCAAAACAGCTACAAGAAACTTCCCACAAAGGAAAAAGTGTGTGTGTGTGTGTGTGTGTGTGTGCGTGTGGGCGCGCGCACGCTCGTGTGTTTAATGTAGCTATTCAGCAATTCATATTAATAAAAACAGGTTGGTTGTGACTCTTCCAAAGAACAAACACCACATCTTTCCCCCTCAAAGACAAATAACTCTACCAAAATTATGTCACCACCAAATAGAGTCCCCAAAGGATCAGAGTAAATGTAATTATGGTTGAAGGTAATTCTCTATTGCTTATGTTACTAAAACAATTTTTGTGAGTTGACTGGTCACACAGATTAAAAATAAAAACAAGAAATATTACCTTACGTGAAAACAAAAGCAGTAATCATTGATATGGTAAGGAATTCAAGATCAGAAAATAAATTATAAGTGTCTGAATATTATCTAGCAATAGTTTATCAGGATATGCCCATGTGCCAACCAGTAGAGGACGTATACTCTAAGACTGAGGACTGATATACACTGCTCTTGGCCCCATCTCCTAACAGGACAATCACAAAGAACAACAGCATCATTTTAAGTGATAAAGAACAACTGGCATCAGACTGAAAGAAGGAGCTTGATACTGTAGTTGCCAGATCAAAGAATAGCAAATTGTTCTCAAAAGTCACTACGCCCTAAGTCCCTTCACTCTATGTGCTATAAAACCAGGATGGCAAAAGCACAATAAAGAAGACCCAGACCAGTCTTCTTCATTTCACCCCAAATAAGTGTTTTACCCTTAGCACTATTGATATTTGAGGCCTGATAGTTCTTCATTCTGGGGCCAGTCTGTATATTGTAGGTAGTTTAGCAGTGTCCCTGACTTCTACCCACCAGGTGCCAGTTGAGAATCACTGCTCTAAATATTGAACTTCTGTTGTAACTGTTTATACAGGAACCAAGAATCTGAGTAAAATAAAATGTCAGACTGAATGAGTACAAAATATTCTAAAATGAAATTACTAACAGGAAGAGATTTTTGTGAAAACATTACACACAAAATAAAACTAGTAAAAAATTAAAGTGAAACAATATGAAAATTAAAGAAACTGTAAAATAAAACTTTTCACCACAAAAAAACTTCTTTGAGTAAGTACAAGCCAAATAGGAAGCAAATTTGTTTAAAGTATCTTTTTAATCACCTCTAAACAGTAATATTTTCTGGAAAAACCAAATAAACAGTTAAAAGTTATCAGTAAGTTAACCAATGGATAGCCATTTCCCCAAGTACCATTCTTATTATTTTTCACCATCAGTATTTACTAAAGAGTTATCTAAGAAAGGTTGTAGTCATCAGTCTCAGTAAAACTAACTGCTTCCTTCATAGTCTGTAAATGAAATAATATGGTATTATTTTATATACTCATCACTCAACTTAAGCTTTAATTTTGTTTTAGATAAAGCAATTTTTAAATATTTTCTTTTAGATATAATGACAGTAGAGTATATATTTTGACATATTGTATATACATGGAGGATGAATTTCCATTCTAGTGGTTGTACATGATATGGGGTTACACTGGTTGTGCATTCATATATGAACATAAGAAAACACATCCAATCCATTAATTTTGTTGTGCCAAACTACAATATGATATGATTTAATCATAGAAAGCCACAATTAGACTATCTTCAATATTTAATAATACTAATCTATATACAAGATTTCTGAAAATACAGAGTATGAAAATATTTCCCTTTGATGAGAAAATTGTTTATATTAGAATCACTGAAAAATATCTAGACATCGATGTAATTATTCACTGAAGAAAAGTAAATATTTTTGTAATGGTGGATATACCAATAATCACTTTGGTACTATAATAACTTTTTTAAATTGATACACAATAATTACACATATTTATGATGTGCAGTGTTCCTGATTCATGTACACAATGGATAATGATCAGACCTGAATAATTAGCATCTCTATCAAAGTTTAAATTTTAATCATTTCTTTATGATGAGTACATTCAAATTCCTCTGAGCTAGCTATTCTGAGATATTATTAACTGTATTCACCCTACTATGCCTGGTACTGTGACATCTCAGTAAATCAAGAACCGTATTTTGAGTAAACCACAAAAGACTAATTTCAATTTCAATTTCAACTGGCTGAAGTCCAGTAACAAAATGTTTCTTTTGCAAATTAGCTCTTTTTAGTTTTTAGGGTTTTTTACTTAAATATCAATTATCAGTATGAGTCTCCGTAAACTGATGATTACTTTATATATGAATTATTTATATGACTTACTATCCCTAAAGAAGTCTTACCTGCATAACTTTCCAGTTTATTGATATTTTTGAAAGGCACAGTTAGCATTTTAACACTGACATATTATAAAATTTTATGAAAATTCCCTTACTTTCTGTCAGCACTCTAGAGGAGACACAGGAAGGCATGCATCATCATATTTCCCCCTGTTAAAAATTATGGGCTAAAAAAATCCTCTATCCTTCTTCATTATGAATGTAAGACCACTGGCGTTGCAGAAATTTTTCTTGACCAATCACTACAAAACTTCTAACTACACAAAAAAATTAACTTATATTCATTGGACTTTAACACAAGTGCAATGGTGAGGCACCATATATGATATGTAGGTATTAACAAAAGAAGCAAGGCCCAGAGGCAAGCAGGAGGAGCTCGGAGACATTGATGGACACATGAGAGAGTGTTACAGTACCTGACAGCCTGTGAGAGCAAGAGGAGTAAGAGAGACCAGGTAAGAGAGCGCTCACGGTGTGAAGGAGGAGCGGGACGCTTTTAGTGGCAGGCAAAGCCTCAGAAAGGTAGACACAGTTGCTGATAGACTGGCTTCGCTTAGCTTCCAGGAGAGATAAAGTAATAATTATGTCAGAAGCATTATCAAGAACGTTCACTACTTTTTTATTACTATTTTTCTGGTCTCTCTTTAAATACTTCAAGGAGGTCATTTTAAACTTTAAAGGAAGTCATACAAAGTACTTTATTAAATTGTAGTCTCAAAATACAGCCAACTTTCAATTGCCCTGATAACATAGAAGAATAAACAATAAAAAAATCAATTTTATTTTGGAATGTTTTATATGTTTAGCATCTTTTCTTCTATTGTGTATCAGATTCAAATTTGGGTTGATTATTCAGTCAGACATTACAATAGTTTTTCCCTTCCTAAAGGACACACACAAAAAGACACAGTGAGAGAAATCTGGCCTAAGATTAAAATTCTTCTACAAGTAATAAAAAAAACTAAGAAATTGGTTTGCTGAAAGCTGACTGTATTCAAAAGCAAATCATCTAATAGATTAAATATCCTAAAAGCTCAAGAATGCGTGACAATCAAGTTGAAATTACAAGATTTGTTATTTGAATAAAAGGTAAAATCTCCATGAAACCTACCCTTTTATATCATATTTCATGCTTATTAAATCCATAGTTTATTAATATCAACTTTATGATGTTCTTAAGTTTTCTGTACACCTCTGGTCAAATAAATATTTGAGAAAATGGACAGATACAGGAAGAGAACATGTTTCATATATATAAAACCAAAGTCAACAAAAATCCATTTCATCCTTAGAATATAAGGTTTATTTGATGTTTTATTTTATGTATCTTTATAAATCATGAATAAAATAATAGTGGCAGATTTGTAAAAAGTGAAACAAACTTTTTAGTTTACTGTTCCTTCTCCCATTCTTTGCCTATTAGAATTAGTAAAAGGATGATCTGTAAAGTGATTACAGTATAATTTACATGTGTGTGAAGATAATATGTAAATGACAACATCCATGTAAATGTCAAACCCACTCACTTTAAATTTCTTAGTAGATTTGCTCATCTCTCAAAATGTTGGAAACTTTTTGAGTGTTGTTTAAAAGTTTTCCTTTTATAAATTAAATGTTTAGGCATTTCTCTAAAATTGATCACTAGAAATTGTAGAAGTAATAAAATATAGGATATTTTTATATAAAAATAAAGACTTGCTTTGATTTTTGTCACATTTTAGGAATCCAAACTCATCATCATTCATACTTAGGGATAAAGTTTTCTTTTGTAAGTTTTCCTTACTTAAGACTCCTTGCAGGCCTTTAAAGTTATAACCTAGTGCACTCTCTAAACTAATTGTCATTTTTCCACTTTGCAACTGCTTATTTTATTTTTCCCTCATGTTACCATCAGTGATATTTTCTCTACCTAAGAAATCTGTAGGGAAAATCATTATATAATACTCTTAAATCATCTCTTATTGCAATTAGGGAAAGCAAAGTCACTTTCAAATGGATCTTCCATAATTACCATTACTATTAAAATGATTACTACTAAAAGTAGTAAAAATAACTTCATGAGCTGGTATTCTCTCATAAAAATGTGGCTTCCACAAAAAATAAGTGCTACCATGAAAATATTTTGGGCTTTTTTTTTAATAAAAGGTGAGTTTTTATATAACATAAAAATAAAACTGAATGCCAGGTATGGTGGTACAGGCCTATAATCCCCAGTGACTCGGGAGGCTGAGGCTGGAGGATCACAAGTTCAAGGCCGGCCTTGGCAACTTAGCAAGGTTCTCAGCAACTTAGAAAGACCCTGTCTCAAAAACAAAAAGGGCTGGGGATGTAGCGCAGCTGTAGAGTCTAATTTCCAGTACCAAAAAAATAAAACTGAGTAAAATCACAACATTTAGTTCATGTAATTTTAAAAAACATCATGATATAATAAAATCCTTAAAGGCCATTTTTTTAGAGATAACAAAATAATTCATGATATTTTATATTTTTCAAAAAGTAAAATGAAATAAAAAATGTATGTATATATGTACATAGATATAGATTTATAAAGATGATAGATTTATCCAGCTGAACATCTTCATAATCTTTCAAAGGCTACGATTCTTACCTTCTAAAAGTCTAACTAATCCTATAGAGGCCAAGCTTATGGTTTTAAAAGATATATTCTATAAATACTTTCACACGATTTTGTACAAGTACTTGATTTTCTAATGCCATGGCTTCTCAGACACCTGAAAGGGCTAATAACAACCTCACTGTCATAACTGCTCTAAGTATTTTCTAAAGCATGCTGATGCCTCTACCATATTGTTGGTTTAAAATACCTGATTGTTAAGATGCCATCTCTTTAGTGTCTATGTTTCGGCGAAGTACAGTCATATTGTACATCTGATGTACAATAGTTTGTTCCTCATTAACATGTGAGAATAAAATTTAAAAATCATAGTTTTTAATTTGTTAAATTCACTTTTATTATAATTCAAAGATGGTAGGGAAAGCAGGAAGTCTGGACAGCTCAGGCAGGATTCCACCTTTATTTGTCACACACTTCTGATCTTTTTCTTTAAGGATCCAATGGTAGAAGAAAGGAGTGTTTAGGAATTAGAATTAAAGGGAAATCAGTGAATGGGCACACTCAAAACCGCCTGTTATCAGGAATTGGGTCTCTCCTCAGAAGAGAAAATGAAAGAAAACAGGGAGACTATGAGAGGTATATAAATAAGGTGATAGTTACCAGCAAATGCTATGGCAAAAAGCATGAGAAAGTTAGGGTTAAGGCATATCATATTTCCATAAAAATGCCAACAGGACCCTAAACCATGTATACTAATCTTTTAGTAAGCACTGTAAAGTATGTTCAGCTTAACTGAATCCTTGCTTTATGGCCAGAGGATCTGATGATTTCTGAAATCAATAAGCTGAGTATCAATTATAATTACATGGCATAATTGATCATAAAAACTATAGGAAACTGGAATACAGTTGTTTGAAACCTAAGGTACAGCCTCAAAGTTAACGGGGAGGAGGGAGCTTTATTGGTCTTAATTAAATATTGGATACGAGTTTCCTTTTAAAAGATTTCTCTCTTTATTTTAAGAGGAAAATGTTGCAAAGCAATTTGATTAACTGGGAGCTCTTGGTCAAGTTGTTAATTCAAATAGACTATAAAGACAACATCTATAGGAATGAAAAGATCAATTTTCTAAGGAAGCAAAAAATGAGAATGTCTCCATCCAGTCCTGAAAACTAAGAGTATTTGTCTATTTTTCTTTGCCAGAACCACTTACCACACACTCTTTAGATGAACACTGTTTAACAATGACAATAATGCAACTAATGATAGATTTGTTAGGAATCCACTTTCTTCAAGGTTCAAACAAGACCACTATTTTCTCTATTTTGCACAAATATCTCATTCAATATTACCATCTCCAGTTCTTTTCATAATGGAGAACTTAGAAATATTGAAAACTGTGATCTGAAAAGTAGCCTGAGCAGAAAATTATAAAGATACAGAGAATTTCATTTAATAAAAGTGCTAATATTTGAATTCTGGGTAGAATTTTAAAATACTGTATTCCTATAAACCCATTTTAGTTAATAATTAGATTTTAAAGAAATATTTAAATAAAATAAATGTTTACCAGTTGCTTTCTGGCGAACAATATTCCTTGCCTTTTCAACTCCTGGTGCTCCAGAAGTGGTGGCACTCCTAAATCGCATTGGCTCAGTCACATCTGGGTGGCTCCGCCAGCTGAGAGAAAAAGATCTCCCCACAGTTGTTCCTTTCTGAGAATCTATAACACAGCCTGATAAATGATAAGGTGAGAAAAATAAACTGACTTCATCATCATTTATTTCACAGCTGGTGCAGCTCAGCAAATGGCATATATACAATGAAACATAACTAGCAGGTTCCCATGCTCCAAATTAGGTAATATTTCCCCATACGGCAATTTAGGAAGTTATAACTAAATATTCCTGTTGCCAAAGTATTTTCAATTATCTTGGAACATGTATCTTCATAGTATTCATTTCAGTATACAAAGATATTAATAAATCTTTCTCAGTACAAAAACATCAAATGATGTTAAATCACAGTTCCCAGGACACTTCAAAAACAAATACTTATAAACCAAAAACCAGAGATCATGATGTCAGAATAGTACTACATCCTCTAGGCTCCAACTGTTCCACAATCCCCTAATAAATATATGCCTATAAACTCTAATGTAGATTTGGTCAAATAAGCAAGATAATAAATAAATAAATAAATGATATATATATTTATTATATATTTTATATTTTACATATATACACACATATATACATATAAAATATAAAATATAAAATCATATTTTAGAAAAAGCTCTTAAAACTATAAGATTCTGCAGATTGTATTGAGATTCAACTCAACTTTTTGAGATTCAACTCCTTTTCTCTCATATTTCTCTGGTCAATTATTTCAACGAAAGGTCAAGGAGCCAAAAGAAAAATAAGAGGAAAACAATAAGGAACTTGAGATTTTTGCATAGGTCTGATGTGGCCAGTGGTTGCAATCTGTAGCTTATTTCCATACCCAGGTTCTTCTGTCTGTGTTTTCTGGTTTCACTGGTCTAGTGAAAGGTAATAAATGTTTATAAGGTAAGTGTTTCTACAATGAATATTTAAATTTTTACAAGAAATACTTAAATCTCTCTTCAGAATAAAGCAATATAAGTTAGAAATATGTGTCACGGTTATTATTTAAATAATTTGTTCTTAACTGTTCTGGAAACAGTGTTTTTAAAATTGTCTTCCTAAGGATATCTCTTCATGTTTGCACAGTGGGAGGGAAGAGAATATTGCAGGGTGGTGAATATGAGTATGAGTGTGTGTGTGTGTGTGTGTGTGTGTGTGTGTGTGTGTGTATTATAAGGATTTCAGGAGGCAGGGAATGGGGTTAGTTTGAGAAAATAAATCTTTATTTCTTATCTCAGCTCTTTCCCTCCCCCACCTGAAAGGTGCTTTTAGCTGGTAAACTCTCTGCTGGGCCTAGATCCACTGTGTTAGGAAGCCAAGTTCCCAGTTGGAAGAACCCAATCCTCTCAGGCTCTGGTTTACACAGAGGACCTCAGAGCTGTGAAAGAGGACAAGAAGGAAGGAAGACAAGGGCCCAAACTCTTGGCTTTCTGGCTTACTTCAATCCCAAATCTTTAATCTAATATAAGTTATTTCGGAAAGGGATTCTGTTGAGCTTAGAAAGTGGAGAAAAAAGGATCTATTACTAAAAATATGTTAGAAAAATAAATGCACTACACATTCTAAATCTAAACTGAGATTAAACTGTTCCTACGGAATGCCATGTACTTAAGCTACTTTGTTGTGGCTTCTTACTGCCTTGTTTCACTAACTGGGGCTTTGGCAAGCTACTCTCAGACTGCAATAAATATATTGTAAGAATCAGTTCCAATTAATTACATGTTACATAGTTAACCAATCATTGTAATTAGCTCACACTTCCCCATATCCGCATCCCCTGTTGTCCTTTCCCACACTAATCCTGCAGGCTTCATCATGTGACTTATTTTGGTAGCAAAATTGAACAAGCAGAGACTTGAAATGCTCTGAAATAATTGAGCTTGCCCCCTTGCTGCTCCTGGAGCCCTAAACCATCATCTGAACAAGCCCAAACCAGCCTGCAGGGTAGTGAAATGTGGTGCAGTCACATCCACTGCCCTGGCTGACAGCTACCTAACTCTTAGAAGTAGAGCAGTCTAGCTGACCCTTGCACAGCCTAATTTTCTCCAGAACAGGAATGGATCAAGCAAAGACTAACAGAGTAAATGATCAACTGAGTGCTATCCAAATTGAAAATTCATTAAGTCGTGTTATATTAAGGCACTAAATTTTGGGGGGAATTGTCACATGCAACTGATACAGTCTATATTAAGGTTATTATTGAGTGTAGTCTATTATAATAAGTCATATGTACTCTTTTTTAAAATATTTTTTAGTTAAACATGGAAGCAGTGTCTTTATTTTGTTTATTTACTTTTATGTGGTGCTGAGGATTGAACCCAGTGCCTCACATGTGGAAGGCAAGTGCTTTACCACTGTGCCATACCCCAGCCACTTCATGTGTACTCTTGATGGGGCTTTGAAAGAGAAATTTCTCCTGTCTTAGGATCAAACTACATATCACCTAAGGAAGTGAACTGTTTTTACTTTATGTACTCTGTGATTCTGTATATTATAACACTGCAAAAATGAAAATCAAATCCAAGGATGCCCCTTCCCTACCTTCCCAGCAAGCATATGAGGCTCTACAGCGTGCAATTTGGTATTATAACCATACCTGTAGCTCCTCCCTGCTCATTTTGCCCCATTTCTTTTTACATTCCATCTACTGTACTATATGCATTCCTATGAACTGCCTCAATCTTTACAGAATAAGTTGGAGTACAGATGAGTTTCCCTTGGAAGCATTCAGAATTTCTCCCAAAATTTTCTCAGAAGGCAAACAGCTACATCTTAGTGCTGTAGGACTAATCTTGAGTAGGACTAATCTTGGCTTTGATTTTGGTCTTTATCCCTTCTTATGTGATCTAGAATGAATCAATCACTATAAAGTCTTTGTACTTCATTTTTTTTTTGGTCTGTGTTAGCGGGATAATAATAATATCAACTTTGTAGAGTCATCATGATGGTGAAGTGAGATGACCTTCAAAGAACTGGCCATTATTATTATTATTGTTAGTTATCAATATTATCACTGCTACTACTTCTGTCTCATCTTTCTCCTTCCACAGCCTCTTCAGAAACTTGTTGGTCACATTAAGGGAACAGAGTAATACGAGACACAATCTAATGCCACCATTAAAAAGATGTTATTTGGTTAGTTCAGTTCATTATGAAATGTCATGTGTTGATTGCTTCAATGTATAAATACACAATCTTTCCCAGTTCCAGGAATTTGGTGCTACCCTGGGAGAGTGGAAGTACCTTTGCCTCGTTGCTTCTTCTCCTTTTGTTCACTTAATTTATCCAGAGGTAGGTTTGTCATTTCAACTCCGTAAACAGTTCTTGCAAGCACTGCTGTCAAAGAGTCCATTATGTTTGCCCATTCACTGATGAGCTCCTCCCATTCTGTGAGGGAGGACAGCACACCAAGAAAGTCATCCCAGAGCTCTCGAGAAATATACACATAGAGGTTTGCTCGGATCCAAGCCACGATGAGAGTCTAAACAACCAACAAGAGAATACAATTGGGAGGAAGTATAATTTTTAATAAAATATTTTAAGTTACTACTAATAAAGTTTTAAAACATAAATACTCTTGGATGTTGTTTTTAACTGATCAAAAATCATTTGGCAAACTGTAACCAGGATTTGAGTTTCTGTGAGGTCAGTTACCATTATGAACAAAGCTACTGACCTAGTATTATTGTAGAGCAGGGGGTTGGACCTGGCTGTAATTAGGGAAAAGACAAAGCCCTCAGTATAATAATTATTCTGTTCCTGAGACAGTTCTTTCCCTTGCTCTCCAGTGACTACTTCTCCTCCTTTACCTATAAGTGAACTCAGCCCACCATCGCCTCCCTGATTTTTAGCAGATGGGCTCACTGAAGACCTCAGAGGAAACAACCCATTAAATGAGACTCACTTCAACTTCAGTCCACAAGAACTATGCTCTTACCTGAATTCACCTAGCTTAGACTCCACCTGTGGGTTGTCTTCCAAAAGGAGCTCCTGCTCTTCTACATTTGCCCCCACTTAAGCTCTGGACCTCTTCCTCAGAGTTTTTCTGCTTCTATAACCTCACCGTTTTTTATTTCCAACCTAGCTAACTTTCTCAGCTTTTGCCCATCAGTATTTAATTGTGCTCCATTTTTCCTAACCTTAAAAACACAAAACATTTTCCTTGAACCCAAATTCTCCCTATAGCTATAGCCCTTTTCCCTCCCCCTTTCAAAGCCAAACTTCTTGAAAGAATGTTTCACATGTACTGTCTGATGCTCTGGCAGATCCCTCTCTGCCTCTTCATTCCATTCCCAAGGCTTCAGTTACCCTCTGTATGCTGTAGACTTCTGAATCTCCATGTCTAGCCCTGATGTCTTTGCTGGTTTCTGCCTATTTGTTTGCTTACTAGAGAGCTCTCTACTCATATGTCTCACAGGCGCCTATAGCAGAGCATGACAGTGAAAAAATTCAATGTCTTCCACTGAGATTCTCCCATTTCTTCGACCTGCTCTCCCCTGCTCTTTGCCTTTGCACACACTCTTTTTTCTCTGCCTTCCCTTAGTTTTACCTCTTTAACTTCCACTTATTTTCCAGGTCACAACTTGGATATCTCTTCTCCCAAGAAGATATCCCTGACAAATTATATATAGATTTTTGAAACTACAACCCTTTTTTCTTTAATTCAAACATAGGAAGACTTTGAGAAATAAAAATCTAGCAGGTCTAGTCTGACCACTTGGAAATAATATTTAATGTGACCTTTTGCAATATACCTGTTCTTTGTGCTTTAATTTATGTTTATTGCACTTCTTAAAAGGGAAAATGTCAAAGTAGAAGTAAAATAGTTAAGTATATCGAAAATAAAATTTTTAAATACCCATTTAAAATCTGATACTAATGTGAATGTTTTTGAAAACTAAAAGAATGTGAAAGAAAAAATTTTATTAAATATTTTTTATGACTGAAATGCTATCACCTATTTATTTTTATTCTCTTTTCAAAGACTTCAAGATCATTACCATAAAATACATGTATATAATAAATTATTAATACTGATCCAATAGTAAATATTGATCTAATAATAAATATTGATCTAATATTAGATCAATAAATATAATCTTTGCAAAGTAAGAGGAAAGAGTAGAGACCAGTATTGACATCACCCTTGGCTACAATAGTAGCCTCAGGGATAAAACCAGATGTCTTGGTGTAGTTAGATTCCTTTCTACACTGCGAATTTTATTTTGGCTTCACTTTATTGACTAATTATAAAACAAGGGCAGAATGACTTCATGCAGCTTATAAAATTCATCTTAGCAAATATTACAAACATGTATGCAGACCTGTTGAATCATTAGCAAATTTATAACAGCTCTTGCACACAGAGCAAAGTCATAAAAGATAACTGAGGGAGGGGAGTGGTGACATCTTTGAATTAAAAGGCAGAGTCTGCTTTTAATTACTCTTTTATCAAAGAAGGAGGAAAAGAGAAGGCCCCAGCTCTAGGTTTTGCCATTACCTTTCTTTGTGACCTGGGGCAAGTCACTTGGCAAGTCTCATTAAAAATAAAAAAGGTGGATAAGAACACCTCTTAATTCTGTCAGTATTGAAATTCAATGTTTTATGAAATATAGCTTAGCACAGAAGTTGCATAATAAAACATTTTGCCTCATAAGTCACTCCTTTTAGGTACATTTGCTAATCAACCACTTCCTACCTCTCTCTGCTTACCACCTTTAAAAGCACTCTTAATTGTCAAGTAATGGATCTAACTATAAATAGCAGGACCATAGTTTTCTGATATACCTTCACAGCTTCATGCATAAGTTCGTATTTAGAACTGAAAAAAGGTTAAAATATCATGAATGGTAATCACTATTAATTAGTAAATATTTAAAACTGAGTCAAAATCAACCTAGAGTATCTACTGACAGAGAAGAAAAAAAAAGTACTAAAGGAAAATTTAGTAAAGGATAGATAGAAGGATAATGGCTACTTAAAATCTTCTTTCCCCTTTTCAAATTGTTTAAAAATAAATCAAGTATCTGATCATTTTAGATAGTCAGATGACAAATGAATCATAATTAGCACATTTTATCTAGTGTGGCACTAAATAGTGCCCACTTGACAGTGTGCCCAATCTCTCCAGACCTTTACCACTTTTCTCCCTTCTACATGGGAGGCCAGCAGATGATCATAAATCCCCAATTAATCTGCTCTAATTCCCATGACAACCCTTCAGGGTAGGAAGGAGTCCTCTCCTGATTGTGGGATCAGGGGAGAGGCTCAGAAAGGTGAGGTGGTGTGCTCAAGGGCACACTGCCAGGAAGAGGAAGAGCTGGGATCAGAACCAGAATCTGTCAAACACTAAAAGGCCCATCATTCCTCCACTATTTTAGGGCTAATTCTAAATTTAAGCATGTAACTTGATTTATCTAATTATTCCCAAAAAATAACAATGACATCAAAAGCATAAATAACCATGGACCCATAAAATATTTATCAACAAAGATCTGACAAGATTTCTCCATTAATGGAGGGGATTTGATTTTTCAAAAAAGCCAAACAAAACAAACAACCCTCACCCCCACAACTCCAGAGTAGATTTTTGCTTAATTCTGTAACAAGTTCTTTCTCAAATCCCAACACAATAGATGCAAGGTCAGACAACTGGTAAGGATGAGGCCCAAGCACTCACCAGCCTAACACTGGCTTTAGCTCCTATGCACTTGGCAGTCCAGGCCCAGGAATGGGAACTTGAGATGTTTCCAGAGCAAAGAGAGCACAGTGTCCATTTGTTCAGGCAGACAGCAAAGCAGTGATCAGTACAACTCTCCAGCAACAGCAAAGCAAAGTTGGACACATGCAAAAAGAGAACGCAGGACCACTCCACATATCCACAAACTAGGCAAGCTAATCAGAACAAAAGGGATAGTACTCAGGAAGCAAACGAGTACATGCCAATTAGTTCTACAGCCTCTTATATATTTTTCATCAAGCCAAGATCATTCAATCATAGTGAATTATTAAAAATTGATATGAATAGTTGATCCCCTCACGTTACAATTTCTTTTTGTCATCTTCACCTCCATGTCCTATCTGTACTCTATGTATGCTCTTAATATATATTCTCTAAAACTACTTTCAGGTCAACTGGGGAAGGACACTACTTGTTCCTCCCTGCAATCATCACTCCAGGTCATGACCCACCATGCTTCCTCTTAACAAATTATTCAATGTCCGATCTACCCTTTGTACTAATACCTGTATTTGTGTAGAATGTCCCGTATTTCCAGAGCCCTTTCACACTGTCTGTTTCAGGAATGCTCATAAATTCTATGTACCATATAAATATCGACTATGCTACAGTAGGTGACTGCCCCACTAATTGGCTCTCATTTTCTCCTCCATCTACTCCAACTACGCCTCATTCCCTTAGAACATTCTTAGCAACCTTCATCTTGACAAAGCTAGCAGTCAACTGACTGCTTTTCTCTTTCTAGGCATCCTAGGCCGAGGCACACACTCTTCTGGGCCTCCTCATGGCCCACTGGCCATCCTTTCTCAGCATCTGAGTGGCTCCCTCTTCTCTCAACTGTGGAGAGGCCCTCTTCTGGTCCCCTTCTCTCTATGACATGTATTTTCTCCTTAGGTGACTCTATTCAGTTATGTGGCTTTAAATACAATTGTCTAACACAAGGATGGTTCTCAAGTTTTTATTCCATTCCATACATTCTGTACCTCCACACCTATTTGATCCACCACCAAGGTTCTGAGTGCTTGTTACTTTTCTAATTTCTATCACCTTTGAGCAAATCAAGAGGAATTAGATGGCATAGAGGTAGGAAAGCCAGCATTAATTGCAAAGAATAGACCACAAAATTTAGGACACAGTTAAGAAGGAATGTTTCTAAAAATTCAAAATTAATTTCATAATGAAAATTCTTAAAATACCCAGTGATTAAAACTAATTTTCTGTAAAATCTGATTCATTTCTTGCATTTGCAGTGTTTTAATATAAAAGACTTACCCTAAATAGTAACCCTGCCAAGCTCTGGGCAAACAAGTCCTTTATTTGTTTATCCTTTGGCTTCTGCATGACAGCTTCTGTTATCCTGAGTAGTATTTGCAACATCTGCTCCCTGGGCCACCCAAAATAAAAGCTCATATTAATAATCACATCTCCCAAGCACTTTAATTCATAGATATGAGAAATTCTCTTATGAATTCAACAACTTTAATAATCATATATTATTCAAAAGTACTAAGTCTACATGCCAATTACATTAAAATATCATTAAATAAGCTATTTTATGTTACAACAGTTCTAAAAACATGCCTCCCACATCCACATCAATAGGCAGGATAAAACGGAAATCTTCCTACCCCGATTTTTTCCCACTGCAGAAAGGGAGTCAAGATGGTTTTTCTACAACTGTACTAGAGCCTTAAGGGCACTTAGGGAATAGCTGTGCCAGTCTGAACCTATGTAGAACTGTTTAATTTCCCATCCATTGTTTTATTTAACATAAAAGGTCTCCCCACCTGTCTTGTGATAGAATATAAAACTGACTTTCTGGTTGGTCTTCACTCCAGGGACACATACAGTGAGCACCATAGCACAACTGAGCTTCATAGTCCTCTTGCAAGCAGGAAGGGCATGGAAAGGCCATGACTGGACACTAATGGGCACTGTGCTTGTGCCCAAAAAATCCTGACAGTTGGGACAACTACAGTCACAACATCTCAATCCCAATGTGCCAGCATTTTTAAAGTATCTTAAAGAAGGGGCTTTATGTAAAAATTCTTAGAAGTGGGCTGGGGATGTGGTTAAGTGGTAGAGTGCTTACCTAACATGTGTAAGGCCCTAGGTTCAATTGCCAGTACCAAAAAAAAAAGTCTTGGAACAGTAGCTAACACTGTTAATTATGATAAACAGTGTTTTAGGAAAATGCCAAAGGGCATTTTTCTTTCTTACAGCTAAATTATATTCCTCACATCAAAGTGTCTGCTTGAGTTTTCTTTTTCTGGATTCTGTGGGAACAGAAAACACATTACCTTCTGTGTATAGGTTGGGTCCATTTGTTCTCTGAGGGAAATCACTCGATTTCTGTGAGGTTTTTACACTAACCATTCATTTGTCTTTACTACTTTCTCCTTGGCCTTACAACTCCTTAGTCATAAAACCAAGAATGGGAAGAGTAATCACGATCAGAAAAAGAGATCTCTAAACTATAATTTCTTGATACTTTTCTCCTATCTCTATGTAACAGGACAGCATTTACTCTTAACAATACACGAAAGGGAGAGAAAAGGGAAATTGCATGGAAATGGAGGGAGACCCTCATTGTTATACAAAATTACATATAAGAGGTTGTGAGGGGAATGGGAAAATAAACAAGGAGAGAAATGAATTACAGTAGATGGGGTAGAGGGAGAAGATGGGAGAGGAGGGGAGGGGGGATAGTAGAGGATAGGAAAGGTAGCAGAATACAACAGTTACTAATAGGGCATTATGTAAAAATGTGGATGTGTAACCGATGTGATTCTGCAATGTGTATTTGGGGTAAAAATGGGAGTTCATAACCCACTTGAATCTAATGTATGAAATATGATAAGTCAAGAGCTTTGTAATGTTTTGAACAACCAATAAAAAAAAATACACGATGTTGAATCTCATTAAACTTCTTATAGTATCAATGACTTCTGGAGATTTATTGCCTTCTTTGTACTGGCCCAATTTGATTTCAGTCCTGAAGTTATTTGTTGGCATACATTCTCACTGCACTCTACTCCACATGTTTTCTTATTCCTGTAGACTGCCTCTGAACTCTGGAAGCATAGAGAAGGAAGAGTAGCCAAGTCACGTAAGATCTAGGGACAGCAACTCTTAAGAGGACAGTTAGGAGAATAAATGGCAGAGCTGGGGACAGCCTGTTGCTAAGTAGTTAGGGTACCTAGACCCCTGTCAAGTGAGTCTTGACCGCTCATATCATATAATGCTTAAGACAATGGAAAACAATTCCTTCTACACAAGTAGTCACATGCCCATCATGCAAATGTGATGAGAATAAGAGATAGGCCCAGTTTCAGATAAAACCTTGGTGAAGGGAATTGCTGTTAGAAAGTATGAAACTGACTGAAGCAACGGCTGATAAAGACAGAGTGAATTCAATTTAGGAACCTATGAAAGCTTGGAGAGCCATGGAATTTCCATGCAGACTTTTCTGGAAGAAAGTGGCCATGAAAAGCTCTACAATTTCAAAAATCTTTCTAACAGTGACAAGCTGCCAGTCTGAATCACAGATCAATCCTTTCTATTTCATGAAACACTGACTGTTAGTCACTCCTCCTCAAAGGAGAAGTACTAGAAGAATACAATGTGAACAGACATGTGCCCGAAAGGGGAGTAAAGGTTTTCCTGCATCTTTTATTATTTATTTTATTTTTACCATCTCACACAGGCAGTACTTGTACCCATTCACACATCAGCTATTCATTTTATTCATTTTTATTGAAGCAATAAAAATCAGTTTACAGAGTTTCAAGGCAATTAACCTCTTCTGGACTTATGAAGAAGGATATTATAAAGCACTGCTTTTTCACAAAACTGACGACAGTTTATAATGGAAAAACCTACCACTAAGTAATATGACTACTTTTAGTTCAAGAGCATTTTTAAAAAGAATAATGAAAATAAATGAACTATCAAAGTACTGGGTACTTACCTTCTTCATAATTCACAGAAACTGCTCCAAAAGACTGATTATCATCTTATTGTTAACTTGGTTACATCATTAAATAAATGGAAACCTTAACATTTCAATTATGCTGAAAAACAGAAACATCTGTTTTACAATATTAATTAATTTGAAATAAACTTACCATGTCTTTTTATTCATTGTAAGCTCCATTATCATGCGCCTAAAAATAATCAAAACAGCTTTACAAGCATCAACTTGTTCTTTTAAGAGCATGGGAACTTCAGCACATGGTTCCAGCAAGAAAACGTTTGCAGCATTTGTCAGAAATACCTTAAAAATCAATAACTATACATTAGAAGATATAATTAACCATATACATCTGAACAAATTTTGCCTACAGATAATAATATTAATCACCTACTATTGAATCACCTTTAAGATATCTGTTTCAATAAGGCAAGCAAGATACTAACATATACTCAAGACATTTTTAGTTCATCCCTTAGAATCACTTCAATAGACACCTTTCAAGACCTTGCCTAGGAGGAAAAATGCTATTACATATAACTGGTGTAATTTTAAAAATTTTATGAGTTATAAAAGATTTGAAGACTTCTTTTTGACATCTTCTTAACAGAAAAAAGGAAAAACAAGAATCACTGCATTTAGGTGAAAAAAATTTAGAGTAGAGGGAAGGTAGATAAAGAGAGCCTGTGGACAGACACAGGATTATGACAGAACTATGTGATTTTTAATTGATTCTCCAGGCACATGGACTCCTGCTTCCTGAGGAGCACGGCTAGCACCACCCAAGAAAGGTGTCAACCTTGAGGAACAACAGTGTGCCCAGAAACAGACAAGGCCATATGAACCACACTGCACATCTTCAAGAAACATTTTTTTAACTGTATAAAGATATTATGTAGTAGAATATAAAATAATATAAAACAGATTACAAATAAAATATACATAATAATCAGCTGACTAATCCATGCTCTACCCTAGTCTGTTAAAATCCCAAGTTCACCATCCTTTACCAGCAGGGTATCTCAGGAAAAAATGACCCTGGTTCCTATGTAGAGAGTTACTACTTAGAAACACACGGTAAAATGCAGATGACACTAGTGGCCCATCAATCTCAGATATTCTGAGTTGTCAATCTGCTGATGAGGATAGATCGGCTTCATCTATCTAAAGATATATTCCTTCTTAGGGCTCCTTTATGTGCAACAGTACAAATACACAAACAGTGCTTCTCTGGCTCACTAGTGGATGGATTTCAAAATAAATATACAGATCCAATGATTAATATTAAAAATACTCCATGCCTGACTTCTACATGGGATGCCCAATTGGATATAACTATAAACTCGGGCGAAAGAAAGCTAGGGAGCCAGGGAACAGGGGAATAAGAGGTACCCTATATTTTCACTTATACTCCTAATTGCCTTCAAGCTATATAGGACCTTAGAGGTAATCTCCCAATCTCCATTTCTTTAATAAAAGTCCTGAGATCTAGGGAAGTTAAATAAGGAGCCAAAACTGTTCTTTCCAATGTTTCCAAATCGTATGGGCTCTACTTCACATGTTCATTCAGACATATAGCCAAAAGCTATTACATTAGTCATTGTTCTTTATAAATATAGGCAATTTTTAAGAGGAATATTACTTATAAGATATATAATCACCAAACTTGCCTTACAAATTAGCATCCAAGTAACTTCTCCCATGTATTTGAAAGAAACTTTCAAATCTCAGACATTTCACATTTACTGTGTAATAACTCCTCTCATAAAACTGCAAACAGTTCTCATGTCTTTTTGACTAGGAAAAAATAACTTTAACAATTATAGCTGGAAACTAAATAGAAAATTAGAATAAGAATTTAGAAGCTAAATGGTAAAATACTACCAGGTGGCTAAAAATATAACCACATTTAATATGATATTATTCCTGCTAAACAATATTCTCAAAATGATTCCTCCAACTGGGGAGGGGGGTCTTCCTGTCCTGGTCAGCAGCATACCTGCAGCATAGCCTGGGCACCAGCTTTCACATTTGTATTGTCCTCTTCTGTCACACATCCTCTGCTCATGGCACTTGTGAAAGAGTATGTGCGTCCCCAACTGGAAGATCGTTTATGACCAGAATTTTCAGACGAGACCTTCAGAAAATAACAATCCATTAACAAAGTGCAAAGAGGCATATGTTTGAGCATTTAATTTCTTTTCTTTCTGGGTTTATTTTTTTTTTCCAGTACTGGGGATTTAACCAGGCCCTTGTGCATACTAGGCAAGCACTCTACCACTGAACTATGCCCCAACTCAACACATTTAATTTCTTACATCCGTTGAAATTCACAAGAAAACAGGTTCTGAGAGAGCAATTCTTTTTCTGTTTAGGAAAATATGATCTCTATTTGTTCGCCACTCTACTTCTAGCACCCAAAATAGTGGATATCTCTTAGTATATGCTGAAGGAATGAGTCATGTTTGTCTAATGCCTGAGGGAGCAAAAGAGACAGGCCTCTAAAATACACAAATTTCATTTGTTTGCTTACTCATTTCAATATCATGACTAGTTATTAAAGTGATTTCAACAATACAGAAACATAAAATTATGGAATTAATACAGATATTTAAAAGTAATATGGCTTTGATTAAGAATTTTAAATATTTTAAATTAGTTTCAAAACAGCATGCCAGAAATATAAATATGACTTAAGTTTCCTTTGTGTTTCAGGAAGGGTTGCACCTATGGTTTTAGATTTATCCAACCTCTTGCTTTATCTAATATGGATAGCAGCCCTTCAGGAGGACAGCATTCAGTGCTCCTTCTTGATGGTGCAGGCAACACTTGCTATTTATTTGGCTAGTCCTTTCAAATGTTTAACACCCAATTGCTTCTTGTACAGTTTAATGCACAAGAAAATTCTGAAAAAAACATTCTAAATTTAGTTCCTCCAAATGCTATTTATTTAAACAAGTTGAGGAGAAAGCAGTGTCTTCTTTAGTTTCACACAGAGACCTGTGAAATATGATGGCTTGTTAAACAACCCTCTTAGAACACTGACTAACAATGACACCATGCATATGGCCCTAGCCTGAGGTTTAGGAGACGACTGTGATATAGATCAGAACACAGAGGATGTCTCTTTGAAGCAGGTCCTCACAGAACTCTTCTACTCATCAAACAGCATATGAGATCTGCCTGCCTGTGTCCCACTAAGTGGGACTCTTGACTGAGCAGATTTTCTTTGCTAAAATATATATACTCCCAACTCAAAAGACAGGCACTGTATTTACCTCCTTGTTGTCAGTCTCTGAAAATCCTAATTTTTCAGCATCTTCTTGGGCAACATCTTTTTTATCTGGTTCCTCCATGAACACAGGTTTGTCCTGCAGGATCCACATTCTGTACACTTGAACTACTTTTCTTGTTACAGCTATTTCACAGGAAGGCAGCAAAAATGCCTGAAAGGAAAGAGAAAACTCCCTTTAACTCTACCTGAGGTCAGATCACTTAACAGACATTTCCAGTGACCATCACTAATTTCAGAAAAAGAGATTGTAAATATACCACAAAAGTCCACACATCTCTGTGTGGACTTTTAAAGAACAGAAGATGTTCTCATAACTGGGCCAGGAAACATAATGAAGTTTAAAAACAACTTCTATATTCTGAGTCATATTTCCACAAAAAAAAAAAAAACCAAATCATACCTGTAAAGATTTTTTGACATCACATTGATGGCTTGAATTGGCCCGGGTTGGAGTACTTATAACACAGCACTACAAATCATTATTTTGCTTTATTTGTTTAATCTTTGCGTTTTGCTGGCCTTTTTTTTCCCCTTCTTTTCCTTTCTTCTCAGCTTTCAACATCAGAATGACACTAAGTACAGTTGCCACTATTAATAAGAGCCACTGGCCACTTGTTAGCATTATGCATACTTATAAGCACTTTATAGTATTAAAGAACCACCTTACATATTTGCACATAAGGCTTTTGAATTAATGTGATCAGATTCCAGAAATATAGGATTTAAAGGGGAAATTAATTTGCCTTTTGCTTTTCAAGTTTAAGAACTATTTTTGCATGCAAGGTGGGCAGGAAAAATAGGTACCCCAAATTTGATGACTGCTTTAATGTCACAGATAATAACACTAAGCCTCAGAGTACTAAGGATAATTTCCAAAGGTTCTAAAGTTAGTAATCCTCAAATTCAGGTCTTTATATCAAGTCTCTGGGACTTGTTTTTATAGCAATCTTAAGGTTCCTGCCAGAGGATGCCATTATAAGCAGATTTCACTTTAACATGGATACATGCTTTCATGGTTTGGATATGAGCTGTCTCCCAAAAAGGTCATGTGGGCTGATATAGGGGTGTTCAGAAGTGACATGATTATGAGAGTTGTGGACTAATCCATTTCATGGATTAATAATTTAAATGGATAAATGAGTGGTAACTGCAGGCATGTGGAGCATGGTTGGAGGAAGTACATCACTGGGGGCATGCCCTTAAGGATTATATTTTTGTCCCTGGCTCCTTGCTCTCTTATTTCCAACTGCCATGAGATGAGAAGTTTCCCTCCACCAAGCCCTTCCACCTCAGGCCCAGAGTAGGAGTCAACTGACTATTGACTGAGACCTCTAAAACCATGCGCCCAAGTAAACTTTTTTCCTCTAAGTTGTTCTTGTCTGGTATTTTGGTCACAGCAATAAAAAGATAACATATATACAATTTGTAAATTTCCATGGGTGATGGTTACATCATATCAAATTCTAGAACAGAGGAGTTTGTGTTATAATAAGACTATAATGTATCAATGTATCAAATATACTGAGGTACAGTTCAAGGAAGCTTAACATACACACACACACACACACACACACACACACATACACACAAATGACCAAGTACAAGGGTATCCCATTCTAATGATCTTCCTGAAATTTTATTACAAAAATTTTCACTTATAGATTTTTACAGTGAATGCTCATATAATCACTGCCTTGATTCCACCATAAGACACTGCTGTATTTGCTTTATCACACATTTATCTGTGAATTTACCCCTTTTACATAACTTTCATTAAATCTACTTTATATTTGATGCATTTCAGTTAACTGCAAACACTGGTACTCTCTTCATCCATCAACTCTTCAGCATGCATATCACTGACTAGAGCTCAACATTACTTTATTAGGTAAAATTTACAAACAATGAAATGCAAAAATCTTAAGAAAACTATTGAATCAGTTTTGACAAATATAGACAACCATGTAACTCAAGTCCAATATAAAAGTATGGTACATTGTCCTACTCCTGGAAAGCAAATAATAACTCCTTAAAAAGAAAATAAAATCATGGTAAACCAAAAATTATTTCTACGAACAACCTAGTTAATATCATATATAACATATTAATAAAAATCAGAAATATGAGCAAAGATGTCAATTCAAACAAAACCACAATTTAAAGAATTGACAATAGTTTAAAAACATAGAATATCTAAGTAATGAGAGTATCAAAAACTGAAGTAAATAAAACTTTAAAATAAAATAACCAAAAGTAATAACTCAGTGTATATCAACATAAACAAAATAGACACAGTTGAAGAAAACACTGGGAGAAATATCAGAGGAAAATATCCAGAATGAAGCAAGGAAAAACAAAAGATATTGCTTCTTATTTATACACGCTTTTGGAGAGAAAATACAATGAAAAGGTTACTCTATATGTATGGTTTGAAGGAAGAAAAAAAAAAGAAAATAATATTAGAAGAAAGAACGGCTGAGAGTTTTGCAGAATTGGTGAATGGTATCAATCCACAGATTCAAGAATCACATACACACACAAAAAAAATCAAGATGAATACAAAGCATATTACCATAAAAGCAATGAAAATCAAAAATAATCCAAGAATTTTAAAGGAGACAGAGACCAGGTGTGGTGGCAGACATCTGTAATGCCAGCAATTTGGGAGGCTGAGGCAGAAAGTTCGAGAGCAACTTAGGGAGACCCTGTCTCAAAATAAGAAGTATAAAGGATTGGCTAGGTAGCTCAGTGGTTAAGTGCCCTAGATCCAATCCCCAGTACCGGGGGGGAAAAAAGACATTTCCTCCAAAGTAAAGACTACACGACTTACCATGACTTCTCAAGTGGAAGCCACTGAACAGTAATGAGTTATAAACAATGAACAGTAATGAACAAAATTATTTGAAGTTCAGAAAGCAAATAGTTAATAATGGTAGAATTTTACACCCAGAAATAATATACTTCAAAAATGAAAGCAAAATACAGACATTTTCAGATAAGAAAAATGTGTTACCAAAACACATGAACTAAGGTAAATATTAAAAAATTATCCCCTTGGGCAGAACCAAATTATCCTCAGTCAGAGATTAGGGAAAAAATAAAATATAACAAAAGGGATTTGTATAAATGCAGACAGTAAAGTATATGATGATATATATGAGTAACTGGATAAAATGATGATGATGTTTCTGAAATATATAAATTAAAGAATTGACAATAGTTTAAAACATAGAATATATATATTCTACACATAAAATAGAATTTGAATAGATAACAAAGGCAGGAAAACTGAGAAGGAATGAATGGAACTAAAAATTATTAATTACGTTGAAGTTATACTAAATTTAAGTTAGGGATACATGTTGTTAATCATTAAAATAACTACAAATTAGTATAATACTACTAATCTAATTAGAGGAGAAAAATGATATACTAAAAACATGAAAACTGAAAGAACTCAACACAATTAAAAAGTAAAATGGCAGACACCACACTTAAACCCAATAGAAGCAGTTGCTGTGTTATATGTGAATGGAATAATGTTCCAATTAAAAGGCAGAGGTTATAACATTGGATTTAAAAAACAATTCAAGAGCTGAGGATATAGCTTAGTGGTAGAGGGCTTACTTAGCAAGCATGGGGCCCTATACTCAATGCCAGTACCACAAGAAAAAAATGAAAAACATTTATTCATGATTCATAAGAGAATAACCAAAACATATGGATATGGGGAGGTTGAAAGTCAAAAGGAAAAATGTATAGCATGTGAACATTAACCAAAAGAAAACTGGCAGAGCTATATTAAGAATTTGAGGCAATATTAAAAAAAAAAAAGCATTACTAAAGAGAGAAGCTGCTTTTTTGGGAGGGGGAAGCCAGGGATTGAACTCTAAGGGGCTTAACCACTGAGCCACATCCCCAGCCCTTTTAAAATATTTTATTTAGAAACAGGGTCTCGCTGACTTGCTTAGGGCCTCGCTAGAAGTTTCTTAAATTCGATCCAGAGGAACATACAACAATTCTAAATTTGAACTGCAGCTAATGTTTTGCCAAAAATACAGCAAACACTGATAGACTTTCAAGGGGAAAAAAGGGAAATTCATTATCATAACAGTTTACTCTCAGCAACTAGAACAGCAAACAAAAAAGAATGCATAAGCCATTCTCACTAGACTCTCCATGTCTCCCACTCTTACGGTTCTCATTTCTGTGTCTCCGAGGTAAAATCAGAACAGTTTCTTCATCCATTTTATTATATAGAGCTGCATCTAATCTGCTATTAAACTTACCCACTGCAGTTTTCTTTTAACATTCCAATTATTAAATGTTTTTTTCAACATTTCAGAAATTCTATTTTCTCCTGAACAAATATGAATTGGTCATGTGTTGCAGTTTCTTGTTTACTGCAACATTTTCAAACTTGTCTTTAAATTATTTAAAAATGTCAAATCTACTAATTCTATAATTTCAATTATATAACTGAAGTCCTTATGAGGTTTTCCTGCATCTGAATTGTATGACTAAAAAGGTTCTGGCTTACAAATTCCTAAATGAAAGAAAACCAATATTATTAAACCCAGCTCAGCTGCTGATCACATGTTAAAAGCAAAAGAAAAACATTTGCCATCTTAAAAGAACTCATGGAACAGAGTTCCAGACACCCTATTGAAAATACTCAATGACAAACCAAGGCAAACCACAAAGTCAATCAAAGCAAGTATTTTAGAACTATGGAACCAAGAGGAATGATCTACTAAAACAAGAACCAAGTCTAAACAACTCTGTACCTTTACATTCCAAAATCAATTTCAAACGATGAGATAAATTTACACTATAATAAAGTTAGCAGACGGAGAGAGGGGGCTGAAGAAAATATAAGGCTAATTTCATATTTCATAACAGGAATTCAATAGTGCTACCTAAAATTATAACATGTAGTTAAAACATTATTCCAAATCAGGCAGTGTGGTGCACATCTATAATCCCAGTAAATTGGGAGGCTGAGACAGGAGGATCACAAGTTTGAGGCCAGCCCGGACCACTTGGAGAGACCCAATTTCAAACTAAAATTTTAAAAAGGGATGCAGATGGAGCTCAGGGACAGAACACTCCCAGATTACAGCCCTGGTGCCACCAAAAAACCCAAAAAACCAAAAACAAAAAAACTCTTGAGGAATTAAAGATTCCACTGTCATATTTTCTCAGTCCCCATCCTGACCCCTGGCACTTGTACTTATCTACCCTCGCCTTGATCTCAGTTGAAATCTGTCCTGTTCCACTTTTACCTGTCCATGCACATGGTTGCCTGCCCATTTCATCTCTGCTTGCCTACCTGTCCATTTGCACTTGTCTGCCTTTTTGCATCTCCTATCTGAACTTTCCCACCAACCTACTTAATTCCATATTTGAGAGTTGGACTGTTTACACTTATCTGTCTGATCTTCTATGTATGACTTCTGGTATGTTTATGCTTTCAGGTCCCCTGACACCCACTTGCCCACCTGCCAGCCTGCTTACATCCTTTCTTATCCAGCTGCTCTCTGCAGGTGTCTCATCTATTTAGATAGCAAGGTCAATAAACACACATACACATACTGAAATACTTAGAATGATATTCTTCTAACATTAATGATGATCACTTAGATGGTGGTGTTTTCAGCAATTTGTTTTTGCTTTCTCTTCCATAATTATAGACTGTATTTATCTAATGAACATATTTTTAATAAAATTATTCTTTAAAATAAAATCAATATACAAAACAACCCCATGAATAAACATCCTTTAGAACAATGCTTCAAACTATTCAGATCATTACCTAAGCAAGGCATGTTATAGGATATATGCATCTATATAGAGAGAGTATTACATAAATAAATCATGTTTCACAGAGAAATACTAATCCTTGTAACATGAAGTACATTTTGGAATGTTTTGATCTATTTTATTATTTAAAAAATAAAACTGGATTTAACTCACCCAGCTGATTTCATGACCTATACAAAGGGGCACAACAGTTTTTCATCTAACAGAAAAACTCTAGTTAAAAAACAGTTTCCAGTGGATCCACCCAGTGACCATAATTGCTCACACTTAAGCACTCTACCACTGCCTGTCTTTCCTATTGGGGGTAGGAGAGATGGACGCTGTCCTGAACATTGCTGAATTTCATCTTTCTTCAATTACTATTTCTACTACTTCAAGCTGCTGAACCATCCTGTATCAGTGACTTGCACCACCTGATCCTTTAGCCCCTGCCGCAAACCTTCCTGTCTGCCTTTAATCTCATATAACAAGGGGACATCTGATCTTCCACCATCTCACACTATTCTCTGCAGCATATGCATATATCTCATCTCCCAACTGAAAATATGCATTTCTTGAATGTCCATTTTAAACTTTAATATCCTTTAGACTTAAATAGTTTCTGAATATCTTTATTTAAAATTGAAAAACAAATTATTATGAAAGAAATCACATTTTGTCTTCTGTATAAGAAAAACCATCATTAACCAAGAAAGAGCAATAAATGCAATTTAAAAACCCATGTGGAGGGTTCTCCTTGCTCTGTCAGAGGGCTCTAGCTTAGAATTTCTCCACAAAAGCACTACTGCCATGTTGGGCTGGACAGTTCACTGTTGTGATGGTAATTAAGAATGAGGGCTGTTCTGTGCATTGCAGAATATTTAACAACATTCTGACTGCTACCCACTACATGTCAGTACCATCCCTTCTCTGTTATCATGATCAAAATAGTCTCCAGACATTGTTCAGTGTGTCCCCCCACCAAAAGGGGTAGGGGGCAATATCAGCCCTGGCTGCAAATCTCTGATGTCACTTGTGGCTGCTAATTTCTTCCCTCCCTTGCTTACACCTCTTTTCTTGTTTACTTTCTCTTCCCAGCACCTTTCCATTTACCAGTTTTTATTTCATGTCTCAGCCTCAGCGCTCCTTTCTCTCCTTTTATTCCCCTCCCCATCCAGCTTTTTCTCTTGCCATAAATACTTCTCATGCGTACTTTTCCTTTCTCAGGAATGTACATTTTACAGGACTCCCTGAAGCCCTGGGAACAAACCAGCCTCTTTGTTATTAGGTCCACTTGTTTCTGGGTACTCAGGCACTGACCACCTCCTCTGACTTCATTTACTTGCTATGGAAACATTAAGATATTGGTTGAGTTTTCTTTCCTTATAAAGGAATGCTTCAAAAACAAAACTTTTTTTAAAAAAAAAATCACAAAAAAAGCCTTTTTATGGATCACAAAAAGTAGGATTTCATGGATCATTACTGACTTCTTTTTTTTTTCTTTTTTTTTTATTGGTTGTTCAAAACATTATAAAGCTCTTGACATATCATATTTCATACATTAGATTCAAGTTGGTTATGAACTCCCAATTTTACCCCAAATACAGATTGCAGAATCACATCGGTTACACATCCACATTTTTACATAATGCCCTATTAGTAACTGTTGTATTCTGCTACCTTTCCTATCCTCTACTATCCCCCCTCCCTCCCCTCCCATCTTCTCTCTCTACCCTATCCACTGTAATTCATTTCTCTCCTTGTTTATTTTCCCATTCCCCTCACAACCTCTTATATGTAATTTTGTATAACAATGAGGGTCTCCCTCCATTACCATGCAATTTCCCTTTTCTCTCCCTTTCCATCCCACCTCATGTATCTGTTTAATGTTAATCTTTTCTTCCTGCTCTTCCTCCCTGCTCTGTTCTTAGTTGCTCTCATTATATCAAAGAAGACATTTGGTATTTGTTTTTTAGGGATTGGCTAGCTTCACTAAGCATAATCTGCTCTAATGCCATCCATTTCCCTGCAAATTCTATGATTTTGTCATTTTTTAGTGCTGCGTAATACTCCATGGTGTATAAATGCCACATTTTTTTTATCCATTCATCTATTGAAGGGCATCTGGGTTGGTTCCACAGTCTAGCAATTGTGAATTGTGCTGCTATGAACATCGATGTAGCAGTATCCCTGTAGTACGCTCTTTTAAGGTCTTCAGGGAAAAGTCCAAGAAGGGCAATAGCTGGGTCAAATGGTGGTTCTATTCCCAGCTTTCCCAGGAATCTCCATACTTCTTTCCAGATTGGCCACACCAGTTTGCAGTCCCACCAGCAATGTACAAGAGTACCCTTTTCCCCACATCCTCTCCAGCACTTGTTGTTGTTTGACTTCAGAATGGCTGCCAATCTTATTGGAGTGAGATGGTATCTTAGGGTGGTTTTGATTTGCATTTCTCTGACTGCTAGAGATGGTGAGCATTTTTTCATGTACTTGTTGATTGATTGTATGTCCTCCTCTGAGAAGTGTCTGTTCAGATCTTTGGCCCATTTGTTGATTGGGTTATTTGTTTTCTTATTGTTTAATTTTTTGAGTTCTTTGTATACTCTGGATATTAGGGCTCTATCTGAAGTGTGAGGAGTAAAAATTTGTTCCCATGATGTAGGCTCCCTATTTACCTCTTTTATTGTTTCTCTTGCTGAGAGAAAACTTTTCAGTTTAAGTAAGTCCCATTTGTTGATTTTTGTTATCAACTTTTGTGCTATGGGTGTCCTATTAAGGAATTTGGAGCCCGACCCTACAATATGTAGATCGGAGCCAACTTTTTCTTCTATCAGACGCAGAGTCTCTGATTTGATATCTAGCTCCTTGATCCACTTTGAGTTAACTTTTGTGCATGGCGAGAGGAGGGGATTCAGTTTCATTTTGTTGCATATGGATTTCCAGTTTTCCCAGCACCATTTGTTGAAGATGCTATCCTCCCTCCATTGCATGTTTTTAGCTCCTTTATCAAATATAAGATAGTTGTAGCTTTGTGGATTAGGCTCTGTGTCCTCTATTCTGTATCATTGGTCCACCCTCCTGTTTTGGTACCAGTACCATGCTGTTTTTGTTACTATTGCTCTGTAATATAGTTTTAAGTCTGGTATCGCTATACCGCCTGATTCGCACTTCCTGCTTAGAATTGCTTTTGCTATTCTGGGTCTTTTATTTTTCCATATGAATTTCATGATTGCTTTATCCATTTCTACAAGAAATGCCGTTGGGATTTTGATTGGCATTGCATTAAACCTATAGAAAACTTTTGGTAATATCGCCATTTTGATGATGTTAGTTCTGCCTATCCATGAACAGGGTATATTTTTCCATCTTCTAAGATCTTCTTCTACTTCTCTTTTTAGGGTTTTGTAGTTTTCATTATATAAATCTTTCACCTCTTTTGTTAGGTTGATTTCCAAGTATTTTATTTTTTTTGAGGATATTGTGAATGGAGTGTTTTTCCTCATTTCCGTTTCAGAAGTTTTGTCACTGATATACAGAAATGCCTTTGATTTATGCATGTTGATTTTATATCCTGCCACTTTGCTGAATTCATTTATTAGTTATAGTAGTTTTTTTGTAGACCCTTTTGGGTCTGCTAGGTATAGAATCATGTCATCTGCAAATAGTGATAATTTAAGTTCTTCCTTTCCTATTTTGATGCGTTTAATTTCTTTCGTCTGTCTAATTGCTCTGGCCAGTGTTTTGAGAACTATATTGAATAGAAGTGGTGATAGAGGGCATCCCTGTCTTGTTCCAGATTTTAGGGGCAATGTCTTCAATTTTTCTCCATTGAGAATGATGCTAGCCTGGGGCTTAGCATAGATAGCTTTTACAATGTTGAGGTAAGTTCCTGTTATCCCTAGTTTTTCTAATGTTTTGAACATAAAGGGATGCTGTACTTTGTCAAATGCTTTTTCTGCGTCTATTGAGATGATCATATGGTTCTTATTTTTAAGTCTATTGATGTGGTGAATAACATTTATTGATTTCCGTATATTGAACCATCCTTGCATCCCAGGGATGAATCCTACTTGATCATGGTGCACAATTTTTTTGATGTGCCTTTGTATCCGATTCGCCAGAATTTTATTGAGGATTTTTGCATCTAGGTTCATCAAAGATATTGGTCTGTAGTTTTCTTTCTTTGAGGTGTCTTTGTCTGGTTTCAGAATCAGGGTGATGTTGGCCTCATAGAATGAATTTGGCAGAGCTCCTTCTTTTTCTATTTCCTGAAATAACTTGAAAAGTATTGGTATTAATTCTTCCTTAAAGGTTTTGTAAAACTCCGCTGTATACCCATCCGGTCCTGGGCTTTTCTTGGTTGGAAGTCTTTTGATTGCTTCTTCTATTTCATCTATTGTTATTGGTCTGTTTAAGTTGTGAGTATCCTCCTGACTCAGTCTGGGCAAATCATATGACTTAAGGAATTTATCGATGTCTTCACTATCTTCTATTTTATTGGAATATAGGTTTTCAAAATAATTTCTAATTGTCTTCTGTATTTCTGTAGTGTCTGTTGTGATATTGCCTTTTTCATCCCGTATGTTAGTGATTTGAGTTCTCTCTCTTCTTCTCTTTGTTAGCATGGCTAAGGGTCTGTCGATCTTATTTATTTTTTCAAAGAACCAACTTTTAGTTTTGTTAATTTTTTCAATAGTTTCTTTTGTTTCAATTTCGTTGATTTCCGCTCTGATTTTAATTATTTCTTGCCTTCTGCTACATTTGCTGTTGTTTTGCTCTTCCTTTTCTAGGGCTTTGAGATGAAGTGTGAGCTCATTTATTTGTTGGTTTTTCCTTTTTTTGAGGAATGACCTCCAAGCGATGAATTTCCCTCTTAAAACTGCTTTCATTGTGTCCCATAGATTCCGATATGTTGTGTCTGTATTTTCATTTATCTCTAAGAATTTTTTGATTTCCTCCTTTATGTCTTCTGTAACCCATTGATCATTCAGTAACATATTGTTCATTTTCCATGTGATATAGGATTTTTCCTTCCTTCTTTTATCATTGATTTCCAGTTTCATTCCATTATGATCAGATAAAATGCATGGTATTATCTCCACCCCTGTTTATTTACTGAGGGTTGCCCTATGGCATAATATATGGTCTATTTTTGAGGAGGATCCATGTGCTGCTGAGAAAAAAGTATATCCACTTGATGATGGTTGATATATTCTATATATGTCAGTTAAGTCTAGGTTGTTGATTGTGATATTGAGTTCTATAGTTTCTTTATTCAGCTTTTGTTTGGAGGATCTGTCCAATTGTGAGAGAGGTGTGTTGAAGTCACCCATAATTATTGTGTTGTGGTCTATTTGATTCTTGAACTTGAGGAGAATTTGTTTTATGAACATCGCAGCACCATTATTTGGTGCATAAATATTGATAATTGTTATGTCTTGTTGGTGAATGGTTCCTTTTAACAGTATATAATGTCCTTCCTTATCCCTTTTGATTAATTTAGTCTTGAAGTCAATTTTATTCGATATGAGGATGGCCACCCCTGCTTGCTTACGAGGACCATGTGCGTGGTATATTTTTTCCCAACCTTTCACCTTCAGCCTGTGTATGTCTTTTCCAATCAGATGTGTCTCCTGGAGGCAGCATATTGTTGGATTTGTTTTTTTAATCCGTGTTACCAGCCTATGTCGCTTTATTGGAGAGTTTAAGCCATTAATGTTTAGAGTTACTATTGATATATGGTTTGTACTTCCAGCCATGTTTGATTATTTATCTTCTTCTTTTTTTTTTTTTAATTTAGTTTGTTTCTCCATGGTTAGCTTTCCCCCCGCCCTCTGTCTTTATAGAGGCACTTCCCACTGATGGTTTTGGTTATTGTTTTTCATTTCTTCCTCATGTAGTGTTTTGCTCAAGATGCTTTGCAATGCTGGTTTTCTGGCTGCAAATTCT
This sequence comes from Marmota monax, assembly GCF_021218885.2. Lineage (NCBI taxonomy): Eukaryota > Metazoa > Chordata > Mammalia > Rodentia > Sciuridae > Marmota > Marmota monax. Next base: position 6,270,391 of record NW_026692254.1, read on the forward strand.
TTTAACTTTTGTTTATCATGAAAGATTTTTATTTCATTATCGTACCTGAAGCTTAATTTTGCTGGATACAGAATTCTTGGTTGGCATCCATTGTCTTTCAGTGTTTGAAATACGTTGTTCCAGGATCTTCTCGCTTTCAGCGTGTGTGATGAAAAATCCGTTGTTAACCTTATTGGTTTACCCCTGAATGTAATCTGCCTCCTTTCTCTTGTAGCTTTTAGTATTTTCTCTTTTTTCTGTATATTGGATATCTTCATAACAATGTGTCTTGGCGTTGGTCTACTGTGATTTTGTGTGCTCGGTGTCCTGTATGCATCTACAATTTGTATATCCGTTTCCTTTTTTATTTCTGGAAAGTTTTCTGTAATTATTTCTTTCAGCAGGTTACTCATTCCCTTGGTTTGAATCTCTGTTCCTTCTTCTATCCCAATGACTCGTAGGTTTGGTTTCTTTATGTTATCCCATATCTCTTGGATGTTTTTCTCGTGGTTTTTAACCAGCCTTTCTGAGTTGGCTAGGCTCTTTTCAAGATGATATATTTTGTCTTCATTATCTGATGTTCTGGCTTCTACTTGCTCCAGTCTGTTAGTGATACTCTCAATTGAGTTTTTAATTTGGTTTATCGTTTCCTTCATTTCTAGAATTATTGTTTGGTTTTTTTTTATAATCTCAATCTCCTGATAAAGATGCTTAACTTCTTCTTTTATCTGTCTATGTAATTCATTTTCAAAGTGTTCTTTCACTGTTTGGATTTGCTGTCTCGTATCTTCTTTAAGGTTCCATTCCATCTGTCTAAGGTATTCCTTGAGTTCTTTATATGACCATTTTTCTGATGACTCTAGGTCCTCCTGAATATTTAGGCTGTCCTTCATTGTTTGTACTCCTTTTCTTCCTTGCTTTTTTATGCTGCTCATGTTACTTCTTGTTCTGTTTGACTGCTGAGTTACTGTTTACTCTTATAGATTTATTTGATGCTTGAGAGGAAAGATATTAGAAGGGAAGGGAAGAAGTCACTAAAGAGAATGAGAGTAGGCACGTAGAATTCAAGGAAGGGGGACTAAGAAAATTTAAAAGAAATGAAAAGACAAAAGAAACAAGAATAACAAAGATTAGATAATAAAGAAAGAAAGAAAAGACGAAAAAAAATTTTTAACAAAAATAATAGCGATAATAAAAAAATGAAAATTAAAATTAAAAAAAAATAATAATAAAATAAAAAAATTAAAAAAAATAGAAACATTGAAAAAAGTTAAAGAACAACAACAAATAAAAATTGAAAATGAAAGAAAAAGAAGAAAAAAAAAGAAAAAGAAAAGAAAAAAAAAATGATGATAATAATAACAATAATAAATGCAGTCCTAGAGTTCTATTAACTTCTCTTCCAGTAGGTGGAGCTGTGCCCACTGGGCCAAGCTTCTCCTCTCAATAGGTGGGAACCATTCACTGTGCAGCAGCTCTTTCTCCTAGACTGGGCGGGTCTCCAATCCTGAGTGTCTAGGGCCTTGTCTTGTGTTTCCTCAAGCCAGGCCGTGCTCACCTGTGGCGCTCACCACAATACTGGCTACACGCCAGGTCTGCTGCTCCTGGGAGCCCTGTTTTCATGAACACCTGGGCTCACTCTCCCTGTTTGCCTCCCTCAGACCCTAAGTTTGTAGAGCTTGGGGCTGAGATCCCCCAGCGAATTTGCTTGCCCTCCTGTAGCCACGCCCCCGGTAGCTGGTGCAAGAGACCTCAGTTGTCAGCACTGGTGGGAGCGGTAGCCGGGAGTTCTGCACCGCGAGTCCCCTGCCACTCCTGATTCCCTCAGTCTGGTTATTGTGTTCAGAGGAGAGCTGGGAGTGGCCCTTAAGTTTTCCCTGCTGTGTGGAGAGAGATGACTAGGGGATTACACACCTGTCACGCTGGTTTCAATGCAGTTATCTCCTCCGCCCGTGACGCCATTTCTCTGCCATGGTGGTATCCCTTGCAAATGGTGACCGTTTGTTCCCTTTGCCGGGTGACCAATGCAATGGGTGGGTCCTGACTGTCTCTCCCAATCCCCGTTTCAGTCCTGTGGCCACTGCCTATGAAGGCTCGGTTGGCTTTTACCTCTGTAAGTTCCTAAGGGCCGGCCAATTATTTCAGCGGGATCGTTAGTGCTGAGTCACATGAAGCAGGCGAACCGGAGCTTAATTGCCTCCGATTCGGGCTCTGTGTGTGTGTTCTGAGGGGCCCAGCCTGTACACCCCAGATCCACGTCAGCTCAGCATTGCCTAGTGATCCTGAGCAAACAGCATTTAGACAGTTTACGGCTCCCTATGCCCGCGCAGTTGAAGATGTCAGAGACTTGATCTCTCTGCGCCTGCCACCATGTTACATCTCCTCAATGATATTCATGTTGCCCTTACAGCTTCCTGGTATAAGCAAGTTCTTGGGATTATACAAACTGCTGCTTCTGTTTCCAGTCCAGATTTCTAGAAATGAAACCCTGCCGCCGTCGCCTCCGTCTCTGGGCTGCGCTCACAAGTGCCGCGCTTGTCTGCGACCGTAGCAGAGCCGCCCTGGCCTCCGCAGCTCTTCAGCCCGGTGCCCGGCCCCAGGGGCCCAAGCGGCTGCTGCCGCGGCTCTCCGTCCCCCTCCTCCGGAGCACGGGTCCCCTGGCAGGGGGGTGCAGAACGACCCCAGAGCAGGCTCTGCCCGAAGGTGCAGCGGCGAACAGGCCACCGAGACGCTCGAGGCTGCAGTCCAGCCTTCGGAGGACAGGGCTCGGCATGCAGCCCAGCTCCAACCTCTAGGTGCGGCTGCCGGACAGTGTATACAGAGCCATCAAGACAGCAAGCAGAAAGCAAATGGCGGCTCCCGCGGAGTGGATTTTCGGCACAGAAACCACAGCCCCGCCAACAATCCCAATCCACAAACTCTCCCTGTATAAAAAATATTCAGAAAAAAGAAGAAAAAAAAAAAAAGGCGGGGCGCACTGAGCTTTCTTTGCCTCGGGTACTTACAATCCACTGCTGATTACACATTCAGCTTCTCCGCCCACAGCGAAGCGAAAAAGGAAGCAGATGGGAGCAAAGCGCCCGCGGCTCTGAGCAGCCAAGCGTCTCTTTTTCGATTTCTTTGTTCTTCCTGCTCCTTGGCAAAGTGGTCCACTACAGATTAACGGTGAAAGGAGCTCTAACAGACTGTGCGAAATCTCTATTAAAGCCGCTGCTTTGAGGACCACGCTCAGCACTTCAGCAACCCAAGTACGCAGCGGCCATCCATTACTGACTTCTATAATTCAGCCCAACTCATCAACAGTCTTTCTTGGAATGTTATAAGTAAAAAAACAATGTGAATTTGGAATATCTTCCAAAGGTCCATGCATTTAATAAAAGTTTTGTCGGGGCTGGGGTTGTGGCTTAGCGGCAGAGTGCTTGCCTAGCATGTGCGAGCCACTGGGTTCAATCCTCAGAAACACATAAAAAATAAAAATAAAAAATAAAGGTATTGTGTCCAACTACAACTAAAAAAAATATTTTAAACAAATAAATAAAAGCTTTGTCTGCAGTTTGGCACTATGGGAAGGTGGTAGAAACTCTTCAGGAAGTGTGCCCTGGAGGAAGGTTTTAGTCACCACTAGAGTCATGCCTACAAAGGGGATTGTGAGACCCTGGACTCTTCCTCTTTCTCTATTTTTCACACCCAGCCATGAAGTGAACAGGACTCCTCTGCCTCCTGCTCTTGCCATAATGTACTGTGCTGCCACAGGGATAAAGTGAGAGAGTCAACTGGTCATGGACTAACACCTCCAAAACTGTAAGCTAAAATAAGCCTTTTATCTTTTCAAATCTATTTATCTCAGGTATTTTCTAGAGTAACAGGAAGCTGGCTAATACAAGCAAGAACAAAAATTTCTTCAGTTTCATAAACTGATAACACATGCATAAGCACACACTAACCTGGCGAAATACTTCATTCACAAAATTGACATAACCACGTGTTGACAAGAGAATCCGCTGCACCATTTCATACACCGTTCGGTACTCTTCTTCAATGCTACAAAGGCTGGTGTTGCTGAGTCTTCGGTCAGACAAGGTGCTGCTGTTAGAATGGTTTTTGTCTTGCTCTGTTGGCCCACTGCTATCCAACTCTGGCACCCTCTCTTGTACTGCTCCACCACCAACAGTCTGGAAGAAAGTCATTACATTTCTCAGTGATTCACATCCTACTCAAAGGCAGCTAGCAAAACTTAAGAATTGCCTTTTTGTTTTTGTTTTGGTTGGTGCTTGGTATTAAACCCAGGGCATCTTTTGTGCTAAGAATGAACTTTACTACTGAGATATGCCCCTTACCTCACGTCTTACCTTGTTTTAAAATAATCTAGTTACCAACCAATTTCACAGGGCACAGTAAGCCAAAACCTAGTTACTGCTTAAAGCACACACTCTGGAACCTATAGTTACCCATTACCTAATTAACCGACTAATTCTTCCTCAATTCAGTTATTTTAATAAGAAAACTAGTAAGTTATTTCAGGAAAGAGGGCTGTGAAATTTTATCACCTAAAAAGTTGAATTTGCGTTTGTAAAATCATAGAATAAATTAATGCACAAATACATATGTATTATCATCATGTTAGGTCTCCAGACATCAGCATTTACTCTAAGGTCACAGAAATTTGAAAATGCAAGGGACTTCTTACAGCAACAAGATTGGAAGGCATCATGTGACTCATAAACCTAAATGACCTTGATGGAGGACTGCATAACCTTTAAAGGGTACTCAGAATCTCGGTCAAATTTAACTAAAATGTTTACAAAATTTTAAGTATTGAGAAAACATTATGAGCACAAAGGAATAAAGTAATTCATGTGATGATTTACAAAGCTAATATTGATATTTGCTCTGATTTCTCCATAGAATGAAAGGTTTCCTTCAAACATAAGCAGGTATAATTTTACTTCATCTTCATAAGCAATATTATTATTTTTAAAAGTCAGAAATACATAATGCAAATACAACTAAAATTTTACATACTGGACATACTTTTTACAAGACATGGTAAGACATGAATAGTACAAAACTAATTTCAGAACTACTATGCAACATGAAAATAAAACAATACTCAATGGTAATCTCTAGGGTAAATTAGAGGAAGGTTAATATTTATAGTAATTTTTCTATTCATACCTTAGTTATTAAGCCTTAGTTATTAAGGCTTATCAAAGACCCTCCCTATCACCCTGTGATATACTGCCCTATTGAAACTCTTTCATCTCTTTGAAAGATCTACTGTCTTCCATGGAAAAATAAAATTCTACATATTTTATTTCTTTTTTTATCTGGAATGACCCAAGGATGAGATGAATATGCTCTGGAAAGAGGTCCACAAAAAGTGTCAAAAGACTTGCTTCTGTGGATTTCTACTTTAAGTCACTAAGACAAGTAACTTAACTTCATTTGAACTTCCTCCTTCCTTCTTCCTCCACTCCTCCTGTCCTTCCTTCCAGACCCAGGGTCTTGCTATGTTGCCAAAGCTGATCTCAAACTCCTGGAATCAATTGACCATCCCACATTAGCCTCCTAAGTAATTAGGACTACAGGCATGTGAACCATTCCCTACAATTTTTTTTTTTAATTTCTTAAAAAAAATTATAGAGCATGGAGAATCTTAGACTAGGACGAATGTCTCTTATGGCTTAAAAACCTATGACTTTTTGACAGCTATTTTTCCCACAGTCTAAAAAGAAAGCAACATGTACATGTGCAGAAAATTAAAGATTATTGCACATCTCTTTCTGTAGACAGGTGAACAGCCCAATGTGAAAATACATTTGTATAATCATTACTTTAGGTTTTCACCCTCAGCATGTTCTATGTGGCCCCCTTCCTTTTCTCTACTAAACTGCATTATGCCTTTCACCAGTGGAAAGAGTAGAACAGACCTATGCCAGTGTCACTCAGGCCCGGGGGCTAATAGTTACATTTTCCATCTCTTGAAATATTTTGCTCTTGGAGTCCCAAGAAAGTAAGAATTTCAACTACCCTGCTAGTGAGACAGGATGGAAAGGAGTCCGAGATGAACCCAAATTTCCTTCCAACTGGCCCAACTGAAGTAACAGGCATATGAAGTCATCTTGGATCCTCCAGATTAATCAGCTTTCAGCTAAAGATTTCTACCCGGTGTAGACTGGATTTAAAAAAAAAGATCCAACAATATGCTGCCTACAGGAGACTCATCTGATAGGAAAAGACATACAAAGACTGAAGGTGAAAGGTTGGGAAAAATCATACCACTCACATGGACCTCAGAAGCAAGCAGGGGTGTCCATACTCATATCAAATAAAATAGACTTCAAGCCAAAGTTAATCAAAAGGGATAAAGAAGGACACTACATACTGCTCAAGGGAACCATTCACCAACAAGACGTAACAATCATTGATATATATGCCCCAAACAATGGTGCAGCTATGTTCATCAAACAAACTCTTCTCAAGTTCAAGAGTCAAATAGACCACAACACAATAATCATGGGAGATTTTAACACACCTCTCTCACCACTGAACAGATCTTCCAAACAAATGTTGAATAAAGAAACTATAGAACTCAATAGCACAATTAATAACTTAGACTTAATTGACATATGTAGAATATATCAACCAATATCACGCAGATATACACTTTTTTCTCAGCAGCACATGGATCCTTCTCAAAAATAGACCATATATTATGCCACAGGGCAACTCTTAGCAAATACAAAGGAGTAGAGATATTACCATGCATTTTATCTGATCATAATGAAATGAAATTGGAAATCAACGATAAAATAATGAAGGAAAAATTCCTACATCACATGGAGAATGAACAATATGCTATCGAATGAACAATGGGTAACAGAAGACATCAAGAAGGAAATTAAAAAATTCTTAGAGGTAAATGAAAACACAGATACAACATATCAAAATCTCTAGGACACTATGAAAGTAGTACTAAGAGGAAAATTCATTTCATGGAGTTCATTCCTTAAAAGAAGAAAAAGCCAACAAATAAATGACCTCAGACTACATCTCAAAGCCCTAGAAAAAGAACAAATCAGCAGCAAATGCAGTAGAAGGCAAGAAATAATTAAAATCAGAGCTGAAATCAATGAAATCAAAACAAAAGAAATAATTGAAAAAATTGACAAAACTAAAAAGTTGGTTCTTTGAAAAAATAAATAAGATTGACAGACCCTTAGCCATGTTAATGAAGAGAAGAAGAGAGAGAACCCAAATTAATAAGCATACGGGATGAAAAAGGCAATATCACAACAGACAATACAGAAATAAAGAAGATAATTAGAAATTATTTTGAAACCTTATACTCTAATAAAATAGAAGATAGTGAAGGCATCGATAAATTCCTTAAGTCATATGATCTGCCCAGATTGAGTCAGGAAGATATATACAACTTAAACAGACCAATATCAAGTGAGGAAATAGAAGAAGCCATCAAAAAATTACCAACCAAGTAAAGCCCAGGACCAGATGGATATACAGCTGAGTTTTACAAGACCTTTAAAGAAGAACTAACACCAATACTGTTCAATCTATTTCAGGAAATAGAAAAAGAGGGAGTACTTCCAAACCCATTCTATGAGGCCAATATCACCCTGATTCCAAAACCAGACAAAGACACCTCAAAGAAAGAAAACTTCAGGCCAATATCTCTAATAAATATAGATGGAAAGCAGTATGGAGATTCCTTGGAAAGCTGGGAATGGAACCACCATTTGACTCAGCTATTCCTCTTCTCAGACTATACCCAAAAGACCTAAAAACAGCATACTACAAGGACACAGCCACATCAATGTTTATAGCAGCACAATTCACAATGCTAAACTGTGGAGCCAAACTAGATGCCCTTCACTGAATGATTGAAAAAAAAAATGTGGCATTTATACACAATGGAATATTACTCAGCACTAAAAAAATAATAAGATCATGGCATTTGTAGGACATGGATGGTGGTAGAGCAGATTATGCTAAGTGAAGTTAGCCAATCCCCCAAAAAACAAATGCCGAATGTCTTCTCTGATATAAGGGGGGTGACTCAAAATGAGGTAGGGAGGAAGAGCAGGGGAAGAAGATTACTTCTAGTTAGGGAAGAGGAGTGGGAGGGAAACGGAGGGAGAAGGAAAATTGCATGGATGGTGGAAGGAGACCCTCATCGTTATACAAAATACATGTATGAAGATATGAATTTGATATCAACATATTTTGTATACAGAGATATGATAAACTGTGGTATAAAGGTGTATTAAGAATTGTAATGCAAATAATAATAATAATAATAGACTCATGTAAAATAAATTTAAAAAAAAAGTAAAAAAAAGATTTCTACCCAGTGACCCCAGTTAATGCTAGATGAAACTCTAGATGAAACCATACACTGCCCTACTTCCTTACTCAAACTGTGAAACAATAGGATAAAATGGTTGCTGTTTTAAGCTACTAAATTTGAGATGATTTGTAACATATCAATATGATAAATTTCTTAAATGTTCCTAAAGAATTGTATTTAAAGGTATCAAATCATTTAAAAATAAGCTCTATCAAATGGAACAGAAATAGCATAGATGGATTTCTCATTATCATATAAGACAAAAACTATTTCTCTTAATAAAATGCTTTCCTTAGCCTTTCATGGTTCACAGTCCTGCTTTAAAAGCTACTTTCCAAAATCATCTATATGTTTTGACATTCATAATTATAGTAAGTGGTAAGACTGAAGACAAATTGAATATCTAAGACTACTCATTTCTTGCCCTTTTTCAAAGATTAACATAAATATGAATAGAATTAGTCCTAAAGAGAGTTCATTTTCTACCCATTAGAATCAAGCTAGGATTCTCAATTGTTATTTCATATTAGTTCATTCTCACAGCCAATACAAAGATGACTTTTACTTGTTTGGCATGGGAAAAAGCTTTATTTAGAAAATCAAACATTGATTTGGGTCAGGCCAGCATTGCCAGGGCTCAGACACTGCATGATATAGGTTACCACTTATTTCCTTCCTCTCAATCCTCCTTGATACCTTGGTATCCTTTCAGCACCACAGCTTATGCTCCCAGGCAGGCTTAGAACACCCACACAAAGTAAGTATTAAACAAGGGGATGAAGAAAGCTTTCTGCTGGCAATGCCCATGCCACTCAATCCCTGTCTTGATTTGCCTGAATGCTTATTTGAAGACTTTGTAGAGTTTAACAGCAACAGAGAATACTAGAGCAATATTAAACAAATACATGTAAAAATTCCTGTAGACTTGTCAGTTTGTGGGACTCACTTTTTCTAACTGCTTATTCCATGAAATACAATTTCATGAAATCCACAGCCCATAGGTCATCATGAAGGGCTGGCTCAGAATTAGTAAAAGTGGTATTTTAATGAAAGAAAAGAACTCATATAAGTAAATATGATCAACTGCCTTGCCATATCAAACTTTCTTTTTTATTCCCTGATAGGCTTTTTAGGCTTTAATGTTTAACTACTGTGTATCTAGAACTGATACAAAGCAGTGTTGCTGAAATTTTGCCTGATTTGGTGATTTTTAAAAATCACCAGTACTGGGATCCAACATGGCGGTGGGCGCGGAGAGATCAAGTCTCTGACCTCTTCAGCTGCGCGGGCATTGGGAGTCGTAAACCGTCTAAATGCTGTTTGCTCAGGATCACTAGGCAATGCTGAGCTGACGTGGATCTGGGGCGAATAGTCTGGGCCTCTCAGAACACACACCGAGCCCGGATCGGCTGAATTCAAGCTCCCGTTCGCCTGCTTCTCGCAGACAAACTGCTGTGACTCAGCACTAAACGATCCCGCTGAAACAACTGGTCGGCCCTTCTGCACCTACGGAGGTATATGCCAACTGAGCCTTCATAGGCAGTGGCCACAGGGTTGAAACGGGGCTTGGGAGAGCCAGTCAGGACCCACCCGTTGCATTGGTCACCCGGCAAAGGGAGACGAACTGTCGCCATTTGCATGGGATACCACCATGGCAGAGAACTGACGTCACCAGAATGCGGCGGAGGAGATAACTTCATTGAAACCAGCGGCGACAGGTGTGTAACCCCCTAGCCTTCCCTCTCCACACAGCGGGGAAACCTTAAGGGCCCCTCCCAGCTCTCCCATGAGCGCGATAGCCAGACTGAGGGAATCAGGAGTGGCGCGGGACCCACGGCGCGGAACTCCTGGCTACCGCTCCCGCCAGTGCTGACAACTGAGGTCTCTTGCACCAGCTACCGGGGGCGTGGCTACCGGAGGGCAAGCAAATTTCGCTGAGCGTTCTCAGCCCCAAGCTCTACAAACTTAGGGTCTAAGGGAATGGCAAACAGGGAGAGTGAGCCCAGTCGTTCATGAAAACAGGGCTCCCAGGAGCAGCAGACCTGGCGTGTAGCCAGTATTGTGGTGAGCATCACTGGTGAGGGGGCCTGGCTTGAGGAAAACTGGGGAAGTGACTAGACACAAGAGAAGGCCCTAGGCACTCAGGATTGGAGACCCGCCCAGTCTGGGAGGAGGAGCTGCTGCACAGTGATTGGGTCCCGTGTATTGAGAGGAGAAGCTTGGCCCGGTGGGCACAGCTCCACCTCCTGGAATAGAAGTTAATCAAACTCTAAGACTGCATTTATTAATTTTTTTTAATTTGGGTTTTTTTTCATTTTCATTTTTTTTGTTGTTGTTTTTAAATTTTTTTTAAAATTTTAATTTTTATTTATTTTATTATTTTTTTAATTTTTTTTTCTTTTTTTCTTTTCTATTTTTTTCTTATGTCTTTTCAATTTTCTTATTCCCCCTTCCTTGAATTCTACCTGCTTACTCTCATTCTCTTTAGTGACTTCTTCCCTTCCCTTCTAATACCTTTCCTCCCAAGCATCAAATAAATTTATAGGAGTAAACAGCAACTCAGAGTCAAACAGAACAAGAAGTAACATGAGCAGCATGAAAAAGCAAGGAAGAAAAGGAGTACAAACAATGCAGGACAGCCTAAATATTCAGGAGGACCTAGAGTCATCAGAAAAATGGTCATATGAAGAACTCAAGGAATACCTTAGATGGAATGGAACCTTAAAGAGGATATAAGACAGAAAATTCAAACAGTGAAAGAACACATTGAAATGGAATTACATAAACAGATAAAAGAAGAAGTTAAGCATCTTTATCAGGAGATAGAGATTACAAAAAAATTCAAACAATAATTCTAGAAATGAAGGAAACTATAAACCAAATTAAAAACTCAATTGAGAGTATCACTAACAGAGTGGAGCAAGTAGAAGCCAGAAAGTCAGATAATGAAGACAAGATAATCATCTTGAAAAGAGTCTAGCCAACTCAGAAAGACTGATAAAAAATCATGAGAAAAACATCCAAGAGATATGGGATAACATAAAAAAACGAAACTTAAGAGTCATCGGGATAGAGGAAGGTATAGAGATTCAAACCAAGGGAATGAGTAACCTGCTGAATGAAATAATTACAGAAAACTTTCCAGAAATAAAAAAGGAAATGGATATACAAATTGTAGATGCATACAGGACACCGAGCATACAAAATCACAGTAGACCAACGCCAAGACACATTGTTATGAAGATATCCAATATACAGAACAAAGAGAAAATATTAAAAGCTACAAGAGAAAGGAGGCAGATTACATTCAGGGGTAAACCAATAAGGTTAACAACGGATTTTTCATCACACACGCTGAAAGCGAGAAGATCCTGGAACAACGTATTTCAAACACTGAAAGACAATGGATGCCAACCAAGAATTCTGTATCCAGCAAAATTAAGCTTCAGGTACGACAACAAAATAAAAATCTTTCATGATAAACAAAAGTTAAAAGAATTTGCAGCCAGAAAACCAGCATTGCAAAGCATCTTGAGCAAAACACTACATGAGGAAGAAATGAAAAACAATAACCAAAACCATCAGTGGGCAGTGCCTCAGTAAAGACAGAGGGCGGGGGGAAAGCTAATCATGGAGAAACAAAACTAAATTAAAAAAAAAAGATAAATAATCAAACATGGCTGGAAGTACAAACCATATATCAATAGTAACTCTAAACGTTAATGGCTTAAACTCTCCAATAAAGCGACATAGGCTGGTAACACGGATTAAAAAAACAAATCCAACAATATGCTGCCTCCAGGAGACATATATGATTGGAAAAGACATACACAGTCTGAAGGTGAAAGGTTGGGAAAAAATATACCACGCACATGGTCCTCGTAAGCAAGCAGGGGTGGCCATCCTCATATCGAATAAAATCGACTTCAAGACTAAGTTAATCAAAAGGGATAAGGAAGGACATTATATACTGTTAAAAGGAACCATTCACCAACAAGACATAACAATTATCAATATTTATGCACCAAATAATGGTGCTGCGATGTTCATAAAACAAATTCTCCTCAAGTTCAAGAATCAAATAGACCACAACACAATAATTATGAGTGACTTCAACACACCTCTCTCACCATTGGACAGATCCTCCAAACAAAAGTTGAATAAAGAAATTATAGAACTCAATATCACAATCAATAACCTAGACTTAACTGACATATATAGAATATATCAACCATCATCAAGTGGATATACTTTTTTCTCAGCAGCACATAGATCCTTCTCAAAAATAGACCATATATTATGCCATAGGGCAACCCTCAGTAAATATAAAGGGGTGGAGATTATACCATGCAATTTATCTGATCATAATGGAATGAAACTGGAAATCAATGATAAAAGAAGGAAGGAAAAATCCTACATCACATGGAAAATGAACAATATGTTACTGAATGATCAATGGGTTACAGAAGACATAAAGGAGGAAATCAAAAAATTCTTAGAGATAAATGAAAATACAGACACAACATATCGGAATCTATGGGACACAATGAAAGCAGTTTTAAGAGGGAAATTCATCACCTGGAGGTCATTCCTCAAAAAAAGAAAAACCAACAAATAAATGAGTTACACTTCATCTCAAAGCCCTAGAAAAGGAAGAGCAAAACAACAGCAAATGTAGCAGAAGGCAAGAAATAATTAAAATCAGAGCGGAAATCAACGAAATTGAAACAAAAGAAACTATTGAAAAAATTAACAAAACTAAAAGTTGGTTCTTTGAAAAAATAAATAAGATCGACAGACCCTTAGCCATGCTAACGAAGAGAAGAAGAGAGAGAACTCAAATCACTAACATACGGGATGAAAAAGGCAATATCACAACAGACACTACAGAAATACAGAAGACAATTAGAAATTATTTTGAAAACCTATATTCCAATAAAATAGAAGATAGTGAAGACATCGATAAATTCCTTAAGTCATATGATTTGCCCAGACTGAGTCAGGAGGATACTCACAACTTAAACAGACCAATAACAATAGATGAAATAGAAGAAGCAATCAAAAGACTTCCAACCAAGAAAAGCCCAGGACCGGATGGGTATACAGCGGAGTTTTACAAAACCTTTAAGGAAGAATTAATACCAATACTTTTCAAGTTATTTCAGGAAATAGAAAAAGAGGGAGCTCTGCCAAATTCATTCTATGAGGCCAACATCACCCTGATTCCGAAACCAGACAAAGACACCTCAAAGAAAGAAAACTACAGACCAATATCTTTGATGAACCTAGATGCAAAAATCCTCAATAAAATTCTGGCGAATCGGATACAAAGGCACATCAAAAAAATTGTGCACCATGATCAAGTAGGATTCATCCCTGGGATGCAAGGATGGTTCAATATACGGAAATCAATAAATGTTATTCACCACATCAATAGACTTAAAGATAAGAACCATATGATCATCTCGATAGACGCAGAAAAAGCATTCGACAAAGTACAGCATCCCTTTATGTTCAAAACATTAGAAAAACTAGGGATAACAGGAACTTACCTCAACATTGTAAAAGCTATCTATGCTAAGCCCCAGGCTAGCATCATTCTCAATGGAGAAAAATTGAAGACATTGCCCCTAAAATCTGGAACAAGACAGGGATGCCCTCTATCACCACTTCTATTCAATATAGTTCTCGAAACACTGGCCAGAGCAATTAGACGAAAGAAATTAAAGGCATAAAAATAGGAAAAGAAGAACTTAAACTATCACTATTTGCGAATGACATGATTCTATACCTAGAATACCCAAAAGGGTATACAAAAAAACTACTATAACTAATAAATGAATTCAGCAAAGTGGCAGGATATAAAATCAACACGCATAAATCAAAGGCATTTCTGTATATCAGCGACAAAACTTCTGAAACGGAAATGAGGAAAAACACTCCATTCACAATATCCTCAAAAAAAATAAAATACTTGGGAATCAACCTAACAAAAGAGGTGAAAGATTTATACAATGAAAACTACAGAACCCTAAAGAGAGAAGTAGAAGAAGATCTTAGAAGATGGAAAAATGTACCCTGTTCATGGATAGGCAGAACTAACATCATCAAAATGGCGATATTACCAAAAGTTCTCTATAGGTTTAATGCAATGCCAATCAAAATCTCAATGGCATTTCTTGTAGAAATAGAGAAAGCAATCATGAAATTCATATGGAAAAATAAAAGACCCAGAATAGCAAAAGCAATTCTAAGCAGGAAGTGTGAATCAGGTGGTATAGCAATACCAGATTTCAAATTATATTACAGAGCAATAGTAACAAAAACAGCATGGTACTGGTACCAAAACAGGCGGGTGGACCAATGGTACAGAATAGAGGACACAGAGACTAATCCTCAAAGTTACAACTATCTTATATTTGATAAAGGGGCTAAAAGCATGCAATGGAGGAAGGATAGCATCTTCAACAAATGGTGCTGGGAAATCTGGAAATCCATATGCAACAAAATGAAACTGAATCCCCTCCTCTCACCATGCACAAAAGTTAACTCAAAATGGATCAAGGAGCTTGATATCAAATCAGAGACTCTGCGTCTGATAGAACAAAAAGTTGGCTCCAATCTACATATTGTGGGGTCGGGCTCCAAAATCCTTAATAGGACACCCATAGCACAAGAGTTAATAACAAGAATCAACAAACGGGACTTACTCAAACTAAAAAGTTTTTTCTCAGCAAGAGAAACAATAAAAGAGGTAAATAGGGAGCCTACATCATGGGAACAAATTTTTACTCCTCACACTTCAGATAGAGCCCTAATATCCAGAGTATACAAAGAACTCAAAAAAATTAGACAATAAGTTAACAAATAACCCAATCAACAAATGGGCCAAGGACCTGAACAGACACTTCTCAGAGGAGGACATACAATCAATCAACAAGTACATGAAAAAATGCTCACCATCTCTAGCAGTCAGAGAAATGCAAATCAAAACCACCCTAAGATATCATCTCACTCCAGTAAGATTGGCAGCCATTCTGAAGTCAAACAACAACAAGTGCTGGCGAGGATGTGGGGAAAAGGGTACTCTTGTACACTGCTGGTGGGACTGCAAATTGGTGCGGCCAATTTGGAAAGCAGTATGGAGATTCCTGGGAAAGCTGGGAATGGAACCACCATTTGACCCAGCTATTGCCCTTCTAGGACTATTACCTGAAGACCTTAAAAGAGCGTACTACAGAGATACTGCCACATCGATGTTCATAGCAGCACAATTCACAATTGTAGACTGTGGAACCAACCCCGATGCCCTTCAATAGATGAATGGATAAAAAAAAATGTGGCATTTATATACCATGGAGTATTACGCAGAACTAAAAAATGACAAAATCTAGGAATTTGCAGGGAAATGGATGGCACTAGAGCAGATTATGCTAAGTGAAGCTAGCCAATCCCTAAGAAACAAATGCCAAAAGTCTTCTTTGATACAATGAGAGCAACTAAGAACAGAGCAGGGAGGAAGAGCAGGAGGATAAGATTAACATTAAACAGAGACATGAGGTGGGAGGGAAAGGGAGAGAAAAGGGAAATTGCACGCAAATGGAGAGAGACCCTCATTGTTATACAAAATTACATATAAGAGGTTGTGAGGGGAATGGGAAAATAAACAAGGAGAGAAATGAATTACAGTAGATGGGGTAGAGAGAGAAGATGGGAGGGGAGGGGAGGGGAGGGGGGATAGTTGAGGATAGGAAAGGTAGCAAAATACAACAGTCACTAATATGGCATTATGTAAAAATGTGGATGTGTAACCGATGTGATTCTGCAATGTGTATTTGGGGTAAAAATGGGAGTTCATAACCCACTTGAATCTAATGTATGAAATATGATATGTCAAGAGCTCTGTAATGTTTTGAACAAACAATAAAAAAAATCACCAGT
Source organism: Marmota monax (assembly GCF_021218885.2). Classification (NCBI taxonomy): domain Eukaryota; kingdom Metazoa; phylum Chordata; class Mammalia; order Rodentia; family Sciuridae; genus Marmota; species Marmota monax. Next base: position 6,286,679 of record NW_026692254.1, read on the forward strand.
ACTTCTATCTCAAATAAAAATGAATTGCTAAGAAATTAATAATACTTCACTAAAAAAATTCAGCTGAAATGATGCACCAAGAACATTCAGATTTGAAAAATAGGTTTACTGTTACTACAACATATTAAGGAGTATACTAGTGACTGCATTTTTGCTCTCAGAGGAATGATGCCGCTAAACAAGAAAATTTGTTAAACCATATTTACCTAGAAGTAACTTAGTGAAGTCTAGAAGGTACACTGATTCCTTCCCTCCCTGGTAAAAAATGCTGTCAAATGTATTAGTTGTAGATCAAGAGAAAAGTATTCTCATAACTTTGGGGGAAAAAAAAAGAACACCTCATATATCACCTTTAACAAAGTGGCAAAAACATGAACTATTTTGAAGCGGTACTTAAAAATACTGTTTTTAAGGTCTTTTTTTTTCCAAAGCAAGGATTTATTTATTTTAAGTAATTTTTTTATTTATATATGGCATTGCAATGTATTATAATTCTTACTACACATATAGAGCACAATTTTTTATATCTCTGGTTGTATACAAAGTATATTCACACCAATTCGTGTCTTCATACAAGTACTTTGGATAATGATATCCATCACATTTCACCATCATTTCTAACCCCATGCCCACTCCCTTCCCCTCCCACCCCTCTTCCCTATCTAGAGTTCATCTATTATTCCCATGTTCCCCCTCACTACCTCACTATGAAACAGCCTTCTTATATCAGAGAAAACATTCAGCATTTTTTTGAGGGGGGGATTGGCTAACTTCATTTAGCATTATCTTCTCTAAACTCCAACCATTACCTGCAAATGCCATGATTTTATTCTCTTTTTTTGCTGAGTAATATTCAATGTATATATGCCACATTTTTTTTTATCCATTCAACTACTGAAGGGCATCTAGGTTGGTTCCACAGTTTAGCTATTGTGAATTGTGCTGCTATAAACATTGATAGGGCTGTGTCCCCGTAGTATGCTGTTTCTAAGTCCTTTGGGTATAGACCAAGGAGAGGGATAGCTGAGTCAAATGGTGGTTCCATTCCCAATTTTCCAAGAAATCTCCATACCGTTTTCCATATTGGCTGCACCAATTTGCAGTCCCAGCAGTGGTGTATGAGTATACCTTTTTCCCCACATCCTTGCCAACACTTACTGTTGTTTGTTGTTGAAAAAAATGATGAACATTTTTTTCATATATTTGTTAACTGATTGTATATCATCTTCTGAGAAGTTTCTGTTCAGTCAGGTCTTTGGCCCATTAATTGATTGGGTTATTTGGTTTTTTTGGTGCTTAGCTTTTTGAGTTCTTTATATACCTTAAAGATTAGTGTTCTATCTGATGTGAAAGAGGTAAAAATTTGCTCCCAATATGTTGCTATCTATTCACCTCACAGATTTTTTTTTCTTTTGCTGAGAAGAAACATTTTAGGTTGAGTCCATCCCATTTATTGATTCTTGATTTTAATTCTTGCAGCAAAGGAGTCTTACTAAGGAACCTTGGGCCTCACTCACATGATGGAGATTAGGGCCTGCTTTTTCTTCTCTTAGACACAGGGTCTCTGGTTTAATTCCTAGGTCCTTGATCCATTTTGAGTTGAGTTTTGTGCATGGTGAGAGATAGGGGTTTAATTTCATTTTGTTGCCTATGGATTTCCAGTTTTCCTAGCACCATTTGTTGAAGAAGCTATATTTTCTACAATGTGAGTTTTTGGCGCCTTTGTCTAATATAAGATAATTGTAATTATGTGGGTTAGTCTCTGTGTCCTCTATTCTATACCATTAGTCTACAAGTCTGTTTTGGTGCCAACACCATGCTGTTTTTGTTACTATTGCCCTGTAGTATAGTTTAAATTCTGGTATAGTGATGCCACCTGCTTCTCTCTTCCTGCTAAGGATTGCTCAATAGATGCAGAAAAAAACATTTGACAAAATACAGCACCCCTTCATGTTCAAAACACTAGAAAAATTAGGGAAAACAGGAACATATCTCAACATTATAAAGGCTATCTATGCTAAGCCCTGGCCAACATCATTCTAAATGTAGAAAAATTGAAGGCATTCCCTCTAAAAACTGGAACAAGACAGGGATGTATTTTTTCACCATTTCTATTTAACATAGTTCTTGAAACACTGGCCAGAGCAATTAGACAGACGAAAGAAATTAAAGGAATACACCTACACCGAGGAAAAGAAGAATTCAAATTGGCACTATTTGCTGATGATATGATTCTATACCTAGAAAACCTTAAAAGTTCTACCAGAAAACTTCTAGAACTAGTAAATGAATTCAGCAAAGTAGCAGGATATATAATCAACACCCATAAATCAAATGCATTTCTGTTAATCAGTGACAAATCCTCAGAAATGGAAACGAGGAAAACCACCCCATTTACAATAGCATCAAAAAAAGTAAAATACTTGGGATTCCACAAAAGAGGTGAAAGATCTATATAATGAAAATTACAGCACCCTAAAGAAAGAAATCAAGGAAAACCTTAAAAGATAAAAAGATCTACCTTGCTCTTGGATAAGCAGAATTAATATTATCAAAATGACCATACTACCAAAACAACTATAAAAATGTAATGAAATTCTGTTCCAAATCCCAATGACATTCCTCATAGAAATAGAAAAAGCAGTCATGAAATTTTGAAGGTCTTTTAAAAGAGCAGTATACTGTTTGAAATGAGGTTTTCAATCACCAGAGAAAAATGCTCAAAAGATGGGTAAAACTAGTATCAAGTTTTAAATTCCAAACAAAAACTTCAGGAGATAAGTACAATGTGCTTTACTTCGGCAACCTTATTTCTAGGGTTTAGTATTACATTGTTTAAACTGCTGTTTTTTCTCCTATACAATGTAAATGAAAAGTGGAAATCAACAGACATGTGGGATGAGGTGGGAAACAAAACTGCAGGGCAGAGAAGGGAATACAGGAGACAACTGACGTGGGCTTAATAACATTTGCCCCCCTCCCAAAGATATCCATTTCTCAATCCTTAGAATCTGTGACTGTAGGACCTTATATGGTAAAAAGGATCTAGTGACTAAATTAAGAAGGTAGGGATTAGGAAATTATTTTGGATATCCAAATTGCCCTGATGGAATCAAAGGTCCTTATAAGAGGGAGGCAAGAGGACCAGAGACAAAGGAGGTATTGTGATGATAAAAATGGAGGGAGGAAAAGTGATATGATGCACTTTTCCTTGTGTGCCAAGAAATGCAGCAGCTTCTAGAAAAAAGGACAGGGCAAGAAAACAAGAATCTTCCAAAGAGCTCCAAAAGAAACAAAGGCCTTAAAATGCCTGGCACCGGTTTTGAATTTCAGATTTCCAGAACTATAAAATAATAAAACTGTATTATTCCAAACCATTAAACTTGTGGTAGTTTGCTACAATGGCAATAGAAAACTAATGTAACAGCTTAGTGTAAGGAAGAGTGATGGTCTCTGTTAGGTGGGTGGCAGCGACTTGGTGCCGACTTAGTGGTGACTTAGTGGCAACTTAGAACAAAGCAGCCCATGCCAGAAAAGAACATCAATCAGATGCCGGCGGAAACGCCTGTCAATCAGCCAGATCTCCTGACTAACGCCTGTCAATCCTTCCCTGTCAATCAGCCAGACCTCCTGACTAACGCCTGTCAATCAACAGGACCCCCTGGCCAATCCTGGAGTTCAGCCAACTCCCCTGACCAACTCCAAGGGGGCAAGGGGCCCTAGAAACACCTTTTCCTGTCCTAAGCCCTTCCCTTCCTACTGTAAGCCCCATAAAAGTCCAGTCCTGTTGAGCTTCCATGCGGTTTCTCCTCAGACCCTTCCCCTGTCCCCTCTGTGGGTCTGATCGAGTTCCGCCCGGGAGTGATATCTCAATAAAGCCTCCCTGCCTGATCTGGCAGTCTCTTCCTGTGATTCAACTATCAACACGGTATGGTGGCAAGGGGGACATGGGGTCTATTTGCTGGCACCTATCCCACCTCCCGAACAGAGCCTCCAGGCTGTGTGTGTCTCCTTCCTTGCAGCCCAGAGACTCAAAGGAAGCTGAACCCAAAGTATCAAAAAGCATTAGTTTCATAGAAGCCAATCATGGCAATTCTTGGTCCATTTACTGAGCTGGATTTAATCCAATCAGCATTATTGTTACAGGGCAGGTAAATTAAAATGTTCCATCCAGACAAAAGAGAAAGACTATATATTCCTAGACTCCCTCTAAATATAACAGGAGAGTAGTGTCCCAGCTGCTGGCAACTGTCTTACAATCATGGGGGAAGCTATGGACAAAACAACTGGAGGGGAAAAGCAGAATGGAGAAGAGAATAACCACAGAGAATCAGTGAGAAAGTGTGAGTTAACTATATTCTATCAGTTTTACCATGCACTTCTTTTTAGTAGAATTAAAATGTTTCTTTTATGTTTAAGACAGTTGGGTTGGTAGTATCTTCTTTTGTCATTAGGAACCATCCAATTGATTCAGGAAGTCCAACTCTTAAGACACTTAAAAAAGCTAAATAATAAAAGTTAGATGACTTGCAATTGCAAGGAGACAACCAAGAAAAAAAAAATCTTGAAGCAGTGTTTAATTTGCTGTTCCTTCTATCTCCTTCCATACACATGTAGTTTTCAAGAATAAGCAAGTTATTTTGACTAAATACAGGTGATGGCTTTACAATCTTTTTAAGATGGAGAGAATAGATTTTTGAGATTTTTTAATCAGTGACAATCACATCATGTAAAACATACTAAAAAGTGCAACTGAGTTTTTAATATATAACTTCATACAGATTTTTGTTTCCTTATAAGTAAATAAAGATATCTCATCTTGGTTCAGAACTAATGGCATTTCCATGACTGCTGGTGAAATTCAGGGCCACTGAATTCCCTTTTTCTGCAAGCCGCACTTTCATCTCCTTTGTCCACTCTCAATTCTATTTGTCTTCATAGAGATATTGACTCATTTAAGAGGGTGTTGTCACTTAACAGTCTATTGCTTGGATTTGACTTTATTTTATCTTCAGACATATAAAGCTTTCTCTATTTTTAAAATAAATTCAAACTTGATTTCTTCTATAGCATCTAAGTCTTATTTCTATTTAAGGTAGTCTATTAGTCCCCAATTTTAAAAATTTCCATAGACTTTCTCTTAAATCCCTGGTTTAAGAGGATTGTTATTTGGCTTTTATTGTATACCTTTAATCAATCTGACATTTGCTTAGGTATGTCATAAGAGGCAAGGTTCTAAGCAATTACACTAACACCATATTTATTAAATATCTTCTTTGATCCTGACTGATCATCCTTTCGGTGACAGAGCAGAAGGAACATGGGTGTATTTCCAGCTTCCAGGGGTGCACATTTGATTAGATATTAGATACTAATCTCAGTTTCATTTTAAGTAACCTATGGTTTCCATTTGGAAATGTGTATAATTTTTCTTAATCCATGAAAGTCTGTTTTGTTAATTTTTCCTGGGACTCAAAAGTCCTTAGAGACATGTTGGAGACATGTCTTTGTTTTTTTCACCTCAAGTATACTTATTTGTTCAATTATTACTCCTCATTCTTTTCACCTTGTGCTACAATTTTTTAAGGTAGGTCTGGACCTTCCCTTGGGTTTTATTTATTCATTTCTGATTTCTGTCTAAAGTTTTACTCAATGTTATAAGACATTTCTTCAGAAAGCCAATTTTGTTCTTGGTAGTGATCATTTCCATTTTCATTTTATTCACTAAAATTTTAAATTGTGACTTTTTCAGTTTTTAAACTTTCTTTCAGCAAGCCTTTTGCTGTTCTTATTGTAACTGCTTCTCCCTTAGAGTCTTCTGACAATGAACTTCTCTCTAGCTTTTCAGTGAGTCCTCTTCAATGGAGCCACATGCTCTATTAGACTTCATGTCCTTTCATCAAGGCCCTAATGACCTACTAGCATATGAGCCACTTATTTGCCTGTCAAGCTTGTATGGTCCCAGATGAAGCCCAGGTTATACTTCTGGGAACTCCACAGCAGCAGCAAACCTAAAATTAGTGCACCACATTTACTGTCCTTGTTTTTGGGGACACTAAACAACAACACACACAAAACCATGACCCCCCTCAGCACATAGTCCCTAACCAACTTGCTGAGAGCCATAGCCAAGTAGGAACCATAGCATTTTTGGTTGAAAGGTGACCCTGCTGGATTAGGGTGGCTCCAGGTTTAGGGTGGATCCTGCTAGGAATAGGGCGCATCCTGCTGCCTCAGGCACCCACTCCTTGAGTTCCCGTTGAGTTCTCGTGGGGTTCTGAGAGAATTGGTACACAGAGCCCGGTGGAGGGAGTGTATTTTCCCCAGAACGTGCGTGTAGAGTGTCGGTGAGAGTTCTCGGGAATAAAGAGTTGCTGTTTGAATCTACAAGGCGGTGTGGTGGCTTGGTTATTTTGTGCCCAGACAGACTGCGGCACCACTCAGCCTGGAAAAGCCCCCATCTGTTTCTGACCAAGACCAAGAGAAAAAGCAGGCCTGACATTAGATCTTTTCAGAAAGCCTCAAGGAGAGGTAGTCTTCCCTTGTAGGCATCCTATTATAGCACAATAACCATCCTAGAATCCTAAGCTGCTCATTCATTCCCTCCCCTGATATGCAATGGGAACTTAATAGCATGAGCCATCTGCATATGTCCTGAGAGACTTCTAGGTGCTGGTGATTGATGAAAGCAGAATGGTCCACTGTACTCATACTCATCAGAGGTTACAGAAACTTGAGTAAAGGAGTAGGAATGAGGGAGAACCAGGAGAGTGTACACAACAGCCGTCTTCTTAGAATGCTTTCCTCGCCAGTGAAATTTCCTGTTATGGCAATTTCAATAGCATATAGTAAGTGTTTCTGACTCCCTTGGAAATCCTAACATTATAGACAGGGTGGGACAATAATCCAAAAACCTCCAAGAATTATAATTCTATTAATCAATTACTTTAGTTATGTATTTTGATTGGCATACCTGAATGATTTTCGGCAATACATCAACTCCATTTTTAGTGTTCTGTGTTGCAGTTAGATACTTTTTTTCCAAAAAGAATGTTACAACCCACTTAATAAAAACCACACGAGCTGCCATGTATGGAATTTTTGTACTGTAAATGCTTTCATTATCTCGAGTTGTAGTAATATACACTGGCTTTGGTCTTAAATGGGGGATGTCTGGAAGAAAAAAAAAAAGAACAGAGTATTGATTAGGTTAGTTATCTGTATAGCAACTAAGAATGAAGATGCAGAAATAGCACCTTTTCGTAGGCTCATTGCTAACTGTCTTGCAATCTGACCAAGAAGAGGTGACTGTTATTGTCTATATAGAGCTATGGAAAAATTAAGCTAATAGCTTTTTTAATAAATTTGAGAAATTATATGGGACTATAATATAATCTGGTCACATACCTAATTTAATCTCATTTTCTGACTGTAACATGTTAAAAGTATATAGGCACTTTAGAAAAACAATCTTTTTAAGTATTTTAATAGCCAACACAGCACTGACTAAACCTACTGAACTTAAGTTTTTCTACCCTTTTCCCTTTAGGTGAATCCAAGAAAACAGAATCCCTATAATATATTTGATGTCTAAGAATTCAGAACATTTCATCTTTGAGATATAAGATACCACATCTTCCAAAGAATTAATAAAGAGGTCCATTTCTCATTCTTTAAATTCCTTCATCAATATGAAAATCATATGGTACCAGATTTAATATATTACTTGCCATAAATTCAACTCTCTCTCTTAACTAATTTTTGTACTCCTGGAGTACCTGAACGAAGCAGAAAAGATATTTTCAATAAAAAATTTCAACCTAGTAATAGTAACAATGTACTATGAATATAAACTAAATTGAAGAATCAAGAAAATTTTTTAAAAATCCACACATAACATAGCTAACAAAATAGAACCCTAGTATGATTTAAAAGTCATTTTTATATCTTTCCAAATGTCCAAGCTCCAGCTACTCTCCCTGTGCCTGAGTGTGTGCACATGTAAGTGTGCAACCATATATGTGTATGTACACAGACAAAAATGCACAGCAAAGACAAATGAATTAGTTAGTCATGTCCCACAGTTGGAGTAATGCTCCTAATGACCTTTTCTCCTCCAAAGCTATCTTGAATATTCATGAACTAATTTAGCCTCAGATAATAAGAAGAAGATTTGTCCCCCCTTCCCCCACTTTCACTACTCTAAGGGATGCTTCTGTCCTGTGAATCCTCATTTTTTATGGAAGGAAAACTTTAGGTGCTAAATTAGAAATTGCCTTATGTTTCCTACCCCCGCAAACAAGGGACTTGCTATTCCTAGATTGTCCAATAATCCAAACATCTGTCCTCCATAAGCAACTGTCAGTAGTATCTGCTGGATAAAAGACCCAGTATAAAAGGGCATACTATGGGCAGCTGTGTGCTCTGGTCTGGCCTGTCTGGTCACTGAGCAAGTTCTAGGGTACCACAACCTACCACCCAGAAGGGGAGACTTTGGGAATGGAATTTTTACATTAAGAGATGGCAAATATAATTTACACAAAAAAATCATGATTTTTTTTCAAAGATAAAGATCTATTTAGGAAAGCACACATATATTTGAGGGAGAATACAGGCTGTTTCAAGGGAGAGACATCCCTTGGGGTAAAGTAAGAAACAATCAAGAAAGAATGCCAGCCATCTTGAGAGTAAGAAGCTTTGGGGATAAAGCAAGGAATACAAGGAAAAATGCAGGTTATCTTCAAAGGGTGAGACAGTTCGTGATGTGTTTTACATTATTTTTGAGTATAGGAGTCACGGTTCCCATTATTGCTAGGAGATGATGTATATCTTAGTATACGTAATTAAAATCACTTATTAGGAAACTTTAAACTTTGCACAATAAAGTTATCATTTAATATAAGAATACATTGATTACTTTAAAATATTAAAAAGTCACTATGAAAGAGACTGCACAGCTTTCCTATGAATGTTGCCTATATACAAGTCAAACAGTACTTACCAAGTACAGGTTTGTAGATATTTGTTAACTTAGTAAATGATGGAAATAAATGAGGAAGATAATACTTTCGAAACAATGTAAAAAGAAATTTAAAACCAGTATCCTGATTCTCTTTATTCTTCCACTCCAAGCTTGCAGCCTTTGGATAATATGTGAAAAAGAAAATAAGTATATTTACATTTCAAAATAACATATACAAAATGAAATGCTGTTTTAATTAAAATTCTTTTCATAAATTAAAAAGAGGACAAATAATATTGACAATCATGAAATAAAATTAAATATTAACAAAGTTCAAAAGATTAGGATCTTTGAAAAATAGGTATTAAGTGTTTTCAAACTTGCTCTGCTACATAATGTCCATATTTTTTCCATGTGTTCTTTGTAATGATTAAACATTCCTTGTATCTTTAAAAGATTTAGTCAGAAATAATCAGGTACTTTTTTCCTAACCTCATAAAAGGCCATTTACAATTACTTTATCCAATACTACCTAAACATAAAATCAACAATGAAAGGCAAAAATCTATGGAATCTTGGAAAGAATATTCTTATTTTAAAGGCAATTAACAGGCTAAGATAAATCAAGCCTGCCAGTCTAGCTATGGGTTAAGTATAAAGCTTTCACAGTGTTGAGGTAATATTATGAACCTTAAAAACCTAGCACAGTGAATGCACAGTGTGAGCACTAGAAAACAGTACAGTAACTGGCAGCACTGCCCCAGAAGCCTGGAGAACAGACTATCACAGAGGTGCAGTCACCACCATACTACTGAGGGAAAGATGACAGAGAGGGGGGTCTTTACAAGAATGAGCAGAGCAAATTATAAATCATAGAGGACCTATCACTGGTTCTTATTACTTGTTAGACCAAAACAGTGCTTACCAGCTTCCTTCATGACAATCCCACCTAGAAAATGACAATATCTGTGTGGTATCTGAAGTAAAGGGATGATTACTTTGGCTGCCTCTGGGGCAGAGGGGGTCAGTGTCCATAAACTGTCAGAAACTCTGCTCTGAAGAGTCACCCCAACAGACAGAAGGGAAGGGAAGGGAAGAGAAAGGTACAGTCACTCACATAAAACCCTACACACATAGTGGTTTCAATGTGTGCAGACAAACCTCTACCCTATATCTATGCCATACTCTTCTAGTTCTGGGGACTATGTGACTTATTTGAGATGTGTCACTAATGAGTGACACATCTAGAAGGAGAACCAAGACCCTCAAAACATCAAGTTTTAGATACCCTGTGCTGATTTCCAGGGCATACAGGATGCTCAAACACTTCTGAAAAGGCAGCATGTGAGTTCCTCGTAGAAGAGGCATGAGTTCAATGCACAGCTTCTATAAGATGATAGAATGACCTGATCAGGCTCTCAAGATTTTGAAGTCTTGGGTTTATGGTGCTGGCTAAATGAAATGGGAGTAGAGGTAGGGATCAGAATTTCCCAGCAAGACTGTACAATCAGAAAGGGCAGCCAAGAACTGAATTTTAAAGGATAGCAAAAACAAACAAACAACAACAAAAAAACAACTACCTAAAGAAAACTGGAAAGAAGTAGGGAGGGAAAAAAGGCCAGAAGAAAACATCGCAAGTATCACTAGGAGAGAAGCTCATGAAGAAGAGGTAGTCACTGACAAATCACCTCAAGAATGAGCAGAGCAAATTATGAACCACTAGACTCCATCCTGATCTGGGGCCTGGGCAGAAGACAGGCAATAGTAGGTGTCAAAGGAATGTTAGGCAAGAAAGAGGATGTGGCAAAGATGATGACTTCAACAAACCTGGCTCTGAAGCCCAGGAGGAACTCAGGAACATGAAAAGTGTTCACTGAGAAAAAATAATCTGTTTGGAAATACAGATCATGTGACACAAATCAGGTTTTAAAATAATAAGCTAATGATTTCAGTTCTATATTATATGGGTAAATCTAAAAAAAGGAGCATGTGAGGTGAATCAGGCTGTGCTAACAGCAGTATGAACTCATTGCATGTGTTTTTCTTCATATCTTCCAGTCTGCTCTGCCTACTCCTGGCCCATGGGTCAGCCTCTGGGCCTGCCTCCTCCTCCATTCTTTCATGCCAGCTTAGATATGAGGGGCAGGAAAGACATAAAGAAAGAAAAATTGTTTGAAGAGGTCACATAAAACAGTACAAATTCCTGGTCTTGCGGAAGTGACCTAACAACGGTACGTACTCAGTGTTTAGTGAAGTAGCATATAAAAATCACCCTTAAAAAAAAAAAAAAGAATAAGTGCAACACTGAAATAGCAACAATTTTTCTCTGACCTGAATAACCATATATTTCAACAGTATTTGAAGAAAAAAGCAGGTTTGGTCCTCAGCAATCTTCTCCCCTGATATGGCTGGCAGGAGTGGAGTGATTTCTTCTGGAAATATTTTTGCTGCAGGGTAGAAAATAATGAGACCTCTTTCACCAAAGTTAAATTTTAAATAGGGTTTTAAAAAATGCATTTTTTTAAACAACCTGATTCCTTCACATCTTACCTAAAGACAAAATTAAAAGCAATGCAAATGAAACACATGTATTTGTAGAAATGGATCTATCTAGCCATTGGAACTGCTTATACTGAACTCTAAGCCAATGTGGATCAAGGGCTTAGAACACAGGACAGATGTCCCAGAGCCAGCCACCTCTCCCACTGGACTATTCTTTCCCTTTCAAATTCTGTTTTCAATCAGCCCCAAATCATGCTAGTCATCAGGCAATAAAGTGATATGGAATAATAAATCAATGGCCCTAATAGGTGAGTTCCTTAAAAATTCAAAGGATATAAATGGTCTGATGAGGACACTGTCGTCCTTCTATAAATGCTACATGAAACTAAACAGCTGGAAAATCAAGATGAATGTCCACTAATGAAACGATAGTGATGACAACAATAGACAGTCATTTTGGAAGGTAGATTTAAATTGCATTAGCAGATACAAAAACACTGCAGATATACCATGTGTACCTACTTCCTGCTACTGCCAACATCTGTGCCTCCTTTCCATTCCTGTTTCCACCACTTCAGTAAGTTTCTCCTAGCATCATGTCATATAAATAGGCTCCAAATCTTTTGATTCTAATGTTTGTAAGAAACTAGTATGAATTACAGGGAATAATTCCTCTTGAGACCTCATCAGAACTTACACTAAAGAAAATGAAAAATCAAGAATTTCCTCAATTTAAGTGCCAGAGTAATTTCAGAGTGTAGAGTTTACTGACAGTGCTTACCATCAGCTACACTAGGGCTAGGATTGATGAGTGTCTCTAGTGTGCAGGGCCCCCGGGATGATAAGACCGCTGGAAAACCAGGCACGAGGCATGCAAAAATCAGCACCTGTTCTTCTGCGCAGTTTGTCTGAAGTGCTTGAAGCCACAAAAGAAACAACCTGATTCCTTCACATCTTATCTAAAGACAAAATTAAAAGCAATGAAAATGAAACACATGTATCTGTAGAAATGCATCCAATATAGCACCATTCTTAAAGAAAAACTAGAAGTTAAAAGGCACTGTTAAAGTTCTGCACCAAGTTCGTCACTAAATAGAAAGTAAGCAAGGATGCTACAATACAGCACCAAGATTAAGAGTTTAGGTTCTGGGGCCAGAGGGCCTGGGTTCAAATTTAGCCTCTTCCAGTTTCTAGCTGTGACCTGTAGGAAACCATTTAACTTTTCATGTCTTATTCTCCCCATCTGTAAAATAGGGAGGACAATAGTTTTTGCCACAAAGGACTGTTATAAGGATTAAGTGAGTTAACATATGTAAGGCACAAAAGGGGGTCCTGGCTCCCAGTTAGCACTATTTATTTCCTATTAACAGTATTTCATAATGTAAGGCCACAGTGTTCATACCATCAAATCTTGATTATCCAGAAAACCAGTGAAAAAGATAATCTTTCTCCAAATTTATACTGTGCTTTTAACAGAATTTTGTAATGTCAATATAATATGCACCTGTTTATAATGTTCTTAAAAATCATGAATACTAGGAGCTAAATGAAACTGAAGACCTGGCTCAACCAGACAGGGCAGACCTCCAGCTACACTGCCTCAAGTCCATACTCTATTCTAAACTCTTCACTGTGCTCTGAATGGTCAGCATTCCCTGGTAGAAAAAAAAAAAAAATCAAGATAGGTAAGTAGACATGTACTTTTTCTTCTTCTACACTTCCAACTTCATCATATCCCTAGAATTAAAAAAGGCATCCCTCCTTTTCTGCATTCCTAAGTGGTTGAAAAAGATGATGTCAATAAAAGAAGATAAATAAGCAAATGAGAATGAAATGTGTCAGATGCAACTGAAAGATGTAATGAGCTCCAAATACAGGCAATTGGAGTGGCTGCCTGATCTCCTTTCAATTAACTCAAGGTAAGACTGGTCCCTCCAAATCGAGAGTGTTGCAAGCCAAACACGAAACTCCACAGGAAAACCAAAAAGTGGAGGAGACACACACACACACACACACACACACACACACACACACACAAGAGAGAGAGAGAGAGAGAGAGAGAGAGAGAGAGGGAGAGAGGGAGAGAGGAGAGAGAAGAGAGAAGAGAGAAAGATTCACCAATTTCCAAGAGAAGTCAAAATACACCAAGACAGATACCCTAGCTGGCAACAGTACTACCACATTAACTGAGGGGATTTACAGCATACTTCCAAACATACCCCTGGACTCCACCACTGCTCTGCTCAAACCTCCATGTCTTTCCATACTATTCCTCCTTTCCTCTAGCAGGTAAAATGAGGGGTAATGTTGAATACATATTATTCAGCCATCAAGCAAAAATGATGCAGCTCTACACACACCTAATCAAATAATATTTAACATGAGGAAAGTTTCTGTGAAATTCTATAAGTCTCCAATTTTTCATGTTAACTATAGTTAACTATATTTAATTATAGTTAACTATATTTCCTTAAAAATGTGGGGGTGGGAATATGGAAATCACAGTGAGGTTAAGAATAGATTGTTTCTGTTTTTCAACATATAAGAGGAAAGTCAATATATCAAGTTTTAAGTGTCTGTGGTTGTTTAAACTGGTATACAAACAAAAATGTAGTACCTTATTAAAGACATGAACATATCTACAAGTGAAAAATTCACCAGTCTCACTGCCTTCTGCCACTCATGTTTTGGGGTCATCTTATCCCAGCATCAAATAGTCTATGTCATTATAAATAATACATTTTTATTTTAAAATAATCCAACTTTAACTTAAATTACAAGATCACCAACTGCAAATAGATGAAAAAATATTCAAGAGTGAGGCTCTCTGCTGTTTTTTCCTCCCACAATAGTTCTACTTAAAATGTCCTTCACAATGTAAGTGACAAGGTTAAGAACAAAAACCTTTCTAAACAATATTTGTCATATACTTTCTCAATTAAAAATAAAAACTAAGAAAGTGGTTTATAAAGATCTTTCATTTTCAAAATGGCCTTTGTTACTTTGTGGCATTAATAAACTTAAGAGTAATAAAAAATGCCATTATATTTTCATCTAAAATAAATACCTTAATAGAATTTCCGGTGTGTAGAAGCTTCTTTAAAGTTGAGCCTGAAAGTTTAAAACAATGAATTAGAAATAGAGTATATAAATAAATGTTTAAGATCTATTTTTTTTAAATAAGTTTTAGAAATAAAAGTACTTTGTGATAAAAGGGTATATTTTCCTAAAAGTAAAAGGAAGAAGGACACCCTTGAGAAGCAAAGCAATGTCACAAAAGGAAAAAGTTGTTGAGGTAAAAGTACTTTAAGTACGTTCCTCTTCAAAATTCTTTAAAAATAGTCAAAATGATTGATATTGAGGTAACCCAAATACCCATAGTATAATATGTACAAATATCTTTGTCATACATAAACTGATTTTTTTTTTAATTTTAGAGGTAAAAATAACGTCAAACTACTGCTCACAAAACACTTTTACAAGATTACTTTACAAATATGCAGGATGCCATGTCTCTCTCCTGGCAATGAAGACCACATTTATGAGGTTCAGTCCCTCAATAAATCCTCTAGCAGAGCACTTAGGTCACTGGCAAGGAGGTGGAATTAAGATTTACTCAGAACTACACCAGTCAACAGCTAAAACTTTCACGCTGCAGTCCAGCATTCCGAGAAAAGTCTCTCAATGGAAACATACAACTGAGTATTCTATAAATGCACTCATGCCCCCAGGATGGACATGGTATGGAAACCCCATCTAAATGCCTCTAAAATAGAATCAAAAAAGAAGGGTATTTTCAAAATAGAAATATAACGGAAGTCTCAGGCAGGAGAACATTTCATTTGATCAATTTGCATATATTAAAAAAATTACTTAGATCTCCCTATTGAATAGTTTTGTGCAATATTTTAAAATCAGATATCCATTCATATTTATTTTATTTAATGTATATCAAAAAGATGAACCACCATGAAATAGAGTCAATGTCTTAAGGATTAATACAAGCCAAATTTCTGTGGATATTGGATACATAGATATGTCTGATCACTAAATGGAATTCAGTAGTCAGGACAAAACCACAGGCAATCTGAAGGAACCTTTAATAATTGCTATACTGTCACTATAACATCTAATACTGGGGCCCTCATCTATTTTATGTGTCTCCCTAGCCCTACTAGTTGCCACTTTATTGACTCATGTGAATAACTGAAAGAATACATAAATGAATAAATAAAATTTAATTAATGGGATTGATTGTATGAATTTTGAACTTCTATTGGCTAACTTTATATTATTATATTTTAATTAGTGAATTATAATTATATAAAAGTCCTACCCTCCCTTGCCCTCTTTCATTTCCTCTAGTACTGGTTTTCCTTCTATTTATTTATAGCTCTTTTTCAAATTGGTTTTATAGATAGACATAAAGGTGAAATTCACTGTGGTATATTCATATATATACATAGCATAATTTGGTTGATTTCATTCTACTATTCCTCCCTTTTCCCATCTTTCCTCCCTTCCTATTATTACCTTCTTTCACCCCACTGATCTCCCTTATATTTTCATGGGTCCTTTCCCCTTTTATCCCCCTCTTATTTGGGTCTAGTGTGGCTAATTCTTATTTGTATCTTAAACAAAAATATCCTTTAACTGGAAGTCTGAGGTAAGAGGAAAAACATGTATCCCCCATATACATGGCTTTTATGAATTCTAATGGTTAATATTTCCAAAATATTAAGGTATTTAAATTCAAGTGTATTTAAATTCACAGCATTAGTTTAAATATATCATTTATAATAAAGAATGTACTATTATGACTTTACTTTCCTGAATTTAATAAAAAAAACTCATCAAAATTAAAATAGACTTTATTATTGCTATATGTATATACGTGACTACATGAACAATGTGATTCTGCAATCTATACACTCAGAAAACTGAGAAATTATACCCCATCTGATTTAAATGTATGATATGTCAAGATCATTGTACTGTCATGTGTAACTAATTAAAATAAATAAAAAAAATTTCAAACTCTACTTGCTTCTTATTTTCAATTGTGAGACCTACCAATGTCTTTTTGACCAACTGACAATTTTTTAAAGATATTGTAAGGTGAAAAGTTCGTAAAGGTACAAAAATCCTTTCTTATTTTAGTTTTAATTGTTTAAAAATTCCCTTTATATATCATGCCTCAAGCTAAACAACAAAGAAGCATACCACCAGACAAGGCTTAAGAACATGGAAAAACTCCCTTTGGGATGCTGGTGCACAAAGACAGTTGGAAGTAGCTAGTGGATCAAGAACATAGAACTTCCTAGGAGTACATGATGCACATACTAAGTAGGCATAAGGAAGCAGGAATTTTAAATTAACCAAAATTAGCTCAAAATGGATCAATATGAAACATAATAACAGAACTACAAGAAGAAAACCACAGGGGATCTTTGTGACTTCAGGTTGAGTAAAAATTGTCTAGACACAATACCAAAAGCATAATCTATAGAAGAAAAAAATTGAATTTCTTCAAAATTTTTAAAAGCTTTACTCCTTAAAAGGCACTATTTAAGGGACTAAAATAACAAGATAGGGAGAAAATATTTCCAAGACATATCTAATAAAAAAACAAAGAATATGTAAAGAACTCTCAAAATTTAATATTAAGGAAAAAATGTTTAAATGGACAGTATATTTGAACATACAGGTCCACCAAAAGCATACAGATGGCAAACCCATGAAAAGATGATCAAGTTCTTTAGTCAAGGAGATATTACCACTAATCTTTTTTAAATTGACTATACCAAGTATTTTTAACTGGAACTGTCACAGTGAGGATGGTAATATAAAATGGCACAAACACTGTGGAAAACAGTATGGCAGTTAAACATATGCATTTATATGATTCAGCCATTCCATTCCCAAGAGGTAGGAAAGTGTATATTTATACAAAGACTTGTATACAAATATTTACAGTAGCTTAATATTTCTAACTGCCAAATACTAGAAACAACACAAATGTCTATGAACAAGTGGACAGATAAACAAATTATATAATGTAATACTGTACTATTAAGAAATAAGAATAAACTATTAATATATGCAACAACATAGGTGAATCTCAAGTGAAAGATGAAAACGAGTATATGCAGTATGATTCTATGTATATAAGACTCTAGAAAATGCAAGTTAGTCTATAGCAACAAAAAGCAGATCAGTGGTTAACTCGGGACTGAGTGATGAGGTAGGGAAGGGTGATGAGGAAACTTTTTTTCCAATGGGGATGAGGAAACTTTTGACAGCAAGATCTCTCTTCATTACCTGATAGTAGTATTATTTTCACAGATACATACATATTATTTTTGTGTGTGTGTATCAAAACTTCTCAAAATGTGCATTTAAAATTCCGTTTACTGTATTCCCAATCAAGATGTTATTCAAAATAAAAAAAGAAAAGGTAGCATAGAAGTGACTGGGTGAAAGATCTAGAGGACGGAGGTTGTGGTCAGAGATCTACATAATGAAAAGTGTCAGGAAGATGCCTAAGGATAGGGGTGAGGAACAATGGGCTGATGAGTAATTTAGATTGGTGGAAAAGACTAGGAGAGAACAAGGCCATGAAAAAGAAGAAGAGGAAGAGAAAGAAAGCAAAAGAAAAGGCAAATGAGATCTGAAATTGCCACTGGAGAAAAGAAAGACTATGAACTCACCCCACAATCCTGAAGGAGACATTGGACCCTCAGGAAAGCCATATTTCAGATGGCCAAGGAGGTGAAACAGAGAGACTGACGCTGCAGTGCTATTGTTTGGCAAAGGGAGTTGGCCCCGACGCTCCCCTGAGTATTCATTCTACCCATTTTTCATGAACACAGAGGCACTCAGAACTTGAGTCTGGCTGCAATGCACTTTTGAGGGAGTCCTAGAGTCACGTTGATAGGGAGCCCTGCTCCCTCAGGAAGAGTAGGGAATGGCATGGCCTAACGGCAAAGGAACCAGGAAAAGCTATAAGACTTAGGCTTCTAAGAAGAGTATAGAACCCATAAGCCTGTAAAAACTTTAAGAAAAGAGGCTGGTGAGAAGTTGTGCTCACATTCAGAAATATGGGGCCACTGGGTACCCCCAGGCATAAAGCCAGGGACACTCTTGAAATGTCGAAAACAAATTTCAGTTTAGTTATGCACTTGGTTTTTATACTATATATAAGAAAAATCTAGTTAAATAAATGAAATTTAATAACAAGTCATATTTAAAAATTCATGAAATACTGCACATATGTAAATTTTCTAACAACTAAGCCCTACTCTTTTAGACCTGAGAGTGATTTACTTTCAACAATTTTACTATAAAACACCTCTAATACAAAATGTGTCCTTTCACTCACTCCATACACATTTATTAGGCACAGCACCATACACTGAATCAAATAGGAAAGCTGCTATCTAGAGGCTCATGAGAAGCAAATCCTTTAAAAGTGAACAGACATATAACTTTAGTTCTGTGTTGGGGACACATGGACACATGGATAAGTACTACAGCTCTTGCATCAAATATCCTTATTTTCCTGCTGCTACCATCCACTATTATCTCATTCCCATTTTTATCTCATTATTGCCCAAAGATAAGGTGTCAAGCAGCCACCCAGTATCTACCACAATTTACTCATCTAAAAGTGGCTTCAGAAAAGCTTGATAAACAATTTTTCCATTTGTAATCAGTAATGGAAATTTGCAAATAGCTCAGTTGTAGGTTAGCTAATATCACGGAGTACATGAGTGTTATTTCATCCACATTCCCAATTTTGTTCTTCAAAGATCTCTTATAGCAGTACCTCTCTATATGCGGAATAATGAACTGGTGTTTATTTCACACTGTAAAAAAATTTCCTCATTCAGTGATTTACAGAAAAGAGTCAGCCATTAAAAACCAAAACAAGAAGAAACTAGACTATTTTCCTTCTAAGAAAAAAATCCATGTATGTATAATATGTCAAAATACACTCTACTCTTATGTATATTTAAAAAGACAGGATAAAAAACTGTTTTAAGAGAAATCAAACAAAACAAAGTGACATATAATACAGACTTTGTGGCATAAAAGGCAGAGCATTGTGGTAGTTGCTGTCTATTACTTTCTTCTCAGGGTAAAATATGGCTATCAAGGAAGCCTGAGAAGTTTTGAGACTAGCAGAATATAGGAGTTGCTCTTATTTCTGATTTTTCTGCTTAGTTAATTGTCAATTCCAGGAAATATACTGCATGTGGCCCAAACTTCAAGGTTCTATCCCAACGTTTCAGAGTGCCTTTCCCTACAAGCTGCAATAACATTTAATTAAGAAGTTATATAGTAGTGGTCTTCCTATAAGGTAAGGAATATTAACTATCTAGACTGTTAGACACTGGTTGGTGAGAGGACCACTAATTCCAGAAGTTTTGCAGAAGTCAAGATGCCAGTGCTGGGAAGACGGTCAAAGCACAGTCCTTTCTTTGGAGGCTGGTGTTGTTGGGTGTGCAGGAGATTCCTGGCTGAAGTTAAGTTTCCATCTCAACAGAACATCACAGAATCCCTTGCCCCTCACCCTCCTCTCCGAAGAGTGCCAAATTCAAAGGTTTCCTTGACCAATCCCCACAGGAAACAGTGTCCGCTCACTGTTCCTGAGTCACCCTGCCAATCAGCACCCACCATGGCCCCTACGCAACCCTTCTTAAGCGGAAGCTTGTAAGCACACACCCTCGGCCCTCTACCTCTCTTCCTCTTCTTTCTCTCCTTTCTCTGCCCTTTTCTTCTTCTTCTTCCTCTCCTCTCTCTTTCTCTCTGCCCTCCTCCGCTCCTCTCTCTGCTCTCTGCCTCTCCTTTTCTTCCCTTTCCGGCAGCCCCCCAATAAAATCTCTTGGTTGAATCTCTGTCTCAGGTGAGTCACTTGCCTTTCATTGGTGCCTTTACTCATATGGGACTCCCCTGCTTTTAAGCAGGACTCCCATCTTGCTGGAGATCACCATCTGAGCAGAGACCAACCTGCACCCATCTTCTGGATTGCCTCCTTCGCATCCACCATCAGCCTACAAATTGGTGAGTCCCCCTCTCCAGACTCCCAAACCTTCCAAGGCACAGTAACAGGGCCGTTGATCTTCCAGCCCCTGTGGTGTCTCACGGGGAGGAATACATCCCATCCAGACCTTTATGGTCGCTGTGGTCCTCCTGAAGTCTTCCCCTTCCAACAGGCCTCAGCTGGCTTGAGAATTGGCAAGCCCCTTCCCCTCCTTGAGTGTGGGTCTCCTCTTTCCCCCTTTTGGTTGAAAACCCTGGCTCCCAGGGCCCTCCAGGAGGGCACCTCACCAGAGGATTTTCGGTAACAACTGTATACTCAGCCTAAAATCTCGTTCTGATATTTGGCTCGAGTGGGACATCTCTCCAGTCAACATATCATACCCTTCCTCATAGTCCCAAGGGGGGCACCTCCTCCCTGCCAGCCGACTACCTCGGCAATTTGGACACCCTCAGCCTAACCCTGGAGATCAAACCCAAGAAACTGATAAAATTCTCTACTCAGAATTGGCCCAATTATCCCTTAGATAACCAAAACCATTCGCCCCCTTGTGGGTCCTTGCTGCAGTCTGGCTGGGCACAAATAACTGGGAGGTCACGAGCCACTTGTAGGTTCAAACAGGAACTACTTTATTGCCCGAACCCAATGGGAACTCCACCGGAACTCAACAGAAACTCTGCGAGAACCAACGGGAACTCCGCGAGAACTCAAAAGTAGTGGGCACCCGAGGTAGCAGGAGCCGCCTTATTGCCGGACAGCAGAGATTTATATACACAACTGAATACACAGCTTGTTTCAATTTAGCATCATCCAGTTACAGCAAACAGTCATTATCTTAATAATTATACACAGCTTAACTTAATTATCATCATCTTAATGGCTCACTGGCGTTACTTCTCAAGCACTCCTCCTGGCAAAATGCCAGGCACCATCTTGACTTGGTTGTGGCTCTCAACAGGTCCTTAGACCCCGCCATTGTATGGGATATCTATAACTACTGTGAGCGATCGAAAAAATGGGCAGATTACATATATTCAGGCTTTCTTCCTCTGTCTTGCTGCACTCTTGCAACCCAAAGCATGTCCTCTTGGCTTATAAACCCTCCTCTCTTTCTGCCTCCTCATCCAAGGATTTCAATCCAACCAACTAGCCACAGCAGTCATATCTTGCCCAAACCCCTCCCCTACTCTCCTCTTCCCTTGTCTGTGCCAGTCCCTGCCCCTGCCCCTCTGGCTCCTCCTTCTTCGGGCCCTGCCCCCACTTCCTCTTTCAGTCCTTCCCACCTGCTCCCATGTACAGTCTGTCCAGCCACACTCTACTTCAATTATGGCTCCTTTGAGAGAGGTTGCTGGGGCAGAAGGGATCCGTAGGGTCCACGTGCCCTTCTCCATAGCGGACCTTTCACAGTTGAAAATGTTTGGGTTTCTACACCACCAACTCTGCCTCATATATAAAGGAGTTTTAGTACTTACTCCAAGCCTGTAGTCTCACTTTTCATGACATTTACATGATCCTGGCCAATACCCTTCTCCCAGAGGAATGCAGGCAGGTCTGGAAACAAGCCCATAATTATGCTGATGAGGTCCATCAAACCACCCTGCCCCACCCTCTAGGCGCCCAGGCAGTTCCTGATCTGGACCCTAATTAGGACTACAATACTGCTGTAGGATTAACCCTGAGGGACCAATTTTCTACCAGCCTAGTTGTTGGACTCAGCTGGGCAGCTCAGAAGGCAGTAAACTTTGAAAACCTCCAAGAAATTATTCAGAACAAAAACTTTCCACCTTACTAGATAGACTGACTAAGGCTCTCCAGCAATAACTAATTTAGACCCTGAGATCCCCGATGGGAGACAGCTCCTAATGGCCTACTTCTCCCAGAGCTATCCCGACATTTGGGCGAAAATTTAAAAACTGGAACAGGAACCCTTGACCCCTCAGACTGAAGTCCTAGCCACAGCCTTTAAGGTGTACCACAACCAGGATGAGAAGGCCAGAAATCAAAAAAGCCAGATGCTGGCACAGGCTCTATGGGGACTTACCCTCATGGACCCCTTCGTTTTTCGCTAAATACCCACCACCCAAGATGGCCCCTGGGCCCTGTTTTAAGTGTGGGACACAGGGACACTGGGCATGAGTGCCCAAATCCAAGGCCACCTATGCGTCCACACCCTAAATGCTAATTAAGGGGTCACTGGGCCATGGACTTCCTCGGCTCCCAAAGGGGAGCCGAATCCACTCCAAGCCCAGATCTGGATCTTTTGGGGCTGGCAACGGATGACTGAAGGGGCCTTGGGACTCTCTCCCCGACAACCACCATCACCTTTCAGGTGCCCAGGTTCACTATTATGGTTAATGAACGCCTAATTAACTTCCTTTTAGACACAGGGGCCACTTATTCAGTCTTGAAAGAGTTTTGGGGACATACTGTTCCATCCTGTTCCCCCATTGTCGGGGTAGGAGGACAAACAATCCTTACCCTTAAAACCCCCATGCTCTCTTGTAGGTTTTACCACCAGCCTTTCTCCCTCCAGTTTTTGGTAATGCCCCAATGCCCCATTCCCCTATTGGGAAGGAACATCTTAGCCAAATTCTATGCCTCCATCACATTCCATCCCAGCTTTTATTTTATCCTCGCCCTTGCAGAAGCAACCCACACATTGATAGGCTCTCCTCCTTCTCTCCCTCTGGAGGTAAACCCTCAAGTTTGGGATACTTCCACCCCCTCTCTGGCTCACTGTGTCCCTGTCAGAATTCATCTTAAGGACCCTCAGCATTTCCTTTGTCAACCTCAATACCCTCTTACAACTAGCAATATTCAGGGCCTACAGCCCATTATTAAGGACATAAGGCACAAGGACTTAAGACCTACCCACACCCTTACAACACTCCAATCTCGGCCATAAAGAAACCTAATGGACAGTACTGCCTTGTATAAGACCTACGAATCATTAATGAGGCAGTTATTCCCACCCACCCGGTGGTTCCCAACCCTTACTCTTCTTTCTCATAGTCCCCCTTCGACCACTCACTTAATTGTCCTGGATCTTTTATTTTTTTTTAATATTTATTTTTTAGGTATAGATGGACACAACACAATGAACCCGGGTCCAGCCTGTGCTAGGGGAGCGCTCTATCGCTGAGCCACAATCCCAACCCCTGTCCTGGATCTTAAAGATGCCTTCTTTACAGTGCTTCTCCATCCCGACTCTTATTACCTCTTTGCCTTCACATGGGAAGACCCTACATCCTTTAGGTCTCACCAGATGATATGAACAGTCCTACCTCAAGGCTTCAGAGACAAGCCTTGACACAGGATCTAACTGCTTATGACTTGGGGGATAGCACTCTCTTACAGTTGGATAGAAGCCTTCCCTAACTCAAGGGAAACTGCTGACACTGTCATCTCCATCCTCATTGAGCAGATAATTCCCAGGTTCAGACTTCCCGCCTCCATCCAGTCAGATAATGGTCCGGCCTTCATTTCTCAGGTTGTTCAACTAGTCTCCAAAGGCCTCAACATCACTTGGAGGCTCCACATCCCCCACCAGCCCCAATCCTCGGGTAAGACTGAGAGGGCTAACGGCATTCTCAAGGATCATCTCACTAAACTTGCTATTGAATTCAGGCTGTCCTGGCCCAATCTCCTGCCATTGACCCTCACCCAAATTCGGGAAACCCCTAGAATCCCCTCAGGCCTTAGGCCCTTGGAGCTACTCCATGGGCGCCCTTTCTTAACCAACCAAAGCTTTCCAGTTACTCCTCCTCCCCTTGTGTCCTACTTGCCCTATCTCACACTTTTACACAAACTCCTAAGGGAACATGCAGATAGGTGTCTTCCTGCGCCATCCTTTACCTCTGACCCAACACAACCAAGAACTGACGAAGTCTTACTTCTCAAGGTTTCTCGCCAACCCTCTCCTTCTTTTACTAATCATTAATCTCTCTCAAGTGTCTATCTCAACCCAAAGATGGTGCTTCTACAGCCAAGCAACATGGAAGCAGGATGGCACCACCCGCTCTCAGTTTATGGGTCAAAGCGATTGCTGTTCTACTGGTTGCAATCCGGCGGTCATCCTTAACATTAATGGATTAAACCAGGCCATCTCGTCCCACTTATGTTCAGCAATACTATGCTTCATAGCAGACCAAACTGAGGAATCTTGTAAGCGCTGGCCTGACACCTATGGCAGTGCCCTTATAATTCATGCAAGAAAAGCTTCCTAGATAAGCCTTGCTATAAGAGTCAAGCATACCCTAAATTAACTATTTGGTACCCATGGGACCCAAAATGGGCTTCTGGTGTTGATGGTAAATTTTATTCTTGGGGTTTTGCCAAGCACCCCTCAACCTCTATCATAAAGTCTCCTCACATTTAAGACTCGGCCACTAGAGATACGCTTACCCTCCCCTTCCTCTCTCCAGCCCTGGGAGTCTCTGGCCCCTCCAGAAGGGGTCCCGAAAAACCTTGGCCAGGTCTTCCGTGACTCTGGCCCCATCCAGGTTGGGAGCCTCGACTGCCAGGATTTGGTGACAACCAATCTTTGCAGCTCAACTGCCTGATTTTTGGCTCTAGCAGGGATGCCCCTTTTACCAATAAATCAGTTCCTTCCCCCTCTCCCTTATACTACATTTGCAACATGGGTAATGCGTCCTCTCTGCTGGTCGACTCTCCCTTACAATGCCTTTTAGACAACCTCAAAACCCTCTCCTTGACACCAGGCATCAATATACAAGTGTTCCCTCAAATTCACATAACCATCCAGGAGCAAGAGAAGGAACTCCAACACCAACTGGATGCAGTTGCCCATCCTAAAGCTGACCCATTCTCACAGATGGCCCTAATACTTCAGGGCCTTCAGCTTCTCAATCCAAAGTTAATAACATTTCAGACTGTTTCCTCTGCACAAGTTTGGATCGTATTCTGTTAGTTAATTCCCACTGAGGAAGTACTTTTTTGTAACTCATCAGGGAATTTCCCTTGCTGCTACACTGCCTCTGGTTCAGCACCCTGTGACCAGATTGTTCGAATTTCTTCCCCAAACTTTGCTCTACCAGGGTTCTTTTTCTAGTGCAATGGTACGCTAACAAAAATCTAAGCCTCAACATGCCCTTTGCTTTTTGTGTTCCTTCCACTATGCTCCCTCAATTAAATCTGTACAGTGAGGCTGAATTAACATGGCTTGTTACTACCTCTCTTTCCAGGACAAGAAGGGCCGTCTTTCTATCCTTTAAAGCTCCACATTTCACGCCTGAGGGTTTCTTCCCCCCTTCCCAAGGAAGACTTTCCTCAACCCAAGAAACCCTCACAACAACATGCCTCACTCTAGTTCCACCCGTCTCTTTGCCACCCTCCTAGCATCCACTTCCCTCACCCCTACATCGTCTGCTTCATCAGACATCCAAGATTGCCCCAATAATTGGGATTTTCTTGTTCGTGCCTTTCTACCATGTATCATAAATTCCTACAGAATCAAATAGGCAAAATATCTAATCAGACCTTTAACCAGCTTCTCCTCGGGGATTACCAGCTACTTGCTACCTCAGCGGACACTTGTCCCTTACGTGAAGGCCTCACCAACGGCTGACGGCACTTCACCATCGTGGATATGGAGCTACAAAATGGAAACACGACTGGGGAAATTCACTAGCCTGTCACCCAGAGTTTCTAGGCCCATTTGCATTCGTGTGCCTCCTCCTGACTGCTGGTCTTTTCTCAGCCAGTCCCTCTCACCAGACCTCTGGCCAGAAGCTCCTCTTCCTTCTTCTTGCCTTCAGGGACAAGGATTGGATCGAGACTATCCATGACCTATGGCTTCAAGGAACTTTCATCGATCAGCCCCAAGGAAATTCACATTTTCAGTGCCCTGGCCTTTACAGCTATGCTTCTTTTGTCCCTGTACCCTGACCACTCATCCCTTCCTTCACACTCTTTGTCCCTCTCTAGCAGGAAGCAGCCAGAGGATCTCATTGCCCTGCTCCCAACATAAAAACAAAAAGGATGGAATGTTGGGTGTGTGGGAGACTCCCTGCTGAAGTTAAGTTTCCATCTCAGAGAGAACATCACAGAATCCCTTACCCCTCCTCCTCCTCTCTGAAGAGTGCCAAATTCAAAGGTTTCCTTGACCAATCCCCACAAGAAACAGTGTCCGCTCACTGTTCCTGAGTCACCCTTGGAATATCTGCTGATTGTGAGATATTGTTTCTGCTTCCATGACTATGCACACATTATAGCCCATCCAGAAGGCCTCTTCTATGCTTTTCAATACTTAACCTGCTCATCTTTCAAGGTTCCAAAAGAAGTTACCTGTTGTGAAGTCTCCCTCAATTCCTGGCAATCAGCACTTGCTGCGTCCCTATGCAACCCTTCTTCAGCCGAAGCTTGTAAGCACACGCCCTCTGCACTCTTCCTCTTCTTTCTCTCCTTTCTCTTTCTCTCTGCCCTCCTCCTCTCCTCTTTGCCTCTCCTTTTCTTCCCCTTTGGGCAGCCCCCCAATAAAATCTCCTTCTTGGGTGAGTCACTCGCCTTTCAGGTGTTTCCTTATAGCTTCTTAGTTTCTACAATGAACTCAGTCAAGAACTTGAGTGACAAATAGTAACAGTATTCATAACTCCAAATAAAATAGAAAGAAGACAAGAGGTACAGTACAGCATGGAATACAAATGTGTGCAATGACAATTATCAACAATTTCAAAATTGACAAATTATCAACAATTTCAAAAAAATTTTGAAATTATTGATCTCAACAATTTCAAAATCTAAAAGGTTGTGAAAACAAAAGCTTTTTTGTGTAAGTCCTAGTGGGAAGAACATGATCTGAACTATGTTGATAACACCTAAGACTCCTTCTCCACTGATGGTTACTACTCATATCTTAAGTTCCACAACTAATAACTCACTTGGTTAGAAACTGCTGCCCAGATTCCTGGGGTGTTATTTACAGACATTACACTATGTTGATGTTCTAAATGGTTTGTTACATTGTACATCAATGCACATGTTGCTATTCTAAAATATGAAAGTTTTCAAAGCACAGCTAGCCTGAAGATCAATATAAAAGAAATGCAGACCTATATAAACACCAATTTTTACCCAACTTGATTAATAATGCAAAATTGTATTTATCTGAAAAGATTCTATTTGACTCAAGCATTAAATATATAAGCACCAATAATAAATAAGGATGGTTTTATATGCTATTTATATGCAAATGCTCGTACTGCAGCATTCTGAAATATGACTCAGTCCAACCACTTTATAGAGACATCTTATGCTACCTACCAGGTAAATAACATATACTGCTATTACATGGCTCAGGAGACTAATACTTTGAAATCCCAATCAAAGACTCTGAGGTCTTCTTGATAAGATGCCACCAAACTAGGTAAAAACCTACTTGTGCCAGTAATTTTAACCAGTTTTTGTGATATTAGGCAGAATTAAAGTAATATCACACACTGCCTACTAGATGTATAAAGTTTCCCAACACAAATGCAAATTAGTTTTCACATAGTTCTAATAAGTTTATTCATGCTGAGGGGAGTCCACTAATCTTCAGACATTCTAAAGTGCTTTTTGAAGAAAATGAGTATGGTTTTCATACAAATGATATAAACAAAATTAAAGAAGGATTATATCTAGCACAGATTAAAAATACTTCATGCAGTTATTTCTCTTTGTCATTTACTTCTACTATACTTTGAAGCATTACAAATCCCCATGATGTCTCTTTAGATTATACTTTGCATTTAAATTTTTTATCTTTCTATTAATTTAAATTCACAAGCTCAAAGTTTGAACTAAGCAGAAATACTATGAACAACTATCTAAGATTTAAAGGAAAACTTTCTTTTGTTTCTTTAAAAGAGTTAAAAATCAAGAAACTTTCTTTAATGATTTATTCATTCAGTTCCATAGATGTATTACTATATATACTTTTTTCCTTTAGATTTATAATATGTAACTTCAAATATGTTCAATTTCTATAAAAGTCAGGTCAACATTTTTTTTCAACATTTAGGATTCTGAATTTTAGAATATCTGCTGATTGTGAGATATTGTTTCTGCTTCCGTGACTATGCACACATTATAGCCCATCCAGAAGGCCTCTTCTATGCTTTTCAATACTTAACCTGCTTATCTTTCAAGGTTCCGAAAGAAGTTACCTGTTGTGAAGCTTCCCTCAATTCCTCTAAATAATTATACTGCTTTTCTTCTTTGCTCCCATTATACTTCTTTCATAGTGACAATTACACTGCAATTATTTTTCTCATTTAACCACTCACAGGATAATAGGCCCATAAGATACAAGAATGAGGAGACATTCTTTGTTTCTGTGTCAAAACTTCATACCAACTGTCTCTCTCAATAAACATCTGAATGAATGAATGAATGATCAACAGAGTTAGATTCCATTATGAGGTTCATGATCTCCTCCAATGTGACATCTGGTAAGGAAGAAAAATTGTAGGAAATGCTAGTCTCTTGAAAGGCAGAAGAACTGAAGCAGACAGTCTTTAAAACAGAAGGCAGAATTAACAATTAACCCCAGATGGGCTGTGCATATTAAATTAAGATGAGATGTTGTTAGATATTAAAAGCTACACAGAAAGGGCAGCCATGGTAACTTGCTTTATTTCAAGTTTCCTCTCACTATCACATCCTAAAGCATTCTAACAGACAATTTTGAGTCAATGGTATAGGTTACAGAACAAGAGAGTTTTGCAAGAAGATATAAAATTATTTTAGAATACTCTAGATCAGTGTTTCTCAATCTTCATATACACAGAATCCCATTAGGATCCTTGTTAAAAATATAAATGATCATGTTCAGTAGGTCTAGTTGGGGTCTGAGATTCTGCATACCTATCAAGCTCCCAGAGGAAGTCTGATGCCAATCCATGGGACACACTTTAAAGGGCATTTTTAGAATAAGAGACATTTTCCTTCAAAGTCCATGTCAGACTTGTCTTGGGTTTTAACTGTTAAACCCTTATCAATAATCCTTGCTATAAGCTGTCTTAATGGTATTCATTATATAAATCATCACTGAAAATTCCACTAAATGAAATACATATTACTGAAAAGCTTTTAAATTTCTTTCTTACCTATACTCTGGTAATGCCATCGAAAGAAAATTCGCTCAGGTAGAAACTGCAGTATTTTCTATAAAATAAAAAAATAAAGTATAAAGAAAATAAACCATGAAATTTTGTATTCTTGTGTTAAGCCTATATTACCTGCTATTTTTAAGTTTCAGAAAAGAAAAGGAAAAGTATTTAACATAAATATTGCACTTTATTACATATTTCTATGGGAGTTTCTTTTACTTGCCCTAGGCAAGTTTCTTTCTCTGAATGTTTTAAGAGACTATTATCCCAAGTTTAACTCCCCAACAAGGTCAAAGAAAAAAACTTAATCACTCTGTCTTTATTAAATGACAGTCATAGCTTAAATATTAAAAGAATATTTTCCCAAATGACAGAATTCCCAGGTTTCTTCTTTTTCACCTTCTCCTTCCCATTTTCATCATAATTATCATCAGTCAAAAACAGAGCTGGGAAGAAAGAGGAACAAAAAGAAGATTAAAAAAATTCAGTAGGAAAAAAAACCTGAAACTGGTGGCAAGAATTTCATGATATTAACAGCATAAAAATGAGTCTTAGCATCATAGTTACGCATGTCCTCATTGGTAGATAAAGAAAAAAAAATCTACGATATACACAATTATTTGGCCATTAAAAGTAGCTCCCCATTCCCCCAAAATCCCTAACTAATGAGAATAACTTTTTCCCTCATTCCACAACAAATTTTGTCAAATTACTCTAGGGTAATAAAAGTCCTTGTTCTTTAGCTGTAACTACTTTTCTAAAAAATATAGAAAATCCAAAACTGGTCAAAATACCTTCCTTGGTATTGATAATACATTTCTATTTTACTCTGAAATTAGTAAAGAAAACTAAAAAAGGTACACTGGTACACTGCTGGTGGGACTGCAAATTGGTGCAACCACTCTGAAAGCAGAATGGAGATTCCTCAGAAAACTTAGAATGGAACCACCTTTTGACCCAGTTATCCCACTCCTTGTCATATAACCAAAGGACTTAAAATCAATGTACTGACCACATCAATGTTTATAGCAGCTCAATTCACAATAGCTAAGCTATGGAACCAATCTAGGTGCCCTTCAACAGACGAGTGGATAAAGAAAATGTGGAACAATGGAATATTACTTGGCCATAAAGAAGAATGAAATTATGGCATTTGCCAGTATATGGATGAAACCGGAGACTATCATGCTAAATGAAATAAGCCAATCCCAAAAAAAACAAAGGCCAAATTTTCTGATATGTGGATGCTAACATACAACAAGCGGAAGAGTAGGAAGAACATTAAGTTCAATAGACAGACAAAGGGGAAGAACGGGAAGGGAAGAGTGATAGGAACAGGAAAGACAGTAGAATAACTGGACGTAACTTTCCTATGTTCTTATATGAATACACAATTAGTGTAACTCCACATCATATACAACCACAAAAATGGAAAATTATACTCCATGAATGTATATGTCAAAATACATTCTGTCATTATAACTAAAAAGAACAAATAAAAAAGAAAAAAGAAAGAAAATCTCCCTTCTAGGTTTAACTAGCCTTCTATTCTAACAGATCAAAAAATAATGTGATATAATATCCAGATCTCCTGGGTAAGTATGTTTTTAGGTAGGTAATGAACCGCTTTCTCCCTTTCAGCCAGCTTGAGTTTTTGTTTTGTTTCCTTGTTTGTCCAAGTGGGTCAGTTAAAATATGACACATCTATTTGTTTCATTTGTTCCCAATGAACACCGAAGGAATATATACAAACTTCTGAGAAAAGCCTCAACAGACAAATTTCTATCAAACATAAGTGAATATAAATAACAGGGACTTTTCTTTTATCCTGTACCACTTTTCCACTCATATCCCTACACAGGTGATATCTCCTTGCCATTCAAGTCTCACTTCAAGTGTCACCTCCTCATGAGGCTTTTCTGAGAACTCTATCTAGTGGAGCCTGGCCCTGTTCCCACACCTCCAGGGCTTTCTCCTTTATCTGTCCTGTCCTCTTCATAGTCCTCCTCCTTAGGTGAAAGGATCATACTGATTTACCCATTTTAAGACCACATGCCCTCCACCAAAAGTGTAATAAGCTCCAAGAGAACAACACTTTTGTTGTTCCCTGATGCACTGCCAGCACCTAGAGGATCTCTGACTGGTATACAGGCATACTCAGTGAATGCTCAGGAAATAAATTTTGAATTCTTTTTTCTTATGAAATATTAAAATTTGTAGGTAATCAAACCTATGTTCACATCAACATGGCATGTGTCCCATCTTTCTTTAAATATCATTGAGTTAAGGACATTTAACTCTAAAATTAGTAAAGAAAACTAAAAAATAAAGCTGTAAATTTAAAACAATTGCTCTTCCAAGATGATAGACATAAAATATAAATGTCCTTAGTTACATAACTTGTTATAAATTCTTCCCATCTATAAAGGTAAAAATGCAATACAAACCATATCAAAGATTATTTCTGATTATATAAAGCAGTAAACAGCTGATCACATACTGAAAAATCACTAAGAAGTTCTCTCCGTTCTCTTTTTTGAATGGGAAAGCCTTCATTTAGACTGTCTTTAGAACATTTTGGTTTTTATTTTTTACTATTTCAAAATTAATTTATTTTTAATTTAAATTTGCTATTAATCAACAACAATTGTATTTATTGGGTCACAAGGTGGTGTGCTTTTTCATTTATTTATTTGTTTGTTTTTGCAGTACTAGGGACTGAATTCAGGTTCTGGCACATGCTAGGCAAATGCTTTACCATTTAGCTACATATCCTCCCCTCAAAGTGATATGCTGATGTACAGACATTTTGTGGAATGATTGCAACAAGCTAATTAAATATCCATCACCTCACATACTTGTTATTTGTGTTGACAACACTTAATATATATTATATTAGTAATTTGAAATATAAAATGCATTACTATTAAGTATGATCACCATGCTCAAATCATATTCTTCCTGTTTAATTGAAACTTCAAACCCTTTGAACAACAAGTCTCCTTTCTCTACCTATCCCTTACCCCCGAGTCTCTAAAAAACTGCCATTCTATTCTCTGCTTTTTTCAGTTTGACTTTATTAGATTCTATAAATAGGAGAGATCCTTTGGTATTTGTCTGGAAGTACAAACATAAAACAAATGCAAATAAAAATGCCTAGTCTCACAATTGTTAGGCAAGAGAGAAAATACCATTCACAAAACAAAGCAAAAAGCCTTGACAGAAATTTCTAAGAGGTAATACAGAAGTGAGGGCAAAGTGCCTCATCTCAGAAGAGCTTCATGAACTGTTTCCTGGAAGAAAGCAGCGGAGACTTAGAGGATGAATCATCTTAGCCTACTGGAGAATAGGGATAGAGGAACAGAATTGGAAGTGACAAAAGGCAAAAAACCCTGAGTGTCTTAAAGTAACAATATCATCTCACTCCAGTCAGAATGGTAGCTATGGCATGTGTCCCATCTTTCTTTAAATATGAGAATGTGGGGGAAAAGGCACACTCATACACTGCTGGTGGGACTGCAAATTGGTGCAGCCAATGTGGAAAGTAGTATGGAGATTCTTTGGAAAACTGGAAATGGAACTACCATTTGACCCAGCTATCCCTCTCCTCAGACTATATCCAAAGGACTTAAAAACAGCATACTACAGGCACACAGCCACAATGATGTTTACTGCAGCACAATTCACAATAGCTAAACTGTGGAACCAACCTAGATGCCCTTCAGTAGTTGAATGGATAAAAAAAAATGTGGCATATATACACTGAATATTACTCAGCAATAAAAGAGAATAAAATCATGGTATTTGCAGGTAAATGGATGGAATTGAAGAAGATAATGCTAAGTGAAGTTAGCCAATCCCCCCAAAAAACAAATGCCAAATGTTTTCTCTGATATAAGGTGACTAACTCATAGTGGGGTAGGGAGAGGGAACAAGGGAGGAATAGACGAACTCTACATAGGGCAGAGGAGTGGAGGGGAAGGGAGGAGGCAGGGGGTTAGCAATGATGGTGGAATGTGATGGACATTATTATCCAAAGTACATGTATGAAGACACAAATTGGTGTGAACACACTTTATATACAGAGATATGAAAAATTGTGCTCTATATGTGTAATAAGAATTGTAATGCATTCCCCTTTCATGTATTTAAAAAATAAAATCAATAAAAAAAGTAACAAGAGCAGTAGGAGGGTCAGTGTGGCTGATGGATGAGTGAGGAGGTAAGGAGACGGCATTAGGAAGGCAGCTGAAGCTGCAGGTTAATATTCTCATGGGAGCAGTGCAGCGTCCATTAAAGGGTTCCAGCTGGAGGTAAATTTGAGATGGATGAGAAGAGAAGCAGAGATATCAATGAAGAAGCAATGGTAGTATTTCAGAGGAGAATGAAATGGTCTGTACCATGGTCAGCAAGATAAAGAGAGGCATATAATTAATAGTGATATTAGGAGGTAAAATTGTTAGCATGGCAGATAGAGTGGTTTGGGTAAATTGAAGATTAAGAATTACTCCCACGGTATGATAAAAGGCAATGCTTTAATTCAAGACATCAAGTCCAAAAGGAATCTAATACTTGAGGAGAATAAGCATGTCAAATTAAAGCATCCTAGAACTGGGCACCAATGGATCTTAATGTAGTCTCTCCTCTAGGCAACTGGAGGGTCTGGAGGACAGGAGCAGAATGTGATGTCAATGGGGCTAAGTTACTGGCTAAAAAATGTGTATAAATGAAAGTCACTGGGAGAGAGCTTAAAATGAGAAAACAAGAAGAATCCCTGGAGATATCAACACATTGAGGGAGTCCTGCTAAGAAGGTAAGGATGAAGGTATAGCAGGAGCTAAAGACAAATGTGCAAAAATCAAAGAAGACACCTTTGAGGCACCAGCTATTTATATGTTTATTTATTTTAAAAATCAGAAATACTTATGACTATACTCACAACTTTAAGAAAAAGTTAAAGAAAATGGATGCCAAATGATAAAATGACTTCAGTATTAAATCCAAGGAGCTCAAAATTCTTGCCTGGAGAAGTCATCATCTTTGTAAACCAGACAACAAGTGCCAGAGATGATATAATAAATTAATAAACAAATTATTAATAGCTTTTGCAAAGTAAGTTCTCTAGGAAATATGCTATGATGGAGTTAGTGACCAGAAATGGAAGGCCCTTGTACTCCTGCCTTTTCAGTTGCTGGCTAAGGACCTCAGTAAGAGGATTATGATCAAGGCTGGAAAGCTAAAGGGGCTAGTAGCTAAAGGACATCAACTAATCCAGTCAATGCATAGCAAATTCTTTCTTGAAAGAAAATCTGAGCAGCATATTTTTATGTTTTCCATAATAATCTTCAAATTATTAATTGTGATATTCTTATAGTACTAAAAGGCTGAAGCACTAAGTGGAACTGACTTCAAGCCAGTACCTCTACTGGCCTGTTTCTCATCAGCTGGCTGCTATCTCATGCAGATGGAAGCCTGGTGCCACCAAAGCCTTCCCATCTTTTTGTTGTGTCCTTCCCTGAAATTCCTCAGCCTGAGAAAATGACACAGCAGGGACTTGGTGTCCTACTTTCTCCTGTATTCTCCTTCAAAGAGACCTTGCACTCCACCTACACTACACCTCAGGATCATTTTCTGACTTCATCTTGCCACTAAACTAAAAAACTTTGTATAGAAGTTACCAAGAAAATTAAAGAATCAGGATAGATCTTATCTTGAATTAGATGAATATCTGACACACCCAGTGTTCTTCAAACTTTCAATTTAGTCAGAAAACCAATCTGGCACTGAATCATACTTTTCAGTTTTCCAAAACACATCATGATGTTTTTGACTTAAATTCTCCTTTGTTCACATACAACAAAGAAAAACACCTCTTTTATTTTATAGGATCATATTTTATTGTTATCAATAATAACTAATGAAAATTAATATAAACAAAATTTAATCAAATACTAATAGTTTGGATTTTAATGCTACATTGATTCATTATATTTAGGGATCTGATTATACAACAGAAGCCAAACTTTAAGAACATTAAAGTGGTGTCTAAATAATGAGCCATGTGAAGCTGAGAAGTAAACTTGGTTGTTGATGGGTGAAATAGTTTATAGATATCTATTAATTCTATTTGATTAATAGTATTGTTTAGGTCTGAGGAGTCTTTACTAAGTTTTTGTCTGGATGACCTATTTATTGATGAGACAGGTGTTTTGAAATCACCTAGTATTATTTTATGGGGTTCTATCTGAGTCTTCATATTGAGTGGGTTTATTTTATGTGTGTGTGTAAACTGCCATGTGGGGCATAAATACTTATAATCATTATATCCTGTTGTAGAATGAAGTGACTATCTTGTCTCTTCAGATTAATTTTGGCTTGAAATTTACTTTCTTTCTTTTAACTTAGAAGAAAACCTTTTTAAAATCAGGAAATGAAACAATACAGCAGGATGATATAGATACTGTGAGTCTGCCACAAAAGTAGTCTCTAACTTATTCTGAGGTCAGGCTTATCATCATCATTACAACTTCTGGATAAAATTTTTCAGATTTACAAAATGGATGCACTTTATAGACACTCAAAAATGAACTCAATAAGGTTTGGATATAAAACATCATGCCCATATCTGAGCTATTAAAAATACTCTCAAATGGACAGAATCTTATACAGTAACTCAGAGGCTGAAATAATACTCCTTCTGATGTTACCTTTTGTACCCAAATATTGCAAGGGCCATTTTTAATACAAGTCTATGAAGTCAATAAAAGTAAAGTCCAAAACAACTGTCTATGTCTAAGTAAGCCTGTTCCTCAGAAAGTCCCAGATGAAGGCTACCTTTACTGAGGCAAAAATAATCTGGTATTTCCTTTACTGTAGCTGATATTCTAAGCTACACTGCTGTGAATGCCACATAAGCTATTGATACCTTGTTTGTAGTTCCACTGGAGAATAAAAAAAATTCAAGAAAGCCACACAGTGTGAATAAATATTACTTTTCTGAAAAACACATGGCTCTATTTAATGCTCAGTGCTCAACTGCATCTATATGGTAATCCATTATAGCACACTTGAAATCGAAATTAGGTATTACTACTGATCAGCACATCAGGGAATCTGTCATTCTTTTAACTGATTATCCATAGCTCTTTTTTCTTCAGAACCTACTGCATGACCAGGAATAATGTGAAATGTAAGCTGGAGTTTATACAAGATGCCACAGTGTACTTTAAAACGGTTGGTCTTCATTTAATTTGTGTAGGAAACATTTTTCTTTCCAAATTATTACCAAATGATTGCAGCGTATCCCAGTGGATTCACACACTTGATTTCAATTTAACTTAGAAAGGCAGGACAGTGAAGAATGAGGAAAATATTAAACGCTAATTTATGCAATATACTAAAACAATGACCAACTAAACCTGTTTTGTCTGAAAGTAGAGAAGTTGGGGAACAGCCTTTGACCAAATGAGCTGCATGACACATGGGGGCCAAATAAAGAAAATGTTGCCCTGGGAGAAAACAGAAAATTTGTTTTAGAAGAACAGAGTCTTACTTACTTGCCTTTTTGGGTAATAAGTATTCTAAAAACTTAGGATTAGAACTGGCAGTAAAGTTCAAAGAAAGAACAGCATGAATGTGGATGCTACTAGTACAGTCTAGTTTCAAAAGGACCCATGTGCACAGAAGCATAACAGAATACACACTTCCATGGAGAACTTCAGAAAGGGCAATCCATTCTTCTGCATCTTGGTTTCTGGCTTCTCACTACTTAGTAAAAATGACTCAATTCATTGATGTAGATAGAATATTTTCATTGAACTCCTGAGTCTCAAAACTTATTTGGAACTTTTATGTTCAAATGAAATGGAACTAAAATGAAAGATTAAATAATCTTAAAAATAAAATGGGAGAGAAGGAAGATGGCGGCGAGGGGAGTGCATTGCCCCCGTGTGCTGCTTCACTGTGTGGGAGTATGACAAGTCAGGACGGCTAAAGGATATCTTGTTAGGAATTTCCAGCAATAGTGGGGTGCTCCAGAACCTGGAGGAAGGATTTCCATCGCACGAGGATAGGCTACAGGGACTCAAACGCGAGAGGTTTGTCGCACGGAGGGTAACACTGCTTATTCAGCAAATCGCCCCGCAGCTAGAGTCTGCAGCGCGCGCTGGGAAACGAGGAGATAGCGACGCAGGGATACAGCGCTGCAGTTTCTGCCAGCCGTGCAAGCACCGTACTCAGGGCTGAATTCTGGGTTCGAGACGGGGGAAGGAAGCGGTCCATCTCGGTTCTCCACACTGGTCAGACCACAGAGGAGGCCAGCAGCCACCATGTTGGAAAGCTGACGTCACCATCCCTGTTTTCGACTGACCGCAGCTCATTCAGCCATAGAACAGGTAATTTCAGGCTGCCATTCGCCTGCGGCTTGCAGACAGATTGCTAGGGTTCAGTGCATGGGTGCTTCTTAGAACCTGATCTTATCGGAGCGAAAACCGAGCGCGGGGCGGCCGAGTTCCGACTCCCGGAACCGCCCTGGCCCAGGGCTGCGGAGCCTGCTGAGGCTGCTTCTTGGACCCTGCTCCAATCAGAGCATACACCAAGCACTAAGCGGCCGAATTCCGGCTC
Source organism: Marmota monax (assembly GCF_021218885.2). Classification (NCBI taxonomy): domain Eukaryota; kingdom Metazoa; phylum Chordata; class Mammalia; order Rodentia; family Sciuridae; genus Marmota; species Marmota monax. Next base: position 6,324,918 of record NW_026692254.1, read on the forward strand.
CCGGAACTGAGCCCGCGGGGACTGCTTCTTGGAGCCTACTCTTATAGGAGCTTACACTGAGCACGGAGCGGCCGAGTTCTGGCTCCCGGAACTTCCCTGGCGCGGGGCTAGGAGCCCGCGGAAACTGCTTCTCGGTCCGGGTCCTGCTGAGGGCCGGTCAGGACTCACCCGTTGCTTTGGTTGCCCAGCAAGGGGAACGAAATGCTGCCATTCGCATAGGATACCAACATGGCAGAGATCTGATGTCATCAGAAAGCGGCGGAGGAGAGAACTTCATCAATACCAGCGGCGACATAAACAGTTGGTCTCCTGGTAGGGGGGTGAGGCACAGACACCCGAGTCTCCTCAATTTGTCATAGAGCCAGAGGGGAGGAGCCGGGCCGCCGCCAGTGCCCGGAGCAGGCCCAGCGGCTCGCCAGCGTGGTGACCGCGTGACCCCAATTGGAGAGGGGGCGGAGCGGAGCCGCCACCCGCACCCGCAAGGTGGGCAAACCCGCGACCCAGTGGTACATGGGCGTGGTAGGAGGGGCAGGGCAGAGCCGCCATTCGTGCTTGCAAGGTAAACAGACCTGTGACAGCCTGGCGGGTCAGGCCCAGTGGCCTGCCAGTGTGGTACACACGTCACCCCAACTGGAGTAGGGGCAGAGCAGATCCTTCTCCCACGCCCGGATCAGGCCCTGCCAGTGTGGTGGCCACGTGACCCCAATTGGAGTGGGGGCGGAGCGGAACCGCCACCTGTGCCCGCAGGGTGAGCAGACCTGTGACCAACCTGCAGATGAGGCCCAGGGGTCCGCAGGCGTGGTAGGAGGGGCAGGGCAGATCCACCGCCCGCGCCTCCAAGGTAGGCAGACATGCAACAGACCAGCGGATCAGGCCCAGGAGCCTGCCGGCGTGGTACACACACCACCCTAATTGGAGTAGGGGCAGAGCAGAGTCGCCGCCCGTGCCAGGAACAGGCCCAGCGTCCTGCAGGCGGGGTAGTCACAACACACCAATTGGAGTAGGGGCAGAGCAGAGCCTCCACCCGTGCCCGAAAGGTGGGTAGATCTGCGACCGACCAGCGGGACAGGCCCAGTGGCCTGCCGGTACAACAGACACGTCACCCCATTTGGAGTAGGGGCAGAGTAGAGCCGCCGCCCGCGCCTGCAGGGTAGGCAAACCTGCAACCGACCGGCGGATCAGGCCCGGTGGCCTGCGGGCGTGGTACACTCATCGCCCCAATTGGAGTAGGGGCAGAACAGAGCCGCCGCCAGCGCCCAGAACAGGCCCAGTGACCTGCCGGCGTGGTAGCCACGACACCCCAATTGGAATAAGGAGAGAGCAGAGCCGCCGCCCGCACCTGCAGGAAAGATACGCAAGCAGTATGAAAAGACAAGGAAAGAAAGGACCACAAGCAATGCAGGTCAACGCAACTTTAGAAGAGGTAACAGCTGCAGCAGATGGAATGTCAGATAAAGAATTCAGGATATACATGCTTCAGATGATCTGGAGTATCAAGGAAGACATTAAACAGCAAAATCAGACAATGAAAGATCACTTCGACAATGAATTACGCAAACAAATCCAGGAAGCAAAGGATCAACTATACAGGGAGATAGAGGTTATAAAAAACAAACAAACAGAAATCCTAGAAATGCAGGAAACAATAAAACAACTTAAAAACTCAATGGAGAATACTACCAGCACAGTAGAACACTTAGAAGATAGAACATCAGACAATGAAGACAAAGTATTTCAACTGGAAAAGAACATAGACAGCTCAGCAAGACTGTTAAGAAACCATGAGCAGAACATCCAAGAAATATGGGATAACATTAAGAGACCAAACTTAAGAGTCATTGGGATACAGGAAGGTACAGAGCTCCAAACCAAAGGAATGAGCAGTCTATTCAATGAAATAATACAAGAAAACTTCCCAGACTTGAAGAAGGAGACAGAATCCCAAATCCTAGAAGCCTACAGGACGCCGAATGTGCAAAATCATAAGAGATCCACACCTAGACACATTATAATGAAGATGCCCAACATACAGAATAAGGAGAGAATTTTAAAAGCTACAAGAGAAAGGAAGCAGATTACATTTAGGGGTAAGCCAATCAGGATAACAGCTGATCTTTCAACACAGACTCTGAAAGCTAGAAGATCCTGGAATAACATATTTCAAACACTGAAAGAAAATGGGTTCCAACCAAGAATTGTGTATCCAGCGAAATTAAGCTTCAGGATGGAAGATGAAATTAAAACCTTCCACGATAAACAAAAGTTTAAAGAATTCGCAGCTAGAAAACCATCTCTTCAAAACATCCTCGCCAAAGCATTACAGGAAGAGGAAATGGAAAATAACAATGAAAACCAACAGTGGGAGGTAGGACAGTAAAGGGGGGGAAAATAATCAAAGAGGAAAACAAACCATGTTTAGTAACAGAAATAAACAAATATGGCTGGAAGAACAACCCATATCTCAATAATAACCCTAAATGTTAATGGCTTAAATTCACCAATTAAGAGACACAAGCTAGTAGAATGGATCACAAAACAATACCCAACAATATGCTGCCTACAGGAGACGCATTTGATAGGAAAAGACATACATAGGCTGAAGGTGAAAGATTGGGAAAAATCATATCACTCATATGGACTTCGGAAACAAGCAGGAGTGTCCATACTCATATCAAATAAAATAGATTTCAAGCCAAAGTTAATCAAAAGGGATAAAGAGGGACACTACATACTGCTTAAGGGAACCATACACCAACAAGACATAACAATCATAAATATTTATGCCCCAAACAATGGTGCAGCAATGTTCGTCAAACAAACTCTTCTCAAGTTCAAGAGTCTAATAGACCACCACACCATAATCATGGGAGACTTCAACACACCTCTCTCGCCACTGGACAGATCTTCCAAACAAAAGTTGAATAAGGAAACTATAGAACTCAATAACACTATTAATAACCTAGACCTAATTGACATATATAGAGTATACCACCCAACATCAAGCAGTTACACTTTTTTCTCAGCAGCACATGGATCCTTCTCAAAAATAGATCATATATTATGTCACAGGGCAACTCTTAGACAATATAAAGGAGTAGAGATAATACCATGCATCTTATCTGATCATAATGGAATGAAACTGAAAATCAACGATAAAAGAAGGAAGGAAAAAGCATACATCACTTGGAGAATGAACAATAGGTTACTGAATGATCAATGGGTTATAAAAGACATCAAGGAGGAAATTAAAAAATTCTTAGAGATAAATGAAAACACAGAGACAACATATCGGAATCCATGGGACACATTGAAAGCAGTTCTAAGAGGAAAATTCATTGCTTGGAGTTCATTCCTTAAAAAAAGAAAAAACCAACAAATAAATGATCTCATACTTCATCTCAAAATCCTTGAAAAAGAAGAGCAAAACAACAGCAAAAGAAGTAGAAGGCAAGAAATATTTAAAATCAGAGCTGAAATTAATGAAATCGAAACAAAAGAAACAATTGAAAAAATTGACAAAACTAAAAGTTGGTTCTTTGAAAAAATAAACAAAATCGACAGACCCTTAGCGATGCTAGCAAAGAGAAGAAGAGAGAGAACTCAAATTACTAGCATACGGGATGAAAAAGGCAATATCACAACAGACACTTCAGAAATACAGAAGATAATCAAAAACTATTTTGAATCCTTATACTCCAATAAATTAGAAGATAGTGAAGGCATAGATAAATTTCTTAAGTCATATGATCTGCCCAGATTGAGTCAGGAGGATATACACAACCTAAACAGACCAATATCAATTGAGGAAATAGAAGAAACCATAAAAAGACTACCAACTAAGAAAAGCCCAGGACCGGATGGGTATACAGCAGAATTTTACAAAACCTTTAAAGAAGAACTAATACCAATACTTTTCAAGCTACTTCAGGAAATAGAAAAAGAGGGAGAACTTCCAAATTCATTCTATGAGGCCAACATCACCCTGATACCTAAACCAGACAAAGACACTTCAAAGAAAGAAAACTACAGACCAATATCTCTAATGAACCTAGATGCAAAAATCCTCAATACAATTCTGGCGAATCGGATACAAAAACATATCAAAAAAATTGTACACCATGATCAAGTAGGATTCATCCCTGGGATGCAAGGATGGTTCAATATACGGAAATCAATAAATGTTATTCACCACATCAATAGACTTAAAAATAAGAACCATATGATCATCTCGATAGATGCGGAAAAAGCATTCGACAAAGTACAGCATCCCTTTATGTTCAAAACTCTAGAAAAACTAGGGATAACAGGAACATACCTCAATATTGTAAAAGCTATCTATGCTAAGCCTCAGGCTAGCATCATTCTGAATGGAGAAAAATTGAAGGCATTCCCTCTAAAATCTGGGACAAGACAGGGATGCCCTCTCTCTCCACTTCTGTTCAACATAGTTCTCGAAACACTGGCCAGAGCAATTAGACAGACGAAAGAAATTAAAGGCATAAAAATAGGAAAAGAAGAACTTAAATTACCACTATTTGCAGATGATATGATTCTATACCTAGCAGACCCAAAAGGCTCTACAAAGAAACTATTAGAGCTAATAAATGAATTCAGCAAAGTGGCAGGATATAAAATCAACACGCATAAATCAAAGGCATTCCTGTATATCAGCGACAAATCCTCTGAAATGGAAATGAGGACAACCACTCCATTCAAAATATCTTCAAAAAAAATAAAATACTTGGGAATCAACCTAACAAAAGAGGTGAAAGACTTATACAATGAAAACTACAGAACCCTAAAGAGAGAAATAGAAGAAGATCTTAGAAGATGGAAAAATATACCCTGTTCATGGATAGGCAGAACTAACATCATCAAAATGGCGATATTACCAAAAGTTCTCTATAGGTTTAATGCAATGCCAATCAAAATCCCAACGGCATTTCTTGTAGAAATAGAGAAAGCAATCATGAAATTCATATGGAAAAATAAAAGACCCAGAATAGCAAAAACAATGCTAAGCAGGAAGTGTGAATCAGGCGGTATAGCGATACCAGACTTCAAACTATACTACAGAGCAATAGTAACAAAAACAGCATGGTACTGGTACCAAAACAGGCGGGTGGACCAATGGTACAGAATAGAGGACACAGAAACCAATCCACAAAACTACAACTATCTTATATTTGATAAAGGGGCTAAAAGCATGCAATGGAGGAAGGATAGCATCTTCAACAAATGGTGCTGGGAAAACTGGAAATCCATATGCAACAAAATGAAACTGAATCCCTTTCTCTCGCCATGCACAAAAGTTAACTCAAAATGGATCAAGGAGCTTGATATCAAATCAGAGACGCGCCGTCTGATAGAAGAAAAAGTTGGCTACGATCTACAGTCGGTGGGGTCGGGCTCCAAATTCCTCAATAGGACACCCATAGCACAAAAGTTAATAACTAGAATCAACAAATGGGACTTACTCAAACTAAAAAGTTTTTTCTCAGCAAAAGAAACAATAAGAGAGGTAAATAGGAGCCTACACCCTGGGAACAAATTTTTACTCCTCACACTTCAGATAGAGCCCTAATATCCAGAGTATACAAAGAACTCAAAAAATTAGACAATAAAATAACAAACAACCCAATCAACAAATGGGCCAAGGACCTGAACAGACACTTCTCTGAGGAGGACATACAGTCAATCAACAAGTACATTAAAAACATGCTCACCATCTCTAGCTGTCAGAGAAATGCAAATCAAAACCACCCTAAGATACCATCTCACTCCAGTAAGATTGGCAGCCATTAGGAAGTCAAACAACAACAAGTGCTGGCGAGGATGTGGGGAAAAGGGTACACTTGTACATTGCTGGTGGGACTGCAGATTGGTGCAGCCAATTTGGAAAGCAGTATGGAGATTTCTTGGAAAGCTGGGAATGGAGCCACCATTTGACCCAGCTATTCCCCTTCTTGGTCTATTCCCTAAAGACCTAAAAAGAGCATGCTACAGGGACACTGCTACATCGATGTTCATAGCAGCACAGTTCACAATAGCAAGACTGTGGAACCAACCTAGATGCCCTTCAATAGACGAATGGATAAAAAAAATGTGGCATTTATACACAATGGAGTATTACTCTGCATTAAAAAATGACAAAATCATAGAATTTACAGGGAAATGGATGGCATTAGAGCAGATTATGCTAAGTGAAGCTAGCCAATCCCTAAAAAACAAATGCCAAATGTCTTCTTTGATATAAGGAGAGTAACTAAGATCAGAGTAGGGACGAAGAGCAGGAGAAGAAGATTAACATTTAACAGGGATGAGAGGTGGGAGGGAAAGGGAGAGAGAAGGGAAATTGCATGGTAATGGAAGGAGACCCTCAGGGTTATACACTGGAGGGGGTAGAGAGAGAGGAGGGGAGGGGAGGGGAGAGGTGGGGAGGGGGGAGGGTGGAGGATGGGAAAGGCAGCGGAGCACAACAGACAGTAGTATGGCAATATGTAAATCAATGGATGTGTAACTGATGTGATTCTGCAATCTGTGTATGGGGTGAAGGTGGGAGTTCATAACCCACTTGAATCAAAGTGTGGAATATGATATGTCAAGAAATTTGTAATGTTTTGAACAACCCACAATAAAAAATTTAAAAAAATAAAAAAAAAAGAAATTTAGAAAAAAAAATTACCAAAATACAAACAAACAAACAAACAAAAACAAAAACAAAAAAATAAAATGACTACATTTTTAGATAAAAAATGTCATGTTTTTCTTCTCATACCAGCAATCCCTATCCAACCACTAACTGTCATGAATTAAGAGACGCTCCATCTTTTCACATCCTTAATGGTCTTTGAGACCAAACTCAAATATCACCTCCTGGGAAGAGCCCACCTCAACCGGACCCTTTACCAGCATGCTTCTCAGTTGAATAGGCACAAGACCCACTCCATTAGATACTAGATCTAAATATTGTGTGCCAGGCTCTGTATACACAAATAGATAAATAAGTAGAAAAATCAAGATGACAAAAGGAATTTTGAAAGGAATTGTTCATGTTTAAGGAAGTTAGTTCTAAACAGCAGAAACAAAGAATCTGTTGAGTAGGTACATAGTAAAGATGACTGAGAATAGAAATGTGTCTCCAGACATTTATAGTAAATCTCAACCCATGATTTGATCATTCAAGAGGCAATATTTTTTGGATAATAATAAAATAAATAAAAACATTTCAAAAACTAAACTTAAGATACAAGGCAAAGTCCTCCAAAGAAAATATAACTTTTAAAAAGGCTTCTAATTTCTCCCTCCCATATCCTAAAAATCAACCAATATTAAAATACTAGAAAACTTTATTAGTCAATGAAGACTCAAAGAAGCAAAGAATCCTATCTACAAGTGAAATACTTACAGAAATTACTGCTTGATTAAAGCACAGATGAAGCTGCAAAAAAAGCTGGGGGGTGAGAGTGACTTACAAGATCCTCTTCCCATAAAAGTGGAAAATGCCAAGAACAAGCCTTCAGTAAATAAAGGAAACCTTCCCAAAAAGCAATGGGAATCTCTCCTCTGAAAGAAATTTGCTAATTTTTTAGATTTCCTGATTTATGTTCTCAAAGGATTCAAGAGGATGCAGATTCTTTTTAAAGATCTAGAAAAATAAAGGAAACACATGTATAAATAAGTAATACTATGAAATTAGGAAATATTATGTGAAGATGAAAAACCAAAGAAAGCATGAATCTAGATGGACTGTTGTTCCCAATGTTCCCCCCACACTGGGATACGGCATATCACAAGGCCTCCTTAGAATCAAATAAGATAAAAGAACTGAGAAAAATTCTTTAAAAATACAAAGCTTTAAATTCGTAAAATCAATATATGATTAAACATACTATATAAGCCTAATAGAAAATATAGAATATTCACATCAAAGAACAAAAATCAGGCTGATCTCAGTCTTTTCCTCAGCAACAAGCTCCAAAGGACAATATGGTCAAGTGATCATTGTAGACAAGCCAAGTGGAATGGGCAGCAGAATACACACAGATGCACCAGGAAAACGGCAGTCCCAAAGCCCACCAAGAACAACACAATTTATGTTAAAGGTATCTAAAGAATATTATAGCTATTTTGAGAAATAAATAAAATTCAGACTTTGGGGCACAAGGGAGAAGACAACTATTTGAAAATTATATAACCAGTTACATGTCTTTCAAGCAAAAAGAAAAAATTCTAGAACTAGAAGTACATCAGCCACATACTCCCTCCCTCTCAACATACCACATGATTTACATTTTAGCAAATATAGAGATTAATCAAAATAATCCAAAAGCAATTAGGCAGTTGTACAGACACTGGGCTATATGTACTTAATTAGTGTTAATGTGTTTATAAAAATAGAGTAAATTTCCAAAACAACAAAAGAGAAATAACATTATAAAATTACTGTAATAATCTAGGTATATACTGATTAGAATAGCTAAGAAGTAAGAAATACAAAAGACATGTGGAGTTAAAATAAAAGCATTAGAATATATCATCAAATGCTGCTTTATTCTTGACATAGTTCAGAAAAAAAATGATTCACATAACTTTTGTTCATTTTAAGGATAATTGCCAGAATGAAAGAATATAGAAAGCATACCTTTCAAATTATAAGGCATATTCCACAAAGCACAAACTCAGCAAACTCTCACACACAAAAAAACAAAGTTAAAAGCCAAAACTATTGATTACCTCACACAAAAAGGTAATTGAATATAAGCCGGTCAAATTCCCCTACTAAAGACCAACTCCATTAGAACTGGCTTTCAAACATAGAAAAATTACAATAAAATACAGAAAATGATGTCTGAGGCACATAGGCACATGCATCCGCAATAAAGCAATGAATGAAATGCATAATGCAAATTGGTGCAACCACTATGAAAAGCAGTATGAAGACTCCTCAGAAAATTGGGAATGGAACCACCATTTGACTCAGCTATTACACTCCTTGGTTTATACCCAAAGGAATTAAAATTAGCATACTACAGTGATACAGCCACATCAATGTTTGTAGCAGCTCAATTCACAATAGCTAGACTATGAAACCAACCTAGGTGTCCCTCAATAGATAAATGGATAAAGAAAATGTGGTATATATACTCAATGGAATATTACTCAGCTTTAAATAAGAGTAAAATGTGGAATTTGTGAGTAAATGGTTGGAGTTGGAGAATATTATCCTAAGTGAAATAAGCCAATCCCACAAAACCAAAGGCTGAATGTTTTCCCTAATATGCGGATGCTAATTCACAGTAAGGCAGGGGGCACTAAGGAAGAATAGAGTTGCCTTAGATTAGGTAGAGGGAAGTGATGGGAGGGGAGGGGATGTGAGGATAGGAAAGATAGTAAAATGAAACAGACATTATTACTGTATGTATATATGTGAATGCATGACCAATATGATTCTGTAACATGTTCACTCAGAAAAATGAGAAATTATATACCATCTATGTATATCAAAGTGCATAAATGCATTCTACTATCATGTATAAATAATTAAAACAAATTAAAATTTTTTTAAAAAAAACCTGGTTTTCCAACCCCTAAATCTTGCTCTCCTGTAGCCTACTTGTTGCAGACAAAGTGACCTCTCCAACGTGATGGTCTCACCCAGATAATATCCTCTTCCTGCAGGACCAGATAGAAAGTCCTCCATCCTCCCCCACCTGGATCCAAGCCACCTTGCTCTCCTCCCCTCCCTTCTTCTCCAGCAAGATTCCTCCATATTGGAACAAAGAAAAATCTCTTGAAGGCCAATTTCTTAGTTTTGCTTATTTTATATGAGCTTGAATCCTTTTCAACTGTGGTTTATATCTCTGGTAATTTTGTTAGTACCTTGGAATGTAAAATTGTGGGGGCAGTCCTGTCATGTGTAGATTGTTTGCACTAAACTTTTGATTGTTTGCACTAAATTTTTCTATGACTATTACTTGTTGAATCCTTGTGTTTTATGTTAGAATAAAAATTCTAGGAATAAAAAAATAAATGCATGAGTTGATTCATAGATTTCTATAATTTTCTCAATTTATTTAATTAATTAATAAACATTCTTATTAAGTGCCCATCAGTGCCAGGTACCAGACAAGGGATCAGAGAGAGAAGAGGGCAGTGGTGGAAATAAGACACTGTTCCTGCTCTAAACATTACAGGCCCTAAGGGAAAAATGTGAGAAAATCAGCAAAGCTAGGACAGAAAGGCCCACTTTCGAAGGATAAACAGTTTTGAATTGAATCTTGAGGGACACCCAAGGGTGAGCCCTCCAGACAAGGGCATTTTAGGCCAAAAAAAAAAAAGAAAAAAAGTGTAGCAAAAAAGAAAAAAAGAAAGAAAGAAAAGAAAAAAGAAAAGAAAAAAGAAAAAAAAAAAAGCCCTGCTTTTTGTCTGGTGAATCTTTGAGAAGTTGCTAAGGGAGACAGAAATAAAATAAGCGATAAGGAATTGAGAGGGAGGCAGAGGCTAACTCAGAAAGGGCCTTGAACCTGTAGTGGGAGTTCAATTTTTGTCCTAAAGGCAACAGAAACTAGAATTATATCACACAGAGACCATTCAAGATGGGTGAGGGAAACAGAAGAGACAGAAGATCACAGCCTGGAGGCCAGTTAATAGAATACTCCAATCAGGGAAATGGGGTCTGAACAAAGGTGGAGGTAAAAGGCAGAAGATGTGTAGAACCACATGAGATGTGTAGAACCACAGAGTGGAGAAAATGCCATCAATATTGAATAAAATAAACAGATATAAGAAAACATTTTATTAAGTACTAAGATGCAATATTAAAAAGATTTTATTAGATATGAAAACTGCAATATTCAAAAACTTAGCAATATAGGCACCTGATAAATTCTAAGAGGTTATGTTTTTACTTTGCTTAAGATCTTGCAACTATCTAATCTCTTTTTGAAGAAAACTGAATTGCACTACTCTTCACATTTAATGAGAGAATATCCAGCAATCTTCACAAATCCTCAAATTAGAAGCATAAATACTACACAATAATCGGTGGGTTTTGCCCTAAAGAAAGCACCCACTACAACAGATCCAAGAGGATACTTCTTTCCACACAGACTCTCACCTAGGAGATTATAGTCACAGCTACATCTGCCATGCTATTCTTCATTTCACACAAGCTTCCGTATTCTGGCTGAACACTACTGCATCTTTCAAATCTTTCTAATTTTGGTAACCTGCACAATGAATTGGCTGTAGTTTCTGTGCAAATTTAAGTTTGAAAGTTTAAGTTTACAAAAAGAAAAAAAAAATTCATTTCCAGAGAATTTCTACATAAGTAACCAGAGAGAAATAACAAAAGCCCAGTGAAAGACCACTACCTGGTTTTCACCATCCCAGAAACTTAGAGGATTTACATGCCTGACTTTAGTTCAACTAGAAAGTGTTGTACACCTGTAGGTCAACTCCCAACTGGCCTGTCAAGCTCACTCAGTGAATGCCCAAGGTCTCAAGGCTTCAATCTAAGCTCTTCCTTTCTAACCTGTTCAGTGTCACAAGCTCAACAAACACTAGGTGTCACTGTAACAGCTACCATGCTGCATATCCAAGCAGAAAACAAGTGACAGAAATTTTACCAGATGGCAAGTATTTATACCACTCCCTTCTATATGTATATTAAAAAAATTAACTCATTCAAATTGTGTTGACACATTTAATTTTAATCAATTTAAAAGGAGAAAAATAAAAGCTCTTTACATCTTCTGTTTTGTTTTTTAACAATACAGTATGCTCAAGCTTTACTGTAAATTTTCCATATATTTAGCCTTGATGTGGTTTCCACCATCTTCCCTAAATGAATTCTTGGAAGCACTTGCTAGTGCTATATTCTACAGGACCTCCTTTTCATGGGTGTCATTTACCAACAAGTCAAGCGGCATGTTACATGACAGGGGCCAGCATGCCAGGAAGCTTAGGGCACCTGTGCTGCAACAGGTAATCACAAGAATGTAATTTCAGACTTCCACAAACATCTTGTTTCCAGTTTCCCTTCCCCCAAGGTGAACTGAGTAATTCAGTATATCTCGTTGGGTCAATACCAAGTTTCTCACCTCTAAGTCTGGATGGATAAGGAAGACTGCAGTATTGAATATTAAGTTTGAAAGATAAATTATGCATTGAAAATGCTCCTTTTAAAACTCAGACACTTATACTATAATAAAAATTACTAACATACTACAATACGATAATCAATTTTTTACCATGAAAAATGTATTCAAAGAATCTCCCACAAACACTCGACATTTTATTCTGTTTTCATTTTCCAGTTTGTAGATATCACACACACTCCATGACCAAAAACAGACACAGAAATAAAAGATCCAGGCCCTGTGCTTTAGTATTTCCCCAGTACCTAGTACAGGGTGCAGCACTGAAGAGCAAAAACAGAACTAATTCACCACCACAGCAATACTTGAGACCAGTGGGAAAGGTCACAACTGGCCATAAGGCTGGCCCTCTATTGTAATCTCCGCAGATGAGACTTAAGGAGTATCTCAGGGTAGATCACACTAAGCCATAATAATAATGTTATTATTTAGGATTATTCCCAAAATAATTCAATGTCATCATAAACCACAAGTGTGACCAACATTATGAGAAAGGTCAGAATAATTATACCCCTCCATTATCATTTCAAATAGCTACAATGCATTACTCCCATATTATAAAGGTAACTCAATATTCCAGTCATGATCATCAGTGGCATTTTCCTTGCCAATTGGACCTCAGAATGGCTGTGGAAATACAAAAGGAGTTGTCTGTGTTTGTTTGATTGTTTTTAATATTCTCCAGGAAATTTGAATTGATATTAGCTTTTTCTCTATTGCAATCAATCATTTAAAATTATGATTTAGGATTATGACAGTGACCTAGAAAGTGCATTCAAAATTGAACTTGTTCTTTGTAAACAAACAAACAAACAAAAAAACTCAACTGAAGCATCCAAATATTTGAAATCTTTAATAAGAACTTGAAAGTGTAAGGGTTTTCAGAAAAATCTGCTTTTCTCGTTCATTTTATTTGTTCTTGTCACTCCTCCATTCAATAATAGTAAAGTGGTCCTTATGGAAAAAAGAAATAAAAGCAGTAATAACCTGAGAGTAGAAGCAAGTCCTTTACCTTTGGTATGGAGCAGAAGGAGCAGTGTGGAGGACATATGCACATTGGCGAGCCCGGAGTAAGTAATGAAAAGTCAAGCAAAGGAAAGCAGAAGCTGTAGAAACTAGTTAATTGATAAAATATGATTCCACTGCCCTGCTATGTATTAGTTGTTTGTATGAAAGGGCACTAGCTTTTTCTTTATATAAAGAAAGAAAAGGGACTCTTACCTAATTCTGAAGGACACCTGGGCCTGAATGTGTTAGCTGGGGCTCAGTCCAAGCATTTTCATTGAAACTCCACAGAAGTTTCTAATTTGTTTTCATTTTCAAAGAATTGGAAAAGATATACAGTTCCAACAACAACAATAACAAAGAAGCAAAAAGGAGAATGTGAATAAGAAGAAATAAGTATCTCAGAATTGTTTATAACTTATTATGTTCCTAATTCTAGTTTTTCATCAAGAAATTTACTATTAATATCAGAAGTAGAACAGTGCTACTAAATATGAAAAGTTAGAAATAACTTTTGTATGGGAAATAAAATCAACATTAAATTACTGGATGGCACAGACAAAGCAACGGCACAGAAAGTAAAACCCAGTCATTTGTTTCACCCACTTTTGCATAAATCCAGGCACTGCACTGGATCCAGTTGTGTTACTATTATCAAGAAAGTCATTAAAAGTCCTGTTCCCCTACTTTAAGGAAAAGAATTAGAGGCTAAACTCACAATCTATATAAGCTCACTCAGAGCAACAAAGAACAAGGGACCCAGTGTCGAATTCCATTATAGTAAGATAGATTCCACTATAGCCCAGGATTCACCACTGGTCAAATTATGACTCCCCCAACATAACTACACCCAGCAAGACTGCATACACGTGAGTCTTGCTATCCAATCCATCATTATCATCACACTACAGGGGGGCAAAGGGCGTCAGCACCTGGGAAGCCTGGAATAAATCTCAAACAATCCAGTTGGTATCTTTAATATCAAAGGAGAAAACAAACCCTGGTGTATAGTATTATACTTTTCCTTCTTCTGTATGCCCATAAGAAGCCCAGATGTCACTGGCACTCACACTTGTTGTTTAGTTCATCTGCTGCAATTTGCCTCTTACCTCAATGCTTACCAAACCAGACTCTCTCTCTCTCTACCAAAGGAGGAGAAAAGAAGAAACCCCATGCAGCATCCTGAAAAGACACTGAATTTTTATTTATTTTTTTATTTATATATGACAACAGGATGCATTAAAATTCTTATTACACATATAAAGCACAATTTTTCATATCTCTGGTTGCACACAAAGTATATTCACACCAATTCATGTCTTTATACATGTGCTTTGGATAATAATGATAATCACATTCCACCATCATTTCTAACCCCATGCCCCCTCCCTTCCCCTCTACCCTATCTAGAGTTTGTCTATTCCTTCCATGCTCCCTCTCCCTATCCCACTATGAATCAGCCTCCTTATATCAAAGAAAACATTTGGCATTTGCAATCCCCAAAAAACAAATGCCAAATGTTTTCTCTGATATAAGAGGGGTGACTCAAAGTGGGGTAGGGAGGGAGGGCGTAGGAGGAAAATTACCTTTAGATAGGGAATAGGTGTGGGAGGGCAATGGAGGGAGAAAGGGAATAGCTAGGATGGTGGAAGGAGACAGTCATCATTATACAAAATACATATATAAAGATGTGAATTTGGTGTCAACATACCTTATATACAAATAGAGAGATGATCAATTGTGGTATAAAGGTGTATTAAGAATTGTATGCAAAAAAAACCAGGAGAGCTCATGTATAATGGTATAATTTGGCGTGAACATACATTATATACAGAGTTACAAAAAATTATGCTGTGAATGGATAATTATGAATGTAATGTACTCCACTATTGTCATGTATGTAAGAAATAAATTTTAAAAAAAGAATATCTAAAAGGTTTATAAATGTTTGAAAGACTGAATCTTAAAAATTAATAATAAAGTTTGTTTTTAAAAAAGTTAAAAAAAAGGAAAACATTTGGCATTTGGTTATTTAGGATTGGCTAACTTCCTGAATTTTTTTTAAGCTTGGCATGAAGAGAATAGATGGAGAGAAGTGGAAGGTATGGTAGGAAGATGAAATTACTAAGTAACTTGATTGACCATAATTAAATATTATTTTAATCTTAAAGCAAGAATGAAAATAGTAGATAAAATTGTGCATACCTTTTCAGTTTTGTGGTTGCAGAAAACCACCCTGAACATATGTGCCTCCAGTTTATGAAGGTAAATGCTCATTTCCCTCAGCCAAGGGTACTCTGGTAATAACAGGAAGCCCAGAGAAACTATTTAATAATACCCTAGCCCCTAAAGTTCCCTGCTCTGCAAGGACACAGATATATAGGATGCTGAGGATTTTACAAAGGAACAGTCTTTCAAAGTAATAGAGCTCTAATGGAAAATTGTAGTGTCAGCACTGTAGTCTATAGTCACATGTGGCTATTTTAAATATAAATCAAATAAAATTATTAAAGGCAAAAATTAAGTCCTTCAGTTGCACTACTTTCATTTTGAGCACTCAAGTCCTCATGAGGTGATTACCTAACTGGACCATGCAGATGAAGAATACTCCCATCACTGTGGCAAAGCAAATGAGAAGATTAGATGTTTAAAGGCTAATCAGAGTCAAATCAATTTAAAATTTAAAACCAAATAAAACTAGTCAGTTCTTTTGATACTTGTTTCCTATCTTTTTTTTAATCTAGAGAGTTCTAGGTGAGAAAACAAAACAAAACAAAAATTTACACAAAAGTATCAAATAACTCCATAGGAGAGAAGCTGAGAATTTAAGAGACTTTAATCCAACAATAAATATTATCAAGCGCAAATCACAGTGGGGAATATAAAGGATTATATGTAATGGCTGCCAGCCTCAGGAACTGTATAGTCTCATTAAGACATTAAAAAAGGAGCTAAGAAAGACATGGCCACATTTAGGGATAAATAAGAACATCCAGCTATGATCAGTGGTAACACATTATGGTGTAGTTATACAAGTTCACAGGAAGGATGAGCACTTTTAGAGAATTGCCAGAAGAAATTGGTAAGTCTGAACAGAGTCTGAAAGAATAGGCCAGACTGAGGGAAGAGCAAAGGGCAATCTCAAAAAGAAGAGTTGCATAAATCAAGAGACAGAAGTTAAACTATGCAAAAAAGGGCAAAGGGGCAAAGCAGCCTGAGCCTGACATAGAACTTCCATGGAGTCACAACAGCAGCAAAATGTGAATGAAAGTGATACTAGGACCTAAGGAAAGGACATTCAGTGTTTGACCAGCTGGGCCCCACTTTACAGATTATAAAGAACCCATTCAGATTTCCAGATAGGTTAATGACAAGATAAAAACAGGGTTTAAACTGGGGAATAATTCATACAAAATTTAGAATAAGGAATAATGAAAACAACTGTGCTGTTTATCCATAATGTCTAACTCTGGGATCAGGAAAACAACTGAGTGAGTAGCCTGAACATAGGTAGCTTTTAAAATTAAACAACTTCTATATATGGGAAAGTAAGGAAATTCTGTGCTATCAGATTCTAGTAGCTTTATTAACCATATATGTATACCTCTGAACTATTCTATTTCTCTACTCAAAGGGAATGGCATACAACATGACAGATGTCCCTGTATTAACTATATTTTCTGTATTAATATTCTGACATCTGAGGCATTACTGACCTGAGAAAAATATCCTCTACCAGTGTTAACTAAGTCCTAGAGACAGTGTCCAAGAGTATGCTCTTGATATGCCAACCAACCAATCCCCAAGCCCATAAGCCCACCTCCATTTATGAGCTCTCACACTCTGAGACACTATGTCCCTTCTATATTCACTCAGAAGCCAGATACTGGACAACCAAGTGCCACCCCTATGACCCAGAGTCTGCTGAAATTATTTAAGTTATTCAATTCTAAACCTACTTAGCTTGCCTACCTTGCCTTGACCATTCCCTCTTGCAAAGCTACAACAAAAGCACGTGCCCTCAGTTCCACTTTTTCTTTGCCTGCTGAATTCCCCTTGGTGCTCCTTGGGGTGGCCCTATGTGGCATTCCATACCCTGTTTTTAGAGAACTGTGTGCATGATTAAAACTTCTCCCTTCATGGAAATTATTATCATATCTGTGTGTCTTACACCAGATTAAAACAAACACTGGATACCATTAAAATAACCTCTCAAGAGCTGAATCCAGAAGATTCTCAAAGTCAAATGAATTCTTTTTCTTTGAAGCCTATCACCAGGTATCTTACACTTTCAACCCCAACCCTTCTTTCCCCTACACAGGTAACTACTTCAAGGGCCACCACCAACATCACACTTATGAAATGGGCATTCAGAATTTTGTAACTCAGCAGGTCTTTCCTAGAGTTCTGATGTAAATTCATTCTTACTGGTGGACTCTTCAGCTTATCATGAAATGTTTACATATGGTTCATGAGGACAAGAGGCTCTCTATCTTGCTCACTGTTGTATCTGCAGCACCTAGACTTGTGCCTACCACAGTAGAACCCAGCAGATTGTGCCTGATGAATGATTGAATGGACTATACAACAATGAATACATGTTGACATAGATGGTAGAATGCAGCTTGAGAGGCAAGACAATATCCAGACTTAAGGGGTAGACAGTGTGGCCGCAAGTTAAAAATATGGGTTCTAGAATCAGACCACAGGCTAACTCCCTGCTCTACCATTTGCCAAATATGCAATGTTAAGACAGACCACAAATCCACCCACCCCACCCCAATTTTTTATCCATAATAACAGGTTAAAATGGAACCTACTTCAGAAGGAAAAGATTAAACAGGATGGTCTATGAAAAACATTTACAGTCTGCTCAAGATAGCAATATAAATTCATGTTTTGGGGTTCCACACGATCAACCCCACCTCTCCAATTGAAACATATAACAATCATGGATGAAATGTTTTTAAAAGAAGACTCAAAATCATAGTAAAATTTGTGATAAACACCTCCATGAATCAACAATAATAGAAACCCTAGGTGGTACACATATTTAAAGCAAAGACAGCTAGTTAGAAGGTCAACCTCCAAAGGATACATGTGCTCCTACTGGATGTAAAGACAGATGGAAAGGTCTACTGACTGCCTAAACTGTGACCTGGGCTAAACTAGTAGCCTTGATTACATATCACTTACTTTACCAAAACACTGAAATACCTCCAGAAGCTTGCTACATCCAAAACTACTATTTCTGTTTCCAAAGGTTCCCTCTCAGTTTGCTCCTGACAAAAGCAGGCTGCAGCTCTCTTCACATACATACTCTTCTTCTGTACCTTCTTAATTTCCATACTTCTCTACTTTCTTACAGTTCTTTCCTGTTTATAAAATATTCCTACATAATATCCCTTTTGTAATGATACATCTTAATAAAATAAATTCTACTTCTTCTAAAAGAAGCCTTTCCCAATTATTTACATATTGATAAGTAGTCACTCTGGAGCCCTCACAAACCATTTCTTAATATGGCACTAATGTAGAAAGAAAGATACCCATAATGAAACATACAAAGAACAACCTCCCTTCTAAATCGAGAGACAGACAATTGAGCATAATATATTCATTTGTTTACTAAACAAAATGAAAACTTTATGAAGCTTTGAATAATATATATTTGTTCTATTACACAGGCAACTAATCCTCTGTGAAAGTTAATGTATCACTAATAATCCTCCCTGCTCTAGAATTTTTGGACTTGAAGGGAAGGAACTGAAACTTCTGTGAGAGACTTAAGAACTAGGATGCCAGAAGGACTTTTCTGCTGCAGGACAGCTAGCCCTGGGATCAATAAATATAATTCTTGAGACATTAGAGAAACTAATAAGGGACTAAAAAAATTAGTAGAGGAAGAGAACAAAGAAAGAAGAGTGAGGGAGATAAAACATGAACCACAATCTGACTTGAGATCAACAAGCAAGGAAAAGAATGGAGGGTAGCAGGGAGCTAATGTCAAAACCAGCACTAGAATCTCCAGATGTCTGTTCCCTCCAGACCCCAGGCCCCAACCCAGAGTAAGCCTGAACCTGAAATGTCATTAATAAACCAGGACCCTCAAAGGAAGCTAAAGTGATCCCAATCAAGACCAGTCCTAGATTCCTGGCCAAAGAAAAGAAAAACCATCTGGAAACCAGAATTGATAAATATTGGATCTGTGTCCAATTAATATTGATCTCAAAATCAAATGTCACAAAATACGCAAGAAAAAAAGTCACTCTGAGTGAGAGACAACTGAGATAGCCAACAGGTTTAATCCATTAGGGGCTTCACATATTAGCATTGTCAGATATAAAATATGAAATATTATACAGTAAACATTTAAGAAAATTTTTTAAATGTCTAAAAAGGAACAAGGGTCAAGAGGCTATCAAAAGTAATCAGCTACGTAACAATACCGATTCAAAAACCTACGAAAATGTGAAACAAATATCATTGAAATTTACAGCTCAATAGCTGAGTTAAGCAATAGATTAGACCTGAATAAAGAGTTACTGAACTGGAAGAAAGAATTGAAGAGATTTCCCAGAATGCAACACAAGAGATTTGGGGAAGAGAAAACAAAAGCAATCTTAAGAGACAGAAAAGATAGAACAAGAAGTTTAAATAAGAATCCTAGAAAGTATAGTCAAGTGTCAGCATTTGAGAATACAATAGCCAAGAACTGTATAGGCTTTTTTTTCCCTTGTCATCATTCCCTCAATCATATAGTATAACAACTATTTACATAGCATTTACATTATATTAAGTCTTATAAGTCATCTTGAAATGATTTATAGTATATTGAAGAATGTGTGTAGGTTATATGTAAATACTATGCCATTGTCAGCCACTGATAAGTTTCTAGGGAGTGATTGCCTACAGAGTTAAGGAAGGATGGCAACAAGGAGGAGCACCCAAGTACCTTCTAGTCCACGAAATGGACAAAAAGGAGGGTATCAGCAGTACAGGTTTTATTAGCATATTCTATAACTCACATTTGCATCACCCATTAGAGAAAAAAAATAATTGAATTTAACAGAAGAGTTCGAACAAATGATGATCAGCATATTCATATTTAAGTAGTAGACTTAATTAAAGCTCCTCTTAAAAATAACTCCTCTGAAGAGGGTTCATTAACAGGAGGGTAACCATAGGAAACACAATAACCACCATAAAATATACCATGAATCAATGTCTGTTACTCTGGGGAAGGAGTACCACTCTCAAAGGAGAAAGAGGAGAACCATGTTATTAAGCACCAGTCATGAGCCAAGTCCTGAGCTGGCAAGTTCCCATATCTTGCTTTATTTCATAAACACAAATAGCCACTCACCATTCTCCCACAGAAAGCTTTCCCGCCCTGGTCTTCCCCTCCAGCCAACTCTGCAGCAAGTGCATATTTGGCCTGTCCTCCATAGCCAAAAACGTTTCTCTTGTCACACCAACCTAAGTACTTCTAAACATGAGTAATTTCTAGACAATCAACAATTAACTTTCAGAATTTATAATTCAGTTCTGAGGGTAGCTCTTTGTATACCCATAATCAGGCACTTAACTAATACATCTAGGTAAGAAAGATTTTAAGCTTAATACAGTAAAACCTTCAGCAAGGGCTGGGGTTGTGGCTCAGTGGTAGAGCACTTGCCTAGCACATGTGAGGCACTAGTTTGATCCTCAGCATCACATAAAAATAAATAAATAAAATAAAAGTATATTGAAAAAAAAAAAAGAAACCTGCAGCTAAACATTCTGCCAGCTTTGAAGAGAATATTATCAACACACAGATATTCAGATACAAATAAAAATCACAACCTTATTAGTATTCAGAAAATATACATATAAAAACAATGAGGTCTGCATTTATCAAAAGACAAATCATCTCCAGCAGAGGAAATTTATATAGGACTTAGATATTAAGTTTACATAATCTTTATAATGGAAAGCAGTTCAGCACTATTACTACTTAAAATGTGCACAGTTTTTTGTTTGTTTATGTTAGTGCTAAGGATGGAACCCAAGGCCTTGGAAATTCTAGGCAACCACTCTACCACTAAGCTACATCCCTACCCCTTAAAATAGACATACTTAATTCGTCCATCTAATAACTTCACTTATAGTTAGCTATACAGGAAAAAATTTCCCATGTTATTAAAAAAATCACAAGAACATTCTTTGCTGCATGGTTTGTAAAAGTGGAAGGAAAGTAGGAAGAAAAGAAAGAAGGAAGAACACATCCACCTACAGCCATTTATTTCTATTTGTTTTCAAATGAAATTAAAAATCTAAAATATCTCTCTTTTATAAAAATCTTAAAAGCTGAAAGAATTAACCAAAACTTACTTCAAAAAGAAAGAGGATGGAGTCCAGCTCCTCCCTTTGTGACTTATTATTCCCTGAAACAGTAAAAGAAGATAGTTATCAAGATAACATTTAAACTCTAGGTTACTACACATTATGTTAATAATCACCTTGAAACATGTAAGCATCAACAAACATTAATTTATACAAAAATACCTAAAGACAGCATATAAGAAATGCAATGACAACTGAGCAGACCAGAACTGCCCCTTGCTAGACACAGCTTCTGTGTTCCTCAACCAGGAGCAGATAATTCATTCACTTCTCAACTAGTTACTTATTATAAGCTCAAATTGTGGCTGAATGACAGCAAAAACAAAGAGTTCTAGCTTGGTCACAGAAACAGGCATACAGCAAGTAACATGTGTAAAAAGCAGTATCTCTTTGGGCAATGATATACTATTCTTTTGATAATAACAATAATAATCACCACAACACCTCCAGGAACAGTCACCATTTATTGTCTTCTCTATACCAGAATTTGTATGCTTTGTGCTCAGCTTACATCATCTACCTTAGGAATCAGCAAACTTTTTCTTAAAAATAAATACTTCAGGTTTCGGTTCTCTGGTAAACACTTAAGGTTTTCTAAGTCTTCCTTATAATCACTCAATACAGATATTATAATGCAAAAGCAGCCACAGGTAATACATAGATTAATTTATATAAGACTTAGATATAAGTTTATATAATCTTTATAGTGGAAAGCAGTTCAGCACTATTACTATTTAAAATGTGCACACTGCTTTTTGTTTGTTTGTTTGTTAGTGCTAGGGATGGAACCCAAGGCCTTAGAAATGTTAGGCATGGGTATAGCTGTGTCCAGTGAAACTTTATTTATAAAAACAGGCAGCAAACTATGAGTTACAGGCCCCTGATATAATGGAATCTCCACAGTTCTGTGAAGTGTTTCATTCACTCATTGAACAAATACTAAAGAATGTCTATATTTCAGGGATTATTCTAGCCCCTGAAGCTACATGAAATGAACAAAACAGACAACAATCCCTGCCCTGAGGAAGATTACATTCTGGCAGAAGGCACTCTATAAAGGAGTGGATGGGGAAGGAAGGGGACAGGGTGTTAGCAATGATGGTGGAATGTGATGGACATCATTATCCAAAGTACATGTATGAAGACATGAATTGGTGTGAAAATACTTTATGTACAACAAGAGACATGAAAAAATGTGCTCTATATGTATAATAAGAATAGTAATGCATTCTGCTGTCATTTATTTTTTTAAAAAATCAATTAAAAATAAAATAAAACTGCCAGGGAAGGTGGACTTTCAAAAATAATTAATTAATTAATAAGTGAGAAAAACCAAGAGGGAAAGAAGTTGGAGCAATCAAAAAGGGGTGGTGTGCAATTTTGATTAGGGAAGGCAAGGAATGCCTTTCTGGTAGAGTAACAAGTTAGTAAAGATTCAAAGAGGTAAGGAAACAAGCTATATGAAAACTGGGGGTAAGGAAGCAAGCCATATGGAAATTTGAGGGAGGAATGAATGCTCAAGGCAGAGGGACCGGACAGTACAAAGTTCCTGTGGCTGAGAATGTCTGGCAGGATAAGGAAACATCCAGAAGGCCCTTGAGGCTGGAGTAAAGAAGGGAAGATTCTAGCAGTTGAGGCTAGAGAGTAAGCAGGGTAAAGGAAGATTAGGTAGTGCCTGAGGTCACTGTAAAAACTTTGGGAATGAGAAGCCATTTGAGGGTTAGAGCCACAGAGTTATGATTTGACTCACATTTTTAAAGCATGGCTCCAGCTACTCTTTAAAAGAGATTTGGGGGTAGGGAAAGGTACAAGGAGATCCTTTCTGAAGTTACTGCTATAGTCTGTGATAGGATAACAGGAGTTGCACTGTTACTGGTATAGGCAATGAGACAAGGCCAAAGGTTCTGGATATATTTTGAAAGTAGAGCTAATAACTCCAAGTTTTGGCATGAATAACTGGAAAGTTGAAGTTATCACAAAGTGGTTTCATTATGCCTAATAAACGTTTTCTTTTTTATTCCTTTTTGGGGGCACACTTTCAATATAACAGATTATACTAAAAGCAAAAAAACTTCAAAAATGTCACCCTGTTTTTAGTGGTTCTTCATTGAGTCCTGTGATAAAGTGAAAAAATGAACACAATCTTTCCCCTCCCTTCAAGAGATATTTCTTTCTCTATCCTTTGAATCTGGGATGCCATATGACTTGCTCTGGCCAAAGTGACATTAGCAAATGTGAGAAAGTTGCTGAGCCTGGAACTCTACCACCAAATGAAGGAGTCCAACCTAGTCTGCTAGTTGGGTAATAAGAAGCTGTATGGAGAACTAAAGCATGCTAATCAGCAGCTCACCAATCACAAGACTATGTGAAGGAGGCCATCCAATATTAGCTGACCTCACAGGCAAGAGCCAGTCTAATTAAGAAGAACTTCCTGTATACCTAGAGAATCATAAACACTGTTTTAAGGCATTCAGTTTTAGTGTGGTTTCTTATGCAGCACAAATTAAGTGATAGTCATAAACAGCCAAATTTTTCTAAAAGGACAGAAGAAAGAAGAAAGAGGACAGTAGAGAAAGACAAAGAAGGGGAAACCCTTTAAAAAGAGGGGGGTTTTGGTAGAATATATTTTTTAATCTGGGGTTTTAATTTTCTTTGCTATTTTTTAACTATTTATTTATTTTTAAAAGATTCTTTTTAAGATGACACAATATCTTTATTTTTTTTTTTTATTTTTATGTGGTGCTGAGGATCAAACCCAGTGCCTCACATGTGCTAGGCAAGCGCTTTACCACTGAGCCACAACCCCAGCCCATCTTTACTATTTAAATTGTACACAATATCACACTTTTCTCCTCCACACACCTGAGAGAGAAAATGAACTGGGGTAAGAGTAGGAAACAAGATAAATATCAAACCATTTTATATTTTAAATATTTACCAATTTGGAAAAACTCAAACTCAAGAGTTACATTAATTTATACATCACAGAGACAGGGGTGGGGACTGAGAAATCCATTAAAAATAAAACGCACTGGTATCCTGGGCACATGCTCACATATGACTTGATGATTAGTTTGAGTCCACAGCATTCACTAAGACTATAAGACACCTGTTGTGGGTCAGAGCCCACCTTGTTGCCTAGTCCCAAATCCCTTCCCCTCCACACTTGACATGTACCTCTGTTTGACTGGAGGAATCAGGGCATCTGACAGGAAGCCCCTCCATTTTTCTTCTCAACCTTAATATGTCTTTGTGTCTACAGTCATCATCTTATTTTTTTCTCCTTACATAAAAAGGTCACCTTGTACCCTTTCAGACATCACTGAGTATCTCTTCATCTTACTATTCATTTGTATCCTTTGTAATAAATGGGTAAACATTTTATAATAAATGAGTAAATAGGAAGTGTTTCTCTGAATTCTGTGAATTGTTCTGGCCAATTAATCAAACCCAAGGAGCAAGTCATAGGAACCCCTAATTATAGCCAGTTGTCACAGGAAAAAGTCACAACCTGGAGCTTGTGACTGGCAATCTGAAGTGGGGGCAGTGTGAGGCTCTTAACTGAGACTTTAACCTGTGAGATCTGATGCTATCTCCAAGTAGAGAGCATCATCATCAGGACTGAATTGAGTTACAGGGCACCCAGATAATTTCCACTGGAAAATAAGATGTCAGAATGTTGGGCTGAGTGGTGTGAGAGTAGAAAAAGATATTTGGTTTGTTTATCCTAATTAAAATGATCTCCCCAACAGATAACATGAAAACAAAAGATGAAGGTAGTAATGCCAGCTAACATTTACTGACCATGTAAATGTGTCAAATTCTGTTCTAAAATCCTAGGATACCTGTTAACCTATTTAATGCTAACAGGAAGAAGCCACCCCAGAGAAAGGTCAACCCCTGGGGCTAGTCTGGATCCCCAACTACACTATCCTGCCACTTAAATACACAGCAAGGATATACATGTAACATTTTTAGTTTGCCTTTCAAATAATTTTTTATATATAGGCAAAACCATAAACATAAGACATTAATAACATATGGAAAGATATGCATAAAACTTTCCATGCAGGTTGCTTCTGCAAAGGAGGACAAAAAATCTGGTCAAAGCAGATATTTCTATTTTCATTCCAAACCCTCTAATGAAATCTGAATTTTTAATACTGTACACATATTAATTTTCCTTCTTCTTTTTAAATAAAATTATTCCTTTGGAATTTATACCTTCTACAGGTCACTTTACTATTTTCTCTTTACCTATTAGTTGTTCAATTAACATCTGCAAAAGGGAAGACTCAATGGAAACAAAGATATCAACAAGTCCATCATGATCTCACAGCTTTGTTGAAGGCCTAACAAGAAAACAAATAAAGCTAAAAAATGTAGAACGTATGGCTCATAACAGATACAACTTCTAAAATTTCGTTAGAAAATTAAAGAAATGCTTACCTTTTAATTTTAAACTATTTTCCAGTGTTATAAAATTTTCATAGAAGATGAAATATATCTGTGAATAGTTGGTCTCAAAAAACTGCTTAAGATCACCTGCATCCACATTATCTGAAAAGAAAAAGTTTTCATTTACACAATTATCAGAATTTAGAAATAATCTTTTCAGAAATGAAGGAAAGCTAGTCTTATCCCCTTAACAAAGCAAAACAAAACAGTATTCCCATTTGTTTATTCTCCATCTAAGAGGTTCTGAATGGTACTGGGGCACCAACCACCACAAAGGAGACTCTGAGGCTGAGTCAAGGAGATAAGAGCTGATGTAGGCACAGAACTCACAGGCCAACTAGAAGGTCAGAGGTAGAGGAGGTAAGTGGGTCTGGGGGAGGGACAGATGACTTCCTCTTAGGGGAGAAGGATGTGGAGGTTTATGGAAAAGGCAGTTTTTCACATAGGCCTTGAAGAGGGATGGGTTTGTACCTATGGAAACAATGTTGCTGGTGTCTCTGGGCATAAAAAAAGTAATCAACTCAAGTGAACCAGCACATGCTCCCTACCATATCCACCCAGCCATGCTCATCTGGGCCCACATCTTCTATCTTCCTTCCTGTTTCAAGGTGACCAGCCTCTACTCCTACTCAGGTACTGTGGGACCTGCCATGTGTTCTTAAAGTTGTCCCTGTTGTACCAGACAAAACTGTTGTACCAGACAGTTTTGCTAAGATCAGGAACTGCAAGTAGATAAGTGGGTAATACAGGGGACTGGCCCAGAGACAACTACCTTTAGGTCTGAGCAGCAACATGGCTACTTCTGCTGAAAGTAACAATCAGCCCCAAAGAAACTTCACAACTCTGGGAATCAGAGTAGTTATCCATTGTCACACACATTTGTCATTTTCCTCAGCTAACAAGGTTGCTTATGTCATTTATAGGATCCTGACCAAGGAGTCAGTGCTTTGAAAGAATATTCTAGTAACCTGAGGAAAATTAAAAGACCCACCTTAAAATTCTACAAGGATTACTCAAGGAAAAAAAAATGTGTTGATATTCCATCCGTAAAAGTGGTGTCATTGCTTTTGCTGTTCCAAAATTGTGAATATATGGAGACATACCCATTACTGTGTATAATTTCTATAAAATTAACAATAATGCAGATGGATCTAAAGAATTATTTTTCTTTGGTTATCATGGTAGGGGCTTCCAAGCAAAAAAATTTCCCTGCTTCTTTGAACTCACACACATTAGCAAGTAATATAAGCTGCCAATCTGATGTTATATTTACTGCACCAAAATAACACTGAGCGCTCAGCAGTAAAAATTGCTAGTAACTAACAAATTTACCTGTGCAGAAGCAGGTAACAATGAAACTAGCATTACCAACCCACATGAACATTATCATTCTCATAAGCTACACAAGCTCGCCAAGGAATCCTAGAGTCCCTATGCAGAATCTTCCAGTTCCAAGGAAAGGTTTTGTGCATTTTAATTGCAGTGCAAACTGCTAGCCCATCTGCCACTAATTGTTTCCTCTGCTGGAAGCACAATAACTCCAGTCAGTTCCCACTCACTATCACTGAAACATCACTATCCCACACCCAGACTAGTTCTGTACCTTTGCTGTATGATCTCCACCTGGCTCTTCCCCTGTTCTGAAACATGTCATACTTCATTTCCAGTGGAATGTTAATAAAATTCTTGGATTGATTATGATTGAATCACCTATCTTCTTTATTAGGTATAGTTCCTATACTCACATTCCCTGTATCCAGCACAATATTTAGTTCAAATTTTTCTTTAATCAGCTGAATAAAAGATATGACCTATAATACACAGATAAAATAATGACTATAAACTGTAAACCTATATGAAAGAAATGGTCTAACCCTCAAATCCTGAGGGTTATCAAAAGATAAATTTCATCTCCCTGCTGAGGGTTCTCAATTTCAATTTTCTACCCTGACATCTCCCGCTGTGAGCCCTATCCTCACAGTCAATGTATCACGTGAGGGTCTAAAAGGCCTTTCAAATTAAACACTGTCAAAGGGAAGACATCTCCATCAGATACAGTTCCAAGTCTGTCAGGCTTTCCCATCTCAATAACTTAGTATCACCAAGCATCAGCAGCAGTCAGCTGTTCAAACCAAAGCCTAGCACTCTCTGGGTCCACTCTTTCATCACCCATCTCCAACACACCAATCTCCCCTATCAGTTCATATTCAACATGTGTCCCAGCCCTGAACTTGCATCTGCCCTCCAAGGCTTTGCCTGGTCTACACTGCCAGGAATAAGCACAGGGGCTATAACTACCACCTACTGCCTAGGCTCCCTGCTTTCACCATTCTCCCATTCCCTATATTAGGTAACTTGAAAATTTACTAATATCAACCAAGTCAGATCACTCCTATACTTGAAACCATCTAATTAGCCTTCAGTACAGTACTTAAAATAAAATCCAAATTATTTACCATAGCCCACAAGGCCCTGAATAACTTTTCCTATTGAATCAACTTCATTGTGCAATACTCTTCCCTTCACATCTTACACTTTAGACACTATGACTTGTTTCTGTGACCCCAAAGTTCTTCATTTGGGGCTCCTAAAGGCTACTACCCCAATCCCCAGATCTTCATACAGCTGACTCAGTCTCATCCTTTAGAAACTGGATCACATGTCACCTCCTCAAAGAAATCTAGATGTACCCCATATGTCGCTCTTTACTTTTCATCTTCTACCCTGCCTTCTTGCTTGGTAGGCTCTGCAATGAACAGGTTTCAGACACAGAAGGCCCTAAGCAAGCAAACAATTTCATAAAGATGGGGAATGTGGGTACGCTGATGCGACAGAATGGTACAGAATGATTATTGGGTGATCAACAACTTCCCTACCTTGTCTTCCTTTGGTGCCCCGGAGACACTAGAAATATCAGCAACCTGAACAAAGAGAGTTCTTAAGAACTTTGAGAAGCCTTCATATTGATGATACTCTCATGAAGCCAAAAGTCCAGGTAACACACACCTTCCAATAACTTTTTGTGGACAAGGCACAAATGGTTCTGAGCTTAAAGCATTCACTATGGGTTAGGGACATAGCTCAGTGATAAAGTTCATGGCAGCATGCATGAGGCTCTACATGTTGATCCCTAGCACAAAGGAAGGAAGCGGGAGAGAGGGGTAAGAGGTGGGAAAGGCAGAGAAGGAAAGAAGAGGAGAGGAGAAAGAAAAAAAAAAAACACCACACTACTAGCAGGACAAGTATATGCATTCAAGGTAACCCAAAACACAGTGAAGTTAGAAGCATAACATTAGTAACATACTCAATTCATCTACACATGTTGAGGGTTCTTGATTTCTCAGGGAGTACTCCTCACACAACTTCCCCTATAGAACTAAAGAGTAGTTAAAATTATCTCCTTGTTCATTCACTTCTGCACTGTTTTGCACACCCCACGAGAATGTGAACTGCATGAAGGCAGTAATCCTGTCTGTTTTGTTCACTACCCTATCTCCAGCCCCAAGAACAAAGCTGGCGCACAGAAGACATCTAATTATTATTAAAGGAATAAACAAAGAATAAACATCAAATGTTTCACATCTGTAATTCAAAATCTTGAATCAATTCTTGATTCACCTGTTTCTCCAAAGACTCATCAAAAGAATATTTATAGATTAAGCATAAGTCTTGGGGGAGGCAACCACAGGCACTGGAATTTAACACCCTACAAAATGAACACTATAAAAAAAATCAAAAGCCTGATTTTTAGCAAGGCTAACTTCAAGATGCAGAGAGATTAAGGATAGCTCTGCTCAGAAGTTAAATGAGTATAACCACAAACTTCCTTTAGACAGACATTCTTGACCCATTCATTCAAACATTTATTGAGTTCCTACCCATGGTAGCTAGCACTGTGTCAAGTGCTAAGAAATTCAAAGAGAAAAAGACCCAAGGCTATCAAAGGTGCATGGATGAATAAGCAAGCAACACTAAAAGCCCCATGGCTAAAGACCATGCCCATGCAGAGCACCAAGGGAGAGAATGAATAACACTATACAGAGGGGCTGGGAATATTACTAACATCATACATCTATGTCTGTTGTATGCTTTAAAAGACACTTTCATGAATTTATTTCACTCATACCATAACACTGTGAAATAGACTGGGCAAGGGTGGTCAAGAGAAATCAGTACAATGAAAAGTACCTCATGTGACCTGCGCAAGGTATCACAGCCAGTTAGGACATGGGCAAAACTCCTGTCTAGGGCTTCAGAGTCCAAATTTGAGCCGTACAAAGTCTCAGACAAATGGGTATAAGTCAAAACTAGAAATCAGATCACAAATAAGAAATTATTCCCATGGGAAAAGAAAGAAAGAAATTATCCCCATGGGAGCCAGAGGAAAGGGAGCAGGAAGAGAAAAGCCCAAGATAAGAAGCCAAATTGGGGAAGCAGCAGTTTGTGTACATTCTCCATAGCCTCAAGTGCTGGTGAAAAGAAGGGAGATGGGAGGACAAGAGCAGGCTCCAGAGGCAGACTGGAAACTGCCTTTGATTCTAAGAGTCCAGCAGGGATGCTGGCATGACACCTTACGACTATCACAAAACTCACGAAAGTACATCCAAATTAACCACAGGGAAGCAAGTGGCAGACAGTCTTGCAAAGGCAGGGGTCATTCCCACATTTTTAAAGAAATCTTTAATTATTCATTCTACTTCACCACCAACCAATAGCCAGTAAACTGTACCTATTATTTTCATTATACTCAAAGACAATTTTCTATATTCTAGACCAAACCCACCCTCTTGCATTTCTTTGTCCAGCTAAAACCTCTTGTGGACAATTATTTCTCCATATCTAACTAGAAGGCAACAACAAAGGTGGAGGGCAAAATCTTTGGAACATACTGTCTGAGTTCAAATGCAGAAGGACCTTGGACAAGTTATTTAAACGTGTTTCTCAATTTCATCTGAAAAATGAGGCTAACAATGGTTCCCACATTACAGGACTGCTATGATAATAAAATGAACATATACAAAGTGTTTCTGAGAATGTCTGCCAGTCAGCATTAAATAAATGCTAGTTGTTTTCTAGAATCACTTCCCAGCCATCACTATATCATGTTTCTAAGTACCTTTTGACCAAAGCAAATCAGAAAATGAGCCCTAAATCAGGGTGGGTGGGCACCATCCAAGGCTGTGGTTGTAGAAAAGGCATTTTTAGAAACCATGAGAGGGAAATAGGAGGTTGTTTAAATGTGAGAGCAGAATCACCTACCTAAGTAATGGTGCATTACTAATGACATTCATTCTTGACAACATTTTCTGTCTTGTGTTTGACTAGTTCAATGCACTTCATTATTTTCCTTATTTTTATTGTTTCTAGATGACTTTTTTTAAGTGTCAAGTTATCTTGAATTCTTCACTTATCCCTTTTCCCTTTCACTAACCTATGATTTTGATGATCAGGCCTCCAGTGCCATTATCCAGGGAATTTGAGTATAAAATAGTTAGCAATACTCATCTTCATGTATACACGGATTTGTAGGCAGGGCTGGGATGGCTCTTAGGTTTGGGAAGTGGATGGAAGGTCATGGGACGGTGGTCATTCCCCACCAGGGAAAGCGGAGCATGAGTTCCTTCCTCCTCTTGACAGCATTCCACTGGGGCTGCTGAATGGGATAAAGATGTTTCCCCTTCCTTCTGTGCTTTCTAGGGGTCTGCAGAAGCAGGTTTTTGTGAGGCTGTGTTACGACCCTTTTAACTGCCATTTAAAAGGATTGTATGTGGAAGGAAATAAAGGGATCATCCCATTGGTTTCATGAGAGTGTTTGTTGGCAGTGTTTACTGGTGTATTAGGATTAAGTGCTATTTAATACAGAATGGTCTCATTAAATATATGAATTTCTGAGTCATTGAATTTTATGGCTTCATGGGTAGGTAGCTGCTGGCCCAAGGGGAACAAAGAAACTCAGGGATCCAACCCAACAATCTGGAGCCAACCTGCAGTCAGAAGAACTTCCCAGACCAGCACAGCCCAACACAATGAGGGAGGAAAACAGATGCTTATAAGGCTCATGGAAGCTACTAAAGTTTGGGATGCTTTGTTATGAAACATTATTGTGGAAATATTGGTGAAAAAGAAGAAACTCAACACAACTCAGCTTTAAAGCCCATGAGGGCCAGGAAGCCTTTAACGGGGTGCCCCCCAAGTACAACTATAATGTTACCTCCATTCGAGACAGAAAAGCAGAAAAATTGATCCAAGTAACAAAATCTGTCCATTGACACAAACTTCCTGTCAACAGTGACAGAGTGAGGACAGAGACTCCTCCTAACACCAACCAGCACATCTGAATATCACCTGTGCATGCAGTAAAGCCCTATAAAGGGAAACACCAAGGGTACTTAGGTAAAGAAGCAAAAGGTACACAATGAAGTCTTTCTAGTCTTAGTAGGTAATCACAAGACAGGAGGTGTACAGGGTATGAATGTGCTTCAAAGCCCAATCAATGCTCTTATCATCTTTATTACTGTTAAAGAGAATGTACATCTGAAAAATGTTCCTATATCCAGATATATTCAGATTCTAAAATGGGTCCTATATTGACAATACGCAAATGTACAATCTTCCTATGGATAGGAATACTAATGTACAGAGCAGTAATCACATCAAATGAAATCTTCTAGTCCCAAAGGCCTGAAACATGAGATCTAGTCAAAGGTGTGTTGTGATTAGCCCAGAAGAAAGAGGATGGAATACCAGGAGCCATAAAGGAGGCACAGAGTCCTCTTTGCCCCCTTATCTAAGCCCTATTCATCCCCCCAAGTCAGCTGGAAGGTCAAGTGACACCTTGCCTAGCTCCTCACTCACTGGTCTCCTGTAGCCCTCTTGTTTGTGGACTTCCATCTCCCCCAGAGTGCATCAGGTCCCCCTATCCCAAGGCACAGGCATTGAATACATCCACACTGAATAAATTTATCCATCGACAGAATCTAGATATATAGAAAGACTTGATAACTAATCCCTTTCTAAAAATGAGAAGAAAGTCCTGAAGGTCACAGCAAACTATTAAAAAACGTGATTAAAAACAAAAAACACCCAGGGTAAAACCTCTTAAAATAATGGGGAAAATTTTCTCCAAATCAAAAGAAGAGGTCAGAACTATTACCCTAGATACAAAATAAAGTAATAAGACAGGGTAGCAAGCAATGAAGATCCACTCTACAGCTATTAATCCTAATAAATAGTAATGTTTTCAAGATAATGACAGCACAACAACACAAATGTTCATCCCTTAAACTAATAAGAGTATTCATTTTCTTATAGCTAATATTTAAACATTGTTATATAAACATATCTACTATATATTTTTTAAATTCTGAAATCAGAAACATCTAGCTCAGCAGTAAATTTTTTATACTTACCAATATATATTTTTAAATGAAATTATATCATTATCTTTTACTTTCAAATAAATTATTTTCTACAAAACAGCAACAAATTACCACTATCATATTTACTAACACATGTGTATTTTTATGACTGCTACAGGTCTAAAATTTAAGGAACAACTATTACATGAGTAACTGCTAAAACTGTACTTTTTTAAAAAATAAAATATGTCCTTAGATCCACAATTCCCTTCTGTCTCTCAATAAGAATGAGAAAAATTGGTAGGGATCACAAACAGACTCTAATTACAAGGAGTATAAGGAATTTCAAAAGTATAATATAAGAAAACCAATATAAATCACCTGTGTTGGGGAATTTATTCCTCCTACAGATTTAGCCTCCAACACAGGACAAAGTTCCCCCAAATCTGACCCTCAGTCTCTGGCCTCTGCTCCAAGTTCTGCCCCACAAATCCAAATACCAACAGCAAAAGTCAGATTAGAAAAATACCCCATTCCCAATCTAATCCTACCCTACCCCTTTTATCTGCTTCTCTGCATTTTTTTCAGTTTAGGTTTATTTATAAAATTTCCCCAAAAGCTTTAAGAACCAAAGATTAAAGTCCATTCTACAAGTATACTCTTCTAATACCATACCATAAGACTTTATATTTCAGAAAAATTCTTTAGAGTAATACTATACTTTCAATCTGCATCCATTTTTAGGCATAAATACAGTTGATATGGAATCACTCCTGAAGTCATCCAGAAGTTAAGTAATAATAAACTCAAGATAATTCTGGCCCCTCCCCTAGTCCACCCTACCCCACAAAAGTGATGGGACATCCTTCTCTTGCTCCTGGAAAAATACTCTTTCCCTCTCCCTTACCTGGCTACATAAATTGCCTAAAGAGATTATAGTAAGAATATAAGAAGATTATAATAAGAAATCATCATAGATGACTCCCGAGGTGCACATCAGGAGATGTCTCAATAGCCTTGCACTCAGGTTTCCATCCATCTTCTGGGAATCCAAGATTCCCTCATGACCTTCATCTCTATCACCCTCACATAGCTCTGGATACAACCTAATCTCACCTTAGCTTCCTAACCTAATCCTCCTACCAACTCCACTCAATAAAGCTCACCAAATCTCTCCTCTAAGACACATTTAAAGGTCTCTTCTCCTTTGGTTCTGCCTGAAACCTAGCAGTCCTCAAAGAGGACTGTTTTCCTTGCAGGCTACCAGATAAGGCTTTGCCTTCCTCCTACACTCACCTATCACTTGCCCTACACATTTTGTGTATCCTCTGTGCTCCCCACTGCAACTTCCAGACCATTCTGATCCTTCCCCTCACACACAAAAAATGCTCCTTTGCTGCTCCCACCATTGGTCTGCACATCAACTATAACTACACACTGTCTTTCACATACCCCCAGGACACTCTGAAGATTCCAGGGCCTGCCTTGCTGTCTCCACGATTAGCACAGTCTGCATTCTCGGTGATTTTGATATTTATATAGATAATGTCTCACTTCCTCATCTCTAATGAAGTTGCCTGGGCCCCTACCTCTGCCACTATCCCATAGCCAGATGCTAGACTGGATCATTACTTAACAATCTCTCCACCTTTAAAATCCCAGACAATTAATTCTCCTACCATCTGCCATTTCTTATCTTTTCTGCCCACTCCTTCTGGAACTCTAACTCTAAAAACTCTTAAACCCTACTTGGTCCCTGACTTCAATAACTCCACCATCTTGTCACTAACTATGATGTCACTCAGGTTTTCCCTTTCTCTCTTTTCCAATTTAGCTTCCACTGTTCATCATTTTAATTAATTGAACCAGCCTGGATTCACTTGAAAGTATGTATCTGAGCCCAGGCCATTCTCTGGCTGCAAAAGGTTTTAAAAAAAACTGGCATCGAACATTTAATGCCTCTGAAAGAATAAGTTTTGTACATATGTGATTTACAATGTGTGATAATAAAACAAACACTTTAAACTTACCCAACCAATGGAAGCATCCAGTCCAATCAGGTTTTTGCTGCTACCTCTCTAATAAGCACCACACTGTTATATAAGTGGTCAATTTTTAGTCCTCTCCAGGGCCAACAGCTTCCCATGGAGCACGTACCCTGTGCCCAAGCACTACTATCTTTGCCCATCAGAAGGAAATGCAAACTAGAAACCAGGTATACTTTCAGAGGTAATTTGGGGCCTAAACTACATATCCTTATTTTCAGGAGATAAAACAAACTCAACTTTTAGCTTCATTAGTAGCTTTGTTTCTTAAATAATATTATAGTTCTGTTGTATATATTAATATTTTTATTTCTCCCTAAAAATAAATATATATTCAAAAATTTACCATAATCAATGATCCATCTCCATAGGTGTCCTCCACAGCATTTTAAACCCAAAAGTGAGAGCAGCAAGGAGCAGACATTGTTGGCTCCCCCTCAACTCCCATATTTCACCCACCCCAACAAATGGGCCCTCATTCTTCCTAACAGAGACCCCCATTTGTTCAGGGATTTTCCTCCTCCCACAGAGCTCTGCCTCTCTAGAAAGGCTGGTCTGTCCCCATCACAGAAGACTGGATGTTATGCTATGCTAAGCTGATTATGGTGGCAACATGCCCTTTGCTAGTGACTTGCATGAGCTCAAGCCTGTGACCCAATGCTGGTTAGTCAGAATAAGAGGAAGTCAGAAGTACTTATCTGGGAAAAGACTCAATAGTTCTTAAAGGGACATAAGAAGTGTCCCTTTTTTTTCCTGCTTCTGGATATCATTCTATCTGAATGGCTATGGGTATTTTGCTACCATGAGGACAAACCTGCCACACAAAGTACAACAAAGCAGAAAAGCAGAAAGAGCCTGGATTGTCACCATCACTGAACTGCTAATTAACTATGGGGTTTGTCTTGGGAACTCTTTTTCTTATAAGAGAAAAAATATCCCATACTGTTTGTTTATATTTTTGTTTTCTATTAAACTACAACCAAAAACATTCTTATAAATAGTGAAATAAATCTGACAGCAGCAACAGAAAACAAATATCAATTGAAAAGGTCATAGAAATTATACACATCTCACTTCATTTCCTAAACTGTGTTGTTTTCCTTTCTTTACACCTATAAGGTAAACCAGATGTAGAAAGTAAAATTCTTAGGAATCAGAAAGATGTTAACACACTGTTATCCAGAACTGATAGTCTGTGTGTAAAAATAATTCTATATAAAGATATATTTCAAATATCTAGTGTAAAGTTTTAAAAGTAGAACTATTTTCATTTAAACATATTTTGTGCATAAATGAAAGATTCTAAAACATTAATAGACATCAAGTATCAATATGATAAAACACCATATACACCAATGAAATATGATTTTCAAATCAAATGTATTCCTTTTATAAGAATCCTTTTATAGAAATCAAGTTTCATCAGTTTTTTAAGTTAATGCATGCTTCCTTTTCCTTTTCTTATTCTGAACTGGGGATATAGTCTATATCATAGTCTAAACCACTCTCCAGAGAAAAAGTCAGGAATAGGAATAAAATGTCTAAAGCAGGAGTCAAATACCTATCTCTACCTCTCCATTCTCAACAACTAAAGAAGCCAAAAAGTGGTGAAGAGGATGAAGAGGGCCATAAAATAATGTCTTGTGTCAAATAATTATTAGTAGTAACTGTAATAACAGCTTACAAAATAGCTTTGCATACAGTAACTCAACTCTCCAGCAACTGTGGGAGACACACATGGTCCTCACTGTCTGTGGGAAGGAAGGTCAGAAAGACAGCTCTCTGCCAGGACTGGAAACTACAGTTAGGCTCCCACACCACTCAGCTGATGAAGTCTAATACTAACAAAAAGAACACAGGGAGTTCAAGATACAGAAATGGAATGTTATTAAATTAGTTAGTTCATTTTAAAAGGACACCAGTCAGCTTACAAGTAGAATAACATTTCCTCCTTTACAGGTTAAAAGGGTAGCTTTTCTGTGAAATTAACTCAACTGAGACTAACATGGCCTTTCCCCAAAGGAATATCTTTACCTCCAGAAAATCATCATGCTGTCCCCTATCCTACTAGCAGCCTCACACCGAAATTTCTGCTGTATCCCTTACACAAAAACCAAAGGTCCTTTTTCCAGTCACTGGGAGCTACTCCCAGATACACAATCTGCTGATTGTGAGAGCATGTGAGAGCCTGAAACTAACAGTCTGGAAAATGGGTGGTAATTTGTTATATGAGTCCAGTGAAACAAGATACAGCCATTTAAGTATTATGGTCTTCCCTTACTAATGTGCAAAAATGTCCAAGTCTTGTTAAGTAAAAAAATATTATAGTGTCAGACCATATATAATCATCATTCATATAAAACATTCATATAAATCCATAAAAGATTCCCTAGGTCTTTTCATTAAGAAACATAAAATTCAGCATAGTGGTCCTAATTTAGATGGGTATCTGATGGAGCCAATCTGCAGTGTTTAGTGAATGTTGCCATCATTTACATAGATAAATTATTATTGCACTGACCCATTTTCCTGTGCTTATTCTTTTTCATCCACTGGCAAATCTCCATTTTTTTTTTTTGTCAGCATCAGGAGTACTTTCTAATGTGTCTTCCCCTTGTCTGCTACTATAGTTCAGGGGTAAGAGCAAGCCTGTCTCTATATTGCTTGTCCCAGTTCAGTCCACTGTGAGACCCTAGCACATGGCCCACTGCACTCTATAGCTTTCCTGTCCTATGGATCAGAGAGTGTTCCTATCCTATCTTCTTACCACTAAGTAAGTAGGAGCACAGAGTAAGTAGGAGTACAGGCTCTATGTGTGTGTCCACTATCTTTCTCCACACCTGTACCAGCCACAGCTATGGCCATTAACTTTTCCAGTACCACTTCTTTTTCTTATTTTTTCTTTTCTGTTTCTAGTCACTGCTGTTTTGAGGCAAAAGATCTGACCTTTTGTGAAGTAAGCAAAAGAAACCAATCTCTGGTAGACTAACCAAACAAGTCTATTCTCCATGCAGGAACCAGTGATTCCTTTAGACTTAAAAATCAGACCTAATGGACAGCTCAGGTCACTCCCCTACTCCCAGGCTCCCTAAAGTGCCCCATCTTATCCTAGAGTGAGACAAGCCCAACCTTGCCTTACCCTTAACTCCTTTCTCCCACTCCTGATCCTTTTCCCTGTGTGCTCTCTCCCTCTCTTCTCTCTCCTTTAACATTATTGACTTTGGAGAGATTCCAAGCCTATTTTTGATCATGATCCTTTGCACTTTCTGTTCCCTCTGCTTGGAATACTATTCCCGAAAATAATCACAAACTATTCCCTTATGTAACTCAGGTCTCAGTTCAAACTACTCTTCTTCCAGAAAGAACTAACTCTAATATCTAGACAAGCGTGCACGTGTGCGCACAAACACATACACACACACACACACACACATACACACTTATCAAGCTTCACTTTACTATCAATACCCAACATCTAAGGATTTCTCAATGATCTAGAATTATTGGCATAAAAGTCAATGAACTTTACTTTGTGGTATACATGGGGCGTTCTGTGTGGAAATGTATCAGAATGCCTTTCCAGAACTACTTTCTCAGAAATATAGAAGCCAGAGAATTTACCACTAGGAACAGGACAAATTATCAGGTTGGTAAATCAGAATTCTCCATCTCTCTCATCCAGTAATTGGTACATGAATAAGCACATGATCCAAGTAGGACCAATCAGAAAGGTCCTTGGTACTGGGGTGGGCCCTAGCAAAGGAGTCACACTTCTTTAGATTTACTTAGTGGCTGAGATATATCAGGTTGACAGAGCCAGAGATACTCTCTCCTATACCAGGAAGAGTTAGGCTGAGAATGAAACAGACACGGAAACAAACCAATCCAGAACCAAGAATAATTCCACTAAATAAAGGAAGATGAGAAGAGTGGACATGACAGTGGGTGAGTACTCTAGACACTGCATACAACCCTATGGATAGCTAATGACAAATGTGCCCTTAGATTATTTAATTACATATGTCACTAAATCCAAGCGTTTCTTTAAGTTAGTTTGAGTAGGGTTTCTGGCACTTGCAACCAAGAGTTCTGACTAGTACAAATACAATCAACATATTACTACCTGTCTGGTGGAGCAGAGGAATAACGAAAAGAAAAAAGAAAAGAAAAAGAAAGCCCAGTGTGGCTACACACATACACGTACACACAAGTAGTTGTCAGATAAATGCAAATGGTTACCAGATTTTCTACTGGGTGATAAAAATGTTTTGAAACTAGAGATGGTGGTTGTACAACATTGTAAATGTGCTAAATGCCAGTGAACTGTTCACTTTAAAATGGTTAATTATATGTTATGTGAACTCGACTTAATAAAAAATTTTAAACATAAAATGTTGCAATGCATTTCTAAAGATATGATATAGTATTATAATATATTAATCATAATTTCCTTGAAGAAAAAATTGGGTCAAATGGTACACTTTAAAGACCATTGCTACATATTAATAAATTGAATTCCACAAAGATTATACCAAATTATACTCCTATCAGATGTATATTAGAGAGCCCACATAGTATATTATCATTAGGGGGAAAAAAATAGCAACTTTGCTAGTATAATGGCTAAATATATTTTATTCTTTAAGTTTACATATCTCAGATTATTAATAAGGAATAACATTTAAAACATTCTTTCAGGTCTTGTTTCTCCATTTCCTACATGAATACATATATTTTGAATATTATAATTTTTAACACGTAGTAGTTTTTAATATAATGAAGATATAACTATTTTCCCTCTTACAAGTTTCAAATATTTTCCCAGTTCATTATTTACTTATTTCAGTTAAAGGTGATATGTTTATTTGTGTATGTATTTATTTTAGGAGCAGAAGAAAGGGATGGAAACATTCTTTACAAAATAAATATTTGTAATGATACATAAACACAGACACACACATACATATCAAGAATAGAGGATAGTTTGCCTCCACTCAGAAGTTCAGTATAAACTCTACTACAGCCAACCTCCATATCAGATAAAGAATCCAAAGGATATAGAGGTCTATACTGTACATACCTTAAATATGACAACACAAATAAAGCTCATGTTAATCCCTTTTAAAATAGCTATTTAAAGGCAACATGTCTTTATTTCTCTTTTCTTCCATGCAGTTTTGAAAATAATATTAAGGATTTCATGGGGGAAAAAATTCTTACTAGATAGAAAAGGTCCTTTTGTGGGGAGTGAGGAGTGATTTAGCTTTCATTTTGAAATTTAACTTTTACAATAAGCCCTGCCTAACTTTGTTTCCATGAAAGAATATTTGGAATACTTCCCTAAGCATCACCCATGTCAGTCCTTACAAAGAGTTCCTAATACAGCTGGCCCTCTTTCCTCACCCCCCCACCTCCCCACCCCCCCACCCCCGCCTACTAACACAAACTTTTTCTCCTTTTTGTCCACAGAAATAGTCCCTTCTTACGTCAACTTCCCTTGAAATCTAAGGAGTTGATCTGATAATGAGTGCACACATACAAGGGAGAGGTTAAAGAACAATTTCAGAAGAGTCCACCACACTTAATTCAGAGTCTTGAATCATTACTTTAATGCAGGGAACTTCTGACTGGAAATAAAAATCTTAGGGGAAGGAAGACTTTCAGACACTACAGATATACAGAAGATAATCAGAAATTATTTTGAATCCTTATACTCCAATAAAATAGAAGATAGTGAAGGCATCGATAAATTTCTTAAGTCATATGATCTGCCCAGATTGAGTCAGGAGGATATACACAACCTAAACAGACCAATATCAATTGAGGAAATAGAAGAAGCCATCAAAAGACTACCAACTAAGAAAAGCCCAGGACCAGACGGGTATACAGCAGAGTTTTACAAAACCTTTAAAGAAGAACTAATACCAATACTTTTTCAAGCTATTTCAGGAAATAGAAAAAGAGGGAGAACTTCCAAATTCATTCTACAAGGCCAACATCACCCTGATTCCTAAACCAGACAAAGACACTTCAAAGAAAGAAAACTACAGACCAATATCTCTAATGAAAATAGATGCAAAAATCCTCAACAAAATTATGGCAAATCGGATACAGAAACATATCAAAAAGATCGTGCATCATGATCAAGTAGGATTCATCCCTGGGATGCAAGGATGGTTCAATATACGGAAATCAATAAATGTTATTCACCACATCAATAGACTTAAAGATAAGAACCATATGATCATCTCGATAGATGCAGAAAAAGCATTTGACAAAGTACAGTATCTCTTTATGTTCAAAACACTAGAAAAACTAGGGATAACAGGAACGTACCTCAATATTGTAAAAGCTATCTATGCTAAGCCTCAGGCTAGCATCATTCTGAATGGAGAAAAATTGAAGGCATTCCCTCTAAAATCTGGAACAAGACAGGGATGCCCTCTCTCACCACTTCTGTTCAATATAGTTCTCGAAACACTGGCCAGAGCAATTAGACAGACAAAGAAATTACAGGCATAAAAATAGGAAAAGAAGAACTTAAATTATCACTATTTGCGAATGACATGATTCTATACCTAGCAGACCCAAAAGGGTCTACAAAGAAACTACTAGAGCTAATAAATGAATTCAGCAAAAGTGGCAGGATATAAAATCAACAGGTATAAATCAAAGGCATTCCTGTATATCAGCAACAAATCTTCTGAAATGGGAATGAGGACAACCACCCCATTCACAATATCTTCAAAAAAAAAATAAAATACTTGGGAATCAACCTAACAAAAGAGGTAAGAGATTTATACAATGAAAACTACAGAACCCTAAAGAGAGGTTAGAAGAAGATCTTAGAAGATGGAAAAATATACCCTGTTCATGGATAGGCAGAACTAACATCATCAAAATGGTGATATTACCAAAAGTT
This sequence comes from Marmota monax, assembly GCF_021218885.2. NCBI lineage: Eukaryota > Metazoa > Chordata > Mammalia > Rodentia > Sciuridae > Marmota > Marmota monax. The sequence continues at coordinate 6,367,252 of NW_026692254.1, forward strand.
CTCTATAGGTTTAATGCAATGCCAATCAAAATCCCAATGGCATTTCTTGTAGAAATAGATAAAGCAATCATGAAATTCATATGGAAAAATAAAGGACCCAGAATAGCAAAAGAAATTCTAAGCAGGAAGTGTGAATCAGGCGGTATAGCAATACCAGACTTCAAACTATACTTCAGAGCAATTGTAACAAAAACAGCATGGTACTGGTACCAAAACAGGTGGGTGGACCAATGGTACAGAAGAGAGGACACAGAGACTAATCCACAAAATTACAACTATCTTATATTTGATAAAGGGGCTAAAAGCACGCAATGGAGGAAGGATAGCATTTTCATCAAACGGAAAACTGGAAATCCATATGCAACAAAATGAATCTGAATCCCTTTCTCTCGCCATGCACAAAAGTTAACTCAAAATGGATCAAGGAGCTTGATATCAAATCAGAGACTCTGCGTCTGATAGAAGAAAAAGTTGGCTCCAACTACATATTGTGGGGCCGGGCTCCAAATTCCTTAATAGGACACCCATAGCACAAGAGTTAAAAACAAGAATCAACAAATGGGACTTACTCAAACTAAAAAGTTTTTTCTCAGCAAAAGAAACAATAAGAGAGGTAAATAGGGAGCCTTCATCCTGGGAACAAATTTTTACTCTTCACACTTCAGATAGAGCCCTAATATCCAGAGTATACAAAGAACTCAAAAATTTAAACAATAAGAAAACAAATAACCCAATCAACAAATGGGCCAAGGACCTGAACAGACACTTCTCAGAGGAAGACATACAATCAATCAACAAGTACATGAAAAAATGCTCACCATCTCTAGCAGTCAGAGAAATGCAAATCAAAACCACCCTAAGATACCATCTCACTCCAGTAAGATTGGCAGCCATTTTGAAGTCAAACAACAACAAGTGCTGGCGAGGATGTGGAGAAAAGAGTACACTTGGACATTGCTGGTGGGACTGCAAAATGGTGCGGCCAATTTGGAAAGCAGTATGGAGATTCCTTGGAAAGCTGGGAATGGAACCACCATTTGACCCAGCTATTCCCCTTCTCGGACTATTCCCTAAAGACCTTAAAAGAGCGTACTATAGGGATACTGCTACATCAATGTTCATAGCAGCACAATTCACAATAGCTAGACTGTGGAACCAACCTAGATGCCCTTCAATAGACGAATGGATAAAAAAAAAACATGGCATTTATACACAATGGAGTATTACTCTGCACTAAAAAATGACAAAATCATGGAATTTGCAGGGAAATGGATGGCATTAGAGCAGATTATGCTAAGTGAAGCTAGCCAGTCCCTAAAAAACAAATGCCAAATGTTTTCTGTGATATAAGGAGAGCAACTAAGAACAGAGCAGGGAGGAAGAGCATGAGAAGATTAACATTAAACAGGGATGAGAGGTGGGAGGGAAAGGGAGAGAGAAGGGAAATTGCATGGAAATGGAAGGAGACCCTCATTGTTATACAAAATTACATATAAGAGGAAGTGAGGGGAAAGGGAAAAAAAACAAGGGGGAGAAATGAATTATAGTAGATGGGGTAGAGAGAGAAGATGGGAGGGGAGGGGAGGGGGGATAGTAGAGGATAGGAAAGGCAACAGAACACAACAGACACTAGTATGGCAATATGTAAAAAAGTGGATGTGTAACCAATGTGATTCTGCAATCTGTATTCGGGGTAAAAATGGGAGTTCATAACCACTTGAATCAAATGTATGAAATATGATATGTCAAGAACTATGTAATGTTTTGAACAACTAATAATAAAAATTTTTTAAAAAAGAGATTTTTCAAAACATCCACATTGGTGGCCAGTTACTCCCTAGCAGACTTAAATCCAGCTATTTTGAAATCATATTTCTGGTTTTTTTCTAATAGTCACTTATAACAGACATCCCTAATGCTACACACAGTATCTGGCAAATAGCTGGTATTGGACCAATGAGGAGACTCTAGAGCCACTACTTTGGGTTCAAATCTTGACTCTGCACTTACTAGTGATGTAATACAACCTTACAAGACTCTCTCTCTTTATCTATCCCATCTGTAAAATGTGGATAATGATATTCTCCATCTCATTTTGGAGAATTAAGAGTTAATAGATGTAAAAGTATTTATAACAATACTCTGAATATAATAAGTGTCAATTATTATTCTAATAAGGAAGTATGTTTTCAAGATGAACAAGAAGCTGTCCATGTTCTTTGTGTACTTGTCTTTTACTGGGGAAGGTCAGAGAGAATAATACAAAGCCAAAGCCATAAATGTCAAATGAGAGGTAAAAAGTACTATGAGAATTCTGAGAAAAGATCATTTGAAGACAAGAAGACAAAGAAAGTTCTGGTGGAAGATATAATGTACTTGTACTGTGTTCTGTAAGCATTTTAGATAGCAGGATGGACACCACCTTCTGGAAAAAAAGAAGGTATCTTAGTTTCTAGGTTATCTGAGAAGTAAACACCAAGACAGAAGTAGGCATGCAAGAAATTTATTGGGGGAGTATGGGGGGAAGATAAAGGGAGAAAAGCTTGAGAAGGCGGAGAAGCGTCAGACTACAATACAGTTCCACCAACTATAAAGGAAAAGGAGGAGGAGGAGGAGAAGGAGGAGAAGAAGGAGAAGAAGAAAGAAGAGAAGGAGGAGGAGGAGGAGGAGGAGGAGGAGGAGGAGGAGGAAGAGGAGAAGAAGAAGAAGAAGATTGAGTAGGTAGTGTCTCAAAACTTCCACACAGTTCTGAGATAATCTTCGCCAGATCAGGGGAGAATCCTCCAGCCACAGTTGCCCTTAAGAGGCATCTAGATTTCACAGAAATAAGCAGCATTGATATTCAAGGCCATGGCTGAGAGTGGCCCAACACAAGCTCAGCTCTGGCTCAAAATTGGTAGATCTAGAGAGCAGCAGTTAGTCCATCAGTCAATCATACTCCACACAGCAGGAGCAATAGCAATAGATTCTCACAGCTCCTACAACGGGGCACAAGCAATGTCACTAGTATCTTGTGTGTCCTTGAAAGTGAGGCTGAGGTTCAATAAATATATACCCTCACTTAAAATCAAACATAAGATAATACCAATAGGCTCCTTAACTTCATGAAAACAGATTTAAAAAAAAAAATAAACCACAACTCTAATAGAAAAATAAAAGTACATGTTTATTGTTAATTACAACTATTTTAAAAATAGAGTTCAATATCTTCCAGATGTGGTTTTAGCTTGTAAAACAATATAAAAGACACAAAAGGGTTATAAAACATCTCTTTTCTAAGACTCAAAGCTAAAACCATGAACTGAGAATTCAGAAATAACTCAGAAAAAAAGAATCTATAAGGTAAAATCTTTTAAAGATCATTTCTATAAATTTCTATTTTAACTTCATCAAATTCTCAATTGCTGAGTTTTGATAGTAGATTCTGGATCTCTTTTTATCCAAAAAAGCTATCTGATCCTACAAATTCAGGAGACTGTAACTAGGCAAATTTACCCAAAACCAGACAGTACTGAAAGTACATTCACAAGCAGATATTTAATGATACATTCCTTTTATGACTAATATGAACTGATTGCTTATAGGTAGCACTTGGACTAAATGAGAGCATGAAAAGACATTCTGCACAGGTACAAAGTGGTAAATAAATATAAGCAATCATGTACATCGTACATGGGGTTATGTCACATGAAAGGCAGTGTGGAGAAAATCAAAATGACCCTTAAACACCAGAGTCACACTGAGTAGGGATGTAATCCCAGAATACGAGGCCTGGAGGAAAGAAGACTTCAGAGGGCACAGCAGAGTCCCACCTCACGCCTACCCTGGAGCACGTGGTCACTGAGTGGAAGAGCAGACAACATGTCATCTGCTCTACTTAACTCATCTCATTCTATAGACCTTCCCCCTTCTAGCTAAATACATTTGTGAAACTACTCCCAAAAAGAACAGAGTAAAAGGTGGATGGCAATTCTTTCCAGTTATTGCAAGAAAAACATCCGATATCAGGCATTTATCATAGGTTCACTTTTTTGTGTGTCAGAAATCTAGACAACCTCAAACCCTAAAAGCAGGGATTTTGTGTTTATATGACATGCGTGTGTTTTTTATAACTTATATATGAGGTACCCCCCAAAAGCTCATGTGTGAGACAGTGTAAGAACTGTTTGGATGTGGGAAAGTTGGATTGAGAGTTGAGATAGATTAACTGTGTGATAACTGTAGTCAGGTGAAGAATGGCAGGAGATGGTTCACGAAGACATGCCTGAAGGGTGTATATGTTGTCCCTGATGAACAAAGTTCTTTCTGATTCCTGATGACCATGTCCTGAGCTTCCCTCCACCATGCCCTTCTGCCATGAGGTTCTGCCTCATTTTGGGCTCAGAGCAGTACAGTCAGCCATCTATGGACTGGGATCTCTGAAACCATGAGCCTCAAATAAACTTTTCGTCTTCTAATTGTTTCTGTCAGGTTTTTGGTCACAGCAGTAGAAAAGCTGACCAAAACAGTGTCCAAAGTTCATTTTACATACTAGAGGTTATAAATATAAAATATTAGTAACTGGTGAAAAATTAGCAAAGGGAGCATTATGACAAAATCACTTTGGTTCAAACAAGGTCAGCTAAGAAATGCCATACTAGTATTACATGAAGAACCTGAAATTATACCTCCCAGGTTTTTTCTGGTTGTAGAACATCCATGTGACATTAATGAATTTTCAATTATCTGACTACCTGCTAGACCTGCCGTGGGCACAGAGAAGCCAATGAACACAAAAACAAAGAAGGAGTCTTATTATCTTCTATGCTCAAGTTAAATATTAAAATCTTCCTGGAAAAATACAAAGACCAGGAAGAGAGCTATAAATGTCATAGCAACATTTTAGGGAGTCATGCAAAAACTGTAAGGGTTTGTTTATATATTAGCATTTATATTTTCTGATGTGCAAACATTATTTTGAATCAGATAACTAGCTGAAGCACAATATTGGCTTTACAAACACATGAATCCCAGCTCTGCCACTTACAGGCCAAGAGGTGGCAGACAAGTAGTTAACCTCATCACAACTCAGTTTCCTCTTCTGTATGTTAGGAGTAGAAATCTTACCTTGATCAGTTTGTGAGAAGAGTCAACAAGATCTTGATAATAAACAATGCATCATAGCTTTCTATCTCTCCTTGAGCTTCAACTCTTATATACCACAACCTCTGTTTAAAACATGCTACTGGGATCTCACATTTTCTCAAACTCAAATGTAGAACATCAAATTCATCTTGCCCCACCACAAGACAGGATTCTCTCCCAACTTTTCTGACTCTGTATAGGACACTCCCATTATTCCAAATACCCACCACTAATTATCAAATTGTAAAGAGATGTTTATTTTTAGTCAGACTACAGTGAAAAGGTAGTCTCAATCCTTGCTGCTGGCAGGGCCATTGGAACAACATTTATGAAATTACTGTGAAACAAATCCTAAACATGTTCAAGCCAGCATTTTTACTTCAATGAAATTTATTCTAAGGGAATAACATAAAATGTAGAAAATGCTGCTTCACAAGATGATTAAAGAGGTATTTATTTGTATGAGAGGAATGAGGAAAGAAGAGGAAAAGGAAAGAAAAAAACAACACAATATAACTATCCAGAAAATGCTAAGATGAATTATAGTACATGGTGTCAACAAATGTTTGATCTAAAAATGAAAGGAACAAAACAGGGAATATGCTAATCAATTTAAAAAGTTGTAAGTGAACTTGACCCAAATTAAAGCATAGACGCATAAGAGGAAATAAACCATGGTTATATTTTTGCTTTGTCAGCATATAGAACATTTGTGAGAGACTTTTCTCTCTGGTTCTGAATCTGTGGTCCAAACCCTGATCCCTTGATTTGACCTGACTATGACAGCTTCTTATCCCAAATATCTTCATATTAATCACTCCTGGGTCAGCTTTTTCAACCCTCATTTTCATTATTACAGTTAAAAGAACCACAAATTTCTTCTCCGTAGTCTCTATAATCACACTCTTACTCTCCATTTACTGGAACTTGTCTTATTTTAGGTAATCCTCCAACAGTTTGCTCCATTACTGCCACAGTCCCCTCAAAACATGGCCCTGCCTCAAATGCCCTCCTAATTCATTCTTCCTACCCCTGTAGTCAGAGAAGCAATTCTCAAGCCTTATCCATTGACCCTGTAGATACCCTCAGGGGAAGGGTCCTCAGGAGACAAAACTGCCTCTCACCACTCTCCCACTAGATGAAGGCTGAGTTCAAGTTGGTTTCCTCACCCTCCTACCTCATTGACTTGTGTATTTCCACCATCAATTCTTCTATCTTCCCTTGGAACATCCCTCTCCTTCTACTTTCCCAATTTCTGAACCTAAAGTGTTTGATGTGTAGCCACTAGCCACATTTGGCCACAGAAAACTGGAAATGTGACTAATAAGAACTAATGCAATATACACTGGATTTCAAAGACAAGTATGGAAAAAAATGTGAAAACTATCACTAATATTTTACATTTATTAACTGCTGATAATACATATTAAATACATGAGGCTAAAATACATTGTCAAAAATTAATTTCACTTACTTCTTTTTACTTTTTAAAAGTGGTTACTAGAAAATTTAAATAACACATATGGCTCATATTACATTTCTATTGGTAAGAGCTTGTCTAACCATTTTTCAGGGTCTAGCATGAATTAAACTTTCAAGATGCCCCAATTTTTATATCATTCTTTTTCTTTTTTTCAGTTGGAGATGAACACAATACCTTTATTGAGGATCAAACCCAGTACCTCACAAGCGCTAGGCAAGTGCTCAACCACCGAGCCATAACCCCAGCCCTTTTTCTGTCATTCTTAATGGTCTTTTTGTCTTCTGAAATCCTATAATGGAGTCTACCATGTAACAGACTATCTAATTACATAATGCACCATATGTTTACTATTATGTGATATTAACTCTTGCCTTTATCAATGCCTAACTCTAATTTGAGGCTTACAGTGGGCACTCAACTTTCAATTAGACATGAAATTCTTGCTGGAGCAAAACAGTAATATACTTGATATTTTGGGGTTTGGGTTTGTTTGGTCATCTACTTTCCCAATGATGATTTCAACAGTGCAGGAAGAACTGGAAGTCAGCTCTTTGTTCTTCCTCTAATATAACACATATAAACACATTTAGTATATGGCTTGGCAACTTGTAAGGCCTGCCTTGCCTCAGTGTTCCTTAAGTTAATAAAGTATTAATAAAGTATTAATACTTTATTAACTTTATTTTACATATTAAAATAAAGTTAATAATTATTATTAGGCCAATATATAGTATCTAGCCAGGTCAAAGTATCTTAAGTAAGTTTGAATTGAAGTCATTATCATGATATTAATACTGTACTCTCCACAGCTTATTCTCTATTTCTCAGCCAGATGTCTTAAACTCAGGTTACTTTTTATGAAGAGGGAATAAATCCATCACCATTATCAAAAAATAAGAAAGAAGAGTACAGAAACTACTACCAAAATATTTGTCCCATCCTATCAATGGTAATGCAAAAAGGAGCTGTTAAATATCTACTCCACTTAAGTCATTTATACATCATACTCACAATAACCCTTTACATGACCGACCTTACCATACTCATTTAGCAGAGTGAAGAAACTGAGATTCAAGGACAGGCTAAGTAACTAGCTCAAGTTATGCAGTTGCAAGTGGCAGACACAGATTGCAAACCCAGTCAATGGTATCATCCTTATAAATAACATCTTTAAATATGTGAAAAACAAGAGTGTTTTATAAATTTATACATAAAAATCAATAGAAATTACTATTCATTTCCTTCAGTTTCCTAAATTTTGGCTTAATTCCTATCTTTCCATTGAAAAGGGCTTTGTTTTCTCTTTTTTAAAAATAAGCAGCAACTGAATATGGTATATGATAAAGTAGGAAGTAATGCATTAATTCTTCGTTAAAATCCTTAAATCCCAGTTGTAAAGCAAAAGTTTACACTAAACATCATGACTAGACCTCCTCAGACAAATTTTATAAAAATCCAATCCCTACAAAGATCATAATAATAAACAAAGGAAACTGGGCCATTCCACAAACAAATGTTATCAACAACAGAAAAACATACACCTAAGGAAATATCAAAGAACTTCTCCATGTTACAAAACTGCAGTCATACTGAGATCATTGAAATGATAAAAGGAGGTTCCTTAAAATAAGACATACAACTTAAAGACAAACCATAATTACACAGACTTGAAAAGTATCTAATTTATCAGAATGGTGACAATGTACGTGTATCTCTGAGAAACCAGTATGATCTGGGTTTAATGTCTTTATAAAATGTAGCCAACTTAATCTTGTAGACTTGGACAGAACAAAGGTTTAAATTTTCTATTACAGAAAATGTCCAAAAGTATCAAATGCTTTTAAAATACTGCTCAATTCTCCTTTATCAAAATGTCCCTGCAGTAGGTGTTAATCAGTCACTACCAAAAAACCAGGCACAAAGCAATCAGTGTGTGCATGGTATTTTACTACAGGAAGTAGAAAGTTCAGTTTACCAAGAACACCACATTTTGCTTTCAAAAGTCTTGAAAACTAATCCCTGTAACAGTAACTAATTTACATTTCATTCCAAACTGAACAAATAAATGTAAACTTCAGGAATCTAAAATAGTGAATAACTTACTTGGTAAAATCAGGTATTGGGTTTTTGTTTGTGTTTTTTTCCGTAGTGGTAAGGTCACAGGGTATAAATGGAAAAGAAATAATTAGCAACTTTTAATATTATGAACGAGATCTTAATTTAAAATTCTCACATATAAAATGAATTCTTTTATGTCATATTTTCTCAAGTGACAAACACGTTAAAACTAAGTGATTTTTACTTATTTTAACACTAAAACACACCTAAAAGAAACATAAGGTGTCTTTTGCTCTAGGCCCCCAAATACACAGACAAGTCTGTCTATAGATGGGCATAGGTGTTTCTGTCCTAAACAAAAGTTAGACCAAGAGGTTTTTAAAAAGAAAAGAAAAAAAAAAAAAGAAAGAAAGAAAAGAAAACATAGCCAGCACTGATCACATGCAGCAGGTTACAGGAAGCTGGTGGACACTTTACATCCACAGTGCTGAGCTTCACCATAGGTCAATTCCAGACCCACCTGGGCTCTGCAGGGCCTCCACCCAGCAGGCCAGCAAAGCAGAAGAAATCATAGGCCCATGGTTGTCATGCTGGTTAATAAAAAAGTAGCAGTCTCCCTGAATCCAAGAAAACCACCCCTCCCTCCAAATGGCAGAACAGCTACCTTCATAAGGATAACACAAAGAAACTGAAAAAACCAGACCCAAAATAAAAAATTAAAAGGGGGACATGGGAAGAGAGATGACAGTTAAATTTATGCTGATATTGCTTGGAATCAGTGTATTTGCTGCCTCAGACTGCAAAGTAAAAATAAATAAATAAAAGAGGGAGGAGTGAGAGAGATGACAGTTCAATTAAGTCTGTGCTGGGACCACTGGGTCTCATTATACCTAATGTCTCAGGCTCGAAAATTAAAACTTAAAAAGTAGAAGGGATAGATGACAGTTCGGTGTGTGTGTGTGTGTGTGTGTGTGTGTGTGTGTGTGTACGTACGTACGTACGTACCACCTGGGGCTCAATTTATGTGCGGGGAAGTAGAGGGGATAGTCACCGCTGTGCCGGGCCTCGAGGTTACCCCGGAGGGCAGACGCGCAAGGAGAGCCTTGTGTCAATTTACACTCGAGGGCGACAAGGCAGGGTCCGCGGCCAGGCTATGGCTTTTGGGGAAACAATGGCTAAGGGGTCGCAGCCCGGAGTAGACAAGGTCTGACGCCCACCTATCCCCAGCCCCCGACCCAGCATCCCTGTCCGTGACTCTACAGGGTCGGTGTCCGCGGGGTCTCTGGCCCGCCCGCAGACTACACCCTCTCAGGCAGGTGCCCCCGACCCCAGTGCCCGGAGGCCCAGCACGCCGGCGCGCGCCTCACCAAGCAGCGCCCGCAGGTGCTTCAGGCGAGTCAGCACGTCCTTCTTGGGGTCCAACACCTTCTGGGTGGACTTCTTCACATCCCCGTGGCTCCTTCGGGAGAACATCCCGCCGCGGGAAGCCTGGGCCCCGCCGGCGGGGCAGGAGCGCCTGCGCCACACGAGTCACCGCATAGGGTCGGGACCGGCGCGTGTCGCGCGGGCCACTCACCGCGGCGCTCCGGGCCACCACCGCCGCCACCTCTGCCTCAGCTTTGACTCCAGGAAGGAGGGGCCGGCCGGGCCCGGTGAGGGGCGGGGGCAGGAAGGCGGTGTCGGTGCGGAACGAACAGCCCCGCCCCGCGGGAGGCGCTGGCCAGCCCCTCAGGCGCGACGCGCGCGTGCGCGAGTCTCGGACGCGCCTCGCATGACATCCTCCCGCTCGCTCAGACCCTCGCGGTGACGCGCCTGGAGCTGGCTCGGCGAATCACAAAGAAGCGTGTTCCTCTCGCACGTTGTACTACAAGTCCCGGGAAGCACCGCGAAAAGGCTCTCCAATCAGGGTGGTGTGTCTTCAGCACAATGGGACTCAGTGGGCTATGAGCACGTGGTCCCTCCCGCGGTAGGCCGCAAAAGCTCCTGGGAAATGTAGTTCTCTAGGAGGCGAGGCTCTGCGACCTCCTTTTGAGCGTCTTAGAGGTGCTAAATACCATCTGCTTTCCCTTTGCTCCGGAAAGTCCCAGACTCCGGTACCTTCATACTCCCGGCTGTGTACACACACACACACACACACACACACACACACACACACTCCTGTATGAAGGCTTTTAAAATGCAAACTATTTTTAGGCTTGCTTCCGGATTTACGCTAGATCAGAGCTCCAATTACATACTAAAAGAAATGGGTTTGCCTAGTCTCCTGTGAGGTGTTCAACCAGTCCCCTTAGTTCCAGGACCCAACCTCACTTGGGAGTGTGGAGGTCCCTTGCTCAGAGGACGCTCAGGGTCTTGCCTCTTTCCTAGTAGGAAGTGAATGTTCCCGGTGTTGTGCAAAGCCACATAGCAATCCAGTAGCAGAACCAGAAATAGAACTTGAGGGACCTGACTCTCAGGCCAGTAGGCTTTTTTTTTTTTTTTTTTTTTTTACTTTTTTATTGTTGGCTGTTCAAAACATTACATAGTTCTTGATATATCATATTTCACAATTTGATTCAAGTGGGTTATGAGCTCCCATTTTTACCCCATATACAGATTGCAGAATCACATCAGTTACACATCCATTGATTTACATATTGCCATACTAGTGTCTGTTCTGCTGCCTTTCCTATCCTCTACTATCCCCCCTCCCCTCCCCTCCCCTCCCCTCCCCTCTTCTCTCTCTGCCCCCTCTACTGACATTCGTTTGTCCCCCTTATATTATTTTTCCCCTTCCCCTCAATTCCTCTTGTATGTACTTTTGTATAACTCTGAGGGTCTCCTTCCATTTCCATGCATTTTCCCTTCTCTCTCCCTTTCCCTCCCACCTCTCATCCCTGTTTAATGTTAATCTTTTTCTCATGCTCTTCGACCCTACTCTGTTCTTAGTTACTCTCCTTATATCAAAGAAGACATTTGGCATTTGTTTTTTAGGGATTGGCTAGCTTTAAAGCCAGACGTCTGTTCCCCGGGGCAAGACTTTGAGATGGAAGATGGGCAGGGGATTTCTTACAAGAGAACTGAAGGATTATTTACTGGCATCGGGATCCTCCAAGTTTTGACAGCATTTCAGCTTTTTCAAGCAAGAACTTAAGACTATTGTTTAGAACCACGTGATTTCATTCCAAATTGGGACAACCAAACTGTTCTTTTCTCCTCCAGTTGAACTGTAGCTTAAGGAGAAGCCAGGGATTTACATATCCTTGTATCTCCATCTCTGAGCACAGAATTTGACCTCTACTGGCATTCAGTAAAGCTCATTAAATGAAATGGAATGAAAAGCTAACCTAGTCCTACATATTTCAAATACACATGCCAAAATCAAAATTTGTTAAAAGTTTGTAAGATTAATGTTCTCTTTTCTGTCAAAGTTAAACCTGTCGTTTGAGTTTCCTAGTATATAACAAAATGAGTTTGCTGTTGTAAAACCGAAATTTCATAATGTGTAGTTGGGTGGAGCTACTTTTAAGTTACAAAATGGTTAAAATGTAGCCATTTTCCGTCCCCCAAACATATCTCCCTTTGTCCTCAGTCTTCCAATCATATTGACTATAGTGTAGTAGGTGATCAAATCATAACTGTATCCCTTCCCCCTGCCCTCTCCAATTCTAAATTAGTCAATTGGGTAATCTGTAACCCTGAACTACTCCTATCAGAGTAAAAGGCTGTGCTGCCTTAAGGATAAAAAGCTGGGCAGACTTCCTGCCCAGTGTACTTGCTTGCCAGATTTTTCTTGGTAGCACACCCTTCTGCAGAAATAATGTTTGCCTTACTGAGTGACTTTTGAGTATGTGTCTGATTTCTTGTGGTACCCCAATATTTCTAACAAGTTCTCTATTTTTGGAATTGTCCAAATAGCATTGATAGAAAAGGGACATATTAATAGAAAGGAATAGGGGGTTGAGATTGTGGTCAATTGTAGAGCACCTGCCTAGCACATGGGAGGCACTGGGTTCTATCCTCAGCCCCACACTAAAAAATTAAAAATAAATTAAATTCATGCTTATTTAAAAAATACAAAGGAATATTGCTCAACAATAAAAAGGAACAGAATACTGATAAATGCAACAACATGGATGAATCGCATAGACCCAGAGATGGAATTTCCATGCTCAGGACGATGGCAGGGCTGCCCTATCAGCCTGAGTCCCCAGATGACATCATAGATCAAAGCCACAAACTCTCCAAAATTGTTACAAGGGAGAGAAATTATGTTCACTCTTGAACCAAATCAAGGACCTTTGTTACATCAGCTTAGCTTGTACCCTATTACAGACAGGAAACACAGTGTTTACTGTCCCATTCCTTTGGAAAATAGTATCTTTCCTTATACTCACTGAAAAAAATAAAATGTACTTATCTTAAAGGATTCGATTTTTCTATTTCAAATCAAGCTGACATTATCATCAAACATTTATTGAGTACCTGCAAGGTGAAAGCATGATTCTAAGCCTTGAGGATAAAAGATGTTTACGATACAACTCCCCTGATCTCCAAAGCTTTCAATCTATTTGAGGAGGCTAAGCAACTAGACAAAGGAAGGAATAAATGATAGTACAGTAAATATGTGACACTGTCAAAACTTGTTAGTGCCAGAAACAGGCGTCTCTGCATATAGATTCATCTCACCCATCATACTTACTAATAAAAATATAGAACTCCAAATCTTTTAAAAATAAAGAAACATGAACTATGCTGATGATGATACTTTTTCACATACATATATATTGCATGTGTCTCTTTATTTTCTGTTTTCCTCTCAAAAATCATTCCTGCTGAAGTATAAACTCTTTGAGGAAATCACCTACTTTGAAGTTAATTCTTTGTCTCTGGAGTTTCAGAGTATCAAGTATTTTGCAGACAATTAAGTGCTATTGAATAAATGACCCACTTTAATCAATAAATGAGGAAAACCAAGTCAAGAGTTTAAAACTTGCAATGCAAATTAAAACTACCATGAAATACCATTAGAATCAGAAAAAAAAAATCCCCACACATGTTTGGCAACGCATTCAAGTGGCAAAGCTATAGAGAAACACAGCAGTTAGTATTGCCAAAAGGTCAGTCCTTGTCCCGGAAGCCAATCCAATAACAAGGACATAGTTTTGAGAAAAAGGAAAAAGAAGTTTTATTGCTTTTCTAGCAAAGGAGAAACACAGGGGACTCCTGTCCCAGAGGCTGTGGTTCTGCTCATCAGCAGAAACAGGGTGCTTTTAAAGAGGTGATTCAGAGAAAATGAGATTAGGGAGGAATGATCAGGAAGGAGAAGATCAGGGAAAAGACTATCAGGGAGGAGAAAGTTAGGCAGGAGAAGGTCAGGGAGCAGAAGGTTGGGAAAAAGAAAAGAAAAAAAAAACATGTACGTTTCAAAGCCACAAGGAATATAGTCAAAGCATCAAGTGAACCCCTGTTACATTAGGACTGTAAAACAATACAACCCATATGGAGGGAAATTTGGCAAAATTGCATTTAACCCAGAAATTCTATTTTCAAGAATTGACCCTGAAGATAGATCTCCACAAATATAAAACCATTCGTGGAAGGTTATTCTTTCCAGCAATTTTTGTATAGTCAATTTAGTAGATTGAATAGTGCCCCCTCCACAAGAGATATGCCTATGTCCTAAACCCCAGAATGTATGAAACTTTATTTGGGGTGTGTGTGGGGGCGTCTTTTCAAATGTAATTACATTAAGGATCTCAAGATAAGATAATCCTGGATTATTTGAATGGGCCTAAATCCAATATCAAGAGTCCATGGAAAAATAGAAAACAAAGAAACAAGAGAGAAGGTCATGTGAAGCCCAAGGCAGAGATTGGATTTATGCATCCGCAAACCAAGAAACTCCTGAACAACCAACATCTTGTCTAGCTTGAAGGAGTTCCTTATGACCAAATATGGGTTAATTTGATCATCAAAAAGAATAATACTGACTGATGATAAAACTCAAATAAATAAAAATTCAGGAATCTGTAATATCATTCAAAAGAACATATTGTCATTATAGTAGGCAGTGTTTCAGGCTGATTGTGCGCGCGCGCGCGCACACACACACACACACACACACACACAGTCCTCAGGTGGATGTTTTCTCAGTAACAAATGGGAAAACATATTGAGAAACCAGCTTCTACCTCAGAACAAAGCCTGTCTGAGGAAAGGGGCATAAACCTTGTCCTTGGAAAGACCTACAGAGCACTCCTAGGCACATACCCACCCTGCAGAGTTGTTTATCTACAAATAACAGGAGAGATCTGTGGAGCCAGGTGTCCCTGACTCAGACAGGCTTGGTGAGGACTCATAGCAACCCCCTACTAATCACCAATCAGCATGAGACAGGGAAAATACCTGAGATGCCAGATGACCCTCCCAATAGTTTATGGTGGTTGATAACATGTTGGGAAACCATGTAGTTCCGCACGTACTCCCCTCGTGGTTTCAACCAATCAGTTCAAACGAATCGCCCTCTTGTACTAACCAATCACCCTTACCCAACTTGTTCCCGCCAGTGAATGTGCTGATCATGTTTTAGAGTTGTTTTATGATTTTCCCGCAGTGTGTGATGATTTGCTAAGAGATGCTATGATGTATGTAAAGTCCCTGCCTTCCCCAAAGAGTGTATAAAACTGCTGCAAACCCTGCGTTCAGGGCCTCTCAGCGTCACCGTTGCTGTGTGCGAGTGGAGGACGGAGCTAACTCGCAATGAACACCTCTTTGCTGCTTACATCAATCTTGGTCTCTGGTGGTCTTTTGGGAGTCCGGAATTCAAGCACAACAATATCTGAACTAGGTGTGGGTTTCCAGATCCCAGCCAGGGGAAAGTTTCCATACCAGGAAAGTAGCCTGCTTTCCTGATAATACCAAATTGGACTTGGTTGTTTGGGAAATCAGTGATCATGACTAAGTAAGCAAAATGGGATGGGAGACCAAGAAGGTCCAAAGAATAAATAGAAACTCATTAATTCCTGACATCCAGAGTCAAATTTTAGACTTGTTGTTCTTGTATACTATTTACATAAATTCGAACCAAGAGTTATTGATCAATTACTATGGCTAAATTGTAATCATAGCTTTGAATCTTCCCATTCTTTTCTATGTGCTGAAAATTGGTCTTCCCAGGATCTATGTGAAAACTGCAACTCATGTAATCATTAATATTAAATATTTTTCATATAATTCTGCAGTTCACTATTGCTGGGCTTATGTCTATCACAGGGCACATTCAATCAATATATATTAAGTGAATGCAATTAGTCACTTATTCATTCATAAATATTTTCAGCACAGTTTAGGTACATGTCCAATA
Source organism: Marmota monax (assembly GCF_021218885.2). Classification (NCBI taxonomy): domain Eukaryota; kingdom Metazoa; phylum Chordata; class Mammalia; order Rodentia; family Sciuridae; genus Marmota; species Marmota monax. The sequence continues at coordinate 6,383,262 of NW_026692254.1, forward strand.
TGATGTTTTCAATTTAACTAAGTATTATGCACCCAAATTTTAAAATTTTATCCTTATTTTCTTCAACTTTTTCTAAAATATACCTAAAGTTTTCTATCTTATTAAACAGATTATTCATTATTTATAAAAACCATAGTTATTCTTCCTCCTCAGTCCAGCCCCCTCTGTCTCTTCCTAAATTGAGGTTTTTTTTTTGTTTGTTTGTTTGTTTTTGGGGGGAGTGGGGGGTTGGTGCTGGAGATTGAGTCCAGGTGCACTTAACCACTGAGCCACATTCCCATCTCTTTTTTTAAAATATTTATTTTTTAGTTTTAGTTGGACACAATACCTTTATTTATTTATTGTTCTGTGGTGCTAAGGATCGAATCCAGGGCCTTGCACGTGCTCTACCACTGAGCCATAACCCCAGCCCCCCCATCTCTTTTTAATATTTTATTTAGAGACGGGGGTCTCACTGAGTTGTTTAGAGCCTCACTAAGTTGCTGAGGCTGACTTTGAACTTGTAATCCTCCTGCCTCAGCCTCCTGAGTTTCCTAAATTGTTGCTATTGCTAAAAGCAAAGGAAAAATGCCTGGAAGACCCTTCCTATCTAATTCCAACCAACTCTTGCCCATACACTCAATCTTTACTAGTAGAGATTATTCCTTTGCCTTTTTAATTTCAACAATTGGAATCATTATAGATGTTTAGTTGGCTAGCACTGTAATTTCTGGATAACTTAAGTTACCATAAAAACATACTTATCCTAAAACTTTATTTCCTGGTTTTTCATTTATCAAAGACTTTTTCGGATTCCGAGGATTTACTTTCACAGAGTGACTAAAATATCATGTGCTCTCATGTTAATCCTAATTATCATTAATATTATATTAATTTGAGTGTGTGGGAAAATTCAGCTTTTAGCCACACATTTGCCCATCAGAGATGATCATTGTGTCTGTTCTCAGATGTAACATCACTTAACAACTCAGCCACAGTGTGAATCCTAATTTAGATGCTAATGCCACAAAAAGCCAAGCCCTGGTAGACCCACAAGACAGAGAACCTGCTTTTATTGATACAGGCCCTTTGCATTCTTATTTTCAAAAACAACATAATCCTACAATCTAATAAATTCCAGCGTTTCCTTGTGTTAGCTCTCATCCTAAATTTTTACTTAATCTCTGTTTAATATGCATATTGTGCCCCTGCAAATCTACACCTACCTAAAATTTCTAAGAAAGGATGACAGTGCTTCATAGGAAGGAAATATAAAACTCAATGCTTAAAGAACAAGAAACCCCAATGCCTCTGTTTTCCAGATGATATATAACTGTATACATTAAAAACACGTATTTTTTTCTCCTCCAGAAATATTTCCTATTATTCTTTTCTAATGGAAAACTATTGGTTTCTTCTCCTTCCAAATATCTGTCGAGAGATTTAATACTTAGTTTTAAACTTGACTATAAATCATTTTATATGAGAATTTCACTTAAAGACAGACTTAAAAAAGATTCCGTAAATGTACTAGCCATTTTGATATGTCTGATGGATACCTGATAACAATGTAATGCCTAAAGTGAAAGACACTCAATCATTTTTCTAAATTTATTCAAGCAAATGTTTTCACAGATGTGCATTTTAACTATGCATTTTAACTATTAGGTCATCTGCTTTGGATATATTTTCATTTTCCAGGGGGCAGGGGTTGTCAGGGATTGATCTCAGGGGCTCTGGACACTGAACCACATCCCCAGCCCTGTTTTGTATTTTATTTAGAGACAGGGCCTCACTGAGTTGCTTTAGTGCCTCACTATTGCTGAGGCTGGCCTTGAAACCACAATCCTCCTTCCTCAGCCTCCTGAGCCGCTAGGATTATAGGCATGTGCCACCACACCCAGTTTATATTTTTATTTTTTATAACTGAAACAGAATTAACATTTCAGCATTGACTCATGATGTTGACACATCAACATTAGAAAAATATAAACCTGAAGGTAAATACCATAAGAACTTGCAAACGGTTAAAAAGAATTTTTTTAATAATAATGTTGGAAAAATCAGAAGTCATGGAAACTGTCTAAATAGTAAATAAAATTCAGAGGTTTTAATTGTTAGTTGGTACTAGGGGTTGAATTCAGTTTCTTATTTATGCTAAATACGCACTCTACCACTCTATCCATAATCCTAGAAAACTTAAATACAAGATAATGTCCAAAGGTTAGAGAGAGTTGAAATTGTTTACAACGAGAAGTCTGCAAAAAATTTGCTCATTACTTCACATCTGTCCCCAAAGACAAAGCACCACCATTGGGCTTAATACCACATCAGATTTACTCCTTAATTTAGAACTGAGTGTTTGATTTTTTTAAAGTGAGTGGAACTTTTAGAATATCCACAAAAACCAAACACAATAGAGAAATTCATCATACTGTTTTACTTGGTAATTCCTATAATTTTCTAGAAGAATATAAATCTCAAAATAATTATTGGGAAACATAATAATTTTGGGGAAACATGACACAAGAATATAGATTCTTTTTCTAACCCACATAAATATGTTCTATTTTTTTTTTAAATATGTTCTAAATTGAGACTACATTTACCTGGTATTTCAGACAGGATCTTTAATGGTGAGTAACAGAAATTGACTGACTATGTAGGCAAAATGTGATTCATGGAAGAATGTCAGGCTCAAAAAAATTAATGGAGATCCAGGCTTCGGAAATAATTTGAAAATTATTAATGTTATGTGCTTGGTCCTTAGCTCATGGCATTGTTGGGAGGTGGTGGAAAATTTAAGAGGTGGGGCCTCATGAGAAATCTTCTGGTCACTGGGGCATGCCTCCAAAGGGGATATTGGGACCCCCAGCCCTTTTCTCTTCCTTTCATGACCTGGCTATGAGGTGAATGGTTTTGCCATGTACTCCTACCGTGATGTGCTGCCTTGCCACAGACCCCAAAGCAATGGGTCAACCAATTATGGACTGAAACCTCCAAAACTGTGAGTAAAAATAAGCCTTTTCTCTTTATTAGCTTATTACCTCAGATTTTTTTTTTATAAGAACAGAAAGCTGGGGCTGGAACTGTAGCTCAGTGGTAGAGCACTTGCCTTGCATGTGTGAGGTACTGGGTTCGATCCTCAGCACCACATAAAAATAAATAAATAAAGATATTGTACCAACTGCAACTAAAAAAGAAGAAGAAGAAGAAGAAGAAGAAGAAGAAGAAGAAGAAGAAGGAACAGAAAGCTAACATACTCTCTTATATTCTAAAAAAAAAAATTTTTTCCACGGTGCTGAAGATCAAACCCAGAGCCTCATATGTGCTAAGCAATCGGTTTACCACCAAGTCACACTCTCAGCCCTGCTAGCTGTGCAATCTTAAAATGGTGACAATTCTTCAAGTCTTAGTTTTCTACATTATGAAAGAAAGATAAACTTGCATTAGGCTATGTATTCTAAACATTGAATGAGCCCAAAAATAATTAAACACAATTCCCAGTACAAATTTTGTTTTCGTCTTCTTCCCCGCTTCCCGGAAAATACAAACAAGGCAATTTCTATTAGCTAACATTGTCCACTGTTGCTCACTTTATTTATAAATGTGTTGAATGGGAGGGAATTATACAGCTGTGGTTTCCCATACTTTTACATAGCTCACACTGGATACCTGCAGAACAGGTTGAAGCAATATCTCAGAAGCCTTTGCCTCCCACATATTTTATTTACACTCCTTGGCAAGGAGAGATATTTCACTGATACCCCCCATTGTACCAGGTAAAATACTTGCTTATTTCTGGACCATACATGATACTAGATTAATACAGCTGACCAAAGATTTGTGGACCTATGTGTGACTCAGTGTTTTATTCCAGGCTGTATTTTATCTCTTTTGGTTACCATAAAAACAAACCCACGAATAAGTGTTTCGGTCCTTTCAAACATTGATGTGATGTTTTGTAAATCAGATGATTGTAAATCAGATTATATATAATTCAGATTAATAACTTCAGTTATAGCTATGGTATAACTATAGTTATAGTATAGTACGGATATATAGAATAGTTATAGTAGAAACATTGAAATAATGTTCAGAGTCTAAACAGTTCGGTGTGAACAGTCTATCCAAAATGGACCAATTGACATTTTTCTCTATCACTTAAATGTTCATTTTAAAATCAAAAGAACAGATCTTTTCCCTTGAGAATCTTCACAATCTTAGATTTTGTTCACTTCTTCATTACAGCTCAATAGTAGAGCTCTGCTTTTCATGCAGAAGGGCCTGGGTTTGATCCCTAGCAACACACACACACACACACACACACACACACACACTACAGGATTCAATGTATTGTTTATATGATTTATATGTCTCTTGCTTTGGAAAGTGAAATCCTAAAAAATAGCAACTGTATTTAACTGACTTAAATATGTCACATATTAAGTTGAAACTTAGTTGGAAAATGCCAGTAAATTTAAAACTTTTGCTGGCAATCTTGACTCAAGAAACTGAGCAGACATTCTTGGTTTTTCTCCCAATCCTTTCTGCACTCACCTGTATCTCTGAAGACATTGTGTATACCTGTGACTCTCTGGCCAAAGGTGTTTGTTGTTGTTGTTTTCATCAAGGGAGAGTATTTGGTCCATGCATAGGGCAAGCTGAACATACCAAAGGGTTAATGCTTTCAGAAGCAGCTCTCAACCAATGGCAGACCAGGGAGTGGTTGGGAAAAAAATCCCAGTTCCTTCACCTTTGGGGAAAGAGAACTGAAGAATTAGCTCTACAGCATCCTATCCTGGGGTCCCAGTGAGATTGACTGCCAGTTGCCTGTATGGTTACAGTTGTCTCTTGGTATCTGCAAAAGGTTAATTCTAGTACCTCCTGTGGATACCCAAATCCAAAGATGGCACAAATTGTTGATTCATTTTTCTATAGGTGAATATTTAGCTCTGCTAATATTTTTGCTTGCAGCTCATGCTATAACAAATATTCCTGCCCATACCTAGTGTACACGCATATATATGTGGCTGTTAGGATATTTATGAGAGGGGGCTTGCTGGTTACAAAACACCAAATCTCTAATAGTGGTCACCTCAGTGTTGGGATGGTCATAGAGGATCTTTGGAAGAAATGTGATCACTCATTGACTTGTCATTGACATTCATAATGTCTGTGCTTCTTTGTATTTCTGAAATATATTGTTCATGATTTTAAAATATGTCATCTACTCTTTGAATCAGGCCAGATACAAACCTTTTCTGGAATTAGTTTTGTTGCTTTTACTGGCTAAAATTTTCTCTCAAGCATGCTATAATGATGGATGTGTCCAAGAAGCATGTACTGAAGAAATACAGAATCAGTTTTGCACAAATTTAGGAAACATCAATAGAAATAAAAATGAGTTGTTTGTGGCCAATATGAAGTTTTTCTCTCACTTTAAGCTTTTTTTTTTCTTCCAACTTTTAAAGAAAATCTGTATTCAGAATATTGATTTATGCACCATCCTCACTTCTTGGAGAATTCAGGACACTGAAACTGAGCTGCTCCATGAGAAAAAAATGTTCAGGTTCATTTCAGGTTCTCATCCTTTGTTATTTCAAGTCAATTAAAAATAGTTGGCCAGGAAAGTGACTCAGGATCTGGCTTGCTCTGTCTTACTTGATTAAAATAATAGTAGATTAATTTGGCTTGTGTGATTCCTTTTCATCTCTTTATTTTTGCTGGAAATTAGATTAAATGGCTATTATTCCTTTATCCCTTCTAATCAGTTGACTTTGAGCCAAAAATCACTTTCACCAACTTGAAGTGATTGCACACACGATTTCTGAATAAACTAGCGCTGGTTTCCCCTCACTTCCTCACCCAAAATTCCATTCGTAAAGGTATATCTCAAAAATAGAAAATGAGCACAGTGACCATGTGAGTTTCCATGAGCAGGAGTCCGGGCCATGATTCAGCTGTTTTGTGGCACTGATTACCTAATCAAGGCAGTAACAACTCTGCTGCTATTTTGAGGTGAACCCTGAAGAATAACTTTTTTTTTTCTCTTTTTGAGTGTTCCCTCTAGTTTAGAGATCTCAAAGTGTTTTAAAATATTCATGAGATATGAAGGCACTTCTATGTCTGCAGATACCAGGCCATTAACAGTTTGTCTTTACTAAATTAGAAATAATACTTTAAAAAATACTAACAGCTGGGGTTGGAGGTGTAGATCAGTGATAAAGTGCTTGGTCCTGGGTTCACTTCCCAACACTACACACACACACACACACACACACACACACACATATATATATACACACACACACACACACACACAAATACTAATAGATAAAATTCAGTAAGTTCATAATATGTGTGAGGCACTATCTCTAAGTGTTTTCTTATATGATCTCATTTAATACACACAGTGTCACTGTGAAGTAGACTATAATTATTCCAGTTGCACAGATGAGGAGACTGAGATCCAGAGAAGTAAAGTAATTTGCCTAAAGTTATATGGCTAATAAATGCTAGGGCTGGGTTTTAAAATCAAATAGCCTGGCTCTTTCCTCTGTCTTCTTGGCTCCTCTGCTCTACTGAGGCTCAGGACCTCATTGTTACAGAGCAATTGAATGGTCATCTTCTTGTGAAGCCTTTGTTAATTACTACTTTTCTAGAAAAAAAAATTTTTAATGCTTTATTCAAGACTCCTCTTTAGATTATTGGCAATTCATTCAAGAATCCCGTTTTCCCCACCTGCCAGGCTACCTTTGAAGTGCAAGCCAAGAGTATTAGAAGAGACAAAATATAAAGTTGCTGCCTCTGAAGCAGAAATAAGGGCCATCTAGAGATCAAATGTTAGGGGGGAAAAAGACAAATTTGTCAGCTGTTCTTGGGGTGGCTTTGAGTTAGAAATAATGTAAAATTTTCTGCTGTAGAATAAAAAGATAAGAACACATAGAGGAGTAACCACTGGAATGGATGCTATAAATATGCTTCTTTAAGAACCTTTATCCAAACGATATATTTTTTTTTCTCTAGCAAAAGCATCTTCTTCTGACAAGGCTGAGTAGTAGAGGATCTAACCTTCTCATATGAAATCCCAGTGTGGAGCTAGTGGGTGAACATCTGAAAACTTGTGTTTTTATGATTTGGATCTTAAATGTCCCTTAAAAGCTCATGTTTTGAAGGCATGGTCTCCAGCCAACAGGGCTATTGATGATAGAGTCTAGCTGGAGGAAGCACGCCTTTGAAGGACACATTGGAATTCTAGTCCCTTTCTCTCTTTTTCTTTTCAGTTGCCATGTACTAAGCAGCTTTGTTCCAACATGCTCTCCACCATGACGTTCTGCCTCACAACAAGCCCAAGGGCGATGGAGCCAGCCAACCATGGACTGAAACCTCGGAAACTAGGAGCCAAAATAAACCTTTCCGCCTTTTAAGTTGTTTATCTCGGGTGCCTTGTCACCGTGATGCAAAGTGGACCAACACACTTATGCTTAGGAGGAACTTCTGCTAATGAGCACCATCACTTTTAGCAATAAAACCATCCTATAGCCCACAAAGTTCTTTCCCTTATCCAAATTCTACTCGGTCCATCCCAGTTTCCTTTATTTCTTTAGAACCTTCCCACTTTGAGGTTTTGTATTTGCTGTTACCTTGGCTGGAAATGGGGGTCCCAGCTCTGCATCTCCATCTTCCTATTCCCCAGTCTCCATTTCAACCTCCCTACCTATAGGGGCCTTTCTGGATCCCGGGACGAAAAGGATTGCTCAGCCACCTCCATGCCTCTGACATTAACAGGCTTTATTTTCCTCAGTAGACTTTTTGAAATCTGAAATGATCCTATTTAATTTGGTGCAGATGACTCTGCAAGGAAAGCTATCTCCATAAGGGGAGCTCCCTGAGGGCCAGGCTACTGTTTTTATTTATTGCTGTCAAGAGCACCTGGCATGTAAAGGGCAATCAGTCAATATGTGTTAAACAACTAAACTCCATCTGTCCATGGCAATCTTGGCATGTGAGTTTTCATGTCGGTAATTTTTGGGGGTTCATTATGGGCTCCTGAGTCTTGTGCGACATGAATATGAACAAAATCTCATCTCCCAAACCATGTAAAATATCCATCAACATGGAAAAGGATGAGCAAACAGTACATTCATATCATGGGAAATAAGAATGAAAGAATGATGAAAAAAAAATTCTATACCTTGTTTTGGGTACACAGGTATATACATTTGTCAAAGAGTACCCAACTGGATATTGAAGAACCTTGTATTTTGGGAACTAGGAATGTAGCTTTGCATTTGTCTAGCATATGTAAAGCCCTGGGTTGAATCTCCAGCATCCTCAGGGGTTGGGGGTGGTAAATAATGTGTACTTTGTTGTAGAGTAAAAAATAAGCTATTTTTTAAAGTCCACTTTTAACAATACAGGGTGAAACAATGAGATAAAGCAATATCCTTAATTTTAAGAGGAATTAAAATTTCCAGAGTGTACATGGAATAAAAATGTAACAGCGTCACTTAAGACTTTCTGCTATGACTCTTAGAAAATTCAACTCAAGCTGGTGTCACAAATGAAAATGGAATTTATTAGTTCAGAAATGGAGTTGGGCTTCAGAGTTCAGGGTTGAGATCTGACTGGGTCTCCTCAAGTCTCAGCTCTGCTCAGCTTTATCTCTCAGCTAGTTTCCTCCTAGGCCTGGTGGAGCAGGATGGCCATAGCTGTTCAGTGGCTCAGGCAAAAGCCTGGATTGATCTTCACTGTGCCCTGCTAACACTGTAGCAGGGGATGAAAAAAGACCAGACCTTCATGTGAAAGGATGAAGAATATAAGGTTCCCAAAGGAAAATCAAGTACTGACATGCAAAGTAGAATGAATGACCATGAAGGGGAGCAAAAAGTCACAAAAGACTATTGTAATATGAGAATGAAATGATGGATCAAAGTCCAGCTCCTCATGAACTACTGTGTGCCAAGAACATAAATGTTCTGATATCAGCTAACTATCTCCAAGTTGATGGGCTGGGGAATCTTTTGTGTAAAGAATGTTTTTAATTGTGTATTCTTGTTGAAACATCTAAAACCTGCCAGAAATGGAGCAAACATGAGGTCATCCTGTCTGTGCTTCCTCTTTTACACAAATGTATTATCACTTTGTTCCAGGAAGAGCTAACATTTTTGTATCAGACAACTGCCTGATAAAGGGGCTTCCTCCAGTCACTAACCTCTTGGCAGAACAGTGGCTGGGTGCAGACCCAAAGAAATCATCCTGAGGAAGTGACATTTGAATGGCTGGCTGTCCCAGGGTTTTCACACACTCACAGCAAAGCCCCAGACCCAAGTATCAGGTCATCTCTATTTACCCCACAGACAAAGGGGCTTTTCCACTCTCTCTGGTGCTCTTTCTTTAGAAGCATTTAAGCTTTTGGAAACACTTTTTTTTTAAATTTTTTATTGTTGGCTGTTCAAAACATTACATAGTTCTTGATATATCATATTTCACACTTTGATTCAAGTGGGTTATGAGCTCCCATTTTTACCCCATATACAGATTGCAGAATTACATCAGTTACACATCCATTGATTTACATATTGCCATACTAGTGTCTGTTGTGTTCTGCTGCCTTTCCTATCCTCTACTATCCCCCCTCCCCTCCCCTCCCCTCCCCTTTTCTCTCTCTGCCCCCTCTACTGACATTCATTTGTCTCCCTTGTATTATTTTTCCCTTTCCCCTCACTTCCTCTTGTATGTACTTTTGTATAACTCTGAGGGACTCCTTCCATTTCCATGCAATTTCCCTTCTCTCTCCCTTTCCCTCCCACCTCTCATCCCTGTTTAATGTTAATCTTCTTCTCATGCTCTTCGACCCTACTCTGTTCTTAGTTACTCTCCTTATATCAAAGAAGACATTTGGCATTTGTTTTTTAGGGATTGGCTAGCTTCACTTAGCATAATCTGCTCTAATGCCATCCATTTCCCTGTAAATTCTATGGTTTTGTCATTTTTTAATGCAGAGTAATACTCCATTGTGTATAAATGCCACATTTTTTTAATCCATTCATCTATTGAAGGGCATCTAGGTTGGTTCCACAGTCTTGCTATTGTGAATTGTGCTGCTATGAACATCGATGTAGCAGTGTCCCTGTAGCATGCTCTTTTTAGGTCTTTAGGGAATAGACCGAGAAGGGGAATAGCTGGGTCAAATGGTGGCTCCATTCCCAGCTTTCCAAGAAATCTCCATACTGCTTTCCAAATTGGCTGCACCAATTTGCAGTCCCACCAGCAATGTACAAGTGTACCCTTTTCCCCACATCCTCGCCAGCACTTGTTGTTGTTTGACTTCATGATGGCTGCCAATCTAACTGGAGTGAGATGGTATCTTAGGGTGGTTTTGATTTGCATTTCTCTGACTGCTAGAGATGGTGAGCATTTTTTCATGTACTTGTTGATTGATTGTATGTCCTCCTCTGAGAAGTGTCTGTTCAGGACCTTGGCCCATTTGTTGATTGGGTTGTTTGTTCTCTTATTGTCTAATTTTTTGAGTTCTTTGTATACTCTGGATATTAGGGCTCTATCTGAAGTGTGAGGAGTAAAGATTTGTTCCCAGGATGTAGGCTCTCTATTTACCTCTCTTATTGTTTCTTTTGCTGAGAAAAAACTTTTTAGTTTGAGTAAGTCCCATTTGTTGATTCTAGTTATTAACTTTTGTGCTATGGGTGTCCTATTGAGGAATTTGGAGCCCGACCCCACAGTATGTAGATCGTAGCCAACTTTTTCTTCTATCAGAAGGCGTGTCTCTGATTTGATATCAAGCTCCTTGATCCATTTTGAATTAACTTTTGTGCATGGCGAGAGAAAGGGATTCAGTTTCATTTTGTTGCATATGGATTTCCAGTTTTCCCAGCACCATTTGTTGAAGATGCTATCCTTCCTCCATTGCATGCTTTTTTGATCCTTCATTTTTTAAATTGGAATCACTGCTTTCAAGGAAGCAAAAGAGCATCTGCAGATTCTTTCCTCTCTGGTTTTGACAAAGTTCCACTTTAGTTACTAGTTCAGAAGAGAAAGGTTCTAGTGCTCTTTCCTAAAATACTTAACCAAATGACTGTTAGAGTAAATTATTAGAAAAGCAGAAGTAGACCTTTTATCAAAATTAATTCTGTATGTATATTCCACATATAGTATATAATAGAAATTTACATATAAATATAAAATTAATTATAATTAACATGAATATTAAATGGTATATATATCTATAACTATACATGTAAATATCATATAGTGTATGATTATATATAGTGTATGTAAGTATACATTATATAAAGTGTTATATATGATGTATAATTATATGTAAAATATTATAATATGTAAGATATTATAATAGTGTATAATATATATCATATGTAGGTATGATATATTCTATATACATAATGTATGGAATGTAAAGAATAGAATACATGTATTACATAATATTAATCTTATATAATATGTATCATATGTGATATATTATGTAATATATGAATATTATGAATATCAAAATGAATTCTAGAGATGGAAGGAATTAAAAATAAAATGAAAATCATTTTTAAAAACCAGAAATATACCTAAGAAACTTTTTAAAAAGCACAGTAAGTTAAAGTGTAATGACAAATTGGAAAAATATTTATAATAAATGTGATACACCACATGTTTCTATTTCTAGGATATGTTGACTTCATTCTAGTTGAGAAAAATTACTAAAATTTCAAGAGCAAAATGGACAAGCTCTTATTGACCTACTACACTGCACAGTGACCTCAGTTAACAATAATATGTGATATATTTCAAAATTCCTTAAAAGTAGATTGTAATTTTATCACAAATAATGACATTGGTGACTTGATAGATATGACAATTCATTTGTTCAGTCTTTCCATGATGTATGCATAGGTCAAAACATTACATTGAATATAAATATATAAAGTTTTTATTTTTCAAGTAAAATATAATAATGATAAAAAGAAAAATGGGCAAAGGATATAAATAAAAATTCAGAGAAGAAAATATCAATCTCATTGCCAAGAAAAGAACTATAAATTAAACAAAATTAGAATGGTATTTTTCTCCCTTGGAGTTAGCAGAATGGTTTTTAAATGAATAGTTAAATGAGACACTGATATACCACTGGTCTAAGTATAAATTAGGATAGACTTTCCAATAGGAAATTTGGCCTTAAAATGAATCTGTACTCCTTGTCCTTATAATTCTCCAGGTAGAAACCATCTTAAGGAAATAATAGAAAAAATTGAAATATGTGCATAGATGTCCATCAAAGCATTACTTATGTACAGAAAGCACAACACTGTTTGATAATATCAAAAATTATAACTAACTTAAGTGTGTAATGGGAAAATAAAAAGATATAGGTAATTCATTAAATGGAATATCATATATGCAGCCACTAAAGCTATTGGACAAATCTATCATGACAAGGGAAATACTAATATTATAATGTTAGATTTTTAAAGTAAGACTAGAAAATTGTATGCACAATATGATACAAAATTTATAACTTTATCAACACATGAATGCATTCCAATTCTACATAATGCAGCAAAAAACACAATACAACTACCAAATGTTTACCTGCTCTTTGTAAGGCAATAATTTTATTCTCAGGGCTGTATCTTTCCAGATTCAATATAATCACATGTATTACTTTTTGTATAATAAAAATTATTTAAAATAGAACAGATAAGAACTTGAATGACATTCTCTTAAATAAACAAAATAATTGTAAAGGTAAAACTTGGCAACTGTCTACCTAGATCATTCAGCTTCTTTATTAAAATGTCTTCTTTTCAAGTTTATACAGGTCCACAGAGAAAGCTAAACATTTTCAACCAACTTCAGAGAGAAATTAGGTAGACACTAAGAGATTTATATTAATCCTTGTTGACAGGAGGTGTCATGACTAACTTCTAACAGAGTAATTAGAGTGTCCTGCTGGGTAATTGCTTCTGTGGCTTAGGTTAGTCTGATTACATTTGAGTTTTCAGATTTACTCTTTTGGGAGGCGGGGGTTAAGGAGTTTAACATCACTAAAGTTGTGCAGGGTGACTCATTAGTTGCTCTCAACTGGCTTTAATAACATGAGCACCTACTTAGTGTCTGATCTTTGTATACCTGTGACAGCTTAGGTAGGCCTGCTCAGAATCACAGAAGAATCTAATCTACCATTCCTCAAACTTAGGGTGTGGTGGAGGTGGCAAGATCAAGTGCCATGGCTTGGCCCCAAAGGGTTATAAAGTGGGAACTGAAAGAAAACATGGAATTAGAGGTGGCCCATTCCATCAGAGATTGAGAAAGCCTACTGTTATGGGCCAAGCTCTATGGTCAATGACCACACAGACTCCATTTTACCATGAAACTCCATGCCATGCAAGAAATGCTTCTCCCCATCAACAGTTGCTTAATATAGCATGTTTGGCAACACAAAATGGCAATTCTTATATAATGTAAAATTGTTTTCTTTTTGGTTCCCCTTTTTCTTGGACAATGTATCCTGTCAGAAAATGACTGTCTAGATGTTAGTAACCATTTTTTTAACTTGTACTCAACTAGGGTCGGTTTGACCCACCTCCTCTTCTGCTTATGATCTGATTTCATGACGTTTGTTTGTGGTCTCGATCGATTCATAGCAACATCCATTTATGATTAATGTACTGACAGACTTTATTTATGGTATAAAAAGTGTTCTCAAACGCCGGGAGGAGATTGAAGGGTGTAGACTTGTAGCCTGCCCCTTGGCCCACCAGCTGGTAAATCCAGACCTCCAGCTGGTGAATAAAGATGGTTCTGTCGCCTGCTTTAAGGTTGACTTAGTAATTTATTGCAATCTCACTATAACACTATAGTGTTGGTTTACATGCAGTTGGTAAGAGATCTTCTTTTCCTTGTTCCTTTGCCTCAGTTTTCCATAAAGGCAGATCCTCAGACAAAGATTTCAATGAAAGTAATTGATCTGGAAGGTGATTGAAGGAAGCACAAGGGAGGAATGGGAAAGGGAAGAGAAGAAGCCCACATATGGTATGTCAGTGAGCAGGTTATCAATCCCATCGAAGAGCCACAAGGAACTGTGTTGAACACAACTCATTGTTATTATTGCCCTACTGAGGGGCTAGGAAACTGGGGTATTTACCTAACAATTCCCATCCCTTGGTGGTTGAAGTTGGTGCATTGGACATTAATTCCAACTCCTTGGCACTTGCAACCTTCCCCATGTTGCTTAGTCACCCTCCAGGCCACAGATCAGCTTGGTCACAAAGATGCAAGGAAGTGTGGGTGGTACTGTAGGAACCTGATGATTACAGATGATGTACCTAGCATCTGGTTACCTCACTCTACCCCGAAATGCTTCACTGGAACCTGTTCCCCTAGTTTTCTCCCTTGAGCACTACATCTTGTCATCTGTCCTCCTGGAGAGTGATTCTTTTATTTTCTTCATCCATCATCTATTCATCCATCCAACAGTTTCGGTTGGGAAAGAAGGGAGAGTATAAGAAAAAAAATTATGCATAATCTTATCCGAAAGATAAAGAAGCAGAAAGGGGAAGACTTCTAGATGTTACTATGTGAATGGATGCATCATTCCTTCTACAGTTATTATTCTTGAAACGAAGAAATCGATCATATAGAGAACAGACAGAAAGAGATGCATAAGAAAAGAAACAAATTTTTAAAGTTAGGTCAATCTACTTGTTAAATTTGATCATGTTTTAAATGTACAGAAAAAGAGTATTTAATGAAAGAATCAGTTTAATTGTTTTTTTTTTTTAAACTTGTCATTGTTAAATAGTTGACAAAAGAGTTGCAAGATTGATATGGGGATTTCTTTATATCCTTTAGTCAGTTTTCTCCATGTTAACATTTCATATAACCATTGATCCATGATCAAAACCAGAAAAGCAACATTGATATAATACTATAAACTCTTTTAAAGACCTTGTTCAAATTTTGCCAACTGTCCCAATAATGCCCCCCGCCTCTGGGTGCTCTTTTTCAGGACTTAATAAAAAACTCTGTCCTGCATTTAGATATCCCTTCTCTTAGTCCCCTCCCATTTGGGAGAGTTCCTCAGTGTTTCTTTATCTTCCATGACTTTGACATCTGAGGCACTCCAGAAAGTTATTTTGTAGGCTGTCGATAATTTGTCCATAATTAAGTTCAGATCATACATTTGGGGCAAAAAAATACAGACGTGATATTGTGCAGTTGTCAGTGTATCTTGTTGGAAGGTACAAAATAACAATAAATCACATTAGTGGTTGTGTTAACTTTTTGCCACTGTGACCAAAATACTCAATAAGAGGAGGAAAAGTTTACTTTGGTTCACAGTTTCAGAGGTTTAGTCTATGACAGGTCAACTCTGTGGCTCTGGATCCTAGATGAGGCAGAACATGATGGCAGAAGGGCATGGTGGAGGAGCATTGCTTTTTCATGGTGACCAGGAAGCAGAGAGAGAAAGAGAGAAGATGTACCCAGTGATCTACCTCCTCCAGCCATGTCCCACTGGCCTACACTTAACACCCAGCTATTCCATAAAAAGTAGGATGAACTGATTAGGTTACAGCTCTTATAATCTAATCATTTCACCTCTGAACATTCCAGCATTAACATAAGAGCTTTTGGGTGACACCTCCTATCCAAATCATAACAGTGGTGATGTTAACTTAGATCATTTAGTTAAAGTGGTACTTGCCAGGCTTCTTCACTCTAAAATTACTACCTTTGCCCTTTGTAATTAACAATTATCTTGTGGGAAGATACTCTGAGACTATAAAAATAATTTGTTTTCATACTTTTACCCACCAACTTTTTTCTTCCATTGATGTTTCTTGTTGGGAACAATTATGTCTATGGGTTTTTCAAAATGGTGATTTTCTAATTGCATCATTCCTTCTACATTTATTAATTGGGATTCTGCTGTAATGAAAAGCTTTCCCTCTCCCCTATGTATTTATTTACTCAACTATTCATTTATATCAGTTTGGACATGTAGGTATTTATTAGAGTATGGGTTATGATCCCATATCATCATTAATTTTGTCACTCAAAATGTTCCAAACCCAAGAGGCAGGATTTTAAAGTATACTTGTCACAAAAATCTGTGTGAAAACTTTCCAAGTTTCTGGTAGTTCAAGTCCTTTGGAAGACTGAAGTGAAGAGGCTCTAGCATGATCCAGCCAGTGTAAGTTATCAGGCAGAATGGCTATATCCCTTCAAACTCCAAATTATGGCATGGTAGGAATAAGTCAAAGGTGATAAAGTAACTCTTATTTCTTTGCATAATTACCTCTGTGCTTCTCCTGTCTTCAACAATGGAATTCTGGCTCAGAGTATTATTGTCTTTGCAGAAGTAACAAGCAGTGGCAGAGCCTCTATTCCATGCACAGCAGGGCCATGTGGTATGGAGAGATGACTGTGGCACAGGATGTACCTGAAGGCAGTTATCAAGTCTCACACATACTAAGGTTAGCTCACCGATAGTGGGGCATGAATATAGAAAGAATTTTATGTAAAGTATTGCTACAGTATTGCTATGGTTTGAGTGTGTTCCCCAAAGGTTCATGTATTGAAGGCTTGGTTCCCAGTGTGGTGACATTAAGAGGACCTATAAAAGTTGGGACCTAGTTGGGGGGGGGGGTTGTAAGGTCACTGGGGGCATTGCTCTTGGAAGAGGTTAACATAGTTCTTGTGGGATCCCAGTGGCTCTTGGGCTTTCCATCTTATTATGTGATCTCTCCCTCGCACATGTACTCCCCCCATGATGCCATCCACTGTAAGGTGATATGGTCAGGGGACCCTTTCTAGGGCTGGCACTACACTGTTTGCACTTTGAAGCTCCAAAACTGTGAGCTAAATCAGCTTATTTTCATTATTGGTTACCAAGCCTCAGGCATTTAATTACAGTAACAAAAAATGAACTAATACAGGTAACTTCCCAGAAGACAATAGTTCACTACATAGTATTAGACTGTATAGGGTGAAACAAAAATCAAGTCTTTAACAGTTTCAGAGTAACCAACAATATGTGCCAACATGCTGAAATTACTTTCTTAGAACAGAAAGTGGCCTGAGAAAGAGGCTCTGAACTCCAACCTGCTTATCATAGGGAAAATAATAGATTTGGAAAATAGGGCTCAGATGAGTTGGGTCTGATTTGGAGATAGAGGCAGGACCTTAGACAATACATTATGGAGTGCCTTAGACAATGGGCTTCCAAGTCAGGCAGCCTTGTTGCAAATATCTAGCTTTGCCACTTGCACAAATTACTGAAACTCTGTAAGTCCTGTTGTCCCATCTTTTGCACAGGCATTTTACATAGGAATAAAAGCAAGAATTACTATGGAATGCTGGTTTTATCTCATGTGCTTTCCCTGGATCCATTCCCTACCCTTTCTCAGCTCTATTCTAGTCCCAGGAGACTGACCTCTCGGGATAGAGTGTTCCAAAGCTCCCTGTTTGCCAGTTGGGTGTGGTCACAGGGGAGCCACTTGCACAGGAGAGAGAGGTCAGGAATATGCGTTTATCCCTCCCCACCCTATCCATGCATGCTCCTCTTTGGCCCAGTACATGTGGCTATGCTCCTTTGCAGCCATGTTTTGGGGAAATAGTTACCTTTCTGTAATGATGTTGGTTCTCATTGATATTCTTCCTTTGTACCTTCAGGTCCCTAGGATGGTAAAGGCTCCCCACTTTTGCTATCCCCTGGCACCTCACCATCACATATTGGTCCCTTAGCTCTACCCTCATCTCTGTAAATATTCCTTCATTGAACTCACTGCAGCTGGATTCTATGAGTGCCACCTGTTGCTTGCTGGCTACAAACTCACATCTTCAGCACCAAGCTTCTAGATGGAGTAAATGAATGTCCTTCTAAGGCACTTTCATGTAACCTAGGACTTCAGAAGTACTTTGGAAATGCTAATTGTGTGTGTTGTTGTCATAGTTTCTCACATTGCCCTTGGAGGTCTCACTGGCTTCTGACAAATAAAGAGTTGCCTTAGAAGGGAAAAAGGAAGGTGATGTCCTGGAGCATCTTGTTATAAATGGAGACAAAGCACAGAATCTCAAAAGCTGAGCACTGGGAGATTAAAGTCAGATTTGTGGGGTGTTCTATCCTGGCACTCTGGGAACTGAGTCAATAGGGCAAATACAATTTAGCTTGGATCAGGGAAACTTAGAGGTAGCAGGGCATATTACATGACCCGATTTATAAAAAAAAGTCCAACTGATCTGATTAAAAATTTACTTTATTTTTTTTTTTGTACTAGGGATTGAACCCAAGGGCATTTAAACACTGAGTCACATCCCTAGCCCTTTTTATTTTCCATTTTGAGACAGGGCCGCACTAGGTTGCTTACAGCCTCACTAAGTTGCTGAGGCTGACTTTGAACCTGTGATCCTCCCACCTCAGTTTCCCAAGTGGCTGGGATTATAGGTGTGCCACCACCATGCCCGGCTCACAAAAATTTTTACTTATAATGAAAACCTTAAAATCATTTTGTGTTTATTCTTACCCTGATATGTGGGAAATCCAGTAAAACCCCATAGAATAGAGGCTTCTATTCCCTAAATACACACTTTCAGTAATATCTTGCTAGATCACCTTGTCTCTCAAGACCAGTTATGGGAGTTGGTCCTATGACTGTGCTGATAATGGGCACTTAGAAATTAGGTAAAAATCTTAGTGAATAAATGGGCTAGAGAAAACAAATTCACCTTCAGTCACCTTGCTGACTTTTTTTTAGTACTTGTTATGAAATGTGCATATATTTGCAAGTATTATTATCATGTAAGATAAGACTGATAGGATTGAAACCAAATCACAGGTTCAAGTTGTAGGGACTAAAGTATAATTTGAATTCATTTTTTTGTTTTATTCATGCATTATAATTATACATGATAGTTGAGTTCATTTTGACAAAAATCACACATGCATGGAATTTAATTTTCTCCATTTCAGCCTCCAGTGCCCCCACTTTCCCTCCCTTCCTTCCTCCCTCTGTTCTCCTTCCTCTCCTCTATTGGTTTTCCTTTCAGTCATTTATTTATTCATTTTTGATTGAGGCTTTATATAATAAAGTGGGAATTAACTATTTTTAAAATGCTATGGGAAACAGATAATTTAACATTCATTAACCTTGTCTTAGATGTTCAGAGGGAAAAATGCACTTAAGTGAGCATCTCTCAAGAACCACTTTATTTGGTTGGGGAGGCAAGAGTGATGGGGGCAACTCTTTTTTCCACCTTGTACTTGTTTCTCAGTTGTATTTCTAGATCTGAAGCAGGAAGGCATGTTGGAATGTAAATGAAGAAGTTCTGTAAAGGAAGATTCAGTGTCTCAAAGATTTCAAAGAAAGGTATCATGCTTATTCGCCAACATGAGGGGGAAATGGGAGTGTGCACAAAGATCCCACTGTAAATAAAGGTGAAATATTAATTTAAATAAAGGTGAAAAATTACAACCCACCCATGCTTCTTGCCTTGTGTTAGGCAGGAAATCAAATCTGTGGAAAGTGATAAACACATTTCTGAGCCAGTACAGAATTTGAATTTTTTTATTTTTATTTTTAGATTAGTCATGCATAAGACATGGGTAAACTGACTTTATTTTAGGCCGTGGGGGTAACAAAGATCAGCCACATGCCTGAATATAGATATCTACACACATGCATATATATTATATATTTATTTCATGATATTTACTAATTGTACATATTTGTGGGTTACAGTATGACATTTGAATACATGTATACAACGTATAATTATCATATCAGGGAAATTGGCATATCTATCACTTCAAACATTAATTATTTCTTTGTTCTGGGAACATTCAAAATCCTTTCTACTAGCTATTTTAAAATATATAATTAATTGTTGTCAACCATAGTCACCCTACTGTGCTATAGAATATTAGAAGTTATTCCTTTTATCCAACTGCACCCCTGTACCCATTAACCATTCTCTCTCCATTACCCTCT
Organism: Marmota monax; assembly: GCF_021218885.2. NCBI lineage: Eukaryota > Metazoa > Chordata > Mammalia > Rodentia > Sciuridae > Marmota > Marmota monax. The sequence continues at coordinate 6,403,259 of NW_026692254.1, forward strand.
ACTCCCACCCTTCTGGTTGAATTTTTTATTGTGAAATTTTTACAACAAAAATTTTTGTAACCTTTATTGTTTTTTTTAATTTGTAATATGTCATAAGCAGTCCATGGGCTGTGTGTATGTTCTGTTTTGCATAGTAACCTCCTCAGGGGATAGGTCTGGTACTGCGAACTCCCTTAGGGATTGATTGTCTGATGCAGGTGAACCTTCCCCTCAAGCTCTGTCTAAGATCCCACACAGCACCTGAGATATGTGTGAGATATGTGTGACCAGAAGACATTGGAGCAAGACTCGGCCCTTGAAACTTTATCCCTGCCTTTAATGTCCAGTTATAAACCGAAAACAAGCTCAGGCTTTCTCTGTTTCCAGCTTGGAAGCTTGATCCTTAAGGTCAAAGAGCCGTCCTGCCCTGTTTTCTGGATACTACTATCTGTGTTGTGTGATTTTTTCCACCGCCGCCTTCTTAGCTTAATGTTGCAGCCAGCCCGTTTAAACCCAGTTTGTCTCATCTGTGTGGGTCGCAGTCGAGAGTAACACCAAAGTTTTTTGGTTTAGTTTTTTCCTTTTTTAAAATTTTTAAAGTTTTTATTGGTGCATTATAATTATACACAATAGTGGAATTCATTTTGCCATATTAATACATGTACATAAGTTGCTTGATCTCTTTCCCCAGTACTTTCTCTTTCCTTTCCCTCTTCCCCCCATCGAACCAGTTGCTCTACCTTACTGATCTCCCTTCTATTATTATGATTAGTATTAGTATTAGTATTAGTAGTAGTAGTAGTAGTAGTAGATGATCATCATATATATATAGATATATATTTATGTATATATACATAAAAACAGGACTTATCATGGTTTATTTGTACATGGACATAACATAATTTGGTAGATTTTGTTCCCCAGTACTTCTCTAAGCCCTCCTCTCTTCTCTCCTTCTTGATTCCCTTTATCTACTCTATTGGTCTCTCTTCAATTTTCATGAGATCATCCGCCACCTCTTATTTCTGCATACGAGAGAAAACATTTGACTGTTAACTTTCTGATTCTGGCTTATTTCATTTAGCAAGATGTTCTGCATTTCCATCCATTTACCAGCAAATACCATAAAGCCTTCTTCTTTATGGCTGAGTAAAATTACATTGTATATATACCACATTTTCTTTTTCCATTTGTCTGTTGATGAGCACCTAGGCTGGTTCCATGATTTGGCTATTGTGAATTACACTGCTATAAACATTAGTATGCATGTATCACTCTAGTATGCTGATGTTAGTTCTTTTGGATAAATACCAGGGAGTGAGATAGCAAGGTTATATGTTGGTAATATAGGTTATATAGATTCCTAGCCTTTTGAGGAATCTCCCTTCTGCTTTCAAAGTGGTTGTACGAATTTGCAGTCCTATCAACAATGGATAAGCATACCTTTCCCCCTACATTCTCAGCACCATTTATTGTTATTTGTATTCATGATGATTGCCACTCTAACTGGTATGAGATGAAATCTCAGTGTAGTTTTGATTTGTGTTTCTTTGATTACTAAGGATGTTGAACATTTAGTTTCAGAGAGATAGAGATAGAGATAGAAAGATAGAGATGAGAGAGAGAGAGAGAGAGAGAGAGAGAGAGAGAGAGAGAGAGAGAGAGAGAGAGAGAATACAGATAGAAAACAAAGTTGGATTTTAATTTTGGCTTCCTGGCTCAGTCACTAAGCAGTGGTAGGATTTGGCACAATTTCCTTCTCTTAGCCCAACTTTCCTCAAATGTAATATGGGAATGATAATAAAGGATTGCTCTGGATGCAGAAAGGATGCCTACTGTGGCCTGGCATATAGAAAGGGCTCAATGCATAATCTCTACGATTAGTGTTGTTTCATGGCTGCTATGGTTACGATCCCCCTCTCCTCCCTGTTAGCTGCAGACTGGCCTCTGGCCCTTATGTTTTGAGCTTATCCTTATGAAAAGTCACTATGCTGCCAGTAAAGGAAATGGCCTGGAGCCCTATTCTCAGATATTGTTAGGACATAGGAACCCGCACTCACTGCATGTTTACTCAAGCGAGAGGATTCAAACTGCTTCCTCTAATGGTCCCTGAAAAGGGCTGAAGCTTTGTCAGTTGAGCTTTTGAGATCTGGCTGGCTGCAGATGAATAATTAAACTCCTGCCAATGCAAAGGTACCATGGAAATTCCTTAAAGGGGCCTGCTATTTTCTCTATAATGGCATCTCCCCACCCACCACCACCACCTTAATAATCAGATCTGTGTTACTTAGCCAAAGTTAGAGTTGTAAGCCTGGACCATTACCCTCTCCCTCATGGGTAGTTTCTCAATAGTAGTTGTATGTTAGCCTCTCAGTCCCCACAGACCTGGCTGAGAGGGGCTGGAGTGGGTCCCACCAGAGCTGAGGGAGGCCAGTTCCTGTCTTAGTAAATTGCAGAAAGAGCCACTCCAGGGGAATACCAAACAGAGGAGACAAGTATCTTCTTGCATGTTGATACCCTCCTGGAAGGAAAACCACAGCCCCCGGGAAAACTTGGCCTATTTGTATAACATCCTGTTACTGGAGGGCCAGAATTCAGGCATGGAGAGGTACTTTAAAACAAACAAAGAGCCACTCCTGAAAGTGTGCAAGGATTGAAAAGAAGCCAATTCAAACCCCAGCGTGTTCGGAAGAAATTGTTAAGTGTGTTTCCTGTCTCTAACCATCAGCAGTGGCATGTTTTTTCTCCAAGATTTTTGAATCCTAAGGGACTACTTCCCAGCATGAACCCCCAGGACTCAGCTCCACATGCTATTTGTGTAAAATCACACATTTTAGCACAGCTGGACTGTACTGAGAAAAAAGAGCTCCTTTAATTTTTTGACCTTAATTCTGAGGCTTATAATACCTGTGAACAAGAGAAAACAATTACCTTTAATTCTTTCAATCTAATTGCTAATTGTCCTATAACCCAAAGATCAGTCTTTCAGATTTTCCTCTCATCGCTTCCTTCCCAGAGTCTTTTAAAGGTGCCTATTGGATGCGTGGGAGGAAACTGATGGATTATGTATGTGGCAGAGAAGATTGGAGGTCCCTGGCAATGATATCTTCCAACTTCTCCTGGGCAGTGGTCCTTGTGGCCCTGGTTCCTGGACACCTTGATGGACTTTAGGGTAGCAGTGTGACTGGAGAACTCATGCTCTGTCTTATGTCTACAGGGATTGTCAACTTCTTTCTTTGGCTGACCATTCTCCCAGTAGTTCCACATGAGTGCAGACCCTCAAACCCTGAAGAATCCTCCAGCAACTTGCTGGCTTGGGCATCCACCCTGCATCTGATCAGATGCATTGGATACATGAGGAGCTTGGGAAAACTGCACCTCTGGGCCTCCCCTCTTTAACCACAGAGATACAGCTGAGACCCTGACCCAAGGATGTGAGTAGAAATGGTTTATTTAGGAGGTGAAGCTGGGAAACTCTAGCAGAGAGTGAGGAAGTGAATGGGGGAAAGGAGAAGCCATTAAAGCCATACTTATTGCCACCAACGTGGGCAACTGGAGCTTGATTGCCTAGGGGAATTATGGGAACTTTGTAGAACAGGCCACAGAGTTATGGACATGTTAATAGCTTATAAAGTTAATTATGAAGATTAAATAGAATATGCACACAAAATAATTAGCACAGAACCCAGCGCATAATAAGGACTCAATAAATGTAAACACACCCCACTCCCCCATAAACCCTCCCACCCCAAACTCCTTTCTTGCCAGTTCTTTCCACGGCTTCTTTGGCTCTCAGTTGTTCATCTTGTTTATAACCACTTCTCTCTGTTTCTCAACTACCTTTTTATTTTTATTCCCTGAACTGAAGGCCAATATTCCTCAAGGTCCACCCTCAAATTTTGGCTTTGTGTGTGTGTGTGTGTGTGTGTGTGTGCTGAGAAAATGAATCCACATGCACAGCTAATAGGAAAAAATGCTCAAGCCTCTTAAAACATTAATGAATAGACATCCCTTTGGGGTAGACATTCCATCCCAGCCCCAGGCAGGGGAACCAATGCAATCTGTGTCAAAATAAAACTTGTCATTTCAAATGTTTTAGGAAGTGCAGTAAAGCAGAAGGCTGAACATTTATAATTTTGATAACTTGAAGAGTTGTGGGTATTGGGGGAAGTAAGTTTTCTCATATTGTTTTGATAGGAGCAAAAATTTATCTTGCCACTTTAGAGGGCATAGTATTTATTAAATTATTAATATACTTAACATTAGTATGAATAATATTTATTAAATCTGAAAATGCACAACATTTTACCACCCAACAATTCTACTTTTACATACCCACTACTGAGAAACCCGCATATACACATAGTTGGTAACTGCACTAATGTCAGCATAGGACAAAAGGAGAAAGCATTCTACTTGATTAAAAACTTCAGGTTGATAGAAGTTTTTAGTTTTAGTCAACTTAAGGTTAAGTGAAAGAAACAGGGCCTTGAGAAGCAAATCCCAAATTCCATTAAATGGGAAAAGAGACAAATTGAGAGAGCAGCAACCAAGTTCCAAGTCAGAAAGAGAAGAGAGAGGAGGAGGGAAGGGCCTCTTTCATCTGGAGACGATTTCAGGATGAGGCAGGACTGGACAGAACAAGTAGGATGTGCCAGTCTGAATTGCCACTTAGGGGCTCAAGGTTGAGAGGGTCATCACAGGCTGCATAAATAAAGGGAATAACAAGCTTTTTAACCTGCCCTTCTGCCTGTGATTGATGGCTGGGATCTGTAGATTCAGATTCATTTGAAGCCAACAGATCAGTAAGATAATCTCAGTGAGGTAATCATATTCCTTCAAACTTAGTAATCAGGACAGTGTGTGCTGGATGGTAGAGGTCAGGTGTGCATCAGGGAGCCCACTGAAGAACTGAGAAGAATAAGGATGAAAGCTGGGATCTCAGGGCTCCCTCTACCATTCCTGTTTGATATCTTTCTTATCAGCCATTTTGCCCTTGACTCTTGATGGTACGGGGCAAACCCAAGGTGGTCAAGGCATAAAAGATGGGTGGCACATCTTCACTGGTACAGGATTTCAATGTTGAACAGGTACTTAATCTGTGATGTTGTCTTACCTAACTTCTCACCCCAGTACAGGCCCTTCTAGATGTTTCCACCAGAGTTCACATTTGGCCTGTGTGATATTCAACTTCCTTCCCAAGTCAATCTTCCCTTGCTACCTCTTTCTGTTGATGGTGCCAATATTTGCCAAAATCCAGACAACTAACTTCTACACTATTATCTTTTTCTTTTCTTTTCATCAAAGCAAATCTCTTCTCCCTGAGATTTTCTTTGAGTCATCCTTCATTTCAATACCCACCAGTCTACATGAGGAAGTCATTGCTACTTAGCAAACTTCTCCTTCCCTCCAGTCTCTCCTGGCCCATTGCATTCTGCACACTGCTCTCCCCAAAGCCCACATCAGCCTCCTATTCTCTATCTCATTAGTCTACTTCTTAGCCATCTTCAGTTTGATTTTTCCTGTATATGAGAAATCACTGCCCTAAAGGTTTTCCCGTCCAAATTATGCCCTATTCAATATTTCCACTGTAGCCCACTTAATTCTTGCACTCATCACCATGAGCCCCGTAACCATTGGCCTCTTTGATTTTCGTTTCTCCACTCTACCCTACATTCCATTGCTGCAGTAATCTTGCTTATACATCATTTCACCAAGCCACACCTCAGCTCAAGTATGTAGAAGGCCTACCACTTCATATCACATCAAATCTAAACTTGGCCTGGCTATCATCACCTGACCCTGTGAGCCAATTTTCCCATCCACCCTTACTCTTTCTTTTTACAGGAACAAGTCTCCCCCACTTCCTCTGTTCTATAAACGTCTTAAGTTTACTCCTAATGGTACAGCTTCATTCAGACTTTGTCCTGTGCTCAATCAAAGCTTGTTTAAGTTCTTAAGATCTATGGGATCTTTTATGGCTATCTGCCCCAACACATTTCATGTTCTACCTACCAATTGGTTAGATTCCATCCTGTACTTGTTTTGAATTATCCTCTAGTAGTTCCTTGTTTTATGTGTAAATTTCATGTACTCCAAAAGCAAGTCCACATTGATATCTGTTTTTCTCTCCCACTGCTTCATGCAAAGTAAATTTATGATAGATATTGCTGAATTGAAAGTTCATTTCCAAATATTCCTTTGTGAATAAATACAGTATTGTCTTTTAGATCTAGTTTAAGTGACCAAGGGATAATACTCACAATAATTCAGCCTTATGTATATCATACTATTTAAAGCTTCCTTAGAAGATAAAACAAAAAGCCACAAACATACAAAGTGTTAAAAATGTGCTAAGTTAATGGCAAGTGACATATGAGTCAACAACGGGTTCAGGAAGGAAAGGAAAGAAAGGATCTTGACTTATTTTTAATGCCAGAATAAATATGTGTACATACTTCTAACAAGAAAAGTACTTCTCAGGGTTGTATTTGTTTTGTGTTCTTATGTCCCTTATGATGAGTTTCAAGTTTGAAAAGGGACTGTATGAAACACAAATGAAGTCATCAGGATTATATGAGTTTGTTGGGAGGGGGGGTTACTTAAATCCCTTCAAATGCTTTTTTCTTTTCTTTTTTTTTCCCTTTATTTATTTATTTATTTATTTTTTCCTTTAATTTTTATTGTTGGTTGTTCAAAACATTACATAGTTCTTGATATATCATATTTCACACTTTGATTCAAATGCTTTTTAAACTTTTCTAGAATCCAGGTATAGTTAGAAGGTTATTATATTGCCAATATCAGAGTGTAATAACATTTTGGAGACTAAGCAATATAAAGATTGAGACATAAAGAGCAAGGATCAACTTAATCCAAGTACACTGCACTTATTTGAGATAAGGAATAAGTATGTTCTTTTACAATAAAAATTAGCACACTATTGAATTTATAAATTGTAATTAGGGATGGCTGAACCAGTTTGATCAAAAAATCTGCCAATTCTTTTTTTTAATTATTATTATTAGTTGTTCAAAACATTACATAGCTCTTGACATATCATATTTCATACATTTGATTCAAGTGGGTTATGAACTCCCATTTTTACCCATATACAGATTGCAGAATCACATTGGTTATACATCCACGTTTTTACACACTGCCATACTAGTGTCTGTTGTATTCTGCTGCCTTTCCTATCCTCTACTATCCCCCCTCCCCTCCCCTCCCATCTTCTCTCTCTACCCCATCTACTGTAATTCATTTCTCTCCCTTGTTTAAAATATCTGCCAATTCTTTAAGCCAAAATTTAATACTTTGGTGGAAATCTTCCTTTACTATAAAGATCAAGGTATTGCTCTTGATGTTTCTAAACTGTTGGAATATCAAAATCAATATTTCTTGTTCTTCAGCACTTACAAACATTTCAGGTTAAAGAAAAATGGGATTTACATCATATTAAGACTCTTGGAGTTGGGGATGTGGCTCAAGCGGTAGCGCGCTCACCTGGCATGCGTGTGGCCGGGTTCGATCCTCAGCACCACATACATACAAACAAAAATGTTGTGTCCGCAGAAAACTGAAAAATAAATATTAAAAAAACTCTCTCTCTCTCTCTCTCTCTCTCTCTCTCTCTCTCTCTTTAAAAAAAAAAGACTCTTAAAACAGATTCTACAGGGTAGTCTAGGAAATTGACTAGAATATACAGGCACCCATATTACAGACCCATATGGGGCTCTGTAGTCAGACAATTTCAATGCAAGAATTAGGGTCACATACAGTATAAGAGAGAATGAACAAGGGCATGTGGCTTTTGAAAGTCATGAGTATTTGCTGGATCAAGATGGCCTATTAACATATTTCCTGAAACCAGTTGGTGATCTCGGGTTGGTAAGCCACCACCTCCCCCAAGCCTGTTTTTACATTCATAAAAGTAGAAAGTGATGATAATATCTATCCTCCTTACTGCACGGGATGTCATAAAACTCCACTGAGACAATACATGATAAAACATGTTAGAAACAATGTATAAGGTTCTTTGGGAAAAATAAGATTTCTGGTATGATACCAATTTAGAGAAGCACAAATAAAAAGGGAAACATTGTACCAGTGTGTAAACCAAATTATTGAAGGATTGATGTCATGGGAATTTCAAAGGCAACTTGATAAGCAAACTATATTTTCTGAATAGTTGGAAAGGTTTTATTGGAGAATTACAATGCTAGAAGAAAAAAGGAGGATAAATGGATGAAACGGAGATGCATTAAATTAGCTGGAGTGCAGGAGATACTGTAACTCTAATAAAAGATAAAGAAGAGTTGGAAGGAAGAATTAAGGGATGGGCTAAAGAATCCCAAGCAGCAAGATATTGTGCCAACAGTCAGCAGCCAGTTATTTTTTGTATTTTATTTCATTTCAGTTTCACAAACCACCCCACAAGGTGGGCACTCTGATTCCCATTTGAAAAGAAGGAAATTGAGGCTCAGAGAGCCTTATCTGGCCCAAGGCTACACGTTAGGAGATGGAACCTAGAAAAAAACTCAGAATTTTCTGAGGCCAAACTTTTTTTTTTTAATGCCATGGATCAGGATTTATAGAGTAATGGAATACCCCAGAAATCTCAATGGGGCTAGGGCTAGAAGACTAGAGTGGGTGGGAACAACATGGCCTGAGCAACAGGTAGAGAAAATTCCTCCTTCTCCACAACTTTATTTTGGTACTGAACAGACTAATTTTCTTCAAATTATTTTAGTATGCTAATTTCCTAAATCATCAAATGTATTCCTATTTCTCTTTCTCCCTCTAGCTCCAGCAAAAAGAAAAAGAAGATAACTGCAGTCAAGCTAATCCCCCTTTTTTAAACACAAAGAGAACAACCTCTTAGCTATTACTTCTTCTCCACCCAAACCACCTCCTCTGGAAATAAACATATTACTAATGCCAGAGTTGCTACAGGACCAGAATTACGGGACAGTCAACAATAGGAAATGATATTGCAAATACAATTGAGAGCATAATACACACAGGCTTTGTCCCATTCCCTTACCAAACTTCCTCTTACAAATATCCTCACATAACTGGAACATGATGCTATTGGCCAAAGCATCTCATCAGGGCTGAACCAGAGAGCCCCTGATTCTCATTATAATTAATTGGCCATAATAGAAACTTTAAACAATTGGGCTCATGATGTAATTATGACATGTGCTTCCTTTGATGAAATCTTCCACGGGCTGCAGGAAATAGGCCAGTAAGGAAGTATACGTGCACCAGGCCCACAAGGTAGACTGAAACTACCAGTTTTGTTTCTCCACCCATAGGCCAACTATTTGCTGAATCCCTGTCAAAGAATTCAGAACTAGTTCCTAAGAAAAATAAAGCACATGATATAATGTCACTCAGGACTTAAAACCAAGCTCTTACAGCACATGGGAACTCTCACTGATATTCCTCTGCATCTGGAGTTCAGAGCTCTTAATGACTATCAGTGCTGATTGCTCTTTTCTCTCTCCTTTCTTTCTGTTGGGGAATTGGACTGTGAAAGGCAATATTTTCATATTACATGAGCTGAGCTGCCCAGATTTGAATTCCAGCTTTGCCACTTCCTTACAACTTGATTTACAAGCACTTTAACCTCTCCTTGTTCTCAAAATGGGGATGACTACCAGGACATGACTACTAGGAGTCCCTCAACCTACTGGGAAACCTACTGCATCTTGCAGTAAGAGTTGATTCCCTCAACCCCACACATCTTCTATTTCTTCTTACCTGTATTAAATTCCCCAGGCAATCAGTCTTAGTCGTTCCTTTATATAGATTCCCTACCTTCCTTGCTCCTCCTTCTTAATAGTTTTCTCCTGACAGCACTTTAATCCTGTTGAAATCCAATCTTCCATCTTTGTGCTTACTCCTGGATCACTGGCTGTGGCTGAACAAAAGCATCAACACACGAATCACTCTCCTTTTAAATTCATGACTATGAACTTCAAGTGTGCCCTAATCCTGCTTGCTAAACCCACATATTGTCCTAGATTATTTACTCTGCACTAAGGAAATGGAAGCAAGAATATTAGAATTCACTCTTCTATGCACCACTGTGAGAATCCGTTTACCTGAATAGGCTCTGATTTCATTGCTAATTCTGAACAAATCATCTAAGCTCCAGGTAAAGCCATTCCCTCCACCTGCATCCCAATCATAGACCCTGTACCTTTTACCTTTCGTGGAAGTGTCTCAAGTTACTTTCTTCTTTCACATCATCCATGTTCCTCTTTCCTGAGTCATTGCTATTCATGTATGTACTATTGCGTCTACACATGGAAGTCTCAAACCCCTCGCTTAACTCCACTTTCCTCTCCAGCTGCTGCCCCACTTCTCAAATTTCTTTTTTAAGAAGAACTCTTTGATACAGTTGTCATTACTGGCTCTTTCCAATTCAATTCCCATTCTTTCTTAAACCCACTCCATTTCATCTATGCCCTTATCACTTTTCAGTATTGCTAGTCTCTCTACCTTGTGAATCTGACAGTTCTGAATCATCATCTCACTTTATCTAGAGCAGACTTTGAAACAATTGAGCAGTTTCTTCTCTGAGAAATGTCTGTCTGCACTTGGTGTTCCATTTATTAGGATTGCATAACAAATGACCCCAAACTTAATGACTTACTATTTTGCTCATGGATCTGCAATCTGGATAGGGCATGGTGGAGACACTCATTTATTTTCCACTTGGTGTTAGCTGGGGTGGCCCGAAGGTTGGTCCTGGAATGATCTGAAATTCATTCACTCATATACCTGCTGTCTGGGCTGGAAAGACTTAAACACCCAGGGGCTAGAACACTTGTGCTACTTTGGCATCTGTGTCTCTGTTTCTCTGTGTGTCTCTCTCTGTTCTCCCCAGCAGGGCAGCATCAGCATCAGAGTCAGATAACTTACACAGTGACTCAGCCCTCCCCAGGCATGAAAGAAGCCAGATAAAATCTGTATTGTCTGGATATCTTTGGGAATCATCTAATTTCATTTTTTACCATAGTCACAGACCTGACACATTCATTAGGAAACAGTCCCCATCTCTTGTAAGGGAGATAACACTGAGGCCATCTTTAGGAAATGTAGTCTATGGCATCTGACTCCTAGGGTATTGCATTCTCCTGTCTCAGTGGCATTTCCTTCTCACCCTCCTTTGCTGATTCCTCTTCATCTTTCCCACACTTTAAATTTGCAGTTCCAAGGGCTCGGTTCTTTATCTTCTTGTTTTTATTTCCCTCTCTTTTTTTTTCGGTGATGCCAAAGAGTCTCATCATTTTAAGAATCACTTATATTATAATGACTTTCAAGTCATATGTCCAGACTGGACCTTTCTCATGAACTGCCTATTCAGTATTTCTTCTTGGATGTATAACAGGCATCTCAAGTTGAACATATCAAAAACTGGAACTCCAGATCTTTCCACCCAAACATGCCCTACCTTCTGTTTTCTCCATGTGGCTGATGGTTTCTCCATCCTACCAGTTGATCAGGCCCAAATTCCATCTTCACTTTTCTTTTCTCACATCTTTCACTAATTGATTAGAAAACCCTTTTGGCTGTGCCTTCAAAACACATCCATGATATAACCATTATCTCCTAACCATGATATAATCATTGTCTCCTAACTTTAACTCTTCTGGTCCAAGTTTTGTACATTATCTGTTATAATTACTAACATTTTTGACACAAAGCTACAACTCAGGTTTTGTTGCTGCTGTGCATTCTGCCATACTTTCAACAATCTAGTTGGGAACAACTTAGAAAATATGGATGAATAGTGTATATATTTCAGAACTGTTTAAACTGCCTGAATTTGTTTCTCCTTTCCAGTTCTTGAGCAGCTCCCCTGAAGGCTTATAGCAAGACGAGCAACAGCTTTCTTTACTCACTATTGTTAGCATAATTGCAACCATCTTCCTTTTCCCTACCCCCACTTTATGAATATTGTTCTTATTCCCAAGAAATAGAAGCTAACCCGAGATAAAACCTACTGGCCTGGAGACATGCTGGTCTCTCCCTGTTCTCTCACTGAGAGATAGGAGACAACTTACTGGTCCCTGAGATGGGGATGTACTGGTTTCCCTGTTCTTTCCTTGAGAAGATAAAGGGACCTGATGGTTTTCCTGTCTCCCCCTGCCCCCAGAGATAGGAAAACTGCCTCTCTCTGTTCCCAAGAAACAAACTTGTGTTCCATAAGATCAGGGGATGCTTACTATGTCAGTCAAGACTAAACCCACCCCTAGCACGCAGCTATAATTCTTGCCTATAAAAGATAACATCAAGGGGAGTTGTGCTGTGACATCAGGGATAACCTGTCTCCCAGCAGGGATGGAAAGTGGAAGACAAAAGTATCCCTGGATTATCAAGAGCTTCCTGTTCAGAGAAAATAGTTTTTGACAGTGGTTAATAACTGAACTGCCTACTTCTGTTTTAATCCTTGAGCTGTGAGGAAAAATTATTATATTTAGGAAAATGGCCCTGGTTTTAGTCCTACTTTCAGATACATCTGCTGTCATCTCAGGAATTTAGCAAATGCTTGAGTAATCAATTATTCTAAAATACATTTACAAAAATAGAAGTTGGATTATTTATACTAACGCTTATCCAATTATTTCTATTATTCCAGAGTGATTTTAGAAGTAATTACAAAGTAAAAATTCTTTTTTAAAAAGTATTTATTTTTTAGTTTTAGGTGGACACAATAACTTTATTTTATTTTATGTGGTGCTGAGGATCGAACCCAGTGCCTCACTCATGCCAGGCAAGCGCTCTGCCTCTGAGCCACAACCCCAGACCCACAAAGCAAGAATTCTTATTAATGTAAGACATTACAAGCAAGGTTGTCAAAACAGGTCTCGTGGGCATCATAATATTCAAACTGGTAACTGACCACTTATATCAAGGAACACTGTGAATTCAGGATTACTCCTTGTTGGCATAATTGCAGCCATCTTCCTTTCCCCCACCCCACTTTATGAATACTGTTCTTATTCCCAAGGAATAGAAACTAGCACGAGATAAAACCTACTGGCCTGGAGACATGCTGGTCTCTCCTCATTCTCTCACAGAGAGATAGGAGACGACTTATTGGCCCCTGAGGACATACTGGTTTCCCTGTTCTCTCCTTGAGAAGATAAAGGGACCTGCCGGTTGGTTTCCCTGTTCTCCCTTCTGAGAGATGGGAAAACTGCCTGTTTCCCTCCCCTAATCCGAGGCCTTGATTCTAGCCTATAAAAAGTAACATTCACAGGGCGTGGTGGCACATGCTTATAATCCCAGATGTTTGGGAAGCTGAGACAGGAGGATCATGAGTTCAAAGCCAGCCTCAGCAAAAGCAAGGTGCTAAGCAACTCAGTGAGACCTGTCTCTAAATAAAATACGAAATAGGGCTGGGGATGTGGCTCAGTGGTAGAGTGCCCCTGAGTTCAATCCCGGGTACCCCCTCCTAACCCTGCCCCACCAAAAAAAGTAACATGCTAGAAGGAGCTGCTGCTGCTCTCTTTTTCTCTGCTCAGAGCAGCCTGTCAGGCTCCTGACAATAAACCTGCTTCTTATACCAGGTATGTTCTGCGGCACTTTCTTTTCACTCCTTATGAGGGAGTGTTTGACTGTGGTTCTTCAAAAAGTTGAACTACTTTTTATCATTATATTTGCAATTATGCACATGGAGTGAAATAGTAGTAAGAAATTGAATTCTTTCTTTATTCTAAATATATGAGTAGTTGAGGATTTGTCTTTCAACCAGCCATGCTGCTTCATAATAATAATAATAGTTGCAAAAATTAATACACTGGATTTGTAAGAACTTGAGTGGGAGAATTAATATTCATATACCCCAGTCACCAGAGCTAAATTAGGTAGATACCTTGTGGTTTCAACTTTTTGCACTAAATGCTATTTTGAAATTATATGCAGGTCCCAGGCCTAGTCATCTCCTGTCCTATAGGCCCCAGTCAGCTGGGTGGGGGTTTAGTGTAGTCATTTTGCTCTGGGACTTTCCGGACGGAGTACTCCATGGTTCTGAGTCATTTGCAGGTGTTCCTGGGGCCCAGCGGCTGTGGATGGCAGATGTCCATAGTGGGACTGGGCAGCTGAAGGAGTAGAAAAAAGGTCTCCTGTCAGTGCCTCAGTGGATAAAATCATCTCACACTTCAGGGTTTCCTGGAACCTGGTTCAGAAGGCCCAGCTGGGGGACATCAGGCTGAACCCGGGTGTGGGGCACTTGATGGTGCCATCCCTCCACTCCCTGCTTGGCAAATGGGCTGAAACCTTTCCTATAAGACCTCATCACTGGACAACACAGAAGCAGTCCCTGGTGGAGACATCCATGAAGCCAGACTCCAGCAGTTCCCTGGGATCCTGGTATAGCCAAGGCAGCCGTTTGGCTCTGCTGAGAAGCCTCCACAGCCACTTTCATGCCTTCATCCTGGGCCTCCTCAACACCAAGCAGTTGTTGTGGTTTTCCAGTCTCCGGGAAGTTGCAAGCCTGCTGTCCTGTCCCTTCTGTGTCTGCCCACCGGATTATTCTACCTGTACTCAGTGCCCTTCCCTGTCCAGAGTTACTACTCCTGCTGCAGCTTATGGGTGTTTACCTTCCATCTGGACCTGCTCTTTGAGTACCACCACCTGCCCTTGGGTCAACCTGAGCCCCTGCCCCTCCATGCCTGCCTTCACCCCTACAGAAAAATGCATAAGCCATGTGGCACTGGAAGCATAGGGGTGGGGGTGGCTGGCCCAGAGTCTCTGGGGAGCTTCTTGGAGGGAGCTCCCAACCCATCAGCTCGTTCAACTCCTCTATACCAGTCAGCTGGTGGGAGCATCTGACCCAGGTCTCCTGGTCTATGCCTCAGGGGGCACTGAGGACTTCCCTCTTCCCTGGTGGAGACTTGGGCAACAAGAAACTGCAGCTGAGGGTACACAGGAAAAACCTCTGCCAGCAGAGGAAGTGGCACCAGGCAGAAGTGTTGGGCTTGGGAGACTGTTTGGCTTGTCTGGGGTCCCCACAGAAACGGAGTGGAGCCTTAAAGTCCAGTACACCATCCAGTGGGCTACTCCCAACAATGAGTGTGTTGGTTCACGTGAAGCAGGGCACCTTCAGAGACTCCTTCTTAGGAGGAGCTTGTGGCCTCAGCACCCAGCACAGCATAGGCTCACAGAGCAGTTTGGGCTTTCTGTGACCACACTGTGGCAAGACCTGACCAGTTAAGCTTCTGGCGTGGAGAAGTGCTGAGTGCCATTGCCACAGTGGATGAAAACTGGCTATGCTGTGGGTGGGATGGCAGGGAAGAGTTGGTGCCAGTGGGGAATACCTCCTTTGGTCTCTAGCCTTAGGAGGCTTTGCTTTCCTATGTATGTGTCCCTCTGTCACCTGGGACTGGAACAGCTTCTGAACATATGTAAACTGACCATCCCAGAAACCTTTTTCCTGTCTGCAAAATGATATTTCTTCCCACATCTTTTCTGCAAATCTTTAAAATAAACTTTCCTGCTTCCCTTCATGCCCATTTGTTAGGTGAAACCTGCTCTTCCAAATATTGAAGAGGAATCCCCTCCCATGAAACCTCTCTCCTCTTTCCCATCTGTATAAGGGAACATCTCCTTTCCTATCTGTAAAATGGAACCTAGCCCTCTTCTCCATCCCTAAGTGGTCTGTGTCAGTGCAATTGTCTACATTTTAATGCTATCAGTAGTCCAAACATGGTGACTATGTAAAAGGGGATATAAAGAGTTAGAATACTGATGAATTATTGCAAGAGCCAAACAAACAAAAAGATGGAGAGAGAAAAGGCAGTAATGATAAGCAGGTTACCTCCTGAATCCCCTCAAATCTCAACGATGCAGTGTTGGTGAAAGCCAAGACAAAGGCTAGGGCTTTGGGTTATTTGTTAATCCAGGTTCTCCTTAAAACAAATCCTAAAATTAAGATTTATGTGAGAGTGATTTATTAAAGAAGTAAGGGCAGCAAAGAAGTAAAGGCAGTAAGGGAATGGTAAAAGAGACAGGAAAAGGGAGGAAGATAAGCCAGGCTGAGAGGTCTAACACACTGCTGCAGTGGATGGCAGGGAGTTGGGCTTCCAGAACTCAACAATCGCTACCGAAGAGTAACTTTCAGCCTTCCAAAGTTATCTGCACATTTGCACAAAATGTTTATATCTGCACAAAATAGCTCCCGCAGTTAGAAAACAAGACTCCAAACAGGAGCTGTTTGTCAGGCTGTTGGATGGAAAAGTATGATTGATGGAGAGTGATGGGTTGGCACATAAACATGGGGAACAAGCATCCAAAAAAATCTGGGCACAGTGCCAACAGTGCCTGCTACAGGTCACTCAACCTCTGGGGGTCTAAGCCATGGCTTAGGAAGATGAGGATTTGCCCAGTGCAAGTAGTGGAATTCATCCAAAAATGACTGCATGCTAGAGTTTTTGTTACCTTTGGACAGAATGAGATATTTAACTCTAGACTCAATGATATAATTTCATCATACGTTTCCTTATTTTCCTGTATACCTGAACTTTATCTAGTGCCAGGTCTCTGGGGCAGAAGTTGAAAAAGTAAACTGGAAATAGTCATTGAACATCAGTTGAAAACAAGCCTAAAACTGTCCAGCATTCTCTGTGCAGAAGAGTCATTAACAAGTATTCTTGGTTCAATGGTAGTTTAAAGGCTGTGGCACTTTCTTCCTTCAAATGGATTGCTGCAAAAGAAATTACAATAATTATAGCTTCAAGAGTAATCTAATAATTTGTCAACTTTGCTTCCCATCCAACAACCAGCAGAACACAATAAATATTCATTTATAACAACACAGCTGATGTTTTGCAGGAAAAACATAACAAAAATCTTTGAAAAAATATGAAAAAAATGTTAATCAATTTGTTCTTCACAAGATAATGTCTGACAAAATATATACAAGAAAATATTACAGGATAATTATTTGTAATTAGATGTGAGCATTTCAACAAGAAGGTAATTAAAATATGGAACTGTCTATATGTTTCAAATTATTGATATCAAATAACATCAACAGTGAGGTTACTATCCATATGGCTGAGAAATAATTCAGGTTTAGTAAAGATTATTCCTCTTAATTTATTGCTTATTCTGAGATATTCATATAAAACAAATTGATATATCAGTTATATAAATCATTTGTTTTCCAAGTATGGATGAAGCTATTTTTAGAGTATCTTGTTTCCTATTTTCAGACTCCCACTAAAATATTAGAGCATAATTCAAAATTACAGATGAATTATTTGCCAAAAGTACTTTTAAGATACCACTGTGTGTCAGGTGACTTCTTGCTCGATCCTTTTTGCTTTTTTCAAAAATGACAAAATATAGAAAACTGAATATGCATATGTAGAAGAATGAAACTTGACCCTTATCTCTCACTGTGCAGAAAAGCCAATGCAAAGTAGATCAAGGACTTAGGAGTTAGACTAGAAGAAAATGTAGGCTCTACACTCCAATATATTGGCACAGGCAAGACTCCTAAAGCACAAGAAACAAAACTAAGAATCAATAAGAGGGATGGCATCAAATTAAAAAGCTTCTGCAGAGAAAAGAAAACAAAAGTGGAAAGAGAAAACCCACAGAATGGGAGATATTTGCCACCTGCTCCTTGGATAAGGAATTAATATCCAGAATATATAAAGAACCCAAAACACTTAATACCAAAACACCAAATAACGCAATTAATAAATGGGCAAAAGAACTAAAGAGACACTTCTCAAAAGAAATTATAAATACAAAAGGCCAATAAGTATATAAAAAATGTTCAAAATCTATAGCAGTTAGGGAAATGCAAATCAAAATTATATTGAGAATTCATCTCCCTCCAGTCAGAATGGCAATTGTCAAGAATCCAAAAAATAATAAATGTTGGTGAAGATGTGGGGGAAAAGGTACAGTCATACACTGTTGGTGGGACTGCAATTTAGTACAAGTACTCCAGAAAGCAGTATGGCAATTTCTCAAAAAATTGGGAATGAAACCTCCATATGACCCAGCTATCCACTCCTTGGCATAAATCCAAAAGATATAAAATCAGCCTAGTATAAGGATGCAGCCACATCAATGTTTATAGCAACACAATTCAAAACAGTCAAGCTATGGAGCCAACCCAGGTGCCTGCCAACAGATGAATGGATAAAGAAAATATGGCATATATACACAATGGAGTTTCACTCAGGCATAAAGAAGAATGAAGTTATAGAATTTGCTGGTAAACTGATGGAACTGGAAGATGTCATGCTAAGTGAAACAAAGCCAGACCCAGAAAGTAAAGGGTTGAATCTTTTCTCTCATATTTGGAAGCTAGAGCAAAGTAAGGGAAAAAGAAAAAGAGAGGGGGAATCCCATTAAAATAGAAGAAAGATCAGTGGAGGAGAGGAAGGGAACTGAGGGGGAGGTAGAAGGGATGGAAAAAGGGAGGAATGGTGGAATGAATCTGACCAAACTTTCCTATTGTTATGGTTTAGATATGAGGTGTCCCCCAAAAGCTCATGTGTGACACAATGCAAGAATGCACTGCACAGGCAAAATGATGAAAAGTTAGGAGACATCTAACCTAATCAGTGGCTTAAGCAACTGATATGGATTAAATGGCTGGTAACTGTAGGCAGGCAGGTTGTGGCTGGAGGAGACAGGTCACTGGGGGTGTGACTTTGGGGGAATATTTTTGTTCCTGGTGAACAGAGCACATGGGCTCTCTCTCTCCTTCCTAATTGCCATGTTCTGAGCTACTTTCCTCCTCCACACCCTTCCACCATCTTGGGCCCAGAGCAAAAGAGTAGACCATCTATGGACTTAGACCTCTGAAATCAGGAGTGCCAAATAAATTTTTCCTCCTCTAAAATGGTTCTTGTCAAGTCTTTTGGTCACCATGGTGAAAAAACTACCTAAAACGTCTGTGTATATATATGAATATACCACAGTGGATTTCACATTTTTACATATCCATAATGCACTTATTTAAAAAAAACTATAAATAAATAGAAAAAAGAGTGGTAGAGTCAAGAAAAGGGAATGGGGAGTGGTTAGAGGGGACGAAAAGAGAAAGTACTAGGAACTGAAGGGGAGAAAATTATACTCCATGCCTGTATAATTATGTCAAAACAAAACCCAATATTAAATTTAGAGGGAAAAAATTACTAAATAGAACAAAAGTCAAAACCAGCAAGTATGGGGCTGCATAAAATTTACATATGTCTACCCTCATGAAACCACAAAGAGAGAGAATATTTTTAGCACCTGTGTTTAGTCAGCTTTGCATGATGACAACAAATACCTGAGTTAATCAACTTATGAAGAGATAAAAACATTTTGTCTCACAGTTTTGGAGTTTACAGTCCAAACTTTTAGGCCTCTGATGGTGGGAGCACAGAGCAGAGCAAAACTACTCCCCATGTGATTGGGAAACCCAAAAGAGGAAGAAAAAGGGGCTGGAGTCCTGCTGTCCTCCAACAACACAACTCCAGTGACCTGAAGACCTTCCACTAGATCCCATGTCTGAAAGATTTCACCACCTCCCAACAGCATCAAGCTACAGACCAACCCTCCGAGACATGGGCCTTAGGGAGAAATTAATGATCCAAACTTAAACACACAGAAAGGCTGTCTCGTGCCCTTTTACAATAACCCCTAGAAGCAACCACTATTTTGACTTTTTTCAGTGTAGGTCAGTTTTTTTGTTTGTTTGTTTTGTTTTGATTAGTTAAATATGACAAGAGAATGCAGTTTTGTCTTTAAACTTCACATAAATGGAATCTTACAGTACATAGCCTTGTCGTGTTTGACTTCTTTTGCTGGACACCATGTCTGTGAAATCCTATATGTGGGCCTATGTTTCTCACTTGTTTTACTATGTAATTTCCTCTTGAAGAACTAAAAGTATCTTGGTAATTAGGCTTATCTTTTGTAATAGACAAAATTGAAAGATAGAAGCTAAGCTGAAATTCCACTCCTTGGTTGACTTAACATCCTAACATCTCAAAGTTTTAAGTAACTGTTTTACAATTCCATAATAATTTTTGAATACTTATAATTTCAGTTTGCATTTCCACTTCCAAACTAGAAGACAGATGAAAAGCTACCTGGCTTAGACCTCTGAAATTAAAATAGCATTTTTATCACATAAATTCATGAGCTTGCTGGAGGTTGTAAGTGCTAAGTTAACTTCAGCCTTGTTTAACAAACAACAACCCCCCATGGGCTAATGAACAGCTATTTCTCTTACACTAACAATTGAAATACAGTTGAGAAAGGCACATGAAAGTCTCTGTTGAGAGGCAGAGAAAGACATGTTCTTTCTGAGGTTCTTTATAAATGGGAGTGCTA
Organism: Marmota monax; assembly: GCF_021218885.2. NCBI lineage: Eukaryota > Metazoa > Chordata > Mammalia > Rodentia > Sciuridae > Marmota > Marmota monax. Next base: position 6,423,605 of record NW_026692254.1, read on the forward strand.
TGGTTTTGAATGTGTCCCTCCAGAATTAATGTGTTGTGTTGAAGATTTAATCCCCAAATTCATATGTCAATGCTATTTAGAGGTGGGGCTTTTAGGAGATAATTAGTATTAGTTGAGATTATGGGGAAGAAGACTCCATGATGGCATTAGTGGCTTTAAAAAAAGAGGAAGAGAGGCCTAAGATAGTATGCTTGCTCTGTCCCATCGTGTGATATCCTCTGCCATGTTATGATGCAGCACAAAGGTCCTCACTAGATGCTAAGCAGAAGCAGGCTGGCACCAGGCTCTTGGACTTCTCAGCCTCTAAAAGCATGAGCCAAATAAAACTCTATTCTATATAAATTACTGAGTCTGTGGTATTCTGTTATAGCAACAGAAAATGTACTAATATAGAGAGTGATCTCAACACCTGGGGTAAAATAACTTCATGCACCCATAAAAGAAGCAAGAACACAGTGAGCAAGGTTACCCCAGGTCAGCCAGCAGTCTGCAAAGGAGCTGTCTGTCACAGTCAGCTCTCTGGGTTTCCCTTTGGCTCTGTATCTATTAGGCAACACTTCCTGGCATTGAATTTCTCTGGATGGCACAATTCTTAACAAAAACATTCCAATAGGTTGCAGAAGTCAAGCTTTCACTGAAACTCAAAGAACAATCTCCTCAAATTCAATGTTAAAATAAATCATTCATCAATAAAGACACTCTAATTGCACAGGATAGATACTAAGTACAGAAGCAGTAATTAGGTAGCATGTGGTAGAGCCCTCGATTCAGGTTAGCTTAAGCAAAACATAATACAGATAGCTAGAAGGGAATTTGCTGGAACACAGGATGTGCATGCACTAGGTTTTAATAGCTGCGATTACATTTTGCTGTGGTGAGTTTTGGTACCCCAGGTCCCCCACTTTCATGTTTAGTTAGCACAGAGGGCTGGGCCTCTGCTTTTTCCTATGCTCCACAACTTCAGTGCCACCCTCTGCTTTATGCCACATAATCTTTGCCAATGGGACTGAATTTGGATTCCTTTTGTTGGGAAAGGATGGAGCTTCTGAAACTTACAGTAGTTGTGTCATTGATTTCTCATGGGTGCACTTCTTTAATGAAGCAGGAAAACATTTAAGGTTGGCAATATAAAATTTACCCAAGTGTTTTACTCAGATTTTTAAATTTCTGTGGCCAAAAGACCTGATAAACACTATTTTTAAAGAAGGGAAAGTTTATTTGGCACTCACAGTTTCAGAGGTCTTAGTTTGTAGATGGCCCACTCCTTTGCTCTGGGCCCAAGGTGAGGAAGAACATCAGGGTACAGGAAAGCAGCATAGGACATGACAATCAGGAAGTGGAGAGAGGTCTGCTCACCAGGGACAAGAATACAAATCCAAAGGCATGCACCCAGCTACCCACCTCCTCTAGTCACTCCCCTGCTGCCTATACTTGCCACCCAATTAATCCATATCAGTAGATTAATACGCTGATTAGGTTAAGGCTCTCATAACCCAATCATTTCACCTTTAAACTTTCTTGGATTGTCTTACACATGAGTTTTTGGGGACACGACATAGTCAAGCAGTAATACTAAGAATCTTATTGTTGTTGTTATACTTTTTTTTTTGTTTTTGGAGTACTGGGGATCAAACTGAGGGTCTGACACATGCCAGGCAAGAGTTCTGCCACTGAGCTGCACCCCCAGCCCTTTTCATTTTATCTTGAGACAGAATCTTGAAAAGTTATCCAGGTTGGCCTCAAATTCAAAATCCTCCTGCCTCAGCCTCCCAAACAGTTGGGATGACAGATGTGTGCCATCACACCTGGTTCCAAGAGAGGCTTTTAATTGAGATCTCATTCCACTTAGAAACCTTACAGCAAACCCCAACACCTATGAAGGCTGCATTGCACAGTAGGAAGTGGTGGGGATTTCTGAGGACAGGTGTAGCCCATCTGCTGAAGATGGCAGCAGCTACTTAGTGATTATGTCAATAATTTTCACAAAACAATGTGTGAGCCAAACACAAACTCAAGGCTGAAAGGAAGCTTACAAAACATTCAGGAAAATCTCCCCTTTAGAGACCGAGATAAGTGAGTCTCAGAGACTATGTTTCAGAGATAGAGTCTCAGTGAGTGGCGGAGCCTACTGGAACCTGTTCTTAACATATATGCTGGTTAATCTCTGTTTTCCTTCCCTACTTTCAGCTCTCCTCTCTCTCGTGCTCTGTGCCCTGGGTTACCACATTAGAGTTCCCTTGTTCTCTGGATTCTGGTTGGATTTGGCTTACGGAGGCCACCTGCAGGGGAGTGAGGGCAGGAGGAGCAAGATGGGGTACTCCTTCCCCAATTCCTCTGTGATCTAGGTGATGTTTTCTGTTAGCAGCTGCATCCTTCCTTGATTACAGCCTCTGCCAGGAGGACCTGCCTCCAGGAACAGTTCTCACTGGGCCCCTGGGACACTGCTCCTTCCCTTTGCCTGTTTAGGTCTGGGGTGCTAATGGCTCCCCACTCCTGTTAGTCCCTGGGTATCTCTCCATCCCTTTCAAACCTTGCTCAGACCTCTATAGAAGTATTTTCATTAAACTCTCTGAAACCATCTAGATTATTTCCCACCAGGAAATTGATAAATGTTTGTTTGTACACTGGTGACAAGTTAATTAAGGGTAGAAAACTGGTTTTAGATTTATGTTTTGAATGAAAAAATGCTTCTTCGACTTCATTTTATATCAACGTGTTAAAACTATACTGCAAGGTATATTTAAGTGACCAATGTACATATAGTACTCACTATAATTTAGTCATCAGGAAAACATAAGCTACAGCCCCCATCAGAATGGCTAGAATGAAAAGCACAGATAATGCCAAGTACAGGTGAGAATGTGGAGCAACAAAACTCTTGTGCACTGCTGGTGGAATTGCAAGCTGTCATGCACCACCCTGGAAAACTCTCTAGTGATCTCTAATATGTCTTCAGGGCTCAGAAACTCCACTTTAGGCATAACCATTAGAAATGTTCACATTTGTCTGCTGAAAGATATATGCCAGAATGCTTATAGCAGAACTGTTTGCAATAGCCCAAACAGAAAACAACCAAATTCCCAGAAAGAGTAGAGTGAATTATGGTCTAGTTACATCATGGAAAAGCAAATTTCTACAGGGCTAAAAATAAATGATCTACAACTACATACAACTATGAAAAGAAATATTGCAAGTTTAATGGTGAATGAAAGAAGCCATATTCAGAAGTGTAAGAACAGGAAAAAACAACAACCTAATCTGTGCTCTTAGAGGACAGGATATATATATATATATATATATATATATATATATATATATATATATATATATATGATATAGTCAGTTTTCTGTCACTGTAAAAAATATCTAATATAATCACCTTTCAAGGAGGAAAAGTTTGTTTTGGCTCAGGGTTCCAAATGTTAGGTCTTTTGTCAACTGGCCCCATTTGCTTTTGGGTCTGTGATGTGGCAACACATCACAGCAGAAGCACATGGTGGAGCAAAGCTGTTCACCTCATGGCAGCCAGGAAGCAAAGAGAGAAAGGGGCAAGTCCTGCTGTCCCTGTCAAGGACATGCCCCCTATGACCAGAAGATCTCCCACCAGATTCATCTCTTTAAGATTCCATCACCTCCAATAGCACCAAGCTAAGGAACAAGTCTGAGACACATGGGTCTTTGGGGGACATTTCAGATCCAAACTGTAGAAGTTACTCTTGCTGGAGGCTCTTGGGGACTCAGAATGTTCTGATAATTGATCTGGGTGCTGGCAACAAGCGTATGTTCAGTTTTAGAAAGTCAGCAAACCATATAGTCTTGATATGTATACATTAATGCATATTTATTATACTTCAATAAAACCTTCTGTTCATCTGTACTCCAGCAACCACCTGAATGTGAGCTCTAACTAATAAATTACCCCCAAACAGAAGCAGCATACTGCCTGCATGTTTTCAAAAACTCTTGCAAGCATTGCTGCAAGAAAATGGCTACTCTGAAGCCAGAATATGATTGGGAACCCATCTATTTACAATGCATTTGCTCCATTTATAAATTCTAGATGCCCGTTTCCAGAGTAAATGCAATCATGTGCACTTTGGATGTGCTGGCAGAGTTCCTGCTGTTTCATCAATATACAAAGGGATAAAGACATGGGCTCAGATACCTATTTTTAGAAGAAATGTTTAGACATGTTTCTTGTCTAAATATCTAAAACCTTTCAGCCACGTAGTTGGGTCATTGCCTGGGCAGGAGGAAGTCTGGGGCAGGCTGAGTTCAGATTCAAGACTTCTCACAGTGTGAAAGTTAAATCCCTGGTGACAGGGAAGCTGAGGTACATAGGTCACTACTAAGACTGTGAGTCTTTTCAAAGACATAACTTACATATGTTTAACCTAAATCATAGACATCTACTTGCCAGTCATGTCCAACCTCAGAACCAAGGAAGAAGGACAAGCCAGCTTGGCCTAGAACAGAATAGAGACTAACTCAACTAGGGTAGGAAAGCCAGAGTCTACTGTAACCACATGCTGCTGCCAACTGACTATGGGGTCTCCTTCTTATAACTATGAGTGGAAGCAGAATCATGCAATAGTTACATCAAAGAGTGAGATTACAGCCGTGGGGCTGGGACCACAACAGTTCATTAGGGGAACACTTCCAATGGCTACTTTAATTAGTCCACTAATTAGTGATGGAGCCTCATTATAGTTCTAAATCTTGGTGTGGCTTTCCCACATTTCCATTTGCAAGAGGACAAAGACAAAGTAAGAAAAACAAGACAGGAGAGGGAAGACCAGGGGAAATACATTGGAGAGGATAACTAATAGTATTTTTACTTTTTTGAAATTAAGGAGAATATTGCCTATTAAATAATCTTAATAATTTCAGTATTATGTCAATTGTCGTAGAATGAGGGCAGGTGACTAATGCTTACTTTAATTTGTAATCTGGAGGGAGGAGAAAAGAAAGAAGGGAGGGAGAGAAAGGAGGAATAGTTACAAAAATCTACAATTGCTATATGGGAGTATGTTACCGACTACAAGTTTATATAGAACATTGAAATTAAAACATCCAATCTTTGTTTTGGGGCACAGTAGCAACTTATTTAATAGATTAAAAATGGATTTATGAAATACTTATCAATTATCTTTGGACAGTAAGTTTTTAAAAGTTCTACTGGAAGGAAGAATAAAGATTCTAAGTGATCATATAAATTACTTCACTAAAAAAATATACGATGAAATATTTGGAAGTAAACAGCAGCCTTTGCATAGGCATAAACATGTGAATTAAGTATCTTTAACCTTTTATTCTATTAGCTCAGATGGCATAGTATATTTTTAAACCCTCTTTTCTAGCTAAAACTCAAAACTTCAATTTCCTCCCTTGACATTTATCTAACAAGGATTGTTCACTCATTAAATTTGCAGGAAAGTGTCTGAGGTTGTTAGAAGGGTATTAAAAACCACGTGGCAAGAAAAGTGACCTTTGAAGTTCCTGTTTGACTAAATTTCTGAAGAGAAAGGACAAGGAAGAAGGAAAGACAATATCGTGTATCTTTGTTAGTTTAACTTGCTGATGACAGTGATTACTGCCAGGAAATTGTTATATGGCTCCCAGGAACCCTGAAAAAACAGAGTGACTCAAAGTTTGGCCTCCCTCATGGGTGCTGCAGCCTTTGAAATGAAACTCACTTTCCAGCCCCAGATATTGTAGGGAGGAGAGAGTGGGACCCACTCAGAACCTTCCAGAGTATCAGACAGTGGAATTCTTCAAGACTGTCAGAAGCTAGACTTTATTTTGTGAAAAGAAGAAACCAGGAAGCTAGAAGACAAAAAAAAAAAAAAAAAAAGAAGAAGAAGTTAATGATAACAACTGAATATGATCATCATTAGACTTTTTAATATTTTTTTGGCCTATTAAAATATATGCTTATCATCATGGCAGATGTTTGATTTTGCATTTTGTTTCACCTTTCCCAAAAGTATTTCTTTTACCCTGCATCATTACCATAGCCCTGTCTATTTATTTATTTTTATTTATTGTATTGCTGGGGATGAAACTCAAAGCCCTTTGCATACCAAGCAAGCATTCACCCATTGAGCTATGCCACCAATCCTCTGTAGCCATATTTATAAATGACTATGTAAACTCCATCCACTGGATTACTAAAATTTATTCAACAGATGTTTTAGGAACACTTAGGGGATATCTTCCTATCTGTCTGGGTCTCCATTAGAGAACTGCACTATAGTTGTTGGCAGGAGCAACTAAACTCACTGAAATATCATTCAAGGAAAGTTCCCATTAGTACCAGCCTGATCTAGCCCTCCTAGCCAAGGACTGGTGGGCTTGGGTAGGGTGGGAAGACAAAGTGTCACAGAGTATCCATCACTTAATCACCCTCCCCTCCCCATCAAGGGCTTTGGTGACAAAGAAACAACAGAGTGTAAGTATCCAACCCAGAGCAACTCAGCAAATGCCAATTTCCTCCCTTCAGGCTAATTAATGAGAACATTTTATATGCAAATAAGCCTACCTTTTAAAGTTAGTGGCTCACTCTTCTTTAGAAGCACCAAATGCAAACAAGCATTTATGAGAGATGTTCCCGTGGGAAGGTGCCCTCCACTCTTTCAGAATTTCTCCTCTGGCCGGCTGTCAGAAGTTCTTTCCATTATTACTTTCCCTTAACTGATCATTTTCCAATATTCATAGCAAGGATGAAGAATAAGTTATTTGTGCCCTTACCCTCCCTGTCCCCTTCCCCAGGCCCTTACTACATATATACAGACTCAGCTGCCCAAGTGATGATGTTGAAAAAGAATTCAGAATGCACCACTCATCCTTTAACCACCCCTCCAACTTCTTGTAGCTCTAACAGATCGGTGCATACCCATCTCAGGGCTTTCCTATTTACGGTTTCCTCTTTCTGGAAGGCTCTTCCCTAGATCCAAGTGCAAATGTCTCCCTTCTTTACCTTCTCCTGAATTCAGCTCGTCTTTCTTGACCTGTCCATACCACACAGTTTCAGCCCCCCAATTGATTCTACCTTTCTTTGCCCTGCTTCATCCTTCTCTATTGTATTTATCATCCTCTGGCATCCTCTGCATTTTTCTTATTTGTCTGTGATCTCTTTCAAACAATTAGATGACCTGCATCACCAAGGTAGGGGTCTTTGTTACTGTATCCTCAGTATTGGGATTAGAACACAGCTATTATAAATTTCTCAGTAAGTATTTTTTAAATAAATGAGTATTTTAAATAAGTGATTTAGCATTCACTTCAAGACAGTCATGATGTTATATCTTATTTAGAGACATGATAAACTTGCTCTTGAAATCTATGCCATTGAACTACCTCTTAAATTAAACCATCACATAAGATGGTAAACTATGACCAGAAATAAAACCACTGTAAGCCATATCCTGTTCTATAAGAAATAGAAGTTTCTAAAGCTCCATTTTTTTTGCTTTTCTTTTCTAAGGTCAACTGTATCTTCCTGCAATAGTCATCTCAAGCAATGAGAACTTTTTTTCTGATAGCATTTGTATAAAATACAGCAATTTCATCTTTTCTTATGGAGAACTGAAACTGAGGCTCATTTACCAGAACATAGGAAGCAATTTGTTGACTGTGTACACAGAGATGTCCATCAGCTCTACTTTCCAGGAATATAATGCCTCAGCAAGAGAATTCACCAGATCACCTTGTTGTGGTTCAAGAGATTGTAACAAAATTTTGGAATAAAACGCAAGTTAAGCAGAAATGGCATCACTTTCCTTTCAAATGTCAGTCATAAATCTCTTAAACATCTAAGGAGACGGTTAAAGGAAGAGTTGGGCAGATATCTGTGGCTTACACTGAGTGCCCCATCCACTGCCTGCTCAGTTTCCTTCCTTCCTTCACATCGTTCTCATTTTCTCTTGCCACTCTCTGCACTCCCAATTAGCATTTCCTTTCAACAGACCAAAAGATGTTCTCTGAGGATCATCCCAGAAACAATAGTTACCATAAGTTGGTGTATAAAACATGCCAACTCCCTTTCCCTTAAATGCAGACTGTTTCACCCTAGGAAAGCTAACTTGATTACACATGTTTTTTGACTTACTGCTTTCCCTCTTTTGGTATTACTTTCCTACTCCCTTACTGGGTTAATCAACTTTCTGTCACTATAGCAAAACACCTGAGATAATAGACTTATAATGAAAAAAGTTTTATTTCACTATAGTTTTAAAGGTTCCAGTCCATGATCAGTTGGCTCCTTTGCTTTGGGCCTGGGACAAGCAGCATATTATGCCAGAAGTGTATGTATAGCAGAGTAAAACTGCTCCCCTCATGGCCAAAATGCAAATGAGAAGAAAGGGCTGGAGCCCCACAGTCCACCCCCCAGGGCATGCTCCTAATAACCTAAAGACCTTTTACTAGGCCACACCTCCTTACCTTCAAATAGCCCCACCCCGGGGACCAAGTCTTCAACATGTGGCCCTTTAGGGAATGCATATCCAAAGCACAGCACTTACTTTCATTTCTCACATCAACTCTGCGTACCAATTTTTACCCTGAGCATCCCCCAGAAATCCAGATTGAGACAAAATCCATCTCAAATGTGCCAAGATTCTACATGTGCCAAGACTCTGATTCAGAGACGCTTTTCTATCCTTTCTGTCACTCTGTCCTATACCTTTCTCTCCTGCTCTTCGAATACCCACGTTCTTCCTTTTCTGTCCCTTCTCTGTCTCTTTTCTTTCATGTTCTGAAATGACAGCTCACCCCAAGGATGGCAAACACTCTTTTGCCACTAAAACCGAGGGCTGTTTTTATGGAATGCACTTTGAGCATTTGGAGGCCTTCATGGGATTGGTACATATTAAGAGATTTAGACAGGATAAAATAGGATCCCTTTGCCTGTGAAACCCTTAGCTCACTGACAGCCATGCCCAGGCAGCCTCTGGAAACTTGGCACAGCCTCTCAGACAAACAGACAGTCTTAGAAAGGCAGACCTGGTGGCAGTTCAGTGAGAAACTTAATACACCCAGGGCAAGTCTGCTCCCAGGTAGCAAATTACTATCCTGCAAACTGGCCAATGAGCCCAGGCAATTCTTGCCCTAGGGCTTCAATTTGCATTGTCACTGTAGCCTCCAAGAAGTTAGGATTACTAAACCAGAAAGTTTTGTAGGAGTTTGACAACATAAAGGGAGGTTACAAGCCAACTGCTACATAAACTCTGTGTTGGACAAGGATGAAGTAATTTCTGCCCAGGGCAAAACATTAACTGTCTCTTTACTGCACTGCTTTAGTTGTTCTTTGAAAGCTGCTCTTTGGTAATTTGTAATTTCTGAAACTCAGAGTTGGGAAAGACATACATATATAGAGAGAAATGATTGGCTGGTGGTACTCAAAAGTCAAAAGTAAGGATCTGATCTCCCCATACTGATTTATCTTTCTAAAGGGATAGATAGTGGCTAGACACACATTGTTGGTGTCTTTCCTCCCCGACGCCACCATTTCTTGGCATGTCAACTTCAAATATTCCAGGTGTAAGCCTGCCATAGCCTCCTGGGCTTTTGGAGCCTCCCTGTCCTTTGAAGAAGCTCTCCACTCCTGGCTATTAGGGATTAATTGATAAATACTCCAGGAACCTTGTCCATTGGTTAAGAGAACCCTGAGGTGTGTTCCACGCAGTCCCCTGTTGTCCTCAGCAGTGACTTGCCCGATCAGAGGGCCTCTGTTGACTATTTTCCTTTGTTATCTCTCTTCCCTTCCCACTGCCATTGTTCCCTAAAGTCACCTAAAAAAAATAAGCCTCCGCACTCTTACCCTTGTCTTACGATCTCTTCTGGAGAAAGAAACTTAATACACCCAGGGCAAGTCTGACTCCTTTGCTTTGGGCCTGTGCAAGCAGGTGTTATGGTTTAGAAATGAGGTATCCCTCAAAAGTTCACCTGTGAGACAATGCAAGAAGGTTTAGAGGTGAAATGATTGGGTTGTGAGAGCCTTAACCCAATTGGTGTATAAATCCACTGATTTGGGTTAACTGGGCACTAAATGTAGGCAGGTAGTATGTGGCTGGAGGCGGGGAGTCACTGAGGGCATACCTTTGGGCCTTTGGGGTTTATATTTTGTTCCTGGTGAGTAGAGCTCTCTCTCTACTTCCTGATTGCCGTATTTTGAGCTGCTTTTTCCCACCACGCTCTTCTGCCCTGATGTTCTTCCTTACCTTGGGCACAGAGCAATGGACTCACCCATTTATAGATTGAGACCTTTAAAACCATAAGCATCAGATAAATTTCCGTTCTCTAAAATTGTTCTTGTCGGGTCTTTTGTTCACAGTGGTGGAAAAAGTGACTAAAACCCAGGCTAAGGCTGTCACAAAATCCAGAAGTTTGTTTCACAGTGAAATTATACCCCAAACTTAAAGAAGAATGATATAATGAATTAAAGAATTTTTAACTGACAGTTTGATTTGTGCTCAGACTTACTCTGTTAGGGGCAGTACTAGGCAACAAGGTGAGGTAGCAGAAAAGATTTGTTTGACAAATACCCATGTCTTTCTTTCACTACCAGGCACGCAGTGCCCTCATCTTACTATTTGCCAACTCTCCGGTTATTCTGAACACCCTACCAGGTACTCTCTTCCCTTCTTGGACCCCTCTCTCCATTTTATAAATCATATTCTGGGTTTTTCCAACTCTTCCTCAGACTCCATCAAAATCTACCATCCTGTACTTATAAATCCTGATGACAGGATAATATATGAATCTCCTCAACATTACCCTTACTGGCTGCATTTGAGACATGGGAGTTCTGGCCACAATTGCCCTTCCTAGGTTTTTGTCCTCCTTAAATGAGTCAGTCCACATCAGAACCTCCACTGCACTCACCAGGGACAGGAGCAACAGCAAGTCTAGCATCCAGGTCCAATCTACCCTAGATCCATTTACCATAACTGGGCTCCAAAGATGTCCCACACTCTATGTAGTAAATTCAGTATGGACACAGATCCTTTCAAGTTTCTTCCATTAAGAGCTGGGGTCTATTTCCCTCTGCTTGATTCTGAGCTGGACTGTGATTTGCTTTGACCATGGAATAGGGCAGAAATGGTGTTGGGATCTTCCTTGCCTCTTCTTAGCTTCTGGAAGTTGGCTGCAATCATTGATCTTCCTTGACCTGTAGATGCTTTGTTTTACAAGCTCTTTTCCCCTTATCTCTTCCTCTCATGTGTGTTTGCCCAGGAGTCCAAATTTCTCCTTTTTATCAGGATGCCAGTTATCTTGGAGTAGGACCTGCCCTGATGACCTCTTCTTAACTTGTTTATCTCTGTAAAGATCTATCTTCAAATGAAGGCACATTCCAAGGTACTGGGAATTAGGATATTATCATATCTTTTTTTTTGAGGGACATAATACAACCTATAACCCAGTTTGAGAAACATTTGGAAATAAGAAACCATCTTTCAGATCTTTAGTAGGAACTGGCTTGGTCTAATTTCTTTAAATTTCCTTTTTAAAAAGTCCAATTAAGTTACAAAGCACAATGCAATATTTTTCAACAAATTTCACTCAATCAGAATGACCAATAGTATATATGTATCTTTGCATGCACATATGATGCAATATAGGAGACTTTTTTAAAAATTGAGATATAATTCACATATAAAATTCACCTCTTTAATGTGTACAATTCAGTATTTTTCAGTACATTCACCAGGTTGTGTGATTATCATCACTGTCTAATTCCAGAACATTTCCACCACCTTGTAAAGAAATCCTGTATGAATTAGCATCCACTCTCCCATTGTACACCACCTCCACCCCTGATAAACACTAATCTGCTTTTGTCTCTATAGATTTGTCTACTCTGTTCATTTCATATGAACCTATGATTTTTTGTGTCTGGCTCCTTTTGCTTAGCATAAAGTTTTTAAGGTTGATTCATGTTGTAATACATATCAGTACTTGGCTAAATAATATTCTACTATGTGGATATTCTATATTTGGCTTATCCACTCATTGTTGATGGACATTTGGGTTGCTGTCACTTTTTGATAATTATAGCCAATGCTACTGTAAACACTCACATACAATTTTTTTGTGGGACATATGTTTTCAGTGCTTCTAGGGATACACGCAAGAACAGAATTTCTAGGTCATGTGTGACACTAACTTTTTGAAGGACGGCAAACTGCTCTCCAAAGTGACTATATTGTTTTACACTTCCATCAGCAATGTATGAGGGTTCCAGTTTCTCCACAATATCATCAATAATTCTTACCTTTGGTCTTTTGATTGTTGCTATGCCAGTGGGCATGTAGTCATGACTTTTTGTGATTTTTAGTCATAACAAGTCACAACAGCACAACATAAAAATGTTGAGCACCTTTTAAAGTGTTCATTGGTAAGTTGTGCATTACTTTGGGGAAATATCTATTCAAATCCTTCAAGTTTTAAATTGAGTTCTTGTTTGCTTTTTTACTGTTGAATTTTAAGAATTGTTTATGTATCCGGGATGCAAATTCCTTATCAGTTTTATGATTTACAATTTTTTTCTTCCATTCTGTGCATTGGCTTTTTACTCTCTTGAGAATGTCTTTTGAAGGATAAACATTTTCAATTTTGATGAAAATTGTAATTTATCTATTTTTTATTTGGTTTGTTATGCTTTCGTCTTATCTATGAAATCACTGCCCAATCTAAGATCACAAAGATTTATACATATGATTTCTTCTAAGAGTTTTATAGTTTTTAGATTTATGATCCATTTGGGTTATTTTTTGTATATGTTGTAAGTTAACAGTTTATCTTCATTTTTTTTTTTTTTTACATGTAGATATCTAGTTGTTCAGTACCATCTGTTGAATAAAATATAATCTTGGCATCTTTGTCAAAAATAAATGGACTAAATATGTAGGTTTATTTCTGGCTTATTCCATTGAACTATGTGTTTATATTTATGCTGGTATCACAAAGACTGTGTGGTACCAGCATAAATATAAACACATAGTTCTTGCTTTGTGGTAAATTTTGAGATTGGGAAATGTGGCTCTTTCAATTTTTTTTTTCTTTTCCTATTGTTTTGCCTATGCTGGGTCACTTTCATTTTTTTTTAAATTTGAATTTAGGATTTGAAAAAAAAATCCAACTAGGATTTTGATATAAGAGTTATTGAATCTGTAAGTCATTTTGAAGAATTTTTCCATCTTAATGATATTCATCCTTCTAATCTATGAACATGAAATGTCTTTCAATTTTTATGTAGGGGTTTACTTTTTCTACAATGTTTCATAATTTTTAGTGTATAAATCTTGTATTTTTGTTAAATTTGTTACAAAATATTTTATCTTTGTTGATAATATTATATCAACTGCTTCCAGGCCTAACCCAAATCTCATGACCTCTCTGAACATGTTCTTAGTACTTAGTCAAAAATTTTGCACTTTATTGTGAATTCTCCTAGATTCTTCACTATTTTGTCTCTGATAACCCTGTCTAGATCTGAAGGAAAGGAGGTTAGCATTCTTATCTCTCTGGAGATAAACACAGTGTTGAATACACAGTAGTTGCTCACAACAACAATAAAAAACAATAAACATAGAAATCACACAAAAAAATTGTGTAGCATTACTCTTTAGAATTATAGAAGCTTGAATTTTTTATTTAATTTTGAAGTGTTCATTGTTAGTATATGGAATTACAGTTGATTTTCTATATTGAGCTTGTGTCCTATAACTGCCAAATTTATTTGTTAGCTCTAGTAGTTTTTAGAACATAATTTTGATTTCCTTAGGATTTTCCATGTACACAATCATGTCATCTACACACAGAAATAATTTTACTTTTTCCTTTTCAATGGAATGCCTTTTTTTTTTCTTGACTAATTGCTCAGGCTAGAATCTCTACTATAGTATTGAATAGGATGTGTTAGGAGGAAATCTTTAAAATCTTTTACCATTAAGTGCGATGTTAGCTTTTAGCTTTTTCTTTGTTCTTTTTTTCTCCTCCTCCTCCTCCTCCTCTCCCTCCTCCTCCTCCTTCTTCTCTTTCTCTCTTTGTACTGGGGATTGAACTCAGGGATACTTTACTACTGAGCTATATCCCCAAGCCTATTTATTTATTTATTTTGAGACAGGATCTCATCAGGTTGCTGAGAACCTGGCTAAGTTGCTGAGACTTGCCTTGAACTCCTGCCTTAGCCTCCCGAATCATTGTGATTACAGGCATGTGCCACTGTACCTGGTAGCTTCTGTATTTTCATAGTGTCTTTTATCAGGTTGAGGGAGGTCCCAGGATTATTTTTTAGTTGTTTGCAAGATATAATTTATATACAGTTCATATATCATTTAGTATCTGGAAACTTCCAGAAAATGAGAAATAAGGCACTGAAGAGTCCAAGAATGAATTCTTTTAGAAACTCCAGAATTACAATAAGTCTATGGCCTACCAGTTCCAACTTAGAGGAAAGGGGGTATTCTTTAATGTTGCCTGGCAGACCATGGGGAAAAGGGACCAGAGGATATGACATCATGAAGATTCTTCCTACTTCAGAATTCAATAGACAAGTCCGGGATCTCATAATTAACTCTGAAAAGAGTATCAGTGGTTGTTTTTCCCAGTGGAATCATAGCTATGACTGGGTTTCATTTATGGGTTTATCTTGAAAGATGTTTGTTCAAAATATGGAAATGTATTTCTTTAGAAGCCAAAGGGAATAGAAATCTTGCCTAACGTCTAGTTGCATTCAAACAAATCTTTACAAATAAACAAGAAATATGGTACCCATAGCTTAGACCTCAAAGAGAAAATCTCTCTTAAGAATAAACTCAATCATTTAACCATCACAGATTTCCAGCTGTAACAAATCATCTTTCAGTAATCATATACAAACTTCTAGCTATCAGGAGGATGGTATTTATGGGCAGCATTTATTAAAACTGGTATACATACTACTGGTGGTGAGAAAGATAATTTTAGGTGTTGAACTTCAAAAGTAAACTGACTGAAACTGGAGGTTCAATGCTGGCTTGTTCAGTACAGCAACTGGTCAGAACGTTCCTCAGGATGATGGGCAGCTTCCCAGTCACTATTTATCTCTATTGGCATTTGGCCATTGGTAGCTCTCAAATAGTTTTGATTTTGAATTCACTTTTTCTTGCTGTGTTGATTATTTTCAGGGTACCTCAATACTGCTTCCAGGAAGAAAACCAATTCTGAATCTAAATGCAATATATACAACTAACTTACAACATAATCAAGAAAGAAGACATCGTAAGTCCTTGTTAAAACTTTGTAATGTCTTCTCCAGACTACTTTCAATATTTGTTTCATGTTTTCAAACAAACATGAGGCCACACTATATGTATCCTTCTTAAATTTTCTTTTTTCGCATGATAATATATCATAAACATTTTCCATGAAGTACAAAGTTATATATATCATTATTTTTAATGACTGTACAGTATTCCACAGTATGAATATATTATGATATATTAAGCCATTTCCATGCTGATAAATGTTTAGCTGGAGTCCATTTTATTTTTTGCTATCACAAAAATGGTCCAAGTAACCTATCTGTAACAATCATCATATACTTACATATATCTAGATTGTTAGTCCTAAAGTGGAATTACTATGTCAACAGACATTTAAAATTTAGAAGGATATTTCCAAATGATCCTCCCAACTGGCTGCACCAATTTACATGCCTACCACCACATTGCAGTATTGTTCCCACAGTACAGTTGAGCCTTAAACCTAATTACATTTGGAGGTCTTTGAAAATTAAGTATACAACCAATGTTTGGAGGTGGATAACCTTCCTATATACTTAATTCTGTAAAAACCATTCTTTGCTTGACATTCAGAAAATATTTACAATTATCATTTTTTTTCCTACTCTGTCAATTGTTTCTCAAAATAATTTCTGACATGCTGGAATGACTAATGATGTCAAAGATGATAATCATCAATGCTGGCAAGGACGAGAAGCACCAAGAACTCTTGTACACAAATGGTAGAACCGACCATTGCTCAGCTCTTTTAAAAATTATTTGACAGAATTTACTAAAACTAAATATTTAAGCCAACATATATACTCAACAGAATTCTGGACAAATATCCATAAAAATGTGTACTAAGATGTTTGTGGTAGCACTATTCACTTTAGCCCTGCCTGGGGCTCAGAACACAATTCCCTGGAGTAGTTGCCTTGGCATGCTGGACATTTTGAACTGAGCAGATTGCAAAGGCCTCAGAAGCTAAGTCTCTCTGGATTTCTCCTGCCCTCTTTTCTCCTTCCTGTTAGAAGTCTAGATAATTGCTATCTTTGGAGGACAAAGAGACTGTGACTGGGAGGTGGCACAAGAGGACTTCTAGGGTATTAGAAATATTCTCTCTTGACTTAAGTGTTCACCTGCTACGATCTGGATGTGGTTTGTCCCTCAAGGTTCATGTGTGGGAAGCTTGGTCCCAATAGAAAGATGTTAAAGATGGTGGAAGCTTTAAGAGGCGGAGCCTAGTAGAAGGCGATTAGGTTATTGGAGTTGTGCACTTGGAAGGGATTAGTGCCGATCTCATAGAGCGAGTTTTCCCAGAGTGAGCTGTATAAAAGGGCAAATCTGACCCTGGAATTTTCCGTCTTGTTGTGCAATCTCTTCTGTATGTGTTTTCACCATTGTGGTGCAATCCACCATGAAAGGCCAAACCAGTGGGGCTATCTCATCTTGGATTTTCAGCCTCCAAAAGTACTTATCTCCAAAACAGTTAAATAAACCTCTTTTTCATATACATTACACAGACTTGGGTATTTTGTTACAGTAACTAAAAACAGATTGACAGAACTCCTGAGTGTGTGCCATTTGTGAAAATTCTTTGAACTGTTCTTTTATAATTGGTGCACATTTCTGTATGTATGCTATACCTTAATAAAAGGTTATTCAAAAGGAGTGTCTGGTAAACACTTGGGCCTTGATTTTCTAAAAAGTCTGTACTTTTAAACTACTGTTGTAAGTTAATAACAATACAGTAGTTCCATGTATTCTCACCTACCTCAGTGTGCAGTAAAGCACAAAAATGACATAGGCCTTGGGCTTATTCTGGATGTGTCCCTTCTAGATGCTAGTAGAATTCCTTCCAGGTGATGTTGTAATCAACATTGCCTCATTCAATACTTGTACTGACAGCAGGATATCAAAGCCTGCACTCCAAAGTAGAAACTGAACTATATTTGCATTTGAGTTTTGAAATAACTTAGCTCCTGAGCAAAGTATGGATGAACAAGAGTAATACTCAGGCCAGAGGGTGTGTCCTGCTTCCTGACTCTGAGGTATCAGATCACCAGTACAGCAATAATCATGGGAATCAACAGAGACTTCCTCTTTCAGCTTTGCTCAATACCTTCCTTTAATTCTGCCTGCTTACTCTGGTGCAGGTATTTTCCAGCACATCCAGCCAGCTCTTGCCTACTGACTCCATTGTTTACCACACCAACAAGGTAGAGAAATCACACATTTAAGGCACAGACTGAGCTGGGGAAGCTTTCAGAGCTGTCTTGATCTAAGCCTTTTGGGATTATTTGTCAATAGTAAGGGTGTTAAATATTTAGAAACCAACTTTTAAAAGTTCCTAGGAAAACAACTTTATTGAGGTTTCATTTAATACAATAAATAGTGTCCATATTGCAAAGGGTATGATTTCATGAGTTTTTAGAAGATAAATAGGTCCACAAAAATCACAACCAAACTCAAAATGCAAAACATTTTCTTCATCTCCAAGTTTTTCCCAGCTCACTGCAGTCCCTTCCCTGAGTTCACTGTCATTATAGACTAATTTGTATCTTCTAGGAAAAAAAAATTGACCTTGAATAAGTGAGTGTGGTGATGAGCCAAATCTAAACTTGCTTCACATGCATAAATATATGCATGTGCACCCATACATACTTTATTCAAAGAGGGGTCCCTTCCTATCACTGTGCACCAAGGCAAACAGCTGTAGGTGGCTGATTACAGTGATTATTGGCATACTTCTGAATCCTGGTCACAGAGTTGGAATAGGGTGGAGAACCCAACCCAGCACCTTAAAAGAGTGTTGGATTGAGCACTCTGCCCAAAAGGAGAACAAGGAGGCTATGGCAACTCTACTAAGCAGAAATTTTGAGTTAGCACAAGCCATGTAGAGATACGCAAGGAAAGGATGGTGAGTGGTGGCAGCAGAAGTAAGGGGCAAAAGCAGCTGAGTCTGCCTGTACGAATTTGCTAGAGTTGCTATAGCATAGTACCACAGGCTAAGTGACTTAAATAGCAGAAATTTATTTCTCACAGTTCTGGCGGCTACATGCTCAAAATCAAGGCATCACCAGCATTGATTTCTTCTGAGGTCTCTCTCCTCAGCTTGCAGATAGTTATTTTTCTCCTTGTGTCTTGATAATGGTCTTCCCTTTTGTGTATCTGTGCTCTAATTTCCTCTTCTCATAAGGATACAGGTCATATTGGATTAGGGCTCACCCATATGACTTAATTTCAACTTAGTTAACCCCCCCTCCCTTTTTAAAAAATATTTTTTAGCTATAGATGGACACAATACCTTTCTTTCTTTCTTTCTTTCTTTCTTTATTTAATGTGGTCTGAGGATCAAACCCAGTGCCTCACACATGCTAAGCAAGTGCTCTATTGAGCTACAGCCCCAGCCCCAGTTACCTCTCTTTAAAGGGCTAATTTCCTGCTATAGTTTGGATGTGGTTAGGGTACATCCTCCAAGATTCATGTACAGAAATCTTGGTTCCCACTCTGGTGATGTTGAGGGGTAGTAGACCCTTTAAGAAGTGGAGCCTAATGGGAGGTTATTGGTTCATTGGAAGAGAATAACATAACTCTTGTGGAACCCTGAATTAGATTTCTTAAGAGTAAGTAGTTATAAAGAGCAAATCTGGCTTTCCCTCCCTCTCTGCCTTTCTGTCTGATCATGTGATCTCTCCTTGTATGCACTCCTGTTATGATGTCATCTGTGATAACGAACGTGCTCACAAGAGTCTAAATTTATAGAACTTAGAGTCTCCAAAGCTGTAAGCTAAATAAACCGCCTTTCTTTGTAAGTTTCCAAGCTTCAGGTATTTTGTTACAGCAATGGAAAACAGACCAATACCTCTTCTAAGAAGGCCATATCCTGAGGTTCTGGGGGTTAGGACATTGATATGAAATGGGAGTAAAACATAATGTAATCTACTGCTTCCCATGAAGTTGGTGAATTGGTGAAAGTCTTCCTTTAATCTGGGGGACAAACACCTCTTTGATGGAACCCAGCCCCTAGTATATGGGAATGCCTCTTGGTTCCAAACACAAATTTGGAATCCCAGCTCCTATGAGGCCTTATTTAGCACAATTGTGATTTCATAAACAATGTTGTTACCCTTGTTCCTCTTCTTGCCTTGGGGTAAACAAATCCCTGGTACCGAAGCATGATCCAACCGAGTAGTTTTTTCTGGAAGTTGAAATTGTAAGGCAAGTTGAATGAGAATAAATATTGTTTATTTACAAATGGTGCATGCAGAAAGAAGGGATTAAGAAATGAACTTTAGGAGCTAGGGATATAGATCAGTAGGAGAGCAACAGCCTGTCATGCAGAAAGTCTGGGTTCAATCCCCAACACCACCAAAAAATAAATTAATAATAATAATAATAAAAAGGAACCCTTGCCCTATGTGAGGTTGGCAGGAAGAAAGAAACTAACTCTTTTTACTAATCATAAAACCTTTCATTTTAATGTTCTGACAATTGAGGTAACAATAAAATCAGGCAACTTCGACTGTTATAAAAAGATATTCATTATGCCCCTTTATATTAGAACTTATAAACTTTTCTTGGGCATGCAAGTAAGTAGTGCTCCATTATGTTCTTTAAAAAAAAAAAATAAGAAGTCCTCCCAAGGGCAGGCAGAAATAGCAGGACACAGGCTCCTGCTCCTGTGGGGTCATGGGTTTCAGGGCAGCTGATAGGGGAATTTGCTTGGCTGCACACTTTTCTAAATATAACCTCTGCCAAGTTTTCTCAGCAAAATAGCCTTGCAGCCCAAAGGAATGAGAAGAAGGCCCGTTCTTAAAGGAAAAGGATTCAGAAAGCATAGAATTCAGCAAAGACATAGGAAATTGTTGCTCTCTACCTTATCTGGGAGGTAAAAGGTCACATGTCAGGAAGCACTTTTTACTTATGCCTTGTAACTCAAGACAAACACAAATGGAATTTTCAGGAAAGCTGAAGAGTGACATTTTTATGAGAAAACAATGGTCAAGGGTTAGTGTTTTCTTTTTTTTTCCCCCCCATTGGTTTATGCAGAGTCTGCAAAATTGGTGGTCTGGGGGTCAGAGTTCACCCATAGATAGCTTCTGTTAGCTTGTTCTGCACTATATTAAATACATATGAGTATTTACACACATGCACACACACATTTGAATAAGTTACCAAAATTTTAAAATTAGATTTTTGTGCAAATATCTGGAAATTTCTGGCTTTCCATCAGCAATTGGAAAACGTGGCAATGCTGAGTCCTGCATGTGGTAATGTCTCCTGTGAGCTGAGCAGTGGCTACACTCTCTCTGGTTTACTTGAGCTCCCACCCAAACTTGCCCCTTCCCTGAATCTAGGCTAAATATAAGTTGCCAAGTGTGAATTCACTTGCTCTGTTATTTCACTTAGAGGAAAGAGAGAAATAAGTAATTTTTCTATTGTTCCCTCATCTCCAAATGAGAAAAGTATAGCTACAGAAAACCATATTTCAAGAAAAATGGGTGACTGCTTGTTTCTTTTAGAAGTATGGAGCATGGCATAATTTGCTCTGATTAGTTTACTCTAGACATTACCTGCATTCTAAAGACACCTGTGTTCCTAGCCCTGAACACTTTACTAACCATGTCAGGCCATTGTTGAAGGGGCATACAGCTAAGCTTTCTGTTCAACAGTAATAAGATTATAGGCTTAAATTCTACCTATGAGCCCTCCTCATCCTCCTTATCTTCCACTTAGAATGATCCCCAACTTCTGGGTTCCATGTGAGGCCACCCTCAGTTTGACAGGGGCTCCATGTGAGGCCACGCTCAGTAAACATAGCCTCTGATTTCTCATTGCTTGCAAAACACATCTTTGTCAGGAAACAGCACTTTCGAGAAACCAGGTGGGAGGCAAAAGGGCTCTCCTGCAGGTTAGGTTGGTTTGCTGTCCCCTGTTTCACTGCATGCATGGGGCCTGCAAATCAGACAGGATTAATGTTTTGTGACATTCAGATTAAAGACCCTGGAGGAAATGGAAGCACTGAGACTGTCAATATTAATTACAATGCAGAATCAGCTTGTGATTTTAAGAATCCCAGAGTGGGGCTGCAATTACCTGCTTATTCTTATTAAAACTTTCATTCCAACTAATATTTATTGTTTCAAGGTAAGAACCCTACAACTGACTGATCAGCATGACTTTCTTGATAAAGGATCAGAAAATCATTAGCATTTTTTGAACATGAAATAGTATAGGACTTAAGCTTAAATAATTTGTAAAGCAATGCTTTTATCCCTGGGGTGCTGTCTGAGAAGTTATGGGTGGGCTGATTTTATTTTCATGTTTATATGAATGTGTCTGCTTAAGAGTCTGTGCTTCTCTCTCACTAAGAGAGTATGCAGAGCAGTCATCAGGATACTCGACAAGATCATGATTGGCAGGTATTAGTGTCAGTTAGGGACATCCAAGAATACCATGGAAGGGAGAGAGATACCCTAGGTTCAGAGTTCTCATGCACCCAGGAGAGATTCAGGGGAACATATTGCTCTTGTACAGATAGACTCTTTGGCTATCAGATAAATCAGAGAAAAGACAACATTGAAACACCAAATTGGTGCATTTTGATGGTTATATGGGGACTAAACTATAAATGTGTGTGTGGCAGGGAGGAGTGTCCTAGAAATCATCAGAAGCAGGTATACTAATCCTGTCCATAATTCTAGGGAAGATGAGCTTATTTATTAACTCTGCATTGTAGAGAATTTGAAACACACACAAAAGTTCATAGTATAGTACACAGGACCCAATATGCTAATGGCCAATCTTAGCAACCACCAACTGCATCTTCCCCATCCACCTCTCTTTCCATATTATTTTGATGCCAGATTTAAATATATCATTTCATTCATAAATATTTAGATATGTAACTCTAAAAATAAGAACTGTTGTCAATGTAATCACAATAATAGCATTATCAGGTAGCAAAAGTTATTAATGATTTCTTAATATCATTTAAAATTTCTAATAGACTTTTTTTTTCAATTTATTGAATCAGAGTCCAAATAAGAGTCACACTATGGATAGGTTGCTATCCAAGATGAACCTGGAACATCTTGTAGTAACATAAAATAAGAAATGCTCACACACACACACACACACACACACACACACACACACACACCCAATAGGCGCATGTCAAAGGTAATGGAGTCAATTTAAAGATCCTCCCATGACCAAAGCTACAACAATGTGAGCACCAAAATAAGTAAGATGTATCAATAGAGGTAAAGTTGAAAATAAACATCTGTCAATCCATCTGATACAAAAACATGAATAAATTAATTAATAGGGGAAAAGAGATAAACTTCTCAGGCAGAATTCTAATTAAATTATGTGGCTAGTCCAGCCTCTAGGAGTTAGAGCACAACTCCCTGTTCCTAAGTATGGGTTGCAGGTAGTGGCTTCCTTCCAAAGAGTTCAGCATGAAGTGAGGAAACAGAGAAATTTTATAGTGGGAGAACATGAAAATACTTCCTTAGCCAGATGGTCAAGGCCAACTTCAACAGCCATGATCATGTTGGTTGTATGTACCCTCACTATAAGGGGAGGAAAAGGGCATTTCATCTCTGTGAGCTTCCTCCCCAAGCCCATAATCCTAATCTAATCATGAGAAAAACACCTGGCGAATCCCAGCAGAGGGGCAACCTACAGTACACCACATCAGTGCTTCTCAAAACTGTCAAAATCATCAAAAGCAGGGAAAGTCTCAGAAACTGTCATAGACAGTCAGAGAACACAAGAGATGTGACAACCAAATGCAATGTAGTATTGTGGATGGATTTCTGGAACAGAAAAAGCATTAAACTGAAAACTCAAGGAGTCTGAAAAAACAATGTGTCAATATTGTTCATTAATTGGGGGAACCAAACCATACTAATATGTCACTGGTAAGGACATCTGTGTGGGAACTCTATACAAATGTACTCAATTTTTCTGTAAACCTAAAACTGTTCTAAAAAAAACAAATAAGGGGATAAAATTATAAGCAAAATAAAATGAAAGAAAAATAAGTGAGTTGTATGCCACGTGTGCTTATATATGTCAAACCACACAGGTTTGACAATTCCTGGCTAACCCAACCTCCACTGTCCTCATGGATAACTTGAATTTCCTGGTTTGACCCCAGTGTTGCTGCCCTTGAAATATATGTTATCTACGTGGATGGTAGAGGCTGCCCCTTGTAGTACTGGGGTCAAAGTTCCCTGGTTCTGTTATTAACCATGATCAAATTAACTGCAGAAATTCCAAAAGATCTTTGATTTGTAGTGGAGATACACCTTTGGCTCATCTACCATCCCTATAAGAACTTAAAAATAAGAACTCTGAGGTTTCTTTCTGGAAATTTCTCTGCAGAGTCCTAAGAAGTATAATATTGACAGGAAGGAAAATAAATCTGTAATCAAATTTCTACAATATGACTTTTTTTTTTGTACTAGGGATTGAACCTAGGGGTGCTTTATAACTCTGAGCTACATCCCCAGCCCTTTTAATTTTTTAATTTTTGAGACAGGGTCTTGCTAAGTTACTCAGGGCCTCACTAAATGCTGATGTTGTCCTTGAATTTGTGATCCTCCTGCCTCAGCCTTCTGAGTCTCTGGGATTGCAGGTGTGCACCAATGCACCCAGTGCAATATGACTTTTGAATAAAGCATTTTGAGTATGACTTCTTATCTACCATAACCAAATCCGTCAGTGCACGTTGAAGTTACTAATGAACTTCGTCTTTCAAGACCCAAAGATCTCATTGAGGAAAAATTCATAAGTTATTGTAACTATAGAGAACATAGCAAATCTGTTTGGGGAAACAAGTGGCTTCATCCCTCCTTTGAACTGCTCTCTCTGTGTATTGTAGTCACCTCCCTGTATCCTTGGGGGATTAATTCCAAGAACCCCTGCAAATAGCAAAATCCACAAATGCTCAAGTCCCTCATATAAAATGGCATAGTATTTACATATAACCAATGCACATCTTCCCATGTGCTTTAAATCATCTCTAGATGACTTATAATCCCTAATACAATGCAAATGCTGTGTAAATGGTTGTTATACTGTATTGCTTAGGAAATAATGACAAGGAAAAAGGTCTGTATAATGAAAATACTTTAAAAATACAGTGGATTGAACCTAAGGCAAGGAGACAGAACCTTACATAAGAGGATGACTATATTCTGCTATGGAGAATGTAAGCAGTCACGGAGTCTTCCTACGACCCTCAAACATCTCTGGCAAGGAGTTGGGAGTGTTGTCAGCCCTAGAGAGAGGGAAGCAGAGAGGCTCCTCCTCACCACTCTTAGCAAACCCATAGTCTCATAATATCCTGATTGTTTTTAAAGAAAAAAAATCAGAAGTTGACTTTTAAATGAATAGTTTTACAAAATTTTAACAATAATTGATTCTGTTTTCAATTTTCCTTCTCTGTATTGATCCTATATGGGCTTTAGCCAGCAATGGGTGCTGGTAGAGCTCCACCTATGTGCTCTTGCGCTCTGCCACATTCAAGCAAACTCACTTCGTGGGCTCTTTCACTATCCAGAGTCCACACTTGCATTTCTTTGTCTGGATTATCCCCAAGTCACAGTAACACACTTAGCCTAAGGCATGGGGAACAAGAAGTTCAAAGGAATTTAACAACCCCCAGGGCAGTCTTGACCTGCAGCTCAAAGGACAGGTGTGAGGGTGTAGACTGCCAGTGGCCATCTTTGCTTGGTCTACTTTGAATGTGACCTTCACTAGGGACTCAGCCAAAGATGCCCTTGGTGGGACTTTGTTATCTCACCTAGCTTAGAGCCTTCTTTTTGTGGTCTATTATTTTACCTCTTTTTTTTCCCCCCTTGGGAATCCTTCCTCAAAGTCACACATTTGTGTGAACATAAATTCCTATCTTAGGTTCTGCTTCTGGGGATCCCAACCTGAGACATGACTCAGTTCCCTCTTTAAGAAAGAAGGTGCTGCCCAGGAGTGTGGTTGGCCGAGGACATGCTATTCTGTGGATGATCCCTGCCAAAGACTGAGCAAGGTGGAGAGACAATGCTAGGTTCTTGCTTCCCATGTGGGACTCTGGCAGTGGATTGTCTTTGTCCCCCACCCTGGCTGAGCAGGCACTTTGCCACATCTACATCATGGTTTGTGGTTCCCTTTCCTAAAACTGTTTCCACTCTTTTTTTGTTGTTACCTAATGAGTATTTTGCATCCGTAGCTTCATCCCCAGTTCTGCCTTTTGGAAGATCCAGCCTCAGAGGATGACCCTCCTAGAATATCATGTTTCTTCTTATATCCACACTGACTTGTACAGGGCTGCCAAGACAAAATCTATGTCCCCTAGGTCTTCCTATGGTTTAGATATGTGCTATCCCCCTAAAGCTCATGTATAAGACAATGCAAGAATGTTTAGAGGTGGGTTACTTCATTGACACAGATTAACTGGGTGGTAACTGTAGGCAGGGAGGACGGGGCATGTACTTTGTCCCTGTGAGCGGGGCTCTCTGCTTTCTGGTTGCCATGTCCTGAGCTGCTTTCTTCTTCCACACCCTTCCACCATGAGGTGCTGTGTCACTTTGGGCCCAGAGCAATGAAGTCAGCCATCTCTCGACTGAGGCCTTTGAAACTGTGGGCTGTAAGGAAAGAAGGGAATGAAGGAAATAGAGAGAGAGGAGAGGTGGCTCAACAGTGACACAGGCTTATTCAGGACATACCAGAGGAGGGGGGCCCAGTAGAGACTAAGACCTCTTCCACTTACAGCTTGGGGTAGATATAGGGAAATGAGGGAGTAGGGTTAGGCTGGTGCTAGGGCATTGTTAGGACTGCGTGTTTTCAGGATTTCAGTCCCAGACAACAATTTCCTTTTCTTTTTTTTTTGGTGATGGAGTACTGCCTGGCATTTAGGTCAGGCTGAGTCAGAGTGACTTTGAGGTGACTCTGGTTCTAAGATGAAGGATATGTTTCAACATGGTGTTATTTATGTCAAGTTCTACCTAATATTTCTGCCTTCTTCTTTGTATTTGATTGAGAAAGGGGTGATGGGGGAAGGGGTTGTAATGTATCTTAAACTACTTCTCACTGAGAGAGGGCACTGTTGAGGCCTCTTGTAAGTACTGGCATTGAGCAGTTCTAATGGAGCTTGGCAGAAGGATGTTCTGGATTCGAATCAGTAGGAGTCCTCAGTAAAAAGGAGGTGAATACCTGGAACAGGGAAGACCCAACATCAAGGCCAATTAATTGTACAGAGAATTGGGAAGAGAAAACGGGTTAGGCAAGTTCCTGCCCAGTTAGTGGGTAAACAGATGTGTTAATTCCACATGGGAATAAGATTCTCTGATTATAGTTGAGGCAGCCAGAGAGGTGATAGGAGACAGCCCAATTTATCTAGAAGCAGGGTCTTATAGGGAAAGTTTAACACGAGCGTGGTAGCTGGCCACGGTGGGCTTGGAGGTATCCTACACGGATGGACACATCAGGGATGACAGCTGACAGGGATATTAGAGGGGAAGGAAAAGCTCCTGGTTGGCATAAGGGGATGAAGGAGGCAGAGGAATGTGGGGAGCCAGGGCGAAAATTTAAATGAATGGAACATTTAAATGAATTTTGTTAGGATGTTCCTGCCAAGGACGAAAGTTGCACCCAAGAGCAACTGGGGCCTTCCGGTCAGGCAGCCAAAAACAAATGAAAAAGGCTTTCACCTAGGGTTTTAATGTAGGATGGTGGGATCCCATTCTTGAGATCCCAATTTCTATCTGCCTACAGGTAATCTACCTCCTGCCTTGGTCCCGCCTCTGAAGAGGTCCTTGACTGCTGTCAGGGGAAGGGGTGATGATCACTCTGGCTTCTTCAAGATGATGATAGGTGTTGGCTGTGGCATTGGGGAATCCCTCCGGAATGTCTATCTGGGGGCCTTGGTAAAAATTGGGAGGCAGCTCCATGGAGGGTCATATTTCCACGACCTTCTAGAGCTAAATATACTCTGTGGGCATCTCGTGCATCAGGGAAGTCCATAGGTCCATAGTGGTGGTTGCAGGTGACTGAACAAGGTGTACACGAGGGAAAGATCACGCTAGGACAACGATACCAATACAGCAAAGCATTAGTTTTCAGCAAACGATTAGCACAAAACAATCAGTGTTATCAGCTAGCCTCTGAAGGCCACAAAAATAGTGACTTATTCAATGTTAAGGCGAGGTCTGACATACCATTTATTTGTGAGTGGAGGTCATTCATGGCTTTAGAAACATCAGTAGAGTTGTAGAAACACAACATTTAATTTTATAATGGCACAGGTGTCTCCTTGAGCTGGGGAATGACATCTGATTTCTGTAAAGTAGCCTTTTATTGGCATTAACTCTGTGTTAGCTGAAGGATCCCTCTAGCTGTGTCACTTAGGACTCTTTTGGTAAGGTCAGCTAGGGTTTTTATGTGCCACATTACATCTTGTAGACTGATCTGAAGGATAAATATTAGAGAATAGAAAATCATACCAGTGAAGAACAGATTGAGTTTACCTATATAGGAGGTTAGGAAAATCTGTAAGTTTCTAATTGACTTAAACAAACTTTTGACTCTGGCAGTGTCCTTCATAAGCCTTTCTTTATAACCTTTCAATTTTACTTGCTTGTGGGACTGGCCCAAGCATGCATACATTTCAAGTTACGTTAAAAAAGTCATTGCCTTTTTCTTAATGTCTGTGCGTGACTGTGTTTTGAGTATACTCTCCTGCCAGGTGTTTAAGACCAAGTTGGTCAAATTAAACTTTTTTTCCTATCTACTGTTAGGATCAGCTGAGATTCCTCAGAGATCACACTTGAGAATGTGGGAGAAACCTCTTGACTCCTTTAGCCTTCCTCTTTCAGCGGTGCTATCTGCCAGGATGGGTCAGTATTTGCTGACTACATGTGGCTTCCTCTGGAAGCATAGGGGACATTTCCCTTTCCAATAACCTTCCTCTTTGCAGAATGTACACTGGTTACCTTCCTGTTCTATAGGGTCCTCTTGATCTCCCTGATCAGAAAGTCAAGTGACTCATCAGATTTGCAGGCCCCAGAGAGGGTTGCATCATTCTCTGGGTTCTGGATGACCTTAGAAGGCAAAGGCCAAAAGATTGGTGGCTTCTTCCTTGGTCCTGTCACTTCTTTGACTCTGATCTCCAAGTTTTTGGTTTTAAACATACAGCAAGCCAGTTTCACCAGTCTTGAAGTGAGAGTAACAGGTTATAATTTCAATATCAATAATTTTAGTTACTCTTTCACTTAATTTAGGTCAGTATTTGTTGAACCACGATGCAAAAAAAAAAAAAAAGACCACTGACTCCAATTTTAAATCAAATTAAAGTAAGCTTATATTGTGTACACAAAAAAATAGCTGGTCAAGTGGCTGTCTCTCCCAACCCTGGGCTAGAGATCAGCACCTCAGCTTTCTAGGAAAAAGGTTTTATAGCACAAAAAGTTGCAATGGAGGGTGTCTTGAGAATTTACAGCTAACAGGATTTTGACAAGCATAATACAAAGGCAGATTGTAGGTTTATGATCTAGATGGCTTAACATTTCAAGGTAGGAAATAAATTGAGATTCCAACATCAGAATTTATGAGGCATTGCTGAGGTGTCAGAGAGGGTTGTTATCTGGTCAGGGAAAGCCAGGCATGGGTGAGTTCAAGGTATGGGCAGGAATTCCAAACAAGTTTAGAAATCTCAGTAATTTATAGTAAAACAGAAATTAACTTTTCATGATTTTGTGATGAGATGGCTCCCAATCTTAAGATGGAATTAGGCTGGGTTCATCATATTAGCACTGGAAGTAAACATTATATCCTATCTGTTCTGTAGGTGATGGCTTATTGTCTCAAATTAATTCAGGTTGTTCTGTTAGAAGTAGTATTTCTGCAAAAACACTAACAGGGAGAAGTTATTAAGCTTAAAAAAATACAAAATGAACACTAACGTGTCTTTGGTATCCATTTATCCTCTACAAAGACCCATATTTATCAGCTCAATTACATACCAGTTCTACTTTTTAAAATATTTTACAAACCTAAATACCTTTTACAATTTTCCCAAAACTTTGCATAAGTTTTGTATCTCACCCCCTGTTATTTTGAGATCACAGTAATATTTACAATGAAAATCCATCCTTGAATACAACTTTAAATAAGCTTAATTCTAGCCTACTATGGAGCCATCCTAACATGCAGAGGATGAGAGGCAGAGCCTTAACTCAGGTGAGGCTTGCCTGTTGACAGATCTTTTTTTTCCCCTAGTTTTAAAAAAGTTAATTAATTAATTAATTAATTTGTTCTAATTCAGTATACATGACAGCAGAATGCATTTCGATTTATTTGAAAACAAATGGAACACAACTTTTCACTTCTCTGTACACCACGTAGAGGTGCACCATATATGCAGTCATACATGTACTTAGGCTAATGATATTCATCTCATTCCACATCCTTCTTCCTCTATCCCCTCTTCCCTCCCCTTCCCCCTTTTCCCAATCAAAGCTCCTCCATTCTTCCCATGCCTCCCTGCATTATGGATCGGCATCCACTTATCAGAGGGAACATTCGGCCTTTGTTTTTTTGGGGATTGGTTTACTTCACTTAGCATGATATTCTTCAACTCCTACAGATCTTAAAGTATTTTATTTCTGAAGCTGATCTATGCCTTTTTTAAAGTGTATCATTCTACAAAGTTCTCATGTATTATTTCTTGAGTCTATCTGAATATCTGTTAACATGATACAATTTTTATGTCTAAAACATCTCTAAGCTTAAACAAATCAGACTATCCTCATTATCTTTCAAAAATACATTTGAGTTTCCATCCCAGTTAAAGAGTAACATAGCCGGGCACAGTGTAATCCAAGTAGCTTAGGAGGCTAACGCAGGAGGATTTCTTGTTCAAAGCCAGCCTCAGCAAAATGTGATGCACTAAGCAACTCAGTGAGACTCTGTCTCTAAATAAAATACAAAATAGGGCTGGGGATGTGGCTCAGTGATCAAGTGCCCCTGTGTCAATCCCTGATAACGCTCCCCGCTAAAAAAAAAAAGTAACATGAAATTTTATGTAACTTATAACAGGTTACCTTTATCCAGTTATAAAGCATTAAATGACAAAAATACCAACCAAATTGGTTATTTCTATAGAAGGTAGAGGAAAACTATTGCTATAGATGATTTTAGTTTGGAGAACACCAATTTGTTAAAATGCTGTATGCTTTACATTTTAAAAGGTATGTATACTTGAAGAACAGTATATACTTGAATATATCTAATATCACAATTACATTGATGTCCTTGTATTAGCTAATTTTAACTTAGTAAAATTCAGAATCCCTAATGTATAATAACATTAATCACATGTGTACACGGTTAGCAGTACCAGCAAAAATAAAAAAAAATAGACTTAAATCTATCATACATTTAGGAAACAGTGTTAAAGATCAGAAATAGAATTGGTCAGGGCACAGACATAAGCCAGTTCTTCAAATGGCAGTGTGGCCCTTCTATGTTGAAAACTTATTGGTTTACCTTGCCAATAAATTTTCACATTACATTTAGACAAGGCTCAGACCAACAGTTCTAAGATGTATGCATCTCTGGTTATGTATATTCAGGGTGTCCCCTATATTGTAGTAACCTAAAATTACAGCTATTTAACCAGTTACAAAGCAATCATTTAAAAGACTTTAAAACAGGTACAGACTCTAATCCTTTTAAGACTTAGTATCTCTAAGCAATAAAGCCTAAAACACAAGAAATTATCTTGATAGGTAAGAGCAGAACAATATTTTAAGGAGCCCTTGTTGTTAGGACCAGGCTTGGGTTCAGCTCTGCCACTGGTCAGCTGAGTGACTTTGAGCAAGGTACTTAGCCTCTCTGAATCTCAATTTCTTCACCCATAAAACGGCAAGTTGTTGTGAAGATTAAATAAGATAAGCACATAAAGAGTGCCTAGCACTTAGTTCCTGGAATTTGTCTATAGATGCCTGATTCATATTTGATTGGTGCCACTTACATTTTTATCAGTTTAAGATAAAATGGCTTAGCAAAAAAAATTCTACCTGTAATAGATAAAATAATTAGTCACATTAAATCATTTAAATACTTGAACTCCAATTTCTGTCCAAAAAAGCTGGTGGATGATTGAATCACTACACACTGCGTTTGGTTGTCAGCATTGCCTTGGCTGCAGTGCGATGGGGAGATAGTTGGGGTGCAAGGCCGAGATGGCAGGAATGGGCCTTTAGCCATGTGACTGGTGAAACTTGAGCTGGGGTTTTTCTAACTCATGATGACTAAAGAAAACTGTTTTTCTCCCACCTTTTCCTCAAGTGTGATTAGCTCTACTAGAAATAATGGGATTCTCAGATCTCCCAAAATCAGATGGCATTGTATTTTGTTCTTCAAACAGTAGGAAGAGAATTACCACAGCTCACTCATCCTCCACTTTCATAGGCCAGATTTCCAGATGTTGCATGTTATGGTTTGGATCTTGTTAAAAGCTTAGTCCCCAGCCCATGGTGCTATTGGGAGATGGTGGAGCCTTTAGGAGGTGGGGCCTAGTAGAAGGAAGTTAGGTAAATGGGGGTGTGCCCTTGAAGGGGATATTTGGAACCCAATCCCCACTCACTCACCCTCTCTCTGTTTCCCAGCTTCCATGATGTGAGCAGTTTCCTTGTCCACACACTCCCACAGGTGAAAAACAACATAGCCAAATAACCATGGACTAAAACCTCTGAAATTGTGACAGCCAAAATAAACCTTTCCTTCTTGAATACTATTTATCTCAGGTATTTCATCACAGTGATGGAGAACTAACTAACACATAAGGCTATTTATCTTTTCCATTAGCAAACATTAACTCTGTTGGCCCCAACTCTGTTACTCCCACCCATTTGTAGACTACTGCTATATAATGAGATTTAAAGAAATGGGAAACATTCTCACAGAGACATTGGAATGTTTCTGTCCTCTAGGTTTTCCCAAACGAACACTGGTTCTTTTCCCTCCTGTTTCCCATGATTTACCTGGATCGTGGGGACAAACCAATGTTTATAAAAGAATATGTTGTCCTGAGAAGGAGAAGTGTCACTCACAGGTCTATGGTTCCTGAGGTTTGGAACAAACTCTCTGGCCATGGAATTTCTGTCACCCTGAATGCATTGGCAAGTATTTAGTTATTGAAATTGTGTTGTGTTAAGAAAGCATGCTCTGGAGGCAATCTGCTTGGATGCAAATCCTGGCTTGAACCATTTCCTCATACAAACTCTTCCCCTTTGAGTCTCAGTTTCCTTATCTATTGAGTAGAGCATGATAATAATGACAGTGATAGTAGCAGCAGCCCCCAAGGTTGTTGTGAAGCATAACAAGCTTCTGGAAAATTCACATTTTGTACAAGCACATTTCACCAATAGTTTAGATATAGCAATGCCTGGAATAGATGAAGCATTTAATAAATGAGACACGATGGTTATTAAATCCCAGTATCTGGACAGGGCAGGTTGAGAGACCTCTTGTGGAATAAGTATTAGGATGGCTACGGAATGTAGTTACAGCCAGAACTGGCTAGAGAGGATTTCTCAGCTCTAGCACTTTTGACATTTTGGGGCCACACCATCCTTGGTTGTGGAACTAATCTGTGAATTGTAGTTCAGTTACCAACATCCCTGGCCTCTGCCCACTAGGGGCCAGTACCATCTTCTTATCTGCAGATGTGAAACCTCAAACAACATCCCCAAACATTGCCAAATGCTTTCCCAGATGAGAATCACTGGTCCAGAGGGAATTAATAAAGCCAATGAAGCAGATCAAACAAGAAAACCCAGAGTAGGGACATGAACTTGACTACTCCTAGAGTCATATCGCTAAGGCAGAGATGAATGGAAAGGTTTCCTTTCTATTTTGTTGGCAGCTCAAGCTGAATGTGTTTCCTTGGGAAAACGTGCATGTTCCAGAAAATCAGGTCTAAAAAGAGAAGGAATGAAATGTGCTTGTACAAAATGGAAATGCCTTAAATAGAAACATCGGTGTGGCGTGTGACTGAGGTTTTTTAAAATTGCTAAAGCTGTCACCTCTAGGCCTCTGTGAGCTTGTGACCCTGCAGTGGCTCTTAGTGATGTCATGGAGAGTTGATGTCACCTGTGGCTTCCCCTATGACTCCTATTCTCCCCGTCAAGAATACACCAAACACAGGCTTCCTTCATATATTCATTCCTCATGTATTCTTTACTTTCTTCCAGAACAATTCCCACCAGGCTTCTGGGGGAATCAACTGTTTTGAGGAATTCTAGAATGCTGGAAATTGCTGGGGGAGAAAAAAAAAAGCCTGAGAAATAGAAATGACCACTTTTCCTCCTTTTAAGGTGGTCCATATCAAGCAGCCTTTTAACTTTCTCTCTTTGGAATATTTAACAGTGATTTTTTTATAGCAGATCTTTTCAGGTTCTTATCACCTGGGGATCTTGTTAAAAATACAGATTCTGATTTAATAGTACAGGAAAGAATCCAGGATTCCTCATTTCTAACCAGCTCCTGGTGATGCCAACATGCTGGTTCACTGACTACTCTGAACATCTTTGTGCCAGTGGCAATACCACAGAGGGTCCCCTGTGTCAGTGCCTGAGACTGAGAATTTTCACCAATAGTTTAGAGCAGTAAAAAGGCATTTTTATCCCTGGAAAAATAAATTGCCAGGGTGGGCATTCATTCACAACACACAGGCATCTCCCCTTGCTCTCCTCCAGGATATGTTGAAGCAGGATAGAATGTGTTCATTCCGGCAGGATTTCATTTGACCAGTGACACTATTTTTCAGAGGTTTCCTGTATTTCTAAGTGAGCAGCAGAGCACAAACTCCTTTCAAAAGAGATGGAAGAGGCAGAGAGGATGGGGAGTGGGTCTGGGAGGTAGGGGAGAGAAGGAGAGCCTCCCCTAGCAATGGGTTGGGCCCCTGAAACAGTCCTGGCACGTGGGCGTGCACCAGTGCTGGTGGCGGCCACCCTGTGTGTGTGGTACATGGGGCTGTTTGGAAATCTCCATGAATGGCACTGGGGAGACGGGTGGCATGAGATACTGCTGTAAACTATGCTGGTTTTCCAAAGGATTTTACAAGTGCTCACAAAAGTAGTAAGGATAACCTGAGCCCTGTGGGTCCTTTATGAACGAGGAGATTATGGCTAGGCTTCACCACAGCCTAAGCGTGTAGTACAACAAGGCCATTGTATGGCTTGGGTATTCATCTTGTAAATAAAATATTAGCTGGGTGGTCTGGGATAATGAAGGCATTTATGACTCCAGCTAAGCATATGTGTGTCAGACAGATCCACAGATTAACGTTACAGAGTCTGGACTCATGCAGGCCCCCGAGGGGCGAGGCTGCTGGGTATAGATGGAGGATGAAAGGCTCAATGATCAAAGCGACTCAGGGGTCTAAAGAGCTGTTTATCTGTGACCTAGGAACACAATGGAATGAAGAATACAATTTCACTGAAACTGGGGACTGGTTTCCAAGCGCATCCTTAACATTTCTGAACTTTGGAGAAAGTGCTCAACACCAGGAAATCACAACACCGGGAAAACACTGGGTGGTTGTGAAAGGTTTGGGAAACTCTGTGATCCGGTGACACAAACACAGGTCCAGAACAGGAATGTGGAAAGACAAATTGCCTGCTTGGCCATGGCTTGGTAGGTGACCTGGGAGCAGTCACATAACCACTGGTTTTCCCTCCTCTGCTGAGGACAGAGTCTTATCAGGAGGCTATAATCTGCATGATCTAAATTAGGCTCAGTGGATCTCAACTGGGCTTATACTCACAGTCCTAGGGAATCTCAGCCTCTGTCTACAATCAAATCAATAGGATCCAGCTGCCACTGGCCCTATTCTTGTTGGCCCTATTCTTTCTCCACAGTTCTGGTTTGATTCCTGTAGCATTAATATGGTATATTAGGATTCAGAGAGATACACCAAAAGAAGATAAAGATATAAGAAAAGGCATTTGTTAGAGGAATTGACTCACATGATGCTGGAGGCTAAGAAGCCCATGACAGGCAATCTGCAATCCAAAGACT
The DNA here is from genome assembly GCF_021218885.2 of Marmota monax. NCBI lineage: Eukaryota > Metazoa > Chordata > Mammalia > Rodentia > Sciuridae > Marmota > Marmota monax. The sequence goes on from NW_026692254.1 coordinate 6,458,968, forward strand.
GCAGGATACCAGTAGTATAGCCAAGTCCAAGTCTGAACCCCTCAGAACCAGGAGAGCCCAGTCAAAGGTCCCAAAGGTACCAAGAGTCACTGATTTAGGTCCTGAAGTTCAGAGGCCAGAGAGTTTGAAGTTCTGATGCCCACAGGCAGGAGAATTAAGGTGTGACTAGATAGAAAAAAATTCTTTCTCTTTTTGTTCTATCCAGATTCCCAGCAGATTGGATGGTGCCTTCCCACATAGAGGGCAGGGCTTCCCCACTCTGTCCACTCATTCACATGCCAGTTTCTGAGAACAACCTCACAGACACACCCAGAAATAATGCTTTGCCAGTTCTCTAGATATTCCTTAATCAAACTGAGTTAAAATTAACCAGTCTTTGTTGCCTCTGGCATGACTATCTAGAAAGAAGGCTTGGATTCCATTTTATGAGCTGCTGGATTTAGCAGAAGGGTTAGTAGGTCTCTGGATGTGTTTTGGTTTGGGTTCTGAATAGCAGATCCCGAGGAAAATATTTAAGTATACAGAGTTTATCTAGGAACTACAAACTGGGAAGTGGAGAAGTGAGACAAGGAGGAGGAGGCAGCCAACACAAAGTGTTGATGGGAAACTTAACATTGAGTTGTTGCCTCTGGGGTCTCTTTGATCACTGTGGATGGATTTAGTCCAGTCAGTTAGGCTCCTATTTACCTCTTTGAAATCCACTACATTAGGTAACATTTTGGGAAAGGGGGATGATATCCCCTGGGAACTTGCCTCAGGATTATCCCATCCAATGGGCAAAGAAATGGAAATTTTGTGGGGACTGGGTGAGTGACATATGAGCTACCTTCCTCTTTTAATAAATGTGTTAGTTTTTTTTTTTTTTTTGTCACTGTGACAAATACCTGAGAAAAACAATGTAGAGGAGGAAAGATTTACTATGGCTCATGGTTTTAGAGATTTCAGTCCACGGTTGCCTGGTTCCAAGGCAGAAACATCATGGAAGGAGGTGTTTCAGAGGAAAGCTGCTCAGCCCCTGGTAACCATAAAACAGGAAGAGAAGAAGGGGCCAGAGACAAGATGTAGTCTCCAAGGCACACCTACGGAGGACCCACTCCTTCAACTAGGTCTCACGTTCCACAGCCTCTACGACTTCCCAGTAGTCCATTCAGTTACCAGCTGGTTAATCCACTGATATGGTCAGAGCCTTCAGGATCCAATCACTTCCCAATTGACCCACCTCTCAACATTGCTGCATCGGGGACCAAGTCATCAGTACATGGGTCTTTGGGGAACATTCTACATCCAACCATAACATTGAGTCTTTACCTCCGTGGTCTCTGTGATCACTGCAAAGGAATTGCTGGTCCCTGTGGATGGGTTTAGTCCCATCAGTGAGGTTTAGTCCATTTACCTCTTTGAAATTCACTACAGTAGGTAATGTTTACAATGTATGCACACACACACACACACACACTTGTGTGTGTATATAAATACACATATATTCATGCATATATACACACATACATATAATATTTATATACATATTATAATATGTATATGTTACAATATACATATATGTATATATGTATATAAATATGCATATATTTATATACATACACCCATACATCCACACATAGACTTGAGCAATACCTGAAGTAAATCAAATCTGGTTTTTCTTGGGGCATAATCTTCAAAATACACTTTTCAGGGACCAAGAGGGTGGAATTCTGCCTTCAAGGGCTCTGCCCACCAGTGGGGCATTGGCAGCACCTGTTACAACTTTGCTATGGATAAGCAAGATTGGATGCCCATCATAAGCTGCCACTTTTCCATCTTGAGCAGGTGTCAGCAGAGATTTTCGAATGAGGCAGCAAATATTTTTAAGCATATATCATGAAATGCTTTGTTACATGGAATGATGGATTGCTGCAGAACTCTAGACTAATCCCTTGCAACCTCCTAATTTGAAAGTCTACAGTGAAATTTAAGCAGTTGGATGCAAAGTAGTTTAACATCGGGAAGAACTTTAAATGGTTCAATTTCTCAGAAGATATTTTATATCAAAACTTGCATGATTTGGACTTCTGAGCCTACTCTGTTCCAAAAATAGATGGAGAGTAAATTTTGCCAAGTCCTTGCACTAATACACAGATTCTTTCTTGAACCTCAACTAAATGCCTCTGAATCTGCCTCTCCAAGTTTTATTATCTTCCACTATTTTGCTTGCCTGTCCCATCTCCTGCCTATAACCAGCAATATTTTCAATTTATAGCATAGATTTATATCTATCTGAGTAGTTTCTCATTTTGCAGGCTGAATCACTTCAACAATATCAGACTCCCTAGGTAGGTTAGGTGATTGACACATTCATTTGTTCAGGAAGCCTAATTGAGTGCATCTGTGTAACCTACATGAGGGAGCTCAGCAACCACGGAGTAGATATTTTATTGTACTATCCCAATGTCAAATATTCACAAACAGAATTAATACATCCTAGAAAATGCAAATTTTTTGTTGCTCCAAGATAAATTCTTCCAATTGGAAATGATCCTGACATATTTTATCAAGCAAAGTTTTCTAATTTTAATTTAGGAAAATTATTGAGAAACATTTATATATATATATATATATATATATATATATGAAATAGTATAAGTGTTTGTATCCTTCATTGTCTTGGATAAATGCTAACAAATTCTGCGTATCTCTTTCCACCTTGCTTGCCTCATTTAATGAAGTATCTTGGAGACTTCTCTAAGGTGGTGAATGTAGATATTTGTATTCATTAGTGTTCTCCAATGAAACAGAACCAATTGGATGTAGAAGGGATGGGGGAGGGAGAGGAAGAGGAGGAGGCGGAGGAGGAGGAGGAAGGAAGAGAGAGTTATTTTTGCTATAAGGAATGGCATTTATGGAAGCTAACAAATTCCAAAATCAGCATGATGGAGACTCAGAAACTGGCATACTTGAGACCCATAAAGAAGTAGTGTTTCAGTTTGTGCTCTAAGGCAGAAGTTGATGTTTCATGTCAAAGGCAGTCAGGCAGGAGAAAATCTTTCTTACTTTTTTTTTCTTTTTTCTTTTTCTTTTTTGGCAGTTCTTGGAACCAAATCCAGGGTCTTGTGCATGCTAGGCAAGTACTTTACTACTAAACTACATCCTCCAACACCCTGAATCAAACTTTTTGTTCTATGCAGGCATCCAATCAACTGATTGGATGAGGCTCACCCACACTAGAGAGGAAAATCAGCTTGACTCAGTCTACTAAGGGAAATGTCAAAGTCAACCAAAACCACCCTTAGAAAAACACCTAGAATTACGTGTTTATTCCAAACCAAATATCTGGGTATCCCATGACCCAATTGTGTTGTCACATAAAATTAACCATCACAATGGTCTTTGCTCCTTTTAGCAACTCCACTGCATGGATATAACAAAGTTTATTAAACTCCTGTTGAAGATATTTGATTATTTATAATCTCTTGTTATCACAAATGATAAATAACCTTGTGTATACATATTCTTGTTTCTTTGCCACTGTATTGGTGGGATGGCTTCCTATGGATGACCTTGCATGGCCAAAGAGTAAATGTACATGTAGTCCTCCCTAGGGACTGGCTATTCCATTTCCCATTCTACCAACAGTGTCTGAAAGCACTTGTTCCCTTGGGAAACAGGTGCTTAGTGTTGGTCAAAGATAGCACGGTTGGCTTTTGACTGTGGAGACTTGTCCAGGACCATGCTGGTCAATTAGAGCAATCAGTGGGATTTTTTGTGAAATTGTTAAGACAAAGAAGGTGTCTCCCCTGGGGATGGCTGAGCTAACTGTTGTAAGCTACCATCTGGAGAGATCCTGGCTAAGAATGACACCAATGAAACAGGAGAAAGATAGAACAAAGAGACACAGAGAGAATAATGATAAAGAATCCTCATGGATTGATGGAGCCCTTGAATCCTGCTGATCCTGAAACAGAGGCCAATCCTAAGTTTTTGAAAGCAAAAATCTAGTTCTTAAAATTTCAATGTGGATGTGTCTTTTCTGCAAGTAAGAAAGCCTTGCCCAATGCAACATCTGGCGTGAAACATGATTTCTGCCTTTAAAGATTTATATAGGTCTGCAACAAAAGACAGGACCAATGCATGAAAAAGCAATTAGGGAACAACACAGGCCAGTATCAAGTGCTGCATTTTATGCTGTAGACTATAAGTCCCATGAGTCCTTCAGAATTCAGAGAAGAGGTCATGAAAGAGAAGGGGAATAAATTGAGCCTTGAAGTGATGTGATAGAATTTGGGTAGATAGGACATCAAATAGCTCTGCAGTCCCTTTCCTGCAATTTGAAGTCTTAAATATTCTGAGGACCAAAGTTATTGTGGGGCTGGGGCAAACTTGTGTGCAATGTATAGATGCTGCAATTTTAAGCCCTTTGATTAGAGGTTGTGGTCCCAAACCCAAACAGGGCTGGTGGATCACATATAGTACATGCTGCATATTACCCTTCCAAAATCTGAACTGTTCAAAATTTGAAACATATCTGACCTTAAAGACTTTGCCTAAGTGATGAGGGCCACAACCAAGTTAAGATGGCGCCTGGCAGTATGCCAGGAGGAGTGGTTTCTGAGCCAACGCCAGCGAGCCATTAAGATGATGAGGATTCCTTAATGACTGACTGCTGTGTCTAGATGATGTCAATCAAGTTAATCTGTGTGTAATTAGTTGGGTATATGTACCTCTGCAGTCCGGCAGAGAAGCGGCTCATGCTATCTCGGGTGCCCGCTACTTTGAGTTTTCGCTCAGTTCCTGCTGAGTTCACTCGCAATAAAGTAGTTCCTGATTCAACCTTCAAGCTGCTTGTCATGGCTCGGTTATTTAACCCAGCCAGACTATGGCACCTAAGAGACCATGCATCTGTCGCTCACATCTCAGGGAAATGAGAGGATATAATTGCTGAGGCCTAGATCCTGGGAGGTGTCAGATAACACCATAGGCACTGCCTGAAAGATACCTGTGCCATGGGCCACTGGGGAAAAAAAGGTGACATCTTAAGTACTTTAGATGTATAAACCTTCTAAGTTCTTTATAAACTCTCCTAATATTCACTTTAGATAGAGTCCAGGATAAAAATCACACGATTTTGCCTACCAGTTGCAGGTGAACATGTGGGCCAAGAGGACGTGGCTCACATCTTCATTCACAGTTTTCAGTCAGTGCCGCCACTGAAAATTTACTTATCTTGATTTACCACACTGCTCACCTTGCACCTGAGTTCTCTCCCTTTCTACCTATGAGCCCCTTAAGATCAGGGACTTTTTCTATTTAGAGGTCCTCCCTGCCCTGCCCAAGGTCATCTCAGAGTCCAGTTAGTATTTGCCAAATAAATAGATGCCACCATCTTGTTTGGGGTTCTTTCTCCCTGTGTAGTTTACTGGAGATAGGATGACAGTCATTTCCTGTCACCACTTACTAAGGATGGACTGGCAAGGAATTCCACTCAATGTCCCCATATTAGACACTCTTGGTCCTCTGTCTTGAGGTTAAGGCAGGAGGCTATGGTCTGCCTGGTGCCTGGCAGGGAGGAAAGATTCCCTTGAGGCATCTTGACCATCAGGCAGGGTGCTCTTCACCTACATTCTGGACGATTGCTCTTGTCATCATAAAACTTTTAAGGGCTGGCTGTCTCTGGATTTCCAAAGATCTGCTACCCAGATGTCTGGCAGGACCTGCTCCTCAGGCAGGCTCATTCATCAACTTTGGAGTGATAGAGAAGCCTCTTTCAGCTTGGGATAAACTTAATCTAAGCAGACATTGATCCAAAATTTCTAAACAGGCAGGGTTTAGAGGAAACTATTTGGAAGGGAATTAGGAGACTTATATTAGACTATATTAGAGCTAGCTTAGTATGGCATGCACCTCAATATTATTTGGGTTGTATGTTACTTTGGGATGGCTTTATGGAGTCGATTTTAAAGAAAAACCAAAGGATGCCACCCATTGGCACTGTCATTCCTTATGAATAGACAGCCTATAGATAGAAGAATCAGACAGGAATGTGATGGAGGAGGGGCAGCACAAAGCCAGAGTTCAAGAAATTGACCCCCCAAATTTACCTGATTTCTGCTTGTTTTCATGGGCCAATCTGGTTGTGTCTTTGTTAGAATAACAATCACTCCTGAACTCAGATGAAGAGCTGCTTTCTTAACTGTTGTCATTTCTAATAAATGTCCTGGAGCAGGCCCTACAACCCAGACCCTTGTCTCCCCAGCTGCTGTGGCTGTAGAACTACCTCCATCTGTCTGGCTGCAAAACTGTTAGCCCATCATTAACCCATCTGTGCAGATTTTAGAATTTATTTATTTATTTTAATTTCTTAAATTTTATTTTGTTACCAGAGATTGAACTCAGGGGCACTCAACCACTGAGCCACATCCCAGCCCTACTTTGTATTTAGAGACAGGGTCTCACTGAGTTGCTTAGGGCCTCGCTAAATTGCTGAGGCTTTCTTTGAACACGAAATCCTCCTACCTCAGCCTTCTGAGCTGCTGGGATTTCAGGCATGCACCACAAAATTTATTTATTTTTAATTTTATATGTATATATATATATATATATATATATGCACACACACACACACACATATATGTTATTTTGTAGTTGTAGATGAACAGAATGCCTTTATTTTATTTGTTTATTTTTATGGTGATAAGGATTGAATCCAGTGACTCACATATACTAGGCAAGTGCTCTGCCACTGCCCAGCCAGATTTTGAAATTTATAATTTACTAAATGGAAACAGACATTTTGTTAGAAATTCATCATCAGAGAGAAACATTAAATATTGATAATCAGCAAATAAAGGAGGTCCAAGTGCCCAATTCAAGCTATGATTCTTCTCTACAGGTAAGGGTAATATAGTTTGAAGACATGAGCTGAAATCTGCTCTACGTACATTTCTGTATGGACCAAGAAAATCTACTCATTATAATTTGGACAAAGGAGATGATGTCTGTCAAGAATATTTTTAAAACCTGCTGCTAAAGAAATGAGCCAAATGGCTGGGACATTTATCTACCGAGGGAACAACTGTTGGCATTATGGGATGTTGCGGTCATTAACCACCAGACTTCACCTAAACCTTGAGCTGCATTAGTGGAGTGGGCTCAGGTACCAGAAAAGGTTGCTACAGCAGCAAGAAATGTGTTTTTTTTTTTTTTTGAAGGTAAATTCTTGGTTGAGGGACAAAGTAAAAGGGAAAACAGGTTCTTCCTGCATGGATCATGTGAGAGATAAACTTACCAAGTGATTCCTGAAAAACAAGAAAGTGCTTATGAACTCACTAACACTCTACTGTCACGTGCAATTACAGGTTGTATAATGATTTCCTTTCTCTGAAAGAGAGCCAGACTTGGAGATGGGGAATTATATTTAAAAACAAATTTCAGCATCTGCATTTTTGGAAGTGAAATCATGTTTTTACATAGGAGAACTAAGTCTTAAAATGTGAAAGTAACATATATGTGTATATACACACACACACACACACACTACATCTGTGTGTGTGTATGTGTGTGTGTGTATTAAAGCAAATATGTTCTACTGCGGTGAGGAGGGAATGAGTCAGTGGAAGCAGGAGATATCTCATGAATTTATTTTTTTATCTTTCTCTAAGCAGCCAACGTGGAGTACCTTATCCCAAAAGTCCTCAGAGGGTTTTGTGGCCTGGCAACTGGACATTGCAAGCCATTCCTTGCATAGTGCCAATCTTTTGACTTTTGGTGTTGGTGATTATAAACTAGATCACACCACTTATGTGTCCCTTTATAAAAGAAAATTCTTGCAGTTCAGACACAAACCCTACAATTTTGAATATTCATGGCGTAAATAGCTAAGGCAGGAAGCCAATGCCACTTGCAGAACAATTCTAATTTTGAATACTCCATCCCTTTGTCTGCATAAACACAAAAATATCTTGGCAATCCCAATATTACAAATCCAGATATTTAACTGTTGAAAGAACTAAATGAGCATTACCGTGACTGCATTCAGATGTCACTTCAGATCAACAATTCTACTAGGATTTCTTGTAAAATATGTGCACACTAGCCCATATTCTTTATTTATTATTGCTGTGTTTATTTTGTGTTGGTAGGGCTTTGTTTTTCAAGCCATAAAGCTCACAAACATCTCACTGATATTAAATATCTCTTGGATGGTTGATTACAAATTAGTTGGTGCCAGCCCACTAAGGGTGACAAAATGTCCAAGTTCAGTTGTATGTGGCTCAAATTTAAGAGGGTTTGAAATATTATTCAGTTGTAAAATGCTATGTTAGTATAAAAATGAGTGCAAAAGACAGGAGAAAAAGTGCATTAGGATAGTTTTATACAAGGAATATTATTTTTTCTTTAAAGAAAAAAAAGGTGACACCCAGCATGATAATGCTAAAACTGCTAATTATATGCATGCAGATGTCATTTTTCATATTGAATTTAAAAACATTCAGTTAACTGCTGGGACTAGTACTTCCAGAGCTTTAGGGAGGGTATTGCTTAAAGCCACACGGTCCGACTCCTCAGTTTGCCAGCAGTTGTGAGTGGGTTCAAGAGTACTGGCTCACTTCCTTTGCCAAGTGCATCCACACAGCATCACCCTCCGCTCCTGCCTCTCCACTCGCCCTTGCACACTGCTGCCATCTTCACCTTCTCAACCACATCATCTCACCTCTCTCCTGAGAATCCTCCAGTGACTTCCTGTGGACTAAGAAAGGAGTGTAGACTTACACTCCTTAGGCTGGGGAGATGGAGCCTGCCACTCAATATGCTTATCCCACATCCATTCTTCATTTCTGTCTTAGAACACAGATTTTATTCCAGGAAGCAATGCTCATTAAAAGATGACATCTGACAGATCCCCTTATAATCAGGCATGTCCAAGAACATGCATGAGGAAGTCCCTGGGACTTTCATAATAAATAAGCTCTTTTAGGAGAGCTGACTCAGCTGGAGGGATGTGACCTTTTTCTTTATGCTCTTTCCTTTCACTGAATTGGATCTAGAACATAGACAAGATGGCTGGAGCTCCCGTTTCCACTGTGTGACCTTGAGGATGGAGAAGCAGAAAAATAGATGGAGTCTGGGTCCCTGGAGCTGCCAAACCAGCACTTGAGAGCTGACTTCCTGAGTTCTTTTCCATGAAAGAATAAGCCCCTAATATATTTAAGCCTCAATATTTGGATTTATGTCACAGTTGCTAACCCAGTTGCTCATGGATATGGTTGGTATTGAGGGATCTCTAAACTTGTTTGCAATCTAGATCCTAGCTCAAGGTATTACCAGCAGGTATTTTTCTCAAAATGTCATCCTGGTTTATCACTATGCCCATTTCAATGGGCTACATCTTCTATTTCCTCCCAAAGAATGTTTACTATCAAGAACAATTACTTCTTCTACCCTGAGTTTGTTCATAGGCTTAAGGATGTAAGTTCTGTTATATCTTTGGTGAACTCTGTCTCCCTGGTGAACTCTTTGGTTCTAATTCTTACTGCCTGAGAGGTCTTGAGTAAGTTATAGGACCAATAAACAACAAACTCACTGCACAGAAAGAAATTGTATTCTTCAATTTGGAGACCAGACAGTGGTCTCAATTTAGAAACCCAGAAGAGGAATTTGATAACTGATAACCCCATTCCCATAAAACCTTAGGGCTCTTCCTGAAAAAAGTTGTAGGAGACATACTCTATTTCTTGGCTTGGGGTTTCCTGTCCGTAAAGTAATAAGCAATCAAATATTTAGATTTGAGGATGATGTGAAGGGGGAAAAAAGTGTTTTAATTTTTAAAAATGACTTAAACATTTTTGGTACTGGGGATTGAACCTAAGAGTGTTCTACCACTGAGCTATATCCTCAGCACCCCCCATTCCCTGCTTTTAAATTTTAAGACAGGGTCTCACTAAGTTGCCCAGCCTAGCTTTGAACTTGCCATCCTTCTGACCCAGCTTCCTGAGTAGTTGGGATTACAGGCGAGCACCACTGTACCCAGTGGTTTACAATTTTTAGAAAATGGTTCATCCCAGCAAAACACATGGTTATGGATGCACTGAAAGCCATCCAGGAACTGATAAGACAACCTAAATTCACATGCTTTCATAGATGCTAGCCTATAATTTTCCTGTTAAAATAAATAGCTCCTACCTTTGTGTGTATTGCCAGGATCCAACTAATTTACTCCATTTTTGAATGCTCAGGCTCATTTTCTCACTTTGCCCTAACATGAGAACAGACAATGTAAGAGACAGGAACATATTTTCATTTGACTGCTTTTAATAAGCTCTTCAATGATCTTCAAGTGGTAGGCACTGTGCTGGTCAGGAGGAAGGGCGGAGACTCAGCTCCTAGGGGGTGCAGGCCAGTTACTGCCACGCTCTTGAATTATGGCGAGGGGACTTTTGGATGAGATGGACTTGTCAACATCCTTCCAATGATGTGATCTTTATTTTCTAAGACACGATAATTTGAAGATTTAGTTTTTACAATAGGATCTTTTTTTTTAATATTTATTTTTTTATTTTTTTAGGTGGACACAATATCTCTATTTTACTTTTATGTGGTGCTGAGAATCAAACTCAGTGCCTCACGCATGCTAGGCGAGTGCACTACCACTTGAGCCACATCCCCAGCCCTGATACAACAGGATTTTTATGGAAGTAATTCCTCTGGGGTTCACTAGGTGCTGTCTGCTGACATTTGCATATCTGATCTCCCACCTTTTAAGATTACATCTTGTCCATAGACAAGAGTCACTTTCTTTAGATTTATAAGGGGGAGCATCACTCCAGGTGAATAGCTTCTGTGTTGGTTCACTCTCTGTGTTGTCATGACTGGGCCAAGGGATGCCCACATAATGTTATTGCTGGTTGTGCCTGTCTGAGGGTGTTTCCGGAAGAGGGAAGATATTAACATTTGAATTGGCGATCTGAATAAAGTCAAGGCCCTCCCCAAGGTGGGTGGGCATTATCCAATCTTCAGAGGATCTGAATAGAACAAAAGAGAGAAGAAAGAGGGATTTGCTCCCTTTTCCCTGTCTTCCTACTTTGAGCTGAGACACCTCTTCTCATCTTTTCTTGTCCTTAGATGGGACTTACAACTTATAGGCAGCGGGTTGTGGGACTTCTTGGCCTCCATGAGCATATGAGCCAGTTTCTCATTATATATTTCCTTTTATTCTGTTTGGCTTACACTAGATCAGCTACTCACTCTGTTCTCTAGAGAAGACTGATTATTATAGCTTCAATGCTCTATTTTCTAAAAAATTGAAGGAAAAATAAAAGGTCAGTCTGATCATTAAAAATACCTCTAATACCTCTAACACAAAGATAAGGTTAGACATTTAAAATGAGATGTAAACATAAGTTGATCATACTTTTAATAATGCCTTCATAATGTTTTCTTTAAATTTTTATTTATTTTTCCATTTTATCATTATACTTTATAATATTCATCAGTAGTTAACATGCCCTCTTTTATTCAAACGAAGCATATTTTTAATTATAGACAGGAATGCAATCTCTCTCCTTTCTTTTAATCTTTTTTTTTTCTTCAATTTGTCAGATCCTAATATAGGGTTATGTGCACAATACATTGTTAATAAGTTCTTGGGAACAAATGAGCTGTTCGATCTGTCTTCTAAATTAATACATTTTACACAATCAATTTTAAAATACTAAAAATGTAATTGCATCTTGTGTCACCATCATAAGTGCCATTCACCCATTTACCGGGTATTTAGTACAAACATCAAGTTCAGTGAGTCGACTGAGGTCAGAAATCAAGTTTGAGACTTTAAGTTCACCGAGATGTTTTCATTTACTCAAGTCTCCTGTTTTTTTTTTTTTTTTTATAATGCTATCTACAAGAAACAGGTGATCACTTGGGCATTCAAGGGTTGTCACTAATTTTTATATTTGCTCCCTTTTCTCCCCTCAAACATAATGACATAAGTAATCACACTCATGGGAATTTACTCATAATGTCTTACTTAATCACAGATAAGCACTTAAAAATACTCAAATCACATAAAAACAAATGATCTTCCATATGTATTTATCCCACGTACTTCCTAACATCCAGCTGGAAAAGATCAATAGTGCAAAAAAGAAATAATAAACCTATAAAACCAAAGAAACCCAGGGGTTACTGATGAAGGGATGAGAGACTGCAATAAATTTCTGGGAAATGCAAAGTATGGGAATTGTGCTGACTGACATAATAGAGAGGCACAAGTTCTTCTGACTTGGAATTGCTGGCCATTGCTGGAGAGGAAAGTGAGGAAGAATCTGAAGTAACTGAAAGTGAGCAATGTTTGCACAACAACTCTTTCCTGGGGTCCCTCTCTCGCACTTGTGGAATCCCCATCAAAACCTGGGAAGCCCTATAAAAAAGGTACATGTACAGGGAAGGTTATGTTCTCCTGGATGTAGCTTAGTGCCTCTCAAGCAAAGCCTTCCTCATTCTGACATCTGCGGAGTGTGTGTGAGTTTCCCCACACCTGCACACCTGCATCATCTGGCTCCTGATACTCAAGTTTAGAATAATGTGGGAAGTGTCTCTTTTCAGGTACTCCTCTCTGAAGGCCACTTCAGTTCCTTTGGGCTGTCCCTTTTTTTTAAGCTCTTTCCTTTTGCAGGTGCAGCTAGTAATGTGTAAAACAAGTCTTTTCTGGCTTGCAAAAGTTAAACATGGCCATTACTAAAAATTAAATCATAAATTTATAGTTAAATAAATTATCTTCAAAAGGAAGGTAATGAATACTCAAAGCTTACCTCTTTCTATTTTATAACATTTTACTATTATCCATGTTCATGAGGCTATTTACATCTCTTGGATCTGTAGAATGAAAAACCATGTTACTCATCTTTTTCCAAGTCTGCATTCAGTGCCATGGTGTTGGTAGCATGAAATTAGTCAATAGTGAATGGTTTATATAAGAGAAATAGGAAAGCCAGTTGTCAGATGTTTACCTGCACCGGTGCAATCTGCCAGTACCTCCCCCATACTTTGTACGACAACTTTTACCTCCTGCCCTGGAGCTTGATACTGAATTATGGATGCCACATGATCATACTCAGAGCCCATTACATATGCAACCTGAAAGTACAGGGGAGTTAATACCTTGTGGAGCTAATTTTTGACAAATGAGAGGTGGGAGTTAGTGAATTAATCTGTGCCTCTTTCTCTCCCCAGGTAGACTCTCCTCCTTACACCGCATTTCAGAGCACAGTCCTGTTAAATAGAACAATCAGCTGTGCTTGGTAGCAGTCAGCTCCATCATGTTTCCTGGTATTGCCTCTCCCTCCTCGTCCAACATTTTCTGACTCCTCTACTCTGAGATGGAACTCCCTCATGGCCCGAGGCTCTGCCTTCCAGGAAAGCTGGGGTAAGATAGGATCTTACATTGAAAGTGAGTGTGATTTATGGAGAAGAACAAGCCCTACTACTGCTGGAACCTGAGATCAGTATTATAGGGCTGTCCCAATCCCCTGCTGGAAGAGACAAGGGCAGGGATAACTTGGCAGAAGCTAGACGGGGAGAGTCATTTCAGAAAGATATGGGAACTTCTGTGGAGAGACACAGACAGGAAGGAAGCCAGGCAAACAGGAAAGTAAATCCAGTGGGTTCCCCCCCTTTCATCTCTTACCAGGATGCCCCATGGACTAAACACAATTGGGAGCTAGAGGACAGAAATAGGGTTGGGGAGGGAGGTGAGAATGGGAAAAGGGAGGGGATAGAAGGGTGAATGGAAAATATTCATCAAATTGTCCTCTAGCAAAAACTATCAATTAATACACTGTTTCCAGTTGAAATAACAGTAATGATATTATCTGGTTGTATCAAAACAACCCACTTTATTAAGTGAAGAATGGGGTTAATCTTCCAGTGCAAGTATTTTGGATTGCCTTGTATAACTGTCTACTCCCATCGGGCTCCCAACTTTCCCTCAAAGAAAATAAGAATAAGAAAAAAATGGGCTGACTTGGTAAAGGAAGGAGGTTTTCTCTGGAGTATGTAGAGAGACTAGTGACCCATGGAAGATTGTGAGGCTCCCCATAGATCAGCACAAAATTATATGGGTGCCAAGTAATGTATCTCACACCCAAGACAACAACCATCATTTATGTACAACTTATATATTTTTTTATTAGGAACATGTCTCAGGACCTGTGTCCTGCTCTGTCAGATGTGGAGAAGGGCTGAAGGTTGTGTTCTAAAGTGGAGAGTTGGAAGGGGTCAAAAGTTGGAAGCTGTTGGGTCAAAAACCCTAGGACAAGAAGTCTGCGTCAGTGGTTTATTAAATTTGACTTTGGTCAGCAGTTTTCAGGCTTTGCTGGCCCTTCTCTTTCGCCCTCTGCTGGAGAACATCTAGAACTGTTTATTAAAGACAAAATGTGTACTTTTCAGTTTGGGGTCTTTTCTAGTGGGGAATTGAGAGTGCCCTCTCCACAGCACACTGTCTTCCCAAAAGAAATAGCCACCGGCTGTCAGAGACACTCCAGAAGGCAGGAGGAGAAGGCTGCTTCATTCTTGTCTCAGGAAAGGCCCAAGAGAGAATCCTTTTGACATTTCCTGGCCTGACACTGAGAGCTAAGGGACTGTGTGGCTATGCCTCAAGGGTGATTAGCTGTCCTTAGGTAATAAATCAGTCACCAATGACAGAAGTATTGCTCCTAATACCACAGGGTTTCTGCTCCTCTAGTCCCATCTTGCTTTGGATTGGAGGGACTGAGCTAGAATTTATTTTTGCATCTCTGTTCCCAAGTGACAAACAAGTATGATTCCACACAATCCCCACTCAGTGTTATACACATGGCACTTTCTGTGCAGCACAGAAATATGTTAAAATATGATCCTCTTTTGGTATTTACCTGTCAGTCCCTCTCCTGAAACCATAAACTGGAGGTAGAAACATTCAGTTTGAGCTTGGTATGGATAGAAAAATAACATTTTCTTCCTCTTTGGGTCTTTTTAAAGAATTTTTAGTCTACCACCTGTGCAGACATGTGAGTGGATTCTATTGTGTGGCTTGATGAAGTTTATCTAATTAAATTCACCTCTATACCCAGCATCTGGATCTGGAAAGAAGACATTTCCCAGTGGCATCCTCATGCTGCATAGACATGCCCATCCCTCAAGGGGATTGCAATCCTGACTCTGATGGAGTGGGTTGGTTCTTTCTTTATATAGATAGAATCACACATTGTATTCACATATTGTATTCTTTTTTTTGCATGTGGCTTTGTTTACAGCCTCTTAGGTGTATAAGATTTACCCACATTATTGCATGCTATTATAAATCATCATTATTATTGCAATCATTCATTATCCTAACAGTATATTATCTTATCAAATTGACACATCATACATTTTAGTTTGGGTTCTTCTAGAACAAACCCTGAACAAGGATCTAGGTTTGAGTAGTTTATTGAGAGATGAAGGAAACTCTGGTAGATGAATATGGAAGACAAGAAAAGGAAGACAGCCAATAACAAGGGTGTTATCAAGTAAATGATCCCTGGGGGCGAGTGGAGCTCCATGAAGCTGGTACCTATGGGAGATAGTATAGGGAGGCTTTGGAGGGACACGGGGGCTTGTACACCCTAGCTTCCTGCAGTCATTGGCAGCTGGGCAGGGAGCAGGGTGCATAATTTCCTGGAATTCTAGGTCTGTTGTAAAGGAGCCTGGGGGGTGGGGGGGTACCTGGGCAGGCACTCTCATAATCTGCTACAGGTCAGGGGAACAAGATTCTACACTGATACTTCAGTACTCAGCAAAAAACATTCTGAACCTGGTGCTATTCCTCTAAAAACATTATCATTTTCTCTATCCAGTGCCCTTTCATTCTTTCTCCACTCTTCCTCTTCTGAGCTCTGCTTTGCCCCCATGCAGGCAACCTTAGTGGTCAAGAGTGGGTTCATGACCTGAACAAGACCAGTCCAAGCCTGTCCTTTGGGGCAGAAAAGCATCGGGATCGGGACTGGCTTATTCTGATGGGGGTGCCTTGACTGACTATCCATTGCTTCTCTCTGTCTGGATTCTTAGGATTGGTCACCTGTCACTCAGTAGTTAAGGAGAGCCTCAGATTCTATGGAGCACTCCACAGTCTTCTAGCAAAGTCCTGTTATTGATTGTGTATGATTCCAGGCTCTCTGAGCAAAGGATGCCAAGATGAAATTCGATTTCTAAGAGATTTATTGGAGGAAATAAGGAGAGAGCCAGAGGCTGGCAAACCCATCAGCTGACATACAGGTCCCCCTCTGGAGGAGGCAGGGAATAAAGACAGTGAGGAAAGGAGAGAGAGAGAGAGGAAGGAAAGGAAAAGTCTATGTGCTGCAGTTCTCAAATAGCTTCCAGAGTTCTTCTGGGTAGTCTTTAAGACACAACTGCCCAGGTCTCCTGGAACAGGCCTGCCTTCATATTACTGCCCACTTAGTCATTGGCAAAACCAGCTTGTGGGAAGCATGCTCTCAGGACAATGAACTCAGCTGCAGCACCTTGGGGTCTTGGTCAAGCAGATCCTCTGAAGCAGGATGTCTAAGAGGCACGTTTCCCAGCTGCTACATTGTTAATCAAACCAGTCTAGCTCTTATAGCATCCTCCTCTACAGTTTTTGTTTCTTGCTAATATATATGTGACTTTCAGTGCAGATAGATTTTTTCCTTGAATTATTTGGAGAACTCATAGTATAATATCTACTTATCACACTCTGCTTGTCATGTGAACTAATTAAACCATTAGAGATTTATTTTGTTATCTCAAACTCTGGTCATGTGTTCTGCTTTTCAGATGCAAATAGTCCTTGGTAGTGTTCCACCTTTGAGTTAGTTGACACTTTGGTAAGACCAATATTATCCAGTTGACTCAATCTCATTTTCCACCTCGGGAATGTCTTGGAACCTCTCTGAGTTGCAATTTTCTCCTTTGTAAAACTTTCTCTTGCAGGGCTGTGGTGAAAATTTAGTAAGATGATCTTGCTTGTAAAATTCTTGGCACATGATTAATGGCCAATTATTAGCCCTTTTAAAAATTTTATTATTTCTTTTCCTTTTCTTCCCATCTCCACTTCTTGGCTTCTCCTTCTCCTTCTCCTAACAATGAGTTTTATTGACACTTGGGAACTTGATGGGTCTCGGAAGGAAGGAGAGATGGGGAGGCATGTTTTAGTAGATGAAATACTATTTTGTTCACAAGTAAACTCAAGGCCAAGGGCCTACAAATGAGCACATTTTACATGTTATTACATGATGAATAACTGTGGATAATGTTATATAAGAGGAATCCCAGGCTGGGTACTGTTTCTCTAAATAATCGGAATCCAAGAAATTCTGACTTGATTGGTATACATTCATACATGTATTGATGCCGCAGCCCGGCTGGCTGGGCAAAATAACCAGGGGGTGACGAACGACTTGTGTTGATTGATACAGCAGGAGAGGGAGCCGTTTATTGCAGGACAGGAGCAGTATTTATACATTCCACACAGCTTATCTAATTAGCATAAACTAGATACATCAGTCAACCAATAAGGAATCTCCACACTTAATGGCTCGCTTTTGTTACTTCTCAAACCACTCCCTCTGGCATTTTGCCAGGCACCATCCAGACTTGTTTACGAACTTTAACATTCCCCTGGCAAAATGCCAGGTGTTATTTTGACTTGTTTACAGACTCTAACATATTGAAATATCACACCATACCCCATGAATATATTCAATTTTTATGTGCTAGTCGAAGAAACGTTTTTAAATGTTGAAGGAGATAGAAATTAACTACCCTGACTTGGTCATTATACGTTGTGTACATGTATCAAATTATCACAGTTCCCCATAAATTTATATAAGTAAAATAATTTAAAAATGGGTCCACTGTAGAGCTGCAACCCAGTAGAGAATGGAGAGAGCCCCAGGAAATGCCCTGTTATGTGCACTCAGTCAATACTTGGTGACTGAGAGGAGGTGAAGAAGGATACAGAAAATGGGGTCAGATGCCATGCAAAGATAACTTCTGACTCACCCTCTGCCTGGAGCCTGGGATGGCATTTAGCTCACTTGCAATGCAAGTTCAGTATTAAAGCTTCCTTCAACATCCCCTCACCAATTAATTGCACCTTCCAGGTTCTCTTCCTTCCAGTACCTGCTTCTCAGAACATCTGAGAGTCCAACATCTCATTTTTACCTTCATTCTTTGAAGTCAATGAACTTAAATACTTTAGGAGCCTGTGTCTCACTTGAAAAGTCCAAATGCTTCCCCACCCCCACAATTGTCAGGGACCAGTTGTTTTTCAAAAGCGGTCACAAGGAAGTTCTTGTAAGACCTACAGACTACTTAAAGTATTGAATTTACAAGAAGTTTGCTTATAAAGTTTTAGGAAACTTTGGTTGCTTTCCTAAATGATCTATAGGGGTGGCATCTCAGCATTGTGTTGTTTTTCTCCAAAGGGGAATGGTTTCTACCTAGAGCCACCTGTCCTCTTTGGCCTAGTCCATCTTGTGGTTACTGACAGGCTTTTATAAAAAAAAGTTCACCTGGATTGGAAGACAAAAGGGAAAGAGGCAAGTTATAGGAGTCAGAGCTGGGTTTCCAGGCTATACCCTGTGGTTGTGAGTACCCCAGCCATGGGGAACTTTTTCTTTTTTTTTTAAAGCCTCAAAGGACCTCTCTGTACATGCCCCAGCAAGTTGAAAATGCCCAGGAATAATCACCCTGGCTCCTTGCCCCAGGGCAGGATTGTTCAGGGAAGAAAGTTCCACACTACTTCTCAGAGCACCATGGGATTGCCCACGGGCATCCACAGTGATGTGACTTACTAACTGTACCTTTTTATTTGCTAAGTTCCTGTCTGTTTCACTTCTACACTTTCAACATTCCCTGCCTCCTGTGCTCTCTGAACCACTAAATGAACCCTTGGAGCTGGAATCTTTCTCTCTGGAGAACCCAAATTAAGACACATGCTGACACACTGTGGCAGAAAGATGTATGATGATCTGATTCCAGGTCTGAGACCCTCAGATGAGATGGATACATGGAGGTAGTACGGTGCACTGGGGAGTGCCAGCTGCTGCTCAGGAGTCAAACTGTGACCCCAGCTTTGCTAGCTTCATCTGTGTGGCCCTGGCCAACCCTCTGACCTGTTGAGATCTTAGCTCATTGATGATAGAGAAACAATGATGATAAACATCTGGTCTGCTTCCTAGTGCATGTCTGAGGCTCAGACAGGAACCAAAGGAAAGACATTTTGTAAATGGCAAAGCATCACAGGAAGAACAGGAAGCAAAACTCTTCATTGACTATCTTAGTTGTTTCTTCTCTCCCATAGTCTGTGATAGCTTTCCATCACTGAGATAAAATGAACTTGAAGAAGAGAAGGTTTATTTTGATTAGAAGTTTCAAAGGTTTCGGTCCATGGTTGGGTGGCTCCGTTGTTTCTGGGCCTGTGTGAGACAGATCATCACGGTAGAAGGGAAGGGCATGGCAGGGCAGAGCTGCTCACCTCATGGAGGTCGATAAGCAGAGAGAGAAGAAGGGGCTGGGGACAAGATATATCCTTGTAGGGCATGCACCCAGTGACCTACTTTCTCCAGCCAGGCCTCACCTCCCCATAGTGTCACCAGCTAGCAAACAAACCTTTAACATACTGTGTTGGGGGAAATTTTAAATCCAAGCCATAATAGTGTAAAAAGGAGTCAACATTGCTTGGAATCATCATAAGCCAAGCACTTCACAAATGGCTATCTTATTTAATAGGAATATTAAATTATATTGCATTCTTTTGAAGAATGGATGACTCTTAGATACAGAGCTGAACAACTCCAGAGTCCCTTGATATAGAATAATTATATGACCAATTTAGAAGAAAAGACTAAGAACTAGCATGTGGTAGTTTCTGGGTGACTTAAATGAGTGGAATATTTTCAAATGGTAAATCTCAGTGCTTAGGTTATACACAGATATAAGTTCAAACCCTCCCGTTTATACCACCTCATCCTTATATCCTTGAAAGGAAGAATGCCCCCCTGGGTGGCCATTCTATCTCTTGAGGGTGGCATGGCACAAAGGGTCTCGGACCAGTCAGACCAGAGCCTGTTCCTTTCATAAGGTTGCAAATTGAGTATTTGTAATATTTTATAAATAGTACTTATGAGATTAAAATAAATGTGTAAGATTAGAGAAATTGTTCTTGGGCTGAGAGTGTAGCTCAATGGTGAAGCACATGCCTAACATTCATTTCCAGCACCAAAAAGAAAGAAAAAAAAAGGTTCTTTAATCACATCTGACCTAGTCATTACTAGTCATTTTTTTTAAATTAAGGATTTACTTCTACAGTTTTAGTTACCCATGGTATACTTCAGTCCAAAAATATTAAATGGAAAATTCCAGAAACAAATAAGTCATAAATTTTTAATTGCATACCATTCTGAGTAAAATGATGAAATCTTTCACTGTCATATTCCATTCCACTCAGGATATGAATCATCCTCTTGTGCAGTGTATCCATGCTGTATATGCTATCCTCCTATAAGTGACTTAGTAACCATCTAAATGTTTGAATTCACTGTCTCCATATCAAAGTGTTCAAGTAATCCTTATACTTAACAGTGGATCCAAAGTGCAAGTGTAGTGATGCTGGAATTCAGATTTGCTAAAAAGAAGCCATAAGTGCTTCCCAAAATGTGAAAGTTCTTAACGTGATTAGGGAAAAAAATTCTGTGCTAAAACTAAATCTGTCCCTGAAATCATCAAGAAAGAAAAAGAACTTCATGCTAGTTTTGCTGTCATATCTCAAATTGTAAGTTATGACCTGAGTGTGTGATGAGTGAGTGCTTAGTTAAGATAGAAAAGTCATTAAATTATAGGGTTCTGTATAATCCAAGGTTTCAGGCATCCACTGGGGGTCTTGGAATACGCCATCCACAGATAAAGGGGAACTAATGTACATTTTTGGAAAAACAATATATGTTCAACAATTCTGCATTTTGTCAGCCTAACATCTTGGGGGGTGGGGAAGCTATCATCTACATTTTACAGGTGAAGAGATTGGAGATCAGAAAGATAATCATTCAAGGTCCCATGGTCAGCTCCTTTGTTTAGAACACAATGCTCTGGAGGCTAGCATTGTAGCTCAACAATAAAGTGCTTGCTTCATATGTGTGAGGCACTGAATTCTATTCTCAGTACCACATACAAATAAGCAAATAAAATAAAGGTCCCAAAGTCCAGGACACACTTGCTCCATCATACTCTCTGACCCTATAAACTGAGGCTCACTGAGATAAAAGATGAAGACACAAGGTTCTCCTATCCATTTGGATCATCATCAAAAGCCCCAGCAGATGTGTTTGGCTCTTATAGTATAGAGCAGTGGTTCTCAACAGAGAATGATTCTACCCACCTCCCAGGGCACATGTAGAAATGTATGGAGATATCTTAGGTTGTCACACCTGGAGAGCAGCATGTTACTGGCATCTAGTAGGGAGGGCCAGGGATGCTGCTGATGCACAGGATCATCCCCCCCAGTGAAGAATTACCTGGCCCCTGAAAGAACGACCGGACAAGGCTCGTTGTCAGAGAAGTGCCCATTTATTGAGGAACAGCTTTGCACATTTATAGAGGGGAGTGGTTAACAGTTGGCACAGGGCACTTTCTGATTGGTGGGTAAGGATCATGAGGGTCAACAGGGCTCACCATTGGGCGGCTCTTCCCGCCGCTGTCTCGGGGGATGAGGAAGTTAGTACCAGAAGAGAAGCGAGGTCAGCACCATCTTTGGAGCCGGGGTGACTCCCAACAGCCCCAAATGCCATTAATGTTGGGGTTGAAAAATTCTCATTTACAGAGACACATGGGCCATACAATGATTGCAACACTAAATGTGAAGATAGCAGGAATAATAACAGTGATTGTTATCGTGCATCCAGTGACTGGCATGTGCCAGGAACTAGACTAAGTGCTTGTATCTGTCAGGCTCATGCAGGGCAGCAGAGACATGAGGGCCCTAAGGAATGAGGGGTTTATGAGGGGATTAGAACTTTTCCAAATGTGGGGGAAGCCAGTGATGTACAGGGCACAAAGGTAATATAGGAGGATCAGAGAAGCACTAACCACTTGGAGCCCTGAGGTCAGGCAGGTCAGGGCCTAGGAGAATCTGTGAACAAGTATGTCCAGCTGCTGGGGCTGGACAGGAGCCAAACCTGGGCCACTCCTTGTCAGCAGGATGGGTGGTCAGGAAGACAGCCTAGAATGCTGAGCAGAGGAGGTTGAGGCCACCCTGAGGTGAGGCCAGACAACTCGCATCTTCCCTTGAGTTACCTCACTGGGGCCTCCTGGATATCAGGCAAGTTCTCCTTTTGGCCAGCTGTAATCCGGAGCCATTCAGGGAAGGGATATGGGTCATGGAATCTCCAGCTTTGCCAAGTTGACATGCACCATCTAGACTACTGCTTTACATCCATGAGGTGGAAACAGGCATGCTAAGGACACAGAGAGCTCATGATGAGGGGCCTTGGCCTTTGGGACCCGATTCAGGATGGAGTTGAGTGGGAGTGTTATATGGGGCAGTGCCCAGTAATAACAGTAAATACTGGTGCTAGGGACAGACAGATGTGAGTGATGGGAACATGAGATTGAGGGAACAATTCTATATACTGGGCCCAATGTGATGACCCCACATGCTTTCTTTTCTAAAAAGCCGCTTACCTACAACCCTGCCTGGCTTACGTCAACAGGATATATTACATTCCTCAGCAAACTATGTGCAGGGTAGATGCAGGTCCAGAATGCTGATAAGAAGACCACCTTATGATAAAGGTTGGTGGGGTGCTTTTGTGGTTCTAATACAGACCAGGTCCCAGAACTCAGGAAAATAAGATAATTCCCCCATCTGTAAAATTTTTAAGAATAGGTTCCAGTTAGAACCAGTCAGCATGAGCCAAACTGACCCAGAGTTGTCATGGCAGTGGGCGATTAAAGTCTGAAGTGATCCTGCTGTCAGTCAAAAGTCAAGAGGTGGACCTGGGTGGGACTTTCTGGAAATTTCCCTGGGAAGCCCCAATAAAAGAGGGGGGCAAGAGAGATGTGCTGTCCCTCTCCTCTCTGAGAGGCCCCATTCTTTCCCTTGAGAGTGTCCCTTTTCCCCCTTTTCTATCTCATCTAATAAACTCATGTCTGAAATCTTTCTGGCATGCTTGCAAGATGTGGGGTTTGAAGGGGGAGTGGGCTTCTCACTGCCTCAGTTTCACAGAAGATCCCAGCTCTGCAACACTGGGTTAATAGGAGAGGGTCTGGTGTGTTGTATGTCGGACCAAAAGAAAACAGGGTTGTATGGAAATGGGGACGATGGGAGAGAAGGCCTGGAAGGCAGAGTGCAGGCAGGTATGGAAAACCACTGAAGGGTTTGAGCCAGGCTTGGAAGTTGAAAAGATGCCATGGACCAGCAAAGCTGGAGGGGCCAGCATGGAGTGATGAGTTAGGAGACAGCACTGCTGACTAACGAGGCCACAATGGGGCTTGGACCAGGGACCAGTGTGGTATTGAGGGAGAGGAATGGATAAAATCTGAAATGATCTAAAGTACAAAATTCAACAGAAGTTGATGGCTTGGATCTGGGTATAAGCGGAGAGATATTTCTGAACCAAGGTGATTTCAAGTTCCAGAGTTTTAGCACATAAAGATGACACAAAGAAACCAGGGTGAGGAAGACAACCATGAATTCCATTTTGGTCATTAAAAGTTGGTGAGGCCTTTAAAATATCCCAGGGGGACATCAAATACACAACTGATTTCATCAGTGTGAAATGCAAAGGAGGCGTGCAATAGAGATGCACATGTTGCATTTGTAGGCCAGGGGATATACCTTAGTGGTAGTGCTTGCCTAGCATGAGGTCCTGGGTTCAACCCTGAGTACTGTGATAAAAAGAGAGAAAGAAAGAAAAAAAAGGGAGGAAGGAAGGAAGGGGGAAAGAAGAAAGAGAAAAAAGTCCTTTCACATTTGTGTTTGTTACTGGGAAGATGGTTACCTGAGCTGATATTGGGGAAATGTTCCAAGTGTGGTCCCAGGACCAGCCACTACAGCAGCACCTGGAAACACATTTAAGGTGCAGGATTTCTGATCACATTCCAGACCCACTGAATCATAAACTCTATTTTAACATCCTCCCTGGGAGTACCAGTTGCACAGGAAAGCTGAAAATCTTGGCCAATAGGCCTCAAATTTTGCTTTACACTAGAATTACCTAGAGAGCTTTTAAAATCCCAATGCCCATTCCATACCATTGCAGCAGAACTCCAGGCTGGGATATAGTTCAAGGGATCAACTGGTCCTGGTTTGTTTAGGACTAAGACTTTCCCTCTTTTATCACTGAAAGTCTCACAACCCAGGAAATCCTCCATTCCCAGCCTGAACACTCAGGATTTAGCCATCAGAAGCTGTTAAAGCCTGCAGGTTGTTTCCCCTGGGCAGTCAGGTTTGTGAACCAGTGTTCATCCTAGTTGAATGTAAGACTCACTCCAGGAACTTTGAAAAAAATTATTGATTTATTCAGATTTCCTTCTCAGAGATTCTACCTAGGGGTGGAGCCCAGATATAAGTAGAGAATAAAAGCCCTGCAATTATGATTGCCCTTGGGCTTAGGACCTATGGAGAAAGTATCAAGTGGGGAAAAAAAAAAGAGTTCACCAGATTGTGGCAGGGAGAGAAGGAGGAACCTTTGAAATAAGGATGAAGAGGTAGCTGCAAAAGCAAGAGGAAGCCAGGCATGCAGGGCCTCAGTAGCCAAGAACGTGGAGAGTGCTGCATCCTCAGCTGCACTGTGCTGCATGGAATGGGGAATTGAGGGCCAGAGGCAGCTCTTTGTGGAGGCAAAGAGATGAAGGAGGAAGAAGGATGAGGCTGTCCCTAGAACCACCTAGCTTTTTTAATTGCTACCTATTTTTCCTTTTTTAAATTTTTTAAAAATATTTATTTTTTAATTGTAATTGGACTCAATACCTTTATTTATTTATTTATTTTTTATGTGGTGCTTAGGCTCGAACCCAGGGCCTCACACGTGCTAGGTGATCACTCTACCGCTGAGCCACAATCCCAGCCCTCCTTTTTTTAATTTTAAAAAATATTTTTCATTAATACATATTAATTGTACATATCATTGGGGTTCAATGTGATATTGCCATATACACATACAGTGTGCATTGATAAAATTCAACTTCTTCTCTCCTTTCTTTTTTGATGGTCATGCTTTTAAAAAAAAAACTAGATAAACTAGATATTTAAAAGGTGGTGAAGCTACTTTGGCTATTTTAACCCCTCCGTGTAAGAGCAGAGGATGTAATAATAATCCCAACTGCTCGGCACACAGGATTGGTCCAAAGTCAGTCATTACTCGAAAGTCAGAGACCAAGCTAGTAGTAAAATCTAGCATCTTAGAGTCTTACCCATCTCCTGCACCCTGCTATCCTAAAAAGAATGAGTTTGGGACCACAGGACATAGCCACTGCTTTTTCTTCTTGAGATGAGGTCTCAACTGTGTTGCTCACCCTAGTCTTGATCACTTGAGCTCAAGTGATCCTCCTGCCTCAGTCTCCCAAGTAACTGGGACTACAGGTGTGCACCACCATGCCCAGCTTTACTGCTTATTTCTTAAATGAGTGGCAGCCTATTGACCATCTCAGTGTGGATGGGGAAAGTTCCAGGCTCACTTGGCCAGTCTGGGAAGGCTCCAGTTCCATTAGCAATCATATCATTGGGCACAGAAAGTTATGGGCAGCTTAGAAAGGACCAGCTGACTCTCTTAAGATCTGATTTCTGCAGACACATCATATCCCTAACCCCTTAGCCTATGCACCCACACTTTGTCTTATGCATGTTATTTATTCCTAAGAGAATTCTGGAAGTCCCTTGTTCATTGGAAATATTTCCTGCATTTTTTTATATTTTTCTTAGAAAAAACAAATACGGGATTCTCTAAGCTGCCCCATTCTCTAAGCTGTCAAAATATATTACAGAGCAGCTTAAGGATTTTACCTAAACTGTGCAATGGTTATCTTTGGGACTGTCATGTTTTTCTTCTTTTCCTTTCTCTCCTCTTCCATCTTCTCATTTCCCCTTATTTTCCTTCCCTTTAATTATAAAGGGGTAATGACGGAAGAGTAAAATTAAGGCTAGATGGTGAGGGCATGAGTGATTATACTTTGAAGGACTTTGCAAACTCTTCCTGTGTGTGACAGCTAATGAGCTTCCTTGTTCTGGAAACCTCTGAAATGACTTTTCAAACACATGTTGACAGTTTCCTGCCTACCAGTGTTAACTGATGTCCCTGAAGTAGTCCATGCTAATAATAAATCGCTGCATCTCATGGACCTGTTGTCTGTCATCTGGAGACATTTCCCTGTTAAATATTTATTTGCATATATAAAAACCCCATAACAGCTCATTAATTACCATGGAGCTCCTGAAGAATGACAAGGGGGATGCTGTCGTTGTTAACCCTGTCCACAAACAAATACATACCCATCAGATTTACCTGTTTAACTTAAACTGTAATTACTGGGCAATCAAACAACTGACAAGTGTAGGTGCTAATTATCCAAATGAGACTTGGAATGTTCAGAGTTACCTAGTTATTTTTAGCTTCTTGACTGTTATTTCCACTTCACATCTGCAGTCAATATGAGTGACTTGTGTTCACATGAATCAGCTCAGCAAGTGTTTTCTTGAATGTTACTATAAGGATTTCGAGCGCAAAGTGAAAGACCATGTGAGATATATGGATTTTAGAATAAAATATAAACCATCTACTGGAAGAAAATAACAAATGCTTAATTTGGCTCAGGCCAGCAGATGGCAGTGTGGACCAGAAAATAAAATCTCCCCTTCCCACCCATCAGGCTTTTGCGGTTGAGGCTTTGGCTTTACTTTCTACTCTTGAAGAGATTTGGAAGTTAAAGGTCTTTCCATTGTCCATGCAGAAGGGCTCAAGAGAGTCATGTGGCATATAAGGCTCTTCCGTCAGGACACAGCTGCCCAGCAGAGAAGCTCAGCTACCACACATTGCCAAGAGGGACAAAGACCTGAGTCATCCAGGTGGCCTCTTTGAGTTCCTTAAAGTCCTTAGACTTAGATGACTCTTGGGGCTCAACCACATCATCCTGGTTTTCAGTTCTCTTGCTCCCCTCCTGAAAACTTTGCTGTTCTTTGCTTAAACCCAAAGATTTATGGCAACTTTATGCAACCCCATGGAAATTTTTACAGGGCTGCGGGGTGTAGCTCAGTCATAGAGCTCTTGCCTAGCATGGTGCAGACCCTGGATTCCATCCCAGCACCACAAAACAAAGAAACAAAAGTATTTAAAACAAAACAAAGAGACAAAACAAAATAACCAACAACAACAACAACAAAACACCCAAAACACATGTATTTCTAAATCTTGGTTACCAAGATGGCATAAATGAAAATATTTGTTAAAATAGTCATCTCTGACTCCTTGGATTTTACAAAACAGTTGTCTTAGGTGAAAGGAAAAGACTATTAAGTGCTCTAAGGAAATGCCCTGAAAGGAATCCCATTGAAACAACCTGAAACAATCATCCTGGTATAAATCCATAAACATAAAATAGCAGAAATTAAAATGAAATGATAGTTGGATATATCATCAGCCTTTTTGGGGGAGGGAGGGCTAGGGAGTGAACCCAGGATGCTCTAAATTGCATATTCCAAACCTTTTAATTTTTAATTTTGAGACAGGGCCTCTCTAAATTGCTGAATAAGTCTGGCCTCTAACTTGTGAACCTCCTGCTTCAGCCTCCTGAGTTGCTGGGATTATGGATGTGAGCTACCACACCTGGTTATTAATGTAAAATGCCATCTCAGCGTCAACTTGCTTTACTTATCTGGGACTGATATATGAAAATACTTGCTCTCTTCCTTCTTCCTTGTATGTATTTTCTGTTTCTTTTTGCTATCAACCTACTAAAGAAGTAGGATTTAACTCAGAGCACTGTAGATGTTGCAGTTTTTAGATACTATTGTTAAACTTCTTGTTTAATCCAGAATCTTGAGTACTGAGATGACACTTGCTCTTTTAGGGAATGTTTGCACCACTGGATTAGTTAGTTTGTCAGAGAAACAGAACCAACAGTGTGTGTGTGTGTGTGTGTGTGTGTGTGTGTGTGTGTGGGTGGGTGTGTGTGTGTGGAGAGAGAGAAAGAGATGATTTCTTATTATTTTGTTGTTATTATAAGTAAGATTAATCATACTTAATCATAACATAGTATGATCAAGACTGATAATACTATGTTGCCCAGGCTGTCCTCAATTTCTGGGCTCAGGCCTCCTGCCTCCGCCTCCCAAGTAGCTGGGACTACAGGCACAAGAAAGAGGTCTATTTTAAGAAGTTAACTTAAAATCTGCAGGTAGATCTGCAGGCTAGAAACCCAGAGAAGAACTGCAGTTCAAGTTTAATGGCTGACTACTGGCAGAATTTCTTCCTGCAGGGGAGAGTCAGTTTTTCTCTTAGGGACATCAACTGATTGGATGAGGCCCACTCACATCATGGGGAACAATCTGCTTTACTGAAATTCTACTGATTTCAATGTAAATTCCATCTAAACCATACCTCTGTGTAAGTATCTAAGGGGGATGTCTGACCAAGTATATGGATAGTGTGGATAGTGTGGCCTAGCCATGCTAACACATAAAATTAACCATCACGACCCCAAATATTTCTCCCTTGAAAGGATCTGCTGAATGCATAGAGTGACTCTCGGATGGGTAGGCACTTTCTGTATTCTCTCATATTCTGCAAAAAAAAAAAAAAAATCTTTTCACATGAGGCAACAGGGCTGGGAGGAAGTACCTGAGTGCTGATCTTGTCTGCTACTGACACTTGTGTGGTTTTAGGGGGTCTGAGGCCCCTGCAGTCTATGGCTTCCTCCCCTAGTAAAGTGAAATCCCCAGAGAGCCAGAAGATTTCCTATTCATTGAATGTCACAGCAAGGGGTCAGGAATATCACAGGAAGGTAATTGGACCAGCAGGTCCCAACCTAGCTTTTAGAGAATTCAGAGATTAGAAGAGACACTTCTCAGGATTGAGGTGGAGCTCTTCATTAAGGGTTGGAAACCAAGACCAGAAATCTGAACCAGAACTTAGGAAGTGTTCTGTCCTATCTTGTGAACAAGGGTAGCTATGGGCTGAGGCCCTTGTACATTGCTTGCAAAAAATGATTGCAAATTATTCACTTCCCTGCATCCAGGCCCTTTTCAGTATGCCTTTGTTGCTCCCACCATCAAATGGTGGAGTCTGTTTCCCCTTGAATTGATCTTGTGACTTGCTTTGATCCATAGAATGTGGTGGAAGTTCGGCTATGTCAGTTCTGAGTCTAGGTCTTAAGAGGTCTTGCATGACTCCTTGATCTTTCTCAATACCTCACTCAAATGAATAAGGCTGGGTAGCCTGCTAGAGAACAAGGGACATGTGGCTCTTGCTCTAGTCACCAGTCAGACAGCTCTCAGATACAGAGCCATCCAGCTGCTAAGCAGCTGAGTGCAAACACATGGTGTGAGTCCAGCTGAGACTGGAGGAACCACCCGGTAGAGCTGAATTGCCAATTCAGAGACTAGCAAGCTAAACAAATGGTCATTGTTTAAAGCAACTAAGGTGTGATTTATTAAGCAACAGAAGCGTAAAGTGGACGACCTGCAGTTCTGGCAACAGACCACTTCACCTAGAGACTTGTTGATGGGAACAGCCACAATGGGTGGGTATACAGTCTACTATATACCACTAGCTATAGCCCAACTTCAATTTGTTTCAAGTGAGATAAATGAGAACACTTTCCTTATCCTTAATAGCATCTTTTTTTTTTAATTCTAGGAACTCTCAGGATCAAAGTTTATGCAATATAAGGCTGCTGTTCAGTGTGTGTGGTCTAGTGATCTTTAAATCATTGCATACTCTCAGAAAATGCACTCTTGATTGCAAATTTGTAGTGAGCCATTTGTGTTAACATCCTTTGTCAGCAGACATGTCTCGAGCTTCTTAAATGCCTTATTTCTCAACCACCCCCAGTCCAAAGCATTCAGCTCTGCCTAGGGTCCTAGACTAAACACTGTAGGAGGTAGTTATAATCAACTGCCTCAGTTCTGGGGCTGGGGATGTAGCTCAAGGGTCAAGTGTTCACCTAGCATGTGCAAGGTCCTGGTTTCAATCCCTAGCATCACAAACAAAAACAACAAAAATTAACCTGAGTTCTCTCTTATCCCCTTCCCCCTTCCAGACACTGGCCTCAAAGCTTCTACAATTGTAGTTAAACTCAGGAACATGAGTTTCTAAGTGATGCATTCAGGGGATTTGTACTGTCCCCATCACAGGTCTCTTTCTTAATCCCACCATTAGACTAGGCCAACATGGCAGCTTCATATCCAAGTCCTTTCAGTGTCATACTCTGCCTAACTTCCTAACTGCCTAGATTCCTGACAATGAACTTGATCTTCCAGGTGGCACCCTGTTCTCTTCTC
Organism: Marmota monax; assembly: GCF_021218885.2. Classification (NCBI taxonomy): domain Eukaryota; kingdom Metazoa; phylum Chordata; class Mammalia; order Rodentia; family Sciuridae; genus Marmota; species Marmota monax. The sequence goes on from NW_026692254.1 coordinate 6,489,500, forward strand.
CCTGATTGTCCAGTGATTAATGTTCAAGTTATTACATCACTTGGCTACACCGGGGGTCTACTTCATGTATCAGGTAGAGAACAGCTCATTCAATTCTTTCTATGCATCTCTAAAAGCTCAAGGAACTTTATTTGTTCTTAGTAAATTAAAAATCAGATGGCAATTTGGGTACAAACCCTTGAATGAACTATGCCAAGAAAATAGCATGTTGTTTTTCAATATTTCCATAGAAAGATCACTTTTCACATGGATGTATATGAGTTTGGGGCAGTCCTTCGAGGTACATATAACAATTGTCAGTATTCCCATCTTGCAAGTGGAGAAATTCAGACTTGAGATCCCAAAACTTGTAAGATGGCAGATCTGGAAACTGAATTCAGCTCCTGATTCCAAACCCCATCTTCCTTAAGAGTGAGACAGAACCCTTGCCTGGCAGACAGTGTGCATTCCCAAACACTTCCTCCCACCCGACCCTGGAAACCCATCTGCTGGAATGGTATGGCAGGAGAGCTGTTGGATAAGAGAGCTGTTGTCTTTAAATCAAGCAAATCTTAAAGGAACATAGTACCATCAAGGAAAGTGTATTAAAATAGGTGAAAAACAATGTCTGATCCTGCTGATATAAGAAAAGACAAAAGATGCCAGGTGTGGTGTATGCTTACAATCCCAGCAGTTTGACTCAGGAGTCTGAGGCAGGAGAATTGCACATTCAAAGCCAGCCTTCGCAAACGAAAGGTGCTAAGCAACTCAGAGAGACCCCGTCTCTAAATAAAATACAAAATAGGGCAGGGGATGTGGCTCAGTGGCCGAGTGCCCCTGAGTTCAATCCCTGGTACCCAAGGGGGGAAAAAGACAAAAGAAATCCTTCATATTATTACAGGTTGGAAATAACCAGGTAATTAGAAGGAAACACACTGAAGGTCTATGTTCCCACAGTGGAGGGTGGTACCATATGTTAGCGGAGAGATGGTTTAAGGGAGGATTTGTCATGGATATTATTTCCTGGTGGAATTGGGGCTACAGAAGACATGTGTGTTACAACTTAGATTTCATGTAAAATTTTGTGCATTTAAGAAATGATTTAAGCTGGGCATGGTAGCATGTATCTGTAGTTGCTCAGGAGACTGAGGCAGGAGAATCTCTTAAGGATAACCTGGATAAGATTCGGAAAAACAGCCAATTATCATTTCTATTTTATGACAGCAAAGCATCACTCTCCCCTGCCATTGTTTGGACATTACTTTCAGGTGCTTTAACTTAATTAGACAGTTGGTTTGTATTTAAATTCATATTTAGACATACTATTTCTTTAACTTTCCCTCACTTCCCCCACCTCAACCACAAAACAAAAACAAAACGTATCATTTATAAGTATTTGTGTCATTTTATTAAAATTTTCAGACCATCTGGGAATTAAGAACAAAGTCTGGAACATGAGAAATCTTCAGTTCTGATGATTGTGGATGGAAAACTTCCACCACGTTCCCCAGTGAGGTTGGCTGGATGGGGCCTGCTGTGGGAAGGGGATAAGAGAGAACTCAGGTTAATTTTTGTTGTTTTTGTTTGTGATGCTAGGCACCCCTAGCAGACCCGGGTGTTGTCCTCCAGCTGGCCATAACACTTTAGCACTGACTTGATCCTTAGCCATCATTTTATTGTCATAGTCACAGACCTCAAAAGATTCAACAGTAAGGAATTAAAATGATACTCTATCAGTATTAATTCTGAAATTCAGCATGAATTTAGCCTGCTTGTAGACATTTCTCCAAGATAGAGTTGAACTGGGAATAATTTGCTTGTTTAAATTGCAAAAATGTTTTATGCCTTCTGGTCTTGTAATGGTGTGTGCAAAGAACCTCTTGAATGAACTCCACTAAGCTTTGCACTGACCAGTTTGGAAATGCTTGGATCTTCTCCCTTCACTTGAACTTGGCTGTTTCTTTGAAGAGGTCAAAAGGCGGGTGGTGGTTGGACAAAACCCTGGTTCAGTCCTTGGCTACCATCAGCTCAGACTTTCCTTTCTACATTTACCCCCTTCCCACAGCAGGCCTGCCCTGTAGTGGACACTTGCTAAGCAGTAGGTGTTATGTCAGTCATTAATACCATTCCCTGACAAGTCCTGGGAACCTCCTGTGGTCCCCATCTCCTGCAGCCAGGAGCCTCACCCAGGATGCTTCTTTCTTCCCCAGACTCCATCTCCAATGCTCCATGAGTGAAAATCAAAGAGGGAAAGAGAGAGGGAGCAGAGAGTCATAACTGCTGTGTATTTTATGGAAAGGTTTTAAGAACTCTCACTCCTCAAAGAGCTTCCCTTGAAAAACATTGCTTGCACTAATGTTAGATGATTTTCAAGCTGAGTTTATAACATTATTTGTTTCTGTGCTTAACTTTTGTTGCTGCTAGAGTTGTTAAGTTGTTGTATTGGAAGGAATGATTCCTCTGCCCAAAAGATATCAGTGAAATGATTGTATAATGTGGCAGCCGGCTGCGCCGTGGACCCTGGAGATACTAACGCTTCACAGGAGGGTCTGAGAGCTTTCCTCTCTGAAACTTCTTCTTGCCCCAGGTGGCCACATAGAATCACATTTGTATTTCCCCTCTCCATTCAAGCACCGTATTTACTACAATCAGCAAGGGCTGGCATTGCAGATGATACAGCGTTATGTGCCTCCAAGGAGCCTTCTTTAGACCAGGCCAACAGAGGCATGGTGTTTCCCAAGAGAATGACAAAGAGCAGGAGTTCTTCATCTCCAGCCCTATAGGATTTGAGGCTGAGTGTCTTGGACATATCTGATGTAGATTTTCCAGGCACAATCTATGGGAGAAGATTTGTGTCAAAAAAAAAAATAGGAACCACTGTGAAAAATAGGAGGAGGATTAAAGTGGGGGAGGAGAGAAGAAAGGGGAGGTGAGAAGGAGGAAAAGGAGAGACGAGGAATAGAAGAGGAAAAGGAAGAAAGAGGAGAAAGAGGGAGAGAGAGTAGTATGCCTGGCATGGTGGTGCACTCCTGCAATCCCAGTGACTCAGGAAGCTGAGGAAGAAGGATTGCAAGTTCAAGGCCAGCCTCAGCAACTTGGTGAGACGCTGTCTCAAACAAAACAAACAACAACAGCAATTTGAAAAAAAAAAGAGTTTTGGGGATGTGGCTCTGTGGTTAAGTGTCCTGGGTTCAATCCCTGGTACCCCAAATAAATAAATACATGCATACATACATACATATCCTCAAATTTCAGAGCTTGCCTCTACCACCTAGATATATGGTCTAACCATCTAATATTTCAAGTCAGAATGTGTTTGTATAATTCATTTTAAATGCAAAATGTCTTGACAGCGGAGGTCTTGCTCCCTCAGGAGTGATATTCTTTGACATGTGCAGCCGACAGATACACACAGTGACCTCTCCAACATTGGAAGGAAGGAAGGAGTTGGGTTGGAAAAGTGCCCAACCTCATTCACTGGGGGGTCCCTTCCCACCTCTCTCTGCTCCCTCCGTCCTGCAGTCTTTTCCTCTCTCCTCCACTTCCCCGCTATCTAGACCTGTTGACCGTTACCTGGCTTCCTTCATTCTCGCCACATAAACCACTTTCTTTCTGATGCAGGTGTCCTAATCATCTGCACACCTTGCTAGAGACCTGAACCTGTCATTTTCACAGTAAAGGTCCAAGTGTGGATTCAAAAGGCTTATATAGAAACTGTCATATAATCAGCTCCAGAAAATGGCTCAGATTATAGCAACAGATCAACAAACCAAAAACCTTCTAACAGAAGCTACTATGGCTTTGTGATTTCTATTTTACGTACTTTATGTATAGACTTTTCTTCAATGAATAGTTTATTTTGTAGCTAGTTTCTATTTTGTGCTGAGACATAATTTTATCATCGAATATAACTTTTTTGAACATTATTAGATTAATTTTAAATTTTTCTGAACTTGACTAATCAAGAATTTAGAGTTCTTTTTATTTTATTAGCAATGCTTTTTGTAACATCCAGTTGGTCCTGGGAACCCCAGTCCTGCTGTAGTAGCAGGTTTGGAAGATGAAGCAAATTTATAAAAGGACATTTAGGGGCAGTTTTGTGATACATTTCTTGGTAGGTGGCATCACTTGGTTGAAATAATACAGCAGTTATTTTACACATATCCCAGCAGGTTGTTAGAATGGATTATCTCATTGTTATTTATCTAAGAATTTTATCTCCTGACATAGAAGGATGCAGGATTAGGGGCTGGGGTAGCCTGGGAGATGGAACTTGGTGGTCCAGGTGTTGAAGAGTAGAAATAGATCCAGGATGGCCAATGATAGGATACCCATCTGGCTGGTGAAACATGGTGCTAGGCAACTAGTGGTCACCCAGGCAACCATTAGGGTTGGGAGGAGTCCAGCAAGAGGTGACAGTGGGTCCAGATGATAGGACTGACGTGTACACAGAGGCAAGCCATAGAGACAGGCACTATACAGAGACCCAGGCAGGTGGTCGGCCTTGGGGACATCTGTCAGTTGCAGGGGCAGGACACAAGGCCATGAGAAGAGCAAGAGCCCATGTTCCAAGGCCAGGAAGATAGGAGACCATAGAAGTTATGAGGCAAGCACATGGGAAAAGAGATGGGGCTGCAGGTGGGTAAACTAGTGTTCAAGGAGTAGCAGGATTCAGAGAGCAAGTAGAACCTAACAGAGCCTAAGATCAAAGAACTATGGAGTTAAGTGTTTTGTTTGAGACTTCATAATTTCCCATCACAGGAAGTCCTATCTGTGAAAACAGCAGACCATGGAAGTGGGAAATAGATAGGACATTTTCAAGTTGGGGGTCCTAGATATTATAGGATTTAAAATCATAGAGGGATTTTCACGGGGGGCGGGAGTTGTTATTCCATAATCTATGTGCGTTCACAGGATGTATGTGACCGTGTGTGTGGAAGGGTGTGCAGGTGTGCATGGGTGTGAGCGTATGTGGGTTAGTGAGTCTATGCAGGGTTGTGAGAGCACACAAGTCTGTATGTGAAGGCTGGGTTGTCCCTTCTGTGGCCAGAAGATGGAAAGCTATCTCAGAGCATAACCTCATGTGTGACCTCTATCGGTGGACCATGTTTGGTGAGACAAATATTGGAGTCCCACTTTCATTTTCTCAGATATCCTCCAGTGTTTAATTTCTTCCTGTCAGATGGGCAAACCGATAGGTGAGCTCTGACACAATAATGTCCCTCGCCCTGAACACACAGCTCCAGAGAGGCCCTGCTGGGGCCTCTGCCTGGGTTTTCATGACACTAGAGAGGTGGGGAGTCTAGATTGGGGAGAAAAGTAGAGTTGAAGACTACAAAACAAGCCAGAACTTGGAGTGACCTTGGTACTCAGGATTGTCCCTTTTCTAGCTTTTCCAAGGATGAACCTCCCTGAGGGGACCAAAATACTCTCCTTCTGTTTGAATTTCTCCTGCTGGAACCCATGCAGCAGGGGGGAAACAACCCTCAGCAGTCCGGGTGACTTTGGAATAAATAGCTGGGCTGGGCGTGGAAGTCAGCGGGTCCTTCCCAATGAATGGAGCCCTCAGTGTCCCTGTTGCAGAACTGTTCTTCTTTTGTTCCTCTGTCTTTAGCTCTCTGTTATATAAACATCTGGAGGGCTGAGTATCATTTTCGCCCTAGTAAAGGAAGAATACATCTTATATTCCCCCCACAAAGAGACAAAATGGTGCGTGGGCCACATCAGCGTAGGAACTGGAAAATCTGTGTGGAGTGGCTTGAAGGAGTCACTCTTGGTCTATGAATCACTTTTCTTTTCTCTTCCAAACATCTGTGAAGCAATGAAATAATATGTGTGAAGACTCAAGATTCCCTTCCGGATCAATCTGAGTGTATTTGTTTTACATCAGTGGCCATAAAGAAATCGGTTACAGCATCTAAAGGGAATGAAATTGCTTCCATATAATTTTACAAATCTAACTTTTTCCCCTCAATGTATTAACCACCAAACTGCCCAAACTGCTTATTTCCATATTTGGAATATTTTCTGTTGTGATTATCTGTTTGTGTACTTTCTGGGGTTGGACATTCAGCAAAAAACAAAAACACAGTCAACATTGTTATTTTATTAGTGCTCTGTCTTTAAGATGAAATGAGGGATTAAATTATTTTAAACACACTTTGGCTGTGTATAGACTCACTACTCCAAATGTGGTCCCCAGACCAGCCGCATGGACATGATATTACCAATACATTTGTTAGCAAGGCAGACTCAGGGCATTCACTCCCCACCATACACCCTGAGTCAGAATCACAAGATTCCCCTAGAAGGTTTCAGAAAGAATTAAAGTTTAGGAAGCCCTCGGTCTGAGTGAATAAGTTTGTCACAGATTGACTTTGCTTATGGTACTCAGGATTGTCCCTTCTCTAGCTTTGCCAAGGATGAACCTCATGGCTAGATCATTCTCTTGTCCTCGTGTATTCTTCTAGCCTATCTATTTTTGACCATATTTTTATTTAATTCAGCCATTTTGCACAGATCCATATCTTATGTGAAAATATCAAGAAAAACTTGATTCTTTGTTAATATATCCTTACTTTGACCACAATACATTGACAAATAACGATTGAGCACCTACTGTGTCCTGGGTACTATTTTAAATGCTGGGACAAAGCAGTAACTCAGACAAAGTCCTACTTTTCTGTAACTTCAGTGCCAGGAGATGGTGACAACTACACAAGTTAGTGAATAAGATTTTATTTGGCCTTTGGTCAAGAAAACAAAACAGAGCTCTGTGATATCTTTTTAGATTTGAGAAATTAGAAATAAAATCAACCAAACTAGACAGTGGGGAGTTCTAGGGGGTGTTTATGAAGAGTTTTTATAGTAGCTCATAGAATCACCTGTGAAATCAACTGGCTTAAGAGTGAAGAGGCTGAGAGACAAGAAATGAACTAAGCGATCTCCAAGTTTTCATCTTGTTAGACTTTTAAAAGTAATAGAAATCCTAATTAAGCTTCCTATAACAGTAAAATCCAGGGAGAAGGTGAAAGACGGGAGATGCAAGAACTCATTCTTTAGGCTTGATCTAAATGTTCTTGAACTTCAGATGGGGGAGGGGCTAGGGAGAGCAGGCAGAGATGATTTGCCCACAGAAATGGCTTCTGCACCAATGCTGACCCTTCAGAGTGGTTCTCTTCCCTTTCCAGGATATTATAAGTCAAAATGGCAGAATAATCATCTTTATGGAGATTTTTAGAGCCACCTTTACAGTGGCTATGGATTCAAGCACCATATTTAAGTCAGGTTCTGTTGAAACCAGCTAAATGTCCTCCAGCTGATGAAAGAGTTGCTGGAAGTCAGTGTCAACAGCTGCAGAAATGGGAACCCAGAGTCAAGGCAAAGACTGCTATACACACAGAGATTCTGTTGTGGGTCACTTATAAGAAGTCAATGGAACTCTCTATGTTAGGAAATAAGGTTTTCTGCTGCCCGAGTATCTGCTTTGAATTATAATTTCTGGTTCACTTTTTTTTTTTTTTTAACCAAAGACTTGAGTGAAAGAGAAATAAAAGTCAAGCATTTATTTGAAATAAAAGCAGGGTACTATTCACAAGAGCCATTTTGAATAAGAACTTTCTAAAATAGGGGCAATAATTCTTACAGGAAGATAATCAACATTCCCCACCCCCACCCTGAACTTCTCATTGGCTCTAAGCACAGCAATCTACAACTCTTCTTCCTCATGAGCTTAGAAGACTATGTGTTCTTATCCTTGGCCTGTGTCACTTAATCTCTTGAATAAGATGCCATTATTATTGAAAAATAATAAAAAATGTATCTTTTCAATTTTCCAGTGAGGTCATTTTAGCTCAGTGCAGGAAGGTGTTTATAGATAGGGATATTCACCCTGCCTTTGGGTGGATGGTATGGCTAAGTTAACTTGGTGGTTTTGTGCTATCAAATTGCAAAGGGGGGAAGAACCCACCAGGGTATGTTTTAATGGATTGGGCTTTAAATCCACCTCCTGCTTTGCATTTCTATTTGCACTGAAGATGAAAAACTCTGTAAGAAAATGGAATGGGTTTCATGTGAAGCAATGGAGTACAATTGACTCTTCTAAAGCTACTTGGGTCTTATATGACTTACCTCTGCCTCCACAATATATTTGACAAGATCCCCCAAGTCCCTGTGAGGTTGATTTGGTATTTAAATTACAAAAGATCTCTAAGAAAATGTATTTAAAACATTTTACAATCTCCTAGAATTTGGGTTTATGAAGAGGGTTGAGATACATTTAAATGATATTTTCAAACGGTGAACATTGTTGTACCTCTAGCATTAGATTAGAGGAAATGCAATTAGATGAGACTGTATCTCAACAACTAAAAGAGCAGGCCTTCATGCTAAGATCCTATGGATCAACACCTTTAAAACCCATTGACTTCTTGTTGTTCATTCTTTGAACTTCTGTACTCTTTTTCCAATGTTCTATGATCAGAAAGATGTCTTTTGCTAGGTAATTTGATATGACTACTCCTAAAACCTTGGCAAGTGATAATGAGAAGAGAAAACATATTTCTTTGAGCTCTATCCTTGGAGGTCCAGTGCTTTCAACATTTCTCAAAACCTGAGCAGGTGGTGTCTCAGCTCTGCTCGCCAGTAAGTCCTTCCAGTTAAAGAATGATGCCTACTATCTTCTGGCCCCACCTGATGATGTCGGTAGTTGGTTAATATGCTACCAATGAAGCCATATACATAGGAAGGTTGACGACTGTCACCAAGTCACAAATGTTCCTGTCAAGGGAGCTCTCTTTCCTGCTAATGCCCAAAGGGCTGATCCTCATTATTGGCATTGCTTCCCACTGCTGCTGGAGATATCCATGCTACCACCTAAGTTATTCATGTATGTATCTATTGAATTGCTATAATCATTGATAACTTACTTTATACCAGGATTATTACTAGCACATGGATATAGTTATTGATTCCCACTCTGTTCTTATGGAGTTCAAAATGCAGTGTTGGATGCACTTGGAAAATGTACGATGCAAGAGGGGATCCTTCAGATTTAAGGTTGAGTGGAAAGATAGATCATTCTCACTGGCTTTTTTGACTATGTTGAGGAATTTAGTCTTATAGTAAAAGCAATGAAAACCTTTGAAAATTTTCAATCCAAAGGATGAGATGGACCAGCTTAGAGTTTTGAGGAACACTGCTTCAGAGTAAAAGAGCAGTTTGTAAGAAGGTTAATGGAAATGGGGAGAGCAGTTGGGAGACTGAGTTTAGGGAGCAGGAGAGATGGTGGCAGCACAGACTGGGATACGACTATGGCAAAGATGCATAAAACCCCCACAGCCTATGCCCTGGAACACGAGGCCCTTCATACCAGTACAGTGGTCACTGCTGCAAGAATGTGAAGCTATATTTGTTCTGCATCAATGTGAAGAGATTTCTCTCTCTCTCTCTCTCTCTCTCTCTCTCTCTCTCTCTCTCCTATTGGGACAATCCAAAGCCTCAGTCTTAAAGGAGAGTTGACTTATACTACCTGTGCTACCTGGGTTAGTCAGCTTTTTTGTCACTATTACCAAAATATCTGACAAGAACAACTTAAGAGGAGGAAGTTGGCTCATGGTTTCAGAGGTTCAGTCTATGGTCAGCTGATTCCATTGCTCTTGGGCCTGAGTTGAGGCAGAACATCATGGAAGAAGGGGTGGAAGAGGAAAATTGTTCAGTTTGTGTCAGCCAGGAAACAGAGAGATAGAAGGAGTAAGGGGAACACAAAACAATCCCTAAGGGCAGAGCCCCAATGACCTCCAGCTATGCCCAACCTGCCTACAGTTACCATCTAAGACAATAGTCCTTTTGAATTATCTTGATTAGGTTTTAGCTGTCACAATCTGATCATTTTACCTCTGAGCATTCCTGCATTAACACAAGAAATTTGGGGGGACATCTCATATCCAAACCACCATACCACAGATGTCTCATTCTATTACATTCCTGGGGTGGGGATGGGTGTCTGCTTCATCCTTCTCAATGTATCCAGGAATGTTGGGACACAGAGATGAACACAGCTTAGGTTTCTGCTGGCTACCTAAACTGGAATGTTCCTACTTAGGGAATTGACCAGTTACCAGAGTGTGGCTGTTGTGGAAAGTAAGCTATGTTTTAGAGACACAATAAAATTTTGGACTCAACCATTTGAGAAGTTGCCATTGTATACAAGCTGGTAATTAAATGGAGACATTTTAATGCATTGTAAGTGGAGTAGGTATCCCAGAGTTTCAGTACAGAGGCAGTTTGCATCTGGAAGTGGCAGTAGTGGAGGTGGAGTCTTGGAGCTGCATTTATATAACATCTTAATTAAGATAGAGAAAAATATCAGTTGCCCATATTTTTTAAAATGGAGGAGGTTTTGATAGACATGAGGCAGGAGGACTAAATCTCTCTTTCTCTCTGTTTCTCTCTCTCTCTCTCTCTCTCTCTCTCTCTCACACACACACACACACACACACACCTCTGCTATGCCCAAGCATTCTATGTGGAACCTTCATTTTTGAAAGATACAAATTAAAACTGTGTTGTGAACAAGTATTTTAAAAGCATGTGAAATAAACTTTCTGGACAGTCACGGAGAAAAGAAAAAATTTCTAAAAATCTGTATTCTTGCCCATCTGGATGAGGATCTATGTTTCTTAAAGCTTCGATAGTAGAAGACATTTCAGTCGTCTTCATTCTCTTCTACTTGTGTCTACCCAAGTACCTGTTTCCTCTTGTATCTAGTTCCTCAACAGCTGTGACCATGGACTAAGCCAGCAGGGGGCACACAAGTACAGAATCATCTAAGAAGAGAGATACTGTGTGCATTTCTATCATTGGCCACAATTCTCTTCCTGCCTCTGCAAGACACAAATTCAGGAAAGAATGACCGTGGCCTTGGGCTGCACATGGAATTTAAGAGGCATATAGAATCCTAAAGAATGAGTTCTTTTTACCGTTGGAATTGAAGACAATCATACAGCATCTCTTAATTGTATTATATAGCATCTTTTAATTGAAATCAGCCAAAACTTCCATTACTGTTATTTTAAAAATTGACTACAGCAATATTAATAATTTGTTTATTAATAAAACAAAACCGAAGTTTTTATGGCTGTCAGCAGACTCAAATACCACACATCTTGAAGAAATGGTGAAATAATCGGAAATACCATATTTCCTTCTGAAAGTGCGAAAAGGCACTGAAAGAGAGAGGCAGAAATGATACTTAAGCAACAAACACATTCAAGTAAGCATCAGTTTCTGTACACACTCCATTTCCGTTGGCGTCTGAGCATGGATCTTAATTCAAGAGGTTTAACCTGCTCTAGGGAAAATGAATGAGAAAGAATGCAGCACAATGCTTGAAGATCTTTACATTTATAGACTGGTGAACTCTCTTCCCCCACGCACTGCAATTTGGGTGGCTTTCCTTCAAAACTATTAAGGCATCTTCATTGGAACTGGGGTAATTCTAAGCAACACTAATGGTGTGCTCGATGTTACTGTAAGTGAGATAAATGATAGCAAACTTGTCTGAGCAGATGCACCTAATAACAGAGGCTTGGAAGCATAATATGGCAAGAGCAGAAATGTTCAAAGCAGAAAACAAGAGCCCACAGAATCACTATGAGCATGTTAGTGTGGAGTCACTGAGTGAATGATGTGTGATTCTGGCTATAGTATCCACATCTCCATCACCAATGCACCCCCTATCTTCGAAAGGTTAGAGTCACAATCAGGGAAAGGGAAGCCCTTTAGGGTTTCAGGTCTCCACTTTCAGAAAACCCCAAGAAATTTCTAGTGGGGAAATAAGGAGAAAGTCCTTGAATTACAGTGCACTCAATGGAACCAAGAAATTGAGTCTCTAATATCCACCCACATTGAAAGGAAATGACACATTTATCAATTCAGGCTCAATTCCTATAGATGGAAGAAAATTCGAAACAGGTAGATGTGGCTTACAGCATTTTCCCATTGAATTAGTTTCCCTTCCACCCTTTCTCTCCAATGTGATTAATGTTATGCATTTCTTCCTTATCCACATGCATAACAGAAAGTTCTGGAAAACCTGGTTCACCACCCCAGAAAAATTAATTAGAAAGGTGAGAAAAGATGGAGACAGCGTTGTTTGGGTTAATAGTTTTGGTCTTTGGCATAGAAATGTAATGGGAAGGAGAGGAAAGAAACATAAAAATGGTATCATCTTGTAGCCTCTAGTTATAAAAATTTTAACATTGTACTTTTAAATGACCCAGTAGAAGTGAGCCTCGGTGAGGTATCATTCTATATTGGAAGCTGTTTGCCTGGTTTGCTCCAAACACTATAAGCCTGACCATAATGATGGGGCATGGTTCATTCAACCCTGGAGCCACACACAGCACCATTTTGTAATGTTTCCTCTATATCTACCATTTCCTGATGTTTCCGCCCACCTCCATCATTATTTTGTGTGTGTGTATGTGTGCACTCATGAAAGAACACTTAACATAAGATCTAAAAGATTTTGATACAGACCATTAGTTCCTACTTTCAAAGGAATTGGTAAAATTGCAATAGTGTCATGGATTGGATTCTCTTCTTTTGATGGCCTCTGAGGGCCTGTGCAGTTCCATCCTGCCATGTCCTCTATCCCTTATGTACAGTTAGTTTACTGCTACACTTGAAATTCTAGGCTTGGCTGCCCAATATGGCAGCTGATGAACTTGCATCTTCTAATTTGGGCACTGAGCATCTGTCAGTGTTCGCTCGTTGACTCTGCAGCATCTTCTGTCACACCTCAATGGCAGAATGGACATTTTGAATTTCCTAGGGGCAAGAATTCTTCCTGATATGAGTTATATAAGCTTAGAATGATTTCCTCCCAGAAACCACAAATTTTCTATTTTAATACCATCAAAATTCCCTTCATTTCAGTTTTCCACTAGACCAGCTCTGGAGATGGAATAGGGAAGGCACCCCTATTGATAATGTCATGCCCAGGCTAAGACAGGCCAGACTTCCCATGAGTTGGCACAAATATTAGTGTCTGGTTAGCACTGGAAAGCTTATGAAATATAAAGTCTGGATGGGAAGTCTGTCTCTGGTTCAACAGATTTAGGAGTGGCCCTGGAAATTTCATTTAAGGAGGGGACAGGTAATTCTAGCCATAAATATCTAGAAAACCCACAGCCGAATCCTATGCTAATGTCCCCTTGGAAGGTGGAACACCAGGCTGCAGAAGTACTGGCAATCTTCCCAGCTGGAAAGTGGAGGCAAAATGATAAATAATAACTGTCTCTTGGTATATGCAGGGATTGGTTCCAGAATCTCCACAGATACCAAAATGTACAAATGTTCAGTTTTCTTAAATATTTGCGGATAATCTCAGCACATCCTCCTATGTACCTTCAGTCATCTCTAGATTACTTATAATGCCTAATACAGAATGCTGAATTGCTTAAAGACTAGTGACAAGAAATAAAATCTGCACATGGACAGTACAGAGGCAACTTTTCCCCCCAAAGAGTTTCAATCTGTGGTTAGTTGAATCCGCACATGCAGAATGCTTGGATATGCAGGTACAATGCATTCAGTGTTTAGGTAGCCTGATTCTAGTTAGGTAATATATAAGATGTGGCTTCTGCACACAAAAGCTACAAAATGTTGCTTCTGCAAAAAAAAAAAATCCTTTAATTGCAAATCCTGAATATCTCTCTGAGATGTTTGCCCACTTTCTGCTGAAATTGCATATTTTTGGAGAGTGCCATTTTTAGAGTATGGAGGTATAATAAAATGAAGAACAGAAATGCACTGTGGGAAGCAGAGAGATGGCAGGGGAGAGCAGTTTTGTTAATAAATATAGCTGATAAAATGTGAGTACAATCTGTGTACTCACAAACTCCTGACTCTGTGACTTTGTTACAGACTGTGTTGTCCTTGGCAGTAATCACTAGTCTCCTGAGACTACTGAAATTGAAACTAATTAAAAGGAAAGAAAACAAATTCAGTTGTTCCGTCCCACTAGCCACATTTCAAGTGTTCAGAGTCACATGTCACTAGTAGCTACTGCATTGGGTAGTAACAAATGAAGGATATCTGTACCATTCCAAAAAATTCCACGGGGTGTGCTGGTCTAGAAATAACTACTGGTAGGAAATATGAGGCATGAAAAACTATCTAACCATCACTGATGTGAATGTATTTCTCTGATGCTGGTGGAACTTATTGAATAGAGTGTCAGGATAGAATCACTCACTGGCTTAAGATGAATCCAATAGATGGCCATAAAGAGACAAAATAAAAAATGTTCAGAGAAGAAAGCATTGTTGGAATACCTCAGTGCTGGCCTGAGCTCTTCTGAGATCGTTCAATTGTTAACTTCATAACTCTCTGAGACTCTCACCAGTTCTTTATATGTGGGCAGAAAAATGTGTGAAATTCTCAAATCTTTACTTTTGTTCTTTTTACTCCAGAATTATAGTCAGAAGTCTCGGGTGTTGAATCTGCCATGCTGTCCGAATGGACCTTGAAAGATGGCTGCTCTTCAGCAGAGGTGGAGAACAGGATGCTAGCCTTCTTTCCATCTTCTTATGATGATTTGAAAGCAGATGGCTTGAGACTGGCCTTCAGCCCTTGGTGTTTTTGTTGCGTGAGAGAGTTGGAAGGTTGGTATGGACAAAAAGAAAAAAGAAAATCCAGATGAGGTTGCTCCAGGGTGTGCTACTGAATCCTCTATCAAAAATGTCCTTGGTACTGAGGCGAGTTTTGCATTATTTCCTGAAGGTGGGGATGTTGGAGCTTGGATGGGCTCAGTAGCTCATGTACAGGAAAGGCCCAGCCTTTTGATAAGTTCAATTGCCAAGTAAAGATAGAAGTAGCCTGTGTTGATGCCTGGATCATGAGATAGCAATGACTAGCCCTTTCTTTAATAATAATAATGGGAAAAAAATCTCGTTCACATTCTTAGGAAAAACTGGATTCAAAAGGGACTGTGTAGCTATTGCTCTGAGGGGAAGAGTTGTGGAAGACAAAACAACTTGGCAAAAATATTTTTCATCCACAGTTTGTACCTCTCAACACATTGCATCAGAACACCATGAGTAATTTATGGCAAAAATTTCCCTTGGCATCTATTTAAATCATCTAGGTCTTCCAACGTACCTCATTGACTCCAGTTCAGCTTGCCAACTAATCAACAGTCATTTACTGAATGACTGGTACATGCAAAAATAGGTCAGTATGCATATCAGTATTAATATTTGATATCCCAAATTCTCATTTTTGCTAGCAGTGAGAAAAGCTGCTAGTTTCTGTTTCCTCTCCCTTTTCTTATTGTATCCTCTGGCTCCCAGTTCAAGGGCACAATGTCTGGCATATGAGTATTTGCTTAAAAGTTAATGAATTAAAAGATCATATTTAAAGTAGGATGTCCTAGGTTAAAGTCAGGAAATTTTACTTGAATGTGACAGTCAAAAAGTTATGGAATGTCAGCGTTTCTTTATAATAATGCCTTATATTTGGATAGCACTCTTTACTCTTACAGAGCTATTTCACACTTATAATTTCATTTGATTTGCTATTAAGGCTTAGATAACATTATTAGCCTTTATGGGCCTTCCTTTTTCACTCATGGCAAAGAAAAGAGACCACATGAAAATACGGTTATCTTTTCAACAAGATGTGGTCAGAGTTATTATTGAGAGATTCCCTACAATATCATTAGAAGTCAATCTGAATGTAAAAGGGAGTGTCGTCACTCTTGAGGTTTTCAAAGCCTATTTGTTATGGACTAAATGCGGAAAGCCATTCCAATAAATTAGCACAATTCAAATATGAATGTCAAGTTACTTCTGACTGGAACTTGGCAGAATGTGAGAAATTTAGGTTTTAAAATCTTGCTGAGATGATTCTGGAAGGCAAGCCATATGACAGATTTGAACATTTCATGGTCAATTTGTTTTCTATTCCTCCAGACCTTCATCTCAGTGTTTTCCCAGGTAAGTTACACCGGTAATCTGTGTGTGTGAGAGTCTTATTCTACTGGTCACATGAGGATCAGTGGTCAAGGGCATGAATTCAAATCCCAGCGCTACCACTTACCAACTGTGAGAGCCTGGAAATTTGCTCACCTCTCTGAACTAAAGCTTCCTAATGTGTAAAATAGAAATTAGTAAACTGTTGTAACACCCTGGGTTGCCATGAGAACATTTTAAGAACATCGATTCCAGGAACCCTCCTGGATACCTCAGGTCCCTTGTATTAGTCAGCTTGTCATCATTGTAACAAATACCTGAGGTAATCAACTTAAAAAGAGTCAAGGTTTGTTTTAGCCCACAGTTTTGGAGAATTCAGTCCATGATTGCTTGGCCACATTACTTTTGGGTCTATGGAACACATCATAGCAAGTAGCACATGGCAGAGCAAAGCCATGGCTGGGAACAAAAAAGGCAGAGAGAAAGGGGCTGGGGTTCCACTGTCCTCTTCAAGGTCATGCCCTCAATAACCAGCAAACTTCCCACTAGGTTCACTTAACATTTCCATCACCTCCCAATGGTGCCACTGGCTGGTGACCAAGCCTACCACACATGGGCCTTTGAGGGTCATTTAATATCCAAACTATAGCATCCTGTATATAAAATGGTATAGCATTTGCATATGACCTATAGACATCTTTCCATATACTTTAAATCATCTCTAGGTGACTTATAATACCTAATACAATGCAAATGTTGTGAAAATAGTTGTTATACTGCATTGTTTGGGGAATAATGACAAGAAAAACTCTATATGTTCCGGAGAGATGCAATTTTTTTCCCAAAATGTCTTTTTTCATACATGGTTGATTGAATCCACAGATACAGAACCCCTCTATATGTGGAGCCAACCCTACTTACCTCCTAAAAGAGACATAAAGATCAAATCAATGTCTGCACAGCATGAATGGTGAAGTGCCTAGCATGTAATAATTACTCAGTAAATGGTAGCCATGATTAAATTCTTATTGAATTTTCTTTCTTACTCATTCCTTAGTGTCTGTGGGAATAGTAGGAACCTGGAATGCAAGTGGTGTTTACCAAATTTAGTAGCATAGTCCTCATATGATGTTAATGACCTTGGTCTTTTTTTCAGTCATCTTGAGTTCATTTCTATTTATGGGTCATTTCTATTTATATAAGTTTACTGGTAAAAAATAAGATAATGTATAATGAAAACATGTAGTTTTCTTTAGTAGGTTTGGAGGGTTCTTGGTGAATTAAATATCAAAATTTGCTTTGTTATGAACACTTGCTAACATCACAAAGTAAAAATAAAAGCAATTAGAATGGAATGTTGATTTAGAATTCCCAAATTTATTGACTTGTTTTATATAGTCAAGATTAATTTAACCAATAGAAAGAAAAAATGGAGAGAGGGAAGGTAATGCTCCATTGCAGCAAAGATAGACAGTGTTAAAATGCAACTCTTACTCTGAAACCCTAGATGGGCAACTTCTTCATATCATTGCAGGACAGGTGCTTTGCCTCTTGGGGAGGATTCTAGTCTTCCAAAGCTAGATTTTTTTCACCTGGCATGAGCCTTCCTTGGAAAAAAATGCAGGGATGATCACATTTTGAGGGGAGGCAGAGTAGATAGCTCCAGAAACTGTAGGCTTCCACATTGCCAAGGTTAACTCTCCAATGACAATGGTTCTTATATTGCATCTTTCCAAGAAGCTCCCTCTTCCATCACAATTGTAAATTATTTGAAGATTAAAAATTGCTTACCCTTCTTTTGATGTTGTTAAGGATGAAGGTAAGTGTCCATTTGTTCACCTGTTGGTGGGATTGTCTACCTCTGGGTTTTCATTTCCAGTGCTCTGTCTCTTGGGTGATTAACACTCACTCAAGTAGCCACTGACAAGGCCACAACTTGGGCTCTCATTGAGCCCCTATGTCTTGAGTCTGGGTTCATTCAGTTTTGCTGCCAATGCTTCTTGCATTCAGACTGAGGTTTACTGGACCAGGACCTTTAGGGATGGTGGAAGCACATGGACTACTATGTTATGAGCTGTGGATAGCTAGCTGGTGATAATGCAAGAATAGAGGTTGATTGAATGGTCTTTGCCCCACAGATACCTTAATCAATACCTTTACTTCACCATCTACTTTCTGTTCCACATCCACTGCATCTCTGTCACTCAGTTTCCACCTTGGTAAAGTGGGCATAATAATAGTGTTTTTTCTGGTAGGGTTTAGGGAAAGAATAAATGAAATAATTCATGTGACCAGCATATAATAAATGTTCAAGAAATGTTGGGTGTTGTTATGAGTATTAACTATTTAAAAATGTTTGATACTGAAATACAGTAAGAGGGAAGAAGTCTGAGCGAGGTGGCCTCTGGTGACTTACATTATAGGTGATCTCTTCATATTTAAATCCTCAACATTTGACCCAGTTTCCTAAACAGACACAGGAAACAGCAAGAGTTATCTATGACATAATGAAACTCCTTGGCTATCTCATCTGCATCAATTATTTAGGCTATGAGTTAATCATTGGCTAAAAAATAAATTTTAAAAATCCAGGGAGTTTAAAATAATGAGTTACATTTAATGGATTGCTTCTGTAGTTTTGAGGCAATATTTAAGGGAATCAATTTTGCCAGATTAAAAATAAAAAAAAGGAGAAGCCCGGTGCGGTGGTGCATGCCTGTAATCCCAGCAGCTTGGGAGGCTGAGATAGGAAGATCATGAGTTCAGTGCCAGCCTCAGCAAAAGCAAGGTGATAAGCAACTCAGTGAAACCAGTGGTTGACTGCCCATGAGTTCAATCCCCAGTATCCCCCGCCAAATAAATAAAAATAAAAAAGGAGAACACAGCAATTTATATAGTGTTGTTATTTAAATTAATAACACTCTCCCCAGGAAGAGCTGAATCATCACCTTTGTGATTGGTGTTAGAAACTCTGATTCTTCCCTTTGTGAGTTTGTTATTTGGACCATCATTAGAATTTCTTTGTTTCTTAGCAGTTTCTGGTTCTGATTCTCCCCCTCCCTTTCTATTTGGAATTTTTTTCTCTGTGTCAGAAACGTAGCATTTATTCCTTGCAGGAGACCTGGCATGTGCTACAAAAATATGTTTTTCAAATTAACATTTTCCTGAGAAATCTCAAGAGTTGGGCACAGCATTTTTCTGATGAGGAAATTGGCATGTGTAGCATTTCTGGAAGGACTTACATACCAAAAAGGAGGTGGCAGGAATGACTGAGTTTGGAGAGAACAGGAGGAGCATTTATTTTATCGGCCCTGTGTCTAAGGTACTGTTCAAAGTGTCTGCAGACAACTCACCACTTTTGTTATTCCTCCCAATGCTGCTCTGAATTACAAGCTCTATCTACATTTTACTTCCAGGGAAACTGAGGCTCCAGGAGATTAAATACTGACTCAAGCTCATATTTAGTAAATAGCTGGCTGGAATTAGAATCCACATCTAGTTGGTCCTTAAGATCTTTACATTACCTCTCACGATAGTTCCATTTCTGTTTGCTTCCTTCATCAGATCAATTTGGATAAAAAATGTTTATGTAAAAAAGAATTTTGGGGAACAAAAAATCTATATTTCCCCCAGAAATATAACAGTCCAAGAAGAGTTTTCTGTCAGAGTTTCTGATGAAGAGTTGGGAAGTTTTGGGGATTTTGAGGCTCAATGGTTATTTCACAAGGAATTATACATATGAGCAATGTTTCTTTACCCTGTTGTCACTTTCAGAGTTTGTAGTTGGTGGGGTTAGTATGATGTAGAGAAATGGTCTCAACACTTGTGAGTTGGCCACTATTGTCTCCCCGTTCCTAGATAAAGACTGGGAATGCCAGTGATTACCAGAGTCTTGGTAATCACTTCCTGAAGGTGCTGAGGCTTGTGCTGTGGTACAGCAGGTGGGCAGTGCTTTCTTTATAAAGAAACAGGCAGGCCATCAAAGCAGTAAATTTTTGGTTTACAGTAACTATGTTGGTCCTTCATCTGGGGGTTTATGGATTCCCAAGAAGCCCATGGTTGGAATTCAGAAGGCCTGTAAATATAAATGAGAAAAAATGCATATATCATTATTGTCATAACCTTCTGATTGAACTTTGGCATTTCCTTTAATTATGAATGCAGAGAAAAAATCACAGTGGTATCAGTATCACCTGAGACTTTGTCACCAATAGAAAGCAGATATTTTCACTGTTGCAGAGATAGCAAACTACTGTTTATGTTAAATTATGGGTGTTATTTGAGTCATCACTGGATCCTGTGGTTTAATGCACTAATAAAGAAGCATACATATGATTTTATTGCACTTAAAAAAACACTTTGATAATTGTATTTCAAGGTATTGGTTCCTTTGTGTAATTCTATGTGTTTTATTTTATGCATTTTAATCTTTACTCTGAGTCTGTTCTCAACAAAAAGAGGTTGAGACCTCTACAAATAACAAAAGAACAAATTCAGAATTATCACTCCCTCACTGCAATTTGTTTAGTGCTGTATAGACTTCATTCTTTAATGAATGTGCCTTATTCCTGTGCCTATTTTAACTAAAATCTGCAATTTTTTTAAAAAAAATCCATATTCATTAAATTTTTTTATTAACCAGTTTTGTATTGAGATGATTAAATAAATCACATTTTGAAATTTACTTTTATCTTACAGACAAAAATAAGTACATCAGAGTCAGTTTTCCATATCTCAGGTATTCTGGGTTTGGGAGTAGGGTGAAAGATAAAACTAAAAGGCCAAAGTCCTCCTAAATCAGAGACTCTCTGCACTTGTTTTCAAGTGCTCATTGCAAGAGCTAGCAACCTTCTTTAGTGTGCCTTAAAATTCCCCCTTTGTCCCCACCAGCCGGACACAGTGCCTGAAATCTTCAATATTTAATCTGATTTTAGATTAAGGGTTGTGGTATTAGCACCAGTGCTCTAAAAAAAAGATGCAGAAAAGCCACAGCATCTCATATCTTCATGCATTATAAAACACTTCATTGATCTTCTTTTCCCATGTAAACTCCTTCTTCACTTTTCCCACAGAATAAATACAGATTTCCTGTGGAAAAGGTCAACCGACTTTATTGTGAAAAGCAAGACAAAGGAGGTCTCGTTAGCGTGAAAACATCATGATAGGCTTGTTTTTGCTTTTGCTGAAATCGCGATTATGTGGGTCCATCCAGGCACTGACTTAGAAACTGCTGGTGGTGGTGGCAGTTGCTGTCATGGATCAGTCTAGTCGTGGATTTTAATTTCTTTCATTGTGTGAGTGTCAGTGTCACTCTGATAATAAAAGGTGGGTGTTGGTTTGCTTTGCAGCATTTCCCATCCCAGCAAAAAAAAACCCTGAGCTCAAGTGTAATTTCCAGGAAGCCCGTATTATAATGAAAATATCGTTCCCAAGAGGGGCAAAGACACTGACAATGCTGACCCCTCACTGATAGGGTGACCATACATCCCTGTGAGTCTGGTAGCATCCCAGACCACCCTACCATCCCAGAGTAATATTCATAGCATCCCTTTCACTCTCAAAAGTGTCTTAGTTAGAAGATAGATTGTATGGTCACCCTGCTCATTGGGAATAGCTGTCATGTAGGCAGGGCTTATCAGGAAAGGATAGGAATAGAGTCAAAGGAATAGAAAGTGATGGAAATTTCATTTTCCCCATGGAGGAAAGGGATGCAAAAGGCTACAATAAGGAATATCATCAATTAGAAGACAGTGTTGGAAACACTGAGTGCTCTCAGTGAAGGCAATTTGAATGAGAGAGAATAAGCAAAAAAGTAGAAGGAGTCCAAAGACAAATTTTATCCCTTAGTAGGTCCCCTGACTGTGGGCTCTGTCTTGATATGCAAATGTGCATACCATACCAAAACCTGATTTGAAAACCTTCATTCGTAAGTGATTTTTTATGTGACTTTTTAACCACAACATTTTAACTATGGGAGGGAGCTGGTAATAGAATTTTTAATTGAAAGTTTTTTCCTTTCTCTTCCTGACTTCAGTGTCCAATCCTGAAATCCACTTGTGTGTGGTTTATGGAAACCTAGGCATGCCAGGTGGTGTTTACCCATTCAAGAGAAGCCCCCAGACCAGGAATCACCATGGAGAAGGAAGAACTGAAGCCATCGGTGGTTCGGTAATCCACACTTATTGTTACTTTGTATTTTGAGCATCACCTTTTCCACTTACAAACAGTTATATTATTAAAAAGATATTTTCCGAAGATAGTAACCTTGGCAGTAGTTGTCAAGGCTAATAGTTTGACATTTCAGATCACCCACAACTAATCAACTGAACATGGCAACACATTTGAAAAACCCATTACAGGCGGAAGGCCCTGAAGTAATATGTCAACGCTCACACTAACAGCTGTTATGTAAACGGGCTGATTTTTCTCTGCTGAATGGTCACATGGTTGGAGGAAGAGTGCCTTTGAAGGACACGTGCGTGTAGCTGGGAAAGGAGATTGTGTTATTGAATGCCATATATTTATGGGGGGAAAGTCCCTATCACTGATGATAAAAACACTCAGTCATCTCTCACAAATGCTTTTAGGGATGTTTTTCTCATCTAAACATAACACTCCCTGAAGGGTGTGGAGAGCTGTTACACCATTATTGCCTTCATATTGGGGAAATGATCTTTAGAACTGAGCATCCCAGAGCTGTGGTCTAAGATGTCCCTGAAAGATAAGAGAGAAATAAGCCAGCAGCTCGGGGTTTCAAAAACTCCCAAGTCCAGATGGGCAGATAAAGAAAGGAACTAATTTTATTTCTGCAACTCCTATGGATTTTCAAATTGTTTAAAGCATTTGAAGATCCTCATTCTGAAGACAGTTTTTGTTTTTGTTTTTTTAAAATCTCAGCCTTAGGCAAGTTTTATTACTGCATGCTTTGTTTGGGTGTGTGTGTGTGTGTGTGTGTTTTGTAAAACTAAAGTCAAATCCTTACAAATGAATTTATTCCAAATGACATAGAAAGGTTTAAAATAAAGCATTGGGGAAATATATCCTTGGTAAAAACCAAGCAAAGAACATTGTAAGCTGTGTCCATAGCAGATAAAATAGACTTTAGAATAAACGTGTTAATATGATAAGAGACATACTTGACAGATTTTTAAAAGTGAGATATCTGTAAATATGGTAAAACAATCATAGACCTAAGAATGGGAGTGGATGGGTAAAGGTTAGTCAATAGGCATGAAGTATGGTTAGATAGGCGAAATAAACTCTGGTGTTCAATCATGCAGAAGAGTAATGATAGATAATGATAATGTTCTCTCTCTCTCTCTCTCTCTCTCTCTCTCTCTCTATATATATATATATATATATATAACTTAATATATTAAATATACATATATATGTATATTTAAAAAGCTAGACAAAAAGAATTTGGAATGTTTTTACCACAAAGAAATCATAAATATCTAAGGAGATAGACATGTGCATTTGTTACTTTCTGTTTTTATAACTAGTGTCTGAGAAAATCAATTTATAAAGAGAAAAAGTCATTTTTCTTCTGTCTTGTTGTTCACAGTTTCAGAGGTTTCAGTGAATGGTGGCTGGGCCCCCTTGTTTCTGGGCCCGTGGTGAGGCAGCACATGACGTCCAGGAGTGCATGGTGGAGTGAAAACCTTAACTCATGACCAAGAAACAAAAGAGCAGGAGAAAAAGGGACAGGGTCCCACTACCCACTTCAGGTGCACACGTGCAATGACCAAAAGACATCCCACTAAGCTCCACCTCCTCAAGTCTCCCTCACTTCCCAGAAGTGCCAAGCTGGGGATGGAGTCTTTAACACATGCGTCTTGGGGGGATATTTAGAATCCAAACCACAGAAATATGCTCACCGAGTTGAACATTTTACAATGTATACATGTACCCAAGCACCACATGGTACCCCACAAATGTATACAATTATCAGGTGCCTAGTTTTTTTTTTTTTTTTTTTTAAGAAAAATCATGAACCTAATCATTTCATCTTGAAGTGTATAAAGCAAAGGCTGATCAAGAAGCTTTAGATATTAAATATATCTATAAGCATAATGGAACATTATAACCCAACTCTCAAAAGCAGAGGGATTAAAGTAAACTGGAGATTGTTCAGGATAACACAACTACAAAATTGTTCAGGAAAAATCAACAAATTAGTGTGCTTTAAGAGATGTAGACATCCCCACCTTGTGCTGAATGCTTTTTCTTTTTCTGTTTTTTTTTTTTTTTTTTTTTGATACTGGGAGTGAACCCAGGGGCACTTTACCACTGAGCTACATGCTCAGCCCTTTTTGTTTCTTATTTTGAGGCAGGTCTTATCAAGTTTCCAGGGCCTCACTAAATTCTGAGGTTGGCCTCAAACTTGCAATTCTCCTGCCTCAGCCTCCTGAGTTGCTGGGATTACAGGTGTGTGCCACCATCCTAAGCTTACTTTTTCTTTTTTGAATATACATGCAATATTTTGACAAATTCTCCATAAATCTCAAAGAATTAGTAGATTAGAGACATGATCTCTGATGGAAAGGAATCTCAATTAGAAATCAATAATAAATAAAAAGATATACAAAACTTCCTCAAATTTTTGGAGGCTAAGAATGTCCTCCTAAAAATTTATGGATTTTGGGGTCCAAGAAGAAATCACAGTGAAGAAATTTAAAAAAATTTAGAACTAAAAATCCTGCAGCTCAAAGTATATGCAGAAGAGTTAAGATCATACTTAGAAGAAAACTCTTACTCTTCAGTGCAACCGTTGAAAAATCAGGGAGGTTTCGGTACTCACCTTAAGTAGTAAGCGGAAGAACAACTAGATAAATCGAAAGCCAGAAGACAAGAATCTTGCTAGAAAGAGGAATTAACAAAATAGAAAAGGGGTCATCCATATTTCTCCATGGAAACGTTGGTTTCTGACTAATGGTTTATAATAAGTAGTTGATTAAAAATCACAGGTTCAAATCACTACTTGGTGAATCTTTTAAAAATGGACAGCATTTCAGTTTGTTTAAGCAGAAAGACTGTGTTCTGTAGGACAGTTTGCATTGGGTCCTTTTGGGATGATTGGAGACACTAAAAGGCCTTTCAGCTGGAGGTGGAGGGAGGAGAGGATTGGGCAGCTCCTTCATTTTCTGCTCATTTGGGTTCAGTGAGGGATGCATCCTTGACCTGCATTTGGTGGCCTGGAATGTGGCATCCCTCTCAACAGTTCCTTGTTGAGAAAGTTTCTTGTTGATTCTTTGACATTATTCCCTGTCAGCAGAGCACTTAGCCCAATCAAGGCAATTTCTCACAATTTTCTTGTCATTAAAAATATGCTTTAAACCCATAGACTTCACTTGGGGACTTCCTTGGTGCTGTGAGTCAAAGTTGGAAGTCTCACTCCACTCCACTCATTGTACCGCTGGTTTGATTATTCTGCCCAGCACCTACATGAAATCTGAGAGCTTGGATTTTGTGCCCAATTAAACACAGAATTAAAAGCTCAGAGAGGCACATCCATTATCAAAATTGGGCCTTTTCACACCATACGCTCACTCAGAAAACATTTCCTAGCAAGCTAATAAACCTCAGCCAGTTGTCATTCCAACAGTGTGCTGTGACTCTGTTTGCAGCAAAAGGTTTACAAGTCTGAACAGAATCCAAATTAGCTCAGTGCCTGTGGATTAATTGAAAAACAGGTAAGTCAGGACTAATTTTCTGAATTAATAGCATTTCTCACAGCTTTGAAAATCTGCTTAACTTTAAGTCAGGTCAAAAGTGGGCTCTTGGGTGGGAAGAAGGGAATAATCCAGAACACAAAGGTGGAGTAGAATCTTGTTCTAATGCCACCATTTTTTTCTTTGTTGCAGTTTTTCCATTTATATAACATATAAAACAGAGCAAACTGTCTCAAACTTTCATAGAGTGATAGAGTAGTAAAGCTCACAGATGGGATAAAACTAACAAAATCAGCTTCTATTTTTGCAAAAATTATAAAGTAGATCTGACTACATTAGAGGGCATTTCATCCAAATTAGAAGAATAAGAAATGTTTGTATTTTGATATAGAGACACTAAAAAAAAGAGACTCATATTTATGCAGGAAGTTCTGATTCACTTGAGGTGAACATTTATATTGCCTCCTTTCAAATTCATTTACACACAAAACATTATTAAATGTCTGTGACTTACTGTTCCAGTGTTGTGATGGAGGTTAAATGGTGATTGGTAAGAAATAGTATAGAAAAAGCCTATTCCCTGTCCTCTAGACAGGACAAACTGAAGGAACCCCAGTGAATTTAGTCACCCATCCCTTGGTTGATTAGCACTCACCACTTTCTAAACTTTTAACAAGGAAATCCAAGCTCAACACCATGTTGGAAAGCAGAAGTCCAGGTGTCCCCCAGTCAATTACATGTGTAAGGAATGATCCTGAGGAATTGTGGCCTGTCTATGTTATCTTTTTTTAACATTTATTTTTTTGTTTAGTTTAAACATTTTTTTTTTTTGTGGTGCTAAAGATGGAACCAAGTGCCTCACGCATGCTAGTCAAGCACTCTACCTCTGAGCCAAAATCCCAGACCCTTTATGTTATCTTTTCTTAGTCATTCCAGAAGTATCTTGAAGGTAGTTCATATTAAGATCCAGCATAGAACAGTACTGGAAAAGGCAACCTGTTTTGTGTCTAGTATGGAGCTGCATACCATTCTAAAAGTCTGCTCTAAGAATTACTTTGAACAATACAATTACTTTTTAATCTGTTGGTCTTGTGACTCCTTTGGGTAAGACATTGGTTTTGGAAAGCCTGGGAGTCAGGGACTACAGGTGCCAGGTTTTTACCTCAAAAATTGGATATTTTTGGATGTTAATTTTCTCATCTGTAAAATAGCAAGATTAAGTGGCTGTCTTCCCAAAGTTCCTTTACTCTCTAACAAGTCCGATGTTGTTCTCTGAAATGCACTCTGTTTTATGTTGAGATTATAATCCACTTTAAAGCCTAATTTTGAGAAGGGAATATTACATGATAACAGAGAAAAATCTGAACTGAACCAGACATAAATTGGAATTCCTACTCTGCTATGTGACTTCAAACAAATTATTTTCCCAGTTTTGAGCTTCAGGTGTTTTTTTTTTTTTTCAAGAAAAAGATAAGAATATCTATCTTGCGTTTTAAAAACAAAAGTGGTTCAATGTATGTAGGGACCAATGCCCGGTATATACAGCACTCAGAAAATCATAGTTCTTATTGTTATGTTTTCTTTGCTAAGACTTTAAATATTGCTTTTTGCTGTAAGTGGTACATTGCTGAGGCTGACTCTAAGCTCACAATACCAGTTTCATCTTCTTTCTGGATGCAGGTGTAGTGCAGTTCCCAGCATCCTTTGCAGTTATGTTGTGCTCGTGTGACTGAATTCTGCCAACGGGGTGTGAGTGGAAAACCCCCACCACCCTTTATCTAACTGATTTAGACGATTTTACAAGCCACGTGGGCAAGACATGGCCAAGAGATGGAAGGACCATGGGCCATAGAATTACTTCTAGGCCAAGTACTTGATGGCCAAAGCATTCTTTTTAAACTTTGTGCATGAAGGGAAAAAATTTTCTATCATTTTTGAACCATTTTGTACCTTTCAGTTTATTTATTACAGAAGCTAGCTTTAACTAATTTTCCCAGAGAGAAAAGCTTTTAATGTTAAAAGTTAACATTAAAAAGGAATATGGAAAAAAAACTAATTCTTCTTTTTATTGACCTAGGATTCAAAGGGAACTTTGCTCTTTTAAAGTCAATTTAATTAACATTTACTGATCACTTCTGATACACCAGACTATGGAGGGGATTTACAAGCAGTGTGAAGAATGAGGCCTATCACATGCAGGAGGTCAGCATAGGCATCCTAAGAACTTGTTGGGCTAAAGTCCCAATTTACTAGGCTTTGGATTTAGCTTTGTCATGTTACCTCCAAATGAGGCTATAAATGTCACTACAGAAGTAATCCAACGAGATTAAAAGGAGTCATTCACCATATAATATCCAACACAATTTGAAAACTCATATTGGCATTTCTTAATTTTTTTCAACATCCCAGGAATGCCCTGAAATGGACAGTACTAGTTCTTTTATAGGCCCCTGTCCCCAGAAGTATCCAGAAATGGTCGTACGTAATTGCACTAAGTGCCACAATGAACATGGTTAGCAGATACAAGAAGAGCACAGATAGATGAAGAGAGCGACTTATTCCCTTGGAGATTTAATGAACCTGGCTTCCCAGAAGAGGTAGGGTCTGAAGAGCTGATACATGATGATCAGAGATGTCCATGTGGAAAAGTTTAAGCGGAAGGAAGGTAAATTGGGAGTGACATTACTAACGAAAAATGATACTTGCATGAAAAAGTGTCTGAGAGTCTTTGAAGGCTTTTAAGCTAGAGAAGAGCCTAACCAAGTTTTCAATGGACAGCCACCATTTGCACAATAGTGATAAGAATAAATGCGGAGGGAATATATCATTGGCAAAGAAGTCTGTTGGAGAAGGACCATGATGATCTGGAAGAAAGAGTGATGTGCTGATCCAAGAAATTGGCTATGGGGGCATCGTTGATGGGGCATAATTAAGATCTCTAGGAGATTCAGGTCATGGCAGCCATTCAGCTTTGGGGATGAGGGGAAGGGCATCTTGGATCACTCTGAGATTCTAGCTTCAGTGGCTGGTTAGCCAATAATGCTTGTGATACTAAGGTCAGTACTACTACATCTATCTCCTGACCAATAGAGGCAAAAGTCAGAACTTCTCAAGTCATCTCCCACTTGTTCCTATTCCACTACAATTTTTGTTCAAGCCTGGGCACTTCACTTCATGTTGAGACCTATTTTGGTCCTATATTCTACTAGACTAACAGAAACCCCTTGGATTATAAGGAAATGGTTAGTTAGACTAAATCATGGATCAGTTGTATTTGTGTGTGTGTGTGTGTATGTGTATGTGTGTGTGTGTTCCTAGCAGGCTTAATTGCAATAACATTTATATCACATAATATAGTGCACTGAGGTTGTAATTTTCCTATCATCTAAATTGCAGGCTGAAAAATTGTGTTAAGGAAGGACCGTAGAGAATGAATTACTGCTTTCAAAATGACTACTTTTAACGGACAATGTGACTAGCAAATGAATGCTAGAGATGGAAGGACATTTAGTATTTAATGTTAGTCTGCTGCACCCCAGGACTTTTTAAGTGTGGCTAGCTCACACTGCATTTTAAATGTATAACTTGCACCTAGTCTACCTAGAAAATATTTTTTTCCCATTTAATATTGCATTACCTTTATAAAACACATGGCAGTGATTTCTGAAGACCTGATCAAGACAGTACACCCAGTCCATTTATTTTAGGCTCTCTTATTTGGTGAACCTGGTATTGGTTGTAATGATCCCAGAGCCAGGGCACAAATCAGAAGTGTCCCAGTTGACATTTTGCAAGTTGAGCAAGGAGCAAGTAAAAATTTAACAATTTAAATTGCCCATCAGCTATTTCTTGCTTATCAAACACAGTCATAGTAGTCATAAAGGTGAGTGCTAGGTTCAAATCCTGCCTTGCCATTAACCCCCGCATCCACCATGTGGTTTCTGCATGTAAGGCAGCCTACCTGAGTGAACCTCATGGGACTGTGGAAGGGTAAAGGAGGCAGAGTTTAAGAAGGGTCTGTACAGGTTGAGGCCTCAGAGAAGTGAGGTCCTTTCACTGTTCTTGTTCTGGATGAAGTTTGGAGGAGACCATGGAAGAGGATATGACCTGTGAGAAACATTCAGATAACAGAATGAACCCCAAATGATAACACTTCAGGAAGCCCCTAATATTAATTCTTGCATGGACTGCATGCCAAAGTGAGAAATGTGAGGCCCCAGAAAGGACAGAGCCACCCAGAACCAGAAATGTGTGCAGCTCTCTTCACAGTCCACAGTCCATTTGCAATCCTTCTGCCCAGAGCCTGCAGGCCATGCTGATTTTCTGACTCCTCCAGCTGTACAGTTAGAGTGGCTGTGATCAGCTGGGGCCAGAAAACAATAAATGTCACTGTGACTAACTGAACACAACTCATTTTTCAGATGACTGTTATTCCAGAGCCACTGACCCCAGATCTATTGAGTCCATTAATAGCGGGTCACCTGAGCTTGACCTTTAATCACAAGGCCTCAGATACAAGCTCAGACTTGAGAAGGAAAAGCTGCTGTGGAGTGTGGGCAAAGTCCACAGGACCCTTGGGAATCACTACATCTGCTATGGTTTGTTCCCTACAGGGCCATGTGCTGGAAACTTTGTCCCCCGATGTGTGTGTTGAAGTGGGGGAGAATTTTGTGGGAGGTGATTAGGTCATGAGGACTCTGCCCCATGAGTGGACTTATGCTCTCCCAGGAGTGGTCAGGTCTCATGGGACTAGATTAGTTCCCATGAGAATGAGTGATTATGAGTGAGCCTGGTACTTCCTTTGAATCCCTCTTCCACATGCACTGCTTGCCAATCTTGTATGTGTTGCTGCCACTGTGATGATGTACCATGAAGCCCTCACCAGAGCCAAGCAGATATTGACACTATGCTCTTGGATCTCCAGAATGGTGAGTTTCATGGTCCTTTTTTCTTCATAAAGTACTCAGCCTCAGGTCCCTTACTATAGCAACAGAAAATGGACTAAGACAACATCCTTCCTGGGCATGCTCACCATTTGTGCTTTGACTGGCACAAGGGAGATACCAATGAATTATGCAAAGGTTTGTTTTCCTTCCTCTCCTCACCTGCTTTTTCTTTACTTTTCCTTGCTCCAAATGGTCCTTTTGAAAATGGGACTTTCAATTAATGGCACTGGGATGATCAAGTAATCTTTGAATAATAATACTACTAAAGGCATAACTCACATCATACACATCAATAATATGCAAAAGAATTAGAATTCAGAATTAAAAACTAAAGACATAAAAATATATGCAGAAAATTCAGTGAATTCCTCTATAACCTGGCATCAAGGACAATCATTCTAAATGTGCCTCACAATCCATAGGCAATAGAGAAAAAAATGGATAAATGTGACCATTTAAATTTTTCTAAAAGTTTGTCTGATGGAATACATCATAACCAAAGTCAAAAGACGAGTAACAAACTAGGAGAAAATATTTTCAACATGTATCACTCACAAAGGGTGAATGTCTCTAATATAGACCTAACAATTAAAGAGAAAAAAGTGAAATAGGAAAATGGAGAAGAGACATGAATGGAGTATTCTCAGTAAGACGATATTAAATTGGCCCTTAAATATTTGAAAAGACGTTTAAACTTATTAAAACAAATGCAAGTTAAAACTATACTGAGATACTATTTCTAATCTATCATATTAGAAAACATTATGAAGCTGTTAGGGAAATAGGCACTTTTCATACACACTGGTGAGAATTCAAGTCACTCCAATTCTTGAAAAAAGGAACTTGGCAGTATTTTAAAAAAACTACAAATGCATTTGGCTTTGACCCAACAACACCAGTTCTAGGAAGATACTCTAAAGACACAGCTTTAATACAAAAACACACATACACAAGGCAATTCAGTATGGCATTGCTTATAATTACAAAATTCTGAAAACCACTTACAGACTCAATCATTGAGAGTATTTGAATGAAGTATGGTATATTCACACAACCGAGTACTAGGCAGCTCTGAAAAATACCAAGGAATATTACTGTGAACTGCTACAGAGTGATTTTTCAGTGTTCAGTGAAGAAAGAAAAGTGCACAAGAGATAGTATGTCTTATCTGTGTAAGAAAAAGTGGAAAATAGAATGCATATGTATTTGCTAAGTTTTTTTCATAAAAGGTAGATAAATCAGGAATTAACAAGAATAGCTCTCTCCAGAGAATGAATTGGTTCAGGATGAAAGAGATTGTCGGATGTGATTGGGGCAGACTTTTGAACCATGTTAATTTTTACACAGAAAAAAAATCAATGAACAGTTTATAAAAACCATAAAATGAAATGTAAACACAAAACAAACTTAACTGTACTTTGAACAATAGCACCATCACGGTAAAGAGAGAAATGTTTGCTTAGTCCAAACCTATTGTGGCCTGGAGTGTTTTATTTCCCTGGAAGCCTACTTCAGCATGGGAGGTTGTGCTTTTGTACAAAAAGAACCCTGGAGGAGAGGAGGGAAAACTTGGTAGAATGGATTTTTAAAATGGTTCTTCAAAGCTCTTACAGCACATGTTTTCAGGGGTTCTTAGTGCAGGAGCAATTTTAAGTAGATTTAGTCTTATGGATAATAAATATGAGGGTGGAGTTCACAACAGACATTTGGTTGCTAAAATGAGTGAGTGCATATAATTTCTAATATGTAAAATCCATGTCAGTAAATTCAACATACTACATGCCAATTGCCATCATAAAAATAAAATCTTGAAAGAATAAAATTTTGGCATTTGCAGGTAAATGAATGTAGCTGGAGAATATCATGCTAAATCAAATAAGCCAATCCCCAAAACCAAAGGCCGAATGTTTTCTCTGATATGCAGATGCTAATTCATAATAGGGGGGCCAGCTAGGAAAAAATAGAAGCACTTTGGATTAGGCAGAGGGGAGTGAAGGGGAGGGAAGGGGTTTGTAGTAGGAAGGATAGTAGAATGAATCGGACATTATTACCCTTTGGGCATATATGACTTCATGACCAGTGGGATTCTATATCACATATAACCAAAAGAATGAGAATTTATACTGCACTTATGTATGATGTGTCAAATGCATTCTACTGTCATTTATAACTAATTAAAACAAATAAGAGAGAGAGAGAGAGAGAGAGAGAGAGAGAGAGAGAGAGAGTCTTTAAAACTGAAGCAAGAAATATCCAAATAGGCTCGAAACAACAATATTAAGTGGCTTTTCTTAACTTCCAAGTGGAGTTCGGCCAACAAATATTTATTGAGAGCCTACTATGTGCCAGGCATTTTTGTTCCAGGAGAATAAGAGACAAGGATCAGGTGGAGAAAGACAATGAACAAGAAGATGAATAATTTGGTAAGAGACACAGCAGGAAACGTCTCTGAGTCAACCAAGGGGAGTGGGGCAGGAGCTATTTGTGATTAGTTATTGAAAAAAAAAATCCTCATTGAGTAGGAAACATCTAGGCCAAGATCTAAGTGACAGAAATTTGTACCATATGGAGATCTGGGGGAAAGAGAGCCAGGCAGAGGGAACAGCGAATGCGAAGGTTCTAGGGTAAAATCAGCCGTGGAGTGTTTAAGGAACAGAGAGAAGGCCAGTATGGCTAGATTAAAAGGAACAAAGAGGAGTCTGGCACAGGATTAAGCAGAAGTACATTACAAAATAATAAACCCGCTCAGAGAAAGCCAGATTCTTAAAAAGACTGACCAAAATTATATTCCAGTTCCCTGAACCTGAAAATTGTGTTTCTTACTTCATGAAAATTCTTATGCCTGAGATAAAACTTGAAAAGGATTTAATGAAAAACCTTTACTCTTCCCCTTATCTGTTCTGGTTTAGCTATTTCCTCAGAGGTTGTCGGGCACAGAGAGGAAGAAACACAATGTTTTTAAAACGCCGTCGTTATCTGAAGAGTGATGCTGCTTTGCTAAGTCATGGCGGTGAAATCTACTCTGGTTGATGAAAAATCTCAATACTTATTTATTAAATAATTGTTTAAACAGGACTTTCTGCTGGAAAACTTTCCCCCAACATCATATAATCAAGTGAAGAAGCACAGACCAAGAGAGCAATTTCATGGTTCATGCCACCATTAATGCTCTGTTGTACCTTTTGAGAGCAAGACTCTTCTGTTCAAGTTTGGGGAAGGAAGGGTTTAAATTTTAGGGTCTGTCACATTTGGTCATCCAAGTGAAAACAGTGGGACTTAAGTGGCTTGCTGTGATGGTAAATAATTGGGTAGTGCTGGGGATTCTTCTCTGGCAATAAGGGAGAGAAGTTCTATTACCCACCATCCAATGCATTAAGTCAGAAGACCCAGTCCTTTGCTGATCTCCTTGCAAGAGCTTGGTCCCAAGCAATCAAATCATAGGTCATTTTCCGCAAGACTCACCTTTGTATGCCATAACTGGCCAGAGGAGCACACCAACAATGAAATGCTCAGAGGAAACATTAAGTTAACATTGCCTATGCATGGCTGTAAATTTACAGAAGGGCTCAGGAGAGTTTGGGAGACCAAACATTCTACAACTTCTGCTTCACTTAACTTGACAGACCCTCTCACTTGGTAGAGAGGAGGTATCCATCGCTCAGGCAGACATGACTTTAACCAGCCCCCTGAGGATGCCCTGAGTTATGCCCAGGCCAAGCCTTGTGCCTCAATAGATGGGAGCCCTGGGAACAGCACTTCAGACATCTCCTTCCAGAACCATGGATGCTGGCACAGGGCTGGCTGTGGTACCCAGGAGGCAGAGGCACAACACTGTTGCTGTTTGCGAATCTCAAATCCAGGTATCAGTGAAGGAGGTGTTGGTTTTAGGTGGGTTTTAGAGGCTTTTCATCACTGAGCATCAACATACCCGAGATGGAAAGAAAACTGATAAATGGAATGATCTGTTCTCTGCAGCCGGGAGTGGCCTGCTGCTTTCTGTGAGAGCTCCTGAGTTCCTACCCCTGCCCTACTTTAGGTGAAGTGAACCATTAGGGATGGATGAGCAGGGCCCCAAAGGCTGTTTTACTCAGTAGAGGAAGGAGCCCATCTGCGTTCAAACCCACGGGGACTTGAGAATTTTGTGGTGCCTTTCTCAAACAGGAAAGAAAAGAAACAATCCAAACAGAAGGCTGTTTGCCTTCAATTTTTGAAAAGAGTGTTTTCCATAATTTGCTGCAAACAAAGCCTGGATCCCAGATCTTGTGGCTGGTCTGGGTCCAAGTATTCTGTTTGTGGTGGGGTCATTTACAAGAGATATTACCATCTCTGTCTATGTTTTGTGCTTTTTAAAAAAAATCTATGGGCTATCTCCTTCTACCCCACATCCATCTTTTCTCTTGATTATGGAACTTTCTTAGGTGATTTCTATTCAAATTCAACAGAGTTTAAATGCAGCTTTAAGTGTCCAGGGGTCCTGTAGGATTGGTAGCGACAATGAAAATACAGGAGTGCTCAAGACTTAAAAATTTCTTTAGAAAAGCAAAGTCCTTAAGTCACTGTGGGCGTGTGTCCTTCAAAAGAAAAAGAAAACCAAAATGAACATACTAAGAAGGATCAATTCTACGTGATTAGGATTTAAATAGGCATAGCCATAGTATACAGCAGTCCTTATATTCCCAAGGAATATAATGTGGAATTTTGGTATTCTATTAGGACTTAATTTTGTTGTCCACTGGAATAAATGGATTGTTCTAAACATAATGCAAACAGGTAAATGTACTTCTTTGTAATTTTAAATATTTCTTTGCTTTGGTATATTTTTATTTTATTTTTTACCATTTCTTTTGAGAAGGGACAGAAAGGAAAAGTATAGCTAATAAGAAACAATTCATCACAAAGCCCTTCCCGTCCCTCAAAAATGGTGGTTCTCACATCACACTGGGCTCATCAGAATCAACCAGGCAGGCAGAATGGCTGTGTGGAAACCCCATTACTGTCGATCAGCCAACAACCCAGGTAAACTTTCCCTGCTTCACACACATACATAAACACACACACTCACAAGTACACATTCTCACGCACACACACTTTGATACACAGGCTCATACATGCTCACACACATAGGCTCACACACATACACTTGCACACTTCCTACACACACACTTATATGTATGCTTCTCAGGTGAAAATGCATACCTACAAACACATTTTCATATTTGTGCTTATGCACATACTCTCACAAACATTCACTCATACACACATCATACATACATATGCACTCACTCTACACATTCACACACACATATTCACATGTTTGACACATCCACAAATATATTCACACCCAGACATACATGTGAACACACACTGTTGCACACACACATTCACACATGCTCACTTTTATGCACAAATACACACACATATATTGAAATGTATATGATCCCATACACACATTTTTACCCACATACTTATATACACACCCATTCATACACATATATACGCACTTACCCATATACATTTATACTCACTCATACAGTACACATGCACCCATGTTCACATGCTCACACTCATTGACACAGCAACACAAACTATCACATACATACACACATATGCACAAAGGAACCTGCCTTTGGTTATGAGGGTGAATCCAAGTGGCTGTCTTCATGGCTAAAGTAGTGAAGGAAACTCACTCTTGATTTAGGCACAGTGAGATCTGAATAATGCACCAGACTACCCCAAGGAAGCTCGTGGTCATCGTCTTCAAATTGTCAGCTGATTGTAAATAGCAATACTCAAATCCTCATCCGCTGGCTCATCTCTTCCACTTCACAGTCAGGCACAGTGTCGCATTTATATCTGGGACAAAGGGTTGCTCAGCTCATCTCCGGACTCCTCAGAGAACTGTGGGAAGGCTGGATGGTGTCATCTCAAGGCCTGCCTCCCAGGTGGTCCCAGGGGGAGACAGTGTCCAGTTAGCTAGCTGAAGAGCTGGCAAATCCAGACCACCCGGGGACATCTACCAGGGTTGTCACTCAGGTGCATGAGGCTTAGGGCTAGAGACCTTTTGATCCCAGGTTTAGCTTCCAGTGCTGGAAGGCAGCTGAGTGGGAGTTTGAAGTACTATTGATGTCCCACAGGGGCCTCTCTGAGTCCCCAGAGGGTCGCAAGGCCAGGCTCGTATTTAGTTAGCAGTAATGATCTCGTTAGGGGTGTGAATGGGCCACCTCCCAAGACATTCAGCCCTGCCAGCATGCCTCCCCACCCAGCTCTGCGTCCCCTGTGTGGCCTTACATGGGACATGAACTGCGATTAACAGACTCCCAGTGCTTCATAATTTGCAAAACAGCATTACACAAGGGAAGTTGAGGACAATTGGAATAGGACACTGGCCGGGCAGGAGGTGGTTGTCAACAGAGTCAGGACAATCCCGGGAGCAGGGCTTAACAAAGCTGGCAGGGTACAATGTCACAGCTGGCTGCTGGCGGGGCGCCGGTTGGACAGTGCCTCCCGTCCATCCAGGTGGTCAGGCTGAGCTGGCCTTTTAACTTTGTGAGTTGCTGTAAAAGGAAAGAGGGGGGGAAACCCCTCCTCTTGCTTCAGTAGGAAAGAAAGTAAGAGGAGGCTATTGAGCAAGAGAAAGAAAGAGATTAAGTAGCAAAGAAAGTGACAAGCTGATAATAGAGAACGATTTCAATGGTGGTAATCCTTGACATACAAGGAAAAATATGAATACTTTTGTTCTTGAGTTTAGATTAACTTTGCATCAGGAGGGATCCCCAAATGAAAGTTGGTGGGTTGTGCCTGCCCTGAAGTTCAGTGAAGGCCAGTCGCCTGGGGACTGACAAAGCCCTTGGGAAACTTCTGCTTTAAGGAATATTTACGCGAACAACTGTGGCTGGGCAGGCTCTGTATGAAAAGACCACACCGGTTGAAGGCTG
Organism: Marmota monax; assembly: GCF_021218885.2. NCBI lineage: Eukaryota > Metazoa > Chordata > Mammalia > Rodentia > Sciuridae > Marmota > Marmota monax. Next base: position 6,527,011 of record NW_026692254.1, read on the forward strand.
AACAGGCAAATTATTAAAGATGTGAGATGTGAGGGCATTTGCCCTGTCTTTCTTCTTCTCACCGTATTACACACTGCAAGGTCATCTCTGCCCCGTGGACGCTGCTTAACATTCAAATATCATAAAAGTTTGGTATTTTTAATATCCATCGCATGCAGAAAATCTGATTTTTATCAGTGTGTATTCAAACTTCCATGTATCAGGGGCCATTATCCACAGTTCTCAGAGCAACAGGAAGTTGGTTTTACGGGAACATCATAATGAGGAGACTTGTTTGACTCTGAAGAAACTTAATGACTTATTGAGACCCAAGGAAAGGACGAAATAAACCAAGAATTGTCTGGGTGGGATTTATTTTTAGATTCTTGCATGCTCTATTTTTTTTTCACCCTGCTAGAAAGTCTAGCCTTCTGCTTAGGTGACACTGAGGTGACACTGACTTATTTCCTGTCTACTGATTAGAGTGACTACCCTAGCCACCCCTTTCTCAGTAGTTCTTCTCATTGTTGCACTTATGCCACCACCAGAATAGTCAATAGTGCTGCTTCCAACCCACACAGCATGCTGTGTTTCCTCTGGCAAATATCTTTATCAATTTAAAAACAGCTGCAGCTGGTAGCTTGGACTTGCCTGCAGAATTCATCATGGTGGTTTGAAAACGTGTCTGGTTTCATGGGGTACGGATGTTCTGACAATTGGGAACTGAAAGGACATGCAATTCAGGGGTGTATAATCCTATGAGACATTTAGTTATGAGGTACCTATAGCAATAGTCACTTGTAACCCCAAATTCTTGCTTACGATGAAGGAAAAGAGAACTTTTCTTTAAAAGAATTGCAATGAACAGCTGGCACTGATACGAGGGTGGTGTAGGTGACAGAGGTGTCAAAAGAGGTAGTGGAGGACCGAGCAGGGGAACACGGTGGATGTTATCGGGCAGTGACATGGTGACATGTGGTGCTTTTGGGGCCACGTCTCATCCAGTCAGGATGACTGACAGACTTATTTTATGATTGACTTAGCAGCTGGGATTTGTCTTGACAGCTGTGTGTACGTGTCCCCTTCCAGGATTGGCAGGCTAAGGAGAAATGAGTGCTTGTTGGTCTTCCGCGTGCAGGACTGGTGCAGCCATGTGTCGCCGACTCTGCTCAGGTACAGACTCACACAGGCTACCATGCCCTCTGCCGCTTCTTCACAGGGTCACCATGGTGTCCTTAGAACCTCCTAACACAGGCTTTCCCTTTGGCTTGTATCGTCTCTTCCTGGTTAAAACAGAAAACTGAACACCTCTCCTCCCGCTATTGCTGGTAGAGTTGTCATAAAGTGACACTTTCTTGCAAAGTGTCTATTCTGGCAATTCTGGAAAAATTAAGGGTAGTCTCTTCAATCAAAACAATTGATTCCTTGACTTTTTTTTCATTGCTGTTAAAATATCTCTTTAAAAAAATTTTCTAATTGGCACATAATAATGGTACATATTTATGGGGTACACTGCAATAATTTAATACATATATACACACATAATGATCAAATCAAGGTAACTAGTATTTCTTTTCACTTAAATATTTATCATTTCTTTGTGTTGGGAAACTTCAAGCTGATTTCTTCCTTGAAAATAAGAACTGGATTTGTATTTGGCTTTCAAACTTCATGGGGTCCTGGTGCACAAATTGCATGAAATGCTAAAAATAGCAGGTTTGGGTTTGTTTTGTTGCAGTGCTGGGATTGAACCCAGGGCCTCATGCATACTAGACAAGCCTAGCATGAATGTCCTCAGCCCAAAATAACAATTTTTAAAAAGCACTGCAATTTTTTATGGTACAGTAATGACAGACACATGTCATTATACATTTGTCAAGACCCACAGAAGGTATAATACACAGAGTGAACCCTAATGTTAAAAATGTGGACTTTAGTGAATAATGTACCAATAGTGGGTAATCAGTTGTAACAAATAAGCCACACTAACAATTACTAAATGGGGTTTGGTCTTGCCTGCAGAATTCATCATTCATGTAGAAGAGGGAGAGGGGTGGGTATTAGGAATTTTCTGATCAAATTTTCTATAAACCTGCTAGGATTCTATTAAGATTCTGCAATCATTTCTGTAAAATTTCTCTTAAAAAACAGCCTACTAATTTTAAAACAAGCAAAAGATTGAATTGTAGCCAAGATGAAGAATGTTTTTAATTTGTGGATATCAGACTACAGTACATGAGGACTTGGAAGAATTTTTTTCCAGAGGAGAGTACTTCACAGTGAAACTGAAGGAAAACCTGAATAAACCCTCTGGTTTCACTTGCTTCTAGTTACTTGCTTTCATCACTGGGTTTATAAGTTGCTCAACTAAACAAAAAAGTAATAGACCCCTGCTAGTTTTGCCATAGACAGTACCTCCAATTTATGGTTGTCTAGCTCAAACCTCTTCACTTGGGCCTGCCCAAGTGTTCGATGGGTAACTTTTTGATATTATCAGGTCAAAAACCCCACCCACAGATCACATTAATGCCACCATTTTCTGAATGTGCATCCTATGAAGAGCCATGAAGTTTGTGCAGCCCACTGAATACTTACTTTATTCTTCTTCACTTCCAATGCCTTTCCCTGTGTCTTAAGCTACCCTGCTTCTTTAACCCATAAGTACCCCTAAACCCTATCCTTGGGGAAGTATAATTGAGGCTCAGCTCTCATCTCCACACAAATGGTGCCTCAAGAATAAACCTTTTTTTTTCAAAACTTGTTGTGTCAGTGATTGGCATACTGTAAGGCAGGCAAAAAAGAACTGGGTCAGTAATACTATCTGTGAAACTTCCTTCCTGGCCTGCCCAGGGAAGGTGCTTACCAGGCTCAGACAGACATCCATCTGGAAAGGCCAGGGTCAGGGCCATGCATTGAGCCTGCAGTAATACCTCCAGGAAAGACTATTGTGCATTTTTGTCTCCTCTATTCTTATTTTTGTTAATGGAATCATTTGAATAGGTAATACACAAATATGCTAAACTCATCGAAACAGGGCCAAAGACATAGAAACATTCATTTTCTTCCTAATCTTCTGTCTGGTTCTGCTCTCTAGAGACAAAACTTGTTTTAGCTCCTCCTATATTCATGCAGACATACTTTATGTATAAACAGCATATGTTCATCCTATTTGTTGAAAAGAAACAGTAGTGTGTACTGCCAACTTCTATGATGGCCCCCGAGGCTCCTGTTCACTAGTGCATGTGCCCTATATAATCCTCTCTTGATGTGGGAAAGACCAAGGGAAATGATGAGCTATCATTATCCTGATTAGGTTGGGCTACATACGCCTCCACCATAGCCACTGGCTCTGAAGATATAAGATGCCATGTTGTCAGAGAGCCCCATGCTGGGACCTGAGGGTAGTCCGTATGAGCTGAGAGGGACCCCTGACTTATAGTCAGCAAGGAATTGACTTCTGCCAATAACTTGGAAGAGAAACCTGAATGTCAGATGAGACTATAGTCCAAGTGGGCATCTTGAAATCTGACTGGTGAGATACTAAGTGGATCCATATCCAGAGTCTTGACTTAAGAAAACTTTGAAATAATACGTTTATGTGGTTTTAAGCTGCTATATGTGTGGTAATTTTTTATGCAGCAATTGAAAACTAATACAAGTACAGTCATATGCTTGCATAACAATTGTTCATCAATGATGAACCACATATATGATGGTAGTCCCATGAGACTGTGTTGCCTAGTGACATCACAGCCATCTTAGTTTGTGTAAATACATCCTATGATGTTTGCATAATGACAAAATCACCTAATAACTCATTTCTCAGGATGCATCTCCATTGTTAAGTGACACATGATTGTAGTACTAGAAAAGTACTTATTTTTCTGTTTTGTTTGTAAATTTTCCTCCACTTGAAATGTCTGTTTAGTTCTTTTGCCCATTTATTAATTGGGTTATCTGGGGTCTTTTGTTTGGTTGGCATTAAGCTTTTTGAGTTCTTTTTTTTATTAGTTGCTCAAGACAATACAATGATCTTGACATATCATACATTTGATTCAAATAGGGTACAAATTCTCATTTTTCCACGTGTAAAAATTGCAGGATCACATTGGTTATACATCCATGTGTATGCATTTTGAGTTCTTTATATATTCTGGATATTAATCTCCTGTCAGAGAAGTGGCTGGCAAAGATTTTCTCCCATTCTGTAGGCTCTCTTGTTATGCCATCTTTATGTATATGTATAAAGCACCAATAAAAATAAACAAATAAATGAGTAAAAGGAAGATCAATAGAGAAGGAGAATAGGGGGAGGAAGGAAAAGGGAGGGGGTACCATGAACTGAAAAGAGGAAATCAAATTGCATGCATGTATGACTTTGTCAAAATAAAACCAACTACTATATATAACTATAATGCTGTAATAAAAAAATAATAAAAATACTATCTTGGAGATGGTTCCAGTAAATCCTTTAACCCTACTTAGACCAGCTATTTGTTTATCATTTGATCCACTGAATTTTTTTTTTCTAAAGAAGCTTGTGTTTTTCAAATCAAAGTTCTGTAGTAGCAGTGTTTGGTAATGGACTTGGGCCATGTTCTCATAAATAAGTAATGAAGTGACAAGAAGATATGAAAGTAATTTGGTCAGAGTTAGACAAGAAGATATGAAAGTAATTTGGTCAGAGTTAGACAAGAAGATATGAAAGTAATTTGGTTAGAGTTATTTTCCAATCTTTCTGGTTTTTTGTTTGGTTTATTGTTTTGAAGATTAAATCAAGGAAGACTCTTAAAGAGCAAGACAGTTTCCAATGGGATACTTAATAAACTAATTTTCCTGTTATGATTAGAGTATGCATTTTTTTCTCTTATGAAAACAATACCAGAGATGTTCAGGACTTTGGGCACAGACTAGTGACTCAGTCTCTCTTTCCTTTAGCAAATAACTGGACCACCCATCCTAACTTTCCTTGAAATTCAGTTGATCATAAATTTTAGCCAATGAAATATGGCCAAAGAAATGTCTGCCCCTTGGGGTTGTGGCTCAGTGGTAGATCACTTGCCTAGTAAGTGTGAGGCATTGGGTTCAGTCCTCAGTACCACATAGAAATAAATAAATAAAATAAATTGTTGTGCCTATCTGCAACCAAAAATTTTAATTTTCTTTTTTAAAGAAATGTCTGCCCTTCCAGGGCTGCCCCCAAAGCAAACACCAGCTGGATTCTCCAGTCTCTCCCTCCTCCAACCTGCCAACTCGAAACAGGATTTAAAAGAGAACTTAAAGTTCTAGGGGATAGTGGAAACCAAAACTGAAAGAAGACATGTCTCAGAACCACCTCATGAACCATTGTGTGAGTGGGAAATAAACTCTGTATTAAGATGATGAAATTTGAGGATTGTTTGTTTTGTCAGAGAGCTTTCTCTCACTGATGTAGGATTAAGTACTTGCTTCAAAAAGGTTTCTTTATGTTGCAAGAAGAATCACATCAGGATCTCTTTCAATTGCAAGGTTCTTTACACAGGGAACGTGATGCCATTATTACAGGCCTATTTTAGGGGCACTTTGTGCAAGATGCTGGCACATTCAGAGCCATACTCAAGGTGGGCGTTCAGCAAAATGTATGTGCTGAGCTCTCGGGTCAAAAAACACACAATGATATTTGTTCTTACTTCTGATTAACATCATGATCTCCCTGTAATTTAGTAGCAAATAAATTCTAGGTTTGTATCTGTTTTCTTATTTTTTTTTTAATACATCTGGTTCTTTTAGCTGATTTATGGTTTTCCTTTTTTTCAACTTTTCATTTGAATTTCCCCATAAGCAACACACTGCAAGAAAAGGAATTCCTTTCCAACTCTACCTGTTGTTTTTTACTGCAATAAATGTGCTTTGGTAAAGTCAGTGTTTGGGTAGCTTCCATTGAGTTCAGAGAAATTGTCCTTTGACCATCAATATATTTTTGGCATTAGTTGCTTTAATGGGTGAATAGTTTATTCAGCAGGATTCTTGAGATTTATGTGTACTTTCCTGCTAGTTTGAGAGCTTTAGATAGTCAGGGACTATGGACCCCCCCCCCCCCCCCCGCTTTAGCCCTAACTTGTGGCTCAGAGCCTTCTATAACTGATGATCAGTAATTTCCCACTGAATATAAGAATAATTCGATAAAAGAATCCTTTGCCCTTTATGGACACATATATGCTATTTTAGCCTACATGCAAAAATATGACTTTAAGCCAAGTTAACTGGAGATAATAAAGATTCAATTAAGCATCTTTCTTTGTTAGAGTTATGATTTTGGTTCATTGTTTCATCTTTAGGTCTTGGGTCATGGAATAAGGATTAGATGTACAGAACTTTGCTTTACATCTTGCAGAAATAAGTCAGCTACCCACTTTTTTTCAAGAAAACTTGAAGCTTTGGGAAAAATGGGAATATTCTACTTAAGGTCAGGAAATATATAGCTTGAAAAATAAGGCAACAGAAGATATTGTCTGAGACCAGTTTTTCTGAAATGATGTTTATTGGCAGCTATGAGAATCCACTTGACTAGGCAATTCCTGTGAAAAGGAAAGAAAAATTCCAAGAGTAAGCCCAGGGAATCTGGGAGTGCTGTCTGTTGCTTCCTCTTAAGAAGCAGCAAATTCTATGGGCTTGTCATGAAAAGAAGTGAGAACAGTCACCCACCCTTTGGGAAGTTGTTGAAGCAGCAGCACTGGAGCTGCCAAGAGCACTAGCAAGACCCTCTTTATCATGTCAGTTCCATTTGGGGTTTGTGGATATGGCAGCAGAGAGCTTCAGCCTTGTGGGTCACACATCCAGGCACATGGGAAATCCCAAGGATAGGCCTGTTGGGTTAATTAGGTTTTGACGACAGTACACATGATTTACAGACTTCAAGAAGAAAAGAGAAGACGAGCAAAAGATTGTGATGCAGGTAAGAGAGCACTTAAGGATGCCCACATTCCTGGTTGAGTTCTCATTCTGCTAAATTGAGCATCATTTCCATGTGAGCTAAACTTAAAAAAATAAATAAAAGTGGAATAAATGAGCTTAGGTTTCCTTACCACAAATACTTCTTTATGCTAGAAAATCTAGAAGAATACTTGGTCAATCCAAAGATTGATTTTAAATATTCCAAAAGAGCCAGAGTAGGCAGGATTTTTTTTAAGGCACTACAAGTCAAGAAGTATGTGCTATAGTTTAGAGGTGAGGGGGTCCCCCAAAAGCTCCTGTGTTAATGAAGGGATATTCGGAGGCAAAATGTTTGGATTCTGAGAGCTATAACCTAATCAGTTCATCCTGGTTTGAATGAACTAACTGGGTGGTAATGGCAGGCAGGTGGGGTATGGCTGGAGGAGGTGGGTCATGGGGTGGGGGTGCCTTGGAATGGATCAGCTTTCCTGAAGCCCTGCTCCCTTTCTTTCTCAGCTTCCTGGCACCACAAGCAGAGCAGTACTTCTCTGCCACACCATTCGATCATGATGTTCTGCCTTACCTTGGCCCTGATCAATGGAGTTGGCCCTGATCAATGGAGTTGGCCCATCATGAACTAAACTTCTGAAACTATCAGCCAAAGTAAACTTTTCTTTAGGTTGTTTTTGTCAAGTATTTTGGTCACAGCAATGAAAAGTTGACTAACAGAGGGGACTATTCCTCTGCACATGAAAGAACTTTACCCGTATCTACAGTCAGAAATTCACTTGAGGGACCCAATTTCTCTCCCTCACTTTACTTTGTAAATTTGGTGATGGCCTAGGCTCTCAATCCACATTAATTTCTCTTGAAAACAGAAAATTTTCTTGCTGTATTTGAAGACATTATGAGATGGCAGGGATTCCTACGGGGAACAGTTGTGACCAAGAGAGACACAAGTAACTAAGAAAGTCAGTTACAAAGAAATACTGTTGTTCAAGCTGAAGAAAAGAAAGTGCATAGGGATAGAGAGGTGAATTTTGCAGACAGAAAAATTGGGCAGACCCATGAGATCTGTTTCTATTTTGAACATTTGCTGTTGGCTGTTTTTTTGACTATTTCCCTCTGTTTTCCTTATATATGAGTGGGTCTAAATGACTTCTGATGTTTTCAAAATAGAAAAACATGATGGAAAAGGTAAAGTGATTGCAAAAAAGAAATAAAGCACAGAAAATAAATTGTCAATTTAGAACCTAAGATCCCCTTCTCAGCAGGATTATTAATGTGTGTGCAAGTGTCCACTTTTATTTTGGAAGAGAGTAGGTGGTTATTAGAGAGGTGTTAAAACTTAGTTCAACAAGTCTACTTATTAATTATTAGATATTAATTCTTCTAAGCATTCTGTGCCAGAAAAGAGCAATTTATTTTTGATAGGAAAATTATTTTAATAAATAATTACAATATTTCTCCCTCTTGAATCTCATGAATTAAAAAATGTTGAACATCAGATAGCACAGCTCTGAATTTCAATGGCTTTCAATTCATGAATGTAACCACAATAGGAAATAAATTCATCACTAGGTCTCAATTTATTTACAAAAGATCCCAGCTGTTGCCCACTGCCAAAAATGGGTGGAGACAGTTTTGTTCACAGGAGTGGATTTCTGGCTATTGAAAAAGCATTTATAGGCATTATTAATGAGAAGAATCAGCTCAGTGAATAATACAATTATGAACTATGGTTCAGATATTCAAGTGCAAGTATTCAGAGGGTGATGTTGCAGCTAATCTGTAAGGATAGTTTTGAAAATAATGACATTTAAACTATCATAGTAATTGTTCTTATAAAGAAACATGACCTGCTGTAATGAATAGTAAAATCCTATACAAAAATTAGGTCTGGTATTAGAAATCATGAAACCAAACACAGTAAGTCTTACCATAGTAAGTCACCTCTGTGGGAGAAAAATCAATGCATTTATTAAAAATGTTGAAGAAACTGCTTTAAAGAGGAAAAATACTAACAAGCCAACATTTCTTCCATGAATCTCTAGGAAGAATACTTGCCAAGTTCACAAGTATGAAGAAGAACTTTAATGATTATTCAAAGCATAATATGAAGGACAGCAGTTAATCTGATTAGAGTAATGACATTCCTAATGTATTTATTTGGAGTAGCGATTGCTGAATTGCACTGTTATTAGCAAGCTTGCCCTGTTTACTGGAATGCTGATACATATTTAAAAATCTTTCTTTGAATAATGCAGACTGTGCATGTGGACAATAGAAGGGGGTCTTTTGCTTTCCTATCCTCCTTTATGTATTATCTGATCTGCCTGCCTTGTTGGAATGGGTCCCAGGGCTTTGTTATTGTTGATGCTCTGCTCTCTCCCACCCCTCCTGGGTTTGGCCTCCTTGGGTGCTGATGTCTGATACACTCATGACACCTCAGAGGAATGCAGCTGAGAATTTATCATTCCTGAGCTATTTAAATATCCCTGTAAACTCTTCTCTTTTTACTTAGTTAGAAACCATTTCTCATGCTTGATTAATTGGTTTACCAACCTTAAAACTATTCCATTTGTAATTTGTGAATAGGATCAATTTCCTAAAACATTCAAACTTACAGGACCATTGCCTGCATGTGAGATGAGCTAGAACTGAGACCCTCCTATCCTGTTTCCAAAACTACGCTCTTTGATGAGAGGGAGAAGAAATATATGTATCAAATTGCCATCCTGGCTCCATACCTTTCAGAAATTGTAAACTCAGCTGCATTATTTCCTTGCATTCTGCGTGTCCAGAACCTTCATTGGAATCTGAACATTTTAATCCATCAATATGTAAGACTGGAATCAATGTGTTCTTCAAAGGGAGGAGTAGAAATCCAAAAATAAAAAATAAAAAGAAGTCACTATGTTCTGAAATTTTATGTTCCCCTCTCAAATTCTTATATTAAAGCCTAATCACCAGTATAATGGTTAGGAGATGAAGATTTGGGGACGGGATTAGGTTATTGAGTCAGTGCCTTTATGAATTGGATTATACCCTCATAGAAGAGATCCTAGAGAACTGCATTGTCCCCCCCATCAAGAAAGGACATGGTAAGAAGTCACCATTTATGAACTAGAAAGCTCTCACCCTCCAGACAGTGAATCTGCCAGTGCCTTCATCTTTGACTTCCCACCCTCCAGAACTGTGAGAAATTTCTATTGTTGATAAGCCCCCTAGTCTATGGCATATTTTTTATTAGAACAAAAATGAACTGAGACAGAAGTATGAACCAAACCATTGAGTACTGGCAGCTTTTTTGGCACCTGTAGTCAGCTTTTGGGTCAGCTGGTGGCTGGAAGATGCAGCATGGCTTCTCTCACCTATCTAGAGTGGACAAGCTGGTTATTGGGACAATGGGACCCACTGGATCACATGTCTCTCATCCTCCAACAGGCTGGTCTTAGCTTCTCCACATGTAATATTCAGAGGGTTCCAGAGCAACAAAAAATGTAAGCCCTCATGTGCAAGTACATTCTGAACCTTTGTTGCTGTCCCACCTACCGAAGCAATTCACATGGCCAACCCAAATTGATGCAGCATTGTTGGATAAAATACAGATGTCTAGTTAAGTTTGAATTTCAGATATACAAGCAGCAATTGTTTTGGTACTAGAATATCTCATTGAAAGATGAGTCAGTCAGGGTTCACAAGAGAAATAGAACTAGCAGAATATCTAGAGATATACATATGTAATAAGAAATTTATCATAGGCATTGGCTCACATAGTTATTGAGGCTGATAAGTCCCATGATCTGTTGTCTACAAACTAGAGAATTAGGAAAGACAGTGGTGTAATTCAGTACAAGGTGGAAGACCTGAGAATCAGGGCTAGTGACTACTGCTGATATACATCCTAGTCTGAATCTGAAAGCCTGGGGTGTCCAAGATAGAGAGCAGATGGATGGTTCAGATCTAAGGGGGGTGGGGGGGGGAGACAGAGAGAGAGAGAGAGAGAGAGAGAGAGAGAGAGAGAGAGAGAGAGAGAGAAAGAATTTACCCTTTGTCCATCTTTTTGTTCTATCCTGTCCCTCAAAGATTGGATAATGCTCACTCATATTGGGGAGGGCTTTCTACTTTATTCTGCCTATCAATTCAAATGCTTCTATATTTTAGAAACACTCTCCCAGGCATATGCAGAAATAATGGCTGAGCAGCTATGTGGGCATCCCTTAGCCCAGTCAAGCTGACATAAAATAGCCATCAAAAATGTCTTCCCTGACCACCTTTCCATTCCATTTTTCTGGCCCTCAGAGAGTTAATATGTATCACAGTCAGTAATCAGGTAGTCATGTGTTTATTAGTTTATTTTTTGTCTTCTCTTCCAAACCATAAGTACCCTAAGACTGGGATCACTGGCATGCTAGGCCAGCACCACATGTAAGGCCTGACATTCACTGAACACATTTTGAATAATGAATGAATGAGCTAAAAAGTGAGCAAGTAAAATCATGATTGCACATGTCCAGCCATCCTATATCACTGTTTAGATTGGAATGCCTCCACTGAGACTCTTTGTCCTTTAGGTCCTACCCTTGAAAGCTTTGTTTAAAGATATAAACACCCTTTGGCATCTAGGTGACATCATGAGTACCCAAACTTCCCTCTTGTGGTTGATTAAAAGGCTGGCTGAACCCTTTAATGCACTTAATTCACCATTACTTACTTGTTCTTTATTTCTTCCATATGTATCATGTGAGTTTGTGAATGTATATTTATATAAATTCTTGTTATCCAGGTTCATTAAAATACCCTTTATGAGAGGAACTACCCATGGCTGACCCAGATGCATATGAGGAAATGTTTCATTTCTGAAGGAGAGCCTTCTGTGCATCCTGCCACCTCCCTGCCATGTGCTTTACTCGTGGGACCTAATTGTTCTAAAAGTTGAAGCAGCTGCTTGCCTCATAATTTATTGACCTACTGTGTGCATAACAAGTGGGACTTAAATATAACCAGCTGGGGCTATTTTTGTCAAAACCAGATTTCAAATTCTGTATTTGATGAAAGCTTCTGGGATGTGTTTCTGGTACTTATGGTTGTGTATGTCTGTGTATCTACTTGTCTGCCTGTCTGTTAATCTGTATACAAAAAAGAGAACAGAAAGAAATTCAAGTAAGTGGATTTCATAGTCTTCATTAATCAGAGTCCAAACACATTTTCTTCTTTAGTTAAGCCTGATTGGTTTACCCAATATCTGTCTAAAAAAAAAAAGAAAAGAAAATGAAAAATGCAGTTTACATTCAACCCTCACAGAAAAGTTTGAAAGAGTGAACCTACAACCGGATGCAGTGGCACATGCCTCTAATCCCAGTGGCTCAGGAGGCTGAGGTAGGATTGCAAGTTCAAAGCCAGTCTCAGCAACTTAGTGAGGTTCCAAGCAACTTAAAGAGACCCTGTCTCCAAATGAAATATAAAAAAGGGTGGGATGTGGCACAGTGGTTAAGTGCCCCTGCGTTCAATTCCCAGTACCAAAATAAAAAAAAAAGGAAAAAAAAAAAAAGAAAAAGACCAAGTTTATAAGAAAAAAGTCTCAGACTAAGCAAGAAGGATTGTGTGTAGCTCTGTTGGGAAACTACCATCAGGACCTACTTCTTTCTGTTATTTGAAAAGAAATATGAAGTGGTTTTAATCAAATCATTGTTAATTTCAAAAGATTCATGTTAGGATTTGTGACAATATTCTCATAAACAGTCTGAAATCTATAAACAAGCTATAAAGAGTGGTTACTAACTTTAGTGGAGAGTTATAAACTCCTCCAAAATCTAATAAAAGCTATGGGCATTCTCCTCAAAAATTATATTCACAATTTTACATAAGATTCCTGAGGCTTCACTGATCATGAAAAGCCATGCAAGAATTCCAGGTTCAGAAGCTCCTCTTTAAAGGAAGTATAACATGTGCTGTGATTTAGATATGGTTTGTGTCTGCCCCTCAAAGTTTCATGTGCTGGAAACTGGGTCTCTAGGATAGCAGTACTGAGTGGGTAGAACATTTGAGAGGTTGAGGTCTAATGGAAGGTCATGCAGGTTCCACCCTTGGAAGGTTTTGACACAGGTCTTGTGAAACGTGATAAGTTTCTGCAATAATCCATTTTATAAAAGAGCCTGAATCTATTTCATACATGAACCACTCACCACTCTCATGCCTTCCTGACATTGTGATGTCATCCTCCATAAGACCTTCACCAGGGCTATGCCATTGCATCTTCAAAGCTGTGAGCTAAATAAACCTTTTTTTCTTTACAAATTACCCAGCCTGAGGTATTTTGTTACAATGACACAAAATGGACTGAGACAATATGTAACCACAATTCAAATGAAATCATGGAGTTCTGACTCTTTAAAAGAGCTTAGAAATAATTGTGTCCATAATTTTATTTTTCTAGTTGTGGATACTGGTCTGGAGGAGGTAGGACTTGCCCAAGTCCCATAACAAATTTGTGATAGTGTTAGGAATTTAGATACTATTTTAAATTGGTTTCCTTAGAAACAGAACCTGAAACAGTGACTGATATGTCAGAGATTTATTAAGGAGGTACTCTCAAGGGAGACTATTAAGGAGTAGGACAAGCAGGACAGAGCAAAGGAGTAAGCCAATCCAGGTACCCTCTTGGGCACAACCTACAGAGAGTTCAGGGAGGAAGGGGACCCAAGGTGAATTAATTAGCAGTTCCCTGTCTGCTCAGGAGTTGCTTCTTTAACAATTATTTAGGATGGGCAGCATAGGCCAGGCTTTGGGAACATCCACATTTCAGTCTCCCACGAGTAGTTTCCAACCTTTGGACCCAAACCAGTTTGATCTGTTTTCTTCCATCTGACCCGATTTATCTATCTATGCTCATTATCTGTTTTTAAATTCTGGCTTCACATGGACTTTATGGTGACTTTTTTTTTATTGTATGTGATCTCTTCCAAGATTAAAAATTTATGAGTTTTTAATATTCTAAATTCTTGTCTTAAACATGATGAGGGTTTGCTGACCTCTAAATGTAAGTTTGGTGCAGAGTACCACATGACTGGTACAAAGAACAGCCACGTGGATCTTCCTTCTGGAGAATTCATGATGTGTGGCATCCACAAGATATGATTCTTCTCCACTCAGTAAAGCCTCATCAACTCCACCCCCAAATCCTACCACATAACCCTCAATTGTCAATGTCTCATACAAGAGCAAAACTATTTTGCTTTAAGCATTGTTTTAGGAGGTTAAAATCCTCTTTACTAAAGTGTGCAATACAACTGCATTGTAGGAAAGATGTGCACATGTGAGTGAGTCCATTTAATTATGTAACAAAACATCAAAAATGGAAACCCCAACATTGGTGCATCTGTTTCAGGTTTAGAAACTAGGGAGGGAAAAGATCAAGAGTCTAACAGAAATCAAGAAGCAGTTGAGAGTGAATATATCCTTGCTTTCCAATTTTACAATGAGGGAAATGTGCCAATACATTCATCACAAGTCAAAAATGCATTGAACACACCTAACCTATTGAGAATCCTCACTTAGCAACAGAGAATGCTGTACAATGTCAATATTTGTCCTCATTGCTGAAAGTGATAGCGCTCCACTGCCCAGGATCTTGAGAGAGGATTGCACTGAATATGGCTAGTCTGAAAACGATCCAAATTCAAAATTCCAAGTACAGTTTTTACTGAGTGCCAATTGCTTTCACACCATTGTAAAGTGGAAAAACCCATAAATTGAACCACTGTAAATTGGGGAGTATCTATGCTAATGGACAAATGGCTGGACCGTATATAACAAAAGAACACTAATCCACAATCTGTGACTACAAGCTCAGAAAGCCAAACCACCACCTTTGTAGCAATGGCCCAAACAGCCAGGACTTAATCAATAACTAACAGCTTTGCTTATTTTTTCCCCCCAGGGTTCTATGCAGGACCATTTAAAAAAAGCCAAATATGTCTTCTCTAACCACTCACATAGGATGGCTTGCTCTGGTGAGTTTACTTCTAGCTTCTTCATGCCAATGGCCTCCTGTCAGGACATTCCTAACTGAAGGATCCTTTTCTTTCATTAGAAAGCTTTCCAACTCCCCTACATACCTTTGGGTTTCTACCAAATGCAAGTGATGGTGACCAACTCCCTTGCTATCACAAGTTCTGAATAAGTATCCGTTTCTTATTATCATCTGGGTAATCTATTTCCACACAATTCATAGAAAAATATAGAAGTAGTCCATAAACATAGGGAAAATAAAGCTCAACTACAAGTAATTTTAAAAGAAATGCAAATTAAAGCAACAATGAAATACATTTGGGGGCCTGATTTAGAGGGTACTTTGTAGGTTTTAAAAGGTTAAAAAAAAAGTGTTTGCCCTTAAACTTGGTAATTCCAAATCTAGTCATTCTTTTTCAGAAATTGTCTCATAAGTGAGCAAGGTACACAGATGTTCACAGACTAATTATTTGTACAGATTAAATGTTCACAAGGGGAATGAGTAAAATATAGGACATCCATGCTGTGAAATTCTGCATCATTCAAGAACAAAATATTGGTGATAGAGATGGCTAGAATACATGGGAGTGGAAAAGACATAATAACAGGTAGGAGTGCCACTTTGCAAACACGTGCATGTGCTTGAGTGTTTTACACAACACCCATGGTGTTCACCCCAGCAGTGGGGTTGGAGAAGAAGAGAGAGGCTTTCACTTTATACATTTCTTCTTGTTCATGTTTTTATGATGATCATATACTACCTTGGTAATAAAAAAATTAAAATAAAAAGAATCAACTGGGAAATGCAGTCCCAAGAACATGTTATTCACTCTATCACCTATTTTCTCACTTCTCCTCATACTGTGGCTGAGTTATGTGGAATACACCATATGCATTGATGATAGCTTTGGTTCCTGGAACAATAGCCCAGATAATGAGGAGCCTACTTCATACACAATGCCCAGCCACACCTTGTCCAAGACAAGACAAACAGTGGTGCAGGTGTTGGAACAATCAAGGCTCATTTATCTGCCATTATCCAGGAATGAGCTGATCTCACTAGTGAATTTTCCAAAATAATAGCATCTTATCATTCTTGGAAAATGCAACATTTTTTTAATTTAACCATTTTTAAAGAAAATGTGTCTTAAATGCATTATACTGCTTCTGTCTTTTACAAGAGACTCTAGTGATCATAACAGAATCATACCTGATGATCTGGATTGTGGTTATGCCTATAGATCCCTGACCTGTACCTTATTTTGGTCCCCTGTCTGGGAGAGGCTGAAGCAGATGGGGAAGTTTGCTTCTACTTTGAATCACTGCCAATCACTGCAATTTTGAATTTATTTCTGATTTTAGGATTTCTATTGCCTCTCTCACTTTCTGCCCATCCTTTGAAGATAACACACCCGCTGGATTGCACCTTAACAGAAGGAGCCCCTAACTATTGCACATGCCTTAATCATTTAATGCTTCATTTAGTTTGTGTCCCCCAAGGGGGGGGCAGAGTAAAGATTTGGGTGAGCGTGGTTCCCTGGGAGGTGACTCCATGCAGCACGGTGAGGGTGTCTGAAAGGAGGAAAAAAGGGAATGAAACCAATGAAAAATGCTTGATGGGTGGTTACTGCCATGAGAACAAATGCACTATTTCACTGGGGACCCTCTGCAGGACAGTGTTATTGTACTACCAAGGAGTGAGGAAACGGGAGTATTTATCCACTAACTCTTATCTTTCTTTTTGTATTTGTTCTTTATAGTTACACATGACAGTAGAATGTATTTTGATATATTATACATACATAGTGTATAACCTCCCATTCTTGTGATTGTACATGATGTGGAGTTACACTAGTTGTGTATTCACATATGAATGCAGGAAAGTTATGTCTGATTCATTCTACTGTCTTTCTTATTCCCATCCTCCCTCCCCTCTCTTCATTCCCCTATGTCTAATCCAATGAACTTCTATTTTCTCTACCCCTCCTTATTGCATCAACATATCAGAGGGAACATCTGGCTTTTAGTTTTTGGGATTGGCTTATTTCAACTAGTATGATAGTCTTCAGTTCCATTCATTTACCTGCAAATGCCATAATTTCTTTCTTCTTTATGGCTGAATAATATTCCATTATATATATATATACCAAATTGTCTTTATTCATCTGTTGAAAGGCACCTAAGTTTGTTCCCCAGCTTAGCTACTGTGAATTGAGCTGCTATACATTGATGTGGCTGGGTCACTACAGCATGCTGATTTTAAGTCCTTTGGGTATATGCCAAGGAGTGGGGTAACTGGGTCAAATGGTGGTTCCATTCCAAGTTTCCTGAAGAATCTTTATACCTTCTTTCCAGAGTGGTTGCACCGACTTGCAGTCCCATCAGCAATGTATGAGTGTACCTTTTGCCCCACCAACATTTACTGTTACTTGTATTCTTGATAATTGCCATTCTGACTAGAGTGAGATTAAATCTCAGTGTAGTTTTAATTTGCATTTCTCTGATTACTAGAAATCAGAGAAATACAGAAATACAATTTCTTTTTTTTTTTTAGTTTTTTTTTTTTAAATTTTTTATTGTTGGCTGTTCAAAACATTACATAGTTCTTGATATATCATATTTCACAATTTGATTCAAGTGGGTTATGAGCTCCCATTTTTACCCCATATACAGATTGCAGAATCACATCAGTTACACATCCATTGATTTACATATTGCCATACTAGTGTCTGTTGTATTCTGCTGCCTTTCCTATCCTCTACTATCCCCCCTCTCCTCCCCTCCCCTCCCCTCCCCTCCCCTCTTCTCTCTCTGCTCCCTCTACTGACATTCGTTTGTCCCCCTTATATTATTTTTCCCCTTCCCCTCACTTCCTCTTGTATGTACTTTTGTATAACTCTGAGGGTCTCCTTCCATTTCCATGCATTTTCCCTTCTCTCTCCCTTTCCCTCCCACCTCTCATCCCTGTTTAATGTTAATCTTCTTCTCATGCTCTTCGACCCTACTCTGTTCTTAGTTACTCTCCTTATATCAAAGAAGACATTTGGCATTTGTTTTTTAGGGATTGGCTAGCTTCACTTAGCATAATCTGCTCTAATGCCATCCATTTCCCTGTAAATTCTATGATTTTGTCATTTTTTAATGCAGAGTAATACTCCATTGTGTATAAATGCCACATTTTTTTATCCATTCGTCTATTGAAGGGCATCTAGGTTGGTTCCACAGTCTTCCTATTGTGAACTGTGCTGCTATGAACATCGATGTAGCAGTGTCCCTGTAGCATGCTCTTTTTAGGTCTTTAGGGAATAGACCGAGAAGGGGAATAGCTGGGTCAAATGGTGGCTCCATTCCCAGCTTTCCAAGAAATCTCCATACTGCTTTCCAAATTGGCTGCACCAATTTTGCAGTCCCACCAGCAATGTACAAGTGTACCCTTTTCCCCACATCCTCACCAACACTTATTGTTGATTGACTTCATAATGGCTGCCAATCTAACTGGAGTGAGATGGTATCTTAGGGTGGTTTTGATTTGCATTTCTCTGACTGCTAGAGATGGTGAGCATTTTTTCATGTACTTGTTGATTGATTGTATGTCCTCCTCTGAGAAGTGTCTGTTCAGGTCCTTGGCCCATTTGTTGATTGGGTTGGGACTTACTCAAACTAAAAAGTTTTTTCTCAGCAAAAGATACAATAAGAGAGGTAAATAGAGAGCCTACATCCTGGGAACAAATCTTTACTCCTCACACTTCAGATAGAGCCCTAATATCCAGAGTATACAAAGAACTCAAAAAATTAGACAATAAGAGAACAGAAATACAATTTCTGTTGTAATCAGAAAATACTCTGATTACAACAAATATATTGTTCATATATTTGTTGACTGATTGTATTTCTTCTGTGAAGTGCCTATTCAGTTCCTTTGCCCATTTACTGGATTATTTGTTGTTGGGGTTTGTGTGTGTGTGTGTGTGTGTGTGTAATTCTTACCTCTCTTAATTCCCCTGTTTGAGGATTGTTGGGGGACTGGGGCAGGGGATCAGATCTTCAGCACTTTAGGTCTGCCATCTTAGCTGGGCCAGAAGACGCTCTCAGACAAAAAGACGTGGGAATAGGTAAGATGATATAAGCAGAGCACAATAAGAGTTGACCACACCCTCACACAACCCCATGAAGCCAGCAATACTATGCTATTGTATAGATTAGGTAATTGAGGATTTAATTACCAGAGGCACACAATTAGCCAACAATGGAGCAAGGATCCCAAATTAAATGAATGAATCCCAAAGTCTCCCTTGGCTGGCTCAAATGGCAGCTATGCATCCAGGGGCTTCATGGGACCCTTCTATATTGTTGTCATCAAGGAAATCAACTGGTACACATTATTGGGATGGCACAGGTGTGACTCTACCTTGTTTACCAATATATCCATATGCCTAGGACAGTGCTTTGCATGTGACAGGTACTCAGTGAATCAATGAATGAGACTGCAGTAAACTCTGAAAATACCTTCTGTGCTCTAAGTGTAGGAACACTATTAATCAGGCCTGGGACATCTGAGTTAATTGTCTAGAGGTTGTAGTGGATTACTCCTGGGTTGGGTTGGGTTCATAGTTCCTATGTGTCTATGCTCATCCATACATCCATTCATTCAGCTAATACTTATTGAGTGTCTGTCATATACAATATACCATGCCAAATGCTAGATTTTCCATTGAGAGAAAAGTATTCATGAGCCCTACCTTCACAAAGTCCACAGTCTGGAGAAGAGGATAGACATTACTTGAAGGAATGGCACAAGATACATCTGAAATATAATTTGGCTAGTGTCTCTCAAAGGTCCAGGTGTAGAAGACTTGGTCCTTAGGGTGGCACTATTGATAGATGCTGTATAACTTTAGGAGATAGGTCCTTTGGTCATTGCTGGTATGCCCCTAAAGGGGATTGTGAAACACTAATCTCTTCCTGGCTCATGATATGAGTGGTTTTCTCCTACACATTCTCCAACCATGATGTGTCATCATTAACAGAGGCCCGACCTAGTGGGGCTGCTCATTCTTGGATTTGGATCACTAGAATCATGAACCAAAATAAGGCTCCCTTCAATTCATAAGTTGCCATGGTGGGAATTGTGTTATAGTGATAGAAAACTGACAAATACAAGTCTCCTGTTCACCTCTGAATTTATAGGAAAAACAAAGATCATGCCACACAAAAGTGGCTAGCAAAATCCAGTAAGAATTCTATGAGACAAACTACTCCAACAAACAAATTGCAATTGGAGAAAATAAAAAGAGATGAAAAGTGAAACCTGTAGGTTACAAAAGATTTAAAAGATATATAAACTAATTATAATATATGACTTATAGATCCTGACTCAAACTATAAAAATGAAAACATTTATGAAGTAACTGGAAATTTGGAACTGACTGAATATTTGCCTTTGAATAATTATTGTTCTTATTCTAGATGTGATAGTGGTATCGTGGTTATGTTTTTAAAAGAGGCTTTCTTGTTTAGAAATACCTCCTGAAATATTTACAGATGAAATGTTATAATATCTTAGATTTTCTTCAAAATAATATACAAAAGAGAGGAAGTGAATGAGGGCTATGGATAAAACAAGATTTCTCAGGAGTTAATAAAATGCTGAGGCTGCTGGTGATGGCTTGGAGTTCATGATACTATATTATCTAATTTTGCATGTTTTAAATTATCCAAATAAAAAAGCTTATAGAAAACTTTGTGAAAATATTTATTATAGACTGAGATTCATGCTATGACAACCAAGTACAGAGTTCTCATTGTACCATAAGAAACTACAATAGGTTAACCCAATAGATGGGGATCCCAAGGAATTTGTCCTCTAACTAGGACATTTACTTTTTGTATTGATTCCTTTTTATTAAAATATTCTTTTGGTGATATATTAAAACCATTTTCTTTTTTCTTCTTATTTCTTTCTTTCTTACTTTGATAGAAAAACTCTTCAAAGTATATAATGCTAAGCAGTTATATTCTTCACACCTATATTTTTGTTAAGTGCCTATCTTCATTTCTAACTTGAAACGTTGGATTACTAAATAGAGGTAAGCACAGTATATCGTTATTCTACTGAAAATTGAGTATCTAAATATTCTTCCCACTATTAAACTATTTCAGAGATACCTGTGAAAAAACAGTTAAAAATTTTTTAATCAAGCCATTAAACTTTTTGATGCTTCTCCCACCTAGAGATGTAGCTGTGTCCCTTCTCCTTGAATCACCTGTAGAATACAATGGAATGTAGCAAGGCAAGATTTTCAAGGTCAGAAAAGATCAAGCAGCTTCACCTGTGCCTCTTGAGATATTCAGTGTGGAACCCTTGAGCTGTCATTAAGTCTGATTTCTCCAAGGTGACCTTGTGAGGAATCCCAGGCTGTGTGAGGAAGCCACAGATACATATTCTGCTTGGCAACCATCACAGCTGAAGTCCCAGCCTAGCTAGAATCAACTACCAAGCCTATGAGTAAAGATGCCTCTAAGTTATTCTAGACTTCATCTCCTAAGTCACCCTTAGTCAGTAAGTCCTTGCACAGGATGCCCCAGAGCCTACAGAGTGAAGATACAAGCCATATCCATATTGCCTTGTTTGTGAACATAATAAAATTAATATTTCATCCCACTAAGTTTTGGACTGGTTTGTTGTATACCAGTGGCAACCAGAACAGGTAAGCAGGTATTATTATAAGTGCTGAGAAGGGTAAGGTTGACCTTGGGGTTAAATGAGGTGAGGGATGCTATACCACTAAACTAATTTCACCCAGAAACATACTGATTTTGTTATTCAGTGACAACTTCCTTCCTTCTCTAACCCACTTTCAGTGCTACACTAAATCCTATGTTATGGTTTGGATCTGGAATATCCCCCAAGGTCTCAGATGCTCGGAGGTGGGGATTTTGGGAAATGATTAGATCACAAAGGCTCTGACTGACTAATAGATGAATCCATTGATGGCTGAATGGACTACTGGGAGATGGGACCTATTTGGAAGAAGTAGGTCACTGGGGAAATGCTCTGGAAGGGTTTATCTTCTCCCCAGCCCCTTTCCCCCTTCTCTCTGTGCTTCTTGGATGCCATGAGCTGAGCAGCTTTTCTCCACCACACCCTTCCACCATGACATTCTGCTTCACCTCAGGCCCACAGCAACGGACTTGACCAACCATGGACTGAAACCACTAAAATCATGAGCCCCAAACAAACTTTTCCTCCTCTAAGTAATTCTTATCAGGTACTTTGATCACAGTGAGGAAATTCTGACTAGCATACTCTAGTCTAGATATTTCAAGAGAAATGTTTTTGTTAAATTAATGAATTAATTTTATTTAGGTATATATAACAGCAGAGTGCATTTTGATTCATTGTACACAACTGCAGAACAACTTTTTTTTTTTTTTTGCTGGTTGTATATGATGTAGCATCGCACCACATGTGCAGTCATAAAGGTTCCTAGGGTAATGATGTCCATCTCATTCTACCATCTTTCCTGCCCCATACCCACTACCCACTACTCCCTCCCCTTAGTCCAATCAAAGTTACTCCATTTTCCCATGCTCCCCACCCCCTGGTTATGGATCAGCATCCACTTATAAGAGAGGACATTTGGCCTTTGGTTTTTTGGGGATTGACTTACTTTGCTTAGCATGATATTCTCCAACTCCATCCATCCATTTACCTGCAAAAGACCTAATTTTATTCTCTTTTAATCCCGAGTAATATTCCATTCATCTATTGAAAGGCATCTAGGTTGCTTCCACAGTTTAACTATTGTGAATTGAGCTGCTATGAACATTGATGTGGCTGTGTCACTGTAATATGCTGATTTTAAGTCTTTTGGGTATAGATTGAGGAGTGGGATAGCTGGGTCCAATGATGGTTCCTTTCCAAGTTTTCTAAGAAATCTCCATACTGCTTTCCAGATTGATTGCACCAATTTTCAGTCCCACCAGCAATGTATGAGTGTGCCTTTTCCCCCACATCCTTGCCAACATTTATTGTTGTCTGTATTTTTGATAACTGCCATTTTGACTGGCATGAGACAAAATCTTAGAGTAGTTTTGACTTGCATTTCTCTAATTACTAGGGCTGTTGAACATTTTTAAAATATATTTGTTGATTGAATGTATATCTTCTTCTGAGAAGTGTCTGTTCAGGTCCTTAGCCCATTCATTGATTGGGTTGTTTGGTTTTTTGATGTTAAGTTTTTTGAGTTCTTTATATATCCTGGAGATTAGAGCTCTATCTGACTTGCAGGTGGCAAAAATTTGCTCCAAAAATGTAGGCTCTCTCTTCACCTCATTGATTGATTCTTTTGCTGAGAAGAAACTTTTTATTTTGAGTCCATTCTATTTATTAATTCTTGATTTTATTTATTGCACTTTAGGAGTGTTGTTAAGGAAGTCGGGACATAATCCGACATGATGAAGATTTGGGCCTACTTTTTCTTTTATTAGGCACAGGGTCTCTGGATTAATTCCTAGGTCCTTGATCCACTTTGAGTTGAGTTTTGTGCATGGTAAGACACAGGGGTTTATTTTGCTGCATATGGATTTCCAGTTTTCCCAGCATCATTTGTTGAAGAGGCTATCTTTTCTCCAATGTATGTTTCTGGCACCTTTGTCTAGTATGAGACAACTGTGTTTGTGTGGGTTTGTGTCTGTGTCCTCTATTCTGTACCATTGGTTTGCATGTCTATTTTGGTGCCAATACCGTGCCATTTTTGTTACTATAGCTTTGTAGTACAGTTTAAGATCTGGTATTGTGATGTCTCCTGCTTAACTCTTCTTGCTAAGGATTGCTTTGGCTATTCTGAGTCTCTTGGTTTTCCAAATGAATTTTATGACTGCTTTTTCTATTTCTATAAGGAATGATGATGGGATTTTAATTGGAATCACATTGAATCTGTATAGTGCTTTGGGTAGTATTGCCATTTTGACAATATTAATTTTGCCTATCCAAGAACATGGGAGATCTTTGCATTTTCTAAAGTCTTATTCCATTTCTTTCTTTAATATTCTGTAGTTTTCATTGTAGCTGTCTTTCACCTCTTTTGTTAATTTGATTCCCAAATATTATTATTTTGGGGAGGGGGCAATCATGAATGGAGTAGTTTTCCTAATTTCTCTTTCAGAGGATTCATCACTGATGTTTAGAAATGCATTTGATTTATGGGTATTGATTTTATATCCTGCTACTTTGCTGAATTCATTAATTAATTATAGAATTTTTCTGGTGAAGTTTTTTTTGGATCCTCTAAGTATACAATCATTTCATCAGCAAATAATGATAGTTTGAGTTCTTCTTTTCTTATTTGTATCCCTTTCTTTCATCTGTCTAATTGCTCTGCCTAGAATTTCAAGGACTATGTTGAATAGAAGTGGTGAGAGAGGGCATTCTTGTCTTGTTCCAGTTTTTAGAGGAAATGCTTCCAATTTTTCACCATTTAGAATGATGTTGGCCTTGGGCTTAGCATAGATAGCTTTTACAATGTTGAGGTATGTTCCTTTTATCCCTAGTTTTTCTAGTGATTTGAACATAAAGGGGTGCTGTATTTTGTCAAACGCTTTCTCTCCATCAATCGATATAATCATATGATTCTTATCTTTAAATCTATTGATGTGATGAATTATATTTATTGATTTCCATATGTTGAACCAAACTTGCATCCCTGGAATGAACCCCAATTGATCATAGTCTATTATTTTTTAAATGTGCTTTTGTATGCAATTTGCCAGAATCTTATTGAGAATTTTTGCATCAATGTTCATTAGGGATATTGGTCTCAAATTTTCTGACCTTGATGTATTTCTGCCTGGTTTTGGTATCAGGATGATACTGGCTTCATAGAATGAGTTTGTAAGGTTTCCTTCCTTTTCTATTTCATGGAATAATTTGAGGAGTATTGGTATTAATTCTTCTTTGTAGGTATTATAGAATTCAGCTGTGAATTCATCTGATCCCGGGCTTTTCTTGGTTGGAAGACTTTTCATGGTGTCTTCTATTTCCTTGTTTAAAATTGATCTGTTAAAATTGTGTATGTACTCTTGACTCATTTTGGGTTGATCATATGCCTCTAGAAATTTGTCAGTGTCTTCAAGATTTTTTTTATTTTACTAGAGCATACATTTTCAAAATAGTTTCTAATTGTCTTCTGTATTTCAATAGTGTTTGTCATGATAGTTCCTTTTTCATCACAAATTTTAGTAATTTGAGTTTTCTCCCTCCTTTTTGTTAGAGTGACTAAGTGTTTGTTAATTTTACTTATTTTTTTTAAAGAACCAGCTTTTTGTTTTGTCAATGTTTTGAATTGTTTCATTAGTTCAATTTTATTGATTTCCACTCGATTTTAATTATTTCCTGACTTCTACTACTTTGGTGTTCCCTTGTTCTTCTTTTTCTAGGGCTTTGAGCCATAATGTAAGGTCATTTATTTGTTGACATTTTCTTCTTTTAGTGAATGAACTCCATGCAATGAACGTTCCTCTTAGCACTGCCTTCATAGTATCCCATAGAGTTCGATAAGTTGTATTGAAGTTCTCATTTATCTCTAAGAATTTTTTGTCTCCTCCCTGATGTCTTCTGTTATCCACTTCTCATTCAATAGCATATTGTTTGAAGTAGCTTCTCCTTTTAATTTTATCATTGATTTCTAATTTCATTCCATTATAGTCTGATAGAATACAGGGTAGTATCTCTATTTTTTTGTATTTGCTAAGAGTTGCTTTGTGGCATAACATTTGATCTATTTTGGAGAAGGATCCATGTGCTGCTGAGAAGAAAGTGTATTTGCTCATTGATGGATGGAATATTCTATATATGTCTCTTAAATCCAAATTATTGATTGTATTATTGAGTTCTATAGTTTCTTTGTTTAGTTTGTTTGGAAGATCTATCCAGTGGTGAGAGACATGTATTAAAGTGTATTGTGTTGTGGTCTATTTGGTTTCTTGTATTTGAAAAGGGTTTGTTTGACATACATAGATGCACCATTGTTTGGGACATAGATAGTTATGATTGTTATGTCTTGTTGAGCATTGTTGAGATTGTTATGTCTTGTCCCTTAAGCAGAATGTAATGCCCTTCTTTATCCCTTTTCACTAGCTTTGGTTTGAAGTCCACTTTATCTGATATAAGAATGGAAAGCCCTGCTTGTTTACATGTTCCATGTGAGTGGTACATTTTTCTCACCCTTTCACCTTCAGTCTGTGGATGTCTTTCCCTGTGAGAAGAGTCTTTTGAAGACAATACATTGTTGGGTCTTTTTTAAAAATCCAATCTGTCAGCCTATGTCTTTTAATTGATGAGTTTAGGCCATTCACATTCAGGGTTATTATTGAAATATGATTTGTATTCCCAGACATTTTGGTTTATTTTTGGTTTTTAACTTGACTTGGTTTCTCCTCTAATTGGCTTTTCCTGTAGTTTAGTTCTTCCCTTTGCTGATTTTTCATTGTTGCTTTTTATTTTCTCCTCCTGGAATATTTTGCTGAAGATGTTCTGTAATGCAGGCTTTCTAGTTGTAAATTCTTTTAAATTTTGTTTATCATGGGAGGTTTTTGTTTCATCATTAAATCTAAAGCTTAGTTTTGCTGAATGTAAGATTCTTGGTTGGCATCCATTTTCTTTCAGAGCTTGGTATATGTTGTTCCATGATCTGGCTTTGAGGGTCTGGGTTGAAAAATCTGCTGAAATAGAAAGTGGTCTCCCCTATTGTGATCTGATTCCTCTCTCTTGTGGCTTTTAAGATTTTATCCTTATTATGTATCTAAGCATTTTAATTATAATGTGCCTTGGTGTATATCTGTTGTGATTTTGTACATTTGGTGTCCCGTAAGCCTTTTGCATTTGGTTTTCCAATTTATTCTTTATGCTTGGGAAATATTCTGATATTATCTCATTGAAGAGATTGTGCATTCCTTTGGTTTGAATCTCTGTATCTTCCTCTATCCCAATAACTCTTAGATTTGGTTTTTTGATGCTATTCCATAAATCTTGGATATTCTGTTTGCAGTTTCTTACCATCTTCACTTTATTTTTCAGATTATACACTTTGTCTTCATTATCTGACATCCTGTCTTCCAAGTGATTTGTTCTGTTGGTGATGCTTTCTATTGAGTTTTAAATTTGGTCTATTGTTTCCTTCACTTCAAGGATTTCTGATTTTTTTTTTTCAGAATCTCTCTCTTTCTTGAAACAATCTTTTGCTACCTGTATTTGCTCCCTTGGTTCTTTGTTGGAATGATTAATTTTTTACTGTATTTGGTTATGTAGGTTATTCTTTAATTCACAGATCACTTTAAATGTATATATTCTGAAGTCCTTCTCTGACATTTCATCAACTGCATTGTCCATGGATTCTGTTATTGCAGTATCCTGGCTTGTTTGGGTACTTTCTTCCCTTGTTTCATGTTGTCTATGTGTCTTGCTTCCTTGCAGTGCAGATCTGAGGTATTACAGTTTCTACCCTATAATCTTGTAGTAGCCATGCAGATTATCTGTACCTCACCTTGGTGTTGGTCTTCCAGCCTCTGCCTGTGTCTTCCGACGGATGCTACTGCAACTAAAGATGGTGGCAGCAAGAGCAGAGACAACTCGAGATAGCAGTGGGGGTGTCCCAAGATGGACGCAACC
Organism: Marmota monax; assembly: GCF_021218885.2. Classification (NCBI taxonomy): domain Eukaryota; kingdom Metazoa; phylum Chordata; class Mammalia; order Rodentia; family Sciuridae; genus Marmota; species Marmota monax. Next base: position 6,554,582 of record NW_026692254.1, read on the forward strand.
ATTTCAGAGATGGTGCTGAAAGGATGGGTCTTATACTGGCTTTGGGATGCCTGTTCTGAGATACAGCTGTTTCTAGGCCCTGTTTGTTTTTTCAAAGTGGAGGCTACTGTGTGGGGAGGGCTATGGTGACAGCTGAAGTGTTCCAAGATGGGGGTGGGTTAGGCCTGGGCTCCCAGGTGGGTCAGGGTGGTAGTCCTGGGCCTGGACTCCCACAAGGTGGTGGGGGGTAGTCCTCCAGAAATGTTTTTAATAAGAGACTTCAGTGAATGTTTACAGAATTCATGGAAAAGCTGAAGTTGTATGGGTGAAGGGCCACTACTGCGTCATACCACTGAATCAGCAGGTCTGCTCCTATCCTCATAAGTGCTATGACCACAGACTCCTCACACATATCCCCTGCAAGACAGAGAGAAATCAGAGGCTACCTATTAGTCACTGTCTCTGCAGAAAGGTGGTATCCACATTCCTTCTACTAACTTAATTTTGCATGAATGAATTTCACTAGCAAAAATATGTAAAGGCTAAGAGGTCTAGACTTCCAGCTTCTACAGTATGGTGGGAGGTGAAGCAAAGAACTGGGTGATTCAAAACCTTGATCCTAAGGAGGCCTTACTCCTTTTGGAAGGGGGAGGAGTACTAAGATAAATTTGGGTTTCCATTCTGATATTTATGAATTTAAAGCATTTTTTTTCTAAATCTACTTCAGAAAGTATAAAATATTTAAAGTAAGAAGGAATAAGAGAGCATAAAGCAAAAATAAGCCATGTTGATTGTTAGAACACATCAGCAGAAACAGGACCAGGTAAAATGGCTATGCTGAGAAAGTGACCTGGAATTTCAGTTGTGGAGGGTTCAGCATTGAAGAGGAGCAGAGCAGGGCTGGCCTTCACCACACCTGTAAAGTCAGCCATTCCTGAGCAGGACATAATTTTCTTGCTGTGTTAGGTAATTCCAGGTTCTGGACAATTATAGTCCACCTTATAGATTGGCTACAATTCCAGGTGGTGGCTAGTACTTGTAATTTTTTACATCTTGGTTGTCATGCTTTTTCTTTGAACTTCAATTCCCTTATCAATAAAATGGGGAATAGTAGTGTACAGAATCTTACCTTTTAGGCAATCACTTAAACTTAGAAAAAAAATCACCCTTTATCCTTTCTAATAGCATGCATGCCTAACATAAGACAATAACTAATCAAGACTTCAGCAGCTGGGTTGTAAATAAGATATCTGACATAGGGTTTTTCTTTTATTCTTATGTATTTCTCTACTTCTTGGAAACTAGTAGGATAACAATGTTCCTTCTCTTTTCAATCTTTGCTGTAGTTCCTTCTTCAGACATACAAACATGTATTTGCAGAATCTCTCCTTTGAAGACAATGTTATGGAGCTGAGCACATATAATTATATCAATAACTTTCAATTAGCTCCATCAGGAGTGTTTCTGAGGACCCAGATAATTTTCTGTAAAGCTTCTGTAATTTCTAAGCAATGGGTGCTTGTCATAACCCCATTATACACCTGGATGGATCTGTGTGACTCTTCCAACTTTAGGTACTTAATAAGCCATTGTGATCAAGGGGAATACCCTTAGCTGGCCTCACAACTCACCATGGCAGTAAGTGGTATTTAGTCAAGTTATTCTTACCATCACCTTCCAAACTTCAAGCTCTTACAAAGACATGAGGACTCTTAAGTGATTGTTGACTTGAATGTGATAATAATGTGGCTCTTGGTGAGACCATATCAGTGCCTCTTCCCTTCCTCTAAAAGAAAATAAAGATTTTCTGTTCAAGAGGCAGTGTTCTTGATATGAGATTGCTAAAGCTGCCATTTCTGCCTGATTTAAATCTCAAGCAAGCTCTCATGACATGCAGTATTATTATTGGTTTTATGAGGTAATTATAATTCAATCTTGGTTTCTTGGGTTCTCTCCTAACTTCAGTATGATGTCTCCTTGACTCAGTGCCATATGGAAAATGGGTGAAATTATCCAACAGAGGTGTATCTGGGAAAAGAAGTAATCATAGCTTCCTTTTTCTACCATGGCTCTTTTACCAAACATCATGGTCTTCAGTGAACTTGAGGAAAACCATTTATTTAACTGAGTTTGGGTTTTTCCAAAAGTAGACCCTTAGACAAGAACTTGAGAGCATATATTTTATTTGTTAAATGAGTTCATAAAGTACTGTGAGAAATCTAGGAAGGAAGAGAAAGGAAAGAATCAATACAGGGTATTAATGAGCAGCATAATGTTGTGAACAACTGGGGTTCCATCCCACCAGGAGCTCTGGGAGATTTTCTTAAGCCCACACTTCAGAGTTGTCTCACTCCACAAAGCTGGGTCATTTATTCATCAACCTCCAACTATCATCGGTTGAAGGCTGCTCATGGAGGATTTCACTCTCCAGAACTACCAACCTGACCATCTTGCAGGTGAGGAAAGTTCAATGACCAGAGAAAAACCTCAAAAAGAAAGAAACTCAGGTGTTTGAGGAATGTCATTCCACCTGTCTAAGAAGAGTGTATTCAAGCTACAGGTAATTTCTGGAATTAACCTGTGGGATGGTGAGCAGAACATTAACATTATCTGCTACACAAACCAAAACCCTATCTAGATAAACCATTCACTTTGCCTTTCATATGTTTCTTCTGATAACTGAATACTTTGCTAGGGAAAGGTTTGTTGAATTAATGCATAGTGTTAGGCCATGGAAAGAGCAACAAACATTAGACTTAGATCAGAAATTTTAGGAAAACTAGGACATAACCCCAAATCAAGAGGACTTGACAACCTATCACAGTGTTGGAAGACTAGACAAATCCAAGACCAAGATAAAAGATTCAGATGCAAAGTAGGTGGAAGGAAATGTATAGCCAACATTCAAAGATGAAGGCAGCATTGGAGTAGGACCATTCAGGTACATTAGAAGAAAGTGGCCTAAATTTTAAATTTTTATTAAATTCTTCTTCCCTTGAAAGGAGTAAAAATTCTTTCAATATAAGTGGGGCTTTGTATGCTAATTCCATGAACAGCTATGTAGTGGAATTTTCCTGTTGGCTAGGATGATCCATCTGATTTTCTTTCACATCAACTTGAATTAAGACACCCAACTAATCCAGTTAAGGAAAGGCTGGCACAAGAACTATAAGATCATTAGCTCTGCTGGCAGTCACATGAAACAATCAAGTGTGCAGGTATATAATGGTAGAAATAAGAGTGATTTCAGTGAAAATGGCTGAATTAAGACCTTTAAATTTTTAACCTTCCAAAAAAGAAATTTTTAAAATGGCAACAATTAGAATCAACTTTTTCAGTACTTTGGAAATTAGCCAAAAGTTTTAGCATCCTTGGAAGCATATAGTCAAACATTATGGCTTATTCTTGGTAGTAATAGTGAGCTTGTGGCATTTGAACTTTGTTCCATCTCCCTACTTCCCAGCTTGGTGATAATCTTGAAAAATAGAAATCTGTGTTCCTGATACCAGAAGGAGAAGAATGGACCATATTTTTAAAAATTACCATATTTGGCCTGGTGGTTCTCTGGAAGATTTGCCTTTATTTGAGCTCACTTTAAGCCACATGTTGATTCAACACCTCTGAGAGGGAAAGGGAGGAAGATGGCATTTGCCAAATGTTTTATCATCACAGCTAATTGAAGTGATGGATAACAGTTGAGGCAAACAGTAGACTAAGCAAAAAAAATCTAAAAGTAAAGGCTGAAGTATAAAATGTCCACAAGAACTTTGAAAAGTTCCAACATCTTCCTGGGAAACTGGAAGTTTGTATTTATGCCAAGTGCTGAGTGTGGCTGTGAGCATGCTCAAGAAAGAACTGAGAAATTCACACATCTGACTGATCTTCAGATTCTGTGCAAACAAGTAGCAAAGACTAAAACAGAATTTCTGAAGGATGACAACATGTAGCAACACACATACATAGACCTCAGGAAAAACTCATTTTCTCTAGGCTTTTAAGGAACTCTCCAAATGATAATTAGCTTACCACTAAACTGAATAGAGATTTCAGTTGCCACTTATTACAAAGATACTGCAGAATTAGTTTATAAAATTCATTAGACAAATAAACAACCACAACTAGCAATAACAATAAACCCTGAATGGGGGGGGGGTGACATTAAGTTCCAAAGTTTCCATACTACATCATATGAAATTTCCAGTTTTTAACAAAAATTATAAGTCATGCAAAGAAAAAGGAAATCAAGTATGACCCATACATAGGGGGAAAAGCAATCAATACAAATGGTCCTAGAGGAAGCACAGGCATTGGATTTACTAGAGAAAGGCTTAAATATGCTATTTTAAATGTGTCCAAAGAGCTAAAGAAAAGTATAAGAATAATATTTCAACGAAAATGAAAAAAAAATTTACTAGAGAGATTCAAAGTCATATTTGAACAGGCTGAAAAAAAAGGTCAGTTAAATCTGAGAACAGGATAATTGAGATTATCCTCTCTAATAGCAAAAATAAAAAATGATGAAGAAAAATAAACAGAACGGAAACTCCACCAAGGAAACCAGCGGCCACCATCTTGGAGAGCTGAAGTAACCACCGCCACTCTCCGACAGATTGCAACAATAAAACAGTTGTGTGTTACTCAGCTCAGCTCCCATACAGCGGGGAATTCGCATAAAATCTCTCCTAGGCTTTCCGGGGGAGGGATTATCAGAGCAAGCCTGCATAAAGACGCGGGGAAAACTAGAGACACTTGACCTTCAACTCCCCCTCCCATTAGCAGCAAAAACGAAACCTGTCTAGCCAGCGCTGGGGGAGGGGCAAGCGGAAAAAATCAAAACAATAGAGTGCTGAGGTTCCCAATAGACACCCTCCACACCCAACAAATGGCAGGCCAAGAGTACAGTTTGAACTGCCGAGAGGCATCACTCAGGGGAAATCTGGTCTAGCAGGAGAAACCAGGGGACTACAGGCCAGGCCCTCGCAACTGGGCGGCTGGAGACCGCATGCCCGCCGGCAACAGCCCACCCGCTGCCCCTGCGACTGGACGGCTGGAGACCGCCCGCCCGCCAGCAACCAGGAGTTGAAACCAACCAGAGACAGTCCAGTCCCACCCCCCCATTCAGACACCCTGGCAAGGAGCCTGGGGCCAGCCATAGCAGAGAGGTGACGTCACTGGAGCTCGGCCGTTGGAATTCCTTCCCAGCGGAATCCACTTTAGCAGGCATAGTCTACCAAGACAAAGGAGAGACAACAGAGATATACAAAACCAAAACAAATCTATAGAAGAGAGCAGAAACACAACAATCAAAAAGAGCTGGAAAGTAATGTGAACATCATGAAAAAACAAGGGGAAAAAGGAGTACAAACAATGCAGGACAACTTAATTCTACAGGAGGACCTAGAAGCATCAGAAACAGGTATAGGGAAAGAACTCAAGGCATACCTAACTCAGATGGAAAGGAATATTAGAGAAGACATGAGGCAGCAAGTCCAAGCAATAAAAGTATATTTTGAAAATGAATTAAACAAACAAATTCAAATGGCAAAGAACGAGCTTTACCAGGAGATAGAGATCTTTAAAAAAATCAAACAGTAATCCTAGAAATGCAGGAAACTATAAACCAAATTAAAAACTCAAATGAGAATATTACAAATAGACTAGATCAAGTAGAAGTCAGAACATCAGATAATGAAGACAAAGTTTATCAACTTGAAAAGAATATAGTCAACACAGAAAAGATGCTTAAATCCCATGAGCAATCTATTCAAGAGATATGGGATGTCATAAAAAAAACAAATTTGAGAGTCATCAGGATAGAAGAAGGCATATAGATTCAAACCAAAGGAATGGACAACATATTAAATGAAATAATTCTAGAAAACTTCCCAGAGATGAAAGATGGAATGGATTGCCAAATCCTGGAAGCCTACAGGACCCCAAACATTCAAAACCGTAATAGACCAACTCCAAGACATATAATTATGAAGATAGCCAACATACAGAACAAGGAGAGAATATTAAAAGCTACGAGATAAAGGAGGCAGATTACATTCAGAGGTAAACCAATTAGGTTAACAACTGATTTTTCATCACAGACTTTGAAAGCGAGAAGATCCTGGAACAATGTATTTCAAATGCTGAAAAATAATGGATTCCAACCAAGAATACTGTATCCAGCAAAATTAAGCTTCAGATTTGACAATGAAATTAAAATCTTTCACGATAAACAAAAGCTAAAAGAATTCACAGCCAGAAAACCAGAACTGCAAAGCATTTTGAGCAAAATACTACAAGAAGAGGAATTGAAAAATAGTGCCCCAAACTAACAGCGGGAGGTATCTCAGTAAAGGGGGAGGAAAATAACCAAAAAGTAAAAACTAGCCAAACTAAAATAAATAAATAAATAAATAAACATGACTGGAAGTACAAATCATATTTCAATTGTAACCTTAAATGTTAATGGGCTAAACTCACCAATCAAGAGACTTAGGCTAGTAACCTGGATCAAAAAAAACAAATCCAACAATATGCTGCCTTCAGGAGACTCATATGATAGGAAAAGACATACACAGGCTGAAGGTAAAAGGTTGGGAAAAATCATACCACTCACATGGCCCTCGGAAGCAAGCAGGAGTGGCCATACTCATATCGAATAAAATCAACTTCAAACCTAAGTTAATCAAAAGGGATAAAGAAGGACACTATATACTGTTAAAAGGAACCATCCACCAACAAGACATAACAATTATCAATTTATATGCACCAAACAATGGAGCTGCAACGTTCATAAAACAAACTCTCCTCAAGTTCAAGAGTCAAATAGACTACAACACAATAATTATGGGTGACTTCAACACACCGCTCTCGCCATTAGACAGATCCTCTAGACAAAAACTGAATAAAGAAACTATAGAACTCAACAGCACAATCAATAACCTAGACTTAACCAACATATATAGAATATATCAACCATCATCAAGTGGATACACGTTCTTCTCAGTAGCACATGGATCCTACTCAAAGATAGACCATATATTATGCCATAGGGCAACTCTTAGTAAATATAAAGGCGTGGAGATAATGCACCATATCTGATCATAATGGAATGAAACTGGAAATCAATGATAAAAGAAGGGAGGAAAAATCCTATATCACATGGAAAATGAACAATATGCTACTGAATGATCAATGGGTTACAGAAGACATAAAGGAGTAGATAAAAAAAATTCTTAGAGACAAATGACAATACAGACACAACATACTGGAATCTATGGGACACAATGAAAGCAGTTTTAAGAGGGAAATTCATTTCTTGGAGTTCTTTCCTCAAAAAAAGAAAAAACCAACAAATAAATGAACTCACACTACACCTCAAAAACCTAGAAAAGGAAGAGCAAAACAACAGCAAATATAGTAGAAGACAGGAAATAATTAAAACTAGAGCAGAAATCAACGAAATTTAAACAAAAAAAAAACCATTGAAAAAATTGATAAAACTGAAAGTTGGTTCTTTGAAAAAATAAATAAGATCGAGAGGCCCTTAGCCATGCTAACGAAGAGAAGAAGAGAGAGAACTCAAATTACTAACATACGGGATGAAAAAGGCAATATCACAACAGACACTACAGAAATACAGAAGATAATTAGAAAGTATTTTGAAACCCTATATTCCAATAAAATAGAAGAGAGTGAAGATATCGATAAATTTCTTAAGTCATACGATCTGCCCAGATTGAGTCAGGAAGACACACACAATTTAAATAGACCAATAACAAAGGAAGAAATAGAAGAAGCCATCAAAAGACTACCAACCAAAAAAAAGCCCTGGACCGGATGGGTATACAGCGGAGTTCTACAAAACCTTCAAAGAAGAATTAATACCAATACTTTTCAAGCTATTTCAAGAAATAGAAAAAGAAGGAGCTCTTCCAAATTCATTCTATGAGGCCAACATCACCCTGATCCCGAAACCAGACAGAGACACTTCAAAGAAAGAAAACTACAGACCAATATCTCTAATGAACTTGGATGCAAAAATTCTCAATAAAATCCTGGCGAATCGAATACAAAAGCATATCAAAAAAATTGTGCACCATGATCAAGTAGGATTCATCCCTGGGATGCAAGTCTGGTTCAATATACGCAAATCAATAAATGCTATTCACCACATCAATAGACTTAAAGACAAGAACCATATGATCATCTTGATAGATGCAGAAAAAGCATTCGACAAAGTACAGCATCCCTTTATGTTCAAAACACTAGAAAAACTAGGGATAACAGGAACTTACCTCAACATTGTAAAAGCTATATATGCTAAACCTCAGGCTAGCATCATCCTAAATGGAGAAAAACTGAAGGAATTCCCTCTAAAATCTGGAACAAGACAGGGATGCCCTCTATCACCACTTCTATTCAATTTAGTTCTTGAAATACTAGCCAGAGTAATTAGACAGAAGAAATTAAAGGCATAAAAATAGGAAAAGAAGAACTTAAATTATCGCTATTTGCGGATGACATGATAATATATTTAACAGACCCAAAAGGGTCTACAAAGAAACTGCTAGAGTTAATAAATGAATTCAGCAAAGTGGCAGGATATAAAATCAACACGCACAAATCAAAGGCATTCCTGTATATCAGCAACAAAACTTCTGAAATGGAAATGAGGAAAACCACTCCATTCACAATATCCTCAAAGAAAATAAGATACTTGGGAATCAACCTAACAAAAGAGGTGAAAGATTTATATAATGAAAACTACAGAACCCTAAAGAGAGAGATAGAAGAAGATCTTAGAAGAAGGAAAAATATACCCTGTTCATGGATAGGCAGAACTAACATCATCAAAATGGCAATATTACCCAAAGTTCTCTACAGGTTCAATGCAATGCCAATTAAAATCCCAATGGCATTTCTTGTAGAAATAGATAAAGCAATCATGAAATTCATATGGAAAAACAAAAGACCCAGAATAGCAAAAGCAATTCTAAGCAGGAAGTGTGAATCTGGAGGTATAGCGATACTAGAGTTCAAACTGTACTACAAAGCAATAGTAACAAAAACAGCGTTGTACTGGTACCAAAACAGGCAGGTGGACCAATGTTACAAAATAGAGGACACAGAAACCAATCCACAAAATTACAACTTTCTTATATTTGATAAAGGGGCCAAAAACATGCAATGGAGGAAGGATAGCATCTTTAACAAATGGTGCTGGGAAAATTGGAAATCCATATGCAACAAAATGAAACTGAATCCCTTTCTCTCGCCATGCACAAAAGTTAACTCAAAATGGATCAAGGAGCTAGATATCAAATCAGAGACACTGCGTCTGATAGAAGAAAAAGTTGGCTACGATCTACATACTGTGGGGTCAGGCTCCAAATTCCTTAATAGGACGCCCATAGCCCAAGAGTTAATAACAAGAATAAACAAATGGGACTTACTTAAACTAAAAAGTTTTTCTCAGCAAGAGAAACAATAAGAGAGGTAAATAGAGAGCCTACATCCTGGGAACAAATTTTTACCCCTCACACTTCAGATAGAGCCCTAATATCCAGAATATACAAAGAACTCAAAAAATTAAACAATAAGATAACAAATAACCCAATCAACAAATGGGTCAAGGACCTGAACAGACACTTCACAGAGGAGGACATACAATCAATCAACAAGTACACGAAAAAATGCTCACCTTCTCTAGCAGTCAGATAAATGCAAATCAAAACCACCCTCAGATACCATCTCATTCCAGTAAGATTGGCAGCCATTATGAAGTCAATCAACAATAAGTGTTGGCGAGGATGTGGGGAAAAGGGTACACTTGTACACTGCTGGTGGGACTGCAAATTGGTGAGGCCAATTTGGAAAGCAGTATGGAGATTCCTGGGAAAGCTAGGAATGGATCCACCATTTGACCTAGCTATCGCCCTTCTCGGACTATTCCCTGAGGATCTTAAAAGAGCTCACTATAGGGATACTGCCACATCAATGATCATAGCGGCACAATTCACAATAGCTAGACTGTGGAACCAACCTAGATGCCCTTCAATAGATGAATGGATAAAAAGAATGTGGCATCTATACACAATGGAGTATTACGCAGCACTAAAAAATGACAAAATCATAGAATTTGCAGGGAAATGGATGGCATTAGAGCAGATTATGCTAAGCGAAGCTAGGCAATCCTTAAAAAACAAATGCCAAATGTCTTCTTTGATATAAAGAGAGCAACTAAGAACAGAACAGAGAGGAAGAGCATGAGGAAAAGATTAACATTAAACAAAGACGAGTGGGGGGAGAGAAAGGGAGAGAGAAGGGAAAGTATATGGAAATGGTAGGAGACCCTCAATGTTACACAAAATTACATATAAGAGGTTGTGAGGGGAAAGGGGGGGAAAACAAGGGAGAGAACTGAACAACAGCAGATGAGGTAGAGAGCGAAGATGGGAGGGGAGGGGAGGGGGGATAGGAAAAGTAGCAGAATACAACAGTCACTAATATGCCATTATGTAAAAATGTGAATGTGTAACCGATGTGATTCTGCAAATTGTATTTGGGGTAAAATGGGAGTTCATAACCCAATTGAGTCAAATGTATGAAAGATGATATATCATGAGTTTTGTAATGTTTTGAACAACCAATAAAAAAAAACTTTGGCAATAATAAACAAAGGTGCTATAAACATCCAAAGAAAAAATAAGAAAAATAAACAGCGTCCCAGAGATCATTTACATTTTGGAGCCCATCTCCATGTCCAGGAAGGCATCAGAATGATAGAGAGGGGGAACCTGACATAGCAGCTTCTGTCCTTGTCCTTCCAAGAAAGACAGACTGACTTGAGTGATAAGGAAGGTATAAGGAACCACTGAGCCAACAGGCTGGCCACCAAGGGCAGAAGGTAGTGGAACATGCATGTCTCCCAAAGGTCTGCTCAAATTTGGACCCAAACTGCCTGATGCCAAAATTGTGTTTCAAATCTGGAGACCAGTTAAAACTTTGTCTTTCATCAATGGTACACTTATCCCAACTTCAAGCTCCTTCAGATTCATCTTCTTGTTCCATGAGGCCTGTGCTACCTGAGACCATGTTCATCTCCCACTGAAGACCTTCCTATCATTGTTTTATGATGGTCCTTTTGAATGTCCATTGAAATTTAAGGAAACTCTTTCATAGGCTCTGTCTCTCCCTGCTACCCTATGATGGCATATTCTGGTAAATGGATGGAACTGGAGAGTATCATGTTAAGCAAAATAAACCAGACCCAGAAATTCAAGGGTCATATTTTTTTTCTCATATGTGGAAACTAGAGAAAATGTGGAGGATCTCATGACAATAGAAGGGACATCAGTAAAATAGAGGACGAGGATCAGGGGAAGGGAAAGAGGAGGGGAAAGAGAGGTACTAGAGAGTAAAATTGACAAAATTATTTAATATGCAAGAATGAATATGTCACAATGAATCCCTCTATTATTTATAATTATGATGAACCAATTTTTTTAAAAAAGTATGAAAAACTTCTGTTTTTTTTTTTTTTTTTGTTGTTGTTGTTGTTGTTTTTTGCAAGCTACTTTAATTTACAGGTGGAAACTTTTGTCACACAGCTCCATAGCATTTGTCCTGAGGCCAGGGGACAAAGAAACATCTTTACTGCCAGTGCACAAAACATCCTAGCACAGGAGGATTCAAAGGCTGCCTGGATTGCTCACTTAGCTTGCTGCACACAAGTGCGGAGTGCAGTCTCATCCAGCAGAATGCTAGGGTGTGCAGTGTTCTAGTTATATGAGGTCTTCTGGCTAACAGAATTAGGTCCTTCCATGTTTCTTCCTTGATAGTTGAGAATCTTTCAGGGTCCACTTTCTTGCATATAAACATATGGAGTTCACAACACAGAAATGCCAAAAGCAGTTTTTGAGTTCATCTAGTCAACTTCTTGTAATAGAGCCTGATGTTTTGTTTAATTTCTTGGTGATTTGAAATTATTCCAAGCCATCCTTCTATTGATCTGTACTACTGTTGAGAAATTCAGAGAAGATTGGTGGAGTCTGTATTGATTTCAGGATGCCCTTAAGTTGAATTTCTTGTGTAAAATCTCTCTGATACAAGAACTTGCCTCGACCTTTGTATTTGGTCATTTTGATTTTTTTTTTTTTTTTTTTTTTGGTATTAGGAATTGAACCTGGTTGCTTTACTACTCACTGAGTTACATCCCAGCCCTTTTCATTTTGAAACAGGAACTTACTAAGTTTCTGAGGACCTTGTTATGTTACTGAGGCTCACCTCAAACTTGTAATCCTCCTGCCTCAGCTTCCTGGGTCACTGGGATTACAGGCATGGGTCACTGGGATTACAGGCATGTGTCACTGCATCTGGCTATTTTTTTAAAAAAAAAAAACCAATATAATTAGCCTAAAGATATTGAATGTTGTTTTTACTTTCATTTTTCTCCTTCCAGAACAAACTCTTCAATGTTGTTTTTTTCTTTTCACTAGAATTACAACAAGGTTAGCATTGTATTTCCTAGCCTAACACTCATATCATATTACTGTTTTCCAATATTTTATACATTTGTTATTTAGGATAAACCTTTAGGATAGGCTTTTACAGTGATGCAGAAAAATCTGTTTGATAGATGGTTTTATTGTTTCTTTAAGAAACCTAAGAGAATCACTTGAATCTATAATAAATACAAAAATTCAGCAAAGAAGTAGGATTTAAATTAGTTCATAGAAACCATCGACTTTCTTAAATGCAAACAGCAATTAAATAAAAAACATAAGAGAAGATCCTGGTATAAAAACATGAGTGAAAATCAAGCATTTACATATAAATGTACACCTCTATACAGAGGAAATTTTCAAATATCATTGTAGGCTAAAGACAGCACTTCACAATGAAGAGACACATCATGTCCTTGGACTAGAAATGTCAATATCATAATGATGACTTTTCTCTTTAAATATATTTATAACTTTAACACAAAGCCAATAAAATACCAAGAGTCAAAAAACTGATTATCTAATTTTAAATGTATATTGGAATATAGTGCTTAAAATAGAAAAATCTTAAAAATAATTACATTAGTGGAGTATTGGAAGATTATAGAGGATACGATATCAAACTTCTAATGAAGCTGCAATCATTAAAATAGTGTGGAACTGGCTCATAAAACAGAGCAGAAAACTCAGTATCAGACACCAAGATATAACAGAAAATAATATATGAAAAAGGAAGCATTTCAACTCAGTGAAAATAAATAAGCAATCTATCCAGTGGCTGGAACAACTAAGTAGCCCTCTGAAAATAAATAAAATCTAATCCATTCCTCACTCTGTGTATAACAAAATGAATTGCCATTGAGTCAAAATTCAAAACTTTAAATTAATCTAAAATAATTAGAAAAGACACCAGAGGATTTCTTTATAACTTTAGAAGAGATGAACCCAGAAACTGTTAAGAAAAAATTGAAATGAAAATAATGGAAAAACGTCTGCCTGATAAAATACTCAAAGTCAAGAGGGAAAATACTGTAGTTCATATTGGAACTCAGACTCTAAAAATCAGTGAAGAAAATATGAATAACTCAGAAATCAACTTAAAAGTATGTCTGTGGCTCTTATATTGTGAATAGTACAATAAATTAAGAACATATTCTTCTGTCACTGGAAAACTACCATTTGATTCAGCAAAGAAGTCACTCAGGTCTGATAAATGAGTAAAGTTTCAACAATGTCTTGTGTCACTTTCATCTTAAACAAAAATATCTACACTCTTTAGTCAGTTGTAACTAAAAGTGACTAAGAATAAAATACTTTAGTAAAAATCAACAAAAACAGCCTATAAACATCAATTGGTTATATTCATTTACAATATTTTGGTAATATTTAATTTACATTTATTTACAATAACATAAATTATTTATTAAATTATAATTTATCAATTGTGTGCTATACAATATAAAGATACTAGCAAAATTTATAATAAATTGCATACATATAAACACATACTTCATTTTATCAGTCTATTTCTGGTTCAAAACAAAGAAAAGCTAACAAAAAGCAAGAAAGAATATTCCAAAAGAGGCATGTATGTATAATTAAACTATCTTAAATTACCACAATTAGTATTTTCAAAGTCAGACATAAATACATTTAAGTTTTAATTAAATTTAATAAATTTAGTTATATTTTTAATATTTTAATGAAAAATTTAAAATTATATATTAAAATACATAGTTTTATTAGGAAAAAAAGGAGAAATTTCCATATCTTTAGGCTTTGGTAAAGGCTTTTTTTCTCCCCCTTCTCCATAAAGTGACATTATTGGCACTCTGAGGTGTAGAAGGAGGGTGAGTTGATGATGGTACAAATGGCAGTGGGGTCAGGCAATGGCCCTACAACCATGAAGCTAACAGGAACAGCTGAGAGGATTGAGCTGAGCAGGCTGGAATTTTTAATAAGCCAATATGAGACACCCCTTGGGATCCCCCAGAAATAACTGACCTTGGCACTGACTAGTGCCATTAAAGAGATGGGGACTAATGAGTTATCTTAATTGGTTACTAATGTCAATATCACCTCATTTGTACCTACAGCCCAGTGAGACCTAGGGACAATCAGGTTACAATTAATTGTGGATTCAAAGTGACATTTCACTTAACAAATACCAACATGGCTTGGCAATGCATACTACTAAAAGGGTGAGATTATATATTCAGAATGAATGAAGCAATTGACCTATCCACAGCCCAGTGCTATGGGAAAAGCAGTGTGCTGCTATATTGACTCCAAAAGCACAGGTTCTACCTCTGACTCTGCATGTTACTCGCCTTGTGACTGGGGTGGTTGTTGAAATTTTGGTTTGCTCTTCAGCAAAGGTGTATATGGTAGATGCTGTTGGTAGATGTTGCAGATTCCCAGTACCGGGCTAGTGTCCACCCTCCAAGTATGGGCTGCCCCACTGCTCACAGCTACCTACGTTTAATAAAAAACTTCCCTCAGCTGGTGAATCTGTTGTACCCTGGAAGTTACATCCCTCTCCTCCCAACCCGGGCAGCCCCCAGCTAGCAGGTGACTGACTCAGGCAAACAGAAAGTGGAACCCTAAGCTTCAAGAGAGACAATTATGAAGAGCAGTTATTACTCCAAAGCCCCTGTCTCCTACCTGAGACTGTATCCTTGCTTCGCTCTTTCCCTTGTACCATCCTACTTCACTCTCCTTCCTTATTGTGGGCCCTGCCTCAGCGGTTCAATTGCGCAAGAAATCCTGTCTCAGGCTCTGCTTCTCAAGGACCCAAACTAAAAGAGAGTTTTAATTCCTGGTTTATCTATTTTATAATATTGTTATTGTCTGACACCAACAAGCAATACGACAAAAGGAAGGAACATTGGGATCTTTTTTTCTGGCAAAGTGTAAGGTACAGGGGGCTGGGCTCATGAGGCAGGGTATTAAATAGGCAATTCAAAGCAGTGTCATCATAGTGGTGTCATCACAAGGATAAAGGACAGCCATAGGTCATCTCTAGATGAGGTAAGCCCATAATACGCCAACGTTATCCAGAGCCCTTCTCAAGACCAGCAAAATATCCTCTTAGAGCAGCAACTCAGGTTGAGGTGTGAATTATACAGGATTGGCCAGTGGTCAGGAGGGGCTGGGCTATTAAAAAGAGCAAGTAAAATGGAGTTCAATAAGCCTATGTGAGAATAACCAGAACACTGGAACACTGTACAAAGGAAAAGTGGTGTCATCATTTATGTTCAAGTAAATGGGATCTTACTGGTGAGATGTGATCTTGATTATATTCCACCATTCCAGAATCAGCTCAATGAAATCTCTGTTGATGATCCTCCAGTTCTGAACTATAGGATCAAGTGGAAATAATTAAATCACAGAAAACTGCTTTGGGAGACCTAAATTTCTTTTATTGCTGTTTAAGATAAACCAAGATATATCAAACTTACAGGACATCCCTAAAGCTCTTAATTATATATTAGAAAAGAAGGTTGAAATGCTATGATTTAAACTACCATCTCCAAAAGAAGAACTGCAAAGTAGAGAAAAAGACAAAAGAAGAAAATCAATGGAAGTAGAAAGACCATAAAGCCCAGAGCTGGCCACTTGAGGACTCACAAAAATCAATAAACCTTTACCAAGAAAATATGGATTCCTACCATCAAGAAGTTAGACTCACTATGTTTTAAATGCTCTTGGAAAGAAATGGAGGTTTTTAGGGGAGCTGCTTTAGAGATACATTGCAGGTGGCCCAGCAGCTGGGGACTAGCATTGAGCAGGTCATAAATTCAGCCTCGTGGTGTGTCAGGTCACAGCATATTCTTCACCTGAGAGCTTGTACATCATGCTAGAGTTAGATTCTTATAAAAATATATCCCTTCCAAAGTTGGGCATAAGCACCAGCAAAATAAAGATTAAGCCCGAAAATAAAATTGAGCTATGTGTTAGTTCATATTTTGCTGCTATAACAGAATATCTAAGACTGGGTAATTTATAATGAAAAGAAATGTATTGGCTCCAGTTGGAGGCCAAGAAGTTCAATATCAAAGTGTGGGTATCTTGCAATGGCCTTCTTGCTGCATCATCACAGAAGGCAAGAGGAGAGGGTAGGAATTCCCCAACTTGCCCTTTTATAATGGTACCAATCCCATCTATAAGAGTGGAGCCCCTTTGCCTAATCATCTCTTAAAGGCCCTACCTTTTTAATACTGTTAAAATGGCAATTAAATTTCAGCATGATTTTTGGAAGGAATAGTCAAACTATAGCATGCTACCCTAGCAAATCCTGAGGACAATCCTTATTCAGAGAGTTAATTTGGGAGACAGCCCCAGGAAGCATAGTTGCAGGTATGGGGCATGGAGGCCTTTAAAATTGTTTCCAAGGTGGTCACACCACGACCCCCTCCCCTCCCAGGGAAAGCATGCTGCTCCTGCCATCCGTGGCATCTATGGCCTCCGGGTGGGTCTGGGCAGGCTCTGTAACTGTTCTGACCAATGGCATATGGCAGAAGCGCGGTTTTGGACCTTTGGAGATGCTGGCAGTAGTTTCTGCTTTTCTCTCTGGTGGGGAATCTCATTAACAAGCTGTCAAGAAGTTCAGGCTGGACCACTAACAATGAACACTATGGGAAAGAGAGGCCACCTGGAGCACACCACGGGGCCAGGTGTGAGTGAACCTTCCTGCCCAGCCTTACAGGGAGCTAGGTGCAGCCAAGTGATAAGCCAGCCAATCTGCATGGAGTAGCAAAATCCCCGTGGAGTCCTACCTGAATTTCTCAGCCTGAGAATGAATATATAATTGTTGTTGCCAGTCCTGTCCTACAGGGTTGGTTCGTTGCACAGCAATAGATGAATGAAAGAAATCAAATCCAGGTGCAATTTTTAGCAGGTCACTTCATAGGCCACTGGTCTGGCTTTCCAGGGGTCTCTGGAGATGGCTTTGAACGTGCCTCAAGTTGTCTCACTTGGGGAGTGAAGACGTTGGGCATTTTCCACTGACACTATAAGTCCTGGAGGAAGGACCACTCATTGGGGTGTTAAATCCATATGTGTGAGAGTGGAGCCTATGCACATGGCCAGAGGAAGGCAGGTCCTTGCCAAAGGAAGTCATCATATATCAGACACTGTTGTGGGGGCTCTGAACAGGGCCCTGGCAGCACGTGCCGGAGGCGACATGAGCCAGCACCCATGTGTAACTCCTAACTCACTTCTGCTACTCAAGCCCAACACATCCCCATTGCCCAGGTCCAATATGACCAACCACATCAGACTCCTTGGGTTATTTACCTGTTCATGCTGGTTCAAGCACCCCTGCCTTCTGGAATGATGCCGCATTTTTCTTACAATGTTCCTTCCCTTTCTCATCATCCTACTTTACTTAACTTCACAGGTCTGTTTGAACATCAGCTCTGCTTTGGAAACTTTCAGTTATCAGTTAAGTGTCTTTCAGTTGCACATTTTAAAAACAAAACATTCAACTCAAATGGGCCTCAGCAATAGAGAAACTATTGACTCATTTAACTTCAAATTCCAATGTAGGATAGGCCTCAGGCTGTTTCACCAAGGTTTAATATATTTTGTTAGAATAGGGGGCCTCTCTTGTCCTCTGAACCCAATCCCTGTTTATCTCCATGTAATTTCCTCTTCCAGATAAGGAGGATGGGAGGGCTCCTGCTGCTTTAACCCATCTTCTCAATTTCAAGAGATTTTCCCCTCAACAGCCCTTAAGTAATTCCTGCAGTTTACCAGCAACAGACCATCTTACGTTACATGCTCAGCTCTTAACTAATGTAGATAGAGGAAAGAATATTCTGGTTGATCTGACCTAGGTCATATGCTCTGGTCCTAGGGCCAAAGGCTTGGGCCTCACCCGGACCAAAGAGTGATACTTGGTTCATAAATAAAACTCAGGGGCAAATGTCTAAACAGGTTGAGGGGATGCTGAGAAACCTAACGAAGCAAATGTCTTCTACTCCTTTCCTGAATATCTCATCTACCTGATCCCCTGGCCTCACTTAAATGTCCTTCCTCTGTGACCTTGGCATTGATCATATTACCTTCTAATAGTTGCTTTACATTATTCTTTCAACCATGTCCTGTAAAAACCCTGGGGACAGAGGCTGTATTGATGTGCTTTTGTGTCTTCATCCATACTTACCCAGTGATATTACAAATTAATTAGGTATTCAATAAATGCTTGTGTAATGAATGAATGAATGAATTTAAATCATCACATAAGTATGTACATTTGAATAAGCATAAACACACAAAAACAATAGCAAATCTGTAGCTGACAGATTGGGTTTTCTCTGTTTGGCAAATCTTATTAAAATAAAAGAGGCATAAAATGTGCATAAATCATAATTAATCAATGAATTTTCACAAACTGAACACAGAACCCAGAGGAAACAACATTACCAGAACCCAAATAGCTTGCATTTGCTGTTCACATCCAAGGATAAGCAGTGTCCTGACTTCAAGCACCAAAGATCAGTTTTACTTGCTTATGAGCTTTGCAGATGGTTCATTCTCATTGCTATATAACATTCCTCTTGGGGAGTATGCCACAACTTATTCACCCATTCTGTCATTGGTGGGAATTCAGATGGTTTCCAATTTGTGGCTATTACAAATAGTGATGCAATGAACATTCTAGTACATGTCTTGTTAGTGAACATGTGGACATATTTCTGCTGAGTATGTGCCTAGGAGTAGAATTGTTTTAACATAGGCATATATTCAACTTTAGAAGGTATTTTCAGTTTTCCAAAGTGGGGGTGCCATTTTCACAATGATTGACTTCAGCCAGACTGTATGAATTTCATTGATTAAAATTGCACTTTTCATCTGTATAACCCATGAACATGTTTTGGGTATCTTCACAAAGCTACATACACAACAGTTACTTGATAAATACTAAACAGATAAATAAAGGAATAAGTGAATGAAGTGTCACACTGAAGAACCCTGCAAAGCCACAGAATTTGATGAAAGCAAACTTTCTCCTTTCTTGACTACAACGTGAATTAAACGAAAGACTTTGTGGAGGATTTCCTTCATAATCCCTTCAAAATGAGTTAGTCCTGCTATGTACTAAATGGATTATGCATGAATCCCAAAACAAATCCAACTGCAATTAATGTTTTAATAAACTGGTTGCTAGTGTATGCAATACCCACAACTCGTCAGGAGGGATTTTATTATATTTATAAACATTAATTAGTTGTTTGTTATTGTCAAACTAAATTTAAAATAAATCCACAGCATTGCTGGCCACTTGGGTGAAAATATCTCAGAGATGACTGTAATTAGAAAATAGATGTGTGAGAATAGCCTTAATTAGTTAGCTAATGGTGAGCTTTCCACTAATTGAAATGAGGAGCCCCTACCTCACAGGATGACAAAATATATTAGGTGTGAGAGTGAGTAGAAAGTGAGCTCCTCTGAGTATTAACAATGAGCCAAAGTACTATTTAACCCTTTACTTATCATATTTTGACACAAACCCATAATGCTGTCAAATAAAATGCAAAAATAATAAAAGTTCAAAAAAATAAAGAATAGGTGTTTTGTAGAATGAAATTGATTTGGTTCTGGTTATTATCTTTCTTAACTCCTCTGGGAGAAGTGACCCCTTATTTTGCTGGTTCTTCTGTTATTCTCAACTTTCTTTATTTACTCTTCTTTCTTCCAAATCTTAAGCATTGGCATTCTCAAAGTTCTAGTACTTTCATTATTTCCTCTTTCACTCTTTCCCATGATGGTCTCACATACTGCTGTGATTTTTAAACGCTACCTAGTGTGCAGGTGTTTTAGATCTGCATCCTCAGTCCTGAACTTTCCAAGGTTTTAGATGCAAACATCCCATCATCCGTGCATATCCTGATAGATGCTCCCCATGGAGCTTTGTAGATGACACTATTACAGGTTCTGCCCAATGTCATCAGACCCCTTTTATTACTTCTGTGTTTTCCTTCCCCAGTTCCACTGGGGTTGTATTTCTTTCTACCTGTCCACACCGGTGACTCTCTTTGGTGGACAATCCTCAGGATGCTTGAACAACTTTGCCTGAGGATACAGAGAACCAGAAGTACTAGAGTCCCCCTGAAAGATCAGGCTGAGGATAGGACTTCATATGATATCTTATCCCTACCGGGACTATTCCCTTCCCTGTTCTGCTTTCTCTATTCCTTTAGGAATTGCTCCTGGAAATATTTTCTCTCTCTCTCTCTCTTTTTTTTTAAAAAAACTTAATATCAGAAGTTTATTGTGTCACTCTTCTAGATACTAGAATTGGTCTCTTCCAATGGCTGAGAGGGAATAATCTCTTCCAGGCCTCTCTCCTTGGCTTGTAGATGACTTTTATATCTACATATCTTTTTTTTTTCTGGGAAATGTTTTCTTAATATGGCACATGCACACAAATCCTATCTCAAGATCTGTTTCTACTAACCTGGTCCAAGATATGCACCGAGAAAAATGCATCATACCCCTTCCCCCACAAAAAAACATAGTTCTTTTATATTTCAACTCTCAATTATTAACATTTGTCTGCATCAGAAAGATGTCAGCCCTTCCCTATTTAGTTTCTACTTTCAGCCAAATGGAACTGCTCCCCAGATCCTAACAATAGAACTCATGTTCCTGCCGTCAATTCTTCTTCTCCATCTGTTGCTGAGACATTCAACTGTCCTACAAAACTTCAACCTTCCCAGCCAAAGTATTGAGTCATAGTATTGGGAAGCAGCACCATGGCTAAGATTATATTTCCAAGCTGACCTTGTACTTGAGAGGGCTGCATGACTAGTTCTCACTTATGAAAATGCCTCTTCAGGTCAAGGACATCAAGAGTGTGTGAGCCTTTTCCATCCTGTTCTCCCTTTGGCCTAGATTCAGATGACTCTGAAATTCTCACTGTGGATCTACACTAAGGAAAGGGTCTAGGGCTACTGCACTTCCACATGGAAGAAACCCCTCCGAATGATCAGAGACACATTCCCATCCGACTGTTATGTGATTTGTTTATCATGCTGACAAGCATACCCTTGATAACTAGGCTATTCCTGCTGCCAGTACTCCAGTTTGCAATTGTAATCATTCCTCCTGGATTATTGCATTAGCTCTTGGGGTGGTCTCCATTCTCTCCACTCCTCACAAATCTACCCTTTTCTTACTCATCAGAGTAGAACAATGTAAAATAAATGAAAATCAATGCTATACCTCCTTCATTCTTGAAAATTCTGGAACAACTCCCGTGCTCTGGAAAGTACAAGATAAATATAAATTCCTCATCATCTTAAGAGACCTCCATACCTGACAATTCTTCACCCTTCTCCTGCCACTTATAATTAACACCCCTAAACTGCCTGGCTTCTTATAGCTCTCTGAAAGCATCTGCTGTTTTACTCATGCCTGGACAGTACTTCCTCAGATTTGCTACCTGATCAGTTCCTCCTGGTTAAGAGCTAGGCTGAACAAGAAGCCATCTTTGAATTACTCCTGAAGACATTAAAACCTTCATTAGGAGTTTCTATCAGATGTGACCATGAGCCATGGGCTCAACCACTCTCCGGGCCCTCTCCCAGACCAAACAGGCCTGCACTAAGTTCCATTTGGCTAAAAAAAGGAAGTCAGCCTTTACATTCCAAAAACCTACTCTGTTTCTATTATTAATCAAAAGCTTGTTGAACCAACTTTTCAAAATTATTTCCAAATTCTGAGATGATTTCAAACTTTGACGAGTGTGGAGGATATGAGTAGTAGTAGTAGTGTGTGTCAGAGGGGGGGTCACTTTTGTCCTTCTCAAGGCATTGCTGGGGTTGGGTTGGCAGAAACAATATGTACACAATACTAGAGTGGTCATAGTATAGATGTTTTACTGAAAGAAGCAGGAGAGACGGGTCACTGCTAGAGAGAGATGAGAAATAGATCCCAGGTTCAAAATCCTTGGTGTCAGGAGGAACTGGTATGGACCACTGGTCTAAGTATTCAGTGCAAGTTGAGAACATGGGGCCCTGGATTGATGAGCTCCTTGTCCAAGTGCATCCAGCCCATCAGTGGCCAGTCCAGATTGAACCTGGTCACTGACATCCAGGCCTCTTTCAGCCTTGCACACCACACCACTTTCTTCAAGAGCCTAGCTTGGTTCAGAAGAATCAGAAACTTCTATTCATTAGTAATGACTTCCCTTCCCCAGAACTCTAGTGACGACTTGGCAGCATGCCCTGAGGAAAGCAAGAGTCTGGAAGAGAGCTATTCTTTGTCTAGCCTCCTGCTGAAATTTTAAAATTGTACTCACATCTCTCGTTCTGACTTTGACAGATTTCAGGTGAAATCCTTCTATCTCTGGGCCTTATAGGAAAAAAAGCATTTTAAAAAAATATATGTTCACTGGAAAGAGTAAATAATTAATGCTGCTGTTTTAACAGGGTGAGCTATACAGGGTTGGGGGCGGGCATTTAGTGAGATGTAGCAGACAAGGAAATTTCTGTAGGGGCCTCTAAATCACTTAATGGTGAAAGGGATTCCCAGATGGCCTTATCAGCGTCTATGTAAAATTGTTAGATATCTACACCAACTAATAAATTTGACTTGAGGCTTGGTTTTCTGACATTTGCTCAAATCCTCAGAGAACCGCAGTTACTGTATATCCTTGTACAGTATTTGAATTCTGAATTGCAATGCCTCGTTGGCTGCCCACGGAGACAGGAAATAAACCTCCATAATAGAATGTCATTTTTTAAAAGTCTGAGCATTATTAGTTGCAGTGATATTGTATGACAAACTCATGTTTCTTTCTTTCTTTTTTTTCTCAAATGTTTTATTCGCCAGTAAACCTCATTTGCATTGTTGTCCCATATGGGGATTTATACATCCCAGTACATGATAAAGATGCAGGAAGGAATTAGGTCACTAGGCATGCTCTTTTTTCTTTTAATAACCCCGTCCAACCTCCTCCTTCTTAATCCCATGCAGACAAAAGCAATAGAAGCTAAACCTTCCAGAGCCGTGATAGGAAAGGCGGACGAGCAAATCCACCAACATACATCCTTTTACTCACTGTGGATGTATTTAATTAATCCCATGTGGACTGGTCTTATTCAAATAAAACTATATTTTATAAACTGCTGCCTTGTTTTCTGGTCTGTGTGGTGACCTCTGATTTAGGCAGCTGTGCCGTTTTAAGCAGTCAGTTATTACAGATCTGGGTTTCTTTCTGCTAATGGCGTCATGCAGGAAAGAATATGTATTCTATGCAGGGTAAAAACATCCCCAGTGGCTAAGGAATTAGGAGAACATTAGAAGGGCACAAAGCAGTGGCAGCCGGCAGAGGAGGGGAGGGCAAGCATGTGGGGAGGTGGGAGGCAGCTAGGTCCCAGATGCGACTCTGAACAGGCGATGAGCTCAGGGTTGGATGTCTTCCTCAGGCTGGTACCCACATGGGCAAGCATGGTGGCCAGACAGAGTTCTGAGAGGCAGTATGCCACTGAGGTTCTTTCTCCTACCACAGAGCATTTTTTTTTAATCCAAGAAAAACTTACATTAGTGAATACAGGTCAAGATATCAGAATAATAACAATATTAGAGAATTCTCAACTAGTGCTTGGGGATATAGATAGATAGATTCTGTCATTGACTCAGTCAATCCTCATTAAAATTCTGTGAGGTAGCTATTGTTATCATCTCCTTTTATAAATAGAGAAACTGAGATGAGACATAGGACAATATAGCAAAATGTCCAAGATCATTCAACTAGTAGATGACATCTCCAAGGCTCAAACTGAGTCCGTTTGACCAAGAAATGATGTCCCTAAGCATTGGATGGCCCAGTCTCCTGGGAAGCTTTATGTTATTCCAGTCAAGACTTAGAATTTTGGATATGTCATATGCTCACCAAAGGACACATCCTAGACTTTCATAATAGCAGCACTGTTTGGTGACTGTCTCTACCTGGAAACCACTCACATGTCCCCCAGCAGTAGAACAGACAAACCGTGGCATAACCACACAACAGAGGACTGCAGTGATGAGAAGGTAGACCAGAACTATTCATGGCCTCCTGGATAAAACTCACAAATACGATATTGACAAAAAGGTGTCTGACACAAAAGAACACGTGTTGTACATTTCCAAGTTCAAAACTAGGTAAAAGGAGTGGTTATCCTTGATAGGGTGGCCAATGGCAGGGCTAGGGAACAAGGGGGAATCTGGGGGTGGTTGTGTACTGTTTCATGAACCAGATGTTTGGTTACAATGGAAATGTTTACACTGTACACATTCATCAGCCTTGGATATAGGGTCATGTGTTCTTTTCTATATGTGTGTTTTACTCAATAAAGGGATCAAAGAAATTATCTCATAAAGGCCTCAGAATTGGTTCTCAAAGTGTCATTTGTAAATTATAGGTCCAGTTCCTCACCAAGAACTGATTTACCGTCAAACACTAAAGGACACAGAAGACTTGAGGTGGTAGAAGCATCTCAGAAATAGTTTCTTTGTTTATAACCCAAAAGCCCCATTTCACAGTCTGCTGGGGCACCAATCAACTGTATGGCCTCGGTTTGTTAAGGTTCCCTGAATGATCATGATCTGTTCATTGTTTTAATCTGTCAAAAGTAATAATGTAACACACAGGCGGTTTGGAAGTTTTCTCCCTGAGAGAAGAGCTTTGACAGTTGGTTATTCATTTGAAAGCATGCCTTGGAGAGAGGATACTCAGAGGAGAAATATTCACTGAATCAAATACTGTGGTGTCCTTAGAGAAGATTTTCATAGTCAGTTTGCATTGAGACCATCCCCACTATTCACCAACTGTGTTAGACACCCTTTCCATTAGTGTGATGAAACACCAAAGATAAACCACTTGAAGGAGGAAAGATTTATTTTGGCATGTAGTTTCACAGATTTTAGTCCATGGTTGGTAGCCCTGTTGCTTGGGACTGTAACAAGACAGCACACCATGGTGGGAGCACGTGGCAGAGGAGGCTGCTCACCACATGGCCGCTAGGAAGCAGAGAGAGAAAGAGAGAGAGAGAGAGAGAGGAGGCCACAGTCCCCATATCTCTTTCAAGGGCAGTGATCTAACTTCTTTCCACTAGGCACCACCTCCAATAGCACCACCAAGCCATCAACACATGAGCTTTTGGGGGACGTTCAAGATCTAAACCAAAACACCAGGTCTTCCCCTTTAGTTTTATTTTCATTTTTTACATTTTCATTCCTGGGGATTTATTTCATTTCTTCTACCAGTTTTCTAGAATGCCATCTTTCCAGTCTCCCAGGATTTCTCACCTAGAAACCAAAAAAATCTCATATTTTTTTTAATGGAATACATGTTTTTCTTGATGCAAAGAATCAAAGCTTGGATATTTTATTCAGAAGCATTTCCATTTCACAGAGCTTCCTGCCCTTCACAACAAGGACAGGGGAAATTTTCAGAAGCAAAAACATTAGCCAGTGATCCCTCTCAAATCTCTCTGTCGGTCAAATATTTTGGCAAAACTTAGCTCAGTGCTTGGGAGGATCTCAAACAGGTGGATATTGAGATGTGATAAGGGAAGAAAAAGCAGACTTGTTGGTCCTGAAAAAAGGAAAATTTGTTCTAATTTTTAGGATTTGTCTATTTTTACCATCAAAATCTTCTTTAGAGGAATGAGGGGGGAAAAGACCCTCATTTTACTTTCACGATAGATGGCCTCGCTCTGCAAAATCTTCTGGCTAACCTCAACCAAATTTTTAAGAAAGCCAATTCAACACTCCTTTCTAGTTCATCTTTATAAATGTTCTAAAATAATAAAGCTGGAGTGTTTTCCCTGCTGTTTCTGTTTTTGATGTAACTTTTTAAGTGGGAAAAAAATGTTTATAACATCCACCTGGGGAAAAAATATTACCAAATTCTTCCAAGAGAGACTTAGTACTGAACAGGAGTGTGATACTTAACATATATTTTCTAATTTTTTGTGAAAAATCAGAAATTAGAAGATATTTATTTGTATTCTTTATTTTTACAGCATGTTTAAGTAACAGGGAAGTGTGCATGCCTGTGTATGTGTAAAAGAAAATTCACTTGCTTTTTTGTGAACTTCTGTTTTACCGTAGTTAAAAAGTACACAAATTACAGGTTTACATCCAAGTGAATTTTCACAAAGTGAACATGCCACATATATTCTCAGCATATAGCCTCCAGCCTTCTATATACCCCAATAATACCACCACCACCCAAGAAAAGGTATTATTCTTACCTCTAACACCATAGCATATTAGTTTTTCCTGTTTTGAAATTTTATATAAATGGAATCATAGATTGTCTACTCTTCTGTTCCAGCTTCTTTCACTCAAACATCATGCTTATGAGATCCATCCATGTTGCTGCGTGAAGCCATTG
Source organism: Marmota monax (assembly GCF_021218885.2). NCBI lineage: Eukaryota > Metazoa > Chordata > Mammalia > Rodentia > Sciuridae > Marmota > Marmota monax. Next base: position 6,581,456 of record NW_026692254.1, read on the forward strand.
TTCATCCATACTCATTGCTATATCATATTCCACTGTATGGATATACTCTAATTGTTTACTTATTCTCCTGTTGACAGATACAGTTGAGTTACTTATGTTTAGGGGATTATCATAAAAAAAACTGCTCTGAACATTTTTTGTGCATGTCTTTTGGTCAACAGAGGTGTTCAGTTGTCATGGATATATACCTAGGAGTGAAATGTTGGGTTATAGAATATATGTATGCTCATTTTAGTAGATGTTTCCAAACATCAACTAAAGGGTTGCAACAATTAATTTTCCCCTCAGAATCTACTTGCTATTTCACAAACACCATAATACTCTATCATTCATGCTTTCAAAAGGATATTGATTTTCTTCTTACCTACTTATTTATAGTCTTTTGACATCACCCACTGACTTTCCCAGACCCAGACTATTGAGCCCTGAACAGCAAGTGAAGATCAAGGTGAACGATGTCACTGTGTGTTTACTTATTAAGGAGGGATACAAAGAAGATTAAAAACAGTTCCTCCCTGGCCATTTAAAAGCCCATACATATTGAACACTGGTAGAGATGTTTGAGAATACAGAGAGTACAAATGCATAGTTTCAAAAACCAATTGACACTGTATTCTTTTCCTCTTAAGGATCAGTTTATTGGTTTATATGAATTAAATTTTTAGTAATAGAATAAAATTAATTTCTACTAATAGAGCTAGATGGATCTCAGGTCCATTCAGGCTTCCTTATATTATCTGATGAGAGTGGGTATAATCAGAAAATAAGCACATCCCTAAGTAAATATTGATTACCCCTTCAACAAAGCAAAACTCTCTCATCATGCTAGTGGGATTCAAATTCTACCCCTTCACTATGTTTTTAACCAAAGGTTACTAACCCAGAGAAATGGAAGGATGCTATAGCATATGACTAGATTTAGGAGGATTCAGAGTACCCCAAACTCACTCCCATCATCAAACTTCCCTAATTAGTCAAAACAGGGGTTTCTTCCTAATCTCATGACTGTGTTTCCCCTTTGGCTGAAGACCATAAAAAGTCATGAATTCAGAGCAGGGTACTGTTCATGTTCAGTACCATTCTGCATTTTAGTGAAGCACATGCTGAAATACAACCTTAAAACTCTCCAAATGTTGAGGTTGGGTTAATCATCCATTTTTTTAGTTTCCCAGAGACACCATAACAAACTACCAAAAACAACGGTTTTAAAAATCAGAAATGTATTCACTCACAGCTCTAGAAGTCAATGCATAAATTGGCCATAGTCTTTCTGAGACTCTGGGCAGAATCTTTTCTTGCCTCTTCCAACTTGAGACGGCCAGCAATCCCTGGTGTTCCTTGACTTACAGATCACTCTAATCTCTGCCTTCATTATCACATGGTCATCTTCTCCTGTGAATCTGCCTTTACATGGCATTTTCCTCTTATAAGGATGCCAATCATTTTGGTCAAGAAACCCCTAATGACCTAATTTTAACTGATTGCACCTGCAGAGAATTTATTTCCAAATAAGGTCACATTCACAGGTACTAGAAATTAGAATTTCAACATACCTTCTAGGGGGGACACAATTCAGTCCATAACACCATCTGTCATAAGTCATTTTCCCTAAAGACAGAGCATGAAGCAAGGATTTTTGTTCACATAATATTGTGAGGACATGTTCTTTAAAGACAAGGAAGCAGGAGAGATCAGGGAAGGAACTGAAAAAGGCTGTGGTCATAAAATAGATGAGCTTCAGCTTGATCTCATCTGGTGGTCTCCAGAGCATGAATTCTACTCCACAGTCAGTCCTTCCTTTTTAAATAAGGGGGCCACCTTATACCACCAAAATAGTCAGTCATTGGCTCTGAGCAATATTGGCTGCAGCTCCTGAGCAAAGTGGCTGCACCTGACATTACACTGTCTTTGCAGATTGGCAGAGCACAGATGTTCCTGTTCCCCTCCCTCCTTTCCCCCTCCACTGCCAACCAATTCTTGAGTTTTCACAGTGAATGATTGAACATGACTTTTGAATTAACTAGATTCTTGTCCATTTCCCACCAAATAAATACAGACCAAAAAGTGATCTTTTATACCTAGATGTTAAGATTATATAGTCATAGTGACCCTTATAGAAAATCAACCCTGCCCTCTGATTAGGTATGAAAACACAAATTGTAGATTTGTAATTCTAAAACCAACATTGTCATCTGAGCTTAGTTGATCCCCCAAGTTGAATTGGCATCTCCTTGCAGCAAATCAACCCATGCAGTAACTTTGGCAGACATTTTTGTTACCCCACGTTGCGTTTTGTCAGCCTGCCTCTCATCTCAGCAGAAGCTGATGCGACCCATGCCTCTTGTAAGATCAAGTCATACTGCATTTCACCTTCTGTTCTGGGCTCTATGTCTCTCTGGTTTTCTACCTTCCCAAAGTGGCAGGAAAGCTCAGCCCAATTCTACAGCACAGCCTAAAAAGGGAGGGTGCGTGATGGTAATGCCAAAATTGCCAAGACTGGAGCTGGCAATACAGTTCCACCTTCTCCTCCTTTCTGGAAAATTCTTGGAGGAACTGTGTGCCCTTCTCAGAGCTCCTGTAGAATCTGGTCTCTGGTGGTTTCAGCATGGCCTCAAGATGCTAAGTCTCTTTCCTGGCTCACTCTCCTGCTCTCTGCTTCTGCTCACCTCCCAGATAAACCACCTGCCTCCAAGTCTTCATCTCAGGCTCAGCTTTCCCAGAGATCCAAAGAAAGACAGCTGCATGAACATTTTACAGCTAGTGAATGATTGAATGAGTATTGACAAATATATACAACCATGTAATCAGCATCCCTATCGAGAAGGAACATCTTCCAGAAAGTCCCTCATGCCCCTTTCAGCCAAAGGATTCTTGGGCTAAACATAATACTTTTGAGATTTACCCATTGTGTTGTATATATCAATAGTTTGTCCCTTTCATTGCTGAGTAGAATCTTGTATGAGCAAATAATTTGGTTATCTATCCTCCTATTGATGGATATTTGAATTGTTTCTACTTTGAGACTATTGTGAATAAACTAGCAATGAATGTTCATTCACCAATGTTAATTCATGTGTTTTTCCTCTTGGATAAAACTGGTCATTTAAAAATAAATATTTTTTAGTTGTTAATGGACCTTTATTTTATGTATTTATATGTGGTGCTGAGAATCAAACCCAGTGCCTCACACATGCTAGGCAAGTGCTCTGTCACTGAGCTACAACCCCAGCCCCAAACTGGTAATTTTTAAAAACTTTTTTCATTGCTAATCAAGTTTATTCCTTATAATAAATCTGCAAAAAAGCCTTTTTTATTAGAGCATTATACATAGTAGTTGGGTTCATCTCAACAAATTGGTACTTCATTAAATTTGATTTTAATCTATATCGACCCCCATATCTTTTCCCTCTTCTCTTCCTTCCTTGTCCTCATTCTCTTTTCTCTACTGATCTTTCTTTCATTCATCTATTTATTTATTTTTGATTGTTTTTTCTACATATACATAAAGGTGAAATTCCCTGTTGTATATTTATATATGCACGTAGCATGATTTTTAAAAAATTCATTCCACATTTCCTCCCCCCCTTTCTATCTCTCCTCTCTCTCTCTCTCTCTCAGTCTCCTTCTTCTACTCCTTCTTGATCATGGCCATTCTGACTGGAGTGAAATGAAATCTTAGTATAGTTTTTTTTTTTTTTTTTTTTTTTAATTTTTTATTGTGGGTTGTTCAAAACATTACAAATTTCTTGACATATCATATTCCACACTTTGATTCTAGTGGGTTATGAACTCCCACCTTCACCCCATACACAGATTGCAGATTCACATCAGTTACACATCCATTGATTTACAAATTGCCATACTAGTGTCTGTTGTGCTCCGCTGCCTTTCCCATCATCCACCCTCCCCCCTCCCCACCTCTCCCCTCCCCTCCCCTCCTCTCTCTCTACCCCCTCCACTGTATAACCCTGAGGGTCTCCTTCCATTACCGTGCAATTTACCTTCTCTCTCCCTTTCCCTCCCACCTCTCATCCCTGTTAAATGTTAATCTTCTTCTCCTGTTCTTCGTCCCTACTCTGTTCTTAGTTACTTTCCTTATATCAAAGAAGACATTTGGCATTTGTTTTTTAGGGATTGGCTAGCTTCACTTAGCATAATCTGCTCTAATGCCATCCATTTCCCTGTAAATTCTATGATTTTGTCATTTTTTAATGCAGAGTAATACTCCATTGTGTATAAATGCCACATTTTTTTTATCCATTCGTCTATTGAAGGGCATCTAGGTTGGTTCCACAGTCTTGCTATTGTGAACTGTGCTGCTATGAACATCGATGTAGCAGTGTCCCTGTAGCATGCTCTTTTTAGGTCTTTAGGGAATAGACCAAGAAGGGGAATAGCTGGGTCAAATGGTGGCTCCATTCCCAGCTTTCCAAGAACTCTCCATACTGCTTTCCAAATTGGCTGCACCAATCTGCAGTCCCACCAGCAATGTACAAGTGTACCCTTTTCCCCACATCCTCGCCAGCACTTGTTGTTGTTTGACTTCCTAATGGCTGCCAATCTTACTGGAGTGAGATGGTATCTTAGGGTGGTTTTGATTTGCATTTCTCTGACAGCTAGAGATGTTGAGCATTTTTTCATGTACTTGTTGATTGACTGTATGTCCTCCTCTGTGAAGTGTCTGTTCAGGTCCTTGGCCCATTTGTTGATTGGGTTGTTTGTTCTCTTATTGTCTAATTTTTTGAGTTCTTTGTATACTCTGGATATTAGGGCTCTATCTGAAGTGTGAGGAGTAAAGATTTGTTCCCAGGATGTAGGCTCCCTATTTACCTCTCTTATTGTTTCTTTTGCTGAGAAAAAACTTCTTAGTTTGAGTAAGTCCCATTTGTTGATTCTAGTTATTAACTTTTGTGCTATGGGTGTCCTATTGAGGAATTTGGAGCCCGACCCCACTGACTGTAGATCGTAGCCAACTTTTTCTTCTATCAGACGGCGCGTCTCTGATTTGATATCAAGTTCCTTGATCCATTTTGAATTCACTTTTGTGCATGGCGAGAGAAAGGGATTCAGTTTCATTTTGTTGCATATGGATTTCCAGTTTTCCCAGCACCATTTGTTGAAGATGCTATCCTTCCTCCATTGCATGCTTTTAGCCCCTTTATCAAATATAAGATAGTTGTAGTTTTGTGGATTGGTTTCTGTGTCCTCTATTCTGTACCATTGGTCCACACGCCTGTTTTGGTACCAGTACCATGCTGTTTTTGTTACTATTGCTCTGTAGTATAGTTTGAAGTCTGGTATCGCTATACCGCCTGATTCACACTTCTTGCTTAGCATTGTTTTTGCTATTCTGGGTCTTTTATTTTTCCATATGAATTTCATGATTGCTTTCTCTATTTCTACAAGAAATGCCATTGGGATTTTGATTGGCATTGCATTAAACCTATAGAGAACTTTTGGTAATATCGCCATTTTGATGATGTTAGTTCTGCCTATCCATGAACAGGGTATATTTTTCCATCTTCTAAGATCTTCTTCTATTTCTCTCTTTAGGGTTCTGTAGTTTTCATTGTATAAGTCTTTCACCTCTTTTGTTAGGTTGATTCCCAAGTATTTTATTTTTTTTGAAGATATTTTGAATGGAGTGGTTGTCCTCATTTCCATTTCAGAGGATTTGTCGCTGATATACAGGAATGCCTTTGATTTATGCGTGTTGATTTTAAATCCTGCCACTTTGCTGAATTCATTTATTAGCTCTAATAGTTTCTTTGTAGAGCCTTTTGGGTCTGCTAGATATAGAATCATATCATCTGCAAATAGTGATAATTTAATTTCTTCTTTTCCTATTTTTATGCCTTTAATTTCTTTCGTCTGTCTAATTGCTCTGGCCAGTGTTTCGAGAACTATGTTGAAGAGAAGTGGAGAGAGAGGGCATCCCTGTCTTGTTCCAGATTTTAGAGGGAATGCCTTCAGTTTTTCTCCATTCAGAATAATGCTAGCCTGAGGCTTAGCATAGATTGCTTTTACAATATTGAGGTATGTTCCTGTTATCCCTAGTTTTTCTAGAGTTTTGAACATAAAGGGATGCTGTACTTTGTCAAATGCTTTTTCCGCATCTATCGAGATGATCATATGGTTCTTATTTTTAAGTCTATTGATGTGGTGAATAACATTTATTGATTTCCGTATATTGAACCAGCCTTGCATCCCAGGGATGAATCCTACTTGATCATGGTGTACAATTTTTTTTATATGTTTTTGTATCCGATTCGCCAGAATTTTATTGAGGATTTTTGCATCTAGGTTCATTAGAGATATTGGTCTGTAGTTTTCTTTCTTTGAAGTGTCTTTGTCTGGTTTAGGTATCAGGGTGATGTTGGCCTCATAGAATGAATTTGGAAGTTCTCCCTCCTTTTCTATTTCCTGAAGTAGCTTGAAAAGTATTGGTATTAGTTCTTCTTTAAAGGTTTTGTAAAATTCTGCTGTATACCCATCGGGACCTGGGCTTTTCTTAGTTGGTAGTCTTTTGATGGTTTCTTCTATCTCCTCAATTGATATTGGTCTGTTTAGGTTTTCTATATCCTCCTGACTCAATCTGGGCAGATCATATGACTTAAGAAATTTATCTATGCCTTCACTATCTTCTAATTTATTGGAGTATAAGGATTCAAAATAGTTTTTGATTATCTTCTGTATTTCTGAAGTGTCTGTTGTGATATTGCCTTTTTCATCCCGTATGCTAGTAATTTGAGTTCTCTCTCTTCTTCTCTTCACTAGCATCGCTAAGGGTCTGTCGATTTTGTTTATTTTTTCAAAGAACCAACTTTTAGTTTTGTCAATTTTTTCAATTGTTTCTTTTGTTTCGATTTCATTAATTTCAGCTCTGATTTTAATTATTTCTTGCCTTCTACTTCTTTTGCTGTTGTTTTGCTCTTCTTTTTCAAGGATTTTGAGATGAAGTATGAGATCATTTATTTGTTGGTTTTTTCTTTTTTTAAGGAATGAACTCCAAGCAATGAATTTTCCTCTTAGATCTGTTTTTAATGTGTCCCATAGATTCCGATATGTTGTGTCTGTGTTTTCATTTATCTCTAAGAATTTTTTAATTTCCTCCTTGATGTCTTCTATAACCCATTGATCATTCAGTAACCTATTGTTCATTCTCCAATTGATGTATGCTTTTTCCTTCCTTCTTTTATCGTTGATTTTCAGTTTCATTCCATTATGATCAGATAAGATGCATGGTAATATCTCTACTCCTTTATATTGTCTAAGAGTTGCCCTGTGACATAATATATGATCTATTTTTGAGAAGGATCCATGTGCTGCTGAGAAAAAAGTGTAACTGCTTGATGTTGGGTGGTATACTCTATATATGTCAATTAGGTCTAGGTTATTAATAGTGTTATTGAGTTCTATAGTTTCCTTATTCAACTTTTGTTTGGAAGATCTGTCCAGTGGCGAGAGAGGTGTGTTGAAGTCTCCCATGATTATGGTGTGGTGGTCTATTAGACTCTTGAACTTGAGAAGAGTTTGTTTGACGAACATAGCTGCACCATTGTTTGGGGCATAAATATTTATGATTGTTATGTCTTGTTGGTGTATGGTTCCCTTAAGCAGTATGTAGTGTCCCTCTTTATCTCTTTTGATTAACTTTGGCTTGAAATCTATTTTATTTGATATGAGTATGGACACGCCTGCTTGTTTCCGAAGTCCATATGAGTGATATGATTTTTCCCAACCTTTCACCTTCAGCCTATGTATGTCTTTTCCTATCAAATGCGTCTCCTGTAGGCAGCATATTGTTGGGTCTTGTTTTGTGATCCATTCTACTAGCCTGTGTCTCTTAATTGGTGAGTTTAAGCCATTAACATTTAGGGTTATTATTGAGATATGGGTTGTTCTTCCAGCCATATTTGTTTATTTCTGTTACTAAACATTGTTTGTTTTCCTCTTTGATTGTTTCCCCCCCCCTTTACTGTCCTACCTCCCACTGTTGGTTTTCATTGTTATTTTCCATTTCCTCTTCCTGTAATACTTTGGCTAGGATGTTTTGAAGAGATGGTTTTCTAGCTGCGAATTCTTTAAACTTTTGTTTATCGTGGAAGGTTTTAATTTCATTCTCCATCCTGAAGCTTAATTTCGCTGGATACACAATTCTTGGTTGGAACCCATTATCTTTCAGTGTTTGAAATATGTTATTCCAGGATCTTCTAGCTTTCAGAGTCTGTGTTGAAAGATCAGCTGTTATCCTGATTGGCTTGCCCCTAAATGTAATCTGCTTCCTTTCTCTTGTAGCTTTTAAAATTCTCTCCTTATTCTGTATGTTGGGCATCTTCATTATAATGTGTCTAGGTGTGGATCTCTTATGATTTTGCACATTCGGCGTCCTGTAGGCTTCTAGGATTTGGGATTCTGTCTCATTCTTCAAGTCTGGGAAGTTTTCTTGTATTATTTCATGGAATAGACTGCTCATTCCTTTGGTTTGGAGCTCTGTACCTTCCTGTATCCCAATGACTCTTAAGTTTGGTCTCTTAATGTTATCCCATATTTCTTGGATGTTCTGCTCATGGTTTCTTAACAGTCTTGCTGAGCTGTCTATGTTCTTTTCCAGTTGAAATACTTTGTCTTCATTGTCTGATGTTCTATCTTCTAAGTGTTCTACTCTGTTGGTAGTATTCTCCATTGAGTTTTTAAGTTGGTTTATTGCTTCCTGCATTTCTAGGATTTCTGATTGCTTGTTTTTTATAACCTCTATCTCCCTGTATAGTTGATCCTTTGCTTCCTGGATTTGTTTGCGTAATTCGTTGTCGAAGTGATCTTTCATTGTCTGATTTTGCTGTTTAATGTCTTCCTTGATACTCCAGATCATCTGAAGCATGTATATCCTGAATTCTTTATCTGACATTCCATCTGCTGCAGCTGTTACCTCTTCTAAAGTTGCGTTGACCTGCATTGCTTGTGGTCCTTTCTTTCCTTGTCTTTTCATACTGCTTGCGTATCTTTCCTGCAGGTGCGGGCGGCGGCTCTGCTCTCTCCTTATTCCAATTGGGGTGTCGTGGCTACCACGCCGGCAGGTCACTGGGCCTGTTCTGGGAGCTGGTGGCGGCTCTGTTCTGCCCCTACTCCAATTGGGGTGACGTGTCTGTCGTACCAGCAGGCCACTGGGCCTGTCCTGCTGGTCGGTCGCAGATCTGCCCACCTTTCGGGCACGAGTGGAGGCTCTGCTTTGCCCCTACTCCAATTGGGGTGTCGTGACTACCCCACCTGCAGGATGCTGGGTCTGTTCCTGGCAAGGGAGGCGACTCTGCTCTGTCACTACTCCAATTAGGGTGGTATTTGTACCCCGCCGGCAGGCTCCTGGGCCTGATCCGCAGGTCTGTTGTAGGTCTGCCTACCTTGAAGGCGCGGGCGGCGGATCTGCCCTGCCCCTCCTACCACGCCTGCGGACCCCTGGGCCTGATCTGCAGGTTGATCACTGGTCTGCTCACCCTGCGGGCACGGGTGGCGGTTCCGCTCCACCCCCACTCCAATTGGGGTCACGTGACCACCACACCGGCAGGGCCTGATCCGGGCGTGGGATAAGGATCTGCTCTGCCCCTACTCGAGTTGGGGTGACGTGTGTACCACACTGGCAGGCCACTGGGCCTGACCCGCCAGGCTGTCACAGGTCTGTTTACCTTGCAAGCGCGAAGGGCGGCTCTGCCCTGCCCCTCCTACCACGCCCATGTACTACTGGGTCGTGGGTCTGCCCACCTGGCGGGTGTGGGTGGCGGCTCCGCTCCGCCCCCTCTCCAATTGGGGTCACGCGGTCACCACGCTGGCGAGCCGCTGGGCCTGCTCCGGGGGCTGGCGGCGGCCCGGCTCCTTCCCTCTGGCTCGAGGACAAATTGAGGAGACTCGGGTGACTGAGCCTCACCCCCCTTACCAGGAGACCAACTGCTTATGTCACCGCTGGTATTGATGAAGATCTCTCCTCCACCGCTTTCTGCTGACATCAGATCTCTGCCATGTTGGTATCCTATGCGAATGGCAGCATTTCGTTCCCCTTGCCAGGCAACCCAAGCAATGGGTGAGTCCTGACCTGCCCTCAGCAGGACCCGGACCGAGACACAGTTTCCGCGGGCTCCCAGCCCCGGTCCAGGGAAGTTCCGGGAGCCGGAACTCGGCCGCTCCGTGCTCGGTGTAAGCTCCTATAAGTGTAGGCTCCAAGAAGCAGCCCCCGCGGGCTCAGTTCCGGGAGCCGGAATTCGGCCGCCTAGTGTTTGGTGTATGCTCTGATAGTAGCAGGGTCCAAGAAGCAGCCTCCGCGGGCTCCGCAGCCCTGAGCCAGGGCGGTTCCGGGACGGTTCCGGGAGCCGGAACTCGGCCGCTCTGTGCTCGGTGTAAGCTCCTATAAGTGTAAGCTCCAAGAAGCAGTCCCCGCGGGCTCAGTTCCGCGAGCCGGAACTCGGCCTCTTGGTGTTTCGTGTTTGCTCTGATATTAGCAGGGTCCAAGAAGCAGCCTCCGCAGGCTCCGCAGCCCGGAGCCAGGGCGGTTCCGGGACGGCTCCGGGAGCCGGGACTCGGCCGCCCCGCGCTCCGTGTTCACTCCGATAAGATCAGATTTTAAGAAGCCCCCAGGCGCTGAACCCTAGCAATCTGTCTGCAAGCCGCAGGCGAATTGCAGCCTGAAATTACCTGTTCTATGGCTGAATGAGCTGCGGTCAGTCAAAAACAGGTGTGGTGACGTCAGTTTACCAACATGGTGGCTGCTGGCCTCCTCTGTGGTCTGACCGGTGTGGAGAACCGAGATGGACCGCTTCCTTCCCCGTCTCGAACCCAGAATTCAGCCCTGAGTGCGGTGCTTGCGCGTCTGGCAGAAACTGCAGCGCTGTAACCCTGCGTCTCTATCCCAGCGCGCCTTGCAGACTCCAGCCGCGGGGCGATTCGCTGAATAAGCAGTTTTACCCTCCGTGCGACAAACCTCTCGCGTTTGAGTCCCCGTAGCCGATCCTCATGCGATGGAAATCCTTCCTCCAGGTTCCGGCGCACCCCACTATTGCTGGAAATTCCCAACAAGATATCCTTCAGCCGTCCTGACTTGTCACACTCCCACACAGTGAAGCAGCACACGGGGGTAATGCACTCCCCTCGCCGCCATCTTCAAAACTCTGGAACTCTTAGTATAGTTTTGATTTGCATCTCCCTGATTGCTAGAGATGTTGAATGTTCTTTCATATATTTGTTGGCCATTTGTGTTTCATCTTTTGAGAAATGTTTGTTTAGTTCAGTTCTTTTGACTGTTTGTTGATGAGGTTATTTGCATTTTTTTAATGTTCTTTATATATTCTGGATATTAATCCTCTCTCAGAGAAGCAGCTGGCAAAGATTTTCTCCCATTCTCTGGGTTCTGTCTTTATGCTCTTATCTCCTTGCTGTGCAGAAGCTTTTTAATTTGATGGCATCCCACTTACTGAATCTTGGTTTTATTTCTTGATCTTTAGGGGTCTTGTTCAGGAAGTCAGTGCCAGTACCAATATGATAAGAGTGTTGACCCTATGTTTTCATCCAGCAGTTTCTACTGGCAGGTTTCTGGTCTAATTAATTCCTGTCTTTGATCCATTTGTTATGACTTGTTTGTAGAGCAAGCAATAGGGATCTAGTTTCATTCTTCTACATGTGTCTCTTCAGTTTTCCCAGCACCATCTGTTAAAATGGTTCATATATATATATATTAGCACCTTTGTTGAGTACCAGATGGGTTTAAGTATGTGGGTTTATCTCTGTGTCTTCTATTCTGTTCCATTGATCTTCATGTATATTTTGATGCCAATGCTGTTTTTTGGTACTATAGTTCTGTAGTATGTAATTTCAGGTAAGGTATTATAATGCTTTCTGCATCACTCTTCTTGCTAAGTATTGCTTTGGTTATTTGGGGTCTTTTATTCTTCCAAATAAATTTAAGAATCTTTTTCTAGTTCTGTGAAGAATGTTGTTGTTATTTTGGTGGGGATGGAATTGAATCTGTACATTGCTTTAGTAGTATAGCCATTTTGATATTCTGCATATTCATGAACTTGGGAACTCTTTCTATCTTGTAAGGCCCTCTTCAATTTCTTTATTTAGTGATCTATAATTTCTTTTCTTTTTTCATTTGTTCTTTTAGATATACATGACAATAGAGTGTATTCTGATATAGTAAGCATACATGGAGCATAATTTATTCTAATTCTTGTGGTTGTACATGATGTGGAAATTCATTTTGGTGTATTCATATATGAACAGGAAAATTATGTCTGATTCATTCACTTCCCTATTCGTATCCTCACTCCCTTCCCTTCATTCCCCTTTGTCTAATCCAATGAACTTCTATTCTTCCCTCCTCTGCCCCTTATTGTGTGTCAGCGTCTGCATATCAGAGAGAACATTTGCTCTTTGGTTTTGGGGATTGGCTTATTTCATTTAGAATGATATATTACTAGCAAATGCCAGAATTTCATTCTTCTTTTATGGCTGAGTAATATTTCCATTGTGTTTATATACCACATTTTTTTATCCATTCATCTTTTGAAGGACACCTAGGTCAATTCCATAGCTTAGCCACTCTGAATTGAGCTGCTATAAACACTGATGGCCACATCACTATAGTTTCTGATTTTAAGTCTTTTGGGTATATGCCAAGGAGTGGGGTAACTGGGTCAAATGGTGGTTCTATTCCAAGTTTTCTGAGGAATCTCCATACTGCTTTCCAGAGTGTTTACACCAATATGCAGTCCCACCAGCAATGTATGAGTGTGCCTTTCCCCCCACATCCTCACAACATTTATTCTTACTTGTGTTCTGGATTGTTGCCATTCTGACTGGAGTGAGATGACATCTCAGTGTAGTTTTAATATGCATTTCTCTAATTGCTAGAGACATTGAACGTTTTTCATATATTTATTGGCTGTTTGTATTTCTTCTTCTGTGAAATGCCTGTTTAGTTCCCTTGAACAATTTATTGAGTTATTTTGTTTTTGTTTTTGATGTTCAGTTTGTTGAGTTCTTTTATATATCCTGGAGATTCATGCTCTGTCTGAGGTGCAGGTGGCAAAGCTTTTTTTCCCATTCTGTAGGCTCTTTCTTCATGTTTTTGATTTTTTCCTTTGATGTGAAGAAGTTTTTAGATTGATACCATCCCATTAATTGACTCTTGATTTTACTTCTTGTGCTTTAAGAGTCTTGTTGAGGGAGTTGGTTCCTAAGCTGGCACGATGGAGAATTGTGCCTACTTTTTCTTGATAGGTGCAGGGTCTCTGTTCCAATATCTAGGTCCTTGAGTCACTTTGAGTTGAGTTTGTGAGCAGGGTGAGAGATAGGAATCTAATTTCATTTTACTACATATGGATTTACAGTTTTCCCAGCACCACTTGTTGAAGAGGCTCTCTTTTCTTCAATGTATGTTTTGGCACCTTTGTCTAGTACGAGATCACTGTATTTCTGTGGCTTTGTACTTGTGTCTTTTATTCTGTACCATTGGTCTTCATGCCTGTTTTGGTGCCAATACACCAGTGCTGTTTATGTTACTATAGCTCTGTAGTATAATTTAATGTCTGCTATTGTAATGTTTCCTGTTTCAATTTTCTCCCTAAAGATTGCTTTGGCTATTTTGTTTCTCCAAATGAATTTCATGACTGCTTTTTCTAATTCTATGAAGAACATCATTGGTATTTTAATAGGAATTGCATTAAACCTGTATAGTGCTTTTAGTAGTATGTCCATTTTGACAATACTAATTCTGCTTATTCAAGAATATGGGAGATTGTTCCATCTTCTAAGATTTTCTTCAATTTCTTTTAGTGTTCTGTAGTTTTTATTGTAGAGGTCTTTCACCTCTTTTGTTAGATTGAGTCCCTACATTTTTTTAGGCTATTCCGAATGGAATAGTTTTCCTAATTTCTCTTTCAGCTGATCATCATTGGTGTATCAGAATGCAATTCATTTATGGGTGATAATTTTATATCCTGCTACTTTGCTGAATTGTTTATGAGTTCTAAAAGTTCTCTGGTGAAGTGTTTTGGGTCTTCTAAACACAGGATCATGCCATTGGCACATAGGGATAGTTTGAACTCTGATTTTCCTATTTGTATCTCTTTAATTTCTTTCTTTTACTTAATTGCTCTCACTAGAGTTTCAAGGACTGTGTTGCATAGAAGTGATGAAAGAGGGCTTCCCTTTCTTTTTACAGTTTTTAGAGGGAATGCTTTTAATTTTTCTCCATTTAGAATGATGTTGGCCTTGAGTTTAGCATATGTAGTTTTTACCATGTTGAAGTTTGTTTCTACTATCCCTAGTTTTTCTAGTGTTTTGAACATGGATGGATGCTATATTTTGTCAAATGTTTTTTTCTGCATCAGTTGAGATAATCATGTGATTCTTGTCTTTAATTTTATTGATGTGATGAATTACATTTATTAATTTCATATGTTGAACCAATCTTACATCCCTGGGATGAACCCACTTGGTAATGGTGCACTATCTTTTTAGTATGTTTTTCTAGGTGATTTGCCAATATTTTATTAAGAATTTTTGCATCTATATTTATCAGGGATATTGGTCTGAAGTTTTCTTTCCTTGTTATATCTTTGTTTGTTTTCTTTCATGGGAGTGATGCTAGCTTCAAATAATGAGTTTGGAAGGGTTCCCTTCTTTTCTGTTTCATGGGATAACTGGAGAAGGATTGGTGTTAGTTCTTTTTTGAAGGTCTGGTAGAACTTAGCTGAGAATCTCTCTGGTCCTGGGCTTTTCTTTGTTGGTAGGCTTTTGATGACATCTTTAATTTCATTGTTTTCAATTGATCTGTTTAAATTTTGCATGTCCTTCTGATTCAATTTGGCTAGGTCATATGTTTCTAATAATTGTCCATGTCTTCAAGATTTTCTCTATTATTGGAGTATAAGTTTTCAAAATAGTTTCTGATTATCATCTATATTTTAGTTGTGTTCTGAAATACGGGAATTTCCTTTTTCACAATGGATTTTTAGTTATATGAATTTTTCCCTGCTTCTCTTTGTTAGCTTGGCTGAGTAATCAATTTTTTTCAAAGAACAAACATTTTAAAATTTTTTTATTGATTTTATTATTTTTTAAAATACAAGATAATAGTGGATGCATTACAATTCTTATTACACATATAGAGCACAATTTTTTGTATCTCTGTATATAAAGTATGTTCATGCCAATTTATGCCATTATACATGTACTTTGGGTTTTTTTTTGCATTACAATTCTTAATACACATGTATACCACAATTTTTCATATATCTGTTTGTATATAAGGTATGTTGACACCCAATTCAAGTCTTCATACATGTACTTTGTATAATGATGTCCATCACATTCCACCATCCTTGCTAATCCCCTGACCCCTCCCTTACCCTCCCACCCCTCTTTCCTATCTAGAATTAATCTAATCCTCCCATGCTCTCCCTCCCTACCCCACTATGATTCACCTAAGAACAAACTTTTTTTCACTGATTTTTTGAACCGTTTTTGTTCGTTTGTTTCAATTTCATTGATTTTAGCTCTGATTTTAACTATTTTCTGCATTCTATTACTTTTGGTATTGATTTGTTCTTCTTTTTCTAGGGCCTTGACATGTAATGTTAAGTAATTTATTTGGTGGTTTTCTATTCTTTTAATGAATGAGCTCAGTGCAATGAACTTTCCTCTTAGAACTGCCTTCACAATGTCCCAGACATTTTGTTATCTTGTGTCACTGTTCTCATTTCCCTCTCTATATTTTTTTATTTCATTCCTGATTTTTTCCTGGTCATTCAGTAGGTCATTCAGTAGCATATTATTTAGTGTCCAGGTGTTAGAGTAGCTTGTATTTTTTGTATCATTGATTTCTAATTTCATTCCATTCTGATCTGATAGAATGCAAGGTATTATCTCTATTTTTTTGTATTTTCTAAGAGTTGCTTTGTGGCCTAAGATATGATCTCTTTTTAGAAAATGATCCATGTACTGGTGAGAAGAAAAATGTATCAGTTGTTGATGGATAAAATATTCTATATATATGTCTGTTAAGTCTAAATTGTTAATTGTAGTTTTTTAGTTGTATAGTTTCTTTATTTAGTCTTTTCTTGGAGGATCTATCCAGTGATGAGAGAGCCATGTTAAAGTCACCCAGTATTATTGTGTTGTGATCTATTTGCTTCTTGAAATTGAGAAGGGTTTGTTTGATGTATATAGATGCCCTATTGTTTGGGGCATAAATATTTACAAAATTTATTGTTGTCTTGTATAATTCCCTGAAAGAGTATGAAATGGCCTTCTTTGTCTTTGGGAATTACTTTGGCTTGCAGTCCAGTTTATCTGATATGAGGATAGAAATCTCTGTTTGTTTATGAGATCTATGTGAATGATATGTTTTTTTCCCCATCCTTTTACCTTCAGTCTATGGATGTCTTTGTCTATGAGGCAAGTCTTTTGGATCACAGCATAATGTTGGGTCTTGTTTATTAATTTAATCTGCTAGTCCATGTGTTTTGATTGATGAGTTTGGGCCATTTATATTCAATGTTATTATTGAGAAATTGTTTTTATTCCCTGTCATTTTAATTTATTTCTGATCTTTAATTTGAATTATTTTCTCTTTTGATTGACTATTCTTCTAGTGTAAGTCCTCTATTTGCTGGTTTTTTATCTGTGAAATATTATTTTTATCTGTGAAATATTAAATTGAATATGTTTTGTAGTGTAGGATTTCTAGTTGTGAATTCTTTTAACTTTTGTTTATCATGGAAGGTTTTTATTTCATTGTCAATTCTGAAGCTTAATTTTTTCTGGGTATAGTATTTTTGGTTGGCATATATCTTCTTTCAGATCTTGGTATATATTATTCTACAACCTTCTAGCTTTTAGGGTCTGGGTTGAGAAATCATCTGAGATTCATATTAGTTTCCCTCTAAATGTAACCTGTAATTTTTCTCTGACAGTCTTTAAAATTCTATCCCTATTCTGTATATTAGGCATTTTCATAATAAAATGCCTTGATGTAGTTGTTTTTTTTTGTTGTTGTTTTTTTTTACAATTCTGTAGTATTTCTGAAGTCCTTATCTGACTATTCTCCACTGTGGTGTTGATGAATTCTGTTACTGAAGTATCTTGGTTTGGGAGGGGCCATTTTTCCAATTGATTTTTTTCATGTTGTTTGTGTTTCTACCCATCTAACAGTATGGGTCTGAAGCAGTAGAGTCTCTACCCTGTGGGCTTATAGTGTCCCTGAAGTTTTCCAGTATCTTACAATTAGGAGGAGACAAATAATAACCAATGCAAACAATATACAGCATTAAACAAAATAATTCCTGCTATGACATCTACATGTTAATTGTCACAGAAATGATGTGATCATTTATTGCTCACAGTAAAAACAGAAAGTTTGCAAAAGGGTTTATAATTTAAAATTGAGAACATGGACAGAACAGAACAGATGTAGGATATGATGATTATGAGGGAGGAGGAGAGAAAATAGAAGGCAAAAATTAAAGAGAGAAAGAGTGAAAGAGAGAACAATATAGTTTGGCTTTTAGCAGAAGAAAGGAGAAGAAGAGAACCAACAGAAACAAATAAGTGAGAAAAATACATATAAAAATTTTTAAGTGAAAAAAATAAAAGAATACAAAACAAAACAAAAATATGCTGATCAAACATCTTAGCATTCAAAAACTGAGTCATAAAAATGAGAAAAAAAGAGACAAATATGTATAAGTGTCCATAGACCATTCAGCTCATAATTAAACAGAGAAAAGAAGAAGAAGCAAAAGTATCTCAATGAAAGTTAGAGAATTGTTTATGTTGGAGTTCAAAAAATTATTGGCTTACCTTCTGAGCAGTGTTAGGAGGGGTAGGATAGAGTGTGATGTCTTCTCCACCCTCAGTGTGGGGTCATTGGAGTTTGAGAGGAAATCCCATAGACAGAGCTCCTAGAGGCAGGGCTTAGGTTCCAGGTTCTTTGTTGAAAGGCAATTGGTCTGAAGATTTTAAATCAGTGCACCTCCGGGACCCAGCAGTTGTTGGTCCACACTGGGTGACTGAATGCTAGGGATCTCCCCTGGCTTCCACTTATACAGTGGAGGAACTGATCCTTTGTGACACCCCATCTCTTGCAGAGCCTACATTTCCTGATCTCCTGGCTTCAGTCTCTAAACTCAATCACTCCCAACCCCACCCTTTTGAATCCCCAGCCATCCCCAGCCAGTTGCATCCCTCCCAGCTGATCCTGTATGCTGCTGGACTCAAGGAAGATGGGGGAAGCCAGATGAGTTTCCACAATCCTTATTCTCCTGTGTAAACCCCTCTCTGTATCTGATTTTCTCCTGGTCACTTAGGCCTCTGTATTGTGAGGTTGGATTTGCCAGGCCTGTATTTTGGGCCCAGGTCAGTTTTGCCAAGAATCAGCTCCCACAGCTACTGGCCCCTGTGGCATGCCTGCAAAACAGTTCATTCCTTTGTTCTCCATGGGCAACTGGGAGAGATGCAGCTTCTTCCCACACAAGGATATCGTGCAGCATGCCTTTCAGGTTAGTCCAGTGGTGTCTTTGATCCTTGATCTCTCTGTACCCAGACACACCACAGGCCTCCTAAAAGTGCAAGATCTTTAAATTCCCTATCCCTCCACTTTGCTCATGGCAGTTGTGCTGGGGATTTTCCCCTATTTTATTATATCCAAACTTCTGAGTCCTGGATATGCTTTGAATGTTCAGTGCTAATTCCCAGTAAAGTCCCTTTTTTCTTTCTTTCTTTCTTTTTTTTTTTTTTTCACCCACCTGGCTGAGAAGCTGCCTATCTGCTTTCTTTGTTGCATGCTATGGAGCAGCCAGGAAAATGACCTCCTGTATTCCGGTTAGAGCTGGCCTCGCCAGTATTCTATAATATTCATTGTAGGGATCTTTCACCTCCTTGGTTAAATTAATTCCCAAGATTTTTTTTTAGGTTATTGTAAATGGGTTTTTCTGAATTATCCAACAGTAGAATCACAACCACCCCACTCCCAGCTAGTCTACTAAAGTCAGCATTTAGCCAACATAGTAAATAGCTGCATTCTAATAACTCAGGCAACCTTGAACTCCCTTCCACTCAATATGTATCAAAGGTTTGATTAAAAGAAACAGTATTTGCAGAGCACTGCCTCACAGTTAGACCATCCAGTTTTTGCCTGATTCTGTAACATTTCTCTTTGCATTAATCCCAGGTGGCAGGCAGCTGTGTGCTAGCACTGAATTGTTTTTGCTTTGCCAGTCTTTCTGCCAGGTTTTGCTTGTATATAATATCGATGTATCTTAGAGGAAATTGTATGAAAACCTTCATAACACTTGTGTTTGTATCTTCCATAAGGACACTGTTGGGGAATGCCCTGAGAAATAGCAGAAGGAGGGGTGCATGGGGATAGAGGATTGCTTTTCATTTCAGTCTTAGGGACAGTTGTAAGTCTCCTAAAGAACTCTGCGTTCTTACTACATCATAAACCATGTGACTGAATTTCTTTCTTTGCACCACCACTACCACCACCATAAATTCAGATAACATGTGTGACCCACTGAATTTGGCCTTTGAAACACCTTCACTCCTGGTTACTCCCTAATTTTCTCACCCAAGTAAGTTAAAACTTTATTTGGTCTTCTTTTTGTGTGTGAGTTTGGTGGAGGTTGGTTGCAGAATGTGGTGCTAGCCCTCCCTGAGTCTCCCAAACACCAAGCTGCCTAGTTTCATCATGAGGTCCTCCTACTTGCTTACTGTCATCCATTCACCATGGCATCACTTTTCCTCTTCAGCTCAACAAACAAGTTCTTAACACAAATCATCCTAAACACTGACATACATATGTAAATGTGATTGATTCTTGCACTCAAGTCACTTAGAGTCCACTGCAGGGGTCAGAAAGCAATTGGTTATCTTTATCTCTGTCCTCAAGGATAAACTGGGAATAACAGGAGTACCTGCCTCATGGACTGTTAGAGGAGGGGAGTATCAGATTAGAATGACACAAATAGAGGGTTTGGCCCTCAGCAAGTATTCAGTGATTTTTATTATGATTGACATGATGGCATTCTTATTTGCTGACTCTTTCAACAGCCTCTGTCTATTATTCCTGTCTACAACTTCTTGTTACAACAAACTGCCCATGAATGCTTTTGCTAAAGTCATTGTTAAAATTTATTTTTTTCTGGCTTGAGAAGGTAACAGGAAAGAAAGAGATGAGAAGAGGTTGGTTAAGGAGTATTAAATTAGACAGGCAGAATAATTTCTAATGTTCTGTTGCACAGTAGACTGACAATAGTTGACGATAATATAGTGTATATTTCCTAAAGGTAGAAGAGAGTATCTTGAATGTACTCACTACAATGAAATAGCATATCAAAGTAATGGATATGCTAATTACCCTGATTCTATCACTTTACAGTATATACAGATATCAAAATATTATAATGTACTCCATGGATAATAATGACCTATACCTCACAGGTTAGAGGAATAAATGATCCTGACAGATTCCCTTTCTGATTACTGGCTTAATTACATTTAAGAAACTTTTCAGTCAAAAGTTCACAAATTATTAAATTTACATATAATCTTAATTAAACTTGACTATAGATTATACTCTTAAATCATTTAACTACAACTCATGTCATTAAACATTTCTTAAAAATAAACTTTAATGGTTACAAGTACAGATGGCCCCTGATTTACAACAATTCCACTTTATAATTTTTCAGCTCTATAATGGTGCACAAACAATAATGCAATCCATAAAAAATAAAACATATTTTGAGGGCTGGGGTTGTGGCTCAGTGGTTGAGCGCTTGCCTCACATGCTGGAGGCACTGGGTTCAATCCTCAGCACCACATAAAAGTAAATAAAATAAAGATATTTTGTCCATCTATAACTAAAAAAATATTTTAACAAAAACATTTTGAATTGTGAAGTTGGATCTTTTCCTAAGCTAGCAATATGCACTATAGGAAAGGATACTCTGTCCAGATTCTGAGCAGTGACAAGTACAGCAGCTCCCAGTCAGC